>NC_060139.1:105356623-110875494 GCF_021461385.2 Schistocerca piceifrons
GAGTTGCTCGCAGCACACGCAGTGTAGTCAGAAATATATGTTGTATGAAAATGAATCTCCTACAGGCGTCCTTAAGTTCTTATTTATTGTGTAGCTACCGGCCGCGGCGCTTCAGTGCGCCATCTTCAGGTCTTAGTTGATGCCGAAGAGGCTATCACGTATAAATACACTATTGGCCATTAAAACTGCTACAGCACGAAGATGACGTGCTACAGACGCGAAATTTAACCGACGTGAAGAAGATGCTGCGATATGCAAACGATTAGCTTTTCAGAGCATTCACACAAGATTGGCGCCGGTTTCGACACCTATAACGTGCTGACACGAGGGAAAGTTTCCTACAGATTTCTCATACACAAACAGCAGTTGACGGCGTTGCCTGGTGAAACGTTGTTGTGATGCCACGTGTAAGGAGTAGAGATGCGTACCACCACGTTTCCGACTTTGATAAAGGTCGGATTGTGGCCTATCGCGATTGCAGTTTATCGTATCACGACATTGCTGCTCGCGTTGGTCGAGATCTAATGACTGTTAGCAGAATATGAAATCGGTGGGTTCAGGAGGGTAATACGGAACGCCGTTCTCGATTCCAACGGCCTCGTATCACTGGCAGTCGAGATGACAAGCATCTTATCCGCATTGCTGTAACGGATTGTGCAGCCACGTCTCGATCCCTGAGTCAACAGATGGGAACGTTTGCAAGACAACTACCATCTACACGAACAGTTCGACGACGTTTGCAGCAACATGGACTTTCAGCTCGGAGACAACGGCTGCGGTTACCCTTGACGCTGCATCACAGACAGGAGCGCCTGCGATACACACTCACCTGGGTGCACGAATGGCAAAACGTCATTTTTTCGGATGAATCCAAGTTCTTTTTACAGCGTCATGATGGTCGCATCGGTGTTTGGCGACATCGCGGTGAACTCACATTGGAAGCGTGTATTCGTCTTCGCCATACTGGTGTATCACCCGGCGTGATGGTATGGGGTGCCATTGGTTACACGTCTCGGTCACCTCTTGTTTGCATTGACGGCACTTTGAACAGTGGGCGTTACATTTTAGATGTGTTACGACCCGTGGCTCTACCCTTCATTAGATCCCTGCGAAACCATACATTTCAGCAGGATAATGCACGACTGCATGTTGCAGGTCCTGTACGGGCCTTTCTGGATACAGAAAATGTTCGAATGCTGCCCTGGCCAGTACGTTCTCCAGATCTCTCACCAATTGAAAACGTCTGGTCAATGGTGGCAGAGCAACTGGCTCGTCACAATACGCCAGTCACTACTCTTGATGAACTGTGGTATCGTGTTGAAGCTGCATGGGCAGCTGTACATGTACACGCCATCCAAGCTCTATTTGACTCAATGCCCAGGCGTATCAAGGCCGTTATTACGGCCAGAGGTGGTTGTTTTGGGTACTGATTTCTCAGGATCTATGCACCCAGTTTGCGTGAAAATGTAAATCACTCGTCAGTTCTAGTATAATATATTTGTCCAATGGATACCCGTTTATCGTCTGCATTTCTTCTTGGTGTAGCAATTTTAATGGCCAGTAGTGTACATACGCTCCATTAATGGTCAACATAACTGGTTTACGCAGACCATCTGTAACTGTGATGTCAGCACTCCAACCATTAACTGGCAACTTGACAGTTGATGGTGGGAGTGCTGACATCACAGTTACAGATAGTCTGTGTAAACCTGTTATGTAGGCCACTGATGCAGCATATATATGGATCGCGATAACCCCCTCGGCAACAACTAAGGCCTGAAAACGGCCGAGACCGGTAGCTACACAATGAATAAGATCGTAAGGAAGCTTGTAGGCATTTCATTTTCTTGCAATAGTGATCGGCCGTCGTTCCCAAGCCTTGTACTGAATAGGATGGACATTCAAAAATTTGTATGTCGTCGTATGCTACCCTTGCGGTCAGTTAGAGAGCGGTGGCATCTCTGATAGACACATTCTTTCAGTTAACCCCACAACCTGAATTCACACAGATTTCTGTCAGGAATTTTGGAAGGTCACACATCTTGACACAGCTGGAGAAGTTTCCGTCGTTACCGAAGGTTTCTGTAAGCAAATCTTTCACCTGGCAAGCAACATATGGTGGAGCCCCATCTTGCATGGCAATTTTGGTAAGGACACTTTTGCGTTCTTGGATAGCTGGAATCACGTGTTGCACGAGGACGTTCTTTTAACGTACAGATGTTACTGTAGACCTAACAGCCCTACGAGGTGTCATGTCCTTGAAGGAAAAAGGACCGACAATGAAGGAGTTTGTGAAATCACACTTCACAGTAATATGAGCGGAATACAGTGGATGTTCCTGCACAACATGTGACGGAGTAGAGCCCCATATGCGGCAGTTATGTCCATTCTCGGCTCGGAGCAGAGTAACATCTGCCTCAACCGTCCCAAGCATATTCCCCACATGTCATCCATTTCCGTGAGCGTGAAAAAACAAACGGCAAAGTTACAGCGTTGTAGCCTATCTAGGGGTTTTTCTTTGTACACGTTCTGTATCTTATAGGGATACCAGTGTAAAACGCGCCGCAAAACCTTTTGAAATGTGGACCAAGGGACAGACAATTCCTGTGACACATCTTGAGCACTGGCTGCAGCATGTGAGGCATGTGTATCATAGTCGGCTACAGCTACAGCAACTCCGTCAATTACTGCCAAGGGAATGAGCCGCCGCCCTCTCCCTGCAGTACCAATTAGGCCTATTTCACTTGTTTCTTAAAATTTCTTGATCATATTCTTTAGTCCACTTATCATGGGACCTCTTTGCAGCTGTTTCTGTTAGCGATATTCCATAAATGCAGCGCTGCTGTTTCTCACGTTTTGAAAAAACGATTTGAACAGCAGTGCAAGGGTCTCCTTGTCAATAGCCTTTGCGTTCCGTACGAAAAAGTTCAACCTCCTTAACCCTTTACACCAACAGTGGCTTCTCAGATAAAATCAACACTCGTCCCCAAGCGACAAACAGCATACTGAGGTCAGAAAAGAAAACATTTCGCATTCTGAGACCTTTCAGAATCATACTTTACCTGGCGCTAGAAATTGGAACTATTAGTTTTTCAGCATGCTCCACTAGCGCACCGATTAATGAACATGCGCATGATGTCTCAGCGTCCTGTGACGCATGCAACCTGCACTGTAGGATTTGAAACACTGTCAGTTTAATTATAACCACCCGATAGGTATGACAGTGGACATCGAACGAATTTAGAAACACGCTGCAAGGATCATGACAAGCCAGTCTAGACCGTACGAGAGTATAACAAAGAGGCTCAGGCAGCACAAAAGGGAATCTTGTGCAAAACAGGTGACAAACACGCGAATCCCTCTTACTTAAGATGGGAGACATGTACCTGGGCCCCGCGGGGAAGCCGAGCGGTCCTAGGCACCTTGCCACGGTTCGCGCGGCTCCCCCCGTCAGAGGTTCGAGTTCTCTCTCGGCCATGGGTGTGTCTGCTGTCCGTAGAGTAAATTAGTTTAAGTCAGATTAAATAGTGTGTAAGTCCAAGGACCGATGCCCTCGGCGGTTTGGTCCCACAGGAACTTACCATAAGTTTCCAAATTTTCCGTGTACCTGGGAAACACTGTGCGACAGTTCTGCTGCTTCATCCAATACCTCGCCTACTGATCCTGAGAATGAAATAAACTTAGGCAGCGAAAGGAGGTAAGCAGACAGTAATTTTACCTTCGTTCAGTACTCGAAAGGAATAACACAATATTTCGCTAATACTCTTCATCTGTTTCTACATCTATACCATGCAAACACTGTGAAGTGTATGGCAGAGAGCATTTCCCATTGTAGCAGCTATTAAGGTTTTTCCCGTATGTATTCACGTCTGGACCGCGGGGAGAATGATTGCTTTAATATTTCTATGCACGGTGTGGTTAGTCAATCCTGTCCTCGTGATCTCAGAGGAGCGTTTCGTTAGGGGTTGTACTATATTCACAGATTCATCAGTTAGAATTGTTTATAGAGACATGTAAAGAGGCTTTCACAGGATAGTTTGTATCTTTCTTCAAAAGTCTGCCAATTCAGTTCTTTCAGCATATCCGTAACACTTTCCCAAAGGGTCAGACAAACTTGTGACCATTCGTGCTGTCCTCTGTACACGTTCAATATCTCCTATCTGTTTAATTTTGTACGGCTGCCACACGGTTAGACAGTGTGTAGCTTCGGTCACGTGAGTGCTTTGTACTCAGTCTCTTTTGTAGACTGATTGCATTTCCCTAGTATATTACCAATAAACAGAAATCTTACGTCGTATCTCTAGAAATCATCGCACCCAGGTATTCCAACTGTGACTCACCGATATTGTAGTCGTAGGAATACTACGTTTTCTCGGTTTGTCAAGTGCAAAGTTTTATATTCATTAACATTTAAAGCAAGTGTCAATCTTTTCACTGTTTTGGAATCTTATCAAGAGCAGAGTGAAAACTTTTCCATACAGTATTTCATTATACGGTAGTCTGACGTAGAATGATCAGTATTCAGGGGCTGGCCACTGTGGCCGAGCGGTTCTAGGCGCTTCAGTTCAGAACCAAGCTGCCGCGACGGTCGCAGGTTCAAATCCTGCCTCGGACATGGGTGTGTTCATGTCCTTAGGTTAGTTAGGTATAAGTAGTTCTAACTTTAGGGGACTGATAACCTCTGATGCTAAGTCTCACACAGCTTAGAGCCATTTCAACCAGTGTTCGTGGATATGACAGAAACGATCATTCGAGGCAGCAAAGTCTACTAAGCATGGTCTCTAAAATGCATACCTTAAGAGCTATGAGCACCTGCCTGTCTTCTCTACTGAACATGTGGTCACAGTTCTTAAGGTATGCACTTTAGAGTTCGTGTTTACTTGTTTTGATCCTTACTGCCTTGTCGCGAAATATGGAAGTCAAAGAGTTTGCAGTAGAAGAGATTTATTTCACAGTATCGAAGAAGTGCTCTTAGCTCTTATGGTATGCATTTTAGAGCCCATGGTTACGAGACGTATTTGCTTCGAGTTATCGTTTCTGTCATAGCCGCGAATACTGACAAATCCTCCGGTATGCACTATAGGTAACTACTTCATCCGTGAGAAGTCTCACATTACTGTAATTGTTGCTTGCAAGGTTAATAATGCAGAACACAAGCAGAAAGGGTCCCAACACGGTTCCCTGGGACACACATTATGTTACTTTCATATCTGCCGATGGTTCGACAAGCAGTCTCTTTAATAGATCTGTTGCATCTACTAAGTGTTGTTTCAATGAAACACAGTCTCTGGTTCGCCTTCCCACAACACTTTCTGTGTGCTTTCCAATTTAGATTGTTCGGAATTGTAATTCCTAGGTATTTAGTAGACTTAACGGTCTTTAGATGGGATTCATTCATCGTGCAAACGAACTTTAACGGATTCCATTTCTCACTAATGCCGATGACCTCACTCTTTTCTTTGTATAGGGTCAATTGGTAATTTACGCACTACAGAGATATCTTTCCCACATCGTTCTGCAATTTTTGATCCTCTGATGAGTTCACCAGACGATAAACGACAGCATCATCTGCAAATAAGACGGCTGTTCATATTGTCTTCTGAATCGTTTACCTAGATAAGGTACAGCCGATGGTCTAGAAGCCATCTATGCACATATTGAGTGGACATGTTGTTTCTTCCCATGCCCTGTGACCATTTCCTTAAAGGATAACATTTTTGCTGCACGTATGAAATTCCGACGATAAGTAAACCTCCTAATCTTTCGCGTTTGCCTCCTGTTAACATGGAACTCGTCATGTTTCTCATCAGGTGAAGTGAGTCTCACTGGCTTAGTTTCAGTTTCAGTGGACGATACCACCTCGAACTCGAAGATAGTTAAGAGGATGGGTATAAGAACCTGAATTCACCCTAGTCCATGTCTCCTGCAGAGTGCGCACGGCCTAACACTGATACGTCACTCGCAGTTAAGTGATGAGTGGTGTTAGAAGCCGTATTTCCTGTAGAGGAGACAGTATCCACATGACAGGATTGTCATTCAAGTAGCTTTTGCATCTCAAGTACAAGACTCCCGGCAGCCCTCCGAACACTTCCACTCACTGTGGCTCCCAATCGCTTGGCCGCATTCACTGCATTTTCCATTTACTTGCGAACAGAAATTAACTCACCCCGCCAGTGGGAACACAGCAAACACAGTGTTTCAATGTTTTACAGGACAGTAAACTAAAGGTGGCAGGGGTAAAATACAGGGAGCGAAAGGCTATTTACAATTTGTACAGAAACCAGATGGAAGTTATGAGTCGAGGGGCATGAAAGGGAAGCAGTGGTTGGGAAGGGAGTGAGACAGGGTTGTAGCCTCTCCCCACTGTTATTCAATCTGTATATTGAGCAAGCAGTGAAGGAAACAAAAGAAAAATTTGGAGTAGGTATTAAAATCCATGGAGAAGAAATAAGAACTTTGAGGTTTGCCGATGACATTCTAATTCTGTCAGAGACAGCAATGGACTTGGAAGAGCAGTTGAATGGAATGGACAGTGTCTTGAAAGGAGGATATAAGATGAACATCAATAAAGGCAAAACGAGGATAATGGAATGTAGTCGAATTAAGTCGGGTGATGCTGAGGGAATTAGATTAGGAAATGAGACACTTAAAGTAGTAAAGGAGTTTTGCTATTTGGGGAGCAAAATAACTGATAATGGTCGAAGTAGATAAGATATAAAATGTAGACTGGCAGTGGCAAGGAAAGCGTTTCTGAAGAAGAGAAATTTGTTAACATCGAGTATTGATATAAGTGTCAGGAAGTCTTTTCTGAAAGTATTTGTGTGGAGCGTAGCCATGTATGGAAGTGAAACATGGGCGATAAATAGTTTGGACAGGAAGAGAATAGAAGCTTTCGAAATGTGGTGCTACAGAAGAATGCTGAAGATTAGATGGGTAGATCACGTAACTAATGAGGAGGTATTGAATAGAATTGGGGAGAAGAGGAGTTTGTGGCACAACTTGACGAGAAGAAGGGACCGGTTGGTAGGACATGTTCTGAGGCATCAACGGATCACAAATTTAGCATTGGAGGGTAGCGTGGAGGGTAAAACTCGTAGGGGGAGACCAAGAGATGAATACACTAAGCAGATTCAGAAGGATGTAGGTTGCAGTAGGTACTGGGAGATGAAGAAACTTGCACAGGATAGGGTAGCATGGAGAGATGCATCAAACCAGTCTCAGGACTGAAGACCACAACAATAAACTAATAATTAAACAAAGCTTCGTGATTCCCTTTTATTTTACCGGCCTGATTGCTACAACTGTTGCCAGTATCCATCAAGTTCCGAAACGGTTAACAGTCAAAACGTAATGCCTGTTGAGACAACAGAACCATTTGGTACAAAAATTACTATTTCTCTGAAACAGTTTTGATGTAGGACTGATTTTGTAATAGTTTAAGGGAATATGAATGATCCGCAGTGCGTGGCAAGAATGATAAGTAATCTTGCAAATGGCATAATCCATCCGGATAGTACAAGACCGTACACTGCATTTCACACCTGAACCACCTTGAATGGCCTGCTCGGTGCCCTGAATTTTCAGCTATGGAGCATGTCTGAGATGCGATAAGAATCAGATATCCTCACTGAAATACACAGTGTGTCACAGGCAAGACAATAAATTCCTTAATATGACATTTTGAGGCTGTTTAGTCACATGTCACAGTGAATATAAGAGTGTTTTCGTACCCGTGTGGCCCACACCTGAAATTGGTGTTATTAATGGGCAACAGTTCCAAATGAAGCTCATTCACCCAACATGCGTTGTGTGAGGAGGAATTCCACAAAGTCTGATAATGCTTTGGGATACTCCTTGTGTAATTTTACTTTCGTTGCTGGAAAATCCCCTCTCGACTCGCGCGTGACATCTGCTCAAATGTCACTGATGTCAAAGTGTTAACCGTTCACGTGAATTTCTGTACCACTGCTTGTGGTAGCTTCAAATTGATGACACCAAGTCTAGTCACCTGTGATAATTTTTTTCCAGAAAAGAATCGTACGTGTTTTGCCTTTTAATCAAGTCGCCGGAGACGTAAACATCTGTTTTTGTTTTGCTTTCGTGAGTCAAGGTGCGCGGGACTACACTTTTCTCTCCTTCAAAACATTCTCGAAAATATCTGAACACTTGTTTCAGACAAGTTGCTGGATTGCGATTTGTGAGACAAGGACGCTGACGCATTACGGCCGCACGTCCACTACTTAACATTGGCTGCTCACAATTTACTGCTCGAGTACACATGGATTGTTTACAGTTGTTATTTCAAGCTGTCACTGTAGTCATTGCGCTGACGTTGCTTATACGCCTGCTGTAAAATCAATCTTCGAAACTTTTTGGACATATGATGTACACTGACGTGACAAAATGGCGTACCGATATGTACATCTACAGACGGCAGTAATAACACGTACACACGTCGTGTAAAAGGGCTGTGCACTGCGGAGGCTGTCATTTGAACTCAGGTGGTTCACGTGAAACGGCTTCCGACGTGATTATGGTGGCACGATGGAATTAACAGACTCTGAATGCGGATTGGCAGTTGGAGGTAGCCGCGTGGAACATTCC
This sequence comes from Schistocerca piceifrons, assembly GCF_021461385.2. Classification (NCBI taxonomy): domain Eukaryota; kingdom Metazoa; phylum Arthropoda; class Insecta; order Orthoptera; family Acrididae; genus Schistocerca; species Schistocerca piceifrons. The sequence continues at coordinate 105,365,228 of NC_060139.1, forward strand.
ATTTCAGAAATCGCTAGGGAATTCAATAGTCCTAGATACACAGAGTCAATATTTGTCGAGAATACCAAATTTCAGGCAGTAAACGACGGCCTTCGCTTAAGGATACAGGGTACTTTTCCGGCTGAATGTTATGTAAAAATCAACACCTATTTCTTTCAGGCACTGTTTATAATGTATATGTTTTACAGATTTTTTGGTGATATCAGGTAATGCAGCACACTTTTTAAACAAGTTATAAGTATTTTGAATATTTTTGGACCTTCTTAGGGTTATTAAAAAAAAGAGACAGATGCAATTTTTTCCCAAAATGCTTCCTCAAATTGAGGTACCATTTAATCCAATCTTATACATTTGAAGGTGACCAAATTTTTACCAGACATGCATGACATAATGTCTGAGGTAGTAGACCTATTTAATTTTATCTATTATGTATATTACAAGGATAAAAAATACCACATCTTACGTTTTAATTTTTATAATTTTTTACTAGTAAAAATGTTATTTTTTCAGTAATTTAGTTCATTCTGCAAAAACCTGAGGTCTACTAAATAAGTATGGCTATTGCAAGTTAAGAAAAAAACTAGAACAATGCTTTATAAACTTTAGGCAATATTTGTACCTGAATTCTGAAAAATACAACTTGCAGGTAATTGCGAATGAAGCTATGAGTCCAATTAAACTGTACCTCAGAACATTCCCGTAGCATAGTCTTCATCCTGCAGAATTTCTTCATCTTCAAGCTTCCTCTTGGCTTTCCTTTTTGCACTTCCTGCTTCTTTGGTGACGTGAAGAGCGAATCTTTCAACTTCATTCACCCATTGTCTGTCACACGCAAGCAATTGATCTTCCACACTAGAGCCACATTTCATGCCTAAATTTCCAACCTTCCTATCACTCCATCATTGAAATATATCAGTGCATCTGGTACACCAACGTTTAATGTATTTAGTGCCACAAAAACATTCTTGGGTAATCTTTCCCATATGAAATGGTTGAAAGTTTCATTTATATTTTGAGTGTCCCATGAAGACATTTACTAAGCAAAACAGGGTCACTCAGGTCTCTAAAAATTGGTTTTACTTCATTCATAACAGGCTCAGGAGGAGAATGTTTATGATGGTATGTTTGACATCTTTCTTTTGCTTTTTGGTAACCACACAAAGAATCTGCTCCTTTAGGGCAAAGTCCGTGAAAAGAATGGTCATCTGTGGACAACTTATGAAAGTAGGTGGTCCATACAGCTTTTCTCATTCCTCTAATGTCATTCAGAGGTGCAGTTCGTCTAGTGGCCAGTCCATAATAGCTCTGAAGAATGTATATTTAAGTTTCTGTCAATCTGCCCCAGCCAGGCAGATTGTCCATCAGATAGCAACTTTCCTTTTATTTCTCTTCGTAGCTTCCTCAATCTAGCAACGTACGGGGGGTTTATTGTATAATGACCGATATATTGAAAAATTGGTAGTCTTAGTCGACCTTGAGTTTATCTGACTTAAGATGGCTCTGTTTAAACGCGCGGCTATGCCCCCAGTATCATTTGTATCGAAATTATCGTTACACTCTAGTTATTGAACAAAAATATGGTGATTGCTAGCTACGAAATCAATAATGCGGTGATTAGCATATGATACCAAATTAAGATTTATAAGCAATTTTTCTAGCATAACATGACAATACAATACACAATACACTCGCTAACCTAAATTGGCACAATGTATCCTCTTTTCCTAACTACTTAAGCCAACACTGAAACCGCAAGTAACTCTATTGCAGTTCTGCCTGAACGGACAGAGACTCAGAGAGCGCCAGTCAAAGAGGTAGCGGAATACGAACTCATTTAGAATTACAGTTCCCTACTTTGGCTGATGATTGCTAATATGACCGTAATTCTCCGTGATGATTATGACGGTCGGCCCAGGCAACGTCGTGATGCCGTCTTTTCCGTGAGCGAGCTTGGCTTTAATCTCCAACGTTGACATGGTCTGCGGCCGAAAACCCTTGTACGTAAGTGTTCAATTGCGGAGTCCGTCACTAGTCAATACTCAAGCTACTTGCATATATGCCAAGAGTAGTTGGTCCACTCAAGTGCGCGGGAGCAAAGGCACACTTCAGATTGCATATGAACACCACAAGTTAGTACAAATCTGTTTCTCTCCTCAGAGGAACAGATTTGGAGTCGCGTGCTCTAAACTATTCGGACTTGGCGAGTAACCACTGGACTCAAAGCCGCTAACTTCTCCAACCTACTTCTCTCCACGCTCTCCAAGCAGGACAGACAGACACCGCGACTGCTCTCCTCCACAGCCGACCCCAGAGTCCTCCTTCAGAGTTTTTTCAAACCTGGCCGTTGTTCGCCGCACGGATCCGTGCGCGTTGGTAGCTAATCACGACTCAGACTTCCATGTATCGGTGCGCGTTTGTACCCAACCACGACACCGAATTCTCCTGAGTTTACTGTTGACGTGCCGGCCGGAGTGGCCGAGCGGTTAAAGGCGCTACAGTCTGGAACCGCACGATCGCTACGGTCGCAGGTTCGAATCCTGCCTCGGGCATGGATGTGTGTGATGTCCTTAGGTTAGTTAGGTTTAAGTAGTTCTAAATTCTAGGGGACTTATGAACACAGCAGTTGAGTCCCATAGTGCTCAGAGCCAAGCCATTACTGTTGCCGCCAAATTTTTTACACGTATCTCTACGCGCTCTGCGCCAATCCCGTCACAGTCCTCCGCAAATTTTCCACTGTGGCGCGAAACCGTCTTTTTCTCTTTCGCATATAGCTCCTTCTCGCTTCTTGTTGTGATGGCCCAGCCTCTCCGAACGTCTTTGGTGGTCTGAAGTGCCAGCCGACAAAGGGGGCCGGCCGCGGCCAACCTGTTACTTTGACATGACATAAACACCTTCCTTAGGGGTTCCGGCCGTGTTCCAGCATCTGAGCCCATCTCGTTAGTCTGACATGACACACACAACTTCATTTTCTGTGTCCATTCTCTCCTACCGGTGGGCCAATTATCAATTATTATTCGGTGTATTAGTACTGATTTAGCACCATCTAAGGTGCAAAATCTGCTACCTTACAGCCTTTTATAGTGACGTTTAGCTGACATCTGCGTTTTCTTATTCCATGCCAGATGCGTTTTTGTTATACCACGTCTTATAGCGGTAGAACGGGATAAAAAGAATCCTATGTCCGTCTCCTGGTTGTAAGCTACCTCTCCACCAATTTTCAGCCAAATCGGTGCAGCCGTTCTTGAGTTATAAATGGTGTAACTAACACGACTTTCTTTTGTATATCCCGGGAGATCAAAAAGTCAGTATAAATTTTAAAACTTAATAAACCACGGAATAATGTAGATAGAGAGGTAAAAATTGACACACATGCTTGGAATGACATGGGGTTTTGTTAGAACAAAAAAAAAGAAAACAAAGTTCACAATATGTCCGACAGATGGCACTGGGAAGCAAAACTGCTACCGTGACGGGTGAGAGGTACGCCGATATGTTACAGAATCGCATCATCCCCAGCCTGGCTGATAAACACCTGCTGGAACGTACGACGTGTATGCAGAATGGCGCTCCACCCCATATTGCTAAACCCGTGAAAGATCTCTTGCGCGTGTCGTTTGGTGATGATCGTGTGCTCAACCGCCAGTTTCGTTATGCTTGGCCTCCCAGGTCCCCAGACCTCAGTCCGTGCGATTATTGGCATTGGGGTTACTTGAAGTCGCAAGTGTATCGTGATGAACCGACGTCTCCAGGGATGCTGAAACACAACAGCCGACGCCAATGCCTCACCATGACTCCGGACGTGCTTTACAGTGCTGTTCACAACGTTATTCCTCGACTACAGCTATTGCTGAGGAATGATGGTGGACGTATTGAGCATTTCCTGTAAAGAACATCATCTTTGCTTTGTCTTCCTTTGTTACGCTAATTATTGCTCTTCTGATCAGATGAAGCGCCGTCAGTCGGTCATTTTTTGAACTTTTGTATTGTTTTGGTGCTAATAAAACCCCATGTCATTCCAAGCGTGTGTGCCAATTCGTACCTCTCTATCTACATTATTCCATGATTTATTCAGTTTTCAAATTTATACTGACCTTTTGATCACCTGGTGTATATAAATATGATGTCTTCGCTTCAGCAGTTTACGCTAGTCAATTTTTCAGATTTCTTTTCTTTTTTTTTAATTTTGTAATTTATGACTTTCCTTACTGATTTTTATTCGTGGAAGTAAGTTTATTTTCGTCGCAGCAGAGGCAGTCCTCCCACGCCAACAAGTAGTGTCTCCGTAGAGACGGGGCCTCCTCGGGGCTGGAGAGCGGCGGTCCGGCGGCCTAGCTGCGGGGGTTCGGCGCGTGGCGGCAGCACAATGGGCTCGTCAGCGCCCCGCTGGGCGGCGCTCCGGCCACGTGCCACAGCTAGCCGCTGCAGACCGGCTCGGCTGCGTGCACCGCCCTGCCCTGTCCAGTCCTCTCTTGCCCTGTGACGCGTGCCCCGACTCCGCTCATTGGGTCAAATCCTCCCACGAGGCACCAGCTGTGCAGCGACCGACCCTAATCACAAACCAACCCAAATAACATTATCTTTCGAACTAATCGGTATAGACAGTCCATAAAGTATCAGTCTCTATTAAAAAATGCATTCTGTAATGTAGACGCTTTGATAAGTTGGTGCATAAGTTCGAGAGATATTTTTACCTGCATTTTGCATATTGGTATTCTGGCTGCTACGAGTATATGAGTTTATTTATTAATTGTGATTTTTACACTACTGGTCATTAACATTGCTTCACCGAGAAGAAATGCAGATGATAAACAGGTGTTCAATGGACAAATATACGAGGGTCAGTCAAAAAGTAATGCCTCCTATTTTTTTTCTACGTTTAATTGTCAGGAAATTTAAATGCAATTACATAGGATGAAAACCACAACATTGAGGATCATTTTGTCATTTTTCAATGTAATCTCCGCCCATCTCTACAGTTTTGGTCCATCTTTGAACAAGGGCATGTATCCCAGCACGGTAAAAATCACAGCTCTGCTTCCTAAGCCATTGACGCACGGATGTTTTGACGGCCTCCTCATCTTCAAAATGAATCCCACGATGAGCTTCTTTTAGTGGCCCGAACAGATGGAAGTCTGATGGTGCCAGGTCAGGGCTGTATGGGGGATGAGGCAAAACTTCCCATCCAATTTTGACAATCTCGTCAGAGGTGTGACGACTGGTGTGTGGTCTTGCATTGTCATGCAAAAGAAGAACATCTGCCATTGATTTTGTTGGGCGAACTCGCTGAAGACGTGCTTTAAGTTTGTTGAGGGTTGTGACGTATTGAACAGAATTTATTGTGCATCCCTGCTCCAAAAAATCAACCAGAATCACACCCTCTGTATCCCAGAAAACTGTTGCCATAACTTTCCCTGCCGATCGCACAGTTTTGAATTTTTTCTTCCTCGGCGAGCTTGTGTGACGCCACTCCATTGACTGCCTCTTTGATTCGGGTTCAAAAAAATGCACCCATGTTTCGTCCCCGGTCACAATTTTTTTCAGAAACTCATCTCCCTCCAAACGGAAGCGCTGCAAGTGTTGGGAGGCTATTGTTTTCCTTGCCTCTTTATTCTGATCGGTTAACATTCTTGGAACCCACCGTGCACAAACTTTTGAGTACCCCAATTGTTTAATAATCGTGATCACACTGCCTTTACTAAGAGAAATAATGCGACACACTTCATCTGCAGTCACCCGACGGTCACCACGAATGATGTCATCAACTTGCTGAATGTTGTGTGGAGTCACTGCACTCACCGGCCTGCCGCTCCGCTTTTCGTCAGTCAACGGTGTTTGCCCTTCAGCTTCCTTACAACGACGAACCCATCGTCTAACAGTGCTGACATCCACTGTCACAACACCATACACCTTCTTCAGTCTTTCATGAATGCGTATGGGCGTTTCACCTTCTGCATTCAAGAATTCAATCACACAACGCTGTCTCAAACGAGCATCGATGTCGGCCATCTTACAAACTTCTGCTGTGCTGCCACCTGTTGACACAGAAAGTTACTACTGCAGTGGATTGCAGAAGAAGGTTTGAGGAATGGCGCCAAATTCAAATTTTTCACTTAACTTAATTTCTTTAAGTAGAAAAAAAATGGGAGGCATTACTTTTTGACCGACCCTCGTACTATACTAGAACTGACGTGTGATTACATTTTTACGCAATTTGGGCGCATAGATCCTGAGAAATCAGTACCCAGAACAACCACCTCTGGCCTTAATAGCGGACTTGATACGCCTGGGCATTGAGTCAAACAGAGCTTGGATGGCGTGTACCGGTAAAGCTGCCCATGCAGCTTCAACACGATACCACAGTTCATCAAGAGTAGTGACTGGCGTATTGTGACGAGCCAGTTGTTCGGCCACCATTGACCAGACGTTTTCAATTAGTCAGAGATCTGGGCAATGTGCTTGCCAGAGCAGCAGTCGAACATTTCTGTATTCAGAAAGGCCCATAAAGGCCCTGCAACATGCAGTCGTACATTATCCTGCTGAAATGTAGGGTTTCGCACGGATCGAATGGAGGGTAGAGCCACTGACCGTAACGCATCTGAAATGTAAAGTCCACTGTTCAACGTGCCGTCAATGCGAACAAGAGGTGACCGAGACGTGTAACCATTGGCACACCATACCAAAATGCCGGGTGATACGCCAGTATGGCGATGACGAGTACACGCTTCCAATGTGCGTTCACCGCGATGTCGCCAAACGCGGATGCGACCATCATAATGCTGTAAACAGAACATGGATTCATCCGAAAAAATGACGTTTTGCCATTCGTGCACCCAGGTACGTCGTTGAGTATACCATCGCAGGCGCTCCTGTCTGTGATGCAGCGTCAAGGGTTACCGCAGCCACGGTCTCAGAGCTGATAGTCCATGTTGCTGCAAACGTCGTCGAACTGTTCGTGCAGATGGTTGTTCTTTTGCAAACGTCCCCATCCGTTGACTCAGGGATCGAGACGTGGCTGCACGAGCCGTTACAGCAATGTGGATAAGATGCCTGTCATCTCGACTGCTAGTGATACGAGGCCGTTGGGATCCATCACGGCGTTCCGTATTACCCTCCTCAACCCACCGATTCCATATTGGATCTCGACCAACGCGAGCATCAATGTCGCGATACGATAAACCACAATCGCGATAGGCTACAATCCGACCTTTATCAAAGACGGAAACGTGATGGTGCGCATTTCTCCTCCTTACACAAGGCATCACAACAACGTTTCACCAGGCAACGCCGGTCAACTGCTGTTTGTGTATGAGAAATCGGTGGAAACTTTCCTCCTGTCAGCACGTTGTAGGTGTCGCCACCGGCGCCAACCTTGAGTGAATGCTGTGAAAAGCTAATCATTTGCATATCACAGCATCTTCTTCCTGTCGGTTAAATATCGCGTCTGTAGCACGTCATCTTCGTGGTGTAGCTATTTTAATGGCCAGTAGTGTATTTGTAGTTCACTGTTACTATCTGTCATTTTGTCATTTGGAGATAGTGACTGCAGCTGTTGACGCTAAAAAATAGAGTGTCAAGTGGAGAATTCTAAACATTCCCGTCATATTCTTTTGTTTGAGTTCAGTAGAGGGCTGACATCAGCGGAGGCAGCCAGCAACATTAGCACCGTGCGTGGGGATAATTCTTTACAGAATAATAGAAAAAATCGTACAATCCTACTACGGGGACGATCAGTTTGCATTCCGGAGAACTGTAGAAACACGCGAGGCAATACTGACACTACGACTTCCCATATAATATAGGTTAAGGAAAGGCAAACCTACGTTTCTAGCATTTTTAGACTTAGAGAAAGCTTTTGACAATGTTGACTGGAATACTCTCTTTAAAATTCTGTAGGTTGTATCGGTAAAACACACGGAGCGAAAGGCTGTTTGAAATTTGTACAGAAAACAGATGGCAGTTATAAGAGTTAAGGAGCGCGAAAGAGAAGCAGTGGTTGAGAAGGTAGTGTGACAGGGCGGTAGCCTATCCCCGATATTATTCTTTCTGTATATTAAGTAAGCAGTAAAGCAAGCAAGAAAACATTGAGAGTAGAAACAAAGTCCAGGGAGAAGAAATAAAAACTTTGAGGTTTGCCGATGACACTGCAATTTTGTCTGAGACACAAAAGGACTTGGAAGATAAGTTGAACGGAATGGGCAGCATCTTTAAAGGAGGATATAACATAAACATCAAATATACAATACGAGGGTACTGAAATGTAGTCTAATTGAATCAGGTCATGCTGAGGGAATTAGATTAGGAAATGAGAGACTTAAAGTACGAAATGAGTTTTGTTATTTGGGATTCAAAATAACTCATGATAGTCGAAGTAGGAAGGATATAAAATGTTGACTGGCAATGGCAAGAGCAGCGTTTCTGAAAAAGAGAAATTTCTTAACATCGAGTACAGATTTAAGTGTCTGAAAGTATTTGAATGAAGCGTAGCCATATATGGAAGTGAAACATGGACGATAAACAGTGTAGACAAGAAGAGAATAGAAAGTTTTGAAATGTGGTGCTACAGAAGAATGCTGAAGATTATATGGGTAGGTCACGTAACTAATGAGGAGGTACTGAATGGAATTGCGGGGAAGAGAAATTTGTGGTCGTATGTGACCAAAAGAAGGAATCGTTTGGTAAGCCACATTCTCAGGCATCATTAATTCATTGCTGAAGGCAAGCGTGTGGAGTAAAAATTTTAGAGGGAGACCAAAAGATGACTACAGTAAACAGATTCAGAGGGATGTAGGTTGCAGTAGTTACTCGGAGATGAAGAAGCTTACTCAGAATAGAGTAGCATGGAGACTGCATCAAACGTGTCTTTGGACTGAAGACCACAACAAAGGCAACAACAACAAAACACACGGGGATAATGCCACTGGACAGATCATGGCAAGAAAATGGTTTTCTCCTCTTATGGAGGATCATTTTGACTTTCGTGACCCTTGACGTTCATGAATACATTGGAGGTTTGATGATGATCGTTTATAAGCGTTTATTTTTTATCTAATCGTGTGGCTAGGGCCCCCTCGTCGGGCAAGCAGTTCGCCGGCTGCCGGTCTTTCAATTTGGCGCCACTGCGACGACCTACAGTCGATGAGGATGATGATGAGGACAGCACAACACCCAGTCCCTGGGCGGAGAAAATTCCCCGACCCAGCCGGGAATCGAACCCGGGACCAGAAGATTGACAATCCGTGACACTGACCATTCAGCTACCGGGGGCGGACGTTTAAAAGTGTTAATTCACAATGATTCTCGTCAGTGTACTCGAGAAGTGGAAAATGTGATGAACTGTGATCGTTCCGCCATCTTGCGACATTTGCATGTAACGGGGAAGGTTAAAACACCTAGTATATGAGCACTGCATGCACCAAGCCAAATCCACAGCAATCACCGGATGGCCATATGTACATCTGTGCTTCCTCGTCATCAACTGACTCGTGAATAACACTGACCATTCCTACCCCGTATCGTTATTGGTGACGAGAAATGGTGCCATTATGCTAACGCAAGGAAAAGATAAGACTGGTTGAGTCGGACCAAACTCCCCTTACAAGGATATACATGCATCCACAAAAAATAATGTTATGCAGCTGGTGCAACAGCGATGATGTGGTGTACTACGAATTCCTTCCCCGAGGCGTATCCATCACTGCTGACGTTTACTGCCAGCCTGTGTGGCCGAGCGGTTCTAGGCGCTTCAGTCTGGAATCGTGTAACCGCTTCGGTCGCAGGTTCAAATCCTGCCTCGGGCATGGTTGAGTGTGATGTCCTTAGGTTAGTTAGGTTTAAGTAGTTCTAAGTTCTAGGGGACTTACGACCGCAGAAGTTAAGTCCCATAGTGCTCAGAGCCATTTGAACCATTTTTTTTCTTACGTTAACTGTCAACAACTGAGACGTCCTGCAGACGCAGTCCAAGAACAGTGACCGGGATGACTGCGTGAAGTGACGCTACTCTCGACAACGCCCTCCCGCTTTCTGCTAGACTGGCAGAAAACACTATACTGGAGTTGCGTTTGGAAGTCATTCTACACCTACCTTACTCATCTCATCTTGCACCCTCAGATTTTCACCTTTTCCACTCTGTCCAACAGCTTTCAAAGATCTTCCTTTCCGGATGAAAAAGCGCTCCGGACATGACGAGTTCTTCGCCTCAAATCCTAGTGATTTCTACAGTCGCGAAATCGAAAAGTTACCCCAGCGTTGGCAGACTGTTATAAATAGTAAAGGAGTATACATTATTGATGACTGAAGTATCTGTTATGTGTATCTGTTGCGTTTGTTAAACTTATGCATCAACCCAATAATTGTGATGCAAGGGAAAATGCCAATGGAAATGTAATTTAGTTGTTATGGCTCCAACATTACAAAGAATTCAGGTATAATTAAAGCCATAATTATCAAGGCCCAGGCAACGATGCTGCTTTCTGAGACCATTACCCCTAGGTACGATCAGATATTAGATAGTACCCTCTCTTCCCTGCTTCACCATCAGCGCCTAACTAAACTTCAGAATGAAAAAATAATTTTCTTTGAACACTTTTGCTTTTAAAATGAAGAAAAGTAAATGATATTTAGCTTTTGTTGCTGTTTTATTAAATCACGGACTAATGAGCCAATGAGACAATTGGTACTACCTCAGTTGTAGGTACTGGAAATGTAGTTCAGGAAAGAAGCCTACGCAACTGAGCCGTTGTCTATAGTTTACAGTGTATGTGTAGTTACATGTATGCATGTACTTCACAATCACTATATAATACAGACACTCTAATAATTTTATTTCTTTCCAAAGCAAAGGCCAACTGACTAGCAAAACATTGTCCCAACATTGGAACCACGTAATGTGCTTGCAATATGGGACGAGGCATTAGGACACGTGGAAGCATGGGTCGGTCCTGGAGGCACGCTCGGATGACTGATGTGGTTAAGATGAGCACTCACGATAAGCGTAAAGTCCGGGTCTTTGACAAAACAGTTTCCGTTCGAATCCCATACAGTCCAAAATCGGTATGCCAATCAGGCAAAATCGCCATGAGCATTCAGACAGTCAAACCACCGATGTGCCAGGGTGAAGATAACCGTGTGGTAAAACATGACCTGCTGCGTGGAAAAGTCCATAACTGCCTGGTGCACATTCTCGTCCCACTGGAAGCGTCGATTCCTTGAGGCTGTTTTGATTTTCCTATATGCTGAGTCAGTGCTTCCGACTACCATATGTTTTACGATTTCTTCACATTTTTCATGCAGCCATTTCGTCTTAGCTTCCCTCAGGGACTTGTATATCTATATTCCTAAGTTTCCTGGAACATTTTTGTAGTTCCTCCTTTCATCGATCAACTGAAGTATTTCTTCTGTTACCCATAGTTTCTTCGTAGTTACTCTCTTCGTAACCATGTTTTCCTTTCCAATTTTTGTAATGGCCCTTTTTAGAGATGTCCATTCCTCTACAACTGTACTGGCTAGCCGGCCGAAGTGGCCGTGCGGTTAAAGGCGCTGCAGTCTGGAACCGCAAGACCGCTACGGTCGCAGGTTCGAATCCTGCCTCGGGCATGGATGTTTGTGTTGTCCTTAGGTTTAACTAGTTCTAAGTTCTAGGGGACTAATGACCTCAGCAGTTGAGTCCCATAGTGCTCAGAGCCATTTGAACCATTTTGTACTGGCTACTGAGCTACTCCTTACTGCTGTATCTATAGCCTTATAGTACTTCAAACACATATCGTCATTCGTTAGTACTTCCGTATCCCACTTCTTTGCATATTGATTCTTCCTGGCTAATCCCTTAAACTTCAGCCAACTCTTCATCACAATTACTTTGTGATCTGAGTCTGCTCCTGGGTACACCTTACAGTCCAGTATCTGATCTCGGAATCTCTGTCTGACGATGTAATGTAACCGAAATCTTCCCGTATCACCTGACGTTTTCCAAGTATACCTCCTCTTCTTGTGACTCTTGAACAGAGTATTCGCTATTAATAGCTCACAGAACACTCAATTAGTCTTTCTCCTCTCTGATTCCCTGTCTCAAATCCATGTTCTCCTGTAACCCTTTATTCTACTCTTTGCCCTAATACTACATTACAGCCCCCCAGGACTATTACATTTTCATCCCCCTTTACGTACTGTATTATATTTGCAATATCCTCGTATACTTTCCCTATCTTTTTATCTTCAGCCTGCAACTTCCGCATGTATACTTGAACTATCTTTGACGCTGTTGGCTTGCTGTTGATTCAAATCCTGTCACTGAACTGATCACAGTATCACTCTCTCTGCCCTAGATTCCCACTTGTAAAGAATCCTACTCCCGTTATACCATTTTCTGCTGCTGTTGATATTACCCTATTCTTATTTGACCAGAAATCCTTGTCCTCTTTCAATTTCACTTCACTGACCCCTACTGTATCTAGGTTGAGCCTTTTTAATTCCCTTTCCAGATTTTCCTACCACATTCAAGCTTCTGATATTCAACGCCCCGACTCGTAGAACGTTATTCTTTCGTTGATTATTCAACCTTTTTTCTCATGGTAGCCCGCGCCCCCATGGCAGTCCCCTTCCGGAGATTCGAATACAGGATTATTCCGAAATATTTTGCCAGTGGGGAGACCCATACAGTCCATATGTCCTGTGAATACACGCAACGTGTTTTTAACGCAGTGGATTCCATTGCCTTCTGCATCCTTAGGCTGTTGATCCTTGCTGATGCTTCCGACTTGAGGGGTAGTTTCCCACCCTTACGACAAGAGAGTGCCCTCTTTCACAAGGCTGTTGGCAGAATGAGGCTTTCTTCTTATGCCGGAAATCTTCTACCACCAGTACAGATTATTAATCAAAATTTGAGTGGTGGCGGGAATCGAGCCCGGGACCGAGAACCTTTTGATTATTAATGAAAGACACTACCCCTTTTTTATCGCATTTTGTTCCTTATTGTTCGTTGCATTTTTTCGGAGCGGGGGCCCCGTGACAGCAGTTCAAGTTGATTCTGATGCAATGTTATCAATTCCTTTTGCCTTATACAGTCTCAAGTCCTCCTAAGCTCTTTTAGGTTCTGATTCTATTTCTGGATCCACAATCTCTTCTAAATCCACTCTTGTTTCTTCTTCTATCACATGAGACAATTTCCGTTCCTGACAGAGGCCTTCAGTACACTCTTTCCATCTATCCGCTCTCTCCTTTGCATTTAGCAATAAGATTCCGATTGCACTGTTAATGTTAGCACCCTTGCTTTTAATTTCACCGAAGGCTGTTTTGACTTTCCTATATGTTGAGTCATTCCTCCCGACAAACATTTCTTTTTCGATTTTTTCACAATTTTCATGCAGCCATTTCGTCTTTGCTTCCTTCACTTCCTATTTACTTCATTCCTCAGCGATATTTGTACTTCCTGCTATCATTGATCAACTGAAGTGTATCTTCTGTTACCCGTGGTTTCTTCGCAGGTACTTTCTTTGTACCTATATTTTATTTTCAGCTTCTGTGATTGCCCTTCTTAGAGATATCCATTCCTCTTCAACTGTACTGCCTAAAGAGGTATTCCTTCTTACTGTATCTATAGCCTTAGAGAACTTCAGTTCACTGACGCCTACTATACCTACATTGAGCCTTTTCATTTCCCTTTTTAGATTTTCTAGCTACTCTACCACGTCCAAGCTTCTGACATTCCACTCCCCGACACGTTCAACGTTATTCTTTCGTGGGTTTTCAATGACTTTCTCAGGGTCATCTCCGTTTTTGTTGTCCCATTTCGGAAATCCAGTTGGGGGACTATTCCAAAATATATTGCCAATGTAGAGAAAAATCATAAAAATTTTTCATTTACAGGCCATGTGTCCTACAGATACACGTTATGTATCTATAATGCAATGGTTTCCACTGCCTTCTACGTTCTCATGCCATTGATCATTGCTGATTTTTCCACCTTTATGGACAGTCTCTGACCTGAAGGACAAGAGAGTGCCCTGAACCTCTGTCCTTTTTGACAAGGCCGTTGGCGGAATGAGTGCGTCTTCTTGTGCCAGGAGTCTTCGGCCGCCAATGATGGTTATTAATCAAAAATTTAACGGGGGTGGGTTTCGAGATCATGACGGAGGACGTTTTTAAAAGTGATCATAGACGCAGCCGCAAGACCATGGTCTCGTGTGCAAATAGTGGAAACCCGTCGTATTTTGAATACAGTCTCTAGTCCTTAGTGCAGCAGCAATGTGGTGGAGCCTCCAACAAGGAGAACGTAGCCAAACCGCATTTATAATGGCCATACAATCCAGAATGGGTAATGATGATATTATAAGCCTTTCGGTAGAAAACACCACCATTTCTGGTAGGCATAGAGAGTAACAGGGAATGTAGTGCTCACATTTTTTGTCCTATCTTCGAGGTCTCTGTGATGTTATTATGCTGTCCGCGGATGACGTCTTTCTAGTAAAGGTTGTATTTGCGCTAGGATTGTCTCTGGACCATTGCTAGTAAACCAGTTGACGCTTGGCCACTGAGTGGCTTCTTAAGCAGTCCCAGACGTGACATATGCCCGTACTTGGCTAGCCGTATGGAAGTCATTGGGTGGCAGCAGTGATGGCTGAAGGCCCGCGGTTATCAGCGACGTGCGAGCACTCCGTTTCAGCCGTATTTTGGTGGTAGGCGGTAGCCTAGCAGGCAAAGTTAAAAAAAAATGGCTCTGAGCACTATGGGACTGAACATCTGAGGTCATCAGTCCCCTAGAACTTGTAACTACTGAAACCTAACTAACCTAAGGACATCACACACATACATGCCCGAGGCAGGATTCGAACCTGCGACCGTGGCGGTAGCACGGTTCCAGAATGAAGCGCCTAGGACCGCTCGGCCACAACGGCCGGCGCATGTGGAGTGTTTTCGGATATATAACGCTCTTTAGGAGTTTAACTCGATCTTTGAAGGAAGCAAGTCTGCACAGTGAAAATGTTGCCTGCCCACATTGTGAACCATAGCAAGATCTATTTAAAACAGGCATTAATTCTGTGCTCAATATGTGTATCCCGGTTTCTTTCGTGTCTACCTCATATTTTTATTACTCCGGACGGGTGTTGTGGGCCAAAGCCGCTTGGTTGTGTTTCCGATGTAAGGCACGTTTTAGCGAATACGGCGAACGTGCATCTTGTTTGTTGCCTACTCACCATGTTAATGAACGACATGGATGGTGCAGTGTGCTTAACTTAATTTCAGTCTGGAAATTTATTGCCGTGATCATTTATGTCACGCTTGCTAGTTTTCTTTAAGGTGCCTTGTATTTTATTATCTGTTTCTTAATGTCTTGCATTTTAATGAAAATAGCGTTACTTTAAAGTTGTCTGCGTCTTCTCGTCTTGGCATTTCATTCAAATACTACTCAGCCCTTTGTCTTGGTCCAGTTGACTTCATATTTTGGTGTATTGAAGCTTGTGTATTGAATAATATTAAAGTAGAGAAATGTTGAACTCCGTCTATAACGTGTATTGAAGAACAAGTTTGTGGTGCGCGTACTGTAAGACCTTCAGTACACACACCATCAGATTATTTGACTTGTCGCTCTAACGAAGTAGACGAGTGTCAGCAATATGTCTCATGGTCTTATCGTGGCGTGTTTATGTTCTGTCGTTAGGTCAGACGATGGAAATGCCACTTGCACGCTTAGAGTAGCAGATTGACGGTGACCAACTTTAAACAGAACTTCATTAATTTTCACACACATTTGTTAAAATAACAGCTAGCATAAAAATTACTTAACTTGGTTCTGGATGCTATTTACTATTGACAATCTGAAGTTCCTTTGGTATTGGTACGTTAATCTTATTCTCACATATATCTCTGGTACTTGACAAAAGTGTCTATACATTTATCTTCGTGGCTATGTACAGGAATATGGTAATCTTATTAGGTGCAGACTGAAACTTGACTACAGACTGGTACAGACAAATGTAGAACTCGTACAGACTGGTACAGACTAATGCTGACTGGTACAGACTGGTGCAGACTAATGCAGACTGACTAATCAGAGGTCTATACTCTCGTTATAATACCTCTCGCATTCATGTATCACTGTGCGAGTGTGATCCATGATGAGAGAAGGTTCAACGTTAGCAGCAATCTCATTGGCTGCGTTACATATTAATACGCGGATCAGCGGAAGCAGAATTTGGTCCGTCTCTATGGCAGCACCATCTGGTAGTGCGGAGATGGACGAGCGCTGCGCCTGCGCTGTTGTGCTTAGTGGGGTGCGCTCTAGTGGGAAAGTTGTGTATGCGCTGACTATGTGAAACTATGTACACAACAAGGTTGGTCACTATTTAATTAACTGTTTGCCAAGGACTTAGCTGAATGCTTTAATAGGTCTGGTGATGTCAATCAAACAGTTTCGGAACATGATTGTTAAATGGTATTTATTTTGGTAAGGTAGGTGACCGCCTTTTGACCTCCTTATTGCACCAAGTCCGTACTACTGGTCATTTGATACCTATTTGAACTAGTGGTATTTTTTGCCGAGCCTTTACTTACCATGATGTCCATTCCATTCCACTGATTTTTGAATCAGTTAAATTGTACCCGTTCTTATTTGTCTGAATACTATTTAAATCTCGTATACGTAAAATCTGAACTACCTTTGAAATTTTGTTTTAGATTCATCGTGATTAATAGGTTTTAAGGGTGAAATTCTCAATTATAATTATTGGTTTCAGAATTAATGCTCTTAATCTGTAATAGTTTTTTAAAAATACTCACGCCAACTGGTTACCTTATTGTTGTATGTTCTTTTATCATTGGGCCTTAAGCTGTTACCGCCATTGCTAAGAATAATTCTGAATTAGCCTTGCACTGTTACTTCTACGCTGTACTGTAACTTAAATTATTTTGGTTTACCAACTGATAGTATGTTTTATTAGGCCTTGAACAATTTTGCTGTTGGTAAGTTTGTTATTTGATTTTCTTACATTTTCTGTTCATTTTAGAAGCCTTTAGGATATTAACTATTTAGCAGCAACCGCTGAATACTTTTGTGGTGTCACCGCAAGGCACCACACTTGCTAGGTTGTAGGCCTCAAATCGGCCGCTGTCCGTCAGTACACATCGGACCCGCGAGTCGCCACTGTCGACGCTAGCAGACGGAGCACCGCCACTCGGCTGGTCTTACGAGACAAGCTGGCGCACTGGCCCAGTTCTACAGCCGACTTTAATAGGAATGGTTCCCTTGTTATAACTTCAGAGATCTCATCTGCAGAGACGCCAGTTTGCATAGCCTTCAGCTAAGTCTGTAGCTACGACCTAGCGAGGCGTCACATACAGTTTATGCATTGACAACTGATCTATATGTATGAAGCAATCAGAATTGTAAAGAAGTATTTACAGTTCAGTCTATAACGGCACTTGTAAATATTATTGTACAAAGTCAAGACGACGTTCACTGCTGATGCTGAATTAAAGCTAAGTATTTAATTGTATTCCTGTCTACTAACTTTCTAATCACCTGAGATGTTCCAGACACATCCCGTCAAGTATAGTTCATTGATCCTCACGTCAGCCTACGTGATCAACGCGTGCAATTAATGGCCACCCCTTGTGATCAGACTAAGAGTCAAATTGCGTGACTCAGCCTGGTCACCATTTCTCCATGAGGCCCATAGTTCCGCCTCATACACAACAAATTAAGTTATTGCATAGCTGTGACTTTATTGATTTGTAAGTCATTGTTTGTCACTTGTAATACAGCAACGCAGTTCTTTTTTTTACTTTGCCGTGCAAGTACCATGTCATTTGGCATTAATCAGTTCTATTTTTTTCTTGGTCCTTGTTAACTACTTGCGCTGCATGTGTTTAAAACTAAGACAAGAAAAAAAGATGCACCATGACGAAATTATCCAAATGGGATGAAAATCAGTAGATGTGGGACGAACATGCACAGAACAAACAAGTGATTAAAATTTCAGAAAAATTCGATGATTTATTAAAGAGAAAGAACGTAACAAATGTAGCAAGTTAATAACACGTTGGTCCACCTCCTATCCTTACGCAAGCTGTTGTTCTGCTTCGCACTGGCATTTGTTGTATGTCCTCCGGATGGATATCGTGCCAAATTCTGTAGAATTTGGGCGTTAGACAGTCAAAATTTCACTCTGGTTTGAGGGCCCTGCGCATAATCCACCAAACATTTTCAATTGGGTTGGGATCCGATGACCATACTGGCCGAAATAGGATTCGACAGGCACGAAGATAAGCAGTATAAATTCTCGCTGTGTGCGGGTGCGAGTTATCTTGGTGAAATATAAGCTCACTATCGCTTTCCATGTAAGGCGCAGACTGTAATCGACGTACCGCTGCTGTGAAAGAAAACAGCACTGCAGACCATCATTCCAGGTCGTCGGGCCGTATGGTAGGTTATAGGTTGGCATCCCACTGCTGTCATGGGATCTCCAGACGTCTTCGTTGGTCATCAGTACTTGGAATGTCATTGACTGGAGTAGCATTGTCTTCAGTGATGATTTCCACTTCGGACTGAACCCCGTTGACTCGCGAATATTTATCTGGAGACACCCCTCAGAATATTGAGATACTAATCACCATATGGTCTGAGAACCAAGAGTGAGGCCATTTCATTGTACAGCAGGATCCCTTTGCTTGTCATCCACGGCACCCTTAAGCACAGCAGTACGTTGAAAATATTCTACGCTATGTTTTTTTTTTTTTTTTTTTTTTTTTTTTCATGGCAAGTCATCCTGAGCTTGCATTTCAGCAAGATAATATGCACCCACATGCGGCAAGAATTTCTAGTGCTTTTATTCGTTATTGCCAAAACCTAACTTTGTCAGTAGGTGACGTACGTTACAAGCAGTGTGTCGTCATTGAAGGTTCACAAATCTTTGTGTGCAATTTACAGGTCATCTACAGTCGACAGAAATGTGGGTCATTGCTGGGCAGAGGTAATTACAGGCAGGGGCTCCAAAGAGCTCCTAGGTTTGCATTGATATACGTTAAGAAAAAGACGAAACCGACTGTAGAGGGTATGTTGGATGAGGATGGAAACTGTGAGGGTGCGCCGTATTGAAACTCATCTGAGTTTCCCAAATGATTTATTATTTCCAGCTGCAGTGACCACATTCCTCTAAGTCTGTGTCACTGGGTCCCGCAATACTGAGGACACCACTCTGCTGTCTGTGAAACGGCTTGGTACAGAATGGCTGCCTCAGCGGCCCATGCAACACCCTGCTGTGTGTCAGCCTTGTACAGCTGTGGAGTTGTGACAACGTCAGGATGTGCCAGCAGTCGACCCAGTGGTCTCTGTCCCTGCCCCTCAGCGCTGTCGGTGGGGAGCTGCAACCGTCACCTACAGCATCCTTCCTCGCTGGTGTACCTAAGATCGCGGCGACAACAAGTGCCTGCGATCTGGCTCCCGAATCTGCGGCCCTCGCCTCAGGATGCCTCCAGCATATGTTGGGAGCCAACAAGACTGCCTGCAGTAACAAGCCGTGGCGTGTCCCGCTGCTGGCTGGCTGCAGACCCCACATTGGCCTCAGAGGGTCGAACCAGCGACCTACCGTGGACTGGAACACTGGCACCCCATCTGATGCTGTGTGTAGCCGGTGGTGTGACACCCCCCCCCCACTGTTCAGGAGAGCTGTCACACTGGAATGCCTTGTTAGTGAACTGGCGCCTGTTTATATGTGGCTGTGTGCCTCTGTTTCGGTAACGCGTCACACTGATTCATGACTCATAACACCTACATAGGCCAGTGGGCCCCTTCTGCCTGTAACTTGGACCATGCAAACCGCTGCGTTTACTCTTTTCAACGGCTCTACGGCCCTGTGGCCTCCATTCTACATTGTAACCATTGGTAGCATGACTTACTGTCAACAGGCCCGTGCCTGGCTGTAACTTGTGCGCTCAGAAATATTGCACCGAAGCTAATCTTTTCCCATCTTAAGCAGTGGTGCCGCTACAGACAGATGGCTTGCCACAAAGGGCAACAAAATGGAGCATAGAATGTCGTCGACGTACTCATGTGCTGTAAGGGTGCTGCAAAAGACAACCAAAGTAGTCCTGCTATGAATACAAATGGCACCCCATAACATCACTCCTGGCTGTCAGGCCGTACGACTGACGACAGTCAAGTTGGTATACCGCTATCTTCGGCATCCCCAGACACGTCTTCGGCCAGGAATCTCATTCACTGGAGTAGAATTGGCTTCACTGATGAGACCCTCTTCGAATCAAGCTGCGGTACCCATCATGACAATTTCAGCAATTCAACGCCTTCCCGCACACAGCGAGAGTTTCTACTGATCGTCTTCGTGCTTGCCAAACCCTACCTTGACCAATAAGGCCACCGTATCTTTTCCCATTGAGCATTATGAGCAAGGCTCTCCAACCATCTCTGGATTCTGACGTTTTGACGATCTGTACCGCCAGTGGGACAAACTTTGACACTATATCCCTCAGAAGGATATCAAACAATACCAGGCCGAGAAACTGTTTACATTAGGCCATTTTTGGCGTGTTCAGTTTGTGAAGCTGCTTCTTACGAATAAATCATGGAATTTTTCTTAAACTCTAATAATTTGTTTGTCTGTAGCTGTACATCATATCCACAGATTTCAGTCCCAGTCACATAATTTCGTGGTGGTCTGACTTGTATTTTTCTTAGAATATATATTTTTTGCTTATTGACATTCTTTTGCTGAAGTACTTTTCGCATTAGAAAAACTTTGATGGTTTTTAATAAATCGTTGTCTAAATGTACTATATTTGTTGACACAGTACAATATGTTCCTCTCCCCGACCAGCCTCCTGCCTGTAGCGTTTCTCAATAAGGAAAAAAAATAATAAAAAATTAGATAAATACTTTATATTATTTTTATTGGTTAGATAGATTTGAATTAGTTAATTAAAGTGGAATGTTAATGGATTTTTGTCTGTGTTAGTAAATATGACTTTTAAGAAAGCACTGAGTAATTGGTAAGTACATGTTCATAACAGTACTTATATGTTTCTTGTTGTACTGGAGGTAATACCATTGAAAAGATAAAACATACGAAAAAAGTTTTAATTCCTTTTCTAATTACGCTGAACTCTGCCTTCCAGCATCGCCATTACATCATAGCGGTTACTGCATTGGTAGAGGACATTGTCTGAAGGCCAATGACGTATCTGAATATTAAGTGCTTTGCGTAATTACAGTGCCCGGATTTTGAGAGAAAACGATCGGTAACAATGATCTCAGAGACTTACGAACTATAATCCGATGGATTAAATGGCGAATGAACAATAACAGCGTTCGGCCGTGGGCGCCAAACAGTACGTCGGTAACTTCCTTTCGATGCAACAGGAAACTGTACTAAGAAATGCATAATAAAATCACATACAACATGAATAGCAAGGAAAGAGACCTTCAAAGGAACATGGCTATTTTATGTCAAATTTACATAATTATTCAGCAAAAGCGTACAAGTGACACTCACACAGATTATCTCAATAGCGGAGGACAAGAGAGGGAGAGAGACAGAGAGAGAGAGAGAGAGAGAGAGAGAGAGAGCTAGTCGCGTTCGGCTTTCTTATATTGCTATGCAAACGAAGGTACTTTCTATGTTTTGTTTCACAGAGATTTCTTCACACATTTTTAGTCATAGAAACATTTTTTAAAAGGTAATTCATGAATTATTAAGAATACATCACCTCATTAGTACATCGTTTGTTTCAACTAACATACAAATTTATTTATAAATGTAAAATTATTTATTACATTTTCAGGTGCTTTTAATTCATTCATGAAGAAAAATGTCAGTTATCTTTCAACATCATAATACAGGATAGCCTGGTACTCGTGCTGTGGCCGAGCGGTTCTAGGCGCTTCAGTCCGGAACCGCGCTGCTGCTACGGTCGCAGGTTCGAATCCTGCCTCGGGCATGGCTGTGTGTGATGTCCTTTGGTTAGTTAAGTTTAAGTAGTTCTACGTCTAGGGGACTGATAACCTCAGGTGTTAAGTACCATAGTGCTTAGAGCCTGGTAGTCATACTGTCACACTAAACCTCAATACAGTGTGTGTTCAACAGTTGCCCCGACTGGAGCATAGAATGATGCAACCACATCTGTTAGCTGAGCTCAGTAGGAAGTTATCAAGCTAGGTTGCAACCATTGACGTTGTTGGGGGTCGTAGCTCCGTGTACTAAATTTTGTACGCTATACGTCCCTCACCTAGTGACAAATTTGATCATGTATTCTTCCTACTGCACTATATACGAACAATAAGTAAAATTTCGTTTTTTGGTAGCTATTGAGCTACTGAAGTTTTAATGGCCAACAATGTACACTGAAGAGCCGAGAAACTGGTACACCTGCCTAATGTCGTGTAGCGTCCCCGCGAGCACGCAGAAGTGCCGCAACACGACGTGGTATGGTCTCGAATAATGTCTCAATTCGTTCTGGAGGGAATTAACACCATGAATCCTTCAGGGCTGTCCATAAACCCATAAGAGTAGGAAGGGGTGGAGATCTATTCTGAACAGCACGTTGCAAGGCATTCCAGATATGCTCAATAATGTTCATGTCTGGGGAGTTTGATGGCCACCGGAAGTGTTTGAACTCAGAAAAGTGTATCTTGAGCCATTCTGTAGCAATTCTCGACGTATGGGGCGTTACATTGTCCTGCTGGAATTGCCCAAGTCCGCTGAAAGGCACAATGGACATTAATAAATGCAGGTGATCAGACAGCATGCTTACGTACGTGTCATATGTCAGAGTCATATCTAGACGTATCAGGGGTCCCATTTCACTCCAACTGCACGCGCCTCACACCGTTACAGAGCCTCCACTAGTTTGAACAGTCCAATGTCGATGTTGACGGGCCAGGCGTGGCGTAAAGATTTGAATCGTGCAGTCATCAAGGGTGCACGAGTTTGCCTTCGGTTCCGAAAGCTCATATCGATGATGTTGCGTTGAATGGCTCGCTCGCTGACACTTGTTGATAGCCCAGAATTGTAATCTGCACCAATTTGCGGAAGGGCTGCTCTCCTGTCACGTTGAACGATTCTCTTCAGTCGTCGTTGGTCCAGTTCTCGCAGGATCAGTTTCCAGCCGCAGTGATGTCAAAGATGTGATGTTTTACCAGATACCTGATATTTACGGTACACTCGTGGAATGGTCGTACGGGAAAATCTCCACTTCATCACTATTTCGCAGATACTACGTCCCATCACTCGTGCGCCGACTATAACGCTACGTTCAAACTCACTTAAATCTTGTTGATGAGATTAGAGTTTAACGTCCCGTCGACAACGAGCTCATTAGAGACGGAGAACAAGCTCGGATTAGGGAAGGATTGGCAAGGAAATCGGCCATGCCCTTTCAAAGGAACCATCCCGGTATTTGCCTGAAACGATTTAGGGAAATCACGGAAACCTAAATCAGGATGGCCGGAGACGGGCTCGAACCGTCGTCGTCCCGAATGCGAGTCCAGTGTGCTAACCACTGCGCCACCTCGCTCGGTTTAAATCTTGTTAACCTGCCATTGTAGCAGCAGTAACCGATCTAACAACTGCGCAGGCACTTGTTGTCCTACATGGGCATTGGCGACTGCAGCGCCGTATTCTGCCTGTTTACGTAACTCTATGTTGGAATACTCATCTCTATACCAGTTTCTTTGGCGCTTCACTGTCTATTCAATTACAGTACCTCGTGTCAGATGACTGTTTACCCCTATAAAGTGTGAACATTAAAGAAACGGACATGTTGCAGGTATGGATTCCTGCCTGGGGACAGAGGGAAAGGTTCCTGTGAATATGTATCCGGAAATGCATCCTTGCCAAGGTTGATGGCGCTGACTAATGAAAGTTCTTCTGTCCACGTGCCGTGTGTTCCTTGAGAGTCGCAGGCTGTGTGATTGACGCAGCGTGCTGTAAGCAGCAGAAAGGACCGGTACTCATGTCGGGAATCCAGATCTAATATGCGCACTGTCCGCTACCTCCCTGTCTGAAAGGACCCGTGATCACACAAACCCCAAAAAGGGCTTGAAATGTTACGTGATGCGGTTGAAATCTGTGAGGTTATTTGTTTTGGTACAGCCCTGCTGCCTCCTGACTGTTTACATTTGCTAAGCCGTATATAAACAGAATCTCGGCTTGTTTCCGACATGAATACCGGGCCATTCTGCTGCTTACAGTATGCTGTCTCAGTCACACAGCCTGCAACACACACGGAACACACAGCACATGGTCAGAGGAACTTTCATTCGTCAGCACCATCTACCGTGGCAACGACGCATTTATTTCGGGACACATGTTCATAGGACCTTTTTTCTTCCGTTTTTTCAGTCACGAATCCGTCACTGCAGTTTTTCGGTTTTATTAATGTTCATCCTATACAACACAGAACGAGGTGGCGCAGTGGATAGCACACTGGACTCATATTCGGGAGGACGACGGTTCAGTCCCGCTTCTGGCCATTCTGATTTAGGTTTTCTGTGATTTCCCTAAATCTATCCATACAAATGCCGGGATGGTTCCATTGAAAGGGCACGACTGACTTCCTTCCCCGTCCTTCCCTAATCCGATGGGACCGATGACCTCGTAGTTTGGTGTCTTCCCCCAAATAACCCAACCCATCACCCCATACAACTGGCGTGCTGTAAATTTTTAGAGCTCACTACATGGTAGCGTAAATAAACACCATCCCCTCACGATCCCAGATCGCTGGAGAATCAAACTCCCTTGAATAAAACAGCTTCAAACGGCTCATTACTTAACAAATGAGTTCATGTGTTAAATAGTTGATGATGAGAACACAAAATTTATGTTGACGAGGCACCCCAAATTGGTTTTATTTTTTTCGGACGCTGGATGAGTATAGGCTCCGTAATTTATAGTTTTCTTTTTTTTTTTTTTAAGAAAGCTAGCTTTTCACCCAACTCATTGTTTGTGACGTCATATCTCTGGAATATGTAGCAAATCAAAACAAAAAAATGGTTCAATGGCTCTGAGCAGTAAGGGACTTAATTGCTGTGGTCATCAGTCCCCTAGACTTAGAACTACATAAACCTAACTAACCTGAGGACAACACACACATCCATGCCCGAGGCAGGATTCGAACCTGCGACCGTAGCGGTCGCGCGGTTCCAGTCTGTAGCGCCTAGAACCGCTCGGCCACCCCAGTCGGCAATATGTCGCACAATGCTATTATTTTGCAGGTAAATTCACTGATATACATGGATAGCGACTGCAAGATTTGTTCCAAATGAAGATGGTAGTAAAGAAGTAGTAAATTACAACGTGACTGATGCTGAAGGTTTTCTGCATGAACAGCAAATATGTAACAAGCTATAAAGTATTTTCCTTTCATTCAATTGTGAGGGGTGTCAGTGAGGAAAAGTTTCGAAATGGTTTGAAATTATGTGTAATGTTTGTGGGCAATCCCTAAATGCCATCATTTTCACATTGTTCTTTCTTTGTCTGTGCCGTGTACCACAGTTACGCGGGGTCGGCCATGGTTAGTCGGATGTGGCATGGTAAGTTTAAGGGCTGGCTGGATGCCCTTCCTGCTGCCACCATGTATCCCCCGGGATGGAATTAGTGTACCCCAGCTGTCTGTGTCTATGTAAGCCACGGAATAGTGCGAATGAGTTGCAAATGTCTGCGAGTCATATAACTGAAGAGGAACGTGGGGACCACCCCCAGTATTCACCTAGGGGAATGTGGAAAACCGCCTAAAACCACACCCAGGCTGCCCAGCACACCGGCCCTACATCGTTAATCCGCCGGGCGAATTCGATCCGGGGCCAGCGCGCCTACCCGAGTCCAGGAAGCAGCTACCCTGGCGGGTCTGCCATCATTTTCAAATAATGGATGAATATAGCTGTGTAACATGGAACCTTTATTTACGCTGCCTTAAGAAATATACAATTATGCTTGGTATATTGTGTAAACATTTAACTTCATATTATGGACTGAGATGAGAAAAGTCATGGGATACTTCCTGATATCGTGTCAAACCATGTTTTGCACCAGAATATTGCATCATCTAGAGGTGGCGGGTACCTCACAAGTCATTGGAAGTCCCCTGCGGAAATACTGAGCCATGCTGCCTGTGCTGTCGTCCATAATTGTGAAAGTCTTCACGGTGTAGACTTTTGTCCACGAACTGACCTTTCGATCATATTCGATAGACGTTCGATGGGATTCACATCGGGCGGTCTGGGCGGACAATTCATTCCTTCGATTTGACCACAATGTTCTTCAAACCAATCGCAAATAAACGTGACCTGGTTACACGGCGCTTCGTCATCCATAAGAATTCCATCATTGTTTGGGAACATGAAGTCTATGAATGGCTGCAAATAGCAAAATGGTTCAAATGGCTCTATGGCACTATGCGACTTAACATCTGAGATCATCAGTCCCGAAGATTTAGAACTACTTAAACGTAACTAACCTAAGGACATCACACGCAACCATGCCCGAGGCAGGATTCGATCCTGCTACTGTAGGAGCAGCGCAGTTCCGGACTGAAGCGCCTAGAACCGCTCGGTCACAGCGGCCAGCTGCAAATAGCAGAACATACCATATCCAGTCAATGATCTGTCCAGATGGACTAGAGGATCCAGTCAATTCCATGCAAATGCAGCCCACATCATCATGGAGGCACCACCGCCTTGGACAGTGCCTTGTTGACAACTTGGTTCTGTTGAACCCTGCCTAGTCGTGGAAAATGGGGTGTCTGGGAAGCCTGCTACATCGGATCGCTAGACAAAAATTCAAGCAAATCGTATTAATGATTTTTTATTACAGTAAGATAAATCACAGTTCTTAGTTTCTGAAATACAGAGATGAGTTGCAAGCAAAGGGCGACAGACAAAGTGATCAATGTACAACAATTTCAAGTTTGAGCTAAGTAGGCTGTACAGGCAAAGTAACGAGTGTTGACGCTTCTGTCCCAGTTGCTAGTGCTGTAGAACTGGGCCACGGGCAGTCAGGCGGGCGCTTATGTTCTCTTCGCACACAGGTGTGGCGTTGTCATCTTGGAGAGGGGTCGGTCAGCGTGAAATTGGCTGACTCTTCTTCACAGCCCTCTATGCTCTATCGTTCCCGGCTGGGGTGCTGGTGCTTGACTTTACGCCGCAACAGGTTCCATGGCTTCATGGGGTCTGCACCACACTCAGACCCTACTATCAGCTCTTACCAACAGAAATCGAGGCTTTTCTATTCCACGGTCTTCCAGTCGCCTAGGAGCCAACCAATATAGTCAGGAGCCCAGGGGAGACGCTGCAGGTTATATCGCGCTATTAGCAAAGACACTAGCGTCGGTCGTCTGCTGCCACAGTCTATTAAAGCCAAATTTCTCTGCACTGTCCTAATGGATACGTTACTTGTACGTCCCACATTGATATCTGTCATTATTTCACGCAGTGATGGTGTGTGCCAGCATTGACAACCCTACAAGTCGCTGCTCTCGGTCGTTAAGTGAAGGCCGACTGCCACTACATCCTCCGTGGTGAGAGGTAGTGCCCGAAATCTGATACTCTCAGCACAGGCTTGACGCTGAGGATCTCGTGGTATTGAATTCCCAAACGATGTCGGAAATGGATTGTACCATGAGTCCAGCCCCAGCATTCCGTGTTCAAAGACTGTTATGCTGAGCTAGTATTAGCGTTAGTCGTAGGAAAGAGGAAATTCTATTAAAAGTCAATGAACGTGCAGTTGTCAGAGTGTTGAAACAGTCGACAGCTAGTAGGCCAGGAAATGCGACATGGCACTCGCGAGCGCGGTGCTGCGACGGCGCTATAGAGCGCACGAATTGCTCTGTGTGAGGCAACAACGAGGCAGCAAACCGCAGCGTTGCTTGAAGTTCATGCCATATGAGGCGAGGAACTAGGCCAGAACCAAGTCGAGACTTGTAGATGGCTGACGTTTGGGAATTTATCTCTGCCATAGTTTCTGTCCCTCTCCGACACTACGTCAGAGGCGAGGGGAAAGACAGTTTAAATAGTGAGGTACTTTTACCTTGGAACAAGGTGTGCTAGGCCAGTCGAGCGTCGGGACGGACCTGTGCTGGTCCACGCTTATAGGGGCCAGTCTGGCAGCGATGTTGTAAATATTCTATGTGCTTGTTCGGGCTGTATTCCGCCGCCGGGGACGCAACACCGGGGTACGACGGAACGGCTTCCGGGTACTTGGAGATGGCACGGTCAGCCTGAAGGAGGGCAGTGGCAGCGGTCTGCAGCATCCAGGACGGGTCACGTTCGCTTCCCACCTGGCGTACCGGGGTCCAGTCGAGGCGTAGGCTACGGGAGGCGTGGTGGCGCTGGAGCAGCGCCAGAGACACCAGAGGCGGTTGCCATCCGGCAGGCACCACTAGCGGCAAGTTGCGGCACAGCGTCCAGGAGGGCGCGGGTTCGAGTCCGGTCCTGTCCTGGGAGCAGCAGCGGCCGCCAGTACATCCACCTTCGTCCAATGGTCGGACAGAGCAGGCCAAACGGGGCGGAGGGCGGCGAAGACCAGGGATTGTAGCAGTCTCCGGAATAGCGGGCAGCGGCCCAGCGCCAGCCTCAGCAGGCGAGGGGGACCGGGCGAGTGCGGCTGAGGTCCAGCTGAGCGGCCCTGCAGATGGTAGCAGCGGTGTCCGCAAACCAGGAGTTACTGAGCCGGCTGGACCCACGGCACAGCGTGCGGGCGGCCGCCGACACTACGCTGCACTCATCGAAGCACTGTAAATTATGAGAATAAAGTAATGCCACCAAATACCGCTGTATCATTCTGCACTGCCCTTTGACACTCTTGAACTTCTCCGCCTCCTGACGAATGGTTCAAATGACTCTGAGCAATATGGGATTTAGTTTCTGAGGTCATCAGTCCCCAAGAACTTAGAACTACTTAAACCTAACTAACCTCAGGACATCACATACATCCATGCCCGAGGCAGGATTCGAACCTGCGACCGTGGAGGTCGCGCGGTTCCAGACTGTAGTGCCTAGAACCGCTCGGCCACGCCAGCTGGCTCCTGACGAAAGATGGTAGTAGGTCCCGGCTTCAGATCGGCCATCTGGTGTCCCGGGTTCAACTATCCCGACACCCCACAACAGCTAATTACCATCGTGCGACCATAATTAGGTCGGAAACTTTTTCATATGAATAACCTGAACAAAAATGTTAGCTTCGCGAAAGCAGTTCCCTTTCACACTTTGTGTATGCGATGCTACCGCCATCTGTCAGTGTGGACATCGTTTTCCCATAATTTTGGTTCAAAATGGTTCAAATGGCTTGGAGCACTATCGGACTCAACTTCTGAGGTCATTAGTCCCGTAGAACTTAAAACTAGTTAAACCTAGCTAACCTAAGGACATCACATACGTCCATGCCCGAGGCAGGATTCGAACCTGCGACGGTAGCGGTCTCGCGGTTCCAGACTGCAGCGCCTACAACCGCACGGCCACTTCGGCCGGCTCCCAAGATTTTCATCACCTTAGTGTACCTCTTATTGAGTAGATTTTAAACCATTTTAAAGTTTTTTTAAATTCAGTAAATAATTCTATGAAATTCTAAAAATGCGATTGTCCCTAGAAGCTATGAGATAGTCAATCCGCAACAGTTTGCGTGTGACCGTTTGCCCGACTTATATTATCGACGGAAAAATTCCGTGGATGACGCGAATCTCATTGATATGTAGCTAGTAACTTGTTACTTTCTGTGTTTTTTTTAACTTTATGAGGCAGCAAATGTCTCGTAACTGCATTATGTTAGGTTTGACATTTTGAGTAAGTGTTCTCCTAAGCGCAACAAGAAATAATATAAATAGTAAAAGTAAAAATAGCCCCTATACCGTTATAATAAAAGCATTTAACATCATAAATTAGGCACCAGTGTAATTTGTTGGTGGAAACTTATGACCCCATGAAGTTGATTTCAGCTGTCGAAAATAGTATGATGTTACTTTAAATCCGTCTTGATTGCAATTTTTTTTTTGTTATTCATATGACCGGTTTCGGTTCATTCAGAACCATCTTCAGATCTGTAAAAATAATTATACTAATTTACTATTTCACGAAAGCAAATCTTTTTCATCCTATCTTATCAACATCAAATGTACCAGAACGTACCTGATATTTAAGTTACAGGAGTAACCCGTCCAATTCAGCAACTTTCACATGCTACGTCACATAAAATTGGTTGGCAGAGTGGCTCTGAGCACTATGGGACTCAACTGCTGTGGTCATAAGTCCCTTGGCAGAGTGCACGTCATTTATATTAATTATAACACTATTACCGACAGGTGGCGTCTGGTACATTTGTTACATTCCATTTGCACATACTGTATTCAGTAGATCTTTTTTATATTAAAAATATTTGATTAAAATATGTAGATGTCAAAGCTAAAAGCTGTACTTGTCTGGATTAAAACAAGTGGCCGTAGCGAACGGATATACGTGTAAGCAGGTGATGAATATTTATAGGAAGATAAAGAAGAGGCAAATGGAACAAACAGAAGGAAGGCAAGTAGCAGTTAAGAGGAACAACAAGAAAAAATATGTAGCTCTCACTTACAATGGAAGAATTGCAGACAAAATTGAAAGATGCTTTCGTAAATCCGACGTTAAAATAGGATTCCGAACAAATAACACGTTAAAATTGAAGCTCCGGCATAGAATATGTAATAGTAGGAATAAATTTCAGGATTCAGGTGTATATAAAATCAAATGTAGTGACTGCTGTAAACAATATATAGGGCAGACTGGTAGGAACTTTGAAACCAGATTCAGGGAGCACACCTACTCTCAAAACAAAACAGCTTTTGGGGCGCATATGGCTGCGACAAAGCACTCAGTCACGAATATTGAAAACAACTTAGACATCCTGCATAGAGCTCACAAGGGACGGTTCCTTAACATTTTAGAAGAGATCGAAATATACACCCACAAAAATAAAGATCCGGATTTAATCCTCAACGAACAAAGCGAATTCAATCATAACGCCTATTTTAGCATTTATAACGACCTACTAAGATGACAACTGTTGCGTATGGAGATCCAGGCCGAGGGATGAGAGATGGTGCGCGGTGGAGAAGCCGGAAGACGCGTGCAACGCCTGGCGTCGTTGACGGGGCCCTCCTGTGCGGCCCTCTTGCCCGCGGCGATGGACAGCAGACGACTGAGCGGACCGCGGCACAACACCAAAGTGGCGGGAACCACGGAAGCGGACCGTAGAAGAAAACAAGTTCACACCAGCACCATAGATATATAAATCGCCCTATGCCTGTTAGATCGTATAAAAATGATAATTTTACTGTTTTTTAATCCTGACAAGTACAGATTTTAGCTTTGACATCTACATATTTTAATTAAATATTTTTAATATAAAAAAGATCTACTGAATACAGTATGTGCAAATGGAATGTAACAAATGTACCAGACGCCACCTGTCGGTAATAGTGTTATAATTAATATAAATGACGTGCACTCTGCCAACCAATTTTATGTGACGTAGCATGTGAAAGTTGCTGATTTGGACGGGTTACTCCTGTAACTTAAATATCAGGTACGTTCTGGTACATTTGATGTTGATAAGATAGGATGAAAAAGATTTGCTTTCGTGAAATAGTAAATTAGTATAATTATTTTTACAGATCTGAAGATGGTTCTGAATGAACCGAAACCGGTCATATGAATAATAAAAAAAATTTGCAATCAAGACGGATTTAAAGTAACATTATAAAATCACTGATTGCTGTTATCCCATAAGACATTATGTCTGTTTTTGCAAAGAAAATAGTATGTGCAACATTTTGTGGGACTCAGCAGCTGTTCGCCGTACAGATTGCGCTGAAAGGATAAACTTACAAAAATGATGAATATTTCTGGAGAAAATGGTAGAAACGCTATACAGGAAAATGGGCCTGTATTACAAAATAAAAACACTTTGTTTCAATTTGTACCTGCAGAGGGAAACGTGTGGGAGTCCTAGGAGGTTTTCTGTAATGTTAACACTATTGGCGAACACTGATGCCCTCTGAATTCAGTTCCAAGTGTTCGGTAGACCTTCCAGACTCTTGCTATGAGAGTGGTACGTACTAATTAGGAGAGTTGTAATCTTTCAAGTTGATTAATGGTGTGTTTCAAGGCGTTCAACCAAGCTGTTGTTTGTTGTTCTACGCAGTATCTCGACGACCGACCCAGTCATCTTCTTTGCATGCTGTAATTTGTGTTGTCACCTGTGGTCGCTGCCTGGATTCCTACCAGACTGTGAACCAACTTAGCTTTTTATAGCCGAGTTCGACACCCGACGTCTGGTAAGCCTTTCTGTTTTTGAGAATTTGCTCTAGTATTCATTGAAACGCGTATTCACTCAGCGTGCTTGCCAGGTCGGGCACACATTGTGGCCGGCGAGACTACTAGCCTTATTTATATTCAAGTGTCCCACCCAGTTTGTTAAGTTCTCAAGCATCTTTATTTCGACAGTTCGACAGACTCGTTAACGTCTCTTCCCAGGAAAGGAAGTCCGCACCATGATACTCGTCTCATAGCACTTCGTTTTTTGATTACACACTACCTGATAAAAAATGTCCGGAAACCCCTATGTAATGCATAACCGACCAATGGATGTCGTCAGAGGTGGACGTGCCAGTATAAAAGGTAGCGGATAGTATTGCGTTGTCGCTAGAAAAGCAGAAAAAGGAGAAAGAGTAGGTGAAGAGTGCTCGATGACTTCGAAAGTGGCCTAGTCACTGAATATCACGTCAGCAACAGATCCATTACGGACACCACATTGTTTCAAAACTTGTGTAAATTAACTGATGGTGATGTGATTGTGAAGTGGAAACGCGTAGCAACAACCACAGCTAAATCACTACTTGTCACACCTCTTGTACTGACGCACAGTGACCATCGAGCACTGGGGAAAATGTTGTAAAAAATAGTATAAAATCAGTTGAAGGAATCACTGGTGACTTCCGAAGTTCTATCTGCAGTCCTGCTAGCACAGTGACTGTGGGTAGGGTTCTGCAAAGAATAGGGTGCAATGGTCGAGTCTTGTACTGCAAGGAAGCATGGGAGAGGATGTTGTTATAGGTGGCCAGTATCCTCTTTCTACAACACAAGAGCACATGTGGATTGATGCGGTTCTTTGTTCAGGTGAAAATTAACTGGAGTCCATGTGTTGTGCTACAAGCTCATTAGTAATAGTCCTCTTGCAGACAATATCGGTAATCTTGCTATTACAAGCTTTAGTCTCACTGCTGGAAAAGTAAAAGTTACGCTATAGTCACTAATCTGGTCGCTTTGTACTGTTGTAGCCTGTGAGGTGAACTGACTCCACTCTGCGAATGGACTGACAGACGTCAAACTGGAAAAGTGAGTCAGTGCGTGTGCCCCCAGTCACCGGCGGCAGCCTAAATACATGCTGCCGGGAGGGCGTTGGCGGCGTGTTGCTTGTGGGTGTGCTCTAGCCTCTCTCGTGATAGGCAGGTTTGATTCAGCACCTACTAATCGATCTTCGCTTCATTTTTGCTGACCCGTGTCCTGGCGACAGCTTACGCCAGCGCACTGAGCGACACTTCAGGTGACGCTACTATAATGTGGCTAAGTGGAAACCAGTGACTGAGTATGATGAATCACGCTGTATCCTGTGGAAATATGAAGTACCGGTCTGAATTTGTCTGACGGCTGGAGAACGTTACCTGGTGTCACGTGTAGTGCCAACAGAGAGGTGGTATGTTGCAGGTTCGGGGGTCGAACCCGGGACTCCAGATAGCCGAGCTGCAGCCGGGACCCACCGCGCCGTATTTAATCAGGAGGCCAAGCAAGTTCAAGAGCGTCAAGGAGCAGTGCAGAGTGACACAGTGGCATTCGGTAGCATTACTTTGTTCAGCTAATTTACAGTACCCAATGGGTGCAGCGTAGTGTCGGCATGCCGCCCGCAGCACTGCCCCCCCCCCCCCCCCCCAGAGTTTAGCCGGCTCAGCAACTCCTGGTATGCCGACGCCGCTGCCCCCTCATCCTTCATCAAGGCCGCTCAGCTGGAAGTCGGCCATGCACTCACCGGTCGCCGCCAGCCGATGGGTCTTGCGCCATCCTGCTCGCGATTCCGAAGACTACTACTGTCCATGGTCCTCACAGCCCTCTGCCCCATTTGGCCTGCTCTGTCCGACAGTGAGACGAAGTGGATGTACTAGTTACCTGTGGTCCTCGGACCGCCTCTACTCCCAGCACAGGACCGGACTAGAACCCGCGCCCTCCTGGATGCTGTGCCACAATTTGCCGCTAGTGGTGCTTGCCGGTGGCAACACCCGCCGCTGTCTCTGGCGCTGTCGCAGCGCGGCTGCGCCTCCTGCAGTGTACGCCTCGTTCGGACCCCAATACGCCAGGTGGGAAGCGAACGTGGCCCGTAGACTGGAATGGCACTGAGCCCCTCCTGAACACGCTGCTGACCGCTGTCACTGCCCTCTTTCAGGCAGACTGTGCGATCTCCAAGTTCCAGGCTGCCGTTCCGTCCTGACCCAGTGTTGTGTCCGCAGAGGCGGAATATAGCCCGAACAAGTACATAGAAACAAAGTACAAGTTTATGCCGAATACTTATAACATTGCTGCCAGACTCGTCCCTATAAGCGTAGACGAGCACAGGTCCGTGCCAGCGCTCGACTGACCTGGTACACTCTGTCCCAAGCTAAAATTGCCTGTGCATTTATACTGGTTTTCCCCTCGCTTCTGACATACTGTCAAAGAGAGACAGAAAGTATGGCAGAGATAAATTCCCACACGTCAGCCACTTACAAATCGCCCTTCTGGCTCTGGCCTAGTGCCCCCCCCCCCCCCCTCTCATACATCGCAATAACGTGAAGCAACGCTGCGGTTTCCTGCCTCGTTTTTGCACCACTCAAAACAAATCGTGCGCGCAATACTAGCGTCGCAGCTCAGCGCCCGCGAGTGCCATGTTTACATTGTCTGGCCGGCAGGCGCCCGACTGTTACCACACACTGCCAGCGACCCCAGATTCCATCGTCCAACTGCGCCTTCATCGACTTTTGATAAAATTTCCCTTTTGCTCGACTAGGACTGAAACTAGCGCAGCAGGTATTACGGTATGGGGGTGTTTTCCAGGGTTATGATATTGTACTGTTATTGCACTTAAGGAAACGCTAAATGCCGAAGGATATGAATTCCTTCTACAGAAAGGTGTACTGCTTACAGTAGAGGAATAGTTCAGAGATGATGACTGTATCAGCGTGACAATGCACCCTGTCATAAAGCAGCATCTGTGAGAGAATGGCCGCACGGAGTGGCTGCATGGTGTACGGCGTCACGTCACGGATTGCTCGGCCTCTCCTGCCGGAGGTTCGAGTCCTCCCTCAGGCATGGATGTGTATGTCGTTCTTAGCATAAGTTATTTTAATTAGTGTGTAAGGCTAGGGACTGATG
Organism: Schistocerca piceifrons; assembly: GCF_021461385.2. Classification (NCBI taxonomy): domain Eukaryota; kingdom Metazoa; phylum Arthropoda; class Insecta; order Orthoptera; family Acrididae; genus Schistocerca; species Schistocerca piceifrons. The sequence continues at coordinate 105,400,656 of NC_060139.1, forward strand.
ACCTCAGCAGTTTGGTCCCTTAGGAATTCACACAGATTTGAACATTTTGTCAGAGAATGGTGCCACGCGGGATTTTTCCGAGCGGTCTTAGGCGCTGCAGTCATGGACTGTGCGGCTGGTACCGGCGGGGGTTCGAGTCCTCACTCGGGCATGGGTGTGTGTGGTTGTCCATAAGGTAATTTTGGTTAAGTAGTGTGTAAGCTTAGGGACTGATGAACTTAGCAGTTAAGTCCCATTAGATTTCACACACATTTGTATATTTTTGAGAGAATGGTCTATGAATAACAATCCTGAAATGGATTGGCCTGCTCAGAGTGCCGTTCTGAACCCAACTGAGTGGGATGAGTTACAACGTCGGCCTCGTTACAGAACCGACTGATTTTGATTCTTGAGGAAGAGTGGGCTGCATTCCTGCACAGACAGTCAGTGTCCCCAGCAGAGGTCAAACCATATTAATAGCGACTACTAGGTATCCGGATACGTTTGAGCACATAGTGTGCTCGAATCAGTAGCTTACGGCAGTTTATTAGCTTGGGTGTTTCAGACAGATGAGTCGGTGACGTTACTCGTATATTTCTTCAACTTTTCCAATATGTTGTCCCTCATATGAGACTTTGATCGTCTCCAACGTACCAAAAACACTTCTAATCTTTGTTGACACGAGTCAAAAAGTTGGATGTCATTTTCTCGTAATATCGACAATTTTTCAGGATACTTAACCAGCATAAACAAGCGATTCTGGGCTTCTATTTTGCTATCTCAGTCTGAACCTGTTTCTTAGCCGTTCTTGATTTTGACTGCTACTACAGATCAGATTTGACGATGTGAGTACCCATTCCTTTGGAATGCTAATTTTAGTTGTTGTAATTCTCCGGCGGGGTACTCCTTGTCTGAAAGTTTTCGAGGTCTGAGATCCGATCTCAAGCACAGTATTCCTTTGTGACGGATGGTGACGGCTCGACTCGTCGAGACAGTTTGCATAGGTTTCTAATGTACACTGACACCCAGGAATCCGTCAGGTATTCTCTTGGCTAACACGAACAGGGAAGGTACCTGGCCTTTTTTCCCACGTTCTATCGTGATTTTTATGTTATATGGACAGAGCTGCGATGTTCCACGAAAGAACAGCTCGCCGAACACGTGGAAGTACACTATAAAAGACAGTTAGCACTGTTGCCCTTTAATCCATTACAGGGCTACATAGTGCACTCGTAACCTTTCAAACACAGTCATTCAAATTTTCACCTTCACTCAGCAATTCGTTTTGAATTCATTTAAGACTGCCAATATATTGCGAATAATTATTTCAAAAGATACGTTGGCGTTAGCTCCGTCATCAATGATTTCGTGAACTGTAGTTGCATCGAAATAACGCCACAGTGGGAGGTCAGGCGAAGTGCTGTGTGTCGAGCACTGGGGCAGAGTGGCAGCTATAGTTAGCGAGTGTTTACTCAAGGCGGCGGCGGCGACCCAGCGAATGCTGACCGAGGTCAGGAGGCGGCAGTGGCCGCACGTGGGGTCTCCAGCTGAGCTTCCACCGGCAAAGAACGCCTCGGAGCCGGCTTCCCTGCAGCTCACCGCCGTCTTAACAGGAAGAAAATGCAGCAGGAACGTGCATCCGGAGGCATTTACGTGCAGTTGACATTTCCTACCATTGCTTCACTAACTGTCAACTTCAATGTTATGCTTGCATCGAAAAGCCGGCCGGGGTGGCCGAGCTGTTCTAGGCGCTACAGTCTGCAACCGTGCGACCGCTACGGTCGCAGGTTGGAATCCTGCCTCGGGCATGGATGTGTGTGATGTCTTTAGGTTAGTTAGGTTTAAGTAGTTGTAAGTTCTAGGGGACTGATGACCTCAGAAGTTAAGTCCCATAGTGCTCAGAGCCATTTGAACCATTTGCATTGACAAGATGTAAGAACTCATTTTGGTTCATTGCTAGTAAATTCATATATCACACATGTGGCCAGATTCTATTGCAACTATTCTATTGAAACGCAGTAAAATAGCTGCTTCCTCCACAGATGAAATAGTCTTTAAGTCCGTACTGAAATGGAATATATTTGTTATGTAAACAAAAGGCAAATTTGAGATTTTCTTTTAGTTTTTAGGCGTCAGTCTTCTGACTGATGCAGCCCGCCACAAATTCCTTCCCTGTGCCAAAAACTTCGTCGCAGAGTAGTCCTTGCAACTTACGTCCTCAGTTATTTGCTGGATGTATTCCAATCTCTGTCTTCCTCTACAGTTTTTACCCTCTACAGCCACCTATAGTACCATGGAAGTATTTCATAATGTCTTAACATATCCTGTCCCTTTTTCTTGTCAGTGTTTTTCATATATAGCTTTCCTCGTCGGCTCTCTGTCGAACCTCCTCATTCCTTACCTTATCAATTAAACTAATTTTCAATATTCTTCTGTACCACCACCTCTCAAATGCTCCTACTTTCTTATTTTCCGGCTTTCTCACAGTCCATGTTTCTCTATCATACAATTCTGTGCCCAAATCGTATTATCTCACAAATTTATTTCTTATATTAACTCTTATGTTTGATACCAGTATACTTCGTATGGTCTGGAACACGATTTTTACCTGTGCTTATAATGGCCTCCTGGATTATTATGCTGCCCAAGTAGCAGAATTCCTTAACTTCATCTACTTCATGATGTCCAGATCCGATGTTAACTTTCTTGCTGTTCTCATTTCTGCTACTTCTCGTTACTTTCACCTTACTTAGATTTACTCTCAGTCCATACTCTGTACTCATTAGGCCGTTCATTCCTTTCAACACATCTTCTAATACTTCTTCCTTTTCACTGAGGACAGTAATGTCATTAGCGAATCTTGACACTGATATCCATTCCACTTGAATTTTAATCCTACACTTGAACCTTTCTTTTGTTTCCGTCAATTAGTCGTCGAAGTATAAACTGAGCTGTAGGGGGGGGCGAGAATATATCCCTGTCTTACCCCCTTATTAATCCGTGCACTTCACTCCTGGTGTTCCACTCTCATTGTTCCCTTTCGTGTTTTTACGTATTGTATATCACTCGTCTTTCCCTACAGCGTACCACTATATTTCTAAGGATTCCGAATATCTTTCAGCACTTGACGCTTCAGACGCTTTTTACAAGTCGACAAATCCTATGCGCATGTCTAGATTTTTCTTTTGTCTTGCTTCCATTATCGACCGCAATGTCAGAACTTCTTTTCTGGCACCTTTCCTTCCCTAAAGACAAAGTGATCTTTATCTAACAGATATTCAGCTTTCCTATCCATTCGTCGGTATACTATTGTTGTTATCTACTTTGATGCACGAGCTGTTAAGCTGATTGGGCGATAATTCTCGCTCTAGTCGGCTCTTTGCAGTCTCCGTAATTGTGTGGATGACGTTTCCCCGAGCGTATGATTGTATATCGCCAGCCTCATACATTTTACACACCAACGTGAATACCGTTTTGTTGCCACTGCCCCAATTGTTTTAGAAACTCTGTTGAAAAGTTATCTATCCCCTCTCCTTTATTTGATTTTGAATCACGGATTCTAATACAGAATCCACTATCTCTTCCATATCGGCTCCTGTTTCGCCCCACCAACGAAGAAGATATCAGTGTACTATTTCTACCTATCCACTTCCTCTTCTGCAATATTAATGTTACAGACCTTGCTTTTCGTTTCACCGAAGGTTATTTTAAACTTTCTACATGCAGAGTTAATCCTTCCGACAATCATTTCCTTTTCTATTTCTTCACATTCTTCATGCAGCCATTTCACCTTAGCTTCCCCGCATTTCCTATTTATTTCATTCCTAAGTAGTTTGTATTTGTGTATTCCTGAATTTTCTTGTACATTTTTGTACTTCCTTCTTTCGTCGATCAACTGAAGCTTTTTTTTTCTGTTACCCGTGGTGTCTTTACAGTTACTTTCATTTTTCCAACCTTTTCTTCTAACTTTTGTGGTAGCCCTTTTTAGAAATGTCCATTCCTCTTCAACTGAACTGCCAATTGAGCTATCCCTTATCACAATATCTTTGTCCATAGCTAACTTTAAGCACATCTCTTTATTTCTTAGTACTTCCGTATCCCATTTCTTCGAGCATTGATTCCTCCTTTCTTAAGCTTCAGCCTAATTTTCATCATTACTAAATTGCGATAGGAGGCTACATCAGTCTCTGGATACTCTTTACTATCCAATATCTGATTTTGAAATCTCTGGCCGACTGTGAAGTAATCCAATTGATATCTTTCTTTCTCTCCTGGTCTTTCCTAAGCATACCTTCTCCCTCTTGTAATTGCTGAACAGAGTATTCCCTATTACCATCTAAAATTTATTGCAGAACTCAATTAGTCTTTCTTCTCTCTCATTCCTGGTACCAAGTCCTTATTCTCTCTAAACTTTTCTTTCACCTCTTCCCCTAAAATCGTATTCCAATTCCCCAAGGCTATTAGATTTTCATCTCTCTTTACGTACTGAATTACCCACCCAGTATCTATACTTTCTCTCTCACTTCATATTTTACGTGCGACGTCGGCATATATACCTGAACTATTGTTGTCCGTGCTGGTTTGTTGTCGATTCTGATGAGAACAACCCTATCACTGAACTGCTCACAGTAACACACTCTCTGTCCTACCTTCACATTCATAACGAATCCTACCCCTATTATACGATTTTCTGCTGCTTTTGAAGTAGCCGAATATTCATCTGACCAGAAATCTTTGTCTTTTTCCCATTTCATGCCACTGAGCTCCACTGTAAATAGGATTGACCATTAGCAATTCTGTTTTCATATTTTCTAGCCTCTTACTACGTACAAATTTCTGACATTCCACGCCCCGACTCGTAGAACGTTTTCTTTTCGTTGGTTATTCAATCTCCTTCTCATGGTCACCACCTCCTTGGCAATCCACTCCCCATGATCCGAATAGAGGGGTAATCTGAAATCTTTTGCCAATGAGAGCTCATCAAGATAACTTTTCAATTACAGGCCACATACCTGTGGATAAACGTAATGTGTCATTAATGCAATGGTTTTTATTGCATCCACATGCCGTTGATCGTTACTGATTCTTCCGCCTTTGTAACAGTTTCCCGCTCCAATGGCAAGAGAGTGCCCTGAATATATGTCCGCTCCTCCGCCCTCTTTGACAAGGGTGTTGGCAGAATCTGGGTGACTTCTTATGCTGGGAAGTCTTCGGCTGTCATTGCTGACGCTTATGCCGAGGCGGGGTTCGACCGTGGACCGAGGACGTTTTGACTAGCAAAGACGCTACCCCTATACCTCGGATGGTCTAGTCTACACGTTAACTACATAAATTGAAACAGGCTCCCCCCCCCCCCCCCAACCCCCAATGAGATCTGTATGTTCTGCAACTTCTACACATTAACTGACATTCATCTTTAACCCCCTACATAAAGAATTATTCTTTACTTTATGCTTAGTCTCAAACGTGTAATATTCTGTAACAAGGGAATCTAATGGCTTGCCTAACTTGTTAACCAGGCTGTCAATAAAATTTACAGTCGGCCTTATAGGGAACATTTTCTTATACAGCCTTCGTTGAGGTCTAAGCCTTAGACCATTGGCTTACACAACTATCATTCTTTTCTCTCCGTATCAGGCATTATGAAATTTCGTCGTTTATCTTCCTTTTTAATCAAATCATTGAACTTATTAGTGGCATGGCAATATAGTTTTGTGGTGTTATTGTTACTAAAAATTCCTCTACTTTTATGTTATAATCATCAAAACTACCGAAGTATCTCCGATGTCCACCTTAACTGCAATTGTTTTATTACCTTTTAATATATTGTTTATTTCCTCTATACCTTAGCGTCAGATGCATCAGATCCCCCGTTCAGTTTTGTCTTGCACCGTTTGTTTTCAGTAATTTTCGCTACTCTACAAGTGATATTGCTACACTCGTGCGCTGACAACTGAGCCATATGTAGTACCACTTCAGTATTAGCAATAATATTTTTAATTTCACTACTACGTAACTTTGATTTGACATTCATCTTTAACGCCCTACCTAAAACTTACACCTCCTCATTTGCGAACGTTATATTCGATAAATTGGCTACTCTTACATTTAGATCATCTAAGTTTCTCAGTGTTCTTAATCCCAATTCTATTCTTCTGAACCAAGTTTCTTAACTTATTACTTTTCTTCACTTTAATTTTGTCAATTGTGTAATATACATAGTTCTGAAATGTGCCATAAATCTCATCGAACTATAAATGTGCCAAAATCTCACACATTTTTATATGTGCTATGTAATAGACTATGATTAGGCTTATCTTTCTGCATATATCTACCTTCTAACTCATATCTGAAGCATAGTTCTTCACTAAAGGCTTTCACACTCATAGCCACCACTGACTTGCACTTTATATCTATACTTACGTACCTTGGTATCGCCTGCTTCAGAAAGCACTTCATGTTGGACTGCGTACGTTAATTCAACTTCAAAATATTCATCCAAATACGGTGGGTTGAGCGCCCATAAACCCCAACACACACACACACACACACACACGGTGGTATTTCATGACATTATCCAATGCAGTACTAGCCAAACTCCTTAAAATATGATTTCTCTGACAATCCACAGCCTCTAAACACGTTACAACAGAAAACTTTGTTCTTTGGCGACTGTAATGTAAAGTACTTTATTTGAATCGTGCGATTAGTTAATTTCGAACCGAAGTCAGTCCCAAGCACCTGAAATAAGCTTCGTGGAAGAGTATAAATTTGTTAAAATTTGCGATAAAACCTGTTATAAGTAAGTCAACGTTGACACAGTGTAATTCAATAACAATAAATTCTCCACTCTCTATAAAATATAGTTGTCATGCGGACCACATCATGGATAATGAAGCTCCGATTTATATTTATGTGTGATGCCATAAACAGAACTGCCCACACCAAATATATCTTAAATACAGATACGAAGCTTGTGAAAATGGGCGAAGCCCGAAACTAGTCAGTTGTAAATAAACAGTCTTATTCTGAATTATACTTACGTAATTTCTAAAATTAGACGAAATTAATTAAGAAAACTGCGCTAGGTTTCCTGCGATATTTGCCGGCCGGGGTGGCCGAGCGGTTCTAGGCGCTTCAGTCTGGAACCGCGTGACCGCTACGGTCGCAGGTTCGAATCCTGCCTTGGGCATGGATGTGTGCGAGATCCGTAGGTTAGTTAGGTTTAAGTAGTTCTACGTTATAGGGGACTGATGACCCCAGAAGTTAAGTCCCATAGTCCTCAGAGCCATTTGAACCATTTGAACCTGCGATATTTAGCTAGGGTCAGCAGTGTGGCCCATATATGCTTTCAACCTCAGAACTGTCCATTCAGCTTAGTGGTAACGCGAACTGAAAGCTGCAAAGCATTACTTGCGGGCACATTGGTTTCCAAGATTCTACTTACAAAACTGTCCTTCAGTGGCGTATAAACTCTTAGACAGCTTGAAATGTTTGTTCTCACTGAAAGATCCCATTATGCTGTAAGTGGAGGCTCAATACATCTGTGAAAGTTGTTTACCAGGCTCTCAGAACTTCTTATATCAAGCAAGGTTCTAACAAGTCTGGTCTGTATCAAACGTTCTCTGAATAAAATTGTTCATGACCTCTTTCTTTACACCGGATCTATGCGTTTTCAGATGTCACTTTCAAAGGGTTTTGCTTGGAAACAGCCTGTGAAAGTTATATCTCGTTTTAATATATAATGTTTTAAAAAGACGTTTGTGATGTTATGCTGTTATAGGTGTGCTGTGCTAGTATTATACTTAAAATCCACAATACATCGAAGTGTCAACTCTATCATGCTGTCGTAGACCGCATTTCATGGTTTGTTGCTTTGTTAATTCATAGATGCTTCCACTCCACACTAGTACGACACCGCTTTATGCTTGTAACAATCAAATACTTTCTCTGATAGATTTTAAAAACTGTCGTAATTTTCAGTAAATATGTCAGTGTAATAAAGTGAAAATCTTCATTCAGTCTTGCGTCTTATAAATACCTTATAGTTTACACAACTGTTTTGGGTAACACCAATTTCACAACACTTGCTCTAAACATGACGTCATTTTGAGTCACACTCAACATCGACAATGGCAGAAATTGCTATAGAGTTTGTGACAAGAAGAATATGAATGTCATCACTCCTCGTTGCATTCGCAGCAATTTAAGCTGTCCTCTCGGGTTCCTGCCTGATCGCACACTTGGAAATCGCCACATATTCGGAAATAACGAGCCAAATATTTGGGAAAAGGAAGGATACAAATTTTATTGCTGCTCGTTTCCGTCGCAGCAATTAAAGCTGTCCTCGTTGGTTCCTGCCTAACGACATTCTCTGAAATCGCCACATATAACGAAATAAACAGCGGGATATTTATGACAAGAAAGAATATAAATTTTATTGCTGCTCGTTTCAGTCACAGCAATTTAAGCCGTTCTCTTAGATTCATGCGGAAACGCACACTCGCAGCCTTTTAAATATTTACTTTGTCCTTTCTCTAATCAGGAGCAAACGTAAATAGCATTGAATATTGCAGAACATACTTGCGTTACTGTCATAAAAAAGTCCCAGAATGTGTTAACTACGACAAGAAGAAGGAAAATACTTGCGTGTAGTAATAAGCGAATCTATATCCTTCTTCTGTATAATTCACGACATTATCCATTATATGCAGTGTTCAAAATGTCTCTCCGCAGTGCCGTATGATTGTTAGCCGCGCGTGCCGTATGCCAAAGTGAATATATCGAAATGAAACTCAGTGAAATAAAAGTTATTAGTTTATTGAATATTCATTTTTACTTAAAAATTTTCACATTAAATGTTTAAAGTGTCGCCCCTTGTTGTTGAATACACAATTCAATACGTCTAACCATGTTTCCCAACACAAGCTATAACATTTCTTCTGTAACAGAAGCAGTGAAAGTGGATATTGCACTTTTCAATTCATCGATGGATTTTGGACGGTTTTTTATAGACAGCTGGTTTCGCTGCACCCCAGAAGAAAAAGTCAGGTGGCGTTAGGTCAGGCGATCGTGGAGGCCTGTGAAATTATGCGCTCACCAAAAATATGAGCAAGCAGTGATATTGAAACGCGAGCTGTATACGCGGTTGCACTATATTGTTGAAAATAACCGTTCAGTATTTCACTTAACACAAGTTCTCCTATAAATAGGTACAGAATATCAGTGCAATGTCGTTGTGCGTTTATTGTTTCGTTGAAAAACCCAGGCAGTCGAACATCGTACGGCACGCGCAGCTAACAATCATACGGCACCGCGAAGAGACTTTTTGAACACCCTGTACAAGCATTTCATCATGCGGTATCATTCTCCTGTGTTGGACATGACAGCATCTCTCGACGACATCTACCGTTGATACATTGTTAACTGAGGTTTTATGAGATAAATTGTTCTTTGATAAATTTTCAATGCACCGTTACAACAAAATGGCATACTGCAAGTTATAAATTCTTCATTTATATGGCCATAGCGTCCGTAGTTGCTTTATGAGGGTGTTTTTGACCGGTCTTTGCATCTACAAAAATGCGTGATTTTTTCACCAGACGAGTTTCGCTTTTCGAGGTAAAGCATCATCAGTGGTCTGTAATTATTTACATTTTAATTTGCTTTTTAGATCGAAAAATAGTTCGTTAAGAATAGATCGATTTGTACTTACGGTGATTTTTCGGCTGATTTCTCGCTTACATCGGTAAATGCCGTCTGCTAGCAAGTCGTGGTTTTTCTGTGTTAGACCCTGACAATTTTGGTCCAATTTTTAGATGTTCATGACAATTTTGGTCTAATTTTTAGATGTTCTAGGGGGATCTAACACAGAAAAACAACACTGTGCTAGCAGACGACATTTCCCGATGTAAGCGAGAAAGCAGCCGAAAAATCAGCGTTACTGCAAATCCACTTATTCTTAACGAACTGTTTTTCGATCAGAAAAGCAAATCAAAATGCAAATAAGTTAATTACAGACCACTGATAATGCTTTACCTCAATAAAGCGAAACGCGTCTGGCGAAAAAATCACGCATTTTTGTAGTTGCAACGGCGGATCAAAAATACCCTCATGCAAGTTATAAGTGTTTCATGCTTAATTTGTAAGTTAATGACGATAAGTTACTCCTGAGAGGACACTCTTATACCAAAGCATTAACCGTCGATAGATGTTGACGTGACATTTGATTATAACAATATTCATAATTAACCGTGCCAAGAAAAATGTGACTTTTATAAATCTATGATACGCATGAATGAAGTGTTGTAAGAGGCTCCCATCGAACGCTAGCGAAAGTCGATAGCAGTTCCTACGGTTGCCAATACTGCGCCTGACTTCAAATTAGGTCGCGTTCTCAGAAAGTCTTGCAAAATGAGTGCTACGTTGCTGTTTATGGAAAAAAGTTTCTAAAAGTGAGAAATAATATTGCCGACATTAGAGAGCGTAGGTACACTGATGTGTCAAAATATGCTTGTATATTTCTGCAGTATTTCATTTTAATAATCTTTCAGAATTATTTAGCTGTTCTAGTGAGGTTCGTTCTGAGTACTCACTCATAGAAGATGTCGAGATTTTTGATAAACCAATACCTCTACACTCAGATAAGTTGTCAGCGTGGTACAACCGAACCAAACTATCAGTATCTCGATACGATATTGCAGTTACTGCGCTACTCTGGTTACGATGGCAAGTTACTTTGCAAATGGTTCAAATGGCTCTCAGCACTATGGGACTGAACTTCTGAGGTCATCAGCCCGTAGAACTTAGATCTACTTAAACCTAACTAACCTAAGGATATCACACACATCCAAGCCCGAGGCAGGATTCGAACCTCCGACCGTAGCGGTCGCGCGGTTTCAGACTGTAGCGCCTTGAACCGCTCGGCCACCCCGGCTGGCAGTTCCTTTGCACATGCATGCATGTCAAAATGAACAGGCACTGCGGCGACCACAGCCGTTACGAAAAACATGAAATGAGTTCACAATTGCGAATAAGCAGCTGTAGAATGGAGTGAAGACAATGGAAATTTGTGCAAGACCGGGACTCGAACCCGGATTTCCCGCTTAGCGGGAGCGGTCGCCGTACCATTTTGCTGTCCCTGCAAGGCTCACGGCCAGACCACAACACACATGGCTGACGATATATGGAAGTTTATTTCTGGCCGTGAGTCGTGCACAGATACCAAATGGTAAGGCGACCGCTCGAGATAAGCGGAAGTCCTGGTTCGAGTCCCAGTCTTGCAGAAATTTCCATTGCCTTCCTTCCGTTACACAGCTGATGGTAGTCCTTATTCGCAGTTGCGAATTAATTTGATGAGTATTAGTATGTCTGCCGTAAAAATTTCCAAGTAAGGATAATTTAGGAATACAATAATATACGCTTTTCAAACCAATTCAGATTCCTCAATCTAATCAAGTAAATCTTTTTCTCATGTCAATCTGATTAAACAAAGAGGTTACTATGTAATAACTACGCCCGTCTCCGTAGCTGAGTTCTCAGCGCTGCTGACTGCCATGCACAGGAGAACACGGGTTCAGACCCGGTATTGCCAGGGATTCTTCGTTTGTGGAAGAACTGTACCAGGATCCACTCAGCCTCGTGAGGCCATTTTAGAAGCTGCGTGAATGAGAAGCAGAGCCTCTAATTTCTGCACAGTCGACAACGGCCGGGAGAACGGTGTGCTGACCTCACACCCTCCGCAAGACATGCAAATGGCGCCATTGGCTAAGACTGGCATGGCGGTCGGTTGGTCCCGATTTGCCCGTCTGTGGCCAGAGCGACGGAACTTTGCTTAGCTTTCTTCCAATAACTATATCGTCATAAAATCAAATGCCTCTGACCACTATGGGACTTAACTTCTAAGGTCATCAGTCCCCTAGAACTTAGAACTAGTTAAACCTGACTAAGCTAAGGACATCACACACATCGAGGCAGGATTCGAACCTGTAACCGTAAGGTCACGCGGTTCCAGACTGTAGCGCCTAGAGCCGCTCGGCCACCCGGGCCGGCTATTTCGTTATAAAACATACTTCATGCAAACTTACACAGAGTTCAGTTGTAAATGTTGTTTTGAGGTAATCTTAAGAATGACTCCATACCATTTGACGTATTGCATTTGAATCACAAAAATGATTCTTACTGTTTCGTTGTTGAAAAAATTTGCACTGATGACGCAGGCGAACGATGTGCACCTCCTTGTGATCGCAGACTCGCGCCACACTGTCGATTGCGTTTTGGCTGCAGGTGGCTCCGGATAGACATACCTAGCCTGCCTTCTTGCCCATCCAGCTGACAACGAAATAGAAAAAAAACTGCACAAGAAATCAATTTTATGCCAAATAGCCAGTAAAATATGCAAAAAGATCATTTCTGTTACTATGTGTAGCTGGTGCGGGGAAATGTAAAGTATGGCTCTTACCACTTTGCGATATTACTTTATGGATAAAAATATGAATTCTGTGCCACGTAAGGGTGTGAAGAGATTTTCTTTGCTATTGAAGATACCTTGACGGCTGTGTAGTATTCGCACAGAAAACTCCAACCTATTGCCTTGGCTTATACTCAACATTTTGGCCATGGTGAGTCTTTAAAGACGAGAATGCACGTGAACAGCTCGCTCCCCTCACGAGGTAGGAGTCAGGTCCACTTAATGTGATTCGGAATAAACTGATATGAATCTGATATTTCTTGTTTGGGACAAGCTGCAACATGCAGTAAGAAGTAGCAGGAACCATCTTCACAAAACGGATGGCTTAGGAGAGCCACCGTAGAAGAGCCGACATATATGAGCAGCAGCGTCTCGACCGTCTTATCGATAACATGCCAATGATAATAAAGGAATGTTACCCTGCATCTGATGTTACTTTCACGTAATTTTAGTTTGAAAACGTTTATGTTGTCGCTCCCTGCTCCCACTGAACTTGAGCCAGTATACGTTCGCAGATAGGACTGAACTGTTTGAGGAGTTTGGCTGCTATTCTAAGTACAAGTACTTTTTCACCTCAAGTTACTTTTGACCCATTTCACAGATTCATAATCTGTTTTCACGTCAAATAATTGAATAGGGAGATTTTTGTGCCTTTTTTGCAGCCGTTCAGTGCCCCAACACCGACATGTTTACGTCACTCTCCTACGAAACTTTCACCACTGGGTTAAAAATGCAATGTTACACTTGGATGTCAGAGCTTATAATGGTTTAAAGCTGTTTCGTACTGTATAAAGTGATATGAGATGCTACCCAGAATTTTCGACAGTTTGAATATTGTGCCCCAGCAATCAGTAGTACCGACTTTCACTGCTAGAGGCCTTATAATACGACAAGGTGGTTCGTCATGTTAACAGATTATACGTTGTTTCCCAACCACTCGTGCGTTATGAACTGTATGATGAACAGTGCAGCAGAAAATGGGAAGAATTTAACTCTGCACATGCGAAAGGTGTATATATAAAATTATGTTAGTTAGGTGTCAAGCTATATGTTCCATGGATGATTTGAGCGAACCTTTTAGGGAAATAAAGTGGATCAAATAAATTTACAAGATATATTTACTTAATTATAGATAACTTTCATGAACGCATTAGTTTTTAATCCTACCCAAGAATCTGCACTTCAAAACTACCGTTTTTTGCAGTCTCCCTGACCCGTGCGGCGGCTTGCGTTGGTGCCGTTGCTAGGTTGGCATTGTTTAGTTGGTATAGTTACGGTTGTCGTCTTATTTTTGTGAACACTGGCGCCACTCCGTTTCAAAGCGTTGTCTGTCCGCTAGTGGCAGCAGCGGCGGTTATCGATATCTAGTAGCGGTGGTACTATCTTTGGGGCGCCGTTGTGGTCCTTCCGTGTGATGTGAGTGTGGAGTTCGGTTGGGGACGCTGAGCAGTGAGGTCTGCGACAACATTCCGGGGCCGCTGGCGGCGTCTATGGACTGCCGGATCGAAGGGCAGTGGTCACGAGGGTCGAAGGGCAGTGGTCACGAGGGTGCACGACCTCGTCGAAGCCGGATCCTGCATGTTTAAGTTGAGTGCATTGCAATCCGCGTAGAGAAACCGCCACCATTGTGAAATCTCGCGATTCTCCAATGACTTGGGTTCGTTTTGCTGCTCATAGGCTCGCAGAGGCGAAAAGCAGCGAGTGGAGTACCTGGAGAAGGCGGATATGATTAGCCTTCCTGAACATCTAATTACTATTTACTATTTTCGGCTTCTTACATTGTTAATTTCAACCAGCGATATTTTTCTGTCTTGTGGCCGCTAACGCCCCAGTTATCTGCCCTGGGGGTTAGCGTATGTAACTGCAGTGTTCATTTCCTCGCCTTGCCGCTGATGTCTGGTCAGGCGTGTAAGTTTGACAGCTTCTTGATTGTAGGTTGGGTGGCGTCCTTCTACCCTCGTGGTAGTCATTCCTTCTTGTTCCGGGCGCTCTAAGCACAGTATTGTGTGGGCAGAGCGCAGACCGCCAGTTCCGGCTTTGGCGTAATTTTACATCTTGCATTTGTTTTGTTGGAAGTCAGGCAGCCTCACCAAGATTATCATTAGTCGCTCTTTAGCCTGCCACTAGTCCGAGTTACCATCTTGTGATCTGAATGCAACTCTTGGTTGCCTTTCTCTTCGCTCGCGAAAGTGTTTTTGTGTGACCTACTCGGAGGTCGATTCCTGGAGTGCTGTCTTTCCCTGGCCCTTTCGTTTTATTTTATTATTGTATTACTGAGCTACCATCATTTGTCTCACTGTTTGGTGGTCTGTTGTTTTTTTTAATTAACTTTTGCCATGCCATTCGCCGTTTGAAAGTATATTTGTTTACATTTTTATAATTGCCATTCTGGCGTTAAGGGCCTTCAGCCGTGATTGTCGTTACTTGCCTTAAAATTCTGATAGCGCCCACATTGCGATGTTTTCAAAAATTATTTGCTGCCTCTATTTTATATATGTTTGCTAAATTTTTTAATAATTGCCATTTTGGGTGTTAAAGGCCTTCAGCAGTGACTGTGGTTCCTTGCCTTAAAATTCTGATTGTCACCACATTGGCTAGTTTTCGAAATTATTGGCTGTCTGTATTTTATGTATTTGTTAAATTTTAAATAATTGCAATTTTTCACGTTAAAGTCCTTCAGCCATGATCGTGGTTACGCGCCTTAAAAGTCTAATTGCGACCTCATTGGCTTGTTTTCAAAAATTCTTTATTGAAATAAATGAGTGAAATTGCAAAGCAAACCAATAGTAATTGATTCAGGCCCCGTCCACAATCGTAACCCAATCCTGCCATCCTTAACTACCAGATTTCACTGGCAGTCTTTAAATATAAATTGGACCAAAGAATAAAAGGAGTTGTTGAGGAGAAAAGAATTTAGATTACACGTAAAAGTTGTAAATTCAATGTTTGTTATGCTTTTACCTGGCCGACTGTTAAAACAATAACAATCATTTTACCTTGGAAGTTTCACATAAATTATGTTAATTGTAGTGTTTCTTTTAAACACTAGTATAGTAGGCTACAATGCTTGAGTATTATTTCTTTATTTGAGCTGTAAATGAGGAAACTATGGTCCTCAGCTTCATTTCTCATAGCGCCTAACGACAAAGACACGGCAGTGTTCCACCCTTCATGTTACTTGGATTTTGGAGCACGAGCAGTCTGTTTGCATCTGAGGTCCAAGGTTTGTATCAGCCTGCTACTAGACGTCATCTACGGCTACAGTTGGCAATCGTACTTTCACATGAGACGTACAAGGTTTTGTAACGTGTACTATAATGACAAACAAAACGATTACCGGTCCACTTCAATTACTCTTCCAAACCCATGCCAATGTTATCACAAAAATCCTTTCTTTTTGTGTTGATTCTATGAATTTAAGTACGCAGTCTGTTCCTTCATAAACAGCTACTCGTGTCACAGGTAGTATCACTACTGCAATAGAGTACCTATGTTCGCTGTACCTGCAAATCTATTCAACCAGATCTGTCGCTACTTTCGGTTATTAATCGATCTTATGTTGTGTCAGCTCCAGCGACGCAACCGTTCTGCATTATATGACTTATACCCCATGCCTTACTTTTTCTCAGTACAAATTATTTGAATTACATTTTCGTCAAGTATGATTTCCAGTACACCAAACCCAGTCTGCTCTTAAACCTCAGTCCCGGCAACTGTCATTTGTAACTATCACCGTGTTCAATTCATCACACTATCTAGCAATATCGCCGATGGAACTCAAATGCTTCGAATATTTCAATAACGGTTCAATTGCTTTTCCTGGTTGTGGATAACACTTACGTAAACGAACTTTTAGTGTGATGTTAAGTAGTTTGATGTGAATTAGCGGCCACACAGCTTTCTGTCAGCTCACTTCTCTACCCCCCCCCCCCCCTCTCTCTCTCTCTCTCTCTCTCTCTCTCTCTCTCTCTCTCCCTCTCCCTCTCTCTCCCTCACTCCCTCTGTCTTCCTACCTCTCTCCCTTCCTCTCTTTCTATGATGAGTACACATTCATACACGGTAAATAACTGTAACCAGGGTGTCGGCACTAGCCAGGCATTCTCCAGTGTGTCAATACATAGCTCCGATCAGTCACCACAGAAATGTAGCACATGACAGAAACCCTATTAAGCTTGTGGGACAAGACGTTATAGTCCTCTCTAGTAACCAATGAATATGTCTGCTAAGGAGGTGGCAGCAGTGACCTGCCGGTCGCAGATACAAGCGGCCACCTTCACTCGGCCAGTTACATACAGTCGCCGACCAGTTCCAGTTAACTACAGTTGCCGCGGCTATAGTGCCATAGCTATCAAATACTGATTATGAGATAGTCAACGATGTCTATCATAAACTGATCCTCAACTATAATTTTTTCAACAGTAGTCCTGACAGAGCTATTGGATTAATTATCCCTGAGTCTAGGTTCGTACGTTGTACTAAAGTGCCAAGCCTCATCTTCAGACTGAGTATTTATCTTGAATATTATTTTAATTAATGGTTGAGTGTGTCCATACGTTCTGACACTGCAGGAGTCTCGGCTGTGCGCGGCAGGCCAGCACGAAGGAGGTCGGACATGGTTGCGCGAGGTTGTTGCGACGATGACAGGCATCCCGCCCCACACCTCACCGTGCTTTTGTTCACTGCCAGGTCTGCGTAGACATTGCAAGTGCCACTGAATATCTGTGATGCTCTAGTTTTCCGACAAAAGAAACTCAGTGACAACTTTCTACTTGCAACGCACCTCCGTTGCACACGCAATGAAACTATAGAAGCTGAAGCACGAATATTAGTTTTCTTTCAACCACCAATTGGCCGAGAAGAAAATGTGTTACATTATTTATTGAAAGCTCCTCGTAGGCCTCGTAGGCCGTCCGCATCTTGCCGCTTTCCCTATTGGGAGGCCGACCGCTGAGGCCGAGCGGTTCTAGGTACTTCAGCTACGGTCGCAGGTTTGAATCCTGCCTCGGGCATGGATGTGTGTGATGTGCTTAGGTTAGTTAGGCTTCAGTAGTTCTAAGTCTAGGGGACTTATGACCTCAGATGTTAAGTCCCACAGTGCTTAGAGCCATTTGAACCATTTGAACCTATTGGGAGTCAGACTTGTTTGGTGAATACAGTACGCTATCTCTCACTCATTATCCAGTCTGTTAATAGAAACTTTCTTCAACCTTCTGTTACGGAACTGCGCTTTTCTCGCTCTCACTCCACTCACGCGGCTATCAATGTCTTCACTTCAATCCAGCCAAAGAACTGCTCGTCCACAAATATACTCTAACGCAAAAAAGGACGCACCACGAAGGGATTATCCGAAGGGGGCGGAAAACGATAGATGCGATTCACAAGTGCAGACAAAGAAACGATTACAGTTCAGAAAAACTGATTGTTTTATTAAAGAGACAAAGCTTCGCAAATCTAGCAAGTCAATAACGAATTGGTCCATCTCTGGCCCTTAGGCAAGCAGAAATTCAGCTTGGCATTGATTTACAGAGTTGTTGGACGTTCTCCTGGGATATATCATACCTAATTCTGTCCAACTGGCTCATTGAATCATAAGAATACCGAGATAATGCGGAGGCACTGACCATAATGCTCCAAAGGGTCTCAATTAGGGGAGATCCAGCGAGCTTGTTGGCCGAAGTAGGATTCCGTAAGCTCGAAGACAAGCAGTAGATATTGTCGTCCTCTGCGGAGGGCATTATCTTGCTGTAATATAAGCCTACGATGGTTCGCCATGAAGGGCAACGAAACGGGGCGTACAATATGGTCGGCGTACTCCCGCGCTCTAATGATGCCGCCAGTGACAACCAAACGGGTCGTGCTGTGTACAGCAATAGCACACGAGACCATCACTCCGGCTTGTCTGGCCCTATTGCAGACGACAGGTTTTTACCCCACAGCTGTCCAGACGCCGCCAAACATGTCTTTGGCCGATTGGAGCAAAGTTCTCTTCAGTGATGAGGCCTGCTTCTTTTCGTGGTAGAACCCCTTTCTTTGTTATTTGTCATTCGAGACATTCTTGCACCAAGGCGGTGCGTCGACGGTACCATACGCCCTTAATAGTGAGCCAACCTGGGTTTACATTTCATTTACGTAAGGCATGCCCACTCGCTCTAGGCAAGATTTCCTACTGTCTTAGTGCTTGCGAAACCATACCATGGACAGCGATTCCGCTGGATCCCTCGCCAATTTAGCATTTTGAGAAGGCCCCTCTAACCAGCGCAGGATTTTGAAAATCTAAAGCTCCAATTTCACATAAATCACACATCCCACTTCCAACAACTCTGTCAACCAAAGCCAAGCCGTTCGGCTTGCATAAGAGCCAGATGTGAGTCAACGAGTTAATATCTTCCTTAAATTGTGAAATTCTTTCTCTAGAATAAATGATGCATTTTGTCTGAAGCTGTACATGTACACCACATCTACCGATCTCCATCCCATCCGTGTAATTACTTCTCGGTGCGCCAGTTTTGTCTTACAGTGTATAATGAGTTTTATGACATTTTAGCGATACCGAAGGCATGTGTGACATTATCAGCTAAGGAATGTACAGCCGGAGTGAGAGATAGCACAGGAATAATGCAAATTCTCCTTAACAAAAAGGGTCCAAGAATTCATACTCAGTTCTGCTTATCAAATTCTACACTACTAATGACACTTTTGATTCACATTAAGTCGTTAGTAACTCAGGATTACTCTGACCAATGCGTTTTTACAATGAAGATAATATATATCAGAAAATGTTTTCTGTAGCTTCTTGATATTCCTAGTCGTACGATTTATTACACATTGTGCACATGTAAAAATATGTGGCGAGGCATGCGTTACCATATCTATTTTGTTAAATCTTATTTAAATATGTCCTAAGCAGTAATTTCCTGTGGAAAGTAATATTTAATGATGAACGTTGTAACAGAAATTGTGACACGAGGAATTCTCCCACACGCAGCAGCGTCATGACTGTAAGCGGACGAGAGTGGCATGGCACGCTGTGGCAGACGTAAACAGACCTGCATAGAGAGGAGGGTAACAAGGAGGAACAAACAGCTGACTGAAGGCGCGGCTTCGCCGTTCATCTGCCAGGTAGGCGGGGCTGTACGGTTACTGATAACTTGCATGAGACAGCTAATTCCACGTCGTGGGTGGTATCGGCTAATAACAATAACTCAGTGCAGCTCAATGGCCCGGTGCAAGTCTTCCAATTGGACGCCACTTTCGCTGCTTCCGTGTCCCAAGCCTACCCCAGCAATCCTGTCGATGTGAGGGGACATACAGTTTAGTGTGGAGTCAGAACTGCGTGTCGCTCTTGTTGAACATTCACATCATTAAGAGGTAATGATAGGTTAAAAACGGACTTGCAGATTCGGCGACATTTCTGTTACTAGGCATGCTGCTTACCACTAGACCACCAGCCGACAGCGAGAAAAATAACGATCGCTTCACCTGAGCTCACGATAATGGCGAAGATCGGCAGTGCCTACAGTAAGGGTGACGACATAGAAAGCAAACCCTATCAGATATTTAATAGCCAAGACCCCTCTGCGAAGCAATCCTAAGCCAGAATTAATGACATACACGTAAATTCAGGCAGAGCAATAGTTACAGAAAATTAAAATTCATTGACATACGTTTTATATGAATATTAATAATAGTTAAACTTCAGTACTAGAAAATGTAAAATAGGACCTGAGAAAAAGAAACAAAAAGAATAATCATTGGCAGACTACGCGCAACTGAAATTCATTTACGATGTTTAGCTTACGCAGAAGATCTAGTGACCTTTTCAAACAATAAAGAACGGGTGATTAATTCCCTTGAAAAAACTTCGTGAAATAGCAGCTACAAGTGGACTGAAAACTTCTTGTGAAAAACAAAGAAATAATACATAGAAGGAGCGGTTCTGGGCGCTTCAGTCTGGAACCGCGCGACCGCTACGGTCGCAGGTTCGAATCCTGCCTCGGACATGGATGTGTGTGATGTCCTAAGGTTAGTTAGGATTAAGTAGTTCTAAGTTCTAGGGGACTGATGACCTGAGATGTTAAGTCCCATAGTGCTGAGAGCCATCTGAACCAATACATAGAAGGTTCTCCTTGTTACCTGGATAGACAGCCAATATTTCCACAGTTTGATGAACTCCCTCAAGTATCCAAATATAAGTACATACCATCCTCTTGATTAAACCGTGCAGCGAAGAGAGAATCATCAAACTTCAAAAAACTTGTAGAACTACATCGCATATATAAAGTAAAAATCTATGTAACGCAAAATGAAAACGTTACATCACGGTAGTCTAGCCTGAAATGTTATGTGCATCACAGACTGTAATCACTGCAGGTGTATTGTTAACTAGACACATAGAAAAAGAAGAAAATAAAATGCTAAACAATGTTTTCGGTCCGTTTGTAGTGAGAGAATCTAGATGACATGGAAGTGTAACGAGTTATATCAAAATTTGTAGAAAATCTCCGGCCACGATCTCAGAAATAACGATAGAAGAACAGACGGATTCTCTGCCTAGGCCTCTCTATGAAAGTTAAAAACAACTAGATTCTTGAACCTGAAAAGCTCTTTAGGAAACAGGCAAGAGAAACAAAATTCTGCAAAACAGAGATGCATTCAAAACTTCAGTTGACAAGCATTAGTTTAAAGCTAAACCAAGTGTTACATCCAAAACAACAATGACAGCAGAACGAAAGAGAAACCACAGTGAAAATAGAAGAGATTTTGGGAGAAGAAGAAAGCATGCACATCAGCGGAATTACGATAGCCCGATAGATATGTTCTAGACGTTTTTACGACGTAATGACTGCTGCATGAAGCTTTGGACTTGCAGCCTATTGACACTTATATCTTTCCACGATGCTTTGGGCTTGCAACCCATTGACGTTGACGTCTTTCCTCGATGTTTCGGCTGACAACCATTCAGCCGTCTTCAGATGAACTTTACACTCACCTAAAACTGGCTGAAGCTTTGTCAGCCGAAATACCGTGGCAGGATGTTAACGTCATCTGTCTGTAAACCCGAAACCTCATGGAATAGCCAGAGCAGAGAGGTATTGGGGATCGCACTTGGCAAGCTCGATCGTAATTAAAATGTCCGTAGCCTATTGAAACATTAGGGGCGAGGCGTACTAGTAACTGTAGTAATCACTGATTACAGTTACAGATAATAATCAATTTTTTTTGGTACATTTAAACATTCATGGTATATATTTTCCCTACAATTTAAGTTGCCTGCTTGTAAAACGCTCCTTTAGCCCGCGACCATTTAAGATATTAACAGCTGTCAGTGTGACAGGCGTCAGTTTGGAAGATCACAGGGGCTGGTCAGCTACATGCTGCACTCCTGTAACTACCCAGCATCTGCGTCTAACGGTGCGCTATCATCCCATTGCGAGGTCCATCCCCTCTCTGGCTTCCGCTTGAGAAAAAGGAGGACTGTGCTGCTGTGAAAGGGAGCTGATAATCGTGTAGCGCCTACGATTCTGCAGCTCTTCTAAAGACACGCATGTTATTCTTTAGCGCGGTACACTGCTGAAAGTGTTTAGATATAAATCAAGGTACATATTTTGACGTTTTATAGTGTTGTGGTACATATTATTATTTATTCATTATAGTTTTAACTAACAGGTATTTTTAATGAATTTAAATTAGTTTTTGCAGAAGTGTGAAGTTGGGTTGCTGAGGATCATGGATGAAGTAGAGGGCCACTTAAAAGATATTAATATAGTGTGTGCTGGAAAGTATGCGAAAACACCCATATAGAGGACTTAGTTTTGAGGGGGAAAGTGACGTGATCAAAAAAGGACGGCCTGCACTAAATCTTCCACATTCAAATACAGTAAATAAATATTACGTCAGACCTTTTCAAGAATCTTGGCACACCTCTTACAAATAGCTATGGGGCTGTAAAGAGAAAAAGTATTTTACTGTTGCCCCTGTGTTTCATATTTAGACAAAGTAAATATCTCAGGTTCTGTGGTCTGAGTGAAGCATCAAAAGTCATTAAAGTCATTTTAACCATTCCTGTTATCAGTGATTTGGCTGGAAGTATGGGAACTTACTATCGAAATACACAGTCGCAAGCCAAATTTTCTCACCTTGCTTTTTTGGCCATTGAAAAACGATTGTTCAGATTCGTGGAACAACGTGCGTCATTCTACGACTCCGTGACAAAAGCTTTCGACAAGAAAAATACCAGAACTAACTTCAAATATAAATAAAACTGTGAGTGCCGGAACTATTAGTATCATCCTTGTTCATGTAGATGCAATAACCGATATCCAGCATCGCTCAGCAGGCCTAATCTTTACAAGGTTAGGCCTTGTACTTTAACAGACGGCATACGACATTATTCACTGTAATACTAGGGCGTGATGCGACGCAATAATGGATAATCGTAAGCAATAACATGACAATAATAGCAATGACAATAATAATAGTAATCATAATAACAATACTGTTAATTGGATAATCGTTAACGATAACATAATAATAATAACCATGACAATAATAACAATAATAATATGAAGAAGAACAACAACAAAAACTACTACAGTGCTGTTACTTTTAACCATTTTTTTAACAGTGATTAGTGACTACAGTTACTAACACCTCATGCATGCCACTGTCAAACATATTTTTCTTTAGTCTTAAGGAGTATTGTCTTTATAACTAGCATTAATGGCTACTACAAGTATAGAAAAAGCGTAAACGGATCAACATATGTTAGATTAAGTACACACTAGAGGGCAGTACTTTTATTTGTAAAGATTGCTTTGGTTTTAGTGATATTTAAAGACACCAAACGTACAAAAGCTAAATTATTGTCAGAAATTTACGCTTCGACGTAGAGCGTTAATTTCAGCAGCAGCAGAAAGAAGGGGAGAACTCCGTAACATCAACAGTTATTTTCTGTATGTATCCAGATCTCTGTCTTCCTCTTCACATTTTACCCTCTCCATCTCCCTGTAGTATTATGGAAATTATTGACTGATGCCTTAACACCTGTCCTATCATCCTGTCACTTCTTTTATCAGTGTTTTCCGTATATCCCTTTCCTCTCCAATTCTGACAGTCGTTCCCTTATCAGCACACCTAATTTTCAACATTCTTCTGTAGCACTTCATCTCAAATGCTTCGGTTTTCTTCTGTTCCGGTTTCCGCACTGATATACAATGTTGTGCTCTAAATGTACATTCTCAGAAATTTCTTCCTCAAATTTCTTTTCTATGTATGATACTAGCAGACTTCTCTTGGCCAAGAATGTCCTTTCTGTTGATGCTAGTCTGTTTTTATGTCCTCCTTACTCCGTTAATGATGCGTTATATTACTGCTTAGGTAGGAAAATCCCTTAATTTCATCTGCTTCGTGATCACTCTTTATGATTTAAGTTTCTTGTTGTTCTGATTTGTGCTACTTCTCATTTCATTCGTCTTTCTTCGATTTCCTCTCCATCCATATTTTGTACTCTTTAGACTATTTAGACTGTTCATTCTTTTCAATAGGTTCTGTAAGCCTTCTTCATTCCCATTTAGGATAGATATATGAACAGCGAATCTTTTCACTGATATTCTTTCGCCTTGACTTTTGATCCCTCTCTTGAATCTTTCTTTTATTTCCATCATTGCTTCTTCGAATCGTAGACTAAACAACGGGGCGAAAAACTGTATCCCTGTCTGACACCCTTTTTAATTCGCACACTTCGTTCTTGGTCTTACACTCACGTTATTCCGTCTTGGTTCTCGCACATGTATTTTATTACCCGCTTTTCCCTAAACCTTACTGCTACGTTACTCAGGGTTTGAACATCTTGTACAATTTTGCATTGTTGAAAGGTATCTCCAGTACAATCAATCCTATGAACATGTCTTGATTTTTCTTCAGTCTTGCTTCTGTTATCAAACGCAACATCATAACTGCCTCTCTGGCGCCTTTCCCATTTTTAAAACTAAACTGATGGTCATCAGCAGGTCCTCAATTCTCTTTTCCATTCTTCTGTATGCTATTTTTGTCAGTCACAGTCCGAAATTCTCGCACTTTTCGGCTCTTATCATATTCGGAACGTAGATAATGTTTTTCCGAAGATCTGACGGTATATCGCCAGTCTCATACATTCTGCACACCAACATGGCACTCCCTCGAATGATTTTAGAAATTCCAACGGAATGTTATCTATCTCTTCTGCCTTATTTGATCTTAAGTCTTCCAACGCCGTTTTAAATTCTGATTTGAGTAGTAGATACCCTATCCCTTTTCTACCGACTCCTATTCTTCTTCTGTCAAATCGGGCAAAGCCTCCCCTTCAATGTCCTCCTTCCACCTATTTGCTCTCTCCTCTCTATTTTACATTGGAATTCCCATTAATATTACTGCCCTTGCTTTTAATTTCTTAGAATATTGTTTTGACTTTTGTGTATATTGAGTCAGTCCTTCCGACAGTCAATTCTTTGATTTCTTCTCGTTTTTCTTGTATCCATTTCTACTTAGCTACCCTGCACTTCCTGTTTATTTCATTCCTAAGTTACTTGTATGTCTTTATCCCTGATTTTTCCTGAGCATAATTCTACTTCTTTGTTTCATCAACTGAAGTGTTTCTTCTGTTGTCTATGGTTTATTCCCTGACATACGACTTCACTATTTTCTCGCTAATAACCACTTACATGGGTCGATGTATTATGTTCGGTTGAGTGCCAATCATTTTCTGTAAGGCAGTAGCTACCGTTTTCACACAGCCCACCAGCTCTAAGCCGCGAATGACGCAACGCCATCGTCAGCAAAAACTCCCATTAGGAGACGCCAGCTGGAAGCGTGGGTGGAGATAATAGCAGCGCAGCGTAGCGTGGTCCGCCAAATGAGCGAGAAACCCGCGCCGCCCACACTTGTAACCCACTGCTGGGTGCCGGTCCTGCCCACTGAGGGGCGCACAGGCGGTGGGAGCACAGCGCGTGGGACAGGCCGCTCTTAAGGGGATTGCCGCCGAAACTTTCTGGCGCTCACTTCCCCGTTCAGACGGCCATTAGCGACGATGCGCTGTCGCTGCGGCAGTTGCAAACGCCAATTAGGACACGTGTACATCATGGGAGCCGCCACTAAATCAGTTCTGAAAGTGCTATATTTCGTTATGAACTAACTTACAAAACAGCGTACGTTAACAGTGAGTAACACTGATGATAAAGCCTTAGAAGACAGCGGAAAAGCGCTTAAAGCAACATTATTTCCAGTTTCATCATACTGTATTCAGTCAACCAGGCAGGCCGTGTTGGCCGAGTGGTTCTAGGCGCTTCAGTCCGGAACGGCGCGACTGCGACGGTCGCAGGTTCGAATCCTGCCTCGGGCATAGATGTGTGTGATGTCCTTAGGTTAGTTAGGTTTAAGTAGTTCTAGTTCTAGGGGACTGATGACCACAGATGTTAAGTCCCATAGTGCTTAGAGCCATTTGAACCGGTCAACCATATCGATTAGCAATGGAGTCCCCTCTGAGCCCCTTGCTTACGGGTAACTTCGGACAAACAATTTTGTATTAATTACGTGCACGTTCTAAAATACCATACTGGACCAGGTATGTGGATGATAAACTGTGTTTGTGGACAGGTACCACCACACGATGAAACAAATTTTCCAGCACTTAAACTCGCCCCAATGTAATACTAAGTTTGCAGCGAAGTTTGGAGGAGTCTCAGTCAAAGTATCAGACCCAACCATTGACCTTAAGAACCAATTACACTTTTTAAGATATAACGGAAAGTAAATCCTATAGACACAATAATACCTGCCAATGTGCGCTTGCTCAGCTGCGTGGTAATGTGCTCGCCTCCCATGCAATCGGGACCGGGTTCGATTCCCGGCCAGGTTGGAGATTTTTCCCGCTGGGGGACTGGGTGTTGTGTTGTCCTCATCATCATTTCATCCTCATCACCGAGGCGCCAGTCGCCTAATGCGGCGTCGACTGAAATAAGACTTGCACTTGGCGGGTGAACTTCCCCAGATGGGGCCTCCCGGCCGACGATGCCATACGCTCGTTTCCATTTACCTGCCAATTCCCAACATCCTGTAACACACAAACATATAGCCTACAAGTCAAGGGTCACCGTCTGCTATGAAAACCGCAAATGAAATTAAATTTAGAAACTGAATGTGAATGAAAACTACTGAAAGAAATCGCATTCAAGAGCTATCTACTTGATAACATTCATCCTTAGTAGAAGGAAGAGACAAAAGATAAGAGCAAGTCTTCATCCTCCTCAGAAGGAACACATCACAGGCAACAAATGGGCCCCCATGCTATATGTGCACGGTGGGTGAGAAGTCACTCTCTAATTATAAACGTCCACTATTTTTTTAATGAATATTTGCACAGGGAACAAGTTTTTGTTCGTTCTCAGGTCCAAGAGCATATGAACACTTCACCAAAATTCCAAATACGCTTTTGTGTCGTCGATGAAACGACGTAAACGTGTAGGAACATCTGGGATTGGACGACATCATTCACCATTTATATTGTCCATATAACATGGTAGTCTGTGACAATACTCACTTGTATACCATTTTTGATCTGTACATTCTTTGAGCATAAATCAACCAGCTGAAAAGTACTCCTGTCGCTGCCGGAGGACAAACAGTCGAATATCCTCCTCTTTTAAAGACTGTGACAGAAAAGTGAGAAAATAACTGTCTCAGTCCTCATTATGACTTCCTCACCAAACATTTTGGCATGCGAATGTATTCGCACTCTTTTAACACAGACGATTCTAAACCCTTTTACCCAGTCTCCATATAAAGTCTTCATACTCAGAATCTCATTCTCACCGTCCTCACAGTCATATGTCTCTCTCTCTGCCACTGCCTTCTTTTTAACCCATTGGCAGTTTCTCCTCTCACTGTCCCCATCCCTTCTCTCACCCTTCCTCTGTACTGTATAGTGAGTCTTGCCTTGTTGTGAGGAAATTTCATTCTTTTTTTTTTTTTTTTTTTTTTTTTGACACACACTGTGCAGTAATTACGATGTTTGCCACATACGACTATAAGTCGTGAAACATGTAGCCGTGATCCTGTGTTAACTGTTTGTAATCGGTTGACACTCGTAAGGCGTGATATAATAATCTGTATGATAAAATAGTACTCACTCTTGAATTGATGCTCATTTTTGAAAGGTGTGATGTAAATTGAGCTCTGTTATAAATGTAATGTTACGTAATTTCTACTTGCGTTGCAGTAGACCGTAAACCTTCCTTGGATCTGACGGGAATATTGATGGATCATTTATCTGATACTGAAATTTTCATTACTGTGTGACTGAAATACTTCTCTCATTAGTAGAAAAATATTGAAGTAGACTTTGTTTGTTATCTTGTCTGGTGTGAATTCCGGTAATTCCGTAATAATTAGCGACATAGTTAAACATGCACTTTCTGTCCCACTGCTATTGCCCTTGCTTCATTCCTTTTCTATACTGGTTATAGTCTACTGTCTTCTTCTTCAGCCACACTTGTCGTTGGGGGTGGTTTGCGCGGGGTTTTGATCCCTTGGAAGGGAAACTTTAACACGTGGGTAAAGGGAATGGGGCAAAGTGATCAAACGTTTTCGTGTTACACTTCGGCAGTCGGGAGGGGGGGTGTCCTGACCACCGAAGCCTATGTATGGTCTCCACTCATCTCTCTTTTGATTTCAGCTGTATCACCTCTCTTTTTCTCCCACTGATACTTTCTCCATCCATCTCTCCTTCTTTTCCACTTTCGCTGTCTTTTCACTCACCATTACAGTCTCCTGTCTCTTTGACTCCCGCTGGTATTGTCTTCAACCACCTGCTTTCTCTTTCACTGCCACTTTCTCTCTCCCAAAATTACTGTTTCCTCTTTCTGTCTCTTGTACTGACCCTGTCTCCTCTCTCTTCCACTTTTCTCTCTCTTTCGCCGTCACTGACTCTCTGCTAGTCTCTTTCAGCTCTAAGAGCTCGAGTATGGTCGCATGCCAAAATTTTTGGTGAAGAAGGGGCGGAATGATATCTGAGGCGGCTGGTTCCCCACTTTCTTGTTATAATCTTTTAAAGATGAACATACCTTTTTTGCGTTCTGATAGGGGAATTTCTTAGCTGGTTCCCTTCATTTCCCAGTTACAGCACGGTGTGCTGTTTATATAAACCGAATTCCGTAGGTCAGTAAAGTTTTGACAGTTTATATATACACTTGGACAGATTTACATAGTTGGACACACATAAAAAGCAAGTTGTTACGCATAATATCGACTCCTATCCCAAGCAAATTCACTTTCCACTATTTTACAAATAATTTACAACATTATTAATCTACATCTGCATTGTACTAAAAAAGGCTGTATTTAATTTGCAAGTACAAAGTAATTCCTATGACAGGTAATTTTCTATAAGGTGCTTACGCCGCCAGATTCCGCCATCGAATAGTTTTCAGGTCAAAACAGCCTGCATAAGCATGAAGTGCCCGTTATACAGAGACAGCGTACTGTAAACTTTTATTGGTGAAAAGCTGGTGACTAAAAACATAGTTTGGTGACCTAGAGCTATTGCGAAGACCATAATTGTGTGATCATTGTGTCATTTAAAACTACATTTGCTCCTCAGACAGGATGTTACGTGCATATTTTAAGTGCGTAAGTACAGTCAATTTGACCCTATGGGTCTCTATTACGGATAAAGCTACAGAAGAAAATTTCTAAGTTGCTTTAAAACATCGCTTAAGAACATGTGCTCAAAATTTCGATAATTTACTATGAACAGAAATTGTAGAAAGGCCGTTCCCACAGTTGGTACTTTTGGTACCCAAAATCATGGTTTATTGGGGCTTTCTCAGGAACCATCTATGAATGAATGATACCTCTATCAACAGTCTAACGCCCGCCCTGCACCACACGTAGTGCAAAAGAACCAACCGATTCGTTCCATTTCCCTGAGCTGGAGGAAGTGTGTAACGTTTAAATTTTGACTCAGAACTGCAGGATAGCTGCGGAATGCCCGTTCTTCCCATAGTTATACAAGTGGCCACCAAGCCAGCGGCAATCGAAAGCATTTGTTCTCTTACATCTTTGATCAAAAGAAGAGATATGGTCGCTAAAAAATGGCATTTTCGCGCGCGGCGCTTCGGAACATTCTGGTCCCATGCACTATATTAGATTAGAATACATTACCTTTATACTTGTTCCGTAGATTACAAACACCACATTTCATAATGATTTGGAACGTCTCAGTTTAACAAGAGGGTTTCTTTATATGTCATAATTCAATATTTTTGTTTTTTAGTTGCACGATAGTAGTATATCTGCACCGGCTAACAAATCCATGACATGAAACACGGCTTCCTCTGTCCACAGGATATTACCAAAAATATCAGACCAATCTTCGTAGCAAGCAAGCGTCATCTGCACTTATTCCAACCGATGATCACAGTCTTCTGGCGACAATTCCTGGCAGTAATGTGGTTTCTATCGACGAAAATTGGTCTTTCAGAACAGCTCGGACTCTATGTCAGGTTAAACCAATTTCGCTAGATGCCTTTGTGATGTGATTTCTGAGAACTTCGAGTGAACTTATCCAGAACCACTTGTAGGTTTTCGTCTGTCTCCTAACACCAGAACCTGCGTCCGTTAGCTTCAAGTGGCACTTCCTTAAGGTCTTTGTAACTACTGAAGTACGAGAACTTTTGTGTCGTCGTTGCCACTTTAGAGTCTTGTACCAGGGGATGCAAGGGAGAGGATGTTGTTTGGTGTCTTTGGTGGTTGGTATCCTCTTTCTACAAAACATCTGCACACCTACATCAACAGGGTCCTTTAATTACTTACACAGCTGTTACTTAACTTCGCAGCGTCCACGTGTTGTGGTACAAGCTCTTCCGTAATAGTCCACGTTAGCTTCGCTATGTACTGACAGACACCAACTTGGAGTGGGAGTTAGTGCGCCACCAACTGAGCGGCTGCGCTAGTGACTGTAAATGACTGACTGACTGGCTGACTGAGCCCTGCGGTTCGCGGCGGTGATCTAACTACTTGCGAGAAAATAAAACGCCTGCAGCCGTCTTATGATTTTACTTATTTTGTTGCAACCAGTTCCGGAGCTTCAATGCACCATCTTCAGGCCGCAGTTGATGCGCAACGGTTTGACACGATCCCTATGTATATCGCATCAGTGGCCAGCATAACTGGATACAGAGGAAGAAGGTAACTGCGAAGAAACCATTCATAACAGAAGAAATACTTCTTTTTTGTCCCATTTTTGTTCGTTGTTGATCGTTGAGTTTCGTCGTTGCGGACGTCACATGACATCCGTTAAAGTTCGTTTTGGTGATCCTTCCACGCAGTTTTTCATTACAGAGGCCAAGCAGCTCTCTGACCGAACACGCTGAGCTACCGTGCCGGCGTCAGATGATCGATGAAAGAAGGAAGTACAAAAATGTTCAGAGAAATTCAGGAGTACAGAAATACAAGTCGCTGAGGAATGAAATAAATAGGAAGTGCAGGGAAGTTAAGACGACATGGCTGCAAGAAAATTATGAAGAAAACGAAAAAGAAATGACTGTCGGGATGACTGACTCAGCATGTAGGTAAGTCAAAACAACCTTCGGAGAAATTAGAAGCAAAGGTGGTAACATTAAGAGTGCAACGGGGATTCCACTGTTAAGTGCTGAGGAGAGAGCGGTTAAACGGAAGGAGTACATTGAAGGCCTCTATGAGGGGGAAGCTTTGTCCGATGTGACAGAAAAATGACGAGGTGCTGATTTAGAAGAGATTCGGGATCCAGTGTTACAATCATACCTTAAGGGAGCTTTGGAGGGCTTAACATCAAACAAGGCAGAATGAATAGATAACACTCCATCAGAATATCAAAATCATTGGGGGAAGTGGCAACAAAACGACTTTTCACGTTGGTTTGTCGAATGTATGGGTCTGGCGACGTACCATCTGACTTTCGGAAAAATATCATCTACACAATTCCGAGGAGTGCAAGAGCTGACAAGTGCGAGAATTATCAACAATCTTCTTAGCAGCTAA
The DNA here is from genome assembly GCF_021461385.2 of Schistocerca piceifrons. NCBI lineage: Eukaryota > Metazoa > Arthropoda > Insecta > Orthoptera > Acrididae > Schistocerca > Schistocerca piceifrons. The sequence continues at coordinate 105,432,154 of NC_060139.1, forward strand.
TGAATTCAAGTTACAGACAAGAATAATATACAGAAGAATGGAAAATAAAATTGAGGAGGTGTTAGATGGCGTTCAGTTTCGCTTTAGGAAAAGTAAAAGCACCAGAGAGACAATTCTGACTTTGCGGTTGATAATGGCAGCAAGACTACAAAAAATCTAGACACGTTCATAGGATTTGTCGACCTGTGTGTTTGTGTGTGTGTTTGTGTGTTTGTGTGTGTGTGTGTGTGTGTGTGTGTGTGTGTGTGTGTGTGTGTGCGCGCGCGTGTGTGTGTGTGTATTTGTGTGTATTAGAAATGTGTAAACGTCGCCAGCTGCTGAAAAAAAAAAGATGTTACTATTGTAAATATTGTCATTGAAGGTGTTTAATAACGGCAACAAACATACGTAACGCGCACGCGCGCGCGCACACACACACACACACACACACACACACACACACACACACACACACACACACACACATGCACACACACTTTCATATTTACCATAAATATTTAGTTATGTTACTATGACATCCCCAAAATGTACAAGGGATTGACCTCATTTATATGATCACACCAAGAGCTTGTACCCCCTGTCAGCCTGAAACTATATGTGAGTCAACTAATGGCACAAATTGCACATCCATCTGCGTATTTTAAAGCATTAACCAATCTATTACCCCAACCTTTAGGCAGTTATTACATGTAACGTGTACAACCTTAAGAACCCTCTGCTTTGGAAAGTTTGCTCTCATCCAATCACTCCTTCCATCCTCTCTCTTCCTCTCACTTTTTATTTCTCTTCCTCTCCCTCTGCCCCCAGACTTTCATTCCCGTCTGTGAATCCCAACTAAAATTGTTATTTGTGTATACTTTTACCACTGTAGCCAACATAATTACTGTACTTAAAGTTTGTAACGTGTCACTCATGTACATAAACGAGTATGAATTTTAAGCTATATTAACTTGACAAAAACACCTGAAACATTTATTCCAATGCCTGTATTCAACGTTTATAAAATTTATTCTGTAGTAATGTTGTTACGATATATATTCTCTGTATTTTGTGATAATGCCTCTCTTCTGCTATACGATCCTAGCACCTAACAGTTTCCAGACGCCATATTTGTTTGTAAAAATGATAGTATCATGTGAAGTGCTACGACAGTGAAATGAACATGTGAGCACTGGAGGTGCTCTATTTTACTTATTTCATTTTCATGGAGAGCTGCATCAAACCAGTCTCAGGACTGAAGACCACAACAACAACAACATTTTTATCGTTAGATATACATTTACTTTTTTTGTGAAAAGAAACCCAAACCCATGTTCTGAAACAGTGTTTTGTTTCTCCACTAGGTAGTGCCACAATTTCCTCCAAAACATTTTAACACAAGACACACAGGAATGACTCACTAACAAATGTAAATCCTCCTGATGATGGAGGTTGAAACGCGTCGTGGACATAAATAAACAGTGACTGCTAACAGTAAACTTGTTGTTTCATTTAATCTCAACAACAGTCATGGTAAAGCCTAGCCAGATGATGGAGGTTTAAACCTTAGAAACGCTCTGTGGACATAAAAAACAGTGACCAGTAACAGTAAATTTGTTTCATTTAATGTCAATAACAGTAACGGTAAAGCCTAACCTAAAATGTTCGCATGTAGAGTATTTCACCTTTCGATTTCATAACTAGCTGGTCAATATATAACATAAAGCAGGTGACAGATTGTATCCTTGCGAATACCTGGATTTACTAAACTTTCATCAGACTTTTTCAAGTAATTTAGTTTTCGCAAATAGACACTTTATTGAATTTATAAGATTTTTGGAAAACCTGTTAATTCCAATATTATCCTCAAAATTGATCATTTTACATTATCAAAGGCTATCTCAAAATTAGTTAATGCTGCATTCGTTTCTGAACCAAATTCCCAATGTTTTCAATAATCTGTCTTATTATAAATATGTTATCATTACTTGAATGTATGTTTCTGAAGCCTTATTGTTCTGCTGTGATTACTGCATCAGGAATAGTTTGTAGCTTTTTATTAAGAATTTTCCCATACATTTTGTATCTGTCTATTAGTAAATTTATTTCTCAGTAATTTCCGGTGTCTTTCCTGTTGCCTTTCTGAAATTTAGAAGCAACTCTAGCCATGTTCCATTCTTCAGGTACAGAACAGTTCATCCAACATATATTTTAAAAATGGAGGCAGCAAAATTCTAAAATGGTTTCTTCATATTTGTTTATTTCACCATTAATGCCATCTAGGCCAGTGGCTTTTCTATTTTTTTATTACATTTAAGGCTGCTTTTAATTTTTTTATGTCTATTTCACTGATGGATTTACTATCAGTTTGTATAGAATAACTTCCTTTCCTACCTTCGCCGGCCGCGGTGGTCTAGCGGTTCAGGCGCTGCAGTCTGGAACCGCAAGACCGCTACGGTCGCAGGTTCGAATCCTGCCTCGGGCATGGTTGTGTGTGATGTCATTAGGTTAGTTAGGTTTAAGTAGTTCTAAGTTCTAGGGGACTGATGACCACAGATGTTATGTCCCATAGTGCTCAGAGCCATTTGAACCATTTTTTTTTCCTACCTTCCTCATATAATAAATTTCTGTAGTGAAGTACCCATTGTTTTTTCTGTTATTGTATTAAAGTTTGCAGAATCTCTCTCCATTTCATTCATATGCTTCATATGTTTAAACGCTGTATTCTGAGCTTTCGGACAAATGTTTTTGTTTACAATATGACTCCTGTTCTGTTAACAATAGACGTTTTTAATTGGCCTTGATTTTTTTTCAAAAGAACATCAACACAACTTTTGTCTTCCAAATTAGAAAGTTTACCCCTGCAATGCAAATCACGTTCTACTTTTTCCATATACCTTAATCACAGCCTGAACTCCAGGGTTGTTAAAACTTTCAGGTGGTTCTTTCCGTCAAATTCTTTGTTTTCTTCTGAAGAAACACTGAGAATTACTGTTTCTATCTACTCACAAATTTCGAAAACGCAGCCATATGTTGTCATTTCGCCAAAATGTAAGTCAGATTAAAGAGCACTTCGATACGGAAATTTTGTTTTGTGAAACGGGATTGCAGATTTCTTACCTCGTGTTAGAATTAAAACAACACAGTCTAGACTGGTACATACAAATTAATTTCGAAGTAAACAAATTCAGCAACACGTCCCATTTTCATCGTAGAGGGAACAAAACATCGATTGACGGTGTCATCAGTTTTGAAATTCATAATTCTCCTGTTCGATTGGTTCACTAACAACATACGCAAGTAAATCTTTGAATGATAAGCCCATTTATTTACCGACACTTTAACATAGAACGGTTGTGGAAGTTTAGTTTCTATTCATCCCACTGTTCTCGATCGCTCCATTTTAGGGTAGTATTAACCTTCAGCAGAAAAAAGAATAATTTAGCTTCGTTGAATAGACTGTAAAGGTATATGTATTAAAATGATCTATATGAACCTCTTTTACAGCAAGCCAAAGAATCACAGCAGCACAATAGAGAGATACAGGCGTCTCAGGAAACTATGGAAGCTGCTGCTACGTAAGTTTTAAATTCAAGAGATACTGTGGGGAATGTGGCGAGAGAGTCTGGCACACGTGACGTTTCACTGCATAGATTTTGCCAAAAAAGGAAGAAGAGCGATATTCCCAAATTAGACTACAATCCCTATAGTTGTGTGCTCAGTGTCGATCACAAGAAGAAACTGAAAATCTACAGCAAATATTAAGCCGATCTGAGGTATCGCTTGTCCACAGGAGAAAAGTTGACCTGTCAGTGTGTTGTACAATAAGGGTTTACGTTCCCCGGAAAGAGACTGGAGAGTATGAGCTGGATAGCTTTCTGAAACGGAATTGTTCGTTACCGGTTCGTCGTCCAAAAGCGTCTCGTCCGAGAAGTCAATTAGCGAAATGTGGTGTCTTTAAGAACCTTTCAAAAATATCAGATGACCACAAGTTTCAACTCCAGAATATCTGTAATGTGGGACTGGTGCCATTATCATACAGGCTCCAACAAAAATATTGAAAGAGAACGTAAAGAAACAAGTTGCAGCAGTAGCTCCGACGGAAAGTGGAAATCTTGTGTTGTTTTGCACAGTCGAAAATGGTACAGAAAACTGATAGCCATCAATGTTGCTGTTCCCTTGCAAAATCTTCCAGCATTATTCTCTATGAAGTGGTCCTATAGTTTCTATTGGAGCTTCCAACGGTCCTGGATGCCTGTAGGGTCTGAATTTTTGTCGCCCTGAAATACTTCGAAAACCTTGTAAAATCTTCCGTTGAAGACAAAATCTAGCTTCTGCATAAAAATCTGTATTTTATTTATTTATCGGATGGCATACATAAAGAGTTTCTAATCACAGGAATATGTATACACATGTTAAGATTACGAAACCACTGAATGTCAAACACTTCAACACAGGTCTCACACCATTCGTCACTGTCAGAAGTATTCGAAAGGACCGTTGGAGGCACGTGCGGAGTATGTTGGTACAACATGAGCAACTGTCTGTCACTTGGCACCACTGCGACAAAATGGTAATGAAGATTTGCCCCACTTGTGGAGAGAGTCAGGGTATTTTCCATGGCCAGTTCGTATGTACTTTAGAGTAGTCGAAACTTCCCGAAACTAGTTAAATCCAAGGAGTCTTTCCCTGTCATAAATGAATTCGTCACAAGAAATGGAATCACACGGATTTTTCTGGAACCACCAGCTGTGAACTTTGAATTCTGTAGAGAGTAGAGAGACTGGTCTAGTTCTTTTGTCATTACAGCCTCACTGCTCACATGCCTTAAAGTGGACCTTGAAGGGAGAGTTTATAAGCTCTTTAAATTTACGTAAATCTTGTAACAGCTTCGTAGATGAAGTTTCAACCAAGGAAGCTGGTAAACGGTATAGAATATCCCAAGAATCGTTACCGTTGCTCCACCACCAACACCGACGAGTATCCTGTCAGAGATCTCTGGGACTGGCATTTGACAGTACGACGATGAAATTTTTCAAAAGTATAATTTCATAACATGACAGACCCAAAGGCAGAAAACGACCCTAATAGTCTTAATGACAGAGAGAATCCTCAAGCAACAGTGCAACGTTGCAGAAGGGATCTGACGCTGCAGTTTTTTGCCTGTGGTGCTCCCCCTTAGCCTACAACTGGCCTGAAGGAGACTTCCACAAAACGTCCAAAAGGAAGCAAGAAAAGAAGTTCAGTTGTTACCAATACTTCAAAAATTTAGCATCTCTGCTGTCGAAAACGTTCCAAAACGACGGGGGAGAACCCACCTTTCATACAACGTCAGTTTTAGGACAACGAAGATATTTCTGCATTTTTCGTACGGAAAATAGCAAAAACACCAGGAAAGAAAAGGAATCGAAGAGGTGCATAACATTCTCAAAATGGGATCATGTTGGATGCACAAAAGGAGTAACCATCGCGAATGCCCTCAATGTTGACTACAGCACCGTGTAGCGGAAGTGGCGGCTAGAAGGATAAGTGTAGAAGGCACCCCTTCCAACTTTTTCTCGCTTCCCCCGTTCGTGTTCTCGCCACACGCCTCAGTCGGCATATGTTCGAAGCCTTCGACCTGCGAGTGCTGAGGAGAGCCCAGTAAACTTTACCATCATAGAATGTTGTGTGTGCGCTCAGCGCCTATGTGTGGTCAATTGAAAATGGTGTGGTACTGCAAATCAGAAGTTAGCACATTGCTACAATGATTTTAGAATCGTAAGCTAGTGAAACAGTACTCTCCCCATATCATTTCTCGTGTGTTTTGAAGGTGTATGACAACAGCTATATTATTGCTGCTCATGTGCTAATTAAAAAGCAGTTTTGTTCTGCGTGTTAGTTTTAACGTCAGAACAAAGCAGAAATTATGGGCTCTCTGCTGTCCACAAGTAAAACCGAAAAACATTCCAGCACAGGCTGTGTGCGCCTGTATTGTGATTCGTGTTGAGAAATTTACAGGGGGGAGTGACGAAAGCAGAGAGGGAACAGCGTTCACAGCTTTGGGATGGGGAAGGTGCAACAATCACAGTATTTAACGCAATTTATTACCATTTAATTATCCTTTATTGAAGACTCACTGTTCGAGGAATCATTTGCGTGGTATCAACGTTCGATACCGCACTTGTTAGGGGTGTGCAGTTATCGACCGCGGCACATACTAGTATCACTGGACCCGTGAGTCGAGACTAGCGCCGCTCCGCGGCTTGCAACAAGTCTCTAGGAGCGCTCGGCCACTCTTGCTCGGGACGTCAAGTAGGAAAGTAGTATAGCCTTCAGCTGATACGAAGCAACCTCTAACAAGGGGTTTAGTTAAAGTATGGCCTATGTGATACCTCCATAGCTCTCTGTTTGTAATTATATTCCCCCTGACTGTGAAGACTCCTGTACCACCAGTTAAGCACAATATATTATTTTTTACCGATGACCTCTAATTACGTTAGTCGTTGTAGACCCAGACCATACAGCCAGCTCCTTATCAACTTCACTGAGAAACCTGCTGCATATGCAAAGAAGAGATTTGTATGTTTCTATTTAGCATTGGCCACCAGTCATTCACACTGGCGGCGATTCGTTCGTCGTCATCATAGCAATTTGAAGCAATTAAAATTCTTTCAAAGAACTTTTATGGGGCGCCTTCCTCCAGAAAACCCGTTTCTTGCAGAGTTTCATCTTGGTGTACATACTTAATTCCGTCTTTTGGCATGACGTCACCATTGCTTCCTCGAGCAAATTATGCACTTATTTCATTCTGAATGTGCAGTTTCTGTGTGCGACCCATACCTTTCACTAAGGCCGACACAATTTTTGTGAGTTAGTATTGACAATTTTAAGCGGGGCAGCCTCACAACATCTGGGCTAAGCTATCTAGTTCATACCGATTGTTAAGGTGCTTGTGACGCCTGAATTCCTACACCTCCACTTTTGTGTAGCTGCCTGAAAATGATATACTTTTATCTTCAAGCCAATCAGCAATTACTCCTTTGCTGGTAGTTACGAATTTTCTTCTTTTTTCTCAAAGATCAACAAGCGTTGTCCTCAACGAGCACGGAAGCATTTTCTCAATTATGTAACATATCCAAAAGCCAGAGTTTAAATATATTAATACCCATTTATTTATGATAATCACTGCATTTTCGGGATGTAAATATTAGCTTTGAATTTCTTGTAAATCCATATTCAGATGGTCCTGTGTAACATACAATAAGTATTGTTCCTCTGCCAGTAGGTGATTTCAACTCACCACTGCTTTTATGATCTGGCCAGGGGTGCTTTATGACGTGATGCTGATCGACCCAGATTTCACTGAGATAAATAGTAGGGAGGGGACGATTTTAGTTCCTGCTCTTGTGCTGTTTGGTCTGTTTGGTCTGTTTTGTTGTTCAAAATTGTAGAATCCGGAAATCCGCTCTAATATACATTACTAAACATGACTCAGAACCTTTATCTAATTGTAATGATTCCGCCTTGTCATTTAATGTTCGCTTACATAGATGGGCTGAGCGAACTACTAGGTTTGATTATACAGATCCATTTTTAGTTAATAACTGGAGTCGTATACGTTTTATTGAGAAGTACTTTGATTCCTTTCAGGCTAATCGGGTCGTTGTGCATTCTTTGAGTGAGTGTCATTTAAGGTATAATGGCTGGGCGGGCCGCGTCGTACGCTGGTATAACAAGGCCTTTCCGTCCACGGAGGTTCGTAAGAAGCAATCGTATTTATTTGGCGATACAAATATCGGCAAGTCAACTTTAGTGGAGAAGGTGTTGTCTAAAAAGCAGCACGTATATTTGCCTTTTTGTTCCGAATTCGGATTTTGTGGTTGTGATAGTCGTATTCACAAAGTAATTGTTTTTGAAGAATTTGAATGGTCCAGGTGGCGTCAGTATGCTTCTGTTTTGAAGCGTATTGTCGAAGGTCGACCAGTTATTGTAAACGTTAAGAATAAGAGGTATGACTTTCGAGGTTATTTTATTGAGGTTCTAATAATTGTACCACAGTGGCCTATAACGACCTTGCCTAAAATCAAAGTACCTGTTTGCACACCTTATACCGTTTGGCACAAATACATATTCTCTATAGGCGTTCCTAAACTGACGCACTAAATCATACAAATTAGGCTTATAATACCACAGTTCTTCCAACACAATAACAGCTGCAGAATAATTAATCTTCTTGCCATAAAACGTAATAGCAAGTTCGTCAATCCTCTGCTGACTATTGGGAACAAGGAAGGCGAGGCGTAGGTCGTCCGGATAATTTCGGATATGGTCCCAGTGGCATAAAAAACTCCAACGCAGATATTAGCTGTAAACAAATACTTTTATTCAGAAGGTTACATTACCTTTCCTCTTACAAAATGTCATATAAACTATATTTCTTACAATAAATGTGACATATTTAACTTCACTCTGAAAATTATCATTTTTCTCAGGTTCATCACCTGCAATTTGTAGTCCAATGTAAACCTTGAAGGAGTCGATTTTTTTCTTTACATTCCTTTTCTGGATCGGATTAGTGGCCCTAGGTTCCACAGTATTCTGTCTTTCCATCAGAATACATCTTCAATCATTGCTTCTTCGGTAACTAATCCCCAAAGATTTCAGAATTTTCCAACTCGAATGATGGCAGCGTGTGAATTTAATCACATCATTTAAAACCTCTACTACCTTTTGCCTCGTATGATATCTGCGTTGGTCATAAATTTCTAAAAATCGTACAAATCAGTGAAAGTTGTTCTTCCGCTAACACCTTTTCTCAGAGATTGAAACATCATTTCTTGGTTATAGGTTTTCATTGTCCTTGCTTCTGCAAGTATTATCTGTACGGTTAGCAGTGAAACACTACACACCTTTGCTGTTGCAATCTGTGGCGCCGATAATATTTCGTCTCGTCTGACATTGTCGTTAAGATGGCAAAGAAATTCGTATACCTTGCGTACAACCTTTTTATTGGTGGCTGTGTGTCTTGAAACTCAGTCATATTAACTCGCAAACAAAAATCGCAGTACTACCGGTTGAAAATCGCTGCTCTCTTCGCAAGCATACACTTCCACGCAGCCGACAAAGCGAGTCCTGGAAAGTGGGTAGCAACAACATAGTACCAGCAAAAGCATGAGTTAACCGCAGAGTGGTCGCAGAAACCCGGTTAACGAGCAGTGTTCGTTTGGTATTTGTTGCTTATTACGATACTAACTGACGATGCTACATGGCGAAAAAGACACTTTAGTAATAATGCGAGTTTAGAATCCCGGACCAAGGTGGACTAGGCCACACGCTTTTCACTGTCACTTGGAAACGAAGGCAAGACGAGGGTGAGAGAATTGATACACTCCTGTCAGTCACTAATTCTGCTGCTCCCTAATGTAGAATCTATGTTTATTACCTGCTTCTCTTACTATTATGTTTTTATACTTTAATGTTACAACATTTGTATCATTATTTTCAGTTGTACAAATAATTTAATATTACCTATTTCTTCAGGAGGTGCTAAAATTATAAATATTAGTGACCAATCATTAGGGTAGATATTGCATTCTCCCAGACCTGAGGACAAATGTTACACACAAATGTTTTATGTATATATTTAAATACTAAGTAAAATTTCAAAGAAACATTAACTTCAACATTTAAATTACATATTTTTTGCCGTAAATGGTTATTAACTACAAAACTAATTAATTATGCTGTAGTTGACCTGGCTCCCCCTACGTTTCAACACCAAACACCTGTTCACAGTATACATGTAACGCAAAACGGTAATTGTAAGTATTTACCTTGTATCCAACAGCTGTGATCAACCCATTAACGAACATAATAAAATGATTTGTTTTTATATTCCTTTTGAAATTGTAGGAGGTCTCCATTCCATGCTTTATGATGATGTCTTAGCGCAGTAAACTCCAGCGCTCAACATAGTTCTGTAAGTTTAAACATTTAAACTTCTACATCCCTCTCGGAATCTTGTTGTCCAGAGATTCCTTTGATACAGCTCTCCATGCTCCTCTGTGCTGTACAAGATTCTTCATTTAGGAGTAACTACTGCAACCTAGGTCCTCCTAAATCTGCTTCGTGAATGCATCTCTCAGTCTCCGTCTACGATTTTTACACTCCACGCTTCTCTCCAGTACTAAATTGGCGATTCTTTGATGCCTGAGAACGTGTCCTAGCAACCGATCCCATCTTCTGTTCAAGTTGTGCCACAATTTCCTCTTCTCCTCAATTCTATTTAGTACTCTCTCACTGGTTACGAGATCTACCCATCTAATCTTCAGCATTCTTCTGTAGCACCACATTTCGAAAACTTTTATTCTCTTCTTGTCTAAGATATTTATCGTGCATGTTTCACTTCCATGTATGGCTACTCTCTATACAAATACTTTCAGAAAAAACTTCCTGACTCTTAAATCCATTCTTGATGTTAACAAATTTCTCTTCTTCAGAAACAGTTTCCTTGTCATCTCCAGTCTACATTTTATATCCTTTCTATTTCGACCATCGTCAGTTATTTCGCTTCGCAAACAGCAAAATTTATCTACTTTTTTAAGTGTCTCATTTCCTAATCTAATTCCCTCATCATCACCTGATTTAATTCGCCTACATTCCGTCGTTTTGCTTTTGACGATTTTATATCCTGCTTTAAAGATTCTGTCCATTCCGTTCAACTCCTCTTCCAGGTCCTTTGCTGTCTCTGACAGAATTGCAATTTCATCGGCCAACCTCAAAGTTTTTATTTCTCCTTCATGGAGTTTAATTCCTACTACAAATTTTTCTTTTGTTTTGCTCAATATACGGACTGAATAACATCGACGATAGTCTACAACCATGTCTCACTCCCCGCTACTTCCCTTTATGCCCGTCGACTCTTATAACTGCCAGCTGGTTTCTGTACAAATTGTATAGGGCGTTTCGCTCCCTGTATTTTACCCCTACCACCTTCAGAATTTGAAAGAGGGTATTCCAGTCAACTTTGTCAAACGATTTCTCTAAGTCTACAAATGCTATAAACCTTGGTTTGTCTTTCCTTAATCTATCTTCTAAGATAGGTCTTAGGGTCAGTATTGCCTCGCGTGTTCCAACATTTCTAAGGAATCCAAACTAATCTCCCCCAGAGGTCGGTTTTTACCAGCTTTTTTCCATTTGTCTGTAATGACTTCGTATTAGTATTATGCAAGCGTGACTTATTAAACTGATAGTTCGGTAATTTCCACCCCCGTCAACACCTGCTGTCTGAATATGAGCCAAAAATGGAAATAAAACTAGTTTGTGGAAACAAAGTTACGTAAAGGACTGGTCGCAGCTACCCGTAATTTATTTTCTTTTATACAGCCGCGTACTCAATGATATACGTAATGGATCATCTTAATTTTGTTCTCCAATATCCTGTCATTTACACATCTGATTTTAATTACCAGCTGTCTAAAGTAGTCCATTGCGTTGAAGTATATATACTTTGTGTCTAGGTTCACTCGAAAAATGTGTCTCTAATGTTCTACAAATCTGTGTTCGATCTAAATTTTAAAACTCAATTCAAATATTGTATGATGTTGTGATGCTTCGTTGCTTAGATCAGAGGTTCATCAAACGTAATTAACAGTATTCTGTCGTAGAAACTTTGCTCATGACGCGTTTACTTACTACTAGTAACAACCGGATGTATTACAGCACGTCGTTATGTGAAATAATGTGACGTAGTACAGAATCCGACCTGTGGTGACCAGGTGTGATAAGAACTAATTGCTCTGAGATTAGGTTGTGTAATCAGGACAGTGTTGATAGAGAAATATCTTTCGAGGGGACACCCGAAACCGAAATCGGGTGCTATCACTGTTTGCTGGCTGTATCTGTAATGCAACGCTGCTCACTAGTTTCTAGTCCATAACAATTACTGTCACAATGTAACAGGTGTGAGCGGCGCTATTGCATCAGCCAAGAGGAGTTCTGTAATTTCTGTTCGGTATGCGTCCGTAACATCAGCGGCTGATGCAAGAGGCTGCGATTGTCTCTCATTTCGTGTAACTCGCTTAAATAACGTCATACACTTTCAAGCAGGTACAGGACGCATCATCCCAATATATTGCCACTTCACTTACTTCATCTTCATGACATGTTCGCATTTTTCTGGTGAAAACGACAGGAGAAATATGTGATTTAAGAAAATTTAAGAAGTGGAGCATTAAAAAATGTTGTGTTTGATAAAAGTTTGCAATAATGAAGTCGATGTCTGAACAGTTTAATAAAAAAAGAGATACAGCTGAAGTAAGAGTGTCAGCAAGTAAATGCAAACATTCTTAGACCGCTTACAGTGTTCAGAACGTATAAGTCGACTGACATACCATCTGATTTTAGGAAAAATATTGTACACACTATTCCGAAGACTGCAAGAGCTGACAAGTGCGAGAACTATTGCACAATCAGCTTAACAGCTCATGCAACTAATTTACTCACAAAAATAAAACGAGTATATAGAGAAACTGAAAAGAAAATTGAGAATTTGTTAGATGACGATCGATTGGCTATACGAAAGGTAAAGACACCAGAGGCAATTCTGCCGTTGCAGTTGATAATGGAAGCAAGACCAATCAAGACACGTTCATAGGATTTGTCGGCTTGGAAAAAGCGTTCGACAATGTCAAATAGTACAAGATGTTAGAAATTCTGAGACAAATAGGAGTAAGATGTAGCGAGAGACGGGTAATATACAATATGTACAAGAGCCAAGAGGGAATGGTAAGAGTGGACGACCAAGAACTAAGTGCTCGGAATGAAACGGGTGCAAGGTAGGGATGTAGTCTTCCCCCTCTCCCCCCCTTCCCCCCAAAGGGTTCAGTCTGTAATTCGAAGAAGCAATGATAGAAATAAAAGGAAGCTTCAATAGTGGAATTAAAATTCAAGGTGAAAGAACATCAAAGATATTCGATGATGACGTTGCCGTCCTGAGTGAAAGTGAAGAAGAATTACTTGATCTGCTGAATGAATGAACAGTCTAATGAGTAGAGAATTGACAGTAAATCGAAGAAAGACTAACGTAATGAGAAGCAGCAGAAATGAGCTGAACGAAAAATTTAACATCAGGGTTGGTGGTCACGGAATAGATGAAGTTATGGTGTTGAACAACCTTGGCAGTAAAATAACCAGCGACGGACGGAGAAAGGACATCAAAAGCAGACTAGCACTGGTAAGAAGGGCATTCCTGGTCAAGAGAAGTCTACTAGTATCCAACATAGGCCTTAATTTGAGGAAGAAATTTCTGAGAATGTACGTTTGGTTCAAATGGTTCAAATGGCTCTGAGCACTATGGGACTCAACTGCTGTGGTCATCAGTCCCTAGAACTTAGAACTACTTAAACCCAACTAACCTAAGAACATCACACACATCCATGCCCGAGGCAGGATTCGAACCTGCGACCGTAGCAGCCGCACGGTTCCGGACTGCGCGCCTAGAACCGCGAGACTACCGCGGCCGGCTGTACGTTTGGAGCACATCATTGTATGTTAGTGAAACATGGACTGTCGGAAAACCGGAACAGAAGAGAATCGAAGCATTTGAGATGTGGTGGAACAGAGGAATATTAGAAGTTAGGTGGATTGATATCGTATATAATGAGGAGGTTCTGCGCAGAATCAGAGGAAATGAATGTGTGGAAAACACTGGCTAGGGAAAGGAACAGGATGACAGAACATCTGTTAAGACATCAGGGAATGACTTCCATCGTACTAGAGGGAACTGAAGAGTGCAAAAATTTTATGGGAAGCCAGACATTGGATTACACTGAATAGTTTGGCACAGAAGAGGAATTGGTGGCCGGCCGCATCAAACTAGTCAGGAGACTGATGACACAAAAAAAAATAAAGCCGTTAAAGAAGGAACTACATTGAAATTGTGCTGCAGGTCTGTATTCGTGTACCTCATTGCATGACCAGTAAAACAAGATTTCACCAATATCGGATGGGCTGTAGTTTGCACCACAAATAATTGTATCAAGAAACAAGAAATATAATTCTAGCAACTTCGATAGAGGCAGAATAACAGCTCACATCTGAAGTTCATAGTTTAATTCCTCAGTATTACGCAAGGCATTCACCTCCAGTCTTGTAATGGACCAACAGCAGTTCACAAAAGATTGACGTAATTGCCTTGAAGAGCCGGTGGCGTAACTCAATGAGTATCAATCCTACACCCTTCGGAACTGCTAAATTCTTTGGAAGCAAGAGAAATTTTCACATATTTGGCCAAAAATTTTCACAATTAGAACGAACAGACCGACCTAAAGAAAAACACACAAACTGAAAATGAAAAATCTACCATTATTCTGAGAAACCTTCAGTGCTACAGCAGATTCGTGTGTTTAGAAATTCCGTTAACACAAATAACAATCTGAATTTAAATCGTATAATCTCTGAAATAAACAACTCAACTAATATCTTTTTACGTTAAACACATTGCATTTGACATGTGCAGAATATACAAAATTAATATAGAGATTAAAATTGTTACATAGTTAGACAAACACATGACTAAGAAACAAGTATATAAGGCCAATTAAATTATATAAAAAAGTAGCAGTCACATTAATAAGTGACATTACACACTGGCAAAAAATGTATTTTGAAAGAAATTTAGTCATCTGTAACGTAAACTTCTGTTACGCAAATTCCGCTGATAATGCGCACGCTCACAAAACGAAATAAATCTTGAAAGTGCCTGCTTCGAAACGAGTTTATGATTGCCTCACAAGAAGATACAAGACAGTAATCCACGAGCGCGACGAAGTTTCGAAGAGACTAGCAGCTTTTTTGTATGTTATAGGTACAGTGGCAGAAACGATTTTTGTAAATGGAACAGTATTCGCTCTTGTGATCTAATACTTAATGCAAGTTCATAGCAATCAGAATATGTATTGTTGCAATCTCTTACTATTCTGAAAACATTTCTATTTTATTCGCCGCGTGCAGATAACATGTCTGCGTGAAAGCAGTGTTGAATCAGGGACGACAACTCATTAACTGCTAGTTTTACAGTGCTGACAATTAAGCTTGCTATTGGTTCCACTATATTGCTTTCAAATTCCTCCTGCCCAATCTATACACCGAAGAATCAGTTACTGACACAAAAGAAATTTGAGACCATAGACGTGAAATAATAGAAATTTAGTCTACATTTTCAGGTCACTGTTCCAGCGACTATGTCGCAGCTTGTGGAACTGTTACATTGATTTACGACATTTCCTTCACTTAGCTGTATTTGCTAGCTTCGTGATTGCATGGTTGACATTTTACCGAAAAGTCTGATGGAATGTCTACAGACTCATACATTCTACAAACTACCTTGATTATCGTTTGGCTGATAATTCCCCATTGATTGTAGAAATTCCGAAGGAATGTTGTCTATGCTTTCCGCCTTACTTGAGCCCGTGTCTCCCAAATCTCGTATGTGCACTAGCCATTAATCCAATCCCTATGTAATTAATATTGCTGTAATACTTTCTTTTTCCGGAAAGTATCTGTGCTTCTATCTTCCGTTGATCAATTGATGAGCGGTTTCTTTTCTTTCTAAATCTTTCCTTGTAGTTGTTTCTCGTGTCGTCCAGCTTCTGTGGCTGATAATCACAATTCTTCGGCTGAACTGTCCAATACCGCAGTATCAATAGCCTTACAGAACTACAAACGCATATCATCGCTCCTCATTGATTTAGTACGCAATCTCTTTCTACATTGATTCTTTAGGACAATTTTCTTAACAATACGTTGATGACGTTACTCCTTTCTAGTACATGCCGTTGCAAGGAAATGCTGGTCATCAGCAAATACTAGCATGCAGTATATTGCGTTCCAACGTCTACTTTAGTTACATAGTGATATGTCCCATAGATCATTTTGTAGGGGACCTACACTTCTCTTCCCTACGACCGAAATAAAAAAAGCCAACAACCCAGCACTACAATTAATTTTGTCAATCTACGTGGCAAGTCTAACGAGGTTCATGTTAATTATAATAAGTCTCATCACCGAGAAAGCAAGTCGAACACGCGACATCACTTTCTCCTATTCACTTTGACAGTGAATTATTTTTCTCTCAATCTGAGTTAGCTAATCGCTCGCATTTGGAATAAAGCTCATCTTCTCTTCCAGTGTTGTAACGTGGATATAACCATTCGTCTCAGATTGTTATGGACTACTTATGACGAATTTTATTTGCGAATGTGAGTGGAAATATCCAAACTATGTTAGGAGGCTGATTCACTTGTTTCTGTGAATGCTCTTACAAGAAGAACAAAATCAAACTTAGTTGTTTGGACTCATCAGTAGAATGCTTCTTCCATTTCAGGTGTTCACCAACATCTATGTGAACGATTCTACGGAGTTCAGTGACTCTTGTTCGTGTGCTAAATCAGTTATTAGTACGATTTTTGTCTGTAGAGCTGAACTGAATGCAGTGTCCTTTCTTATAACGGAGGGGGAAACGATTTTCGGAGAATCACTTAATAACTCTTTGAACAAGGGAATTTCTTCCCGTACTTTGTCGTACATCCCATTCTTGTATGTGCACAGTGAGTATACAAGTGTGTGAAAACTTAGCTTGTTACTTAGTGCACAATGTACAAATCATCTGAACTGTCTTCTAATCCCAGGGGACAAACAGACATTCTGAATAAATATGACCCTGACCCTGCAAGGCATCTAATATCAGGTGTGGATAGTAACAAAATCATTAGAAATGCTGCTGTCACGTACCTAGAATATATGAATTAATAAAAGTGAAAGATTGGAGTCTATTCTAGAAAGACAACACAGCTATTCCCTTTTTTATTCTACATATAATTTGTCAACTGTTGCTGTCAGGGCTCAAGCGATAAACAACAATCATGTTCAATTACTTTTGACACTCAATAACAGAATATTTAATTCTCGGACATATTGAAATGACTATTATTAAAATCGTTATCTCTAAAATTGAAATTTTTTCACAGGAAAGTATGATTATTAAAAAATCCTCATCAGCACATTTTAATCTATAGCGACATAGCTGGTCAATTCACTGAGTTGGTGGAGAATAAATTTACTTTTTGAACCAATCAAAAAACTTACATGTACTCAATGTAAAGGTATGTTAGTATGCTAGATTTTGATATTCAATGGTCAAAGTGTACGCAAGCTGGAGTGAGCGAAATCTAGACTAAACATTTACTGTGGCTTTATACACGATGGTACCTTACCAAGTGGCATCTGCAACGGCGTTGTGTCTGCGCTGGATCTCAAATGCTAATTCACTACTCTGACCTTGACTGAATTCACTCAGTTGCAAGTCTCCTGCATTCCGTACAACGTTAATCTTTCTGTAGTCGAAATAAAGGCTATTGCCCACTCCTATGGGTTGGAGTGATCTGCACAATTTCTTTGTCTGCAAAAAGTCCTGCAGGAATAATTGACTACCGCTTTGCTATCTGTTGCCATGATATGTGAAGCGATCGTCCTCTCTCGACAGAACACAAAGCTTTCATCGCCATCACTTATTTCCACACACCTGTGTGGTCCACCGTGAGATGAGAGAGAGAGATAGAGCCTTAAGGTCTCAAAATGCTTTTATATATGGGGATCAACCCACCGTGTCACGTCTGCATCGCCAAGTATGGCTTCAGCCAGTCACCATCTCACTAGAGGAGAATACATTTTTATTTTTCTTGCTGGGTCGGAGCCTAGCCCTGTTAATGACATGCAGCCACTTACCCTTGGTTCCGCCCTTATTTACGTTAAAAGGAGTATTGTATTGTTCTGACCTTTTCCCCTCTGTGCTGAAGCTCGCCATTCGCTTGCTAAATGGGTGTTTTACGATATCATTAACGACCTGCTCGGTTCGTCTCCAAAATGCTTTTCACTTTAAGTTGTTTTTTCCATGCCACTGTCCATATTGGTAGAGATTGTTTTCTTAGTTTTCAGTATATAAGATAAACTGCACTTGCCTTTTGTTGATATAATATAATTATTATTTTCTGAGGATCTCATACTGTATTGCCCTGCCATTATGGATCAAGCTCATCTAAGGTCTGGAAAATCTCGATGCCTTGCACGTGCCATCCCTTCCTAATTAATTTTATACTTCTGTGATAAGTGGTTGAGGCATTGCTCACTGCAGTGCAAAATTATAAATTCAAATAATTTACTCATTGTTCAGCTACTTGTCTATCTTATGATAGATGATGTCATTTTAACATTACATTTTGATCTGAAATGTATTGCCTTACACGGCATTTTCTATTTAGATGATTATTATGTGGCTTTACAGTCCTTTGCAGATAGTTATTTGACTAATCTTACAACATATTTCTCTAGTACTTGTCGTTATCTTCTATTAAAGTGGTTCATTCACCCTTTTGATCCTCTCTTTTCAATAACTTCAGGCACGCCACAATTCTCAAACATTCATAATAATGATGATTGTGAAAGATGAGTGAAGTTAAGGAAGTGTTCGTTTACTCTCAATACTTATGTGCTACACCACTATTCAAAATTGTTATCATAAACAGACCTTTATGTACTTACATGGACATTATATATTTAAAATAGTTCATATTTTTGCATATTTCCATACACATCAACACAAACGTTCTATTCACTGACATTATTTATCATTAAAAAAATATTTCCAAAATATCTACAATACGCAAATTCTTATTAACATATATTTAAATTGAATGGACATTTACAAATTACACATGAAATACACAATATAAAACATGGTACATTTATGAATATACTTTAACAATTTACAAATCGAAGTACAGAATACAAATGAAACACAAAGTACATATTCTCAGTGGTACAGTTGCGACTGAATATTTACAGGCATTTCAACTCCTTGCTGAAGTGATTATCTTGTGCCCTCTTTAAAATATTACAATGAATTTGTCTCACACATCACTTTCTTTCTTAGCGTTCTTTACACTTTAAAATTTGGGTTGGGTTTGCTGCTGTCGATCAGTGGTGGTTGATGCTGCTAGTTCTCAGTGTTCGAGCACGAATGCCATTACATGGTTGATTCCATGTTGCATTGTTTTGATGACGAACTGCTCGTCCAGGGCAATGCCATGATGTGACAACGTAGGTGGCATAGTCCTTTATTGGTGTGGTTAACACTGAGGTTGATGTGTGTAGCCCCTCAATGGTTGCTGCAATATGATGTCCCCATTAAGCTTACTCTGTTTGATGGTTTGACCACATTTGGTTGGTTTGATAGTTAGAATGAAATAACTGCCATGGTTTTGCTGAATATGGCTTTGTGTTGATTCTCCCAAATCTCATACTGGTGTAAGGTATAGGATTTAGAAAGGAATCTTGCTTTCTTCTGCCCTCATCTTGGGACCCTTTCTTCTCGTCATTACTTGCTGTGTCTTCATATCTTCTTTCTTGGAACTTGGAACTTCTCGGGCAGAGAGATAGGATATGTTATTCAGCGAAAGTATTCGGAAGGACTACCAGTAATGTTATGTCAATTCTGAATAGATAATTTTGGAAGTGATATATCTGTTTTCAGTTATCAGCTTCTCCTTCTGTAAAATTGAGAGAAATATTCTGAGTTTGTTTTTCCAGGCGGTTGTACTAATGAATTGTTGCAGACAGCTTGCTGTCGTGCATCACTACTATGGGTTCGGTTGGCCTTCCTCCCAGGTTTGCAGCCTTTGTGTCCCTTGCTGCTACAGGGTTTTCCCATCCTGTCGCTATTGGGGCGAAGTGTAGGACAATATTCTTCAAAATACACCTGGCTCGGTCTCCGTTCTAAAGTGAAGCGTGAGACAGTAAAATCCTTACTTCTGTCTTCAGTTTGTCGCCAATGCCATATTGCGCAATCGTATAAACTCTCACACTAGGACTGTAACTACCCATCAACTTTCTGTTTGTTGTCAGGTTGGTTCCCTTCCTCAGACGATTGTAGTAACGTTGGGTTGCGTGGCTTCTTTGTTTCATTTCTTATACAATGACTTTTGATTAATGTCACTACTTACAAGTTTCTTTATCTAAATTTACTATGAGCTTGACATTTGAAATTTTCATGAATAATACAAAATGAATGTTTAGTTTTTTTTCAGTGCTGTACACAAGAAAATTCAATATATCTCTGACACATTAAGTTACTTCATTTTATAATGGTTCCTTTACTTCTTGAATGAGCATGGATTGATGATGTGTAGGTTAGATAATTAGTACATAATGCAATTAGTTTTCTTTTATTTTTTTCTAACCTACTTTGATTATTTAAACGATTAGTATTATTGTACCTGTTTTTGAATATTTACGTGTTTGTAGCTCTTCTGTCTGCCTCTTGATATCTACTGCTACCTGAAACGTGTCTACATTCTTTTGCTGTGTCATTTGTGATACTTTTAAATAACAGTTTTCTTGGCTAATTGTCGTATGACCACTGCAAGAATTATCATTCATTATAAGCCTTAAGATGGCTGACGTGATGTAGACCTATATTTTTTCTCATTCTTGGGATCACCAATTCTACCATATTTGCATGAACCACTTTACTAATTAAAGTGGGTCTCTTATAAACCGCATGAAATTTGTGGCAAACCTGTTTTCCTTTATTAGATACTAAGTGAGTTCTAACAAGAACAACTATCCCACAGTGAATTCCTGTGTGGACTCACCTTTGTCTGCTCTTAGCTTCCTTTTTGCAGCTGCTAGTTCGGTGTTTTGGTGTGATGGTCTTCTGGCGAGGGGAGGGGCGGGGGTGGTGGGGGGGGGGGAGGGTGAGACTGTACAATTTCTCTTAACCTATCCAACAGTCTTTTGTTTTTGAGCACTGTGATCAGTGGTAATCGTGTAGTACTATGCAGCATTTCATTAATAATAGTTTGCAAATGATGTCAATTTGCATCCCATGTGGTATGTTGTGAACAACAGTACAGACAACACAATGTTCCAATATCCTTCATCGCTCGTTCTGCACAGTTGGCGCTCGGTTTGTACCTGGATATGGAGATGGGTTTAATTTTATGTCTTTTTAAAGTCACCAACCAGGGTTTAGACCTATGTTGGGTCCCATTATCTGATATTAATCTTTCTACATGCCCTACCTGCTTGAGGAAATCACGTTGTAATGTCTTACTTGTCGTAACACCAGTTGCACGTTTCAAAGGGGTCAAAGTGACATACTTTGATGTTAACTCTAAAACTACAAAGATAAACTTGTTCCCATTCCTTGTCCTTGGTAACGGTCCCATCAAATCTGTTGCTGCTACATGTTTTAACTTTTTCGGTATTATGGGTGACAATGGTGGTCTAGTCTGAAAAGTAACGTGCTTGGCACGTTGGCAATCCTTACATTTTTTGAGTACTTGCCGAATACGTCTTTCCATGTTGGAGGAAGGTGCGATATCTTTAAGTTTCAAAAAACATTTCTTTGCCCCAAAGTGCCCTTTAGTTAAGTGAGTGTACCATATATATTTGTTCCCGAGTTCATCACGAACACATACTGTCCATAAACTTGTAATAGGATCTCGTCTGTAGAACAGCACGTCGTTCTTCAACAAATAATGCTGACAAATGTCAACCGAGTTCCTGTCTTCCCACTTATGTTTGACCCTTAAAACCTCTGAGTCGTTGTTCTGTTCGTTTGAAATGTTTGAGAAAGCTGTTGTTATGTAGTTTTCAAAAGGAACTCCTCTTATGTAGTATATACCAATTTGGTCTTCATCGAGAGTTTGGGGAGAAGTACTTCCCCTTTTTAAATTTTTCAACTTTAGTCTCGCTGCTTCTAGATCAGCTTCTAAAGTAACCACGCTAGATTTTAAATCCTCATTTTCATACCTTGCTCCTTCCTTTTAGTTTGTCTCCTCGTCACACATCTGTGTAATAGGGTTTAGTTTGGATTTTAGAGTCTGGCAAGTATTCTTTAAGTGTGACGGTACTTACACTTAAGTTCTGGGGAGTCAGATTCTACGTTAAGTGTATGTGTCCACACACGCTGATTCACATTTGTTATCTGCCACTGAGAGTTGCAGGTTCAAATTTTCAGCTGTGTTGTCATTTATTACAAAATTGTTTTCTGTGTCTGGTGTGACTATTACATAGTATTGGTAATGCTGCCGTACTGTGTCCTCGTATGTGCCAAAATTGTATACATTTGAATCTGATTTATCACACTGTTCACATACTTTATATTCTGGTTCATTTTCCGATCCCGACGTGATATTTTCCCTGTCATTTTCCTCTCCATTATCAACTTCTTCTTCGCGCTTTTGTTCGATTTCCGCTATCCACAATGCCTCAGACTCTTTCTGCTTTTCTTCCAAAGTCTTGTGGAAGAATGTTAACAGATCCGGTAGCGTGTGGAACTTCTGATCAGGTGTACTTATCCGTACTTCCTTCTCTTTTCTATTACCTGCATCATACCTATTTTGTCGGTTAATACTATCGTCTTGATCAATTGTAGCGTCACAGGTTACAGTAGGAAATGTATTATCCTGCTGAAAATCATTTTTCGTCTGTGCACCATATACATTAATGCTTGGTCATAATCAAATGGTTCATTACTAGGTACTGCTGGGAGTTCATCCTCATCTTCAGTGTCAATCCACTCTATATCGTCCCAGCACTTCAGTTGTGACTTCCTCCCTATTTGTAGTATCTGTGTGGATACCTTTGATGATCTTTCTGTCGTCCCTGTTCCCAATTCCGACTCTTGTACGTCACACTTTAACCTACCTATTGCTGCGGACGCTTTGTCACCCGTTTCTGCGGAAAGTGTGTCATCTGCTTGAACTCGTGCAATACCTAACGTCAGTCAATCCTCACGCTTCGCAGGATTTGGTGATCGTAATTCAACCTCCATCTGTGGTTCATTTCTCCGGTGATTACCCGAAGTATTAGCATGTTGCTGCGTTCTCGCACCACCTCCCCATCTGCTTTCTCTCGATGGACCTGGAGATCACTGATTAAAGTCAGTCTGTCGGTTATCCGTAGTTCTCCAGTTTCCATTCCTGTTTTCGTCTATGTTCCGCCTGTTCCAACCACTATTAAAATCAAATCCATTACGCTGTGGTTTGGTGTTTCCACAACTCCCATTTCCGTAATTATTCCCATTTCGTCCAAAATTTAATGCCAGTACTGGCCTACCATAGCTACCATTGTTGTTGTTCTCCTTAGTATTAGGTGTTCTTGCATAATTACTCTATCCTGAATCGCGACGTCTTTAAGCGTCGTTTTCATACATGACTTCTACTTTTTGAAAGTTTCTACATTATCGCCCCCACGTCCTATCAAGGCTTGTTGATACTTCATTAGCAGTTTCGTTTTGGATATTTGAATCAATTCTCCGTCGCTATATGGGTTATCTAAGTATTGGTTCCATTTACCCATATTCTCAAAGAATCTGACTGCTCTTTTCTCAGGCGAATTTTCGAGTGAGACACTTTACAATAATCCATATTTTACTCTCATCTGAGCCTCACGAGACAATATCTTGTTATAAAGGCAGCTCTAAACGAATTATACGAATCGCAAGTTTCTGCTATCTTCTGCATAGTTTCAGCAACACTTCCCTCCACATGTGCGCAAATGAAATCTAGCTTACGTTTCAATGGCCATTGTGTTGGTATTCCTTCTTGAAATTGGTTAATAAATGAGCGGAGATGGAGAATATTTGCATCTTCCTTATAGTATTGGTATTTCAGCACTGTTAGAAAGTGGTTATCATCAGAACCTCTCACTTCTCTCTGCGATGTATCTGCTGGCTTTTCGTCAAATCTACGCAAACGTGTGTAACTTGGTTCATTCTGTGACATTTGTGCTGTAGTATTACTTGCAGGTCTCATTGCGCAATATGCCTGCATAACGCCCGCTACCCGCTCTGTATCTTGACGTGTAAGCAAGTCTGGCTCGTTAGACGCCGTACTGTAACCCGTCGGAATTCGTCCTTCCTGTTGTGGCGTTGCATAACGCGTATGTCATGCTTTGTGCTTTACGTACTGAACCTTGCTGCAAACCAAACTCTTGTATTTCAGATTGACCTGTTCTTGTTTCTTGGACAAGTGGTCCCAATCCAAACTGTTTTGGACCGATCTCTCGTTCGCGGTTTGCGATTTCGGACTGGCATCCACATGTGCCTTTCCGTCTTACGTCACACGTAATTTCTGATACCTTTTCTGTT
This sequence comes from Schistocerca piceifrons, assembly GCF_021461385.2. Lineage (NCBI taxonomy): Eukaryota > Metazoa > Arthropoda > Insecta > Orthoptera > Acrididae > Schistocerca > Schistocerca piceifrons. The sequence goes on from NC_060139.1 coordinate 105,456,326, forward strand.
GCATTATCGGCAACTGTTGATTTTGCAGTATTCACAGTAGTATCTACCGACACTAAAGTGGATTCTGTCGTCGTCTGTGACTCCTCACTAACGCTTTCTACGTCACCACGACTTTCGATCGAACGTAAAACATCCGATCTCAGCCGTCGAAACTGGTGTTCGTTTTTTTCTTGTATTTTTAAAATACGCGCATCGAATTTCTTTAATGCAGCTTTTGTTACTCTTTTGTGAGACGTCGTCTCAGCAATAACGTGTTTTGCTTTCGTCGCCGCTTTGATGACAAAAGCTTCGACCTGTTGTTTAACCTTTTTGACACTTTGTTGCTTATCTTTACGCAATGTAACCATGTCTCTTTGGACAGTGTCAATGCCTGTTCTCCATTTTTTGTACCCCGTAACGTGCGTTTGAAGCGTGATTTGCGCTTCCTTAGCTTCAGTTCGCATTTGATCTAACTGGCCTTGAATATTGTCACGCCTATTTTTGTATTTCCTTCTTAGTTCCTTTTAGCCCCAGCGTTATGCGCCCTGCTCATTCTTTTTGCCCTTACGTTGTGCACCATTCTATACGCTTTTGATTCTTCAAACTATGTTGTTTGAAGTGTTATGCGCCCCTCTATACGATTTTCTGGTTCCTGAGGTTGCTGTAATAAACGCTACACCATTCCAAATATGTTGGCGTTTTCACCTACACATCTTTTTGCCCTTGTGTTACGCGCCTTTCTATACGCTTTTCTGATTATTGAAACTGTAAAATCTGGATGCCTTACAACCTCCTCTCTAATACACCTGTATCACTGACGTCGATTTGCAGTAGAATTTGAGAACATACACAATGATTGAACATTATGAATTATCTCGAAGGTAACGGTCTACTAACACATAGTCCCCACGGATTCAAAATGTATTGTTCTTGTGAAACATCCCACGAAGTGATACGTGCTGTCAACAGGGAATCTCAAAATGTTTCCATATTTCTACATATCTAGAAAGCTTCTGACGTCGTTCCTCGCTGGAGACTTCTAATCAAAATGCGTTTCTATGGAGTATTTCTTCAGTTGTGTGACTATATTCGTAATTTCCTGTCAGAAAAGTCACAGTACGGAAAATCATCAAGTTTAACAGAAGTGATATCTGGCGTTCACTAGGTAAGTGTTACAGGCCTTCTGCTGTTACAAATCTATATAAACAGTTTAGAAGACAATTTGAGCAGCCCTCCGAGACCGTTTGCTACTGATTCTGTAATTTAGCGTCTAATAAAGTATAGTGCGGAAACTGGCAATTGTTTGAATAAGGAAAAGTGTGAGATCGTTCACATGAGTACTAAAATAAAAACTTTAAATTTCGATTACGATAAATCACACAAATTCAAAGATTGCCAATTAGACTAAATGCCTAGAAATTACAATTAGGAACAACTTAAGTTGGAACGATTACATAGATAATACAAAATTGTTAAGGCTTTCGTGGCCACTTGTTGACAAACTGCCTGTTGGCTTCTGTCTCGGGTTCTTCGACCGACGTTCATCTAATGATTTTTCTGACGTTTCGCCAGCACGAGTGGCTGGAATTGTCAAAGCTTTACCCTCCATTGCCGGTGGTGAACATAGATAATGTTGTGAGAAAGAGAAACCAAAGACTTTGTTTCATCGGCAGGACGCTTGTAATATGCAACAGGTATACCAAAGCGACTGTGACTGCCTACACTATGCTTGTCCATCCTCTGTTAGAGTACTGCTGTGCAGTATGTGCTCCTTACAAGATAGGACTGACGGAGGACGTCGCAGTAATCCAAAGAAGGGCATCTATTTGTGTAATGAGGCGAATCAGGGGAGAGAATGTCACGGTTATGACACGCGAGCTGTAGTGGCAATCATTACAACAAAGGTGTTTTCCGTACTGGCGAAACATTTTCATGAAATTCCCATCAGCAACAAATATTTTACTGTCGCAAAGCGAGACAGGGAGAAATGATCATGGTAATAAAATAACAGACATCAGAGCACATACAGAAATATTTAAATGATCATTTTTTCCACGCGCTGTTAGAGAGTGGAATGGTAGAAAAATAATCTGAAGATGAAATATCTGCCAGGCATTTCAGTGTGAACTGCACATTTGTCATGTAGATGTAGACGTAATGGAGTTTAATACAACGTTAGTACCCTCCATAATAAGTACCCGTTGTGCTTGATGAATATTAAATGGAAGGCCATTCACATAAACAGTGCGACAGAGCTTCCCACAGATATGTATTTTATGCAACCTGCAACACCTCGAAAAACCACATGCGAGATTTTCATATTCATTTGCTAGCTACATGCAAACAATTAGTTCTACAGAAGAAAATGAACAATGCATTTTTGTAGAAAATTTAATGTAGTTAAATTTTGCACTGGGATACATTTTAGCTGGTGACCAATGTTTTCCTTATTCAATAATAACGAATTTGAAGGTCACTTCCGTACGTACGTTTTCCTTGAATAATTGAAAAATTACTGCTTCTAATGAAAATGTATCCTGCTACAAAATTTAATTCTATTAAATTTCCTATAAAAAGTTGCCTTCCTTTTTTTTCTGTCTCATGAGAGTTTCTTTAGCAGCGAGAGAATATGAAAATTTTGATGTGGTACTTGAAGAAGTTGTGGCTTGAATAAACCCCATGGTTAAGGGCAGCTGAAACACTCTGCACGAGGAATGAGAGTGGATCCAGAATTTAGCCTTTGGGACTCACTTCGTGATTTCTCCCCAAAATTTTCTAAATTTCTAGTTTGTTAGAAGCATTGAGGACATTATCTACATCTACATATATACTCCGCTAGCCACCAAGCGGTGTGTGCCGGAGGACACAATTAGCGCGAAAGTCATATTCCCCTCCCCCCCCCCGCCCCCCTCTGTTCCACTCGCGGATCGTGCGAGGGGAAAACGACTGTCTGAACGCCTCAGTACGAGCTCTAATTTCCCTGACTTTTGAATGGTGATAACTGCGCGATTTGAAAGATGGAGGTAATAATATATGCTCTACATCCTCAGTGAAGATCGGATTTCGGCATTCAGTGAACAGTCCATTTCGTTTACCGCGCCGTCTATATGCAAGTGTATCCCACTTCAAATTTTCTATGAGATTTGTAACGCTCTCGCGATGGCTAAATGTACCACTTACGAATCTTACCGCTCTTCTTTGGACGTTCTCAATCTCTTGAATCAGATCCAACTGGTAAGGGTCCCATACAGACCAACAATGCTCTGAGACTGGACGAACTAACGTATTGTAAGCTATTTCCTTTGTTGAAGGGCTACATCGCTTCAGGATTCTACCAATAAACCGTAATCTGGAGATTGCTTTACTCGTTACTTGTCTAATCTGATCGTTCGATTTGAGATCATTTCGAATAGTCACACCCAGATACTTGACGGATGTTACTGCTTCCAAAGACTGGGTATTTATTTTGTACTCGTACGTTAATGGGGATTTTCGCCTTGTTATACGCAGTAGGTTACACTTACTAATAATGAGATATAACTGCCAGTCTTTATACCGCACATTTGTTTTCTGTAAATCCTCATTGATTTGTTCACAACTTTCGTGTGGTACTACTTTCCTATAAACTACAGCATCATCGGCAAACAGTCTAATGCCGCTGTCAATACAATAAGCCAGATCGTTTATGTAAATCGTAAAAAGCAGAGGACCTATTACGCAAACCTTGGGCACAGCTGAAGTTACGCTTGTTTCTGTTGAAGTCTCCCCGTTCAGGACGACATACTGCTCCCTGCCTGTTAGAAAACTTTCTGTCCAACGGCATATGTCATCGGATAGACCGTAAGCGCGCACTTTGTGGAGCAAGCGACAGTGCGGAACTGAGTCGAACGCCTTTCGAAAGTCGAGAAATACGGTATCAACCTGGGAGCCGGTATCTAGAGCCTGTTGTATATCATGCACAAAGAGGGCCGGCTGTGTCTCGCATGACAGCTGTTTCCTAAAAACCTCGCATCGTATTTATTTAGTACGATTTAAATCAGTTGTTTGTGAGACCAACGATTCCATAAAGCTTGACCTTCCAATTTTAGTGGTCAGTCGTGTTTAAATACCTACAAATTAAACGGGTTCGACCACGTGGCCCACCTAAGCAGAGAGAGTTATTACGGGAACAGGTATTCACACAGCATATTGAGTACCGTTGATCGAATTTTAGTCGTTTTTCACGACTGATGACCAGCGAGACTGGTGACGCGTGATGCGGGCCGTACTGGTGACTGTGTAGGCGCGGCTCGGCGCCGCCTGCGTTGTCCCGCGACCCAGATTGCTGGCGCCGTGTCGCTCCGGCCGTACCTCCATCGGCGGCGTCACTCACAGGGCGACACGGAAAATATTTGCCGCCTCATTAATTAGTTCTCACACCCCAAGGCAGCTGCGGCGATAGGCTGCATCGGGGGCGCGAAAGCGAACACCTAGCTTCCTGGTCTCATGAAATTAACCTCATTTCCCGTGTTCTCGAAAGCGAGCTTAGAATTAATGAGAGGCGGCTTGCTTCAGGAAGCTGAAACTTTGATGTCGCCGTTGCCGATGGGGAGCCCGCCGCGGCGCGTTACAAAGGAGGAGGTGAGGGGATGAAGTGGCTGGCAGCTGTTTTTGTGCCGTGTGATGTGACCGCAGCTAGTATAGCTTGACGTTTCTGGAACAGAAAGAACCAAAGAAGAGAGAATGTAGGCAAGTATGCCACAAGGTGTTTCATAGTGATGTTTTCATTCCTTCAAGGCAGGATACTAAATTAAGCTTATTATGATTTTTGCTTTTCCAGCGGTTCAAACAGAAACAATAAACCGCTGCCTCACCATCGGGAGACTAAGTCCAATTAAGGTCCAACTTACTCTACCAAATACGAGACATGCCAACACAGTAAGTGTTCTAGAAAAAGTGCATTTAAAAAACTTGAAGCATATTTTTATACACTTGTTGACTATTTGTTCACATATCACCATCCCGTTCAGTGCACGTAGTGAGATGTGGCGCAAGCTTCTTTATGACCTCCTCGAAGAAATGACCTGCCAGCTCCTTCCAACCTTCCAACACCTTACAACTTCTTGCTGCACTCGCTCGACGGCTGAAAATTTAGTTCCTCTCATGTGTGCCTTCATGTAGGTGAAAAGATAATAACCTGAAGGCGCTAAGTATGGCGAACACGGGGTTGGTTCAAAACATCCGAACCAAATATTGTAAACGGGAGTGGGAAGAGGGAGAAAGGAAAAAAAAACTTTGTGTTCTGCCATACGGCAGGTCTTGTCATGAGGGAAGCCTCGTCGGAGACGTCCACCGCATGAGCGTCTAGGGAAGTGATTCCAGTGGTGGTTTCCCCGTTGCCTTCCACTGATGATGATGAAATGATAATAGGGACAACACAACACCCAGTCCCTGAGCGGAGAAAATCTCCGACCTAGCTGGGAATCGAGCCTGGGCCCTTTGGCGTGACAGAGCGCCGCGCTGACCACTTTGTTTCTTTTTCTTTAATCTCATTGTGATCTATATTGTTCGTTGAATTTGTTCGGGGCGGACGTCCGATGACACTCGTTTAGGTTCTACGTGGAGCCGTTCAGGCAGGTTCTTTTTATTTATTTATTTATATTTTTGTTACAGGGAGGGTACCTAACCCTCTGACCGAACACGCTGAGCTACCGTGCCGGCGATGACTCAGCTATTGGACCAGACGAGAAAGGAAAGGGAAGGCACTAATAATATCAGAAGTATCAGGACTTTATGAGGAATCAGCAGCGATGAATAAAAAAGTGAGCCAGACTGAAACTCGAACTCTGGATCTCGTGCTTCGTAGGCAGTTGCATCAACCACTGAGCCACCCGGACGCAGTGTTTATAAAAAAAAGAAAAAAAAATTGCGCGAACTATTTCACAGACTGACCGACCAACTGACATGCCCACATATCGCCACCTATCCGCAATCCCTGTTCATGTTCTCCATGCTCACACCTTCAATGCAGAAGGACATGTACGTTCGACCTGCATCCGGAGGGGCGAGCTTGGAAGACATAGATGGGAAACGCAGACAGGTGGCACTAGATGGGAATGTCAGTTGGTCGGGGAGCGTGCCGAGGTAGTTTGTTCAATAGCGATAAACACTCTGTCCAGCTGCGGCAGAGGTTAACGCAGCTGCCTAAGAAGCAGGAGATCATGGGTTCGAGTCCCAGTGTGGCACACATTTCCATTTGGTGCTGCAATTCTGCATAATGTCCCAATGCAGCTGATGTCATTAGTTCCTTTCCTTTACTTTCCTTTTCTTTGTCCCTCCTCTGTCTTCAATTTACATAATATGTATTACAGCTACGGATTACGCGTCGTGTCTGTTCTTCCGACGCACTCATATACAGCCAACCAAACGAGTCCAAGAGCTCCTAGGTCGCTGAGGCTGCGTAAGAGCGGACGTTGTCGTGCAACAAGCACACTCCTTTTGTCAGCAGTCACCCTTCTTTTCTCTTGAATGTTACTTTTGATTTCTTCTTTTGGCCCTCACATTATTGTTGTTGTGGCCGAAATTCGACCCAAACGATGCCTTTTCGGTCCCAAAACACTAAGACCTTGATTTTTTCCCCAAAACTGTGATTTGGATTTTTTTGGCAGACGGGTAATTGTGACGTCTGTCTTTTTGTCTCAAACATGTTTCATCTCCAGCCACAACAGAGCTCAAAAATCTTTATCTTCCAATTCAAGTCGTTTAAGAAACTCGCTGGAGCTGCTGTTTTGTGACGCATCTTGTGCACAGTTTCCGCTATTCCGGTGTTTCTGTGAGTGTCTCGTACAAGAGAGAGTTCTGGAGAGTTGCGAAAACATCGCAGAAATTTCATCCACTGTCAAACGGCACTCTTCACGAACTGTTTCTTTGATATTTTGCACCAACTCAACAGTCAAAATGGAAGGACATCAACTTCTCTGTTCGTCATGAACATTTCTTCTGCCTCCACTCAACTGCCTACACAATTTAAACACACTCTTTCTGTTCATAAAACCTCTGCCGTAAACCATTTTGATTCGCGAATAAATTTTGGTAGGTGTTATTCCTTCCGCAAGTAGGAAGCGTATCACAGGACATGGCTCGAACTTGACGGTATTTCTTTCCGACATCTTTCACGCAACTGAACATTATAACGTGAGTTTAAGTACTGTCGTAATCCTGATCTGATAAGGGGATACGCTTCTTATCACCAGTTGTTGCCAGACCTCAAAAACAAGGAACCACAGCCCGTTACCATCGCCGTGTACTTACTTTCTGAACATGTCTGTATTAGCAATCTCGTAACTCAAGCAGAGTTCGTGTCTCGGTTATTATGATTGTGATATCAAATGCTCAAATTGTCTGCCATGAGCGTTTATACACGTAACAAAGCAATACTGGGCATGCAATGATGCAGGTTGAAGATCATCTGGATTTATCGCAGAACAAGTCCATTTCATAAGATACTTTACGTCTTCAGAAAGTACTCAGTACTTCCCAGCAGACTTTTTTAATATTCTGCAAAGATAAAAGTCGAGAGATGTTTAATCTGGTGGGAGTCCATATCATTTTGTGTTTTTAATCTGACCGATTAAATAATCCCCAATTGTTCTATAAAGAATGTCTGTAATTATCTGTTCCAGGACATCTGTCATGTTCGATGCACATAGTGTCTAAGATTCCTAACAAGTACGCCGCCGCAGAAATTCCAATAGGCACTACTTTGCCTAGTGCCCATTGAAATGTCTGCGGCAGCAACATATTAGGAACTTCAGATACTTGTACATATTTAAAGCCCCATTAGTAAAACATGGACCAGTTATGTGCGGCTTAAAATGTCCGCACCATAAATTACCAGAATAAGGCCGTTGTTTACCAACTTCTCGGGGCCAACGTGAATACCTCTTGGATGTATTGTGAATATTGATCTATCCATGATTGTTAAATGGTGTTTATCCTTAAAGTAATCCTGCTTAGAAAACCGAAATTACTTTGCAGGGTTCGTAGACGAAACTTGGATAACTGCAACCGATTCTGGTGGGGCAGATTTAACAAAATGCGAAAAGTGAAGCGTTCGCTGACCATGCTCTACCAGACCGCCTCGTAGTGAAATGTGACTTTTCGTTGCCACTGCTAATGTGTTACTTGCATTTCTTTTAGCAGTTGCTGTTCTTTTTCGTTGGTGTTTTGTTCCTTTGCTTTTCCGGTTTATTTCTTAGTATTTTATGTTCGCATAGGCAGATCGACAGAGCAGGATGGCTTTCAGTATACAGCCATTCCCTTGCTCTAACAGTTGGTGACATTCGATATACATGAAAACCATACCCTCGTTTCCGAATGCCGTATACACTGTGAAACTCTGAAAACATTCGTGAGGAAGTTGCCTCTTCGCTACAACAGAGTGATGGACTTCAGGCACAGAAGTAACAACGCCAACCGTACCTCTGTCGTGTCTGTTTACCTTTGGTATACTAAGGCAGTCACAGTGCAGGTCTTCTTCTCCCGACACTGAGACATTGTTTTTCGGAGATTTTATCTCATTACTATGTGACCAAGTTCCACACACGATATGTCGCTTATGTTTATTTTATAGGCTGATTCCACAGACTTGCAATATCTGATATAAGAGACAACTTCAATAACGTGCTGGCTGTACCAACAAGACACAGCCAGCAGTTTACAGAAGTTATGTATTATATAAGAATGTACCAAGATATGTAGACGATGCATAGTAATAGTAATGAGCGTATGGCATTGGTGGCCGGGAGGCCCCTCGCGGGGCGGTTCGGCCGCCGCTCCACACGTCCTTTAACGCCACTACGATGACTTGCGAGTGAATGAGGATGAAATGATGATGAAAGACACACAACACCAAGTCATCTCGAAGCAGAGAAAATCCTTGACCCCGCCGGGAATCGAACCCGGGAGAGAACCCCAAGCGAGAACGATACCGCAAGACTACGAGCCGAGGAGACGATGCAGAGTAACCTTACCGTATACAGGACAAAGTGTCTTTACCAGTATTCATATGAGGAAGGTTGTATGATCAACCGAAACTAGTTATCAATTTTATTTTTGTATATAACGTGCGTTGTAGAACACGAAAACATTTTGTGTAAATATATTCAAAAATTTTCTGGTTTGTCCGGAAACTAAGGAACGATCGGTCGAGAAATGGAAACCACAGTTAAAACCAAAACTGTTTCCTGGCACATTTAAACTACACCTTCGGCGTACTTCTCTACATAGTCGCCGTTCCAATTTAGAGATTTGTAGGAGAGTTATATCAAATTTCCAACACCATCGTCATAGAAGGCAGCCGCCTGTGCTTTCCGATAATTCTCTACGATGGTCTATAGCGCGTAGCCTGCGCCAAGTGTTGTCTTCGTATCCAGCATTTCATGTGAACAGAGCTGATACTCTGTACGAGCCAATTAGGGCTGAGCTGAGGGTGATCGAACACTTCCGATCGAAAAGGCTGCAGGAGCGTCTTCACTACCCCTGCAGTGAGTGGCTGAGACCTGCCAAGGCGAAGGTAATGCGTGGCAGTTGTGTTTGGTGGGCTGCATTCACTAAGGTAGTGCGTGGCAGTTGTGTTTGGTGGGCTGCATTCACTAAGGCGAAGCCTCTCAGCCTACCCTCCTACTTGGTGGGAGACATTATTTTTCTAGGCACCTCTACTCGCTCACAGTGCGCTCACAACTGAAAAGAGCGTCTTGATGCGATAGACGGGTATACTAGAGACACTGCTCAAAACGTCTGTGAAAAGCCTCGTCGGATTTTCAGAGTGATTTCCATTTTGCGACCGATTGTTCCTCACTTTCCGAGTAGCCCTCGTATGTAAAATGGGTTTATCCTTTTCCTGATACCATGAGGTATTACTAAAAATATAATATTCCAAAAAGAAAAAAATCGGTGTCGTCAACTGACAGCTACAGAAGTTAAAAATTCTTACGTTCATCAAAAAATTCACCGCATGTCTTCCCTGCTTCCTTAACCAGTAGCTCTGAGAGAATAACATTAGGTGATATATTTGCGAACCAGGTAAATTTTGTTCAGTGTGCTTTCGCGTTTGAGTGTTCCTATAGTCTGCTATAGTGGTAGCGTGTTTGAGTACTAATCAAATCGTTCGGAAATACAATAAGGCGGAAGACGTAGGTAACATTCCTTGGAGGAGGTGGGAATCAAACGACTATTCCTGTTGTATTGAAGAGTCAGTGAGTCCGTAGGTGTATCATCGGAGTTTCGGAAAAATATCATCCACACAATCTCGAAGGTAGCAAGGGCAAGTAAAAGAGCGAGAACTGTCGCACATTTGATTTGACATACCATGAATCCAAATTTGTTACAAGAATAACGTGCAGAATAATGGGAAAGAAAACTCACGATCTATTAGATGGCAATAAGTTCGGTTCTATGAAAGGAAGAGGAATCAGAGAGCCATTTCTGGTGCTGCGCTTCATAATGATAGGAAGACATAACAAAAATCAGGAGCCATTCACAGAATTTATAGATCTAGAAAACGTGTAGCCGATGTAAGAAAATTAATACAAATGCGTACTAGATGTTCGAAATTCTGAGAAAAATATGTTTATGCATTAGGGAGAAACGGGTAATATGCAGTGTGAAAAAGAACCAAGAGGCCGCGACGGGTAGCCCTGCGGTGTTAGGCGCCTTGGAACGGTTCGCGCAGCTTCACCTGTCGGAGGTTCGAGTCCGCCCTCGGGCATGGGTGTGTGTGTTGTCCTTAGCGTAAGTTAGTTTAAGTTAGATTAAGTTGTGTTTAAACCTAGGCCGATGATCTCAGGAGTTTGGTCCCATACGAACTTACCGTAAACTTCCAAATTTCCAAAAACAGAGAGGGGAAAAATAAGAATCGAAAACCAGGAATGAAGTGCTAGGATTAAAAAAAGGAGTCAGGCAGGGATTCAGTCATTCGGTCCTGTTGTTCACTATATGTACGGAAAAAGCAGTAACGAAAATTAAGGTTTAGGAGCTGGATTAAGTTAGGAGTAAAGCGATATTAGTGATGGAATGCGCTGGTGACATTGCTGTCCTCAGCAGGAGGAAGTATTGCAAGATTTGCTGAACACAATGGACAGTCTAGTAAGCACACATTATAGATTGAGAGAAAACTGAAAAAAAACGAAAGAGTAGCAGAAATGAGAAAAGTGTGGACTTTAATAAAATAAAATTGAGAGGCCAAATTAGATGCAATGAAGTTATTCTGCTACCTTGGAAGCAAAATAACACGTGGCAGATGAAGTAAGAAACACATGGAAAGCAAACTGTATACGGTAAGGTTACTCTGCATCGTCTCCGCGGCTCGTGGTCTTGCGGTAGCGTTCTCACTTGGGGTTCTCTCCCGGGTTCGATTCCCGGCGGGGTCAGGGATTTTCTCTCATCATTTCATCCTCATTCACTCGCAAGTCACCGTAGTGGCGTTAAAGAACTTGTGGAGCGGCGGCCGAACCGCCCCGCGAGGGGCCTCCCGGCCACCAATTCCATACGCTCATTATTATTACTCTGCATCGTCTACATATCTTGGTACATTCTTATATAATATATAACTTCTGTAAACTGCTGGCTGTATCTTGTTGGACAGCCAGCACGTTATTGAAGTTGTCTCTTATATCAGTTATTGCAAGTCTCTGGAATCAGCCTATAAAATAAACATAAGCGACATATCGTGTGTGGAACTTGGTCACATAGTAATGAGATAAAATCTCCGAAAAACAATGTCTCAGTGTCGGGAGGAGAAGACCTGCACTGTGACTGCCTTAGTATACCTAAGGTAAACAGACACGACAGAGGTACGGTTGGCGTTGTTACTTCTGTGCCTGAAGTCCATCACTCTGTTGTAGCGAAGAGGCAACTTCCTCACGAATGTTTTCAGAGTTTCACAGTGTATAAGGCATCCGGAAACGAGGGTATGGTTTTCATGTATATCGAATGTCACCAACTGTTAGAGCAAGGGAATGGCTGTATACTGAAAGCCATCCTGCTCTGTCGATCTGCCTATGCGAACATTAAATACTAAGAAATAAACCGGAAAAGCAAAGGAACAAACCACCAACGAAAAAGAACAGCAACTGCTAAAAGAAATGCAAGTAACACATTAACAGCGGCAACGAAAAGTCACTTTTCACTACGAGGCGGTCTGGTAGAGCATGGTCAGCGAACGCTTCACTTTTCGCATTTTGTTAAATCTGCCCCATCAGAATCGGTTGCAGTTATCCAAGTTTCGTCTACGATCCCTGCAAAGTAATTTCGGTTTTCTAAGCAGGATTACTTTAAGGATAAACACCATTTAACAATCATGGATAGATCAATATTCACAATATGATAGTAGTTGAAAAGTTTGTGGGACAAAAGTTGCATTGCACAACGGGGGCCATAATATGACATTGGTTTGTTGTTGTTAGATGAGGTCGCTTCATACATATGAAGGTCAACTTCTTTTTTAAATGGGATGCTATAGTTTGGTACTTATTTTATGATAGCGACTAACGAGACGAATGAACTGATGTGTAACAGTAAGGTCTTTGAAGTCTAAACATCGGCCTTAATTTGCGGAAGAAATTTTTGAGAACATATATTTCGAACTCAGGATTATGACGTTAAGCAATGGACTGTGGAAAAAAAACAAAAAAAGAAGAGAATCGATGCATTTGAAGTTTGGTACTATAGAAGGATGTTGAAAATTAGGTGGACTGATAAGGAAAATAATGAAATTCTCTGCAGAATTGGGTTGGAGCGGAACAGACGGAAAACATAGCAAGGAAAAGTGTTACGTAGAATGACAGAAGACTTTTTTAGGGATTCAAGGGATAATATATAAGGCATTTCATTGAGCTGTAGGGAGTAAAAGCTTCAGGAGAATATACAGATTCGCATATATTCAACAAATAATTGCCAGCAGGTATGGCCGAGCGGTTCTAGGCGCTTTAGTCTAGAACCGCGGGACCGCTACGGTCGCTGGTTCAAATCCTGCCTCGGGCATGGATGTGTGTGATGTCCTTAGGATAGTTGGGTTTAAGTAGTACTAAGTTCTAGGGGACTGATGACCTCAGATGTTAAGTCCCATAGTGCTCAGAGCTATTTGAACCATTTTGAACAAATAATTGAAGACGTTGGAAGAAACCTAGATGCGTGATTGCAAAACAGTTCGCAACACAAATGTGATGAAATTCCTATCAACTACACACACTACTGTAAGCTGCAGAATGCTGTCATTAAGCCACGTTTTTTTCTTGGTGAGCCTCAAAATTCTGTCTCTCAAGCTAGCGTGTTGGAACTTACGCTAAACCAGCAGATTTTCTTACTGAAACGTTTGAATACGGAGCACCTTCTGTGTTGATAACTTTTTTTTAGTCACCTGTCTTCCGAGTTGTTTGAGCGGCTCGCCATGAATTCCTCTTCATCTCAGAGTAGCAGTACGTCCTCAATTATCCGCTGGATGTATTCCAATCTCTGTCTTTCTCTACAGTTTTTGCTCCCTACAGCTCCGTATGGTAGCATGGAAGTTAATACCTGGCGTCTTAACATAAGTCCTATCATGCTGTTCCTTCTTCTTGTCAGACTTTTCCAAACATTCCCTTCCTCGCCGAGTCTGCTGAGGACCTCCTCTTTCCTTACCTTATCAGTTCACCTAATTTTCAACATTCTTCTTTGGCACCTCACCTCAAATGCTTCTATTCTCTTCTTTTCTGGTTTTCCCACAGTCCTTGGCTCACTGTCATAAGCCAGAGTGCTCCAAACGTATATTCTCGGAAATTTCTTTCTCACATTATGCCCTGTGACTTATACTTGTAACTTCCCTTGGCCAGCAGTGCCCTTTCTGCCAGCTTCTTATGTCGTTCTTGCTCCGCCAGTCTGGCGTTATTTTGCCTCCTAGGCAACAGAATTCCTCAGCTTCATCTACTTCATGATCATCAATTACGACCTTAAATTTGTCGCTGTTCTCATTTCTGCTACTTCTCATGACTTTCGTCTTTCTTCGATTTACCCTCACTCCATATTAATAATATTATATTTAGTAAATGTATCATTCTACAAAAGAAACTCGTATCCTGTGACTAGGCTAGTTCTAAACGATAATGTTACTTATCCTAATGATAGGCATCTAACTTCTGCACAAGAGATTTTGTGAAGTTTCGAATATGGGGGAGAGACACTGAGAGAGCTATAGAAATGAGTCATAAGATGTCTGAATACATTAGTCAGTAGGAGAGTGACGGCGAATAGTAAAGATTTCATTTGGTAATTCGGTAAGGCACCTTCATCTGTCAGGACGTCTAACATCAATGCCCAGTCAGCGACAGGGCTATTGTAGTCACTGTTCAACAGAAACAACCCTTTGCAGTAAAGTGAGGTTCAGAGGATGACATCCAGACCAATTCGCTTTTAGTAAAATAATGTGATGTAGAATACCTACCTCGTAGTTGACAAACTTTTTTAGAATCCTTCCCGCATATTCTGCTAGATTATGACCCCTAATAGAAAGTTTCTTGAGTAGAACTGCTTAGCCACAGAAAAGAATTTATTCCTAGAAGAAAATTGGTAGAATTTTTTATTTTTATTTTAATGTCTAGATCCGTAAGAGCAAATTGATGCACAAAGTCCCATCGTCATGGAACGTGTAAGTACATGAAATTACAACAAATGTAATAACAGGCAAAATAAAATATTCACCAAAACTAAAAAGACGTCAAGCTATAAGTTTACGTAAACGCAGCCAGCAATATAATACAGGATCAGCTTAATGTTTCAAGAAACTCCTAGACAAAATAGAAGGAGCGATCCATGAGAGAACTCTCCAGTTTTGATTTGAAAGCACATGGTGTACTAATAGGATTTTTGAATTCTTGTGGTAGCTTATTGAAAATGAATGCAGCACAACACTGCACGCCTTTCTGCACAAGAGTCAAGGAAGTGAGATCCAAAAGCAGATTGGATTTCTGCCTGGTATTAACTGAGTGAAAGGTGTTAATTCTTGTGAATAAGCTGATATTGTTAATAAGAAATGATAGTACGTAATATACATGGTGATTCACTAACTTTTGCCACATAGAATAACTCCGAAACTATGATAGTAGTTGAAATGATTGTGGGGCAAAGGTTGCATTGCACAACGGGGGCCATAATATGACATTGGTTTGTTGTTGTTAGATGAGGTCGCTTCAGACATATGAAGGTCAACTTCTTTTTTAAATGGGATGCTACAGTTTGGTACTTATTTTATGGTAGCGACTAACGAGACGAATGAACTGATGTGTAACAGTAAGGTCTTCGAAGGTCAACGAAGGTCACAAATGTGGCATGAACACAATTTACAGAAGGTATTCGAAGTGATGACTATTGGTATCAATGCATTGCTGCAATCTTCTTATGATGGACTGAGTGGTATTCCTTATCACTTCGGAACTTATGGAAGCACATGCTCTGACAATTCTCTCTCGTATATCGTGCAGATAGTAAATATTCACCGAATACGGCGTATCCATCTAACGTGCCATTGACATGTAAACACCATTCGATGTTTCGCAATACAACACCCATACGAATCGTAAGACTAGTACCGTCGAATCAAGCGAATAACGAAATTCAGTGAGAGCTAGGGACACACTCTGAAAGATATCCTCAACTGAAAGATATCCTCAAAGTACTCACCCTACACGTCGTATATTTAAATATGTGTACGATAAATTGAGAACAACTGGTTCTTTAGTGCACCGGAACATACCCGGCAAAGGAAAGTTATTAACGAAGAAAAGGAAATTGGTACTCCTGTCACTGTGGTTCGAGATCATTCTGTTAGTTCTTGTCAAATCGCAAGAGAATCTAGCATGAGCAAACTCGTATCAGTCTCCACCGAGAATTAACTGGCACGAATTGTATGCGTCGCATTGAATTCTGCCGATGGACTCAACTTCAGATTCAGAGTGATGACACAGTTATCAGTTTGATTTTATTTACTGACGTGGCTACATTCACGAAACCTGGAAATGTTAATTTGCATAGCATGCATTATTGGACAAGTGAAAACCCATGTTGTCTGCGGCAAGTTGCACACCAAAAACCGTGGTCGGTGAACATATGATGAGGGATTCTGGAGGACAGAATTATAGGCCCCTATTTCATCGAAGGAAATCTTAATGGTAGCAAGTACACCACATTCCTGCAACAAACATTAAGTCGGTTATTGGAAGAAACACCTCTAGGAACAAGGAATAGAATGTGGTATCAACACGATAGGTTTCCGGCACATATTTCACTGATGGCTAGAAATGAGTTGCAGAGACAATACCCAAATCGTTGGATTGGACGCGGAGGAGATGTGTCGTGGTCGGCTAGTTTGCTAGACTTGACACCTCTGGATTTTTTCTTGTGGGGATTCGTAAAAGACATTGTTTATAAAGACGTTCCAACTACACTTGAAGATATGCCAGAGAGAATTGTCATAGCAGATGCTTCGATAAGTGCCGATGTGGTAAGGAATACCACTCAATCCATCATAAGAAGATTGCAGCACTGCACTGATACCAATGGTCATCACTTCGGTCGCCTTCTGTAAATGGACGTTCATGCCACCTTTGTGACCTTCGTTGACCTTCAAAGATCTTACTGTTACACATCACTTGATTCGTCTCGATAGCCGACATCAGAAAATAAGTACCAAACTATAGCATCCCATATAAAAAAAAACAAAGTTGACCTTCATATCGCTGACGCGACGCCACCTGCCAACAAAAAACCGACGTCATATTATAGCCCCCGTTGTCCCACGCAACTTTTGTTCCACAGAATTTTCAGATCCTATCATACTTGCGGAGTTATTCTTGGTGGCAATATCTAGTGATTCACCTTGTTTACATTGAGAGGCCAATGCCAGAACACCCAGACTAATGTACAGGAGTAGACAAGAAGTTCGCGATTTTACTCCACTTATTGCCCGGACCGCCCAATTCGAAGCCAAAAATACCCTTTGTGAATGGGAAGCGTTACCCAAAAATATAATGCCATACGTCATAAGTGAACGAAAAGAAGCAAAGTAGACTAATTTTCGTGTCGAATTATCACTTACTTCAGATACTGTTCCAATAGTAAGAATGGCAGCATTAAGTCTTTGAAAAAGATCCTAAACATTGTATTTTAACAACAGTTTACTATGCATCTGAAAACCTACAAATCTGAACTGTTCAGTCTCACTAATCAAATTCCCATTATGTGTAATTAAAACGCCTGGTTTTGTTGAATTGTGTGTCAGCAACTGTAAGAACTGAGACTTATGTGATTTAACCTTAGTTTATCATCTACAAGCCGTGAATTTATGTCTTGAACTACACTATTTGAAACAGCGTCAATGGCGCACGCAAAATCCTTAGCACACATCATCCTTTACTACCAAGCCAGTGTCATCAGCAAACAGAAGTATTTTAGAATGACTTGTAATACCGAAGGCATATCATTTATATAAATAAGAAACAGGAGCGATCCCAGCAGTTATCGCTTGGGCTTCTCCAATTTAATCGTGCTCCTCTCGGGATCCACATCATAGCCATTCTTGAAGAATGACTTTCTGCCGTCTATTCTTGAAGTAAGAGGTGAACCAGTTGTGAGCTACTCCCTATGTTCCATAATGGTCCAACACCTGGAGTAATGTTTTGTAATCAACAAATCAAACACATTAGTTAAATCAAAAAACATACCTAGCTTTGGAAACCTTTTATTTCATCCATCCAGTGCCTCACAGAGGAAAGAGAATATAGCACTTTCAACTGTTAACCCACTTCTGAAACCGAGCAGTACATTTAACAGCAAATTATGTGAAATGAAATTATCATTTATGCTTAGTTACACAGACATTTCAATAACTTTAGCAGACACTGCTAGCATAAATATGGATCTATAATTGTCTACATTATCACTTTATTCCTTTTTATAATCGACTTTACTATTGATATCTTTAGGAAACTGACCATTCCTAAAGAAAAAATTACAAATATGGCCAAGTGCAGCACAGTACTTTAGTAATCAGTTGAGTGCGCACGGTTCTGCCTTTCACACGAAAATTGTGGCCTGGAACAAGTTATGAATCCTTTTCTTCCGTGGCTAATGCTCTACAAGATAAACTTCTCATCGCGTGACTCACAACCCAAAGAATCTTCGGATTCGAGTTTCGGTCTGCAATAAACTATTACTCAGTTAGGAAGGTGCACAGCAGTTCACACGTAGATTCAGAGCGTGTGATTCATTCTGAAAATACTGGTAGAAACTAAATCATTCTCTGCAACGCCCTTTCTCTCAGAAACACTAATCCAACAAAATTCTCTGCAATATCCTTTGTCTCAGAAATACTAGTCAAGCAAGATACAATAGACAGATTTTGTAGTTATACGAATGTGCGGAAGCCAGTGGTAGAATCAGAGTTTTGATAGCTGTTCGTGATTCGAGCCTGAATACCTCTTTAGATCAGAGAAATTTCAGTGAAAGTCGACAACCGGGGCATGAGTCCTGGTCCGGTTTATAATTTTCATAACTAAGGATATTTCACAAATCTATGCACTCCGATTTAGAGAAAAAGGCTGTTATGAATAGTTGTACTTTAATACGAGGGCCCTCTTGCCAGTTACATTTCGGGACACTGTGTTGCAGAATTATCGGATTGCATAATTCCTCATGGAGAGCCGTAACTAATCGTTTATGTAATTGCTGTCTATGTTGCCAAGCAAATCAATTTCGTAATCCGCACCGAACCCAGTGTTCCACGTACTTCTCACGTAATAGTTACTCGGTGACCAGAGGTCTGCCTATCTGTGGTGTCGTGCCGGAATATTACAGCGATGGACTGCAAATCTGTTGATACGGAGCAGACCTCTGCAGTCTTTCAGTTGTATTATCCGAGAGGTGTTATTCACTGATTATTGGTCGCGAAACCAATTTTTCAGTCACATGGCGTGTACCTGGTCTAGGAGAAGTGTACCTGGCTAGCAGTCAAAAATTTCCTTCGTCCCGGGTTCGAACCCAACCACGCTTAAAGTATGAAAAGAAAATTATCAGGAATGGCAGCCGAAGATTTCCGGCATAAAAAGTCACCCTCTTCCTGTTAGCGGCCTTGTCAAAGAGAGTGGAAGAGCAGGCAGCATCCCTTGGGATGTAAAGTGCCCACAAAAGGCGGGAGAATCAGCAGAGACCAACATCACGGGAATGCAGAAGGCAATGGACACCACTGCATTAAAGATACATAATTTGTAATCACAGGGTATGTGGCCTGCAAATGAAAAAGTGTCATGATGATATCTCCACTGGAGAAAGATTTCGGACTAGTCCCCTATTCTGATGTCCGGGAGTGGCCCGCCAAGAGAGAGGTGAATAACCGACGGCGGGATAACATTCTACCAGTCTAAGCATGGAACGTCAGAAGTTTGAAGCTAGGAAATCTGAAAAGGTTTTGTTGAAGAAAAGTAAGTGGTGGTAAGCTCAGTGCCGCTAACGAAGTAACAGGTATTTCCTTCTACCTTCTTCGTATTACAGCTATATTTTATTCTAGTAACTCAGTACATCGATACTTACAAACTTTGTCAGTGAAATGTCTTTACGATATAAGAAGTTTGTGTGTTTTTGTTCATAAATAATACAGAAAAAGTAAGAGATATTGATCTTGGGGATATACAAATTGAAATGTAGAGTTAAATGGTGTACTGAGTTTAACTCTTTTGCGTGTATATCGTTAAATATGAACCTCCAAAAATCTTGTATTTAATAACTTTTGAAATGAATGTTGCCCCATTTTGTTAATGAATGCACCCTGTCGTCCTCTGTATTGAGTTAGGTGTTGTCACGTGCCTGGTGTAAGGTTTGCATACGTTTCAGGTACGGAAAATTGTTTATACATTCTAATGTTCATCAAGTTTTTTCACTGAACGTAGTGGTGAACTCATATACGAAACTACCGACGTTCAACACTCCATCGAAACACCTAGCCAAGTCCCCTGAAAAGCCAATTTTCTTCCTCACGTTCATTCAGGTGGCTAATGCTTCCTGCTGTATCTGGACGTTACTCCTAATCTACCAGCAACCCACATTACAGCGGAGTTACAAAGACAGTCGCCTTCCTAGCAGACGACACACGAAAGCTGCAATGTTCCACACAGCCACCAGTAGAAAACCCAAGCCCTACAGAGTTAAATGGACCCATTAACCGGTTCCTTTCACAGACCACGTGTTTGGAAAGAGAACCAGCCGTATCCAAGAACCAGAGCTATATTTAAGCCAGAGCGAGGGCTCTGAATGCCATTTGATTCCGAGTGGGCTTCCTGGGGTACGAGGCAGATGTAGTCGCATTCCCTCAATTGGGAAGACACATAGCAGCCAGCGCAGCGATGACTCCGAGCTTCATGTTAGTGTTTCTGAGAGCAAACTTGTAAGAACTCTGGACTTTGTTGTCATATGCACTGGACGTGAACATCATTTAGTGTTACTGAACTTAAATACTGGACGTCATTCGGGAATTTCAACTTTGACTGAGTCAGAGTGTTCAGCATGTGACCTTGGATCTGTCCTGTTGGGACGTGAACTTTTTCTAGTGGAGGCTTTGTGTACTTACTAACCAGTTACCTTTCAAAACAGTGTTTATTTCCTTCTAGAGGCCATCTACCAGCGGATTATATTTATCTTCACTCTTCGTTGTTACCGGCTGTGCCGAACTTCGTTTCGGACTAAGACTGTGGTAGTACCTTCTGGACTCTAATTCCCGCTCCTTTTGTGCAAAAACTTCTGTTGTAAACTTTGCTTAGTAACTTGAGAGAACACTAAGCTTGATCCGCAGTAGCTTTTCAGTCTTATTTTCAAAAGATTTTGTTTTCTTTAATTATTGGTTACGAGCTCACCACAACCGCAGACCGTTGTGTTAATTGTGTCTCAATAAATTTGTGATTCACTATGTTTTCTTGATCGCCTGTGATGAATACTTTACTTTCTGTCTAATGACCATCGTATGTCAAACATTGGACTTCCTTTCTTCTTGAAAGCCGGATCAGATGTCGCAAAGCATGTCCTGAATTTATGAAGTGTCCAGATATGACGCTCAACAGAAGTTTGTCCGAAGTTTATCGAAGAACATTATATGATTCACATTTTGTTTACCACAATTTCTTGTTGTCTGTACAGTCATATTTGTTTATAAACATGAAGCAAAATCTTGCTGATAAAAGCTCAGTGGACAAATAGCGTTTCTCAAAATTTGTCATAGCCTTCTTCGAATGACAGTCACCAGGAGAGCACAAAATATGAGATGGGTGGTATGTGGTGAGATGGCTGAAGATGTACTGAGGGAATATTAAGTAAGAGCACTAACTTCAGGATGTGTTTCCTGACATGAAAAGGGAGCAAGAATGTCCATATCAATATATGTCTGGAACTGGTCGGTGACTCTGTGATAGCCGGCCGGTGTGACCGAGCGGTTCTAGGCGCTTCAGTCTGGAATCGTGCGACCGCTACGGTCGCAGATTCGAATCCTGCCTCGGGCATGGATGTGTGTGATGCCTTAGGTTAGTTAGGTTTAAGAAGTTCTAAGTTCTAGGGGACTGATGACTTCAGATGTTGAGTCGCATAGTGCTCAGAGCCATTTTACTCTGTGATAAGGCAACTAGGGTTTTTACATTATACATAACATGATATTAATTTACTATTGCATTCATGCATATTTGCCGAAATACGTATTACGGTGAACAACATTACTCTTCAGATGACATGTTGAGCAATATTCGTTAAGAGGATGCAGAATGTTCCACTATTAATTTCAGGAATCAGATAAGGTTGTCTTAATCTACGGATAAGCACGTGGGAAAGTTGAGAGGCCGATCGGATTTAACAAGCCATTTATCTGACAGAAAGCACCACCTTACTCATAAAACCTCTGCGTGCATTTTCCGGTGTTTGTTATGGACGTGCCTGTCCAGATGGATGACCAACGTGGATGATCGTTTGTCGTTCGAACACCAGTCCTGGAACATGTTCTGTTCGATATGGAGACCAACCCACTGCATGCTATAGCCAACTGGCCAGCGAGCATGGTATATCGTGAAGAATCGATACTATTAGAATCACAATTAACGTCTGCGAAAGTGTCGACCACCCTCATGACGTGATAGAAAAAGAAATCGGACAGAATTTTGGATCACATAAGATCAAGTAAGGTGGAAAACATAGCTAACATTCCTTCGAAATTTCTAAGATAGTTGCGGGAAGTGGCAGTTAAACGGAAATTCAAGAGTCAGGAGAAATACCATCGAGACCTGCTGAAAAATATCATCAACACAAACCAAAATAGCAAGGGCAGATAAGACTGAGAACTGTCCCATCTCTTGTCTCCATGTTGTTGACAAGCATTATATGCACAGTAATGAAAAAGAAAACTGAAATTCTGTTAGGTGATGATAAAGTTGGAGGCAAGACTTACGAAAAATAAAGACAAATTCATAGCATTTGTCGAACTAATGAAAGTGTTCGTCAATGCAAAAAGGCATAAGATATTCGACATTCTCAGGAAAAAGGATAATGTATAACATGTACAAGAAGCAAGAGGCAACAGTAAGGGTGGAAGGCTAAGGACGAATTATTTCCATTAGAAATGATAAATACACGATCGCAGTTGTTCGCCACTACTGTTCAGTCTATACACCAAGAATCAATGCGGAAATAAAACAAATGGTCATGAGTGGGATTATAATTAGCAGTGAAAGGTATCAATGATAAAATTCACCTGTTGTAAAGTAGAGAAGAACTGTTTGATCTGTTGGCTGGAAAGAACTATCTAATGAGTACAGGATGCGAATTGAAAGTAAACTGAAGAAAAACGAAAGTAGGGAGGAGTGGCACAAATGAGATGAGAGGATCACGGAGCAGACGAAGTTAAGGATGTAGAATAACACAAGATGGAGGACATGAAAAGCAGATCAGCACATCCTGTCCGAAAGAAGCCTACTAGTAACAAACCTCGGCCTGATTTTAGGAGAAAGTTTCTGAGGATGTACGTCTCGAGCACAGTATTGAATGGAAGTGAATCAAGAATTGTCGGAATACAAAATGAAGAAAATCAAAGCGTTTGAGCAGCAGTGCTATGGAAAAATGTTGGAAGTAAGGAGAACTGATAAGATAAGAAATTAGAACGTTCTTTGAAGTATCAATACCATTAGAAACAAAAGATAGAAATAATTATTGAGGTGTATCACTGTTGCCGAAAATCTTGCAACATCAACGGTGCTCGGAGTCGCTATCAGAACATCTTCTGTGCAGGCTACAGGTCAAAATCGACAGACCAGAATGTGTTCCGTGGTATTTTCTTCTCCACAGACACAAATGACGGTATCTGCAGGGAAGTGGCACTTCTGGATGCTATTCCTGTATCTTACAACTCCGGATCAAAGGTGATTGACTGACCTCCAAATGAATGAGTTGTCTTCGTGCCTTGTTGGGAGTGTTTCCAAAGGGGGTGGCCAGATGGAATTGTTCTCTAGTCGAGAAATATACAGTTATTTCTTTGCTGCAGCTTCTCTTGTTTGGAACGCTGAAGTGGTCTCGATGAAACTTCTTGTGGACTTCAACCTCAATGATCAACACGAATAATAAAAAAAGATGAACTGGTGGGGAGAAGAACGTCTGAAACACTTTGACAATAAGAAAGAATATGGTTCAAGACATTAAGAATTAACTTTGCAACACTAATATCGAGTAGAAATAGGTTTATATTATGTAACTGTGTATCTGCAGTTATGGAATGTGTATTCTTTGTCAGTTAAAGTCATTGATTTGTGACAGGATATTTAGAATTTTGTAATGTATATATGAAAAAAGCAAAAGGAATTGTTAAAAGGATAAATTATTATTATATGTGTGTGATTATAACAAATACAATCTTTGTTGAAAGCTGGTTCATGCTTCGGGCACTTGTATTTGTAACACAAAAAAGATGTAGGGAAGTCCCTCCGCAACAGAAGTGGCATTGCACGATGTAAAAAGGCGGTTTTGGTGGTCGAACTGGGCGGCTCCTTGGTGTGAACAGTACGTAGTAAGTGGCCAGCCGTAGCACGGTGCACTTCGATGGTGCCAAGAGAGGCAATTGGAAGCTGCTTTGCAAAGGATTTTTGCCTCCGATGAGGATCTGGCTACTATTTGGTATTCTCGGGAAAAAGTAATGGCTCTAATATGTTGAAAATCCGACGCAAAGAAGAGATTTTGTAGAGAATTCGAACATCAAGAGCCGTGAGTACAGTTAGCCGCCATGTCGCTTGCCACCAAAACTTCACCACTGCTTCGCTAACTTCATACATTCAGATATGTATTTGGCATGGACCAGTTAATTTGCCTGAGTGGTTTTAATAATAATGAAAATGCTATAAATCTGTGTTCGGAACCGTATCTTCTATCCTGATCACAAATCTATCCAAGGTCCCCTCCTAAGTGCTACTAAAACCGAGTATCCTCTTTTAAATAAACAGATCTTTCATTCAAGTGTTTCAAAGTGGTTTTTTTGTTTGTGAAATGTAAAAGAAGTAGAAAAGTTAAAGTTAGAACCACAAAAGGGAAGTTAGATGGAATTTTGCTAAAGTACTCTTAGTTTTTTGCAAAGAAAAGCTTTGCAGGAATACAGTGCCAGATTGTGTAAATGTTATTGTCTAAAATACCTGCTTCACAGGTGGTAAATAGACAAATGACTTGAGTCCATTTTAAAAATAGAGGTGTTTTGATTTCTATCACGAATGTTTGCTTTTTCGAAGTTAATTGAGCTCCACATATTAGGAAAAATATTATACTATGTTAGAGGAGTATAAACAGTGTATTTATGATATTATTCATCTTTTTTTTTTTTTTTTTTGTCAGTTAAGATAGAAGGTCCTCGTGTCAAAATTTAGTTCTGCACTTCATGTAGTAACATTATTGGCTTAAGTAATGACCTTGAGTGTAGCTGTATGAGTTTGGTGCAAATTTGCTTTCCATAATTACTGGTGTGTTCGTTATACGAGCTGCTCCTACACACAGCTCAGAGTGCCCTGTGTCAGTTTGTATCACGTGCGCTACTCAAAGGGAAATACCAACGTAAGTAGCTTTAATAACCAATTTTCAATTTTCGTAAACATATATTTCAAATTTATGTGCCTAATTGGGCTGGCGACCGTTCATTTTTTCATTCATGTATGATTTTTACCATTTTCATTAACTCCCAAGGTTAAAGTCTGTTTGGTTTTTCTGTTAATTTCACCATATTCAAAATTATAGTCCGATACCTTTGTCTATTAGATACACGCAAGGTCATAATTCAAAATTGTCTCACAGGGTAACATTAGCTTGTTTCACGGCATGTTAGTGTTATAATTTCCAGAGGACTTGAAGGAACTGTAGTGGGAAAAATCTAGAGGGGAAGACAGAGTATGGATTTTGTCTTGAGGATGATGCGTTCTGGCGCTACTCTGGGATGAAGAGATTGGCTCAGAGATAACTTGTGGTGGGCTGCATCAAATCATAAGATTGATGACTAAAACAGCAGCAACTAATCAGAGTCACTATGGAATTTTTTCACCGGTAGTCTTCACTCATGATGCGACCATTGGTTGACGTAGCGTCACAAATCGACACAATCGTTATGAGTTATGTTTGATTTCTTGCTTCAGCAACGATTTAGCGAGGTGCTATTGGCCACCAACTATTTGGTCTACATGTTTTGCCACAACGCCTTAACGGGCATACGAATTTCGAATCCTTTCAGAATAGTGTGTCTCTTTCGTTAAACTGTATTTTAACCACTCGGGGAGAGCGGGCCCACTACAGAGTACAGGTGACGTAGTGGTGGCCATTGGTGGCTAGGGAAACTCAGCTGCAAAGTGGAACATCTTTTATTCATTCTTGCGCTACAATGATAAAAGTTTTGTGATGCCACGGACACGCCCCTTCCTGCCGCGTTCCCTGTCGACCGTTCTGTCAGCTGCTGATAGCCGTGGCGGCGTGCTGTGCGGATGACATCAGCGTCCCACTTTGCTTCCACTGATTGCTCACTCAGCAGCTCATGTCTCACTTTGCACTGCGCGGTCGGGAGCGAGCACTGCCACCTACGCCAACCTTTGTCCGGATTCTCTGGGATCCACTGCCAAAAGAAGAGAAGCGGGTAGATGGCTGTGGTACTGCAGTGGCCACGAACCGCTGCACTCAGAAGCAAAAAACCTTCTGCTGCTGAAGTGCCTGCAGACGGCTGTACTGCTCCAAGTGCACGATTGCGGACATAAACTGGCGAGCTCGTCTTGTGGAGATGGCAACCCATTTTCGGCCGCTCCCTGACCCAATGCGCAGTGCGGAGTTGCTTGGTCTCGGCATCACCGTGCTAGAGTCAAAGAGTGTATATGGAGAATAATGACACGTCTTTTGTGCCGATATGTTACTTCCAGGCATGTACAAATCAACACCTTCTTAGCGCAGTGATGTGGAAACTATTCTCAAGCCAGTTTTTAGTTGAAGTGCTTTTCAGAGACATCGCCATGATCGTGCGCTACGGCCTGTCCCCCTTATGGTAGATAAACAAGCTCGTTTATGAAATCGCCTCTGCGCATGCGTATTCGCGCCACATATTGCTGCAATTGAACTGCTTTTTTGACAGTAAATTCCAAAATTGAGGCTGTCGTTACGGTTCTTTTATCCATATGACAGTTAATGAGGCTGATGTGTAATGGAGCACCATTCCACTTCCGCATCGCAGTTTAGCAACACCCCGACAACACCTTCCCCAGGACATGAATAAGACTATGAGGAATCCGTGATTTTCCGTCTCATTCACCTACGTAAATCCCGCATTGGTTTTACTTATAGGATTATCTGAAACCTCTTACGTGTGCTGAACCAGCTGCTGATGTTGCACGCCCTCCAACAGAGTTTCAGTGTAGTCTACGACGCTATTCAGCTACAGTCTAGAACATTCGAAAGAGTGAGGCAATCCGTAACGTGACGTGTGAACACTTCCATCGCTCCCAGTGTCATTTACCTTGAGAAGTTTTGGCAAACTGGAAGAAAATAATACCATGTGATGTGTAATGTAAGGTCCCAGTGCTAATACATTTACCGGTGGCTCACCGTCCATTTCCGTATATAAATTGAGGTGACACGGGATAAATCCTAATATCTTGCCGGACTTCCTTTTGCCCGATGAAGTACAGTAACTCGACTTCGTATATATTCAACAAGTCGTTGGAAGTCCCTAACTGAATTGTTGAGCCATGTTGCCTCTATGGCTTTTCATAACTGCATAAGTGTTGCCGGTGCAGGATTTTGTGCATGAACTGACCTCTCGATTAGGTCTCAGAAGTGCTCTATGGGACTCATAGTAGCCGAACATCGAGAGAACCAAGTGCATTACATGTAAATACAGCCCACACCGTTATGGAGGTTGGGCATATGGCTTTGTGGGGTCTGCGCCACACTCGAACACTACCATCAGTTCTCAGCAACAGAAATCGGGCCCGCAGCTCGTGGTCGTACGGTAGCGTTCTCGCTTCCCACGCCCGGGTTCCCGGGTTCGATTCCCGGCGGGGTCAGGGATTTTCTCTGCCTCGTGATGGCTGGGTGTTGTGTGATGTCCTTAGGTTAGTCAGGTTTAAGTAGTTCTAAGTTCTAGGGGACTGATGACCATAGATGTTAAGTCCCATAGTGCTCAGAGCCATTTGAACAGAAATCGGTATTTATCTGACCACACCACGTTTTTCCAGTCGACTGGAATGCAACTGATGCTGGTCGCTGGCCCAGGAAAGGCGCTGCAGGCGATGTCATGCTGTTAGCCGAGGCACTTGCGTCTCTCGCCTGCTGCCGTAGCCCATAAACGCCAGATTTCGATGCACTCCCCTACCGGATACGTCCATCGTAAGTCCCACATCGATTTCTGGGATTGTTTCACACAGTGTTGTTTTGTCTGCTAGCACTCATAATTGTACGCAAACACCGCTATTCTAGGTCGTTAAGTGAAGGCCGTCGGCAACTGCGTTGTCCGTGGTGAGAATTAATTACTGAAATTTGGTATTCTCGGCACTCTGAACACTATGGATTTGGGAATATTGAATTCCCTAACGATTTCCGAAATGTAATGACCATGAGTGTAGCTACAACCACCATTCCGCGTTCGAAGTCTGTTAATTGTCATCGCATGCCAATAATCATGTGGGACGCGTTTTGACAAGAAACACCTGAGAACGAATGATCACTAATACACTGCCCTTTTATATATTGTACACGGGGTACTACCGTCATCTGTATGTGCGCATAAAGCTATCCCACTATTTATGTGCAATTTCAATGTATAGTGACTAGCTTAGCAATCGTTGCTTCACTCGTGTAGACTGTAGAGTCTGCTCAAATACTTCTGTTTTTCTCTAATCGAACTTGTAATCGATATTCCTGTACATGCAGTCACTTCTAAGCGTGGTATCTGTTTTTTTATCAGTAGCACTTGTAACACCTCCGTTTATTTTAACCGACCTGATCTGATCGAATAGCAGCCCAATCATTATTATTAATGTGACCGTGTACCTAATGGGGCTGGCAATCGGAATTGGCTGCTACGGAAGTTGTTACTTTCCAGTTCGTCCTTCTCAATGCTGTAATAATGAAATGTCTGGTAACAAGAAAAACACCAACACAGTTTCACTAATCACAAACCTATATTCGTCTCGAAAACACAAAAGGAGGAGACAACCACTGCCTTCGTCATACATATCTAATTACGGCTAATCTCAGCACAGGTTTCTTCGTTTTTCATTATCGTCACACGCTAATCCATCACTGCAATCCAACACTGCAATCCAACACTGCAATCCAAAATGATGCCGGCGCGGTAGACGCGAAACCAAAATATCGGCACTAGAATGTCACTAATCACTTTCGTAATAATACTTCTTCACCTTCCCGATATTATTCTACTACAAGGGGGTTAAACCACGGCGATGGGAACTCCCTTTGTCGTTAAAGCCTTGCATTACAACAACTGGCTTCCACACACCTCTACCCGCAACATGGCAACTGGTGCAACTCCACACTCGCTCTCGCAACACGACACAATCGATTGTTTGACCTATCGACCTGTGCCGAGTGCAAATTTATAGTAAGGGCCTACGGACCCCTTACACACTGCAATGAGAACAAAAATAATTTTATAAACATATATTACGCCTACTGAAAAATTAATGTATTAACGATCCGTTTCTTTTTCTATGCAATTCTGACAGAATCGATTTGTTGCGGTTATTGTTAAATTGATTTCTTTGTTTCGTTCAGCCGTCCGTGGTGGACGAGCGGTTCTAGGCGCTTCAGTCCGTAACCTCGCGACTGCTACGGTTGCAGGTTCGAATCCTGCCTCGGGCATGGATTTGTGTGATGTCCTTATGTTAGTTAGATTTCAGTAGTTCTAAGTTCTAGGGGACTGATGACCTCAGATCGTGCTCAGAGCCATTTGAACCATTTGTTTGGTTCAGAAACAGCAACAGCTTCTAAGTTTCTAACCAAACAGCGATTCTGCTTTGATAGTGAAATATTTTCATAAAACTTTTCTTCCCTTATTTCACCCCCTTACGGGTTAAATTTTTAAAAATACTGAAACATGTATTGTTTCATTTCCGACCTAGAAGTCTAATATCAGTTTCCATACATGTAGCTAAAATAAAATAAAAGCGCTTTACAGGTTCTATGGCAACCCCTTAGGGATTGAAATTCTAAAAATTTGAGAAACACGTATTTTATTATTTCTAACCGAGGAACGACGTACTTTCAAAAAACCTTTTATCCTCTGTTTCAACCCCTTAGGGCAAGAATTACTGAAAATCCCTTCCGAAACTATTACTACAGTATATTATCAACACGCTCTTTGGATTCAAGTTTCTGTCGTTTACAGTTTCGGCTGGGCGATGTCGAGTCAGTCAAGCAGTGAAGACATTTCCTTATACAAAGTGAACATTAATATAAACGACAAACTGCAAAGACGGATTCCTGAGTGGAAACTGAGGAAAAAGGTCCTATGACCTTGTATCCGAAAATGTATCGTTGCCACGGCAGGTGGCACTGACGAATGAAGGTGCCTCAGACCGCGTTCCGTGTGTTCCTTGTATATTGCACGCCGGTCGTTGTCACCGAGCGGTTCTACGCGCTTCAGTCCGGAACCGCGCTGCTGCTGCGGTCGCAGGTTCGAATCCTGCCTCGGGCATAGATGTGTGTGATGTCCTTAGGTTAGTCAGGTTTAAGCAGTTCTAAGGCTAGGGGACTGATGACCTCAGATGTTAAGTGCCATAGTGCTTACAGCCATTTGAACCCTTTTTTTTTTGTATGTTGCACGCTGTGTATTGACATAGCCTACTGTAAGCAGCAGAGTGGTCCGGTGTTCATATCGGGAACAACCCGAAATGGTTTGTGTACGGCCGGGCGGGTGGAAACGGTGGAGAGGGAACACCGCTATACCAAAAAAAATACCTTCAAAGTCCGCAGCTCGTGGTCGTGCGGTAGCGTTCTCGCTTCCGCGCCCGGGTTCCCGGGTTCGATTCCCGGTGGGGTCAAGGATTTCCTCTGCCTCGTGATGACTGAGTATTGTGTGATGTCCTTAGGTTAGTTAGGTTTACGTAGTTCTAAGTTCTAGGGGACTGATGACCTCAGACGTTAAGTCCCATAGTGCTCAGAGCCATTTGAACCAAATACCTTGAAAGACACCGGCCACATCACACAACATTCCAAGTCCTTTTCGGTCGTTTGTGTCATCACGGATCCTTTCAGACAGACGAACTTGCTGTTAGGCGGCAGACTGTGCCTACCCTAGATCTGAGAATCAGGTTCTACAGGATACTGGGTCACACCGTAGTGCAATTTCCAGAGAAGTCGCTCGCCAACATGATGTAAGCCAAATTATGGTAATGTGTATTCTGCCTGACAATCTCTACTATTCCTATCACCTGCAACGAGTGCAAGGATTAACATTGGCGGATTTCTCTCTACGGCAAGGTTTTTGTCGATAGTTACTGGACCAGAACATCACAATAGTGGGATATCTGTCATCAGTCCTCTTTGCCGACAAAGCAACCTTTACCAGAAATGGCATCGTCAGCCTGCAGAATCGTCACCTGTTGACTGCAGACCATCCTCGGGGAATGGTTGAGGCTTCTCATCAGCATAGGTTCAACATGAACTTGTGGGCGTATATTCTTGGCGACCACATGCTTGGACCGATTATTATTCCACAACGTCCCGACAGAGAACGTAACTGGCTCTCCAAGGGATATTCTGCCTGAGCTGCTTGCGAATTTGTCTTTGGCATTACGACAGGTTCCGTGGTTTCTGAATGGTGCAGCACCACCCCACTTCCGCACTAAAATTCGCCGACACCTCAGCAACACCTTCCCTAGACGTTGTACAAGAAGCGGACGCCCTGTAGCATGTACTAAAGCCCTGTAGTTTTACCTCTGGGGATATTTGAAAAGCATTGTTTATGTTGAACCACTTCCTGATGTGTAGTCTGCTAAGCAGCATGTTCACGACGCTAGTGACGCTATTCAGAGAGAGGCCGGAACGCGCGGAAGAGTGCGGCAATCCATGACGCTATGTGTGAACGCGTTCGTGCATCCCATGTGGGCCACTTTGAACCTCTGTTGTAAGGTGGATGCGACGTAGCTATGTATTGTGTTCTGGTTGTCGCTACACGCACACCGTCCATTTCCTGGCACATGTTCATAAGACCGTTTTTGCTTCATTTCTCGCCAGGAATTCGTCTCTGCAATTTGTCGGTTTTATTAATGTTCACTCTATATGTATAGAAAGTTGAACAAAACATCATTGCTTTTCTTGTCAGGAATCACCTCCTGTATGCGTATTTGTGGTTCAGTTCTGTATAAATGAGAATGAACATCACGACAAATAATAAAAATTAATAATAAATAATAATTATAAAGGTTATTAAGGAAAGAAATTATATTGATTATCTCAGCATATTAGAAGCCGTGTTTAGTATCACCAGGTTATACACACTGTATAGCAAATTGTGTTTGTTCTGTTCTGTTTATTTTCGAGTAGTTGATGTATTTGTATGATAAAATGCGCTTTACTGTCTTGAACATACTATTAAACATTCTCTAGAATAAATACACAGCTACAATCGAACTGATCCTTCCTTAGGTCGTATGGCTCTGAGCACTTTGGGACTTAACATCTATGGTCATCAGTCCCCTAGAACTTTGAACTACTTAAACCTAACTAACCTAAGGACAGCACACAACACCCAGCCATCACGAGGCAGAGAAAATCCCTGACCCCGCCGGGAATCGAACCCGGGAACCCGGGCGTGGGAAGCGAGAACGCTACCGCACGACCACGAGATGCGGGCCCTTAGGTCGTAACATCAGTGCAGTACATTCAAAAGTAAATGATTAACTGCACGAACAAGTAAATTATTTTGGGGACCCAAAGCTAACCGTACTCTGAAACACAAATTCTATCACGATGTTGTCTTGCACTGGCTGATTATTATTACAGGCCTGCAACGCACACGGTCGTCCGGTTTGCGTCAGAAGCTTTCCCCACGACGTCATTGGAGGATTTTAGTACCAGAATCTGTCGCAGGCGGTTTCCTAACGCCCACTGCGGTGCATCTTCAACGCACAAAGAAAACAAATGATTCTATTCCACAAGGCGTGACGTAGTTAGTACTCAGCATTCGACGAAGTGGATGATTTACTACTACAACATTTTTATGACGGTACAGTCAAGAAGCCCTATGAAGGATTGTGTAAGTTCAAGTGTATGTGCACTATATATCTTCCCGAAAATGACAATTCATTTTATCACCTTGTTAAAACACATATGGTTAACCAGAATTTTGCAGAGGTGAGGGATTTCATGCTTAAGCTGCAACGTTCAAAACAGGCGCTTCTGTCGGGTAAACCGCACGTGTTGGGCAAGTCATCGACGTACTGTGTTCGCACAAACAGATATACTTACATGCTCTGGAGGATTTCATATTTCTTGTCGGGGACATATTAATTAGAGCAGTCTCCATTGAATGTGGGGTATAAGCTGGAGCTGGAAATCTCTCCCAAAAATTCTCATCAAGGATCCCCTCTGGTTCACAATCAGCTCACGTGATGTTTGGCCGAACTGACCAGGAGTCTGTAATCGGCTGGACCTCTCAACAGCCAGTTCCATCTTTTTGGAAGTCCCTCTCTTGCCAGCCTACCGCGTTAATTAACTGAAAAAAAAAACAAATTCCTAAAACAGAAAAATTCGCAGACTGGTACACTGAATGTCCACCAAGACGGCTATATTCTACACAGTTTGCACACAGAATGGTTGCACTACAGTTTGAGTATGCCTATTCAAATCTAGAGTTGTATCCAAATGTTGAGGGCCGGATTTTGATTAGTTGGGTTTTTCTCTTTTTCAATCAGGTGGCTAAGTGTTTCTGTCTCTCTGTAACTGCGACCTTGGTGTACGTTCAAAATTAATGTCTAGTTGGTTATAGACGTACAACATGTCATCCATATGTACCACAAACGTGGTTCCTACATAGTTTTAAAGGGACTATGTGGATGAGAAGGATCGATGAGTAGAGTAGACTAGCTAAGAACATATGAAAACTCTATACGGAGATATGCCCTGTTTTCCCGAATAGTACGAGAAAAACTTTTTAGTTTCATAGTAGGAATGAAATTTAATTACAGTCGTTTTAAAAAAGAAATACTTACACCCTCTGTGACTGCCTGAGGTCTCTGCTTCTACATACGAAAACGAAAAAATTTATTAACACTGTAATCTTTTAGTATACTGTATCCAACATATGGAGACATAAATTAGTTTGAATAAAATCTTGTTAGACATCTGATCCACTTTTGGGTCGTGATTGAGACGGATAACAGAGATGGCATTCGAAAAGTTGTGGGGTCTTCATACGTACCAAGATGTTAATGATATAATGAATCGTCTAAGCAATGTTTAATGTCTACACAATTATTACAGTTAATGCTTTCGATGTACTGTTGAGTGAGATACAAAATATACTGCGACTGAGAAACTTCTCGTGCCTGATGACGACTGGTAAAAGTGCAAACTATAGGAAGTTCTTCATAGAAACTATTGGTGTGCAACACGATTTCTGCCAAATCTGCAAACCATGCACCATCTATTACAGAAAGTATACCAGCACAGCTATCTCTTTATAGCATCTAATTAATGAGGAATATTGCAATGGTAATATGTCTTTTTTTCGACTCAACATATTCCGGCTCTTTTAGATCATTTTCAGTTGCAGTTTCTTGTCTATTCACGTAATTCATATGTGTCCTGCACAGAACAACGGGCGTGTTATTTGGCTGCGTGAGGTTCATAACTACAGAAGAAAATAAAAAACAAGCGTCTACGTGTTCCTGTATACAATGTTACAGTGGCATTTGTACTCATTACTATTCTGTAATGAAACTTGACGTGACAGCTCTGCTACTGAAACTGTTTTCGTTTGTAGCAAAGCACGCAGCAAGGTCCTAGACACCCATGAGAATTCGCATGTAATAATTTGTTCAATGTTCTGCTCTTGTATCGGCAGCTACTTTTGCTAATATACGTCTCTGTTACTTTATAATGCAGTCCACCTGAAGATCTTCAGCGAACGTAACGGGTACTGGAAATTGAAGCATTCCTTAACGGCCGCTGAGATAGTGTTTTACAGCTATGGCAGCGCAATGTTGAACGAACACAAAACCAAATCGTTTTAGGTTCGTTCCACCTAATACAGTTTTCCAACGTAAGAACATAAATGTCAAAGTTGGTAATGAAATGAGAGCTATAATTTATAGCAAGCGACATATCTGAATCCAAAAAAATACTGGAAGTATAAAATAACTGAGGCTGCTTTCCAAGTGCTTGCGGCACTTTGTAAAAGTGAGTTCACTGGTAGCTTTCCTCACATAAATTTTTCTGACATTTGGAAGGAAATATTGCTAGGAAAAACACACAACATAGAAAAAAATAGTGGACGTATTTTGGTGAGAGCGGGTTGTTGAGCGATTTAGGTGACAATATTTATTTTCAAGCATCGTTGTTATTGTGAAGTCAGAAGATAGATAACACTGAACAACAGCTTTTGTCTCTCGGCTGTGTAGGTGGATTTATTTGCTAACACACTAGGTAACCTCTATCCTCGACATATTGTCAGTACTTTGCTTACAGAACACAATCGTTTCAATTCAGCAGCCGGTAATTTTTGGTGTGTAAAAAGTAGTACACATTTACACCCTAACCACTTCCTTGATAGTCACAATTACCTTGCTCTGCCGGCCGCTGTGGCCGAGCGCTTCTAGGCGCTTCAGTCTGGAACCGCGCGACCGCTACGGTCGCAGGTTCGAATCCTGCCTCGGGCATGGATGTGTGTGATGTCCTTAGGTTAGTTAGGTTTAAGCAGTTCTAAGTCTAGGGGAGTGATAACGTCAGATGTTAAGTCCCATAGTGCTTAGAGCCATTTACCTTGCTCTCTTACGCAAGGGACGGGAAAATAGGAGAATGTTAGTAAGGGTACACTGGTTACTTAGTATGAATTTTAATGATTCTTGAACAGTTGAGCGTAGAATTTAGAATTTATGTAGGTTATTGTCGAGTAATTAGGACAGTTCCATCAACTATAAATGCTTGTGAATACACACACACACACACACACACACACACACAAACACACACACACACACACACACACGAACACACACACTGTGATTGTGTGTGTGTGTGTGTGTGTGTGTGTGTGTCCGTCTGAGATACAAGTGGGTGAGTGGGGGGGGGGGGGTGGGAGGGGGCAAATGGCATTTATCAAACTATGCACAACACTGATTCCCCATCTGCTTCTCTGTTTCAGGGTTACGACTTTTGCCGGCCGAAGTGGCCGTGCGGTTAAAGGCGCAGCAGTCTGGAACCGCAAGACCGCTACGGTCGCAGGTTCGAATCCTGCCTCGGGCATGGATGTTTTTGATGTCCTTCGGTTAGTTAGAATTAACTAGTTCTAAGTTCTAGGGGACTACTGACCTCAGCGATTGAGTCCCATAGTGCTCAGAGCCATTTGAACCATTTTTTTTTGGATACGACTTTTGAAGGTACTACTCAGTAACGAGCACCTTATCGAAAACCAATCTGCACTCGGCAGAATATTAACTGTCAACAGCGGCGTAGCTCCCGTCTCGGAAGACAGCAACAACCCTCCTGCTGTCTGACGGTGAACCATTATTCCAGGCACACTGTGAATACTATCCATGGTGAATCCGCCCGGTTAACCGTGCGGTCTAACGCACTGCTTTCCGGGTGGGAAGGCGTGCCGGTCCCCAGCACGAATCCGCCCGGCGGATTAGTGTCGAGGTCCGGTGTGCCGGCCAGTACGCGGATGGTTTTTAAGGCGGTCTCCCATCCGCCTCGGCGAATGCGGGCTGGTTCCCATTATTCCGCTTCGGTTACACTATGTCCGCGATTGCTGCGCAAACACTTTCTCCACGAACAGGTACACCATAATTACTCTACCCCGAAAACATTGCGGTTACACTCGTCTGGTGTGAGACGTTCCCTATGTGCGGGAGGGGGGAGCGGCAGCGGGGGGAGTCAGCGTGGAGGG
Source organism: Schistocerca piceifrons (assembly GCF_021461385.2). Classification (NCBI taxonomy): domain Eukaryota; kingdom Metazoa; phylum Arthropoda; class Insecta; order Orthoptera; family Acrididae; genus Schistocerca; species Schistocerca piceifrons. The sequence continues at coordinate 105,492,966 of NC_060139.1, forward strand.
GGGCGTCCACTGCGGGCCGGACCGCACAATAACACTGGGTACGGTGTGGGCCGGCGGTGGAGTGGGTGGACTGCTGTAGCTTGTTGTGGTGTTGTGTAACACCGCGGGCTACGGCGGGGACGAAACCTCTCCGTCGTTTCTAGGTCCCCAGTTCCTTACTATACAATACAAGGTTTCCAGAATGAGATTTTCAGTCTGCAGCGGAGCGTGCGCTGATAAGTGTGCGCTGATATGGAACTTCCTGGCAGATTAAAACTGTGTGCCGGACCGAGACGCGAACTTGGGACCTTTGCCTTACTCGGGCAAGTGCTCTACCAACTGAGCTACCCAAGCACGACTCACGTCCCGTCCTCACAGCTTCACTTCCGCCAGTACCTCGTTTCCTACCTTCCAACATCCGAGTTCGAGTCTCGGTCTGGCACACAGTTTTAATCTGCCAGGAAGTTTCAATACAAGGTTTCCCCATCCTTCTCTGTTTCCTTCTTTCCTCCAACTCTCCAGCTAATCTACCTCTATTGTGTATTGCTATTGTCGCAGGTTAGAATCCTGCCTCGGGCATGGATGTGTATGATGTCCTTAGGTTAGTTAGGTTTAAGTAGTTCTAAGTTGTAGGGGACTGATGACCTCAGATGTTAAGTCCCATAGTGCTCAGAGCCATTTGAACTATTTTTTAGACTGATTTCCGAAAGTCATACATTCATTACTATATGTATTAACGCTATAATAATATTAGTAATAATAATAAAAATAATAATTATTATTATTATCATTATTATGCTCTAATAATGTATTAAGCATTTTGTAATGATTACTACATTCCCTATCATCATTACTGTTATTATCATTGTTACCATTATTATTATTTACTACACATACTACTTTGGTAACTCACTAAGTATGCTATGAAAAGTCCCCTTAGAAAAATTAGTGAATTACTGTGCTGGTAAACCCCTTACGTTGTTTGATTTTCGAACAAAAAGAATGGCGATGAGCAATATGGGACTTAACATCTTAGGTCATCAGTCCCCTAGAATTTAGAACTACTTAAACCAAACTAACCTAAGGACATCACACACATACATGCCCGAGGAAGGATTCGAACCTGTGACCGTAGCAGTCCCGTGGTTCCGGACGCAGCGCCTAGAACCCCACGGCCACCGCGGCCAGCGATTTTCGAACAGCTGAGCAAAACTGAACGTACTCAGACATTTCTCTCTTTACTTATTCTGATCATCACTAAACTGACAAACAATATTTTTAGCGGAACGCAATCTGACTTTTAATAATCCCTACAAAAGAATGACCCTGACTAACAATAACCTATACCTTTCATGAATCACTTACCTCACAAAAATCTTCATTACTCTAACTACTGCAATACAGGGAGCGCCAATACTGCCAGCTAAATAAAAGATTCTAACTACTCAAGCCACTAACTACTGATAGGCATAGCTAGCAAATGAAAGATTTTGATAGAGAACAAACAATGTATTTACCTTAATAGTGTTCAAAAGTCATAATATATATAGCAGTCCATGACACCCAGTCTTACAAATTTACTGTCTCTGATGGACACACGTCCAGATCATCCGCTCTCAAATCTCCGCCATCTCTCTCCCCACATCCACCACTGCTGGTGGCTTACCTCCAACTGCGCAACGCTACTCGCTGTTCACATCCAACTGCCCACTACAATAGAAAATTTTTCAACAATGCAAACCAGACACAGATTGCCACACGACAGCGAGTGATTTTCATACAGAGCCCTAGGTGACGTTACCAACATAAAAACCTAAACAGCCTAGCCTACTTACATTATTATTATGGAGGTATTGATTTACTACACATACTACTTTGTTAACTCACTAAGGATGTCTGTTTACTTATAAGAAAATTTATGAAGACCCTAATCTTGTGATATGAAACCAATAAATGATACAGACGCTATAGACACTTAACGACCGCGCGCGTAGACACACACACACACACACACACACACACACACACACACACACTACATGTTGAAAGGTGAATGAAACACTAAAACGGATGGATTGGGAAGATTCACGGCGTTTATAGCTCGCTCCTGGAACAGATGCCAACCGCTAAGTGGCCACTGGAGACGATGCCTCATCAGCGTGCAGATCACAATCGCTGCAGCCGCTGTTCGGATATTTCAGAACATTTGCCCTGCGTGTGACGCATGCCCGTCCAGCTTACGTCAACCCGTATAATTAGCTGTGGTCACTTAGGCTGGGGATCCCTGTCCGCATCTGCTGACGCGCGGCTCCGCGGCTGTCTGTTGCACGCGCCGCCTAAGTCTGCTGCCCATCTGTTTGTATACTGCGGGCCGCTGCCGGCTGCCGGCCAAAACAACTCCAGCGCCGAAGCACACTCACTGTCGTGAGCGAGTGAGTTTCCACATCAGAAACAAATTCTTCGTGTTGCTGCTGCTGGCGCAAGTCTTTCTGGATAGACGCACGGAGGTGGGTAAGTGTATGACTCACCATAAAAACTTTAACCTACGTGCTTACTCGAGGAATTAACCCTCCAGCAGGAGCGCTGTTGGAAAAAGTAAAACTGCATCGGTTTTTATGCCTTATCTACGACTTAACCTTCAGCTGTTGCGCCACTATTGCAATGCTTTCCATTGCTGATGATACTCAACAATGTCAAAATGATTCCAGTTTCTTTCTTTAGCTCTCTCAGTTACTTTTCTGAATTGTAAGCAGCTGTTTGGCAAGTACAATGCTGCTAGCATGAGTTTCTTAGAAGTAGATACCTTGATAAGGGCAAGTCTTCAGGTCCAGATTGTATACCGATTAGGTTTCTTTCAGATTACGCTGATACAATAGCTCCCTACTTAGCAATCATATACAACCACTCGCTCACCGATAGATCTGTACCTACAGATTCGAAAATTGTGCAAGTCGCACCAGTGTTTAAGAAGGGTAGTAGGAGTAATCCATCGAACTACAGACCTATATCATTGACAATGGTTTGCAGTAGGGTTTTGGAGCATATATTGTATTCAAACATTATGAATCACCTCGAAGGGAACGATATATTGATACGTAATCAGCATGGTTTCAGAAAACATCGTTCTTGTGCAACGCAGCTAGCTCTTTATTCGCACGAAGTAATGGCCGTTATCGACAGGGGATCTCAAGTTCATTCCGTATTTCTAGATTTCCGGAAAGCTTTTGACACCGTTCCTCACAAGCGACTTCTAATCAAGCTGCGGGCATATGGGGTATCGTCTCAGTTGTGCGACCGGGTTCGTGATTTCCTGTCAGGAAGGTCGCAGTTCGTAGTAATAGACGGCAAATCATCGAGTAAAATTGAAATGATATCATGTGTTCCCCAGAGAAGCGTCCTGGGACCTCTGCTGTTCCTGATCTATATAAATGACCTGGGTGACAATCTGAGCAGTTCTCTTAGGTTGTTCGCAGATGATACTGTAATTTACCGTCTAGTAAGGTCATCCGAAGACCAGTATCAGTTGCAAAGCGATTTAGAAAAGATTGCTGTATGGTGTGGCAGGTGGCAGTTGACGATAAATAACGAAAAGTGTGAGGTGATCCACATGAGTTCCAAAAGAAATCCGTTGGAATTCGATTACTCGATAAATAGTACAATTCTGAAGGCTGTCAATTCAACTAAGTACCTGGGTGTTAAAATTACGAACAACTTCAGTTGGAAAGACCGCATAGATAATACTGTGGGGAAGGCGAGTCAAAGGTTGCGTTTCATTGGCAGGACACTTAGAAGATGCAACAAGTCCACTAAAGAGACAGCTTACACTACACTCGTTCGTCCTCTGTTAGAATATTGCTGCGCGGTGTGGGATCCTTATCAGGTGGGGTTGACGGAGGACATCGAAAGGGTGCAAAACAGGGCAGCTCGTTTTGTATTATCACGTAATAGGGGAGAGAGTGTGGCAGATATGATATGCGGGTTGGAATGGAAGTCATTAAAGCAAAGACGTTTTTCGTCGCGGCGAGATCTATTTACGAAATTTCAGTCACCAACTTTCTCTTCCGAATGCGAAAATATTTTGTTGAGCCCAACCTACATAGGTAGGAATGATCATCAAAATAAAATAAGAGAAATCAGAGCTCGAACAGAAAGGTTTAGGTGTTCGTTTTTCCAGCGCGTTCTTCGGGAGGGGAATGGTAGAGAGAAAGTATGATTGTGGTTCGATGAACCCTCTGACAAGCACTTAAATGTGAATTGCAGAGTAATCATGTAGATGTAGATGTAGATGTAGATGTACAATGCACGCCTCCTGCTGTGGCATATCCAAGTTTTGTTCTTGGAGTCATTGTGCAGAGGTAACTGTAATAAAAAGTCGACTATACTTATTCACTGTTTTTTATTTTATTTTTATTCAATACATTTAACAGTTTGTTCAGCACAGGGTTTATTTTATTTAAAAAGGTCCATGTTCTAAATTTTTCAACGTGTCTCTGCTAATGTGACAACATTAGGTATGTCTTCCGGAAGTTTAATGATCTCTATTTTGAAAATATCTTTCGTGCGAAATCAAAAGCCCGTTTTAGTCGCATGACATCCTGAAAACCATCAGGAGGTTACAGCATTACATCTGCCATAAACGCTTTGGCTCGGTATCACACCAACGTTTATTAAAACAGATACGATCATATGGGGTAGCAGACAAAATCTGCGACTGGAGTGAGGATATCTAGATAGAATACAGCATGTTATGTTTGGTGGAGGGTCATTGATAGAAGTAGGAGTAACTTCAGGCGTTTCCAGTGAAGTTTACTTAGACACTGTTTATGTTGTATGTTAATGATTACATCCTGTATTAACGACCACGCAGACGATAATAACAACACTCTCAGACCTTTATGGATGGTGCAGTTACCCACACTGAGGTGAAAAAAGTCGCGGGATTGGGATATGAACATATACAGATGGTGGTAGTATCACGTACAAAAGCTATAAATGGGCAGTGCACTGGTGGAACTGTCATTTCTGCTCAGGAGGTTCATAGGAAAAGGTATCCGACGTGACTATGGCCGCAAGACGGGAATTAACAGACTCTGAACGCGGAATGGTGGTTGGAGCTACACGCTTTGGATATTCAATTTCGGTAATCGCTATGGAATTCAGTACTTCAAGATCCTCGGTGCGAAGAGTGTATCGAGAACACTAAATGGCAGGAAATACCTCTCACCAAGGACAATGCAGTGGGCGGCGACCTTCACTTAACATCTGAGAGCAGCGGCCATTGCGTACAGTTGTCAGTGCTAACAGACAAGCAGCACTGCGTGAAATAACTGCAGACGTCAGTGTGGGATGTACGACGAACGTATCCGTTAGGACAGTGCAGCGAAATCTGGCGTTAATGGGCTATGGCAGCAACGACTAATGCGAATACCTTTGCTAACAACACGACATCGCCTGCAACGCCTCAGCTCGTTACGATATCGGTTGGACCCTAGACGACTGGAAAACCGTGGCATGGTCAGATGAGTCCAAATTTCAGTTTGTAAGAGCTGAAGCCAGGATTCGAATGTAGCGCAGATCCCACGACGCCATCGACCCAAGTTGTCCACAATACACTGTACAAGCTGGTGGTGGCTCCATAACCATGTGATCTGAGTTTACATAGCGTGAACTGCGTCCTACGGTCACACTGAACCAATAATTGGCTGTAAATAGTTATGTTCGGCTAGCTGGAGACCATTTGCAGCCATTTTGGGATGGAACTTTTATGGATGGCAATGCGCGATGTCACCGGGGCACAGTCATTCACGATTGGTTTGAAGAACATTCTGGACAATTCGAGCGAAAGATTTGGCCACATAGAACGCACAACATAAAATCCATTGAACGTTTATGGGACACAATCGGGATGTCATTTTTGCATTAAATCGGGCACCTGCAATACCTTCGTAATTATGGGCGGCCACAGCATGGTTGAATATTTCTGCTGAGGACTTCCATTCACTTGTTTACTACATGTCTCGTCGAGATGCTGCTCCTATGACTCTTGTCACCTCAGCGTGTAGTGAAGCTATATCTGGAGAAATCTGCATTAATTTTCGGGCAGATCTTTAAAAGCTTTTAAAGTTTTACAAAGAATCTCGCATGGTGTAACTGTCTGTGTGAATACGAAAAGGAATGATCAAATAACCTTTTTCGCAGATAGGCTGGTGGAAGCTTACATTCTTTGGCAGGATACTGGGAGAAAGGCCTGCGAAGGAGACTGCCGACGAAAAACTTGTTCATTCCCTCCTGGCATACTGCTGAAGCGTGAGGGACCAAAGGTTGTTTTGACCTACGGGGAAACATCATGTAAATGCCGAGAAACCTGAATAGGAAAATGCTTCTTAATAGACACAAATTATCTCGCGAAAGCCTACACAACAAAAGAAATTGGATGAAAGACAGTCAAATGTTTTGTGAAATGATATGGCTAAAAGAAAAAAAAAGGTTAGACATACGTTTGACGCGCCTTTGGTCGACGATAGAAATAGTGCAGAGCAAATGAGGTGCCACTAAAGAACTGTATATTGAAACATTTTTGAGATCGAAATATTTTTGGAATTTTTTACACCTTCGGTGGCAGGCATCAGAGACGTGTCATGGCTCCACAACATCACACACACACTTTAGATAGTCCAACAGACATATATCCTCTAGAACTCTTTAAAATTGTAAGTTAATCAATCAGCATAAAATTCTCAATCGGCACCGTATGCAAAATATCTAGTCCTTGAAGACACGAACGTCTTGTATACCTACTAGCAACTACTCGTGAGATATTTCAGTTTTACCTCAAATCAAAATCACAAGAGGAGCACGTATAATTTGTAAAGGCCGGGTGATAGGCCAAGATTTCAGTCAGATTACGTCATAGTCAGACACAGATTACGGAGTCATATACTGGATTGTATGGCGTATCCAGAGGCAGATATAGACTCAGATTACATATTACTAGTGATGAAGAGTAGGCTAAAAGATTATTCAGGAAGAATCAACACGTTTAGAAGTGGAATGCAGAAGTACTAAGGAATGACGAGATAGATTGAAGTTCCTTTTTATAGGTACAACTTTAAGGAATAGGTCAGTAGGCAGTATAGTTTAAGGGAAATGAACATACCTAAAAAGTGCAATCAAAGAAGTTGGAAAGAAAAATATAGGTACAAAGAGGGTAATAGCGAAGAAACCGTGGATAACAGAATAAATACTTAAATCGATCGATAGAAGAAGGAAGTACAAAAATGATCAGGGAAATTAAGGAATAAAGAAATACAATTCTCTGAGGAATGAAACACTTGGGAAGTGCAGTGAAGCTAAGACGAAATGGCTGCATGAATAACGTGAAGAAATCGAAAAGGAAATGGTTGGCGAAAGGACTGACAGCATATAGTAAAGTTCAAACAACTTTCGATGAAATTCAAGTGGTAACATTACGATTGCAACGGGAAATCCACTGTTAAATGCAGAGGAGAGAGCTGATAGGTGGAAAGAGTACACTGAAGGCCTCTGATGTGACGTAAGAAGAAACACGAACCGATTTAGAAGAGACAGGGGATCCAGTATTACAATCAGAATTTAATAGAGCTTTAGAGGACTTAAGATCAAATAAGGCATAAAAGATAAATAACATTCCATTAGAATAAAATCATTGCTGAAAGTGGCAACAAAACGGCCATTCACATCGGTGTGTAGGATGTACGAGTCCGGCGACATATTACCTGACTTTCGGAAAAATATCATCCACACAATTCCGAAGACTTCAAGAGCTGACAAGTGCAAGAATTATATGATCAAAAGTATCTTGCCACCCCCCCAAAACATACGTTTTTTTCATATTAGGTGCATTGTCCTGCCATCTACTGCTAGGTACTCCATATCAGCGAGCTCAGAAGTCATTAGACATCGTGAGAGAGCAGAATGGGGCGCTCCGCGGAACTCACGAACTTTGAACGTGATGAGATGATTGGGTGTCACTTGTGACATACGTCTGTACTGCAGATTTTCACACTCCTGAACGTCCCTAGGTCCACTGTTCCCGATGTGATTGTAGAGTGGAAACGTGAAGGAATGCGTGTAGTACAAAAGCATACAGACCGACCTAGTCGACTGACTGAGACCGCCTACATTTGAAGAGGGTCGTTATGTGTAATAGGCAGACATCTACCCAGACCATCACACAGGAATTACAAACTGCATCAGGATCCACTGCAAGTACTACGACAGTCAGGTGGGAAGTGAGAAAACTTGGATTTCATGGTCGAGCGGCTGCTCGTAAGTCGCACATCACGCCAGTAAATGCCAAACGACGCCTCGCTTGGTGTAAGGAGCGTAAACATTGGACGACTGAGCAGTGGGAAAACGTTTTGTGAAGTGACGAACCACGGTACACAATGCGGCCATCCGATAGCAGGGTGTGGGTATGGTGATTGACCGGTGAACGTCACAGCCAGCGTGTGTAGTACCAACAGTAAAATTCGGAAGCGGTGGTGTTACGGTATGGGCGTGGTTTTCATGCGGGGGGGGGGGGGGGGGGGGAGGGCGGGCGGGAGGGTTGCACCCTTTGTTATTTTGCGTGCCATTATCACAGCACTGGTCTACACTGATGTTTTCAAAAAAAAATGGTTCAAATGGCTCTGAGCACTATGGGACTTAACATCTATGGTCATCAGTCCCCTAGAACTTAGAACTACTTAAACCTAACTAACCTAAGGACAGCACACAACACCCAACCATCACAAGGCAGAGAAAATCCCTGACTCCGCCGGGAATCGAACCCAGGAACCTGGGCGTGGGAAGCGAGAACGCTACCGCACGACCACGAGATGCGGGCTGATGTTTTCCTCCACAGGTACATCGACAAGTCCATGTGCTCTTACTTGAATCTGTGGTCTGAGTTTGTGTGGAGGCATCACACTTACAGATGGGCGTCTTAAAGGCTGATGCAAAAGAAGTAGTAAACACCGGTGGTTGCGTAGCTCTGAAAACGTTTTTAGCTTCCCTATAGCGTATGCGTCTCTTTACTTCCAACTTCTGAATTTTCCTTTCCTCGTTGTAAACCTCACACTTTCTGCTTGACACTGGGTGATCCCTAGCGAGGATTACACATTACGGATGAAGTGTATAAGAATTGCCTGACACGTGAGCTGAGCGTCCGCAATTGCCGCACGTAGCCTTTCTATTGCATCCCGTAGTGGTATGAACAAACCTTTGACATTTATACCACGGCATTGGGTTAGGTACAAACGGGCGAACCTTAAGACGGATGTAGCAGCAAGAATATGTCCAGGTAATTCTGGAGTACTAAACGTTAGAATAAATGTTTGGCGATTTTTCCAATATGCCATTGACTCCCCTCATATAGTTCTGCACTTCCGTGGCACCCATATTATTCCATTCTTCACGTTACTTCGCGGGTTCCATCTCCATTCATTTGGAGCAGGTAACCACACCCATACTGAACTTAAGGGCGTTATGAAACCCAGCCTCGAGTGGGTAGTCACCTAAGGCCGTACATCCCAGAAGCTTAGATATTTGGTTTGAATCAGCAGTCTCAACTAAAGGTGTTCCATTACGAAGTCGCATGACACTTTTCAGAGCCGCAGTAATATCCTCCAATGGCTTGTGACTATATAAAGGGGAGATCTTCTCAAAGGTTCCCTGTTAACTGATTACAATGAAAGCGCTACGGCACACTAATGCCCTGTTACTATGATTCTGAGACCTTTTCGGGAGGACTAACCTACCAAGCTCTCTTTGAGGAGTGGGTGTAGGTACTGTCTGACAGTACACGCGTCTCGTCAGGATTAGTTGTTTGGTGAGATCGTTCCATACGGATCCCATGAGACGCGAGGGAAACAACCGTCGACCCAGGCAGAGCCCTACATGCCTGAGCAAGCCTTAGACCACTGGTGGGCGGCGGGAGCCCCAGAGGTGGCCCGCTATTGACTGTTTTACCTCAACAGCCATTCACCTCATCAGCACGTAGCACACCTTAAGGTTGAGGTTTTCTTTTTTATAGAGGTGTGTACCTTCCTCGCGGTCCAGGAGGTGAAGCCAAGACAGCCACTCTCCGAAACACACAATATTCCACCGCTGTGTCACGTGGTGGTCGCTGAAGCGTGCCAAGAGGTAATGGTGACAGAGGGCTGGCGGCGCTTACCAGCCTCAGCTCAGGAACTCCGGGGTCGCCAAGCCCGTACTCAGCAAACGAATGCTGAGCCCGTGAGGGGATAAACTGGAACTATCTAAATCTGAATACAATAGATTAAGCTATGAAACGAAAGAGCAGCATCTAGAAAACTATTGTTTACTGTAGATACAGAAGAGGATGATGCTATCATCAGATTTCAACGACGGAGATTCTACAGGCGAATGGATTCCGAGTAAGGAAGATGCTGCTGCTTCAGATATTGAAGATGCTGTTCGTGCTCGTAATGATACTGAAGTTGAAAGAGAGACAAGTGATAATAATAGCGATGAATTGACAGAGCTGACGAAAACTGTGAAGAAGTAGTGTCTTCTGCAGGCATTCTGCGTCGTGAAGATGGAACTAAATGGCATAAGGAATCTCTCGGACAAAAAAGTCGCTGAAGTGTAATATTTTGCGGGAAATGGCTTGTTCAACAAGTATAACAAAACCTCTTTTTATAAAAGACGCCCTCGAGAGCATATTTACAGAAGAAATGTGTAATATAAAAAATACGTGAAGCCGACAGGTAGGAAAATCAGGTATTCACAAACTATAACATCAATTCAGAAGGAGCAGCGAAAATGTGGAAGCCATTGACAACAGAAGGATTTAATGTATATCTTGGTATACTGATTACAGATAGAGTAAGATCCTCTGACACTGAACACACAAAGGAAATGTGGAAAACAAATGCATTTCCAAAGGTTTTGGCAGATAAGCAGATTTATAAGATTTGCCAATGTGAACACTAGGGCTGAGTGTTTGAAAAGTAATAAGGCTGCTGCAATATCTGACATATTTGGAATTTTGAATCCAAATCTTCGTGAAAACTATGTGCCTTTTATCGCCTCACTGTTGATAAACAGCTTTTCCCTTACAAAAGAAAGATAAGACTTACTCATTACATGCCCGTGTTACAAAGAAGAAGAAAACAGTTCTAATTTTATCCACAATGCATTATGATGCATCCACTTTTTTTCTGGTCATCTTTCAAAGTTAGATGTACGCTTTGTTATAACAGCACGTTTATAATATGTAAAAGCTGTGTTCCCGTTACAGTGTAAAAAGGAGGGCACAGAGATGGCCGTTAGCATTTTTTTTTTTTTTACAACGTTCTGGATAGTGTCTGCTTAGCAGCCTATGTTATTTACACAGAAAACAATCCACAAAGCTGTGTCTCATAGAAGCAGACTGTTTCCACTGGATCTGAGAAAACATTTGGAAATGCCTTCCATTATCTGTACATCATCAAATCGTAATTGCCTCAGAACATTTTAGGTAAAATCGAGTATTGAGTGCGTGATAGGAAGACATCTAACTCTGGTTCCTGAATAACCGTAGGCTCAGACGAAACGAGATGCTTCTGGACGACTGAAAATCGTTGGTGACTGTTGTGCATGCAAATCTCAATCAAAAAGAGGAAGAGGAAAACAAGAAAGAGTTGCAAGAAATGTAAAAACCAATATGTGATGAGCATTGCATCACAACATTGTGTGGATTCTGTGAATTAATAATAATTAAAAATATATCTTTCCGTTGTAACGAGTAGCAAAATTTAGTAGCTATATAACGTTATGCAATTCACTATGTCACAACTAGTAAAAAAATGATCTATTTTTCTCATATCTATGACTATATCTGTTGTAATGTTGTTCGGTTGTCTAAAAAATAATGAAACCATTGATGTATCATACACTGAAGAGCCAAAGAAACGAGTACACGCGCTTAATATCGTGTAGGGCCCCCGTGAGCACACAGAAGTGCCACAAAACTATGTAGCTTGGACTCGACTAACGTCTGAAGTAGTGCTGGAGAGCTGCAAGGCTGTCCATAAATCCGTAAGAGTACGAAGACCAAAGATATACTTGTAAGGACCTAACATCTATGGCCAAGCACACGCAAACAAAACGGTACAGGTGAGCCCCTGTTAATCAGACGCCACTATTGGATATCCAGCTGGAATACACTGCCGAATAACTGGCACCACGCAAGGAAGCCGTACCGTACACTGCATGCAGACAAGCTCCACACATCCCCCACACAGATGATCTATGGCCGATCTCCCACTACTGTATAACGATCTTGATTGTTCCAGGAATGTAGCGGCTGCAGCAACTGGGATACATCGCCATCGCTTGCCACGGTAATGTGCATGATACCCATGCTAACAAATCCAACCTTGCATGAACTGTCACAGCTAGTAAGCCACTACTGCTCTTACTACCCATCCCAATGTCGCAGAGGTTTTTTTCCCACGGCACGAGTCTTGGCACTTTTTTCCCTCTGCTCTTCAAATCGCTACCCTCACTCGCGTTTCGTCCACTAGCTATCACCTGATGGACCGTGTTAATGCGTAGTCTTACCCAGACGCACGGATAACATCACAGCCCAGCATCCTGCGATCCACTTACTAGATAACTAACATGTTGACGGAGGTGACAGTAGAACTTTTGGCTTGGTCACCACGTTGGTGCGGGTGTGGAGGGTCTCCATCTCTTTAAAAGAGGGGATGGAGATCTCTTCTGAACAGCATGTTGAAGGACATCCCAGATATGCTCAATAATGTTCATGTCTGGGGAGTTTGGTGGCCAGCGGAAGAGTTTAAGCACAAAAGACTGTTCCAGGAGTCACTCTGTAGCAATTATGGACGTGTGAGGTGTCGCGTTGTCCTGCTGGAATTTCGCGTTCCGTCGGAATGCAAGTGATCACACAGGATACTTACATACGTATCACCTGTCAGTCGTATCTAGACTTATCAGGCGTCCCACATCATTCCAACTGCACACGCCCTACACCATTACAGCGCCTCCACCACCTTGAACAGTCCCCTGATGGCATGCAGGGTCCATAGAGTCATGAGATTGTCTCCATACCCGTACATGTCCGTCCAATCGATAAAATTTGAAACGAGACTCGCCCGACGAGGCAACTTGTTTGCAGTCGTCAATAGTTCAATGTCGTTGTTGGCGGGCCCAGGCGAGGGGTAAAGTTTTGTGCCGTGCAGCCATCACGGGTACACGAGTGGGCCTTCGGCTCCGATGTTTCGTTGAATGGTTCGCACGCTGACACTTGTTGATAGCCCGGCATTGAAATCTGCAGCAATTTGCGGAAGGGTTGCACTTATGTCACGTTGAACGATTCTCTTCAGTCGTCGTTGATCCCGTTTTTGCAGGATCTTTTTCCGACCGCAGCGATTTTCGAGATATGATGTCTTACCGGATTCCTGATATTCACGGTACACTCGTGAAATGGTCGTGCGGGAAAATCCCCACTTCATCGCTACCTCGGAGATGCTGCGTCCCATCGCTCGTGCTCCTGGCTGCAACACCACGTTCAAACCCACTTAAATCTTGATAACCTGCCGTTGTAGCAGCAATAACCAATGTAACAACTGCGGCAGGCTCTTGTTGTCTTATATAGGCCTTACGGACCACAGCGCCGAATTCTGCCTATTTACATATATCTGTATTTGAATATGCATGCCTATACCAGTTTCTTTGGTGCCTCCGTGTATAAAATAAAGTATTTCATGTGTGAACTTCACTTCTGTTCCAATGGAGTTACGTGGTTATTGGGGTAATCCGAATGTAGATTATGGAGTCCATTATGTTCCTTCGCATTTAAATGCTCTTCTCTGAAAATATTTAAGTTATTTTTTATTATGACTTTCATGAAGATGCAAATGAAGAATAACCATAGGCTTGCGAACACTAGTTTTAATATACGTGAAAAATTGCCTTTTATAGCTACAAAGATTACGCCGGTAACCCTATGGACGCACAGGAGATATTGAAGAGACACTGAGGCAACAGTAGTGGAGTAACTTTACATCGCAAAGTGAAATGAAAGACCTAACTCATGAGGTATTTATGTTGCTGCCAGCTTAAGAGACATTTAGGATTATTGAAAGTACAGTGACAGTCGTTTTAGAGTCAGCCACAAAACAAATTAAGCATGTATTACTCAAAACAGACAATAGGAAAACATCTTAAATAATTGCATTTGCTGAATATTTATTAATTAAATCATACATAAATAACTATACCTTTAAAACCATGCAAAACGTTGTGAGTGTTTGCAATGTTTATATTTTTAATAATAGACATTGTTTTCTAGAGAGTTCTGTAGGATTTATTTAAATATTGTATTACGTAAACAACCTTCTGTCTTCCTGGATTTTGAAGTTCCATCTAGTTAAAATGAAGTATCTACACATTGTGATGTAACCAAGCAAAATAAATAATATGAAATCTCCGTTACCGGTGAGTATCATGACTTTCTGTGAAATAAAACAGGAATTTTACAAAAAAGAACCCTTTCTGTAGCCTGTGAAGAACAATCTTTTGAATATAAATTTTGTGTTTATATAGCTCAATTAACATAAACATAAATATTCCAATTTTCATAAAATAGTTTTCGTAAGTGTTTTTACAAACTGTTGTCGTACTTACGTGTCAATATATGTAAGACTGATTCAGCAGTTTATTGAATATCTGTATAAAAGACTGAAATCATTGAGATAAGTTTGTGTTAGCTTTGTTCTTGTTGCTTACACTTGGCGGTAAGAGTAGTTGTAGAACGGAGTCTTGTGGATCTTTCTGTGTGAATACGAAATATCGTATTCATGATCCATGGAACTAGTATTAATCTAATCTAATCTAATCTGTGCAGACATAACGGACAGTAAGGACTTTGTGTCTGATATATTTTGCGAGCCAATCGTATGATTAATTACGAGTACAAAAGATATAACGAAGAAACGTTTTAGTTTATTGCTAATGACTCCTCAAACTTAAGACTCCTGGAAGTTGTAGCTTTTATTTTTAAAAGGATAACCTGTAGACTTTGTCGTAGCCCTGAGATGAGGCAACGAAACCAACATCGAGTGAATCAGCTAAGTACTATTTTAACAGTTGAACAATACGTGCATGGGTTTTTTCTTTTTCAATTTCATTCAAAATAACTGACGTAAGTGCTAAGACATTATTTAAATAGGCATATTAAAACATGAAGTTTCGATCTGTATAAACTCATCATCTTTAGCAGCAAG
This sequence comes from Schistocerca piceifrons, assembly GCF_021461385.2. Lineage (NCBI taxonomy): Eukaryota > Metazoa > Arthropoda > Insecta > Orthoptera > Acrididae > Schistocerca > Schistocerca piceifrons. Next base: position 105,508,220 of record NC_060139.1, read on the forward strand.
AGGTGAAACGAACAGCAATTTCATGAGGTACGTAAGTTGCTGCAATCTCCAGAGATACTTTGGATTCTTAGAAGTACAGCGCTATAGAGATGAAACACATCTGTTCTTAGAGCAGCCCCAAGGCAATTTAACCATATATTACTCAAAACAGACAATAGGTAAATTTGTTCTATTGTAACAATGTCTAAACACTACGATCCTTTCCAACCGAAAGCTCTCGATATCTTTCTATGAGAAAAGGACTGGTCGGTATATCCGTAGGATACTGTCGACATACCACTGTGCTGGACCCTGCGGATGGCAACCAAAGATGTCCTGCTCTGAAAGGAAATGGCACCCCAGATCACCACACCTGGTTCTAAGGCCATATAGGAGCGACGATCAGGTTGGCATCTCAACGCTGTCCGGGAATTGTCCAGGCACATCTTCGGCCTGCAATGTCATTGACTGTAATTGAATTGTCCTCAGTGATGAGTCCCGCTTTGAATCGCTGCTGCTTCTCTTCGTGCTTGCCAAACGTTACCGTGGCCGGCAGGGTGCCGGGTCTTTCCCCAAATGAGAAGGTGTGGATCGTTATGGTCAGGACCCTCCAACTTACTCTGCAGTTTGACGAACCAATGCACCAATTGGACAGAAGTTAGCTCGATAGTCCTCATGACTTCCAACAACTCTATCATTGCATGCCGAGACGAATAAATGCTTGCATAAGAGCCGGAGGATGGTCAGCACGTTATTAACTTGCTCAGTTTGTGAAGTTTTATGCCTAGAGTTAGTCATCTACATTTTTTGAAATTGTAATTTCGTTTTGTCTGTACATGTAAACCATATCTACGAATACCGTCGTATTCGGATAATTACTTCATGGTGCGTAGTTTTTTTTTATTTTTTTCTAGTGTAAATGTAAGTAATTCCTTTATGAGGAAATATGTCCAGACTGGGGCGCCGAGTTTTTCTTCTTTCTTATGATAGGGAGGTCTCATTACATTCAGCTTCCGTTGCTATGTACTCTGTAAGCTGCTGTTTTATATACAGGAAACGATCGTGGTTAAGCCATGAGTTCATTTTTCATGCTCGAAGCCTACTCTCGTCGACCCTTCTGGCATGATTCAATTTAAGCCTCGTGCTCAACTTTCATAATCGAAAGTTAGCTTCGTCAGCTTTGTCTGACTGTGGATTATTGACTGCTTTGTTAGAAGAGACCACGGCCAATTTCCTTTTCATAATTTCGACCTTGTGTTCCGTATGTAGTGTTCTAGTCGTCGATGAGACTTTTTCCTTAAATTGCTTTAGGTGAAACCAAGGATGATTAGTTTCAAAAGGACATTGCCTGTATCATTCTTCGTCCTTGACCAGTTCGAACTTGTGTTACAGTGTTGCTCTACGTTCATCTTTCACCCTTCCTTGTTCTCCATGTGAAATCATTCAGCGATAGGGTTATCTAATTCTGATTTGTAGCTTTTGGAGTATCTGAGGTGTGTCTCTACCTTTCTTTCTAAAAAACTTATTTGTCAAGTAAAATCTTAGTTTGTACTTATTAGGACACAGAATGAGAATTTGCTTGTCAGTGTTATCGCCATGAAAGTTCAGTCACGAGTGTTAAGATGCAGTTATTAAAACTGGAAACAACAAGTGTCCACTTGAGCATTTTACAGCTAACACGTGTGGACAGTCGTCCAAGGCAATGACCTGTGTTCTTCAATGTGCTGTCAACGGAATGCTCATGTGAATAACACTCTATAATGAAGTCATTTGTTTCAGTGTAGTCTGTCAATAGCTGCTCCGCTCTAATTGCCGAACTGCTCTTTCGTAGGTAAAAATCATACGCTTTATCTGAACACACAAATTAAAACACCATTCTTATGACCTAACGTCGAAGAGTAATACGCCTTTCACTTGTCGTCTGCAGTATCTGGCAATAATAAACGACATCCGACACGTGTATGGCTGTGGCTTTGCATATATGGCTTTTGTGCAATCGTTTCCCCATTTAAGTGAAAAAAATAATACATGGTCACATTAATTGAATTTTACGTCGGTGTTTGGTAGGGCATGATAATAATAAACAAAGGGAAAAACACTATTATGCAAAATTATTTTTATTTGGTCATTACCCAGCTTTCAGTTTCTCATGCTATCTTCAGGTGACAAATGACTGTCGCAAACAAAGACAAACATTAAGTGCTATTGACAAGGATGTTATTTCTGCAGAACATACAAAAGTGACGAAGGTTTTACATAGGAAAACTTTACAACAATTATATTAAACAAAAAGGGGGAAAACAAAGTTTCTGTGTGGAGATACGTGTAACAAATAATGAGAAATAAATTGAATTTACAGTTTGAATCTAGTATTTAAAACGAAAACTTAATTTAATAAAGAGGGAAATTGAATTTGAATATTTAATACTAGTCTAGCACTTTATGTTACGCGTTTTATGATTTCCAGTGTTTCTAGCAGAAGCAATGGAAATCAGAAAGCAAGTGACATAGAATGCCATCCTAGCATTAAATAATCAAACTCACTTTCCATCTTTTCGTTTGTTAAATGAAGTTTTACTTATAAACACTAGATTCAAACCGTGAATTCATTTTGTTCAGCATCATTTGTTATATGTGTCTCCACAAATATTTTTAGTTAACGTACTTATTGTAATATTTTCTTATGTAAACACTTTCTCAATTTTGTTCCTTCTGTAATAATTATATCTGTGTAAGTCGCACGTCATGTTTACCTAAGTTTGCGACATTCGTTCGTCACCGGAAGAGCATCTGCGAAGCCGACGCGGGTAATTTTGCATAACATCAGGAAGTGTTTTTTTTTTCATTTTGATATTAATTCATAGTGGTTACAACATTATCACATCGAGTTAAATCATAATGCTGTGATCACACGTTTTAAAGGTTATTATACGATTTTGTTATCATTGGTTACACCTGTTGCTATGACTATCTGAAAATCATATAGTCACAGGCATGGAAATGGTAAATGTAGGTGGCTATAAGCTTTCAGCACATGTCTGTGATAGTGTGAAAAATTTTGAAACTAAAAAATTTTGCATACAGCAATATATAGAAAAGTATGTGCATGTGAGCATTAACTAACTAATGGCACTTTCATAATTGTATCTGTGTATACGTCCACATTGGGAAATTTTCAACCATTTATGAAAAACTTTGATTCATTGTTGTGCTGTCTGTTAGACAGAGGAAAGCCTATAATTGTTTGTGGGGAATTCAATGTAGATTTCCTGAACGAGTCTGATAGAAGGAATGGACTTGAAGTGTTACTTCGTTCTTTCAGTTTGACATCAGTTATTGATTTTCCTACTTGGATGGTACAGGAAAGCAGCGCACTGATAGGTAATGTTACCATGAACCAAGATAGTTTAATCAAATAAAAACGTCTTCTGCTAAGAATGGTCTGTCTGATCATGATGCGCAGCCAGTTACAGTATATGATATAGCTCCATACAGTAATGCAAAGCATTGCTCCAAAATAATGCGTTCAATTAACGATTTAACAACTCAAAATTTTAGGAAAAGCATGCAACAGTCAGACTGGTATAAGGTGTACAGGGAACATGATACTAATTTAAAATTTAACCTATTTCATGATACCTTTCTGAGTATATTTGAAAACAGTTTCCCTAAGAAAACAGTAAAATATAATCGCAAAATACCATGTAAAAATCAATGGCTCACTAAAGGGACAAAAATATCTTGTAAACAGAAAAGAGAAATTTATCTTACAGCTAGGTGGAGTAATGATCCTGAAACGATGAAACAGTATAAAAACTATAGCAAATTTTTAAGAAAAGTTATTAAAAAGTCCAGAAGTATGTGCATTATGTCTGAGATTAGCACATCTGATAATAAAATTAAAACAATTTGTAATATTGCTAAAACGAAAACAGGGCCACCGAGAGCACAGGAAGGCTGTATTTCCATCAAACACAATGAAACGTTTGTTAACCATAAGTCAGAAGTGGAAAACATTTTTAATAATAATGTTTTAAGTGTTGTAGAGAAAATAGGGATCAGCTATTCATTAGAAAATGCAAGGCAGTATATGGAAGAGGCAGTACTGATTCAATTTGATAAAACTGAAATTCAAACTACCTCTCCTACTGAATTTAGGAGAATAATAAATTCACTCAAATGCAAAAGCTCACATGGAACTGATAGCATTTCCAACAGAGTACTAAAAACTTGTTCCCAACAAATAAGTAGGATTCTCAGCCACATATGTAGTAGCTCACTAAAACAGGTCATTTTTCCAGATAGACTGAAATATGCTATTATTAAATCATTGCATAAAAAAGGGGATGGATCTGATCCTATCAACTACCGCCCAATCTCACTTCTTACAGCTTTATCCAAAATATGTGAAAAAGTAATGTACTCAAGAGTAGCATCACATATTTCTCAAACTGAAGCACTAACGACATGTCAATTTGGATATATATATATATATATATATATATATATATATACACTCCTGGAAATTGAAATAAGAACACCGTGAATTCATTGTCCCAGGAAGGGGAAACTTTATTGACACATTCCTGGGGTCAGATACATCACATGATCACACTGACAGAACCACAGGCACATAGACACAGGCAACAGAGCATGCACAATGTCGGCACTAGTACAGTGTATATCCACCTTTCGCAGCAATGCAGGCTGCTATTCTCCCATGGAGACGATCGTAGAGATGCTGGATGTAGTCCTGTGGAACGGCTTGCCATGCCATTTCCACCTGGCGCCTCAGTTGGACCAGCGTTCGTGCTGGACGTGCAGACCGCGTGAGACGACGCTTCATCCAGTCCCAAACATGCTCAATGGGGGACAGATCCGGAGATCTTGCTGGCCAGGGTAGTTGACTTACACCTTCTAGAGCACGTTGGTTGGCACGGGATACATGTGGATGTGCATTGTCCTGTTGGAACAGCAAGTTCCCTTGCCGGTCTAGGAATGGTAGAACGATGGGTTCGATGACGGTTTGGATGTACCGTGCACTATTCAGTGTCCCCTCGACGATCACCAGTGGTGTACGGCCAGTGTAGGAGATCGCTCCCCACACCATGATGCCGGGTGTTGGCCCTGTGTGCCTCGGTCGTATGCAGTCCTGATTGTGGCGCTCACCTGCACGGCGCCAAACACGCATACGACCATCATTGGCACCAAGGCAGAAGCGACTCTCATTGCATAAAAAAGGGGATGGATCTGATCCTATCAACTACCGCCCAATCTCACTTCTTACAGCTTTATCCAAAATATGTGAAAAAGTAATGTACTCAAGAGTAGCATCACATATTTCTCAAACTGAAGCACTAACGACATGTCAATTTGGATATATATATATATATATATATATATATATATATATATATATATATATATACACACTCCTGGAAATTGAAATAAGAACACCGTGAATTCATTGTCCCAGGAAGGGGAAACTTTATTGACACATTCCTGGGGTCAGATACATCACATGATCACACTGACAGAACCACAGGCACATAGACACAGGCAACAGAGCATGCACAATGTCGGCACTAGTACAGTGTATATCCACCTTTCGCAGCAATGCAGGCTGCTATTCTCCCATGGAGACGATCGTAGAGATGCTGGATGTAGTCCTGTGGAACGGCTTGCCATGCCATTTCCACCTGGCGCCTCAGTTGGACCAGCGTTCGTGCTGGACGTGCAGACCGCGTGAGACGACGCTTCATCCAGTCCCAAACATGCTCAATGGGGGACAGATCCGGAGATCTTGCTGGCCAGGGTAGTTGACTTACACCTTCTAGAGCACGTTGGTTGGCACGGGATACATGTGGATGTGCATTGTCCTGTTGGAACAGCAAGTTCCCTTGCCGGTCTAGGAATGGTAGAACGATGGGTTCGATGACGGTTTGGATGTACCGTGCACTATTCAGTGTCCCCTCGACGATCACCAGTGGTGTACGGCCAGTGTAGGAGATCGCTCCCCACACCATGATGCCGGGTGTTGGCCCTGTGTGCCTCGGTCGTATGCAGTCCTGATTGTGGCGCTCACCTGCACGGCGCCAAACACACATACGACCATCATTGGCACCAAGGCAGAAGCGACTCTCATCGCTGAAGACGACACGTCTCCATTCGTCCCTCCATTCACGCCTGTCGCGACACCACTGGAGGCGGGCTGCACGATGTTGGGGCGTGAGCAGAAGACGGCCTAACGGTGTGTGGGACCGTAGCCCAGCTTCATGGAGACGGTTGCGAATGGTCCTCGCCGATACCCCAGGAGCAACACTGTCCCTAATTTGCTGGGAAGTGGCGGTGCGGTCCCCTACGGCACTGTGCATCCGTGCGTCGCTGCGGTCCGGTCCCAGGTCGACGGGCACGTGCACCTTCCGCCGACCACTGGCGACAACATCGATGTACAGTGGAGACCTCACGCCCCACGTGTTGAGCAATTCGGCGGTACGTCCACCCGGCCTCCCGCATGCCCACTATACGCCCTCGCTCAAACTCCGTCAACTGCACATACGGTTCACGTCCACGCTGTCGCGTCATGCTACCAGTGTTAAAGACTGCGATGGAGCTCCGTATGCCACGGCAAACTGGCTGACACTGACGGCGGCGGTGCACAAATGCTGCGCAGCTAGCGCCATTCGACGGCCAACACCGCGGTTCCTGGTGTGTCCGCTGTGCCGTGCGTGTGATCATTGCTTGTACAGCCCTCTCGCAGTGTCCGGAGCAAGTATGGTGGGTCTGACACACCGGTGTCAATGTGTTCTTTTTTCCATTTCCAGGAGTGTATTAATGACTTGGCACTCTATATGCATGAAGATGTAAAGCTAGTTCTTTTTGCTGATGATACACGTATAGTAATCACACCCATCAAGCAAGCATCAGCTGAGGAAATTGCAAATAATGTTCAGAAAATAAGTAAGTAGTTCTCTGCAAATTGACTCTCACTAAATTTAGAGAAACACAATCTATTCAATTCTGTATAGTAAATGTCATAATACCATTGATACTTATAGACTATGAACAGAAGTCTGTTGCTAAGTCAGAATACTCAAAATTTCTGGGTGTGTGCATTGATGAGAAATTGAATTGGAAGAAACCAATCGATGATCTGCTGAAATGGTTAGGTTCAGCTACTTATACTATTAGCGTTATTGCAAATTTTGGTGATAAGCATATCAGTAAATTAGCCTAATATGTCTATTTTCATTCACTGCTTTCATATGGCATCGTATTTTGGGGCAATTCATCATTAAGAAAGAAAGTATTCATTGCACAAAACCGTGTAATCAGAATAATACTGGGAGCCCACTCAAGATCACCTTGCAGACATTTATCTATTTTCGTAATATTCACAGTAACTTCGCAATTCTTATATTCACTAATGAAATTTGTCATTAATAGCCCATCCCAATTTAAAAAACAGTGAAGTGCATAGCTACAACACTAGAAGAAAGGATTATCTTCACTATTCTGGATTAAATCTCACTTTGGCACAGAACGGGTGAACTATGCTGCCACAAAACTCTTTGGTCATTTGCCAAATAGTATTAAAAGTCTGATAGATAGCCAACCAACATTTAAAAGCAAATCAAACGAATTTCTGAATGACAAGTCCTTCTACTCAGTAGATGAATGATGAACTCTTAGATATGAAGCAGTAATTGAAAAAAAACTATTTTGTGTAAAGAAAACTTATTTTGAAGTGTTACATTCCACATCATTACGAAATGTCATATTCATGATCTATGGAACGAGGATTAATGTATGTGTATGCACAGTTAAGCAAACGTTCGTAAGTAATGTGAAACTGATATACATGAGCTTAAATTGCCGTGATTCACTTATTTTGATTATATGGGTACATCTGTGTCGCACGTGGTCGTAGGTTCACATGGTAAGAGTACGGACATATACGTGAGTCAACACTGAATGTACAAGATGAGGAACGCATTATAACATGTTTGTTTAACACGACTGAAGTAGACGTCCTCAAATTCAGGCAGTACAAAGAAAAAGACATCGTTTACAATATAAGACTTAACAGGAACTGTTCGTTAATGTTACCATGAGAGGTTCAAGTGTACTCCCTACTTTCGGACATGAACAATTGACTGCACTGCATCCAAATCTAATCGCTTTCTTATCAACAAACGCAAGGGAGGCCTGGAAGAGATGTAACAATCAGGAATAAACCTACAGGTAAATCCCCACAGGTCGCCTATTATTCATTACTAGTTTCACTCATTGAACGTGAGCATCTTCAGATATTCTTTACCCTTGCAGAAACAAAGGACAAACGTTCGGCTCAGCAACATCGTCAACACAGAGTGATGTGATTTGGTTGTAGACCACTATGTGTTGATAATCGTGAGAAGTGGAGATTTAACGTTTGCTGTGTTGCCATCTGTGTAACGAATGTCTGAATACACTCTTCACTAATGAATGAAACTAGTAGTAAATGACAGAAAAACAGCGACTGTTGGCAAGCTCGTTAAGTTTCCATATTTATTTTTTCGTTGTCAGAAAATATAAAGAATGGCCACAAAGTAAGAGAGACCAATTGTGCATAGGACCGCACTATATTTTGGAACGGTGGATATTGATTACTGTGACGAGAAAGTGTCAAAATTTCTGTGTTGCTTCGAGATGTAACTGCCATGTTGCGAGACCCAATTAATGATATACGGATACTAGATTTATACAGGTGTAGGCGATACACATTTGAATACTTACATATTAGACACAACGTATTTTTATTAAACTGACCCACATTTGCGATTATTTTTCATACTTACACACACATTACTCGTTGAGTAATACATTTAAAATAGTTTAAAGACTCTTAGGCAACAAAGTTCATCATTTCATATTGTATACTAAACGGTGGGTGTATACAGATAAAAAATTCATGTTGTAACATGGCTCTTTCAAGAATGTCTATACAGTAACTTATCCATAGGACGACTGTTAGAGTATATTGAATGAAACTTGAATTCGGAGATTCACCAATTACCAAAGAAAAATAGTTTTCTCATTATATATTCGGGATTGTTAATTAATCTAATGACTGGTTCACAAAATATGTGAGATATGACGTTCATACAGTAAGAAATCATTTGTTCTCACAGAAAGTTTCACAAGACTCTGTTCTACAATGGTTCTTCCTGCCAAGTCCTAGCAATAGGAACAGAGCTGGTATGAACGTAAACCAAAGATTTTAATCACTTATACTCATATTCAACAAGTTTTTCAAATAGTATTATGTATATTGACATGCAAAAATTACAAAAGTTTGTACAAACACCTATGGAAATATTTCAAAAATTTGGAATATTTATTTTTACCAAATTTCTGTTTTATTTACATAGAAAGTGAACGATACCGTCCAATACAGATTGCATACTACGTATTTGGCTTGATTACATCATAATCTGTACATACTTTGTTTTAGCCTGGCAGTCGTTTCAAATCCTAGAAGACAATTTTTTTAATTTAAGACAATCTGTCATTAAATCCTATAGAAATCTGTAGAAAACAATGTAAAACAACATAGTCCCTCATTCAGAATGTGAACTTTACAAACACTCACCACGTTTAGCTTGATTTTAAGGACATATTCATTTAGGAAATAATAGTAGCTCGGCATTGGAATGTTTGTAAGTGATGGCGATTGAAATCCTCATATATTTTACTTATACATTGTATATTTTGAAAAGGATTGTATATATTGAAAGGTGGCTACACTGTGCCACTGCGCCAGAGATTGCGCCAAAGAGTACTATTAAGCCGCCTCCACAGTGCGTGTTAAGAGCTCATGGCAGTCAGTGCTTGTCGAGAGATCGTAGAGGACAGTGCTTGTTGAGAGTTCGTGGCAGACAGTGGTTGTTGAGAGTTCATAGCAGTCAGTGCTAGTAGAGAGCTCGTAGAGGACAGTATGTGTTAAGAGTTCGTACCGAGATGTGCTAGTAGGCACTGCTTGTCGTGAAGTCGGAGTAAGATGTTGTAGTAAAGAGTGTTGTTCCATGTTTTATGCAGTTATTTGATGGGAGAGATAGCAGATGTTATTGTGTGCATTTCGTCAATATATATGAAGGTAAAAACTACAATGTTCTTTTATTAATTGTGTGTCTGAAATAATGCGTCATTACAGGTTCAGTCAACAAAGCATCTGGCTTGTGTTCTTGGATTAGAGTGTAATTGTGATTCTCTTGAGTAATTATGGTATTTTTACTTTCTTTAATTAATTCAGTATAAATGTTAATTAAAAATTCTTGTGTTATTGAAGAAGAACCGTGCCAGATGCGTACGTTGAGTCACACTCCCACATACAGAACAGTTACATTTGTGCTTGGATTTTGTAGGTTTTATAGTTGCTGGGGACTTAATTAATTAATTGTATTTACGAAAATTTTCTTACATTGTTCTAAGCAGTCAGATAGCGTAATAATTCTAGTCAGGGCCAACCGTTTACGAGACTTACGTAATCGGACAGACAGCTACTAAAAACCAAAATCATTTTCAATTATATATTTAATTAAGCCCCCATGCACGTGGCGACCCTGCCAGGATCGTCCCTTGGAATTTTTCTGATTGTGAAAATTGTAGACTGTAGTATTGTTGTAGTAATTTTGAGTTTAGTGATTGTAGTCTGTATTGAGTGTGTAGATTTGGTCATTGGCATTCTTCTAATGGTATTTTTTTTCTCAGAATTAAATTTGTTGTCTTGTCAACGGGTTTGAAAATCCAGTGCAATTATTTCAATTGTTCGTTAATCGTGTTTGAGGGAGACATTGCATGTGAATGGTATTGTTGGAGATAAGGAGGCATTGTGTGATTTTCGAACAGTGACGAATTTTTTTATGTTTTGTAAATGATTACGCGGTCAATGAAACAGGCAAAAATGATGAATAGTCAGAATAACGAAATTGTTAACATGGCGAACTCGCCAACAGAGGAAAACAGTGTCATGAAGAATGTAGTGGAAAACAATTTAATAAGCAAGGAAAATAGTCCGGTAACAGTTCAAAATGTTTCTCAATCGAAAAATTCACAGAATACGAGATTAACGACAGAAGAGATAGAGCAGTTGATGGGTGCTATATTAACTTTGGGATCACAAATAGGAACAATTAAAACAGGTTTAGAAAGAATTAACTCGAAGATGGAAACTTTGACAATACAGTTAGACTCACAAATAGGAACAAGTAAAACTGAGATGGAAACAATGGAAACACAGTTAGGCTCACGAACAGGGACATGTTTCAAATACATGAAAGACGAATCAAATAAAGAAATTAGAGAAGAAGTACAACCGATTTTGAAGGCTCACAATAATAGCTTAATTTCAACAGAAATCAGACAAGAGGAACAGGGCAGGGAACAGGAAGAAAAAGATCGCGTGATAGCACAGAAATTTTCAGAGTTAAATTTACAACGTGCACAAGACAAGGAAGAAATAATTGAAAGAATCGAGGAATACGTACCAAATGACAGAATAAATAACTTAACGCAACAGTGTGAACACTTAACTACTAAAAGTGACAACACCGAAACCAGAGTCGCGACACTTACGGAAGACGTAAATAAACAGAAAGGACAATTAAGTGACTCATCGGAAAGAGTTGAGGAGATCTCAGATAAATTGACAAGTGTTAGTTTAGCGGAAGGCTTTGAAGAAAATAATTTATTTCTTTTACGAGAGGCAACAAGAGAGCGCCAGGCGCGCGAACTTTACAATAATCGACATTCGGACTGGGACAGATGCGGTAGGTCTTTGTCGCCACGGGGCGAAAACTTTGACTATAAACACTTTTTGACTGTCCGGAAATTTAAGATCTTCCACAATTCTAAGAATGACATACATCCATGTGCATGGTTAGATCAATTTACGTACGCACTTCCGCCAAAGTTGCCATTAAGTCACAAACTTGAAATTATGTGCAGCTATTAAAGTCCTCAGGGGATTCACTACTCTAAGTGAATATGTGCCGTAGCGAGCATAGGGCCCCGAGCTGTAGTGGTGCTATTTCTCTTTTAGTTTTCTGTACCGCTGCCTACTCTTTTACTATTCTTTGCATCTGTCAAAACAACTCTTCGACTATCAATCTATCTAGAGAGTAAGTAAACAATAACCGGATTTGACTATTTACCTAAATGAGATTTCGAAAATTACTGTTCTAACCTATTAAGGTCCTCAGGGGATTCACTACTCTAAGTGAATATGTGCGGTAGCGAGCATAGGGCCCCGAGCTGTAGTGGTGCTATTTCTCTTTTAGTTTTCTGTACCGCTGCCTACTCTTTTACTATTCTTTGCATCTGTCAAAACAACTCTTCGACTATCAATCTATCTAGTGAGTAAGTGAACAATAACCGGATATGACTGTTTTACCCAAAAGTGACTTTGGAAATTACCATGTGGAGTTACTGTATCTTCAGCAGCATTCATTCGTAGTTTAAATGAAATTTTACCTGTTTATCTTCGTGACAACATTACTTCTTATGTTGACGACATTCTTATTGCTAAACGTTCTTGGAGTGAGCATAACAAAATTTTGGACTCATTATTACGTATTTTTGCAAGAGTTGGCATTACAGTGAACTTAGAAAAATCTGAATTTGGTCGTTCTCAGGTGAAATTTCTCGGTCACATTATTTCTACAGAAGGTATTCTTCCTGACCCAGAGAAACTAGATGCTATTCAGTTCGCAATGACATTCTTTTTAAACGAAAATCGGTCGACAACTCCGTTTGGTTAGTTTGTATTCCTGATGAGTGGGTCAATAAATTGATTTGGTATACGCATCTCAGTTATGCACACTTTGGTCCCAGAAAATGCTTTCATAAATTACGAGAAAATTGTTACTTCAGTAATATGGAAAAACGTATTCGATCTGTTCTTGCCAAATGCAAACTATGTCAAAAGGCTAAGCCTCCAACGATTTCTCACAGAGCACCGTTGTTTCCCATCATTCCAGCGAAATTAAAGGAGATGGCTGCAGTCGATTTGTTTGGTCCAGTGGTTCGTTCTATTAATGGTTTTGCGTACATTTTCGTAGCAGTGGAACTGACATCAAAATATGTGTGTTTTACACCTTTACGCAAAGCAACAGCTCGTTCAGTATCTAATGCTTTCATCAAACATTTTCTTAAAGAAGTTGGTCATGTTGATAAGGTTATATCAGATAATGGATCACAGTTTCGTTCTAAAATTTGGCTTCGTACTCTACGGCGTCGTAAAATTAAACCAATCTTCATCTCACTTTTTCACCCTCAATCTAATGTTTCAGAGAGATGGATGAAGGAAATCAATAAATTGTGTCGTCTTTATTGTCATCAGAATCACAGAACTTGGGATCAGTATCTTCATATTTTTCAAAACATTCTGAATGAACTTCCTAATGACTCAACTTCTTTACCGCCTCTATTGATATTAAAAAATAAAGTACCAACAAATCGCATTTCTGAAATCGTTCCTTTTCCGCCTTCACGGAAACTACGACATTCTGAAGTTGTGAACATGGCTCTACGAAATATTGCATCAGCGGCTACTAGAAGAGAGAAATCAGCGAAACGTCCTGGTCGTTTAAAAACTTTTTCAGTTGGTCAAAAGGTATTAATTAAGTCCCACCGTTTGTCTCATAAAGGAAAAGGCTTGTGTCGCAAATTTTTTCTGCTTTATAACGGTCCATATAGGGTTCGCAAAATTATTCATGATAACACTGTCGAAGTAGAAACTCTTAAATCTCGACGCTCTAAGGGAATACATCATATATCTAACGTAAAAATTTTTGTGGAATGACATACTTTGGAGAACTAACAGCTACATGTAAACATGCGGAGAGTACAAGGATACCGCGCTGTGTTTTGGCGGCGGCACATACTCAAAGCAACAGTCAAGTCTGCGCGCCGCACAAGGCAGTCGTTGACCGCGAACAATTGCTTCCTACGTCACGCGGCTACAGCTGATCGAGCGCTCAGTGCGAATGCACTGACAGACATAAACAAATACACAGTCTAATTTCTCCGACTACATTCAGTATAAAGCTATAGTGACTTGATGAATTATGTTATTAACATTCAGTATTTTTCAGGATACGGCTGTATAAAGTATTTAAGAACTTCAGGTAAATTCTGTGCGTGTCCGACGTTAAGACGACTTGCTATCGAGAAAATTTCAGGAAGAATGTAATTTCCAAGAAGAAACTAATAAACTAGAAAAGGTAACTATTAATTGAGTTTATTTTTCAGGTAACAAATTTTCACTTAGGTACGTACTTTAGACGTAATTTGCTGCTTGCGATTACGTGACTCATACTTTGTGCTAAATTTTATGTTCTATGAATTTACTTGTGAAGCGACGTGCTTGTGTACATTTACTGATTTTGACAATTATTGATTAATGAACAGGGTTGTTATTTGTATATATTATGCATCGCTTGGCTGCTATGCTTTTTCACTGATGTCATATTTTTTTTAATTATGTGCCTGCTGTGCTTATTTATTTAAATTGTAATGGTAACCTGATTTATTGTGCTGATGTGTTTAGGTATGTAAGTTATACTTTGTGATTTATCTGCTTGCGCCTTCATGTTTACTTATTAAGATGACATATGAACATTTATTTGCTTATGCTGATATGATGCTAATGACTTGTTTATTACGTAAGATATATGTTTGCTGCTTTTTGTATGGATTGCATATTTACACATTTCTGTTTTGTTGTCATAACTACTCTTCAATTTAGAATATAGCAATGCTGATGTACAGTGTACAAACATAGAGTTTAGGTCACACTATTGGATTAATTATAGATTGTTCGCTTGGCAGGGCCTCGTTGTAGGAATTGTGCTGCATCCACTTGTTGACATTCTGTTCTCTACTGGTATATTTACTCGCTATTGCATGTTTTGCTTACGCTCAGTGCCTTATATTTTTAAGATAAAAAAAAAAATTAACTGCTATCATTCGACGAACGACATTAGTACCAGAAAGTCATAGAAGTCACATGAGCTGAGGTTTTATGGAAGCTGTATAACTTTATGCTAATAGGAAGGAAGCTAACGACATGACATACCATTACTAGGTTTAGACCATTGACAGTTATTGCACTGCATTCTTCGTGAGCAATTGAAATAGGAAGTGACACTTGACACAAGAAATACTCCACATGTTTGCTTCTGTTTGCCATAATTCTTGAAGTGGTGTAGACACTGTGAAATATTATGATCATTCACACTCCGTAATCGTACTTAATTACTGAGAGTTATTCGAACTAAGTCTGTTAGAGGTCAGGTATGCATTTCTTTTATTTAATGATGGACAAGGAACCAAAATGTATCTTATAATTTATAATGAGTAGAAGATTGGGCTCAGATGGATTACACAGAGGTTGTGTGTTGACAATGTGTCTTCGGATTGTATGGGATGCTGAATTGAAGTTGCATTAGGATTTTATCTGTACTTGTTCAAGGAGACTGACTAGAGGAAAGAGTTGTTATGGAAGTGAAATGATATTGGTGCTGAGGTTTATATTTATCGACGTATTATTGAGGTATTGAGAGTATGTGAAGTTGATGATTATTGGAGTTTTTGTGGACAAGAGGTAAGGTAAATGATATTGATGATAAGACGTATTGAAGAGGTATTATTGAGGTATTATTGAGATTGTGTGAAGCTGATGATTATTGGAGTTTTGGTGTATAAGAGGTAAAGTAAGTGAGATGCATATTTTTTTTGTTGGTCTTATGGAACAAGGAGGATGAAGATAGCAGACTAGAACACTAAAGTAGAAGGAAGATAGTCTATACACACACTTTGTTAAATCACTAAGCAGTATACACTTTTTTTTTTGAAGAGAGGAAGTAATTGCATATCGTGGCTCACTGACAGATGTTCAACAACAGTACATTTGATCTGGCTTGGCAAACATTGGTCTTGACATGATGACTATGATGTTGACTAACTATTATTGACTATTATACATTGCTGCCAGTACTACTTGATACACATGATGAACATTAAATTTTGACAGAATTACATTTACACAATTAACACTATTCAGTTACACAGTAGTACTTAATGTGGATGAAAGTTGAGTGAGTGTGTTTTGTGTGTCTTCCTTTACTAATCCTACCCACCTATCTCCTAAATATTATTTTATTTGTTTGTAGTGGCTTGCACTGACACCCATAAATATTATAGGTTTACTGGTATTTGTGTATTGTAATAGTTAATAGGACAATTATCTGACATCATTTGTGTGTTTGTTATGATTTGTATGTTACTGTAAAAGCATTTGTGTGTGTTTTCAAACTATTGTTCATGCCTGAACTGTCAGTTTAGTGAAGGTGAATATTATGGACTGTTACCTGCACTTTTCAACGTAATGTGTGACACTAGGACATGTTTAGTTTCTGCTGATGAACAGTGTGATTAGTGATAGTGACTATCCTGGACTGCTCTCTGGACCTGCTCATCATTGCTAGGTGCAACTGATGGACTACTTGTATGGAAATGAAGTCACTTCTTGCTGTCTGCACCTACTCAACATTGCTGGGTGCCACTGTTAGAACTGTTTCTACTGAAATGATGTTACTTCTTGCTGTCTGCACCTGCTCAACATTGCTGGGTGCAACTGATGGACTACTCCTACTGAAATGATATCACTTGTTGGTGTCTGCACCTGCTCAACATTGCTGGGTGCAACTGATGAACTGCTTCTACTGAAAAGATGTCCCCTGTTGCTGTGTGCACCTGATCAACATTGCTGATGCCACTAATGGACTGCTTTTACTGAAATGGTGTCACTTGTTGGTGTCTGCACCTGCACTCAACATTGCTGGGTGCAATTTATGAACTGTTTTTAGTGAAATGAAGTCACTTGTTGCTGTCTGCACCTACTCAACATTGCTGGGTGCAATTGACGGACTGTTTCTGCTGAAATGATGTCACTTGTTGGTGTCTGCACCTGCTCAACATTGCTGGGTGCAACTGAAGAACTGCTTCTACTGAACTAATGTGACTTGTTGCTGTGTGTACCTCTGCAACTTTACTGGGTGCCACAGATGGAACTGCTTCTGCTGAAATGATGTCACTTGTTGCTGTCTGCACCAACTCAATATTGCTGGGTGCAACTGATGGACTGCTTCTACTGAAATGGTGTCACTTGTTGGTGTCTGCACCTGCTCTCAACATTGCTGGGTGCAACTGATGGACTGCTTCTACTGAAATGATGTCACTTTTTGCTGTCTGCACCTACTCAATATTGCTGGGTGCAACTGATGAACTGCTTCTACTGAAAAGATGTCCCCTGTTGCTGTGTGCACCTGATCAACATTACTGGGTGCCACTGATGGACTGCTTCTACTGAAATGATGTCACTTGTTGCTGTCTGCACCTGCTCTCAACATTGCTGGGTGCAACTGATGGACTGCTTCTGCTGAAATGATGTCACTTGTTGGTGTCTGCACCTGCTTAACATTGCTGGGTGCAGCTGATGGATTGCTTCTACTGAACTAATGTGACTTGTTGCTGTGTGTACCTCTTGAACTTTACTGGGTGCCACAGATGGAACTGCTTCTACTGAAATAATGTCACTTGTTGCTGTCTGCACCTGCTCAACATTGCTGGGTGCAACTGATGGACTGCTTCTACTGAAATGGTGTCACTTGTTGGTGTCTGCACCTGCTCTCAACATTGCTGGGTGCAACTGATGGACTGCTTCTACTGAAATGATGTCACTTGTTGGTGTCTGCACCTGCTTAACATTGCTGGGTGCAACTGATGGATTGCTTCTACTGAACTAATGTGACTTGTTGCTGGGTGTACCTGCTAAACTTTACTGGGTGCAACTGATGAACTGCTCATTGAAAGCATTTTATGTGAACATTTATATAAACTGATTTTTTGTATATTGTGTAAACTATTATGTAAAGCCACATGCATGAAAAGAAGTTGTATTGCTTACTGTATTTCATATATTAGGTTAGTGAAAGGTCAGTGCAAAGCCAAAATTTTTAACTAATTATGTGATATTTAGATATTAATATTATCTTTTATTTTTGTCTGTATTTTTGTGGACGAATTTGGTGGTATTTTCACCACCAATGCTGGCAAAAATGCCATCAAATTCTGGCCTGGGGAGGAGGGGCATATGAAAGGTGGCTACACTGTGCCACTGCGCCAGAGATTGCGCCAAAGAGTACTATTAAGCCGCCTCCACAGTGCGTGTTAAGAGCTCATGGCAGTCAGTGCTTGTCGAGAGATCGTAGAGGACAGTGCTTGTTGAGAGTTCGTGGCAGACAGTGGTTGTTGAGAGTTCATAGCAGTCAGTGCTAGCAGAGAGCTCGTAGAGGACAGTATGTGTTAAGAGTTCGTACCGAGATGTGCTAGTAGGCACTGCTTGTCGTGAAGTCGGAGTAAGATGTTGTAGTAAAGAGTGTTGTTCCATGTTTTATGCAGTTATTTGATGGGAGAGATAGCAGATGTTATTGTGTGCATTTCGTCAATATATATGAAGGTAAAAACTACAATGTTCTTTTATTAATTGTGTGTCTGAAATAATGCGTCATTACAGGTTCAGTCAACAAAGCATCTGGCTTGTGTTCTTGGATTAGAGTGTAATTGTGATTCTCTTGAGTAATTATGGTATTTTTACGTTCTTTAATTAATTCAGTATAAATGTTAATTAAAAATTCTTGTGTTATTGAAGAAGAACCGTGCCAGATGCGTACGTTGAGTCACACTCCCACATACAGAACAGTTACATTTGTGCTTGGATTTTGTAGGTTTTATAGTTGCTGGGGACTTAATTAATTAATTGTATTTACGAAAATTTTCTTACATTGTTCTAAGCAGTCAGATAGCGTAATAATTCTAGTCAGGGCCAACCGTTTACGAGACTTACGTAATCGGACAGACAGCTACTAAAAACCAAAATCATTTTCAATTATATATTTAATTAAGCCCCCATGCACGTGGCGACCCTGCCAGGATCGTCCCTTGGAATTTTTCTGATTGTGAAAATTGTAGACTGTAGTATTGTTGTAGTAATTTTGAGTTTAGTGATTGTAGTCTGTATTGAGTGTGTAGATTTGGTCATTGGCATTCTTCTAATGGTATTTTTTTTCTCAGAATTAAATTTGTTGTCTTGTCAACGGGTTTGAAAATCCAGTGCAATTATTTCAATTGTTCGTTAATCGTGTTTGAGGGAGACATTGCATGTGAATGGTATTGTTGGAGATAAGGAGGCATTGTGTGATTTTCGAACAGTGACGAATTTTTTTATGTTTTGTAAATGATTACGCGGTCAATGAAACAGGCAAAAATGATGAATAGTCAGAATAACGAAATTGTTAACATGGCGAACTCGCCAACAGAGGAAAACAGTGTCATGAAGAATGTAGTGGAAAACAATTTAATAAGCAAGGAAAATAGTCCGGTAACAGTTCAAAATGTTTCTCAATCGAAAAATTCACAGAATACGAGATTAACGACAGAAGAGATAGAGCAGTTGATGGGTGCTATATTAACTTTGGGATCACAAATAGGAACAATTAAAACAGGTTTAGAAAGAATTAACTCGAAGATGGAAACTTTGACAATACAGTTAGACTCACAAATAGGAACAAGTAAAACTGAGATGGAAACAATGGAAACACAGTTAGGCTCACGAACAGGGACATGTTTCAAATACATGAAAGACGAATCAAATAAAGAAATTAGAGAAGAAGTACAACCGATTTTGAAGGCTCACAATAATAGCTTAATTTCAACAGAAATCAGACAAGAGGAACAGGGCAGGGAACAGGAAGAAAAAGATCGCGTGATAGCACAGAAATTTTCAGAGTTAAATTTACAACGTGCACAAGACAAGGAAGAAATAATTGAAAGAATCGAGGAATACGTACCAAATGACAGAATAAATAACTTAACGCAACAGTGTGAACACTTAACTACTAAAAGTGACAACACCGAAACCAGAGTCGCGACACTTACGGAATACGTAAATAAACAGAAAGGACAATTAAGTGACTCATCGGAAAGAGTTGAGGAGATCTCAGATAAATTGACAAGTGTTAGTTTAGCGGAAGGCTTTGAAGAAAATAATTTATTTCTTTTACGAGAAGCAACAAGAGAGCGCCAGGCGCGCGAACTTTACAATAATCGACATTCGGACTGGGACAGATGCGGTAGGTCTTTGTCGCCACGGGGCGAAAACTTTGACTATAAACACTTTTTGACTGTCCGGAAATTTAAGATCTTCCACAATTCTAAGAATGACATACATCCATGTGCATGGTTAGATCAATTTACGTACGCACTTCCGCCAAAGTTGCCATTAAGTCACAAACTTGAAATTATGTGCAGCTATTAAAGTCCTCAGGGGATTCACTACTCTAAGTGAATATGTGCCGTAGCGAGCATAGGGCCCCGAGCTGTAGTGGTGCTATTTCTCTTTTAGTTTTCTGTACCGCTGCCTACTCTTTTACTATTCTTTGCATCTGTCAAAACAACTCTTCGACTATCAATCTATCTAGAGAGTAAGTAAACAATAACCGGATTTGACTATTTACCTAAATGAGATTTCGAAAATTACTGTTCTAACCTATTAAGGTCCTCAGGGGATTCACTACTCTAAGTGAATATGTGCGGTAGCGAGCATAGGGCCCCGAGCTGTAGTGGTGCTATTTCTCTTTTAGTTTTCTGTACCGCTGCCTACTCTTTTACTATTCTTTGCATCTGTCAAAACAACTCTTCGACTATCAATCTATCTAGTGAGTAAGTGAACAATAACCGGATATGACTGTTTTACCCAAAAGTGACTTTGGAAATTACCATGTGGAGTTACTGTATCTTCAGCAGCATTCATTCGTAGTTTAAATGAAATTTTACCTGTTTATCTTCGTGACAACATTACTTCTTATGTTGACGACATTCTTATTGCTAAACGTTCTTGGAGTGAGCATAACAAAATTTTGGACTCATTATTACGTATTTTTGCAAGAGTTGGCATTACAGTGAACTTAGAAAAATCTGAATTTGGTCGTTCTCAGGTGAAATTTCTCGGTCACATTATTTCTACAGAAGGTATTCTTCCTGACCCAGAGAAACTAGATGCTATTCAGTTCGCAATGACATTCTTTTTAAACGAAAATCGGTCGACAACTCCGTTTGGTTAGTTTGTATTCCTGATGAGTGGGTCAATAAATTGATTTGGTATACGCATCTCAGTTATGCACACTTTGGTCCCAGAAAATGCTTTCATAAATTACGAGAAAATTGTTACTTCAGTAATATGGAAAAACGTATTCGATCTGTTCTTGCCAAATGCAAACTATGTCAAAAGGCTAAGCCTCCAACGATTTCTCACAGAGCACCGTTGTTTCCCATCATTCCAGCGAAATTAAAGGAGATGGCTGCAGTCGATTTGTTTGGTCCAGTGGTTCGTTCTATTAATGGTTTTGCGTACATTTTCGTAGCAGTGGAACTGACATCAAAATATGTGTGTTTTACACCTTTACGCAAAGCAACAGCTCGTTCAGTATCTAATGCTTTCATCAAACATTTTCTTAAAGAAGTTGGTCATGTTGATAAGGTTATATCAGATAATGGATCACAGTTTCGTTCTAAAATTTGGCTTCGTACTCTACGGCGTCGTAAAATTAAACCAATCTTCATCTCACTTTTTCACCCTCAATCTAATGTTTCAGAGAGATGGATGAAGGAAATCAATAAATTGTGTCGTCTTTATTGTCATCAGAATCACAGAACTTGGGATCAGTATCTTCATATTTTTCAAAACATTCTGAATGAACTTCCTAATGACTCAACTTCTTTACCGCCTCTATTGATATTAAAAAATAAAGTACCAACAAATCGCATTTCTGAAATCGTTCCTTTTCCGCCTTCACGGAAACTACGACATTCTGAAGTTGTGAACATGGCTCTACGAAATATTGCATCAGCGGCTACTAGAAGAGAGAAATCAGCGAAACGTCCTGGTCGTTTAAAAACTTTTTCAGTTGGTCAAAAGGTATTAATTAAGTCCCACCGTTTGTCTCATAAAGGAAAAGGCTTGTGTCGCAAATTTTTTCTGCTTTATAACGGTCCATATAGGGTTCGCAAAATTATTCATGATAACACTGTCGAAGTAGAAACTCTTAAATCTCGACGCTCTAAGGGAATACATCATATATCTAACGTAAAAATTTTTGTGGAATGACATACTTTGGAGAACTAACAGCTACATGTAAACATGCGGAGAGTACAAGGATACCGCGCTGTGTTTTGGCGGCGGCACATACTCAAAGCAACAGTCAAGTCTGCGCGCCGCACAAGGCAGTCGTTGACCGCGAACAATTGCTTCCTACGTCACGCGGCTACAGCTGATCGAGCGCTCAGTGCGAATGCACTGACAGACATAAACAAATACACAGTCTAATTTCTCCGACTACATTCAGTATAAAGCTATAGTGACTTGATGAATTATGTTATTAACATTCAGTATTTTTCAGGATACGGCTGTATAAAGTATTTAAGAACTTCAGGTAAATTCTGTGCGTGTCCGACGTTAAGACGACTTGCTATCGAGAAAATTTCAGGAAGAATGTAATTTCCAAGAAGAAACTAATAAACTAGAAAAGGTAACTATTAATTGAGTTTATTTTTCAGGTAACAAATTTTCACTTAGGTACGTACTTTAGACGTAATTTGCTGCTTGCGATTACGTGACTCATACTTTGTGCTAAATTTTATGTTCTATGAATTTACTTGTGAAGCGACGTGCTTGTGTACATTTACTGATTTTGACAATTATTGATTAATGAACAGGGTTGTTATTTGTATATATTATGCATCGCTTGGCTGCTATGCTTTTTCACTGATGTCATATTTTTTTTAATTATGTGCCTGCTGTGCTTATTTATTTAAATTGTAATGGTAACCTGATTTATTGTGCTGATGTGTTTAGGTATGTAAGTTATACTTTGTGATTTATCTGCTTGCGCCTTCATGTTTACTTATTAAGATGACATATGAACATTTATTTGCTTATGCTGATATGATGCTAATGACTTGTTTATTACGTAAGATATATGTTTGCTGCTTTTTGTATGGATTGCATATTTACACATTTCTGTTTTGTTGTCATAACTACTCTTCAATTTAGAATATAGCAATGCTGATGTACAGTGTACAAACATAGAGTTTAGGTCACACTATTGGATTAATTATAGATTGTTCGCTTGGCAGGGCCTCGTTGTAGGAATTGTGCTGCATCCACTTGTTGACATTCTGTTCTCTACTGGTATATTTACTCGCTATTGCATGTTTTGCTTACGCTCAGTGCCTTATATTTTTAAGATAAAAAAAAAAAATTAACTGCTATCATTCGACGAACGACATTAGTACCAGAAAGTCATAGAAGTCACATGAGCTGAGGTTTTATGGAAGCTGTATAACTTTATGCTAATAGGAAGGAAGCTAACGACATGACATACCATTACTAGGTTTAGACCATTGACAGTTATTGCACTGCATTCTTCGTGAGCAATTGAAATAGGAAGTGACACTTGACACAAGAAATACTCCACATGTTTGCTTCTGTTTGCCATAATTCTTGAAGTGGTGTAGACACTGTGAAATATTATGATCATTCACACTCCGTAATCGTACTTAATTACTGAGAGTTATTCGAACTAAGTCTGTTAGAGGTCAGGTATGCATTTCTTTTATTTAATGATGGACAAGGAACCAAAATGTATCTTATAATTTATAATGAGTAGAAGATTGGGCTCAGATGGATTACACAGAGGTTGTGTGTTGACAATGTGTCTTCGGATTGTATGGGATGCTGAATTGAAGTTGCATTAGGATTTTATCTGTACTTGTTCAAGGAGACTGACTAGAGGAAAGAGTTGTTATGGAAGTGAAATGATATTGGTGCTGAGGTTTATATTTATCGACGTATTATTGAGGTATTGAGAGTATGTGAAGTTGATGATTATTGGAGTTTTTGTGGACAAGAGGTAAGGTAAATGATATTGATGATAAGACGTATTGAAGAGGTATTATTGAGGTATTATTGAGATTGTGTGAAGCTGATGATTATTGGAGTTTTGGTGTATAAGAGGTAAAGTAAGTGAGATGCATATTTTTTTTGTTGGTCTTATGGAACAAGGAGGATGAAGATAGCAGACTAGAACACTAAAGTAGAAGGAAGATAGTCTATACACACACTTTGTTAAATCACTAAGCAGTATACACTTTTTTTTTTGAAGAGAGGAAGTAATTGCATATCGTGGCTCACTGACAGATGTTCAACAACAGTACATTTGATCTGGCTTGGCAAACATTGGTCTTGACATGATGACTATGATGTTGACTAACTATTATTGACTATTATACATTGCTGCCAGTACTACTTGATACACATGATGAACATTAAATTTTGACAGAATTACATTTACACAATTAACACTATTCAGTTACACAGTAGTACTTAATGTGGATGAAAGTTGAGTGAGTGTGTTTTGTGTGTCTTCCTTTACTAATCCTACCCACCTATCTCCTAAATATTATTTTATTTGTTTGTAGTGGCTTGCACTGACACCCATAAATATTATAGGTTTACTGGTATTTGTGTATTGTAATAGTTAATAGGACAATTATCTGACATCATTTGTGTGTTTGTTATGATTTGTATGTTACTGTAAAAGCATTTGTGTGTGTTTTCAAACTATTGTTCATGCCTGAACTGTCAGTTTAGTGAAGGTGAATATTATGGACTGTTACCTGCACTTTTCAACGTAATGTGTGACACTAGGACATGTTTAGTTTCTGCTGATGAACAGTGTGATTAGTGATAGTGACTATCCTGGACTGCTCTCTGGACCTGCTCATCATTGCTAGGTGCAACTGATGGACTACTTGTATGGAAATGAAGTCACTTCTTGCTGTCTGCACCTACTCAACATTGCTGGGTGCCACTGTTAGAACTGTTTCTACTGAAATGATGTTACTTCTTGCTGTCTGCACCTGCTCAACATTGCTGGGTGCAACTGATGGACTACTCCTACTGAAATGATATCACTTGTTGGTGTCTGCACCTGCTCAACATTGCTGGGTGCAACTGATGAACTGCTTCTACTGAAAAGATGTCCCCTGTTGCTGTGTGCACCTGATCAACATTGCTGATGCCACTAATGGACTGCTTTTACTGAAATGGTGTCACTTGTTGGTGTCTGCACCTGCACTCAACATTGCTGGGTGCAATTTATGAACTGTTTTTAGTGAAATGAAGTCACTTGTTGCTGTCTGCACCTACTCAACATTGCTGGGTGCAATTGACGGACTGTTTCTGCTGAAATGATGTCACTTGTTGGTGTCTGCACCTGCTCAACATTGCTGGGTGCAACTGAAGAACTGCTTCTACTGAACTAATGTGACTTGTTGCTGTGTGTACCTCTGCAACTTTACTGGGTGCCACAGATGGAACTGCTTCTGCTGAAATGATGTCACTTGTTGCTGTCTGCACCAACTCAATATTGCTGGGTGCAACTGATGGACTGCTTCTACTGAAATGGTGTCACTTGTTGGTGTCTGCACCTGCTCTCAACATTGCTGGGTGCAACTGATGGACTGCTTCTACTGAAATGATGTCACTTTTTGCTGTCTGCACCTACTCAATATTGCTGGGTGCAACTGATGAACTGCTTCTACTGAAAAGATGTCCCCTGTTGCTGTGTGCACCTGATCAACATTACTGGGTGCCACTGATGGACTGCTTCTACTGAAATGATGTCACTTGTTGCTGTCTGCACCTGCTCTCAACATTGCTGGGTGCAACTGATGGACTGCTTCTGCTGAAATGATGTCACTTGTTGGTGTCTGCACCTGCTTAACATTGCTGGGTGCAGCTGATGGATTGCTTCTACTGAACTAATGTGACTTGTTGCTGTGTGTACCTCTTGAACTTTACTGGGTGCCACAGATGGAACTGCTTCTACTGAAATAATGTCACTTGTTGCTGTCTGCACCTGCTCAACATTGCTGGGTGCAACTGATGGACTGCTTCTACTGAAATGGTGTCACTTGTTGGTGTCTGCACCTGCTCTCAACATTGCTGGGTGCAACTGATGGACTGCTTCTACTGAAATGATGTCACTTGTTGGTGTCTGCACCTGCTTAACATTGCTGGGTGCAACTGATGGATTGCTTCTACTGAACTAATGTGACTTGTTGCTGGGTGTACCTGCTAAACTTTACTGGGTGCAACTGATGAACTGCTCATTGAAAGCATTTTATGTGAACATTTATATAAACTGATTTTTTGTATATTGTGTAAACTATTATGTAAAGCCACATGCATGAAAAGAAGTTGTATTGCTTACTGTATTTCATATATTAGGTTAGTGAAAGGTCAGTGCAAAGCCAAAATTTTTAACTAATTATGTGATATTTAGATATTAATATTATCTTTTATTTTTGTCTGTATTTTTGTGGACGAATTTGGTGGTATTTTCACCACCAATGCTGGCAAAAATGCCATCAAATTCTGGCCTGGGGAGGAGGGGCATATGAAAGGTGGCTACACTGTGCCACTGCGCCAGAGATTGCGCCAAAGAGTACTATTAAGCCGCCTCCACAGTGCGTGTTAAGAGCTCATGGCAGTCAGTGCTTGTCGAGAGATCGTAGAGGACAGTGCTTGTTGAGAGTTCGTGGCAGACAGTGGTTGTTGAGAGTTCATAGCAGTCAGTGCTAGCAGAGAGCTCGTAGAGGACAGTATGTGTTAAGAGTTCGTACCGAGATGTGCTAGTAGGCACTGCTTGTCGTGAAGTCGGAGTAAGATGTTGTAGTAAAGAGTGTTGTTCCATGTTTTATGCAGTTATTTGATGGGAGAGATAGCAGATGTTATTGTGTGCATTTCGTCAATATATATGAAGGTAAAAACTACAATGTTCTTTTATTAATTGTGTGTCTGAAATAATGCGTCATTACAGGTTCAGTCAACAAAGCATCTGGCTTGTGTTCTTGGATTAGAGTGTAATTGTGATTCTCTTGAGTAATTATGGTATTTTTACGTTCTTTAATTAATTCAGTATAAATGTTAATTAAAAATTCTTGTATTATTGAAGAAGAACCGTGCCAGATGCGTACGTTGAGTCACACTCCCACATACAGAACAGTTACATTTGTGCTTGGATTTTGTAGCTTTTATAGTTGCTGGGGACTTAATTAATTAATTGTATTTACGAAAATTTTCTTACATTGTTCTAAGCAGTCAGATAGCGTAATAATTCTAGTCAGGGCCAACCGTTTACGAGACTTACGTAATCGGACAGACAGCTACTAAAAACCAAAATCATTTTCAATTATATATTTAATTAAGCCCCCATGCAATATGTAAAAGTTTATAAAGTTTTGTACAGAAGGAAATAATATTCTACACGTGAAATTATCTCATTTTTTTAAATTTTTATGGTGAACTTGCTGAAATACTAAAAATATGAATATCTAATTCTTCTTATATACTTGCAAATGCGATAATGACGATAATATAAACAAAGTTTTCATATGATGGACTTTTGTGAGCCACTTTTGAAGAAGTTATAGACATACGTTTTTACCAACAATGTGTGCCAAATGTGACTCATCAGCTGGTGGTTGACTCCATATGTTGCATTAAAACCCATACCTCTCGCTCACCTATGACAAGAGTGATCTACAACAGCAAAGCATTTTTTATAAATGCTACGTACTACACCTTTTGAAATCTACTGCTCTAAAACATTACATAGTTATTAGCATTGTTGAGGCTGTAAGTCTGTTGTAGATGCCAGAGCTTGTAGATCGCATTTATCATAGGTGAGCGCGATGTATGGGCCTTAATGCAAAATAAGGAGTCAGTCACTGGATCATGTGTCACATTTGGTAAACTTTTTCATAAAAAATGTACATCTACAACTTCTTAAAAACTGCCTCACAAAATGTCCTGCTTATGACCCTCATATAAAAACTTCGTTTGTATTATCATCATTATCACATTTGCATGTATATTATCTATGTAGATTAAATATTGTGCAGCAGCACCACCGTTTAGGATAGGGAAAGTTAGTTTTGTGCGATATTCGGAACACGAGTTATAGCCAGGTGCAGGCCAGATTACAGTAAGTTATGCATACCAGCAGTTGCGAAGGCAAATAGAGGCCACAGGCTCGTAGAAGTGCAGGAGAGGGCATACACAGCAGTTTCCATGGCGCAAGTCACAGGCAGAAGAGGGCCACTGCGCAACATAAGTGTTATGCATATGTGGTGCGATGTGGTGCATTATTGAAACAGAGGCATACAGTGGAGTATAAATAGGTGTTGTTTTCTAACAAGAGTCATTCAAGCGTGGCAGCTCTCCTGGATGGCTGGGCATATCACACCACTGGGCTACATGCAGCAACAGATGGGGCGACAGCATCCCAGTCCACGGCATGTCGTTGGTTCGACCCTCTGAGGTCAACACGGGGTCCGCAGCCAGCCAGCAGCGGGCCACTCTTCAGCTCGCTACCACGGGCAAGTCGTCTCGGCACCCGTCACATGCCTGAGACTTCCGAGGCAAGGGCCACAGATTCAGATGCCAGATCACGGATGGTCATTGCCTCCATGTTCCCAGCTACACAAGCGAGCGAAGAAGCAGCAGTGGTGCTGGTCTATGGCTTCTGGTGGAGCAGCGCTGAGTCAATGAGGAAGAAGACCACTGAGCTGGCTGTTGGCCCAGCGCTGATGACGCAGTCCTACAAGGCCGACACAGCACATTGCACTGGGTCGCTGGGGCAGTGGCCTCAGCATTGCGGGACCCTATGATGCAGACCGAGGTGAACGGAGCACTGTAGTAGAAGAAAATAAGTCATTTGGAAAGTTCTCACTGAGTTTTAATGCGGTGCCTCCTGGCACCCAACCCACAATTGTTTCAGGTTTAGGATGAATATCAGCGACGCAGGTCTATGCTGAGACCGATTGACACTACGAGTCACTGAAGCGTCTATTGCTGCAGTGAACGAACTAGAGGTGATCGGTACCATCAGAGAAAGAGTTTCTGAGCTTTTCCGCAACTACGATTCACTGCTTCTCGTTGACAGGTTGGAAGATCACAGAAGCACGCAAATATCTACATCAATTAGGTCTTGGCCTTCGACGGTACTCGTCCACATCATTATTTTGTGTGTGTGTGTGTGTGTGTGTGTGTGTGTGTGTGTGTGTGTGTGTGTGTGTGTGTGTGTGCGTGTGTGTGTGCGTGCGTGCGTGTTTATGTACGTGATTATACCGAGGTTGTTTCACTACACATGTTGGACATGTGCGTGAATTATGTCTGTGATGCAGTAATGGTTATGTCTCCTAAAGCCAACGTTTCTGCAGCAATGTATAAACTTTTCCTTCAACGAATGACTCTATTGGAGCACAGGCACTTCCTCTTCCGCATCACAGCGATCTTTCTGCAGCCATTATCATTAAGATGTCACCTGGAACCATAAGTTATGCTGCAATCGGAACAATTGGCAGAAAATGTTCGTTTGGATTAACATTTATTTCTACAGTTGCAAATGAAATTAGTGTGATGATAAGGAGTAGAATGTGTCTGCTCTCACTAGCTAACTAAGAGTTCAGAATGTAGCACATGACAGATTTTCTACGTCATCGATTTTGGACAGTATATGCTAAAAAAAGTAACCTTATTATAAACCACACACTAAAACAAGCCCAAAATTCTACAGCAAGGAACCAGAATGAAGTCTGTAGTGCTGAATTAAATCCAAAAGGAAAATAAACAACACTTTTATGAGTTCTTTGCATCACGATAGCCAACCTAGCAGTAGAAATGACAAATTCTCAAAATTAATCTTTAGTTAAATAAGAAATAAAATGGTTGCTGACCAAGTGATCAGTACCCATACCTGTAACTAATCGATGGGAGTGACAGTTTTCTACAGCATTTTAGACATTTCTACATTCAGTGGTTGTTTTGTGCAGTTTAGTTGACTCTAGCTGAAATGGAAACAAACTGATAAAAAAGACATTATTCGAAGAAAAACTGAAAGAAAATATCCATGAAGCAACACATTACATCAACTAAATACCTTCTGAGATCGATAAATAACTGTGAATTTCAAGAAAATTCACAACCTGAAAATACCATTCGAGTCTAGCAGTACACAAAAACAAGGAAAATGTAAAATGTATGTACTGTAATTTACGCTCATTCAACAAAGACAATAACAGGGACTTGTGAATAAACGGTAGCTGCTATTTGTAATACACCATCTATTTGTGTCCACATTGCAGCAAATAGATAGCAATATAGGGTTGGAACTATATATATCTCTTTACCGTCATCCTGTATTACAATATGAATGAATTATGTGAAGCAAATACTACATTACTATTATTAGTAAAAAATAGTATGGAGCTGAGTACAGAGCCGATGACTAATTCTCCTGTTTGTTCAGTACGCGAATATTTAGAAATTTATTTTACAGCTTCTACCTCATTTTATCTGACAGGATCATTCCTGTCGGAACAGCACACCCATGAAGTAAACTAGAGCAGCGTAGGAGGGTGAAAAATATTCATTAACATCTACGTAGTTGGGAGAGTAATAATTTTTTCATGTGGCCCAATTTTAATAAAGCACTGTTAGCACAAAAAAAAAAAAAAAAAAAAAAACCACCACTTCCTGACTCCCCGTAAGTTTGAACAGGAGTCGCACACCGAGGCTTCCTCACAGACTTAATTATGTATACAGACAGTGCATGCCTTCTATGAATCAAGAATTTCGACGAATTTTGCTTGTTATCGATATCGATACAGGCAAATATTTAAATGTGTGACATAAATGGCTGTACCTTTCGACTGAATTGGTAGAAGCTTAACGTTTCTGCAGCGCCAAGGGCGGGTATGTGACGTAAGGTTGAACCCTCAAGGTATACCTGTTTCTGAGAAAATTGGTCTGAACAGACGGACAGACAGACAGACAGACAGACAGTCAATAATACGAAAAATGAAGAAAAAAATTTCTGATACAATTAAAACCCAACTATTTTCGGATCCTTTACTTATACTGTGAGCACCTTGTTTCCTGCTAAATTTCATGATTCTATGTCAGCGGGAACTAGCCTTTATGTATAGATGACTGTGTTTAGGACTATTAAAATATGTTATGTAGATAGTCTCGTCGTAGAAACTTAAATTTCTTACATCGCCAAAGGACCACAGAACTTAGGATGTCACGTAAATTTCAACTTCACACGTCTACCCATTGCCGAGAAACAGGCTTCATAACAGTCGGCCAGACAGACAAACACAGGGACAGCAAAGTGACAATATTACTGTCCCATTTTTACCGGCTGAGCTACGGAATCCTAATTAATCTGAAATGAAAATGTGGACATTGTTTAATGAATGCTATATTCTGGAGATTGTCTCGTTATAGAAGTGACCTACGAATTCGAGGGGAAGGAAATTTGCTGGGTTAAAAAAAAACTGTATTCTAAGTTAGGAAGTAACACTTTGATGTGCCAGAATATCGTGAATTAGAGGCACACGTGTCAAGATAAGTGGAGCCCTTGTTAAGCTTTCATCGTCACTCTGTCGGGGAAATCTCCGTTACACCGGTGTACGATATGTGATACGACTTTAATAAGAACTCGCAGAATGCTCAGCGTCCTAATTTGGCAGCCGCAGACTTTCCCTTTCCGTGGAGAAACGGGGCTACCTCGTCGCTCGTAATGAGATAATCGTGAGGCCGGCCCACGTGTGCCAAGGACGTGTCGGCGCGGCCGCGCCAGCTCGTGGAGGCGGCACGTGGCCAATCGCAGGTCCGCAATGACGGCGACGGCGGCCCGAGGAACGTGGCTAATGCCAGAGCGTCGGAGGAGGGTGGGGGGGGGGGGGGGACGTCCGCCGTCCGTCGTCTGCCCTGAAGACGCCCCGGCACAAGTTGCAGTCTAGTGGATCAGGCTATGCATCATCGTAACAAAGTAAAAGTAGTAAGCCGAAAAGAAAACATAACACCTCTTTCGATTACAACACTTACAAAATACCATGTGCCACAAATGCACTCTCTTTATCCTGTAAAATTACAGCCTTTAACGAGACATAAAGAGAAAAATTTTCAGACAATCAAAATGAAGAAACTTGAAACGGACTTAAAAATTGTGAAGAGAAGCCTGTTAGCGAAGTAATTTGTCAGAGTGTTGAGGACACACTGAGGAAATATGCTGTCCAGTAATATATGTATATTTCTGTTTAAGATTAAAATATGGAATATGCAAAAAAAGTTTTTCTGTCAAGAAAACCTAACTACAGATGAACATTGTTCGTGACATAGATTGTCTATCAATATTAGAGTCTGAGGAGGAAGGAACAGGACAGAGACTGAAAAACTAAATAAAAATTTTATATAACTAGCTTAGGTCCTGCTACTTCGTTTGCGGAGAGTATATGATCTGGACAGATATTTATTTTGGTTTCATTAGTCGAATTTTTGTTATTCACAAACTGCAACCCCCTCCAAACTTTTCACGCTAATGAAAGCCATAGAAGCATGGTCTTTTCCGAATGTACTTCTGACCAAAAAGCGATTATGGTAGCTGGAAGCCAAGGTTTTTGTTAATCATGCCTTTGGAGTTCTTGTGGGGATATTTCCATAGCAACACTCATTCCTTAACACGTATTTTTTTGTATCTAACCGAACAGTGAAATACCAGTTCTCATACATTTAGCTTTAAAAATATTGTAATATAACTAAATATTTTCTTAAAAATTCCATCCCCTATTTCACCATCTTAGGCGTTGAATTTCTAAAAACAGAGAAACATGTATTTTTCATTTCGAACCGAAGCCAAATGTCAATTATCATTTATATCTAGCTTTAAAAATGTATTTACAATGAAATGTGTACAGAAAACGTTTCACCCACTTAGCTCCTGGATTCCACAAACAGTGAAATATGTACTTTCTTACTTCTAGAGTAGAAGCCAAATATAAATTTTGATAAATTTGGTTTCAAAAATTCTTCCATAAATAAATATTTACGTAAGAACTTCCATCCCGTCTTTCACTCCAATAAGGGTTGAATTTTCAAAAACAGTGAAACACGTATCTTTTTATTTCCAACAAGATAAATTCAAATTTTCATAGATTTAGCTAAAAAATGTTTTTATAATGAAATATTTCATCCCTTATGGTTTGAATTTCCCAAAACACTGAAACATGTGTTCCTCGATTTGTAACCAAGAAGTCAAGTACGAATTTTCGTAGATGTAGCTTTAATATTAATTTAGCAGTTCTTTAATAATGATATGTTTTAAGAAAAATTATACACTATTTCACCCCATTAGGTGTTAAATTCGCAAAATTCTGAAACACGTATTCCTTTGTTTCTGACCGAGAAACGAAATAGAAATTACTTTCGTAAGTTCAGCTTCAATATTGCGTTAACAGCGGCACAAATTAAAGAAATGCTGTCACCTATTTAATCCCATTAAGAGTGGAATTTCGAAAAATCCCCTCTTAAATGACGCCTTCACTATAATATCAACACCCTCCGCAATGTTCGGGTTTCTACCCTTAGTGGTTTGGGCTGGGCAAATGCGAGTCAGTGAATGACTGAGCCAGTCAGCCAGTCAGTCAGACACACTGCCGCCTCCACAGAAGTAAGAAAGATAATTCTTAAACACAGTAGCTAGAAAGTTGTTGAATAACGAGTTGTAGAACTGTGGGCGTAAAGTACCATTGTAAAATGTGGAATGCGATAGTTTGATCTATGAATGTGTAATTTGGGGGCGAATCTGTGTAAGAACTTGTTCCAGTTTTGCAAAAGTCAGTTCGCACTCTCCTCCCCCCCCCCCCCTGCCCCCTCCCCCCAAAAGAAAGAAATAGTGTAGCTGAGATTGCTTCTGAATGACAACATTCACTACACAGTATACGACTGATAATGTTTTTCAAATTTCTGCTCGGCATGATCTCTCTAGACATCTAGAAATTAGGGACATAGAACAGATTAAAAGTTGTCATAAAATATCTATGACTTTGCCCTATAAACAAGAGTAAGACACAATAATTTCATTTTCAATCAACAATTCAAACTGTCATTCATAAACAACAACTTGGGTGGCTCAGTTGTTAGAGCACTTACAATCTCGTTCAATAAACAGCATAGTCGATGCATTTTACAGGTCTGTGAAAAAAATAAGGTTACGAGAACATCATAATCTCAGCAAAAGGTTCTGGAATTTATATAAATGGAACAGGAGTACCGCACGTACGGCCTGATGTCCGCCCCTGGTAGCTGAGTGGTCAGCGCAACAGAATGTCACACCTAATGGCCCGGGTTCGATTCCCGGCTGCGTCGGAGATTTTCTCCGCTCAGGTACTGGGTGTTGGGTTGGCCTTATCATTATCATTTCATCGCCATCGACACGCAACTCGAACGGTCTACCCGGCTGGAGGCCCTAGCCACACGGCATTTCCGTTTCCATTACCGCCTGATGCGATAAAAGGTGCGGAAGCAACAGCTGCGGACGTAGAGGACGCCACATCTGTACGCGGCATCATGACGTAATGCAGCCAACCGGATGCCGTCTTGTAGATATAAAAGTGGGAACCTTGGCACGACAGAGAGTTTTAGTCCCTGAAGACGTTGAAGGACAGTATCTCGAAAGCTTGGACATTTACTCTGATTTGATGCGGCAAGCGAACAGAGAACTTGTTATCTATTGCTCCACAGACCTTCAGACACCTCTCTGAAAGTGCCCCCAGCAGAGTTCAAGCAGCCATAATGGCGATAGGTGTACGCAACCCGTATTACTTTCCGCTAATTGATGTCCGATACCTTAACCAGATAATGTACATAATCTAATATTCGGGAATTAAATATCATAGCGACATCTGAAGCATCGATGCAACGTCCCGAACAAAACTGTTAGGGCAATATGGACCAAACGAGTATAGAAACAAAGGGATTAGTATCTGACTGGTGCAGAACAGTATGAATCAAAGTGTATTGATATCAGCTGTCTGTATCACTAAATGTTTCAGACGGTCTCATAGTCACCTTGTCACCCTACTCCGGCTGCAGGTGGCCTTTCGGACAGCTTTCAGGAGCAAAAAAATGTGCATTTCAAATTTCGTATCATTGCTGGCTAATTTTAAAAATTTCTAATGCTTTCAGAGTCTACTCATTAGGAGGCTTAAACTTGCGTTGAAGACTTAACACAATAACTTAAATATTAAAGTTAGAAAGTTTGTGCATGACCTGAAGCACTGTAACGCACGGCGCACAAGTCACCCAGATGATATTAACGCAGTATGTCACAATGAGAGCACTTAAGTACTTACAACAAACTTCACACATATTTTCATATCTCTTCGAAACTTTTTCTCGCTGACATAGCCTAAAAGATAATGAAAGGGAAAACAATTTATCCCTTATTACGTTTTCGTTGTTAGTGGAGGAAACCTTCAGTATGAGCAGGACATTTTACCTTATTATTCTTATTACTGACTCTATTCACTGCCAGTTTCACACAGCGTATCCACGTATACAACTGTATGTACTTGCAAAATTATATCAGCGTACGAAAAATGTACTTTAGGAGAAAAGTGCAAATAGCTTTCAGCACCGGTATAGAACTCAAGCAGCCATAAAAGTGTGTTGGAAGGTAGTGCTTATATGAGTCTGCCATATATGACCTACGGCTATGGGTGAGTCTTTCCGAAACTCCTGAAACAAATACAAA
Source organism: Schistocerca piceifrons (assembly GCF_021461385.2). Taxonomy (NCBI): domain Eukaryota; kingdom Metazoa; phylum Arthropoda; class Insecta; order Orthoptera; family Acrididae; genus Schistocerca; species Schistocerca piceifrons. Next base: position 105,544,027 of record NC_060139.1, read on the forward strand.
TAGGAGACTTCACATGCTTGATGTCAAACGTCTAACACCTTAATTCATTTGTAACCTAACCGGACATTTGAAACTCTGCATGACAGAATGGCGTTGTACTTCCAACATGATGGATGTCCGGCACATAGCTTGTGTGCGGTTGAAGCGGTATTGAATAGCATATTTCATGACAGGTGGATTGGTCGTCGAAGCACCATACCATGGCCCACACGTTCACCGGATCTGACGTCCCCGGATTTATTTCTGAGGGGACAGTTGAAGGATATTTGCTATCGTGATCCACCGACAACGCCTGGCAACATGCCTCAGTGCATTGTCAATGCATGTGCGAAAAATACGAAAGGCGAAATACTCGCAGTTGAGAGGAATTTCGTTACACGTATTGCCAAATGCATTGAGGTTGACGGAAATCATTTTGAACAATTATTGCATCAGTGTGGTATTTACAGGTAATCACAGCATGCGTTCTCAGAAACGATAAGTTCAGAAAGGCACATGTATCACATTGGAACAACCGAAATGAAATGTTCAAACGTACCTACGTTCTATATTTTAATTTAAAAAACCTATATGTTACCAACTGTTCGTCTAAAGTTGTGAGCCATATGTTTGTGACTATTACAGTGCCATCTATCACAAAGCGAAAAAAGCGGTCCAACTAATTTCTTTACATACTACACGAATATGTAATAAAAATGGGGATTCCTATTTAAAAGAAATGCAGTTGATATCCGTTTGACCTATGGCAGCACCATCTAGCGGGCCAACCATAGCGCCATCTGGTTTCACCCTTCAAGCTAGACGAGGTTCTTTCTTTGTAGTTTTTCCGTTTGACGCTTATTTCGTGAGATATTTGGCCCGGTCACGATCAATGGACCAATCTGTATACAAGATAAGTAGCAGTCTGCGGTTGTTTGCTGATGATGCTGTGGTTTATGGGTTATGGAAAGCTGTCGTTGAGTGACGGAAGGAGGATACGAGATGTTTTAGACAATATTTCTGGTTGCTATGATGAATGGTAGATAGCTCTAAATGTAGGAAAACGTAAATTAACCGGAGATGAGTAGGAGAAATAAACGCATAATGTTTTATACAGTTTTAGTAGTGTGCCACTTGGCACATTCACGTCTATTAAATGTCTAGGAGTAACGCTGCAGAGCAATATGAAATAGAACGAACATGTAACGACTGTAACAGGGAAAGTGAATGGTCGTCCTCGGTTTAGCGGGAAAATTTTACAAAAGTTATGCTCTTCTGTAATGGAGGCCGTATATAGGACCCATTACTGAGTACTGTTGGGGTATATGGGATACGCACCAGTTCGAATTAGAGGAAGATATCGAATCAATTCACAGGCGAGCTGTTACATTTGTTAGAGGTAGGTTCGAACGACACATAAGTGTTACGGAGATACTTTGGGAACTCAAATGCGTATCCCTGGAGGGAAGGTGACGTTCTTTTCGAGGAGCGCTACTGAGAAAATTTTGAGAACCGGCTTTTGAGGCTAGCTGCAGAATGACTGTACTGCGCCAACGTAGATTTCGCGTAAGGACCATGAGGATAAATTTATCGGATTAGCTCTCGTACGGAGGCTTTATTTGCAAGTTGAACAGAAAAAGGAAATGACCAGGAGTGGTACAGGGTACCCCTCGCAACGGTTGTTTGCGGAGTGTGTAGGGAGCTGTAAACGCAGAAAGGCGAAAGTCTGGCAGGTCTTCCAAGGTACAACACTCTCACGTCATGAAAAGATGATTTGCCCAGGCAGTACGGCGAGTTTTAATTGAACATAAACAATCCCAACCGCAAGAAATCTTTATTTTTGTAGTTACCGGTTTCGGTCGGTCACTGACCATCTTCAGACCTCACACAATAAGGCTGCGTTCACACTGCCGGCCGGGCCGAGCCGAGCCTGGCCGGGCCGGCGCCCGCTTTGATATCAAACACATGGTTTTGAATTGCGGTGTTCGCACTGGCGGCCGAGCCGCGCCGACACGGCGTACGCCTCCCGGAGCCGAGCCGGCGACATCTCGAATGTTTAATATTGCCGGCGCGAGCCGACCGCAGGCGCGAGCCTGTGGCGCAGCACTTCTGCTCCTGCAGTACACGCATCACACGTCTCCCTTCTGCTTTCATCACAAGTGTGACTGCACACGTCTTTTATTTTAAGATGTTACCTCACATTTCACAATCAGTGAGGAAAAATTACGTTTATTATAATGATACATGAGAAATTACTTTTATTTCATTTATTTAATCTACCGTATTTACATTCAAATTTGTGTCCTGTTTCGAAATTTTGTCTTGAAAATGTATTATGATTCATTCTGTAATATGAATAAAATTTTTCAGGATAGTTTTTAAGTTCTTCATGTAAAGAAAAAAATTCTCCTAAATGTCTGTCGCTATTTATGGGATGAATCCATAACCTCCTAGTTCTTCTGTACTTCAAAACTCGACGAGTTACAGCAGATTCAAAACAATACGAATAAAAGAGTGAAGACATTGTTCTACACGACAGCACAGACTAGCTAAAGGCGAGCAGCTGTTGGCTGCAGCTGCGTTTTCTACTGACTTGCTTGTCAGCTGTCGAAGGGTGGGGATTTTTTAAACTTTATTTATTTGGCCTCCGGCAGCTGACATCCATTTAGCCAAAGAGTGGTGATTACCTTGACAGTGCAGCGCAGCCCGCCAAGGAAGAAAAAAAAAAAACAATGAAGAACAATGAAACGCACATCTGTGTCGATATACAGTAGTTTCATTAACTCTCCATTATTTTTTCTGTCAAAGTAGACAACGAGACTACAGAATTGCGCTTCAGTTTCTGCAGTAAACGTATCACAAATCTCCAGTTTGTTTTTGTGATTAGTTTTACACCACTGATCACTAGTAATTAGTTTTTTTCTGTCCTGCATTATATGACTACATTAAACCAAGCTGTAACCGCTCGAACTCCGTGGCTTGCGGACGCGGCACTGACGCCACTGAATATCTCGCATTACTTGTGACCAGAGACAGATATCAGTGTCATTATCATTTCAAAAACTTTTTGGTACTTTTAGCTACATTTCATTCGCAACAATGTATGGTCTAAAACGGATCGAACAGTAAGCTACCCGCTACATAACTTTTTCACTACAAGATTTGTAAATCAAGTGCACAACGTTGACAAATAGCATCATTTCACAATGACTGTTAAGAAATATGAAAAGATAAATGATTCCATACGAAGCTAAGATGTTACACTAGCACGTGTACAAAAATAAGATTTTTTAGCCGCATACTTTCTTCAAAATCGGTTGGGAAGCGTTACGAAACTAAGAAATCACGCGAAACGAAAAGTAGACTTTTTCTTTTTTCACGACGCTTTTAAGGAAACAATGAGTTCATAAAACGATGTGGCGCAGTCTTATATACCGCTAAGTATTTTTAGAACATGAAAATCGGAGAAGTGGATTTTCCCCCATTTCGCCGTCCCGGCTCGGCGCGGCGCGCAGTGTGAATGCACTACTCGCCGGCCTGAGCTGGCTAGGCACGAGCCGAGCCAGTACGCGTCAGCCCGGCCCGGCCCGGCCGGCAGTGTGAACGCAGCCTAATGGTAGGCGGCTGCAGAGAACGGACCCAGCGTTACGAATCCACGAACATCGACTGCTGAAAGCAGCATTAAAACTGGTCAAAGCTGTTATCATCGGTAATGCCTAATGTAGTGTCCCTTTTGCGATGTTTGAGATTAATGCGTGCGAAGTGTGTATAAAAATATTTAACAAGACCAAACAGAAAAGACTGAAAGTCTATTGTGAAGAAAATATAAAATTATTTACAAAAGATATAACGTCGATACTACGGTACAGAAAGACAATAACGATGATAAACAATATCGCTTTAAAGAATATGATGAAGTAAAACATTTATATCTTTGTATAACTATAGAAGATGGAAAAGATAAGTTATTACTCGCCCTTCTGCTGTTTCTGTTTTTCACGTTACTATTGTTAGATAGATATTGTGTGTAGCGCTGAACGCCAGCAAATGTTCTTTTTGTTCTTTCGACTAAACGATGAAAAATGTGTGTATCAGGTTTGCGGTGTTGGCAGAAGAGCCAACACCGTGTTACGATTGGAGGCCGAAATGCACGTGTTTTAGCTCACGCAGGCTGGCGTGAAGAGGGAAAAACTATACTACCGTGAGGTCTGGAACATGATAAGGAATGAGGATTCAGAAAGCGGACATAATTAGTTTGATACTTAACTTTAATCCATTAATGATGAACATCGCTCTTGACGGTACATGATTCACAATATTATCAGTTCAGAATACATTCTTGAAGAATATGGCGCCTTGCTAGGTCGTAGCAAATGACGTAGCTGAAGGCTATGCTAAACTGTCATCTCTGCAAATGTGAGCGTATGTAGTCAGTGAACCATCGCTAGAGAAGTCGGCTGTACAATTGGGACGAGTGCTAGGGAGTCTCTCTAGACTAGACTTGCCGTGTGGCGGCGCTCGGTCTGCAATCACTGATAGTGGCGACACGCGGGTCCGACGTATACTAACAGACCGCGGCCGATTTAAAGGCTACCACCTAGCAAGTGTGGTGTCTGGCGTTGACACCACAAGGTTATTGATGAAAATATATGTGTAAAAGTGAGTTCATTGTATTGTTTCAAGAACGTGCCAGCCACTAATCGCAATGTTTTAACTGAAAAGAGAGGATAATTAGTATTTTTCAGCTATCAAGAAGACTAAAGCAGTGATCGCTGACTGGCAACAATTGGCCACCATTACGCTGCGGACTTAATATTAACTTACCTTACAGCTTTCCAAAAGAGCAGAAGTGATAAAATCATTTTAAAACATTATTCACTTTAAATCTGAATAATTCCATGAGTTGTGAGAGTTCAAATACTTTCAGATATACCATCTGTCGTAGATCTCTGAACTTTGGCCTTGAACGTATTTATATAAAAACCAGTGATGATAATCTTGTACGGAGCCTGGCGCTCATTTAAATTGAAAACAATCATTTATTTTGGCCTCCTATAAGATACTCTGCTTCTAATGGTCTCACCTACGTACAGAAAATCTTACGTAGTATCAAAAAGCATAAAACCAATATAGAATATTAAAATAGAACCGTTAGACTGCTCCGTTCTCTGCCACCACCTACCGTCATGGTATGAGGTCTGAAGATGGTCAGCGAGCGACCGAAACCGGTAACCACAAAAATAAGTTTTCTCGCGGTTGAGACTGTTCATGTTCAGTTTAAAGCACTAAGTAGAACCGTTGTTCTCCACTAGAAATATTCTGAAAAATTTCTAATACGAAGAATAGTGTCATTAGAAAACTCATGTTAGCTGGAAATGTCAAGATCAATCCAGAAATAGCTAAATTGTCAGTGCAAGGGATAGCTCAAAAGGGAATAGTAGTAGATGTAGACTAACATTACGCTATGAAACGGGACTGCAGAGGACGTAGGATGCAGGATGTAATAGCTAAGTAGATAGAAAAGTTCAGAGCGTATGAAAAACCACATAAACTTAGTCATCTGTCTATAAGTGCAAGGCTAATATTAAGTATAATTACTTTTAGGAATAAGTGTTCCTCAGCTGCTTCCATGTGTGACGGACTCGCGACGTCAACGCAAGGAGTGAGCAGACCTCTTACTGGCTGCCTGTCTGCGTCAACTGACTAGACTAAACTTTACGGCACGTGTAGCGAGTATCTGCTGCGACGCAAGCAGAGACGGTTTGGGAGAATGAGTAAACGCTGTTCCGCTGTCAGTTATTGTGAAATTTAGTGTTACTTGCCAAGAAAATTTGGCGTGCACTTACGAACCTACATTCCCGTAGTTGGTAATCTACAGCGACGATAGATTTGCTTAATTTTGCAGTTATTGTTAGAGAGAGGCCCACTAAACCATTTTCAGCATCGGGAGAAAAGCAAAAGGGTATACACAAACAATTAGATTGTAATTTAATATATTCTCTGTTCGTTTGAACTCTGTCTTACATTCTTGTTCACACGTTGGAGCAACGTAAGCAAACACAATAATAATACAGACCGCGACCGAAATTAATGAATTTTCTTATATTTGTTCAACTAAAACAGTGGAATGATTTAATATTTCACTGTCTCGTTTCGGTTCCACGACCATTTCCAGGTTGACCAAATTGACGAGCCAAAACATTATGACCACATGCATTATAGCTTTTTACCCGGCTTTGGAGAGAAATGCATCATTGATTTTGCGTATTAGGGATACGACATGTTTGACAGGTTTGTGAAGGGTTGTGGCATTAGATGTCTAAGCATAGGTCATGTAATTCGCCTAAATAATGGCTCGCTGATTTGCGTACGCGGTGATGGTGCCCGATAGCGACCTAGATGGGTTCTATAGGATTTGCATCAGGTGAATTGTTCGACGAGACATCGACGTGAGTTCACAATAATGCTCCTCCAGCAACTGTGGCATTGTTCTGACTCCGAGACACGGTCAATTATACTGCTGAAAGATGACATCGCCGTCGGGGAAGACATCTAGCTTGAAGGGATGGAGCTGGTTCGCAGCTGTCAGCGTGTATTTGATTACTACCACAGGTCCCACTTAAGGGCAGGATAAGGTCTCCAAGAGCACAATATTGGTCTCACCAGTTTACGCCTATGACGCGCTGCACGCTTCTAGTCGCTGTGCACCTCGATGACGTCGTTTGTGGAGACGACCAGCGACCAAGTGTAGCACAAATGTGATTCACCCAAAGAGCGACACGTTTCCATTGATGGACGGTCGAATCCCTATGACTCCGTGCCCACTGCAATAGTAATTGACGACACCGTAGGGTCAACACGTGAACACATAGGAGTGATCTGCCGCGGAGCTCCATGTTCAACAACGTACGATGAAGGATGTTCACCGAAACACTTATGCGTGCTCCAGCATGTGCTCTTTCGGCAGAGATGCCACAGATCACACCGTACCCTGCTTCACAGAGCAGAGAAGTCTCCGAACCCCAGGTTGTGTAAAGAGTCGTGGGCGTCCAAATATTTAGTGCCAAGTGGTGGTTTCACTGTCCATCTACGTCTTTACATAAAAGCTCACGATCTTCCCGTAAATGCTCACGTCAGAAGTACATGAACATTCGATCAGCTACGCTATTTTCGAGATACTCTTTTACAGGCTGTGCGTAATAATAATCTGCCCTTTGTCAAAGTTGTTTATCTCAATGGATTTCCCCATTTGCAACCGATATCTTCGATAGGATGATCCCGCGTCCTTGTCTGCTCCGCTTACATACTTTTGTAACCGCGACAAGTGCCCGCAACGTCACCTGGCGGCATCCAAACGTCATGGTGGCCAGTAGTCCTAATGTTGTGTCTTATTAGGGTACGTTAGAAACAACGGTGGTGTGAATGAATATCGGTAGCGGACAGAATATCACTACACAATCAAACTGAAAACCATTAAGCAGTAGTTCGTTGTAGAATGAGATTTTCACTTAGCAGCGGAGTATGCACTGATGTGAAATTTCCTGGAAGATTAAAACTGTGTGCTGGACCGAGATTAGAACTCAGGACCTTCGCCTTTCATAGGGAAGAGCTCTATCAACTTTTTTTTTTTATTTTTATCTCATTTTGTTCTACATAGCTCGTTGAATTTGTTCGGGGCGGACGTCTGATGACACCCATTTAAGTTCTCCGTTGATCTGTTCACTCAATCTTTTGTTACAGACGGTAGCTAACCCTCTGACCCAACACGCTGAGCTACCGTGCCGGCGCAACTGAGCTACCCCAGAACGCGTCACAATCGCTCCTCACAGCTTTAGTTCTGCCAGTACCTCACCTCCTACCTTCCAAACTTCACAGAAGCTCTTCGCAGAGCATTCAAGGCAGGAGACAAGGTGCTGACAGAAGTGAAGCTGTGAGGACAGGTCGTGAGTAGTGTTTGGGTAGCTCAGTTGGTTAGGGCGCTTGCCAGCGAAAGGCGAAAGTCCCGAGTTCGCGTCTCGGTTCAGCACACAGTTTTAATCTGCCAGGAAGTTTCATACCAGCGCACACTCCGCTGCAGAGTGAAAATCTCATTCTGGAAACATCCCCCAGGCTCTGGCTAAGCCATGGCTCCGCAATATCCTTTCTTCCAGGAGTGCTAGTTCTGCTATGTTCTCAAAAGAGCTTCTGTGAAATTTGGAAGGTAGGTGAAGTACTGCTAGCAATGAAACTGTAAGGAGGGGTCGTGAGTCTTGCTTGGGTAGCTCAGTTGGTTGAACAGTTACCCGCGAAAGGCGAAGGTCCCGAGTTCGAGGCTCTGTCCAGCACACAGTTTTAATCTGCCGGGAGGTATAATAGTTCGTTGTATTTCAGCGCAACGTGCTTCCGCGGCATTTTGAGCAGGAGCTTGCACGGAATGTGATCTTTATTTTCAAACAATGACAGTTTTGACGTGATTTCCTATTCCGACTTCTCTGTCTCGTGTGCCCACAATGAAAATATATTGAAATTGTTTTTTCTTAGTGTAAAGGCTCCTGGGATCTGGCAATTTTTTATACAATATGGTATATGAGAAGGTGCTAAACACTGTGCATTATTGTTTATGGGTGCAAAGCTGGATCCTAGAAGACTTTTACACAGCACACAAGGAAACTGTGGAAAGAGAGTCCTCAAGATTAGATAGGAAGCCTCTCATTACTAAAGCACCTGAGAGGAAAATAAAAGCCAAATCTAATGGCTAGTAGCACCGCTATGAGGATGTAAGTCACGTTTGCTTCAAATACAAGCTGCAACGGAAGCGAGCGTTACTTATCTTTGAGATTCCAAGTAGTGAGCTGATGTTAGTCGAGAAGGCTTTTATTTGTGTGTGTGTGTGTGGGGAGGGGGGTTGTGGGGGGGAGGGTCATCAGTCTTCTGACTGGTTTGATGCGGCCCGCCACGAATTCCTTTCCTGTGCCAACCTCTTCATCTCAGAGTAGCACTTGCGCCCTACGTCCCCCAATATTTGCTGAATGTATTCTAATCTCTGTCTTCCTCTACTGTTTTTGCCCTCTACATCTCCCTTTAGTACCATGGAAGTCACTCCCTGACATCTTAACAGATGTCCTGTCATCCTGTCCCTTCTTCTAGTCTTTTCCACACACTGCTTTCCTCTCCGATTCTCAACAGAACCTCCTCATTCTCTACCTCATCAATCCACATAATTTTCAACATTCGTCTATAGCACCACACCTCAAATGCTCCTATTCTCTTCTTTTCCGGCTTTCTCACAGTCCATGTTTCTCTGCCATGCGATGCTGTGCTTCATCTACATCAACATCTACATCCATACTCCGCAAGCCACCTGACGGTGTGTGGCGGAGGGTACCGTGAGTCCCTCTATCGGTTCTCCCTTTTATTTGCGTCTCATATTGTTCGTGGAAAGAAAGATTGTCGGTATGCCTCGGTGTGGGCTTTAATCTCTCTTATTTTATCCTCATGGTCTCTTCGCGAGATACACCACTTGACTCCTGTGTGAAGGTATGTTCTCAAAACTTCAACAAAAGCCCATTCCGAGCTACTGAGCGTCTCTCCTGCAAAGTCTTCCACTGGAGTTTATCTTTCGTCTCCGTAACGCTTTCGCAATTACTAAATGATCCTGTAACGAAGGACGCTGCTCTGCGTTGGATCTTCTCTATTCTTCTATCAACCCTATCTGGTACGGATCCCACACTGCTGAGCAATATTCAAACAGTGGGCGAAAAAGTGTACTGTAACGTACTTCCTTTGTTTTCGGATTGCATTTCCTTAGGATTCTTCCAATGAATCTGTCTGGCATCTGCTTTACCGACGATCAACTTTATATGATAATTCCATTTTAAATCACTCCTAATGCCTAGTCCGCAAATTAAGGTCTCTGTTTGGTACCAGAAGACCTCTCTTTGCCAGTAATGCCCTTTTTGCCAGTGCTAGTCTGCTTTTTATGTCCCCCTTTGCTGCCAAGGTAGCAGAATTCCTTAACTTCATCTACTTCGTGACCGTCAATCCCTATGTTAATGTTCTCGCTGTTCTCATTTCTGCTACTTCTCATTACTCTCGTCTTTCTTCGATTTACTCACAATCCATATTCTTTACACAGTAGGCTGTTCATTCCATTCAGCATATCATGTAATTCTTCTTCGCTTACACTCAAGATGGCAATGTCATCAGCGGGTGGTATCTTTGATATCGTTTCACCTTGAGTTTAAATTCCACTCGTGACCCTTTCTTTTATTTCCATCATTGCTTTCTTTTATTGCCATCAGTGCTTCTTTGACGTACAGATTGAACAGTACGGGGGGGGAGGGGGGGGGGGGAACACCACACCCCAGTCATATACCATTTTCAATCCGAGTGCTTCTTTCTTGGTCGTCCACTCTTATTATTCGCTCACGGCGCTTGTACATATTGTGTATTACCTGTGTCCCCCTATAGAGTACACCTATTTTTCTCAGAATTTCAAACATCTTGCAATATTTTAAATTTTCCAGCCCTTTTTCCAGGGCGCCAGATCGTATGAACGTGTCTTGATTTTTCTTTAGCCTTGCTTCCATTATCAGCCGCAACGTCAGAATTGCCTCTAGGGGGCGTTTACCTTTTCTAAAGGCAAACTGATCGTCATCTATCACATCACCTTTAAGGCGACAAAAACACCATTGTCAGTAGGTCACTGAATTTCACTAAGGTCTCGCTATAGAGCCACGAAATGTTGGATGTTCGTTCTGCGATACCGCAGAAAGTCTTGCCAGGAATGTAGCCATGGTAAATGATGCTCGGATCAGACGGCCACGTGGCACTACCGAGTGTTCGACATATGGCTCTAGTGCATCGTACTAAATCTGGAGCAGCAATCTGAGCAGCAGTTGACACGACAGTGGCACAATGAACTCTTACAAACTTGTTGCCTCAAAGATCGCTCTGTGCCAGATGTAGTATAGAGTACAATCCACTGGCCACAGATCACCGCCATTTACGACTACTTTGCCGACTAACGAGAGCTCATCTTACTCAGGTTGGAGGTCTGTTGTGTTTTCTGATGAAAGCTGGTTCAGCCTCTGTGTCAGTTATGGATGTGTGTTGGTTAGAACGAGACCAGTTGGGGGCCTGCAAGTACTCAGGACCTACACCTGGAGTTATCGTCTGGGGGGAGCGATTTCTTATGACAGCAGGAGCACACGCGTGATTACCTCACGCATCCTGACTGCAAATTTGTACGTCAAGCTGGTTATTCGACTTGTTATACTGCCATTCATGAACAGCATTCCAAGGGGTGTTTTCCAACATGATAACGCACGCCTACATATCTCTGTAGTTGTACAACATGCTCTTAAGAAAACCGACATGTTGCCTTTGCCTGCATGATCACTAGACATCTTTCATATCGTGCAGATACGGATCATCATCAGACGACAAGTCCAGCGTCATCCACAACCAGTCTTAACAATCGCTAAATTGACCATCCAGCCCGCATCTCGTGGTCGTGCGGTAGCGTTCTCGCTTCCCACGCCCGGGTTCCCAGGTTCGACTCCCAGCGGGGTCAGGGATTTTCTCTGCCTCGTGATGGCTGGGTGTTGTGTGCTGTCATTAGGTTAGTTAGGTTTAAGTAGTTCTAAGTTCTAGGGGACTGATGACCATAGATGTTAAGTCCCATAGTGCTCAGAGCCATTTGAACCATTTTTTTTGACCATCCAACTGCAACAGGCATTCTACTCCATACCACAAACTGACATCTCTTACCTGAACAACACAATGCAGGCACGTTTTCATGCTTGCATTAAACGTTGTGGCTGTTAGCCGGTTACTAATTTACCAGAATTTCATATTTTCAGTGGCTTATGTCGCACTTCCCCCCATGAACCATGGACCTTGCCGTTGGTGGGGAGGCTTGCGTCCCTCAGCGATACAGATGGCCGTACCGTAGGTGCAACCACAACGGAGGGGTATCTGTTGAGAGGCCAGACAAACATGTGGTTCCTGAAGAGGGGCAGCAGCCTTTTCAGTAGTTGTAGGGGCAACAGTCAGGATGATTGACTGATCTGGCCTTGTAACAATAACCAAAACGGCCTTGCTGTTCTGGTACTGCGAACGGCTGAAAGCAAGGGGAAACTACAGCCGTAATTTTTCCCGAGGGCATGCAGCTTTACTGTATGGTTAAATGATGATGGCGTCCTATTGGGTAAAATATTCCGGAGGTAAAATAGTCCCCCATTCGGATCTCCGGGCGCGGACTGCTCAAGAGGACGTCGTTATCAGGAGAAAGAAAACTGGCGTTCTACGGATCGGAGCGTGGAATGTCAGATTCCTTAATCGGGCAGGTACGTTAGAAAATTTAAAAAGGGAAATGGATAGATTAAAGTTAGATATATTGGGAATTAGTGAAGTTCGGTGGCAGGAGGAACAAGGCTTTTGGTCAGGTGATTACAGGGTTATAAATACAAAATCAAATACGGGTAATGCAGGAGTAGGTTTAATAATGAACAAAAAAAATAGGAGTGCGGGTTAGCTACTACAAACAGCATAGTGAACGCATTATTGTGGCCAAGATAGACACGAAGCCCATGCCTACTACAGTAGTACAAGTTTATATGCCAACTAGCTCTGCAGATGATGAAGAAATAGATGGAATGTATAATGAGATAAAAGAAATTATTCAGGTAGTGAAGGGAGACGAAAATTTAATAGTCATGGGTGACTGGAATTCGTCAGTAGGAAAAGGGAGAGAAGGAAACATAGTAGGTGAATATGGATTGGGGGGAAGAAATGAAAGAGGAAGTCGCCTTGTAGAATTTTGCACAGAGCATAACTTAATCATAGCTAACACTTGGTTAAAGAATCATAAAAGAAGGTTGTATACCTGGAAGAATCCTGGAGATACTAAAAGGTATCAGATAAATTATATAATGGTAAGACAGAGATTTCGGAACCAGGTTTAAATTGTAAGACATTTCCAGGGGCAGATGTGGATTCTGACCACAATCTATTGGTTATGAACTGCAGATTGAAACTGAAGAAACTAAGAAAAGGTGGGAATTTAAGGAGATGGGACCTGGATAAACTGAAAGAATCCTGGAGATACTAAAAGGTATCAGATAGATTATATAATGGTAAGACAGAGACTTAGGAACCAGGTTTTAAATTGTAAGACATTTCCAGGGGCAGATGTGGATTCTGACCACAATCTATTGGTTATGAACTGCAGATTGAAACTGAAGGAACTACAAAAAGGTGGAAATTTAAGGAGATGGGACCTGGATAAACTGAAAGAACCAGAGGTTGTAGAGAGTTTCAGGGAGAGCATAAGGGAACAATTGACAGGAATGGGGGAAAGAAATACAGTAGAAGAAGAATGGGAAGCTCTGAGGGATGAAGTAGTGAAGGCAGCAGACGATCAACTAGGTAAAAAGACGAGGGCTAATAGAAATCCTTGGGTAACAGAAGAAATATTGAATTTAATTGATGAAAGGAGAAAATATAAAAATGCAGTAAATGAGGCAGGCAAAAAGGAATACAAACCTCTCAAAAATGATATCTACAGGAAGTGCAAAATGGCTAAGCAGGGATGGCTAGAGGACAAATGTAAGGATGTAGAGGCCTATCTCATTAGGTGTAAGATAGATACCGCCTACAGGAAAATTAAAGAGACCTTTGGAGATAAGAGAACGACTTGTATGAATATCAAGAGCTCAGATGGAAACCCAGTTCTAAGCAAAGAAGGGAAGGCAGAAAGGTGGGAGGAGTATATAGAGGGTTTATACAAGGCCGATGTACTTGAGGACAATATTATGGAAATGGAAGAGGAGGTAGATGAAGACGAAATGGGAGATAAGATACTGCGTGAAGAGTTTGACAGAGCACTGAGAGACCTGAGACGAAACAAGGCCCTGGGAGTAGACAACATTCCATTAGAACTACTGATGGCCTTGGGAGAGCCATTCATGACAAAACTCTACCATCTGGTGAGCAAGATGTACGAGACAGGTGAAATACCCTCAGACTTCAAGAAGAATATAATAATTCCAATCCCAAAGAAATCAGGTGTTGACAGATGTGAAAATTACCGAACTGTCAGTTTAATAAGTCACAGCTGCAAAATACTAACGCGAATTCTTTACAGACGAATGGAAAAACTGGTAGAAGCGGACCTCAGGGAAGATCAGTTTGGATTCGGTAGAAATGTTGGAACACGTGAGGCAATACTAACCTTAAGTTTTATCTTAGAAGAAAGATTAAGAAAAGGCAAACCTACATTTCTAGCATTTGTAGACTTAGAGAAAGCTTTTGACAATGTTAACTGGAATACTCTCTTTCAAATTCTGAAGGTGGCAGGGGTAAAATACAGGGAGCGAAAGGCTATTTACAATTTGTACAGAAACCAGATGGCAGTTATAAGAGTCGAGGGGCATGAAAGGGAAGCAGTGGTTGGGAAGGGAGTAAGACAGGGTTGTAGCCTCTCCCCGATGTTGTTCAATCTGTATATTGAGCAAGCAGTAAAGGAAACAAAAGATAAATTCGGAGTAGGTATTAAAATTCATGGAGAAGAAGTAAAAACTTTGAGGTTCGCCGATGACATTGTAATTCTGTCAGAGACAGCAAAGGACTTGGAAGAGCAGTTGAAGGGAATGGACAGTGTCTTGAAAGGAGGATATAAGATGAACATCAACAAAAGCAAAACGAGGATAATGGAATGTAGTCAAATTAAATGAGGTGATGCTGAGGGAATTAGATTAGGAAATGAGACACTTAAAGTAGTAAAGGAGTTTTAATTAAATCAGGTGATGCTGAGGGAATTAGATTAGGAAATGAGACACTTAAAGTAGTAAAGGAGTTTTGCTATTTAGGGAGCAAAATAACTGATGATGGTCGAAGTGGAGAGGATATAAAATGTAGACTAGCAATGGGAAGGAAAGCGTTTCTGAAGAAGAGAAATTTGTTAACATCGAGTATAGATTTAAGTGTCAGGAAGTCGTTTCTGAAAGTATTTGTATGGAATGTAGCCATGTATGGAAGTGAAACATAGACGATAATTAGTTTGGACAAGAAGAGAATAGAAGCTTTCGAAATGTGGTGCTACAGAAGAATGCTGAAGATAAGGTGGGTAGATCACGTAACTAATGAGGAGGTACTGAATAGAATTGGGGAGAAGAGAAGTTTGTGGCACAACTTGACTAGATGAAGGGATCGGTTGGTAAGACATGTTTTGAGGCATCAAGGGATCACAAATTTAGCATTGGAGGGCACCGTGGAGGGTAAAAATCATAGAGGGAGACCAAGAGATGAATACACTAAGCAGATTCAGAAGGATGTAGGTTGCAGTAAGTACTGGGAGATGAAGGAGCTTGCACAGGATAGAGTAGCATGGAGAGCTGCATCAAACCCATCTCAGGACTGAAGACCACAACAACAACATGTCGCACTTATCTTAACCTGTGATATTACAATGTTAAGCACTTAAAGGTGGTACCTAGACAAATGTATTCCCGAAATTTCATTAGTTTACATTAATTATTTTTTGGTGTTGCCATTTTTGCTGCCAGTGTATTTACCAATCTCTCTCTTTCCTAGCATTAATAACGACTAGAGGGGTCTGCTGGTTAATCGGATGTGGCATGTTGATTTTAATGGGTGGCTGGATGCCTTTCCTGTCGCCACCCCATACCCTCCTACCCCCCCCCCCCCCTCCTCCCCCGTGAAGACCAACTGTGTGCATCTAGTGTAAGCCATGGAATAGTGCATCCATGCCCAGATGTCTGCGAGTCTTGTTGCTGAGGAGGATGTGGGGACCAGCCGGTCTTCACCTAGTGGGATGTGGAAAAGCGTCTACAAATCATATCCAGGCTGGCTGGCTCACCGGCCCTCGTCGTTAATCAGCCGTGCGCATTCGATCCGAGGCCGGCGCGCCTACCGGAGTCCAGGAAGCAGTGCATTAGCGCTCTTGGCTACTCTGGCGGGTTATTGTATTTACCACTATATACCACAACAAAGGTCTGTTTTAGGCAAAGAGAATAATTAATGATTATTTGAAGCTCTGAACCACGCAAGGATCTGAAGTACTAAGGCAACGAGAGAGGTGAACGACAGGCAATAAGAACGTTTCTTGCTGGGTGTAGCAAGGTGATGCAAGACACCTTCGTGATATAAACATACAGGAGGTGGCCAGAATTGGATGGTGGGCAGAGTGTGTGGGTGAGATGCGGTACGGCGGTGGCAGCTAGCGAGATGTCATCCGCTTGATCTTGTAAGTAGGCTCTTTAGGTTTTTTTATTGGTAACGCCACCTCTGTATAAAAATCACTGGCTGTGCTATTGTGGCTGCTTTGCATTGTTGTAATACTCGCCATTGTAGTGTTAGGCAGCTGGCTGTGAACAGCGCGTAGCGTTGCACAGTTGGAGGTGAGCCGCCAGCAGTGGTGGATGTGGGGAGAGAGATGGCGGAGTTTTGAAATTTGTCATGAACTGCTATATACATATATATAAGATGATATTAAGGTAAATACATTGTTTGTTCTCTATTAATATCTTTCATTTGCTAACTATCCCTATCAGTAGTTAGTGCCTTCCATAGTTTGAATCTTTTATGTAGCTGGCAGTAGTGGCGCTGGCTGTATTGCAGTAGTTCAAGTAACCAAGATTTTTGTGAGGTAAGCGATTTGTCAAACGCATAGGTTAATGTTAGTCAGGGCTATTTTTTTTTTTTTTGTGGGGATTTTTGAAAGTCAGATTGCGTTGCGCTAAAAAAATATTGTGTATCAGTTTAAGGACAGTCATGTATAATTGTTCTAAGGGGACGTTTGATATGTCGACCCTTAGCCTAGGATACCTCACTGGAATCTTCTGATTTTTTCCTTGTAGTTCGTGTAATTAGTGTAGCTATTGTTTATTGCTAGCGCGTAATTGTAGAGAGCATTTCCTTTGTAGTTGTAGTTTTTCATTGTTGTACACAGTTGTGGCATGCATTTAGATTTGCACCAAGTATTTCGCAGCTGCGCTTGCAATTAACTAGATATTATTTTCAGTGCTATGTTAATGTGTTCTCTTATTTTTGCTTTTCAAATTGTGCTTTTCTGTGTTATCGTGTGAAATATTGTGACAATAATGGCGTGTGAAAAACGTAACACTAGGCTCCAAAGTAAACTGAGAAATGACAGTGAAGACAATAGCAGTGTGTAAGCGCCGCAGAGTAATGAATTAACTAATGTTCAAAGTAGTAATTTGGTAATTGTGCATAGGGAAATGGAGCGGGCTGCAAACAATGCCGTAGACAGTGAAGCAGGTAGTGAACAGGGAAGCATTATCGATCGATCGCTCGGTAACAGCTCGCCTCAGGAATCCGAAATGACAGGACACAATTTTGCAAATACTGTAGATTCAGGTTTTGCGTCCTCACCGTTTTCTCAAATGAGTCAAGACACATTTTCTGCTTGTCAAAATGTGAATGTTGCCGGTGAAAATGCACTGCCAAAAAGCATAGAGAAACAGATTCCAGACACTAATACACTATTATTTCAATTAATGCAACAAATGGAACAAAATCAGAGACAAATGGGACAAAATCGTCAAAAGTTAGACACAGTGGAACAAAATCTTAAAAAGTTAGACAGAGTGGAACAAAATCTTAAAAAGTTAGACACAATGGAACAAAATCAGAGACAAACACAGCAACAGTTAGACACAATGGAACAAAATCAGAGACAAACACAGCAAAAGCTTCAAAAGTTAGACTCATTGGAACAAACTCTTGAACAATAACGTGAAGATTTAACTACTGAGTTACATAACATTGAATCGAAATGTCAAAAAGTCTGTAATGACGTAAAAACACAAATTTGTGAGCATTTTCAACCTATTTTTTCGCGGCATGAAAATGCATTACAGAATCACGAAGCAGCCATAAAAGAACTGCAAACTATTGTTCATGAAAATCATGAGACCTTACAAGCTAAATTTGACTCAGTTGCATCTACCGATTCGGTTACGCAACTTGCAAAAACTCAGGAAAACTTAAAGGACACAGTAGATACGATTTCAACACAAATGGACACTCTGAAACTTGGTTTAGAAAAACACATTGAGGAAATGTGTTCACTATCGGAGAAAGTAGCCGAACTTTCGGATCAGTTCACTAACGTATCTACGGAGGTAGATGATAATGTGAACGACACAAAACCGGCAGTCTTTAATGACACAGAAGAGTGCGAACAAATTAGGAAATTCAAACAAAATCAGAATCAAATTAATACGCAACACCAAAGAGAAATCCGGGAAGTACAAGATCAGCTGACTCAGGTAATACAAGAATTACGTATTTCAGAGGCCACTCGCGCTCCAATACGGGAAGAGGGACTTAGAAATACGGAACAACCACAAAATAATAACACAGGACACTTCGGAAGTTATGAAAGAAATTGGCAAGGTGCACCGAATTTTGAGATTGAACCGCCGACACGACGTAACAATGACCGACATGCGACTCGCCGACACGATGATTTTGACTATAAGCTGTTCATTACTACACGTAAATTCAAAACGTTTAGGAATTCTGGCAACGACATTCATCCACAAGCGTGGCTCCATCAATTCTCTCATTTTTTTCCTCCCAACTGGTCATTAGAGCACAGATTAGAATTTATGTGTGGCTACTTAGAGAATGAACCAGCTGTAAGAATGCGGTCGGTCATTCACGATTGCCACAGTGAAGGAGAGTTTTACCATGCCTTCCTCTCAGCATATTGGTCTCAAGCCACACAAGACCAAGTAAAACATAGCATCATAATGATGAAACGTTTCGAACAGTCTGAATTTTCCAGTCTTATGAAATATTTTGAAGACATGTTGCACAAGAATCAGTACCTGTCAAACCCATACAGCCCCTCAGAACTTATCCGCATTTGCTTAATCAAATTGCCTGAACATTTACGACACATCATTTTGGCAGGACGTTGCAAAGACGACATTGAAGCTTTTCAGGGACTGTTACAAGAATTGGAAATTGACACTGACAATCGCGAAATGCGGAAACAGGAACATAACAATTACAGGTCACATCCGTCACAATTCTGCGATAATAACTGGACGCGACAAGGCTATTCTCACAACACAAATCGTGATCAAAACAGACACCACCCGTATGACAATCGTTGGCAGAGTAGTAATAATTACAGGGAAAGATCACCTCCCCGCGGTAATGACTATCACAGAGACAATCAGAGAAACAGACAATATGGGAACCAAAATAAATATATCAGGGGAGACAGAATAACTTTAGACGCAACGGTCCAGCGTGCAGTTACGATTCAGGGAGAAATTCTCCACCACGTGACCGACAAGAAAGAAACTATGGAATCTACCGACATGACGACACACGATATGATCGTAACGACAGACCTGAATTGCATCAGAACTGGCGGGATTCAAACAGAGCAGGGCCCTCGCGACAAGGCGAATTTGTAGACGTTAGGTCTCCAAATCCCAATAACGACGCGCGCCAACAAAGAGACAATAGGCAATGACTCATACCGCAGGCAGCCACAGAACGTACGTATGAAACTGACGACGCAGCTGCCGTAGCTAGTAATTACGTAAAAATGAAGACATTAGGGACATCTTACTCCAGGAACACGACGTAAAACATAACAACATTGCATATCCTGTGATTCACATTACAATAAATGACGTAAAATTTACGGCAGTACTTGACTCTGGCAGTCCCATTTCAGTAATTAGTGAAACAGCCTTTAGCAAATGTACCAAATCGAACGATTGCCCCACACTTCCGTTACGTAAGATTAAATTACAAGGTGCAATCTTTGGAAAAAGTGTAGATGTACGCCAACAAACCAATTTAGAATTCTTTTGTCAAAGCCACAGCTTCTCTATGAACTTTCTTATTGTTCCATTATTGTCGACGGAAATTATACTGGGAGTAGACTTTTTGAATGAATGCAAAGCGAGCTTAAGCTTTCACGATGCTGAAATAAGTTTAGAGAAAGAAGGTAGGTCAATAGCTTTGAAATTTGAAGATTGGCTCTCAAACCATGACGAAGAAATTAATCGACTTTACCTCCTGTTAGACAACAGTTCGGAATTTTCGACGGAACTTGACACTAACAATCACTCTGCAAGTACTGACAGGGGTGATATCGATGGCGCATTTGATACTAATGAGTCAATTCAGAATAAAATTCAAACAATTGAGAATTGTAATGACAATGATAGGCAAGACCTTTTTGAGATTTTACAAGCACATTCCACAGTTTTTACTCACAAAACAGGAACAATCAAGGGATTTCAATACCAATTTCGTGTTCGTGAGCATACTAAATTTTGTGTTAGACCATACGTAATTCCGGCGCATTATAGGGACCGTGTTAGAACAGAAGTACAATCTATGCTTGACGAGGGCATTATTGAGCCTGCAGTAAGCTCATACAACAATCCATTACATGTTGTTGAGAAGAAAAATGGATCGATCAGACTTGTCTTAGATTCGAGACAAATCAATACTATCATTATTCCAGAAACAGACAGTGTAGTGTAACGACTTATTAGGGTTTTCGTTTGGTATATGTATGACCATGTGCTGACTTCGTCACCCACGTCAGTTACACTCACTTCAAAAATGATTTATATTCTTTTTAAATTGTCATAGAATGGTTCTTGAACGAAACTGTAAAACATCAGTTGAGTCGTGTGCAGAGAATTACATCACTTGGGCCAATTGGTTTTCGTAACTTTTTCGAATTTAAATTTCGTTTGTTTCTCCTCAGAAAATTATATCGACACACGTTATCTTGATCTAATCGATATCAGAATCACACATTAAATAAACTTTTTAGATTCAAAGTTTCGGCCAACGCTGTCTGAATCAATAATCTTGTCAAATATATTATTAATCCGTTCACATAACTCTTCATAAATAAATCTTCAAGACACGTGTTTCAACTTTAGTAGCATACACTATTTTATTAGCTTCCTACACATACAGATGTGAACTTGAGCGTTGACAGACAGTGACTAACATTTCAATAAGACTAAGATCTATTTGATGTCATTGTTGTACAAAAAGAGTATAAAAATTCATTTTTAATTTTTTAGAAACACGACGCAACAACTCGGTTCCAGGATCTTCTGTTGCTCCTTGGCTGTCGACCCGCGACGTATAGCGGCCAGCAATTTCCTCTCTGGTCGCGGCAACGAAGATGCTGTCCCCGTTCGTTGCGCCGATCTCTCCGTACATGAAACACATAAAAAAAATACAAAACTTTTAGATAATTCACATTTATTACAAATAATAAGAAAACACATAAACAAAACTAAATTAAACTTATAGTCACCTGCAAACTGGGCTGACTTTGGTGGATGGGTGACGCTTAATTTCGTCCCACTACATACCCCACCCACAAGCTCAGTTTGTCAGGTTTTAACCGAAATTAAAACTTTTCAATATACAATATTTAACTGTTAATACATTTTCCTCACATTTTACGTAACCTAGAGTCCTTGCTATTAGATAGATTTAATCCTTTTAATACGATATTGTTGTGACTGTTTATCATTTCCTCTTAATTGTGCTATTATGGTAATTCGTAACCGAATATAGGGAGATTGCTCCTCTTCAGTTAATAGTTGCTAATAAATACTAATTTAGTACGTTCTTTAACGTTGTACATTAGGACAGAGCATTCAAATTGTGATAGATTAGTTATAGTTTCATTTATTTACTAGAGTTATTCTTTTCAAGAATGTATATTACTAATAAGTTTCTCACAATATCTAATAGTACTATTTACTTTACGTCATTCTCTTCCCTAATGCCTTATTTATGCCTGAGGTCAAGAAGAAATCAAGCAAAACTTTCTTTAGAATCTCGGCACGGCTTTCTTTACCTTCGGATACCTTGTTGGGTAATGGCCATTTATTTAGGAGAAACAAGCGAGAGAGCCCCGTTTGGTGTGTTCTATATTAACACTATTACAAACCTCTATTAAAGGCACTCTGCTATGTTCTCGTGAGCCATATAGCTCTGGACGCCCATGGTCCCTAAAACTATTAACCATCCCCTTTGGTTCCTACTATCCGAGTAAATTTAAAATACGCAAAATTCCTTTAGACCTAAGAGCAAAATTTCCTCCATATAAATCCCCCTTTTGGTTATCTTTCTCTTTTTGAAGTACCAGTAGATTATTGTAGAACACATATTTAAGCTTTCTGTCATTTATTTAAAATAACACGTAACTATCACGAAAAACTTCACATGAATAAACTATGAACGCTCTTCCGTATGTAACATATACTAAATATTAACTTATTTAGAAATGAAGGGTTTCATTTGATCAACACTATATAATCCTTTAATTACACCTGATGAAGGTTCCATAAGAAGTAATGCTTTGGGATGTACAATCTTATGTACAACATATGGACCTTCAAAGATCAAGAAGAATTTTCTACATTCCTTACCGATCTTAGAACTTTTAGGATGAGATCGTACTAACACAAGATCTCCTACCTGAAATGAGGGTTCTATAGCCTGTTGATTATAGCTTTTAATTCTCCGTTCGGCATTTTTTACAATCTGTTCGCAAACTTTTTCGTCTGGAATACATTGTTGGATCTCATTTACTGGTGGCCAAGGTAAAGCAGCTAGTAAAGGCTCACCTATAATTCGTTTGCCTAAAATTTCTATAGGTGATAATCCCGTCGTTAGGTGAGGCAATTCATTTAATGTCTTTTCGAACTCAGGCATTAGTTTGGCCCACCGAGTATGTTTATGTGCACAATAAGTTCTGCATAATCGTCCTAATTCTTTCATGACTCTTTCTACTAAATTACTTTGAGGGTGATATTTCGAAATTAAGATATGTTTGATTCCATATTGTCTTATCATATCTTGAAATCTTTGACTAATAAAGGCACTACCGTTGTCAGACATAAGTCATTTAGGAATGCCCCAGTTAACAAAGTAATTTCGGGTGAGGCAGCGTATAACGCTTGCTGTATTCGCTCGTTTCAAAGTATATAGTTTCACATGTTTGGACCAACATTCCATTACAACAAACACATATGTTAATCCTCCTGAACTCCGAGGCAGAGGGCCGAAAAAATCTAATGACAGTAGATCCCACAAACCTCGAGGAATTACAGCATATAATTTATAACGCTTGGATTTGTTATTAACTTTAACCTTTTGACAGGTTTCACAAGCCCTAATAATACTTCTCACAATACGGGACATATTTTTGAAATAATAATACTTCATTAGATGTTTAATACATTTATGAATTCCAAAATGCCCGTAACCTTCATGAATATAAGTAATTAACTCGTCCACAACCGTTTTCGGAATGCAGATTTTCCATCTCTGGTGTTCCCTCTGTGCTTTCCAATACAACAAGTCGTTAAAATATAACCACACACCCCGGGTGTTAACTGTTTCGTCCCCATTATTAAGGTTTTGTATAATTCGTAGAATAACATTTTTCTTTCCTTTATGTAATATGGTAATCCACTAATTAGGACTCGCATTAGATGACTTTCAATTAATTTAGCACGGTTTAAATTCCATTCAAAATAATTCCTATAACCTCCCCACCGTTTAGAATATGGAGGAGGGTCTAACAACTCTAAAGTTAAGTGTTGTTGTTTTCCTCTTGACCAATAATTTTGTTTAAACTGCTTAACAAAATCATCCCAATCCCTGAATTCATTTCTATGCAGTACTGCCCATTCCGCAGCTTCTGCTTCTAAATGTCCTATTACAAATTGAATGCGTTTTTCATTACTCCATTTAGGAGATAATGATGTTTCAAAAGCTTTTATAAAGATTATAGGGTGCAGTTCGCCTCCTGGTTTGAATACAGGAAATCGACTTGCTACATTTGAATTTGCCGTTATGTCATCCAGACATTCTGCGAGAGAAATAGTCGGATTTTGTTTAGCTTGCAGAGACGGAGTTGCATCGGATTGGCTTGCCGTGATTGCCTTATTCATATTGTTGTCGTCCGTGCTAGCAAATTCGATGCGACTGTTGTCTCTGATTATGTTATTACCTCTGCTACCTGAAATGTTCTCGTTATTATCTAATTCCGATAACCGTTTGGTAATTTCCTGTATCCGCATTTCTGTATTGGATACGCGATTAGCTAATATCGATTCTTCACTGTGTTCACGATGTGAACGCTCTGTACCTTCGTCAATATTATTATCTTTGGCAGTCTCAAGGTTACTGCATATTTCAGTAATTAAAGATTTCATGTTTTCGATTTCGGTATGGTCCTTTTCTACTTGATGAGTTAATGTCTCTAATTCTACATTATCTATTGAAGAAATCTCTACAGGTTTGGTAGAGACCTCTTTAATAGATTCCAATAATTCTCTACGAACAGTTTCTGTTTGCATAGAAAATTCATCTCGTAACATATCGTTATTTTTCTGTATTTCATTTACAACTAAGATATTGACACTATCTAGTCTCTCGGTTAAGTCAGTGATATCGTTTCGCATGCGAGCTTTCTCCTCGCGCGATTCCTGGATATGTTCTTCTAACCTTTTACAATTATCAGCAATCTTATTACTAAGTCCTACTAATTTTTCCTGCATTTCAACTTTAGAAGACTCTATTTTATCACTTAATTCTCGACTGGTTTCATTAAGATGTTCCTGTAACCTGTCTGTAGATTTTGTTAGCTCCCCTTTAAGTCTAGCAGTAGATTCCTCGTTAGACTGTTTTAATTCCTGTTTTAGTTCCTGTTTCAATCTAGCAATAGATTCCTCATTAGACTGTTTTAATTCCTGTTTTAGTTCCTGTTTCAATCTAGCAGTAGATTCCTCATTAGACTGTTTTAATCTAGCCATAGATTCTTCGTTAGACTGTTTTAATTCCTCTTTTAATCTAGCAGTAGATTCTTCGTTAGATTGTTTCAATTTAGCGATCGCCCTAAAAAGGGATCTCACGCTCCTATCGGACATAGATTGCTCTTCGTCTGACATTTCACTTCCCGACATTATTGTAAGATATTAACTATTTACACACGCAAACTTGTAATCAACAATCCTGTAGAAGCACACTTCCTATGTACAACACTCCACTTCCAACTTGAAACAAACTCACCGGACACTAATATTGTAATTTGTAGTTCTCGATGACCAGTGTGCTGCTATGGGCTGCAGATGTAACAGCCGTCGATGCAGCCGCTGAGATGCTGCGACCCCGCTTCCGCAACCGGCAGGACGCTGAGTCGAACACCGAAAACGTCGCTGGCTGCAACCACGCCCGGCACCGCCGTAGACAGGCGAAGCCCTCAGCAACACCTCTAATACCAGCCGGAGGAACGCCCCGCAGCTGACGTACTGGGCCTATTAGTTTAGGGAGAAAAAAGGTTGTCGGGGTTTGCAGCGTTCAGCTGCTGCCCAACAGACGCGCCTCCTCGTGGAACAACTGCGTGACCGTACTGCTTGGCTGCGGCTCCGTCAGATGCCCACACCCACGAAGTCGCCGCTGGCTGGTGAAGGCTCCACGAAAACTCGCGTTAACTTCCGAAGGACTCTTGATGTTTTGTTTCGTACCTGTGTGCCTTAGTTGCACACAAGTCCTGTTTCTAAGGTCGCCACGGTGCGGTGTAACGACGTATTTCGGTTTTCGTTTGATATATGTATGACCATGTGCTGACTTCGTCACCCACGTCAGTTACACTCACTTCAAAAATGATTTATATTCTTTTTAAATTGTCATAGAATGGTTCTTGAACGAAACTGTAAAACATCAGTTGAGTCGTGTGCAGAGAATTACATCACTTGGGCCAATTGGTTTTCGTAACTTTTTCGAATTTAAATTTCGTTTGTTTCTCCTCAGAAAATTATATCGACACACGTTATCTTGATCTAATCGATATCAGAATCACACATTAAATAAACTTTTTAGATTCAAAGTTTCGGCCAACGCTGTCTGAATCAATAATCTTGTCAAATATGTTATTAATCCGTTCACATAACTCTTCATAAATAAATCTTCAAGACACGTGTTTCAACTTTAGTAGCATACACTATTTTATTAGCTTCCTACACATACAGATGTGAACTTGAGCGTTGACAGACAGTGACTAACATTTCAATAAGACTAAGATCTATTTGATGTCATTGTTGTACAAAAAGAGTATAAAAATTCATTTTTAATTTTTTAGAAACACGACGCAACAACTCGGTTCCAGGATCTTCTGTTGCTCCTTGGCTGTCGACCCGCGACGTATAGCGGCCAGCAATTTCCTCTCTGGTCGCGGCAACGAAGATGCTGTCCCCGTTCGTTGCGCCGATCTCTCCGTACATGAAACACATAAAAAAAATACAAAACTTTTAGATAATTCACATTTATTACAAATAATAAGAAAACACATAAACAAAACTAAATTAAACTTATAGTCACCTGCAAACTGGGCTGACTTTGGTGGATGGGTGACGCTTAATTTCGTCCCACTACAACAGGCCGCAAACGTTGGAAGAACTTCTTCAAAATTT
Source organism: Schistocerca piceifrons (assembly GCF_021461385.2). Lineage (NCBI taxonomy): Eukaryota > Metazoa > Arthropoda > Insecta > Orthoptera > Acrididae > Schistocerca > Schistocerca piceifrons. The sequence continues at coordinate 105,570,525 of NC_060139.1, forward strand.
TAATGGTGTAAAAGTGTTGTCTTCCAGTGATCTCAGATCCAGCTTTTATCAGATCGAACTTCATCCAGAATGTAGAAAATACACAGCTTTCCTTTGTTTCGGCGTTTGTTATCAGTTTCGGAAACTTCCCTTTGGTTTGAACATTTCTTGAGCAGCATTCATTCGCAGGCTAAATTCCATATTACCTGAGTTCTTCAAACGTCACATCACCTTATATGAGGACGATATTCTAATAGCAGAAGCTTCATGGGAACAACATAATCGCATCCTTAACAGTTTGTTACGTATTTTTGCAGAATCTGGAATTACAGTTAACTTGGAAAAGTCTGAATTCGGAAGGTCAAAGGTGAGGTTGGGACATATTATTTCTTCTGAAGGCATTCAGCCGGATCCTGAAAAGTCAGAAGCAATCAGAGCCATTCCAGTTCCATCCACAAAAAGACAAGTCCGCAGTTTTCTGGGTCTCGTAAATTTTTACCGTGGTTTTCTGAATATGCAAATTCTTGTTACACCAAAACTTTGTTCTCTCACTGGAAAAAAACACTATTTGGAACTGGGATGAACAAGCACAGTTGGAATTCAATTCTTTGAAAGAATCGCTACTTAACGCGCCAATACTAGCTCATCCAGATCTGTCACAAGATTTGTGCCTTAGCACGGATTCTTCTAAAGTCGGACTTGGTGCCCATTTATTTCAAGAAGCCATAGAAAATGACACTATTGTTCAGAAAACCATTTCTTTTGCTAGCCGAGTGCTAACAAAATCTGAAAAAAATTATTCCGTTACTGAATTAGAAGCTTTAGCTATCGTTTGGGCATTTAACAAATTCCGTTTCTTTCTTTCTGGTAAGCACGTAAAAGTATACAGTGATCATCGTACATTACAATTTCTTATGTCTTCAAAATTAAATCATGACAAGTTAAAACGTTGGGCATTGTTTCTGCAAGAATTCCGCTTCGCAATAGTCTACATTCCCGGCAAGGAGATCATTGTTGCAGACGCACTGTCACGCGCACCAGCTGGGCTTGAGAAAAGTAACACATAAGGTAACCTCGAGAAACATTTCAGTATTCTTTACATTCAGAAAGTCGCCTTTGAAAACTTCATCACCACATCTTTAAAGGACATTGCTCATGAACAAGATAAAGATCCGATTTGGAAAGACATCAAAAGCAAATGGCGTGAAAAGACACACACACAGATTCGGCATTATTATTTGGTTAGAAACAACATACTGTTCAAACGCTGCACTGTTGATGACAAGCTATGGGTACTTTGCATTCCTGACGATTTTGTTAATAAGCTCATTTGGTACATTCATTTCAGCTACGCACATTTTGGTCCACGAAAATGTTATAATATTCTTCGAACGACTTGTTATTTTAACAATTTGGAAAAGAGAATTCGAAGAGTTCTGTCTACTTGTAAACTTTGTCAAAAGGCGAAACCATCTACTATCTCACGTCGTGCTCCGTTGTTTCCTATCATTCCTTCTAAATTAAAAGAATTTGCTGCAGTTGATCTATTGGGAGCCCTTGTCAGAACATCGAATGGATTTTCGTACGTTCTAGTCGCTGTTGAACTTACTTCAAACTTTGTTTCTTTCACACCGTTACGTAAAGCCACTGGACGGTCTGTATCCAACGCCTTTGTTAAAAATTTCTTACGTGAAGTTGGACACGTTAGTAAAGTCATTTCAGATAACGGACCGCAATTCAGATCTGCTGTTTGGTCACGCATGCTTCGCAATGATAAAATCAAACCTGTTTTTATTTCATTGTACTCACCACATTGTAACCCATCTGAACGGATTATGAAAGAAATCAATAAGCTTTGCAGACTTTATTGTCACAGAAAGCATCACCATTGGGACAGATATTTACACTTATTTCAAAACGTCCTGAATGAAATGCCTCATGACTCGACTGCTTTACCACCTACTCTTGTACTGAAGAATGAAAAACCACCGAACAGAATCAGAGAGCTTGTACTTTTCCCGAATACACATTAACTTCGACACAAAGACATAATTGATTTGGCTATTAAAAATATAAAATCTGCAGCAGACAAAAGGAGAAAACTACACGGTAAAGCAAATGCAAAGAAATTATGTATTGGTCAGAAAGTTCTCATTAAAGCTCATTCATTGTCACATAAGAAGAAATACTTGAGTCACAAAGTCTTTCTAGTTTACAATGGACCTTACAGAATCCGACGTATACCACATGATAATTGCGTTGAAGTTGAAACTCTGCGTACTAGGAAGAGTAAAGGTTTACACCACATTTCACATGTAAAACCGTTTATTGAAAAATAATCTGCTTTTTAACTTTGTCTTTGCCATATAACTTTTCACTTTACATTACTAGTATGCTTTGTAAGACTTAAGAAACTGTTAACATGCAATAATGTTTGAAGTTAAATATCCAGTCAAGAACCAAGAGAACTTATTTAAACAGAAATTACGAATGCATTGTTATTGTGGACAGACGTCACAGTGTTATTGTGTGTGTACATTCTTGCTTGTTAGTTGCACGGTTACGTAACTACTATAAGGCTCACATACTTAGAACATTTACCAGTACTGCTACTGAGATTTTAATGCAACATTTTGGTTTACTTGAAAACACATTCTGGATTTAAAGTACTTTCTGTGAGATACCAGATGACATAGTGGCTAGTTTATGTGACAGCTACACGATTTTATCACGACGCTACTAATGAGTGACAATTTACAATGTTGCTTTTGCGGTGTATCTGTTTTATATCTGCACAGTTTTCTGAATTCTTCTGGAAAGAAAAACATGTATTAGTAGTAACTTTTGTGGTATAGCAACAATGAGACAGCCTTTTTCGTGGCACAACAATACGTTACTGTACAGTACTTCCTTCATCACGCCAATAAGCATAATAACTACGATATCTATTCGCAAAGCATTACACTTTTGTTTATCATGAGGTAAGTACATTGACTTCTGCAGAACTTAGCTTTCGGAGGACGATAACTACAACACTTCCACAGAGATTATGTTACAAGACGCACAGTTTAGCGCTACAGTACACGTATTTGAGTGATTAATTTTATACATAAAACATCTATTTTTAAAGATTTTTGAATTACAGAGAAAGTTTTCCGTGATACATTTCATTCCATTGGTGTAATCTGTAACACCTGAGGGTATAATTACATTAATCCTCAGGGGGGTACACGCTTACTTTGTGTACCATGTGTTTGGCAAGCACAAGGAGCCCTAGCTAATATGGTATTTGCTTATACAAATTTACACATCGGTACCATATTTCTCTAACACACAAATTACACAGCTATCTACATCTACATCTACATCTATACTCCGCGAGCCACCTTACGGTGTGTGGCGGAGGGTACTTATTGTACCACTATCTGATCCCCCCTTCCCTGTTCCATTCACGAATTGTGCGTGGGAAGAACGACTGCTTGTAAGTCTCCGTATTTGCTCTAATTTCTCGGATCTTTTCGTTGTGATCATTACGCGAGATATATGTGGGCGGTAGTAGTATGTTGCCCATCTCTTCCCGGAATGTGCTCTCTCGTAATTTCGATAATAAACCTCTCCGTATTGCGTAACGCCTTTCTTGAAGTGTCCGCCACTGGAGCTTGTTCAGCATCTCCGTAACGCTCTCGCGCTGACTAAATGTCCCCATGACGAATCGCGCTGCTTTTCGCTGGATCATGTCTATCTCTTCTATTAATCCAACCTGGTAAGGGTCCCATACTGATGAGCAATACTCAAGAATCGGACGAACAAGCGTTTTGTAAGCTACTTCTTTCGTCGATGAGTCACATTTTCTTAGAATTCTTCCTATGAATCTCAACCTGGCGCCTGCTTTTCCCACTATTTGTTTTATGTGATCATTCCACTTCAGATCGCTCCGGATAGTAACTCCTAAGTATTTTACGGTCGTTACCGCTTCCAATGATTTACCACCTATGGCATAATCGTACTGGAATGGATTTCTGCCCCTATGTATGCGCATTATATTACATTTATCTACGTTTAGGGAAAGCTTCCAGCTGTCGCACGATGCATTAATCCTCTGCAGGTCCTCCTGGAGTACGTACGAGTCTTCTGATGTTGCTACTTTCTTGTAGACAACCGTGTCATCTGCAAATAGCCTCACGGAGCTACCGATGTTGTCAACTAAGTCATTTATGTATATTGTAAACAATAAAGGTCCTATCACGCTTCCCTGCGGTACTCCCGAAATTACCTCTACATCTGCAGATTTTGAACCGTTAAGAATGACATGTTGTGTTCTTTCTTCTAGGAAACCCTGAATCCAATCACAAACCTGGTCCGATATTCCGTAAGCTCGTATTTTTTTCACTAAATGTAAGTGCGGAACCGTATCAAATGCCTTCCTGAAGTCCAGGAATACGGCATCAATCTGCTCGCCAGTGTCTACGGCACTGTGAATTTCTTGGACAAATAGGGCGAGCTGAGTTTCACATGATCTCTGCGGAATCCATGTTGGTTATGATGAAGGAGATATGTATTATCTAAGAACGTCATAATACGAGAACACAAAACATGTTCCATTATTCTACAACAGATTGACGTAAGCGAAATAGGCCTATAATTATTCGCATCTGATTTATGACCCTTCTTGAAAATGGGAACGACCTGCGCTTTCTTCCAGTCGCTAGGTACTTTACGTTCTTCCAGCGATCTACGATAAATTGCTGATAGAAAGGGGGCAAGTTCTTTAGCATAATCACTGTAGAATCTTAAGGGTATCTCGTCTGGTCCGGATGCTTTTCCGCTACTAAGTGATAGCAGTTGTTTTTCAATTCCGATATCGTTTATTTCAATATTTTCCATTTTGGCGTCCGTGCGACGGCTGAAGTCAGGGACCGTGTTACGATTTTCCGCAGTGAAACAGTTTCGGAACACTGAATTCAGTATTTCTGCCTTTCTTCGGTCGTCCTCTGTTTCGGTGCCATCGTGGTCAACGAGTGACTGAATAGGGGATTTAGATCCGCTTACCGATTTTACATATGACCAAAACTTTTTAGGGTTCTTGTTTAGATTGTTTGCCAATGTTTTATGTTCGAATTCGTTGAATGCTTCTCTCATTGCTCTCTTTACGCTCTTTTTCGCTTCGTTCAGCTTTTCCTTATCAGCTATGATTCGACTACTCTTAAACCTATGATGAAGCTTTCTTTGTTTCCGTAGTACCTTTCGTACATGATTGTTATACCACGGTGGATCTTTCCCCTCGCTTTGGACCTTAGTCAGTACGAACGTATCTAAGGCGTACTGGACGATGTTTCTGAATTTTTTCCATTTTTGTTCCACATCCTCTTCCTCAGAAATGAACGTTTGATGGTGGTCACTCAGATATTCTGCGATTTGTGCCCTATCACTCATGTTAAGCAAATATATTTTCCTTCCTTTCTTGGCATTTCTTATTACACTTGTAGTCATTGATGCAACCACTGACTTATGATCACTGATACCCTCTTCTACATTCACGGAGTCGAAAAGTTCCGGTCTATTTGTAGCTTCACGAGTTGGTTCTCTAACTATCTGATCATTTAACTGAGAGATAAACATTTTTTTTACTACGTCAGTGACAGATGTTTACGCAATTACACAGTTGGATAACTTCACACTTATGAAACTGTATTTTGTCTGTGCTTTGTGAACTGTTCATATTTTTTCGGACCCATTGTGATATTATGAGAGCTTTGAATGATATATTTGGTATGGGATCACGATTTTTAAAGTACGTTTAAGGCAGATGACACTTTTGAGATGAGCAGAGAATTTTTGTTAGGCTTTGAAATTATTGGAGGAAGCTACGACGTTTTTGAGATTTGACTGAGGTGTTATGATGTTATTTTTACAACGACGATGTGTATTATGCTGTTGAGGTATGTTTATGATCAATAGGATGATGCTACCGTAAATGAGGAATTTGATTATGCGACGTATTTATTTTGATGAAATATTGAAGAAGTGTCGACGAATATTTATATGTGTAACGAGGTAAGGAATAATGAGTAGTGTTTAGGGACTCTGGTTGTGAAAAAGGATGTCGGAAACCGAGAATCGTACTTTAAGAGTTATGAAATGTGTGTATACGCGTGACTGTATCACAATGCCGGCGAAAATTTTTTGGACACTTATAATTACAGGATTTGGTTTCTACACATTTGTAACGCAAATTCTCGACCTGTGTAATTTTTATATGAGATGGTCACTGTAGCAGAAACTGGTGTCGTAAATATTTCGGTAAGAAAGTTAAGTGACCACCTGCACGTAATGCGTCGTGGGCACCCAGCTGGGCGACAGTCGCCTGAAAAAAAAAGCCATTAGCGTGTGCCTTTCAGAGGTACAGGTGGAGAAAAATGGGAGGCCATTATCCTCGCTGTTGACATTCCTTTGTAGAAAGCATCGCAAATACGACACGCTCATAACTTGGAAACATTCTTACATCTGCACATCTGATTAGGACAAGTGTCTATCTACGAGAATTGAGAGAATTTCTACTAACTTATGAAATGCCTCATGACTACTGAATGATTATTTTATGCTTTACTTTGTACATAGTTGCTTATTTCATTTGATATCTGGTTTCCAGCTGTCTTGCAGCATTGGTTTCATAAAATAAAATTAAATGCATTTGCTAATGTGAACACTTTCTGTCAACAGATCTATTAAATAATTATTTTATGACCCACATTCTTCGAAAAAGGAGCTCTTGGAATGGTAAGAACAATAAGAAGGGACTAATAACAGTAACTGCATATATCATTTTCTTTTCAAGTACTTGGTAATGACTTTTGTAGAAATAGTTGTGGTGCACCACTTTAATTACTTAGACATTAAGATGTGATTATACATTTCCCTTATCTGCATTGTTATCTTTAGTGTACTATTTCTTCTGCTTGAGCTATGTCATGTTTAGGTATAAGTTGTTTCATTTTCTGCTATTGTTTGCCAAGCATAGTGTTACTGAATTTGACTCTGTATTATTCTGTTAAGCCAGTTTTACTAATGATTTATTTTTATTGTTTGCTGCACATTGCCCTATATTAGTTGTAATATTGCAATTGCTTTGCTAATTTCTATAATGCTGCTTGCTTCACAGATCTGCATTTTTTTTCATTGCTGTTTGCGTTAATTGTTTTGTGCTGCTGCTTTGCCTCGTCCCTTAGTTTAGCATCTGAGCTCAGTAGATTTAAGTTAGCTTAAGAGGGGGTAGACTATATAAGAAAATGAGTTGCGATGAATTGGAAGAAACGCATTGAGAAGATATAAGAAACAGATTTGGCAAAAATGAGTATTGTGCACTGAGAAATAATTATTTTGAAAGAAATATGAATAGAATACAGTAAGCAGGTATAGATAGGTCTTTTTGGGAATAATGATGAATGAAGGGAGATCTCCAAGAAGTAAAGAAAGTTTTGTTTGCAAAATACTGCAGTAAAACAAACCCTGTCCTTTCCTTTTGTATTATTATGCTAAGTGTTTGTGTACCCTTGTGTATTTCTTTTCTTCCTGTCTCTGTGTACTGTTTCATAGAAATTTTTTTCTGTTCTAGTACTAAGCTACATGCACTATGATGAGGAATACTGTTATCCTCAAATATAATTTGCATTTATAATATGTTATTTTCTTTGTAAAGATGTTTAGACATTATTTATTCTGTTTTGTTTTAATGCTCATGTGTGAAGTTGATGTTTCGAAAGTTATTCTGATCTTTATGTACTCATATCATAATTCCTGTAACACTGATGTATATGTTATTTCGATTCTTTTGTAAAGCTTGTACTACAAATGTTATCTGTATTGTTATGTTCTTTAATGATGTATTTTGTTCCTTTGTAATTGTATTCTCATGTTATAAAATTGTAATTGACACCAGTTTATCAAACTAAGTAACTTGTAAGCATTCATTTCACTGCACACATTTCTGTTGGTCATAGTATATGGACAATATGTGAGAAATAGGGACTGTTAGTGTTTGCATGTGTGTTAATAATTCAGCAAGGGACTGGATAACAGCATTGCTGGTTCTAAGGACAATTCCAAAAACTTTGTGAGTGCACAAGTGGTGGTTTATGGACTTGCTATATTATCCGTAAGACTCTTCAATGGTGATTGTGCACCTGCACAGTCACAACAGATGGCTGCTGGCCATCTCTTCAAGGACTACATTGGGTCTGCATCTTTGATGATCCACCAGTACGATTATTTCTACAAGGACTGCAGTGGGTCTGCACCTTTGATGACCCACCAATACCATTATCTCTACAAGGACTGCAGTGGGTCTGCACCTCTGATGGCCCACCAAAACCATAATCTCTAACAAGACTACAATGGGTATGCTCTGTGACGACCTACCTACCAATATTCTTCAAAACGTCGACTGACTCTGCTGTGGGTTTGCTCTGTTGTGGACCAATACCTGTCTGCTTGTCAAGAGTCAGCACTGTCTCTCCATTGGAAGGACAACACTACTTCTTCAAGACTGCATGGAAATCCACTACTTCCGTGTGCATTTTCTTTTACTGCTCAGACTTTGAGAAAAACACTGCAACGTTACTGTGATGAACGATTAGGACTGTCTTTATAGACTGTGAGAAACTTTAGCTTTTAACCAACATTGTATCAATACGTGTGTGCATTTGATATCTTTGTTATTGTAATTATGAAAAATTTTATCAAATCATTATTGGCCACTGCCCAAAACAATTTGTAAAATTTTTTGTGGGGAGCATGGGGGCTATTTAAGTAGGCTGTTTAGGTTTTTTTATTGGTAACGCCACCTCTGTATAAAAATCACTGGCTGTGCTGTTGTGGCTGCTTTGCATTGTTGTAATACTCGCCATTGTAGTGTTAGGCAGCTGGCTGTGAACAGCGCGTAGCGTTGCACAGTTGGAGGTGAGCCGCCAGCAGTGGTGGATGTGGGGAGAGAGATGGCGGAGTTTTGAAATTTGTCATGAACTGCTATATACATATATATAAGATGATATTAAGGTAAATACATTGTTTGTTCTCTATTAATATCTTTCATTTGCTAACTATCCCTATCAGTAGTTAGTGCCTTCCATGGTTTGAATCTTTTATGTAGCTGGCAGTAGTGGCGCTGGCTGTATTGCAGTAGTTCGAGTAACCAAGATTTTTGTGAGGTAAGCGATTTGTGAAACGCATAGGTTAATGTTAGTCAGGGCCATTTTTTTTGTAGGGATTTTTGAAAGTCAGACTGCGTTGCGCTAAAAAAATATTGTGTATCAGTTTAAGGACAGTCATGTATAATTGTTCTAAGGGGACGTTTCAATCTGGCTAAGGAGGGACATGACGGCCGTTTCGGCTGACGGTGCATCGTAGAAGTTGCTCACTGCGGCCGCTTCCAGACTCCACCCAGAAATATGGAGTAGTGCAGCTGGTGACACTTTACATTGATTGCATTGGTAGCAGTCGCAGAAGTAGAGATGGCTGTCGTTGCTGTACCACACTATACAAGGGACTGACACCACCTTCAAAAACACGTGTGTATGTTCCAAAACTTGCTTGAAGGACATGTGTATTAACTGATATTAACGCTGTACTAGCGTTTCAGATTTTCATATACATAAACCACGAAACATTTGAGTTATTATATTCCTAAGTCATTGTAAATGACTGAGTCTGTCTCCTGAACCGTTGTGCGATCGATAGGTCCCTCCATGGTCTTAAGGAGGACATCGTGCATTAGGAAGACGTGGTTCACACAGAGATCGGAGGTGCGAGGTCAGGGAGAGTAACACCGGAACGTGAAAACAGTTCACTCGGGGTGAAGCGGTAGAGATGGGACTGGCAGCGAGGCGATCAGTGTGCAGGCAGCTGATGGTTGCTAGCTGCCGAGTGAGCAGTCATCGGCTCCTAGAAATACCAGGAAGAGACCCGCAAGCATGTTAGAAGATTATTACCTCAGTTGCTGCCGGCTGCGAACCTTTGGACGTGTGGGGCGCGTACCGAGGGAAGGAGCGTGTTGTGTGCTTCAGCGACCGACCAGACTTGGAAGCGGACCGCCGCAGTGTTGGAGTTGTGAGTCGACACCACGCTGTACTTTCTCGATCGTTGTACGGATATGTCTGGTGAGCCTCCGGTTTGGTTTATCGGACGTAACGGAGCCGAGCATCGGCTATAACCAAATATACAGGGCTATTACAAATGATTGAAGCGATTTCATAAATTCACTGTAGCTCCATTCACTGACATATGGTTACGACACACTACAGATACGTAGAAAAACTCATAAAGTTTTGCTCGGCTGAAGCCGCACTTCAGGTTTCTGCCACCAGAGCGCTCGAGAGCGCAGTGAGACAAATTGCGACAGGAGCCGAGAAAGCGTATGTTGTGCTTGAAATGCACTCACATCAGTCTGTCAAAACAGTGCAACGACACTTCAGGACGAAGTTCAACAAAGATCCACCAACTGCTAACTCCATTCGGCGATGGTATGCGCAGTTTAAAGCTTCTGGATGCCTCTGTAATCAACGGGTCGGCCTGCAGTGAGCGAAGAAACGGTAGAACGCGTGCGGGCAAGTTTTACGCGTAGCCGCGGAAGTCGACGAATAAAGCAAGCAGGGAGCTAAACGTACCACAGCCTACGGTTTGGAAAATCTTACGGAAAAGGCTAAAGCAGAAGCATTTCTTAAACAGGAGATTGGAAAACCGATGGATCGGTCGTGGTGGAGATCATGATCAACAATTCATGTCATGGCCTCCACGCTCTCCCGACTTAACCCCATGCGATTTCTTTCTGTGGGGTTATGTGAAAGATTCAGTGTTTAAACCTCCTCTACCAAGAAACGTGCCAGAACTGCGAGCTCGCATCAACGATGCTTTCGAACTCATTGATGGGGACATGCTGCGCCGAGTGTGGGAGGAACTTGATTATCGGCTTGATGTCTGCCGAATCACTAAAGGGCCACATATCGAACATTTGTGAATGCCTAAAAAAACCTTTTGAGTTTTTGTATGTGTGTGCAAAGCATTGTGAAAATATCTCAAATAATAAAGTTATTGTAGAGCTGTGAAATCGCTTCAATCATTTGTAATAACTTGTATTTGCCATTTACTATATCAGTACTGTGGCTGTTTAGTTATTCTGGTTGTTTGTTCGATGTTCACGGCCAGTTTCGTACCATACGTCTGATTATTGACCCCGCTTCTGTCTCTAGGCAGGAACGTTGTGTGTGCACTACTATAAATCTACTGAATTTGTTTGTTTATTTAATGTTTCCAATCTGAGCCATATTTGGTGTAAGGCGTCGGATTTGTGGCGGGACGCATTTATATGTCAACTGTCTAAACATCCCGCGGCGGCAGAGTGTGGCGCAATCCCAGTATTCACAGAAGCGTGTGTCAGTCCTTAGTCAAAAATGGTGCGAATGGCTCTAAGCACTATCGGACTTAACATCTGAGATCATCAGTCCCCTAGACTTAGAATTACTTAAACCTAACTAACCTAAGGACATCACACACATCTATCCCCGAGGCAGGATTCGAACCTGAGACCGCAGCAGCAGTGCGGTTACGCACTGAAGCGCCTACAACCGCTCGGCCACAGCGGCCGGCAGTCTTTAGTCCACCGACTTCCTGTTTATAGGAATTCCCAAATTCGCGCACCTCCCGAGTATTGTACTTGTCTGCTGTTTCCTTGTGTAGTTAGTGAGAAACTACCCGTTAAACCGAAAACATCATACAGGCGACACCCCATATCACACGCGGCCAATCATGTACATGTTTACTTTGTGGTATGTTCAAATGTGTGTGAATTCCTATGGGACCAAACTGCTGAGTTCATCGGTCCGTAGACGTACACACTACTTAAGCTAACTTACGCTAAAGACAAGACATCCACCCATGCCCGAGGTAGGACTCGAACCTCCGGCGGGAATGGCAGCCCGATTCGTGACATGGCGCCTCTAACCGCGTGGCCACTCCGCGCGGCCTTTGTGGTATCTCCTTTAGCTTTTACCGTTGTTCTTGCTAACCGTCGCTGTATATTGCGATAAGTGCAATGCAAGTAATTACTCCTTTGTTCCCTTTTGCTTTTCTATCAGTACGGAGAATATACGTGATGAAGTTATACTTCAGATACTTCGTGGTCTGTCTGAGGACGAAGATGAAGGGATAGAGCCTCCAAGAGATTTCACCGTTCAAAGTGAATGTGAGGAGTAAAGTGTGAACGTGGACTGCCACAGTAGCGACTCAGAACAATCCGAGCACGAACATTCCCATCCCTTAGATGGTATTCGAGGAAATAATTACCGTTTTTACGTCGGAAAATACTGGGAAACATTTTGGATAAGCAATTCCTTACCTCTGTCGAATAAAACGAAATCAAAAAACATTATAAAAGTATTGACAAGCCCGACCCGCACGTGCAGAATTATTTCCTCAGAATTGGACGCGTTTATGAGCATAATTCCTTTAAATATGACTGACAAAATTGTAGGTTACAGAAACCTTTATATTTCAGAACGGAGGTGTACAATTCAGTAAACGAGGAAAAGAGATTCTAGGTTTACTTCTTCTTCGGAAATGAAAGCTTTTGTGGAGTTCTTGTCTTGATTGCTCTCAATAAAAATATCGGCGTCAGAGCCCGACGAGTTTGTACAGGGATGATGGCTTGCCGAGTTGCGTTTCCCTTTAGCAGATCCATGTTCCTACTGAGAGGCATCAGGTTTGATGAGAGGGCAACCAGGGGAAAAAGATAAAACTATTATAAATTAGCAGCCATTACAGGGAATTTTTGTAAAAACAATTACTCCCTATCAGAATTTGTGAACATTGATGAAATGCTGCTTCCCTTTCGAGGTCTGTGTAGCTTCATGCAATATATGGCCGCCAAGCCAGCAAGTGCTGCCTGAAATTTTATGCCATGTACGACAGTAGAACTATTTATGTGCAAAGCTTTGAAATATACTGCGACAAACAAAGGGAAGGTCCTTACTTTGCATCGAACAAACGGCTCGACGTAGTCAAGCGACTTGTTCAGCCCATCTTAGGCTCCCAGAGAAATGTGACAACCGACAACTACAACACTAGCTATACATTGGCGTAGTTTCTTCCGGGGAACTGTGTAACTTTTCTTGGCACCACAAAAAAGAATAAAAAATGAATTCCAGGGACTTTCTGGATCTGAAATCCCGAGAACGGAGTTCTCGGCTATTTCGATTCCAGGACGATTGCACCCCGGTATTCTATATGCTAAAGAAAAAAAAAAGTATGCTGTTTTCTACGATGTATGATTGCGAGAAAATAGACACAGAAACTGGAAAATCTCCTCTGATAACGGACTATAAACGTACCAAGAGGAGGGCGTTGATGCAATTGACCAAAAGTGTTCGCTTTATTCGACTTCAAGAAAAACGAAAATGTGGCCACTGCCAATATTCTTCAGATTTTCGGACATGGCAGAAATAAAGTCACACAAATTATGGACGTGGAATGATATAGACGAAACACGTAGTAGACAGTGGACAGGACTTCCTGAACGTGCTTCTTAAAGAACACTACAAAGACCGTGCGAAATTTTAGAATTTACCAACATATATTGGTCACTATCGAGAACCAACTAATACCGAATCGATGAGATAATCGAATGAAAAAGTGGTGGCAGGAATGTGGCCCACACAAGAGTAACAAGACTACTGTACGTTGTTGGAAATGCAGATATTTTGTATGTAAGAATCACTCACCACGCCAAGAGGTTTGTGATTGCTGTCGTGGAAGATAGGGAAACGAAAGTGCAGAGCGACTGATATTTAGTGTTTTCGTATTTATGTATGTTGTAATTTGTAACATCATTTCAGTTAATATGAGAAAAACTTGTCTATGATTTATACCGCAGTTATTCAATATTATACATTATTGAAAGTAAAAGTATTTCTATTGTTGTGTCTAGGCAAGACAGCCTAGACACCATGAGAGGAAGCCGAAAGGCACGCGCTTAAACTCACGCAGGCTGGCGTGAGGTCTGAAACAGGATACGTAATGAATGCTATAAAGAAAAGTACGTAGCTGCTGGAATACTTAACTTTAATCCATAATCAGTGTACATCGCTCTTGTACAGATGTAATCTCCGTTTTTATATACTGGTAATGGCGCCTTGCTAGGTCGTAGCCAATTTAGCTGAAGGCTATGCTAACTATCGTCTCGGCTAATGAGAGCTTAATTGTCAGCAATCCCACTCAGGCAAAGTCGGCTGTACAACTGGGGCGAGTGCTAGTACGTCTCTCTAGACCTGCGATCACTGACAGTGGCGACACGCGGGTCCTACGTATACTACCAGGCCGCGGCCGATTTAAAAGCTACCACCTAGCAAGTGTGGTGTCTGGCGGTGACACCACAGTTATTATTACATAAAGCATAGTTACGGACTCATTTATCTTTATCCCCTAAATTGGAAGCGAAGTTAAAATAAATATAATTTTTCTGTAACGTTTAATGTCCTTGCATTTTAGAGGCATTATACAAGTAATAATACTTACAAAAATGTACGGTTGCTACCATTTTGGAAACGCGGCACCCAGGTCTGCGCGCTATATGTCATGAGGCTCTGACACACGCGGTATTTAGAGGGTCAACTGGGTTCATTTCATGTCCCACACCCTGCATGTATTGTTACTGGAGCGCACAATTTCATTTACTGCTTTATTGAGTGCTTATTCTACCAAGTTTGACTGTTTTCTTGTTATTTTTAAGGGTGGGGCCCCTTTATCTAAATTATTAAGTTTCTCTCTGTGAGGACTTTATTTTGCGTTTCTTACTACCATCTTATACGTGGCTGTAATGACATTCAAAAGGTTATGTACTATCTACTGTTAGTCATGGTTCCAGAGTTAAGGGTTTAGTGCTCCGTCCGTGTGGCGGTTACTTGTTTACCCCTCGCTCACGTGGTGCAAGTTTTGTATAAATTGTGGTCCCTTCTCAGTAACTGTACTTACATTTTAGTTGTCTTACAGGTTTTGTCGACTTGACTCCATTAACTCACTGAAAAATTATTTATTGTTTTTCTTGTTGCTGTTATTTTGTCTGTCGTGCGGTGGCGTTCGGTCTATCGTAGAGGACTGGCCAAATTTCTGTCTACATTCTCTATTTCTCTGTTAAATAGGCTACCATTCGTGTTTCTTTTGATGGGACTTGGGTGAAGTCTGCTTGGTTAATAGAGCAAGCATGCGCAGTGTCCGAGAGTGGAGCGAAGTCCGCGCCCGGCCGAACGGCCAGCCAGGTGCAGTTGGTCCTGCACCATTTAACTTCTGCGAGCCCACTACGCCTTGTGAATATGGGGTTTTTTAGCACGTCGATGTATTCATTTGCGTCTTGATGAGCAGCTCTCCTTTTATTTTCATTATTTCTAGTTGATGTAAATTGTTAAACTGGCAACCGGTTAATCTGATAATTGAGTAATTACTCGATTTGTTTACTTAAATGTGTTTATGCACGTGTGGCTCGGCCAGCTGAATGGTTATTACTCTTTGTACGCACTGTTGGTTCTCGAGTTGGTTTTCATGAAGGTTCTCACTATGCGTACCATTCAGCACGCAATATTTAACAGCAATTTTGTCTAGCTATTTCTCTTGCGTGTCTTGCGCACTTCCGCTGTCATCCGCCGATATAGTAATTTTTTATACGGTGTTTATTTGCGGAGTATACTTTTGTTTTGAACTGTAAACCTTAAAGTTTCTGACGAGAAAGAAATTTTATTGTACTGCCAGAGCTTTTATTGTTGAACTTAATCTGTTTGCCATTAATCAATTTACCACAGTTTTGTGATTGTAAATTATTCCGTTTCTGAAGTCGTGGCAACTGGAGGTATTTTTCCAATAGATTTTTAATAAATCTAACTTGGCATGTTCTGTTAAAATAAAGAGAAAGTTCACTACACGAATGATGTTTAGTCTCCGTTTGGCCCTGTCCTTCCTACTACAGATAGCCCGACACGGGAACTGTGTACCACCCCCAATACAAACGATCTGCCAGATAGTTTAGAAGGGAAGGACATCAGAGCAGGGATATGCCTCATATCATTTCACCAAAATCAGCAGCATGAAGACATTGCAAGTAAGTGAACTTTCCGACTACAAGGAACAGTGATTTACTTAACTCTGTGACTGTTCCAATGTATTACGTGCCCAGATTGCAGCGCGAATTAGAACGCCGCTTTCGAGATTCGAGAAGGCGTGACGCCCCCGGATGGAATCCGCTTGGCGGATTAACGACGAGGGCCAGTGTTCTGGCTAATATAGGTGTGGTTTATAGGCAGTTTCCCACACCCGAATACATGAATGTCGGGCCGGTAACCACTATCCGTCTAAGTTACACGACTCGCAAGCATTTCGACAACATTATCACTTTATTTCTGTCACGGGGAGTGGAGGGGCGGTGAAGGGGGGGTGGGGGCAGACGGTGGCTACAGGAAGAGCACCCACAAACCTTGTTGCAACTTCCTGTTAGAACACAGAAATACACTAGTATTTTCCCATAGTACTTCAGTAGAAAAATTAACAAAAACGATGATTATTTTCTCCTGGGCAGCAAGTCACTGATGAGGTGTGAACGTGTGGACGCAAAACGGGTACTCCATACTGACAGACGTAGTCCATTTAGTACTGCAGTTACGACCATGCGGAAACATCAGATAGTAATTTATGTGACGTGTTTCCGGGAAGACTGTTAGACGCAGAGAAATACAACTAACACATTGAATTAGATACAAATTAAGGTATCAGTGATCAAAATATCTGAATTTATACCTCTAATACCTTGTACATATGTTTGGCTCGGCTTTTCCGTGAAATTGACAGACTACTGTCAGTAATGTTGGTCAAAGAGTAGCATTCAGGGGTAAGGTTAATGTGGTGTAGTTGGAGGAGTAACTAAGAGCTCACATCGCGACGTTTCCATACTATGGAACTCTTGTACATGGGTGGACGCGCCGTCTAAATACCGTAAGTGGTAGGGGAGCACAGTTTTTCTACATGCAGCCAGCAACTGGAGGGGGTGGGGGGGGCTGTTGCTACAAGAAAATTTACGACCACGAAAGCAGCCGGTTTCCCGGAGAGAAGCGAACAGCTAATAGAAAATGGGATGAGAATATCCTTCGTGTAAGTCCGACAGCATAAAATTTGTTGTGACCAAACAAATCATTTTTGCGACACTTAGCGCTTGGTACATCAAGCGTATCGAATTAAATATTGCAACCGTTATCTGATGTTACTCTACGTCCATATAGTACGCAACTCTGTTTCTGTCATTAGTGTCATAAGTTTGTAAGAAGGAATGCTTTATAATACGAGGACTATCCAGAAAGTAACAGACATTTTGAAATAAAAAATTAACAATATTGAAAACCGAATTTTGTTATATATATATTAAAGCTAAACTCTTAAAATATTTCTCTACATAGTCTCCATTCAAACCGAGGCACTTATCATACTGTGGCACAAGTTTTTCGATACCGTCTCTGTAGAAATCTGTCGGTTGCGATTGCAACCACTGGTTTATACTAGCACGCAGTTCGGCCCCAGCGTCAAAACGTTGTGTAGTAGTGCCAGATACCAGGGCCGCCAGACGCTACTTATTTCCTGAGGAACGAAATGTGTCGAACAGAGTAGAATTTGTACATACTCTGAAGGCATACATACCTGCTAGCTTGTGCAGCAGGCCGATTAACAGGTACCAAGTGCGAAAGATACATAAAAACGTTGCTCACTTTTCTTAACGTATGGGAACTGACTTTTATAAATATGCTACACAATATCATTAAAAATTGATAATCAATTTTTCCACACAGTTTCTGTCGACAGTAATCGCCACCTGTCACTTCGTAGGGGCTAAACATCTCCCAGACACATTTAAAATGTCGCCTGAGTATGAGTGAGAAATCGATGCTCGTTGATTTGTGTTCTTTTCGGTCGATTCTAGTACGTAGTATTCAGTCGTATCGAGTGTGTTCAGCACAGCTGTTATTTCTGTTACAACGTGTCCGTTAAATGCAAACATTTGTAGCGTTTAAAAAAATATTGTGGCGGAGTGTGTTTTTTGTAATAACTCTGATATGCACCTAAAATATTTATCGGAGAGACGTTACAGAAGTGTCTATCAGTGTTAAAATGCAGAAAGGCATATAACGTAAGATTTAAGAATGTTGTTTTGCCGACTGATTCGTTTGAAAGCGGTTGTCACAGACAGTGTTGTAAGTCATTTACGGGATGAATGAAAAAATATTATTTGCTGAAATCGACAAATACAGAAAGGACTGCTCCAAAGGACAAATTGTGAAACAATACAGAGAACCCATCGACAGTGTGTTTATCAAGAACTAACTTAGATACGCAGTGCACTTAGCCACAGTCATCTATTTCACAGCTTCAAAGTCCAGTAACTTCTTTTATGCCTGACTCCAGTACGATAGCTCATTAACTTGTCTAGAAGCTGACTCCAGTACGATACCTGGGATAACGAATACACATGTAGTACACGAATCAGCCCCAATAAATTCACAAGGAAACAACGTACAGCTAGATAATAGTGCTTGTCACTCTGACATTAATATCACTGCTGAAAGCGATGTAAATATTGGAGCAGACAGTACCTCTATATTTTGCGAACAATGAACCAAAAACCATCGGTCAAAAAGACTGCCGTTATTGTCATCCTCCAAAAAAGATTTTCTTTCTAAAGTCGATCAAGAGGATGAAAACTTTACCGAGTTCATTAATAAAATAACAAATAATCCAGTTTTAAAACTGTACTATAATAATACCTGCCAATTGAACTATTTTCATAAGGCATCTTCAAACAAAATAACAACTAAACATCATTTGCATGATCTTCGTGAGCATCATCAAATTGCTTCTGCAAAAATCTGTGCTTCTATTCAAGAAAATGTAATAAAAGAGAAATTTTTTTTACTTATCTCCATATTTATTACATGTAGTTGTCAGAAGAAAATAAAGAAGAGAATTCTGGGAAAGTCAAAGGCAGTTTCACACCACACAAATTAGAACTTAAGATAATAAAATCATCTGATAAAGAGTTTAAGTTCTTTTCATACAAAATGAAAAACCATTAGCTCCAAAACATTTAACAACTATTGATGAACAAACATAAGAACATTTTAAGGTTGAAGACGTGGTAAACAAAGCTGCTTTGTTATTAAGAAAATCCGTTTTGCAAATCGAGAAGAATTATCGCAACGCAGTGGAGAATTTGAAGGAAGGAGAATCATCAGGCTCACAAGAATTAATGGATGTTTATTACACTTTCATAGCCGTCGGGAATCGAAAAAAGAAAATCCCAAATGTATTTGTGAAATCAAATCTCATTGTGAAGACGTTGTGCATGCTGTCCGAATGGTAAAGGGAAAACGTCAAAACATGTTATGCTCGGAATATCTTTGAAGAGTTTAACAAGCCGTCGCAAAACCCTTGATATTATTCATAGAGAGGGCCATTGCATTAGTTATCAGGAGTGGAAGAGCTGGAAGCAGAAGCGACATACGCACTGAAGCTCCAAAGAAACTGGAATGGGCATACATATTCAAATGCAGAAATATGTAAACAGGCAGAAGACAGCGGTCCAGTCGACAACGCCTATACTACACAAGTGTCTGTCGCAATTGTTAGATCAGTTATTCCTGCAACAATGGTAGGTTATCAGGATTTAAGTGAGTTTGAATGTGGTATTATAGTCAGCGCACGAGCGATGGGACACAGCATCTCCGAAGTAGCGACCATTTCAGGAGTGTACCGTCAATATCAGGAATCCGGTAAAACATCAAATCCCCGACATAGCTGCGGCCTGAAAAAGATCCTGCAAGAAGGAGCAACGACGACTAAAGAGAATCGTTCAACGTGACAGAAGTGTAACTCTTCCACGAATTGCTGCACAGTTCAATGATGTGCCGTCAGCAAGTGTCGGCGTGCGAACCATTCAACGAAAAATCATTGATATGGGCTTTCAGAGCCACAGACCCACACGTGTACCCTTGACGACTGCACAACGGAAAGCTTTACGCCTCGCCTAGGCCCGTCAACGCCAACATTGGACTGTTGACGACTGGAAACATGTTGTCTGAGTAGTTGAGTCTCGTTTCAAATTGTTTAGAGTGGATGGCCATGTATGGGTATGGAGACAATCTCATGAATCCGTGAACCCTGTATGTCAGCAGAGGACTGTTGATGCTGGTGGAGGCTGTATAATGGTGTGGGCATGTGCAGTTGGAGTGATATGGGGCCTCCGATACGTCTGGACACGACTCTGCCAGGTGACACGTACGTAAGCATCCTGTCTGATCACCTGCATCCGTTCACGTCCATTGTGCACTCCGACTGACTTGGGAAATCCCAGCTGTCTGCGTGCTCGCGGGGGCCCTACACGATAACAGGCATGTGTTTCAGTTTCTTTGGCTCTTCAGAGTACTTCACTACAGAAGTCAAGTTTATACCCTGAAAAATTAAAAAATCGCCACATGTATTCACCAGTGTTGCTTTTGACAATTTCGAACGGTTTATACAAACAAAGAGTGGAAAGGATACATTACACGATACTGTCGCCATTATTTAACAAAACGTTGACTGAAATGCCGTAGGAGACGCACACTTAGTAGATATACCTGCTGCTCACACACGAAGAAATAAAAACGAAGAACACTTACAGTTATATCTTTAGATACGAAGAAACAATCATTGTCAACAAAATAAATAAATAAATTATTTAGATTTGTCAGCTCACGCAAGTGAAATTACAGAAACTCTAAATGGACAGGTATACAAAATGATTGATACATTGTGAATAGTTAGCATGCCCTTTAGTTGCCCAATATTCCAATGTGGATTCGTTTCAGTAGCTTACAGAGGGACAAAAAAAAATGGTTCAAATGGCTCTGAGCTCCCCTAGAACTTAGAACTACTGAAACCTAACTAACCTAAGGACATCACACACATCCATGCCCGAGACAGGATTCTAACCCGCCACCGTAGCGGTCACGCGGTTCAAGACTGTAGCGCCTAGAACCGCTCGGCCACACAAGCCGCCTTACTGAGGGACAATGATAATTCAAAACAAATAGTTTCATATCTACATCCCATTAATGAATCACCAACCAATAAATCAGTAGTTTTGAGAAATTGAAACGAAACTAGAAAATTTGTAAAGATGTCCAACAGTCATCCATCCAAGTCACATACGATGTCGCAGTTGGGGAAGTAATTTTACAAATTCAAGCTAGCAGCAAACCAGAGCTCGATAATCTATTTATACATTGGAGCCTTTTCTTATCTTGTTGGCTTGTTTCAACGCTGTGGGTAAAATCATACAGACTATGGTTTAACCTGCGTTATGGTCCAGAGTAATCTGTTATCTTCGGGATCCATAAATAGGTTTATTGAAGGAAAACTCTTCGACACATGTAAGGGACCTCACCCTGTGATGACTGAAGAGCTGGATATTTTAAACTCCAGATCTCTTGTGGAAGTATAACATAATAACAGATCAAACGGCTGTAGAAACTGAGAACGTCTTCATTATCTTAATTTACAATAGAGAATGAAGATCTAGATGAGCTGTTACATAACTATAATACTTTGTAGCAAGAAACTCTCCATGGTGAGCTCCGAAAAATATCACAGTTTTATTTGCGTTATATTCCACTTATCCATTATTATTTAATTCTATTAAGAAGTGTCCGCACAGGAGATTCTGAGTCAGTTAAATCTGTACTACCAAAAATCATCAACTCCTTTTTCATACATAATCAACAAAATTTTGGTCACTTGACAGTTAAATGCAGTGCGGTGACAATTTGCAAAATGTTGCAGAAACTCATCCTAATTCATTTCAGCAGAACAACCAATCGATTTAGTTCGGGAACAAACAAGCAACGAAGATGCAGATAGGACACTCACAGTTATGATACAGCTCACAAGTTCAGTCTCAGCACGTCAACGATGGGAGACAGCCATGATATCCAATCAACCACAATTAGTTATGTTTATAAGGATTTGGATTTGCGTAAAGAACAACATGTTACAGCAGACTTAGCAAATCATCATATGAAAAATAATAATCAATTACTAAAATTTATTGAGGCCTTTGGTCAGTTTATCAATCCATTCGACGCTGAGGTCCCTGAAGATTTCTTAATAAATATTTCACCCAAAAAGCAATCTCAGAACTAGATGGAAGATTCTTTCTCAATATTGAACAAA
The DNA here is from genome assembly GCF_021461385.2 of Schistocerca piceifrons. Lineage (NCBI taxonomy): Eukaryota > Metazoa > Arthropoda > Insecta > Orthoptera > Acrididae > Schistocerca > Schistocerca piceifrons. The sequence continues at coordinate 105,592,785 of NC_060139.1, forward strand.
ATGGTGAGATTAAACGTAAAACTTTCACTGTAGAGTGTATAGAAGACGGAAGCAGATTTCAGAGGAGCTGAAAATGAATTCACTAGACAAATTTTAGTGGATTATTCCAGAAAAAATACAAAAAGGATGATTGGTGGTAAAGTGCAGGAAGTACATATTCAAAGATCTTTACTTGGACTTATGCTCGGTATATCGATTGATGATGACATGTCCAAAATTTTGTCGTATCCTATAACTGAAGTGGCATTATCTGTGTGCTATTTCGATGGTGATATTTGTAAAACCCAAAAATCTACTTTAATGAAAGCTCTGTATAAATAAGTAGGGCACAATCCACCCCTGAGGTAAATATTGTGATAACTGAAGGCTTTTTCTTACTTTATAATATGACGAAAGCCCTTAAACCTTTAGGAAATGTCTCAAAAAATGTGGTGCAAATGGTACCATAATTAAAAGCAGCAACGTATGACGTCATTTTCGACCAGTACCTTTCACCATCAATTAAAGGTTACGAGAGATCTCTTCGGCATGAATCTACACAGCTGGAGTTTAACATCAGTAGACCCGATGAAGTTAGACCTTCTGCCTCCGCCAAAGATGTGAAAAACATATGCTTCATACAGGTACCTTCTTGATTTCTTTATCTTGGTCTGGGCTTCTAATGAGATAGTATCATTCATGGGCAATAAACGAGCCTTTAATTAATTGTAAACAGTGTCACACTTATGCTGTCACCAATAATACAGTTTGAAGAAAGTCTATCGTATCCAGATCATGAGCAGGTTCACACCAAAATTGTGTACTACGTCCGTAATATTGATGCTCCGTCTAATTTTGTGACTCGATGATCTGATACTGATATTGCAGCAATCATTCTGGGCGATGTCCATCTATAAAAAACGAAAACTCTCAAGTGTGGCACTGGAAATAAGCTGAGATACGTTGATATTTCAAAAATTTACAGAGTGCTAGAACTGTCCCTATCTCGAAGCTTACCTGGCTTCCATGCGATCACTGGCGGTGATTACAACCCAGCTTTCTTCAAGAACGACCAACAAAGGCAATTCAACATACTTAGAAAAAACTAAGAGGATCAAGAAGCAGATTCAGCGAGATGAAAATATTCATTAGTAGCGAACGAGAGGAATAAACCTTCAATATAATTAAGAAATTTACTAATGATAATTACAATGTGGCAGGAATTATAGATGTAGATACTGAAAGACTTCAGTTGGTACTCAACATTTGCACAGCTTCTGAGGTAAATGAAGAGCTTACTCTCAAAAGTATTAAAAACTTTGATGCCAGCAACTTACCACCGTGTAAGGCTGAACAACGACAACTGTACTGCAGAGCAAATTACATCGCTAGTCTCTGGAATAAGGCTCATATAGAGTTACTTAGTATTTTCTGCCTTGAAGATATTGAATAGAAGTTAGAAGACAACCAGTATCAGTTCGGAGGCTTCGATGGAGACCAATTGCCGGCTTTTGTTAGTGACTTGCCTGAGACTAATTCATGTATTTGCTTTAACTCAGAAGTTGGTTTCATAAGTTTGTAGCTATTCGACTCTTAATTTCGTTACGCCGTCTTACAGACGCAGACACAAATAATGCTGACGGTGATGATGACTTAGATATTCCATACCAAGACTGGCTGGATGATGAATTATCAAATATCAATGACAACGATGATGAAAGTTAAAGAATCGCAGTATACTTATTAAGGAAAAGTAACTAATCTTTAAATTACGTTTTCAACAAATTCATTGTATATATTTCTTATATCCTGTAAGAAAACGTCAAACTCAAAATTTCTAAATGGAATTATATGATGGTAACAAACATTTATTTTCCAAAAACATTTGCTACTAGTATATAATTTATGTCTGTAGGTCAAGAATTTGTTGCCTTACTGTGATTCGTAATTTGTACTTGAGCATTAAAATATGATTTCATTCATATGGGAATAATTTCGTTAGACCACGAAAAACATAAGACTAATGGGGCTTTGTTACTACAAGGCCACCTGATTATCAAGCATACTTTCATGTTCATGGCAATGTTTGGCCCCGACGATCTACAGATAGAATTTAAATAGTTCCCTAAGTATCATGCATAAAAATCAACATTCAGGATGTAGGTAAACTTACATTATTTTCTCACAAGCTTGTAATTTCTGGTGGCAAATACAGCTGCAGGAAATTCTCTCACAATATCGATTATTAATTTTTAATTATAATGTGTAGCATATCCATAAAAGTCACTTATCATCCTTTACCAAAAGTGAGCAACAGTTTATGTACCTTTCCCACCTAGTAAATGTAAATTGGTCTCTGTGGCCAAAGGTAGCAGGTATTTATGCCTTCAGAGTATATACTAATACTAGTCTGTATGACACATTTCTGTACTCAGAAAATAAGTAATGGCTGGCAGCCCTGGGATCTTGGCCTATGGTGAGCCCTGTCAATAGCAGGGCAAAGTGGGTTCAGAGGAATTTTGTTTCTGAGGGTTGCATACATTAAAGGGAAAGCATACATTCAGGGGCACACCTATTGTTATTATAATTGATTTATGACCCTCTGGCTGTTGAATGATAGTCCCCTAAGGATAATTAACCTTTCTCAGAAACCCTCCACCTCCCCCCACCTTACACTTGTCCCTCTCACCCCTCTAGGAAATCCCCAACTCTCCCCATCCTCACCCTCACTGAGACAAGGACAGTATCAAATTAATTGACAGTATCAAATTAATTACCCCTCCTCCCCCACCTCATTCACTTTCCATCTGAAAATGGGTGGGAAGATGACTCGGTCTGTGCTGAGCTGTTGGAGAGGAAGTACATACTCGAGTTTCTTGCTCTGGGTGCTACTATGTTGAAAATTGGCAGGAAAGCTCAGCCTCTCCCATCCCCCCAACTCCCCTCACACCCACCAAGAGATATAGTGGGAAATGTTCAGTCTGTGCTGAGTTTTTGGAAGTATTATCCTTCCCAGCAGATATATGCCCTAATTATGTAATTGCACTGATGCAGATTGAATGTGGTGTCTAGTTGGAAAGTTGGTGTGCATGTGCTCACCTTGATATGTTGACTGAGCTAGTGCAAAATGCCATTAACATAAGATATCCCAAGCCCTGCCCTTCCCCTTCTGGAAAAATTTCTCAGTCTGTGCTGAGCTGTGAGCCTGAAAGGATCACGTGACAGGATATTCAACTGCATTGCATAGGGTGTAATAATACATTGTTTATTTATGAGATTCAATTTGCAAACCAATTTTCAGGGCTTTGATCTCTCTACTTGTGTGGAAAAGCTCACCATTCTCTGCTATTTACTTAATTTTGAAAGATGCAGGTCTTGTAAAATACACTCCTGGAAATGGAAAAAAGAACACATTGACACCGGTGTGTCAGACCCACCATACTTGCTCCGGACACTGCGAGAGGGCTGTACAAGCAATGATCACACGCACGGCACAGCGGACATACCAGGAACCGCGGTGTTGGCCGTCGAATGGCGCTAGCTGCGCAGCATTTGTGCACCGCCGCCGTCAGTGTCAGCCAGTTTGCCGTGGCATACGGAGCTCCATCGCAGTCTTTAACACTGGTACCATGCCGCGACAGCGTTGACGTGAACCGTATGTGCAGTTGACGGACTTTGAGCAAGGGCGTATAGTGGGCATGCGGGAGGCCGCGTGGACGTATCGCCGAATTGCTCAACACGTGGGGCGTGAGGTCTCCACAGTACATCGATGTTGTCGCCAGTGTTCGGCGGAAGGTGCACGTGCCCGTCGACCTGGGACCAGACCGCAGTGACGCACGGATGCAAGCCAAGACCGTAGGATCCTACGCAGTGCCGTAGGGGACCGCACCGCCACTTCCCAGCAAATTAGGGACACTGTTGCTCCTGGGGTATCGGTGAGGACCATTCGCAACCGTCTCCATGAAGCTGGGCTACGGTCCCGCACACCGTTAGGCCGTCTTCCGCTCACGCCCCAACATCGTGCAGCCCGCCTCCAGTGGTGTCGCGACAGGCGTGAATGGAGGGACGAATGGAGACGTGTCGTCTTCAGCGATGAGAGTCGCTTCTGCCTTGGTGCCAATGATGGTCGTATGCGTGTTTGGCGCCGTGCAGGTGAGCGCCACAATCAGGACTGCATACGACCGAGGCACACAGGGCCAACACCCGGCATCATGGTGTGGGGAGCGATCTCCTACACTGGCCGTACACCACTGGTGATCGTCGAGGGGACACTGAATAGTGCACGGTACATCCAAACCGTCATCGAACCCATCGTTCTACCATTCCTAGATCGTCAAGGGAACTTGCTGTTCCAACAGGACAATGCACGTCCGCATGTATCCCGTGCCACCCAACGTGCTCTAGAAGGTGTAAGTCAACTACCCTGGCCAGCAAGATCTCCGGATCTGTCCCCCATTGAGCATGTTTGGGACTGGATGAAGCGTCGTCTCACGCGGTCTGCACGTCCAGCACGAACGCTGGTCCAACTGAGGCGCCAGGTGGAAATGGCATGGCAAGCCGTTCCACAGGACTACATCCAGCATCTCTACGATCGTCTCCATGGGAGAATAGCAGCCTGCATTGCTGCGAAAGGTGGATATACACTGTACTAGTGCCGACATTGTGCATGCTCTGTTGCCTGTGTCTATGTGCCTGTGGTTCTGTCAGTGTGATCATGTGATGTATCTGACCCCAGGAATGTGTCAATAAAGTTTCCCCTTCCTGGGACAATGAATTCACGGTGTTCTTATTTCAATTTCCAGGAGTGTACATAGAAAAGATATTGTTAAATATGTAAATAGATGGATCTTTCCTTATCCTGCAAGGAATACTGTCATGAAATCAGCAAAAAACACTCATCACACCTCATTTCACTGGTGACTTTTTTCCACAAAAAAGCACTTGCCCCAGCTGCCTCATAAGACCGAAAGCACCCTGCTTCATTTGTAGCATCCACATCGGCATACTGTACCACATGCAATGAAACCACCTTCGGAGACTGGGTCATGCATTGAAACTTCCTACAGGGCCTAGACACTGCAGGCATACAATGGGCTCATGCAATCCGCCAGGGCCCTACCTATACAGCAGCCGCCAGACATTGCTAATCCCCTGACCAAAATGACCAGGGGCCAGTATCCCACAGATAAGAGACCCACTTCTTGCCTCCCTCTGCCCCTCCCTCTCTCTCAGTTCCCCACACCATCTCTCTCTTTCTCTGTCAAGTGGCTACTTTCTGACCAGTGAGCTTCTGAGCATGCCATTGGAAACCACAGTAACCCACCTTTTCTCCTGAAAAAAGTAGAAGATATCTGATAAACCCCCAGCAGTGGATGTCTTGGATATAGGTCCCCTCTGTATTAAATTAATTGACTAATTAAATAAATCCATACACTGTTTGTGAGATGGTGAGAAACTCTGGGGTTATCAAGGATTCGATTCCACAACCATCCAGTTTCCTAGCCCTACTCTTACCACATTCTGGATTTTTGCCTAGACCCTGTTCGTGGATACTGGTATAGTTAGGTCATTTGACAGGGAATGCCTTATGTTGGAGGTATTTGAGAATCATCTCAACTGCGCCATGTCCTTAACCAGTCTGCAGGAGGTGCTGGACAGATGTGTGCCCATAGTACCACTATCAGAAACAATAAACTGATCAGTCAGGAATTTTATATCTCAATTGGAAGTGGTGCTGTATAAAATGATAGCTGTAATTTAAAATTTAGGCTGGAATTTATGACATCATGGTTGCAGAATTTCTCATCACCACAAATTTGCTAAGTTTTTCTTTTTTCATTTTTTTTAGAGAACTATAGAGCTGCTTAGTGGGTAATCTGTAGAGAAGAAGGAGCAGGAGAAGGATGGGTCTGCTGCATGATAGGGTAGCAACAACACAAACACTGCTGAAAGACAGAGTCCACTGGGCTGTTCTGAGAGTCATTAAACACGCACACTTAGACCATGATCCATTCTAGAGTAACTTTCACAGATGTCAGAGATCACAGAATCTTCTGTAGCCCACTGCCACACATTGGCCACACTGGTAGCTGTTTGCTCATCTCCTGGCATCCACATACCGATGGTTCCAGGCGCTCAGAGGTCAGAGATAGTGCCACTGTGACCATCCAGCCAACAATCGATCAATTTCCATGGGAAGAGATGATCGTTCAGCACAAACATTCAGAGCATTGAACCTTCTCAAATTTCCTCATAAAAATCTGAGAGTACCTGCAACACACACGATCACAAAGGCTGCCAAATGCATACTGATTATTGGTTCGCTATTCATCTGTCTAGAGGGCGCAGTTGCAAGCTACATCATTTGTGGTCGCCAAGTCATCCTACAGCTGCAGGGCAGCACCGACTACAGACTGGAAGACTCACGAATCTCCAAACAAAGCATCGGCCACCAGCTACCTCTGCCACACACTCAGACACCAAGAGAAGTCGCCCTAGGAAACCATTCACGTATTTATCAATGTAAACCAACACATGGACACATACATAAATAAAAATAGAGCAAATTGTGCTAATTGTCGAGAAGTACACTACATTTTAGACCAGTTTTAGAATACGTGGCCAGAAGTGATGTCGTGACCACACTAGCAGTATAGGAAAGAGCGCGTGACAGCAATAGAAATAAGAGAAAAGTTGACATTGAAGCACCAGGACCAGAGCACAGTTATTTTTCGTGGGCAGCAATAAGATGGCAGGAAGATATTGATTGATGTGGATGACCACCAAAAGTAGAGTAAATACATTATATATGTCCGATCAAAACCCCAAGTGTGATCCCAAAGTTATTGGCAACCACCTTATAGATTTCTATGAAGTGTCTTTAGCTAAATAGTATTGTGTTGCCATCTTGAGAACTGTAATATACAGCTATGGAATGGTTCCCGTGTTTGACCATATGCAAGAATGTTTTCAACTCTAACAAATGGTATTTACAATGTGCTCATATGTACTCTCTACCAAACAAACATGCCAGAGCAGCTAGAACAGTTGCTGCTATACGTTACTGATTGAATAGGGTTACATACAATTTGAATGCTGTCCTCGATGCTTTCATAGGAAAGAGAAACATCTGCCTCTAAACTGACTTGGATCTGCATTAAAGGATAATACAAAGTAGATGGAGTAACTGGTTGAGAGGTATATAAGGAGGTGTGGCATAATGGTAGACATAATATATTCTAGAGAGAGGGAGATGTGGTGGCAGGTCATTTATCACACATTTAACTTTTTCCATTGTTCTTCTGGTCTGTATCAATTGTGTGGTATAAACTGCTATCGACTCATATACAACTGCATATTCTGTGTGACTTAGAGCGCTACCTACTTGCAGTTGTTAACTGCAAATCTCTCCATAACACAGTCAGCAAAGGACTTCCAACACATGTGTGGTGAATAATGTTGCTACAAAAGTGATGGAAATTCTATTTCGGCATCCTCCTCTACATGAACGAAGACGTATGCAAAGTACACCATCTCCCTGCCACATTTTGGACATAAATCGAGTCTTCAGTTTCATAGCTGTCACTAGGCTAGTGGCAGGGATTTGTGATGTACTGCAATCCCTGTGTATACATTTGCTTGGTAGATGTTGTGTGTGGAAGAGATCGTGTTCTGTTCACAGATTTAGTGCAGAATGGAGTGTAATTTCGCATGTCAAACACCAAAGCTATACTTTTGCCTATTTCCTCATAAGATGTATTTGTTTCATACATTTTCCGTTGCTAATGACCATTTCATAGGACTGATGCAACCATATCACAATTTCCGAACCATAACTGGATGTGTCAGTGGGCCTCGTTTTATGATCTTTAAGTTTCTTACCATAGTGAGTGGGAAGCAAAACTTGCAGGGCCAGTGCATTTCAGATGGTGGAAACATATTTGCTGAACTGCTTTATTAATAGTATTTCATTCCACGTGACTTATCTGTGGAAAACACTCTGCTTCAACATTATAGCACGCTTAAGTGCAAAACCATGTAGCCTTAGGAATGTGTGTTTATGTTCTGTGATCGATTTCTGTCTTCAAAGTACCTTCTTAGTATGGAATCTAAACACTACAGCAATACTGCAGAAATGGTAGCACAAGTGATTTACGTAAAACGTTTTAAACTCCTTCCATCTGGCACTTCATTACGCAAATACCAGGCGTTCTTCTTCTTCTTCTTCTTCTTCTTCTTCTTCTTAACGGTCTGTTATATCACCACAACAATCTCAAATGCATCAAGACTGTGCCTACCATACACCAAAAAGAAGCATGGATGCTTCTTGAGAGATTGTGTACCATGCAGCACTCATAGTGAAACTGGAGACTGAAGGGGCACGTTGTTTCAAAATAGAGGACACGGTGCTGTTATGGTTTTGATTCGTTTGTTGGGGTGGTAATTATCAAAGGTGTTAGTGAGATCTTTCAATCTCCAGCTTTTTCCGATGAATGCAGAATACACCATGACACTCATCCACATAGGGGGAGGTGGGAAATCGAAAAATGTCTTATAGAATTTATGAAGTGTTTCGGCTAAGGAAAGCAATTCTTGCACCTCAATTCTGCTGATGGCTGTTTCCTACACTAAGAATCAGTGTCATGTGATGTAGGCAGTGTAACATGGTTTGTGATATGTCCATATGTATTCAAAATATTCAAATGTGTGTGAAATCGTATAGGACTTAAGTGATAAGGTCATCAGTCCCTAAGCTTACACACTACTTAACCTAAATTACCCTAAGGACAAACACACACACACCCATGCCCGAGGGAGTACTCGAACCTCCGCCGAGACCAGCCGACAGTCCATGACTGCAGGGCCTTAGACCGCTCGGCTAATCCTGTGCGGCCCACATGTATTCATATATGTCACTTGCAGAGTAATGCATGGAGTGGTTCAATAATGATATAGAAATCGAGAATCATCCTGAAATGTCATTGGCTGACAGCATCACGAGATCGACATGATGAGACATTTTAATGACGAAGTAAATCGGAAATTCGTGGTAAGGTGTTATGGGACCAAACTGCTGAGGTCATCAGTCCCTGACCTTACACACTATATAATCTAACTTAAACTAACTTACGCTAAGCACAACACACACATCCATGCCGGAGTGAGGACTCGATCCTCCGATGGGGGGACCCATGCGAATTGTGACAAGGCGCCCCAGACCGTTCGGCTACGCCGGGCGGCTTTAATGCGTGAAAACTCGTGAAGAGTGGTGGTTTGGCCCTCAATTAATTGGGTAGTGGTTAAAAGTATGGAAAAGTTGTAAAGTTACGAAAATTGATGGAAAATACATAAAACTGTTGAAAAAATTACAAAAATATGGAGGGATTAGTGTACTTACATGGTTACCTGGATTTGTGAAAATGATTCCAATCCATCACCATTGGGAGTGACAACTGATGGTGCACACTATTCGTATACTATAGGCTTAGGTCGAGCAAAAACACATTGTTCCACATGTGGTTATGCACTGTAAGGCATAAAAACTAAAAACACTATGTCCAGAGATTTGGAGGTCAGGATGACCACCAGCTAGGACTCCAGAACAGTGATTGTATACCTAGGCCCAATATGCTCCGCCAGTACGAGAAATAAATGTTCTTGGTCTCTTCAAAAATGGAACACTGTGACATCTGCTATCCTGTCACTGTCTAAGATGAGGTTAAATGTAGAGGTCATCACCTGTGGATAACTGTTTGGAAATGCTCCGCAACGTAGCACGCCATTCAGGGTAGCTGCATGGTCTGAGGTGCCTTGCCACAGTTTGAGCAGCTCCCCCAAACAGAGGTTCGACTCCTCCTTCACACATGGGTGTGTGTGTGTGTATGTGTGTGTGTGTGTGTGTGTGTGTGTGTGTGTGTGTTGCCCTTAGTGTAAGTTAATTTAAGTTAGATTAAGTAGTGTTTAAGACTACAGACCAATGACCTCAGCAGCTTGGTCTGTTAGGAACTTACTACCACCACCAGTGTAGCAAACTCTCCCAGTTTCTATACGTTGCGATGTCTTCCACATATTTATCAATAAGAAACACCACCTCTGTCTTTTATTTCAACAACCCTGTGTGTTGTGGAGGCAACTTAGTTTACACCATGCAGTGTCCAGCTTTCTGTGAGAGCCAATGGATCGAAATATGTTAATGTCGATTTAGCACCTGCCTCAGAGCTCAGTTTTTCACTGTGTACACAGCTGTAGTCATACACTGCTTTAATGTGTTACAGCAGAAAAAAGTGTGTCAGACTGCTTATGAAACAGCATAAGAACCCTCAATTGTAATTGATAATCTGTGGGATATGGTCTTCCTCCAGCACAGGTGACAAAACTTTACACAGAGGTCCATGGAAGCGACTTCGATCACTGGCCACGTGCTCTGGTGGACCAATATATGAATATTTAAATGGGTTGCACATATGGTTGATGTCACCACACATATGGTATTTGTTTCTGGTGTATCAGAAGAGAGGTGCGGCCAACTCTTACTGAATTCTCTACCAGCAACATTAGCAACGTTTTTATAGTCTGTAGTTTTACTCTGTTGAATGTTACAAAATTAACGAGGAGAGAGAGGGAAAGATAGAGACACTGTGCTGTCAATAAAGCCTCTGACGCCATTACACTGTCGTATTTCTGGAGTACTAACCATAGGAATATGATAAAGGAGATTAGGATATGTACAGAGGGATGTATGTAGACTGTCACTCGATATATATGAATTGTAGGTGTTCCGCTTCTGAATTTCTTTGTGTAGTATACGTATACTATGCATGGCTGTGAATTTCCTCCCGTAAGTTAGTGTGCTATTTCTCTCATTGTGTTAGCCATTGACATAGTCAGTGACTGATGGATGACTAGACAGCCTTATAACTATTGAACAGTGCTGTTGGATCTTAAAGGGGAGCTATGGCAGGCCATGCGAAATGACATACAGCTAGTGTGAGTGTGGACATACCATAACTTTTCGGACGCTATACACCTATAAATGATAATCACGCTAGTTGTCGGGAATGTTATGCTTTTAGAACGTATCGTTACTGTGGATGGATGTATGAGTGAAGTGATTAGACTACTTTCCTGAAAAATTTACTTATGTATAGTCATAAAGGGGAGGAGTGCATTGAAGTTGGGTATTGTGGTTTTAGTGCATTGCCGGCCGGAGTGGCCGTGCGGTTCTAGGCGAAGCAGTCAGGAGCCGAGCGACCGCTATGGTCGTAGGTTCGAATCCTGCCTCGGGCATGGATGTGTGTGATGTCCTTAGGTTAGTTAGGTTTAATTAGTTCTAAGTTCTAGGCGACTGATGACCTCAGACGTTAAGTCGCATAGTGCTGAGAGCCATTTGAACCATTTTTTCAGTGCATTGCCGAATATATTAGACGTAAGGGGTGGTAGATTCTCTTCATAAACACCTACACAATACACCAATGCAAGGATTTAACTGGATCTGCTTTAGCGTAGAAGCAGGGCAGGCAATATGGCTGTAACGTCATGAATAGACAGAACTTCCTCTCATTGGCTCCCTAAGTAAATCCTCACATGTTGCTCGACTGTGGTGTTCATTACAGTACACCAGTGCATATCGGTGATGTCTTTCCAACTATCTTGTTCGTGAGAGCACTGTTGATTTTCACATATTGCTGGATCCCTGTGCTTTGTTTGAGAGAGTTTTGGTGGGATGCAGCACCATCCGAAAGCGCTGATTCAAAATACCTGCTTTCTGCTCTTAAATCTGATTAGCTGAAAGACCTAAATGTTAAATAATTTCCTAGAACCAATGAGAATCTAGAGACATAGCCAGCGTGTGGGAGTCTGATAATACCAAAACTTTTCCAACGCTGTACACATACAAATGATAACCGGAAATATTACACTGTTGGAGCATAAAGCTACTGTTGTGAGTTTTCCTTAAGAAAAAGTACATGGGTGGGGCCTGGTCAAAAGGGGGGGGGGGAGTATGTATTTGGCGTCGAACATCGTGATTTTGACATATCGACAGCCACAAGGAGTATGAGAGATATTGCATGGAAAATTATGTGCAGTCAAAAAGAAATATAAATTTACATGGGAGACTGATATCTCCAGAGCCATGTTCGCTATGAGGAGACATTTCCAGCACTCTTCTGTTCTCACACGGCCGAAATCGTAATATTATGTTATAATTATACTCATAAATACGTGGCTGATTGCCTAGGATGATTCCTCTTGGTGTGTGTCAGAGGTAGCTGGAGGCTGATGCATTGTTTGGGGATTGGCAAGACTCCCGGTCTGAGGTCGGTGTCGCCCTCCCTAAAGCTTGATTTGGCGGACGTGCAGCCACAAAATGATATAGCTTGCGTCCACATTCACGGTGCCCTCTGGGCGACTTAATAGCGAAACAATACTCAGTATACGTTGGAAAGCCTCCACAGTCACATATGGCGCGTGTATTCTCCAATTTTTGTCGAAATTTCAGATGATTTTCAATATGGTGCGCATTTTCGCTTGACGATCCTCCCCCTCCCCCTCCTCCCCCACACCCATGTAAATTGATCGACTGACGGCTGGGTGGCTACGGCTGCACTCTCTCTGACCTCTCAGCACCTGGAACCGTTGTTGTGTGGATGCACAGATGTGATAATGCAGCTATTGCCATGGTCGATGAGCTGCTGTGGCTTAAGAAAGTTTCTGAAGTCTCGAAAATCTAGCTGAAGCTTCTACTATGGAATGGGTCATGGTTTAAGTGTATATGTTTAGTGCTCCAGTGGAGTCTATTTTAAATTGGCATTTGTGTTGTTACTACCCTATCATGCAGTAGACCCTTTCTCCTCCTCCCTTATCCTCTCCAGCGAAAATCAACTTAGGAATTCTACAATCCTTTAAAAAGAGAAAAAACATTTAGCAGATCTGTAGTGGTTGGGCACTTCATTAACATAATGCCATAGTTTCCAGCCTAAATATTAAATTACAACTGTCGTTTTGTACAGCACCACTTTCAGCTGACATGTAGAAATCCCTATTGATCAGTTTGTTGTGTCTCACAGTGGTTTTGTGAGCACACATCCACGTAACCCTTGCACAAATAGTTTAAGAACATGGTGCAACTGATCTGAAATTTTACAAATCTCAGTTATCACCAGCATAATACATTTCCTGCCAAACAACCTAACTGTGGCAATATCCACCAGTAGGAGGTAGGGAAAAAATCTGGGCCGGCCGAAGTGGCCGTGCGGTTAAAGGCGCTGCAGTCTGGAACCGCAAGACCGCTACGGTCGCAGGTTCGAATCCTGCCTCGGGCATGGATGTTTGTGATGTCCTTAGTTTAGTTAGCTTTAACTAGTTCTAAGTTCTAGGGGACTAATGACCTCAGCAGTTGAGTCCCATAGTGCTCAGAGCCATTTGAGCCAAAAAATCTGGAAGCGGTAAGAGTAGGGTTTGGAAACTGGGCATTTGTGGGATCAATTCCTAAATAGCCGCAGAATTTCCCACCAAATATACAGTTCTAGTATCCACCAGTAGGATGCTTGGTGGAACTGTCCCACATAGAGAACATCGATTTAATTAATTGTTGAATTCGTTTGATAGAGTGTGGAACCTATATCCAAGGCATCCACACCTGGTGGTTTACCAGGTATCTGCTTCTTTGTTTAGGACAAAAGAGTGGTACTATGGTTTCTAGTGGTGCATGACAGATGCTCGCTGGTTAAGAAATAGCCACTCAACATAGAAACAGAAAGAGGGGAGCAGACAGAGAGCAAGTGAGAGGCAGGTAGTGAGTCTGTTATCAAAGGGAAACTGCCACCTGATGCTTTTATTCGGGAGATTAGCTGAGTCTTGCAGGTGCTGCGGTGTTTGGGCCCCTATCCATTGTTGCGAGGCCAGGTCATGGCTCTGGCAGCGAGGCCCCTTTAGCGCTTTTGCTGTGCAGCTCAAATGTTTACCAGTGGTGAGTGTTTTTTGCCGGATTCATGATGGTATTCCTTGCATGATTGGAAAAGAGCGATCTCTTAAGTATTTAATTACTTCTTACTATGTATTTTACAAGATCTGCATCTTTCAAAATTAAATAAACAGCAAAGAATTATTAGCTTTACCCACCAAATAAAGTGATCCAATAAAGATATTCAACCCCTTCAAATTGGTATGCAAAGCTAATTTTACAAAATATTATTATACCCTATGCAATGTAATTGAATTTCCTGTAGTGTGGTCCTTTCAGTCCACCAGCTCAACACAGAGTGAGTGATTTTCCCACCAGTTTTTCTGGGAGGGCAGGGAGGTAGGGGTTGAGGTGTGGGGGGAGGAATACCTCTGGTGGTGGCATTGAGCATTAGCTCAGTCAATCCATGCATGTTAAGGTCAGCACACACCTGAAAATTTTCCAACAAGACAACACCTCCAATCTGCATCAGTATCAGTGTAATTATGTAATTTGGACATTTAGTTGCTGTATCGATTCTTGAGTACTGATGAGTATCTGGGATGTCTGTAAAAAGACATCGAAGCAATTCAGAGATGAGCTGCTAGATTTGTTATTGGCAGGTTCGACCTGCATGTAGTTGTTAAGGATATGCTTTGAAGTTCAAGTGGGAATCCCTGGAGTGATTAAGCCATTCATTTCGAAGAACATTACTGAGAAAATTTGGAGAAGTTGCATTTGAAACTGACAGCAGAATAATCCTACTGCTGCCAAAACTACACTTCACATACGGACCTTGAAGATAATATACGAGAAATTACGGCTCATATGGAGGCATACAGACAGTCACTTTTCTCTCACTCTATCCCTGAGTGGAACAGGAAAGGAAACAACTAATTGTGGTACAATGTACCCTCCGCCACTCACTGTACAGCGGCTTGTCGAATATGTATTAGAAGTAGACAGGGTAATATTTGCACCTTCACACCCATTAGCTCAGCACAGATTGAGCATTTTACACTATTTCTCCAGGTGGGGGGATGGGGTTAGTGGAAGAGATAGGAGGGTCTGGGCTTTTCCCAGTTATTTCCAACATAGCAGCACACAAAACAAAGATAATAAACCACACTATGCCTTTCCTCTCCAGCAGCTCAGCACGGACTGAGTCTTTTCTCTTCCAATTTCCAGATGGGAGAAGGCAGAGGGGGGGGGGGGGGGGCTGAACGATCTTCCAGGAAGGGAGAGGTACATAATTGATCAAATTAATTAATTAGTGAATTAATTTGATATCAAAAGTGTTCTTGTATCAGTGAGGGGTAGATTTGGGGTTTTCCCAGAGAGGAGGGAGGGAGGAGGGGAAGGTTGGATGATTTGTCCACAGAATGCATTATCTCCAGGGGTCGGAAATCGACACCCAGGGGTTCATAAATCAATTAGCATAATAATAGCTTTGCCTCTGAATGTATGCATGCCCCTTTATGTATGCAACACCCACAAACCAAGTGGCTCAAAACCCACTTTGCCCTCCTACTCATTTCTTCATTATTGGAAAGAGATAGCAGTCACTTGGCGCCAAATTCAAACTGTGTGGTGGATGGTCAAACACCTCTGATCCATAACCCCACAGGAGTTCTCAGGTGTGGCTGGTCATATGTAAGCATGCACTGTCGTGACAAAACAAAACTTTGCCACCAGTTCTCTCCAGTGCTTGTTTTGTATGGTGTGCCTTAACTTTGTCAGTGTTTGACAATACCTCTGAGTTAAACGTTGTGCCACGTTCAAGGACATCAACGAGAATCACTCCCCTAGAGTCTCAAAACACAATAGCCATGAATTTTTTTGCTGACAGCGTTTGCAACACTGCCCTGGTTTCTTGAGACAATGTGTGTGTCCCGATTCCATCGATTGTCTTTTCGTTTCACAACTGACATGCTTCACCCAAGTCTCGTCCCCAGTTACCATACGATCGATAACTTTGTTACCATTTTTCTCGTCATCTTCAAGGAAGGTCAGTGCTGAAACCAGTCTCTGTTTTTTGTGGTCTTTTTGGGAACCCGCCTAGCACAAAATTTGTGGTAACCCATTTTCTCCGCCACACTTTCATGTGCAATACACCGAAAATTAAGGGAAGTTGTTGCAAAAGATCTGTAGTCACTAACACGATTTTCGCTCATTTTGCCGTTGAGTTTCATCACAAGTTTGTCAGACAGAATGGTTCAAATGGCTCTGAGCACTATGCGACTTCTCAGGTCATCAGTCGCCTAGAACTTAGAACAAATTAAACCTAACTAACCTAAGGACATCACATACATCCATGCCCGAGGCAGGATTCGAACCTGCGACCGTAGCGGTCGCTCGGTTCCAGACTGCAGCGCCTATAACCGCACGGCCACTCCGGGCGGCCTTTGTCAGACACAAAGCTACGCCTACCACTGCGGTCCTCAACGTCAACATTGGTTCGGGCATTTTTAAAATCAGTGCACCATGGCCTCGCTTGGTTCCCACTCGTTATTCCTTTCCTGTATTCATCACAAAGATCGCTATAAATTTCTATTTATTTGCAGATTTTTCCCGAAAAATACCTAATCACAGAATGCACCTCACAATTGGCAGGATATTTCAGTGCAGTGCACATTTTAACGAGATACAGAAAGCAAGGTAGGAGAGAGGCAGACCACACGCTACAACCGCTGGATGCGTCCTGGGTCGAGGAACGACTGTTACTTCCTGTATAGTCATCGTATCTAAAACCAGCCTTTCTTTTCCTTCTCCTCTTAAGCAGTGTGCACACGTCATTACGTATCAATCATGATGGGAGAGTTATTTGCAGACAACTTGTAACTAATGATTGTAAACTTATATAGGGTGTTAAAAAAGTGTTGAATACTTTTAGAGGTGATAGTACACATCGAAACAAGGAAAATAAGTCCAGTAAACACGGGTGCGGAAACGCATACTTTCTGAGATAAAGGCGTGGTTATAGGAAGGGCTGTGCGACGCTCGGTTGGGGAGACTAGCACTGTTTTTGCATTGACGTTCCGTCATTTGTTAACAATTGAAGCCTACTACTTGACAAGTGAAACGGCGAACATAATATTCTGCTATGGTTTAGTAAATGGACGAAGCCTGCGAGCCCATGCCCTTTACGCTGAGTAATATCCACATTGCAGAGTGCCCTCTGAGAAGCTGTTCGGCGTACTTTTCCAACGTCTGAGGGACCAAATACCCTTGCACCTCGGAAGGTTGACGGTGAAAGTCCTCACATAGTCCACATGCCTGACATGGAGGAGAGTGTGCTACGGGCAGTGGAAGAAACCCCTGGAACCAGTGTGCGACGGTTAGCATCAGCAGAAGGTGCGTTTCACTCTCTTATCTGGTGGGTACACATGAAGAATTGCTGTGGCCATATTATCTACAGCACATTCACGCCCTAAGGCCACAGGGTCATCATGGCAGACGGCGGTTCTGTCGATGGCTGTTGCAGAAGTGTGCTGCAGATCCAATGTTCACACCCTAGATTTTATTTACCGATGAGACAGGATCCACAAGAGATGGTATTGTGGATTTCCATAACCAGCATATATGGGCCGATGTAAATCCCCAAGCAATCCAGGAAAGAGGGCATCAACACCGATTCTCAATCAACATATGGGCAGGCGTACTTGGCAGTAGATTAATAGGACCATACGTGCTACCACAAAGGTTAACTGGGGCGCATTATCTGGGCTTTCTCATTAATGAATTGTCTATGTTGCCGGTGGCTGTGCCATTGCTGCAGCGAATACGTATATGGTTCATACATGATGGCACACCAGCTCCCTATCGGTATAATGTGCGTGTACATCTGACACACACTTTGTCCTGCACGTTCCCCAGACCTCAATCCCCTAGACCTTTGGTTATGGGGAAACTTGAAGGAATTGGACTACGGGGCGCCCGTCAACGATATGCGGACACTACAGGGTCGCGCCGTCAATGCGTGCAAGCAAGTACAACAACAACCTGGTATCTTGCAAAGGCTGTGCCATTCCTTACGCTGGAGGGCAGAAGGGTGCATTGTCATGAACAGACGCCACGATGAGCCACTCCCTAAAATACGCGTTTATCGTAAAAAGTATGCATATCCGTGTAGTCGAATTAAGTCGCGTGATGCTGAGGAATTAGATTAGGAAATGAGACACTTAAAGTAGTAAAGGAGTTTTGCTATTTGTGGAGCAAAATAACTGATGATGGTCGAAGTAGAGAGGATATAAAATGTAGACTGGCACTGGCAAGGAAAGCGTTTCTGAAGAAGAGAAATTTGTTGACATCGAGTATAGATTTAAGTGTAAGGAAGTCATTTCTGAAAGTATTTGTATGGAGTGTAGCCATGTATGGAAGTGAAACATGGACGATAAATAGTTTGGACAGGAAGAGAATAGAAGCATTCGAAATGTGGTGCTACAGAAGAATGCTGAAGATTAGATGGGTAGATCACATAACTAATCAGGAGGTACTGAATATAGTTGGGGAGAAGAGGAGTTTGTGGCACAACTTGACAAGAAGAAGGAACCGGTTGGTAGGACATGTTCTGAGGCATGAGTGGATCACAAATTTAGCAGTGGAGGGCAGCGTGGAGGGCAAAAATCGTAGAGGGAGACCAAGAGATGAATACACTAAGCAGATGCAGAAGGACGTAGGTTGCAGTAAGTACTGGGAGATGAAGAAGCTTGCACAGGATAGAGTAGCATGGAGAGCTGCATCAAACCAGTCTCAGGACTGAAGACAACAACTACAACATGCATTTCCGGAGCCATGTTTATTGGACTTACATTTCTTGTTTCGGTGAGTACTCTTACCTCTCAAAGTATTTGACACTTTTTCTGAACACCCTGTATAACACAAAAAATTGGAAGGACTGTTTGGAAAGTAAGAAACGATCGGTCGCGAAATAGAAACCACAGTGAGAAACAAAACTTTTTTATTTACAGTTGTTGCCTACACCTTCCACCTTCTTTTCTATATAGTCGTCGCTGCAATTTAGAAACCTGTTGTAGGGTTGTTGTAACTATCCAATATGCTCGTCGCAGAAGGCAGCCTCGTAAGCTTCCTAGAAATTTTCTACGTTGGACTGCAGCTCGTTGTCTCCGCTAAAATGTTGTCTACATAGCCAGCGGTTCATATGAGCAGAAGGAACCAAGTCCGGGCTGTATGGTGCGTGATCAAACAATTCCCATCGAAAAGGATGCAGTGGCTTCCTCATTTCCCCTGCAGTGTGCAGCCAAGAACTCTGTAGAAGATGGGAGTGAATTACAGTTACGTTATGTGGGGTTGCATGAAATCAGGTGAAATCTATCGACAGGCGGCCATACTTGGCGGAAGACACTATTTTGTCGTCATCTTTACGCTCTCACTGTGCACTCACAACTGAGAAGAGCGACGTGACGCCATCTACGCGAATACTAGAAACACTCCCCAACTACTCTGTGCAAAGCTTCATTGGATTTTTCCTGTGGTTTCCACATCGCGACCAATCGGCCTTTACTTTACAAATAGCCCTGCACGAAAATAATAAAGCCCTCTTTTAGGATTAATAACACTTCTAGTTCTATACAAAAAAATTTCAATAAAACTCAGGTGCAATAAAACTAAAACTCTTCGAAATTATCTGACGAGAAATTATTTACATCCAATGTCCACAGTTTAAAAATGATGGTAAAAAGAGTAAGAACACTACGTCAGTACTGGAGACGTGTATAAAAACAAATTTGACACAAAAAAGTGTATCTTTTCCGAACCAACACACGTTCATAATTCTGAATTGCGAGGCAGAAAGCCGATGTGGTAATCAGAACTATTATCCGAATAGATAACACTCCAAACATCTCACAAAATATAGTTGCTCAGTGTTTAATACACTGGACTCTTAGATGGGAAGACCGCAGATCAAATCCCCGTCCAGTTTCCATACTAAGTTGTTCCTTCGTTTCACTATGTCGTATAATGCAAATAGCGGTGTTGAGTTTACAAAAAGACACAGCTGAAATACTTCCCCATCCTCCCTCAAAGCGAGCTCAGTCTTTAACGACATCCTCGTCGACAGGACGTGGAGGGATTTCTGAAAATAAGTGCTCAAGTTTTACGTTAGTCAAATAGGGAAATAAATATGATCTAGGATACACAGAGCCTCACATGCATATAACTTTATCCATAATTTCTTCCTTTGGTAAGATTTCAATCACCGAAACTTTACATCAGTGGGCTATTTAATATACATCTGTATAAAATAGACATGATCGTAGAAGGTTAGGACACATTACATGCCCACATCACAAACTGAGTTACACAAAGGGAGGCTTATGGGATCATCGGATCTTGTTGTTATGGTCTTCAGTGCGAAGACTGGTTTGAAGTAGTTCTCCATGCTACTTTGTTCTGCGCAATCCTCTTCATCTCCGAATAACTACTGCAAACTACATCCAGCTGCATCTGCTTATTGTCTCCCTCCATGATTTCCACCCTCCACACTTCCTTCAGATACTAAATTCGTGATACACTGACGTCTTAGAGTGTGTGCTATCATCAGATCCCTTCTTTTAGTCCAGTTTGGCACAAAGTTTTTGTCTCTCCAATTCTATTCAGTACCTCCTCGTTAATTACATGATCTACCCTTCTAATCTTCAGCATTCTTCCACAGCACCACATTTCAGAAGCTTAAATGCTCTTCATATCTAAACTGTTCATAGTCCGTGTTTCACTTCCACACGTGACTATACTCCAAACAAATACATTTAAAAAAGGCATCCTAACACTTACGTCTATATTCGTTGTTAACAAATTTCTCTTCTTGAGAAACGCTTTTCTTACCATTGCCAGTATAAACTTTACACCCTCTCTACTTCGATCATCATTAGTATAGCTAACAATAGGCTCATGTTATACTTAATAAAAATAATAAACAAATTTGTCCTTCATAATTCATCGATTGTGGACTGCAGATATTTTCCTGTTTTCAAGAAAATCGTTAATCGATTTCAAGGTTCAATGTTGCTCCCTTTTTGTTCTGAATAAACAGCATTAACTCTGTGGCAAATGGAAAACGTATTGTAATCAATCCCAATAGATATACAGCAACAGAGGAAACTGTAAATAGTGTGTGTAGGCAAATTATTCACTAGATTTCTACAAAAAATCTCTCACATAATTTCAATAAATCCAGGATATTCACTTGTGTACATCACGTAATGAATTTGAACCATGGGCACAAATTAGTGAGGAAGACAGAGTCTTAAAAATTTTGCGCGCATTGAAGACAATTTAAACTGAAAGGGTGAGAAAACAACAAATTAAAAGGCTTCTTAAACGAATCAGTTCTATCTATTTTTCACTTCCTTTGATCTTCCAAGCCTTGGAGATAGACAAATCAGTAAATTAATACGGTTCGCTAATTTTCATTTCCTAATGTCATAGGAAATTCTATTCTCGGGTAATTCATCTTAAAGAAAGAATGCCTACATTTAACAAAAGTACGCCGTAAAATACAATAATATATTGGGCTCATCCTCGATCGTCTTGTACACAAACGTTTAAACATCTTGTATTTTTAATACAGCTTAGAAACACGTACTTCATTTCTCGAATATTTCTGTAAATATTGCACTATAGTTTACAAGAAATAACGATATCCATAGTTAAAGTGCTAGAAGAAATGAGACAAAAAGTAAGCCTGAGTTTAAAAGTCAGCTAAAAAAGTTCTTTCTTGAATACACTTTCTGTTTAATAAAGGAATTTTTTTAGGAACGTGAGCTTATTTTGTACAAAAGAATCACAGCTCTACTTGTGTTATGAATCAGTGTATTGTTTCTGTTATTTGAACTCATTTGCCAGTGATCAGCCTTCAGCCATATATCAATAGAAAATTTGTTGATTTATGTAACTGACTTTTTTAATACCATTACGATACAGGCCTGTCGTGTAAGTTGACCCAACGAGCATGTAACTAGTTCAGTAACTAATTAGAGGAAGAAAATCATTAGTTAAGAAACAGTGTCTGAACGACGCTTAACGTGTTATTCACCACTCTGCACCTTACAAAGAAAAGTGTCAAAAACTCTCCCCTTTCTTCTTACGTGGTTCCAGCACTCTTTGACTTAAGAGTCTTTACAGCGATAGGTGTTTATAGAGAATACAGCAGATGAGCTCGCCTCCTTCCTTCTGTCCCTGTGGAAACTGTGAGTAGCCTTGACCTGGCCTTGCGTGACGATCGATGCGACCCTCCAAAAATGGGTCGCCCGGCTGCGACAGTCTCCCAGCCGGGAACTGTGAACAGGCCTTAATAAATTAATCATTAGCCCAGTTAGCAGTTACACGCCGGCCGGATACGACAAGCCCCTTCACAACAACCAGGGCGGCTATAAACGCGAAAATACGGCTGCCAAAATACTCCAGGCGAAGAGGGAAATCGCCAGGGAAGTGTGACATAATCCGCATTACGCAACGAAAAGCTGAGTTTGTATCACAGTCCCGCGGAAGCTTAGAAATCTGAGTAGCGTTTTGTTGACAGAAAAACAGTCTATTAAGTCATTTATAGAAGGTATACTTGCTCAAATAATCGGTTTATATGACATTTAATAGAAGTAGAAAAGCAGTTCAGTTCGCTCCTTAACACTCGTGAAATGGAAGGCTCTGGAAATTGTATCACGGATATTCCTTCTTACAAGATTGGTTTGAAATTATAATACTGACGCAACGTTCCACTTTAAACTTTCGCCCTTCTTTGCTAAAGCAGGTTGGAAAAGCTGGAGTGATGGCGAAACAATCACGTCATCCAATGTTTGTTTGTTCATTTCGCATACATCTTTGTACTTGTTTCTAATTTAATCTTACCATGTGAATTTTGTAGAATCGTCTAAGAACTTACGTGTTTATTGAATTAATAGAGTTGTAAAACTACTGTATGCTCAGGTAGACTGTCTTAAGTAATATTGTACTATGGTAGTTTTACTTGTAGTTTTGGTCAGTTAAGATCGCAAGTTACCTGTATGTCAGGAGTTATTTTATTTCAATCGCTTTGGCTGCGTATGCCACCAGCGTGATTCTGCTAGAAACCGGAAGCAGTGAACCATCTAGAAACTGAGTGAGGATATACAAAGGGCCAATTAACCTACATAACACTTTTTCTCTGCACTGTTATCCTCCTGTCTGTTACTTAAAAGTAAACAGTATTCATAGCAAAGTTGAATGTTAATTAAGATTTTATTCTAAGACAAAGAGAAGTTGACAGCTCCCAGTTTCTGTCATTTATGTTCCTTTCCCTACCAGTGCAACCGGTACTATTGACAATCTTAAGATTTACTACATTTGTGCACTACCCCAAAACTAGAGCACCGTAGTTTTGTTGAAAAGCAACTCTAAGTATGAACGATTACACACTACTGGCAGCAAAAAGCAGTACAGTAAAATCTGTCTTCTGAAGGCGACTGTGCGAGAAACTGAGATGAAAGCTTCTTATTATATGAGCGGTAAATGAACCGACGAGAGTGAATCCAAGGAAATCGAGGTTGTCCTTGGTTGTTTGGGGGAGGAGACCAGACAGCGAGGTCATCAGTCTCATCGGATTAGGGAAGGATGAGGAAAGAGGTCGGCCGTGCCCTTTCAAATGAACCGTCCCGGCACTTGCCTGAAGCGATTTAGGGAAGTCACGGAAAACCTAAATCCGGATTGCCGGACGCAGGATTGAACCGTCGTCCTCCCGAATGCGAGTCTAGTGTGCTAGCCACTGTACCACCACGCTAGCACAGCAGGCTATACAGTTGTTAATACACACAAGGTATTAAATAAAACAAGTTTACTGTTACCAGTCACTGTTTATTTACCTCCACGACGCGTTTCAAAAGCGAAAACCTCCATCAACAGGTGGATTTACGTTTGTTAGTATGACATTGTACGATCTTTGAAACGTGTCGTTGAGATAAATAAACAGTGACTGGTGACAGTAAACTTGTTGTTTCATTAAATGACAATAACAGTCACGGTAAAGCCTAACCTAAAATCTTTGCACGCAAGGTATAGTCTTCTAGGATCGTTTAACACCGCCTCTAGCTTGGATAATGGCCTCATTTCAACGGGGAAGAGTGTCCCCAAGATTCTTGAGGTGGCCATTTCAAGCTGAAGCGACTCTTTGGTGCTTAGCTGTGGTAGAGCTACGAAATTTCAGGGATGCCGATTGATACGGTTCATCCGCTATTCCAAACTGTCGCAGACCTTTTCGTTATGTATGTATTTAGAGCAGGTAATGTAGCGACAGTAGATGGTCGATAAGATGCCTGAGTGTTCTTTACATCAGTAACGCATGAAAGCAGCCCTGTGAAATCGGCTGCTATAGTCTTTGGAGACGAGAGTGTCAAAAGCGCACTTGTCATGAAGTTGTAGAAGAACGGGTAGAACTTTGTAATCGAATACATCGAGATAAACGTCCTGGATCGTGTTCACGGTGGTGTGAGCGAATGGGCCCAAGCCATGGCGAGGAAGCCACCCTGAAAACATCACAGAACCATGTTTGGTCTGAGCTATAACCTCTACACACTGCCGGCCAAACGCCTCATTGTGACGCCTGTGAGCTCGGCGACTCGCATCAGTTGGAAAGAGGCGAAATCGTGACTCGTCATTTCGAGCCAAGTCTTTGTGTTGTCTGGCTCAACGAACATGGACAGATCGCGTGCCGCTGTGAATTACGGCCATTTTGGACGTACCCGACTCTGAAGTGCCCGTTGTAGTCACTTTCGTCGAACTGTGCTCTCAGAAACTAGTTGCGACGTGCGAAAGTAAAAGCTATGTTGTACCTCAGACCGTTTGACATCTGACAGGCGTGACACTCGTCAACTGTCCTTGTCCCATAGAATATTTTCACACACACTGTTCTTCCATAGCTTGAAATCGCAGAGAGTCATGCACCATTCCTTGTAGATACCTTGAACAGTCAATGTTGATACACCGAGGAATTTGGGCTAGTTCATTCGCGTCCATAGAAGATTGCGCTCTTCTGCCATTCTGTGACGCTCCACCTCGACCCATCTTACTTCGCTAATTTCATAAAATCAACAAGTATTTACACGTACCTTCACTGCCAAAACTTATGACACTAGCGGAGAGTCAAATGGCAACTGGATACCACGGCTACAGATAGTTGCAAAGGAGCAGACTCATCTGGCATGAGAGGAATTTGGGCTGTGAGAGTTATTTGCGAACGACGTGGTGGAGATGGTTAAATTACAGGTCAGCATCACAGGAGTTTAAGGTCATACGAGCTTTAAAGGCGCATTTGTAGGATGGGCGTGGAAATATAGCAAAAACGTACATGCAGGTTCAGAATATAAATAATGAATTACATAAAATATTAATTAGTATAAGCGGTTGTATCGATTGTGGCATGCAACAGCTGAAACACTAGAATAATGATGCACTTCAGTTTCCTTGCCGAGAAGACGGCACCTTTCTTGTTCTGTAAGCCGCCCTGAACGGACGCATGTCTACCATCGCTGCAGTTAATTATTTGGCACACCGCCATTGTTACGTATATGTATTGAGACACAATCTCACTAGGCGTACTCATAGTTGCACACAGCAACAGAATTAATGTAAGTGCCTGTTATTCAGTTTAGTGTAGTATTTTGTCAATACAGTGATATTATTTAAACTTGTGTTTCATTTGTGTTGCAAGCTATTGTTCCACTTAAACGGCGTCTTGGTAAAGCTAAAGGTTCCGTGTTAGAGATTATATCAAAGGTCCAGGTCAAACCAAAGCTTGGGAATTATTCAATGTACGAAGTCCGATAAAGAATCACCCACGCTCAAACTTACAATGAACGGACTTTACGCAAAAAGCCATTGTCAACCGCGTAAAGTTCGTATAAAGTGATCACTACTATTATTAATAATTACTATTATTTATCTGTTGTGTGATATTCACAAACCAGACAGGAAAAGCCACAGCGAGAAGAATCAAACTGCCGACTTCATATCTGGACCTTTTATTGTATTTGCTACATCGTTTTTCCTTGTTGCATGGATAATAGGATCATATCTGAAGAGCCATTGCCGTTGAAAATTTGTAAAGACAAAACAAAAAGATGAACCATTGAAATTGGTAATAAAACCTGGAATCTACACTGCATACTTGGATCCAAGGTAAGACATTACATTTTTACATTAGCACGCTAGTCCAAGCGCTTTCAGTAATTGCAGCTTGCTTCCCAACTTTGCGAAAATTTTCCGTAACTGTATCAGTCATTTTTGCGCAAGATCGTGTATTCTAAATTATTTTTATCATACAATTTCTTACAGCAATACAGTCATACCATTCCACAAAACGGCCTAATCGTGCCATGTGCAACACAAAATGGCAAGCAGCCATGAATGTTAATTTTTTCACCGTTAATTGTAATTCTTGCTCAGTTAAGCCAACGTTTTTGCTATACGAAATTAATTTCATGAATTCATATATATACCTTTAAGACAGTTGAGCAGTTCAGGTATCTGGGTACAACAGTCAAGGGCAGTGGCCCGCACCAACACGGAATTCACCAACAAAACTCTTATATGACCAGTACTCACATATGCCTCCGAAACTTGGAGCCTGACAGCAAAAGACATCGAAATGCCGGACGCACTCGAAAGAAAGATTCTTAGAAGAATCATCGGCCCAGTTAGTGTAAGAGGAATGTGGACGAAAAGATACAGTCATTGTGTGCACATCATTTATAAAGCGTCAACTATCAGAAGAATAGTGAAGTCATTCAGATTGTCGGAGGGTGGGCATGTAGCACGGATGAGCAGCGAGGACGTAAGGAAAAGTTATTACAAGGAAATCCATTAGGACAGTGAGGGAGTGGTCGGCCGAGAAACACATGGGTCGATGGAGTAATCGAAGATCTACGGAAAACGGGTTACAGAAATTGGAGGGCTCTAGCAATGGACGGTGGAAAACTGTTGAAGGGACCAAGGCTCAAAATGAGTTGCAGAGCCACAAGAAAAGGAGAAGAGGAAGACGAAGAAAAAGACGTAAGAAGTTAATTAACGTACTATTTCAGTGTCGAGTAGACCTTTGACATGAAGACCAACGCATGTGCAATAGTAAGAATTAAACTGGTTTTTAAATCCAACAAACTAATTCGCATAACTCCAAGAGCATAATACTAATAACAGTAACAATACTAGTAAGTGCGTCGGCAACTTCTTTGCGCACAAAGTAGGCAACACAAATCCAAAGTGGGCAACTGCGTTTAGGACTACCTCTTCACCCTCCTCTCATGGTCTAGCGGTTCTAGGCGCGCAGTCCGGAACCGCACGACTGCTACGGTCGCAGGTTCGAATCCTGCCTCGGGCATGGATGTGTGTGATGTCCTTAGGTTAGTTAGGTTTAAGTAGTTCTAAGTTCTAGGGGACTGATGACCACAGTAGTTAAGTCCCATAGTGCTCCTCCTCTTCTCCCAACATTTCAATAACCTGAAGAGGCTTAATTCAAAATAATAGATGGGATAAGATGAGAGTTTGACTTAAAATTTCATCCCCAAAGTGAAAAAAAGGATCTTACTCAGGTAATGAGCATTGGTGGTCGTTTCGAGAATTCCGCATTGCCATTCTCGGTGAGGACTTTGACTAGGTGCTTTGACAACGTCTTCATTCGATTTGTTATAAAGTGGCAGCTTCCTGAGTTGTATGAATAACAGTGATGAGTGATTGTTCTGTGTTGTACTCTGTTTGCGTTGTTGTGGAGGAAGTGAAGGGAGAGGGCAAAATCCCTGCTGAAACTCGGACCACTCCTCTAGATTAGTAACTGGGGGACCTCCGAGCTTAACATAACCAGGATGAGTGTCTTGTACAGTCAGTCAGTGAGACATTGTGCAGAGATTTAGAATTCTGCCCAGAAAATTGGTTAAAATATTGTTGGTTGAGATATGAACTCCACGACCTCCCCTTTCCTTGTCGTCCAAATTTCTTTCACCTCAACGATTCGAAGCGAGAGTTTCGGGCAAGGCGTTATCACAGAAGCTTTCAATTTAGCTAATATGGTTACGAAGATTTATTTATTTATTTAACCTGGCAAGATTAGGGCCATCAGGCCCTCTCTTACATCTAACCAGGCAATGTAATTATTTTACATTTATATGTTTTAGTAGGCATGTTAAACTACATCTAGTACAAAAAGTGAAACAAACAGTTACAAAGGCACACCTGGAAAAATGAATACATATAGAGTTTACATTCGTAGATCATAAGTACTGTTATAATTAGACATTATTGAAGAGACAGATTTTAGATAGGAGTGCTAGCAGCGGGGAGTATGAGGGAGACTGATGGTGAAGGGAGGAGAGGAATAGAGACATGATGAAACATAATTAAGGAAATATAAAGGAAAAGAAGATTGCGTAGCTAATAGAGATAGATGAAGAGGAAGGCATCTCAGGAGCAAGATAGGAGACGCTAGCTTTGCTATTTGACAGATGAGAGGATTGGCCTTGTACATTAATTTTGTGGAGAACGTTATGAGGATGATAGTAGGAAATGCTTCAACTTCTTCTTAAAAGCAGCAGGGGATTGAATTTTGCGCAAGGTAAGGGGCAGTTTGTTCCAGAGGCGGACAGCGACAACTGAGAAGGAGTTTGCAGAGGTTTTTGATTTGTGAGTGGGCACAGTTAGGATACCAAATAAGAGTGACCTCGTGTTTCGATTATGATGGTATGACAGGTTTTTAATCTGTGAAGCAAGGTACTGGGGTGCTTGCGCGACGAGGAGTCGGTGAAGTAGACGTAGAGTGTGGTAGTCGCGCAATTTGTCCGGCCGCGGCCACCCTAGCTCGGAGTATGAAGCACTAATATGATCATATCGGTGAATGTTGTAGGTGTAAAGCACACAGGCATTCATGGTTAGTTCTAGCCGTCTTTTGTTTTCACTACTCATGCCTTGTTGAATTACATCAGAATAGTGGGGGTTCGGTAGAACGAGACAAGCAGACGTCTTCCGGCACTCTGTGACTGTATTCTCCGCCCAGTTGAGATGCTCATCCAAAGTTACACCCAAGTTCTTAACTGTTTTCTGATATGGTATTGGAGTACCAGAGTACAGTTGAGCAGAATAGGAAGTAGCCGTTCGCGGAAATCTGAACTTATTAATTTCTGATGGGCTATTAAGATTACTTGCGTCGTTTTTGCATTTAGTTTAAGCCCCAGGTTTTTCGCCCATCACTACTGAAGACAGATCATCATTCATCTGAGCGGTTGCAGTGTTTACATCTTCAGGTCTGACGCTTAGGTAGAGCTGGAGGTCGTCGGCATAGAAATGATATTTACAGGAGGACAGAACCGAAGAAACATCGTTGACATATAAAGAAAACAAGAGTGGTCCTAAAACTGATCCTTGTGGCGCTCCTGAGGAAACATGTTTCCAGGAAGATGTTTCATTTACGCAGACGACACATTGCTGTCTGTCTTTTAAGTAGCTTTAAAACCATCTCATTGCACTATCTGAGAAATTAAGCTGTTGCCTTTTTCTGAGCAATATGTCAAAGTTAACAGTGTCAAAAGATTTGCTGAAGTTCAGTAGCATCAATATTGTTGCCTTTCGGTTGTCGATGGCATATTTCAGGTCATAGTTGAAATAGAAGAACTATTTCGTAAATTGTGTAAATGGTTTATCTCAGACAGAGATTTTGCAACACTCCAGTCCAGTTTTCACAATGGCACCATCACGTCGATGAATGCTATACCGAGGAATATTGCACACAGTTGGATTAACGGGTACATGATGAATTGTACAAGTAGTGAGGTCTGATTACGCTCCATTTATAAATAGAAGGAAACGAAACTGAGTTACTTTTTGACCAGGTTCCATAACCCATTTTGAAGAAAAAATACCGCGAACCTGATAAATGAGTCAGAAAAGTTAGCACATAAGTGTCAACTAAGTATTCTTGGTGACTAGTAGCGTGTTTTACGTCTACACAGCTTCAAAACAAAGAAGCGTGAGGTTAACGTACTGTCGGCATTTATATCATCACGGAGGGTTGTAAATTGTGAATTACGCGTTACAATAGGTATTTAAATGTGCCCATAATGAAGGAGAGGGCATTTACAACTGAACACCGACCCATAATCGCAAATTTGGCACAAGGACGTCAAGTGAAGAACAGTGAACACAGAAAGATAGGTATTTTATATGCCTGAATCAACGACTTTTCGGAGTATCTTGTCCGAACCTTGACAGAGATGCGTATTCTGTTAAAATACTGAATCACCACGTCAGTTTATTTATAGCACGAGCCCCACTTGTTTTACGGCGGATGAACCAAATACGCGGCACTTCGAAACTTGTAGAAAATAATTCTTTTTACAATCCATTCTTGAAGTACCCTCTGTTGTGCATTTTATAGTGGATCGTTGAGTACAGAGGTAGACATAAAAACCTAATTTCGACACTGTTTTTGTCTCTTGAGCTTCTTTTAGGCGTCCTTACAGATTTGTCTGTCTCGAGACACTCTAGCGGGTCAATCTTCCAAATTTCGTATCAACTATAATATGTAACGTTAACTTGAGTAGTTTTTTTTTTTTTTTTTTTTTTTTTTTTTTTTTTTTTTTTTTTTTTTTTTTTTTTGAGAGAAGCACACAGTCAACTTCCTTCTTACTATATTATCTATTTATTGTCGCAGGTGATTTAAAATAGAGATCGTATACCGCTGCCCGCAGGTAAATGGCTTATGAGAAATGACAGTTTCGTTTTAGGCCATCTTCAATGATTTAAGCAGTCTCCCATGGTTTCTTTTACATAGCATATACAATTTTTTTAATGAGGAACTGATAGTAAAGCAAAATAAAGGAAGCAGCTCTAAGTTTAAAAAAGGCGCTAGGCAGGAATGCAGTCCATCTCCCTTGTTGTTCAATCCAACGTAGAGGAAGGAACTGCATAAATAACAGGAAGGATGAAGTTAGTGATTAAAATTTGTAGTGATATTACAGGCAGTAGTCCATTTTATTGTGACTGATATTTGACTGTACCTTTATTATTTAACCATGTACAGCTACCCTGTATACCACCACTTCTATAGGTTTGTGAGTTTTCAGGTTAGTCCATCTTGAGAAAGAATATGGGCGAGAAAGGATACCGCTTTCTTATCAAAATTTTGTATGGAAGTCATCGTTGCATAGTTGCTGAATGCGGAGTTGCTTCGTTAGACCTCCAGGACTGTGGTAAATATACAGGACCTTAGAATTTTTACGCTGTCATTCATAGGTAAAAGACTTTCCTTTATAACAGACTTCGTAGTTATTTTCAGTCAAATTAAATTAAATATTTTTCATTCCCATTCCAAAAGAAGATTACCCTGTTTTGTAGAACACTCAGCTGAGTTCAAATACATTTCGTCAATCTATTTCGAAACAGACAGCGTTGTTTTGGTCACAGTTTTGTATTGTTCACTACAGAAATCTTTCGTTCAATGTACGCATACAATTGCTAAGATTTTTATAGAAATATATTACAAAAATAAAAATCTTCACATGCCAACCATATAATATGAAAATTTCAGTTACAACATTTTAGCTTCTACATCACTTAACTTAGTCTATTAAACACCAAGGAATACATCATAGTGACACATATGCTAGCCTTTTATTAATGCAGACGCGGCCAGAACAAAACTGATAACAAACAACGTTATAATTATTCAGATTCGCTTTTGTTTCAGTATTAGCAATAATTGTCGTAGGAGATTTGGCAAGACTTCAGACTTCTTCTTACAGTAGACAGCATCCCCGTGCCTTGCAGTGTACAGCCGTCAGCTCACACCCTGTCACAGGGTCGCTCATTGAACAAATATAAAACAAAATAAATGCTTTGTAATCTTATATTCAACTTCATTCCAATGTATGGAAAGCAAAGAGCTTGTAATAGCAGAGATTTGTTTCATAGTATCTAAGATAAAGAAGTACTCATTGCTCTTAATGTACAGATTTTAAAGCCCATGTTTACGCGACTTTTCTGTTTCGAATGACCGTACCCGTTATATCCTTGAACACGATCATTCTCCTAGGTCACCCTGTTTAATACACAGGGTGATTCAAAAAGAATATCACAACTTTAAAAATGTGTATTTAATGAAAGAAACATAATATAACCTTCTGTTATACATCATTACAAAGAGTATTTAAAAAGGTTTTTTTCACTCAAAAACAAGTTCAGAGATGTTTAATATGGCCCCCTCCAGACACACGAGCAATATCAACCCGATACTCCAACTCGTTCCACACTCTCTGTAGCATATCAGGCGTAACAGTTTGGATAGCTGCTGTTATTTCTCGTTTCAAATCATCAATGGCGGCTGGGAGAGGTGGCCTAAACACCATATCCTTAACATACCCCCATAAGAAAAAATCGCAGGGGGTAAGATTAGGGCTTCTTGGAGGCCAGTGATAAAGTGCTCTGTCACTGGCTGCCTGGCGGCCGATCCATCGCCTCGGGTAGTTGACGTTCAGGTTTCATAACTAACCTTTTTCGTAGGACTCTCCATACAGTTGATTGTGGAATTTGCAGCTCTCTGCTGGCTCTGCGAGTCGATTTTCCTGGGCTGCGAACAAATGCTTGCTGGATGCGTGCTACATTTTCATCACTCGTTCTCGGCCGTCCAGAACTTTTCCCTTTGCACAAACACCTATTCTCTGTAAACTGTTTATACCAACGTTTAATACACCACCTATCAGGAGGTTTAACACCATACTTCGTTCGAAATGCACGCTGAACAACTGTTGTCGATTCACTTCTGCCGTACTCAATAACACAAAAAGCTTTCTGTTGAGCGGTCGCCATCTTAGCATCAACTGACGCTGACGCCTAGTCAACAGCGCCTCAAGAGAACAAATGTACAACTAAATGAACTTTATAGCTCCCTTAATTCGCCGACAGATAGTGCTTAGCTCTGCCTTTTGTCGTTGCAGAGTTTTAAATTCCTAAAGTTGTGGTATTCTTTTTGAATCACCCTGTATTGTATAGCGGTACTCGTCAAACTGCGACCCGGAGACCGCACGAGGCCAAAGTTACGCGGTTCTCGGCCGTATTTTTTAGTAGCACGCTTTTAGGAACGAACAGTCTAATCCAAAATTGACAACTAACATGAGGAGTTTCTGAAGACCGTAGTTTTCCTGCTCGGCAACGAACAAAAACAGTTACAGATAAAGTAATATGTTAAGATGTGATTCTTGAGTTTCTCCCGGCGTATTTGATAATCAAAATATCCACGGGTATGCTGCCGGTCTATAGTGTCCAACGGGCACAATATTTCGGCGATCAAACATGTCGCCATCATCAGGTGAACTGACGGACTGAGCTCCTGTGAACGTGCCGGCACGGAGATCCGTACGCTATGGCTGCTCAGAGGGAACTGGGTTCGGTCGCGGCGGCGGCCGATTTAAATACCCTCCGCCCGCGGCGCGCTCCCTCCGCCGTCCGCGCCCAGCGCCACGGTCGCGCGGTGGAACAGATTGCGACGGCGTCTGAGATGACGTCGGTGTGATGGCTCTGTCCGCCGTGGTCGTCACAACTATACGTCTGCTCGATTTACTCTTGATTAACCCGATCGCTGGTTCCCAAGCCTTGCTAAGATTATACCCACAGTCACGGTTTATGAGGCCGTCATTGGTGCGAATTTCGATGGCCTCTCTAACAACGCTGTCCCAGTATCTCGACGTCTGTACCAGAATCCTCGTGCGGTCATACTCCATGGCGTGATTTTCCGACAAACAATGTTCAGCGACAGCCGACTTGCTCGGTTACATCAGCCGAGTGTGCCTCTGGTGTTCACGGCATCGATCCTCGACGGTACGCATCGTCTGACCAATATACGACTTGCCACATTGACACGGAATCTGGTACACGCCGGCCTTCCTCAAACCGAGGTCATCATTGGCGCTCCCCACCAGTGCACGAGTTTTATTTGGAGGACAAAACACAGTTCCGACCCGGTGTTTCTTCAGAATGCGGGCGATTTTCCCCGAGAGTGCGCCTGTGTATGGAATAAATGCAGTGCCTACCTCCTCCCTCGTGACTTCATCCATCTCAACAGGTTGTGCTGCAGTGGTTGGGCGGAGAGCACGTTGAATCTGCCACTCTGAGTACCCATTTTTTCGAAATACAGTTCTCAGATGTTCCAATTCCTGGGGTAGACTCTCTGCGTCAGAGATAGTGCGCGCCCTATGTACTAGAGTTTTAAGTACCCCACTCCTCTGTGAAGGGTGGCGGCAGCTGTCTGCATGCAAATACAGATCAATGTGCGTAGCCTTCCGATACACCCCATGACCTAGGGTGCCGTCAGCCCTTCTCTTGACCAAGACGTCAAGGAAAGGTAATTTACCCTCAGTTTCAGTCTCCACAGTGAATTTGATGTTGGGGTGTAGGAGTTTAGATGTGTAAGGAAGTCAAGGAGTTTATCCATACCATGTGGCCAGATGACGAACGTGTCGTCCACGTAACGGAAAAAGCAGGTAGGTTTCCATACGGATGACAACAGGGCTTCCTCCTCGAAGTTCTCCATGTACAAATTCGCTACCACCGGTGAGAGTGGGCTACCCATGGCGACTCCCTCTGTTTGTTCGTAGTATTCTCCATTAAAAAGAAAATACGTGGAAGTCAAGACATGCCTAAAAAGTTCAGTGGTCTTCTCGTCAAACTTCTGACTAATCAATTCTAGTGACTCTCGCAGGGGTACCCTCGTAAACAAGGAAACGACGTCAAAACTCACCATAATATCTGACTCATCCAACCTGAAGCTATCAAGGCGTTTAACAAAGTCCACGGGATTACGGATGTGATGAGGGCATTTACCCACATAAGGACTTAATATTCCCGTCAGGTATTTGGCCAACAAATATGTAGGTGCCCTGATGTTGCTGACAATGGGGCGTAATGGTACCCCCTCTTTGTGAACCTTCGGGAGTCCATATAGTCTAGGCGGTACCGGACCTTGGGGTAACAATTTCTTAGCGTCACCCTCCGGTAAATCTGCGTCCGTGAGAAGCGCCCTCGTCTTGTACCTCGGCGTGTACCAGATTCCGTGTCAATGTGGCAAGTCGTATATTGGTCAGACGATGCGTACCGTCGAGGATCGATGCCGTGAACAGCAGAGGCACACTCGACTGATGTATCCGAGCAAGTCGGCGGTCGCTGAACATTGTTTGTCGGAAAATCACGCCATGGAGTATGACCGCACGAGGATTCTGGTACAGACGTCGAGATACTGGGACAGCGTTGTTAGAGAGGCCATCGAAATTCGCACCAATGACGACCTCATAAACCGTGACTGTGGCTATAATCTTAGCAAGGCTTGGGAACCAGCGATCGGGTTAATCAAGAGTAAATCGAGCAGACGTATAGTTGTGACGACCACGGCGGACAGAGCCATCACACCGACGTCATCTCAGACGCCGTCGCAATCTGTTCCACCGCGCGACCGTGGCGTTGGGCGCGGACGGCGGAGGGAGCGCGCCGCGGGCGGAGGGTATTTAAATCGGCCGCCGCCGCGACCGAACCCAGTTCCCTCTGAGCAGCCATAGCGTACGGATCTCAGTGCCGGCACGTTCACAGAAGCTCAGTCCGTCAGTTCGCCTGATGATGGCGACATGTTTGATCGCTGAAATATTGTGCCCGTTGGACACTATAGACCGGCAGCATACCCGTGGATATTTTGATTATGTTAAGATGTGTTTAATCATAATTGACGCTGGTGAAGTCGGCAGTAAATTAAGTAAAGTTGACCACTTACCTCAGGGGTTCAGAGCGTGTGAGAGGGTGAATGATTTCTTGTTTGTCTTACAGTGTTGACAAGCCATTGACTTATGTGTCTCGTACCGATCAGCTGTTATGGTATACGTTTCAAGCAGAAATAAATGGATTCGTAAACGCGCATTATAGAGACAGTCTTCTTCTAATGCGGTATATATTCCTAGCGACGAATATGAAATTAAATTTGTTGTAATACTACGCAATGAGTAGAAGAAAAATGGCACTCCAAACATTTAATAAACATTTGTGTCTCAAACTGCACAATGCACTTAAATGTAAGTCTAGTAACTGTTATTAACGCTTTGACTGCCAGCCCCGTGAACTGACGGTATATGATATTCTTTTTAGATTGCCTGTCCCGACATGTGACGGGTTGCAATTTCTCCCGCTTTTAGATACGTAATCACGTGTACTGATGGGCTCGATCGGCTTCATTATGTCGCGATGGACATATAATTTCCAATCAGCCGTTTTTTGTGCGAAATGAGGCTGCTGGAGGCCGGCAACTGTTCGTTCAGTACGTGAAGAAAACGAAAGACAAGGCCTCGTATTGTCTTACGGACGACGACATTTTGCGTGAACTGGAGCAAGATTTCATTCAGATGACGATCCTGAATTTATGGGAGGAGAAATGTGTCAAACCTCAAGTGAGTGTTTTCGTTTGGATTTCTTTTTTCTGGTTTTTGTTCATTTTTTGAACCATGAAACACTGGGAAAAAATGGTACTACATACCAGTGCACCAAATGCAAAATAGCCGTGTGTAAGAAGTTTTGTTTCAAAATGTACCACATAAAAATCATGCTATTTGAAAGAAATATGTAATAATTTATATATTTAATCCAGACGAAGTAGCTTTAAGCACGCATAAAAGGTTAGTATCGCAGTTACATTTTGGATAGTGTGCTTTATTTAAAAAATGTTGAAAACTCATAAAAATGGCCGTAATTCTAAGAAACTGCTCTGCTTACAGGGACGGCAGTCGAAGTGTTAATAAATTAACCAACTGGTCACGCAGACAAAACAATAATTATGGTGTATCAACTTTGGGATCCCTGAGGGTGGTAGCAATCTGAAAGAGAGAACAGTCGATACGAAGTGTTCCCCGTGATGCAGCCCTTTAATGATGTGTAGGTGGGGACTGGCGGTCAATTTATGGCGTCAATACTATAGCTAATCTATTGGGAGCACGTAACATAGTAATTTCTGTAGGGCATCAGTTAATAATAAGATCGGTACATATGTGGTCCAAACGGTATTGTGGAGACGGAAAAATCCTCAGCAGTACAGCCCAAATTTTGTATCACTACAAATTCAGGGCAAAAAGATATCAATGTTAAGATTCGTTGATGAAATTCCTAGCCTCAGTAAAAGTCATATAAAGCTGTAAGGATCTGTTTAACGGAATGAACAATCTAATGAGCACACGTTAAGAATTGACAATAAACTGCAGAAAGACGAAAGTAATGAGGAGCCCAGAAATTAGATTAGCAATAAACTTAACACCAGAATTAGGAACCCTAAGAAAGCATGATTGACGTAGCATGGCGGAGATACAAAGCGAACCAGCAGTGGTTTAGGAGTTCCTGCACAGGATAATTCCGCTAGTATCAAACATCATCCTCAATTTTATGAATAAACAGCAGGGAATCTATATTTGCAGCAGAGCATTGTACGGAAGAGAACCATGCGCTCCGTAAGAGTTGGAGAAGAAGAAAATGTAAGCGTTTGTGATGGGTGCTTAACATTAAGTGACTGATGAAAGACAGGAAATTCTCTGAAGAATCGGCAAGGAAACTAATATACAGAGAAACCTGACCAGAACAAAGACAGAATGATATTCCTGTGTAGCGACATGAAGGAATTACTTTAATGTGCTATAAGATACCGTAGAGAGCAAAACCTGTAGGTGAAGACAGAAGTAGAAAAGTATCTAACAAATATGTGTGGAAGTAGGGGTTAATGGTAATCCAAAATGAAGAGCTTAGTACAGGAGACTGTTGGCTAAAGGCTTTTGGCTCAAAATTGCATCCCCGGGTCACTAACATAGGGAATCCAGTTGTCTTAATTAAACAGCAAAATTATGAGTTTCCATAGCTTAAATTATTCAAACGCACGTTTACTCGCCGCGAAAAGAAAGTTCTTACGTATAGTCGATAACGCCAGTCTGCAGCTGACTGTATTCCGTCTTCGGCGTTTCTTTGATTCAGTGACCCTGTTGTGTTCGCATTCTTACAATTATCTAGGCTTTGAAGTTCGTATTCTTTCGTTAATGGAAATCATCCTATTACGAGAAACACGCCATATACTTTCTCTGATTGCAGTAGTAAATCGAATTATATTGGGGACCAGTCAGATGGAGTTCAGGCGTCATTAACACAATTTACGATCCGTATCTTAACGGCCGGCAGGATATTTAGAGATTCAAAAGCCA
Organism: Schistocerca piceifrons; assembly: GCF_021461385.2. NCBI lineage: Eukaryota > Metazoa > Arthropoda > Insecta > Orthoptera > Acrididae > Schistocerca > Schistocerca piceifrons. Next base: position 105,630,939 of record NC_060139.1, read on the forward strand.
TTTTGTCTGCCCTCGTTTTGTGTTCACTTACGGATTTTCATAATCATGGATACATGTGGCATTATTCTGAATGTGTTGTCCGAATATTACTTCTAGCAGTTAGAGAATCATCACATGAAGATAACGTCTTAGACCTCCTGACAACAAACAGACCTGAACCTATTGAATCAGTTAAAGCAGAGGTACTGATCAGTGATCGTAAGGCTATGGTAGCGTCTATGACTGTAGATATTACAAGTAATGTTAAGAAACGTAGGAAAATATTTTTGCTTAGCAACAGCGACAGGGTACAAACTGAATAGTATCCGAGTAGCCAACATCAAACATTCGTTGCTGAGGACGAATATGTAAAGCACAAACGGAAAAAAAATTCAGATACATCGTTCAATATGCTTTAGACAAGTATGTTGGGAGGAAGGTCTTAAAGAATGGGATACATCCATCACGGTTTAATGGCCATGTTAGAAAACTGCTGCCTAAGCAAAGAAAGCTTCATCACAGATTAAATAGAAGACAAAAAAATGGTTCAAATGGCTCCAAGCAGTATGGGACTTAACGTCTGAGGTCATCAGTCCCCTAGACTTACAACTACTTAAACCTAACTAACCTCAGGACATCACACATATCCATGCCCGACGCAAGATTCGAACCTGCGACAGTAGCAGCCGCGTGGTTCCGGACAGAAGCGCCCAGAACCGCTCGGTCACAGCGGCCGGCAATAGAATACAAAACCTAGCTGACAAACAAAAGCTGAACGAAGCGAAAGTGAGCGAAAGGAGAGCAATGGGATAAGCGTTCAATGACTCTGAAAGAAAAATTTTTCAACTGGTCAGAGTAAACTCCTAAGATTTTGCTCTGAAGTAAAATTAGTAAGTGGTTTGAGATCATCTAATCAGTGAGTCACTGACGAAACGGAAAATGACTGAGAAGGCCGAAATACTGAATTCCGTCTTCCGAAATTGCTTCACCGCCGAAGGCCGCAGAAACTCACTGCAAAATCACATGAACTTCGAAATGGCAGATACTGAGATAACTAATCGTAGAACAGAAGGAAAACTACAATCGCTTCGTAGTGGAAAGGTTTCAGGAACAACGAAGGGTACTTCGCGACTGGAAACAAGCGCTTCTCATTCCCGTTATTAAGTAGGGTCGTTGGACGGATGCACATAATTATTGGCCTATATCGTTGACGTCAGATTGTAGAATTATGTAACATGTTTTATGCTAAAAAATTATATAATTTTTGTAGCAGAACGGGAATCTCCTGTATAAAAATCAGCTTGGATTCCGCAAACAGATATCTTGTGAAACTCAGCTCTCCCTGTTCCCCCATGAGGTCCTCAGCGCTATAGACAGCGGCGTTCATACTGATGCCGCGTTCCTTCATTTCAGCAATCCATTTGACACCATCACGCACTGCCGTTTAGTGAAAAAATACGAACTAGTCGAGTAGCGGACCAGATTTGCGACTGGATTCAAGAATTTCTTGCAGACAGAACTAAACAAGTCGGTCTTAGCGGAGCAAAACTGAGAGACGGAATTTCAGGATTATCCCAAGGAAGAGCGACATGACCGTTATTGTTAGTAGAAAGCGTCGAGTGCTCTTTAATACAGTTCGCAGATTAAGCTGTTATCAATAACAAAATAGCTACAACAGCACACAGTATCGATTTGCAGAGTGACCGGCAGAGAACTCACGGTTCGTGCAGGCTCTTGCAGCTGTCCCTGAACGTATATAAGTTTAAGATATTGCGCATACGTAGGAAAAGAAATCCACTACTGTGCAACTACACTATTGATGAAAAATTGTTAGAAACAATATCTACCGCAACATATCTAGGAGTAACTATGCAAAGACACGTGGAATGGAATGACAACATTAAATAAATACACTACTGGCCATTATAATTGCTACACCAAGAAGAAATGCAGATGATAAACGGGTATTCCTTGGACAAATATATTATACTAGAATTACATGTGATTAGATTTTCACGCAATTTGGGTGCATAGATCCTGAGAAATCAGTACTCAGAACAACCACCTCTGGCCGTAATAATGGCCTTGATGCGCCTGGTCAATGAGTCAAACAGAGCTTGGATGGCGTGTACAGGTACAGCTGACCATGCAGCTTCAACACAACACCACAGTTCATCAAGAGTAGTGACTGGCGTATTGTGACGAGCCAGTTGTTCGACCACCATTGACCAGACGTTTTCAGTTGGTGAGAGATCTGCAGAATGTGCTTGCCAGGGCAGTAGCCGAACATTTTCTGTATCCAGAAAGGCTCGAACAGTACCTCCAACATGCGGTCGTGCATTGTCCTGCTGAAATGTAGGGTTTCACAGGGATCGAATGAAGGGTAAAGCCACGGGTCGTAAAACATCTGAAATGTAACGTCCACTGTTCAAAGTGCCGTCAATGCGAACAAGAGGTGACCGAGACGTGTAACCAATGGCACCCCATACCATCACTCAGGGTGATACGCCAGTATGGCGATGACGAATACACGCTTCCAATGTGCGTTCACGATGTCGCCAAACACGGATGCGACCATCATGATCCTGTAGACAGAACCTGGATTCATCCGAAAAAATGTTTTGCCATTCGTGCACCCAGGTTCGTCGTTGAGTACACCATCGCACGCGCTCCTGTCTGTGATGCAGCGTCAAGGGTAACCGTAGCCACGGTCTTCGAGCTGATAGTCCATGCTGCTGCAAACGTCGTCAAACTGTTCGTGCAGATGGTTGTTGTCTTGCAAACGTCCCGATCTGTTGACTCAGGGATCGAGACGTGGCTGCACGATCCGTTACAGCCATGAGGATAAGATGCCTGTCATCTCGACTGCTAGTGATATGAGGCCGTTGGGATCCAGCACGGCGTTCCGTATTACCCTCCTGAACCCACCGATGCCTTATTCTGCTAACAGTCATTGGATCTCGATCAACGCGAGCAGCAATGTCGCGATACGATAAACCGACCTTCATCGAAGTCGGAAACGTGATGGTACGCATTTCTCCTCCTTACATGAGGCATCACAACAACGTTTCACCAGGCAACGCCGGTCAACTGCTGTTTGTGTATGAGAAATCGGTTGGAAACTTTCTTCATGTCAGCACGTTGTAGGTGTCGCCACCGGCGCCAGCCTTGTGTGAATGCTCTGGAAAGCTAATCATTTGCATATCACGGCATCTTATTCCTGTCGGTTAAATTTCGCGTCTGTAGCACGTCATCTTCGTGGTGTAGTAATTTTAATGGCCAGTAGTGTTATAGGAAAAGCAGATATCTGCTATATCTATCTTAAGGAAAGAAGTGGTCTACAAGGCGTATGTTCGACCGATTTTTGAGTACTGTTTATCCGTCTGGGCCCCTTATCAGCTGGAGCGTTAGAAGAGGTAGAGAAAATTCAACGAAGAGCGGGACGTTACGTCTCAGAATCGTTTTATCGGCACGAGAGCGTTACAGGCATACACAAAAGAAAAATCCAGTAACAAATGCTACAATAGAGGCGTTGTGTATTTACTATTTGAATTTAGAGAGAATACTTTCCGGGAAGAGTGAGACAATATATCACTTCCTCCTACACACATCTCGCTAAATGACAACCGTGAGATAATTCGACAAATTACAGCTAGTAAAAAAATGGTTCAAATGGCTCTGAGCACTATGGGACTTAACATCAGTGGTCATCAGTCCCCTAGAACTTAGAACTATTTAAAGCTAACTAACCTAAGGACATCACACACATCCATGCCCGAGGCAGGATTCGAACTTCGAACCTGCGACCGTAGCAGTCGCGCGGTTCCGGACTTCGCGCCTAGAACCGCTAGACCACCGCGGCCGGCTACAGCTAGTAAAGAGGTTTACCAACAACCATTCTTTCCACGTAGCATTTGCAAGTGGAACAGGTAAGGGGTGATAAGTAAGTCGTACCAGAAGTAGCCTCCGCCGCTCACCGTCAGGCAACTTTCGGACTATTGACGGAGATTTAGATGTAGACACGCCACGGTGACATCCATCTGTATTTGAATGTTGATGCAGTTTTCCACGGTAGTTTATCTTGTGCAAACCTCGTCATTTCTTAATAACTACTGTAACCTAGCTGCTAAATGTATTTATGTCTTGGTGACTACAATTTTTTACCTCCTGCCTACTTTAATACCAGACTGACGATTCCTGGATGCCTCAGGATTTCTATCAATGGATCCCTTCTTTTGTTTTTTTTTCTCCCACAAACATATTTTTCCCCATTCGAATCCGTATCTCATTAGTTATTCGATCAAACCAGCTAGCCTTCAGTGTTATACTATAGCACCTAAATAAGAAAGCTTCCATTCTTTCCTTGTCCAAACTACATATCATCCACTTATCACTCCCGTACTTGGGGCTATACTTTAAACAAATACCTTCAGGAAATTTTTCCTAACAACTAAATTTATATTACATACTATCAAATTCTTCTTTTTCATAAATACTTTTCTTGTTGTAGGCAGATTGCCTTTTATATCCTCTCTGATTCGATCGCAGTCAGTTACAATGATTTCCTTATAGCAAATCTCATCTTCTTAGTCCCATTAACTGCTTGCTTAGTGTCACAGTCAAAAACATCGAAAACTACAACACTATTCATTCCATTCTCAACGAGCTCTTCTCTTTCATGTCCCTAGACTCATGCAATTGCACTCTGAATATCTGAGTAAAAGGAAGTAATATCTCATTTCATGTTCCATGGGTTATGAATGTGTACAAAGTACACTGCGGGTAATTCTCATTTTTATTAAATTTTGTCTTGTACCGTATGATGATATAACCAAGGCTATGTTTGCATGTAGTCTCTATTCCTCGTCGATTGTCTGGTGTCAATGACTGAGTTCAGTTGAAGTTCTCATCTTCTATAACTGGAAGAACTATATCTTAATTTGGCCACTATATTCAAGGTACAGTGAAGGCTAACACCTGCGCCGGAATTGGAATGCGAACCTGGTACATCCACTCTACTAGATAACGACGCAATCCATTTCAAATAACAGAGCCGAGTAACAGTATAGATAATATGAATATCATACATGACTGAGAGATAAAATCAGAGACTCTGTAAGGCCTTTGGCTAACAGACTATATCACAGCAGAAAAGTTTGTATCATTTATTTCGCATAATATATATTATGGAACAGAACTACTCTAAATTCGCCCAAAATTGTTTCTTAAGAAGAATTTCACCACTGTCCCAAGGGCTCCCACATTCACTGCACTAGAATATCGGTTCCATTTACACATGAACCAAATCTCCAACCTATAACCCTTGCATCGTACCTTTGGCGTTTTGACGATGATCCCTATACTGGTAGTTCAGTCGTGAACCTACATTGTTTATAAAATATCGCTATTATTATCATAATTTCGTAAAATTGTACTTCCGATTATATAACTTATCAATAGTTACTTTTCCTCAATCAGTAGCATCTATGCATGAGGCTGTGCCATAGATGTTACACGTTCCTCTCGTAATCAACCCTTTACACACATACTTTGTGATTAGTACCATTCATCGACGACGGTAAAAGCGAGACATGCACATAGGAAACACTAAAAATCTCATAAAAAATTTTCTCCAAGTTGGAGATAGTTCCTGCAATAGATCATAAATTGCTCTATTACTCATTTAAAATAGGTTAATGAACTAATTGGAAACGAGACACAATAGTAACTACATAAGCGTTACTATAGCGCTGCACTGAGTCGTATTATTATTATTATTATTATTATTACTGTCATTGTCTTTATTATTGTCATTAGTAGTATTATGATTAGTTGTTGTAGACACAAAGCATTGGCAGACTGTAGCCTTCCAATTTCAACCAGTTCAAAAATAAGGAGTCCAGAAATCAAGTGATTCACGAACAGTGAGTAAAGGGGTCAAACTTTGGCGGAGTTGATTTTAAATGGAAATGCTGAGTGTAGGTGAAGCAAATGACACTACTGGGAGGTTTTTGCAGGAGAAACACGTTTTGTAAGAAATGACTGCAAGTTCCTTTTCTAAGTGGAAGCTGTAGGTAGCACTGGGGATGCGCTGGGAATTGTTTCATTATTCAAACACACACACACACACACACACACACACACACACACACACACATACTGCCTGAACATAAACCACGGAAAAGAAACGTGGCATTCCAAACTTATTGGTGTGAAAGTAGATTTTTGAATAAGATTGCAATGAAAATAAAAACATGGTACTGAATAGATTTGGAGCATGATTCATGATGTGCACTGACTGAGAACAGTTAAAATATAGAAAAGGTTGTTAGACATGAGAAGCGCTAATTGTCTCTCTCTGGCTCAACAGTTCATGGCTTACTGAAACACCCAAAAACTACGTGTCATTCATCTTCTGTCATGTAAAAAATAAAATTTAACTCAAATGTTTAGTTAAGCGCTAATATTGGTGACGGTGGAGAGAGTGGTGGCGCATCTGGTTGCACTCGGAAGTGTTGGGTTACGTAGGGTTGGGAACCACTGCTCTGCTTTATAGGTCGTTTTTGATAGCACAGTTTTATTATATTTTCGTATCTTCTGATGGAGCCCATTTTGAATACATGTTTTCTTAATGTTTTTGTTTCTTAGTTTAGGAAGACAGAGACGTATAGTAATGATCATACGAAATCGGCCATAAAGGAAAAGGAATAAACTGAAAGTTTGTTATGAATTCATCAAATATTTAACAATGGGTCACTGTATACATTGCGATTAAATCATAAATCCTTTAATTCCTTCGTCCAGTTGCTTCAGGTCGGCTTGATGAGGCTGCCAGTTTGGAAAGTAGATGAGACGAGAATGTTTTATGTAGTTTCGTCTGCAGTTGCACTTTACTATCTCAAAACTATTCCAACTTATTTAAATCATTAATTCATCTACAACAAATGAATTACATGCAAGTAGTTATTATTTTCAACTCCATGCATTTATGTGTTTCTCTCGGAGGGGGACTTGGAGAGCTATTGATGAATTTTATAAATTTATGAATGCATGACACAATTTTTATGATCATACTCTGGTATCCGTTTGAATCCGTTCTCTTAAATATTAAATGTTATTGTGTACACATTATTTATGTTGATATGTCTCTATTGATTAAAATATAATATGAAAGCATTTTTCTCTGTGTGTGGGTCTATAACCACCAAGAAATTGTTAAATTAGTGTCTTACAAACACTGTATTCCATCTGTTAAGTAAGATGCTTTATCCTACACCAGCGTTAGAGAAATCACAGTGGAAACTGAAAATTGTTAGTTATGAAGCAGAAAAAATGATCTGACAATCTGGACGATTATTGTAACCGTTCACATTGTTACTGAAAGACATGAATTAGGATGTACTTACGGTTTTTACTCAACACGCCAACACTACATAAGTGTTATCGTGGATTAATATTCCCTAATTTCCTTTTGCTGATTTCTGTCTTCACGTTTCAGTGGAGTTGCAGCCACCAGCCATCTAGTACGTAAATGACATGCTGTTTTCATTTGTGTGTATCTTTTCTACGGCAGTATCTTTCTGCGTTTTGACCAGAAGTGACGATCACATAGAGTGTAATTTCGATGAATGCATTGGAACTTAAAATCTATGATCCTTCAACAGTTGATTTTGCCACTACCGTAAAATTGGGCAACTTTGTGACTGAGGTATTAGTTTGTGACAACAGTGCGCTCCAGTTATTTATTCTTAAATGCTGTAACTCGGTTGAACATTCAACATATAAGTCTGCTACATTGTGTCCTTACATAGTGCTTCCATTAGTAATGGAAGCCAGAAGTACAGTGCATTCCACCTGAGCTACTGACCAAGCCATCTGCTTTGCAGCTGGCGAAACGTAATTTTAGATTTCTTTGAGACGGTCTGCCACTGCACATAACTTTGAAGAAATGACTGGCTTAAGACAAGCTCACAGAAACAGGTTATATGTGCAGATCATTCCGTATACAAGTGAAATTTTACAAATATTTTTTTTCAGCCACTGGAAAGCGAAAAGGTTATTTCCGTAGATCATATTGGTAGTTTTGTGATAGCACTAATATTTGTAAAAACAGGCGTAACAATTGAAATTATGGAAAACAAGTCTCAGTAATGAAATTAGGAACATATGTTAATGGTTTAGTAAAACAAACAAAGTTTTACTTTGTATTATATCTTTCCTTCTAAGTAAAACATTCGGCTGCTCAGAATGTTTTATTAAGTATATCATGACTGTTTGTTCTCATATTATTCAACTTGTAAGTAAGTCTCTAACAAATTGGACTAATTGCCTTGCATTGGGGATATTGTGATGTATTTTTCCTTTACGACTCCATTGAACAGATGCTTAAACAGATATGTAAAAGTTTTCTCTAATTACATTGGCCAATGAAGTCAGTATTTTCTTTTTCTTTTTTTATTCTTACTTATGTAGGTTTTTTAAAAAAAAGTGGAAAGAGAAATCTTATGAAATTGCGAACATTACGGCAAATGTTTGTAAGAATGTATCATCAGCCCATCTAATTTATTTATTTATTTATGTAAGATTAGAGCCATCAGGCCCTTTCTTACATCCAAACAGGCATTCTACATATTTGGCTTTCATATGTTTTAGTAGGCACGTTAAACTTTATCTTGTAAAAAAAGTGAAATAAACAATTACAACGTACACTTGGAAAAATACATACACATACAGTTTATATTCGTAGATGATAAGTACTGGAATCATTAGACATTATGATAAACATAGATGTTGGATAGGAGTGCTAGCAGAAGTGGGTATGTGGAAAACTGATGGTGAAGGGAGGGGAAGGACAAGGACGTGTGAAACACAGTTAAGAAAATATAAGGCAAAAGAATATTGGGTGGTTAATGGAGATGGAAGAGGTGGAAGGAGAGAAAGGAGCAAGATAGGAGGCTTTGCTATTTGAAAGGGGAGGATTAGCCTTGTACATTAATTTTGTGTAAAACGTTATGACGATGATAGTAGGAAATGCTTCAACTTCTTAAAAGCAGCAGGAGATTGAATTTTGTGCAAAGTAAGGGGCAGTCTGTTCCAGAGGCGGACAGCGGCAACAGAGAAGGCGTTTGCAAATGTTTTTCTCTCGTGAGTAGGCACAATTAGGATACCAAATAAAAGTGACCTCGTGTTTCGATCATGATGGCACGAAAGGTCTTTACTCTGAAGCAAGGTACTGGGGTGCTTGCGTAATGAGGAACCGATGAAGTAGACATAGTGTGTGGTAGTCACGTGATTTGCCCGGACGCGGCAACCCCAGCTGGGAGTATGAAGGACTAACATGATCGTATCGGCGAATTTTGAAAATGTAACTCACACAGGCATTCATGGTTGGTTATAACCGTCTTTCTTTTTCACTACTCATGCTATGTTGAATTTCATCACAATAGTGGAGGTTTGACAGAACGAGTGCTTGTACGAGCTGGCGTTTCACGTCCTGTGGAAATACGCTCCGCAAGTTTTTCAGACCACAGAGACAAGCCGACGTCTTCCGGCACACTGGAACTGTATTCTCCGTCCAGTTGAGATCTTCATCCAAAGTTACAGCCAAGTTCTTAACTGTTTTCTGATGTGGTATTGGAATACGATCGAGCAGAATAGGAGGCAGCCGTTCGCCGAAGTCTGAACTTACTAATTTCTGGCGAGTTATTAAGATCTTTCTAACAGATGAATTTTACTTTCTCTGACTTAGACTTCGAACCACAATGTCGTCTGGGTGCGGGGTGGGGGAGGAATCGCGGAGACAGTAAACTCCATTGCTACTGAAACTGAAGCATACAGGTTATAAAGCTCCATATTTACGGAAATTAAATGTCCCAGTACATGGCTGTACAAGGTTATCTGACAAAAGTTCTAAAACTGTGAGAAACTACAGAGGTTTTACAGTAACAGTATTCTAATGTGCACTGCACAATTAACAGGTAGTTCTCAACAGAATTCCTCGGCATTTCTTATGAAACCATTTCGTTACTTCTAACATCCCACAGTACACGTTGGTGTTGATAGTAGGTACTCGAGAAAAAAGTCTACAAGAAATTGTCGCTCTTTGTGTTAGATGTATTCGGAGAGAAAATTATTTGTTGAAGTGTGTGACACAAATTTATAGATAACGCTTTTCAGGTGTGTGGTGAGGTACCAATGGTTCACCGGTCGCCACAATGAAGTCAAGACAACCGCCTCTGTTCGTTTGCAGCATAAGCTTCGTTCTTTGTAGGATTTCAGTCGAACACGACAAGAATGGACTCACTTTTGCAGCATAACAGTATTAGTACAGACGTCTTCTCAGAGCAGGATGAGCAAAGAGAAATCAGTTTATAAGCTCCCGTCTCCTTGGATATTATATGGGTTAATTAATGATTATTATGTTACATTCCTCTAGTTTTAGTTGACCGTGTATATCGAGACTTCGTTCATTGTTAAATGCAATGGTGTGGTACTAACTGATGGAACGCATTAAGAACTGGTAAAATTTAATTTATTTCCTTTATCACACTGCACAAACATAAACACACTGTTATTCAAACTGTGTGCCACCACTATTAAACATTGAGATAAATCCTTCGCTACGCAACCGCCTTTGGCTCACGCAGCCTACACCTTCCACAGCCTCTCAACAACTGCCTCTGCTTGCGACTCTCTGCGCCACTGGGCATTGTCACCCTCCATAGAACAACCACTTACAGATACTACACACCAGTACCCTCACAAGTTGATAAATGAGAGGACTGAATAGAGGGAGAGTAGCGATTTATTTGTGTCTCTGAGCACGTTACACAACTACAAAAAGACCAGATAAATAGGAGACTGTGAATGAAAGGAGAGTTTCTTCGGTTCAGCTATTAAATTACATGGAAACAGTCCGTTGAAACATTCACAGTAACAAAACTTTATTTAGTTACAGAAGATTAATAACAAAAATATTTTTTATCTTCGTACGATTGCTTCGAACGGAAAAGATAGGGTCAGCTTTTGCTGTTAGTCATATACACCGTATGTTGAAAGTATTCCATTACGGAAATAAATAAGAGCGGTGGCCCCGAACGATAACCGGTGCCTAATTAATTACCGGATGCGAAGAAAAACGTTATCTTGATAATGATGGAATTTCCACTCGCCGCGGTTGAAATGGCAATGTCGCCATTGGAGCACGTGATGGCTCTAGTTGTCAGTTTCACGTTACATACGCTTCCGGCGCTCCATCAGTGACATGTCCAGAAGCCTCCGATCGACTGTCGACACGTGTGCACGTGCGATGCATCACGCGACCTGCGGATCACGCGCGCGCTAAGCGCACGTGATTGCTTGCCGGCCACTGGCCGTCAGTAGCAGAGTATCCGTCAGTTCCGGGAAGCGCGTCGCAATACACCCAGGTCTGCAGTAAGGCGTCACAGCAGTCGAGCCAACTGTGGTGCTGTAAGGTAGCGGACATCGTTAGCACGATTCTTCCAAAGATGCCATGTTGCATCAACAGAACCGTCGGTGGGGGAGAAAAAGATCTCGAGAGAAATTATACGTATAGTCTGCATAGCCTACGCTTCCTAGAAGAATTTGGGGTTACATAGAATCTGTTGCTGAGTTACACCAACTATTTCTTTACTTCCGGCAATGTATTATGAACTATAGAGTAAACTGGATTTAAACTAGTTGTGATGTGGAAGTGGGAATGGCTTGTAGAGGTTGCTGATATACAAGTGATTCTATTCTGCGATTTGTATTTAACGTATATAAAATATTCCTCTCTTCGATCCGAAAGGGAAACGAGAATATTTATTTCCAGCTGATTTGTCAGACTCGGATATATCAATGTATTACACGTTGTACAAGTAATTCCTTTTTGATCAGAGGAAATATTTTACATTCATGAAAATGTCCACTCCGTTAGGTTAGGGGACACAAGGACAAGTTGACTAGAGGGGTTAGGTGACAAATCATATGATTTAATACATATGTTTTTGGATAGGGTCCGCCTGTAGCAAAACACAATTTGGTTTTTTAACCCAAACATATTTCACTCTCTCACACACAGACACACGCACAGGCACACGCACACACACAAACTGCACAGACACCTCTGAAAGATGCAGAACATCCGCCAGGAACACCTTCAACTGTTCCACCGTCAGCCATCCTGCTGTTACAACTTCAACTGTTCCACTGTCCGCCATGTTTGTTTTTACAGCTCGTAAACAGTGAAACAGTGACAGTGAAAGTGACAGTGATAGCTCAATATATAGTGTTTGACAGTGATGAAGATGAGGAAAAAGAAAACATAAGTAAAACATAATGTAAATGGACACACACACATTCACACACACATGCACACACACACACACGCACACACACACACACACACACACACACACACACACACACACACACACACACACATGGAATTAATTAATTTCAGACATAGCAATAACAATTTCCAAATCCTAATTTTGGCTTAAACAATTTATCTGCTTTAAGGTGTAAGTGATTACAGATGACAAACTGTGAAACAAAATATGGTAGAAACACAATACATCAGAAAAACCACACCATGTGGTAAAAAGGTATGAATTCTTAATTTTATGTGTTTTTTTTCAAATATCTGTAATTACGATATAAAAACTAGTAACTACATGTATACAAACAGTAAAGAACATTCTTTATCTTTAACAGCCATAAAAAAAGCCCACTGAAGATGCTGCAACTGCAGTGAAACGTGTTTGGGTTAAAAACAAAATTGTGTTTTGTTAAAGGCAGACCCTATCCAAAAACATATGTATTGCTTCAACCCCAAGATGATCATATAATTTAAGGTTATATCTGCATGTAGTATCACCATACTAATATTACCAAAGGCCATTAAAAATTCGCTCATACGATCAATTCAGTCAGATAATAATCACGTACACTTTTATTATTTTAAAGACATATTATTATACATGTATGGGTCCTGTAGGACCAAGCGAGGTACATTACATCTATGTCAAGTTAAATGGTTGGCCTTTCTTTGTGCCCAAAGTTGTTTCATCCTTTCAGAATGAAGTCTCTTTCTTTCGTCAGACCACGGTGTTCCAGTCGGGTTACTAACTTCCCTCTGATCAACTTTCCAATCAAATATGTTTTGTGTGAATATTTTCTTATCTGTAAGGTCTGCCTGAGCTATACCGGATGCTTTAAAATCCTCCTTAATCGCAGCAGCCCATTTCATTGGCTCAGTTTTGACCTTACTTCTGGTTTCATTGAATTCTACTGTATGTTTTGTTAACCTAGAGGTTGCCATTCTTTTAATGTGCCCATAAAATTTCAGTCTTCGTTTTGTCATGTCATCATGTATGTCTGCGTATGCTTCTATTTCCATATTACTTCTCAGCCTATAAGTTTCTCCACCAGTAATTTTGGGGTGTAATATTTTTCTGATAATCTTCCTTTCATTCTTTTGAACTTCTATAATATCCCACTTCCTACTTAAAATTAAAGTTTCTGTTCCATAAAGACATTCAGGATTGATTACAGTTCTGTAATGTCTAAGTTTACTGAATTTAGAAAGTGAATTTTACTATAAATACTTTGTGTTAATCTGAATGCAGTTGCCATCTTTTGACAGCGAACTTCACTTGCAGCTTTTTCCAGACCGCTTTCTTGTATGATTCCCACTAAGTATTTAAACTGAGATACCCTTTTTATTTTTCTATATTTCGTGTTCAAAAACTTTGGTCCTTGTTTGTTGCACGTCGTGTATTCCGTTTTTTCGAATGATATTTGTAGTCATACCTTTTCCGAGACTTCTTTAAAAATTTCAATTTGTTTTTGGGCTGTGGTAATATCCTTAGTTATAATTGACAGATCATCTGCAAAGGCGAGGCAATATACTCTAATACCACTTCCATCTAACTTGATTGATTGGTCTATATTTTGAATCAACTTTTGCTCTCGCCATTCTGTAATTACCTTTCGCAAAACACAGTTAAACAGTAACTGAGAGAGTCCATCTCCCTGTCTAACACCAGTCTTTATTTCAAATGGTTCAGCAGTCTCTCCCATGAATTTAACTTTAGATCTACTGTCGGTTAACGTTTTCTTAATCAGTGTCAGAGTTTTATTACCTAGATCTTGTTCTTTTAAAATTTGGAAAAGACATTCTCGATCAGCTGAGTCGTAAGCCATTTTAAAATCCTGAAATGTACATGCAATATTTTTACTAGAAATCCTTTGGCGTCTGAGAATTAGTTTTAAAGCAAGAATTTGTTCCGGATAGGATCTGTTTGGTCTAAAGCCTGCTTCGTATTCACCACTTTTAGGTTCTAGCTGTTCCTGGGCTCGAATTTTGTATGTGATTGGGACAAGAGAGATTCCTCGGTAGTTATTAATATCGGTTGTGTCCCCTTTTTTATCCAGTGGATAAAATACCTGTCCTCACGTATTTTCTCAGTTTTCCAGATATGTCCTATTACAAGAGTGGTCTCTTTTATCGTGTTAGGGCCTGCTGAGTTTAGTAATTCTGCGATTATACCGTCTTCTCTGGATGATTTACTGTTTTTAAGATTCTTAATTTGTTTAGTTATTTCGATTTCGTCAGGTGCTTTAGAGATAGGGTTGGTGTTATTAGTTTGCTGTGGTTGGAATTTATTCGCTGCTCTGGACAGTTCAATAGTTTTTCAAAATAATTAGCAAGTATCTTACAGTTTTCCTGGTTGTTAAGATCCAAACTGTTATTTTAATTGTTGAAGCAAAGACTTTGAGGTTCTTAGCCGTTTAGTTTTGTTTTGAACGTTTTATAAAAGTTTCTTGTATTGTTCTTTTGGAAATCTTTTTTCTATTTCGAAAAGCTGCGCATTTTCGTAGTTTCTTTTAGTCTAACGGATTAATTTAGATGTGTCATTTCTCACAATGAGAAAGGTGTTGTGCTTTTTTTTCAGTTTTGTTACCACTCCAATTTTTGAATGCCTCATGCCTAGACTTAACTGCTGTTTCACAATCCGCGTTCTACCAGGGGTGTTTTTGTTTCTTTCGAAGAGGGATTAAATTTGGTGCTGTTTTGATGAACGTTTCTTTTAGGCTTTGCCAATTGTTGGGTTGTTTCTTGTCAAGTTCACTTGTTAGACTTATTTTAGCCCTGTAAATTTTTTGATAACATTTATTGTTTTGAAGAGTTTCTGAGGATGAAGTTTTACGTTTATTCGCGTTAAATAATTGTCACAATCAATATTAGCTCCTTTCCTAACATGGAAATTTAAAATTTCTGTGTAGTTAGGGTATGAAATTGCTGCATGATCGATTTAAAATTCCCTAATAAATGTATCGGGTGCCCGCCAGGTTTTTTGTTTGGAAGGGTTCTTTTTAAAATATGTTGACAAGATTTTAAGGTTAAAATTTTTGAGTGTTTCAACAAGTCTTTGGCCATTTTGGTTTGTCCATTTATGCGCAAGAAATCCATCTACCGTTTTCTTCTCTTTTTTTCTCTTTACCGAAGAGAGCATTAAAATCACCTATTAAAATTTTAGCATGGTTTGAGGGAATTTTCGAGATGATGCTTTCTAATGTTTCCCAAGCTTCACTAACTTCATCAGGATTTTTACGGTTATCCTCACTGACTGGCATACAGGCATTAATTAAAGTATATGATTTATTTGTGCGAAATTGTCATTAGTATATTAATAATGGGTTTTACCTCCGTTACTGAGTTTAAAATATTTTTGGAGAATGCAAAAGCAGCTCCCAGATGTGGTGTATTATTAAGTATTGTTTAATCAGTTTTGCTTTTTAAAAAGATGGTAATTGCCGAAATCCATGGTGTTATTGTCCGTCATTCATGTTTCTTGAAGTGCCAAAATTTGAACCTCCTCTTCTTTTAATGTACTCTCAGCTTATGAAGTTTTCCTGATTGCGAAAGTGTTTGTATGTTAAGTGTTGCAAAAAATGTATTTGTTTTGGGTGTTAAGTTGGCCAGAGGATTTCGACCTCTTCTGCTGAATCACATTTCATTTTAACCTGGTCGCCTCAGATCCCAAATGGCCAATTGCTGTAGTAATACTGGCGGTGGATTAACCACCTGGAATAATATTGTGATTATCAAAATGCTCGATGATGATTGTACCTGTAATCAGGTGGAGTTGAGTAGACTCATTGAGTGAACTCAGAATGTTAAGACTGGAAGGGTTGGCTCCTGAATATGAATTTCAGCCGCACCTCTGGTGAACAGACGCTACCACTTCGCCGTTTGCAAAAAGACAGATGCGAAGTGGATTTGGTTTTGTTTGGTTTTACCTTGGTCCGGGACTGCTTATTTTGTATTCGCAGCTGTCCACCATATCTGATGGAACATTCACTATCCGCCAGCTGCGACCCGTCCAATACCCTAGGCAAGGTTGGCTAATTTGGCTAATTAAACTTATAGTTACA
This sequence comes from Schistocerca piceifrons, assembly GCF_021461385.2. Classification (NCBI taxonomy): domain Eukaryota; kingdom Metazoa; phylum Arthropoda; class Insecta; order Orthoptera; family Acrididae; genus Schistocerca; species Schistocerca piceifrons. Next base: position 105,647,361 of record NC_060139.1, read on the forward strand.
AAGTCTTTAAGCCTGGATTTCAGGACATATAATATAAGCTCATCTTGAATTTTCTAGTAAGGTTTTTCGCAATTTTTTGCTATAACAAATTACTTAGAAAATGTATATATCACAGACACTATATATTTATGAACTATTATTGTTAATTCCGCTAAAAAAATACTTTTAACATATCTGGCTGGAGAAATTTGAATGTCCAAAATTGCCTGGAACAAGATGACAGCTTGTCCAACTATGTGCTGCTAATTTCAGAGCAGCTACAGCTGGTAATGCAGTTAATGGTTACAAAGAATGGAAAAGAAGAGGATCGAAGCATCTGAGATTTGGTGTTGCACAATGTTACTGAAAGTTAAATTGACCGATAAGGTAGAATACTGTCTAGGAGAAGAGGCAAGCAGCAAAATTTAGATCTTGTAAAGAGACAAGACTTGAATACTGGTCACAAGAAGAGAAAGAAATGGAGAATGAGGAAGTATAAGAAACGGATATCTTTTGCAAATTGATAACATAGAAATTAAGGAACTTCAAGAGTCCTTAGTAAGCTGAAAGAACAGAAACGTTCCTGGATCGGAAAAACTAAATACAGGCCGTTTCAAATACCTACCAGATGTATTGCACCATATCTGGCAGCAACAGTTGTAGGGAAGCAGCCAACTCACGCCATATAAAATTCATATCGTTTCCATTGTGTGCCAGCCTAGTCTGCTGTAACTAGCTATGACGTCACGAATGTTGCACAATTCCTTAAAATTAAAGTGAATAATCAGAAAAGTTGATAGCATGTCAGGAGTGATGCTAAAATAATAATGTGTTAAGTTTCAGTTTGGTAACTTAAACAGTTCTCGAAATTTGGGCATTTTACATAAAATTAATCAGCGCAACAGGAAGGAGCTAGAACCTTCAAAATTTATATTCCGATTCCTTTTTCGTTGTAATTTAACGGAAAGAGTATGCTGGGTCTCACAAAGTAACATTTTGGTTGAAATTCATGATTTGCTGTTTTTGTGTCCTAAAAGTGCGGAAGCAAGATAGATTAAGTAAGTGGTTAGATAAAGCTAGGATGTTTAGATTTAGGTGTAATGGAGATACGCTATAATTAAAAAAGATGTAAGAAGTTACAAAAAGGTAGCTACAAAACTACAGCTGTTGCGTCTCTCCAAAGGGCAAGTTCAGAGCTCATCTATTTGCATGCAGTACAACTAAAATAGTTCTCTCGCCAAAAGTATTTAACGTAGCCACATTAGAATTTTATTATAGATACTTACCTGTGTGCTGACTGCACAATTAAATCGAGAGCTTCACTGGCCTTCAGCGAATGAATCAATTAATTATTTAGTAACTTGTAGTGGTGTTCTGCTAGCCCCAGCGGTTCGTCAGAAAGGCAAATGTCGGCTGCTCCTTTGGCGGTCGGCACTGCGGCTGTATAAATACGAGCGTGTGAGCTAGAGTAAGGCCCCAGTTCTGTTCTACATTCCTATCAGTGAGCACTCCGTGTCGGAAGCCGTGTCGCGTTTGTGCAGTTGCCAGGAACAGCCTTGGATGCCATATTACGTAACTCGATATGCACTTAATAATGAGTTTGCATTGGGGTAAAGAGTTAATTACGGAATGACTCCAATGATTTAATCTCAGGTTGCGTATGTCGTATTTCCACATGTCGCTGCAGGACAGACTTTCTACCATTACTAGCGTGGCCTTTGATGAGTATTTACATAAAATTTTGGCGAGCGTTCAGTTTGAACATTTACGTCGATAACGATTATTGAACAGTTTCGTTATCTAGGGATAACAGGATCCGTGCAACAGATTGTGACCAGTTCTGAGAGTACAATAGCTGATATGGGTAATCATTTGTCTGGAATTTTACGGTTTACCGTTTTCAGAATTTAGTGAAAATGGTTATAGTAAACTGCATTTTCTATGAATCCCATACATCATCCTCAATCCTCAGAGTAATGGACTTCAATAATCAATAAACTTTTCTCCATCAGAGTGGGCAGAGTGAACTTTAATTGCAGGCATCACGTTTTTGCTAATCACTTTCTGGTTGCCAACATTGTAGTTAAAGAGCCTCTGTTGAGAACGGCAACTTACAATATATGTATGGCTGTGAAAAACACTGTTAAATTGTGTGAAAGTGATTTTAATTATTCGGATTCGGGAGTGAAATGCGACACACAACTGAATAATAGAACAGTGATAAACAGTGTTACGTGTGCACATTGACGACGTAACTGGATTAACGTCGCCTTGGATTACAACGCATCTGGATTGACGAAGCTGGCACTGAATCTAGCTATGCCGCCAGCATCGCAAGAAGCCAGTCTCGCCCCACTGCAGTCGTTCGTTGCGGCCGGAGCCGCGCCTGCTGTTGCAGACGGCCCCCCCCCCCCCCCTCCGCCCCCCCCACACACACACACACACAGCAGCCGCCGAGGTGCCGTCTGCAGTTCAACGCACTGCGTCCCATCAGTAATCCTGGTACGCCACGCCGGCATCGCCATACATCGTGCAGAAGGAAGTAAAAAGCTGTTTTTACTAACTTTCGCTAAAAGTCTGTCGGCGATGGAAACGCTAAAAGAATCTGGGGTTAAAATTAAATCTGAACCTATGTCTGATGAAGAAAGTGCAAATCCAGACAACGGTTCAAATGTAAATCTGATTGAAAATAGTGATGTTAAAGTGAAATCCAAACCATTGTCCCCTGACAATAATGTGAAAAGAGGCAATGATTTAATAACAGAAACCCCTGTAGTAAGGCAGAAATCAGAGATTGTTAATTTACTGGATGATAGTTTGACTGATGATTTAAAAATGAAACAGTCATACGAGGTAGTGATGATAAAAAAGGAGCAGTTCGATATAACTGATCAATCAGATGTTTCATTTAGTTTTGGTGATTCTGGTATTGGGTCTAGTTTTTCGTCATCTGAGTGTGATATGAAACCAGCTAATGAGCAACCCAAAGACACTGTGGCTATTGATTTAAATGTAATATTGCACGCAATATCAGACAGTAATGCTAAAATGACAGCCAGTAATGCTAAAATGACAGCCAGTAATGCTAAAATGATGGCTGAAATAAAATCTGATATAACTGAGGTAAATAACAGGATTGTGGCCAGCCAAACTAGTTCTAATAAACGGTTCGATGTATTGGACAATCCCTTCAAGAATGGCTGCAATAAGTTGAAGGAGGATTTAAAAGGTGACCTCAAAGCAGATCTGGACATTTTAAATTATAAGATTTATTCCAACCATGCTGATATTAAGGAAAAGGTTGCTCAGCTATTATCTGAGTTCCATAAGAAGGTAAGGTGCGAAGTTGCCGAGGTTCGCAAAGACTTCCCAAAGGAAGATGCGAAACCGGAGCAAAAGTTAACAGAAAAGATAGAGGCGGAATCTGAACTGTGCTCAGGTAGATTTAAAGATGTTAATGTAAAAGTGAACATATGTCAAGCAGATATAGAGGCAATTAAGACTGATACTACTTATATTGTGCAAAGAGTAGGTAATGTTGAAACGAAAGTAGAAACTAATAGCACTAACATTGCTAAAATTGAGAGTAAACTAGCTTCAGTACCTTCTGGTAATGGTAGTGTCGAACAAGTAGTAGCTGCAAACGCCGCTTTTGTCGGGTGTCGGCAGTTCTTACGGTTCGATCCAGACAAAAATATCCATCCGCTAGATTTCTGGAACGATTTTGAAGATGTGTTTCCTTCAGTTGGGTATGAACGTGAGGAAAGTTCATTTATTAGAAGTCATATGGCAGGTGATGCAATGCGTAGGTCAGCTGATGTCATGTTGAAGTGTAGCACATTAGCGGAATTTAAGACAGCTTTCATTAATGAATATTGGTCGATTCATAAGCAGAATGAGGTGTTGAGAGAATTTCGGAGTGGGAAACGCTTCAATGCAGGCAGGGAATCTGTCAAAGAGTTTGCCAGATCTTGTATTTCACGTCTGTCACATTTCACGGAAAAGCTGAAACCTAAAATCATAATACTCGGTCTTGAAGCTAAATTGCCATAGTATTGGCAAACTAGAATCATATCCGCCCCCTAGAGACAATCTTGACCGTTTCATTGAATATTTGGAACGTGTAGAACTTGTTGCTGCCAATGAGGAACAGGCACGTAATAATAGATATAGTAATAGGACTAATAGTAATTTGAAGAATGAACAGAATGGCAATGTAAACATCCGAACATTGGGTTTTCGCCATCCTAAGAAAGGTAGGAAATTGAGAAATAATAACCATAACCAACAATGGCAACATGATGATAGTAATTTTCTTCGTAACGGAAATTTGCAGGTAAACAACAGTGTTGAAAGCAATGATGTTCCCGTTAACATTAATGGCAATAGGGGAAACAGTAGTTGGCAGAGGCAGGAAAACTAGTTCCCATCTATGAGGACATTGGCGCTCACCAGGCGGTTACTTTTCCTAAGCCAGTAGTTACAGCGAATGGTAAGACAGATCAAAATACCCAAACCGAGCATTCGGATGATGAGTCGGTAGCGTCCAATGATACAGCAGAAATATTAAACCACTCACATTATTTAGTTAATACCGTGTTAGACACGCTTTCTAAGTGGGGAGAGCAAGAGAAGGCGCAGCAGCGTAATGTTAGGGAAGAGCTACAAAGTACTGAATTGTCAGGTGAAGAAGCGGAAGAAATTCATGCTTATATTTACGATGGAATGATGTGCTCTTATCTAAAGTGCCTGTGCAGGTCGTTGATACTCTGCTGATAGATTTAGGGCAGGAGGTAAGTGAAAATGTAGAAGGTAGCCTGTTGTGGGTCGATGAACCCAGTGGCTGTAACCAGTTGTCACTTGAGAAGGAACCCGACGATAATAATAAAAGTGGTTTAGCTGTAACTAGTCTTACGCCCGGTTTGGAGGCGCAGAGTCGCTCCGACTACAAACTAAATGTAATGAAGTCGTGCGGTGTTATGATTTGAAATTAGTAGACCGACTGGAAAAGGCAGCTGAAAATGTGGTTCAGGAAACCCCTACACACCTAAATGTAATGATTACAGATGTCGATCACTTTAGCTGGAGACAAAACCGAAAGGAACTGTTGGATGAATTTGAGGAACCACCTGTACAACCTAGAATGAGCCACCCTATAATATTAGAAAATATATTAGGAATCAATGTACGTGGTCTCTTAGACAGTGGCAGTGAGGTGAGTTCGTTATCTCAGTCTTTCTTTGATGCTTTACCAGGTAAAGATAAGATTACAGTAATTAGGGTATCGGAACTAAGAGTAATTGGTGCTAATGGCAAGGTGTCAAAAACGGTAAAGCAAGAAGCTTTGCTGCCCTTTAATGTTAATGGTAATGTAATTGATCTTCCATGCTTAATAGTAAACAATCTCAGTATCGAGGTTCCAATTGGCATAGATTTCATGTCGAAGTATCAGAGTGTTGTTGACTTTGAAATAAGCCCGTTAAAATTGATCTTGCCAATAACCGGAGTAATTACGGTACCATTTATTGACAAACACATAGACACTAATTATGAGACTTGGGAGCTGCCTAGACGAGTTCTGAAAAATCTTAGTAAAAATAGGTTGAACACAGCAGAAGCCGAAACAAACAAATTCATGTTCGTATACCAAGGACGTTTCAGGATTATAGGAAAATCACATGCACATGCCTATAGACTGGAGTACCCAAAGAGTACCAAAGTATTAGGCCTCAGAAATGTGATCGACCTAAAGAAATTCATAGGTAGTGAATGAATTATGTAGGGAGGAGGTAGTACTGTAACCTCTACACAGTGAGGCAGCTGTGCAGTCCCAGCTGTTTGAGATCTTCTTTCCACATTTCAGGTCTCAATCATTCATCATCCTTCCTATCCATCAAGGTTTCGACCCCTTCTTTCCAATACTAAAATTTTCCGATATGGCTATTGTGGTGTCACACTTGCTAGGTGGTAGCCTTTAAATCGGCCGCGGTCCGCTAGTATACGTCGGACCCGCGTGTCGCCACTATCAGTGATTGCAGACCGAGCGCCGCCACACGGCAGGTCTAGAGAGACTCCGTAGCACTCGCCCCAGTTGTACAGCCGACTTTGCTAGCGATGGTTCACTGTGTACATACGCTCTAATTTGCCGAGACGACAGTTTAGCATAGCCTTCAGCTACGTCATTTGCTACGACCTAGCAAGGCGCCATATTCAGTTACTATGTCTTCTGAACAGATAATATTGTGACTCATGTACCGTCAAGAGCGACGTTCATCATTAATGGATTAAAGTTAAGTATCAACTAATTACGTCCGCTTTCTGAATTCTAATTCCTTATCATGTTCCAGACCTCACGTCAGTAGAGTCCTTCCCTCCTCACGCCAGCCTGCTTGAGCTAAAACGCCTGCATTTCGGCCTCCTCTAGTAGCACGGTGTTGGCTCTTCTGCCAACACAACAGCTATCAAGCCAGTAATAAGCCAATGAATTCTGTAGGAAGGAGGTTGTTCTGTAACCTCTACACAGTGTGGCAGCTGTGCAGTCCCACATGTGTGAGATTTTCTTTTCCCATTTCAGGTCTCACTCATTCATCATCTTCCCCATCCATCAGAGTTTCGACCCCTTCTTTCCAATACTAAAAAATTCCCGATATGGCTATCAAGCCAGTAATAAGCCAATGAATTCTTTAGGGAGGAGGTTGTTCTGTAACCTCCACGCAGTGTGGCAGCTGTGCAGTCCCAGCTGTGTGAGATCGTCTTTCCCCCTTTTCAGGTTTCACTCATTCTTTAATGTTTCCTATCGCGAAGATTTCGATTTCTTCTTCTCGCAACAAATTTTGCAGTTAGTGCCAGTAACAAACTACGAGTTCAGTAACCATTCTATCTAGCGTTTAGTGAAGAAACTACTGGATGTGACAAACCTAACAGTGACAAATAAACAATAGAAAGGTGTAAGGTAATGAAGTTGTAAATGTATCTGATTAACAAGTACGTATATACACGTTTTAGGAAGAGCCTTGGTAATATTATAAGCAGAAAGTGTTGTTCTGTTGGAATGGTTCCACAGTAATATTAAAAAGATATGCAAATTCGTTTGTAAGCAGAGGTTGAAGTGGCAATGAGACCTGTTGTCTGCATTAGAGCTAACTGCAAATAGTAGAAGGGATTACTTACTGTTATGGAATATATGCAGAGAAGCTGTAATGATTAACTCAGCTTGTATAGCAAGGAATGCAAATAATAATGAAGTTGAATAGTGTTTGTGGTTGCGACGTGAAGGACACGTCCTTGAAGTATTTATGAGGTTGGAGCTGGCCATTATTTTGGTGTAGCGTGTGCTAAGACACGCCTACACGTATTAAGGTTATGAGTTGGAGGCGTGAATGCGACTGTAGTTACCCTTATGTTAGATGATACAAAGCGGCTCATGGTATCCTATAGGTTTAAGGAATTTAGCATAACGTATATCCTGGCACTTTAGTGGTAAGTCAAGAGAGACTACCTGTGGTTTCAACATCCGATCGAATGGAAATGGATTGCCACGTGAGCAAACTGATCAGCTGCAATACACCATAGAAATGAAATCAATGTGCTATCCTGTGCTTTAAATTTTTAATAGAGTGAATATTACATAAGTACATACATTAGCAAGGTAATTGAATGAATTCAATGAAATGTGGAACTGCAGGCCAGAGTGGCCAAGCAGTTCTACACACTACAGTCTGCAACGGCGCGACCGCTATGGTCGCAGGTTCGAATTCTGCCTCGGGCATGGACGTGTGTGATGTCCTTGGGTTAATTAGGTTTAAGTAGTTCTTAGTTCTAGGGGACTGATGACCTCAGAAGTTAAGTCCCATAGTGCTCAGAGCCATTTGAACCACTTTTTTTTCTTTAATGTGGAACTGCCACAGCACCGAAAGACCAAGAAGATAATTTAGTAATCGACTAATCATAGTGTGCTTTGAACACTGAGCAATTATACGCCTTTTACCACAAGTTACTCAAATTTACAGAGAAGCTAAGAATGGCAACCAGTAATTAAGTATACTCATACCGTCTCTAAGACTGAGATAGTTGTAAATAAGTATCGATGTGTCAGGAATGTACCGAGCATTGGTTCAGTGTTCCGACCCAGAAATAATAATCTGAGATTTAAAGGTTTCATGATTGTGTGCCTTGGGCATAAAATTTTCTTTGGGACGTGATTAAAGGCGTATGGAGCCACTTGTATACTGATTTAACTACAATAAAGTAAACATGAGATTGAAATAGAAAACCGTTCTGTTAACTATGTTTCAGTAACGAGTTGACAGATAAAATGTATGTATCCCCATTTCATTGTGACCCTCCCTTAGCTATTAAGTGAACAGAGTCTGAGGCACTCTTTTCGTTTGTTCTACAGGACAAACCCGATAATGGCAGCCTGGTAGCTGCGTGAAAGTGTGGAGTGACTTGGACACAACTCACAGTGACCCCTCCCCTTTCCCCATTGTACTCTACAGTGGACGTGAAGGACGCACACCATAGCGACTTCCCCCGCCTCCCCCTGTGAATCAAAATGTAGAACGCCAGCCAAAGTTGCTACAACAGTGTATGTAAAAATGGAAGTGTTATGATTGTATTTTATAGATCTTCTTACCAGTTTTGCAGTTTTGCTTAAGAGGCGGTTTTAATATTTCTAAATGTTTAAATTCAATTTTTCCATCTTCGTACGGACGTAAGCTGTACTCTTGCTTTCCTTTTGGTAATTAATTTTTTTCATTTACATTCAAAAAAATTAAGTAGAGGTTGATGTAGGGCAGCAGCCTACTCAAGCCATATAAAATTCATATGCTTTCCATTGTGTACCAGCGTAGCCCGCTGTAACTAGCCATCACGTCACGAATGTTGAGCAATACCTTAAAAATGAAGTAATAATCTGAAAAGTTGATAGCATGTCAGGAGTGATGCTAAAATAATAATGTGTTAAGTTTCAGTTTGTTAACTTAAACAGTTTTCGAAATTTGGACGTTTTATGCAAAAATCCTTGGCGCAACAGGAAGGAGATAGAAACTTCAAAATTTATATTCGGATTCCTTTTTCATTGTAATTTAATGGAAACAGCATGCTGGGTCTGACAAGGTAATATTTTGGTTTAAATTCATGATTTGCTGTTTTTGTGTCTTAAGAGTTTGGAAGCCAGATAGATTAAGTACGCTAGGATGTTTAGATTTAGGTATAACGGAGATACGCAATAATAACAAAGATGTAAGAAGTTTCAAAAAGGTAGCTATAAAACTACAGCTGTTTCGACTCTCCAAAGGGCAAGTTCAGAGCTTATCTATTGCATGCAGTACAACTAAAATAATTCTCTCGCCAAAAGTATTTAACGTAGCCACATTAGAATTTTATTATAGATACTTACCTGCGTGCCGATTTCACAATTAAATCGAGAGCTTCACTAGCCTTCAGGGAATGAATCAATTAATTATTTAGTAACTTGTAGTGGTGTTCTGCTAGCCCCAGCGGCTATTCAGTAAGGCAAATGTTGTCGGCTGCTCCTTCGGCGGTCCGCACTGCGGCTATATAAATAAGAGCGTTCGAGCTAGAGTAATGCCCCAGTTCTGTTCTACATTCGTATCAGTGCGCACTCGATATGTACTTAGCAATGAGCTCGCATTGGGGTAAAGAGTTAATCACGGAATGACTCCAGTGATTTAGTCTCTGCTTCCGTATGTCGTATTTTCACATGTCGCTGCAGGACAGACTTTCTACCATTACTAGAGTGAGGTTTGATGAGTATTTACATAAAATTTTGGCGAGCGTTCAGTTTGAACATTTACATCGATAACGATTATTGAACAGTTTCGTTATCTAGGGATAACAGGATCCGTGCAATAGACTGTGACCAGTTCTGAGAGTACAATAGCTGATATGGGTAATCATTTGTCTGGAATTTTACGCTTTACCGTTTTCAGAATTTAGTGAAAATGGTTATAGTAAACTGCATTTTCTATGAATCCCATACATCATCCTCAATCCCCAGAGTAATGGACTTCAATAATCAATAAACGTTTCTCCATCAGAGTGGGCAGAGTGAACTTTAATTGCAGGCATCACGTTTTTGCTAATCACTTTCTGGTTGCCAACATTGTAGTTAAGGAGCGTTTGATGAATATTTACATAAAATTTTGGCGAGCATTCAGTTGAACATTTACATCAATAACGATTATTGAACAGTTTTGTTATCTAGGGATAATGGGATCCGTGCAACAGACTGTCAACAGCTCTGATAGTATGATAGCTGATATGGGTAATCATTTGTCTGGAATTTTACACTTTATCGTTTTCAGAGTATAGTGAAAATGGTTATAGTAAACTGCATTTTCTGGGAATCCCAGACATCATCCTAAATCCTCAGAGTAATGAACTCTAATAATCAAGAAGCGTTTCTCCATCAGAGTGGGCACAGTGAACTTTAATTGCAGGCATCGCGTTTTTGCTAATAACTTTCTGGTGGCCAACATTGTAGTTAGAGAGCTTTTGTTGAGAACGACAACATACAGTATATACATAATACATAATTTTCCACCCACCACCTCACACAGTGGAATGAAAGAAACCAAAAGTAATAACCATTTTTAAAACAGTGTAAAGAGCAGACTGTGTAAATTATGGAGATATAAATCTCTCAAATACCACATACAATAAAGTGCAAAATCAGTAGTAAATAGAATCAGACACATCGTAGACAGTATATTACTACAAGAACAGAAACGTTTTCGGAAAGGAAGGTTCTACTCAGATAACATATACTCATGAAAACAGATAACAGAAAAAAGAGAATACAACTGAGAAACGAATGTAGTTTTAATTGAGAACGTTCATAGATGAAAACTGTGGAATATTATGAGAAAAAAAGATGAAAACAACTACACCAGGTAACAGTTATCCGTAGTATATATAGAGGAATACATACAAATGTAAAACTAAAATCTGGAAATATCGCCCAAGAAAATACACTCCTGGAAATGGAAAAAAGAACACATTGACACCGGTGTGTCAGACCCACCATACTTGCTCCGGACACTGCGAGAGGGCTGTACAAGCAATGATCACACGCACGGAACAGCGGACACACCAGGAACCGCGGTGTTGGCCGTCGAATGGCGCTAGCTGCGCAGCATTTGTGCACCGCCGCCGTCAGTGTCAGCCAGTTTGCCGTGGCATACGGAGCTCCATCGCAGTCTTTAACACTGGTAGCATGCCGCGACAGCGTGGACGTGAACAGTATGTGCAGTTGACGGACTTTGAGCGAGGGCGTATAGTGGGCATGCGGGAGGCCGGGTGGACGTACCGCCGAATTGCTCAACACGTGGGGCATGAGGTCTCCACAGTACATCGATGTTGTCGCCAGTAGTCGTCGGAAGGTGCACGTGCCCGTCGACCTGGGACCGGACCGCAGCGACGCACGGATGCACGCCAAGACCGTAGGATCCTACGCAGTGCCGTAGGGGACCGCACCGCCACTTCCCAGCAAATTAGGGACACTGTTGCTCCTGGGGTATCGGCGAGGACCATTCGCAACCGTCTCCATGAAGCTGGGCAACGGTCCCGCACACCGTTAGGCCGTCTTCCGCTCACGCCCCAACATCGTGCAGCCCGCCTCCAGTGGTGTCGCGACAGGCGTGAATGGAGGGACGAATGGAGACGTGTCGTCTTCAGCGATGAGAGTCGCTTCTGCCTTGGTGCCAATGGTGGTCGTATGCGTGTTTGGCGCCGTGCAGGTGAGCGCCACAATCAGGACTGCATACGACCGAGGTACACAGGGCCAACACCCGGCATCATGGTGTGGGGAGCGATCTCCTACACTGGCCGTACACCACTGGTGATCGTCGAGGGGACACTGAATAGTGCACGGTACATCCAAACCGTCATCGAACCCATCGTTCTACCATTCCTAGACCGGAAAGGGAACTTGCTGTTCCAACAGGACAATGCACGTCCGCATGTATCCCGTGCCACCCAAAGTGCTCTAGAAGGTGTAAGTCAACTACCCTGGCCAGCAATATCTCCGGATCTGTCCCCCATTGAGCATGTTTGGGACTGGATGAAGCGTCATCTCACGCGGTCTGCACGTCCAGCACGAACGCTGGTCCAACTGAGGCGCCAGGTGGAAATGGCATGGCAAGCCGTTCCACAGGACTACATCCAGCATCTCTACGATCGTCTCCATGGGAGAATAGCAGCCGGCATTGCTGCGAAAGGTGGATAACACTGTACTAGTGCCGACATTGTGCATGTTCTGTTGCCTGTGTCTATGTGCCTGTGGTTCTGTCAGTGTGATCATGTGATGTATCTGACCCCAGGAATGTGTCAATAAAGTTTCCCCTTCCTGGGACAATGAATTCACGGTGTTCTTATTTCAATTTCCAGGAGTGTATTAATACAGGAGTCAGAAATTGGAATTTTTAATTTTTATTTAGACGCCTTCTGTGATGGAACGGGAACCAGGGATTATGAACATTAATATAGTGGACAACCTCAAAGCAAGAAATTTTATCAAAACTTTTGTGTTTGTTGACGTCCAGCTACAAGTTGCGGATAGCGAAAATAACTTCTAGAGAGCCTTAAACGTGCCGTATAAAACAAGAAAGCAACATAATTTAAGCATGTAGATTGGTGAAACGGGTCCATAACATCCCCCAAGGCTCACAGTCTTTAAGATGTTGAGTAATATTGGAAAACGAAACTATCGAGAACGTTAACACTTCCAGATTCCACATCACATCCTACATCAAAGGACCAATTTCTACCGAACTTGATTCACGTGTCACTTACCGTCTGCAAATCATCGCTGTGAGTGTAAGAATCTCCTACCATCAGAGGAGTTGCAGTGGGCGGTAAAAAAGCAGTATATGCAAGGACGCGCGAATACCCATACTTTAGTCATCCAATATTTGAGAATGAGAGTTCTTAGAGAGTTGTAACAATGTTTAGACGTAATTTCAAACCTTTACGAAACGTTATCTTGCTGATAAGCCCCCAGAAAATGACGAAAGGAAAAAACTTGGTCGGTTACTACACTTTCACTAGTCATCTGGTAAAACTGCTGCATGAAGCATAACATTTTAATTTATTACTTCTTTACCACTACCTGTATTTGTAACGCATTTTCAGACAGTATTCGGGTATACTACTGAATATTTCATAGTAGAATATATAGTTCAGGAGATATGGCGTCATAGATACCGAGATGCGGGAAAACTGCCACATTATGCAAGACGTTTAAATTTATTAATTCGTTTGCTAACTGTGTTTGCAACACTTTTTGCACACATGTATACACGTTTGCCGCTGAATGCACCCACAAAAATACATCATTACACTTCACACAGTTTAAGTGTATGATAACGAAAACTGAGATGGATGAAGAACTGTCGCATCATGCATGATGTTTTTATTTAGTGCTTATTTACTAGCAACTCTATTCACAACACATTTGTAGAGAGTAGCCACATATACACTATGTGATCAAAAGTATCCGGACACCTGGCTGAAAATGACTTACAAGATCGTGGCGCCCTCCATCGGTAATGCTGGAATTCAATATGCTGTTGCCCCACCCTTAGCCTTGATGGCAGCTTCAACTCTCGCAAGTATACGTTCAATCAGGTGCTGGAAGGTTTCTTGGGGAATGGCAGCCCATTCTTCACAGAGTGCTGCACTGAGGGGAGAAACCGATGTCGGTCGGTGAGGCCTGGCACGAAATCGGCTTTCAAAAACATCTCAGAAGTGTTCTATAGGATTGAGGTCAGGACTGCGCAGGCCGCCGACCAGAGTGGCCGAGTGGTTCTAGGCGCTACAGTCTGGAACCGCGCGACCGCTACGGTCGCAGGTTCTAATCCTGCCTCGGGCATGGATGTGTGTGATGTTCTTAGGTTAGTTAGGTTTAAGTAGTTCTAAGTTCTAGGGGACTGATGACCTCAGAAGTTCAGTCCCATAGTGCTCAGAGCCATTTGAACCATCTTTGCAGGCCAGTCCATTATAGAGATGTTGTCGTGTAACCACTCCGTCAATGGCCGTGCGTTATGAACAGCTACTCCATCGTGTTCAAAGATGCAGTCGCCATCCCCGAATTGCTCTTCAGTAGTGAGAAGCAAGAAGATGCTTGAAACATACGTGTAGGCTTGTGCTGTGCTAGTGCCACGTAAAACAACAAGAGGTGCAAGGCCCCTTCATGAAAAACATAACCACACCATAACACCACAGCCTCCGAATTTCACTGTTCATATTATACACGCTGCCAGATGACGTTCAACGGACACTCGCCGTACCCACACCCTACCATCGGATAACCACATTTTGTACAGTGATTCGTCACTCCAAACAACGTTTTTCTACTATTCAAGCGTCCAATGTTTACGCTCCTTACGCCAAGCGAGGCGTCGTTTGACATTTATTTACCGGTGTGATGTGTGGCATTACAGCAGCCGCTCGACCATGAAATCCAAGTTTACTCACCTCCCGCCTAACTGTCATAGTACTCGCAACGGATCCTGATGCAGTTTGGAATTCCTGTGTTATGGTCTGCATAGATGTCTGCGTATTACACATTACGACCCTCTCCAACTATCTGCGGTCTCTGTCAGTCAACAGACGAGTTCGCCTGTACGCTTCTGTGCTGTACGTGTCCTTTCACGTCTCCACTTCACCATCACATCGGAAAAAGTGGACCTAGGGACGTTTAGCAGTGTGGAAATCTCGAGTACAGACGTATGACGCAAGTGACATCCAATCACCTGACCACGCTCGAAGTCCGTGAGTTCCGCGGAGCGCCCCATTCTGCTCTCTCACGATGCCTAATGACCACTGAGGTCACCGTCATGGAGTACCTGGCAGTAGGTGGCAGCACACTGCACCTAATATGAAAAACGTATATTTTTGGAGGTGTCCGTATACTTTTGATCACATAGTGTACCACTGGATGTAACTATAAAATTATACTATTGTACAGCACATGATTAAGGAAATACTGAAAATGAAATAGTGGAAATGAAATTGTGGGGTGAAATTCGCTGGAGATGCTAGTGAAGGTGTAAAAATATATTTGAAATACGTTAAATGTATGTGGAATACATTGACATATTTGTACATCGGAAAATCCAAGGGTAAATAAATATTGTGGGGGGTAAGAACCACCAGCCTCCTATTGGCGTGAGCGTGATAACATGGAGACAGAAGGGGATGTGGGTAGACGAACACACAGCGAGGGAGAATGAGGAGTTGGGCCCAGGTAGGGGGAAAAAGAGATGGACAGAGAGAATGGGAAGGAGGAAATGGTCAGAGAGAAGGGAGAGCAGGAGATAGACAGAGAGGGGAAGACGTAGGAGAAGGACAAAGACTGAGGAAAGAGGTATACAAAGAGATGGGGCAGGAGGAGATGAACAGACAGTGGGTGAGGGGGAAATCGACAGACAAAGGGAAGAGGAGGAGATTGTACTGTGGCGGCATGTTATTTACGTCAGAGATGTTACAACAGCGTGAGCCTCTGTACAATATGTCACACTCTGCTTAGGTAGCTTCCTGTTGCTCTTTCACTAAGGTATACCTACCGTCCAGCACAGCAGAAATTTAATTATATATATAATTATACATAAAGTGATCATGATAGATGATATTGTTATCTGTCATACCTAGCTCATCACGTTATATTCCAGGTTTGTTGAGATACTAATAGTTTCTTCATAAAAGCTGTGGTGTAAGTAAACCCATTAATTACCACAATCCTACATTCTTCTGATATATAATGCTGCGTGGAAAGTAGGGAAATTTAGCGTCTTATAAAAATGTAAATTCACTGTACTTTGCAATACGGAACGCAGACGTAAACGCCTTATGTCTGCATTTCAATCCTCTCAGATCCTACTAGAGATTAATAAACAATTAACAAATCAGCTGAGCTCAAAATAATATTATGAGTCAACATCTTCAAAGGCGAACGTTTACTTACGAGCAAAAACTACGAAAAACTGCCTAGTGTATTACACGCACAAACGAAGTTGACACTTGGAGCAGTGCTGATGGGAGCGACCGTAAAGGCATTTCCTGTTTACAGTCTTTCTCATCAGCCACCGCGCCGAGTATCAACTTTGTTCGAGCGAGTAATAGTATTTGAAATTTCTCTCTTTTGTTTAATACGATAATGGTGGCAAACAATGATATCTTTGTGCACTTAGTATGAGATAATACTCGACGAGTACCAGCGATTAATCTGGTGCGGAATATTTCTCTTAATATTGGTATATGTAAAACTGATGTCTCTTTCGTAATAATACGTTGTTGTTACAATCCTAGGGAAATATCTTTTATTATGAAAATGTGGAAATGGATTTCCTTATTTCGGAATATCTGCGGGTTTGTTAGTTGGTCTAATACATCACAACCAAAGAGATACATCTCTTATCTGCGATCACACACAACTACGGAAAAGAATTAGTAACCCATCAGTGATCTTCTTATACAAAAGCCAAATACTGATTTAGATTGATTTCATTTCTTTTCCTTTGACTACCTTTCCCCTTAGCTAGTCGTGGTGTCATTAAACTGTCCTTCCCCACTTTGGTTTGTTTGTAACGAAAGATACGACCAACTGGGTGCACGTTACTTTTGCTTTAGAATTTTAGTTATTGGCTTTACTTATAGGTTTTACGACTCTCAGTGGACTTATTCATCGGCACTGACGGCTTTAGCTTTTAAAGGTGTTTTCTTGTAGCAAAATGACGTTTAACTAGAACACAGAATCGAAATATTTCGTTCTAAGATCAAAAATATGTCTGTCTACTGAAATTAAAAATTAACACAAACTATTTATTGTGGTTCATACTTTTGCTAACGCCCGTAGATTCTTTTGTTTTCAACTTTAGATACTTCAATACCATCAAACGTAGCCCTATATGAGTACCAGCAACAAAACTAATAATTCTCGCAACAAACAGTAAGGATACAAAATAAAACTAAGCAAAAATCTTAATTTCCAGCCTCATTTTGGTTCCTGAAAATTATGCAATTCAACAAAACTATGCCTCTTCAGGCGTTGGCGAATCGTGATGCCCTACAGTTTCTTAAATGAAAATTGAACATTCGTCTTCAATAATAATTGAAGTTTCAGTTTCACTACGTGCTGTTTGTTCAATGGTTCCTCCTTATTGGATTTTAGATTAACCATCTGTCAAGTGTACGATTAGTTTAAATGATTGCGGGCAAAATCATTAATAACAAGCTAAGAAATTCCTTTCGTAATCTGCTAGTGCCTATATATCCCAAAATACGCACTCGATTCAATACCTCACTCAAGCACCACAAAACCACTCCATTCACCGCACGATAAGTGCCACGTCTGAATTACCTCTGGGACTGCTATCAGCCAACTGATATTACGATGCGGACAAAACTCGCATGGCTTCCGATACAGTCAATTACACCAATAACCGGCACCAAACGAAGGAATCGCTACTTCAATTCCTTCCACGTTACACATAAGTCACAAATTACTACTCCCGTCCACAAAATCCTGTTAATCAATAAATGTCACCCTTGCCGGTAAGAAACAATTCTTAAGAGGGAACACTATCAGCGGAACATACTCGAACAATGTCTGTCCTAGATCGGCCTTGGAAGGGGGAACCTCGCAGCTACGCCAGTTAATGGTAGTTTCTTCACAGCATTTGACTACCCAACCTGTAAGTCTGTTAATGAGTAAGTCTAGTCCCATCAGACGACAAATCATACCTTAACAAAAGCGGAAATATTTGGAAATTTGTGGTAAGTTCCTATGGGACCAAACTACTAAGGTCACTAGTCCCTAGGCTTACACACTGCTTAATCTAACTTAAACTAACTTAAGCTAATGACACCACACACAACTATAACGGACGGAAGGAGCCGCGGGAAAAGTGGCAAGGCGCCTCAGACCGCACGGTTACCCCGCGCGGCAACAAAAACGGACTATGACCTGTCGTTTATTGACGAACTGACTCCTACGAAGTTCATACGTGGACTGCTAATCTTTCTCAGGTAAGAGTCATTTGGAACTATCACTGAGAACTAACACTAAAGCCACCTCGACTTTTGAGAGTGATTTTATTATTATCGCTGGCCTTCGGCAAGTTCGAGCGGTTGCCGGCTGCTCCGCAGTGTCGTTACATCTCTGGTTTCTGCGAGGACCAGTACCTGGCTTGCTGCTGCGTCCTGCGTTAGTCTCCTTTTGGCATCCAGCGAACGGTGTATCTAAAACATTGTTATAACAAACGTACATAGGATACTATACACATATTTCTTACAAGCAAAATCTTGTCCCAGTGCCCATATACTCTTGGATGTGAATAAGAGTAATTGCGAACTTACACCGTGCCCATGACAGAGCACAAGATAGACAAAAGAGAGGGAGAGAACGAGGTGGACAGAGGGGGAAGGAGGAGATGGACCGAGGGAGAGGGGAGGCCGAGAAGACCAGATTCACAGAGAGGGGGAAGAGACGATCTGGACAGAGAGAGGTTCAGGAGGAGGTGGACAGAGAGTAGGAGGGGGAGGAAATGGAGAGAGAGAAGGCGAAGGTGGTGTAATGGAAGATTAGAATAGCTACTTACCCTGGCAACGACAGGGGCAACGGCCTTGCCGCAGTGGATACACCGGTTCCCATCAGATCACCGAAGTTAAGCGCTGTCGGGCGTGTCGGGCATTTGGATGGGTGACCATCCAGGCCGCCATGTGCTGTTGCCATTTTTCGCGGTGCACTCAGCCTCGTGATGTAAATTGAGGAGCTACTCGACCGACTAGTAGGAGCTCTGGTCAAAGAAAACCATCGTAGCAACCGGGAGAGCGTTGTGCTGACCACACGTCCCTCCTATCCGAATCCTCATCTGAGGATGACACGGCGGTCGGATGGTCCCGATGGGCCACTTGTGGTCTGAAGACGGAGTTCTGGCAACGAAAGGTACTCAGCTAATAATGCAACACTTGTTAACAACTGTCTACAGCCTTCTCATACGCTTGTATTCACTTTGGCAAATCCTCATCCGCCTCCAGTAATGCACCCCCATAGTGCAGTTAACATTTCGAAAAGACATTTATCGAACTACTTTACAATGGCCTCAGCTGAACGACTGCCTCCTGTGTCTGCTGCCACTCGACCCCCACCAGCAATCACAACGGAGTTTCTGTCTCAGTCCTTTCGGTCAGTCAGAGGCCAGGAGATTCCCTACTGTCTTGTAAGAGTCTGCGTCTTTCAGCCAATAGCAAGCGAAAATGATGTCTTCAGGTGCGATGGGGTGCCGTAACTAGTCACAAAGACGTCTCCGTCTAGTAACAGGCTACCCCAACAGTAAGCCTTGCTACACATTTCACAATATTATACTTGGATTGATAGTCACCCACTTCCCAATCAATTTGCATTCTACTCCGATACTCGAGACAGAAAGGTGTAACACCCCAGAGTGACTCTCGGCGTGTAGGAGTGAGATGCGACCCCAATACTTCAAGCTGCAGCAGAGCGCCGTTTCTTTGGTGAGGCGTGCCCCACTCGGGACCCGGAAGTGAACCGGCGACCCGGTTCCCGTGTGACGTCCATTAGCGACCGGCGTGGCGCCCTGCATTAATCACCCCGCCTCCGTATCTGGCCTACATTACGCCAAGTCGCTGCCTCCTACGCACCACCTGCTTCTAAGTCTCACTGTCTCCGATTACGGAGAAACGCACCCCTTTCTCAATTACATCCGTTAATCCTCGGGTGAGAATCAATTACCGCTGGTTTCGCGGATTTGTAACTTATGACAGTTAGCAGCTGTCCCAGCGACCTGTTGTAGACCAAGACGGTATTGCAGTAGGTTGGGGATCGAGCGAGAAGATACTGCTGTGCGTAGCATTGCCGATTGTCAAAATTCCAGATTACATCTTTAGCACCCTTTGAAGTTATTACCAACTCCTTCCCCATTCGTCCGTATTTCTATCGGTTTTCTTTCGTTCCCCATCACTTTCTATCTGATATTAAACTTGTTCCGCAAATTAGAATTAACACACCACCTTAGTAATGGTTCAAATGGCTCTGAGCACTACGGGACTTAACATCTGAGGTCATCAGTCCCCTAGAACTTAGAACTACTTAAAACTAAGGACATTACACACATCCATGCCCGAGGCAGGATTCGAACCTGCGACCGTAGCGGTCGCGCGGTTCCAGACTGAAGCGCCTAGAACTGCTCGGCCACATCGGCCGGCACTCCACCTTTGTAAAGGTGCATTTATGGTACCAGGTGACTTTCGAATAATAGAAAAATAATTTTTGTTTCGCAGTTCTATTGTCCAATAAGTTATGGAACTACTTTTGAGAAAACTCAACCTACAGGTGTAGTCATTATGTCAACTATATATGGTGGTGTAGTTGAACATCGTGCAGAGAACTCTTCACAGCTGGCCGCTGTGGCCGAGCGGTTCTAGATGCTTCAGTCCGGAGCCGCGCTGCTGCTACGGTCACCGGTTCGAATCCTGCCTCGGGCATGGATGTGTGTGATGTCCTTAGGTTAGTTAGGTTTAAGTAGTTCTAAGTCTAGATGACTGATGACCTCAGATGTTGAGCCCCATAGTGCTTAGAGCCTTTTGAACCATTTGAACCATTTTAACCTCTTCACAACAACAGTTTGGACAACTGTTTCAGGGTACATACATCCATTAACGTCATCTGTAGCTCCAATATTTATCTTTTTCTTAAAATTTTGAATATAGCAATAGAATCAAAAATCTCCTTCGTAAGCATTTTTTGGGTGTTAAGGAACCATATACAACTGGCAACACGTTCTCAACACGCTGTCAAAGCAATTCATATTCTTGTGATTAAGTGGTGTAGTTCAAGGCTGAATTAAAGGATTTTGTGCGGGGTTGTGCCTTCTTCTGTAATAACAGGCATCTTAACAGTAAACCTCATAATCAGTTTATTAGTTTATTACACACTGAGATGAGAAAAGTCATGGAATAACTATATTCACATACACAGACGGATGTAATATCGCGTACAAAAGACATAAAAATCCGGAGCATTGTCCGAGTTGTCATTTGTACTCAGGCTATTAATTTAAACAGTTTCCCGACGTTATTAAGGCCGCACGACGGCAGTTAACAGACCCTGAACGCGAAATGGTAGTTGGATCTAGACGCATGGGACATTCCGTTTCGGAAATCGTTAGGGAATTCAGTACTCTGCGGTCTACAGAGTGAAGAGTTGGTCGGAAATATGAAATTTCAGGCTTCACCTCTCACAACAGACAACGTTGTAGCCTCCACTTGAACTACCGTGAGCAGAGGCGTTAGCGTGGAGACGTCATATTACCAAACAAGCAACACTGCGTGAAATAACTGCAGAGATCAATGAGGGACGTAAGACGAGCGTATCCGTTAGCACAGTGCGGCGAAATGGGCTGTGGCAGCAGACGACCGTTGCGATTGCCATTGCTAACATCACGACATAATGGTGTGAGCTGTGTTGAAATGGAAGCGACTGGGTTCTCAGGTCCAACTGAACCGATCATTGACTGTAACTGTTTATGTTCGGCTACTTGGAAACCATTTGCTGCCATTCCTGGACGTCATGTTCGCATACAACTATCGAACCTTTATGGGTGACAATTCGCCATGTCAGCGAGCTACAGTTGTTCTCAATTGTTGAAGAGCTTCCAGGACAATTCGAGCGAATGGTTTGGCCACCCAGACGCCCGATATGAATTCCGTTGAACATTTAAGCGATATAATCGAGATGCCAATTTTTATACAAAATCCTGTACTGGGAACACTTTCTCAATTATGGACGGCTATAGAGGCAGCATGGCTCGATATTTCTACAGGGGACTCCCAACTTCTTGTTGAGTTCATGCCACGTGGTGTTATTTCACTACGCCAGGCAAAAAGAGATCCGTCACTATATTCGGGGTATCCCATAGCTTTTGTCACCTCAGTGCACAAAAATTTGTTAATATATCCACGTCATTTAACGCTAGTGTAGTTTAAGACGATGTACATTTATGACTAATTTCCAGATCCCACTGACTCCTCTCCATAGGATCCATGAAATACAACTTACACGGTGCAAATTTTCGTATCTACATGCATACCGGACCTGGCACTCAGGCTCAAAAATCCATTATCGTATTCTTGATCAAAATAGTACGAAGTGACTTTCTAGCACCGAAAGAACGTATCACAGACAGAGACAAATACAACACAATACCACGAAAATGGCATCAAACCACAAACGGAACAGCTATGGTACGTTTACTTTCAAGAGTCATTTAAGAATACGGATAATATATTAGTGTTAATAGTTTGCAGCAGGATCATCATTTGAAATTCTGGAAAGACCACTCCTCGCGCGCTACATGGCGTTGGTCGATGATCACTAAAACTATTGATTGAGATCGATCGTTGTTATCCTTTCGTCTCAGAACATTCCTCGCTGCTCCTCTATGTTCTGAGCGAGTTGGCACAAGGAACAGTACGTTTTATAATTACACTCAAGCCATCAATCACTTGGTCTCTCACTCAAGTTATTGGCTTTAGGATCAGATACTGGAAAGTCGCGCAAGAGCTTTGGGCGTGTTACTGACGGAGTGTTACTGACGGAGGTCTTCCTCCATATTTTCTTTATCTTTATGTATTATAACTAGTTTGATGCAGGCCGCTGCGACTTTCTCTACTATTCCAACCTTTTCATCTCAGACTGGCTGACCTAATATCCTCAATTAGTAGCAGCTGATGTTCCAATCTCTGGCTTTCCGTATAATTTTTGAATTCGGTTCCCCGCAATACCGTAGAAGTTATATGCTTTTAACACATAGCCTACCATCCTACACGTTCTTTCAGTCAGTGTTTTCCATACATTCGTTTCGTTTCCGTACCTCGACATTTCTTATTTCGCTTGTAATCTCTCCTGATTTTTCCACACAAAGCCGTGCTCCAAACGTACATTATCAGAAATTTTTTTTTCGAAAAGATGGCTTTTGTTTGGTGGTAATAGACTTTTTTAATCAAGGTATGCCTACATTTCCTGTGCTAGTTTTCTTCTTATATTCGCCTTGATTTGTTCATTTCCAAACTAGCAGAGTTCCTTCACTTCGGAGTCCCCAAATCTGACAAGTTTATCACTAATTTCTTTTTTGTTAATCTTCATTAGTTTCGTAAACACTGAGGTAAGAAAAGTGATGGGATAGTGACATGCACATATACAGATGGTGGGAGTGTCGTTTACACAAGATGTGAAAGGGCAGTGCATATGTGGGGTTTGATGGAGTTGTCGTTAGTACTCCGACGTGATTATGGCCGCAAGACGGAAATTAACAGACTGACATTCCATTTCGTAAATCACTACGGAATTCAATATTCCGAGATCCATAGTGTTATGAGAGTGCAGAGAAAAAGAAATTTCGGTAATTACCTCTCACCATGTACAATGCAGTGGCCGACGGCCTTCACTTAACGAAAGAGAGCATCGGTGTTTGCGTAGAGTTGTCAGTAACAGACAAGGAACACTGTGTGAAATAACCCCAGATATCAAAGTGAACAAAAAGAATAACGTCACACCATTAAGGAGTACTAAAAACTGTACTGTTCACAAGCTGATATTAATACAGATATCGACGGAAAATTCAAATTTACAAAATTATAAACTTTGACTGCCGTCAGAGTGGTTCAAGTGGCTCTGAGCACTATGGGACTTGACATCTGTGATCATCAGTCCCCTAGAACTTAGAACTCCTTAAACCTAACTAACGTAAGGACATCACACACATCCATGCCCGAGGCAGGATTCGAACCTGCGACCTTAGCGGTCACGCGGTTCCAGACTGAAGCGCCTAGAACCGCACGGCCACACCGGCAGGCTGCTGATGGAGGAATGTGCTGGCAAACATAGTAAACAGGGGACATGTCGATATCACGTCATAAATTCTTAGCGAATTTCATTCCATGTACTCAATTGTACCATAACTATGTCTTGCTGATAGGTGCGTGAACAATATACGCAGGTGTCAGCTTCTGAAAGAGCACATGTAGCTGGGGTCAAAGAATCCTGTTCGAGTAATTCGGTGAACCACTCGACATATGAATAGGAGTGATGCCACTATTCGACGATGTTGGCAGGGATGGCTGAAACTTGGCCGAACACAGCATCCAGAATGAAGCGGTTGACCTAGAAATCCGACAGAAAGTGAGGACCGAACAATCGTCAGAAAGGCACTCAGAGCCCTGCATTCATTATTTTCCACTGTCCGACGTGCCACTGGCACTTCATTGACCACGACCGTTAATAGACGGCTCACAGAAAGGGACAGAGCTCACGGTGGCCGTGTCCAGAGCACAATTGACGTCTGTACATCAACAAGTCCATTTGGGGTAGTGCCAGACACATGCGGCCTCGAATTTCCGGTTTCCATACTGCAATCTGTCACATACTCCTCACATAGGGGTCGGGGGGGCAACATAGCATTAATGATGGCATGCACAGGAGCCATTCAAACACTCATTCTGCCCACGCTTCACACGTGAGAAGAATTGGAGGAAACCCTAATTTAAGTAGCACAATTTGATGTAAAAAATTCAAATGGCTCTGAGCACTATGGGACTTAACTGCTGAGATCATCAGTCCCCTAGAACTTAGAACTACTTAAACCTAACTAACCTAAGGACATCACACACATCCATGCCCGAGGCAGGATTCGAACCTGCGACCGTAGCTGTCACTCGGTTCCAGACTGTAGCGCCTAGAACCGCTCGGCCACTCCGGCCGGCAATTTGATTTACACTCTGCCATACACTTCACAGTGGTTTGCAGAGTATGGCTGTAGATGTAGATGTAGATGTCTATATTGATTTCTACGCACAGATCTCACAATTTCCATAAATTGTCAACAGGTGGGTTGTGAGACGTGTTCCATCAGGTGAATTTGGTGGCCAACACATCAGTGCGAGTCAAATACTATGCTCTTCAAACCCTTGTAGAATGATTCTGGTCTTGTGACATGGACAGTTATCATCATGTTGGAAGAAGCCATCGCCATAGGGAAGAAGTCGAGTGTGAAGGGATGCAGGTGGTCCGCAATAATATTCACGCAGTCCACAGCTGTGACGGTTCCTTCGATTACTACCACAGGTCCTGTGGAAGCTCAGGTGACTGTCACTCGTACCGCAGTACTACTGCCGCCGGCCCGGATCGGCGGATCGCTGCACGCTTCCAGGGGCCATTCGCCTCCACAGTGGGATATCCGGACTCGACTGTCAACGGGGTGTTGTCTGACTGGGTGACTCATCTCCATTGCTCCACAGTCTAATCTCGATGATTCCATGCCAACTGCAGTAGTAATTGACAGTGTCATTAGATTGACATTCGAATATGTAGGTATGCTGCAGAGAGGCCCGTGTTGAACAGTGTGTGCTGTATGGTGTGCTCCGAAACACTTGTACCTTCACCAGATAACTGCCCGCTCCACTTTATTGAGCAGGAAAGCTTCCGACCTCCACATTCTGTGATGAGGCCTGGATGTCTGATACCGTGTCACTGACTTGTGGTTTCATTGTTATTCAAACATTTCTCATAGATTCTCACAAGATCAGTGCACAGACAGTGGACTAGCTTCATTGTTTCTGAGATGGGTAATCGGATAATTCCTTCGTGGTGGGTCGTAGCCTATTTTTTTCAGAAACTTGGGCACCAATAAGCTGATTTTGCCGTAGTTTTCGCTTTTATTTGCCCTTGCTATACGCGGGGTGCATTCTATACCCTCGAATTTGAATTCTTGCACAGCCAATCCAGTGCGGAGTGCACGCAGGTGGTTCGAGTGCGCTTCCCGGACTGGACGACCAGCATTGAACTTGTCCTGCGGACCGATAAACTTCGCCATCTCGCTCGAATGAGACGACGATGCGGTCACACCTGACTACGCGCCGGGTTCCGATGGCGAGAGGGCCCCGGCATCAGTCGGTATTCGGCCGTAGTCACGTGCGGACCGGCTCCGCGCGCCGTACAGCGCACTGCAGTTATTTACTTAAGCGTCGCACGTAATGGCGCACTGTTAACGCCTAGCGACATAGAAAGTAACATTCCAGGCTGAACATGCGCGACCACGAGCTTATGAAGCTGAACAATTCACTCGCGAAGAGCTACGTCTGGACCTCCAGCAAGTGATAGGTATTCACTTGCCTATCACTGGCAGTATCGTCTATATTAGAATGACGACGGAAGAAGCATTTGCTGAGGTGTTTCGACTACACGTAAACGGACTCAAGGTCAAGCATTCTGATGGGCATATTGAAAAGGTAGATCACGCTGGTTTCGGTTTTCGTACAATTCGGGTCTTTGAGCTCCCTTTAGAAGTGCCACAAGACGTGGTTGTCGAAGCTTTCCGACCCTACGGCAATGTTGTGCGGCTCATCGCGGAAAAATGGCAGACGTGCTGAATGGTATCCGCCAAACCAAAATCGAACCCTCCAAACATGTTCCGTCCTATGTGCTGATAGGTGGCGTGCGAGCCATCGTTATGTAAGATGGCCAGGCGCGGACGTGTGCCGGTCTCGGACAAGAGGGCCATGTTCGGTTGGACTGTCTCCGCAGACGTTTGCTCCAGTGACTCAGCTCCCAAAGCGATGGTCACTTCTTTATCAGACAGGCGTACGCAGCCACGATGCGCCACTTCAGGAAGCGCCTGTTCACCCTCACCCTCACCCTCACCCTCACCACTGGAAAAGATGGTGCTGCCACGGCCTCACCGGCACCATCTCCTCCGGCGACTACGAGACCACCAACTCTCCAGAGCTCGATGACCAGCCTGCTGCGATGGACATCGATGAGAGTGCGGTGCCTACCTTTGCTTATCTTCAGACGGGCGCGACCTCGGACACAGAACGTCGACATTCTGACACAGAACAGCACCTCCGAAAGCAGCGGTCGCACCGAGAACGGAAGAAGAGAAGTGAAAGGCCATCCGGCGACACACTTCTTGATGTGGCATCACAGGCAGTGGAGAGAATACAAGGCAGTGACCTCCCTTCGAGCACCTCGGCGACAGGAGTGGCCGCTGCTGATGTCCCATCTGACGAACGATCCCATCTGTCCACGGTGGATCCCTGGATTCCACGGGGGAAGAGTCCCTGGACCCCGCTACAGCAGTGTTACCACAACTCGCCCACTATGAGTGCGACAGTCGCTTGCCACCTGTACCAATCTTCTGGGCTGATGGTGTCGAGAATAGAGCACATCGAGATGGTGGCCCTCCCGTCAGGCAGTGGCCCTTGGAGGCACGTGACCTACCTTCCACCCAGTGATTGCGGCTACAGTGACTGCGGCGGATGTTACACGGACATCTCTGCCAGAACATCTGTGCCAACGGTGGGAGCACGCCCGCAACACTATCGCATCGCGACGGTGAATCTGGCCACCATTCGTGCTTCCCACAAACTGGTAATGTTCCGACAGTCGATTTATGTTGCTGATGTCGACATTTCCCTCCTCCAAGAAGTGATCGTCGCTGATTTCCCCCCCCCCCCCCCCCCCACTGGCTACACGGCACACGTCTCCCATGCTTTTGACAATGGTCGTGGAGTCGCCTTCCTCCTCCGCTCTGGACTCCCTGCTGAAGCTGTAGTGTACCTTCCTAATGCTAGAGATATGGATCTCACGCTGTTCGGCGTCCGCATCCTCAATGTATATGCGCCGTCCGGCTCCAGTTGATGTCGAGACCGACACACCTTCTTTACTGACGAGGTAACGCTGCATTTTGAGGGTCCCCTGGATGAAATGGTCCTATGTGGCGATTTCAACTCCACACAGGGACCTGATAACCAACTTCCACATCATTCCCTGTGTGCGGCCCTCTCCGTCATCATTGACAGACTTCAGCTTGTGCCGGCCGGAGTGGCCGTGCGGTTCTGGGCGCCGCAGTCTGGAGCCGAGCGACCGCTACGGCCGCAGGTTCGAATCCTGCCTCGGGCATGGATGTGTGTGATGTCCTTAGGTTAGTTAGGTTTAATTAGTTCTAAGTCCTAGGCGACTGATGACCTCAGAAGTTAAGTCGCATAGTGTTCAGAACCATTTGAACCATTTGAACTTCAGTTTGTTGACACATGTACACTCCTGGAAATGGAAAAAAGAACACATTGACACCGGTGTGTCAGACCCACCATACTTGCTCCGGACACTGCGAGAGGGCTGTACAAGCAATGATCACATGCACGGCACAGCGGACACACCAGGAACCGCGGTGTTGGCCGTCGAATGGCGCTAGCTGCGCAGCATTTGTGCACCGCCGCCGTCAGTGTCAACCAGTTTGCCGTGGCATACGGAGCTCCATCGCAGTCTTTAACACTGGTAGCATGCCGTGACAGCGTGGACGTGAGCCGTATGTGCAGTTGACGGACTTTGAGCGAGGGCGTATAGTGGGCATGCGGGAGGCCGGGTGGACGTACCGCCGAATTGCTCAACACGTGGGGCGTGAGGTCTCCACAGTACATCGATGTTGTCGCCAGTGGTCGGCGGTAGGTGCACGTGCCCGTCGACCTGGGACCGGACCGCAGCGACGCACGGATGCACGCCAAGACCGTAGGATCCTACGCAGTGCCGTAGGGGACCGCATCGCTTCTGCCTTGGTGCCAATGATGGTCGCATGCGTGTTTGGCGCCGTGCAGGTGAGCGCCACAATCAGGACTGCATACGACCGAGGCACACAGGGCCAACACCCGGCATCATGGTGTGGGGAGCGATCTCCTACACTGGCCGTACACCACTGGTGATCGTCGAGGGGACACTGAATAGTGCACGGTACATCCAAGCCGTCATCGAACCTATCGTTCTACCATTCCTAGACCGGCAAGGGAACTTGCTGTTCGAACAGGACAATGCACGTCCGCATGTATCCAGTGCCACCCAACGTGCTCTAGAAGGTGTAAGTCAACTACCCTGGCCAGCAAGATCTCCGGATCTGTCCCCCATTGAGCATGTTTGGGACTGGATGAAGCGTTGTCTCACGCGGTCTGCACGTCCAGCACGAACGCTGGTCCAACTGAGGCGCCAGGTGGAAATGGCATGGCAAGCCGTTCCACAGGACTACATCCAGCATCTCTACGATCGTCTCCATGGGAGAATAGCAGCCTGCATTGCTGCGAAAGGTGGATATACACTGTACTAGTGCCGACATTGTGCATGCTCTGTTGCCTGTGTCTATGTGCCTGTGGTTCTGTCAGTGTGATCATGTGATGTATCTGACCCCAGGAATGTGTCAATAAAGTTTCCCCTTCCTGGGACAATGAATTCACGGTGTTCTTATTTCAATTTCCAGGAGTGTACAAAGATTCATGGCACCTGCGCAGGTTTCACATACTATACGGTGCATTAGTCCAGCCGCCTCGACCGTACATATCTCACACGTTCCCTTAGCGCTGAAACTCGACATGTCGAAGTATGGTCTCTTGCTACCTCTGACCAAGACGCCTACATCTGCGATGTCATCCTCGTCCGCCAACACTTGTGGCACAGCCGCGGCCTGTGGAAATTAAACGTTTCCCACTGTCCCCGATTGCGACGGGTCGTTGAGGAGGGGTGGGCCCTCTGTTGTCGACGTCGCCCCGCATACACATCCACCTCATCCTGGTGGCTATCCTGCGGGGCCGGGCTCTGTAGCCGAGCTGTTCTAGGCGCTTCAGTCCGGAACCGCGCTGCTGCTACGGTCGCCGGTTAGAATCTTGCCTCGGGCATGGATGTGTGTGTGGTCCTTAGGTTAGTTTGGTATAAGTAGTTCTAACTCTATGGGACTGATGACCTCAGGTGTTAAGTCCCATACTGTTTAGAGCCATTTGAACCATTTTATCCTGCGCGAAACCAGCTCTACGCTGTACATTGATTGGATATGTCAAAGACTTCAAAGCTTGGCAAGCGAGCACCATGGACTTTTATTATGTGGTGCTTCGTGACTGTACTTCGATGGCGTTCCCTCCTGTCCGTCAAACAATAGTGCATCGTGCTAAAGCACAGATCACCTCACTCATGCGACGACGCTTGGAAGGGACCCTTTTCAGATCTTGCACCCGTGGCAATATCCCTCACTAAACGCCATCGATGTACCACCTCCTCACAGAACGCCGACGTCGTTGTCGAACTCTCATGCACGACCTCACCCATGCGGAAGGACGACGATACACCACGCAATGCGCCATTGGTCAACCTTTCTATTCTCATTTCCGTGGGCTGTACGCTGCCGTCCAACATCCCCATGACCTTAATTGAGGAGGTAGCAGCACTGACTGTCAACACCAGGCCAGAGGATATGGCTCAAGAACTTCAGGAACAAGAGACCTCCGATGAAGTCCTAGATGCTATCAAGGTGGGAGCTGCCAACACGAACTGATGTCACTCACAACGGTGATCCTATCCACCTTCCTTGGTGGGGTCATCAACCTGGTCCCTAAGCCACATATGCGATCACGGATCTGTGATTACCAGCCCATCACTCTACTCAACAGTGACATGAGAATTTTCACCCATTTGTTGGCCTGACGACTCAAGAAGGCAGCAAGACACGTCACCTCCCTTGATCAGACTTCGCTGGGTGGTGACAACAACATCCATACGGCCCTTTGCCTTTGTAGGGACATGATCGCCCTCGCGCGGTCGCAACATTTACCTGGCGCATTAACATCGCTAGACTTCACTCAGGCATTCGACCGGTCGACCATACCTCTCTGAAATCGGTCCTCCAAAACATATATTTTCCGGCTCGGCTGTTTGAAGGAAATAACGAAATGGTAAATAATTGTCAAACTGTTAAGGACCCCTCTCGATCCCAATACCAAAACTCCTAAAATCGTTAAAGATGATGTAAATTATCCCAGAATAAAAGTTAATCAAATGTAAAGCACAGTAACAGAGCCAGAAATCTTCATACATGGACACTCAGATCAAGCTTGCCACATCACGTTGTTCTAACGTAACGTCGTAGGTAGCGACTG
Source organism: Schistocerca piceifrons (assembly GCF_021461385.2). Lineage (NCBI taxonomy): Eukaryota > Metazoa > Arthropoda > Insecta > Orthoptera > Acrididae > Schistocerca > Schistocerca piceifrons. Next base: position 105,678,348 of record NC_060139.1, read on the forward strand.
TTATTAACTCCATAGAGCGATACGCCTATTCAATTGGAGTAGTGTGCAACAGGCTTCTCGTCTACAGAGTGTAGGTATGTACACTCATGCTCATAAATTAAGGATAATTGCAGAATGTGGTGCCACACAACGTATCACTACACAAAACTGGCGCTAATAGCATAGGCACATAGAGAACACACACGACACAGATCTGTAAGTCCTCGGTATTGGTGATAATTTGAGAAAACCGTCCCGAAACACATGTGCTACAAAATGCCACTGTGTCCTGCGCATGTACCCCAACATCAATATAGGATGTGATCACCATTCACACATACACAAGCCGCCTAAAGGGTTGGCATACTCTGGATCAGGTGGTCGAGCAGCTGCTAGGGTATAGCCTCCCTTTCTTGCACCAGTGCCTGTCGGAGCTCCTGAAGCGCCGAAGGGGATTTTAATAGGTGCATCGATACGTCGACCGAGAGCATCCCAGACGTGCCCGATGGGGTTTAGGTCTGTAGAACAGGCAGGCCACCCCATTCGCCTGATATCTTCTGTTTCAAGGTACTCCTCCACGATGACAGCTCGGTAGGGCCGTGCGTTATCATCCATCACGAGGAAGGCTGGACCCACTGCGCCCCTGAAAAGGTGGACATACTGGTGCAAACTGACGTCCTGATACACCTAACCTGTTACAGTTCCTCTGTCAAAGACATGCAGAGGTGTACGTGCACCAATCATAATCCCACCCTACTCCATCAAACCACGACATCCATACAGGTCCCTTTCTAGGGCATTAAGGGGTTGGTATCTAGTCCCTGGTTCACGCCAGATGAAAAACCAGTGAGAATCACTGTTCAGAGTATTTCTGGACTCGTCCATGAACATAACCTGGGACCACTGTTCCAATGACCATGTACTGTGTTCTTGACACCTTGCTTTACGGGCTCTCCTGTGACCAGTGGTCAGTGGAATGCACCTTGCAGGCCTCCGGGCGAATAAACGATGTCTGTTCAGTCGCCTGTAGACTGTGGGTCTGGAGACACCAGTTCCGATGGCTATGGTGTGGTCCCGAGCAAGGCTACCTGCAGTAATCCGTGGCCGTCTGCGCGCACTGGTGGTGAGATATCGGTCTTCTTGTGGTGTTGTACACTGTGGACGTCCCGTACGGTAGCACCTGGACACGTTTCCTGTCTACTGGAATCGGTGCCATCTCGAGAACACACTTTGTGGCACAGGGAGGGCTCGTGCTACGACCTGCTGTGTTTTACTAGCCTCCAGTCGCCCTAGTATTTTACCCCTCATAACATCAATATTGTTGTTTGCAAAGATGTTGTAGAGAGTTTCAGGGAGAGCATAACGGAACAATTGACAGGAATGGGGGAAGGAAATACAGTAGAAGAAGAATGGGCAGCAGAGGATCAAGTAGGTAAAAAGACAAGGGCTAATAGAAATCCTTGCGTAACAGAAGAAATATTGAATTTAATTGATGAAAGGAGAAAATATAAAAATGCAGTAAATGAAGCAGGCAAAAAGGAGTACAAACGTCTCAAAAATGATATCGAAAGGAAGTGCAAAATGACTAAGAAGGGATGGCTAGAGGACAAATGTAAGGATGTAGAGGCTTATCTCACTAGGGGTAAGATAGATACTGCGTACAGGAAAATTAAAGAGACCTTTGGAGAGAAGAGAACCACTTGAATGAATATCAAGAGCTCAGATGGCAACCTAGTTCTAAGCTAAGAAGGGAAGGCAGAAAGGTGGAAGGAGTATATAGAGGGTTTATACAAGGGCGATGTACTTGAGGAAATGGAAGAGGATGTAGATGAAGACGAAATGGGAGATAAGATACTGCGTGAAGAGTTTGACAGAGCACTGAAAGACCTGAGTCGAAACAAGGCCCCGGGAGCAGACAACACTCCATTAGAACTACTGATGGCAGCGGGAGAGCCAGTCATGACAAAACTCTACCATCTGGTGAGCACGATGTATGAGACAGGCGAAATACCATCAGACTTCAAGAAGAATATATTAATTCCAATCCCAAAGAAAGCAGGTGTTGACAGATGTGAAAATTACCGAACTATCAGTTTAATAAGTCACAGCTGCAAAATACTAACGCGAATTCTTTACAGACGAATGGAAAAACTGGTAGAAGCCTACCATGGGGAAGATCAGTTTGGATTCCGTAGAAATGTTGGAACACGTGAGGCAATACTGACCTTACGACTTATATTAGAAGAAAGATTAAGAAAAGGCATACCTACATTTCTAGCATTTGTAGACTTAGAGAAAGCTTTTGACAATGTTGACTGGAATACTCTCTTTCAAATTCTGAAGGTGGGAGGGGTAAAATACAGAGAGCGAAAGGCTATTTACAATTTGTACAGAAACCAGATGGCAGTTATAAGAGTCGAAGGGCATGAAAGGGAAGCAGTGGTTGGGAAAGGAGTGAGACAGGGTTGTAGCCTCTCCCCGATGTTATTCAATCTGTATATTGAGCAAGCAGTAAAGGAAACAAAAGAAAAATTCGGAGTAGTTATTAAAATTCATGGAGAAGAAGTAAAAACTTCGAGGTTCGCCGATGACATTGTAATTCTGTCAGAGACAGCAAAGGACTTGGAAGAGCAGTTGAACGGGATGGACAGTGTCTTGAAAGGAGGATATAAGATGAACATCAACAAAAGCAAAACGAGGATAATGAAATGTAGTCAAATTAAATCGGGTGATGCTGAGGGAATTAGATTAGGAAATGAGACACTAAAAGTAGTAAAGGAGTTTTGCTATTTAGGGAGTAAAATAACCGATGATGGTCGAAGTAGAGAGGATATAAAATGTAGACTGGCAATGATAAGGAAAACGTTTCTCAAGAAGAGAAATTTGTTAACATCGAGTATAGATTTAAGTGTCAGGAAGTCGTTTCTGAAAGTATTTGTATGGAGTGTAGCCATGTATGGCAGTGAAACATGGACCATAACTGGTTTGGACAAGATGAGAATAGAAGCTATCGAAATGTGGTGCTACAGAAGAATGCTGAAGATAAGGTGGGTAGATCACGTAACTAATGAGGAGCTATTGAATAGGATTGGGGAGAAGAGAAGTTTGTGGCACAACTTGACTAGAAGAAGGGATCGGTTGATAGGACATGTTTTGAGGCATCAAGGGATCACAAATTTAGCATTGGAGGGCAGCGTGGAGGGTAAAAATCGTAGAGGGAGACCAAGAGATGAATACACTAAGCAGATTCAGAAGGATGTAGGTTGCAGTAGGCACTGGGAGATGAAGAAGCTTGCACAGGATAGAATAGCATGGAGAGCTGCATCAAACCAGTCTCAGGACTGAAGACTACAACAACAACAACATCAATATCTGTTCTTTGAGCCATTTTCAACACACACTCACCATTCGCACGTCTGCACACTTACTCGCTGCACCGTACTCTTGACATGCACCAACACACCTCTGCGTATGTGGACTGCTGCTAGCGCCACTGTGCGACGACCACAGGTCAAATGCAACGCATGGTCATACCCGGAGGTGATTTAAACCCGCAAACCGCCCACCAGAGCGTTGTTTGACCATGTATGAACATTATCCTTAATTTATGAACATGAGTGTAGAACAAGCATCTCTTCGTATGGAATCACTGCTTATGACATTACTTTAAAATAGCGTAATGTGACAGGCATGATCGCTGTGTCCACATATGAAAACTGTCTCATTCTGTCTTTTATTCTGGGATAATTTACATCGTTTTTCCATTTCATTGTAAAAGAAACGGTCTTGTTTACGTATATTATGACGATATGTCCCGCCGTTTGGCACTTCTGTACTAATGAAAGTATTTTGCTACGATCTGGAGATGGCTTATAGTTAGGCCGAAACTGGTAGTCAACATTTATACATTTCAATCAAGAGTATTAAGGACTTTTCGGAATCTATAGCTTTATCAGAAATGATCGCTTATTTTCAAATTTGGCCTTGTCAGATAACACGAGGGGCGTCCACTAGGTAATATAACAAATTTGGTTTCTGAAAGCACTTGGATTTATTCAAGATTACAGTATACCATATGACTCCCCACTCTTTCGGCTGCAAAACCATGTTTTCAACATAAATTCCGTCCCATGCGATCGGCATCTTAAGGGGAGGGCTTCTATGCCCACATGACACCAAGATAATGGGCGACGTCGGAGCCAACGTCTTCCTGCATCAGCAACCTCCCTATTATCCACGTGCTGATTTCCGTGGCACGCATCATTTATTATCATTTATTGGGCGTTTTCATGGACGTGCAGAGGTTCGTTTTCATTTTTGTGGCGACGAACATAATGAAGGAGCCACACTTGTGTGCAGCCGGGAGGGGAGAATGAACAAGTTTGCGTAAGCTTGTTGCGACGATGATAATCACTTCGCCCTACGACTCACAGTGCTTTTGTTTTCCTGTGGTTATCCTCCAAAAAAGGAAGTCAATGACAGCTCTCTGCTGGGAATGCACATCCGATACAGACGCCATTTTAAAGGCTACATATAGCTCTACCGCCCGCCGGAACTTAATGGCACTATTGGGGCTGAAGTGGGAATAACCCATAAGACATTCCTCATATTTTAAACGAAAGTGGCCGAGAGAAAAAAAAATGTTGCATTACGTATTGACGGTCTCTCGTAAGGTATTTTGTAGTTACGCACAAGAGTGGCCCTTTCGGATGGATGCAATAGATGATGAACAAGCACAGTTCAAAGCTTACGGCGCCGTTGCTTACATGTTCGTCAGAGGGCTTTCCTTGGAGACACTTAAAGCTAGTACTCTACTTCATGTTGTAGACATGAATCATGAAATTGTACGATATCATTCGAAAATGACCTAAGATGTTTTAGAAGTACGCAACAGTCCTTAATGCTACCCGTGCAAGAATGTATAGAAGTAAACGGAGAATACCTTCAAAACTTGCTGTTTGTGCAATCTGAAAAGTGTGTGGCACGCACCGACTGTTATATTGACTTGTAAATTTTTATTGGCAGATCTAGATTTCGGCTAGAAACTAGCCATTGTCAATGGTAAGAATACAATAGGTACATAGTTAGGTGATGTCATAAAAAAGTTGCAATTAATGGCTTCACTCATATGGTTTGTATATTACATGCCACTACCATTTTTTGATCAATGAATATAATGCCTGTTGGTCGGGCTTCATTCACAGTTCATTGAATACTACTGTTTGCGGAAGGCGGGCTGAACGAACACATCGGTTGGTTACATGGCTCCATCTATGAGAACTACTTATAAACCTTAAGAGAAGTAAACCACTTCAAATTTAATTACATAAAATGAAACATAAGTAAAATTCTTACATTGTCGTCCGACTTATTTCATATTTATCATCAAGTAATAAAATTTCCATGTTCACTCCTTGTGAGTCCGTTATTATTATTGAAACATTTAAATTACGTCAGGTGGGTAAAACTTCTTTAAATTTTAAAGACATTTAAAAGATATATATATATATATATATATATATATATATATATATATATAAAATACTAGAAGACAAATGTTTTATACACCTATTAGTTGATGTGGCTTAAATATATTTATTTTTATATTATACCTCCCTTTATTAAAACATAATAAGTATATTGTTCATCATATTTACTAAATAGTTGATAGATGGAGCCAGACATCAGTGAGATACATGGTTATTACAATTTGGCTATTCCGCTATAGATATAGAGTGTGCTATCCCCTTTCTCCCTTTAAGCCGATTTTCCTTGTAAATTCAAAACAGGTGACCAGTGACAGTTTATGTGGATTACATTTTGAACTCGCTAGTGTACTTTCACCTTTAATTTTCGATTCAGTGCTACATAGTGTCAGGAACACAGTGGATAACGTAATATACAAAGTAAAGCAAAGACATCATAATAAGATTCTGAGTTTAGAAAATAGGGTATCAGCGAGTAATAATCAATGTGTGTCAAATTTTAACTTCTTCCCAAGAGTGCTGAATTTAACGAACATTGTTTTTGATCAGAGTGAAACCGACATGCTTAGTAAGGGTATGAAGTATAACATAAATAAGAAAGTGGATCGCAAGGCTATAAAAGACACGATAGTCCACGCTAAGTATGCGATTGACTCATTGATAAAACCAAAACTTGAACAGAACAAGATTTGCTTAGCGATTAACAAGATTATTACTAATGAGGTTAGTAAACTTGTCCCAAATTCAATAACAGAGAAGCGGATCTTTGAAAATATTAATTTCAAGCTTTCGGAAAATGACGCCATAGTAACTAAGACAGACAAATGGGGAACAATTGTGGTTATTGATAAAGAAGTCTATATTGCGAAAACTTTAAAATTCTTTCAAGATAATAAGATTGATAAACTCGATAAGGATGTAACGTCCGAAGCTCAGAAGAGATTGCTACATCACTTTAAAACTTGTAGCGAGATAATATCACCAAGGGAGGCACTGAGGCTAGAGGTAATGAACCCCATGTCACCCACGCTTAGAACACAAACAAAGGTACACAAACAAGGCTATCCGATACGCTCGGTGGTGGATGGTAGGAGTAGTCCTTTCTATAACGTAGCTGGCAGATACCTGCGGTTTCTCAAAAGTCATTATGAATTCTATAAACAATTTTCCATTATAAATAGTCTCGAACTTATCGATAAAATTAGAAATACAACAATAACTGATGAAATGAAATTTGTTTTTCTAGATATCGTCAATTTATATACAAATATACCTATTGAGAAAAGAGTGCAGATCATTCACCGGAATTTAATAGAACAAAACAAGCTTTCTATGCGGGAAGTAGATGAATTCATTGGGCGACTTACCATAATTTTGAAGTTTAACTACTTTAAATTTAAGGGGGACATTAATTCCCAACAAGATGGTCTCAGTATGGGGTGCTCAATATCGGGAATGCTGGCCGACATCTTTATTTACGTTAGGTACGTAGATGACACACAGCTGCTAATACAGGGTAACGACAATGTCATCAACACAATAGTAGCCAAATTTAATAATTTGCATCAAACAATTAAATTTACTTCTGAGGCCGAAGTGAATAAGTCAAATACTTTTGTAGATCTATCAGTTTGAAATGAAAATGGCAGGCACACATTTGGTATATTTCGTATAGAGACCTGTACCGATGGCATTGTGGATTTTACTTCAAGCCACACAGTTCAACATAAAAAGGCGTTTTTCAATTTTTCTATCAATCGATTGTTTAAAATTCCCGTGTCAAAAGACGAACACGATGAGTAAATGGCAACAATAAGACACATTGCAAAAGTAAATAAGTATCCATGGGACTCTGTAGATGCTACATATAAGAACATAGGTAATAAATACAAAATTAGGACGACGCTTTACAATAATAATACGGCTTCCAAAAACCATAGTAAGTTGGTCAGCTTATCTTAATACGGAAAAATGAGCGCTAGGATTGCAACTGTCCTTAGAAAATACGATATTACAGTGTCTTTTGGTGCCAACAATAACTTAGGATGTATTTTGCAACACTCTGTAGACGTAAAAAACATATTTCATGCATCTTGAGTTCATATAATTGATCGCCCAGACTGTAGGGCCTCTTATGCTGGCCAAACAGGAAGGAGGTTGGAAATCAGGTTTGGGGAACACGTCGCGTTGGGAAGAAGGGATACCATGGAAAAATCGAGTACGGCGGCACATTTGCTTACAACAAAACACAAGGCGCCAACTTCGACATCCAGTATGAAGTTACTGCATAAGTGCGAGAAGGGCAGTTTCTTCGACCACCTGAAAGAGCTCGAGATCTTCTGCCATCACAAAAATACCGGCACTAACCTATTTAATGATCAGGTTGTTGTGAAAAATGCACGGTTCTGGGAGTTGGACGAACACTTGTTGCTGGGAACCAGTGTAGGATATGACACACGGGGAACGAGGTAACACCTGCCGTCATGCCAATATGTAGCAATCAGTTGTGTTATACTATACGTGCACGATGAGTATAATTGTGAACCAACAGAACTTCTTCCATGATATGTTAGGTCAGATGCAAAAACAGTATTATTAACAGCAATCCAATATATTGGTTGTTTTGCATTTACAAGGGAAATCGGCTCTAAGGGAGAAAGAGGTTAGAACACACTATATCTATAGCGGAATAGCCAAATTCTAATAACCATGCATCTAACTGATGTCTGGCGCCATCTATCAACTATTTAGTAAATACGATGAACAATATACTTATTATGTTTTAATAAAGGGAGATATAATATAAAAATAAATATATTTAAGCCACATCAACTAATAGGTGTATACAGCACTTGTCTTCTAGTATTTTATATATATATTTTAAATTTCTTTAAAATTTAAAGAAGTTTTACCCACCTGAAGTAATTTAAATGTTTCAATAATAATAACGGACTCACAAGGAGTGAACATGGACATTTTATTACTTGATGATAAATATGAAATAAGTCGGACGACAATCTAAGAATTTTATTCATGTTTCATTTTATGTAATTAAAGTTGAAGTGGTTTACTTCCCTTGAGGTTTATAAGTAGTTCACAGAAATGGCGCCATGTAACCAACCGATGTGTTCTCTATACAGCCCGCCTTCCGCAAATAGTAGTGTTCAGTGAACTGTGGGTGAAGCCCGACCAACAGGCATTACATGCACTGATAAAAAAATGATAGTGTTATGTAATATACAAACCGTATGATTTAAGCCATTAATTGCAACTTTTTTATGACATCATCTAACTATGTACCTTTTGTATTCCTAGCACTGACACTGGCTAGTTTCTAGCTGAAATGTAGATCTGCCAATAAAATTTAAAAACGACGACTGATAGCTGAAATCTATTATTTACGAGTTCATAAAACACTCCTTCATTAATATTTCAATGAGTGGAAGTTTCACAGGTGTTTCAAGTTTTGCTCCAAGTGTACGCCTGCAGAGTTAGGAATCAGGCTTAAGGTATAAGCTTGGTTTTACAGCCGAGCCAGAAACGGAGTCCGTTAATTAAGGTGCACAGGTAGTTTTCTTCAAATATTGTGTACGCAGTGTCCTCATTGGAAATCTGCTCTCGTAGCATAGTTTTAAGAAAACTATGTTTCGTCGGTGAAAACTACGCTGGTGTGCAAAACTTAAGCACGAACGTAACTTTCACATAATGTGCCGCTGACAAGTAATATAGCTCGATGAAATCTGGATCATACATACAAACAAGTTCCACAATATAATACAAAAGCAGCTGAAAGAAGTATGTAACGAAACGAAAAACAGAAATGACACTTTCATTCAAATTCAATAATTACAGCGCAGTCAGGGTGATTCGTGAAGATTCCCTGGATATACAAAGGAAGAGACATGGCTCTTAATAAAGCGTGTGACCACCACTGACGGTAATGCATACTCTGCAACGTGCTACCATGCTGAACGCAAAGCTGGTAAGGGTTTTTTGTAGTAGGACGTTCCATTTCTCCAACATCACGGTTGACAAACTTTCGAAGGTCGTTGGTGCATGTAGAAGTGCTACCCAATGCAACCCAAACGTGCTCGATAGGATTTAAGTCGGTCGGAACCGGCAGGACGTGAACCCAATGGATCGCCTTTGGGATTAGTTAGAACATCCACTACTGTGCAACTACGTTATTGATGAGAAACTGTTGGAAACATTATCTGCAATTAACTATCTAGGAACAACTGTGAAGAGCAACCTTACGAGGAATTGACAGATAAAATAAACAGTAGGAAAAGCAGATGCCAAACTGAGATTAAGAGGAAGAATTTTAAGGAAATGTAACTCATCACGAAGTAAGTGGCTGATAAGGTGCTTGTTCGACCGATTCTTGAGTATTGTTCATCAGGTAGGAGTGATAAAATAGATACACAAGATCCAAAGAAGAGCGGCGCGTTTCATCAAACGATCGTTTACCGGCGCTAGAACGTTACCGAGATGCTGAAGAAACTCCGTTGGCAGACGGTACAAGAGAGGCGTTGTGCATCACAGAGAGGTTTATTACTGAAATTTCCTTAGAGCACTTTCCTGGAAGAACCGGAAAACATCTGTCTTCTCCCCACATATATCGCATGTAATGACCACGACGAGAAATTAGCCAATGCAGAGGCTTACCGACAGTCATTCCACCTACGCGCCATCGCGAGTGGAGCAAAATAGGGGGTATCAATTAGTTGTACCAGAAGTACTCACACCCACACACCGTGAGCTGTCTTGCAGAATGTGATGTAGATGTAGACTTCCCTCGAGACCCCAGCGTCCATCATCACTTCCTGGTTTCGGCCTTTTGAGGAAGAATGGGCTGTCATTCCTCCATAGACAGAGACAAAATCGAAAGTGTCCCCAGAAAAGTTGTTATAAAGGCGAAAGGGCAACACATCCCATACAAATTTTCACTACACACTACTGGCCATTAAAATTGCTACACCACGAAGATGACGCGCTACAGACACGATATTTAACCGACAGGAAGAAGATGCTGTGATATGCAAATGATTAGCTTTTCAGAGCATTCACACAAGGTTGGCGCCGGCGGCGACACCTAAAACGTACTGACACGAGGAAACCTTCAACTGATTTCTCATACACAAACAGAGGTTGACCGGTGTTGCCTGGTGAAACGTTGTTGTGATGCCTCGTCTAAGGAGGAGAAATGCGTATCATCACGTTTTCGACTTTGATAAAGGTCGGATTGTAGCCTATCGCGATTGCTGTTTATCGTATCGCGACAATGCTGCTCGCGTTGGTCGAGATCCAATTACTGTTAGCAGAATATGGAATCGGTCGGTTCAGGAGGGTAATACGGAACGTCGTGCTGGAACCCAACGGCCTCGTATCACTAGCAGTCGAGATGACATGCATCTTGTCCGCATGGCTGTAGCGGATCTTGCAGCCACGTCTCGATCCCTGAGTCAACACATGGGGACGTTTGCAAGACAACAACCATCTGCAAGAACAGTTCGACGACGTTTGCAGCAGCATGGAATATCATCTCGGAGACCATGGCTGCGGTTACCCTTGACGTTGCATCACAAACAGGAGCGCCTGCGATGGTGTACTCAACGACGTACCTGGGTGCACGAATGGCAAAGCGTCATTTTTTCGGAGGAATCCAGGTTCTGTTTATAGCATTATGATGGTCGCATCCGTGTTTGGTGACATCGCGGTGAACGCACATTGGAAGCGTGTATTCGTCACCGCCATACTGGCGTATCACCCGCCATGATGTGAAACGTCCCCTTTTAAACAATTATACATGACTGTGCTTAAACTGACACACAATATTTTGTTAGCGCAACGCAATCTGACTTTCAAAATTCCCTACAAAAGAATGGCCCTGACTAACATTAAACTATACCTTTCACAAATCACTTACCTCACAAAAATCTTCGCTGCTCAAGCTACTGCAATACAGCGAGCGCCACTACTGCCAGCTAAATAAAAGATTCAAACTATGGAAGGCACTAACTACTGATAGGGATAGTTAGCAAATGAAAGATATTAATAACAAACAATGTATTTACCTTGATATCATCATATATAAATATAGCAGTTCATGACAAATTACAAAACTCCGCCATCTCTCTCCCCACATCCACCACTGCTGGCGGCTCACCTCCAACTGCGCAACGCTACGCGCTGTTCACATCCAGCTGCCGCTGCCCAACACTACAATGGCGAGTATTACAACAATGCAAAGCAGACACAGACTGTCCACAGCACAGCCAGTGATTTTCATACAGAGGTGGCGTTACCAATAAAAAAACCTAAACAGCCTACTTACATAGCCCCCATGCTCCCCACAAAAAATTTTACAAATTGTGTTGGACAGTGGCCAACACAGATTTGAAGAAATTTTTCATAATTACAATAACAAAGATATCAAATGCACACACTTATTGATACAATGTTGGTCAAAAGCAAAAATTTTCTCACAGTCCATAAAGACAGTCCAGATTGTTCATCACAATAGTAATTACAGTTTTTTTTTCACAAAGTCTCATTAGTAAAAAAAAATTGCACACAGAAGTAGTGGATTTCCATGCAGTCTTGAAGAAGTAGTGTTGTCCTTCCAACGGAAAGACAGTGCTGACTCTTGACATGCTGACAGGTAATGGGCCACAACAGAGCAAACCCACAGCAGAGTCAGTCGACGTTTTGAAGAATATTGGTAGTTAGGTCATCACAGAGCAGACCCACTGTAGTTCTGGTAGAGATTACGGTATTGGTGGGCCACCAGAGGTGCAGACCCACTGTAGTCCTTGTAGAAATAATGGTGTTGGTGGGTCATCAAAGATGCAGACTCACAGCAGTCCTTGTAGAAATAATGGCGTTGGTGGCTCATCATAGATGCAGACCCACTGTAGTCCTTGTAGAGATAGCCAGCACCCATCTGTTGTGACTGTGCAGGTGCACAATCACCATTGAAGAGTCTTGCGGATAATATAGCAAGTCCATAAACCACCACTTGTGCACTCACAAAGTTTTTGGAATTGTCCTTAGAACCAGCAATGCTGTTATCCAGTCCCTTGCTGAATCAGTAACACACGTGCAAACACTAACAGTCCCTACTTCTCACATATTGTCCATATACTATGCCCAACAGAAACGTGTGCAGTGAAATGTAACTAACAAGTTAATAATATCATGAACTGGTGACAATTACAATTTTATAACATAAGAATACAATTACAAAGGTACAAAATACATCATTAAAAACATAATGATACAAATAACATTTGTAGATAATAGGGGCTTTACAAAAGAATAGAAATAAACATATACATCAATGTTACAGGAATTATGACATGAGTACATACATAAAAGATCAGAATAACTTTCGAAACATCAACTTCACACATGAGCATTAACACAAAACAGAATAAATAATGTCTAAACATCTTTACAAAGTAAATAACACATTATTAATGCCAATTGTATTTGAGGATAACAGTATTCCTCATCATAGTGAATGTAACTTAGTATTAGAAGAGAAAAATGTTCTATGAAGCAGTACACAGAGACAGGAAGAAAACAAATACACAAGGGTACACAAACATATAGTGGGATAATACAAAAGGAAAGGACAGGGTTTGTTGTACTGCAGTATTTTGCATGGAGATCTCCCTTTGTTCATCATTATTCCCAAAAAGTCCTATCTATACCTGCTTTCTGTATTCTGTTCACATCCTCTGTCAAAAATAGTTTTTCTCCACTGTACAGTATCCTTTTTTTTTTTTTTTTTGCCCAAACCATTTTCATATAGCTTCTCAATACGTTTCTGCCAAGTCATCATAGTTAGTTTCTTATATAGTCTACCCCTCTTAGGCTAACTTAAATCTACTGAGCTCAGATGCTAAACTAAGGGACGAGGCAATGCAGCATCACATAACAAATCAACACAAAGAGCAATGCAAAAAATGCAAATTGGCAAAGCTAGCAGCATAAATTAGCAAAAGTCAAATTCAATAACACTATCCCTGGCAAACAGCAGCAACTTATACCTAAACATGACATAGCGCAAGCAGAAAAAATATTACACTAAAATGGCCATGTCTAATACCTATGTCACATCTTAACATTAGAGTGATGCATCACAAAAACTTACGCTAGTAGATAAGTTACCAAATCGTAAAAAAATTATTTATGCAATTCCTGTGAAGGGAAATGTCTTTTTGTGCTCCCTCATTTGTTTTGGAGAGATCATAAAATTATTTACTGGATCTGTAGGCATAAAATATTTATATTAGTACATATATTAAATTTTATTTTAACCAATGCTGCAGTGCAGCTAGAAACTTGATATTAAACAAAATGTGTAAATAAATACATAAAGCAAGCCATATGGCATTTTTCTTAACTACCAAGGCAATAGCTGTGAAATGTTTCTCATGGTTTCATTAGGCATTTCAGTAAATATCATAAATTACGAGCTCCACAGTATGCTTTCAACAAGGAGATGTCAGTAGCGCGGACAATGGCCATCCCTTTCTTTTTTTTTCTACCTGTGCTTCTGACGAGGCACTCACACTAATGGCTTGTTCTCCAGGCATCTGACACACCTGGGTGCCCACGACGCGTTATGTGCAGGTGGTCACTTAACTTTCGTACGAAAATATTTACGACAGCAGTTTCCGCTACAGTGACAGTCTCATATAAAATATTTCACAGGTCAAGAATTAGCGTTGCAAATCTGTAGAAAGAAAATCCTATAAATATAAGTGTCCAAATAAAATATTCGTCAGCATTGTGATACAGTCACGCATTTACACACACATTTCATAACTCTTAAAGTACGATTCTCGGTTTCCAACAACCTTTTTCACAAACCAGAGTCCCTAAACACTACTCATTATTCCTTACCTTATTCGTCGACACTTCTTCAATATTGCATCATAACAGATAAGTAGCATAATCAAATAACTCATATAGCATCAGCCTATTAATCATAAACATACCTCAGCAGCATAATACACATCGTCATCGAAATAATAACATCATAACACCTCAGTCAAATCTCAAAAAGGTCGTAGCTTTCTGCAATAATTTCAAAACCTAAAAAAAATTCTCTGCTCATTTCAATAGTGTCATCTACCTCAAACGTACTTTAAAATCATGCTCCCTTACCAAATATATCATTCAAAGCTCTCATAGTATCACAATGGTTCCGAAAAAATATGAAAGTTCACACAGTACAGACAGAATACAATTTCGTAAGTGTGAAGTTACCCAACGGTGTAATTACGTAAACATCTGTCACTGATACAGTAAAAAAATGTTTGTTTCTCTGTCAAATAATCAGATAGCTGTGTAATTCTGTGTTAGAGAAATATGGTACCGATGTGTAAAGTTGTATAAGCAAATACCATATTAGCTAGGGTTCCTTGTGGTTGCCACACACATGGTACACAAAGTAGGCGTATACCCCCCTGAGGATTAATGTAATTATACCCTCAGGTGTTACAGATTACAGCAATGGAATGAAATGTATCACGGAAAACTTTCTTTGTAATTCAAAAATCTTTAAAAATAAATGTTTTAAGTACAACATTAATCACTGAAATGCGTGTCCTGCAGCGCTAAATGTGCATCTTGTTGTAAGATAATCTCTGTGGAAGTGTCGTAGTTATCGTCCTCCAAAAGCTAAGTTCTGCAGAAGCCAATGTACTTACCTCATGATAAACAAAAGTGAAATGCTTTGCGTATAGATATCTTAGTTATTACGCTTATTGTTGTGATGAAGAAATTACTGTGCTGTAACGTATTGTTGTGCTACGGAAAAGGCTGTCTCATTGTAGCTATATCACAAAAGTTACTATTAAAACATGTTTTACTTTCCAGAATAATACAGAAAAACTGTGCAGATATAAAACAGATACTCCGCAAAAGCAACAATGTAAATTGTCACACATTAGTAACGTCGTGATATAAATCGTGTAGCTGTCCCATAAACTAACCACTGTGTCATCTGGTATCTCACAGAAAGTACTTTAAATACAGAATGTATTTTCAGGTAACCAAAATGTTGCATTAAAATCTCATTAGCAGTACTGGTAAATGTTCTAAGTATGTAAGCCTGATAGTCGTTACGTAATCGTGCAACTAACAAGCAAGAATGTACAAATACAACACTGTGTCGTCTGTTCACTATAACAATGCATTCGTAATTTCTGTTTAAAAATGTTCCCTAGGTTCTAGACTGGATATTTAACTTCAAACATTGTTGTATGTTAGCAGTTTCTTAAGTCTAACACAGCATACTAGTAATGTAAAGTGAAAAGTTATATGGCAAAGAGAAAGTTAAAAAGCAGATTATCTTTCAATAAACGGTTTTACATGTGAAATGTGGTGTAAACCTTTACTCTTCCTAGTACGCAGAGTTTCAACTTCAACGCAATTATCATGTGGTATACGTCGGATTCTGTAAGGTCCATTGTGAACTAGAAAGAATTTGTGACTCAAGTGTTTCTTCTTATGTGACAATGAATGAGCTTTAATGAGAACTTTCTGACCAATGTACAATTCCTTTGCATTTGCTTTACCATGTAGTTTTCTCCTTTTGTCTGCTGCAGATTTTATATTTTTAAGAGCCAAATCAATTATGTCTTTGTGTCGAAGTTTACGTGTATTTGGGAAAGGTACAAGCTCTCTGATTCTGTTCGGTGGTTCTTCATTCTTTAGTACAAGAGTAGGTGGTAAAGCAGTGGAATCATGAGGCATTTCATTCAGCACATTTTGAAATAAGTGTAAATATCTGTCCCAATGCTGATGCTTTCTATGACAATAAAGTCTGCAAAGCTTATTGATTTCTTTCATAATCCGTTCAGACGGGTTACAATGTGGTGAGTACAATGAAATAAAAACAGGTTTGATTTTATGGTTGCGAAGCATGCGTGACCAAACAGCAGATCTGAATTGAGGTCCGTTATCTGAAATGACTTTGCTAACGTGTCCAACTTCACGTAAGAAATTTTTAACAAAGGCGTTGGATACAGATCGTCCAGTGGCTTTACGTAACGGAGTGAAAGAAACAAATTTTGAAGTAAGTTCAACAGCGACTAAAACGTACGAAAATCCATTAGATGTTCTGAGAAGCGGTCCCAAGAGATCAACAGCAGCAAATTCTTTTAATTTAGAAGGAATAATAGGAAATAACGGAGCACGATGTGAGGCAGTAGATGGTTTCGCCTTTTGACAAAGTTTACAAATAGACAAGACTCTTCGAATTCTCTTTTCCATATTGTTAAAATAACAAGTCGTTCGAAGAATATGATAACATTTTCGTGGACCAAAATGTGCGTAGCTGAAATGAATGTACCAAATGAGCTTATTAACAAAATCGTCTGGAATGCAAAGTACCCATAGCTTGTCATCAACAGTGCAGCGTTTGAAGAGTATGTTGTTTCTAACCAGGTAATAATGCCGAATTTGAGTGTATGTCTTTTCATGCCATTTATTTTTGATGTCTTTCCAAATCGGATCTTTATCTTCTTCATGAGCAATGTCCTTTAAAGATGTGGTGATGAAGTTTTCAAAGGCGACTTTCTGAATGTAAAGAATACTGAAATTTTTCTCGAGGTTGCCTTGTGTGTTACTTTTCTCAAGCCCAGCTGGTGCGCGTGACAGCGCGTCCGCAACAATGTTCTCCTTGCCGGGAATGTAGACTATTGTAAAGTGGAATTCTTGCAGAAACAATGCCCAACGTTTTAACCTGTCATGATTTAATTTTGAAGACACAATAAATTGTAATGCACGATGATCACTGTATACTTTTACGTGCTTACCAGAAAGAAAGAAACGGAATTTGTTAAATGCCCAAACGATAGCTAAAGCTTCTAATTCAGTAACGGAATAATTTTTTTCAGATTTTGTTAGCACTCGGCTAGCAAAAGCAATTGTTTTCTGAACAGTAATGTCATCTTCTATGGCTTCTTGAAATAAATGGGCACCAAGACCGACTTTGGAAGAATCCGTGCTAAGGCAGAAATCTTGTGACAGATCTGGATGAGCTAGTATTGGCGCGTTAAGTAACGCTTCTTTCAAAGAACTGAATTCCAACTGTGCTTGTTCGTCCCAGTTCCAAATAGTATTTTTTCCAGTGAGAGAACAAAGTTTTGGTGTAACTAGAATTTGCATATTCAGAAAACGACGGTAAAAATTTACGAGACCTAGAAAACTGCGGACTTGTTTTTTTGTGGATGGAACTGGAATGGCTCTGATTGCTTCTAACTTTTCAGGATCCGGCAGAATGCCCTCAGAAGAAATAATATGTCCCAAAAACCTCACCTTTGACCTACCGAATTCAGACTTTTCCAAGTTAACTGTAATTCCAGATTCTGCAAAAATACGTAACAAACTGTTGAGGATGCGATTATGTAGTTCCCATGAAGCTTCTGCTATTAGAATATCGTCCACATATAAGGTGATGTGACGTTTTAAGAACTCAGGTAATATGGAATTTAGCCCGCGAATGACTGCTGCTGAAGAAATGTTCAAACCAAAGGGAAGTTTCCGAAACTGATAACAAACGCCGAAACAAAGGAAAGCTGTGTATTTTCTACATTCTGGATGAAGTTCGATCTGATAAAAGCTGGATCTGAGATCAATGGAAGACAACACTTTTACACCATTAAAATTTTGAAGAAGTTCTTCCAACGTTTGCGGCCTGTCTGTTTCAGGAATAATGAGCGTATTGATTTGTCTCGAATCTAAGACAAGCCTGATCGATCCATTTTTCTTCTCAACAACATGTAATGGATTGTTGTATGAGCTTACTGCAGGCTCAATAATGCCCTCGTCGAGCATAGATTGTATTTCTGTTCTAACACGGTCCCTATAATGTGCTGGAATTACATATGGTCTAACACAAAATTTAGTATGCTCACGAACACGAAATTGGTATTGAAATCCCTTGATTGTTCCTGTTTTGTGAGTAAAAACTGTGGAATGTGCTTGTAAAATCTCAAAAAGGTCCTGCCTATCAGTGTCATTACAATTCTCAATTGTTTGAATTTTATTCTGAATTAACTTATTAGTGTCAAATGCGCCGTCGATATCATCCCTGTCAGTACTTGCAGAATGATTGTTAGCGTCAAGTTCCGTCGAAAATTCCGAACTGTTGTCTAACAGGAGGTAAAGCCGATTAATTTCTTCGTCATGGTTTGAGAGCCAATCTTCAAATTTCAAAGCTACTGACTTACCTTCTTTTTCTAAAGTTATTTCAGCATCGTGAAAGTTTAAGATTGCTTTGTATTCATTCAAAAAGTCTACTCCCAGTATAATTTCCGTCGACAATAATGGAACAATAAGAAAGTTCATAGAGAAGCTGTGGCTTTGACAAAAGAATTCTAGGTTCGTTTGTTGGCGTACATCTACACTTTTTCCAAAGATTGCACCTTGTAATTTAATCTTACGTAACGGAAGTGTGGGGCAATCGTTCGATTTGTTGCATTTGCTAAAGGCTGTTTCACTGATTACTGAAATGGGACTGCCAGAGTCAAGTACTGCCGTAAATTTTACGTCATTTACTGTAATGCAAATCACAGGATATGCAACGTTGTTATGTTTTACGTCGTGTTCTTGGAGTAAGATGTCCCTAATA
The DNA here is from genome assembly GCF_021461385.2 of Schistocerca piceifrons. NCBI lineage: Eukaryota > Metazoa > Arthropoda > Insecta > Orthoptera > Acrididae > Schistocerca > Schistocerca piceifrons. The sequence goes on from NC_060139.1 coordinate 105,697,467, forward strand.
TCTTCCATTTTTACGTAATTACTAGCTACGGCAGCTGCGTCATTAGTGTCATAAGAACGTTTTGTGGCTGCCAGCGGTGTGAGTCATTGCCTATTGTCTCTTTGTTGGCGCGCGTCGTTATTGGGATTTGGAGACCTAACTTCTACAAATTCACCATGACGAGAGGGCCCTGCCCTGTTTAAGTCCCGCCAGTTCTGATGCAATTCAGGTCTGTCGTTACGATCACATCGTCTGTCGTCATGTCGGTGGTTCCTGTAGTTTCTTTCTTGTCGGTTAAGTGGTGGAGAATTTCTCCCTGAATCGTAACTGCGCACTGGACCGTTGCGTCTAAAGTTATTCTGTCTCCCGTAATAATAATTATTTTGGTTCTCATATTGTCTGTTTCTCTGATTGTCTCTGTGATAGTCACTACCGCGGAGAGGTGATCTTTCCCTGTAATTATTACTACTCTGCCAACGGTTGTCGTACGGGTGGTGTCTGTTTTGGTCACGATATGTGTTGTGAGAATAGCTTTGTCGTGTCCAGTTATTATTTCTTTCATCGCGGAATTGCGACGGATGTGATCTGTAATTGTTGTGCTCCTGCGTTCCGCGATTGTCAGTGTCAATTTCCAGTTCTTGTAACAGTCCCTGAAATGCTTCAATGTCGTCTTTGCAACGTCCTGCCAAAATAATATGTCGTAAATGTTCAGGCAGTTTGATTAAGCAAGTGCGGATGAGTTCTGAGGGGCTGTAACGGTTTGAAAGATACTGATTCTTATGCAACATGTCTTCAAAATATTTGACAAGACTGGAAAATTCAGATTGTTCGAAATGTTTCACCATTATGATGCTATGTTTTACTCGGTCTTGTGTAGCTTGAGACCAATATGCTGAGAGGAAGGCATGATGAAAATCTCCTTCACTGTGACAATAGTGAATGACCGATCGCATTCTTACAGCTGGTTCATTCTCTAAATAGCCACACATGAATTCTAATCTGTGTTCTAACGACCAGTTGGGAGGAAAACAATAAGAGAATTGATGGAGCCATGCTTGTGGATGAATGTCGTTGCCAGAATTCTTAAATGTTTTGAATTTACGTGTAGTAATGAACAGCTTATAGTCAAAATCGTCATGTCGGCGAGTCGCATGTCGGTCATTGTTACTTCGTTTCGGCGGCTCCATCTCAAAATCCAATGCGCCTTGCCAATTTCTTTCACAATTTCCGAAGTGCCCTGTGTTGTTATTTTGTGTCTGTCCCGTATTTCTATGTCCCTCTTCCCGTATTGGGGCGCGAGTGTCCTCTGAAACACGTAATTCTTGTACTACTTGTGCCAACTGATCTTGCACTTCCCGGATTTCTCTTTTGTACTGTGTATTGATTTGATTTTGATTTTGTTTGAATTTTCTAATTTGTTCATACTCTTCAGTGTCCGTGAAGGCTACAGGTGTTGTGTCATTCAGATCATCATCTACCTTTGTAGATAAATTAGTGAACTGATCCGAAAGTTCGGCTACTTTCTCCGATAGTGTACTTATTTCCTCAGTGTGTTTTTCTGAACCAAGTTTCAGAGTATCTACTGTGTCCTTTAAGTTTTCCTGAGTTTTTGCAAGTTGCGTAACCGAATCGATAGATGCAACTGAGTCAAATTTTGCTTGCAAGGTCTCATGATTTTCATGAACAGTAGTTTGCCGTTTTTTTTATGGCTGCATCGTGATTCTGTAATGCATTTTCATGCCGCGAAAAAATAGGTTGAAAATGCTCACAAATTTGTGTTTTTACGTCATTACAGACTTTTTGACATTTCGATTCAATGTTATGTAACTCAGTAGTTAAATTTTCACGTGTTTGTTCAAGAGTTTGTTCCAATGAGTCTAACTTTTTAAGATTTTGTTCCATTGTGTCTAACTTTTGAAGCTTTTGCTGTGTTTGTCCCATTTGTTGTATTAATTGTAATAACAATGCATTGGTGTCTGAAACATGTTCCTCAGTGCTTTTCGGCAGTGAATTTGCACCGGAAACATTCACATTTTGACCAGCAGAAAATGTGTCTTGACTTATTTGAGAAAACGGTGAGGATCCAAAACCTGAATCTACAGTATTTGCGAGATCGTGTCGTGTCATTTCGGCTTCCTGAGGCGAGCTATTGCCGACCGATCGATCGATAATGCTTCCCTCTTCACTAATTGTTTCACTGTCCACGCCATTGTTTGACGCCCGCTCCATTTCCCTGTGCACAGTTACCAAATTACTACTTTGAACATTAGTAAATTCATTACTCGGCGGCGCTGATAAGCTACGCTCGTCGTCACCATTATTTCTCAGTTTAGTTTGGAGCCTAGTGTTACGTTTTTCACACGCCATAATTGTCACAATATTTCACACGACAACACAGAAAAGCATAATTTGAAGAGCAAAAATAAGAGAACACATTAACATAGCACTGAAAATAATATTTAGTTAATTAGAAGCGCAGCTGCGAAAAACTTGCTGCAAATCTACACGCATGCCACAACTGTTGCACTGTACAACAATGAAAAACTACAACTACAAAGGAAATTCTCTCTATAATTACGCGCTAGCAATAAACAAAATCTACACTAATTACACAAACTACAAGAAAAAAAAATTCAGAAGATTCCAGTGAAGTATCCTCAGCTAAGGGTCGACATATGAAACGTCCCCTTTTAAACAATTATACATGACTGTGCTTAAACTGACACACAATATTTTGTTAGCGCAACGCAATCTGACTTTCAGAATTCCCTACAAAAGAATGGCCCTGACTAACATTAAACTATACCTTTCACAAATCACTTACCTCACAAAAATCTTCGCTGCTCAAGCTACTGCAATACAGCGAGCGCCACTACTGCCAGCTAAATAAAAGATTCAAACTATGGAAGGCACTAACTACTGATAGGGATAGTTAGCAAATGAAAGATATTAATAGAGAACAAACAATGTATTTACCTTGATATCATCATATATAAATATAGCAGTTCATGACAAATTACAAAACTCCGCCATCTCTCTCCCCACATCCACCACTGCTGGCAGCTCACCTCCAACTGCGCAACGCTACGCGCTGTTCACATCCAGCTGCCGCTGCCCAACACTACAATGGTGAGTATTACAACAATGCAAAGCAGACACAGACTGCCCACAGCACAGCCAGTGATTTTCATACAGAGGTGGCGTTACCAATAAAAAAACCTAAACAGCCTACTTACAGATGGTATGAGGTGCCATTGGTTACACGTGTCGGTCACCTCTTGTTCGCATTGACGGCACTTTGAACAGTGGACGTTACATTTCAGATGTTTTACGACCCGTGGCTCTACCCTTCATTCGATCCCTGCGAAACCCTACATTTCAGCAGGATAATGCACGACCGCATGTTGCAGGTCGTGTTCGGGCCTTTATGGATACTGAGAATGTTCGACTGCTGCCCTGGCCAGGACATTCTCCAGATCTCTCACCAATTGAAAACGTCTGGTCAATGGTGGCCGGGCAACTGGCTCGTCACAATACGCCAGTCACTACTCTTGATGTACTGTGGTATCGTGTTGAACCTGCATGGGCAGCTGTACCTACACACGCCATCCAAGCTCTGTTTGACTCAATGCCCAGGCGTATCGAGAGGTGGTTGTTCCGGGTACTGATTTCTCAGGATCTATGCACCCGAATTGCGTGAAAATGTAATCACATGTCAGTTCTAGTATAATATATTTATCCAATGAATACCCGTTTATCATCTGCATTTCTTCTTGGTGCAGCAGTTTTAATACTCAGTAGTGTAGGCATTGGTGTAAATCAGATAGTGCAGATATTTGAAACATTAATCGTTCAGCCAAGTACACTATCACACGTTTTAAACGTTGTTTCGAAATCTTCAACAGTTCTGAGGACGACAGCCCAGGTCAATCTCATTATGTAGCAGTGAGTACATCTCCCTCTAATTATTGTTTGCGATCACCTTCTCCATATCAAAATAGAAAAATACATCACTGTAATACAAGGTCTCTGAGATTCTTCAGAGGTTACATAGTCGGAACGGTGGCTTGCTACGTTTTCTTTCAGGGTCGTTCTCATTTACTCTTCAAGAATCAGTTCATAATACCCTTCACAACTCAGACTTGAAAATTGTCACGATATTTGTTTGGTAAAACTTTCTTAGCATATTCACTTTCAAAGCTTATTCTCATCTGCAGGAACAATTAAGTACACTCACTATACAAACACCACCTCATTCATTGTCATGTGGTGCAGAAGCCTAACGTAAGTCATTGACAATGGCCTATTATGCCATTATGTAATACACGTCTGGGCGTATTACGCAGTAGGAGCGCTAGCACAGCATGATGCAACGAATAATCCAAGGATACCGCTGAATCGGTCTCTACTGCATTATTAGAAGACAACAGTGAATTATGTTCCTCTGGTTATGTTTTTATACTGCAGCTTTCATTTAACAGAATTTAAATTTTTCAGCTAGAGTAGCCATTACTGAGGCAGTATAATGAGAAACTTTTCTCTGACACTCACACACGTTTCAAATGTCATAGGTTACTCTCACTCATAGAACACAGGTATAGAAAATACAGAAACAAAAAAGAACAAACAACAATGATCAGTTTCTGAAGGTATTTTTGTTCCGTCGTTAGAACTACTACAGAATGTGTGTTTTTCAGACCAGACGCTTTTCGTTTTATTGAAGTGAAGCATCATCAGTGGTCTGTAGTTAATGATATGAACAGTTTGATTCGCTTTCTAAATCGAAAAACAGTTCGTTAACAAATTGTGGGATTTTACATACGGTAATTTGTGATCGGCGTTCCGCCTGCATTACGAAATGCCGTCTGCTAGCATGTTATTGGTCCGTTTCTTCGACAGGAAGTGATGATTCTGGTCTGATTTTACGCTGCTTTGTAAAACTATGCATTTTTTATGTTCAACAGAGCACAATTTTCTACACTACTGTAAACTTTTTATTTGTATATTTGTCAGTGTGTATAGTGGTTTGTAATGTTGCCAACATTGCCACTATTAATTTTTATCTACATTTCTTTCCTATGTCTGTAGTTCATTATACTTGTGTTATTCTGTTTACTGATATTACTCTGTATATATATGCTTTGTAAGACAAATGAAAGAGTCGTGAAGGAGTTTTAATTTCGTGTGTTGAGTAGGTTGGGGGGCGGGGGGAAGCAAAGATGACTTAACAGTAAGTGGTAGTTCATTATACGTGTGTTATTCTGTTTAATGATATTACTGTGTATTTACATGTCGTGTTATACAAATGAAAGAGCTTTGATGGACTTTAAATTTCGTGTGGTGAGTAGGCTGGGGGTGGGGGGAAGCAAAGATGTCTTAGCAGTAAGTGTGTAGTGGTGTGATAGATAGTGAGTTATAGGAAAAAGGTGACTAGCGTGAAGAGCGAAGAATAGAAAAGTCCCTTCTGTTTTTTTTTATGTTATTTCTTCAATTATGTTACATAGCGTCTGGTTTCCAATATTTATTTGATCTTTGAGCAACTGCTTATTTTGTGGTAATGCACTTCATATATGGAAGTTGTCTTGGAAAACGAGGAGATGTATGTCTTTACTGATTATTATAATATTCAGTATCGCTTGGTCTGTAGTATTCCTGTTTAAGATGGTCTGCAGATTATGAATGGTGTGTAATGTATACCCATGCTCTGATTTATTCTTTAGATCTTGTACCAAATCTTGTGTCAGTTATCCTAGTGTTGTTAACGAATTGTAATTCGATATAGGAAATAAATAAAATTGCAAATATCTTTAATTACAGATCACTGATAAAGCGAAAGGCGTCTGGTGAGAAAAACACAGTTGTAACGACGGAGCGAAAACACCCTCAGAAACTGTAAAGCAATTACGGACAGTATGGCCATACGAAAGAAGATAAAGTGATTGAACCTGATGCTGCGCTGAAAAGTAACGGTTGACAGCATCTGAGAGGAGAGCAAAATTAGAAATATAAAGTCACAAACAGATGGAACTACTGTGTGATTTCCGAGCAGCATGTCCTGTTGGACTGAGGGCTCTCTTTAAGTTATTGGTTCTTGAAAACGACAAAGGCTGCATGATTTTGCTAACGCAGCATATGTTAAGACAATAGCGTGTAAACTTTTCACATGGAGACTCATCTTTTTAAGTGCTCGTGTTATGTGCTGTTAGAAATGCATCTGTTGCTGTTTTTCTCATTATTTGGAACAATGTGTTTGTATACTGATACCAATGTTTAGAGCTAGGAACTAATTTATGTACTTTCATGAGACTGCTCTGGCTCGACCTACTCATGAAACTGTTGAATGATCGAGAATTTGTAACGCCAGAAATGCATATCCTCCTATTTCCATCTACTGTACTATAAATTTTTTCCTTATTTTGTTACCTGAAGGTATGACATTTCTGTGCCTTCATATATTGTAATTGTTTTACTATATATATATATATATATATATATATGTATGTATGTATATGTATTGCCAATATGTATTTATGCATTTATGTTGATGTATGATTGGTTTGTTTTGCAAATATTATTTGTATTTTTACACTGGGACTTGCCTAGGGAAAACTATGCTATCGAATGACCACATCGATAGGTTGTGTGGAAAACCAAAGTGTTTAGGATCTTTGGTAATGTTAACTCTGCCACGTGGAGCGCGGGCAGAGGGGAGTCAGGATGGAGTAGGGCAGTGGAGCAGGTGTGTTGTGTGACGCTCCGGCGAGTTGCCGCGCTTTCGGTGTTTGGCAGCATGTAACTGCCCTTGACTTGCTATGATACTTTCTGACATGGTGTCGCGGACGGGAAGCATTAGCTGGCGCACATCAAGAGCCCGTTTCGCCTGGTGACCATGTCAAGAAGAAGGCGTACTAACATCCAGCGTCTGCAACAGCGACGGCCGACAACGAGTGACTGTCGCCACCTCGCTGATCGACGACTGCAAATCTTCAATCAACCAACAAGGAAGACTAAAAGCACGTAAAGTTTTAGAACTGTACGGCAGACCTCAGCTTTTCAAACTTTCCAATTTGTCTCACCAAATTACAGCAACGTAGCATGAACCTTTGTTGCTCATTCTCCCAATTGCATTACCAAGCAGGGTCCCTTCCTTTTCTGAAATGAACCCGAGTGTCATTGAAATTCAAACGTCAGCATTAAAGTAATATCATTCTATTTCACTGCTTTAATTTCAAAGTTCAGTTAAGGTACTCATAGCCTGCTACAATATTTAGATTACACAAGCGCAAATTAAGAGTGCGAGTTTTGTTACCATATTTTAGCTTACCTGTGACTGCAGTTCAGCTTGGTACATACTAAATTTTACTGTTGTTAATTGCTCAGAATTATTTAATTCAAGTTCAAAGTTAAACCTCTTATTTCTAAATTACGTACATTCAAGTAGCTTTTGAAATGATTGTTGAGATAGCCCAAGACTAACCTTATTTTACTGAATTTCGTAATGCTTCAGAACCAAAGTTCACTATTAATTTCAGTCACTAAATTAACTTTCAGTTTTTCGGTTTTATTAATTCTTCTGCTAAATTAAGTCAGAGTGTAGCGAAATTTATTACTTCTGACGAACATTCAGTTTTCTCACAACACGTGTCAACCTTCAGTTGCCACGCTTTTAGTGCTAATTATATGTGCATTAATCTTTAATTTTCAGTTATTATAGTAGTTGTCCATAGGACTGGCAACTGTAATTTTCCCGAAATCTCAAATATCTAATTAACGCCAATTAATTGTTAATGTAATGACCGCACTTTTACTTTCTTTATAAACTTTACCCTTTTCTCAAAATTAATTTCCACCAATTTCATTTGCATTTTTCCTTTCATTTAGATGTAACCCTTTCCTCCCTCTTTACCAACAAATTAACTTCGGTGACGATTGCCTTTCCCAAATTTCCATTAGGTGCACGCGGTTTAATTTTTCACTGTCTTTAAGGTCGATAAGTGAGGGGGAGGTTACAAATCCTCCCAAGAAGACTGCTACGAGGCGGAAGTGAGGTGGTGGTGGCGTCTAGAAGGCTGTGGATCCACCGCCAGCTGCCGGCATCGCGTGTACTACGCCGGACCACCACCCATGGGGACGGGGCAGCCTCCAGGGACAGGGATAGGACGTTTCCGTTATTAGAGTCTGCTCCGTCGATGTCCTGGCTGCGATACACAACGGCGGTGTGCAGTATTTACTAAATTTATCACAGCTACCGTGATAAATACTTTATCAGCCTATGGAAAAAGTAAACAAGAACACAAAATAAAAAATAATATCAATGCACAAGATGAATATAAAATTAAATAGAAATTGACCTTCACTTCATTAGATAAGTGTATAAAACTATATAATGTTAAATTTACCCCTGTAATGTGAAGCTTATTAAGTTGGTTAGCACGTCAAACGGGCCGACTTGGAGCAGGAGAGGCACCACAGGACATTTTAATTTCCACTGACTATAATTTTACAAATAAATTCATAAAACTTTGAAAGCATGATCAGGAAGGATTCAGGATTCATACTCATAGTAGTGGAAGCTCAAAAACGAAACAAAATAAATTTTTTTACATGAGAAATTTCATCATTTTTTCACTTACTAGTGGCTGCGTTTGTTGCTGTAGGTACACTTTTCTTCCTAAGTAAGAGAGATTCTTCGATGAACTTTGCACAGCATACAAACTATAGCATACAAACTATAGTTATACAAACTAGTGTTTACTTAGTTTGTGAAAAATTGAGTAAACTGTTACATTTTAAGCTTATTGTTTAGAAAAAACTCAAATTTTATAGTTAATTACCTCAATTTTTACGACAGTTTTTAATAGATTTGGGAAATTCTGGAGTTTCATACACCTGTAAGTACTGCTTGTATGCTGTGCAAAATTCATCGAAGAATCTCTCTTACTTAGAAAGAAAAGTGTACCTACAGAAACAAATGCAGCCTGTAGTAAGTGAAAAAATGATGAAATTTCACATGTAAAAAAAGGCATTTTGCTACGTTTTTGAACTTCAACTGCAATGAGTGTGAGTCCTCAATCCTTTCTGGTCATGCTGACAAAGTTTTATGAATTTATGTGTAAAAGTATAGACAGTTGAAATTAAAATGTGCTGTGGTGCCTCTCCTGCTCCAAGTCGGCCCGTTTGACGTCCTACCCTCCTTAATGTTAGTAACAGTTATTAATTGAAAAATAATTATACTTGACTGTGTAGTAAAAGTAGTATATGCAGCAGCTACAGGAATGTAAATAGAAAATGAATTAAGGTGTACTGAGGTTTAATATTGCACTATAGAAAGAATCATAAGAGAGGGAGAGCGAGAGACCAAACTCGGATTGGCTGAACGGTGGGAAGGAAACTCTACCATTAATTCCTTAGGATATTTCGAAATATTGGACTGAAAACAACTTTAATACTTTTCTGCCAAACACTCAGGGAAAGAATGGCCCCTTTAAAGCTGTACTTGGCCCGACTGTGCGTTTTAATTACTTAAGCGTGTACGTGAGCAAAGACTTATAACCTTTCCGTCGCAGACAAGTGTTTGTTGTCTGGTTGCTGCCTCCTTGGCACCTCAGCGTTACTAATCGTATTAAAAAAATTCTGCTAGCAGCCAGTGCTGAGAAGTACCACACGGAGAAACACCTGAGAGTGATGTGACGGTTACTATGTCACAGAAAAGTCACCACCGAGAAACATTTTCGAAACACCATTTAAAAAATTTTGTCTGCCTGTACGATGGCTGGGAGCGGTGGCTATGAAATGTTGATCATCCATTTGATGAGACTTCAAACTGAGACCACCGAAAACAATATAATGGGAAATTCAGCGTCCTGGGGCAAACAGTAGGGAGAAATGGACAAAACTACTGGGTAGCGGCAGCCACAGCGTTCAGTCAGTAACATAAAGATCGATCACTCAGCGAGAGGAGCTCCCAGAAATGCCAGAGAAGAGGTGATCTGTGTTTTGCTTCGCACAAAGCCTTCTAACATTGTCGTTTGCAGGCCTTTCAGCCAGTTGTTGACTCAGTTTTCAGACATCGAGTAGGACTGCTTCATAGGATGCTGTGCCTAACATTACTCTGCGCCTCCTCAGTTTCCATTACATATCAGTTTCATATGGTTCTATTCCCTATTCTTTAATACCTAACTGTGCAGCCCTTGACTGATTTCAGATTCCAGCTGCCCCTGTGAGCTAATCACAGCAGACAATTGACACTGATCATATGGAGAGGAAGTCCGCCTCCACACTAGGGACGGCGGTTGTCGCTGAAACTACTTGTCTTCGGTCATACTGGCTCTCCCACACCAGTTTATCCTGACTGTTAAAACGCACAATATAACCGCTATCGGAAATAACCAATTTTCGATTCTTCTCCTATTATGTCCTGTAATAAACGTAGATATCGAAGAAAGTCTGAAAAAGCTTGACTGACTCAGTTTCAAGTTACAATGAATAAAAATATTAAATTAAGTTGGCAAATAACAGAAAACTAATCCGTTCGCCATTCTCTGCTTTTCTCGGTTGACAAACGGTTGAACAATGCAAAAAAATCACTAGTACTCTCCTACTCATTCTGATTTTTTGACTCTGCTCAAAAATCAAGTCTTCATCGATGATCATACCACTATTTGGGCATGACGAATAGTCACTAGTAAAGGGTTAAAGCTGAGGTTCCAAGAGCTCTATTTTTCCTGTTAATTTGTCCGATTTCAGGGGCCCCTAGCAGATAAAGGCATATTTTGTAGACGCAGGTAATAGATCAGCTACTTTCTATTTTTATCATACACTATGAATGAATCGTTGTTAAATTTCTGATTTATTACTTTTACCAAATCACCTTCCCCTTTTATTCTTTCACAAAAATGGCAGACATATCCTTAATTTTGTAAACCAAATGAAGTGCTTCGTCACTTAGTAAAAATATTTCCCGACTAGGGTTGGTGTCATTCTGCAATACAGCGGATGTCTGGTGACGATAGCGATAAACTACGATGTAGACCAGGTGGGGACAAGTCTTTCATACTTCACGTACATGCGTACCTTAAGCCAGGATACCAGGCCACGGGGACATTATTTTCTCAACAATATTATACTAGGTGTTTCTTGCACGTTTTTCTCGATATTGTTATTAAAATAGCATTGATCACTTTTCCCATTTTCTATAATAACGAAATGTTTCAAACCAATGCGAAGTTTATGAATAAAAATTACTCCTCTGTTTGAAAAAAGGCTTATTTAGAAACGGAAATTTGTTGCACTGCTTCTGTGGCTATTTGTTATTTCAATTTTTTAGTCGATTATTAGTAAAAAAATAAAAAAATCAACTTACACCCGAGACCAAATAAATACCTAAAAATACCGATTATTCAGAACTAAAATACCGTTATCGGTTTTAACTGATCGGTTTTTCCCATCTCTACTCGACATCTGAGAGGTCAGCACGGCCAGCGCAGATGCTTGCCATGCGAGATTCCAGGTTCGGTTCCCGGTATTGCCAATGATTTTTCATTGACAGCAGGACTGGAAGGGGGTGCACTCAGCCCCGTGATGCCAAATGAGAAGCTACTTGACCGAGTGGCGACGGCTCCAGCTCTTGCAGCATTTCACAGGTAGCTGCCACACAACCCAGCTGCTGCAAACAAAGTCTCTCCAAAGGTAAAGGGCATGTGACCAAACAGCCCCCCCCCCCCCCCACACATACACACTCTCAGCACAAGAAACCCTCTGATCTCTGATGACGTTTCTAGAGAAGACCAGCAAAAACCAGCGCAAATAGATTTGCTACAAGATAGTCACGGGCAGCTCATCTAGATTAAGCCTTTGTATTCCCATTTTTAATGTTTGAAATCTACCCTACAGGTTCAAATTTCTGACATTCCACACTCCTTCTCTTTGTAGGTCCCCTATTAATGGCTATTCAATCATTCCCTCGTGGTAACCTTCCACTTAGCCACATCTTCCAGCAGTGGGGCACAGCCAAAACTAGAACAGCCTATATTTTTGGCAAATTTGTTGAAGGTGATGGTTGCGTCTCCACCCTCTCACCCTGGGGGTTAGATGTGGCAACATTACATCGTCGAAATTGACACCCTACTCCTCCCCCTCTCTCCCTTCCCCAAACTTCCTCTCCCCTTTCCACTTCTCTTCCCCTCTAACATTTCTCCTTTCAATCCCATGGGTGAATTAGTAGGAAAAAGACTCAGTCTGTGCCAAGCTGCTGGAGAGGAAGGATATAAGGTAGTGGCTTCATTTACTTACCTTATTTATTTTTGGGGGTGTTATCCCGCTGAAGAATTTGCTAAATTATTGCCAGGAAAACCGAACTGACAGTTTTCACTCAACCTTGGTGTTGGGAATTGGCGAGACATTAGAAAAACTCCCACCACTGATGAAAAAAACAGTGGTCTACACATAGAAAAACACTCTGAAAATTGTTCTAAACACGACATCTGAAACAGTCCTATAAACTGGCCTACAAAGCCAAAAACTTTGAAGAAAAACCCTTTGTACTATGTCTGATAATAACGCCCAACAAAACAGCATATCGTGAAGAAAAAACATCGATGAAAAAACCTGGAAATTGTTCTAAAATCGGCAACTGAAACAAAACCATAAACTGGCCTACGAATTGAAGAACTTCGAAGAAAAAAGCGCTGGCTAGGAAGATTAACAGATATAAAAGCATTACGAAAAGCTTCGTGAATTACTGCTATTAATGCAGTACACACCACAAGTTAAAACTGCTATTAATGCGATACACACAACAGCAACGTCACCGACCTGCAATAAATGCGATCACATGTTTAAATAAAAAAATCACATCCAGAGCCTCATCTTCCAGCTGTCCACCCACATTCAGCTGGATTCATGGCTCACTGCTATCTGACGTCCAGTGTGAGGCAGCTGGCGCACGATCTGTGGCAGGATCTCGCAGCCACTACTTCAACTAGGATCCCGTCATTCACGGTGGTCCATAATGTGATACCTGCTCATGATCCTTGCCTCGCGCTGTCCTTCACTATCTGCTCGCAACCCAGTGGTTCAACTCTTACTGCCCGCTGTCGTCTGCTACCTGCTCACAGCCTCAATGACACAGTGCATGGGGGCTTAATTAAATAAATTTGATTGAAAATGTTTTTAGTAGCTGTAATGTCCGATTACGCAAGTCTCGTAAACGATTGGCCCTGACTAGAATTATTACGCAATCTGACTGCAACAAACAATGTAAGAAAATTTTCGTAAACACAGTTAATTAATTAAGTCCCCAGCAACTATAAAACCTACAACACCAATAAGCACAAGAGTAACTGTTCTGTATGTGGGAGTGTGACTCAACGTCCACATCTGGCACGGTTCTTTTCCAACAAGATAAGAATTTTTAAGTACCAACTATGCTGACGTGACAAAAGAAAATTAGAAAAACTATAATTACGCAAGAAAACCAGAATTCACTCTAATACAAGAACACAAGCCAGATGCTTTGTTGACTGAACCTGTAGTGACGCATTATTTCAGATACACAAATAATAAAAGAACATTGTAATTTTTACCTTTATATATATTGACGAAATGCACTCATTACAATAACATCTGCTATCTCTCCCATCAAATAACTGCATAAAACATGGAAGAACACTCTTTACTACCACATCTCACTCCGACTTCACGACAAGCAGTGCCCACTAGCACATCTCGGTACGAACTCTTAACACATACTGCCCTCTACGAGCTCTCTACTAGCACTGACTGCCATGAACTCTCGACAACCACACTGCTACGAACTCTTAACACGCACTGTGGAGGCGGCTTAATAGTACTCTTTGGCGCACTCTCTGGCGCAGTGGCACAGTGTAGCCACCTTTCATATGCCCTTCCTCCACAGGCCAGAATTTGATGGTATTTTTGCCAGCATTGGTGGTGAAAATACCACCAAATTCGTCCAGAAAAATACAGACAAAAATAAAAGATAATATTAATACCTAAATATCACATAATTAGTTAAAATTTTGGCTTTGCACTGACCTTTCACTAACCTAACATATGAAATACAGTAAGCAATACAACTTCTTTTCATACATGTGACTTTACATAATAGTTTACACAATTTACAAAAAATCAGTTTATACAAATGTTCACATAAAATGCCTTCAATGATTAGTTTATACAAAAAAAAGATACTAACAGGTGACATCTTTTCAGTAGAAGCAGTCCATCAGTTGCACCCAGTAAAGTTTAGCAGGTACACCCAGCAACAAGTCACATTAATTCAGTAGAAGCAGTTCATCAGTTGCACCCAGCAATGTTGAGTAGGTGCAGACAGCAACAAGTGACACCATTTCAGTAGGAGTAGTCCATCAGTTGCACCCAGCAATGTTGAGCAGGTGCAGACACCAACAAGTGACATTATTTCAGTAGAAGCAGTTCCATCTGTGGCACCCAGTAAAGTTCAAGAGGTACACACAGCAACAAGTCACATTAGTTCAGTAGAAGCAGTCCATCAGAGGCACCAAGCAATGTTGAGTAGGTGCAGACAGCAACAAGTGACTTCATTTCAGTAAAAACAGTTCATCAGTTGCACCCAGCAATGTTGAGTAGATGCAGACAGCAAGAAGTGACACCATTTCAGTAGAAGCAGTCCATCAGTTGCACCCAGCAATGTTGAGTAGGTGCAGACAGCAACAAGTGACTTCATTTCAGTAGAAACAGTTCACCAGTTGCACCCAGCAATGTTGAGCAGGTGCAGACACCAACAGGGGACATCTTTTCAGTAGAAGCAGTCCATCAATGGCACCCAGCAATATTGAGTAGGTGCAGACAGCAAAAAGTCACATCTCTCAGCAGAAGCAGTTCGATAAAATTCACTAGCACTGATCACACAGTTCATCAGCAGAAATTAAACACGACCAAATGTCACACATCATGTTGAAAAGTGCAGGTAACAGTTCAGAATATTTATCTTCACTAATCAGACAGTTCAGGCATGAACAATAGTTTGAATGCACATACAAATGCTTTTACAGTGACATACAAATCATAACAAACACACAAATGATATCAGATAATTGTCCTATTAACTATTACAATACACAAATACCAGTAAACCTATAATATTCATGGGTGTCAGTGCAAGCCACTACCAACAAACAAATAAAATAATATTTAGGAGATAGGTGGTTAGGATTAGGATAGGAAAACACACAAAACACACTCACTCATCTTTCATTCACATTAAGTACTACTGTGTAACTGAATAGTGTTAACTGTGTAAATGCAATTCTGTCAAAATTTAATGTTCATCATGTGTATCAAGTAGTACTGGCAGCAATGTATAACAGTCAATAATAGTTAGTCAACGTCATAGTCATCATGTCAAGACCAATGTTTGCCAAGCCAGATCAAAATGTACTGTTGTTGAACAACTGTCAGTGAGCCAAGATATGCAATTACTTCCTCTCTCCAAAAAAAAGTATATACTGCTTAGTGATTTAACAAAGTGTGTGTATAGACTATCTTCCTTCTATATTAGTGTTCTAGTCTGCTATTTTCATCCTCCTTGTTCCATAAGACCAACAAAAAAAATATGCTCCTCACTTACTTTACCTCTTATCCACCAAAACTCCAATAATCATCAGCATCACATAATGTCAATAATACCTCAATAATACCTCTTCAATACGTCTTATCATCAATATCATTTACCTTACCTCTTGTCCACAAAAACTCCAATAATCATCTACTTCACATACTCTCAATACCTCAATAATACGCCGCTACATATAAACCTCAGCACCAATATCATTACACTTCCATAACAACTCTTTCCTCTAGTCAGTCTCCTTGAACAAGTACAGATAAAATCCTAATGCAACCTCAATTCAGCATCCCATACAATCCGAAGACACAGTGTCCACACACAACCTCTGTGTAATCCATCTGACCCAAATTTTCTACTCATTATAAATTATAAACAAAGAAATGCATACATGACCTCTAACAGACTTAGTTCGAATAACTCTCAGTAATTAAGTACGATTACGGAGTGTGAATAATATTTCACAGTGTGTACACCACTTCAAGAATTATGGCAGAAGCAAACATGTGGAGTATTTCTTGTATCAAGTGTCACTTCCTATTTCAATTGCTCACGAAAAATGCAGTGAAATAACTGTTAATGGTCTAAACCTAGTAATGGTATGTCGTGTCGTTAGCTTCCTTCCTATTAGCACAAATTTATACAGCTTCCATAAAACCTCAGCTCATGTGACTTCAATGACTTTCTTGTACTAATGTCGTTCGTCGAATGATAGCAGTTAATTTTTTTTTTTTTTTATCTTAAAAATATAAGGCACTGAGCGTAAGCAAAACATGCAATAGCGAGTAAATATACCAGTAGAGAACAGAATGTCAACAAGTGGATGCAGCACAATTCCTACAACGAGGCTCTGCCAAGCGAATAATCTATAATTAATACAGTAGTGTGACCTAAAGTCTATGTTCACACACAGTATAACAGCATTTCTATACACCAAATTAAAGAGCAGTTATGGCAACAAAACAGAAATGTGTAAATATGTAATCCATACGCATAGCAGTAAACATATATCTTACGTAATAAACAGGTCATTAGCATCATATCAGCATAAGCAAATAAATGTTCATATGTCATCTTAATAAGTAAACATGAAGGCGCAAGCAGATAAATCACAAAGTATAACTTACATACCTAAACACATCAGCACAATAAATCAGGTTACAATTATAATTTAAATAAATAAGCACAGCAGGCACATAATTAAAAAAATGACATCAGTGAAAAGGCAGTGCAGCCAAGCGATGCATAATATATACAAGTCACAACCCAGTTCATTAATCAATAATTGTCAAAATCAGTAAATGTACACAAGTACGTCGCTTCACAAGTAAATTCATAGAACATGAAATTAGCACAAAGCATGAACCACGTAATCGCGAGCAGCAAATTACGTCTAAAGTACGTACCTAAGTGGAAATTTGTTACCTGAAAAATGAACTCAATTAACAGTTACCTTTTTTAGTTTATTAGTTTCTTCTTCGAAATTACATTCTTCCTGAAAATTTCTCGATAGCAGGTCGTCTTAACGTCGGACACGCACAGAATTTACCTGAAGTTCTTAAATATTTTATACACCGTATCCTGCAAAATACTGAATGTTAATAACACAATTCAACAAGTCCTTATAGCTTTATACTGAATTTAGTCGGAGAAATTAGACTGTGTATTTGTTTACGGCTGTCAGTGCATTCGCACTGAGCGCTCGATCAGCTGTGGGCGCGTGACGTCGGAAGCTATTGTTCGCGGTCAACGACTGCCTTGTGCGGCGCGCAGACTTGACTGTTGCTTTGAGTATGTGCCGCCGCCAAAACACAGCGCGGTATCCTTGTACTCTCCGCATGTTTACATGTAGCTGTTAGTTTCTCTAAAGTATGTTATTCCACAAAAATTTTAACGTTTGATATATGATGTATTCCTTTAGAGCGTCGTGATTTAAGAGATTCTACTTCGACAGTGTTATCATGAATAATTTTGCGAATTCTATATGGACCGTTATAAAGCAGAAAAAATTTGCGACACAAGCCTTTTCCTTTGTGAGACAAACGGTGGGACTTAATTAATACCTTTTGACCAACTGAAAAAATTTTTAAACGGCCAGGACGTTTCGCTGATTTCTCTCTTCTAGCAGCCGCAGATGCAATATTTTGCAGAGCCAGGTTGACAACTTCAGAATGCCGCAGTTTCCGTGAAGGCGGAAAAGGAACGATTTCAGAAATGCGATTTGTTGGTACTTTGTTTTTTAATACCAATAGAGGTGGTAAAGAAGTTGAATCATTAGGGAGTTCATTCAGAATATTTTGAAAAATATGAAGATACTGATCCCAAGTTCTGTGATTCTGATGACAATAAAGACGACACAATTTATTGATTTCCTTCATCCATCTCTCTGAAGCGTTCGATTGAGGGTGAAAAAGTGAAATGAAAATTGGTTTAATTTTACGACGGTGTAAAGTACGAAGCCAAATTTTAGAACGAAACTGTGACCCATTATCTGATATAACCTTATCAACATGACCAACTTCTTTAAGAAAATGTTTGATGAAAGCGTTAGATACTGAACGAGCTGTTGCTTTGCGTAAAGGCGTAAAACACACATATTTTGATGTCAGTTCCACTGCTACGAAAATGTACGCAAAACCATTAACAGATCGAACCACTGGACCAAACAAATCGACTGCAGCCATCTCCTTTAATTTCGCTGGAATGATGGGAAACAACGGTGCTCTGTGAGAAATCGTTGGAGGCTTAGCCATTTGACATAATTTGCATTTGGCAAGAACAGATCGAATACGTTTTTCCATATTACTGAAATAGCAATTTTCTCGTAATTTATGAAAGCATTTTCGGGGACCAAAGTGTGCATAACTGAAATGCGTATACCAAATCAATTTATTGACCCACTCATCAGGAATACAAACTAACCAAACAGAGTTGTCGAGCGATTTTCGTTTCAAAGGAATAGCATCTAGTTTCTCTGGATCAGGAAGAATACCTTCTCTAGCAATAATGTGACCGAGAAATTTCACCTGAGAACGACCAAATTCAGATTTTTCTAAGTTCACTGTAATGCCAACTCTTGCAAAGATACGTAATAATGAATCCAAAATTTTGTTGTGCTCACTCCAAGAACGTTTAGCAACAAGAATATCGTCAACATATGAAGTAATATTGTCACGAAGATAAACAGGTAAAATTTCATTTAAGCTACGAATGAATGCTGCTGAAGATACAGTAAGTCCAAACGGTAATTTTCGAAATTGGTAACAGTTACCAAAAGCTAAAAAGGCAGTATATTTTCTACAATCAGGGTGGAGTTCTATTTGCCAAAAACTTGCGCGCATATCAATCGTGGATAAAACTTTAATTCCATGAAAATGTTGAAGAAGTTCATCTAAATTTTGTGGGCGGTCAGTTTCAGGAATGATGATGTTATTTATCTGTCTGGAATCCAGAACCAGACGAATTGATCCATCCTTTTTAAGAACGACGTGTAATGGGCTAGTATAAGGACTGACTGCAGGCTCAATAATGCCCTGATCTAACATGTACTGAAGTTCATTCTTAACCCTGTCTCTGTAAGCCAAAGGAATAGCGTACGTTTTCCCGCGAAATGGTGTGTGTTCTTTTACTTTAAATAAATATTGTAAGCCTTGTATAGTTCCTGTGTGATGACTAAACACTGTAGCATGTGAAGTTAAAATGTGGTGCAGCTCTTCTCTTGCAACGTCATCTGGCACTTCAGCTTTCTTAACCTTTTCATTAATTAATTCTTCGCTATTAATTATATCATCCATCGCGTCTCTGTATCTATTGTCATTATCATGAATAAACACATTGTCGTCATAATGCTCAACGAAAACATCAGAAGTAAGAAACCTTAAACATTTTGTATCTGACTCAGATCTTGTTAAACACTCGAAGAATTTTAGACATTTCGGCATTCCAGCAACAGTCAAATTTACACTTCCTTCTTTAAAGTTCAAAATTGCCTTATGTGCGTCAAGAAACTCCATACCTAATATAATTTGTGTACTGAGTAATGGAACAATAATAAAATTAGCAGAAAATTCGTATCCTTGACAAACGAAATTTAAATTGGTCTGTTGTCTGACCTCCACACTTTTTCCAGAAATCGCACCTCGAATTGTAGTTTTAGAAATAGGTAACACAGGACAAGCAATAGTTCTTACACATATACGAAAAACTGATTCACTAATGACATTCAATGGGCTCCCAGAATCTAATACTGCAGTGAACTTATTCTTACCCACACATACTTCAATAACAGGATGTAAAAATGCGTCTACATTATTTTCCTTTTCATCTAATAAAATGTCTCTCATGTCTTCCAGGCGTACGTAGTGTAAAGTCGTAGTGTCATTACTTTCTGAACCGTCTATATTGCTGCCAGAAGCCGAAGCTGCAAGTCATTGTCGATTGTTTGCGTCACGTCTTTGAGTATTCGCGTCATTTCGCGGATCAATTTCTACGATTTGCACTTGTCTCTCTGAAGTTCTGTCACGTGGAGGATGCCAATTAGGTCCCTCCTGTCTGCTAGATGCAAATTCTGGGTTGTGTCTGTTATTAAAATTTCTATTTTCCTGTCTGTCTGCATAACTACTCCTTGTGTAATTTCGACTGTCACTTCTGAAATTATTGTTGTATCTACTACCCTGATTGTTTCTGTAGTAAGAATTTCTATTACTGTTTGAATAATTTCTGTCTTGATAATACCGATTACTGTTTCCGTATGATTGATCATTCCGATACAAATTACCGTTACTATAATTGTCTGTGTAATTTCTGTTAGAACGTCTGTTATTGTCATAGGGCTGGTATCTATTGTCCTGTCTGTTACGTCTGTCATTCTCAACATTACCCATATAACGTCCGTTCCGATCACTATCCCTTTTCTCTGACAATCTATTGTAATTACTGTTACTGAAAAAATTACAGGAAGTCCCATCATCGTTGTCATACTCGAGTTCTTGCAACAAAGTCTTAAAAGTCTCAATGTCGTCTTTACATCTTCCGGCTAAAGCAATTTGTCTTATGGATTGTGGCAGCTTAGTTAAACAAATGCGAATTAATTCAGTCGGGCTGTAAGGGTTGGAAAGGAACTGATTCTTTCGAATCATGTCTTCAAAGTACTCTGCCGGCGTGCGGAACTCAGACTGTTTGAAATTACGCTGCATAATAAGACTGTGTTTGACTCTGTCTTGCGTGTTTTCGGACCAATATGCCGATAGAAATGCATGATAAAAATCATTTAAATTATTGCAATCTCTAATGAGTGCGCGCATCCGCGTCGCCGGTTCGTTTTCTAAATATCCACACATGAATTCTAGTTTGTGACTTAGTGGCCAATTTGGTGGAAGTGCGTACATAAATTGATCTAACCATGCACATGGATGTATGTCATTCTTAGAGTTGCGGAAGATCTTAAATTTCCGGACAGTCAAAAAGTGTTTATAATCAAAGTTTTCGCCTCGTGGCGACAAAGACCTACCGCGTCTGTCCCGGTCCGAATGTCGATTATTGTAAAGTTCGCGCGCCTGGCGCTCTCTTGTTGCATCCCGTAAATGAAACAAATTATTTTCTTCAAACCCCTCTGCTACCTGTGATTCTAAATTTCTTCTGCTATCTTTTCCTACAATTTCGCCTTCGATCTGCTTGACTTGCTTTCGTAATGCCTCAAATTCCTTTTTCACGCGTTCATTAAATTTTCCCTGATTTTCAACATGCTTATTTATGTTCTGATACTCTTCGGTTTCTGCAAATGGTAATGGAGCTGTATCATCCGAATCTCTGTCCCCATGTAAACTAAGATTTGTCAGTTTATCTGAAATTTCCTCAACTCTTTCCGATAAGTCACCTAATTGTTCTTTCTGTTTATTTACGTCTTCCGTAAGTGTCGCGACTCGGGTTTCAGTATTGTCATATTTGGTAGTTAAGTGTTCACACTGTTGCGTTAAGTTATTTATTCTGTCATTTGGTACGGATTCCTCGATTCTTTCAATTATTTCTTCCTTGTCTTGTGCACGTTGTAAATTTAACTCTGAAAATTTTTGTACTATCACGCGATCTCTTTCTTCCTGTTCTCTATCCTGTTCCCTTTGTCTGATTTCTACTGCAATTAATCTATTATTGTGAGAATTCAGAATCGGTTGTACTTCTTCCCTGATTTCTTTCTTTAATTCATCTTTCATATTTTTGAAACATGTCCCTATTCTTGAATCTAACCGTGTTTCCAAAGTTCCCATCTCTGTTTTAATTGTTCCAATCTCTGTTTTTAATTCAGATCCAAACCGTGTTTCCATTGTTCCCATCCGTGTTTCCATTGTTTCCATTCGTGTTACCATTGTTTCCATTCGTGAGTCTAACCGAGATCCCAAATTTAATATTGCACTCATCAACTGCTCCATATTAAATTGTTCAGAATTCTTTTCGCCCCTAACATTTCCCGCAAAACTAACTTCCTTCGTCACAGCTGTAAGGCTATCTGTGTTCGATACTATTCCAGAATCTTCTGTCATTAATCTCGTATTCTGTAAATTTTCTGATTGAGAAAAACCTTGAACTGGTTCCGGACTGTCTTCCCGACTTATTAAATTGTTTTCCACTTCATTATCCATCATGCTGTTTTCCTCTGTTGGCGAGTTCGCCATGTCAACAATTTCGTGATTCTCACTATTCATCATTTTTCCCTTTTTCATCGATCGCGTAATCATTTGCAAAACATACAAAAAATTCGTCACTGTACGAAAATTACACACAATGACTCTTTATCTCCAACAATACTATTCACACGAGATGTTTCCTTCAAACACGATTAACGAACAATTGAAATAATTGCACTGGATTTTCAAACCCGTTGACAAGACAACAAATTTAATTCTGAGAAAAAAAAAATACCATTAGAAGAATGCCAATTACCAAATCTACACACTCAATACAGACTACAATCACTAAACTGCAAACTACTACAACAATACTACAGTCTACAATTTTCACAATCAGAAGAATCCAAGGGACGATCCGAAGCAGCGGTCGCCACGTGCATGGGGGCTTAATTAAATACATAAGATTGAAAATATTTTTAGTTATAGTATGTCTGTCCGATTACGCAAGTCTCGTAAACGGTTGGCCCTGACTAGAATTATTACGCAATCTGACTGCAACAAACAATGTAAGAAAATTTTCGTAAACACAGTTAATTAATTAAGTCCCCAGCAACTATAAAACCTACAACACCAATAAGCACAAGAGTAACTGTTCTGTATGTGGGAGTGTGACTCAACGTCCACATCTGGCACGGTTCTTTTCCAACAAGATAAGAATTTTTAAATACCAACTATGCTGACGTGACAAAAGAAAATTAGAAAAACTATAATTACGCAAGAAAACCAGAATTCACTCTAATACAAGAACACAAGCCAGATGCTTTGTTGACTGAACCTGTAGTGACGCATTATTTCAGATACACAAATAATAAAAGAACATTGTAATTTTTACCTTTATATATATTGACGAAATGCACTCATTACAATAACATCTGCTATCTCTCCCATCAAATAACTGCATAAAACATGGAAGAACACTCTTTACTACCACATCTCACTCCGACTTCACGACAAGCAGTGCCCACTAGCACATCTCGGTACGAACTCTTAACACATACTGCCCTCTACGAGCTCTCTACTAGCACTGACTGCCATGAACTCTCGACAACCACACTGCTACGAACTCTTAACACGCACTGTGGAGGCGGCTTAATAGTACTCTTTGGCGCACTCTCTGGCGCAGTGGCACAGTGTAGCCACCTTTCAACAGCTTGGAAGTGTGTTCGCGAACCTCATGTTGTGAGGCTCTCCATATCTCTCTCCACTGCTGCCACAGACTACCATTGTTCCTTCCCAGCCGGCCGAGGTGGCCGAGCGGTTCTAGGCGCTTCAGTCAGGAACCGCGCGACTGCTACGGTCGCAGGTTCGAATCCTGCCTCGGGCATGGATGTGTGTGATGTCCTTAGGTTAGTTATGTTTAAGTAGTTCTAAGTTCTAGGGGACTGATGACCTCAGCTGTTAAGTCCCATAGTGCTCAGAGCCATTTGAACCATTTTTTTGTTCCTTCCCACGTTTTCCAGATATGTTTCAGCTATACCAGGAGTCTGGGGCCTGTACAGAGTAAAATATTTCACTATAAAGGACTACACTGATCTGCCAGGTCCTTCTAGGAAGGACTATGCCATTGCCCGTTGTCCCGTCTGATAGAGCCACAGCCACTCCAGGAAAGTACGGAGCTACTTCCGGTGTGTGTGGGAACTCCTCGTTTTGTCTGAAACATAACAGTTCATCTCGTTAGCGATCTGCCTCAAAGGTTTCTAAAACTCCCAGTAGAAGTCTGCAGCTCTCTGCTTGTCAAAACTGATGGGAACGGCTGTACGTCGGCAGTTACCTTCCTGTAGGGCGAAGTCTTACAATGTGTGCGGCAAGCATTCATCTGCAGATTTGTCCTAACTTGTAGAAAACTATTCATAAAATCCTACTGCCTGTCACGGAAATAGTGGGGTGAGCAGAGGTTATATAAACCCTCATCCTGATGCAACCGCATTAATGCTGTCTCTGTCTGCAGCAGCGCTTTTTTAGAGTTCTCACTGCCAAGATGAAACGCTCATCATCAACATCTTCAATCACCAGCAGTGCCAGCGGCAAATATGTGGTTGTATGTTAAATCTGATTTAGGAACAAGTAGCTCTCGTTAAAAAACAACTACGTTATTTTGCGCCATGCAGCTGTGTGTTTTTGTATTTAGTATCACTGTATTCTCTTTCGAATTTAGTGGCTCTGTGTTCTCCAAGCCTTTTTTTTTCTTTGTTCTTTCCGTTATAGCGTATACCCATGAAGTACAGGAACAGTTAATTCGTCAGCTGTAAGCTGAAAGAGAGGTGGTGGCTACACAGCCTGAGGTAAGGCCTCCTCCAGCCGTGCTTCCAGTGGCACATCTACCGCGTAAATTCATAACATTTTCGTCTTCAACTCTTGTAGTATTTTTACATTAGAAGAAAAACGAGTTGACTTTTCTTTTTTCTCATTACTGTAGACTATCTCGACCAAATAGAAGATATCACAACGAGGAGACTCCCTCATAACCGTCATGTACGTACATAGAAATCGGGTTTCACAGTAGTAGTGCATATTCTGGAAAAGTAAGTTTCAAATTTTTGTTGTTCTTGTTGCAGTGCGCAGAACTGTAGTTGCTGGTAAAAATTAAAGACAATTAACGGAATTCGGATGTTATTTTTATTTGTATTTATTTATTTATTTTGTAGTCGTCTTAATCAACCCCCCCCCCCCTTCTAGTGGTACGCGTTGGAAAATACGTTGGTTTCGCTAGAGTTAATATCAGAAAATAGGACCAAAATTATGGCTTTAAAGGAAAATACGTAGTACGTCCTAAAATAATACTAAATAGAATATCAGTAGGAACACCTATCTCACTTCCAACTATCAGAATGTGATATGATAATGATACCTCTAATTACTCAAAAAAGTTGTAAATGGTATGTGGCACTATACATGGACAATTAGCGAACCAAAGAAGACAGAGACAAAATCCTACAAAATGTTGTTACTTCTGCCCACATATGGAAGTGATAATTCGACCATAACTAATCACAATAGCCTTTTAAGTAAATTAGAATATTATGGTGTAACAGGAAATGCTGCAAAATGGTTCAAATCTTATATCTCTGTCAGGAAACAAAAGGTGTTATTAGCAAAGAGATATGTATTAAGCTATCAAGCATCATCCAACTGGGAACTAATTACATGTGGGATCCCACAAAGTTCCGTTTTACTTACGTTTGCTTGTGTATATCAATGCCCCTTCATCAGTAACATTACCAGATGCCAAGTTCGTTTTGTTTGCCGATGATACGAACATTGCAATAAATAGCAAATCAAGTGTAGTCTCAGAAAGATCGGCTCATAAAATATTTGTGGACATTAATCACTGGTTCGTAGCCAATTCTTTGACACTAAACTTTGAAGAAACACACTACACCCAATTTAGAACTTGTAAGGGGTGTCGCACAAGTATATGCATAACATACTATGACAAGGAGATAGAAGAAGTGAACACTGCTAAATTCTTGGGATTACAGCTTGATAATAAATTCAACTGGGAGGAGCACACCACTGAACTGCTGAAGCGTCTTAACAAATCTCTATTTGCAATGCGAATTGTATCCGACATAGGGGATATAAAAATGAAAAAGCTGGCATAGTATGCTTACTTTCATTCCATAATGTGATATGGGATTATTTTTTGGGGTAATTCATGAAGCCAAGCTAAAGTTTTGCAGTGCAGTAAGAGTTATATGTGGTGTGAATTCAAGAACACCCTTCAGAAGTCTTTTTAGGGAACTGGGGACGCTAACTACAGCTTCCCAGTATATTTATTCCTTAATGAAATTTGACAGCCGAAGTGGCCCTGCTGTTATAGGCGCTGCAGTCGTGAACCGCAGGACCGCTACGGTCGCAGGTTCGAATCCTGCCTCGGGCATGGGTGTTTGTGATGTCCTTAGGTTAGTTAGGTTTAACTAGTTCTAAGTTCTAGGGGACTAATGACCTCAGCAGTTGAGTCCCATAGTTCTCAGAGCCATTTGAACCATTTGAACCTTAATGAAATTTGTCATTAAAAATATATCACTTTTTCAAACCAACAGCTCAATTCATGGAATCGATACTAGAAATAAGAATAATCTTCACAAGCATTTAAAGTCACTTACTCTTGTACAAAAAGGCGTGCATTATTCAGGAACACAAATTTTCAATAACTTGCCAGCTCCCATAAAAAGCTTAAAAACCAATGAAATTCAGTTTAAGAGAAGCCTAAAGGATTTATTTGTGGACAACTCCTACTCCAATGATGAATTTCTCAGTAGAACCAACTGATTTGTATATATAACTCCTGCACAATTTCAGTGCAGTAATGTGTTCATTGTATGTAAGTATTGTAGTAGTTCTATTACATGTTTATTACCTTATAAATAAAAAAAAGCTTCTTTATTTTAAATTCAGTGCATTAGTGTTTGTAAAATGATTCTTTCATATAGTGTTCATTAAAAAAATGACGATCATTCCACTTGGGTCCTGTGGAAATGCTACATAAGCTTATTTGTTTCAGTTGTAAATATCTGTCATGTATTATCGTTTTTCTGACATGTTCTACATTCCGGAAGACCTCCTCACTACGGATGAATTGAATGAAAGTAAATCTAATCTAATCTAATCTAAGAAAGGCCAAAGAAGTTTAGTGGAAGTCGTTTGTAGTGCCTGTACAAAAAATTATATAATGCCATTTTTATAAACACCATTTTTATACAGGCACAGTGAACCACATGACAACGGTATTTTAGTGTATGCATCTTACTGCTGACACTAGCAAATAATGCCGTAAATGTCACCTCCTGGACAAGGGCACTAAGCCCGAAACCGATTAAGAGATGAAATTTATTTTATGCCAATGGTTGCTGACTATTTGGATATAAATGAGAAAAGAAATATTTTTTCTGTTATGTAATTACCAATTAACAATTTTCCTGTACTTGTTCTGTGAAAACCTTGCTTCTTACAAAATTTCAGGAGTCTAGGTAAACAGGTTGCACCCTATAGGTTTTGATGAGTAAATTTTCGGGCATGAAAATATGTCACATAAATGATTTCTTCCGATTACAATGACTTACAAGCTTAAAATTCTTACGCCGTCAAAGTCCTGTGGGCCGTGCGGGATCAGCCGAGCGCTCTAGGGCGCTGTAGTGACGGTCTGTGCGGCTGGTCTCGGCGTAGGTTCGAGTCCTCCCTCGGGCATGGGTGTGTGTGTTTGTCCTTAGGATAATTTAGGTTAACTAGTGTGTAAGCTTAGGGACTGATGACCATAGCAGTTAAGTCCCATAAGATTTCACACACACAAACAAAGTCCTATGGACTTTAATATAGAGGGTGTTACAAAAAGGTACGGCCAAACTTTCAGGAAACATTCCTCACACACAAATAAAGGAAAGATGATATGTGGACATGTGTCCGGAAACGCTTAATTTCCATGTTAGAGCTCATTTTAGTTTCGTCAGTATGTACTGTACTTCCTCGATTCACCGCCACATGTGTGGGCTGACGAGAATCCGCACGCAATTGTGCAATCACGTCATCAACACAGATTTTCTGTGAACATTTGGGCAGGCATTGTTGGTGATGTCTTGATTGAGCCCCATGTTCTTCCACCTACGCTCAATGGAGCACGTTATCATGATTTCATACGGGATACTCTACCTGTGCTGTTAGAACATGTGCCGGCCGGAGTGGCCGACCGGTTAAAGGCGCTACAGTCTGGAACCTCACAACCGCTACGGTCGCAGGTTCGAATCCTGCCTCGGGCGTGCATGTGAGTGATGTCCTTAGGTTAGTTAGGTTTAAGTAGTTCTAAGTTCTAGGGGACTTATGACCACAGCAGTTGAGTCCCATAGTGCTCAGAGCCATTTGAACCATTTTTGCTAGAACATGTGTCTTTACAAGTACGGCACAACATGTGGTTCATGCACGATGGAGCTCCTGCACATTTCAGTCGAAGTGTTCGTACGCTTCTCAACAACAGATTCGGTGACCGATGGATTGGTAGAGGCGGACCAATTCCATGGCCTCCACACTCTCCTGACCTCAACCCTCTTGACTTTCATTTATGGGGGCATTTGAAAGCTCTTGTCTACGCAACCCCGGTACCAAATGTAGAGACTCTTCGTGCTCGTATTGTGGACGGCTGTGATACAATACGCCATTCTCCAGGGCCGCATCAGCGCATCAGGGATTCCATGCGACGGAGGGTGGATGCATGTATCCTCGCACATTTTGAACATTTCCTGTAACAGAGTGTTTGAAGTCACGCTGGTACGTTCTGTTGCTGTGTGTTTCCATTCCATAATTAATGTGATTTGAAAAAAAGTAATAAAATGTGCTCTAACATCGAAAGTAAGCGTTTCCGGACACATGTCCACATAACACATTTTCTTTCTTTGTGTGTGAGGAATGTTTCCTGAAAGTGTGGCCGTACCTTTTTGTAACACCCTATATGCCATAAATTTTAACTTGATACGTCGAGTCGTTCTTGAGAAAAATGGTTCTCAAAAATCGGACAGCCAGAGGGCGGTCGGACGAAAGAGCGATCTTACGAGGGTTCTTTTTTTACGGATTGAGGCAAGGAATCTTGAAAACGACTTTTCCTTTTTTTTTTTTTTTTTTAATAGGCATCGGAGACTCCTTTCTTACCGCCTTCACATTTACGTCACAGCTGTCGAATTTGTTCGTTATCTTTGGAGAAATAAGACTGCTCGTATGACAGCGCCGAACGTCGCAGAAGGGAAAACGACAGGCGTCTTTATGCGGCAGTTGCGTAGCGGCGTTAAGACGCAACGGGAGCTGAGGGGCTGCAGGTCAGGGCCGCGCGCATCCCGCGGGATGCTCCGCGCCGCCCGAGCAGCGGTCGGGCCGCGCTCTGGCGCTCTTGGCCGCGGGACCTTGGCCGTCCCGCGCGCCGCCCTCGTTAGGGCGCCCCAGTTACGTGCGCGCCGCCACCCGACACCGCCCCCCGCGAGCGCCAGCGTGGGCTCCGTGGCGCCGCTCGGGTTCCCGACACCTGCTCCGCCCGAGTCTCCACCACTGCACTCTCCACTTCTCTCCCCTCGCTCTCTCGAGACAGCGCCTCTGCAGTCGCCTTCTTGGAGCACTACAGCGATCCGACGCACACCGGAATTGTATTTCAAGTAATGGACGAGGACTCTCGAGACAAGAAATTTCGTGGAGCAGGCAAAAACTGGCACACGTTGCAACGAGGATCAGGGAGTGCGACAACACAGTCACCACACCCAAATACGAGGGCTATCCGCAAAGTACATTACGTTTTCGTTTGTGTCCGTTAGGGGTGGGGCTAGCGCGGCCATCTTGGTGTCATGGCATTCCGCCGCTCAGTCGGCATCATGCCGTGCTAGTGAGGGGTTCGTGCTGTACTCCGGTCAGTTACTGTGACAGTTTGAAATGTCAGCGTTAATTGAAAATGCCGCAAAGTGTGAAGTGCGTGCTGTAATAAGGTTTCTGACTGCAAAAAACTGTACACCGATAGAAATCTATCGGCAGCTTTCTGAAGTGTACGGGGACAACATAATCACTGAAGGTGGCGTGCGTCAATAGGTCATAAAATTTAAAAATGGCCGAACTAACGTTCACGACGAAGAGCGAAGTGGAAGACCTAGCATAGTGACTGCCGAACTTGTCGAAAAAGTCGATGCCGCGGTCCGTGAAAACCGTAATTTCACAATAACGGAACTCCCTATGAGTTTTCCACAAATTTCACGAAGTTTGTTGCACGAAATCATTACCGAAAAGCTTGGTTACCACAAGTTTTGTGCAAGATGGATACCAAAAGTCTTGACAGAGATTCACAAAAATCAGCGAATGGCTGCAGCGTTACCGTTTTTGGACGCTTACGAGAAAGATGGCGACTCATTACTCGATCGCATCGCTACTGGTGACGAAACATGGGTTAAGCATGTGAACTGCGAGACAAAATTTCAGTCAATGCAGTGGGGGCACACAAATTCCCCCCAAAACCCCAAGAAATGCATGCAGACAACGTCGGCAAGGAAGGTGATGGCGACTGTCTTTTGGGACAGAAAAGGTGTGATTTTTGTGGATTTCCTGGAAAGAGGCACTACAATAAACTCTCAAAGGTATTGTCAGACTCTGCACAACCTCAGAAGAGCAATACAAAACAAGCGCAGGGGAAAGTTGGGCTCAAAGATCTTGCTGATTCACGACAACGCCCGTACCCACACGGCAAATGCCACTCGTGAAGTTCTCGAATCTTTTAAGTGGGATTTGTTTCCTCATCCGCCGTACAGTCCCGACCTGGCACCGAGCGACTTCCACTTATTCCCAGCAATGAAGAAGTGGTTGGCTATGCAGCGTTCTGATGACGACGCACAGCTTCAAGAAGAGGTAACCACGTGGTTGAAGGCGCAGGCGGCAGAATTTTACGACGAAGGAATTTCCAAGCTCGTCCATCGCTACGATAAGTGCCTTAATTTAAATGGTAACTATGTAGAAAAGTAGTATTTAAGTGTGGCTTTCATCTGTATATAATAAAAAAATTCCAATACTTTATTTATTTTTAATTCCAAAACGTAATGTATTTTCTGGATAGCCCTCGCATAAACTTACAGCAAGAGTTTTTATTTTCGGGGAGAGAGGTGGGGAATAACCGACCAGTGTTCTCACTGAGTTCATGCCACTTTCTTCTACTCCCTCTCACTACTTGGTTGAGGCACAGTGGTGGAAATATTTATTACATCACCATCAATTACCTCATCTTTTTGTCTTTTGCAGCAGTTTGCTTCAGGTTATACCAGTCCCATTGTTGCTAAACTATGTTGACGTATTCCTGCCTCAATAATCTGACTTCTTCACGCATGATTTCCAACAATAGACAACTGTTTGTTGTTGTCGATTGGTTTTACAACGAAACCAGTGTTTTTAGTGCCATTTTGAGTTGAGACTTTGCAGTGAGAATATAACATCCACGATATATATATATTTTTTCATTACGAGTGGTATATGAACGTGTGGATACTATTCATTCAATTATGTAATTATTTCTTAAAAAGTCGATAATTATGTAAAACAGAGACAATATTTGTCTCACATTCTTTGTTAATCTATGTCATTCTTTTCTTTTCTTTTGTACCCTTTTGTCGTCTTCTTCTGATCTACATCGCAAGACACGAATCGATTTGAGGTCTGTTAAATGAAAAACATTTAATGTCAAATTATTGTACTTTTATGTTCATTTGCTGATAAAAACAAATAGAGCCAAATACGTTAAAACTATTTATGATTAATTATTGAAAATTCACTTCCTGTTTAAATTACAATTTTGTATTAATTGTTTTATCATAGCTGCAAGAAGCGCAGCCATTGTTAGTTACGATTATATAGCAACTTCGTCTGTACTTCTAGTTGAAAATAGCATGGGTTTGTGTTAAACTAATTTGCAAAAAATTTAATATTTTCTTTCATTGGTGGCATCAATTTAAATGATTTATTGGGAAAAGGAAAATCTTAATTAAAAAAGAAATTCTCTATCTTTTGTTGGCTGCCATCTTAAATTTTATCACAGCGGCAAATTTAAATTACTTGAAACTGCAAATTTTCAATATTCCGATGTGTAAGAAATACATGTGCACCGGTGGTACTGAACTCTATTTATAAAATCGAATCAGACTGCATTTTATAAGAACAGTGGTGATGGTATTTGTTGTTGAACAAGATTTCATTGCTGATGTATGTGTCCAAAATTAAACTACGCACGAATCATGGAGAAAATATTTCTGGTAGCATACATCAGTGTTGTGTGCGGATGGTATTCTGCGGTTCCCTTTCATGATCAATTCGCTAAGAATAATTGAATCCATCGAAGAGAAAAATTATAAAAGCTCTGATGTACGATATGTAATTTTAGTGATATGAACACAGCTTACAGTCTACATTATTACACTACGTCAAGTGCATGTGCAATTTGAACAAAATAATTATCCGGGAGAAGTTGTAATTTGAATAATGCATTATACATGTGTATAATATTGTCAGTATCATTTACAAAAACAAATCAAGGCAACTGCTAAAAAAATATATTGAATTCAAATCGCAGAATACCATAGAGTATCGTATCATCCATATTCATTGCACTTGTAGAAGTTGATGATACACAAAAACGGCCACAAGAAGATAGGCAAGTCAGTTAAACTAACGCCAGGAAAGAAAGCTGCTATACTTGCTTATTCATCTGTTGGTCTCAGCACCAGAGACATAGCCTCTAAGACAAGATTTAATCAGTCAATGATTTCGAGGTTACTGAAAAAATACAGGGGAAAAAGGAAATGTTGATCGTGAGAAAGGAAGAGGTCGGAAAAGGGCGTCTACTGGGAGACTGGGAAGAAATGTGTGACATCTCAGTAACCAGTAGAACTGTAACAAATAGACTACTGGAGGCTGGACTCTCAGCCCGTCGTCCTAGAAGAAGCCTTTACTAACCAAGATAATGCGACAACAGCGACTACAATGGGCAAAGGCACATGCGACATGGACACCAGAGATGTGGAACAAAGTAACCTTTTCAGACGAGTCCAAATTTGATCTGCATGGCTCAGATGGAAAAGTGTTCGTGCGTCGAAGAAAAGGTGAATAATTTTTGCCATCTTGCATAACACATACAGTCAAACACCCACAAGGAAAAATGGTCTGTATGTGTATTTCCAGTCACGGAGTAGGTCGTCTGGACTTCATCAATGGCACTGTCAAGGCAGATGCCTACATAAGCATCCTTGAAAGGAAGCTTATGCCGACCATTAGAGACCACTTTGGAGATGTTTCCAATTGCATTTTTCAGGAGGACTTCACTCCTTACCATAAAGCTTTGAAGGTGAGTCCTATGGCTAATATTGCACCAAGCACGAAGCAAATTACTTTCTTGGCTGATTATCACGGACTTCTAAATCTCAGTTAAAATCTTTCCGTCGACAAAATGGGGCTCGAGTATTAGAGTGGCCTGGAAGCAGCCCTGATCTCCATCCTATCGAAAACTTTTGGAAGGTTATAGGAAATGCTATCACCAAAAAGAAGCCACGGAATAAATGGGAGCTGTTGCAGACCCTTGTGCATGTACGGTTTCATGAAGTGAGTGAGGAGAACATTAAAAAGTTAATTCTTTCAATGCCTTCACGATGCCAAGCGGTGATTAAGGCGCGTGGTGGAGAGACGAAGTATTAAATGCAACAGTGTGTTCATATGCGGCAATTAAACACTAAAATTCATCAGTGTTACGTTACAACATTAATATGGAGTGTTTCTTTCAACATTAGTATTCGTATTTCAGAATAGCAGACAGAAGAGCTGGCATATCCACTTACACTCATTTTTCAAGAAATTGTCAAATTGTAAATAACAAATATTTTTACAAAAACAAAAATTAAGTTTAAAAACAAATTGACAAAAATTATTGTGTATATTCATTTCTCATAGAATCAAGAGAAATCAGGCAAATTTAGCTGAGTTATTCAATGATTGTAACAAAAACTGTTAATTGTGAGAGGTGATGCAATAAATATTTCCACCACTGTATGTCGCAGCTAACTGACAAAAACGTTTTCTGATGGTGTTGGTTTTGAAGTCTGGCAAACCTGCTGCATGAAACATAAGTTTTTACTGCAAATCAAATATGTCTGTCTGTCAGGCTCTGCCATAACTATGAATTGCCAACAAATACTAAATTGTACAGTCATGAAAGAGACAAAAATAAATAGATATTCTAAATCAAGTTACGACAGGCAATATAGCAATTTTCTGTCATTTGTAACAAAAAGAAACGGTAGTAGACTTCTTTGCAGCTAGGAAATTAATATGGACTTCAAATAGTTCAAAAGGCTCTGAGCATTATCAGACTTAACATCCGAGGTCATCAGCCCCCTAGACTACTTAAACCTAACTAACCTCAGGACATCACACTCAAGCATGCCCGAGGCAGGATTCGAATCTGCGACCGTAGCAACCACGTGGTTCCGGACTGAAGCGCCTAGAATCACTCGACCACAGCGTCTGGCTTAATCTGGACTTTGACAAGTCTTTTATAAACGTATTTGTCTGCAGTGTAGACCTACAAGAAAGCGAAACATGGGTCACGTAAAGTTAAGAGAATAATAGAATAGAAATTTTTAAATGTGATGTTTCAGAAGAATGCTGAAGATACATGGCTCAGGAAACTAGTGATGAGGCGCTTAATCGAACTCGATGATAAAACAGACGCATGTCATAACTTGACTAAAACCAGGTGTTAGTTGATACAACACATTCGGAAGCGTCAAGAACTCGTCCATTTGGTAATAGACAGAGATGTGTCTGTTTGCGTTTGTGTGTGGTGGGGGAGGGGGCAGGGAGAGATTATAGGGAAACCTTCAATTAACTGAATACAGTAAGCACATTGAAATGAATTTTGATTAAAGTGGTTACGTAGAAATATAGAACCTTGCACATGCGAGAGTAGTGCTGCAACAAACCAGTCTTCGTACAGAACACGGTAACAACAAAAATCCGCGAGAAGTCTTTGGAACTTCCGACGTCCCCTGCAGTTTTTGCCCTCCACAGCACTCCCTAGTGACGTGGAAATTATTCCTAAGACAAAATAAACTACCTGTGCACGAGTATCCGAATACCAACTGCTGCACATTAATATGGGGTGTTTTCACCCTCTGCCTTCGTGATTGCCTTAACTCTGACGGCAACACTTTTACTGGGATGTGTGAATGTCTATGAAGTCACAGCAGCCCATTCCTCCTCAGGAACCGACATCAGAGGAAATAATGACGCAAGACACTGGGGTCTCTAGCGAAGTGTTCTAACTCATCCGTTTTGTTCATGTTGGTACTCTGGGCCGGCCAGACCATTTCAGGAACATTATTGTCGACAGACAATTGCCTCTCAGACTCTGCTTTATGACAGGATGCATTGTCAAGCTCATACCACAACAATCGTTCCAAATTGTTCCTTTGCTGTACGCTGCAGACAATGCTGCTGCATGTTTTAATAACCTTCCGCATTTAGCGTTTTGTTAGGCGCTATAAGGGACCACACGCTAACCACGATTCCCTACCCCAAATCGTAACGCCACCTCCTCTGTACTTCAGTGCTAGTACCACACTTAATGGCAGGTGGAGATTTCAATTTACCAGATATAGACTGGGACACTCAGATGTTTAGGACGGGTGGTAGGGACAGAGCATCGAGTGACATTATACTGAGTGCACTATCCGAAAATTACCTCGAGCAATTAAACAGAGAACCGACTCGTGGAGATAACATCTTGGACCTACTGATAACAAACAGACCCGAACTTTTCGACTCTGTATGTACAGAACAG
The DNA here is from genome assembly GCF_021461385.2 of Schistocerca piceifrons. NCBI lineage: Eukaryota > Metazoa > Arthropoda > Insecta > Orthoptera > Acrididae > Schistocerca > Schistocerca piceifrons. The sequence goes on from NC_060139.1 coordinate 105,733,084, forward strand.
GGAATCAGTGATCATAAGGCCGTTGCAGCATCCCTGAATATGGAAGTTAATAGGAATATAAAAAAAAGGGAGGAAGGTTTATCTGTTTAGCAAGAGTAATAGAAGGCAGATTTCAGACTACCTAACAGATCAAAACGAAAATTTCTGTTCCGACACTGACAATGTTGAGTGTTTATGGAAAAAGTTCAAGGCAATCGTAAAATGCGTTTTAGACAGGTACGTGCCGAGTAAAACTGTGAGGGACGGGAAAAACCCACCGTGGTACAACAACAAAGTTAGGAAACTACTGCGAAAGCAAAGAGAGCTCCACTCCAAGTTTAAACGCAGCCAAAACCTCTCAGACAAACAGAAGCTAAACGATGTCAAAGTTAGCGTAAGGAGGGCTATGCGTGAAGCGTTCATTGAATTCGAAACTGAAATTCTATGTACCGACTTGACAGAAAATCCTAGGAAGTTCTGGTCTTACGTTAAATCAGTAAGTGGCTCGAAGCAGCATATCCAGACACTACGGGATGATGATGGCATTGAAACAGAGGATGACACGCGTAAAGCTGAAATACTAAACACCTTTTTCCAAAGCTGTTTCACAGAGGAAGACCGCAGTGCAGTTCCTTATCTAAATCCTCGAACAAACGAAAAAATGGCTGACATCGAAATAAGTGTCCAAGGAATAGAAAAGCAACTGGAATCACTCAATAGAGGAAAGTCCACTGGACCTGACGGGATACCAATTCGATTCTACACAAAGTACGCGAAAGAACTTGCCCCCCTTCTAACAGCCGTGTACCGCAAGTCTCTAGAGGAACGGAGGGTTCCAAATGATTGGAAAAGAGCACAGATAGTCCCAGTCTTCAAGAAGGGTCGTCGAGCAGATGCGCAAAACTATAGACCTATATCTCTTACGTCGATCTCTTGTAGAATTTTAGAACATGTTTTTTGCTCGCGTATCATGTCATTTCTGGAAACCCAGAATCTACTATGTAGGAATCAACATGGATTCCGGAAACAGCGATCGTGTGAGACCCAACTCGCCTTATTTGTTCATGAGACCCAGAAAATATTAGATACAGGCTCCCAGGTAGATGCTATTTTTCTTGACTTCCGGAAGGCGTTCGATACAGTTCGGCACTGTCGCCTGATAAACAAAGTAAGAGCCTACGGAATATCAGACCAGCTGCGTGGCTGGATTGAAGAGTTTTTAGCAAACAGAACACAGCATGTTGTTATCAATGGAGAGACGTCTACAGACGTTAAAGTAACCTCTGGCGTGCCACAGGGGAGTGTTATGGGACCATTGCTTTTCACAATATGTATAAATGACCTAGTAGATAGTGTCGGAAGTTCCATGCGGCTTTTCGCTGATGATGCTGTAGTATACAGAGAAGTTGCACATTAGAAAATTGCAGCTAAATGCAGGAAGATCTGCAGCGGATAGGTGCAGGGAGTGGCAACTGATCCTTAACATAGGCAAATGTAATGTATTGCGATTACACAGAAAGAAGGATCCTTTATTATGTCATTATATGATATCAGATCAAACACTGGTAGCAGTTACTTTTGTAAAATATCTGGGAGTATGCGCACGGAACGATTTTAAGTCGAATGATCATATAAAATTAATTGTTGCTAAGGCGGGTGCCATGTTGAGATTCATTGGGAGAGTGCTTAGAAAATGTAGTCCATCAACAAAGGAGGTGGCTTACAAAACACTCGTTCGACCTATACTTGAGTATTGCTCATCAGTGTGGGATCCGTACCAGATCGGTCTGACGGAGGAGATAGAGAAGATCCAAAGAAGAGCGGCGCGTTTCGTCACAGGGTTATTTGGTAACCGTGATAGCGTTACGGAAATGTTTAATAAACTCAAGTTGCAGACTCTGCAAGAGAGGCGCTCTGCATCGCGGTGTAGCTTGCTTGCCAGGTTTCGAGAGGGTGCGTTTCTGGATGAGGTATCGAATATATTGCTTCCCCCTACTTATACCTCCCGAGGAGATCACGAATGTAAAATTAGAGAGATTAGAGCGCGTACGGAGGCTTTCAGACGGTCGTTCTTCCCGCGAACCATACGCGACTGGAACAGGAAAGGGAGGTAATGACAGTGGCACGTAAAGTGCTCTCCGCCACACACCGTTGGGTGGCTTGCGGAGTATCAATGTAGATGTAGATGTAGTAACGATCTACAGGCATTCACAAAAGTGTATAAGGAGATTCACCAATCCAAATCACCCGTTAACAGTTATCCGACGTGCGGTGGCGTCTCTCTTTTGTCACCGCAGGCGTCAAGCGTCACGTAGCACCGACTAGAGAAGTGTGTGGCTCAGGAGGACACACCCCACCACTGTATCCCATTCTTTTTAGTTACCTACGCACATTCTACATCTACATCTACCAACGTTGTGTGGCAGAGTGCACTTTACGTGCCACTGTCATTACCTCCGTTTCCTGTTCCAGTCGCGTATGGTTCGCGGGAAGAACGACTGCCGGAAAGCCTCCGTGCGCGCTCGAATCTCTCTAATTTTACATTCGGGATCTCCTCGGGAGGTATAAGTAGGGGGAAGTAATATATTCGATACCTCATCCAGAAATGCACCCTCTCGAAACCTGGACAGCAAGCTACACCGCGACGCACAGCGCCTCTCTTGCAGAGTCTGCCACTTGAGTTTGCTAAACATCTCCGTAACGCTACCACGCTTACCAAATAACCCTGTGACGAAACGCGCCGCTCTTCTTTGGATCTTCTCTATCTCCTCTGTCAACCCGACCGGGTACGGATCCCACACTGGTGAGCAATACTCAAGTATAGGTCGAACGAGTGTTTTGTAAGCCACCTCCATTGTTGATGGACTACATTTTCTAAGGACTCTCCCAATGAATCTCAACATGGCACCCGCCTTAGCAACAATTAATTTTATATGATCATTCGACTTAAAATCGTTCCGTGCGCATACTCCCAGATATTTTACAAAAGTAACTGCTACCAGTGTTTGATCTGATATCATATAATGACATAATAAAGGATCCTTCTTTCTGTGTAATCGCAATACATTACATTTGCCTATGTTAAGGATCAGTTGCCACTCCCTGCACCTATCCGCTGCAGATCTTCCTGCATTTCGCTGCAATTTTCTAATGTGCAACTTCTCTGTATACTACAGCATCATCAGCGAAAAGCCGCATGGAACTTCCGACACTATCTACTAGGTCATTTATACATATTGCGAAAAGCAATGGTCCCATAACACTCCCCTGCGGCTCGCCACAAATTACTTTAACGTCTTCTTGAAATCTGGAACTACCTGTGCTCCTTTCCAATCATTTGGAACCTTCCATTCCTCTAGAGACCTGCGGTACACGGCTGTTAGAAGGGGGGCAAGTTCTTTCGCGTACTCTGTGTAGAATCGAATTGGTATCCCGTCAGGTCCAGTGGACTTTCCTATGTTGAGTGATTTCAGTAGCTTTTCTGCTCCTTGGACACTTATTTCGATGTCAGCCATTTTGCAATGTCGGTTCATAGCAAATGGTCAATATGTACATATGTTTAGAATTCTCACCTGTCTCGTCTGTCATTAACATTCATTTTAAAACTTGTGACGATTGATCTCTAGAAAGCCTCTTTTTTGTGGGAACAGCAGCTGAACTTGTAACTGCCCTTAAGACCTCAAATAAACAGCGAAGTCTAAACAGCGCTAACACCACGATTTGCTGAACTGAAAGGATTTATTCCGACCGCAATACTAAACGAAACGTCGCGCTTTACCGGTACTTCCGAGAAGCAGCGAGCTACTAACGTAAGACAGGCCGAGCCACGGCCCACACGCATTCCGCATACAAGGCGCGCGTGTGGTTTCAAATGGTTCAAATGGCTCTGAGCACTATGGGACTCAACTGCTGTGGTCATAAGTCCCCTAGAACTTAGAACTACTTAAACCTAACTAACCTAAGGACAGCACACAACACCCAGCCATCACGAGGCAGAGAAAATCCCTGACCCCGCCGGGAATCGAACCCGGGAACCCGGGCGTGGGAAGCGAGAACGCTACCGCACGACCACGAGATGCGGGCCGCGTGTGGTTTCGCACGACATGATATAGAGTTACCATATGGGCTGCAAGCATGTAAAACAATGGCGTCCATGCACGTAAAAATGAAAATCGTTGTGCCATAATGAAGACGACACTATATTTGTATTGCTTTGCTGCCATTTAGTAATAATTAAAAGGAAGGTCAGCGTTGGCCGTAATATTGATGTTTTATTGATAGCAGAATCGATTTTCGATCACATGGTGCTCATCTTCAGTGCTGTACGAATTAAACTCAGACACTGGTATCAAGTTATCAATAACCAAAACTGAGAAGCGATCACAATAACTCTTTTCCAATCATTTGGAACCTTCAATTCCTCTAGAGACTTGCGGTACACGGCTGTTAGAAGGGGGGCAAGTTCTTTCGCGTACTCTGTTTAGAATCGAATTGGTATCCCGTCAGGTCCAGTGGACTTTCCTCTGTTGAGTGATTTCAGTTGCTTTTCTGCTCCTTGGACACTTATTTCGATGTCAGCCATTTTGCAATGTCGGTTCATAGCAAATGGTCAATATGTGCATATGTTTAGAATTCTCACCTTTCTCGTCCGTCATTAACTCTAGTTATTGAGATCGCTTCTCAGTTTTGGTTATTGATAACTTGATACCAGTGTCTGAGTTTAATTCGTACAGCACTGAAGATGAACACTATGTGATCGAAAATCGATTCTGCAATCAATAAAACATCAATATTACGGCCAACGCTGACCTTGCTCTTAATTTAACATACATGGTCGTTGTGCACACAGCACTCCATGGAGTGGCCAATCAATTTAGTAATACGTAAATCGACCCATGATTTACCTTATTGTACTTGTACAAGCATTGTCCGGGCTCACCGCAAGAGTTGCTCACTTCTGACGTTTGGTGAGGAATGGCACCTTCTACAGCAGAGGTCGATCACACATATATCTTCCACCAGTGGTGACATCTATGGGAATTGTTCAAATGGTTCAAATGGTTCAAATGGCTGTGATCACTATGGGACTTAACATCTGAGGTCACCAGTACCCCGAACTTAGAACTACTGCAACCTAACTAACCTAAGGACTTCACACACATCCTTGCCCGAGGCAGGATTCGAGCCTGCGACCGTAGCGGTCGCACGGTTCCAGACTGAAGCGCCTAGTACCGCTCGGCAACTGCGGCCGGCTATGGGAATTGTGTTTTAGTACTTGGGTCATTCGTAATCGCCCCTTATAATCTAAATGAAATTCACTACAGTTACACTGCCCCACAAAACACGTGAAGCACACACAACAGTAGGAGAAAAAGAATTGAACCTTTCACAGGTATTTTGGTTACAGAATAATAATTTAATTATGATGTATTGAGTTTAATACCTCAGTTCCCTACGTTCCGGTGAAAATACCTGCCGAACAGTGAAGAAGCCTCCCATATACAGTGGTCAAACGGAAAAATTTCAGAGAGATGCAAGAATACAGTGTGTCTCTACATGTTGCTACGACTTTAATGTGTTATGCCGGCCGCAGTGGCCGAGCGGCTCTAGGCGCTTCAGTTTGGAACTGCATGACCGCTACGCCTCGGGCATGGATGTGTGTGATGTCCTTAGATAAGTTAGTTTTAAGTAGTTCTAAGTTCTAGGGGACTGATGACCTCAGATGTTGAGTCCCAAGCTCCTCAGAGCCATTTGAACCAATTGAATGTGTTATAGCATCCAAACTAACTATGATATTCGCAACATATTTGGCTTGTGTGACGCGCTATCTCACAAAGTTTTTATGGCATTCAATCAGTTTCAGCATGTGCGCCTTTCGTGGCGCGCACAACATGCAGTTGGTTTACAAACTCTGTCCACACTCGACGCAACGTATCTGCTGCAACTGTGGCTATTGCAGCAACTATTCGATTGTTTACACCATTGATATGGTTGACAGGAATTTAGTAGACTCTGTCCTTAACACAGTGTTTGTGTAGAATGTCTTTGACATTCCGCCATAGAAACAAGTCCATCAGTGTAATGTTAGACGACCTAGGAGGCCAGGGAATTGGACCACCCCTGCCAATTCAGCGATCTGGAAACACTCGGACTAGAATATCTAGCACAGTATGAGCCCAATAAGGCGGTGTAGCGCCTTGTTGGAAAATGACTGTGTCTTAGTAGTCTTCCGGTTGCAGTAACGCAATCAGCTCCAGCAAAACAAGTTAATTGTTGGAATTAGCTGTTTTTCTGGAAAAATGGTCCCAAAATACGATCAACCAATAAAACAACAGAACATATCCCCTTTCGCATTGTCGCGTATCCCTTCAGCCAGATTTATGGTGCCACAGGTATGAACATTGCGTTTGTTTACCTTACACACACGTGGAATGTTGCCTCATCAGAAAAAGGTAGATTGTTTAGAAAATTTCCATCCTTCCCCGGACGGTGAATAACGTCCACAGCCAATTACATACGTTGTGTCTTGTCATCTGGTTTCAATGCGAGCAACAGTTGCATTCGGTAGGGGTATATGCGTAAACATTTCCGAAGCACCAACTACACTGTCGCCCGAAGGATTCCCAGTTGTTGCTACGCCCTCGAAACAGGCTGCAGCAGTGAAAGTTGAGGGGCCAACAGTATCACTTCTGTATCGGATTCACCTGTTCCAGATCGTCCAATGTGATGCTTCACATCAACACTTCCTGTCTGCATAAAATTCCTACATCACGTACCACGCCTCCATTAGTCACAAGCTGATGATGATGATGAAGTCCCATACTCCTTGACAGAGCGTATTGGAACCATGCGGAAGAGCCGTACCGCCGTACTAGGCAAGGTCCTAGTGGAGGTGGTTAGCCATTGCCTGCCTCCGACCGTAATGGGCATGAATGAAGTCACAAGCTACAAATTTGTATATCGTGGATGGAGAGTGCATTACCTTAACCGTGCACTATTGAAATATACGAATTTAGAACAAAATTTGCATGAAGGCTGCTGGGCAACTTCGAGGGTACATACAAGGTGCTCTACATGAACATGTTGATGGCGCAAATACGCCATACTATGCATCAGAAATGGCACAGTTCTGTGATCAAGGAATGGGTCTAATACCAGAAACAAATGCAGGAATTTTATTTCATGGCCGCAAGAAAGTTATAAAAAAGCTCCAGTTTACTGCGCAATAACGTTATAATAATTACGCTTTACCAAGAAATGATCATAGCAGTAATACACCAATCCCACAAAGCATGTCAGTTAGCAACCCACTATCCAACTTGAATTTTCAATACAATAAGATGTGGAGGACGAGTCTAGAGCACATACTACACAGGGAAAGCGTCTGATCGAAAGTATCCGGACCCCCATTACCAGATAACAATAGAGGGTGTGTCCACCTTCACCTATTTTTGACGGCGTTGGAGACAACACGGTGTCGAGTATAGACTCCTGATGAAAGCTAGCCCACGTGTGCTAGTAATAAGGATTCCACAATAAATGCGCCAAGGAAATCAACTACTCTACTGTCACTGATGAAGCCTGAGGATGACGGTAGTGTGTCACCGGAACTAGTCGTGCGATAGAACAAAGACATTCTCAAGATACAGGTCTGATGGTACTTTTCCTTATAAGGTTCGATTGTCTTGCTCTTATCAACAGGCATCGACTCCGAAATGTTCTCCTACTGTAAAACCTGTTCATGTTCTTCCGCATTTGACGTTTTCTTAAGCGCAGTAAGGGTGCCACACCCTAAACACGAAAAAACATCCCCATACCGTAAAACCACATCATCTATACTTCAACATTGTCATTACACATGATGGCAGGTTAAATTCCCTAGTAACTCACCAAACCGAAACACTAACATCGGACTGCCACAGAGCACAGCGTCATTCATCACTCCGAATCACTAATTTCCAGCCATCCACGGTCCCGCGGCGTAGCTCTTTACATCGCCTCAAGCATCGCTTAGGACTGACAATTGAAATTTGTGGCTCACGGGAAGTTCCTCGATTATTGCACCCCATTCTTTTTAACTCCATACGCACAGCAATTGTGCTAGCTGGACAGCTGGTACCACTTTGGAGCTCTCGAATGACTCTATCCTCCGAATTGATGCGATACACGAGGTCTTTCTGGTCTCGATTTAGATGTAGCCCTTCCTTAGCGTTTCCATTTCACGGTCACCAACAGTCAAGTCGAACAGCACTAGAACGACTGACATATCTCTGATCCATTTGTTCCTCGGGTAACATCCAACGACGAGTTCACATTTGAACTCACTGAACTCCCCTGACCAACAATTCTGCTATCACTGCTTCTCTAACGTCCGGATAGTTTTGAGTGGACGGAAACAACTATTACACAGTCAAAATTTTAATAATACGTCACATCACACAGTATTATGCCGAATCATACACAGAATCCAGTTTAGACGCATATTTAAAAAATTGCATAGCACTACAACAGGGAGAAATTGTGCTTGGTCATTACTGAAGAGCATACAATGCTTATAGCGTAGCTAACCAATGACGACGTTAAAGCAACAGTTCACAGAGATCTAGGGTAACAATCAGAGCCGGCCGCTGTGGCCGAGTGGTTCTAGGTGCTTCAGTCCGGAGCCGCGCTGCTGCTGCTGTCGCAGGTTCGAATCCTGCCTCTGGCAAGGGTGTCCCATAGTGCTTAGAGTCATTTGAACCATTTTAACCATCAGAACTGGTCGATCTGCTTCTCAATGTTGTAACCTCCTCACAGAAATACAATAATGGAAATGAACCAAGCGTAAACTCCCCACAGAATAATAATTAAAATGTTTTTTTAATATTGTAACCTCTGAACAAAATTGGCTCCCATTTATAATCTGTGTGCAGAAATGCATTCACATTTAATGTTCCCACAAAGTTCTTTTCTCATTTAATGCTAAGTTCGAAACAGAAAAATTCCTAAACACCAAAATAATAAATAAAATTTAGTAACCTGGTAAATTTTATGACGACAGCAGCGCTGCGCCTCGGCCCTATATTCTGAATAAAAAAGAAGCAAAAATTCTTACCTCAATAAAAACTGCAAATATATCTGCTCTTACATAAAAATTTTCGGCACAGCTCCGTGCAGTGCTGGCCCATGCTTTGTGATTCGTGAAAGGAATTAATTATTCATTGGATAAAATCTTTAAATTGAAATGAATGCTTTTTTTGAAACAAATTAAATGACAATTAACATACATTATTAGATATGCGCAAGGCTGCTTCTTTACCTTCTACAACAATACTCATCCTCCAGAGTCCTGACCAGAGTCACGAGCTGAGCAGGCAGCCGACACGCGAAGACTACCGCCGATTCACGCAGACTACTCAAGACTACCGTCGACACGCGCAGACTAGCGCAGACTCGCGACAAGCAACAACTAACGACACACTGCTCTCTGGTCAGAGACTCTCCTAAGTACCTCACCTCTTACAATGTTTATTTAGAGCTTGGCATGACTAAACCTTACACATTACCAGTCTGAGTTGTTTCCTAATGATCAAGGAATTACTGTATTTATCATGATGAGAAACAATTTCAGCAGCGCATTAATTCTATTACGTTACTTAATGCAGATGACAAAATATTAGAGACGTTAATAAAAAAACGAAAAACAAACATACTAACCTTATGATAGGAAATTATCATTTCTATAATTCAAGAAGATATATGCCAAAACCCCCCATGAACCATGGACGTTGCCGTTGGTGGGGAGGCTTGCGTGCCTCAACTATACAGATGGCCGTACCGTAGGTGCAACCACAACGGAGGGGTATCTGTTGAGAGGCCAGACAAACATGTGGTTCCTGAAGAGGGGCAGCAGCCATTTCAGTAGTTGCAGGGGCAACAGTCTGGATGATTGACTGATCTGGCCTTGTAACATTAACCAAAATGGCCTTGCTGCGCTGGTACTGCGAACGGCTGAAAGCAAGGGGAAACTACAGCCGTATTTTTTCCTGAGGGCATGCAGCTTTACTGTATGATTAAATGATGATGGCATCCTCTTGGGTAAAATATTCCGGAGGTAAAATAGTCCCCCATTCGGATCTCCGGGCGGGGACAACTCAAGAGGACGTCGTTATCAGGAGAAAGAAAACTGGCGTTCTACGGATCGGAGCGTGGAATGTCAGATCCCTTAATCGGGCAGGTAGGTTAGAAAATTTAAAAAGGGAAATGGATAGGTTAAAGTTAGATATAGTGGGAATTAGTGAAGTTCGGTGGCAGGAGGAAACAAGACTTTTGGTCAGGTGATTACAGGGTTATAAATACAAAATCAAATAGGGGTAATGCAGGAGTAGGTTTAATAATGAATAAAAAAATAGGAGTGCGGGTTAGCTACTACAAACAGCATAGTGAACGCATTATTGTGGCCAAGATAGACACAAAGCCCATGCCTACTACAGTAGTACAAGTTTATATGCCAACTAGCTCTGCAGATGATGAAGAAATAGATGAAATGTATGACGAGATAAAAGAAATTATTCAGGTAGTGAAGGGAGACGAAAATTTAATAGTCATGGGTGACTGGAATTCGTCAGTAGGAAAAGGGAGAGAAGGAAACATAGTAGGTGAATATGGATTGGGGGGAAGAAATGAAAGAGGAAGCCGCCTTGTAGAATTTTGCACAGAGCATAACTTAATCATAGCTAACACTTGGTTCAAGAATCATAAAAGAAGGTTGTATACCTGGAAGAATCCTGGAGATACTAGTAGGTATCAGATAGATTATATAATGGTAAGACAGAGATTTAGGAACCAGATTTTAAATTGTAAGACATTTCCAGGGGCAGATGTGGATTCTGACCACAATCTATTGGTTATGAACTGCAGATTGAAACTGAAGAAACTGCAAAAAGGTGGGAATCTAAGGAGATGGGACCTGGATAAACTGAAAGAACCAGAGGTTGTACAGAGTTTCAGGGAGAGAATAAGGGAACAATTGACAGGAATGGGGGAAAGAAATACAGTAGAAGAAGAATGGGTAGCTCTGAGAGATGAAGTAGTGAAGGCAGCAGACGATCAAGTAGGTAAAAAGGCGAGGGCTAATAGAAATCCTTGGGTAACAGAAGAAATATTGAATTTAATTGATGAAAGGAGAAAATATAAAAATGCAGTAAATGAAGCAGGCAAAAAGGAATTCAAACGTCTCAAAAATGAGATCGACAGGAAGTGCAAAATGGCTAAGCAGGGATGGCTAGAGGACAAATGTAAGGATGTAGAGGCTTGTCTCACTAGGGGTAAGATAGATACTGCCTACAGGAAAATTAAAGAGACCTTTTGAGAAAAGAGAGCCACTTGTATGAATATCAAGAGCTCAGATGGCAACCCAGTTCTAAGCAAAGAAGGGAAGGCAGAAAGGTGGAAGGAGTATATAGAGGGTTTATACAAGGGCGATGTACTTGAGGACAATATTATGGAAATGGAAGAGGATGTAGATGAAGACGAAATGGGAAATAAGATACTGCGTGAAGAGTTTGACAGAGCACTGAAAGACCTGAGTCGAAACAAGGCCCCAGGTGTAGACAACATTCCATTAGAACTACTGACGGCCTTGGGAGAGCCAGTCATGACAAAACTCTACCATCTGGTGAGCAAGATGTATGAGACAGGTGAAATACCCTCAGACTTCAAGAAGAATATAATAATTCCAATCCCAAAGAAAGCAGGTGTTGACAGATGTGAAAATTACCGAACTATCAGCTTAATAAGTCACAGCTGCAAAAGAAAAGGCAAACCTACGTTTCTAGCATTTGTAGACTTGGAGAAAGCTTTTGACAATGTTAACTGGAATACTCTCTTTCAAATTCTGAAGGTGGCAGGTATAAAATACAGGAAGCGAAAGGCTATTTACAATTTGTACAGAAATCAGATGGCAGTTATAAGAGTCGAGGGGCATGAAAGGGAAGCAGTGGTTGGGAAAGGAGTGAGACAGGGTTGTAGCCTGTCCCCTATGTTATTCAATCTGTATATTGAGCAAGCAGTAAAGGAAACAAAAGAAAAATTCGGAGTAGGTATTAAAATCCATGGAGAAGAAATAAAAACTTTGAGGTTCGCCGATGACATTGTAATTCTGTCAGAGACAGCAAAGGACTTGGAACAGCAGCTGAACGGAATGGACAGTGTCTTGAAAGGAGGATATAAGATGAACATCAACAAAAGCAAAACGAGGGTAATGGAATGTAGTCAAATTAAATCGGGTGATGCTGAGGGAATTAGATTAGGAAATGAGACACTTAAAGTAGTAAAGGAGTTTTGCTATTTAGGGAGTAAAATAACTGATGATGGTCGAAGTAGAGAGGATATAAAATGTAGACTGGCAATGGCAAGGAAATCGTTTCTGAAGAAGAGAAATTTGTTAACATCGAATATAGATTTAAGTGTCAGGAAGTCGTTTCTGAAAGTATTTGTATGGAGTGTAGCCATGTATGGAAGTGAAACATGGACGATAACTAGTTTGGACAAGAAGAGAATAGAAGCTTTCGAAATGTGGTGCTACTGAATAATGCTGAAGATAAGGTGGGTAGATCACGTAACTAATGAGGAGGTATTGAATAGGATTGGGGAGAAGAGAAGTTTGTGGCACAGTGTGACTAGAAGAAGGGATCGGTTGATAGGACATGTTTTGAGGCATCAAGGGCTCACAAATTTAGCATTGGAGGGCAGCATGGAGGGTAAAAATCGTAGAGGGAGACCAAGAGATGAATACACTAAGCAGATTCAGAAGGATGTAGGTTGCAGTAGGTACTGGGAGATGAAGAAGCTTGCACAGGATAGAGTAGCATGGAGAGCTGCATCAAACCAGTCTCAGGACTGAAGACCACAACAACAACATATGCCAAAAGCATATCCAATTTAAAGCCTTCAAGGTGGCACGATTTCATGTGCTTAAGGCGTTAACTGATGGGTTAACTAAAGATCTATTGATGCTTGATGTATTATTCTGGAACAACGATTAACTGAAATCTTTTTCTCTCTGCTCTAGAACTGCCTGAATTCATATTGTGCTTTATTGAATTTATTTTAAGACAGAACCATTTTACTGAGGTTATGTTCTATACAATGTCAAAATCTGAAATTCAAAGAAAGATGAATAAAATCTGAAATATTAAATGTTTATTTCCGATTATTCTGTATTGATATAAATAATTGCATTCATTTGAGTCTGACGAATTTTACTTGTTAAAAAAATTACACAAATTGTTGAAAAAAATCGATGTATCTTTTATATGTAAAGTGTTACCTTCTTGGAGGCCTGCACCTTACCACTTCCAGGTCTTCCCTAGCTATCGTTTTCGATGGTAGCGGAGCTTGGTTGTGGTGGTGAGTGAATTGTCATACCAGAAAAGGGCATAAAAAGCTAAATTTATTTTGTGAAGCCTTTGTTTTGCATACGCTTTAGTTGTTTTGTTCCCAGGTGATTCTGTTCTCAGTCATTGTCGTGAGAGATGTTGTTGGTTTCGGCACATGAAGAAAGACCAGTTAGTATATGAACTGCAAATACGGAGCCAGTTTCCTTGACCTGGACCAAATTGTTCGGGATATAGAAGGCAGTAGTTTTGCTAATGAGATAAGGAGTATCGCTGAGCAAAAGAGTAATTTTTCGGGAACCTATTCCCCTTAATATTGCGATGATAGTTAACGTGCACTAGATCGTGTAAACTGTTTTAGTTGTAATAGCGTGGGATATTTATCCCATGACTGTATAGTTACACTTGAAAAAGATAACGACAGACGTTGTTTCCCGGAAATGGGACTGAGGAAGGCAAAGAAGTTGGCCTTCCAAGGAGTGCAACCACTTATATGGAATCAATCAGTCCTCCATAGCCTTTACCTGTGCAACCGCTTTCACGCACAAAGAAAAGCAATAAGTAAATTTTTACTGTGGTGGATTATTTGACCCGATTTGTGTAGGGGTACGACAACGGGTTTCTCAATTCAAAATCTTGATGAAATACTTTCTTACTTTTGCTCTCACAAGAGGTGAGTCCTGATAATGCGCCTACCTTCACTTCTAGAAAATTTAAGAAATTCCGTTTTGGTAGCTTCATATCACATATCGCCATTATCTCAGAAAGTGTTGTTCAGAAACTGTAATCAGTGATGGTTACGTATCATACCCAATCTCCGATTAATTGGGATCAGTCCATCAACTGCTTAACTTTGCCTCCAATCCCGCTGCAAATGAGGCGCATGAGACCACCCCCGTCAAATTAATGCTTGAATATCCAACTAACTCACTAGTATCCAACCTTTGGTCTGCATCCACGGGAAGAACGAACCTAGTATCAATTCAAAGAAATTGGGGTAAGGCGGTTAATAAAATTCGTTCAGCAAACAGGCGAGAGACCCGAAGGTGTAACAATTGTACGAGGCCTGTCTCGTTAAGGATTGGGGATCTCGTTATCGTAAAGAACCTCTGGGCTCAGAGAAAGATATCAGACAGAATTCCAGCTAATCCATTGCCGCATTTTGTTGGACCACATCAGATTCTAAGGATGCCCACCCTGGTAGACTGCTAGTTCGAAATTTGGATACCGGTAAACTCGATAAGGTTCATCATAGCATTACTTCTAATGACTGCGAGGCCATATGCACTCAGTAAAAGAAAGGGAGGAAGGCGCTCAGGACGATCATTCCTCCCCAGGTTTGACTTTTAGGTGCGGGAGGATAGAACCATAATAGTGCATTGATATGAAATCTAAAGCATGGTATAATATCTTTACCTCTGTAGCTAAGCAACCGCCTCCTTTGCATTCTCCTGGAGGGCGCGCCAGCTCTCCACTGCCCTCGACTTACAGGCGCTGCGCATAAGGCTGCTCGCAGCCTTTACCACCAGTAACTGTAAGATGGCCATTCAAGAACAAGTATTGTCGGTCATGCGGCAAACATATGCTATAAGTGTTGTGACTGACAATTCGCAATTTACCACAAACACAACTTTTATTGATGTTAGTTCACAAAGTTGATGACTGAACAAGAAACGAAAGGTAACAATATCGATGCCAGTAAAAGTCTCCTACCTGAGGCAAAAAAAAGTTCACTTCTAATTTTCCACAAAAGTTCCTGGTAACACACACATACATACACACACACACACACACACACACACACACACACACACAGTAGTAACAGCACTATTCAGAGACGAAGACGTAATCTTCAACGGACGCGGTACCCGAGGTCGGCATCCGGCGTGAACTGAACTTCAGGGCTGGTTCTAGGCCCTAAATAGCTGTCTCCAGCCAATCAGGTTTTGGCATAGTGATACTTACCGCAGGCCGTGGCTCGAGCTCCCCCTGCAGGAAGTAGTGCTCGGAATGTTTGTTTCCATTATCTTGTATGTAAACAGCCGGTGTTTACCATGATGCTTTTGGTATGCCTTGACCATAGACAACGTCGTCCTCTGTGGTACAATATGGGTTGCTGGCCCTCAGGGGCTACCTTATAATACCCCTCCCCCTTCCCCCTTGGAAAAGCTAGTGCAGCACAGGCAACCGCGGGGGAGAGAGTACCAATATAGCCCGGAGCCATAGGCTGATCTGCTGCTAAGTCCTCCTGAAGTAGGCATTGGAACCTGGCTGCCAGAGAGTAGGGCGCCGCTTTCTGCGCGAGGCGGCTGGAATGCCACAGTGGTGGTGGTTGTGAGGCGACGTTGGGCTGGGCAAGTGGCGTGGGGACGTCCGTGTCGTCCAACCAAGGCGTCGTCGAAGAGGGGCCAGGAAGTGGGTTCAGGGGAAGGTTCTGGAGCTGTCCCGGGTCCAGATTATGAAGCAGTGTAGGGCTAGCAGCCAGCATCTGCTGGTTATCTGCGGGAAGATCATCCACCAACTGAGGAGAGGGCATCAACATAGGCCCCAAGGAAGGGACCGGCGATGGGAGAGAGAGAGAGGAGCTGGTGTTTGGGGCTGTGGCTGCTCAAGGAAATGAGGACGCAGTTGGTTGCGGTGACGTGAAACCACCCTGTCGTCCAGGCATACGTCGAAAATTTGTCAACCATGGGGCTGGAAACGACCCCCGAATGGCAGCTGGGACAGGACCTGAAACCACAAGCCCACACCTTGGAGCTGGATGAAAATTGGGAAGCATCTGGCAGGGTGCGAGGTCCAACCTGTGGTAGGAAAAGATGGAGTAGGGTCTGAGACTGGCTACCATGGAGCAGTTGGACAGGACTCCTGTCACTCACCGGTGTGGCCCTGTAGGTACTGAGAAATAACGTAAGAGCTTCTTCCAGATAACGGTCCTCCGTGTACTTCTTCATCTGAGTTTTAAAAGTGTGAACAAGGCACTCCGCCTGTCCATTGACTTTGGTATGGAAAGGAGGGGTAAAGACGTGGTGGATACCATTATCATGACAGAATTTGGTGAACTCTTGACTGCGAAATTACAGGCCTTTGTCTGATACCAAGGTGACGGGAAGGCCTTCACTGGAAAATATTTTTGACAAGGCCATGATGGTATTCTCTGTGGTGATAGAGGAGCATTGGATAATGATAGGGAAGTGGGAGTAGGCATTTGTGACGAGTGATCAGTAAGCGCTGAGGAAGAGTCCCGCAAAATCTACATGGATACGTTCCCATGGGAGGGAAGGGGCTGGCCAGGATTGGAAGGACTGGCGAAGTGTGGTAAGGGCCTGGGTACACTGCTGACAACCCCGAACCATGCACTCCACATCTGCTGTCACACCTACCCAGAAGACATGGTGATGTGTGAGAGTTTTCTTCTGGGCAATACCCCAGTGACCTTGAGGTAAGACGTGGAGAATCCAGGTCCGCAGGGAGGTTGGTATGATGACTCATAGAGTGGCGTCATTTTCCGGACGGAGGAGTACCCCATTGATGGCCACCAGTTGATGGCGGATGGAGAAGAAGAATCGGAGGTCAGTCTGGGCGCGAGGCGGAGAAAGTGTCGGCCAGCCACGAAGAACATAGCGGCACACCAGGAGGAGGAGCGGATCTGTGGCCACCCTCTCAGCTGTGACTGGGAATGCAGCTATTGCATACTGTATGTCGTCATCGACCTGTAAAATTAGGAAGTCCGACGAATCGAATGCCGAATCCGGGCTAGGGGGGGGGGGGGAGACAAGGCATCGGCGATGGCATGCTGGGAGGTGGGCCGGAAATGGATGATGTACCTAAAACGTGAAAGGAATAGGGTCCATCGCTGCAGGCGGTGGAATGTCTTTCTGGGTAACTGGGCTGATGGGAGAAATAGGGCCATGAGGGGCTTATGGTCAGTGATTAAAGGTACGGTAGGAATTTGGTACAGGCAAACACGATGGCTAGGGCTTCGTTCTGAATTGAGAATAGTTGCATTGGGCCTCTGTAAGGGATTTAGGTATGTACGCCACCGGGCGTTCCGATCCATCCGGTAGACGGTGCGACATGACAGCCCCAATACCGTAGCCTGAGGCGTCCGTAGCCAAGAGGAGAGGATGAGATGTGTTATACGGTGTGCGAAATGCCACAGAGTGCAACCTCTGCTTTCAGGTTTGGAAAACCGATTCAGAAGCCGTGGACCAATGAAAAGGCACGTTCTTTCGGCATAGGTGATGGAAGGTTGCCGCAATGTGGGCGGCGGAGGGAATGAACTTTCGATAGTAGGCAATTTTACCCAGGAAAGACCGCAATTGATGGACGTCACATGGACGGGGAAGGGCCATTATAGTAGCGATGTGGGAGGAGGTAGGCGAAATGCTATCGCAGGAAATGATGTGACCCAGGTAGGAGATAGCAGGTTGAAAGAAGGAGCATTTAGCAAGGTTGCATTTTAGGCCTGCAGTCCGCAGGCGCAGGAACAATTTTCGCAGATGACTGAGAGGTTCATCCGAAGTACGGCTGGTGACGACGATGTCGTCGACGTAGTTCATACAACTTGGCATATCCCACAGGAGCTATTCCAAGTAACGCTGAAAGATGGCCGGTGCACTAGCGATGAGATACATGAGCCGGCCGCGGTGGTCTAGCGGTTCAGGCGCTCAGTCCGGAACTGCGGGACTGCTACGCTCGCAGGTTCGAATCCTGCCTCGGGCATGGATGTGTGTGATGTCCTTAGGTTAGTTAGGTTTAAGTAGTTCTAAGTTCTAGGGGACTGATGACCACAGATGTTAAGTCCCATAGTGCTCAGAGCCATTTGAACCATTTTTTGAGATACATGAGGCGGTTCAACCGGAACAGCCCAAACGGTGTGTTGTCGACGGCCCAGTGGGGTACGCCTCGGTAAGATCGATCTTCAAAAAAAGTTGTCCCCCTGCGAACTTGGAGAACAGGTCCTCGGGACGCGGGAGGGGATAGTCTTCAACCTGTAGCTGAGGATTAAGCGTAGTCTTGAAGTCGCCACAAACTCGAAGACGCTCGTCTGGTCTCTTGAGGACGACCAAGGGTGTCGCCCACGAACTGTAACGGACCGGAGTGACTACTCCCTCCATAGTGAGACGGTCCATTTCTTGATGAAGAGGCTGCTGGAGGGCGTGGGGAACATGCCAGGCTCGGAAGTACTTCGGGCGGGCAGACGGTTTCAGCTGGAGCGACGCATGAAAATCTTGAGCACAGCCGACGTCCGGCGAGAAGAGGTCCTGGAATTCCGTGCTCAAGGTATCAGCTGCCGGGAACGGAACCTGGGAAGACACCAGATGAACATTCTCGTCGATGGTGAAGTCAAAGGCCCGGAAGGCATCCAACTCAAAGAGATCCGCCCTGGCCGCATTGTTGACCACAACCGATTTATACATGACGGAAGCCATGAACAGACCCAAGAGGGCGATCGCTTGCTTATTATAAGTAAGGAGGCGCCGAGGTGTGGACGACAGGGGGGGGCGCCCCAATCTTTGCATAATTTCGTTTGCCCAATGTTAAAAAAATTTAATGAGTGTAACTTATTCTTCAGAAAAAATAAAATTTGTCGTTGTATGATGCTACTTAATTATGTTACCAATAAATGGACAAAAGTTGTACCGTTAAGTTGAACTCAGTCACTCGATTCCACCCTTTTATCCGAATGGCCCTACTTGAGAGATTAATGTAGGTAAGAAAAGATGTTGCTGCTTTTTTCAATCACCCAAATTCAATTACTTTTCAAAGTCACGCTAACATTACACAGACTCATTCCAAGGTATTAACTTACCCAGTAGTCCAAAACGTTTGTTATAGTTTGCTTGTAGTGATAACTACGCTGACCCACACTAGGTGCACACACTAAAGACTACACGACAATTCTTCCAAAATACATCGTCATTTCACAACATGTTTGTAACAAATTGACCCCACACATCGCCATTTTACAGAACAACGCAACAAATTGCTATATACATTGACATATTGCAGCAAAATTTTAGCAAATTGCCCTGTACGTCGACATATCACAGCAAAATTGTAAGAAATTGCCCTATATATCGCCCTATTACAGCAAAATTCCGATAAAGCGTACTACACATCATCATGCTATGGGAAAATCCGGTCAAATAGCCTCATACATCAGCAATAGGTACAAGTCACAAGAAATGCCTCAGAAATTAATAAGAAATGCTCTCAGTGCTAGAGACAGACAACAATCGCAACTTATACTAGTAACAATAGCTACTACCTATGCAGCCGATCAGTTCAACAGTAGTGCTAATCGTGACATACAAAATCTAGCCGGTCAACTGTCCCCTGACAACAAACCCTCTCACACAGAGACACACTATCAGGGATTCCATAAGGCACGGGTCGCATCGCCTCAAGACAACTGAGCTCCACAGGTCTGCAATTACTCAGTGCATACAGACAGCCACACATCAACAAGTCCGCTCTCAACTTGCGGCCCAGCCGCTGAGCGAGTGGGTCTGTCGTTGTGGTTTCACTGACTGCCCACAGCACACAGTGCACGGCTGGATAAACACCTCGAAACCAGAGAGAAAAGCCACACTCACCAACGACAAATTGCAGGAAGTGATACCAACTTGGAAAGTGTAATGTATTTTCCACTATGTAGCATCACCGTTTAACATTGTCAGCAGGTGATGACTGTTTTTATTGAAAAATGAAGTAAATACCTTAGCACAGAGTCACTGTAGTGTTTGGATGTGTCTGAAATGTAATTGAGAGCATAGAAATCCTCGTATCTTAGCAATATCAAGTATCTTACTACTGTTCAGTACGTCATCTCTTCGAAGCACCTGGATTGCGAGCTGAGAGCGGGCTTGTTGATGTTCAGCTGTCGGCATTGTGGACCTGCAGAGGTGAGCAGTCTTGAGGCCCTGCCACTTGTGGCTTATGCACCTGTTGATTGTGTTTCTCGGCAGCAGACGTTTGACCTGCTAGATTTTGTATGTTTAGCACTACTATGTGTCACCATAATTTATCATTATTAGCGGAAGGTGACAAACATTTTTTACTGAAAGACGATGTTAATAAACCAATATCTAGGTCACTATACGTGCAATGTGTGTCTGACTTTGGTGTCAGTCAAAGCTGAACTAAGAACTGATTTTGACCAATAATACCCTTAATTTAAACTTGAGAACAACATTGTCTATCTTAGGCAAGATCAAACTGTTCTCTTCGGCAAGTACATTTCAAGCTATAAGTTAGATCAGCCATTTGTGGTTTGTGATGTTTCATAACAAAAAGAAATTTGTGGTGGGAGGGAACAAGCCAGTCAGAAGACTGATAACTGACGTAAATTGACAAGTGCGAGCAGGACTCACGCTCTAAGGGTTTCTGCCAACTTAATTATGTATACGGTCAGTTCATCTATAGATTCTGAGGAGTGAGTTTGTGAGTAACAAAGTATGACACAAATGTACTTATCTTTTGATTGCATTGACGTAGAAGATCAAATTTTACACCCTACATGGACAAGAGACCTTAGTACTGCTCATAAACTTCAGCTTGCTACCCCTACCGGTCCCTATGAAAAAGGGGTCTTGACAGACGGGCAGACAGACAGAGATCAATGTGATTCTAAGAGGATTCCCCTATTATTGACTGAGGGACGAAAGCCTAAAGATGAAATTTTCCTCAGCTACATACTGCGCTGATAAGCCCAACTGACTGCACTGTAGTGCATACAATAATTATTTCATTAATTACCGTAGCGGCATATAATAGCATTGATAAATTGGTTCAAATAGTATACTGATTATAATTTCACTCTGAAAATATCCAGAAGCATTAATTAAAAGTTTTACAAACATATTACAAATTGCTTTAGCAAAGGAGAAGGTACAACAACAAGTGTAGTATATTAATCCGTTTTTTTTTTCTTCCAATATTACTGGCGAAGTCAGTTTTACGGATGGTACACTGTTTTAAAATTATTTAACTGTTTTAAGAATAAAAATCAGTCTTCAGAATACCTTCCATTAGGAACATGGGTGCACTCAACGACTATGATATGACTTTCAAATGATAGATCACAGCAAGCAGTCGTCCTTTTCTTGCAGGTTTTATTCGGCAAACCTAGATTTGATCTAGGGCATAGCCATTATCAATGCACCATTTCATCGTGTCAATGGACGTTCTAGTACGTTAGTCCCCCGTTTTTTGGGTTTCTGTCACAGTTCTTTCCAGACTACTGTTGATACAGTAGTCTTGAAAGAACTGTGACAACTGCTTGAACAAAAGGGGACTGACGAACTAGAACATGCATTGATAGGGTCAAACGGTGCATTGATAATAGCTAGGCACTAGCCCAAATCTAGATTTGCCGAATAAAACTTGCAAGAAAAGGACGAATTATTGCTGTGCCCTGTCATTTGAAATAGAAATCAATATTGCATAATGCACTTTAAATACTGAAAAGTAGAATATTACAATAATTCTGTGTACCACATGCTGTTAAGTTGCTCGTTTGTGTAGTGATGTTGAAATTGTACAGCCAAATTGTTTATCGGAAATTTGTCGTAGCATGGCTGCAGAAATTGTTATAAGTTCTTGGGGGTTGTAAATATAGCATTCTTCGTCCCCATGTAGCAGCGAAAGTACCAGCGTTACACATGGGGCATTAGTACCATGGGAATCATCACTGAAAGAAATACAGGATGATTTACGTGATTTCTGGGTTCAACGATTCCATCCTGCAAGACGCAAATGTATACCATTTGTACGTTCGCCAGTGGTGCACGCTCAGGCGCAGTTTCCATTACGACCTACTTTGCCGACCGTTGAACGTTGGCATTTCCGTTCCGCATGCCTCCGTCGGCTCACCCACCACTCAGACCTGTCAAACTGCCTGCAGGCCCCCGACACTGCTTTGACGGGGTGCCACAGCAGCGCGCCCACTCTCCCCAATCGGGCCGCCCTGACGTGTTACGTCACGAGCTCTGAGGCGCCACTGTCTCTCCCGCCCACGCTTTTGTCTGCAAATGTCAGGCCCAAGAGTGGAAGAGGACGAGTTAGAAACAGCAGCGCCCCGAATACTATCGAATTCATAAGCACGTTACCAGCTTGTCGACATTTGTATCCTATGGCAAAGCATGTTTCAGGCAATTCTTTAAACAGCTAGTAGTATTAACCACACTACGTTATCGACAATTCATCTAAGGTTGAGACAGACTTCCATATTCACAAGCAGGAATGGTTTCTTTAAGAGGGCACTGCCGATTTCCATCCGCATCTTGAAACAATTTGAACTTGTGCCCCGTCTCTTGACGTCGTTATCAACGGGATTCTAAAACCTAGTCTTCCTTGCTTCTGGTCCCCATTTGAAAAAATCCGCTATCTGTCTGGCCATTTATTTCCCTAGGAAGATTGTAAAAGAGTTTTATTCTTGCATATTTCACCCCTCTCCGTTACATTTTAATGAATCTAACTTTGGCACAGAGAGGGGTGAAATATACAAGTATAAAATTCTTTTCCAGGGAAATAAAAGACCGGACAGATAGCAGAATTTTTTTCAGGTGTGGATCAGAAAGAAGGAAGGCTAGGTTTTAACATCCCGTGGTTAACGACGTCAAGAGGCGCAACACACTTTCAGATGGTTTCAAAATGAGGACAGAAATCGGCCGTATCCTTTTAAAGAAACAATTCCGGCATTTGCCTGGACCGACTTAGAGATATCACAGGAAACCTAAACAAGTGTGGCTGGACGCACATTTGGACCTTCATCGTCCCGAATGCGGATCCTGTGTGCTAACAACCATGCCACCTCGCTTGGTGAAAATAGATTACAGATGTTCCTGCTTAACAATGATGACCATTATACATTAGTACAATGACTGATCGGTTAGCAGTGAACATGTTCTGGAACCTAGTGTCAGGGGCTGACACAATGGGCAGGAATGTACAATCCGTAAAAATAACCAAAGACGACTTTCAACGCAAAGTTACGTTTATTTAAATGGCACACGTATGTTTTTTCTATTGAAATGAAAACTATAGCTACAGTTGAGTGATAAGTCGTAGTACTAGCGTCCTAAACAAAATTATTATTACTTACATATAGCTCACAGACACTTCAAGTTTGTGTATGACATCCAGCAGGGAAAACGCACTCACAAGTAACCGGTAACGTCAAGTCCGATGAATTTGCATCACCTCAACAGATGTTCGAATTGTCCACACGTCTGGAGACGGTGAACAAGTGAAGGTTCCACAGACTGTAGTATTTCCACATGTACTGCCGCACACGCAGCGGTAATTCGTTGTTGCATATGCTCTGGGGCGGTTGGATGGTTGGTGGTAAACACACTCTTTCTCCGGGCCTCTGAGTCAGATATCCAACTAAGTCACATCGGAGGACGGGCTGGCTAGCTCACAGGACATCCCCGTCCAGTGCACCTATTTGGAAAAATTGCATCCACAACTTCCCTGGATACACGTGCATGGTACATAAGGAGACCATCATGCTGGAATCACATTGATAGAAGCGCCCACAATCTCACGTCCTCCCTGAGAAGGCGTAGAGTGTCTTGCAGAAATGATGCATATAGCCGCCCAGTTAATGTTCCCTGATAAAAGTAGAGCTCTGCAATACGGTTACCAATGAGCCACACGAAACACTGGCACACCCCTGTCGATGATGTGCAACTGCGGGAAGTCAGTGGGGGTTTTGCACGGAAATGGAGTGCATGTTCCGCCGATTCACATGATCATGTTTTGTGAACGAAGCTTTATCCCGTAAGCAATGTATCACGTAAGAAGTGCGGATGGGCTTGCAACAGCTGATGAAAAATGACAGAATTAACTGCAGGATTAAAAGTCATTCCCTTAGAGTTCTTTGTGGATTGAGATACGATACGGATGAATCGTATGTCTATGTGAAATTCTCAACACACTGCTGCGGCTTATTCCAGAACCGACGTACACTCACCTCCGGATTATGCACCACAGAAACCAGAATAGTGCTTCCGTTGTCATTGTTAGCTGGTGAGTTTTTACGTTGACGCTTTCTGGTGCCCAGCAGCCTGTTTTTCCATGTGACGCGTGCAGTTGTGGAAAATGGTACGATGTGTAGGACGTCGTCGATCTGGGTAGCGTTTAGCGTACACTGCAACAGCTGTGGTTGCATTTGCCTGACATTCGTCGTAAATTAACATTATATCTAGTTTCTCTTCATTACTGGCGACCGGCGTATCGATGAGACGACCGCAAATGTCACAGGGAAAGCAGTGTCCGAGACGTACGTGAAATGCGTCACAGTGTATTTACTGTTTGACACAAACAGCAGTACAGGAGGCCCGAGCAGGAGAAACTAGTAGACTTAACTTTCATTTTACTGATGACGTCTTCCATTCGTAAGGTATGCGACCACCCAGAATTGGCGTGTAGTAAGTCCATGGAAAGTGACAAGATGATTTCTCAGAATTACTACATACAGAGACTTAATAGTGTAGGTAGAACTAGCGCACTGATAGTAGCTTGTTTATAGCAGGCAACCCTTGCCCTGCAAATTGCTTCAAAAACGGTGACACCGTTGCCATCCCTGAAAATCTAGTATTTCGGAATATAAGAGGTTTAGAGCAGTGTAACCAAGTCTGCCATCACAAGCGGTACCTCTAGTATTCGTTCCTCAGCCATTTTTTAAACTAACATCGTGTTGAAATTGATGCTTCGTGAACCTTTATGGATTATGCATTCCTGTCTACTGTGTGAGCCCCTGGCATTGGTGCACCCCTAGCCAATTTCATTTTTCGTATTTTGTTTCTTCTCGGAAATATATGAGGTGTCAGAGTAAGGTGCGACATCCTGTATATATATTAAAATTTACGAAAACTTCTGTAAATTTATTTTAAGAGTTAATCCCTATTCAGAGAATATCTACACTCCTGGAAATGGAAAAAAGAACACATTGACACCGGTGTGTCAGACCCACCATACTTGCTCCGGACACTGCGAGAGGGCTGTACAAGCAATGATCACACGCACGGCACAGCGGACACACCACGAACCGCGGTGTTGGCCGTCGAATGGCGCTAGCTGCGCAGCATTTGTGCACCGCCGCCGTCAGTGTCAGCCAGTTTGCCGTGGCATACGGAGCTCCATCGCAGTCTTTAACACTGGTAGCATGCCGCGACAGCGTGGACGTGAACCGTATGTGCAGTTGACGGACTTTGAGCGAGGGCGTATAGTGGGCATGCGGGAGGCCGGGTGGACGTACCGCCGAATTGCTCAACACGTGGGGCGTGAGGTCTCCACAGTACATCGATGTTGTCGCCAGTGGTCGGCGGAAGGTGCACGTGCCCGTCGACCTGGGACCGGACCGCAGCGACGCACGGATGCACGCCAAGACCGTAGGATCCTACGCAGTGCCGTAGGGGACCGCACCGCCACTTCCCAGCAAATTAGGGACACTGTTGCTCCTGGGGTATCGGCGAGGACCATTCGCAACCGTCTCCATGAAGCTGGGCTACGGTCCCGCACACCGTTAGGCCGTCTTCCGCTCACGCCCCAACATCGTGCAGCCCGCCTCCAGTGGTGTCGCGACAGGCGTGAATGGAGGGACGAATGGAGACGTGTCGTCTTCAGCGATGAGGGTCGCTTCTGCCTTGGTGCCAATTATGGTCGTATGCGTGTTTGGCGCCGTGCAGGTGAGCGCCACAATCAGGACTGCGTACGACTGAGGCACACAGGCCCAACACCCGGCATCATGGAGTGGGGAGCGATCTCCTACACTGGCCGTACACCACTGGTGATCGTCGAGGGGACACTGAATAGTGCACGGTACATCCAAACCGTCATCGAACCCATCGTTCTACCATTCCTAGACCGGCAAGGGAACTTGCTGTTCCAACAGGACAATGCACGTCCGCATGTATCCCGTGCCACCCAACGTGCTCTAGAAGGTGTAAGTCAACTACCCTGGCCAGCAAGATCTCCGGATCTGTCCCCCATTGAGCATGTTTGGGACTGGATGAAGTGTCGTCTCACGCGGTCTGCACGTCCAGCACGAATGCTGGTCCAACTGAGGCGCCAGGTGGAAATGGCATGGCAAGCCGTTCCACAGGACTACATCCAGCATCTCTACGATCGTCTCCATGGGAGAATAGCAGCCTGCATTGCTGTGAAAGGTGGATATACACTGTACTAGTGCCGACATTGTGCATGCTCTGTTGCCTGTGTCTATGTGCCTGTGGTTCTGTCAGTGTGATTATGTGATGTATCTGACCCCAGGAATGTGTCAATAAAGTTTCCCCTTTCTGGGACAATGAATTCACGGTGTTCTTATTTCAATTTCCAGGAGTGTAAGAATTACGAAGATATACACACACTTTTGTCATGATACTGAATCTATGACGCCAGTATAAGGAAAAAGGACACTAGGAGAAAACGTATTCTCTAAATGATGATTTATCATTAAAATACATTTCTGAAAAGTCAGAGAAATTAATAAATTACGAAACTCACTAGCGGTAAATAAACGCAAGTTGCCACGATCAAAAGAATGCACAAATAGCGCGCTTTTACATCAAAAGGACAGAAGAGTGATGTTGGTCTGTGTTCGGTTTTCGTTCGACGGAACGCATATGTTTTCTCATAGTGGAGATGGAATAAAAAAGAATACAGTCACTTTGTTTGGACAAAATTTGTTTATATTTCTTCTGAAGCGTGGGGTATAGCATCAACTTATTTCAGATTTCTCTCTTCCTCTGATGGAGCACATTTGCAGTTGTATACACTGTGTCACTTAATTTTCGTCTTACTGGATCAACAGTATCACAAAACCCTGCTTTTTAGGAGGCAATCTTTGTCCAGAAGTCTGTCATTTCGCCCTGACGGTGCTACTTTACAACAGACACTGCTTTGTAGGAGGCCATCTGTGTCCAACAGTCTGTCATTTCATTTTGTCGGTGCTACTTTACAACAGCAGGATCGTCCTTATTAGGATTCGTTTCGAACTTCTGCACGCGTTAAAAAGAGAGAACTAACAGAGAGTAGGAAGCTACCACCCCACCACCGTTCTCATACTCCTCATACTCACGGAAGAGCAGCGCAAAAGAAGGAAGCCGGTATGGTAGTATTGTGTAAAGCAGAACTTTGATTTCTAGTGTATGTAACCCTCAACACTAGACTCGTACTCGCTATGTTTGTAACCTCTAGTTCCAGAGCGAGCAGAAGCTCATAGACAAACATCCTCCACATCGCTGTCTAAGAGACCCAGGAAAGTTGCTATATTCAAATTTTGTTCAGATTTCGGTCAAGGCATCATAGACATCACTGTCCATTCGGTGACATGCCTTATTTTGCATGCTATCAACTGTGGCGGCTAGCAAATATCGGCCTTGACTACTGGTGATAACATCAAGATCTGCCATTGTACTGCACACTACCTTGCTAGTGTTAATAATACCAGCAGCAGACAGGCTACATGATCTCATGCTGCAACTAGAAATTAGTGGACAAATGGCAGATTTTCCATCTTATACACATGTGGCTGTATCTCAGATTAATTTAGACACATACTGGCACGTTGGTTCACCACAGTGCACAGTGATCACGTCAATCCTGTTGCAGGTTCAGATCGTAGTCCGTGCCGAGTACAAAAATGCACTCAGCCACTGGCCTTGTTTGTAGTAATTTCTTGGACGATAACCAACACTTTTGACTTAGAAGATTTTGCACATTTTGGTTTCCAAATCCAATACTAGGTGAAGCTAGTTCCAGCTGAGATTCCATGCAAGGAACTTGATAGGTTACGTGCACAATATAATCAACTGTTTGAATACACATTCGTTTTTGTAACAAGGTTTGAAGCCCATGATTCTTTAAAGCAACCAACAGTGCTCAAGTCTTTAGAATAAGTCCAGTGCCTCTTACCATGCATGATTACAATAAAGCAGAACAATAAAAAGTATGGGAGTAATATTCCAGTATCAGCTAGCCAGTGGGCAATGCCTGTGGGTAAACTAAGAAAGTCAAATGAATCACTCACAACACGTGGTGATTTTAAGTGTATCAATAACATTCAAGCTAATACAGATCGATATCAATTTCTAGGAAAGTGAATTGTTTGTAAAAATTAGTGGCGGCCGTCTGGTCTCCCACGGGTGAGAGACCAGGAAAAGAGTAGCCCCTTGAGGCTCCCTTCCTGGGAATATGTGGGTGGAAACCACAGCAGCCCTTGGCTAAGTCTGACGTTACTTCCACTTGTGTCATGTTCCTTCTGTTTTCCTTCTATCGAACCTGCCTGGGACAACACTTGTTTTTTCGACCTCAAAGCTAATAAGTTCGAAGCCTGAGCGTGCCTTTAATTTTCTTTTCTAGGGCCAGAGGCAGCGTTAGGATAGCTTTCGGTACACCAACGAGGCCGGAAGAGGGAAACTGTAGCGTCTGTTCTCCCAGGGAACACATTGTGTGGTTCTGTTTGTAAAAGAATCCAGAGGCATAACTTCCTCTCAGTCAGATCTCCAGGAAGATCAGAGACAGAGATCAAAGACAGAAGCACTGAAGGAGAATGAAGAAAGGAAGAGGAAACGGAAGAGGTAAGGGAAGTTAAGGATTGGAACATGGAATGTGCTCACACTATTGCAGGCTGCCAAACTGGAAAATGCTAAACACGAAATGATGAAGAATAGACTGGACGTACCAGATATGTGTGAAGTGGATGGGAGTGTACGGAAGAACTGGATGGTGGAGAGTACGAATTTTTTTATTCTGGCAGAGAGGTGAGTGGCAGCTATGTTGTGACAATTAGTAAAATAGACGATGGAAAACGTATTGAAAGTGGAGTACACAGACGAAAGACTGATGATGATGAGATAACAACTTTCAAGAAGGGTGCCTTTTTAATACAAATATACATGCCAAAAAGTTGACACACTGATTAAAAAGTAGAAATATATTATAAAATACTGAAGAAACTATGGATAAAGAAAAAAAGAAACGCCTGCATAATCGTAATGCATGTATGCAGTGGTAGGAGAGGGGAAAGAAGAGGATTCGAAGATATGGACGAGAATTCAAATTAACAATAATTTCTGGAGAGAGAATTCTCTTGTGACTGGGAACACATTGTTTGAACATCAAAGGAGACGAATATATGCAGAGATATCTAGGTTGAATGACTACAGATTGATTACATCATAGCTCAGAATAGTTACAAAATCTGACCAAGGAATGACAGAGCGTAGAGTGGAGCAGACGCAGATTGAGAACAGAACTCGGTAATGGAGGACTTCCAAAGAAGATTGAAAAGAGAGGACGAAAAGTAAGAGAGAAATTTGATGCAGAAACGATAAAGAAAGAAGGTAAGGATGCTGAACTGGAAAACACATTTATGTCAAAACGGGGTAGATGGCCCAATGAAATGGAAGAGAATGAGACAAACTCTTAAGGAATCTGCAGAAGAAGTTGTAGGGAATGCAAATGCGAAAGAATAGGAAAAGAATGGGTACCAAAGACAATGCTGGGTAAGAGAGAAGAGAGAAGGAAATGGACGCCAGTAGGAATCGAGGAAGTGAAAAGAACGTACAGAGAGCTGAACAATGAATTGAGAAGACAGACAGGACAGGCAAGGAATACATGGACGAAAGAAAGAGGTAAAGAAATAGATAGGCTAGAAGAGGAAGCAAAATACGAAATGCATCTTTAAAGGAGAAGAAGACAGGGCTTTAAGAGACATGAAAAATCATAAAGGAAGTGGAAGTGATCCGTTACCAGCAGAGTTGTTTAAGAGCCTTGGGAGTAGCGGAGTGAAAAAGTAAACTCATCTATGTAATAAGATATACCAAAAAGGTGAACGGCTGGGTGGCTTTCTCTCGGCTTTAATGATACCACCAGGGAAGAAAAGCAATGTCAAGAAATGTGAGTATTTTAGACCCATAAATTTGATTTCTCATGCAGCAAAATTTCGGCTAAGGGTGATAAATGGAAGACATCACAGATGGCTGGACAAAAAATATTGTGGAAGAATAATACGGGTTTTAAAGAGGTAAAGGTAGAATAGATACAATTGTCCTGGTGAGAATTATATGTGAGAGATACATTGAAACAGGAAGAGAGATTAATAATATTTTCACTGACTTTGAGAACACCTTTAATAGAGTACAGTGGAATAAATTAATGGACATACTAAGGAAGACTGAAGTCGCCTGGAGGGATAGATGCTAATTAAAAATCTAAACTGAAGAGCCAAAGAAACTGGTACACCCGCCAAATATCGTTTAGGGCCCCTGCGAGCAATCAGAAGTGCCACAACACGACGGGGCATGGACTCGACTAATGTCTGAAGCAGTGCTGGAAGGAACTGACACCACAAATAATGCAGCACTGTCCATACATTCGTAAGAGTACGAGGGGTTGGAGATCTCTTCTGAAAAGATATGCTCAATAATGTTCATGTCTGGGAGTTTGGTGGTCGGCGGAACTGTTTAACATCAGAAGAGTGTTCCTGGAGCGACTCTGTAGCAATTCTGGACGTGTGGGGTGTCGCATTATCCTGCTGGAATTTCCTAAGTCCATCGGAATGCACAATGGACGTGAATGGATGCAGGTGATCAGTCAGGATGCTTACGGAAGTGTCACCTGTCAGAGTCGAAACTAGTCGTATCAGGGGTCCCATATCACTGCAACTGTACACACCCCATACTATTACAGCCCCATGCTGACATGCAGCATCCATTGATTCATGAGGTTGCCTCCATACCCTTACACGTCCATCAACTAGATGCAATTTGAAACGAGACTCTGCCTGTTTCATATCTCTGTATTTGAATACACATACCTATACCAGTTTCTTTGGCGCTGCAGTGTATAACTACCTCAGAAGGGAAGAGTACAGATTGGGAATCAGATGACAGAGGAAAGCACACTTGGAATGGAAGGAGAGTGAGGAAAGGCAGCTGCTTCTTCCCAATACTGTTTAACATATGTTTGGAGCATATTACACAGAAAGGTTTGAAACGAAAAGACAAGCGCGGATTGACTGTAGAAGGACATAATGTATTCGATTTGCGAATGGTGTGATGTTATTGGAAGAGAGCGAATGAACTGTGACTGGAAGGTTAAAAGAATTAAATAACATCTGTGAGGAATGTGAGAATAACGAAATGACAAAATGAGTGGAGATACGTGCAAGAAAATTAGGAGGAACTATAAAGGTAGGACAAGAAGATATAGAACAGGTTAGTGTCCTCACATATCTGGCAATCATGATTACGAAAGACATGAAATGCAATAAGGAAGCGAAAACACGCGTAGCAATGTCCAAGGAGGCATTCAGTAATAACAGGAGCTTCTATGTAGGTACATAGACATGAAACTGAGGAAAAAACTGGCGAAGTGCTTTATATAAAGCGTGGTAAACAGACGGAAGAACATCACAACACCTAAAATTAATTAACGTAAAGTAATGAAACTTCCGCAATACGTTTATGTAGGTACATATTTAGACGATTAACACAGGTTCTTGAAAGCCCGAGATAAGCCATTGCAAATATGAACTGTCTGTACATTATTAACAGGTGTAACCGCCAGACTAATGAACGCAAGCGTCCATGCATTGTGTTGTACAGGTGCAGGATTTAGTTGGTGTAATAGAGTTCCATGCCTGTTGCACTTGGTCCGACAGTACAGAGGCTGTTAATGCTGTTATTGGATGACGCTGGAGTTGTTGTCCAATGATGTCACATATGTACTCTATTGGAAACAGATCTGGTGATCGACCGGGCCAAAGCAATATTCCGACACTCTGCAGAGCATGTTGGGTTACAACAGCGGTATGCGGGAAAGCGTTATCCTGTTGGAAACCTCCCCCTGAAATACTGTTTGTAAATGGCAGCACAACAGGTCGAATCTCCAGACTGACGTACAGATTTCCAGTCAGGGTGCGTAGGATAACCACGAGGGTGCTCCTGCTGTCATACGAAATCACACCCCAGACCATAACTTCAAGTGTAGGTAGGGTGTGTCTAGCACGCAAACAACGTTGGTTGCAGCCCCTAAACTTGTCTCCTTCTAACCAGAACACAGACATCACTAGCACCGCGGCAGAACCAGCTTTCATAAAAATACAACAGACCTCCGCCCTGTCCTCCAATAAGCTGAAGCAGGAAATGGCAGTGGTTTGGGGCCAATGGAATTAACGCTACAGAGCGTCTGGCTCGGAGCTGTCCTTAAATCAACTGATATGTAACAGTTCGTTGTGTCACTGTGGCGCCAATTGCTGCTGCCGATGCAGTACGATGCGCCAGAGCCATACGCTGGACGCGATGATCTTTCCACTCGGTTGTACTACTAGGCCGTCCGGAGCACGGCCTTCTTGCGACCGTGCTTTCTCTTGACTACCTCTGCCATCAGCCATGTACAGGAGCTACGTTTCTGTCAAGACTTTCCGCAGTATCACAGAATGAACATCCAGCTTCTCGCAGCCCTGCGGCACGACTTCGTTCAAATTCAGTGAGGTGTTGATAATGGCGTCTGTGTCACCTTAAAGGCATTGTTGACTAACATCAACTCGCTACATCCAGTGTCAATGGTAACTAACCCTCACGACGGTTACAGCGTATATTTAAAGTGAACCTCACATGCATTCTCGTAGTAGCGCTGCTGTCGCTATGCTTATGCCACTGGGCCGAAATCTGAATAGACATAATCTCTCAAATGCAGAAACACACCTATCAACTTTCGTATCTGTCGCACAACTCCTTATTGCTGTTGCGTTCTTTTTTTTTTCTTTTTTTTTTGCTTAAATGTATTATACGGAGCTGAGACATCAACACTGAGTAAAATGAAAGAAAGAAGAATAGAAGCATTTTAAATGTGGATTTGGAGGGGGATGAGGGGGATAAAATAGGTATAAGTGAGGAACTAGAGGAGCTGGGAGAAGTGAGAGAGATTTTAAAGGTAATCAGGAAGAGGAAACACGATTGGGTTGGACACTAGATGAGAAGAGACTGTTAACTGATACATGCTATAGAAGAAACGGTGAATGGAAGAAGGAGGTTCAAATGGTTGAAACGGCTCTGAGCACTATGGGATTTAACTGTTGAGGTCATCAGTCGCCTAGAACTTAGAACTACTTAAACCTAACTAACCTAAAGACGTCACACACATCCATGCCCGAGGCAGGATTCGAACCTGCGACCGTAGTGGTCGCGCAGTTCCAGACTGTAGCGCCTAGAACCGCTCAACCACCCCGGCCGGCGAAGAAGGAGGAATGGACACAAATGATACCAGATGGTGGATAGTATAACGATAGAAAACAGTTGTCGGAAAACGAAGATGGTAGCAAATGACGGAACTGCATTGGGAGCTAGGGCAGATGATGAAGATTTTACTTTTAGAAAGTATGTAATAACTGATTGTTGAAGTATCGTTATGAGTAACATTCACGGTCGCATTTGCTTCCACAATATGTCCTAGACACCTAAGCAGCTGATCCAAGGTATTCGCAGTTGTGTTAATCAACTAATTACTGTTATTTATAAAGTGCTATTCATATTCTGTAATGACGTAAAATACACAATGGACGGAAATTGAATGTTGTGCAATTCTAATCATGGGCAAAACAAACCACCAGACAAAAAAACAAAAAAAACTAAGAGAAAACATCGGCTCCCAGTTTCTCTCTTACACATAAATTTACTGAATTTTCTCTTTTTGAGAGTACTGAAAAGTGATCTGTTTTAATCGTTAAAAACCATTCAACAACGAATATAGTATAAAGTATTTCCTTATTTAAGGCAGTCGCTTTCAACAGACTTTGCTGTCATCTTGAGGTCTTAAAGTGTCTTTGTTGTAAAACGTGTTCATTTTACGCTGAACGTCGCGCAAAAGATGTCAAATGAATAAAAATCAGCACATTATAACAGATTTTTCGTAGCTAAAATATTTGAAAACATAAAGCACTTTCCGCAGAAGGCCGTGTCCATATGTATATTGCTCACAGATGCTTGTTACATCTTACACAAGCGGTACACTATAGCCCATCTGTTTACATATGCTGGACAATTCTGTTGAAACCAGTCGTCGTAAAGAAAGAAATATTTTATGGGATCTTGGCTGTTAAATGCTTTTTTAACATTAATTTATGTTTGTTTCGCTATCAATGCTACCAGAACTACCGGTAATACTACAAAGCCCCGCGGAATTAGTCGAGCGGTCTGAGGCGCTGCAGTCATGGACTGTGCGGCTGATCCCGGCGGAGGTTCGAGTCCTACCTCGGGCATGGGTGTTTGTGTTCGTCCTTAGGACAATTTCGGTTAAGTAATGTGTAAGCTCAGGGACTGATGACCTTAGCAGCTAGGTCCTATAAGATTTCACACGTTTGAATACTACAAAGTACTACGTCATTTACATATATAGTGTACTAAAACTACCAAACAAATTTCAACGAGTGCGGAGGCGTTTGAACAATAATTCTTCCCAATCTTCCCGCGTGAATGGAACTGGTTCAAATGGCTCTGAGCACTATGCGACTTAACTTCTGAGGTCATCAGTCCCCTAGAACTTAGAACTACTTAAACCTAACTAACCTAATGACATCACACACAGCCATGCCCGAGGCAGGATTCGAACCTGCGACTGTAGAGGTCGCGCGGTTCCAGACTGAAGCGCCTAAAACCACTCAGCCACACCGGCCGGCTCAATGGAACTGGAAGAAATACAAGAAGCACAATGGGGGGTACGCTCTGCCACGTATTTCACTGTGGCCAGCAGTCAATGTAAACGTTGCTGGAAGCTCAGTAGTGTGAGGACGCAACCTGATAAAAGACTGGCATACTCAGGGTATACATTCGATAAATAAGACAGAGGCAAAGGGAAACTACGCCACGCGGAAAGCCAAACAGAGCACTGCCCCTGCCTTGCTCTTTGCAAGTGATTTCATCTTATGCGGTGCCTCAGTGATATCCGCGTTTTTACCACCGACGAGTTCTGTGCGCTGAATGCGTCCTGCGACACTTCGTGCGATGCCTCAAAGGATGGCGGGCGCTGGGCAGTGTACAGACAGCAGGTAGTTGATCCCCTGTCTGCCAGAGTAGCGGCATTGCAGGCGCAGCCCGTCCGCGGTGCAGAGAAACGGCGCACCATCAACCTGGCGACCCCTAGTCATGAGCGGCGGTGGCGGAACCGATCGAGACGCGCCCCACACTCTGCTGGCCGGCTTCTGAAGGCGGCGATGACGTCACGCGCAGGCCGCCTCCTGCCGGGTGCGTCGGTGCGTGGGAGGAGCGGACGGACTAATAAAGGGAAGCCTCAAGACTGGACAGTGACGCTCGCAGTTCAGGCCATCGCTGACACCGTTCTGGACGTCCTCTGAGCTACTTTTGGCAACTCCGTTTGTAGCCAGTGATTGTCTTGCTTAATCCAGCGCTTGCGTACCTGAACAGGTTCGCGTAGGATGCTTCTCTCAAATCTGTGACGTATGCCTCGTTTTAATCGAACACTTCAGTCAGCCATATGGTGTTTGTTTTCACGCAGGCGCTATTTTGTCGCCTGCATGACTAATTAATGTCTTCTTCGGGGGCAGCTTTGCGGGGAGTAGGCTGATTAGCAACTTTATTTTCTGGACTGGTGGCGTCCACTTTGATGAATAGCTCGCCGCCGCTGAAAAAGGCTACTAAGGGCGTCCTGGTACGACAGATGCGTGGGTCCTAGGGCAGTACACACACAATGAAACTAACACAGATTAGTAATAGTAAAATATATTACTCAACTTTGGTAACGCTCGGTACAACTCATAACTAGTCCTTGCTCTCCAAGTATCATCATTTCGGTTCCTTCCAAAAAGTTTTCGTGGTATTCTTCGTTAAAATATTCTGAGTGGTTGTTCATCATTGGTGTAACGCTAGTTTCAGAAGTTGTAGAATGCAGTTCTGTCCTATGTCTACTGCGTTGACTATAGTTCCGTGAACACAAAGTAAACAATGTTCCCTGAACTAAAATCGGAAGAGAACTAATTTTCTGTCTTGATTTACTATTAGAAAACAGTTTCAAACTAATAGGACTCAGTTAAATCTCTAGGCCTGTCCATACACGATAATTCTTCTCACTGTTCTGTTCCTGCCGAAGACCAACCTCTGTCTATCTATCGGCCATTGTTTCTGTCTCACTGGACGATTTGCAGACTTGAAAACACGTTTAACGTTCCACAGGAATGCCCTAGGAAGGCTCAGACTGGTTTACAACTTGCAACAGTCAGCTTCTGCTCATGCACGGTTACTTAATTTGCGTCTCTTCCTGTCGGCGCTGCCTCTCCAAGGAGCGTGATTCTCGCTGCGGACGAACGTCCGCAGTACGTCTACTACCAACTGTCGCAATTTCTTCTTGTGGGGTATGTCAGTACACCACACTTTCTAATGCCAGTTTCGATACGGCACAAATAAAGAGATCTCGATACGACTCGAGGCAACCATGAATGCTTACGTAAGACATGTGTCTGACAGTCGGTTGTTTAATTACGTCGGTACTTACGATGCTCAGTTAGGATGGACGTGAAGGGATAGACGACTTGATTTTCATACGTTCTGTTCGCTTCATGAGTTTCTTTTGTCACTGGTATCTCATACCGCTTCCCAAATACCTATCATAATACCATAACAGCACTACCAGATCCGATACATTTTCTTGGCTGTACTTTCGCGTAACAACAAATCTTTCTCTAGCTCCACTTCAGTTACACCTTTCTGTGAAAAACGGTCCTTTGACCAGCATCTCTTACTACTCTGCTTTCCAGAGAAGATTGAAGCTTAGCATGTTACCATCGCTGTAGCTTCCCTCTCGCCGTATTCCCGATGTTTTCCTTGCATACAACACTGAGTCAGTATCTGTCACAATGTCTATACAATACATGTTTTTTTTCAGTCTGTGTCCTGTTTTTTCCATCTCACCTGCCAGTCTTGATCTGCTGTTTCTCATTCTTCCTCTGGCCACTCAAATTATTTTCCACATTTAATTCCTTCTACACTGTCTCGATGTAGTTCCGTTAGATGTTATTACTCTTATTCGACCAGAACGTATTAGGAAACCTTTTTCTTCTTGTGGTCTTACAACCCTGCGTGGGTCATTGCCTTATGAACACTTTCCTTCCATTGTACCCTCTCGTTTACTTCCCTCCTCCATCCTCTGATTCTTAGGGCTCTGATATTTCTTCCACGTCATCCAGCCATTGCTTATGTGGTCTTCGTTTTAATCTTCTACACCTATATCTACATGATTACTCTGCAATTCACATTTAAGTGCTTGGCAGAGGGTTCATCGAACCACAATCATACTAACTCCCTACCATTCCACTCCCGAACAGCGCGCGGGAAAAATGAACTCCTAAACCTTTCTGTTCGAGCTCTGATTTCTCTTATTTTATTTTGATGATCATTTCTACCTGTGTAGGATGGGCTTAACAAAATATTTTCACATTCGGAAGAGAAAGTTGGTGACTGCAATTTCGTAAAAAGATCTCGCCGCGACGAAAAACGCCTTTGCTTTAATGACTTCCATCCCAACTCGCGTATCATATCTGCCACACTCTCTCCCCTATTACGTGACAATACAAAATGAGCTGCCCTTTTTTGCACCCTTTCGATGTCCTCCGTCAATCCCACCTGGTAAGGATCCCACACCGCGCAGCAATATTCTAACAGAGGAAGAACGAGTGTAGTGTAAACTGTCTCTTTAGTGAACTTGTTGCATCTTCTAAGTGTCCTGCCAATGAAACGCAACCTTTGGCTCGCCTTCCCTACAATATTATCTATGTGGTCTTTCCAACTAAAGTTGTTCGTAATTTTTACACCCAGGTACTTAGTTGAATTGACAGCCTTGAGAATTGTACTATTTATCGAGTAATCGAATTCCAACGGATTTCTTTTGGAACTCATGTGGATCACCTCACACTTTTCGTTATTTAGCGTCAACTGCCACCTGCCACACCATACAGCAATCTTTTCTAAATCGCTTTGCAACTGATACTGGTCTTCGGATGACCTCGCTAGACGGTAAATTACAGCATCATCTGCGAACAACCTAAGAGAACTGCTCAGATTGCCACCCAGGTCATTTACATTGATCAGGAACAGCAGAGGTTCCAGGACTCTTCCCTGGGGAACACCTGATATCACTTCAGTTTTACTCGATGATTTGCCGTCTATTACTACGAACTGCTACCTTCCTGATAGGAAATCACGAATCCAGTCGCACAACTGAGACGATACCCCATAGGCCCGCAGCTTGATTAGAAGTCGCTTGTGAGAAACGGTGTCAAAAGCATTCCGGAAATCTAGAAATACGGAATCAACTTGAGATCCCCTGTTGATAGCGGCCATTACTTCGTGCGAATAAAGGGCTAGCTGCGTTGCACAAGAACGATGTTTTCTGAAACCATGCTGATTACGTATCAATAGATCGTTCCCTTCGAGGTGATTCATAATGTGTGAATACAATATATGCTCCAAAACCCTACTGCAAACCGACGTCAATGATATAGGTCTGTAGTTCGATGGATTACTCCTACTACCCTTCTTAAACACTGGTGCGACCTGCGCAATTTTCCAATCTGTAGGTACAGATCTATCGGTGAGCGAGCGGTTGTATATGATTGCTAAGTAGGGAGCTATTGTATCGCCGTAATCTGAAAGGAACCTAATCGGTATACAATCTGGATCTGTTGTCCGTATCAAGCGATTTGAGTTGCTTCGCAACCCCTAAGGTATCTACTTCTAAGAAACTCATGCTAGCTGCTGTCCGTGTTTCAAATTCTGAAATATTCCATTCGTCTTCCCTGGTGAAGGAATTTCGGAAAACTGCCAGAATTTCTTCGGATTTTCTACCAAATTTCGAGACAATGCTTCGTTGTGGAACCTATTAAAGGCATCTCGCATTGAAGTCTGTGCCAAACTTCGCGCGTCTGTACTTTTTAGCCAATCTTCGGGATTTCGCGTTCTTCTGAACTTCCCATGCTTTTTCCGTTGCCTCTGCAACAGTGTTCGGACCCGTTTTGTGTACCTTGGGGGATCAGTTCCATCTCTTACCAATTTATGAAGTAGGAATCTCTCAATTGCTGTTGCTACTATATCTTTGAATTTGAGCCATATCTTGTCTACATTTGCATAGTCAGTTCGGAAGGTATGGAGATTGTCTCTTAGGAAGGCTTCTAGTTACACTTTATCCACTTTTTTTACCTGTCTGTTTCCTTTGG
The DNA here is from genome assembly GCF_021461385.2 of Schistocerca piceifrons. Lineage (NCBI taxonomy): Eukaryota > Metazoa > Arthropoda > Insecta > Orthoptera > Acrididae > Schistocerca > Schistocerca piceifrons. Next base: position 105,772,675 of record NC_060139.1, read on the forward strand.
AAGACCTTTATTGCAGTCCTTGTGTCCTCCATGCTTAGGAAATGCACCAGTCAGGCTGTTCTTTTAATTTTAAGTAGTCTTACAATATCAGCTACTCGGTCCAAATCAAAGCTAGTCCTTGCTCTCCAAGTATCATCATTTCGGTTCCCTCCAAAACATTTTAGTGGTATTCTTCGTTAAAACATTCTGAGTCGTTGTTCATCATTGGTGTCCATCCTTCACATCCGCACTTAACCACTGGCCTAATTATAACTTCATATACAGTCGTTTTCAGCGGTCTACGTGCATTTATTATCATAGACGTCATTAGTTAGTTAAGTGTATAACAACACCTCTTACCACTTAAAATGCAGGCTCTTACTTCAGTGGACGTGGAATTTCCTTTATTAATGTAAGCTCCTAAGTATTCCAAATTCTCTACATGCTCAAAATTAAAACCTGCTGCTGATTAGTTATGTAGGTTATTTTTCCCTGTTCTATGGAGTTTCGTATGTTTAGTTTTAGATTCGTTAATTTCCAGTGTCCTGTGCTGTGTTGCTTCTTTATTGGTAGCCAACTCCTTCTACTCCATTGATGAATTTCTCAGTCCCCCACCATTTTAGTGCAGTAATGTGTTCATTGTAAATATTACAGTAGTTCTATTACATGTTTATCACCTTATAAATAATAAAAAAAATTATTTTGAATTCAGTGCATTAGTGTTTGTAAAATGATTCTTTCATATAGTGTTCATTAAAAAAATGACGATCATTCCACTTGGGACCTGTGGAAGGTACATTAGCTTATTTGTTTCAGTTGTAAATATTTGTCGTGTATTATTGTTTTTTGACATGTTCTACATCCTGGAGGACCTCCTCATTACGGATCAATTGGAATGAAAGTAAATCTAATCTAATCGAATCAGTTACACCATTGCTGTCTCCAGTGACATCCCTCGTCTACAAAACTGCAACGTCGTCAATGGAACGGCTCTCCAGCCAACTAAAGAAATTTAAGGAAAACCAAGGTGGACGGACGCAACGTAGTTTAGATTTATTTTCAACCCCTTTCAACGTTTCTATTTTCTGGAGATATATATAATTTATTCAGACAATCTTAATATTTTACAAAAAACAAAACATACAACAAGCCCAGTCAATATAAAACCACAGAATCCGTGAAACGGGAGTTCAGGTTAAATTTTAGTAATTCAAAATTTTAGAAATTCCAAAAATGACTAATCAGTCCGAACGGTGTTAATTTTGTTGTATCTTGAATCTACAGACAATTCACAAGAAGGTCATTGCAACTTAGCAGATGGCAAACTTTCACAGGCATTAAAGGTTGTAAAAGGAAAACTGGAGCTTTAAGCCTCATCCGCGCCGCAAAAGCAACAAGAAGATGAACTTTCCTCCGCCAGGGAGGGCCCGCACCACCAGTTCTTCACCTCGGCCATGGTCCAGGGAGACAACAACAACAGCAACAGATACTACCACTTCTCCGTGAAACGGGAGTTCAGGTTAAATTTTAGTAATTCAAAATTTTAGAAATTCCAAAAATGACTAATCAGTCCGAACGGTGTTAATTTTGTTGTATCTTAAATCTACAGACAATTCACAAGAAGGTCATTGCAACTTAGCAGATGGCAAACTTTCACAGGCATTAAAGGTTATAAAAGGAAAACTGGAGCTTTAAGCCTCATCCGCGCCGCAAAAGCAACAAGAAGATGAACTTTCCTCCGCCAGGGAGGGCCCGCACCACCAGTTCTTCACCTCGGCCATGGTCCAGGGAGACAACAACAACAGCAACAGATACTACCACTTCTCCCAAGCGACCCATCACATTTCGAGCAACTTCGCACACAAGATCTCGCCGTCGACTCATCCAAACACTGGTCTGTGAATGCCACAGGAGGACTCTCTCGCCGCAAGCGCCACCTGTCCGTCGGTCGCTGAAAGGGGGCAGAGATCAAAATTTGCGGTCAAAGATCGATCGAATCGAGCCGCCATGACTGAATCAGCATATTCAGGCAACAGATTGCTCCTTATACTGTATCTAAGTGCCCAAATATTTGCAGTTTTCATATAATTGCTTCCAAGGTGCAATTGAAAAGTAATGTGGAAAGAGCACCACTTTGTCTGACTCCTTTATGGATACTGAAACAGTCCCCTGGTTCCCCATTGACTTTCACCACAGCCTTAGACACAGCCACTCTCACCGTTGCCGTAGACACTGCCAGTGTTGCCTTATTATCGGAAATATATTTGGATGCTATCAGTTTTATATCCTCTAAACACCTTCCCTATTTAGACTATAGGGGGTCTGCTTAAAGTCCACGTAGATATTGTTAAGTTCTGTATTACGTTCATATGCTTTTTGCTGTGTTTGTATCAGCACGAATATCTGGTTTGCAGCTGACCTAGGCCAAAAACACACTTATACCTAACCAAAATATTTTCCAACTATAGGGCTAGCCTACTGTAATTACAAGATTCCGGATAAAAACTTATATATCACATTCGACAGAATGATCCCTCTGTAGTTACAGCAACATGCATTGTCGCGTTTCTTATATATGAACAAGATTACACCTACAGCAGGAACTCTTTCTTGCCTCTGGACCTCCTCGACCTTAACGCTCTTATCTGAACAACATGGTAGAAGCACCTGTTCCCAAAAGAGCAAGTCCCACTGTAATGTGTACGAAAATTTAACCTGAACTCTCGTTTCACTGATTCATTGGTTTTATATTAACTGGGCTTATTGTATGTTTTGTTTGTTGTTGAACCATTTTCTTGAAGTCCTTCTCAATAGTAGGATCTGACTCTTGAATAACCTCCCACATTGTATTTGAAAACTGGATAACATCTCCAGCTTCAGAAGACAGTTAATTATACACCTACTTTGTGCATCCTTCTTTCCAACCATATCTTTCACTTTTCCTAGCATTCTTAGTTGGCTCAGTCCCCTTAAATTTCCCTTCCCCAGAACTCTCTATATCAGAAACATCTATGTTCTACACCTACAAAATCTCTTTCTGATTGTCACTACCATCATTGTTATAGTCACATTATGATTATTATTGTTATTAATACTATTATTCTTTTATTATTACTGCATCAGCTGCAGTAGGACAAGTACTGCGAGTACTGACTTTGTTGCTTCGCAGTCAGCATTATTTACTGACATTGACACATCACATCCATGACACTTTGTCGTATTAAAATTGTTATTTCGTTGGAAACTATGATTTAAAAAAAGGTACTATATGTGTGAAATCTTGGTCCAATGTACGAGAGTACTTGACGGACCTGACCAGGTTAAATAAATAAATAGATAAATTGATGTGTCCGTCTGTATAAAGTAATGTCTCCTCTCTTTAGCAGCTCGGCAATTGTTCCATCATTTCCTTGAGATTTGTGAATTTTTTCAGTACATCACCTTCTATAGTTCCGCAAGAGTGGGCTCCTCTATTTCTCATTGTACTAGCATGCGGAGTATCGGAGCAGACCTGCGACTGGATTCAAGACTTTCTTGCAGATAGAACTCAGCGCGTCGCTCTTAACAGAACTAAATCGACAGACGTAAAGGTGACATCCGGAGTACCGCCGGGAAGTGTGATAGGACCGTCGCTGTTTAAAATATATATAAATGATCTAGTAGACAGCGTCGGATGATCTTCAAGGCTATTCACAGATGATGCAGTTGTTTATACCAAAGTAGCAACGCCAGACGATATCAAACGTTTGCAGAACGACCTGCAGGGAACTGAAGAACGGTGCAGACTCTGGCAGTTAGCCCTCAACGTAAATAAATTAACATATTGCGCATACATAGGAAAAGAAATCCACTACTGTACAGCTACACTGCTGATGACAAACAGCTGGAGACAGCGTCTGCCGTAAAATATCTAGGCATAACGATCCAGAGCGATGTTAAGTGGAATGGCAGTGCAAAAAAATGGTTCAAATTGCTCTGAGCACTATGGGACTTAACGTCTGAGGTCATCAGTCCCCTAGAACTTAGAACTACTTAAACCTAACTAACCTAAGGACATCACACACACCCATGCCCGAGGCATGACTCGAACCTGCGACCTTAGGGCAGTATAAAACAGATAGTGGGAAAAGCAGACACCAGACTCAGATTCATCACAAGAATCTTAAGCAAAAGTAACTCATCCAGGAAAGAAGTGGCTTATATGGCGCTTGTTCGCCCGATTCTTAAGTATTGTTCATCTGTATGGGGTCGCTAACAGGTAGGGCTGATAGAGGAGATAGAGAAGACCCAACGAAGAGCGGAGCGTTTCGTCACGGGATCGTTTAGTTGGCGAGAGAGCGTTATGGAGATGCTAAACAAACTCCACTGACAGACGTTACAAGACAGGCGTTGCGCAAGACGGAGAGACTTGCTATTAAAATTTCGGGACAGCAGTTTTCAGGAGAAGTCCGACAACAATTACATCCTCTCACATACATCTCTCGTATTGACCACGAGGAAAAATTCGAGAAATTAGAGCCAATACAGAGGCTTACCGACAATCATTCTTCCCACGCACTATTCGCGAGTGGAACAGAGTTGGAGGGATCAGAGCACCCGCCCTCCAGCGTTTGTTTAAAATATTCTCTCGATCTGCCCATCATTTTTCCCATCTCTGTCAGTAGGTTTTCACATTTAATTCCTTCTACACTGCTGCGATATATTTTCGTTGTACCTTATCACTCATTTTCGACAACAATGTAATACGAAAACTGTTCCACACAGTAATAATATACAGGCTTTTTCTGAATTCCATGCATTCATTACTATACCTACTATCATCATTTTTATCATTTTGTTCTGCTGACGTGCCACACATTACTAAGGGTGTCCTCTTAGATATGACATCCTGTTTCTTCCAAGGTGTAGCAAATGCACAAATAAGTAAATATTTGCTACCGATATCAGTACATCAAATTGGTAATATCGGAACAAAAGTGCAGACATAAACAGTGGACCGAGATATCGATTGCTTTTCTCTACAGGGTTTAGCGGGTATGAGTGCAGATATTTTGATATTTGTGGTATGGAAGAGCTCAGCCCCAGTTTGCAATCCTCAGCTTCAGCTTCAGCATCTTGTGTTGATTGTTTTTTCTCTGTGCCGAACAGTCTTCCCATAAACACGCAACAAACGTTTTCGACCTGATGTTTTTTGCGTGGCTACAGCTACAACACTAAGCGGTTTATATCTGTCAGTATAGACTTACCATTTTGCGTCCACGCTTCAACACCTGACCTGCTTCCCAATAGTGAATCAGTATTAACAACCTGCTCTTGCCACGTGTACGTATTTGGAGGTACTGCACAACCTAAAAACATACGACTTGTAAGAGCAATATTTATTAGTCTGCAAATAACGTAACTACCGATGTAATGTTGCTCAGCACGCCGTGTGAGTCACCAACAGAAATATATATATGAAGATGGTATCTGTTCTTTCGGACATGTCCGAATGAACAGATACCATCTTCATATATATATTTAAGGCTTACCGGCCATTTGACCATCTTCTTCTCTGCAGGCGCACAAACAGTGCCCGAACTCTTACGAGAATCGGCAGTAAAGCCGCGAGTAATGAGTATAATGGGCAGGGGCACTATGAATATAGTGCGGGACAATGTGGGTCTCACGGGAGGAGTGCCAGAGATAAGTTCCTGCTGTTCTCGGCGGCTCAGATGGATAGATCGTCTGCCATGTAAGCAGGAGATCCCGGATTCGAGTCCCGGTCGGGGCACATATTTTCAACTGTCCCCGTTGACTTATATCAACGCCTGTATGCAGCTAAGGGTATTCATTTCATTGTAATACCAACAGAAATGTCTGCAGTTAAATCTGTTACTACCTGTATAGCTTCTTTATCACAAAGGGGCTGATTTAGAATATAAGAAGAAATATGTAAATTATAAGCTACGTTTGCAAGAACCAAACAGTGTTTAAAAGCATATAAAAATATGTGTACTATACGAAAAAAGTTCAGACACAAACATAATCATACAGAATGTATCGTTTAACCGTGAAAACTGACTCAGGTAAAAGTATATCATAACGGAAACAAAGAAGTTCCAGTAAATGAACCGTTTCTGAGATACGTGAGAATGTCAATTTCCGAGCCACCACTAACCTCAGTCTCAATTTCGTCCCATTTACTACAAATGTATTTTAAATGGAGATTTTCGATTAATTTCCCAGGTAACTGTGCCCCAAATTTCATACCGCATTACGAAGAAATACGGCACTACTTAAGCGCTTTACATGTTACAGTTTACTGTTGAGTCGTTCCTGTTACAGGACTTACTGCACCCTTCGTTATCGCGGTTGGTTGCGCTGCAGCAGCCGTCCCTGCAGTGAGTCCCTAAGGTGCTGCTGTGGTCAGACTTCACTGTACTCGCAAAAAATGTATGAAAGAAATCCTTAGTAAATTTCGAAAGAGGAAAAATTTTCAGACAATTGTAACCAGATGAAAAAATTTGAACCATGATTGTCCCATGGTAGGTGTGGCATCGTCAGAGATCGCCATGCCACGCCAAAGTCTGCAACGAGAATCGATGCCAAAGAAACTAGCGAGCACTCGCTGTAGTCCGCTATGACGTATGGGAGACGCTCCTCAACATGACCTCTCACCTCTGAGAACAGCAGTTCCTTCGCCCCTAAGGTCAATACAATGTCGAGCATGCAAGTTTATAGCCCTCAGCTTCAACAGTGAACTTCATGAAAGACATTTAACGTTTCTGACGGAATGCACCTCTGTAAATGTTGCATTTTTTACTGCAAGAGAACAGTTTCTAATTAATGTATCAGTTGATGCTTTGTTAGTCAATCCCAGTTGCAAATTATCAAGCAATCCTGTGGCAAAGAACTGTGTCAAAGTAAATCTTTTATTCATTTATGTATTAAAGTGAACTAATATTTCATGCATTCTGGTTTGATGAGGCTTCTCCTATAGCAATCAAAGAACCCACTGTTGTGGTTTCGTCTAGTCACAACACTAGGTTTGTTACAGGTAGCCAACGCTCCTCGACTTCTGCACCTACAAATAATTTCTGCATGCCATTACACTGTGCACGGCCGAATGTGCATCGTACCAGAACTATACATTTTCTCTCCTATTGCCTTCTCATACTGAGCGAGGGAAAAATGACTGTCTAAGTGCTTCTGTGGCGCTCTGATCTCTTTTATTCTCGTGACCCTTTCTGCCAGATATAAAATATCGACAACGTAGTTTTCGAGTTTTCGCGGGTTTCTTCTACATTTTCGCGACAGCGTGTTGCGAGAGCTTCGTCGTCTATCGTCCTAGATTGCCGATAACGTTCCGCGAGCATTCTTGTTACTCTTACTACATGGTCTATAGTTGTTACAATCTTGTCGGGGCGTCTCTGAACTCGTTCTGTGTGCGTTGTCATGGCTGCTTACTAAAAACTCCAAAAACTGGAACAATATGATTGATATATAAGTCTGTTGCGTGCGAGTTTCTTTGAGTATGCACTTCACTTACGCAGAAACCTTTCATCAAACCAAAGTCTTCTATGCGCCTTGCCTAATGAACGTCTTATGTGATCATCCCTTTTCATATAGCTAACTACTTATGCGATGTGATGCACCCAAGTAGTTTGCCACTAATCTTGTGATGAGATACGATCCTTTGGTTTTGTTATTAGGATTTTCTTAAAACTGTTCACAGACAAAGACACCTGGACAGCTACCATTTCTTTTAACAAGCGGAAATTTTGTGTCTTTTTACAATTGCTTGCCATCGTGCAATGACGACACTTTTCTATACACACCAGCATCGCCAGCTGCTGCTGATCAAATGTGATAATCGTCTATATACGCTGAGAACATGACAGTTCCTATCACACTTTCTTGGAGGACACCAGATGCTACTTTCGTTTCTGTGGCACATTCGCCGTCCGGTACCCAAACTCAAGTTTGGTATTCGTTCTCTCATACACTACTTTTTTTCAGGCTGTTGACGATTAGACGGTACGGTCACATAGTGCACATTGTTTTACTTTGACTTTGCTTCTCAAGCTAATAGTTAAGAATCTTGCCGCACTCACTGTAGACTGCTCAGCTCCTACACTGGCGGCGAAAAACACAAACGATAGGTATTGTACTGGTGGGCACACTTTGGTACAGGCAGGAACTTAGAATTTGCACGTCTCGTGTACAGCTTGCTCGTAAGAATAGTAAAATTGCAACACGAGAATAGAAGACAGTGTGAGCATCATGTCTAGGGTTTGATCCAGTTTTTTACTGAAAATTATTTGAATAAAACAATGATACGGTGCCCCCAGCAAGAGTACTTGCCCGCGAAATGTAAAAGTCTCGAGTTCGAGTCCTGGTCCGGCATCCAGTTTTTATCTGCGAGGAGCTTTCTTCTCTAATTCTTATTGAGGTTAATGCAATGTTTCACACTTTCGTTTACTGCACAGCCGAAACCGCGAAACTGGAGACTCGTTATTGGTGTTCTGGTACATTTCTTAACCTCGCCTCACTTAGGAAGAAGGAATTACAGATCAGTGACACATTATCTTAGTGGCCAGTTCATCTTCCACACTTCGTTGGTGAGAAACCAGCAGAGAACCGCCAATAACTTTTTAGTCGTAATGATTGGCCATTACGCCAATCAGTATTCAAGTATCAAATGCTGAAGCCACACGTGCCCTTTTAAAAGTACCGTCAACTCATTTAATGCACTTAATACACGATTCAATACTCCATACGAAGAAAAATGTAAATGTTCGTCTGTTCGAAATCGTATACTTGCGTAAGTTCTTCGCCAATAGCTTTACCATTGTCACACAAGGTTGCATTAGGACAAGAGCATGTTTTTATATACCTACTGTACCGCCATATGGTAAATATATATAAATATAATATATAAAAGGGTAATACACTGAAGCGCCAAATACTGGTATAGGCATGCTTCATCAAAAGCAGAGATACGTAAACATGCAGAAAACAGCGCTGCAGTCGACAACGGCTATATAAGACAACAAGTGTCTGGCGCAATTTTTAGATCGGTTACTGCTGCTACAATGACAGGTTATCAAGATATAAGTGAGTTTGAACGTGATGTTATAGTCGCGCACGAGCGATGGGACATAGCATCTCCGACGTAGCGATGAAGTGGGAATTTTCCCGTGCTACCATTTCACGCGTGACAGAAGAGCAACCCTTCCGCAAATTGCTGCATATTTTAATTCTGGGCCATCAACAAGTGTCATCGTGCGATCCAATCAACGAAACATCATCAATAGGGGCTTTGGGAGTCGAAGGTCCACACGTCTACTCTTGATGACTGCACAACATACGGCTTTGGGCCTCGCCTGGGCCCGTCAACACCGACATTGGACTCTTGGTGATGGGAAACTTGTTGCCTGGTCGGACGAGTCTCGTTTCAAATTGTATCGAGCGAATGGACCTGTACGGGTATGGAGACAACCTCATGAATACATGGACCCAGCATGTCAGCAGTGGGCTGCTGAAGTTGGCGGAGGCTCTGTAACTGTGTGGGGCGTGTGCAGTTGGAGTATCCCTGATACGCCTACAAACGACTCTGACTGGTGACATGTACGTGAGCATTGTGTCTGACCATCTGCATCCATTCATGTCCACTGTGCATTCAGACGGGCCGGCCGTGGTGGCCGAGCGGTTCTAGGCGCTAAAGTCTGGAACTGCGCGACCGCTACGGTCGCAGGTTCGAATCCTGCCTCGGGTATGGGTGTGGGTGATGTCCTTAGGTTTGTTAGCTTCAAGTAGTTCTAAGTTCTAGGGGACTGATGACCTCAGAAGTTAAGTCCCACAGCGCTCAGAGCCATTTGAACCATTCCGACGGACTTGAGTAATTGCAGCAGGAGAATGCGACACCCCAGGCGTCCAGAAATTCTACAGACTGGATCCAGGAGTTTAAACACTTCTGCTGGCCACCAAACTCCCCAGACATGAAAATTTTTGATCACACCTGGGATGGCTTGCAACGTGCTGTTCAGAAGAGATCTCTTCCCCCGCATATTTGTGGTCATCCCTGCAGGATTCATGGTGTCAGTTCCCTCCAGCACTACTTCAGACATTAGCCGCTTCCATGCCACGCCGTGTTGCGGCACTTCTACGTGCTCGTGGGGGCCCTACACGATATTAGACAGGTGTACAAGTTTCGTTGGCTCTTCAGTGTTTATAAAGGGTATATATAGTTATATATATGAACCATGGAGCTTGCCGTTGGTGGGGAGGCTTGCGTGCCTCAACGATACAGATGGCCGTACCGTAGGTGCAACCACAACGGAGGGGTATCTGTTGATAGGCCAGACAAACGTGTGGTTCCTGAAGAGGGGCAGCAGCCTTTTCAATAATTGCAGGGGCAGCAGTCTGGATGATTGACTGACCTGGCCTTGCAACATTATCCAAAACGGCCTTGCTGTGCTGGTACTGCGAACGGCTGAAAGCAAGGGGAAACTACGGCCGTAATTTTTCCCGAGGGCATGCAGCTTTACTGTATGGAAAAATGATGATGGCGTCCTCTTGAGTAAAATATTCCGGAGGTAAAATAGTCCCCCATTCGGATCTCCGGGCGGGGACTACTCAAGAGGACATCGTTATCAGGAAAAAGAAAACTGACGTTCTACGGATCGGAGCGTGGAATGTCAGATCCCTTAATCGGGCAGGTAGATCAGAAAATTTAAAAAGGGAAATGGATAGGTAAAAGTTAGATATAGTGGGAATTAGTGAAGTTCGGTGGCAGGACGAACAAGACATTTGGTCAGGTGAATACAGGGTTATAAACACAAAATCAGTGCAGGAGTAGGTTTAATAATGAATAAAAAAATAGGAGCGCGGGTAAGCTACTACAAACAGCATAGTGAACGCATTATTGTGGCCAAGATAGACACGAAGCCCACGCCTACAACAGAAGTACAAGTTTATATGCCCACTAGCTCTGCAGATGATGAAGAAATCGAAGAAATGTATGATGAGATAAAAGAAATTATTCAGCTAGTGAAGGGAGACAAAAATTTAATAGTCATGGGTGACTGGAATTCCAGAGTAGGAAAAGGGAGAGAAGGAAACGTAGTAGGTGAATATGGATTGGGGCTAAGAAATGAAAGAGGAAGCCGCCTGATAGAGTTTTGCACAGAGCATAACTTAATCATAGCTAACACTTGGTTCAAGAATCATAAAAGAAGGTTGTATACATGGAAGAATTCTGGAGATACTAAAAGGTATCAGATAGATTATATAATGGTAAGACAGAGATTTAGGAACCAGGTTTTAAATTGTAGGACATTTCCAGGGGCAGATGTGGACTCTGACCACAATCTATTGGTTATGAACTGTAGACTAAAACTGAAGAAATTGCAAAAAGGTGGGAATTTAAGGATATGGGGCCTGAATAAACTGACTAAACCAGAGCTTGTACAGAGTTTCAGGGACAGCATAAGGGAACAATTGACAGGAATGGAGAAAAGAAATACAGTAGAAAACGAATAGGTAGCTCTGAGGGATGAAGTAGTGAAGGCAACAGAGAATCAAGTAGGTTAAAAAGACGAGGGCTAGTAGAACTCCTTGGGTAACAGAAGAAATATTGAACTTAATTGACGAAAGGAAAAAAATATAAAAATGCAGTAAATGAAGCAGGCAAAAAGGAACACAGACGTCTCAAAAATGAGATCGACAGGAAGTGCAAAATGGCTAAGCAGGGATGGCTAGAGGACAAATGTAAGGATGTAGAGGCTTATCTCACTAGAGGTAAGATAGATACTACGTACAGGAAAATTAAAGAGACCTTTGGAGAAAAGAGAACCACTTGTATGAATATCAAGAGCACAGATGGAAACCCAGTTCTAAGCAAAGAAGGGAAAGCAGAAAGGTGGAAGGAGTATATAGAGGGTCTATACAAGGGCGATGTACTTGAGGACAATATTATGGAAATGGAAGAGGATGTAGATGAAGATGAAATGGGAGATATGATACTGCGTGAAGAGTTCGACAGAGCACTCAAAGACCTGAGTCCAAACAAAGCCCCGGGAGCAGACAACATTCCATTAGAACTACTGATGGCCTTGGGAGAGCCAGTCTTGACAAAACTCTACCATCTGGTGAGCAAGATGTATGAGACAGGCGAAATACCCTCAGACTTCAAGAAGAACACAATAATTCCAATCCCAAAGAAAGCAGGTGTTGACAGATGTGAAAATTACCGAACTATCAGTTTAATAAGTCACAGCTGCAAAATACTAACACGAATTCTCTACAGACGAATGGAAAAACTAGTAGAAGCCAACCTCGGGGAAGATCAGTTTGGATTCCGTAGAAATATTGGAACACGTGAGGCAATACTGACCTTACGACTTATCTTAGAAGAAAGATTAAGGAAAGACAAACCTACGTTTCTAGCATTTGTAGACTTAGAGAAAGCTTTTGACAATGTTGACTGGAATACTCTCTTTCAAATTCTAAAGGTGGCAGGGGTAAAATACAGGGAGCGAAAGGCTATTTACAGTTTGTACAGAAACGAGATGGCAGTTATAAGGGTCGAGGGGCATGAAAGGGAACCAGCGGTTGGGAAGGGAGTGAGACAGGGTTGTAGCCTATCCCCGATGTTATTCAATCTGTATATTGAGCAATCAGTAAAGAAAACAAAAGAAAAATTCGTTGTAGGTATTAAAATCCATGGAGAAGAAATAAAAATTTTGAGGTTCGCCGATGACATTGTAATTCTGTCAGAGACAGCAAAGGACTTGGAAGAGCAGTTGAATGGAATGGACATTGTCTTGAAAGGAGGATACAAGATGAACATCAACAAAAGCAAAACGAGGATAATGGAATGTAGTAGAATTAAGTCAGGTGATGCTGAGGCTATTAGATTAGGAAATGAGGCACTTGAAGTGGTAAAGGAGTTTTGCTCTTTGGGGAGCAAAATAACTGATGATGGTCGAAGTAGAGAGGATATAAAATGTAGACTGGCAATGGGAAGGAAAGCGTTCCTGAAGAAGAGAAATTTATTAACATCGAGTATAGATTTAAGTGTCAGGAAGTAGTTTCTTAAAGTATTTGTATGGAGTGTAGCCATGTATGGGAGTGAAACATGGACGATAAATAGTTTGGACAAGAAGAGAATAGAAGGTTTCGAAATGTGGCGCTACAGAAGAATGCTGAAAATTAAATGGGTAGACCACATAACTAATGATGAAGTATTGAATAGAATTGCGGAGAAGAGGAGTATGTGGCACAACTTGACAAAAAGAAGGGACCGGTTAGTAGGTCATGTTCTGAGACATCAAGGGATCACAAATTTGGCATTGGAGGGCAGCGTGGAGGGTAAAAATCGTAGAGGGAGACCAAGAGATGAATACACTAAGCAGATTCAGAAGGATGTGGGTTGCAGTAAGTACTGGGAGATGAAGAATCTTGCACAGGATAGGGTAGCATGGAGAGCTGCATCAAACCAGTCTCAGCACTGAAGACCACAACAACAACAACAACAACATATAGTTATCAAAGCCATCATGTTCGTTTATTCCAAATCGTACAGCTTCGATTGTTCTTTCCGACTACTTTGATATTTACTCGCCATATATATAAGCAATACAATACTCTTGTTAGTTTATTCAAAACCTTAAATCTCAGAAAGTTCTTCACCGTTTCACTTGAAATTTTGACTCAAAATATCATCTGAATACACACGAGTTTTTACTTACCTATTTTTAAAATATGGAAAATATAAATAAATGCGTAATATATAAGGGTGATACCTTACTATCATAAACCTTGAAAAAGTCTTAACCGATGTTTCCTATATATACAGGGTCGAGAAAAATTGTGTCACGCGATTTTAACACTGGATAGCTGATGCTGTTGTTGTTGTTGTGGTCTTCAGTCCTGAGACTGGTTTGATGCAGCTCTCCATGCTACTCTATCCTGTGCAAGCTTCTTCATCTCCCAGTACCTACTGTAACCTGCATCTTTCTGAATCTGCTTAGTGTATTCATCTCTTGGTCTCCCTCTATGATTTTTACCCTCCACGCTGCCCTCCAATGCTAAATTTGTGATCCCTTGATGCCTCAAAACATGTCCTACCAACCGATCCCTTCTTCTAGTCAAGTTGTGCCACAAACTTCTCTTCTCCCCAATCCTGTTCAATACCTCCTCATTAGTTACGTGATCTACCCACCTTATCTTCAGCATTCTTCTGTAGCACCACATTTCGAAAGCTTCTATTCTCTTCTTGTCCAAACTAGTTATCGTCCATGTTTCACTTCCATACATGGCTACACTCCATACAAATACTTTCAGAAACAACTTCCTCACATTTAAATCTATACTCGATGTTAACAAATTTCTCTTCTTCAGAAACGCTTTCCTTGCCATTGCCAGTCTACATTTTATATCCTCTCTACTTCGACCATCATCAGTTATTTTACTCCCTAAATAGCAAAACTCCTTTACTACTTTAAGTGTCTCATTTCCTAATCTAATTCCCTCAGCATCACCCGATTTAATTTGACTACATTCCATTATCCTTGTTTTGCTTTAGTTGATGTTCATCTTATATCCTCCTTTCAAGACACTGTTCATTCCGTTCAACTGCTCTTCCAAGTCCTTTGCTGTCTCTGACAAAATTACAATGTCATCAGCGAACCTCAAAGTTTTTACTTCTTCTCCATATATTTTAATACCTACTCCAAATTTTTCTTTTGTTTCCTTTACTGCTTGCTCAATATACAGATTGAATAACATCGGGGAGAGGCCTCAACCCTGTCTCACTCCTTTCCCAACCACTGCTTCCCTTTCATGCCCCTCGACTGTTATAACTGCCATCTGGTTTCTGTACAAATTGTAAATAGCCTTTCGCTCCCTGTATTTTACCCCTGCCACCTTCGGAATTTGAAAGAGAGTATTCCAGTTAACATTGTCAAAAGCTTTCTCTAAGTCTACAAATGCTAGAAACGTAGGTTTACCTTTTCTTAATCTTTCTTCTAAGATAAGTCGTAAGGTTAGTATTGCCTCACGTGTTCCAACATTTCTACGGAATCCAAACTGATCTTCCCCGAGGTCCGCTTCTACCAGTTTTTCCATTCGTCTGATGCTAGTGAAGCCTAAATTACTAATGAATTGTATGTCGACAACGCACCATTTTTAAACTACGGAAACTTAAAGGCGCCACGGTCTCCGATTGGTCGCGGGATTGTCATGTTGCCGAATGCTCTACACTAGGCTTATCCAAGCATTGCGCCCCGCGGGCGCCAGGCAGTGTAGTTCAGCGCCCCGTCCGCGACCGTGTGTCGCTAGTGTCGTCATAGGAGCGAGAGAGACAGCTGCGGAGCGGCTGAGACCGCACACCACTTGTCTGCGGTGGACTGTCCCGCGGTCGGATCCAACGTAGACAAAATAACAGAGGAAGTGCACCTCTGTAAGAGAGGCCGATGAGCCGTAAAACAAGCAAACCATTTACCGTTTAGGTGACAACTAGTCTTCGTGTGGCCGAATTACTACGCCAAGCTTTAGACAACAATATCCAAAACAAGAATCGAAGAACATCTTAGTTGTTTTCTGACCCACAGGTTCATTCTATTAGTACTGCACATGAACACTCGTCATATGTACAATATGCGTCTTCAGAAAAATATATCAGTTTCTTCAGTGAACTAGAGTCATGAATATTCTATTTTAGAAATAATTTTATGTAAGGGATATAGAGTCTCATTCATACTGTTAGCAGTTACAAGTAAATATGTCTTTGTTATACTTCGGGCTTCATCTTTTTGTGTCCCTTTTCTGACTTTAGAAATCGCATCCTTAGTTTGCCGTTTTGTACGTAATAATTTTAAACGACCAAGTTTGAAAACTTATTAAAAAATAGAATTAAGGTTATAAAGCTCTATAATTCTTACAGTCAACATTGTTAAAGAAGACAATTAACATTTTACACTTTTTTTCTTTTTCGAGTAAACCGTTCTGCCTACATTTGGTACAATATTCCCTGAGACTGATACCCTCACAGAATTAGTCAAATTTTTATCGCCGAGTAACGAACGGTTCTTAGTTTTAGCAAGCTTTAAAAGAGAGAAAAAGCATTCACAGATATACGTGGAACGAAACATTGAGAGAACTTCAGCCACGTGCTTGTGCAAAAGAGGATATTTCTCTCGTGGAAGACAGCTGTAAAAGTCATCCAAAGTTTTACACATGAGAAAGCGGTCCTTCAGGCGGATATCGCACTGCAGATCAATCAGCTCTAGTTGACGCATTTGTGAGACGTCCTACGCCGAAGGGAAAACGGGCGAACAAATATATCTAAGGCCGATTGAAACTCACTAATTCGCAAATGATTTCAACATAACCTGAAAAATCCGCATCTCCTTTAACGCTGTTTAGCGCAGGAAAGTGTCCACAATTCCTCTTGCGCAATTTATTTTCCCGCAAAATTAGTTTTTTTTTTTTAAATGATTGAATTGTCTGCACCCAAATGAGCAACATAGTGACTTTCGCGTTGGAGTGAAATGTTCAAAGTATTTAAATGACCAGTAAGGTCACTCAAGAAAGGCAAATTCGCCACCCACTTAGGAACACAAAGTAATTCTTCTGGACGTCCTTTCATTTCCAAAAAGTTATTTATTTCGCCCCTCAAGGATAAAAACCGATGAAGCACCTTTGCTCTGCTCAGCCATCTTATTTCGGCGTGGTAGGGGATGTCCGGGTATTCCGCTTCGATATCAGCCAGAAATTCTTTTAATTGGCGATGTGTGAGTCCATGCGAGCGAAGATAATTAACCGTTCAAAGAACTGTGTCCATAACATTTTTAATGTTGACAATCTTCGCACAAAGTGCCTCCTGGTGTATCAGACAATGGACTGCCGCGAATAAGGACAACCCAACTGTCGTAACCCAGGAATCCAGTGCGCATCCCTCGTAGAGCAGGGGCTCCATCCGTTGTTACACTGGTCAGGCGTTTCCATTTTACGCCCATTGACTAATACGTTTTCCACGGCTAGAAAAATATCCAAGCCCGTGGTTGTGTCTTTTAATGGTATAATGGTATAAGATCGACAAATTCTTCGGTGACATGCAGATTGTCGTCGACACTTCGAATGAATAAAAACAGCTATGTCCGCAACGTCCGCGGACTCGTCAAGAGCGATAGAAAGTGAAATGAAGTTTGCCGCTCTCTCCATTAATTGCTGCTCCATATCTGATACGTATCTTCGACTCTGTGAGCACGATGCGCGCGTACAGCGGCATGGCGAGGTTCGGCGGGCGGTCCGCACGGCCAGCTAAGCGACACGGCTCGGCCACTGCGACAACATGGGAATTCGCCCGGGGCGCCGGCCGCGGGAGATCGCGGGCGCTAGCGCCCCGGGGGCACAGTTTGGACGAGCCTGCTCTGGACAACGCATGACCGCGAATGCTTTGCCTGCCGGAGATCGAGATGTATCCAAGGCGACCAACACGTTCGGTGGCAGCGCGCCAGCCTTCCACTGTGGGGGCCTGGTGGCGAATCCGCCGGGGACCCGACACATCCATTGTAGTTTCATGTACCGGGTTTGACGCGATACATGCTTGCTAACGTCGAATGGTGTTTTGCCGAACTGTTTCAAAGATTCCTGGCATTGCCCTGATGTGATTGGTGGCGTGTTGAAAGCGATCCATTAATTGAAGAATCCCCACAGAAAAACGTGCAATGGTGTGAAGTCTGGTGATTGCCGGGGCCATGTCCTACGAGTACCTCTGCCAGTTGCCAGGCCTTGAAGAGTTCATTTAAATATTCGCTCACAGTACCACTGTTATGTATGGGCGCCCCATCATGCTGCAACCACATGCGTAGCCGTATGTCCAGGGGAACATCTTCCAGCAGGCCTGGTAGAGTTTCATGCAAAAAGTGAAGATAATTTGCCCCAGTACGTCGAGGAGGTAGATGGACCAGGCAATCAGATGGTCACGCATAATGCCTGCCCAAATGCTGAGCGAACATAGTTCCTGGTGTCCGTGGACGCACTTGACGTGAGGATTTCTCCTTGCCCACTAATGAACGTTTCGAGTGTTGTAAAGGCCATCCCGATGGAAGGTGCACTCGTCGGTAAACAACGCAATGGCGGGGAAGTCGGGATCTCATGCAAGACGTCGCAGAAACCACTGGCAAATCCCTGGCCTGTGTTCATCGCCCGCCACAGGATTTAGGTCTTTCACAGGGTGGAAACTAAATGGATGCTGGCGAGTTGCTTCCTCGAAGCGCCCTAGAACAGTCTCTACAAATGCAGCATCCCGTTGTGTTCGAGGTCTTCCAGCATCACCATGATATCCCGCTAAAGAGCCTGTTTCGCCAAGTCGCCGCTGAACTGCTGCAAACGTTTGGCAGTGTGGGTGGCGTCTTGCTGGGTACCGTTCCTCGTACAAGCGCTGAGCTTCATGCGCTATTCCATAAACAAATACCATATCTCGTTGTTCTTCAAACGAATACTGTGACGTCATTCTTACTGCATGACTAAACCGAAGGTGACGTGTGTGTACGCCGAAGCGAGGCTTAAGTGTGAATGCTTCTGACGTGATGTGGAGACAAACAGCAAGACCTATTCGACACGTGTGCGTATCACGTTGTGGCTGTGGAGGGGTGAGAGACGTTTGTATGTGTGAACCGACAACCATAGTGCTGCCCGTCAACCGACGGACGGCAACAGGTCAATCCCAGGGCCAATCGGAGCGCGTAGTGCCAAGTTTCCGTTGCTTAAAAATGGTGCATTGTCGACCTACACAGCATTAATAATTTTGGTTCCTACTGGCATGAGCTATCTAGGGTTAAAATTTTATGACAATTTTTCTCCATCCTGTATGTACAGGGAACTATGTTCTCAAAAATCTCACAAAGTAGTCGACCGATTTACAGCAAATATTAGCATGTTATTGAAATAAACGTTTGGATAAGATAGGACATATATATAATTTCAATAAATCTTGCTGTTAGCATACGTGAATGTTGTATTTATAGCTTTCTGGATTATGATTACAATATTACTGTGTGTGTGGTCTTCAGTCCAGAGACTGGTTTGATGCAGCCCTCCATGCTACTCTATTCTGTGCAAGCTTCTTCATCTCCCAGTACCTACTGCAACCTACATCCTTCTAAATCTGTTTAGTGTATTCATCTCTTGGTTTCCCTCTACGATTTTTACCCTCCACTCTGCCCTCCAATACTAAATTGGTGATCCTTTGATGCCTCAGATTATGTCCTACCAACCGATCCCATCTTCTAGTCAAGTTGTGCCACAAATTTCTCTTCTCTCCAGTTCTATTCAATACCTCCTCTGAATTTACAATAACAACAGAAAAGACTCAAGGTCGTAGAGAGAGAGGGGGAGGGGGGATAGGAGTGGAAGGAAATACACATAAAAAGGGGAAAGAAGGAGACGAACGACGAGAGGGAGAGGAGAAAATGAACAAAAAGAAGTTGAGAGGAGGTGATGGACAGAGAGAAGAGGAAGGAGGATGGGATGGGCCTAAGAGAGGGCGAGTAGGAGACTGACAGAGACATGGGGAAGTAGGAGATTAGGATGTATGTCCGGTTAGCATATACACACATCAAAAAAGTTTGGCATCACCTCGGTTCCTAGAGTTACGGAACCTGTACAGAAAGCTGGAATAGAGATTAAGATAAACATAATTTCCACCATTTTTATTGCTAATGAAAACAACACATTGCATGTTGTAACACCATACAGCGAGACCTTCAGAAGTGGTGGTCCAGATTTCTGTACACACCAGTACCAATAGTACCCAGCAGCACAAACCTCTTTCATTGATGCACGCCGGTATTCGTCGTGCCGTACTATCCACAAGATCATCAAGGCACTGTTGGTCGATATTGTCCCACTCCTCAACGGCGATTCGGCGTAGATCCCTCAGAGTGGTTGGTGGGTCAACTCCTCCATAAACAGATCTTTTCAATCTATCCCAGGTTTGCTCGATAGCGTTCATGTCTGGAGAACATGGGGCCACTCTAGTAGAGCGATGTCGTTATCTTTAAGGAAGCCATTCACATGATATGCACGATGAGGGCGCGAACTGTCGTCCATGAAGACGAATGCCTCGTCAATATGCTGTCGATATGGTTGCACTAACGGTCGGAGGATGGCATTCACGTATTGTACAGCCGTTACGGTGTCTTCCACGACCACCAGCAGCGCACGTCGGCCCCACATAATGCCACCCCAAAAAAGCAGGGAACCTCCATCTTGCTGCACTCGCTGGACAGTATGTCTAAGGCGTTCAGTCTGACCGAGTTTCCTCCAAACACATCTTCGACGATTGTCTGGTTGAAGGCATATGCGACACACAGTGATGAAGAGAACGTGATGCCAATCCTGAGCGGTCCATTCGGCATGTTGTTGGACCAATCTGTACCGCGCTGCGTGGTGTCGTGGCTGCAAAGATGGACCTCACAATGGAAGTCAGGAGTGAAGTTGCGTATCATGCAGCCTATTGCGCACAGTTTTTTGTCCTAACACGACATCCTGTGGCTGCACGAAAAACATTATTCGACATGGTGGCGTTGCTGTCAGGGTTCCTCCGAGCCATAATCCGTAGGTAGCGGTCATCCACTGCAGCAATCGCCCTTGGGCGGCCTGAGCAAGGCATGTCATCGACAATCCCTGTCTCTCTGTATCTCCTCCATGTCCGAGAAACATCGCTTTGGTCCACTCCGAGACGCCTGGACACTTCCCTTGTTGAGAGCCATTCCTAGCAGAGAGTAACAATGCGGACGCGATCGAACCGCGGTATTGAACGTCTAGTCATGGTTGAACTACAGGCAACACGAGCCGTGGACCTCCTTCCTAGTGGAACGACTGGAACTGATCGGCTGTCGGACCCCCTCCGTCCAATAGGCTTTGCTCATGCATGATTGTTTACAGCTTTGGCCTGGTTTAGTGACATATCTGAACAGTCAAATAGACTGTGCCTGTGATAAACATCCACAGTCACCGTCTATCTTCAGAAGTTCTAGTAACCGGAGTGATGCAAAACATTTTTTGTTCGAACTGGAAACATGTACTCTCTGTTTTCTTTCTTTCCCGTTTGCTTCAATATTTTTCACCTTCATAAAAAATGAAATCCTACAAGTTGTTTATAAAAATATCGACTAGCATCATAGAAATTAGTAGTGTACAAATTGTGCAGTTGATCGTATACGAAGACACTGCTGACATGCAAGCTACTGCTCAACTGTCAACAAAATCCATATTTTCCGCTATCCGCCGCTCCCGGAATGACCGCTACAGTGGAACAATTTATCTGCGCTGTGTGTCAGTATAAAAGGGTCGAAGTCAAACTTATGTTACGCTTTTAATAACCGCATGGTGATACACTGTGACGCGAGGACGTACTGCTGATACATAAGAAAGGCAGATGTGAGACATCCTGTATATGCTGAAGTATGTTGCAGGCAATAAATGGTACCCGCTCTTAAAGTGCTCCCAAATACTCAAGGTCTTCTACAGTTTCCAAGAATTCTTCGAAGTCGACCATTTGCTTGTCTCATGTGCTCGATTTGCAGCACTATATCTGGAAATATAATCGATTTGACTGTATCACTTCTAACACCGTAGGGATGTTTTTATACATGTAATTTCGTTACATGACTTCATAGTTATTAACAGCTAACCTAAGTAATTCAGTCTCAGTTCGCCACTGTACGTGGTATATGTCAGTAGCGTTACGAGCATTAGAATGTGCTATGCAGCTTAAGAGAGGCAACTTGATATGCATAATGTTCCTATTTATGTGTTACCATTATATTTACAGCTTTCTTTGATACTACTTACATCGCGTATTTATGTGCAACAACGTTGTGTCTGTCATTAAAAAGAGAGAAGGCATTCTGTATTGTGATTCACCTACTCATTGTCTCAGCGGAGCCTGTCAAACAGATTCAGATTACACAAATCATTATCTTTGCTTGTACTTTCAAATTTGGCAATGGGTTACTGATTTTGATGTGATAACGGTTTCATCATCAAATCAAGACGTTAACATACGAAACACCTTTTGTTTGTTATGCCTGAAAGGTTAGATATGTGTCTAAATGTAGTGAACTCGATATTAAGTATGTAATCATTTATCAGAGTTTAAATCTGGCACGTATTCGTTTGGAACTTTTAGTTTCATTACATAAATTCTGATAGAATACGAGGAGCGTTTATTAGTTTGCAGAGATTATCAGGGTGGTTTTAGAAAAGGACGTTCTTGTGCTGCACAGATCCTTAACTCGAGGTCAGTATTAAGTCAAATTAAAGTAGCGAATAAACAGTGCATAGTTACTTTCGTTAACTTCAAGAAAGCACACGATTCAAGCGACAGACATACTCTTACGAGAATTTTACAGGAAATCGGCCTGGACCAAAAAATCCACAGCCTTATCCAATACACGCTGAGTGACACTAGGATACTAGTAAAGTTCAGTGGAACACTTTCAGAAAGCTTTGAGATAAAGACAGGAGTTAGACAGGGAGATGGACTTCCACCTCTTCTCTTCAACTGTGCACTGGACAAGGTGATCAGACAGTGTGGAAAATAAATGTAATTACAAAATATACCGTGCGGTACTTACCTGGGACACAAACGGAAGGGACTAGTAATAGACTGTTTAGCTTTCGCAGATTATCTGGCACTTAGGGCCTATAGCAAGCTCAGTGTAAGTAGCAGTAAAGCAGCTCAATATGCTCAAACTCGAGGCTGCCAAGGTAGGACTTCAATTGTCACTGGAGAAGATAAAATACCTCACCAACATCAGTGATAATCCCAGTGAACTTGTAACGCCGGAAATGCATATACTCCTATTTCCATCTATTGTACTATAATTTGTTTTCCTTATTTTTGCTACCTGAATATATGATATTTCTGTGTCTTTACATATAGTAATTGTTTTACTATTTGTATATATATATATGTATTTATGCATTTATGTCGATGTATAATTGATTTGTTGTGTAAAGATTATTTGTATTTTTACGCTGGGTCTTGCCTAGGGAAAACTGCTATCGAACGATTACGTCGATAGGTCGTGTGAAGAATCAAAGTGTGTAGGATCTTTGGTAGTGTTAACTCTGCCGCGTGGAGCGCGGGCAGGGCAGTGAGAGTCTGGCGGGAGTAGCGAGTGGAGCAGGTGTTGTGTGACGCTCCCGCGAGTTGCCGCGCTTTCGGGGTTTGGCAGCATGTAATTGCGCTCGACTCGCGATGATAGTTTCTGACATGGTGTCGCGGACGGGAAGCATTAGCTGGCGCACATCAAGAGCCCGTTTCGCCTGGTGACCGTGTCGAGAAGAAGGCGCGCCAACATCCAGCTTCTGCAACAGCGACGGCCGACAATCAGTGACTGTCGCCACCTCCTCGATCGACGGCTTCAAACCTTCAATCAACCGACAAGGAAGACTGGACGCACGTAAAGTTTTAGAGCTGTATGGCAGACCTCAGCTTTTAATCTTGTTCCATTTTCGTAACTATAATTACAGCAACTTAGCATGAACGTTTGTTGCTCATTGTCCCAATTGCATCACCAAGCAGAGTCCCTTCCTTTTCCGAAATGAACCCGAGTGTCGTTGAAATTCAAACGCCAGCATTAAAGTAATATAGCTAACTCGTTTTCACTGCTTTAATTTCAAAGTTCAATTATGGCATTAATAGCTGGCTACAATATTCAGATTACACAAGCACGAATTAAGAGCGCGAGCTTTGTTACCGTATTTTAGCTTACCTGTGACTGCAGCTCAGCTTGGTACGTACTAAATTTTACTATTGTTAATTGTTCAGAATCATTTAATTCAAGTTCAAAGCTAAATCTCTTCTTTCTAAATTGCGTAGATTCAAGTAGCTTTTGAAATGATTGTTGAGGTAGTCCAAGACTAACCGTATTTTACTGG
The DNA here is from genome assembly GCF_021461385.2 of Schistocerca piceifrons. Classification (NCBI taxonomy): domain Eukaryota; kingdom Metazoa; phylum Arthropoda; class Insecta; order Orthoptera; family Acrididae; genus Schistocerca; species Schistocerca piceifrons. The sequence goes on from NC_060139.1 coordinate 105,796,597, forward strand.
ATTTCGATGTGCTTCAGAAAGAAAGCTCACTATTAACTTCAGTCACTAAATTAACTTTCGATTTTCCGGTGTTATTAATTCTTTTGCTAAATTAAGTCAGAGTGTAGCGAAATTTATTACTTCTGACAGACTTTCAGTTTTCACACTACACGTGTCAACCTTCAGTTGCCACGCTTCTAGTGTTAATTATATGTGTAATAACCTTTCTTTTTCAGTTACTATAGTAATTGTCCTTAGGACTGGCGACCGTGATTTCCCCCAAATCTCAAATATCTAATTACCGCTAGTTAATTGTTAACGTAACGGCCGCACATTTACTTTCTTTATTAACTTTACCCCTTTTCAAAATTAATTTCCACCAGTTTCATTTGCATTTTTCCTTTCATTTAGATGTAACCCTTTCCTCCCTCTTTACCGATAGATTAACTTCGGTGACGATTGCTTTTCCCAAATTTCCATTAGGTACACGCGGTTTAATTTTTCACTGTCATTAAGGTCGGTAAGTGAGGGGGGAGGTTACACGCTACTGACAGAGTGAAAACTTGCGATTTATGTCAGAAGGTGAAGGTTACCAACTGTACGAGTCGTGGTCCTATGCAAAGTATAAGGCCTAACGACACCTTTGAGTTACTGTGCGTGGACTTGTACGGACCTTTGCCCAAGTCATCAGGAAACTTTGCTTACATTTTAGTAGTGCTAGAAGCTTTTTCCAAGTTCATCAAACTATACCCGATTAGGAAAGCTACAGCCAAAGCAGTCTATAGCAAGCTTGTGAACGATTATTTTGTTCATATTGGTAAGCCCAAGGCGATTCTATCAGACAATGGGGCACAATTTACTTCTAAGTTGTGGAATGAAGGCTTGGAAAGTAATGGGGTCGAGGTGATCCATATTTCAGCTTATTGTCCGGCTGGGAATCCCGCTGAGAGGTATATGCGCGAGCTAGGCCGACTGTGCCGTACCTATTGCCATCACAACCATAGGGCATGGGGCAAATATGTAGCAGTATTTGAGAGAATTATGAACACCTTGAGACATGAATCGACGGGATTTTCTCCAGAGGAAATCCTGTTGGATGACAGAAGTAAAAGTTTAGTGGAAGAGATAACCAAATTCCCTCCACGGATTGACATTAGTATTGGTGTGAAAAAAGATCGTTTGCGAGAAGTAATGAAGCTTAAAGCCGATGCTCGCATACGTCGTCATGACGCTAAAGCGCGTTTTGCTAAGTTTGCGATCGGAGACTTAGTACTTGTAAAAGCTCATGAGAAATCGAGCGAGATAGACAATGAAATCTCTAAATTTAAGTTTGTTTATAATGGACCATATAAAGTCATTGGTATACCTCACACAAATGCTTATTGCTTAGAGTATCCAAGCTCTGGAAAGCTGTTAGGTATACGAAATATAATAGATTTGAAATTGTACCAACCTAGGATCGATTAATACCACACAATGGGTAATTTGTACAATATGTAAATATAGAGTGTAAGACTTAAGGTTTGCTAGATTGCCATGATTTTGACTGACCAAGAGGACATTAAAGAAGTTGTAATTAATAAGTAATTAATTTTGACTAAATGATTTAAGAGAGAGTGATTATTTATCAATTGAAAAATCCAAGCTGCTAATTTAAGTTTTCAGCTGAGTCACAGTAGATTAAGCAACGTAAATATGATTTTGTAACTAGCTGTAAGATTTCATGAATATGTGTTTTACTAGTCATTGCCGATGTACTTAGACGCTGTTTTAAGTTTCAGGCTAGTACATGCGTGTGATGATGGACAGTGTTGAGTTATCCACTGTGATAGTATTAAGGGACTCCTTGAGATTACTCGGGAGTGAGTTTTTCCTAAAGAATTCAGTGAAACGGACGTTCTGGAAACGCCGTCACAAGGGCGAGTGAGATCAAGCGTGCCGCACACGCGGGCGCAACAATACTGGCGAGGCGAGCCGCTGTCGGCTCTTGTGCCGCTGTTGGCTCTTGTGCCGCTGTCGGCATCCTTTGTACTCGCGAGTACGGAATGTGGAGTTGCTTTTCTTCCCGGACAGCTGATGTGAAAGGATTCTGCTGTCAATATTTATGTTTTATTTTATCTGCTGTATATTATTTTCTTGTTTAGCGTTAATTGGACATGACGAGAATATTAATTATGAAAAGGTTACATAAATATGTGTATTCTATGTAATTAATTATTAGTTTGCGTATTTTGATATACCTGTTTTTTATGACCATGTACTCTGATCAATTTTGCAAATAGTATTCCATTTCTCATAGTGTTATGAATTTTAATGATTTTGGAATAGCTAAACCATTTTCTATATCTTCTATGAATTTTAATATGTTGTCAACCTGTTTTATTTTGTGCAAGATGACAGAGTCGAATAAGATTAGGAGTGTCCCCACTCAATTATTATGGTCTAAAAATTGATTTATGATTAATTAGACGAATGCTAAATTTTGTTGATGTTTTGAGCATATGCATTTCCGCTGTTTCTTTTTTGGGACATTTTCTGAGTCTGTTTACGTTACACGAACATCCTCAGACAATGTGGGGCACGTGTAACGCCGGAAATGCATATACTCCTATTTCCATCTATTGTACTATAATTTGTTTTCCTTATTTTTGCTACCTGAATATATGATATTTCTGTGTCTTTACATATTGTAATTGTTTTACTATTTGTATATATATATATGTATTTATGCATTTATGTCGATGTATAATTGATTTGTTGTGTAAAGATTATTTGTATTTTTACGCTGGGTCTTGCCTAGGGAAAACTGCTATCGAACGATTACGTCGATAGGTCGTGTGAAGAATCAAAGTGTGTAGGATCTTTGGTAGTGTTAACTCTGCCGCGTGGAGCGCGGGCAGGGCAGTGAGAGTCTGGCGGGAGTAGCGAGTGGAGCAGGTGTTGTGTGACGCTCCCGCGAGTTGCCGCGCTTTCGGGGTTTGGCAGCATGTAATTGCGCTCGACTCGCGATGATAGTTTCTGACATGGTGTCGCGGACGGGAAGCATTAGCTGGCGCACATCAAGAGCCCGTTTCGCCTGGTGACCGTGTCGAGAAGAAGGCGCGCCAACATCCAGCTTCTGCAACAGCGACGGCCGACAATCAGTGACTGTCGCCACCTCCTCGATCGACGGCTTCAAACCTTCAATCAACCGACAAGGAAGACTGGACGCACGTAAAGTTTTAGAGCTGTATGGCAGACCTCAGCTTTTAATCTTGTTCCATTTTCGTAACTATAATTACAGCAACTTAGCATGAACGTTTGTTGCTCATTGTCCCAATTGCATCACCAAGCAGAGTCCCTTCCTTTTCCGAAATGAACCCGAGTGTCGTTGAAATTCAAACGCCAGCATTAAAGTAATATAGCTAACTCGTTTTCACTGCTTTAATTTCAAAGTTCAATTATGGCATTAATAGCTGGCTACAATATTCAGATTACACAAGCACGAATTAAGAGCGCGAGCTTTGTTACCGTATTTTAGCTTACCTGTGACTGCAGCTCAGCTTGGTACGTACTAAATTTTACTATTGTTAATTGTTCAGAATCATTTAATTCAAGTTCAAAGCTAAATCTCTTCTTTCTAAATTGCGTAGATTCAAGTAGCTTTTGAAATGATTGTTGAGGTAGTCCAAGACTAACCGTATTTTACTGGATTTCGATGTGCTTCAGAAAGAAAGCTCACTATTAACTTCAGTCACTAAATTAACTTTCGATTTTCCGGTGTTATTAATTCTTTTGCTAAATTAAGTCAGAGTGTAGCGAAATTTATTACTTCTGACAGACTTTCAGTTTTCACACTACACGTGTCAACCTTCAGTTGCCACGCTTCTAGTGTTAATTATATGTGTAATAACCTTTCTTTTTCAGTTACTATAGTAATTGTCCTTAGGACTGGCGACCGTGATTTCCCCCAAATCTCAAATATCTAATTACCGCTAGTTAATTGTTAACGTAACGGCCGCACATTTACTTTCTTTATTAACTTTACCCCTTTTCAAAATTAATTTCCACCAGTTTCATTTGCATTTTTCCTTTCATTTAGATGTAACCCTTTCCTCCCTCTTTACCGATAGATTAACTTCGGTGACGATTGCTTTTCCCAAATTTCCATTAGGTACACGCGGTTTAATTTTTCACTGTCATTAAGGTCGGTAAGTGAGGGGGGAGGTTACAAACTACAGCTGGAACAAGGTTAAATTGAGAAAATTCACAGACTCAAGTATCTAGGAGAATGGTTGGAACCTAATCTATCAGAAGGAACAGCACTAACAACTCGGATTAATACGTTACAATTAGCATATCGATTAACCAAGAATATCTATAATAATAAATGCCTATCTCGTAATTCAAAACTAAAACACTACCAAACAGTTATCCGCCGTAAAGTCCTATATGCCTCAGAATGCTTGAATCTGAACAGGAAAAGCCTGACAGATAAACTACAGATTCAGGAGAGGACGATTCTGAGAAAAATTCTGGAACCGATCAAAACAGATGGTGAGTACAGAAGACAATCAAACCAGGAGCTATACAATCATACAGAGAAAATCACAGATGTAGACTGGAAGAGACGTCTCGCTTTCTACGGACATATCACAAAGATGGACCAAACAAGAGTGACCAACTCACTTCTCAGCTACTGGAAGAGCAGGAAGACCGTGACACCATGGCTGTTAGAAGTCAAGAAAGACATCCAGGAACTGAACGGAACTGACAGTGACATTAGTAACCGCGCACTTCTCAGAAGGATACTAAAAGAAAAGAGGTTTCAGGACAGATCGCCCCGTAAAAAGATTGGCACCCTTTGGACAATGGAGAGAAAGAAGAAACATATCCAGAGAATGCGCGATTACTGGGCAAACATCAAGTCCCTCTCCAGGCTGAAAAGTTGAACATCGTGGTCCTTAGCTGAGCCATTCGAAAGAAGAAGAAGAAGAAGAAGAAGAAGAAATCGAGCAATTTGTTTGACGGTTATCTCTAACATGACGATATATATATGGCAAATCGCTACAGTTCCTTCGCAGATGGCGATTTATGAGGTGCAGTTGGTCACAGTTTCGTTACGGTTACATTTTACAAATAATTCAGAATCTTTTTTTTTTTTTTTGTTTCTTTCAGCCAGTTTATGGTATATATAATGTCAGCATCTGGTATGCATAACAGTTTTAACATAAAGTCGCGGACACTCACTGTCAATTAATGGCCATATATCCCGCCAGCTTCTAGAATCTGAATATGATTAGAGTTCTGACTGCCTATTTCTTTGAGACAACTATCACTATTTTGCCTTCTGAGCATATTGTTTTGTTTCAGTTTTCCTAATGAAATCTGACATAGGGGATAGAAAAGAGCTTGTAAATAAATGTGTTGTAATGAAATTCCCTGTTCTTATAGTAATGTCTTAGTTTATTTCGTCAAGGATCCGTCATTAGTGCATTATTTAAGCATCCAACAGCAGCGCTGGATTAGCCGAGTGGTCTCAGGCGCTGCAGTATGGACAGTGCGGCTGGTCCCGGTGGAGGTTCGAGTCCTCCCTCGGGCATGGGTGTGTGTGTTTGTCCTTAGGATAATTTAGGTTAAGTAGTGTGTAAGCTTAGGGACTGATGACCTTAGCAATTCAGTCCCATAAAATCTCACATACATTTGAACAACATTTTTGAAACATCCAACAACAACGATTGGAACTTTCCGAAATGCCATACGTGTTTAATAGCACAGAATGCATACGAAAACGTTCAGAGGAAAATTATTTAAAATGTCGACTCGAAGTAATTCCAAGTGAAAATTTATTAGCATAGACAGTCAGAAACTACAGATCATGACAAAAACCAATTAATATAATTTATAGTTAAACCCTTGGTTTTCGTACCTTTAATCGTCTCAAAATCTATTAAAAAGCTTATATGATCTGAGCTAATGCTCTCAATGGTGTAAAACTTCAATTCTAGGTTCCTTTGTACATCCAGAACACAAAATTGCAATCGAGATGATAAATCACTCTACAACACAATTTCAAGATACAGAATAAACAAGGCTGTCGTTTTAGCTTTATTGTTGAATAAGATTAATTCAAAAACTACGCAATATGACACTATATACTTGAGTATAATATATAATTAAACCCTCATACCTTATTTGATGTTTGTAGCTTTAATCGTATATCGGATCTCAGTTTCAACTAAATATCAATAAAATGTTAATAAACCCTGGACTATTGCTCACAACTCTACAAAACTTCAGCTCATAGAGTATATGTACATCCCAAACACAAATCCATAGGTCATCATAGTAGACAATTTTAACAGTAGGCTGCTGGCTGGTCTACAGGCAGTTGACTGTAGTTAGCAGTTTCCTCCATGCATTATCTTGTCCAGCTCGTCATCTCACTGCAGTTGCTGCTGAGTTACAGTGATGTTCATAGAAACAGTGAGATAGCAAGGCCTTCAAAGATTCTCTTTGTTCGAGTTGATTCATTTAGTCACTTTCTGCACTGAAGTATAGGAGATATTGTGTGAAAAATATGGTTTTCAGATGTGTGTGTGTATTAGGTGCTTCCACATTTTTGGTAAATAATACAAAGATAGAAATATGTATGTTACAAACTTTACACGTGTGTTAGATACATTTTAAGTTGGCCAACATGGCGGATACTTACTGATTCGCATGTTTCGTTTCACTGCATGGTAAAATACCGGGCTCTAATTGCCCATTTCAGTTCAATGGATGTTAAAATACTGGGACATCATTGGAGAATAGGATAAAGGAGATGATTATTGTAAATGAAGTAAAACATCCACACAAAAAATATTTATTTAACAAAAGCCTTACTAAAATGGGATCTATGGTGGACAAAGCGATCTGCTGGGGATCGGCACATGACACTAACCAGAACACTACTCGCTCTATCTCACTTCATACACGTGAATCCAGGTTATGGCATCAAACTGCGCCACCACCAAGCATCTATATTCTACCATACAAAAAAAAAGGAAAATATGGTTCGAAAGAACAGGGTGCTGAGAAGTATATATTACGGACCTATGTTGCAGCAGCGAATACTTTACCATCCTGCTGGTCAAGGCGTCACACCACGATGCGTTCGGCGACTGAAGTCATGGACGACAACAATCTGTTGTTAAATGCGCGTTCCCAAAAAATGCAAGTACTCGGTCTCACGTTTGGTTAATTCAGAACGCAGGTACTTCCTTACGAGCCTCTGAAACCCCGATGGATTCCAGTGTGCAAATGGACCCATTTGCTGGTCTGCCAAACCAATTTGACATGCCACAACTGTGAGTGTCGGAATACGTCAAATGTTTCAGACGGCCGACTCAAGACAAATAAGCACACGCACGCATCATTTGTTGTGACCATGATGACATAAGCAGTACCTCTGACAGTTCACAAGGTGACTGACACAGGCTCTAAGTCACACACTAGGAAAGGACACAAGTCTCACCATTTAGGGAGAGCCCTGCAGTTCTTTACTAGCGAAGCGCTAGTACAAGAGACTTGTACCAGAGTGATCTTTCTTCCTTTCTCCCCATTTCCTCCTCAGCTCGGTTCCAAAAGCACATTTCTCTTTTTGCTTTCCCCACTTTCACACAAGCCAATCACGAATTGGAACGCGGTATTCTAAGCTCGGAGAATGGTCTTTGCACTGAAAACCGATTTGACCAATCAGAGACTTTAAAGTTAATTGGCAGAAAATTGAAAATAATTCAGCTTCACGGCCTCTTTCCCATATGTTTGCCATGTCTTTTGCTAAGACAATACAGGGTGAAAGCACAGCCCTCCATACACAGCTTGTTATCTCCCCTGTTGCGTCCATTTTAAAGTTTACAAATAACGGCCATAAGCTCGTAAAAGCTTCATGCTCTCACAAACATCTTTTTCAAACAGAATCTGGATGTCTAGACGCCAGATTCCCTGTCCCACGTACATTTGCAGAACGTTTACATTTCTTTTGGCGGCTTGCTCGCTAACTAGGGCCCATCCTCTGATTTATTCTCGGCCTACAATGCACTGTCGGCGACTTTTCGGCGCTAGGCCATATACCTGGACGTCTGCCCCCAGTCCAGCACCAAGCTGTGTTTTGCACGAAGTGACCGCTGCACGCTGCCGTTTGGAAATGTCTCCTCATCGTTCCCCAGAAAAAACGCGCTTTGTCGGCCCACCAACGCCGTGATTTTACCACAGTCTTTTAAGTCGGCACCCTGTTCCTTTGAACTCAGGTAAAGCTTACCGTATTTAATTCCCTAGAGCATGCAAACAAGACCATTAACTACTGCCCACCATTTCATCGTAATGTATGAAGTCAAATCGTAGTAGATCGTATTCCCTACACGAAATCAGAAGTGAGTGCCCTGCAATCTCTCACAGGTTTGGGTACAGGAGAAGGGAGGGAAGAGAGGAAGGGTTGATGATGTCATGCATTCAAGGTCAATGACCGCCGAAAGGCAGACTTCGTCCCCAAAATTGACATTGAATAACTAAAAAATTCTTATGAAATATCGTCTCAGATGTGTGGCTGGGTTGATGATTTCATGTCGTGCAGTTCACAGTTAGCAGCCACTAATGGGATGTCATTGGTGAACAGAAATATAATGATGTGTTGTCCAAGGAAGCGCTGTTCTTAATCTATATAAAGAGATTAGGGTACAATATGAACAGGCACCTTGCACTGTTCGCAGATGAAGCTCTTTTTATTGTCTAGTAAAGACAAAATGATTCAGGTAAGATATCGGCATAGTTAGAAAGGTGCCATTCGATCCTGAAAGACGTGGATTCCTCAAAATGGGTACTAAAAACATCCCCTAAATTTCATTTATACGGTAAGTTACACTAAGCTCAAAGTTGTCAATGAAACTAAATATCTAGGGATTACAATTATGAAGAAATTAAAATGGAACCTTCATACACAATATGTTGTAGGAAAAGCGAACCAAAAATTGCGCTTTATTGCCAGAATACTTACAAGAGGCTACAATCTATTAAGGCATTTCTCGAGTACCTAAAAACCTTGGACTCAGTTCAACATATATACATATTATGGAAAGCAGGATCATAAGAGATATCAAGCGTAGTTTTTGACTGGAGTGATGACTTTTTGGTGGGGAGGATGCAGCATGTTGCCTTGGATAGAGAGTCATCGACAGATGTGGAAGTAACTTCAAGTGTGTCACAGGAAAGCGTTCTGGGAACTTTGCAGCTCATATTGTATTTTGTAGAAACATTAATTGTAACATCATCTGCAGTTTAATGCATAGTGAAGTTATCTATAATGATGTAGTGTCTGAAGTTCCACGTTCAGGGCGCCATCGGCTGATCAAGCACGACCGATCACCGTGTCATCAACTGCCGATCGCGTAATTGGATGCAGCATGGAGGGCATGTGGCCAACACACCGCTTTCATGGTCAAAATGGTTCAAATGGCCCTGAGCACTATGGGACTCAACAGCTGAGGTCATCAGTCCCCTAGAACGTAGAACTACTTAAAGATAACTAACGTAGGGACATCACACACATCCATGCCAAGGCAGGATACGAACCTGAGACCGTAGCTGTCGCGCGGTTCCAGACTGAAGCGCCTAGAACATCGCGACAACATGGGTCGGGGTCGTTACAGGGTTTCTTGACTCTGTAACCGCTACCGATCGGTCGAGTAGTTCCGCAGCTGCGATCACGTGGCTCTTCACCTACCAGCAACAATTCCCTGGTAGTACCGGGAAACGAACCCAAGACCCAGCCTGGTAATCTGCCGCCCTGACTTGCCCCCCTTCTTGCAGTGGTGTACCGTAGGTCTCTAGAAGAGCGTAGCGTTCCAAAGGATTGGAAAAGGGCACAGGTCATCCCCGTTTTCAAGAAGGGACGTCGAACAGATGTGCAGAACTATAGACCCATATCTCTAACGTCGATCAGTTGTAGAATTTTGGAACACGTATTATGTTCGAATATAATGACTTTTATGGAGACTAGAAATCTACTCTGTAGGAATCAGCATGGGTTTCAAAAAAAAACGGTCGTGTGAAACCCAGCTCGCGCTATTCGTCCACGAGACTCAGAGGGCCATAGACACGGGTTCCCAGGTAGATGCCGTGTTTCTTGACTTCCGCAAGGCGTTTGATACAGTTCCCCACAGTTGTTTAATGAACAATGTAAGAGCATATGGACTATCAAACCAATTGTGTGATAGGATTGAAGAGTTCCTAGATAACAGAACGCAGCATGTCATTCTCAATGGAGAAATGTCTTCCGAAGTAAGAGTGATTTCAGGTGTGCCGCAGGGGAGTGTCATAGGACCGTTGCTATTCACAATATACATAAATGACCTGGTGGATGACATCGGAAGTTCACTGAGGCTTTTTGCAGATGATACTGTGGTGTATCGAGAGGTTGTAGCAATGGAAAATTGTACTGGAATGCAGGAGGATCCGCAGCGAATTGACACATGGTGCAGGGAATGGCAACTGAATCTCAATGTAGACAAGTGTAATGTGCTGCAAATACATAGAAAGATAGATCCCTTATCAGTTAGCTACAAAATAGTAGGTCAGCAACTGGAAGCAGTTAATTCCATAAATTATCTGGGAGTACGCATTAGGAGTGATTTAAAATGGAATGATCATATAAAGTTGATCGTCGATAAAGCAGATGCCAGACTGAGATTCAGTGGAAGAATCCTAAGGAAATGCAATCCGAAAACAAACGAAGTAGGTTACAGTACGCTTGTTCGCCCACTGCTTGAATACTGCTCAGCAGTGTGGGATCCGTACCAGACTGGGTTGATAGAAGAGATAGAGAAGATCCAACGGAGAGCAGCGCGCTTCGTTACAGGATCATTTAGTAATCGCGAAAGCGTTACGCAGATGATAGATAAACTCCATCGAAGACTCTGCAGGAGAGACGCTCAGTAGCTCGGTACGGGCTTTTGTTGAAGTTTTGAGAACATACCTTCACCGAAGAGTCAAGCAGTATATTGCTCCCTCCTACGTATATCTCGCGAAGAGACCATGAGGATAAGATCAGAGAGATTAGAGCCCACACAGAGGCATACCGACAATCTTTCTTTCCACGAACAATACGAGACTGGAATAGAAGGGAGAACCGATAGAGGTACTCAGGGTACCCTCCGCCACACACTGTCAGGTGGCTTGCGGAGTATGGATGTAGATGTAGATGTAGATAGATGTAGTTATGGAGGTGGACATTGTTTGAAGAACGTTGCACGGACGTTCAGTTGGAACTTGATAAGATTTGAAATCGATCCAAAGACTGGCAACATGCTTTAAGTGTTCAGAATTGTAAAATTGTGCACTTCTGTAAATGAAGAAACATAGTGTCCTATGACTATTGTATCGGTGAGTCACATTTGGAGTCGGTCAACTCATACAAAAACCTGTGTTTACCAGTTGGTAGGTATATGAAACTGGACGAGCTCATAGGCTCGGCCGTAGATTACACAAATGGTAGATGTCGATTCATTTTAAGAATGCTAAGGTAAAGCAATCAGTCTACAAAGACAAAGACGACTGCTCAAGAAACACTCTCTGCGACAGTAGAAAAATATACACTGAGGGGCAAAAGTTATGAGAAACCTCCTAACATCGTGTCGGACCTCCGCATGGACTCAACAAGTCGTTGGAAGTCCCTTGTAGAAATATCGAGCCATGCTGCGTCTACAGCCATCCATAACCGCCCAAGTGTTAGCAGCGCAGCATATTGGGAATAGCCGACATCTCGACTATTCCTCATAAATGTTCGATGGGATTGATGTTGGGCCATTTGGGTGGTCAAATCATTCGCTCGAATTATTCAGAATCCTGTTCAAACCAATCACGAACTATTGTGGCCAGGTGACAGGGCGCACTGTCATCCATAAAAGTTCCGTCATTGTTTGGGAACACGGGGTCCATGAATGACTGAAAATGGTCTCTATGTAGCCGAACATAGCCATTTTCAGCCAATGCTCTGTTCGTTTGGGTAAGATGACTCAGTTCATACCATACAAACACAGCTCACATCATTATGAAGCAACCACAGGCTTGTACAGCTGTCGACAATTTGGGTCCATGACATCGCAAGGCATGCGCGACACTCGAACCATGTCATCAGCTCTTATCAAAGGAAATCGTGACTCATCTGACCAGGCCACGGTTTTCTAGTTGTCGAGGGTTCAACCGATATCGTCACGAGTCCAGGAGAGGCGATGTCGAGCTGTTAGGAAAGGCACTAGCGTCTCTCGTCTGCTCCCATAACCAATTAACGCCAAATTTCACTGCACAGTCTGAAGGGATACTTTCCTCGAACGTCCCACATTGCTGCTTGTCTATTAGCACTGAGAATTCTACGTAAACGCCGCTCCTCTCGGGAGTTAAGTGAAGGCCGTCGGCCATTTTGCTGTCTGTGGTGAGAGGTTATGCCTGAAATGTGGAATTTTCGGCATATTTTTGACACTGTGGATCTCGGAATATTGAATTCTCTAACGATTTCCGAAATGGCATGTCTCATTTGCCTAGCTCACCCGCGTTCAAAGCCTGCTTATTCCCGTCGTACGTCCGCATTTACGTCGGCAACCTTTTGACTGGAATACTCTCTTTCAAATTCTAAAGGTGGCAGGGGTAAAATACAGGGAGCGAAGGGCTATTTCCGATTTGTACAGAAACCGGATGGCAGTTATAAGAGTCAAGGGACATGAAAGGGAAGCAGTGGTTGGCAAGGGAAGGAGGCAAGGTTGTAGCCTCTCCCCGATGTTATTCAATCTGTATATTGAGCATGCAGTAAAAGAAATAAAAGAAAAGTTCGGAGTAGGTATTAAAATCCATGAAAAATAAATAAATACTTTGAGGTTCGCCGATGACATTGTAATTCTGTCAGAGACAGCAAAGAACTTGGAAGAGCAGTTGAATGGAATAGAAAGTGTCTTGAAACGAGGATATAAGATGAATATCAACAAAAGCAAAACGAGGATCATGAGATGTTGTCGAATTAAGTCGGGTGATGCTGAGGGAATTAGATTAGCAAATGAGACACTTAAAGTGGTATAGGAGTTTGCTATTTGGGGAGCAAAATAAGTCATGATGGTCGAAGTAGAGAGGATGTAAAATGTAGACTGGCAATGGCAAGGAAAGCGTTTCTGATGAAGACAAATTTGTTTATGTGTCAGGAAGTCGTTTTGTGAAAGTATTTGTATGGAGTGTAGCCATGTATGGAAGTGAAACATGGACGATAAATAGTTTGGACAAGAAGAGAATAGAAGCTTTCGAAATGTGGTGCTACAGAAAAATGCTGCAGATAAGATGGGTAGATCACATAACTAATGAGGAGATATTGAATAGAATTGGGGAGAAGAGAAATTTGTGGCACAACTTGAGTAGAAGAAGGGGTCGTTTGGTAGGACATGTTCTGAGGCATCAAGGGATCACCAATTTAATATTGGAGGGCAGCGTGGAGTGTAAAAATCGTAGAGGGAGACCAAGAGATGAATACATTAAGCAGATTCAGAAGGATGTAGGTTGCATTAGGTACTGGGAAATGAAGAAGCTTGGACAGGATAGAGTAGCATGGAGAGCTGCATCAAACCAGTCTCAGGACTGAAGACCACAACAACAACATGAATCACGTGAGTACAATTAACAGCTCCGCCAATGCAATGCCCTTTCATGCATTATATGCGTGATTCCATCGCCATCAGCATATGTGCATGTTGCTATTTCCGTGACATTTTTTTACCTTAGCGTATTAAAAGAAAGGCAGCACGAATAATATCTAAATTGTTGGACTCATGAGAGGGCGTATAACGGGTATAGAAAGAACTGAACTGGTAAAGGCTTCAAAATCATACTTAATAAGCTTCAAGAACCAACTCTAAGTGAAGAAACTAGGAATGTAATACAACGCCATACATATCATTGTTTTTGGGATCGTGTAGATATTTGAACAACCCTTCTTCCCATACTCTACACGTTAACGGAACGGGACAAAGCCCTAAGAAATGGTGCAATGGAAAGTACGGTCTGCCATGCATTTCACTGTGGTGTACAGCAACGCGTGCATTTTGGAGAGGGATCCTCCGTCTCCGTTACCGTGGAAACGACAACCGCAACCGCGCAGGCGACCAGCGATGTGGCTGCGAAGGCTGGCGGCGGCGATCTCGCTGGCGCTGGTGTTGCGCGTGGCTGCGGACGGCGAAGGTGAGCGGCACGCGAACGCGCATCTGGAGATCTCCATCGAGGACCGGCCGTACATGGTGTCCCTGCACAAGAAGCTGCGGGGACACGTGTGCGCCGCGTCGCTCGTCTCCACCACGTGGCTGCTGACCGCGGCGAACTGCCTGCACGACGGCTACAGAGTGTCCGGGCCCGCCGGGTACATCGTGGTCGCCGGAATCACCGACCTCACGGCCTGCTACAACAACCTCGAGGAATGCGTGAAGACCGAGGTACCTCTCTCACTTTCTGTTCGTACATTTAACGAAATCACCCGATCAAGGTAACCGGTAATACTGGCGGCAATTGGGTAATTTCTACGAAGTGTTGCCTGTCGAACACGAGGGCTCCGAACGGTATAAGCTGAAGGAAAAAAACCGCAGCACCAGTAAAGAGTTGTGCGACATAATCGAAAGTTAGTAGGTGTCTTTCTACATCTGAAGGATTATGCCTGTTCAAAATTCGCGCCAGTCGCATACGAGTGCTATGAGGATGCAAGGTAATTTCCAAGAATGATTGCCTGTCAAAGTCGCTGGGTCCAAACGACACATATCGAATATGCGATTGCAAACCGATCATGCGACTCTCGTCGCGAGCGTTTTAAGTATGTTTACGGTGGTCACTACAGCAACGACAAAAGAAGAGCGTCAAAAAAAGACTTTTAGTTACAAAGGAGACGACTTACCTTACTCGTCATCGGTGTTCTAGTCATGTCAAAGTCCATGTTATGTGTACGCTACAAGGACAATTCCTTTTTAGCCATAGCCAGGGTAAACTCAGCCAGTATCACGCCAGAATATCGGCTGAGTGTCACATGCGTTTACTTTTCCCTGCAAACGCAAGCTGTGGAAATAGAGATACTGGAACAATTAGAGTTCGTCTCTTTGTCCTGGACGCACTTCTCTTCACAAATTTCCATAGCCGCTCGATATTCTGCGTGTGCACACTAGCATCATCCAAAGACACGAACTCTACAGAATGGTTCACAAACTCGTGGTCGAATCCATCAGCTTTCAGAGTCTTGTAGGACTGAAACCCGTCTGTACTGACTTTTGTACCAGGCAGCATGAAGTGCTTTATCAGTCTAAGTGACCTTGTCTCAAGACAATACTCTGACAACGAAACACTTCCGTGACATTCTTTCTATTCTACCGAATACCCAAATATGATCGATTTCACTCTTTGAAGATTGTCCTCTCTGGTTCTTCCCTCTAGCTTTATGAGATTGGCCCACTTCCACAACTTTACTCGCTCCACCAATTGCTACACTGTCGTTTGTCACTACCACGTAGCAGACTTCTCTGCAAAACCCGAAATAATCACATACGGTATTAGCAGACAACTCAGTTTCAGATGCTGTTGTTTGCAAGCTGTAGTCTCGAATCCAGCAAGATGGAAGAATTGCGCTGGTCTGGATGGATGATTTGGAAGAGTCGAACCATGTATTCTCCTACATCTACATCTACATCAATACCCCGCAAGCCACCTGGCAGTGTGTGGCGGAGGACACTTTACGTGCCACGGTCATTACCTCCCTTTTCTGTTCCAGTCGCAGTATGGTTCGCGGGAAGAACGACTGTCTGAAAGCCTCTGAACGCGCTCGAATCTCTCTAATTTTACATTCGTGATCTCCTCGGGAGGTATAAGTAGGGGGAAGCAATATATTCGATACTTCATCCAGCAACGCACCCTCTCGAAACCTGGCGAGCAAGCTACACCGCGATGCAGAGCGCCTCTCTTGCAGAGTCTGCCACTTGAGTTTGCTAAACATCTCCGTAACGCTATCACGGTTACCAGATAACCCTGTGACGAAACGCGCCGCTCTTATTTGGATCTTCTCTATCTCCTCCGTCAACCCGATCTGGTACGGATCCCACACTGATGAGCAATACTCAAATATAGGTCGAACGAGTGTTTTGTAAGCCACCTCCTTTGTTGATGGACTACATTTTCTAAGGACTCTCCCAATGAATCTCAACCTGGCACCCGCCTTACCTACAATTAATTTTATATGATCATTCCACTTCAAATCATTCTGCACGCATACTCCCAGATATTTTACAGAAGTAACTGCTACCAGTGTTTGTTCCGCTATCATATAATCATACAATAAAGGATCCTTCTTTCTACGTATTCCCAATACACTACATTTGTCTATGTTAAGGGTTAGTTGCCACTCCCTGCACCAAGTGCCTATCCGCTGCAGATCTTCCTGCATTTCGCTACAATTTTCTAACGCTGCAACTTCTCTGTGTACTACAACATCATCCGCGAAAAGCCACATGGAACTTCCGACACTATCTACTAGGTCATTTATATATATATTGTGATAAGCAATGGTCCCATAACACTCCCCTGTGGCACGCCAGAGGTTACTTTAACGTCTGTAGACGTCTCCCCATTGATAACAACATGCTGTGTTCTGTTTGCTAAAAAATCTTCAATCCAGCCATACAGCTGGTCTGATATGCCGTAGGCTCTTGCTTTGTTTATCAGGCGACAGTGCGGAACTGTATCGAACGCCTTCCGGAAGTCAAGGAAAATAGCATCTACCTGGGAGCCTGTATCTAGTATTTTCTGGGTCTCATGAACAAATAACGCGAGTTGGGTCTCACACGATCGCTGTTTCCGGAATCCATGTTGGTTCCTACAGAGTAGATTCTGGGTTTCCAAAAACGACATGACACGCGAGCAAAAAACATGTTCTAAAATTCTACAACAGATCGACGTCAGAGATATAGGTCTATAGTTTTGCGCATCTGCTCGACGACCCTTCTTGAAGACTGGGACTACCTGTGCTCTTTTCCAATCATTTGGAACCTTCCGTTCCTCTAGAGGCTTGCGGCACACGGCTGTTAGAAGGGGGGCAAGTTCTTTCGCGTACTCTGTGTAGAATCGAATTGGTATCCCGTCAGGTCCAGTGGACTTTCCTCTGTTGAATGATTCCAGTTGCTCTTCTATTCCTTGGACACTTATTTCGATGTCAGCCATTTTTTCGTTTGTGCGAGGATTTAGATAAGGAACTGCACTGCGGTCTTCCTCTGTGAAACAGCTTTGGAAAAAGGTGTTTAGTATTTCAGCTTTATGCGTGTCATCCTCTGTTTCAGTGCCATCATCATCCCGGAGTGTCTGGACATGCTGTTTCGAGCCACTTACTGATTTAACGTAAGACCAGAACTTCCTAGGATTTTTTGTGAAGTCGGTACATAGAATTTTACAAACTCGTTCATTTTCCACACTGTCCTCAATGCAACTGAAACGGTATTTCAGCATCGAAACTCCTCTTACGAAGCTTTACACACATCTCACTACCACAGTCCGTACAGTCCCTCCTTTTGTCGTCCGGTAGTACTCCATATCTGCGACAAAAAGTCGAACAATTTTCTACGCTATATAAACATGGAAATAGATTTTTCCCTGTGAAAGAATCCGTAAGAACGGCGGACATCCCACTCACTAACGACATAAATCGTCTGGGATTCCCTAGCAACTCACAAATAATTCGCGGAGGTATGTCATTTAGAGCAAGTAAGGGAACGACGGAAAACAGCCAAAAATGACAATCATAAATAATTGACCACAACGCCCACCACCAGAGTCGCATGATCGATTTATGATCGCACGTGCGATATGTATCGTTTGGACACCGCAATTTCGATACGCAATCATTCTTGGAAATTACCAATTCTAGTGTCCGATACCCCCCATCGACTTTCACGAATTACGTCATACGTAAAGCAAAGATGCTGCAATGGACAATCTATGAATAAAACGGATCATACTCGTAAACGAACGAATGTAGCGTGCCACAAAATAATACATTTAACGCGACTATTGTTTACTCACGAATTTCATTTAAACGAGTTGAAGACGACCGAAATAAATAGGAACACGAGAGCAATTACGACTGCATATATTATATAGTTGGAATCGGTAACTGGAAGCAACCTTTGTAGGAGGTCATATCTCATTTCTAGTTACCGATTCCAATATTGTTGTTTGTTGCGCAAAAATCTTATAACACATCGGAAACGACTAGACTTTCAAAAATGAAAATCTTTACACACTTTCCTGCACACGCAAAGAAATAAAACGCAAAAATGACCAAACCTTGCAACCGATAACTATACTGCACGAAAGTCACACCAGCTACAGTAGCTCCAAATAACACTCAGTAAAATCGATACACCAGGAGTGACAGTAAAAATAAGAGAAGTGTAGCAGAAACATCGAAAGGGGAAACATAAAAGTGGCTACATAAAAAGAAACTTACCGCATATGAACTTCCAAAGGAGTCAAAGATCGAGGCAGACAAGAAAGAAATATGGACATAACAAGAAATAATAACGTTTGAAGCTCAAACTGTATCGAAAGAAGCAAAATTCAGAATAACTAATGGAAAAAATAATAAGAAACACAAACTACCAGGTACGAATCAGGTACCACCCAAATCAGTTCTTCCCTACCACCCGCCCTCAATCAGACGCAAAATTTTAAAATAGTAAAAAAAAATGAAATCACGAGTCAATTGCATAAGCCCTCCAGCAAAGGCACAGAAATACCCCTCGGCCCACCATTGTAACCAGAAAGTATTAAAGCGACAGAAAAACCTCCCTCCACAGAAACCAAAAAAGTAGCACTCGCACAAAACAGCAAAGAAGAAACACAACGTAAAACAAGATAAATGTAGCAGACCCACCAACATCTAACAAAACGAAGCCTGTACTTTTGCTGACTACTTTCATAAATGCAAGAAGTAAGCAATCCTTCTCTTTCCCAGACCGACAACAGATTTTACAGCCTCCCAATACCCCTCGATAGTATTAGTACATGCCTTCGTCTTATAATCTTTAAACTGGGTACTGTGATTCAGGATAAAATGATGATAACCCCTTTCACCCAACCCCTTGTACGAAGCAAAGCCATCCGACATGACTACAGAACCTTCTTCCGCATATTCTTCAATTAAAGATGTCAAGACTTCCTTTGTCCGATTTGGTACAACCCTAAATACAACATCAGCGCAATCTCCTCCAGAAACTACTACTCCAAAAAACCAAAGCCCAACAACTTCGTGCCCCCTTTCGTACTTTTATTTCCAAAATGTGACTAATCTACTTCAACTATAGACCCTGCCACCTCTCCCCCCCCCCCTCCCCTCCCCCCCCCCCCACAATGACCCCGTATACTTTATAAATTCCCTGCAGACTTCTCTACAAAACGCAAAACGAGAAACAGTCGACTACAGTGCCACACGAAACCCCTGCTTCGTGCATGACAAATTTGCAAGAATATTCATAACAAAAATAGCAGATTAGCATGACAATTACTTCTAAATTCAGCCTCGATCTTTCGAACCACGTCCCCCTGCGTGTGGATCTCCATATGTTATTTTTTCTGCACTTCCATCCATGTATTTGTCGGAAGTTCGTGATAACGCAACTTTAGTCAAAACCATGTAATTTCCACAGACACTGCACTTGCAAAATTCAGCAATGACGCCCAATGATTGCAAAAATTTTATAGTTGATTTACTGTCACTCATTTTCGGAAGCAGAATTGTCGCAGTAAAAACAACCGACTCATCCAAAACCGACAGTGTGAGAAATCAGGACCTCATAAATCTCGACTACTTATAAATCACGAATATGTTCATTAACAAAAGATGCCGGAAACAAATTACGAGATGAAAACAAAACAATCTACATCGAATTTTTAATATACGCGCGTAACGAGGAAATCCAGAGAAATCATTTAACGTTTATCGACAGCAATCTGAGGCATAAACAAAATAACATCACACATTACGTCATTGGTCATTGGTTATCGGACACTAGAATTGACCCAAAATCGCAGCACCAGTAAAGAGTTGTGCGACATAAACGAAAGTTAGTAGGTTTCTTTGTACATCTGAAGGATTATGCCTGTTCAGATTTCGCGCGAGTCGCATACGAGTGGCGGTAGTAGCACTGCTGTGAGAATGCAAACCACATTTGGGTTAAATACACACTGTAACGAGCGTAAGCGTCAGTTGCCTGTGAGACTGGACGTGATGTTAGCCAAGAATGCCTCCAAGGCGACAAGAACGCCAGTATCAACATCACAGTGAGTTTGAACGAGGTCGTGTAATTCTACTATGAGAAGCGGAATGCTCCTCCTGCTATACTGCAAAAAGACTGTGCTGCAATGCAGCCGCCGTACATGGTTGCTGGCAGCGGGGGTCACGGGAACGTACGGTCGCAAGAAGACCGGGCACGGGACAGCCACATGGCATTTCCGAAAGGGAAGAGCATCGTGATCAGCGTATGGCTTTCGCGCCTCGTACTTCATTTGCAGTAGCAATCTGAGCTGCAGTTGGAACCAGAGTTACACAGCGAACTTTTACAAAACGGCTACATCAAGAACAGTGCCGACCCAGACGCTGTGTAGTGTGCACTCCAAAAAAATGGTTCAAATGGGTCTGAGCGCTATGGGACTTAACATCTGAGGTCATCAGTCCCCTAGAACTTAGAACTACTTAAACCTTAAGTAACCTAAGGACAGCACACACATCCATGCCCGAGGCAGGATTCGAACGTGCGACCGTACTGGTCGCGAGGTTCCAGACTGAAGTGCCTAGAACCGCTCGGCCACACCGTCCGGCGATATGCTGCCATTCATGAAAAGCATTGCAGGAGGTGTTTTACAACAGTATTACGCTCGTTACGTACCACTGTTATAACCCAAGATGCTCTACAGAATGTCGACATGTTGCTTTGGCCTGTTCGTTCACCAGATCTGACTCCAATCGAACACATATAGGACATCATCGGACGAAAACTCCCGCATCATCTTAAATCAGCATTAAACTTCCCTGCTCCTTGGAGCGAACAGTATTAACCGTCCCTGTATGGTACGACCTTCTGGTGACAAACAAACTCGAACTACTTGAAACAGTTAGCGCAGAACACGGAATCAGCGATCTTAAAGCCGTTACAGCATCGATTATTTCAGCCGTAAATAGAAATATTAAAAAAGGTTTAGCAAAAGTGACATAAAGCAAATTTCAGAGTACTTGAGGGCT
This sequence comes from Schistocerca piceifrons, assembly GCF_021461385.2. Classification (NCBI taxonomy): domain Eukaryota; kingdom Metazoa; phylum Arthropoda; class Insecta; order Orthoptera; family Acrididae; genus Schistocerca; species Schistocerca piceifrons. The sequence goes on from NC_060139.1 coordinate 105,817,886, forward strand.
CAAAACAAAAGTTTTATCTCAAGTACAGGAACAGTGGACAAAGTTCAAAACCATCGTACAGTACGCATTACATGAGTATGTGGCAAGCAAGATAGTAAAAGATGGAAAAGAGCCACCGTGGTACAACAACCAAGTTAGAAAACTGCTACGGAAGCAAATGGAACTTCACAGCAAACATAAACATAGCCAAAGCCTTGCAGACAAACTAAAATTACACAAAGCAAAATGTAGTGTGAGGAGGGCTATGCCAGAAGCGTTCAGTGAATTCGAAAGTAAAGTTCAATGTACTGACTTGGCAGAAAATCGTAAGAAATTTTGGTCTTATGTCAAAGCGGTCGGTGAATCAAAACAAAATGTCCGAACACTCTGTGACCAAAATGGTACTGAACCAGAGGATGACAGACTAAAGGCCGAAATACTAAATGTCTTTTTCCAAAGCTGTTTCACAGAGGAAGACTGCACTGTAGTTCCTTCTCTAGATTGTCGCACAGATGACGAAATGGTAGATATCCAAATAGATGACAGAGGGATAGAAAAACAATTAAAATCGCTGAAATGAGGAAAGGCCGCTGGACCTGATAGGATACCAGTTCGATTTTACACAGAGTACGCCAAGGAACTTGCCCCTCTTCTTGCAGTGGTGTACCGTAAATCTCTAGAAGAGCGTAGCGTTCCAAAAGATTGGAGAAGGGCACAGCTCATCCCCATTTTCAAGAAGGGACGTCGAACAGATGTGCAGAACTATAGACCTATATCTCTAACGTCGATCAGTTGTAGAATTTTGGAACTCGTATTATCATCGAGTATAATGACTTTTCTGGAGACTAGAAATCTCCTCTGTAGGAATCAGCATGGGTTTCGAAAAAAAAACGGTCGTGTGAAACCCAGCTCGCGCTATTCGTCCACGAGACTCAGAGGGCCATAGATACGTGTTCCCAGGTAGATGCCGTGTTTCTTGAGTTCCACAAGGCGTTTGACACAGTTTCCCACAGTCGTTTAATGAACAATGTAAGAGCATATGGACTATCAAACCAATTGTGTGATTGGATTGAAGAGTTCCTAGATAACAGAACGCAGCATGTCATTATCAATGGAGAGAAGTCTTCCGAAGTAAGAGTGATTTCAGTTGTGCGGCAGGGGAGTGTCGAAGGTCCGTTGCTATTCACAATATACATAAATGACCTTGTGGATGACATCGGAAGTTCACTGAGGCTTTTTGCGGATGATGCTGTGGTATATCGAGAGGTTGTAACAATGAAAAATTGTACTGAAATGCAGGAGGATCTGCAGCGAATTGACGCGTGGTGCAGGGAATGGCAATTGAATCTCAATGTAGACAAGTGTAATGTGTTGCGAATAGATAGAACGAAAGATCCCTTATCAGTTAGCTACAAAATAGCAGGTCAGCAACTGGAAGCAGTTAATTCCATAAATTATCTGGGAGTACGCATTAGGAGTGATTTAAAATGGAACGATCATATAAAGTTGATCGTTGGTAAAGCAGATGACAGACCGAGATTCAGTGGAAGAATCCTAAGGAAATGTAATCCGAAAACAAAGGAAGTAGGTTACAGTACGCTTGTTCGCAAAAATGGTTCAAATGGCTCTGAGCACTATGGGACTTAACATCTATGATCATCAGTCCCCTAGAACTTAGAACTAGTTAAACCTAACTAACCTAAGGACGGCACACAACACCCAGTCATCACGAGGCAGAGAAAATCCCTGACCCCGCCGGGAATCGAACCCGGAAACCCGGGCGTGGGAAGCGAGAACGCTACCGCACGACCACGAGCTGCGGACGCTTGTTCGCCCACTGCTTGAATACTGCTCAGCGGTGTGGGATCCGTACCAGATAGGGTTGATAGAAGAGATAGAAAAGATACAACGGAGAGCAGCGCGTTTCGTTACAGGATCATTTGGTAATCGAGAAAGCGTTATACGGAGATGAGAGATAAACTCCAGTGGAAGACTCTGCTGGAGAGACGCTCAGTAGCTCGGTACGGGCTTTCGTTGAAATTTCGAGATCATACCTTCAAAGAGTCAAACAGTATATTGCTCCCTCCTACGTATATCTTGCGAAGAGACCATGAGGATAAGATCAGAGAGATTAGAGCCCACACAGAAGCATACCGACAATCCTTTCCACGAACAATACGTGACTGGAATAGAAGGGAGAATCGATAGAGGTACTCAAGGTACCCTCCACCACACACCGTCAGGTGGCTTGCGGAGTATGGATGTGGTTGTAGATGTAGATGAGGGCTTGCAACCAACCAGTTTGTGTGCTAGGCACGCTATACCTTCATCTGGAGTTATTTTCTGGGGTACGATTTCGTATGACAGCAGGAGTACTCTGGTGGTTATCCCCCTCACCCTGAATACAAATTTGAACGTCAGTCTGATGATTTTACCTTTCGTCCTGCCGTTTATGAAAAGCATTCCAGGGGGTGTTTTACAACAGGATAACGCTCGTTACGTACCGCTGTTGTAGCCCAAGAACGTCGACGTGTTGCTCTGCCCTGTTCGTTCACCAGATCTGTCTCCAATCGAACGGATACAGGACATCATCGGACGACAACTACAGCGTCATCTTCTACCAGCAATATACTTCCCTGTTCGTTGCAACAAAGAACATTAACCATCCTGGGCTTGCTTGCGGTCAACATTCTGACAGCTATACCGGTTATTAATATATCAGTACTTCACTTTTCAGTGCCTTATCTCGAGCTCATATTAACCTGTGACCATGCAATACTAATTTCACCTTCATCTACATCCTCTTCCATTTCCATAATATTTTACTCAAGTACATCACCCTTGTACAGGCCCCCTATATACTCGTTCAACCTTTCTGCTTTCCCTTCTTTGCTTAGAACTGGGTTTCCATCTGAGATCTTGATATTCCAGTAAGTGGTTCTCTTTTCTCCAAAAGTCTCTTTAATTTTCCTGTAGGCAGCATCTATCTTACCCCCAGTGAGATATGCCTCTACACCCTTCTTCAGTGTGTATCAAACGACGAAATACATCGAACATACAGCTGTCGAGAAGGAAGATATGGAAAGCGTTAACTGCGTTGCCAAGGCAACAGCGTGTAACGCTTAGCGTTGTGAGTAGGAACAAGAGAAGGTGTTATAGTCTCGTTGTAATGTCGTACCGGCCGAAACTTAATTCCTCGATTGTGTAGTGTGCAATCTTGTTTGTGTTTCTGTTGGGAATATAGATTTCTGCCAAATGAAGGACATAGCTGAGCGAAATTTCGTAAGGAAGGCGCCATTGTTGATTCCTCATTTGAATTGTATTGTGCGCAGCGTCAGAAAACGTCATCGATATGGAAAAACACATGGATCGACAATTGTCAGATGGCCATCGAAAGGAGCATTATTTTTGTCTCGAGTTGCGCAAGACACTGTACCCTACAAGCGGCTCCTTCCAGAACTGAGTTATCGACAAACACCGTTTGTGACCACTACGGGTTCTGTTGAGAAGTATGCTACGCTATATTCACGAATGAAAGTGTTCCTATCTGTGGACAAACAAGATAGTTGAAATAAACGAATTAATTGAAAGGGAAGCCCCAAAGGCCGGCCGGAGTGGCCGTGAGGTTCTAGGTGCTACAGTCTGGAACCGCGAGACCGCTATGGTCGCAGGTTCGAATGCTGCCTCGGGCATGCATGTGTGTGATGTCCTTAGGTTAGTTAGGTTTAAATAGTTCTAAGTTCTAGGGGAATGATGACCTCAGAAGTTAAAAGTACCATAGTGCTCAGAGCCATAGGAATCCATTTTTGAACCCCCAAGGTACTTCATAGTTCGAATATTCTCGAGTGCCAAGAAATTTTTGCGACTATTAGAAAGCTCTTGATATTGACAGGATCCATAGTTACAACTTGAAGATGTAAGTCCTAGAACATCTTAAAAAAAGAAGGATTCAAACCCGAATATGTAAATCATTCTGTGGAATTTGTCTCTTCGGACGACCCAAATGTCTCAAAACAGGAATATACAGAGCTGTGAACATTTGTGAAATCTTCGATCAAAAGACAGGGCCGACCTGGAGACAGGGACGAACTCTACGCATTCCCGTACTGCTACGTCTACACCATGCGGTGATAATTCAACCTCCTGAGGCCCTACCAGTATTCCTGAGAGGCATATCTATAGTTTATCTGGGCTACAAGAAACAAGGGTTGCTTCCGGTGGCGCATACAACCTGCGGGAGAGCCCATGAAGAAGGCGCGGCTGACGAGTAAAGTGACTGAAATTACTAGTTCCCGTTGTAATTAATCATAACTAGCAAACATTTGTCTTTTGCCTTGGATTTAGTCGCCACAACAAACAGTATCATATTTGTGACCACGAGAGTATCGCGGTCGGTGTACAGGGATGGGAAAAGAAATCCCGGCACGAAGAAGGAGTTGTGCGACATAAACAAAGATTAGTACGAGTGTTTCTGCATATGAAATACGATGTCTGTTCAGATTTCGCGCCAGTCGCCTACAAGTTGCGCCAGTAGCATCACTATCAGAATGCAAATCAGGTTTGTTTTAAATACACACAGTAACGGCCTTGAAATTTAATTTCCATTGAGATTGGATGTGGTGAGTTGCATGAGTTGCTGTTGGTCAATAATATCTTTAACACGACAAAGACACCATTAGGTTACCCTCCATTCAGAGGCTGTTGGACGCAGCGACTGTTATTGACTGCCGGCCGGAGTGGCCGTGCGGTTCTAGGCGCTACAGTCTGGAACCGAGCGACCGCGACGGTCGCAGGTTCGAATCCTGCCTCGGGCATCGTTGTGTGTGATGTCATTAGGTTAGTTAGGTTTAATTAGTTCTAAGTTCTAGGTGACTGATGACCTTAGAAGTTAAGTCGCGTAGTGCTCAGAGCCATTTGAACCAATTTGTTATTGACTTGTAAATAATAGATTTCAGTTGTCAGTCATCCTTTTGAAATTTTATTGGCAGATCTAGATTTCAGCTAGAAACTAGCCATTCTCAATGCACTGTCGTTTTTGATCAATGCATGCCATGACTCATTCAATGAACTGTGGATGAAGCCCGACCAACAGGCATTACATGCATTGATCAAAAATGATAGTGCATTGAGAATGGCTAGTTTCTAGGTGAAATCTAAATATGCCAATAAAATTTCAGAAGGACGACTGATAGCTGAAATCTATTATTTACAAAAGACGCCATTATCAACACCTCATTGCGTTTGAACAAGAACGCGTAGCTGGGCCACGAGAAGGAGAAAGACCTATCAGGAATGTAGCCACTTACATGACTGCCCGCAGCGGTGGTCACGAGAATGTCGGTCTCGAGACGACCGGACACCGGATGGCCACTACAGATAGAGATGACCTTCGTTTTCGACTATGGCTCTGGCGCAACATACTTCATCTGCAACAGCAATTTGAGCACCTGTCGGCACCACTGTGACACAAAGCACTGTTACAAGCCGGTTACTTCAAAGATACTTCAAAGATATCTCCGTGGCAGACACCCTGTCAGTCCACTAACCCCAAACCACCACCTTTGGCGGTTTTTAGTGGTGGTCAAGCGAAAGTGCAATGGAGGGCAGGGTGGAGGTCTGTTGTGTTTTCTGATGAAAGCTGGTTCTGCCTCGGTGCCAGTGATGGCCGTGTGTTGTTTCGTAAAAACCCAGTTTAGGGCCAGCAAACTTATTGTCTGCCTGTTAGACACAATATACCTACACCTTGAGTTATTTTTTGGGGTGCGATTTCGTATGACAGCGGGAGCACTCTCGTGGTTATTCCACGCACCCTGACTGCGATATGCACATATGCAGATGGCGGTAATACCACGAACAGAAGGTACATCAGGGCAATGCACTGACGCAGCTTTCAGTTGCACTCAGGTCATGTGAAACCAACGTGCTTATGGTCACACGACAGAAATTGACAGAATTTGAAACCGGAATTGTAGTTGTAGCTAGACGCATGGGACCTCCCATTTTTGAAGTCATTCATGGACTTCACGTTCCCAAACAGTGATGGAATTTTTATGGATGACAATGCGCTATGCTACCGGGCAAAAGGTGTTCGCGACTGGTTCGAAGAAAATTCTGGGCAGTTGGAGCCATGGATTTGGCCACCCAGGTGGCCCGAAATGAATGCCATCAAAAATTCATGGGCAAAATCGAGAAGTCAGATGTTGTTAGTGATAGCAAAGGCCTACTGTTGCGTTCTTCTGAAAGGCCAGATTCAACAATTAACTCATTACCAAAAGAGTTACGATCAGGTCTGTCTGATATGTACGATGGGTGAAAGTCACTGTGAGTGATAATGTCCCTGTTTAAGGAGGAGATGCCTGTCACTTTGAACAATATATCTGTGGGCGAAATTGCCTTTATAGTGCAGTATTTACAATACTAGGAGGCTGTTCTCAACCATGCATCACTCGCCAAGTTTATAACCTTCTGAAATAGCACAGTCAACGGAGACCAAAAAAGATCAATTAGAGGAAAAATGCTGTAGTCGCCAATTTTTGCACAGTGCTAGGAGTTTGAATTCTGACAACGTAATACAATTGCTGATCAGTGTGATGTGAACGTTGGGATGGCGGACGTTTAGGGGTCACTTCTTTATGTTTTTCTCCAAAACCGCACCTTCTATCGCAAATTTTTCGCTGTACAAAGTTAAACTAGAAGAAAAGGTCTTGTTAATTTTTTCTGTGAGACTAACAGTTCCCGCGTTGCAACGAATGAAATAATCGCATATTTCTTAAAAATATTCATTTAATCGTACGAAATTAATGTTTAACTTCAATTGAGTTGGATTATATACAAATATTAAACCTGTGTACCACGTCTAAGTGCAGTCGAGCCGTATCAAGGGACAAATTGTGTTCCGGAGGGTTTAAGAAGATGAAGGGGGGATGTGTAGGAAAAAAGCGCGAAGTAAGATAAGACGCCGGACTGTGTTCATGAAATTCCCTACTCCATAGGTCTGCAAATCAAAGGTCGAACAGGTGCTTCACTACGTTGCAAGAAGCAACTAGAGATTGTGTCAAAAAGTAATACCAACCCTTCACGGTGCAGCTTGCGAATCACGGGCGACAAACTATGAGGACATGCCCGAGGGACGTTAGTTTTCCACAAAATGAGTTAACACTACGTGGAATACAAATATGAGTTAGGAATGAAACTTACACAAGAAATGCGGGTGGTTAGAATCTACAAAAATCCCTACACACTTTTCTGTGCTGCTAGAGGAGGCGCTGATCCCTAGTCATCCTGTGCGGTAACTGCAGCGTTCGTTCTAGAAAGGCTATTGCATCCCATCGCGAGCGCTGCTCTGTCCAGTGACACTATCCCCATACAGGCCCTAGCGCTCCAGGAAATCTCCGCTGTTTTCACTGTTCTACTAAACTGAAACTGAAGAATATATCGGAACTGTTCCGATATCTCCACTTAGCACTCCATTTCTAGCGTCCACAGCTCCACTCACTATCTGGCTCTGAGCACTATGTGACTTAACATCTATGGTCATCAGTCACCTAGAACTTAGAACTACTTAAACCTAACTAACCTAAGGACATCACACAACACCCAGTCATCACGAGGAAGAGAAAATCCCTGACCCCGCCAGGAATCGAACCCGGTAACCCGGGCGCGGGAAGCGAGAACGCTACCGCACGACCACGAGCTGCGGACACACTCACTATCACCAAATGAGAAAATGACAGTATGCAAACTGAAATCCACAGTTCCACTCACTATCACCAAATGAGAAAATGACAGTATGCAAACTGAAATCCACAGTTCCACTCACTATCACCAAATGAGAAAATGACAGTATGCAAACTGAAATCCACAGTTCCACTCACTATCACCAAATGAGAAAATGACAGTATGCAAACTGAAATCCACAGCTCCACTCACTATCTCCGAATGAGAGAATGACAGTATGCAAACTGAAATCCACAGCTCCACTCACTATCTCCAAATGAGCAAATGACAATATGCAAACTGAAATCCACAGCTCCACTCACTATCTCCAAATGAGCAAATGACAGCATGCCAACTGAAATCCACAGTTCCACTCACTATCACCAAATGAGAAAATGACAGTATGCAAATTGAAATCCACAGTTCCACTCACTATCACCAAATGAGCAAATGACAATATGCAAACTGAAATCCACAGCTCCACTCACTATCTCCAAACGAGCAAATGACAGCATGCCAACTGAAATCCACAGCTCCACTCACTATCTCCAAATGTGTAACTGACAGTATGTAAACTGAAATACCAACGGTGAGCTATAAGTAGAAAATGACAATCGACTAACAAACCCATAGCAACTGGAATACCAACATTCATAGGTTAGAGAATTCCCTCCCTAGGCCAGACAAGACGCCTCCTGAGACACGACAAGGTAATAGTAAGCAAAACGCAACAGGGAATAACAATATTAATATGGTAATAGTAAACTGCTGGAGCGTCTATGGAAAGGTCCCAGAACTGCTCTTATTAATAAACGGTCACAACGCCCACATAATACTAGGGACGGAAAGTTGACTGAAACCAGATGTAAACAGTAATGAAATTCTAAACTCAGATAGGAATGTATACCGCAGAGACAGGCTGGACAGTAAAGGGGAAAGCGTTAATATAGAGATAAAAAGTGCAATAGTATCGAACGAAATTGATGGAGATCCGAAATGTGAAATAATTTGGGTGACGGTCACGGTTAAAGCACGCTGAAACATGGTAAATGGATGTCTCTATAGGCCTCATGGCTCAGCAATTGTTGTGGCTGAACACCTGAGGGAAAATTTGGAAAATATTTCGAGTAGATTTCCCGATCATGTTATAGTTCTGGGTGGAGATTTTAATTTGCCAGATCTAGAGTGGGAGACTCAAACGTTTATGACGGGTGGCAGGGACAAGGAATCCAGTGAAATTTATTTAAGTGCATTATCTGAAAACTACTTTGAGCAGTTACACAGGGAACCGACTCAAGGCGATAACGTATTAGTTAGACCTTCTAGTGACAAACAGACCCGAACTATCTGAAACAAAAAAGGTAGGAAGATTTTTGTGTTTAGCAAAAGTGACAGAAAGCAGATTTCAGAGTATTTGACGGCTCAACACAAAATTTTTATCTCAAGCAAAGTTAGTGCTGGGGATCAGTGGACAAAGTTAAAAACCATCGTACAATATGCATTAGATGAGTATGTGCCAAGCAAGATCGTAAGAGATGGAAAAGAGCCACTCTGGTACAACAACAAAGTTAGAAAACTGCTACGTAAGCAAAGGGAACTTCACAGTAAATATAAACATAGCCAAAAGCCTTGCAGACAAACAAAAATTACACGAAGCGAAATGTAGTGTGAGGAGGGCTATGCGAGGGTCGTTCAGTGAATTCGAAAGTAAAGTTCAATGTACTGACTTGGCAGAAAATCGTAAGACATTTTGATCTTATCTCAAAGCGGTAGGTGGATCAAAACAAAATGTCAAGATACTCTGTGACCAAAATGGTACTGAAACAGAGGATGACAGACTAAAGGCCGAAATAGTAAATGTCTTTTTCCAAAGCTGTTTCATAGTGGAAGACTGCACTGTAGTTCCTTCTCTAGATTGTCGCAAGATGACAAAATGGTAGTTATCGAAACAGATGACGGAGGGATAGAAGAACAACCAAAATCGCTCAGAAGAGGAAAGGCCGCTGGACCTGACGGCATACCAGTTCGATTTTACAGAGAGTAGGCGGAGGAACTTGTCCCCCTTCTTGCAGCTGTGTACCGTAGGTCTCTAGAAGAGCGTAGCGTTGCAAAGGATTGGAAAAGGGCACAGCTCATCCCCGTTTTCAAGAAGGGGCTTCGAACATTTATGCAAAACTATAGACCTATATGTCAAACGTTGATCAGTTGTAGAATTTTGGAACATGTATTATGTTCGAGTATAATGACTTTTATGGAGACAAGAAATCTACACTGTAGGAATCTGCATGGGTTTCGCTAAAGACGATCGTGTGAAACCCAGCTCGCGCTATTCGTCCACGAGACTCAGAGGGCCATAGACACGGGTTCCCAGGTAGGTTCCGTGTTTCTTGGCCTCCGTAAGGCGTTTGATATAGTTCCCCACAGTCGTTTATTGAACAATGTAAGAGCATTTGGACTATCAGACCAATTGTGTGATTGGATTGAAGAGTTCCAAGATTACAGAACGCAGCATGTCATTCTCAATGGAGAGAAGTCTTCCAAAGTAAGAGTTATTTCAGGTGTGCCCCAGGGGAGTGTCGTAGGACCGTTGCTATTCGACCTTGTGGATGACATCAGAAGTTCACTGAGGCTTTTTGGGGATGATGTTGTAGTATATCGATAGGTTGTAACAATGGAAAATTGTACCGAAATGCAGGAGAATCTGCAAACGAATTGAAGTATGGAGCAGGGAATGGCAATTGAATCTTAATGTAGACAAGTGTAATTTGCTGCGAATACATAGAAAGAAAGATCCTTTATCATTTAGCTACAATATAGCAAGTCAGAAACTGTAAGCAGTTAATTCCATAAATTATCTGGCAGTAGGCAATAGGAGTGATTTAAAATGGAATGACCACATAAAATTAATCGTCGATAAAGCAGATGCAAGACTGAGATTCATTGAAAGAATTCTAAGGAAATGCAATCCGAAAACAAGGGAAGTAGGTTACAGTACACTTGTTAGCCCACTGCTTGAATACTGCTCACCGGCGTGGGTTCCGTACCAGATAGGATTGACACAAGAGATAGAGAAGATCCAACGGAGATCAGCGCGCTTCGTCACAGGATCATTTAGTAACCGTGAAAGCGTTACGGAGATGATAGATAAACTCCAGTGGAAGACTCTGCAGCAGAGACGCTCAGTAGCTCGGTACGGGCTTTTGTTGAAGTTTCGAGAACATACCTTCACCGAGGAGTCAAGCAGTATATTGCTCCCTCCTACGTATAACTCGCGAAGAAGCCTTGAGGATAAAATCAGATAGAAGGGAGAACCGATAGAGGTACTCAAGGTACCCTCCGCCACATACCGTCAGGTGGCTTGCGGAGTATAGATGTAGATATAGATGCTGTCCCCGTCTTTATACGTGCTTATTGCTATTGCTATTTTGTCACCCCAGTGTATATGCAGGACAGGGATCAGTGTGTCATTCGTGTCTTTCCAACGTTCGTGCATTAACGGGGAAACGTGTTATCACTAAATGCGTCCAAATAGGACCAACGTGCTGTTACTCTTTTCTTGGCTGTCGAAGGCAAACACAAGTAGATAACCATCGTGTGATGAAGAATGTGTATGGGGCAGCATGTCTATCGATACCTACCATTGCGAATAGTGTCTTATAATGGGTGCTGCTGCTTCACGATAACTTACGTCCCCATATCGGAATGTCATGTCTTCAGTCACTTAAAAAAATGTCTTCGGAAGGTTGACTCTTCCTGTCGGACTTGGATGTGCAGCGGGTAGTTACGGACTTCATGCAGCAGGACACAGAGTTTCACCAAACAAAGTGCAACGGTGGAATGGCTGCGTCAGCACTCACAGAGATTTTGTTTGTTTGGCAGACCGATTGTGTACTGTATTGTCTTCGAACAGATACTTTTTTAATCGTTCCTTGTAATATATCGACTTTTTATTTTGGAAATGACGCAAGTCCATTCTTTCAAAGAAACGGCAGATCACATAAAATAATTTTACAGTATAATCATACAATGTAGGCTTTCACTGCCGGTGTTGTCTTCAGTTGAAACTTCCGGGCTGAGAGGCCGTGGTCGATGTATAAAATTTCCACCTAACGTTTCGTCTCCGTCTGCGGGAGACATCTTCTAAGGTCGTCCAGCTACTGCCATTGAGGCTCCAGGTACTCTCGCATTTATAGAGCGCATTTAGGGCACCACTATTCGTCACGTTGATGCCGACGGTATGCCTATCTTTGGAAGGCGTCATCATTCTCGATTAAAAGTAATCGATTGTCATTCCGCTGGCGCAACGTCGACATTCATATTTTGTCCAACTTTAAAACTTCCTTTTCTGTATTAAAATTATTATGGTGTTCGTGAATCTCTATTGCTTGTCTATACATGCGCGCATGATAACGGGATGTTCGTGCTAGAACGCTTGTCTCATTAAATTTAATTTCGTGGTTACCATCTCGAAAAACATCCTCAGCTACGGCCGATTTTTCGATGTGTCCGAAGCGACAGTTTCTTTTATGTTCGGCTAAGCGGGTGTTTACACTTCTTTTCATTGTTCCCATATACACTTGTAGTGTAGACTCATGGTGAAGAAGAGCTGGATGTCTTCTTGGCAGAGTCGAACGAGAGCTACCGTTGCTACATCTTAATTAGTCACTTTTTTCCTGCGTTTCGCTATTTCGCACATGGTACATACATATACTTCGTCCAGAAATGAGTGAGGAGCACTCTTACGGCCCACATGCCTTTACTGGATGCAGGGTGCACAAGTTGGTCAACCGAGTCGCTTCGTGGTGCATCCCAACTACGACGGCAACAGGACGCTCAACGATTTGGCACTGGTTCGACTGAGGAGAAGACTGAACTTGGGCGTTCGGGTCAACGAAGTCAACCTGCCCACGAACGTGCTGGACCCCGAAGAAGAGCTGCGCAATGGAACTCTCTGCACCATTGTTGGGTGGAGCAGAACCCTGACAACGAGAGGAGACCGGTGAGTACTAGAGTGCCGAAGCACTGCTAGGTCATATTATCGACGTACCGTGATTGCTACGTGTAATTGTACAATGTCATGTTGGATCTCCCGTTGAAACAAAACACACCGAGGAGCCGACGCGTTATGAGCACTGCCTACCACAATACTGAATGACGCCTGGTGACGTTGCACACACGTGACTCGTCAGGGAAAGATAATAAGCAGAGTAGAGAGGAATGGGAAATCATTTCATCGATGGTAAGGACTGCCACTGGCGTAACCGACACTGATAAAGGGCATATTATTGACGGTGTCTGTGAACGGGCATTTCGGAAATGGCGAAGCTGGTTGGGTATTTGTTTGCTACTGAATTAAACATCTACAGATGGTGTTTGGAGGATGTATTTAAATTGCGAGCAGACAACGAGGTGTTGGACGTCCACGCTACCTTGTAAAACATGGAGGTCGGACGTTTGCCCTCCACATATAGCCGGCCGGTGTGGCCGTGCGGTTCTAGGCGCTTCAGTCTGGAACCGCGCGACCGCTACGGTCATGGATGTGTGTGATGTCCTTAAGTTAGTTAGGTTTAAGTAGTTCTAAGTTATAGGTGACTGATGACCTCCGATGATAAGTCCCGTAGTGCTCTGAACCATTTGAACCCTCCACATATAGCAGAATAGGTGGCTATCAATGGGAAACATGAGAGCAGAATGCGATATTGGTACAGTCACAAGAGTTTCAGACCACACCGCTCAGCACACATTATTGAATAAGGGTCTCCTCTTAAGACAGCTCCAAAGTGTTTCCAAATTGACCCAACAACATCTTAAACTACAATTACAGTGGGCATGAGATTGTTGAGGCTGGGTCCTGGATCAATGAAATTAGTTAGCTTGGTCGGTTAAATCACTTTGCTTGTTACAACGTGTCGATGGTCGTGTCGTGATATGCTGACAAGCAGGCTAACAGCTGCTGTAAACTTTCACAGCGCCGCGAATGCAGAACGATAAAAGCATTATCATACTCTACAAGATATCGACTTGGGCTTCCATCAGAACTGTACTAGTAATTGATGGCACCATGACAGCTCTGAGCTACGTGAACATTTTTCCAGGCCGTTCATGCTTAATGACTTCCTCATTTTTGGCTCTGAGCACTATGGGACTTAACATCTTAGGTCATCAGTCCCCTAGAACTTAGAACTACTTAAACCTAACTAACCTAAGGACATCACACAACACCCAGCCATCACGAGGCAGAGAAAATCCCTGACCCCGCCGGGAATCGAACCCGGGAACCCGGGACTTCCTCATTGTGATGGCATGTGCCGGCCAGATAATTGTTCTTGTCACAAGAACAGAATCGTGCTTCAGTGGCTTGATCAGCTTGACGTTAAACTCACATTGATGCCTTGGGTGCCAAATTTTCCTAATCTGAACGCAATGGGTCACAGCTGGGGCGCTTCGGGCTGCGCAACCGCAAATCGCCGGTCCATAATTTACTAAAACTGAGCGGCCTGTAGTAGACATCTAGTGCCACATACGTAAGGGAACCTACCAATAGAGTGCATTCTGGGTATCACGGCAAAGACCCTAGTATACTCCTTGTTATCAATGTCGAGGTCTGGGGTCAAAGTACTGAGACAGTTATTCTCCTTCAAGACCGCTGGTCACTGTCCTCCTTGAGAAATGTTCTGAAACAGAATGAGATTTTCACTCTGCAGCGGAGTGTGCGCTGATATGAAACTTCCTGGCAGATTAAAACTGTGTGCCCGACCGAGACTCGAACGCGGGACCTTTGCCTATCGCGAGGAGACGGATACTGGCAGAAGTAAAGCTGTGAGTGCCGGGCGTGAGTCGTGCTACGGTAGCTCAGATGGTAGAGCACTTGCCCGCGAAAGGCAAAGGTCCCGAGTTCGAGTCTCGGTCGGGCACACAGTTTTAATCTGCCAGGAAGTTTCATGTTCTGAAACAGTTGTTTCAGTGTTACAGGTCAAAGTCCTCGTTCGTCAAAGTCCTTCTCACTCCCCTCTCTTCTAACTTCCCTCACTCTGTAGGCCGATTGTGCGTCACCTGTGTTTTGTAGGCCATAGTGAGAGCATCTCTCATGTGCCTCGACCTTTTATGCATTTTGTTTCAGCTGGGCATAGCGCCCAGTGACATTTCTGCAAAATGCGACTGCATTCGTACACTGATGTTCACAGTTTTCTTACAGTTTTACTCATTATCCCGAAGACCTGCACTTTAAATTTAAAAAAAATATTTAACAAGGAACACAGTACATTATTTACACAGTTCACACGTGTAAACAGTTACAGCTTAACATGATCTTGTAAATTAGTACTTAACATCGATTAGATGTGTACTAACTTGGTGCTTAGGTGACATAAAAACAGTGGCACCATACAGGTGAGAAACAGGGGCTGCTATACCTCAACAGTGCCGCAGTCACCGATGCACGGCGTGTTGGAGAGGGGACTAAAGTAACGCCAGCTGCAGCAGCCTCCTGTGGTCCCCGTCAAACTACAAGCAGCCTCACACCGGTATCACGAGGGGTCACGGCTTCCTTCCATAGCGAGGGAGCGGTACAAACAACTCCCCTATTATTGCTGGCCAGAAAGCTTATCGTCTAAGGGAATTCACCAGGCTCTCAAGCGACCAAAAGTATCCGAACACCTGGTAGAAATGCTGTCACTATAGTGGTCACTGGAAGTACAATATTCTAGGAATAATTGTGAGGTGCATTTCATCAGGCGTTTCGGCGCATACGTGCAATGTATAGCTGCAGTCACCATAGAGAGATGAGGCAAATCACGTCTTTAATGCGACTGGAAGTGACGGTTTGTTTCGTGCAACGACCAACTGATTCTGCCTGGTTATTCGATATTCGCTTAGTTTGGATGTATTAACTGGCGTCTGCTTACGTCTATACTACTCCAAAATCCGATTTTAGGTCAGAGCCCCTAGCATGCAGCCAAGCTTTGATAAAACTATCATTGAGTATGCATAACACAGATTTCATACCACCATTCCATTCTAAATAAAGCTACTCCTACAAAGTGCCATTGTTTATATCGAAAATGAGATACGTAATACCTACAAATTATTTTATGATGTGTGGTGTAATAATATATATATATATATATATATATATATATATATATATATATATATATGTATATATATATATATATTGCCAGCAATGTATGCCATAAGATTTTTTAAACAGTGGGACCTCTCCGTGATGCATAATGTCTCCCTTACAGCTCATATTACAGAAGTCTCACAGACTAAACGAGTGCGTTTTTGTCACCCTTCGTCGAATCTTCTGTTAATTTGACCTCTAGGCGAAGTGTTCTGATGGCTCTTCGGAAGCACACCTCTGCCTAATCCGTGTTTGCACTCTGTATACTGCGGATGACATTGTACACACATCTCAAAAAGCTCTACCTTTCTAGAAGATGCTGATGTGGACTGTACCTTAAAGTCCTCCCATAACTCTTATTTAACTGTTGTTATAAAAAAAAATCCACGAAGACTGTAGTTTTAATGGAGCTTATGTCAATGGCGAGAATATAAGGAAAAATGGATTATTAGCGCAATGATCAAAATAGGCGTTGCCGCTACATCTCCAATTGCACACCGATTAGTCCAGCTGATATTCAATTTTCCGGTAGCATTTTGTATTCGTCTGTTTTGGTATTTGTTTTCGCCGTATGTTTCTGTTTTAATTCGTTCCACCATTCCCACATTTCTTTAGCATATGCATAACACATTAACTGCACTTAAAACAAACAATTTATTCAATAGGGAACGGGTTAGGTCCATCAGATACACTGGTTCTTTATTAGGACCTGTGAAATGGCTTTGTTTGTGGTAACCAATCAGAATTCCATAATATCTTTATTTAATGGTGTTGTGAAGAATAATGTCCAAAAGCGACGTATTGCAAATTACCAACCTGTCTATGACGTTACCTGATAACTGTGATTCACAATTAGAGATCTTCCATCACGTATGTACATTATGACAATCAACTTGCGTCTGTTTTGTGAGCGCGCTACTCTTCCACACTTCCAAAGCACCTACTTTGGAATGACATATAGGAGCGTGTATTTATTAAAGTATCAGCCTCGGCGTCTTTTTAATTTGAGTAGTCATTTCCCCCGAATAAGTGTTTCATAAACACACTCTTCTGTAGATGATATTCCCATCGGCATTGCACCTGCTCTTTCTATTTTGTGTGATACACATCACTGCACTATAGGTCGATCACCATGCCATCCCCTAGGTATTCTCCTGCCGCTAGTGAGTTATCACCAAAAATGTAAGAGAACAGAGGAGGGTCACTTTGCATATTTATGTGTAGTAGTTACATCGATTAGCGTCGAGGTGCATTTATGAAACAGTATCCGAGCCTCTGTATACGTGTTATGCTTTTCTGGGTGCATTGCGGAACATGGCACAAAATACTTCTTGTTAGTACGAAAAAGGTCATTAGAGCTATAAATGAAGAGAGAGACTGTAGTATATCTTCCTGATACAACCCTCGTAGCCAAAACCGAGCACATAACGCGATTTTATCACGAACAGTCTTGGGAAACCACATCTTTCGTGGTTGAGTTACATTTCTCCCAGGCAAGGATATACCTCCTTTCAGCTTCAGGCGCATTATTTCTAAGTATTTTACGGTAACTACTGCTCCTGGCAAAAATGAAGTAGAACATTAATGGGTTTACTTCCTGTATCCAGTGTCAACTACATGTTCTGTGCACTGTTCGCCACAACTGCAACTGACCTTCGTTTGTATTACGAAAAAATATAAAAAAAGAAAAAAAAATGTTCTCTTCTAGCAAGAAACGAAGTAAAAAAAATTCAATTTCACTTATTGTTTGCCGGCCGCGGTGGTCTAGTGGTTCTAGGCGCGCAGTCCGGAACCGCGGGACTGCTACGGTCGCAGGTTCGAATCCTGCCTCGGGCATGGATGTCTGTGATGTCCTTAGGTTAGTTAGGTTCAAGTAGTTCTAAGTTCTAGGGGACTGATGACCACAGAAGTTAAGTCCCATAGTGCTCAGAGCCATTTGAACCATTTTTGAACTTATTGTTTACATTACATTGCCACCATCCCCCTTCCTCCCTTGTTTATAAAAGCAGTTCACATGTTTTTCCTCCTGGAATAGAATCTACGCCAACAAAATTCAAAAATATTAGTTTGTGCGTCAGTTTGTAGTGTTTTCGTCTTGGTTGTTGGTTACTTATCGATTGTCATTTTTCATTTGTAGTTCGCTGTTGTTATTTGAATTTACATGTTGTCGTTTTTTCATTTGGAGGTAGTGAGTGAAGCTATGGAAGCTAGAAAAGTGCCAAGTGTAGAAACCGGAACAGTTCCGACATATTCTTCTGTTTGGGTTCAGTAGAGCGATGACAACAGCGGAGAAAGCCAGAGACGTTTTCGCCTATGTGAGGGTAGTGTCGCTGGACAGAGCACGGCAAGAAAATGGGTTTTATCGTTTTGAGGAGGATCGTTTTGACATTAGAGAATTTCCACGTCAAGGAAGACCTTCGGGGTTTGATGAAGGTCAATCAAACGCATTAATTTACAGTGATCAACGGCAGTATACTTGAAAACTGCCAAATGTTACGAATTGTAATCATCCCACCATCGTGCGACATTTGTATGCAACGGAGAAGGTTAAAAAGTCTGTATCACATCCTCTAAGCCAAAATCACAAAAATCAGCGGATTGCCATATGTGCATCCGTGCTTGCTGGTCAGTAGATGGCTCGTGAACAACACCGACCATTTCTGTGCTGTATCATTACTGACGACAAGCAATGGAGTCTTTATGCTAACATAAGGAACAGGTCGGAATAGTTCAGCCCAAACAAGACAGTAGCTCTTCGTACAAAGACCAGCGTGCATTCACGAAAGATAATGTTACTCATCGGTGGAACAGCGACACCGTAGTGTACTACGAATTGTTTTCCCGAGGTCTAACAATCACCTGTGACATTTATTGTCAACAGCTGAGACGTCTTGCAGACGCAATCCGAGAACGACGACCAGAAGAGTGCGTGAAATGATGCTCCTCCACGATAACTCCCGCCCGCATTCTGTTAGACGGACTGAAGACGCTGCACTACACTTATTCACCTGATCCTATGTCCTCACATTTCCACCTTTTCTGCTCTCTATTGAACAGACATCAAGGAACTTTCTTTCCGGGATGAAAATGTGCTTCGAACGTATCTCGACGAGTTTCTCTCCTCAGAACCACCGAAGAGTCTGTTATGTGTATCTTTCGTGTTTATTAAACTTATGGAATAACGCTAAGAACTTACTCACCCGCGAATTAGTACGACTCCACGTTAACTTGCCCGCACCCGCCTGAGAGGTTTCAGCTTGCCCACCACTCAAGGCAAATGTTACACACTTAATGTTTCACCAAGAACACTCTGTGAGGGATAAAGTGACATTATTTTAATCCTGTCGAAGTCTTTCCACATTGATAAACAATGGTATTGTCTGTTTATTCCATTTTTGCACTAAAATAATGATTCCTTAATGGTGACTAGCTTTATTGAAGGAAGTGTTAAGATCACGATGTAATCATATTAAAAACTGACCTATCTGTATCTATACAGAATGTAAATATTCGGTGCCTCACTTTAACAAAAACAACTGACACTTCCTTCAGGTGTGTATGTAATTGTGCAGCATTTTTTGCTAACTACACGACAGGACCTCTAACACAGCGTAAACTACACAGAATATCTAAAACACATACTTACCTTAAACACCTGAAGTATCGTGTTAAGAAATGTGCGAGTAGTAAACACCTCTGTAACTATCTTTTTCCCTGAAAGAACAACAACATATGACAACTCTCCTATAGACACAGACATCTTCTACTCCCATTTGGTATCCAGATTTCTACGTATTTTACATATGTTTCCACATTTCCATAATTTTTTTCATTTTGCACATTTGGCATTTTTGCAGGATTCAAAGACGGCTGAAAACTACTAATTACGAAACTTTACAGCTAAGTGATTGGTGTTGATATGGAACGGAAAAGAAGGACTGTGTTTAAAAAGCTGTAATAAACATGATCGATGTTGTCATTATGTCGGAGGTTGTGTGATTGTACAGGGTGAATAACTTAAAACTTGCGCAGCAAGTATTGCAGAAATGGTAAGTGCTATTCTTGTGCGGTTTTCACAAAATGGATTGGTTACCTGTGGTAACACACGATAAAGAACAACACAACTGCATATACTAGTTATGTGGATTCTGATCAGTAACGAAACAACTGACCATTACACATTGTGAAATGACAATTTAATCGACACCCTAGCTGCAAACAGCCGTTGATATACATCATTGGGGACATGTTGAAAATGTGTGCCCCAAACAGATACTACCTTCACATATAGTTAAAGTATATGGCTACCAGGCCTTTGACCTTCTTGTGCGATCACACACTCTATGCCCCAACTCGTACGGGACTTGGTAGATTAATCCGCGAGGAGTAATGAGTGTGATGTGCAATCACACATTGTATTCAACATGACCACCAGCAGGGGCAGTACACACGTCCAGTCGGTTACGAAACGACTGCTGCAACCGTGCTAGCATTCCGAAGTAGATGTCCGAGCATGATGCAGTAATACGTCATTGTACATCTTTCAGCCAACAGGGATTGTTAACAGGCCAATATGCATGTTTCGGTGGTTTACCTGGCCAAGACTGGTAAATGTGGCTTCATCACTAAACAAACTACATGACACATCTGGAGTATCCTGCCCATGTACACAAGTTAACACGATTCTCCTATGCATTTCCGTGCAGCTCTTGATGGAGAGAGATGTGACAGGAAGGGGACTTACATCGATGGGGAAAGAGCAGGGCGACTGCCTGACTCATGCACTTCCTCGTGTGGTTGCGCGAGTCTTACGTGCGGATCAATTGCAACAGCAGCAAGAGCATTAATTTCCGCCTCATCTGTCGTCACTTGCTTCCTTCTGTTGTGTTTTCTATGTATGACACTGCCACTTTCAAGTAATTGGTTGAAGGTGTTGATAAATAACTGCCAAGATGATTGATGTATACTGGGAAATCTTGCCGCATACGTCTACAAGAACGAGCTGCATTCTGCCAACATCGTTCATATACCATGAGCCTGTCGGCTTTTTCTGCACTGGTAAATCCTATCGTCCGCTCGCGACCTACTGCTTGCACTGCCACGCACCAGGTGTCTAGCAGCTCGCAGTGCACTCAAGGAACACACAAGCACACTGTAAGCAAACATAAAAAAATCTTTCCTAGCAACTACGCAGGCTGAATGGCACAAACAAGTGTCGGTGTGCGATCTTTTACTTGCAAACGACTCGCACTAGAAACCTCAAACAAACACCACTGACATTCTAATTTGCCCTACTTTCTGGTTTTTAATTTTAGTAGGTATTCTTCATACACAATTACAAAAATGGTTCAAATGGCTCTGAGCGCTATGGGACTTAACATCTGAGGTCATTAGTCCCCTAGAACTTAGAACTACTTAAACCTAACTAGCCTAAGGACATCACACACATCCATGCCCGAGGCAGGATTCGAACCTGCCACCGTAGCGATAGTGCGGTTCCAGTCTGAAGCGCCTAGAGCCGCTCGGCCACTCCGGCCTGCTGTGTGCGTTTGCACAAAAATACACAAAGTATGACTACAATCCGTTTATTGGCTAACAATACAAGCGCCTGACTACCAATCCATTCCGTGAAATTACACACAAAAAGCACTGTGCAAGTTGCAGGTGAGTGTATATATATATATATATATATATAAGGCGTTCTAGCCGCCTCTGCCGACGTCGTTTCTTGCTACTGGCAGTGTTATATCTGGCCTTCAAAAACCATGTGCGAGATTTTCATATTCTCGCGGTCACTGTCGCAGACTGTTAGTCCTATAGGAAAAAATGAACATGGCGCTTATGCAGAAAATTTAATATAGCTACATTTTGTACTGGGATACGTTTTCGCTGGAGACCGTAGTTGTGATATTTCAGAAAAATATACAAAAGTGATCTTAAAATGCACCCCACCCTCAACGCCCAACTCCTACCGGTTTGGATTTCTAGTGCGAAAGTTTTCGACTGTACGAAATACTTCCCACATTTGAACTTCTTTGGTCCTCATTGACTGGGCCTTGTTACACCACCTGTCTAGTCGAGCACTTACAGATTCTAAAATTGACTTTTGTGTAAGTCTTGCATATTAATTTTAAGAATGTTAATAACATAAAGTAAACATTAACATCGTTGTACTCATCAGGACTTTGACAACGACACTACTGTGCATGTAACTGTTAAGTTTGGATAGAATTGTAAAAGAAGTTATTTTTAGTGAACGTTTACAAAAGTCTTTTTTTCTTTGCTTACCTTCTGGGCAGCTTCAAGTAAATAACGTTAACGAAGTAGCCGATTATGCTGTTGGCTCAATAGTCCAATCAGTAGATACCAAAGGAGGTCGAATATCAGGAACAGTGCACGTACTCGGAAATTTTTGTATAGCTGTAGGAGAGAGTGACGCCAACTACCTGCTAGAAATCCTGACTGATGAGGGATGCGTGTGTGACTGGAGGTGCGTTCGAAGGTCACTTTTGTACGTTTTCCTTGAATAACTCGGAATTTCTCACAAAAAATCCCATGTTCATTTTTTGCTGTAGAACTAATAGTTTACTTTTAGAGAGCGAGAGAAAATCCTGCTCGTGGTGTATGAAGGTCAGGTGTACCATTGCAGGCTGCATAAAAAGACAGCGGTAGGGACCTCTGAACCACCCTGTGTGTGTGTATAGACACCGATTCCTTGGGGAAAGAAAGTAACATTTGTATGCAACACGTTTGTCTTCGCGTGATAGATGGCACTGCAATCGACAAAAAAACTGATTGAATTCAATAGACAGTATTATCTTGAGAGAAATGCATTGGATAGAAAATAAAAAAGGACCAGTTTAATAAAAGGGAAAAAAGCTTGTTTGAAGTTTGTATTGTGACCTCTCACCAATGGGGTGTTCGTGTGAGGTGAATCCTCTCACCTATCGTCAAGGGGGTGCTTGTTCATAACAATTATTTTACAAAAAAGTCCTTAAAAATCCGCACTTATTTACTCGCAAGTTGAATCATTCGACTCAGCTGAGAAGTGTTTCTAATGTAATCTTTTTACGTGCTTTACTGATAGGATGAAACATGTTATTGCAAAATGTGGTCACATAATAAACTGTCTTAAACTAAATCCACAAACAAAAGTCAGGTGGAGTAAGATCTAGCGATCTTGCAGCCCATAACACTGGACTGCCTGTATCCATCCACCGACGGTTGTACACCCAATCTAGTGCTTCTGTGCTGCGACGGGATATGGAGCTGGACAACCATCACACTGAAACCACGTTATGAGTCGCAAGTATAATGGAAGTTCTCCAAACAATACTGGAAGCTCGTTTCCAAGTGTATTTGATACTGATCTCCGTCTATGGGTACCAACGACTGAGAATGGACTAACGAGATTGCCACCAATTATTCCACATTCTACAGACACTAATGTTCAATTTGGAGTAACCAGTGTTGGTTTTCCACATTTCAATTATGCATGTTATGTCGATTAATTGAACCCAGGTTCGTGAAGGCCACCTATTGTAGTAGTCATGTGATCGTATATCGGGGGTGTACTGCAGGGGAAAACATTTGATTCTGTTACCACACAAAGCATCTGTAACATAACTATAATTCTCTGCTTACATTGAGCAGCATTAAAAATTGAGAGTTTCTTGACACAATGGTAGAGTTGGTAGATAGTACATCTAATTGTTCATGAAGGCAGTCTTCCATAGGGTTAAAAATAGAATTTTTATTGTTTCCTGGAGAATATTGTTGAGATTAGCTGCAATATCTATTAATAGGTGCTTTGTGATGTGGCAATAGCATCCCACTCCGGTAGGTTTTATAAACGTGCATTAGATTCAAGAAAAAAACATACACATATACATCTCCACACATACCAACAATAATCGGCCACCTACACTGATCAATGGATAGACTTAGAAAAATGCATTAAACAGTGGACGTAAACAGAATTTTTAAAGATCATAATGTTATTACAAGATGAGTATGTAATTGGTATAGGTTCATCTAATTTTTTCTCCTTTTGTGTAGACAATGATTCCAATATTTTAATAAGATTATTATTGTACAAATTTTCTGTAAGTAAACATAAGACAAATATTTCGTTTGGTGATTTTGTTTTATTCCCAATAAGTTCAGATATAAATTATTTTTTTATTTGTAGGATACATTTTGTTTATATCACATTTCATTTTCACCTTCTATTAATACAGAAAACTTATAACATTAGTATAACAGCAGCTAGAATTAGAGGGGCAAAATACTTGCACTATTAAAAGACATAAATCAATCATAAAATTTAATTATTTTCAAAAAAGCTAATAGTGGGTAGCTGATAGCCCAGCTCTGTGATTTTTGCATGTATCTGAAGATTGATGAAAATGAATGACAGTTGTTTCCCTTACGAATAAAATGTGTAGAAGAAAGAACAAATGAATGCAATAACAATGATGAAGAAAGAGGTTTTGTTGGAATTTGGAAACTGATGAACTAAATAAAGCTAAGTAAAAACATGTCAGATATCTATGAAGTGTGGAATTTTAGAAATAACGCACGCTGAATTACAGACCCTTATCACTAACATTAATTCGTAGTAGTGTTTTGGAAAATATACTGTATTTGAACATTGTGAAGTACCTCGAAGAAAACGATTTATGGACACATAGCACGGATGCAGAAGATATCGTTCTTGCAAAACACAACTAGCTCTTTATACTTATGAAATAATGAGTGCTATCGATAAGGGGTGTCAGATTGATTCCATATTTTTAGATTTCCAGAAGGCTTTCGACACCATTCGTCACAAGCGCCTTCTAATCAAACTGTTTGCCTATGAAATATCGCATCAGTTGTGCGATTTGATTCGTGATTTCCTGTCATAAAGCTCACAGTTCATAGTAATAGTTGGAAAGTCATTGGGTAAAACAGAAGTATTATCCGGCGTTCTTCAAGGAAGTGTTATAGGCCCTCTATTGTGCATGATCTATATTAACGACATAGGAGACAATCTGAGTAGCCGTCTTAGATTGTTTGCAGATGATGCTGTCAATTGTCTTGTAAAGTCATCAGATGACCAAAACGAACTGCAAAATGATTTACATAAGATATCTGTAAGGCGCAAAACAATTAATCCGCTATATTTCGATTATGTGATAAGTCACACATCTGAAGGCTGAAAATTCAAATAAATGCTTAGGGATTACAATTACAAATAACCTAAACTGGAATGATCACATTGATAATGTTGTGGTAGAGCAAACCAAATACTGTGATTCATTCGCAGAACACGTAGAAGGTGCAGCAGGTCTACTGAAAAGACTGTTTACACCATGATTGTCCGCCCTATTCTGGAGTATTGCTGTGGAGTGTGGGATGACATTGGTACAATCTTTGCTTCATGTGCAACAAATAATTGAAAGTGTTTGTAGACTTTATGTACAGACTGTATTTGGAACTGAGTAATTAATTTAAGATTATTTTGCTTGACATATTTTTAAAATTAATTAATTGTTGGATTTTTCAATTTTTTGAAGGACTGAATATTGAACTGATATATAACAGAATGAAGAAACTTAAAAACGATGATAATGAATTTCATGATCTACAATTTTTGATTTTCCAGATTTTTATCTATACAATTTTTTCTTCAGTTTGTGGGAGCTTGAGAAGAATTTTAGCGACTCTGATCTTAGCAGGCAGAATTAGAGATGATAAAATTAATTGTTTTCAAAGAGTAAAGTGCTTTTTTCCTTGGGTTTCATTTTATTTCGAAAAATTAATTCTAGTATGTTTAAAATCAATGTGGGATTTTGATATGTGAGTAGTAAGTGGATACATTGAGTACAATCGGCATGTTTTCATTGAATACTCTTTTTTGATGAATTAATTAAATTAATTTTGTTTTAATGTTAATTAATTAAACTATTTTTATAATATTTTAGTTAATTTTGTTTATGAAAATATTCACATGGAAAGTTAATTAAAGATTAAATTAAATTAATTTATTTAATTCATATTAAAATTAAGTTATTTGTCAAAAAAGTGTGAGCAATAAAAATATGCAAGTTGTGCTGCGTGTAAACATTTACTGTTGAGGAGTTATATAAAGTATTAGAAACATACTTTTCCTCAATCTAGAACATTGTTCGCTAAGATATAGACAAAAATAAATATACCAGATAAGGACTGGTGCCAATAAGCAATGTTATTCCACTCGACTTAAGAAATAGAGCCTATCTGTCAAGCGAATTTAAATCAGTTCTTACTATGATTTTCAAGAACAAAGTAACTCACATATAGGTGTAACACTTCTAGAGTAGTGGTTGTCAGTAGCCATACAATTTAAACGTAATGCATGCCGTCTGTTTAGCAGATTTCTGACATCTTATTCTAAGCGTTCTGGAAACAAAGCACATTACTACTACTGTAGCACAGGAGCACACACTATTTTACACGTTACCTAGGACATAAGAGATTTGAACAGAGATTTGGTACTAGGTAGGCATGTCATAGAAAATACCCTGGAACATGTTTTCCTGATTAAAGAGCATGACAAAAAGCTCTGCTTTCCTGATTAAAGAGCATGACGAAAAGCTCTGCGAAGTTCTCTATTTCTGTTTGTATTCCCTTGGAAACGTAACGTTCAAATTAATAAGGAATTGAATTCATACTGCAACTTGTACAAGTATCAGTTTTTGCAGGTTTTTTTTTTTTTTTAATTTAGATTCATCTCTCTCACATAGGCATACACACACACACACACACACACACGCACACACACACACACACACACACACACACACACACACACACACACACACACATGTGTCTGTTTTTTCTCAGCTTCGCCACAGATGGCGCTGTAACTGGAGGAATAGAATCGGTACACAATCGTAATTTACGACATGTTACTTAATGGCTTTTGAAAATCCAATGACACGTAGAGCCACACCCGAGTGCTGCGAGGGTAGGACAGGCCAGTATTTCATAAGTTCTAATTGGAAGCCCTAACCGCAACGTTGTTGTCCTTCGACATATTGACCAGTGAACAACTCGACGCCCCACTGTGGCCGTGACTCGAGGCGAACGCTGCTCTACTTTTCCAGTTAGAATAAGTGTTCAAGCGAAGTATTGCCAACTTCAGTACACTTAGTGGTCGGATTTTCAAATGACCGTACACAGGAAAGAAGCATATAAGCGGGAATGTCAGCAAAGGCGTTTCAGGTGCGGTGGACCACGTCTTCACCGCCTGTTGGCACTTGGTGGTACACTTTACCTTTTAAATACCCCCACAGAAAGAAATCCGGGGACGTTAAATCTGACGACCTAGCAGACTAGGTAATAGGGCCACCTCTGCCGATCCACCGACTAGTGTAATTATGGTGTAATACCTCCCGTGCTTCAGTTGCGTAATGCGCTGGGTAACCGTCATGCTGAAACCACAACATCGTCGAACGTCCAGGGAAACATCCTGTAATAGTACCGGTAATTCCTGCTTCAAAGCCGGCCGAAGTGGCCGTGCGGTTAAAGGCGCTGCAGTCTGGAACCGCAAGACCGCTGCGGTCGCAGGTTCGAATCCTGCCTTGGGCATGTATGTTTGTGATGTCCTTAGGTTAGTTAGGTTTAACTAGTTCTAAGTTCTAGGGGACTAATGACCTCAGCAGTTGAGTCCCATAGTGCTCAGAGCCATTTGAACCTGTTTCAAAAACGTTCGATATTTGCGTCCATTCAACGTGCTGTCGATAAAATATGAAACATTGAGTTTTTCCCCATGATACCACATCGTACGTTAGCCGACCAATGACATTGATGATCAACTTGCCAAGATCTGCAGAGATTGTCTACACTCCAGTAATGCGTATTAGTCCCGTTAACGCTACCACGGTTTCTGAATGTAGACTCATTCGAAAATAATACTTGTACCTCGGCAAAGAACGTGGGGGTTCGTTTGCATTTGTTGAAATGCCCTTTCACAAAACACTAGCCCGTTATGGAAATCGGTGCCATGAAGTTATTGATGCAGTGACACGTGCTATAGACGATACCTCTGACGATGCAGTATAGTTACCATACCACCTACGGACATACCGCAATTACGGTGTAACGGTCTGGCACTTATCCGTCAATTGTGGTGCACTGCTGTTAGTACAGCTATTTCATTAACTTCTTGCTTCGTTTCCTTTTGCCGGACAGTATGCTGCAAACAGACATAAAGCCGTTCAAAACCTTATAAAAGAACGAACGAGCGCGAGCTTTCTCTGGAAAACCATCGGCATTCAAGGAAACATTTCTTTTGCATTCCCCGTAAATCAGGATCATTTAAATTTTTCTTCAGGAGGTGCAACATTCATCGTCCACATCAGTTCTCCAAATGATAGGTAGGTATGCAGGCAATAAACACTGCGCGAGTATTGTAACGTTTAGAGCCATTATCCGTTTTACGTCTGCACCAGACGTGAGCTCCGATCGCAGTGTACTGCCTGTAACGATACGTCGTAGTTTGTTACGTGGCTACAGGGGCGCGTCGAGTAATCCCCCGCTCGATATGTCGGAGGAACACAACCATGCGGATGAGATATTCAATTAGAAATTACGGATTCCTGACCTGTCCTACCCTTGCAGCATGGAGGTGGGGTTCCACATGCTATTGTATATTCAGGAGCCGTTAAGTAACATGTACATTATGATTGTGTACTCATTTCTGTTCCTCCGATTACAGTTTCATCCCTGGCAAAACGAAGAAAATGTTTCAGACAAAGCGTATGCAGAGTTTGACATAGAATCTTAATCTTCCAATTAAAAATTGGTGTTCTCATTGAAGATTTCAAAGTTCCCCCCCCCCCCCCTCCCTTGACCCGCACGGGGTCGAATGTTCATTTTTGATCCAACTGTTTACAGAAGATGCTTAGAAGATAAGTGTGTCTTTTGGATGCTCGGTATAGTTTACTCTGCGTTAGAGATCCTATACTACAGCTACCAAAAAATGTGTATGCTTCTATATACACCCCATGGATGTGCCAGTTTTTTTTTTTTTTTTTTTTTTTGTTATATTGAGATACCACTTACTGACATTCTGTACTGAGCCAGACAAGTCGAGCTAGGTCAGTTCTTAATATGAGTACATCATGATCTTGACATTTTCTTCGGTAACTCTGGTCACAATTAAGGAATTATAATCTTACTGCAAAAACATAAAGCGAGTGTCAAATACCACCGTTCGTCAAAGCGAATGGCTTCCCACAGGGTTAAAAAGAGAGCGTTTTGTCCCTCACAGACTGCTATTGGTGAAACATTCGTGTTTGTATCATTTGTCATGAGTGGTGAGGGGAGGGCTATCAAGTTGAAATCTGTCATTCTAGGGTGCGCCAGTTACGATGGATTGGTACTACTTTTTTTATTTTTTAGTTATAGAACCTATCACAGGAGAATAAAGAACTGAACTGCTTGCATAAACGGGAGAGGGAATTGAACGGAGGAAATGCTATATACCTAGATCATAATGTGGGTGTGGACTTCTTTTACGTCCTTTTTGTGAGGAAAGGACATAATGGTTTTATTGTAATACAAATGTCGGTTACAGCTGTCTATAAGAAGAACAGCAGTACTGTTAGGCTTCAGTGAACTTCAGAGAGACTTAGAGTTGACACTGGATGTGCCATTCGTAGGGGAGAAAATGTAGTACTGTTCTACTACGCAGATGTTAGAAACTGTAATTACCGTAAAATATCTAGAAATAACCTACCTAATGCAGAATGGGCACATGCCTGGCAGACAGACTAAATGTATGGTTCTCAAACACTGCTACTGACAAAACGCGTTACTTTATCGATTATGACCACTAGAGTTGTATAAAGCGGATATACTACAGTTTCTCTCTTGATTTACAAATCTGTGTTGGTGGTTCTATGCGTTTTTCCCACTAACAATTATGCTATGTTATGTCATTAGTCCATAATCACACAGTATGCAACTAGATCAGTTTCATAATTGGAGCTGAAGGCAGGTAAATATACCTACTACATACAAATACTTGAAGAGACCCTCCATAGGTGTATTACCTTGTTGGTGACAAATCAGTTGCGAGGGTAAAATACCTAGGGATAGGTGTCTGGAGCGACCTAGAGGATAATGAGTGAGTAAGAAATAACTAGGAAATGCAGATGCCAGGCTAAGGGGAATCTTATAAACGGAGTAACTTGTTGACGAAACACATCATCTCCGTTAGGGAGTCATATATAACTTTAAAAAAGACGCCGAAGCTGATTTTTAATAAATATTCATTGCGAAATGCCATCACTATGTACATATATTTTGTAGATGTAAAGTATGAGTGTGCATACAAAACAGATGCAAACTGACTGTCGTAATATACCCATATGATTACAAATGTCTAATCACGGATCACATTCATCAGGAAAGGTCGGTAAAAAATCAGTGTTTTGCAATATGTATCGCTTCAGGATTCTTCAAAATGTCATTGAAGACAGATATTATCGAATTACGATTGATTCCACAAACCATGTTGCCGGGCGAGGTGGCGTAGTGTTTAGCAATACTGTACTTGCATTCGGAAGGACGACGGTTGAAACCTGCGTCCGACCCTTTTGATTTTGGTTTTTCCGTGATTTTCCTAAATCGCTTCAGGCAAATGCCGGGGTGTTTCCATTGAAAGGGTACGACCGATTGTCTTCGCCGTCCTTCCCTAACCCAATGGGACCGATAAACTCGCTGTTTGGTCCGCATGGCAATACCAACGCTCGTGTAGTCGGACATCGCACCGGTATTCTACACACTACTGTCTGGCGAACACTAAAGTGTACCCTTCAATGCTATCCGTACAAAATCCAACATCATCATGAACTACTAGCCACCGATTTTGTGACATAGCGAGCATTTGCGGTGTGGGTACATCAAAAGATAGGGGATTGATGATCGTTGGTTCCATAACGTGTTCTGGACCGACGAAGCCCATTTCACACTGCGAAGGCAACACACAAAGCTGCAGAATTCTGGTTACCGGAAATCAAAGAAGTGTCGTGAAAACTCCACTGCATGATGAGAAAGTCATGGTTCGGTTCGAATGTCACACATTAACTGTGACTGGACCTTTTTTCTTCGAGGAAATGCGGAGTGCTGCTTTTCAAACTGTCAGCGTGATGAGTGTGAGGCCAGCCTCAGTAGCTGAGCAGTTCTAGGCGCTTCAGTCCGGAACCGCGCGACTGCTACGGTCGCAGGTTCGAATCCTGCGGCGGGCATGGATGTGTGTGATGTCCTTAGGTTGGTTAAGTTTAAGTAGTTGTAAGTCTAGGGGACTGATGACCTCAGGTGTTGAGTCCCATAGCGCTTAGAGCCATTTGAACCATTTTTGATGAGTGTGAGGAACGCCGATATGTTGCACAATAGTATCGTCCCCAGCCTAGCTGATGGACACCTGCTGCAAAGTACGACGTTTACGTAGGATGGCGCTCCACCCCGTATTGCCACGATCTCTTGCGAACATCGTTCGATGAGGATCGCGTGCAGAGCCGCCACTTCTGTCATGTGTGCTCTTCCAGGTCCCCAGACCTCAATCCGAATGACTACTGGTTCTGGGGCTACCAGAGGTACGCCGGATGTTACAATCGCGTCATATCTAGCCGGGCTGATAAACATCTGCAACAAGGTACGACTTTTATGGAGGAAGGCGTCCCACTCCATATTGTTATGGTATTTGTTCACATCGCTCATGAGGACCACCTTCTGAGCAGCCACTGCCATCACGGTTGGCCTTCCAGGTAGCAAGATCTCAAGCCGTCTGACTACTGATTGACAGGTTATTGGAAGTTGCTTCAGATCAGTGAATCCAAAAGACTTTGTCCGACTGTCACCGGAATTTCTAAGGCGTTACCATCGTGCATCAGTTATCTACTGCACTGCTCAAGTTAATTTCCGAATTAGTCATTTACTAAAATATGACCGGAACCTTACGCTTCGTGACTTTTCTAAGCACGTGAATCTCCCGGTCTGAGATGTTGCAGTGAAATTTTCCTCAGTCATGGTGCCAGGAAATTTATGTGCCCAGCTTTCAGCAAATCCTACTCTCATTTTCCACAAAGTATTCTCATACTACTGTCTGTATGTGAACAATGACGTTACCTCCTGATTTTTCTACGGCGTCTCTCCTTGTTGCAATTTAAATGTCTTCCATCCAACACCATTACGTGCATCTTCTCGATGGTCCCATGAGTTTTGCAGCTCTGAGACTTCATCTACATCTACATTCATCTACATTTACACTGCGCAAGCCACCCAACGGAGTGTGGCGGAGTGCACTTTACGTGCCACTGTCATTACCTCCCTTTCCTGTTCCAGTCGCGTATGGTTCGCGGGAAGAACGACTGCCGGAAAGCCTCCGTGCGCGCTCGAATCTCTCTAATTTTACATTCGTGATTTCCTCGGGAGGTATAAGTAGGAGGAAGCAATTTATTCGATACCTCATCCAGAAACGCACCCTTTCGAAACCTGGCGAGCAAGCTACACCGCGATGCAAAGCGCCTCTCTTGCAGGGTCTGCCACCTGAGTTTGCTAAACACCTCCGCAACGCTATCACGACTACCAAACAACCCTGTGACGAAACGCGCCGCTCTTGATTGGATCTTCTCTATCTCTTCTGTCAACCCGACCTGGTACGGATTCCACACTGATGAGCAACACTCAAGTATAGGTTTAACAACTGCTTTTTTAAGCCACTTCATTTGTTGATGGACTACATTTTCTAAGGACTCTCCCAATGAATCTCAACCTGGCTCCCGCCTTATATGATTATTCCACTTCAAATCGTTCCGTCCGCATACTCCCAGATATTTTACAGAAGTAACCGCTACCAGTGTTTGTTCTGCTATTATAGTCATACAATAAAGGATCCTTCTTTCTATGTATTCGCAATACATTACATTTGTCTATGTTAAGAGTTAGTTGCCACTCCCTGCACCAAGTGCCTATCCGCTGTAGATCTTCCTGCATTTCGCTGCAATTTGTAATGCTACAACTTCTCTTTACACTAAAGCATCATCCGCGAAAAGCCGCTTGGAACTTCCGACACTGTCTACTAGGTCAGTTATATATACTGTGAAAAGCAATGGTCCCATAACACTACCCTGTGGCACGCCAGAGGTTACTTTAACGTTTGTAGACGTCTCTCCATTGAGAACAACATGCTGTGTTCTGTTTGCTAAAATCTCTTCAATCCAGCCACACAGCTGGTCTGATATTCCGTAGCCTGTTACTTTGTTTATCAGGCGACAGTGCGGAACTGTATCGAACGCCTTCCGGAAGTCAAAGAAAATGGCATCTACCTGGGAGCCTGTATCTAATATTTTCTGGGTCTCATGAACAAATAAAGCGAGTTGGGTCTCACACGATCGCTGTTTCCGGAATCCTTCAAGGGGAACATCTGTAAGACACTTACAACCAAGTTTGGCTCAAAAACTTCACCAAATGTGGATTTTTAAAACATTTTTCTCGCTTACACAACATTAAATGAGAAATTCAGTAGCAGCTCTGAATGGGTGCACACAAACACATACAGTTCGAATCCTAAATTAGCAGCCCCGTCACAGCTGCAATAGAGTCGGATATGAGAACATTCCAAGAATGCTTTGTCCTGTTCAACAAAATCATATATAACGGTGACCGTTGAAGTGGAAACTCCGGGTCGGACAGTAAACAAGAAAATTTTACTTACGGTGCGAAAACAGCATATGTTTAGGGTGAAACCATCATTAAATAAGAACATGATTTTTGTGTGTACAACATGCGAAATTTGTACTCGGATCTGGCATCTCTGACGGCAATACTGGTTATAAAACAGCTGGGAACCGTATCGAACTTAGCTTGTGTTGTGGTGACAGGTACATCGGTCCACGCTGCATCAGCAAAATTGCTGAGTTCATCAATCGTAGTGGCATGCGTATGAGGACGCGTCA
Source organism: Schistocerca piceifrons (assembly GCF_021461385.2). Lineage (NCBI taxonomy): Eukaryota > Metazoa > Arthropoda > Insecta > Orthoptera > Acrididae > Schistocerca > Schistocerca piceifrons. Next base: position 105,851,696 of record NC_060139.1, read on the forward strand.
GTTTCTCAGCAACCCCAGATTTAGAAATTTTAAATGCTGCGAGTTTTGAAGAACATTCGGCTGCTTTGAGCTGTCTTGTTAAAAGACGTCACGGAGGTCTCGAAGAAGGGGTACAGCTATTGGCCCTAAACCGCAAAAGATATAATGACAACTGTGCGGCTTACCTTCGTTGCCAACCACAGGTTGTCGTATTGTGCACCGAAAGGCATTCCACTCAGTAATGCGAGGTGCTGCACCAATATGACCATGACAGATTCTATCTGACAGCGCTTGTTCCCATCGGAGCCTTCATACAAGAGTACACCCATCATGACTTTGTATGCAGAATTGGAATTTGTCTGTAAAAGCCGGTCGGAGTGGTCGAGTGGTTGTAGGCGCTTCAGACTGGAACCGCGCTACCGCTACGGTGGCAGGTTCGAATCCTGCCTCGGGCATGGATGTGTGTGATGTCCTTAGGTTAGTTAGGTTTAAGTAGTTCTAAGTTCCAGGGGACTGATGACCTCCGATGTTAAGTCCCATAGTACTCAGAGCCATTGGAACCATTTTTTTGTCTGGAAAATAATTTCTTTGTGCGGTGGTCCCTAAGGGCACAACACCGTTGGTTCCCTCCTCACTGCTGCCACCTGTACGGAAGCTACAACGATTTTGGCCACTCTCAAAGCCGGTGTTCCTCCACAAGTCATCGTGCTGTCTGTGCAGGAACTTGTCTTACACCAACCAGGCAGTTGGTCCGTGTGGAACGTTCTCCATGACAATTGTTACTACCCTTATCACTTAGAGCCTGTGCAGCGCTTACTAGCGACAGACTTTCCATATCAGGGAGCACTTTTGTCACTGCTTCCTTCATCAGGCAGCCACGATTCCGGGATTTGTATCACCCATCCTATTCACAGATGAGGCCACCTTTACGCGGAATGATATCTTCAACTTTCATAACATTCATATGTGGGGTAGTACGCAGAACCCCTACCATATGGTGACACCGAGTCACCAGCATCGGTGCTGCCGCAATGTCTGGCCCGGGATAATTGGCGACCGTATTTTGGGACGAATCTTCCTTCTACGTCGCCTAAAAGGCCGGAACTATCGGTGTTTCTTGCAGATGACTTTGCCTTCTTTGCTGGAAGAGGTGCCATTGATGATTCGAAGGGTTATGTGGCTGCTCCATGATGCTGCTCCAGCCCACTCCGCCACTAACGTCAATGGAGCGGACGAGAGGATCCAGTTGCACGGCCTGCTCATTTACGGGATCTCGACCCGTACGAATTCTGGTTATGGGACCATCTCTAAACTGTCGTGTATGCAGAGCCCATTCCAGATGCGGAGACACTGTAGCAGCGTATTCATGCTTCCTTTGACACGGATCGGATGATGCCTGGCCTACGTGAATGTGTAAGACGGTTCAGATGGTTCAAATGGCTCTAAGCACTATGGGAATTAACATCTGAGGTCATCAGTGCCCTAGACTCAGAACTACTTAAACCTAACCAACCTAAGGATATCACACACACGCATGCCCGAAGAAGGATTCGAACCTGCGACCGTAGCAGCAGCCTGGTTCCGGACTGAAGTGCCTAGAACCGCTCGGCCACAGCGGCCGGAGTGTAAGACGGAACATTCTACAGCGCGTACACGTATCCGTTGAGGCACATGGAATCAATTTTCTGCACATTCTTTAACCGTGGCTGCGTGGCGCAACACCTATTAGGGTGCAGTCTCTGTTAAAATATATGACTGAATCTAGCACGGAAACCATGCATTTCCGGCCATAAGTTCATTAAACCTTTTTTGTTCTGAATCCTCTCTTGGATCGATCCCTAGAGTTTGTAGACGGTGGAATCCCCCCCCCCCCCTTTCCCTCCTATTTTTCAATAGTAGAAAACGAGCTGTCCTTCATGGAGTTTTTTAGACAACTCCATCAATGCTGTCTGAAAAGGATCCCTTAACATAGAGCAAAACTCGAATATAAAACTGACAAACGCAGTGCAGGCAGTCTTTTCAGTGGATTTGTTGCGTCTTCGACCGTGCGGAACAGCGGCGGAATCAGTGACCCCTGGGTGTATGCCTCTTTAGTTAAAGGAATGCTTCCACTCCTCGACGCCATGCTTGCCCCCCACCCCCCTCCACTTGTAACACCATAGCCGTAAAGCTCTACTGATTTATTTTGCCTTTTTGTTTTATTTAGCATTCTGTAGTTAAACTGTTGTAAATATTATTTGACTGTATCGATACCATAACAGTGTTTACTATTTTCTTTGTAAAAAGTTTGATTTCCTGGTAAAAACACGTGCAATGTATTGTCTTTATTAGCTAAACACTTTGCCTCACTTCGACGGACACAAAACTTATATATAACTGGAATTTGGGTGAATACTCTTTTGTAGAAATGTCAATATGTGCAAATGTTCCGTTTTATTTAATATGTTTGGTTGCTGTTATGTAATTGCTGATCCTCACTTAGGGTTGTTAGTTCTTTATATGTATAAAAGGTGTTGTGGTTCCCCTTGGGAACGGAGTCGTGTGCCGGCCGGGGTGGTCTCACGGTTCTAGGCGCTCAGTCCGGAGCCGCGCAACTGCTACGGTCGCAGGTTCGAATCCTGCCTCGGGCATGGATGTGTGTGATATCCTTAGGTTAGTTAGGTTTAAGTAGTTCTAAGTTCTAGGGGACTGAAGACCACACTGATGATGCTCAGAGCCATTTGAACCATTTTGAACGAAATCGTGCAGCGCGCGCAAAATGTGGTTGGCATGGATAGAAAGGTGGAACCAAGAGTTAGTCGGGCACGAGCTACCAAACTGTCAACAGCTTATGTAAAAGTCGTGTATTGTGCTGGCGCCGAGAGTGGCTTTTTGTGCCGTTTTCCAATGTGCCAAGGCCTCGGATGGAAGTGTAAATAGCTGGCTCTATTCTGGAAATGATACTTATTAATCTGTGGATCGTCGCTACCAAGAAATGACAAGAGTCCAGCATTTCTACCTGCAAATTCACCTACCAAAATGCACTCGCCACCACACTGCGCAATGACTGTAATGCAATGGAGGAATTACAGATATGTAAAGTGAAGGATCAGCACATTGGATGTTTTAGTGTGCTAAAATATAAGGTAACTTATAACTTAATTTATGTAACTACCTTGATTTTTTCCTTATCACAACACCTTTCAGGTTCCTCTCCGCTTGAACTATAACTTCCGAATGTCACAATTTTGAAAAATGATATTCAAAAGGAAACACTATTACCTAATTAAATTTGTTCAAAATTGAGTGAAATAACTTGTCTAAAATTATTGTGGATTTTGGTGAAGTCGAGGGAGGAAGTAAGTGTAGCTTTTGTGAGAGCCTCCCGGTATCTGAACTTCTTAATAATTTTCGTTTTGTGATCTTTCAAAATTTCTCACTTCTGGTTCAAAAAGGTAAAGAACTATGAAACAGTTTTCTTAACTTGGCATTCTTTAAATTGTTTATGAAAGTGTGTTTAGTTTGCTTTACTACAGTGGTCAAGATTAATGCCCCCCCCCCCCCATTGAAAGATTCCGAAATGCACAAAGTTACTTTATTATAAAAAATTCTAACTACACTTGATATTTATGGTGAGTTGTGTGCTCATTGTGTTATAATAAGTGTAATATCAGTTTATGTGTACCCGCTCACCGTTTTATACTCACTGAAGGTAAAGTGGCTAGGAATGTCATTATCCATTAGAACAGTTACCTCTTTTTTTTAAAGAACAGTGAGAATATGCTTGCAAGTGAACTATATTTAAATTCATGCTATGTAGAAAGGTTTTGTCAATTTGAAACAGTTCATACCCAATTCCTAATTCAGTATCGACTTGCAGTAATAGTATTAATGAAGTTACTCAGTTTGACAAAGTATTAATATAGAAAAGTGCATCAGTGTTTGTTGTGTTGGTGAGAATAGGTTTGTTATTTACTAAGACTGTTGGTACTCACTTTACCACTATAACGTTTGTTGGTGCTTGTATCTGGGTTCATTGCATTTTCGTAACAGAAAAGTATAGGCTGAGTCTTTCCATTAATGTTGCGTATATCTTACTCTTTGAAAAGAGATGTTAATCATTCTCATGCTTAATTAGGTTGGCGACCGTTTTTCTTCATTCTTTGTGCAGTGTGGACAGGTAAAATATTGTTTGTTACTGTTTAAATATTTACGTAATTCTGACTTTCACTTCCGATAAACCACCTACGTTAGGTACATCACAGTCAACACAACAAAATTCCTTTCAGAGGATAACACTGCACTGTTGCCATACACCATAATTGATCACCAATATAGTTTCAGAACGTAAATAAAGAGCAGTGGTAGTGTTATGCCCAGCACAGACATTCAGGTGATCCTGCCTGTCATGTTACAGCCTACTAAAAGCAAACTTCTTGTAGTTATACACTGACACGAAAGGGATCACAACACCAAGAAGGAGTTTTGTGAATATAAACTAAATTTGGTAGGCGCGTTTCTACCCCTGAAAGATGCTTGATTCAAATTTCGCACCAGTCTCAAAAGAGTAGCGGTAGTAGCGAGACTATGTGGATGCAAATCAGGTTTGCTTTAAATACACGCTGTAACGGTCGTGAGTGTTAGTTACACTTTGGATTGCACGTGTTGAGTTGATTTACTCAAAAATGCCTTTAAGGCGATAAAGATGCCATTATCAACAATTCTCTGAGCTTGAACGAGGTCACGTAATTGGGTACGAGAAACTGACCGCTCCTTCTGCGATACTGCAAAAACACTAGGCAGGAATCTAGCCACGGTACATGATTTCTGGCAGTGGTGGTCATGGGAATCTACTATCACAAGAACACCGGGCTCTGAACAGCCACTTGGTGTTACAGAGAGCGTAGAGCACTGTGGTCAGCGTATGGCTGTGGAACATCGAACTTCATCTGCAGTGGCTATCTGAGCGGCAGTGGCGCCATAGTGAGACAACGAACTGTTACAAATCGGTTAGTTCACGGACAGCTCCAAACCAGACGCTGTGTAGTTTACATTGCACTGATCCCAAACCACCGCCATATGAGACTTCAGTGATGTGAAGCAAGAGCTCATTGGAAGGCAAAGCGGAAATCTATTGCGTTTTCTGACGAAAGGTATGGCCGTGTGGTGGGTACAAGGGAACCCGTTGAGGGCCTGCAACCAACCTACCTGCATGCTAGACGCACTGGATCTACACATGAAGCTATGGTCTGGGGTGTGATTTCGTATGACAGATGGGGTACTCTCGTGGTTATTCAGCGCTACACAGCTGCAAATTCATTCGTCACTCTGGTGATTCGATATCCTATGCTGCCATTCGTGAACAGCATTCCAGGAGGAGTTTTCCAACTGGATAATTGTCGCCCACATACCGCTGTTGTGGCTAGATAAAGGAAACAAAATTCGGAGTAGGTATCAAAATTCATGGAGAAGTAAAAACTTTGAGGTTCGCCGATGACATTGTAATTCTGTCAGAGACAGCAAAGGACTTGGAAGAGCAGTTGAACGGAATGGACAGTGTCTGGAAAGGAGGATATAAGATGAACATCAACAAAAGCAAAACGAGGATAATGGAATGTAGTCAAATTAAATCGGGTGATGCTGAGGGAATTAGATTAGGAAATGAGACACTTAAAGTAGTAAAGGAGTTTTGCTATTTACGGAGTAAAATAACTGACGATGGTCGAAGTAGAGAGGATATAAAATGTAGACTGGCAATGGCAAGGAAATCGTTTCTGAAGAAGAGAAATTTGTTAACATCGAGTATAGATTTAAGTGTCAGGAAGTCGTTTCTGAAAGTATTTGTATGGAGTGTAGCCATGTATGGGAGTGAAACATGGACGACAACTAGTTTGGACGAGAAGAGAATAGAAGCTTTCGAAATGTGGTGCTACAGAAGAAAGCTGAAGATAAGGTGGGTAGATCACGTAACTAATGAGGAGGTATTGAATAGGATTGGGGAGAAGAGAAGTTTGTGGCACAACTTGACTAGAAGAAGGGATCGGTTGGTAGGGCATGTTTTGAGGCATCAAGGGATCACAAATTTAGCATTGGAGGGCAGCATGGAGAGTAAAAATCGTTGAGGGAGACCAAGAGATGAATACACTAAGCAGATTCAGAAGGATGTAGGTTGCAGTAGGTACTGGGAGATGAAGAAACTAGCACAGGATAGAGTAGCATGGAGAGCTGCATCAAACCAGTCTCAGGACTGAAGACCACAACAACAACAACAACCGCTGTTGTAACCCAACATGCTGTATACAGTGTCGACATGTTGCCTTGGCCTGCTCGATCACCAGATCTGTCTCCAGTCTACCACATATCGGACATCATCGGACGACAACTAAAGCGTCGTTAGCAAACAGTATTAACCGTCCCTATATTGACCGACCAAGTGGAACAGGTATGTAACTCCATCCCACGAACTCGGATCCGACCCGTCCACAACACAATGCATACACGTTCGCATGCTTGCATTCAACGTGCTGTCTGTTACACGGGTTATTAATGTACCTGTATTTCACTTTTGCAAGGTCTTATCTCCAACTCCTTGCCCCAATGATAACACCGGTTCCCGTCAGATCACCGAAGTTAGGCGCGGTCGGGCTGGGCTAGCACTTGGATGGGTGACCATCCGGTCTGCCGAGCGCTGTTGGCAAGCGCTTGTGAGGCAAACTGAAGACCTTCTTGATTGAGAAGTAGCGGCTCCGGTCTTGTAAACTGACATACTGCCAGAAGACCGGTTTGCTGATCACATGCTCCACCATATCCGCATCCAGTGATGCTGTGGGCTGAAGATGACACGGCGACCGGTCGGTACCGTTGAGCCTGGCCTGTTCGGGCGGAGTTTAGTTTTAAGAGCTTATCTGGGGTTTACGTTACCTTGTGATCTTGCAATGTTAATCACTTAAATGTGTTACCTAAACAAATGTATTCCAGAAGTTTCATTAGTTCACTTCTTTTTTTAAATTTTGATTTTACAGCTTTTTTCCGACACTGTATGTTGCAACACGACGTAAATGTGGATTGGAAGTAGATTCTTAACACTTTGGCCAGCGGACGACTGGACTAGGCTTGCGAATGTTCGCAGGGGGCCGAAGCTGCTGTTTGAGATGAGAGTCTCTCTGTTGGACATCGAAGATTGCTCTGATAAGACGGAGAGAGATCTGGACGCTACTGCGAATCTCTGCACGTACGCGGAGAATGTGGTCGGCTGCATGGGCGACTCTGGTTCGCCTCTCATGTGCCGCGGCTTTCAGGTGAGCCATTAGTGAATCACTGTAATGCACGTTCGAGATCGGGAAGCTGTTACGGAAATCTAATGGTTTCGCTCGCTAGTGGGTATGCATATACACTGCCCGGCTAAAGACAGTGAAGCACCTAGAAGACATTGCGGCGGCGCGGTTCTTTCCGTCCCTTTACGACGGACCTGCACCTATCTGTGAACATTGTCTCAGCAGATCATCAGTAGGGAAGCCGAGTGAAACCTACTGTACTTCGACGTGAACCAGGCTGCAATTAAAGTCACTAATCTACGTTTCGTGAGAAAGTTTTCATATGAAATGAAAGGTTGGAAATTTTGTCCTCAATTAATATATTCTGAAACTTACATTAACAACTATCACTGCCAAGCCCGTGCTAGTCTTAACACAGTCACTCACAATCCCTTTCACTCACGTTAGCAGTTTTATGGTGTTTCATTTCCCGAAAACGTAATAGCTACAAAAATACTGATTGTTTTTGATTGATAATGGTCGCCAAATATTAAGTCTGTCGGTAGCAAATGCAGTCACAGTTTTTAGCCACCGACCTGCTCAATACGCCACGCGGAATATATGTCTTATATCGTCACAAAATTCAGTTAAAAATTCCGAAATTTCTACACACACATCGGCATAATTATGCCGTCACTTTCCAACACTTTTGATGTATGAAACACTGCTAGATCCGGCAACTTATTATTTCCATCGGAACTACTACTGCACACGTCCGATCTCTTTCATGGCTAGGCTTCGACTCCTCTCTAGAATACTCTAAGTCTTCTCTACCAGCCGAGAAAAGCGCGCGAAGAATATTGCTTTACCATTGGTCAGTTTACTCAACAGCCAATAGCTAAACAACATTCTCCCGCGTCAGTCCGCGCTTTTCATCAATAACCAATGGCAAAATAGTAAATCTAATGACTGCACTTTTTACCGACGTAATTATCTAATATGCTGAAGTTTTGCTGATGCATAAAATTATTTACTATTGTTATTTATACCTGAATTAACTTTCCCTTTACCATAAACTTACTGTTCAAAACTATTCTACAAAAATCCCCTTTGTCCATATCCATACTTCTTCGAAATGTTCCCACACTACATCCTACTACATAAATCGTTAAACAATTATCTTCATATTAACCTTATACCACACTCACGCATCATTCATACTGCTGAAACACATTTACAACATTCTACATACAAAAAAACATAATAACAATTTATGAAAATACTAGAACAGTTTATGAAAAACATTCTACTACTTTAGGGCACTGTAGTGGGCACAATCGAAACTAAAATCACAGTCCCCCTATCCAATATTGTCCTCTATCGACTGATACATAAACTACGTGCGCGTCCAGTCTCGCGTCACCATCTGTCACTATCCAGCTCTGAGACACATCTCCCACTTAACCGCCTCCAAGGCAGGATCGTTATACGGCGCTACGCCTCAACATGGCCGTATGTCGGCGTATCTCGGAAGACGTATTCATCAGCGGCGGGCACACAAATTCTTGTACGTGAAAATGCCTAAGACGAGGTAAGACGGGCATCTGAGTGCATTACTGTTCGTGTTCAGCCTTGTTACCACGCCTGGTGGGGTATATAAGGTATTCGGAAATTCCAATTACAAATTTCTGTAATTTGTAGAGGGGAGTGAGTAGATAATATTTTGAATAGGAACCCATGTCCGGAAAAGTACCTCTTCCGTTTTACGACGGTTTCATTTCAGATGCTTAAGTCATCCACTTCCCCTTGACGAATTGAATTAGGCGTGACACAGTGCAGTTACTAGGTAACAATTCGAAAAGAAACATAACGAAACATCCACTTATCATTGAAGTTCACCTTTTTGCATTAACACTTGAACATTACGTGTTTACATTTTTCCAAGACAAAGGAAAAACCAGCGTACTCTATGTAGAAAAGAGTACTGATGCACTGCGTCTGCAGTTCGATATGGTGACCATGAACGTTGTTACAGACATTGTACTTACGACGCAATCTCTCAGTTCCATCTGTTGACTCTTCAGTTTCTAGTACAGCGGCCAGAAATCGTGGCACCAGATCTTCCTTCTGCCTCCACAGGAGTCTCGTAAATTACCTGCATACGGTCCCACAACAAGTAGACCATAGGAGTTAAATCCAGCGATCTCGGCGGTCACGCAGTTGGACCGCTTCGGCCTATCAGTCTTTCACCATAGCGTCCGTTGCGATGTTTCCGAACCGCACGTGAAAAGTAGGGTGATGCACTATCATGGAAACCACATTTTCTGACTGACATTCAGTGGCACAGCTTCCAAGAACGAGTCCACGACATTTTGTAGGAAGCTGAAGCACGCAGGACCAGTTAGCTTGAGGGGAAGAAGGTATGGCCGCTTCACGTGACCGTAAAGAATACCTGCCCACACATCAATATCAAACTGGTGCTGAAATCTTTGAACATGCATGACACGAAGGTTTTTGTCTGCCCAGACATGGCTCTTTTATCAATTCAGAATACAGTCCCTAGTGAACTTGCATTCATCTGTACACAGAACTCCACTTGGAAAAACAAAGTATAGACGCAGCTTGATGGAACCAAGTGCGGTAGGTAAAGCGTTTGTATAGAGGTGCGTTTACGGATAACTATCTACGTTTTTCTTGAATAACTCGAAATCTGTGGCCTCCAGCTAAAACGTATCCTAGCAAATATTTAACCACATTAAATTTCCTACAAAAAGTTCCCGTTCACTTTTTCTGTGGAGCTGGAGCTCTGCACATAGTGAGTGAAAGAATGAGAAAATCTCTTGCATTACTTTTGAAGATATTCTGGACATTGAGGGTTTCATAAAACTACATCGGTAGGGGCAGGTGACTCACCCTGTACATATAGGGGTGATGCAGCTTGGACGGGCCACACAAAATGTATCCAGAACGACGTAATAATCCTGGTGCGGCTATTACTGGGTTATTACTGATGGATGCGGCACATTTTCTCACATATCGAGGTCCTCATAGTTTTTTACGTTTATAGGTACAGAATTTTGGTTACGTTTTCATTTAAACTGAACGTTATAATTTGTACCGTGGCACAGGGAAGAAACTTCAAATAGGACTTCAGTAACATAACTTGTGTTGGACTTGATCACATACACTGTCTTATCAGAAGTATCCAGAGAACTGTTAGTAACAGTGTGTCCACTCTCAGCCTACATGACAATTTGAATACTGATGGAAACACTCCACGTGGCACGACGAGGCAGGTTGAATGTGGAGTGGAATGAACCAAACGACTGTTCTGCAAATATGCTGCATTCCAGCAAAGGCAATACTTTCTACACCTCGGCAACTGCTTCGTGATAAAGACTTTTTAATTCGGTTATAGTTCTCAGAACGGTGTTTAAGAAAATTAGAATGTTCTGTTGTTCTTATGCGCAAGATTTTGTTAACGGGTGAAGCATCGTTTGTAGAACATTCGTTGTATGCAGTACGGGACACTTGAAAACCCACGCTAAGCGACAGAACTGGGTAAACACACTTCATCTGTCAACATGTGGTGCAGGCTTTTCAAGAATTGTACCACTGGTCCCACTTCTATTGACAGGATCCTAAGTAGCCACAACATTCAGATGTCCATTTTCTACCGAAAATATGAAGAGGCCAAAATTTTGTCAGAGACATTTTTGTGTTGCTAGTAGCCAAGTTTGAATAGGTGCTTTTTGTTTCATCAGACACACACACACACACACACACACATACACACACACACACACACACACACACACACACACACACACACCGTCGAAGTTAGATGACGCACATCAGACCTAAAATCTCCCAATGAACCTAACAGGATTCAGGACATCAGATAAAGACTGAAAAGTCTGATACCCTCTACAATCCCTCGCATTTCGTCGGGCTACTTACCTGTTTTCAACCTCTATGGAGATGTATAATCGCCAAGTGAAACAGTACATTTGCGACAGATCACGTCATTTATGTATTTCTCGAGTAAGTCGTGGATGGACATTAGTGGCAAAAATTATCTATAGAAGAATGGAATGATTGATAGAAGTTGGACTGATGGAAGATAACATTGGCTTCTGGAAAAATTTGTGGCAGTACAGACTCTATGACTTATCTTAAAAGATGTTTTGAAGAAAGGCAAATCTACATTGTGACATTTACAGATCAGACGAACGTTTTGTAAAATGACCATTTGTTGTACAAAAAAACTTTGTATTTCTTCATCTGTACCCTGTATGATCCACTTAAGAATTACTGCATAAAGTTTGTTGTAGTAGGTTAGGTACCGCCTGATATACGATGTTTCACTTTAATTATGGGACTGTTGTTTATATTACTGGAATATTATTGCACTATAAGTATGATTTATGTATTTGTTATGTTGTGTGGACTTTTCTTTTATTTTGTGCACTGTAACTTTCACTATCCCTATTTTGCACGTCTTCCGTCTGTCAAGGATGTTTGGTAAACGTATTCTGTCCTTTGCTTTGTTAATGATATAAATTTGCTTGTTATGTTGGCTATGTCTTACAAATGCACTATCATTGATGTTACCCTGAAAATGTGGAACTTTCCCACTTTTACGTTCATTTCTTTCTCCTGTGGTAAACTGTATATTTCACTTCAAGCATTGTGAGATACCTTCGTTAGTATTTCAAGAACGGATTACGATCTTTGACTGGATGCTTTCATCTTGACAAACTTGATGCTGTATCAACTTAAAGGAAAATGAGATTTGATCTTAACTGAACTGTTTTACCTTGTAAGTATACATATTTGATTTTGCACCCAAGTTTTTGTTGAGTTATATCATTTTCGAGCACAATGTATTTTCTCAAATGATTCTAGTTTCGATGTTGATAGACACCCAGTGATAGTGGTCTATGACCGAAACCGGTAGTTGATATATAGGCCTGATCGTTAAAAGGCATTTTATAAATTACTTTACGATTTTTGGTTTTCATCTGATAACAACTGTAGGAATGGATTGGTTTTGAAAATATGTTGTAAGATGGCTATCAACAAAAGTAAAGCAAGGGCAAGGTAATGCTGAGAGAAATATATTAGGCAATGGGTCACTAAAAGTAGTAGACTGGATTGTTCATATGTCAAACAGAAAACAGACGATGGATGGCATAAATAGGATATAAGAAGGAGTCTAAAATGGTAAGAGAAATTCTATAAAAGAAACTGGTTCGGTATCATCACATAAAAATTCAAGAATTTGGAAGAAAAGAGTAGCAGCGAGAGGCCTAATATTGATAACAGGATACAGGCTCGCATGAACGGACGTTGCATTAATTATGCAGTTATGTAGTGGGGTTTCCGTGCAAACTTACGAGGCACTAGTCTTCAGACTAAGAAAAATGGCAACATCGGCAAAAACTACAAGAAGTTATAATGGGAGAAACACACATCTCTGAAACTCTTCTTTAGGGGTAAACTGCTATTTTTGACTTGGAGACAATGCAGTTTCCTCCAAATGTCCTGTACCTACTTTTCATATTTCGGAATATCTCATGGTTATTGCCACTCTAGTTTGCAATAGCTGATGGAGGCTCAAATTTTCTTCTGGTTTTCTAGCGCTGTTGCGAACGTGACCTTTCCCTTTCCCAGCAACTTATTGAACACTGTTTTCGTCTACGAGATGTTTACGTTATGTATAGTTTCATCACATTACCGTTTTTATGTGACATGGAGCTACAGAATCGATAGGGCACACAGAGCCCTCCCGCCTGCTACTGGCGTGCAGTTTACGCTTGAAAATAGTCAGAAGGCGATGCACGGGAAGTCACAAGAACCCGGAATTTACACCAAAAGTGTTATTGTACGCATCTGTCACTGTTTAAATATAGGCCTTAGATATTTTATATTAGCTGTATATTCATATAACTGTATATTCATATAGCTAATTAAAATTATAATTAATGTATTGACGTTGTTACTAGTTATAGGAAAATAATATGAAACCATATAAAAATTCCTGGTAGATTCAGACTCTGTGTTGGGCCGGGACTCGAAACCAAAACCTTACCTTTCGTCGCAGGTGCTATACCAATTTAGCTCTCCAGCACAACTCACGCCTGGTCATGTGAGCATTAATTTGCCATTACCTCCCTCCTACTTTTCACAGTTTTCCCGCATACCTTGTTTGACTGGTACGCATGGAAGAGACGATATTGAGGAGAAATGGCTTAGCCACGACGTAAGGCACGTTTGGAGGATGAACATTCACCCTGAAACGGAGAGTGTGCTGACTTTAAAATCCTTGGCAAATTAAAACTTCCTGTTGGAACGGGACTGTTACCTGGAACCTTTGCCTGTCGTGGGCAGGTGCCCTAAAGCTGGAAAATAGGGAGAGAGGTACGAGCGGAATTACGACTTTCAGCGACAATCGTATGTCATGCATGGCGAAGCCAGTTGGATGAACGTTTGCCCTGAAAGGTAGATTCCGAGTTCGATTCCACGTCCGGCACACAGTTTTTATTTGCCAAGAAATTTCAGATGAGCACACAGTCTGCTCGTAGTGAATCTTCATCTTGCAATGGAGTGATATCATCCGCCGAACCTAGTTTTCTGACTTAGTAATCGTGAGTTGGTGCTGACCCGATATACAAGCCTTACAAGTGATTGTTAATTTTGTCTTGGACGTTACATGCGCAAGTCTGTCAACGGCACGCTGCGGTGACGAGGGCAGGTGGCTGCTACCAGCCAGCTCTGACTGTGGCCTCTTTCCCCTGACAGGTGGGCGTGGTCTCATCGTGCCTGAACTGCACGACATTGAAGCCGTGCATCTACTCGCGCATCGACACGCATCTGCCTTGGTTGAAGCATGTGATGGCCTCGGCGGAGCCGCCACCGAAAGTGTGTTACTCCTGTAGTCTCTGCCTTCTTTACGCAATAAATCGTATGTTTCTATAACAACCTACCGCTTCTGATTCTAATGATTTATGTTCCCCTGAGAAATATATATTTTCAAATCGAAGGTCACACACATTTGCAGACAGAATCCCCGCAACACCATTTTTTATGTTGATGGCTCAACATAAAAGTTTTGTCTCAAATACAGATAGTGTTGAGGATCAGTGGACAAAGTTCAAAACCATCGTACAATATGCGTTAGATGAGTATGTGCCCAACAAGATAGTAAGAGATGGAAAAGAGCCACCGTGGTACAACAACCGAGTTAGAAAACTGCTGCGGAAGCAAAGGGAAATTCACAGCAAACATAAACATAGCCATAGCCTTGCAAACAAACAAAAATTACGCGAAGTGCAATGTAGTGTTAGGAGGGCTATGCGAGAGGCGTTCAATGAATTCGAATGTAAAGTTCTATGTACTGACTTGGCAGAAAATCGTAAGAAATTTTGGTCTTATGTCAAAGCGGTAGGTGGATCAAAACAAAATGTCCAGACACTGTGAGACCAAAATGGTACTGTAACAGAGGATGACAGACTAAAGGCCGAAATACTAAACTCTTTTTCCAAAGCTGTTTCACAGAGGAAGGCTGCACTGTAGTTCCTTCTCTAGATTGTCGCACAGATGACAAAATGGTAGAGATCAAAATAGACGACAGAGGGTTAGAGAAACATTTAAAATCGCTCAAAAGAGGAACGGCCGCTGGACCTGATGGGATACCAGTTCGATTTTACACAGAGGAACTTGCCCCCCTTCTTGGAGCGGTGTACCGTAGGTCTCTAGAAGAGCGTGGCGTTCCAAAGGATTGGGAAAGGGCACAGGTCATCCCCGCTTTCAAGAAGGGACGTCGTACAGATGTGCAGAACTTTAGACCCATATCTCTAACGTCGATCAGTTGTAGAATTTTGGAACACGTATGTTCGAGTATAATGACTTTTCTGGAGACTAGAAATCTACTCTGTAGGAAACAGCATGGGTTTCGTAAAAGACGATCGTGTGAAACCCAGCTCGCGCTATTAGTCCACGAGACTCAGAGGGCCATAGACACGGGTTCCAAGGTAGATGCCGTGGGTCTTGACTTCTGCAAGGTGTTCGATACAGTTACCCACAGTCGTTTAATGAACAAAGTAAGAGCATATGGACTATCAGACCAGTTGTGTGATTGGATTGAAGAGTTCCTAGATAACAGAACGCAGTATGTCATTCTCAATGGAGAGAAGTCTTCCGAAGTAAGAGTCATTTCAGGTGTGCCGCAGGGAAGTGTCGTAGGACCGTTGCTATTCACAATATACATAAATGACCTTGTGGATGACATCGGAAGTTCACTGAGGCTTTTTGCGGACGATGCTGTGTAATATCGAGAGGTTGTAACAATGTAAAATTGTACTGAAATGCAGGAGGATCTGCAGCGAATTGACGCATGGTGCGGGGAATGGCAATTGAATCTCAATGTAGACAAGTGTAATGTGCTGTGACTACACAGAAAGAAAGATCCCTTATCATTTAGCTACAATATAGCGGGTCAGAAACTGGAAGCAGTTAATTCCATAAATTATCTGGGAGTACGCATTAGGAGTGATTTAAATGGTACGGGCTTTTGTTGAAGTTTCGAGAACGTACCTTCACCGAGGAGTCAAGCAGTATATTGCTCCCTCCTACGTATAACTCGCGAAGAGACCATGAGGATAAAATCAGAGAGATTAGAGCCCACACAGAGGCATACCGACAATCCATCTTTCCACGAACAATACGAGACTGAAATAGAAGGGAGAACTGATAGGGGTACTCAAGGTACCCTCCGCCACACACCGTCAGGTGCCTTGCGGAGTATGGATGTAGATGTAGATGTAGAAGAGAACCTTTTGTAATCATTGCACGTAATTTTTCGAGTACCTATCTTACTCAAACTATTCACAGTACTTTTGTAATTGGCGCTTTACAGATAACCAACGAATATGGATGTAATGTTAATGGAAAAAATACGAGGGGTGATCTGTAGCTAAGGCAACAAACTTTTTCCTCAACCAGTTCCGGTTGAAAAAGAAAATGCGGAATTTGTTGTGGGAAATCGTGGAATATTCCTGCTTCTGACCCTATAGTTCCATTACATTACGGTAGGTGGCGGTGCTATACGTAACCACCAAAATGGCGTCTGTAACAGAGGTGCCTTCCAAGCAGAGGGCTGTCACTGATTTTCTTTTTGCCGAAAACCAGAGAATCGCTGATGTTCACATCGTTTGCGGAGTGTCTTCGGATAGCTAGAGGAAAATAAAAGCATGGTGACTCGATGCCCTACGCGTCTGTTATCACCGCAACAAAGTCGCACAAGCCTGTCCTACGTGCCAGCCGGCTGACAAGGCAGTGTTTCCTGCAATGTTGTAACGTGCGGACATTCTCATTCGAGGTGATCGACGGATCACAACCAAACACCTACTTGCACAGCTGGACCCCTCTGTTTATAGTGCTGACTCACTCTCCACCAGTTGGGGTACTCAAAGCAGTGTGCCCACTGGGTTGCTCACAGCCCAGCAGAAGACCATAAAGAGCAATGAAGGACCATCTGTGCGGAATTTTTTGTGCGTTCCGAGGCTGATGGTAACAATGTTTTTGTGGAACATCAGTAGACGCAATGAAACGTCAGTTCATCCCTTAGAACCTAAAACAACAGCAAGCCATGGAATGGGGCCAAACTACCTCTCTTCCCAAGAAAATGTTCAAAGCCGCACCCTCACACAGTGAAGTCATGGCGACTGTCTTCTGTGGCTTTAAATGGGCTACTCTGTTTGACGTCCTCCTCCACGATGCAATGATCATCTCTGCAGTGTACTGTGCCACCTCCAGGAAAGTGAAGAAACGTCTTTAGTGTGGTCACAAAAATGCAAACGAACTTACTCTTCTCCTTGACAACGTAAGGCCTAGCATAAGTCTGCGCACTCGCAAGGAGCTCACAGTATTTCATGGAACTGTTCTTCCTCATCCACCGTACAGCCCGGATCTTGCACCTTCTACCTTCCATCTGTGTGACCCAAGGAATAATGCTTTCGGCGGGAAGCAGACGTGTATGATGGGGATGTGTTGATGCAGCTACTTGTTGACGCCGACGTCAACCAGTAGAGTGGTACCACGCGGGCATACTGGCCCTGCCAGTAACATTGTGTAAGGCCAAAGCATTGAGCGGAGGTTATGCTGAAAAACAAGATATTGTAGCCAGAAGAGTGAGGAATAATACGGCGTATTTGAATCTTGAATAAAAGCAACCTGCTTTCAGAAAAATTATGTGTGGCCTTACTTACCCATCGCCCTTCGTCTCTGGTTGCGTTGCTAGAATGTATGCTCATGAAATTTTAATAACAAACCACACTGTGACTGAGAAGACCTTTAAACTTGAATGCGCATCTACACCGTGTGATCAAAAGTATTCGCACACCTGGCTGAAAATGACTTACAAGTTTGGCCGTGCGGTTAAAGGCGCTGCAGTCTGGAACCGCAAGACCGTTACGGTCGCAGGTTCGAATCCTGCCTCGGGCATGGATGTTTGTGATGTCCTTAGGTTAGTTAGGTTTAACTAGTTCTAAGTTCTAGGGGACTAATGACCTCAGCAGTTGAGTCCCATAGTGCTCAGAGCCATTTGAACCATTTTTGACTTACAAGTTTATAGCAATCTCCATCGGTAATGCTCTAATTCAGTATGGTGTTGGTCCACGCTTAGCCTTGCTAGCAGCATCCACTCTCGCAGGCATACGTTCAATCAGGTGCTGGAACGTTTCTTGGGGAATGGCAGCCCATTCTTCACGGAGTGCTGCACTGAGGAGAGGTATCGATGTCAGTCGGTGAGGTCTGACACGAAGTCGGCGTTCCAGAATATCCCAAGGGTGTTCTCTAGGATTCAGGTCAGGACTCTGTGCAGGCCAGTCCATTATAGAGATGTTACTGTCGTGTAACCACTCCGCCACGGGCCGTGCATTATGAACAAGTGCTCGATTGTGTCGAAAGATACAATCGCCATCCCCCAACTCCTTTTCAACAGTGGGAAGCAAAAAATGCGCTTATAACATCAATGTATGCCTGTGCTGTGATAGTGCCACGCAAAACATCAAGGGTGCAAGCCCCCTCCATGAAAAACACGACCACATCATAACACCACCGCCTCCGAATTTTACTGTTAGCACTACGCACGCTGGCAGGTGACGCTCACCGGGCATTCGCCATACCCACACCCAGCCATCGGATCGCTACATTTTGTACCGTGATTCGTCACTCCTCACAACGTTTCTCGACTGTTCATGCTCCTTACACCAAGCGAGGCGTCGTTTGGCATTTACCGGCCTGATGTGTGGCTTGTGAGCAGCCGCTCGACCATGAAATCCAAGTTTTCTTACCTCCTGCCGAACTGTAATAGGACTTGCAGTGGACCCTGACGCAGTTTGGAATTCCTGTGTGATGTTCTGGATAGATGTCTGCCTATTACACATTACGACCTTCTTCAGCTCTCGGCGGTCTCTGTCAGTCGTGGTCGGCCTGTCAGACGAGATCGGCCTATACGCTTTTGTGCTGTACGTGTCCCGACACGTTTCCACTTCACTGTCACATCGTAAACAGTGGATACAGGGATTTTTAGGAGTGTGGAAATCTCGCGTACGGACGTATGACAGAAGTGACACCCAATCACCCGACCACTTTCGAAGTCCGAGTTCCGCGGAGCGCCCCATTCTGCTCTCTCACGATGTCTAATGACTACTCAGGTTGCTGATATGGAGTACCTGGCAGTAGGTGGCACTACAATGCACCTAACATTAAAAACGTTTGTTTTTAGGGGTGTCCGGATACTTTTGATCACACAGTGTGCGTTATGCTTTCACTCGGTGAGCCTGTGACGCAAACCGCAGCTCTACTTTCCAACTTCTCCAGTTCTTCTAACAATCCTGTCTGACATGGATCCCACGCTGATGGACAATACTTAATATTGGTCAAATGAAGATTTTGTAAGCTACCTCCTTCGTGGTTGGACTTCACTTCCTGAGGAATCGCCCAATAATCACAATCTGGCAACTGCCTTACCTGACATTAGTTTTACATCATGTTCACATTAATATGGACATTACCCATACTCGTGGGTACTGTACATGTTAATGTCTCCAACGACGGTTGTAAAATCGTGTAATCATAAAAGGGGCGTTCAATGAGTAGTGGAACACTATTTTTAAATTAACACACCGCCTTTTGGCTGTGTAGTTGTTTAATTAATTACGATCCAGATTTCGGCCTTTCGTGCCATATTGCAGTGATTGAGTTTATGTCATTAAAATATACTGCAGGACATCAAGACCAAAATTGGTCATAAATTAAGAAAAATATTCGCAATACTGACCTTACGACTTATCCTAGAAGAAAGATTAAGGAAAGGCATACCTACGTTTCTAGCATTTGTAGACTTAGAGAAAGCTTTTGACAATGTTGATTGGAATACTCTCTTTCAAATTCTAAAGGTGGCAGGGGTAAAATACAGGGAGCGAAAGGCTATTTACAATTTGTACAGAAACCAGATGGCAGTTATAAGAGTCGAGGGGCATTAAAGGGAAGCAGTGGTTGGGAAGGGAGTGAGACAGGGTTGTAGCCTCTCCCAGATGTTATTCAATATGTATATTGAGCAAGCAGTAAAGGAAACAAAAGAAAAATTCGGATTAGGTACTAAAATCCATGGAGAAGAAATAAAAACTTTGAGGTTCGCCGATGACATCGTAATTCTATCAGAGACAGCAAAGGACTTGGAAGAGCAGTTGAACGGAATGGACAGTGTCTTGAAAGGAGGATATAAGATGAACATCAACAAAAGCTAAACGAGGATAATGGAATGTGGTCGAATTAAGTCGGGTGATGCTGAGGGAATTAGATTAGGAAATGAAATACTTAAAGTAGTAAAGGAGTTTTGCTATTTGGGGAGCAAAATAAGTCATGCTGGTCGAAGTAGAGAGGATATAAAATGTACACTGGCAATGGCAAGAAAAGCGTTTCTGAAGAAGAGAAATTTGTTAACATCTAGTATAGATTTAAGTGTCATAAAGTTGTTTCTGAAAGTATTTGAATGGAGTGTAGCCATGTATGGAAGTGAAACATGGACGATAAATAGTTTGGAGAAGAAGGGAATAGAAGCTTTCGAAATGTGGTGCTACAGAAGAATGCTGAAGATTAGGTGGGTATATCACATAACTAATGATGAAGTACTGAATAGAATTGGGGAGAAGAGGAGTTTGTGGCACAACTTGACAAGAAGAAGGGACCGGTTGGTAGGACATGCTCTGAGGCATCAAGGGATCACAAATTTAGCATTGGAGGGCAGCGTGGAGGGTAAAAATCGTAGAGGGAGACCAGTAGATGAATACACTAAGCAGATTCAGAAGGATGTGGGTTGCAGTAAGTACCGGGAGATGAAGAAGCTTGCACAGGATAGGGTAGCATTGAGAGCTGCATCAAACCAGTCTCAGCACTGAAGACCACAACAACAACATTCGCTCTCCACGAAACGCTAGATGTAAAATCATCATCTTGTAAAAAGATCATTACATAATAGTGGGAGCACGTCATATTTAATAAAGGCAGGTTTACTTTGGTATGTAAAAGATGAACACATGTCCTTGAGTCGTAATGGATTTCCCTATGATTATGACTCAAGGGCATGTGTTCATATTTTATATGCGAAGGTAAACCTCATTTTATTAGATATGACGTTCTCCTTCTTTATTTATTAATCTTTTATCTTTCGTGGGGAGTAATGTTTTTCTTAATTTGTTGTCAATTTTGAGCTTGATGTCCTGCAATATACGAGTATGTTAATGACATAAATGCCATTAGTTGAAAATGGCACAAAAGCCCAAAGCAACAATACAATCAAATGGCGGTGTGTTCATTGAAAAATTATTCTACGACTGTTGCTCATCAACATCAAAAACTGTTTACTGCTTTTTGAATGCAGGTATGTTTTATTCATGCTACCGGATACCATATTATTCCCCAGTCAGTTGGCTACAAAACCCTGTTTTTCAATATAATCTCCGTCCTTTTCGACGCCCTTACGCCACATTAGTGGGAGCGCTTGTATGCCCACATGTTACCACTCTACTGGTCGTGTTAGAGTCAACGTCTTGCTTCATCAATAACAACCACATCTTCCATGTACTGCTTCCCGTTGCAAGCATCCATCATTGGACCTTACAGATGGAAGACCTTTATGGTCTTCAGTTCGGCGGCAAGAAACCCAGTAGACACAGATCTTTGATTGCCCCAACTGGTGGACAAGTGTACCAGCACTACCAAGTTAGTTAGTTACTTGGTTGCGTGTTCCACTGATCAATCGCACGGTACTGTAGCCGTTATGATGTGGAACATGTCAAGTACACAAAAATGAATATATGAAACTAGATTTTTAATATATATATATATATATATATATATATATATATATATATATATATTACAATACAGAGTTAAAGATTAATATTTCTATTATTTACCCCATTCCCTTAAATGACACAAAATGCTTATAATAAATTTATAGATTTATTTATTCCTGTTCAAGAATTCATCTATGGTATAGAAGGAGTTGTCAAGGAGATATGATTTCAGTTTATTTTTGAAGTTATTACTGCTGTCTGTCAGACATTTTATTTCATCTGTTAATTTGTCGAAAATTTTTATAGCAGCATATTTTACCCCTGTGCCAAAGATAGGTTGAGTAAAAGATAGTGTAAGTCTTTCTTTTTTCTGGTATTATAATCATGAATGTCACTGTTGTTTTTAAACTGGTCCATGTTGTTGAGAACAAATTTCATTAGTGAGTAAATGTACTGTGAGGCTTTTGTAAGAATCCTGAATCTTTTAAAAAGATGCCTATAAGATGTGCGACTATGAACCCCAGACATTATTCTAACCAATTTCTTTTGAGCGGTGAATACTTTCTGTCTACATGCTGAGTTACCCGAAAATATAATTCCGTATGACATCAGAGAGTGAAAGCATGCAATGTATGTTAGCTTACTAATTTCAATATCGTCAAAATTGGCAATTATTCTGATTGCAAAAGTTGCTAAACCTAGTCGCTTTAGAAGATCGAAAATATGACTTTCCCAATTAAGATTCTCATCTATGTGTACACCCAAAAACTTAATATGCTCTACCCTGTCTACTGACTTGTGTTGATGTGTTGTATTTATTGAAGGAACTGTACTTTTTGCAGCAGAAAATTGGATGTATTGTGTTTTTTCAAAGTTTAGAGCAAGCCCATTTGCAGAAAACCAATTAATGACTTTTCCAAAGACCTTATTTGTATCATTTGCAGTTGAAGTTTCTTTTACTGGATTAATAATGATGCTTGTATCATCAGCAAACAGTGTCAGTTCAGCTTCCTGTTTCAGATAGGAAGGGAGGTCGTTCACATATATCAAGGACAGAAGGGGACACATGACTGAACCCTGTGGAACACCTAATGTAATTTCACCCCAGTTAGATGAAGTTGCAAACTTATTTAAATCACTTGACCCATTTAAGGAAACCTTTTTGCTTCCTGTTCTGTAGATACAACTTAAACCAATCATATGCTATTCCATTTATACCATAGAACTGTAAGAGTCAAGCAGTATATTGCTCCCTCCTACGTATATCTCGCGAAGAGACCATGAGGATAAAATCAGAGAGATTAGAGCCCACACAGAAGCATACCGACAATCCTTCTTTCCACGAACTATACGAGACTGAAATAGAAGGGAGAACTGATAGGGGTACTCAAGGTACCCTCCGCCACACACCGTCAGGTGCCTTGCGGAGTATGGATGTAGATGTAGATGTAATTTCTGTAACATAATGTCATGGTTCACACAATGAAATGCTTCGGACAAGTCACAGAAAATTCGAGTTGGTGACATTTTACTATTTAAAGACTCTGTTACGTGGACAGTGAAATTGTATATTGCTGTCTCGGTGGAACAGTATTTTTGAAATCCGAACTGTGATTTACTAAGTATGCCATTACTGATGAGATGGCTAACCACTCTTCAGTACATTACTTTCTCGAAGATTTTTGAAAGTGCTGTAAGCAAGGATACTCGCCGATAATTGACTTCTGTGGTGTCCCCCTTTTTGTAGAGCTGCCTGACAATGGCATATTTTAACCTGTCTGGGAAAACACCTTGAGATCCACTTGCACAACGAGGTGTTTGGTGGTTGTTCCGCCGAACTCCTCGAATGAGAGTGTACATATATTCCAACACTGCAGGAGTCACGTCTGTATGTGGCTGGCCGGCATGTGGGAGATTGGACAGATTTGTGCGACCTTATTGCAATGATGGCAGATGTTATGTACTACTTTGTATGCAACAGTGAGGAGATGTGGGCCACAAAGTGGTGCAGTGGCTGTCATCTTAGGGACGCTGGACGGAAGCAGAAATGATTAGTGAACACATAAATACAGCAAGCGGAAGTTTTACTTAATTTATAGCTTTCTCCGAGCATTGCGAAGAAACTTTACATACCAACAAGCATCAATAAAGTCCAGCTATAACAAGAAGCAAACTAAAGAGTGTCATGCAGGGTGAGGCTCCCAGTACTAATTCTCAAGCGAACTGTCGAGGTCTGACTAAGACTGAATAGTGTTGAACGCTGCGAATGGGAGCGGACCATGTAGCTGCCGCTAACCATCCTATTTCGCAAAGGCACGATGCGCTCATAGTCGGAGCTGCTGAAGGTATTGTTCAGGGGGCGCGCATTATTGGATTCCTCGCGTGACCGCTATCGGTGTCTCTCGAAAAAAACCTACTTTTCTGCTGCAAAATGTGAGGCGCCACTGAAGGTGGTGTTGCGGCCACATGTAGTAAGCGTTGCTTCACGCAGTGGAGAGTGGCAAAACAGAGGCACGCCGGCGACCGAGGCGTTGCGAAGTAGGCAGGCACAGATAGCCTTGGTGACAGCAGCAGTCTACCAACAGGCTGACGCAAGGACGCAAACAGACCGAGCGCCGAGCGAAGCCTGGAGAGTGCTGAGTAAGGGAAGTGAGGCCAACACGCTTATGTTACGCTGCAACATATTGCAGGAGTAATAACAAAACGCTACGACTGAGAGTAAAAAATTTCCTCCTGCCGGATATAAATAATGGAGCGCAGGCAGCAACAAACAGAAGCAATTACGAAGCAGTTCGGATCTGAGGATGGACGTGGTCCGTGTCCAGATGTTCAGTCTTCGTAGGTGACGATTCCAGAAGTCTGTTCCAGCTCGTAGGAGTCATCTGTTCACCGCCAGATGTCAACTTCAGCTCTGGAGGTCGGCCCGAGTTCGGTCGGCACCATGGCTGACTAACTACAGCGAGAACTTCCAGCAGGACCGGTCGCAGTGTGGTCTTGGTCACAGGCACCGCCGGGGACTGACGCCCAGACTTCACAGCAACACGGCCCCACGACGCGTGGTCCTTTCATAACGGGACCTCACGGACATCGCGACTGACGGCTTCCCAGCCGCCGGTGCAGCAGGCGTCGGCAGCTGACCTCGCAGCGACGAACCTCCGTGGGCGTACTGGGGGCGCCAAGCGGCGACGAGTTCATCTCAACCACAGGGCATCCTGGCTTCAGTGGAGCACTGGTGGCCTGAGGCTGACGATTGCGATCAGCGGCGCGTGTTGCTCGCATTGTCGGAGAATCTATACAGCAGCAGCCAGGCGGAGGGATCCGCAGGGTTGGGCAGCGACGACAAGGGAGAAATTGTAAAGGAAGTTCAATAAATAATTGTAAAACTCCACGCCATCTCAGACTTTGGCGCAGCCACTGTGTCTGCTGCTAACAAGTGGTGCAGAAGCTGTAACAAGTGGTGTCAGGCGCACCCTCGCAACGACTTTGACTAGCACCATGCGGAGCAACCGAGAAACACCAAATAGGGTGAGTCCAGCAACTCGCTTCTCTCTGTTCTCTGTGTAGCTAGACATGTCGAGGATAACGTTAAGGGATGTGAGAGTGTCATTTGAAAGGCCTAGCAGCCCTGTAGACTTACCACAGTTTTTTGGGAATGATAGTCACGTTAACTTTGTACAATCTAAATGTGTAGTGTATGGATTAACAGGCCACATCGTTCCTTGCGATAAATTTGTACCAAGCCCTTGTGATGTGTGTGGCTTCCATGGTCATGTAGCGGGGCAATGTGGTAAGTCTAGATTGCTTGCCATTAGACGTTCTAGGAATTAACTTACTTCTGGGTAATACAATTTTATTTTTGTGAGGTGAGGTGTACCACACGGAAAATGTCGTTCACATATATCAAGGACAGAAGGGGACACATGACTGAACCCTGTGGAACACCTAATGTAATTTCACCCCAGTTAGATGAAGTGGCAAGTGACGCCGTAGTCACATTGACACAGCAAGTTAAGAAACTGATTGAAGAAAATAAGTTGCAAAAGCAGCACATGCAGAGGATGGAGCAACAATTATTGCAAAATATTCAATCAGGCTTGGGGAGCGATAGCATAGAATGCAAGGGTACTATCTTTTCCGGTGCAGCAGATTGTTCAGCGGCTGATTTGATACTTTCCTTCTCAGGTAAAACATCAGAGGATGTGAATGTTTTCATTGGTGACTTACGTAGTACGGCTAGACTGCGTGGCTCGTCAGATGAAATGTGTCTGCAGATAGCGAGGTTACGGTTAGTAGGTGACGCAAAGACTTATGTGGCATACCACGAAGGGTTAAAGGATGCTACTACGTTCACAGAGATGGCTGAGGGATTGTTGCAAAGGTTCAGGAAACAAAACAGCGCCAGATTTCTTAGAGAAAAATTGGGGAGGATGATGCAAAAAAGCCGGCCAGTGTGGCCGTGCGGTTCTAGGCGCTTCAGCCAGGAACCGCGTGACCGCTACGGTCGCAGGTTCGAATCCTGCCTCGGGCATGGATGTGTGTGATGTCCTTAGGTTAGTTAGGTTTAAGTAGTTCTAAGTTCTAGGGGACTGATGACCACAGATGTTAAGTCCCATTGTGCTCAGAGCCATTTGAACCATTTTGATGCAAAAAAACAGGTGAAATAATAGAAGAATTTTCAGACAGAATTAGGAGAACGAATGTGTATGCGTATGAGTTAATGCAAGATGCGAGTGAAAATGAAGTTCTGTTGAAAGAAGCAGAGAATATAGCTTTAGACGCATTTTTGCGAGAGGTCTCGCCGGTTCTTTCACGCCGGATACGGATGGAAAATCCAAGTGACTTAGCAGCAGCATTGCGCGTAGCTACAGATTTGAAGGAAATGGATAGCGCCACTAGAAGTCGCAATGACAAGAAAATTTTTCCGTCTTCCAAAGAGTGTTGCCGCTGTGGGAAGCAAGGTCATTTTAAAGGACGATGTTGGGAACCGCAGTGTTTCAGTTGTCAGAAAATAGGGCATAATGCATGGCAGTGTAAAGCCAAAAAACCGATGAATGATACAGCAGGTAAGAAACTGTTAAACGAAAAAGGGAGTGTTCCTGCTGTCAGGAGGTATTCCCAGTAAAAAGAGGTACTCAGAGAGTGCACGAAGAGGCGGATTGTAGTTTGATGGTTTGGATAGAAGATAAGTGGCGAAGAGTTTTAGTGGATACTGGAGCGCATGTATCAGTTGTCAGTGTGGACATCGTGGGCAAGAAAGGATTGGAAGCTCTGAGGTACAATGGTGGATATTGGAGCGCATGTATCAGTTGTCAGTGTGGACCTCGTAGGCAAGAAAGGATTGGAAGCTCTGAGGTACAGATTGCGTGCAGTAGGTGATAAAAAATTTGCTGTACTAGGGCCAGCACAGTTCAAGTTTAAGTTAAGGAACATATAATTCCTGGAGCAAATGGAGGTGTTGTCAACTGTGGGACAGGGATTTTCAGCGATACTTGGGTTGGACTTTCTAGTAGTAGCGTGGTCCTAGTTCCGAAGAAGACACCGGACGGGTCGAAAAAATTTCGGTTTTATTGCAAATACAGACATTTGAATGAACGGACAGTGGTGGGCGAATATCCGATTCCGAATATCACAGAAACATTAGACAACCTAGGGCAGTGTAAATTTTTCTCCACTATGGATTTGCGAAGCGGTTATCACTAGATTGAAGTATGTCTGGAAGACAGGCCAAAAACAGCATTAACGACGCATTGCGGTCACTTTGAGTATAAAAGAATGCCGTTTGGACTAAAAAACGCTCCAGCATCATTTCAGAGGTTGTTGGATGGAGTCCTTCGCGGGTTGAAACCGAAAAAATGCATGGTGTATCTGGATGACATTATTGTTTTTGCAAGAGATATAGAGCAGCATGTGGAATAGTTGGAGGAGGTGTTTAAAAGATTAGAGGCAGCACGGCTAACACTAAATTTGGACAAATGGCATTTTGCGCAAGCACAAGTAAATTATCTCGGGCATGTTATCAGTCAGGACGGGGTACGGACAGATCCACGTCTCACTTCTGCAGTAAGAGATTTTCCGGTTCCGCAAACAGTTGAACAACTGCAATCGTATATTGGTCTTGCGAGCTATTATCGAAAAAGAGTGAGGCCACTTACTAGGTTGCTAAGAAAGGTGTTACTTTCGAGTGGACGGCAGAGTGAGAGAAAGCATTTCAAGAGTTCAGAAGGATACTGACATGAGATCCAGTTTTGAAGTTTCCAGACTTTTCGAAGGAGTTTATACGACAATGTGACACATCTAATCACGCTCTTGGGGTTGTACTTGGCTAAGAAATTGATGGCAAAGAACATCCGACTGCGTTCGCGTCTCGTAAACTTAACAAGGCGGAACAAAATTACTCCACGACGGAGAAGGAATTGTTAGCAGTAATATACGGGATTTCGTACTTTCGATGTTACCTCTACGGTAGAGGGTTTAAGGTTGTAACGGACCATTCATCTCTGAAATGGTTATTAGGTCTGAAAGACCCAGCGAGTAGGCTAGTGAGATGGACACTGAAGCTCAGTGAGTTCGATTATGAGGTAATACACAAGCCAGGAGTGAAACATGCCAGTGCTGACGCATTGAGCAGGCAAGTGGCAGTATTACAAGTAACAGGGGTGACTGAAGATGAGTGGACAAGGGCACAAGCCGTGGATAGTGACTGCCAATTGTTCAGAAAGCAACCGCAGTTCCTAGTACAGGACAGGTTACTTTGCAGGTCGACGAAATGCGGTTCGCACGTTGTCGTACCAGCAGCGTTAAGATCTGAAGTTTTGCAACAGGCACATGACCATTTTCTTTCAGGGCATGGCGGGAGAAAAGCTACGGATTGGCGGATAGCGGAGAAGTTTTGATGGAGGACATGATGTCAAAACGTGGACTAGTATGTCAGGAATTGTGTGCCATGTGCACAGAGTGAGGACTTGAGCCATCAAAAAGATTCAGCTTCAAAGATTACCAGAGGCAGACAGACCTTTCCATCAAACCGGAATTGATGTATTAGGCCCATTTAATAGGAGTGCAGCAGAGAATAAGTATGTGTTAACAGTGATTGACCACTTTTCTAGGTATTCAGTCAGGGTCGCATTACCAGGTCAGAAAGCAAGTACGGTGCCACAAGCTATAGGTAATAATTGGTTACTCAGGCATGGGATACCTCAGTCCTTAATCTCAGATCAAGGTACTAATTTCGCATCTGATCTGACGAAGCAACTGTGTAAGTTACTGAAGGTAAAGAAACTAAAGACTAGTCCATTCCATCCGCAAGCAAACGGACGAACGGAGAGAGTCCATCGCACGATCACTAAGATGTTGGGTCACTATGTAAATAGTCAATACACCGACTAGGATGTGTACTTGAAATTCGTAACCAGTGCATATAATAAGGTCCATACGTCGACAGGATTGTCGCCATACGAAGTGGTGTATGGGCGGAAGATGCCATCACCTTTTGACATACTTCGTCCAAGGCTGGGAGCGGAGGGCGAGCACGTAAGGCAATTTGCGAAAACCGTTAAGGAAGTATGG
The DNA here is from genome assembly GCF_021461385.2 of Schistocerca piceifrons. NCBI lineage: Eukaryota > Metazoa > Arthropoda > Insecta > Orthoptera > Acrididae > Schistocerca > Schistocerca piceifrons. The sequence continues at coordinate 105,880,839 of NC_060139.1, forward strand.
CAGAGAGTTAGACGAGCTAACACATAAGCATTGGAACGACAAGAACGGATGGGAGGTACAACGAGAAAGTTGCCACAGTACAGAGTAGGTCAATGGGTGCTACTAGCTAATCCATATGTTACAAGAGGGAGAACCAAAATGTTCCCAAACAAGTTCCAGGGACCGTACCAGGCAGTGGAAATGACATCACCTGTCAATGTAAAATTACAGTTGCCTACCAAGACAACGGTGGTTCACGTTAGTAGAGTTAAGCCGTTCCAGGGGGTAGTATATCCGTGTATATGTACTTCTCCTTCTGGCAGAAAGCGAAAAGAAGCGCCAGAAGCAGACAGTAAACCAGGTATTAAGTATAAGTTGCGTTCGAGGGATGTTTAGTTAGCAGTAATTATCATGTGTGTATTATTTTTGTGCACGGACTAGGGTTATTTTGTTGGTATTAAGGGGTAGTGATGGGAGTTTTTTCCTTCTCTCTCCATTCTGTAGGTGATGCACAAAGGGGTACAAGTGTATAGTATGGGGCATAGTTCTCTGGCAGCTGACACAAGCTGGCCAGGTACGGGATATGCCGTTTCGAAGTTGGGTGTTTTTCGGGAAACAGCCGGATGTGGTCCTCACGAGTCACGAGTGGACACTTGGGCTGGCACTCAACATCCTGCAGGTAAGGAACGAGATGCGGCAGCTACAGGAAGTGGTATCAAGTGTGGAAACGGTTGCATCTAAGAACGGAATATTACGGAACGTGCAAGAAGAGTACGAGGCTTTGGATAGGTCATGTAAGGAAATAAGGGAACAACTGCGCCAAGTCGTGAGCATGATTCCACGGAGGAGAAAGAGAGTAAAGAGGGGTTGGTTGATTGCAGATGGAAAGTTGCTGAAAACAATTTTTGGAACAGCGGATAGAGACGATATTGAGGGTTTGAACAACCTTAAACACTTAGTCGCGACAGGGAGGAAAGCATAGGGAAGTTGGTGGATATACACACAACAGAGATACGGGGATTAGGTACAGGGTTGTTGAATGTCAAACGCGTGGTGCGTGGGATGGCTACAGGGTTACGAGAATATATAGAACAAACACAGACATTATTGAATACGGATCTGGAGCAGGTACAAGCGTGATTGGATATAATGGAAAGGAAGCTGGAAATGGCTAAGTTGCTGCGGGAACTGGTTAACGGCATCGGTGATGCACAAGTGAGGACGGATGAATTCCAAGAGGCAGTACATCACGCATTGCACGGGCAGGTGAGTGTGACGTTGATGTGAATAGAAAAATTCAGATGGAGTCTGAAGCAGGCAGAGGGAGAGTTTGCAGTGGGGGTAGAGCACGTAGTGCTGATAATTGAAGTGACTATGTTACTTTTTTATCATATGTCTAGGATTAAGGTAACAACGGATCTAGTTAAGATGTAGATAGAGATTAGATTTCCAGAAACTAGTGTAGGGAGACAGTATCATTGTTACACAGTGCATCCTTATCCGGTCAGATGGGAGTGCATGGGGAAGGTCGTACATTCAGGACACAGGAGGTTTTATTAATTTCTAAGGAGGGGGGTACTAATGCTACTGTGTCGAGTTTAGAGTTGAGTAGATGTCTAATGGAGTCAGTTTCCATTTGTCCATCATGGGTTGTTTTCAGGGGCAAGGGGTCTTGTAAGATCCGGTTATTTAGGGTAGAAGCGGAAACTTCGGAGTGTCGGAGAATAATAGTGAAGCCTACGCCACATTTTCAGCAAGTTGGGAGGCATTGGTTGTATTCAGTATTCACTACGGAGAGGATATCAGCCAAGTGTTATGACAATTGGAATTGGACAGCAACCACGGAGATGGAATTACAGGACAGTGGTTTGCTAATCAACGGGAAAATTTGTGAAACAGTAGGGGATCGTTTCAGCTTACCAGCGACAGTCACGGGAGTCACCAAAGTTACAGATACTCATCTGACGTTGTACTGGCCAGATACATAATTCAGCATCGCTCCAGGAGAAAATTTGATGTATATTAACAACACCTTGGATGCTACACTATTGCAAACGATAGATAAACTAGTAGATTCGGAGAAAGGTCTAATTTCAATGCAGCAATTATTAAGGCATGTGGAGGAGTACGATACCAGGTGGAAACGTAGCATAGTGACCATTGGTATTTCAACCAGTACTATTTCCGTGTTGACTGTATTTATCGGTGTCGTATATGTCTTATTAAAATAGAGGATATAGTGCACTCGCTCACGAACCGCATAGGGGGGGAAAAGGGTACCACGTAATATTTGCTACAAAAACCACTGATAACACAAAGGATACACTAATTAGCTAAAAAGAAGGAATAATTAAATGGTCCCCAGCCTACTAGGGCACTGAATCTCCATAATCTTGAGGAAGGTAATGGTGAAGAAATTTAAGCAAATAATCATTGGCTTGATAAATTAATCAGAAAGCACTGACTTTGCAATTACTTATTCTGAAATACTAAATTTTGAGAGTAGAATTAAATGATGTTACTAGTTAAATGAATGGCTGGCTTAAATTAAATTCTGTTAAGTAAAAAAATTACTTTTAGGAACCTCAGTGTAACGTAAAGCAAAATTTAGAAAAAGGCAAGTAATTTACTTTTGATTATTGAAAGATTGAACTGAAACGAGCAATTGATTTTACTTTTAAAAAACAACAATAAAATATGTACCAAGCCAGCAAAATCCATTCGCTAAGCTAAATACAGAATAAATGAACCTGCACACTCTTAATTTGTGCGGTATCATTAGTTATTAGTTTCGCCAGTAAATTTTACTTTACTGTAAGTAGCTTCCGTGATGCAGTACAAGAATGAACAGTTACTGTGGCAGAAAATTTAGACTGAAACTTGTCTTTAGCAAACACACAAACTAGCAGTAAATAGAATGAGATTTTCACTCTGCAGCGGAGTGTGCGCTGATATGAAACTTCCTGGCAGATTAAAACTGTGTGCCCGACCGAGACTCGAACTCGGTCCCGAGTTCGAGTCTCGGTCGGGCACACAGTTTTAATCTGCCAGGAAGTTTCATATCAGCGCACACTCCGCTGCAGAGTGAAAATCTCATTCTGGAAACATCCCCCAGGCTGTGGCTAAGCCATGTCTCCGCAATATCCTTTCTTTCAGGAGTGCTAGTTCTGCAAGGTCCGCAGGAGAGCTTCTGTAAAGTTTGGAAGGTAGGAGACGAGGTACTGGCAGAAGTAAAGCTGTGAGTACCAGGCGTGAGTCGTGCTTCGGTAGCTCAGTTGGTAGAGCACTTGCCCGCGAAAGGCAAAGGTCCCGAGTTCGAGTCTCGGTCGGGCACACAGTTTTAATCTGCCAGGAAGTTTCATAGCAGTAAATAATTCAGCACTTTTCATATTCTTATCACACTCGGTGGTTGCATGGAAAGGAAAGGGACAATGCTTGGTAATAATGTCTGAGGACAATGACAACACGGGTGCCCGACAAGTTTTAACTATTGCAAGTTATTATTCAAGTTATTCATAATTTGTGAAAGAAATGTCGCTTAGCAATGCCAAAGTGAGCTTATAATTTTTCACTTAACAGTCTTACGATGGTATTGGCTGCCTGGACGACGAAGAATGTAGTCGACGGCAATGCTGAGCTGCCATTGCTGCTGCCGCTGCTGTTCAATGAGAACCTCCAGTCGTCTCCAGAGCCACAGATAATTACGGGACAGGCAATAGCAGGCATTGCAGCTTCCTCCGCCAGTTCACTCTTACCTTGTGCTCAATACTCGAGGGTTAACAAACGAGGCGCGTCTCCATTTGCGCAAGTATAGCTAAACAATGCGACTGCGCGAGCGCCCAACAAACACTTCCCCACTCTTTCGTGACTCAAGCTGCTCTGCCTCCTCTCTGGTCGCAACGCGACGGAGACTCTCCTTACGTAAAGATAAATAACGGCATAGCTACTACCATCTTGTCGTGGCTATCATACATTTCAATAAAGTTCCCTTTATTATGATCCAGCAATAAATACATTAGTACATCGATTACATTTTAAATATAGTTTCTCTAATACAGCTTCAGAACCAAAGGTACAGTACAAGTTACCAACGGATATTAAATGGTGAAAACTTTGGATGGTGCGGAAGGTATTTTATCTGTATTTTCGGTTTTACAGGGTGACGTTAGTAAGGCTGGTACGGAACAGTCTTCGCAGAATGGCATTGCAGTATTGGAATGAAAAAATCGGATTATACACCATGTGATCAAAAGTATCCGGACACCCCCAAAAACATTTTTTTTTTCATATCAGGTGCATTGTGCTGCCACCTATTCCCAGGTACTCCATTCAGCGACCTCAGTAGTCATTAGAAATCGTGAGAGGGTAGAATGGGGCACTCTACAGAACCCAAGGACTTCAAACGTGATCAAGTGACTGGGTGTCACTTGTGTTATACATCTGTACGCGAGATTTCCACGCTTCTAAGCATCCCTAGGTCCACTGTTTACGATGTGATAGTAAAGTAGAAACGTGTAGGGACACGTACAGCACAACAGCGTACAGGCCGACCTCGTCTGTTGACTTACAGAGACCGCCGAACGTTGAAGAGGGTCGTAATATGTAATAGACAGACATCTAACCAGACCATCACACAAGAATTCCAGACTGCATCAGGATCCATTGCAAATACTATTACAGTTAGGCGGGAGGTGAGAAAACTTGGATTTTTTGGTCGAGTGGCTGTTCGTAAGCCACACATCATGCCGGTAAATGCCAAACGACGCCTCGCTTGGTGTAAGAAGCGTAAACATTTAAACATAGGACGATTGAACAGTGGAAATACGTTGTGTTGTGTGACGAATCACGGTACACAATCTGGCGATCCGCTGGCAGGGTGTGCGTATGGCGAATGCCTGGTGAACGTCATCTAACAGCGTGTCTAGTGGCACCAGTAAAATTCGGAGGCGGTAGTGTTATGGTGTGGTCGTCTTTTTGATGGAGGGGCTTGCACTCCTTGTAGTTTTGCGTGGCACTATTACAACAGAGGCCTACATTGATGCTTTAAGTATTTTCTTGCTTCCCACTGTTGAAGAGCAATTGGGGGATAGCGATTGCATCTTTCAACACGATCGAGCACCTGTTCATAATGCACGGCGTGTGACGAAGTTGTTGCATGACAATAACATCTCTGTAATGGACTGGCCTGCACAGAGTCCTGACATGAATCCTACAAAACAGCATTAGGATGTTTTCGAATGCTGACATCGTGTCAGACCTCACCGACCGACATCGATACCTCTCCTCATTGCAGCACTCCGTGAAGAATGGGCTGCCATTCCCCAAAAAACCTTCCAGCACCTAATTGAACGTATGCCTTCGAGAGTGAAAGCTGTCATCAAGACTAAGGGTGTGTAACACCATAGCTCTAATACTCTACTGATTTACTTTGCCTTTTGTTTTATTTAATGTTACGTCGTTGAGCTTCTGTAAATATATTTGATTGAATCGATAACACAAAATTGTATACTCCTTTCTTTGTTAAAACTTTGATGTCGTGGTTTGATTCTATGTAATGTAGTATATCTGTCATTTAAATTCTTTGTCCCATTTGGAGGGAACAAAACTTACTATATGTAAATATAATTTATGTGTGAATAATTTTTTGTAGATATGTCAATATGTGCAAACGTTCTGTTTTATTTGATGTGTTTGGTTGCTGTTATGTTAACTGCTGACCTTCATTTAGGGTTCTTAGTTCTTCAGTATATAAAAGGTGTAGTGGTTCCCCTCGGGAACGGAACTGAGTAGTGCGCGCAAATTGCGGTTGGCCTAGGAAGAAAAGGTGGAACAAGAGTCAGTCACGGTCGAGCTACCAAACTGTGCACTGCCATATAAAAGTTGCATATTGTGCGGGTTCAGAGAGAGGCTTTTTCTGCCACTTTCCAATGCTGCGGATGGATGGATAAATAGCTGGAACAATTCTGGAATTGGTATCCGTCATCGCCACCAAGAAGGGACAGAGTCCAGCAATTCTGCCTGCAAATCCACCCACCAACATGCAGTTGCCACCACATTGCGCAATCACTGTATCGGAATGCTATAATAATGTACAGTGAAGGATCAGCTTATTGGATGTTTTAGTGTGCACAAATATTAGGTTACTTATAACTGAATTCATGTACCTACCTTGATTTTTTCCCTATTACAACACCTCACAGGTTCCTCACCATTTGAACTATGATTACCGAGTGTCCTAGTTTGTGGGAAAAATGAAAGCCTCAAAACATTAAATGATGTTGTTTGATCTTTGGTAATAAGAGAGTATTCAGATTTACTGTGGATTTAGTGAAATTGTGGGAGGTAGTAAATGTAGTCTTGTGAAGGCCCCCTAGGGATGAAAACAGTCTAATTTAAAGTATTGTGGAGTTTCAAAGTCACCCATTTTATCATTTACTTGAAAGTAGAAGACTGTGGTTGTTGTTGTTGTGGTCTTCAGTCCTGAGACTGGTTTGATGCAGCTCTCCATGCTACTCTATCCTGTGCAAGATTCTTCATCTCCCAATACGTACTGCAGCCTACATCCTTCTGAATTTGTTTAGTGTATTCATCTATTGGTCTCCCTCTACGATTTTTACCCTCCTTTGATGATCCCTTGATGCCTCAGAACATGTCCTACCAACCGATCCCTTATTCTTGTCAAGTTGTGCCACAAACTCCTCTTCTCCCCAATCCTTTTCAATACTTCCTCATTAGTTACGTGATCTACCCATCTAATCTTCAGCATTCTTCTGTAGCACCACATTTCAAAGGCTTCTATTCTCTTCTTGTACAAACTATTTATCGTCCATGTTTCACTTCCATACATGGCTACACACCATACAAATACTTTCAGAAACGACTTCCTGACATTTAAATCTATACTCAATGTTAACAAATTTCTCTTCTTCAGAAACGCTTTCCTTGCCATTGTCAGTCTACATTTTATATCCACTCTACTTCTACCATCATCAGTTACTTTGCTCCCCAAATAGCAAAACTCCTTTACTACTTTAAGTGTCTCATTTCCTACTCTAATTCCCTCAGCATCACCCTACTTAATTTGACTACATTCCATTATCCTCGTTTTGCTTTTGTTGATGTTCATCTTATATCCTTCTTTCAAGACACTGTCCATTCCGTTCAACTGCTCTTCCAAGTCCTTTGCTGTTTCTGACAGAATTACTATGTCATCGGTGAATCTTAAAGTTTTTATTTCTTCTCCATGGATTTTAATACCTACTCCGAATTTTTCTTTTGTTTCCTTTACTGATTGTTCAATATACAGATTGAATAACATCAGGGACAGGCTACAACCCTGTCTCACTCCCTTCCCAACCACTGCTTCCCTTTCATGCCCCTCGACCCTTGTAACTGCCATCTGGTTTCTATGCAAATTGTAAATAGCCTTTTGCTCCCTGTATTTTACCCCTGCCACCTTCAGAATTTGAAAAAGATTATTCCAGTCAACATTGTGAAAAACTTTCTCCAAGTCTACAAATGCTAGAAACGTAGGTTTGCCTTTTCTTGTGGTAATAAAGACAATTTGCTGTTTCTTTTAAAGATTAAAAGTTCATAAAACTGAGGCTTATAAAGTTTTGCTTAGTACATGATCACGTTGTTGCCTGTAGTAAATTTTTAAAAGTGTGTCAGTTTCTTGCAATTTTGTCAACATTGTATTTCACTGTAGTAAAAGTGGAAAACTGCAATAGTAGAAAGCTATATGCTCATGATTGCTAAGTGTTTGTTTCTCTTGTGTATTGGAGGTGCATATTAACAGTATAACGGGATCCACAGTTTGTTTATTGGGCTAATGCTAGGTAAGAAGTAACGGGAAGACCACTATTTATGGAAACCATAATTTCTTTATTCAAAAGACAGTGAGAAGTAACCTGTTAGTGAATTCCATTTAACTTTCATTCTAAATAGAATAGTATTTAGTTGAGAGATATTTGACCTGTGACCAGTTCATAAAAATGCAGTGAACTGCATTTATAATTTTATGTCAGCTAGGAAAATATTTGAACAATAATACTGAACCTATGTCCAATTAATGATTCTGCAGTGAATAGTAATAATAACGTTATAAAGACCATTCAGTTTGAATAAGCACTGAAAGTAATAGTGTGTTTCGCTATTTGTTATGTTTGAGCAAATAGTTTGTGCTGCTCTAGCTGTTAGCTTCAATCTTACCGTAAACATACGTATGTGTCAGAGTTCATTGCACTCGCGTGTGGCCAAGTCTAGGTTGTGTTTGTCCGTTAAAGTTACTCATGCCTACTTTCTTAAACGAAAACGTTAATCTTTCTCTTGCCTAATTAGGCGGGCGACCGTTTTCCTTATTCTTTAAACAATATAGCTAGGCAAATATATTGTTTGTTACTGTTCAAATATTTACGTAATTCTGACTTTCACTTCCGATGATCCACCTCCATTAGGCACAACACGATCAACATAACAAAGTTCCTCTCAGAGGGTAACACTGCTCTGTGGCTTTATTAAACCATAATTGCTTTAACAAGATAGTTTTATTTCACGACCTGCCTCCAACTTTAAGGTTATGGTATAGCAGTAGCGGACAGGAGTTTTACAGGTGGGCCAGCACCATACTGAATTCCAGCATTATCGGTGTAGGGCGCCACGAACTTGTAAGTCATTTTCAGCTAGGTGTCCTGATGCTTTTGATTACATAGTGTATCACAAGCGCTGGTCATTACAAGTTTGAAACAGGTGTTATACACCTCACAAAAGCAAAATATCGCAGTGTGTAGATTATTTAGAACTCAGCTCGTTCTATTGCTTCACGAGACATCGAACGTTGCATTTTTAGTACCCTCCTCCATCTGCTCAGTTTCAAATTAAATCAGACACAGTGTCACAGGGAGGGTTGGTTAAAGACAGCGGAAGAGTTACAAAATGCATAGAGAGAGGGTATATAGAGTTTTCCTCAGGGTCTTTGACCTATAGGTTCATCGAAGGGGTAACTCCTTTCGAAATAGAGGGTTGAGTGCTAGAGCTTTCAATCTCCAACTTGATCGCACCAGTGTGAGAAGACTTTGTGACTCCATCTACGAAGGGAGGATGGAAAATCGTAATAAAATCTTACCAAATTTTTGAAGTTTTTCGGCTAAGGAACGTAGTTTTAGTACCACCTATCTGTTGATGGCTATTTCCTACACTAAGAAGCAGTATTTGTGTCATGTGATGTAAGCTGTGTAACAGTGTTTGTGATATGTCCACATGTATAAGACCCTCGCAAAGTAATCAGAGGGTGGTTTAGTAATGACAAAAATTTAGAACTGTGCTGCAATGTCATTGGATGATACCTTCACGAGATCGATGCAATGAGATGTTTTGTTGTTGTGACAATTCGTTGAGAATGGCATTCTGGACCTCGAGTAATTGATCAAAATGCGTAGAAATTACGGAAAATCTACTAACGTTACGAAAATTGACGGGAAATATGTAAAATTGATGAAAATACGACAAAATATGTGGAGGACTGAGGATACATACATGCTCGCCTGGATGAGTGAAAATCATTCCGTTCTTCCAACAGGGGGGTTGACAACTGATGGTGCATACCATTAATGCTCTGTGGGTTTTAAGCCCTGCAGAATACGCCTTTGTTCCACCTGTAGGTATGGACTGTAAGTCACAAAAATGAAAGACACTGTGTCCAAAGATTTGGAGGTCAGGATGACCACCACATAGGATGTCGAAACAGCGATCACCTACCTGGGTACTGTATGTACCACTAATATGAGGAGTCGATGCTCAGGGTATCTTCGGAAAACGGAACACCAAGACATTTGCTAACCCATCACTGTGGAAAATGAGATTACACGTAGAGATTATCACTTCTGAATAAACTCTTCCAGTTTCCATATTTTGTGATGTCCTTCCCATTTTTGTCAATAACAAACACTGCCTCTGTCTTTTAATTCAACAATCCTGTAGGTTGTGGCAGCAGCATAGTTTACACCATGAGCCAATGGATCAAAACATGTTAATGTCAGTTTAGAACCTGACACAGACCTACAAATCATGGTAGAAAAACAATGTGTGGCTGTGTACACAGCTGTAGCCATATACTGCTTCGATGTGTCACAGAAGAAAACAATGGACCAAACTACTTATGAAGGTGCAACACAGGAAACCTCTCCTAATGAGTGGGTTCTTGTTCTCCTACAGTACAGGCGACGCTATTTTGCTATGGTGTGTACAAGCGTCATTGATCACTGGACATCTGCTCCAGTGGACCAATACCTATATATTTAACAGCATCGCCATATACGCTCGATGTTGGCATACAGACGGTATTTGTTTTCGATGTATTGGAAGAGTGGGACATGGTAATACTCATCAACTTCTCAATCAGGTAATGTTAATGAAATACACTCCTGGAAATTGAAATAAGAACACCGTGAATTCATTGTCCCAGGAACGGGAAACTTTATTGACACATTCCTGGGGTCAGATACATCACATGATCACACTGACAGAACCACAGGCACATAGACACAGGCAACAGAGCATGCACAATGTCGGCACTAGTACAGTGTATATCCACCTTTCGCAGCAATGCAGGCTGCTATTCTCCCATGGAGACGATCGTAGAGATGCTGGATGTAGTCCTGTGGAACGGCTTGCCATGCCATTTCCACCTGGCGCCTCAGTTGGACCAGCGTTCGTGCTGGACGTGCAGACCGCGTGAGACGACGCTTCATCCAGTCCCAAACATGCTCAATGGGGGACAGATCCGGAGATCTTGCTGGCCAGGGTAGTTGACTTACACCTTCTAGAGCACGTTGGGTGGCACGGGATACATGCGGACGTGCATTGTCCTGTTGGAACAGCAAGTTCCCTTGCCGGTCTAGGAATGGTAGAACGATGGGTTCGATGACGGTTTGGATGTACCGTGCACTATTCAGTGTCCCCTCGACGATCACCAGTGGTGTACGGCCAGTGTAGGAGATCGCTCCCCACACCATGATGCCGGGTGTTGGCCCTGTGTGCCTCGGTCGTATGCAGTCCTGATTGTGGCGCTCACCTGCACGGCGCCAAACACGCATACGACCATCATTGGCATCAAGGCAGAAGCGACTCTCATCGCTGAAGACGACACGTCTCTATTCGTCCCTCCATTCACGCCTGTCGCGACACCACTGGAGGCGGGCTGCACGATGTTGGGGTGTGAGCGGAAGACGGCCTAACGGTGTGCGGGACCGTAGCCCAGCTTCATGGAGACGGTTGCGAATGGTCCTCGCCGATACCCCAGGAGCAACAGTGTCCCTAATTTGCTGGGAAGTGGCGGTGCGGTCCCCTACGGCACTGCGTAGGATCCTACGGTCTTGGCGTGCATCCGTGCGTCGCTGCGGTCCGGTCCAAGGTCGACGGGCACGTGCACCTTCCGCCGACCACTGGCGACAACATCGATGTACTGTGGAGACCTCACGCCCCACGTGTTGAGCAATTCGGCGTTACGTCCACCCGGCCTCCCGCATGCCCACTATACGCCCTCGCTCAAAGTCCGTGAACTGCACATACGGTTCACGTCCACGCTGTCGCGGCATGCTACCAGTGTTAAAGACTGCGATGGAGCTCCGTATGCCACGGCAAACTGGCTGACACTGACGGCGGCGGTGCACAAATGCTGCGCAGCTAACGCCGTTCGACGGCCAACACCGCGGTTCCTGGTGTGTCCGCTGTGCCGTGCGTGTGATCATTGCTTGTACAGCCCTCTCGCAGTGTCCGGAGCAAGTATGGTGGGTCTGACACACCGGTGTCAATGTGTTCATTTTTCCATTTCCAGGAGTGTACTTATAGTGTGCAGGTTTTCTGTGTTCGGTGGTACAATATAACTAGGAGGGAGAGAATGTTTCAGTGACAGGCATGAATGCACCCTGAAAGACACAGATCTCCTTTGAACTATAGTACATATATATAGTTTGGAAATTCACTGCAATACAACAGCAAAATCCTTGTCCTTCATCCAGTCCCTGTATGATGTGAAGTGTTCCAAATTTTCCCAATAAGAAACACCACTGTAACTGCTTGTAAGCCGGCCAGAGTGGCCGTGCGGTTCTAGGCGCTACAGTCTGGAACCGAGCGACCGCTATGGTAGCAGGTTCGAATCCTGCCTCGGGCGTGGATGTGTGTGATGTCCTTAGGTTAGTTATGTTTAATCAGTTTTAAGTTCTAGGCAACTGATGACTTCAGATGTTAAGTCGCATATTGCTCAGAGCCATTTGAACCAAGCCAACTGCTTGTACTGTCTTTTCTACTACCTCGGCAGCTTCGTTTAGCGCTGGCGTTACACGCTGCATGAGGTTGGTGGAGCTATGACAAGATGTTCCCATTTCCACCCAGTGGTCACAACAAAGTCCTGTCGCAAAAACTCAGCCTACTATGTTTCTCCACAGGATGCCATAGGTGGTAGACATAGCACACTCTGACTTCCACTCCGCCCGACGTAAACTGGAACAACCACGTGGATAAAGCTGCAGGGAGGGCGGGGTAGAGACTGAGGAACAGTTATGTAATGCAGAGACACTCTCTAAAACCACACTGGACTTTTTCTGTATGGGGTCCCCAGCAGATATGTTCTAAAAGGGTGTCTCGTTTCGCTATAGGATGGTGCCATGAATATGCTTCACCAGTGGCTGTAATCACTAAACAACATCTCCATAAGATCTAAAACAAATATGTGGTTGAATGGTGAGACTTTATTCCAAACCGCCAACAGAATTTCTACTAGAAAACATAGCACTATAGATCAGAAAATCCAGTGTATTGGTCATAAGATTTTGTACATATCTTGCGGTTTCAATCTAGAGTTGTATATTTCAACATGGTATTTCAACATGGTATTTTTCTACATGGTATCAACATAGAATGTGTTACAAATACTGTTTGTTAGCGTGGGAAATAATGAGTAGCAGTATGAGGGAGATGCAAATACCACTTTCCTTAGCCGAATCACTTTCTAAATATGGTGAGAAGGGTCATTATAGTACGGGTCTACACTGCTGGGGACGTACGCCCTCACTGTCAGTCTATTAATACACACCTCCACGACCACCGTCTACATTCACAGTCATTGCATTTAAGAGGAAGGCCACTTCATACGGAAGCAATACCTTACATCGAATTGTAAAGCATGTACAGTTTTTATGTGGGTATCGATAGTGATACCTCTGTGTGCCTGTAGAACCAATACCGCCTTTTATTGCTGGGTGACAGCAACATGGTCGTTGCGATCGTGTTTTTAATAGCTGGTCGCTTATAGGATGATTATCTCTCTCTTCCCAAAACACACTGGTACCAGTAGCAAAAGAAACAAATGAGGTATGTCCGTTCATCGCGGATTTTTCCGCAGTATTGTTTGGTGCCACTGGCATTCAGTTATTTGCGAAGTATTATACTTAGTGGTGGTGGAAGTGTGATAGATTCGCTGTGATCGGCAGGCTTGTAATGTAGGTTTTGGGTGTAAAGCTATTGTAGCCAGTGTCCCAACAGGTGCAAAGAAAATGACTATGTCCGACCATAAGGGAGGTGTGGATTTGATGTATAAAATTGCGATCTGATCAAATCGATAACCGCAAGGGAGATCTGGTTTATATCATTTGTGTATTAGTGGGAAAAAGTACTTAATCCCATCCTAGCTGTATGTCTAGCTTATTTGATTCTCGTGACACGTTATTATTCGTAATATAAAGTTCATCACAAATTCCTGTCTACATCTAACTTGTGTGTAATATAGCATCCATAAAAGTAATAAAAGTTCCAAAATAATGTTCATAGTCTTTTCACAAAAATAATTAATAATTATATAAGTAAATAATACTTATTCATTTTGTGTCAAATTATAAACTGCAGATATTTTAGTGATGTGTAATCAGTTTCGGTTAATTACACCATGTGTAGTGGGATTTCTTTCTTAATGACAAATCTGACGATCTGTGAGGAAAAGACACAGTGCGACAGCCAGTATAATAATGGGCTCAAATGTAGGTTCAACAGTTAGAAATAAAAAAATGCGTTAAAATAATTTACCTTGAGTTTGTATTCAAGTGAAATGTTAGTACATTATACTTGTTGCAACAACACTGAGCTCTTGAACACCAGTAGCATTTAGTATGTACAATAATTCGTGTCTGTTAAATACAGAGCAAATCGCGTTCGCATCCTTGTACGTTGAACGCAAAAGGTAGACAAATACAGTGAGAATTCTTTCTATGTTCTCTTATTTCATATGATAAGGTCCTAAATCGATCAGCGAGGTGACAGTGTAAGTTTTAATAACTACTCTGTGCTCAAAGATTACTCGGTTTATGAAAACTTAACGTATACTGGAAAAATATTGTTAATATGTTACACTCCCCTTATGCTGAGTTACAATATTGCACAACATAAGGTACGGAAACATCAATAATGATTTCAATATATTTTTGAGATGTATCAGATAATGGGCATAAAGGGTTTTTTAAGCAGTAGTTTTTTAAGCCTTAAGCTTAAACTCATACAGACTGAGTCATAATATCGACTTGACATCTTTTTACCTACTAGCAAAAGGTAAGAAATTACATAGGTAAAGAGCAATGTGGCCAGTTTATTAGTGTGTCGATAGCACAATGGTTGGGTAGATAAACAACTATGCTCACTCATACACTTACCAGTATTAGTGTTGATTAACTTCAATCTGTCCTAAAGGTAACTCAATGAAGTTATATAAAATGTAAGGCACTGTAACAAATATGTGTAGCTACAGAGTGTCTATCTTGACTACTACAGAAAAGAACAAAATTTTATATGGATAGGAACCACACATCAAAGTAAGTGATAACTTTTGTACGAATGTGTATCACATAAACGTAATTTGAAGTAAATTGAACTGTATCTGCACATCATCCGGCGGCAAGTCTGAATATCGTTTACAATAATTATTTTATAGGCAGTTGGGAGTTTATACTGATATTTTATTCTTTGTTGCCACGTACTGAATGCCTTTATCGTTGCTGTGTAGGATACATAGCGCCATTCGCCCACGTTCCATATGAAAACAGAGTAAACTATGCAGATAGCGCCCCAGTCCATCCCTAATTTCGGATACAAAGTTTTGTGACATCGTAGTGTGTTCAAATATGCAAGGCGTGAAGTGCACCAAGGTAACTGTCAGGTAGGTGGTGGCAGGACTGTGGTCCATCTCAAGGGCAGCAGCACAGCAATGTGATACATGGAACAAACAAAAATCTTACATCGAGGATTAGATTGCTAAGCATTAATGCTCTTCCTGCAAGGAAGTTCTTCATAAGCTTCTCAGTATGAAATTTAGTGCTGCGCTAAAGAACAGAAATTATATATTTGACTCCTCGTGATACATGTTGTATTGGGTGCAATCGATTTATTATTACTTTTCCACTCGAAAACAATATAACGTTTGCTTATTGCACGTATTTCCTTTTTTTATATTACATGCGCTCATGGCATAGATAAATGTTCCTGCAGTCACAGTAAGTTTAGATGTTTGTGGCGGTACGTGTCCGTTGTTTGAAAGTGATGGTCAAGCGGAATACGCTCGTCAGTTGTCCACAACGAAGGCAGTTAGCTTCCGACTACCTTGGGAGTTGTGACGAAACAGAACCCCTCTGAAAATGAAACTAACTAGAAAGGAGTGTGCTACTGCAACAAAAGTGAAAGAACCCTGAAATCTCATGTGCGTACGTTTGGAGGTATTTAATTTTTCAGAGGATTAATGGAATATTATGCCCACACAGATTGAAATGACCACTAATATTTACCACATACACAATCAACGTTCAGAAAACCATAACATGACGAGTGTTGGCTTAAGAATTAAAACTTTTCCCTCATAAATACACTTCACCAATTTGTTATTTGTGGCAGGCTGCTGCCTGCTAACTCAACGCCGGACCCTCCACGAAGCACGTCTTTTCCCAACACATGATGCTAATCCATATCTGAATTGGTACAAATTCAAGGTAACATGCAAATCCAGAAAATGACACTCGTGAAACCATGCAGATATACGTACATAGGCAATAAAGATGAACAAAAAAATAGAAAATGATCGCTAGTAATAATACTCATTTGCAATACTGAGGCTTGTGTTGGAAGATGATGAGCGTACAATAAAATGGGACTTGTAGTATAAAGTTATATAATGAACGAATAGTTTTCAGTTTCAATTTTTAACGTTACTGAAAATTGCTGTTCAAAACTGAGAGCATTATGAATTACATGAAAGACAGTGACAACGAGAAAACAAGCACAGCTCTAATATAAGTGCTCAACTTAACACAAAATTCAGGCTCAGGCATCACAGTTGGTAGAACACGTGCCTGCGAAATGTGAAGGTCTTAGGTTTGATCCCCTGTCTGTAACAAAGTTTTAATCTGCCAGAAAGTTTCATATTAGCGCAAACTCCATTGCAGAATGAAAAAGATATATCTATGTTCAATGTATGTCAGACACACAGTGTATTATTATGGCTATGATTTGTGCATTCTCGATGTGGTAAGTAACATTCATTCTGGCGGTATGTTACAACTACCATGTGCAATGTATCGCTATATTGTGTAAATAAATGATCGTCTTCAGCTGGTGGCCAGCAGTGGTTTGTGTTTGCTATATAGGGTGAGTCACCTAACATTACCGCTGCATATATTTCGTAAACCACATCAAATACTGATGAATCGATTCCACAGACCGAACGTGAGGAAGGGGCTAGTGTAATTGGTTAATACAAACCATAAAAAAATGCACGGAAGTATGTTTTTTAACACAAACCTACGTTTTTGTAAATGGAACCCCGTTAGTTTTGTTAGCACATCTGAACATATAAACAAATACGTAATCAGTGCCGTTTGCTGCATTGTAAAATGTTAATTACATCCGGAGATATTGTAACCTAAAGTTGAGGCTTGAGTACCACTCCTCCGCTGTTCGATCGTGTGTATCGGAGAGCATCGAATTACGTAGGGATGCAAAGGGAACTGTGATGGACTTTAGGTACAGAAGAGACTGGAACAGCACATTACGTCCACATGCTAACACCTTTTTATTGGTCTTTTTCCCTGACGCACATGTACATTACCACGAGGGTTGAGGTACACGTACACACGTGGTTTCCGTTTTCAATTACGTAGTGGAATAGAGTGTGTCCCGACATGTCAGGCCAATAGATGTTCAATGTGGTGGCCATCAGTTGCTGCACACAATTGCAATCTCTAGCGTAATGAATGTCGTACACGCCGCAGTACATCCGGTGTAATGTCGCCGCAGGCTGCCACAATACGTTGTTTCATATCCTCTGGGGTTGTAGGCACATCAGGGTACACATTCTCCTTTAACGTACCCCACAGAAAGAAGTCCAGAGGTATAAGATCAGGAGAACGGGCTGGCCAATTTATGCGTCCTCCATGTCCTATGAAACGCCCATCGAACATCCTGTCAAGGGTCACCCTAGTGTTAATTGCGGAATGTGCAGGTGCAGGTGCTGATACCACATACGTCGACGCGTTTCCAGTGGGACATTTTCGAGCAACGTTGGCAGATCATTCTGTAGAAACGCGATGTATGTTGCAGCTGTTTGGGGCCCTGCAATAAAATGAGGTGGTCGCCAATGATTCCGCACCATACATTTACAGTCCACGGTCGCTGTCGCTCTACCTGTCTGAGCCAGCGAGGATTGTCCACGTACCAGTAATGCATGTTCCGTAGATTCACTGTCCCGTGGTTTGTGAAACCCGCTTCATCGGTAAACAGGTAGAACTGCAACGCATTCCCTGTTAATGCACTACAGCCACACTCGTAAACACGGTCGTCATCGTAAACATGTCCCTGCAGATGCTGCTCGCCGACCGTGGCCCGTGTTTGTTACAACACGCAACTGAACGTCGGAGGTTTCAAGCGTCAACTTTAGGTTACAATATCTCCGGATGTAATTAACATTTTACAATGCAACAAACGGCACTGATTACGTATTTGTTTATATGTTCAAGGGTGCTAACAAAACTAACGTGGTTCCATTAAAAAAACGTAGGTTTGTGTTAAAAACCATACTTCCGTGCATTTTTGTATGGTTTGTATTAAACAATCACACTAGCCCCTCTCCTCACGTTCGGGCTGTGGAATCGGTTCGTCAGTATTTGATGTGGTTTACGAAATATATCCAGCGCTAACGTTAGGTGACTCACCCTGTATAACTGTACAGACCGTGAATGAGTTTCTGTTGTAAGTTGACCGTTGACTTGCTACATTCTGTCTGTTATGATTAACGCTGGCTGCGTGTACAAACAGTAACTCTTGTTACTAATAGAAGGTGGAGTTCTTATGTGTTTTTAATGGTGAGTTGTTTCCCATTAATTTCTGAGGTATTCCTCGTGCTTTGTATGTGTCAGTGGACTGA
The DNA here is from genome assembly GCF_021461385.2 of Schistocerca piceifrons. Classification (NCBI taxonomy): domain Eukaryota; kingdom Metazoa; phylum Arthropoda; class Insecta; order Orthoptera; family Acrididae; genus Schistocerca; species Schistocerca piceifrons. The sequence goes on from NC_060139.1 coordinate 105,899,269, forward strand.
AGTCGATTACCAAGGTGTATGTAATGAAAGTATCCAGATGCCAAACATCCTGCAAAGGGAAGCTTCTTTCTTAATGGTTCTTAATAATGTTTAGCTTCTTACTGTTCTCAATTTGTTATGATTGTATGTATAGTCAATTTTTGATTCATTTCGGCAGAATAGTTCTGAACCTGTTTGAACTGGCTTGTTATACTATGCTGTATCATACTACGTGTGCTGCTAAATTTTTAATAAATATTTTCTCATTATTTCTTTTTTATCACCTTTGGTATAATATTTAGATAAGGAAGCATTCTGTTCAGTTTAAACCAATTTAGTGTGTGACTGCTTTTCAGAACAATTAAAATTCATAGTTTCATGATGCTACTTATTTATGGTTTCAATAACAGACAAATGCTGTACACTTAACCTGAACACAAACAATCTATTCCACCCTTTTATCCTAAGGACCCTACTTCACATATTAGGATAAGTAACAAACGACAGCTCCAGTGCTTTCAAGCAACCCCATCCAATTACATTTCAAAGTCATCAAAACATTACAGCGACTCATGCCATGCTATTAACTTTGCCTAGCAATACAAAGCGTTGGTTATATTTCACTTATAATGCTAACTTGTGCTATTGCACAATAAAGACTACATGACAATTCCCCCACCATAGATCGTCATTTTAGAGCAAAAGTGTAATAAATTGTACACACACATAGTTATCTTACAGCAAAACTGCAAAAAATTGCACCATAATTTAACACATTAAGGCAAAATCGGAACAAATAGCCCTATTCATCGCATATTACAGCAAAACTGTAACAAATAGCTCTGGACATCGCTATGTTATAGCAAAATTCTGACAACTAGCTCCACACATCACCATTGCAATGGAAAATCTCTTTAAAATAGTCCCATACACAAACAGCATCCACAAGTCACAAGAAATGTCCCAGAAACTAATCTGAAATAGCTCAGTATTTGAAACAGCCAACCACCATACCTTCTTTTAGAATCAAGAGCAATTGCCTCTGTGGCCAACCAATACAACAACAGCGTTAATTGTAACATACAAAATCTAGCAGGCCAACTGACAGATGATAATGCACAGTCATCCACAGAGACACCCTATCAGCAAACCCATAAGTCATAGGTTACCATGCCTCAAACCTCCTCAGCTCCATAGGTCCACAACAACAATGATGCATGCAGACAGCCATACATCAACAAACCTGTTCTCAACTCGCGGTCTTGCCACCAAGCCCACAGTGTGCTGCACACAACAGGATAAACACCTCAAGACCAGAGAGAAAAGCAGCACTTACCAGCGTTCCAGTACAGAAAATGATAGTAATCTCAAGGCCTATGTCGAAATAGTGCCGCACCTGGCACAATACAGAAATGTATTAATAATGTTCATGATGATTTTTCATCAAAGTGTCACTCATTTTTCATCATGTGATAGCACAGTTCAACATTTTCAACAGATGACAACTTTAAAATAAACAATATTCGTTAGTGTAAAATCATTGGAATGTTTGGGTGACTTTTAAATTTAATTAAAAGTATATTACAAATGATTGAAGCGATTTCATAAATTCACTGTAGCTCCATGCATTGACATATGGTCACGACACACTATAGATACGTAGAAAAACTCATTAAGTTTTGTTCGGCTGAAGCCGCACTTCAGGTTTCTGCCGTCAGAGCGCTCGAGAGCGCAGTGAGGCAAAATGGCGACAGGAGCCGAGAAAGCGTATGTCGTGCTTGAAATGTACTCACATCACTCAGTCATAACAGTGCAACGACACTTCAGGACGAAGTTCAACAAAGATCCACCAACTGCTAACTCCATTCGGCGATGGTATGCGCAGTTTAAAGCTTCTGGATGCCTCTGTAAGGGGAAATGAACGGGTCGGCCTGCAGTGAGCGAAGAAACGGTTGAACGCGTGCGGGCAGGTTTCACGCGTAGCCCGCGGAAGTCGACGAATAAAGCAAGCAAGGAGCTAAACGTACCACAGCCGACAGTTTGCAAAATCTTACGGAAAAGGCTAAAGCAGAAGCCTTACCGTTTACAATTGCTACGAGCCCTGACACCTGATGACAAAGTCAAACGCTTTGAATTTTCGGCGCGGTTGCAACAGCTCATGGAAGAGGATGCGTTCAGTGCCAAACTTGTTTTCAGTGATGAAGTGGTGAATGGTGAAGTGGACCACAATGTGTGAATCTGGGCGGTAGAGAATCCTCACGCATTCATGCAGCAAATTCGCAATTCACCACAAGTTAACGTGTTTTGTGCAATCTCACGGTTTAAAGTTTACAGCCCCTTTTTCTTCTGCGAAAAAAACGTTACAGGACATGAGTATCTGGACATGCTGGAAAATTGGCTCATGCCACAACTGGAGACCGACAGCGCCGACTTCATCTTTCAACAGGATGGTGCTCCACCGCACTTCCATCATGATGTTCGGTATTTCTTAAACAGGAGATTGGAAAACCGATGGATCGGTCGTGGTGGAGATCATGATCAGCAATTCATGTCATGGCCTCCACGCTCTCCCGACTTAACCCCATGCGATTTCTTTCTGTGGGGTTATGTGAAAGATTCAGTGTTTAAACCTCCCCTACCAAGAAACGTGCCAGAACAGCGAGCTCGCATCAACGATGCTATCGAACTCATTGGTGGAGACATGCTGCACCGAGTGTGGGAGGAACTTGATTATCGGCTTGATGTCTGCCGAATCACTAAAGGGGCACATATCGAACATTTGTGAATGCCTAAAAAAACTTTTTGAGTTTTTGTATGTGTGTGCAAAGCATTGTGAAAATATCTCAAATAATAAAGTTATTGTAGAGCTGTGAAATCGCTTCAATCATTTGTAATAACCCTGTATAGACACCATTGCATGTTATTTATTTATTTATTTATTTACACTTCACGTTCCATAGGTACAAATTGAGGAGCAAATCTCCAAGGTCATGGAACGTGTCAGTACATGTAATTACAACACAAAAGTAATAACAGACAAAAATAAAATGTTTATGAACCTGAAAAAAGTCAAGCCATAAGTTTAAGCAAACGCAATCAACAATACAACAAGAATCGGCTTAATTTTTCAAGGAACAGAAAAGAAGAAGTAACCCATGAGGAGACTCTTCAGTTTCGATTTTAAAGTGTGTGAATTACTACTAAGATTTTTAAATTCTAGTGGTAGCTTCTTGAAAATGGATGCAGCAGTAAACTTCACACTTTTCTGCACAAGAGTCAAGGAAGTCCGGTCTCAATGTAGGGTTGATTTCTGCCGAGAATTAACTGAGTGAAAGCTGTCTATCCTTGGGTATAAGCTAATATTGTTAAAAAGAAATGACAGTAAGGAATATATATATTGAGAGAGCAGTGTCAAAATATCCAGACTTATGAACAGGGGTCGACAAGAGCTTCGTGAACTTACACCACTTAATGCCCAAACCGCCAGTTTGTGAGCCAAAAATACGCTTTTAGAATGGCAAGAGTTACCCCAAAATATAATACCATACGACATAAGCGAATGAAAATAAGCAACGTAGAGTAAATTTCGTGTCGAACGAGCACTCACTTCAGATACCATTCGAATGGTAAAAATGGCAGCATTACATCTTTCAATAAGATCCTGAACGTGGTCTTTCCATGACAGTTTACTATCTATCCAAACATCCAGAAATTTGAACTGTTCAGTTTCACTAATCATACGCCCATTATGTGAAATTAAAACGCTAGGTTTTGTTGAATTGTGTGTTTGAAAATGTAAAAACTGGTTCTTACTGTGATTTAGCTTTCGTTTATTTCCTACAAGCCACGAACTTATGTCATGAACTGCACTATTTGAAACTGAGCCATTGTTGCACACAATATCCTTTACTGCCAAGCTAGAGTCATCAGCAAATAGAAATATTTTATAGTAAACCCTAACACTAGAGAGCATATCATTTATATAAATGAGAAACAGGAGTGGCCCCAACAATGATCCCTGGAGCATCCCCCATTTGACCGTACCCCACTCAGACCCCACATCACAGTCATTCTTAGCACTGTGAAAGATAAACTTTTGCTGTCTGTTGCTGAAGAAAGAGGTGCACCAACTGTGACCTACTCCCCGTATTCCTTAATGGTCCAACTTCTGGAACAGTATTTTGTGATCAACACAATAAAACGCCTTAGTTAAATCAAAAAATATGCCTAGCGTTCGAAACCTTTTGTTTAATCCATCCAGTACCTCACAGAGGAAAGAGAATACAGCATTTTCAGTTGTTAAACAACTTCTAAGCCCGAAGTGTACATTTTATAGCAAATCTTGAGATATAAAATAATCAATTATCCTTACACGCACAGCCTTTTCAATAGCTGTAGCAAACACTGAGGCATAGAAATAGATCTAAAATTGTCTACATTATCACTCTCTCCCTTTTTATAAAGTGGCTTTACTACTAAGTACGTTAATCGTTCAGGAAACTGACCATTCCTAAAGCAAAAATTACAAATATGGCTAAATACAGGGCTAATATGTGCAGCCCCGTACTTTAATATTCTGCTAGCCACGCCATCATATCCACGAGAGTCCTTAGTTTTCAGTGATTTAATTACTGGCTCAATCTCCACATTGTTTGTATCAAACAGGAGTATTTCAGACATCAATCTTGGAAAGGTATTTTGCAAAAGATTCCCTGTAGAACCTAAATTTTTCTTTAATTCACCAGCAATGCACAGAAAATGATTGTTAAATACTATACATATATCTGATTTATCAGTAACAGAAATATTATTACTATGAACTGACTTTATATCGTCGACCTTCTGCTACTGACCAGACACTTCCTTCACAACTGACCATATGGTTTTAATTTTATCCTGTGAATTAGCTATTCTTTTTTCATACCATACACTCTTTGCCTTCCTAATCACATTTTAGAACACTTTACAGTACTGTTTGTAATGGGCTACTGCAGCTTGATTGTGACTACTTCTAACATTTTGATATAATTCCCTCTAATTCCCACTTTTGTCTACATGAAATCCTTATCCCTCTAGTGAGCCATCCGGGCTGCCTTTTACTTCTAGTACCCCATTTAGAATGTTCTAATGGAAAGCAACACTGAAAGAGCATGAGAAATTTGTTAAGGAAACCTTTATATTTGTCATCTATTTTACTGGCACTATAAACATCCTGCCACACTTGTTGCTTGACGAGGTCTAAAAACTCTATATTGCTATTGGATTAACTTTCCTACATAGTTTGTAATTATATGTGACATTTGTTTGAGTACAAAAGCCTTTTAGTGTTAAAAGTTGTGCATCATGGTCTGGAAGGCCATTCATCCTTTTACTAACTGAAGGTTAATCTAGTAATAAAGAATGAATAAAAATATTTTCTATGGCTGTGCAACTCTTCCCCTGCACCACAGTGGGAAGAAACACAGTTTGCTTCAGATCATATGAATTTAGGAGATCTTCCAACATCCGTTTCCTTGCACCATCGTATCTATATCAATATGAACCTCTACTGTTCACTATGTCGTTTCATCAAACGGTTACTTAGTTTCCATTGTGTGACAACGCAGTTTATCATCATCAGTAGAAGAAGACAAACATTTTGCACTGCAGGATGAAATTATTACTCTAGTATTGGATGTCTGACTGAGTTTGGTATTAATCAAAGCTAAACCAAGATCTGATTTTGACAAATTATATCGATAATTTAGCATTAGGAATAACATTGTTTACTAAGGTACAAAATTCAGGTTTTTTGGATAATTTTCTCGCATTGCATCAATTTATGCAAAATTCACACCATTTAAGTACTTTTGAACATAGTAAAAAATTAAAATGTTTGATACTTCAGAACATGTCGCCAGTTTACACAAAACTTTAGAACATGGGCAATATAATGACACTGGGGCTACATACTAACCGTCTGGTCCGTTTTAATGGCTGGTAAAATGCTGGGCTTGTAACGCCGGAAATGCATATCCTCCTATTTTCATCTATTGTACTATTATTTTTTTTCCTTGTTTTGTTACCTCAAGATATGACATTTCTGTCTCTTTATATATTGTAATTGTTTTACTGTTTGTATATATATATTTATGCACTCATGTCGATGTATAATTGGTTTGTTTCGTAAATATTATTTGTATTTTACGCTGGGTCTTGCCTAGGGAAAACTGCTATCGAACGATTACGTCGATAGGTCGTGTGAAGAATCAAAGTGGGTAGGATCTTTGGTAGTGTTAACTCTGCCGCGTGGAGCGCGGGCAGAACAGTGAGAGTCTGGCGGGAGTAGCGAGTGGAGCAGGTGTGTTGTGAGAAGCTCCCGCGAGTTGCCGCGCTTTCGGGGTTTGGCAGCATGTAATTGCGCTCGACTCGCGATGATAGTTTCTGACATGGTGTCGCGGACGGGAAGCATTAGCTGGCGCACATCAAGAGCCCGTTTCGCCTGGTGACCGTGTCGAGAAGAAGGCGCGCCAACATCCAGCTTCTGCAACAGCGACGGCCGACAATGAGTGACTGTCGCCACCTCCTCGATCGACGGCTTCAAACCTTCAATCAACCAACAAGGAAGACTAAAAGCACGTAAAGTTTCAGAACTGTATGGCAGACCTCAGCTTTTAATCTTGTTCCATTTGCCTCGCAAAATTACAGCAACTTAGCATGAACCTTTGTTGCTCATTGTCCCAATTGCATTGCCAAGCAGGGTCCCTTCCTTTTCCGAAATGAGCCCGAGGGTCGTTGAAATTCAAACGCCAGCATCATTCGATTTCACTGCTTTAATTTCAAAGTTCAGCTGGCTACAATATTTAAATTGCACAAGCACAAATTAAGAGTGCGAGTTTTGTTACCGTATTTTAGTTACCTGTGACTGCAGCTCAGCTTGGTACGTACTAAATTTTACTATTGTTAATTGTTCAGAATCATTTAATTCAAGTTCAAAGTTAAATCTCTTCTTTCTAAATTGCGTAGATTCAAGTAGCTTTTGAAATGATTGTTGAGGTAGTCCAAGACTAACCGTATTTTACTGAATTTCGATGTGCTTCAGAAAGAAAGCTCACTATTAACTTCAGTCACTAAATTAACTTTCGATTTTCCGGTTTTAGTAATTCTTTTGCTAAATTGAGTCAGAGTGTAGCGAAATTTATTACTTCTGACAAACTTTCAGTTTTCACACTACACGTGTCAACCTTCAGTTGCCACGCTTCTAGTGTTAATTATATGTGTAATAACCTTTCTTTTTCAGTTACTATAGTAATTGTCCTTAGGACTGGCGACCGTGATTTCCTCCAAATCTCAAATATCTAATTACCGCTAGTTAATTGTTAACGTAACGGCCGCACATTTACTTTCTTTATTAACTTTATCCCTATTTCAAAATTAATTTCCACCAGTTTCACTTGCATTTTTCCTTTCATTAAGATGTAACCCTTTCCTCCCTCTTTACCGATAGATTAACTTCGGTGACGATTGCTTTTCCCAAATTTCCATTAGGTACACGCGGTTTAATTTTTCACTGTCATTAAGGTCGGTAAGTGAGGGGGAGGTTACACGTGGCGACCGTGACAGGACTCGAACCTGCAATCTTCGGATTTGAGGTTGTTCTGGACACGAATTTTCTTTGGTGCAAATGTCGTAACAAAGTACTGGTTACGTACAGGCCGTTACGTCAGCGAGAATAAGTAGTGGGAGTAATCCTAATTACATTTGAGATTTGTCATTTATATTGAAAATTATTAAAATGAGTAAAGGCAACAATTACCAAAATTTGGTAGACTTGGATACGGAACAATCGGTCGAACAGTGGGAAACGCGCACGGTGGTTCCCATTGTTCAGGGGCAGGCGGCTAGCATGAAAGACGCGACCGCCGAAACGCAACAAAGAGCAGAAATGGAATTCCAAACTTTAGAAAATGTTTCGGAATCGGAAGCGAAAATCAAATCTGTACCCCTTGATGATGAATACGGGGGAACATGTATAGAGGAACCAGCTACGGAAGTAAAACCGGTAGTCTCCGGGAATTTAACTGATTTATTGAATGTTTTGATTAATGAAATCAAGAGTCAATCGGCAGAAATTATAGCTCTGTCTGCCAAGCAAGAAGCTCAGTCTGAAAAGATTGAACGAAAGCTAGACAATCAGAACAAAGCTATTAATGTTGTTAACAACAATGTTGGAGTTGTTAATACAAAAGTTGATAAAATCAAAGAAGATATTGTTGTAATTAATACCGAAATCGGTAATCTTAAACAGGAAATGATGGGCGTTCAGGCGGAAATTGCGAGCGTAAATACTCGTTTTGATTCCGAAATTAGCAGAATCGAGAAAAGTGTAGGAGACGCAGTTGCTCCGATCATCGAGAATAAGGTGACGGAACAAATTCAATTAGTGAGAAAAGAGGATCATCAGAAGGTGGAAACTTTAAAGGCTTTAGTATCCGAAGTAGATACCAAAGTGACGAAGCAGGCTAATACCTGCGAAGAGAAAAAGAGGGAAGCGGAAACGCTTGCGACAACCACTTGCCAAGTGATTACGAGGGTGTCGGAATTAGAAAGGAAACTTGACGAAAAACAGAGCTATGTGCCAATCTGTGCACATAGTTCGGAGTTGTTGACGAAAGAGGAGCGGTTCGACCCCTTGAAAAAAGGCGGTATACACCCGACGGATTTCATTAAAAATTGTGAAAGAGTTTTACCCAGATCATGGACTAATGAGAGAAAAATTAATGCGGTTATTGATGTGTTGGCTGGTGATGCCAAGCGTTGGGGCTTAAACCTCAACATTACGAACCTGACTTTTGACGAGTTTAAAAATTTGTTTCTGGCTGAATACTGGTCAGAGCAAAAACAGCAAAGTGTCTGGCGCGAATTTGTCGTATCGAGGCCTTTCGATGCGAATTCGCGCGGCTCGATGAAGGAGTTTTGTGAGGGCTGGATCCGCAAGTTGGAATATTTGCGTGATCGCCGCTCGGAATCCGAAATAGTCTGGGAACTCTACAAAAAGCTTCCAAATGATACAAAACGCTACGTAGGAAGCAATTACAGGACAATAAATGATTTCCTGGAAAGAGTGGAGGACGAGGACAATTGGCGCAATAATCGCGACAGTGGTAGAGGCCGTGGTAACAACAACGGGTACCACAGCAACTACACCAACGATAACCATGGGAATAATGCATACCGCAACCATGGCAGCAATAACAATAATGGTTCGGACCGTAATAACAATCGGTACAATGCAAATAATAACCGGAATGCCGGAAACCAGTATCATACTAGCGTGATACGGGCTGCGCAGAATAGTAATAACGCCAGAGGGTGTGACCAGCCGCCTCAGCAGTATCCGGGGACCGTATCTGCTGGGACGAGACAGGGAAACCATTAGCCGCGCCGGTGAGGGGCCGACCGGGCGTGGAGAAATTTTGGCGGCCCAATAGCAGGAGAAAACCCAGGTGTCGTCGGTATGAAAATTCCGTGTGGAATAATCAACGGCGGGACAGTGTGCCAGTGTTAAGAGAAAGGAGTGCGCCCACAAGTAGTAGATCAGCTGTATACACGGCAGTAGAAGGTACATTCACTGTCAGTGAGAACAATTTAAGTAGTGTTCCGGAAATCGATTATAAGGTGCCAGCTGTAATACCCACAGCGGAACTGGAGATTGAGTTTAAGAATGATTCGCAATTGTTGAGAGAAGATCAGATGTCGGATAAAACGTCCGTCATCGAGCGAGGGGATGCAGAGAGGGATGAGGTCTGGTTAAGGCAGTTCGGTCGCTTATACGACGAACTAAGAGATTATAGGGGTCTGTATGGGAGAAGTGTTTATGGGGAGCGCGTGCAGTATTTGCCGCGTCTCGTCCCACAGGAAGATAGTATTTGTGAAGTGATTGAAAGTTCTGGCCCTAACCGGCAGACTTTACCAGAAATAGTTGATGTTAATGGGGAGCACGAGCAAGATTCGTCGTGTTTCGTCCCGCAGGAGTTAGATGTTGAAGGAGTAACGGAAAGTTCTGGCCCTAACCGGCAGACTTTACCGAAAGTTATAGTGGTAGAAGTAGCCGACCCATCCGACGCAAACCTCCAGTTTAAACATTGCGAGACTATTAAGGGGAAAGATTACGAAAATTTTAGTGATAGCCGGACACAATTGGTAGAAAAGCACATAGATTTCAGCGTGTATGAGGTTAGAGCTGACGTTATGCGGTCAGACGGTAGCAGTGTGGGTTGCGCAGATCCAGAGGAAGTAATTTCAGATGCGACTGGGCACATTCCTCCAGGTAGATTGGCAGATGAGATCAATCTGATTAAAGAGGAATCAACGAAGGTGACAATTAGTGAATTGATAGCAAAGCAACACTCACTAGTTGACGAGTTACAGGAAAAGGTTTCGGTATTGGAGGCGAAGCTAGAGACTAAGCCTCAGGACAAACGTGTTGAAATTAAAACTGTATGTGAACGGAGGCTGAGAAAGCCGCCAGATAAACCGGATTTGGGATCAAAGCCGGATGGTTTTTTCTGGAATGACCTGGATATAGACGAGGATTTACTGTGGGAAAATAAAGAAACAGTCGAGGACAAGTGTAGACAGATAGTAGTGTCTGTTAATATGCACGACCTACAACTAAACGTGTTGATTGACACCGGTGCAGAATTGGGTGCTGTATCTGGGAAAATATTTGAGTTACTGAAAGACAGACCTGGCATCGTAGTTATGCCAGTAACAGGAGTGAAAATTATCGGCGCTACTGGGAAGGCCAGTAAACCGGTCACAAAACAGATTTTTGTCAACTTCGAGATATGTGGGGCACGATTTGAACAAGAGTTTGTCGTCGTGCCAGACTTAACTACGGAAGTAATTATCGGATTAGATTGGCTCTTAAAGTACCGTGCAGTGATTAACTGCGAAAGCAAAACGTTGACATGTACGTCCCAAGATAAAACAATAGTAGTTAGTTTTGACGAGGCAGGAGACGGTGTGCATAGGCAATACCAGCCTATACACATTGTTAACTGGCCGGATGGTATTGACGTAGGTATGAATCTGAACTACTGTAATGTGAAGAATCTCGGCATTGACAATAATGTAGAAAGTGAGTTGGAAAGTATTGTAGAAGGTGTGTCAAACGTAACACACCAACAAAGACGAGGCCGACTTTCCCTTACTTACTGCCATCACAACCATAGGGCATGGGGCAAATATGAAGCAGAATTTAAGAGAATTATGAACACCTTGAGACATGAATCTACGGGATTTTCTCCAGAGGAAATCCTGTTGGATGACAGAAGTAAAAGTTTAGTGGAAGTGATAATCAAATTCCCTCCACGGATTGACATTAGTATTGGTGTGAAAAAAGATCGTTTGCGAGAAGTAACGAAGCTAAAAGCTGATGCTCGCATACGTCGTCATGACGCTAAAGCGCGTTTTGCTAAGTTTGCAATGGGAGACTTAGTACTTGTAAAAGCTCATGAGAAATCGAGCGAGATAGACCATGAAATCTCTAAATTTAAGTTTGTTTATAATGGACCATATAAAGTCATTGGTATACCTCACACAAATGCTTACGGAATATTGTAGACTTGAAATTGTACCAACCAAGGATTGATTAGTACCACAGATAGGGTAATTTGCACAGTATGTAGATATAGAGTGTAAGATTTAAGGATGTGCCATGTGGCGATGCTTTTGCCTGACCTAGAGGTCATTAAAGAAGTTGTAATTAATAAGTAGTTTATGTTGATTAAATGATTTAAGAGTTACTGAATATTAATCAATTTAAAAATCCAAGCTGCTAGTTTAAGTTTTCAGCTGAGTCACAGTAGATTAAGCAATGTAAATATGATTTTGTAACTAGCTGTAAGATTCCATAAATATGTGACTTACTAGTCATTGCCGATGTACCTAGACGCTGTTTTAAGTTTCAGGCTAGTACATGCGTGTGATGATGGACAGTGTTGAGTTATCCACTGTGATAGTGTTTATGGACTCCTTGAGATTACTCGGGAGTGAGTTTTTCCGAAAGAATTCAGTGAAACGGACGTCCTGGAAACGCCGTCACAAGGGCGAGTGAGATCAAGCGTGCCGCACACGCGGGCGCAACAATACTGGCGAGGCGAGCCGCTGTCGGCTCTTGTGCCGCTGTTGGCTCTTGGGCCGCTGTCGGCATTCTTTGTACTTGCGAGTACGGAAGGCGGAATTGTTTTTCTTCCTGGACAGCTGAAAGAATTCTACTGTCAATATTTATGTTTTTTTCGATCTGATGTGTGTTATTTTCTTGTTTAGCGTTTAATGGACTCCCATGACGAGAATATTAATTATGAAAGGGTTATGTAAAAATGTGTATTCTATGTAATTAATTATTAATTTGCGTATTTTGATCTACCTGTTTTTATGACCATGTACTCTGATTAATTTTGTAAATAGTATTCCATTTCTTGATACTGTTGGGAATTTTGACAATTTTAGAATAGCTAAACCATTTTCTACGTTTTCTATGAATTTTAATATGTTGTCGACCTGTTTTATTTTGTGCAAGATGACAGAGTGGAATAAGATTAGGAGTGTCTCCACTCAATTATTATGGTCTAAAAATTGATTTATGCTTAATTAGACGAATGCTAAATTTTGTTGATGTTTTGAGCATATGCATTTCCGCTGTTTCTTTTTTGGGACATTTTCTGAGTCTGTTTACGTTACACGAACATCCTCAGACAATGTGGGGCACGTGTAACGCCGGAAATGCATATCCTCCTATTTCCATCTATTGTACTATTATTTTTTTTCCTTGTTTTGTTACCTCAAGATATGACATTTCTGTCTCTTTATATATTGTAATTGTTTTACTGTTTGTATATATATATTTATGCACTCATGTCGATGTATAATTGGTTTGTTTCGTAAATATTATTTGTATTTTACGCTGGGTCTTGCCTAGGGAAAACTGCTATCGAACGATTACGTCGATGGGTCGTGTGAAGAATCAAAGTGGGTAGGATCTTTGGTAGTGTTAACTCTGCCGCGTGGAGCGCGGGCAGAACAGAGTGAAAGAGTCTGGCTGGAGTAGCGAGTGGAGCAGGTGTGTTGTGAGAAGCTCCCGCGAGTTGCCGCGCTTTCGGGGTTTGGCAGCATGTAATTGCGCTCGACTCGCGATGATAGTTTCTGACATGGTGTCGCGGACGGGAAGCATTAGCTGGCGCACATCAAGAGCCCGTTTCGCCTGGTGACCGTGTCGAGAAGAAGGCGCGCCAACATCCAGCTTCTGCAACAGCGACGGCCGACAATGAGTGACTGTCGCCACCTCCTCGATCGACGGCTTCAAACCTTCAATCAACCAACAAGGAAGACTAAAAGCACGTAAAGTTTCAGAACTGTATGGCAGACCTCAGCTTTTAATCTTGTTCCATTTGCCTCGCAAAATTACAGCAACTTAGCATGAACCTTTGTTGCTCATTGTCCCAATTGCATTGCCAAGCAGGGTCCCTTCCTTTTCCGAAATGAGCCCGAGGGTCGTTGAAATTCAAACGCCAGCATCATTCGATTTCACTGCTTTAATTTCAAAGTTCAGCTGGCTACAATATTTAAATTGCACAAGCACAAATTAAGAGTGCGAGTTTTGTTACCGTATTTTAGTTACCTGTGACTGCAGCTCAGCTTGGTACGTACTAAATTTTACTATTGTTAATTGTTCAGAATCATTTAATTCAAGTTCAAAGTTAAATCTCTTCTTTCTAAATTGCGTAGATTCAAGTAGCTTTTGAAATGATTGTTGAGGTAGTCCAAGACTAACCGTATTTTACTGAATTTCGATGTGCTTCAGAAAGAAAGCTCACTATTAACTTCAGTCACTAAATTAACTTTCGATTTTCCGGTTTTAGTAATTCTTTTGCTAAATTGAGTCAGAGTGTAGCGAAATTTATTACTTCTGACAAACTTTCAGTTTTCACACTACACGTGTCAACCTTCAGTTGCCACGCTTCTAGTGTTAATTATATGTGTAATAACCTTTCTTTTTCAGTTACTATAGTAATTGTCCTTAGGACTGGCGACCGTGATTTCCTCCAAATCTCAAATATCTAATTACCGCTAGTTAATTGTTAACGTAACGGCCGCACATTTACTTTCTTTATTAACTTTATCCCTATTTCAAAATTAATTTCCACCAGTTTCACTTGCATTTTTCCTTTCATTAAGATGTAACCCTTTCCTCCCTCTTTACCGATAGATTAACTTCGGTGACGATTGCTTTTCCCAAATTTCCATTAGGTACACGCGGTTTAATTTTTCACTGTCATTAAGGTCGGTAAGTGAGGGGGAGGTTACAGGCTGTGACTGGGAGATCTAATGGTTTATGTGTGGGAGAGAGGTGTTAATTTTCTGATAAGGCAGAATTTTAACAGGCGAAAATGTGTGCCAGGTTACTGTTGACAAATCCTTTTCCCTTTGCAGGTATGATGACATCATAGAAAGTGGGTGTGGCTTGTGACATGTCTTGTGTTCAAGGAAAATCTGCGTGACGTCACCACGGTTTAAGGTCGCTCAAAGTGCGTCAAAGAGTAGGTATCTGTATTATTTTATGTATATCGACTGAAGCAGTGAGTGAAAATTTGTACCAAGGACGGGAATCGAACCTGGGTTTCCTGGTTACTATGCGGGTGCGTTAGCCACTAAGCCACCTTGGCACAGTAGTTCACCCAACTACACGGATTACCCTGTCACGCCTCCCTCCTCGATCTAAATTCTCGCTGCAGCCTCAGTCTTCTTTTACGTTCGAAGCTAAGATGCTGTTATACAACACAGAGAGTCTCAGCAATTCTGTTCGTGGGTAAGTGGATCTTTAAAGCAGATCAGGGCGGCAGTGAGCACTTGGATCGAGAAGGGAGGAATGTCAGGTAATCCGTGTAGTTGTCTTAACTGCTGTGTCTAAGAGGCTTAGTGGCTAATGTACCTGACTGTTAAGCTGGGGACACGGGTTCGATTCCCGGCCTTGGTACAATTTTTCACTTGTTGCTTCAGTCTACACATATGAAATCAAATCTATACGAGACCAGTGAGGTCTCTGATGTTATGTCATTTCATTTATGTAAGTACTTTCGACTAGGTTTCAGGCTGGAACCCCCAGTTACGTTCGGTGCTCAGGTACTATTCCGGAACAAACAGAGCATTGGCAGTTCTGTTCATGTGTAACGGGGAATCTAAATTATTGTTTATGCGTGAAGGAAGCCCCCATTGCACACATTCACGAGCAACAATTGGCTGTTCCAAATCATTGATATACCAGATGTAGGAGGATCAAGATGCTGCTGTCTCGGAAATGGTTTACGGGTATTTTGCTCTCCTGGGCATGCTGTGGTGTCTGGAGCATCGCTACTTGTGGTCGAGCCGTGAAGGGTTCATTCGCCGCCTATGCTATTTGGAAAGAGTGGCAGTTTGAACACAAACTACGTTACACAGAGGAATTGTCCAGTTTTGTGACTGATGTTTGTGCTTCAAGATCGGGAGCTAATTGGACAACTATAACTCGAATTGCAGAGTCTGTATATGAGATTTTGGGTTCTGCCTCCAGACCAGCGAATTCACATCGGAAACTTTGCCTTTGAAAAAGGCCAGCAGCCCATCGCAGGAGTGTCACTATTGAACAGGTTGTTTTTCGTATTGTTGAAATTCTAGTCGCAATGTGACCGTATGGAACCTTTGCAAACAATAATTCGAAAGTAACGATCCCATTCCCTCGAATTTAAGGGTGACTGGAGTCGGGAGAGCAGCCAAATTCTAGAGTAAGAGAAACGTCTCAGGGGAAGACAAATACAGGAAGAGTAACCATTGGACATTGTTATCAGTGACCTGAAAGGAGAGTAAATGATGATTCAAAGTTTGTAAATAAGTGTCCCAGCCTTCTCTGACAAAGTTGAATAGCGAATCCGCTTCTGGGCGGCTCTCCTCCTGGAAGTGACCACTGCCTGCATTTGGGTTCCCCTGAAACTGCTGCTGACCACTCAGAAGCTGAGTTTCTTGATGGAGCAACTGGTTTTCCTGATACTGTTATTGCCATTAATGCAACCGCTGTTCGAATTACTGTGGCACTTGCTGCTGCAGTCGCTGTTGCTGTTCCAAGAGTTCCACAAGATTCGCTTCCATTGTACACTGCTAACCTTTTACCATGCCGCCAGTTATTGTAACCAACGTTCGACTGACGACCCAAGAGAAACGGCCCAGTCTGGAGTCGTCAATGTCGGATCACCGAATGGGAACTGAAACGACAACGAAACAACAATGAAGAAACAGACAAGCAGAGAGGGCACTACAGAAATGCCAAGTCTGACAAGCAATCTGGAGACAGTAACCTTGCGATGAAGCGAAAATAGAGATCCATAAACAAGGGTGCCTTGTGACAACGTGATGGTTGCGTGGTCACTACACCATTGCATTCTGTGTCGATTTGCAGCTGTAATTGGCTTGCAGAATTATGTGTGGCGCCGCGGTTGGAAAGATTACGGTTCATGGACTTAACAGATGTGCTTAGCGGCTGAGATCCAGTTGTCTGCTCTCCGATGGGCTTTCAGCGACACCGGGCTATGATACCAGAAACTATGTAACTCAAATGGAGGTTCGAGTAGAAATACTTAGTTTCGAATATATGTACTTTTCTGTGTAGATCTTAAATGGGTTTAATAAGAAATTTTTTAACTATTTGTGGGAAAGAAATAAAATGGAATATCGAAAACACAGATTTACAGTTCTGATCTAGACCAGGACACACACACACAACACACACATACACACACACACACACACACACACACACACACACACACAGCCATAAAAATTATAAAAATCGATGCTCATATGCATGTATAATACCCACACTTCAGTTATCCAATATACTTGAGAATGAGAGGACACAGGAATGTGCAACAAACTTTACACATTATTTCAATCCTTTACGAAACTTCTTCTCGGACACGACGCCAACAAAACGATTGAAGGAAAAATTTGTCACTTACTACCTTATCCTGTTCATGTAATAAAACTGCCACATGAAACATGACGTTTTAATTTGTTACTTCTTTACTACGAACTGTATTCCCAATACATGTTGCAGACAGTATTCATATATACCACTGAATGCATCACAAAACTTACATCATTGTAGGACTCGTATTTCAGGCTGACGTGTTAATGTTGAGACGTGTGAAAAACTGCCACCTAATGCATGACGTTATAATTTATTATTTCTTTCCTACCAACTCTATTCTCAACATGTTTTGCAAACTGTATAAGTATATGCCGCTGAATGTACATAGCAAAATATATCATTCTGTGGTACACATTTACCTCATAAACACTGACATATATGAGAAACTGCCGCATTATGGACGATGTTTTAATTTGTTACTTTTTTAATATTAAATCTATTCACGACACATTTCGCAGGCTGTAGGCATAATAACACTGAATATACCTACAGAATTACATCACTGCATAGCACATAGTTCAGGATATAGACGTCATAAGCATAAAGTTGCATACAAACTAAACTGTAGGGCGAAATTCGATAGGCATAAACGTGAAATATGTTAAATACGTATGAAATACATCTGACATGAGCATATAAGAGCAAAGCCTCCAGTAAAAAGCTCACCCAAAATCTCTGGAAAGACTTCAATGAAATTTCGTACACATGTTAGTTACAATGTGGAAGTAAATACTGTAAAAGTAAGAACCACGCAGGTATGAGAAAAGCCCCCAATAAAAAGTTCATCCGAAATCTCTGGAAAGATTTCAGTCAAATTCCGTACACATATTCGATACAATGAGGAAAGAAATACTGTAGAGGTAAGAACCAAAAGCCTTCTGCTTTGGTGAGTGTGACAATGTGGAGGCTGAAGGAGAGGACAGGTACAGGAAGGGAAAATAACAGATGGTCAGAGGGAGTGGAGGGGGAAATGGACAGAAGGAGGGGAGAGGAAAAATGGACAGAGAAAGAAAAGAGGAGGAGATGGACAGAGACAGGGGTGAAAGAGACAGGCAAAAAGATGGGGGAGGATGAGATGAATAGACAGAGTGGGAGAAGGAAATGGACAGAGAAATGGAAGAGGAAGGGAGATACAGAAAAAGAGGAGAGGAGATGGACAGACAGGAAAGGGGAGGAGACGGACTGGGCGAGGGGCAGAATGAGATATAGAGGTGGACCAGAGGAGAGTTCCAATGAGAGGGGAGGAAGAAATGTAATTAGAGGAGGAACAGGAATTAGAGGAGGGAGGAATAGATGAATGAAGAGGGAAGGAGCAGATTGACAGAGATGGAGGTGGAGGAGATGGACAGATTGAGGACCAGGAAAAGATAGACAGAAAATGGGTGGCAGAGGAGGTGGATGGAGAGAGGGAGAGGTGGAAGCAGACAGAGAGAGGGAGGGCTGGAGGTGATGTACAGCGACAGGGCAGGCATGGATAGAGAGAGGAGGGAAGCGAGGTGAATAATGAGCCAACGGGGCAGGTACTGAGGGAAGGGAGAATAATGTGTATAGAGAGAGGGGAAGAAGGATATTGACAGAGAGAGGGAAGAAGAGGATATTGAGAGACTGATATTGAGAAGAGGATATTGAGAGAGTGGGAAGGAGGGATTGAACAGAGAAGTAGGTAAGAGGAGATGGACAAATAGATGGATTCGAATAAATAAATACAATGGCAACGCCGAGTTTCTCAGCTAATATATATATATATTTATATATATATATATATATATATATATATTGACCCAAGGTAAGACCATTGCGCAACAGTGTGGCGCACTGTCGGAAGCGAGTGCATTTTCTGCATTCCAAAGGGCACTACGGTAACAGGTGCATCCTACGAAAATGTTTTGAAGAACAAATTCCTTCCTGCACTGCAACAAAAACGTCTGCCGGTCGAAGTTGCCGTGCGGTTCTGGCGCTGCAGTCTGGAACCGCGAGACCGCTACGGTCGCAGGTTCGAATCCTACCTCGGGCCTGGATGTGTGTGATGTCCTCAGGTTAGTTAGGTTTAACTAGTTCTAAGTTCTAGGGGATTAATGACCTCAGCAGTTGAGTCCCATAGTGCTCAGAGCCATTTGAACCATTTTTGAACAAAAACGTCCGAGAAGGGCTGCGAGTGTGCTGTTTCACCAAGACAACGCACACGCACATCGAGCTAACGTTACGCAACAGTTTCTTCGTGATAACAACTTTGAAGTGATTCCTCATGCTCCCTACTCACCTGACCCGGCTCCTAGTGACTTTTGGCTTTTGCCAACAATGAAAGACACTCTCCGTGGCCGCATATTCACCAGCCGTGCTGCTGTTGCCTCAGCGATTTTCCAGTGGTCAAAACAGACTCCTAAAGAATCCTTCGCCGCTGCCATGGAATCATTGGGGTCAGAGTTGTGAAAAATGTGTACGTCTCCAGGGCGATTACGTCGAGAAGTAACGCCAGTTTCATCGATTTCGGGTGGGTAGTTAATTAGAAAAAAAAGTCGGAGGCCTTAGAACTTGAATGCACCTCGTATTAACATATACACTGCCGTTTCTGAAAAGTCCAACACCTTGAAGGAATTACCCGAATAGCGCCACACTTGGTGGAAACGGCGACGGATGTGCAAGCAATACGTGATACGTTTTGCAGCGAGATAGGGTACACGTAGACCGAGAAGAGCCCTCTAGTGTCGGTCCGACAGGGTCGGTGTTGCGCCTAGTGTAGTCGGGGCAGAGCTATCACGCAAGGTAGAAACATAACAGTGAGTGCCAGTATGCCTCGCGACTAAAATCTGTATTTCTCTTGAATCATGTCTAATTCCTCTGTAGCGATCCGGATCGCACCTGTTGCCTTTCTTGAATATGGAAACAATTTTGACAATATTCCGGTCCTCAGGTACCTTCACCTCAGTCCAACATAGGTGAATGGGATGTAGCATGCGTTCCTTCGGTGAAAGACGTACGTATTTAAACAATTCACCGTTCATTCCGTCGGTCCCTGTTTCTTTCCTGTCCTTCTATTTTTGCAGTGTTACGTCTCACTTATTCCTCTCGTTGATGTTTATGTTTCCGTTGAGAGGGCAATTGCCACAGATTCGACACTTTTATTCGAAGACTATAACTATAAGATAGCATGTTTCTTGTTGGTCCCTCGACACAGAAAACGGGAGGAGGTGGTTCTTAAAAGGGTGTGTAATCACCACTGACGGGAATGCAAGCTCTGCAACGTGCTCCGGTGTTGCCCACAAGGTCCGTAAGGAGTTGTTTGTGGTAGGGCGTTTCATTCCTCCACCAGTGCAGTTAACATCTGCTCCATGTTCGTTGGTACATACGGACATGCTGCAGTGCTTCTACCCAATTCTCCACACACCTGCACGATCGGTTTTAAGTCTGTTGAATGGACAGGCCACTCCATTGGACAAACGTGCTGTCTTTCTAAGACCATCTCCACTTGCTGTGTTCGACGCGTTTGCACATTATCATGATCAAAATGGAGCTAGGGCCGGATTCACGCCTGAAAATAAGCTCATGGGAACGGAGTACATTGTCACAACAGCCCTGACTGGTGAGTGCATCGTTTCAAAGATTTGGAGAGCAGTAGGCCCACGCAGTAAAATACATCTTCACATCATAAAACCTAGACCAGGAAAACAATCATGTTCGACTGCTTCGTGGGTGCATCAGATGTAGCTAATTCTCGTCATACGATGGGACGTCGATCATTATCGAACATCGTCGTTTCGGAGCGACTCTACGAGGCGGAAGCGACTCTGTACTTCTTCCCCTTGTGCGACCTTTTAGGTGTTCACCAGTCCCGACTTCATTTTTAAGGATGAAAATGCGAGGTCGAAAAGCGCAGGCGAAGGAGCTCTCGGAACGACAGGATATTCGAGGAATGGACCGGCGTGCCCGTTACCCGAATCACACCCCATCGAACACGTCTTGAAAGCGTAGGGGAGACTACTGCAGCAACTCCACACGCACCAACGACTATCCAGCAAAAAATGTTCAAATGTGTGTGAATTCCTAAGGGACCAAACACCTGAACTCGTCGGTCCCTAGACTTAAACACTTCTTAAACTAACTTAAACTAACTTAGGCTAAGAACAACAAACACATCTATGCCCGAGGGAGGACTCGAACCTCCAGCGGGAGGGGCCGCTCAGTCCCTGACATGACGCCTGAAACTGTGCAGCCACTCCGTGCAGCGACTCTCCAGCACTTGTCAGCTACGCTGCTGGAGAAATAGAAAACCCTATCACAAGAACTCCCAACCAACTTGTGGGCACGATAGAAGTATAATGCGGAGCGTGCATTTCCGTCTGTAGTAATGTTACACCCTACTGGTTCTCGACAGGACCAAAGTGAATCGCAATGACTACAATGTAATTACTGTCTTAGAACTAAAGTATACTTTCTGTTCCTCTCACTGCTTCTTACTTTCAGATACCACCTGAACTATAATACAGCTGTTCATTCTACATGCGGTCTTCATCTACTTCAACATAGATACACCGCAAACGAAGGTACGGTGCCGCGCGGAGGGTACCCTGTACCACTACAAGCCATTTCCTTTCCTGTTCTACTCGCAAATAGAGGGAGGGAAAAAAGACCGCCCATATGCCTTCGCATGAGCCCTAATTTCTGGTATCTTGTCTTTGTGGTTAAAACTGAAGAAACTGCAAAAAGGTGGGAATTTAAGGTGATGGAACCTGGATAAACTGACTAAACCAGAGGTTGTACAGAGTTTCAGGGAGAGCATAAGGGAACAATTGAAAGGAATGGGGGGAAGAAATACAATAGAAGAAGAATGGGTAGCTCTGAGGGATGAAGTAGTGAAGGCAGCAGAGGATCAAGTAGGTAAAAAGACGAGGGCCAGTAGAAATCCTTGGGTAACAGAAGAAATATTGAATTTAATTGATGAAAGGAGAAAATATAAAAATTCATTAAATGAAGCTGGCAAAAAGGAACACAAACGTCCCAAAAATGAGATCGACAGGAAGTGAAAATGGCTAAGCAGGGATGGCTAGAGGACAAATGTAAGGATGTAGAGGCTTATCTCAATAGGGGTAAGATGGATACTGCCTACAGGAAAATTAAAGAGACCTTTGGAGAAAAGAGAACCACTTGAACGAATATCAAGAGCTCAGATAGAAACCCAGTTCTAAGCAAAGAAGGGAAAGCAGAAAGGTGGAAGGAGTATATAGAGGGTCTGTACTAGGGCGATATACTTGAGGACAATATTACGGAAATGGAAGAGGATGTAGATGAAGATGAAATGGGAGATACGATACTGCGTGAAGAGTTTGACAGAGCACTGAAAGACCTGAGTCGAAACAAGGCCCCGGGAGTAGACAACATTCCATCAGAACTACTGATGACCTTGGGAGAGCCAGTCCTGACAAAACTCTACCATCTGGTGAGCAAGATGTATGAGACAGGCAAAATACCCTCGGACTTCAAGAAGAATATAACAATTCCAATCCCAAAGAAAGCAGGTGTTGACAGATGTGAAAATTACCGAATTATCAGTTTAATAACTCACAGCTGCAAAATACTAACACGAATTCTTTAGAGACGAATGTAACAACTGGTAGAAGCCGACCTCGGGGAAGATCAGTTTGGATTCCATAGCAGTGTTGGAACACGTGAGGCAATACTGACCCTGCAACTTAGCTTAGAAGGAAGATTAATGAAAGGCAAACCTACTTTTCTAGCATTTCTAGACTTCGAGAAAGCTTTTGACAATGTTGACTGGAATACTCTCTTTCAAATTCTAACGGTGGCAGGGGTAAAATACAGGGAGCGAAAGCCTATTTACAATTTGTACAGAAACGGGACTGCAGTTATAAGAGTCTAGGGGCATGAAAGGGAAGCAGTGGTTGGGAACGGAGTGAGACAGGGTTGTAGCCTCTCCCCGATGTTATTCAATCTGTATATTGAGCAAGCAGTAAAGGAATCAAAAGAAAAATTCGGAGTAGGTATTAAAATCCATGGAGAAGAAATAAAAACTTTGAGGTTCGCAGATGACATTGTAATTCTGTCAGAGACAACAAGGGACTTGGAAGAGCAGTTGAACGGAATGGACAGTGTCTTGGAAGGAGGATATAAGATGAAAATCAACAACACTAAAACGAGGATAATGGAATGTAGTCGAATTAAGTCGGGTGATGCTGAGGGAATTAGATTAGGAAATGAGACACTTAAAGTAGTAAAGGATTTATGCTATTTGGGGAGCAAAATAACTGATGATGGTCGAAGTAGAGAAGATATAAAATGTAGACTGGCAATGGCAAAGAAAGCGTTTCTGAAGAAGAGAAATTTGTTAACATCGAGTATAGATTTAAGTGTCAGGAAGTCTTTTCTGAAAGTATTTGTATGGAGTGTTGCCATGTATGGAAGTGAAACGTGGGCGATAAATAGTTTGGACAAGAAGAGAATAGAAGATTTCGAAATGTTGTGCTACAGAAGAATGCTGAAGATTAGATGGGTAGATCACGTAACTAATGAGGAGGTACTGAATAGAACTGGAGAGAAAAGGAGTTTGTGGCACAACTTGACAAGAAGAAGGGACCGGTTGGAAAGACATGTCCTGAGGCATCAAGGGATCACAAATTTAGCGTTGGAGGGCAGCATGGAGGGTAAAAATCCTAGAGGGACACAAAGAGATGAATACACTAAGCAGATTCAGACGGACGTAGGTTCCAATAAGTACTGGGGGATGAAGAAGTTTGCGCAGGATAGAGGAGCATGGAGAGCTGCTTCAAACCAGTCTCAGGACTGGAGACCACAACAACAACATCTTTGTGGTCCTTACGCGCAATGTATGTTGGCAGCAGGAAAATCGTTCGGCAGTTAGCTTCAGTTGCTGGTTCTTTAAATTTTAACGATAATTTTTCTCGAAAAGGACGTCGCCTTCCCTCCAGGGATTCCCGTTTGAGTTAATGTAGAATCTCCGTAGCGCTTATGTGTTGATAGAACCTACTGGTGAAACATCTAGCAGCCCGCCTCGGAATAGCTTCCATGTCTTCCTTCGATCCGACGTGGTACGGACACCCAAACACTCGAGCAGTACTCAAGAATTGGGCGAACCAGCGTCCTATATGGCGACCCGTATACTGGTGAACCACTCCTAGAATTCTGCGAAGAAACCGAAGTCGATGATTCACCTTCCCTGTCACAGTTCACACATGCTCGTTCCATCTCATTTCGCTTTGCAACGTTACGCCCAGATATTTAAGCTACTCAACTGTGTCAAGCGGGACACTAGTAATACTGTGCCTGGACATTACAGGTTTGATCTTCGTACTCATCCGCATTCACTTACATTTTTCCACATTTAGAGTTAGCTGCCATTCATCACCCAAACAGGAAATTTTGTCTAAGTCGTCTTGTATCTCGCTACAATCACTCAAATTCGACACTTCACCGTACACCATGGCATCAGCGGCAAGAAACTGCAAATTGTTGCCCACCCTGTCCCCCAAATAGTTCAAGTATATAGGGAACAACAGCGGTATTATCACACTTCCCTGGGGCACTCCTGGCGATGCCCTTGTTTCTGATGAATTTCTGATGGTCCAACTTTCATTCAGCTATGTTACCTGGTTGCGACACTTCGTAAGAACCTTACTTTCAACCTTAAGTTCTGCAGTACCAGTGTACACTGAGGTGGCCCAGGTCATAAGAGAGCGATGAGAATATATATAGATGATAGTATAGAGTACACAAGGTGGTCTGGTTAGACGAGACCCCATTTAAGTTGGCGAGAGTTTATGGCAAGGTTCGAGTGTGGCCCAGACCCAACGAAGTCATAGACACAAGATGTCAACAAGAAACTGTGATAAGTGGTGAAGCCTCCGCAATGATGTTGGCTGTGTTGATTTGGAATGGTCCGACTCCTCTGGTCCAACTGAAGCGATCAGTGGCTGGAAATGATTACTTTCCGCTACTTGGAGACGATTTGCTACCATTCATGGACTTCATGTTGTCAAACAATGGTATACTTTTTGTGGATAACAATGTGCTACGTGACCGGGCCACAGATATTTGCGATTTATTTGAAGAACATTCTGGACAACGCGAGCCACACAGCTCACGCGATATGAGCCATCGAACATTTGTGGGACGTAATCTGGCGGTCAGTTCGTGCAAAAAATTCTGCACCGACAAAACGTTCACAATCATGGCGGCTGTAGAGACGGTATGGTTCAAAATTTCTGCATGGGACTTCCAACGGTGTTGAGAGCATGCCACGTAATGTTGTTGCACTTCGTCGGACAAATGGAAGCCCGACACGGTATTTGGAGATGATTCAAATGGTCCAAATGGTTCAAATGGCTCCAAGCACTATGGGACTTAACATCTGAGGTCATCAGTCCCCTAGAATGAGAACTACATAAACCTAAATAACCTAAGGATATCACACACCTCCATGGCGGAGGCAGGATTCGAACCTGCGACCGTAGCAGCAGCGCGGTTCCGGATTAACGCGCCTAGAACCGCTCGGCCAAAGCGAGCGGCTATTTGGAGATAACGCATGACTTTAGTCATCTCTGTGTATGTACGAATCAGTAGTATATCAAACAGTTTAATTCACAAGAACTTTATCTACTTGTTGGAAAGAACACGAATCGGGTACTGATAAACAACGGAAACTGAGAAATAATTGTCATAAAGAGAAGTGGACTGATAAGTCCATAAATTGATGTAGTTCCCTCTGAAAAACAAGGTACAGTATTTTGTTCGTCATGCACACCAGGGCTTAAAAATGCAAGTTCTCTCGAAACCAACGAATATATAACAGTAACACTATCAAGAAATGTAATTCGACATGCTGAACAAAAAGTGACGTCACAGCAGCAAATTGCCTTTACATGGGTGGCCAAAACTGACTGCTTGTATAACAAATGCCTCCTGAACCAGTTCTAAATAGCAGACTTATACATAATCCAATTGTTGTTGTTGCTGTTGTGGTCTTCAGTCCTGAGACTGGTTTGATGCAGCTCTCCATGCTACTCCATCCTGTGCAAGCTTCTTCATCTCCCAGTACTTACTGCAACCTACATCCGTCTGAATCTGCTTAGTGTACTCATCTCTTGGCCTACCTCTACAATTTTTTCCATCCACGCTGCCCTCTAATGCTAAATTTGTGATCCCTCGATGCCTCAGAATATTCCCTACCAAGCGGTACCTACTTCTTGTCAAGTTGTGTCACAAACTCCTCTTCTCTCCAATTCTATTCACTACCTCCTCATTTGTTATGTTATCTACCCATCTAATCTACAGCATTCTTCTGAAGCACAACATTTCAAAAGCTTCTATTCTCTTCTTGTCCAAACTATTTATCGTCCACGTTTCACTTCCATACATGGCTACGCTCCATACAAATACTTTCAGAAAAGACTTCCTGACGCTTAAATCTATACTCGATGATAACAAACTTCTCTTCTTCAGAAACGCTTTCCTTGCCATTGCCAGTCTACATTTTATATCCTCTCTACTTGGACCATTATCAGTTATTTTGCTCCCCAGTAGTAAAACTCTTTTACTACTTTTAAGTGTCTCATTTCCTAATCTAATTCCCTCAGCATCACCCGACTTAATACGACTACATTCCATTATCCTCGTTTTACTTTTGTTGATGTTCATCTTATACCCTCATTTCAAGACACTGTCCATTCCGTTCAACTGCTCTTCCAAGTCCTCTGCTGTCTCTGACAGAATTACAATGTCATCTGCGAACCTCAAAGTTTTTATTTCTTCTCCATGGGTTTTAATACCTACTCCGAAATTTACTTTTGTTTCCTTTACTGCTTGCACAATATACAGATTGAGTAGCATCGGGGAGGGGCTACATCCCTGTCTCACTCCCTTCCCAACCACTGCTTCCCTTTCATGTCAAATGACTCTTATAACTGCCATCTGATTTCTGTAGAAATTTTAAATAGCCTTTCGCACCCTGTATTTTACCCCTGCCACCTTCAGAATTTGAAAGAGAATATTCCAGTCAACATTGTCAAAAGCTTTCGCGAAGTCTACAAATGCTAGAAACATAGGTTTGACTTTCCTTAATCTTTCTTCTAAGATAAGTCGTAGGGTCAGTATTGCCTCACGTGTTCCAGCATTTCTTCGGAATCCAAACTGATCTTCCCCGAGGTCGGATTCTACCAGTTTTTCCATTCGTCTGTAAAGAATTCGCGTTAGTATATTGCAGCTGTGATTTATTAAACTGATAGTTCGGTAATTTTCACGTCTGTCAACACCTGCTTTCTTTGAGATTGGAATTATTATATTCTTCTTGAAGTCTGAGGGAATTTCGCCTGTCTCATACATCTTGCTCACCAGATGGTAGAGTTTTGTCAGGACTGGCTCTCCCAAGGCTGTCAGTAGTTCTAATGGAATGTTGTCTACTCCCGGGTCCTTGTTTCGACTTAGGTCTTTCAGTGCTCTGTCAAACTCTTCACGCAGTATCGTATCTCCCATTTCATCTTCATCTACATCCTCATCCATTTCTATAATATTGTCCAGCAGAACATCGCCCCTGTATAGACCGATGTTAACAAATTTCTCTTCTTCAGAAACGCTCTCTTTGCCACTGCCAGTCTACATTTTATATCCTCTCTACTTTCGACCATCATCAGTTATTTTGCTCCCCAAATAGCAAAACTCCTATACTACTTTAAGTGTCTCATTTCCTAATCTAATTCCCTCAGCATCACCCGACCTAATTTGACTACATTCTATTATCCTCGTTTTGATTTTGTTGATGTTCATCTTATATCCTCCTTTCAAGACATTGTATGATCCAATTATAAATAAATAAACCAAACGAAGCTTACTTTACTCGCAATCGTCAGCCTGAGCTCAGGGGCGAACCTCTTAGAGAGCCCGCAAAAAATGTTAAACACTGAGATCTATGTTGTCCGCCTGTAAACCGAAAATAAACACTACGTACACGCACGACCTTTGCCCACACGTCTGTTACATTATTGACCGGTTAAACGCGTTACCACGGAAATCGCGGCGCAGCAGTCGTGACGCAGCGACGATGGGATGGCTGTTGGTGCTGCTTTCGCTCGCACTGCCTCTGGTGGAGGGAGAGCCCGGCGAGGTTGGTGGATGCCAGAGGTTCGTCGAGATCGAAGACCAGCCGTACGTGGCGTCGCTGCAGAAGATCGCGGAGGGACACGTGTGCACGGCGACGCTGATCACGACCCGCTGGCTGCTGACGGCCGCCCAGTGCATCGTCGACAGGGAAGGAGAGCCTTTGCCCGCCGCCGACTACTTCGTGCTCATGGGCTCTTCCAACTTCACTAACCAAATCGCTTTAAAGGTTCGTACTCCTCAGACAGTTTACTTTCCCGTCGTTTGCCTTGTAAGCTCGCCGGAAACATTAGGTTCATGTGTAAGCATGTAGCGTTTGGTAATTTCCAAGAATGATTGCCAATCGAAGTTGGACGGCTCCAATCGATATATATCGAAGATGCGGTAGTAAATCGATTATGGAAGTCTCGTGGCGCGCGTTGTTATACATTATTTGTGACCGTCATTTTTATCAGTTTTGCGTTGTTTCTTCAGTTCGTGTACGTTACATTCCCGCCGTAATTGTTTGTGATTCCATTGGGAAATCGACACGGTTTCTCTTGATAGCGAGTGTAATGTCTGCTGTTTCTCACGATTCTTCTGCGGAATGCCTCACATGGAAAACTCTAATTCCATGCCTATCTAGCATAGAAAAATGTTTGACTTTTTGCCGGACATATGGACTTCTGCCGGACGAGGAAAGGAGGGACTGTGTTGACTGTGGTGCTGCGAAGTCTGTGAAACTTCGTAAGAGGAGTGTGGACACTGAAATTATGTTGCAATTTCATTGCGGACTTTGCGTAAAGCGAACCAGCGTCAGGAGAAATACATGGTTCGAATCCTCCAAATTATCGATTCAGACGAGCGTAATTCTTGTGTCGTGCCGGATTCGAGATTACACGTTGCAAGCCACAGCATCAGAAACTGAGTTATCGGCAAATACCGTGTGTGACTACTTCGGGTTTTGCCAACAAGTGTGCTACGTGATAGTGACAAATGACAGTGTGTCAATTGGTGGACTGAATAAAAAAGTAGGAGGAGACGAGTCTCATATTGCTAGACGAAAGAATCAGTTAGGACGACCTTCTTAAAGTGAAGTAGATCATATTTGGGTTTTTGGTGGGACAGAAAGAGAGTCACGCAAATGTTTCACTGTGAGGGTATTGTCCCGAGACAAGGTGACTTTAATGGTCTCATAAAACATTTCATACTGCCTGGAACAAAAGTCATCACAGACGGGTTTCACTCATACCAGACTCTCAAAGCTCAAGGGTTCGAGCACGAATTCGTGAACCACTCTGTGGAGTTTCTGTCTTCAGGTGGCGCCTGTGTCCGTACCCAGAATATAGAACAGCTGTGGAAGTCTGTCAAGTCTACTATAAAAAAAGAGTAGGGCGTCCAGGACAGAGGGAAGAACTGTATTTGTTCCAGTACCTACACTTTCACAACTTGCGTTTGCAGGGAAAAGTCGATGCGTGCGACACACTGCCGATATTACTGCGCGATATTGGCAGAGTTTACCCTGGGTACGGGAAAAAAGGAATTGTCCCTGCAGCTTATACATCACGCGGACTGTCACAAGACGATAACACCGACGACGCCTAAGGTAAGTCGTCTCCTTCCAATTTGCAAGTGCTTCTCTAACGGTTTTCCTTTGTCGTTCTGTAGTGACATCTTCAAACATACTCGTAACGCGCGTAACGAGACTTCCATAATCGATTTACCATCGCATATTCTATATGTATCGGTTGGAGCCCTCCAACTTCGATAGGCAGTCATTTTTGGAAATTACCGAGACTTTAGTCAATGAAATACAGAGGGATCCAAAAATTTTTTCCACTGTTTAAAAGTCCACAACTTGCAAACTAATTGATGGAGTTGTCTCATTTTTGGTGAAAGCATAGTTTAAAGTCCAACTTAAAGATATTGCTGTAGGTGTTCGAAATGGTCACCATTAAGATCCACACGCAAACGATGCCGCCGAACTGCAGCACGAACTACTGAGTGCAACTTGTTCAGTTGGATATTTGCGCATCAATCCAATGTGCGTGGCTTTCGTCGATAAATGACGTCCTTTAGTGTTCCCCAAAGGTAAAAGTGCAGAGGAGTTAGGTCTGCGGAACGTGGTGGACACTCCACAGCACCTCTACGGCCTATCCGTCTTCCTGGTAGATTTTTGTCGAGATACGTCCTAACACGATTTTGGTAGTGGGCTGGAGCACCATCTTATTGAAAGTAAACTCTTCCGTCTCAAAAATGGTTCAAATGGCTCTGAGCACTATGGGACTTGACATATATGGTCATCAGAACCCTAGAACTTAGAACTACTTAAACCTAACTAACCTAAGGACATCACACACATCGATGCCCGAGGCAGGATTCGAACATGCGACCGTAGCGGTCGCGCGGTTCCAGACTGAAGCGCCTAGAACCGCTCGGCCACAACGGCCGGCTCGACATCAAGGGATCACTAGTGTACTGCTGGAGGGAAGTTTGGGGGTAAAAATTATAGAGGGCGTCCAAGAGATGAATAAAGTAAGCGGATTCAGAAAGGCGTAAGTTGCAGTAGCTATTCAAAGATTAACAGGTTTGCATAGGATAGAGAAGCACAGAGAGTTGCATCAAACCAATCTTCGGGCTGAGTACTATAACAGCAACAACAAGAACAGGGCGAAGTATCCAACGTGTCACCTACGTATGGTGTACCACTCGCAGACATCGGTGTAAGCACAATGGTCGTATACGATGCTAATATACAATATTAACCGAGAGCGTAAGGAGACGAGTTTAAAGCACTATCAGTTAAAATCGATTTCAAACCGCACAGGAATTGCAACTGTCAGTTCAAGACCACGTCAAGCAGTTTGCGAGCGAACATTGCAAAGATAATCGCATACAGTGGAAATTTGGAGTCCGCTTCTTAACAAAAGTCTGTTGCTCACAGGGACATAAAAACTGTATGGCTTCAGTGGCCAAACAAAACAGAAAGTAGGCGATGCCAGAATGGATAAGTATAGTGTCGTCCAAAGAGACGCGTTCTTACGTCAGTTCAAATGATATAAGGTGGTCTAATGAGGCGATCAACGTGCTGTGTTGAGGTTGTAGTTCATGGCCACAGATTGTTCCGTGATGTGTTTGTGGTGTTTCTCGAGCATTGTCTTCACCCCATTCATTTACGTCAACATGAAACGGGAAATTTACTTCAACATCCACGGTAATCTAGTGTTCTGTCCTTCTACGTATTCCAAGGTGACAACAGGTGGGGGGGGGGGGTAACTTCTGGTGTCAGATTCCACCCCACAGCTCTGACCAATGATGTTCACGAAAGAGGGGATGAAAGCGACCTCTTATTTAACGCTGGAGTCTAGCATTAGGTGCGATTCCAGCAGTCTGCTTTGATCCGTGACGCCCTGTGTGACATCATGAGTTCACGCTGCGAAGGATGTAATCGTCCTGTTATTAAAAGTTATCTCTGGATGTTTTAGTTAATGGTGTGATCCATGATGTTTGAAAACTATGCTCTAAATTCCATATACGTAATTATGTTTAGAGTGTGGTTTCGATGGAACTGAGAGAACAGCTTCAGTTGTCAAATGGTTCAAATGGCTCTAAGCACTATGGGACTTAACATCTGAGATCATCAGTCCCCTAGACTTAGAACTACTTAAACCTAACTAACCGAATGACATCACACACTTCCATGCTCGAGGCAGGATTCGAACCTGAGACCGTAGCAGCAGCGCGGTTCCGGACTGAAGCGCCTAGAACCACTCGGCCACAGCGGCCGGCTTCAGTTGTCGATTGAGAAACTAATAGCGATTATATTTTCTTCTCACAAATGTATGACTCTTTCCGTATTTAACACGATTTCGGATGGTAAAGTTAGGCAGTGACTTACGAGCACAAGTTGAATTGCTGCCGGCGGGATTATTATCATGTTGCAGCTTACAATTATTGTTTTTGTTAAGTGGCAAGTTTGTTGAGGGTGGATTTAGGTAGGAGCCCAAATGCATAGCTCAAATGGTCGTGAGTGATGTTTTTAATTTTGTGTTTTAAAAATATCTGGCTTTTTTTTAATGTGACGTCTTTGAGGTGCTACGTCTATAATATCGTTTGTTCTTATAGGGGTCGTGTTGCTGTTACCGGTGACTCACTCTCGTGGAGCATGTTCCTTTTTGTGATTTTGTTTGTAGTAATGGTTTAGTCGAAGGGGGTCGAATCTTTGAAATTCCTTAGTTATTTATTTCCGCTCGCTTTTTGATCTATTGAGTTTTGTCTTTAGTGCGGTTCCAGCTCATTTTGTATACACTCCTGGAAATTGAAATAAGAACACCGCGAATTCATTGTCCCAGGAAGGGGAAACTTTATTGACACATTCCTGGAGTCAGATACATCACATGATCACACTGACAGAACCACAGGCACATAGACACAGGCAACAGAGCATGCACAATGTCGGCACTAGTACAGTGTATATCCACCTTTAGCAGCAATGCAGGCTGCTATTCTCCCATGGAGACGATCGTGGAGATGCTGGATGTAGTCCTGTGGAACGGCTTGCCATGCCATTTCCACCTGGCGCCTCAGTTGGACCAGCGTTCGTGCTGGACGTGCAGACCGCGTGAGACGACGCTTCATCCAGTCCCAAACATGCTCAATGGGGGACAGATCCGGAGATCTTGCTGGCCAGGGTAGTTGACTTACACCTTCTAGAGCACGTTGGGTGGCACGGGATACATGCGGACGTGCATTGTCCTGTTGGAAAAGCAAGTTCCCTTGCCGGTCTAGGAATGGTAGAACGATGGGTTCGATGACGGTTTGGATGTACCGTGCACTATTCAGTGTCCCCTCGACGATCACCAGTGGTGTACGGCCAGTGTAGGAGATCGCTCCCCACACCATGATGCCGGGTGTTGGCCCTGTGTGCCTCGGTCGTATGCAGTCCTGATTGTGGCGCTCACCTGCACGGCGCCAAACACGCATACGACCATCATTGGCACCAAGGCAGAAGCGACTCTCATCGCTGAAGACGACACGTCTCCATTCGTCCCTCCATTCACGCCTGTCGCGACACCACTGGAGGCGGGCTGCACGATGTTGGGGCGTGAGCGGAAGACGGCCTAACGGTGTGCGGGACCGTAGCCCAGCTTCATGGAGACGGTTGCGAATGGTCCTCGCCGATACCCCAGGAGCAACAGTGTCCCTAATTTGCTGGGAAGTGGCGGTGCGGTCCCCTACGGCACTGCGTAGGATCCTACGGTCTTGGCGTGCATCCGTGCGTCGCTGCGGTCCGGTCCCAGGTCGACGGGCACGTGCACCTTCCGCCGACCACTGGCGACAACATCGATGTACTGTGGAGACCTCACGCCCCACGTGTTGAGCAATTCGGCGGTACGTCCACCTGGCCTCCCGCATGCCCACTATATGCCCTCGCTCAAAGTCCGTGAACTGCACATGCGGTTCACGTCCACGCTGTCGCGGCATGCTACCAGTGTTAAAGACTTCGATGGAGCTCCGTATGCCACGGCAAACTGGCTGACACTGACGGCGGCGGTGCACAAATGCTGCGCAGCTAGCGCCATTCGACGGCCAACACCGCGGTTCCTGGTGTGTCCGCTATGCCGTGCGTGTGATCATTGCTTGTACAGCCCTCTCGCAGTGTCTGGAGCAAGTATGGTGGGTCTGACACACCGGTGTCAATGTGTTCTTTTTTCCATTTTCAGGAGTGTATATTTTCTTTCCGTTTACTTTGCAGGAGTTTGTGTGTGCTATTTTTTGATTAAGTTGTTGTTTTGCGGGATATGTTTGGTATCGCTGTTTTCGTGTCAGATCCACAGGGTGAATCACCTAAAACTTGCACAGCAAATATTGCGGATCGATGGAAAGTGCTATTGATGTGCAGTTTTCACAGAATGGATACGCAGTCAGCGGCTCGTATCGTTAGCCAATAAACAGCATTTAATAATACTTAGAAAGTGTATTTTTGTGCAAACTTACACTCTTTTGAATGGAACAAGGCCTTACATCAGCTATCTAAAAGTGGGGTAGATTAGAATGTCAGTGGTGTTTTTTGCAGGATTCTAGCGCGAGTCGTTTACGAGATATCGTATTTTAAAAGGTTTCCACACCAACACTTGTTTCTGCTACTCAACCTGCGTAGTTGCTAGGAACTATGCTGTTATGTTTATTTACAGCGTGCCTGTGTGTTCCTTGAGTGCATTGCGACTAGCTGCTCAGTCAGAGTGTGACAGTCGAAGCAGTAGCTCGTGAGTGGGCTATGCGATTTACCAGTGCAGAAAAAGCCGACATTCTCATGGTGTATGGAGGTTGTAGGAAGAATGCAGTTCGTGCTTGTACGGTGTATGCTGCGAGATATCCCAATGAACACTATCATCACGGCAATTATTTATCAGCCTCTTGAACCAGTTACATTGAAGTGGCAGTGTAGTGCCTAGACAACATAACGGAAGTTCAAGGCAACCGTAAAATGCGTTTTACACAGGTACGTGCCGAGTAAAACTATGAGGGACGGAAAAAAACCCACCGTGGTTCAACAACAAAGTTAGGAAACTACTGCGAAAGCAAAGAGAGCTTCACTGCAAATTTGAACGCAGCCAAAACCTCTCAGACAAACAGAAGCTAAACGATGTCAAAGTTAGCGTAAGGAGGGCTATGCGTGAAGCGTTCCGTGAATTCGAAAGTAAAATTGTATGTGCCGACTTGACAGAAAATCCTAGGAAGATCTGGTCTTACGTTAAATCAGTAAGTGGATCGAAACAGCATATCCAGACACTCTGGGATAATAATGGCATTGAAACAGAGGATGACAATCGTAAAGCTGAAATACTAAACACCTTTTTCCAAAACTGTTTCACAGAGGAAGACCGCACTGCAGTTCCTTCTCTAAATCCTCGCACGAACGAAAAGCTGGCTGAAATCAAATAAGTGTCCAAAGAATAGAAAAGCAACTGAAATCACTCAACAAAGGAAAATCCACTGGACCTGACGGGATACCAATTCGATTCTACATACAATACGTGAAAGAACTTGCCTCCCTTCTAACAGCCGTGTACCGCAAGTCTCTAGAGGAACGGAAGGTTCCAAATGATTGGAAAAGAGCACAAGTACTTTCAGTTATCAAGAATGGTCGTCGAGCAGATGAGCAAAACTATAGGCCTATATCTCTGACATCGATCTGTTGTAGAATTTTAGAACATGTTTTTTGCTCGCGTATCATGTCATTTCGGGAAACCCAGAATCTATTCTGTAGGAGTCAACATGGATTCCGGAAACAGCGATCGTGTGAGACCCAACTCGCTTTATTTGTTCACGAGACCCAGAAAATATTAGATACAGGCTCCCAGGTAGATGCCATTTTCCTTGACTTCCGGAAGGCGTTCGATACAGTTCCGCACTTTCGCCTGATAAACAAAGTAAGAGACTACGGAATAGTAGACCAGCTGTTTGGCTGGATTGAAAAGTTTTCAGGAAACAGAACACAGCAAGTTGTTCTCAAAGGAGAGACGTCTACAGACGTTAAAGGAACCTCTGGCGTGCCACAGGGGAGTGTAATGGGCCCATTGCTTTTCAGAATATACATATATAAGTGACCTAGTAGATAGTGTCGGAAGTTCCATGCGGCTTTTCGCGGATGATGCTGTAATATACATAGAAGTTACATCTTTACAAAATTGCAGTGAAATGCAGGAAGATCTGCAGCGGGAAGTGGCAACCGTCCCTTAACATAGACAAATGTAATGTATCGCGAATACATAGAAAGGAGGATACTTTATTGTATGATTATATGATAGCGGAACAAAACTAGTAGCAGTTACTTCTGTAAAATACACTACTGGCCATTAAAATTGCATTCACCAGGAAGAAATGCAGATGATAAACGGGTATTCATTGGGCAAATACATTATACTAGAACGGACATATGATTACATTTTCACGCAATTTGGGTCCACAGATCTTGAGAAATCAGTACCAAGAACAATCACCACTGGCCGTAATAACGGCCTTGATACGCCTGGGCATTGAGTCAGACAGAGCTTGGATGGCGTGTATAGGACAGCTGCCCATGCAGCTTCAACACGATACCACCGTTCATCAAGAGTAGTGACTGGCTTATTGTGACGAGCCAGTTGCTGGGCCGCCACTGACCAGACGTTTTCAATTGGTGAGAGATCTGGAGAATGTGCTAGCCAGGGCAGCAGTCGAACATTTTCTGTATCCAGAAAGGCCCGTACAGGACCTGCAACATGCGGTCGTGCATTATCCTGCTGAAATATAGGGTTTCGCAGGGATCGAATGAAGGGTAGAGCCACAGGTCTTAACACATCTGAAATGTAACGTCCACTGTTCAAAGTGCCGTCAATGTGAACAAGAGGTGACCGGGACGTGCAACCAATGGCACCTCATACCATCATGCCGGGTGATACGCCAGTATGTCGATGACGAATACACGCTTCCAATGTGCGTTGACCGCGATGTCACCAAACACGAATGCGACCTTGATGATGGTGTAAACAGAACCTGGATTCATCCGAAAAAATGACGATTTGCCATTCGTACACCCAGGTTCGTCGTTGAGTACACCATCGCAGGCACTCCTGTCTGTGATGCAGCGTCAAGGGTAACCACAGCGATTGCCTCCGAGCTGATAGTCCATGCTGCTGCAAACGTCGTCGAACTGTTCGTGCAGATGGTTGTTGTCTTGCAAATGTCCACATCTGTTGACTAAGGGATCGAGACGTGGCTGCACGATCCGTTACAGCGATGCGGATAAGGTGCCTCTCATCTCGACTGCTAGCGATACGAGGCCGTTAGGATCCAACACGGCATTCCGTATTACACTCCTGAATCCACCGATTCCATATTCTGCTAACAGTCATTGGATCTCGACCAACACGAGCAGCAATGTCGCGATACGATAAACCGCAATCGTGATAAGCTACAATCCGACCGTTATCAAAGTCGGAAACGTGATGGTACGCATTTCTCCTCCTTACACGAGGCATCACAACAACGTTTCGCCAGGCAACAGCGGTCAACTGCCGTTTGTGTATGAGAAATCAGTTGGAAACTTTCCTCATGTCAGCACGTTGTAGGTGTCGCCACCGGCGCCAACCCTGTGTGAATGCTATGAAAAGCTAAGCATTTGCATATCACAGCATCTTCTCTCTGTCAGTTAAATTTCGCGTCTGTAGCACGTCATCTTCGTGTTGTAGCAATTTTAATGGCCAGTAGTGTATCTGGGAGTATGCGTACGGAACGATTTGAAGTGGAATGATCATATAAAATTAATTGTTGGTAAGGCGAGTGCCAGGTTGAGATTCATTGGGAGAGTCCTTAGAAAATGTAGTCCATCAACAAAGGAGATGGCTTACAGAACACTCGTTCGCCCTACACTTGAGTATTGCTCATCAATGTGGGATCCGTATCAGATCGGGTTGACAGAGGAGATA
Organism: Schistocerca piceifrons; assembly: GCF_021461385.2. NCBI lineage: Eukaryota > Metazoa > Arthropoda > Insecta > Orthoptera > Acrididae > Schistocerca > Schistocerca piceifrons. The sequence continues at coordinate 105,936,820 of NC_060139.1, forward strand.
GCGAAGATCCAAACAAGAGCGGCGCGTTTCATCACAGGGTCATTTGGTAAGCGTGTTAGCGTTACGGATATGTTTAGCAAACTCAGGTGGCAAACTCTGCAATAGTGGCGCTCTGCATCGCGGTGTAGCTTGCTGTTTAGGTTTCGAGAGGGTGCATTTCTGGATGAGGTATCGAATATATTGCTTCCCCCTACTTATAGCTCCCGAGGATTCGAGCGCGCACGGAGGCTTTCCGGCAGTCGTTCTTCCCGCGAACCATACGCGACTGGAACAGGTAAGGGAGGTAATGACAGTGGCACGTAAAGTGCCCTGCGCCACACACCGTTGGGTGGCTTGCGGAGTATAAATGTAGATGTAGATGTAGGAAGAGTGACGACAGAAGAGGAGGAAATTAATATTCTTGCTGCTGTTGCAGTTGATCCCCACGTTAGCTTCCGCTCTTTCATACGAGGAAGTTGCATAAAGTAGGCAAGTAGCCAAACCATTCTCCATCGACATAGATCCCATCCCTGTCACATCTGCATCAAGAGGTGCGTGGAAACTATTATGAGAATCTCGTTAACTTCCGTACATGGTCGCAAGACAGCGTACTCCAGATGTATTATGTTTAGTGATGAAGTCACATTTATCAATCTTGGCCACCGCCGAAACGTGCAATATTGATCTGTTGACAAGCCCCGTTCGTTTCGCCAGGTGGAACGTCAGCGTCCAAGGTGTGTAAACTCTGCTCTGCTATCGCTCTCTTCGTGTGATCTATATAGGTCAAGCAAATTATTCGATTCCAGTTTTGTGTTCTCTGTAGATTTTGGTTCCATTTATTCTAGAGGAATCAGTGTGCGTGATTTTTCAATTTTTTTGATGCTTTGGAATGACCTCACCTTAATTAACCATTTTTAGAATTAACCATTTTAGCTTGTCCTTGTGCAAAACCCCCTCATTGCCACTGTTGACCTGTTAATTTCATTTAGTTAAAATTTTTTCAGGCGACTATCAACAGCATCGATATGCGTGTAGAAATGGGTGAGAACAAGCTGTGCTGTCTTACAATACATTTACTCACTATCGTTTCGATCATAGACCATCTTCATAGTGTAAAAATATCTATTGTGTATGACATGTGAAGTTGTCAAAATAGTTATTTTTTTCACTGTGAAGACGGTATGTGATCGAAACGGGTAGTCAATAAATATATTGTCAGACAGCACAGTGTGTTATCGTACATTTCTCTTAGTTCATTTTATTAGCTGACTGAATTATTTCGCACGTTTTTTGTTTGTTTTGACCGTAATGGTCTGCATAGTGGTTTCCATCTTGAATGATGTAATCGGGCTGTTACTGAATGTTATCTGTGGTTGTCTTAGCAATTCGTGTAAACTATTATCTTTAATAGAAATACGACCTCGTCTTGCTATACTCCCAGATGCTGCTGTGGTTGTCTTGGCAACTGATTAAATCATGTTGCTTATTGCAAATGTGTCGCGATTTCTGAGGGTGTATTAGACAGGAATCTAAAACAACACAGCCGGCCGGAGTGGCCGAGCGGTTCTAGGCGCAACAGTCTGGAACCGCGAGACCGCTGCGGTCGCAGGTTCGAATCCTGCCTCGGGCATGGATGTGTGTGACGTCCTTAGGTTAGTTAGGTTTAAGTAGTTCTAAGTTCTAGGGGACTGGTGACTTCAGTAGTTAAGTCCCATAGTGCTCAGAGCCATTTGAACCATTTTTCTAAAACAACACAGGGAGAGGCAATAACAAGGAAAATTATAAAAGAAATCATACATAGTACGTACCTCCTGCAAAAATGCAAAAACTGCAAACCTTGGAATTGGCAATTAGAACAGACCTATATAGGTGAATACTAGCTGTCGATTCCAAGATTTATTTTTGGCAGCAGTACAAAGAGCGATGTTTAAAAATTAAATCCTTAATGAAACAGCAGTCCACACGTAATAAAAATCACGAGAAATAACGGAACGCGGAATCGACAATTAGAGCGGTACCAGAAATGGAAGTCGTACACACCTACTGCAAAAACGCAAGAAGTAAAAAACCTTGGAATTGGCAACTAGAATTAACCTATATGGGTGAAATCTGGTTGACGATTCCACATCTCGTTACATTTCTTGAATTTTATTCATGGATGAAGTGCGATATCATTTACGATTATTGTGTCCATTTTCCGCTATTTCCTGTTACTGACGTTTCTGCGTTTTGTATATTTTATTACGTGAAATTTCTGTTGCTGCGTTATATCTTGTTCTTCTCCGCCCAAAGTCCTCACTTTCCCGCAGTAGATCTGTTAAATTTAGTATTTATTAATAAGAATTAACGCAATCTTATCATATCATGAATTCACGATTCTAATTATTTTAATCACGGAGAAGTGACAGCTGTCATATCATCACAAACTTGAAGACCATGTTCGCAATGTTATTTGCCCTAGCCGTTAGCTTCTGATGGAAATGATTTTGCCAGTTTGCGTCATTTACAGGTGTATTCATCATTCCGGTGGTAGTACCAAGTGTAAAGGAATCTAATTCGCTTCAAGTAAGTGAACGCATTTGAGCGATATTTTCTTTTACATACACAAATTGCGGTTACGCTGTATACTTTTACTCCAGTGAGTTTACTTCTGTCATTGCCTTTAGATTTCTTGTCAGTACAACTCGGAAACCTCTCGGGTGAACGCTGTGAGAAAGAAGGAATGGAAACATGGCAGAAAGTGTTAGCAGCACTTCCGGACAAAGGACACAGACCGAACATCACTGACGTTAGTCATAGTTAAGGAAAATACTGAATTACGAGAGCAGCCTTCTCCTATCACACACATCTCTTCTTGGTTATTTGATATGTGTAGCAAAAAGGAAGTTAGTTGTTGAGTAATTTCGTGGCGTTTTTGTTTTGCATGTTGGTATTCCGGTGGTTATTGGTTCATCCATCGACAGTAATTTTTTATTTGTGTTTCACTGTTGCTATGTGAACCACCAATTGGGTTTGGAGTTCATTCCACAATTACCTTGTTCACCTGATGTTGTGCCCTCAGATTTTCAACTTTTCCACTCTCCATCGAATAACCTTCAAGGAACTTTCGCGCTCAGAACATGGCTCAACATGTTCTGCACCTCAAAAACACGTGATTTCTACAGTCGAGTTATCGAAAAATCACCCAGCCGCTGGCAGACTGTCGTAAAACTGAAGGAGAATATATTTTTGATTACTGTAGTCTCTGTTACGTGTATCTGTTGTGTTTATTGTCATTTTGATATAGTGAGTGGAACTGTTGGTGCTATAAAATGGAGTACCAGGTAGAGAATTCGAAGCATTCCTGACATATTCTTCTGTTTTTGATAAGTAGAGGAATGGCAGCCAGAGGCATTTGCGCCGTGTGTAGGTATAATGGCACTGGACAGAGCACTCCAAGAAGATGATTTTCTAGTTTTAAGGAGGATCGTGTTGACATCAGTGACTACATGTTCAGGATGACTTCCGGGGTTTGATGAAGACTGGTTAAGGACATTAACTCACCATGATTCACGTCAGTGTACTCGAGAACAGGCAAATGTGATGAACAGATCATTCCACCACCGCGCAACATTTGAGAAGGTTAAAAAAAACCGGGGGCATTGGTGCTGCATTCTCTAAACAAAACTTAACCGCCGTTATGTCCATATTTTGCTCAGATGACAGCGGCAACGAATCGTGGCGTGAAGGCAATGGAACCCTGGTAGGTCGCTGGACGGGGGCGATGACCTCTGATACCATCTATTGGAGCTCGCAACTGTGTTCCTCGAACTATTCCATCACGCTCCTAGCCTTGTGACATGCCGCATTATCTTGTTGAAAAATCCCACTGCCAACGAGATACATCATCCCCATGAACGGGAGTACGTGGTCTGCAACTAGTGTAGGACACTCCTTCTCCGTTAAGGTGCCTTGAAAGAGCTTCATTAGACCTATGGATGCCCTCGTGAATGTTCCCCAGAGCATAACAGAGCCACAAACAGTTTGTCCCCGTCCCACAGTACAGGCGTAAAGGTGCCATTCCCCTGGAAGACAACGGATTCGCCCCATTAAATAGGCATGACGAAGATGGAATCGGGATTCATCGGACCATGCAACGCTGTGCCACTGTCTCGACGTCCAGTGCTAATGGTCACAAGCCCACTTGCCGATGTCGTGATGTTAACAGTGGAACATGCATGGGTCGTTGCCTGCGGAGGCCCATAGGAGTGTTGGTGGACTGTGTCTTCAAACACCATTGTGCTGTGTCCAGCGTTAAAGTCTCGTGTTAGTTCCGTCACAGTTCGCCACCTGGCCTGTTTTATCAATCTTCCAAGCCTACGACGTCCCAATCTGTAATGAGGTATAAGTCGTGCAATTTCCGAAATGCTTATGCAGAGCGTCCCGGTCATTACAGTCTGCCTTCGGTCAAACTCAGATACATCGCTCGCCTTCCCCATTCCACAATGATACTACATGCACAGTTCGTGTGTCTGACTAGCAGTTACTCCTCGCCAGGTGCCGCTACTATCATCTGGTTTATACCGATAGTAATTCGATGGTCATAACGTTCTGGTTGGTCAGTGTGTGTGTGTGTCTCTGCTAACTCGTCTTCAACTGACTCATGAGCAGCACCAACCATTCCTATCCCGTATTGCTTTGGTGACGAGAAATAGTGTCTTTATGATAACAAAAGGGAAAGAAGGTGTAAGAGGTCCATCACTAAGAAATTTATTGCTAGCTGACTCGATCAGATGTAACCTCGATGGACTGCTCACCCGCTGCCTGCGACATGTGCGCTACAATACAGGGTGTTACAAAAAGGTACGGACAAACTTTCAGGAAACATTCCTCACACACAAATAAAGAAAAGATGTTATGTGGAAATGTACCCGGAAACGCTTAATTTCCATGTTAGAGCTCATTTTAGTATCGTCAGTATGTACTGTACTTCCTCGATTCACCGCCAGTTGGCCCAATTGAAGGAAGGTAATGTTGACTTCGGTGCTTGTGTTTACATGCGACTTATTGCTTTACAGTACTAACATCAAGCACATCAGTACGTAGCATCTACAGGTTAGTGTTTATCACGAACGTGATTTAGCAGTCAGTGCAATGTTTACAAATGCGGAGTTGGCAGATGCCCATTTGATGTATGGATTAACACGGGGCAATAGCCGTGGCGCGGTACGTTTGTATCGAGACAGATTTCCAGAACGAGGGTGTCCCGACAGGAAGACATTCGAAGCAACTGGTCGGCGCCTTAGGGAGCACGGAACATTACAGCCTATGACTCGCGACTGGGGAAGACCTAGAACGACGAGGACACCTGCAATGGACGAGGCAATTCTTCGTGCAGTTGACGATAACCCTAATGCCAGCGTCAGACAAGTTGCTGCTGTACAAGGTAACGTTGACCACGTCACTGTATGGAGAGTGCTACGGGAGAACCAGTTGTTTCCGTACCATGTGCAGCGTGTGGAGGCACTATCAGCAGCTGATTGGCCTCCACAGGTACCCTTCTGCGAATGGTTCATCCGACAACGTGTCAATCCTCATTTCAGTGCAAATGTTCTCTTTACGGATGAGGCTTCATTCCAACGTGATCAAATTGTAAACTTTATCGATCAACATGTCTGGGCTGACGAGAATCCGCACGCAATTGTGCAATCACGTCATCAACACAGATTTTCTGTGAACGTTTGGGCAGGCATTGTTGGTGGTGTCTTGATTGGGCCCCATGTTCTTTCACCTACGCTCAATGGAGCACGTTATCATGATTTGATACGGGATACTCTACCTGTGTTGCTAGAACATATGCCTTTACAAGTATGACACATGTGGTTCATGCACGATGGAGCTCCTGCACATTTCAGTGGAAGTGTTCGTACGCTTCTCAACGACAGATTCGGTGACCAATGGATTGGTAGAGGTGGACCAATTCCATGGCCTCCAAGCTCTCCTGACCTCAACCATTTTGACTTTCATATATGGGGGCATTTGAAAGCTTTTGTCTACGCATCCCCGGTACCAAATGTAGAGACTCTTCGTGCTCGTATTGTGGACGGATGTGATACAACACGCCATTCTCCAGGGCTGCATCAGCGCATCAGGGATTCCATGCGACGAAGGGTGGATGCATGTATCCTCGGTAACGGAGGACATTTTGAACATTTCCTGTAACAAAGTGTTTGAAGTCACGCTGGTACGTTCTGTTGCTGTGTGTTTCCATTCCATGATTAATGTGATTTGAAGAGAAGTAATAAAATGAGCTCTAACATGGAAAGTAAGCGTTTCCGGACACATGTCCACATAACAGATTTTCTTTCTTTGTGTGTGAGGAATGTTTCCTGAAAGTTTGGCCGTCCCTTTTTGTAACACCCGTATAAGCGCAGTCCAGAGAGCAGTGTTGGCAGCGGTAGTGGTAGAAGCTGGCTGTCGGCTGGTTGCGGAGGCCGATCGTGGAGAGCGATGGCGATGCCTGAGCGATGTAGTATAAGGTAAAGCCAAATATCACTATTTATAGCTGCGCGCATATATAGTTTGTAAGAACTGACTTTGTACTATTGAATATCAAGTCCCATGTAAATGTTTTTTTTAAAAAAAGTCTTTTAATAATAATTTTCCTTATAAAAATAACTTTAGACAATCATTCATCTGAATTTAAAGATTTTACTAATTTGTCCTATCCATGGTGATCCCGATTATCGTAAAGAAAAATCAGTTGTTTCTTTTTATACATGACAAATCTAGCGGCCAGCATTGCACTGGGCTGTGCCAGAAAAATTTCTTATAGGAGCAGATATATACGCGTTATCCGGCGACTTCATTGAGGTAAGAATTTTCTATTTATTCAGAATGATTTTTCAGGGCCATGACGCAGCACTGCTGAAGTCCAAAATTTACCAGTTTAAATTCACAGTCACTTAATTACTGAAAGGTTATATATGAGTCACATTTTCATTAGTGTTGCGTCATGGCCCTGAAAACCCATACTGAATAAACTGAAAATTCTTACCTCAGTGAAGTCGCCAGATAACGCGGATATATCTGCTCCTATAAGAAATTTTTCTGGCACAGCTCAGTGCAATGCTGGCCGCTAGATTTGTCATGTATAAAAAGAAACAACTGATTTTTCTTTACGATAATCGGGATCACCATGGATAGTATAAATTAGTAAAATCTTTAAATTCAGGTGAATGATTGTCTAAAGTTATTTTTATAAGAAAGATTATTGGATCAAATGGCTCTGAGCACTATGGGACTTAACTACTGTGGTCATCAATCCCCTAGAACTTAGGACTACTTAAACCTAACTAACCTAAGGACATCACACACATCCATGCCCGAGGCAGGATTCGAACCTGCGACCGTAGCGGTCTTGCGGTTCCAGACTGCAGCGCCTTTAACCGCACGGCCACTGAGTGATGAGAGTGCATTTCAACACGACATACGCTTTCTCTGCTCATGTCGCCATTTTGTCTCACTGCGCTCTCTAGCGCTCTGGCGGCAGAAACCTGAAGTGCGGCTTCAGCCGAACAAAACTTAATGAGTTTTTCTACGTATCTGTAGTGTGTCGTGACCATATGTCAATGAATGGATCTACAGCGAATTTATGAAATCGCTTCAATCATTTGTAATAGCGCTGTACGGCAGTTAGGTTTGGAATTCACCTCACAATCACTTTGTCAGCGGATGTTGTGCCCTCAGATTTACATATTTTCCGCTCCCCATCGAATAACCTTCAAGGAACTTCCTTTCCGCATGAAAACGCGCTCCGAAAATGACTCGACGAGTTCTGTACCTCAAAACCACGTGATTTCTACAGTCGTGTTATCGAAAAGTCACACTACCGTTAGCAGACTGTTGTAAAACTGAAGGAGAATACATTATTGATGGCTATAGTCTCTGTTATGAGTATCTGTTGCGTTTATTATCAAACATATGGATAAATGCTACGATAGTATGCACCAACCCAATTCATTAATGTGGCGAATTGCGTCCTATTACGGAATAAAGCACATACACTACTGGCCATTATAATTGCTACACCACGAAGATGGCGTGCTACAGACGCGAAATTTAAACGACAGCGAGAAGATGCTGAGATACGCAAATGATTAGCTTTTCAGAGCATTCACACAAGGTTGGCGCCGGTGGCGACACATACAGCGTGCTGACATGAGGAGAGGTTCCAACCGATTTCTCATACACAAATAGCAGTTGACCGGCGTTGCCTGGTGAAACGTTGTTGTGATGCCTCGTGTAAGGAGGAGAAATGCGTACCATCACGTTTCCGATCTTGATAAAGGTCGGATTGTAGCCTATCGCGATTTCGGTTTATCGTATCGCCACATTGCTGTTCGCGTTGGTCGAGATCCAATTACTGTTAGCAGAATATGGAATCGGTGGGTTCAGGAGGGTAATACGGAACGCCGTGCTGGATTCCAACGGCCTCGTATCACTAGCAGTCGAGATGACAGGCATCTTATCCGCATGGCTGTAATGGATCGTGCAGCCACGTCTCCATCCCTGAGTCAAGAAATGTGGACGATCGCAAGATAACAACCATCTGCACGAACAGTTCGAAGACGTTTGCAGCAGCATGGGCTATCAGCTCGGAGACCATGGCTGCGGTTACCCATGACGCTGCATCACAGACAGGAGCGCCTGCGATGGTGTACTCAACGACGAACCTGATTGCACGAATAGCAAAACGTCATTTTTTCGGATGAATCCAGGTTCTGTTTACAGCATCGTGATGATCGCATCCGTGTTTGGCGACATCGCGATGGACGCACATTGGAAGCGTGTATTCGTCATCGACATACTGGCGTATGACCCGGCGTGACGGTATGGGGTGCCAGTGGTTACACGTCTCGGTCACCTCTTGTTCACATTGACGGCACTTTGAGCAGTGGACGTTACATTTCAGATGTGTTACGACCCATGGCTCTACCCTTCATTCGATCCCTATGAAATCCTACATTTCAGCAGGATAATGCACGACCGCATGTTGCAGGTCCTGTACGGGCCTTTCTGGATACCGAAAATGTTCGACTGCTGCCCTGGCCAGCACGTTCTCCAGATCTCTCACCAAGTGAAAACGTCTGGTCAATGGTGGCCGCGAAACTGACTCGCCTCATACGCCAGTCACTACTCTTGATGAACGGTGGTTTCGTGTTGAAGCTGCATGGACAGCTGTATCTGTACAATCCTTCCAAACTCAGTTTGACTCAATTCCCAGGCGTATCAAGGCTGTTATTACGGGCAGAGGTGGTTGTTCTGGGTACTGATTTCTCAGGATCTATGCACCCAAATTGCGTGAAAATGTAATCAATGTCAGTTCTAGTAAAACGTATCTGTCCAATGAATATCATTTTATTATCTGCATTTCTTCTTGGTGTAGCAATTGTAATGGCCAGTAGAGTATTTAAGAGCAGTAAAGGCCCTGAAAACTCAGGCGATAAGCGTCATTCCTAACGATGTAAGACAAGAATTGAAGCCGGTTGCACTCACCCATTCGACAGCCGCCCAAAAAGCGTCCTCTACATAGAGGACGAGACCTTCCGAGAAACGCACCGAGTGCACAATGGTACTCCCTGCCGCCTTGCCTACTGTTCACCTGAGCGGCTCCGTGACGCGTCTAACACAGGAGCTCCCAGTCACTGCCAGGATCACCCTCTGCACTTGTATCGACTGAGCAGATCGGTACTCAGGCTGCGCAGAGAAACTGAACAACTGTCATAAATACACAGAGGTGACAAAAGTCATGGAGTACTTCATATCGTGTAGGACCTCCTTCTGCCTGGCGTACTACAGAAGCTCGACGCGAAAGGGACTCAACAAGTCCTTGGAAGTTCAAAAATTGTTCAAATGGCTCTAAGCACTATGAGACTTAACATCTGAGATCATCAGTCCCCTAGACTTAGAACTACTTATTCCTAACAAACCTAAGGACATCACACACGTCCATGCGCAAGGCAGGATTCGAAGCCGTGACCGTAGCAGCAGCGCGGTCCGGACTGAAGCGCCTAGAACCGCTTGGCTACAGCGGCCGGCCCTCTGAAGTTCCCTGCAGAAATACTGAGCCTGGTTCTTCTATAGCTGTCCGTAATTACGAAAGTGTTCCCGGTGCAGGACTTTGTGCACGAGCTGACCTATCGATTGTGTTCAATAGATATTCGGCGGTTGGCCAAATCTTTCCCCCAAACTGTCCAAAGTATTCTCCAGACCAATCGCTAACAATTGTGGCTCAGAGATACATTGTCATCCATTAAACATTTCGTCGTTGTTTGGAAACATAAAGTCGATGAATTGATGAACATGGTCTCCAAGTAGTGAAACATCTACATCTACATCTACATCCATACTCCGCAAGCCACCTGACGATGCGTGCCGGAGGTTACCCTGAGTACCTCTATCGGTTCTCCCTTCTGTTCCAGTCTCGTATTGTTCGTGGAAAGAAGGATTGACGGTATGCCTCTGTGTGGGCTCTAATCTATCTGATTTTATCCTCATGGTCTCTTCGCGAGATATACGTAGGAGGGAGCAATATACTGCTTGACTCTTCGGTGAAGCTATGTTCTCGAAACTTCAACAAAAGCCCGTACCGAGCTACTGAGCGTCTCTCCTGCAGAGTCTTCCACTGGAGTTTATCTATCATCTCGGTAATTCTTTCGCGATTACTGAATGATCCTGTAACGAAGCGCGCTGCTCTCCGTTGGATCTTCTCTATCTCTTCTATCAACCCTATCTGGTACAGATCCCACACTGCTGAGCAGTATCCAAGCAGTGGGCGAACAAGCGTACTGTAACCTACTTCCTTTGTTTTCGGATTGCATTTCCTTAGGATTCTTCAAATGAATCTCAGTCTGGCATCTGCTTTACCGACGATCAACTTTATATGATCATTCCATTTTAAATCACTCCTAATGCCTACTCCCAGATAATTTATGGAATTAACTGCTTCCAGTTGCTGACCTGCTATTTTGTAGCTAAATGATAAGGGATCTATCTTTCTATGTATTCGTAGCACATTACACTTGTCTACATTCAGATTGACTTGGCATTCCCTGCACCATGCGTCAATTCGCTGCAGATCCTCCAGCATTTCAGTACAATTTTCCATTGTTACAACCTCTCGATACACCACAGCATCATCTGCAAAAAGCCTCAGTGAACTTCCGATGTCATCCACAAGTTCATTTATGTATATTGCGAATAGCAACGGTCCTATGACACTCACCTGCGGCACACCTGAAATCACTCTTACTTCGGAAGACTTCTCTCCATTGAGAATGACATGCTGCGTTCTGCTACGGTACACCGCTGCAAGAAGGGGGGCAAGTTCCTTCGCGTACTCTGTGTAAAATCGAACTGGTATCCCATCAGGTCCAGCGGCCTTTCCTCTTTTGAGCGATTTTAATTGTTTCTCTATCCCTCTGTCGTCTATTTCGATATCTACCATTTTGTCATCTGTACGACAATCTAGGGAAGGAACTACAGTGCAGTCTTCCTCTGTGAAACAGCTTTGGAAAAAGATATCTGTTTCAGTACCATTTTGGTCACAGAGTGTCTGGACATTTTGTTTTGATCCACCTACTGTTTTGACATAAGACCAAAATTTCTTAGGATTTTCTGCCAAGTCAGTACATAGAACTTTACTTTCGGATTCATTGAAACATAAATATTTCCCGTCAATGACCGGTTCAATTGGACCAGAGGACCAGCCCATTCCATGTAATCACAGCCAACACCCTTGCAGAGCAACCACTGACTTGCACAGTGGCCGCTTGACAACTCGTTTCGTTTGCTCTGTGCTGCACTCGAACCCTACCATCGACTGTTGTCAGCTGAAATCGCGACTCATCTGATCAGGCCACTTGTTTTCCAGTTTTCTAGGGACCAGTCAGTATGGTCAGGAGCCCAGCAGAGGCGATGCAGGCGATGGCGTGTTGTTAGGAAAGGCACTCGTGTCGGTCACCTGCTGTCATAGCTCATTAAAGCCAACCTTCGCCCCATTGTCCTAACGGATACGTTTGTCATACGACCCACACTGATTTCTGTGGTTATTTTACGCAGTGTTGATTTTCTGTTAGCAAACGCCACGGCTCTCGGTCGTTGAACGAAGGCAGTCCGCCACTGCCTTCTCCGCCCTGAGAGCTAATCAGTGAAATTTGGTATTCTCGGCGAACTCTTGACGCTGTAGATTTCCAAATATTGAATTCCCTAGTGATTTCCGAAGAATTCTTTTGGAACTTGGAATACCAAAGAAGTATGTTAGACTTATAGAAGCGAGTTTGAAAAACACAAAAGGTAGAGTACTCGTGGGGAAATTGGAGAGAGAAGAATTTGTAATAAAGAACGGAGTTAAGCAGGGAGATGCCCTGTCTCCACTACCTTTTAATTTAGTTCTGGAGTATATTGTACGAATGGCAGCAGATAATTCAGAGGGTGTGGAGTTAAATGGAAATATTAAGATATTAGGGTATGCAGATGATCTAAACATCATTAGCGATAGTAAAGAATCTGTAACAGCAAATGCAAATGCGTTAATCAAGGCTAGTGAAGATGTAGGTCTAAGGGTAAGTGAAGACAAAACTAAGTACCTGGTTACTACTAGAATGCCAACAGCAGTAGATCGGGAAATGTTAAGAGTTGGAGACATGCAGTTTGAAAAAGTGAACACACTTAAGTATCTAGGTGTGGACATCACTTCGAGAAATGAGATTGAATCTGAACTGAAGAAGATATTACGGGAGGGAAAGGCGTGCTACTTCTCACTGAATAGATTACTTTCATCACTGATATTATCTAGTAATTTAAAGATTAGAATACACAAAACTAGTATTCTACCAGTTATGCTGCATGGGTGTGAGCTTGGACTGTCCCTGTGCAAAAGGAAAAGCCGTTTCGAGTATTTGAAAACAAAATTTTGAGGAAAATTGTCGGAGCAGAAAGGATGACATTAGCGGAGAGTGGCGAAAACTGCATAACGAAGAGGTTTAAGAACTCAATTCAAGCCCTGACATAATAAGTATTATTAAATCACGTAGGCTGCGATGGGCGGGTCACGTAGCTCGAATGGATGAGGGCAGGGTAGCGCGCAGAGTACTGGTAGGGCACCTAGAGGGAAAACGTGCTGTGGGGAGACCGAGGAGTAGATGGGAGGACAATGTGAAGGCCGATTTGAGGAGCCTAGGTATTGAAGGGGAATGGAAGGAAATAGCCCAAGACAGGGACAGATGGCGAAAATACGTTGCTGCGGTAACGGACTCTCGAGTCCAGTATGACCAGCGTGTGTGTGTGTGTGTGTGTGTGTGTGTGTGTGTGTGAGAGAGAGAGAGAGAGAGAGAGAATGATTTCCGAAGTGGAATGTCACATGCGTCTAGCTCCAACTGCTATTCCCTATTCAGTGTCTGTTAATTCTCATCGTGAGGCCATGATCACGACGGAAACCTTTTCACATGACTAACCTGAGTACAAGCGACACCTCCGTCAATGTATTGCCGCTTTATACCTTGGGCACGCGATACTACCATGATCTGTATATGTGAATATCGCTGTCTCATGTCCATCCCTCAGTGTAAAATGAACGAAGCACTTATGACCACTTTTGCATTAAATTCGCTGCAGTCCTTATACCTGTTTCACAATTCCACGTAAGTGAAATAGTTTACAAGTTATACACTGTAATGTGATTCGAGAGAGCAGAAGTAAGACATGCGACTGCCCACCACTTTATGTGCAGGTGGGGCAGCGGGGGTGGCCCGATCTGTTCGTGGTACACCCTATGTTCAAAAGCGAGATGACCCTCGACTACGACCTGGGGCTGATCCGGCTGCAGTCTAAGCTGGTGTTGAGCCGTCGGGTCTCCTACGTGCCGCTGCCCGATGACGTCATCCCCGGGGAGATCTTGTACAGTCTCAACTGCACCGTGGCTGGCTGGGGAAAGATAAAGAGAAAATCACCCAAGTCAGTTCAAACTCCTCTGTCAAATCTCATCCAATAGCTATTTTGAAGTTTTTTGTTAATCTCTCGGTAGTTTAGCATCGATCAAATTCCATGTCTCTCTCAGTGTCCGTCCTACGCCTTATGTCCTAGAACACGGCAAGTGCCACAACCCGATTTCTGAGAAACTTCGCTCAGTGGAAGAGGAGCCAGCTTATCCACAGATACTCGACCCTTTCTGAGAAAACGACGGCCAAGGTTTTCGGACTGATTTATATGACTATTAGGTCACGATAATTGAACTGTTGCCATAGTCGCTAGCGTCGCATGATTTCACTTCAGTGACCCGTATTCGAAACCCCATGATTGTTTTCATTTATTTTACTCTTTTCGTTTATCTACCCATCTCTGCAGTGAAATCCCGAGACGCTAGCGACTATGGCAACAGTTCAACTGAGCTTATCGTGACCCAATAGTCATATAAATTACTCCGAAAACTTTGACTGTCGTTTTCTCAGAAAGGGTCGTGTAGCAACCTTCTACAGATATGGGTAGATAAACGAAAATAGTAAAATAAATAAAAAGAATAATGGAGTTTCGAATGTTTCTTATCAAGTTAGAGGATGCAAGGGTGTTACATTAATTGTAATACTACAGCTGGGTTCCACAATAAGTGTCATACATTTATTACACGATACAGGTATGTATGGCATTCTCAGGGGCTACAATCTGTTTAAATTCTCATTCTCTTATATTTCAGTCTTTTATCAGTTCTTAATGAAGTCAGGTGATGTTGAGGGAATTTGATTAGGAGATGAGACACTTAAAGTAGTAGATGAGGTTTTGCTATTTTGGGAGCAAAATAACTTATGATGGTCGAAGTAGAGAGGATATAAAATGTATACTGGCTATGGCAGGGAAACCGCTTCTGAAGAAGAGAAATTTGTTAACATCGAGTATGGATTTAAGTGTCAGGAAGTCATTTCTGAAAGTATTTGTGTGGAGCGTAGCCATGTATGGAAGTTAAACATGGACGATAAATAGTTTCGACAAGAAGAGAATAGAAGGTTTCGAAATGTGGTGCTATACAAGAATGTTGAAAATTAGATGGGTAGATCACGTAACTAATGAGGAGGTAATGAATGGAATTGGGGAGAAGAGGAAATTGTGGCAAAACCTGACTAAAAGAAGGGATAGGTTGGTAGGACACGTTCTGAGGCACCAAGGGATCATCAATTTAGTACTGGAGAGAATCGTGGGGAGTAAAAATCGTAGAGGTAGACATTAAGCAGATTCAGAAGGATGTTGAAGTAGAGGAAGACAGAAGTATAGAGTAGCAGAGAGAGGTGTATCAAACCAGTCTCTGGACTGACGATAACAACAGCAATATGAATAACAGTTAACTAGGATACTGAAGCAAGCATGTAGTGGAAGGCGACCCTAGACTTCCAGGCTTGGCCTTAGTACCTTTTTCAGAGTGGAAACATAAAACCCTCGTCGAGTGATGGGAATGGCTTATACAATGGAGCAGGGATCGGCATTACGTTGTAAAACCAAGAAAAAATGGATATGTTGTTCTAACATATTATGAAAGTGGATGTCTATGTGTATGTATGTGTGTATGTTCCACATCTCCTGCTAAACTACTGGGCCAATGTCAATCAAACTTGCCACACATATCCCTTACAGTCAGGCAACAATCAGTGGGGGTTGCTGCTAGCTCTATTCGTAACACGTAACGCAAAGAGTTTCAACAGATGTCGCTGCATGTACCTATACAAATATATCATTGTGCTACACACAATTCAAGAGATTTGATTTCATAAATACTAAGATCCGTGAAAAAATGCCGCATCAAGCACGTAATTTTGATACCCGTTTTCTTTACTACTAAGACACTCCTACAGCCGAGTCAACTTAAGGAAATCCGTGACACCTAGCAGTACTTTGACAACTTTCAAGTGCTAAGTTCAAGCGGTTGTACGCGAAAGGAATGCCTTCTGCAGAGCTAGAGGCGTTGCCGTAGAGAAGTTTACAAAAAGTGTTGTAGACACGTGAAGCAGCTGTGTCCAGCGTACAGAAACTGGAATTGTGACTAGAAATATTGTTTATAATCTAGTTATATGTTAAATAAACATTACAGACAACTTATATTTTACATACTATCTTTATTAATTTGGATACTGTATTTAAACATTTGTATAGCGTGCTTCATTCTTTGTATGATTGTTATATAATTTTAGAGGTGTTTTCACGAATACGTGGTAATGAAATTTTTTTCTCTATTACTCTGCAAACACAACTCAGTTTTTGTTTTTGTTTTTAATAGAAAATTGGCAAAATGAACACTCTGGCAATGCCGTGTTTGTCAGCTAGTTTTAGATGGAAATGAATTTGTCATGTGCATAAATCAAGAAGATTGTCCATTTCTGCAACCCGCCACTAAAAGCTATTCAGAAACCATGCAGAGAGACATGGGCAGGTAGTATTGAAACGACGACTAAAAATGTTGTCTTGATCAAAGCTGTATGTGCTTCAATAACCTTCAAGTGAAATTCAAAGATATTTGATAAAACTAACGTACACACCCCCGCACCTACACGTGAGCGTGCATGTGCGCACACATACGCGCGCGCGCACACACACACACACACACACATATATATATATATATATATATATATATTTGTGTGTGTGTGTGTGTCCAGAAATAACGTAATGTGTGAATTTTCGGTATTTGAAAGTATTTTATGGGCTGATCTAAAGCTTCCGAATGCTCTAAGTATTACAGGGTGATTCAAAAAGAATACCACAACTTTAGAAATTTAAAACTCTGCAACGACAAATGGCAGAGCTAAGCACTATCTGTCGGCGAGTTAAGGGAGCTATAAAGTTTCATTTAGTTGTACATTTGTTCGCTTGAGGCGCTGTTGACTAGGCGTCAGCGTCAGTTGATGCTAAGATGGCGACCGCTCAACAGAAAGCTTTTTGTGTTATTGAGTACGGCAGAAGTGAATCGACGACAGTTGTTCAGCGTGCATTTCGAACGAAGTATTGTGTTAAACCTCCTGATAGGTGGTGTATTAAACGTTGGTATAAACAGTTTACAGAGAATGGGTGTTTGTGCAAAGGGAAAAGTTCTGGACGGCCGAGAACGAGTGATGAAAATGTAGCACACATCCAGCAAGCATTTGTTCGCAGCCCAGGAAAATCGACTCGCAGAGCTAGCAGACAGCTGCAAATTCCACAATCAACTGTATGGAGAGTCCTACGAAAAAGGTTAGTTATGAAACCTGAACGTCAACTACCCGAGGCGATGGATCGGCCGCCAGGCAGCCCGTGACAGAGCACTTCATCACTGGCCTCCAAGAAGCCCTGATCTTACCCGCTGCGATTTTTTCTTATGGGGGGTATGTTAAGGATATGGTGTTTCGGCCACCTCTCCCAGCCACCATTGATGATTTGAAACGAGAAATAACAGCAGCTATCCAAACTGTTACGCCTGATATGCTACAGAGAGTGTGGAACGAGTTGGAGTATCGGGTTGTTACTGCTCGTGTGTCTGGAGGGGGCCACATTGAACATCTCTGAACTTGTTTTTGAGTGAAAAAAAACCTTTTTAAATACTCTTTGTAATGATGTATAACAGAAGGTTATATTATGTTTCTTTCATTAAATACACATTTTTAAAGTTGTGGTATTCTTTTTGAATCACCCTGTATTTTTGCGCCATATTTGTCCAAAAAGTGACGTCAAGTGTGTAACTTGCAATATTTAAAAGTAGCTTATATGCATGTGAACTCTTTGGATTTTTTCAGCTCATTGAATCAAAATATTCTACAAAGTGTGTAGCAAGAATCTGAAATGCAAGTATATAGATTCCAAACCACAACACTGACGATTAACTTACGACTTTGCCATATGATCTCCATTTCCGCAGTTTTGACTCAGCTTCTATTCCAGTGTGGTAAAACACAGGGTCCTACTTCCGAAGCCATTGACACATGGATATTTTCACGGACTCAGTACATTCGATCTGAAAGCCACGTCCCGCGATGAGCTTCTCTTAGCGGACACAACAGATGGAAGTCTGATGGTGCCTAATTAGGGCTGTATGGGGAATGAGGCAAGTCTTCCCAACCAGTCTGAACAATGTCTTCAGTGGTGTGCCGACTGGTGTCTGGTGTTGCATTGTCATACAGAAGAAGAACATCTGCAGTAACTCTTGTTGGGAGAACTCGCTGAGGACATGTTTTATGCTGTTTGAGGCTACTGAGGTACTGAACAGAATTTACTGTGCATCTATGCCGCAAAAAAAAGAAAAAAAAGATCATAATTACACCCTCTGCATCACACAATACTGTAGCCATAACTCTCCCTGCCAAAAGCATAGTTAGGACGTTCTCTGCTACGATGAGTTCCTGTGATGCCATTCCAATGACTGTGTCTTTGATTATCTTTGCCCGCTTCGTCGCAGCAACGAACCCACTGACGAAATTGCTGGTCTCCACTATTGCATTACCACACACATTTTTCAGTCTCTCATGAATGCGAATGGACGTTTCAAATTCTGCATTCAGGAATGTTATCACACAACACGGTCAAATACGAACATCAGTGTCGGCCATTTTGCAAGGGACTGGCATCTTTTGATACAAAAAGTTACTTTTGCAGAGGACAGGAGCTGAAGCTTTGCGGAATAGCGCTGAATTCAAATTTTTCGCTTCAAAATACGTTGTGATTCTTGAGTTTCTCCCGGCGTATTTGATAATCAAAATATCCACGGGTGTGCTGCCGGTCTATAGTGTCCAACGGGCACAATATTTCGGCGACATACATGTCGCCATCATCAGGTGAACTGACGGACTGAGCTCCTGTGAACGTGCCGGCACGGAGATCCGTACGCTATGGCTGCTCAGAGGGAACTGGGTTCGGTCGCGGCGGCGGCCGATTTAAATACCCTCCACCCGCGGCGCGCTCCCTCCGCCGTCCGCGCCCCGCGACAGGGTCGCGCGGTGCAACAGATTGCGACGGCGTCTGAGATGACGTCAGTGTGATGGCTCTGTCCGCCGTGGTCGTCACAACTATACGTTTGCTCGATTTACTCTTGGTTAACCCAATCGCTGGTTCCCAAGCCTTGCTAATATTATAGCCACAGTCACGGTTTATGAGGTCGTCATTGGTGCGAATTTCGATGGCCTCTCTAACAACGCTGTCCCAGTATCTCGACGTCTGTACCAGAATCCTCGTGCGGTCATACTCCATGGCGCGATTTTCCGACAAACAATGTTCAGCGACCGCCGACTTGCTCGGATACATCAGTCGAGTGTGCCTCTGGTGTTCACGGCATCGATCCTCGACGGTACGCATCGTCTGACCAATATACGACTTGCCACATTGACACGGAATCTGGTACACGCCGGCCTTCCTCAAACCGAGGTCATCTTTGGCGCTCCCCACCAGTGCACGAGTTTTATTTGGAGGACAAAACACAGTTCCGACCCGGTGTTTCTTCAGAATGCGGGCGATTTTCCCCGAGAGTGCGCCTGTGTATGGAATAAATGCAGTGCCTACCTCCTCCCTCGTGACTTCATCCATCTCAACAGGTTGTGCTGCAGTGGTTGGGCGGAGAGCACGTTGAATCTGCCACTCTGAGTACCCATTTTTTCGAATTACAGTTCTCAGATGTTCCAATTCCTGGGATATTTTGATTATCAAAATACTTTGTTTACGGAGAAAAAATAGTAGTCATTAAATCGTAATTGACCCTCGTATTTACAGGATGCCCAAAAATATCTGAACGCTCTGAACATTATTTCTTTCCTCACGTTTAACCAAAAAATGGCTTAAGGTGTGGAACTTGCACAATTTTAAAGTACTTTATAGGTGCTCAGCAATATCTGAAAGCTATGAAATTTTGTGCCGTATTCAAAAGCATTACCCAAACGTACATAAAATAGCACCTGCGTACGTGCGGATGGTTTATTTTTCAAATCTAATTGTTTTATAATGATGGTAAAGCGTCACAAGGCAGGCAGGAAGATTCGAGCAAGACTGAACTCGCTGGATGAGCGTTTTGCTTGTTCTGTCATGCCTTGTGTTGTTGACATCCAATTAATTTGTCTCTTTGCTTGGTGTAATATTATATGGATGCCGCAATGCAGAACACGCATGTGGACTACTAATTTACAGCGTGAAGTGCGCTTGTCGAATCAAATGGTTCGAATGGCTCTGAGCACTATGGGACTTAACATCTGAGGTCATGAGTCCCCTAGAAATTAGAACTACTTAAACCTAACTAACCTAAGGACATCACACACATCCATGCCCGAGGCAGGATTCGAACCTGCAACCGTAGCGGCCGCGCGGCTCCAGACTGAAGCGCCTGGAACTGCTCGGCCACACTGGCAGGCTGAGCTTGTCGACTAGAGTAAACAATGAAATTAC
Organism: Schistocerca piceifrons; assembly: GCF_021461385.2. Lineage (NCBI taxonomy): Eukaryota > Metazoa > Arthropoda > Insecta > Orthoptera > Acrididae > Schistocerca > Schistocerca piceifrons. The sequence continues at coordinate 105,957,217 of NC_060139.1, forward strand.
AAAGAAATCCAGACCATCAGCTGCTTACAGGAGTTGATAAATATGAACGGGGACAGTTGTAAATGTGTACCCCGACCGGGACTCGAACCTGCTTACAAGGCAGACGCTCTATCCGACTGATCCTTTTTCTGATCTCACTTTGTTCGTTTCCGTTAGATCTATTTGTAAGGGGCAGATGCCCCATGACGCTTGTTCAAGTTCATCGTTGAGCGATTAACTCATTTTTTTTATTACAGAGGGCATCTAACGCTCTGACCGAACACGCTGCGCTACCGTGCCAGCAATCCATCGAGGACACAGAGGATAGTGCGACTGCAGGAACTTATCTCTGGCACGCTCCCCGTGAGACCCATATTTCCAGATTACTGTCCATACACTACATTTATAGTGTCCCTACCCACTAAACTCATTACTCGCGGCAGTCAATCTACCGATTCCTGTAAGAGTTTAAGCAATGTGTGTGTATCTGCACTGACGAAGATCATTGGCCTGTAAGCCTTATCTGTATGAAGATGGTGTCTGTTCTTTCGGACATTCCTGCTAATGGGTTTACCACTACAAGGCCGTCTAGTTGTTATTGTTCTTACAAAACACAGCGCCTACTTCAAAATAAGTATAAATGTAGAGTACCCTTCCCCAATAATAATACTTTAAAAAATAACATAATACATAACTTGAAACCTACGCTTTCCATTTTGCAAAATTCTGGTGTTTATAAAATTATTTGCGACAATTGACCCACCTATTCCATAGGGCTAACAGGTCGAGCTATTTCGATAAAATTAAGGAACACCTTCTAGGGAAAAAAGGCACGAATGTTCGTAATTCAACTTTCAATGATCATTTATTAATCACAGGACATAATCCTAAAGATGTAAAACACATTTGGATTTTGCACTCAGACAACAAGACTTTAGGCTTAACATCTTAGGAAAGCTAGAAATTTTTAAACACATATCTCTGATGGACGGCCTCATTCTTAACGAACAGTTGCAATTACGCAACAAAAACTTTTTTGAAGGTACAGAGCTGCTAATTAAGGTTGTCTGTATGGCGATACTCTCGTAAACATCATTTTCCCTTCTAATCTTACGTTTTCTCTGTACATTACCTATCTGTATCTTCTTTTGTAAAAAAGACTTTTAGGTTATGTTGTAACTTTCATACACTGATTCCTATTGGTTAATAGTAAGGTTTAAAATTGTCCTTATAATGCCTCATGTGCTCTTAAGTTGTCTGTATTTCGATTACTTCCTGCTAGATGGCGCGAATCTGTTTCGTGGCTGCCTCGGCGTGTTCGCCGTTTAGTCTGACAGTAGCGGCTGTGTTATGCCACTCTTGCTCCTAAACGACCTTACGTTTGTCATTTTATTCCATGGAGTATTCTATCTGGTTGACAGTCACGTTATATTTTTACGTTCTAGTTTTTATTCCTATGACATTTCTGTTTGACAAGAGCACTTTTGCTCAGACGTGTTAAACCATGTTGTGATCACATTTAAGTACATCCTGTTTGTACGGAATTTATGGAAGTAATCCTGTTAAGTGCACATTATTTCAATCTATGCCATTATATTTTTAGGTATTCCATGTAACTTTTCATTCTGATGAAGATTGCCCTAGTGCAGTCGAAACCGTGGTCAACTGACAAAGTTTTGTGAAACCGAAGAGGCTGTATATATATTCTGTAATAAAATAGCGTACGATTGCTGGATCATGGCCAATTAAGTGTTTAAAATTGCATGAAAACATTTATGACCTGGATGAGTTTTAGTTGTCACCACAAGCATATAATTCAATTTATGATATTTGTATTCCTCGTATATGAGAACGTGTATAAGACGTTCTCTGCATGAACAGTAAAACCTCAACATTGGCTTATGCAATGTATTTAAAAAATCAGAAATACGTGGTTTCTGAAGATATGTTTTACTTCAACAACTACTCCGTAAAACTTCAAAACGCATAATAAATTCTACTGCTTCTTTATGTTCCAATTGCTTGTCACCACAAACAAATGGCCAAACTTTTTCGGTTTCCAAATGGTTCAAATGGCTCTGAGCACTATGCGACTTAACTTCTGAGGTCATCAGTCACCTAGAACTTAGAACTGCTTAAACCTAACTAACCTAAGGACATCACACACATCCATGCCCGAGGCAGGATTCGAACCTGCGACCGTAGCGGTCACGCGGCTCCAGACTGTAGCGCCTAGAACCATTCGGCCATTCCGACCGGCTAAACAGTAAATGTTTAATGGATAATAGGAAATGGGTAATGTGTGTAGTTTACTGCTAACTGCTCTTCATTTACCATTCACCGTTTACCATCTACCATTTATAGTTCACTGATCACCGATTGCCATTAACTCATGGAACCATTCACACATTCATCTGTGTACCTGTTTACCCATCCAGCTGTTCACCAGTTTATCAGTTATTGATTTCAAAGTGTGGTGACGATGTGTACAAAATAACGTTATGACACTTTTGCAAACATTGCATTTCTTGTGTTGTGTTTCTTGTGTTGCTGATGTATTTTCAGGCGTTTTAGACATAACATTACAGGTCAAAAATAATTATATCTAGGGGCTGTCGTGCATAATGCCAACCATGGTTGATAGATAGAAATAAATCGAGATGTCTAGACTCAGTGACTTGATCTAAATGTTCTGCGCTGAAATCTAGGTTTTGAATTTCTTTTTGCAATTTAGTGTTGTCAGACGGATGTTTCTACAGCACCCCACTTTCTCAAAAACATGTCTAACTTTGATTTCATACATCAGATATAAACGTGGAAAGTAAAAGAGACCTTTCTCTAAAGCGTTTTGGGTTAAAACATGAGAACCTTTAATGTGGTCTGTATTTAATGCTGTTACATCAAAAACTATTGAACTACTATAGGGCTGAAAACATCACAAAGTGAGAATTTTGTAACCACCTTTGCCAGTTCTATTCCACAGTATGCTGCACATCCAAATTATGAGCAAATTTATGGGTGTAGAATGAGTGCTGAGAGGCGAGTATTTTACAGGAGAATAACACTGTTTACTGTTATCGACAAGCGGACTTCGAGCTGTAAATTAGTGAAGTAATAGTGCCCATGCGTGTTTTGCAATGTGTCATGCGTATCGTATTACGGCGAGAAGAGAGTTTAATGCACGGGATGTCAGAAAGACGAGACTTGTCGAAGTAATCAGAATGCTCATTCAGCAAGTTCAGTCCTGATGACGTCTTCATGCCTTTCATGGGAGACGTGACATTGATTGTACAACAAATGAGATGCATAAAATAATTAATTTGAGGGTCCATTGTACCTTAAACCACCTACGGTACAGAACTAGAATTTTCAACGTACACGATTGCGGCTTTGTGAAAATTTGGTTAAATTATTTCCAATATGTTGAAGAAAATCAGAGCATTTTAATACTTTTCAGCATACTGTAAATGTTTTGAAACAACGGCAGTTACACTCTTTACTTAATTTTTGTACAATACTTTTGAATATCCGGCATAAACGAAATTTGTAGAGTTCAGAAACTGTTTGCTATGTTGTAAAATGTTTTAACAAAATGCTAGTTAAACCTTTCAAGTAGTATTTGGATAAATACTACTGAATATACTGTAAAAAAATCAAACCATTCACACTTTTAAGCACTCTGTACAGAATTTTAAACTACTGTAAGTTACGATCTTTACGTAATTATTTGCATGAATAATTTTGAATATGATACAAAGAATTCGTCCCTACCTGAAGAGGGTCCAGAATGAGTAACTAAGAGACAAAGGAGGCGGTCAGATCTTATAACAAGGAAAAGAAAAGGTTATGTTTAAAATATTCATACATTAGCACCAGAATCTTCAACATTGCCAACATCGACCTTCACAAAATGTGATTGCAGCAAAAAAATCACTGCAGACAACTAGAGGTAGAACACTCGCATTTAAAGAGAAACAAACATCGTTAGTAAATTACTAACAGTGTAGTGTCTTGAGAGAGGTGGTCAGTTTTTCGTTTACGTAGAACTTAAATGGTTCAAATGGCTCTGAGCACTATGGGACTTAACATCTGAGGTCATCAGTCCCCTAGAACTTAGAACTACTTAAACCTAACAAACCTAAGCACATCACACACATCCATGCCCGAGGCAGGATTCGAACCTGCGATCGTAGCGGTCACGCGGTTCCAGACTGAAGCGCCTAGAACAGCTCGACCACACCGGCCGGCTGCCTATAACCTAAAGTTTTGGTGATAAACCAGAGCGTCATTACACTCATGAGTGTTCAGTCAAGGCTACAATGGGGCGGATGGATTTTGAAATGTCTTCTTACGATATAACGATGTCAAAAGTGGTCTGTAGGACCCAGCAGGCAGCTGCAACACTCCGTCCGAAACAGTTACTCGCGCCGTGTTAAGTTGGTGGCGCCTTGTCGCGGGCGTCATTTAGCGTCTCTGTCCAAGGCAATGAAAAGCAGAACTCTAATGAGATTCTAGAGGGCACAACCGTTGATGCCTTCCTGGCAAGCCATTTAACTGCAGCCAGTGATGATGTCCGAACTAGAGAGATGGAGCGATACGGCAGCGTTCTTCAGTTTTATTACCTCGGAGACCATTATTGTAAGCAGACTTCCGCCAAACAAATAGGTCTCCTGCCAGCTGCTAAAAAATTCAGTGGGCTAGCTCTTCCAACTGGGGCATAGAAAGTAGGTATTCCTTTCGTTCCTCCGAGATTTCTTATTCTGCCTATGAGTAACCCTTGCCAAGGAAGGCGTTTTCTATGTTAAGCCGCCTCTTTAAAGGTCATGGGGTCCACAAGATTTTCAGCGGATTCTAACTGTTTGCACCATTGTGGAACATTGCTATGTTTTCTGACGATGGTCGGATCATACACAGATCAGATCTCAGGATACTGGTCTTTGGTACGAGAGGAATCTGGCTACGATTATGATTTTTCTGACAGGGGTTATCTGTACGTAAGGTTATATAGCCATGGAGGTAAGGTTCTGAAAAAAATTTTCTGTCCAGACAACGTATGTGGTTTCCGTGCTCCTCTACTGAACAAGTGTCGTGACAGACCTCACGGACTTGCAAAATTTCAACATTGCCAATGTTCCCTTATTTGATGCACAACGGACATTTATCGTAAATATAGACATTAAACCTACAGGTACAGCAGTTGGTGCCATTAAGCACATAGTGCTGGAAACTTAGTCTACTAAACATAAAGGGGGAAGGAAGTCCCAGTCTACAGATAAATAAGGGATCGATTTGCGAAAGGATCTATAGAAGATTGATTAATTGTGCATGGACTGATTACTGACCCTGAGCGATAATAAATGTAACATATTGCCGCATTGCTTATACATCCTCTCTCTCTCTCTCTCTCTCTCTCTCTCTGTCTCTCTCTCTCTTCCTCTCCCCGTGAGAACAGGCCTCGGAAAGCCCAACGGTACCGACCGACCGCACTGTCATCCTCAGCCAACAGGTGTCACGGGATGTGAATACGGAGAAGCATGTGGTTTGCACACCTCTCTCTCTCTTGGCCGTTGTCAGTTTCTGTGACCGGTTGCGTATACGTAGAAGAAGAAATCCACTACTGTACAACTACACAATTGACGAGAAATTGCAGGAAACAGTAGCTGTAGTAAAATGTTTAATGGTAAGCATCCGCCGCGACATTAAGTGGAATGACTACATAAAACAAATCGTAGGAAAAGCAGATGCCAGGCTGAGATTCAGAGGAAGGATCTTAAGGAAATGAAATTCATCCAGTAACGGAGTGCCTTATAAGGCGGTTGTTCGATCGATTCTTGAGTATTCTTCATTAATCTGAGACTCATACCTAGTGCGACTAATAGAAGAAGCAGAGAAGATCCAAAGTACGAGCAATGTGTGACATCACAGGGTCGGCGTTACAGAGATGTTCAACAAGCTCCGGCGGCACACGCCGCAGGAGAGGCGTCGTGCCTCACGCAGGGGTTGACAACTGAAATTCCGAGAGAGTACGTTCAGGGTTCCACGATGACTCATACAACGTTTTATTTCCTCCCACACACAGCACGCGAAATGACAACAACAAGCAAATTTGAGAAACTAGACCTAATATAGAACTTTACCGACAGTCATTCTCCACGCCACTCGCGAATAGAACGGGGGAAGGGGGTATCAAACAGTGGAACCAGAAGTACCCTCCACCACATACTGTCAGGTCGTTTCCAGAATGCTGACGTAGATGTTGATGTAGACGTACATATAGATGTCAGTTGCGGTAAACATAGTAATGCCTTGTAAGAAAATGCTGATCTTCCTATGGGTCAACAGGAGAAAACGTTAAGAAACTCATGTGAAAGTGTCTCTTGCTAAAGATGTTGTAAACAAGTTTTCTTCATTGTGAACTTCAGTCCGAAGACTAATTTGACCTACCTCTCCACGCTAGTCTGTCTTATTCTTCTTTGCGTAACTACTGCCACCTACAACCGTTTGAACCTGTTTTCTGAAATCAAGCCTGGGTCTCCTTCGCCAATCCTTTCCTCACACTCTTCCCTGCTTTCCGAAATTCTCACTGTTTCGTTAGAGTACCTCGATCTACCAATCCAATTTTCGACATCGTTCTTCATTTTCAAAATTTCTGTTCTCTTCTTATATCAGCTGTTCCTGATCAGCGTTTCGCTTTCTTACAAGGGTGGAATCTAGATAAATACCTAACACTTAAATTCGTAGTCAGTGTTAACAATTTTGCTTTTTTTAGAAAACGATTTTCTTGCTTGCGCTGCTGTGCATTTTATATCCGATTAACCTCGGGCATGGTCAGTTATTTCGTTTCCCAATTAGCAGACCATTCTCCTTCTCTCAGTGTCCCATTTCCTGACTTTATTCCATTACCTTCCTTCACCTTTTGTCGATGTTCATCTGCTGCTGCTGCTGCTACGGTCGCAGGGTCGCATCCTGCCTCGGGCATGGATGTGTGTGATGTCCTTAGGTTAGTCAAGTGTACGTAGATCTAAGTCTAGGGGACTGATGACAGATGTTAAGTCCCACAGTGCTCAGAGACATTTGAACCATTAGATGTGACACAGCAACTCCAAGGGAGCGATGAAGTGGGGATTTTCCAGTAAGACCATTTCCCGCGTATACCGTGAATATTTGAAATCCAGTAGAACATCAAATCTCCGACATCATTGCGGTCGTAAAAGATCCTCCAAGAACTGGACCAACGATGACTGAAGAGAACCGTTCAACGTGACAGAAGTGCAACCTTTCCACAAAGTGAAGTAGATTTCAGTGCTGGGCCGTCGGTAAGTGTCAGCGTGCGAACGATTCAACGACACATCATCGATATCAGTTCTGGAATCCGAAGACCCACTCGTGTCCCTTGATGACTGCACGACACAAAGCTTTACGCCTCGCCTGGGCCCGTCAGCACCGACATTGGACTGTTGATGACTGGAAACATGTCGCCTGGTCGGAAGAGTCTCGTTTCAAATTGCATCAAGCGGATGGACGTGTACGGCTATGGAGACAACCTCATGAATCCATGGACCCTCCATGTGAACAGGGGACTGTTCAAACTGGTGGAGGCTCTGTAGTGGTGTCATGGGTGTGCAGTTGGAGTGATATGGGACCCCTGATACGTCTAGATACGACTCTTACAGGTGACACGCGCGTAAGAATCCTGCCTGCTCACCTGCATCCGTTCATGTCCATTATGTATTCCGACGGACGTGGGCAATTCCAGCAGGACAATGCGACACACCACACGTCCAGAATTGCTACAGAGTGGCTCCGGAACACTCTTCTGAGCTTAAACACTTCCGCTGGTTGCCAAATCCCCCAGACATGAACAGTATTGGACATATCAGGAATGCCTTGCAATGAGCTGTTCAAAAGAGATCTCAACCCCCTTGTACTCTTACGGATTTATGGACAGCCCATCAGATTCATGGTATCAGTTCCCTCCAGCACTACTTAAGACATAAGCTGAGTCCATCCACGTCGTGTTTCGCCACTTCTGTGTGCTCGCGTGGGCCATACACGATATTGGATAGGTGCACCAGTTTCTTTGGCTTTTCAGTATACAAACTTAATAACCAAGACAAACAAACGCAACATGACACTGATTCACAACTTGTGAAGGAGAGACTGTCTTTGGCTTAAGGAAGTAACCAAGTGTAATTACGTGTCTTCTGTCACCTCGGCTCATGTTCTCACTAATTTAATAATTCAGCAAATGAGTAACAAATTAGCTCTGAAAGGTTTAGAAGAGATGGATTCACGATTAGCATCATTTGCATAAACTCATTTCCCCAGTTTATTCACATTTCTGTTAATTTATCCCAGCTTTCTCCGATATGAATCCCTTCCTCTTTCTTCGAATCTGAACTCATTGCTTTGACCTGCACTGTTCTTCCTGTGGCCCGCTTGTTGGTTACGTAACAGTAGACGCAGTGCGGCTGCGGTTCTCTTCCTCGTCTTCCACACCAGCAGCGGGGGCAAATATGATGCTACCACAGTCCGTCTCCGTCATCCGTCGGTCGCCCATCGAAGTCTGCGGTACCACCAATGCAAGCGACAAATGTTTGGCTCTAATCGTGACAACGTACAGCCTACTGAAAACTTTCTAAATTCCAACACATAATCAGTTACTCTTAGAAATTTGAACACCGAACAGCTGTTGAGGTCCGAACACTGAGTTTGCCTTTTGACGAGCCCTACCTCCAAACAGAGAGTACATAAGGACTGTGGCTCTCCACCTAACTGCAGAGCAGTGCGTCCTTGCTTCACTCCATTCCACTCTTTCAGAATAGAGGCAGATCTCGAGTGGCACAATTCTAGTGCTTAACTAGTCTCACGTTGTTACAGAATATCTTCTTCTTCTGTGTTCTCTATTCGTTAATCCATGGCCAGCCTTAGGTATGTGCAAATGGTGCAACTGGACAGGGCCCCGCCATTCCAGGCGCCCTACAGAAAACGTGAGAACATAATTTGAAAACTGTCACCCGTAATTTTGTTATTACAGATAAATTGAAAAAAAGTAAGATGTTTCTGAAACTACTTTTAATGCAATATAATGCAACTATATACGTACGGTGACGCAGCTGTGGCCACCGAAGTACGCCACAGATAATTATGCCTGCATCGAAGTCGAGGGAACCATGGGTTATGACCCTGACTATTTATCGTCAACACATGACTATTGCTCACGCATAAATTACGAGATATGCGGTTCATTATTTCTGAGCGTGTCTCCGCACCCTTTCTGTTCATTATTGTGGCTAACATCAAGCATTACAATCTTACGTCAGCAGGTGTTTCCCCGAGAAACGATTTGTTCATTGTCGCAGTTTGAACGCACGATACTTTTCCAGTTCACGCCGTTTCACGTGTTATGAGTGCAATCTGTGTGCTCAAAAGATCAAGAAAAAGCTACAGCATGAACAGTATTTTAACTGCCAAAAAGGCACTATCGAAAAATTTCTTCGACCAACAACTTCAGATAGACTAAAGCGTGCTGTAAGGACGATGGCATTAACAGTAGACTCTCCTCATATGGTGCTTTAGATACAAGTGAACATGAAGCATTGGAGTGCGGAATTCCAGTTATTCCACATTCACGTAGGCGTAGTAATAGCAAATTCTGAAGTAATAACAAATTGGGACACAGGAATTTGGCCGAATACCTTAACATCCCCCATGTCAAATGAAATTGTGCAGAAAGGCCCCACTAAAACTGTAAATTTTGAGTATCCCTTGAATGTAAATGGAAGAAAATTTTCAACTCCTTTTTACATAAGAACTTTACCAAATGTGAAAAGAAAGTATCGTTAATGGCTTGTGTATTCGAAATATAAAGACATAGTTTTCTGTTTCTGTTGTAAAGTTTTTGCATTTCCTTCGAACAAGCCGTCAACTGACAGACCCTGTGACTGGGTTCATTTAGGAAATCGGCTGCAGGAGCATTAACAATCATTTAACCACATAAACTGTGCAAGAAATATATACTGATATCACGCACAAATCTCCTTGCTGAATCAGCAGGAATTGTGCAGTCACATTCTAGATAACGTCAGTTTGCCATCAATCGTGAGAAAACAGATAAACCTAACCAAACTGGGAGACTTGTTATTTTTCCGAGAGACAAGAAGAAACCTGTTGACACTTGCTAAAGTTTATCACGTTCAGGTTCTTCCCCAGCTGCAAGCCTCTAGAGAAACATAGGAGACCTTCTGCGTTGTAAAGAAGACATAATCATTTATTTGTATTATTAAGAGGGAAATTCCCATTAACTCTTACTGTACCTTATGTCCCAAAAACCACAGTAGGCCCACCACACATCTACTATCTTGTAGACTGTCATCGGGACCGTGTGTGTTTTTTTATTTCACCCCTAGCACTTCGACTAGTGCCAATTATGATATTTTTAATTCTTCTGTAGAAGCCCATAACCCCCCGCATGCTATTCGATGGAAGTCAAATGAGGAGGTATTGAATAAAATTCGGGAGAAAAGAAATTTGTGGCACAACTTGACTAGAAGAAGGGATCGGTTGTTAAGACATATTCTGAGGCATCAAGGGATCACCAGTTTAGTATCGGAGGGCAACGTGGAGGGTAAAAATCGTAGAAGGAGACCAAGAGAAGAATACACTAAACAGATTCAGAAGAATGTAGGTTGCAGTAGGTACTGGGAGGTGAAGAAGCTTGCACAGGATAGAGTAGCATGGAGAGCTGCATCAAACCAGTCTCTGGACTGAAAACCACAACAACAACAACATGGACTGTTTCACAATGAACATTTCTACAGACGTTTCTCGACTGATAGAATGTCTCCAGATTCATTCTGCTACACATGGCAAACTTTCTGGTAAAAATCTATGCTCCTCTCTTCAATAATACCGCTTTAGATTGGTTTATGTTGCGTCAACTGTCCTAGCAAAGAAAAGTAATACTGTAAAAATGTAAGTTCGAGATGTGGCCACCCCTTGCCTTTATGATACCTTGATTTCTGCTGGGAAGACTTTCGATCAGACTTTTCAATGTCTCTGTGAAAATGACAATCAGTTCTTTAATCAATAGCCAAAACTATGGATGTCGAACTCTCAGGTCCGGCATGAAGTCAGCATTCTAACTCATTCCAGAAAGTCTTCCATCGCGTTCAGGTCGACACTCGAGGCAGGCCAATCTACTTCAGGAATATTATTGTCCGCACACTATTGTTTCATAGGTCCTTCTTTGTGACAGGATGCATTATCAAATTGATAAAAACATTTAATTTCTACAAACTGCTGCTTTACTGTACGTAATACACAATACCACAAAACGTCGTCATATCCTCCTGCATTTAGTATCTTTGTACGTAAAATAACGGGACCAAGCCCTGACCACGACAAACATTACCATTCCATAACACCATCACCTCTGTACTTCACTTATGGCAGGTAGCGTGCACCACTCTAAAACACTCATTTCCAGTCGTCCAGCGTTCAGTGCTATCAGTCTTCATACCATGTCAGGCATTGCTTAGCAGGTATGTATCGAACATTACACTCCACTTTCTTTTACTGTCGTTTCTGCGGTGTACTATGATCTGAAACATAAAGAAAATAAGAACAATGCCTTGTGTCATTCAGCTACTATGTGGTGGAAATCGTAGGGTCCATCTTCACTGAACAGCCAAAACTTTATGACCATCTACCTAATCGCCGATATGTCGACCTTTCGCACGGAAAACAGCGGCAACGCGCTGCGGCACAGAAGCAATGACGCCTTGGTAGGTCGCTGGAGGGAAATATCACCACATCTACACGCACAAGTCATCAAATTCTCGTAAATTCCGGGAAGGGGCGATGAGGTCAGACGCCACATCCAATCACCCTCCAGATGTGTTCGATCGAATTCAGATCTGACGAGTTGGGGGGGGCATTACATCAATTGGAAGTCGCCATTGTGTTCCTCGAACCACTCAATCACATCCCTGGCTCTGATATATGGCGCATTATCTATTCAAAGTTCAAATGTGTGTGAAATCTTATGTGACTTAACTGCTAAGGTCATCGGTCCCTAAACGTACACACTACTTAACCTAAATTATCCTAAGGACAAACACAGACACGCATGCCCGAGGGAGGACTCGAACCCCGCCGGGACCCATTATCTTGGTGAAAAATGCCATCGCCGTCTGGAAATATGATAGTTATGAAGGGATCTGCGCGGCCTGCAACCAGTGTATGATACTCCTTGGCCGTCATCGTGCCTTGCGCCAGCTCCACTGAATCCATGGACGTCCGCGTAAATGTTCCCTGGAGCGTAATGGAGCCGCCGCCAGCTTATATTCGCCCTGCAGTGCAAGTGTCAAGAAGCTCTTCCCCTGGAAGACGACTGATTCGCACCGTCCCATCGGCATGATGAACAAGGTACCTGGATTCATCAGACCATGCAACGCTCTGTCACTGCGCCAACGTTCAGTGGCGATGGTCATGTGCCCATTTCAGATGTATTTGCTGCTGCAGTGTTAACATTGGCACGTGCGTGGGTCGTCCGCTGCGGAGATCTGTTTTGCCACTCTGCCCAGCCTACGACGTCCGACGTCTGTAATGAGAGGTGGCCGCCTAGCCCCACGACGTGTGGACGTGCTTTCACCATGGTATCGCCACTTGTTGAAGACACCCACCTAAGCAAGTCGTGCAGTTTCCGAAATGCTCATGTCGAGCCTCGTGGCTATCACAATCTGCGCTCCGTCAAACTCAGATAGATCGCGCGTCTTCCCATGTCCTATACAAGGACAGTACTCTCACTGATACTACATGCACTGTGCATGCGACTGACTAGTAGTCATTCCTCTCTAGATGACAGTGGTATCGCCTGAACGGATTTGTATCGATAGTAGATCGGTGGCCATAATCTTCTGGCTAATCAGTACAGCTGCTGTGTAATCAATTGTGTAATCATTGTAAATGACAGGGTGGGCAACATTACATTCCGAAACATGCTAGTAGCTTAATGTTTTTCTTTTTATGATAAGTGGTAAATTATTTTTATGGAGTCATTGTCTCTCTGGATATCATGTTGTTTCTATAATGAATGTCCACATTTTTATCCAGCTTGCTGTGATTATTCACACATCAAAAAAAGTTTTGCATCACCCCGGTTCCCAGAAGTCCTGAAGATGAAAGTTGACTGTGGATATTGTATCACAGACACAGTCACTTTGACTTTTCAGAGATGTCACTAAACCGGCCCAAAGATCTAAACAACCTTGCGTGAGCAGCGCCTATTAGACTGCAGGGGTCCGACAGCCGATCAGTTCCACTCACTCCACCAGGAAGGAGGTACACGGCTCGTGTTGTCCGTAGTTCAAGAAAGCCTAGACGGTCTACACCGCGGTTCGATCGCGTCTGCATTGTCACTTTGTGCCAGGAATGGGTCTCAACAAGGGAAGTGTCTAGGCGTCTCGGAGTGAACCAAAGTGATGTTGTTCGGACATAGATGAGATAGAGAGAGACAGAAACAGTCGATGACGTGACTCGGTCAGGCCGCCCAAGGGCTACTACTGCAGTGGATGACCGCTACCTATGGATTTTGGCTCGGAGGAACTGTGATAGCAACGCCACCATGTCGAATAATGCTTTTCGTGCAGCCACACGACGTCGTGTTACGAAACTGTGCACAACAGGCTGCATGATGCACAGCTTCACTCTCGACGTCCATGGCGAGGTCCATCTTTGGAACTACGACACCATGCAGCGCGGTGCAGATGGGTCCAACATCATGCCGAAGGGACCGCTCAGGATTGGCATCACGTTCTCTTCACCGATGAGTGTCGCACATGCCTTCATTCAGACAATCGTTGGAGCGTGTTTGGCGGCAACACTGTCAGGCTGAACGCCTTAGACACACTGTCCAGCGGGTGCAGCAATGTGGAGGTTCCCTGCTGTTTTGGGGTGGCATTATATGCGGCCGACGTACGCCGCTGGTGGTCATGGAAGGCGCCGTTACGGCTGTACTATACGTGAATGCCACCCTCCGACAGATAGTATAACCATATCGGCAGCATATTGGCGAGGCATTCGTCTTCATGGACGACAATTCGCGCCCTCATCGTGCACATCTTGTTGATGACTTCCTTCAGGATAACGACATCGCTCGACTAGAGTGGCCAGCGTGTTCTCCAGACATGAACCGTATCCACCATGCCTGGGATAGACTGAAAAGGGCTGTCTATGGTCGGCGTGACTCACCAACTACTCTGAGGGATTCACGCCGAATCGTCGTTGAGGAGTGCGACAATCTGGACGAACAGTGCCTTGATGAACTTGTGAATAGTATGCCACGACGAATAGAGACATGCATCAATGCAAAAGGACGTGCTACTGGATATTAGAGGTACCAGTGCGTACAGCAATGTGGACCACCACCTCTGAAGGTCTCGCTGTATGGTGGTACAACATGCAATGTGTGTTTTTTATCGGCAATGAAAAGGGCGAAAATGATGTTTATGTTGATCTCCATTCCAATTTTCTGTACAGGTTCCGGAACTCTGGGAACCGGGGTGATGCAAAACTTTTTTTTGATCAATAGTGATATTCACTTTATTTTCCACCACTTTAAGCGATGAACGATGCTTCCCGACACTTCTCTCCAGTAAATACTATTTCGTTACTTTGTTAATTGTTGTCCACCGCTCTTGAAGCCAGTAAGAAAACTAATTGCTCCTCAAATTTATTCGTGACGAAATGTGCTGTAGCTTTTGTTGGAGACCATCTGTAAGTCTGAATGTCGTCCTCCTCCCTCCCTCCTCTTCCTCCTCCACTTCCACCTCCTCTCCTTCTTCTTCATCTTCTTCTCCATTCTAATCTCCATCTTCCAAATCATAATGATCCTCTTGTTGTTGTTCTTCCTCTTCTTCTTCTTCCTCTTCACCTTCCTCTTCCTCTTCTTTTTCTTCTTCTTCTTCATATTCATTTTCATCTTCTTCTCCACCTTCTCGTTTCCTAAATACGGGGTAGTTATAATTAAACTTTCGTTACTTGATATAGTGTAGACGAAAACCTCTTCACCGCAACGGTATCCAACTTTCAATGAGATTAAGAAACTGTCAGAGTTGCACAGTGGTGTGTTTTTATTTAAATAGCAACCGGTTTCGTATCTTAGTCCATTATCAAGTCATCAACGTAAGGGCTATCATAATGTGTGTACGCTGGCCACACTGCTTGTGTGAGTGGCTAAGTGCAACGCACTATTTGTATGTGACAGTCCTGTGCTCCGTGTAGCAAGAGAAATACGCTGCACATGGCATGGGACTGTTTTAATAATCTTCCCATTTTCAAAGGCATTTTTGTCCATAATGTAAGGTTTCCACCTGTAGTTCGTTACTGTTCTGTTGGGTAAGTGCTATTACTAGCTCCGTGTCCGCTCATATTGGATTACCAACCAGTCTTGCGAGACATTTTTTCTGACCTCATAAAATTCCACATCTGCTTCGTTATGAATTGGCTAATGGATTTCCTTCATTCATTTTTTGGTTATCAAATGGTTCAAATGGCTCTGAGCACTATGGGACTTAACATTTGAGGTCATCAGTCCCTTAGAACTTAGAACTACTGAAAACCTAACCAACCTAAGGACATCACACACATCCATGCCCGAGGCAGGATGCGAACCTGCGACCGTAGCGGTCACGCGGTTCCAGACTGAAGCGCCTAGAACCACTCGGCCACATCGGCCGGCTTTTGATTATCCTGCCATCGTCTTACTGCATATTGGTTTGTGATTACAAGTCACCAACTACTATATTTTGAACCTGTTAGTTTTCTGTGGTGCGCACAGGATATGTGCTCTTATCAATAGTACTCAGGCCCTCTCTCAACAATGTCGCACTACTGCCAACAAGGTTTTTACTTTATCGTTTTGGACCATTTCCTGATCTGCATCATCAACGTCCGTTGGATGATGTGTACGATATCTGCTTGTAGCAATTCTTCGTTCCAACAATTGGTGTTGTTTACTTCCTTTTTCAAAGTACGGCCTCAAATTACCATTTTGCGTATAGTATTATTTGGGATTTAAAATTACTTCTAGTGGCTTCTCCTGATTTCCTTGTGATCAGTATCTTGCCAATAAAGCTTTTCCACATTCTTCATAGGGGCAGTAATTGTCAGCTGCTTCAGTAGTCCACGGTGCTGCGCCGCCTTGCTTATCTACATCCACACCTACATCTGTTCTTTGAAAACTAATGTGAAGGACAGGGAAGAAGTTCCCAGAATGAGATTTTCACTCTGCAGTGGAGTGTGCACTGATATGAAACTTCCTGGCAGATTAAAACTGTGTGCCGGACCGAATCAGCATCCCTCTATAACGAGTGAGATGTTCAGCTCATAAAGAGGAAGAGGTGCTAGTATTGTGCTACGCATAGCTTGGGGGTAAGTTTTCCAGGAAAAGGAAAAACATAGTGTGAAGGTGTTATGTGGAATGTTGGATGTTTTATAATCATTATTATTATTTGTTTGGATAGCAATTTTTACTACCAAACCCTTTCTCTGTTTTGTCCAAGCAGTCCAATGTATGAAATGTATTGCATAAGAGGTACTTTTTGTCTGCCTTTTTAAAAAGTGTATTTTTCCAATTTGTTTTATCTCTTTCGGTAATTTATTGTACAGTTCCATTCCTTGTTAGCAAATGCTGTTCTGAGTTTTATTTTTTCTTGACAAATTTAAGTTTAGTCTGGCTCTTGTTCCATGGTCTTGGACAGAACTGTTTGTGCAGTGATTACCAATGTTATTTTTTATGTGTACAACTGACTGGCAAATGTATTCACACGGAGCAGTAAATATTCACAGTTTTTTGAACAGCTCTTTACAATGAGCTCGATTTCCATTTTTGGTTATGATTCTTACTCATGCTCATAGCTCTTAAGGTATGCATTTTAGCGCCCCTATTTACTAGACCACTTCTGAAAGTTGTCTACTCTACAGTCTTAGTAACTACGGTACCGCTACATGTATTCCACTGTCAGAGGTATCAGAACGGTTTTCGCTTATAACTTTCGACTCGTTCGCTTCAGGTGGTTAAGCCTTACCTCACATCGTCACATTTACCCTTCTACATCATCCTAGAAAGTTTGTAACATCATCATGGAATGATCCTGTATACACACACATTAACAGGCGCCAGCACCTGTAAACGAATTATATAGTAGGTACTAGTATGTTACTAGGTTACGTTTTCTCCTGTTATTCTCTTGTTTTTAAGGTCGGAAATAAGTTTTGGAGCACAAGTTTGATGAGGTGAAGTTGTTGTCTGGTGTTACATTTGATTTCCAATGTTGCTGTTCCATGTATATCGTCTTGGAAACGTGTTCACTTGGTCTCCGTACTCAATATGCACTTTTGACTGTGTGTTGAACTGGTTTGTCTACAGTGAGTAGTGTTACCAACTGTCACTGTATGTTTATCTTTCGCTTCTTGTTTGTGCTGTGTATGTGTGGTTTGATATTTGTTCATATTTTTATGTGAATGTTTTAATCTCACAACGAAACCCATGTGCGTAAGATGGCAAAAGGCCAATGACGATTACGGCATTCGACGTCCCACATAATGTACACTTTGAATCAACAGTGTTGGCTGCTAATTTCAACAGGGGGCGGAAGTGTAGGCATCGAATCGTGAACTCAGCAAGAGGCTACGGAGCGTAGTTGAACTGCTTAGTCGACGAGTAACTAGCAACACTGGTACAGTGCGAGCAGTGTTGATACAAAATTGAGCAATGGCAACGATAAACAAAGAAAAATTAGCATCGTGTGTACAACAACAGTTACTGAAGGTGACATTTCGTCAGAAAGGAACACAAGGAATTTCATAGAGTGAGAATGAAGTGTCAGATAAAAAATATTACTATGTAGTGTATAATAAAAACTGTGGATATTCAAGCGAGGACAAAGAGCACTTGTTACAAAAATTGGTGTTTGCGCTTTTCCAGGATGTTCGATTCAATTTACAGGATCTGCAAGGTAGTGACTTACTACGTTATCCACATCAAATTGAGTGCGGCATACATTACAGTGATTTCAAGTGAACAGTAAATGGTTGGATACCTTCAAGCAGTGCTACAGAATTTGAAGATGTAAGATAACGAAATTTCAAACAAAGAGTCAACTTGACGACTCACAGCGGAATCGCCCGAAACTTTGTAGATGAGACAAACAAACTTATTCCATCGTTCAGTAATGAATTTGTTGTCAACTCCGACCAATCTAAATATGAAGGGGAAGTTAGCTACACATTCACTGCTGAAACAAGATGTATCTGAAAATGTTAAGGAGAATACTTGTGAAGACAAAAAAAGTAACAAAAAAGTTACTACATCAAAATATCAGAGATTCAAAAAACAAAATTAATGAATTTCAGATCTTTTTAGATGAGCTACAGTCTACAAATCCTGTTGATATTATTTGTATTTCTGATCATCATTTAGGTAGTGAAATTGAAATGATTGATATGGAAGGGTATACCTTAGCTTCAAATTATTATAGAAAAGAGATGGAGGATGGAGGAGTTGCCACTTACATTAGAAAGGTTCACAATTATAAAAACACTGACATTCTTAAACACTTTACTGATCAGCATTTTGAAACACATACTATACAAGCAGAAACTCAGAAAAGAAAAAAATTATAGTCACAATATACAGGGCTCCAACTGATAATTTTCAGTTATTCATTAAACAGCTTGATGCAGTATTAAATTTCTTAACTTCTAAAATTAATTAAATCATACTAAGTGGAGATTTTAATATAAATTTTCTGGAGGATATGATTCTTGAGTTTCTCCCGGCGTATTTGATAATCAAAATTTCCACGGGTATGCTGCCGGTCTATAGTGTCCAACGGGCACAATGTTTCGGCGATCATACATGTCGCCATCATCAGGTGAACTGACGGACTGAGCTCCTGTGAACGTGCCGGCACGGAGATCCGTACGCTATGGCTCCTCAGAGGGAACTGGGTTCAGTCGCGGCGGCGGCCGATTTAAATACCCTCCGCCCGCGGCGCGCTCCCTCTGCCGTCCGCGCCCCGCGCCACGGTCGCGCGGTGGAACAGATTGCGACGGCGTCTGAGATGACGTCGGTGTGATGGCTCTCTCCGCCGTGGTCGTCACAACTATACGTTTGCTCGATTTACTCTTGATTAACCCGATCGCTGGTTCCCAAGCCTTGCTAAGATTATAGCCACAGTCACGGTTTATGAGGTCGTCATTGGTGCGAATTTCGATGGCCTCTCTAACAACGCTGTCCCAGTATCTCGACGTCTGTACCAGAATAATCGTGCGGTCATACTCCATGGTGTGATTTTCCGACAAACAATGTTCAGCGACCGCGGACTTGCTCGGATACATCAGTCGAGTGTGCCTCTGGTGTTCACGGCATCGATCCTCGACGGTACGCATCGTCTGACCAATATACGACTTGCCACATTGACACGGAATCTGGTACACGCCGGCCTTCCTCAGAAGGAAATACAGTTCTCAGATGTTCCAATTCCTGGGGTAGACTCTCTGCGTCAGAGATAGTGCGCGCCCTATGTACTAGAGTTTTAAGTACCCAATTCCTCTGTGAAGGGTGGTGGCAGCTGTCTGCGTGCAAATACAGATCAGTGTGCGTAGTCTTCCGATACACCCCATGACCTAGGGTGCCGTCAGCCCTTCTCTTGACCAAGACGTCAAGGAAAGGTAATTTACCCTCCGTTTCAGTCTCCATAGTGAATTTGATGTTGGGGTGTATGGAGTTTAGATGTGTAAGGAAGTCAAGGAGTTTATCCATACCATGTGGCCAGATGACGAACGTGTCGTCCACGTAACTGAAAAAGCAAGTAGGTTTCCATATGGATGACGACAGGGCTTCTTCCTCGAAGTTCTCCATGTACAAATTCGCTACCACCAGTGAGAGTGGGCTACCCATGGCGACTCCCTCCGTTTGTTCGTAGTATTCTCCATTGAAAAGAAAATACGTGGAAGTCAATACATGCCTAAAAAGTTCAGTGGTCTTCTTGTCAAACTTCTGACTAATCAATTCTAGTGACTCTCGCAGGGGTACCCTCGTAAACAAGGAAACGACGTCAAAACTCACCATGATATCTGACTCATCCAATCTGAAGCTATCAAGGCGTTTAACAAAATCCACGGAATTACGGATGTGATGAGGGCATTTACCCACATAAGGACTTAATATTCCCATCAGGTATTTGGCCAACAAATATGTAGGTGCCCTGATGTTGCTGACAATGGGGCATAATGGTACCCCCTCTTTGTGAACCTTCGGGAGTCCATATAGTCTAGGCGGTACCGGACCTTGGGGTAACAATTTCTTAGCGTCACCCTCCGGTGACCCTGCGTCCTTGAGAGGGTGACGCTAAGAAATTTTTACCCCAAGGTCCGGTACCGCCTAGACTATATGGACTCCCGAAAGTTCACAAAGAGGGGGTACCATTATGCCCCATTGTCAGCAACATCAGGGCAGCTACATATTTGTTGGCCAAATACCTGACGGAAATATTAAGTCCTTATGTGGGTAAATGCCCTCATCACATCCGTAATTCCGTGGATTTTGTTAAACGCCTTGATAGCTTCAGGTTGGATGAGTCAGATATCATGGTGAGTTTTGACGTCGTTTTCTTGTTTACGAGGGTACCCCTGCGAGAGTCACTAGAATTGATTAGTCAGAAGTTTGACGAGAAGACCACTGAACTTTTTAGGCATGTCTTGACTTCCACGTATTTTCTTTTCAGTGGAGAATACTACGAACAAACGGAGGGAGTCGCCATGGGTAGCCCACTCTCACTGGTGGTAGCGAATTTGTACATGGAGAACTTCGAGGAGGAAGCCCTGTCGTCATCCATATGGAAACCTACTTGCTTTTTCCGTTACGTGGACGACACGTTCGTCATCTGGCTACATGGTATGGATAAACTCCTTGACTTCCTTACACATCTAAACTCCATACACCCCAACATAAAATTCACTATGGAGACTGAAACGGAGGGTAAATTACCTTTCCTTGACGTCTTGGTCAAGAGAAGGGCTGACGGCACCCTAGGTCATGGGGTGTATCGGAAGACTACGCACACTGATCTGTATTTGCACGCAGACAGCTGCCACCACCCTTCACAGAGGAATTGGGTACTTAAAACTCTAGTACATAGGGCGAGCACTATCTCTGACGCAGAGAGTCTACCCCAGGAATTGGAACATCTGAGAACTGTATTTCGAAAAAATGGGTACTCTGAGTGGCAGATTCAACGTGCTCTCCGCCCAACCACTGCAGCACAACCTGTTGAGATGGATGAAGTCACGAGGGAGGGGGTAGGTACTGCATTTATTCCATACACAGGCGCACTCTCGGGGAAAATCGCCCGCATTCTGAAGAAACACCGGGTCGGAACTGTGTTTTGTCCTCCAAATAAAACCCGTGCACTGGTGGGGAGCGCCAAAGATGACCTCGGTTTGAGGAAGGCCGGCGTGTACCAGATTCCGTATCAATGTGGCAAGTCGTATATTGGTCAGACGATGCGTACCGTCGAAGATCGATGCCGTGAACACCAGAGGCACACTCGACTGATGTATCCGAGCAAGTCGGCGGTCGCTGAACATTGTTTGTCGGAAAATCACGCCATGGAGTATGACCGCACGATTATTCTGGTACAGACGTCGAGATACTGGGACAGCGTTGTTAGAGAGGCCATCGAAATTCGCACCAATGACGACCTCATAAACCGTGACTGTGGCTATAATCTTAGCAAGGCTTGGGAACCAGCGATCGGGTTAATCAAGAGTAAATCGAGCAAACGTATAGTTGTGATGACCACGGCGGAGAGAGCCATCACACCGAAGTCATCTCAGACGCCGTCGCAATCTGTTCCACCGCGCGACCGTGGCGCGGTGCGCGGACGGCGGAGGGAGCGCGCCGCGGGCGGAGGGTATTTAAATCGGCCGCCGCCGCGACTGAACCCAGTTCCCTCTGAGCAGCCATAGCGTACAGATCTCCGTGCCGGCACGTTCACAGGAGCTCAGTCCGTCAGTTCACCCGATGATGGCGACATGTATGATCGCCGAAACATTGTGCCCGTTGGACTCTATAGACCGGCAGCATACTCGTGGATATTTTGATTTTCTGGAGGATAGTTACTCAAGATCCATACTAGTGTCTCTTGCCACTTTTTTCAATCTCATTCCCGTAGTAAAGTTCCCAACCAGGGTTATCGATACCAGCAGCACTGCTATTGATAACATTTTCATAGATACTACCACACTGGCAAATCATAATATAAATCCAATGTTTAATGGCCTTTCAGTTCATGATACCCAGTTGCTTACATTTAATATAGTGGGGTCTGATTCAACTAATAACAGGAGGTGGGAAACTATACGAATAATAAATGAAACAGGAATTGAAGGTATAAAAGACTGTTTGAGGAATACAGACTGGAAAGGTCTATACAATTCACCCAGGATAAATGAAAAATATAACTTTTCTCTAATATGGTCATAGATCACACTGAAAACTGCTTCCCTAAGAAAGTAATCAAAGCAAATAGATTAAATGTTTCAAAACCTAGAATTACAAATGGAATAAAAGTATGTTGCAAAACAAAAAGAAGACTGTATTTAATGTTTAGGGGAAATGATGACTACAGAGCTAAATCACATTACAAATTATATTCTAAAATTCTAAAAAAAGTAATCAGAACCTCAAAATTTATTTGGGTTGATTAGAGATACCTCCAAAATTGCAGACGCTTTCAACAACTTTTTTCTTTCAGTAGCAGACAACTTAGGTTTGCATAGTTACTCAGGAGAAAGCTTAAAGTATTTAAAAAATGCGTTTCTGCAGAAGTTTCACAAAATTCAACTATATCATATCACACTGAAAGAGATTTATAATATTATTAGTTCTCTTAAAAACAAATGTTCCAGTGGGTATGATGAAACCAGCACTACCATAATTAAATGTTGCTCCTCAGAAATGTGTGACAAACAGAGTTACTCATGTAGTGAATCCCTCCACAGTGGTATTTTTCCAGATAGGCTTAAATCTGCAATTGTCAACCCATTACACAAAAAGGAGACAAATCTTCAGTGGAAAACTTCCGTCCCATTTCATTATTGGCAATATTTTCAAAAGTGTTTGAAAAGGTTATGTACAATAGACTTTATAAACACTTAATACAGAAAAATATTCCCATTCGCAAACAGTTTAGATTTTGGAAAGGATTGTCAACTGATCAAGCTATATTCACTTTTACAGATGATATATTAGAATCGATAAATCAAACGTTATTACCACTTGGAATATTCTATGATCTGGCTAAAGCTTTTGATTGTGTTAAGCATGATATCCTTATACAAAAGTTAAAATATTATGGGGTAACATGAGTAGCAGACTCATAGTTCTCATCCTATCTATTTAATAGAAAACAGTGGGGCCTGTATCAGGCTTACCACATAACAATAGTCATTCAAAATATGAAACGATCAGACAAGGGGTGTCCCAGGGCTCTATTTTAGGTCCCTTGTTGTTCCTATAATATATTAATGACCTTCCATATGCAGTGTCACAAAATACAAATTTTGTCTTATTTGCAGATGATACAAGTATTGTTATAAAAACAGTGCCCGTGATCTCACTGAGCAATAAGCTAATGAAATATTTGTAAGTTTCAATGGGTGGTTCACAGCAAATGGATTGTCACTGAATTCTGACAAGACCCAGTACATACAGTTTAGTACCCTGTAAGTACAATGTATTCAAACAACGAAATTAAAGCTGTAGACAGTGTCAAATTTTTAGAGCTACAAATTGACCACAACCTAAATTGGAAAACTCACACTCTAGACTTAATGAAACGCCTTAGTTCAGCTACATTTGCATCACGCCTGATAGTAGAAATAGGTGATTTAAAAATGAAGAAGTTAGTTTATTTGGCCTACTTCCATTCACTAATGAGTTATGGAATCATCTTGTGGGGAAACTCCTCTCACAAAGAGAACATTTTCAAAATTCAGAAACGAGTCATTAGAATTATATCTGGTGTCAGTCCTAGATCATCATGCAGAGACCTCTTTAAGAAACTTGGTATTCTAACTACTACTTCTCGGTACACATACTCATTGACGTCTTTCGTCATTCCCAACATGTCTCTTTTTACACAAAATAGTTCAAAACATGATTATAATACCAGAACCAAAAACAATCTGTATAAGGACTATAAAAGCTTAACATTAGTACAAAAAGGAGTCAAATACATGGGCACTCATATATTCAATAACTTACTAGAGCATATCAAAGGTCTTGTAAGTGATAAAAATCGGTTTCAGAGTGAATTAAAGAACTTCCTGTTGGCCAACTGCTTCTACTCCACCGATGAATATCTTCACAATGATTATAGCTCATAACTCTGTCTGCATTAGAATTGTACAATATCCAAGTATCTTTCCACATCCCAGAGAATCCTCTCCAAGGGATCCATTGATAACGACTAATGTAATGTAACGAACCCTGAATGTCAATTACTTAACGCATTCGTATATAATTAAGCCAATTGTTAATCTGGGTGGTAAATTGGTCAGAAAGTTATTTATTGTGCGCGACAAGATGGATGTGGTCTGCCCCCAACGATTCTTACTCGTGTGCGTGATCTTTCGAGCAACATATGAATATTTACGTCAAAGCAAGCAAGAATGGGAAACAAGGCGTAAGAGAACTGTTACTATGGAATGAACACTACTATTGGCCAATACCTGGTCAAAATAACGTGCTTTTGCTTGATTAGTGGTCTGCGTATAAAAATGATAATCTTTTTAGAGCAAACTGTACCTCCTCCTGAAAAGTGTGTGACATTGCAATTCATACCACTTAGGACATATTATCGCACTACCTGCAGCTACACTTTAAAGAATAGCCAGATTCACGAGAAGCTCCACGACAAAATATTTCGCATCCGGTCGCATGCCACCACATTCCATTATTTCTCATGACCCCTTTATACCATATAATTGTGTATGCGTTCTTTAATAGTGGATACCTAGCAGAATGTCCAGCGCGGTTTGTAGCTCCCAAGAAGTTCGCCTTCGATCTTGATGGCGCGCCATTTTTCATTCGGTGTTTATAGTGCAAGTAAATGTTTTGTTTTCAGTGTTTCTTGAATGTCGACGATGTCCATTTTGTGAAGTGAAACACATACATCCCATAGAGTGTTGATTTCTGCACCTCGTGGACACTCATTTTTTGTCCGCCTCTTACAAACATGGTGAGTCATTAGGAGCCAATACTTTCGCTGTCATAACTGTTGACACAACAGTTTCAGGTAAGCTTTAATGAAGACTGAACTCGCAACCTTGCACTCAAGGGGTTCTCTGTGAGTGTGCGTGTGTGTGGTTATGCGTAAATGCATTATTCTTCCTTGTGTGTGTGTGTGTTTGTGTGTGTGTGTTTGTGTTTGTGTGTGTGTGTGTGTGTGTGTGTGTGTGTGTGTGCGAGAGAGTGAGAGAGAGAGAGAGAGAGAGAGAGGGAGAGAGAGAGAGAGAGAGAGAGAGAGAGAGAGCGAGAGAGAAGGGGGGGGGGAGGGGAATTGATTACTTATTGAGTCTGGTTGTGTTTTCGATTGTTGTTATTGTTTTAGTGGCTAACGTGATCAATGAGTTACTGCTTACATTAATTTAGTCATTAAGTACTATCTCTTTCATTGCATGGGCTCTTTGTATGTGAAAGCTCTTATACAATAATAAGAGCTTTTAGTTGTAATTGTCCTCTTTAATAGTTTTCATGAGGTTTTCATGTTGAATGGTTTATGTCCACGTTTCATCAGGTGTTCAGCATAGGTAGAATGGCCAGTTTCATACTTCCAGCTTATTATACACTATGTCATCAAAAGGACCCGGACACCCCCAAAAACATACGTTTTTCATATTAGGTACATTGTGCTGCCACATACTGCCAGGTACTCCAGATCAGGGACCTCAGTAGTCATTAGACATCGTGAGAGAGCAGAATGGGGCGCTGCGCGGAGCTCACGGACTTCGAACGTGGTCAGGTGATCGGGTGTCACTTGTACCATACGTCTGTACGCGAGTTTTCCACACTCCTAAACAGCCCTAGGCCCACTATTTCCGACGTCATTGTGAAGTGGAAACGTGAAGGGACACGTACAGAACAAAAGCGTACAGGTTGACCTCGTATGTTGACTGACAGAGACCGCCGACAGTTGAAGAGGGTCGCAATATGTGTAATAGGCAGACGTCTATCCAGACCGTCATACAGGAATTCCAAACTGCATCAGGAACTACTCCAAGTATTCTGACAGTTAGCCGGGAGGTGAAAACAGTTGGATTTCATGGTCGAGCTGCTGCTCATAAGCCACACATCAGTAAATGCCAAACGATGCCTCGCTTGGTGTAAGGAAAGTAAACATTGGATGATTGAACAGTGGACAAACGTTGTGTGGAGTGACGAATCACGGTACAAAATGTGGCTATCCGATGGCATGGTGTGGATATGACGAATGCCCGGTGAATGTCATCTGCCAGCTTGTATAGTGCCACCAGTAAAATTCGGAGGTGCTGGTGTTACGGTGTGGTCGTGTTTTTCATGGAGGGGGCTTGCCCCTTGTTGTTTTGCGTGGCACTATCACGGCACAGGCCTACATTGAAATTTTAAGCACCTTCTTCCTTCCTACTGTTGAAGAGCAATTCTGGGATGGCGATTGCATCTTTCAACACGATTCAGCAGCTGTTTATAATGCACGGTCTGTGGCGGAGTGGTTACATGACAATAACATCACTGTAATGGACTGACCTACACAGAGTCCTGACCTGAATCCTATAGTACACCTCTGGAATGTTTTGGAACGTCGACTTCGTGCCAGGCCTCACCGATCGACATCGATACCCCTCCTCAGTGCAGCACTCTGTGAAGAATAGCTGCGATTCCCCATTAAACCTTCCAGTATCTGATTGAACATATGCCGGCGAGAGTGAAAGCTGTCATCAAGACTTAGGCTGGGCCAACACTATATTAAATTCCAGCATTCCAATGGAGAGCGCCACGAACTTGTAAGTCATTTTCAACCAGGTGTCGGGATACTTTTGATCACATAGTGTATGTTCTTCAGATCAACTTTTGAAACTCCTGCTTTCACATTCTCAAACACACTGATCAACATTCTGGACCTTATAACTGATGTATACCTTCTCCTTCGTTATTAATTGGATTGTTTGTAAATGTAACTGAAGTTGTTCTTGTTCCGTAAGCAATGTGTGATCCCTGTTTTTTTTTAGTATATTTGCTATTCTCAAAAATGGCTCAAATGGCTCTAAGCGCTATGGGACCTAACATCTGAGGTTATCAGTCCCCTAGACGTAGAACAACTCAAACCTAATTAACCTAAGGACAACACACACATCCATGCCCGAGGCGGGATTCGAAACTGCGACCGTAGCAGCAGCGCGGTTTCGGACTGAAGCGCCTACAACCGCTCGGCTGCAGCGGCCGCCTGCTATTCTCTGTGGTATTCTCTGTGCTGATTTGTGTTTTATGTTAAAGTGTACCATTTGTGCCTGTCAGTCATGCCATGGGCGTTACTGTGTGTGCTGTGCTGTCTGTATTATTTGTGGTGTTTGTATTCTCTGCTTGTTATCATTTTTCTTTAGTTGTTTTCTGACTTCGTGCATGTGTCGTTATACTACATGGGTGTTACAACCATTGTTTGTGGCTATGAGTTGTGTTGTTCGTAATTGTTTTTCATAGTTTTCTTTGCCGAGTGGGATATTATTTAGTCTGTGTAGCATGCGTCGCATGGCCGCTAAATTTTGATTTTGTGGCTCGTTGACCGTTGCATGTATAATTGTGTCTGTGGCTGTTGGCTTTCTGAAGGTGTAAAATGTGTGCTTATTGCTGTCTCAGTTTATTGTTATATCCAAGATATGTATTTCCTCTTGTGTACAGAAATCGTCTGCAGGAATTTAAGTATGAAAAATTGTGAAGTATGAGTCAAACAGTACGGGTACGGCCAAGACTGGCGGCGATTTGTACAGTGTGCGCCATTAATAACATAGGCACCAACACACTTCCCTGTTGTAACCCTGACGACCCCTCTACATTTTCTCCATCAGAGATAATGTTCTGTGTCTTTCCTATCGATAAATAAATCCTCAGCTCTGTCACAAATTTAGTTTGATACGCCTAATCTTCGATAGTAAAGTGAGGTGCGGAAAAGAGTTAAATGATTTTCTTAGGCAAAGGAACTCTGCATCTATCTTATTAATGATTTCGGACAACTGTTCTAGGTGATAAACTTTTTCAGTTAGTGTTTTCCTTGCTCTGTAAATGCGTCTACTTTTAGAGATATAGGTTCCGAGTTTCTGCCCCCATCTTAGTTATTATTGTGAGAGCAATCTGCTAGTTTTAGCTTTTCCTTTTGTCTAAGGAAATGGATAACATCTCCCTAAAATTTCGTACGGAGAAAAAATTTTCCACACGTATGTTCCAAATACAATTCAGTTCATACAAAAATTTAAATAAAGCTTCATTTTATTGCGAGCCAGCGTTGGTCATCAGTAATGCGCGTTTCATCTCAACTCTTCTTTAGTTATCAATGATTCTCTTTCAGGTAGATTTATTGTCATTGAATGCATGAAAATATCTGTTATTAGCACACGTTAATACCAGGTTAATCAGCTATTTGCAGATATCTAACAAATAACCTTAATTATGAATCCATCCCTTTCTTATACATGCTAAGTTTGCAGATGGTTAGTCTTGTGATGGAAATATTCACATATACGTGGCGTCTTATTAGTAGTGTGTGAGTAAGTTGAGAATTTGGATGTGAGGCGTGCGAGGGTAGTCGGTGCAGTTGCGACGACCACCGTGTCTGAATGGCTCAGTGTTCAGAGGACTGCCTAGTAATCAGGAGTCCTGGATTCGAATCCTGGGCCAGCACAGATTTTCAACTATCCCAAATGATTTAAAGCAATGTCCACTCGCAGCGGATATCTGTAATTCCTTTGTGTCTCAATCTGTTTCACTCACCATTATTGTTCAGTGAAATGATAGTTCCATGCCGTAACGCAATTTATTGTGTAGTACATATTTCAATAATGTAAGAATACTCGGTTCAAGAATCATGAAAGAAGGTTGTATACATGGAAGAAGCTTGGAGATACTGGAAGGTGTAAGATAGATTATATAGTGGTAAGACAGAGATGTAGGAACCCCGTTTTAAATTGTAAGACATTTCCAGGGGCAGATGTGGACTCTGACCACAATCTATTGGTTATGAACTGTAGATTAAAGCCGAAGAAACTGCAAAAATCTGGGAATTTAAAGAGATGGGACCTGGATAAATTGAAAGAACCAGAGGTTGTAGAGA
Organism: Schistocerca piceifrons; assembly: GCF_021461385.2. Taxonomy (NCBI): domain Eukaryota; kingdom Metazoa; phylum Arthropoda; class Insecta; order Orthoptera; family Acrididae; genus Schistocerca; species Schistocerca piceifrons. The sequence goes on from NC_060139.1 coordinate 105,986,625, forward strand.
GTTTCAGGGAGAGCATTAGGGAACGATTCACAAGAATGGGGGAAAGAAATACAGTAGAAGAAGAATGGGTAGCTTTCAGAGATGCAACAGTGAAATCAGCTGAGGATCAAGTAGGTAAAAAGAAGAAGGCTAATAGAAATCCTCGGGTAACACGAGAGATACTGAATTTTATTGATGAAACGAGAAAGTACAAAAATGCAGTAAATGAAGCACAGGCGTATATCACTAGGGGTAAGATAGATACTGCCTAAAGGAAAATTAAAGAGACTTTTGGAGAAAACAGAACCACTTGCATCAAGAGCACAGACGGAAACCCAGTTCTAAGCAAAGAAGGGAAAGCAGAAAGGTGGAAGGAGTATATAGTGGGTCTATCCAAGGGCGACGTACTTGAGGAAAATATTATGGAAATGGAAGAGGATGTAGATGAAGATGAAATGGGAGATATGATACCGCGTAAAGAGTTTGACAGAGCACTGAAAGACCTGAGTCGAAACAAGGCCCCCGGAGTAGACAACATTCCATTAGAACTACTTATAGCCTTGAGAGAGCCATCCCTGACAAAACTCTACCATCTGGTGAGCAAGTTGTATGAGACAGGCGAAATACCCTCAGACTTCAAGAAGAATATAATAATTCCAATCCCAAAGAAAGCAGGTGTTAACAGATGTGCAAATTACCGAACTATCAATTTAATAAGCCACGGCTGCAAAATACTAACATGAATTCTTTACAGACGAATAGAAAAACTGGTAGAAGCCGACCTCGGGGAAGATCAGTTTGCATTCCGTAGAAATGTTGGAACACGTGAGGCAATATGACCCTACGGCTTATCTTAGAAAATAGATTAAGGAAAGGCAAGCCTACGTTTCTAGCATTTGTGGACTTTAAGAAAGCTTTTGGCAATGTTGACTGGAATAATCTCTTTCAAATTCTGTAGGCGGCAGGGTTACAACACAGGGAGCGAAAGGCTATTTACAATTTGTACAGAAAGTACATGGCAGTTATAAGATTCGAGGGGAATGAAAGGGAAGCAGTGGTTGGGAATGGAGTAAGACAGGGTTGTAGCCCATCCCCGATGTTATTGAATCTATATATTGAGCAAGCAGTAAAGGAAACAAAATAAAAATTCGGAGTAGGAATTAAAATCCATTGAGAATAAATAAAAACTTTGAGGTTCGCCCATGACATTGTAATTCTGTCTGAAACAGCAATGGACCTGGAAGAGCAGCCGAACGGGATGGACAGTGTCTTGAAAGGAGGGTATAAGATGAACATCAACAAAAGCAAAACGAGGATAATGGAATGTAGTCGAATTAAATCAGGCGATGCTGATCGAATTAGATTAGGAAATGAGGCTCTTAAAGTAGTAAATGAGTTTTGCTATTTGGGGAGCAAAATAACTGATGATGGTCGAAGTAGAGAGGATCTAATATGTAGACTGGCAATGGCAAGGAAAGAATTTCTGAAGGAGAGAAATTTGTTAACATCAAGTATAGGTTTAAGTGTCAGGAAGTCGTTTCTGAAAGTATTTGTATGGAGTGTAGTCATGTATGGAGGTGAAATGTGGACGATAAATAGTTTGGACAAGAAGAGATAAGAAGCTTTCGAAATGTGGTGCTACAGAATAATGCTGAAGATTAGATGGGTAGATCACATAACTAATGAGGAGGTACTGAATAGAATGGGAAGAAGAGAAATTAGTGGCACAACTTGACTAGAATAAGGGATTTCTTGGTAAGACATATTCTGTGGCATCAAGGGATCACCAATTTAGTATTGGAGGGCAGAGTGGAGGGTAAAAATCGCAGAGGGAGACCAAGAGATGAATACAGTAAACAGATTCAGAAGGATGTAGGTTGCAGTAGGTACTGGGAGATGAAGAAGCTTGCACAGGATGGAGTAGCATGGAGAGCTGCATCAAACCAGTCTCTGGACTGAAGACCACAACAACAGACTAGAATTTTCTTAATAAAGATGGCTTCCGACAGCGTATACAACTAGTTCTTTCCTGTCTTATGAATTGCAGCATAAGAATTTGTGAGCCACCAATTGTACCTCTGTGGCGTGACTTTGCGTATTTATTTCGTTGTATGCAAATTGATGGTGGGGAGGGGGAGAAACGAAAGGAAAGTGAAGGGGATCACTGCTGTCAGCTGCATCGTGGAATTACGCGGAATCAACGGCGAGGGGTGAAAATGTGTACCGGATTGGGATTCGAACCCAGGACCTCCCGCTTACTAGGCAGGTGTATTAACTGCTGCGCCATCCGGAACACAGTGTTGCCGCACCTGCTCGGACTTTCCCAGCACGCGTAACAGTTGACCCACATTCCCATCGAACGCCACCTCCCTGCAGTCCCTGTCCATTTCCTCCATGCTCGCTACACTGAGTTTCCAACAGGAGGTCTGACGTATCTACGATTCTGCCCAGCTAAGCATTGGATCTACCGTATTCAGTTCAGACGCCCAAACACGTGCGACCTCCTGTGAGAATCTCGGTCTAGCGAGCTTGGAGCAAAAGACAGGGACTGCGGATAGGTGGCGAGGGAGATAGTCAGCAAGTGCTGTATCCAGGATGGCGCAGTGGTTAACTCACGGGCCTAGTAAGCATGAGATCCTGTGTTCGGGACCCGGTCCACTACACACTACCACTCGTCATCGCTGATTCCGCGTAATGTTCCGATGCAGCTAACAGCAGCGATCTCCTCCCTTTCCTTTCTCCGCTTCTCCAGCTTCAGTTTACATAAAACATATCACAGCTGCGGATTCTGGGTGGCGTGTGTACTCTTGAACATGTCCAAAACAAAAGACACCACGCAGGCATATAGTACACTACTGGCCATTAAAATTGCTACACCACGAAGATGACGTGCTACAGACGCGAAATGTAACCCACAGGAAGAAGATGCTGTGATATACAAATGATTGGCATTTCCGAGCATTCACACAAGGTTGACGCTGGTGGCGACACCTACAACGTGCTGACATGAGGAAAGTTTCCAATCGATTTCTCATACATACCGGCGTTGCCTGGTGAAACGTTGTTGTGATGCCTCGTGTAGGAGAAGAAATGCGTGCCATCACATTTCCGACTTTGATAAAGGTCGGATTGTAGCCTATCGCGATTGCGGTTTATCGTATCGCGACATTGCTGCTCGCTCGCCTTGGTCGATATCCAGTGATTGTTGGCAGAATATCGAATCGGTCGGTTCAGGAGGGTAATACGGAACGCCGTGCTGGATCCCGACGGCCACGTATTACTAGCAGTCGAGATGACAGGCATCTTATCCGCGTGACTGCACCAGATCGTGCAGCCACGTCTCGATCCCTGAGTCAAAACATGGAGACGTTTGCAAGACAACAACCATCTGCACGAACAGTTCGACGAAGTTTGCAGCAGCATGGACTGTTAGCTCGGAGACCATGGCTTCGGTTACTCTTGACGCTGCATCACAGACAGGAGCACCTGCTATGGTGTACTCAACGACGAACCTGGGTGTACGAATGGCAAAAAATTATTTTTTCGGATGAATCCAGGTTCTGTTTACAGCATCATGATGGTCACATTCGTGTTTGGCGACATCGCGGTGAACGCACATTGGAAGCCTCTATTCGTCATCGCCATACTGGCGTATCACCCATGGGGTGCCATTGGTTACACGTCTCGGTCACCTCTTGTTCGCATTGACAGCACTTTGAACAGTGGATGTTACACTTCAGATGTGTTACGACCCGTGGCTCTGCCCTACATTTCAGCAGGATAATGCACGATCGCATGTTGCAGGTCCTGTACGGGCCTTTCTGGATACAGAAAATGTTCGACTGCTGCCCTGGCCAGCACATTCTCCAGATCGCTCACCAACTGAAAACGTCTGGTCAATTGATCGCCGAGCAACTGGCTTGTCACAATACGCCAGTCACTACTCTTGATGAACTGTAGTATCGTGTTGAAGCCGCATGGGCACCTGTACCTGTACACGCCATCCAAGCTCTGTTTGACTCAATGCCCAGGCGTACCTAGGCCGTTATTACGGCCAGGAGTGATTGTTCTGGGAACTGATTTCACTGGATCTATGCACACAAATTAATTGAAAATGTAAATACATGTCAGTTCTAGTATAATATATTTGTCCAATGAATACCCGTTTATCATCTGCATTTCTTCTTGGTGTAGCAGTTTTAATGGCCAGTAGTGTAGTATTTATTTCACACTATACGCTGGTGCTGGATTGGCGTGTCGGCTGTTGCCAGGAAGGCGAGGACCCTGGTGAAGCTGCACCTGCGCCTCGTGGACACGCCTAATTGCTCACAGTCACTACAACGTCAGCTGCGCGGCCATGTGCATCTCTGCTCGTTCCAAGACAAAATATTGTGTGGCGGGGACACTGGCTCGGCGCTCATATGCCATGATGTGCAGGTAAGTCAGAGTCTCCTAAAACGTCTCTCTCGTGGGTATTTTTGTGATACACACGACTCCATATCACACAGTAACTCACTTCTGACACGGCTATTTCATAACCGGCAACGAGGATTCGCGCACAAGATTGCCTCCCTGCGATGGATGAGGCTGGTCTTCATGTTTTCCGTCGCGGTTGGAGCAGACTTCCACGTTGGCTCCTCCAGACTTATCTTAGATTTGACTAATTTTAAGAAAGATAGTTCACCAGATTTTACATTCCAATCTCAGTTTTTTAACATTTTAGATGCCCATCACTGTTTTACCGTCGTTTACACTGATGGCTCCAAACAGGAGAACTTCCTTGGCTGTTCTGTAGTGTTCCCTGATCATGTTACCCGGATTCGCCTCCCTGATGAATATACCGTTTTCGCAGCGGAGCTCCACGCGATCCTGAAGGCACTGGATTGGATGAATCGTGTTCGGGGCAATCGATTTCTCCTCTGCTCCTATTCTCTTAGTGCCTTACAATCACTGCAGAATCTGTACCCAACTGAGGAGATGGTCCAGCTGATATATGACCAACTGTACTTGCTCCAACGGCGGGGTAAGGAGATGACCTTCTGCTGGGTGCCTGGTCATGTAGGAATGTGGGGCAATGAACAGGCAGATCGGGCTGCCAGGAAAGCCTGGCGAGAGCAGGATGTGGTCCAGTGTCCTATTCCCTTGCAGTCTGTCATTTCTGCACTCCATGAGAAGTGCATGAAGTTGTGGGAGGAAGAATGGCTGGCGGTGACGGCCAATAAACTGCGTTTGGTGAAGTCAACAACTCGGCCGTCGAGTTCCTCCTGCCGGTTGCTCAGGCGGGAAGAAGTGACCTTCACGCGTCTTCGGATCTGGCACTGTCCTCTCACACATAGCTTTCTACTACGGCAGGAGGATCCCCCGTTTCGTGATGCTTGTGGTGTGCACATCTGTGTCCGCCACATTTTAACAGACTGCATTTTATACCGTGATGCAAGGGCAGAAGCACAAGTTGATGGGGATCTGACCTGTTTTTTAGCTAATAATGAGACGTGTGTGTCTAACGTTTCGAAGTTTTGTGATGTGTCTGGACTCTGGCCTGAACTTTTAGGCTGGAGGTTTTAGTGTATTACACAGTGGCTGGTTCCTCCATTTTTCCTTGCGGTCAGCCAGCCACTTCCATATGTTATATTGTTTTAGCTCCCTCTACCACTTTCTTCCTGTGTTGTCCATGTTTTACTGCTGCCGGCATGCTTCGTCCCACGCTTCGGTGTGGGTAGGCCCATATTTTTCCAAGCTTGTTCCCTGTGTTTTGCGTTCTGTTTTATCTTACTGCTCTGAGTCTTTTCTTGACACCCGTCTCAATCTGTTACTGAGCGGGAGCTGAAGACCTTGCCGTCGTGCACCCTTACAACTCTCTCCATCCATCCACATAACTCACTTCCCCTCCACCACAAACACACACAAATATGTAAACTAGCAACGCTTTGAGACATTCGTTCATCACTTTGGATAATTCCTATGATCTTAAGTTTCTACTATAACGTACAAATTATTTAATCAATCAAGAACTAAGTTATCGTCACCTGACACGGTGGTTCAGTGAAGCAGGCGATCTATAAATTTGCAATGTTGCTTTTTTTTGTGCAGACCAATTTACTTGCCGAGATCGCTATGTTAACACCATTACTAGATGACTAGTTTCGGCAGTACGTATTACAATCTTCAGATTTATAAAAAGAAAATACGCGGAGATTGTGGACTTACGGTCAAATAAAAGCGTTGTAGGACATAAACAAGAACTCAGTGACAAAAACTAGATACCCATAAAACTGGGCATTGGTAGTTGCATCACACAATACTTAAACCACTCCGTCACATTATGACTATAGAATACGCTGTAAAGCAAAACTCTTGTGAAATTCTGCTCATTTGGGCGGATTCAATCCAAAGTAAAAATATAACAATGACTACTTTTAATAAGTACATATTAAATGAAAATATACCATAAGAAAGTCGAAACATTACAATGGCATGCCAGGTGTTGTATCACGTGGTATGGGAACGGAAATGAGCGTTTGGCGTCATTGGCCGGAAGGCCCATTACGGGGCAGGTCCGGCCGCCTTGGTGCAGGTCTTATTACATTCGACTCCACAGTGGGGGGGACCTGCGCGCCGGATGGCAATGAAATGATGAGGAAGACAGCACAAAACCCACTCCCTGAGCGGAGAAAATCCCAGACCCAGCCGGCATTCGAACCCGGGCTCGTAGGAAGGCGATCCGTCACGCTCACCACTCAGCTATGGGGGTGGCGTTCGCGTTGCATGTACATCTTAGAGTACGAATGGCACGAACAAAACAGGTACATACCACACCTTGCCTCTTCGTGGTATAACGCCATTTTGGTCCGCCACAGAGTAACTGACTACAGGATTTGGAGTATAAGGGAAGCTAGTGCTGAGAATTACCGCCAGATGGCGGTCTGCACTGCATGAAGTCAATTACAACTAATATAACTGGGTCAAATCTTTCTTCAACAATGAAATTAACAGATGCAACTGAACATCAAAGTAGTACACACTCAGTAGTCATAATGGCGAAGATTACACAAATTGTATATAAAGGAGACACAGAAGGTTGTAAAGTGTCATGCATGGCTGCCTACGCCAACAGACAAAAATTGGAAACATTTTGTGATGTAACGATTACGTTCTATAATACATGCGATAACCAATTTATACCCTACAGTATAATTAATAGAAACAGCTTTAGCGGAAAGTTGCGGCATTTACATAATTATGAAACAGGATTTGATTTTATTTGTCAGTATCGCTGCAAACAAAGGATGACAACAACATTTACACACTATGTGATCGAAAGTATCCGGACACGTGGCTGAAAATGACTTACAAGCTCGTGCCGCCCACCATCGGTAATGCCGCAATTCAATATGGTGTTGGCCCACCCTTAACCTTGATGGCAGCTTCCACTCTCGCAGGCATACGTTCAATCAGGTACTGGAAGGTTTCTTGGGAAATGTTAGCCCATTCTTCACGGAGTGCTGCATGGAGGAGAGGTATCGATCTCGGTCGCTGAGGCCTGGCACGAAGTCAGTGTTCCAAAACATCCCGAAGATGTACTATAGGATTCAGGTTAGGACTCTGTGCAGGCCAGTCCATTACAGGGCTGTTATTGTCGTGTACCACTCCGCCACAGGCCGTGCATTATGAACAAGTGCTCGATCGTGTTGAAAGATGCAGTCGCCATCCCCGAATTGCTCTTCAACAGTGGGAAGCGGGAAGGTGCTTAAAACATCTATGTAGGCCTGTACTGTGATAGTGCCACGCAAAACAACAAGGGGTGTAAGCCTCCTCCGTGAAAAACACGACCACACCATAACAGCACCGCATCAGAATTTTACTACAGGCACTACACACGTTGGCAGATGACGTTCACCGGGCATCTGCCATACCCACACCCTGCCATCGGATCGCCACATTGTGTACCGTGATTCGTCACCCCACACAACGTTTTTCCACTGTTCAAATTGTTCAAATGGCTCTGAGCACTATTAGACTTAACTTCTGAGGTCAACAGTCCCCTAGAACTTAGAACTAATTAAACCTAACTAACCTAAAGACGTCACACACATCCATGCCCGAGGCAGGATTCGAACCTGCGACCGTAGTGGTCGCGCGGTTGCAGACTGTAGCTCCTAGAACCACTCTGCCAACTCCGGCCGGCTTTCCACTGGTCAATCGTTCAATGTTTACGCTCTTTACACCAAGCGAGCCGTCGTTTGGCATTTACCGGCGTGATGTGTGGCTTATGAGTAGCCGCTCCATCATGAAATCCAAGTTTTCTCAACTCCTGCCTAACTGTCATAGCACTTGCAGTGGTTCCTGATGGAGTTGAGAATTTCTGTATGATGATCTAGATAGAAGTCTGCCTATTACACATTACGACCGTCTTCAACGAAAAGGGCACTGCGCCGATTGGAATCCATCGCTAGTTGACGGGAGTGTATGGTGAGTCGTGCATAAATGTCAGAAATGTTCGTAAGTGGTGTAGAGAGTTGGCAGCCGGTCGGACCGAAATTCACGACGAACAAAGGAGTGGGAGACCGTCAATTTCTGAGGAGACAGTGTTGAAGGTTGAGCAAAGCATGCGTGAAGATCGGCGGATCACCCTGGACCATCTCTGCACGTTGGTTCCTGAGGTTTCCCGAAGCACCGCTCACAGAATTTTAACGGAAACATTGAACTACCGGAAGGTGTGCACAAGATGGGTGCCACGCATGCTGACTGAGGACCACGTGCGGCAATGAGTTGATGCTTCCCGCGCATTTATTGACCGCCTTGCAGGCGAACAGGACAACTTTCTGGACGCAATTGTCACGGGTGACGAAACCTGGGCAGACCAGTTTACAACTGAGACCAAGCAACAATCACGCCAGTTCATAACTTTCCGAACAGCTTGGCGGCGAGCTGGTATGACATGGGCATACAAAAACTGCCACGGCGTCTACAAAAATGCATCGACAGGAATGGTGATTACGTTGAAAAATAGCTAAATGTTCAAGCTATAAACTGACGCAAGCCATTGTAGAAATAAAAAGGTCTATGTACTTATAAAAAAATAAGATACCTTACATTTGGGATTGCCCTCCTACATCCCGGATCTCGCACCTTCCGACCTCGTCTGATTAACCCATTGCTGTCAGGGTTCCTCCGAACCATAATCTGTAGGTAGCGATCATCCACTGCCCTTGGGCGGCCTTGGGCGACCTGAGCGAGGCATGTCATCAACAGTTCCTGTCTCTCTGTATCTCCTCCATGTTCAAACAACATTGCTTTGGCTCACTCCGAGATGCCTGGACACTTCCTGGCACAAAGTAACAATTCTGCAGGAAACAGTACGTGCACAATGATGAGGTTCTTGATGAAGCAAAGCGTTGACTCCGACGTCGACCAGTAGAATCGTACGACTCGGGCGTACAGCCCCTCTCAGTAACGTGCCGTAATGCCATTGCAGTGAACGGAGATCGTGCTGAAAAATAGGGTTTTGTAGCCGACAAAGCGGGGAGTAATTTAGTGTACTGGAATCCTGAATCAGATCAATCTGGTTTCGATAAAAAATATGTTACCTTACCTAATAAACGCCCCTCCCAAGAGCTAAAGGTACTTAAGTGATCATTTTTGGAAGGAAGTAAACTTCGTCATCGTGAATCCCTCGTTGGTCGATTTAGAGAATCGATATTGGAGAATGACTGTTCAACAACGTGCTGCGCTCAAAGTGCATTCGGCACGCAAATCACAAGAATAACACGAGAGAGGTCAGAGCGTGCGCGCTGAACATTCCTGCGTTCCTCCATAAACGAATCAGATTGGGCTCAAAGGGGCGATAGTGACACAAAGAGCCTCCATCGGGCTCTGATCAGTGGCGTGCAGGACATCGTGTCTCCCTTAAGATTCGTCAGGAGTATTTTCTCTGGTTTTTAGGCAGATATTTTCCACTTCGTTCTTGTGATGTGTTCACGTAGTCAGCCCAAACTAATACTGCTCACCGCGTGTTTCACAAGACCCCAAATGTCAATTGGAATCGTCTGTTTGCCATGATTTTGTAGGCACTGAAAGTGTCAAACTGTATTGTTTCAAACAAATGTTTAGCTTTCTACCAAACAATTCTTCAATTATGAGCGTTGTGAATCTGTTGGTCATTATTGTTCGTCTGGTTTTGTTGCTTCACCATTATGTGCATCCCTAGTCTCAACATTCGTTAATCTACAAGCATCATTTGTACACAAATGCCGAATTTTGCTGATAAGTGACCTTGATAGGTGTAACAAGAGACATCTGCATATTTTAAAATTCATTTGTACTCAGATTTAACCGTCGGAGCTGGAGTACCACCCTGTCGAATAACATTGCTGCGTGGCAGTAGGCACATGAGCAGAAGCAGCTGTCAGTCATTACTAATGAGCTCTCTCAGCTGGGTCTCAACAGCAACATTGACAGAACACACGCTCATACAAAAAGAAAAAACGGCGCACCACGAAACAGTTATCCGAATGGGACGGAAATCGGTAGATGCGGCGTACATCTAGAGACAAAAATATTCTTACAATTTAAAAAAAATGGGTGATTCATCCTACAGAAAGAGCAAGTCGCTAATATGTTTGTCCACCTCTGAAACATAAGTAATCTTGGCACTGATTAACTGAGTTAGATGTCCTCATGAGGGATACAGTGACAAATTCTGTTCAATTGGAGCGTTACAGCTTCTAAATCCTGACGTGATAGGAGCGCCCTGCCCCTAATGCTCCAAACGTTTTCAATTTGGGAGAGATCCAGCGACCATGCAGGCCAAGCACTCTCACCGTCTGCGGAAAGGCATTATCTTGCCGAAATGTAAGCCCAGGATGGCTTTCCATGAAGGACAGGAAAAAGGGACGTAGAGTATCGTCGGCGGAACGCTGTACTGTAAGGGTGAGCTTCACTGAGTTTGAACGAGGTTATGTTACAAGGCTATGAGAAGTTGGATGTTTGTTCTGCGATACTGCAACAAGACTGGGCAGGAATGTAGCCACTGTACGTAATTGCTGGCGCTGGTGGTCGCGAGTATGTACAGTCGCAAAAGACCGGGTTTCGGACGGCCAAGTGGCGTTACCGAGAAGAAAAATTGGGAAAATCATTGTGTTGGGCTTATCACTCTGGCACATCGTAATGCATCTGCAGCAGCAACCTGAGTGGCAATTGGCACCACAGTGTAAAACTAACTTTACAAATCGGTTACTTGAAAGTCAGTTCCGAGCCAGAATCCGTGTATCGTGTTTTCCATTGACCTCACACCACCGCCGCTAGCGACTGCAGAGTTGTCAAGCGAGAGCTCATTGGAGGAAGGGTGGAGGTCTGTTGTGATTTCTGACGAAAGCGGGTTCTGTCTCGGCGACATTGGTGGCCTCATGTTGGTTAGAAGGAGGCCAGTTAGGGTCCTGCAACCAACCTGTTTGCGTGATACACACATTTGACCTACACCTGGAGCTGTATGGTCTGGGATATGACTTTGTATCACAACAGAAGCACTCTCTTGTCTATCACACAACCTGACTTCAAATTTATACGTCAGTCTGGTGAAGCGACCTGTTCTGCTACCGTTCTTGAGAAGCATATCAGGAGGTGTTTCCAACAGGATAAAGCTCTCCCACATACCGCTGGTGTAGCCCAACATGCTCTGCAGAATGTCGACATGTTGCCTTAGGCTGCTTGATCTCCAGATCTGTCACCAATCCAATACAAATGGGGCATCATCGGACGAGAACTCCAGCGTAATCACAAACAACATTAGCTGTCCCTGTATTGACCGAGAAAGTGCAACAGGCGTGGAACTGGCACCCAGTACTTGTACAACACAGTGCACGCACTTTGCATGCTTGTACTCAAACATTCTGGTGGTTACACCCGTTATTTATGTGCCAACATTTCACATTTGCAGATGGCTTATCTCGTACTTACATTAACCTGTGATTTTGGAAATGTTAGTCACTTACATATGTTACATAGACTAATGTATTCCCGAAATTTCGTTATTCTACATTCATTACTTTTCGGTGTTGAAATTTTTCCTCCGTCCGTGTATACTGTCATTTTTTATTCTCTGTGGACGACTTCTTCTTTTTCTGTGCGTCCTCCAACCCTGCAACGATTACTCGGCAATTACATTTGACGATGAAGCGGGTGGAGCAATGATCTAACAACATAGATTTTAAATGATCTTTCCAAAAGAAAACTGTTTGCCTCGATTTAAATAGCTCCTGCTCTGTTTTTAACGGAGGTGTACTGTTCTCATTCGTAAGGAAAACATGGATTATCTGGGCTTCACTTTTGATGAGAAGCTAATGTGACTGTCACACCTTAAGAAACTAAAACTGAGACGTGTCAAAGTTTTTAACGTCCTTAAATGAGTCAGTCATAGGTCTTGGGGAGCCGCAGAGCACGCCTGCTTCAACTTTACAAGGCGTTTGTGCTACTCTGGCTTTCATAGAGGTGTCAGGTTTATGGATCAGCGAGGCCTTCGTTCCTCATAATGCTGGATGCAGGTATGAGGCTGTCAGCTGGGGATTATCGCACGAGTCCAGTTGCTATCCTTCTCTCTGTATGTCAATGATGTGTCATCGGTTCTGACCTATTGCAAATATCATATGTATGTTGATGACCTTCAGTTGTATCTAAGAGCGAAACCAAGCAATCTTAAGAAAGCTGTTGAAAATTTCAATAGTGACCTCGATGGACTATCAAAATGGGCACAAGACATAGAACTAAAACTAAACCCATTTAAAACCCAAGCGGTACTTGTTGGTCACTCTAAGCCCATTAGCCCAAAACATCGGGAATCGGTACCATCTCTTATCCTAAATGGAACAAATATTAACTTCTCTCCCTCAGCAAAGAGTTTGGGAGTAATAATAGATGAAAATCTAAATTGGACAGAGCACGTAACTGCAGTGTGCAAAAAAGCATCAGCATCTCTTCGTGTACTACAAAAATATAAAAAGACTCTTCCCTTTCAATCTGAAAAAGAAATTAGTACAAACGCTTATACTCCCAATCATTGACTACAGCGATATTATCCTACAAGGCCTCTCTCAGGAAAATTCGCGACGTCTGGAACTGGTCATGAATGCCTGAGTCCGATATATCTGTGACGTTCGACTTTTTGATCACATTTCACCAGCATATGCAAAATTGTCCTGGCTGCGTGCAGACAAACGCTGAGATTTCCATACACACTGTCTTATCTACTGCCTTATAAATGTACACTGTCCCTCATATCCCTCCCGTCCTTAACGCTTATGTCGGAACAACATGACAGAAACACACTTTCTCATCATAATAAAATCCTCTCTGTTCCACTGCATCGCTGTCACCTTCTCGTTATGTTAGAGAACTTAAAAACAGGTCCAGCTTCAAAAAACAGGTAATGACGTATCTACTTAAGCAACACTAATGCCTTCCTCTGTACATGAATGCACTTCACTTTATCACTTGCCTCTTTCCCCCTCCTTAAATCTCCCTTCCCCAAAACTCGCTATACTAGTAAACATCTACTTTACACACCAAGATATTAATGTACATCTGCACAAATCTTCGTTACTATTGCCAATTTTTCTCATGTTTATCATTATTATTTGATTTTTTTACTGTTATTATTGCTTTTATCATAATTTGTATGTATAGCACCTGTTGTAAAAATACTGCCGCATTTACTTTATTAGGTCTTAGTCATTACTCTTTACTCATATTGTCACTAGAGTAATCTAATTTTCTTATTTAAAATATTCTTATGATGTAACTTTGATGTGTGAAATGCTGCATGTGTGAAACACTGGTCGGACGTGAGAGAGGGCCTGATGGGCCTAATCTGATCAGGTTAAATAAATAAATAAATATAAAGAGGCTGGCGAGCCTCCGCTGTCTATTCGACGACTTCTCTCCGTGGTAGACCAAGTATACAGGGCTTTGTCCGCTCAAAAATCACTAGCATCCGTCTCCGCTGCACAGTCGTCACATGAAATTTGGCATCTCAACGTATAATGGACGTGAAGAGCGTAAGATGTTGAGCGATCACTGTGAGCGATACAAGGATACCGGATACTCGTGTGAGACGGCATTAGCGTCACTTGAGCGAGTTAAAAAGGGACTTCATTGTGGGTGTTCATTCACACCGCAAGTCAAATCGTGGAAGATCCACATCTGTGCTGCATTCCGATGTGACAGTGGTCTGATAATTGAAACGTGAATGTAGGCCTATGTAACCTCCCCCTCACTTACCGACCTTAATGACAGTGAAAAATGAAACCGCGTGTACCTAATGGGAGTTTTGGAAAAGCAATCGTCACCGAAGTTAACCTGTCGGTAAAGAGGGAGGAAAGGGTTACATCTAAATGAAAGGAAAAGTGCTAATGAAACTGGTGGAAATTAATTTTGAAAAGGGGTAAAGTTAATAAAGAAGGTAAATGTGCAGCCGTTACGTTAACAATTAACTAGCGGTAATTAGGTATTTGAGATTTGGGGGAAATCACGGTCGCCAGCCCTAAGGACAATTACTATAGTAACTGAAAAAGAAAGGTTATTACACATATAATTAGCACTAAAAGCGTGGCAACTGAAGGTTGACACGTGTAGTGTGAAAACTGAAAGTTTGTCAGAAGTAATAAATTTCGCTACACTCTGACTTAATTTAGCAAAAGAATTACTAAAACCGGAAAATCGAAAGTTAATTTAGTGACTGAAGTTAATAGTGAGCTTTCTTTCTGAAGCACATCGAAATTCAGTAAAATACGGTTAGTCTTGGACTACCTCAACAATCATTTCAAAAGCTACTTGAATCTACGCAATTTAGAAAGAAGAGATTTAACTTTGAACTTGAATTAAATGATTCTGAACAATTAACAATAGTAAAATGTAGTACGTACCAAGCTGAGCTGCAGTCACAGGTAAGCTAAAATACGGTAACAAAGCTCGCACTCTTAATTCGTGCTTGTGTAATCTGAATATTGTAGCCAGCTCTGAGACTTTAACTGAACTTTGAAATTAACGCAGTGAAATGGAATTATGCTGGCGTTTGAATTTCAACGACACTCGGGTTCATTTCGGAAAAGGAAGGGACCCTGCTTGGCAATGAAATTGGGACAATGAGCAACAAAGGTTCATGCTAAGTTGCTGTAATTTTGCGAGACAAATGGAACAATTTGAAAAGCTGAGGTCTGCCACACAGTTCTGAAACTTTACGTGCTTTTAGTCTTCCTTGTTGGTTGATTGAAGGTTTGAAGCCGTCGATCGAGGAGGTGGCGACAGTCACTCATTGTCGGCCGTCGCTGTTGCAGAAGCTGGATGTTGGCGCGCCTTCTTCTCGACACGGTCACCAGGCGAAACGGGCTCTTGATGTGCGCCAGATAATGCTTCCCGTCCGCGACACCATGTCAGAAACTATCATCGCGAGTCGAGCGCAATTACATGCTGCCAAACCCTGAAAGCGCGGCAACTCGCGGGAGCGTCACACCACCTGCTCCACTCGCTACTCCCGCCAGACTCTCACTGCCCCGCCCGCGCTCCACGCGGCAGAGTTCACACTATCAAAGATCCTACACACTTTGATTCTTCACACGACCTATCGACGTAATCGTTCGATAGCAGTTTTCCCTAGGCAAGACCCAGCGTAAAAATACAAATAATATTTACGAAACAAACCAATTATACATCGACATAAATGCATAAATATACAAATAGTAAAACAATTACAATATACAAAGAGACAGAAATGTCATATCTTGAGGTAACAAAACAAGAAAAAAAATAATAGTACAATAGATGGAAATTGGAGGATATGCATTTCCGGCGTTACACGTGCCCCACATTGTCTGAGGATGTTCGTGTAACGTAAACAGACTCAGAAAATGTCCAAAAAAAAGAAACAGCGGAAATGCATATGCTCAAAACATCAACAAAATTTAGCATTCGTCTAATTAAGCATAAATCAATTTTTAGACCATAATAATTGAGTGGAGACACTCCTAATCTTATTCCACTCTGTCATCTTGCACAAAATAAAACAGGTTGACAACATATTAAAATTCATAGAAAACATAGAAAATGGTTTAGCTATTCTAAAATTGTCAAAATTCCTAACAGTATCAAGAAATGGAATACTATTTACTAAATTAATCAGAGTACATGGTCATAAAAACAGGTAGATCAAAATACGCAAATTAATAATTAATTACATAGAATACACATTTTTACATAACCCTTTCATAATTAATATTCTCGTCATGGGAGTCCATTAAACGCTAAACAAGAAAATAATATTCAGTAGATCGAAAAAAACATAAATATTGACAGCAGAATTCTTTCACATCAGCTGTCCGGGAAGAAAAACTATTCCGCCTTTCGTACTCGCAAGTACAAAGAATACCGACAGCGGCACAAGAGCCAACAGCGGCACAAGAGCCGACAGCGGCTCGCCTCGCCAGTATTGTTGCGCCCGCGTGTGCGGCACGCTTGATCTCACTCGCCCTTGTGACGGCGTTGCCAGAACGTCCGTTTCACTGAATTCTTTAGGAAAAACTCACTCCCGAGTAATCTCAAGGAGTCCCTTAATACTATCACAGTGGATAACTCAACACTGTCCATCATCACGCGCATGTACTAGCCTGAAACTTAAAACAGCGTCTAAGTACATCGGCAATGACTAGTAAAACACATATTCATGAAATCTTACAGCTAGTTACAAAATCATATTTACATTCCTTAATCTACTGTGACTCAGCTGAAAACTTAAACTAGCAGCTTGGATTTTTCAATTGATTAGATCATGATTAAATTGATTAAAATTAAATTGATTAATCAAAATTAATTACTTATTAATTACAACTTCTTTAATGACCTTGGTCAGTCAAAAGCATGGCAATCTAGCAAATCGTTAAATCTTACACTCTATTTTACATACTGTATAAATTACCCATTGTGTGGTATTAATCGATCCTAGGTTGGTACAATTTCAAGTCTACAATATTCCGTAAGCATTTGTGTGAGGTATACCAATGACTTTATATGGTCCATTATAAACAAACTTAAATTTAGAGATTTCATTGTCTATCTCGCTCGATTTCTCATGAGCTTTTACAAGTACTAAGTCTCCGATTGCAAACTTAGCAAAACGCGCTTTAGCGTCATGACGACGTATGCGAGCATCGGCTTTTAGCTTCATTACTTCTCGCAAACGATCTTTTTTCACACCAATACTAATGTTAATCCGTGGAGGGAATTTGATTATCTCTTCCAATTCACTTTCTACACTTTTGTCAATGCCGAAATTCCTCATGTTATGGCAGTTCAAACTCATTCCTACGTCAATGTCATCCGGCCAGTTAACAATGTGTATAGGCTGGTATTGCCTATGCACACCGTCTCCTGCCTCGTCAAAACCAACTACCATTGTTTTATCTAGTGACATACATGTCAAAGTTTTGCTTTCGCAGTTAATCACTGCACGGTACTTTAATAGCCAATCTAACCCGATAATTACTTCCGTAGTTAAGTCTGGCACGACGACAAACTCTTGTTCAAATCGTGCCCCACAT
This sequence comes from Schistocerca piceifrons, assembly GCF_021461385.2. Classification (NCBI taxonomy): domain Eukaryota; kingdom Metazoa; phylum Arthropoda; class Insecta; order Orthoptera; family Acrididae; genus Schistocerca; species Schistocerca piceifrons. The sequence continues at coordinate 106,004,186 of NC_060139.1, forward strand.
ATCTCGAAGTTGACAAAAATCTGTTTTGTGACCGGTTTACTGGCCTTCCCAGTAGCACCGATAATTTTCACTCCTGTTACTGGCATAACTACGATGCCAGGTCTGTCTTTCAGTAACTCAAATATTTTCCCAGATACAGCACTCAATTCTGCCCCGGTGTCAATCAACACGTTTAGTTGTAGGTCGTGCATATTAACGGACACTACTATCTGTCTACACTTGTCCTCGACTGTTTCTTTATTTTCCCACAGTAAATCCTCGTCTATATCCAGGTCATTCCAGAAAAAACCATCCGGCTTTGATCCTAAATCCGGCTTATCTGGCGGCTTTTTCAGCCTCTGTTCAAATACAGTTTTAATTTCAACACGTTTGTCCTGAGGCTTAGTCTCTAGCTTCGCCTCCAATACCGAAACCTTTTCCTGTAACTCGTCAACTAGTGAGTGTTGCTTTGCTATCAATTCACTAATTGTCACCTTCGTTGATTCCTCTTTGGTCAGATTGATCTCATCTGCCAATCTACCTGGAGAAATGTGTCCAGTAGTATCTGCAATTACTTCCTCTGGATCTGCGCAACCCACACTGCTATCGTCTGACTGTATAATGTCAGCTCTAACCTCGTACACGCTGTAATCTACGTGCTTTTCTACCAATCGTGTCCGGCTATCACTAAAATTTTCGTAATCTTTCTCCTTAATACTCTCGCAATATTTAAACTGGAGGTTTGCGTCGGATGGGTCGGCTACTTCTACCACTACAACTTTCGGTAAAGTCTGCCGGTTAGGGCCAGAACTTTCCGTTACTACTTCAACATTCAATTCCTGCGGGACGAAACACGACGCATCTTGCTCGTGCTCCCCATTAACATCAACTATTTCTAGTAAAGTCTGCCGGTTAGGGCCAGAACTTTCTATCACTTCACAACTACTATCCTCCTGTGGGACGAGACGCGGCAAATCCTGCCCGCGCTCCCTATAAACACTTCTCCCGTACAGGCCCCTATAATCTCTTAGTTCGTCGTATAAGCGACCGAACTGCCGTAACCAGACCTCATCCCTCTCTGCATCCCCTCGCTCAATGACGGACGTGTTATCCGACATCTGATCTTCTCTCAACAATTGCGAATCATTCTTAAACTCAATCTCCAGTTCCGCTGTGGGTATTACAGCTGCCACTTTATAATCGATTTCCGGAACACTACTTAAATTGTTCTCACTGACAGTGAATGTATTTTCTGCTGCCATGTATACAGCTGATCTACTACTTGTGGGCGCACTCCTTTCTCCTAATACTGGCACGCTCTCCCGCCGTTGATTATTCCATAGGGAATTTTCATAACGACGACACCTGGGTTTTCTCTTGTTATTGGGCCGCCAAAATTTCTCCACGCCCGCTCGGCCCCTCACCGGCGCGGCTAATGGTTTCCCTGTCTCGTCCCAGCAGATACGCTCCCCGGATGCTGCTGAGGCGGCTGATCACACCCTCTGGCGTAATTACTATTCTGTGAAGCCCGTATCACGTTAGTATGATACTGGTTTCTGTCATTCCTGTTATTATTTGCATTGTACCGATTGTTATTACGGTCCGAACCATTATTGTTATTGCTGCGGTATGCATTATTCCCATGGTTATCGTTGTTATGGTTGGGGTGGTACCCGTTGTTGTTACCACGGCCTCTACCACTGTCGCGATTATTGCGCCAATTGTCCTCGTCCTCAACTCTTTCCAGGAAATCATTGATTGTCCTGTAATTGCTTCCTACGTAGCGTTTTGTATCATCTGGAAGCTTCTTGTAGAGTTCCCAGACTATTTCGGATTCCGTGCGGCGATCACGCAAATATTCCAACTTGCGGATCCAGCCCTCACAAAACTCCCTCATCGAACCGCGCGAATTCGCATCGAAAGGCCTCGATACGACAAATTCGCGCCAGACACTTTGCTGTTTTTGCTCTGACCAGTATTCAGCCAGAAACAAATTTTTAAACTCGTCAAAAGTCAGGTTCGTAATGTCGAGGTTTAAGCCCCAACGCTTGGCATCACCAGCCAGCACATCAATAACCGCATTAATTTTTCTCTCATTAGTCCATGATCTGGGTAAAACTCTTTCACAATTTTTAATGAAATCCGTCGCGTGTATACCGCCTTTTTTCAAGGGGTCGAACCGCTCCTCTTTCGTCAACAACTCCGAACTATGTGCACAGATTGGCACATAGCTCTGTTTTTCGTCAAGTTTCCTTTCTAATTCCGACACCCTCGTAATCACTTGGCAAGTGGTTGTCGCAAGCGTTTCCACTTCCCTTTTTTTTTTCTTCGCAGGTATTAGCCTGCTTCGTCACTTTGGTATCTACTTCGGATACTAAAGCCTTTAAAGTTTCCACCTTCTTTTGATCCTCTTTTTTCACTAATTGAATTTGTTCCGTCACCTTATTCTCGATGATCGGAGCAACTGATTCTCCTACACTTTTCTCGATTCTGCTAATTTCAGAATTAAAACGAGTATTTATGCTCGCAATTTCCGCCTGAACGCCTATCATTTCCTGTTTAAGATTACCGATTTCGGTATTAATTACAACAATATCTTCTTTGATTTTATCAACTTTTGTATTAACAACTCCAACATTGTTGTTAACAACATTAATAGCTTTGTTCTGATTGTCTAGCTTTCGTTCAATCTTTTCAGACTGAGCTTCTTGCTTGGCAGACAGAGCTATAATTTCTGCCGATTGACTCTTGATTTCATTAATCAAAACATTCAATAAATCAGTTAAATTCCCGGAGACTACCGGTTTTACTTCCGTAGCTGGTTCCTCTATACATGTTCCCCCGTATTCATCATCAAGGGGTACAGATTTGATTTTCGCTTCCGATTCCGAAACATTTTCTACAGTTTGGAATTCCATTTCTGCTCTTTGTTGCGTTTCGGCGGTCGCGTCTTTCATGCTAGCCGCCTGCCCCTGAACAATGGGAACCGCCGTGCGCGTTTCCCACTGTTCGACCGATTGTTCCGTATCCAAGTCCAGCAAATTTTGGTAATTGTTGCCTTCACTCATTTTAATAATTTTCAATATAAATGACAAATCTCAAATGTAATTAGGATTACTCCCACTACTTATTCTTGCTGACGTAACGGCCTGTACGTAACCAGTACTTTGTTACGACATTTGCACCAAAGAAAATTCGTGTCCAGAACAACCTCAAATCTGAAGATTGTCCTGTCACGGTCGCCACGTGTAACCTCCCCCTCACTTACCGACCTTAATGACAGTGAAAAATGAAACCGCGTGTACCTAATGGGAGTTTTGGAAAAGCAATCGTCACCGAAGTTAACCTGTCGGTAAAGAGGGAGGAAAGGGTTACATCTAAATGAAAGGAAAAGTGCTAATGAAACTGGTGGAAATTAATTTTGAAAAGGGGTAAAGTTAATAAAGAAGGTAAATGTGCAGCCGTTACGTTAACAATTAACTAGCGGTAATTAGGTATTTGAGATTTGGGGGAAATCACGGTCGCCAGCCCTAAGGACAATTACTATAGTAACTGAAAAAGAAAGGTTATTACACATATAATTAGCACTAAAAGCGTGGCAACTGAAGGTTGACACGTGTAGTGTGAAAACTGAAAGTTTGTCAGAAGTAATAAATTTCGCTACACTCTGACTTAATTTAGCAAAAGAATTACTAAAACCGGAAAATCGAAAGTTAATTTAGTGACTGAAGTTAATAGTGAGCTTTCTTTCTGAAGCACATCGAAATTCAGTAAAATACGGTTAGTCTTGGACTACCTCAACAATCATTTCAAAAGCTACTTGAATCTACGCAATTTAGAAAGAAGAGATTTAACTTTGAACTTGAATTAAATGATTCTGAACAATTAACAATAGTAAAATGTAGTACGTACCAAGCTGAGCTGCAGTCACAGGTAAGCTAAAATACGGTAACAAAGCTCGCACTCTTAATTCGTGCTTGTGTAATCTGAATATTGTAGCCAGCTCTGAGACTTTAACTGAACTTTGAAATTAAAGCAGTGAAATGGAATTATGCTGGCGTTTGAATTTCAACGACACTCGGGTTCATTTCGGAAAAGGAAGGGACCCTGCTTGGCAATGAAATTGGGACAATGAGCAACAAAGGTTCATGCTAAGTTGCTGTAATTTTGCGAGACAAATGGAACAATTTGAAAAGCTGAGGTCTGCCACACAGTTCTGAAACTTTACGTGCTTTTAGTCTTCCTTGTTGGTTGATTGAAGGTTTGAAGCCGTCGATCGAGGAGGTGGCGACAGTCACTCATTGTCGGCCGTCGCTGTTGCAGAAGCTGGATGTTGGCGCGCCTTCTTCTCGACACGGTCACCAGGCGAAACGGGCTCTTGATGTGCGCCAGATAATGCTTCCCGTCCGCGACACCATGTCAGAAACTATCATCGCGAGTCGAGCGCAATTACATGCTGCCAAACCCTGAAAGCGCGGCAACTCGCGGGAGCGTCACACCACCTGCTCCACTCGCTACTCCCGCCAGACTCTCACTGCCCCGCCCGCGCTCCACGCGGCAGAGTTCACACTATCAAAGATCCTACACACTTTGATTCTTCACACGACCTATCGACGTAATCGTTCGATAGCAGTTTTCCCTAGGCAAGACCCAGCGTAAAAATACAAATAATATTTACGAAACAAACCAATTATACATCGACATAAATGCATAAATATACAAATAGTAAAACAATTACAATATACAAAGAGACAGAAATGTCATATCTTGAGGTAACAAAACAAGAAAAAAAATAATAGTACAATAGATGGAAATTGGAGGATATGCATTTCCGGCGTTACACCTACTTGTTCTCAAGGTTCCGGTCGGTCACGTCTGATTACCAAAAAGAAGGATAGATATTGCGCACCAACTACACCAAAACCCCTTCATAGTTGTGCCTGCCTAACTGAGAGCAAGTAATACTCTCCCTGCAACATTGTGCATCATTCTCCAACATTGGTCGGAGGCCAGCCACAGATAGACTAGTGTAATACAATTCCCTGCAAGAGTCCGCCGTTGACACCTTAACACGACTGCTACTTTTGGAGTGGTGCCATGATTAAGAATAGTAAACTGACGATGTATGGCGTCGCATTGTGTTCAGTGATGATGAATCGTGGTTCTGCACTACCCCGGATGACCATTATCAGAGAGTATAGGGGCGACCTCTGGAGAAATACCATTCTTCTACTGTTTTGAAGAGGAGCAGTGGTGTTAGTCCTGATGTCATGGTGTGGGGAGCGATAGGGTAAGACTTCAGGTTATGACTGGTAGTGATTGAGGTAATTGACGGCACACTGGTGTGAGACAGTAATCCTGCATCATCATATATTACCTCTCAGCTGACAGTATCGTGGTGCGGGACAGTGCTCGTCTGTTCGTGGCACGTGTCTCTACGACAAAGTGATGTTGCGTACAGGTACTTCCGTGGACAACAGAATCTCCAGTTCTGACAAAGTTGAACAAGTATGGAGCCACCTTGGACGTCAACTCTGTCCAATTATGAATACGAGGGGGGGGGGGGGTGTCCCAAAAGGAACCGGACTGTTGTCATAAAAAACTTAATGATGAACCTTTCTACAAAATTACTTCAGTCACCTTCAAAATACTCTCCATTACATGCGATGCATTTGTCAAGTCTCTTTTCACACTGTTGGAAGCATGTTTGGAACTCTTCAAGTTTGATACTGTCCAGTGCCCTTTACGAAGCTGTTTCTACCGCCTCCACATCGTCATAACGCTCCCCTTTTAGCGTTTTTTTCATTCGTGGAAATAGGAAAAAGTCGCACGGAGCTAGGTCCGGCGAATATGGAGCGTGGGGAACGACAGACCACCTCTGAGATGCCAAATAGTGGGTCACTCGTAAGGCCGTGTGTGCTGGAGCGTTGTCGTGATGCAGAAACCAGTCACCTGATCGCCAAAGTTCATCTACATCTACATCTACATCTATACTCCGCGAGCCACCTTACGGTGTGTGGCGGAGGGTATTTATTGTACCACTATCTGATCCCCCCTTCCCTGTTCCATTCACGAATTGTGCGTGGGAAGAACGACTACTTGTAAGTCTCCGTAATTGCTCTAATTTCTCGGATCTTTTCGTTGTGATCATTACGCGAGATATATGTGGGCGGTAGTAATATGTTGCCCATCTCTTCCCGGAATGTGCTCTCTCGTAATTTCGATAATAAACCTCTCCGTATTGCGTAACGCCTTTCTTGAAGTGTCCGGCACTGGAGCTTGTTCAGCATCTCCGTAACGCTCTCGCGCTGACTAAATGTCCCCATGACGAATCGCGCTGCTTTTCGCTGGATCATGTCTATCTCTTCTATTAATCCAACCTGGTAAGGGTCCCATACTGATGAGCAATACTCAAGAATCGGACGAACAAGCGTTTTGTAAGCTACTTCTTTCGTCGATGAGTCACATTTTCTTAGAATTCTTCCTATGAATCTCAACCTGGCGCCTGCTTTTCCCACTATTTGTTTTATGTGATCATTCCACTTCAGATCGCTCCGGATAGTAACTCCTAAGTATTTTACGGTCGTTACCGCTTCCAATGATTTACCACCTATGGCATAATCGTACTGGAATGGATATCTGCCCCTATGTATGCGCATTATATTACATTTATCTACGTTTAGGGAAAGCTGCCAGCTGTCGCACCATGCATTAATCCTCTGCAGGTCCTCCTGGAGTACGTACGAGTCTTCTGATGTTGCTACTTTCTTGTAGACAACCGTGTCATCTGCAAATAGCCTCACGGAGCTACCGATGTTGTCAACTAAGTCATTTATGTATATTGTAAACAATAAAGGTCCTATCACGCTTCCCTGCGGTACTCCCGAAATTACCTCTACATCTGCAGATTTTGAACCGTTAAGAATGACATGTTGTGTTCTTTCTTCTAGGAAATCCTGAATCCAATCACAAACCTGGTCCGATATTCCGTAAGCTCGTATTTTTTTCACGAAACGTAAGTGCGGAACCGTATCAAATGCCTTCCTGAAGTCCAGGAATACGGCATCAATCTGCTCGCCAGTGTCTACGGCACTGTGAATTTCTTGGGCAAATAGGGCGAGCTGAGTTTCACATGATCTCTGTTTGCGGAATCCATGTTGGTTATGATGAAGGAGATTTGTATTATCTAAGAACGTCATAATACGAGAACACAAAACATGTTCCATTATTCTACAACAGATTGACGTAAGCGAAATAGGCCTATAATTATTCGCATCTGATTTATGACCCTTCTTGAAAATGGGAACGACCTGCGCTTTCTTCCAGTCGCTAGGTACTTTACGTTCTTCCAGCGATCTACGATAAATTGCTGATAGAAAGGGGGCAAGTTCTTTAGCATAATCACTGTAGAATCTTAAGGGTATCTCGTCTGGTCCGGATGCTTTTCCGCTACTAAGTGATAGCAGTTGTTTTTCAATTCCGATATCGTTTATTTCAATATTTTCCATTTTGGCGTCCGTGCGACGGCTGAAATCAGGGACCGTGTTACGATTTTCCGCAGTGAAACAGTTTCGGAACACTGAATTCAGTATTTCTGCCTTTCTTCGGTCGTCCTCTGTTTCGGTGCCATCGTGGTCAACGAGTGACTGAATAGGGGATTTAGATCCGCTTACCGATTTTACATATGACCAAAACTTATTAGGGTTCTTGTTTAGATTGTTTGCCAATGTTTTATGTTCGAATTCGTTGAATGTTTCTCTCATTGCTCTCTTTACGCTCTTTTTCGCTTCGTTCAGCTTTTCCTTATCAGCTATGATTCGACTACTCTTAAACCTATGATGAAGCTTTCTTTGTTTCCGTAGTACCTTTCGTACATGATTGTTATACCACGGTGGATCTTTCCCCTCGCTTTGGACCTTAGTCGGTACGAACTTATCTAAGGCGTACTGGACGATGTTTCTGAATTTTTTCCATTTTTGTTCCACATCCTCTTCCTCAGAAATGAACGTTTGATGGTGGTCACTCAGATATTCTGCGATTTGTGCCCTATCACTCTTGTTAAGCAAATATATTTTCCTTCCTTTCTTGGCATTTCTTATTACACTTGTAGTCATTGATGCAACCACTGACTTATGATCACTGATACCCTCTTCTACATTCACGGAGTCGAAAAGTTCCGGTCTATTTGTTGCTATGAGGTCTAAAACGTTAGCTTCACAAGTTGGTTCTCTAACTATCTGCTCGAAGTAATTCTCGGACAAGGCAGTCAGGATAATGTCACAAGAGTCTCTGTCCCTGGCTCCAGTTCTGATTGTGTGACTATCCCATTCTATACCTGGTAGATTGAAGTCTCCCCCTATTACAATAGTATGATCACGAAACTTCTTCACGACGTCTTCAGGTTCTCTCTGAGGCGCTCAACTACTACGGTTGCTGATGCAGGTGGTCTATAGAAGCATCCGACTATCATATCTGACCCACCTTTGATACTTAACTTAACCCAGATTATTTCACATTCGCATTCGCTAATAACTTCACTGGATATTATTGAATTCTTTACTGCTATAAATACTCCTCCACCATTGGCGTTTACCCTATCCTTGCGGTATATATTCCATTCTGTGTCTAGGATTTCGTTACTGTTCACTTCCGGTTTTAACCAACTTTCCGTTCCTAATACTATATGCGTACTATTTCCTTCAATAAGAGATACTAATTCAGGAACCTTGCCCTGGATACTCCTGCAGTTTACCAATATTACGTTAACTTTTCTTGTTTTTGGTCTCTGAGGACGGACGTTCTTTATCAACGATGATAATGTCCTCTCTGGTAAGCCGTCAGGTATTTTATCGTTTCGCCCAAGGGGGGGTCCCTCTAACCTAAAAAACCCCCGTGTGCACGCCACACGTACTCTGCTACCCTAGTAGCTGCTTCCGGTGTGTAGTGCACGCCTGACCTGTCTAGGGGGGCCCTACAGTTCTCCACCCAATAACGGAGGTCGATGAATTTGCAACCATTATAGTCGCAGAGTCGTCTGAGCCTCTGGTTTAGACCCTCCACACGGCTCCAAACCAGAGGACCGCGATCGACTCTGGGCACTATGCTGCAGATATTAAGCTCAGCTTGCACTCCGCGTGCGATGCTGGTTGTCTTCACCAAATCAGCCAGCCGCCGGAAGGAACCAAGGATGGCCTCAGAACCCAAGCGGCAGGCGTCATTCGTTCCGACATGTGCTACTATCTGCAGCCGGTCACACCCAGTGCGTTCAATAGCTGCCGGAAGGGCCTCCTCCACATTACGGACGAGACCTCCCGGCAAGCACACCGAGTGCACACTGGCATTCTTCCCCGACCTACCCGCTATTTTCCTGAGGGGCTCCATAACCCGCCTAACGTTGGAGCTCCCTATAACTAATAGGCCCGCCCTCTGTGACTGTCGGGACCTTGCCGGAGAATCGGCCACTGGCCCAACAGGCGAGGCATCCTGTGGTGGCTCGGAAACGATGTCATCACCACTAGGAAGCACCCCGTACCTGTTGGAAAGGGGTAAGGCAGCTGCCACGCGGCCAGATCCCACCTTCGCCTTTCGGCCAGGCACGCGCGAGCCCACCAGTGTCCGCCATTCACCCTGGAGTGATGGCTGACCGGTAAGATGCTCACTGCCGGAAGACGCAGCGACATCAGGGGTTCCATGTGATTCCAAGGCCACCGAAGTAGGCATAGGTCTCACCACAGTTGCCCCAACGCCACTACGAGCCGACGCCTGCGCCTCGAGCTCGATGAGCCTAACAGACAAAGCCTCCACCTGCCCCCGAAGAGTGGCCAATTCTCCTTGCGTCCGCTCACAACAACCACAGTCCCTGCACATGACTATGTTTACCCTACTCTATACGGTGACAAATTCCCAAGATAATCTTCTGATGAGCTACTCTGATAATCAAGAAACACTCACTGAAATACGAGACGCGAAAACTACGCTAGGTTTTCCCAGAAAAACTATTTAAAAGCTAAGCGCAGCAAATAAGTACAAAAACGCTTTATACAAACAGTACTCGCTGCTGCTGGTGCTCTCGCTCTGGCTGTCACAAGACAACTGCTGATTCAAGTGACTAGTGGCTAACGGCCGCGAAACAAACAAAAGACGGTTTTAGGGCGCTTTCTGTTCTAAACGATCAAGAAAACACTAAGAAATCTAACACGAAAACTACGTAAAGTTTTATCAAGAACTGTTAGTTACTATGCAGAGCAGATAAACACAAATAGAATCCCTTCCTTAGTGGAAGGTCGTAAACAAAATGCAAAATAAACGCTTTATACAAACAGTACTCGCTGCTGCTGGTGCTCTCGCTCTGGCTGTCACAAGACAACTTCCGGGCGTTTCCTCCTCACATCCTCTCGCAGACGCCTTAAAACATCAAAGTAAAAGTGCTGGTTAACAGTCTTGCCAGGGGGTACGAATTCCCGATGCACAATTCCACGAACATAAAAAAAGACAATGATCATCGTCTTCACATTTGACCTCACTTGCCTTGCTTTTTTTGGTCTGGGAGAGTTGGGAGTCCTCCACTGGTTTGACGCTTCCTGGGTTTCTGGGTCATACCCGTAACACCAACCCCCATCCCCTGTAATGACTTTGTTCAAGAAGTTTGGATCACGTACAATCTCTGTTTTCAAGTCATGACACTCATTCATGCGGATGGCTTTTTGCCCCTGTATGAGAAGGCGCGGAACAAATTTAGCAGCAACACGTCTCATGTGCAAATCCTCACTCAAAATCCGCTGGCACGAGCTCCAACTGATTCCTGTCTCTGCTGAAATTTGGTCGATCGTTTGGCGACGATCCTCCTTGATCTTTTGGTGGACCTTTTCAATGTCCTCCTCATTTCGCGATGTTGAAGGGCATCCAGAACGAGTTTGGTCTTCAACACACATTTCACCACGTTTAAAGCGCCCAAACCGCACGAAAACCTGTGTGCGGCTGATAGCGTCCTCCTGGAGAGCTTCCTGAAGCATTTGGCGTGTCTCCGTTGCAGTATTTTTAAGCAGGAAACAAAATTTCACACACACTCTTTGTTCTTTAAAAGTTCCCATAACGACTTCGCAGAGGTAACCCGCCAACAGTCAGAGAAACACAATACCACACTTGCACGTTCAGCTCTACACTGACGCCGTCAGCACAGCTGTTTCATGAAGATCTCTACTAACACCATCTAGCGTGAGAACCCTGCACTACGTCTACTACGAGTGGCAGCGCCATCAGAGTCCGGGTTCTTTTGGGTCCCCCCCCCCCCCCCCCGTGTACAGGATTTCAAGGACCTGTCAGAACACTTATGGTTCGGCTTTCCTCGGGAGAGGATATAATGGCTTTATGACACCATCACAACAGTATGAGTGCATGCATCCAGGCAAGAGAGGGTTCTGTGATTGTACAGCTGCGATACTAACACAAGAGCGTTTAACACAAAATGGCTAGGTATTCATACTTTTCAGGCAGTGCTTACTTGGGTGCCTTCTGGCAAGTACGCTAATCATATCCAAGGCAGCCACTGTGGAAAAGCTGCCGCCATCTTCTGTTCAGTTACTGCTGTGTCAGGTGTTTCCCCACATCACCAAGTAAGCTCGCCTTGCAACGTTGCAATGGACTTTACTGTATTTTGTAAGGCGTAACATTTGCGCTTGCCTGTGGCTGGTGCTGCTACAATCTACTTCTTACTATGTGTGTTTATGAACAGATGTGGTAGGTGTGCTATATTGCCCTCATCTGTGACAAGACCCAGTACCGTCGGTCACCTTAAACTAGATTACCTTTACGCAAACGACAATGATAAATTCTCTGGCGACTGCCCCAGTTAGCTCTGGTCCACTTTTACCCAAAATTATTTTCATCATTACTTTCTCTTACACAGTACGTCGTCTAAACCCCGTCACTTTCTTCTAGCTTATCTTGCTGTTGCAGTTTCCTCTATTGCCTCCTAGGCTCTGGGAATCCAGACCACTGAGATTTGAACAATGCTTGGTCCGAACTTTGTCTCGTAGTTTGCTGCTTTTTAGTGTAAATAAGGGTTAAGTTTTACGTAATAAATGTCACCACAGTACCTGGTGTAATTTTGCTCAATGTGGTTTCTCTTTGGTACTGCTTCTCCCTGTGTTTATCCGTATGCTGCATCAATGTCTCCATGGAGAATCGTCCATCTTGCTCGTTAATGAGTTAGTCTACAGACTGAATTAACTAGGTGCTGAAGTCTAGCCGGCCTCAGTGGCCGAGCGGTTCTAGGCACTTCAGTCTGGAACCGCACGACCGCTACGGTCGCAGGTTCGAATCGTGCCTCGGGCATGGGTGTGTGTGATGTCCTTAGGTTAGTTAGGTTTAAGTAGTTCTAAGTTCTAGGGGGCTGATGACCTCTGATGTTAAGTCCCATAGTGCTCAGAGCCATTTGAACCATTTGCTAAAGCCTGATTCAACATAGCTAGATTCGCTCCTGGTAATGCCTCCATATGTTCCTCTGGCCAACATAACAGAGGCTATCAAATGTTCAGATAGGTTGCTCCCAAAGTTGTTGCAGGTGGACGGAAGGTTGGCCCTACTAACACAAACAATGTCCCGGTTATCAATAATCCACTTCCATCTGGCTCAAACCTTATCACTGTCTTCTCTCTTTTCTGACCCAACAGCTTCACTGCGCAGAAGTTCTGACTTTCTCTCACTGTTTGAATTAACAGTAACCTCATCTCTGTAACACTTCTGCTGCTCCTTCTGCTCCTTCAATTTCAGCATACCTGCTCTTGTCCTTTGAACCGTTACACATTTACCCTGGCGACCCCTCAACGTCTACTACTTAATGGGATATTGTGGACGCAGCAACATTGGTACCATGACTGTTTCCCTGCTACTGGAAAGAAAAATGAATTATACTCCTATAATCATCTTGTGCTGATGCAGATAATTTTTGGTACAGACTGTTACTAGTTTTAAGAAACTTTAAGTCAGTTTCAACGTTTGTTGGGCTGTCATTGTGTACTATTACAACCCAAGAAACACTGAAACTGTCTTAAAGATTCTTAAGGCTAGCAACAGGGTATACCAACAGTTATCAACAGAAGAAAATTGTCACATCCTAAAATCAGTGGCCCATAGAAAGAAGGAACTAAACGAATACACTTCAGTGTGCAATAAAACCCTCTTTGCCACAACTGATGAACTATATAAATAACACTCAAACCAAAACTTCATACGATCAGCCCTCAGAAATAAATTTCCCTCTTCTCCACACTGCGCAACTCATTCACTCTAGATACCTTTCCACAGAAACATCTCTATCTCTCTCTCTCTCTCTCTCTCTCTCTCTCTCTCTCCCTCTCTCTCTCCCCATCCCTCCATCCCTCCCTCACCCCCCCCCCCACACACACACGAAACCGAACACCATAAATGCCAACAACGCTTCATATCCGCGCGCCTCACCCAGACAAACATGGCACGAAACAAATGACTACTACACAGCCACAACAACAAGCAATAGCGACGAAAACACTGTGCAAGTTTGAAAAATGGAAGAAAATGCCTAGGAAATGACAAAAGTGGTAGAAATCAGGGTGTTACCACACCGCAAACAAAGGAGACAGACGCCACAACATCAAAACCGTGAAGTAACGTACAAAATAAGGCGATACATACTCATTTTCGTTCCGACATGTATAATAAATAAAAATAAAAACTGGTGTTAGCCAAGGTGATTGTTTATCACCTTTACCGTTAACTGTGTTCTAAGAAAAATGGTAAGGATCTGGAATTTGGAGCTAAAAAATCACAAAATTAAACCAATAACTCTGGGAAGGGAAAGAAATGGAATTAAGGTAAACTGCTTGGCTTTTGCGGATGATTTCGCAATACTTTCAGAAAACCTGACGGAAGCAGTTACTCAAATAAACACTCTGGAAAAATTAGCAAACAGAACTGGTCTCAAAATTTCAGCCGAAAAAACAAAATTCATGAGAGATATAAAAAATGCACCAAAATACATAGAAACGCAAATAGGTAAAATAGAGCGAGTAAATAAATTTAAATATCTTGGAGAAACTATGCAACAGAATGGACTAGAAAAATCGGCAATAGATGTAAGAATTAACGAAATGGAAAGACCATATTGTTTGACCAAAAATATTTACAACAAGAAATGTATATCTAGAAAAACAAAACTAAAACACTACACCACAATGCTACGACCAGAATGTTTATATGGATCTGAATGCCTAACGATGAACTATAAGATGGACAAACTAGACGTACTGGAAAGAAGGATTACTAGAAAAATAATGGGTGCAATGAAAACTGCAGATGGTTGGAAAATAAGAAGTAATGAGGAGATCCACAGAAATATAGAGAAGATATCTAAAGTAATGGCCAAACGAAGATTAACCTTTTTTGGACATCTCTACCGAATGGATGGAAATAGACTAACAAAACAAATACTCCTATATTTCTGGAAGAAGAAATCGACAGTAGCATGGATTACAGAAGTAAGAAAAGATCTTGAAAGAAACAACATCAAAGAATCAGAAATAGCAGAAAGAAACCGTTTTAAAAACAAAATACTAAATTTGGAAGGCTTTCAAAGCAGAAGAAATAAAAATTCGGGAACAACATGGACAGAAGAAAGGAAGACTTCATGGGAAGAAAATGAGGGAATACTGGAAAAATAGGAAACAACAACAAAGGAAGAAGAGGAACTGAAGTTGTTAACGTGATCCTAGTTGGTCAATACGATTGTAAATATATATATATATATATTGCTATCTGCAGACCCACAGTCATCAACATAAACATTCAGTAGCTTCATGTAAGGTATGTAAATTAAAGCATAGATCCACCACTTTTTCCCAGTAAGCTATAAAACAAGAAATTTAGACATACTGTAATAAACGGTATACAGTGCATGCGCCCAGTAATACATATCTCATCAGTGAACTACAAACAAAATATGTATACTATTTGACAGCAATCACTTCATTCACAAAGGTAAATATTTTGTACCAAATGTCTTCTGTAAACGTTAATATATAATAACAGTTTTTCAGAAAGGATATGAAGTAACCCACGGAAGATAGCGAAAAAGAAAAGTGCCAAAACCTCTCTGGGTAAAACAAATTTCAAAGCTGTCTCTCATAAGGCGGAATTCCTCATCCAATGAAATATAATCCTTTGCTCCATCGGTCCATAATTCTACTCCAATGACGATCAGCAGCCCGGCTGCTTCCTGCGTCATTTTGTCTTCTGAGGTACTTAACCTGAGGACAGGGAGACCCACTACCCCTTCCTCCCCCCTCCCCCCCCCCCCCCAAAGGCCGATGTTGCCCCGCAGCAGTTCATAACGCATACCCTATGCCTCATGCTATCCTTGTACGTAACAAACACAAAACATAGAGCTACTCTTATCTCCTACGCCTCAACACGTATGGGCTGATTCTCATTGGTTCGTCCAATAATTATCGATCGCTCTCCTATACTCCATCTTCACTTTTACCTTATATTACAAATCCATAAATCGTTATTCTCGCTCGCTCTCCTATACTCAATCTTCACTTTTCCCTTATAATACAAATCCATAAATCGAGCAATTTCTTGCGGACTCTCTCAAAATGCTTTCATACGTCCCATATGTGCAACTGTCGTCCACATCAGCAGCTAAATCGTGATGTTCAGAGATGACATAGTTTCCACAATTAGATAATGCCCTTGATACTTTGGGGAACGTTTTTTCGTCTTCCCCTTTGGCGTATAAGAAGTCGATCACATTACCCATTGACCATCCCTGTACTGCGGCATTCTTGCTGTATGACTCACTGTTTCTTCTTGCATTTCTAGCACCCTGGTATTAGTGTTGATCACCCTGTTCCATATTTCCCTTATTACTCTCATGAAGTGTTTAACAGGTTCTCCTGTTTTACTCTTACTTGTTTTTTAGCATGTAGAATGGCGATGGTATCTTATGACCACATAAAACCTCAAAAGGTGACAATACTGCACTCCTGTGCTGCTTTGCGTTGTACACTGAGACGATATACCTTAAATAAACATCCTAATCGGAACGTTGTGAGTCCCCATAGCATCATAACATCTGCCCCCTAGTTCTGTGCACTATTTTGTTCTTCCATTATCTTGAGGGTGTAAAGAACTTGTCCTCAGTTTTTTCACAGCAAGTCCTTACGCAAACGCTTGAACAAATTCGTCATAAAGTTGGTTCCCAGTTCTGTCAATATCGTCTCAGGCGGCATGAACTTCTGTGTCAAACTGTTTGCTAGCAACACTTAATCGTGAGTACATTTTTATACCCTGCAGTTGTTTTGTTGAAAGGACCTAAAACATTAATACTGAGCGACTGAAACGGTGGTAATGGTTTAGAGAACCTTTGCAGTGGTGCTCTTGTCCGACACATACCACCTCTTTGTGCCCACTGTTTGTTACTCCATACATATTGGTCCACGTTCGACTTCCTAATCTTCACCATTATCTCTCTGCTATTCTCCTGTTAATGGAACTACATTCCCATCACATGATAACACATGATCATCCTTTTACTGCAAACACTCTGTTTCTCGACTTTGCAAGCACCACCACCTTTGGTACCAACTTAGTTTCTCTCCACAGAAACCCATCCTGTATACAAAACTGTTACTGTTTACTAAACTGCTTACATTCACTATCTGCCTACTGTGCCGTCTGCTATTCGTCACCTTTGATTTGTAATAGTGTTTTCTTCTACTTCATCTGTCTGCATTCAACGTTTTCTTACCTGATTTGTGTACGACCTTAAATTCAAACTCGTTCACTTCTACCGCACATCATGTCAACCTACTAGATGGTACCTGCAAACCATAGCAACCACTGCAATCCTGCCTGATCCGTATCACTCGAGACTTTTTTCTATAAAGACAACACTAGAAGTAGGTGATCCCATAGATCAGGCTTAACATTTCTTTTTCTATCGTGGAGTAATTATTCTCTGCTGAGTTAATTTGCCTTGATGTATACGCCACCAGGTGCTCTTTGACATCTCTTACTTGAAACAACACACAATCATGAAATTACAATGAAATCTATAGCATTAGCTGCTTACAGGCGTTAATAAATAAATCATGCTTGATTCCGACCGGTGTTAGGCGAGCAGTGGTAGTTTTATCTGGTGACTTCAGTTTTATATTTTGTGGAAAGAACGACCACGAGAGCAGTTTTTTATTATTTTTATTGGTTGTGACAATGATTTTATCAGATGGTCTGCCTCATATGCCATGATGTCCATATGGTTTTATAAATGTTAATCCACGTTTCAGATCGGATGATGGCACCTTCAGAGCGCTGAAACCGGTCATCTAATAGACGATTGAAGCGAACGTAGCTTTTCAATTATTTTAAAGTGCATATTAGTATCTCATCACTTTTGTCACCTCCGTATAAACCATTAGTAATACTCCAATTTCGGTAACTTCTGGTTGGCGTCTCGTGCGTTGTAAAACGTGGCTTCCAATTCACATCTAGAAGATTCAATGGTGGATGCCCCACAAAGTGAAGTGTAAACTGCGCCTCAGCTGCTGCAGTCATAGTGAGACGTTATGGTCCGCAGCTCGTGGTCGTGCGGTAGCGTTCTCGCTTCCCGCGCCCGGGTTCCCGGGTTCGATTCCCGGCGGGGTCAGGGATTTTCTCTGCCTCGTGATAACTGGGTGTTGTGTAATGTCCTTAGGCTAGTTAGATTTAAGTAGTCCTAAGTTCTAGGGGACCGATGACCATAGATGTTAAGTCCCATAGTGCTGAGAGCCATTTGAACCATTTTTTGAGACGTTACGGTTGTGCCCGTCCGCTGCGACAGGTGGGCGTGGCGTCGTGGTGCATGATGTGCGCCGACCGCAGGCCGGGCGTGTACGCGCGCGTCGACACGCAGCTGGCGTGGCTGCTGCAGGTCATCTCCGGGGCGCCTCCGGTGCTGCCGGCGGCCGCGCTCTGCGCCGCCTGGACGCTGGCGGCGGCCGCCCTCTCCTGGCGGTGACGGCGCTTGCCGGCACCACGCCGACGACCACCGCCGCGCATCGTCCTTTAGGGTCACGCTGGTGCCTGAACGATCCTGATTTTGGAAACGTGTACAGTCTCTACTTTCACATCTATTAAACTGATTCTGCGCTGCGCGTTTCGACAAAAAATATATAGCTGCTGCCTCTTTATTACTCGACAGTAGAGCTTCCCATTGCGAGAAATAACGTGACTAGATACTAACCTGACTAGAGGCCGTCACACAGAGATTATATTAGATTAGATCAGTACTTGTTCCATAGATCATGGATACGACACTTCGTAATGATGTGGAACGCGTCAGGTTAATAAAAGGTGTCTCTACAAGATATTACATTACACAAAATATTACATGACATTTAATATTTTTAATTTTCTTTGTGGGTTTGGGAAAAATACCCACTTACTATATCCAAAAATTCATCTAATGAGTAGAAGGAGTTGCCATTCAGAAATTCTTTTAATTTCCTTTTAAATGCTTCTGTCAGATTTTTGATGCTATTAGGTAAGTGACCAAAGACTTTTGTGGCAGCATAATTTACTCCCTTCTGAGGCAAAGTTAGATTTAACCTTGAGTTGTGAAGATCATCCTTTCTCATAGTTTTGTAGCCATGTACATTGCTATTACTTTTGAATTCGTTCGGATTGTTGGTAACAAATTTCATAAGTGAATATGTATATATTGTGAGGCTACAGTGAAGATCTCTAGCTCTTTAAATAAGTGTGTGCAGGATGATCTTGGATGAACTGCAGCAATTATTCTGATTACACGCTTTTGTGCAATGAATACTCTTTTACTCAATGATGAGTTACCCCAGAATATGATGCCATACGAAAGCAGAGAAAGAAAATAGGCGTGGTAAGCTAATTTACTCATATGTATATCTCCAAAATTTGCAATGACCCTAATAGCATAAGTAGCTGAACTCAATCGTTTCAGCAGATCCTCAGTGTGTTTTTTCCAGTTCAACCCCTCATCACCTAGAAATTTTGAATATTCTACCTTAGCTACCGATTTCTGATCGAAGTCTATATTTATTAATGGTGTCATTCTATTTACTGTGTGGGACTGTATATACTATGTTTTGTCAAAGTTTAATGTGAGGCCATTTTCAGAGAACCATTTAATGATTTTCTGAAAAAACATCGTTTACAATTTCACCAGTTAATTCTTGTCTGTTTGGTGTGATAGCTATACATGTATCATCGGCAAAAAGTACCAGCCTTGCATCTTCGTCAATATAGAATGGCAAGTCATTAATGTATATTAGGAACAGCAGAGGACCCAAGACCGAACCTTGCTGCACCCCATTCTTGATTGTTCCCCAGTTCGAGAAATCACCAGTATTTTGGGTATTATGTGAACTGTTTATTTCAACTTTCTGCACTCTCCCAGTTAGGTATGATTTAAACCATTTAAGCACTGTCCCATTCATACCACAGTACTTGAGTTTATCTAGAAGTATTCCATGATTTACACAATCAAAAGCCTTTGATAGATCACCAAATCCCAATGGGTTACTCAGAGCATTTAATATTTCATTAGTGAAAGTATATATAGCATTTTCCGCTGAAAAACCCTTCTGGAAACCAAACTGACATTTTGTTAAAACTTTATTTTTACAAAGGTGTCAAGCTACTCTACAATACATTACTTTTTCAAGAATTTTGGATAAGGCAGTCAGAAGGGGGATATTGGGCGGTAGTTGTGAACATCAGACGTATCCCCTTTTTTCTGCAGTGGTTTAACAATGGCACACTCCAGTCTGTCTGACACGGAGTAAGATCTGCTGCCATCTTACTTCTAGGCTAATGTGACGGCTCCCTTGCTGGTTCTGTTGTCTGCTGACCGGCTGCTGCAGGAAGCCTGTGATGTTTTTTTTGTTAGGTCCGGTGCTGTTTTCCTTGAGAGACTTAGTCGGATTATCTGCATGCTATCTGTGCTGGCCAATCAGGAGTCCTATTGGGCGACTGAATTCACAGCCTACAGGGCGAGGCCCACGAGAAAGACAGGCCGCGGCGCGTAAGTCACGAAGGTAGTCCAGCGCTAGCTCAGATCAGCAGACAAACTACGTTTCTACACCTGTTAACTCGTAACTAGGCGTGTCCGTACAAACGAAAACTGGATCATCTACTGGAATCCGCTATTATGCAATCTTACTGTTATTAGTCCTACAATGATGACATCAGAAGTTCACTCACGCTTTTTGCGGATGATGCTGTGGTATATCGAGAGGTTGTAACAATGGAAAAATGTACTGAAATGCAGGAAGATCTGCAGCGAATTGACGCATGGTGCAGGGAATGGCAATTGAATCTCAATGTAGACTGCGAATACATAGAAAGAAAGATCCTTTATCATTTAGCTACAATATAGCAGGTCAGCAACTGGAAGCAGTTAATTCCATAAATTATCTGGGAGTACGTATTAGGAGTGATTTAAAATGGAATGCTCATATAAAGTTGATCGTCGGTAAAGCAGATGCCAGACTGAGATTCATTGGAAGAATCCTAAGGAAATGCAATCCGAAAACAAGGAAGTAGGTTACAGTACGCTTGTTCGCCCACTGCTTGAATACTGCTCAGCAGTGTGGGATCCGTACCAGATAGGGCTGACAGAAGAGATAGAAAGGTCCAACGGAGAGCAGCGCGCTTCGTTACAGAATCATTTAGTAATCGAGAAAGCGTTACGGAGATGATAGATAAACTACAGTGGAAGACTCTGCAGGAGAGAGGCTCTCTCGGTACAGGCTTTTTTTGAAGTATCGAGAACATACCTTCACCGAAGAGTCAAGCAGTATATTGCTCCCTCCTACGTATATCTCGCGAAGAGACCATGAGGATAAAATCAGAGAGATTAGAGCCCACACAGAGGCATACCGACAATCCTACTTTCCACGAACAATACGAGACTGGAATAGTAAGGAGAACCGATAGAAGTACTCAAGGTACCCTCCGCCACACACCGTCAGGTGGCTTGCGAAGTATGGATGTAGATGTAGATGTAGATGATGGGAAGTCCATGGGCCTACTTATAATTTGTTACGGCTGTACTGGTGTACAATAAAATAAAATCATGCTAAAATGATTATCAGTTTCATAAGGCACCACTTACAGCATGTAATGAGTACTGTTAAGCAGAAGACACTAAATGCTATAAAGAAGCCGTTATACCATTTAAATCGAGTATTGATCTTAAATTAAATTTTGCTGTACTACTGTTAATCAGTAAGACGTCATAATAGCAGATTCCAGTGGAAGATGCAATTTTCGTTAGTACTTACACGCCCATCTGCAAGTTAACAGGTTTAGAAACGTACTACAGGGTGGAAACTTTGAGGAAACGCCAGTTAACCCTCGAGACCCAACAGACTGTCACGCTCACGCCGTCCGACCTGCGAACTTTCTCAAACGACTGGAGAGAAACTATTACGTAAAAATATTTGATACTCGTCCATCTTATAGCTTCAATCATTAGCTTCATGATGAACTGCCTATCAATTTGTTAGTCGTCATGTTTATTGTCATCTTTTAGTATTAAGTAAACTACTGCACGGATATCAGAAACTTCGCAGTGAAAAATAGATATTGCTACGAATTTGTGTTTGGTTCATGTTAGCTCATATGTTGCAGCGTATCAAATGTACGAGGGCTATTCGGAAAGTAAGGAACGATAGGTCGCGAAATGGAAACAACAATGAAAATCAAAACTGTTTTATTTGCAACAGTTAGCTACCACTTCCAGCTACTTTTCTCCATAGTCGCCGATCCGACTTAGACGTTTGTAGTAGCTTTGCATCAACTTTCCAATACCCTCGTTATAGGAGGTAGCCGCCCGTGTTTTCCGCCAATGCTCTGCGCTAGCCTACAGCTCGTTCTCTGTGCCAAAATGTTGTCCTCATAGACAGCGGTTCATGTGAGCAGAGATGAAACTCAGAAGGAAACATTTACGGGCTGTATAGTGGGTTATCAAACATTTCCAATTGAAAACAATGCAGGAGCATCATCATTGCCACTGCAGAATGCGGCTGAGAATTGTCTTGAAGAAGAAAACGCATGACAGTTATGTAATGTTGGCTGAATAGCTTCAGGCGAAATTTCTCACGAGGCCCTCCTGCTTGATGGGAGACACTATTGTTCTAGATAACTTTATGTGCTCCCTGTGTGCTCAGAAATAAAAGGAATCACGTAACGCGATCGACGGGGATACTAGAGACCCTGCCAAACACACCTGTGCAAAACTTTATCGGATTTTCGCTGTGGTTTCCATTTCGCGACCGATCGTTCCTTACTTTCCGAATAACCCTCGTAGATAACATACTGAATTTTTTTTTCAACTTTGAAAGTTATTGCTATCTATTAACAGCCTACAGAAAATGGATCGTATACAAAGCGCTTCGTCTCGAATTCGCGCACCAGCGAAACAGCCAGAATACAATGTTTACGACATTCCTTGTGTCTCGTAAAAGGTTTCAGACACAGAAACAAAATTTTGGCAAATGTTAGTACTGTACTGTAGCTCACTCGTAATTACTGTAATTAGCAGCTAACAATAACGATATTGTAACACCCTAGGACCCACTAATCATGTGAGGTGGTGGTTTGCATATGTATAATATAATGACGAAGAATAGAGGATTTGTTAGTACTCGAAGAAAAGAGTATTTCGTCATATAATTGATATGCGAGACTTCCATATTTATAGCGATATTTAAGTGACTACAGCTTTTTCAATTAAATTATTTAATATTTTAGCGCCATCAATAACTGTTGAAACGAGAATTTCTGTGGGTTTGGAACAATATATGTGAGGAAATTTGACTTTATTTTCATACCGATAATTGATATTTTCATAAACTGTTGATTCGTTTACCCATCAGTAGCTGTTTTATGATTCTGTCGCAATCTCAACTGCATTAGGATATTAGTGGCAGGGATATTTACAACATATGCTGTGTTTTGGTGAAAGAAGCAGATTTGACACGGTAACAAGGGAATGTGACGTATTACTCACAACATGCCACTTATAACGTTTCTCTAAGAAGAATAAAGGTGATCATAAGTCTGGGAAAAGAAATCGTAACTTCTCTTGAAATTTCAGCGAAATCCTATTTCCCAGTGTATTTTTAACAGCGAATGATATGGTTTGAAACTGGGAAACGGATTTTATTTCTGTATCTCAATAATTTAAGATATATGAAAACAACAGTACGCTGCATGCCATTTTTTTTCTTTTTTGTCCCTACATGGAATGAGAGATTGTACTTTTCACCTCAGACACCTTTCAGTTTGTCAGAGACATTGGTAATCTATTTAGACCTTGATAGGCAGTTGAGTGGATCTTGCAAATTTAAATGTTTTCATACTTCTCAGATAATTGAGATACAGAAATGAAATTTTTTGGGCAGTGTCAGTCGTTATTAAACACATTTTGGGGTACAGGATTCCATCACAATTTCTGCAGATGTCTAGATTTATTTTCGCCAGATTTCTTATTACCTTTAATTTTCTCCAGAGGGACTTTATGAGTGGCGATCTGTAATACGTTGAGTTCCCTTGTTACCATTTTCAAATCTGCTTCTCTCGCTAAAACATAGCAGATATTGTAAACATTCGTGTCACTAATATTCTAATGCAGTTGAAATTGTGACTGAATCTTAAAGCAGAAACTGATGGAAAGACATGTCAATAGTTTATGAAAATGCCCATTATCAGTATCAAAATGAAGTGTCTTGTTACATATATTGTTCCACGCCCACATTAATTCTCGTTCGCTATATTTGATACACAGCAACATATGAGTTAACATGCACCAAATGTAAATTCATAGCAACCTCTATTTTTCACTGCAAACTTCCCGAAATCCTTGCAGTAGTTTACTTAATCCTAAAATATCACAATAAATATGACGATTAACGAAATGATAGACAGTTCACCATGAAGCTATTAGATGTGCGAGAATCGATTTCTATACTGAATAGTGTCTTTACAATCGTTTGAGAAAAACTGCAGAATAAATTATTCTAAAATGAGACTATTCTATGGACGGAGTACAATAAAAGCTTGCAATATTGTTCTTAATCCCTTTCCAGTTCGAGATGAAAAACGAAAGATGCTAAAAAATAAAATTACTTTTATAGATATTTCAATGTCTAAGTTTGACTAATACGCTTTTGTAGTTCTCGGAAATGTACAATCAAATGATGTAAATAATTATATGCTCTAAATCGACCCTGCATCGACTTGTGAAGAACCGTGCATAGCTGTTATGAACAGTATTTCTTTAGAAGATTAAAGTGACGAACCAAATCTAACTGGAACTGCGTTTTTTGTCCTGACAGTAAAATTGGTTGAAAGAAGGGTCTGTTTAATATCGTCAGTCATAGTTATCCTTACTGAATTAGCTCCACAACTCGCAACAAATAAAACTGTCTGCGTGGAGGCCCCGAGAAACCAAACGCAACGAACAGCAGTAAAACACGGCACTGCTGGGGTGACCTTGATGCAGCCAATCACAATCAAGTTTCAGGATATATGGCGATGGTCGTATTGCAGAACAGAAACCAGTTTGAAATCATCTCCTCTGGCGAAGATTGTAGCGACCAGCGTTGCAAACAACGGTGAAGAAGGGTAAATGGACCGGCTGGACCGAGTTGATGTGATTTATGATCGTCATGATATGCCGGCAGGCAGCGAGCAGCGATGTGGCAGCATAAACGTACACCCTAGCATACCTAGAGGTCCAGCTGCGTTCCAGTGCAGAGGAACACTCGTTGCTGCTTGCCCTGTAGGCATGGGAGGCGACAGCGTAAGGTGCTTTCGCCAGCAGCTGTGTGGGCTCGCTCTTAACGTCTTTCTGATGATGAGGAAAATGTGACATCCCTGACGAAAAAGGTGACAGATAGTGCGAGGAAACTCTGAATCAACAAGTTAAGGAGCCAAAATTACCTGCACGCCAAATACTTTCAAATCTTTTGACATATCGTACATTGTCACCTGTTGCCTTGCTATTGTGCGTAACTGTTTTGTTGACCTTTAATCCTATCTACTTTTAAACTGTTTTGGTTCATTGTGTAGTCGTATTTATTCTTTAGTGTGGCTTCTGTACTTAAGGTTTTGTCGTTTCTTGTAGGACTGAGATTACATAAACGATTATCGCACTCTACAGAGCCAAGTACTGTGTTTACATGTTTACCTCTCACATGAAACGGCCATATTTGGGCAGTTTGCTGCAGCCACAATGCCACTGCTTTAGGATTATTTCTTGTTTTATTTAACAACAGGCAACCTGTAGATGTTAAAAGAGCGAAACCGGTCGCAACACAATATATTTGCTACAATACAGTTGAGGTGGTATTCAGTAAACTTAGTATCTAAAAGAACAGGCATCACTTATGTAGATAGATGTGCCACGGGCAGTCTAATATGATCATTCAGTACATCTACATCTACATTTATTCTCCGCAAGCCACCCAACGGTGTGTGGCGGAGGGCACTTTACGTGCCATTGTCATTACCTCCCTTTCCTGTTCCAGTCGCGTATGGTTCGCGGGAAGAACGCCTCCGTGCGTGCTCTAATCTCTCTAATTTTACATTCGTGATCTCCTCGGGAGGTATAAGTAGGGGGAAGCAATATATTCGATACCTCATCCAGAAACGCACCCTCTCGAAACCTGGCGAGCAAGCTACACCGCGATGCAGAGCGCCTCTCTTGCAGAGTCTGCCGCTTGAGTTGTTAAACACCTCCGTAACGCTGTCACGGTTACCAAATAACCCTGTGACGAAACGCGCCGTTCTTCTTTGGATCTTCTCTATCTCCTCCGTCAACCCCATCTGGTACGGATCCCACACTGATGTGCAATACTCAAGTATAGGTCGAACGAGTGTTTTGTAAACCACCTCCTTTGTTGATGGACTACATTTTCTAAGGACTCTCCCAATGAATCTCAACCTGGTACCCGCCTTACCAACAATTAATTTTATATGATCATTCCACTTCAAATCGTTCCGCACGCATACTCCCAGATATTTTACAGAAGTAACTGCTACCAGTGTTTGTTCCACTATCATGTAATCATACAATAAAGGATCCTTCTTTCTATGTATTGGCAATACATTACATTTGTCTATGTTAAGGGTCAGTTGCCACTCCGTGCACCAAGTGCCTATCCGCTGCAGATCTTCCTGCATTTCGCTACAATTTTCTAATGCTGCAACTTCTCTGTATACTACAGCATCATCCGCGAAAAGCCGCATGGCACTTCCGACACTATCTACTAGGTCATTTATATATATTGTGAAAAGCAATGGTCCTATAACACTCCCCTGTTGCACGCCAGAGGTTACTTTAACGTCTGTAGACGTCTCTCCATTGACAACAACATGCTGTGTTCTGTTTGCTAAAAACTCTTCAATCCAGCCACAGAGCACTCTTCGCTCTATTTCGTGCGGGGCTTCGCATAATGCGACAAGCAAACAGACGAAAAAGGGGCTAGCAGACACAACTTTAGCAGTGTGCGCCAAAGGGGAATTTGGATTGGAGTAGGCACGCGTGGGTAATCAGAGCAGTTGTGTGTAACACAATGCCAAATGGCGTAGATGGTTAACGCATCCGTCCATTACGCAGGAGACCTGGGTTTCAATCCAGGCCTTAGTATAAACTATCGTTTGTCGTCAGTGAATTGCTTCATTGCCCGAATGCGGTATAGATTGGAATTTCTCCTTTCTTAACATATTAAAGATAGTATCCGCTGCGGTGTTTCGCTGGCTCTGTTATTATTTGCTTTGTTTTACTATTACTCGCGTAACAACTAATATATGAGATAAAATATGTTGCTACGAAAAGAGCCCCTAAATACCTTTTAGTGATGCTGTGCTGTGACTTTCTTTGGATCATTAATTTTCAACAAAACAAAATATATTATGTTCTTATTAATCTGGATCTGGCTTTCTATTAAATGAATATTTTTTCGTTACTGTAACTCACCATAAAGTTCAACATATCTTCCTTACTTCGTAGTTATTGAAAAGGTTAATGAAAACTACTTCGTTATCAATACTGATGTTACAGTACGCAATGATTGTTCAACATCAAAATTTTGCAGTGGATTTTTGTTAACAGTAGAACACCAATAAGTACCACGACTAACACGAGAACATGAGACTATCGTCATAGAAAAAGATGTTTTTACTATAAGGTTGGCCAGACCAGAACTACGCACAGCAAGATTTCTTTTATGTTATGAAGGTAAATTATCTTTTTGCACTGTTAGTAATATATTATCAGCAGCCCGCGTCAACCTGTAAAACACATCATAAAATCTGCTGCTCTGCTCTGCAATCCCGAAAGCTGAAAGAAATAATTTTACTTCACTATTACCTGTCCGCTTCCTTGCGGTATGATTGATTTCATTTAATGCAGTTTGAATGCGCCGCGTCAGCGGCTCGTTCGTTCGTAGCGCAGCTCTGCACCACGAATAACACTTAAATAACTGAAAATTTCTTAAATGTATGGGATAAAATACCAGGCAAACTTATTACAAATCATAAAGCAAGGTTTCACAAAGTAACTCTGTTCAAAACATTTAAACAAATCAAGTTATTACACATCTTTCCCAAGCTATGTCTAATGGCGTCCCTCTCACAATCTTGACAAAAGAATGCTACGCAAGCGTACAATATAACGTCACAGGCTCTTCCTACTCACGTAACACCAAGAAGACGATAGAGAAATTAATGTTCGTTCTGTACTATTTATAGTAGTCACATATTCTCATCTTTGTTTGATATTTAATAAGTATCGTCTGTGGCGGATTCAGCACTCACTGACACAGATATTATCTAAATAAAAAAACAGTACATAATTCTATACAAGAACAAAACATGATGCATAATGCTTTCTCTTTCTTACATCATATGTCTTTTGCTAAGAGACGTTACAGGTGCTCAACATCATCAAGATTATAACAGGATGAATATGACGTTGGACGTAGCTGGATCAAAATATCTGTCCTAAAGGAAAAGAAGGACTAAGTTCACAGTAAATATCCAACTAACTATACGGATAAGTAAATTATTAGGAATTTATTTCTGTAATGTTATGAACAATTCAAAAAAAATACAAACTATCTAAAAATTTCACAGCTTTTATCGCACAGAACTGGACTTCACTGTTAGCAGATGATATTATGAGAAAATTATTTTGTCTATGTAATTTGCTTCTAGTTCATGCCAAAGTATTGATAGATCTGAGTGAGATGATAAGGTCTCAAAGTAGGCATTCTACATTATACAAGGGCTGTTATTTTTTCAAGGGCAGATCGGACCCAAATTAAAGACCACAATGAAAATCTTATGAAGCTTTGCGCAGCTGTGTTGAGCAGCGAATCTAGTAAGCCTGTAGATAGTGTTGTGTCGTACTTTTCACTTCTGGGTGCACAGTGAGCACTTAACATAACACTACAACAGTAGTGTCTCCCACAAAGTGCGAAGTGCACTCTGTCATTCGATTTCTTGTTGTTGAGGGGAGAGGGGAGATAAGGGGGGAGGGGGGCAGACCACATAACGAACTGCCAAGAGTGACAGCAAATTGTGGCAATGCTGCGGGAACTTTGAAGTAGGACGTACAGGCGTTAATGATATAAGGAGTTTAGCATGTGACAACCGATGATATTGTTCAGCGATTCTACGTAGGACACTTCCAGGAAAGCCAAGAACAATGTTATATTTGGCACTGTCCTACCCTATGCGCTGCACTACGAAGCGGTTTAACAGTTATCTTTCCTCAATGCAGTTTCAAAATGGATCATTCAAGGTTAATTAAACTGATTTTTCACAAAACGTGTCTTGAGCTTCTGGTATGATTTTTTTTTCAGTAATTGAAAGCTTTATTGCTTTGGTAAAAATAAAATTGGTTCTTTTTGTCGTGACAGAATAAATTACTATTAATCACACCAGATTTGTCAGAGAACATCAGCAACATGTGTAATTGATCCAGCTTTAAGAAATTCTATTACCTTTCAGCGGAAAATTCGTGCGGTACTCTCCGACGTTAGAATAGTCGTGGTGTTCCGTTCGGAGCAGGAGGCGGCTGTCTTTCTCATTCGCGATATCGAAAATTACTAAAAAAAAAAAAGAACAGAAATTTTTTTCGGAGGAAGATCGCGCGGAGAAAACAGACATAAGTTACATGAAAGAAACCTAAGGGACCAACTAAATGGATTTGTACGAACATATAAACGGAACTGAAAGAACTTGGAATAAATACTATAACGATGTCGTCACGACAGCCTCCTGTTCCGACAGAACACACGCTGGATCATAAGCTGCATAAATCTTTTAAACAGGAAAGATTATCACAGGTATAATTAATGAAAATAAGGTTGAGAGATTTTCTTTGAAATTAAATAAACTTCAAGGCTTCAAGTATTATATTATGAAACGGAAACTTACATTAACATGGCCACCCATTGTGGCGGTGGAGCGAATTTTCATGATATGCACTCTCGCTTGTTTGTGGCTACATATATTTTTTAATCACTTAAACTCTTAAAGTTACAATAAAATGATTATATCAGTATGGAGCACAATACTTTTGCGTCCGACTCGCAACACATTCACAGAACAGCTAGAGAGCGGCGCGGCTCCCTGCAGAAGTAAAAATTGGCAATTGTTATTTTGAAACATAGGTGCATCGTTTTTTTACTGATCGATAGCAGCGTATAACAGTTTATAGCTATCGTGATATTCTGCGCTTTTCAGGAGCACGGCAAAGATATCTGGTTACAACATTCATTGGTATATGTTAAAAGTTCGCACATACTGACGCGAATACAGAAAAAAAACTTTTACATGTTAAAAATCGCAGTGATAAAGGCTGTAATGTCACAAGCTGCACTTTAAATAAAGCTGAAACTCTTTCTTAATTAACTTTTTCCTCATATTACATCTTCCAAACGCAAGTACAGTATTTTTTTCAGAGAATAAAGTTTGGTGATCCTTCTGATCACATATATTTTCACAACTCAAGATACATATCACTCACACTAGCAACAGTGAATCAAAATGAACACTCAATGAACAAGGAAGGTGATCGAACCAAAATGAACCAACAGAATAATCTGAACAAAGTGAGAACGACACACTATTCTCTCCATTACTTATAGGTTAATACAAGCAAACGAATTCCAATGTACTCTTTTACTCTCTTAGGATTGTATTGTCTTTTACTTTTATAAGTAATACTTCAGAGTTTCAATTAAACTAATTAAAATTTATTTTTTATTAAAACTACTGCTTAAGGTCGTGAAAGTGTGACTACAACATGTAGCTGCCTTCTATGACGAAGGTACTGGAAGGTTCGTATCACGCTTCAAAAATGTCTAAGTTATTCAACTACCTGGTTTAATGTTTCATAGATCATCTGAACTATTGTTTTATCGAAATGAAGCGAATCAGTTTATAGGAAATGTACATATGATCGATGTTAACATTAATGAACTCATCATTATTTCAGTCCTACTCCTGTAACTACACTTAAAAACAAATCCTACTTACTGGCTACCATTCCTTAAGTACAAATTCATAAATAGTATAGACGTCGTCCAGGAAAAATGCTTCTGACTCATATTTAAAACTTGCTTTGCTACGCGCCAGACATTTATTATTGGGCAAAAGATCAAAAACATTTCTTAATGCGTACTGAAACTCTTCCTGAACCATAGTCAGTTTTGATAAGGGGTGATAAAGGTAATTTTTTCCTCTCGTGCTGTAGGTATGAACAACTCTGTTCTTCTCAGATTGTGATTACTTATTATGAATTCCATAAGCCTGCATACGTAACGTGACGGCGCAGTTAAAATGGTTAGCTCCTTGAAGAGGGACCTACACGGCGTCCCTGGGTGAACACAGAATATTAGTCTTACTGCTCGCTTTTGTGCAATCAGTACTTTCTTTCTAAGTGTTGAGTTACCCCAGAAACATATTTTCTTACACATGGAAATGTGCAAAATATGTCACTCACAAGGGAACCTCCCCATCGCACCCCCCTCAGATTTAGTTATAAGTTGCCACAGTGGATAGGCCTTGAAAAACTGAACACAGATCAATCGAGAAAACAGGAAGAAGTTGTGTGGAAGTATGAAAAAAATAAGCAAAATACACAAACTGAGTGCTTTATGCATACATCTTGGAGGTTATGAGCTCATGAGCGCCGTGGTCCCTTTATTAGCGTGAGCAACTCCAGTGCAAGAGGTACTTGGATCAAGTTTACCCTCGAGTGAAAATTTTAATTTTTTATTTTCAGACAATTATTATCTGTCCGTTCGTTCATTGACGTCTCTGTTCACTGTAATAAGTTTAGTGCCTGTGTTTTGCGACCGCACCGCTAAACCGTGTGATTAGTAGACGAAAGGACGTGCCTATCCAATGGGAACCGAAAAAGTTTGATCGCAAGGTCATAGGTCAACAGAGTCCTCCACAGGAAAACACGTCTGATATATTCTATACGACACTGGTGACGGCATATGTTGTCGACCCGCCTAACTTGTACACTTGGCGAATGGGTAAAAAGATTCTTCTACCTTGCATGATTTAGGTTTTCTTGTGGATGTGATAATCACTCCCAAAAAAGTGATCGCATCGGACGGACGGACGGACAGATAATAATTGTCTGAAAATAAAATATTAAAATTTTCAATCGAGGGAAGACTTGAACCAAGTCTGAATATAAAAAATTAAAATTTTCAGTCGAGGGAAGACTTAAACCGAGGACCTTTCGTAATGCAGCTGCTCACGCTAACCACGGGACCACGGCGCTCGTGCGCTCAAGCACTCCTTGATATGATATATGATGTGCATAGACTATTCAGTTTGTACATTTTGCTTACTTTTTTCATACTTTCACACAACTTCTTCCTGTTTTCTCGATTGATCTGTGTTCAGTTTTTCAAGGCCTATCCACTGTGCCAACTTATAACTACATCTGAGGGGGGTGCGATGGAGAGGTTCCCTTGTCAGAGTGGCAACTATGTAGAGAAATAGGTGTAACGTGCAGATAAATGTTGCAAAAAAAATCTCGTTTTAAAGTAAAAATTAAGCGCAAGAATTAATGCGTACTGTTCATTCTTCAGACGAAACGTGGATTCATATTGTGCTAAGACTGCAGACCAACAAAAGCACTGCTTTACAGGGCTTTGGCTTACAGATGTGTAGTGTGTTAACAACGTTCCACTTGCAAGGATACTGAATTGCACACGATTTCCATGCCCCCTTCCCCGTATCTCGAGAGCAGTTATGACGGGGCTTCCACCGAGTCCATGTCTTCAGTTCGCATTGTCGGGTAATACCTTCACATTTCTCTCAATGTTGCTTCCTGTTTTTATAAGCAACTGTCTATGCAGTAGCGAAAACACTTTTTCCCCGTTAGTTTTTTTATTATGAATTAGTCCTCGAGATATACCCCATTAAATCAGCCTTCGAGATGCAAACATACGTACTCAATATATGTTACGCATCAGGTGCCGCACAGCTCGTAAATGTTGATGTGAAGTCAGTATTATACAAAGAGCCCCTGATAGAAAAAACGGTTATTTGGTACCAGATCCAAGGAGTCATGCATCGTCAGGCGACATAAAACTGTTACATCAGCGTAAACAGCATCATTCCTACCGAAAAATCTTAATACGATCACCACTCCTATGTTCCGCTCTGTGCAGCGCCTTGTGAAAAATTAATTTATGAATTAAATAATAAATAATATTAATTAATGTAATTTATATGGTTATTGTGAAATGAAACCCTCTGTTTTTTGGCTGTCGAAAGCGTCAAAAAATGATAGTTAATTCTTTGAGGGACGATCTTCTGTACTGTAACAGGGGAGTTTCGCATCTGCGTGTTTCCTATTGAACACAAAACAAAGCTCAACAGTCTTTATCTGAGTGCCGAAATGCCTTATCACAAAGAAAACGCGCAACTGAAATTTCTGAGTATCTTAGCAAGTCTCGATTTCCTTCAGAATGAGGTAGAGCGGTTACTACAACAAACGTAAATATTAGTTCGCTTTACTGTAACTTGCACTGCGCCACCTTTTAGATACCACCTACGCCAACTTTGTACTATGTTTCAATCGTGGGAGGTATACTGTATGAACAGGCTCCAGTAGCACTGCAGTACGTTGGTGAAAAGCAATGTCGACGAGTGTAGCTCACTCTCATAATACTACAATTATTAGTCCTGACTAGATCTTGTCTAGTCATCTATATGTCAGATTTCGCTAGGTTCGAAAGATAAACTACCACCAAAGCTAGTATCAGTCACCAGAGAAATATTTCATGTGAGAGTCTAGGGGGGATAGGAATGATGTGTTTACTTTACTAACAACAGCAACCCATATTGAAGAATACGTTCATAAGGCAAAGATATAATTTTATACTGTTTTTCTCTTTGTCAATCAACGATAACCTTTATAAGTAGCACCTTGCTACAACAACATCCTTGACTCGTGAAATTTGTATCATAAGAAACTATATCGTTAATCTCAGTCTTGCAGAGTTAAGTGGACTAACTTTTCATTTATTATTATTCACTTTTTCATAACATGCAAACTTGCTTTCCCTGTCTAAAGATTAATTATCTTTCTTTTCATTACAAGTCGTTCACTGAAAAATACAATTCTTTTTCTTCAGTTCTGTGAACTTTGCTTTTTACCAATATTCCAATCTCTTACTTTACAAAAAATCTTAATATCACCGTCACTTTTCAGCTATATGAACTCAAATAATCAGACAAACGTTAACCACTTCAGGCGTTGACTTCCGCGCCCCACTAATATTTAAACTTCAAAACAAAGCATTCGATTATCTTTTTCAGAGAGAATGAGCGTGTTCTCTTTGAAATGGTTCGTGATCTTTCGTTTAGGGACAAGGGGAAAAGCCATCACATTCTCAATAAAATTCTGATTGTTTCTCAATAAATAACTATTTCGAAGGACGTCCGTTCCCTCTGATATACACTACATTGCAGGCTAGTTGATATATCGTACGTGTGAGCCGATCTCATCACACTCGAAATAATCTCTCTCGAGGCTCACTACTCCTGAAGTTCTAAAAGGACAAGCCAAGAACCATTCTCTGCGGACAAATATATCACGCTAATTCTCTCTTTAACAATAAGTGTTTATTCTTTGCAGTCGCCGGCAAACGTTCGTAGTGGCCAGCTGCATCGTAGTTTTTATCTCTGCCGCACGTCGCGATTCAGCAGTTGGCTGGGCGTTGCAGACTCTCTGGCTTGACAGAACACAGCTTTTCTCGGCCCTCAAGTGACAGATATCTGAATCATTTTAACACAAATATTTAAGAAAACTGTATACAGAACTTAATCTCTCCATTCTTTTAGCTCATAAAAATCGATAATAAGTGGAGTTGATGCGCTTTTTTCGGGCTGAATATGGTTAGGCGCATTACAAACTTTTTAATGTAGTACACTTAAACGCATTCCATTTGTATAACAATATATATTTATTACTGTCGCCGAATACAAGAATACCATTTATAACTTGAAATAATTGGAAGTATAGTCACGTCGCAAGGTATCTTTCACTTTAAAATTTAGAACACAATTCTGGATAACAATACTAGCTCTGCCGAAAGAGCTATGTTGACGCCGCTCGCTTCACCGATGACCACAAACTGGGGCGAGCGGCGCTGCGCTCTGAGGTATGCAGTCTTCCAGCAGCGGCGGCGTTTGGGTCCTCTTGACAGAGCATCGTCGCTGACGACGCTCATACGTGGCTAGTGGCTGCATCAGGGAGCCACCTCCTTTAGCTTGTCGCGCTGTTGTGGAGTACCAGCTGTAATCTGGGACCTCACTCTTCGTACCACACCACAAAGATCTGGCTAC
Organism: Schistocerca piceifrons; assembly: GCF_021461385.2. NCBI lineage: Eukaryota > Metazoa > Arthropoda > Insecta > Orthoptera > Acrididae > Schistocerca > Schistocerca piceifrons. The sequence goes on from NC_060139.1 coordinate 106,039,115, forward strand.
GGGACTTCAGATCAACTGATCAGGGACTGACCTTCACTAAATGCTTCCTAGTGACTTTCTCTTACGGGGCACATGAGGCAGATGATTACAAGAGGAGGGAAGACGTACTGGTATCCATGGTCGACAACTGTTTAACTAATTGAAATGATAAAGGACATTTATTCACAAAATGGGGTGCACTCTTTAATTTCAATAAGCATGTAACATGTATAAACTCTTATCGGTTTCTTTAGATTGTAAAATTTTCAAAATTATACTTTTTGCTCTCAATGAATTCTTCTACCAAATTCTGTAAATATATTGAATTTTTCAGTTAAACTTAGTCCAAAAATTTTAGCTTTAGTAACAGATGTCACGTTCATCAGTGACTGTCATACTCTTTATTTTCAGTTTCAGGACGTTACTTGTATATTAGTATCTCTCTAAATAGTATTTGGTGAGTAAAAGTCAACACCACTTAATTAAATTTGCTTAAGTATTTTCTGGTTCTGGACCCTATTCAAACATCAGCACCTCTGCAAAAAAGTTTTTGTGTATGTAAGTCAACAACAGTTAACAGATTTGTTAGTTTTCTTAATGTGGTGATGAAGTGCGCCAATCCCCCCCCCCCCCTTCCACGCATTTCCTCATGGGGACGTGCGATTGTGGAAAATGCTTTTGTATTCCTGTGTTAGTCACTGTGGTTCAGCGACGATTAGGCTGCTCAGGGGCACAAACGGAAGCACTTAGGCTGACACGCAGTCTCAGAGATTCACAGAATTACCGAAGACAATTACCAATCACTATTTTGTAGACAAAATTGAGTTGCCATAGCTGGTTTGTGTCCCGTAGCTGAAAGGAACCTGAGATGTAATCAGATTCTCAGTGAGTTAAGTGAATCGTTATTGGGTAAAGGACACTTTCTGTCCCTTATAAATTTAGTTAACCGATAACAAAACTGATGAGAAACCGCTAAAGCTTCTGACAAACTGTTTTACACTTACAGAAAATTCCCAACTCGAAAAATCCTAACTTAATCCCCATCCAAAATCATTGCGCAATGAAATGAACTGCTGCGTCGTAAAAAATATTTATTAATTAATTAACTAACTTGACCTTTGGCTTTGACAAAGATAAGACAGGTACTGCATTTAGACTCTTTTTGATTTTTTTTGTCTAGATGCGTTTATTTTAAAATTTTTTACCTGTCTGAGATAAAAATCTGTGAAAAAAATTTGATTATGTTTTCCTCATGGCTGTTGTATGGAGAGAACGGGTTGGGTACAGGATGAATTGACGGTCGGAGGTTTCCGTTTCTCCGGATCTCAGAGAACGCCAGGCAAAGTCGGAGAAAAGTGCTACAACTGGTGATGAAGACTCCGTCTCTCGTAGCAGCTAAAGTACCCTCAGTCGCCGTAAGATTTTCTGAAAACACATTCAGAATGAGCAGGTTGAACAACAGTGGCAGCATGATATCTTATGACTGACAAACTGGTCGCTTAGGGAACTTCTCTGGCACACAAGCTGACGGAGAAATATTGCGCATGGTTCGGACCGTGATAGCAGCAGATTCGCCCAGTATTGTTAATTTGCGAAGAAATCACTATGCACTCTATTGCTAAACACACTAATAGTTTTATGAAGGTCAAGGGACCCAACATGGAGTAAAAGTTCGTAGATGATATTTATCTTCTTTTTCACAAGAGAAAATTTTTATTCTTGATAGTTACGATTACAAGTTGTGTCTCCTCTGCGCGTCAAATTACGTCTGTATGCAAAATTATCTGACCTTAAAAAATCTCCAATAGCCATTTCTTATCTCCAACTGTAATATCTCTTTATATTCTATTAATTATCCCTGCACGATTCTATGAGTGAATTACGTTTCCTAGTTGACCATCTATATACTCGCATAATCGATGCGTAATGTAGTACAATACTATTGCTATTCCATGAGCTTAATTACTCTTTGTAACATTCTCTCTGGTGTGTGTTGAGAGGACTTCTAGGATTTTTTCGGTGCCGAATAGCCGCATTGAATAATTGTAATTTTGCTATCGAGATTAATGGAAGAAAGAGATTGGAAATATATCGTATGCTAATCAAGAGAATATATATTGAGCATTTACATAAAAGTTCTGTAAGGAATTTAATTATATATGTATTCTCTATTTGGAAATTTGCACGGAAATGTGGTTTCGCTGGTAATCAGAAAGGAACTACCGATGAATTGGAAACGAACCTGCAATTATTAGATCCAAGAGCTCCATTATTTCATCGGATATTTAAACTCTATCAAAGCAAACTTTCCGCTTGATCTGATGTTTCCCGACTGACTACGCAGCGCAAGAAAACCAAGACATTTTATTTACACAGGATTGAAGATCGCTTCGAACCATCGAGACTGCGGACAAGGAGAGTCATCGTCCGATTCTGATTAAACAAGTAAAGCTTAATTATAACTTTCTTGAGCGACTGTGATGACTGTGATATGGCTGCTTATGAATGAGATCATTAATAAAATACTAATAACTAAATTTCCTCCTCACCAGCAACCAGTATAAACACAATTAATTAAAATTATACAACAATTGAAAAAGGCTAGATGCTTTTTTTTCACAGCAAATAACGTTGTCGTCTCGGTTACGGTAGCGCATCATCGCTGGTACTCGCAGCAAGAATACTACAATAATATTACACTACTTAGGAACACTACACTACGTGCGCACGGAAGGGGTAAATCATAGACATTAGCGCAGTGACTCATCCACTATTCGACTCCCCCAGTCCGTCTTGTGACCCAATCAGCGACGCCTCTTATTACAGAAACCGAAGGAAATTGGAGGGAGTAAACATCTATCATAGATATCTGCACAGCGACAGCAGGCCGTTGTGGCTGAGCGGCTCTAGGCTCTTCAGTCTGGAACCGCGAGACCGCCACGGTCGCAGGCTCGAATCCTGCCTCGGGCATGGATGTGTGTGATATCCTTAGGTTAGTTAGGCTTAAGTAGTTCTAGGGGACTGATGACCTCAGATGCTAACTCCCATAGTGCTCAGAGCCATTTAAACCATTTGAGAGCACAGTGACTCATCTGCTATTCCACTCTTCCAGTCTATCCTGTGACTTAATCTGCGACGCCTCTGATACAGACACCGAAGGAAATTGGAGGGAGTAAATATCTGACTACTCATCAGTACGAATTCTTTAGTGGTATCAGTCATCTCCTCCAGTGAGCTCGGAAGACGATGACTGTCTTCTCATTTTCAATTATTTTCCATTTGTTCAACGTCTAGGATTTGAACGAAAGCGTAATCGTTTGTGGTTCTGAAAAAGCCAATCGCAATGCCTGTCGTTACAAAAAAACACACAAATAATATTCCGGTAATCTGCCTAAGCGGCGCCCCAAGCCGTACACAGGCACCCTGCCGCATAGATAAACCAAGAAAAATCCACCTGAATTCATCCAGTTGTGTGTGTTTGCAATTACATCCACATTCACTCAGTCCAGCATTATCCCTTTTTAGGAAAGACGGCTGTAACTGCATAGTGTGCTGAATGTTAATGTAACAAAAATGAAAATAAAACACTTCAACATCGATTTCCTGTGTGATCTCTCTCGCGTCCGTCGGTCGTCGTAATTTAATTTATTATTTATTGGTAATGCTTATTGTGGCCGACTTATGTGGTGGGCCTTAATCAAAATGATACTTCATTTTAATTTTGATTTACAATTAAATGCTTTTGTGAAGTTCTCTTTTTTTAACAATATTGATCTTCAGTGGAATTACACTCGCTGAATCTTAAAACTTGAGCATATAAGTTGAACAATGGAATAAACTTTTCATATTAATTTCCTCGGCTAATCAGCTCACTTTAAAGCAACAAATCTTTAATTATTAATTACAATTGCGGCCCACACACGCGCGAGAGTATTTCTTCTTACCTCCGTTAACCATTGCATTGTAGTCGGAGTCCTGCCTCTGGCTCTCGGCTGTGGTACTGAAAATAAGAACCTTAAAGCTACGTTTTTTCTGCTGCGTCTGGCGGCTGTGGAGAAAAATTAATATTATGTTAATAGCGGGCGAGTTTTTCCATTTCCTCCATTTTTTTATAAGTTAAGGTCGCCACGTAATGGCGTCGTTGGCTGCATCGACCGCTGCGATTGTTGAAGTGTAAATTACTCGAATGCAGGTTAATTCAAAGGAAGGCGGACATGAAATTCGGATCACCTCTTACAATTTAAAAGTGCACAATAATATTAAATCAATATATTATCTGCTTAATTAGTACAAATACGCTTACATTTGCCAGCACTCGCAAGTTGTCCGTCTACATGCAACCAAGACAAGAGAAGAAGTGAAGTCGACTAAAAAACTAACAAAAGAGCCAATCTTGTCGTCTCTTTAGATCATTTTGTTATATTTCTTTGCACTCGAAACTTACACAGAGTAATTATTATTTTAAGGGTACATGAGAAAAATGTATGTTATTCAATTTTCAAATGTCTCTTCTTTATAAATACTGTTTTTTAAGTCTTTTCATATTATTTCACTGGGGACGCTATATCTCCATAAGTCACATGTGAAAATATGAAAAAATGCAAGCAGACGAAAGACGCTCTACGGAACTTGATATAACCACAGAAATGTAAAACTGCAAAATTACATAAAATATGGATTAATTGCCACCTTGCAATTGGTAATAAACGTTATATAGAAGCTGGTATCTCTCTTTCACCAGAGAAAACAAATGCTAGTCAATGAGATAGCATCAGTGATAAAACTTTTACAATATTGACTTTGAACTGTCTGCCTCTAATTAATGGGCAAATCCTACGTAAGGTCACTTCATAAAAAATTTTGGTATTGTACACTAGACTGTCCCTAATAATTATATGAGTCATACAAATTGTTATCGAAGGAGTCATTAAATAGTTCATTTCATATATTTAACACAGAAACAAGTCTACAGTTTCTAGATATTCGTAGCAACATTGACAAGAATCGTAAACAAACTTTTTGAGTTCTTCACTGTTTGGAACTAACATAGTATTTGAGAAAGAGCGTAAGAAGAATCATTACCTAAAGTCTAATCAAATTTATACTTGCTATTTCTGTTGATTTATATCATTGGTCCTATTCTCAAATCTATCGCTTTACGCAGTAAACTAATAATGATGTAGCAAGTGTGTCCATTACACTATAGATAGCGGAATATATAAATGGACGATATTCACTGACGTTCATCCTATTACAACATAATTGTAGATGAATTCGCAATTGCGAATAATGACTACCATCAGCTGTAGAATGGAATGTCGACAATGAAAATTTGTGCCGCACCGGTTGACAACGTATGGAAGTTTTTGGTCTGGCTGTTGGTTGTGCACGGATAGCCAACTGGTAAGACGACCACTCGCGATGAGAGGGAAATCCGGATTCGATTCCCGGTACGTCACAGAACAACACAGGCACTGCAATATCGTACTTGTAGCATAGACTACGCATACCGGTACGTATAACAGGACTATTCGATTACTGTCGTGCTTTGATACAACAATCCTACTCACTTTTGTTCTGTGTACTAAGATACCATCGCATCATTCAGAGAAAAAGAATATAATATTGCTTTTACTTTTTTTTTAACTTTTTCTCACGTGACTTGGCGATTACATTCTGATATTGTCAGGCCACGCATAGCGGATGGGTGCCCTAAGATGATGTTGGTGCTGGATTCGTTAGCGTCCTGAGATTTGTCCATGGTCCACAAAAAAAAAAAACAGCAAAACTGTGGACTGGACGTCGGATTTGGTCTCTAGATACTTTTCTCTTATTCCTGCATATGTTTGCAGAGGTAGGGAGCTGACCAGGCAATCGAGCATCAACAACAAACTCACATTCGTCAGCTGAGAGGTGGGTAGTGAAATAGTGGCCCAAAATCTGCCCAGTCGCTCACAAATATCCCATGCATGAGACACACAAGCTCGTGCAACCAGGATTAGACTTATACTGGTTTTTTTGGAGGTTTACCGTTAGTACATGTTTTAGTAAGACACAAATTTGAAAAAGAAAAGAATAATAATATTATAATTCATATATACATTCTAATCAGTGCTGTTAAATTTTCCCCATATTGAGAAGATAGGAGAGAACTTCGCTGACAGCCTTTCTGTTTACTTCGTCTTTAGTGCACTACTGTCACTCAAGACGTGGCCCTGATTCACGTCAAAATGCCACTTTGTCACCGCCCTCTCTGTTCTTTTCACTTCAGAATATGGTATGCCACAGTTATTGCAGCAGCGCCATCTATTATTAACATTCAATTCTATCGTGCCTGCACCAGCGCGTCCACACGGCGCTGGCAGTGCACGTAAGGCCGGTATTACACTATCAAATTTCTTTGCCCAATATCTTCGTCAAATATCTTTGTCAAAGAAATCTGATGGTGTAATAAGGAACTTTGTCAAATGTCGTCAAATGTTTGATCAAATCTAGGGCCTCACTGTAGATTTGATCAAATAAGTCGCTTGTCTTCTGTTCACTGCAATGTGACATGTTACCACGTGGAGCACTAGCATTGCTGCAGCGTTCTGTCATCTGTTGTGTTCTTATAAACATTGCTGGTAAATATTATTGGTGTGTACCGACAACTACAAAATTAAAAGAGATGTGTGAAGCTGATGAGGAGCTTTACAACATGAGGCACCCTGAATACAAAAATACATTAAGATTGGAGACTTAACCTAACTTAACCTAACTCTCTCCTGTAGCAAGGAATCGGAGTGTTACAGTGAAACTGTCTTCTGCAGTTATAGCAGTTCTTAAGTGAGTATTGTGCTCTGTGATATGAGAATACATTTCACTGAGCACATGCAGAATTGTATGCTCATCCACTCTTAAGTAATTGATGTACGACTTGACGTCCTCCACTATAACCTCACTTAACAAGTTTTTTGAATGCTTTTATCGTGTTGTCGTAAAACCCACGGCTTCTCCCGGGTACGTTCCCTTTTTTCCCCCAGCTTCTCTTCCGCATGTTCACATAGTGCAATTGTGGTACATGCAACTACTGCGGTTAATAACAAGTTGTTGTTGTCAGCCATCTTGAACTTTGGCGAAAAATATGATGACAGGGTAATACTCCTCTTTACCGCCACATCAAAGATCTTCGTCAAATAAATTTGACGAATATTTGATCACATCTCTGATAGTGTAATACCGGCCTAATTCATATCTCGACAATGTGCGGCAGAGCGTCATTACATTGTTACGCTTTCTGCCTGGGGCACATATTTTTTGCTGTTTCTTTGACAATCGTGTGACAGCTCATGACACGAGACCGTTCCTCTTGGATAACCATACCGACATGGATTTCACTCAGCCATCTTCACAACATGGAACTTGGTAGCTCGGTGAGTACCGTCAAATGTATTTCGCTTTATGAACTAGGTCTTGCTCGTCTTGTATTGGTGAAGCGGTATAGACACTGAAGTACGAAATTCACACTACACTGTGGAAACGAGTTGATATATACTTTATAAAGAACCTAACGTCTTTACCTTCGTACCATATTCTGTTTACAAATGATTCTTCACGTAATATAGCGAGTTAAGAAATTACACCACCCACTCGCGACTAATGTCATTTGAAACTCTGTGAACAGATAAGAAACTATTCTGAAGACAATAAAATTGCTTGTAATAATATACAGTGCATCTCAAACCTTTTGGGACAAATTGAAGGAGGTGACAGTGGGTCCACAACCGATTATATTGAGATAGAGAACCAGAGGTGGAATATTCATATTTATTGTGTTATCGACATACACAGCACACGCCGCATAACAACGTAGTTCATAATGACTGTTCAAAGCGACGACCGCCGTCTGAATGCATACAGTTCTCCCACACTCCCGCCAATATCGAGTGTGTCCCTTGGACACTGGAATAGGCAACGGGTGGGAAACAGCGTAAACCACTGACCACCAAACAGACATACTGTACACAAGGCAGATCATAGCACGCGCGCATTAACCTGTGCCTGTTGTCAGTTGTCCATTGCATCAGACAGTTTTGTTCAGTGCATAGTCAAATATGGAACGGTACTCGTCACGAGAGTTGGCAGACAAGCATTTAAATATGCGGTGTGACTAGATGTAGTGCTTGTAAAACAGGCCGAATGTACTGCGAACGCCTTCCCAACACTCATTATTCCAACTGTAAGATGTTTTTCTCCATGGATTCTAACTTACTAGAAACAGAGCCTTTCATGCCTGAGAGCACCGGCCAAGGATCCCGCCAAAGACGTGTCTGAACATTAGACGTTGAGGAAATGGTGTTGAAACTATCGTGAGGTCGACCATCCAGCAATAAGCATAACTCAGCTTGCCCTGAAACGCACAGTTCGAAGGATAGAGCGTACAGTTTACTGCTGGAGCAGGAATTACACCCCTATCATAAAGAACGTGTGTGCAACCACTGGGACCAACGGATTCAGAGCACCGCGTTCATTTCTGTCAATCGGTTATCCACAACAGTGCTGAAGTGTCGAACTTTGTACAGTTTGTACTGTACACGGAAGAGGCCTATTTACCCCTGATGTTGATTTCAACAACCAAAACAGCCATTTCTGGAGCGAGGACAACACCCAAGCCTCCAAAATCGGTGGCCACCAGCAACGATTGCGAGCTAACATCCCAGGGATGTTCGGGCTCACATGCGTTTCCTCTTCGTTGAAATGCCTTGGCTCAAACTCGTATAGGGGTTGAACTGCACATGTCGCATTACACGCCCTAAATTAGACACTTGTGACTCTTTGGTTAAATTGTCTGGCTGATGGCAAGTTTGCGAAATACAAAGTTAATATAACATATAACAACAGGTAATAATAATATCGGGAACTAAATTAACGTTCCATAAATGATGTAAGCCACACAGTTGCGATTTTGTTAGAACAATGTTTATTCAGAAAGCAAACTAATAGCGAAAGTGGTCGTATTTAGAGTTACTGTTACGCTCGAGCGCATATCCATTTGACACCGTTCGATCAATCACAATCTCATCGCGAAATACGAGTCCAATACTCAACCTCGTTATCTTCCCGAAGAGTTAAGAGTTCACATCACGCGCGTGGCTGCTCATCGCTCAGAGACTAAGTTCTGCGATACGACACAACGTGAAATTTTCTAAGTTGTTTCACCTCCCAGCTACCTTAAAAGACGGACTGTCCGCTTTCGCGTCTCCACCAACACTGTCCCTCTGCCCGTCTCCGGCCGCGCCCCCGCATGCCGAACATCGTGGCTCAAATGACTAGTTCAGTTCCCTTCCCTGAAGCCGTCCGTCTGATTGGCTACAGCTTATTCTACATTATTTTACATTTTAACATGTTTAAATAATCAAAGCCTTACCACTTTCACGTTCTAAATAAAGTAACAGTAATATACATTACGTAATAAACGTTAAATTCTTTTACATAAAACCAGTAAAATTTCCTTCTTAGATTTAAATGCCATGGCCAGTAGCCTTGCACCAATGCGCTTTCTGATAGATAAATAGAGAACAAAAGTAACTATTATGCACTAAACTTTACAACAAATATTCTATTACCCAATGATTCAATAAAGTGTCATGTTGTCATCGTTCAATGTGTTTTGTGTGGAGATATTGATGTTCTGGTGCTTAACTGAAAATACTGATAATTTGAATTTACTATATATTTTAAACAAATGAAGTTACAGAGTTGATATTTACATATGTCATTCTAATGATGAGCTTCTACATGAAATGTCGATCGTTGAGATCGACCAAAGCGTTCAGATTTTATCATTCAGGTCTTTGTTACAAAACTTGTTAATTTCACTTAAACAGTAAATCCTAAACTATTATAGATATGATCAATATTCAAGTTTTATTGGGATCACCATGAAAATTTATGAAGGGTGGTAGATTAAAATTATTGTGGCTTCATTCCTTGAATTACTACAGAATTAAATAGTTTTCGTAAATGTTTCCTTGTATGGCCAATCATATTTAACATTGCTACGTCCCCCTGGCCACAATCGGCTTCTACGGGGTTTCCCTATGATGTAAGTTCTCGTCAGTCTCACTCGCACACCACAGCTCTTAGACCTCATTCAGCCTAGCGGCATTCAGCACAATAGACGCCTGTGAATTTCCCCATCTTGTGGCCAATCTGCGCTCTTTGTGGCACATGGTCCTGGGCGACAGGGTTCGTTTCACAATCCTGAAGGCTGTCTCTTTCGGCCATATACTTAAATGAGAGCGAAATGCTCGCTAGCTCACAGGATTCTCTATACGTGCATGGGCGCACAGTGTCCAAGATCACCTAACAGAATCTTATTTGCTGCCTCCCCATTCAATTGGTCCCTGTCACCTGATCTTCCTGTGAGATGTGCTGCCACATTTATTGGAGACTGTACCCCTTGTAGTCCTCGAAAGGACGTGGTTCCAGCACTATCTTGCACCAAACAACTTCCATGTTAATGTCCACGAGCATCTGAACAAAATGTACATCTTTGTTGGATTGGAAGGGGAGGTCCTGTCCCACAGGCAGAGTAACTGAACTGTATCCTCTGGGATTACGACAAGACTTTGGTGTATGAAACTCTCGTAGAAACGGATGAACATGTGTTTGCTAGGGTCCAAGCTGCCGGTCCTTGGTATAACAGCTGTCAGGAAACTTTCAGAGTATGGCAGAAATTCATGAGCCGTCGCCATGCATGCATTGAGGCTAGCGGAAGTCACTTTGAACAATTACTCTGATTCACATCACTGTTATGCATTGTACGATGTCTGTGTCCACAACACAATAAATCAGCATTTTCGGCCATTCATTCCCTGACTCAATATAATCGGTTGTGGGTCCACTATCACATGTTTCATTTTGTGACACAAAGAGCCAAAGAAACTTGGTACACCTGCCTAATATGGTGTAGGGCCCCTGTGAGCACGCAGAAGTGCCACAACACGATGTGGCATGGAGTGAACTAATGTCTGAAATACTGATGGAGGGAACTGACGCGATGAATCCTGCAGGGCTGCCCATAAATCCGTAAGAGTACGAGGGGCTGGAAATCTCTTCTGAACAGCACGTTGCAAGGCATTCCACGTATGCTCAATAATCTTCGTGTCTGGGGAGTCTGGTGGCCAGCGGAAGTGTTTAAGCTCAGAAGAGTGTTCCTGGAGCCATTCTGTAGCAATTCTGGAAATATGGGGTGTCGCGATGTCCTTCTGGAATTGACCAAGTCCGTCGGAATGCCCAGTGAACTTGAATGGATACCGGTGATCAGATAGGATGGTTACGTACATGTCAACTGTCAAGAGTCGTATCTAGACATATCAGGGTCCCTTATCACTCCAACTGCACACGCCCCACACCACTACAGAGCCTCCACCACCTTGAACAGTCCCCTGCTGACATGTAGGGTCCATGGATTTATGAGGCTGTCTCCATAGCCTTACACGTCCATCCGCTCGATACAATTTGAAATTGGACTCATCCGATCAGGCAACATGTTTCGAGTCATCAACAGTCCCACGTTGGTGTTGATGCGCACAGTCGAGGAGTAAAAACTTTGTGTCGTGCAGTCATCAATGGTATACAAGAGGGTTGTTGTTGGTTGTTTTGGGTGGAGGAGACTAGACAGCGAGGACGTCGTTCTCATTGGATTACGGAAGGATGGGGAAGGAGGTCGGCAGCGCCCTTTCAAAGGAACCATCCCTGCATTTGCCTGGAGCGATTTAGGGAAATCACGGAGAACCTAAATCAGGATGGCCGGACGCGGGATTGAATCGTCGTCCTCTTGAATGCGAGTTCAGGGTGCTAACCACTGGCCACTTTGCTCGGTATCTACGAGTGGGCCTTCGGCACCAAAAGCCCAGATGGATGATGTGCCGCTGAATCGTTCGCACACTGTCACTTGTTGATTGCCCAACCCTGAAGTCTGCAACAATTTGCGGATGGGTTGCACTTCTGTCACGTTGAACCATTCTCTTCAGTCATCGTTGGTCCCTTTCTTGCATGAACTTTTTCCGGCCGCAGCTATGTCGGAGATTTGATGTTTGCGGGCTTTCAAATATAATGATGTGGTGTGGTGGCCCTCAATTACGTATTCTCTGACTCAAAGATGAAATATTAAAAGTCTTGGCTGGTTTCGCTGTCTAGGGGCTGGGATACGTCGTAGCCGCATTATAAACCAAGTACTGCTGAGTCTAGTATACAATATGAATACACACATGACTCGAATGGTCGAAGGTTCCTGTCACTCAGCAATTGCGAATTATGAACGTAACATATAAATTTATAAATGAAAGATTGCAATTAAATAAAATCTGCAGGTACTATCTTAACGACTTTAAATGACAAGTACGATAGCAGAAGTACCTCGTAGAATGCCATTTATCACTGCAAAACCCTTACACACAGTCTCCACAAGCCCATGGCTTACTCTTATTTATTAAGAAAAATTTGGATAAACCTGAGGCCTCCATGCCATCTCTTGACGTTGACTAACGACGTCATAACAAGATCCAAATAATAAGACAAACAAGATTTCGAAATGGCGAGCCGTATAAACATCCATACGGAATCGTACAAATTCTTATTACTAAATATTGAAGTTAACGGAACAGATGTGGGAATTTGGGTTTTGGGCTGCGCCAAACTAAAATAACAGTCGCAAACTCACAATAAGAGCAAAGATCAGCGTGAGCCAACTTGAATAGGTATCGGACACCTCACTTGACCAATATTTCTCACCTTAAAATGCCAATATAAACAAAAATCCAAAAGGTGATATCAATATACGTAGTCAAAAATGGCAGCACTCTACGAAACATGGTACCTAAGTAAAGCAAAAGATCTATAATTGGTATATTCGTGTACCTGAATCACTCAAAGCAAGTAGCACGCCAGGCGACTATTCTATTTTACGAAGAGATATCTATTCATAAATAATTGCAAGTTTATGTAAATTATAATCACTCGTTACTAGCACTACCAACTATAATATTTAATCACTGACTGAAAGCATCACAACAGTACTACGTCACGGTTCAAAGCCGAAAGGCGGTATCGCCGGCTCAAGTTGACCCAATAAATTGGCAAAAAGATTCAGCTGTAACATATTAACAAAGCACTTATTAAGACTACAACCGTATTGGAGTGAAGTGTTGAAATATTCGCGCTCCTACGGTAGCCTGATTGCATTTTGCGCCACTTCGATTTTTTTTTTTTTAAAGAATTCATGGTGTGGGTTCCTGTAGTCATGTCCTAGTTCATGAACCACGGGCAACGTATGAGTGGCCAAGTAAGTGGTCCCGACAGTAGGGATACCACTTACTTTGGAATAAGGCTGGGCATGTCGGACATATTCTGAGTCGTGGTCACCTTTGTGCTCATACGGCAAAGACTACCAAATCCACCGGTTAGTCCCTCAGCCGTTAGGGGTAAAACCCAATGGGACTCGGAACAAGTAAGGCTAGCTTCCCTGGTACTTTATATATGATGCTGGCAACAATCAGAGCAAAATGCCTCGGACCTTTGGAGGTGACGGAGTCCCACCTCTAACTGACAAACCAGGGACTCCTAAGATACGACTTGGCAAACAAATGGTAATGAAATGGGGAGCTATTAATATCAATGGGGGCTACTCTGGGAAGAAGGTAGAGCTGGCAGAGGCTGCAAGTAAGATCGGGCTGGACGTTTTAGCTGTTAGTGACATTCGGGTAAGGGGTGAGAAAGAAGAGGAAGTGGGAGAATACAAGGTCTACCTGTCAGGAGTCAAAGCAGGAATAGCACAATGGGGTGTAGGGCTTTACATCAGGAAAGAAATGGAACCCAGTGTAGTTGCAGTAAGGTATGTAAATGAACGACTGATGTGGATACATTTGACAGTGTCTAGCAACAAAATTAGGATTGTGTCAGTATATTCGCATTGTGAAGGGACAGATCAAGATAAGATGGATAGTTTTTATGAGGCACTCAGTGATGTAGTTGTTAGAGCAAAGGACAAGGACAGTGTTCTGCTCATGGGTGATTTCAACGCCAGGATTGGAAATCGAACAGAAGGGTATGAAAAGGTTATGGGTAAATTTGGAGAGGATATGGAGGCCAACAGGAACGGGAAACAACTCTTGGATTTCTGTGCCAGTATGGGCTTAGTAATCACAAACTCCTTTTTTAAACATAAGAACATTCACCGGTATACTTGGGAAGGCAGGGGAACCAGATCTGTCATTGATTATATAATAACAGATCAGGAATTCAGGAAGGCTGTGAGGGACACACGTGTATTCAGGGGATTCTTTGATGACACTGATAATTATTTAATCTGCAGTGAAATTGGGATAGTGAGGCCGAAAGTGCAGGAGGTCAGGTCCATATGTAGGAGGATAAGAGTGGAGAAACTTCAGGATAAGGAAATCAGGCACAAGTACATAACAGCGATCTCAGAAAGGTACCAGTTAGTTGAATGTAGTCAATTACAGTCATTGGAAAAGGAATGGACAAGGTACAGGGACACAGTACTAGAAGTGGCTAAAGAGTGTCTTGGAACAGTAGTGTGTAAAAGTAGGATGAAGCAAACAGCTTGGTGGAATGATACAGTCAAGGCAGCCTGTAAAAGGAAAAAGAAGGCGTATCAAAAATGGCTACATACCAGAACCCAGGTAGACAGAGAAAGTTATGTTGAAGAAAGAAACAAAGCCAAACAGATAATTGCAGCATCCAAGAAGAAATCGTGGGAAGACTTTGGAAACAGGTTGGAGACTATGGGTCAAGCTGCTGGAAAACCATTCTGGAGTGTAATTAGCAGTCTTCGAAAGGGAGGTAAGAAGGAAATGACAAGTATTTTGGACAGGTCAGGAAAACTGCTGGTGAATCCGGTGGATGCCTTGGGCAGATGGAGGGAATATTTTGAAGAGTTGCTCAATGTAGGTGAAAATGCGATCAGTAATGTTTCAGATTTCGAGGTAGAGTGGGATAGGAATGATGATGGAAATAGGATCACATTTGAGGAAGTGGAAAAAATGGTCAATAGATTGCAGTGCAATAAAGCGGCTGGGGTGGATGAAATGAAGTCGGAACTCATCAAATACAGTGGAATGTCGGGTCTTAAATGGCCACACAGGATAATTGAAATGGCCTGGGAGTCGGGACAGGTTCCATCAGACTGGACAAAAGCAGTAATCACACCAATCTTTAAACATGGTAACAGAAAGATTGTAACAACTACAGAGGTATCTCTTTAATCAGCGTTGTGGGTAAAATCTTCTCAGGTATTGTTGAAAGGAAAGTGCGAGTATTAGTTGAGGACCAATTGGATGAAAATCAGTGTGGGTTTAGGCCTCTTAGAGGTTGTCAGGATCAGATCTTTAGCTTACGGCAAATAATGGAGACGTGTTATGAGTGGAACAGGGAATTGTATCTATGCTTTATAGATCTAGAAAAGGCATATGACCGGGTTCCTAGGAGGAAGTTATTGTCTGTTCTACAACATTATGGAATAGGAGGCAAACTTTTGAAAGCAATTAAAGCTCTTTACATGGATAGTCAGGCAGCAGTTAGAGTTGACGGTAATTTGAGTTCATGGTTCAGAGTAGTTTCAGGGGTAAGACAAGGCTGCAACCTGTCTCCACTGTTGTTCATATTATTTATGAATCATATGTTGAAAACAATAGACTGGCTGGGTGAGATTAAGATATGTGCACGCAAAATAAGCAGTCTTGCATATGCGGATGACTTAGTTGTGATGGCAGATTCGATTGAAAGTTTGCAAAGTAATATTTCAGAGCTAGATCATAAATGTAAGGACTATGGTATGAAGATTAGCATCTCCAAAACGAAAGTAATGTCAGTGGGAAAAAAATATAAACGGATTGAGTGCCAAATAGGAGGAACAAAGTTAGAACAGGTGGACGGTTTCAAGTACTTAGGATCAATATTCTCACAGGATGGCAACATAGTGAAAGAACTGGAAGCGAGGTGTAGCAAAGCTAATGCAGTGAGCGCTCAGCTACGATCTACTCTCTTCTGCAAGAAGGAAGTCAGTACCAAGACTAAGTTATCTGTGCACCGTTCAATCTTTCGACCTACTTTGTTGTATGGGAGCGAAAGCTGTGTGGATTCAGGTTACCTTATCAACAAGGTTGAGGTTACGGATATGAAAGTAGCGAGGATAATTGCAGGTACTAGTAGATGGGAACAATGGCAGGAGGGTGTCCACAATGAGGAAATCAAAGAAAAACTGGGAATGAACTCTATAGATGTAGAAGTCAGGGCGAACAGGCTTACATGGTGGGGTCATGTTTCACGCATGGGAGAAGTAAGGTTACCCAAGAGACTCATGGATTCAGCAGTAGACGGTAGGAGGAGTCGGGGCAGACCGAGGAGAAGGTACCTGGATTCGGTTAAGAATGATTTTGAAGTAATAGGTTTAACATCAGAAGAGGCACCAATGTTAGCACTGAATAGGGGATCATGGAGGAACTGTATAAGGGGGGCTATGCTCCAGACTGAACGCTGAAAGGCATAATCAGTCTTAAATGATCATGATGATGATGATGATGATGATGATGATGATGATGAAGAATTACCGTAATTCCAAAAGTGTGCAAATTATGCCAAAATGAACTGCATGAGTAAAATCGACACTTGAAATCGAGTATATTAATTGTCACATTGTTTTTTATCATAATCGAACCCCTTTCTGCGTTATGATGATTTCCTGTAGTTTAGTACATTTACTATTCAGGGTATTACACAGCAGCGACAATCGTAAAATTACGAGCTACATACCATTTCGGTGAGAAATCGCTTATTTCGTTAACTTAGTTAAAAAAGTTTTGGATTAAAATATTTCTCATATGTATAGTCGATCAGAATACTAAGAGTGGGCCAAAGGTAATTTTCGTAGCAGACCACATTGGCTCGACGCAATTTGCATGAAACAATGTGTTAACAAGGGTTCGTGGTGTCGTAAGAGTCCAGATTTTATATGGAAGTAAGGCTGCAGTATGAGATAAAGCATATTACCATCAGTTAAGGAATATGATGCACGAGTTTAACAGACGCTAATAATTTCACAAATCTGTGTTTGGGCAGGAAGAGGTTGGACATTACTCGTATATTCTGAGTGGAATTTGCAAACTGCCTGTTGTGTATTATTATCGCTGAACACGGCAACAACAAGTGTAATGTGTGAACCATTGGATCTGCATCCACATTAGATTTCCAAAATGTGCCATAGCAACGGCATTGTTTGGCGAAATTATTTGCCCTATTTTTGGGCAAAGCACGTACAGACACCTTGCTATACACTGCCCTGACCTATCTGTGGACCGCACTAGCACACTGTGCTGAAACCTTTATTGCCCCTTACAAAGAATTGTACGTGTACAATTTTTTTTTGTCTACACTAGTAACACATTAAGACTAAATCATATCATCGAATGTACTTGTTTTGCTAAGCAATCGCACGTCTTTCTGGAATTACTGTGGGTAGTGCTTTCAGCGTAACATCTGATCCCACACCTGCTACGATCTTCCTACCGTTCTTTTTGCCTGTCGCATTGTCTGAGACAAATATTCCAAATGGTCGCTGCGTCAGCGGATTACTGTTCCAATGAGTGAGATGTGCTACCGTACAGTGAAACATCCTAGTTGTGTGTCGTGTGTAGTGTATTCCTTGTGTTTTCTGATGAGGCGTATTTAGCATAAATTGTTTTGTTTGGCTCCTACGACGAATACAATGAAAGACAGCGTCAAATTTTAATCACAATTTTAATTTCACCAACTGTATTACAGTACTGAGACTTACACTGCACAGTTCACCTATGGAAGTCCCACACAATCTATCACGCATGGCAGATGCTTGTGAGAGCCATGGCAAAGCGCGCCAGAGTGATGACCATGGTGTCAGTTTGTAGACGTGACGCTTCGTTTGTCATCCGTGAAGTAGTTCTGTCCAAGATCCATTTCAAATGATGGTCAATGCGCGTGTACACGGTTGGGTTTGTCAGATTCGCGCAACCCAGTCCCCACGACACTAAGCCCACCTGCACAACAGAAGGACATGCTGGTATTATCACATTGCTTTTGGCATGCAGAGCACACATAATAGGCATTAGCATCAGAATATTAGCAAATAACAGAATATTTATGTGAAAAATCAAGCTGACATAAGCTTGCAAAAACAATCGCTTGCTACTACTGTTTCTGCTGGGATTCTTCTCAAATATCGTTAATAATAAAGAACACTCGAAAATCGTATAGCGCGTTATACGTACAAAGTGTGTGATTTTTATTTGATTGTCTTGATCGTTAAAATGTTTTGAATGAAGTTTACGATTTCGGCTAAGCAATAGTCATCTTCAGAATCTACAATAAAAGTCAAAGAAGAAAATTACGAGGTACTACGTTAAGACATTAAATACAAATGATAGTTATCATAACAAATCATTGCCGAAACCGGTAATTTCATTTTAAATTTTTTTACGATCGAGGCAATCAAATAATCATCATGGTCGCTCTTCAGATTGTCATTCCGTGCCAAATTCTGTCCTACGAAGTCTGTCTATCACAGTTTCAATAAAACAACATATGATAACTTACGTTTTTCGTTCCGGTATATTTATAGTGAGTAGATGCTTCAGGGTGCAGAACAAAGCAGAAGACAAACATACACAATAATTATTAACAAAGAATAATAAATGTGTATGTACTTTCCACAAAACCCAAGTGAAATTGTCCTCATGGCTAGGGAATAGGTCAAAATTCCTAAACATATTTCCACTGAAATGGTAATAAATAACATTTAACAAAATTTGTAAATTTTCAGTGTATTCATGAGCATACGATACGATGTAGTCATGCATTATGAAATAGAAAAATAATTTTACAGCACTCGTTGACAGTGAACACATTACTACACGTAAGTTGTATTGAAGTCAGACTGTACATAGTGCTCGCATAGTTTGCTATTATTAGTAAAGTACACACACCAGTCGGGCCTACTATGAAATTCGTGAGTGGAGTAGAAGGAGTTGGCCTCCTACAAATCCTTTGCTCTCCTGTTACCCAAATTTTAATGGTATCATACTTAAACTTTTATGACTGCAGGCAAGTTATTGAAAATTGTGTGTTCCTGAATAATGGACACCTTTCTCGACTAAGATAAATGACTTTAAATGTTTGTGAACTTAATTCTTATTTCTAGTATTCACCCAATGAAGAGAGGTGTAGCTTACAAAGACAGATATACACTCCTGGAAATGGAAAAAAGAACACATTGACACCGGTGTGTCAGACCCACCATACTTGCTCCGGACACTGCGAGAGGGCTGTACAAGCAATGATCACTCGCACGGCACAGCGGACACACCAGGAACCGCGGTGTTGGCCGGCGAATGGCGCTAGCTGTGCAGCATTTGTGCACCGCCGCCGTCAGTGTCAGCCAGTTTGCAGTGGCATACGGAGCTCCATCGCAGTCTTTAACACTGGTAGCATGCCGCGACAGCGTGGACGTGAACCGTATGTGCAGTTGACGGACTTTGAGCGAGGGCGTATAGTGGGCATGCGGGAGGCCGGGTGGACGTACCGCCGAATTGCTCAACACGTGGGGCGTGAGGTCTCCACAGTACATCGATGTTGTCGCCAGTGGTCGGCGGAAGGTGCACGTGCCCGTCGACCTGGGACCGGACCGCAGCGACGCACGGATGCACGCCAAGACCGTAGGATCCTACGCAGTGCCGTAGGGGACCGCACCGCCACTTCCCAGCAAATTAGGGACACTGTTGCTCCTGGGGTATCGGCGAGGACCATTCGCAACCGTCTCCATGAAGCTGGGCTACGGTCCCGCACACCGTTAGGTCGTCTTCCTCTCACGCCCCAACATCGTGCAGCCCGCCTCCAGTGGTGTCGCGACAGGCGTGAATGGAGGGACGAATGGAGACGTGTCGTCTTCAGCGATGAGAGTCACTTCTGCCTTGGTGCCAATGATGGTCGTATGCGTGTTTGGCGCCGTGCAGGTGAGCGCCACAATCAGGACTGCATACGACCGAGGCACACAGGGTGTGGGGAGCGATCTCCTACACTGGCCGTACACCACTGGTGATCGTCAAGGGGACACTGAATAGTGCACGGTACATCCAAACCGTCATCGAACCCATCGTTCTACCATTCCTAGACCGGCAAGGGAACTTGCTGTTCCAACAGGACAATGCACGTCCGCATGTATCCCGTGCCACCCAACGTGCTCTAGAAGGTGTAAGTCAACTACCCTGGCCAGCAAAATCTCCGGATCTGTCCCCCATTGAGCATGTTTGGGACTGGATGAAGCGTCGTCTCACGCGGTCTGCACGTCCAGCACGAACGCTGGTCCAACCGAGGCGCCAGGTGGAAATGGCATGGCAAGCCGTTCCACAGGACTACATCCAGCATCTCTACGATCGTCTCCATGGGAGAATAGCAGCCTGCATTGCTGCGAAAGGTGGATACACACTGTACTAGTGCCGACATTGTGCATGCTCTGTTGCCTGTGTCTATGTGCCTGTGGTTCTGTCAGTGTGATCATGTGATGTATCTGACCCCAGGAATGTGTCAATAAAGTTTCCCCTTCCTGGGACAATGAATTCACGGTGTTCTTATTTCAATTTCCAGGAGTGTATTTTATTGACAAATTTCTCTCAGGAATAAATATACTGGCCAGTAGTAGCTAGTATCTTTATTTCTTTAACAGGTCTCTGCATGACCTTCTTGAGTTCACAAAACAATTGTGGTGTCACCGCCAGACACCACACTTGCTAGGTGGTAGCCTTTAAATCGGCCGCGGTCCGTTAGTATACGTCGGACCCGCGTGTCGCCACTATCAGTGATTGCAGACCGAGCGCCGCTACACGGCAGGTCTAGAGAGACTTCCTAGCACTCGCCCCAGTTGTACAGCCGACTTTGCTAGCGATGGTTCACTGACAAATTACTCTCTCATTTGCCGAGACGATAGTTAGTATAGCCTTCAGCTACGTCATTTGCTACGACCTAGCAAGGCGCCATTATCAATTGCTATTTATCTTGTGATGCATGTACCGTCAGACCGATGTTCACCAATTATGGATTAAAGTTAAGTATTCCAGAAGCTACGTACTATTTTTGCTACTATAAAGACCTTGTCCTGTTCCAGACCTCACGCCATCCTGCGTGAGCTTGAACGCGTGCCTTTCGGCTACCTGTCATGGTGGATTGGCTGTCTTGCCAGTCCACAACAACAATTAATTCTCATTACACGTTTTTGGACTCGGAAATCATTAGCTTGGCTTGACGAGTTACCGCAAAAAATAATTCCTTACGACTCTGAGGGCACGTCATCTGTTTTGTGATGAGCTCATTCCAATTGAATTTGTTATCCAGGTGTAATTCCTAGAATTTACCGCTGCCAACTTGTTATGTCTGCTTGACGTCGCATTGAAGGCATACACTGGCTGAAACCTCTTGATGTTCTAAACTGCATGTAGTGTGTTCTTTCAGTTTAGTGACCAAAAAAGTCGGGTAGCAACCATTTATCAAAGTTCACGAAAATTTCACTAACCAATTTTCCTCAGGCTATATTTCATTTCTATTTGTTGCAGTGTTAGTATCATCTGCATACAAAACAAACTTAGAATGTTGCTTGTGAAAGGTCGTTGAAGTGTACAAGAAAACATAAGGGCTCCTAAATGGTTCCATGTGCGACACCACGTGTAATTGGCTCCCAGTTGGATGATCAATGATCACCGAAGAAAAAAAAATCACATCACCAAAAAATAATTAATGTAGGGTCACCAAAAAATAACTAGTGTAGAGTAATGAAACCCCGAGAGTAAATTTGTCCACGCAAAATATTTAACGATTAAACTTCCAAGATCCTAGGTTAATGTAAGCGCGAGATAAACCACTGCAAATTCGAAATGCTGTTACATTAATAACTGGTGTAACCGCCAGAATGTTGAATGCAAGCACGCAAACGTCCATGCATTGTGTTGTACAAGTGCGAGATGTCAGTTCATGGCATGGAGTTCGATGCCTCTTGCACTTGTTCGGCCAATAGAGGGAGGGTTACTGCTGTTTGTGGATGATAGTGGAGTTGTCGTCCGATGATGTGCCATGTGTGCTCGACTGTAGACGGACCTAGTGATTGAGCAGGCCAAGGCAACATGTCGACTTTCTGTAGAGCATGTTGAGCTACAACAGAGGTATGTGGGCGAGCGTTATGCTCTTGGAAAGCAACCCCTTGAATTCTGTCCAAGAATGGCAGCACAACAGGTCGAATCACCAGAGTGACGGGGAAATTGGCATCATGGTACGTGGTGTATCCACGAGAGTGCTCCTGCTGTCATACGAAAACGCACCCCAGACCATAACTCCAGATGTAGGTCAAGTGTGATTAGCGCGCCGGCAGATTGGGTGGAGGTGCTCAACTGGTGTCCTTCTAACGAACGAACGGCCATCATTGGCACCGAGGCAGAACCTGCTTTCATCAGAAAACACAACAGGCTTCCACCTTGCCCTCCAATGAGCTCTCGCTTGACACGACTGAGGTCGCAAACGGCGGTGGTTTGGTGTCAGCGCAATGGACATTGTAGCGCGTCTGGCTCGGAGCTATCCTTGAAGTAGCCCATTTGTAAAAGGCAGTCACTACGGTGCCAACTGCTGCTCAAATTATTGCTGCAGATGCAGTGCGATGAGCCAGAACCATATCCCGAATACGATGGTCTTCCTTATCGGTAGTGCCACATGGCTGTCCGGAGCCCGGTCTTCCTGAGAACGTACCTTCCCATCACCAACGCTGCCACCAGTCAAATACAATGGTATTCCTACTATGTCTTCGTGTAATAACGCAGAAGTAGCATCCAGCTTCTGGTAGCCCTGTTACACGGTCTCGTTCAAACTGAGTTAGATGTTGATAATGCCGTCCTTGTATCCTTAAGGGCATTCTTGACTAACATCAACTCACCACGCCCAGTCTGAAAGGTAACTAAAGCCCCTGACTGTTACAGAGTGTACTTAACGGAAACCTGATTTGCATTCTCACAGTGGCGCTACTAGCGCGACCCTTATGCTGCTGTCGCGAAATTTGAACGGATGTCACCTTCAGATGTAGAAACACGCCTACCTACTTTCATTTATGTTCCACAACTCCTTTCTGGTGTTGCGACCTTTTTGCCTCAGTTAACAGCAGTTGTAACAGTGTTCATATCGACCTGAAGGAGCATATACCTCCCCAACTGACCATTGGTGGCATACGGACATTCATTTTGTACAGTGGGCTGACCTCCACCTCCTCTTTTTGTGGGTCGACAAAGCTCTAGGTGGCAAATTATAGCAAGCGCCCGCCAGCGATGCGAGCCAGCCGCTGCCCCCTTCAGACAAACAGCTACTTCGCTGGGCTCTACCGCAGTGTTTTGGTTGACCGTCACTGACTGCTGTCGCTCAGCAACCCGAGCCGGCAGCTGCACTTCCTCTTACCTACGACAATGACCGTGAATCAGACGAGGATATGGTGACGGAGGAGCCGACCTCACGAAACACGAAAGGACTGGGTAACAGCCCAGGCCTACCAAAGTCATCCTCGAAGCCGGAAAGATTACGTCTGCCACCAGCTCGCGTGTCGAACTGCCACATGCAGCGAAACAAGCTGTGTAACTGCCACTGTAAATAATGACAGTGACGTTTTTACCGTCGCAGGCTCCATGGTTTCAGTCAATCGTTCCGATGACAAAACGAAACCTAAAGAGCGACGTGACAATAACACGAAAGGCAAAGGGAGGGGAGACACGCTACATCTTCACCCGTAATTGGTGCTGATCGTGGAAACCCGAGAAAAGGACAAATGTAACGAGCGCTCCTCCAACTTGAGGCCGATGTCGAAGTGTTAAACTGTCACTAGTACCTCACAAATCAACGTAGCTCCCGCTGAAAGTGAACCTAGCAAGAAATGTTAATACAAAATTAAATGATGTAACGATTGGGAGAAGTGCAGTAACGGGTATTTCAGGACGATCGTCGTAACTTTGCACATCATATAGAGGAAGCAGGCAGAAAAGGTAAAAACGTGACGAATAAAACTATAACTAATACAAAAAGATAGTTTCGGCTTCCCTTAAAACAACTAGAACATCCCATTGATGCGTCAATGGAACTAATACAGGCCTGCGTATTAAAATATAGAGAATGTAAACAGGCAGAATACGGCGCTGCCGGCGGAAGCTGCTATATAAGACAACAATTGTCTGGGACAGTTGTCAGATCGGTTACCGCTGCTACAATGGCAGATTATTAAGATTTAAGTGAGTTTGAACGTGCTCTTATAGCCGGTGCACGAACAGTTGAGCAGAGCATCTCCGAGGTAACGGCGAAGTGGGGATTTTCCCGTACGACCATTTCACGAGTGTAACGTGAGTGTCAGGAATCCGGTAAAACATCAAATCTCTGACATCGCTGCCGCCAGAAAAGGATTCTGCAAGAACGGGACCAACAGCGACTGAAGAGAATCGTTCAACGTGACAGAAGTGCAACCCTTCCGTAACTTTCTGCAGATTTCAATGCTGGGTCACCAACAAGTGTCAACTTGCGAATCATCGAACGAAACTTCATCGATAAGGACTTTGGTCCACTCGTGTACCCTTGATAACTGCACGACGCAAAGCCTTACGCCTCGCCTCGGTCCCTCAACACCAATGACCGGAAACATGTTGCCTGGTCGGACGAGTCTCGTTTCAAATTGTATCGAGCGGATGGACGTGTACGGGTATGGAGACAACCTCATGAATCTATCGATCCTGCATGTCAGCAGGGGACTGTTCAAGCTGGTGGAGGTCTGTTATGGGTGGGGCGTCTGCGGTTGGAGTGATATGAGACCCCTAATACATCTAGACACGACTCTGACAGGTGACAAGTACGTAAGCATCCTGTCTGATCACCTGCATTCATTCACGTCCATTGTGCATTCCGACGGACTTGGACAATTCCAGCAGCACAATGCGACACTCCCCAGACATGAACATTACTGAGCTTACCTGGGATGCCTTGCAACGTGATGTTCAGAAGAGATATCCACCCTTTCGTACAGTTACGAATTTCTGGACAGCACTGCAGGATTCACGGTGTCATTTCCCTCCAGTACTGCTTCTGAGATTACTTGAGTCCATGCCACGTCGTGTTGTGGCACTTCTGCGCGGGGGCCCTATACGATGTTAGTCATGTGTACCAATTTCTTTGGCTCTTCAGTGTATATCAGCATTAGTTGTTGCATATGGTCCGAGCGTTTAGGCTCCTAGGTTGCAGCTTCTGAAGCCAACCCCATAAGTAACAAGAATTCAACAACGAATGCAGTTAATATTAATGGGCGTCTGTTGTTCTACGCCGAATGACAGTTTGTTAGTAATTCTAGGAATATGCCCACTGCACTCGGAAATAAGGACATCTTTCACTGATTAAAGAAAGGCAATCAAATCTAAGTACGATGGATGTTTGGGACTGATGGCAATTCGAAAAAGTTAATAATAGATCGCATATTAAAACTGTGGAAAAATGAATGGGACATTTCAGACATAGTCAGGAGAGCATACGAATTTCTCCCTAACATCAAGGAGGGATTAAATATGAGAGTTCTGAATTCGTAGAGTTGACTGACTAATTATCTTACTGGCGAAGGCCAGTACGTTACATATCTACACCAAATCAACGGACACATGAATAATAGCTGCGCCTGCGGCCGTGCCGACACACTGCAACACACACTGCGGGACTCCGGGCTCTCTTAAGGGGCGGCGGGTAATGGCCGTCAGGCATTAAGAATGTTGGATCCAAAATCAGCACTGAGGAACGAGTCGACCTGGTGCACCTTGGACGATACTGCAGCCGCAGTATCCACGAAGGCCCAGGAAGACTTCGCGAATCATTCAACTACACGTCAGCATGCTTCCATTCGGGCGTGACAACATTGTCTGCAGATGGAGAGAAGACAAATGAGGTTGGCGACCACCGAATGAAATAGCTTCGCAATAATTTACATTGCACTAGTGTGATCATGGAACTGTGAACTTAAAGACGTAAGAGTGATTGGTGGAATTGCTTGTTATGGTGGAAACGTTGCTGACGTGCCGCCCGTCGCCCAAGGAATCCAGTAGACAATGGCTGTTGACCGTGCGTCTGTATCCAGTAGCGGACACAACCATCTGCAGGTTAAATGAAACAAAGTACTCATAAATGCCGGCCGGAGTGGCCGAGCGGTTCTGGGCGCTACAGTCTGGAACCGCGCGACCGCAACGGTCGCAGGTTCGAATCCTGCCTCGGGCATGGATGTGTGTGATGTCCTTAGGTTAGTTTGGTGTAATTAGTTCTAAGTTCTAGGCGACTGATGACCTCAGAAGTTAAGTCGCATAGTGCTCAGAGCCATTTGAACCATACTCATAAATAAACAAACACAGGACAGATTCTGAAGTTCTTACAGTTGTATTTGCAGGTGGGTAAGTGGTTAAGTGTTTTATTGTAGCTTTGTAATAGTATTTGTTGCAGTATTTAAAAAATTAACTATCAGTAATAAGTAGTTCATACACAAATTTATTACTGTCCAAGAAAATGTGACTTGCATGGTCCGTTTTCGCTTTCCAGATAATCGGTTGCAATTATGAAAAATAAATAAATAAAAATTTAAAAATGTGGCACCCGTTAAGAAAAAAAAATAAACTTGCATTCCGAGGAGCAGAGAAAGCTCAGTTACGAAAGCCTGTGTTACAGGAGACGGTCATATCCGCTAAGGGTGCTGCATCCACTTCGAAATTTACGGCTGACGTCACTGCTGGCGCTGCAGCCACAGAAGAATATCCACCCACAATGCCCGAAACTTCCCCCAGGTGGACAGAAGTCGAGATGGGAACGCATTCTTCCGCTGCAGTTCAGTTACAAACCGCCGGTGCAGTGTCACCACACTCAATATTAACCGGTTTGCTTATGGTCGTAAAATACGTGCTCTTGCAGACTTCGTGTACGGGACCGTCGCTGATGCTGCTCTTCTTCAGGAAGTAATAACTACTGATACTGTTGTAACGAGTTACACTGCCACTCTTAGAGTGAGTGGTGAAGTTTCTGCTGGTACCGCAGTCCTGGTGCGTGATGACATTCTCTTCAGTGATGTCCAGCGTTTCCTTAACGGTCGAGGCACCTCCTATACCATCAATGGAGAAAAGACAATGAACCTCTATCCCCCATAAGGCTCAAAGAAACGACAGGAGGGTTCCCTGGCTTTTAAAGAAAAGCTACCCAGTCACATCGGCACCAGCTAATCATTGCTGGAGACTTTCACTGCGTCCTCCATGCTGAGGATTGGAAGCTCTGGTCACTGGTCTTCACCTCGCTGACACTTGGGAACAGCTACACGGCCCCCGTATTGCATTTACGGAAGCGAGTAGACCGGAGGGGAAATGAAGGGCTTATTTCAATCGTGGTACAAGTCCATTTTTGTTTATATAGAGATACAAAGTCCTAAAGTTAAATGAGCGCTGAGTAATCTGCAGTTGAGATACCAGAAATATTCAAGCATATGGTTTCCTCTAGGGATGAACCTTTCTTTCTGTGTGTTTGGATCATTAGTGTCAGAAGCATTATAGACAGAAAAGTGGAGGTAATGGACTTGTACCACTATTGAAATAAGCCCTTGATATACAGGGTGTCCCACGAGGAATTGTCAATATCCTGGGATACGACAGGAACGATCATTGGAAGCCAAGACGTCTAGTAAACATGGACTATAAAAAGCATACCTTAAGAACTACGAGCACTTCATCTTCGATACTGTGAACCAAATTCCTTCTACTGCAAGCTCTTTGCTTCCCATATTTTCGAAGCAGGTAGTATATATCAAAACAAGAAAAAAAACGAGTAAATATGGGCTCCAAAATTCCTACATTAAGAGCTACGAGCATTTGCTTACAGTCGCTACAGTGAAACACATCTCTTCTACTCACACGTGCTCATAGCTCGTTACATGAGGTTGCATAGCGGGACAGACATACAGGATGTGTCAGGAGCAATACCAACAGTTCATTCTGGGACATCCTGTACGTCTCTCCCGCTCTGCAGCCGATGTCAGGAGCGACGGCATCGCGCCAGTTGGTTTTTCTGCCTTCGCCTGTTTTGTAATTCTTCAGTGTCAACAGGGCTCTCTTGGTTTCGGCTACTGGAAGCTTAATAGTAAACCGGCAAGGCCGCGGTGGTCTCACGGTTCTAGGGGCTCAGTCCGGAACCGTGCGACTGCTACGGTCGCAGGTTCGAATCCTGCCTCGGGCATGGATGTGTGTGATGTCCTTAGGTTAGTTAGGTTTAAGTAGTTCTAAGTTCTAGGGGACTGATGACCACAGATGTTAAGTCCCATAGTGCTCAGAGCCATTTGAACCTCTGCTGGAGTCAAATCCTAAAAGTTAAATAAGCCACAAATGGAAGTAAATTATTTTCGTAGGCGCAATGAACTTCACGCTCTGGCGTAGTGGATTAGCTACGCAAAGCACTGGCTTTAGTCAATAGTGAAACAGTACGCCAGTCGGGAACTATTCTGGCAAAAAAGGAGCATAGAGTTTTAGAATCAACGCGTCGGTGACTTGTACCACAGATAGGTCCTAGACGCTGTGGAGGCTTTGTTCAATATCGACAAAAAGGCGTAGCAGACGGAGCACGGATATTGCTGTGTAAGATGTATTGCGCCTCCCGCACCGAAGAAAGGCTCAAATAATCACTGAAGTTGTGAACGAGTCCGACCAGTGAGTAGATATACAGATGGCGATATAACCGTTCACTGTATTACGTACGGAACATCGGCGATGAGGTTTGTCACACTGTACTCACCAATATCCAGGGGCACCTACAAGATTCGGACAGAGCCATTCTCGAATTTCAATTCACGGTCGACGAGTCTGAAGAAGCAGCCTTTCATTAAGTGACAGCGTCGGAGCAGTATTCCACCAGTGCCCTTGAAACATTCTGAGAGACCCTCTTCAAGATGTTGATAACATGTGTAACGAGGCGCCGCGCGCCTGACGTTCTGAAAGAAGGGATAGTACTCCCGAGAACTGGCTGGAAAGTGTACAACCTCGGGCCTGTCGCATAGCTTAACGCACGTTTCACAATTATAACTCTTGCGGCCGGCCAGAGTGGCCGAGCGGCTCTAGGCGCTTCTGTCTGGAACCGCGCGACCGCTACGGTCGCAGGTTCGAATCCTGCCTCGGGCATGAATGTGTGTGATGTCCTTAGGTTAGTTAGGTTTAAGTAGTTCTAAGTCTAGGGGACTGATGACCTCAGAAGTTAAGTCCCATAGTGCTCGGAGCCATTTGAACCATTTTTGTGTTAGCAAAGCAGGGAAGTCGACCGCTCAATATGCATGACAGCTTAACCGACACCGAAAACAGAATAAAAAATTCAGAGGCATTACTCTTCAACATGCCCTCGAATATGAAGGCGTCTGGAACTCAGGTTAGCAGCAGAAAATCCACTATTATTCCCTCAGTAGGTCATGGCGAAACACCAGAAGTGACGTCAAAGCAACAGAACTCGCACCGTCCACCAGGCATCTATTGTGAGGCCACTCCTGGCCGCATGATGACTAAGAACTGGGCCGACCTCCTAAACCGCATAGGGCCACATTGAATTTACACTCAGATTGACACCAGAACCTCCTGCCAAAGGTACAAACAATTCATCTACTCTTCCCAAGCAAAATTTGCTTCATGGCCCAAGTACTTCCGCTCCCTAAAGCTCTGGCGGCGAATATTCAGCGAGTATTCAGCTGGGTTATTCTCCGTGGTGCCGTCTTTGAAGTACAGTTCACTGAACTCGGCCTGCCTCCCTCGTGGGACGGCCTTGGGCTCGCGAGGCTGCGCATCAAGCGAATGGGGAAAGAGATACAGGGTCTGGGCGCACGCCTTCTTCGCAGTCTCTTTACCAGAGTGACCCAACGAGTCTAGCGCCACAGTTTCACCTCACAACGACTCCTCCAGAATAACAACACTTTCAGAAATACTGTATTGAATTTAGTTTATTGACGATAAAAAACCCTGAGAAAGACCTCACCTGGAAACATCACTGAGGAAGGGAACCACAGGTGGACAGTACTGTGGCGAAATATACTCTAGACGTTCCTGCGTTCACGGATTCGCTCACGGTGGTATCTGATTGTGAATGACAAAATCCCTACGAGCGACAAACTGCACAGACTCCACCTCAGTGCAAAGAGCAGCCGACCACAAATGCGGGAAGGTTGACTCACTAGGACACATATTTGTTTGCGGAGCAGAGCGAGATGTGTGTAATTTTTTCAGACTCCACCTTGCCATCACTGATTGGTTATTGATAATATCATTCTCCTCCCTTGGAATCAACAGAAACTGAGTCCAACGGTTCCTTCGAATTTTGTTTATATTCCTGATTAATTTTGGTATTGGTTTAGACTGTTACACCAATGGCTTCTTTGACTCACCTACATTTTTTTTCTATTTGCTCTTTGTTCTTCTGTTGTTGTTTTCCTCACTGACGTCGGTCGGAACATTTCTGAGTGTTGTTTTGGTCTTGGCGCTTTGAAATCGGACCATGCGCTGCAGCTAAGTATTCGTTGAACTATTTCTATTGGTACTGCAAAGCATCTACTAACAACTGCGTTATTTTGTTCACACACTAATTGAGAATACAAACTAGATGAGGGGATACTGCCAGCATTTGTAATCAGTAACCAGTGTTGCATTACAAGGGTAGATGAGGTGTTGATAGAATCATAAGTGGTGATTGAAAACTAAGTAGACTTTTCGAAGGCTAAAAAGTCGCCATTTGTGACTAAAAAGCCACCATTTGTGAATTACTGTGGATTGAAGGAGTGGTTCCGAATTATTTCAAACTACTGGTTCGGTACTTTTATAAATGTTGGCGATATGTAGAAAAATTCTTAGCTCCATCGTAGTGAACAATTTTAAGAGGTTTTAAGATTTTAAGAAAGGTTACAGTCTTTGCGATATCCAGCCAAGAGGGAATAATAAGAGTTGAAGACCAAGAACGAAGTGCTCGGATTAAAAAGGTGTAAGCCAGGGATGTAGTCTTTCACCTTTACTGTTCAGTCTATACATCGAAGAAACAATTGCCCAAAAGAAGTAAGTTCAAGAGGGAGATTAAAATTCAAGACGAAAGGATATCAGTGACATGATTCGCTGATGGGATTGCTATCCTCAGTGAAAGTGAAGACCAAAGATAGGATCAGTTGAATGGAATGAACAGTCGAATGAGTGTGAAATATGGACTGAGAATAAATGAAAGAAAGACGAGAGGAATGAGAAGCAGCAGAAATGAGAACAGTGAGCAACTTAACGTCTTAACTGGTGATGATGAAGTAAACGGAGTTAAGGGATTTTGCTACCTAGGACAGATCAAGGAGAACATAAAAAGCAGACTATCACCGACAAAAAGGGCATTCTTGCCCAAGAGAAGTCAACTGGCATCAAACATTAGTCTTAATATGAGGAAAAAATTTCTGAGAATGTACGTTTGGAGCACAACATTGTGTGGTAGTGTAACATGGACTGAGGAAAAACCGAAAGTGAAGAATACCGGAGCATTTGAGATGCGATGCTACCAAACAATGTTAAAAATTAGATGGACTAATATGCTAGGGAATGAGAAGGCTTTCTGCACAATCGGCGAGGAAAGAATATACGGAAAGGACTAACAAGAAGAAGGGACAGGATGAGAGTATATCTGTTAAGACATCAGGGAATAACTGCCACGGTACTAGAAGGAGGTGTAAAGGGTAAAAACTGCAGAGGGTTAAAACTGTAGAGGAAGACAGTAATTGGAATACATGTAGGAAATAATTGAGGTTGTAGGTTGCAATTGCTATTCTGAGATGAAAGGTTGGCACAGGAGAGAAATTCGTGGCGGGCCGCATCAAACCGATCAGAAGACGGACGACTTAGAAAAAAGTTTGTCTTTGAAGCCTTCCTCAAAGACTTTGCCTCAGTAATAGCTTTCATAGTAGCTGTTAAGACTCCCTATTAGCTTTATCAGTAGTTCATTTCTAAGAATCTAGAACAAATACGGAAGAGATCTGCCAAACTGAGGTAGTGCGAGTTAGTAACATAATGTGGCTACCGTTACCGGTAGTTTAAGGATTGGCATTACAGATTTTTGAAACATTCATATTGTGATTTCTGAAATGGAAACTATCGGAATACTGCTTCGTAGCACTAACAACGCAGAGAGACTACCAAGGTGAAGGCATCACAATCGATAATTCCCTACATGACCATAGGAATTTAGAGATGCTAGACAGCTAGCGTACTCCTACGAAACTGTAGATTGTTTATATGTAAGGACTGCCATTACCCGACGCCCCTCTCTACTGCTTGTTCCTCTACCACGAACTGACATGTGGTGGTATAGCCTTCCTGATAATTAAGACCGTCTAAGTTTAAATATCCTTCTTTTCCGCAGAAAGCGCATGTGATCAGACTGAGATGACCCATCTATCAGACGAAGCATAATAACTTTTATTCCCTTTCCCTCTCATTTCCAAAACTGTTGATAAAATCTAGAAGACAAACTGAATATTTCAGTGTTAAAGTGCTCCTTTCAGTTACCCAAAAATCGAAATTACAAGCCTAACAATAGCCTGCGAGGAAATGAGCAATCCCCTCGGTTTTGAAACAATGACTACCGTCGTCATTTCTTTTAGCTACACGATAGTTTGTCTATAATTATTTGTACATATTAGGAATTAGTAACTGACAGCAGAATCTGAAAATCAGCCGTTTGCATTCTCTTTGATTAGTAAATAACTTTCTTATAAGAAAAATTACTCCAAAACAGCAAACACGAGATTACTCTTTGTGATTCGACAAGTAACACTACTGGGGTAAACGTAACGAAATGGCAATTTTGAAAAGTGTTATCAATCACGAGAATGTTACAACAATAGATTTTTTTGCAGAGTTGCTATGTTGGAAGAGATCACAGACAACAAACATTGAAAGCGTTTCAGGAATTGAGAAAGTCGTTAAATGTGCAGCTGTCATTAATGCTAATGCAGTGAGAACAGAACAAAATAGCTTGCTCTAGCTTGATCAGCTTCTCTACTAGGACTTTGCATCATGGGCCGCGAAGTCTGTTACATTTCTTATGTATTGTCATTGTTTCGGAATGGCGGCAGACTGAGATCTTACAAATTTGTTTAATGGCGGCAGAACCTGCGACCCATCCCGTAGGGCAAGCTTCATCGCAGCCTTTCAGGTGTCATAAAATCAGTTATCTTGAGTACAATGACCAAATAAGTAGGGTAAGTCAGATTATTCGTGGCGAAAAAGAGAAAAATAGAAGTTAAATAAAAAATCTCTGTTATCATGACAGCATCTTTCTTCGTCAACATCTTTGCTTATATTCTGTGAAAGAATCTGTTTCACTTTTTATCCTCTCATTATCGATCGCATCCTTTCACCATGCACGAACTGAAGTTCGGTGGATATCGAACTCTCTAAGGTAGCGGCAACTTGATCATTGTCGTTACGGCGCGCTAAATTAATTAATGTGAGAATCTTTTGCGAGTGCATAGTGATCTTTAGCCGTTGCACTTTGGCAGTTAACAGTTTTGGAAGCGTGTCGGCAACAGTCAACATGGAAAACTGCACAGTGTTTTTGACTGGCAATTATCGCACAGAGAACTTTCCATCAGTGATATTAAAAGCTAATCTGTAGCCAATCGAATTTTATGAAATTAGTTAAATGAAGCAGCTAGGTATTGCAGGTGTGTTAACATGAGAAGGCATAGGACGACATAGTTTAAGAGAGGAAGATATCTAAATCTGTCTACATGTTCTAGACTTAATGACTAATGTCTTCGTGCCTGGTTCTTCACTATGAACCAATGTAGGCACATCATGAAGCACTGGAAGAGATTACAACTTCGGTGGTGGTGCTTAATTCTTCAGGCCGATAGAGTACGTGACCTGGAATCCGGGCTGTCTCGCTGAACGTAGACACTCAGGTATTTTGTAAGGTTTCTGTTACATTCAACATTCCGAGACAGATACGGGCCTCATACAGTTTTTGATTTGGTATGTTCCTTTTTGTGACCAGTAAGGTCTCGTGATTCACTGGGAGATAAAGCTATAAGTGTAATTCTAGAGTATTTCCTAATCTTATGTACCAGCATTTAACACAATTCTCATATCTTTCTACTATCCACTGCCGCTATATTCATACTTTCACTTGAGTAATGCTGTTACTGTGCAACGCAGAACAATATTGGATACAACCGCAGCGAGGTATTGGAGAAGACAGCTGTCGACAGCTAATTTTAAGCGACCAATGGCTGAACTGCGGTAGACTACTGTTTTATTAGCCATGACTTTAGACCCATATCCTACGCCAACTACAACCTCGTGATGTACATTGTACACGAGAAAACGGCGACCAGCACTCTGCAGCAGAACTACAAATGGTTCAGATGGTTCAGAGCACTACGTGACTTAACATCAGAGGTCATCAGTCCCCTAGAACTTAGAACTACTTAAACCTAAGTAACCTAAGGACGTCACACACATCCATGCCCGAGGCAGGATTCGAACCTGCGACCGTAGTGGTCGTGCGGTTCCAGACTGAAGCGCCTAGAACCCCTCGGCCACACCGGCTGGCCAGAACTACAATGGCGATCGATTTGTTCATGGCGTTTAACGCTAACAGATACGGGCGAACGCAAAACAGAAAAATTTCTTAATAAGTTTGCTTGCATAGCCATCTTCCTCGGAAAATTTTTGTTTTAGCGGTAAAATAAACTGTAGTTTCTTGCTGTCATTGGTCACCTGGATATATCTTCACACTGGCTACACGGGATGCCGCATTAACAACGATGAGCAGTCCTGGTTGGCCACTGGTTGCATTTTATAGGTGACACAAGAAGATTCGAAACAAAAAAGAATGACAGAAAGAAAAATAAAAGCAAATGACTAAGTCAGTATGATGATGAAAATGATAAACCGAAGATACAGAAATAAAAAAAATTACATTTATACCAATTAATTGAATAAAAATAATAATCAAAGTCTTTTGATTAAATTCAGAACAGTAAAAAAGTCCGTATTTGACGAGGTTCGAACCGTGTGTTATCTACAAGTCAGGTTTGTTCACTAACTTTCTTATTTTTTTTCTTTTCCTTTTTATTTACGACTAGGCTATGCCGTTACGCTGCAAAAGGAATGTTGAATTTATCACTCTGCTATCTCAGTCGCAACATTCGCAAGGATTAATTGAAAGTCTTAAAAAATTAGGCTTCATGCAACGTCGTGCGAAGCTTCTCAGATGCAAGCCGATATTTGTGATTATAATAACTGTAAAAAAGACGCGCTGGCCGTTGTGGCCGAGCGGTTCTAGGCGCTTTAGTCTGGAACCGCGCGACCGCTACGGTCGCAGTTTCGAATCCTGCCTCGGGCATGGATGTGTTTGATGTCCTCGG
Source organism: Schistocerca piceifrons (assembly GCF_021461385.2). NCBI lineage: Eukaryota > Metazoa > Arthropoda > Insecta > Orthoptera > Acrididae > Schistocerca > Schistocerca piceifrons. The sequence goes on from NC_060139.1 coordinate 106,074,618, forward strand.
GTTAGTTACGTTTAAGTAGTTCTAAGTTCTAGGGGACTGATGACCTCATATGTTAAGTCCCGTAGTGGTCAGAGCCATTGAACCATTTTTTTATAAATGATGCTAAATCGCATCTTGAGTGGAAGAATCTAGTAGTGTTTGGTTAGTGCTGTGTATGGAACGTGTGTATTTCATTATCATCGTTGTGTGTGTGTGTGTGTGTGTGTGTGTGTGTGTGTGTGTGTGTGTAAGTGTGTGGCTTTTTTTCGGTGTCGCTATCATGTTCAAAAGGATTAGACCCAGGACTCGGGATCCAAAAGCATCAAGAAAGAAAGCCGGACGAAGGATTGGAATTGAACTAATTACTGTGGCAGTTGGCAACGGCGAAAGGTTCAGGCGTGACGTGAAGCACTCTGACTGGAGCAGACCGAGTACAGCACGTGAGGTGTGAGCTATCAAATAATTTTAATCGGGCTACTGGAACTTACCAATCCATAACAGCATCGTATGAAATATTTCGAGTACACAGAAGTCTATTCCGTAGGAATGAGAGGAACTCACCATGGCCCCGTTGCACAGTAGCGGACCCCCAGAATCGCCGTTGCAGGCGTCCTTCCCCTCTGCTGACAAAGTGCAGATGTGCTCCTTCCTCCGTCAGCCAGTTTTTCGCCCACGGGTACTTCTTCGTGCACTCATCGATGGCGAGGATAGGCAACTTCACTTTGTGAAGTACCGATACTTTGTCCACATCGACACTCTTCTTGCACAGCCTATGGGAAACACCACGAAATGTATGTTACGTGCGAACTTGTGTCGTCGGTCAACTACTTAACATCGACATCTTGAACCAGATACCTTTTTTTTTTAACGTCTGACTGTTACATAGCACTTTCTTCCCGCTGGCCATTAAAATTGCTACACAACGAAGATGACGTGCTACAGACGCGAAATTTAACCGACAGGAAGAAGATGCTGTCAAATGCAAATGATTAGCTTTCCAGAGCATTCACACAAGGTTGGCGCCGGTGCCGACACCTACAACGTGCTGACACGAGGAAAGTTTCCAACCGATTTCACATACACAAACAGCAGTTGACCGGCGTTGCCTGGTGAAACGTTGTTGTGATGCCTCGCGTAAGGACTTTGATATCTACATCTACATTCTGCATTGATACTCCGCAAGCCACCCAACGGTGTGTGGCGGAGGGCACTTTACGTGCCACTGTCATTACCTCCCTTTCCTGTTCCAGTCGCGTATGGTTCGCGGGAAGAACGACTGTCTGAAAGCCTCCGTGCGCGCTCTAATCTCTCTAATTTTACATTCGTGATCTCCTCGGGAGGTATAAGTAGGGGGAAGCAATATATTCGATACCTCATCCAGAAACGCACCCTCTCGAAACCTGGCGAGCAAGCTACACCGCGATGCAGAGCGCCTCTCTTGCAGAGTCTGCCACTTGAGTTTATTAAACGTCTCCGTAACGCTTTCACGGTTACCAAATAACCCTGTGACGAAACGCGCCGATCTTCTTTGGATCTTCTCTATCTCCTCCGTCAGACCGATCTGGTACGGATCCCACACTGATGAGCAATACTCAAGTATGGGTCGAACGAGTGTTTTGTAAGCCACCTCCTTTGTTGATGGACTACATTTTCTAAGCACTCTCCCAATGAATCTCAACCTGGTACCCGCCTTACCAACAATTAATTTTATATGATCATTCCACTTCAAATCGTTCCGCACGCATACTCCCAGATATTTTACAGAAGTAACTGCTACCAGCGTTTGTTCCGCTATCACACAATCATACAATAAAGGATCCTTCTTTCTATGTATTCGCAATACATTACATTTGTCTATGTTAAGGGTCAGTTGCCACTCCCTGCACCAAGTGCCTATCCGCTGCAGATCTTCCTGCATTTCGCTACAATTTTCTAATGCTGCAACTTCTCTGTATACTACAGCATCATCCGCGAAAAGCCGCATGGAACTTCCGACACTATCTACTAAGTCATTTATATATATTGTGAAAAGCAATGGTCCCATAACACTCCCCTGTGGCACGCCAGAGGTTACTTTAACGCCTGTAGACGTCTCTCCATTGATAACAACATGCTGTGTTCTGTTTGCTAAAAACTCTTCAATCCAGCCACACAGCTGGTCTGATATTCCGTAGGCTCTTACTTTGTTTATCAGGCGACAGTGCGGAACTGTATCGAACGCCTTCCGGAAGTCAAGAAAAATAGCATCTACCTGAGAGCCTGTATCTAATATTTTCTGGGTCTCATGAACAAATAAGGCGAGTTGGGTCTCACACGATCGCTGTTTCCGGAATCCATGTTGATTCCTACATAGTAGATTGTGGGTTTCCAGAAATGACATGATACGCGAGCAAAAAACATGTTCTAAAATTCTACAACAGATCGACGTAAGAGATATAGGTCTATAGTTTTGCGCATCTGCTCGACGACCCTTCTTGAAGACTGGGACTATCTGCGCTCTTTTCCAATCATTTGGAACCCTCCGTTCCTCTAGAGACTTGCGGTACACGGCTGTTAGAAGGGGGGCAAGTTCTTTCGCGTCGGATTGAAACCTATCGCGATTGCGGTTTATCGTATCGCGACATTGCTGCTCGCCTTGGTCGAGATCCAATGACTGTTAGCAGAATATGGAATCGGTGGGTTCAGGAGGGTGATGTGGAACACCGTTCTGGATGCCAACGGCCTCGTATCACTAGCAGTCGAGATGACAGGCATCTTATCCACATGGCTGTAAAGGATCGTGCAGCCACATGTTGATCCCTAAGCAAACAGAGGGGACGTTTGCAAGACAACAACCATCTGCACGAACAGTTCGACGACGTTTGCAGCAGCATGAGCTATCCGCTCGGAGACTATGGCTGCGGCTACCCTTGACGCTGCATCACAGACAGGAGCGCCTGCGATGGTGTACACAACGACGAACCTGGGTGCACGAATGGCAAAACGTCATTTCTTCGGATGAATCCAGGTTCTGTTTAGAGCATAATGATTGTCGCATCCGTGTTTGGCGACATCGCTGTGAACGCACATTGGAAGCGTGTATTCGTCATCGCCATACTGGCGTATGACCCGACGTGATGGTATGGGGTGCCATTGGTTACACGTCGCGGCCACCTCTTGTTCGCACTGACGGCACTTTGAACAGTGGACGTTACATTTCAGATGTGTTACGACCTGTGGCTCTACCCTCCATTCGAGCCCTGCGAAACCCTACATTTCAGCAGGATAATGCACGACCGCATGCTGCAGGTCCTGTACGGGCCTTCCTGGATACAGAAAATGTTCGACTGCTACCCTGGCCAGCACATTCTCCAGATCTCTCACCAATCGAAAACGTCTGGTCAATGGTGGACGAGCAACTGGCTCGTCACAATACGCCAGTCACTACTCTTGATGAACTGTGGTATCGTGTTGAAGCTGCATGGGCAGCTGCACCTGTACACGCCATCCAAGCTCTGTTTGACTCAATGCCCAGGTGTAGATAGGACGTTATTACGGCCAGAGGTGGTTGTGCTGGGCACTGATTTCTCAAGATCTATGTACCGAAATTGCGTGAAAATAGAATCACATGTCAGTTCTAGTATAATATATTTGTCCAATCAATGCCCGTTTATCATCTGCATTTCTTCTTGGTGTAGCAATTTTAATGGCCAGTAGTGTACTTGCGAAAGAAAACCATTAAACAAGTTATCTTTGAGGGTAACACAAATTTCATGTGGAATTGTGACTTTATTTGCAAGTGAAGTACCATGCCGAGGGACAACTCGAGTCTTCAAAATGGGACGACAATCACGGTAACAGCCCGAGAGGAAGCAAATCTGCAGGCGCGAATACAGAAACTCCTCGAATCGCTGGGCTGCTTTGGAGGAGTGCGAAATTATGGAAAATATATATTTATGATCACATCTGTGACGTATATTTAGACAAATTAAATTTTAGTGAAACTCGTTCTTTGAATAGACTTGTACGTAGAGGTCTCGCGTTGAGAATTATGATTCGACAGAATTTTGATTTTATCTAGCTGATATTGTACGAGTGTCATCCAATAAGTAATGCCACATATTTGTTTCCTCGGCCAGTTTCGGTTGAAAAAACGAGCGACTTGTAATGGGACACTGTGGAGAATTTATGCTTCAGCTTCTACAGTTTCATAAACTTCCGATTGGTGGTGGCGCTATATGCAGTCTTCAAAATAGCGTCTGCAACGGAGGTGTGTTTCAAGTAGAGAGCTCTTATTTGAGTTTCTTTTGGCGGAAAACCAGAGCATCGCAGATATTCAAAGGCGCTTGCAGAAGGTTTACGGAGACTCAGTAGTGAACATAAGCACGGTGAGCATCTGCCATCTTTGCAAGAACGTCGCGCAAACGTGTCCAGCTCCCCGCGTGCCGACTGGCCGCACACAGATTTAACTCCTGCATTGTTGGAGCGTGCGGACACTTTGATTCGAGGTAATCGACGAATCACAAACACCTCGCTGCTCAACTGAAAGTCTCTGCTGATAGTGCTGACATACTCGTCTGCAAATTGGGGTGTTCAAAGGTGTGTGACCGCTGGGTTCATCACCGTCTAACAGAACACACCGTAAGGAGCAACGAAGGACCGCCTGTGCGGGACTGCTTGTGCGTTACGAGGTTGATCGTGACAATTTTTTATCGAACATCGTCACAGGCGATGAAACATGGGTTCCTCACTTCTAACTGGAAACGAAACGGAATTCCATGAAGAAGTGCCACTCCATCTCATCTACATCTACATGGACACTCTGGAAATCACATTTAAGTGCCTGGCAGAGGGTTCATCGAACCACCTTCACAATTCTCTATTATTCCAATCTCGTATAGCGCGCGGAAAGAATGAACACCTATATCTTTCCGTACGAGCTCTGATTTCCCTATTTTATCGTGGTGATCGTTCCTCCCTATGTAGGTCGGTCTCAACAAAATATTTTAGAATTCGGAGGAGAAAGTTGCTGATCGTAGTTTCGTCAGAAGATTCCGTCGCAACGAAAAACGCCTTTCTTTTAATGATGTCCAGCCCAAATCCTGTATCATTTCTATGACACTCTATCCCATATTTCGCACTAATACAAAACGTGCTGCTTTTCTTTGAACTTTTTCGATGTACTCCGTCAGTCCTATCTGGTAAGGATCCCACACCGCGCAGCAGTATTCCAAAGGAGGACGAACAAGCGTAGTGTAGGCAGTCTCCTTAGTAGGTCTGTTACATTTTCTAAGTGTCCTGCCAATAAAACGCAGTCTTTGGCTAGCCTTCCCCTCAACATTTTCTATGTGTTCCTTCCAATTTAAGTTGTTCGTAATTGTAATTCCCATCCGAACAAAAAGTTCAAAGACGCAGCCTCATCCGGTAAGGTAATGCCGACCGTCTTCTGCGACACTGAAGGGGTTGTTCTGTTTGACGTCCTTCCTCGTGACGCAACGGTCAGCTCTGAAGTGTACCCTCAAAAAGTCGAAGAAACGACTTCAGTGTGTTCGTCGCCACAAAAACGCAAATGAACTTTTCCTTCTCCTTGAAAACGCAGTGCCTTACGCAAGTCCGTGCACCCGACAGGAGCTCGCAAAACTTCATTGGACTGCTGTCCCTCATCTACCCTACAGGCTAGATATCACACTTTCCGACTTCGATCTGTTTGGCCCAATGTAGGGTGCAGCCGCAGGATGCAGTATGTGGATGGTGTGGAGGTTATTACCCTTCCGATAGGGGCGCCTTCTAGTCGGACAAGGTACGTCACACGCATGTCGCAGATACCACTTGTTGTTAAGAAACTTTACGTCCTTTTAAACGTTACATTTTATCATAAAAGTAAACGTTAGGTATTATTCAAGGGTTATACAAACGAGAGCAAAGTAAACAATTTATTTAAAAGTAAAATTGTGTTTCGTAACGTATATTTCCTGCCCATAGATTCTCGACGTACTGATACATACTTCCCGCATACGAATGACAAATTTATACAAGATCAAGCTTGAAAGTTTGGTTTTTCAATACACTAGAGTTATTTAGAATTTGAAATACAATCAAAGCAACATTTCTTGAATGATGTAAACAAAAAGACCATATGTATATCTCACATTTGAAACAGGTGATTGTTTAGAGATTAAAATACAATCATTGCATACATTTCTTGAAAGTTGTAAACAAACAACCTGTCTACATATTTCACATCTGAAGCGGATGATTCTCGTTTTCTTACCGACTAAACAAGGCGTACATCTTTTCTTCGTGGGCTCCTGACGTTAATCTTCTACTTCTCTTCCTTGTAGCTGTTGATGCTCGTCATCTGTGACACATTTAAAATTTTCGTACGGAGTTCTCCTGCTACTTTAGTACTTCTCCTTTTTACATGATGCTGCACAACTCGTTAGAAAGGTTTCTCGGATATTTTCTTTTCTAGTGATTATTGTAGTTCTCTCCTTCCAGATTATATATGAATTTATTGCAGGAACGTTCATCAACGAAAAAGCCACCACCAGAGCCAATCGCTTCTCGTTTCTCGCAACGTTTCTGTGGTTGTAAAATACGAGGGTTATTCGGAAAGTAATGAACGATAGGTCGCGAAATGAAAACAACAGCGAAAATCCGATGAAATTTTGCACAGGCGTGTTGGGCAGTGTCTCTAGTATGCCCGTCGATCGCATTACGTCGTTCTTTTTAGTTCTGAGCACACAGGGAGCACATAAAGATACCTAGGACAATAGTGCCTCCCGCCAAGTACGAGGCCCTGGTGAGAAATTTCGCCTGAAGCTATTCAGCCAACATTACATAAGTGTCGTGCGTTTTCTCCTTCAAGACAATACTCAGCCGCATTCTGCAGGGGCAATGAAGATGCTCCTGCATCGTTTGCAATTGGAAATGTTTCATTACCCAAAATACAACTCGTAATTGTCTCCCTCTGAGTTTCATCTCTGCTCACATGAATCGATGACTATGAAGACAACATTTTGGCACAGACAACGAGCTGTAGATCAGCGTACAGAATTGGTGGGAAGCACTGATAGGTGCCTGCTTTCTACAACGATTGTATTGGAAAATTGGTACAACGCTACGACAAACGTCTAAGTCGGATTGGCTACTATGGAGATAAGTAGCTGGAAGTTGTAGCTAACTCTTGCAAATAAAACAGTTTTGATTTTCACTGTGGTTCCGTTTCGCGACCTATCGTTCCTTACTTTCCGAATAACCCTCGTATTATAATTTTTGGTCTCTTGAGATCAAATGTTTCTTCATCGATTTTTGCATCGTTATGGAGGCTGGACATCAAAAAATCACTCTTGTACTTTTTTGAAACGTATGAAACAAGTGTTGCTTCTTTGCGAAAACCAAAGAGACTTAAGTGAGAGTCTCGCTTTCTGGTTGCTGTGAATTTACAAGGACTCCGAGGCTTATTTTTACGTAAAGCGCCAACCTCCGAATTTTCCTTTTACGCCAATTCCTTTACAAATTGACATTTTTCCAACTGTAGATGATGGGAGCTGCTACCTTTCTACAACGTCGGATGGTTCATTGCTTCCATCAAACGGTGCATCTAGTTGGGTTCCGGAGTACATTTCCATATTATATGTTTAATATAGCGAAGAGTCGTAAATTTTTCTACCACATTGCTTGGTCTTTTTGGAATATATTGTATGAAATCGCATCTCCCTCTCCAAGCCTCGAGTTTCTCATCGCTTCAGACATTTTCACTAAGTGAATAACATTTTTGGCAATTTCCAAGAAATTCGTCAAACAAAATTCTTATAGCAGCCAGGCGATCTGTTTCTCTTCGTTCTCCTCTTGTTTCCTTAACATCAAAATGAACAGATTGCATTAAAAATTGAAATCGTTTTATACTCATGACATTCGAAAGTCATCCACCCTCCATTAGCCGTCGAGAATCAGACGATTCGCGTGGTACACCCCAGCCAGATAAAATATCCCGGATAACGCTTTTATTTCCACTGTATCTGTCTGTTGAGCGTCCCTTGAACGACAATAGTTATATTGTATTGTTAGAATAAATTTGTCTTTATTTTCTACAACACGCCGAATCATTTTGTCAAAGATGAGGTATTTCCATGAATCAAGAATATTAGTACGTTTTTCGCTGGCCCGATTACTCTGGTCAGTTGATGCAAAATATTTTGTATAGCTCACCTTTGCCTGTTCCTCGGTTTATTTTGTCACGGCCAAACCTTGATTATGTTATTATTTTTCCTTGGAGGTGTTCTAGATGTCGATCGGGTGCTCTCATTTTCATCGTCTTCTGAGCTGGCCTGAGCACTCAGTCCCGTTTCCCGCATCGGGCGCTCCATCTCTTTCCGATGCTTGCTCTTCTCCAAGAGTATTACTGTCCTCTAGAGAGCCAGTCCTGACAAAACTCTACCCTCAGACTTCAAGAACAATATAATAATTCCAATCCCAAAGAAACCAGGTGTTGACAGATGTGAAAATTACCGAACTATCAGTTTAATAAGTCACGGCTGCAAAATACTAACACGAATTCTTTACAGACGAATGGAAAAACTGGTAGAAGCCGACCTCGGGGAAGATCAGTTTGGATTCCGCAGAAATATTGGAACACGTTAGGCAATACTGACCTAACGATTTTCTTAGAAGAAAGATTAAGGAAAGGCAAACCTACGTTTCTAGCATTTGTAGACTTAGAGAAAGCTTTTGACAATGTTGACTGGAATACTCTCTTTCAAATTCTGAAGGTGGCAGGGATAAAATACAGGGAACGAAAGACTATTTACAATTTGTACAGAAAGCAGACGGCAGTTATAAGAGTCGAAGGACATGAAAGGGAAGCAGTGATTGGGAAAGGAGTGAGACAGCGTTGTAGCCTCTCCCCGATGCTATTCAAAATGGTTCAGATGGCTCTGAGCACTATGCGACTTAACTTCTGAGGTCATCAGTCGTCTAGAACTTAGAACTAATTAAACCTAACTAACCTAAGGACATCACACATATCCATGCCCGAGGCGGGATTCGAACCTGCGACCGTAGCGGTCGCTCGGTTCCAGACTGTAGCGCCCAGAACCGCACGGCCACTCCGGCCGGCGATGCTATTCAATCTGTATATTGAGCAAGCAGCAAAGGAAACAAAAGAAAAATTCGGAGTAGGTATTAAAATCCGTGGAGAAGAAATAAAAACCTTGAGGTTCGCTGATGACATTGTAATTCTGTCAGAGACAACAAAGGACTTGGAAAAGCATTTGTACCGACGGAATGGACAGTGTCTTGAAAGGATGGTATAAGATGAACATCAACAAAAGCAAAACGAGGATAATTGAATGTTGTCGAATTAACTCGGGTGACGCTGAGGGAATTAGATTAGGAAATGAGATACTTAAAGTAGTAAAGCAGTTTTGCTATTTGGGGAGCAAAATAACTGATGATGATCGAAGTAGAGAGGATATAAAATGCAGACTGGCAATAGCAAGGAAAGCGTTACTGAAAAAGAGAAAGTTGTTAACATCGAGTATTGATTTAAGTGTTAGGAAGGCGTTTCTGAAAGTATTTGTATGGAGTGTAGCCATGTGTGGAAGTGAAACGTGGACGATGAACAGTTTGGACAAGAAGAGAATAAAAGCTTTCGAAATGTGGTGCTACAGAAAAATGCTGAAGATTAGATGGGTAGATCACATAACTAATGAGGAGGTATTGAATAGGATTGGCGAGAAGAGACGTTTGTGGCACAACTTGACTAGAAGAAGTGATCGGTTGGTAGGACACGTTCTGAGGCATCAAGGGATCACCAATTTAGTATTGGAGGGCAGCGTGGAGGGTAAAAATCGTAGAGGGAGACAAAGAGATGAATACACTAAGCAGATTCGAAAGGATGTAGGCTGCAGTAGGTACTGAGAGATGAAGAAGCTTGCACAGGATAGAGTGGCATGGAGAGCTGCGTCAAACCAGTCTCAGGACTGAAGACCACAACAACAACATAAAACTGTTGTCCTGTTCATTCTCATCGCCGATATCACGCAGTATTCAACATCCAAAGGATTGGTTAAACTACACATCTCCTTGCCCCTCATAACACCTAAGAAATAAATATGAAACGAAACTGAATAAATAACAAGATGCAAGCACTTGAGGTTACGCGTATCTGACACAAGCAATTTCTCTTAATTTCATTGTCGATTCAAGACACATGTAACTTCACTATGTATGCTACTTAAAATTACTAATAAGCATTAAAAATTTAACAATATATCTTGGAAAATAAAAAGTTAAAAACTTACATGAAGGGTCGCGCGTATTCCTCAGATACGAAGCACGTGTTACTAGCTTCCTGGTTATCGTAGCGAGCAGCAGCCAGGAATTAAGTTGGGTGGGGCCAAAAGAGGAGACTAGAAAACAGGGGGGATATCAATCCCTCACACTTTCCGAGAAAAGGTAACGACCATTTTCGCTCCCTACCTGACTCATACTGGAGCCTATCGCAAGGTTAATGCAGCAAGATGTTGGCTCCGATGTTGACCAACACAGTGGTATCATGCGGACATACGAGCCCACCCAGTAAAGCGGCATAACGTCATCGCATTGAACGGAGATTATGTGGAAAAATTGGGTCTTGTAGCCACAAGAATAGGGAATTATAGGGAGTATTGGAATCCTGAACAAAACGAACCTGCTTCCAGGAATGTGTTTTATTACTTATTGTTGATGGACAACAAAAGGATTATACATATACGAAAGGTGTTCCTATATTAGTCAAGAAAAGTTCTAGCTGAAACAAATGTCACATTATAAAACAGGATATTAAGTTTGAAGAAATTAATTTGTTAGAAATTAATAGGACATAACAAAATTGAAATCTATGATATTAAGTTTACAAAGAGTATTACATTCTGAAATAATGTGTAGTGTGATTTAATGAAGACCAAAGTAAACAAAGTATTTAGGAAAAGTCGATACCAAAGTAAATCAAGAATTTGTTTAGGCTGATAAGTAAATTTTAAACAACACTGCATGCCTTAATGTTTCAGAACAAAGTAAACAGATGAAGCATCAGTCTCATATTCCACTTTCATAACATTCGAGAAGCTAGTACCGGATTTAATCGAACAAAGGGTACAAGATAAGTTATACCTCATTCGTCAGCTGATACAGAGAAAACAACTTGAAATTCAAAAACTTTTCGAATAGTTGGTGCAAACGAGGGCTGAGGTTAAAGAAAAGAAATGTGATGAAAACTGTTGGTTCCCTATAGAATTTTGCTTGGAAGATGAGACAAATTTAAATAAACGAATTCCGAAATTTAAACCAGTATGTATTTTACATCCTATGCATCATGAGTTTATTAGCGTGGCCATCCTCTGCATCAAGCACAAAAAGATTTGTTTCGTAAATGAAAAACGCCATCTCTTACTGGCCTGTATTTTATTTCTCCCTTACGAGCTTTGCCAAAAATCCAGCACAGAAAGAAAAGGCGTTTTTCATTTACAAAACAAATAATCCTATGTATCATTTAAGAATGATTCCTAACTCAGTATCAAAGCCTAGAACGGGATACTGTAAAGTGGAGGACAGCACAATCAGAAGAACTCACTTCTGGGAATGATTCCCAAATGTAAAAGTATAAATATTGGTGGTTGAGCACAACAAGAGTAGTAGGCACTTGAGTTGTGGGCTATTCAATATTACAACAGTGGTTAGGGTAATTATATGTAATATATTGAACTGCATTCTAATTGTGTCAAAAAAATTAGCTAATGCCATAGAGAAAAGTGATTTGATAAGGGTATTAAGTTATATATTACGATGTCAGTCTTTACAGAAAATGTTGTATCATCTGTGGACAAATGTTAATCAGTTATTAATGTTTATAGAAGGATTACATATTTTAAATATGGATTGAGGAGATTATGCCCAGGGGGAAAATCATCAAACTGACGATACTACTAATGGAAATCGCTATCCATCACGATTTCAATAGAAAAAATGAAACTAAATATTGTAAAGTAAGGAAAAAAACAACATTAGAAGGAGTACCCATGTTTGTACAGACTCAAATATATAAGCAAAACTTTATTAACAATTTATGTCCAAATAAACATACAAGTCTTCCCTCGACCAATCATGGGTAAAAAATGAACATTTTGGAACATGAGCTAGACTCCAGAACATAATAATGGTACAGTGAGTCTGTCAACAGAGAAGTTAGTGGCACACACATGTCCTGAATCTGCTTATGAGAATTTACTAAGGGAAGAGGGGACAAAATATGAGAATCAGCAAGTAAAACAGATTACAGCTGGTGACATTTTTGGAACAAAACTCGGGGTTCATTTACATTCTGGTTGCGAAATACATTCTGTATCACAGGAATTACTAGTAGTAACAATTAAAAAGTTATCGTTTCCTATATCAGTAGTAACAGAAGTATAAGTTGTGGGAATCACTGTCAACAAAGGAAAATGAAGACAAAACATAACAATTTGTTAGAATTAGTATATCAACATTGTATTCAACATTATTTTAGTATCTAATTTATACCTAGAGATATTACTGTGCTGGAACTGGCAAGTAAATAATAATGTGTTGCTAGGTTTTAATGGAAAAAGAGGTTTACGGTAAGTAAACGGTGGAGAGGCTATTATACATTTCCAAAACAATTTGTTAGAGTTCCAAGAGCAGCAGCAAGTAGGGCACCATATTCATCTAGTTGTTTCAGTGGAACCTGTTGTGTTAGAAGAACAAGAACAAGTTACACAAGAATTATTGTGAAATAGTAAATAAAAATCCCAATAATCAGATATACTGACAGAGAAGTCAATCAGAAAATATTTTATTAAAATATATATTTTATTAAGATAGAAATTAATCGGCATTGAGTTTGTCTTTAACAGAAAAAAGGGTACAAAACGATGCAAGTAAAATGTCTGCCAGATATCAAAGTAAAATTTTAAAACAAATTAAAAAAAAGTTTCTGCCTGACAACGCCTGTTTCATAGAGGAACTTCTGTTATTATAATGTGGTGTGAAGGAATTACTGAATCACACCTGTATGTTTAATAATAATAATGATAATAATAAAATACAAAGAGACCTATAATTGTTCAGTATCTGGCCATATTTACAAATTAATTTGCGACGTGAATGCTAATAAGTTATTTCACATAATTGAGATTTATCATGCAGATTATAAATGGAGCATAATACTAATGAACTAACTAAATAAGAAGTATTTTGTGTTAAACCTTGTATATTTATGGAGTATGTACGCAAATTTAAAGTAAGGGTGGATAGACCATTCTTCTGTAAACCTTATTCATGAGTCTTTGAACTGTTATAGAAGATGGTTCATAATTACATTATAGGACATAGTTCTTGTGCCTATAATAATCAGTTATTAGTAGGTACAAAATCTGCAGCAGATGGTCACTTGTGTTTTGGTGCCAGAAAACTGCAGAGATATATAAAACTCAAAGACATAGAGCTCTAGTTATACAAGAATTATTATCTAAATTCGAGGAAATAGAACTCCGTTGCTCAGTGGACATAAGAGTTGGATATTGGCACTTTCCATTAGCTGAAGAATCAATACCAAATGCAACCTTACCAATTTGAAGTATTACCCTAGCGACAGAGCGCCTGTGCAGCGGTTTTTATTCTAGCTTTAGACCGATCATTGGGAAATGATTCAGTATAGAATCTAACAATATGTGTACACGATCTGCTTCTAGTTTCTAAGTCTTAGGAATTTCATTTTAAGTTATTAATATATTCTTTAATTCGATTAGAAGAAAAAGGTATAATAATAAAACTTTCAAAATTGCATTTTCGAATAATGGAGTTAAAATTTTAAGTCCACGTGGTAAAAAGTAATTGAATGTAACCTGATCCAGAAGAATGTGAGCTACAAAATATTGGCCTGAGCCAGAGAATGTAAGACATTCTTATGAGCCCGAAACGAAAGTGTTACTTGCTGACACTACATCAGTAGCACTGACCTCTGCAAAAGCGAAGTTAAATCCCGTAGTAGTGAAACCACCACCAGCAGGAATTCTGGGCAATAATTTCTTCACATTATTTTCTAGGCGAAGCTCTTTTAGCAAAACTAAGTCAACAACTAAAGGATCGCGATATGAATGAAACACTTGCCCTTAAGTGAAAAAGAACGCAGTGAGAGGTTAAAGGCTAGAGAGAAATTGTGGGATGAAAACATCACCCGTCGTTTAAATGAACTTTTAATAAAGCGTGATGAAGCTTTATCACAAAAACGAGATGGACAGCTAGGAACCATACGAACTGAGATGACTGATTTGAAGGAAGCTTATCGTGCGCAACCTGATGCAGTAACGAAGGTCATGAATGACGTACAAAAGTGTCAGGAAGCGCGGTGTGTCCTGGACAGAAAGTGCAGATCACTGGTAGATTAAACCAGCTTTCTCTACAACGAACTGAGCTGATAGAAGAGCACGTGAAGGCTTAAAGTGAGAAAATAGGAACTAGAATAACTCAGTGGTTAGCGAAGGAAGATGTTGAGATTAGAGACCACGTAACCACTGAAGTACGAGCGATAGTACAAAGAGCCACTATAGAAACTATATTCGGTAATGGTGAACTTGTAATCGAATGGAAAAGCAAATTAAGCGAAGTACAGTCAACAGTAGACGAGGACCTTCCACAGTGGAAAAATGAAATTAGCGCACGTATTGAACATCTAGAGCGAAAGTTATCTAGTGTGCAGGGTAGTGGACAAAATATGACGCAATATCGTAAATGTTACGGGAACAAGAGTCATTATGAACCGATAGTTTTCCCGGAGTGGAAAAATTACAGTCGGGCTCCAGAGAGGGTAGTAGCTATAACTGAAGAATAAAAACCGAGCTACCAGATATCAAATTATAGGAAAGCCTTATAAGACAAAGGCAATTTCAGACCTTGTGAACTGAGGAAAAGGCTATACACCCTGTTATTTTTATCAAGAGTTAGACGTGTTCCGCCCAAAATTCTGGACAGAATGTCAGAAGATACAAATTGTACTCATAACTTGCCATATTGTAGGTGATGCGGCATTCTGGGCTATGGAAATAGCAGATAGCCGCCAAACTTTAGAACAGTATGGGAAGGTATTCTGAGCTAAATATTGAAGCCCGTGCATCCAAGAACGATTGAGACAGGAAGTGTACAATCCCGCAATGTGTAACTCAAAACTCGGTAGCATGTGTAAATATATCGAAAACAGTATTAGTAAAACTCGTTATTGGGATGAACCCGTGACAACGAAGTATTACGAATCCTTAAACCTAAACTTCCTATCACGGTCAGAGAACAGCTAGTAAACATCTCTGAAGACGATTTATAAGAATTTTTAGCCACTGTTGATTCTTTCGATCTTATACAGGACGATCGAAAGAAGAATAACGCAAATAACGGTAGTTATTATCCGCTGTGCAGGGGTAACAACAAAAGAAATGAAAGTGGCAACAGAGATCGAGAGGAACGATTACCATAACAACAATAATAATAGCAATGGTGGTTAGAGGCAACCACAAAATAATGTTGCGTATCAGAATTAAAATGAGAACGGATACGACAACAATCAAGAAGGTGGTATCAGGAAGAGACGCGGGACGTCATAGGGAACAATAATCGTAACTTCCAGCAATAAAAACAAGCAGATACAATACCAATACGTGGCCAAAACAACAGGCAGGTCAGTCTAATCCGAATAATTAGAGGAGGGGGGGGGGGGCACCTACTGGATCCAGTCAATACCGGAACATTCCTAAGCACAGTAACGTGCAGCGACAAGACGGTCACATGATGCAGCAGCATCAAGACGAAACAGTAAGAATCATGGAACTGGTAGATAGATAGCCAACCCGGCCCATCTACATCTCTAAACTAAAGTCGACCACCCCATGCCTTCCGGTATGGTCATGGAGAAAAGTGAAGTGATCTCTATGAACGATACAAACATGCTGCGCTACAACGACAGCAAGGATGTATGCAATGAATTATGCGGTGAGCCGAACGTCTCTAGTCAGACAGGTAAATCCGTGGTGAAAACTGCAGTGCACGCAAAGATAGGCAGATACCTATTATTGTGATTTTAGACACAGGAGCAGCGACAAGTGCGATTAGCTTTGCTTTATATGAAGAGTTATGTCAGGTATATAAGATACTGGCTTTTCCAGTACAATGTTGTAGGGTAGTCGGTGCTACAAGCGCCTACTCACAAGTAGTCAAAACACAGGTGCACGTCGAATTTTTAATGGGAAGTGGAGACTTTATACGCACATTCATGGAAATAAAAATTTGTCTGTGGCTTCTACAGAAGAGGTACATGGCAAGTACTGCTAGAGTACCTATATCAAGTATACCTGACCTCAATTGTTATACATAACGAGTAATTTACCCATTCGGGAATACTGCAGCTCACAACTTAGTCAAAGCAGTGAGATAATTGCCACTAAAGAACTGATTCAACAAACGGATGCCGAGTCAGAGTTCTTAGATATGCAGGAGAAGTCACAATTAATGAGGTTTAATAGGCTATTATACAGACGTCTTTTCCGATAAGCCAGAAACCAGAAAAGGTTATGTTTGTAATATGGAGGAGTATCCACATTAAACATATTGCCGTGCAACTTAGTCCGTCCCTTGGACGAAAAAGGAAGCGGTAACCAGAGAAATCAAAAAGATGTTGGAATGGAATATTATAGGGCCTTCCCATTCTCCACATAGCAGTCCGCTATTGGCTATAGCAAAAGTAGATGGAAGTGTAGGGCTTGTGTTCGTTGCGAGGGATATTAACAGGATTATTGTACTGATACGTTCCTGGGAGAACAGACTCAAAATTTCTATGGAGCAAAGCGTTTAACAGGCGTAGATATGCATTCCTTGTATTGGCAGATAGCATTGTCAGGTGATTCAAGAAAGTACACTGCCTCCCTGTTTGCTGCCAGGAATTACCAGTTCGGCATTAATATCGACGCACTGGATACCTTGCTATCTCCAGAGACTTAACACAAAGTTACACTACGTGTAGATTATCTAACAATCGCTACGAAAACCTGGGAATAACGTTAAAAGTGGCGGAAAAAGTATTAATCAATATGCAGAGGTCACCGCAAACTTAACCAAATCCAGGTCCAGCAGAACGCATAATAAATTCTTAGGGCATATTGTGTTAGGCTGAGGAATAATACATGCCCCTAAAAAGTTAGATGCAATACTGAATTTTCCAACGCCTACAACAAAAAAACAATTCAAGGCATTCCATGAGTTGACTTGCTGGACTTGTTAAGAAAAATATGCCGTGGATATGGATAGCTGAATGCGATGCAGCATGCGATAACATCAAGAAGGCTCTGATCCATTCAGAAACAATAAAGCACCCCGACATCACAAAGGATTTTTCTCTAGTGACAGATGGATTATTTTGTGGTTTAGACATTTGTCTGTTCCAGATGGTGAAAATACAGGGAAGAAAGGAAGTGAAGGTGGGAGGGTTTGCCAGCTGCATACTCTCACAGTGCGAGAGGGTGTATTTGGCAACTGAAATCGAAGCATTAACAGTGATTTGGGCATTAAAAAGGGTTCACTGCCATAAGCATGGCTAAGGAATGACAGATTTTTGTGACCGCCAGTCTCTATGGTTTTTGCTCATTTGTAAGCCGATATGTGCCAGATTAGTTCGTCGGACTCTATTTCTACATAAATATGATATCATAATGACTCGCACAAAAATCTGCGACAATATGGTAGATGGCATGCTATCATATGTGCTACAGGGGCTTCCAAAATTTACCGAAATCGTAGAATAAGCTTACGAGCACAGGCTATTGTTAACCAATACTCCGTCAAATGTTCAGCAGTATAGATATATTTGTAGGCATATGGGTCGTCTACAAAATGAAGAGGATAATTGGAAACCCATAATTCAGGAAATAAGAATAATGTGAATACTTGACTGACTAAACGGTTTTGAATTGAAAATGACATCTTCTTTCACTGCAAACGAAGTGATAAGGAAAGGTGGTGTGTCTGCATCCCTTCTAATTTAATAGAGGATTTAATGTGGTACACTCATAGAAGGAACAGCATATTAAACAGGCATTCACATCATGATTTCACCCACAAAGTAACCTATCTGAATGAGTGTTCAAAGAGTTTAACAGATTGATACGAACATACAGACCTAGACAATATACACGATGGATAAACTATGTGGGTGAATTCCAGAAAATATACATACCATTCTTCCCCTGGGTATACATGAGTGGACATCCCTGATACCTAGGCTACTGGAATCAGAAGTAACCTGGGGAGCGAAGATCGGTTAGACTTTAATTAAATGAAACACCCCCCCCCCCCAAAAATAAAACCAGGAAGGATGTATGACAAGGACGTCAAGACAGTAACAGGATATGACATTGGAGAATTAGTGCTTCTGTGAGCCCATCCCAAGGATTCGAGCCTTAAAAGACAGAAAAAGGGCAACTTTTGTACACTGGTCCCTAGAAGATTCTAGGGCAGTTACAGGCTGGCACAACTTCACAAGATTACTGTCAAAGACCTGTACCCATTCATGGAATAACTTGCAAAAAGAAGTGTGAGACTTCTCTAGATAACACTTATTTTCTTTGTATATGTATTGTTGTTCGTCCTGCAAATGTTTCTAGTATGTGAGTAGCAGACAGTAAATTTTTATCTTATGTAATATTTTCAATATAATTGTTAATATGATGCCCAGGGGGCAGCTAAAGCAGAAATCAGTCTAGACAGATACGTCTACTGCATTAAAGAATTGAAAAGTTCAGAAAAATTTTCCAAAAAAATTGAATTATTGTACAATATTCTGAATAGGTGTAGAACATCATTAAACGCTGTTTACTTCAAATGATAGTTGCTAATGGTTAATCCACCTTTTACTTTAGATTCTTCTCCTTAAGAGTGTTGCTGATGGTTAATCCATCTTTTGCTTTAGATTCTTCTAATTAAGAGTTTCGTTGAGAATAGTAATATTTTCTTTCTTTTATGTTTTAAAAACCTAGAATACAAGAATGTTACGGTAAGCTTCATTTCGTACACACACTTAAACAATGATTCATTACTTACTTAAATGTCCTTGTGCGTCTCGACAAAAATTACGCGATGCACCATGGAATATCAGATTTCGAACTGCTTTGAGATGAAGCTTTTACTAACTGATCGATTGGCAGTTTTACCGGTTAGTTTTCGCGTTTCTGGTGCTGCCCTGGCGACAATATTATTCAAATAAGGCGCCGGTAGCTTGCTTTTCTGAGTATATAGGAACATGCTTTGGTGTCCTTTAAACATGTAATTGCATTGTTCAACATGAAAAATGATACACTGGCCAGAACCTTGAGTGTCATACTCCAGACAGTCAATTGTTCGAGAAACATGGGGAGAATGGATACATGTGTAAGTTTTTCTGAGCACATTATGTATCCAGAAAAAGTTACGTACACGTCTGTGTGATTATGATATGCGACAGGAATGTACAGATGATTAACTTATGTACATCGTGTAATCACGGAGTGTATGTAAATAGATGTGCAATGTGACGTAATAAAAACTCTGTGTTCGATATATTGTGCAGGGAGGAGACCCCCAAGAGGGATCATTGCGCGACAAAATTTTATTTAAATAAAATTTCAATGCATAATGTTCGGCCGTAGCCGGCTTGGGCATACTGTGGTGGAAGGTGCTGGCCGGAAGACCATGGTCGGCACATTCCTGCCACGTGCTCCTCGGTCAGACTCAAGTCCCACGGGTTGGTTGCGCTGACGGGGGCACGCTACTAGCAAGGCGCGTTGGCGGAATCAATCCTCCAATCAGAGACTAATCGTGTGATCACGTGGGGACGCGGCCGGGAGCGGCGAGGGCGGCTTGGAAACAGCTCCGCGCTCTCTTGGCTTCTGTCCTCGGCCCCGAGTAGTCGCTCCTCTAGCCTCTGCCTCTCTGATGAGCAGACGGCAACCCCTCTTGGGGCTGCTCAGCCCTACGTAGGCACCACTGTACCATCATTACAAGAATAAACTGGGTCCATTCCACTCAATTAATTTTCATTTTACAACGCCCTCCGCTCCTGACCTCTATCCTGACGAACAAATGGTGTCAGAAGCTAAGAGAGCGCGGAGCTGTTTCCAAGCCGCCCTCGCCGCTCCCGGCCGCGTCCCCACGTGATCACACGATTAGTCTCTGATTGGAGGATTGATTCCGCCAACGCGCCTTGCTAGTAGCATGCCCCTGTCAGCGCAACCAACCCGTGGGACTTGAGTCTGACCGAGGGGCACGTGGCAGGAATGTGCCGACCATGGTCTTCCGGCCAGCACCTTCCACCACAGTATGCCCAAGCCGGCTACGGCCGAACATTATGCATTGAAATTTTATTTAAATATAGTGCTAACGTCAGTGACGCGTGGACAAACTCAAAAGTGGCTGTGCGTTTGCCGTCGATTGTAATACATTAAAAACTGCGGCTTAGCGAATGTGTCGAGACTTACGAGACAGACCGTCACAGTGACAACGCAATGGCGCTTTGTAAACGTCTGGGTAATGGATACTGGCGCAGCTAAAAATAAAGTATGAAAACCTTTGAGCGCAAAATAATCATCTCTGAGGGCGATAGGACAATGCAATTATTTTCAGCCGCAATTGTGTAATGATGATGTGAATAATTTTCATACAAGCAGTAAAAACTGTGAAACTAATGTTCAGTGCGTTCAGAGCAACAACTAATTTTAAACATGTGACTGAATTTCAAGAACTGGATCCAACAGGTGCGATATTTCTACAAAGAATCTTCACAAATAACTCAAAAACTTCACAACAGATGTGATAAATATTTTTCTGTGAGACTGACAGTGTACTAATCTGTGTGAAAGCTTTTCAGCGGACATTATGTCATCAAGAAATTCTAATGCCGCTTTGGAAATTTTCAGATTAGGAGTTCTGGATGAGCTGATGCCAAGGTCAGCAGGATGCAGTGATGAGTTTCTGCAGCCGGTCCGGATGCTGTGTTCCTGACATCACACTCACCACCACAGGCTGTCCACATAATAATTCTAAATGGCTTTCAGCCAAAACGTGAATTATTAATAATGACTTATTGATACTCCATTAACTTTATGAAGTAACTGTTGAGTGGAAACTTAAAAGCAGGACTTGTGCGACATGCATGCTTTTAACCTTGCAGGCAGCGTTGTACTGTCGCCTGGAAAGCCATCTAAAACAGTAGTAAAATGTTACAATAACCACAAGTGACCAGTGTCAATAACGAACATAACTATGCATGTTTATGTATGTAAATGTACTGTCAGTGATAGAATATTATTTAGGAACGAAGAAAATGCTCCACCTTTACGTGTTTTGAAAATGAAAATATTAATAGTAAATATATTTGTGTTTCAAATACTACAAATACTAAAAACAATACTATGGCATGACATTTGTATGTAACTATGTGATAAAGACTTCAATGCATAAAATGACCACCCCGGTGTCAACTCTCGAACCTACTAGATGCTTTTAAGATGAGGTTGCTTCCGAATGCACAATTTTGTTAATTGCGCAACAGTTGTTTCAAAATGTATGTATACATTTCAGACCCCGCCCTCCATGTGAATATAATTAAGTCGAAACGATTCATTATCGCAGTCATTCAAGTTTTATCATTGACCATATCTCTTTCTTTTGTCGTAATGGCGCATTGGCAGCCATTACAAGAACTATAATTAGTCACATGATTTTCAGGCTTCACCCACAAGATATCAGGAGAAACACTTTAAATATATTTTCTATCAGGAAAAGAAATTATATTACATATACGAGACAAATGCAAAGATAATAGATAATAATAAGAGGCACCGGCTAGGATATGAGTAAATCGCTGACCGGTAAAATATCTTGTTTACACTGCCGTAAATATTATTCAGATCCTAATTAACGTTATAAAAGTTCAGTTCCTAACAAACAATTTACATTACATTGAGACTGATTGTGCAGCTACATAGCTGATTATATCGTCTGTCTCTCTCTGGAACAATATTTACTTTTCGGGCACTAACTATTACAATTTTAAATAAATCATGTATATTTTTGAGCTAACAGAGTGTGTTGACGACATACGCAAATTGTTACAACCCAAACTTTACTCAGAATTATTTGCCAATGTAACAAAATTGACTATCGTTAGTGTGTCTTTTAGCCATTCCCACGGGTGTGCGAATTATATGCGACATCATGCCTTATAAATATTTTCATCCACGATTCCAAACACAACAAATCAATATCTTTCAAAAAAGAGAGATAAGAAAGAGATAGAGAGAGACACCACTGTCACCCTTATCCAGGTCTCATGATCTGTTGTCTGCACAGCTGCATCCTCTTTGCTTCCCCCCTCCCCACCATTTCACCGTTACTGCATTGTAGTTTTCTTTGGTTGATTGTGTTGGAGTGAAGAACTTTTGGGAGCATTTTCGTACTGCTGTTTCCATTTGTAACGATAAATATTACTGCTCGCCTATATAGTGCACCATAGCTTTCATAACTAATTGTGTACAAGGCCGAAATTCTTTGTTTGTTATAAATATATTACGGTAAGATACTTCACGAAATTTAAATGTGAATTTTAGTAGTGGACGTCCACGTTCTATACTGTAAACACTGTGATATACAAATATATGCAAAGGTCACATATTTAACACTCAAAATAAACATTTCATCTATCCTGCTCCTTAACACACTAGAGATCACATTGTGCAGACTTTGATGCCTCTGAGTCGACCTCTGAACAATCGTTTCATCTATGTCCATGTCAGTAGTTGTTCAGGCACAACAGCGTAAAGTATACCTGTTTACTGGTTAGCAGTTTCATGTAACAGCTATGCTATAAACTCCAGAAATTAAAGTCTGCAATATACTTAGGCTTTTCAGAGATGTTCTCAATTTTACTAATGACTGATCTGGTCCTTATGACCAGATATGCTTTTATGAGAAGTACTTGTATTTCATTCCTCTCTTATGTTTCTTGACATACAAATAAAGTAAGGAATCATGCTATTTACATACTGTATTTCATGATTGCCCTGTTTCTCGTTTTTGTAATGTATACTTCTATTGTTTATTCCAGTTTATGTACTTTAAAATGGCCTAAGGCCGAAATCTGTATCATATAACGATAAAATAAAAATTATTACAGTCAAATGGCAGCAGCATCATTAAAAAAATTTACCAAGACTGTGGCTTCAGCCAAAATAAAAACTATCATTAGAGTATGGTTTGGGTTACATTCTACTCTGAGGAGAAAGGAAGTCACCAATAGGTAAATATCAAATTATAGTTTTTCCTTGTTGAAGTATTCATAAGTATGAGCTGAATTACTCAGCTGCTGAAAAAGAAAATCTGTCTATTATTTGGAGTCTACATAAAATTCAGGTCCTCTAAGGCGACATACGACATAGACACAACTGATACCCGAACTCCCAGTACTTTTAAATGTGTTATCTCGCCTATCTCTTGAGGTTTAGTCATTTGAGGTCTGAAACAGGAAATAAATTTGAAAACTCTTATTAAAATTATTTAACCGGCTGAAGGGTGTAATTCAGCCAAAGAATAATATCCATAGACATTTGGAAGAGAAATTAAATAAAGAGGTCCATAACATAGTAGAAAAGAATAATTGTACGGCAGCAACTCGTGACTTTGAGGTGAAGTGTATAGTGCTAATCAAGGCTTAACACCTAACTTATAAGTTCTAATATAAAGTAAGAAACTAATAGTCACATTGCATAAATAGGAAACATATCACATGTAGTGTTTCTAAAGAAATACTGTAACAATTGTATTAAGAAACAGGTATCAGTGAAGTATGGTGTTATACATCACACCGGACGTGTTAAACAGTGCTATAGCTTCTGTAACATTAAAGCAAACCTTCAATTATGTGAATGATTCTACTGCTACCACCCAACTCAAAAACCCACACATTTTACTTTTGTCACTAAGCTACTGTTCCTTCACCTAAAGCTAAAATGTGAAGAGATAATTTTCTCTCGCAGGCATTATGTTGTTATATGGATTACAAAATAGTCGCTTATAAACTAAATCTAACTTTCATGTCTGACAATTTTAACTTTCAATTTTGCTATAAGAATGCTTTCTTTTCCAAACCCCTTTTTATTTTCTTTCAAGGGATTGCGTTACAACTGTGCCAGGCATATTTTTCGGCATTGCAAAATAATTGATAAGAATGAGTATTATCATTTTAATGTGCACTGCAGCAGGATTTTTTCTTTGGAATTAAACAAAATTACGTTGAAGAGGGGAAGAATAGGCAACGTACTTGACTGAAACCCTAATTTATGATGTGCCAACATCAGTGCTAAATTTAAACACAATTACCTGACGTCTTAACTTTAAAATAGCATAATAGCATGTTAGTATTTTTTATAAGAAGTAATTACATCACAATAATTGCTGCCAAAAGTAATATGCATAAGTACTAAGAAAACAATTTAAACCTGATATAGATGGGAACTTATGACATAAAAGCATTCAACCATAAGCATTTATTTGCAAAGTAAGACTAATTATGTCACATGTGATTGGTGGACAAGGGGAGAAAGTATTGTAACAAACATGGTGCTGTGCCCTCACACATACCATATGGTAGGAAGTAGCGTGGTTCTTCTAAGAATTGACTTGTACATATTCTGAGATAGCAATAGGGTTTCGTATATCAGTGACACCATCTTTATAGAGTGAAAGAGGACCACTGATACAAAAGAATCAAAAAGGCATGAAGGACAATTCCTATAGGATTAGCATATTTAGTCCTTTGAACATTGCGCCATGTTGTGTTATAGGAAAGTTGCTGAGTTGTGAAAGATGAGAGATATAGTAAAACAGGAAAATACTAAACATATGAAGAGTTTTTGAGTTTTTGTCATAGAAAGATAACAGTGTTATAAGATAAAATCATCAGAAGATCTCTACCTACTGAAAATGTAATTCCACCCAAACTGTTATTAAGACAAAATTGTAAAAATAGTAGGAAAGCATAAGGCAGCCGGAATATACGTTTGCCCCTGAAAACAGCAAGTTTGCAAAGGGCTTACTTGCAGTTATAACACAAAAGAATTCAGTTACAAACTTACTACAGTGCCATTAAGAGGCAAAGCAGTATCCAGTCAAACAATTAGAGCACATAATCTAACTTTAGGTTCCAATATTTATCACACTGCAAATAGAAAGATACATTCCTTCAGTTACAACTGAGCAACGATTGCTACTGAATTCGTTAATCATGATGAAATACGTGTAAAATGAGAACCCCATTAGTATACTTATATGTTAATGGTTATTAATTTGATAATTTATAAGTAAGTTGAGAGATTTGTCAGGAAAATGTATTTGTAGTATAAAATAAGAGCAGACTGATAGAAGTTGGGCATTGGCATTAATAGAAGTAGCTACACTTAATGCAGAACCATTTACCCAAGTGGGAGGATGTGTTGTGTTATATAGCACTCCAGAGGAGTGATGTGTGTTTTCCCTATGTATCATTACTGACAAATGATTCTCAAGAAGGAAAACCATAAGTCTATGTATGAATTGAACTGAACTCCGTCCGAACAGGCCTTGGTAGGCCCTATGGTACCGACCAGCCACCATATCATCCTCAGCCCACAGGCATAACTGGATGCAGATATGGAGGGGCATGTCTTTGCTGTATGTCAGTTTACGAGACAGGAACTGCTATTTCTCAATCAAGCATCTCCTCAGTTTGTCTCACAAGGACTGAGCGCACCCCACTTGCCAACTGCACTCTGCAGACTGGGTGGTCACCCATTCAAGTGCTAGTCCAGCCCGACAGCGCTTAACTTTGGTGACCTGACGGAAACTGGTGTTACCACTGGGGCAAGGCCGTTGGCATACAACAAGGTATAGAAGAGAGCAAAAATATTTTGTCCTGTCTCAAGATGAGGCAAACGTGGCAATCTGCTAATCATTAGCATGTCAAACGTACAGCGAATAATGCTAACCCTTGGGGAAATGTCAGCAATGAACAGGAAAATACACAGTGTGAACTTGACGCATATGCCTGATGAGGCTCATTGAACGTTTTGAAGAGGCTATTCTGGCAGGCATCGGTGCATCCAGCTGAAGACTGTGGTGCTTATTGGAACAAAAGATACCTGTCCTCTGGGCTCCAAGGTCATATATGGAAATGTAGTGCATACATTCATAAAGGAGGAACTTGAAACTTCAAGCGCAAGGAGAGAGCATGTAGAGGAACTATGGCTGAAATTTAAAAGAATAGTTGACAGCGCACAGAGGGATATTTACCCTGTAGAACAATTTGTGATGGGAGGGACGTTCTACAGTATACAGTCGCTGCAAGGAAACTTCTAAATAACAGAGGCTACTATAATAGGTAAAAACAATGGCATATGGCTATAGACAGAAAGATACTCGATGAAACGCATTTGTCTGTCAAGACACCAATGCATGAAGCCTTTAGTGACTATGGTAGTAGAATATTGTTGAAAGATCTTTCACAAAACCTAAAGAAATTACCTTGTATGTAGAGACTGTTAGTAGCACCGAAGTTAGTGTCCAGTCAATCTCAAATGGGACAGGAACTGATATTGAGGGTAGGAAAACAAAAGCTGAAAAGCTTAACTCCGTTTTCAAGTGATTCTTTACAAAGGAAAACCCAGGAGAATTGCCTCAGTTTAATCCCCATACCACTGAAAAGATGAGTGAAACAGCTGGTAGTGTCAGTGGTGTCGAGAAACAGCTGAGATCATTAAAATCGAACAAAGCTCTAGGGTCCGATGGAGCCCCTATCTGATTCTATGCTGCATTTGCAGCTAGGTTAGCCCCTTGTTAACTATAATCTGTCATTGCTCGCTTGAACAAAAAACCTTGCCCAGTAGTTAGAAGTAGGCATAGGTCACACCTCTTTACAAGATGGCTATTAGATTGACCCACAAAACTGCCTACCACTAGCCTTGACACTGATGTGCTGCAGAACCTTGAGCTAAAACATAATGAATATCTCAAACAAAATGGCCTCCTCCATACCAACCATCGCGGATTCTGAAAACATCGATCATGTGAAACCCAACTCACGCTTCTTTCACATGACATACTGAAAGCTTTGGATGAGGGCAGTCAGGTGAATGCTGTATTTCTTGATTTCCGAAAGCCGTTTGACTCAATAACACGTCTATGCTTACTATCAAAAGCACAGTCATATGAGATATCAAGCAAAGTCGTAATTGAATTGAAGGTTTGTTTCTAGGAAAGACACAGCATATTAACTTGTATGGAGGGTTATCGTCAAATGTATGATAGAAGTAACTTCAGGTGCGCCCCAGGGAAGTGAGCTGGGACCCTTGTTGCTCAGTTGTATATTATTGACCTTCCAAACAATATTAACACCAACCTCAAACTTTTTGCATGTGACTAAGTTAACTATAATGAAGTATTGCCTGAATAAAGTCCACAGATGTTTAGTCAGATCATGATCACATTTGAAAAGAGTGCAAGGATTGGCCAATTGCTTTATGGGTTCAGAAATATAAAATTGTCCACTCCACAAAACGAAATAGCTTAGGATTCTATGACTATAATATCTATGATTCATAGTTGTGATTGGCCAGTAAATACAAATATTTGCTTCTAACACTTTGTAGGGATGTTAAATGTAATGATAACCATCTTATGGTGCTGCAGTTCTTCTTGTTATGTGCTTGCTACGGAATGGGAAGAGGAATTCCGCCTTATGCAAGACACCGTTTTTCTGTTTTGCTTAACCCAGATATGTTGCAGCACATTTTGTGCTATCTTCAGTCGGTTCTTTTTTATTTTTTAACTGTAAAATTGTTCTTACAAATTAACATTTTGAAAAACTTTTGGTACATAATATTTACGATTGTGAATGAGTAGTTGTTGTAAAATGTTGTACATCATTTGTTCATAGTCCACATTTGAGATATTTATTAATGGCCTGATGCACTTCGTGTTGCTTATAACATTATGTCAAAGTTCTGTTTATAGCTAATTGGCAAAAAGAGTGGATGCATTAGTTTAAATACCTTACATGATACTATTGGGCATTTATTTTGGTAGAAATTCCTCTATACAAGCTACAACTTCTCATCTGCAAAACAGCAAAAGATAATTTTTATTTTTCTGTTTATTATGCATTTTAAATCGGTAATGAATATATGTCACGTTTTTCGAGTGTAACGTACGGTTTTGCTATTGTGGTGCATTCTCATATGTTGCTGGCGATGTGACTAGGTAGATTTCGTGGCCTATGATCGCTTGACACTGCACTTTCACCGACTTTTCAAAACATAGGCAGAGCTTTCGCAGCCATTATTTGTGGTGGCTGTATGGTGTTCATTTGTTTCGTAGCGCATCTGGCTCGGTTAGTTTGAAGTGTATTTGACACCTGTAGTGTTTGGTTTGTTTGAGTGTGTGTGTGTCTGTGTGAGTGTGTGTGTGTGTGTGTGTGTGTGTGTGTGTGTGTGTGTGTGTGTGTTCAGGAGTGAAGTAAAGAGAGAGAGAGAGAGTGAGAGACAGAAAGAGAGAGAGAGAGAGAGAGGGAGGGAGGGAGGGAGGAAGAAAGAATTTTTCTTCTCCTGAGTTGTTTTGGTGTGGGTGTTATTTGTATTCTTCTATTGTGGCGAAGGGGGTTTTATTGCACAGTGATGTGTATTCATTGAGCACTTTCTTTCCTTAGGCTATTGATTTTTTTGGATGGGATAGTTTTCTTCTATAGTTAATTTTTTGTATAAGCTGTTACTAATTTTAAGGATGTGTAAATCCATTTCAGTGTTTGTGGGTGTTGATTGTGTGCTACCAGGTGGTCTGCAAATGTTGAGTGTGAGCTATTGCTTTTCAGCGCTCTGAGGTGTTCTGTGTACCTGGTCCTGAAACTCCTGCATGTCTGGTCCATATATACAGACTGACAGCAGTTCCAAATAATTTGGTATATATCGGACTGGCTGTATTTGTCAGTGTTGTTGGTATTTGTTCCAAGTCTGCTTTGTATTGTGTTGTTGGATCTGTATGCTATGTTGAGTCTTTGTCTCTTTAGTATATTACCCACCCTGTGTGTGACTTTGTTGCTGTAAATTATTATGTGCCATTTGTTGCTTACTGTCTGCTGATTTGTTGTGTGTTGTGTTGTGTTCGTTTGTGTGTGTGTTTCATGATTATGTGTTGTTTTATTTGTTTTTTGTGGTTTGTCTACTCTCTTTGTATCATACCCATTCTTCTATGCACCTTGTTTTATTGTATTCCGTTCTTGTGTGTAATTGTGCTTGTTCAAGGGTATTTTGTTCAGTCTGTGTAGTAAATATCTAAAGCTGTCTTCTTTGTGAGTTATGGGGTGATTGAATTGGTTATGAATAATGGTGTTGGTGATTGTGGGCTTTCTCTAGATTGTGAATTCATGTTTGTTGTTTCTTTTGTTTATGGTGAGATCTAAGAAATTAATTTTTTCATCTGTTTGTGTTTCAATGGTGAACTGTATTTGTGGGTGGATGGAGTTTACGTTGTCATGAAGTTCTTTTATGCGAGGCTGTTGTTCATCTATTAAGCACATTGTGTCATCTACATATCCATACCAATATATTATTTTGTTCTGTTTTGGTATTACTGTTTTGCTAAAGATTTGTTTTTCTAGCTGATTGAGGAAAATGTCAGCTAGGAGGCAACTGATTGGGGACTCCATAGGTAGTCCATCTTGTTGAGAGTAAAATCTATTGTCGAATTTGAAGTATTTTTGCTCTGGGATGAGCGTGAGGATTGCTGATATTTCTTGTATGTTTGTTGTGGGTACATTTCCTTGTTTTTGAAGGTTTATTTCTAGGATGTTGATGGTTTCTTCTGTTTGGTTGTGTTTACATGGAAAATATGTCAAATAAAATCAATGTTGCTGTTTTTGGTATGTTTTCATTTCTTATTTTTTTCTGTTAATTCACTTGAGTTCTTTAGACTTCTGTTTTCATTGTATTTGTATACTGTCTGTAGAAGAGTGTGTGTGTGTATTTGGCTAAGTAGTATGTTGATGCTTTGGTAAGGTTTATCAATGGACATATGGGTATTCCAGGTTTGTGAACCTCAGGCAATGATTTTAGGGTGGGAGCCTTAGGATTTTCTGTGTCATTCTTTTAATTTGTGCTTCTATGAAAATCGTTTTTGTGTTTTTCAGGGTTTTCTGTAACTTACTTTGGTGTCAGTTTGTAGGATCATTTCTTAATTGTGTGATGTTGTTGCTCTGGTTGAATTCTAATGTTTTGTCAATGTATTCCTGTTTGTTTATGATTACTATTGAAATACCCTCGCCGGATTTTGGTGATTTTGGCATTTCTTATGTTAATTTGTTCTGAAGTTTTCTGTATGTTTTTTCTTCAGCAGTCCTTGTGTTTTCTTTTATGGTGGTTTAGTTCTATTTGATTATGTTTCTTATTTCCTCAGCAACTAGCTCTCTTGTTAGACTGGCATTGAATTCAGGTGTGTTTAGTTTTTCTCGTTGATTTAAGATGTGTTCAGTTTCTGTTATGATGTTTTCTACTTTCCTATGTGACACCATTGTGTTTATGTTATGTTTGGGACCCTTTCCAAGTAGCCTGGTCTCTTCTTCTGATGATTTTGTCTGTTAGATGGATCATTCTTTTGTGATAGGTGTGTTTATTGTATTGGTGGTGGGATTGGTAGGTGTTTGTGTGTTTTATCATTTTGGTGAGTTTCTTTTGCTGCATTGTCTATTTTCTGTCTGTTATGGTATCTGTGTATTTTCTAACCCTGTACATTAATTCATCAAAAAATGGTGGATACTTTATGTGATTTGCTAGTTCTGTATGCAGTCTGTATAGTTCAATATTCAGAATCTGTTTTTTGGAACAGAAAGACCAGATTTCTTGCTTTATCCACATCACTTCAGGCTTACATTTTGTCTGCTGTGCTGCTGATTACATGTTGTTTACAGTTATGGTTACATAGTTAGGTACTGTTTTATAAGCCAAATATATTTTGTTGTGTTTTATGTTGAGTATGGTTCTTTGAAGTTTATAGTTGTGTTCTGGAATTTGTTGAAGAGCTGAGAAGGAAATACCTGGCTTGGCGTAGAAATAATCATCTTGTGGTGTTGCATTTCTTCTTCAAAGTGGGAGCAGGACCTCTGCCTTATGCAACACACTGTTTTTCTGTTTTGCTTTACCCAGATATGTTTCAGCACATTTTGTGCTATCTTCAGTGGGTTCATTTTTATTTTTAACTGTAAAATTGTTATTACAAATTAACATTTAGCGAAACTTTTGGTCCAAATACTGCCCACAGATAGGAAAATTATGGAACCCTCAGTTTAATAAGGCACTGTAAACAAAGTTTATTACATATGTAGCTTTAGTGGAAGCTGTTGTAAACATTGACAAGAACACACTCTCTGAGGTACGATGGATAAAACGTAAGAAGAGAAAGGTTAACTACAATTTGTATAGAAACCAGTCTGCAGTAATAAAGAGTCGAAGGCCATGGGCCAGAAGCAGTAATAGACAGTCGAATGAGACAGCGTCGTAATCAGTCCCTCATGGTATTGAACCTCTGTCTTTAATTAGTACTTATGAAAACTAAGGAGAAATTTGGGAAGGGAGTAACAATTCAGGGAGAGAAATGCAGACCTTGCAGTTTGTTGAATACATTGTACATCTGTTAGAGACGACAAAGGACTTGTAAAATCAGTCTACCAGACTGGTTGATGTCTCGAAAATAGCTTGTAACATGAATTTCAACAAAAGTAAAAAACAGATGATGGAACGCAGTAGAGGTAAATCAGATGATGCTAAGTGTGCTAGAGAATCAAAAGACCATTTAAATTAGAGTACTGAGTTTTGATGTTTAGCCTAAGCGAGATATTAAACGTACACTGGGAACAGAAGAAAAGCGTTTGTAAAAAGTAGAAATTTGTAAACATCGAATACAAATTTTCTGATGGTGTGTATCCTTGAACCTCGTGTCCCTTAGTGAAATATGGACGAAAAACAGTTCAACAAAGAAGAGAATATAAGTGTTTGGAATGCTGTGCTATAGAAGAATGCTGTAGATAACTTGGTTGGATGGAATAACTAATATGAAGATCACTGAATTGATTTAGACAGAAAATAAATTTGTTGCTCAATCTGACTGAAGGAAGGAATAGACTGATAGGACACAAGGAACAGTTATGTAATGGACGAAAGTGTATGAGGGGAGGGGATGGAGGGAATAGAATTGTAGACAGACAGAGAGAGAGAGAGAGAGATCAAGGCATGGATACAACATGCAGGTTGGTTGCAGCAGTTACGTACAGATCAATAGGCTTGCACAAATAAATAAGGATTAAGCACACAATCGTATTAACGTATGATGAGCGATATTATGCTTTAGGATTCAAGCTTCCAAAGTGGCATTGTTTCATACCTTCCAAATGCACTGCCTGACAACAAAAGTGATCCTTCCAGAAGACGAAGGAAGCTAAATGAAACGTCATTTGTTTGTAGGGTGTGAGATGCAATTTTAGTGGTTACAAGGTCGACAGAATTTTACGGAGAATTTGGCAATATGCCCCCACTTGTCAGTATGCCTTTCCAACTACAGTGGCCTGGATGCATGCACTGTTTCTAATTGAGAAACATGTCAAAACCGTTGTATCCACATGCGTGGCCCACACATGTTGTAACTGGTCCTTGATATTTGGGATCTTGCCACTAGAACATGGTTAATGTCTGAACAGGTTCCACAGTTTGGGGACACATTTGGGGATGTTGCTAGCCACGAGAGTGCCTCAAAATCATGCAGACATTTCATAGAGAATGTGCCATGTGTGAACGAGCATTGTCCTGTTGAAAAATGGCACCACAATACTGTCAGATGAGAGGGAGCACATGATGATGCAGGATGTCCACCCCAAACCGTTGTGCCGTCAGAGTCCCTCAGTCGTTACTAGTCATAGCCTAACGTCATACCCAATGGTGCCCATACCATGACACATATACTAATGCCACAGTGTATCTCCTAGACATTGGAAGAATGGGATCTCTCACCAAGTCACCGCCATACTCGCCGACGATGGTCATTTATAGTAATGCAGAACCTCAGTTCATCACTGAAGAAGTGTTATACCATTTATCAGTGGTCCATGCTTCCCAGTCATGGCATCCCTCCAAAGGCAGCCTCTTGTATTGTGATGTTCACAGCAGCCAAAGAATGGAATGGTAATTCATCAGTCCAGCATCTGCAAGCTTCTTTCCACCGGTACAGGATGATACAGAATGTTTCAGGTTGTCTGTTACTTGTTGTCCAACAGGTGATGATGTGAAGGGGTTATGATGAGCTTGGCACACAATACGGCGATCCTCCCTCGTTGCAGTCAAACGTAGTCTA
This sequence comes from Schistocerca piceifrons, assembly GCF_021461385.2. Classification (NCBI taxonomy): domain Eukaryota; kingdom Metazoa; phylum Arthropoda; class Insecta; order Orthoptera; family Acrididae; genus Schistocerca; species Schistocerca piceifrons. The sequence continues at coordinate 106,108,065 of NC_060139.1, forward strand.
CCATAAAATTAACGATGAGTTTGCTTGTCCTCGTGTTTCAACGCAACCCAACTTCTTGTCACTGTCAGTAGTGGGATTAAGGGGCTATGAGGACACTTTGATATCAAATTGATATGTTGATTAATTAAATTTACATCAAATTGATATATTAATTAATTAATTAAATTGATGTCAAATTGATATGCTAATTGATTAAATTGATGAGGAAATCACTTAACCTATTGCTATGTTAATTGATTTATGAGCCCCAGGGGATAACCTGTCCGTGTGACAAGACCCCATCCCACCATACCCCTCCCCCTCCCCTCCCCACCTGGAAACCACATGCCACTTTTAATATCAAACTGATCAAAAAAGAATGGTGGGAAACAGTTCAATTGCAGTACCTCCACTATTATGGCGTCATCTCACATCCTATTGCTGGATACTGGTGTAATGATGTCAAAAGGCTTACTACTTCGATCGCTATTCGATCCTACAACCCCTTGGTCCACCCACCACTTTCTGAAGATATTGATCCACTTTTGATTGATAGACTCGACTGGATTGATCGCTACAGCGCATTTGTGTACTTGGCTGGAAATACCTCATCAGATTGATTTGCTCTGTGAAATACTGTAATTTGCAGGTGACAGGTAGGTAAAAATACTTGTCAAATAGATTGCTTATAACACTCACCACCAACATAACGTTTCCATTAAACATATCTGGTGAAAATCGCTCAGGTCGGATCTTCGCCAATTTCATGTTCTGTATATACATGCTGCTCTGAAGCCAGAGAGAATATTACAGTGATGCCCACCAGTCGATTTAATTGGGAGAGGGGGAATATTTGTCCTCTCCATGTTGATTCTCTTAAAATTTGCACACAGTTCATGTGATCATGAAGGCAGGCCAATGCATACCGAGTGGTAGTTTGCAAACAGCCACCCAGATGGCCCCATAAGCGCCACCACCTGGACCTGTCCTTATGACAGTGGGCACAAGCTTATTTCTATGAACTAACACCCTCCCCCTTCGGAGGAATTCGTGATAACTGATATGAGCATCCCCTTTATATGTGATACCTGGAAAATCTATTTTGAAACACATTCTCTCTCTCTTCCTCTCTCTCTCTCTCTCTCTCTCTCTCTCTCTCTCAAGTTGCTACCTCCTGTTGTAACATCTGAACCTTATATAGGTAGAAAACGAAGTTTTTCTTATGTCCAGCTACCTAGTTTCAACTACTTTTCAAGGTCATCCAGCTACATATCTCCCATACACACAGATCATTGCAAACAGGATTCTTTTTGGGAATGTTATTGGTGGCTTAGAGAGAATCTGAATCTAAAATTGTTTATTCTTGCACACAAAATCCTTATTACTGTATATATACACATTTATACATAGAAAACAACTCTTTCTTTACGTTTGGTTGGTGTACATAACTGAGTTTTCCTGTAAACAGTCTCTTTTATGGATTTAGCAATTAGTTCTGTTCTTTTCAGCAGTTCTTCTAGACGAGAGCATTCAGTGACTTCAATCTTGCCTCTGATTTCTTGCGTAACAGTATTGTTATAACATTCGAGATCTTCATGGGTGTATGCTACCATCTCTTCTGCCACATATTCTTGTGGAATTTCCATATATAGAACTTTATGTTTACAACTTTTGCAAACGAGTAAACATTAAATGTTGTAATACCGTCTGGTTTAAGCTCTAGAAACGGTAGTTCTGTTGCTAGATGCACATCATCCAGTCCAGTTAAGTTGTGGGCTGGCCATGTGGGCAGACACAAAGAAAATAGCCTTTAACTTGTGCCCTTTGTCTCAGGGACAGGTCCGAGCGGCGGTGCTCCCTGTGGGTCTGCGCGGCTGTGTTGTGAACTACTACTTAGTAGCCTCCATGATAGCGTGTACTGCGTTGGAATTTGAGAATATTCAATATGATGAGGACGATTATTTCTCGCCCCCCCCCCATGTAAATTGATCGGTTGATAGCTGGACAGTCTGTCTCTCTTGCCTTTGAGTGTCTGGCATACGAGTTGTGTGAATATTGGGAGATGAGCACATAACTGCCGGCGTGGCTGGTGTGAACAAAGACAAGAGTATGTGCGATAATTGTGGTGTCACCGCCAGACACCACACTTGCTAGGTGGTAGCTTAAATCAGCCGCGGTCCATTTAGTACATGTCGGACCCGCGTGTCGCCACTGTGTGATCGCAGACCGAGCGCCACCACAAGGCAGGTCTCGAGATACGGACTAGCATTCGCCCCAGTTGTACGACGACTTTGCTAGCGACTATACGGACGAAGCCTTTGCTCTCATTTGCCGAGAGACAGAATAGCCTTCAGCTAAGTCCATGGCTACGACCTAGCAAGGCGCCATTAGCCTTACATAGTTTGATAGTTATCGTATGAAATGTCTCAACAAGAAGAACGATGTATACAACAAGGATAAATAAAAGTTAAGTATTCGAGGAGCTGCATACTTTTCTTATTAGCATTCAATACTTATCCTGTTCCAGAAATCACGCCAGTCGGCGGGTGTGTACGCGTGCCTTTCTTTCGGCTACCCGTCACTGTGGACTGGCTGCCTTGTCAGTCCACTACATTGGCGACGAGGGAAACGTGTTCTTTCTAATTGCTTACATTTACTTGTGTCATGGCTTCGCCAGACGTACTGTCCGAATTTTATCGCTTGCAGAATCAGCAGACGCAGGCGTTATTGGATGCCCTTGGACAGCTCGTCCAGGGTCAACGTGCCATTCAAACCGATGCGGCAGCCGCCGCTTCACCGCTACCGCAGCCACGACATGCAGTTGCACCGCCGTTTCGCAACTTTGACGTGGCGCACGAATCCTGGACTGAGTGGTCACGCCAGTTTGGATTTCATCTCGCCGCCTACAGAATTCAAGGTAATGAGCGGCAGCCTCACTTATTGTCTTGTGTCGGCGTGCAAACGTACCGTGTGATAGTGAAATTATTTCCCCGACGCGACGTAGCAACTCTGTCCTACGAGGAAATTTTGTCGGCATTGGACGCCTATTTCAAAGAAACAGTTAATGTCGTTGCAAAAAGGTATACTTTCTTTCGTACAAAACGTACGGCCGGTCAGACTAATAGGGAGTGGGTTGCAACTTTGCAAGGACTTACTAGGGACTGTGCATTTGAATGTGACTGTGGCCTTCCTTATTCGGATACAATGGTACGTGATGCAATTGCACAGAACGTTTCTGATGTTCGTATACGGGAGCAAATTTTGAAACTAGTTAATCCCTCCCTTCAACAAGTGATGGACATATTGGATAGGCAAGACACACTTGACTGTGCTCAGGAATGTTTTGAATCTTCGCCAGCAGTGTGTAACATTAACCGGCCCGCCGGGCGCGCTGCGCGGCCCGGTAAACTGCCCTCACACACGACCGAGCAGCTGCCGCCCCGCTCTAAACCAGGTGTGCCGCGCCAGCATCCAAATGCAGTGAAATCGTGCCCGCGGTGAGCTACTAGACATTCGCGTGACAATTGCCCATCACGCCAAGCTATTTGCTTTTTCTGTAATAAGAAAGGACATGTTCAAAGTGTTTGCCAGAAAAAGCTCAGATCAGGAATCACAACCATTCCAGGCCCTTTGCTTTGCGCCGGAATCGAACCAAGGACACTCAGGCTCGTGAATCTTCGCCCATGGGCATTCATGTAGTTAATTCCACTTCGTCCAGTGACACTTTCTTTAACAGTGACTGTGTTCGTCCCGCAAAAAGTGTGCGTCGACGTCGCCGGAAATCACGTCAATTAGCAAGTGATTCTGTACCTGTATCAGTTCAAATTGCGCAAGACCATCGCTCTTGTCGCCAGCTGGACAATAAACTTTTTGTAGATTTGGACTTTCATGGCCACGTGATACCATTCCAGCTCGATACCGGAGCTGCAGTTTCATTGCTCAATCACGACACGTACAAACAGCTGGGCAAACTTCCGTTGCATGCCGCAACTGTTAAGCTCACTACATATTCAGGACAGAAAATTCCTGTGTTAGGACGGTGCAGCCTTCTTGCAACATACAAGGGACAAACAAAACTTGTGTCATTTTACGTTCTTCGTTCGTCTACTGCAGTGAACTTGTTTAGTTTAGATTTATTTCAATTGTTTAACACGTCTATCGTAAATCAGGTCCTATCAGTGAATCAGACTGTGCCTACAGACAGTGTTTCTAGTGTATGTGAAGAATTTGCAGACATTTTTGCACCGGGCCTTGGTTGCGCTAAAAATTATGAAGCACATTTGGAACTGAAAGTAAACGCGCAACAGAAATTTTTCAGAGCGCGCAATGTTCCTCACGCATTGCGTGATGAGGTCGCAAGAACATTCAACGATTTAGAATCACAAGGTGTGAGTGAATGTGCGCAATGCCTATTCTCTTTCAGCTCCGCTTCATCGCTTACGCCGTACAGGTGTTCCGTTTCTCTGGACGACGGAATGCGAACGCGCCTTTCGCCAGTTGAAATCGGCGTTGCTTTCAAATACTTGCCTTACGCCATTCGATCCCCGGAAACCCCTTTTGTTGATGGTAGATACATCGGATTTCGGGATCGGTGCTGTGCTTGCGCACAAAGTTGGCTCGCATGATCGCCCTATTGCCTTTGCGTCCAAATTGCTCTCGTCTGCGCCAAGAATTTATTCACAGATAGAGAAAGAAGCTTTGGCTCTCGTGTTTGGTGTTACTAAGTTCCATGATTTCTTGTATGGTCGTCACTTTACCATCATCACAGACCACAAACCTTTGACGTCGCTTTTTCATCCGAACAAGCCTGTACCTCCGCGTACAGCGCAGAAATTCATTCGCTGGTCTATTTTCCTCTCGCAGTACCGCTACGATATCTTGTATCGGTCCACCGCTAAGCACGGAAACGCCGATGCGTTATCCCGTTTGCCTGTTGCTGAGGATAGAGCATTCGATTCTTCCGACCTTGCTTGCATGTTCATTGATTCGGAAACCGATGAAGTGGTCGAATCGTTTCCGATTGATTTTCGTCGTGTAGCTACAGCCACCGCTGCTGACCCTGTCCTTGCTACCGTTTTGCGTTTTGTTGCTACGCAATGGCCTTTGTCAAAGTCTCGGATCGAGGATCCGTTGGTTCGTCGATTTTTTGCTCACAAGGAGAGACTTTTTGTACGACGTGGTGTTTTGTTGTTGCGTTCTGATAATGATCAGTCCAGAATCGTGGTCCCATGTTCGTTACAGTCCTCTGTTTTACGGCTTCTTCACCAAGGACATTGGGGTATAGTGCGAACGAAACAACTTGCTCGTCAGCACTGTACTTGGTTCGGAATCGATGCTGCGATTACGAATATGTGTTCTTCTTGCATGGCGTGTGCCGAACAACACTCCGCACCGCCGCGGAAAGTCTTTGCATGGCCAAAAGCCACTTCCCCTTGGCAACGCTTGCACATCGATTTTGCTGGTCCATTCTGGAATGCTCGATGGTTGGTTCTCGTAGATGGCTTCAGTAATTTTCCTTTTGTTGTCCGGATGTCTTCCACGACGTCATCTGCCACCATCCAAGCGTTGTCTGCTATCTTTTGCATTGAAGGTCTTCCGCAGACTATTGTTTCCGACAATGGCCCACAATTCATGTCCGCCGAATTTCAGTCATTCTGCCAGGCCAATGGTTTTCAACATCTGACTTCCGTGCCGTTTTCGCCTCAGTCAAACGGTGCCACTGAACGATTGGTCCGGACTTTCAAGTCACAGATATTGAAGATGAAAGAATCGCATTCTCGGGAGGACGCGTTGTTGCTCTTTTTGTCATCGTATCGCTCGCAGCCCCGAGATGGTCGCTCGCCGGCTGAGTTGCTCCACGGTCGTCCTCATCGAACCTTGATGTCTTTGCTGCATCCGCCACATCAGGTTCCAGTGCAGCGGCAGACTTCTGCTTTTGCTCCAGGCGACGTTGTATTCTATCGCAACTTTCGCGGTTCACGGCGTTGGCTCGCAGGGCGCATTTTTCGCTGCCTCGGCCGCGCGATGTATTTGGTTTTGTGGGCCTCTGGTGAGGTGCGTCGGCATCTCAATCAGCTGCGCCTCTGTCGTCGCACGGGTTCTGCCGCTCCCCGTCTGCTTTCAGCGACGGTGCCGTCCGGTCAGCGCTCTGGGGACCCATCTACTGGCTCGCCTCATCCCAAGGTGTTACCGACGATGCCTTCCATTTTGCCCCATGGCGACGCGCCGCCGCAGCCACCGCCGCCGCCGCCGCCGCCTGTTCTCCCGCCGGCGCCGCCCGCATTCGACGCTTCGCTGCAGCCGCCAAGCGCCTCCCTGGGTCACGCGCCGCCGATCGCGTCCCGTGACCAGCTGTCCCCGCCATGGAACTCTTGCCCGCTCCGGACCACATGATGTCATCGCGCGTCGGGTACCCCGACGCAATGGAGGTCGACCCTTCGGCCCCTCCTGTCTCATTACGGGCGCATACACCGCATGTTGACGTGCACCCTGGACTAGGTTTTCAGGCGTTTCCTAGCTCTCCTCGGACCGAATGGCCGGGTGCGGGTGGCACAGCCTCGCCTGTTATTAGGCTCCCCACCTCATCGCATACGTCAACATGGGGTCCTCCCCACGGCGGGCGGAACCCTTATAACACGACCGTTCGCCGATTTGCGGGGGAGGAATGTGGTGTCACCGCCAGACACCACACTTGCTAGGTGGTAGCTTAAATCAGCCGCGGTCCATTTAGTACATGTCGGACCCGCGTGTAGCCACTGTGTGATCGCAGACGGAGCGCCACCACAAGGCAGGTCTCGAGATACGGACTAGCACTCGCCCCAGTTGTACGACGACTTTGCTAGCGACTATACGGACGAAGCCTTTGCTCTCATTTGCCGAGAGACAGAATAGCCTTCAGCTAAGTCCATGGCTACGACCTAGCAAGGCGCCATTAGCCTTACATAGTTTGATAGTTATCGTATGAAATGTCTCAACAAGAAGAACGATGTATACAACAAGGATAAATAAAAGTTAAGTATTCGAGGAGCTGCATACTTTTCTTATTAGCATTCAATACTTATCCTGTTCCAGACTTGACGCCAGTCGGCGTATGTGTACGCGTGCCTTTCTTTCGGCTACCCGTCACTGTGGACTGGCTGCATTGTCAGTCCACTACAATAATCACGTTTGTTTGTTGTTTTTTCTGCCACATATGTTTAATGGAAACGTTATGGTTGTAGCGAGTATTTTAAGCAATCTATTTGACGAGCTTTTCTCCCTATCTTATCTCCCACAAATTACAGTATCCAAGACAGTCAATCGGTTTGATGAGATATTTCCCGCCAAATATGAAAATGAGCTGTAGTTACCAATTCAGTCACGTCTATCAATCAAAATTGTGCTTTTATTCCCAGGGGGCAGTGGGGGAACCAAGGCACTGTGGGATCGAATCCCTGTAGAGGCAGTAAGGATTCTGACCTAATTGCACCCATAACCACTAATATAATACGAGGTGACATCAGAAGAGTGGAGTTTCCACAGTTGAGCTACTTCCCCAATTTTTTATATATTTGATACCAAAAGTGGCGTAGGGTCTCCAAGAGCAGAGGGGATGGGTGGGGGAAGGATGGTTAGGGTTGAAAGGCAGCGGATTTTTCTACGTGGGGAGGGGAGGGGGCAAACGGGCTCAGAACTCAATGATACGTTAAAAGAAGGGGGTGACAATAAAGAAACGTCCCATGGCCAGGATGCCTTTTCCCAGAGGGTTGAGGAGGAAGAGGGGTTGTATACATGGAAGAATCCTGGAGATACTAAAAGGCATCAGATAGATTATATAATGGTAGGACAGAGATTTAGGAACCAGGTTTTAAATTGTAGGACATTTCCAGGGGCAGATGTGGACTCTGGCCACAATCTATTGGCTATGAACTGTAGGTTAAAACAGAAGAAATTGCAAAAAGGAGGGAATTTAAGGAGATGGGACCTGGATAAACTGACTAAACCAGAGGTTGTACAGGGTTTCAGGGAGAGCATAAGGGAACAATTGACAGGAATGGGGGAAAGAAATACAGTAGAAGACGAAAGGGTAGCTCTAAGTGATGAAGTAGTGAAGGCAGCAGAGGATCAAGTAGGTAAAAAGACGAGGTCTAGTAGAAATACTTGGGTAATAGAAGAAATATTGAATTTAATTGATGAGAGGAGGAAATATAAAAATGCAGTAAATGGAGCAGGCAAAAAGAAATATAAACGTCTCAAAAATGAGATCGACAGGAAGTGCAAAATGGCCAAGCAGGCATGGCTAGAGGACAAATGTAAAGATGTGGAGGCTTATCTCACAAGGGGTAAGATAGGTACAGCCTACAGGAAAATTAAAGCGACCTTTGGAGAAAAGAGAGCCACTTGTATGAATATCAAGAGCTCAGATGGAAACCCAGTTCTAAGCAAAGAGGGAAAAGCAGTAAGGTGGAAGGAGTATATAGGGGGTCTATACAAGGGCGATGTACTTGAGGACAATATTATGTAAATGGAAGAGGATGTAGATGAAGATGAAATGGGAGATACGATACTGCGTGAAGAGTTTGACAGAGTACTGAAAGACCTAAGTCGAAACAAGGCCCCTGGAGTAGACAACATTCTATTAGAACTACTGACGGCCTTAGGAGAGCCAATCCTGACAAAACTCTACCATCTGGTGAGCAAGATGTACGAGACAGGCGAAATACCCTCAGACTTCAAGAAGAATATAATAATTCCAATCCCAAAGAAAGCAGGTGTTGACAGATGTGAAAATTACCGAACTATCAGTTTAATAAGTCACGGCTGCAAAATACTAATACGAATTATTTACAGACGAATGGAAAAACTGGTAGAAGCCGACCTCAGGGAAGATCAGTTTGGATTCTGTAGAAATGTTGGAACACGTGAGGCAATATTGACCTTACGACTTATCTTAGAAGAAAGATTAAGGAAAGGCAAACCTACGTTTCTAGCATTTGTAGACTTAGAGAAAGCTTTTGACAATGTTGACTGGAATACTCTCTTTCAAATTCTGATGGTGGCAGGGGTAAAATACAGGGAGCGAAAGGCTATTTACAATTTGTACAGAAACCAGATGGCAGTTATAAGAGTCGAGGGACATGAAAGGGAAGCAGTGGTTGGGAAGGGAGTGAGACAGGGTTGTAGCCTCTCCCCGATGTTATTTAATCTGTATATTGAGCAAGCAGAAAGGAAACAAAAGAAATATTTGGAGTAGGTATTAAAATCCAGGGAGAAGAAATAAAAACTTTGAGGTTTGCCGATGACATTGTAATTCTGTCAGAGACAGCAAAGGACTTGGAAGAGCAGTTGAACGGAATGGACAGTGTCTTGAACGGAGGATATAAGATGAACATCAACAAAAGCAAAACGAGTATAATGGAATGTAGTCGAATTACGTCGGGTGATGTTGAGAATATTAGATTAGGAAATAAGACACTTATAATAGTAAAGGAGTTTTGCTATCTGGGGAGCAAAATAACTGATGATGGTCAAAGTAGAGAGCATATAAAATGTAGACTGGGAATGGAAAGGAAAGCCTTTCCGAAGAAGAGAAATTTGTTAACATCGAGTATAGATTTAAGTGTCAGGAAGTCGTTTCTGAAAGTATTTGTATGGAGTGTACCCATGTATGGAAGTGAAACATGGACGATAAATAGTTTAGACAAGAAGGGAATAGAAGCTTTTGAAATGTGGTGCTACAGAAGAATGTTGAAGATTAGGTGGGTAGATCACGTAACCAATGAGGAGGTATTGAATGGAGTTGGGGAGAAGAGAAGTTTGTGGCACAACTTGACTAGAAGAAGGGATCGGTTGGTAGGACATGTCCTGAGGCATCAAGGGATCACCAATTTAGCATTGGAGGGCAGCGTGGAGGGTAAAAATCGTAGAGGGAGACCAAGAGATGAATACACTAAGCAGATTCAGAAGGATGTAGGTTGCAGTAGGTACTGGGAGATGAAGGAGCTTGCACAGGATAGATTAGCATGGAGAGCTGCATCAAACCAGTCTCAGGACTGAAGACCACAACAACAACATCAATTTAATTTATTAACATAACAATTTTATTTCAAAATTGTCCTCATACCCCGTTTACCCCTTACTGCTGTCATATTTAACTACCTAGTAAATCTGGATATTGCGTGATTCATTTAGGCTACCAAATGGAGACCCTCAATGAAGCCTCTTTCATATTGTGTGAGATGCGGATGACGCTGTCTCACACAAGTATATCGCTTCCTCATGTCCTTCGCAATGGCCACTCAACATCTGACGTTGTTCACACCCCTTATCTATCTTGCAGGTCTTGTACAAACATAAAACCCAAATATCTCTAATTCACCCAGGCGGCCATTCTTCTCGTCACCGAGAACTGCATCTTCAAACTATTTACATACCCACGGATACTGTGTAGTGTATGACATTTACTGAGATCTAACCACGTCTCCTTGGTGCTTCACTTTGTCCCTTGCTAAGAGTATATGGCAGATCCCACGACGCCATTGGCCCAAGTTGTCAAGAAGGCACTATGCAAGCTGCTGGTGGCTCCATAATGATGTGGGCTGTGTTCACATGGAATGGGCTGGCTCCTCTAGTCCAACACAACCCATCATTGACTGGAAATGTTTATGTTCGACTACTTGTAGACTATTTTCAACCATTCATGGACTTCACTCTCCCGAAAAGCGATGAAATTTTTATAGATGACAATGCGCCATGTCAATGGGCCACAATTGTTCGCAGTTGGTTTGCAGAACATTCGGACAATTCGAGTGGATGATTAGGTCACCCAGATCGACCGACATCAATTCCATCGCACATTTATGGGGCGTAATCGAGAGGCCAGGTCGTGCACAAAACCCTGCACTGTCAACACTCTCAGAATTATGGACGGCTACAGAGGCAGCAAAATGGTTCAAATGGCTCTGAGCACTATGGGACTTAACTTCTGTGGTCATCAGTCCCCTAGAACTTCGAACTACGTAAACCTAACTAACCTAAGGACATCACACACATCCATGCCCGAGGCAGGATTCGAACCTGCGACCATAGCGGTCACGCGTTTCTAGACTGAAGCGCCTAGAACCGCACGGCCACACCGGCCGGCCAGAGGCAGCATGGCTCAACATATCTGCAAGGGACTTCCAAGGACTTGTTGGGTCTAAGCCACACTACGCGAGGAATAGGGAGGTATCCCATGACTTTTGTCACCTCAGTGTATTATTAATGATTATCTATCAGGAGTCGTGGTCTCGCGGTAGCGTTCTCGCTTCCTGAGCACGGGGTCCTGGGTTCGATTCCCAGTGGAGTCAGGGATTTTCACCTGCCACATGATGACTGGACGTTGTGTCGTCTTCATCATCATCATTCATCCCCATTATGGTCGGAGGAAGACAATGGTAAACCACCTCCACCAGAACCCTGCCTAGTACGGCAATACGAGTCTCCCTCATCGTTCCCCTATGCTCTGCCAAGGAGTATGGGACTTCATCATCATCTATCAGGAGTAAGACTTAACAGAATTATTTGACAATGTTTGAATACCAGTTTTTGTTAGTAAAGTCAGCGATTTATTTTACCTTTGAGTTTCATTTCATAGTGAGTCATCCCTTACCATGACTGGTGAAAAATTGTGATTACCTATTAAGCCACTTCAGGACAATAAATTAGCGTTTATTAATTACATTTGGCACAATGTAATTAGCTTTGTTTCATCGAGCAAAGCTCTATGTATGCAGTTAGCAGCGTCATTAACCTCTCTTTAACTGAGCAAGCGTTTGACATATTTCGCGCAAGAACTGGTTGAAGCTCTTCTCCTGTTCCGGGTAACAGGTCAGATTGCTAACATGAATTATCGAAATGGATTCTGAGAACTGGTGGAAAGCATTGACTGCCTTTTGCAATATTAACCAACCACACCACTCCAAAGATGTCCTACGAAAACTGCGATGTGATGCGGCGTTTTTATGAAAACTGTTTTCGCAGATAGTGAAGCGTGGCCAAGTCACTCTTCGCAATATGCACCACCGTTCAATTGAAGAGAGACACTAGCTGGGAGAAGTTGATAGACATTAACCTTGGTATGTATATGTTTGGTGCAGGCTTTTCATAAATCATATTACTGGCACTTGCCTCTGTTTTACTGGTGATACTGTGAACAGCGGCAGTTATCTACAGTTCTCAACGAAGTTAATGCCATAGATATTCCAAGATGTTCCACTAGATATAAAGCAATCTTTATGGTATCAAAATGGTGGATGTTTGACACATTCCATACGGGTAACAGAATTTGATAACAAAGCTTCAGGTGATCGTCGGATCAGTCGTTGGCCAACATATATGCTCCTGACTCTCGCCAGACTAAACACATTTGGGTCTTTTATATCAGGGGGACTTGAAAACATGTAGTCTACTAGGAAACGTCGACGCTTCCTGAAGATATAAAAAGTCTGTGCTACATCCAATTTAAACTTAATGTGCAGTAGCGTTTGTCTCAAAGTTGATTCATCAGTGCTCATGGTCGAGATTTTTATCCTCTGTTAAGACATTCATTATACGTAGTAAACACATGAATACTACCTGAGCAACATCATTTCTTAGATGTGATACAGCAGGCAGATGTTGGTGGAATCCTTCTTGTGACCTCTGGACAGTGGTTTGCAGCGCTTTTATGTTGTAGCTATTTGATCAAGTTCCATACACGTTGTGTCGCTGGAGTTTCCTTAAAAGTTTCTATCCAATGCCATAGAAATAAGCAAGTGGTTTAGTTAAAAGATATTTTTGTCCTGATTCGGTAACTACATACGCTAGAAATTACTTGCGTACGTCAGAAAACTTACCACTGGGTTAGCTACAACTTAACGAGAAGCACACGTCAGTATATTCTCTCCTTGTGGATAACTGAACTGCTGTACCTGTCTCTCCAGCTATATTATCCCTTTAGCACTTACGTGCGGTAGGTCCGGCATTACTTTTGTGTCTCGCACACGTATAAACAAATTTTTGTTCTGACTGGAAGCCGTGAGTATTAGGACCACATCTGCAACGTAAGCGGCTTTACTTGCAGCCTTACCGATTTTGTACACTGATGAGCCAAAACATTATGACTACCTGTTCAATAGCATGTTTGTTCATTTTTGCAACGAAATACATCACTGATTCTGTGTGTCCGAGATCTGACAGTTCGTTGGTAGGTTTGCGGGAGCGTGCGGCATTAGATGTCTACGCACAGGTCATGTAATACTCGTGATTAATGGGCCGCTGGTTTGTGTACGAGGTAATGGCGGCCGACAGTGGCCCTAATGGGTTCCATAGCATTTACATCAGGCAAGAAAAATGTTCAAAAGTGTGTGAATTCCTAGGGGACCAAACTACTGGGAACAACACACACACCCATACCCTAGTGAGGACTCGAGACTCCGGCGAGAGGAACCGCGCAATCCGTGACATGGTGCCTCAAACCATGCGGCCACTCCATCAGGCAAGTCATCAATGTGAGTTGCCGTCGGAGAAGACATAAGGCATGAAGGGATGAAGGTGTTTCGTTGCTTTCAACGTGTCTTCGATTACTACCACAGGTCCCATGCAAGCGCGAGAGAATGTTTCCCATAGAGTAATACTACTCCCACCAGCCTGTGTAAGTGGCGCGCTACACGTTTGGAGCTGCAGTTCACCTCGATGACGGGGTGTGTGTAGACCTAGTGAAGGGAAACTTTGATTCACCCTAAGATCCGGCACGTTTCCGTTCACCGACGGTCGAATCCCCGTGGTCCCGTGAGCACTGCAATCGTAATCGACGATATAGTTGGGTCAGCAAGTGACTACGTAAGGGTGGTCTTCTATGGAGTTCTATGTTCGACAACCTACGTTGAAAGGTGTGCTCAGAAACACTTGCGCATGCACCAGCATTGTGCTCTTTCAGCAGAGATGCCACAGATCACCATCCGTCCTACTTTACAGAGCAGACAAGACTCTGAACCTCACGTTCTGTGATGACCCATGGACGTCCAACCACTCAGCGCCAAGTTATAGTTCCAAAGTCCTTCTACCTCTCTCCGTAGATGCTCAAGACAGTAGCACGTGAACATTCGACTAACTATACCATTTTCGTTATATTCGTTCACACGCTTTGCGTAATGATAACGTGTCCATTGACAATGTCGCTCATCTCAGTGGATATCCCCATTTGGAGCACGTATCTGCGCTAGGGAGATCCCCTATCACCAGCAGCATCCAACTTCGCAGTGGGCAGTTATCATAATGTTTTGGCTTATCGGTGATCTCTAGATCGACGTGAGTGCAAGCAAAGGCATCTTCGGCCGTTGTCAATTTTGATAAGAGTGTTCGAGGTACGGCCAAATTATGAGGTTGTTTACAACACCAAAGTTTCGACGAATATTTTAAGTGGTTCTCACCACAGCTACGACTAGTAGACGAAGTTGGTACACCAGCTGTCAATTCCGTAATGGCACTAACTATAGCAGTTCTCGTTGCCCTCGATGAGACAAGTTTAAGTGTTTTGCCGCATTGGGATTCGCACCTTTCGTGGGCATAACGTTACCAGTCATTCGATCTGATCACGACTAACACCATGATTTAAGGCTTGAATGACACAGGCTCATCCCCTATTCTCTTCATGTTCCGCAGTGGGTTCTCACGTAGGGCTGTTGGACAGGCACCTACTAGAGAAAGAGAGGGTGTACCGTGGAGAGCTTGACTTACCAGTAGTCTAACGATTCCTGGTGAAAAGGAGCAGCTCGTGTTCCGTGGTGGATACTGAATTTCACTGACTCTTCTGGAAAGACACAGTTCAAGCAATTAATTGTCCCTATCGTAGGACACTGAGCGTCTCTAGTGGTCTTTGGAGGCATAGTGTTACTTCCTAGAATCGCTGCAATATTTGTTTTCGTGTCATGACTAAACGACACGTTATCCTATCAGCATAATTCTTAAAATCTAACAAGCATGTAACTCAGTGTCTTCCTCTATTATTTTCAAATTATTTTCCAGAGGTCATACATGGGGACGATTAAAGGTGTACTCCACCAGATGGAGCCTGTTCAAAAGTTTTCTATTGACAAAAAGTCCTTCGTCACACTATTCCTACAACGAGAAACAATGAGAAGAAATGTGAATGCCTGCCGTTTAGCTAGGTTTTCAAATTCAGTCGACTGAAGTGCTTTGAATTTCTGCACAAGACGCCTGAGTAAATTCGAAAGCAATACATGCAAAAACTCAAAACTCTATTAAGCTGTTTTTTTTTTAATTTTCTTCTGACAACAGCAACATCGTTTGCACCAGTTAATTGTCCAACGTGGTATGATAGCTTCTAGTTGAACAAGAAATGTGACGCATCCCTTGAAGGGCTCGCACTGCAAGACAAGGGTTGAAATCAGTTTCCGTTCATCAATATTTGAGTTATCAGTTTTGTCCCTAAATCACTTGAGGTGGTTGTAGCCGCTGGTTCTTTTGGATAAACCACGACTATTTTCTGTCCCAATAATTTTTGTGGCACCTAACCAGTGAAGTTAATAAACTGTACTGTAGCTGTTAATAATTATTCCACACCGGTGCGGCGGAGCTTGATGTTGTGAAGTAAGATAAACGCGAAGAAAGTATTATCGTTGACTACTCGAACAATATATAACGATTTTTCTCTACGTTATAATGATACTTCGTTTGACTATACACACCACTTTAAAAATAAACACCACTGTACAGAGTTACTTATAAAAACACTCCTACGTCGAAAGTGTTGAAGAAGTTCATGACGTCATAAATTAATTTCTCCTAATATATGATACATAATTTAGAGCGGAGCAATGCAAGTCTTCTAATGAAAAAGATGTACTCATCGCTTTCCACATTCCTGGTCAGAAGTGGCGTCTGGATAAAATTCTAAACCTCCGTAGTGTATAACATACAGTGAAATCGCACGAATCTGTTGATGACGGTTGGTCTGTCACATGAGGATGTGGTGCCTAACAGTCCTTTTGTGTTTTAGGGAACTAACTCCATTATTAACAAACCATGATTATCCATTGCACACCTAAGGCTATTATTACATTCTTCGATTCTACATCATTTCGCTTCCGTCAGGCCGATCACGAAATTTGCCGAAGTAGGAGCTCGTCAAAGGCATATCCTACAAGCATATTGATAATAATGTGACGGGCACAAATTCCCATAAGTTGTGTAGTTAGGAGGGGACTGTACTCACGCAGATATTGGTCCTCTTCCGGTTTCTGTTGGAGCTCTAGGGGTGGATGAGCCGCACCCAGCGACGGAACAGTATTGCCCGTTTGGCAGGTCGTTCCGAGTATTCAGAGGGCCTGCAGGCAGACTGGCAGGCTGTATCTGATCGCTGAATGGCAGGGGGCGGGAAATCCCCACCATCGCCAAGTCATTCAACTGGGTGCCACACCAGGCGATTCACAACACGTCTCACCTGCAGATCAGAAAACAAAACTGGAGTTCTAGTAGTTGCAGCACAAGTAATAGTCTTCTATGTATAGTCACTTATTGTGAGAAAGTCAAAACACAGCAAGAGCAGATGAAGACAATTAAAGGCGGTCGTTTCGTCCAAAGCTCCTTTTATGCG
This sequence comes from Schistocerca piceifrons, assembly GCF_021461385.2. Lineage (NCBI taxonomy): Eukaryota > Metazoa > Arthropoda > Insecta > Orthoptera > Acrididae > Schistocerca > Schistocerca piceifrons. The sequence continues at coordinate 106,124,659 of NC_060139.1, forward strand.
TCGTCCAACTGTGTCCTACGGTAAGTCACTTGCCACGTCACAGACGATCGGTCAACAGCTATCCCTGTCGGGAGGGTCAGTATACCTTCGTAAACAGGAAAGATCCTGTATGTCTATAGGAATGCCGCATCTTTTACCGGTACTGGGCAATTCTACCACTGGGCGCGTATATTTTGGTCGGTTGCCTCACACAGTCTGAAAGAAAAGGCATACCTAAGCAGCAATATTTCAGACTCTCTCTCTTGTATAACTGATACGGCCGCATTCAGTCAGTAACTCTGAACAGTGTGGTAAGACTGCAGCAAACTGAGAATCCGTGACGGATCCATATAAATGGAAACTGCGAGAGTGTTCAAGTTCGGTAAAATCGTGTCTTTTTCGCGTTGCGTTCTGCTTTTCTAATTTCCATAGATAACGAAGTGCCTCTATTCTTTTTATTTTTATTTTTTTCGATTGCATCAGAACACGTAAGCGTTGGTATCTGTCTCTCAGATAACCAACTGTAAATTCAAGCGACTTACAAACAGATTCTCTCAATAGGAAGGCTATTTCTAAGCAAGTTGTAAAATTATTCTAGCGTAAATTTGGTATCGAAAATTGAATATTCTACTTCGATATTTGTTTTTAACCATAACCAGATTTGCTTAGACATTATACGGTACTGTTCATTCATTTGGATTTCGTAATTTCAGTATGTACACCTTCCTTTCTTCACAGGTTTAGCTTATGTTTCCTACCTCCATATATCAGCACATACTATTTGTTTGATACAAAACGTACTCCATTCGTTTATACCGCAACTTGCTCAGTGGCTTGTTACAAATGCTTACTGCGCTGGCATTTATCTTCCATAAGAACTTTTCAGCAGTGCAGGTAAGGCGTTACTGATGCTGTTCATCGAGTTACACTGCTATGGCAAAAGTCGTGGGACAGCTGTATAGGCACGTGGAGATGACGGTAGTACTGCGTACAAGAGGTATAAAAGGGTAGTGCGTAGGCGAAGCTGCGTTTGTTCTCAGGTGAGTCACATGAAAAAGTTTCCGACGTGATTGTCGCCGCACGAAGGGAATAAACAGACTTTGAACGCGGAGTGGTAGTTCGAGCTAGACGCATGTGACACTCCATTTCGGAAATCTTAAGGAATTCAATATTCTGAGATCGACAGCGTCTTAAGCGTGCCGAGAGTACCCAATGTTAGTCATTTACTCTCACCACGGACAACGCAGTGGTTAATTGCATTCGCTGAACGAACGAGAGCAGCGGCGTTGTCAGCCCTAACAGAGAAACAACACTGCGTCAATCGACCGCAGAGATCAAGGTGGGACTGACGACGGACGCATCCGCTAGGACAGTGCGGTAGACGACGGACGTATCCGCCAGGAGAGCGCCGCGAAATTTGGCGTTAATGGCCTATGCGGCATCAGACGATTTTCGCGTGCTAACAGAACGCCATCGCCAGAGTGCCTCCACTGGGCTGATGACCGTATAGTTAGGAGCCTAGACGATTGGAAAACCGTGACCCGGTCAGATGAGTCCTGATTTCAGTTAGTAAGAGCTGATTGTAGGGTTCGAATGGGGCGCACACCCCACGCAGCCATGGACTCAAGTTGTCAACGAGGCACTGCACAAGCTGATGGTGGCTCCATAATGATGTGGGCTCTGTTTACATAGAATGGACTGGGTCCTCTGGTCAGACTCAACCTATTACTGACTGGAAATGACTGTGTGGCTACTTGGAGACCATTTTCAGGCATTTGTGCACCTGCTGTTCCCAAACAGCAATGAAAGTTTAATGGATGACAATGTGCCATGTCACCGGGCCACAGCTGTTAATAACTTGTTTGAAGAGAATCTGGACAATCTGGAAAAAAAGGTTTGGCCACCGAGTGCACCCGACATCAATCTCATCGAATATTTGTGGGACTTAATTGAGTGGTCAGTTCATGCACAAAAATCCTGCACCAGCAACACTTTCGCAATTATGGACGGCTACAGAGGTGGCGTGGCTCAATATTTCTGCAAGAGAATTCCAACGACTTGTTGAGTCCATGCCACCTCGAGTTCCTACACTATGCTGGACAAAACGACGTCCTACACGATGTTAGGAGGTATCCCAGTGTACAAACAGATTCTCTCACTCGCAAGGCTATTCATGGACAATTTGTAAAATTATTTTATCTAATTTTGTGCCATAATTTCGGATAGAAAATTAAATTCTCTAATTACATGTTTGTAACGATAATAACTTATCCTGTGTATCAGATTTGCTCACGCATTATACTGCACTGTGCGTTCATTTGGGTTTCGCAATGTCACTGTGTTACACTTCCAGATTTTAACTCATGTTCCTTACCTCCAACTTTCAGTAGCTGGTATTTGTTTCATATAAAACATACCCGATTCATTTACAGAGCAATTTGCTCAGCGGTTATGCTACAAACCTTTAAGGTGCCTTCATTTATCTTTCATGAGAACTTTTCAGCAATGCAGGTAAGGCGTCAATAATGCCTTTCATTATATTAAATGGCTGCACATTCGGTGTAATCGTAAATTGTAGCGTCCGTCATACAGCCTCACTACTGTGAACTTCTTCATTAGCGTAGGATATGCAGGTTACAATCTAGTATTTAACACCAATGCCACTATATCGCAGGATCACTGGGCCGATTTAAAGCCAGATCAAAAATTTTCTTCACTTGGGTATTCTTTATTTCCGTATGTGTGTTGTCCTAATAATCTCATCCCATCTTCATTGACGCCCGAGCGGCCTCAATTAAAACATTTTAACTAGGCAGCCAAACAGCTCCAAATGAGATCTCGTAGCCAATAACCCTCACAACACCAAGGAGGAAAGGGGGAAGTGGGGTTGTACTTTATGCCCATCATATGAAAAAAGTGTCAGTCAGTTACTTGATAATTTAAAATTTTGAAAAATATTATTAAAAAATTTTAATCAGTTCTTCTACCATTCCGTATACGACTTCGATTTTTGAGTTAAGCTTAAACTAAAAAATATAAATCTCAGTAGTAGATGTCACTTTCCTCAAGGCGTGTTGTATTCAATATTACCGGGTTCAGGGAAATACTTATAGACCAATATCTCTTTACATAGTATGTTGAGAGTACACGTCAACAACATGGAACTAAATTTAAATTTTTTATATATTTTTGTGCTGGTGATAAAGTCGATAGCACACGTTACATAAAGTGGGTGAAGATGCTAAATGCGTACTAAAAGGGATTTTCGTGATCTGAACCCTATGTACGTACATATCAGCACCTTTCAGAAAGGATTTTCCTAATGTGATTCAAGAAAAGTATCGAATTTTCCTTTTTAATTTCTTTTAGGGCTGGTGAATAATACCCCCGTTAGTAAGGTGCGTTAAGAATAATGCCTCTGTTTTGCTAGGGATACTACGACGATTTAATTTCACTTAGTTAAGGAAAGAGGCCCCCCATGAACCATGTACCTTGCCGTTGGTGGGGACGCTTGCGTGCCTCAGCGATACAGATAGCCGTACCGTAGGTGCAACCACAACGGAGGGGTATCTGTTGAGAGGCCAGACAAACGTGTGGTTCCTGAAGAGGGGCAGCAGCCTTTTCAGTAGTTGCAAGGGCAACAGTCTGGATGATTGACTGCTCTGTCCTTGTAACACTAACCAAAACGGGCTCGCTGTGCTGGTACTGCGAATGGCTGAAAGCAAGGGGAAACTACGGCCGTAATTTTTCCCGAGGGCATGCTGCTTTACTGTATGGTTAAATGATGATGGCGTACTCTTGGGTAAAATATTCCGGAGGTAAAATAGTGCCCCATTCGGATCTCTGGGCGGGGACTACTCATGGGGACGTCGTTATCAGGAGAAAGAAAACTGGGGTTCTACGGATCGGAGCGTGGAATGTCAGATCCCTTAATCGGGCAGGTAGGTTAGAAAATTTAAAAAGGGAAATGGATAGGTTAAAGATAGATGTAGTGGGAATTAGTGAACTTTGGTGGCAGCAGGAACAAGACTTTTGGTCAGGCGAATACAGGGTTATAAATACAAAATCAGATAAGGGTAATGCAGGAGTAGGTATAATAATGAATAAAAAAATAGGAGCGCGGGTAAGCTACTACAAACAGCATAGTGAACGCATTGTACTGGCTAAGATAGACACGAAGCCCATGCGTACTACAGTAGTACAAGTTTATATGCCAACTAGCTCTGCAGATGATGAAGAAATTGATGAAATGTATGATGAAATAAAAGAAATTATTCAGATAGCGAAGGGAGACGAAAATTTAATAGTGATGGGTGACTGGAATTCGGTAGTAGGAAAAAGGAGAGAAGGATACGTAGTAGGTGAATAGGGATTGGGACTAATAAATGAAAGAGGAAGCCGCCTGGTAGAATTTTGCACGGAGCACAACTTAATCATAGCTAACACTTCGTTCAAGAATCATAAAAGAAGGTTGTATAAATGGAAGAAATCGGGAGATTCTAAAAGGTATCAGATAGATTATATAATGGTAAGACAGAGATTTAGGAACCAGGTTTTAAATTGTAAGACATTTCCAGGGGCAGATGTGGACTCTGACCACAATCTATTGGTTATGAACTGTAGATTAATACTGAAGAAATTGCAAAAAGGTGGGAATTTAAGGAGATGGAACGTGGATAAACTGAAAGAACCAGAGGTTGTACAGAGTTTCAAGGAGAGCATAAGGGAACAATTGACAGGAATGGGGGAAAGAAATACAGTAGAAGAAGAATGGGTAGCTTTGAGGGATGAAGTAGTGAAGGCAGCAGAGGATAAAGTAGGTAAAAAGACGAGGGCTGCTAGAAATCCTTGGGTAACGGAAAAAATATTGAACTTAATTGATGAAAGGAGAAAATATAAAAATGCAGTAAATGAAGCAGGCAAAAAGGAATACAAACTTCTCAAAAGAGAGATCGACAGGAAGTGCAAAATGGCTAAGCAGGCATGGCTAGAGGACAAATCTAAGGATGTAGAGGCTTGTCTCACCAGGGGTAAGATAGATACTGCCTACAGGAAAATTAAAGAGACCTTTGGAGAAAAGAGAACCACTTGTATGAATATGAAGAGCTCAGAGAAAACCCAGTTCTAAGCAAAGAATGGAAAGCAGAAAGGTGGTAGGAGTATATAGAGGGTCTATACGAGGGTGATGTACTTGAGGAGGACAATAGTACGGAAATGGAAGAGGATGTAGACGAAGATGAAATGGGAGATATGATACTGCGTGAAGAGTTTGACGGAGCACTGAAAGATTTGAGTCGAAACAAGGCCCCAGGAGTAGACAACATTCCATTAGAACTACTGACAGCTTTGGGAGAGCCAGTCCTGACAAAACTCTACCATCTGATGAGCAAGATATATGAGACAGGCGAAATACCCTCAGACTTCAAGATGAATATAATAATTCCAATCCCAAAGAAAGCAGGTGTTGACAGATGTGAAAATTATCGAACTATCAGATAAATAAGTCACGGCTGCAAAATACTAACGCGAATTCTTTACAGACGAATGCAAAGACTGGTAGAAGCCGACCTCGGGGCAGATCAGTTTGGATTCCGTAGAAATATTGGAACACGTGAGGCAATACTGACCCTACGACTTATCTTAGAAGAAAGATTAAGGAAAGGCAAACCTACGTGTCTAGCATTTGTAGTTTTATAGAAAGCTTTTGACATTGTTGACTGGAATACTCTCTTTCAAATTCTGAAGGTGCCAGGGGTAAAATACTGGGAGCGAAAGGCTATTTACAATTTGTACAGAAACCAGAAGGCAGTTATAAGAGTCGAGGTACACGAAAGGGAGGCAGTGGTTTGCAAAGGAGTGAGACAGCGTTGTAGCCTCTCCCCGATGCTATTCAATCTGTATATTGAGCAAGCAGTGAAGGAAACAAAAAAAAAATCGGAGTAGGTATTAAAATCCATGGAGAAGAAATAAAAACTTTGAGGTTTGCCGATGACATTGTAATTCTGTCAGAGACAGCAAAGGACTTGGAAGAGCAGTTGAACGGAATGGATAGTCTCTTGAAAGGAGGATATAAGATGAACATCAACAAAATCAAAACGAGGATAATGGAATGTAGTCGAATTAAGTCGGGTGATGCTGAGGGAATTAGATTAGGAAATGAGACACTTAGAGTTTTGTTATTTGGGGAGAAAAATAACTGATGATGGTCGAAGTAGAGAGGACATAAAAAGTAGACTGGCAAAGGCAAGGAAAGCGTTTCTGAAGAAGAGAAATTTTTTAACATCGAATATAGATTTAAGTGTCGGGAAGTCGTTTCTGAAAGTATTTGTATGGAGTGTAGCCATGTATGGAAGTGAAACATGGACGATAAATAGTTTGGACAAGAAAAGGTTAGAAACTTTTGAAATATGGTGCTACAGAACAATGCCGAAGGTTAGATGGGTAGATCACATAACTAATGAGGAGGTATTGAATAGAATTGGGGAGAAGAGGAGCTTGTGGCACAACTTGACTAGAAGAAGAGATCGGTTGGTAGGACATGTTCTGAGACATCGAGGGATCACCAATTTAGTATTGGAGGGGCAGCATGGAGGGTAAAAATAGTAGAGGGAGACCAAGAGATGAATACACTAAGCAGGTTCAGAAGGATGTAGGTTGCAGTAGTTAGTGGGAGATGAAGAAGTTTGCACAGGATAGAGTAGCATGGAGAGCTGCGTCAAACCAGTCTCAGGACCACAGCAACAACAACAAGGAAAGAGGCCAAACTCATTTTTGCTGCACAAACTGAGCCTATAAGGCCAAATTTAAGCACCATTTGAGGCAGTCAGTGCTCTAGTTGAAAACTGATTTATGTTATTTCCGAGTAATCCCCTTGCCCTCTCCCCCTTTTTCGTTGCGTTTTCGTAAGCTTTACCATCTCTGAAACAAAACTTCGAAGTCCAATTGCGTTATGAATGGGTCTCGTTTAGTGTCTGGTGATACATTTTATAGCAGAAAACGCGTTCATAGTTTTATGTTAACACTCAGATCCAATTAAAAAAGAAGTGGCAGACTTCCATCATCACACTTTCTTTTCATACTTTTTGCGAAATTTTCTGTTAAAATTAAGAAACTTCCGAATTATCTTAATTAACATCGAGGAACTGACGTTCTAAGAGTGGAAGGACAGGAATAGGAGACAGCACTTGAAGTGTTCAAATAGGGCTCTAGCGTACACTGCTTGTTATTCAAGCATTGAATAAAAATAAGAGTTCAAAAAGGAAATGAAATTCGATAAGAAAAGGCAAAAACTTCAGGATTTGTAATTCAGTATAGGGGGCCGAAGAAAATGGATGCCGCTTGAGAAAATGATTATCAGATGAACATTAACAGTCAGAGAACCAGGACAGAGGTAATGAAGTAAATGGAGGAACCACCTGGTAGAAATTATCCCAGATCATAATTTAATCGTTATGAACACTAGGTTTAAACAACGTGAAAGACGACAGTTTATGTGGCAGAGTCCCAGACACACTGAAGGTTTTGAAACTGATTATGTAATTATTAGAGAGTGTTTTTCCTACAGCACATACCGACTTTGACCACAATATGTTGATTACGAAATTACGAACTGTAGGTCGAAATCGTAAAATAGGAAATACATGGAGTGGAACCTGGATAAATCGAAAAAATTATTAGTTGCTAAGATTTCCAAAGGCGGTATTAAGCAACAGTTTACCGAAATAGGGAAAGGAATACAAGAGAAGATGAATAGACAGGTTTATGAGGTGATGTAGTAAAGGAAGCAGCAGATCCAATCCGCAAAGAAAACAAGACCCAACAGAAATTATACTGAAAATACATGGGTTCTGCAACTTGTTTGGTAAAAGGATAAAAATTAGAAATACAGCAGGTAATAGAGAATTCATAAATCTGCAAAATTAAATTGACAGCAGCTGAAAAAATGCAGAGCGGGTATGGCTGTAGGTGAAAAGTAATGACGTTGAGGAGTATGTGACTGTGGGAAACACAGATAGTAACAGTGCATATGATGTGGGGCTCCTGGTGTCTTCAAATACTGTCCTGTGAGACAGTATTATATCTACGTTTAACATGTTTGAAGTTTAATCAGTTTTTTGGCTCCCAATCTAAACTGGAAGTTATAAATCACCAAACTTTCCCAATACTCCCTTAAAGAGCATACCACACGAAAGTCTGAACAGGATGATACCCTCAAACTTCTATCAGTTCATAATAATCTCAGAAACTCATTCTACATATTGCTTTAGGCAACATTTCATTCGTTAGATAATAAAGTTTCATATTTCTATTTTCCATTTTCTGTATGTTAAATACCTTTGCATATTAACTACATATTTTGGTTTCAATTACTCTCTTTCAATGCATTTCACTGATACTCTTAGTGTAAATTCCGGATAAAGGAATATTGTACTCATGTGCCAAACCATGAATAGTTTTCCTTCCACAATTTGCATCTTTAGCTTCAAAGATAGTAACTTCATGCTTCTGAAAACTGTAGTTCATATTTCACATACTTAATAAAAGTTTATTCATTTTGTTTGTTACTTAAATAGGAAAAACTTAAAAACTGATGAAAATTGCAAAATCTTGAAAGTTTTCAGTAATAATTCTGTGTTGTGATCACAAGACATATTTACTATCGTGCACTAATATTTTTCAGGTACCTAATAACTGAAAATACAGTTTTGCGGTTGTTTTCTGGGTTGTTAACATGCTCCCTACAAATCGTATTCTTAAGATAAGATAGCTGTGTATGAAATGAAATGCACTTACAAAAATTTCACCTGTCAGTTGCATTAAAGTAGCAAAATTACCACATGAAACTTTGTAAGACGATTCCATTTCCATATCTCTGGTCAAACTACTTCATTACTTTCATTCTTTACATAAATATTCCATAGTTCAATATTAACAAATAATTAAATGTCTCTAAATTGAATATTCTTTATATCTGCATGAAACACTTTAAACCTAAAATAATAACTATCAACTTCTCTTGGATTGTAAAAATTTCTGATGCCTAATTCAACAGTAATAAATACAGAAAGTTTATGACTGTAAATTATAGAATGATATGAGCATCTTTAGGTTTCTAAGTCTGTCTCCATCTAAGTAAATGTCGTGTTCTGGTTGATATTTAAAAAGTGGCATTGACATTACTATATCTTGGACAATCATTTTACCTTCTTTAGAAGTGTTCCAACAATTTCACTTAATTTTTTTTTGTTTGTGCTAAACCATATTACAGTGTCAGTTACATCCACACTGTATGTGACGCATACAGTGACAACACCTTCCCACATCACATATCTATAATCTGTAAAGAACACTTCAAGGATGTATAATGGATAAAGTACTTCTTTCTCATTACCTTACCATTGTTTACAGTACTACCTTCGATACATATTTCAGCACCAAAAGGTGAAGTCAATTGAAGAAAAATAGTTGAAGATGCTAGATTCCAGAAACGAATCTTATTTCCTTCCTTTATGGTTTTTTGTGTCAAAACGTTTTGTAAGAATGTTGTAAATTGGTTTTTGACACTTGCTTCATATTAATGTGTTGTAAAATCAGTTCAATACAGCTGAATAACTTCAATGATAAGGATGTAACCATATGTCACTAACGTTTATGTTAATTTCTGCGTATTTACTTGGAACATTTAAATTACTTTTCGTATTGCTAGTTACTGGAAGTGACTGAATTGTTACCATTTGTATTTATTCATTTACAAATAATATACCTCATCTCCAAAGTTATCATTTATATCAGGTCCATGAGAATCAGTCAATTCATAATCCTTATAAGTTATATTAAACGTTAAAGTGTATCATGTATTGGTGATTTGGTTCAAAATAACGTAGCAAAGACTGCATTTGGCTTAAATGCAGTAATATTTGTGTCCTTTAAGAACTCCTCACTATTTTTAACAAATGTTCCACAACTAAATTAAAATTCATACTTATTACTTACAAAAGAAATATTTTTAAGCACATCATTAGTAGCAATGTTTTATTTAGTTCAATAGTTTGATTAATAAACATCAAAATACATCCAAAGATGTCGAAGTTAACATTACTCTCAATAATGACTCTATTTAGATATTCATCTGATCTAATACTTATGTTATGTTCCTTTAAGTGAAAAAATTTTCCTAAATTTGTGAACATGAATTACCTCTCTCCATCACAGCATAGCTTATTATATGTTCTTATTTAACACCAAAAGTTAAAAGTGAAGCATAAAATTAAAATTAAATGAAATGTGGAATTAAAGAACCAAGGGTTTGTGGAAAAAATGGAATGCTTGATAACAACAGTTTGTATCTGGGATGGTTAAATGTAGGTGACATCAATATTCTATATCTTCCTTCTTAAAGTATAGGTGAATCAAATTATCGATAGTTAATAATGGGTGTGTAGTGACTTGGCAAGACAGCCAAGCCACTCGAAGGTAGCCGAAAGGCACGTGTTTAGCTCACGCAGACTGGCATGAGGTCTGGAACAGTTAAGGGGATTAATAGTAGCAAATAAAGTACGTAGTTGATGTAATACTTAACTTTAATCCATAATTGGTGAACATCGGTCGGATGGTACATGCATCACAAGATAAATAGCAAATGATAATGGCGCCTTGCTAGGTCGTAGCAAATGACGTAGGTGAAGGCTATGCTAACTATCGTCTCGGCAAATGAGAGCGTATTTGTGAGTGTAGCATCGCTAGCAAAGTCTGCTGTACAACTGGGGCGAGTGTTAGTAAGTCTCTCTAGACCTGCCGTGTGGCGGCGCTCGGTCTGCAATCACTGACAGTGGTGACACGCGGGTCCGACGTATACTAATGGAACGCGGCCGATTTAAAGGCTACCACCTAGCAACTGTGGTGTCTGGCGGTGACCCCACAGGATGCATAAAGTAAAAAAAATGGACACCAGAATTGGTAATTAATTTGAAATACTAACGATTCTATAAATAGTTTAATAAAGGATTACTCAAAGATTACAAAATAATGTCTGAGGGATACATTTTATTTCTATAAGCCTATTAATTGATCATTTTATGTTATCTATCAGGTATTTTGTTACAGTCTGAGCACAGCTTCATGGTCATTGAGTGACCCAGTATATAGCTTCAGACTGATGATCATAAAATTTATAAATGAAACAATTAAGAAAACATAAATAAATCTGAATAGAGTGTAAGAGTAAATGAGACATTACAGATACAAGTTATCTACAGCTGTGAGAAACTCTTGTGTGCTATAAAAGGGATGTACCACAAGGAAACATTTAAACTTGAATTTGAATAATTCTTGTTAATCACTCAATTTTTTCAGTTCTACAGGAAGCCAGTTGAAAATGATATCTGCTGAACAGTGTACAACTTTCTGTGTAATGGTTAGGGCAGTGTTACCCAAGTGCACATCGGTTCTCTGAATGTTGCAGATTCTTCTGAGTGAGTTAATGTTGAGAACATATTATCACATTATGAAATATATTTACAGGGATATTTGAGTTCCAAGTCTACATCAAGATCAGGAACTGACTCCATAGATCTGCCTGAGCATCACTTTGTGAGTTATAAACTTCTGGTGAGTGCACTTGGTTTCCTCAAAATATAGCACCTTACGAAATAATAAAGCGAAAGTAAGCAAATTAAGTGGTTTGGTATGACAACTGGGAAAAATGGTATGTGTAGGCATTGAAGAGGCTTGTGGTGATTCTAGCGACCACAAGAAAACATGACAGGCCAGCAGTTTTTAGTGTATACATTGTTTAAGTGCTGCAAATAAAATGAAATTTAAAAATTAATATTATTCCAATGCCTTAAGGAATTCTGATAAATTACATGTCAACTGAAAGTCAGAATATACCAATAGAAATTTTGTATGTATTATACACTTTGAGATATATGCAAGAATACGTATTATGAGGTATAAAAACATTTTGTGGAACATAAACAATACACTAATGAAAGTAATAGCAATATACTAAATTAAGCTCTTATTTATTTGTGAATAAAATTTTGGGCTAGTTTGTTTATGGTATACAAATTCTTATAATAAGGTAAATGGTTTTTAAGATATACTGGAATAGTTAAGTTATGTATGAGAGTTCTTGCAACAAGAGACTGACGGCTGAAATAGATGGTGACCATGTTGCCCTGGGGAATTTGGTCTGGAATCTTCGAAAAGAGCAGACATACATATCAATTACCAGTGGCTCAAAGTGTCAGAAATTTTTTGAAGCATGAGTTTGAGAACTTATAAAAATCTTGTGCATTGGTCGCAAAAACATGGAAAATATCTGGATGAGAGTTCACCTGAACTTACAAAATTTACGTGTTAGTGAGTGTTTGGACTTGTAAGAATTCTAGCAAGTTGGATAGACTTGTAATAATTCCAGAAAATTTTACAGAGCTGAAGTTACAATATTTCTGCGAGTTTGGAAGAGGTTGGATTGATAATAATTTTCTGCAACTTCCTCAGTATAGAACTTAAAAACGAAAATTTTAGGGAATAGTTCAAGTGGACTTGTAAAATTTCTACATCTAATCGAGTATTCAGACTTGTAACAATTCCTCATCAGAGGGATAATTTCAACTTAGAACATTGTAGAAAGTTGCCTTGTGCTAGTCTTTTAGTAATTTCAAGCAGTTTAGCAAGTGTGTAATTCTAAGTTAGAACAGAAGAGAAAGGTCTTGAAATAGTTTGTTAGTTTTTCTTAATTACCTATGGTTAACAGCTTCTTGTGCTGCTTTGATAAAAGAATTCATGAAGACTTAGTTCTATCATAGTGTTAAATCAACCACAAAAGGGAATTAATAAACTTAAATCATTTTAAGTTGTATTGAAGGTCAGCTGTGAACACAACACTACAGAGGGATGATTCTGAAAAACAAAACAGATGGTGACCAGAAAATTGGGAACGTTTCTGATTATTATACCAACTACTGCCTGAATCCAAAACCATGCTAAACTCAGATCTGTGCTTTGCACCCACAGAATTGGCAGGCAGAAAGAAAACTGAAAGTGACTTTGGAAGACATGAGCTCTAGAATTGTTTTGTATCCAGATACCTTGAAGTTGTGTAAGATAGATCACTGCTTTAGCGGCAGCATGGCTTTAATACCAAACACATGGTGTCAGCCCAAAACAACATCAAAATATTTTGTAGCAGTAACTGTGGTGCCCAATCCCAAATGGTCTGTACTTTGGTTATGTCATTCTCTTTCTAGGCTGATGAAAATGCCTGCCCAGTGTACTATAAATCTATCGAAACAAATAGCGAGATGTAGCCATTAATGAAATTCCAAAGCTAATTGCAGGATGTGTGATTCCAACTCCTGTTGACATATTTGTATTTGTGGCAGGCATTTCACCTTTTACTATACTCTATGAAGTAACCACAAAAGCCAAAAATTGAATAAACTCAATCTCATCTGCAGTATAAACGTAATCCCACAAGATTAGTTAGAATTCTAGCCAGACCTTAGTACAGTCAACATATGCACTCAATACATCAGCCAGCAAAGCCAGAAGAAACTGGGGGCAGCCAAAATAAATCATCTCCTAGCAGACGTAAAGCCAGCAGAATACTTATCAGCCATACACATGGAAATCAGTAATGAAATTATGAAAGGGTGTTAAAAATCCGAGGACATATTAATGAAATGGGGAAGCTTACAATGGTCAACATTGTGTGAATGTCGAGAAGTATAGGCAACAAAATGTCTGTGACAGTATTCGAGCATGCTGATTCTAGGAACGAGGAGCAGTTGTTCCAGGCACAAGAATATGCTGTAGCGTTTCTGGCCAAAGACTGTTTGATTTTAATTTTATATGTGTATACATGTATAAATTCCTTTAATTGTAAGTTGATAGAACCCTATAAGTTTGTTCCTGAATCGAGTAAATAAACATACAGATCTGTCAGGAGATATATTTTTGAACCATCTATCATGTTTGGTGGCAGGTTACTGTTATATCTCAAGAAAAGATATGAACAGAACAGAACCCTGTGACATCTCCCCAACTTCTACTTTGTATGACTCCAGGCTCTTCGCTGTTTGTTGGCAATGAGGGACAAGCTACTCCTTCCTACCAAAGTGGTTGAAGTAAACCATTGTTGAGTGTTTTGCTTAATACCTTAGTGATCTAACTTACTCAGAACTGTTGCATTGTTCACACAGCCAAAGGCATTTGATGAACCAAAGAAAATGCCTTCTGTCCTCAACCTATTGTTCAGTCCTGATGATGACTAGTACATAAAAGAAACAACATGGTTTTCTGTGGATGGCACTTTCTTAATTAAATTGCGAGTATGACAGTAAATTATCTGCAGAGAGATATGACACCACTCTCCTATGTACTGGTTTCTTAAAACTTTTGTAAACACTCATTACAAACAAATTGCCTTTTAAGGGTCTACACAATGTCTTTCACTGTTTCTATCAAATAGTTTCCGAGTATTTAAATGTCATGAAACTGACCACACATGAAAATCACATCACACATGTGACTGAGTAAGAAGTAATGTATGACACACTGATCTTCATAATCATATTATAAGTTTTATCACACCTATGGCAGTTTTTATCCATTTATGGAGTAATAACTCATCCAGTTTCTTGTTTGTTCGTTTCCTGTGGATGTACCTTATGTAGGTGTCTACAAATTTACGTGTACCAATAATATTTGGATTTCATTTGCTAACTATTGATAAGATGTGATTATTAATTTTTTGCATATCTCTGGTGGATCATTCATTCTTATGTGAAAGAGGTGAGAATGTTGAGCATACATATTATGCTCTGAGTCTTCTTCCACAGTTCACCATGTAGCTGTAATTTAATTCTGAGAACTTTCTATTCTCTTAGTGTAACAGATTACTTTAGCTTTTAAACGTGTCGCTATCTACTTTATTAAACTTTTCTGTGCGTATTTCTGATTATTACTCATGTCTGACTTCTTATTTTTCGGATAATACGTTTTTCTATATGCCATAGACTTCTGGAAACTGCTTTAATTCTAACAGTAGTGAAACCGTTACTATACACCAGTTCTATCATGTGCAGCGACTTGTGATGCCTCTATGAGTGTTTGCTTATAGATGGCCCAATGCATTATGTGAAAAGCTCACAAGGGTAATTAATGTTAAGACTGTATCATGATGATCTAGGGAGCGCCTTTTATTAAATATTCGGAATTAATTTCTAGAACTAGGCTCTTTCAGCACTTGATTATACAGGAAAAATGGCAAAATGGCGCAATCCACATTGGGGCAGAACAAAGAGTGACTTATACGCCAAGAAACAAACATTTGGTTGTTAGACAGATCTTTCCTCTTGACTCACACATCGTATAACAAGAACAATGTTATTAATATCGTTCCTTAAAAGTGGAGGGGGGTGGTAAATTTCCCATGAACATACTTTACATTTGTTATCAGCAAAGGATCTTTATTCGAAGGAGACATGATTTGGATACTCTTTGGAATGCGTCAACTGTGTACATCAATACCCATGGCAATAATATGAGTCAGAAATGAAAATACTATTGCATTTTGCTGCAAGTATTTGTATACCAACATGCATTACCATTACTGATGGACCTCAAAGGAAACAAGAACCAATGAACATATTTCTAGCTTTTGAGTATTCATTCAGATAAGGTGACCGAGTAGGATATGATTGTTGTGGGTGAGCGCAAACTTCAAAGTTAGCTGGTCAAAAACACATTAAGGCTGCAAAAATTCAACACACTTAACTTTGGGCATATATTCAGGCACTCATTGCTTTCAAAACGGTAATCAGTTAACGTTTATTGCGATAATAATTTGATCCCCACATTGTACTGATGGTTCCCAAAAACGAAACAACGAATGTAAGCAATTTCAGAATTTATTGTTGGTGGGAGTCACGAAAAAAAGAATAAAACAGCTTGCTGATTTGAAACACAAAAATAATACTCAATGCGAAATGGATCCCCTCAGGACAGAAAAATAATAAGAAAAAATATCAGCAAGCTAGTCTGCTAGAATAACACAAATTAAGCATTTAAAAATGAGACTTACGAGAAATGGCTACGAAACAGGTCCCTTTCGTTACACCAGTGTTGGTGAGAAAAATCACACCGGAACTGCTGCCAGATTATGACAGCAGGGGCAAGTGACATTTTTTTATTCAGTGTAATATGGTGATGATGGCACAGGGAAGCACAGTAACCTCCGCATTCATTAAAAATTATTTCAACTATGTATTAATGGAGACAACAAAATAATCCAGGAAGATTTTGCAAAAATTATGCATAAATCATCTTCATTAAAAAGAAAGTATTAGTAAATCATTCTTGCCCTCACTTGGGCCATACATGATTCTCAAACAGTTTTTATACACAAAAGTAAAGGATTGCTGACTTCATAAATACAGAAAGCAAAACAATAATCACATTTACAAACTTAACCATAATCCATAATTCCTAGAAATCTCTTCCTACGATCTCTCAGAGATTATGCTGAAAAGTACTGATAATAAAATCTATCTTAATGTTTGTGTGTGTGTGTGTGTGTGCGTGTGTGTGTGTTTGTGTTTGTGTTTCTACATAATATTGTCATGTGTTGCTGTACAAACACATTTACTCGTGTGACAAATTGTGTTCCATCCTTACTAGGGAACAAAACAGATTTACTAAGACAAATATTTGTGAAAACCTCTGTATGAAATCACCAACAACATGTATGTTAGTTAAGCTTGGTTTACACAAACAACTAAAGTAACTCCAGAGAAAGTTGCACAATAGTTGATATAGCAGTGGTGCTGTGTGCTGTTCTTTCAACACTCTTCACTGTTCTTCAATAGACCATTAGGTGGCCTTATTCGTACAGACATTAGTTATGTCATTCAGATTTTGGTGTTAGACCTGTGCCAAGAAATTGATAATACGAAGGGAAAGTATATATGTTTGATGTCGAAGTAGACTATACGCGGGAATACCGCAGTGGCAGCAAAAAAACTTATAATGAACGTAGCACTCATATGCTATAAATCTTATTTGCATGTTATAATAGTGACATCTTATTTATATAGCATAAAGTTGACATATTAATGTTAACAAGTAGATCAGGAATATGAAAGCCTCAAGTGGGTTAATTCCTATTTTTTAACAATAAAGATAATTGTAACCTTACTGATCATAGTTACTTCTTAGAGAGATAATAAACAGTTGAAAAGAAACACAAGGTCTAGAATACTATCAATCATTCATTGAAGACTGTAGGTATGTGGAGTGGAGTTTAAGGGGGAGGGTGTAGAAGGATTGATGGAAGGGTTATAAAATGACTAATGAAGAAGAAGCTATTACAGTGGGGTGTGAGCGTGGTGGGGAACAAAAGGGTAACTAACAAAGGAATAAGAATAAAAATGTGAAGTGAATGACCGTTTTTCTAGTGGCACTTTGAAGCTGAAATCGTGATTGTGTAAGTGTCAATGTAACACTGTAAATACAGAACAGTCTAATTCCGGTACTGACTTTAAAGAAATACTTTTGAATAATAAAACCCAGTTTAGAGTACTTCTTGAACTGTGATTCGTGCTCTGTTAAAAATCCGATAGTTACACTAAAGATCCTGGCTCAAGAGAAACAGTGACACTTCGATATTTGACAACTGGTGATTACCTATCATCTTGCAGTATTTATACTAAGTTCCCACAACTACAAATTCAGAGTTCTCGTGTGACGCTGGATGCTATTTACGATGCCCAAAAGAATCATTTAAAAGCTATTACACTCTAACATAAATAAAGAAAAAAATGACGCACCTGGAAGGAATTATCCGAATGGGACGGAAATCGGTACATGTAATGCACATGTACAGATAAAGAAATGGTTAAAATTTGAGTAGATAATTTGTTCAAGAGAAAGAGCTCCACAATCTGGGCAAGTCAGTAACGAGATGGTCCATCTTTCGTACCCATACAGGCAGTTATTCGGCTTGGCAGTGATTGACAGAGTTGCTGGATGTCCTCATAAGGAAGTGATAAGTACCCTCTGAGGGGAAAATGTAATTCTGAACTGTCTTTCGGTCATCAGAGTAAATTATTTTTAAAATAATTATTATCAGTATTTTGCAAGGCTGTAACATTGATTACGTAAGTTGATAATAACTGAATTTTCAAATACTAGCAATAATGTGTGACACAATGTGGTGCCTAAAACAGTTTGTGAAACGTAAGTATAAACATCATCTTCCTCACACAGCCACTCACTACATTCATACTTCGTGCCTTAAATCTGTGACGCAAAACTGAGACATAATTATGCTTAAATATGTAATTAAATTATCTCGTCCAAATTTTAGGTACTTCCCACAATAGACCATGAATTGTTTCTTTATTTCCTTCAAAAATTAACGAACCAATAGCCAGCAAGCCAACAGCCGCGGTGCAGTGGTAACACCGGTTCGCGTCAGATCAGCAAAGTTAAGAGCTGTTGGGCTGGGCAAACGCCTGGACAGGTCACCGTCTGGTCTGTCGAGTGCTATTGTCAAGTGGGGCGCACTCAACCCTTGTGTGGCCAGTTGAGGAGCTACTTGATTGAGAAGTAGCGGCTGCTGTCACGAAAAATGACAAAGGCCGATGTGGTGTGCGTACTGTAAGACCTTCGGCACACACACCATCAGATTATTTGACTTGTCGCTCTAACGAAGTAGGCGAGTGTCAGCAATATGTCTCGTGGTCTTATCGTGGCGTGTTTATCTTCTGCTGTTAGGTCAGATGATAGAAATTTCACTTACACGCTTAGAGGAGCAGATTGACGGTGACCAACTTTAGACAGAACTTGATTAATTTTCAAACACATTTATTAAAATAATAAAAAATGTAGACATTATGTAACTTGATTCTGGATGCTGTTTACAACTGACAACCTGAAGTTCCTTTGGTCTTGGTACGTTAATCTTATTCTCACATATCTCTGACACTTGACAAAGTGTCTATACATTTCTCGTGATGGCTATGTAAAGGAATATGTTAATCTTGACTACAGACTAATGCAGACTGACTATTCAGAGGTCTGTACACTCGTTATAATACCTCGAGCGTTCAGGTATCACTGCGCGAGTGTGATCCGCGAGGAGAAAAGGTTTCATGTTAGCAGCAATCTCATTGGCTGCGTTACATATTAATACGCGGATCGGCTGAAGCAGAATTTGGTCCGTCTCTAAGACAGCGCCATCTCGTAGTGCAGAGACAGACGAGCGTTGCGCCTGCGCTGTTGGGCTTAGCGGGGCGCGCTCTATTGGGAAAGTTGTGTATGCGCTGACTACGTGGAACTACGTACACAACAGCCGGAAAAACAGTGTGCTGACCACAGCAGTCGCCCTGTTCCATTGGGCCTTCAAGGCCTCTTCGGATGGTGCTTTTTTGTTTCATTTTTTATTGAAGTATGGACTTTAATTTAATAGATAGTACAACTCAACAGTAACTAAGTAATGGTTTCTAAACTGTTGAAGGATCTACACTGCATTACTACTATTACTACCAACAATAATACTGGCAGTGGTGAGACAGAAAGCTTGGTAGCTTGATATCTTCGAATTTCTGCAGTAGAGAAGTAAGGAGTCCAGCAATCAAGTGATGCACTAACCACAGGCCTACGTACAGTGCATACATTTCTCTTTGGTTGATTTTACATGAGAGCGGAGAGAATGGATCAAGCAACTATCGAAAATAAGTGGTGCAGAGGAAGCATGTTTTGTAAAGAGTGTTAATTCTCAACGTAGACAGTTATCTTTCTTTTCTGAGAAGCAGTTACAGGTAACACGAGTGATGCACTAACACTACTTCATCGTTATTCAGAAAATGTTCTTCGAAATAAGCATAAGCAATGGCCACATTGAATCATTAATCTCTGGTTTAATAAAGCGCCAACCAAAACTAAATATAATTGTTCTTCTCTCATTTTAAAAAATAAAGAGATCAAGGAAAATTCTTTTTCATTCTAACGTAAAGTTAGGTGGTAATGTTGACAATGGTGGGAGTAGTGGGGGTTACTAGCTAATATCTGGTTACATTCAAGGGTAATGGTCCCAGAAAGGTCGAAATCACAGCTGTAAGGAACATCGTGCCAATTTCTGTCCTACTGGCGCGTTAGATCGTTAAAATCCCGAGCTGGTAGGAGGGACCAAACTGTAATGCTCCAGACGTTTTCAATTTAGGAAAGATCCGGTGACATTGCTGACAAAGGTAGGGTTTGGCAAGCACGAAGGCGTGAGGTAGAAAGTCTCGCCGTGTGCGGGCAACCATGATCTTCCTAAAATGCAAATCCTGGATAGCTTGCCATGAAGGGGGCAGAAAATCGTACCGCTGTTCTGTAAGGGTGTTGAGGATGACAAGAAAAGGGGTCCTGGTATGGTACCCCAGATCATCTCTCCTGGTTGTCGTGCCATATAGATGGCTACAGTGAGGTTCGGTGCCCATAGCGTCTCCAGACACGTGTCTGGTCTGAAATCTCACTTGCAGGAGTAGAACTGTATCCAGGGATGAGTCTCGCTTCGAACTGTGCCTCGATAACCAGCGAAATAGTGTATCTGCTCCAGGCAGTGGTGGGATACCAACCTGATTGTCGCTCGCCATACAGAAGATAGCCAGGAGCGATGGTCTGGGGTGTCACCTTTTTCCAATTGCAGTGTAATGAAGACAATGTGCAGGGACACTATGTGTGGGTAAGTTGAGAAACTGAGTCCGACGGAAGGCGTCTGTGCAGTTGGGATTCCCACCGTGTTTGCTTCTGCCTAGTGTGCATGAAACCCTGACACATATTTTCAACATTCTCTGTTATTGTAAATACCCACTAGCAACTAAATGTCATAACTCCTTTTTGTCTTCATTCATAACGGTTGTAGGATCAAATTGGGGTCTGTTCTTTCAGACATATAAACTGATTGTAATGAAATATGGAATAATACCTGAGTACATTACTATTTCGAATGTTTTGACAAAAGACGTCAGTACGGAACTTGTACGATCATTAAGTCTTTCTTGCCACCTTTCTTCTGTAGAGATTTAAGAATTGCAAGTTTTCGTCTGTCTAGAAAAGTTCCCTGTGCCATCTGCCAAGGAGGGAATTGGTTATTATATTAGGATAACTTTTCAGTATACTGTTTGCAATTCCATCATCACCAAGTAAGCTCGTGTTTTCGTATAATCTTTATAATATCCGATTTAGAATGTGACTGTTAAAAGCACTTGCAGCTTGTGAATTATGAGTCAGAACATTGTCATTTAGTTCAGTTGTTATGTTATCCTTTTCACTGACTGTCCTACGCCACGTTTGACAATATCCCATATAGTCTTAACCTTATTTGCTGCATTACTAATTTCTGTCTGGGTGTACACGGAGTGTTCGACGCTGTCGACATCAACATGATTAAAGACTGCGTACCTTCACAGTTAGATCAACATGGGGACGAAATTGTGCCATAAAACATGCCCAATATACTTGCTACGGGATTATGTTTACGAACCTCATCCTCGATACAGCCTCCAGCCGTGCCCAAGGTTAGGAGAGTTGAACCAGCGACGACGATAAAATCCGTTGGTTCGGTACGGAAATCGTCAGTATAGGGGTCGATGGTGCAGTGGCCAGCAGTTAGGAGCCACGACGCAGTGATAATGGACAGGCAGCAAAGGTGCTTTCCATCCTTCGCTAGTGAGGCCATGAACGGGAATTCCTTAATTGAGGCTACTCTGCCGCCAACGATCCGCTGACGTCCCGGATTCCGCAGCCGAAGAATGTCCCACGGCGTCAATACATTTTCCGTTCCATTCCTCAGATGCGGGCTGTCCCTTTGGCTGGTTATGAAACCCGACGTGTGCCGCTCGTTGTTGAACAATTTGGAACCCGTTCCTTCTTTCAGTCGTGACGTCAGATCTCTGCCACGAATGTCTTCAGTCGAGCAACATCCACTGTGCACAATAACCAACGTTGTAATGGCCGTGATGATTTCGCAGATGCATGTGGACAACCTGAAACAAGCAACCAACGGATTTCCGAGTCTCTAGCTTAAAACTACAGTATTGTGTACTGTTAATCGCTATTTGAGTGTAATAGTAAAACTTCATAATCAAATGATATCATCGCAGGGAGGTTACGTTTCGCAAATTAATACAGTCATGAGATCCTGAATGATAGAGGGCTGTCTTGTGACGTATAGAACCCGCGTGCGCCCAAATTACGACGGCTATACGTCATATCGTGGACCCAACAAGACACCAGACAAATTGTAAAAATATCCTGATTGATAAAGCGTCAAACGCAGTCCACATCCGAAAGGGATAGGTTGGAAATGAGCCGAAGGCACGCACATTTAGCATTATAGAGTCTTAGATGTGTCTCATAGGACTGAGGTCCGCTTTCCTAGGAGGGTGCGCAAACAGTTTCATTACCATGCGGTTTAATTCAGACTACCTAGAAACAACTCGAAGGCGATGATGGTATATTGTTGTTATAGGTATTGATCGTGTGTGGGATACTGTTTGTGAACAAACTGGTTAATATAACGAAAAACCAGCGTCGTCAGTAACAGACGACGGCAGATGAATAGGGAACCTCATCTCATCGCTTATACACAGCAAACACTGAAACTGGATCAATCTACCGCTCCATAATTGTCATTTTGACACACCTTATAAGCAAGCCACACTGACCTTCCTGCTGTGTATTTCTCAAGCTAGCTACCAATGGCGTCTGGGGGAGGGCTTATTCGTTTCTTCATTGGTACTCACTCTTTCTGATTCTTACGTTTCACCTCCCTGATCCTAAATGTATGGAAACGAGTGTATCGTATGTTTGAATTGGTACAACAGGCCCCTACAGATACATGAGTAATTCAGAACCATTGTTAACCTAACATCATGGGCAAGTATATCGACGAGCATGTGTCAAGGATATGATCGAATTTGGGTAACCAGGTCCTTCCCCCCCCCCCCCTCCCCCGCTCTACTTGATGCCATGATGAGCATTTGGTCTCTGGTGTGGTAAGTGAGCTCTGTTGTTCCGATACTATCACATATTATTTACTTACAGAAACACCTAATTTCTTTGCTTTCAGAACAGCCTACGTTAGGGGTGTGAGGCAGGATCCAGGGTCCTTTAATTTTGGTTACTTTTCTAACTTCTGATGATGATCCCAGTGCGAGAGCTGGAGCCACATGTATTTGCTTACGTTCACTTGGCTTAAGCAATTCGCGTTAATACTTTGTGATTACTTGATGATTCCCTATTGCATTTTATCTATTTTCCAGGGAACTTTTCTTTGTAATTAATGCGTCCAACCTTGAATCTGTTCGTGGTTTCATGATTACGAGGTATGTTAGTTTCTGGGATGAAGAATATTTAATTCCGTGAAAGATTTTGAGTAGATTAGAGTTCATTTTAGTGATGGTTTCCTTGAGATTAGCGTGTCCACCGTTATCCTCCACTACTCCACGTGGTTGATCCATCAGATATTGTGGTAAAAGTAAATCATATCCCATCAAATGCTGTCGTTTATTGGCCAAGATCAGTACTATATTAAGACGAGCTATTAATGCAAATGCAAATATGACTTATGACCTCCACAAAATTGGTTGCTAGCGAGATCAAAGAGAATCCTTTTCATATAAAGGGATGTAATATAATGTTAGAATTAATATTATAATTAATTTCAGGTTGATAATATTATGTTTGTGACGTTTACAGTGTTGACCAGCAGTGTTGCTGTCGTTTGATTAGGGCTGTGTTGTGTGTTCATTATTGCAGGGAACGTTTTATTCATGAAAACATATGCGTATGGAATGTTTTATTGTGCGAAGTTCTATGTTGTAACTAGTTTAGTGCCCTCTGCTTTCCTCCCGTAGACTATATGGCCTACACATTTTTAATCGATTTTTTATGTTGTTCAGGAACTGCAACACCTTCTAATTTTTTCACGCTAATTGAGATCATAGGAGCATGGTCTTTGCTGAAAGTACTTCTGACCAAAAAGCAATGTTGGTAGCTGGAGTACAATGTTTTTGTTAACCGTACCCTTTGCGTTCTTGTGACGGTATTTCCATAGAAACTTCGTCCCGTAACACACATTTCTTTATATCTAACCGAGAAGTGAAATACTAATTCTCATAGATTTATTTTTAAATCTTTTAAACATAACGAAATATTTTCTTAAAAGCTGTAATCCCCTATTTTACTCCCTTAGTGGTTGAATGTCCAAAAATTCTGATACAGGTATATTTATTATTTCTGACTGAGAAACCAACTGCCAATTTTTATTGTTCTAGCTTCAAAATTGCCTTAATGACGACACAGTTTCAGAAGAGCTTCCATCCCCTATTTCACCCCCTTAGGGGTGGAATTTCGGAAAATCCCTTCTTAACTGACGCCTGCAGTATAAGTTCAACATCCTTGGCAAATTTCAGGTTTCTGTCCTACGTGGTTTGGGCTGGGCGATGATATGTTAGTGAGAGATTCAATCAGTTGGGCCATTTGCCTTTTATATATAGCGATGTTGGTAGCCTAATGACAGTGGTGATTGGTTTTTCTTGTGCTACCTTTTGACGATGTTTCAAATATTTGACTTGATAGTTAGTGATCGGGGTTATTAGCGTTGTCTCTACACGTAATGTGAGGAGTCTTATGCTATGGGCAGGCATAAGGTCGCGGTATGTAGAGACAGGAGAGACGGTTGAGCATCCGAGAGCAGGTGCAGCTCTCATTGGCCTTAGGGGTTGCAATGTGAACTCTGCGTGTTCCGCTCAGGCCCGAGTGCATACTTTAGCTTGTAGAACATTAAAAATCTGCTAGGGTCGCGTCAACAGCCAGTGTTAACACGGAGGAGGCAAAGACTACCTGCTCTCGGAACGACTCAATCATCTGTTCCTGCGGTTTCTAGACAAGACATTAGACAACGAAATTAAAAAAAAATTATGCAGTCAAAAGGAAATTATTAATAAAAAATTTGATGGGCACAATAAGACATTTGAGAGACAAAACAGGGGGTTTGATGAATTCGAAGCCAGAGTGGATGACCTAGTTGCCAAGAAATGATGGGACTGCTGAATGTACAGGGTGGTCAGAAACAGTCTGAAAAACTTGTAAAGATGTTGCAGGGAAGGTTGTGCTGAGAAATAATTATTAAGAAAAGATCGGTCGTTTCGCCATTTTCAAGTTATTTGGCATTGAAGTTAGCCAATGAGGTCGTTATATGCGGAAATTCAAGAACTTGCAAACCCTAAAATGCGGTAACGCACAGACGTTGGATTTGTGGAGCCGTACGCACACTGCATTAATACACTATTACTATTTTAACTTTAATAAGTTTGTTCATAAGCTTTGGAAGAAAGCCGTTATGTATTTAAAAATTTCAAACTGAATCGTCATTCTCGTTCCGGCACCCGTTCTTTGCGAGCTTGTGAGGTAGGTTGCACTATTAGTGAGTTGAGTGCGTGCAGATCTGTAAGAATTACAGAATTTCAGCATGTCTATCAAAAGAATAAAAATTTCATCATTCCTTAAGACCAGTGCATTACGGAAAATGTGTACAAACGCTGACAGTCAAGATACTAACATTGGTGCTAAAAGAAGGTAACATAGACGTTTAACGTAAAAGAAAGGAAATGGAGGAGTCAACAAGGAGAAAGATAGGGAATCTCCAGGGACTGAAAACTGTAAGGAGTCTAAAGTTAGGAATGAGAATATCAGTAGGATTGAACTTATAGTAGGAAACTGCGTTGCTTTATCACGTTGTCAAAACTAGCAAAATACTGTTAATGACAAAAACTTGGTAATAACCTAACTGTATTCAGAAATTCGTGAACTTAAGGCGTACAGCAAGGAACGTATGCTTTTGGATAGCGTGTTATTTACTGGTGCTTCTGCTAATAATGCCAAAAAACTAAATGATAAAGTCGGTGATAACACAAAGTCCAAAGTCCAAATCATACATCAAATACATAGTAATCCTACATAACCAAGAACAGCAAAGTATGGAAAAATGCACGAGTCAGAGAGAAATGCAGTGGAGAAAGTAACATTAAGAAAAAGTAATCACAATTGCTTTGACGCTCAGATTTACGTATGTAATAGCTAAACAGAAGTCATAATTAATACCACGTTCCCAAGTAATCTAACTTCAACAGTTTAGTGGTTTAATAGTCTTTACTGTGCTTCATTCTGACCATGCATGACGAAATATGATAATGTTTATAGGAGAAGAAATGAGAATGTATCGTCCTCACCAGTTTACAACTGGGTACAAACTTTTGTATCATAATCGACGAAATTACACTGATTTCGAATAAAAACTTTTTAATAATACTTGTTCGTTTGTCCTCTGAGGAAGTTGCTTGCAACTATTTTTTCGGTATTATTGAATCAGAAGTGAGACAAGAGAAGGTATATTCAGTACAGTGTTAATAGCTCTTGAAAAGTATAACATTAAATGCAATAAATATTAAATTAACATTAAGTATCATAAAAACAAATCATCTTGTAGGCATCATAATAGATGGTGCATCAACACTGCCTACACCTTACAAAGGTGAAGTCGATCTTCTGCATGATCACGTATGTAATGACTTAATATTGTCATGTAGTATACGAAGCAAAAAACGGAAATAGCTGTCCATAATGCTATGAATAACATGGCAGACGTGTACCATAAACAGACATTTTTAGATTCCTTATATTCTGTGCTTTCCCAAAATTCAGACACTATTACAGAGTGTTTCACAAGAATTATCCCCTTCAGCTATTCAGACTAGGACGTTTTTTTCATGTTCGTTGCCTTTCTTCGTCATTTAATACTGTTCTTGAATGTCACAGTCCTATTATCCTTCTTTTTGAAAAACTGAGTCATGGCTCCCAGTCACCAAACGCACAACCTAAATTTGAAGAGCTGCTTATGATTGCCTCGAATTAGGATTATGGTACAAGAATTGAAGCACACATTCAAAGCAGTTGTAATTAAGGATCAGTCTTGCGATGAATATAACAGATTTCAAAGGCTTCGAAAGAAATTTTTTCAGTCTTTGATAGAAAATGTATAACATCATTTTGAAGACTTGGATTTATTTTAGAATGCTGTCGTATCAAATTTAGACATACGGCCTTGAGACGAATAAGAACGTATGTTTTATGGTAACGTGAATTTCTCGTTTTCGTAAAAAGGTGGATTTCTAAACTGAGTGAAAGTCCTTGTGCGCCATTAGTTAAAGATTACCGAATATATAAAGAAAAGGAGTGTTGGTAGCCCTGCACAAGGCCGCACGTACGGAGACAGAGCTGTCGTGAAAGACAAGTAATTTAGGTTGTAATTAATTGTAGTTGAACACTTTTAACTAATTAAATACGTTATTTAGCGTACTCTTCAAGCTCACCAATAAAAGTTTTTCTTTTATTTGCGTAGTGTTCTAGTAATCGCGAAAAGTTCGTTTGTTTACTTACTGCTGCTTAGGCCTAATTTTTCAAGTGTGCATATTTAGCGTTACACCACAATTGAAAGTGCATTTGCTGTAGTTTAACTGATTAAATATGTTCATTATGGTGCTTTTCTAGCTCACCATTAAAGGTTTTTCTTTTACTTGGGTATTATTCCAGCAATCGGGAAAAGTTCGTTTTGTTTATATTTCACGACTTTGCCTTACTTTCCGAGTGTGCATACGTAGCGTTATACCGCAATCTTAAGTGCATTTTGTGTAGATTAACTAATTAAATACCTTCATTGGTGTGCTCGTCAAGCGTGCATTAAAGGCTTTTCTTTTATTTACGTATTGTTCCACTTATCGCAAAAAGTTTGTTTTGATTACATTCGTCTGTTTAGGCCTAATTTTGATCGTGCATATTTAGCGTTATACCACAAATTTAAGTGCATTTGCTAATAGTTTGCTTACATATTAGTTTCCAAAGCATATTTAGTGTCCTTTTGCATCTGTATTTAATATATTAGCGTTATCACTTAGTAAATCTCTTGATTAATTTCCAAGCTACCATAGATACTAAGTGTGTGTGCTGCATTAGGAAAGTTAGTTCAGGGGTTTTGTGCAACTGTTGTGACAGATGGTTTCATTGGGGAAATTGTAGCGGCCTGGGAATTGGGGAAGCAAACGAGACTCTTCTATTCTTTTGCAGGGTTTTCTCAAGAGATATTATTATAGCTGAACAGGAGGAGAAAATTAGAGCCCTAATTTGGGCAGAGCGAGGGAGTAACTGAAGAGGTTAATGGGGGAGGAGGGTAAAGAGCGGTGGGAAGTGTTAGCTGGGAACAGGGGCCACAGAAAGAGGACAGTGTTTGACAGTTTCCCAGTTGGCACAACCAATAGATTTGCCTTGCTACCACAGTTAAGTAAGGAAGAGGCTCCAGTAGAAGTAGATGTAGTTAAGATGCAACAGAATCTAACTAGGAAACCAACTGCTTCAAAAAAAGTAGAAAGTAATAGGAAAGTTCTGTTGCTAGGTAGCAGCCATGGAAGAGGTGTGGGCCAGATTTTGCAGGAAAAATTAGGTGACACGTACCAGCTCACAAACTTTTTCAAGCCAAGTGCAAGTCTTAGCCAGGTGGTAGAGGATATAAGTTCCTTGTGCAAGGGTGAAAATGGCTCTGAGCACTATGGGACTCAACATCTGACGTCATCAGTCCCCTAGAACTTAGAACTACTTAAACCTAACTAACCTAAGGACATCACACACATCCATGCCCGAGGCAGGATTCGAACCTGCGACCGTAGCGGTCGCGCGGTTCCAGACTGAAGCACCTAAAACCGCTCGGCCGCACCGGCCGGCCCTTTTGCAAGGGTTTCACATTGCAGGATCATGTGATGATAGTGGGTGGAGAGGGAAACAGTATTGGTAGGGATCAGGGCTACAGTATTGAGTGTGACCTGGTGAAAATAGCCTCGGCAACGACCCCTACCAATGTTGGGCTGGTGCCTGCTTTCGTGCAGCATGATCAGCCCCAGTCGAACCGCTCTGTCAGGAGGGTAAATATGGAGTTGGATCAGTTGCGTAGTGCGGCCACTTTGTCAGACATTGGATTGGTTCCTGTGGAAGCTATTGATAGGGGGGATTTCACAAGGCATGGCCTACACCTCAATAGGAAAGAGAAGAGTAAACTGGCGGGGTTGCTAGCGAAATCCATAAGTGGGGACACTAGTACTCATGGATGTACCTCTTTTTTAGACTAATATCAGAGTAGAATGAGAAGTTCAGGCAGGCAGGTGCTAAAGAGGTCTAAAACTCACAAAATTCTCGCAACAGGGAAGTAAATAATAATGTTACCACATTTAACCAAAATATTGGTGTATTAAAGAAAAAAGTAGATTCTCACAAAAGCAAAGTAAAAAATAATATTACCATTATTCACCAAAATATTCTGGGATTGAAGTATAAAGTAGATGAGCTCCTGGTTTGTTTAGACGACATTGAATCTGATAATGCAATAGATATACTATGCCTGTCTGAGCACCACATTGTGTCTGATATGAAAAAGGATAATATCAGTGGTTATAAACTAGCTGCACATATGAGTAGAGAGAATAAGGTGAGAGGCGGAGTTGTCATATATGTCAAAAGTTATCACTGTGTAGAAAGCTAAGTACAAAAATGTTTTATCTGGAGCAACATATAGAAGCATGTGCCTCACAACTTAAACTGAAGGAGGGCTCTTTTATAATTGTAACAGTATATAGGTCCCCTTCAGGAAACTTTCATTTATTCCTCGAAAACTTGGATGGCTTGTTGTGCAATCTGTCAGATACGGGAAAGCAAATTATTATTTGTGGGGACTTCAATGATGATTCATTAAAAGAGTGTAATAGGAAAAATGACCTGGAAGTCTTGCTCAGTTCATTCAATTAGACATATGAGATTAATTTTCCTACTCGGGAAGTAAAGGACAGCAGTACATTGATAGATAACACTTTTATAGACCAAGATAGGTTTAAAAACATAAATTATTGTCCTATTGAGAATGGGCTTTCTGATCATGATGCTCAGCTAGTTACAGTATATGACATAGCTTCATTCAGTAATTCAAAACTACCCTCCAAAGTTGTGGATTCAATTAATGACTCAACAATTAGAAATTTCAGAGAAAATCTTCAGCAGTTAGACTAGGATGAGGTGTAAAAGAAACCCGATGTTATTTTAAAATATAATTTATTTCATGATACACTTGTTAGAGAATTTGAAAACTGTTTCCTCAAGAAAATAGTTAAATCTAATTATAAGAAACCACGCAAAAAACCTTGGCTTGCTAAAAGAATAAAAATACCTTGTAACCACAAAAAGGAACTGTATCTAACAACATGGAAGAGTAATGACCCAGAACCAGCCAAATATTATAAAAACTACTGTGCTACATTAAGAAGGGTTATTAAAAAGTCCAGAAACATGTGCATCATGTCTGAGATTAATACCTCTGATAACAAAATCAAAACAATTTGGAATATTTTTACAAGGGAGACAGGGCAACCAAGCGTACAGGATGATGGCATCACTATCAAGTCGAATGGAAACTTGATAAACAACAAGCCAGAAGTCGAAAACATTTTGAATAATCATTTTTTAATTGTTGTAGAGAAAATAGGATCTAAATATTCATTAGAAGAAGCAAGGCAGTTAATGGCAGAGGCCTTACCCAGACCATTTGATACAATCGAAATTCCACCCACCTCTCCTTCTGAAATTAGGAAGATAATAAACTCTCTCAAGAATAAAAGCTCACATGGAATTGATTGCATTTCCAGCAGGATAATAAAAGTTCCTAAGAAATAAATGGGATTCTCAGTCACATATGCAATATCTCTCTGAAGCAGGGTATTTTCCCAGATAGACTGAAGTATTCCATTGTTAAACCACTGCATAAAATAGGGGATACATCTGATGTCAACAACTACCAACCAATCTCTTTTCTGACTGCCTTATCCAAAATTCTTGAAAAAGTAATGTATTGTAGAGTAGCTTCACACCTTTGTAAAAATAAAGTTTTAACAAAATGTAAGTTTGGTTTCCAGAAGGGTTTTTCAATGGAAAATGCTATATATACTTTCACTAATGAAATATTAAATGCTCTGAGTAACTGGAAATCACCCAGTGGGATTTTTTGTGATCTATCAAAGACTTTTGATTTTGTAAATCATGGAATACTTCTAGATAAGCTCAAGTACTGTGGTGTAAATGGGACCATGCTCAAATGGTTTACATCATACTCAACTGGAAGAGTGCAGAAAGTTGAAGTAAGCAGTTCACATAGTATCCAAAATACTGGTGATTTCTCAAACTGGGGAACAATCAAGAATGGGGTGCCACAAGGTTCGGTCTTGGGTCCTCTGCTGTTCTTAATATATATTAATGACTTGCCAATCTACATTCACGAAGATGGAAAGCTGGTACTTTTGCCGATGATACAAGTATAGCTATCACATCAAACAGACAAGAATATACTGGTGAAATTGTAAATGATGTTTTTCAGAAAATCATTAAGAGATTCTCTGCATATTGGCTCTAATTAAACTTTGACAAAACACAGTATATACAGTTCCACACAGTAAATGGAATGACACCATTGATAAATAGAGACTTTGATCAGAAATCGGTAGCTAAGGTAGAACATTCAAAATTTCTTGGTGTATGCGTTGATGAGGGGTTGAACTGGAAAAAAACACACTGAGGATCTGCTGAAAGGTTTGAGTTCAACTACTTATGCTATTAGGGTCATTGCAAATTTTGGTGATATACATCTGAGTAAATTAGCTTACCATGCCTATTTTCATTCTCTGCTTTCGTATGGCATCATATTCTGGGGTAACTCATCATTGAGTAAAGGAGTGTTCATTGCACAAAAGCGTGTAATCGGAATAATTGCTGGAGCTCATCCAAGATCATCCTGCAGACACTTATTTAAAGAGGTAGAGATCTGCACTGTACCCTCTGAATATATATATTCACTTGTGAAATTTGTTATTAACAATCCAAACGAATTCAAAAGTAATAGCAGTGTACTCATACATGGCTACAACACTAGGAGAAAGGATGATCTTCACTACTCAAGGTTAAGTCTAACTTTGGCTCAGAAAGGGGTAAATTATGCTGCCACAAAAGTCTTTGGTCACTTACTTAATGGCATCAAAAGTCTGACACATAGCCGTATAGCATTTAAAGAGAAATTAAAAGAATTTCTTAATGGCAACTCCTTCTACTCATTAGATGAATTTTTGGATGTAGCAAGTGGGTAATTTCCCCAACACCCACAAAAGAAATTAAAAACCTTAAGAGTCATGTAATATTTTGTGTAATGTAATATCTTGTGTAGACACGTTTTATTAGCCTGACACATTCTACATCATTACAGTGTCGTATTCATGATCTATGAAACCAGTACTAATCTAATCTAATCTAAGCACTTCTGCCAGTGGCATACAAAATATTATCAGAAAGTCTCCTAGACAGAGTGGAATAAACTTCAAACAAACAACTGGGAGAATATCAGGGAGCTTTTTGAAAGAGAAGACCCTGCACAGAACAGATTTTTGGCCTAAAATCAACAATTCGTCACAAAATGTTAACCACCAAGTTTCATTTATTGATGTCAAAAAACATTTGATTCGGTAGAAAGAGAGACAATAGATAAAATAATTAGAGAATTTAGTGTTAAAGTAAAATCACGAAGCATAACAGATGAAACTCTAACAAAGACGATATCTAAAGTTAAATTTATAGGAGAACTATTCCAACCATTTGAAATAAAAACTGGTGTAGGAAAATGGGATTGTTTATCATCTATATTGTCTAACTGAGTCCTAGACAACACTGCAGGGCTCTGCAGTTTGCAGCTATGAATCACAAAATTGAACCAACAAGTCTAGGAAGGAAAACTGGTTGGGTTTGCAGACGATTTTGCAATACGTTTAGAAAACATAATGGACGCAATTATTCAAATATATCTTCTGGAAGAAACAGCAAGTAGAACTATTCTCAAAATCTCAACTGAAAAAACAAAATTTATGACAAACTTAAAAAAATGCACCAAAATTCATAGAAACACAAGTAGGTAAAATAGAGCGTTTAAGTAAAGCCAAGTGTTTTAAGACACTATACGAGAGAATGGACTAGACAAATACACAGTTGATGTAAGAGTTAACAAAGTGGAGGGAGCATATGGTTTGAGAAAGAATATTTACAACAAGAAGTGCACATCTACAAAAACACTGTACCACAGCGGTACGACCAGACCGTTTTTATGGATGTGAATGTCTAACAATGAACTCTAAGTGGGACAGGTGCTTGAAAGATGGATAGTTAGAAACATAATGAGCGCAATACGAACTACAGACAGCTGGAAAATGAGAAGTAATGAGGAGATCTAACAAAATATAGAGAAAATATCGGTAGTAATGGCTAAGAGAAGATTAATGAATGACAAAAAACTCACGAAACAACAATTCCTGTATTTCTAGAAGAGGAAATCAACAATAGCGTGGATTACAGGAATAAGGAAAAATCTAGAAAGAAACAACATCAGGGAACCTGAAATAAAATCTTTTTCAAGAATAAAATATTAAAGTTAGAAAGCTTTCAATGCCGATGAAATAAGAAATCGGGAACAATATTTACAGATGAAAGGAAAAGGCAATTTGTGGGGAGGGGATGAAGGAGTACTGGAAAAACAGAAAACAACATAAAAGAAGAGAAACTGAACTTTTTACGTGATCCTAGCTGGTCAATGCGAAAAAAAAGGAAGTCCTCAATATATCCCCATTTCTGTGAAAGAAATTGTGACAGTCTAAGTAATTCCTTTAACCGAATGTATCACGAATTTAGTGCCATGAATATAACATTGTCAGATCAGAGAAATCATTTACACATTTCGAAACTTTCAAATCTACTTTTTATTTCAATGAATGGACCTCCACTTCACTGCTTCGATGCAGAAAAATCTGCAGCAAGATGGATCAAATGTAAGCCCCTTAGAGCCCTTGACAGATCTGCTGGTAAACTTCGAATCTTCAGGAGCATGAGCATTCATCTCGTATGTTCAACTAAATTTTGTGTGTTAAAATGCAGGGTGGTCAGAAAGAGTCTGAAAAACTTTCACGAGTGTTGCAGCATACGTTGTGCTGAGAAAACTGTTAATAAGACAATTCGACACGTTGCGCTGTTTCCGAATTAATTAGCACTGAAATTAGCCAATCAGGCTATTGTGCACCCCATTAATGCTGCCCACCAAATGCATGCTGCGTTGGACATTGGATGCCTAGTAAGGATCTAACCCGAACCGAAGGCTGATCAACCTCTAGCGCTATCATCCACGCTTTGAGAACTAATCGTAGCTGGCGGGCCGCTTCAATGTGTGCGCAACAGCCTGACTGGGTAACTTCGTTTCTAATTAACCCAGAAACCCCGCAATATATGGAAAATATTTTAGGCCTCAATATGAAAGGAACCAGTTTCCATATCTTATGATCTGTAGACTCAAGAAAAATTTCTCATGCTGATAATTTGTTCAGAAAGTCAATAGCATGACCATACTGGTCGAAATACAAATGTGTTTCAAATTTAACTGGTATATCATACATTTGTTTCGACATATAACACGTTAAATGGAACATTCTCAATTTAAAGTAACTCAAGAATTGCCTGAAACTAATGATATGTAAGGAAATATATATTTTATTTGTCTTGGGGACGCAGGGCTTTGACTTGTCACTGAAGTTTGAAATGATATATTGCGCTTTGGTGGTCACAATATGTAACAAAACAGCTGTCTAATGGAAGCCAGGAAATGGAACAGCTGTTGCAGTGTGGAATGGAGCAGTAAAGCAAAAATGTGATGTAGTGAGCTGCTGCAAATTTAAGATCATCCCCACACGATCATGCGGGCCAGTGTGGACAGTCAAACACACACATATAATGCTGAGGAGGAGGGAATGTCTGTTGGCTTGTATGCTTATCTTCGTGCTTCAATTGACAATTGGACGTATTCCCAAATCAGGTTTATGAAGTTCTGATTGCGATAATAACTTCGATAGTTGGGCATTCATCATTTTTAATGACGGTTTCTCATTTGACAAAATTATATGACAACTTACATAGATAAATTTTTTAATCTTGGCCTGAAATTTCTAGGTAGGATCAGTATCAATCTTTACAATACCACTTTCAGTAGAAAAAACGTAAAGTCTTGAAAATACAATTGTTGTAACTAACTACAGTTAGAATAGTGCCTTCAACCACTTTTGTTACTATAGGTTTTCCCTCTCTGAGTTTGTTATTAATACTTTGGAAAATTTCAGTTTGTGGTTATTTCTACGTCCACTTCTTTCAGTAGTGATAAAGTCCTTAGTTTTTAATGTAATTTTGCATATGTCAGATTTGCTAACATGTAAAAATTGTCTCACACATAAATAAAGAATATATTAAAAGAGATTTTAAAGTCATTTTACGCATATGAAGATAATTCTAATGTCAACAGCAGCTATGACTTATCGCAAGCTATAACAAATATTGACATTCCTAATGGTGCAAGTTTGGCCTCTCTAGATATTAAAGTTTTCTATACAAAAGTGCCCATTTTTTATACTGTCAACATCATTACAGAAAATTTGTTATGAGATAAAATTATGAATACAGATGAAATATTTGAGTTTATAGACAT
Source organism: Schistocerca piceifrons (assembly GCF_021461385.2). Taxonomy (NCBI): domain Eukaryota; kingdom Metazoa; phylum Arthropoda; class Insecta; order Orthoptera; family Acrididae; genus Schistocerca; species Schistocerca piceifrons. Next base: position 106,160,339 of record NC_060139.1, read on the forward strand.
ATTGGAAAATGCACTCAATTTCAATTAATTTTCATTTATGACAAAATTTACTATCAAAAAGATGGCATGTCAAAGGATATATCTTCCGTTGGTACTGTGGTTGAGATTTTTGTAAATTTTATTGAATTACAATTTTTAAAGTCAATCTACAGATAGCAAAAAAAAAAATCTCTACTACAGAAGGTATGTGGATGACTCAATAATTTCATTTTATGGCGCCAAAGAAGAGAGTTAGACACTGTCACTGACATTTTTACAAGTATTCATACCAAATTAATTTTTACAATTAAACATGAGAAATACAGAAATAGAAATATTCTCGATTTGACAATCTCGAATTGCAGTGGTCAGCATTGTTTCATAATTTGCAGAAAACCTTCTGCACCTGATGTGATAATAAATACGTTGACTTCTTGTCACCCACTTAAGTATAAAAATGCGTTTTCCCGTCTATGGTTCACAGAGCTTTGAAACTGCCTATTGAACCCATTGATATTCAGAGAGAGTTAGATACTTTAAAGCAAATTGCCACAGCTTATCATTTCCAAAATGAATGTAGTGGACACATTATGTCAGAAATTACAACAGCCTAACAGCATTTCTGTAGCTCATAACTGAAAATTCACAAAAATTACTTACATGGGAACTGCCTTGGACAGAAGAAACAAGTTACTTAAAACCACTGAAGTGACCATTATGTTCATTACCAGCAACCTACTACAAACTAAACTGAGGCACACGATAGTCAACTGCATTAATGGGTATTTCAATTCGGAAGTATATAAAACATTATGCCAAGACTGTGGCAACCAGCATATTGGCCAGGTAGGAAGAAATCTTACCTTGTAGTTTAAACAACATGGAGTAGGTCCCTCTCGCAACAAATCACTGTTCCGCCAGCATTTGACACAGAGTAAGTATTCAGCAGGTTCTACTGACAATAGCATGAGAATCCTTAATAATGCAGCTAAGGGTTTACTACTTATTACCTTTGAGGTGATGGAAATTCAAGCACAGCTGAAAAATAAACCACTTTTGCTGTTGAACAGAACAGCTCGATATCAGAGAAAGATACTTTTTGGAACTTTTGGACAATTTACTCTAGGAAGGCTGCAGCCTTTTCGTTATACTTTTATAGTAAAGGAATCAAGAGCTATGTTTAGGGGTAATTAACATTGGAGATAACTACAGTTATTTTACTTTAAAGAAATATTTAAGCATTTTGATAAATCCTACAGATTTTGACCAACTGTTTTCTATAACAGTTATTTACTATTTTACTGCTTTAATTGGCATTTATTTTACAGATGGTGAATGTGCTTCCTTCATTTACAAGTTTTCTGTCGCCTCTTACTGTGGTGAAAATGTTTATATTAGTGTTTAATATTTTTAGAGAGTTTTACTTTCACGTCATTTGACACAGATTTATCTATAAGACCAATATACTATTTTATTATAGTAATATTTCGTTACTACTAAATAATGCATAGAGATTTTGAAGACAGTATTGTCCAAGTTTATAACCAGGATCTTTGGCAATAATGTACAATCCATGCAACTGGTCGCACAGGTGGTTAATCCCTGACCACTGGAGGTCATATTGCGGCAGTCGGTCTCCGCTACTACCGTCAAGCAAAACTGAAGCACAAAGATAAACTTCCAAGCCACCAGATATTCGCTCCTCCTCAGCGTTCCGTCCTTAGCCAGGTATCTCTGGTGGACCTCGATGCAGTGCAACTATCGATACTGGCAATCCATCGCTATAGCAAACAAATATAGCTGTCTCTGCTGCAGCGAGTACATACGAATGCCCACATGGGGGCAGCCTGCACACAATAGCGACTACAGCACATCCGTCATTTCTTTTCTTTTACTTATGTTAAGTACATCAGGATTAGACACGTAAAACTTTATGTATGTAATTTTTGTATTTATTTCTGTAACTATTCTTCTTATAAATTCGACTAAACCAATCAGTGTAGAATATCTCAAGCATGATTGGTTGTCAGTGATGCAATACCGTAGGCAATGGGCGGATCTTACACTACACAATCTCGACTAAAGGTGTCTTCTTCAGTAGTGACATTCTTGCTTCTATGGATCTCGCTCCGTCTGTCGTCACCAGCAGCGATAATGGGTATAACATCGTACTTTTTAATTATTGTAGCTTACATTTCACTTTATACACAGTTTCATCCCTCTGTACTGAAATGTATTAATACTCTATTGCAGCGGAGAACTCTCTTAAGATGACTTGAGGAAACGTCCAAAACCGGTTGCTTACGAACAAAAATCTGAAAACGCGATCACGACTGTTCTTATTTGATATTTAGCATTTTATACTGATCGCTGTATTGCTTAGGATTAGATCGTTGCCTGTTCAGGACTCACATGCATAATCATTCCTATCCCTTCCAACTACTTTCAGTATCTCTTTTCACATTTGTGTCATAGTTCACTATCTTGTGGAGAATTCTCTGAACTGACAATCTCACGAGGTATTCTTCACGACATTTTTGTATTTTTTCATGTATGTTTAATACAGCCCTGCATCTTCCTACGGAACTTCATCTCTGCGCGTTTTTTTTTTTTTTTTTAACCTAGCTTTCGCTTCCATAGGATAACACCGGAACTGCTATTACTTTTATTTTATATAATTTCATAATGGTCTCTTTTTGTTCTTTATGGCTCAATATTTCTCTAATGGTACCACAGACAGCTTGGAATTTGTGTATTTTATGTTCAGTATCAGACAGAAAATCAAAATTTGTACCATAGCCAACATAAGACATTTGAGAGCAGAATTTGTAGCACAGACTAAATGAGAGATTTGAGAGACTTCTTTTAAAACTGAGTATCCAAAACTGTTGCGGCGTAAAGTCAAGCGCCGGCACGCTAGTTGGGAACAATAGAAAAAGAGACGGCTGTGAGAAGACGTCAGCCAATGGCATGCTGACCGACCCCTCTCCAGGACGACAACGCGACAGCAGTGGCCCCTATACGGAGAGGACATAAGCGTCGCACACGACTGGTGGCGGCCCAGTTCTACATCAGCTTCAAGAACAGCAAGTTGTATAGAAAAGTCAACTCTAATCACTTGTTTGAACACGGACTTGGGAATTGTTATGCTGAAGAGATTTCTTATTTTGTCTACCGCCCTTTTCTTGCGACACATCTACGTAACAGTAAGTTAAGTATTGTATTTTTTCATTTTGTAATAAAACTCATTAATACGGTTTATTTGAATTTTGTCTAGCGATCCGAGAAAGCAGGTTTCCTAGACACCCCACATTTGACGACTAGGCAGAACTGAACAAAAACAGTTTTTGATCTCATTGGATATTTTCCTTGGAGCGCTTTATTTTCATTTTATTACTAGAAGTTTTAACTAGGCACAGATTTTAATTTGTTGTATGACAACTAGAGTACAGTAACTAAAGAGAACGCTACGAAATACATCTACCTCAGAGGTTCAGAAATTAAGAACATCTTTGAGTGATTTAGAGAAGATGTTGTGAATTAATACTGTGTGCTTATATCAATAGAACGGAATCCCTTCAGATGATTTACGTGGAATATAGACGTTGCGCTTAGGCCACTTTTTACGTATGTAACCTTATTTCTCCTCGCGATTGTCCCATGATCACAGAAAGCAGGTGTATTTGTTGCATAGCAGTCAATACCCCTATTATTTTCAGACCTGAACACAATTTCCAGTAGTACATATCGCAGTGTAAACAACCGAGCAAATCTCGCACTTTGTAAGTCTCTTTCGTGTTAATCGAGTATCCTAGTTAAACTGAGAGTTCTTTATTACCACTATGGAGGAGGAGGAGGACGATTGCCTTTAAACTTGATTCCGAAAAATCAATAAAAAGTCTTCATTCCTCAGGGTTGAGAACATGACACAGTTCTCCAAACAACCACTGATGTCACTACAATACGCAGACTCAATGAGGGAAGGGAACAATGTTTCAAACTCACCACTGGGGCCTCGGGTATGAAGCCACTTCAACACCCTAAGCGAGCAAACTTCATCCTTGCAATCGCGAAGCCAGTAACTCAGATTGAGCCTGTGACAAGTTCAAGTCCCTGCAGAGGTAGTTAACCTCTGCCTGTGCAATGCGATGAGGTGATGTTGATTGTGGTGGCGAATACTCCGCATCCGGACCTACGCGTGTTGTGCGAGTAATATCTCTATACGTTGTTCATCAATAGTCCAATCACTTGGTGGCTTAGGAGGTAGAGAACCATCATGGAGAACTGGCTGCATCCCTGGTGGCGATTTGGATATTGAATAGCATGTTTTGATTTTGCAGAATACCCTTCCATTTTGATCAATTAAAACAATTAAAAATAGGAGTCAGTGGCCATTGGTACCATCTATGGCACAGATGCCCCAGATCTCTGTAGCCAGTTATACAAATTACTTGGACATGTGCCACAACACACATGAGAAGCAAAAGCCTTGCCTTGGTCCACAACTCTGCACCCAGAATTCAACTCGCATGCCTCCTTATCTATAAGAGTATGATTATGCCTTTGGTTATTCGCTATATATTCCCCACATATGTAAGAAAACATATTGGCGTTATTTACACATCCTCTAGACATTTTGTATAGAAGTTTGTGACAAAATATTTTCGTTCATCACAAACTTCACAAAAGCACAATACAACTGTCATTGCGGTGTAGCACCAATACTCTGTCTTCGAATTTCCATGAAAACTTACTAGGTGGCAGCACACGGAAGAATTACGATTTCTGTGTATGATAACTGACATTAGATTGACAAACACAGAGATCAAAATACGTACATGGTGTATCTCAATTAAAATTTATTTACATTAAATTAAAGAGTATTTACGTAACCAAGGGAAAAATTATATCCAGAAGAAACTGTATGTGCTGGAGAAAAACTAAAACCAAATCTGAATTTAGCAGACGAAAATTATTCATAATCACCTATCTGCACAGAGAGGGCAAAACGTGCGTTGTTTAGTGTTATTAGTGCACAGGCGTCGAGTGTCGGGGATGTTTACCGGGAAAGTGGGCAACTAGAGGGTGATTTAATTCAAAACAATGGTTTCAGAATCAACATTCAAAGTATATTCCCACGTACCGAATACAAGCATGACCGACCTGGGGCTGGAGAAGTACCAGCCAATCAGAACGCTAATGGTTGATGCCGTTTTGTTACGGAGAAGAGTCTGAGAACATGGTGGAGTGGGTAGATGTCAAGCTTTGCTGGAGAGAGTATTTGTCTGCGGACTACCGCTCCAGCCGCGGCTGCAAACAACACGTGACTCTCCTCCCACACTACCTGTTGGAAACTCAGATATGGGCAGGAAAAACATCTGTCATCATCTTAGCAGAAGAACCAACCTTCATGCTAAGGAGATATTCTAAATTGCATACAAGACGCAAGAGCTAATCCAGGTGTACTAGAAATATTTTAAATTGGCAGTGAAAAGTCCTGGTAGCCCCTAGGTGAAATACGTTTATACAGGTGAGGAACACTGACTTCCCTAGAAGATGTGATACCTAGGCTGGACCACTGGAGCCAAGAATGAGAAGTTACACAGATTTGTTATTTAAGAAAAATGTGCCATTTACAGTGGTTCTAGCTTTGGTTTGGTGGCGAATCCGCAGAAGGCTGGCGTATATCAGCCAGAGATTTCCGATGAGTGTTTCAGCCATATGCCAATGCTCTCCATTGTAGTCCGATATCTCGAGAGATACGAACAGGCATTAATCTGCAACATTTGCACAATTAATGTTCACCTAAATCCTTGGGGATACATTACACAATAACAGGCCCTTAGACGCAAAAGGGAAAGTTCGCAATATTTTTTGTGCGTGATCCTATAAAATTGCGAACCGTAAAGTTTTTCGTATAAGAATTACTTACAATTGGAGGCCACTACGTTGGGATTACAGATTTACTTGAAACTTTGTAGACCTTTAGTAGGTCATTAAAACAACACAATGTGCAAATAATAAGGTGCAATATTCTGGCAATTCCGAGAGAAACGGAAGAAAAGCTTTACGCGTCTATTGCGTAACTGATGTACCTTTGCACACTTACCATACGTTACAGTTGCTGGTGACCATGTAGATAGCGTTCCAGCTACGTAAACTAACATGTATGAAACAACGGATCGATTCACACTCAAACTCAAATTTCAGTCTGCATTTTCTTCATCACTGGTCATATTATTTAATTTATATTATGTTTGAGAGGTAATATAATTTTAAAAAAACACGTGTATTTGCTTGAAGTTTTAGTGAATTTCATGTTGTTTGAGTACTTACTGTTTCTAATTACATTTAATTTTTAGAACAAACGTATTTGGAACTATCGACATGTAAATGAAGAAACGCATAGAGTTTTTCTGAAAACCTACGGCTATCGTGATTTGCGAAATCCCTTAAACGTGCAATCTGGTAAATTACCCAGAAGTAATTCGCACCTCGATGCTTCGAGCTGCAGACGCAGAGGCAGGCCCCATTTTCAGTTAATCTGCGTAGCGATGAGACGTTGCTGATTTAGCAAAAACGAAAAATGTAGGTGCAAATTTTTTGAATAGCACAGAATTTACAATTGTACTACAAAAATTAAGGTTCCAGCGGCAGTCAAACCGTCGCCTCATACACGTTCATCTTATAAAGCTAGAACGCTAACAATTTTTTAAATCAAAATCTAAGCGATGACGGTTTTTTTAATTAATCCCGAGAGGAGAGTTGGTGCAAAGAGGGTAGGGATTGCCTTCCGAGGCCTGGCCACAATGCCCAAGAGGTTTTTTTTTCTTTGAACAAGTTTGTTTTTTTATTTGCAAGTACGTATAGTTTTTATTTTTTAGTTTTTTATTTATTTTGTTTTTATTTTTATTGTTTTGGTAATCAGATCCTACTACCGACCCCGGGAGCTTCCGAGTCGTCTTCGCGCAAATTAATGGAGAGGGGACTCCCTCAAAACCGTTTGCTCGGATGATCAATCATGTTTCTGGAATCGTCTGGAAGTGTGTCTTCTGGTACTTGGAACGCCCCAATGGGTACAAGGATCTTCGAATAATGCGCCTAAATAATTCTATAGTCGTGTGCCATACAATGCATGATGGCGGAAGGCCTCATGAAACGTCGTCAGGTGGAACCACATGTCGAGAGCACTTTCGGGCACAGCTTGCAAAATATCTACATCTACATCTACGTGATTACTTTGCTATTCATAATAAAGTGCCTGGCAGAAGGTTCAATGAACCAGCTTCAAGCTGTCTCTTTACCATTCCACTCCCGAACGGCGCGCCCGAAAAACGAGCAGTTAAATTTTTCTGTCGTAGCCCGGAGGTTTCTTATTTTATCATGATGATCATTTTTTCCTGTGTAGGTGGGTGCCAAAGGAATGTTTCCGCAATCGGAGGAGAAAAATGGTGACTGAAATTTCTCGAGAAGATCCCGTTGCAACGAAAAGCGCCTTCGTTTCAATGATTGCCACTCCTATTCAAGCATTCGGGAGGACGACGGTTCAATCCCGCGTCCGGCCATCCTGATTTAGGTTTTCCGTGATTTCCCTAAATCACTCCAGTCAAATGCCGGGATGGTTCCTCTGAAAGGGCACGGCCGACTTCCTTCCCTAATCCGATGAGACCGATGACCACGCTGTCTGGGCTCCTTCCCCAAACAACCAACCAACCTATTCACGTATCATTTCTGTGGCACTGTCTCTCCTATTTCGCGGTAATACAAAACGAGCTGCCCTTATTTGTACTTTTTCGATGTCATCCGTCAGTCCCGCCTGATTCGGATCCCACACTGCACAGCAGTACTCCAAAATAGGGCGGACAAGCGTGGTGTAAGCAGTCTCTTTAGTAGACCTGTTGCACATTCTAAGTGCTCTGCCAATGAATCGCAGTCTTTGTTTTTCTCTATGCACAATATTATCTATGTGATCGTTCCAATTTAGGTTATTTGTAATTGTAATCCGTAAGTATTTAGTTGAATTTACAGCCCTCAGATTTGTGTGACTTATCGCGTAATCGAAATTTAGCGGATTTCTTTAAGTACTCATGTGAATAACTTCACACTTTTCTTTATTCAGAGTCAACTGCCACTTCTCGCACCATACAGATATCTTATCTAAAACATTTTTCAATTCGTTTTGGTCATCTGATGACTTTAGAAGACGGTAAATGACAGCATCATCTGCAAAAAATCTAAGGCGGCTACTCAGATTGTCTCCTATGTCGTTAATATAGATGAACAATAGAGGGCCTATAACACTACCTTGGGGAAGGCCGGATATTACGTCTGTTTTACTCGATGACTTTCTGTCTATTACTACGAACTGTGACCTTTCTGACACGAAATCACGAATCCAGTCGCACAACTGAGGCGATACTCCGTAGGCACGCAGTTTGGTTAGAAGACGCTTGTGAGGAATGGTGTCGAAAGCCTTCTTGGAAATCTAAAAATATGGAATCAATTTGACATCCCCTGTCGATAGCACTCATTATTTCATGAGTATAAAGAACTAGTTGTGTTTCACAAGAACGATATTTTCTGAATGCGTGCTGACTATGTGTCAATAAATAGTTTTCTTCGAGGTACTTGACAATGTTCGAGTAGATATGTTCCACATCCCTACTGATAATGGACGTTAGTGATATGGTCCTGTAATTCTACGGATTACTCCTACTTCCCATTTTGGGTACTGGTGTGACTTGAGCAATTTTCCAGTCTTTAGGTACGGATCTTTCTGTGAGCGAGAGGGTGGATATAATTGCTAAATATGGAGCTATTTTATCAGCATACTCTGAGAGAAACCGGACTGGTACACAATCTGGACCGGAGGCCTTGCCTTTATTAGGTGATTTAAACTGCTTCGTTACACCGAGGATATGTACTTGTATGTTTCTCATCTTGTCAGTTGTTATTGATTGGTATTCAGGAATATTTACTTCGTCTTGTTTGGTGAAGGAGTTTCGGAAAACCGTCTTTAATAACTCGGCTTTGGTGGCACTGTCATCAGTGACTTCACCGTGGTTATCGCGCAGTGAAGGTATTTATTGCGTCTAGCCACTGGTGTGCTTTATGTATGACCAGAATCTCTTTGGGTTTTCTTCCAGATTTCGAGACAGAATTATAATATAATGTAGCACTATGCCCTTCAGCCAGTTGACGGTGTTCGTTCTGGTGGTAGGGAAAGTAAACAGTATATTAACTTAGGAGTTCGCTCCGGCTTGACAGACTCTGGCTGTCGTCGCAACAGGACCGGCAGCTGCCCTTCGCAGCACATGCTAAGCGACTAAGCGATGCCCATCTGAATCGACGATTGCGCGGTGCGGGCACAAAACGTCGTCGGTAAGAAGGATGGAAGGAGGCGCTGGCGTGTGGCCAATTTGCCTTTCACCACCACGAACTACAAGGACCGAGCGTACGGGTTCAGGTATGGGGTATGGACGGCTCGCCACAGCTTTGTCCAGCGTATTGTCGTGTGGTGCTGTTCGGCGTTGTTTCGGGGTTTTCGGGCTTGATAGATACGGTAGTGGCCTCTTGTGCTCGGCGCTCTCGTCGCCGGTAGATCCTCGACCATGTAGTTCAGCTGGACAAACCACTTGATCACTATGAACGCCAACGTTTGGCACCTACGCACAGATACATCAGGGACAGAACAAACGAGTAAATCTTCTCTTGCAATTTGCTCGGAACTACCCGAGTAGTGCGCCTTACCACTTGCACATAAAGTTGCTTAATGGCCTACTAAAGGTGAACGAAGTCTGAAGTAAATCCGTGATCCCAACGTCGTGGCGTCCCCTTGTAAGATAAATCCCTGCCTATCTACATTGTGGTAGTATAGGCATTTAATCCCACGTGAATGGGTACAAAAGGTGTTTGGCATAAGGCAGTAATGCAGCACAAGTGTCCAGTAAGATAGGTACTGACTCTTCGACAATCTCTTTCATTCTGACACAGGGTTTGTTAACTGATCTTGATGTATGGAATGTCTAACACAAAACAATAAGATCGGGCCGGCGGCCGGTTGCTGGTGTGTCTAAGTTCGCACCGATCACGACATGTGACAAATAACATGGCCACACTGCTAACAAACGAAGTCCGACTAACTGCACAAACTGGCAACACTGTGGGATCTGGCAGTTCTTGGAGAAAATCTTGTCTTCTGTTCAAGCTGTTTTCGGTCTAGCGATGAAACGCTCGTCTTCTGACTGCAATTTCTCGTGTCTAAAACCGCCCGTTACCTAAACTTTTATAGCGCCTTTCTTTGAATGCTGACATCCTGAATGTAATTTTCTCCTCCTCCTCCTCCCAGCGGAATGGGTGGGCCTTTGGTAGTCGCCCACGTCCAGTAGCTTAAGAGGTCTCGTGTGACGAACCCCCAGATTCTGAGTTTGTTGGTAGTTTGGTATTTAGTAACAGAATGCATGCTGCAGGTCGGGATGTGTTTTTGATAGTTAAAAGAAGAGAGGGAACCTATGAGGAAGTTTCATCTTTTTGATGCCAGAAGGGTTTAGACGACATGGCAGCTATATTAAAATCTGTTAGGCGGTTGGCCGTCCGGGATGGCCGTGCGGTTCTAGGCGCTACAGCCTGGAACCACGCGACCACTAAAGCCAAAAAGGTTTAGACGATATTGCAGATACATTAAAATTTGTTATGCGGTTGTACAGTGGAACTAGCGACCATCTGCACGAAGCCAAAAGAATTGGGGAATATGCCACTGGGACGGAGATTCATACCACCTTGAAGTACAGAAAAGCTCTTGGGACGTGCAGGCATCTAGTTGACAATCACAAAAACGAATTTAAAGCTGAATAGGCTGAAGAAGGCATTGTTGACGTCCACGGTATAATAAGAGGGGTGTATGGCGGTCTGGTTAAGCCAGACCCGTTTATAATTATTTTTAACACAAACAAACTTTCAGGGCACCTCAAGGCAGGTTTCCTTCGCCTAAGTGTGAAGCCTTATGTCCCCAACCCAACGCGCTGTTTCAAACACCAAAGCTTTGGAGATACTACTGTTGCATGTAGGGGGGAAGCCACTTGCAGCAAATGTGGAAACGCCGCCCATAAAGGAATCGCTTCTTCATCTCGTTAGAAGTGTGTGAATTGCTCTGGGAATCACAGTCTCTAGAGTAGGGACCGAAGTGTATATCCTGAAGAACAGAAGATATAACAGCTGAAAACTACGAAGTGAATCCCGTATAGTGAGGCCATGAAGATGCATGAAGCCACGCTGCCCTCACCTCCCCTAGAACATCGTGAAAGGCGGTGGTTGCCGAAGTTCGGATCTCCGTGCAGTTAAGCTCCGAAGCATCCTGAGAAAGAAAAATAAAAGCCAAAGTCAAAGCATCAACCGCTTGCAGAGATAGGAAATAAACTATCTGACGACGTCGACGTCACTCTCTTTGTCGTTTGTCACGATTCGCCTACAGAGCCGATTAATCCTGATGTCGGCCTGGGGCACTCATGTCACCCCAAGACCTTGCATCCAGCCACTACAGGCTCCCCTCCAATGCGTAGAGGCACGGTGAAATTGCTACATCAGTGATAAATGGCTCCCATACTACAGTGAAACATTAATGGGTTCATGAAAGATGTGGAGGAAATCAAATTCCTAGCACAGGAACTCCCCCTATGCTTGTGTTTGCAGGGCACGAATTTTAAAGCGTCTGACGCCCCTATACTACGGGGCAATACCCATCATCACAAGAATGACTTTTCTGGGGAAAGTATAAAGGAATGGGTGACTGTGTTCGTAATAATGTGTACCACTCCTCTGCACAACTCCCTGGCTACTTACCGGCAAGGAGTTACACCAGAAACTCATGTTTGTCGAGATCACAATTTGCTCACTGTATTTACCTTCGCAAACAGCAATAGAGTCTGATGCTCTAACAGACTTCTCCTACTGATCCTCAGGGTCAGATTTTGGAGAGCCTGATGATGTTTCACGAGCTATACCTCCTCAACTCAGGCACTCCCACTGTGCTGCTACTGGGTCATCCTCAGCCATCGTCTTCTCTTTCTACTCTCCAGAACTCGCAGACGCTGTACAGTGGTAAGTCACTGTAAGTCACTGATGACCTTCATTCCAGTGACCACTTCCTACTCTGTATTCACCTACTGCATGGAGCTCTCCCTGAAAAGACATGGCCACAATGACTGATCAGCAGAACTGACTGGACGCTGTTCAGCCAGATGGCTGAGTTTTAACACCGCGACAGCGTCCAGAAAGTGGGTGAAACATATCACACAAGTGATCCACCATGCCGCTAACGTCTCCATTTCGAAGTCTTCAGGTCATTGTTGGAGGCAACCTGTCCCGTGATGGACTGATGAGTGCCACTCAGTAATTCGGGTCAGACATGCGGTTATGTGACGGTTTAAGTGAAGTCCAAAGGAATAAAATCTCCCAGCCTTTCGAGTGTCAAGGGCCAATGCTCGATGCATCATCAAGACGAGCTGTAAAAGTTCATAGCTAGTTTTCCTAAATTCTGTAAGCCATTCCACTTGTTCTGTTGTAAAATAGAAACAAAGAAGAAGATTTGCTGTAAGGACAGTCATTTGCCAATAGCAGCAGTGCTGAAACTAGGGTGTTTCCAAACAATGCCCTGAGACATCGTCCAGACGATGACAGACCATTTTGTAACGACTATGTCAATGCCAGCCAGAATCGGACGTTCCGTCGCTACCACGTGACCGTAAAGAGGGGCCAGATTGATTTCAGATCCAACAATTCTGAATCGTACAACCACCTTTCTCCTTGTGGGAGCTAGATTCTGCACCGTCTGAGGCTCATGATATTGCACCCAGTCACGACCAAATCCGGGACAGTATGCTTTGGCACTTGTCAGCAGTGTTAAAGGAAATCCACCTCGAATATCTTGATTTGATGTGGCATACAGTCCACTTTACAAACTCGTAGAGAGAGTTTCGATAGCTCTCCTCTAACTACCTGAGAACCGTACGTGTTCCAGTAGTTACCAGAGCTTCGCCTTAACGAGCTGTGTAGGAAAGAACCTAGAACGAATGGTTAACAGTCGTCTAGTCAGGATGCTTGAGACCAAGCAATTCCTTAGCCGCTCTAATCGTGGATTCAAGATATTTCGATCCACTGTCAAAAATTTGACCGTGCTAGAGGCGGATGTCCATTAGGCTTTCCTACATATCGTAAAAATTACTATATCGGTATATTCTTTGACATCAATAAGGTGTACAACACCACTTAGAGACACAGTACTGTACGAAAGCCACACCACTTCCTTGACCACATTCGTATCTTTATAGGTCATTCCTCTCTAAGCGCTTTTTAGGTCCCAAATTGTTGACGTGCAGTCGGATCGTTTTGAACAGGAGAATGGTGCTCCTCAGGGGAGTGTTTAAAGTTGTACCCTCTATGTCACAGCCACAAACAGTATCATATCTACAGTATGAGGTCCTGTACAGTGCGTTTTATTTGTGGACGATTTTATGGGTTCCTCTTCCTTCTCCATTGCTGCAACAGCGACTCGCAATTGCAGCTTACAGTACAGAGGATAGAAGAGTGGGATGTCAAGACGGATTTTCATTTTCAGCGGGGAAGTGTGTTATTTTTTTTACTCCAAATTGTCATGGTTTCCAAATATCAAGGACCTGAAGACAGAGACTCAGAAGGCACTGAACATCTGGGAAGTGTTTCAGCCACAGGTCCTCGGAAGTAGACAGGCCGCGTCAGCTCCAGTTTTGTAGGGTTTTCGTGCGATCGCCACTTCTCCATGAGCGCACAGTGTATGGATCAGCGTGGCTTCCTTATCTGAAGATTATTGACGTAATCCACCATGGGGATATTAGACTGGCCACATGTGCTTACAGGACCAGGTCCATGCCCAGTCTCTGTGCTCAGTATGGGGAACCACCAGTTATCATCCGGCGACAACTTCTCATGGTGCGTCAGATACGTACATTTTTCGCTACTCACAATTCACGAGGATACGTTACTGTTGCTCGTTCACCTACCAAACGCCCCTTTCTCTAATTCCACGGGTAACGAGGCCGTTTGGGATCTGCGCAAAGTGTGAACTAACATCACTTGCGTTCAACCCCAAGTCCTGGATTTTACCCCTTGCCACCATGGTTAATGTAGAGGTCCAGAGTGATTTTAGATGTAGTGCAGTAAAGGAGTGGCTACACTCCCGCATATGTTTTTGATAAATTGTTTTACGTTATTTCAACTGAACACCACAATTCTGTAGCTGTATTTACGGATGGGTCTAAACAGGGTTGGTGGTTGGTTGGTTTGGGGAAGGAGACCAGACAGCGTGGTCATCGGTCTCATCAGATTAGGGAAGGATGGGGAAGGAAGTCGGCCGTGCCCTTTGAGAGGAACCATCCCGGCATTTGCCTGGAGTGATTTAGGGAAATCACGGAAAACCTAAATCAGGATGGCCGGACGCGGGATTGAACCGTCGTCCTCCCGAATGCGAGTCCAGTGTCTAACCACTGCGCCACCCCGCTCGGTCTAAACAGGGGGACTCTGTTAGTTGAACTGTTGGTTTCCCTGATAGTGTCATAATGTTCCGATTACCTCACGAGTTTATTGTATTTGAGTATTTGACACGGAAATATATGCGATCTTGTTGGCACTGGAGCATGTGAGATGTGTTGCTGGTGCTAAATTTCTTGCCTGTTCCTATTTTACTCCCTGACTCTCCTTCACGCTCTACAACGCTTGTACCCATCACATAAAGTATTGCGGATCACATAAAGTATTTCGGAGTACCCAGGACGGCATTCCCCGATTACAAAGGCTGGGGCAGGGTGTGTCTATCTACTGGGTGCCAGGGTACATGGGTATTGCCGGGAACGAAAGGGAGGATGTAGCAGCCAATAAGGCGTGTCGTTATCCTTTGTTTCATTGTACCATCTTCCAGCATCCGTCGCCTCGCCGTTGATTTACAGAGTGATGCAGCTTTGGGAGGAACACTGGCTGGAACTGACAGCCAGTAACTGTGTCAGGTAAAGCCCAAAACGCAGCCGTGGCAATCCTCCTTACAGTCACGGAGGCGTAATACCGCCTTTATTCTCCTTCGCATAGGCCACAGCCCTATAACGCATAGCTTGTTACTCCGGCGAGAGGACCCTCCATTGTGTAGTCCTTGTGGCGCGTAGACCACTGTGCGCCACATTTTATTAGGCTGCGTTTTATTTTCAGACAGAGGGCAGCGGCAAATGTCCGACATATCTGCTCTCTATTTAAAGTGATGTTCAGACGAATGTAGAAAGAGTTTTAAGGTTTTATGGTAAGTCCGACATGTTTCCTACAATTTCAGGGAGATGTTCTTAATGAGTTAACAGGGTGACTGGCTTACACAGGTTTCTTGTAAGTCGTCAGTCAGTCGCATTTCTCTGTGCCTTTATTTTAACTCCTCTATCATTTTGCTTATGTTTTAATCTCAGGTATAGCACCTTTCACTCTTTCTCCATTGTTCTTCGGCGTGTGAGATAGTGACTACGCAGGTCAACACGAGTGAGATGGTAATGAGTGAGTGAATGTCATTTTGTAGGTTTGTTCCTCGCTGTGTGACAGCCTTTTTAGTAATTTTACCCACATTCATTTCTTTTAATATTTGTGAGGGTACTGATAACGTCGTCTTTGAGCGCCCGTGAACACCAAACACACACACACACACACACATTTTGCATTTGTATTCACTATGATAAACTTAAGGGAAATCTAATATACTGCATTATAAAACATTTACTGATCAGCATAGGGGAGAAATAGAAAAAAGCGCAGTTTACACTCGTTCATCAGTAAAAGAACAGAGACAGAGGAAAGCTGTCCCATTTTCTTCTTCAAAGTAACAGGGTATTAAATTGTGCGCAGAGGGCAGCGTAGATTTTCCTAGAAGCGGACGGTTGCTTAGTAGTTTTTGATTGTTTATGTTTTACGGATGCGCAAAGCTACGATACTATATAGTTTTCCAAAAAGATGTTACTACTAGTAAGGTATTATACAATTTTAATTTTTCTTTTCTTAAAGACCGGAGGTGGCCACTCGACTTACTTTGGAAGAGAGAAGGAAGGTAGCACCTTGGAAGGAATTATTTGGGCCACACTCGAAAGTAAGAAACAAATTTCAGCAGTGGTTTAATAAGGATCTCCCAAGCCGCTTAACTATCCACCGACTGAATGAGAAATTTTTGCACACCAGGTCTGTGACCATTGATTAAGCTGGCCGGTGTGGCCGAGCGGTTCTAGGCACTTCAGTCCGGAACCACGCGACCGCTCCGGTCGCAGGTTCGAATCCTGCCTCGGGCATGGATGTGTGTGATGTCCTTAGGTTAGTTAGGTTTAAGTAGTTCCAAGTTCTAGGGGACTGATGACCTCAGATGTTAAGTCCCATAGTGCTCAGAGCCATTTGAACCATTTTGAACCATTGACTGTAAACAACTGCGTCCAAGAAGTGTTCTAGTGGGAGATAACATCATAACTGTTAAAGGCACTGCGTTTAGGAGCCCAGGAATATCAAGTATGAGATTAGCATTGGAAACCGGAATCGCTCGGACAAGTATCTCGACAGTTCTCCACCTCGATCTGAGAATGAAGCCGTACCACATCCAAACGACACAGGCCCTGTCTGACGATAGTAAAACTGCTTGTGTACGAGCTGCAAGTGTTATTAGAAATAACTAAAATGGAATTATGTTGTATTCTTTACGTCGGATGAACCCATATTTCATGTCACTGGCAACGTGAATAAGCCCAGTTGCGTCGTTTGCAGCACAGACCATCCTCCCCGAAAGTTAACGTATTGTGGGATATTTTGTAGTTTGGAGCACTTGGTGCCTATTTTTCGAACTAACACACTAACGGGAGATTCCTACCTAGATTTGTAGCTGAACTTCCTTGTCGATAATCTTTCCCCTCCCCCGCACTCCGTATCGTAACATCAGGTTACTTCCAGCAAGATGGTGCACCACCACATTATTCCTTAAAGGTTCGACATTGCCTGAGTGAAACATCTGGTAGACGCTGGACTGGAAAGGGTGTACATTTGGCGTGACCATGACGGTCACCCGATTTGACTCCACGTGATTTCTGTCTCTGGGAAATGGTGAAAGAAAGTGCGTCTGCAACATAGCCAACCTGCATTTATGAGCTTAAAAGAAACACGTAACGCTATATGTCCATTCTACCTATGGATATGTGTGATGATCTACACTCCTGGAAATTGAAATAAGAACACCGTGAATTCATTGTCCCAGGAAGGGGAAACTTTATTGACACATTCCTGGGGTCAGATACATCACATGATCACACTGACAGAACCACAGGCACATAGACACAGGCAACAGTGCATGCACAATGTCGGCACTAGTACAGTGTATATCCACCTTTCGCAGCAATGCGGGCTGCTATTCTCCCATGGAGACGATCGTAGAGATGCTGGATGTAGTCCTGTGGAACGGCTTGCCATGCCATTTCCACCTGGCGCCTCAGTTGGACCAGCGTTCGTGCTGGACGTGCAGACCGCGTGAGACGACGCTTCATCCAGTCCCAAACATGCTCAATGGGGGACAGATCCGGAGATCTTGCTGGCCAGGGTAGTTGACTTACACCTTCTAGAGCACGTTGGGTGGCACGGGATACATGCGGACGTGCATTGTCCTGTTGGAACAGCAAGTTCCCTTGCCGGTCTAGGAATGGTAGAACGATGGGTTCGATGACGGTTTGGATGTACCGTGCACTTTTCAGTGTCCCCTCGACGATCACCAGTGGTGTACGGCCAGTGTAGGAGATCGCTCCCCACACCATGATGCCGGGTGTTGGCCCTGTGTGCCTCGGTCGTATGCAGTCCTGATTGTGGCGCTCACCTGCACGGCGCCAAACACGCATACGACCATCGTTGGCACCAAGGCAGAAGCGACTCTCATCGCTGAAGACGACACGTCTCCATTCGTCCCTCATTCACGCCTGTCGCGACACCACTGGAGGCGGGCTGCGCGATGTTGGGGCGTGAGCGGAAGACGGCCTAACGGTGTGCGGGACCGTAGCCCAGCTTCATGGAGACGGTTGCGAATGGTCCTCGCCGATACCCCAGGAGCAACAGTGTCCCTAATTTGCTGGGAAGTGGCGGTGCGGTCCCCTACGGCACTGCGTAGGATCCTACGGTCTTGGCGTGCATCCGTGCGTCTCTGCGGTCCGGTCCCAGGTCGACGGGCACGTGCACCTTCCGCCGACCACTGGCGACAACATCGATGTACTGTGGAGACCTCCCGCCCCACGTGTTGAGCAATTCGGCGGTACGTCCACCCGCCCTCCCGCATGCCCACTATACGCCCTCGCTCAAAGTCCGTCAACTGCACATACGGTTCACGTCCACGCTGTCGCGGCATGCTACCAGTGTTAAAGACTGCGATGGAGCTCCGTATGCCACGGCAAACTGGCTGACACTGACGGCGGCGGTGCACAAATGCTGCGCAGCTAGCGCCATTCGACGGCCAACACCGCGGTTCCTGGTGTGTCCGCTGTGCCGTGCGTGTGATCATTGCTTGTACAGCCCTCTCGCAGTGTCCGGAGCAAGTATGGTGGGTCTGACACACCGGTGTCAATGTGTTCTTTTTTCCATTTCCAGGAGTGTATATTCTGCATGATGAGAAGTCTTTGCAGATACATTGAGAACCACGGAGTACAGGTCGAAGAAGAGCACTAACGTTATTTGGAGTTGTGTACATATGGCGTGTTTCTGTATTAAAATAAGAATAAAATACTAAATAAAATAATAATAAAAAATAAAATAAAATTCAATCTCGTATATGTGGTATCATCGTTTTGGGCAACCCCGTATAAATGAGCTCTGGGGTTCGATTATGATGTGTGATAGGTATTTATTATCTGATGCAAGGTTCCGTGGTGCCTGTGTACTCAGAAGACGAACAAGAAAAAGTAGCGTGTGGTAGTCACGTATATTTTTCCTGGCCACAACCAACCAAGAAGGACTGACATGGTCGTAAAGACGGATCTTGACGATGTAACCCACACGTGAATATACGATTACTTCTAACTGTCCAGTGTTCTCACTACCCATCGCTTGGAGGATTACATCGCAATAGTGGAGGTTCGGTGGAACGAGTGATTAGACAAGATTACCGTTACAATGAAATGAAAACCTTAGCTGCTTACAGGCGTTGACATACGTCAACGGGGACAGATGAAAATGTGTGTCGTGACCGGGACTCGAACCCGGGATCTCCTGCTTACATGGCAGACGCTCTATCCATCTGAGCCACCGAGGACACAGAGGATAGTGCGACTGCAAGGACTTATCTCTGGCAGGCATCCCGCGAAACCCACATTCTCAACGTATTGTCCCGCACTACATTCGTAGTGCCCCCGCCCATTATACTCATTACTCGCGGCGCGTTGCCGATTCCCGTGAGAGTTCGGGCACTGTTTGTGCATTCGCACAGAAGAAGAAGATGGTCAAGTGGTCGGTGAGCCTTAACTATGTATATACTAAGATGGTATCTGTTCTTTCGGACATGTCCGAAAGAACAGATATCATCTTAGTATATATAAGACTACCTTTCACATGTTGCGAAACATTTTAAGGGCATAGAGACTAGCGGAAATTTTATTGTATAGAGCGACAATATTTTTGCGCGATTGAGACGCTCATCCGCAGTTACACTCAATTCATTCACTGGGTTTTTGAGTAGGTATTGAAAAACCACCGAGAAGAGTAGGAAGCAGCTGTTAGTGGAATTCTGAGTTATTGACTTTTTCATTTTTAATTCTGAGGTTTTGTGCCCAAATTACCACTGATAATAAAAATAATCATTCATGTAGATTATCTCAAAATTGGTGTCTCCGGGCCTAGCAGTTAGGTAAAGTAGCAGGTCTTCAGCATATAAATATTTCCAGGACGACAGTACCGTCGGGATATCATTGACATATAAGGAAAACAACCGACCCCTCTGGCATTCCTGATAAAACATGCTTCCACAACGACTTTTCATTCCGATACAGAACACATTGCTGTCTGTTCAAGTAATTTTCAAACCGCTTCAGAGTACTAGCTGCCAATTTCAGCTTTAGAATTTCTTGAGCAGCATGTCATAGTTGACGGTATTAAACATTTTGCTGAAGCCTAGGAGTTCAAAACGGTGGCCTATGGCATTCTTCAGATCGTCATCTACCTTCATTAATGCCGTATTTTTGCTATGCTGTTTACGAGAAAAGGGCTTTTACTTGTAATATGAACTGAATTTACGTAAGTATTCAGAAATTGGGTCTAAATCAATATATTCAAGGTCTTTGGATACGGCAGGTAAAATGCTGACTCAGCGATAGTCACAAGGTGATTTTGGGTTTTCAGTGTAAAGTGACAGGTCAGACAGTGTTTTTCTTCGTGGCATGGGACGTGCTCGTTTCATGAGATAAAAATCACACATGCAAGTCGAGACAAATTCTTAGGAATCTATAGATCCTTCATTATGGTTATGCTGATACCATCGTTGCTTGTAACTTCAGATAAGACTTTCATTATTGATTCTCTTGTTCTGTTTATTGTAACTTGTTGTAAGTAGCATGTGTCGTGGTCAGTCGTGTAGTGTGGGTATGCTAGCGGGCAATAGTAGGCTGTATAGTACAACGAAAATATAAATGTAGGTGGAGAAGTGCCGATTACAATGAAGTAATTACTTGAGTCAGCACTATTCTCAGATTGTTCTGTGAGAATACTATTGTCTATAGAAAAATACCATAGTCAACTATCATGAAGAATGAAGAACTATTTGTTCCTCTTTACCTCTTAGTTGAAGTAATGCAAGGCCTCTTTCCATGTGGATATGTGCAAGATAATATCCACAACAATGAGAAAATGTTAGAGTGTATTCAGTTACATAATTGGTGGTAAACTTCTGCAACCTGATACAGTATCTAAATATTAGAGGTAACGTATGTATTAAAGAAGACATCGAACGACTTCAGAGTCGGGGTACGAGGAGACAACAGGCCAGTATAGAACACACGAACTCGTAATATGGCTTTAGGAAGATGATACGCGACGATTGTTTAATAGTTTTACTGCCTCCATCATATATCTTACAAGGTACTATAAGAATAACAGAAGAAAGATTAGAGCATAGTGTGACAGTAACACAATCATTTTCACCAATCCATATAAAAATTGAGTAGGATGGTGAGGACATACCACGATGCAGGATGCTCTGGCTCGTAGCTATTACAGCATTTATGTAGTAAAACTACAGTTATTTCAATAATCTTAACAAATGTACAGCTATTATGGCCACCAGATTCCGTATTTAAAGTCAAACATAAACTTCTGTTCGTCTGCTTTCACTGGGCGAAGTTTGGTTTACCGAATGTAGTTTTGTAGGGGCTGACATTCCGTACAGAAAAAGCACGAAGGATTATCTGCTGTAATGCAGTGTGTTGTGTGCTCAACAAAAAACATATTTTGTACAAATATATAAATACCTCTTTTGCTCTATTACTATTCCATCGTTGTAGTAAAAAGCACATTATATAGAGGAACATGTCGCAAACTCATAACAAGACCACACCACAGAAATAATGTACATGAAGTGAACTGTAATACATTTTTCGTACAATGTTTTCTGTTGGGTGTGGTTAACAGGTATATTAATGACAATTACTGTGGGAACGGCATGCCAGAAAGAAAACAAGACGTACACACACAAACACACACACACACACACACACACACACACACACACACGTGTAATATCTGCAGATAATTACTATATAGCCGAAATGCTCATCCTTACCTACATTTTCATGATTTTCCGCAATCCAATAAGTCAGTGTCTAAAAAACTGATCGTGAGACGAGCCATGTAGAGCCACGAAACGTTCCGTCATTTACTGAACATGTTTGTTTACATGTATTCAAAAACCAGTGCTCACTCTTTACGTCTTTGGTACAAACCAAAGAGTATGCGAAGAACTTTGCACGGCATTCATCGGTTAATAGTTATCTCTGGTATATCTGCCATCGGGTAGGAATGTCTATGGAGTGAGAGTTCAGATGCGCTGAACATCGTCCCTACCACGGGATGAAACTCACATAGGGACTTCAAACACGAACTTGGTTCAATGATAGGTCATTTGAGCGCTATAACCTGGGTTCATTATTGGGTGGTTTAAACTCTTCCATATTTGTTTCGGCCTTGTTCAAAACAAGTGCTTGTTTCATATTATTGTGTTCCTGATTACTTAGTCTTGTTTGTATCCTACTCTTAGAACTGTAAGTAGATACGTTGCTCGTATTGTGCCAGATTTCTGCTCGTAGCCGTAACATTATGGGGAGTATATGATTCCACATTTGCTTTTGTTTCATATAAAACACAAGCTACTCTTGTCGCATGGTATTCTATGCATTCACATATATTTGCAACTGCTCTCAAATCCATGAGTGAACTGTTTTGTTTAATCGCTCTTTGTGTGTGTTGTTTATATTCTACTATATTTTTATTTGCATCCGCTTTTCGTACTTTCATGCATTTGATGCAGAACTCCATGTTAGTAGCTTTAGACTGCATTAGTGTTCAACTTTATTAAATCTTGTCACGGAATGTGTATGTAATTCTGCTTTATAGTCCTAGTGAAATGGAAATGACGTGTGGCTAGGGCCTCCCATCGGGTAGACCGTTCGCCTGGTGCAGGTCTTTCGATTTGACGCCACTCCGGTGACCAGCGCGTCGATGGGGATGAAATGATGATGATTAGGACAACACAACACCCAGTCCCTGAGAGGAGAAAATCTCCGACCCAGCCGGGAATCGAACCCGGGCCCTTAGGACTGACAGTCTGTCACGCTGACCACTCAGCTACCAGGGCGGACATAGTCCTAGTGACAGAATACGTGGTTATTGCTCCCAGTAGGCAACTATTACGCAGCAAAAATATTCTACAATAGATCTAAGCGCGTATTTGTACATTGGATTGTATGGTGTTCTATAGGGTGAACGTACTTCCACCTCAATGAATGCTGCTGTATCCAGTAAACAGTAGTTATACAGAATTGACTATGACAACCAATGATGAACTCGCGATAGTGTGCATTATTTGCTTTGAACTTTCCAGTGTAATGGATGGATGAAACCGCTACATCGATTTCTGCTTAAATCTACTCTTTGTAGTACCTGTTAGCAAAGTATGAGCACATTTGGATAACTATGTTAGTATTCTTAGTGTTTTGCAAAGTATAATGCCCTAGTCACGAAGACTGCAAAGCATACTTATTGACATGAGATAACAACATTCAAACAGAATTACATACTCATTCCCCGACAATGTATAATAAAGTTGAATACCGATTTCGTCAAAAGCTTCTAGCATGCAGCTCTACATTAAATACGAGAAAGTACCGAAAACGGACGCGAATAAAAATAAAGTAGAATACACTAAATATGCTTATATGCAATTAAATGGAATACTTCACACACAAATTCATAATCAGTAATAAATATACCTATCCTCACAGAACAAATGGGACAAAACCGGTTTGTATTGTATAAAATAAAAGCAAATATGAAATCATTTACTCCATCCAATACTATTCATGCGAGCAAGAATGTATCAGGATACTAACAATACACTTACAATGCAATTAAAAGAGTGCAATACAAACGGGAAGCCCTTAGGCCTATATATTACTTATCAAGATCATGAGAACTTCTCAGTTTCCAAGCACACCATTTACTAAGAGACTATGAAGCCTATCCCACGATAAATAAAACAAAATTGTCATCTGTAGTGCGTATATTTCGAATTAAAAATACGGATTTTCGCACCATATTTCTCGTATTCAAAGTTAACTTCCAAGCCAGTGATGGCTTCGTTCTCTGTTTCCGTGTCGTAAAACTGGCCTTGCTGTTCTGATAGTTTGGTGGTCTACGATCGCTAATACAGGCATATTTAGTTATGAATACCATGGATTTTTACACGCCTTTGATTGGCAGCTTGATAATCTGAATTCTGTTTATGGAATGTACTTTACGTAAATCTATGATGAAATATATGCGTGGATATTTCGCTTGATGGCGACAAGTGTCGCTGTTCGTATGTCACTATACTTTTGTTTGTTGGTTTCTTAGGCAAAGAAAAGACAGCCACTGCTATGTTTAGATTCTGTACTACACTCTGTCTTATCGCCGGTTGTACCATCTTATACATTATGCTACGGCGGCATCGTGAAGTGGCTCCCTTATACGGCAATGACATAGCTCCCAGAAAAATTAGGAAATGGAACTCTGACATGCGACAAATTTTTGATTTCTGAGACTCTGAATTATTCCTAGCCATTAAATTGATCCGATTTTACTTTGTGGTAGCATTTTTTTAAATCTTCGTTCTGAAATGCTAATCGTAAATAATCGTTCTCCACACCTTAGATGTTAGTAGTGTAGCTTCCTCTCGTCACCACTTTAAAATCAGCATAGTGATTTGGAAATCTGTATTAATATGGAGGAAATCTACGGAAATCAGTATAGTGATTTGGAAATCTGTATTAATATGGAGGAAATCCACGTCTCCATATACTCTCCGCGTCCTTGGCGTAAGTTAGTTTAAGTTAGATTAAGTAGTGTGTAATCTTAGGGACCAATGGCCTCAGCAGTTTGATCCCATGGAACTTACCACAAGTTTCCTATATCTCTAACAGACTTTTCAATAGTGATAGCTATCGTTGTTTGTATACGATTACAGTGAGTAAGTTGTGGTGGTTTGTAGAAAGAAACCGGGTAAATGGGAGTAGGACTTGCACACTGATGGTTCCGTACAAACCTAATTCCTTATGTACGTAGTTTGTCTATGGGTTTAGATAGTGAATTATGGAGTATCAAAATATGTGACGTAAATGGCCGTACCTTTTGACTACATTTACTTTGAAGCTTTAATTTTTTACATCTCCCAGTAACCCTATGCCTCAGTATTTGACATGAATTTCAACTTGACACTCTGTGTGTGTTCCTGTAAAAAAAAAGGGTGCTTTACAGATGGACTGACAACAAAGTGATCCCATATGGACTTCGTTTTTTTAGCGATTGAGATACGGAACCCTACAAAATTCCTCTCTTGTGGCATTTGTCTTTTCAGATAAAGTTTAAACATATGCATTGTTTACGATTGAGCCTCCTTTCATTGATCATGATCATCATACCGTTCAGTGACTTTATCATAGAACACGCAACGAAGGGAGACAGTGGAATGTTCTGGACAATGGACTCGTTTACAATTACAAATAACTTAAATTGGAACGATCACATAGATATTGCTGTGGGTAGAGAAAACCAAAGACTGCGATTCATTGGCAGAACACTTAGAAGGTGCAACAGATCTACTAAAGAGACTGCTTACATTACATTTGTAGACCTTAATCTGGAGTATTTCTGTGCGGTGTGGGATCTGCATCAGATGGTACTAACGGATGACATCGAAAAAGTTCAAAGAAGGGCGGCTCGTTTTGTATAATCGCGAAATAGGGGAGATAGTGCCACAGACATGATACGTGAATCGGAGTGGCAATCATTGAAACAAAGGCATTTTTCGTTGCGACGCTATCTTCTCATGAAATTTCAGTCATCGGTTTCTCCTCCGATTGCGAAAACATTCTGTTGGCACCCACTTACATAGGGAGATACGATCATCTAGATAAAATAAATCAGGGCTCGCACAGAAAAATGTAAGTGCTCGTTTTTCCCGCGCGTCGTTCGAGAGTGTAACGGTAGAGAGACAGCTTGAAGGTGGTTCATTGACCCCTCTGCCAGGTACTTAACTGTGGAGATCCGAGCAATCACGTAGGTGTAGTTGTACACGTAGAAAGACATGGTCTCGTGAAGAAGTCTTGTGACCCTTTGTGACTCTATCGCAAGGTTTTCTTCAGTAACTAACGGCCATTGCCGGGATGGAATACTTGTTCATACAGACCTGTGGCCTCTGACTCCTTCAGGTTGAACGGACGATCAATGCTGCAGTACTTCCTGTTATGTCTGCGGCGCTAATTATGCAGTGTTACTCACTGTCTCTGTTACATGTTCACACCTAAAAGCACCTAGAGGATATTTAGTCCAACGCGATATTTTGAACGTCCTAAAAAGTCACTGACCCACAACTACTTGCGAGCTAACACAGTCAGTCCTTCAGCAATCTTCTTTTACAGAACTGTTAGAAATAATGCCTCGAAATTTGCACGAAACACGCCAGGTGGAGTTTATGTACTACTTGAAAGGTTCAGATGCGAAATCTACTAAAATAAATTACTCTCAAAGCTCAAACGTTCTCAAAATACTCAACACTGTAGTCGCTTTTCATCAGCTACACGAGGACGCGTGGATTTCTACGTTTTAGTACAAACTTGATCAGCGCGATTTAACATAGGTATAACCAGACGACCGCTCCCGAGCCGCTATATACACTGGAAGATCTGAGGCACGAAGCCCTACTCAAACGCGTGGGAAACTCTGAATTCCTATTGGCTAGTATGTTAAGCAGCCAATCAGATCATCTCGAGCACTTCCATCTCACGGTATTTCTAATGTAAGCCAATAAGATTACTACACGTAGTTTAGACTAGAAATCTCGTACTTCCGAAACTGTATGAAATTTTATGAAAACAAAATACATCTTTCCAAAAAATTAATTACAAATAAATTTAATACTCAACGCCCCTTCTGGGTGTCCTTTACATAGTCAAGCTCACACGGACATACGCCACAAATTCCCCTGTAACACAGTAACTTTCTCACGCTTACATTTACATAGTTTTAATGAAATATCACAGTGTCACTCTCAGTCTCTCCAGAGAATGTACTGCACGCAAGGTTAGGCAGGTGTAATGCTCGCCCGGCCCAGTAACAAGCCACAGCTGTGCGAGCGTGAGAACCAACGTCTCCTCCCCTCCCGGCTCCACGGCCAGCTACGTTTTCAATGCATCGTCACAACCCGTAAAAATCTGCTACCTTACACTACCGTCATTTGTATATGTGCACATGTCTGTCCCATGACTTTTTTTCACCACAGCGTATATGCAGCTGTCTCCGTGGATAACTATATTGCCGCAAAAACAGGAAAGTCGCATTTAGGAACTGCTCAAGATTTGTACGTATTGCTGGATGATGATCTGTTGTTTATTCAGGTGTCACAGTTATTCCCTCCGGTCAGACGTATGCTAATAAAATGAGACATCATCATGAAACATCGTAGAATTTCAGTACTTGCCTTAATTATATTATATTATAATACATATTAACAGCTCTTGGAGATATTATTAAATTTTGTGGAATGATCTGACTAACATAAATGGCCGGTATTCAATACCAAGCGCCACCACATTAACCGCAAAACACTTAATCTGGTCTTGCCATTATGATGACTACCCTCCAACGTTTATCAATATTAAGTCCTTGATGCATTCATAGAGATCTTCTCTGCTTGTAGCATTACATATATTCATTAAGCTACTTTTTTAGACAAGAAGAAATGTGAAACAACTCTCAAAATATTGCGTTTTTTTGACGCGGTCTCTACAGAAAGCTCTAGATCTAACATCATACGTTGTTTCTACAGCTTGCTGTAGTGTTCTCAAAATAATATGTTTGTAAGGTGAATTTTCCAAAAACCGATTGCATAATTGTTTAAAGAATATAAATAGGCAGAATAAATGTGTTTCTCGATTTTGACATATTAGGCATACTGGAAAGATAGATGAAATAAGGTGCTGCACGACTTCTAAGAGTGTAATCCGCCCGTAGTCCTTAAGAATAACACTTACTATTCCAAATGTTTCATTGTTTGAGTAGATTACTTGATTAGCTTATGGAGTTCTGCTTGAAGCACAGAATGAAACCCGGTGAAACACAATGTCCCATTGATTAAAAATGCATTACATTGCGTAGAATCTACAGTTCATTACCAAAACTTTTGTTCCGTGCAACATAAAACAGAGTAGTTTACATAATAAATCACTTATAATGCGTAAAGGTATTCACTTCTTTTGTTTCTTAAGAAACCACCAATACAATTTTCCACCCCAAAGTATCATCTTTAATATTATGGACAGCAGGACTTTGGTTGTTTTTGTGGTGTGCTGTTAACATTAATGCTCGTAACAGTATAATATCAGTATAGACAACTTGACAAACAAAGTGAAGCTGCCAGCAGACATAGGCAGGTGTCAACGTAATTTTGTACATATATACACTATCGTCAGGTATGCAAATGAATAGAATTGCCATTTAGTGTGACAGCTGGAATTCATGAGAGTGCATTAGTGTTGAAATTTCTCATAATCAGAGATAAAAGGGACCGATCTGAAACTGGTTTGAAGAAAATTTCGTAACCAAGATGACATTCAATGCTATGTATTCCTGATTACCGGTTTCAACAGTTAAGACTGTCATCTTCCATCCTTAAATAACGTGCTGATCCATTATGACTTATCACAATCTCCATGTTGACATTATAGTGGACAGCATGTAACACATTCCTCATATGTTTGTTAAAAGTAAAAACAGGTTTGTAACAAATAAAAATAATATAAGCCGAAGCTCTTTGTACAATTAGAGATGTCCTCACACATAACATTCGCCTGAAGCTTCATAGATGTTGAACTGCTTAGCAGTCCAAATTTTTGCATTTTTTGCGTTTAGTTGAAGAGTTAGATACATTATGAAGTCACATTCGTCGAAATACATGGCAAATTTCATCAAATCCATTAATGTCGGTCGTGTTTATTGCTGCTTTTTGGCCTGGTAGGTTCATCTTCAGATTTTGAGTGATCACTGTAAAGAAACTAATGCTCCTAGGACTTGTGTGAGAGAGCGTTATCAATACTTGACACTGTTTTAAAGGGGACTCAATGTGTGCCTCCATTCGGTCGGCTCGTCGAGTCGAGCAATATACAGATTTCTGTGGCATTTTGTCATGACTGTGGTTCAATGCTGCATTGCATGGGAACTTGACGGTAGGCATACTCGCAGGTTCTGGATGACCAAGTTTCATGAAGCACATCGTAAGCGCAGCGCATCTGTAACAGCCATCCTAAAATGTTGGTTGAAGTCTAGCACCAGTGTACGTTGAGCCACAACTCAAACAGCGGGATTTGGGTGGTGTTGTGACTGACAAGCATGGACAACTGATGAAGGGCGTTGCGTTGTGTTCGGCAACAAATTGCTATTCTGCGCTACACTGGTTAACCGGCGTCCGTCTACGGTCGCAGGTTCGAATCCTGCCTCGGGCATGGATGTGTGTGATGTGCTTAGGTTAGTTAGGTTTAAGTAGTTCTAAGTTCTAGGGGACTTATGACCACAGCAGTTGAGTCCCATAGTGCTCAGAGCCATTTGAACCATTTTGAACCGTCGTCCGTGAGTATGGCGGCGACCTGGAGAGAGGTGCTGTTGTTCCAATGTTTTGGACAGGTACTGCAGTGTTACTGCTCTTCGCATCATGTGGGAAGGAATCGGTTATGACTTTAGGTCACCGCTGGTAGTGATGTTTCTGAAGGAAACGTTACATCAACAGACATCTTTCATCTTCAAGTGTTAGCTCTCATGTGACAAAACCAAGGTGCCATTATTCAACAGGACAATGTTCGTCCACACATGCGGCAACTCTCCACGAATTTTCTGCACGGCCAAGAGTTTCCTAAGATCTTTTTCCGATAGAATATGCGTGGCTCGATCTCAGTATTTCAATCCTTCCCTGTATCAGGACCCAGGATATCAAGGGTTATTTGTTAGCCAGCTTGCCTCATTACAGGATACGACACATTTATGACATCCTTCACAACCTAATCAGCCCATGCATCCAGACCAGGTACACTTAACTCCTGTAGCAAACTCTGTTATGATATGATTTGATTTATTTTAGTAATTGGTCCATACATTGAAGAACAAATGACCTAGAAACAGTAGCTGTGTTGCAGACAACACTCCTGTCACTACGATGATAGGAGCGTTTCTGCCTGTTTTCTCATTGTCGGCACTCGCAATACCAGCATCGCTGATCGCAGGCAATCCATGAGTGCCACAACTTTGCAGGCGCAGGGGCTTTCTTGAGATAATTTGTGCCAGGTGCACCGTGAGTACAATGAGTCAGATAAAACAGCCGCCGCCCGAGCCAAATAGCACTGTTCATCACGTGGCTTTAGTCCGCTAGTTTGAGCGCTAAATACCGTGGCCGGTAGCTGTGCAGTCGGCAGCGCACATGTAGCGAGAGCCGTAGAGGTTGGGGTTGAGGGCAGCCGCTTTGGGGGAAATGCTGAGTGCTGGAGGGGAAGTGCCATTCTTAACTGAAGCCTATGCTCACACTTTTTGTAAATATTAAGTGGAGTTCCTCCATGCCCAAACTTGTATGGTGACCATTCAAAGAAATCTACTGTTACCCCCACTTTGATTAGTATTTAAAAAGAATTCCGCTGAAAATGCAGCGATATGTTTTCGCTTGGCTCGTTATCCGTTTGTAACTTTCAGGGAAGCGTCATGAGAGGCGAATTTTTAGTAGAACCTATACATTTGTCTTATTCCCATGTTAGAATTTCTTTCTTTTGCTAAAACACAGCAGAGTTTACTCAATGTCACTTCACTAACATGCTGTACAAACGCCGTTGCGAAAGAATTCTGAAACAGTGGTTTAAGAGAAGATAAATAAGGTTAGAAGCTTAATAAAAAAGGACATCCTCAGTACAAAATAAACGATTAATGTTTTCAAATACGATGTTTCAAAATCCATAACATTTCTCGTTTCACGATTTATCGATAACCATTAAAAATTACATGCTTTCATCGAAAAATTTTGTAGTTAATCGTGTTCAAATGTGTGTGAAATCTTATGGGACTTAACTGCTAAGGTCATCATTCCCTAAGCTTACACATTACTTAACCTAAATTATCCTAAGGACAAACACACACACCCATGACCGAGGGAGGACTCGAACCTCCGCCGGGACCAGCCGCCCAGTCCAGGACTGCAGCGCCTCAGACCGCTCGGCTAATCCCGCGCGCCAGTAGTTAATCGAAAAATCCCTTAGATAACGAACTTTAGCATAATAACCATATGACAAAATACTCTCCTGTTTGCGTGCTATCATTTGCCAAAATCTCATTTCGGTATCTCAAACCGTTTATGAAACTGGAGAATGTTGTGGATATTTTACTGTGGCTTAATCGCTGGCACGGAGCGATCGCAAATGAGGGTGCTACATCAGATCAGTTCTCTTGAAACTCGTGACAGGCAGAGATCTGCACCCAAGTGTAAACAAAAATTCAGTATGTCAGCTCAGTTTCAAATGCAGCCACATATTATGTAATTTGCACCAAATGCAAAATCATAACGATCCCAATTTTTCATTGCAAACTTCTTCGAATTTCGCACAGTACGTTATTTCCATATAAATATTACAATAACTATGACCATTAATGAAATGATGGGCATACCATCATTAACCTGACATATAAAGCTATTACTACCCCCAAAACTGAATTGTTTTTACTGAATAGATTCTGTAAAATCGTGTGAGAAACATCGCAGGGCGTGCGCCTCTGTTCCGTCAACGACAACCGTCTGAAAGTGGACAGAACACTGTCGCCTCCCCTTCCGAACAAAGAATAAACTTGTACAGCGTTGTGGACGAAAATTGGTCACTGCGCATTGGTCACCTTATCCTCTGCGGACTCTACCATAGTCGGCAACAGCGGACAGACACGCCGCCAGGGAACTAGCCATGCTTTTCGGATCCACCTCCTTACAATGGTGCGCTGTTCACCTCTGGTCTCAAAACTCTATGGCCAAGAGGCTGTGTGCCCTTCCAGGAGACTGGATTGCGCACCTCTAGGATGCCACAATGCGAGATGTCAGTGAATTGTGCTCCCCTTAGACCAGTCTGTTTGGGATGTGGGCGGCGTCTTACAATTCATGGATCTGAATGTTCCAAAACACGTATAGTATCTCATGGAGACCGTGATATAACATATAGAAACAATCGTTTAAGTGAATGTCAATGCTACACAGAACTCGATATATTGGTATAATTCAGTTACTCTTAACTGCATCAGTGGAGCTTCGCTCCAGTCACTACGTTTAATTATGAGCTTTTGTTATCACTCTTAAACAGCGCTTAGCAGTGTACAGTGCATCAGTCATAAGCTAGACCATTGGAAAGCCGTTGGTTGCAGGTTGTCCAGATACATTTGGCCAGTCATTGTGGCTATTAGAACGTTGGTCGTTGTTCACAGTGGATGTTGGTCGGCTGAAGACTTGCGTGGTTGAGGTGTGAAGTCAAGAGTGAACAAGTGGATGGGTTGTGTAATGTTCCACAGCAAAAAGTCGTTGACCAACGTCATAACAAGGCAGACAGACACTCTGCAACTGAGGAATGTCATGAACAATGCTTTAAGACTGTTTTCAAGTTGTGGACAATGGGAGAACATGCGAAACCAAACCACTTCCAGCATGAATTCCCATTCATGACGTCTCTACAGAAGTATGGAACACATTTCTGGAGTACGTGCATTATCACTTCATCAAGGCTCCTCAAGTCTGCCACTTGATTTCTCGACCCACACGTTGCACATCTTGTTAGCCATCCGAAAGTATACACTATTGCTGCAGGATCAACTCTGGTAACCAATGGGATGACTACAGCATGCCCTCAAGAGCAAGTTCATAAGCATAAACTAGTGGCAAGTATCTTAGGCACGTACTGAGGCAAAGTTCCTTCCCTGTACTGGTCTGACCTAATCCCTGTATCATCTAAATGTCAATGTGAAGTAACACGCTTCTTCAGTTGAGACACTTAGAACATTGCCTGCAGAATACAGGCTATGTGGATTGAGTGTTGGTCCAGCTCATAGCTTTTAGATGTCACTAAATTTAAGAAAAATTTGCGAACTGCCCACTTCATAGTGGAAAAGGATATTCTTGGTGAATGAAGTATGTGTATTAATTTGCTGTAAATTGACAATAGTAATAACAACAGTCATCATTATCATAGAATCACCTCTATGTTATACGCTAAGATCTATACGGAGCAAGGCGATGCAACGGTTAGCACACTGGACTCTCATTCCTCAGGACAACGGTTCAAATCAGTATCAGGCCGTCCAGAATTAGGTTTCCCAGCTTTTCCCTAAATAGGTCCAGCCAAAAGCCAGGACGGTTGCTTCGAAATGGAGTGGCAAATTTTCTTCCCTGTCCTTGAAAGGGTCCCAGGGTGTGCTCCATCTCTAACAACCTCAAAGTCGACAGGATGTTAAACCCTAATCTTCCATTCTTTCTTTGTAAGTCATTGCGATGCATAAACATGTTTTAGTTCATACAACATATGTATTAAGTCATGTGGTTGAAAAATGAACCATTCTCCATTTTACTGTTGACTATTAGACTTTTTTTATCCATACAAGTATTCTATACCAGACGTGTTGGCCGCTCCATCCAGCAAGAAGAAAGACCATTAGTAACAACGATCATAAGTACTGTTACTTATTGATCCTTACCTCGTTATTCCTCTTGTGTACTTTTCTCTTACATATTTAGTTGATTCCTCGAGTGCAACTTAAACAGTAATGGTCAAAATAGCCGGCCGCGGTGGTCTCGCGGTTCTAGGCGCGCAGTCCGGAACGGCGCGACTGCTTAGGTTAGTTAGGTTTAAGTAGTTCTAAGTTCTAGGGGACTGATGACCACAGCTGTTAAGTCCCATAGTGCTCAGAGCCATTTGAACCATTTTTTTTGGTCAAAATATCCAACCTTAACTTATTTTTCTCTTACCACAAACAGTCTAACAACACATTTGTCCTTTGAATTGCTGATGTTGTAGCACACTCATCTACTGAGTCATCTTAGCTACACTTTGTAACAACACTAATCATGAAAACGCCGGCATAACAGTAGAAGTCGGAAGGCAGTCCTGCGCCTTACAAAACGCCGGAGACGCACTGGGAATTGACACGGAAAGAAACAGGAGCAGGTGTCTTACTGGAGCAGATTTCATTGCATAATGGTAAAAATTCTGTTCACAAAAGTATATATCTGGTTAAATAATCTTCCACAGCACATGTTTTCTAGTGAGTTGAACAAACCCAACTATAAATAACTTACTTGTGTTGTTTCGTTTAAGCCCAAAGAAGTCGTTGCTCTTTCAAATAAACAGTTGAATTCCGGTAGACCTACGTCATCTACCTGTTATTTCAGCTCGTAAAATTTGTTTCACAATTGTAATCTCCAACCTAGTACCGTCTATGTGCCACAGATGGTCAAAACATTTTAATAATCGAAAAAACAAATCTGTGACTATGAAACTTAGTAATGATATTGTAACTACTCTACATTTCTCACTCTTCAACATGACATTTTTCTCCCAGTGAAGGGTGACTTTCGTGGCAGTAACCAGTGTTTGTGCTGTTAGGGAAATGTTCCACCTCGAAAATCACGCCTCCTCATGTTGCAAATGATTGCCACGCAACGGCGTATTAATTCGAGGAAAGAGGGAAAAGTCGCTGGCGCCATGTTATGATAATACAGTGGATGAGGCAAAATTTGATAGCCAAAAGGAACTTCATTTTTAACTGTGACCTATGCAGAATGAGCAGAGGTGTTGTGGAGTAAGAACATCCCCTCGGATAATTTAAAGCCAAACTGACTGTCAACTGACAGCGACTGACTCAAAAAAAAGGAAAAGATATTTCAGAAATCCCTAAGAGTAACACATTTTTGTTGATTTACTGAAATTACTCAATAAATCAGCAAGTTGTGAGGCACAAACCATATCTTCAGGCTAAAATGGCAATACAAAACCATGTCACAAGAGCACACATAGATATTAAAGTCGCTCATTACAGTTTTGTCGTGTGCTGCGGCGAAAGGGATGGACAAAGTATTATTTCCAGAATGGGATTTTCACTCTGCAGCGGAATGTGCGCTGATATGAAACTTCCTGGCAGATTAAAATGGTGTGCCCGACCGAGACTCTAACTCGGGACCTTTGCCTTTCGCGGGCAAGTGCTCTACCATCTGAGCTACCGAAGCACGACTCACGCCCGGTCCCACAGCTTTACTTCTGCCAGTATCTCGTCTCCTACCTTCCAAACTTTACAGAAGCTCTCCTGCGAACCTTGCAGAACTAGCACTCCTGAAAGAAAAGATACTGCGGAGACATGGCTTAACCACAGCCTGGGGGATGTTTCCAGAATGAGATTTTCACTCTGCAGCAGAGTGTGTGCTGATATGAAACTTCCTGGCAGATTAAAACTATGTGCCCGACCGAGACTCGAACTCGGGACCTTTGCCTTTCGCGGGCACGTGCTCTACCGGTTTTGTGAGAAGCCACAGGTGCAAACAGGTGAGACAGTCCATTCCAAATTTTCGCAGGGACACAGGGTTCGAGTCTCGGTCTGCCATACAGTTTTAATCTGCCAGGAAGTTCCATATCAGCGCACACTCCGCTGCAGAGTGAAAAATCTCATTCTGGAAACATCCCCCAGGCTGTGGCTAAGCCATGTCTCCGCAATATCCTTTCTTTCAGGAGCGCTAGTTCTGCAAGGTTCGCTGGAGAGCTTCTGTAAAGTTTGGAAGGTAGGAGACGAGATACTGGCAGAAGTAAAGCTGTGGGACCGAGTGTGAGTCGTGCTTCGGTAGCTCAGATGGTAGAGCTCTTGCCCGGGAAAGGCAAAGGTCCCGAGTTCGAATCTCGGTCGGGCACACAGTTTTAGTCTGCCAGGAAGTTTCAAAGGAATATTTACTTTGTTTGTTAGTCTGCTTTTCACGTAGTTTTCTTAAAATAAAAACTCAGTTTGTTCAAATGAAAAGGCTGTCTTCTTCTGCTGTGACACATTACACACCTTCCCATGGCTTCTTGGATATTGTTATCAACTACGAGTATTTATTTAATCTTGCAAAGGACAACTTAAAACACGTCATCACTATCAACTCTACTGCGCAGCAGGAACAAGATGTCATCTGTCACTTTCAGTGTCTTATACACACTGTGCCTGACGCACTTCTGATATTGGGTTCCGAAATATATAGATTTGATGTTAATAGCGACACAAAATTATTTTATTCAATTAGAGAGGTATTGACATTGGAATACAAAATCAAATTTTTCCTACGTATTTTCTTAGATATGTTTTCTTATAACAGAATTGGACAGAAGTTAGTGAAGAATAATTATTTTTTGAATTCTATAAGTTCGTTTAGGGACTCATTGATTTTCTTTTGATCAGGGATGAATATTTCCATTCCGTTCTGTTCTTCTATTATCCAGCTTTTCCCTAAATTGTGCAAAAATTTAAGATCGCTGTCTACTGCAACACTGTGTACTGTTTTGTCTATATGCTTTATTACACCTAACGTGTTAGTTTTTTCAAGACCGAAAGAATAATTTTCTTCTTTAAAATAAATTTCAAAATGACTGCGCATTTCAAAAATGTAATATCAATTGCAATGACTTTTATTGTATATGACTACATAAATTGGTTCTGAGTCGCTTATTTTCAGAGTTGGTTGTGAAATGTGAAGCATCATTTTTTTCCTCAAATTATTGGTCGTCGCTAAAATGGATCTGGTAGACGTGTTTTAAGCAGCTTGGCTATTATCTTTGAAAGAACCCGTAAACATTGTATCGTTATATACTCAGATATTCATACGTTTCTCTGGGGTGCAGTAACAGGTCTGACAGTGATATGGTACTATCACAGCTGATGCAGATCGGCCCCTACCTGCAACCCTCATCACCAGTTGTGTCATAATATGAAAGCTGTCTCCACTAGAAGAGTTGTGGGAAGAACCCAAGACTCTGGAGTATACACCATGTCACCTGGCAGGAACCCATGACAACCTGCTGACTATAACCATACACCTGCTGTGCTGAGCATACACTCTCTCATGTACTCTTTCGACGGAACTTTCACTTTACCAGTTGCTATCAGTTGATGACATCTGCTTTGATTCTGGACTATACATGACCTTCAGGACTGGCTGGATATATTCTATTTGTGTGACACCAAACTTACTAGTTATTGTACTAACTGTGTGCCTCTATGGAGCCAATGTACTTCGCTCAGTGAATTACGCTCATAACTGCAGATATCAACAGTGGCCTCGTAAGTTAGCGTATTTTTGCTATTGTTGTCAGCTGTGAAAGTGCATCTTCTCCATTTTCATGATAGGTAGTATTATGTGCAGTAGATCTGATTGTATTCATTTCGCTCTCATAATCAGCAGCATTACGTGGAAATTTCTGTGCTCTGGATAAGAAATCTCTGAAAACAGCTTGTTTATGTGAGGTGGGATGTCTAGAGCATAGATTAATGGTAATGTCTATGTTTTCGCTTTTGTACAAACGATGGTATTCAGTGACTTGTGTATGTTAGTAAATGCAATGTTTACCAATGATTTAGTTAACTCTCTGCTGGAGTATAGTGAAGAGAATGTTTTTGTTTAAACTACTTAATGTACTTAACCAAGTTTCTGTTTCTTCTTCAGTTCCATTACATGCTATGAATGTGTCATCTACATATCTGCAACAGTGCCCTATTTTCTGCCTGATGTTATCTTTGTTGTTCCAAAGTTTACTCAAAGTGGATAATGAAAAATTCTGCAGTGATGTGAATGAGAGAGTTACCAATAACTAGAATGAAATTTTCATTCTGCAGCGGAGTGTGCGCTGATTTGAAACTTCCTGACGGATTAAAACTCTGTGCCAGACCGACATTCGAACTCGGGACCTTTGCCTTTCACAGGCAGGTGATCTACCAACTGAGCTACCCCACCACCACTGACAGCCCCTCTCACAAGAACTTGCCTGTGAAAGACGAAGGTCCTGAGTTCGAGTCTTAGTCTGGCACACAGTTTTAATCTGCCAGGAATTTTCGTTACCAATAACTAGGCCTAAACTTATATTTTCTGATGAAGTGTGACATAACTGCAGCAGAGATAAAGATCTAGTAATTCTAATATTTGAAAAATCTGAATTGTAAATGTTGTTTGGTATTTTAATAAATTATAAATAATTATCTCCTTACATTCTTTAGTAGATGTGCTACTGCTGTATAACCCTGAATACTTCATGGCATTTAGAATTAATCCAGTGGGGATGTTAGCTTTATGGATTTTTGTTTGGGCCCATAAGTTTAGAGCTGTTGGCTTCACTACTGTTGATCTCTGGGTTTCACACATTGTGAATAAGTCCTCCATATGCCCCAACACATATCAACATTATCTAACTACATTCTATTTTCAAAATCATACACTTTTATCATCTTCATTATGAGTAGCAAGTAGCTCCTCCTGAAGTGTGTGAACTCGCTACAACCTTGAATGGCTGTTGAAGCATTTAACTATGGACTTGCAAAGAATAATAAAATTTACAATTCAAAAACTCTCTTATAAATGTTAATCATGTGTAAACCTGTTTGATTATTATTAAGACTACTGTAATCAGTCTACATCATTTAATGGGAATGTAAGGGATTTATTTACTCAATGAAGAATATTAACCCTTAACTTCCCCTTACTTTAATTATCATTTTGGTAATTGGATTTTTCCACCAAAACACAGTCACTATTTACAACTTGTCCAGGAACCAATGCAAATTCACCTTGAGTACTTACCCTCTGAGAATAAATAATTCTGCCTTCCAAATTGGGTCATGACTCATGAAGGGATAAATTTTGAAAATAGTTCTGTTCATCAAATTAATTAAAGAATTTATCTTTGAATAAATGCATGATTAGCGTTCAGTACTACAATGAAACTAACAAGATATTTGACTTGTTTCATAATAATCAGTTCCAGAAACTTTGCAGGTAGAAATGAAGTTAGTCATTATCATCACATCAAATTACTTTCACTCTGATAAACTAAGTGAATTAATTTAATCAAGTAACATTACAATGTGATCCATCAAATTTGAATTTCCCCACTTTCTTGTGTAAATGAATCATACAAATTTAACATTAACATTAATTTCTTTTCCTTTTTCAAATAAAATTTTAGGTAGCATGTAAGTAAATTAAATATAATGGACTTGAAAAAGTAATGTAGCACTGTTGACAAAAAACTTTTACAACCATATTCCCAAATACACAGTGACCAAACATTTTTCTAATAATGGTGAGTCTCTTCTTAAAGTACAAAATATAAATTTCAGTAACTTGTTTCAATTACAGTGCAGTTAAAAATAAGATGAAATGAGCTTTTACAATATCTTCATGTCTCATGTTATTTAGTTAATCTATGCACATCATAATGTGCGCCTTTGGAACCATTCTTGAAGTCGAAGTAGTGCACTTCTTGCAGAACCATAATTTTACCTGAAAATATCTTGTATCTGTGCCTATAACTTACATAAGATTACTTATTACTGCAGAGTTGTTAATTATTGCATTTTTCTGTAACTTGTCCCATTAATAGAACAAATTACAAAAACTTCCATATCACACTATTACAGGAACCTTACTTTACATATGCTCACTGGCTATTGTCTCCAATGTTGTTACTTACACACTCCTTCCAAAGAAAGGTTCTTTTAAAAATGCAGATCTGTCAATGCAACCTGCCAATACTTAACCAATACTGATTACCTTGTGAGCCCACAGTGCAAAGCACTCAAAGCAAAAGCCTTCCAGAGAAGGAAAAGACATTGAGAACAGGTTGGGAAGCAGATAGTATGGTTTCCTGATTTTGTTAGTAGAATGCCATCCATTTTCTTTATAATAGATTGTTCCTTCCTCAGGAAGAGAACATTCATTCACATATACATACAATTATAACAGTGTAATAAAGTGATTAATTGCTAATAATAAACTACTTATACAATCATCTTACAATATATCTCCTAATATTAAACACGCTGAAATTATCATAAACAAGTTATCTATGTTACTGACAATACACTGCAATAAAGTAAGTGTAGCGTTCTTCCATTACACATGCTCAAATATTCCTTAATATAAAGTAACTATATTGCAAATGAAAAGTAAAATGTGTTATGAGAAGCTTAAAATATTACATATCAGCAAGTAAACTGTCTTCATTACTTTAAGAAATTATAAATCTTTTAGATAAATTACCATTCTCAGGACTATTTAGTTCCTTTAAAATTGTTTACTGAAACTTACAAATTCATTGTAGCAGTTGGTAAACCCTCTCTCATGTTCTTAGTAAACTTTCATGTTAATAAGTTTCTAAAATTTTAATCCTGACATTGTTTAATACAAACATTATTCTTTCCAATCAATCATTTTTTTATGTTTAGTACCAGTTAGCAATATTATCCATTCTGATTTCATACTTTTTAGATCACATCTGTAAAGGGAAGAAGTAAGATGGGACTTAGAGTCAGAAGAGAGTGTCAAGATGAAATCTTAGCACAGCTATGGCCAGTGGCCTATGTGATCAGTGGCTATACAACTGCCTCAGTGACCACAGGCTGCACATGGCAATATCACACCAGCCCCCAGGAAACATTGCAACTCAGTTATGACAACTAGATCATCATGCTGGCCCAGAACATTTGATATGACACAATGGCACCACTCATACCACGGAATCAGCAGTAAGCAACAGTATTTAAGGGTGCACTAACGAACTTCTCATCATCAAACTGTAATGTGACATCGAGCCTGTGCGATTTCACGCCATGATGAGGATGCAGACATTTTAGCCTCAGCTGCATGAGAGAGTGCTGCCTGTTGCCTAAGCAACCCTGTAGTTTCCTGACGTTCGAGGATAATGATGTGGTGATACTGCCATCCCTGCCCTCACTGTGGTGCTGACAGTATATTGCAGCTGATAAGAAACTTATCAATTAGGGCTCATTATTAAATACAGCTTTACAGCTTTAAAATGTCAGCTATAGGTAACCAGACAAATAAGAAATGTACATTTATACTGATATGTCAGAATTAATTCTATGGCTAAATAAGTAAATGAGAGGTGCTATAAAATTATATGTAAAAGTCTCAAATTAATAAATTTTACATTTCTTTCATCCTTGAGTAAAGTCTACAGTTATGGTTTTTATCCTTTGTCTCCTTTTATTAGACAGAGTTTTGCACACACGTGTGCCTGTAAAGATTTCGTTCGCAAATTGACAATTTATTACCATCACTTTTCATGATGGTGATGATGATGACTTTTCAATAAATGAATGAATATCATTGTCCTGTTAAATGTGACTGACGAGAACACTATATGTATGAAGCTGTCTCCCCATTTGAGCAGACGTCAGACATTAAATATTATCACTTAAATTATTCGAACCATCTCACCGCACAAAGAAAGAAAGCTGTAATTAAATAACAACTAGTAATACACTGTAAAGGCATCAGATGAATTATTAGTTGAATAGTTAATTACACGTGAGGCCTAACTCTTATAAAACGTCCTGTAAGTAAGGTAAGGAATAAAGAATAAACTTATTTCATCCAGCCTACGCAGTTATTTGTGGTAAGTGCATCTAGTTCTGTTTGTGGTGAAGAAAAGGTCAACCAGTACAAATGGTGAAGAGAAGTAACTGTATTACCTACTGAATAAATTACGTGAGAACGAAAGTGCCTTTCACTTACA
This sequence comes from Schistocerca piceifrons, assembly GCF_021461385.2. Lineage (NCBI taxonomy): Eukaryota > Metazoa > Arthropoda > Insecta > Orthoptera > Acrididae > Schistocerca > Schistocerca piceifrons. Next base: position 106,201,945 of record NC_060139.1, read on the forward strand.
GTACTGAAATGTTGTGCAGGCGGATAGCAATTCCAGTTACAAAAGGAGTCGTCGATTCATCCAGAGAATTGTGACAAATGTGAAACCGCCAGTCACACAGAAACACACATACCCGCATAACACAGAACGCATCGACACATATATGTGAGCACCGATCACGCTGCTAGCATGGAGCTATTCAAACTGTGGTACGTTGGGTGTGGTAGCTTTAAACTCAGTTGTTGTTGGTTGTTCTCTCTGTGGCCTGCATTCTTAACGTTCTACGGAGTGATAAGAAGTGTTTTTAAATTTGACAAAATGAGGCAAACTGTGTACAGAAACACAGTAAACTGTGTCTGTGTTTAAGTATTCCTAGACTGGTCCGTGACTAGTAACTGTTTACGATATTCTGGAAATAAACTCTACCCAAGCCAACACTGTCATGATAATACTACAACATTACAGTCTCAAGCTATGCTCACGAGAATTCCTTACAAGTAAATCGTGATGCAAATAGTAACAATTATTTCCAAACGAAGAGGAAATAAACTAATTAGACCTTCATACAAATTTTTCTTGCGCACATGTAGGTATTTTTGTGCACAACGATCGTAATATGAATCTATTTTTTTCCATTTTGTCCACCGAATATAGATCTCATCACAACTCATCACAACCCATGGAACCTTAGCCTGAACGGCCTAGAGGTATCCTGTCCACTAATTCCGAGTAACCTTCCTGGATGGTCTTCGATGAGAGATCCTGAGACATCACTCCATCGCGTCTGCAATCCTGGGCACCTGGTCCTTCGTCTGCAGTGTCCACGTCACTAGTCCTATGCAGCTGAAGACCTCACCAAAATTTTAATTAATAACAACGACTAATTAAATTTTATCCAAGCTTTTTACAGAAAAGACTATAAACGGAATCAAACCATTTGTGATTTGGTACTAAGTGTTAAATAAGCAGAAGAACTAAAGTTAGTGTACAACTATTCTATGCGGTAATGACCTAAGTGCTGCGCCTTTTCGGAATTTAAGACTACTGAGCATAACAATACACCATAATGAAAGACAGTCTCACCTTTTATCTATGGGTGTCTGAACAATCTATAGATTTAATAACGAAATTAGTGAATAACGGTTTCTGGCCAGGAATAAGCACTCATTTGAACTTTCGGTCCATCCAGGATACTAAATATTTATCATTCTTGGCCACGTGGAGTCAGTGAAAGACTTCAAAGTTTGATTACGAAAGTAAATAGTATTTCCTTGCCTCAATCAAAGGGAAAAGTACAATCAGATATGAGTACATTTTCTTGTTCCTCTTCATCTAGTAAAATTACTAGGTCTATAACTTTGCTTCTGCCGTTTTTTCTCGTTGGTATAGACTCCATTGTGAAAAACTTACAACAAATTTACGATTCAAAGTATTGGCTGTCGCTGACCACTGCTTTCTCCTAACTTTAGGGCAGCATACGAACCCCGCTGTGTATAAGCTGGGCATCTTTTGAGAGGAGCCATGAATGGATCCAGTTTTGCACTTGTTCATATAACTGCAAGTGCTAGTCAGCTGGGTCGTGTGCCATGGATCGAGAAAGGCGGCAGTCAGAGGGAGAAATATCGGGAGAATACAGCAGGTGGGGTAGAGCTTCCAATTTCAACGTTTCCAAGTATGATTTGACAGTATTTTCGACTTGGGGTCGTGCACTGTCTTGCTGCAATATCATTTTTCATGTCTGTCACTGTATTGTGGCCGTTTGTCTTTCAGTGATCGACTCTAACACATCAATTGCTTTTGATAACGTTCTCCCGTGATTGTTGCCGTCGGTTGCAGTAGCATCGAAAGCTTTCTCTCTTTCACAACCATGCCGATGTTCAACGTCAATATCACCATTCTTGAAGCATGGAAACCATTTTCAGCAAATTATAGTCACTAACAGGCGTCTCATCATAAGTCTTACCCAGCTTTTTATGAGCCTCAGCCGCAGATGTCTTCATATCAAAGCAGGAAATTGAAACCTCCCGCAGATGAAGAGAATTGGGCTCGTAAGTTGACATATTCAGCCGAGAATAACTTTAAGATGCAATCAAAAACCGGCTAATATTTTGATGGCATTATGTTCTCAAATGCCTAAGCTTACTGAATGACACTTACGACCCATAACTTCCGCTACTACTTTCCACTAATGCCGTCTACTGCAAAACGGCGGAAGCAAAGTTGTAGACTTAATACTTTCACTAAATGTAATGCATTAATTATGCACTGAGACCTTAATGAAAAAGAAAGGCGTCTTGTCTATAAAACATGAATCCACTGTGTTTCAAAATGTACAGGAAGGCGTACAAATTACAGTATCCCTGTGATGTGATCTCTATGTCTTTTCTGATTCTCCTTTTGCCACTCCCTTTTCTCTCCATGGCCTTGGGCTGCCCTGTAAAAACGTATAAATCTGAATAAGATTTGATTTCTTTCAAGTAATAAGTCTTTTATTATTACGTCTTAACACTAATTTCTTTGATATATTATTGACATGTTTCCACGTGGAAATATGGGTGAGTCTTGTTGTATGAATACGAAGAACGGGCATGGGCGATATTTCTAAGCCCCCACTGTTGCCGTCTCACCGAGATAACTACGACTTGCAGTAACTGCCTAGAACCTGCATATCATTTCATTAAAAAAGTCCGACTGCCCAGTGCAAATCAAATTAACGCAGCTGAGATACGCCAAATCTTCACGGTCACGAAAATACGAAGCCAAGCCAGTTATTCGGAGAGAATAGTATTTTATGTGTTTCTGGTTTTAAATCTGTAAACTTTTCTTCAATTTAACACCCCTGTTTCTAATTAGGGTGAGTTAAAAGCTACTGCCAGAATCCACGCCCTCATGGTGAAGTGCCTTGCGCGAGACAAATTATCAGACTAAAACCTTTGTTGGCGGACGTGGATTAATTCTCTGCACTGTCACACTATTAAATTAGTCTACACTGAGAAGACAAAAGACATGAGGTACCTCCTAATATCGCGTCAGATCTTCTTTTGTACGGCGTAGTGCAGCAACTGAATGTGACATACACTCAACAAGTCGTAGCAAGTCCCTCTTGAAATATTCAGCCATACTGTCTCCATAGCCATCCATAACTGCGAAACTGTTGCCGGTGCAGGCTTTTGTGCACAAACTGACCTCTCGATTATGTCCAATAAATGTTCGATGAGATTCGTGTGGGTGGCTAAACCAATCGCTCTAATTGTCCACAATGTTCTACAGCCCGATGATATGTTTGGGAACGTGAAGTCCACGGACGGCTGCAAATGGTCTCCAAGTACAAAATTGTTAAGTATTCGAACATAACCATTTCCAGTCAATGATCGGATTCGTTGGACCAGAGGATCCAGTCCATTCCACGTAAACACAGTCCACGCCATTATGGAGTCACCATCAGCTTTCACAGTGCCTTGACAACTTGGTCCATGTCTTCGTGGGGTCTGCGCCGTACTCTAACCTTACCGTCAGCTTTCCCCAACTGAGATCTGGTCTCAGCTGACCAGGCCACGGTTTTCTAGTCGTCTAGAGTCTGGCCGACATGGTCACAAGCCCAGGAGAGGCGTTGCAGGCAGGCGTTGTCGTGCTGTTGGCAAAGGCTTCGGTCTTCTGCTGCCATAACCCATTAACGCCGAATTTCGCTGCATTGTCCTAACGGATACGTTCGTCGTACGTCCTAAATTGATTTCTGCTGTTATTTTACGCATTGTTGCTTGTCTGTTAGCGCTGACAACGCCTCTGATCTCGATCGTTAAGTGGAGGCAGTGAGCCACTGCATTCTCCGTGATGAGAAACAATGCGTGAAATTTGGTATTCTTAGCACACTCTTGTCACTGTGGATCTCGGAATTTTGAATTCCTAACGATTGGGAAGGGAGTAAGACAGGGTTGTAGCCTCTCCCCTGTGTTATTCAATCTGTATATTGAGCAAGCAGTAAAGGAAACAAAACAAAAATTCGGAGTAGGTATTAAAATCCATGGAGAAGAAATAAAAACTTTGAGGTTCGCCGATGACATTGTAATTCTGTCAGAGACAGCAAAGGACTTGGAAGAGCAGTTGAACGGAATGGACAGTGTCTTGAAGGGAGGATATAAGATGAACATCAACAAAAGCAAAACGAGTATAATGGAATGTAGTCGAATTACGTCGGGTGATGTTGAGAATATTAGATTAGGAAATAAGACACTTATAATAGTAAAGGACTTTTGCTATTTGGGGAGCAAAATAACTGATGATGGTCGAAGTAGAGAGGATATAAAATGTAGGCTGGCAATGGCAAGAAAAGCGTTTCTGAAGAAGAGAAATTTGTTAACATCCAGTATTGATTTAAGTGTCAGAAGTCATTTCTGAAAGTATTTGTATGGAGTGTAGCCATGTATGGAAGTGAAACATGGACGATAAATAGTTTGGACAAGAAGAGAATAGAAGCTTTCGAAATGTGGTGCTACAGAAGAATGCTGAAGATTAGATGGGTAGATCACATAACTAATGAGGAAGTATTGAATAGGATTGGGGAGAAGAGAAGCTTGTGGCACAACTTGACCAGTAGAAGGGATCGGTTGGTAGGACATGTTCTGAGGCATCAAGGGATCACCAATTTAGTATTGGAGGGCAGTGTGGAGGGTAAAAATCATAGGGGGAGACCAAGAGATGAATACACTAAGCAGATTCAGAAGGATGTAGGTTGCAGTAGGTACTGGGAGATGAAGAAGCTTGCACAGGATAGAGTAGCATGGAGAACTGCATCAAACCAGTCTCACGACTGAAGACCACAACTACAACAACAACGATTTCCGAACTGGAACGTGCTGTTCGTCTAGCTCCAAGTAGATTCCGCGTTCAGAGTCTGTTAATTCCCCTCGTACGGCCATAATCTCGTCGGAAACCTTACCGCAGGAATTATTTCAGTAAAAATTACAGCTCCGCCGATGCCCTGGCCTTTTTTCGCTTCTGTATGCAATACTACCACCATGTGTCCACGAGCGTATACTTATGTCCCTTTTGTCGCCTCAGTGTATAAGTAAATAATAACACGTCCAAAGCAATTATAATTATCTCAGAGCGATTTTCTGGGTGTTAGTTAGTTCTTTGAGATGAAAGTGGTCCTTTACATGCTGATTTCATAAGTTTTGACCACCAGATAGTGTGTGACCGACATGTGCCCTTGAATCGGCAGGATGCTTGGGTGGTGTCTCCTGTGTGTTTGGTAGATCTCCAGTTTCCACGATTTTGACTGACTCTCACTGCTAACGCTGTTGATCTCATTCTTCAGTGACTTCCCAGTAGATGCTGAGGTGTCGGGCACCACGCCGAACAACGAAACTGTGCCACAGTAGGAGTTTCACTCCCTCCTGTACCCTCTCGTTCTGCAGAATTTGCCTTGGATGTACATTTGGTAGTAGAGATTAGGTTCTTTAACGCCAAATTTTGTGACTTCCGTAGCTGTTGCATCATGACGTTTCCACCGTAATAAGAAAGTCTTGCCGTCAGTGTTTCCTTCCCAAGGCATTTATGAAGAATGTATAGACAGCAGATGTCTATATCGGAAACTGCAACCTCATTGTCCAGTTCCAACGTAAATTGTCTTCACATGATGCACCGCTGTATTTTATCAACGTTGTAGATTGCGACAACAACTATAGATCTGATCCTTCGCGTCGGCACCTACATTGCATTTCCATAAACTGTCACAGCGACGTCACTGTGTGGTGAAATCCTTTCCCCTGCCTCAGGCCTGAGTCACACAGTTTCGCTACACATTTACCGGCCTGAACTACTTGTGTACTACACCAGCACTCTCTCTCCTAACCAGCGTACAAAATTATAAATTACCATCTGTGCACCAGCAGAATGTAGAGAAGAACGCATAGCATTCAACGAATTTGTTTTGAAAAGCAAACGCGTTTTGTCCTCCAATCATTGTTGAGAGTAACTACAATATCAAAACTGATCCTACACACATGCAACGACCTTCGTACTCTTTTTTTTTTTTTTTTTTTTTTTTTTTTTCAACGTCTCTCATTCCATGCGACTAGCACTTTGCTGTAGCTTGTTGAGCCAATCAGTCAAATGCGAAACTTTATGGTGAGACGTCCAAGTGTATCTCTAGCGTGTTTGTTACATACATGAATGCATGATGTCAGTTCTTTCGGATATTTAAGTTGAAGGGAGATGGAAAGGTAAGTGATAGACCTAATGATATCAGCTGCATGGAGACATGGTGAGGAATGAGCAGCGACGAGTGAAAATATGTGCCAGCCTGGGAGTCAAATAAGGGATCTCATGCTTACTAAGCAACTACGTTAACCACTGTGCCACCCAAACACAATGTTTATCGCTAACGCATGGAGTACCACAGCACGCTCCCCAGCTGACTCACATTCCCACCTTGCGCCACCTATCCGCATTCCCCTTTCATATCCTCCGTGTTCCCTATTTTGCATCTTCACTGGACATCGAACGTAAGTAGGTATCCTCACTGAATGCCGTGGATTTATTGTTCATGGAGGCGAATCAGTTATATGAATGCGTGGTGTGTGTCCGAATCAATTACATGAAAGCTTTGTCTCTCTTCCATATAAATAAAAAAAAAGGCAGAGTCAAATTTGTAACCACAGTTTTAATCTCATTAACCTGCTGACAGTGGTGAGACAAGCTGCTTCCAGTTGACCTTCGGAAGCAACCTACATTACGACGCATAGCAGATCCTTGAGAGGGCCATGGTCAGCGTGAGGAGCACGGTCGTATTTGGTCGGCGAGACACGCTGTTTGCCCTCAATAAATCAGTTGTTCTTACAATCCAGTGCATGTGCGTGTCTGTGCGCGAGTAAATAGTTGGGTTCGTATTCGTTGCACAACCCACACCCGTGGACACCAGCGCCACCTGCGGAACAGAACAAACTGTCGGTAAATCCCTCACTGTATTTGTAATGGGGCGGACACATCACAGACATCAGTATCACTGAATTTTCAAGCAGCTGAATCTCTATGTTAAAAGAAAGACGACAGACTCTTGTGAAAGACTTCATAAGCTACAAAGTTTTTTGTTGGAACTTTCCAAACATTGTCAATAATAAATGAAACGCGAAAAGGGGATACTTCGGTAAACGTAAAAGTCTTTCTATAAGAACAGGATAATACTTCTCATAAAACAAATGGTCATCATAGTTGTGTTATTAGTAACATACTCTACTGGCCATTAAAATTGCTACACCACCAAGATGACGTGCTACAGACGCGAAATTTAACCGACAGGAAGAAGATGCTGTGATATGCAAATGATTAGCTTTTCCGAGCATTCCCAAAGGTTGGCACCGGTGGCGACACCCACAATGTGCTGACATGAGGAAAGTTTCCAACCAATTTCTCATACACAAACAGCAGTTGACCGGTGTTGCCTGGTGAAACGTTGTTGTGATGCCTCTTGTAAGGAGGAGAAATGCGTACCATCACGTTTCACACTTTGATAAAGGTCGGATTGTAGCCTATCGCGATTGCGGTTTATCATATCGCGACATTGATGCTCGTGTTGGTCGAGATCCAATGACTGTTAGCAGAATATCGAATCGGTGGGTTCAGGAGGGAAGAACGCCGTGCTGGATCCCAATGGCCTCGTATCACTAGCAGTCGAGATGACAGGCATCTTATCCGCATGGCAACGGATCGTGCAGCCACGTCTCGATCCCTGAGTCAACAGATGAGGACGTCTGCAAGACAACAACCATCTGGACGAACAGTTCGACGGCGTCTGCAGCAACATGGACTATCAACTCGGAGACCACGGCTGCGGTTACCCGTGACGCTGCATCATAGATAGGAGCGCCTGCGATGGTGTACTCAACGACGAACCTGTGTGCACGAATGGCAAACCGTCATTTTTTTTGGATGAATCCAGGTTCTGTTTACAGCATTGTGATTGTCGCATCCGTGTTTGGCGACATCGCGGTGAACGCACATTGGAGGCGTGTATTCGTCATCGCCATACTGGCGTATCACCCGGCGTGATGGTATGGGGTGCTATCCGTTACACGGCTCGGTCATCTCTTGTTCACATTGACGGCACTTTGAACAGTGGACGTTACATTTCAGATGTGTTACGACCCGTGGCTCTACCCTTCATTCGAACCCTGCGAAACCCTACATTTCATCAGGTTAATGCACGACCGCATGTTGCAGATCCTGTACGGGCCTTTGTGGCTACAGAAAATGTTCGACTGCTGCCCTGGCCAGCACATTCTCCAGATCTCTCACCAGCTGTAAACGTCTGGTCAATGGTGGCCGAACAACTGGCTCGTCACAATACGCCAGTCACTACTCTTGATGAACTGTGGTATCGTGTTGAAGCTGCATGGGCAGGCGTATCAAGGCCGATATTACGGCCGGAGGTGGTTGCTCTGGGTACTGATTTCTCAGGATCTATGAACCCAAATTGCGTGAAAATGTGATCACATGTCAGTTCTAGTATAATATATCTGTCCAATGAATACCCGTTTATCATCTGCATTTCTTCATGGTGTGGCAATTTTAATGGCCTGTAGTGTATGTACATTGTGGCAGCCAATCAAGAAATATTTTAGGAAATTTGTTAAAAAAATGTATTTCAAAGGCGCTATCAAATCTTTACAAGTTTACTCCTAAGGCAACTTACGCTGTGCCTACGTGACTCAAGTTGCCTGTCTTTCAGAACAAAGGCAGTTCTGTCCAGTTAACGCTGCTGTCGAGAGATGCCCTGAGATCTCTGCTGAAACTGCTAGCGAATTCACGCCATTGGTTTTAGCCAGTAGCATGCGTGGGATACCGGTCACGTGTGTGAATGTTGGAGTGTTCTGCGGTGCGGAACACAGTCGCCTCTCTCTCTTGTGATCCAGATCTCGAACAGAACAGACGTCTTGTCGGAAGGCAGACCCTCCAGCTCTGCTTTTCACGACCGGTCACCAACATAAGTTAACATGAACCGCTTCCACTTCCGTTGCCCATTTCAATTAATTGTTCGACCTCCTAGATTGGCCTAAACCTGGTAACTTCCGACCCTGAAATATATTCTATTTATTGTGCCTAGTTTCCTGTTCTGTCATTTAACGACAACCCTGGATGCCCACTCTCAAGTCCAGACAGCTCGACCTCGTGCACACTGTCATCACGGGGCACATGTAACAACCTTCTTCCCCCTTCCCTGACCATATACAGTACACATAATAAAACTTTAAATTTCTAATATTTTCCATCGCCCACAAATTTACTCAGTTATTTTTGGTTTGAATAATTTGTCATAATTCTCAGGATTTTCCTCGTTGGTGGTATTTGCTCCTGACAAAACGTAGGAAAGCATCTTCGCACATGTACGTATACACTGACCAGCCAGAATATTATGATCACCAACCTATTATCGATATAAATCATGGAGTGGGTAAGGGGTCCGCAGGCCCTTACTTCTAGGTTTGCACTCACACAGGTCGACAGGGCAACTATCGATTAGTGTGTCGGGTCGCGAGAGCGAGAGTTGAGTCAGTCAGTGCGTGTTGTAGGTTCCCGCGAGGCGGGCAGAGCTGAGCAGAAGCCAGCAATTGATAGAAATTACCGACAAAGGGAGTGGCCATCGCCGCAGTTCAACCCCTTTGTGTTAGTATTATACGGGAAAGTGAGAAAGTATACTTAACAGAGTGTTTCAGTGATATTTCAGTGCCGATATTTGTATTTTCGCGTCTACCGCGCCGGCATTATTTGGATGCAGTGTTGGATTGCAATGTTGGATTACAGTGATTGAAATTACGTGTGACGATAATAAATAACGAAGAGGCCTGTGCTGAGATTAGCCGTTATTAACAGTGTATTGACGAAGGCAGTGGCTGTCTCCTTATTTTGGTTTTTGATAAGAATATAGGTTTTGTTTAGTGAAGCTGTGTTTGTTGTTCTTCTTGCCACCAAACAGTACATTATTACAGTATTTGCGAAGGACAAAATGGAATGTAACAACTCCGTAGCAGTCCAATCCGATTGCCAGCCCCATTAGGCACACGGTCACATTAATTAATATCTGTTTTTGGGCTGCTATCAGATCTCGATCGAGCGGGATAAGTCAGAAGATCAAACCGGAGTGTTACACCCTTGGCGACCGTGACAGGACTAGTGCAATTTTCGGACGAGTAGTAAAGAACAATAGATAATTTTACCTTGCTTAACGCAAGAAAGTGTTTTTTCAATTTGGATCGAGACAGAGTAGGAACTGTAAAATCGCGACAAGGAACAGTGCATTTTGAACAATACGAAGTAATAGCACCTTACGATTGTGACTAAACTTTTTCTTGCCATTTTAGATGAAAATAATAGTGTCAACAAACTGTGTTATAATGTGCAAATGCGTAAATCCGCACGAAAAACTGTGAAAAGTGAACACTAAAGAAAGACATGTGTGAACATTATTACGCCCAAAACGAGCCAAGAATTCGTCACAAAAGTTTTAAAGAAGTGTTTAGTGATAATATTTTGACTGGAATTGCTTTTTAAATAGTGAAAATCGGACAGCTTCGTGTGGACCCATAAACTGCTATGCGGACGACAATGTATTGTGGCGACACAATTATTGAGTGACGTCACGCAGACCCGTGTAGCAGTTGCACCAAAGAGCTTCGATCCGCGAGGTGATTTCACACAACATCCCACCACGGAGCGGCCGACTGAGCGACTGGACTTCGAGACACCGAGCGCAGTCCCGGCACCTAGCGGCCAAACTACAAACTACGTCCGCCTGCAGCGCCACGGAGCGGCCGACGGAGAACTACGACGACTTGCAACAGCAGCGCAACCTCACGCAGCTCCAGCGGCAGTACAGCGCCACGCCCACCTCAAACGTCAAAACATCGCGACTCGTGGTAACGTCAGTTGGTGAGTGAAGACGACTGGTTGACATAAGATTAAATTGCGGTGTGCAGTCTTCGTGATAAATAAACAATTTTTAACTGATATTTACATTAGGACAAGTGCCCAGTTGTAGTAATTTCCGAAAAATTTGCGAAGCATACTCTGAAATATAGCATACTTATTTATGCACACTGCACTGTCTAAATGGTAATTATACAGATATGCTCATTGTTTTTGGGGATTTTACATGTATAGATTTTATGAGTGGTATGATTTATCTTATTTAAAACATTTTCTGTATATGTGAAAATTGATATTTGGAGTGATTAGGTTTTGAGAGTTGTTATGTTCGATGCTATTGCATATTGTATCAATTTAGGGATTAACTGAAAATACTTGAGGTACGATTAGTTTCATGGTAATTAGGAGTGTTTTGGGTTACTAGAGGTTACTTTGTATTACCTACCTGTGCATTAAAAAATAAACAAACATGTCTACTGAAGATAAGCAGTTTTGTGAGGCAGTAGTTGAAAGGAAAGGGATAGGACAGGAAGACAGAGATGATTCGGGAATCAGTAATTGTGGATTGTCATTAGATAGCCCATTAGCACATTCAACTAATTATCCCGAGACACCGAGACAAACGACGAGAGATAAGCCAATTTCAGAGGATGCAGATATACGGTCAATGTTAGCAGAGTTGCTAAAGGGGACCAAATCATTAGAGAAGAGTTCACAAGAAACAAGAGAATCACTAAAAAGTTTACAAGAAAATCACGCATCGTTAGAGAAGCGTTTACAAGGAACTAACGCATCGTTAGAGAAAAGTTTACAAGAAACTATAGCACAAGAGATCAAAACATCGCAGATGAAGATGGAATGTAATCTGAAGAAGGAAATACAGGAGCTACAAGAACAGTTGAAAATGGATATCAACGAGAGAGAGAATAAGCTGCAGAAGAGTATAGACCAAGTCCAGGGAGACGTGGAGAAGGTGGAAGGAAAGTTAACAAAAAAGATAGAAGACGATATTGAAGAAACGAAAGCCGAATTGGGAGAAAGAATCAACGAAGTGGAAACAAATTGCAATCATCGAATCGCCGAGGTGGCGCAGATGCAGAAACAATGCAATGATGCGGTTAAGGGGATAGGAGATAGGCAAAACCAGCTAGCTGTCAATCTGAGAAATGCCATAGCCGTGCAACGAGAAGAGGATAACAAGAGGGTTGAAATGGAGGTCAGGCAGTTACAACAGGGAGTGCAGCAATTGGAGAGCAAGACAGAAGAAATTGATAAACGAATTAGCAACGCCACCTTAGCCATTGGGGGAGGTAAGGTCGTTACATTGATGAGCAGTGATAATCGGTGCGTCCAAAATAATACATGGCAGAAATTTAGACCGAATGGAGGGTTGCACCCTATGATATTTATGAAATGGCTAAAAGGAGTTTTCCCAGCACATCTTAAGGACTCAGACAAGATTCAATTTGCAATAGATAGAATGGAAGGCGAGGCCTTCACTTGGGGGGTCAGGAAGAAGGAAGGGACTACTAGTTATGATCAGTTTGAAGAGGAATTCTTGAAGAAATACTGGTCCAAAAGCCATCAATGTGCAGCAATTGAGGACCTACTCCATCGCAAGTCACTTAGTACATGGAGAGGAACGTTGAGAGAGTTTGCCGAACATTTGTGGGAATTGAACGAGACCCTAGAACAACCCCTGAGTGATGACGTAATGATATCTGCGATAAAAAGAAGATTGAATCAGAAAATGCAAGAAACTGTATCTGGGAGCCTAATTAAAAATAGGGAGGCTTTGATGGAGATACTGGAACAGTTGGAATCTGTTCGATCACAGGGACACAATCAAGCTAATGATCAAAACCGAGGGGGAGGTAATGACCCAAGGAATCATTTTGGTAATTCGTCTAATTATAGAGGAAGAGGTGGTGGTCATAGGTACAGGAACCATGGTGGTGAACGTCAATGGAGAAATGATTGGAGAAGGAGTGAAGAACCAAGAGATCATGAGAGAAGATGGGATAGGCGAATGAATGACACGGTGCATATAGAAGAGGTGGAGAGACTGGAAAACTGAATGACACTCCAGATGAGGTCCGATCGGGAGTGAGAGCTACGAGGACCAGGGTAAACATACTAAGACACGACAATGGTGGAGACCTAAGAGAAGATCTACTGGAGGAAATAAGTGGGATTCCCAAATAACCCATGCTACCCATGATAGGGATCAAGTTATGTGGACTGAATATCGAGGCATTAGTTGATACAGGGAGTGAAGCATGTGCAGTATCCAAAGGGTTATATGAACAGATACTAAAAGCAAATATTAGCTTGTCTAGTTTCCCAGTGAGTGGAGTGAGAATTGTGAACATGTTGGGTGCAAGGAGTAAACCTATTAAAGAACAAGTGTTGATTACCTTCGAGATAGAGGGAGAAGAATACGAAGCAACATTTTTGGTGGTGGCTGGATTGAACACATCAATTATTTTAGGGATAGATTGGTTGAATGAAGTTGATGCAGTAGTGAGTTTTGATGAAGGTACTATCAAGGTCAAAGGAAGAAAGGGAGAAGAGAAGAGGTTAAAGTTTGCTGAGGGGAGTGCAATCGAAGAAGAGGAAGAATTAAAAAGAGTAAATTTGTGTCATGAAGAGGAACCCACCATGGGATACGGGGAAGAGGAACTAGGAGGAGAAGTGTTGATATACCTTGAGGGATTAGCACGAGAGGATAGGCACAAAGAGGATAAGATCAGGAAAAAGTTGGAGGAGATGACACACCTAGATGAGAGGACTAAGAAGAAATTAGCCACAGTATTATACAGGCGTTGTAAAGTATTTTCTCAACGGCCAGGTATCATGAAAGGGGTGGAGTGTAAGCTAAAGATAAAGAACCATGAACCGTTCAATATAAAACAGTATTCCATTCCCCAGGCGAAACGAAGAGCAGTAGATGAAGAAATACAGAGGATGGTGGACCTTGGTGTTATAGAACGGACCAATAGTCAATACAACAACCCCCTATTTGTCGTTGATAAGAAGGATGGAAAGGTGAGGATAGTTTTGGATGCACGAACAGTGAACAAAATCATTGAACTGGAGAGGGACAAACCAGAGACTATAGAAGAACTGATTCAAAAATTCCGAGGAGCAAAGGTGCTTAGTAGTATCGACTTGACTGCTGGTTACTGGCAGATACCATTGGCCACAGAGTCTCGCCAGTATACGGCATTTACTTATGGAGGAAGGTGCTATCAATTTAGGGTGTTGCCGTTTGGACTTAATGTGTCAGTGTCTGAATTTATAAGAGCGATGAATAAGATACTAGGCGAGGAGTTACTTAAGAAGGCCACCGTCTACGTGGATGACCTCTTGATAGCAAGCGAATCATGGGAAGAACATTTGAATAGACTGGATGCAATCTTGGCAGCTTTTGAAACCGCAGGGGTAACTGTAAACCTGGACAAGTCGGAATTTGGCAAATCAAAGATAAAATTTCTGGGCCATATAATATCCGAGGAGGGTATCTATCCTGATCCTAGTAAAATGGAGGCTATTAGAAATTTTCCGACCCCCCATAGTAAGAAACAGTTGCGAGCATTCTTCGGGGTTTGTGAGTTTTATAGAAAATTTGTCAAAGGATCTGTACTTAATGCCCCGAGTATGAGGGAATTGACTAAAGCGAGGATGCCGTGGCATTGGAGTGCAGAGTGCCAAACCGAGTTTGAGAATATCAAGGAAGCACTATATAGTGCAAATATATTGTACCACCCGGATTTTTCCAAGGATTTTTATTTAGGAGCAGACAGTTCTGACTATGGACTAGGAATACATTTGTACCAAATAGAGAGGAGCGGAAATGGTGAGAGTGTTCAAATGGTTCAAATGGCTCTGAGCACTATGGGACTCAACTGCTGAGGTCATTAGTCCCCTAGAACTTAGAACTGGTTAAACCTAACTAACCTAAGGACATCACAAACATCCATGCCCGAGGCAGGATTCGAACCTGCGACCGTAGCGGTCTTGCGGTTCCAGACTGCAGCGCCTTTAACCGCACGGCCACTTCGGCCGGCTGGTGAGAGTGTAAGAACAATAGCGTTCGGTAGCAGAAGTTTAAATGCTTGGGAGAGGAAATATTCGATTACTGAGAGGGAGGCATTGGCAATTGTGTGGGGGTTTAAGCGTTTCCGGTACTATTTGGCCGGGAGGCATGTGAAAGTCGTGACTGACCATAAGGCCCTTACATTTCTGACTACAAGCAAGTTGAGGCATAGCAGACTAATGCGATGGGCCCTGGCATTACAGGACTATGACTTCGAGATAATTTATGAACCAGGAGCAACACACATAATACCTGATGCTCTGTCAGGATTACCAGCTGACTCAAGAGGAATGTTGGTGGACAGGCCGGAAGGAGAAGGAGTTAGAATTAACCTGATGAGGGGAGTACAGTATGAAGAATGCATTAGGAAGATCCTTAAGAATGTGCGTAGGGAACAGAACGAGGACGAGAAATTAAAGACAATTAAAAACAAATACAGGTGTGCAGGAGAGGAAAAAATTCGCACTTTTTATTATATTCACAATGGGATACTTTATAAAAGGAACAAGGAGAGTGAGGAGAACTGGAAACTCTGTGTGCCTGAGCATGTGGTAGAAAATTAATTTGGTATACGCACTATAGTAATGCGGATTATGGACCGAAGAAGTGCCTGGAAAAGTTGAAATTAGATTGTGCATTCAACAACATGGGAAGGCGTATACGTAAAATACTGAGTACATGTGAGACCTGTCAAAAATCTAAAACGACTACAGTACAGCACAAAGGATATATGCATCCAATTGTACCAACAGCAATTAAGGACATAATTGCAGTGAATCTCTTTGGGCCACTTCCTGCCTCACGAGGGAATTACACACAAATCTTAGTAGTGGAAGAACTGGTTTCCAAGTACATAAAATTTTACCCATTGAAGAAAGCTACTAGT
Organism: Schistocerca piceifrons; assembly: GCF_021461385.2. Lineage (NCBI taxonomy): Eukaryota > Metazoa > Arthropoda > Insecta > Orthoptera > Acrididae > Schistocerca > Schistocerca piceifrons. The sequence continues at coordinate 106,217,832 of NC_060139.1, forward strand.
AGAGCCATCATTAACCATTTTGAGAAAGACTATTTTCAAAAGGTGTGTATTCCTAAGCGAATTTTGAGTGATAATGGGTCACAGTTCAGGTCAAAGGAATGGACAGAGATGCAAAGTGAACACGGAATAGAGCAAATTGCCATTTCTAGGTATAGGCCAGCTTCTAACCCAGCAGAACGAACAATGAAGGAATTGAACCGTTTATGCCGAACCTACTGTCATAGGAAGCATGGTTTATGGAAAGAATATATGGAAGAATTTGAGCAGGTTAGGAATCACCTCCCACATGATTCTACAGGGTTTGCCCCATGTGAAGTATTGCTCAATCAAGAACCCGATAGTATTTTTCGTGAGTTGGTAGTCTACCCACCAGGAAGTTCATTGCCCTGGGAAAGGATATTGGAGCTGGTGGAATTACGTATGAAGGAGAAAGCTAGGAAAAGACAGTCAAGACACGACAAGCTAGTGAAACCGATAACTTACCGAGTGGGAGACCTGGTATTAGTAAAGGTTCATGCTAGATCAAAGAAAATAAACTCTGAAATACATAAGTTTAACCACGTTTATAGGGGACCGTACAGGATTATAAAAATTGGTCATCCTAACACTGTGGAGTTGGAATATGCACGGACAAAGAGAGTGCATGGTAAGGAGCATGTGGAAAACATAAAAAGGTACTACTCCCACGAGAGCAGAAATGACCCAGATGAGGAAGAGGAACTCGATTAGGGCCAATGTCTGAACTGAGAGTGTTCAAGCTCCTTGATGTAGTGGGGAAGGACATGGTTAGAACATTTAGCTGTAAAATGGACATTTGAAACAGGGAAAGGTTTATTTACATTGTGTTTTGTGATGTATTAGAATTAGAATTGCATATTTCATGTCGAAGATTATCTAAGAATGAGTATAAAACCTGTAATAACTAATATGTAGTATAGTAATTCATATGTCCTGTGTTTAAGTAATAATTTTTGAGTGTATATGTTGTGTGTTTCATTCAATATTGGACTAGAGAGGACCATTGCTGGTTGATATAAAAATTGTAATTTGGACAATGCCATGTTTATGAGATGTATAACCCTTTGTAAAAATTATTGTGGAGGCAGCCCACTACCGGAGTCGAGGGATTATTTGATGAATTGTAATTTCATTAATTATTTACACTGTGTGTTTGTTCAAATGTAGCAATGTTTCATTCCCTTGCCGATTCTTTTTCGCCTGCGGCTCTAAAGACGTTTTCGAGGGCGGGGATGTAAGGGGTCCGCAGGCCCTTACTTCTAGGTTTGCACTCACACAGGTCGACAGGGCAACTATCGATTAGTGTGTCGGGTCGCGAGAGCGAGAGTTGAGTCAGTCAGTGCGTGTTGTAGGTTCCCGCGAGGCGGGCAGAGCTGAGCAGAAGCCAGCAATTGATAGAAATTACCGACAAAGGGAGTGACCATCGCCGCGGTTCAACCCCTTTGTGTTAGTATTATACGGGAAAGTGAGATAGTATACTTAACAGAGTGTTTCAGTGATATTTCAGTGCCGATATTTGAATTTTCGCGTCTACCGCGCCGGCATTATTTGGATGCAGTGTTGGATTGCAGTGTTGGATTACAGTGATTGAAATTACGTGTGACGATAATAAATAACGAAGAGGCCTGTGCTGAGATTAGCCGTTATTAACAGTGTATTGACAAAGGCAGTGGCTGTCTCCTTATTTTGGTTTTTGATAAGAATATAGGTTTTGTTTAATGAAGCTGTGTTTGTTGTTCTTCTTGCCACCAAACAGTACATTATTACAGTATTTGCGAAGGACAAAATGGAATGTAACAACTCCGTAGCAGTCCAATCCGATTGCCAGCCCCATTAGGCACACGGTCACATTAATTAATATCTGTTTTTGGGCTGCTATCAGATCTCGATCGAGCGGGATAAGTCAGAAGATCAAACCGGAGTGTTACAAGTGTTCATTAAAATGGCTCATGATTGCTGTATTTAACTAGGGTGGCGATATTTTGATTGCTTGAGCAACGTCTGTTCTCGACTTATTACTACGTACAGCTACACCTAACACCATTGCCGTAACACTCCATTATTAGATTGGTGCAGAGATTCAGTCTTGCAACTCTCGTGATTTATCTCGGAAGCCAGCTGCACCCTGTTTTTCCTCGGCATCGAAGTTCTTACTTCAGTGCAGATTTCTATAAGTGAAGCGGCTATAAAACAAAACACTGCTTCTCTACTTAAATAAAGTGTGGATTGGTTCCAATTACCTCTGTATATTGTCACAAACTTTCATAAATGATTACACGTTACATGGAAGTTACTATTCCCAGAACCAACTAATAAATGCTGTCTCAAAAACATCTCGTTAACATTCTGTGAATAATATAAAACAGCAATCGCTTGTATGCACAATGTCGTCTTTGTTGGTGCCAGAGATCTTCCATGGTTCCAGAGCTCCTTGATTCCTCCTTGCTGCACGGAGATAACGAATGCTTTCCAGCAGATAGACTCTACACTTCTTGAGTAATACATACTGTGTAGACTATTTGCGATTAGCACCTCTTTACTCTGAGCTCTATATTTGACCTACATGATACGGGCCCTTCTATGAATGGCATGGATCACTATGACTGGTCCAGGCGATAGCAGCTTCAACTGGCGAGGATTGACTACTTGTTAGACACACGCACGGTGCATGTAGTACAAGTGAGGGAGCTGTCCGTGAGTACAATGGGGAAGGCGCGTGATGTATCTAAGTTCGACCGATGGCAGATTGTGATAGCCTGGAGTCTCGGCACGAGCATTTCGGAAACTGCATGAATTGTCGGGTGTTCAAGGAGTGCTGTCGTAAGTGTCCTCAACACATGGCTAAACCAGGTTAAAATAACGTCCAAACATCGTGCGGATGGGTGTCACCTTCATTACAAACGTCCTGCGTCGTAGGCTGGGCATACTGGTAAAACAAGACAGGAGGCGAACTATGGCGGAACTAACATCAGCATCTGAGCACAGTACAAGTATGCCTCAGCACACAGTCCACCAAACGCTCCTGATGATGGGTCTGCGCAGCCGACGATGCATGCATGTGCCAATTTTAACACCATGATGTTGGCAACTAACATTGAAATGAGCATGCGACAATTGGCATTGGACGTTGGTGCAGTATCAGAGCATTACAAGGTCTGATGCACCACGATACCTTCTTCGTCATGTCTCTGGGAGAGCGTGAATCTGTCGTCTTCCAGGGGAGCAATTTCTTGACACCTGTACTGTGGGTCGGAAGTAAGCTGGGGGCAGCTATATTATGCTCTGGGGTACGTAAGTATCTATGGGACCAGTCGAGCTCGTGCAACACACCGTGATGGCCAAGGAGTATCGTACACTGGTTGCAGACACGCACACGGCTTCATGACAATCATGTTTTTCAGTGGCAATAGAATTTTTCAGCAAGATAGTGCGCCATGTCACAAGGCCAGGATTGTGAAGCAATGGTTCGAGGAACACAGTGGCGAGTTCCAGTTGATGTGCTGGTCCCCCAACTGCCCAAATTTGAACCCGACCAGACACATCTGTGGTGTGACTGACGTAGCGTCAGAGCTCATCGGCCCCCGCCCTCCAGCGACCTACCAAAGCCTCATTGTTTCCATGTAATGAGGCCTCGCCGCTGTTATCCGTGCCAAAGGTGGACATACCGGCTATAAGGATGATGATCATAATGTTCTGGGTGATCACTGTACGATGGTACTTGTTTCTTTAGAGTACAGATCTTACCAAAAATAAAAATATTTTGGAAGACCTACCCACCTAAGGGCTTAAACAGCCAGATTCCTTTGGTTTTATACTCGATGCAACTCTTTCGCAGATAATAGTTCTCGAATGTGGAATTCTGCAGCTACGTGGGGAAAAATACAGGAGCGATGGGCTATTTACCACTTAAACAGAAATCTGGCTGCAGTTATAAGAGTATGGGGTATATTTCAGAGAGAGGAAATAAAAATTCTGAGCTTTGCTGATGATACTGTAGCTCAGACAGAGACAGCAAAGGACTGGGAAGAGCAGCCGAACGAAATGGACAGTATCTTGAAAGAGGGATATAAAATCAAAGTCAACTAGAACGAAACGAGGTTAATGAAATGTAATCGTATTAAATCTGCCCATATTGAGGGAATCTGATTAGGAAACGAGACGCTAAAGGTAGTAGATGAGTTGTCCTATTTTGGCAATAAAATTACTGATGCTGGGCAAAGTAAAGGGAATATACACTGAGGCGACGAAAGTCATCGAACAACAATATGCTCATAAACAGATAGCGGTAGTATCGCGTACACAGGGTATAAAATGGCAGTGCATTGGCGGGGCTGTCACTTGCGCTCAGGGGATTCGTGCGAAACGTTTTCCGACGTAGTTATGGCCGCACAATGGGAATCAACAGACGTTGAAGGCGGAATGGTAGATGGAGCTAGACGCATGAGACATTCTGTTCCGGAAATCATTAGGGAATTCAGTATTCCGAGATCCACAGCGTCAAGAATGTGCCGAGAATACCAAATTTCAGGCATTTTCTCTGACCACGGACAACGCAGTGGCCGACTGCCTTCACGTAACTACCAAGTGCAGCAGTGTTTGCGTAGAGTTTTCATTACCAACAGACAAGCAACAGCGTGTGAAATAACAGCAGAAATAAATGTGGGATGAATGATGATCATTTGTGTTAGTTGAGAAATTTGGCGTTAATAGGCAATGGCACTGGTTGGGAAGGGAGTGAGACAGGGTTGTAGCTTATCCCCGATGTTATTCAATCTGAATATTGAGCAAGCAGTAAAGGAAACAAAAGAAAAATTCGGAGTAGGAATTAAAATCCATGGAGAAGAAATAAAAACTTTGAGGTTCGCCGATGACATTGTAAGTCTGTCAGAGACAGCAAAGGACTTGGAAGAGCAGTTGAACGGAATGGACAGGGTCTTGAAAGGAGGGTTTAAGATGAACATCAACAAAAGCAAAACGAGGATAATGGAATGTAGTCGAATTAAGTCGGGCGATGCTGAGGGAATTAGATTAGGAAATGACACGCTTAAAGTAGTAAATGAGTTTTGGTATTTGGGGAGCAAAATAACTGATGATGGTCGAAGTAGAGAAGATATAGAATGTAGACTGGCAATGGCAAGGAAAGCGTTTCTGAAGAAGAGAAGTTTGTTAACATCGAGTATAGATTTAAGTGTCAGGGTGTCGTTTCTAAAAGTAATTGTATGGAGTGTAGCCATGTATGGAAGTGAAACGTGGACGATAAATAGTTTGGACAAGAAGAGAATAGAAGCTTTCGAAATGTGGTGCTACAGAAGAATGCTGAAGATTATATGGGTAGATCACATAACTAATGAGGAGGTACTGAATAGAATTGGAGAGAAGAGAAATTTGTGGAACAACTTGACTATAAGAAGGGATCGGTTTGGTGGGGCATATTCTGAGGCATCAAGGGATCACCAATTTAGTATTGGAGGGCAGCGCGGAGGGTAAAAATTGTAGAGGAAGACCAGGAGATGAATACACTAAACAGATTCAGAAGGATGTATGTTACAGTAGGTACTGGGAGATGAAGAAACTTGCACAGGATAGAGTAGCATGGAGAGCCGCATCAAACCAATCTCTGTAGTGAAGACCACAGCAACAACAAGGCAATGGCAGCAGACGTCCAACGCGAGTGCCTTTGCTAACACCATGGCATTGCCTACAGTATCTCTATCGGGTTCGCGACCATATTGGTTCGACCCTACACTACTAGATAACCGTGACCTGGCCAGACGAGCCCCGACTTCAGTTGGAAAGAGCTGATGGTAGGGTTCGAGTGCAGCGCACGAAGCCATGGACCCAGGTTGTCAACAAGGCACTTTCAAAGTTGGTTGTGGCTCGATAATGGTGTATGCTGTGGTTACTTGGAAGAGACTGGATCCTCTGCTCACACTGAACCGGTCATTGACTGGAAATAGCTGTGCTCGAATACTTGGAGATGGCAGCCCAAACAACACTGGAATTTTTGCGGATGACTATGCACTATGTCACCGAGCCACAAGTGTTCGAGACTGGTTTGAAGAACAGTCTGGACAATTCTAGCGAACAATTTGGCCACCGAGATCGCCCGGTATGAATCCCATCGAACATTTATGGGACAAAATAGAGAGGTCAGCTCGTGCATAAAAACGGGCACCGGCAACACTTCCACAATTGTGGACCGTGGCATGCCTCAGTACTTCTGCAGGGGGCTTCCAAGGACTTACAGAGTCCATGCCCCGTCGAGTTGCTGCAATACGCGAGAAAAAGGAGGTCCAACAAGATATTGCGAGGTATCCCATGACTTCTGTCACCCCGGTGTTAAACATACAACGGCAATGGGTACAAATGCATTTCAGAACAGACATTTTTAACATCGTTTTAGGAAGACTTTTATGAAGGTATTTCCCTAGCCTGGTAGGCTAGTGAAATGTGGACTCTGAAATGTTCAGGCAAGAAGAGAATAGAAGCTTTTAAAATGTGGTGTCACAAGGGAATGTTGAAGTTTGGATGGGTATATCACGTAAGTAAAAGGAGGTGCCGAATACAATTGGACATAAAAGAAATTTCTGGCAAAACTTGACTGAAGGAAGGGCTTAGTTGACATGAGATGTTGTGAGACATCAATGGATCACTAGGTTAGTATTGTAGAGACGTGCTGTGGAACCAGATGAATGCTGTAAGCAGCTTCACAAGGATGTAGGTTGCACCATCAGAGATGAAGATGCTTCCACGGGATAGAGTAGCATGAGGAGCTATATCAGACCAGTGTTAGGGTTGAAGACCACAACAGCAATATTGTTGGCGCAGGAAATACCCATTACTATAGTTATGAGGAACTGGAGAAGATGTTTTGGTATATACTTTTAGATAATTAACAATTTCTTAATTTAAATACGATACATTTCCATGGTATAGAGGGCCTATAACGCTTCCTTGGAGAGCGCCGGATATTACTTATGTTTTACTAGATGACTTTCCGTCTGTTACTTCGAACTGTAACCTTTCTGACAGGAAATCACGAATCCAGTCGCACAACTGAGGCGATATCCCATAGGCACGCAGTTTGGGCAGAAGACGTTTGTGAGGAACGGAACCGAAAGCCTTCTGGAAATCTAAAAATATGGAATCAATTTGACATCCTCTCTCGATAGCACTCATTACTTCATGAGTACAAAGAGCTAGTTGTGTTTCGCAAGAATGATATTTTCTGAATCCGTGCTATGTGTCAATAATTAGTTTTCTTCTGGGTACTTCACAATATTCGAACACATATGTTCCACAACCCTACATATAATCGACGTTAGTGATATGGGCCTGTAATTCTAGGGATTACTCCTACTTCTCTTTTTGGGTATTGGTGTGACTTGAGAAATTTTCCAATCTTTAGTTAGGGATCTTTCTGCGAGCTAGCGCTTGTATATAATTGCTAAATATGGACCTATTGTATCAGCATACTCTGAGAGAAACCTGACTGGTATACAGTCTGGACAGGAAGCCTTGCCTTTATTAAGTGATTTAAGCTGCTTTGCGACACCGAGGATATCTACTTCTATGTTTCTCATCTTGGCAGTTGTTCTTGATTGGAATTAAGGAATATTTACTTCGTCCTATTTGGTGAAGGAATTTCGGAAAACCGTGTTTAATAACTCTACTTTAGTGCCATAGTCATCAGTGACTTCTCCGTTGTTATGGCGCAGTGAAGGTATTGATTGCGTCTTGGCCACTGGTGTGCTTAATGTATGACCAGGATCTCTGGGTTATCTGCCAGATTTCGAGACAGAGTTTCGTTATGGAAATTATTAAAAGCATCTCATATTTAAGTACGCGCTATATTTCGAACTTCTGCAAACCTTTGAGGATCTTGAGGATTATGCGTTCTTTTAAATTTGGCATGCTTTTCTCGCTGCTTCTGCAACAGCGATCTGATCCGTTTTGTGTACCATGGGGGACCAGTACCGTCACATATTAATAATGCTGCAACTCCTCCTTTTTCCAAGTTAGATCTACGAGAAAATGATTCGAATCTAGAGGACCAGAACGTCTATGACTACAGACTTTTCCGCATCTAGAGGCATACAAAAAGCTCATCCGTCGTATTTTTCGAGCCCCCAATATTCTGATGAAACAAATTAATTTTACCCTTGTAAAAACCGTTACATTTATATTATGGTTCTGTGCTTTTATACTTTCTTTCAACACTATCTGTAACTGGACTCTAACTTAAAAAATGTATCTCTCTGACAAAATCACAGGGATTTTTGTCTTGTGTGCCTGTGGCCTCTCTCACACTTTCTGCGAGACGCTCATCTAATCCTTCCTTCCCCTCCCAATCTCCCGACTGCAGCACCAAGAAAATTGATTAAATGGCTCTGAGCGCTATGGGACTTAACATCTGAGGTCATCAGTCCCCTAGAACTTAGAACTATTTAAACCTAACTAACCTAAAGACATCACACACATACATGCCCGAGGCAGGATTCGAACCTCAGACAGTAGCGGTCGCGCGGTTCCAGACTGAAGCGTCTAAAACCGCTCGGCCATAACGGCCGGCTTGCAGCAACAGGTACTGAACAAATATGAAACACTATTTCGCACAAAAGCAAACCACTCAGCACTTTGTTTCACGGCCAACAGCGGTGTTGACCAAGGGCTGGTTATGGCACGGTAAATCCTCCACAGGTGTGTGCTGTTATTGCTCCTATTTCCTCCAGGCTACCTTTGACACTACGTCTCCTGTTCCTCCTACTGTGAGCACCTGATCCTCTCCATCAAAATTTCTGCATGAGACGCCTGTTTTTCTGTCGTCTGGCAAAGCCTGGCACCACGTCTTAAGAGGCTTATGAGCTTAGGTTCTTTTCCTGTAGATTTGGCTTACAACCCCTTCCCCCCTGTGACTGCTGGCTAATAGATAGGATGAATATGTTCTTTCTACTTGGCTACCGACTTAGCCTTAAGACTGTTGCTACGAATTTACTGCTCTCTACTTCGCTCGAAAATGGTTGTGGCTCTTCTTCTACTTCAGATATCAGGTCACACTGACTGGTAACGCAATTTGAAATGTGATTTCTGAGGCTTTCTCCTTTTACCTATTACCTGTGACCTTCTACCAGCTCCTGTTGTCGCCTTCGCGCTCCAACCTACCTAACTGTAAATATGCCATTTTTAATTCTGCCTGAAGTACATAAATCTTCCTATCTTGCTCCACAATTTTCTTGTCTAAACTACACAATTTACAACTCTATGCCAGGCCCTTATCCGATATTTTACTGGCTTCCTCGCTGTAATTACCCCAGTGAAAACAACAATCCACAGTCCAGACGTCTTTCTCCCATACTATCAAATGTACGGTAACGCCAACCTTTACCGCACATGACACTACTTTTACACTATACTAAAAAGCCCTACCATACTTAAAGTGTAATAAAGTAATAATTAGTGAAACCATAACTTCGGAAGATTTGCGCAGGCGGATGTAAGTAAAAACCAGAACATAAACAATACACAAATGTTTGCTGAACGTAAGAATGGAAACTAAAAACCACGATATTTTCTGACAAGAGTCTTCAACAAGTAAAATCAGGAAGTTATGTGAAGCAGTTTAAGGCCTCCAGATAAGCTCACCATGAACCCGTCGCAGACGAGCGGCCCACCGGCGTCCCCCGAGCAGGCGTCCTTCCCCTCAATAGACAGAGTGCATATGTGCTCCTTCTCCACCAACAAGTCTTTCGCCCATGGGTACTTCTTGACGCAGTCTTTGAAGGAGAGCAGTGGCATCGTTACTTTCTGAAGCAGAGGCAGCGTGTAAAGGAGATCCTCTATCACGCACAGGCCTGTCACCCTATGGAAAACACCACCACATATCTGTACAATGTGTCTCATCAGTCAATTAAACTAAATCTACACTCCAAACGTCACATTACAGTGTGCTGCGTTGGATGCTGATGTTACCAGTGTAATTTCTCCCTTTTCCTGTTTCATTACCGATAATCTTTCGTGAGGTACATGGAAGGAAGTAATAAGTTGCCCCTACGCCTGTCGAAAGTTCCGCTCACTGAATTTTAATTTTTAACCTCTCAGATATGAACGTTACCTCTCTTGAGTGCCGTTGCACATACCAGTAATGCCCTTACTATATAGAAATAGAGGTACGCACTATTCTCCTTTAGATATATTCTACCTCCTGTCTTAATGAGAGAATGACCACAGAATGATGACAATTAATCAAGAATTGTTCATATAAGACACTTCGAAGCCACTAGTTTCGTAGAAGAAATACATGTCCTTAGGATACTTTTTCCTTTGGATGTAAGTCTGTCATCTCCTTTTCTGACAAATAGTTTTACGTGTTCGTACTACTTTTGGCATTCTGGACATATATTAGTAGTATTTCATAACTGTTTATGTTTCCAGTAGACGATCACTAATCACTTGATCGTTCATAGTGAGGCAACTAACAAGGGAACACTACCGAACGAGGTTGCGCATTGGTTAGCACACTGGGCTCACATTCGGGAGGACGATGGATGAAACCCGTGTCCGGCCATCCTGATTGAGGTTTTCCGTGATTTACCGAAATTGCTTCGGGCAAATGACAGGTTCCTTTGAAAGAGCACGGCCGCCTTCCTTCCCTAATCCTAAGGGACCGATGACCTCGCTGTTTGGTCCCATCCCCCGAATCAACCAACCAACCAAGGGAATTATCTAATCTGATTCGTCGAAACTTCCCCTGAAATTTTTCACACAGGTAGAGTACACCGAAAGAATGCATTGCTAAGGCTCACTGCAAGTGTTTTTTTTTAATGTTAATGTTTTTAGTCATTTTTGTCACATGAAGAGCCGCTGATAACAGCGATTTGTACAGCTCTTCCTGCCTAGCACGCGATTCGGCGAAGAAGCTGATGAAACCATGACACGAGGAGGTTGCGCCGCGCAGCGCTATGTTCAAAGTGGACACACGCAAATTTTAATCATTTAAACCCTAACAAAAATGTCTAAAATCATTAATTTTTTTAATAACTTGCAACTTATATCGAGCACTGAACTGTTGCATATGTGATTCTTACACAAATGACTGGCAGAGGAAAGAAAATCAAGGCAGTGTGTGACGACTTACAACAATCGAGACTTTAATTTGTTGAATTTAAATACTGAGGAACAATTCCTATAGCACATTTCTTTTGATGTTTATTCAGTAATGTCTAACGATGATATACTTTCTTGCCTATTCCCTCTGGTCGTCACAACAATGAGGAGTGTCTACTAGATGATGAAAACAAACATTTTTTTTTACACCAGCCACACCTGATAAAAGAGAAATTATGGCATTTGGGCACTGCACAGTAATTACTAATTTTATTCAGAGAGAAGTGGAGTGGAGTAAGAAATGGTACTGGCCTTTGTTCTGCACATTATGCTGCGTACTTCTGCAGTTTCGTAAAATGTGCAAATGGTTCAAATGGCTCTGAGCACTATGGGACTTAACATCTAAGGTCATCCGTCCCCTAGAACTTAGAACTACTTAAACCTAACTAACGTAAGGACAACAAACACATCCATGCCCGAGGCAGGATTCGAATCTGCGACCGTAGCGGTCGCGCGGTTCCAGACTGAACTGCCTAGAACCGCTCGGCCGATCCGGCCGGCTCATAAAATGTGGTCATGCAAACTGACAGTACAGAAATGACTAAGTTTAACAATACTATTTCGATGATAAATCTGAAATGACAAATTGTTAATGGAAATTACAATACCTGACAGATTTCTGAAGAATGCCATAGATTGTTCAATTTTTTTATTTTTTATTTTTTTATTTATTTTGTCGAGAGGCTGAATCACTCTTTGTTCCAGTGTAAGGCATCTGGATTTTATGGACCTTACATGAGCTTGATCCATAACGACAGTACAATACAGTATCAGATCCTCAGAAAATAATAATTATATTATATCAATAAAAGGCAATTGCAGTAATCTCATTTACCGAAAACTAACAAAACAATATCTACCAATGTATGGACAGGGTCATGAATAAACAAATTAAAGTGAAATGCATTTTGGAGATGAACTGAGCAGGTGGTTAACGGCATTGGAAAACCCCACTTCACAAGAGAATGGCGAGCTTCAGCACAGAAAGGAATAAGGCTAGAACAATACATTATTCCTTTTAATGTAAATACGGCTGGGATCAAGGGTAAGTGGCTGGACGGATTTGACAAGACTAGGCACCGACCCAGCAAGAAAAATACAAATTCACCTCTAATGAGATGGCGATTGGCTGAAGCCATACTGGGCGATGCAGATGCGACACATTGGGGAGATATCCATTATATAAAAGCATTTTGAGAACTAAAATTTCTAGATTTCTCTCTCATCTCATGGCAGACCACATAAGTGTGTGGAAAATAGCAAAAGCGTTGAGAGGTTTGATATCTGCAAAGTGTGTACAATACACTTGACGTATCATGGCGACAGATAGCAAAGAGGTAGGTAATTATTCCTGTGGGAATTTTTATGGTCAACGAAATTGTGAACGTCGCTCCAACCCTTTGCGAGTGTGCAATGGCCATTATTTGAACTACGGAAAAATTAACATTCTACGGAATGCAGGAAAGTTGACACTGAGTGAATTCAGTCACAGCCAGATTAGGCAATTAGTGTTTCAGATCCAGCATGGAGACAACGCCATAGCAGATGCGACCTAGTAAAGTACCATCGCCCATTAGGCCACAGTAAATGTTGAGTCGAGATTTTGTTCACTCCAACTTATGTATGCTTTGACAATTGAATATGAAAAGTGAGGATACTAACCTACCCTCACACTAAGTACATGAGAGTTTTTTCACTGGTTTCAAAAGTAAATTTATTCTTCGACAACTCAATGCATTGATCAGATACGATATCGTAGATGTAAATGAGCTAATGAAGATATTAATAATTCTTCCCTGTGATAAAAAGTTTTCATTTGTAGAGATAACGATTTTAATAATCATCAATTCAGCATGTCCAAGAGTTAAATATTTTGTTATTGAGTGTCAAAAGTAACTGAACATGATTGTTGTGTATCACTTGACCCCTGAAGGCACAGTTGATAAATTTTATGTAGAATAAAAAAGGTAATAGCTGTTTTGTCTTTCTAGAATAGACCCCAAACTTTCACTTTTATTAATTCATGCATTCTAGTCACGTGATAGCAGTATTTCTAATGAATTTTGTTACAATTCACACCTGATATTAGCTGCCGTACAGGGTTTGGGTCATATTTATTTAGAATGTCTGATTGACACCCTGGGCTTGAGAAGACAGTTCAGATGTTTTGTCCATTCGAGCACTAAGTCGTAAGCTAAGTTCGCACACATTAGTACCCTCACTGTGAAGATACAAAGTACAGACAATCTCACAAAATGGTGACCCTTCCAGGATTCTAAATCACAGCATTCTGATAGATATATGGTTTGTTTCTGATAGGTACAAAATACATAATCCTCCCAAACAATAAGCTGACGCAAATTGGAGAAAAAAATTTAAATGTGAATGTGACTCAACTGTGTAGTGAGTTTAGATAGAATTGTATGTGTTCATGTATTTCTTATTGGCTGGCACAACACACCGTTGAATTGGGTTGTGTTGGGTTCTGACTCAACTCCATTAACCAAAAGGCTAAATAAAAGACGAGTAAATGGGTTCAAATATTGAATATAGGACTGTGGATGATATTTTGGAGCAGAATCAAATCTTATGATCAGTTAACACGTAGTCAGGTTCGGAAAATTCGCGACAACAACGCTTAGTGGAACGCTCAAAAATGACAGAAAATAATCGATTATGACAAAGAGAAGTCATGGAAGATCTTGATAGGATCGAGTTGGACATACAAAAGATAGATCAGCGTGAACAACACGAAATATAACACGTAGAAATACCGAATGAGACCGAAAAAGCAACACATGATGTTCAATATGGTCCAAAGAATGGACATGAGAAGGGCATTGCTAATGAATCAGACGATGAGTCTGTAGATAGTGATTTACAGCATACTGAACCAAAAGTAATCGTATTAAATCAGTCAGTCTTATAATTGTATGAACGAACGAGAGTTAGTGCTCCTACACTATGTTCGGAAGTGAAGGAAACGGTTGACAAAAGACGAGATAGGGAACGGTAGCATCAGATGGCAACTGGTGAAATTAGTGTAGATGAAAACGCCAACATATATACAACGTTGCAGAGTTTAATACAACAATCTCAGGAATCATAAAGGCGTTTAGATGGGCGCATAACAGAAGGGCGAAAATAATTAGATGGGCGCATAACACAAGGCCAAAAAGAATTAAATGGGTGCAAAATACAAGGGCAAACAGAATTAGAAAGGCGCATAACAAAAGGGCAAAAGGAATTATCACTGGGGCTGAAAGAAATTAACAAGGAAAAACAAAAAACGCGTGATAATATTTAAGGCCAATTAGGTCAAATACGAACTGAAGCTAAGGAAGCGCAAATCACGCTTCAAGCGCTCGTTACAGAGCACAAACAATTGATAACAGACATTGACACTGTCCAAACAGGCATGATTACGTTGCGTGAATTTACGCAACGAAGTGCCAAAAAGGTTAAATAACAGGTCGAAACATTTGCTATTAAAGCGACGACGAAAGCGAAACATCTTATTGCTGAGACGACGTCTCACAGTAGAACAACAAAAGCAGCAGTAAAGAAATTCTATGCTCGTATTTTAAAAATACAAGAGAAAAACGAACACCAATTTCAACGTCTGAGTTCGGAAGTTTTGCGTTCGATCAAAAGTCGAGGTGATGTAGAAAGCGTCAGTGAGGAGCCGCAGACGACAACGGAATCCACTTTAGTGTCGGTGGATACTACTGTGAAGACTGCAAAATCAACAGTTGCCGATAATACGACAGAAATGGTATCAGAAATTACGTGTGACGTAAGACGGAAAGGCACATGTGGATGCCAGTCCGAAACCGCAAACCGCGAACGGGAAGTTGGTCCAAAACAGTTTGGATTGCGACCAATTGTCCAAGAAAGAAGAACAGATCAATCTGGAATACAAGAGCGTGGTTTGCAGCAAGGTTCAGTACGTAAAGCATAAAGTATGACATACGCTGATCAAACCATAGAGACGCGTTATGCAACGCCACAACAGGAAGGACGAATTCCGACGGGTTACAGTACGGCGTCTAACGAGCCAGAATAGCTTACACGTCAAGATACAGAGCGGGTAGCGGGCGTTATGCAGGCACATTGCGCAATGAGACCTGAAAGTGATTCTACAGCACAAACGTCACGGAATGAACCAAGTTACACACGTTTGCGTAGATTTGACGCAAAGAAGGACAGAGTTCAAATCTTCAAAAGCCAGCAGATACATCATAGAGAGAAGCGAGAGGTTTTGATGATAACCACTTTCTTACAGTGCTGAAATACGAGCACAATAAGGAAGATGCAAATATTCTGAACCCCCGCACATTCATTGACCAATTTAAAGTAGGAATACTGACACGTTGGCCATTGAAACGTAAGCTAGATTTTATTTGCGCACATACGGAGGGAAGTGTTGCTGAAACTATGCAAAAGATAGCAGATGCTTGCGGTTCATATGATTCGCTTAGAGCTGCCTTTACAGCAAGATATTGGTCTCCTGAGGATAAGATGGGAATAAAATATAGATTATTACAAAATGTCTCATTCGAAAATTCGCGTGAGAAAACAGCGGTCAAATTCTTTGAGAATATGGCTAAAAGAAACCAATACTTAGATAACCCCCCATAGGGACGGAGAACTGATTCACATATGCAAAACGAAACTGCCAATGAAGTATCAACAAATCTTGTTAGGACGTGGGGGCGATAATGTAGAAACTTTCGAAGGTGCTTTGAGAGAAGTAGACTTCATGTATTAAAACGACGCTCAAAGACGACGCGATTCAGGACAGAATAATTTTGAACCAACACTTAATAGTAAGGAGAATAATAATAATTGTAGAGATGGTAGGCCGGTAATGGGATTGAATTCTGGACGAAATGGGAATAATTACGGAAATGGGAATAATGGAAACACTAGACCACAGCGTAATGGATACGGTTTTAATAGTGGTTGAAGCAGGCGGAATGTTGATGAAAATAGGAATGGAAACTGGAGAATTAGGGATAACCGACAGACTGATTTTAATCGGTGACCTCCAGGTCCATGGAGAGAAAGCAGCTCCTGGAAATACTTGCGGTAATTACCGGAGAAACAAACCACAGATGGAGGTTGAATTACGACCACCAAATCCTGGGAAGCGTGAGGATTGACTGACGTTAGGTATTGCAGGAGTTCAAGTAGATAATACACTTTCTGCAGAAAGGAATGACAAGGCGACCGCAGTAATAAATAGGTTAAGGTGTGACGTACAAAAGTTGGAATTGGGAAGAGGAACGACAAAACGATCATCAAGGGTATCCGCACAGATACTACAAATAGGGAGGAAGTCACAACTGAAGTGCTGGGACGATATAGAGTGGATTGACACTGAAGATGAGGATGAACTCCAAGCAGTACCTGGTAATGAACCATTTGATTATGACGAATCATTAATGTACATAGTGCTGATGTTTGATTCTGCACAGACGAAAAATGATTTTCAGCAGGATAATACATATCCTACTGTAAGCTGTAACGCTACGATTGATCAAGACGGTAGGATTAACCGACAAAATATGGCTAATAGAAGTCATAGAAAAAAGAAGGAAGTACGGATAAGTACACCTGATCAAAAGTTCGATACGATCTACTAAAATCCTTCCACAAAACTTTGAAAGAAACGCAGAAAGAGTCTGAGGCGTTGTGGATAGCGGGAATCGAACAAAATCGGGAAGAACAAGGAGATAGTCGAGAGAAAAATGACAAGGAAAATATCACGTCGGGATCGGAAAACGAACCAGATTATAAAGGATGTGAATAGTCTGATAAATCAGATTCAAAAACATACAATTTTGGCACATACGAGGACACAGTACGGCAGTATTACCGAGATTATGTAATTATCACACAATACAGAGAAAATAGCGTCATAAATGACGACACAGCTGCAAATTTAAATCTGCAATTCTCAGTGACAGACAAAAACTATGATAACGAGTAGAATCTGACGAATCCTCAGAATCTAAGTGTGAAGTACTGTCACACTTAAAGAATACTTACCAGGCTCTAAAATCCAAATTAAACACGATTACAAAGATGTGTGACGAGGAGACGAACTTAAAGGAAGTAGTAAGGTGTGAAAATGAGGATTTAAAATCTAGATTGGTTACTGTAGAAGCTGATCTAGAAGCAGCGAGACTATAGTAGAACATTTTAAGAAGGGGGAGTACTTCTCCCCAAACTCTCGATGAAGACCATCAACTATGGATGTCCATAAACATCCGGTTGTGACAGAACAAACACACATACATCAGTTAAATTACGAAGTAATTGAGGACATATTAATGGAGGGAGCCGAAGACGAGAGTACTTCAGAGATAAGTCTGATACTTCGTGTAACATCAAGGGTATTGTTGTTAACGCAACAGTAGATAGTGGGAGTGAGTTAACAGCGATATCAGAGACGTTATTCAATCGTTGCAATAGTAACAATGACTTATTCAAACAGAATAAAGATCCAGAGGTGTTACAGGTCGAACGTAAGCGGAAAGTCAAGAACTCGGTTGACATTCGTCAGCATTATTTGCTGAAGAATGACGTGCTGTTCTACAAACACATTGGATAGGAATTATTGCAGGGGTCATATGGTACTTAGCCATGAAAATTAAAATATAAATGGATCACAGATGATACAGTAAAAAGATGTACAGATGTTTCAGGTAGCAGCAGATCTCAAGAGGCAGACAGGACGAGCTACAAACATGTAAATATTCAGATATAGGTACAATAATACTAATCATTTAAATCATTAAAGTAGGTCAGAAAAAAAGAAAACTAACGCCATGATGTGCTAATTAACTAACCTACGTATCATCAAGCCATGCTCATTGAAGAAGTAAAGGAACCGTTATAAAATAAAGTAACTTAGCGTGTAGATGATAGTTTTCCTGTAAAGTACTGAAAAACTATTTAAATATTCATTGTATTATTCATGTTAATATTCAATGTAAAACTCATTGTAATTTAGATATAGAAACTTGTAAGTAGTAACATTAAACATTAAGTCATGTAACCCGGTGAAACAAAGAAAATACGCAGCGCCACGTCACGCCATTCGTCTGGGGAAGGAATACAAGCTGACAACAGAAGCGGAAGGTCGACAGGAGGCTCCAGTCTGAGTGTGAGAGTTTACATGATTACACAATACGGCATTCACGACAAACTGGAGACCAAAGAAAGGAACTTACTGACTCACGCTTCACATTGGTGCGGAGACCGAGCCAGGTGTATTTTGCAGAATATTGTTCCACACCTCACCCCAAAACCGAGAGGATGGGGAAAGCCCAGCAACAAGGAGGGACAAAGGACGTACACCTGCAAGGAAAGCGAAGCGACCCCATTAGCGATGCACAATAGCAGTGACTAAAACAGCAAACAGTAGGTAACAGTTCCATAGTACCACCACCTGGAAAAATTAACTAGGAATATTTCTCTCAATACCAAATGGAGAAGCTGATAACTGAAAACAGATATATCACTTCTGAAATTATCTATTCAAACTTAACCATATCTCATAACAACATTTCTGGTAATCCTTCCGAATAACTTTCACTGAATAACATACCCTACCCCTCTGCCTCAGAAGCTGCAAGTTCCAAGAAAGAAGACATGAAGACACAGCAAGAAACTAAGAGAAGAAAGGGTCCTAAGATGAGGGTAGAAGACAGCAAGATTTCTTTATAAATCCTATGCCTTAAACCAGTATGAGATTTGGCAGAATCAACAGAAAGCAATATTTAACAAAAGTATGGCAGTTATACCATACTAACTCTCAAATCAACCAAAGGCGGTCAAACCATCAAACAGAGTATACATAATTGGGACATCAAACTGCAGCAATCATAGAGGGGCTACACTCATCAACCTCAATGGCAACTACATCAATAAAGGACTATGCCACCTGTTGTCACATATTGCATTGGGCAAGTAGTTTGTCGTCAAAACAATGCAATATAGTATTGATCATGTAATGGCATTCGTGATCGAACACTCAGAACTGTAAATGTCTATAATCTTCATCAACACTGTGCAGAGACGGCAACTGCGAAGCAGCATCAACCACCACTGATCGACAGCAGCATCGGAAAGCAAACCCAGCCTAAAGTTTAAAGTGTAAAGTGCATAAATAAACAAAGTGATGTGTGTGACAAATTCAATGTAATATTTTAAAGAGTGCAAAAGATAATCACGTCAGGAAGGAGTGGAGATGTCTGTAAATATTCAGTCACATCTGTACCACTGTGAATTTGTACTTTATGTGTTTCATTTGTATTCTATAATAAGATTTGTAAATTCTTAAAGTATATTCATAAAAGTACCATGTTTCATATTTTGTAGTTCATGTGTAAATTTGCAAATGTCCATTTAGTCTAAAGACATGCCAATAAGAATTTGTGTATCGTAGATATTTTGGAAATGTGTTTTTAATGATAAATAATGTGAATGAATATAAAGTTTGTGTTATGCAAAAAATATTAACTATTTTAAATATGATAACAATTCAATATTGATGTCATATATATACAATGAGAATAGAGATAAGAGAAACAAAGGCTTCCTTAACTTCACTAATCTTTCACAATCATCAATGTCATGAATGTTTGAGAATTGTTGAGTGCTTGAAGTTATTGTAAAGAGAGAATCTAAAGTGTGGATGAACCATTTTAATAGAAGTTCACCCAAAGTACTAGAAAAAAATGTTGTAAGATTAGTCAAATAACACCTATAAAGGACTGTAAAGCCACATAATAATCATCTAAAACGAGGATACTGTATAAAGCAATACATTTCAAATCAAAGTAGAATGATAAAACGATATTATCTAGCATAAGATAGACAAGTATCTGGACAAGGATTAAAATTAACTAAATTTATAATGTTGCACTGCAATGAGCAATTCCTCAACCATTGACCACAGTGCACAAAATAAATTCGAAAGGGATGGCATGTGTAAGGCACCCGGATTTTATGGAACTTACAAGAGCTTCATCCATAATGATAGTATGATGCGGTATAAGATTCTCAGAAAATAATAATTATATTATCTCAACAAAACGCAATTGCAGTTATATACCAAAAACTAACAAAACAGTATCTACCAATTTATGTACAGGTGCATGAATAAACAAGTTAAAGTGAAACACATTTTGGAGATGAACCAAGCAGGTGGTTAATGGCATTCGAAAACCCCACTTAACAAGAGAACAGTGAGCTTCAGCACAGAAAGAGATAAGGCCAGAACCAATACATTACTCCTTTTAATATACATATAGCTGGGACCCAAGGTAAGTGGCTGGATGGCTTTAACAAGGCTAGGCTGCAACCTGGCAAGAAAAATAAAATTCACCTCTAATGAGACGGCGTTTGGCTGAATCCATACTGGGCAATGCAGATGCGACACGGTGGGGTGATACCCATTATATAAAAGCATTTCGAGAACTAAAATTTTTAGGTATCCCTCATCTCGCGGCAGACTGCACAAGTGTGTGGAAAATAGCGAGGTTATTGAGAACTTTGCTTTCTGCGAAGTGTGGACAATACACTTGAGGTATCATGGCGACAGATAGCAAAGAGGTAGTTAATTATTACTGCGGAAATTTTTATAGGGAAAGAGGTCGCTCCAGCCATTATTTCAACTACGGAAAAACTATCATTCTACAGAACGCAGGAAGGTTGAGAATGAGTGAATTCAGAGTAGGGAATTAGCGTTTCACATCCAGCATGCAGACAACGCTGTTGCAGATGCTGCTTGGTAAAGTACCATCGCGCACTAGGCCACAGTAAATGCTGATCCGAGATGAGGCTCACTCCAAATTGCGTCCACTATGACCATTGAATATCAACAGCTAGGATACTAACTTACTGTCACATTGAGTACATGAGAATTTTTTTTTTGGTTTCAAAAGTAAATTTATTCTCCATCAACTCAGTGCATTGACCAGCTATGACTTGTAGATGTAAATCAGCTAATGAAGATTTTAATCATTCTTTCCAGTGATAACAAATTGTTAATATGTAGAGATAACGATTTTAATAATCATCAATTCAATATGTCCAAGAGTTAAATACTTTGTTATTGAGTGTCAAAAGTAATTGATCATATTATGTATCACTTGACCCCTGAAGGCACAGCTGATAAACTGTATGTAGAATGAAAAAGGGAATAGCGGTTTTGTGTTTCTAGAATAGACCCCCAACTTTCACTTTTGTTAATTCATACATTCTAGTTATCTGACAGCAGTATTTCTAATGAATTTTGGTACGATTTGCACCTGATATTAGATGCCTTACAGGGCCAGGTTCATATTTATATGGAATGTCTGTTTAACACCCTGGGCTTGAGAAGACAGTTCAGATGTTTTGTCCATTTGTGCGCTAAGTGGTAAGCTAAGTTTGCACACATCAGTCCACTCGCAGTGCAGATAGAAAGTGTGGGCATTCTCTCACCAGGTGGAACCCAAATTATATAAATAGTCTTCTGCCGTGCGCATAAAGACAGAGATGTTATGTGCAGACCAAAGAGTCCAACCAAAGCAATAAATTATTTTCTGTGAGTGGTAAAAAGACGTTTTGGATGTAATATTGAACATTGTTCTGCCACATTTTTCCAGATTTTTGGTCCCCATTTGCCTTGATGTTCCTGAACACAGATATAAGTCTGTGGAAGCAGTAACCTCCTGATACATATCACTGCGAATTTGTCGTACGTTCATCGATCGCTCAAGAAATTGTCATTTTTGTGCTAAAAGTGAAAAAGAGTGGTTTGCGTGAAGCTAGATTGACATACTTTATGCGCAGCATTTTAGGGGATAACAAGAAGCTAATATTACCTATTAATGACCTATTACCTATAAACCAGAAAATATAAACGCACCTACAGTACAATCAATAGATATTGCACTTAAAGAAATGAGAAACTACGAACCAAGTGTTTGCCAAGTGTTTGCCGAAATGTGGAAGTATGCTGGTAAAGCAACTTAGACACATTTACATATTACTTTACAAAAAAACTAGACAACAGAAAAATTCCCAGAAGAATGGACCACAGCTATAATTAACACACTTCATACGAAAGGAGGCAAAAGTGATCCAGAAAACTAAAGAAAAATCTCGCTCTTGGACTGTAACTACAAGATTTTTTGCAATATTTTACACAATAGGATCAAAGAACAACTGGTCAAGGAACAGGGGGAATACCAAGGAGGCTTCGGACCTTGGAGAAACTGTTCTGAACAAATAATTGCTCTGAAATTAATCATGGCTTATTACTGTAAACCAAACAAGCCTCTCTCAATTGCATTTATACATTTTACGAAAGCATATGATTCTGCCCACAGACCCTCACTTTTGAAAATTTCGAACTCCACCAAAAATTTATTAAACTGATAGAACTTACCTTAACAAATACAAATTCGGAAATTAATTTCAGAGGGGAACATTCTGAATCATTCTCAGTAAAAACTGGCTTAAGACAGGGAGACGGTCCGTCACCCCTTCTTTTTAATTGTACCTGTGAATACATAATGAGGGAATGGTACAAGGAGAATTCGAAGCACATTTAGACTGGAAAACAAAAAAGATGACAAAGTTGAATTGTTTAGGATTTGCTGCTGACCTCTATCTTCTCGCCAACAACATTCAAGAAACCAAACAAAAATACAATCAATACAGTAAATAGCCTTGAGTGTTGTTGTTGTCTTCAGTCCTGAGACTGGTTTGATGTAGCTCTCCATGCTACTCTATCCTGTGCAAACTTCTTCATCTCCCAGTACTTACTGCAACCTACTTCCTTCTGAATCTGCTTAGTGTATTCATCTCTTGGTCTCTCTCTACGATTTCTACCCTCCACGCTGCCCTCAAATGCTAAATTTGTGATCCCTTGATGCCTCAGAACATGTCCTACCAACAGGTCCCTTCTTCTTGTCAAGTTGTGCCACAAACTCCTCTTCTCCCCAATTCTATTCAACACCTCCTCATTAGTTATGTGATCTACCCATCTAATCTTCAGCATTCTTCTGTAGCACCACATTTCGAAAGCTTCTATTCTCTTCCTGTCCAAACTATTTATCGTCCATGTTTCACTTCCATACATGGCCACACTCCATACGAATACTTTCAGAAACGACTTCCTGACACTTAAATCCATACTCGATGTTAACAAATTTCTCTTCTTCAGAAACGCTTTTCTTGCCATTGCCAGTCTACATTTTATATCTTCTCTACTTCGACCATCATCAGTTATTTTGCTCCCCAAATAGCAAAACTCCTTTACTACTTTTAGTATCTCATTTCCTAATCTAATTCCCTCAGCATTGCCCGACTTAATTCGACTACATTTCATTATCCTCGTTTTGCTTTTGTTGATGTTCGTCTTATATCCTCCTTTCAAGACACTGTCCATTCTGTTCAACTGCTCTTCCAAGTCCTTTGCTGTCTCTGACAGAATTACAATGTCATCGGCGAACCTCAACGTTTATATTTCTTCTCCATGGACTTTAATACCTACTCCGAATTTTTGTTTTGTTTCCTTTACTGGTTGCTCAATATACAGACTGAATAACATCGGGGACAGACTACAACCCTTTCTCACTCCCTTCCTAACCACTGCTTCCCTTTCATGCCCCTCGACTCTGATAACTGCCATCTGGTTTCTGTACAAATTGTAAATAGTCTTTCGCTCCCTGTATTTTACCCCTTCCACCTTTAGAATTTGAAAGAGAGTATTCCAGCCTTGAGTATTGGCCTTAAAATATCTTTTAAGAAAACAGAAGTAATACTAACGGAACCGCCACTGGTAAAAAAAACTGGAAGTGAAGAACAAGACATAAATTGTTGAAAAGATTAAATACTTGAGAGAAACAATCAAACACAGCCTGAACGAGAAACCACCATGGTAGAGTACAACAAACAAACTTATTAAAACACACCATGACATCAAGAACACATATAACAAAAAATGTCCCTCAACAGCCACAAAACTGAAACACTACAAAACATCACACAGCTGCAAATAACATATGCTAGGGAAGCTATATTTAAAACAACCTACACTGCAGCAATAGACAGATTACTAAAAACAGAAAGAAGGGTAGTCAGAACATGTATAAATAAAAAATACCAGACAGCCGAAAATTGGAGAATAGCTTCAGACGAAACAGTTTACAAAGAAATAGAACCAGTGAGAAGTACAATGAATATGAAACGGATCCCTTTCCTAGAACATTTGATGGGGATAATATAAAACAGAATTAGCAGGAGAATAATTGAGGAGTTATGGAATAGTAAGAGTGGCATTAGATGGATTGGAGTGATCAAGGAGGACATGATGAATTACGGATTACGATGGAGGATCTGAAAGGCAAGACAAACGCGCTCAAGATACTTTAGAACAAGCATATCACACTACCAATAAAAATTAACATACAGAGAATGGGAAGGATGATTTCGAATGAGGGAGAGAAGAGCAGGAGAGAAGGGCACGATCTGGAAGAATGAAAAAGCATTGGGCCAACGATAAATAGAATACCCTTATTCATGATATTGACTAAAGTGGTCCAAAGTAGGCCATTAAATAAAATACATAAGTAAATGGTATCTCATTTACAGTACTACTCCAGATAAACTTCGTAATTTTGCGACGTCCTTTTTCATATAATTTGCTGAAGAAGGCTGGAAATCAGTAATGTTCTTCTCAGTTGCAATTCAGAGCGCCCAGCCTCCTAGAGGTCCTTCGGTAACAGTGCGTGGACTCCCACGAGGAGGTCAAAGTATTTTGAAAGTATCTCTTTCACATTTTTGCGAGTTTCATTTTGGTGCATATTTTGCACATCGTGTAAATCATTTTCGATTTATACAATTCACGTTCACACTTTAAGAAATTTTAATTTTAGCGTTTTCTCCCCCCTTCGTCCAAACAAAAATATAAAGTCTTTTCTTTGTCACTAAAAGCTGTTACTTTACAAGTTTCTGAAGGTACTCTATTTTTGTTTTAGACTTCAGTTAGCAGAATAATCATCATTCGAAAGAACAAATCACCGAATGGACCGAGCTATTTCCTGTTTCCTCAGTTTTAAACAATATGTCGACATCATTCGAATGAATGTCCAACAGATTAACTAATAAGTAACACGTGTGTAGAAGAAGTGGATCATTTCAACTGCATACTTCCATCTTCCTATTCCATCTCTCATCTCTAAAATGGTGTACTACCTTTGCTTCTCGGCAGTGTATATGGTTTTCAAATGAAGGTCACTGCCGCATGTGTGTAGTGTAAGATAGGAAATTGGAGAGGTACACACCTGTGTTTTTTGATGTGCATAAACTTTGCCTATCGTGCTACTTCACGTGAAGAACAATGGCCTGATGTCGCCCGTAGGCAACGCGACCATAGCGATTGGCTCCACTAGCCATTTCCAGTTGCATGACAGATCCAGAGCCAAGTCATTAAATTATTTCCTGCCGACCTCCGCTGGGTAGCTTACACCGCCTCGCTAGGCAGGAAGCTCTTCATTACAGGGACACACCGCTTGCATCGGCACCTTCGCGTTCTCATCGATACGGTACGAGAACGTGTAAGTTCTACCACTGTAAAGACAGAAGATTCGCGACTCGGAATATCAGAACTGTGCAGTAAGTAGCGGCAGGAACACCACCACAAGATCACGCACCACTACACTCCAAACCATCGACTCTCGGAGAGAGATTATACCCGAGTTCAACACAATGGTAATGTATTGAACTAATTTTCTCCGAATCGTACAGTTTGGGGGAAAAGCAGTGAGAATAATTACTTTTGGAAACCTTTTATCAGACAAAGTCTGTTATAACAATAAACTGTTTCCCTTAATAAAACGGCCGCCAGCCCAAATCGGGCACATTGTCTACACAAAAGATAAAGTCTATTTTCGACACTGAATTAATAACTACTTCCATTTACTACGGTCACTTGGCAATAAATATTATTAATCCCACCTTCCGTTACTTATGGAATTTATCACTATACTTCAGTAATTATTTAAAGAAGACACACGTATGTTTCAACAAGGATACAAAAAAAAATTAAACTTATAGCTATCACTCATATGACCAAAACTATTATCTAACACACCTAAATTTCATTTCCTTAGGACTGTTATTTGTTAACGTTTTACTATCACCAATATTTGTCTGGCTTTCTTTAACCTAGAGAAGCAACACGAACAATTACTGTTAAGATTGTTGCAGTTAAACAATTACGTTACTTTACTTTCAGGAATACTATTGAAAACTTATCCTCATGGCCACGCAAAGCGGTGGCCCTTAAACTGATACGTGCAAACTATAGTATTTAACAACGATTTTCAGAATTTACTACCAAAACAGTACTCTTGCCAGTAATTTTCTATTATTCAAGCTTCAATAAACATCAGGACACTCGGAATAAATTCGTTTAGGTAAGGACGCTACTGAGGTAAATGAAATAGGAAAATTACGGTTAAACACAAAGGTACATTTAACACTTATATTCCACTGATTGAAGATGGGTGGTTGACACTGTAATACACTTCTAAATAAAGTACTTTGCCTGTTACTGATGTCGAAGGTGGCGTGAGGCGGTACTACATAGTAACACTGTGCAGGTACGGCTCTTGATGTACATAGCTCTGTCTTCTTCCTGGTGGCGACGGTAAAATTGCACATTTCTGAGCTATTAATTTATTGCCGTACTGCCCCAATCATGTAGAACACGTCGGAGGCCAAAAACCCAGTCTTGCAGGTAAATTCAGGGCCTGTAGTGCTTGACCAACGTAAGGCGTGTTCACTACTTGCAGGGCAGCTACCGACTGTATCAGCCACTTGCGCGCCAGAATCTCACTCGCGCGCCCCACCACCTTTTCCATTCCACCACAGAACGGAGTTCCGTTCTACCTATGATCCCTACACCTTTTCAACTTACACTTCTACTTACAAAAACCCTAAGTATGAACCATCTACAATTGCATGGCAACATATACATACAAAATTGACCTAATTAATTACAGTTGTATTTGAAATATTACATAATTATTTACAAAATATTATTCCACCTACGTCAAAGAGGTTATTTTAAATAGACAAACTACACTTAACAAAAGCTTGCTCTCGTTGTAGTATTTTCTTAATTTTTCAAAATTATTATGGGACAAAAAAATTTAAAATATATATATTAATGGCAGTATTATATTTACAATAGCATTACACGTTCTTCAACATCACTGTGTGATGGAAGCAGAACAGGGGTCAGAAGGGTCCACGGTGGGGGGGGGGGGGGGGGGGGGGATGCACATATCAAAAAGAAGTTTAGCATCATGTCGGCTCCGAGAGGTCCAGAACTTGTACAGACAAATGGAATAGAGATCAACATATACATTATTTCCACCCTTTTTATTGCTCATGAAAACCACACTACATGTTGTACCATCAAACAGTGAAACCTTCAGAGGTGGTGGTCCAGATTTCTGCACACACCCGTACCTCTGACACCCCGTAGCACGTCCTCTTCCATTGATGTATGCTTGTCTTCGTCGTGGCATACTATACACAAGTTCATCAAGGTAGTGTTGGTCCAGATTGTCCCACTCCTCAACAGCGAATCGGCGTAGATCTTTCACGGTGGTTGGTGGGTCACGTCGTCCATAAACAGCCCTTTTCAATCCATCCCAGGCATGTACGATAGAGTTTATGTCTGGAGAACATGTTGGCCACTCTAGTCGAGCGATGTCGTTATCCTGAAGGAAGTCATTCACAAGACTTGCACGATGAGGGTGCGAATTGTCCTCCATGAAGACGAATGCCTCACCAATAAGCTGCCATTATGGTTGCATTATCGGTCCGAGGATGCCATTGACGTATCATACAGCCTTTACGGCGCCTTCCATGACCACCAGCGGCGTACATCGGCCCCAAATAATGCCACCCCAAAACATTAGGGAACCTCCACCTTTCTCCACTTACTGGACAGTGTGTCTAAGGCGTTCAGCCTGACCGGGTTGCCTCCAAGCATTTTTCCGATAACTGACTGGTTGAAGGCATATGCGACACTCATCGGTGAAGAAAACGTGATGCCAATCCTGAGCGGTCCATTCGGTATGTTGTTGGGCCCATCTGTAGCGCACTGTATGGTGTCATGGTTGCAAAGAGGGACCTCGCCATGGACGTCGGGAGTGGAGTAGCGCACCATGCAGCCTGTTGAGCACATTTTGAGTCGTAACACGACGTCTTAAGACTGCACGAAAATCATTATTCAACATGGTAGCGTTGCTGTCAGTGTTCGTCCCAGCCATAATCCGTAGTTAACCGTCATCCACTGCAGTAATAGCCCTTGTGCGGTGTGAGCGAAGCATGTCATCAACAGTTCCTGTCTCTCCTTCATGAACGGAACAACATCACTTTGGTTCACTTCGAGACGCCGGGACACTTCCCTCGTTGAGAGCCCTTCCTGGCACAAAGTAACAATGCGGACGAGATCGAACCGCGGTATTGAACGTCTAGGCACAGCTGAGCTATAGACAACAAGAGCCGTGTACCTCCTTCCTGGTGGAATGACTGGAACTGATCAGCTGTCGGACCCCCTCCGTCTAATAGGCCCGCTCATGCATGGTTGTTTAGATCTTTGGGCGGGTTAGTGACATCTCTGAACAGTCAAAAGGACTGTGTCTGTGATACAATATCCACAGTCAATGTCTACCTTCAGGAGTTCTGGGAACCGGGGTGATGCAAAACCTTTTTTGATGTGTTTATTTTACGTGCAGTTGTAGGCTACATTACACGATGCCAGCCTAGTTTTCCGGCCAGAGAGGCTTCGAAGAAATTCGCTGACACTTTGCAAGTTCCTGTTGAGAAGGCGGTCCGTATATGATGACCAGTAAAGTACTGTACACCGTGATAAACTCTACCGTGGGAAAATCTCAGACGTATTTTCAAGCCAGTTCTTTTTTGTCTTATTTTGTCATTCATTTGATTTATAAGATAATTTTTATTTTGACTGGAGTAACAGTCACGGTAAATTTCTTGAATGATGCTGCCGCCATTTCACTGTAACAATTTTTTATTGTTGCACGAGTCTTATTTCGGTCTTAGGCCAACTTCCAGTACAAAAACTTATTTATCTGTCAAAAAACATCAGCCTGATATGAAATAAAAGCCCTTGTCAAAAAAGAATATTTGGTCATATAGACTTCTGGACCATTCACCGTTCCTCGTTTTTATGGTTCAAATGGCTATGAGCACTATGGGACTCAACTTCTGAGGTCATCAATCCCCTAGAACTTAGAACTACTTAAACCTAACTAACCTAAGGACATCACACACATCCATGCCCGAGGCAGGACTCGAACCTGCGACCGTAGCGGTCGCTCGGTTCCAGACTGTAGCGCCTAGAACCGCACGGCCACTTTCATTTGATGATATAGACTACTTACGTTTGTCCACTCAAAAACTACAATTTTGTGTGTATGCGTGTGTGTGTCAATGTTTGTGAAGCAAAGAACGACAGAATTTTTCAAAGTAGAACTTTCGTAATCAGAAAACTAATTACATTTTATGCTACCAGTTATCCCAAGTCATTGTTCGCATCCATAGCCCATGCCAAAATATGAGTTCTCATTTTTACTTATTGAGATTTGTTGTGAAGCAAGTATGCTTCGCCATTTTAAAAAAGAGAGCATATTGCACCACGCGTGTCTCAGGAGTTAGTTGCAGCTCAGCAAATGCGACGCGCTTTCAAGATAAGAGCAGTGTGACCGTCTTTCCAATACGCAACAGCTAAGCTACAATTAAATACTGAAAAAAGGGAACACTGAGTTTTTCCAGGACCCATTTATCAGTTTTACAGTTCAATGATTCACGGTGCTGAATTCAGACAATATTACAACAATATGGGAAATGTTAGTCGGCCTTGATGCAAAACACTTTTTATTACACTTATTTATTCTCCAAACTAATTTCAGCGAGAAATATCGCCTTCATCGACGAGTTCCTTAAATCTAAAACACGCAGAAAATAGCATAGTTGTAAAACACAGTAGCACGTATTACGTTTGTATTGTTTGTTCTTTAAATACAATTTTATGTGGATATCTTCATATTACCTTATTACTGAACGTTACAGCATGCTTTTCAGAATCGTTGTCGCTGTTTACGGCATATTTTCAGTGCTTTTCCTGTTGACGTTTTTCTCGGCATACATCATGTCATTTGCAACTGTGTGAGCAGCTGTTAGTAAACATATACTGAAACGTGAACTTACGTATGTCAGCATTATACAATTGGGATTGCTGTAGTGTTGTGGATCCGGTTTTGGTGTGTACTAGGCTGTTGCTTAGTCCGCCGTGTACTCGCGTTCGTTCGGCATCTTGCATGTAATTTAATACACAGAAAAAAAACTTCTGCACTTCGTTTATGATCAAAAACATTACGCTATTTTGCTGTACGCGTGTGTCACGAGATATGTACCGAATGTTGCGAGAAGGCTATGAAAATTGTAGCGGGAGTTCTGACGACTTCTGCTCCTCATTTATGTCTCTGTGTGTGATGGGGGAGTGGTTCTTTTGCGTGTATGTGCTTTCTGTTCTGTGTCCTGGGTCAGTTCTGTCAGAGTGGTAAGGAGGGTGTTGTTGCAGAGAGTTGTGATTTCGTTTATTACGTTTCTCCCTTCCGCTATGGCCTTCTGCATGTAGTAATTTTCTTCTATCGTTAGTTGTCGGTATACACTGTTGCTCTGTTTCAGGATGTGCAGATCGCTTTCAATATTAGTTGGGTTACAGTTTTCGTTCTTTAGGTGTTCTGCGAAAGTTGAATGTTTGCTGTCACTCTTTAGAGCTCTTGTGCGGCTGTATGCCTCTTTCGGAAATATCTGCTTGTGTTTCCTATGCATTGGGCCTGACAGGAGTTACATGTGAGTTGTATATTCCAGCATTGCTGAATTTGTCTGTGGTTCTTTTGTCTGGTCGTAGCCTTTTTTGAACTGTGTTGTTTGTTCTGAATGTTACTGGGATTCCTTGCTTTTTCAAGATGTTCCCACTTCTATGTGATATTTCATTATAGCACGGTGTACTATCTGTCTCTTTTTTCTAATGTCGTGTGGTCTGCTGCGCTGTCTGCGTGTTGTGTCTCTGGGTTTTCTTATCCTTTGGTTGTGCTCTTGAATGGGTGGCCGCTATTCTTATGTTTCATTTTTACCTTGTTGTTAAGGTTGTTTATTATGTCTGTTTTGTAGTCGGTTTCAACAGCATTGTATTACTCATGCTCATAAATTAAGAATAATTGCGGAATGTGGTGTCACACAACGTGGCACTACACAAAACTGGACCTAAAAGCATAGGCACATACGGAACACACACGACACAGATCTGTAAGTCCACGGTATTGGTGATAAGTGGAGAAAACCGTCCCGAAACACATGTGCCACAAAACGCCACTGTTTCCTGCGCATGTACCCCGACATCAATATGGGTATGATCACCATGCACGCGTACGCAGGCCGCACAACGGGTTGGCATACTCTGGATCAGGTGGTCGAGCAGCTGCTGGGGTGTAGCCTCCCTTTCTTGCACCAGTGCCTGTCGGAGCTCCTGAAGTGTCCTAGGGGTTTGAAGACGTGCAGTGATACGTCGACCGAGAGCATCCCAGACGTACCCCGATGGGGTTTAGGTCTGGAGAACAGGCAGGCCACTGCATTCGCCTGATATCTTCTGTCTCAAGGTACTCCTCCACGATGGCAGCTCGGTGGGGCCGTGCGTTATCATCCATCAGGAGGAAGGTGGGACCCACTGTACCCCTGAAAAGGCGGACATATTCGGGCAAAATGACGTCCCGATACACGTGACCTGTTACAGTTCCTCTGCCAAAGAGATGCAGGGGTGTACATGCACCAATCATAGCCCCACCCCACACCATCAAACCACGACCTCGATACAGGTCCCTTTCAAAGACATTAAGGGGTTGTTATCTGGTTTCTGCTTCACGTCAGATGAAAACCCGGTGAGAATCACTGTTCAGACTATACCTGGACTCAGAATGAGATTTTCACTCTGCAGCGGAGTGTGCGCTGATATGAAACTTCCTGGCAGATTAAAACTGTGTGCCCGACCGAGACTCGAACTCGGGACCTTTGCCTTTCGCGGGCAAGCGCTCTACCATCTGAGCTACCGAAGCACGACTCACGCCCGGTACTCACAGCTTTACTCCTGCCAGTACCTCGTCTCCTACCTTCCAAACTTTACAGAAGCTCTCCTGCGAAACTTGCAGAACTAGCACTCCTGAAAGAAAGGATATTGCGGAGACATGGCTTTACCAGCAACCAGGTCCAATTCCCGCTTACGGGCGTTGATAAATGTCAACCGGGACAGTTGAAAATGTGTTCCGCGAGCGGGACTCGAACCCAGGATGTCCTGCTTACATGGCAGACACGTCTGAAAGAATATATACCATTTTCATATAGACAAGACTTACCGACCAATGATCTTCAAATGTGCGTGAATTCCTAAGGGATCAAACTGTATAGGTCATTGGTCCCTAGACTTACACACTACCTAAGCTAAGTTAAACTAACTTATATTAAGAACAACACACACACCCATGCCCGAGGGAGGACTCGAACCTCGGCGGGAGTGGCCGCGCAGCCCGTGACAGAACGCCTCAAACCGCGCGGCCAATGATCTTCTTCAGTGCGGATGCACTCACATTGCCCGAACTCTTACGGGAATCGGTAGATTGACTGCAGCGAGTAATGATGGTCACTACAAATGTAGTGTGTGGACATTAAGTTGGAAGTGTGGGTCTCACGGGGAGCATGCCAGAGGTAAGTCCATGCAGTCGCACTATCTTGTGTGTCCTCTGTGGCTCAATCGGATAGAGCCGGCACGGTAGCTCAGCGTTTTCGGTCAGAGGTTAGTTGTTGCTCTCTGTGATAACAAACTGAGTGAACGGATGAACGATGATTCTGAACAGGTGTCCGCTCCGAACAAATGCAACAAACAATAACGAACAAAATGAGAACAAAAAAAAAGTAGAGCGTTTGCCATGTAAGAAGAGGTCCCGGGTTCGAGTCCCGGTTGGGGCACACATTTTCAACCCGTTGATATTTATCAACGCCTGTAAGCAGCTAATGGTGCATATTTCATTGTAATTTCGTACTTAATTATGTACAAAACAAAAAATTCCGCCAGAACAAATCTTCCTTTTGTCAGATAAGTTATGCATCTTATTATTATTAATAATATTGTTATTATTGGCAGTGACTGTAGTTGTATAAACGTGTTGGCAAGCACAACTGCTTTACGGTAGATTCTATTAATTTCACACTATCAAATTTCTCTGAAGCCAAAAATTTATTATCATCCGGAATGTATGCTCAAGAGCAGCCACTGGTTTTATTGTAATTTCATTCTTCGAGAGTTGCAAGATCAGCAATAGTATCTGTTCTTTCGGACATGTCTGAAAGAGCAAATACAATCTCCATATAATTAGGTACAAATTAGGGCAAAAACGAAATACTGTGTAAGAATTCGAAACTCTTGATTCCGCATTTTTGTGTAACTGGGAGCCTTCGTACTTTTCCATTTTTTTTTAGGACAAATGTACAAAATCCCTAACACATGTGTCAGTACGCGAATGTACTTCCAGATATTCGTGTGCTGCACCCACACAACAACTTGTGATAACTGTACACTTCCTTGTTAAATGTTCGCTTGTAGCTACGCTTATTTGATTTCGCCACTCTCTCAATCAAAGGATCTGTTTTTGGATGCCCTAGTTCCTTTGTGGCTAACTGCTCCAGGGAGTTTACTTTTCTGTTCGCAAAAAGAGATTTTCACTCTGCAGTGGAGTGTGCGCTGATATGAAACTTCTGCAAGATTACAGCTGTGTGCCACACTGGGACTCGAACTCTGGACCATTGCCTTTCTCGGGCAATAGCTCTACCGCATTTAAAATAGATTAAACGTAATTCATATTTAACCTGCACATAAAAGCCGATTACTGTACAGTAAACATCAAATTCCAAACACAAAGTGCAGTTTGTGGAAATAATTGAACTCAATGTCTAGCAACCTGGTCGCCTGCATAGAATACAAATGAGGTGCTGAGATCCATTAGGGCCTAAAACACATCACCGTCGATCCCACATTTAAGTGAATATCAGAGAAACCAGTGATAGAGCTTTTCGTGAATTTTCATACATACAGTGTGGGCCTACAGCAGAGATAAACCTGACTCACCGTAAGAGCAACAGAATTCAGAAGCTTGAATAAATGCTACAATCTTACAATCGATAGTGACGTGCTTTAGGCCCTTATGATTCTCAGCGCTATAAATGGAATACTGTAAGATGAAATTTATAACTTAATATACTCTGAATCATTCAGAAACCTACAAAATAGGTTTTCTATGAGTACAGTTTTAGCTCACGCATATTAACGCCCGATCTAATTTTACTACAGCATACAGTGAGTGAATTAGCGTATCTGAGGAGTGTGCTATCATCTCGCAGGAGCTAGCTGAGTTAATGGGGATAAAAGTCTGGTGCAGTGACGTAAACATCTAGTTGCGTGGCAAGAGGTAGTTGTGCACATTATGAACACTGCACGTTATTTATCAAATCCGTATTTATTTCGCACGTAAGGCAATTACCTCATGCGAGTTGCACATGCACAAAAGCTCCTTACAACGTGCACAACTGAAGCTGTGCTCGCGACCCTGATGCCAAGTTTCTCGTAAATTAGAGGAGCAGTATGTTTCAGACTGCTACATCTATGTTAGGATTAACAGCAATCAGAGGAAAATAACCAATAAATTCGCAAGGCGTCGAAAGCTATGGTGTTCACACGCTCTTATGCTCTTACACAGCAGCCGCCACTGAATAACACATCTACAGCCCTCTGCCATGCCCTGTCCTGCTTTTATCACCTAGTGCTTCTGCAGAGCGGTGGGTCTCTGCCAGTGTAGAGGTTGTTACCTGGCAAGACGGTGCAAGCCGCACAGCATGGGGCAGCAGGTCATACTTTAGTGGCTCGGCCCTTTGTCTCTGTTAAGCAACTTCAACACCTTGGAGAGCGTGTTGCTGACTCTGCCCACAAAGCCTACAGGCGACATCACGGTGTGTGCTCTGTGAGTGTAATGGCACGAGTGCCAACTTTTACGCAAATAAAAAAAAACACAAGTGTATATCTCTCCCATTTCCTGTACTATACTACAATCACACGGCAGTGACATTTATTTGAAAACCAAATACACTGCACCAGTGAGTTATACAGTTTTAAAATTAGGTCAGTTGGTGTAGTTTTCACAATTATAGGTTGGAACGTGCAGCTTCCCGTCACTTGAAACTTAGCATAAGTAGAATTCCTTAATTACCCACTGTTTCTATGAGAATGTAAAAGAATTGTGATGTGTTTAAACTATTAAATAAATCTCAATTCATGCTAAAAGCGCACTTTTAACGTCAGTGCAACAGCTGAATATTTTTCTTTATGTAAATAGATAGTTGCTTCTTCATATCTGACGGTAGTGAGTGTAAAGCGTAGGAGACAATTGTTTGAAGACATAAAACCAATGGGCATTGCATTTTATACATAGCACAGCACCTGAATGGCGTTCAAGCATGGCTTTTAACGTTATAGAGATATACGTTACATTATTCTTATAGTGTGGAGTCACAGGTATGCTCCTGTGCTGCTCCACACAACACGTTACATGGTCGTGACCTTCCACCCGTGCGGTAGCGTTCTCGCTTCCCACGCTCGGGTTCCCGGGTTCGATTCCCGGCGGGGTCAGGGATTTTCTCTGCCTCGTGATGGCTGGGTGTTGTGTGCCGTCCTTAGGTTAGTTAGGTTTAAGTAGTTCTAAGTTCTAGGGGACTGCTGACCATAGATGTTAAGTCTCATAGTGCTCAGAGCCATTTGAACCATTTTGAACCAACCTTCCACCATCTTGGGTCCGTCATGTCTGGTTATGACATCATAGTGTTGTCCATATTGATAAATATAGTACCTGACATCCATGCAGGTTGCACTCACATGCCACAGACAACAGGAGGAAGTCCCATACCACGCTTTTGGATTTCCTGCCATTTATGTATCACCCAATTGGCCTACAGGAATAGGGAGAAGGGGCGAAGAGAGGGTATCACCTTGAAAGTGGCAGAGGGGGGTAGGAGGGGTGTAAGGTGTCAGGCAAATCCAACACCTTCCATGAAAACCCTGACATGATAAGCAAATCCAGTAGTATGTCACATAGCTCCGAATAAATAGTGACATTAAATTAACCAAAGTAATACGAGTCACGAGTGAGCAAATGGAATACCACATACTAACACAAGAATGCCTAAATGCATGTCATACCTTCCCACCATGAGACAGACGCAGTTCCGAGGGGAGAAACGAGAACAGAAGCCGAGAGCAGAACCGCGTTAAGCTGAAGGCCCTACGATAATTGACGGACACCCACGGTGCGAGCTAACCGCTAGGACCACACCCCAGCCCATGTTAAAAGATAGAGCCCTCCAGAAGAACAGTATAGA
This sequence comes from Schistocerca piceifrons, assembly GCF_021461385.2. NCBI lineage: Eukaryota > Metazoa > Arthropoda > Insecta > Orthoptera > Acrididae > Schistocerca > Schistocerca piceifrons. The sequence goes on from NC_060139.1 coordinate 106,254,600, forward strand.
TCTTACGGTAACACTAAAAGGACCATACCAGCTGCAAGTTTTAGCGTGAGACTTTTTCGCGTCTCTGTTATGTTGCAAACTTTAAAAACATTGCCCCACCACGAAAAGTATAACGTTTCTCATTGGATGGACAGAATTTTTGTACGCGGAGCTTAAGGTTAACATTGAGACCCTGATTGATCAGATGAAAACACAGCCAGATAGTTTTTTTAAACCAACTTCGGTAGATTGTAGTAAGGAGAAGTTAGGAGAGAGTTGCTTTCGAGATGGCGAGGTGAGCGGAGCTGTGCTGCCCGCTGCCCCCTGACGAACACCGACAAGGTAATGAACGCACATGATACCGCATAACAGCGCATAAAGCTTCACTCAGAACTGCAGAAGTCTCATCTGTTACACCCCCTTTTTGCGTAATGCTAGTGTCGATCGTCAATTAAAGCTCATGGTGTTCACATTTGCCACTTGAAGTAAAAATCTGAAACGCGATGATTTTTCTGTTATATAGTTATTGAGAAGCCACATCAGCCACTGTAATTTACGACAAGTTAGATAAGTAATTAAAGATAATTGAGGGTCACTGTAGACCATTTTGATAGTTTTCTCTTTAGTGAAACATAATTTAAACCTAGATTATAGATGTGATATGGCATAGGTCATCCTTCGATCCATTGTAGAACTTGGAAACCCATTCAGGGAATATTCGTTCACATTTTTGTTGAACACAGTTGGTTTCTACCATCCCGTATTAAAACATTTCCTTTTATCAATAGTGCAATTTATAAACAATGTTTTGTGAGTAGAATAAAATTTCCAATAGTAAACTTAACTGCTTTTTCGACGTTATTTTACCAGCTAACTAAAAATAGGAAAGCCTTGAACCCATTCCACTAAATTTAGTTAGTATTAAGATTCTTTTACAGGGAGTGCAGTGGAGCTGACGCTGACATCATTAAGTAATTGGTTATATCTTCGCTAGTCTCACTGAACTCTTCTGAACTCTACATGTCACGTGTGGTCTGGCGTCTCCTTATCAGCAATAGGTCCCAGGTTCAAACTATTCAATTCCCTAAAAAACACGCTCAGAGCGTCGTTGCGCGAAAGTAGTAGGGAGACATGATATAGAACAAACAGACACCACGCAGAATGTTAGAAAATGGCGACCTTGCCAGGATGGTAAAATACCATCATTGAAGGTCGACCACATGCCTAACTAGGTCAGAAAAATATCCTGTTAAAAAATTTTCATAATAAAAAAAATTTTTTTAGGTACAAATAGTTGAAAACAGTAGCTGCAGCGATAGATAGTGAGACATTCTAGCAGAGACAATAGCATAATTAAGTTATGAATCTCAAAAATTGTTAGAATTAAGTTTTCTCCTCAATGCAAGCGCACAGGTGGCGGATACATCGTTGACAAGTTGGTTCTGACCCAACAAGTAAGTGAATGGATTGTCAGTCTTGGGTATAATAAGTCTCAAGTCGTGTGAACAGAAAGTTTATGAAACGCGTGAGATCGTATGAGCGCATGTTGACTCGAAGTAGGGTGCGTGAATTGCTTTTAAAACAGAAAATAAGGGATTCGGAAAGATTAGCAATGGCAAATCGAGACCTTGACCGAATTGAGGTAGAGACCCAGCATGAAAATGGACAGAGAATAGAGGACAGTACAACAGACGATGCAGTATCGCGAGAAATAGGACATATAACGCACCATAACGAGGATAATGTACGTCAAGGCATAGAAAACGTAAGTCAGCATACGACAGAGGAGCAGAGATACAGTCGATGAGGATTCTAACTTGCGTCTCGAATACGTAGAGCCCATAGTACAAGTAATCAGAGCTCCCTCACCACAGAGTACAAGGAATGCGAGCAGAAACGTGTCACAGCACAGTTCAATGCAATCGGTTGCGAACCAACACTTGGGCGAAAACACAGAGCGTAGGACGTCGGAAGAAAACGCAATAGAACCCACCAATCTGGCAGAATTATTACAACAAATTACGGAAACCATGACAAGGCAAAATAAAGACATAGCGAACCAAATTCAAATTCAGAATGCAGAAACCACAAGACAAACGCGTGAGATTAAAGAACAAAACAAAAAAAATTCAGTTACACCTAAGTCATATTGAAGACGAGGCAAAATAATCTCGAGAAGTGTTAGGAAACTTAATAACAGGTCACAATCAATTGAGAACAGACATTGAAAAGGTACAAGCCGACGTACAAACATTGCGTAATGACATTCAGGACGAGATCAAAACATTACGTAAAAACACCCAGGGAGAAGTCAAGAAACTAGAGAAACAGATAAACGAAATTACTAGACAAGCAGCAGGTACAGCGCGTGAAGTTGTTGAAAACAGTGTGTTACACAAACGTATCACAAAAGTAGCGCTGAAAAGATATGATAACCGCATAGTCAAAATAGAAGCGCAAACGAAGCGACAATTTCAGAACTTGCGAACAGAGTTGTTGCAAACCATTGAATAGCGTAGTGAACAGGATCGAACAAGCACAGAGTCTGTAACCACATCCGTATCTGTAACAGCACCGGAAAAACAAGCAATTAACGAAGATATCATGCACTTGCGATTCCAATCACAGGCGGAAAGTAACATACGTAACAATGGAAAGCCAGGTCGCGAAGAGTACAGTGCAATGCATTCAGCTACACGTTCACAACCGGTGGAAGAAAATTATTGCGTACCACTCCAACGATACTACGCAAGTGTAGGCGAAAGTTACAGTGGACAATATCCAATGGAACTACCGCAACCGGAAACAACGACGGGAGAAATGATCAGAAACAAAAGTGGCGAAGAATCGCGAATTTCATATGGAACTATGACGAAGTACGACAACGATCATTTCCTCACAGTCAGAAAATTGCAACACTTTCGAGAAGGAAACTCATTACATCCACGAACTTTTATTGATCAATTCCGAGTAGGATTACCAGAACACTGGACGCTAGCACACCAAATAGACTTTATACGTGCACACATGTCAGGAACAGTCGTAGAAACCATGCAGAATGTTGCAGCGACATGCCGATCGTACGAAGATTTCAGAGAGAAGTTTCTCTCACGATATTGGTCCAGCGAAGCACAGAACAGAGTGAAGTACGAATTATTACAGAACCCATATTTTGAAAATTCAGGAGAGAAGAGTCCCGTGAAATTTTTCGAACTAATGACAAAGAAAAATCAATGCTTAGATGTACCATACAGTGACGGAGAGTTGATTAAATTATGCGCGATGAAGCTACCATTGAAATACCAGCAATCATTAGTTGGTCGCGGAGGCAATGATGTCAAAGCATTTAAAGGTATTCTAAGGGAACTAGAGTTCATATTTGCAGAAGATGACGCAAGAAAAAGACGAAGCGTACGTGAAAACGAAAGCAAAAAGCAGTGGAATCCACAAGACACAGTACGAAGAAACAATTATTACGAACCATGTGATAACTTCGCACCAAAAAACGACAATAGATTTCAACAAAGAACCGGTTATGGATTTAGAAGAGAATATGGCAATAACTGTAATTCACCCACGAACGGTAACAACTATTACAGAGGGAATAACGACAACCGGAACGGGTACTGGAGAACCGATAGACAAACAAATTATCAACAAAGAAACCACTATCAACAAGCTGAACAAGAAAAGAGAATACAGATAGAAGAGGTGGAGGTAAGACCACCAAACCCCGATAAGCGTTCGAATTGACAGCTAAGCGCCCATGCCAAAGAGAATGACGCACCGACCCAGGACAATTGCAGCACCTTGAACAGAGAAGTAAAATTCTTATCACGAGAAGAGAAGAAGGAAGAAACAAATCCGCAGGGACCAGATGAAAACAAAGACAAGAAAATAACAATATCGTGTTGGGACGAAATTAATTGGGAGAATACTGATGAGGAAGATGAATTACCAGAGGCATGCACAACGAATGTAGGAGGAAAGGACGAAGTAATGAGCATTGCAGAGCTATTTGAGATGGAAGTCAGGGAGAGCGAATTCAATGAGGATAATGTGCAGTCGACTTAAGTTGAAAATCAGTTACAAGTGGGCACACAATCCAACGTATATAATGAAGGAAGTTATGAAGCGATAATTAGAGCATTTAGATGCGATTATGTGGAAGTAGCGACGAAGAAGGAGAAGATAGACGAGGATGAGGAAAAAGTAGAGGATATTGAAGAAAGCGTAAATGAAGGAAGAAATAGAGAAGAGGAAATAAAAGAGAAAGAAGTAGCAGTCGAAGCTTATCCCACAGAAAGTTCGAATTCTCAAGGGAAATTCCTAAAAAGACTCATGTATGATTCAGTGGAGGATTCGTTGATGCAAGAAGAAGAAGAAGAATGGAACCAACCCTTTCAAATTCAACCAATCGTGAAGGCCATGGTAAAGCATATCCCAGTCAATATTGTAATTGATAGCGGAAGTGAACTGACTGCGATCTCAGAAAATTTATTCACGCAGTGTAATGCCAATGAGGAATTGCCAGTTCTGAAAACAAGTAAGATTAAAGTAAGAGGTCCTATTAGAAACAATGCTGCGGAAGTTACGAGACAAACAAGGTTAACTCTTTCGTGTCAAGGTCAAAAGATCGAAGCCAACTTCGTGATTATACCTTAACTAACTGTAGATTTGATTATAGGTGCAGATTTTTTAAATGAGAGACGAACGATAATAGGTATGGGGAAAGGTAGCATAACATTCGGGAATGTCACACTTCTCTTTGAGCAAAAGCTAAAATTAGAAGAAATACCAGTTATAAACAAACAATTAAGAATGATGCAAGATAAAGAGGATGAAGAATTAGAATGGTATGCACAAAAGGGGGAATCGCCTCAACTCATGTTAGAAGTCCATAAAGAAATCGACGAAAAATTGCAAGAAGTTCAAGGTACTTCGGAAGACAGTAAAAGAGAATTAGGGGGTATTTTACGAGATAAAGCAGAGGTATTTTTACCTAAAACTGGCAGTATTAAACACTTTCAGTACAAGTTTGAAGATTAATTTTATTACTGGTAAATAATCAGCACAATATTTCAAGATTATGTTGCAGATAAGATCATCAGGAGAAAGAAGAATGAAGAGAGAGAGGAAGGTGGGAAAAAGAAAGCAGTTTCAATAAAAACAAAAACAAAAATAACACAATAGTATCCTAGATTAAGGTGAAGGGATAAAGCGTAGATAGTCTAACAGCATGAAATACTAAAATGCTATACACCACGACACTACACAAAAAATAAAAAACGAATTTGAGGATTCTTTTAGAAGTTAAGACTCAAAATATCTTAGAATTGTAACATGGAAAGGGCGCCGAAATTTGTAAGGCTTTTTAAGAAGATGTAAAACAATGTAGGTACTAGACATATGTTAGATGATTATAAGTAAAACTTTTTGTAAGAACTATTGTAAAAACTCCAACAAAGGCCAGATGCAACGACCCACAATTTGTAACGCGAGAAGTATCAAGAAAGAAAAGGACGTAATTAGCAAGACACGATTCCTACAAGGCAGAAGTGTCGAGAGAAGGGAAAGGACAGCAAGACCAACAGAGGGTAGCTGAAGTGGGCTGTATATCTGCTGAACCACAGGGTGGCAGAACCCTGCTGGGACAGAACACGGAACCACAGAGTGGCGGAACACGGAAGGGACGGGTCCAGGGACTGACAAGCAAACACCGGACTTTCACTGCTCGTAAACCCCGGGACGCCCTGACTCAGCAGAGCAAGCAAAAAACGGCCCGACGAGAAGACGGCTTGGGCAAGGAACCACTGGCAAAAAATATGTGTAAAAGTCACACTACCGCTATTAAACAGCACATTGATGCACAAAACTGAAGAAAACGTCCACAAAGTAGAAATGACATGCCCAAACCATTTATCGAACTGTTACTAGGAGGAGAACTTCAAAGCGACTAGTTATCAATAAATATTTCCATATCCTGCCCAGAGAACAACCATGAAGCAAGTAAGAAGCAGAGAAAAAGCAGGAAGAACAGAAGTTGAAGATTCGCAAGATTGAGACCAAGAAAGAAGATGGGTGAAGAACAGACGACATACCTTCCCAAATCCCTATCCTATTGTAAACTAGTCATCTGCGAAGTATTACAACGCAAAACGACCGCTTTCAGCGACACATAACTATGACTTTCACGCATACAAAGCCAGTAAACCACGAGATTCTGCACTCACAGCTCCATTCCATTACAGGACCTCCACAACAGCAACACACACTTGCAAAGCCAACAAGGAACGACGAACGAAGCTGAACATCAAATACTTGCCCACATCCATCTCGCTCAAGTCCACCACCTTCGTGCACAAAACATTCGCCACCCTCATGCTTAAACATTCATAGGGTTGAGTGAATGTGTGAAATCAAATTATGTGATGTAGGAATTGCGCAAAAGAAATGTGTGAAAAACTAAATAAGTTAAGCACACCAGACAGCTAATAAACTACAGAAAAGAGTCATTGACTATGGACTTAAGTAAAAAATAGACTATCGATAAAAATAAGTCACTAGTTCTGAAATGGACAGTATATAAAGAACAAAAGTAAGGCATAATAAATACTAAAACTATATGCCACTTATTTTCTCCCCATAAAAATAAAAGAATAACTATATTTTACTTATTTTCTCCTTATAAAAACAAAGAATAAAAAATTTTCTTGTTGGATTTTTTCCCTTTTTTTAACATTTCTACCATGTGTTAGGATAATATCTCAATATTTGTGTATGTATATTTCTTTGTCAAAGCAATTCTTGGAAATAATTATTATTTGTTAGTGTAACAATGTTGAAATGAGTGTCTAGAAACAAAAACATTATACTTGTACATGATATTTAGAAAATGTGTTAGGAATAGATTTTACTTAATTACTACATCTATAAAAACAATGTTTCTAAGAAAATCGATGTGAAAGACTCCTCACTTTTGATAACAAACTTCTTAAAAAAACAAACTTCACAATTAAATAAAGAAAGAAAATAATAAAAAATAATAATTATAATAGAATAAAAATATTCATCCCTCGTCAATATAAACATATTTTTTATAATAATGTGGAAGAATATAAAAATATAAATTAGTAATACGAACTAGCATAGAACAGAATAACATGGCTGAACAGTAGGCAACAAAATTTAGATAAAAGAATAATTTTTGACTGGCTTAGACAACGATACAATCATTGCCTAACTTCAGTGCAAAAATTAAGTTCGAAGGGTGGTGATATGTAAGGTGTCAGGCAAATCCAACACCTTCCATGAAAACCCTGACATGATAAGCAAATCCAGTAGTATGTCACATAGCTCCGAATAAATAGTGACATTAAATTAACCAAAGTAATACGAGTCACGAGTGAGCAAATGGAATACCACATACTAACACAAGAATGCCTAAATGCATGTCATACCTTCCCACCATGAGACAGACGCAGTTCCAGGGGGAGAAACGAGAACAGAAGCCGAGAGCAGAACCATGTTAACCTGAAGGCCCTACAATAAGGGACAGACACCCACATCGCCAGCTAACCGCTAGAACCAACCCCCACCCCATGTTAAAAGATAGAGCCCTCCAGAAGAACAGTATAGATCATATGGTAACACTAAAAGGACCACACCAGCTGCAAGTTTTAGCGTGGGATTTTTTCGCGTCTCTGTTACGTTGCAAACTTTAAAAACATTGCCCCACCACGAAAAGTATAACGTTTCTCATTGGATGGACAGAATTTTTGTAGGCGGAGCTTAAGGTTAACATTGTGACCCTGATTGGTCAGATGAAAACACAGCCAGATAGTTTTTTAAACCAACTTCGGTAAATTGTAGTAAGGGGAAGTTAGGAGGGAGTTGCTTCCGAGACGGCGAGCTGGACGGAGCTGCGCCGGCCGCCGCCCCCTGACGAACACCGACAAGGTAGTGAATGCACGCGATGCCATATAACAGTGCTTAAAGCTTCACTCAGAACTGCAGAAGTCTCATCTGTTACACCCCCTTTTTGCGTAATGCTAGTGCCGATCGTCAATTAAAGCTAATGGTGTTCACATTTGCCACTTGAAGTAAAAATCTGAAACGTGATGATTTTTCTGTTATATAGTTATTGAGAAGCCACATCAGCCAATGTAATTTACGACAAGTTAGATAAGTAATTAAAGATAATTGAGGGTCACTGTAGACCATTTTGATAGTTTTCTCTTTAGTGAAACATAATTTAAACCTAGTTTATAGATGTGATATGGCATAGGTCATCCTTCGATCCATTGTAGAACTTGAAAACCCATTCAGGGAATATTCGTTCACATTTTTTGTTGAACGCAGTTGGTTTTTACCATCCTGTATTAAAATATTTCCTTTTATCAATAGTGCAATTCATAAACAATGTTCTGTGAGTAGAATAAAATTTCCAGTGGTAAACTTAACTGCTTTTTCGACGCTATTTTACCAGCTAACTAAAAATAGGAAAGCCTTGAACCCCTTCCACTAAATTTAGTTAGTATTAAATTCTTTTACAGGGAGTGCAGTGGAGCTGACGCTGAAATCATTAAGTATTTGGTTATATCATCGTTAGTCTCACTGAACTCTTCTGAACTCTACATGTCATTTGTGGTCTGGCATCTCATTACCAGCAACAGGTCCCAGGTTCAAACTAGTCAATTCCCTAAAAAACACACTCAGAGCGTCGTTGCGCGCAAGTGGTAGGGAGACACGATATAGAACAAACAGACACCACACAGAATGTTAGAGGGGGTAGGGTGTCAAGGGTGTCATACACCATTATGCCTGTATGCTCCAGAAATAAGAGAACCGTCAGTCACCCAATTAGTCTGGAAAGGGGACGTTGCAGGTTGTGAGAACAGACTGGGATGGGAGCGGTGGGGGGGGGGGGGGTACCTCTAAATTGACGTGCAGAGGAGGGGTGCCATAAATCGTCCTGGTTCCTGAAGACGCCAGAACGAATATTCTACCGCCGGATTAAAACTGTCTGCCAGACCAGGACTCCAACATGTGACCTTTCCCTTATGCAGCAAATGCTCCGACAACTGAGCTATCAGAGTACGACAAACAACCTGTGTAGTTACATATCAGCTCACTGCTGTAGAGTGAAAATTCATTCTGGAAACACTCTCCCTGGCTGTGGCTAAGCCATGTCTCCACTATATCCTTTCTTCCAGGAGCGTTAGTCCCCTATGTTACAGATGAGAACTTTATGATGTTGGCAAAGCAAGAAATGACTTATTGACGGAAGTAAAGCTGTGATGACAAGTTCTGAGTTGTGCTCGGGTATCTCACTTATTAGAGTGCTTGGCTGTGAAAAGCAAAGGTTACAGTTTCCAGTCTTGGTCCGGCGCAAAGTTTTAATCTGACAGGAAGTTTCCTATCAGGCATGCTCTGCTGCGGAGAGTAAATTCATTCTGAAATCCTTTGCCCCCTACTAACATATTCAACTATTAATGCGAGACAGGGCGAGTGTGATCAGCAAAAGGAGTGTTCTGCGAATAACACGCAATTCATACCTTCTACATTTCGCTACATCAATAGCTTCATGGCAATGAATTTCTAAATCAGTTAAGGTACTTCGAATATTGACTACGAAAACTGCAAAGTGAAGCGACGTTCCATGAAAGATTGTGATGTGATGAAATGTCGCTTTTTTTATTTTTATTTTTTTTTAAACTCGGTTGGCTGGCTGATTTATTTGGGGGAGGGGACCGAAGATCGAGGTCATCGGTCCCTTCGGATTAGGAAAGACTGGGGAAGGAATTCGTCGTGCCCTTTCAAAGGAACCATCCCGGCATATGCATGAAGCGATTTAGGTAAATTACGAAAAACCTAAATGAAGTTGGCCGGACGAGGGTTAAGACTTGGAAAAATCAATCTTCGCAATATATACTACTGCTCACGTGTTAAATGTCTGAGAGGAATGGATACACAGTCACCTTGACCCATCACTGTGTGGTGCGTGTAATTCAAGAATCGCATCAATCGTCACTATATTTTTTTGGGGACTCTACAGGTCCTACAGGTCCTGAGACATATGCTGTCGCTGCTGTAAGGTAAAAACTTAGTATACTTCGATATTACGTCCTAATTCTTTGGCAGATGTCATGGATACGCCAGCGCAAAACTGTACTCCACCAGAGGTAGTCAGTTCAAAAGTTCTCCGCGGATGAAATTTTCCTCTTCATACTTTTGCCGTAACCCGAAGATAAGCGAAATCGTGTAATTTAGTAAGGTGCGCTAATTTAATGCGAATATTAAAGACACACTTCATATATGTGCTTAACGCATGTCAGAATATTCGAATACAATATATATGTGACTAACGCAGAAACCCTAACAACCAGGTAAAATCAGAAATCTATCATGTTACTTTTATTTCCATCTTTTGGGTTGTACCTTCTGATTGTCTCTTGACTCCGTGATATGTCAACTTCGAACTGGCACATTTTGTATTGAGACGCACTAGCAGAGAGGAGTAAGATAGCTTTCTGGACATCTCTATTTAATTTTTCCGTCCGTTTCCTAATTCACTTCAACTGTTCGTTGGGTAGTTCTTTTCAGTGAACTATGACTGATTTCCTTTGTCATCATTTTCTGGAGAAATCACTACCTGCGATTCTGGTTGTTGTTATTACCAAATCAAACGTGAAGAAATAATAAACGACTACTTGACAGATATTCCTCAATATGACTCCACATTATAACCTCAATATCTTCGATTAAGAAGTAACTACAAGTTAAATAACATCGTTAAAGTTTCACACCCGAAAACAGCCTCTTACATCTTTATTCTTACAGGAGTAGACGATCACAGATATTAAATTCTCAATATAGTGAACTCATAATTTAGGGTGAGCCATGGCAATCTGCTAAATAAGAAAATACCTCGACCATAGTCTTCCAGGTTCCTTATTAGGAGTGAGTTCTGGGATAAATTCTAAACCTCGCCAGAGCATCATGTAAAGTGAAATTAAACAAATTATCTACTGTGCTCCGTCGTGAGGTCTTAAGTACGGCATAAAAAATTGTTCAAATGGCTCTGAGCACTATGGGACTTAGGTCATCAGTCCCCTATAACTTAGAACTACTTAAACCAAACTAACCTAAGGACATCACACACATCCATGCCCGAGGCAGGATTCGAACCTACGACCGTAGCAGCCGCGCGGTTCCGGACTGAAGCGCCTACAACCGCTCGGCCACCACGGCCGGCTCCCACGATCGGCTCCCACGATCAGCAAGCACAGACGACACATTACACATTTAAGACTTTGTCGTTCTACACTACTGTTTGAAAAAAGTGAAACACTCAGAAGCAATGGTCTGCACAAGGCCACGGTAAGAGGATGTGTAGAACAACAGAACCATAGTAACAGACCTAAACGGCAGAGAGGTGCAATGCAAGGGGGCCCTACAACACCCTCTTTTGTGTGACCGGAGAGGTGAGTGTTACGCAACGCTCAGTCGGTGCGGAGCAGTCATATGAAGTGGAGACGCGTAACCAAGTGCCAATCCGCCGTGCCGACGTCACAGGGTGGAATACAGGCAAGCGAGTACGTTCTAACGGGGCAGAATGGATGGTCTGCGGGAGATGGGTCTGCCGTTCCGGAACACTGTGGCTTGTACAGGCACGCTGCTTCAACAGTGAGGCATATCTGGAGCCAGTGGAGAGAAGAGGGCCGTACACAGCGCCGACCGTGTACTGGACGACACAATGTGACTACAACGCCAGATGACCACTATCTTGTCCACTAGGCCGCAACGGACAGAACAACTTCGTCCACAGTGTTGGCGCGATGTTGCAGCACTGAAAAGGTATGGACAAGTCTGCGTCGCTGCTTCGACGCCGTCTTCTGCGGGTTGTACTGGTGACACGCGAGCCATTCCGTCGGCTTGCAATGGGCACGTGAATGCCTACACAGGCGTGCTAGGGGGTAAAATCTAGTCTTTTCGAACAGGTTCTGCTTCAAATTATCCTACAGTTACGACCGCGTACGCATTCGACGCCGGCAGGCATGGTGAACGCAATCGAGCAGACTGTATTGTTGAGCGGGATATCAGACAAACAGCAAGTGTCATTGTTTGCCATGGAATTGCCTATAACTCGTGATCTCGCCTCCCAAGTCTTCAGAGCAATCTGAACAGCCACCGCTCCATCAGGGAGGCTTTACAGCCCGAGGCACTGCCCCTCCTGTAGGCCGTTCCACGTGCCATATTTCAGCAGAACAACGCGCAGCTGCCTATGGCTAGGAATGTGTGAGCTTTCATCGAAGAACGACGGCTACTACTGCTTCCCTGGCCTGCCCCTTCGCAGGACATATCACCCACCGAACATGTCTGGGATATGGTGGGTCGGCAGCTTGTTTGTTCAGGTCCTTCTGCAGCCACAGTTTACACTTTGTGAACAGGCCGGACAATCGCGTAGCGGAGTATTCCCCAGCAGCATATTCAGGTGCTGTTTGATTCCATGCCACGACATCTAGCAGCTGTGGCTCACACATGCTGACGCTACTCTGTACTGAATATCCACAGTCATAGCGCATCTACAGGTCTGTAATGCTAATCATTTGTGTAGTATCATGTCCCTAACCGGTGGAATAAATTTCATTGTGATCATATCTCTCGCTCTTAGTGTTCCACTTTTTGCAAACAGTGGTGTAATTCTGTCAGACCAGACACGAAATTTGCCGAAACAGCCGCCGGTTGAAAGGCTTGCACTAGACGCAATATGGCGAGAATGTGACCCGCCAGAAAATCCAAGAGCAGTGAAGATAGAAGGAAATGTACTCACAGAGCTATTGCTGTTCGTGCGTTAGTGGTTTCGGGGCCGGTTACGCCCCAACCAGCGACGTAGCATCGACGGCCGGAGGGGAGATCGTACTCAGTGTCCACACCGCCCGCTGGCAAACTGACCGGCTGTATCTGCTCCTTGTAGGGCAGTGGCCTCGTAATGCGCACCAACGCCAAGTCTGGATACCCCCGTGCCACTGTCAAGTTGGGGTGTACTACTATATGACTCACATTGCGTAACTCCTGCAGATCAGAAAACATAACCAGAGTTGTAACAGTTACATTACAAGTATGAGCCTGCCAAAAAACAGGCCATTAATCTATGAACAATCAAAACACAATAAGGGCAGTAAGATACGTCACACTACTGTTCCATAATCTCATCAAAACGTCTTGAAAAATCAAGGCGTAGTCAACGTTATGAAGGTGATAAGCGATGGACTGTAAAATCTTAGAGGGAAGAAAAGGCGCGACAGATGTAAGCAAGTTATACGTTATGTAGGTAGCAATGCTTAAACAGAGATGAAGAGATTTCCACAGGATAGGCTAACATCAGAGCTTCATTAAACTAGACAGCACACAGAAGTTATTGTTTTTGTGGTCTTCAGTCACGAGATTTGTTTGATGCAGCTCTCCATGCTACTCTATCCTGTGCAAGCTTCTTCATCTCCCAGTACTTACTGCAACCTACTTCCTTCTGAATCTGTTTAGTGTATTCATCTCTTGGCCTCCCTCTACAATTTTTACCCTCCACGCTGCCCTACAATGCTAAATTTGTGATCCCTTGATGCCTCAGAACATGTCCTACCAACCGATCCCTTCTTGTCAAGTTGTGCCACAAACTCCTCTTCTCCCCTATTCTGTTCAATACCTCCTCATTAGTTATGTGATCTACCCATCTAATCTTCAGCATTCTTCTGTACCACCACATTTCGAAAGCTTATATTCTTATATTGTCCAAACTGTTTATCGTCCATGTTTTACTTCCATACATGGCTACACTCCATAAAATACTTTCAGAAACGACTTCCTGACACTTAAATTTATACTCGATGTTAAAAAATTTCTCTTCTTCAGAAACTCTTTCCTTGCCATTGCCAGTCCACATTTTATATCGTCTCTACTTCGACCACCATCACCTATTTTGCTCCCCAAATAGCAAAACTCCTTTACGACTTCAAGTGTCTCATTTCCTAATCTAATTCCCTCAACATCGGCCGACTTAATTCGACTACATTCCATTATACTCGTTTTTCTTTTGTTGATATTCATCTTATATCCTCCTTCCAAGACACTGTCCATTCCTTTCAACTGCTCGTCGAAGTCCTCTGCTGCCTCTGACAGATTACACTGTCATCGGCGAACTTCAAAGATTTTATTTCTTCTCCATGGAGATTAAGACCTACTCCGAAATTTTCTTTTGCTTCCTTTACTGTTTGCTCAATATACAGATTGAATAACCCTGTCTCACTCCCTTCCCAACCACTGCTTCCCTTTCATGCCCCTCGACTCTTATAACTGCCATTTGGTTTCTGTACAAATTGTAAATAGCCTTTCGCTCCCTGTATTTTACCCCTGCCACCTTTAGAATTTGAAAGAGAGTATTCCAGTCAACATTGTCAAAAGCTTTCTCTAAGTCTACAAATGCTAGAAACGTAGGTTTGTCTTTCCTTAATCTTTCTTCTGAGATAAGTCGTAAGGTCAGTATTGCCTCACATGTTCCAACATTTCTACGGAATCCAAACTGATCTTCCTCGAGGTCGGCTTCTATCAGTTTTACCAGTCGTCTGTAAAGAATTCGCGTTAGTATTTTGCAGATGTGACTTATTAAACTGATAGTTCGGTAATTTTCACATCTGTCAGCACCTGCTTTCTTTGGGATTGGAATTATTATATTCTTCTTGAAGTCTTAGGGTATTTCGCCTGTCTCATACATCTTGCTCACCAGATGATAAAGTTTTGTCAGGACTGGCTCTCCCAAGGCCGTCAGTAGTTCTAATGGAATGTTGTCCACTCCCGGGGCCTTGTTTCGACTCACGTCTTTCAGTGCCCTGTCAAACTCTTCACGGAGTATCGTATCTCCCATTTCGGCTTCATCTACATTCTCTTCCATTTCCATAATATTGTCCTCAAGTACATCGCCCTTGTATAGACTCTCTATATACTCCTTCCACCTTTTCGATTCCCCTTCTTTGCTTAGAACTGGGTTTCCATCTGAGCTCTTGATATTCATACAAGTGCTTCTCTTTTCTCCAAAGGTCTCTTTAATTTTCTTGCAGTCAGTATCTAGCATACCCTAGTGAGATAAGGCTCTATATCCTTACATTTGTCCTCTAGCCATCCCTGCTTAGCCATTTTGCACTTCCTGTCGATCTCATTTTTGAGACGTTTGTATTCCTTTTTGCCTGCTTCATTTACTGCATTTTTATATTTTCTCCTTTCATCAATTAAATTCAATATTTCTTCAGTTACCCAAGAATTTCTACTAGCCCTTGTCTTTTTACCTACTTGATCCTCTGCTGCCTTCACTACGTCATCCCTCAGAGCTACCCATTCTTCTTCTACTGTATTTCTTTCCCCCATTCCTGTCAATTGCTCCCTTATGCTCTCCCTGAAACTCTGTACAACCTCTGGTTTAGTCAGTTTGTCCAGATCCCATCTCCTTAAATTCCTACCGTTTTGCAGTTTCTCCAGTTTTAATGTACAGTTCACAACCAATAGATTGTGGTCAGAGTCCACATCTGCCCCTGGAAATGTCTTACAATTTAAAACCTGGTTCTTAAATCACTGTCTTACCATTATATAATCTATCTGATACCTCCTAGTATCTCCAGGATTTTTCCATGTATACAACCTTCTTTTATGATTCTTGAACCAAGTGTTAGCTATGATCAAGTTATGCTCTGTGCAAAATTCTACCAGAGGGCTTCCTCTTTCATGTCTTACCCCCAATCCATATTCACCCACTATGTTTCCTTCTCTCCTTTTTCCTACTCTCGAATTCCAGTCACCTATGTCTATTAAATTTTCGTCTCCCTTCACTACCTGAATAATTTCTTTTATTTCATCATATATGTCATCAATTTCTTCGTCATCTGCAGAGCTAGTTGGCATATAAACTTGTACTACTGTAGTACGCGTGGGCTTCGTGTCTATCAAGGCCACAATAATGCGTTCACTGCAGACAGAAGGCCACAACAATAACATTCTTGTCCGGTCTGCGGCCATATCTTTCATTCAATTAAACGTTTTATTACGGTGCTCTAATTAGGTCCCTAGGCTTACACAATACTTAATCTAACATACACTAACTTACGCTGATGACAACACACACACCCATGCCCGAGGGAGGACTCGAACCTCCGACGGGAGAGCCGCGCAAACCGTTGCAAGACACCCAAGACCACGTGGCTATCCCGCGCGGTGAGTGACGAGTCATCTGTTACCTGAGAACTGTGCCTACGGGTCAACACTGTCAGAACTGTGTCAAAGCCGGCCGAAGTGGCCGTGCGGTTAAAGGCGCTGCAGTCTGGAACCGCAAGACCGCTACGGTCGCAGGTTCGAATCCTGCCTCGGGCATGGATGTTTGTGATGTCCTTAGGTTAGTTAGGTTTAACTAGTTCTAAGTTCTAGGGGACTAATGACCTTAGCAGTTGAGTCCCATAGTGCTCAGAGCCATTTGAACCAGAACTGTGTCAACAAGTGCCTACAAACGTGTTACGTAGTGACTGTAATGAAGCTACAATATGACCATTCTGAACTGGTACCAATTTGCAACTCAGTAATCGTGACTCATTCGGTGGGATCTGAACGGCAACTCCACGTGTGCAATTTCATAGCTGCAGCCGAGCCTGGTGATCGAAGTTAAGTTTTGTTGCAATTAATAAAGTATTACTTATTCCGAATGTTCTAATTAACTTTTCTATTACTAGCCACCTCAGTGTCGAAGAAGTCGGACGCAGTAAATTATGGATGTTGCAGGAGTATCATGACAACAGTGTTAGAACATTTGGAGGTAGTTGGTGTAGATATGCATAAATGAGCGACGTGACTTTTTGAACAACAATGAATGAAAGTGGACAGCTGCTGAAGTGTAGCCATGTGGCAGTCTGGAGAAAAGTACTTATTAAAGTCCAGAATTCCTTACGTCAAGGTCACTGGAATGACTCAAAATGTCATTGCATTCCTGCGGCATGTTGATTTGGACATGCAAAACTATCGAAAAAGTGTGTCTACTACATATATGTCACATAGCCTGTTCTAATATAGCAGCAAATGGCAAACATGACAAGAATCAAACGTCATTTAAATTCTTACAAACCAAAGCAAATTGCAAATGGCTGAAGGATCACACGGTATACAGTAGAGACAATTGTTTGTGCAAAAATTCTTTCATTATAACAGATAGCCAGTTAATAACTTCAAGAAGTTTGATGATTTGATTGGCTTAGTGGTGATCAACAAAACGCACTGTAGCGCCCTAATCCTCCAGCAGCATGGAATGTAGCCCAGAATCATAGCAACATCGCAGTCACAGTCTGTGCACCAGACAACGCACCTGCCGATACTGCATTTCAGAAGATGCTGACAACTTCCGCACACATGTTCCACCGACCTGGGAGTGGAACAGTGTTGGCAGTCTGACTGACTGCCACTTTGAAATCAGCTATACCCCAGTCATCGGCCTCGGCTCCAGAAGTGATAAAAATGAGATGACTGTTTAGAATTGATGGGGAAGTTCGGCCACCGAGCTGCAAGTACTTTCAGTTGACTCCACATTGGGCGACTTGAGTGTCGATGATAACGAAATTATGGTGAGGTCAACACAACCCTTGGTCCCTCAGTACGGAAAATTTCCAACCCAGCTGGATATCGAACCCAGGACCACCACATATCAGTCAGATGCGCTGATCACTCAGCTAAGGCGGTCGACGCTCCAGCAGTTTCCAGGTAACACAGAAATATGGTACTTAAACAAACTCAACGCTAAAAGGACAATTAATTAGAAATCCAACTGTGAGAATTGAGGGCTCACCGGTTCTTCGGCGATGTGAGACACGATACTTGGGAATCATCATTGACAGAAGGTGGAACTACGAGAAACACATTGACACCATAACCCAGAAAGCCCTTCAACCACTAAACAATTTCATCTCCATCGGACACAAAAGATTTCATCTTCCCCCTCATCTCATAAAATTATATCATAACAGTATTCCAACGTCAGAAGTGGGTTACAGCTTGGGAGTCTGGGCGCACAGGCTCACGAGGGTTGTGCCCGCCATGACAGTGAGAAGGGTTCAGAGAAATATGATACTGAGGTCTGTAGCGGCCTATAGAACATCTCCGGGGGGGAGCCCTATTAGTCATAATGGGGTTCTGTCCCCCTGGACATTAAAATTCGAGAACAGGCTGCGGGGTTCTGGGTTAAGAAATGGTATACCGCGTAGACAGAAGAGATATTAGGCACTGGGGTTGAGGATAAGGGTGAGATAAGGCAAAGAGGCGAGCAACTGTGGCTGGGAAGCTGAAGAAACAGGGCGTAGAACTTTTGAATTTCTTCCTAGCGTCGGGGAACGACTGGACATGAGATACTTTGAACCTACTCGAGGACTGATCCATTTTATCACTGGTTATGGGCCATACCCGACATATTTACGTCGGTTCGGGAAAAGGGCCACATCCGGGTGTGAATGTGGTGAATCAGAGGGTACCCCCGAACGTGTGGTTTATGAGTGCCCCCTATTCAATGATGTAGCATCCACATTACGTGACCAATTACCTGACCACTTACTAAGACAAGAAGACACTTTTCAAACTCCTAACCAATTGGCAGATGAGGTATCACGAAAAGTGTTAAAGATATACCTGAGGGACATAAACTAACTTAACAATTTGAGACACACCAAATACTGAATTTTGCGCCCTATTCCTATACCGCCTGTACGTGGACAGGCCGATTTTCCTCATAGTCTGGAACCCGCCGCGTACAGGATTAGGGGGAGTGGGGTACTACATCAACGATACAGGACAAAGCACCGGACTTGACTTAGGTTAGAACTAGTTAGTAGGACTTAGATTAGGATATTAGCTATTTAGGAACCTGCAGCGAATAACATCCTTGGCCTGCCCAGTGTGAGGGGCACGCCCATCGGGATTAGCTCGATGTACAAGGCTCTAAAAAGTAGGTTTATAAACTTCTGACACAACTGTGACGCTGCAGGCAATATAGTTTAGTTAAGCATGGGTAGTATGAATTTAATATTAATAATAATAGATAAATCAGTTGCCCATTGTTATCTAGTAATAGCTGTAGCTCACAAATTAATCAAATCTCTATCTAGCTGCAATTAATGCTTGGATAAAATTAGGACCCACTAATCATTTAAGGAAGTGGGTTACGTTTTTATAATTATTATTATTATTATTTCAATAAATAATTTAAAAAGAAAAAAAGAAAACTCAACGCTGGGCTGCAGTATTTAAACCCGAAGATCTAGCCCATCATCATCTGAACAGCTGGGCCCTACTAATGACGTAGAGCTGATGCCAGTCACGCCGTACTTATGATGTAGTTGTATTTGCCGTCTCCAGGCCGTGAAGCAGCGTCCACCTGCAGAGTGCTGAGCCCAGAGTAGTCAGCACATGTGGTCCAGGTCGAGCCTAAGTTGCCGACAGCGCCGCAACGGCCACCACCCGGAGTTCCGTGTTCATAGTCCGCGTAGTCCTGCTAGGCTTTCCCGCCTAGCTCTGGCTGCCACCTGACTCTTTGCTACCCATCGTCTACATTCTGTTTGTTGGAGATGCACAGATTTACATTCATGTCTGACTGTTAATAATGTGGTTAGCTATCTATATCGTCTGCGCCCGCCTCACCTCCAGCAGACAACCGCTCGTCCACGTCTTCCCAAAGCAACACCTGTCTTCCCAAAGCAACACCTCGTTACACCACGTTTCACCGTGTGATGGTGGACGAATGAAGGGCACAATCGAAGAGAATGCAGCAGCAGTGTCAATCAGGGCATGTTTTCAAGTAAGGTACCACTTTAATTTTTCTTCTTTCGGTCTCTCAAGGTGTACCTTTTCTTTTTCTTTCTTTTCTATCTTGGTTTACTGTACGCCGTTGGTGGTAGTACTAAGCAAAAATGTCTATTTTTCATAAGGTAACAGCCCATGATGCCATCTAACATCTGTTTGATGACTGAACTGGAAGCACATAACACTGAGTCATGTATGAAAATAATGAAATTACAGAAATATAATTTGGGTTAATATAAGGAAATATATAGTTTAAGGGGTGAAATAAGTCAACGGTCAACTTCAAGCGTGTCTCAACCCATTCTTGATGCGGTTGCTACCTGATTCGCTTACATCTGGAGGTGTTTTTGTATTTTCTGATAGCTTGCATACAGCTGCGAAGTTGGGCAACTGAACAGCAGCTATTAACCTTGGCTTATTTAAAATCAGAGGAACATATGACATGTACGATGAGATGTCGCAGGACGCTCAATCATACGCAGATTTTCAGGAAGGGTCATTAAATTGTTACAGAAAAAAAGTGCTTCTAGGTATTTTCGTGACAACGTAATGGTGCAGCACATGAAAAGGAAAACTTTTTAGAGAATTTTGTGGCCCTTTCCAGAAAAATCAGTATTAACACATATGATTTTACGGATGATGATCATTTCAATAAGGTTATTCTGCAGGAAGCAGAATAACGAGCACTTGATGCTTTTCAAAGGAGCTCTCAACTGAGATGTCGCAAAAAGTACGCATAGAACTCCCGATAACATTGGACAAAGCCATAGAAAGTGCGTCAGGTTTGTTTAAAATTGACTCCGTAACCAGGCCAATGAAGAAGCGCATAGTTTTTAACAGAGATGAAGAAGGTGTAATTAGATGAATGACGAACACTGACTTCACTTAACGAAGGTTTATTCAGCTCTTGCACATACAACAGCGCGGAGAGAACTGCCTCCGGCCAGAACACATACGGTATATATACAGTTATAGAACATTCCAGTACAATGAGTCTTGACATTTGTGGATACTTCTAGAATGTACTCGAACCGAATATAGAAATTAAAATTTTAGACTGTAGATGAGTTTTGAACTTACGACCCTCAACGGAACAGTCTAGTATCATAACCACGACACCACGGTGCCTGTGTCACTCAGTTGCTTCTGCGACAATATGTTATTTAATATGTGGATCTTCAAGCCTCATTCTGCGGTTTTGTGAGAAGCCACAGGTGCAAACAGGTGACACAGTCCATTCCAAATTTTCGCAGGGGCACAGAGTTCGAGTCTCGGTCTACCACACAGTTTTAATCTGCCATGAATTTCATATCAGCTCACACTCCGCTGCAGAGTGAAAATCTATTTCTGGAAAGTCCCCCAGGCTGTGGCTAAGCCAGGTCTCCGCAATATCCTTTCTTTCAGGAGTACTAGTTCTCCAAGGTTTGCAGAAGAGCTTCTGTAAAGTTTGGAAGGTAGGAGACGAGGTACTGGCAGAAGTACAGGTGTGAGGAGGGGGTGCGCGTCGTGCTTGGGTAGCTCATACAGTTCAGCGATAGCGGCCGTGCGAAGCGGAGGTCCGATACTTCCGTCTGTGCGACGTGTGCGAGTGTTTGTTTACTTGTGGACTTAGTCTGCGCGCGGGCTAGTAACAACGATCATGGCGAACAAGTACAGGAAAACTACATTACGGATGCTGTTCCGTCTGGAACGCACTCTGTGACGACAACATCAGTTTCGACCGAACTCCCGCCAAGTACAACGATGGGACTCGAAACACTTCCTGTTCCTACGGATGCTTTTCTGTCGGGCAGCCGTGATTCCCTACAATCTGAGGACACGGAAGGAATATCACGCAAACAACGTTCCCCGAAAAGGAGGAAACGGCGTCGTCGCACGACATCTCCTAGGGATGACTCCCCTTGCCCCGACGACGATGTGCCTGTGAACCAAGACGACACAACAACCTCTACGAAACAGGATGAGGCAATGGAAACTGTTCGATCAGACCCGCAGCGGTCTGTCGCATTGACGGTACCGGGACGTGGTGATGCTGAAGAGGAATCACGACCAGTTGGCTCTTCAGACGCAGATGCTGTGGCAATGGACACGAATATATCACTGCCTGCAAAGATGTGGTATGACAATATTGAGGAGGCGCCGGACGTCATACAGAGGCAGCCGGCACTCACGAAGACAGCCTAAAAATTGCTGAAGGCGAAGGGAGAGGGGCGAGAGAATGTCTTCTAACTCAGTCCCCAGCGCCGATGCAGGGAGATGTTGTTGCGCATCGACAGAGTGGGATTCAACGCCATGCAAACCGTATTGCGACATTAAATATAAATGACGTGCGTTCACCGGCCAAAATACACCTACTGAAGGAAACGATTTGGGCATCTGATGTGGATATTGCTTTGCTGCAGGAAGTCCACATAGCTGCACTCCCATACATCGCAGGCTACCAATCCTATTCGTCACATGGAGATCACAATGGGAGTGGGGTGGCAGTTTACGTGCGAGATGGCTTCCCAGTGGAAAACGTGTGTTACCTTCCGTCGGCCAGGGGAATGGCTTTCACGACGTTTGGGACACGCATCATCAATCTTTATGCACCGTCGGGAAACAATCGGCGGCGGGAAAGGGCGCGATTTTATGCAGAAGACATTGCCCCACTTTTCCATGGACGTTATGAATATGTAATAATTGGCGGAGATTTCAACTGTGTTCTCAGCCAGAAAGACCAATGGCCGCAAGCAAACATCAGCCAGGAGTTGCGAATCGTTGTCAACGACCTTGTACTTAGTGACACGTGGGAATTACGACATGGAGATGCACTGGGATACACCTATGTGACAAGTCATTCGGCGAGCAGGTTAGATAGCATTTATATCTCACGGGCTCATGCAAATGATGTCCAGGACGCGGAACGCTGGCCATTGGCATTTTCCGATCACAGCGCTTACATCTGTACGGTGCTTCTTCCCCATAGAGAGGTGTGGAACAGTAAGGCCCCGTGGAAATTAAACATTCAACATCTACATGATCCTGAATGCCGTCACCGGATCCTTGAGACATGGACGATGTGCGAGCGAAGGGTTGGAAGGTATGCGACGAAGCTTGATTGGTGGCTGACTTGTGCTAAACCGGCGCTTCGCCGTACGTTCATCTCATATAGCAGGGAGATGGCAGAATGGCGCCGCCGTACCACCGACTTTTATTTTGCAGCGCTGCGCGACCTGGACGATGGTCCGCCGGGACAGGACGTCTGGATCGAACGCAAAAGGATAAAAGCTAAACTAGTGGCTTTAGCTCGGAAACATCTTCAGGGAACCATGGCGCGCGCCAGATGTCACGATACGATAATGCACGAGATTCCTTCCATGCACCACGTTGTGAATGAGCGAAAGCACCGACGACGCGTTTTGATACGGGAGTTAATCACCCGCGAAGACCGAAGAGTGACGCGTCAAGCGGACATTGTCTCTGCATTCGTCGACCATTACCAACACATCTATCGGGAAGAAGCAGCCTCTTTCGATGACCTCGATCGTATAGCCACGTCCGTCTCCCGTACACTGACGGTGGAAGCCGCGGGAACCTTACTGGAAGCCATTAGCTGTGAGGAAGTACATGATGCGATCGCAAAGGGTGCGTTGAATCGGTCCCCAGGCATTGATGGACTTCCTGCTGAATTTTATCGGGAATTTCGCAACGAAATGGCACCGCGATGGACGGAAATGTACAACGAGATGTTAAATTCCGATGCGCCTATCCCACCGGCTTTTATGGAAGGCCTCTTGGTGCCAGTACATAAACCGAAGCCAGGAAGTACCGTCACACATTATCGCCCCATCACCCTGCTTAATGCCGACTATAAGATCTTTGCACGGTTGCTAGCGTCCCGATGTCGTATGTTAATTCGTAGCGTTCTCTCTCCAGAACAGACGACACCGGGTGGATCGGTGAATGTGCAAACAGCTACTGGCGAATGCCGTGATGTGATAGCGCTGGCGGAGGAGTGCCGGCTTAAAGCGGCGATGGTGGCGGTTGATTTTGACAGTGCTTTTGATAAGGTGCGCCACAACTATCTGTACGCTGTACTGGAACAAATGGGATTTCCAGACTGTTTTACTGGTCTCATTAGAAGGGTTTATGGGGGCGCACAATCCTTGGTACAGGTTAATGGGCGTATAGCAGGGCCCATTCAAATTCGACGATCCATTCGCCAGGGCTGTCCTCTTTCGATGCTGCTGTTCGCGATAGCGTTGGAACCATTAATTGGGAGGCTAACAAATTCTCTTTCTGGGATGGAACTGCGGGGCTACACCTTCAAATGTCGTGCCTATGCGGACGACCTCCTGCTGCTCGTTCGTTCTGAGGAAGAGGTGAAGACGGTCCTTGAACTGTTGTTGCACCACAGTGTGACGGCGGGTAGTGCAGTGAACACGAACAAATCGGCAGCAATGCCGGTTGGAAAGGGCCTTACGCCGGAAGAAATCAGTCCGTTTCCTTATGTGCAACGATTCCGCTATCCCGGCATAGACTTTACCTCATCTGTAAAACATACTGCGGCAGTTAACTACCGACGTATTTTACAGACCACACGTACCATGGTCCGACAACATCTCCTACGGCGCCTTGATCCTTTGCAGCGAGCCGAATATCTGAACACTTATGTGATTTCTCGAATGGTGCATATTTCACAGATCCTGCCCCTACCACTCAACTCGGACGTCGACTTCAATCAGCACTAGGCTATTTTGTGATGATTGGATCGCCCCTCAAGATGCGATACGCAACGCTCACGCTCCCTACGGACAAGGGGGACTCGGACTTACGAATGTTCACTGCCGAGCGACGGCGCTCCTTCTAGCCACGATGTACAAGCCTACTGGATCTCCTAGTTCCAGCGTCCCTCACACCTCCGGTGGCGGTGGGCAACATTACGTCACATTTTGCGCATGTATCAACATTTATCGTGGAACTTAGTTATATCAGAGACGAGCTTCCGCGCACGAGACCACCATGCGCGAAGGATTTTTATGTTTGGCTGCTACGACGGATAAGTCGTAATGTCATTGAACTCAAACACACCCAAGTTGCATTGGCCAAAGATTTGGGGACATGTGCACCAAAAATTCCTTCCTACCTTCGTTCGGGCACTGTGGTTCTCTGTCACCTGTGGCAAGTTCAACACCAACCAACGACTCCATGCAATTGGACCAGTGGACACTCCACTATGCCCGAAATGTCGCCAAGTGGATGACGGCCATCACCGCTTAACTTGTATCGCGGTGGAGGACGTATGGCTCCTAGGAAGACAGATGGTGGCTTGCTACCTCCGTGTGACCCCGCAACATATTACACCTGCTTCCTTCTTACATCCGGAGAGTGACTACTTTCCGGCGACTAAATCACACTCGATCATCTGGGCCAAAGGTTGGACGATCGCGTACCTCTATGGGGATGCTGCCAAGTCGCGACTCGACTTTTGGTATTTCTTGCAGCAAGCCCACAATGAGGTTCATAGATGGTCACACTATCGGAAAACCTTTGCCAACTATCTTCAGGCAGCCTTCCTCGACCCCCCAAGCAGTTGGGATGTGCCGGGTGCAGTCGGTATGCACATTTGACAGCTGATAATGAACCTCAAGCTTCTCTCACCGCTCCATATATAATGCACATACTATAGCATGGAATTATCTACATGTTCCTTTTAACAGAGGAAAGAATTATAGAGGAAATCTCCAGTGCATGGTCAGCATCGGTAGTAATTGTACCAAAGAAATCCTCAGATAGTAAGAAAGCTTATATATAATGCTACAATTATACACATTTAAACAGGCGAACAACTACTGATGAACATCCGATCTCAAACATTACCGACACCTTACACATTCCGGGGCAATGCCGTTATTTTACCATCATGGACTTACAAACTGGGTACCACCAATTAGAAGTAACGCCAGAAGATCGACGTGCAAGAGTGTTTTCGGTTCAGTTCGGTAATTACCAGTATCATCAGATGCCTTCCAGTTGAAACATGCACTGGCGTCTTTCCAATGGTTTTTAGACTCGGTGCTACAGGATCTAATACCAAGGCAATGCACTGTCTACCTGGACGATATCAGTGTTTTTTCCAAGGGCATCGAGGAGAACATGGTAATTCAATGAGACGTGTTTGGGCAATTACAGTATGTGCAGGATAACTGACCCTGGGTTTAGAAAAGAGCCACTTAGTATTATAAGACTTTGACAATTTAGGCCATATTATCAGGCATGGTGGTGTACGGGCTGACTCACGACAGGTACAAGACACAAAAGACTTTCCACAGTAAACGTGCTACAGACATATCTCAGGATTTTTGTCTAAGATACATTAGAAAATCTGTAGAGTTAGTAAGACCTTTTATACATGTATCATAGAAGACAGTAAAGTTTCACTAGACAACAGATAGTGTAGCAGCATTTAAGCGATTGGAAGAGTTATTAACTGCTGGTCCCCATCTTACTTTCCCTGATCACCATACCGTGATATAAACAACCATGTTCTAGGTAGCTTTTTAACTCAGAAGATAGATGCGAAAGAACACTCAATAGCTTACACTTCTAGACAGCTCAATAGGATGGAGAAAAACTATACAACTACTGCAAAAGAAATGCTCACGGTATTATTTGATAGCACTTATTTCCTTTATTATCTGCATCGCCAATATTTCATGGTCACAGCGGATCATGTAATGCTAAAATGACTTCTAGAACTACAATATCCAACCAGTGGTATGACCCGCAGGGTTTTACGGATAAGCGAATTTGCTTTTGCGGTTGTACACCACCCACGAAAATCCCATGTGAATGAAGACAGATCAAGTCACAGAGTACATGCTGGAGAACGTATTGGTGTGGCGCGAAAGAATGGCCTGGGGCCACAGGTTTGCCAGCAATTTGTCAGGCAGACACAGTTCACCTCTGATAACAGAGTTCTGTACAAATAGACACGTTACAACTCCTGCAGAGTCGTCCTGGAAAGCTTGCAGAATGAAGTATGACGCAGGCTTACGATTCCATACTAGCAGGACGTAGTAGACGACTTTCCACAGAGTGTAAAATCTCTGATGGCCAAAAACGAAACAAGGTGTAGCACATTAATGTAAAGAACTACATTCCTTGCACTAAGACAAATAAGATGAACCACCAGTAAATCCCATTACAAATGGAAGTGGCGGACAAAAATGAGAGACAGAGCGGTAAAAATAGGCAAGTAATCAGAACGTATCTACAGTTGTTCCAACACATCCATTGTCTTAAGAACACGTGGTGGCCTCGCCAGCTGCATTTCCTTTTTTTTATTTCGCATTAGTTATTTGTGACATTGTGAGTATATATTATGGTTATGTTTCTGTTTTTGTTGCTTTTACGAGAGAAGCTCAAGTCAAATGTTCTTGTACAGGTGGAAGGTTAAAGGAATTTTCAAATGAAATTTATTTGCACTCTTAGTGGGACCTTATCATATCTAATTCAGTTTCTGTAGAGACAGTTGCGCATACTTGAAAACAAAACAGATTAACCGTAAATGAGAGTGAGTGAGTGTACATGTGACGCACTTCGGCGTTTAATGTTGAAGATTCTTTATGAAGAATATTTTCTAGGTCAGTTCAGTCATATAATATGATAATAGATTTGAGGAAGTATTACTCTCCACTGTGGAGTTGCTGAAGTGTACACTCGGGCTAGTAACTGACACACAAAACGAATACACAGAATCCATGAGTCATGTGAGTACACACTATTTCGCTCTGCGAAGCCTGTGACAGAGTGCTCCAGAGAGAGTATTACAAGCGAAACCGAGTTGTTTCAAAACATTGTGTCTCACTGGATATTTTCAGTACCAAAACCGGTAGTTGTCATTTGCACCTACTATGAAGGAGGTGTTACGTCACACGGGGAACAGAACCAAAAGGACAAGGACTGCTGTTCAATGGTACATGATGTGACATCTATGGACATACTGTATAAGGTATCCCTTATTTTCACATTACATTTTATATCCTTATTTTCATGATTTACGTTTTATATCACGTCTGCAGATACCAGTAGCATTCAATAAGCTCAGGCAGCACTGTAAAACGCATAGCACAGAGTACGAATTTAGTTCCCACACTGGCTGACATAGACACTGGAGCATCTGATATTGCCGGTAGACGGTGGGGTGAGGTAATCAGGCTAGCTGTGAGAAAGACAGTTGCGCCAGGGTGTGATACGTAGCTAAACCGTAGCCATTCTGGCGTGAAGCAAGCGACTTTGTTTAATAAATACACTCCTGGAAATTGAAATAAGAACACCGTGAATTCATTGTCCCAGGAAGGGGAAACTTTATTGACACATTCCTGGGGTCAGATACATCACATGATCACACTGACAGAACCACAGGCACATAGACACAGGCAACAGAGCATGCACAATGTCGGCACTAGTACAGTGTATATCCACCTTTCGCAGCAATGCAGGCTGCTATTCTCCCATGGAGACGATCGTAGAGATGCTGGATGTAGTCCTGTGGAACGGCTTGCCATGCCATTTCCACCTGGCGCCTCAGTTGGACCAGCGTTCGTGCTGGACGTGCAGACCGCGTGAGACGACGCTTCATCCAGTCCCAAACATGCTCAATGGGGGACAGATCCGGAGATCTTGCTGGCCAGGGTAGTTGACTTACACCTTCTAGAGCACGTTGGGTGGCACGGGATACATGCGGACGTGCATTGTCCTGTTGGAACAGCAAGTTCCCTTGCCGGTCTAGGAATGGTAGAACGATGGGTTCGATGACGGTTTGGATGTACCGTGCACTATTCAGTGTCACCTCGACGATCACCAGTGGTGTACGGCCAGTGTAGGAGATCGCTCCCCACACCATGATGCCGGGTGTTGGCCCTGTGTGCCTCGGTCGTATGCAGTCCTGATTGTGGCGCTCACCTGCACGGCGCCAAACACGCATACGACCATCATTGGCACCAAGGCAGAGGCGACTCTCATCGCTGAAGACGACACGTCTTCATTCGTCCCTCCATTCACGCCTGTCGCGACACCACTGGAGGCGGGCTGCACGATGTTGGGGCGTGAGCGGAAGACGGCCTAACGGTGTGCGGGACCGTAGCCCAGCTTCATGGAGACGGTTGCGAATGGTCCTCGCCGATACCCCAGGAGCAACAGTGTCCCTAATTTGCTGGGAAGTGGCGGTGCGGTCCCCTACGGCACTGCGTAGGATCCTACGGTCTTGGCGTGCATCCGTGCGTCGCTGCGGTCCGGTCCCAGGTCGACGGGCACGTGCACCTTCCGCTGACCACTGGCGACAACATCGATGTACTGTGGAGACCTCATGCCCCACGTGTTGAGCAATTCGGCGGTACGTCCACCCGGCCTCCCGCATGCCCACTATACGCCCTCGCTCAAAGTCCGTCAACTGCACATACGGTTCACGTCCACGCTGTCGCGGCATGCTACCAGTGTTAAAGACTGCGATGGAGCTCCGTATGCCACGGCAAACTGGCTGACACTGACGGCGGCGGTGCACAAATGCTGCGCAGCTAGCGCCATTCGACGGCCAACACCGCGGTTCCTGGTGTGTCCGCCGTGCCGTGCGTGTGATCATTGCTTGTACAGCCCTCTCGCAGTGTCCGGAGCAAGTATGGTGGGTCTGACACACCGGTGTCAATGTGTTCTTTTTTCCATTTCCAGGAGTGTATGTATTAATAACAGTCAGTCTTTTCCACTACAGGTATTAGGAGAAGCGTATAAACACTTTTTACAGCTAGATTACACTGCATGAAAGTAGTCACTTCAGTAAAAAACGAACAATGTTTACGATAAGAAAATTGTATGAACAGTTACGATGTTCCACATTGTTAGTACACGATCTAGTCTGTGCACCATATTCACGAGTTGAAATGTCTCGGATGTAGAACCTCAGCCAGTCATAGTGTACGTCTCTTATGTCATCCTCTGTTGATCCACTGACTAAACTGAAACATTTCTGAATGTTTAGTAAAAAGGGAGGTGATCTTACTCTTGGCATCTCTTGTGGGGAAAATGAGATAGCTTTTGAGTAATTTGTTGTGGATACATTTGACACTTTTGAGTGGGAAGAAATCCGATCGCAAATGGATAACTTACAGTAGGAGGGACTATTTATTACCAATTTGTGTTAAGAAAGGGAAGTGCAGTTTCCACACGAAATGCGACAGAAAAGGAAGCAGCAAGCGAATGATTAATTTAAAAGGTGATTTAAATTTATGATTTGCAGGTAGAAACATTAAAAACATGCACAAAGAGTGCAAAAATGTGTCATGAATCGTAGTAAGTCCCCATAATGGAAAATACGAATCGAGGCAAAGGAGTATGAACATTTTGCAAGTAAAACTTAATGAACGATTGTCGAGAAGGGCTCATGGTGGAACAGAAAGAAATCAAAGGCACGAAGCGTGGCAAGGACAGCCGTTTTACACAGAGGAAGCACCGCAGCGCCCTAGGATCGCATGGGAAACTGTGCGGCTCAGCTCAGTGGCAGAACAGCAGTGCGCTGTAGGTGCACATGCAGAGGTCTGGGATTCGATGTACGGCAGGGAACGAGAGCTCACAATGATCATTCAGTGCTGAAGCGTACCTAGAGTAAATTAAAATTCAATTCGAGTGTATCAGTAATTTGTTTTACAGGAAATGTAATGCTGCATAGAAACTGCAGAGTTAAGTCAAACTATTGGAATAAGTAACCTAAACGAAGGTGCGTAGCAAAACCTGCCTCAAGAAAATGTAGATTTATTAGAGGATGATGGTGTTTCCAGCGGGAAAACGTACAGAAGGACCAGCAATTAGAATGAGTGAAGTAATACGAAATGGGGAGCAGGGAACGTCTTTAAGAACTTTAGAATCAGCAGGAAACATAACTGGGGCAAACACTCAGGCAGTTGCTGTTGATTGTAGAGCCACAGGAAATAAAGCTAATAAAAATAAGGGCATAGAGTTTAATAGGTAGGAAATGTTTGCAGCTCTAATAAAGGAAACAGAACAAAATGCTAGGGATACTAACCAACAGGTCGAAGCGAAAATGGAGGAAACTGCCAGAAATACTAACCAACAGTTAAATGCAAAGATAGAAGTAACTGCTAGGAACACTAATCAACAACTAACGAAAGCCATGCAGGAAACTAACCTATAGGGGATGTAATGGAGGAACAGAGGGCATTAGCTAAGGGTCTGTTAGACCGAATAATTTCTAGAGAATCCAAGGTACAAAATCATGATAAATGTATCAAAGAGCTCAAAAATAATATTAAAGCTGCCTATGAAAATGTCACGAATGAGACTGAAAAACGAGATGCGTCAGTCTCTAAGTTAAACAGAAAAATCACTGAAACTGGGTCAGCATTCTCTAACAGAATTTTGTGTAAACCAAGGCTAAAAAGATATTTGACTGTGTAGCTGGTATTCAGCAATAGGTCAATGATTTCCTGCCAGAGGAACTGATATCTGATTAGAAGAAAACTGGAATTGCTGTTAATGAAGGCCACCATTTGGAAGCTGGTAGGTTACCCAAGATTTTCACTAAGAAAAAATTACACTGTATCGGGAATCATAGGGAGAAAACTGGGAACATTTTAAAGGCTTCTCGTCAGCCGATTGCTTTGACAACGTAAGCAACGAAAGCTAACCGCTGGAAGTGTGTGAGGCCGAAAGCAAAGAATAGTGAGAACCAAAACAGTAATAAGGTAAGCGATGTTCCCACAAATGTAAACCGAGCGAGGTGGTGCAGTGGTTAGCACACTGGACTCGCATTCGGGAGGACGACGGTTAAATCCCGTCTCCGGCCATCCTGATTTAGGTTTTCCGTGATTTCCCTAAATCGCTTCAGGCAAATGCCGGGATGGTTCCTTTGAAAGGGCACGGCCGATTTCCTTCCCCATCCTTCCCTCACCCGAGCTTGCGCTCCGTCTCTAATGACCTCGTTGTCGACGGGGCGTTAAACACTAATCTCCTCCTCCTCCTCCACAAATGTAAACGAAAGATACGGTAATAATTTCTCCAGAAAAGGAACTGGTGAGAAATGAAGGTGCTCTCGCTTTCGTAACGGTAAACAAATTAATGACTGTGATAGAGAAAACACGGAAGAGAATTTACATTTGTATGACTGTAGACAGAATTACCATTTTGATAGAGAGAATCTTGGTGGGAGTTCAGTATTTCATAACAACAGCTGCTTTAATAATAATGTTAAAGAATACATGGATAATAGGAATTACCATAAACAGATTTATCAGTTTATTGTGAGGGTTAAAGCTGACAGCGATGAAAAAGTATCGATCACTGCGAAAGCTAGCGAGTTACGTGCCATTGTAAAAAGAGGATCATATGAGCAAATAACATGTAGAGAGAACGTACTAGTGTTTCCAGGGCAGAGAATTGAGGTCGTAGATGCAGGTGGAGTAAAGAAACGAGTATTAATAAAAATTATATATAGAGAACAAGTAGTGAGAAATATTGATCGAGATATCAGTTTTATTTGGGGAACGAACTGTTAGTACACAATGCTGATGTCGTGACCCTTGAGGAGGGCATAATGACCGTTAAGTTAAGTGGTACTGAGAATAATACAACATTTGCAAACATTGACTTTTCATACAAAGAAGCGATAAAGCGATACTATGTGGTGATGGTAAGTGAATGTTTTTAACACTGCTCCATTTAAGGTGACAACAAAGCGGAAAAAGAAATTCATAGTCATAAACTGAAACATGGGTTAATTAACCGTGAAAGGCGAGTCAAAATAAAAGAAATTACAAAATAAAAGAAACTACAAACGGTAAAAGGAAGGGAAACAATTCGATTCTAAAGTACAAGAGTGTGTTTTCAAGTACTACAAATATGATGAGGAATGACGGTAAAGTGTATACCGTTGCTGACAGAATAAAAGTAATTTAGGAAGCTGTTAATGGAAGATTACTGAATTTGTTTTAAGGAAACAGAACATATTTTCGAAATGTACAAGATGACGAAATTCAATCAATGTTAAGGACGCGATGAAGATATGGGAAGGGAATTTGAAGAACAGTGTGTTCTGAGCAGGGTACATAGCCGAAATTGAGCAGAAGGGGCATATCCTAAATCTAAAGTAATAAGAGGTATACATGGTGTTACAAAAAGGCACGGCCAAACTTTCAGGAAACATTCCTCACACACAAAGAAAGAAAATATGTTATGCGGACATGTGTCCGGAAACGCTACTTTCCGTGTTAGAGCTCATTTTATTACTTCTCTTCAAATCACATTAATCATGGAATGGAAACACACAGCAACAGAACGTACCAGCGTGACTTCAAACACTTTGTTACTGGAAATGTTCAAAATGTCCTCCGTTAGCGAGGATACACGCATCCACCCTCCGTCGCATGGAATCCCTGATGCGCTGATGCAGCCCTGGAGAATGGGGTATTGTATCACAGCCGTCCACAATTCGAGCACGAAGAGTCTCTACATTTGGTACCGGGGTTGCGTAGACAAGAGCTTTCAAATGCCCCCATAAATGAAAGTCAAGAGTGTTGAGGTCAGGAGAGTGTGGAGGCCATGGAATTGGTTCGCCTCTACCAATCCATCGGTCACCGAATCTGTTGTTGAGAAGCGTACGAACACTTCGACTGAAATGTGCAGGAGCTCCATCGTGCATGAACCACGTGTTGTGTCGTACTTGTAAAGGCACATGTTCTAGCAGCACAGGTAGAATATCCCGTATGAAATCATGATAACGTGCTCCATTGAGCCCATGGGGCCCAATCAAGACATCACCGACAATGCCTGCCCAAACGTTCACCGAAAATCTGTGTTGATGACGTGTTCGCACAATTGCGTGCGGATTCTCGTCAACTCACACATGTTGATTGTGAAAATTTACAATTTGATCACGTTGGAATGAAGCCACATCCGTAAAGAGAACATTTGCACTGAAATGAGGATTGACACATTGTTGGATGAACCATTCGCAGAAGTGTACCCGTGGAGTTCAATCAGCTGCTGATAGTGCCTGCACACGCTGTACATGGTACGAAAATAACTGGTTCTCCCGTAGCACTCTCCATACAGTGACGTGGTCAACGTTACCTTGTACAGCAGCAACTTCTCTGACACTGACATTAGGGTTATCGTCAAGTGCACGAAGAATTGCCTCGTCCATTGTAGGTGTCGTCGTCGTTCTAGGTCTTCCCCAGTCGCGAGTCATAGGCTGGAATGTTCTGTGCTCCCTAAGACGCCGATCAATTGCTTCGAACGTCTTCCTGTCGGGACACTTTCTTATGGAAATCTGTCTCGATACAAAAGTACCGCGCTACGGCTATTGCCCCGTGCTAATCCATACATCAAATAGGCATCTGCCAACTCCGCATTTGTAAACATTGCACTGACAGCAAAACCACGTTCGTGATGAACACTAACCTGTTGATGCTACGTACTGATGTGCTTGATGCTAGTACTGTAGAGCAATAGGTCGCATGTCAACACAAGCACCGAAGTCAACATTACCTTCCTTCAATTGGGCCAACTGGCGGTGAATCGAGGAAGTACAGTACATACTGACGAAACTAAAATGAGCTCTAACATGGAAATTAAGCATTTCCGGACACATTTCCACATAACATCTTTTCTTTATTTCTGTGTGAGGAATGTTTCCTGAAAGTTTGGCCGTACCTTTTTGTAACACCCTGTGTACAATGTAGCTGATGTTAGAGACACCGTGTTGGTTAAGGAGAAGCCTGCCGCCTATGAAAAGTTTGAATACGATCTGCCAACAAGAATATCTCTTTAGCAAAAGCCAGGGACCTAGATATGTCATGAAATTTATTATTTATTGTTAAGTGATCAGTTTAAACAAATAATAGAATGGTATCAGTAGTTAGAACTCGAAAAACATTTGAGGAAGATAGCCACAGCACCAGTGAAAGAACCAGAGCTCCAAATGCTAATACAAAGCCCTGAAGCTCACATCGCTATAGATACGGAAGGCTGGCTAACGCTGGAATTAAGTTAGGCAGAAATTTTTACCAAGGATCTAACCGTGTTCAGAAAGAATAGAGATGGTGGTGGAGTATTTATTGCTACTAGAAGTATTTTGTCTTTTAGTGAAATTGACGTACATGGTTCTTGAGAGTTAGCATGGACAGTGGTTATACGTGACAACCGGAATAATTTAATAACTGGTTCCTTTTACTGATCCCCCGACTCAGATGATACACTTGTGAACAGTTCAAAGAAAACTTGAATCTTATTTCAAATAGGTATCCCACTCATATAATTATAGTTGCTAGTGCCTTCAATCTACCCTAGATACGTTGGTGAAAATACGTATTTAAACTCAGTGGTAGGCTTAAAACGTGTTCGAAATCGTTCTGAAAGCATTTTCAGAAAATTATTTTGAATAGTAAGTTAAGTAGCCCGTTCGAGGTGTAAATGGGTGCGGAAACAAACTTGACCTCTTAGCAACAAGTAAGCCATGAAAATCGGGAACAGTATGACGAATACATGGATTAGTGACCACAACGCTGTTATAGTGAGACTGAATACCGTAACATCCAAACCCACCATAAATAATTGAAAAGCACATATGTTTGCAAAAGCACATAAAAATTCGCTTGTCGCCTTCTGAAGAGACAGTCTCCACTCTCTTCAATCCGACTGTGTAAGCGTAGACCGTACGAGGATTAAATTCAAAGGAATAGCATCGACGGCAATTGAGACATATATATCGAATAAACTAATTCGAGGTGGTACCGATCCCTCACGGTACGCAAAATAGGTCAGAACACTGTTGCGGAAGCAACTAAAAACGCATGCCCAAATTAAAAGAACGCGAAACTTCTATATTCGCGAAGTTACAGAGAAGCTCGAAATTTATCGCAAACTTCAATGCGAGACGCTTTTAATAGTTTCCACAAGGAAACTGTCTCGAAATATGGCAGAAAATCCAAGGACACTCTGGTTGTATGTAACGTACACCAGCGGAAAGATACAATCAGTACCTTATCTGTGCGATAACAACTGTGAAGTCAGTGATGACAGCCCACTAAAGCAGATTACTGGAAACAGTTTTCCGAAATCCCTTCACCAAAGAAGACGAGGTAAGTATTCCAGAATTGGAATCGTGATTAAGCTGCCAACGAGAGTAACTTAGAAAGAGATATCCTCCGAATCGCCAAGCAGCTTAAATCACTTATTAATGACAAAGCTCGAGTCCTGATTCTACACTAGTCAAGTTTCAGAGAAGGATCCGAACTTAAAGACTGGAAAGTAGCATAAGTCACACCGATACTCAAGAAAGGAAATAGGAGTAATCCGCTGAATTACAGACCTATATCGCTAACGTCGATTTATAACAGAATTTTGGAACATGTTCTTTGTTCGAACAAAATAAATGATCTCAAAGAAAAGGATTTCTTGATGATAGTCAGCACGGATTCAGCAAAAATCGTTCGTGTGAAACACAGTTATCTCATTGTTCTCACGAAGTAATGAGTGCTATCGATAGGGTATGTCAAACTGGTTCTATATTTTTAGATTTCTTGCAGGCTTTTGGCCCCGTTCTTCACAAGAGGTTTCAAATTGCGCACCTCTGGAGTACCGTTGTGAGACTGGATACGTGATTTCCTGTCAGAGATGTCACAGTAAGTAGTAGTCGCAGAAAACCATCGAGTGATTAGAAGAGATCCGGAGTTCCTCAAGGAAGTGTTATGGGCCCTCTGCTGTTCCTGATCTACATAAATGATTTAGGAGACCACCTGAGCAGCCCTCTTAGATTGTTTGCAGATGACACTGTGATTTACCGTCTCGTAAACTCATCAGATGATCAAAACAAATTACAAAACGATTTAAACAAGATTTCTGTATGGTGCGAAAAGTGCCAATTGACTCTAAATCATGGAAATTGTGAATTATTCCACATGACTATCAGACGGAGTC
The DNA here is from genome assembly GCF_021461385.2 of Schistocerca piceifrons. Taxonomy (NCBI): domain Eukaryota; kingdom Metazoa; phylum Arthropoda; class Insecta; order Orthoptera; family Acrididae; genus Schistocerca; species Schistocerca piceifrons. Next base: position 106,291,419 of record NC_060139.1, read on the forward strand.
TGCTAAATTTCGGTTGCAGGATAAAACGTAGTAATCTAAAGGCTGTAAAATCAAGGAAATACTGAGGGATTACAGTTACGAATAACTCAAATTGGAACGATCACGTACATAATGTTGGAGGGAAAGCAAACCAAACACTGGATTTATTGGCAAAACACTTAGAAAATGGAACAGGTTCAATAACAAGACCCCGTAGCTATGTTTGTCCGTCCTCTTTTGAAGTATTACTGAGCGACACATGAGATAGGTTTGCCGAATATCATCGAAAAACTCCAAAAGGGCAAATCGTTTTCTATTATCGCGAAATAGGGAAGAGAGACACACGGACGCGATAGGAGAATTGGGATGGTAGTCATTAGAACAAAGGCGCTTATCGTTGCGCCAGGATCTTATCCTGAAATTTCAATCACCAAATTTCTCCTCAGAGTATGAAAATATTTTGCTCGCGGCCACGTAGAGAAATTAGCATCCTAATAAAATATTATAAATAAGAGCTCTGGCGGAAATATTCAAGTATTGGTTTTCCCGTATACAGTTCGATAATGAGTCGGTAGAGAAATAGTTTGAAGGTGTTCCGACGCGGGTGTAGACGCAGGTTACTAGCGTATCATACGATGAATTAGTTGTTTACTATCGAATAATTAGTGAAAGAAATGCATTTAAAAACAAATATTCACGAGTTAATAAAATTCTCACTTGAAGGGTCTTCTGAGCTTACCTCTTGTCTGGATTAAGAATATAATTAGCACAATATTCAGGTTGGAAAATTTAAACAGTTATCATTATCTTGTTTCTACATGATACGTTTTTGTTGCGTACTCGTACTAGACGTAATGGAGGATAGAAACACGGGAAAATCCGGAACTCATGTAAACATGTGACGAACCCTAAGAGCCAAACCAGATAAGCAGTGAGTAAGAAGAGACGCAATTGCCATATAAGCACATAATGATTGTAATCAAGGGAACACATCGTCTAGGACCAGCGACTTTGACCGGCGAGCGACAGTGTTACAACCAAATATTGTGCGTCACAGTCATGAGTTCTCAAAGAACAACTTTGAGTCGTACGTGCTCCTTTACAAAAGAAAAAAATAGTCATATCTCGTGAACATCAATACACTGTAGTAAAAATAAATGAAGCTCCCGTGTTTATTGTGTTAGTGTATTCGGTCTGTTTTGTGTCTGTATAGTGTAAATTGTGGAAAAATGTTCCGATGGATTTCTTTGGTACGGTCAGCCAGCCGCTGGAAAATGTGAGCGACATAGTCTATTGTCTTTCAAAATATTTTGTAAAATCAAATAATATTTTCTGGTGACATTAACAGATTTTTATACCCAATTAACACTGAGAAATTGGTATTTGTTGTGTTAGAAATTATATTTGAAGCGTTAGGTTTCCTATGGGAATTGTGTTCAATTGTTCTCAACTTAAAAGAGTAATGATATTTAATGTTATGAGAGCTTAAATTCAAGGATTTTGTTAATATTATCACTCTCAAAGTTAAGGAAATACGTTTGTTAGCTACAAAATCTTGATATTTATTGAGTAATTACATTTTATATTAAAAACGTTTCATAATGAAATGCTATAAATCATTTGATGAAAAAAAGAAGAGATATAAAATGACCCAAGTTGTACAGGCTGCTCCTAAGCATCGCTAAATTCTATTTGCTGCAGAATCCTTGAAAACATTATCAGTTCTAATATAATAAACTTCCCTGAGGCTAAGAAGCTTACGTCCACAAATCAGCATGGTTTTATAAAGCATCGCTCTTGCGAAATGTGGCTTGCCCTTTCCTCACATGATATACTGACAACTATGGATGAAGGGCAACGGGCAGATTCCATAGTTCTATATTTCCGGAAAGCATTTGACACGGTGCCCCATTGCGGGCTGTTAACGAAGGTGCGAATACACGGAATAAATTCACAGATATGGCAGTGGCTCGAAGACTTCTTAAATCGGGCAGCACTCTGCGGTTCTTTGCTGATGATACCGTGGTGTACGGTAGGGTGTCGAGGTTGAATGACTATAGAAAGATACAAGACGACTTAGACAAAATTTCCAGTTGATGTCACGAATGACAGATAGCGCTACATGTGGAAAAATGTGAGTTAATGCAGATGAGTAGGATTAACAAACCTGTAACGTTCGGATACAATATTACTAGTGTCCAGTTCGACACAGTTAAGTGTCGTAACGTGCAAAGCGATATGAAGTGGAACGAGCATGTGAAAACTGTGGTGGAAAGGCGAATCGTTGACTTCGGCTTATTTGCATAATTTTAGTGAACAGTGGTGCACCTCTAACGGGGACGGCACATAGGACGCTGGTACGACCAATTCTTTGGTACTGCCCTATTCTCGCGATCTGTACCGGGTCGGATTGAAGGAAGACACGGAAGCAGTGCAGGGGAGGGCTGCTAGATTTGTTACCGGTAGCTCCGAACAAAACGTTAATTCTTTTTGAGAAACATTACTGGGAAAATTTAGCGAAACAACATTTGAAGATGACTGTCGAACGATTCTGTTGCCGCCAACGTACATCGTGCGTAAGGACCACGAATATAAGATATGAGAAATTAGGGCTCATACGGAGGCGTCCCGACAGTCGTTGTTCCCACGCTCTATTTGCGAGTAGAAGAAGAGCGGTTCAAATGGTTCAAATGGCTCTGAGCACTATGGGACTCAACTGCTGAAGTCATTAGTCCCCTAGAACTTAGAACTAGTTAAACCTAACTAACCTAAGGACGTCACAAACAACCATGCCCGAGGCAGGATTCGAACCTGCGACCGTAGCGGTCTTGCGGTTCCAGACTGCAGCGCCTTTAACCGCACGGCCACTTCGGCCGGCTAGAAGAGCGGAAATGACAAGTAATGGTACGGCATACCCTCGACCCCGAACCTTATGGTGGCTTGCGGAGAATCTATGTAGATGTATGTATCGTGATTCCAAAATTGCAATTTTCTTTACAAGGAACCACAACTTTGAAAACAAATTAACGAGGGGGATGTGTAACGTAACGTAACCCTTATTTTCAGATTATATTTTATTACCTTATTTTCCAGATTTACGTTTTGTTTGGCGTCTGTAGATATTGGCAGCATTGAATAAGTTCAGACAGGCACTGCTGAATGCTTAGCAGGGAGTAACATTACGGTTCCCACGCTCGTTGAGGTAGACGTTGCACCGTCTGGCATTGCAGGTAGACGGTGGAGTGAGAATGGCAGTTATGTAGGGAATCCACAACCATCCTGGCACGAAACAAGTGACTTTGTTTGATAAATATCTACTAATAAACTCCACTTTTTGCACTGAAGGTATTAGGAGAAGTCTATACGAGGTGCATTCAAGTTCTAAGGCCTCCGATTTTTTTCTAATTAACTACTCACCCGAAATCGATGAAACTGGCGTTACTTCTCGACGTAATCGCCCTGCAGACGTACACATTTTTCACAACGCTGACGCCATGATTCCATGGCAGCGGCGAAGGCTTGATTAGGAGTCTGTTTCGACCACTGGAAAATCGCTGAGGCAATAGCAGCGCAGCTGGTCAATGTGCGGCCACGGACAGTGTCTTTCATTGTTGGAAAAAGCCAAGTCACCAGGACCCAGGTCAGGTGATTAGGGAGCATGAGGAATCACTTCAATGTTGTTATCACGAAGAAACTGTTGCGTAACGTTAGCTCGATGTGCGGGTGCGTTGTCTTGGTGAAACAGCACACGCGCAGCCCTACCCGGACGTTTTTGTTGGTGTGCAGGAAGGAATTTGTTCTTCAAAACATTTTCGTATGATGCACCTGTTACCGTAGTGTCCTTTGGAACGCAATGGGTAAGGACTACGCCCTCGCTGTCTCAGAACATGGACACCATCATTTTTTCAGCACTGGCGGTTACCCGAAATTTTTTTGGTGGCGGTGAATCTGTGTGCTTCCATTGAGCTGACTGGCGCTTTGTTTCTGGATTGAAAAATGGCATCCACGTCTCATCCATTGTCACAACCGACGAAAAGAAAGTCTCATTCATGCTGTTGTTGCGCATCAACATTGCTTGGCAACATGCCACGCGGGCAGCCATGTGGTCGTCCGTCAGCATTCGTGGCACCCACCTGGATGACACTTTTCGCATTTTCAGGTCGTCATACAGGATTGTGTGCACAGAACCCACAGAAATGCCAGCTCTGGAGGCGATCTGTTCAACAGTCATTCAGCGATCCCCCAAAACAATTCTCTCCACTTTCTCGATCATGTCGTCAGACCAGCTTGTGCGAGCCCGAGGTTGTTTTGGTTTGTTGTCACATCATGTTCTGTCTTCATTAAACTGTCGCACCCACGAACGCACTTTCGACACATTCATTACTCCATCACCACATGTATCCTTTAACTGTTGATGAATTTCAATTGGTTTCACACCACGCAAATTCAGAAAATGAATGATTGCACGCTGTTCAAGTAAGGAAAACGTCGCCATTTTAAGTATTTAAAACAGTTCTCATGCTCGCCACTGGCGGTAAAATTCCATCTGCCGTACGGTGCTGCCATCTCTGGGACGCATTGACAATGAACGCGGCCTCATTTTAAAACAATGGGCATGTTTCTATCTCTTTCCAGTCCGGAGAAAAAAACTCGGAGGCCTTAGAACTTGAATGCACCTCGTAAATACTTTTTTAGAACAACATTACGATACAAGACAATAGTCACTTCAAGAAAGAAACAAACAGTGTTGAAGATAACAGATTTGTTTGGACAGTTACGATGTTCCACGAGTGTAAATATGAGATCTAGACTGCGCGCCATAGTCGCCAGTCACCGATAGGACGCCTTTCGATATAGTTTTGTCGTAAGACTATGCTCTCAAGACTCTGCTAGTTCTGATTCGTTTCATTTATTACCACTTTACGGTGTTTTCGTAAATAAACGCATCTGATGGGCATCCATGAACATTATTTCAAGTAATGTAACTTCCCGCTTCGTCGCTTAGAAATTACAGGATATGGAACTGCACTTTCCAGAGAAGCCAATGGCGCCGATACTGCTTCTGCGAGGGACGTCAACTACCAGAGCTTTGTGGCAAAACAGGTAGGAGACAGCCCTACGTGACGACTCACTGAGATAGTCTGAGGATAGATTGTCTTAACCTCTGTAAGTCTTGGATGGAAAAGCACGGCCTCTTATCTCACCCCCTACGTACTCACTAATTAAAGTAAGACACTTCTGGCGGTTTAGTAAAAAGTCTTACAACTTGGCACCATCACTGGAACCACCACCCTAAACACTAATTACTCGTTAATCTACCTATCTATTCTGTTTATGCGGAACCTTCCACATGTAATACTTTTTCAAGTTATTCTTCATCCGTCTACAGCACATCGTTTCACAATATGCACATGTCTTCAGTAATGGAAAATTATCCTTCACACTTACCTATATTAAAATTTTAGAGTTTCATATTTACGTTTGTCTTTGGATGACGGTCTCGAAAATCTTTGGAATAACGGGAGAAAATCGACAAGACTGTAAGGAATTACCTCAAAACTGGAAATATCAATACAAGGTAGTCACACATTTCAAAACATGATACTGGTCGCAATACTCTGAATACATCTGCAAATGGAACACCTCTGCTGTAGTGTTAAAATGCCTGACGTCATTTCTGGGTCATAAAATACATTAATTCATCCCGGTATGACTCTTATACATCACCCAGTTGGATTACAGGACTGGAGGAGGGGAGGTAGCCACAATCAGACGTAAGTTACAGTAAGTAAGATAGGTTAAAAAAATCTGATCATAGATTAGACTTCCATAAACAGAGCTAGAAGCACTGGTGAATGGTTTGTTTATTTTGGGACAAAAACATATGGCACCCATTTGGTTGATATGAAAGGTCACAACTGAGTGTGTGGTTTGTTTATGTGTTGGTCATTAAGCTAAAACCTTTTTACCCTAAATTAGAGCCTACATTAACATTAATAGGACTGTATCTAAAATGTTTGTTTACATTAGGGTCTTAAATTACACTAGTTTGTTTACATAAGAGTGCTAGGCGAAGTGGTCGGTTTGCTCACATAAGGAGATGAACTAGCCCTTTGTCTCAGGAATGGCACTACTCCACTACAATTGTATTCTTGGATAGCTAGTGCTCATAGAAATCTAAGATAAGGCTGTATATCCTCACTATTCTTGTCTCTTTTTTATCCAAATAATCAAGAAACGAAGTTAACGAAAAGTTCACAAGAGGAATGATTACGCAAGGGGCAATATGTAGCAATGGGTATTGCTCACGAATGGAATGCACAACATATTTCGTATAGTACACTAGAAAGATTAGAAATGTTTGAGACGAAATCAGTACACAATAGTAAAATGTAAACTGGCACGTTTGTTCTCTGTTAGATCGATTTCATATATAGCATACGATAAAACGTGCATCGGAATGTCTCCTAGCGTGACGAGATGAAATTGTTAAAAAGGGTCGTAGGGACAGAGAATCGAACGAAACTGCTCTAAGTACTTCTCCGAAAATTACCTTCAGTAGCTATTCAGAGATCTGGTTGGCGAGGATAACATCTTAGATCTTCTGGCGACAAACAGCCCCGAACTCTTCACTTAAAACTTCCGGGCTGATAGGCCGCGGTCGAAGTATAAAACTGTCTCCTGACGTTTCGTGTCCGACAGCGGGAGACATCCTCGGGGGTAAAACGGCGAACTGCCGTTTTACCTCCGAGGATGTCTCCCGCTGTCGGACACGAAACGTCAGGAGACAGTTTTATACTTCGACCACGGCCTATCAGCCTGGAAGTTTTAAGTGAAGACAAGAACGGCCGTGAAAGCTTACATTGTATGAGCCCCGAACTTTTCGACTTAGCGTAGAACAAGGAATCAGTGGTCATAACATAGTTACAGCATCAACGAATACGGCTGTGAAAAGAGAGACAGGAAGAGCTAGTAAGAGCGACAAGAGACAGATTTTAGATCAACTAACAAGTGAACACGAAAATTTCATTTCGAGCACTGACAATATTAAGCATCAATATACAGAATTCAACAGCATCGTACAATACGCTTTAGACCGATATGTGCCGACAAAAATTATAAGGAATGGAAAAGACCGATCTTGGTTTGACAACTGGTTTCGAAAGCTGCTACGAGAGCAAAGAGAGCTTTATTGCAAATTTAAACGTGACCTAAACCTCCAGACAAAACGAAACTAAGCCCAAATTGACGGACGGCTATGCGTGAAGGTTCAACGAATTAGAAAGCAAAATTCTATCTGCAAATTGGACAAAAAATCCGAAGACGTTTTGCTCTGATGTTAAATCTGTAAAGTGGTCGAAACCATTTGTCCAGACACGCTGTGACCATAGTATAATCTAAACGGAGGATTACACAGAAAAGGTCGAAATACTAAACGTCTTTTTCCAAAACTGTTTCACAGAGGAAGATCACAGTGTAGTTTATCAGTTAAACTGTTGCACCAACGACAAAATCAGAGATGTCGAAATAAGCGACTTTGGGATAGAAAGGCAGCCGAAATCGCTCAACAGAGGAAAGGCCACGGGACCTGGTGAGACAACAACTCGATTCTGCAAATAGTATGCGAAAGAAAATGCTTCTCTTCTGGCAGAAGTGTGCAGTAAGTAGGTCTGCTAGTGAGCGAAGCGTTCCTAATGACTGGAGAAAATAGCACCCTCATTCCCGTTTTATAGAAGGGTCGTTGAACAGACGCACTAAACTTAGGGCCTGTATTTCTGACGTCAGTCTGTGGTAGAACTTTGGAACATGTTTTATGCCCGAGTATTTCTGGAGACCGAAAATCTCCTCTGTAGGACCCAATATTTGTCCGAAAACAACGATCGTGTAAAACCCAGCTCACACTTCTTGTCCACGAGATCCAGAATGAAAAGATACGCGTGTACAGGTAGGCGCCGTATTCCTTGACTTTCGGACGGCGTTCGATACTGTTCCGCACTGCCGCCTAATGAACCAAATGGGATAGTACGAAATGTCCGACCAATAGGGTTTGGACTGCTGACTTTCTAGTAAACACAAGACAGCAGGTCTGTTTCAACGGAGAGAAGTCTTCAGACAAAAGAGTAATTTCTGGGCCATTATATTCCACATTATAAATAAATGACCTAGTAAGCAAAGTCGGAAGCTCTATGAGGATTTTGTGGATGCTGCTGTATAACAGAGAATTCGCTAAGCTAGAGAATTGTAGAAATGCAGCAACGTCCGCTCGGTGCGTGGCAATTAGCTCTCGACATAAACATATATACAGTATTGCGGCCGCATAGACAGAGAGACTCATGATTCTAAGATTACAGGATTGCAGAGGAGTCAATGGAAGCAATTAATTTCGTAATATATCTAAGAGTATTCGTAGGGGGCGAATTAAAGTGGAACAACCACATGAAACTAATCGCAGTTAAGTCAGATGCCAGAGCGAGATTCATTGAAAACATCCTCAATAAATGTAGAACACTAACAAATGACGTACCGTAGCGCAGAGAACTCACGTTCAACCAGTACTTGAATATTGCTAGTCAGTCTGATAATCGTTCCCGATAGGATTGACATTTATTTATTAGCTGTTTTCTTTTAGCTTGTTACCTATACGGAGTGTTTCAGAGTGATCGTCAATAATTCACACGTGGAAAGTACGGGCCAAAAGTAACTAAAAAGCTCCAAGAAACATGGGTCCAAAAATCAACGGTTCTCAAGATACAACACAGTTTCTGTTGCTGTTCGTCAGTGTCTAGGAACACATGGCATCTGTAAACGTTAAATCAGGCGTTCGAAATGTTGTCCGTGAGTCTGAAGGCAACACTGAACTCGTCTCTGAAAAGAACTGGGAATCCTCTCACGGAGTCCTGGGCAACTCTGTAAATGCTGGAAGGCTGCTTCAATCCGCAAGCGTAATTCCTCAAGAGAGTTCATCCGGTAGCGTAAACCAGGCTTTTGACATGACCCGAAACACAGAAATCCATGGGATTTAGATCCAGAGACCTTGGAGGCCATGGAGAGGCCATCCTCTACTTATCCAACGTTGACCATACGTCCGAGTTTGAAGGAGATGCACTCGTAAATGAAAATGTGCTGGAGCACCGTCATGCATGAACTACATGTTGAGGTGATGGTTCAGTGGGATAGCATATGAACATCTGGAAGTATAGTCCGCAAAAGCCGCATGCACTGCTGTCTGGTGGTAGAAAGTGCGATCTAGTCATGCTGTTTCCGAGCAGTCCTGCCCAGACGTTCAACGAATAACGCTGCTGCCGTCGTTACACATGTGTTCCATTACGATTGATATGAGCCCAAATGTGACAGTTATGGTAGTTCAAAATATTGTAACGGGTAGATCCAACCTTACCCGTAACAGATTACTGCTGGCTCTGAGCACTATGGGACTTAACATCTGTGGTCATCAGTCCCCTAGAATTTAGAACTACTTAAACCTAACTAACCTAAGGACATCACACACATCCATGCCCAAGGCAGGATTCGAACCTGCGACCGTAGCGGTCACGCGGTTCCAGACTGAAGCACCTAGAACCGCACGGCCACACCGGCTGGCAGATTACTGCTTACAAACAGGGTGTTCAGGGTCCACTGTTGTTGCACACATATGCAGAAATTCTCTCTTGGAGGGAAGTCAGCATTTGAGAGCTTCCACTCGCTGGATGTGATATGAATAGAGTTCTTGCCGATGCAAAATCTGCCACACGTTGCTACGACTCAGGACACGCTCTTGGGTAGCAATCCTACTCCACGTTCGTGTAAAATGCTTAACACCCTTCCCACAACATCGGGTATTACGGATCTGAATCGATCTTCTCGTACATAGTGTGCGAAATTCCCGGTTTCTCTATGGCGCTGATGTAATCGGCTACATGTACACCTGTCACGCTGCCTGCGGAGAGGAAAAGCTTATTCACACAATCGTGCAGCCTGAGAAGCACCGCCTTTCACTTTGCCATACATGAAGTGAATGTCAAGGTACTCTGCCCATGGTGGCTTCACGCTTGTAATGGATTGTCAGACCGGTATGGCACAGTGCACGGAAGGGGAAAGGGAAGTAGTTGCGCTTAGTAGTGGGACAAGGTTCGTGTCAGGTCACTCTGCATTGTTGCCAAATTTATTCAAGATGGCGGCGATGACGTCATCCAAGATGGCGGCTTTTGACGGGAAAATAGGCCAATTGTGCTACGTCCACCAACCTAACCTCAAGAAAAAATGGAGGGAAGTTTGAAATTTGGCGGGAAAATAAGCCAATTGTGCTATGTCCACTACCCTAACCTCCAGATAAAATGGCGGCAGTTTTGAATTTTGGCAGGAAAATAGCCCAATTGGGCTATGACCACTAACCTAAGGCTCCAGAAGAAAAAATGGCAGGAAGTTTGAATTCCAACAGGATAATGTATGCAAAAACCGTGCTTGTCTTTATTATTACTGATTATCATTTATCAACATTCATTATCATTTATTACTATTTATTATCATTTATTATAATTTATTATTGTTGTTATTATTATTATTATAATTATTACTATTATTTATTATTATTATAGGCCTATACCCACTAGAAAATTGCGCCAAATTCTAACAGGATACTGTTTCGAAAACTGTACTTCTATTTATCATTTATTCAAGATGGCCGATTTTCTCGGCGAGAAAGCCATTTTTCTTACATCCATAACAAAAATCTTTCACAAGTTCAAATCCCAACACCATAATTGATCACACGTACGAACTTTCTCCGTCACTTATCTTTTTTTTCACTGGTAGCCTATCATAATCGCATCAAATAATAAACTGCACTTATTGCATTGGGGAAGGGACTGGAGACTTTATTTCAAGCAGTACAGTCATCACTTGTTCTCCAACACAGTCAGCACACACATCTTTGATATCGCAGTGCAGTCGCCATGACATCCGCGCTATAACTGAATTAGTTCAAATCCTCGCCATCCCCTGGCCAGCACGCGGAAACACTGCCGACGCCTGTGACGTAAGGCGGCCGGCCACTCGCGCTGGACCGGCGGTGCGCTGGGGGCGAACCCAGTGATCACTCCCACGTCGTAAACATGTTTTCGCTGGACACGCTGGAACTTGCCGAGTTTGACGTCACAGCAGTCCCCTGTCCGCTCACCACGTGTATTTGTCGCCTCCGCACAATAGCAAGTAGCTCTTAAATAATGCAGTACACAATATCAGCAGACGAGCTCTGTACTCTTAAACACTCCAAATAAAGCACGGCACAGTACACATACATGCTCGCAAAATAGTGCAACAGACGCGCCCAAACACCCCCAGCTGCGAAACCGTCAAAACGTCTCTGCTCGGCCTCCCCCCAGACATGACCTCAACGCAGTCGCATTCCCACCTAACACCGGAGAAACTGATATCGCCTATGCTCCAAGGCCGCGCGTGCGAGCGGTCGGCGGGGGTGGGGGTTCCTGAGTCTCCAGTCAAGTTCAGCTTCCGAACGATCGTGACAGCCGACCAGAAAGGGCACTCTCTTCTGACACATGTCAAAGCTGCATTGTTCTTCTCATGTATACGGCCGACGTCTCAGGTCCGGACCTGCCTTCATGTCTATTGTCAGAATAGCTCATAGCAATCACTCTGATCTGCGTTGCAGGAGCGTGTAATCATTGAGAACACTCTATTTATTTCTTCGAACAACTTATTTAACCATACAGTATATCTATCACGCTATCACAAAACACCCACCCAGATGTGCCCTGGGCCATGTTGTACAGCCCACAGACACTCACCCAGTCATAATTTCAGTACACACTACAGCAAACTGCTGCTAAATAATTCCTCACACAGATGTGTAGATACTCTCAGTACATCCTAATAACGCGTAGCAGAGCCTGCAAATCCGCTCGCAAAATAACTCAACAGACGCGCGCAGGTACTCCCCCACTCCGCACTCTGCCCACAGGATCGTGAAGTCACCCATCTGTCTGATTTCAGACCTCGCACAGCCCCTGCTCGGCTTCCGCAAGCATGAGTTGGCGCGGTCAACGCGCTCGTCAGCGGTCACACACATACGTCCGTCACAATCCCGAGCCGCGATCACCGAACGCGGGTGAAAGTCAACTTTATATCAACGTAGCATAGTTCCAAAGCGCAGCCTCCATGCACTAGACACATCTGAGCAGCACACGTCTTTACCGCCTATGACACAGTAGCACACTGTGCATTGCTCCTGACACAACATTACACGGCCCTTTAACTAAACATAACTACACATCCCTGCTCTCGCCTCGTCGCGTGACCAGCCATCTAAAACCTTCTCAATATTATTCTTACTTTACAACATTTAAAAAAAAAAAAAAGATCTAATTTACACCTCCCAGCGCACCAAACCCCGCACCCGTCCCACCATCAACATACGCAAACGTCCTCAGCCCTATCTTGACACTCATATATCACCCCACAAACCATGTCCATCAATCAATTGACCATTCTAATCCCTTCATTTCGAATTACAAACGTAGCCTCTATCCGAACAATAATCAACTCATCTTTCTCGCACTTTCAACAGTAACGTTAATTTTACACACACCCAGAAATACCAAACGCAATTAAAGAGTCAAAATTTTATACAGAGCATCAAGCATATACGACTATGCCCGCATCTCGTGGTCGTGCGGTAGCGTTCTCGCTTCCCACGCACGGGTTCCCGGGTTCGATTCCCGGCGGGGTCAGGGATTTTCTCTGCCTCGTGACGGCTGGGTGTTGTGTGATGTCCTTAGGTTAGCTAGGTTTAAGTAGTTCTAAGTTCTAGGGGACTGATGACCATAGATGTTAAGTCCCATAGTGCTCAGAGTCATTTTTTATACGACAATCGCACCAATATTCATAGCCTGGCCCATATTTACCACCTCCACCTTGAATTAAATATTATTACCATTGCCGCAACATTCTGCCAGCGCTCGATTTCTACCTATTTTTCCGATCTTAACTGTTGTCACTAGCAGTCGAATATCACTGTCTACAGATTTCATAAATTTCCACATAAAAAAAATCTCGCCCCGCCGTTTACAGACTCCTATATCCGAACACATAGCATCATTCAACTATCACTTGCTCTTATCTAATAACTCATCCATCAGATCTGGGGGCAAGGTCACCCCTTTCTTTCTTTCTTTCTTTCTTTCAGCAGCAGACAGCTATTTTTTTTACAGTGGTAGCTAAACTGCGCCATCAACTTAATATCACCATTCGTGAAACATATCTTCAAATACGTAAACACTCTTATTTAATTACACAGCGGTCCCGCTAAGGACATGACCTTCAACATTACAGTTCTTAATCCAATAACCACCGAAACAAGTACTAAATGCTCAAACTAATCCCATAGCGCCTTCCAAAGCGAGCATCCGAGTGCCGCCGGTGGCACTTCAAAACCACGGAGCTATCCATCTAAACAGCCATCCACTCAGCCCCCAGGACCATCATGCTGAAGCGGGCTCTCCCCATACCTGCTCTCCAGCTATTGTCTAACGACATACAGGGCACAAATGAATTCCTGAATAGCGCAGATCTCTATCTCCCCCTTGCATCTCCAACAGGACATGTAAACAGTGTCTCCCCCAGCCAGCGAACCCGACGTCATTCACCCTTCGCTGACAATTTCCGCTCACACATCTTAAACACACGCATATGTAAAACCATATTCACTCCTGCCAAAACTCGCGCAATAATAAAAAAGCATTCTCCCTTTCTAAGCATAGATGAGTATGCATTTGTCTTCACCAATCTGATCTCTGCAATTTAAGTCAGAGAAAGGCGTATCTATTACCTTCTGCAACCTGTCTATAAACAGAACGATCTCAGTTACAACAACAGGACCAAGTTTTGACCATTTGCCGGAAACGCGCGCAATGTTGTATGCCTCAAACTAGGTACAAGTACAACAGCTCCTCAACATCCTATCAACTTTATCCTCTACCATCAAACAGTGAAAATGTCACGAAGGCACCAATGCGATCCACCTCCAGCGCGGACAAAAGGATTTCACAGTACTCTCCCTGAATAACTCACGAGTGCAACCATCCAAGAATTCCTAACAGCTTGCCAAATCCGACACCTCAAACTACAGATGCCTATATGAACAAGATCACATTAAATATACACACGCTGCAGAGACCCCTTTAAAGTTTGATCACCCATACTCTAAGCGAATAAGAAGCTGACTCTTGCCGTTGTTAAAACAGTGTTTTGTAACACGCTTTTGCACACTGCCGAGCATTTCGTCTTTGTGCCGCGACTTCGAAGTCAGTGTCTGATTCTAAACAGACATTAACACAGACTGATGCGGGGCCTCTCACAGGAAACTATACCTTGCACCTTGCAAATCATATTCTTACTGTCAATAACATAACACTGAATGATTTTAAATAAAGGACAGCAACAACACAAGGAAACTAGAAGAGCCTGGTGGCGTTGTAGCGACTTCCCTCGAAAGTGATTGACCACCTCTACATTTAAACTCATATGTCGCAGTGACCGAATAGTTTATAACTCTGCGTTCCAGTTCTAGTGATTGGTCATTTTTGCACACAAGTACGGGATCACCGTTTTCGCTACTAGCAACCCCGGAAGATGGGGTCCATCAACCAAAGTTTGTCCCGCAACTCAAGCAAGCATTGTCAGTCAATCATTATGTTGTACCCAATACACAGATGCGATGGATAAGACACCACCGATCTACTGTATTATTATGCATCACAGCTGATATGGCGAAAAATCACTGGCCAATCATGTGACAGCTTGTTTTCTTAATTTCATTATCATAGCTAAAACATACATCCTCTACTTTGCAAATATCATTGCGAACATTCATAGATGATGGCTCAGCACGTCCATTCACAGTTAATTCTCGAACACATAATGACGGTCAAATTATACCAGACAATTTCTAAGACCTTGCGCATAGTACTCGATCAATCTCTCTGCGTATGGCGGTCACAGAGCTATCTAGTCCTCTTACGTTAAAAGACCATCCTCACCTCGGCATTGACAAAGCAGATGCCAGACTGAGATTCATTGGAAGAATCATTAGGAAATGCAATCCGAAAACAAACGAAGTAGGGTACAGTATGTTTCTTCGCCCAACACTGCTCAGCAGTGTGGGATCTGTACCAGATAGGGTTGATAGAAGAGATAGAGAAGATCCAACGGATAGCAGCGCGCTTCGTTACAGGATCATTTAGTAATCGCGAAAGCGTTAAGGAGGTGATAGATCAACTCCAGTGGAAGACTCTGCAGGACAGACGCTCAGTAGCTCGGTACGGGCTTTTGTCAAAGTTTCGAGAACATACCCTCACCGAGGAGCCAAGCAGTATATCCGTCCCTCCTACGTATATCTCTCGAAGACACCATGAGGATATAATCAGAGAGATTAGAGCCCACACAGAGGCATACTGACAATCCTTCTTTCCACGAACAATACGAGACTGGAATAGAAGGGAGAACCGATAGAGGTACTCAAGATACCCTCCGCCACACACCGTCAGGTAGCTTGCAGAGTATGGATGTAGATGTAGATCTGGACCAACCTACCCCGCAACATCGCTACCCAATTATTCCTCAACCGAGCAGACGAATACACCTACACTCCACCTCTCTTGACTGAATAGAGCTTTCGTAGTCCTAACCCCTCCAAGTGCACCACATTTCTCGAAATGTAACTAAGTCTTGGAGATTAGCACACCATATCGATCTATAGCAACAGATCTCAAAGTGTCTTAATTTAATAGCATACAGTTAAGAAGAACAAGAGCGGAGCGACATTTACACACAACGTAGTTCGACACATTTTTAAGTAAATCATCCAATCTATCATGTGTAAAGTATTTTTCTACGAGTCCAGGATCGGTGCATCGAAGGTTCCGGTAGGAGACAGAGAGAGAGAGAGAGAGAGAGAGAGAGAGAGAGAGAACATAAATACACACACAGTCCTAAGACTAGAACGTTCAGCAATTAAAAACTGGCGATAACCTTTTAGATGGCTTACTTTTCCGTCCTGTCAGACATACATCCTTCTCCCCGGTCACCCGACGCTGAGCTATCTCTACCTTAATCGTAAAACTTTTCCTTTATATGATACGAGCCCAATATAGCCCTGCGGACACGTCTAGTGCCCAATGTTCACACCAGATCACGAGTCAGAAATAATACTATTACTCCACCAGGTCTATATAAAAATGATAGTTATTAGCAGCCGGTACATCCTACAAGCAAACAGATATGCATAACAGCAGCGTCCAACATGAGAAAACTACAAGTCATCCTGTCACCGACTCTGTAAACACCTGTTTGTCGGGTAGGTGTGTACACAATGATTACAGCCCTTCACAAATACCCGCACCTAACTTAGTTATGACGCTGAAGTCTCGATTTTACACCAAGCATGCGACAGGTTGGGGATCGCGTAAATCAAAGTGCGTATAGCGGAATGTGACAACATTCATCACACATGAGATGAAGGTCCTCAGATGACCGACGGGTTCACCGCTAACGATTGCAAGTAGACAGTGCTTTAAACCACATACCGAACACGTAGCCACATACGGCTAGATCGCTGGCTATATCACGTGACTAAAGCATCCAAATAGAATACTGAGAAAAAAATCGACCTTCAGCAAGTTGTCCTCCTCTAGAATAAATGAGTCAACGTTTGAATCGTACCTAGTTGCAGCTCTGCCTCATTCGATCATCCCATACGTTCTCTGTTATCATTTAACACAGATGTAAGATTAGACGTGAATGATTCTCTGTCCTCCTGAAAAGCATCAAATACAGTATTCAACTCGCGTGTATCACTGCTACCTCAGTAGACATACACTATAATACGAACTAAACGAGAAAAAATTGACTGCCTTCCTTATTCCGCTCGCTTCGATGTCATGTATCCCTCTTGCTGCCGCATACTTGACTCCATGTACAAATTCCCCCCTGCGAACCAGAAGATTAGCAAAAACGTTCTCATTTTCACCGCATTTCGGTGTATATTAGGTTAGTTTATACTTATGTGCTAATCAGTTTTCGCATTTCTTTCGATTTTATGTCAGAAACATCCATGCGACCGCGACATAAGCTATCGTTCTGTGTTCTAAAATTGCCTCTAAATGTAACCAAGACCTATCCAGTCACCTCCGCATTCGGACAGAGCTTGCTCTGATTTCTGTATCTCTATGTACATGCACACCTGGCGGAGGGTACCTTGAGTACCTCTATCGGTTCTCCCTTCTATTCCAGTCTCGTATTGTTCGTGGAAAGAAGGATTGTCAGTATGCCTCTGTGTGGGCTCTAATCTCTCTGATTTTATCCTCATGGTGTCTTCGCGAGATATACGTAGGAGGAGCAATATACTGCTTGACTCCTCGGTGAAGGTATGTTCTCGAAACTTAAACAAAAGCCCGTACCGAGCTACTGAGCGTCTGTCCTGCAGAGTCTTCCACTGGAATTTATCTATCACCTCCTTAAGGCTTTCGCGATTACTAAATGATCCTGTAACGAAGCGCGCTGCTATCCTTTGGATCTTCTCTATCTCTTCTATCAACCCTATCTGGTATAGATCCCACACTGCTGAGCAGTATTGGGCGGACAAACATACTGTACCCTACTTCCTTTGTTTTCGGATTGCATTTCCTAATGATTCTTCCAATGAATCTCAGTCTGGCATCTGCTTTGTCAATGCCGAGGTGAGGATGGTCTTTTAATGTAAGAGGACTAGATAGCTCTGTGACCGCCATACGTAGAGAGATTGATCGAGCACTATGCGCGAGATCTTAGAAATTGTCTGGTATAATTCGATCGTCTTTATGTGTTCGAGAATTAAGTGTGAATGGACATGCTGAGCCGTCATCTATGAATGTTCGCAATGATATTTGCAAAGTAGAGGATGTATGGTTTAGCTATGATACTGAAATTAAGAAAACTAGCTGTCACATGATTGGCTATTGTTGGACTTACTGTAAAATTTTTCGCGATATCAGCAGTGATGGATAACATTACAGTAGATCGGTGGTGTCTTATCCATCGCATCTGTGTATTGGGTACAACATAATGATTGATTTACAATGCTTGCTTGAGTTGGGGGACAAACTTTGGTTAATGGACCGCATCTTCCAGGGTTGCTAGTAGCGAAAACGGTGATCCCGTACTTGTGTGCAAAAATGACCAATCACTAGAACTGGAACGCAGAGTTATAAACTATTCGGTCACTGCGACATATGAGTTTAAATGTAGAGGTGGTCAATCACTTTCGAGGGAAGTCGCTACAACGCCACCAGGCTCTTCTAGTTTCCTTGTGTTGTGGCTGTCCTCTATTTAAAATCCTTCAGTGTTATGTTACTGACTGTAAGAATATGATTTGCAAGGTGCAAGGTATAGTTTCCTGTGAGAGGCCCCGCATCAGTCTGTGTTAATGTCTGTTTAGAATCAGACACTGACTTCGAAGTCGCGGCACAAAGACGAAATGCTCGGCAGTGTGCAAAAGCGTGTTACAAAACACTGTTTTAACAACGGCAAGAGTCAGCTTCTCATTCACTTAGAGTATGGGTGATCAAACTTTAAAGGGGTCTCTGCAGCGTGTGTATATTTAATGTGGTCTTGTTCATATAGGCATCTGTAGTTTGAGGTGTCGGATTTGGCACGCTGTTAGGAATTCTTGGATGGTTGCACTCGTGAGTTATTCAGGGAGAGTACTGTGAATTCCTTTTGTCCGCGCTGGAGGTGGATCGCATTGGTACCTTCGTGACATTTTCACTGTTTGATGGTAGAGGATAAAGTTGATAGGATGTTGAGGATCTGTTGTACTTGTACCTAGTTTGAGGCATAAAACATTGCGCGAATTTCCGGCAAATGGTCAAAACAAGGTCCTGTTGTCGTAACTGAGATCGTTCTTTTTATAGACAGGTTGCAGAAGGTAATAGATACGCCTTTCTCTGACTTAAATTGCAGAGATCAGATGGGTGAAGATAAATGCATACTCGTCTATGCTTAGAAAGGGAGAATGCTTTTTTATTATTACGCGAGTTTTGGCAGGAGTGAATATGGTTTTACATATGCGTGTGTTTAAGATGTGTGAGCGGAAATTGTCAGCGAAGGGTGAATGACGTCGGGTTCGCTGGCTGGGGGAGACACTGTTTACATGTCCTGTTGGAGATGCAAGGGGGAGATAGAGATCTGCGCTATTCAGGAATTCATTTGTGCCCTGTATGTCGTTAGACAATAGCTGGAGAGCAGGTATGGGGAGAGCCCGCTTCAGCATGATGGTCCTGGGGGCTGAGTGGATGGCTGTTTAGATGGATAGCTCCGTGGTTTTGAAGTGCCACCGGCGGCACTCGGATGCTCGCTTTGGAAGGCGCTATGGGATTAGTTTGAGCATTTAGTACTTGTTTCGGTGGTTATTGGATTAAGAACTGTAATGTTGAGGGTCATGTCCTTAGCGGGACCGCTGTGTAATTAAATAAGAGTGTTTACGTATTTGAAGATATGTTTCACGAATGGTGATATTAAGTTGATGGCGCAGTTTAGCTACCACTGTAAAAAAAAGTAGCTGTCTGCTGCTGAAAGAAAGAAAGAAAGAAAGAAAGGGGTGACCTTGCCCCCAGATCTGATGGATGAGTTATTAGATAAGAGCAAGTGATTGTGGAATGATGCTATGTGTTCGGATATAGGAGTCTGTAAACGGCGGGGTGAGATTTTGTTTATGTGGAAATTTATGCAATCTATAGATATTGATATTCGACTGCTAGTGACAACAGTTAAGATCGGAAAAATAGGTAGAACTCGAGCGCTGGTAGAATGTTGTGGCAATGGTAATAATTAATTCAAGGTGGTGGTGGTAAATATGGACCAGGCTTTGAATATTGGTGCGATTGTCGTATATGCTTCATGCTCTGTTTAAAAGTTTGACCCTTTAATTGCGTTTGGTATTTGTGGGTGTGTGTAAAATTAATGTTACTGTTGAAAGTGCGAGAAAGATGAGTTGATTATTGTTTGGATAGAGGCTACGTTTGTAATTCGAAATGAGGGGATTAGAATGGTCAATTGATTGATGGACATGGTTTGTGGGGTGATATATGAGTGTCAAGATAGGGCTGAGGACGTTTGCGTATGTTGATGGTGGGACGGGTGCGAGGTTAGGTGCGCTGGGAGGTGTAAATTAGGCCTTTTTTTTTTAAATGTTGTAAAGTAAGAATAATATTGAGAAGGTTTTAGATGGCTGGTCACGCGACGAGGCGAGAGCAGGGATGTGTAGTTATGTTCAGTTAAAGGGCCGTGTAATGTCGTGTCAGGAGCAATGCACAGTGTGCTACTGTGTCATAGGCGGTAAAGACATGTGCTGCTATGATGTGTCTAGTGTATGGAAGCTGCGCTTTGGAACTATGCTACGTTGATACAAAGTTGACTTTCACCCGCGTTCGGTGGTCGCGGCTCGGGATTGTGACGGATCGCGGTCCTGGACGGGCGTATGTGTGTGTGTGGTGTCACCGCCAGACACCACACTTGCTAGGTGGTAGATTAAATCGGCCGCGGTCCATTTAGTACATGTCGGACCCGCGTGTCGCCACTGTGTGATCGCAGACCTAGCGCCACCACAAGGCAGGTCTCGTGATACGAACAAGCACTCGCCCCAGTTGTACGGACGACCTAGCTAGCGACTAGATGTACGAAGCCTTTCTCTCTCATTAGCTGAGAGACAGAATAGCCTTCAGCTAAGTTAATGGCTACGAACTAGCAAGGCGCCATTAGCCTTACAGTGATTGTAATTAAAGTCTCCTGTGTATAGTCAAGAGCGATGTACCACAATGATTGATTATAGATAAGTATTAATCCAGCTACGTACTTTTCTTCATAGCATTAATTACGTAGCCTGTACCAGTACTTCACGCCCGTCTGCGTTAGTCTAGCGTGCATTTTCAGCCATCTCGATCTACAAGGTGTTGGCCCAGCTGCCGACACATCACATGGCGACGAGTCTACAAAGGATCTTGTGTTTTACTTTGCCCTAATTTATTTGTGTCATGGCTTCGCCAGATGTACTGTCCGAATTTTATCGCTTGCAGAATCAGCAGACGCAGGCGTTATTGGATGCCCTTGGACAGCTCGTCCAGGGTCAACGTGCCATTCAAACCGATGCGGCCGCCGCCGCTTCACCGGTACCGCAGCCACAACCTGCCGTTGCACCACCATTTCGAAGTTTTGATGCAACCCACGAGACTTGGCGGGAATGGTCCCGCCAGTTTGCCTTCCACCTCGCCGCCTACAGAATTCAAGGTAATGAGCGGCAGCCATTTTTGCTTTCTTGTGTCGGTGTGTCCCCCGACCGTGTGATAGTGAAATTGTTTGCCCGACGCGACGTAGCAACTCTGTCCTACGAGGAAATTTTGTCTGCTTTAGATGCCTATTTCAAAGAAACAGTTAATGTGGTTGCAAAACGGTATAAGTTTTTTTGTACAAAACGTACGGCCGGTCAAACTAATAGGGAGTGGGTAGCAACATTGCAAGGACTTACTAGGGACTGTGCCTTTGACTGTGACTGTGGTCTTTCTTATTCAGATACAATGGTGCATGATGCAATTGCACAGAACGTTTCTGATGTTCGCATACGGGAGCAAATATTGAAACTAGTTAATCCCTCCCTTCAACAAGTGATAGACATATTGGATAGACAAGACACACTTGACTGTGCTCAGGAATCTTTTGAAACTTCGCCAGCAGTGTGTAACATTAACCGGCCCGCCGGGCGAGCTGCGTGGCCCGGTCAACTGCCCTCCCGCAAACAAACGCAGCTGCCGCCGCGCTGTAAGCCACGTGTGCCGCGCCAGCCCACAAATGCAGTGAAATCATGCCCGCGGTGTGCTACTAGACATTCGCGTGAACATTGCCCGTCACGCCAAGCTATTTGCTTTTTCTGTAATAGGAAAGGACATGTTCAAAGTGTTTGCCAGAAAAAGCTCCGATCAGACAATCACAATCATTCCCAGCCCTTTGCTTCGCGCCGGGATCGAACCAAGGACACTCAGGATCGTGGACTTTCGCCCATGGACATTCATGTAGTTAATTCCACTTCGTCCAGTGACACTTTCTCTAACAGTGACTGTGTTCGTCCCACAAAAACTGTGCGTCGACGTCGCCGGAAATCACGTCCATTAGCAAGTGATTCTGTACCAGTGTCTATTCAAATTGCACAAAACAGTCGTTCTTGTCGTCAGCAGGACAATAAACTTTTTGTGGACTTAGACTTTGAAGGCAAAGTGATACCATTCCAGCTCGATACCGGAGCTGCAGTTTCATTGCTCAATCACGACACGTACAAACAACTGGGCGCACCTCCGTTGCGTGCTGCAAATGTTCAGTTAAAAAGTTATTCCGGACAGACAATTCCTGTGTTAGGACAGTGCACTCTTTTTGCAACATATAAAGGACAAACAAAACTTGTGTCATTTTATGTTCTTCGTTCTTCTACTGCAGTGAACTTGTTTGGCTTAGATTTATTTCAGTTGTTTAACATGTCTATTGTAAATCAGGTGCTATCAGTGAATCAAACTGTGCCTACGGACAGTGTTTCTAGAGTATGTGACGAATTTGCAGACATTATTGCACCGGGCTTAGGTTGCGCTAAAAACTGTGAAGCACATTTGGAACTGAAGGTCAACGCGCAACCGAAATTTTTCAGAGCGCGCAATGTTCCTCACGCATTGCGTCATGAGGTCGCAAGAACATTGAACAAAGTAGAATCACAAGGTGTGAGTGAATGTGCGCAATGCCTCTTCTCTTTCAGCTCCGCTTCATCGCGTACGCCGTGCAGGTGTTCCGTTTCTCTGGACGA
The DNA here is from genome assembly GCF_021461385.2 of Schistocerca piceifrons. NCBI lineage: Eukaryota > Metazoa > Arthropoda > Insecta > Orthoptera > Acrididae > Schistocerca > Schistocerca piceifrons. The sequence goes on from NC_060139.1 coordinate 106,314,286, forward strand.
CGGAATGCGAACGCGGTGTTCGCCAGTTGAAATCGGCGTTGCTTTCTCATCCTTGCCTCTCGCCTTTCGATCCCCAGAAACCCCTTTTGTTGATGGTAGATGCATCGGATTTCGGGATCGGTGCTGTGCTTGCGCACAAAGTTGGCTCCCATGATCGCCCTATTGCCTTTGCGTCCAAATTGCTCTCGTCTGCGCAAAGAAATTACTCGCAGATAGAGAAAGAAGCTTTGGCTCTCGTGTTTGGTGTTACTAAGTTCCATGATTTCTTGTATGGTCGTCACTTCACCATCATCACAGACCACAAACCTTTGACATCGCTTTTTCATCTGAACAAGCCTGTACCTCCGCGTACAGCGCAGAAATTCATTCGCTGGTCTATTTTCCTCTCGCAGTACCGCTACGATATCTTGTATCGGTCCACTGCTAAGCACGGAAACGCCGATGCGTTGTCCCATTTGCCTGTTGCTGAGGATCAAGCATTCGATTCTTCCGAACTTGCTTGCATGTTCATTGATTCGGAAACCGATGAAGTGGTCGAATCGTTTCCGATCGATTTTCGTCGTGTAGCTACAGCCACAGCTGCTGACCCTGTCCTTGCTACTGTTTTGCGTTTTGTTGCTACGCAATGGCCTTTGTCAAAGTCTCGGATTGCGGATCCGTTGGTTCGCCGATTTTTTGCTCACAAGGAGAGACTTTTTGTTCGACGTGGTGTTTTGTTGTTGCGTTCTGATAAAGATCAGTCCAGAGTCGTGGTCCCACGTTCGTTACAGTCCTCTGTCATACGGCTTCTTCACCAAGGACATTGGGGTATAGTGCGAACGAAACAACTTGCTCGTCAGCACTGTATTTGGTTTGGAATCGATGCTGCGATTACGAATATGTGTTCTTCTTGCATGGCGTGTGCCGAACAACAATCCGCACCGCCGCGGAAAGTCTTTGCCTGGCCAAAAGCCACTTCCCCTTGGCAACGCTTACACATTGATTTTGCTGGTCCCTTCTGGAATGCTCGATGGTTGGTTCTGGTCGACGCCTTCAGTAATTTTCCTTTTGTTGTCCGGATGTCTTCCACGACGTCCTCCGCCACCATCCAAGCGTTGTCTGCTATCTTTTGCATTGAAGGTCTTCCGCAGACTATTGTTTCCGACAATGGCCCACAATTCCTGTCCGCAGAATTTCAGTCATTCTGCCAGGCCAATGGTATTCAACATCTGACATCCGCGCCGTTTTCGCCTCAGTCAAACGGTGCCGCTGAACAATTGGTCCGGACTTTCAAGTCGCAGATGTTGAAATTGAAAGAGTCGCATTCTCGGGAGGACGCATTGTTGCTCTTTTTGTCTTCGTATCGCTCTCAGCCCCGAGATGGTCGCTCGCCGGCTGAGTTGCTCCATGGTCGTCCTCATCGCACCTTGATGTCTTTGCTGCATCCGCCGCATCAGGTTCCTGTGCAGCGGCAGACTCCTGCTTTTTCTCCAGGCGACGTTGTCTTTTATTGCAACTATCGAGGTTCACGGCGTTGGCTCGCAGGGCGCATTCTTCGCTGCCTCGGCCGCGCGATGTATTTGGTTTTGGGGGCCTCTGGTGAGGTGCGTCGGCATCTCAATCAGCTGCGCCTCTGTAGTCGCACGGGTTCTGTCGCTCCCCGTCTGCTTTCAGCGACGGTGCCGTCCGGTCAGCGTCCTGGGGACCCATCTACTGGCTCGCCTCATCCCCAGGTGTTACCGACGATGCCTTCCATTTTGCCCCATGGCGACGCGCCGCCGCAGCCGCCGCCGCCGCCGCCACCGTCGCAGCCGCCGGTACTCCGGCCGGCGCCGCCCGCATTCGACGCTTCGCTGCCGCCGCCAAGCGCCTCCCAGGGTCACGCGCCGCCGATCGCTTTCCGTGACCAGCTGTCCTCCGCCATGGAACTCCCGCCCGCTCTGGACCAAATGACGTCATCGCGCGTCGGCTACCCCGACGCAATGGAGGTCGACCCTTCGGCCCCTCCTGTCTCTTTACGGGCGCATACACCGCATGTTGACGTGCACCCTGGACTAGGTTTTCAGGCGTTTCCTAGCTCCCCTCGGACCGAATGGCCGGGTGCGGGTGGCACAGCCTTGCCTGTTGTTAGGCTCCCCACCTCATCGCATACGTCAACATGGGGTCCTCCCCACGGCGGGCGGAAGCCCTATCTCACGACCGTTCGCCGATTTGCGGGGGAGGAATGTGGTGTCACAGCCAGACACCATACTTGCTAGGTGGTAGCTTAAATCGGCCGCGGTCCATTTAGTGCATGTCGGACCCGCGTGTCGCCACTGTGTGATCGCAGACCTAGCGCCACCACAAGGCAGGTCTCGTGATACGAACAAGCACTCGCCCCAGTTGTACGGACGACCTAGCTAGCGACTAGACGTACGAAGCCTTTCTCTCTCATTAGCCGAGAGACAGAATAGCCTTCAGCTAAGTTAATGGCTACGAACTAGCAAGGCGCCATTAGCCTTACAGTGATTGTAATTAAAGTCTCCTGTGTATAGTCAAGAGCGATGTACCACAATGATTGATTAAAGATAAGTATTCATCCAGCTACGTACTTTTCTTCATAGCATTAATTACGTAGCCTGTTCCAGTACTTCACGCCCGTCTGCGTTAGTCTAGCGTGCATTTTCAGCCATCTCGATCTACAAGGTGTTGGCCCAGCTGCCGACACATCAGTGTGACCGCTGACGAGCGCGTTGACCACGCCAACTCACGCTTGCGGAAGCCGAGCAGGGGCTGTGCGAGGTCTGAAATTAGACGGATGGGTGACTTCACGATCCTGTGGGCAGGGTGCGGAGTGGGGTGGGGGTACATGCGCGCGTCTGTTGAGTTATTTTGAGAGCGGATCTGCAGGCTCTGCTACGCGTTATTAGGATGTACTGAGAGTATCTACACATCTGTGTGAGGAATTATTTAGTAGCAGTTTGCTGTAGTGTGTACTGAAATTATGACTGGGTGAGTGTCTGTGGGCTGTACAACATGGCCCAGGGCACATCTGGGTGGGTGTTTTGTGATAGCGTGATAGATATACTGTATGGTTAAATAAGTTGTTCGAAGAAATAAATAGAGTGTTCTCAATGATTACACGCTCCTGCAACGCAGATCAGAGTGATTGCTATGAGCTATTCTGACAATAGACATGAAGGCAGGTCCGGACCTGAGACGCCGGCCGTATACATGAGAAGAACAATGCAGCTTTGACATGTGTCAGAAGAGAGTGCCCTTTCTGGTCGGCTGTCACGATCGTTCGGAAGCTGAACTTGACTGGAGACTCAGGAACCCCCACCCCCGCCGACCGCTCGCACGCGCGGCCTTGGAGCATAGGCGATATCAGTTTCTCCGGTGTTAGGTGGGAATGCGACTGCGTTGAGGTCATGTCTGGGGGGAGGCCGAGCAGAGACGTTTTGTCGGTTTGGCAGCTGGGGGTGTTTGGGCGCGTCTGTTGCACTATTTTGCGAGCATGTATGTGTACTGTGCCGTGCTTTATTTGGAGACTTTAAGAGTACAGAGCTCGTCTGCTGATACTGTGTACTGCATTATTTAAGAGCTGTTTGCTATTGTGTGGTGAAATTAAGAGTTGTTTACGCGTATGTGGCCTGTGTCAGATGACCACAGTCGGATCAGTGCGGATGTTTTGTGACAAATATACTCCACGACTAAATAAAAGGGATCCAAATAAATAGAGTGCAGTCCTTCCTTACTTCCCCGAGCAGTACAGCGCAGTCTGGGTGGTTTTTGCGCAAAAAACTGCAGTCTGGTCAGACTGTGAGTGAATCGGCAAATAACTGGACAAATTTATCTGTAGAGGAGTTACAGGTCTGGATTAGAATGAATATTTTGATTGAATATCTTGATGGGTGTGTTTGTGTTGCCAAGTGTAGCGCACTACTGGAGTTCAGAACATGCCTTAGATCGGCCTTACATATCGAAACCTATGAGAAGCAAAAGTATCAAAAAGATATGCCCCAAATAAATAAAGTGCACTCATTACTCCTTGCATCAGCCTATGCACTGAAATTATTTGCAAAAATTAGGAGTTGTTTGGCTAATTGGATGTAAATATTTTGCATTATTTACCAGCGTTTCGCATGTCTGTAGGCTGTGCTTTGCGTTATTTTTAACTGTTTACAATTAGCAAGCTTGTGTCTAGAGTATTATAAATGAGTTATGTAAGAGTGTTTTGGAGCTCTGTATGGTGTCGTACATGTCGGTGTGATACATATACTCCATTCCTAGATAAAGTAAATTGGTTCCTCCATCCATGAGCCTAGTACAGGGCGAGTCCTTTTACCCGAAACGTGTAGGAAGAGATTGGTGCTGGTGGCTTAATTTAGCGGTGATGAGCTTCGCTTGCAACAATTTTCTTAGGTTGGTGGCGGAAGCGCAAGTGATCTTTGTTTACTGGCAGATTTCAAACTTGGCGCTGGTTTCTAGGGAGAGGTGGCTGTCAGGTCCTCGAAAAGTAGTTGAAATTAGGTAGTTGAACACCTTTGCATACGTATACGAAATTGTAAATTGAATTATACAATATGATTAAAAACGAAATGGAACTAAGTACTTAGGTATTTACAGAAGACTATGCCTGTCGCGTGTATGGAGGGTGTGTGACGTAAGCGGGGTGGCGGTGCAGCGATTGTACAGTTATTAGGCACTCGCAAGAGAGAGTCAATTAGCGAGCGTTCTAGTGCGGACCAAACGTGCTGTTATAAAGTCATGGCGGATTCTACTGTCAAGCAAACTTTGCCGCCAAAAGTGTAGCACTGCGTTCTCGCTTGCACAAGGACACATGGTGGACGGTGAGCGGTCGGCATCGACAGGTTTGAACGCGCCCAGGAAAACAACTTTGGCGCCAAAAGTGTGGCAGGGAACGGCCGACCGTTGTGTGATTCAGCTCCGAGCCAAACAATTTTGGCGGGAAACGTGCGGAGGCGACGAATACACGTGGTGAGCGGACAGGGGACTGCTGTGACGTCAAACTCGGCAAGTTCCAGCGTGTCCAGCGAAAACATGTTTACAACGTGGGAGCGATCGCTGGGATCGCCCCCAGCGTACCGTGAGTCCAGCGCGAGTGGCCAGCCGCCTTACGTCACAGGCGTCGGCAGTGTCTCCGCGCGCTGGCCAGGGGGTGGCGAGGATTTGAATTAATTCAGTTATAGCGCGGATGTAGTGGCGACTGCACTGCGATATCAAAGATGTGTGTGCTGACTGTGTTGGAGAACAAGTGATGACTGTACTGCTTGAAATAAAGTCTCCAGTCCCTTCCCCAATGCAAAATCAAAGGACGTGACTTACGTTACTGTAAGTGCAGTTTATTATTTGATGCGATTATGATAGGCTACCAGTGAAAAAAAAGATAAGTGATGGAGAAACTTCGTATGTGTGATCAATTATGGTGTTGGGATCTGAACTTGTGATAGATTTTTGTTATGGATGTAAGGAAAATGGCTTTCTTGCCGAGAAAACCGGCCATCTTGAATAAATAATAAATAGAAGTACAGTTTTCGAGACATTATCCTTTTGGAATTTGTATTTGGTGTAATTTTCCAGTGGAGATACGCCTATAATAATAAATAATAATAATAATAATATTCCAGTTAATAATAATTTCCAGTTGAATGGAAAACAGCATTAATCCACCCGCTACATAAAAATGGAGACAAAAAAATGTCAGTAATTACAGAGGAGTGTCACTTCTGCCAGTGGCATACAAAATATTAACAAAAATTTCCTCAACAGAGTGGTAGATACTTTAGACAAACAACTAGGAGAATATGAGGGTGGTTTTCGAAAGGGAAGATCCTGTGCAGAAGACATTTTTGACTTAAAGTCAATAATTCGCCATAGAATGTTAACCAGCAAACCAATACTAGTGTCATTTATAGATTTCAAAAAAGCATTTGACTGTACAGACAGAGAAACGATAGATAAGGTCATTAGAGAATTTGGTGTTAAATAAAAAATTAGCAAACATAATTCGTGAAACACTAACAGGTACAGTATCTAAAGTCAAATTTATGGGAGAAGTATCCCAGCCTTTTGAAATAAGAACTGGTGTTAGGCAAGGTGACGGTTTATCACCTTTACTGTTTAACTGTGTTCTAGAAAAAATTGTAAGGATCTGGAATTCGGAGCTAAAAAAACACAAAATTGAACCAATAACTCTGGGAAGGAAAACAAATGGAATTAAGGTAAACTGCTTGGCTTTTGCGGATGATTTTGCAATACTTTCAGAAAACCTGACAGAAGCAGTTACTCAAATAAACATTCTGGAAAAATTAGCAAACAGAACTGGTCTCAAAATTTCAGCTGAAAAAACAAAATTCATGACAAATAAAAAAAATACACCAAAATACATAGAAACACAAATAGGTAAAATACAGCGAGTAAATAAATTTAAATATCTTGGAGAAACTATACAACAGAATGGACTAGAAAAATCTGCAATAGTTGTAAGAATTAACAAACTGGAAAGAGCATATGGTTTGGCCAAAAATATTTACAACAAGAAATGTATATCTAGAAAAACAAAACTAAAACACTACACCACAATGGTACGACCAGAATATTTATATGGATCTGAATGCCTAATGATGAACTATAAGATGGACAAACTAGAGGAAAGAAAGATTATTAGAAAAATAATGGGTGCAATGAAAACTGCAGATGGTTGGGAAATAAGAAGTAATGAGGAGATCTACAGAAATATAGAGAGAATATCTGAAGTAATGGCCAAACCAAGATTAACCTTTTTTGGACATTTCTACCGAATGGATGGAAATAGACTAACAAAACAAATACTCCTATATTTCTGGAAGAAGAAATCGACAATAGCATGGATTACAGAAGTAAGAAAAGATCTGAAAAGAAACAACATCAAAGAATCAGAAATAGCCAAAGGAAACTGTTTTAAAAACAAAATACTAAATTTGGAAGGCTTTCAAAGCAGAAGAAATACAAAATTGGGAAGAACATGGACAGAAGAAAGGAAGAGACTTCCATGGGGAGAAAATGAGGGAATACTGGAAAAATAGGAAACAACAACAAAGGAAGAAGAGGAACTGAAGTTGTTATTGTGATCCTAGTTGGTCAATACAATTGTAAAAAAAAAAATGATAATGAATGATAATAAACGATAATAAATGACAAAGAATGATAATGAATGTCAATAAATGATAATGAATAATAATGAATAATAAACAAAAGTAAGGTTTTGCAGCTATTTTTGTGTTGGAATTTGAATTTGGAGGGAATTTTCTACTGGACACAGGTCAATAATAATAAATAATAGTGAATGATAGTAAATAATAATAAATGATAATAAATAATAATAAATGATAATGAATGTTAATAAATGATAATCAATAATAATAAAGACAAGTACAGTTTTTGCATGCATCATCCTGTTGGAATTCAAACTTCCCGCCATTTTTTCTTTTGAAGGCTTAGGTTAGTGGACATAGCCAAATTGGGCTATTTTCCCGTCAAATTTCAAAACTGCCGCCATTTTTTTTTGGAGGTTATGTTAGTGGACGTATCACAATTGGCCTATTTTCCCGCCAAAATTAAAACTTCCCGCCATTTTTTCTTGAGGTTAGGTTAGTGGGCATAGCACAATTGGCCCCTTTTCCCGCCAAAAGCCGCCATCTTGGATGACGTCATGTGCTGTTGCTAAGTCTACATACCGCCATCTTGGATGACGTCATCACCGCCATCTTGAATGAATTTGGCAACTATGCAGAGTGACCTGACACGAACCTTGTCCCACTACTGCGCTTGTGTAGAGAAACAGATAGTCGACCCCAAACCTTGAGATACTGATGTAAATAACGTGGTCATTTACAGTTAGTTCCCAACTCGAGTTAATGCGATATCTCGGCACCGGTTGATATGCAGACCCACGTTTATTGTAGCTTTTCAGCTAATTTGGGCCTCGACTTTCCACATGTGAATTATTGACCAACAACTGTGAAACACCCCCTAGAAAAGAACAGACCAAATGTCGCTCATGAATTGCATGAAGAAAGCACATAATATTCCAACATGATTACAAATATTACAAATGTATTGATGATAACTAAGCTTTACGCTATTTAAGGGGGCGGGGGAATCTGGTCTGTTACACTATGCAGCACTGGCAGATCTCAGATTCCGTAATCTATAATTCTGGACTACACTACTACAACAGTATAGTACACAGCACTACACTACACAACACTAGACTACTGTACTTCGTATTATAACCAAGCTGGATCTCTCATTTCTCTGGATGGTTTGCCCTCAGTTCGTCGAGGTGTAACTCGGACTCAACAGGGACTGAGCTGATGTGCCACCCAAGGTGAAGGGATTGGAAGATGGCTGTCAGGTGTCAGGAAGTCCATGCTGGACGGTCCTCCCAGAGCCTCTCTCCCTACTGCTTCCTGAATGTTTTTCTAGGTGGGTGTTCTGCCTTGGAGCGTCTCCTTATCATGATGTAAGGCCCCTTCTTGATTGTCTCTCAGCTATATAAGCTTGCCGTTCAATTAGCTGATATCCTAACTGTAAGCGAGTTCGTCTTGTGCCACAGTCCTTCAGTCCTTATTATATTATAGACTGTTGAATTTCCTAATCCATTCCTGCCCTGGTCTGTAACGTCTTGTCCAATGACACACTCCCAGACGATGTGATCTGGGGTACCAATTGCTTCACATTCGCAAGTCTCTGTGGTGTGCTATCTTATTTTTAGTACATAGCTGGGATATGGACAACGTCCAGACAGCTAGTACATAGCTCTGTTGGTCGTAAGGAAGTATGTCATTCTTGTTCTTTCTTTTTTGTTAGGAAGGAACAGGAAGGTTCTCCTCCCTGTTCTGCCATGCTCCAGGTTTTTTGTCAATCTCTATGAATGATTTATTTCCTTATTCGATATGTATCTTGTGCCCATTATCTCCAATACTCTGTCATATTCGCGCTTTTCGAGCAAGTATTGTACACCTCTCTTACTGCTAGGTCTCCAGGTAGCAAGCCCAATATCACCAGCAACGTCTTAGTTGGTGTTGTTTATACACCCCTGTCAAGCGCAGGACTATACTCCTTTGCGCTCGCAGTACAGCCTGTTCTGGTCTTATGAGCCCAAATGCTCGATCCGTAGCCCACAATAGCGTGTAAGATTGCGTTGTAGTACTTTATTACTGCACTTAATGCCACCTGAAAACTTCTTTGGCCAGTTGTTGCTATTTTCTTTAGGATTTTAATGCCTCTATGGCAGACGATTTCTACATGTGCATGGAAGTTTTGCTTTTCGTCGATGTTAATTCCAAAGTACCTATGTACTTCTTTTCTTCTCATTTATTGTCATTTATTCTGATTGAGGGATTTCTCGTTCTTGTTGGTATTCCTTTTAATAAGATGCAGACTGTTTTCTTGTGCTGTTATCGTTAGTTTGTTTTCTGCGCACCAGATGCTTAGTCTTTCACGAACTACCCTACTGCTATTCTCTCATTTAGCCTTTGTGTTAGCAGATACTGTAATGAGCAGATCGCCTGCATAGGCGACGTAGCCTCTAGTGTTTGTTATACTCTGAATCTGGTTCAGTAATGGCTCTATGCCAACATCTCAGAACACTGGAACACAAGCAGAACCCTGTGGACCACCTTTGGTGAAGTCTTTCACAATTATGTTTCCAGGATATTCTAACTGCACCTGACTGTCTGTCCAGTAATCTCGTAGACTGTTACGGAGGCTCCTTGGACAGTCCATCTGTATCAATTTTTTGACCAGGACAAGCCACTACAAAATACCATATGCCCCAGCAATATCGACCATTGTGCGTGCAACATACTTGTCAACGCAGGTGCACACGATATTCACTGCGTGATTCATCGCATACTCGGTGGCTTTCTCATTCTTGAAACTGTCCTTCGGCAGAGCATTTACCAAGCAAATTGGCCTGTAAGATTTCGGTTATCTTGGGTCTTTGTCTTCCCCCTTTTTTAGTATAATGATATTCAAGATTTTCCAAATTCTGATCACTCGACCCAGCAAAACAAATTCGCTTATTAGCACAGTTACAACTGGCACAATTACGTCGACTCGCTGAAGCAACACCTCTGCCAATACTCTAGCACGTCCTGGTGCTTTCTTCTTCTTTAACTTCATTATTGCCGGTCTCACTTCCTCCTGGGCAAATGGAATCACAACACGGTTATTCACATGCTTCTCTAGTAATTCAGAGCGACGATGCTTATGGCACTCTGTCTCTTTCATCGTTATATTGTCCGGAAACAAAGTTCTGAGCAGATACTGCACTGCCGTTTCACAGTCTGTCAGCATCATGCCGTTGAATCTTTTCACGGTTGATAATACAGTGTGTGATAGAACCTTATTTATTGCAAATTTGTATGGAAAACCCCAAACATCTGTTACCATTTGATTCTTAATGCAGACCTCCCATCTTTCTTCTCTTGTTTGGTGTAGCAGTTCTTTCTGTTTTTGTTTGGCTGTTCGATAGAAAATCAGCCTTGTCTGTCGTCCTGTTTCCCCTAAAAATCTTTGGCAGTATCGCCTCACCTGCCTTTCTTTACGCCTTAAAGACCATAGGGTGGGACTCGAGGGAATTTTCAACCCTTTTGACTTCCTAACAGATGTTGGGATCGCCTTGTCTTGTGTCATCGACAGCGCTCGCTCCAATTCGTCTACTCTGGCATCAGCATCAAATTCGCTTCCTTGAAGCGGTTGTATCTTGAATTATGGCTTTAAAAGTTCCTACTTCGCTCTATGTACATTGCGTAGTCGCTCTGGCTGGATGTTAGTGTCTAAGACTACCGTATCTAAGATAATGACATAGATAGGATTTACAGAGGAAATAGAGAAAATCCGAACAAGGGCAGCACGTTTCCTTATAGGTCCACTGAGTTAGTGCGAAAACATCACGGGGATGCTCAGCCAACTGCAGTAGTAGATGCCGCAAGAGAGACATTCTGCATCACGTTATGGTCTACCGTAAAGTCTGAGAGGGTACATTCCTGGAAGATTCAACGAATATTCTACTTCCACAAACGTATATCTCGCGAAAAGCACCCGAAGAAAAAAATCAGAGATATTCGAGCTCGCACGGAGTCCTATCTGCAATCGTCCTTCCCGCAGATCATATGTGACTGTTGCAGGAGAAGGGGTAAGTGACAGTGATAAAAGAAGTATCTTCTGCCACACACTGTAAGGTAGCATTCGAAGTGCAGTTATATGAGAGGTGCCCAGAAAGTAATACACCGCATTTTTTTCTTCAACAATTCTTTAATAAACATAATGAGAATTACACACACAAAAGAATGGTGTTTTATCTACACACGCTATTTTTTCACGTAATCTACATCCCGTTCTATGCCTTCCTCCAGTGCTGAGAAAGGGCATATATGCCCTGTCGGTACCAATCCTTGTCCTGGTGGCGAAGCCAGTGCTTCACTGTCTGAACTCCCATTTCTGACAGGCAGATGCAGCGCCAGCTGCCTAATCGCAATGCGTGTGTCCTCGTGAATGACAACATCAGCTCACCGCCACATGTCAGCTGCAAATCGTGAAGCTCCGCCGAACCGCCTTCTGATGACGTCACCCTCCGTACCCAGCGACTAACTGCACTTCTGTCGACAACAGATGCCTCATAGACTTCACACAAGCGTTTGTGAATATTCCCCAAAGTTTCTTTCTCTGCAGTGAGAAATTCAATGACGGCACGTTGCTTATAACGTACATCACCTTCAGACGCCATTTTCAATCTGTCCTGAAGCTACGCTATCTGTTGAAAGTGACAGAAGCTTGGCGCGTTCACTCAGGAGATTTCGAATAATACATACGTAACGTTTCGCTTTCCTACCATTGTTTTCGGCTGAGAAAAAAAACTATGGCGCATTACTTTCTGGGAAACCCTCCTAGATTTAGCGTATAACACAGATATGTTGGTATGATGATCAGTATTGCAGTTACTACACAATGACAATTTATAGAAAATTGTTATGTAGACTATACTAAGGGTGCTCTTTGCCACTCTACAGCAGAGTGTGTGCTTTTCTTTTTTTAATTTACTGATGCATGATAACTATGCGCGAGACGTACTAGAAACACGTACCCTACCTTTCGCGGGTAATACTCTAATTGGCTCGGGTATGTGGTCACGATTGACGGAACGTGCTGCCTCTCGTCGACATTCAGATCACTCAGACATTGAGCTTTAACGTAACTGTGCTGCAGTATGTCCTAAAGGTACTTGCCACAAGGAAATACATACGAACCTGCTCCACGACGCACGACCTAGTCTCCCAGTCAGTAAGGAGAGATGAACCTGCGGCGACATTGTAGTAAATCGGGTCAGTATTGAAATCATTCATAGTTACGTCGTAGAGGCACAAGCCAGCGGTGAGGAGCCACGACATTGTGATAACACACATACTGCAGACGTGAAATCCATTCCTCTCTAGTGAACCCATGAATGGGAATTCCTCGATTGTGGCTCCTTTGCCACCGACGATCCGATATTTTGAGTTCTGCCATTCTTCATGAACCTTCCTTACCAGAGTAGGATGGTTCGTGAATTTCTTCAGACGTGTACTATGGCAGCATGAGAAGTTCGACAGCAGCATTCCTCTGGGGAACCCTTCGGAACCCGTCCTGTCGATTAAGCGTGACGTCACATTTCTGCGACGACTGTCTTCAGCCCCCCAACATCCACTGGGCGCAATGACCAATGTAGTGGTGGCTACGATGGCTGCGCAGATGTGTGTGAAAAACCTGTAACAAGCAACCAACGTCTTTCCCAAACACTAGCTTATAATGTGAACTGTTAAGTATTATTTAAGTCTCATAACCTCACAATTAAATGAAATGACCACAGTGTCGCTTCATTTCCCAAACTGATACACTCATCAGCACCTGAACGATAAGTATCTCACTAGAAACGTGTAGCACCCAAATTACAGGAACTACATTGGATAATATGGACACCACGGGACACTAGATGCGTTGTGGAATCATCCTGATTCATGAATGATCAAACACCGCCAATATTCCAAGGAGTTGATCGAAGGTGGGCCGATTGCACGCACATCTCGCATTACGGCGTCTTATATAGCAGGACAGCAGTGGCCGTTTCAGATATAGTGAGGGTCGCTGATAAGATAAAGAGGGTATGAGGCTAACATTCGGTGTCAGGTTACCTGCTTACATTCAAGGCGATCCTTCACTCCCCCACCCCTCCCCTGGGAGAAGCACAAGGAATTTATGAGGGACATCCAGGGTAACCACACTACTGGCCATTAAAATTGTTACACCAAGAAGAAATGAAGATGATAAACGGGCATTCATTGGACAAATATATTATACTAGAACGGACATGTTATTGCATTTTCACGCAATTTGGATGCATAGATCCTGAGAAATCAGGTTCTTCTAACCACCTCTGGCATTAATAACGGCCTTGATACGCTTGGGCATTGAGTCAAACAGAGCTTGGATGGCGTGTACAGGCACAGCTGCCCATGCAGCTTCAACACGTTACCACAGTCCATCAAGAGTAGTGACCGGCGTATTGTGACGAACCAGTTGGTCGGCCACCAATGACCAGACGTTTTCAATTGGTAAGAGATCTGGAGAATGTGCTGGCCAGGGCAGTAGTCGAACATTTTCTGTATCCAGAAAGGCCCGTACATGGCCTGCAACATGCGGTCGTGCATTATCCTGCTGAAATGTAGGGTTTCGCAGGGATCGAATGAAGGGTAGAGCCACGGGTCGTAACACATCTGAAATGTAACGTCCACTGTTCAAAGTGCCGTCATGCGAACAAGAGGTGACCGAGACGTGTAACCAATGGCGCCCCATACCATCACGCCGGGTGATACAGCCAGTATGGCGATGACGAATACACGCTTCCAATGTGCGTTCACCGCGATGTCGCCAAACACGGATGCGACCATCATGATGCTGGAAACAGAACCTGGATTCATCCGAAAAAATGACGTTTTGCCATTCGTGCACCCAGGTTCGTCGTTGAGTACACCATCGCAGGCGCTCCTGCCTGTGATGCAGCGTCAAGGGTAACCGCAGCCATGGTCTCCGAGCTGATAGTCCATGCTGCTGCAAACGTCGTCGAACTGTTCGTGCAGATGGTTGTTGTCTTGCAAACGTCCCCATCTGTTGACTCATGGTTCGAGACGTGGCTGCAAGATCCGTTACAGTCATGCGGATAACACACCTGTCTTCTCGACTGCTAGTGATACGAGGCCTTTGGGATCCAACACGGCGTTCCGTATTACCGATTCCATATTCTGATAACAGTAATTGGATCTCGACCAACGCGAGCAGCAGTGTCGCGATACGATAAACCTCAATCGCGATAGGCTACAATCCGACCTTTATCAAAGTCGGAAACGTGATGGTACGCATTTCTCCTCCTTAACAACACGAGGCATCACAACAACGTTTCACCAGACAACGCCGGTCAACTGCTGTTTGTGTATTAGAAATCGGTTGGGAACTTTCCTCATGTCAGCACGTTGTAGGTATCGCCACCGGCGCCAACCTTGTGTGAATGCTCTGAAAAGCTAATCTTTTGCATATCACAGCATCTTCTCCCTGTCGGTTAAATTTCGCGTCTGTAGCATGTAATCTTCGTGGTGTAGCAATTTTAATGGGCAGTAGTGTAAAATCCCTCTCCTCCTCCTCCTCTTCTTCAACCCTCCCTCCACTCTGAACCAACGGGATTCGAGCAACCGCTCCAAATGTTCATCTTTTATAACTAGGTCACTAAAGTATGTGAATTAACTCTGGAAGTTGGCACCAAGGGTGAAGTTGTAGCTGAGTATATTTATTAATAACAAATTACTTAAGTCATGCTGTTAGAGGTTTATTTGTTAATAATAGTTTAGCATTATGGCATTTCAGATACCAGCAAAGACAGCACTCATGTAGATGTGTAAGTACTCTCATTCTTCGACAATTTTATATATTTATCCATATTTTCCACATTTTTGTATTTTTCCTAATTCCGTTATGTTTCATCCACTTTCGTATTTTTGCCGTACCATTTTGTGTATTTATATTAGGTTCCCTATATTATATCTGTGACACTTTAGCGGGTGAGGTTCCCCTTGAAGGAGGGAAGCTCGGGTAGAGGATCAGTTTGTGTCTGTTTCTTAGTGAGAAACTGCCTCAAGCAGTGACAGTTGATGATTATTTGTTAAGAACAATTTAATGTTTCATGATTCGAGACACCACATAGAACACACGAAAGCTCGGTCCCGCTGTTCCCCATGTCACTTTGACATCATAATGCCCTCAGCCAATTACAATGCGGCATGATGCCGAATTATTTAATATTGCTAAGGCACCACTACATTAATAGTGTGTGTGTGTGTGTGTGTGTGTCCAGTGAATGAGTGTCCGTGGGTGAGTGATATCATAGGGTAGGGGTCAGAAATTAAAAGTTGGTATTAATGACGTCGTAGGTAAGTCTATAAGCCCTAACAGTTTTCAACCAAATGTACTGTATTTATAAGAAGCACCTCACCACGATGGATAATTTCACTGCTAAGCCACCACCACCTTACGAGACTGTGTGATATGATAGCAAGATTCTAATGCTTCCAACCAAAGATAATGTGTGTGTGTGCGTGCGTTGCACAGTGCTACAAAACGCACCGCTAGAGATAGAGATGACCAGTGCCTGCGAAAAGTTTGTCACCTGTTGCATAGCAGTGAACACTTCTCCAACCCAGCAGTAGCCAATGAAGTTGCATTATTATAGTTGTACTGGCTTCTGACCTGGTTGCAGGCACAAAAGGGAGTGTTGCTGCATCAGTTAAACCCAAAAGTTGGAAGTATTGTAGAAAGAGATAAATTCTTAGCAGAACCACTTTTACATAGTCTGTCCGACACGTCACTTTGGTGGGAACAAGAAAATTTAATATACCCTCACTTGCAAATAATTTCAATGAAAATGTAGTCACCAACTATCCTTGTGAACCCTATTTTTCAAAAGCAGGTCAAATAATGACTCAGAAAAAATAAAGGTTACATATAAACAAATTACCCAAAATACTTTCTGTACAACACAGTGGTTATAGCTCTGCAGCGTAAAATAAGGCAAATGATTTATTAATACTAGTAATATAAGTTTTTCTCTGTCTCCAATAATTGTTTTTTTTTACACTTATTACATAGTTTTATTGTTTGTAGGATCTTATGTATGCTGTACCTACACGTTTATTTGCCATATTAAGAATTAATTTTTGTGAACTATTTAATTGTAATCAGTTTCTCCTTTTTGTGGAATTTATTACTTAAGAAAAAGAGCTGGGAAGTAGATTAACGCCTTTGGTGATGATGAGAATAACTTAAACTTTATTGCTTCCCACTAAGCGGGTTCCGAAATAAAGGCCTGGGTTAAAACTGAAAGCGCTCGGCGCTTTCTATTACAGAAATTGAACAGATTACATATATAAAAAAAGCTTTTACGTACATATGCACGGCATTTGTTCCTAAGAATCATTCTATTTTTGTAGGTAGTAACATTTTGGTTTCTAATTCACTCATTTAAGAGTTTTTCACAGTGCTCCTATATACTGGTCTTTAACATTAAAATGAACTACGCACTTCGTTTGAAATAATTCATTGAACTATCTCAAAACACATGCCCCCACCTGCAAATAATTTCATTGTAAAGTTGTACTTACCAACTATGCTTGTGAACCCTATTTCTCAAAAGCGGGTCAAATAATGACTCAGAAAAAATAAAGGTTACACACAAACAAGTTACCTAAAATACTTTTGTACAATACAGTGGTTAGAACTATCTCAAAAGGAATCGCTCCATAAAAAGAACTACTTTGCCCAACTCTAGTACATACATCCACACAAGTCCACAGTATTCACTTTTAATTCTCAGAATGATGCCAATTTAGACCCCATGTCGGTCTCCCTCACCACTCGTAAATGTTTAGGACAAGCATTGGAATCCTTCTCAACATGACAGTATCTCAACCAACAGCTAATGCTTTTTTAATAATGATGATCATTCAATGTAGCAACAAAAAGAAAGTTTCTGGAGAAGGTCGTGATAACAACACTACTAGTAGTGTGGTCTTCTGGTCATACCTTGTGTATGTCATTGGACTTGTAGTCAAATTACACCAATTTTGTGTGTTACAACATGGATACACCAGGGCTACAGAGTGGGGAATGGGTCCAGCAATGACATGCCACATGTACTCTCCATGGCAGCACTTTCGGTCCTACCCTCTAAGTGCAGCTGTAATTACACTCTTTTATGTGGCAGGGGTAGGGTGAATGCGATTTTTTTCTGTATGCATGCTATCACTCACAATGCGTCAAACCGCAACTGACAGACGGTAGGACATCTGCAACCACAGGTCCTCTTCACTAAGGATATACTTCCCTCTGGTGAGTCACATGGACGGAAGTAGATGCAGAAGTATACCCTCACACACCAGCTACTTATAGTGGCAGTTCTCCACCGAAGCTCTGGGCCAACTCATGTGATGACTAACACTAGCCCTTCAATCAGAACCCACCTGGAGCCACTGAAGCGGGACTTTAGACCTCTCCAACATCGCCTCTAAAACGTATTTTTGGCCAGCTGCTGCCTAGTATACTCCTTTCCTTCCAATACGAAACTTCGTTGGATTAATCTTTATGTCCATTCAACTTACTTAACTTCGTTGTTTTCTATTTGGAAACCAATCGATTTCTGTGAGAATTTTGCATTATGTTTGCAAAAAGAAGTTTTTCGTTTAGCTAATATCCTGTTGCATTGAAATAAACCTTTCTCTTGTTGATTTGGAAGGTGTTCTTTCTTAGGCATCTCACTATGTGAGGTGTAGGAGTTTGGCGATGAGGCTTTCTTTGGACCCAGATAGTCATGTATGTTTTCTTCTGTTCTTTACTCCCTTTACAACATCAGATAGCCAGATCATCTTGGTTCTCTATGACTGAACACCCAGTTCCTGAACCTGTTGACGTGACACAACAAATGTTCCCCTTCCTGTAAGTTATGCAACTTATCATGCAGGAGCTCGTAAACACGGTGGTGGACATTACTGTAGCATCTGTTGATGGATCGCAACGCTCTTCTCAAATTGACTTCGTGGCTAAAAGCCTCGGTGAAGTTCCCCCGCCGTTTCTGGGCTTTGAGAAGAAAGTGGACCCTCCAGCAAATTATATGACCCACCACGAGTAGCATTTTCTGGAGTATGGCATCTTCTCGCCTACATTGGACTGAAGGTCTACTGCGCCTGCAGCAATTACAGCCTGAAGTCGAACTGCGTGCCCCACCATATGAGGAACTGAAATTTTGCTGACAAAAATACTTTGACTCTCACGTACATGATGCGATAGGATGGCTCAGATTCCTTAACTACCCTAAGCAACATATGCAGTTACATTTGTAATAGATCGCGATGCTCGAAGGTCCCAAGATCTCTCTTCGGAATGCCACATTCGGTGTTCAAATGATACCTGTCAAGAGTTTATGCCATGTCGCTCGTCCGAGACATGATCTTGGTGCATGCCCCAGACGAGGGGCTTCAGACAGATTTACTGGAGCTGTAGATCCCCGTGTTGGATTCTTGTATTTCAATCATTCCGGCATTTGAGGAGTTCCTTCATGCTTCAGCATCCCTGCACGATCAATCCCATATCTACACGGCCTGTCCCACCCGCCACCCACCATCCCAGCAACTCCCCCATTCTATGAAGTTTTCCTTCCCAGTAAACCAGAATCCTCAGCCCATGCGCAGCAGTAGCCCTCTTGCATTCACTGCTTCGCTACGCAGCCTAGGCACCAAAGCCAGTTTCGACACACCAAATGTGCCTCCTGTGGCAAAACAGGTCATAAAGCAGAGATCTAAGTGTCTCCTCCAAGCTACACGTGAATTAGACTCAGCTGGATCCATTTCTAGTAGAGCAACCTAATGTGGCAGACCCAGAGTCCTCCATATTCACATACGACATAGTAGTTGTCAAAGAACAGTTCACAGCCCTCATCCAACATTGTGTCACAACTGCTGGATAAGCCTACTTGTCATCAATACTCCTGGGGTGAAAGACTTAATGGAAATTGATCCTTTCGACACTTTGGGGCTAAAGTGAGTGATGCAATGGACAATTCTCACTTCCTCCCTCTTCACGTTAACTATCGTTCGGTTTTCGAGCCGTCTCTGAAAGGCATCATGGGATTTGAAGCCCACATCACCCTCCTACCAACGTTTTTTCAAGGCTCAGAATGTCTCATTCGTCCTGTGGGATAAATTATGGGAGGAACTGCAACGTTTGCAGGATATCAGCATCTTGATGGCTGTTTCCAACAGTCAATGATCAATATCCATCATGCTGGTCGATAGACCAGATGGCTCCCTCTGCATATGTCGTGACTTCTTGAACACCATTAATGCACAGTCCATTGTTGATTATTACCCAATCTCAAAGACAAATGAGGTTCTTGCTTGGCTTGCTGAGGATATATACTTACAGCTTCCATAATATGCGGCATCGTAGGACTTACTGGTGATAAATATATTCTTCAGTGATAAATATATCCTTCAGTCTCTTCAACTACAGTCGCTTGCCCCTTGAGACTGCGAGCGTCCTGGCACTACAGCAGAGGTATTTGGAACACTTACATGGGAAGTGCCAGGTATAGAAAATTATCTGTACGACATCATCGTTTCATGCTTGCCCAACACCTGATGGATAACCCAGATACCCTCTATGCCATCCCAAACGCAACTAATCTTTGTTATAACTTGGAGAAGTGCCCCTTTTTCCCCATAGTCGAATACATAGGACATTCCTCAGTGCCACAGGTATCCAGCCACTGCCACAATATGTCCACGCTATGCAGAACTTGCCACCTCCGATGACTGTGAAGCAATTTCGGTTCGTCTTATGCCAACTGAATTGCTATTGTAAGTTTATCCCCCATGCTGCCACAATCGCGGAACCACTGCACCGTCTCTTACGTAAAAATGTGGCACGGAATTGGAACATGGCATTTGACTGCCCGTTCCAGGACCAGGGGTTGCTTTGGCCCACAGGTTTGATGGCTTACAATCCCTTTCTCCCTGTCGTTGTCACAGTACAAATATCCAAGTATGGATTAGGGGCTGACCTTTCTTACATTGTATACAGCATGGAATAGACCATTGCTTTTGTCAGGAAAAGATTGGCATCACCCCAGTGTAATTATGAATAGATAGAAAAGTAGGCTGTGGCCATATTCTTCACTTTTAAAACATTCCAGGACTATGTATATTGCTGCCATTACCCTGTTGATGGACCAAAGCTATTGCTGCCCTTATTTCGATTTGATGTGAACATCCCCACAAAATCAGCCCACTGCCTTCAACGATGGGTTTGTTTCTTACCAGTTAGTCCTACAAAATCCAGTACCATTCTACGTCTCACCATGCTAACACTGACTTACTTTCAAGATTGTTAGTGGGTCAGGACTCCTTTTGACACTCATCCGTAAGTATTCTGCTACTTGGACCACCTGTCCATGCCAGACTGGTGGCTCAGCACTCGGGAGAAGCCCCATTCTTCGCGAGCTCCTCTGTCTGTTCCAGTGAGGATGGCCACTGGATCACCAGAAGGTGCTCAACCCGAAAATTGGAAGATATAGGCATCACAGATATGAATTCTCTGCCATGAGTAGTGTCCTGCGGCTTCAGAGCGAAAATGGCTGGACTCAGGTCATCCTGCCATCCTCCCTGCAGCACCAGATCGTATACCTGCTTCATCATGGTCATTAGGGCTTTGTGCTAGAGAAACGCCCTGCACATCAACACATCTATTGGAAAGTGATTGATGCTGATATTACCACCATGGTGGCAGCCTGCACATCAAGCCGAAGCAAGCAGTTGTCCCCACTGCATAGATGTTTTCCTGGCTGGAGGCATCAAGACCATAGTCACAGCCCTATTTGGATTTCATGGGCACTTTCCTGGGCTACATAGTGGTGGACGCCAGATGTTGATCTTCCTTCATCTTTCAGGTGCCCTCTACATCCTCCATGCATGCGATCCAAGCCTTGACTTAGATATTTCCGACTGGAGGCCTTTCTGAGACAATGCCATATATTACCAATATGCCTGACTGACTGACTGGCAACCCTGCAGATGGAGAAGTACTGCCTAATGTATGCCTCCTAGGCGTCACCTCTCAGCACTCTAGCCACCGGTACGTGTCATACTGCAGCCAATGGACGGCTGGGCAAATTCAACCAAAGGTCCCATTCGCTGGGGTCTACATACCTCTGCCATGTCACACATGTGGAAGTACATCCAGAAGTATACTTCTGTGCACATGCATGGCTATTTATAGCGATGTACCTCCATTCCTCGGCAGTTCTCCGCAGCGCTCTGGACCACCTCATGTGTGCTAATAGTAGCCCTTCAGTCAGAGGCCGATTCGAGTCACTGCAGAGGGACTGCAGAACCCTCCCATGTCACCCCCAAAACGTATCTCTGGGTAGCTGCTGCTGTGTAAATTCTTCTTCCTTTCAGTAGGAAACTTCATTGGATTACTCGTAGATTTGATGTCCCTTCAGCTTAATGAACTTCGTTATTTTCTAGTCGAATGCCTGACCGATTTTTGTGAGACTTTTGTTTGAAGTTTGCAAGAAGAAGTTTTCTTTCAGCTAATTTCAGTTGTTTTCTAATAAACCTTTCTCTTGTTGATTTTGAACATATTGTTTCTCAGGCGTCTCACTATGTGAGACAGGGATGTATGACTGTAAAATATTAAATGGAGGAGGGCAACGTCAGTTTACAGGCGGGGAGTCAGAACTGTCAATAACCCTGTGCAATTCAGCTGCGTGAGAAACGTAACTTACAACAAAGTGCAGATGAGATATGTAGTAGTATCTACACTGACTGCACCTTCGATTGTATACCTCGTTAACATACATTCATTCTCCACCAAAATATACAGTATTATGTGTGTCGAAAGCAGTAAATTTCCCAATACTTATGCTACTGGACAGAACAGTCGAAAAATGGTTAAATGTAGGATAAATCATTTTCAAAATTGGGCAAATGATGAGCATCACTATTAGGTGCTAATCTACATCATGTTGATGAAAATGGATGTTATCAATATTGTGCAAATGAACCTTTTCATTCTTCATGAGCTGACCTCTCGTGATTTCATCTACAGATATGTCGAAGTGCGAAATGTACGAAAAATGTACAATTTTATACTGTATCCAAAAAATTTTAAGACTCCAAATACATATGACTTGCAGCTTGCATGTATTGGATGGGAGGAGCGGGAGGGGGCAGAATGTCTCAGGATTAAGAGTAAAATAACATTACCCTTTCTATATGCTCATGTAATTAGCGAGAATACATCTCTCTTTCTCTCTCTCTCTCTCTCTCTCTCATGCATTGCCTTTCCAGTATTAAGGCATACAAAATGTCGTACCCTCTCTTCTATATATTCACTGAAGTCCCTCTACAGCAATTAACCCGTCCATCCACGATTTTTGTTAATCCTGTTGGGATGTGCGATGCTATGTCTCTTCCTTAAACTGTATAAATAAGTAAATTCATATAATTTTTTCCAGTTGGGACTGCGACCTGTGTCAGCCTTTAGCACAGATATGTCGGTCAGTATGAGAGCTGATGGTGCTGTGACTGTAACAGTTCTTTCTTCCTCCTAGCTCTCCAGGAAATTATCCAAGATATCTCCATACACTATGATCAACTGTCTACATCGCAAAAATTTTCGATTACTTCCTAAATGTAAACACAGTTATCTCTTAGGACCATGTCATATATGGATTTTACAGAGTTTCTGACATTTGCCACATTTTCCCATATTCTATACATAAATGTAAAAATGTATATACTTGCTTTTATTTCTTACATCACCATGTGTGGCTCTTTTTATGATGCATGTGTGTTACAAAGTTCCAAACCAACCAGTGAATCTACAAATTACACTTCTTCCTCAAGTGCCAAAGCCAATGCTAAAATATATGATCACTCATATAGATTTCTGCCCCCCCCCCCCCCATGAACCATGGACCTTGCCGTTGGTGGGGAGGCTTGCGTGCCTCAGCGATACAGATAGCCGTACCGTAGGTGCAACCACAACGGAGGGGTATCTGTTGAGAGGTCAGACAAACGTGTGGTTCCTGAAGAGGGGCAGCAGCCTTTTCAGTAGTTGCAAGGGCAACAGTCTGGATGATTGACTGATCTGGCCTTGTAACAATAACCAAAACGGCCTTGCTGTGCTGGTACTGTGAACGGCTGAAAGCAAGGGGAAACTACAGCCGTAATTTTTCCCGAGGGCATGCAGCTTTACTGTATGATTACATGATGATGGCGTCCTCTTGGGTAAAATATTCCGGAGGTAAAATAGTCCCCCATTCGGATCTCCGGCCGGGGAATACTCAAGAGGATGTCGTTATCAGGAGAAAGAAAACTGGCGTTCTACGGATCGGAGCGAGGAATGTCAGATCCCTTAATCGGGCAGGTAGGTTAGAAAATTTAAAAAGGGAAATGGATAGGTCGAAGTTAGATATAGTGGGAATTAGTGAAGTTCGGTGGCAGCCGGAACAAGACTTCTGGTCAGGTGACTACAGGGTTATAAACACAAAATCAAATAGGGGTAATGCAGGAGTAGGTTTAATAATGAATAAAAAAATAGGAATGCGGGAAAGCTACTACAAACAGCATAGTTAACGCATTATTGTGGCCAAGATAGACACGAAGCCCACACCTACTACAGTAGTACAAGTTTATATGCCAACTAGCTCTGCAGATGACGAAGAAATTGAAGACATGTATGATGAAATAAAAGAAATTATTCAGATTGTGAAGGGAGACGAATATTTAATAGTCATGGGTGACTGGAATTCGAGTGTAGGAAAAGGGAGAGAAGGAAACATAGTAGGTGAATATGGATTGGGGGACAGAAATGAAAGAGGAAGCCGCCTGGTAGAATTTTGCACAGAGCACAACATAATCATAACTAACACTTGGTTTAAGAATCATGAAAGAAGGTTGTATACATGGAAGAACCCTGGAGATACTAAAAGGTATCAGATAGATTACATAATGGTAAGACAGAGATTTAGGAACCAGGTTTTAAATTGTAAGACATTTCCAGGGGCAGATGTGGACTCTGACCACAATCTATTGGTTATGACCTGTAGATTAAAACTGAAGAAACTGCAAAAAGGTGGGAATTTAAGGAGATGGGACCTGGATAAACTAAAAGAACCAGAGGTTGTACAGAGATTCAGGGAGAGCATAAGGGAGCAATTGACAGGAATGGGGGAAATAAATACAGTAGAAGAAGAATGGGTAGCTCTGAGGGATGAAGTAGTGAAGGCAGCAGAGGATCAAGTAGGTAAAAAGACGAGGGCTAGTAGAAATCCTTGGGTAACAGAAGAAATATTGAATTTAATTGATGAAAGGAGAAAATATAAAAATGCAGTAAGTGAAACAGGAAAAAAGGAATACAAACGTCTCAAAAATGAGATCGACAGGAAGTGCAAAATGGCTAAGCAGGGATGGCTAGAGGACAAATGTAAGGATGTAGAGGCCTATCTCACTAGGGGTAAGATAGATACGGCCTACAGGAAAATTAAAGAGACCTTTGGAGATAAGAGAACGACTTGTATGAATATCAACAGCTCAGATGGAAACCCAGTTCTAAGCAAAGAAGGGAAAGCAGAAAGGTGGAAGGAGTATATAGAGGGTCTATACAAGGGCGATGTACTTGAGGACAATATTATGGAAATGGAAGAGAATGTAGATGAAGATGAAATGGGAGATACGATACTGCGTGAAGAGTTTGACAGAGCACTGAAAGACCTGAGTCGAAACAAGGCCCCCGGAGTAGACAATATTCCATTGGAACTACTGACGGCCGTGGGAGAGCCAGTCCTGACAAAACTCTACCATCTGGTGAGCAAGATGTATGAAACAGGCGAAATACCCTCAGACTTCAAGAAGAATATAATAATTCCAATCCCAAAGAAAGCAGGTGTTGACAGATGTGAAAATTACCGAACTATCAGCTTAATAAGTCACAGCTGCAAAATACTAACACGAATTCTTTACAGACGAATGGAAAAGCTAGTAGAAGCCAAACTCGGGGAAGATCAGTTTGGATTCCGTAGAAACACTGGAACACGTGAGGCAATACTGACCTTACGACTTATCTTAGAAGAAAGATTAAGGAAAGGCAAACCTACGTTTCTAGCATTTGTAGACTTAGAGAAAGCTTTTGACAATGTTGACTGGAATACTCTCTTTCAAATTCTAAAGATGGCAGGGGTAAAATACAGGGAGCGAAAGGCTATTTACAATTTGTACAGAAACCAGATGGCAGTTATAAGAGTCGAGGGACATGAAAGGGAAGCAGTGGTTGGGAAGGGAGTAAGACAGGGTTGTAGCCTCTCCCCGATGTTGTTCAATCTGTATATTGAGCAAGCAGTAAAGGAAACAAAAGAAAAATTCGGAGTAGGTATTAAAATTCATGGAGAAGAAATAAAAACTTTGAGGTTCGCCGATGACATTGTAATTCTGTCAGAGACAGCAAAGGACTTGGAAGAGCAGTTGAATGGAATGGACAGTGTCTTGAAAGGAGGATATAAGATGAACATCAACAAAAGCAAAACAAGGATAATGGAATGTAGTCAAATTAAGTCGGGTGATGCTGAGGGAATTAGATTAGGAAATGAGGCACTTAAAGTAGTAAAGGAGTTTTGCTATTTGGGGAGCAAAATAACTGATGATGGTGTAGGTTGCAGTAGGTACTGGGAGATGAAAAAGCTTGCACAGGATAGAGTAGCATGGAGAGCTGCATCAAACCAGTCTCAGGACTGAAGACCACAACAACAACAACATAGATTTCTGCGGGGGTTGTGAGGTAACGGGTGAGTTGTGGCACCCTGAAAATATTCTAAGTTCGAAGTTGGCGTGGCCACAAGGGCCGCTTGGGCAGCTAGGGCTCATCAGCAAGTACGTAGTGCCGAACATTAGCTGGAACAAGAGGGGTAGCCCCAGCGCGTGGTCCAGGCCGACTGCGTGGCTGGGAATTCCATGTTGACGCTGTGTTGAGGACTGTGCTTTGTGTCAATGAAGGTGATTTGTATGCCAGGAGTGCCAGGATGGCGGACTTTCTCAAACCATAATGGCAGACATTTCACTGTTCATGTAGAAATTAATAATAGCCAGATGAATCATGACACCTTAAAAAGAAACATGTACATTACCATTATTTGCACGATGATTCTGATGGTGTAATCAGATTTCCAATACCTTTATTCGTTTAAAGTTTAATATCTGACTGTAAATTATACAAGTAACACCCAGCAACAAATTTCCAAAATCTAAATGGTTCATCCGATTTTGTCGATCGGCGTGTCTTTAGAAATTTATTAGTGTAAACCTAAACTGGTATGAATTACAGGCACGTAACTTGAATAGTACGTGAGTTATTGGAGGTCAAAGTGGCCTATTACTATTGATAGCGTCAGGCCACAAGTATTCTACAGTTACACGAAAAAACGGTAGCAGCATGCTTACAAACATATTTATTGGTCTATGTCTTTGTTTATATCCGATATATACTATTCATGAACAAATTGGTCAAATATTTACTGTGTTTTAGAAAGCACAGAGATATTAGGCTACTGGCCTACTTTTGTTTATGTTCCTTTGATATATGTTTATTTGATTTGTTCATGTATTTAATAAAGTGTGTTGGAGCGTGTTTATAGTCCAGCCATAGTAATATTTACGAGGTGCATTCAAGTTCTAAGGCCTCCGAGTTTTTTTCTCCGGACTGGAAAGAGATAGAAACATGCGCATTGTTTTAAAATGAGGCCGCATTCATTGTCAATACGCCCCTGAGATGGCAGCACCGTACAGCAGATGGAATTTTACCGCCAGCGGCGAGAATGAGAACTGTTTTAAATACTTAAAATGGCAACGTTTTCCTTTCTTGAACAGCATGCAATCATTCGTTTTCTGATTTTGCGTGGTGTGAAACCAATTGAAATTATTCGACAGTTGAAGGAGACATGTGGTGATGGAGTTATGGATGTGTCGAAAGTGCGTTCGTGGGTGCGACAGTTTAACGAAGGCAGAACATCATGTGACAACAAACTGAAACAACCTCGGGCTCGCACAAGCCGGTCTGACGACATGATCGAGAAAGTGGAGAGAATTGTTTTGGGGGTCGCCGAATGACTGTTGAACAGATCGCCTCCAGAGTTGGCATTTCTGTGGGTTCTGTGCACACAATCCTGCATGACGACCTGAAAATGCGAAGTATCATCCAGGTGGATGCCACGAATGCTGACGGACGACCACATGGCTGCCCGTGTGGCATGTTGCCAAGCAATGTTGACGCGCAACGACAGCATGAGTGGGACTTTCTTTTCGTCGGTTGTGACAATGGATGAGACGTGGATGCCATTTTTCAATCCAGAAACAAAGCGCCAGTCAGCTCAATGGAAGCACACAGATTCACCGCCACCAAAAAAATTTCGGGCAACCGCCAGTGCTGAAAAAATGATGGTGTCGATGTTCTGGGATAGCGACGGCGTAATCCTTACCCATTGCGTTCCAAAGGGCACTACGGTAACAGATGCATCCTACGAGAATATTTTGAAGTACAAATTCCTTCCCGTCCGGGAAGGGCTGCGTGTGTGCTGTTTCACCAAGACAACGCACCCGCACATCGAGCTAACGTTACGCAACAGTTTCTTCGTAATAACAACTTTGAAGTGATTCCTCATGCTCCCTACTCACCTGACCTGGCTCCTTGTGACTTTTGGCTTTTTCCAACAATGAAAGACACTCTCCGTAGCCGCACATTCACCAGCCATGCTGCTATTGCCTCAGCGATTTTCCAGTGGTCAAAACAGACTCCAAAAGAAGCCTTCGCCGCTGCCATGGAATCATGGCGTCAGCGTTGTGAAAAATGTGTACGTCAGCAGGGCGATTACGTCGAGAAGTAACGCCAGTTTCATCGATTTCGGGTGAGTAGTTAATTAGAAAAAAAATCGGAGGCCTTAGAACTTGAATGCACCTCGTATTTAATTTTAAGTTATTTAAATGTAAATCCAGTATTTCGTATGCGTTTCAATATGTTTGTGAGTGTATGTTGGCTTGGAGACATGGCGGGAGCGCTCTAGCCAATCACAGCGCTCGTTACTACGGTAGGAGAGATTGTACGGAAGTGGGGGAGGAGCATCAGGTCGCACGGCACGGGGGTGCTGGACGTGAAGACACGAAAGACGGTCTCAGAAAATACTTGGAGAGTGTTGAGCAGTTTGCACATGGTCACGGGAGATATTTCGTAGTGCTGACTTGTGCATTTGTGAGATTTCCGTGGCTTCTGCAATGAAGACATAGTATGTGCTTAGAAGTGAATGTCTTGTGAGCTACGTTGTTGCTCACAACTAATTACGTGAAGTAGGAATCTATTATTTCCCTGTTATTCAACTTATATTTTATTTAACTGCTGGACCATCGACACTAATAAGTATAAATGGCATTCTTAAAGGTACGCATCATTTAAAGTCGTTAAAATAGTTCCTGCAGATTTTATTTAACTGTAATCTTTCATTTATAAATTTCTATCTTACATTCAAAATACATAATTACCGAGTGATAGGAAACTTCGACTATTCGATTCATGTGTATATTCATATTGCATACTGTAGACTCGGCAGTATTTGACTTGTGATGCGGCAACTACGTGTCCCAGCCCTTAGACAACGAAACCAGCCAAAACTTTTAATATTTCAACTCAGAGTCTGAGGGCGCGTAGTTGAGGGTCTCATTTTTATTTGAAAGCCAGCAGGGTTCAGTGTTGACATTATTTTGTTGTAAAAACACACACATACCAGAGTTACGCTATGCCATGTCTTAGCTTCCTGCAGGGGTGCCCTCTCCCTGTTCCCACCACCAGCAGAGCTGTTGTCAGGGGCAGAGGGGAAGGGGGCAGTGGCAGGCTGTGGGCTAGAGGCATACAGCTGCAGCAGCACCACACCTAGTGCAAGAACATATACCTTCCAGACATTATCCTGGATAATACTTCGATGGATCAATGCTGCATGATATGTGGAAATTGTTCTGCACATGGATCCACCCTAAACATTAACCCAGGTCACATGTGGGTGGACCCACACCAAATATTATCCAGGAATTGTTGCACAGACTAATTCCCATAAACCGTTATCCCAGAATTTTCACAGGTGGATCTGCCCCAAACAAAATTCTTGGAGACAGTGCCTGGTGGATCTAACTTAAGTAATGTTCCCATTCATCGCACATTGTCAGTCCACCACTATAAACAATATAGTGAGTAAGGTCATTGTAACGGTTGCCACTAAGGTGTAGTTTGAGGTGGAGGAACAGATGGTATCGCTCGGCGCAACATGAGGATTGTAGGGTGGGTGGTCTAAAACTTCCCAGCCAAAACTGTACAATAAATCCCGTGTGTGACCTGCAGTGTGAGGTCTTGCGTTGTCATGGAGAAGAACTATTCCCTTTGTCAGCATGCAACGTCTTTTGTCTGAATCGCTCTGCGTGGCTTTCTCAGGGTTTGGCAGAATGCTTCTACATTGATAGTGGTTCTTCGTTGCACGAAGTCGACCAACAAAACACCGTGCCTACCCCAAAACACCCATGCCATGATTTTGCGCTGGGGCAGTCTGTTTGGTCTTCCCCTTTACAGGCGGGTGTGTGTGTCTCCATTCCATGCTCTGTTGCTTCGATTCGGGCGTGATATGCGAAATCCACGTTTCGTCCTCAGTTACAATCTGACTCAAGAAGCCATCAACTTCTTAGTGATATCGAGTCAAGAACTTCATCGCGCCATCAAATCTTTGGTTTTTGTGGTCGTCTTTTAGGAGTTTCTGGACCCAACAGGAGCACAGTTTCCTAAACTATACGTGTTCAGAAACAATATTGTAAGGCACTGATCTCGACACGTCAGGAAACTCGTTTGAGAGACCTGTTATCGTGAAGTGCGTGTTCTCACGAATCCTCGCTTCAACTGAAGCCACAGAATCGTCTGTAATGAAAGAAGGGCGAGCGGAGCGGTCCTCGTCATGGACGTTGTCACGGCCATCTTTGAATTCTCTTACCCACTTACGCACTTTGCTGTCACTCGTAACAGTTTCACCGTACACTTCGCAAATCTGTCCATGAATTTCTGCAGGTTCCTTTGTAACAAAAACCGTATCACTGAGCGAACCTCACACGTGGCGGGCGAGTTGATAGTGTTAAGCAGAATGAGATTTTCACTCTGCAGCGGAGTGACTGCTTTTTATCTACCAAAGTTTTAATTTTTTCGAATAACATTACTGCCGCTTCAAAGCAGTTCCCTTCGGCAGTTACACCCCGGTGGAGTCGTTGTTCCCAGCCTCTGTAACAGCGCTGAAACCCTTCAGCTGCCAGGGCCTTTAACGTTTGTGTCACATTCTTTTGAATGTTCTCCATAGCCTCAAAATGGCGTCCTTTCAACGAGTTATCAATTTCAGGAAAATAAAAAAGTCACCAGGACTCAGACCAGGTGAATAGGTGAGTCCGTGGAGCAACAGGAATGCTTTTGAAGTCGATAATTCCGTGATGGAAGTGGTCGTGTGACATGCGGCGTTGCTATGGTGCAGCATCAACTTCTCTGCACTGTCGGTTTCTCACTCGATTCTCCCTTTTCCTTAGCCGTTCAAGGGCGTCTTTGTAAAACACGTGGTTTACAATTTGTTCTGGAGGAACAATCTCACAAGAGCACGCACACTTTCAACGTTTTCGTTGTTTTTTGAAGCAGATGGTCTCCCTGAGCGAGTTTCATCGTCAACGTGTTCTCGGCCTTCCAGAAATGATTTTCACCTGCGAAAGACTTGTGCTCTTGACAAAGAATGTTCCCCATACAACTGTTGGAACCTTTCAAAAGTCACACTCGTGGATTACCCAGGTTTAACACAAAACCTGGCGGCATAACTTTGCTCTAAATTCCACTGTTACATTTTCGTAACACACAGCTTCACTGGTGGCGCTCTCACACGATGGCTATACGGAGCTGAATCTAGGACTGAGCATGTGGAAGGGAAGAACATCGATCTACACAAGTACAATAACACAGCGTTGCCAGATCGCTGGCAGAGTTGTCAGTCTCATTATTTTTCTCACACATCTCGTATTCATGGCATAGTAGACAACATCGGAAGTACCATGAAGCTTATCGCAGATGATTCTGTTGGATACACAGACGTCGTAAGGCTAGAAAATCGTTGCGAAAATGCAGGAACACCTGCAGAGGATCGAAGCTCGGTGCAAGTAGTGGCAACTGACTCTCAAAATAAACAAATGGAATGTAGCGTATTGCGTGTATACAGTCAGGAAGATACGTCACTGTATGCTTACACCATTGCAGACCAATCACTGGAAGCAGTTGCTGCCATTAAATATTTGGAGCATGTGTATTGATCGATTTAAAACGGAAAGACTGAAAGGTCTCTGTTGGTTTCCTTTCATGTTAATTTCTTAAATCTGTTTTCATTTACGGCATAAATTCCTCTTCTAAATTTACTGTGGTGTTTCTGACTCTATCTGGGAGGAGACTGAGCAGTGGAACGTGTTACTTTTACACATAAACAAGAACGATCTGTCACACTACTACACTTTAAAACACAGTTTATATGTAATTCATGTCCCACAGTCTCATACGGAACCTACATCCGCTTTCTTTTATATACAGTATATGATAAGATACTGTCACCCCCTTCCCTCCTTTGTGAGAGGATGAATGAGCAAATGTATTTCTAGTTGCATGCTTGATGGTAGCAGACAAGCCTGTCTGCTAGAAAACAGTAGCACCAACGTCCGAACAGGTAGCTACGCTTTCTAAAAGCAGAGAGATTTGTATTCTTAGTATGGTCCTGTCCGTCCCTTGTCATGTTGGTATAGGATGCTGCCTCTCTGGTCACTTCCGTTTGTATCTGTTAAGCACGCTCGGTAGGGGCCCAGGTCGGTCTGTAAATGGCGAACGTCTGAAGTGGTAAGATCTCTGGCTAAGCGCGTGTCTGCTAAGTCCGTACGACAATGAATTTCTTAAGTTCAGCCTAACTGAAAATTTAATCACCTCTATTTCAGGTTTAGCTCTAAAATATCTAATGTTATCTTAAATTGCAACGCAGTGTAATTCGAGTGTGAAGTTCAGAATATCTTCCGGTAATTGCTTTGTCAGTACTTCGTGAGTAAAGCGGAACCACGTGTTGATCAGTAACTCTAATTAAGGTCATCAATCTTAAATGCGAATGTGCATGAGATTATAACGTCTCGTCTTGACAATATTTTTCAATATAGCAACTTTTCTTTATGTTCGACCCACGTGGGGTGTACTTTGTGAGACCAGTTCCACCTGCTTATACAGTTTTTTGACCCATCAGGTTAATAGTAACACGATAGTAACCAGTTCGAGGTTTTTCTTTTGTAAATTGCGTTTCGATGTAATTTATTTCAATTATCAAAATTATTGTGGAGTTACACTCTTTGTGTAAACCAAGTTGACCACGTGAAGCATGTGGTGTAAGCATCAAAGTAGCCCTCAGCTATTCTTTTTGGGAAGATTTCACTGAGAGTTAGTATGAATTTATTATATCAGTGTGTGATAATTTCATGACGGACAGGATTGCGCTACGAATGTAGCTTCTTTGGGTGAAAATTGAATCGGTTGGTTGTGGTTAATTTCCTCCTCCATATGTTTCAACGTTCTTCGTGTGTTATTTTATGAATGCAGTGTTGTATGTAGTCTCCCAATCTTGGCTCCCTATTTGATGTGTTCAGTAAGATTACAAACTCACATTTACACAATCCTAAATAAGGCACCAGTTTAGTTATGAATCAAGTTTGATATGCTGAAATTTTAACGGAACAATGATCACTGTTAAAATAAATGTGCAATTATAAACTGATTTATTTCTTTTTATTTAAATTGTCTTTATATATATATATATATATATATATATATATATATATATATATATGTTGTTGTTGTGGTCTTCAGTCCTAAGACTGGTTTGATGCAGCTCTCCATGCCACTCTATCCTGTGCAAGCTTCTTCATCTCCCAGTACCTACTGCAACCTACATCCTTCTGAATCTGCTTAGTGTATTGATCTCTTGGTCTCCCTCTACGATTTTTACCCTCCACGCTGCCCTCCAATGCTAAATTTGTGATCCCTTGATGCCTCAAAACATGTCCTACCAACCGATCCCTTCTTCTAGTCAAGTTGTGCCACAAACTTCTCTTCTCCTCATCCTATTCAATACCTCCTCATTAGTTACGTAATCTACCCAACTTATCTTCAGCATTCTTCTGTAGCACCACATTTCGAAAGCTTCTATTCTCTTCTTGTCCAAACTGGTTATCGTCCATGTTTCACTTCCATACATGGCTACACTCCATACAAATACTTTCAGAAACGACTTCCTGACACTTAAATCTATACTCGATGTTAACAAATTTCTCTTCTTCAGAAACGATTTCCTTGCCATTGCCAGTCTGCCGGTCTACATTTTATATCCTCTCTACTTCGACCATCATCAGTTATTTTAATCCCTAAATAGCAAAACTCCTTTACTAAATTAAGTGTCTCATTTCCTAATCTAATCCCCTCAGCATCACCCGATTTAATTTGACTACATTCCATTATCCTCGTTTTGCTTTTGTTGATGTTCATCTTATATCCTCCTTTCAAGACACTGTCCATTCCATTCAACTGCTCTTCCAAGTTCTTTGCTGTCTCTGACAGAATTACAATTTCTTCGGCGAACCTCAAAGTTTTTATATCTTCTCCATGGATTTTAATACCTACTCCGAGTTTTTCTTTTGTTTCCTTTACTGCTTGTTCAATTGATACAGATTGAATAACATCGGGGAGAGGCTACAACCCTGTCTCACTCCTTTCCCAACCTCTGCTTCCCTTTCATGCCCCTCGACTCTTATAACTGCCATTTGGTTTCTGTACAAATTGTAAATAGCCTTTCGCTCCCTGTATTTTACCCCTGCCACCTTCAGAATTTGAAAGAGAGTATTCCAGTTAACGTTGTCAAAAGCTTTCTCTAAGTCTACAAATGCTAGAAACGTAGGTTTGCCTTTTCTTAATCTTTCTTCTAAGATAAGTCGTAAGGTTAGTATTGCCTCACGTGTTACAGTGTTTCTACGGAATCCAAACTGATCTTCCCCGAGGTCCGCTTCTACCAGTTTTTCCATTCGTCTGTAAAGAAATCGCGTTAGTATTTTGCAGCTGTGACTTATTAAACTGATAGTTCGGTAATTTTCACATCTGTCAACACCTTTGGGATTGGAATTATTATATTCTTCTTGAAGTCTGTGGGTATTTCGCCTGTCTCATACATCTTGCTCACCAGATGGTAGAGTTTTGTCATGACTGGCTCTCCCAAGGCCATCAGTAGTTCTAATGGAATATTGTCTACTCCCGGTGCCTTGTTTCGACTCAGGTCTTTCAGTGCTCTGTCAAACTCTTCACGCAGTATCGTATCTCCCATTTCATCTTCATCTACATCCTCTTCCATTTCCATAACATTTTCCTCTAGTACATCGTCCTTGTATAGACCCTCTATATACTCCATCCACCTTTCTGCTTTCCCTTCTTTGCTTAGAACTGGGATTCCATGTGAGCTCTTGATATTCATACAAGTGGTTCTCTTTTCTCCAAAGGTCTCTTTAATTTTCCTGTAGTCAGTATCTATCTTACCCCTAGTGAGATAAGCCTCTACATCCTTACATTTGTCCTCTAGCCATGCCTGCTTAGCCAATTTGCACTTCCTGTCAATCTCATTTTCGAGACGTTTGTATTCCTTTTTGCCTGCTTCATTTACTGCATTTTTATATTGTCTCCTTTCATCAATTAAAATCAGTATTTCTTCTGTTACCCAAGTATTTCTACTAGCCCTCGTCTTTGTACCTACTTGATCCTCTGCTGCCTTCACTACTTCATCCCTCAGAGCTACCCATTCTTCTTCTACTGTATTTCTTTCCCCCATTCCTGTCAATTGTTCCCTTATGCTCTCCCTGAAACTCTGTAAAACCTCTGGTTCTTTCAGTTTATCCAGGTCCCATCTCCTTAAATTCCCGCCTTTTTGCAGTTTCTTCAGTTTCAATCTGCAGTTCATAACCAATAGATTGTGGTCAGAATCCACATCTGCCCCTGGAAATGTCTTACAATTTAAAACCTGGTTCCTAAATCTCTGTCTTACCATTATATTATCTATCTGATACCTTTTAGTATCTCCAGGATTCTTCCAGGTATACAACCTTCTTTCATAATTCTTGAACCAAGTGTTAGCTATGATTAAGTTATGCTCTGTGCAAAATTCTACAAGGTGGCTTCCTCTTTCATTTCTTCCCCCCAATCCATGTTCACCTACTACATTTCCTTCTCTCCCTTTTCCTAC
Source organism: Schistocerca piceifrons (assembly GCF_021461385.2). NCBI lineage: Eukaryota > Metazoa > Arthropoda > Insecta > Orthoptera > Acrididae > Schistocerca > Schistocerca piceifrons. The sequence continues at coordinate 106,349,792 of NC_060139.1, forward strand.
TGACGAATTCCAGTCACCCATGACTATTAAATTTTCGTCTCCCTTCACTACCTGAATAATTTCTTTTATCTCGTCATACATTTCATCAATTTCTTCATCATCTGCAAAGCTAGTTGGCATATAAACTTGTACCACTGTAGTAAGCATGGGCTTTGTGTCTATCTTGGCCACAATAATGCGTTCACTATGCTGTTTGTAGTAGCTAACCGGCACTCCTATTTTTTATTCATTATTAAACCTACTCCTTCATTACCCCTATTTGATTTTGTATTTACAGCCCTGTAATCACCTGACCAAAAGTCTTGTTCCTCCTGCCACCGAACTTCACTAATTCCCACTATATCTAACTTTAACCTATCCATTTCCCTTTTTAAATTTTCTAACCTACCTGCCCGATTAAGGGATCTGACATTCCACGCTCCGATCCGTAGAATGCCAGTTTTCTTTCTCCTGATAACGACGTCCTCTTGAGTAGTCCCCGCCCGGAGATCGGAATGGGGGACTATTTTACCTCCGGAATATTTTACCCAAGAGGACGCCATCATCATCTAATCATACAGTAAAGCTGCATGTCCTCGGGAAAAATTACGGCTGTAGTTTCCCCTTGCTTTCAGCCGTTCGCAGTACCAGCACAGCAAGGCCGTTTTGGTTAATGTTACAAGGTCAGATCAGTCAATCATCCAGACTGTTGCCCCTGCAACTACTGAAAAGGCTGCTGCCCCTCTTCAGGAACCACATGTCTGTCTGGCCTCTCAACAGATACCCCTCCGTTGTGGTTGCACCTACGGTACGGCCATCTGTATCGCTGAGGCACGCAAGGCTCCCCACCAACGGCAAGGTCCATGGTTCATATATATATATCACCGGTTATCGCAAGATGAGTACTAAAAGATTAAAGATTATAATTAATGTTAGTCTGGTTGGGAATTTGGTAAGCTAGACTGGATACCTGGTGAAACAGTTGCGCAGTAATGCAAGGTTAACTTCCTCAGATCGCTCACAGCTTTTAACCCACTTTTATGGTCTTGAATATCAGCACCGCTTTCAGAACAAACTAATGCAACAACATTACAAGACTACACAAAATTTATCGCGGACAAGGCAGATTCACTGGAAGAATCCTTAGGAAATGTAGTCTGTCAACAAAAAGTGGCTTTTAAAAAACTCGTACGACCAATACTTGAGTGCTGCTCGTCAGTCAGGGTTCCGTACAGGATAGGACTGATAAAGGAAATACAGAAGATTCAAAGAGGACCCGCACGTTTCGTTACAGGTTCATTCAGTAATCACGAAAGTTCACGGAGATAATCAACCAACCCCAGCAGCAGATGTTACAAGAGAGGCGTTCTGCGTCACGCTGCTCATACGGAAGCTAAACGGCAATCGTTCATCCCGCGAACAATTCCGCTCCCCCACATACTGTAAGGTGACTTGAGAAGTATAGATGTAGATGAAGACCACTGAGTATATTTACTACTACCTCATTAACTACTGCGGTTTTTCACCGCTCAGTCATGCTGGGTTTCAAAGATAACAATATAAATATAGGAAATAACCATTTCAAAAGCGTTGCATATATAATACATAGAAAAGTCATCCTCAAACACGTATCTTTCTTCAATCGTAATTACCTGGGAAATAAATTACAACAGAGGCAGGAACATGGACACTGATAGGAGAGATCAGAAAAAGTTAGAAGCGTTTGAGAGGCTGATGTCGAGGAAAATGGGGAAGATAGGCTAGATGGAAAGAGTAAGTAACGAGAAAGGAAGAAAACTGGATAAGACGTTCGTCGAGAAGGGAGCGCTTGCTAACAGACGCTTTCGAAGATCTAGTTCGAGGGAGAAGACTGAGAAGAAGGAGGAAATACAAGATATAGACGACATAAAGGGAAGCAGGAATTACTCGGACCTAAAGATAGTGGGAGAAGACAAGAGGGCATGAAGAGTTATCATGTGAAAACTTGATTTTTGGTAGAAAACTAACGATGATGAAGACGATGATTATGATGTAATATAAATGAATACACTAAAGCCGGAAACATTATGATGACACATCTGGGAGGTTTATGTCCAACTCCAGTCAACCTCTACTCTGAGCATTGCAAAATCAACACGTCTCTCTACATTTCAGACGAGAATAATCAATTAATTAATGTGGATAATATTAATTCATTTCTATCACAATATGCCCATGAATGGAAAGAAAATTAATATTACCTGTAGATTAAACTGCTCCCGAAAAAAGAGAGTTGACCACTAGAGAGTAAATTTAAGTATACAGTGCGAGCTCTTGATTTCAAATTAGTAATTACGGGAGTCTGCAGTATTCTCAATTGATCGCTGAGAAGTCTGTTTCCTATAGCAGACTGTACTCGCTAGGTAAGGAACAAAAAGTGGGAAAGAACAAGAAGAATTTTAGTCTCAAAGGGTCCAGTCAAACCCAAGACAAGGGCTGACCTCGAAACGTAGTAACTGTGTTGCGGAAGAACCAGAGAGCCAGACACTAACAAGAAGCCCTGATGCAGAAATCGTTATGAGTACCGAAAGCTAAAGACATAGTTAAGTTCAAGCAAAATTTTTACAAAGGAACTAACTGTTCAGAAAGGATTGATTAAAAACAGTTGGCATACTACTACACTTGGTGGTGACTTCAATCTACCCTCGACAGCCGCGCGGGATTAGCCGTGCGGTCTGGGCGCTGCAGTCATGGACTGTGCGGCTGGTCCCGGCGGAGGTTCGATTCCTCCCTGGGGCATGGGTGTGTGTGTTTGTCCTCAGGATAATTTAGATTACGTAGTATGTAAGCTTAGGGACTGATGACCTTAGCAGTTAAGTCCCATCAGATTTCACACACATTTGAACATTCTGCCCTCGACATATTGCGAAAATACGCGTTTAAATTTAGTGGTAGGCATAAATGCCTTCTTCAAAACTTAATTTGATCAATTAGTTCAGGATCTCATTCAAAGTGTAAATAGTTGCGAAATTATATTCTCATACTCCACCTCTTAGCAACAAATAATCCCGAACAAACAAGAAGCATTATGACGGATCCAGGGATTAGTGACCACAAGGATGTTGTAGCGAGACTGAATATCGTAAGATCCAACCCCACCCCCCACCCCCTCGCACGTAAACTGAAAATATGTCTACAGAGTGCTCTAAAATTCCCCTTACAGTATTCTAGGACGTGTGGAGAGGACTGAGTAGACAATATTTTGAATAGGAACCCATGCCCGAAAACGTGTAGCCTCCGTGCCGCAGCCGTTTGAAAACATGTTTGCTAGGGCAGTCATTGTTGGAGGGTGCTTACGTCGGATAGGCTGATATCATTTGACGTCTGTCCTACCTCTCTGGACTGGTTTAAGCCTCACTCACGTGTCTGTGAGTATTAGACCAACAGGGTTGAAAACACGTTTGCAGAAGACACCGACATGATCCTTCCGTATGGCGGCGTCACGGTAACAGAAGAGCTGCCCGCCGCCTTTATCAAGATCGTTATCCTCGAAGTCTGGCTCCATTGCATACCCCTCCGACACAATTCCGCAACGGTTGCGAGAAAGGAGTACCTTCACTGTCGCGAGAAGTGACCGCGGTGCTCTAAGGAGACGCCGCACACCCGAACAGATTAAGTTTCCTTTTTGTTTCTTTGGTTATTAAAAAGTAGACTTGTAAAACAAAATAAATTACACTACTGGCCATTAAAATTGTTACACCGAGAAGAAATGCAGATTATAAAGGGGTATTCATTGGACAAATACACTATATTAGAACTGACATATGAATATATTTTCACGCAATTTGGGTGCATAGATCCTGAGAAATCAGTACCCAGAACAACCACCTCTGGTCGTAGTAACGGCCTTGATACGCCTGGGCATTGAGTCGACCAGACCTTGGATGGCGTGTACAGGTGCAGCTGCCCATGCATCTTCAACACGATACCACAGTTCATCAAGAGTAGTTGCTGACGTATTGTGACGAGCCAGTTGGTCGGCCACCATTGACCAGACTTTTCAATTGGTGAGAGATCTGAAGAATGTGCTGCTCAGGGCAGCAGTCGAACATTTTCTGTACCCAGAAAGACCCGTACAGGACCTGCAACATGCGGTCGTGCATTATCCTGCTGAAAATTAGGGTTTCGCAGGGATCGAATGAAGGGTACAGCCACAGGTCGTAACACATCTGAAATGTAACGTCCACTGTTCAAACTGCCGTCAATGCGAACAAGAGGTGACCGAGACGTGTAACCAGTGGCACCCCATACCATCACGCCGGGTGATACGCCAGTATGGCAATGACGAATACACGCTTCCAATGTGCGTTCACCGCGATGTCGCTAAACACGGATGCGACCATCATCGTGCTGTAAACAGAACCTGGATTCATCCGAGAAAATGACGTTTTGCCACTCGTGCACCCAGGTTCGTCGTTGAGTAGACCATCGCAGGTGCTCCTGTCTGTGATGCAAGGGTAACCGCGGTCACGGTCTCCGAGCTGATAGTCCATGCTGCTGCAAACGTCGTCGAACTGTTCGTGCAGATGGTTGTTGTCTTGGAAACGTCCCCATCTGTTGACTCATGGATCGAGACGTGGCTGCACGATCCGTTACAGCCATGCGGATAAGATGCCTGTCATCTCGACTGCTAGTGATACGAGGCAGTTGGGATCCAGCACGGCGTTCCGTATTACCCTCCTGAATCCACCGATTTCATATTCCGCTAACAGTCATTGGATCTCGACCAACGCGAGCAGGATTGTCGCGATACGATAAACCGAAATCGCGATAGGCTGCAATCCGACCTTTATCAAAGTCGGAAACGTGATGGTAGGCATTTCTCCTCCTTACACGAGGCATCACAACAACGTTTCACCAGACAACGCCGGTCAACTGCTGTATGAGAAATAGGTTGGAAACTTTCCTCATGTCAGCACGTTGTAGGTGTCGCCACCGGCGCCAACCTTGTGTGAATGCTCTGAAAAGCTAATCATTTCCATATCGCAGCCTCTTCTTCCTGTCGGTTAAATTTCGCGTCTGTAGCACTTCATCTTCGTGGTGTAGCAGTTTTAATGGCCAGTAATATACTTGTAAAAGTGGTCGGGTTACCAACACGTTTTCATACGATTGAAGCACGGAAATGGTACGTTTCCGAACATGGGTTCAAATTCAAAATATTATCTACCCAGTCGTCTGTACAAGTCCTAGAAGTTTGCAAGGAGGATTTTAGAGCACCCTGTTGTTAGAAAGGCAGATAAAAAAATCGCTTGGCGGCTACTTAAGAGACAGCCCCCATCCGTTCCGAACTGTGAAAGTGTAGTCCAGACGTTGCTTAAATTCAATAACATATTACTGACTGCAAGGGAGAGATTTGTACCAAATAAATTAATAAGAGCATGAAGTGAACGCCCCCCCCCCCGCCTCCTCCCCCCATGGTACAAAACACAGATCAGAACACTGTGCCAGAAGCAACGGAAAATGCATGCCAAATTTAAAAGAACGCAAAATCCCCAAGACTGACGTAGGTTTACAGAAGTTCGAAATTTTGCGCGGACTTCAATGTGAGATTCATTTCATACTTTTCACAACGAAACTTTGTTTGAAAATTTGGCAGATAATCCAAAGAGATTCTGGTCGTATGGGAGGAAATACAAATGGTTCAAATGGCTCTAAGCTCTATGGGACTTAACATCTGAGGTCATCAGAACTACTTAAACCTAACTAACCTAAGGACATCACACACATCCGTGCCAGAGGCAGGATTCGAACCTGCGACCGTAGCAGCAGCGCGGTTCCGGACTACAGCGCCTAGAACCGCTCGGCCACAACGGCCGGCTGAGGAAATACACATACAATACTTTTACAGCCCGATAGCGATGATAATGTTACCGACGACTGTGTCACTAAAGTGTAATTATTAGATACGGTTTCCCGAAAGAACTTCACCAAAGAAGAGGAAGTAAATGTTCCAGAACTCGAATCATGAACGACTGCCAACATAAGTAACTTAAAAGTAGATCTTCTTCTTGTAGCAAAGCAATTTAAATCACTTGATAAAGGCAAGCCTCCGGTCGAGATTGTACAGCAATTAAATTCCTTTCGGAGTATGTTGATAGTCCGTGCTTAACAATCACTTAAAAAGGCTGTCCGACCAAAGACCGGCACCAAAAAACTGGTAAGTTATACTACTACTCAAGAAAGAAGGTAGGAGTAATCTGATGAATTACAGCTCCCTATCACTGACGTCGATATACAATAGGTTTTTATAAGTTGTGTTCTGTTTTCACAGAATGAATTAACTCGAGGAAAACGCTGTGTTGACATACACAGTCAGCACGGATTCGGAAAATATCGTTCGTGTGTAACACAATTAGTTCTATAATCACACGAGGTAATGAGTGCTATGGACAGGGGAACCCTGATTAATTCCGTACTTCTAGAAACCCAAAGGGCTTTTTGTACCGTTCCTCGTAAGCGACTTCTAATCAAACTGCCTGTCTATTCAGTATCGTTTCAATTGTGCCACTGGATTTGTGATATCCCGTCAGAAAGGCCACAGTTCGTGATAATATACGGTAAGTAACCGAGTAAAACAGAAATTACATCTGGCCTTCCCCAAGGAAGTGTTGTTGGCCCTCTGCTGTTCAACATCTATATAAATCATTTAGGAGACAGTCTGAGCACCTCTCTTAGACTGTTCGCAGATGATGCTGTCATTTAGCGTCTAGTAAAGTCATAAGAAGGTGAAAAAGCAATTGCAAAATGATATAGACACGTTATCAGTCTGGCGCAAAAAGTGGAAATTGACTCTAAATAATGAAAAGTGTAAAGTCATCCACATGAGTACTAAAAGGAATGTGTTAAATTTCGGTTACATGATAAATCACACAAATGTGAAGGTTGTAAGTTCAGTATAATACCTAGGAGCTACAATTACGAACACTTTCATTGGAACTATCACACTGATAGTGAAGTGGGAAGGCAAACCAAAGAATGCGTTTTATTGGCAGAACCCTTAGAAGAGGCGGCAGGTCTATTAAAAACACTGACTACGCTGAGCTTGTCCGCCCTTTGCTAAAGTATTACTGTGGAGTGTGGGATCCTTACCAGATAGAATTGACGGTGGACATCGAAAAGATTCAAAAAAGGGCAGCTCGTTTTGTTTTATCCCGAACTAGAGGAAAGTGTGTCACTGATACGATGATACACACTACTTAATCTATCTTAAACTAACTTACGTTAAAGACAACACACACACTCATGCCCGAGGGCGGCCTCGAACCTCCGACGGAGGGAGCCGCGCTGTCCGTGACAACGCGCCTTGGACGTGCGGCTGCCACGGGAGGCAAAATGCAAAAATATTTTGTTGACACACACCACATAGAGGGAAACAATCATTGAGACAAATAAGAGAAACCAGTGCTCGCATGAAAAATTTAAGTGTTCGTTTTTCCCTCGCGCTGTTAGTGGACCGGTAGAAAAATAGAGTGAAATAGTGTTCGATGCCACTGCCAGGAACTCAAGTGTGAATTGCATAGTAGTCATCAAGATGAACAGAATTTAGAATATAGATAATCCCGGAGGAGGATATATATGATGGGCTCCCCCTCCCCCTCTGCGGGCCGCCAGCATTGCTACCAGAGCGCCGCCTCCCCCGCCCTTCCCCCCCCCCCCCCCCCCCCCCACCCTGTCGGCTTCCACGCTATTCGGTCGTTTCTTTCGTCAGTCGACTCGACTGAATCGAGTTATCGAGTAAGAAAAGTAGCGGCCATTCTAGTGATCTCCAAACGTTATTCTTTCTGACATTTGTTCGAGAAAAGTCTCGAAGATTCTACTGTTTTCTTGTACAGAGAACCTTCGATACGCAGCGTTATAAATACGGACTTTCTTAAACTTTGCATGTGACGTGATTATTTTTTCTTACGGTAAAAGTAAAGGTAGCTCAAGATATCTTTAGCGCCCCCTCCTTGAGGTTTTTCTGTATACGCCATTGGATAATCGTAACGAAACACATAACGAATTGTACAACATTTCCACTTAATGTAATAGTTACTAGGTCTCCTTTAAGGTGGATAAATGCAAAATATCGTCCACAACAAGAAAATATTACTTCCTAGTATCACATTACAAAGACGGGGGTAAACTTCTGCAGCCTTACACCGAGCTTAAATATCTGGATTTATCAATAAGATGCGAAACGAAATGAGTCAAACATATAAAATTCAGTAGAAATGAAGGTGAATGGAAAGTTTTTGATTTATGTGGGGATTTGGGAAAGTGCAACAAGATCTTGGTAAGAGCAGTTTGCGAGTACAGGTCAAGTGTATGGAACCCTTATGAAGCAGGTGGGATACCGAACATCAAACAAATTTTGAATCACATCAGAGCATCACAACAGATCAGCACAGTACATACAGACGTACAAGGTAGTTTCAGAAATAGCAGACGAGACTGTCTTCTCGCGGAAACGTCATCGCCAATTTTTGACAACCAGTAGTCAAAGGAGGTTGTTTAACAGTTTTACTGTCTGTGTCATTTTTCTTGCTTGGAAACTATGGGCACAAGATATGAGAGATCCGGGTGTGTTACGCAATACAGACATTCAATTTACCGCTTTCACTAGCAAATGGAGTAGGATAATAAGTACATAATACTATGCTCGAACTACTTTCCTGTGGCTAGTAGAGTATTTGACTAGAGGGAATTATATATATTACAATAAACTCGCAACAGAGTACCATTATGAGGCCCACTCAGTTCCGCACTAAAGCTGAACTTCCCCTGCTTACACAGGAAGAAATATGGGTACTCGACTGAACTTTTCTAGAGGTTGACGTCTAGTCCGTGGAGAAACAGCACGAAAAATATTTCGCGAAAAAAATTAATACGATTACTGCGGGTATGACAATCCCAACATGGAATGCGAGACACACAAACACACATACATAACAATAGCATCAGCGGTAAAATTATTATATATCCATAAGGCTCATCCTTACCTACATTTTCATGGTTGTCCGTATACCAGCAATTCAGTGCCACATAAGCTGCTCTTGAGGAGGCCGCTTACAGTCACATCAGTTTCTCCCATCCACTGAACAAAATTTTTTATGACAGTTTTTTAAAAAAACCTGGTTACACATTACGTCCATGGAAGAAACCAGAGGTTATAAAGAGAACTTTACAGAGTAAACATCGGTTAATAGTTATCTCTGGTGTTTTCGTAAAGAGGTTGATTTGTAAGCATACGTGACCGCAGAATAGGAATATCTATTACAGTGAATTTCAGATGTTCAGGTTCAGTATGGAATTTTTATCGTTGACGTACACGTCCTCGCAGGACACTGGATTTTATAGTACTTTTCAATGAAAAATATTGGTCCCCTCTTTCGGTAAACGTTTTGAATAGGGCCAGTGGTGAGCTTCCGTCTTTCATGCAGGAATATTGTCAACGCTTGTCGTGATGTATGATGGGAACAGAATAAGGTGTTAGCATTTCATGCTACGCAGTCAATGAGAGAGAATCAGGCGGACGACGTGTTTCGACGTAACGTATTCGGAAGACGGAGTGAGACATTGCTGTGAACGTGCATTATTAAATGCAGTTGCTTCTGATTTGAGTCGCAGCTGTTTAAATTGTGCCAACGTCAGCAAACCAGACGACAGCGTCGTAACCCATGATCTATCGAAAAAACAGTGAAACATTTTTAACAATAAAGACAACAAATACAATTGATGCGCCTCTTGGCTGCAACAATTTAAAATGTCTTTGCAGCCTCAAAGCTGACCCTAACTTCTTAATTCCTAACATATTCGTAAAATGCCAGTGATATAGTTGTGACAACGAAAATGATGAAATTAATTTCCGCTAGTTTCACACAACAATTTAACCTTTGAATTTAGAACGTAACGAACCACAATACGGTGATTGGTGACATGAATTTGTAGTGAAAGATTCATCACAAGGAATGTTATTATTGTAATTGACGCAAGTTTCCCTGTCAAAAAGGTACAATATGTTATGAGGTCCCAAGCATAGCCTATTAATTCGTAATTTGTTTTGAAAGTAGGAATGATACACTTGTGATGACGAATACAGTTAAAGTAGTTTTCTCTTTTACTTGCAGTAAGAAATGTCAGCTGCATTAATAGGTCCTAATGTTGGTACAATGCTGTAATTCGTAACATGGTCGAAGGAAAAAAGCAATGAAATATATCTTAAGAGCAATATTATAAATGTAATTTCTGTTAGTGAAACTGTAAAATCCGAACCTAACCTAGTCCTGCAGATCAGCCTGTCACTACAACCAGAGTTTTTTGCTTGCATGTTCGTTGGCTTCGCCAACTCACTTCCAAAGTGTTGCTTCCAACCTAAGCTAGGCTTCGAACTACGCTACAGATCAGCCTGTCACCCAACGAGAGAGTTTTTTACTTTCACATTGGCTGACATCACAATTATCGAATTATATCTGCAGCAGCAACAATTGCTGTTCCTAATAAATAAATGTGTAAAACAGAACAGATAGCCTGACATTGAAGTTTAAATTTAATATTTAAACAGTATCATGCTAGAGCCACGTGACGATTCTGAGAAGCGCAAAATACCATCCCACAGATATTCTTACTCTGTAGATAAGATTAGTGATCTAATTTGTGAGACCGAATATAGAACAGTTGCCTTCTGAGCAATGGGGACGAAAATGCTCGTACTTCGCTTCTCGGCTAGTTACTCAAAACGAAAGTGATTCCGACATGACATCCAGATTAGGAAATTGATTCTGCTCTAGATTTGCTTTGGATTTAGACCCTTATGCCAGTGTCCTGCACAATAACGCTATGAAGTACAACAGAAATACATAAATCAGATATTCTGTTAGACCCATCTTTAACTACATCGAATCTGTAAAGTGAAGCAGGGCCTCCCGTAGAGGGGGAGCAGTGGGGTCAGCCGCTCATACTGAGAATTCATTAGTTTACGAGTATGAAAAGGAGCGTGTAAAACAGGACCAGCATTTATATGACTTAAAGTACACGGAACGTTATCACTAAAATGACCTGAAGATACCTATAAAAGGACCTAATAATGAAATAAAAAAGTAAAGTGTGTTCGACCGTTCGTTTAGGACAACATGTGATTGTAATTAGAAATTCTTCTAACATTTTCTAAAACAACTGAAGTGCGCACTTTCAAAAACAAGACTAAAAAAACGACAAACGGTTATTGATATTTCACAAATGGACATTACATTTGATACAGTAGCGATAAAACACATCGATATTTTCGTTTCAGTACCCTTACAAGGTAAAAGTTAAAAAGACCGATACGACAATAAGCAGGTGAATTATCAGTTTATTTTCAACATGTACGAATACATTGTTGAGCAAAATTGTTGCGTTTTTTCTAGAGGCAAATGCATTGTTAGTTTTCACCAATATCAGAAGAACGAACCGTTGGGTCATAAATAGACGATATGCATGTAAACGTGCAAATATTTAAGTAAAGCCGTAAAAATGACGTCACCCCTGAAAAATTAATTATTGTATCGTACCCATAAGACGAAAAACACAAAATCAAATTTACATTTCTATAACCAAAATATTCGGGATTTTAGTACTTGTGAACGACACATAGCTGATAATAAATGGAAGATTCCATGCCAACAGACTCTCACCATTGAAATAAAAATGATATGAAACTGACGATGCACTGAGTGACGAAACTGCTCTATGTGTACGTGGTGTCATTAAGAGGGATGTCCGTGGCAAGAGTTCTGTCTCGAAACTGTTGCCTTCTTTGAGAGCGAGAAAGTCACCGTCAGAATTCTCACATCACTAGGTGCGCATATCTTCATGAACCTCACATGGCTATTGGTGTACCAAAATAATTACACAATAAAACACTCGACAACAACTTACTCTGTAATAATTCACATAATGGTAAACAACCATTTTTGATTTTCATTCCTCATTTTCTTTGGGCCTTTGTCCCACTTCAACGCGATGTTGGCCTTGTTACTGTGGATTTGGCAATGTTAGTTTCAGACGGTGGCCGGACGCCCTTCCTGTCGCCACCCTGAACCCCCCGGGACGGAATTAGTGTGCCCCAGCTGTCTGCATCTAGTGGAAGCCACGAAACAGTGCGAACATTTTCAAATGTCTGCCAGTCGTGTAACTAAAGCGGAACTTGGAGACCATCCCGGTATTCACCTAGCGGGATGTGGAAAACCGCCTAAAAACCACATCCAGGTTGGCCGACATATCGGCCCTCGTCGTTAATCCGCCGGGCGGATTCGATCCGGCGCCTACCTGAGTCCAGGAAGCAGCGCATTAGCACTCTCGCCAACCCTGGCGGGTGGTTAACAACCATCAGGTGTTAATTTAAAGTAGTATCTTTAGTTACATTTCTTTTCATTTGCTGAAAAGGTGTTCATTTGTACTACACTGACCGACACAAAATTTGCAACACCCAATAAATGATGTGTAACCATTGTGTAATTACCTATTTAATCAAAGTGAAGGACTTCGAACAATGTTTTGAGATGGGGTATTTTATTGGCGTCGCTTCGTGAACAAACAATGAAGCTGCCTATTGGTTTCTGTCTCGGGTTCTTAGGCCGACGTTCATCTAATGATTTTTCTGACGTTTCGCCAGCACGAGTGGCTGGCATTGTCAAAGCTTCACCCTCCATTGCCGGTGGTGAACTGGAGCCGAGCTCGCGGCCGCAAACTATATGTACCTGGCGCGCTAACGTCCGAGGGCTTCTCCGCGGTCATTTCCGGTGCGGTTCTCCTCTTGCTACCTGCGGCGGTTGTTCGCTGCAGTACGGGAAGCCAGGATCCGTTTACCTTAAGGCCGCAACACCTCAAACGAGAAATGCAACACCTGGAAACTGTCCTGAGGAGCAATGGGTACTCCACAAATTATATTAGAAGTATAACAGAGCCAAACACTCGGCGAAGTAAGGAATCAGAAAAAGAAATGTCGGGTACGGCCTTTCTGCCATACATTCCCAGAGTGACGGGCAGAATCGGCCTTATATTACGCAAACATGGCGTCAAGACGATTTTCAAACCGATAAGGAAGATCAAAGAGTGTCTTAGATCGGCGAAGGAGAAAAGAGACCCACCTGCAATGTCGGGAATATACCGTATACCATGCACATGCGGAAAAGTTTATGTCGGAATGACTGGACGGTCAATTAACACCAGGATCAAAGAGCATAAGCGACATTGCAGGTTGGGGCAGGTGGAGAAATCGGCCGTGGCAGGGCACGCACTGAATGAGACCGGCCACGTAATAAAATTTGCCGACACGGAAGTTCTGCTGTAGAGAAGCACTATCACACGCGCTTGTTCAGAGAAGCTGTAGAAATACAAAAACACGCGAACACTTTGAACAAGAAAGAATAAAGCCTTAAGGTAAACGGATCCTGGCTTCCCGTACTGCAGCGAACGACCGTCGCAGGTAGCAAGAGGAGAACCGCACCGGAAATGACCGCGGAGAAGCCCTCGGACGTTGGCGCGCCAGGTACATATAGTCTGCGGCCGCGAGCTCGGCTCCAGTTCACCACCGGCAATGGACGGTGAAGCTTCGACAATGCCAGCCACTCGTGCTGGCGAAACGTCAGAAAAATCATTAGATGAACGTCGGCCGAAGAACCCGAGACAGAAGCCAATAGGCAGTTTGTCAACAAGTGGCCACGGAAGCCTTAACAATTTTGTGAAACAATGAAGCGTTGATTGTTTATTGCACTAGTCTCGACAGCACAGAAAGATACGTATATAGCTTCTTTTCTGTGTTTACTTCGTAGATTCTTACTTACATTGCGTGTGAGTTTCGTATAGGAGGTGTAATTTCGAGTTTTAGTTGCTGTAATCGCAAATTCTGGCAGGTTGTAGAGCAGTCGTCAGGCATTTGTTTTGTTTTGGTCAGTGGCACTTGTCTGTCTAGTAGGCTCTCAGAGACCAGTGTGGCCTGAGCTCCCAGTTGGTGCACATCGACAGCGCAGAAAGATACGTATATAGCTTCTTTTCTGTGTTTACTTCGTAGATTCTTACTTACATTGCGTGTGAGTTTCGTATAGGAGGTGTACTTTCGAGTTCTAGTTACTGTAGTCGTAAATTCAGGCAGATTGTAGCGAAGTCGTTAGGCATTTGTACAGGTTAGTTCATACATTTTTTGCGTGTTTCCCTTGCATTATCTAGGCACAGACTCGTGTTTCAGTAACTGTTGTTCAACATCGATTAGAATGGACAGGGACTTTGATTGCTGTGTTCTGATGAGGGCTGAGTTGGCATCCCTTCGCTCACAGCTGCAGGTGGCGCTGACTTCGGTCGCACAGCTTGACGCTGTTGCCAATGGGCACCACTGTGGGGAGCCGGAATTGGGTATCACAGGGATGTCAACCTCGTCCCGTCTGTCCCCAGATCGGTCTGCCGCTGCGGTTGCCCCGGTTTCTGCCCGCAGTGGGGCTGAGCCCTCGCCTGTGGTTGATTGGGAGGTTGTTCCAAGGCGTGGCAGGCAGCGAAAGACGTCCCCGGAGGCTGATCAGAAAGCCTCCCCGGTGCGTCTGACAAACAGGTTTCAGGTACTGTCTCTGGCTGAGCCAGATGCAGCTGCCTGCCCTGTTTCAGACGATGATTCTCAGCCTTCAAGGTCCGGGTAGTCGCAGAGGGTGGGCTTATTGGTAGTTGGGAGCTCGAATGTTAGGCGCGTAATGGGGCCCCTTAGGGGTATGGCGGCTAAGGAGGGGAAAAAATCCAGTGTGCACTTCGTGTGCATTCCGGGTGGAGTCATTCCTAACGTGGAAAGGGTCCTTCCGGATGCCATGAAGAGCACAGGGTGCAGCCAGCTGCAGGTGGTGGCATATGTCGGCACTAATGACGTGTGTCGCTTTGGATCTGAGGAAATTCTCTCTGGATTCCAGCGGCTATCTGATTTGGTGAAGGCTGCCGGTCTTGCTTACAAGATGAAGGCAGAGCTCATCATCTGCAGCATCGTTGACAGAACCGCCTGCGGACCTTTGGTGCAGAGCCGGGTGGAGGGTCTGAATCAAAGGCTCAGACGGTTTTCCGACCGTGTTGGCTGCAGATTCTGGTGCGGTTTCGGGCTCCGCTGAATAGGTCAGGAGTTCACTACACTCAGCTGGCGGCTAAGCGGGTAGCGGAGGCTGTGTGGCGTGGACTGGGCGGTTTTTTAGGTTAGAAGGCCTCGGCAAAGTACAGGGTGGGCTGCAATCTCAAAGGGTGCATTGCAAATACAGGACGTGCTTGGATCAAGGAACAGTCGGAATTGTAGTTGTAAATTGTTGTAGTTGTGCTGGGAAAGTCCCTGAGCTTCAAGCGCTAATAGAAAGCATAGAAGCTGAAATCGTTCTAGGTACAGAAAGCTGGCTAAAGCCTGAAATAAGTCCCGCAGAAATTTTTACGAAGTCTCAGACGGTGTTCAGGAAAGATCAATTAGGCATAATTGGTGGTGGAGTGTTTGTGTCTGTCAGTAGTGGTTTATCTTGTAGTGAAGTCGAAGTAGATACTCCGTGCAAATTGGTATGGGTCGAGGTTATACTTAACAGCCGAACTAAGTTAATAATTGGCTCCTTCTACCGACCCCCAGACTCCGATGATATAGTTGCTGAACAGTTCAGAGAAAATGTGAGTCTCGTAACAAATAAATACCCCACTCATATGGTTATAGTTGGTGGGGACTTCAACCTTCCCTCCGATTTCTCCACCTGCCCGAACCTGCAATGTCGTTTATGCTCTTTGATCCTGGCGGTAATTGACCGTCCAGTCATTCCGACATAAAATTTTCCGCATATGCATGGTATACGGTATATTCCCGACATTGCAAGTGGGTCTCTTTTCTCCTTCGCCGATCTAAGACACTCTTTGATCTTCCTTGTCGGTTTGAAAATCGTTTTTACGCCATGTTAGCGTAATATACGGCCGATTCTGTCCGTCACTCTGGGAATGTATGGCAGAAAGGCCGTACCCGACATTTCTTTTTCTGGTTCCTTACTTCGCCGAGTGTTTGGCTGTGTTATACTTCTAATATAATTTGTGGAGTACCCACTGCTCCTCAGGACAGTTTCCAGGTGTTGCACTTCTCGTTTGAGGTGTTGCGGCTCACATATTCGTCCTGCTCTCGTTACGAGCGTACTAATCATGCCTCTTTTCTGGCTCGGGTGGTGGTTTGACAGTTTGTGTAGGTATCGGTCCGTGTGTGCCGGTTTTCGATACACGCTGTGCCCCAGATTTTCGCCGTCGCTTGTGACCAGCACATCTAGAAATGGCAGTTTCTTGTCCTTTTCTACTTCCATGGTAAATGTTATGTTGGCGTGGAGGCTGTTCAAGTGTCTTATGAAGTCACTGAGCTGTTCTTCACCATGGCTCCACACCACGAAAGTATCATCGACGTACCTGTACCACACCTTAGGTTTGCAAGTCGCCGAGTCCAGTGCCTTTGGAGGGAAATACTTGTTCAAAACCGGTGGTAGGCAGAAAACATCTTCTGAGATTGTCTTAAATGCTTTCTCCGAAAATTATATCGAGCAGTTAGTCCACGAACCCACGAGAATTGTAAATGGTTGCGAAAACACATTTGACCTCTTAGCCACAAAGAATCCACAGCTAATAGAGAGCATCGTGACTGTTACAGGGATTAGTGATCACAAGGTCGTTGTAGCTAGGCTCAATACCGTTTCTTCCAAATCCACCAGAAACAAACGCAAAATAATTTTATTTAAAAAAGCGGATAAAGTGTCACTAGAAGTCTTCCTAAGAGACAATCTCCATTCCTTCCCAACTGATTATACCCGCGCCGGCGAAACATTGCACTTGACAGTTCGCTTTTTGTCTAGTTAGGTTGGCTATACTGTAAGAACGATGTTGCAACAGCAGCCTCAATACACACAGCAGACGATACAGTTTTCCGTCCCGTCTCGTAAATGCAAGAGATTGAGCAATTACAGTGTATATAAAAACTCGTTTTTAGTTGTACTACAATGACGGGAAGTAAAGAACCGTATAATAATGCATGTAAAAGCATAACAATGCACACCCTTTCGATAACGGAGCAAAGCAATACAAAAAACAAGCATCTGATGACTGGTACTTTAAAATCAATAATGTACGTAGTTTCCAAAATAAATAATAACCGAGATTGCAATAAATAACCAATATTAGTAATTTTTCACTCACTAATTTACAGCGATAATGGCGCAATTCCATCCAGCTCGCCATCGTCACTGTTGTCCGATTCATCGCCAAAACCGTCTTCATCGTCGTCATCAGCAAGACAAATCATTAATTATTCATGGCCACTGATAATGCCTTCTATTGTCTGTGCTGCTCGTATAAGCTACTCGACATGCTCTACTTTTTTTCTCCATGAGGCTGCATCCACAGTCACAAGAGCTCCACGCAACAGCTTTTCCACCTCTGTTATTGTAAAGGACTTGTTGTTGTTGTTCCTTACGTACATTTTTACATCACTCCTTATTAACTCAATAGGGTTGAAATGGCAGTGATATGGTGGCAGCCTTATTACAGTATGACCCTGCGATTTGGCAATTTAGTCTACTACATATGTAGGTGTCGTAGGCTTATTTTCTTTAACAGGAGAATATAATAGAACCTTTGTCATACTCATATCCGCTGCAATATTTCGAGCATGTAACCACTGCACCATAACTTCTTTCCGATCATTTGTGGTTAGGGCTTTGTTTCTGTATCACCGAATGATATGAAGCATTGTCCATTACAATTGTTGTAGGGACAGGAAATTGTTTTAAAAGGTTCCTGAACCACTCAACAAATCGTGTGTGATCCATAACTTCATGGTAATCACCAGTCTTTTTTTGATCTAAAAACTAAAAGTGCGTCAGGGACAAAACCACTGGAGGAGCCTGCATGGACCACAATTAATTTAGCTCCTCTTCCCGTCGGCTGATGGCCGCTACTGCTGGGTGTGTTATCCGTCCAGCATTTACTGACAGCTTCCCCGGCATTAACCCACGTTTCGTCTAGCCAAATTATGGAATGAATGTCTCTGCCCACAATTTTGTGCAAGAAAATGCTACGAGCGGTAACAATATGTGCCCTCTCTAACAGTACTTTGCGTCCTTCTAGCGTTTTGTAACGGAAACCCACATTTTTAGCACAATTTTTAGTGATGTTTTACCACCCCTGAAGAGTTCACTTTCTTTTAAAGAGACTAATAACTTACCTACAGTCGGATACTCTTTTCTGCTATAGTAAGCATAAACATGCCTACGAATTGCATCAGTCTGGAAAGAATCTAAATCTGTGATAGGACTAAGCTGCTTTTTCTTCTTTCCCGGGGTTGCTAAAAACGTATTATTTGATCCAGACAGCTCGGAATCATTACGGCTCACTTCAGTATCTTCCAAGTTTTGTAGTAATACTCCCTTACTTACTACGGTTCTTGCACTAATTCCAAGAGTTTTCGACGAACGTTCCACCACTTTATCGGCAGGAATTGATGGCTGTCCATGAATACTTACGTAGTTTTCCTCCTGCTCGTAAAACTCACGAGTTCTGCGTAGTAACTCCAGTGCCTGGCTGTTTAGCGGCACCCCTCCACGCAAAGAATTGTCACTAGGTGGACGAAGTCTTTTCAGTGGCATTTTCCAAGTATGTAAACTCACAACGTAACAAAAGTCACAACGATATAGCACACAGTACAACGAAAACACGCGGTAAACAACATACAATTCACGTTGTATACACATTCACTAAACAAAGCCGGCAACGTGGGAACTTTGACGTCACAGCACGTGAGTAACAGCAGTGCTCACTGCGCTGTGATTGGCTGGCGCCCCACGCTGAACGCCTAGCGCCTATCGTTCTTCACTTGTTACTCTGTTACGCTGCCAACTTCATACGCAAACGTCAAGTGCAATGTTTCAGCGGTCCGGGTATATGCAAATGTAGACGAGATGTGGCTCAAATTCAAAGATATAGTAGCAACAGCAACTGACAGATTCATACCTCATAAATTGGTAAGAGATGGAACTGATCCCCTATGGTACACAAAACAGGTCCGAACGCTGTTGCAGAGGCAACGGAAAAAGCATGCGAAGTGCAGAAGAACGCGAAAAGTAGATACCTTATGGGTTATAAAGCAACTCAAATCGTTTGATACGGGCAAGTCTTCAGGTCCAGATCGTATACCGACTAGGTTCCTTTCAGATTACGCTGATACAATAGCTCCCTGCTTAGCAATCATATACAACCGCTCGCTCACCGATAGATCTGTACCTAAAGATTGGAAAATTGCGCAGGTCGCACAAGTGTTTAAGAAGGGTAGTAGGAGTAATCCATCGAACTACAGACCTACATCATTGACGTCGGTTTGCAGTAGGGTTTTGGAGCATATACTGTATTCAAACATTCCGAATCACCTCGAAGGGAACGATCTATTGATACGTAATCAGCATGGTTTCAGAAAACATCGTTCTTGTGCAACACAGCTAGCTCTTTATTCGCACGAAGTAATGGCCGCTATCGACAGGGGATCTCAAGTTGATTCCGTATTTCTAGATTTCCGGAAAGCTTTTGACACCGTTCATCACAAGCGACTTCTAATCAAGCTGCAGGCCTATGGGGTATCGTCTCAGTTGTGCGACTAGATTCGTGATTTCGTGTGAGGAAGGTCGCAGTTCGTAGTAATAGACGGCAAATCATCGAGTAAAACTGAAGTGATATCGGGTGTTCCCCAGGGAAGCGTCCTGGGATCTCTGCTGTTCGTGATCTGTATAAATGACCTGGGTGACAATCTGAGCAGTTCTCTTAGGTTGTTCGCAGATGATGCTGTAATTTACCGTCATCCGAAGACCAGTATCAGTTGCAAAGCGATTTATAAAAGATTGCTGAATGGTGTGGCAGGTGGCAGTTGACGCTAAATAAGTGTGAGGTGATCCACATGAGTTCCAGAACAAATACGTTGGAATTTGATTACTCGTTAAATAGTACAATTCTCAAGGCTGTCAATTCAACTAAGTACCTGGGTGTTAAAATTACGAACAACTTCAGTCGGAAAGACCACATAGATAATATTGTGGGGAAGGCAAGCCAAAGGTTGCGTTTCATTGGCAGGACACTTAGAAGATGCAACAAGTCCACTAAAGAGACAGCTTACCCTACACTCGTTCGTCCTCTGTTAGAATATTGCTGCGCGGTGTGGGTCTCTTACCGGGTGGGATTGACGGAGGACATCGAAAGGGTGCAAGGAAGGGCAGCTCGTTTTGTATTATCACGTAATAGGGGAGAGAGTGTGGCAGATATGATACGCGAGTTGGGATGGAAGTCATTAAAGCAAAGACGTTTTTTGTCGCGGCGAGATCTATTTACGAAATTTCAGTCACCAACTTTCTCTTCCGAATGCGAAAATATTTTGTTGAGTACAACCTACATAGGTAGGAATGATCATCAAAATAAAATAAGAGAAATCAGAGCTCGAACAGAAGGGTTTAGGTGTTCATTTTTCCCGCGCGCTGATCGGGAGTAGAATGGTAGAGAGATAGTATGATTGTGGTTCGATGAACCCTCTGCCAAGCACTTAAATGTGAATTGCAGAGTAATCATGTAGATGTAGATATTGTTTCCTGCGCATCTTGCAAAACACATCACTGAATGTGAGCAGATAATGTTCCCCACTCTTTTAGCCCGTATTGTTGTACCTTGAATTCTTCCTGTCGACCAAACGTGTGTGTAGGATCTTTCTGGAGTAAACATTCCGTTAAGCCTTGAACAATCTGCGAAAGCTGTTTGGTGGAAGATGGTCACAGCATGCACTAAATTGCTTAATTGTTGAGGACTAAATCTTCCATAATTTCTAGAACTGTACGAAAGTAGAAGGAACTGGAGGCTTTGCAAGCAGACCAGGAACAGGCTCAAGAAGATCAACTTCGGAGAGAGATGACCGTTTCTTACAACTTCGAGTTCTCCACAACCATCACACCACCACTACTGAAGTACAAAATCGACTCCACCAGTTTCGAGGAAGACTGGAAGAAGCCAATCCACAGTCCAGAAGACATGCTACAGGTCCGGAACTCACCAGATAACATTGAACAGCACGACTGCGTTTCACAAGGGAACATCTTGACTGGACAGTACAACAATGGGATCAAGTGTTGTTCACTGATGAGTCGCGATTTGGTCTCCGATCACCTGACGGAAGAGAGAGGGTCTAAAGAAGGCCAGAGGAAAGGTATTCCCCTTGCACATTCTCATCCAGGACGCCTTTTTAGGGTTGTTCTGTGATGGTGACGCCAAGAACCAATACAAGTGAAAGGACGGATTTGGTCTCTGTGGAGCAGGGGAGCCTTACCGCACATTTTTTTGTGGAGTAAATCTTTCTGGAGCATGCTTTGCCATTCTCTCCATTTACTGGTGATGATTGTACGCTAAATACAATGCACATGTTGCGAGAATTGTGTAAGAGTTATTGGATGAAACAGGGATTCATGCTATGGGTCGGCTTGCTCGAAGCCCTGATCTGAATCCTACTGCGCACATTTGGGACTGGCAGGTGAGAAGAGCCCATCAGCACTCTCCGGAGATACTACAGGGCTTAGGAAACGCCCTCCTGGAAGAAGGTGATATGATTCATCAACAGGACGTTACCGCATTAATCAGGAGCATGCCAGAAAGGCTGAATGCCATCATTGGCGCAAGAGGTGGCAATACATGCGTTTGCAGATATGAACAAATGTCTCAGAGATCATCTCCAACGCCTATGAAGAAAAGTGCGAAGTGTGTAACATAAAAATATAGATGGATTACCTTTATGAACTTACTCAAAATTACCTCTAGGTATGCATCTCTGGCTTAATTCGTTAATAACTGTCTTTTTTTTCATTGTTGTAAACTTAGATGGGACCGTATCACACTATTCCATCATAAGATAGTGGATTAGAGTCGTAAAAGTGTAATAAATTTAAAATAAATTTCAGTTTTTATAAGAAAATAAAGCGTTGCGTTTTTCATGCCAGTCAGTGTATATGGCCGCTGATGGGTTGAAGTAGGAAGCCGTCGTATTGGATCTATTGCTAACCTCAGAGGTCTGACAGTGGATTGTGCTCGCAGAGTAATTGTTGCACAGTAGTTTTCACTGAATTAACTTCATAATCTCTACTACAAATTAGCAACACATCTCATTAAGAACTACTCTATAACCCGCTGTCAGAAAATTCAACTCATGGGACGACGTGAGGGAGTTGTCGGCAGTGAATGAAGTAATTTCTCAATTTTTCGTAGACTGAAATACGTTGTAAGTGAGCAGTGATGTAAGAACGTGATTTTATCTACATCTATATGACTGCTCTAAAATTCACAATAAAACCGCCTAGCAGAGGGTTCTTAGAAACCATCTTCAGACTATTCCTCTGCTGTTCCAGTATTTATCAGCGCGTGAGAAAAATGAACGCTTAAATTTTCCTGTGGGAGCTTTGATTTCTCTTATTTCATTATGATTATCATTTCTCTAAATGTAGATTGGTACCAATAAAATAAAAGGAAAATTGGTGATTAAAATTTCATGATAAGATCTCACCGCATCGAGAAATGCCTTTATTATCATTATTGCAATCTCAGCTCTCTTCCGTGACACTCTCTACCCTGTTTCGCTATAATAAAAAACGAGCTGCCATTCTTTGAACTTTCTTGATGTCCTCCGTCAATTCAATCTGGTATGGATCCCATACAGAGCAGCAGTACTCTAGCAGAGACGAACAAGAGTAGTATAGGCAGTCTCTTTAGCAGACCTGTTGCATCTTCTAATTGTTCTGCCAATAACTCACATTCTTTGGTTTGCCTTCCCCATAAAATTATCAATGTGCTCTTTCCAACTTATGTTGTTCAGATTACAATTCCTAGGCATTTATTCGAACTGACAGCCCTTTGTGGTCATGCGGAAGACCTCGCAGTTTTTCTTACTGAGAGACAACTGCCATTTTCGCTCCATTCAGATATTGTGCGTAAATCATTTTGCAATTGATTTTGATCTTCTGGTTACTTTACTAGACGTTACATGAGAGCCTCATGTGCAAGGCACCTAAGAGAGCTGCTTAGATTTATCTCCTAAACTATTTATGTAGGTTAGGGATATCAGAGGGGCTATACATCTTCCTATGGGAACGCCGGCTATCACTGCAGTTTCACGCGACAGTTTTCCGTCGATTATTACTGTGACCGCCGGCCGGTGTGGCCGTGCGGTTCTAGGCGCGTCAGTCTGGAACCGCGTGACCGCTACGGTCGCAGGTTCGAATCCTGCCTCGGGCATGGATGTGTGTGATGTCCTTAGGTTAGTTAGGTTTAAGTAGTTCTAAGTTCTAGGGGACTAATGACCACAGATGTTGAGTCCCATAGTGCTCAGAGCCATTTGAACCATTACTGTGACCTTTCTGAGAGGAAATCTCGCATCCAGTAGCACAGCTGAAGCGATACTCCAAAGGCACACAATTTGATTAGTAGTGCGTTGTGAGTAATGGTGTCAAAAGTGTTATGGAAATATTGGACTCAGTCTTCGATCCCCTGTCGATAGTACAGAACAGAGTGAAAAATAACAGATATTCGTAAGTATTTTGTATCTCATAAACGAATGTAAACTGAAAATGGGAGTGAGGGGACCGAAAATATGCTAACAGTACCTGCGATGAAGAATCATAATAAAAGGTTGAGTCAAATTCATATATCTCTATTAAAAATCCCGGTAATTGTACTGATGGAGTAAATCTAGACCTAGCCAGTACCTCTGCCACTTTCAGTGCTTTGGCGAAAGGGGCAGCAGTCTGCTGGTCATTATACCTGTGTCTAAAGCTACGTTGAAGAAAGTGAGATAGACGATCCCCTAAAACAGTGTTGGGCAAGCCGCGACCCTCGGCCCGTGCGTGGTCCACGTGCCTTCTCCTTGCGGCCCGTGACTATCTTATAAACAAAGGTTGTATCATTAGGAATTATATCACTTTTGTGTCAAAACTGAATTAGTAGTAACGGATGACCAGTGAACGAAACGCCAGCCGCGACGACATTTACATCCCGTGCGCAAACAGCGCCGGAGGATCGGGCGAAGCGATTTACAGTGCGTCCACAAAGCTGTCCGAAACTAACAACTATTTTGTTTTGAATTTAGTTGAGTGGGAGAGTTTTCTTTATTCGACACACTTTTGAAGCCACAGAGCCAAATAGCGTGTACGCAACATAATAATACTTTGGTTGTTGCAGCCTCTACTCTGGAAATTGGAAATTTGTGGTAAGTTCAATGGGACCAAACTGGTGACTCATCGGTCCCTAGGCTAACATACTACTTAATCCAACTTAAACTTACACTAAGGACAACACACACACCCATACCCAAGGGAGGACTCGAACATGCGACGGGGTGGGGGGGGGGGGGGGGGAGCCGCGCGAACCGTGGCTAGGCGCCCCAGACCGCGGCCCTCTATTCTGTGTTGTAGGCTTAATAACTTCCAGCGATGGCTTCAAAGAAAAGCAATTTACTGGAAGAAAATATTGTGCTTATGATTCATGGACACATTTACACGTTGTTGTTGATTGTGAAGGAAAACACCTACGCTTGATATAGTAAAAAGCTATTGCTGTCCAAAAAGAATATGATGTCAAACTCCATTACTGTGACATCGACCAATCGATCGAAGAAAATGGCATGATACCAAAGTCGACAACACACATCGATACAACAGACATTAGTGATATATCGTTGCAATCCGCAATGACGAATGAGAGAGGCTGTAGAATACATGCCTTCTCTCTCACCGCCGCAGTGCCCTCGGAAGGACGTCAACACGCGTAGAGCCGAGCATGGAAGTACTGTACCACCCCCAGATCGTGACCTCCACTGAAGCAGTCAACATCATCGAGCAGAAATAGTATTTTAAAAGTCTCAGAAAGAAACGTACTTTTGTAAATGTGGAACATTGTACTTCAAGAAAAGAGTTTATTAGTGCATCAAATGATACTTCAATTGTCAATTACAGTTGTAAATTATCAAGCACTCCTGTAAGGATTGTATCAAGCTATGTCCTTTTACCACTGGTGTGATAAAGTGAACTAATACTTCACCTGTTGTAGTTCCGAGGAGCCATCCCCAGAGCAATAAAAGATCCTACAGTTATGGGCCGACAATTGTAGTTTCGAAATAGTAGTGTCTGGGTTATTAAGAAGTACGATGTGACATTCCTTCGAACACGCGTGCATTTAGTCTACCATCGGCAGTGACTGCGCGCAACGTGTAAACATCGGCTGTGCACCGGTGTGTGCACCACAGCTTTTTACGCCGATTCAGCCAGACGTGTTGGACGTGTTGTGAGTAACGAATGCAATCACATATTCGTATAGAAGGCTCCCGTTAAAATTCAGTGTCAATGACGTTAAATCACGACAGAGGATTCATACGATAGAACGGTTCATGGAAGATAAAGTCAAAACACATCCGCAAGAAAGGGTGGTGATACATTTATTCATTGCTTCCAGCATTGCCTATGCGAAGCTTTTAAACGAACTGCCTTGTGAACGACTTCCACAGCAATCAAAGGACGGTTATTGAATTGATTCTGTCATGGTGAAGTGAAAGTTTGCGCAGTCACAGTGGACTGTAATAAAAAAAAATGGGGGTTCCTATTTTGACCTATGGCAGCGCCATCTAGCGGGCCAACCATGGCGCCATTTGGTTTCCCCTTCAAGCTAGACAAGTTTAGTTCTTTGTAGTTTTTTCGTTTGACGCTTATTTCGTGATATATTTTGCCCAGTCAAGATCAATGGACCACCCTGTATAGTTAAAGGCTACCCAGCCATTGACCTTCGTCTGTGCGAATGTGTACAGGTTGCCCCAACTCTTACGGGAATCGTCGCCTTAGTGTGCACGAGTACTGAATGGATGGGCAAATATCTATTAGGTACATTACGTATGTAGATTGTGGACAGGTGCGAATGTGGGTCTCACAGGATGCCTGCAAGGAATAAGTCCCTGTAGTCGCGCTATTCATCTGTGCCCTCGGTGGCTCAAATGGATAGAGCGGCTGCCATGTAAGCGGAAGATCCGAAGATCCCGGGTTCGAGTCCCGGTCGGGGCACACATTTTCTGCTGTCCCCATGGAGGTATATCAACAACTCCTATCGGCAGCTGAGGGTTTCAATTAATTATCTCTTATAACAGTGTTCTGTACCGACCTTCCTGCCTAGCTCACAATCCGGCGAATACTTAAGCAGATACTTCCGTGACAAAAGGACTAGCGCCGTGTAGCGCCAAGTCCAAAGTGAACAAACGCGAATTTTGCTTACGATACACCTGCAACAATGAAAATGTTTCGCGCTCAAAAATAGTTAATTCTTATGTATTTCCGACTGCTGGAGCAGCAACGCTCCAGCAGGTCGCAGGGAATGGGCGCGGACCACAGAGGAAGCGCCTGCAGCTGTTGGTGGAGGGGGAAGGCCATAGGCATAAATACTGGACCAGGTCCACTCGAGGAGTAGTCTCAGGTCGCACCTGATGAAGGCCACGAGCTACGTGACCGAAATATCGTGCAAGTACGATAAGTACGATGCTGATATCCGGCAGAACACCCGATAACCCAAGATGTCATTAGATCGCCGGGAAAGCCTGAACAGTTACATCAAAAGTCTCTACAGGGAGGAGATGTATCAGAATATCAAGAAGCTGGACAATCTACGGCAGAAGAAAGGGAAGATGCTGAGTTCTCTCAGTTTTTTGCTGAGGTGTCGAGTTGGAGAAGTGGTACCAGTATTTGCCAGAATTAAACATCACATCATCTCCAGAGCGGCGAACAAGATAAAACGCAGAGCCAGCATGGTACTGGTGAGAGAGAGGATTCGAGATATGCGCCACAGGCTAGATGTTGTGGCCAGGGAGCTGTTACACATTCATCTGTACAAGGCAGCCTCCTTAACAAGAGAAGATTGGGACTGGTAGACCGTGCCTCCTGGTCTTTAGCTGAGTGTGCTAGAAGGAATGCCTCATCTTGCCAATCTGCAAAGTTTGACCGCATGAGTAAGAAAGCACAGCAGATGGAAGAGACACGCACTGTGACGAATCTGAGTGGCATACAATTTGATGATACAACCTTAAAGGTGCTCATCAAGGGTCTCAACTTTGCTACGACCCATAGAAACGTACCTGTTTCAGGTTTCGTCAGTGCAGTAGAGCAAGTTGCAGCCACACTTCCACCTAATGTGGCAGAGGAAGTCCGCCGAGAGACCTGCAGGGCCCTCACCAAGGTCAGGCCGCCGAATTCGAACATCATAACCGAGGAGAGGCTTGCACTCAAGAATCTACGGGAAGACAACAGCATTGTGGTACTGCCAGCAGACAAAGGGACCTCCACTGTCATCTTGCAGTGGGTGGATTATGACGAGAAAGTACGTCAACTTCTGGAGGACCCTGCATACAGAATTCTGGAGTGTGACCCCACGGACAAGGTGGCCAAGAGGACTAGTGCTCTCTTGAAGGAAACAGGTATGCCCGATAAGATCATCAGACAACTACGGAAAAGGCGCCAGTGCCACCTAGACTGTATGGTGTACCTAAAATACACAAGGAGGGCGTGCCCCTACGTCCTATTGTCAGTAATATTGGGGCACCTACGTACACAACAGCCAAGTACTTGAAAGGTCTCCTGTCTCCATATGTGGGGCAATGTATTCACCACATCCGCAACTCAGAAGATTTCCTGCAACGCCTCAAGCAACTGCACATCACAGATTCGGACATCATGGTTAGTTTTGATGTGGTATCGCTGTTCACCAGGGTCCCACTGAAGGACTCACTAGAACTAATTGCAGAGATATTTGACGGTGCTCTGTTGGACCTGTTCAGTCATACACTGACATCCACGTGTTTCCTGTACAGAAATCAATATTACGAGCAAACTGAAGGTGTAGCAATGGGCAGCCCACTGTCCCCTGTGGTTGTCAACATTTTTATGGAGAGTTTTGTGGAGAGGGCATTGGAGACAGCCACATTTAAACCCACATGCTTCTTTAGGTATGTGGA
Organism: Schistocerca piceifrons; assembly: GCF_021461385.2. Lineage (NCBI taxonomy): Eukaryota > Metazoa > Arthropoda > Insecta > Orthoptera > Acrididae > Schistocerca > Schistocerca piceifrons. Next base: position 106,377,846 of record NC_060139.1, read on the forward strand.
TGACACCTCCGTGATCTGGCCACATGGGATGGACAGGCTCAATGAGTGTCTTGAACATCTTAACTCATGCCACCCTAATATCAAGTTCACCATGGAACTGGAGAAGAATGGCCAGCTGCCATTTCTGGATGTACTAGTCCAGAGGAAAGCAGGTGGATCAATTGGCCACAGTGTGTACCGAAAACCAACACACACTGATTTATATCTGCAGGCCAGCAGCTGTCACCACCCTGCACAGAAGAATGGGGTTCTGAAGACTTTGGTCCACAGAGCACGTGCCCTGTCAGACCAAGAGAATCTACCTATAGAGATAGAACGTCTTAAAACAGTTTTCTCCAAGAATGGATACACGGACAGACAAATTGAGAGGGCACTCCAACCAGCCACTATACCACAGGTTCCTGAAGAAGACCAAGATGAAGCAAAGAAGGTGCCATATCTGCCCTATGCTGGCTCTATTTCTGCCAGAATCAGTAGGATCCTCCGTAAACACAATATAAAGTGTGCTTTCTGTCCATCCAACAAGATCGGGGGACGGCTGGGGAGTGTCAAGGACGACCCGGTGTTACAAAAACCAGGGATTTACAATATCCTTGTCAATGTGACATGTCCTACATTGGCCAGACGACAAGAACTGTGGAGATCAGGTGCAAAGAACATCACAGGCACACTAGAATAAGACAGGTGACTAAGTCAGCTATTGCTGAACACTGTCTAGAACTAGACCATGCCATGAAGTATGAGGATACCAAGATTCTAGCACAAACACCCAGATTTTGGGACAGTGTTATAAGAGAATCGATAGAAATTAAAATGGCTGACGATCTTATGAACACACACAGGGTATCAGCTAAGCAGAGCCTGGGATCCGGCTCTGGAATTGTTAAAGGAGCAACGGGGCCAGCTGCAACACTACACAAACAGAAGAACCAGAGACATGGAGATGGTAAACGAGCCCCTGACGGACTGCCAGGCGCACCAGACCGAAGATGGAACACCCAGAAGTGGGACTGGTGGGCGCGGACCGCAGAGATAACATCCAGAGCCGCAGTGGACGAAAAACGGAGCGGCAACGCTCCAACAGGTCGTGGTGAGCGGGCGCGGACCGCAGGGGGAACGCTTGGTACCCCAGACCGTAGATGAAACCCCCACGAGCGGGTTTGGTGGGCGCGGACCGCAGAGGGAACACCTAGAACCGCAGCGGACGGAAAACGGAGCAGCAACGCTCCAGCAGGTCGCAGGGAATGGGCGCGGACCACAGAGGAAGCGCCTGCAGCCGTTGGTGGAGGGGGAAGGCCATAGGCATAAATACAGGACCAGGTCCACTCGGGGAGTAGTCTCAGGTTGCACCTAATGAAGGCCACGAGCTACGAGACCGAAATATCGTGCAAGTACGTCGCTGATATCCGGCAGAACACCCGACAACCCAAGATGTCAAATTATTTCCTGTTTCTTCTATTGTTTCCATAATGTCTAACAAAATGTTGACATCATTAGAATGTATGAAATAAAAAACACATATGTAGGTTTTCAGGAGAAGTAAATAATTTAGATTGCATACCACATTCAGCATATTTTATCTTAGCAAGGCTGAAAATATTAACTGGGTTCCATATTACTGTGAAACGCTGCACAAAGACAGATGATATTATCACCATATACCAAAAAATCACCCAAAGAAAATTAACTCAGCTATCTGCATTGCCTCCATCCTTGCATGCCTCAGCGATACAGATAGCTGTACCGTAGGTGCAAACACAACGGAGGGGTATCTGTTGAGAGGCCAGACAAGCGTGTGGTTCCTGAAGAGGGGCAGCAGCCTTTTCAGTAGTTGCAGGGGCAACAGTCTGGATGATTGACTGATCTGGCCTTGTAACACTAACCAAAACGGCCTTGCTGTGCTGGTACTGCGAACGGCTGAAAGCAAGGGGAAACTACAGCCGTAATTTTTCCCGAGGGCATGCAGCTTTACTGTATAGCTAAATGATGATGGCGTCTTGAGTAAAATATTCCGGAGGTAAAGTAGTCCCCCATTCGGATCTCCAGGCGGGGACTATTCAGGAGGATGTCGTTATCAGGAGAAAGAAAACTGGCGTTCTACGGATCGGAGCGTGGAAGGTCAGATCCCTTAATCGCGCAGGTACGTTAGAAAATTTAAAAAGGGAAATGGATAGGTTAAAGTTAGGTAAAGGGGGAATTAGTGAAGTTCGGTGGCAGAAGGAACAAGACTTTTGGTCACGCGAATACAGGGTTATAAATACAAAATCAAATAGGGGTAATGCAGGAGTCGATTTAATAATGAATAAAAAATAGGAGTACAGGTAAACTACTACAAACAGCATAGCGAACGCCTTATTGTGGCCAAGATAGACACGAAGCCCACGCCTAATAGAGTAGTACAAGTTTATACGCCAACTAGCACTGCAGATGACGAAGAAATTGATGAAATGTATGATGAAACAAAAGAAATTATTCAGATAGTGAAGGGAGACGAAAATTTAATAGTCATGGGTGACAGGAATTCGGTAGTAGGAAAAGGGAGAGAAGGAAACTTAGTAGGTGAATGTGGATTGGGGCTAAGAAATGAAAGAGGAAGCTGCCTGGTAGAATTTTGCACAGAGCACAACTCAATCATAGCTAACACTTGGTTCAAGAATCATAAAAGAAGGTTGTGTACATGGAAGAAGCCTGGAGATACTGACAGGTTACAGATAGATTATATAATGGTAAGACAGAGATTTAGGAACCAGGTTTTAAATTGTAAGACATTTCCAGGGGCAGATGTGGACCATATTCTATTGGGTATGAACTGTAGATTAAAACTGAAGAAGCTGCAAAAAGGTGGGAATTTAAGGAGATGGGACCTGAATAAACTGACTAAACCAGAGGTTGTACAGAGTTTCAGGGAGAGCATAAGGGAACAATTGACAGGAATGGAGGAAAGAAATACAGTAGAAGAAGAATTGGTAGCTTTGAGAGATGAAGTAGTGAAGGCAGCAGAGAATCAAAGACGAGGACTTGTAGAAATCCTTGGGTAACAGAAGAAATACTGATTTTAATTGATGAAAGGAGAAAATATAAAAATGCAGTAAATGAAGCAGGCAAAAAGGAATACAAACGCCTCGAAAATGAGATTGACAGGAAGTGCAAAATGGCTAAGCAGGCATGGCTAGAGGACAAATGTAAGGATGTAGAGGCTTATCTCACTAGGGGTAAGATAGATACTGACTACAGGAAAATTAAAGAGACCTTTGGAGAAAAGAGAACCACTTGTATGAATATCAAGAGCTCACATGGAAACCCAGTTCTAAGCAAAGAAGGGAAAGCAGAAAGGTGGATGGGGTATATAGAGGGTCTATACAAGGGCGATGTACTAGAGGAAAATGTTATGGAAATGGAAGAGGATGTAGATGAAGATGAAATGGGAGATATGATACTGCGTGAAGAGTTTGATAGAGCACTGAAAGACCTGAGTCGAAACAAGGCCCCGGGAGTAGACAACATCCCATTAGAACTACTGACGGCCTTGGGAGAGCCAGTCCTGACAAAACTCTACCAACTGGTGAGCAAAATGTATGAGACAGGCGAAATACCCTCAGACTTCAAGAAGAATACACTCCTGGAAATTGAAATAAGAACACCGTGAATTCATTGTCCCAGGAAGGGGAAACTTTATTGACACATTCCTGGGGTCAGATACATCACATGATCACACTGACAGAACCACAGGCACATAGACACAGGCAACAGAGCATGCACAATGTCGGCACTAGTACAGTGTATATCCACCTTTTGCAGCAATGCAGGCTGCTATTCTCCCATGGAGACGATCGTAGAGATGCTGGATGTAGTCCTGTGGAACGGTTTGCCATGCCATTTCCACCTGGCGCCTCAGTTGGACCAGCGTTCGTGCTGGACGTGCAGACCGCGTGAGACGACGCTTCATCCAGTCCCAAACATGCTCAATGGGGGACAGATCCGGAGATCTTGCTGGCCAGGGTAGTTGACTTACACCTTCTAGAGCACGTTGGGTGGCACGGGATACATGCGGACGTGCATTGTCCTGTTGGAACAGCAAGTTCCCTTGCCGGTCTAGGAATGGTAGAACGATGGGTTCGATGACGGTTTGGATGTACCGTGCACTATTCAGTGTCCCCTCGACGATCACCAGTGGTGTACGGCCAGTGTAGGAGATCGCTCCCCACACCATGATGCCGGGTGTTGGCCCTGTGTGCCTCGGTCGTATGCAGTCCTGATTGTGGCGCTCACCTGCACGGCGCCAAACACGCATACGACCATCATTGGCACCAAGGCAGAAGCGACTCTCATCGCTGAAGGGGACACGTCTGCATTCGTCCCTCCATTCACGCCTGTCGCGACACCACTGGAGGCGGGCTGCACGATGTTGGGGCGTGAGCGGAAGACGGCCTAACGGTGTGCGGGACCGTAGCCCAGCTTCATGGAGACGGTTGCGAATGGTCCTCGCCGATACCCCAGGAGCAACAGTGTCCCTAATTTGCTGGGAAGTGGCGGTGCGGTCCCCTACGGCACTGCGTAGGATCCTACGGTCTTGGCGTGCATCCGTGCGTCGCTGCGGTCCGGTCCCAGATCGACGGGCACGTGCACCTTCCGCCGACCACTGGCGACAACATCGATATACTGTGGAGACCTCACGCCCCACGTGTTGAGCAATTCGGCGGTACGTCCACCCGGCCTCCCGCATGCCCACTATACGCCCTCGCTCAAAGTCTGTCAACTGCACATACGGTTCACGTCCATGCTGTCGCGGCATGCTACCAGTGTTAAAGACTGCAATGGAGCTCCGTATGCCACGGCAAACTGGCTGACACTGACGGCGGCGGTGCACAAATGCTGCGCAGCTAGCGCCATTCGACGGCCAACACCGCGGTTCCTGGTGTGTCCGCTGTGCCGTGCGTGTGATCATTGCTTGTACAACCCTCTCGCAGTGTCCGGAGCAAGTATGGTGGGTCTGACACACCGGTGTCAATGTGTTCTTTTTTCCATTTCCAGGAGTGTATAATAATTCCAATCCCAAAGAAAGCAGGTGTTGACAGATGTGAAAATTACCCAACTATCAGTTTAATAAGTCACGGATGCAAAATACTAACGCGAATTCCTTACAGACGAATGGAAAAACTGGTAGAAGCCGACCTTGGAGAAGAAATAAAAACTTTGAGGTTCGCCGATGACATTGTAATTCTGTCAGAGACAGCAAAGGACTTGGAAGGGCAGTTGAACGGAATGGATAGTGTCTTGAAAGGAGGATATAAGATGAACATCAACAAAAGCAAAACTAGGATAATGGAATGTAGTCAAATTAAGTCGGGTGATGCTGAGGGAATTAGATTAGGAAATGAGATGCTTAAAGTAGTAAAGGAGTTTTGCTATTTGGGGAGTAAAATAACTGATGATGATCGAAGTAGAGAGGATATAAAATGTAGACTGGCAATGGCAATGAAAGTGTTTCTGAATAAGAGAAATTTGTTTACATCAATTATAGATTTAAGTGTCAGGAAGCCGTTTCTGAAAGTATTTGAATGGAGTGTAGCGATGTATTGAAGTGAAACATGGACGATAACTAGTATGGACAAGAAGAGAAGAGAAGCTTTCGAAATGTGGTGGTACAGAAGAACGCTGAAGATTAAATGGGTAGATCATAATATAACTAATGAGGAGGTATTGAATAGGATTGGGGAGAAAAGAAGTTTGTGGCACAACTTGACTAGAAGAAGGGATCGGTTGGTAGGACATGTTCTGAGGCATCAAGGGATCGCCAATTTGTTATTGGAGGGCAGCGTGGAGGGCGACCAAGAGACGAATACACTAAACAGATACAGAAGGATGTAGGTTGCAGTAGGTACTGGGAGATGAAGAAGCTTGCACAGGATAGAGTAGCATGGAGAGCTGCTTCAAACCTGTCTCAGGACTGAAGACCACAACAACAATCTGTATTGTGTAGCAATATTACAAAGGCAACTGCTAATTATTATAAACGTTAAGTGAGTTGCAGTTTAGACCAATCGGTAACAGAGAAGAACTGTGTCTGTGAAACTATCAATGGTAACTGGAATTCGCTTTACAAATTACGGTCGTCTTGTCTGATGCAGCTGTGGCGGAGGTATACATTACTCCAGCCGCCTGCCGAGCTGCAAATTTTGCAAGTTTAAACTTTTCTTTCAATACTAGCAACGTGTCTCAGTTTTGACAATGTGTTTCTTTCGGTGTATCCTCTCTGTATAAAAAATTTCAGGGCAGGTTTCTTCATGTCGGATTGGACCGTTGCCTTGTGAGAAGGACGTGGGTACCAGCGCGGTATTTATCTTGTTCAATGTGGGAAACAGCCTAAAATTCACATCCAGGCTCACCGGCTCACCGACCATCACCATTAATCCGCGAGGCGAAATCGATGCGAGACACGTTAGAAGCGACGTTTAACGCACTCGATTATCCAGGCGGATAGACTTGCTTATAAATTTATTTTATTTCACGTCTATGGTCACAGACTTGTAGATCCTCAGACTACCGTTTTCGGGCAACAATTTATAAGAAATATTTCCTAATATACTGGATATGCATTTAGCATTTGACGATGCCACGTTGGCTCCAGTATAATAGGACATTCTTTGTAAAAAACAGATTTCAAGATGGTCATTGCTGACCGAAACCGGTTGTATGAGGACCTACAGGTTTGTGAACATAGATGTGAAATAAAAGAAATTTAGTCTACATTTTAGGGTCACTGCTCCATTCACGACCATGTCACAGCTTCTGAAGCCTTGTTTATGTTAACAAAGCAGAAGTAATAGGTTCACAACCAATAGTTTCTTATCTGATGGCACTCAATTTAGGATTCTGTACCCTAGGTATAGTTTTCATCCTGAAATAATATAATGAAGTTATCGCTGGCCAGTGTTCACTGTTGTTGAAACACCCTTGCTGAAAGTCCGATGGAAAAACATACTTAAACTCTTTATTATTCCAAAAGTAACAGACGTAACTGTTAATACACTTACCCTACTGTGAGACATAACGGTCAATGCCCTGACGGAAAAATGTTTTCGGGTGCCTACGGAACCATGATCGAACACAGGCGCGCAGCTCTTAGTCCGAAGCAAATAGGTGGCCACAAATGTCTTTCTTCAGGGCTACAGAAACATGGAAATCACAAGGGTTTCGGAAGACAATTGTGCGGAAAGCACAGGACACACAGAGAGTAGACTGGTGTTATTTTGGATACATCTTGCGCAGCCCTTAACTGACATTACGGGAGCTCAATATTGTCTCAGTCCATGACGTCGTAAATATCAAAATGTGCCTACAACGTATACAGTGCGCAACACAACAGACAGCTTGGGAAATCTGTTCATTACGTTCCCTTTTTGGAGGCGTTAAGTAATTCAGCTCAACAATACGAAGCACATTACTTATCTACATGTCACGACACGTCTACTCCCTAGTAGGCGCTCAGAAAATACGCCACAGCACTTATTACGTATTGAAACTTCGATCCTCTATCCACTGACGTCATTTACTGAGTCATCTTCCGAAACTCAGGATGAAATTTTCAATCGCCCTGTATAAAATGATATCTAAACGTTTCGTCCCTGTCTCAAAAAAAAAAAAAAAAGAATCATAAATGAAATTGTTAACTGTCTCAATAACGACACAGGGAATCTAACAATGATGCAAAACAAAGAAAAATTCGTGATTTACAGTATTGACTCATATGGAAAAAATACGCAAACTGATTTCCTTATATAAAAAAAATTCAGTTGCTTGTAGTCGGATTTGAAGAAATATGGATACTTCAGTAATTAGGCGGAATGAACACTGTGACGAAGAAGAGCCACTCCGGCCGGCTGACAGAATATAAACTAAAATGTTACGAAGCCCTTTCTGAGGGTAGTTGTCAAGAGTGGAGCCTTTTGAGGAAATGAAGGTGGGGGGGGGGGCAATTACTTTAGCCAAGAAAAGAATAAAAGCTTTCCAAATGTGTTTCAACAAGAGAATGCTGAAAAGTAGAAAAGATAACTAATGCTGACGAACTGACACGTATACGAGAAAAAAAAGAAATTGATGGTACAACTCGACTGAAAGAAATAATCTGTTGACACGAAACATTCTGAGGCATCAAGGAATCGTCAGTTTTGTAATAGAGGGACGTGAAGACGCTTGCACGGATAGATTAGCGTGGGGAGCGGCGTCGAGCCAGTCTTTGGACTGAAAACTACAAGAACACATACTTTCTGAATTATTACTACTTTTAATTAAATTGAAATTGATGTTTTACGAAACAGTTGCCAGTATTGTGACGTTTAAATGGAACGGAAGGTGCCTGAAACGCTTACGAGAAAGGTGAACTGATTGTGAAATGCATAGTGGCACAAAATCAGTCGTCACTTAAGTCTGGTAGTGACCACATTCTGTATCACTTGTGATAATCCTGTTTCAGTAACACATATTTCTAGCGTGGTGAGCGTTTAGACTTGAATAATTCCATATCACGCGTGATTTAATACCATAATTCTCGCTGACTTCCGGAAGATTTTCAGTAGTACACTTGAATACATTGGCCTAACGAACAAACGACGTGAGTAAGGAGCATCAGACCAGTATGTTAATCTTAATGGAGATAAATCTTTGGACGTAGAAGTAACTTTTGGCGTACCCCAGAAAGTGTTTAGGACCATTGCTATTGACAATCGATCCATGCTCGACAGTGCACGGTGCCAATACCTTCCAAAATAGCAGACCATACCTCGGGTTTTTGTTGATCACGGAGATAAGGAGTCAAAGTTTTGGATAGTTCTTGGTCTAGCGATCATATGTATGCCTGTCGGAAGAACGGGCAAACGGGCATACTGTAGCTATCCTACACCACTGGGTCAAAATTTAAACATAGCACAATTCCTCTAAACCAGGTAAATTGAGTAAATCGGTTGGGTCTTTTGCATGACGTGTTGCTTAAGGTGGACCTCTCGCGGCTTACAAAAGCACCATTTTGTTCATTGGTGGTTCCTGAGAAAATCCCTAGAAACAGTGCCAATTATAGGGATGGCCACTTTTATAATTTATGTTCGTGGCAGATCGTCGAAATACTTACTATTTGTTCTGAAAATGAAAGTCTCTGGCAACGTCGAAACTTTTTCGATATCGTTATTCGTTACTGAAATTCAGAGATTCAGATTAGCCGTAATTATGCAGAAAACCGCAAAATCGCTTTTAGCCGTTTTTACACTGTGGGCCGCAATTATCTTAACAACTGACCATACAAAATGGCTCAAATTTTAACTCTGCGCTCTTTAGACACACATCTAAAAACGCCATTGTTCCATTTTCGAAAATTTTTATCCATTATTAAGATACAACCGAAAAACCAAGAATATGTAATACCAAAAGTACCAGTTGAGGGGCTGGCCAATTCTATAATATCTGTTTATGGATAATCATCGGAAGTTTTATCGTTTTATCTTAAGATAATGTTCTCGGGGAACGTTGAATTTTTTTTTTCGGTATGGTTATCTGCTTCCGAGATCCAAAGGATCAAAGTTATCGTATTTAAGCATGTAAAACATGGACGTAATATTCGGTTTGAGGCGTAGATGCAGTTTTAACTGACGTGGTGAAAACGTGGCATGGACTCTAAAGTCGTCACGGGGTTTCTGGAAGCCACTAAATTGTATTTTTAGTCAGCAATTTTTACCGACGATAACATATGACGGGCTGTCCCTGTATAATGTGTACTTCATGACTATACAAATATGCTCATAGTGCTTATGTTGCGACAAAAAATTGTCTAAAACGGGCCTTAAAATGCCGAGAAAGAACTTAAAATGACTGCCCAAAATTACGTAAAACTAGAAGTATTGCAAATTCAGTAAAATGTTTCTACTAAAATTTTCACTCTTTTAAGATAGAAATCATAAACTTGGCATTTTCAATTAATTGCAGTCGACGATCAACGTATTGAGGGCTTTCTAAGAGCAATAAGTAAACTCTAGGACAGAGATGGGGAGAACACGGGAACGTTAGGCTCACAGTTAACTCGTGTGGCCACGTGGTTAACAGAGACACAATTTCTACGTACCGTAGCCAAATTTTAGCAACATTAAACGATGCAGCCGCGAAAAATTAACATTTTACAGAGGACACATTTGAATAGACAAAGGGTAATGGCAGAGAGCCAACAAAATATAACTAAGCCACGTGGATGGTTTCCAACGCACATATAATAATGAAACAAAGAAAATTCACAAAGAGCCAAAAATTATCAAGATTCGGAAAAGATGAGAATCTATACACACGCAGTCGCAGGCACACAAACATTCAACCTGAACCGAGGAGGCACTTCCCACGTGGGATCGCTTCAACATATGCAACACCTTTCTGCTACATTCTTCTTACGGATCAAAATCTGCATTAGGAATCAAACTGAAAGTCTGCAAAAGCCTTGCATTCCTTGCTGCGACCCAGAAAAACAATCTTTATAAGACAAAACGCGGAGCTCCCCTCTTGCTATGAGACAACGCGCCACGCGGTTAAAACAACTCACTCTTCTTCGGAGAGACCACGGCTCCAGACCCTCGGAGAACTGGAAGCAGACTGCCCATCTCACACCAAAACTTCTCCCACACAACTCCGTGGCCAGGAAAGCCCAGAGATGAGTCTTCCACCACCAACCTAACACCGGTTGCAGCAGACTAAACCACCCTACAGCAAAATTACACACACCCACATTCAATCACTCACGCGTGCCAGAGACTTTTGGAATAGGAGAACAAGGGATAAACATGTTGTGTAATCATAGTCATGAGAAGACTTATAATGGCGTTATAAACGCATTTACAAGTCTGAAAAGAACCAACATTGCAGCAATATGATGCTTGCAAGTCGTAGAAAGAAATAGGGTACGGCTAGATTAAATCATAGCTCAGTCTTCTCTGGTACGAAATTTAGCAACGAAAACACGCGAATTGTTCTGTAGGATGCAATGTGCAGTGGAAAGCAAATAAAATGATAATGAAAGGGGACTATAGGACCCTTTCAAGTGCACTTGGATAAGCACCTCCTTGACGATTCCGAGCTTACTAAAGAATCTGTGACGCAACGTGCTGCTCTTCTTTGGGTTCTCCCCATTTCTTCTATCAGTTCTAACTGCTACCGATCCTAGTGTGATGTGCAATATTCGAGTGTTCATCGAACGAAAGTTTGGTTAGCTACCTAGTTCGTGGACGTACTACACTTCCTGAGGAGTCTTCCAATGAATCTCAGCCTGGATAATGAATAGGTTTATCTGATCGTTCCCCTTTAAACAGCTCCAAGAGCATACCCCCCACCTCTAACTGATGGATGTTCTAATGGTTAAAATGGTTCTGAGCACTATGGGACTTAACTTTTGAGGTCATCAGTCCCCTAGAACTTAGAACCACTTAAACCTAACTAACCTAAGGACAGCACACACATCCATGCCCGAGGCAGGATTCCAACCTGCGACCGTGGCCGTCGCGCGGTTCCAGACTGTAGTGCCTAGAACCGCTCGGCCACCCCGGCGGGCCTGATGGCTGTGTCTGCTAGAAATGATTGTTCTGCAACCGTGTAGTCACGCAACAATGAATCTTTCTGCCTGTTTATTCGTAATACGTTACATTTATGCTGAAGTTCAATGGTCAGTCCCCGTACTTAGCATTGGTTATCTGTGAGTCTTCCTCCATTTCACTACAATTCCTAGCATGTCGACATGTGTGTGTACAACAACGTCATTTGCGAAAAGCCTCATGTGGATTCTTGCGGTATCCACTATGTCATTTGTTCATATTGTGAAAATTAATAGTCCAATAACACTCCGGTAAAGTACGACCGAAGTTACTGTTACGCATGAAGCTTTATTTCCGTTGCTAGTGACATGCTATGTTCTGTCCCCTAGAAATTCTTCAGTCCCAAAACTGTTATGATATCCCGAACACTCGTATTTTGTTCATTAGGCTTCATTGAGGAAAGGAGTTGAACGCTTTCCGGAAGTCGAGGAACACTGCTTTGGCGCCGCTATCTACTGCATTATGAGTCTCGTAAATGAGCAGAACGAACTAGGTTTCCAGCGATCTGTGTTTGCTGACCTCATGTTGATTCCAATAGAAGAGATTTTCGGTCTTCAGAAATGTCTTAATACGGGAGCATAAAACATGTACCAAAATTCTACAACATACTACCTTTTGCAATATAGGCCTGTAATTTTATGCATTTGTTCGACAACCCTTAATAAAAGAAAGTTACTTGCGCATTATTCCACTCACTGGGAAGCTTCTCTCCTCCAGCCATCGGCGGTACACTGCACCTAGAAGGGAACAGTTCCTTCGCATACACCATGTAGAAACGTATAGATATCCCATCAGTTCCAGTCGCCTTTCGTCTTTTGAACGTTTCCAGTTGTTTTTCTATCCCATTTGAACTTATTTTGTTATGTGTGCGATCTTCCTCACTGAAATAATTTTGGAGAGAAGTGTTCAGTATTTCAGCCTTCTCTCTGTCATCCACCGATTTTATGCCATTCTACTAACACAGTACCTGGGTAGATGTCTTTCATCCAATTACTGATTTAACGTATGAAAAAATTTCTTTGGATTTTTAAGGCATTGGAGATTCCCTGAACACTTCGCGCATGATGTCTTCGATTTTTGTTTATCTGTGAGGGTTTGGCTACGTTTAAACCTTCAGTGAAGTTTTCAGAGCAGCTTTCTAACACATTTGTTGAAGATCGGTATGTCTTTCCTATCCCTGACTACTTTTTCTCGGTACATACATTACTGGCCATTAAAATTGCTATACCAAGAAGAAATGCAGATGATAGACGGGTATTCATTGGACAAACATGTCATTACATTTTCACGCAACTTGGGTGCATAGATCCTGAGAAATCAGTAGGTCTACCCAGAACAACCACCTCGGCCGTAATAACGGCCTTAATATGCCTGGGCATTGAGTCAAACAGAGTTTGGATGGTGTGTACAGGTACAGCTGCCCACGTAGCTTCAACACGATACCACAGTTCATCAAAAGTAGTGACTGGCGTATTGTGACGAGCCAGTTGCTCCGCCACCATCGACCAGATGTTTTCAGTTGGTGAGAGATGTGGAGAATGTGCTGGCCAGGGCAGCAGTCGGACATTTTCTGTATCCAGAAAGGTCTGTACAGGACCTGCAACAAGCGGTCGTGCATTATCCTGCTGAAATGTAGGTTTTCGCAGCCATCGAATGAAGAGTAGAGCCACGGGTCGTAACACATCTGAAATGTAACGTCCACTGTTCAAAGTGCCGTCAATGCGAACAAGAGGTGACCGAGACGTGTAACCAATGGCACCCCATACCATCAAGCCAGGTGATACGCCAGTATGGAGATGACGGATACACACATCCAATGTGCGTTCACCGCGATGTCGCCAAACACGGATGCGACCATCATGATGCTGTAAACAGAACCTGGATTCATCCGCAAAATGACGTTTTGCCATTCGTGCACCCAAGTTCGTCGTTGAGTACACCATCGCAGGCGGTCCTGTCTGTGACGCAGCGTCAAGCAGCGTCAAGGCTAACCGCAGCCATGGTCTCACAGCTGATAGTCCATGCTGCTGCAAACGTCGTCGAACTGTTCCTGCAGATGGTTGTTGTCTTGCAAACGTCCCCATCTCTTGACTCGTGGATCGAGACGTGGCTGTACGATCCGTTACAGCCATGCGGATAAGATGCCTGTCATCTCGACTGCTAGTGATACGAGGCCGTTGGCATCCAGCACGGCGTTCCGTATTACCCTCCTGAACCCACCGATTCCATATTCTGCTAACAGTCATTGGATCTCGACCAACGCGAGCAGAGAAGTCGCGATAAGATAAACCGCAATCGCGATAGGCTACAATCCGACCTTTATCAAAGTCGGAAACGTGATAGTACGCATTTCTCCTCCTTACGCGAGGCATCACAACAACGTTTCACCAGTCAACGCCGGTCAACTGCTGTTTGTGTATGAGAAATCGGTTGGAAACTTTCCTCATGTCAGCACGTTGTAGGTGTCGCCACCGGCGCCAACCTTGTGTGAATGCTCTGAAAAGTTAATCATTTGCATATCACAGCGTCTTCTTCCGGTCGGTTAAATTTCTCGTCTGTAGCACGTCATCTTCGTGGTGTAGCAATTTTAATGGCCAGTAGTTTACTTGTCTAAGGCATATTTTACAATACTCCTGAACTTTTTATATTTTTTACCCAACATTTTTAGTCTCAGACCACCAAATAACCTGAAGTCATTTTATGTTGTACCGAGGCTTAACGCCAGCAGTATGAGCAGCCAACAAACATCAGTGCTTTGAAGATGCCTAACACACAGGAGACAATTTTGAGGAAGACAGACGGCCATCTTCCGATCGTCCAGCAGGTGGCGACCCAAGCAATAGCTCATGGGACAAGCAGACTTACTCTCTTCCACAAGACACATGATCGAAAATAGGCCCAGCTGTATCCTAGCACCGAGTGGCATTCAATGCAGCACTTGGGCCAGAAGAGAGCTGCTCTTTCTGCTGAGTTTTCTTGGGCCGGGCGCCGAACCCACAAGTATTCTATCAAAGAGCATTCCCCCTCGAGAGCTGTCTGCACGACGTCGCTGCCGTTCATGTCTGATTCCGCTACAAGGGGATCTGCCAGCGGTAGACTTAAAAGGGAAGGTGGCACTGCGCCCAAGGAGGTGAGGACTCTGGTAGACTTGTGGACATTCCTGCTAATCTTCAAATGGCTTTACAACGACATAGACAGTTTCACTCCCTATTGGACTTCAACTCTGTTCATCCGGTTTGTACTTTAACTCTGAGCATCTTGTGGCAATCTGACGTTTATAAAATGTGTCTTCAATGAACTTAGACTCTGTGACAATTCAAGCAGCCTTCAGCCACCAAAAGTATTTTTGCTCTATTTCAAGATGTGACTTATTTAGATTTTATTTCCATCTATTTTGGAGCAGATGTGCTATTAATCTTTGATAAATGGACTTGTCCAGTCATTGCTACCTTGATATTATTTGTTTCGCCATCAGTGGACATACTAGTTTACACAATCGAATGCCTTATTGGAATTATAAATTCGAATTACTTGCTGCTGAGAGTGTTTTTTTCTATTAAGCTCTCATAAATTCTAATTATTTGGTCGGGAGAAAATGCTTTGGAAAGTGGTGACAGAGATAGTTGTGTAAGCAGTTTCTTACTTTCTTAAAAATAGCATATTCAAGTCCTTCTCGGAAAATTCCACACTGAAGGGGTTCAAAACATAATTAATGTTGTAAAAACAAAGTTCAGTCTAACTACATTTGATTATTTAACTGACGATTTCATCACAAGTATTAGAGTATTTATTTTTTAGACAGTTCATGAAGTCCTTCTGAACATGTAGGAAGCGCTCGAATTTTATTCAACCTATTCATGAGTACTTTTCCTAGAAACTGTAGTATATTCACTAACGAACTGTTCGAACTTAAACTACATGCTACTGATAGAAAACGGAATGCTGGAATAGTCTATAAAAGCGAGGCTACATTTGATCAGCTCATTACGTGCCTTTAAAGATACACTACTGCCCATTAAAATTGCTACACCAAGAGGAAATTCAGATAATAAACGGGTATTCATTGGACAAATACATTGTACTAGAAATGACATGTGATTACATTTTCACACAATTTGGGTGCATAACTCCTGAGAAATCAGTACCCAGAACAACCACCTCTGGCCGTAATAACGGCCTTGATACGCCTGGGCATTGAGTCAAACAGAGCTTCGACGGCATGTACAGGTACAGATGCCCATGCAGCTTCAACACGATACCAGTTCATCAAAAGTAGTGACTGGCGTATTGTGACGAGCCAGTTGCTCGGCCACCATTGACCAGACTTTTCAGTTGGCTAGAGATCTGGAGAACGTGCTGGCCAGGGCAGCAGTCGAACATTTTCTGTATCCAGAAAGGCACGCACAGGACCTGCAACATGCGGTCGTGCATTATCTTCCTGAAATGTAGGGTTTCGCCCGGATCGAATGAAGGGTAGAGCCACGGGTCGTAACACATCTGAAATGTAACGTCCACTATTCAAAGTGCCGTCAATACGAACAAGAGGTGACCGAGACGTGTAACCAATGGCACCCCATACCATCACGCCGGGTGATACGCAAGTATGGCAATGACGAATACACGCTTCCAATGTGCGTTCTCCGCGATGTCGCCAAACACGGATGCGACCATCATGATGCTGTAAACAGAACCTGGATTCATCCGAAAAAATGACGTTTTGCCATTCGTGCACCCAGGTTCGTCGTTGAGTACACCATCGCAGGTGCTCCTGTCTGCGATGTAGCGTCAAGGCTAACCGCAGCCATGGTCTCCGAGCTGAAAGTCCTTTAGTCCATGCTGCTGCAAACGTCGTCGAACTGTTCGTACCGATGGTCGTTGTCTTGAAAATGTCCCCATCTGTTGACTCAGGGCCGGCCTTAGTGGCCGAGCGGTTAAAGGCGCTACAGTCTGGAACCGCACGACCGCTACGATCGCAGGTCGAATCCTGCCTCGGGCATGGATGTGTGTGATTTCCATAGGTTAGTTAGGTTTAAGTAGTTCTAAGTTCTAGGGGACTTATGACCACAGCAGTTGAGTCCCATAGCGCTCAGAGCCATTTGAAACATTTTTTTTGTTGACTCAGGAATCGAGACGTGGCTGTGCGATCCGTTACAGCGATGCGGATAAGATGCCTGTCATCTCGACTGCTAGTGATACGAGGCCGTTGGGATACAGAACGGCGTTCCGTATTACTCTCCTGAACCCACCGATTCCATATTCTGCTAACAGCCATTGAATCTCGACCTACGCGAGCAGCAATGCCGCAATACGATCAACTGCAATCGCGACCTTTATCAATGTCGGAAACGTGATGGTACGCATTTCTCCTCCTTACACGAGGCATCACAACAACGTTTCACGAGGCAACGTCGGTCAACTGCTGTTTGTGTAAGAGAAATCGGTTGGAAACTTTCCTCATGTCAGCGTGTTGTAGGTGTCGCCACCGGCGCCAACTTTGTGTGAATGCTCTGAAAAGCTAATAATTTGCATATCACAGCATCTTCTTCCTGTCGGTTAAATTTCGCGTCTGTAGCACGTCATATTCGTGGTGAAGCAGTTTTGATGGCCAGTAGTGTATTTTCTCACTTGCTTGACTTGTCTGTAGTGTCTCTTTAGAATTTCCTGGGGTACCTCATCACAGGATTTCAAGTTTCCGTCCAACTCCAAAAGCGGTCGGGTGGGATCTGGTGCACCCAATGACGCAAGTCCACTGCCCTATGCCACCAGTGGCTCAAGACTGTCAGTGCGCCACAATATAGGATGCCCAGCGGCAGTGACTCAACGCACTGTCGCTTTGAGCCACCCCTCTATGCAGTCACCGCCTGGACATGGACTTGTCTTCTTCGTTCGTACTTTAGTACATAGAGAGTTCTACTTCTTGCCATTGTGATATCTGTACTCCGTTTCTTGCTGCACCAATTGTAATGAGTCTTCACAAGTTTGAAGAAATACAGGTTAAGTAAATATTCTGCTTGATGTGTGAACTTGCTTGCTAATCATGCTCCTGTCCTGCTTTCCTACGACTCTGTTGCCCATGTCTCTTTACCGCTGTGTACGAAGCCGTATACAACATTCATATGGAAGAAATAGTTCCTGTCTGGTTGCTAGAGGAGCATTTTGATATTTTAATGACTTTTCTTACATCAGAATAAAACAGTGTTTGTTGCGGAATTATTTAACATCAGTGACGCATTTCACCCTTTTGGAGCATCATCGGATACTGTAAAAGTAGCTGGACATAAAACCCATTCATCATAAAGCCACATAAAATTGAAAATGGACATAATAGTAACTGGATATGTAATCCGTCCGTGTTGAAAACGCATAAAGTACAAGATGGACCTTGATCACACTAGCTGACTCCGTCACAGTAGTACAAAATACTGACACCCTTCCAAAATAAACGTGGTATGAGCCGCACGGAGCACGCGGTACAATGTCCTTATGGTGTGCACGCAAATACTTTATGACCGCTGGATTTCATATCCAGCTACTTTTTCATAATCTGATGATGCCCCAAAAGGGTGAAACGCGTTATTGATGTTAAATAATTTCGCAACCGAGGCGGTTTTTATTCTGAGCGTCCTGTCACGATGCAATGGAATAATTTTTGCTTTTCTCACAGTTTTACAATGCACTTTGTAATATAGTCTGGCCCTCGATGTTACATAATGTCCACTGTTGATCCCGCACGATACTCTCTTAGCACAAAAAAGTTATTTCTTCCAACTACAACTTCTTGATGAAACGGTAGTTCCTCAAATATCTGTCGATGTCGTCCGACAAATATTCGTTGAAACTGACGGATGTAGACTATACGCCATAGAGTTGACGTGTGATGACTGAAGCCTTTCGCGATTCCTTTTGTATTGGTCACAACAAACATATACAACGTCTTAATGTTGTGTTTTCGTGCGTTCAGCCGAATTTTTTACTCCATTTTACGCAAAATACTTAGACGACCGACCCAACTGTCTCCTTCAAGTGCTACGAACCGTGTTGGATTGCAACCATACTGAAGTATTGTTGGTATAGCACCATTATTTATAACCAAGTCCGACTCCCGGGTTCCGCTACGCCCTTTTGGGTCTGTCATCGAAACAATGGGCGTTAAATGGAATTAACAACTCGTCTGTATATTCAAAATCCCAATATTAATCAACAGCGCAGAAATAGCTTGAGAAATGATTTAAACACTCCGATTTCCAAACGAATGTTGCACACCATCTTCCTCGTTAAGCGAGTTGCGTGAAATACAGAATGAGAACACAATTTCCTTCCCTGGCTGAATGTCACAATGAATAAATGTCTGAAAAGAGGTGGTCATTTTTATGTTTAATAATCTACACAGAGTAATCAGTAGAGCAGCAGGACGGATACAAGACATTCGCACAAGCTGGCTAGATGGGGAACTGCGGCCGGCAGCCAGCAGAAGACGGCGGCGGCGACGCCTGTTGAGCCGGAAGTGGCGTTGCGCGAAACCTCGGCCATAGTCTCGCGCATCCACTGCAGATTGGTGTCCACACGGGCGTACACACCCGGGCGGGACGGGCCTGCGCAGCCGCGGCCCCACGAAACCACGCCAACCTGCGCAGCGGACCATGACTCTAGATGTCCTACATTCAAAGAGAAATCACGCACTAGCACTACACAGCTGTATTTGTGTATAGTCGTAACAGTTACTGTGGTTAACGCTACCTTTCGGTAACTGGTATTTTTTGTTGATTTATGACAGTCTTAAATTTCACGAATTCCCGACCTGTATCTACATCTACATGTGCACAAACGCTCCACAGTCCACCGTATGGTGGGTGGTGGAGGGTACTGTGTACCGTCACTAATTATTCCCACCCCTGTCCCACTCCCAAATAAAGCGAGGAGAGAACGACTGTCTGTATGCCTCCATATGAGCCCAATTTGTCGTGTCTTATCTTCGCGGTCCTTACGCGCAATATATTTTGGCGTAGATCCTCTATGACCTCATCCCTTTCCCCCATCTGCTCCTGTTCCTTGAACATATCCACATACTCTATACCTCCCGCCGCCTTGATCCCCTTCACCCCCTGGTTGCTCCTCTCCTCTCCCGTCCCTGCCCCCTGCCACACCTTCACTGTTGTGTCCCCCCTACCCTCCATCTCTACACCCTTCCTCTCCTTTCCCAAGGTGGCTTCCATCAACTCCCCCTCCCGGATGATGCCCTCTCTCCCTCCATCTATCCCTCCTACCAACTCTGATCCTCATCCCCCCTCCTTTCCTCTGTCCTTTCCCTGGACTCCTTCTCCCCCACCCTTCCATCCTGTTTTCTCCCCCCCAAACCTCTCCCTACCTGCCTTCTCCCCCCCCCCAAGTCCTTTTGTATTCCCCTCCTCTGCCTTCCCCATTCCCTGTCGCGTCTGCCCAGTACCTCCCACCCCTCTTATGGGTTCTCATCCTCCCTCGGCTCCTTTCCCACCTCCCCCCCTTCACTTTTCCTCTCCTTGCCCCCTTTTTTTATTTTCTCATCATCTGTCTAGTTTCCCCCAACCTGCTCTCGGCTGTGGTATGTCACATTTGCCAACTTTTTTGTGCAGTGTTTCAGTGACTGTTCAGTGTTCTTCGTCTTTCTCGTGTTGCGAACAGAAACCATGCTGTCGCTAGGTGAGAATTTTATATCTTTTGCGAACAGAAACCAGACTGTCGCCGTGTTTTTTAATTGTCTGTCTATTGTCTTACCTGTCTGCTTCGTATGTATTTTATCATCCCTCTGTATCTTTGTTTTAAGTTCCACGATATTTTTTTTTTCGCCATGTTACTCTTTAAGTCTCCGCTTTTATCGCCTGTTTTTATTATTTATTCTCTTCATCTTTTTAACACAGTCTGTAGGCTGAAGAGCGGCATACTAAGCTGCTGCCAGCCCGCCCCCTTCGGGGGGAATTGAAATTCATACGAGGTGTGGCTAGAAAAAAACTGGACTAGTACTGGTGAAACAATAAAACGAATGCAATAAGGCTGAAAGTCGCGTGGCCTGTCACGTGACTGTCGCTCCGCCCACTGCTCGAGTTTCATTTGCCTCCTGCACTCAGTCTGCCCGTGGCGTCTGTTTTAAGTAGTTGACGTTTTGTCTGTGCGTCGGAAAATGTTGAGTGTACAGAAAGAACAGCGTGTTAACATCAAATTTTGTTTCAAACTAGGGAAATCTGCAAGTGAAACGTTTGCAATGTTACAACAAGTGTACGGCGATGATTGTTTATCGCGAACACAAGTGTTTGAGTGGTTTAAACGATTTAAAGATGGCCGCGAAGACACCAGTGATGACACTCGCATTGGCAGACCATTGTCAGCAAAAACTGATGCAAACATTGAAAAAATTGGTGAACTTGTTCGACAAGATCGCCGTTTAACAATCAGAGCAGTGTCTGAGTTAACAGGAGTTGACAAGGAAAGTGTTAGGCAGATTCTTCATGAAAGTTTCAACATGAACAAAGTGTGTTCAAAAATGGTTCCAAAGTGTCTCACAATTGAACAGAAGGAACGCCGAAGAATGATTTGTTCTGACATCCTGGAAAACATTGAAAGTGATCCCACCTTCTTACAAAATGTTATTACTTGCGATGAATCGTGGTTTTTTACTTACGATCCCGAAACTAAACGCCAATCGATGCATTGGAAAACTCCTGGTTCTCCACGACAAAAAAAAGCACGAATGTCAAAATCGAAATTCAAGGCAAAGATGATTGTTTTTTTTTTTTTGACATCAAAGGGATTGTGCACATTGATTGGGTACCAGAGGGACAAACAGTGAATCAGCATTACTACATTAGCGTCCTGGCTACCCTACGTGAGCGAGTACGGAGAAAACGGAACGATTTGTGGAGAAAAAAGTCATGGATCCTTCACCAAGACAATGCCCCAGCTCACAGTGCGTTGTCAGTGAAGACGTTTTTGGCAAAACACAACATTCCGATCTTAGATCATCCACCCTACTCACCTGATTTGGCCCCCTGTGACTTTTTTCTTTTCCCTAAAGTCAAGTCAGCTTTGAAAGGAACTAGATTTGAGACTGTTGAAGCAGTAAAAGAAAAAGCGACGGAAGTAATGTATGGACTTACCGAAAATGATCTGCAGCATTGCTATGAACAGTGGAAAATTCGTATGGAGCGGTGTAGAGACCGAGGAGGAGAGTACATTGAAGGAGATAACATGAAATTGTAAATAATTGTAAATAAATGTTTTTTCCAGCATCAGTCTGGTTTTTTTCTAGCCGCACCTCGTATACTGGCGACAGTAAAATCGTTCAGCTGTCAGCTTCAAATGCCGAATCTCTAAATTTTCTCGATAGCATTCCTCGGAAAGAACGTCGCCTTTCCTCCAGGAACACCCATTTGAGTTCCCGAAGCATCTCCGTAACACTTACGTGTTTGAACTTACCGGTAGCAAATCTAGTAGCTTGCCTCCGATCTGCCTTGATGTCTTCCCTCAATCCGACCTGGTACGGATCCTAAACACTCGAGCATTACTCAATAATAGGTCGCACCAGCGTCCCCAAAGCGCTCTCCTTTACGTGTGAACCACACCTTCCAAAAATTCTCCCAATAAACCAAAGTCGTCCATTTCCCTTCCCTACCACGGAATGAGAGCAGCGGAGTGTGCGGTGATATGAAACTTCCTGGCAGATTAAAACTGTGTGCTGGACCGAGACTCGAACTCGGGGCCTGTTCGAGTCTCGGTCCAGCATACAGTTTTAATCTGCCAGGAAGTTTCCCTACCACAGTACTCCCATGTTCGTTCCATTTCATATCACTTTTCAGCGTTACGCCCAGATATTTAAACGACTGTGTCGAACACACACTAGTAATACTGTATCCGAGCACTAAAGTTTTGTTCTTCCTACGCAACCTACGTCTTTCCACGTTACGGCTAGCTGACATTCATCACAACAACTGGAAATTTTGTGTAAGTCGTCTTGTATGTTCCTACATTCACTAAACGTCGACACGTTACCATACACCACAGCACCATCAGCAAACAACCGCAGATTGCTGCCCATCGGGCCCGCCAAATCAATTAAGTATATAGAGAATAACATCGGTCCTATCACACTTCTCTGAGGCACTCCTGAAGATACCCTTGTCTCTGATGAACACTCCCAGTCATGGACATCACACTGGGTTCTATTACTTAAGAAGTCTTCAAGCCACTCACATATCTATGACTTATTCCATATGCTCGTACCTTCGTTAACATACTGCAATGGGATCATGTGGCGTCAGTGCTGCGGCAACCGTTCGAGTCTAATTGGTCACCATCTCGCATTTAAAAAATGGCAGTGGATGCACATCTCAACTGCTACGAGCGGTGGTATATTTGGCATGGAGTGTTGCACTTCGAATAGAAAATCTGACAGTGAGAAAATAAATAAAAGTACATTCTCAGACCCTTAAATAAGTTTTCGCAATAACAGACCCTTAAATAAGGTTTCACAATAACTTTTTAAATGCCCATATTGCCCAGTATGCTGTCTTCTGCGGTATTACAACCCCTGTTTTAAAAACAGAATCAAGAGACGGGTTCTTCCTTGGCTCGGGTATGAGGTAGAATGGAACAGCATTTTTACATAAGATAACTTCTATTGCAAGTTTCGTACAACTGTCTCCTTACTCGATGTTCTGGCTCGGAGAACGGCAGCTATGTCGTTTGCGAAGCCTTCTGCTGCGGCTTCGGCGGCGTCTGATTACGCGTGGCAGTGTGTATCTCGTGTCGCTGTCTCGCCCAGTGACTGGAGACGCGCAGCGTGAGGTGGCCCGTTTAATTATTGCGAGCGAAGTCGTGCATCGGATGGTGATACATTGGATGTGGCATCCCAGTGTTTCTCTTCTCTAAGCGACCGCGTGTGTTGTGCGTCGGCCAGCGGAGCGGCGCGGCGGGGGAAGGCCAGCGTCCTGGACTTGAACAACGGACTCGCGCTTGCCAGTCTTCGGCTGTCAGATCTTCATCCCAGCTCACAGGTGACTGCTGATGTGAGGCCATCTCCTTCCCGTCCTCACGAGTCACCCGGGTACGTAAAAATCAGACTTCAAATACCTTTTAACTTCTGTCTTCTGGCGCCGAGGCTGCTGCTTGCTATTCCATTACAGCGGCGGACTTCGTTCGTCTGTGCATGATGTAGTCTCTTCTTGCATGACGGTCTTCAGCACCGAAACTGACTGAAAACCACTGCTACTCTTCTGCTCTTCCTTCTTCTTTCGTCTCGGGCCCACTGCGTCTCGCGTATTTATTCACTTCAGTTCACTGGAGGTGAACGACATCACGGTCATTGCCTCTTCTGTCACGTCGAAAACCTTCTCGAAGAATCTTCTTAACGTCGATCATTGGCTCTTGGAATGTAGGCGAGGGCCTTTGATCACATGTGACAACTGAGAAACACGTGAGCCGGTCATTGTCTCTTCTGTCACATTGAAAAGCTTCTCGGAGAATCTTCTTAACGTCGGTCATTGGCTCTTGGAATGTAGGCGAGGGCCTTTGCTAACATGTGACAACTGAGAAACACGTGAGCCGGTCGGGCGATGCCCTGACAGCTGAATCGACAGCGTCCGCTTATGTGGAACTTGCTGACTTCATGGTCATTGTCTCTTCTGCTCTGCTGTTCTGCCCGCTGTTTGCCAGTGTGTAATTCTTCTAAACTAAACTAAGTTTTTCATTTATATTCTAATTCTACTTCACTTTGATTTCACTAATTTATTTACTTAAGTACCACTCAACAATAATTACACATCACCTAAAACATTGTCATTACAACATATGCTTGAAAATCGCCTAATACCGAGACTGGAATCGCAAAAAAATTGTAAAAGCTGATAGAAATATGAAATCCTTTAAAAAACTTATAGAAGTTGTAGACCCATGGAAATGAAATGAGGTCCCATGCTCCTTGACAGGGCGTAGGGGAATGATGCGAGAGACCCGCACCGCCATACTAGGCAAGGTCCTAATAGAGGTGGCTTGCCGTTGCCTTCCTCCGACTGTACTGGGGATGAATGGTGGTGATGGAGACGACAAAACACACCCAGTCATCCCGGGGCGAGAAAACATACCTCACCCCACCAGGAATCGAACTCTGGACCACGTACTCGGGAAGTGAGAACACCTCCGGGAGACCACGAGTTGCGGACAGGAGGTCCATACTACAAGAAAATAATACCTGGCTCTGTTACCAAGGAGTCTACGGATCGTCATGTCTACTTTGTCGCAAAGCTCACCGATATGTATGATTCGTCGAAAATGATTTCGACCACAACTCTCTACCGCACAGGCTTCATTTATCAAAAAGTGGGAAATATTTTCACAGCTCACTCGTCCGTAATCGCTTCATTACGGCAGCAACAAGAACTGAACACTTGGACAACTGGAGAGGAAACAGACGAAATAATTGAAACTCTCTTTAATACTTAATTTCCCAAATATCCTCGGAAACCCACAGTGACCTGTTGCCAGTGTGTTCATTCAAGCTGCCTATGTTATTGGCGGTCATGTTTGATTTCTTCGGCCATAGATATGTTATACATATCGATAGCATGAGACAAAAACTATTATAAAGGGGTACGAACTTTGATGTTCCTGGCGTCACTCACGCTGAATGTCGCAATGCTACTTTTATATGTTATAATGTTCTTGAGAACGGCACGAACAATACTGTAACAATGGAAATAACGCATTAATCCCATGGTAGTACGAACGCCGTGGAAGAAAGGGCCTGCAGTTTTAGTTCTTACTTATGTCGAGCAAGATACTGAAAACTTTCTATTACGAAAACTGTGAATTCTCAATGATACATTATGTGGAAAGATTGCGCTTTTGCTTGGTCACTTCTACTGGTGTATTTAGCATGCTACGATAACCCTCTGTCTCTTCGACTACAATATATTAATGCTGGAATGTGGCCCTTTTTATTCTTTACCGAACTCTCACTAATTTCTAGCAACGATTTTCCTTGAGTCTACTAAACTGCAGGTTTAATCTGTCGAGAGTGAAGGGGTGATTAGTGATGAACATCTGGAACATGTCATACCACACGAGTATTTAGCGGTAAAACTGAGAAGCGATATGAAACGGATCAAATAAAATTAGTATTAGCAAAAGAAGAATGAAAAACTTAGACTGGTTGCTGGAAGGGCTGTGGGAAAATTCGGTGATATTTAAAGGAAATCACATACAACACGTTGCTGCGACCCGTTCTGGAATACTGTTCCGATGTTTGGATTCCTTATCAAGTAGGCTTGGCAGCAGACGTCGTACGAATTCAGAGACGAGTAACGGGTCAGTAAGACGCATACGAAAGGTAACAAAAATGCTCGGAGAACTTAGGTCAGACTGCTTTGGAAGAAAGACGATATAATTGCTGTTGGATAAATATAAAGAATTAGTATTCTAAGATGACTCGGCGACCACTATGCTGCCACCAAAGTTTGCCTCCTATTAGGATCATGACCGAGGCGCGCACAGAACCTTTAAAACAGTCATTTTCCAAAGCGCCCCATATGCCGAAAGGAAAAGGAAACAAAACAGATAATACTGATACGATGTACCCTCCGCCATTCATTGCAGTGTGGCTTGTATGGTCGTAGACGTAGATATACTTGGACTAAAGCGATATACCTAAAGTGTTTTCTGTTGTCACTCTCTTCACAAGAAATTATGCCTTTTCTTTGCTGAGGTAGTGGTTTTGGTTTTGCTTGCAATCAAGATGGGTGCGACCCTACACAGAACAGTGCCGAAATACTGCAGTCACTCTGTTCTCTGCCGTTTGCTTGTAAAGCCATTACCGATGTACAGGAAGGAACCGATGCAGTGCACTGACTGTGGAAGTCCCTGCACAAAATAAGCATGCTAGCAGCAAACGTGTCCCTCATCCGTTCCCAAGTCCCTCAAGGACGCCTGCTACCCTTGCTGTGTAGAGTAATCATAACACTAGCCCACTATTTGCCCGCGAACAAAGGACACCCGTTAGTATATGCATTAGCTTTCTGTACCTCAATTGGTAAAAACGGAACCCATATGGCATTACTTTGTCGTCCATCTGCCTCTCTGTCCGACTGTTAAGACCCCTTTTCCTCACGGATGGGTAGACGTATCACGCTGAAATTTATGGCATGTACTAAGGTATACGGTTCCTGGCCTATGTCAAAAACTAAAGCTACTATGTCAGTGTAGTTAAAACATACAGCCATTTACGTCACATATTTCGATACTCGCAACCTCGCTTATGAAAACCTGTAGGGTAGTTACTGTTGACCTAGATTCACAAAATATGTCAAGAAGAAATATTTCACAATACAAGTAATGGAAACAATTGTTAACCTGCCATTCTGTCACATAAAAGCTATTTTTAGCCATTTTTTGTCCCTCCATTAAGACCCCCTTTTCGCGGGAACGGGTACAAATATTAACCTGTAGGTGCCCTTCCCTACGTTGCATAATTGGGCTAGGTTATGGACGTGCAAGTCGCCGAATAGAAATCTTGGCCTAGGCCACTGAGCCACACGAAATTATTATTATTGTGTACACACATAATTAAGTACGAACTGAACCCTTAGAGCGCGAATCCTACTAGCCCTTTTTTTCTACTGTAGTACGCTGGAAAAAAGTGTGAAACTTCTAGGTGCTTTCCAGGAACTGGGACCTTCTCAAACTCCGTGAGTGACGTCACAGACAGCGCTGGGACACCAAACTGACTGTTGCGCGCCAACGGCCTGAAAACCAGGAGTGACTGTCTGGAGTGCCATTCATTTCATTGGAGCATCCCTTTGGTTGCTATCCGCGACGGTCTTACAGCATAGGGTATCTCTACGATATTCTACGCCTCCTTTTCATCACATTCATGGCAAGCTACCACGAGTTTACATTCAACAAAATAATGCCCATTCGCACACGGCGACAGTTTTACTGCTTTTTTTCGTGTTTGCCAAACCTCACCTTGGCCAGTGAGGTAGGAGGATCCCAGTTGAGAACGTTTGGCGTGCTATAGGGAGAGCCCTCCAACCATCTCGGGATTTTGACTATTTAACGAGCCAAGATATTCCTCAGAAGGACATTCTACAACTCTGTTATTGAATGCCAAGTTGAAAAAATGCTTGCATAAGGAACAAAGGTGGACCAGTGAGTTATTGGCTTGCTCAGTTTTTTTTTAATTTTTTAAAAGTGTATTAGGTCCAATGACAACTCTGGTTAGTAGCGTTCATATTGTCGCACCCTCACTATTTTTTCGGCGGTACTGTGAACAATGGCAGCTCAGTCACAGTAGCTGAATTAGCAACAAGCAGCTGGCAGGGGCCAAGTGTCGGCATGCCTGTTACATCAAAAGAGTTATTCACGCATTGTCAGGTGAGCCAGGCCAAACACCGCAATACTGACGATGAAGCGCAAAGATGAGGCTTTTGCAGGGTGAATAATGCCGGAAGTGGTACATTGGCAGAACAAATAATGTTCTAACCAGTATAAACATCTCTCAGTTCTGGCAGAAGTATTCACAGCCCGGCAACTCCTACTACGACGAAAGGATTTTATGCCAGAAGCCGGAGCAAAACAGGTCAGCCAGAAGCCACCACGATTTTGGTCGTCCGCCACTGTCAGACTATCTTCTGGAGTTAAGTCCTTCTCCCTCGACTCGGCGCCTTTCTAGTGATGAGCCACTCAGCAGCTGCCTCATTCCTGCTCTGAGTGGCAGCAGGCTGAGACCAGCGCAGTGCAGCTACTGGCTCTCCTACGCTGGTTCGGGAGTCCTGCCACCACGCGCTTCTATTCTGGGGGCGGGCTCTAGCCCCAGATACTACCATTTCGACAGTTTTCGGGGCCACTGTCGGCAACAGCGCGCAGCAGCTCCTCGCCCAACTAGGGTTCGTCCCGCTGAGTGGTGTCCTCGGTATCATTGTTCCTGGACGCCAACATCACCGACGGCCTCCTGGCCGACAGCTGGTCACCACAGGCACTGCCGGTTATCCATGCCATTCGCTGAGGGGGCGGCCGCCGCGTCGCAGCACTGCGAGTGCGGTAGTGTGATTCCCAAAAGTGTCCAACTGTCTGATATTGTTCCCATGATGTGCCGACGGCCAGCAGCCTCGCCACGAGGCTGCAGCCCAACCCTTCACAGTAGTGACACTCCACCCCACGCCACTACAGCATATATGATTCGTATTCCTTGCTGAAACCTGACGGGATCCATCATGATTGCAACCGTTCACCATTTATCATAATTTTTTAACAAAGACTGGAAAATAGGAACGAGGTTTAAATTTCAACAAATCGAAGATTTTCGAGTTTAGAAGATAAGAGCTTTTCATTTACATTAGCTTAACGTAATCAGTTTAGTGCTGTCAGGCTCTATTTTATACACGGGCAGTAATTTTCACAGACAATGATTTTTATATTACGATTACTTCAACAATTATAATAATTACACCTGGCAAAAGTTATTCCCCATCTATGGAAATGACGTTGATGCCTTGTAACACAGGCACTAGCATTAACAAATGGTTCAAATGGCTCTGAGCACTATGGAACGTAACATCTGAGGTCAACAGTCCCCTAGAACTACTTAAACCTAACTAACCTAAGGACATCACACACACCCATGCCCGAGGCAGGTTTCGAACCTGCTACCGATGCAGTTGCGCGGTTCCGGACTCAAGCGCCTAGAACCGCTCGGCCACCGCGGACTGCTAGCATTAGCAATGGCGACATTTCGACGAAGATGAGAGTCTGCGAGTTTGTTTAGATATACTGTATCCAGCTGAGACCACTCATTACTGATTAGATCCCGTACAGCTGAGAAATTAAGCGATTTGGATTTCGATGTGAAACACATTGTTCCAAAACGGCCCAATGTTTTGTATGTGACTGAGTTTGGTTCTTACCGGGCAGGTTGACAGGGGGCAGGGTTCATAACTGTTTTCAAACAAGGAACACGTCCGCGAAGCTTTGTGAACATGGTTATTGTCATCTTGAAAGATAGAAGTGTCCACAATGTATTTCTAACGAAGATGAAGGGAAACTATCGCTTAGAGAGAATGTGGAAATAACTATCCTCATTTATTTGCGCCAGTACCCTGCTGAATGGGCGCTAGTCATGGTACATCCTTAAACGATCGTATGACCACATAACGCCTGAACTACAACGTACACACACACACACACACACACACACACACACACACACACACAGCGAGTTATACAGGGTGGTCCATTGATTGTGACCGGGCAAATGTCTCACGAAATAGGGGCCAGACGAAAAAACTACAAACAACGAAACTTGTCTAGCTTGAAGGGGGAAACCAGATGGCGCTAGGGTTGGCCCGCTAGATGGCGCTACCATAGGTCAAACGGATATCAAATGCGTTTTTTTAAAATAGGAACACTCATTTTTATTACATATTCGTGTAGTACGTAATGAAATATGACTGTTTTAGTTGGACCACTTTTTTCGCTTTGTGACAGATGGCGCTGCAATAGTCACAAGCGTATAAGTACGTGGTGTCACGTAAGATTCCGCCAGTGCGGACGGTATTTGCTTCGTGATACATTACCCGTGTTAAAATGGACCGTTTGCCAATTGCGTATAAGGTCGATATCGTGTTGATGTATGGCTATTTTGATCAAAATGCCCAACGGGCGTGTGCTGTGTATGCTGCTCGGTATCGGGCGTGTGCTGTGTATGCTGCTCGGTATCGTGGATCCACAATGGATAAAAGTCTTATCATCCAAGTGTCCGGACCGTTCGCCGGACAGTTACGTTATTTAAGGAAACAGGAAATGTTCAGCCACATGTGAAACGTCAGCCACGACCTGCAACAAATGATGATGCCCAAGTAGGTGTTTTAGCTGCTGCCGCGGCTAATCCGCTCATCAGTAGCAGACAAATTGCGCGAGTATCGGGAATCTCGAAAACGTCGGTGTTGAGAATGCTACATTAACATCGATTGCATCCGTACCATATTTCTATGGACCAGGAATTGCATGGGGACGACTTTGAACGTCGTGTACAATTCTGCCACTGGCCGCAAGAGAAATTACGGGACAATGACAGATTTTTTGCACGCGTTCTATTTAGTGACGAAGCGTCATTCAGCAACAGCGGTAACGTAAACCGGCATAATATGCACTATAGGGCAACGGAAAATCCACGATAGCTGCGACAAGTGGAACATTAGCGACCTTGGCGGGTTAATGTATGGTGCGGAATTATGGGAGGATGGATAATTTGCCCCCATTTTATCGATGGCAATCAAAATGTTGCAATGTATGCTGATTTCCTACGTAATGTTACTCCAAGATGTTTCACTGCATGACAGAATGATGATGTACTTCCAACACAATGGATGTACGGCACATAGCTCGCGTGCGGTTGAAGCGATATTGAATAGCATATTTCATGACAGGTGGATTGGTCGTCGAAGCACCATACCATGGGCCGCACGTTCACCGGATCGGACGTCCCCGGATTTCTTTCTGTGGGGAAAGTTGAAGGATATTTGCTATCATGATCCACCGACAACGCTTGACAACACGCGTCAGCGCATTGTCAATGCATGTGCGAACATTACGGAAGGCGTACTACTCGCTGTTGAGAGGAATGTCGTTACACGTTTTGCCAAATGCATTGAGGTTGACTGGCATTATTTTGAGCATTTGTTGCATTAATGTGGTATTTACAGGTAATCACGCTGTAACAGCATACGTTCTCAGAAATGATAAGTTCACAGAAGTACATGTATCACACTGGAACAACCGAAATAAAATGTCCAAACGTACCTACGTTCTGTATTTTAATTTAAAAAACCTGCCTGTTATCAACTGTTCGTCAAAAATTGTGAGCCATATGTTTGTGACTATTACAGCGCGATCTATCACAAAGCGAAAAAAGTGGTCCAACTAAAACATTCATATTCCATTACGTACTACACGAGTATGTAATAAAAATGGGTGTTCCTATTTTTAAAAAACGCTGTTGATATCCGTTTGACCTATGGCAGTGCCATCTAGCGGGCCAACCATAGCGCCATGTGGTTTCCCCCTTCAAGCTAGACAAGTTTCGTTCTTTGCAGTGTTTTCGTTTGACGCTTATTTCGTGAGATATTTGTCCCGGTCACGATGAATGGACCTTATTGGGCAATGAGAGCACTCGCTACAATGCTTCATTTTGGAAGAGGGAAAATCAGCGTTCATTGAGCTACACAATGCGCCTGCATCAGACACCATACAGTTTCATCGGTCCTTCGCTTTGCGAGATACCCAACTCCAAATATCAGCTGCACGTAGTTAACTTCCTAATGGGCCTTGAAACAGTTTCAGGTGGACCGGCATTCACTGGCAGCAACAACTGCAGCAGGATTTAAAACCGATTTCTGTTTATAAGGCGTGACAGTCGCCTTCTGTCCCTCTCGGAGAGAATCTTTTCACAACCACTGTCCTCACGCAGTTTTGCGTGGTTGTGAGTGATACACTATTACTTGTAGACACGATGGACAGTCTGCACTGCTACACCAACATATTTGGGTACCTCGTACATGTTGCGTTCAGGGGCACGTACAAATAGAGTAGCTCCTTCCTGCGATTCTGTCGCGTCTCCACATCGAACCATCTTACTGAAGTGATTCGGTACCGATGGTACCCGGCCTACATCATCTACAGCCACCAAGGCCACTATTGTGCGCTTTTATATAGGTGCTAACTTTTATGTCTGGTAAGGTACCCTTTCCTTTTACAAGCTGTCCGTCTTGTTCGTTTGACTTCGCGCGGTCGCAGTATTGAGTGCGTTGCTCGTCTAGAGGGCGTGGTGGTGGTGCCACCATCGGGCAAGTGAGGCGATGCCTTAGGAAGCAATGAGTTGGGACCGATGGTGCTTCGGCAGCGTCATATTCGGCCTTCGGTGTGAAGGGGGTCACGCGACTCAAATTTGTGGCGAGGCATACTAACTTTGAGGAATGGAAAGTTTGTGTATGTATAAAATATTTCTTGTGGTAGAGCTCATTCAAGTCTTCCGTAATTGATAAATTTGCCATGTGGTAACCTAGCTGCGCATGGTAGCTCATTCGTTTCTGTGGAATTAAAGTCCCTTGTTGCCTGCTCTCCTAGTTTGAATTTTGGCTCCGAGAAACACACTTCTTGTCTGAAAGGGTACATCGAACTCTTAGAGGTGCGCGTGATTATTCTGGCCACGTCACTCTCTCACTGCCGTACCTGTCTCGTTCACGGTGCCTTTGTACATCGGAGAGGAGACGAGTTGAGCTGAAAATTTCTGCCTATTTAGAGCTCTTAGTCCATGCTCGGCAGTACTTCTGGGGCTATTTTTCTATTCTACAATCTTGTTTCGTGATACCCACAGTGCATGTGTACTATAACACGTTTTCTCTGCTGTAGCAAGCTCGCAGAGGGGTGTAACTCCGCGAGTGATGAGCGGCCAGTGGTGGCCGCGCCTTTAGTCCGTTCCAGCGTCACGGACAGTGTGGAATGCCTCTTTGTGGGACTCATGGACCGTAGTGTCTTTGCAGGTGTGCATCTACACACCATGCCGGCCTGCACCGTCTTCGCTTTGGAGGTTGCCGCTCGCTAAGTTACGTAATTTTAATCTATAAACTGTTTCACGTCACAACTGCATTCCTCATTCTATAGGTGTAACCAGTCAGTGGAGGTCTCCGCTTGCTAACTTACAGAATAGTAATGTAGTAACTCTTTCATGTAACTGCTGTTTTTCTCACTCTAAGGGCCTAAGCGGCCAGTTATTCTATGCCAGTTCGGTGCTACTTATTTTAACAGTGTGATATGTTTTTAAACTTGGTCAAGCCTTTTTTTAGTGTGGGAAGCTACTCCTGTTGTAAACTGATCATTCTTTTGGTTCAGTAGTGTATTTAATGTGGTAGTCCTCCCCCTCTTTTCTTATAATGTTGTGGGCTGTAACGGCACTGGCTTTTGGCACCTCGCGCTTGGTTTGGCCTCAATTCACTGTATTTTGCGGGCGCGGTGCCTGGATGCAGACAGACTGCTTTTAGTTATTCATTGTTTTGTCACGTCATCGCCCTGTTGAGATCTGTTTATTGTGTTTGGTGTTACCAGTCGAATCTTGTAAGGGGAAAACATATTAATTCCAGAATTCAGGCTGTTGCGCCTTAGTTTTGCAGTTGTTTAAGTGTTGAGTCAGCCCAATGGGGCAAGTTTGTAACGTTCTTGTGAAAAGTAATTGAAAATTGTATTTGATTTATTCGCGCCCGTTATGGTTCTCCAAAGTTGTGCCCTTTCTTTAAATGTATACTGTCTGTATTTTAAATCATAATAACATTTGATCGTAATTTGAGTTTAGAGGTTTCCAGTTTTATGGACTTGTCTGCAAAGAGGTATAGGTTGATCAAGAGCTCTGATTCATTTTTTAACTGTTGATGGTATTCAAACTGTTGTTTCCTTTGTTTGTTATTTAATGCATTTGTTGTCGATCCCAGAAACTGTTTCTCTTAGTTTATATAGTGCTCTAATGGTAATGAACTTCGTCAGAATGGTCGAATGATGTGTACCCTGGCGCGGACCTTTCATGTGTTTGATCTTCGTTAAGCCGCATCCTGAAAAGACAGGTTTCAAACGGTACGAGGGTAATCCCAAAAATAAGGTCTCCAACTTTTTTATGAGTACATGGACCTCTTTATTTCTACAATTGTTTACATAAGTTTACACCTTGAACATTTAGCTATTTTTAGACATAATCACCATTTCTGTCGATGCATTTTTGTAGCCGCTGTGGCAGTTTTTGTATGCCCATGTCATACCAGTTCGCCGCCATGCTGTTCAGAAAGCTGTGAACTGGCGTGTTTCCGTCCGTAGCTCGTGGTCGTGCGGTAGCGTTCTCGCTTCCCACGCCCGGGTTCCCGGGTTCGATTCCCGGCGGGGTCAGGGATTTTCTCTGCCTCGTGATGGCTGGGTGTTGTGTGATGTCCTTAGGTTAGTTAGGTTTAAGTAGTTCTAAGTTCTAGGGGACTGATGACCATAGATGTTAAGTCCCATAGTGCTCAGAGCCATTTGAACCATTTTTGGCGTGTTTCCGTTAAAATTCTGTGAGTGGTGCTTTGGGGAACCTCAGAAACCAACCTGCATAGATCATCCATGGAGATCCGCCGATCTTCACGCATGCTTTGCTCAACCTTCAACACACTCTCCTCAGAAATTGACTGTCTCCCGCTCCTTTGCTCGTCGTGAATTTCGGTCCGACCAGCTGGAAACTCTTTACACCACTTTTTGACATCCATGCACGACTCACCACAGACTTCCGTCAACTGGCGATGGATTTCAATCGGCGCAGTGCCCTTTGCGTTCAAAAACCGAAAAACTACGTGCAATTCGCACTTGGCTGTAACATCCAACGGGAGCTCCATTCTCAACGTCTGCCAAGCCAAGACTGAGCGCCTCAGATAGGCGTGCGCATGTTTACACACAGCGCGTGAAGCACTCTTCATAACAGTGTAACCAACTGCCACACAGACAGAGTCCTGTACTTATAAAAAAATAGGAGGCCTTACTTTTGGTATTACCCTCGTAGTAAGAGAATGAAAGAAATTTAAACGTGATTCTAACATACAAATGCATGTGTAATAACAGTACGGACTAAAACTTAACAGGAATAGACTGTCCAGCCACGTTAATATGACCGCCTGTTAAAAGCACGAATAACCTTCTTTGGCAGCACGGACTGCTGCGAGACATGCTGGAAGAGAGTCAGTGAGGTTCTGGAAGACACTGACAGGGATGATGACTCCAGTGCTGTGGCCAGCTGCCACCACCTCAACGATGAGTCGTACAACGATATAATTTTCCAGGTACGACCAGTGGTCTATATGGATTTGGTCTGCAAACTCTGATGGAATGGAGTGAGCAGTAAAAAAGTAATAAACTGAAACGTCACTCCTGATGCTGAGGTTTGATCGCATGAAAAGCGAAACTGTAGTGAGCGATAAACCGATTCTCATTCATTACTTTGCAGGAGATGTCAGCCACAAAAAGCTTCTTGAAAGCATGAAATTGCATGTAATGTTTATTGGAATTCGCTAAGTGGTCTCGACCTCAAATACAGGCCAACTATTACCCAGGTACTTACGCGCAGACAGAAACGGTGTCATAAGGTCAACACAAATTTCTAACTGTAACTCTCGTCTCATCACGTTAAAAACTCAACATTAGATTGTACCTAAGGAGGAGATTTTGTCCGCATTTTAAATTTGTAGATTCGTGTATAATCACGCAAAGTACTGAAAGTCAACGTATTCTTGCCACTGGAAGTTTCGGCAACGAGCAACGGATGGTTTAGTAGTATAAATATCTACAAACGAGTCTCATGAAGTTGGCATCCGACTTTCGAAAAATATACAATTTTTTTTTCAGAGGTCTTCACAGGTAAGCCGCACTTCTAAAGTTCTCTGTAAAAAATTTAAATAGTTCTGCAGAATTTCGCGAAGGAAACAAAAGTATTTGGGAAAACTTTTATCTTGGAAAAAAATTAATAGCCAAATTTGCAAAAATAAACTTTGTGATCAAATTCTGAATAGCTCCCAAGAGTTCTACGGAAAACGTTAATGACTTTTTTATACAGTTAATAGTTTATGAAATAACTGAAATAATAAGGACATCGTCTTCACTACAGAAAATATGCGAAATCGCAATAGAGTTGTAATGACAGTTCCGATCACAGTTTTGGATAACACCTCAACGGTTTTATCGGAAATCTTAATTAAGTTCTTGCAGAGGTAATAGTTTATAATTGCAATAATGTGGGACCTACTTCACTAGCATATAGTTTTTCATTCGGAGGTTGAACTTCGCTGGCCTAGTTCTGATCGTGCACGTGGGTACAAGTCGGCACACATCGTGACAAATCTCGCTATGTATCCAACTGTTGACAACGCAGCCGAGCGGTTCTAGGTGCTTCAGTCTGGAACCGCGCGACCGCTACGGTCGCAGGTTCGAATCCTACCTCGGGCATGGATGTTTGTGATGTCGTTAGGATAGTTAGGTTTAAGTAGTTCTACGTTCTAGGGGACTGATTACCTCAGATGTTAAGTCCCATAGTGCTCAGAGACATTTGAACCATTTGACAACCCCAGCAATCCAACAGTAGTTGCTATTTTTTCGTCTACTTATTGCGCTGTATTACAACAACATTAATTTAATTTGATACTCTCTGCTACAATTAACTACCGGATTTGAAGATAGTTGTCTTTATGATATGGTTTCATGAACTCCTGTTACTTCATTGTTCGACGCTTACTGGGATTTCCCAACATTTAGCGAGACATACGCTGTTTTTCTCACAGAGGAGTTCAGACGCCTCATACAATTCAAGCACCTTTTGTACCTTCATAGGTTCATTGTCAGAGTTAGAAAACAGGGATAGGGGTACGATCTTGTTCGGTTAGAGGAAGAAGTATAACAACTGTTCCACACAATTAAATGAATGAATTTACGTAAGCTCGAAAGATATATGCTTATTGGGGCACCAATCATCAGTAGTCGGAAATCATCTCCTCGATGAGAGGGCGAATGCTGTCGTAGACCCCGCTTATGGTGCTACAGTTGCCGGAGAGATAACTCTGGGCCAGATTTCTGGATGCGAAGAGTGAGAGAGATAGAGAGAGAGAGAGAGAGATAGCCGCGTGGAATCAGCCGAGCGGTCTCAGGCGCTGCAGACATAGACTGTGCGGCTGATCCCGGCGGAGGTTCGAGTCTTCCCTCGGGCATGGGTGTGTGTGTTTTTCCTTAGGATAATTTAGGTTAAGTAGTGTGTAAGCTTGGGACTGATGACCTTAGCAGTTAAGTCCCATAAGATTTCACACACATTTGAAGAGAGAGAGAGATAGCGAGCGAGATGGAGCACTGAAGACTCGGAACTTGGAGATGTCTGTTGTCTCTGTTCACTAAAAACAATCCCAGACGATGCTTGAAAGTCTAAAATGAATGTTGTTTCTGGACTTTTAACGATTTAATTAATGTATTTAAATAACATCTGTTGCAACTCAAGAACTTTACGCACATTGATTCTTTCATCCGTGACGTTGTTTTGCTTCCAACCAATGTCATGGATGGAAAGCCTTGTATTCATCTGCACGTCGTCTTAAAGAGACACAAGCCTATATAATTATACACAGATTTTCATAGCTCTAGGAAATGTTCACTGCGCAATGAATACCAGAAATTAATTATGGCAGGTTTTTTCGAGGGCTTCACTCAATAGTTTGGATGTCCTTATTTTGGTTTATAGCACGTCCATCAGGAACAGACTTTTGCATTGTATGTTCGAGTACTCTTTCACATTAATAGATGGCATTACCTTAGTAAAGACCACAAAACACAAAGTCAGACTAACAAAGAAGAAATGAAGCTTGTACTTGAGTATGATCTACGAAAAAAAATGTGGCCTACAAAAAGAAAGTGGCTAGAAAAGGCAAATTATATTTGCTAAAGTAAGTTTCGAAGAGTTTGCGACGACATAAGCATCATGTGAAAGTTCTTTAGCATTATTAAAAATAAATAAACTTAAAAATAAATAAATAAACTTAAAAATAAATAAACTTCTATCTCATGGGGAAATAAACTTGGTCTCCAAATATCTCCAGGCCATCTGGGTAAAAAGGGTATTGAATTAAAAGTGAAAAAACTGATCTATCAAGGCGGCCAGTAACGAGAGGAAACGAGGGACTCTCTGACGACGTATCTCACCAACTTTGGAAATTTGTGGTTAGGTGTTATGGGACCAAACTGCTGAGGTCATCGGTCCCTAAGCTTACGCACTACTTAATCTAACTTAAAGTAACTTAACACTAAGGACAACACACACACCCATGCACGAGGGAGGACTCGAACATCCGACGGGGGAGCCGCGCGAACAGTGACAAGACGCCAAAGACCGTGACGCCACCCCGCGCGGCTATCTAAGCAACTGGAAGACCTTGGCCGTTTTTGTACTTTCTTCCCTCTAGCTTCGGGTAGATCAACGGACATACATGATGTTGCCCAGTATATAACTTTTGTAAGTGGAACTGATGTTCATTTTAATGCCTTCAAAGACCTTACCAGGCTGGAGACACTGCATGCTAAAACAATAGGATCAGAAATAGTTGAAAAAGTAAAATCATGTCCACAAAAATTTAAAAGGGTATCACAGAGTAAGGTGATTTATGTCAGTATTGGTTGAGAGCCGTCAATGCTTGTCAGAATCAATGGCACTGCAACTTTGTTAGAAAATATTTTAATCATCCTGTACTAAAATATTACTGCATTACAAACCAAGTGACATTGAGTGGAAAAATCTTTAAACCTTTAAAATGTGGTATGTTATGCCTCCGGTTCTGAAATGTGTCAATATTCTCAGAGCTACGGTGTTAACAATATGACAGTTTTGAAGGTGATGTGAATTGTCGATTTGGAGTATAGTGAACTTCTCCTACATGGCAAGACGCAGAATTTCTAAAAGACAGCTTCTCAATACATTTTGATACTTGAAAAACGCTGTTTCTCATTTTTTTTAGGACAGGAAAATACTCTATCTGCCAAATAAACCCTATGATATGGCTACAAGCAATTAGATTTGGTTTTTTAGTTGACGTTAGTTGCCATCTCAAAGCCTAAATTTGAAACTAGAAGGCAAAAGCACCAGTCCAATTCAAATTACTTCAAAACTGATCATTTCTCAGTTATAAAACGATTATTTGAATATATTTCCGTAACTCAAATAACAGAGGGAATGTGAGGCAGATAACAGAATTTGACCAAATATACTGGAAAACGTAAATAGTGCATGGGCCATATGAAAGTCTCATACCCGTTTTCAGTTCGTCAACAAAATATAACGTAGATTCCTAGTGACACAGAAATGCAGCTGATTAGTTTAAAAAATTTCATTTTTAAAAATGAAATCTGACAAGCTTTTTTCATATCGAAATGATTCTTCCTTAATTAATTTCTGGAATTTATTATGCAATGAACATTTCCTAGAGCTAAGAACATTCGTACTCAGTTATATAGACCTCTGTCTCTTTGAGACGACATACAGATGAATAAAAGGCTTTTCATCCATGACATTTGTTGAAGACAAAACGATGTCACGGATAAATCGATCAAATTAATGTATGTAAGATTCCTGAGTTGTCACAGATGTCGTTTAAACACATTAATTAAATCGTTAAAAAGTGTTAAGTCTACAAATAACATTCATTTTAGGCTATTAGGCATCAATTGGAAGTGAGACAAGAGACAACTCCCTCCAAGTTCCGAGGTCTCATTGCGCCACCTCACTCTCGCTCTCTCTCTCGCTCTCTCTCTCTCTCTGTCACTCATTCACTCACTCACTCTCAGTCTTCGCATCCATAAATCTGGTCCAGAGTTATCTTCACCAAACGACACGCTCCAGCAGCTGTAGCACCATACACGGGGCCCACGAAAGCATTCACCCTCTCACCGAGAAGATGATTTCCAACTACTGATTATTGGCGCTCCAATAACTATGTGTCTTTTGAGCTAACGTAAATTAATTATATTAACTGCCTGAGTCAGTTTGGAGCGTGTTTTAGCGGCTGATGACTGCTATACTCAGCTTGTGAGGCGATGTTTTGACTGCTTGAGCAACTTCTGTTCTAGATCTATTACTCCATACAGCTACACTTAAGATCGCCGCTTTAACACTCATGATTTATCTCAGGGTCCAGCTATGCTGTGCCCTGAACGTGTGGAGGTACAAAAGGTGGTAGATTTGTATGACACGAGTGAGCTCCTCTGTGAAGAACATAGCGTATGTCTTGCTAAATGTTGGAAAATCCCAGTATGTATCGAACAATGAAGTAGCATGAGTTCGTGAAAGGACAATAAAGAGAGAGCTATCTTCAAATCCGGTACTTAATTGTAGCAAAGAATATCAAATTAAATTAAATTTGTTGTAATACAACGCAATAATCAGATGAAAAAATCGCATCTACCGTTAGATTCATTGGGTTGTCAGCAGTCGGATGCTTAGCGATATTCGTCACGATGTGTGCCGATTTGTATCCACATGCACCGATCACAACTAGGGCAGCGAGATCAACATCCGAACGAAAAGATATATGTTAGTGAAGTGTGTCGCACATTACTGCAATTATAAACGATTACCTTCACAAGAAATGAAGTAGGATTTCCGATAAGATCGTTGGGGTCTGTCATCACAACTCTATTGGATTTAATTTTTTACGAGATTAAAATTTTCCCAAGTAGTATTGTTTTCTTCGCGAAATTCTGCAGAACTCTTTAAATTTTGTACAGAGAACTCTAGAACTATAGCACATCTGCCAAGACCTCTGAAAAAAATGTATATTACTCGAAAGTCAGGTGTGAACTTCACATGACTCTACAAACGACACGAAGGGGCAGTCTACACTGGAGCTTCACGTAGTGACAAAGGGCACGATCATAAAACGTAAGCCTTCCTACCACCTTTTCTACTGTATACATTATTCCAGCTGCGCTTCTTGTAAGAAGTTATTCAGTTTTCCGACATAGTGACGGAGGTCATTCAAAGGTGGTTGTGTGGCTGATCCGGACGGAAAGGATTATGGTGCTCTCTGTTGTAGTGAATGTAGTAACTCAGTGCTAATATTTATTCAGCCCGAACATCTACATAAGCAGAAAACTTGTCCCTGCTACGGTTCCCTAAAGGTGCCTGATCGCACGCTTGCTACCAGCTACAGTGACAATTATAGACTGTGTAACGTAACATCTTAAATTAGGGCAAAAAGTTTATTCTGATTTTTCGACTAGACTGTAACTACAAGAATAGTTTCATTAAAGTACGATGTTTTGAAATAATTTTGAATGTACCGATGTTTTCTAACGATGTTAAATGTCTTTGACAATATATTTAAAGTAGCTGAAGTAATAGATATTATTAAAAGGAAAGAAAAGCTTAATAATGAACGTTTTCTGTAATTACGACGACTGTAATATTCGCAGGTTCTTTGAATATATATATATTATTTTTGACAAAGTTAATAACAAAATCACTTTGGGTTTGCAACTCCCGGTTGTGTGGATGACCTTAGCACGAAGAGGTGTGGAATGGCTGGAACGAAACGAAAAGACCGTTGAAGACAGGGTATCCTGGCGTCACATTTGCTTATTGAACAGATAGTGTTAGTTAAAGTTATCTGTAGAAGTCATGATCCTAAGCTACTGTGAATTCTTTCTCTTTATTTGTTTAAATAATTTTGAGTAGATCTAAAGAGTGAAAAGATAGTACAAACCATTTTCAGAATCACGAAAATGAAAGATTGTTGTTAAGTACATAAAGCTGGAAAAACAGCTTCAAATTTATTTGTGTGGACATAAAATTACCTGGGTACATTGCTAATTCACTTAATGCTTTAGTTTTTGATATTACTATCACTTAATCATCAGTTATTCAGTTTTCATTAATACGTAATTCCAATGAGCTACGTCAAAATCTCATAGCTTTCATCTACCTTGATTCCAAACAGAACATTGAAAATTGTAATAACGCATATTGATCAGGTAATAGTTAAATAACTTCTGAAATAAATAAGTGAAATTGATCCTGTAGAACTGGCGCCTACAAATCTTCGTAAAAGCAGTATCTTTCTCAGAGGGACTGTCGTACAATAAGATTATACCAGTCTACAATCCGTTCTCTACTGAGGTGAGGATAAAAGTACAAAGTAGGCAGCTGAAGTCTTTATTCAGTGTAATATCCTTTGTTATGCACTGAAATTATTGCAAATGGAGCTCTTCTATCCTCGCTGAGCTTTGGAGAGTGATCGAAGAGAAAAATAGTTGCATAAAGGTAACAATATTCCGTTACGTTACACATGGTCAACACAGAAATTAGATATTGCTAGAATCAGTAAACTAGCAACAGTTATATAGTGCAGATTAAGTGCCAACGCTCAGCTGACTAAACATAAGGCTTTCGTTTTCTGGGAAGAGAGGGAAAGTGTCGAGTAAGACGGTTTTTCGTAACGATACATGAGGCAGCGGTTGGGTCGTGCGCTGCTCGGCCGTAAAGCAGAACAATCAGAGGCCTGTTGTCTAGTAGCTCCGTTGGCGCCGAAGTATTTTCTCTCCAGTAACTTAAAACATTATCCTGCACCATAATAAATATCACAGAAAGCAAACACAACAATTACTACAGCTAAAAATTGTTAGTTTCATATCTACAGAGAAATACTTCCCTTGCTAAGAAAACATTAAGAAGTTAGCTTGCACGCGAATCTTGTACTTTAAAAATAGTCCCATCACGTACCGTCCATACCGTTCGGTTTGGTACTTTAGCCTCGGTAGTGACGTCATTTTCGGTGTGGTAGCCAATACTGCCATTCTGTACGCTACTGAGCCTTATTCCGTATCGTCCATACCGTTCGGTTCGGTAGATAAGACTCGCTGGTGATGTCATTTTCGGTGTGGTAACCAATGTTGCTATTCTGTATGCTACTGAGGCCTGTTAACTATCGGTCTGCATGCTTATTATTTGTCTACTGTACCAAGAGGTCGTGAGGTTCTGGTAAGGCTGTTCATGCAGTTTATTGCGCTTTGAATGTGGAGATAATATATAATTTTAGAAATATTGAGTGGTTATTAGTTTTGAATTCATTGATTATGTTTTACTAAAGAATCATTGGGATGCCTCCGAGTGGAATGTGAGTTCATAAATTTTATTTTGCAACATTTCAGTCGAGAATCGGGGAAGAGTATACGGTGCTCACGGTACTCTTAAGTAGGAGGCAAGGACGACCAAGGCAGCTCGAGGAAATGCGGTGCCATACGATATGGCAATATAATCTGCGGGATGAGACGAAGCCCTTTGAAATTCCTGAGAGCAGCTTTGTGGCGAGGTATGGTCTGAGCAGGGAGGAACTGGTTGAGGAACTTCAGCTGAATATGCGAGTCGATCGAACAGCTACAGCCGCACCTTTGCAACTGAAGGTACATTTGTTTAGCAAGTTCTGAAACGACTAAATCAGAAATTACATTTTTTCAGTAAGTACAGAAACGACTAAATCAGTTGAACAATTCTTATCAGTCATCAGTTCAACAGTTTTTTTTTTCTTCTTGGCTATGACAACTCTCAACTTTTTGGGACATGGTTCTTATCAAAAGGCGGTAGGGGCTCACAAATGAGCTGGCATGAGATATCGTGCGTCTCAAGGCACATTGACGAAATTGTGAAGGATCTCAATGCGCCTGCAGTCTCAGACTATGATTGGAAGAGCATTTCTGGTAGTTGTGTCTGCTGCCTTCTTTGGTGG
Organism: Schistocerca piceifrons; assembly: GCF_021461385.2. NCBI lineage: Eukaryota > Metazoa > Arthropoda > Insecta > Orthoptera > Acrididae > Schistocerca > Schistocerca piceifrons. Next base: position 106,421,788 of record NC_060139.1, read on the forward strand.
GGGGCGCTGTGTGTGCTGCGGTGTGCAGTGCTGAGCGCGCAGTCGTCGGGTGAGCATGTTAGGAGCTGTGGTCACTTGTCTTCGATCGGCTTGATCGAGGAGCCGCACCGACTCGCTACCGAACATCTTACAGAATTACACGGAGGCTTGGTTGCGGTAACCCTACCACTCGGTGCGCTCACCTAACAAACCGATCGGAAAAGCGACCAGCAGGGCTGCTCGCGACGAGAAGAAAAGGAAAAGTGGTGACCAGTGCAAACCCATATCATCCTCGCCAACATTAGGCGCCTAGTAACAACAAATGACTCTGGCGAAAAACGGAAGGAATTACTATGTTTTGCAAATTGTATTTTACCTTGATTTTGTAGCAACCCTGCTTGGCCTTATTCTATCGTTATTACATGCTGCTATTGCTAATTCTTTTTATCTGCAAGAAGATTTCTGTGAATTTTGTAAAGTGTTGTGACCATATTTTTCAGGCATAACCAATCGGAACTCGTCTGTTACCTAGTGCTAGCCTTAGTACCACATCTGTCAGCAACCCAGAAGCTCTTCGTGGTGCGCTAGGACCAACTTGAAGAACAAAAGGACGATGACCAACAACAACAACCACTCCAGTTAAAGATGCCGCCGCCGCCCTTTCTGGCATTCGATCGAAAACTGGAGTCCTGGAACAACTGCATAAAGCGACTAGACCAACACTGTGATATACCGCGGATATCAGGTTATGTGGAACGAAAACCATTTTATTAGCATACACAGGCTACATAAGTTGTCACCTATGTCTCAACCAGTGACTGTCTGTTGTTCTGACTTAACGACAGAATAAGAGAGAAGTGCTTACGAATTAATTGGATTCGTATGTTCCTGTTGCTGCTGGCAACATCCGAGTTTTCCAGTGATTCACGAAGTGATATCAGAGCTACAAACCTTTGCAGACTGACTAATGATATGACTATGGTACACTTCCCAGACAATAGATTAAAGAAGAATCTGATTACGCTAATCAACCAAAGTGGAGAAGACTGTCTGCTGGAGCAAAAAAGTGAAGAGATACTGGCTTATTCATTACAAAACTGCCGTCACGACCAAGCAAACAGCAGGGCCAAACGTGGAAAACACAGGGAATGCCTGCTACGCGACTGAAACAGTCATAAAAACAGTTTAGACAAAAGAGGCGATTGTTTGTATCAGAACGTACACTGAGGTGATGGGATACCTCCTATTATCGTGCCGGGCCACATTTAGCCGGTGCAGTGCAGCATCTCGTAGTAGCATGGACTCAACACATCGTTGGAAGTCTCCTGCAGGATTATTGAGCCATGCTGACTCTAACAAACAACAGCCCAATTCCATCTGAGCAGGCCACGAAGGTCAAACGGTCCCGACCGGCCACCGTGTCATCCTCGGCCCACAGGCGTCATTGGATGCGGATATGCATGCGCCCAGCACGCCGCTCTCCCGGCCGTATGTGGCAGTTTACAACACCGGAGCCGCTACTTCTCAATCAAATAACTCCTCAGTTTGCCTCACAAGGGCTGAGTGCACCCCGCTTGCCAGCAGCTCTCGGAAGACCGGATGGTCACGCATCCAAGTGCTGGCCCAGCCTGACAGCGCTTAACTTCGGTGATCTGACGGGAACCGGTGTTACTACTGCGGTAAAGCCGTTGGCATGCTGACTCTATAGCCGTCCTTAACTGCAACAGTATTGCCGGTGCAGAATTTTGTGCATGAAATGATATCTTCATTATGTCCCATATATATTCAACGGGATTCGTGCCAGGCCATCTGGGTGAAAAAACCGTTTGCTCGAATTGTCCAGAATGTTCTTCAGACCAGTCGCGAAGAATTGTGACCCAGTAACATGGTGCATTATCATCCATAAAAATTCCATCGTTGTTTGGGAACATGAAGTCCATTAATGGCTGCAAATGGTCTCCAACACCACCAGCTTGAACAGTGCCTCGTTGACAACTTGGATCCCTGGGTTCTTAAGCTTTGCGACCCACTCGGAGCCTACCATCGGATCTTGGCAACTGAATTCGGGACCCATCTGAGAAAACCACGGTATTCTGGTCGTCTAGGGTCCCACTGAAATGGTCACGAACCCAGGAGAGGTACTACATCTACATCTACATTTATACTCCGCAAGCCACCCAACGGTGTGTGGCGGAGGGCACTTTACGTGCAACTGTCATTACCTCCCATTTCTGTTCAAGTCGCGTATGGTTCGCGGGAATAATGACTGTCTGAAAGCCTCCGTGCGCGCTCGAATCCCTCTAATTTTACATTCGTGATCTCCTCTGGAGGTATAAGAAGGGGGAAGCAATATATTCGGTACCTCATCCAGAAACGCACCCTCTCGAAACCTGGACAGCAAGCTACATCGCGATGCAGAGTGCCTCTCTTGCAGAGTCTGCCACTTGAGTTTGCTAAACATCTCCGCAACGCTATCACGGTTACCAAATAACCCTGTGACGAAACGCGCCGCTCTTCTTTGGATCTTCTCTATCTTCTCCATCAACCCGATCTGGTACGGATCCCACACTGATGAGCAATGCTCAAGTATAGGTCGAACGAGTGTTTTGTAAGCCACCTCCTTTGTTGATGGACTACATTTTCTAAGGACTCTCCCAATGAATCTCAACCTGGTACACGCCTTACCAAAAATTAATTTTATATGATCATTCCACTTCAAATCGTTCCGCACGCATACTCCCAGATATTTTACACAAGTAACTGCTAACAGTGTTTGTTCCGCTATCATATAATCATATAATAAAGGATCCTCCTTTCTATGTATTCGCAATACATTACATTTGTTTATGTTAAGGGTCAGCTGCCACTCCCTGCACCAAGTGCCTATCCGCTGCAGATCTTCCTGCATTTCGCTACAATTTTCTAATGCTGTAACTTCTCTGTATACTACAGCATCATCCGCGAAAAGCCGCATTGAACTTCCGACACTATCTACTAGGTCATTTATATATATTGTGAAAAGCAATGGTCCCATAACACTCCCCTGTGGCACGCCAGAGGTTACTTTAACGTCTGTAGACGTCTCTCCATTGAGAACAACATGCTGTGTTCTGTTTGCTAAAAACTCTTCAATCGAGCCACACAGCTTGTCTGATATTCCGTAGGCTCTTACTTTGATTATCAGGCGACAGTGTGGAACTGAATCGAACGCCTTCCGGAAGTCAAGGAAAATAGCATCTACCTGGGAGCCTGTATCTAATATTTTCTGGGTCTCATGAACAAATAAAGCGAGTTGGGTCTCACACGATCGCTGTTTCCGGAATCCATGTTGATTCCTACAGAGTAGATTCTGGGTTTCAAAAAGCAACATGATACGCGAGCAAAAAACATGTTCTAAAATTCTACAACAGATCGACGTCAGAGATCTGCTCGACGACCCTTCTTGAAGACTGGGACTACCTGTGCTCTTTTCCAATCATTTGGAACCTTCCGTTCCTCTAGAGACTTGCGGCACACGGCTGTTAGAATGGGGGCAAGTTCTTTCGCGTACTCTGTGTAGAATCGAATTGGTATCCCGTCAGGTCCAGTGGACTTTCCTCTGTTGAGTGATTCCAGTTGCTTTTCTATTCCTTGGACACTTATTTCGATGTCAGCCATTTTTTCGTTCGTGCGAGGATTTAGATAAGGAACTGCACTGCGGTCTTCCTCTGTGAAACAGCTTTGGAAAAAGGTGTTTAGTATTTCAGCTTTATGCGTGTCATCCTCTGTTTCAGTGCCATCATCATCCCGGAGTGTCTGGACGTGCTGTTTCGAGCCACTTACTGATTTAACGTAAGACCAGAACTTCCTAGGATTTTCTGTCAAGTCGGTACACGGCGGTACTGCTGGCGATGTCGTGATGTTAGCAGAGGCGCTCGCCTTGGTCGTCTGATGTCACAGCTCATTAACACCAAATTTCGACGTGCTATCCTAACGGACACGTTCGTCGTACGATCCACATTAATTTCCGTGCTTATTTCTCATTGTGTTGCTCGTCTGTTAGCACTGACAACTGCACGCAAACGTCGCCGTCCTCATTCGATAAGTGAAGGTCGTCAGCACCCTCTTGACAGTTTGGATCTCGGAATATTGAATTCCCTAACGATATCCAAGATGGAATGACCCATGTGTGTAGTTCCAACTACCAATCCGCGTTCAAAGCCTGTTAATTCCCGTCGTGTGCCATAATCACGTAGAAAATCTTTTCCCATGAACCACCTGAGTACGAGCGACAGGTCTGCCCATGCACTGCCCTTTCGTATATCTTGTGTACGCAGTACTAACACCACGTGTATATTCACACATCACCATCCCAGGACTTTTGTCATTTCAGTGTAGACTGCTAAGAGACAGTAAAGTTATTTTAGGTATCATTGTATTAGCTACGAGACATAGAGTGCCATCCATCAGATTCTTCCCAAAGTTAAGTACGATTTTGTACACTACTGGCCATTAAAATTGCTACACCATTAAGAAATGCAGATAATAAACGGGTATTCATTGGACAAATAGAACTGACATGTCATTACATTTTCACGCAATTTGGGTACAAAGATCCTGAGAAATCAGTACCCAGAACAACCACCTCTGGCCGTAATAACGGCCTTGATACGCCTGGGCATTGAGTCAAACAGAGCATGGATGGCGTGTACAGGTACAGCTGCCCATGCAGCTTCAACACGATACCACAGTTCATCAAGAGTAGTGACTGGCATATTGTGGCGAGCCAGTTGCTCGGCCACCATTGACCAGACGATTTCAATTGGTGAGAGATCTGGAGAATGTGCTGGCCCGGGGCAGCAGTCGAACATTTTCTGTATCCAGAAAGGCCCGCACAGGACCTGCAACATGCGGTCGTGCATTATCATCCTGAAATGTAGGGTTTCGCAGGGATCGAATGGAGGGTAGAGCCACGGGTCGTAACACATCTGAAAAGTAACGTCCAATGTTAGAAGTACCGTCAATACGAACAAGACGTGCCCGAGACGTGTAACCAATGGCACCCCATACCATCAGGCCGGGTGATACGCCATTATGGCGATGACGAATACACGCTTCCAATGTGCGTTCACCGCGATGTCGCCAAACACGCATGCGACCATCGTCATGCTCTAAACAGAACCTTGTTTCATCCGAAAAAATGACGTTTTGCCATTCCTGCACCCAGGTTCGTCGTTGAGTACACCATCGCAGGTGCTCCAGTCTGTGATGCAGCGTCAAGGGTAACCGCAGCCATGGTCTCCGAGCTGGTTGTTGTCTTGCAAACGTCCCCATCTCTTGACTCGACTGCTAGTGGTACGAGGCCGTTGGGATCCAGCACGGCGTTTCGTATTACCCTTCTGAACCCACCGATTCCATATTCTGCTAACAGTCATTGGATCTCGACCAACGCGAGCAACAATGGCGCGATACGACAAGCCTTTATCAACGTGATGGTACGCATTTCTCCTCCTTACAGGAGGCATCACAACAGCGTTTCACCAGACAACGCCGGTCAACTGCTGTTTGTGTATGAGAAATCGGTTGTAAACTTCCCTCATGTCAGCATGTTGTAGGTGTCGCCACCGGCTCCAACCTTGTGTGAATGCTCTGAAAATCTAATCATTTGCACGTCACAGCATCTTCTTCCTGTCTGTTAAATTTCGCGTCTGTAGCACGTCATCTTCGTGGTGTAGCAATTTTAATGGCCAGTAGTGTATTATACTCTTAACAAATGTTATTTCTTTTTCTTATTGTATTGACACATTTCTGTCACAGAGATTCCCTGTCAGAGAAATATTTAGTAATCACAGCATGCACTGACTAACTTAAATGAACAGCGGGTTTATGTTACCGTGGATGTTAGGTCTGAGTTAATAATGGCATTCACTTGCTACAATCACAACATATGTGACGAGTATATCCACCTAATTTTCAGCTCAAGTTCGAATAGAGATATGAGGGCCAATATTAGCTGATAGGACATTAGGTGAGACAGAGCAAGAGGAAATCTCAGAGCTCCTCTGGAACGTAGCTGGGGTTTTTGAGCATGAGACTGTGAAATATAATCAAAAAGTCTAACGTCGCAGATATGTAGGACGTAGGCGATTTTTCAGGCTCCATGAGCTTCCTTGAGAAAGACCGAACAGAATAGCATCATAGAATATACACTTGGAATTAAAAAGCATCTGTACAAGATACAGCCTTTTCTCATTTTCACAGAAAATGTCTAGATGCTGATGCCTTGCTGCAAATTGTAGCTATGTGTACAGATGCTTTTATGTTTCCTAGACCCTTTCCTGAACGAGAGCTACACAGTGTACTGAAGAGGCCCAACTCCTACCAAGTAGTCCATGCAGACGAGCGGTCCCCCGGAGTCCCCGTTGCAGGCGTCCTTCACTTCGCTGGAGAGTGTGCATAAGTTGGCGTCCGCTGACATCAAGCCGGGCTCTCCGTCGTAGAGCTCCATGCACCTTCCAATTGTGATGAGAGGCAGCTCTACTTTTTGCAGTACTTTCAGCAGAACCACCCGTCCAACATGCCTGCAGTACACCCATTTATCACTGTGGAAAAATTAGAAAAATTACACATCATAAATCATTCCATCACGAACGATGCAAAGGATCCTTGTAACATGCATATGGAGTATTTAAAAGTAAAGGTTCTACAAACAAAAAATACTACTCAAGTAGCTTAATTCAGCAACTTTTCTGAGAAAATAAAATAAATTTATTACAATTTTTGTCATGCAAGTAAAATGTTCTCAGTTTTCAAGCTTTGAATAATATACTCGTTCTTTCGACTGCTGTTTATGCTATCGCCGTCAGGAGTTAAATTTTCAAACCACTGTAGAAATAACGTCACTGGTCAGAATGATGTCAAATTACAACGGAATATTATCGGAGACGGGGGTTAAAATTTTTGCCGTTTACTACAATGCCAGTCGCCTCCTTTGCAACAGCATGCTAATGTGACGATGTATAAGCCAAGACACTAGTCTTCTCAAATTGTATTTTCGCCTCCGTTCTCCAGGCATTGTTCAGTCACTGTCGAATTTTCAAACTCCATTTATTTCATGCGCTCTGCGCAACGTTCAGCAACGGTGCAAATACACCGACGTAACAAAAGTCATGGGATATCGACATGCAAATATACAGATGACGGTAGGTACCGCGTACACGAGGTATATAAGGGCTTTGCATTGGCGGAGCAGTCGTTTGTATTGTAGAATTTTGGAACACGTATTATGTTCGAGTATAATGACTTTTCTGGAGACTAGAAATCTACTCTGTAGGAATCAGCTTGGGTTTCGAAAAAGATGATCGTCTGAAACCCAGCTCGCGCTATTCGTCCACGAGACTCAGAGGGCCACAGACACGGGTTCACAGGTAAATGCCGTGTTTCTTGACTTCCACAAGGCGTTCGATACAGTTCCCCACAGTCGTTTAATAAATGAAGTAAGAGCATATGGACTATCAGACCAATGCTGTAGTATATCGAGAGGTTGTAACATTGGAAAATTGTACTGAAATGCAGGAGGATCTGCAACGAACTGACGCATGGTGCAGGGAATGGCAATTGAATTTCAATGTAGACAAGAGTAATGTGCTGCGAGTACATAGAAAGAAAGATTACGGAAATGATAGATAAACTCCAGTGGAAGACTGTGCAAGAGAGACGCTCAGTAGCTAGGTACGGGCTTTTGTTGAGGTTTCGAGAACATACCTTCGCCGAGGAGTCAAGCAGTATATTGCTCCCTCCTACGTATATCTCGCCAAGAGATCATGAAGATAAAATCAGAGAGATTAGAGCCCACACAGAGGCATACCGACAATCTTTCTTTCCACGAACAATACGAGACTCGTATAGAAGGGAGAACCGATAGACGTACTCAAGGTACCCCTCGCCACACACCGTCAGGTGGCTTACGGGGTATGGATGTAGATTTAGATGTAGATGTATTCAGATGATTCATGTGAAAATGTTTCCGACTTGATTATGGCCGCATGACGGGAATTAACAGACTTTGAGCGAAGACTGGTTGTTGGACCTGCAAGCATGGATCACTCCATTTCGGAAATCTTGGGGAATTCAATATTCCCACATCCAATGTATCAAGAGGGTGCTGAGAACGCCACATTTCAGGCATTACCTCTCACCACAGCACAACATCGACTGCACAACATTGACTGCAGAGACTGCCCTGGGCTCGTAACGATATCGGTTGGATCCTAGTCTACTGGAAAACCGTGGCCTGGTCAGTTGAGTCCAGATTTCAGTTGGCAAGAGCTGATGGTATGGTTCGACTGTGACGCAGACCGCACGAAGCCATGGACCAAGTTGTCAACAAGGCACTGCGCAAGGTGGTGGTGACTGCATGATGGTGTGGGCTGTGTTTACAAGGAATGTACTGAATCCTCTGCTCCAACTGAACCGATCATAGACTGGAAATGGATATAATCGGCTACGTAGACACCACTCTCAGCCATTCACGGACTTCATGTTCCCAAACAATGATACGCCATGTCACAGTGTCACAGTTACTCTCGATTGGTTTGCTGGACATTCGGAAAAACTCGAACGAATGAGTTGGCCATACATATTGCCCGACATGAATCCCACCGAATATTTATGGGACGTAATCGAGAGTTCATTCGGGCACACCGGCCGCTGTGGCCGAGCGGCTCTAGGCGCTTCAGTCCGGAGCCGCGCACCTGCTACGGTCGCAGGTTCGAATCCTGCCTCGGGCATGGATGTGTGTTATGTTCTTAAGTTAGCTGTAAGTAGTTCTAAGTCTACGGGACGATGACCTCATATGTCAAGTCCTATAATGCTTAGAGCCATTTGAGCCATTCGTCCACAAAACCTGCACAGGCAACAATTCAGAAATTATGGATGGCTATGGAGTCAGCATGACTCAATATTTCTGCAGGGGACTTCCAATGATGCGTTGAGTCCATGCTACGATGAGATGCTGCACTACCCCGGACAAAATTGGGTCCGACACGGTATTAGCAGCTATCTCATGACTTTTGTCGTGTTAGTCTAGTTTGGCCTAAACAGATGCTGTCGCATACACAGAGGGTACTGTACACACTGGGCACTCTTAGACCTACATTGTATTTAAGCCTCTGTTGCATGAATTTTTTAGGAAACCAGCTCAGTCAAAAAAAATCTGGGTGTAGTGTCTGACTCCAAATACACTATGTGACAGATAGAACACCAAGCGAGGTGGCGAAGTGGGTAGCACACTGGAGTCGCATTCGGGAGAAAACGATGGTTCAAACCCGCGTCCGGCCATCCGATTTAGGTTTTCCGTGATTTCCCTAAAACTCTTCAGGCAAATACCTGGATGATTCCTTCGAAAGGGCGCGGCCGACTTCTTCCTCATCCTTCCCTAATCCGATTGGACCGATGACCAGCTCTTTTGTCCCCTTCCACAAATCAACCAACCAACCAATAGATTGAACGTAGAAATTTTTATTTAATTTGGATATATTTATGATTTTAGATGTGTTGCCATTCAGCAACATACTGAATATTTCGAGTAAGTATCAAATATCAGTTACTGAGACATAATATGTTCTCTCATTAAACATAATTTTACATACATTAAAAATCTGACCATATGTGATCTAAGTGGCAGAAATAACTACTCTCATTTTCCTTTTCAATCTTTATTTTCTTCTTTAACTTCATAGTCAACGTGCCATGTTAAGCTCTCACATCCCTCTTAATTCTAAAATATAATTCCTTTCCACAGTCCCTAGCCTCGGTACAACAAATATGTAGGCGCCAGTTCATCGCACTCTCAATATTGGCAATGCTGTAGGCTTGAACTTGCATACAAATACATTAACGCGTGATCTAGGAGAAATCAGAGTCCATCCCAACGTAGTACGTCACTATGAGCGTGTGAGTCGTCGGCGTACCGAATTGATTCTGGTCACCTTCCTGTAATTTCACCAAGGCAAATGGGAGTATGGCGATGCTGATAGTAGCGCTACAGAAAGCGGCAGCTTGTTATTAAAACATTACCCTATAAAGCTCACATTTCGTGGGCAAGCTACTTGGTGATGAATCTCCTCCTAAGCGATCCAATACCACCATCTCAGATTCGACTGTGTGAACCAGTTCCTGTCGACAGTACTGACCAGCTCTCTGTGGTTTAATAATCCAGAATATCACGAATTTCAAACAACAGTGTCCATATCTTCCAGTAAGGATGACACATGTCCCATTCTACAACTTGCCTCACCATAAATGAAAAAGATGTCTGACAGTTTCGGTAACAGGTAATGTTCCATGCAATGAGTAATGCTGTGGTTTGCGTACTGTAAGACCTTCGGTACACACACCATCAGATTATTTGACTTGTCGCTCTAATGAAGTAGGCGAGTGTCAGCAATATGTCTCGTGGTCTTATCGTGGTGTATTTATCTTCTGCCGTTAGGTCAGATGATAGAAATGCTACTTGCACGCTTAGAATAGCAGATTGACAGTGACCAGCTTTAAACAGAACTTGATTAATTTTCACACACATTTATTAAAATCATAAAAGGCATAGACATTACGTAACTTGATTCTGGATGCTGTTTACAATTGACAATCTGAAGTTCCTTTGGTCTTGGTACGTTAATCTTATTCTCACAAATCTCTGATACTCGACAAAGTGTCTATTCATTTATCTTCATGGCTATGTACAGGAATATGGTAATCATATTAGGCGCAGACTGAAACTTGACTATAGACTGGTACAGACTGGTGCAGACTGGTACAGACTGGTGCAGACAAATGCAGACTAATGCAGACTGACTAATCGGAGGTCTGTACACTCGTTATAATACCTCGAGCATTCAGGTATCACTGCGTGAGTGTGATCCGCGAGGAGAAACGGTTCTACATTAGCAGCAATCTCATTGGCTGTGTTACATATTAATACGCGGATCGGCGGAAGCAGAATTTGGTCCGTCTCTGAGGCAGCGCCATCTCGTAGTGCGGAGATGGACGAGCGCTGCGCCTGTGCTGTTGTGCTTAGAAGGGCGCGCGCTAGTGGGAAAGTTGTGTACGCGCTGACTACGCGGAACTATGTACACAACAAATGCTCTGTCTTAAACAACTAGTCACTACAAGTGAGCAGTGGTAAACTTCACCGTCGACACATGACTGGGGTGACCGTGTATTGTTTTTGTAAGTGGTGCCACCAGTGAAGAGGCTTAAAGGCAGCTTTCTTTATGAAATATACTGTTTAATTTCACGTCCATGACGTGCGTTACCACACCAAGACCTATTACAGGTCACTACAGATTGAGGAGGTGATTCGGTAGATAGAGGAGGAGCTCACGTCCGGAAATGTGCCGTCTGGATAGAAAACGAGTTCGATCATCCGATCAATTTCAAATATCTCGCTTCGAAAAACGCATACAAAATGAGAAGAGACGGTTATCGTTAGTCCCCGAGATTAGTTTCAAATATCTAGCTTCAAGAAATGCATACAAAATGAGAAGATAATATTGTCATTAGTCCCCGAGATAATTATGACGTCACACACCATTTTCATGCGACAGCAAGAATAGAGCCGAGAGACAGGCAAGTTCGCAACTGGTAGGACTGACTGTGGTGCTCGATGGAAGCGCCGCACTTACGACTTTGAGGACGACACTCTTCGTCACACAGAAGGGAACCCGTCGACGAGCATTCTAAACATTGCCAATGCATGAGCTTACGCCGTGGATTACACAGGTCAGGGACCATGGTCTCCGCTACGTTCGTAACGCGACGCGGGAGGTTCGATTAGAAAGTGATCCAGTCTTCATATTTATTTTGCTCCAAATGGTACATTTCGAAGCATCGGTTCCTTGTAACCACTTTATCTACTACGTCCCTCTACATCCCACAGAAGTCTGTAATAAGAATTGTGAAAGACCTTTCACAGTCATCACAATATGTCTATCTAATTCAATTACTCAATTGTCCTAAGTCATGTTCCAGCCTGTGGGCTTTCAAAACAATAAATGCAATGAAATGGTGGCCCTCAACTACGCACCCTCCGACTCAGAGTTGAAATACTAAAAGTTTTGGCTGGTTTCGTTTTCTAGGGGCTGGGATACGTAGTTGCCTCATTACAGGCCAAATACTGCTGAGACTACAGTATACGATAAGAATACACACATGAATCGAATGGTCGAAGGTTTCTATCACTCGGCAGTTGCGAATTATGAATGTAACATAAATTTACAAATGAAAGATTGCAATTAAATAAAATCTGCAGGTACTATTTTAACGACTTTAAATGATGAGCTCGATAGTAGAAGTACTTTTGAGAATGCGGTATATTTCTGTAAAACACTTAGTGGTGTCGATGGTCCAGCAATTAAATCAAATATAAGTTGAAAGACAGGGAAACAATAGATTCCTACTGCACTTAATTAGTTATGAACGACAACATAGCTCGCGAGACATTCACTTCTGAACGTACACTACGTCTTCATTGCAGAAGCCACGGAAATCACACAAGAGCACAGGTCGGCACTCGGAAACATTTCTATCCTCCGCGACCACGCGCAAACTGCTCCACTGTCAAAGTCTTTCCGCCGACTGTACGTCGCGCCTTCATGTCCAGCCTCTCCGTGTCCTGCGCCGTACTCTCCCGAACTCCCGGTCCTCCCTCGAAACGATGCTCTTCGGTCGCTTCCATCCAGTCTCCCCATTCACGAGCGCTGTGATTGGCTAGAGCGCTCCACCCATATCTTCAAGTGAACGCACATTGACAAACATAATGTAACACTTTCTAAATACTGGATTTACTTTTAAATAAGTTGAAATTAAATAAATGTTCCTACAGCTGGACCATAAACACGCTCTAACACACATTATTAGATACATAAACAAATTAAATAAACATATATCAAAGGAATAGAACAAAAGGGGGGCCAGTAGCCTAATGTCTCTGTGCTTTCTAAAACACAGCAAATATTTACCCAATTTCATCATGAATAGTATATATCGGACACAACCAAAAACACAGATGAACAAATATATTTATAAGCACGCTGCTACCGCGTTTTCGTGTAACTTGAGTACTGACGCGATCGATAGTAATCGACCACTTTCACCTCCAATAACTCATGTACTATTCAAGTTACATGCCTGTAATTCGTCCCAATTTAGGTTTATACCAAGAGCTTTCTAAAGACACGGCGATCGACAAAATCGGATGAAGGGTTTATATTTTGGAAATTCGTTGCTGGGTGTTACTTGTATAATCTACCGTCAGATACTAAACTTTAAACTAATAAAGATATTACGCCATCAGAATCGTAATGTACATGTTTCTTTTTGAGGTATGATGATTGATCTGGCTACTATTAATTTCTATACGAACTGTGAAATGTCTGCCATGATGGTTTCACGAAGTCCGCCATCTTTTGCACTCTCGACATACAAGTCTCCTTCATCAACACAAAGCACCGTCCTCGTCGCAGCGGAATTCCCAGCCACGCGGCGGGATCACGCGCTGGGTCTACCCCTCTCGTCCGGCTAACGTTCGGCACCACGTGTTTGCTGCCTGGCCCCGGCTTTGACAAGCGTCCTGTGCGGCCGCCCCAACTCCGAACATACACTCCTGGAAATTGAAATAAGAACACCGTGAATTCATTGTCCCAGGAAGGGGAAACTTTATTGACACATTCCTGGGGTCAGATACATCACATGATCACACTGACAGAACCACAGGCACATAGACACAGGCAACAGAGCATGCACAATGTCGGCACTAGTACAGTGTATATCCACCTTTCGCAGCAATGCAGGCTGCTATTCTCCCATGGAGACGATCGTAGAGATGCTGGATGTAGTCCTGTGGAACGGCTTGCCATGCCATTTCCACCTGGCGCCTCAGTTGGACCAGCGTTCGTGCTGGACGTGCAGACCGCGTGAGACGACGCTTCATCCAGTCCCAAACATGCTCAATGGGGGACAGATCCGGAGATCTTGCTGGCCAGGGTAGTTGACTTACACCTTCTAGAGCACGTTGGGTGGCACCGGATACATGCGGACGTGCATTGTCCTGTTGGAACAGCAAGTTCCCTTGCCGGTCTAGGAATGGTAGAACGATGGGTTCGATGACGGTTTGGATGTACCGTGCACTATTCAGTGTCCCCTCGACGATCACCAGTGGTGTACGGCCAGTGTAGGAGATCGCTCCCCACACCATGATGCCGGGTGTTGGCCCTGTGTGCCTCGGTCGTATGCAGTCCTGATTGTGGCGCTCACCTGCACGGCGCCAAACACGCATACGACCATCATTGGCACCAAGGCAGAAGCGACTCTCATCGCTGAAGACGACACGTCTCCATTCGTCCCTCCATTCACGCCTGTCGCGACACCACTGGAGGCGGGCTGCACGATGTTGGGGCGTGAGCGGAAGACGGCCTAACGGTGTGCGGGACCGTAGCCCAGCTTCATGGAGACGGTTGCGAATGGTCCTCGCCGATACCCCAGGAGCAACAGTGTCCCTAATTTGCTGGGAAGTGGCGGTGCGGTCCCCTACGGCACTGCGTAGGATCCTACGGTCTTGGCGTGCATCCGTGCGTCGCTGCGGTCCGGTCTCAGGTCGACGGGCACGTGCACCTTCCGCCGACCACTGGCGACAACATCGATGTACTGTGGAGACCTCACGCCCCACGTGTTGAGCAATTCGGCGGTACGTCCACCCGGCCTCCTGCATGCCCACTATACGCCCTCGCTCAAAGTCCGTCAACTGCACGTACGGTTCACGTCCACGCTGTCGCGGCATGCTACCAGTGTTAAAGACTGCGATGGAGCTCCGTATGCCACGGCAAACTGGCTGACACTGACGGCGGCGGTGCACAAATGCTGCGCAGCTAGCGCCATTCGACGGCCAACACCGCGGTTCCTGGTGTGTCCGCTGTGCCGTGCGTGTGATCATTGCTTGTACAGCCCTCTCGCAGTGTCCGGAGCAAGTATGGTGGGTCTGACACACCGGTGTCAATGTGTTCTTTTTTCCATTTCCAGGAGTGTATAATATTTCCAGGGCGCCAGAACTCGCCCGTTACCTCACAAGCTCATCGGTACACACCATATTCGGAAGTAGTAATTTCCCCGAAATTCTACTAAAAGAGTATCCCGACACAGCACACTCAAACAGTCGAGGACAGAAATGTTATTTCAGTGGGATCCAAAACAATGAAATGAGAAACTGATGTAGACACAGTTCTTAATGTCTTGCATAAAGGTGAGCAAATGCGCTGTAGTAGAGAGACTTTGAATACGTCCAGACACCATCGTGTTTACTACAGCTTGGGATGATGCCTCAGATTTCTCTGATCAGATTATATAAAAGAACTGAAAGGGCAGTAGAAAACTGGGAATTTGTATGTAGAAAATTACGAGTCATCAAATAAAGTTCACATTCACATTTAGAATGCGAAATAAGTCTTCATTAAAGTTTTTGAGTTAATTAATCATTTTTATGGAAATAACTTCCTAATGAACCATGGACTCTGCGAAGGTTGGGTGCCTTACATGCCTCAGTGATACAGACAACCATATTTACATCTACATCTACATCTACATCTACATTGATACTCCGCAAGCCACCCAACGGTGTGTGGCGGAGGGCACTTTACGTGCCACTGTCATTACCTCCCTTTCCTGTTCCAGTCGCGTATGGTTCGCGGGAAGAACGACTGTCTGAAAGCCTCCGTGCGCGCTCTAATCTCTCTAATTTTACATTCGTGATCTCCTCGGGAGGTATAAGTAGGGGGAAGCAATATATTCGATACCTCATCCAGAAACGCACCCTCTCGAAACCTGGCGAGCAAGTTACACCGCGATGCAGAGCGCCTCTCTTGCAGAGTCTGCCACTTGAGTTTATTAAACATCTCCGTAACGCTATCACGGTTACCAAATAACCCGGTAACGAAACGCGCCGCTCTTCTTTGGATCTTCTCAATCTCTTCCGTGTAACCGAAATGATGTGGTACCTGCACAGAGGGTAGAAGCCTTTTTACGAGTTATACCACCAACATTCTTGATGAGAGGCTAATTTGGTCTTGCTACGTTCTTACTGCGGGGATACTGCAGGCGTTTTGTATCCCGAGGACATGCAGCTCTTCAGTATGGCTTAAAGATGATGGAATCTTCTTGGGTAAGATATACTGTAGGTAAAGTAGACCCCCACTCGGACATCCGGGCAGGGACTACGGAGGAAAGCTGTCATCAGAAGAAAACACAACTCGAGTTCTGCGTGTGTGTGTGTGTGTGTGTGTGTGTGTGTGTGCAGAGGCTGTGCAGAATGTGAGATCCCTCAATCAGGCAGGTACGTTTGAGAAATTAAAAATATAAATGGATATGTTGAAGCTAGATATGGCACGAAAATACGAATTTGTGACTGTAATATCAAGTAGAGCGTAACTGAAATTCAGGAGAGTACAAGGTTACAAAAACAAAATCAAACAGGGGTAATGCGGGAGTTAGTCTAATAATGAATAAGAAAATACGAAAGTGTGAGCTGCTATGTACTGCATAGTGAAAGCATTATCGTAGACAAGGTTGACACGGCGCAAATAGCCACTCCAACAGTAATAGTCTATGTCACTACTAGCCCCGCTGATGATGAAGAGATTGAAACAATGTATGATGAGATGGAATTTTTTAATGGAGAGGAAAATTTAATTGTGATCAGAAAGCACGAAAAGGAAGAGAGAAAAGGTAGGAGGAGAAAATGGACTATGGAAAGTGATGAAAGGGGTAGTCGTCTGCTAAAATAATTCACGGAGAATAATTAATTATCCTTAGTGCCTTGTTTCAGAACCATGAATGGATATTGTATACGTGGAACATATCTGGAAACACCGGAATGTTCAAAGGTTACATAATAGTAAGACGGAAATTTCAGAACGAGATTTTAAATCGCAAAATAATCCCGGGAGGAGATGTGGATTCTGTGCACAATTCATTGATTATTACTGCAGAGTAAAGTTGAAGAAACTACAGGATAGGGGACCTGGATATGCTGAAAGAATCAGAAAACTGGATGCCGAATAAGGAAGACACTTGGCAAAAGAGAAGCAGCTATATGGACATCAGGAACACAGAAGGCAAGCTAGTACTAAGTAAAGGTGAGAGGGCTGCAGGGATGTGTGAGTATACAGGATTTCGAAGGGGATGTCAGGCAACGACTGAATGGAACAAAGTACTATAGAAGATGAATGCGTAGCTTGGAGAGATGAAATAATGACGGCAGTAGTGAATCTACATCTGCGTCTGCAATTCATAATTAAGTGGCTGGAGAAGGGTGCATCTAACTACCCTTAAGGTACTTCTCTGCCTTTCCACTATCGAAGATCCCATAGGTAAAACGAACACTTATTTCTTTCCATGCGAGCTCTGATTTTTCTTATTTTATCGTGATGATCATTTATCCGTATGTAGTTGGGTGCCAACAAAATATTTTCTGACTCTTAGGAGAAATTTAGTGACGGAAATTTCATGAGAAGGTCCTGCCGCAGTGACATATGCCTTTGTTTTAGTGACTGCCACCACAGTTCGTGTTATCATATCCGTGGCGACGTGGGCCCCGCTCAGCACAGCAATATTCCGCAAGAGGGCGGACAAGCGTAGTGTAAGCAGACTCTTTAGTAGACCTGTTACATTTTCTAAGTGTTCTGCCAATAAATCGCAGCCATTCTTTTGCTTTCCTCACGACATTATCTACGTCATTGTTTCTGTTTAAGTTATTCCAAACTGTAATCCCCAAGTATTTATTTGAGTTTACAGTCTTTAGGGCCGGCCGGAGTGGCCGAGCGGTTCTAGGCGCTACAGTCTGGAATCGCGCGACCGCTACGATCGCAGGTTCGAATCCTGCCTCGGGCAGGGATGTGTGTGATGTCCTTAGGTTAGTTAGGTTCTAGTAGTTCTAAGTTCTAGGGGACTGATGACCTCAGAAGTTAAGTCCCATAGTGCTCAGATCCATTTGAATCATTTTTGAACAGTCTTTAGATTTGTGTAATTTATCGAGTAACTGCAATTTAGCGGATTCCTTTTAGTGTTTACGTTGATGTCTTCACACTGTTCATTATTTGGAGTCAATTGCCAGTTTCCAAACCTACAGATATCTTGAAATTTCCTGACAGATTGAAACAGTGTGCCGGACCGAGACTCGAACTCGGGACCTTTACCTTTCGCGGGCAACTGAGGTATCCAAGCACGACTCACGCCCCGTCCTCACAGCTTTACTTCTGCCAGTACCTCGTCTCCTACCTTCCAAACTTTACAGAAGTTCTCCTGCGAACCTTGCAGGACTAGCACTCCTGAAAGAAATGATATTGCGGAGACATGGCTTAACCACAGCCTGGTGGATGTTTCCAGAATGAGATTTTCACTCTGCAGCGGAGTGTGCGCTGAAATGAAACTTCCTGGCTCGAACTCGGGATCTTTGCCTTTCGCGGGCAAGTGCTCTACCAACTGAGCTACCCAAGCGCGACTCACGACCCCGAGTCTCAAGACCACTAGTCTCGGTCCGGCACACAGTTTTAATCTGCCAGGAGGTTTCATTTCAGGGCACACTCCGCTGCAGAGTGAAAATCCCATTCTGGCTACAGATATCTTGTTTAAATCATTTTGCAATTCATTTTGGTCATGTGGTGACTACGTGACGGTAAATTACAGGATCAACTTTCAACCATTAGAAGGGCTGCTGAGATTATCTCCTAAATCGTTTATGTAGGTTTATGGATGGTACAGGCAAAAAGACAAAGAGCAGTAAAAATCATCGGGTAACACACCATATACTAGATTTAACGGACGATAGGGGAATGCACAAAACTGCAGCAACTGAAATGGGCAAAAGGGCCTACAGGTGTCTAAAAAAGGAGATAGACGGAAACTGCAAAACTGAAAACTGGAATGTCTAGAGTAGAAATGCAGAGTTGCATAAAAATGGATCAACATAAGAAAGGTGGATGCCTCATAAGTAAGACGCTTGGGAAAAGAGAAACAGCTATATGGCCATCGGGAACACAGATGGCAAGCTAGTACTAAGTAAAGATGAGAGGGCAGCGGGTATGTAGGAGTATATAGTGTATCCCTTTTATCTTGAACATCGCAAATAAATTTTTTTCCAGAAAGTAGAAAGTTTGTCAACCAAACGCTGTATAGGTACCAGGGGTACATAATAATGCTTCATAGCTTTTTTGTGACTCTGATCGTTACGAATATGTGAAGAACTATATGTTCTTTTTAAATAGCATCCAATCAGTGTTATTCGATAATCCAAGTTCTCTCCTCGAGGCCTGTTCGGAAACGTGTAGCAATGTATCGTTCATATAAACACGATTTTACTGAAACATAAACAAAATGAGGTGTGACTCTCCTATAATAAAACTCGTCCATGTGCTGGAGCTGACACTAAAAAAATGGAGACGCAAGGAACATGCACATCTACTATAGAGTCAATCAACTTCAAATGAAGAATTTTGTGATTTCCTAGTAATGGGCATTTCTGCACACCTCTTCTTGCGCACTGTCATTACTTATAAAGTAATTAAGTTCTTAAAATGAATATTTAATATTAATACAAAAGGAGGAAGATTTTCAAAGTCCTGCCAGTGAAGACATGGACAGAGACGGAACTCATTACGGAATAGTACCAACATGGCAAGCGCTGTCGATTGTCACGTTTCTTTAAGTAAGTGATTTAGAGATCTGATTTTGTCCATTATAAATGGTTTCGTAAAAGCCTGCAACTGTGAAAACAATGGTTTTGTTTATAAATAACTTTTCTTCTACCAGTCGCAATTTTTTTATTCTCCACGGAAGAAAAAGATAAAACAAATGTGTATCTAGCATCCTATACGTTGGTAATATATCACATAAGATTGCAAATATTTTCAAAAATCATGAAGTAAAAGTTGTGTTTCCTACATCAAATAAACTATAACAAAAACTGATACATAATACAAAGTCTGCTTATGAACCATAGTCAGGCTCTGGAATATACAGATTAACATGCCAGCAATCCTCCACGTTCTACCTAGGACAAACAGGCCGAAATTTCAACATCATTAAAGCCTACACATACACACATCAGCGATAGCCACAGACATACATAATACGGGATACCCATTTGGAAAAGCAGACAAAAATGTCGAAGTACTCCTCTGACTAAATAAAGGACAAAAAATGGATTTGTTATAAGAGCTGGAGGCATATACACATTAGAGAAAACGTTGTTGTTGTTGATGTTGTGGTCTTCAGTCCTGAGACTGGTTTGATGCAGCTCTCCATGCTACTCTATCCTGTGCAAGCTTCTTCGTCTCCCAATACGTACTGCAGCCTACATCCTTCTGAATCTGTTTAGTGTATTCATCTCTTGGTCACCCTCTACGATTTTTACCCTCCACGCTGCCCTCCAATACTAAATTGGTGATCCTTTGATGCCTCAGAACATGTCCTACCAACAGATCCCTTCTTCTTGTCAAGTTGTGCCACAAAAAAACTCCTCTTCTCCCAAATCCTATTCAGTACTTCCTCATTAGGTACGTGATCTACCCATCTAATCTTCAGCATTCTTCTGTAGCACCACATTTCAAAGGCTTCTATTCTCTTCTTGTCCAAACTATTTATCGTCCACGTTTCACTTACATACATGGCTACACTCCATACAAATACTTTCAGAAACGACTTCCTGACATTTAAAACTATACTCGATGTTAACAAATTTCTCTTCCAAGTCCTTTGCTGTCTCTGACAGAATTACAATGTCATCGGCGAACCTTAAAGTTTTTATTTCTTATCCATGGATTTTAATACCTATTCCGAATTTTTCTTTTGTTTACTTTACTGCTTGCTCAATATACAGATTGAATAACATTGGGGAGAGGCTACAACCTTGTCTCACTCCCTTCCCCACCACTGCTTCCCTTTCATGCCCCTCGACTCTTATAACTGCCATCTGGTTTCTGTACAAATTGTAAATAGCCTTTCGCTCCCTATATTTTACCCCTGCCACCTTCAGAATTTGAAAGAGAGCATTACAGTCAACATTGTCAAAAGCTTTCTCCAAGTCTACAAATGCTAGAAACGTAGGTTTGCCTTTTATTAATCTAGCTTCTAAGATAAGTCGTAGGGTCAGTATTGCCTCACGTGTTCCCATATTTCTACGGAATGCAAACTGATCTTCCCCAAGGTCGGCTTCTACCAGTTTTTCCATTCGTCTGTACAGAATTCGCGTTAGTATTTTGCAGCCGTGACTTATTAAACTGACAGTTCGGTAATTTTCACATCTGTCAACGCCTGCTTTCTTTGGGATTGGAATTGTTATATTCTTCTTGTAGTCTGAGGGTATTTCGCCTGTCTCATACATTTTGCTCACCAGATGGTAGAGTTTTGTCAGGACTGGATCTCCCAAGGCTGTTAGTAGTTCTAATGGAATGTTGTCTACTCCCTGGGCTTTGTTTCGACTTAGGTCTTTCAGTGCTCTATCAAATTCTTCACGCAGTATCATGTCTCCCATTTCATCTTCATCTACATCCTCTTCCATTTCCATAATACTGTCCTCAAGAACATCGCCCTTGTATAGTCCCTCTATATACTCCTTCCATCTTTCTGCTTTCCCTTCTTTGCTTAGAACTGGGTTTCCACCTGAGCCCTTGATATTCATACAAATGGTTCTCTTTTCTCCAAAGGTCTCTTTAATTTTCCTGTAGGCAGTATCTATCTTACCCATAGTGAGGTAAGCCTCTACATCCTTACATTTGCCCTCTAGCCATGCCTGCTTAGAGGACAAAATATTAAACAAAAAGTTTGAAAGAGAATTTCTTCAGATGCTTTGGCAATTTACGTCAATAAAAATAGTAACACATAAAAATAAGCATCATTGTAAAACAGATGTAAGCAAACTATGATCCATACTGTTAAGATAAATATCCACTTTACAAGAGCATATCGTACTCTGTAAACGCCCTGTAAAATTATCTGTGTGTAGAAACATGTTTGTTTATGTAAGTTACTCTCGGTTTACGCCGTTTACTAAAAATTGTGTGTCATGTTTAACATGTGTGAGACTCCACACAAATGGACCGTAGGAAAACTGTAAGTACAACTTCTTCCAAATTTCGCCACTAACTACATGTAAAAACTGATAGGTAACGAAAAATTGCACTATTTTACATTTTGCAGTAAAGTCAACAAAACGAAGCAGAACCTCAAACACCGAAAACATTACATAAAAATGAGGAAACACAATTGAAAATGGGTATAGTTTCCCGAAACGCGTCGCGTAAAAAGTCAACAAAAGAAAATCGTGACTGGTAGCAGAAAAGATTTTGAGATATCGTAGATAACCTAAATCTGGAGCGCTGAAGGGCTATTTGAATCGCGTTCCTCCCAAATGGGATTCCATGGTGCCAAGCGCTGCATCGCGTCACTCAGTACTTGTAATTGGCATCGCTTTCGTTGTTTGATATTTGACGATTTACTATAATGTTTTTCTTTTTTTAAATTCGGAACAAAGAAAGAAGTGCAAAAACAAACTCTATGTGTGCGTACGCCTAACTGAGGGGCGCTATTGAGTCTCGCCATTGCAATACCTTAGCAAACTGCACCTCCTTGGGAGGTCACGCTAGTTGTGCATGCTGATGGTGACGAAAAGCGAAAGGCAGTTGAGGGAGAGAGTAGGTCGGGGTGTCGCGGGGATAGAGGGGAAAGACAGCTGATACTCACGTCTGTGCCTGGGGGTCAATCCTGAACACCGGCCGCGTCGAGCCCCACCCGGCTGCGTGGCAGAATCGGCCTGCGCTAAGTTCTCTACTTAAGTCCAGTTCTGCTTCGGGCAATTTCGCCGGCTGAATTTGCCTTCGGAACGGCAGCGCTCTGACGAGACGAACCATGCCGAGGTCAGACCGCAGGTGCTCCGCGTCGAAGTCTGGATGTACCGAGATGAAGTCCAAAGCGCGCCACTCCTGCAATTGCATAAAGTGCCATTAATTAGAGGAAATCATAAAAGCAGCATTAACTTAAAATATTACACAATAGATGACACTGCAACGTACACTAGTGATCTGTATACAGCAGACTGCTGTAAGTGAGTGAGTAGGAAACTTTGTACCTGGAAGAATGAGAGAAGACAGCTGGAATGTTAAACTTAATAGGTTCAATAAAAACAGGGGGAACTGC
The DNA here is from genome assembly GCF_021461385.2 of Schistocerca piceifrons. Taxonomy (NCBI): domain Eukaryota; kingdom Metazoa; phylum Arthropoda; class Insecta; order Orthoptera; family Acrididae; genus Schistocerca; species Schistocerca piceifrons. The sequence continues at coordinate 106,444,984 of NC_060139.1, forward strand.
CGGGTGTCAGTAACTTCCTGCCACGATATTTCGGCGCAGAGTCTTCTGGTCTTCTTCAGATAAGTACCACTGTAGTAGTACTGCCGAGTACGCGCATAGCTCTGCTATTTAAAGCCATACTGAGGTGACATTGCTCATGCGCTGCTCAGCGTGCGCATTCGTAACAATTCCGTGCGCTGCGCCACGCGCCCTCCAGGGTGAAGATTTTCGGGAGAGAGCACTGGACTCTGCCACTTTTAAACCGACAGTATTTTGGCGATACGTTGACGACACTTTTATAGTGTGTCCTCATGGTCTGGAACGTCTCCAAGAATTTTTACGTCACATGAACTCCATACACGAAAACATAAAGTTTACCATGGAGATACAGAAAGATGGTTGCTTGCCATTTTAAGACGTCTTAGTGTGACGTAAGAGTGGTGGCACACTTGGTCACTCGGTGTACAGAAAGCCCACTCATACAGACCTGTATCTACAAGCTGCTAGTTACCGCCATGCAGCACAAAACCTTGATCCACTGTGCCCTTACCATCTCTGATGCCGACAGTCTTCAAGCGGAACTGGGACACCTGCAAAAAGTATTTCTGAAGAATAGTTTTTCAACTAGGCAACTGAACAGAGTGATCCAGACCTACAAACGACGGAACAAAGAAGAGGAAGAGGCCTTCAGGTCGACTGCTTAACTACCATTCATTGGGAATATTCCTTCACAGATAGGCAGAATATTGAGAAAATATCATGTGAGAGTCATCTTTCGCCCCCTTCCAAAATTTCATCACTTGTGGGATCCGTTAAAGACGACCCGAGCCTGCGTAAATCAGGTGTTTGCAAGATTCCGTGTGAATGCGACAGATCATATATAGGGCAAACAACACGAACTGTGCAGGAACGCATTGTGGAACACCAGCGGCATACTCGCCTTCTCCAACCCACCAACTCCGCAATCGTCGAACATTGTATTTCCACAGACCACTCCATGAATTACAACGACGCGAAGATTTTGGCCCATTCATGAAACTTTTGGAGCTCGATTATCAATGAATCTGTGGAAATAAGATTGTCTGACAACGAGACTCTCATCAATCGAGATATCGGTTATCGGCTAAACTCTGCTTGGAATCCTGTTATAGAGAAACTTCGTAGTCGACGTAGTTATCTGCATAAAGATGAAAATCGACCTGATATCGATACGCCAAGCTTTCACCGTGGAGGGCGCGAGGCGCAGCGCACGGAGTTGTTATGAACGCGCAAGCTGAGCAGCGCATGCGCAGTGTCACCTCAGTATGGCTTTAAATACGATTTAAGTGGATTGATCATATAAAATTAATTGTTGGTAAGGCGGGTACCAGGTTGAGATTCATTGGGAGAGTGCTTAGAAAATGTAGTCCATCAACAAAGGAGGTGGCTTACAAAACACTCGTTCGACCTATACTTGAGTATTGCTCATCAGTGTGGGATCCGTACCAGATCGGTCTGACGGAGGAGATAGAGAAGATCCAAAGAAAAGCGGCGCGTTTCGTCACAGGGTTATTTTGTAACCGTGATAGCGTTACGGAGATGTTTAATAAACTCAAGTGGCAGACTCTGCAAGAGAGGCGCTCTGCATCGCGGTGTAGCTTGCTCGCCAGGTTTCGAGAGGGTGCGTTTCTGGATGTGGTATCGAATATATTGCTTCCCCCTACTTATACCTCCAGAGGAGATCACGAATGTAAAATTAGAGAGATTAGAGCGCGCACGGAGGCTTTCAGAGAGTCGTTCTTTCCGCGAACCATACGCGACTGGAACAGGAAAGGGAGGTAATGACAGTGGCACGTAAAGTGCCATCCGCCACACACCGTTGGGTGGCTTGCGGAGTATAAATGTAGATGTAGATGTAGATGTAGAAATAGCATATCTCATCGCGTACTCGCCAATGCTACTATAGTGCTACTCACCTGAAGATGGCCAGAAGACTCTGCGCCGAAATATCGTGGCAGAACCTTACTGACATCCGGAAGTTCTCCCGTGTTTTTATGGCACAATCAGTACGCCGGGAAAGCTTTAAACATCACATTAACAGGTTGAAATTTATCAGAGGAAATGAGGTGGAGATCTATTGGCAGATTGTGTACATAGGTAAAGCAGAAGAAGGTCGTAACGTAGTTAAACTTCCATCCTTTTTTTCACAGCCACTAAAAACAGTTACAGACCAAACTGTTCAATCGTAGACACGCAGACGTAAATGTCGTTTCCGTGTAGAATTACGATTTCACACGTCACCCTTAATGCTTGTACGTGGGTGCTGTACGTGGTGGGTTCATCGTACAAGATGACAACGCTCGGTTGCATAAGGATATCCTCATTTACGAGTTCCTTCAACAGTACACAATTTAGCAGTTTCTGTGAGTACCACAGTCTTCTAATCTGGATCTCACTAAGTATGCTTGGAATGCTCGAGGTAAGAGTGACCTTAGTCGCAGTCTCACTTTCCAGAGCTTTGCGCAGTGAAAACAGCATTCGAAGACAAATGAATGACGATAGTGTATCTGTACGGTGAGAACAGCTTGAGCCTTACTAATATCAGACACTAAATTGGCTGTGGTCCGAATGCAAAGTACACTCCTGGAAATGGAAAAAAAACACACTGACACCGGCGTGTCAGACCCACCATACTTGCTCCGGACACTGCGAGAGGGCTGTACGAGCAATGATCACACGCACGGCACAGCGGACACACCAGGAACCGCGGTGTTGGCCGTCGAATGGCGCTAGCTGCGCAGCATTTGTGCACCGCCGCCGTCAGTGTCAGCCAGTTTGCCGTGGCATACGGAGCTCCATCGCAGTCTTTAACACTGGTAGCATGCCGCGACAGCGTGGACGTGAACCGTATGTGCAGTTGACGGACTTTGAGCGAGGGCGTATAGTGGGCATGCGGGAGGCCGGGTGGACGTACCGCCGAATTGCTCAACACGTGGGGCGTGAGGTCTCCACAGTACATCGATGTTGTCGCCAGTGGTCGGCGGAAGGTGCACGTGCCCGTCGACCTGGGACCGGACCGCAGCGACGCACGGATGCACGCCAAGACCGTAGGATCCTACGCAGTGCCGTAGGGGACCGCACCGCCACTTCCCAGCAAATTAGGGACACTGTTGCTCCTGGGGTATGGGCGAGGACCATTCGCAACCGTCTCCATGAAGCTGGGCTACGGTCCCGCACACCGTTAGGCCGTCTTCCGCTCACGCCCCAACATCGTGCAGCCCGCCTCCAGTGGTGTCGCGACAGGCGTGAATGGAGGGACGAATGGAGACGTGTCGTCTTCAGCGATGAGAGTCGCTTCTGCCTTGGTGCCAATGATGGTCGTATGCGTGTTTGGCGCCGTGCAGGTGAGCGCCACAATCAGGACTGCATACGACCGAGGCACACAGGGCCAACACCCGGCATCATGGTGTGGGGAGCGATCTCCTACACTGGCCGTACACCACTGGTGATCGTCGAGGGGACACTGAATAGTGCACGGTACATCCAAACCGTCATCGAACCCATCGTTCTACCATTCCTAGACCGGCAAGGGAACTTGCTGTTCCAACAGGACAATGCACGTCCGCATGTATCCCGTGCCACCCAACGTGCTCTAGAAGGTGTAAGTCAACTACCCTGGCCAGCAAGATCTCCGGATCTGTCCCCCATTGAGCATGTTTGGGACTGGATGAAGCGTCGTCTCACGCGGTCTACACGTCCAGCACGAACGCTGGTCCAACTGAGGCGCCAGGTGGAAATGGCATGATATCTTTTCTTCTTCTCTCTGCATGCATTAGGCATTTGGCTGTTATGGCCTCTCGCTTGAAATCGTTGATCTTCGTCGTTCTTCCTAAATATCTTCTGCTCACTGGGTAATAATATAATCAAGAACGTACCCAGCTACTCTTCTTAATAATCGGATCTCTAGCATTCTGATCAGATGGGAATGAGTGTTTCTGGAGTTGTGTCCAGGCAAGAGCTTCAAGGTCTAGGGAACAGTAGTTATCGTGAGCAATAATGGGTCAACAATAAGCATGATCATTAGGACCTCGACGCCATCCTGTACAGTATATGCTGATCTGAAGGATTTTAGACGGCGTTGTCACACCAAGACCGAATTTTTCATGACTACCATCATTTAGCTACTTGCAATAATCAGTAAGTCTATGTTTTGTTTACGGTTCAATGGCTGTTATCGCTAAAGTCAAGTACTGATCTAGTTCCTTGGCTGGGACAAAGGGATCACCTGCAGCTTCTCTGCGTAACACGTGCTTTTCCATAGAGCATCTGGTCTTCATGTTTTAGATTAATGTACTGACATGCCTTAGTTATAGTTTCTCTCAGATTGATTGACTCCGTTTCCTTTTTGCTTGTAATCTGTTTTATTTTCAGGGGTAGGAGGTCGTTTGTAAGTCGAATGCGCAACGTCTCCGAATTCATGAACTGTTATAGCTCTCCGTTACTCTAGGTGCAGGTTTCCCCTTCCGGTTTCTGTTCTTTGAGGGAGCACATTTATTGTGTAATTGAGTTAGATTGGTAGTAAATCCGTGGAGCTTGTCTTTCAAGCTCAGAAATGGAATGGAAAACATCTCTCAAATTATCTCGAGTACCTCTGTTGCAAGTTCAGGCACACTGATATACTTACTGTCTCTGTATGGTGTCTGTTAAAGTTTATCCATTGGATATTTTAGAGAATAAGTCATAACGTGTTGTTGTGAGCTGATTCCAGGCATGAATTTCTTTTCTTGTGGATTTCGTGGCAAATATATTTGTGTGAGAGTGTGACTATAGCCTGCACTACGGGTAGCTGCAAGCTGAAACATTGCTGCATTTAAAGAAGAAACTAGAAACGTAAATGTCATAGCGACGGGGCCGAATATTTATGTGCTACTAGCATTATTTTAAAAGGTCAGTTCTGAAACAGGCTATCCCTCCTACATTCGGAGGTCTGTGGAAGACGCAGATTAGGCAAATTTGGTTAAGGGATTTGATATTTTCGAACATATATTCGTCTTGTTTGTCTTCATTAGTATTTGATGCGAGTAGCACGGACGGTAAAAAGTCAAAGCGTTTGTACGACGCACTCCACCTCCTTACCTGTTACTTCTGTGGTGTCTTAGGACAATGGAATCTCTATTTACGGAGCAGGAGAGCGTGTTTGGTTTGAGGCAGGTGTCCACGTTCGTTAGCAGAAAGACATGGATGTCGATATTCAGAAATATACGGCAGAGATCGTCGAAATGAGTTGAAAGTGATGGCCAGTCGCGTTCTACAGTACGAATACAGAGATAATGGTAGAATTAGTGGCTGCATGACTAGACAAGTTAGTAGCTCCTAAAGCACAGGCTTTAGAGTTCATTTGCACTGTTGTTGTTTTCTTTTAGCCTTCAACCGCACCATTATCCTGCCATTTCTTGTTCACACGCAGCCCAAGTTCGGATATCACATTATTCAAAATTTTTATCTCTCTGCAGTAAAGACCTCGCGCATTGTCACACTTGTCTTCGCGAGTTCCTTAATCACTGACTAATTCAGACCTTTTCGTACACTACTGGCCAATAAAACTGCTACACCACAAATATGACGTGCTACAGAGGCGAAATTTAACCGACAGGAAGAATATGCTGTGATATGCAAATGATTAGCTTTTCAGAGCATTCACACAAGGTTGGCGCCGGTGGCGACACCTACAACATGCTGACATGAGGAAAGTTTTCAACCGATTTCTCATACACAAACAGCAGTTGACCGGCGTTGCCTGGTGAAACGTTGTTGTGATGTCTCGTGTAAGGAAGAGAAATGCGTACCATCACGTTTCCGAATTCGATAAAGGTCGGATTGTAGCCTATCGCGATTGCGGTTTATCGTATCGCGACATTGCTGCTCGCATTGGTCGCGATCCAATGACTGTCGGCAGAATATGGAATCGGTGGGTTCAGGAGGGTAATACGAAACGTATCACTAGCAGTCGAGATGACAGGCATCTCATCCGCATGGCTGTAACGGATCGTGCAGCCACGTCTCGATCCCTTAGTCAACAGATGTCGACGTTTGCAAGACAAAAACCATCTGCACGAACAGTTCGACGACGTTTGCAGCAGCATGGACTATCACCTCGGAGACCATGGCTGCGGTTACCCTTGACGCTGCATCACAGACAGGAGCGCTTGCGATGGTGCATTCAACGACGAACCTGGGTGCACGAATGGCAAAACTTCATTTTCTCGGATGAATCCAGGTTCTGTTTACAGCATTATGATGGTCGCATCCGTGTTTGGCGACGCCGCGATGAATGCACATTGGAAGCGTGTATTCGTGATCGCCATACTGGCCTGTCACCCGGGGTGATGGTATGGGGTGCCATTGGTTACACGTCCCGGTCACCTCTTGTTCGCATTGACGGCGCTCTGAATAGTGGACGTTACATTTCAGATGCGTTACGACCCGTGGCTCTACCCTTCATTCGATCGCTGCGAAACGATACATTTTAGCAGGATAATGCACGACCGCGTGTTGCAGGTCCTGTACGGGCCTTTCTGGATATAGAAAATGTTCGACTGTTGCCATGACCAGCACATTCTCCAACCTCTCACCAATTGAAAACGTCTGGTCAACGGTGGCCGAGCAACTGGCTCGTCACAATACGCCAGTCACTACTCTTAATGAACTGTGGTAACGTGTAGAAGCTGCATGGGCAGCTGTACCTGTACACACCATCCAAGCTCTGTTTGACTCAATGCCCCGGCGTATCAAGACCGTTATTACGGCCAGAGGTGGTTGTTCTGGGTACTGATTTATCAGGATCTATGCACCCAACTGCGTGAAAATGTAATCACGTGTCAGTTCTGGTATAATATATTTGTCCAATGAATACCCGTTTATCATCTGCATCTCTTCTTGGTGTAGCAATTTTAATGGCCAGTAGTGTATATGATACAAATTTCACGACTGTGGGTCTACATCTTTCTCTATAACTTCTGATTATAGAATGTGCTGCATGTACATTTGTTTTTACTTTGAGCTTTTGCAATTTAAAATGTCTACGTTAACAGTAAAAATTTTAATTTTTCCAGCGTACTTTTCAGTGCTGCACAACAATATGTCAACCACATTGCCTTCGACGAGAAGAATTATGAGCGATGTACGGTATCATTTTACCATAAAAAGGAGAAAAACAAAAATGCCGCTACTGTTAGCAGATAACTACCATGGCTTTTGGTTCATTATCAGATCTGAATGGACATCTAAAATCGAAGTGTCCTACAATACCTGTTGACCGATGCGGGTCAGGAAGCTGATCAAGATCGCTATCAATCGATGCAGAAAATCGAGAAATCATTTCTCGTGAACCGTCCTCTCGGACGTCTGTTTCCATGTCGGGTGAAGGTATCCTCTCAGCATGGCAAACTGAGTCTCAAGTTGTATCCAGCCCATCAATATCGTCAGGTTATGCACCAAGTTCTGATCTGCTTCCCATTTACTATTTGCCTAAAATTTTATTTACCAAGTCGGAAAACGTTGACAAACCTTCTAATTCATAGTTTGTATGATGAGTTATTCGATAAAATGGAAAATGATTTGGACAATGCAAAGGCAGTCTGCCTTATGTCTGATGCGTGACGAGTATAAATAACGTAAGTTTCTCTGCTTTCACAGCACATTTCATAGATGAGAAGAGTGAACTACAGTCATACCCTTTGCAGCGTTCACAATTTGAAGATAGACGCACTGCAGAACATAGGTCAAACTGGTCTATGTCCATTACTGTCAAATACAATATCGATTTTAAAATCACCTCCATAATAACGGAAAATGCATCCAATACGAAATTAAGTACCATACTTCTCAAACTTCCACATATCTCATGCTTTACACAATCTTTGAACCTCACTGTGCAACACGCATTTCAGAAGCCCATACAGAAAGCCGTTGACGAGGTCAAAAGAATACATTCTCTTAAGGAGAGACCCTTTGCTTTAAAGAAACTTGCTGAAATGGAGGAAAATTTAAAAAATGACCGACTGAAACTGAAATAAGACTTCACATCCAAATGGAATTCTACCTGTGAAATGTTGCAAGGGTTTGCTTTAAATAAAGATCCCATAACTTCTTGTATCGCTATTTTAGGTGGAAAGTCGATCGCCTCAAACTTAAAAGATGCAGACTTGGAGGTAATGTAACAGGTTTCATAGAGTTTGAAAGTTTTCGATGAGTTAACGAAAGAGGTGTACTCAGAGAAAATAGTCTCACTTTCAAAAATGAAACTCTTGCCAAGATTAATGGAACGGCAGCTGGAATCTTTTCAAGACAAAACTAAAGAATGTCGTCAAGAAATAGAGTCACTGATTTATAATTTCCTTAAAGGGTTATCAGAGTGGTTCGGGGATATCTCCAGGAACGAATTGATTGGTTATGCAACGTTACGGGACCTCTGATTCAAAAGGCAAGGATTTTCAGCAGGGAAAACAATTCAATATTGATGTATAAAGGCTATTTCAGAAATGAAAGCGTTGGTTGATCAAAAGAAAAAACACAGCTCATTTCTCAACCAGTTACCACCATAATGCATGAGACTTCTTCAGCTCGGGAGGAGTTTGATAAACTATTGGTCAGCTTCAAGGAATTCACGACCTGGAAAGTGCGGCAGTTGTCGACTTGGGCAAATATAGAGCGGAGGGATATTTGCCTAGAAACTGCGATCCCTTGAACTGGTGGGACACAAGGAAATTGCTGTGGCCAAAGCTGCATCAATTGGTTATAAAAACGTTATGCATCGCAGCAACATCAGTGCCCTATGGACGAATATTTTCAAAAACAGGACACAGAAACAGACTCCCATCGACTGAAATGGATCGGATTTTATTTATGAATGTCAATGATAACTAATTTTTCGTTTTTGGGTACATATTTGGTAATACTGACTGTAAATGACGACTGCAGATACACTTTAATTACAGTTATGTTATAATTCTCATACTGTATTTTTTCCAATAAAAGTATCAAAATATAACAAGAATCAGTCTTCATTCATAAAATTTTTCCAACATTTAGAATTTCATTGCAACATTTGTAATTTTTACAACAGACGATATTTAAAACTTTTATATTGCAAATGTACTAGGGGCATAACACAAAATTATTACTCCTCTTTATAATTTCCTTCAAAATAAGACCAAATGAGATAAAAATACAGGTTTAGTGACCTGGATTAAAACGGCAACGTGCCTTCCTTTTGCTTATTTTACGAGTGAGTGGTGAGTCATGAAAAAGACGTAGTTCATTCCAGTGATTGACCAATTCTGATCCGATCTCTGAAAAGAACAGTTTTGGTCATCTCTAGTCTTAATACTTCCGATTCTTCATACTTCATTAAATCCCCTGCACCCATCCAATGTTATTCAGCTGCTGAATTTGTATGTTGCTTAAGTTTAGTGTATCTTCTGTGTTCTTTCAGTCTTTCATCGATTGTGTGCACATTCTGCCCGAAGAATGCCTTACCGAATTTAAATGGAATACGGTAAATACTCGGTTTACGGAACCGCTAATCGTCTTCCTTCGAACTTCATAGTGCACTCATTTTTGGAGGTGGACAGAAAACACAAGTAATGTTACGTCGAACCAGGATTTCTCCGATTTTATTCGATACTTTGTAACCTCCCCGGAGAAATTATAAAGAGGAAAATATTTAAATGGTAATGGGCATCGTGCTAAACGTAACCTCCCAGCAGAAATAAAAGAAAAGTCTATGATAATGAAAACGAGCCAAATATTTGGTCCCCACAAATATCATAGAAAAATAATGGCCCAAATGTAAACTCCCCACAGTAATAAAAGTCAATGATAATAAAAATGTGCAAAAATGTTAAGTCCCCACAAAATCAACGCTAAAATTAACCTGATAAATTTTATTAGGACAGCTGCGCTGACCTACGGCCCTGTGCAATAATTAATCTGATAAATTGATTCTGGGAGGAAAAGCATAGGAAATATTGTTTCAATTGGAATGATTCTTTTCTTAAAAACGATTGCTTTAAAACAAAATTATTATTGGGGCATTTCTTGAACAAATTAATTACAATTAATAGATGTTATTGGCTGAGCGCAATGCTGCTTCATTACCTTTGATAACAATATACCTCGTCCTGAATCGTGACCAGAGACCCATGTCGATGCCCGCCGACTCCTCACACACGACTACTAGCACTGACTGAGTGCAACAAGCAACTGAACTCTCGCACGGTCAAGCGCAGACTAGTAACGATAAATAACTCTCTGGTCAGAGATTCTGTCATGCCTCGCCATCGCTGGTATTGAATACATACGCGTTTCGTAACTCTCCACTGGGGGGGCAAAATTTGGCAGCGATTGTGAGTCATTTGGACTTGCCATGAGCAACAAATTTTTTCATAATTAATTAACTTTACAATTAGAGAACATACAGACGTAAAACATGAAGTAAATACGGTGCACATGCACCGAGTACAAAACATATTAGGCAATAACAAAATGTATATACAATGAGTACAAAACATATTAACAAATGACATAAGTGCACATGCACTGAAAAACGCTTTAGCATTTTCACAACAAATAAACATAATGGCAAAAAATCATGTTGACAAGTGACATAAGTGCACATGCATTGCAGTTCAGAACATATCAGCAAATCAAAATGTACATACAATGAGTAGTAATCATGTTAGAAAATGACAAAAATGCACTCGCACTGTAGTTCAGAAAATATCAGCAAATCGAAAAAATGTATAGGCCATGTATATAAATCATGTTAGCAAAAAAATGATTTTCACTATGTTACAAGAATTAGGATAGGAAAGGGAAGGTTTGCATCATGGTTGTAGCACTTTAGGTTGCACGCAGCTGCACTGAAAGTTCATATCTTTCCACAGAAGTACAACACCAAGTGAAACAATCTGAAATTCTTTTCCCAGAAGTGTTTATCAGTGTAGCCAAGACACTAAAATGTCGTAGTAATATTTCCATGTTATCAATTTGGCAGTACATCAGGTACACCAAACAGTGGGACCATAATAACGTCTCCATCGCTCACGGTGGTGGACAGCATGTTGTGTCAACACCACACTCTTGCAAGGCACACCAACGTAGAATTAGTGCAAAACCAAATATATTGCTCCATGATCAAGAGGATATACAGGACAATGGATATTGCAGTAATTCAGGGTAGTTAGGTCAGAAGGTGAAGGACATTAAGTCACATACCAGTTTTCATTCAGAATTACATTGGCATTCATAGCCCAGTTATTGAACATTTCTGTACCATGTATGTAGTATTACAGAAAAATGATCATAAATTGTTTTACAGAGAACATTGGCACTCATTACCTAATTACAAATCATAGAAGTCATGAATGACTTCATCATAGATGAATACACTAAGCAGATTCAGAAGGATGTAGGTTGCAGTAGGTACTGGGAGATGAAAAAGCTTGCACAGGATAGAGTAGCATGGAGAGCTGCATCAAACCAGTCTCAGGACTGAAGACCACAACAACAACAGAAGTCATTCGTTTTATAGAGAACATTGAAATTCGTTGCCTAATTACAAATCATCAGAAGTCATTCGTTTTACTGAGAACATTGAAATTCATTGCCTAATTACAAATCATCAGAAATCATTAGTTTTACAGAGAACATTTTACAGAGAACATTCCCTATTTACAAATCATCAGAAATCATTCGTTTTATAGAGAACAATGAAATTCATTGCCTAATTACAAATCATTAGAAGTCATTAGTTTTACAGAAAACATTTTACAGAGAACATTGGCATTCATTCCCTAATTACAAATCATCAGAAATCATTCGTTTTATAGAAAACATTGAAATTCATTGCCTAATTATAAATCATCAGAAGTCATTAGTTTTACAGAAAACATTTTACAGAGAACATTGGCATAGCATTTATAGAGTAGAATAAAAATATCATTCACTGAAATTATGCGCATGGTATTTATGTATTCATTATTCAAGTGACATACTATTCAGAGCTGATCAGTACTACTCAGAATTCTCTTAAACTGGTATCATTATTTGGGACTGGTAATACATTTTTTTTTTGTTAGCAATGCATTGCGTTGGGTAATTACAGGGAAAAAAATAAAAAATTGCTTTTGGGTTGTTGCTGTAAATGAAAATGTGTAACGTCATTCGTCATGAGTCAGCTGTAGCAAGGTTATGAAACAAGTAGAGTATATGTGATCACATTCATAAATGACATGGGTTTAACGAACAACTGCTTATAGCACATTAATTTCATAAATAATTTCTCCTGCAAAAATATACAAAATGGATTATTAAACTGAAAGAAGAAATGCATTTTATGCTGAAAAGTAGTGAACTTCGAATTAGCAGGTAGTGAAATGTGTTCCATATCTGTCCTTTCCAAAACCTTCAGTCATTATACTATGCAATATAATACCTTCTGTCAAAACTAACTGCAACAAATACTTAAATAACTACATAGCATAAATACATAACTTCAACAATATCCTCATCTGTAAAGAAAAAACTTCATTATCCATCACTTCATTATCTATATTGTCATAACTCCATTATTATCATCACCTGTAAAGAAAAAAAACTTCATTATCCATAGTAGCATATTCTTCATCATTCTTCATCATCATTCATTATCATCTGCAAAAAATCACTTCATTAGTCATTATACAACTATTCCTTATTTCTACCATATTTCATCACTAAAACTAAGATGTGTAGTTCTGTCTGACAGCCTGCCTCAATCGCCTTGTATTCTGAAAAAATTAGTTAAGACTGCTATTCTACGATGTGTATAGTATATTCTTGTTAATGCTTGTTAATCCTGATCCATTTACTCTTCCTCACGAAGTTTGCATCTTCTTTCGATCATTCCGAAGGTGAAATTCCCATTTCTGTTTAATTTATTTCTTTCACACATCATTTCCTTCTGAAATTGATGAACAGAGATTAATGTCTTGCATTTAAATCATATACTCATTAAATAATGACTGCTTTATGGTAAAATAATTAAGCATACAGCATAACATGACAAAAAACGTTATATGTGAAAAAACATAGATAGTGTTCAGAGGCAAAAATGTGCCCAGTGTATCACAATGTTGCAGTGAAGTAGTCACAATGTTGAGATATCATAAGACAAAATGTCAAAGTCAACTGGTGTTTGCTATATTTTAACTATTTCATAGTGCATACAAACAAAATATGAAAACAATCGTATATACCTAAGAAAGACAAAAAATGTGACGTTCATTGTGTTCAGCTTCTATGTTGTGTAGTTAATAGAGGCGAGAATTAAAAACTTTAATGGAGAGAAAATTTAATAAAATTAATATGTCACTAGATAACATTGCATAATTATTCATAAGATACGTAAGTTTCTCTGGAAAAAATGTGCACAGTCTGATATGTAACTACAAGAAGAGCGACCTGCTAACCTTACCTTGCCGGGCACTGGCCAAGAAAAAATACGATAATCATCAGTAAGTGTTCATATAAATATCTGGAAAATGTATTACAGTGTGATAAATGATAAAGTATGTTCATTCAATAAAGGGTTTAACATTGGAGACATGGTGACTGCCTTTACATTTTTCTGGTTCTCAGAGTTTCGACGTGTACAACATTGGGGTGAGGAATGCTGCGAATCCGATATGGACCTGCGTATAGACGTTCAAATTTACTGTACCTACCTTTTCCTTTGTTGGATAAACAGTGTGTACATACTAATATTTTTTGTCCAATGTGAAAGTCACGGCATGTACAAACCTGTTTTTGCTGTCTTCTCCAGCGCTCTGTGGCACGTTGAAACGCGTATGTATTCAGTACCAGCGATGGCGAGGCATGACAGAATCTCTGACCAGAGAGTTATTTATCGTTGCTAGTCTGTGCTTGACCGCGCGAGAGTTCAGTTGCTTGTTGCACTCAGTCAGTGCTAGTAGTCGTGTGTGAGCAGTCGGCGGGCGTCGACATGGGTCTCTGGTCACGATTCAGGACGAGGTATATTGTTATCAAAGGTAATGAAGCAGCATTGCGCTCAGCCAATAACATCTGTTAATTGTAATTAATTTTTTCAAGAAATGCCCCAATAATAATTTTGTTTTCAAAGCAATCGTTTTTAAGAAAAGAATCATTCCAATTGAAACAATATTTCCTATTCTTTTCCTCCCAGATTCAGTTTATCAGATTAATTATTGCACAGGGCCGTAGGTCAGCGCAGCTGCCCTAATAAAATTTATCAGGTTAATTTTAGTGTTGATTTTGTGGGGACTTAACATTTTTGCACATTTTTGTTATCATTGACTTTTATTACTGTTGGGAGTTTACATTTGGGCCATTATTTTTCTATAATTTTTGTGGGGACAAAATATTTGCCTCGTTTTCATTATCATAGACTTTTCGTTTATTTCTGCTGGGAGGTTACGTTTAGCACGATGCCCATTACCATTCAAATATTTTCCTCTTAATAATTTCTCCGGGGAGGTTACACTTGGCGACATCCGGAGCAGGATTGTATTTCGTTGAGAATCTTCTGAAAAGTAGTCAGATATCTGCTCTTATTTACTTAATATAATTAGCATTTTTGGTGCAACGCTTTTACTAATTGTGTGACTTTCTTTCCTCAGATCATCGGCAATTCGTTGCTCTTTGTTGTATTTGTTTGGTGCATTTTGTATTGTCTTTGTTTCATTGTGAATAATTGTGACTAGTGTAAAAATGCCGCGAAAGACTGTTAATAGTGCATCGCGAGGTATAATGAGTGAAATAACCGATTTAAATAACTTCACCGATAGTACTTGTGACACACAATGTAATGATGACAACCCTCCATTTAGTGACAATCAGTGCATACCGACCACTAATGTTGATTTTGATCTTAGTGATGAACAGACGAATTCAATTGTGTGCTCTGTTAATTTGATGACAATTGATGACGCGGGGCATTCTGTTGCAATGAGCGCTGCCCAGCTTAACACAACCGGTTTGCAAAATTCCCGTGACAAACACATAAATTTTTCTAATGTACAACAGATTTATTTAATTCCGGTGCAGTGACTAACAATGCACATCTGATTAGCACCCATTTTCAAGTATCACAAAATAACCAAATGGTTACAGAAAGTGTGACAATTGCAGGCACGTCATTAAACAGCACAGAGAATAGAGTGGGTAATATTGGCTCGGGTCACATTATAGCACTATTGCTACAACAATTTGATGAAAAATTCAAACAACTAAGTGAAACGTTAGACAGCAATTCCAAACAACAGAATGGAAGACAAGACAACAATCACAAACAACTTAGTGAACAGAACAAACACCTTAATGAAAAATTAGACAACAATTCCAGACAGTTAAATGAAAAATTAGACAACAATTCCAGACAGCTTAGTGAATAGATCAAACAGCTTAATGAAAAACATGACAGCCTTAATGAAAAATTAGACAACAATTCCAGACAGCGAGCAGATTACAGCCGTTGCCGCGTAGTGTCATGATACTAAAGAACACTTAAGCGCAGAAATTGAGGCTTGTGCTAGAAAAAGTAGCGAAGAAATTAGATCTGTTGCTCAAGAATTAAGGGATATGCAAACAACTACAACAGAAACACTTCGAGACGAAATTAGTGCAGTCGGTAAACAATGCTCTGAAAAGGCTACACAATTACACGACGAGTTTAAACTAATGACAGCAGAACTTTCGTGCACAATGGATGCAAAGATAGACGCGAAATTCTACCAACAGAACACTCAGATTGACGAACGTTTTAATCAACACATACAAAACAGTGATACGCGTTTCCGCAAATTTATACAGGATCAAAATAAAGTAAAACGTCAAGTCATGGAAACAATCACTGCTCAGAGACAAGAAGACAAACGTAAAATGTTTGCGAAGGCAAAAACATATGTAGACAACAATATTGCTACAGTATCGGACAAAATTAATACCATCGAACAGTTGAACACCGAATTACGTGATGAGATTTCTGACCTTAAATCAAAAACAGATACACACACAGCAGATATTCAGGCAGTGACAGACAGATTCGAACAATTAGAACTAACACAGGATTCCGATGTCGTCAAAGCTGACGTTAAAAAATTGAACGAAACCACACGTAAATTACAAAAACAGATTAATGCTTCTGACAGTAAGAACGATGATCAGGTAAAAATACTGACTGAAAAATATGATGAACTGGCCAGTTGTATTGACGTTATTGAAAGTAATAATGACAGCAAATCAGATGATACCTCACCGGTTTCATTTAATCAAACACCTGAATTTCAAAATCTACAACAGACAATCAATGAGATCGATTCATCTAATAATACCTTACGTAGAAAATTGTCATGTTTACAGCAAGAGGTAACATAGATAAAAAATGTTTCAGCGTTTAACACATCACAGCAGACGCCACTTTGTGAACATTTGTCAGACTCATGCAGCGCGTATAATTTGGGTAATCTACAGAGAGTACGGGACTTAGATTCCGAACAGACACAGAGAAATACATTCTCTTACAATACTGAATCTGTTCCGTCATACAGAGACGATAATTACGATTACAAACATTTTCTATCAGTGAGAAAATTTAAAGTATTTGAAAATGACAGAACACAGATTCACCCCTTGGATTGGATACAACAATTTAGCTTTGCTTTTCCACCGACTTGGCCTGTAACGCACCAACTTGAATTTATTTGTAGTTTTTTGGAAGGCGAACCGGCAACTCGTATGAGACCGATCGCGAGACAATGTTATTCAGTAGAAGAATTTCAGAATGCTTTTCTGTCAGCGTATTGGTCGCAGACGACACAGCACGGAATTAAAGATCAACTAATTAGTTTACCGAATTATGAGAACTCGAATTTTCCCAGTGTCACGCAATTTTTTGAGCACATGGTCCAACAAAACCAGTACTTAACTGAACCATATAGTGAATCTGCACTCATTCAATTATGTATTTCTAAATTGCCACGATCATTAAGAGTGTCACTTTTAACGGGTCAGCAAAAAGAAAATATTTCGGCATTCAGGGATCTGTTGCAGCTTTTAGAATTGCAGCAATCAGATTATTCCTTCGTGAACAAAAATTTTTCATATAACAACCAAGGCCAACAAACTTACAGTAATTACGATCAACCACGCGATTTCAATAGCAAAGCTAATAGACGCTTTAGGAACGACAACCACCAGAACTTTAATAACAGACACAGTTTTACTAATCAATATCGTCAAAATTATCAGCAACAGGAACCATATTTTAGTAACAATAGAGGTTTTTCACAACAACAACAACAAAACCAGCCGGTTAGCATACCTAACCAACAATGCAGTACACAAGGTCAACCAAGCTTTAATGTTTCGCCGCGTGCACGTATAGTCCCACCTACAACAAATACTAACGCACGCCAGCAAGGAAATAACTACGTGCAGAAAACACAGTACTTCAATTCCTATCGCAATGCACCGTATAGGAATGACTATCACGACAGACATAAAAACAATGAGCACAATTATCAGCGTACGTATAATAACAGTCGGTCTTACGAGGAGCAAAACGATCAGCAGCAACATATTCTCATGAATGAACCCGACAGTAGGTATCATCCAGAGCGTAAGACGTCTGGAAGAAATAATAGAACAGTACAAATAGTCGAAATGCCACAATATCCTCCAGAAAATAATAACACGTCAGATAGAATCTGGCTAGATACTGTACAGGTCGCATCTTCCAGTAACACCAGCACTACTTTAGACACGCAGAATGTTGTTCACGAAAATGTTATTACTTTTGACGATATCAGAGACACTCTTTTACAGGAACGACCAGTTGTTCAGAAAACCATTTCACATCCTGTCATCGAAATTAAAATTGGTTCATCGAAATTTTCAGCAGTAATCGATTCCGGATCATCTATGTCAGTAATAAATGAAGAAACTTTCAATGAGTGTAACAAAGAGAATACTATCCTACATTACCATTAGGAAAAACGAAAGTGAAAGGGGCAGTATCGAGTAAAGGAGTAGACGTTAAATTACAGACACATTTATCATTTTGTATTGCAGGTCATACATTTCACTCAAATTTTTGGATTGTTCCTTTATTGACAACAGACGTTATTTTAGGCACGAACTTTCTGGTACAACACGACGCAGTTATTGATTTTCAAAATTCCTATTTGATGCTAAAGGATGAAAATGTACAATTGGCTTTAGAATTTCAGCACTCTTTATCTGCGGAAGAACAAACAATTAATTGTACAGAGGTCATTTCCGTATCACGTTGCATACACTGTAATTCCACATTGTTCACGGATACGTACGTACATAACTATAATACTTCAGACAAAGCTGACTACGACGTAATGCAGATGATTTCTGATAAAGTTAAACAAAGCAGTGCAAATACAGACGACGAACGCATGCAACTACACAAAATTCTTTTACAGCAAGCTCCAGTTTTTGACAATGTTCCTGGTACTATGTCCGGTTTTATGTATGAATTTCAAGTCAAACAGCACGACACATTTAAATCAAAGCATTATCCCATTCTATATATCCATAGAGAACAAGTTAAGAAGGAATTGCAAGATATGCTTGACCAAGGAATTATTGAACCGGCGGTTAGTCCGTACATAAACCAGCTACATATTGTTAAGAAAAAAGATGGCTCACTTCGCCTCGTGCTTGATTCACGCCACATCAATGACATAATTATTAATGAAACAGATCGACCACAGACATTAGAGGAACTTCTACAGAAATTTCACGAAACTGCTATTTATTCTACATTAGATTTGAAATCGGGATTTTGGCAAATTCAGCTCCATCCGAACTGCAGAAAGTACACAGCATTTCTCTGTTTTGGTGACTGTTATCAGTTTTGCAAATTACCATTCGGTTTAACTATTTCCTCAGCAGCTTTTATTCGCGGTTTGAATACAACACTTCCGACAGAACTTAAAGACAGAATCACGACGTATGTAGATGACATTCTTATTGCAGAAACTAACTGGTCTGAACACAATGTGATTTTAGAACGACTGTTGCAAACTTTTCATGCACAAGGACTCACAGTTAATCTCAGTAAATCGCCCTTTGGCAAAACTTCTATAAAATTTCTTGGAGATGTGATTTCAGCTGAAGGCATTGCGCCTGACCCGGAAAAACTTCAAGCTCTACGTGACATTACTGTTCCTACGACGAAGAAACAACTACGCAGTTTTTTGGGCTTAATTAACTTTTTTCGTAAATTTATTCATTACTCTGCTTTAGATACCCCCCGATTATGTCAATTGACAGGTATAAACACTATTAGGTCCTGGGATAAGCAAGCACATTCTGAATTTATGAACCTGAAACATGCTTTGTTGAATGCACCACTTTTATCGCACCCAGATCTTACCAGAAATTTTTCCATTGCCACCGACAGTTATAACACCGCTTTAGGCGTACATATTTTCCAGGAAGTTGAAGAAGATGGTTCTACAGTAATTAAAAACATCTCTTTTGCAAGTCGCATTCTGTCACCTGCTGAACGAAATTATTCTGTTACAGAACTGGAAACGTTATGTGTTGTATGGGCTTTTACGAGATTTAGGCACTTTCTTTATGGAAGACACACCACCGTCTACACAGACCACAGAGCGATACAATTTTTACTTTCAGCTAAATTCACTCACGACAGATTAAGTAGATGGAAACTTTATGAACAGGAATTTAATTTTACAATAGTTCACATTCCCGGCACACAAAATGTTGTAGCAGACGCACTATCCCGTTCTCTCGGCAACAATCAGCAAGACATCGCAACCAACTTCTGCAAAGCAAATTTCAGCGTCATGTACATTCAACAAGTTGCATTTGAAAATTTTATTTCGTCGTCATTACAGGACGTAACAAAAGAGCAAAATAAAGACAACGTGTGGAAAGAAATTAAACACCTCTGGCAAGATAGGAATAATGTTACGATTAGAAACCATTACACTGTACGCAATGACATTCTGTTTCGCCGCTCTCATCCTGACACCAACAACTGGTTGTTATGCATTCCTGACGAGCTGGTTAACAAATTAATCTGGTATACTCATTTAAGTTACGCACATTACGGAGCTAGAAAATGTTTTCTTATACTGAGACAGAACTGTTATTTTGCCAACATGGAGAAACGTATACGACGAGTTTTAGCGTCATGTAAAATCTTCCAGAAAGCTAAGTCAGACACAACTTCACATATTCCTCCATTATATCCCATTGTACCTGTTAAATTAAGACACATTGCCGCTGTAGACATTTTTGGTCCGATTCCGAGAACTAATAGAGGTTTTTGCTACATCGCTGTTGAACTCGCTGTTGAACTCACTACAAAATTTGTTACCTTCACTCCGTTACGCAAAGCTACTGCTAAAACCGTTTCGAAAGCATTTGTAAAGCATTTTCTATTTCATGTAGGGCATGTATTGAAAGTAATTTCTGACAATGGATCACAATTTCGTTCTGCTATATGGACACGTATGTTACGAGCTAGAAACATTTCTCCGATCTATATATCCAGGTACCACGCTTCTTCGAACCCTTGTGAACGATTAATGAAAGAAATTGGTAAACTGTGTAGAATATACTGCCACAAAAGACATATTGATTTGGACACACACATATTCTCATTCCAAGATGTAATTAATTCCATTCCAAATGAATCCACTATGCTATCTCCGTCAGTTATATTGAAAAATGTTGAACCACCTAACAAAATTACAGAATTAGTAAACTTTCCTACATCTCGTCGAGTACGACACCACGAAATAATCGACATTGCGCTGAACAACATCAAACGTGCCGGCGATCGCCGGAGAAGACAGCAAAAACAGGTTTGTACACGCCGTGACTTTCACATTGGACAGAAAATATTAGTACGTACACACTATTTATCCAACAAAGGAAAAGGTAGGTGCAGTAAATTTGAACTTCTATACGCAGGTCCATATCGGATTCGCAGCATTCCTCACCCCAATGTTGTACACGTCGAAACTCTGAGAACCAGAAAAAGTAAAGGCAATCACCATGTCTCCAATGTTAAACCCTTGATTGAATGAACATACTTTATCATTTATCACACTGTAATACATTTTCCACATATTTGTATGAACACTTACTGATGATTATCGTATTTTTTCTTGGCCAGTGCCCGGCAAGGTAAGGTTAGCAGGTCGCTCTTCTTGTCGTTACATATCAGACTGTGCACATTTTTTCCAGAGAAACTTACGTATCTTATGAATAATTATGCAATGTTATCTAGTGACATATTAATATTATTAGATTTTCTCTCCATTAAAGTTTTTAATTCTCGCCTCTATTAACTACACAACATAGAAGCTGAACACAATGAACGTCACATTTTTTGTGTTTCTTAGGTATATATGATTGTTTTCATATTTTGTTTGTATGCACTATGAAATAGTAAAAATAGAGCAAACACCAGTTGACTTTGACATTTTGCCTTATGATATCGCAACATCGTGACTACTTCACTGCTACATTGTGATACACTGGGTACATTTTTGCCTCTGAACACTATCTATGTTTCTTCACATATTACTTTTTTGTCATGTTATGCTGTATGCTTAATTATTTTACCATAAACCAGTCATTATTTAATGATTATATGATTTAAATGCAAGACATTAATCTCTGTTCATCCAGAAATGGGAATTTCACCTTCGGAATGATCGAAAGAAGAAGCAAACCTCGTGAGGAAGAGTAAATGGATCAGGATTAACAAGCATTAACAAGAATATACTATACACATCGTAGAATAGCAGTCTTAACTAATTTATTTTCAGAATACAAGGCGATTGATGCAGGCTGTCAGACAGAACTACACATCTTAGTTTTAGTGATGAAATATGATAGAAATAAGGAATAGTTGTATAATGAGTAATGATGTGATTTTTTGCAGATGATAATGAATGATGATGAAGAGTGATGAAGAATATGCTACTATGGATAATGAAGTTTTTTTTTCTTTACAGGTGATGATAATAATGGAGTTATGATAATATAGATAATGAAGTGATGGATAATGAAGTTTTTTCTTTACAGATGAGGATATTGTTGAAGTTATGTATTTATGCTATCTAGTTATTTAAGTATTTGTTGCAGTTAGTTTTGACAGAAGGTATTATATTGCATAGTATAATGACTGAAGGTTTTGGAAAGGACAGTTATGGAACACATTTCACTACCTGCTAATTCGAAGTTCACTACTTTTCAGCATAAAATGCGTTTCTTCTTTCAGTTTAATAATCCATTTTTGTATATTTTTGCAGGAGAAATTATTTATGAAATTAATGTGCTATAAGCAGTTGTTCGTTAAACCCATGTCATTTATGAATGTGATCACATATACTCTACTTGTTTCATAACCTTGCTACAGCTGACTCATGACGAATTACGTTACACATTTTCATTTACAGCAACAACTCAAAAGCAATTTCTTATTTTTTTCCCCCTGTAATTACCCAACGCAATGCATTGCTAACAAAAAAAAATGTATTACCAGTCCCAAATAATGATACCAGTTTAAGAGTAATACTGATCAGCTCTGAATAGTATGTCACTTGAATAATGAATACATAAATACCATGCGCATAATTTCAGTGAATGATATTTTTATTCTACTCTATAAATGCTATGCCAATGTTCTCTGTAAAATGTTTTCTGTAAAACTAATGACTTCTGATGATTTATAATTAGGCAATGAATTTCAATGTTTTCTATAAAACGAATGGTTTCTGATGATTTGTAATTAGGGAATGAATGCCAATGTTCTCTGTAAAACTAATGACTTCTGATGATTTATAATTAGGCAATGAATTTCAATGTTTTCTATAAAACGAATGATTTCTGGTGATTTGTAATTAGGGAACGAATGCCAATGTTCTCTGTAAAATGTTCTCTGTAAAACTAATGACTTCTAATGATTTATAATTAGGCAATGAATTTCGATGTTTTCTATAAAACGAATGATTTCTGATGATTTGTAATTAAGGAATGAATGCCAATGATCTCTGTAATATGTTCTCTGTAAAACTAATGACTTCTAATGATTTGTAATTAGGTAATGAATTTCAATGTTCTC
The DNA here is from genome assembly GCF_021461385.2 of Schistocerca piceifrons. NCBI lineage: Eukaryota > Metazoa > Arthropoda > Insecta > Orthoptera > Acrididae > Schistocerca > Schistocerca piceifrons. Next base: position 106,468,163 of record NC_060139.1, read on the forward strand.
TAGAAAACGAATGATTTCTGATGATTTGTAATTAGGGAATGACTGCCAATGTTCTCTGTAAAATGTTCTCTGTAAGACTAATGATTTCTGATGATTTGTAATTAGGCAGTGAATTTCAATGTTCTCTGTAAAACGAATGACTTCTGATGATTTGTAATTAGGCAACGAATTTCAATGTTCTCTATAAAACGAATGACTTCTATGATTTGTAATTAGGTAATGAGTGCCAATGTTCTCTGTAAAACAATTTATGAACATTTTTCTGTAATACTACATACATGGTACAGAAATGTTCAATAACTGGGCTATGAATGCCAATGTAATTCTCAATGAAAACTAGTATGTGGCTTAATGTCCTTCGCCTTCTGACCTAACTACCCTGAATTACTGCAATATCCATTGTCCTGTATATCCTCTTGATCATGGAGCACTATATTTGGTTTTGCACTAATTCTACGTTGGTGTGCCTTGCAAGAGTGTGGTGTTGACACGACATGCTGTCCACCACCGTGAGCGATGGAGACGTTATTATGGTCCCACTGTTTGGTGTACCTGATGTACTGCCAAAATGATAACATGGAAATATTACTACGACATTTCAGTGTCTTGGCTACGCTGATAAACACTTCTGGGAAAAGAATTTCGGATTGTTTCACTTGGTGTTTCACTGTGGAAAGATATGGACTTTCAGTGCAGTTGCGTGAAACCTAAAGTGCTACAACCATGATGCACTCCTTCCCTTTCCTATCCTAATTCTTGTAACATAGTGAAAATCATTTTTTTTTTTTTTTTGCTAGCATAATTTATATTCATGGCCTATACATATTTTAGATTTGCTGATATGTTCTGAACTACAGTGCGAGTGCACTTTTGTCATTTTCTAACATGATTACTACTCATTGTATGTACATTTTGATTTGCTGATATGTTCTGAACTGCAATGCATGTGCACTTATGTCACTCGTCAACATGATTTTTTGCCATTATGTTTATTTGTTGTGAAAATGCTAAAGAGTTTTTCAGTGCATGTGCACTTATGTCATTTGTTAATATGTTTTGCACTCATTGTGTATACATTTTGTTATTGCCTAATATGTTTTGTACACGGTGCATGTGCACCACATTCACTTCATGTGTTACATCTGTATATTCTCTGATTGTAAAGTTAATTAATTATGAAAAAATTTGTTGCTCATGGCAAGTCCAAATGACTCACAATCGCTGCCAAATTTTGCTCCCCCCCCCCCTCCCCCCCCCCCCCCCCCCCAGTGGAGGGTTATGAAACGCGTATGTATTCAGTACCAGCGATCGCGAGGCATGACAGAATCTCTGACCAGAGAGTTATTTATCGTTGCTAGTCTGCGCTTGACCGCCCGAGAGTTCAGTTGCTTGTTGCACTCAGTCAGTGCTAGCAGTCGTGTGTGAGCAGTCGGCGGGCGTCGACATGGGTCTCTGGTCACGATTCAGGACGAGGTGTATTGTTATCAAAGGTAATGAAGCAGCATTGCGCTCAGCCAATAACATCTGTTAATTGTAATTAATTTTTTCAAGAAATGCCCCAATAATAATTTTGTTTTCAAAGCAATCGTTTTTAAGAAAAGAATCATTCCAATTGAAACAATATTTCTTATGGTTTTCCTCCCAGAATCAATTTATCTGATTAATTATTGCACAGGGCCGTAGGTCAGCGCAGCTGCCCTAATAAAATTTATCAGGTTAATTTTAGCGTTGATTTTGTGGGGACTTAACATTTTTGCACATTTTTATTATCATTGAGTTTTATTACTGTGGGAAGCTAGCATTTGGCACTATTCGCAATTCTATTCAATTCTTTTCATTTTCATATTTTTAAGGGGAGGTTACACTTGGGTCCATTTATATTCAATAATTATCTTTCATTTTTGTGGGGAGGTTACAACTTCGCTGGCGTTCTGCTGACATGGCATTGTCTCACCCTGCTCGTCGCGCTGTATTTGTTAGGCCTGTACCTTCTGCATGAAGACTCGTCGGATTTGTCTCCCGCCGTATCCGTCCCGCTTGGTTATGTCCTTAAAGTGGTTGAGCTCCCTTTCCAACCATTCCTTGTCCGATAATGCACGGTCCCTGTGCACCCCTTCACGCTGTGAAGGATGATGACAGCTGACAGTACGGAGATACCAGTCAGTGAGAGTGGTTTCCTGTACACGCTGTATCCCACAGCGGCGTCCGTTACGCGCGTACTAAGATGTCTCAGAAGGGGAGGTCGCCATTCTCATCCACATCCATGGGGTGCCGAGAGTTCAGATGTTGGAGGAACTCCTGAAGTTTTTCACTCCAATATGGCAATATCACAAATGTGTCATAAACCTGTCTGAAACAGCATGTAGGCTTCATTGCAGCTGTTTCCAGAGCTTTCTCTTCAAGATTCTCCATTAAAAAGTTTGCCACAAGCAGTGACAGAGGGCTACCCATGACGACTCTATTCATTTGTTCGTAATACTTGCCATTGAAGAGAATGAATGTTGATGTGAACACCAATTCGAAGAGATTAGGGAATCAGCAAGCTGCACTCTGGTGAAGAGGGACATTATATCAAAAGCTCACAGTAAGGTCCTCATCAAGAAGACATAGTTCTTGCAACTGTTGAATGAAATGTGCAAAGTTCCTGACCTGGTGCTGACAATTACCGAAGTAGGCACTTAATACTGAGGTGAGATGTTTAGCCAGCTGGTCCGAAGGTGCTCCTATGTGCTCAAAATTAGACTCAATGGAACATCATCATATCTGGGAACCTTTGGTAAGCTGTAGAGCCTTGGTGCTGCAGCAGCTCATAGTCGAAGCTACTTAACGATTTACTTCGGGCGGGACTGGTGTAGAAGCTCAATGGTCTTATTCTTCACTCTGTTGATCGGATCTCCCTTCAATTCTGTGTATTCTGGATCTTAAAATAGATGGTGTCTTTTGAGATTGTACTCTGATAGCGGAAGTATTACAGTGGCATTTCCATTGTTCGCAGATAGAATGGCTATTTCAGTATCATTCTGTGGTTCTTGAAAGGCAGCTCTTTCCGCTTTCGTGTCGTTTGCACCTGGTAGAAAGGCTCTGGTGAGAGTTTGACACGTTTTTCGGGGTATTTCTTCCGCATCGTCGTTGGAGAGTGTCGAAATTACTTGATCTATAACACTGACCAAATTTGCAACAAGTATAATAGGCGGTGTTTGAGTGTAATTGAGTCCCTTTTCCGGAACTGATTGTGCTGCGTCGTCAATCTCTTTCTCTTTGAGGTTGACCACGGTTCATCGCTGCTTTTCTTGCACCTGTTACCCTCTTGCTGCCGGACGTTCGAACTCGGAGACTTCTTTGGTAGTACCACTGCATCAATATCAGTCCTCATGAGTCCAATAGACAGCATCAATCCATTCCCAGCAATCAGGAGAGAGTAGACAAGCCATCTCCAGGTGGAGTGTGAATAATTCCTTAGATGTTGTGTCCAGTCGCCGACGTGTGTACCGGATCCTTCCCCTTACAAGGTAGTTGAGTATGGGCACTGATGACCTCTTTGAGCGCCCTATACATACCACCATCACCAACACCAACACCACCCTTACTAGGACCAGACTGACTCTTTTTATGATCGAATGGGCAGCCACTGTTTTTGAATGACGGCCAATCCTCTCGAATATTGGGATTATGCTATAGTCAAGGCACCTCATCAAGAAGGCGAGTGAGCTGAATAGACATATTTCCTGTCGGGAAGCTTATCCAGCTTCTTAAGTCTCTGATACATCTCCTCCCTGTTGAAGAACCAAGTGCATGATCTTAAGCTTTACCGGCGAATGGACTGTTTGCATTGTTCTCGGGTGTCCAGCTGGGTGCAGTCATCTTAGTAACATGATACTTCGACAGCGTGCTTGCCGTCATCTTCAGGTGATATCTGTGCAATGAGCGTCGTCTCTACATCCCGCCTCCTTTATACTATGACCTCTTCCCAGTCCGTCCCCCACTACCCGGTACCCGACGCGTCGGGTGCAGTGATGGAGGTCGGTATCGCCGAACCCTATACCCGATCCCAGATTCCTCAATGGTTCTGTAGCTCCCGTCCGACGTGGAAATGGCTGTGATTTTTGTTGGCTGAGCGTTGAGTCTCAGACTTTGCTTAGGATGTAGCCACTGTATCCGTTGATCAGCCCGTCGGCCACTAGAATTTCAGTACCAAATGACGAGGTCTGTCTTAACAGTTCGGTTTTTTCATTAAAAAAAATGGTTCTGAGCACTATGGGACTTAACTACTGTGGTCATCAGTCCCCTAGAACTTAGAACTACTTAAACCTAACTAACCTAAGGACATCACACACATCCATGCCCGAGACAGGATTCGAACCTGCGACCGTAGCGGTCACGCGGTTCCAGACTGTAGCGCCTATAACCGCACGGCCACTCCGGCCGGCCGGTTTTTTCATAGTTCATTGAATCCACTGTAGTCATGCAATATTCTGCAACCACATACATTGTTGCGGTAGGTGTAACACATGTCGCGGAGATAATATAAATAAACACAGTGAAAACTTCCAAATTTGTTGATGTCTATGTTGATGTGAATTTAAAGTGGAAGAAGCACATTTTGAAACTCCTAAAACAACTTCGTTCAGGCCACATTTGCACTTAGAATCATTGCTTATCTTGGGTAGACAAATCAGTATGTTGACATACTTTACATATTTTCATTCAGTGACGTCATATGAAATAATGTTCTGGGGTATCATCTTTCAGAAAGAAAGCCTCCTTGCACAAAAAAGCGCTGTAAGAATAGTATTCAGTGCTCACCCGCGATCATCTTGTAGACATCTGTCTAAGGAGTTGGGCATTTTGACTACTGCTTCACAGTATATTTATTCCCTCATGACGTTTGTTGTAAATAATGCACAACAGTTCGGAAGGAACAATGGTGTACATAATTACAATACCAGAAGGAAAAATTGCATTCATTACTTCACATTAAGGTTATCCTTAGCATAAAAAGGGGTGCACAATGTTGCACTAAAATTCTGGATCACTTACCCAGTGATATAAAACGTGTGACAGACAGATAAGTAAAATTTGAAAAGAAACGGAGAGAGTTTCTCCTTGACAACTCTGTTCATGCTACGGAAGGATTTCTAGTATTACAATGTGTAAAATTTTGTGAGTTGGACTTACTAACTCACAACATCTGCATACATTTTTTTCTTAAAAAAATAAGAAAAACGCTAGATATGTTCAGGGTGTAACCATATGTACAAGTTAATTTGTGATGTGAATGCAAAATGACTCGTTCCACATCCTTGCGATTTATCGAGCAGAATGATCCATGGAACATGTAACTGACTAATTAACTAATTAACTAGAAGAGGCTCCAGATCAGGCAAGCTAAAATTCTTTAGTCGATAACTATAAAAAGCACTAGACAGCATAAACAGGACAGTTCTCCAAATAAGAAGAATCCTTCACCGACCCACAGTAGGAAAGGACCCAATAGTGTCCGCAAAGCTCTCGTCAAAGTGATACAAAAAACGAGAAAATATACCTAATAAACTGTCACCTTAGGGGAAAAAAACCCCAAAAGCTATAAATCGTCGTCCACCACAACACAAAAAAGTGACCTGTTAAAAGAAATATCTTCGATGAGAATGATTTTGCAGCAGCAGCTTGGGCTGCAACTCTGTAGTTTGATGGAGATTTCTCTGTCAGTTCTGAAAACAGTCTCACTCGTCATCAACATCAGTGCTCACCAACGTATGAGGCCTACATAAAGGCACAAGAAGTGGGTCCAGCACCTACAGGGAAAGAAGTGGAAAGGGGAAAGACAGCAGCAGGCTGTACAGTTTTGATTTCTTCGCCATACAACAGCTAAAGACAAAGAACACGAACGACGAATTCACTGCCAAGGTATTGTCGATGACTGGCACAGTATCCTGGTTTTGTAAAGTATCCTATAAAGAGGAAAAGAGGAATACGATTCACTGCAGGGTGTATGGAGAGGACTCATTATGGTTGTGATCGATTGGGGCCAATGCAGAAGAAAATACGACTATGTTAAATGTAGTTGGGGCTTTTGAAATTGAATTCAAACGTCATCTTCATGTTCACCACGGTTCAGTTTAGGAAACCAATGGTGTAGTTCAAGACTGTGCATTTATAAGCACGCCCAACGCTGCTTCAAAAATAAATATTTTTTTAGATTCTTTATACATTTACAAACTAATTAATATACTTATACGTTTTTCGAATCACGATAAATGTTTCCACGTACATAATTTTTCCTACTTTCTCAAGCTTGAGTTTTTTTATTGTAGTTTCAATTTTCTTAGATGACCCAGTAAAGGTATCCTTACACAACAGCAAGTTTTTTATTACAACCTACGCCAAAATATTACATTCACTGGTTCAACGACGTTATTTCTGGTATGAATATATGAAGATGGTATCTGTTATTTCAGACGTCTCCGAAAGAACAGATACCATTGGTGATCTTGCAGCTCTCGAAGAATGAAATGCACCGTTGATAAATATCAACGGTGCAGTTGAAGATGCGTGTCCCGACCGGGACTCGAACCCGGTATCACCTACTTACATGGCAGCGCTCCCCGTGAGACCCACATTTCCAACTTACTGTCCACACACTACAATTGCAGTGCCCCTCGCGGCAGTCAGTCTGCCGAGTCCCGTGAGAGTTCGAGCAATGTGTGTGGATTCGGACTGAAGAAGATTATTGGCCGGTAAGCCTTATCTATATCAAGATAGTATCTGTTCTTTCAGACATGGCTCAGTCGGATAGAGCGTCGCCATGCAAGTAGGAGATCCAGGGTTCGAGTCCCGGTCGCTGCACATATTTCAACTGTCTTCTTTGGTATTTATCAACGCCTGTAAGCAGCTAATGGTCTGGATTTCATTGTAATTCACTTACTTCTGGTACGTTCATGGCGTTGCGCATTTCACCCACTATAAAATGAGGCGACAAAAGACATAGGATAGCGATGTGCACATATAAATATGGCGGTAGTACCACGTACACAAGGTATATAAGGCCAATGCACTGACGGAGCCGTCATTTCTATTCAGGTGATTCATGAGTAAAGGTTTTTGATTTGATTATGGCAGCAAGACGTGAACGGACAGGCTTTGGACGCGGAGTGGTAGCTGGAGCTAGACACATGGGACATTCAGTTTCGGAAATTTTTAGGGAGTTCATTATTCCGATATCCATAGTGTCATGAGTTGGCCGAAAGTACCAAATTATGGGGAAGACTTCTCACCGCGGACAACGCAGTGATCGACGGCCTTCACTTAACCAGCGAGAGCAGCGGCGTTTGCGTAGAATTGTCAGTGCTAACAAACAGGCAACACTGCGTTTAATAACCACCAAAATTAATATGCGACGTAGGACGAATGTATCCGTTAGGACAGCGCGGTGAACATAAGACGTTCATGGGCTCTAGGGGCGGACGACCGGCGAGAGTGGCTTTGCCAACAACTCGACATCGTCTGCAGCACCTCTCCTAGGCTCGTGACCATACCGGTTGGGGCCTCGAAGACTGGAGAACCGTCGCTTGGTACGATCAGTCCCGATTCTAGTTGGTAAAAACTGATGGTAGGGTTCGACTGCGGCGCACAGCGTCATTGACTGAAAATGGTTACGTTCGTGTACTAGTTCCCAAAACAAGTATAGAATTTTTTTGGATGACAATGCGCAATGTCACTGGACCACATTATTCGCGGGACAACTCGAGCGTATTGGATTGAAGGGTTCCTAGATAACAGAACGCAGAATGTCGTTCTCAATGGCGAGAAGTCTTCCGAAGTAGGAGTGATTTCAGGTGTGCCGCAGGGGAGTGTCGTAGGACGGTTGCTATTTACAATATACATAAATGACCTTGTGGATGACATCGGAAGTCCACTGAGGCTTTTTGCAGATGATGCTGTGGTGTATCGAGAGGTTGTAACAATGGAAAATTGTACTGAAATGCAGGAGGATCTGCAGCGAATTGACGCATGGTGCAGGGAATGGCAATTGAATCTCAATGTAGACAAGTGTAATGTGCTGCGAATGCATAGAAAGAAATATCCTTTATCATTTGGCTACAATATAGCAGGTCAGAAACTGGAAGCAGTTAATTGCATAAATTAACTGAGGGTAGGCATTAGGAGTGATTTAAAATGGAATGACCATATAAAATTAATCACCGGTAAAGCAGATGCCAGACTGAGATTCATTGGAAGAATCCTAAGGAAATGCAATCCAAAAACAAAGGAAGTAGGTTACAGTACACTTGTTCGTCCACTGCTTGAATACTGCTCACCGGTGTGGGATCCCTACCAGATAGGGTTGATAGAAGAGAAAGAGAAGATCCAACAGAGAGCAGCGCGCTTCGTTACAGGATCAATTAGCAATCGCGAAAGCGTTGCGGAAATGATAGATAAACTTCAGTGGAAGACTCTGCAAGAGAGGCGCTCAGTAGCTCGGTACGGGCTTTTGTTGAAGTTTCGAGAACATACATTCACCGAGGAGTCAAGCAGTATATTGCTCCCTCCTACGTATATCTCGCGAAGAGACCACGAGGATAAAATCAGTGAGATTAGAGCCCACACAGAGGCATACCGACAATCCCTTTTTCCACGAATAATACGAGACTGGAATAGAAGGGAGAACCGATAGAGGTACTCAAAGTACTCTCCGCCACACACCGTCAGGTGGCTTGCGGAGTATGGGTGTAGATGTAGATGTAGATTGAGATGTATGATTTGGCCAATCAGATGACCCGACGTGTATCACGTCGAACATTTATGGGACATAATCGAGAGGTCAGCTCCTGAACAAAATCCTGCCACGGCAACACTTTTACGACTGTGGAAGGTTACAGAGGAGCTATGGCCGAATATTTCTGCAGGGACTTCCACCGAGTTGTTGAGTCCATGGCACGTCGAGCTGCAGCACTCTACCGGGCAGAAGGAGATCCGACACGACATTAAGAGGTAGAGGTATCCCATGACTTTTGTCACATCAGTGCAGTAGTTACATTAACGTTAATTTGCTTGCCTCTGTAGTGAAATGGGACGCCTTGTTACGAAGGTGATACACACATGTCTCAAAGCACGACATCATCCCACAGTATCAGTAGCAAATGCAGGAAACCAAACAAACGTCCCAAATAAACGAACATATGTACCTCATAGTTGTTGCAGGAACCGGTCCCATTGTTAGTCAAATACGGCGCACCAGCCGCGATTAAGTAGTTGGCAGTATCGTAGATCACTTGGTACGTGCTGAGATCGAGAAAGCAGTGCGCCGCGGTGAGTAGCCAGAAACTGTTCACTATGCTGGAGCCACAATGGTGGTAGCCGCGGTAGCGCAGCGATGCAATGTACGGAAACTCCTCGATTTTGGCTGGAAGGCCGCCAACGATTCGTAGTTCGTTGCCTGTCCGTGGCATGATTTCCCACGGCGTCCGCAGCCTCGGACGAGACATCCGGTTCTTCAGGCTGCAGCCGTGGGAGGTGTTCCCTCCACAACCAGCCCTTACTGTTTTGTTGAACGCTGCGACTTTACCCCTCTCTTTGCCGTCCACCGTTGCGTCGGAGGCACGCCATCGTTTGGGACTGTTCCACCTGTCTTTTCCACGTGCCTTTTCTGCAACACGTGCTTTCGTAACCGACGAGTTGTCAATTGACTGTAAGTTGGAATTTGTGGTATGTGGTGGGGAGTAGTGAGCAGTGTTTAATTCTATAGTGCCCTTAGCGACAAAAGAACTGCTGTTATTGCCAATGAAATCAATGTCAGTCATAATATTGGGTACAGTGCTCGGTGATGCTTCCCATTTATTGGTGCTCTGAGTGTCATTTGCTTCCATAATACGTGTTGGGCCACTGACGTCGGCACTCTTCACTGTGTCGGCGTATGCGAGAAGCAGCAGAACGGTTGCATCGAGGGCAAGAAGGAGGTTGCCGGTCGATCTGAAACACACACAGCGTGACGTTACAGTGTTGCCATGTTTTAGTGCACTTCTGTCTACTTATACACGAAACAGTTACCACAGAAAATGACTTTGGTGTTTTCAAGGTTGTATTCCATTAAGAAATCCGTGCACCATGACCAAGCAACAAGTATTACAAAGAAGGGAAACTCCGGCATTGGTTTTATACATTTGTTAGTTTTATTATTACTGCACACTGATTTCAATTACTTAGTGGTCGTCTCCAGTGCCGCACTAAGTGAAATAGGGATGCCTTGCTCACACAATCGTGTACAAAATGCAACTTCAAAAATACCAACTAGCAGATACGATTCAAATCTTAACTGATACTTGGTGTGATCTTCACTATTAACAGCCGCGCAGGATTCGCCGAGCGGTCTAGGGCGCTGCAGTCATGGACTGTGCGGCTGGTCCCGGCGGAGTTTCGAGTCCTCCCTCGGGCATGGGTGTGTATGTTTGTCCTTAGGATAATTTAGGTTAAGCAGTGTGTAAGCTTAGGGACTGATGACCTTGGCAGTTAAGTCCCATAAGATTTCACACACATTTGAATATTTTGATCACTATTAACACCTGCGTTGGCAGTTGTATTTTGGACAGGACTTAAGTCTTGCGCTGAATATGATCACTCTGTCATTGAAATCGATATGCAATAAAAACAAGAAAACGGTTTCAAATTTGTATGACCAGGGCTGGAGGTTCCATTGTTTGCAAGACTTTGTTGTTGTTAACGCAATAGTACCGCACAAACCTTTCACAGTGTGACAGGAGGCTGCGTGGGTAAGTATCTCGGATGAGCAGCATGTCCGCGGAGAGAATAAATGCTTGGGCGAGTACCTGAATTCGTGGTATGGGAAATTGCGTGTTCGGTCGTCGCTGAGGAAGCTGTGTGTGACGGATGAACTGCGAAGTTTTCGAAAAACTTGTAATATGATTCGGAGAAGGCTTTGCTTCAACAATTATAATCGTACTTGTGCGACGTTTTAGTACGTTGGCCGATGTTCCAACCGTCAACAGTTAACGATATATTCAAGGGCGAAATAAACAATTATTTTAATACTCGAACTTATACTATCCTATGTCATTTGAGAGCTGTCTCCTCCTCCAGCTGTTTCACTTACATTACATTACAGACAGTGGAATACAGATGATGAGATCGTGGGACTTAATGCGAGGAATCTAGCTAACTAACAGACGGCAGGATTCTCGCACCAGCAGCGATACAATCTACTTCCGCCATCCTCACACCGCAGACAACGCCATATTTAAGATTAATACACTACTGGCCATTAAAATTGCTACACCACGAATATGACGTGCTACAGACGCGAAATTTAACCGACAAGAGGAAGATGCTGTGTTATGCAAATGATTAGCTTTCCAGAGCATTAACAGAAGGTTGGCGCCGGTGGCGACACCTATAACGTGCTGACATGAGGAAACTTTCCAACCGATTTCTCATCCACAAACAGCAACTGACCGGCGTTGCCTGGTGAAACGTTGTTGTGATGCCTCGTGTAAGAGAGAGAAATGCGTACCATCACGTTTCCGACTTTGATAAAGGTCGGATTGTAGCCTATCGCGATTGAGGTTTATTGTATCGCGACATTGCTGCTCGCGTTGGTCGAGATCCAATGACTGTAAGCAGAATATGGAATAGGTGGATTCAGGAGGGTAATACGGAACGCCGTGCTGGATCCCAATGGCCTCGTATCACTAGCAGTCGAGATGACAGGCATCTTATCCGCATGGCTGTAACGGAACGAGCAGCCACGTCTCGATCCCTGAGTCAACATAGGGGGACGTCTGCAAGACAACAACCATCTGCACGAACATTTCGACGACGTTTGTAGTAGTATGGTCTATCAGCTCGGAGACAATGGTTGCGACTACCCTTGACGCTGCATCACAGAGAGGAGCGCCTGCGATGGTGTACTCAACGACGAACCTGGGTGCACGAATGGCAAAACCTCATTTCTTCGGATGAACCCAGGTTCTGTTTACAGCATCATGATGGTCGCATCCGTGTTTGGCGACATCGCGGTGAATGCACATTGGAAGGGTGTATTCGTCATCGCCATACTGGTCTATCACCCGGCGTGATGGTATGGGGTGCCATTGGTTACACGTCTCGGTCACCTCTTGTTCGCATTGACGGCACTTTGAACAGTGGACGGGACAGGTCCCGTCATCACAGCTTTACTTCTGCCAGTATCTCGTCTCCTACCTTCCAAACTTTACAGAAGCTCTCATGCGAACCTTACAGAACTAGCACTCCTGAAAGAAACAATATTGCGGAGACATGGCTTAGCCACAGTCTGGGGGATGTTTCCAGAATGAGATTTTCACTCTGCAGTGGAGTGTGCACTGATATGAAACTTCCTGGCAGATCATAACTGTGTGCCGGTCCGAGATACTGGCAGAAGTAAAGCTGTGATAACGGGGCGTGAGTCGTGCTTAGGTAGCTCAGTTGGTAGAGTAGTTGCCCGCAAAAGACAAAGGTCCCGAGTTCGAGTCTCGGTCCGGCACACAGTTTTAATCTGCCAGGAAGTTTCATATCAGTGCACACTCAACTGCAGAGTGAAAATCTCATTCTGGAAACATCCCCCAGGCTGTGGCTAAGCCATGTCTTCGCAATATCCTTTCTTTCAGGAGTGCTAGTCCTGTAAGGTTCGCAGGAGAGCTTCTGTAACGTTTGGAAGGTAGGAGACGAGATACTCGTAGAAGTAAAGCTGTGAAGACGGTGCGTGAGTCGTGCTTGGGTATCTCAGTTGGTAGAGCACTTGTCCGCGAAAGGCAAAGGTCCCGAATTCGAGTCTCGGTCCGGCACACAGTTTTAATCTGCCAGAAAGTTTCGTAACTTAAATTAACTTACGCTATGGACATTACACACACATCCATGCCCGAGGGAGGACTCGAACCTCCGATGGGGGCAGCCGCACGGACCGTGACAAGGCGCCTGAGACCGCGCAGCTACCCCGAGCGGCGATCTAAAGTTGTCACTATCTTTGCTGTAATGAAATATATCACAGTAGTAAAGATATGGCAAAACTAGTAATCTGACTAACTTTTCTTTTATTTTAGGTGGAAAATTTTCTCACTTTTAGAATTGCATGTAGGAAAGGCGTTACATAAAAAACAGCCAAGTGAAAACTGTAGGAAAAAAAATGACTCGGAGCACTATGGGACTCAACTGCTGAGGTCATTAGTCCCCTAGAACTTAGAACTAGTTAAACCTAACTAACCTAAGGACAACACAAACATCCATGCCCGAGGCAGGATTCGAACCTGCGACCGTAGCGGTCTTGCGGTTCCAGACTGCAGCGCCTTTAACCGCACGGCCACTTCGGCCGGCGATAACTGTAGAAGTCACGTGGTTTAGTACAGTAATTATTCGGGTGTTATTGGATATTTCTGGCAACTGCGTATGTTGGTAACCTCTTACATCCTTCTCCCTCTCAGTTGTTCCTAGTATTGCTCGACTTTCGAGTTTCAAAAATTAAGTTTTGTTCGTTGTGTAAGTGAGAATTTTATCTAATTATACTCTTTACAGAAAATTATGACAGAATATTTGAAAGTGCTCTGGAGTGGATTAACTACACAAACGTGATCTCATGAACTACCTTACAACTACTAGTTCTGGTACTAAACGTATGGAAAAGTTTTCTCTTGTTTCAGGGGGTTCCGTATTTCAATCAGTAAAAACTGAACCGTTACAGGCGTTGTAGACAGCCTGGTCCCTACCGCCCATTAGTGGGCGTTCCTGTTGTCATGGTGGGCTGTAGTTGGAAGGGTTTCAAAAGCATTCTTACTAGGTTTTCTTAAGTTTTGACTTAGAGTACCTGGTAAGTAATTACTGCTATACGCTTTAATTTACTGTAACTGTGCTTTATGATGTTTATAATCGAAAATTACTTCACTACTTTATATATCACCGTTAAAGGGGAAAATGGTGGGAGGGTATAAAATTAACTACTAAGAGAGATACAAAAATTGGCGGTAGTTAGGAAACATTCACTGCCCCTGCCTTATAGGTTGTCCGTCTGTTTGTCTGCCCTGCAGTTAAGACTCCTTTCTCTAAGAAAGGGGTAAAGGTATCAATTTGAAATTTATACCAAATATTAGTGTAATCCAAAGATACGCCATTCGTGTCATATATTTTCATACTCGCAAACTCACTCATCAAAACCTAGAGGGTACTTACCGCTGACCTAGGATCACAAAAGTTGGCAAGGAGCAAGGTTCTACAGTACAAATAAAGGAAAAAGTCCGATAATTGTTAATTTGTAGTTATACCACATAAAAATATTTTTTTTCCTTACATTTTCCGTCTGTCGGTCTGGTTGATTGTTAAGACCTCCTTTCCTCAGGAACTGTTAGATGTATCAAGTTGAAATTTATGTTAAATACCAAAATCTAGGGTCCCTTGGCGGTGTAAATAAAGCAATCAATTGATAGTCTTAGATATGTCATATATTTCAGTATTCATAAACTGTCTCATCACAACCAATAGATTAACTATCGTACGTAGAAGTCGAGTTTGGTGTTGTTGCGGTAAACCGTTTGCAGTCTTCGTTTTATTTTAGTGTTGACCTTTCAGCGATATGTAGGTGATAGAAACAACAGGTAGTTCGGATTCCACGTCAAACTTAGATCCCAATTTCCATTTGGATAACTTGGGTAGGTTAGCGAGACACAAATCGCAGAAGTGGCGTCCAATAAGAAAGACTTGCACCAGACCACTGAGCCACATGAAATTATTACAATTATGATCTGCACTGAAGAGCCAAAGAAACTGTTACACCTTCACAATATCGATAAGGCCCTCGCAAGCACTCAGAAGTTCCGCAATAGGTCATAGCATGGACTCGACTAATATCTGAAGTAGTGCTGGCGGGAACTGACACCTCGATTCCTGCAGGGCTGTCCATAAATCCGTAAGAACACATGGGGGTGGAGATCTCTTCTGAATATATCTTTGCAAGGAATCACGGGTGTGTTCAATAATGTTCATGTCTGTGAAGTTTGGTGATCAGCGAAAGTTTTTAACCTCAGAAGAGTGCTCCTGGAGCCAATCTGTAGCAATTCTGGACGTGTGGAGTGTCGCATGGTCCTGCTGGAATTGCCGAAGTCCGTCGGAATGCACAACGGACATGATTGGATCCAGAAAGGATGCCTACGTACTTATCACGTGTGAGACTCGTACCTAAACGTATACGGAGTCCCATATCACTCCAACTGTACACACTCCCACACCACTATAGACCCTCCATCAGCCTGAACAGTCCCCTGCTGACATGCAGAGTCCATGGATTCATGAGGTTGTCTCCATACCTGCACACGTTCATCCGCTCGATACAATTTGAAACGAGACACGTCCGACCAGGCAACATGTTTCCAGTCATCAACAATCCAGTGTCGGCATTGACGGGCCCAGACGAGGCGCGAAGCTTTGTGTCATGCAATCATCAAGGGTACACTAGTGTGCCTATGGCTCCGAAATCGCATATCGATGATGTTTCGTTGAATGGTTCGCACGCTGACGCTTGTTGACCGGCCAGCATTGAAAGCTGCAGCAATTTGCGGAAGGATTGCACTTGCCGGCCAGGGTGGCCGAGCGGTTCTAGGCGCTACAGTCTGGAACCGCGCGACCGCTACGGTGGCAGGTTCGTGTCCTGCCTCGGGCATGGATGTGTGTGATGTCCTTAGGTTAGTTAGGTTTAAGTAGTTCTAAGTTCTAGGGGACTGAAGACCTCAGAAGTTAAGTCCCATAGTGCTCAGAGCCATTTGAACCACTTGTCATCCATGCTTCATCCCGCAGCAAATTTATTAGTTTGAAACTTTCGTCTTTCGCTTATTAGACTATTCACTCCATTCAGCGGGTCCGGCAATTCTTCCTCAGATTAACTGAGGATAGAAGCATCATCAGCGAAACTTACCACTGATATCTTTCCACCCTTTTTTTTTAATCCGGGTTCTGAACCCTTCTAATGATAACAATGAATATTAAGAGGCAAAAACGCAAATTAAACGAGATTAGCAGTTAGGTATGCAGAATAACATTTTTCACAACTGTTGCAACAAATGTTATAATTTCAGTTGGCGCGGTGTTCACATAGAGTATATTCACTTGAAGTTCAAGATTGAGAGGAAACTACCGATTGCATCAATCTATACACAGACACATCTGATTTTGCAGCTCTTTCACGTGCAGCAGTTTAAAGTAATATTTAAGTATCATAATTTTTGTAAACTTATAGTTTTTCATGACTGCAAGAGACAATTTTGTCGATATCTTTATTCAACTTTCTGTCATCGTCATTATTTCAATTGGCTGAATATAATTTCTCATCCTGAAATTATAAAGTTCTCGTTGTTTCATAAACCGACAGCACATCAAACTTCGGCCGAAGAATCCGAGATAGAAACCAACAGAAAATTTGTCAACAAGTGGCGGCCACAAAGACCTATCAGTTTTGTGTACATAACTATAGTAGTGAGAAAACTGTGTAAACACCAGAAACACAACACATTAACATGTCTAATACGATATAAAAACAGCTTCCAGTCGTCTCGGAATGGATAAATACAGTTACAGTATGGCTTTGAATGGGATCTTACGCTATTCTTTCTGCAAAATAATTGCAAGTTCACCTAACGATGCTCGAGATGGATAGGGATCATGCACTCTTCTGTCCAAAGTAGACCACAATGACTCAATCATACTGTCATATGGTGAATGTCGTGGCCAGGGAAGATGTGACAATTCACCCTCCTGTTCTAAAACCAGTCCTGCACCATGCGTAGCTGTGTGAAAAGGATCCATTTCGTCCTGGAATTCAGTATCACCACTGGGGAACAAATATTGTACCATGGGATAGACCTCATCACCGTAAAAGGTCGCATAATCCTTGGCAGTAATGCGATCTTGAAGGGTAAGCATGGGAGCCATGTAATTCCACGATATGGCTGCCCAAATCATCACCAAAGCCCCGGCATGTCTCACTGTTGCGACGTAACCGCGGCCAGATTTTGGAAACAGTGCGAAACTAGGCTCATATTTGTTGTATTGCTCCATAGTCCAGTTATTATGGCTTCGGCATCATCCTTTCTCGTTACGGGCATTTGCATCACTTACGAGTTGTTTTTAAATTCCAGATCGCCCTGCAATTTCCTGCTTTTAGAGCTCCTTTCGTGTTGTTTAGATGTTGACAGTTTTGGCGACTGCGATATTTAGTTAAGCATTGACTTTTGCGGCTATTGTCTTCTTATTTTCAGTAACAATTCTCTTCAGTGAACATTTGTTGAACACACACTTCTACCCGCGTTCGGAGTTAGTGGATGATGTTTTCCCAGTTTCCCTGTATGCGGTACAAGTCTTCTACATAGTGCCTCTTGGAACACCAAACACTTCGCCTAACTTGGTTACGGAAGCACCCAACAATTTGCCCACGTTCGAATTTAGCTCCGATATAATCCACTCGCAACTACACAGAACGCTGTTCTGACCAAGACTGACACTTGAAACGTATGAAGGACATTGCGCAGGTGCCGTCCGTTGTCAAATACGAGGGCTGTCCAGAAAGTAAGTTACGATCGGTCGAGAAATGGAAACGGCTATGAAAATCCGATAAAGCTTTGCAAAGATGTGTTGGGCAGTGTCTCTAGTATGACTCTAGGTAGAATTATGTCGCTCTTTTCATTCCTGAGCTCTTAGTGAGCGCGTAAAGATGTTATAGAAAATAGTGTCTCCCGCCAAGAACGAGGGCCTGGTGAGAATTTTTCCCTGAAGCTATGCAACCAACATTACATAACTGTCATGCGGTTTCTTCTTCAAGACAATTCTCAGCCTCATTCTGCAGGGGCAATGAAGATGTTCCTGCATCGTTTCAATTGAAAATGTTTGGGTACCCACAATACAGCCCGTAATTGTCTCCCACTGAGTTTCATCTCTGCTCAGACGATCCGCTGGCTATGAAGGCAACATTTTGGAACAGAAAACGAGCTTTAGGCCAGCGTAGAGAATTGGCGGAAAGCACTGACGGCTGCCTTCTATGATGAGGGTATTGGAAAGTTGGTACAACGCTACGACGAATGTCTGAGTCAGAACGGCGACTACGTAGGGAAGTAGCTGAAAGGTGTAGCTAACTGTTACAAATGAAACATTTCTGATTTTCGCTGTGATTTTCATTTCGCAATGAATCGTAACTTATTTTCTGGACAGCCCTCGTAAAACAGCACAACCTGCAGGTTTGGCTATATTATGAACCTGTATTGAAAACATGCTTTTCTAGCGGTGTTTTCATATTTTTGTCCAATCTCTGTAAGTTTAATCCTGTCAGTCTCTCTCTCTCTCTCTCTTTCTCTCTCTCTCTCTCTCTCTCTCTCTCTCTCTCTCTCTCTCTCTCTCTCTCTCTCTATTGAAACCAATACACACAAACACACTAATACACACAAACACACACACGAGCGTGCGTGCGCGCTAGCCCTGATTCCAGGCTTCGCACGTGACCCACTGGAGGGAGGTTGCTTGGCTGCCGCCAATGCGTGACACACCTCACCACCCGACCTCTGAGAGTCCACAGTTCAACTCGGCGCGCCTGTAGATTTTCGCCAGAAGCCATGGGCCGCAGGAAACAGACACCTTGCCACGCTGCAGAGTTGACACACTACGGGATCAGCAAGGACGCTGTCACCTCCAGCTACTGTCGTGGAGTCTCAGCATTCCGGTTTGGCACCTGGCCCGTCGCCTTCGAGTAACTACGAGGGTTGTTTTTGAAGTAAGGGCCGTTTTTATTTTTAGAAAAAGACACAAATACTTTTGTAAAAAAACTTTTATTTTCTGATTCTACACACTTTTACCTATTTTACTACATAGTTGCCTTGTTTATTTAAGCACTTGTCATACCGTACAACTAAGTTTTTAATTCCCTCTTCAAAGAATTCGGCCGCCTGCTCCGACGGCCAAGAGTTCACGGCCGCTTTCACTTCATCGTCGTCATTGAAAAGCTGCCCGCCAAGATGGTGTTTCAGGTACCGGAAAAGGTGAAAATCGCTAGGAGCAAGGTCGGGGCTGTATGGTGCATGGTCCAAAACTTCCCAGCCAAAAGAATCAATCAAATTCCGAGTCTTTTGAGAGGTGTGAGGCCTAGCGTTATCGTGCAGGAGCAAAACTCCTTTTGTCAGCATGCCGCGCCTTTTGTTTTGAATTGCTCTGCGGAGCTTCTTTAGAGTTGCACAGTAGGCATCTGAGTTGATTGTCGTTCCTCGTGGCATAAAGTCCACTAGCAAAACTCCGCGCCGGTCCCAGAACACAGTTGCCATAATCTTGCGCTTTGACAGCGTCTGTTTGGCTTTGACCATGACGGGTGAGGTTGTGTGTCGCCATTCCATCGATTGTCGCTTACTTTCGAGGGTGATATGGGATACCCATGTTTCATCTCCAGTGACAATTTGACTCAACATGTCATCCCCTTCTTCCTCGTAACGAATCAAAAAGTCCATTGAAGTGGCAAATCTCTTCCCTTTGTGGTCCTCTGTGAGGAGTCTGGGTACCCACCGAGAACACAGTTTCTTAAAGTTTAGGTTTTTAGACACAATTTTGTACAAAACCGATCTTGAAACTTGTGGAAATTCCAAAGAAAGAGTGGAAATTGTGAATCTTCTGTCCTCACAAATCTTTGTTTCGACTGCAGCCACGAAATCATCAGTGATCACAGAGGGCCGGCCTGAGCGTTCTTCGCCATGGACGTTTTGACGGCCATTTTTAAACTCTCTAACCCATTGACGCACTTTACCTTCACTCATTGCATTCAAGCCATAAACTTCTGTTAACTGACGATGAATTTCTGCAGCTGGTAGGCTTCTCGCGGTCAAAAAACGTATCACTGACCGTATCTCACACGCCGCGGGCGGTTCAATCATCGTAAACATTATAAAGTAGCACAGCGATGCGTACACGTCGGCTACAGAGCTGCAACTTGCATCAGTGTGAACGGGAAGGACGCCGGCAAGTGGCGCGGTGGCTTGTTGCGGAGTTCGCTCGAACTACGGGACTATACGCGCGAACGGCCCTTTCTTAAAAAAAACCCTCGTATATGGATCGCATGTAGTGATAAAAATATTCCTAGGGAGTTAGCGTTATTCACTTTCACTTCGGTATTGGAAAGCTCATACCAGAGCTTCTCATACGCGCAATGCTGCAGCCAGAACTGGATAGCCTGTAACACTGGTGTCAGAGGGGCAGTACCGAAGAGCGACTTCATGGAACGGCGATCTACAGCATTTCCTCAGTATGACTAGTGGAGCCTGGATTTGAGAATTTCGTGGAAAGTTCAAGTGGTGAAAGGGGACTAACTCAGCTACGTAAGTGGTTTTAGAGAGCGCCGGCCTCGGTGGCCGTGCGGTTCTAGGCACTTCAGTCCGGAAATGCGTGATTGCTACGATCGCAGGTTCGAATCCTGCCTCGGGCATGGATGTGTGTGATGTCCTTAGGTTAGTTAGGTTTAAGTAGTGCTAAGTTCTAGGGGACTGATGACCTCAGATGTTGAGTCCCATAGTGCTCAGAGCCATTTAAACCATTTTAGAGAGCACAATAAGGAAACACATGGTGGTTTGTGCGTAGTTAAGTTACGCAACACATCTTGTCCGTTAACAGTGCTCTGTCTGCCCAGGCACCCCCTATGATTTGTTTCAAATATAGGAGACCTGTGCATTACTCCAGAGAATGTAGGGTACGCCCACGGTTGGCACTCAGACATAAGCTCTAGTTGTAGTCACCTACAGAAAATGCGGTGTCAGTGTTTGTTCCATCCTACGAAATTTCGCTTTTACTGTTAACATGGTCTTTGTAATGACCGATCGAGAGGTTGAGAACGGGTAGACAATAGGGAGCTGCGAACGCAACTGAATGAGTTGACAGGCGAAAGGACGGATCACTCCTAGTCCAGTTCGTTGGTACCCATACAAGACGCTAATACAGCTACCATAGTCTCGCCTTTTCTGGGTGAGGTGGGTGAGAGCATGTTCACGTTCGTAGACAACCAGTTAATGGCCGCCAAGATAGAGTGTTGGTCATAAGAGCAGGTTTTATCTATCCTCAGATTCATATGTTATGAGATGCTAAAGCAATGTATGACAAGAAACTGAGGATTATGCAGACATTTTAAAATCAAAAGGCAGCCTTGCTGTAAACATATGAGGGAAAAAGTTCCTGTAAGTATTACAGAGAACAGCTGTCGCAAATACAGGGAGAGTCCATCAAAAACTTTGTGGTCGGCGTGAGAAAGCTAAACGTCAATACCTTTGAGTTGACAGTTAATGATGACATCCAAGATAAGAAAGGAATTTTTCTCCGCAGTTGTTAAATGTTATAAATAAGGACGTGCGAGCTACGTAAGGCAGAAATATTATTCACTGAAGTGTAAGAAATACGAGCAATTGTGGCGTACGGAGCGATATTGCAAACATAGGTCTACCAGGAACAGCGAAAGGATGGGTATAGTAATCCACCCTCAAATGAGAGTGGGAGCTCTGAAGAGATTAGTGGATGGAAGGAGGAACGAGTTTTTATTGACGTGGCTTCACTGACGTCCTTGGGAAGTTTGGACGTCATGGAGAATAGGAGGTTTAGCGCACCATGATGTATTTTTAGTGAAGTGGGTGGAAATTTCGTGCGTTCGCGCGGATAGGTGGTGCTGAGTTTTTGGGGTGGCGTAAGGATTTCTGGACTTGTACGAACAGTTTGTCTCAAACTGGCAATAGTTACTGAGCGGTCTTAACTTAACATTTTCACCAGAGCATCACTTTAGAACTGATCTTAATCAACACACCATAGAACTCAATGGACCTTTTTCTGTCTGGGGGAAACTGCCAACAGTGCTACACTGCGATAACTTTCATCCATGGTGCAAGAGGAAGCACTTAAACTGTGTACATGCACGCTGAGTATCAAATTGCATGAAGATAGTTAGCACGGTGTGGGAAAATTACTATTGGTAAGGATGGGAACAAATATGCCAATAAATGTGTAAATATTGCACATTGAGGTGACAAAAGACATGGGATAACGATACTTACGTATACAGATGGCAGAAGTATCGCGTACACGAAGTATAAAAAGGTAGTGCACTAGCTGGGCTGTCATTTAAAAGATTTCAGACTTGATTACGGCAGCACGACGGGAATTAATAGACTTTGAATGCAGATTGGTAGTTGGAGCTAGACATATAGAATATTCCATTTGGGAAATAGTAAGAGAATTCAATGTCCCAAAATCCAAATCGAGAATGTGCCGAGAATACTAAATTTCAGGCATTACCTCTCCTCACGGACAACACGGTGGCCGACGATCTTCACTTAACGACCGGGAACAGTGGCGTTTATGTGAAGTTGTCAGTGCTAACAGACAAGCAACACTGCGTGAAATAACCGCAGAAATCAATGTGGGACGTACAACAAACGTATCCGTTGACGTAGTACGAAGAAATTTGACGTTAATGGACTATGGCAGCATTCCTTTGCTAGGACCACGGTCTCTCCTGCTTCACCTTGCGTCTCCTGTATTTTTAATAATATCACTTGGACCCTAGACAACTGGGAAACCTTGGCCCTGTCAGATGGGTCCCCATTTCAGTTGGTAACAAATGATGGTTGTGTTCGAGTGTGGCGCAGATCCCACAAAGCCATGGACCCAAGTTGTCAACAAGGCACTGTGCAAACTGGTCGTGGCTCCATAACAGTGTGAGCTGCGTGGTGTACATAGAATGAATGATTCTTGCTTATGTTCTGCCACTTTGACACCATTTGCCACCGAGATCGACTGACATGAATCCCATGGAACATTTATTGGCTCCATAACAGTGTGAGCTGCGTGGTGTACATAGAATGAATGATTCTTGCTTATGTTCTGCCACTTTGACACCATTTGCCACCGAGATCGACTGACATGAATCCCATGGAACATTTATTGGATATAATCAACAAGTCAGCTCACGCACAAAATCCTGCATCCCCTGCATCGGCGACATCTTTAAATTGCGGATGGCTATAGAGGCAGCAGGATCAGTATTTCTGCAGGGGACTTCCAATGGTTTGTTGAGTCCATGCCACGTCTTGCTGCACTATTCCGGGCAAAAGAAGGTCCAACACGATATTAGGAAGTATCCCATGATTTCTGTCACCGCAGTGAAGAGCCATTAAAGAAAAAAGAATAATTCTTTAAAGCATGACTTTTGTATGCAGGAGTGTTGTATGTATACAATGAGTAGGTAGTGCTCATCGAGGTAGACAGTTGCGGCGTCACAGACGTGGAATTGTCCAAGTGGATTGACTGTCGCGTACTCAGAAATCTTGCCTGGATGATCTTTTTGACAGTAAATTTGCACCCTAAACGTAAGCAAGACGCTGGTTTAGCTTCGTTGTGATAGAAGATAACGCATTTGGATGGAACAGAGAAGACAGGGATGGGGCATTTACTGCCGGAATATGGGAATGTGTTTAATTCTCGTGGGTCTTTGCTAGCGAACCCAGTGATGTAGCTCAGAATCCCTATTGGAAATGACCTGCCTACGTATCATAAGCCGTAGCATTTTCCACATCAACTGCAACCAAAGATGGAATAACTTATTAACCAGCGGTTGTGGTATGACATAGAAGTACGTACCAGTCCCTATGAAGTACCACTGGTAATTATACGAAAGAAAAATGAAGATATTGGGGGGTATTGCTTTCGTCGCGACTATTGGTACTTTAACAAGCATATAGCTACAGATGGTTATAACGATAACATAAGATATTCTGGGGCAATGAGCCTGTTTTTCAACCATGGATCTGCGAAGTGGTTAACACCAGTTTGAGGCAGTACTTGAAAATCAGCCAAAGAGAGCAATTACAGGTACGTCAGGAAATTAACAGTCTCGATGTTGGCTGTTTGGACTGAAAAATGCATCAGTCATATTTCAGTGGCACTTAAATGGGACTTTTTGAAGGACATGGGAGACGTCTAACTGAAGTGTTTAAGAAGTTGTGTGCACTGCACTTAACACTCAGGTTAGAAAAATGTTACTTCACAGAGGAGAAAGTGCGGTATTTGGAGCACATAATTAGTCACACAGGAGTCTGGACGGATTTCTGGGTAATAAAAGCCATGCAGTGTTTTGTAAACCGCATACAGAATATGAGAACCAGTCTTTCTTAGTCCTGGCAAATTGTTACCACAAGTTTGTATCAAAATTTGTGGAGATGGCGCGATCACTCACTCATTTGTTGAAGAAAGGAGTGAAATTCCACTTATCAATAGACTGCAAGGATGTCTTCAGTCAGTTGAAGGAATTATTAATAACTGGACTAGTGCTAGTTTTCTCAAATTATAAGAACTATTTTGTGCTGTCATGCATACAAGAAATTATGCACTAAGTCAGTGAGCGAGACAGAACGTCCAGTCACCTATGCCTCACGACAACTGAATACAACGTACAAGAACTGCTCCACGATGAAGAGATCTGTGCCTCATGTATAGCACAACTTATTTTCGATGTTATCTGTTTAGAATAAAATTAAAGGTCATACAGATCATGCACTGCTGAGATGACTATTAGCATTCAAAGCCCTGCCCAACTGGTTAACAACCTAGGAGGTAAAACTTAACGAATTCGTTTTTAAGGAGATTCATCGACCTTGAAACTCAGGATAAAATGCCAATATAATGCGTCAGATAGTCTGCAGATTAGCAGGAGGCACAAGAAATTAATAAGGATTATGAGCTATCTGCAATCCAACCACAGTTCATTGTGCACAGTGGACTGTTAAGTAAAAAAAGAAAACTAAGACATCGCCTTGTAGCATGTGCAACATTGCAAGATGAAGTGTTAAAACAGGTACATGATCGTATATTGGCAAGTAGTGGAAAGTGTAGAAGAGAATGGCATATAGCCTAACAATACTGCTGGAGGTCACATAAGCAGGATGTGGAGCAGTATGTAAAGAACTGTGAACTATGCACACAATGAGCTCAATTAAAAAATCAGTGTGTCCACTGAAGAGATTGCCAGTGGGCAGCAAACCGTTTAAGATCATCAGATAGGACTTCTTAAGTACGTTTAGGCAGATACCAGCAGGAGATCTTTATCCGTTTATGATAGTAGTCTATTTTTTACATTTTGTAGAAATGATAGCTATTCCAAATCAACAGCAGACACAGAGGTGAAGCCATAGTTAATAAATCGTTATTAACGTTTGGTACACCGGAGACTTTGATTACTGATCGATGTACAGCCTTCATGGTGCAACTGAATAAGCAACTTTGTCTTTCATTACGAATTTGTAAATTAACAACAAGTTCTTTACATCTACGAGCAAATGGCTAGTAGAATCTGTTCACTGAATGATATGGTAGGTACTGAGTCATTACGTCAACAGTAATCACAATGACTGGGATATGCTACAGATTTTGTTCCAGCAGCCTTCAGTTCAAAAGAGCACACTTGACCTTCACCATACGAGGTAATGTATAGCGAGGGTGCCATCCCCACAGTAAAACCCAGCGCATCAATGCAGAATTTTGGAAGCACCTTACGGGCAGTATGGAGACAAGTAAAAAATCTAGCATCATAGCCCTCGAGTGGCAGGAACATGTGGGACAACGTGATGCCACATTATCTAAATAATGTGTAGGTCAACAGGTGACGATGAGCCCATACACACCAAAGTAAAAAGTTCTATGCTTGTCATGACGGTCCATACTATTGACATCGATAGTAAATGTTTAGTTATACCTTCCTGCACATAGAAAAGTTGTCTGTCTGGGGCATATTCGATCTCTTCGGGGCGCGCCGGACGCTTTATCACCATTATCGGTGACGACACCGAAAAAGTTCGATGGGATTAGGAAAGTGAGCAAGCCGCTCCCACGTAGTCTGCGTTTGCCTTGCCATACGCACTGAGACGAAGAGGTAGGCTGATGTAGAGAAGAGAGGAGTGTGGCTTGTGTTTTCCTGCATAGGCAACATCAAAACAGACATAGCATAAAAGAGCGTAGTGCTATGTGTGCTGCTACAACCTTGCTGCCTCAGAAGAGTGGACACCCTGCATGTGTGCTCGCTAGGGGATGGAATCCTGTGCACCCAGCAAGAAGACATCGATATAACAGATCACTTGTGGACATTAAAACTATCGTACAACACCTCGTAGTAACAAATGGTGTTTGGAGGCTGAACAAGCCTACATTAAGATCCATCAACAAACCAAGGAGAATGGGCTGCTGTAAGAAGTACGTGGTGCATACTGAATATCAGAAGCCATTTACAATTGCTGTGGGGGCAGTTACAGCTGGCCATCGATAGCATAAACGGGGGTCGACAGGTTGGTTGGTTGCTTGCTTGCTTTGGAGAGTACAGGGAATAAACTACAGGGTCATCAGTCGGGAGTGGACAGATGAAGAAGAAAGAATGGTAACTGTTGTCTTGGCTGACGTTGATGATATGGGACAGACGAATGACACGGTAGTGCACGTGCAAGCAGTAGAGGAGAGCCACAGAATTCTGGCTAAAAGGCGTGCAACCCAGCTGAATTATCTGTAACACGGAGTGTTAAGTAACACTAGATTATTACGAGAGCTAACTGCGGAGCTGACTAGCTACGTTAAGGGGGCGTCTGTTACAGTGAATTGTGATTCGGGTAATATATAAGCACAACTAGACCTGTTACACACTAGACAGCCCAACAATGTGGACGACCCTCCAATTGAAGCGCTGATATTACAGGGAGACATGCACCACGCAGTGCGAAGACCGTTAACTCCAACTCATCGCCATGACAGTTTTTGGCAAAACTACGCCAGACATAGGCTGAGCGGTCAGTCACACTGAAACTATTACGGTCTCCAGAGAAGACACACTGCCGCTGTACTAAGACTTCACAACAGCAGAGGTCAGCGTCACCGCATTCTAGTACAGCTACCTGCAGCAGGCAGTAACAGTAGCTGTAAATGATACGTGATACACCCACATCCGATGCAATGAGTGACTTTGGAGGAATTTCTACATCTCCAAACAAAAGAGACTTTGTTAGTTACGCTGTGCAAGAAGATCGACGTGTTGAAAGGACCAGAAAAGCTGCGATAGTACCAGAAGGAGCAGGTTACAGTATAACTCTCCATGTTGGTCCACACTGTTATGGGGACATTTGAAATGAAACATTTCCTTGGGGAATAGATGTCTGTGGACGCTCATGGGACACCCTTGCACCCTGCTCAAATTTCAAGAAAGCAGGACCTCAATGGAGTGCATGGACTCAGTCGTGACTATCACTACCTGCTAAGCACAGGGACGCTCGAGGGTAACAGTATGATAGAAATTACAGAACAATGGAGTACTTCTAAATGAGACTCAATTTGACATCTTGTGACCAACGTTTTGGCTAACAGCGACGATAACAGGAACTACAGCCTGACCCTAACGTATAGTTTTCACTGCCTTGGTGATAATAATATCGAAATCCAATCGGTGAAGAACCTAAGCTAGTAGAATGCTCCCTTAGATTAACCATAATTAGTTCCCTCATAGTAAGTTAACAAACACAGTGGCCGCATTAACGCATAACAGTCGTTCCACCATATTCCAAACTACCTTAGTCGATACGAACATCGAGTTACTGAAATGAAAGTTTTGACCTCAATGCTTTCTTGATCTTGGTCATCGTTGATGTGTCTTACTTCCACCATCAGTGGAGAGCCATTCACCCACCGAATGGATCGACCACAAGGTTTAACCAAGGTAATAGAACGCTCTGTGTGTACTACCGCCGAATTACAGTATGGATGGCATCAACTTCTAATGAAATTAAAGTCGATTACACACTCTTCACTCTGCACTCGACACGTTGCTGAAGAGCCCATACCACAGCTTCCTTCAGATGCAACCCTGCGTCCAGAATTGGTCAACCTGTAACATTGTAACTGGCTGTACCGGCACGTAACAACAAATACTTATCCATATCCTTCTCCATCTCAGTCACACAATTTCGGGGAAAACTATCCAGTAACATGAGTTTTATAACAGCTCTGTATTGAAAAGGAGGTTATGAGGTTATTTCTTTACGTGTAATATCGGTGTAGTTTCCCTCTTGACAAGTTCTTGCTGTTTTCCTTCTGTCCTACAGTGAACTAATACCTCTGTCATGTTGTCACCACTATTCATGGTTTCTTTAATTCTATCTATCTCTGTTTTCTCCTTTCCATTGTAGCTGCTAACCTTACCATGTTATTTCTCGCTCTTACACGGTTCAGTCAAAGTTTCCTCCGCATTTGACTCCTTCCTAACTGCTGTCATACCTTAGGCTTAGTGTAATTACTAACATTCAACATAAAAAGGAATTTGCTTAACACAATGTTAATAAGAAATATTTCTGAACTACTGAACCTTCTATTCATTACTATATCTATTATTATTATTATTACGACTAGTACTATTATTATTATTAGGTACTGTCTGCGTGTTACGTATATTCTCACGTTATCTCATTAATGGTTTTGGTTAAATGTAAGAGTTGTCCTGAGGGTGAACTAAATATACAAAATTGCAGAGAAAATACAGCTATAGCTGAAACGAATTGTAATAAAGAAAATACTGCAGTTTGGACAGAATCATAAATACTGGACAAAAATTTTGTTTTGATTTATTCTGTCACAACACAAGATGACACAAAAATAACCTGAATAGCTGTTATTATAAACACAAGAAAATCAAGAGATATATTTGCACATGCGTAAAACACGTCGGATCATTATCTGGCATTTTTAGAAACCTAAGGGATTCTCTAGAAGAATAGAAGCTGATTTCACACTACTACAGAAGTAATAACAGGATATGGGGAGTCGCGATATACACTAAATATTAGTATTGATTCCCAGTTCTTATGAGATAGTGAATATGGTTCTTAGGGTTGTTCTAACCAAAGTCGGAACGTTTTACGAATCTGACACTTTTAAACTGAACAAAGTTGAGATTTTTCGAAACTGACATCTACAAAGCTAAAATTAGCATATACAGGTCCACAATTCAAAGTGACACGGATAAAAGCACTTTAACAAGTTTGAATTGAAGCAAATAATTGCATTTTACCTTGTTTCTATTTCTCCTCGGTTTTCATCCTCCTTGGTACAACAGCCATTCTTATTCGTCCAGAAAACGACGAAACAGCGAGACGTATACTAGTAATTTATCTTCATCATTACTTCATCTCCTAATGGTTCCGTTCATCTCGCCAAGAGTTACACGTGACACAAAGTCTTTACGGAACCCGATTAGAATCAGTTAGAGGAAATGCAACGGAGGCAGATTTAAACAGGTTCTCGCCGTTTGCATGACAGCTAAAACACAGCATTCACTTCTCATATGAACTTATCAACTTACTTTCATTTGCATTTTCGGGGACGATCGATGAACGAAGGTTGCGTGTGCTGTGAAAGTTTGCGTGGTTGCTAACGTCACGTTCGCTCATGTGAGACACACTAACATGTGAGTGCCACCGTGTCGTCAGCGTTGTAATCATCTTAACCTCTATTAAATCGTTAGTAAACCTCACACCATCCATTATTAAGCTTGATTTTCAGTTTTAACTTTTACTTCTTTTTCATTCAGAACTGGCGCTTCATTACTTTCGATGTCTGACGACTAAGCTATTTGTAAAAAGGCTCACGAACTCTTCGGAATAAAAGCTATTTATTTTCAACAAAATTCAGTTACGACTACAAGACTGCTTCTCAAGTTAATCCTTTACATAATGAACGTACTATATTACCTGAAATATTTATCATCGGCTTTTATGTTATCAGAATTTTTAAGTATCCCTACAAGTCTGAAGCGGGAGTCGTATTTTCATCGGAAACTTCGGGAGAGTCCCATCTAAGTGGAATCTTGCTACTGAATGGTCACATTTGAGAAGATCTTGAAAGTAGTCAGCATGCATCATGCAACGCTCTTTAGTTTTTGTCTCTGTAATATTCCATTTTCTCGACAGAAACATGGTGTTGATGACTGGTAACGAGACAGGTTCTCCTTGAGGGTTTTGTAAAAATTACTGATTTGGTTTTTTGTTGATGTCCCATTTTATTAATGTTAATCTGTTTTGTAATGCTCTCGTTTTCATTCCGACTCCCGATTCAGACTTGTAGGGATACTTAAAAATTCTGATAACATAAAAGACGATGATAAATAATTCAGGTAATATAGTATGTTCATTTGCGAGTTATCTTTAGGACAGACACCAATCTTTTAGTACTTGTGTATCCGTTCCACAGATTTCACTATTTAGTATGGTCCTTACCCGACTTAGATGGGACGCTCCCGAATTAGAAACAGAAACTATGAGGTTATGTACGATCGACTGCCGTTTGTCGTTTACATGGAGACACAAATGATGATTCTCTGTCAGACGAACCTGATCAAAAGCAGATGCAGTTGTTTATTCCCTATAGTAAAGTTTCCAATAAAAATTAAATGGTGTCGTAAAACAGCCGCTGGAAGCTTGTTTTAGACTTTCCTGCCATTCACCGATTTGGATCTAAAACGTAGTAATGCTACAATAATCTAAACATTATCGCCAAAATATAACAATAAAATAAAGCCTCAATTAAGTTTATATACAGGGTGGTTACAAATGAATATCGGGGTTTTAACGCTTTATAATATTTATTACATTAAACTTACAGTTGTAAATGAAATGTTAAATCAAAGAGCAACTCAAACAGTTTTACCAAGAACCTTATAAATGTCCAATGTGAGCACCATTTTTCACACGCCACACACAAAGTCTATAGCCCAAACGCTGGATAGACCGCAAGGGCCCCAATGACAGGGCTTGCTTTGCATGGCCTCCACGTTCACCCGACCTAACGCCATGCGATTTTTTTGTTTGGGGCTTCATCAAGGATCGTGTGCACGAGCCTCCGCTACCAGCAGACCTCTCTGAATTAAGAAACCGGATTGAAGCAGATGTTGCTACAATCATTGAAGACATACTTATCAATGTTTGGGAAGAACTCGGCTATAGACTTGATGTGTGCCGTTTGACAAACGGTGCTCACATTGAACATTTATAAGGTTCTTGGTAAGACGGTTTGAGCTGCTCTTTCGTTTGGCATATCATTTATAACTAAGTTTAATATAATACATATTATAAAGCGTTAAAACCCCGATATTCATTTATAAACACCCAGTATATAAAAAAGTACTGTATAGTCTTATCTTAAGATCTAGAATGTTTATAGAGAACGCACGAAAAAGAAGAACTGAGGACAGAATCACAAAATTAAGCAAAAAAAAATTTTTTTGACCGTTCTTAGTAGCAATTAGAATCTCAATTGGCACTACACCAGACAAAGCGAAGATAAGCGAAAGTAAGCGGTAGGTCAATTTTTTGAAATACGCTATTGAATAACTGTGTGCTAGCCCCTGTTGCATTAAAAAAAGTTAAATGGATAAAAATAATCCTGTTTTTAAACACTACAGGATCTGTAAGTGTGAACCACTCCTTTGTATGAAGGGAAACATAACAGTTCGTGCCGGCCGGAGTGGCCGAGCGGTTCTAGGCGCTACAGTCTGGAGCTGCGCGACCGCTGCGGTCGCAGGTTCGAATCCTGCCTCGGGCATGGATGTGTGTGATGTCCTTAGGTTAGTTAGGTGTAAGTAGTTCTAAGTTCTAGGGGACTCATGACCTCAGCAGTTAAGTCGCATCGTGCTCAGAGCCATTTGAACCACTTGAACAGTTCGTGAGACAGTTCTTTTTGTAACAAAGACGATTACTGGTTCAGTAGTCGATTTTAACTCCCCGTTTCAAGGAACTGCGACTTTTACTGTGAAATGAAGCAACAAAGCATATGCCGTGATCAACATACATGTTCCTATAAGTACTGACAGAGGAAAAACCAACAGACAGTCGAAGACTTTTTGGAACTCTAAGTAAACCATAAGTAAGATCCCATAACGACTGTTGACATAACTCGCAAAAGAAACCGAGAGCATTAAAAAACAGATTTACATTAATAATATGGGACATCCACAAAAAACAAAATCAGTAATATTTACAAAACCCTCAAGAAGAACCTGTCTTGTTACCAGTCACCAACGCTATGTTTCTGTTGAGAAAATGGAATATTACAGAGCAGTGCATGATGCATGCTGACTACTTTCAAGATCTTCTCAAATGTGACCATTCAGTAGCAAGATTCCACTTCTAAAACCGTCGCAAATCAAGATTGAGAAACAGCGACAATTAAGGAAACAGCAGATATCACCACGTCGCTTAGAACCACAACAAAACCCCTGGCGGAGATAGTATTATTGCTGAGATGTGGAAGCTTCGAGGAAGTGAACTCCGAAATACAATATACACATTTCGAACAGAGATCTGGGAAACTGAAACGATTTTAAAGGAATGGAAATGTTCATTAATACCCCCATTGCAGAAAAAACATGCTAAATACAGAGGCCTATCGTTTTTGCCAGTAACACAAAACTCCTCAGGAAGTTGTCCTAAAACACTCTGAAACAGCAGAATGACCACCTAACTGGTGGCCACAGACGCTAAAGAAGAAACTAAATATAATACAGAGGAACTACACAAGATATGCAAATACTGGAGCCGAGATACCTTATGCGAAAACA
Organism: Schistocerca piceifrons; assembly: GCF_021461385.2. Classification (NCBI taxonomy): domain Eukaryota; kingdom Metazoa; phylum Arthropoda; class Insecta; order Orthoptera; family Acrididae; genus Schistocerca; species Schistocerca piceifrons. The sequence continues at coordinate 106,500,807 of NC_060139.1, forward strand.
TATTACAGGAAAAAATATTTACAAAATAGCTGGAACGTTCCGCTAAAGATGCGATATGAGACGATTTTACAGGTACGCTACTTTAGATATATTGCAGAGGCCTATTGCTATGAGGTTTCGACAGTGGTACAAACTTAGAAAAGCCATCAATTTTGAAAAGGAAAACAGAATTCAGGGTAAAATAGTGATTAAAATACTGTCCTTTCAACAGAAGCACTACATTCATCAGACAACAACTTTTAGATGGCACTCTGAAGTCACCGAAGTTGGAAAACAGGGGTGGAATTTTTTTAGGAGACTGTGTGGTCTTAAAGAAGGACAAGAAATATTAATAAAGAAGAGAAAACGTGTCCTCCACATATCACTAGCTAAGTTCACAAGCAACGTGCACAAGAGACGCTTGATATTCTGTGATCATGTTTATAGAATGGACAACCAGTAGACGTATCTCAAAGAAGGTAAAAATTAATTGTTTATAAGAAAGTAGGGCAAATATTCTATTGATCCATGATAATTCGAAGACTCTTGTGGTGGCTGTCGGGAGCGACAGGAGGCGTCCCTTGCTCTCGCATACAGACTGGCGAGGGAAGAGGAATGGTAAGGGGAGGCCAGTGTTGTTTGCATGCCGCAGTCCAGGCATCGATGCCCTTAACTGCGTGCACTGTATTACTTAGGGTCTTAAAGGGCAGCTGAACGTTGGCAGCGCTCAGAGATAACTGAATATCTTTGAACCAGTGGCGATTTTCTCCGTTTCTGGCAGCACCAACCAAGGCCTAAAGTTGTAGTGGACAAGCAGTACGTGACATGAAAATCACATGAGAAATCATTTAGCGTTTGGGACACTAGTAACAAAAGCACAAATGGAGAATCTTAAAAATAAGATTGACAATAACTGGTAATAATAAAGGAAAGAAAAAACAGTGAATTCATGAAGAGATCTGGGAGAAGAAGAAGGGAGAAACCATCAAGCTGATTCCTAAATTTAAGCGGCGCTCCATAAGCAGGTAAAACGAAGAAAATTAAAAGATAAGTGAAAAGTAGTCGACTTATTCATACTGATAGATTATTTAAAGGTGGCTAATTTAACTGACTGGTTTAAATTTCATCTCCAGTGGTTCTGCACTTGAAGTTTCTCGTATTACTTAAGTTTAGTGCGAGTTTACATGGAAAAGCTCTGAATTTCTTTCAGAGGTATAGAACATCTTCTTCACTATCTTACGAGTTTCAAACACTTATTGTTGATCAGCAGTGTATCTTAGGCTATCGTCGATACGTAACTCTACAACACACGGTGTCTACATAAAAACCGCAGTAGATGTGCTGTTTTGGTGTTCACGGCCTTTCCGTTGCGTGCTGATGGTGGTAACGTATCCAGTGATGAATAATGGGAAATGAACATGACCTGGATGTGGGCAACTAATCACATTGCTCGGTAATTTGTTTCACTCGCAGCAATTTAAGCTAAGCTGTTATGTCCCATCCTTGCCACCACTTCAGCAATCGCGATATATTAAGGAAAAACAGCCAAATACTTGTGACAACCGAAGATTATAAATTTCACTGCTGTTCGTGTTATTCGTAACCACTATTACGTCCTAACCTAGTTACAACCTCGAAAATCGTGTCGTATTCGGAAACGTCTTGAGATTTTCATTGGATATGGTGAAGCAATAGACAATTTATTTGTTTCTAAATTTCACGTAATTATACTGTTTCTAACGTTAAATGTCCCCTTCACAGTGTGCATCATCATAGTTGTGAAATACATAATTTAATTCCTAATGTGGCTTCCTGGACACCGTTTAAGGGTATAACATGTTACTGCATGCAAGACCATAAGTAAAGCGATTTACTTGAAGTACCTAAAGATTTTAACACATCTATCATTTCAGGAAGGAGAATTCTCTATTTCTGGCACACACACACACACACACACACACACACACACACACACACAGACACACACGAATGAGCGTGCTATGATTCATCTGATACAAAACTCCATCTACTGTATCATATACGAAATCGATAATGTACATGAAATTACATGGAATTAATGAAGACCTCCTTACCTTCGGCGAGTGCATTTCAGCAATTTCTTTGTTGTAAATCGTTTCGATGTTGTAAGTGGACGTGAATTCATGAATGTAATTTTCATCTGTGTATGAACAATTGACAAAATTATTATTGCGCATTTCTGGATGGTGAATATTTCTTAGTACGTTTACGAAAACATACTCAATGTAAACAACAAGACGGTCAGAGACTAAAACTGACCTCGAGATTATCTCAGATGCCCTTCCAGAGAGTTTACGTGACAGAGAGCGCTCAACACAGAGTAAGAATATCTATAGAGCGGGCAATCAGACGCGTAGAACAGAATTTTTTTCGCTAATAAACACTAACTCCAAGCGTCATGGATTATGATAAAGCATATCGTCTGTCGGCAAATTTTGAATGTCATCACATCAGTAATACAGACAATAGCCAATGAGAATCGCTGAATCTAATGACATGTTTCGGCGGAAGATACGAATTGATTGCTTTTGTTTTCGTCATTCCTAGCGAGAGATTGACAGTTACTGATTTGGCTATAATGAATTATTAAGCCGGTTATTAGTTTTCATATTAGTTCTCTCATATGTTTCTCGGAATGTGACAGGATTTCTTGGAATACTGCTTCGTATTCCGATGTTATAGCGTGGTTGTACATTGGCGAGGCCAGCAAATGTGACTGGAGGTAACCTGTCTTTTGTAACGGATTGATCTGTAGCGTAGCCCACTGATCTTTTCAAAAACTTTGTAGAGTATGTGCGAAATGCCCTTTCCGTGCTTGCGACTGCGCAGTAACCTTAGAGTAACAGTTTGAATTTTACGACTTATTCTGCTTTATTTGACGACATTCTGTACAGTAGATTCGATTATGCCAACACATACTTGCGTACACTCTACGTCATTAAGACGTTTATGGAACACTATTTTCTCATTGGTTCCGACGTCTTGACTAATCATCCCCGTCGTTTTCACTTCCCATCATTCACCGCGAATGCAGTCACCAACTACAGCATGCAACGGAAAAGCCGTCGATACCGTAAGTGCACATTTACTACAGACAGATGGCGTACAAAAGTATCACTAACTACGAATACAAGTTTCATAGTAATTCACAGCTGTGGCCTAGTCAGTGTTTCAATTCATTTCTAAGTGTAAATAGCCCTTTGTCCCGAAAGACTTATTTCGCCGACGTAACTGTAGACGAAGCAGCATTTTAGATACGATCCTTCCAGTAATATACGCTTCCGTCTGTGCACTTTTGAACTGCATGCACTCACATCTGAATACGGTTGTGACAGCCACAGGCGATTGGTTCGTGTTGTGGCACAATACCTTCTACAAGGAAATTTTTAAATAGGCAGAATTCACTTGGGTTTAACAAAATTCTCGGGTATCTCCTACTTATGTGACAAGCTTGTTTTTGAGGTTAGATGACAATGCTCTGCACTGTTCAAAACGATTCCGACATCCAATATGGATTTCGTTCCTCAGGAAGTGTCACTAAAACATTTCTGCTGTTGCTGTCCCCTGTCTTTTTTGGCCCTCTTCTTCTGCTCTACCTCGTGCAATACATAGCTTTCGAAGCTCTGAATGTTCAAAAGTGACTGGGCCTGCGCAAACCGTCAAAAACATTTTCATTATTCGCGTCGTGTGTGTGAACACGAATGTCCAAAAATAACATCGAAAATAGGGGAAAAGCTATTAGTTTCTACTATAATTTTGCGTTTCCACCAACAACTCACCGTCTATATGGAGTCTAGGAAGCAAAAACATCTGGGACCCCTTCTCGCAGAATCTGACATCGCCGACTATATGAAACGCAAGTATAATATACATAAAATTTAATAAGCAGACACATATTGGCGATCGAAATATATTTTCTGCTACAATTATAAACTAACTACACAAAGCACACTGGCCACTTTGCAACTCTGAGGAGCTGTAGAATTGGTAGCAGATGGCCATGTAACCCTCCAATGCTGACGTAGGCCATTGCAGTTAAGTGATGAGTGCGAGGTGTGTGAGAAAAGTAATGAGACTGACAACACTCTGCGTTGTTCTGCTTGTGTAGACCGGTATTTTCATCCCTTCCAGATGTTCTTTCCGAGTTTCAGCTCCGTAGAACTATCACGTGATTTTTGGAGAGCGCCATCAGTGACATTGTGTTTTTGTTGTGTGTTACGTAAATGGAACAGCGCAATTTAGAGCAACGTTATGCCATCACGTTTTGTGTTAAACATGCGGAATCCGGGAGTGTGACCTATGGAAAGTTGAAACAGGTCTTTTGGGAACATTATTATCAATATCACAAGTTATTCGCTGGCAAGAATTATTTTTAAAATGCCAGGAACATACTGCAGATGAGCCTCGCTCAGGGAACCCTCAATTCCAAAAAAACCGACGAAAACGTCGAACTTGTGCTTGCTCTGGTGATATCAGACCGACGTTTAAAGATGAGGATCACGGGGGACGCTCAAATATTGACGGAAGTTTTGCCCATGCGAAAGGTTCGAGTTAAAATGGTGCCGAAAACCCTCACAACTGAGGAGGACGATCGAAGAAACGTGTGCATTCATCTTCTTGAGAGGATTGCCAATGACCACGAATGGTTCAGCTGTGTGATACGAGGTGATGAGTCGTGGATTTTGGAGTACGGTCTTGAGCCAAAGCGGCAAAGTAAGGAGTGGCACACTCAGACATCTCGTAGACGGAAAACGCTCGAATGAGCAAATCTAAGTTCAAAAAAATGCTGATTTGCTTTTATGATAGTAGGAATATCGAGCATAAAAATTTGGTCTTGCAGGACAAAACGTCAGCCAAGTGTTCTTTCACAAAGATGTCCTTGAAAGGCTCAGGAAAAGGGTGAATCGAGTGCTGCATTATGAGAACGCCCCATGTCACACGGCCTCTTCTATCACGGAGTTTTTGACCTCTAAAGGTATTCCTGTCACTCCACAGCCCCCTATACACCTGATCTGAGTCCCTGTGACGTTTTTCTTTTCCCAGGATTGAAAAATATCTCAAAATGACGTCATTTTGGGATTCTGGAAAGCTTGAAAAAAAGAATGTGACTAGCATGTTAAACGCCCTACCAGTTGGAGCCCTTCAGCGCTCCTACCAAGACTGGGAACAACGACTTCGCAGTTGTACAGCTGCCGAAGGAAACTATTTTGAAGGGAGCAGTATTGTTGATTGAAAAACATAAAAAACTTCGGTAGATAGTAAATCAGTCTCGTTGCTTTTCTCACACACCTCATATGCATCAATCAGTCAGTTGTGTCGACGTGGATTCATGTCTGAATGGCAGAAAGGTGCTATCATATTTTGACGTACCCACGACTATAACGTGAATGTAGCTGCATGACTTCTTGGGTGTAAACGCGTATTTCCAACCTGACTGCATAGAATGGTGTACCACACGCAGTAACGTAACACGGATTATGAACGGTGGTCGTAAAAGGATCGTAAGCAACGCAGAGCAGAGACGAGTTTCATGCCTTGTTAATGACAGTCGCCACTATTCCGACAGAAAATCCTGCTGCCAGTGAACACTCGTCATCTCAACCAGTTTTAGAGAGAACGTTGCCAAGCGAACTGCATACAATGACGTTCGGAGGTGTGCACTTCGCAAATAGCCACGGCTCGCAGTGGTGCATAAATCTTCAGCAGGCCAAAAAGCATTCTGAACATAAGAGATTCTGTGATATTTTCGGACTGTTTTCGCACTCATTCAAATTCAGTGGACACACAGGGTTGCACGCTTAAGTTCGTCGTTCGATCAACATATAGGAGGATTTTTTCGTCTCGAGTGAACCGCTAAATCACTCGATCTTTATCCCACGTAAAATTTCTAGAACTACGTGAATCAGTGGGTGAAACATAGTAAGCAACTTCTTCGCATTTGGTAGCTATGTGGGGCCTGATAATGAAAGAGCGGCTTCATCTGAATATGCCATACCTGAAGTATCTTGTAGACTGTTTTCCTCGTTGAATTAAGGCTAGAGACGATGATACACGATATTAGCGAAATGCCTTGTCGTGGTAAATTATTTTCTGTGTGGTGTTCTTACTTCGCAGCTGCTTTGCTATTTGTTAGGATATTACTGCTGCGTCGCTTCATTTGAAGGTTATGTATCCGTCCGTACAAAGAAACTGGATGGAAAATCCCGGCAGTCCACTCTTCTGGCACTGTGTTTATGGAGGAGAAGCCCCTAGCGCTATCTAGCTCACCTCTTTCCTTTTTAATGGACAAATCTTGTACGGCCCATAAAAAACTTAAACTATGACTCCGCTGGCACCGCGCCGTCCCTAAACTTTCCATGTTACCCTATTTCGGATAAGACGTTCTCAGCATATAAATCTTGCTCTTGACGAGCGGTATGACGAAAGACATTGTATTAAGAGATGTGCGTGTCTCACTAAGTGATCGCCTCATCTTTTATCAAGATTTTTTCAAATCACTGTTGTTATTTTCTATTCAGAGACATGCTATGAAGACGGTGCGAAATCTTATGTAAAACAAGGCGAAAAATTTGTCACCTAGAACAAAGCTTAATCTATGCAGCCTCGTGTACTAAGTAAGTAATCCTTCTGACACAATACAACTGTTACAGAACATCTTAGGTAAGCCCTAGTGCCTCCGACATCCGAAGTTCCCCGTCACAGCACAGGAACAGCAAGAAATTTTAATCTTTCAGAAAGTTTCATTAGAACAGACTCTCCCTTTAAACATGCCGAGAGACTGTTCTTTGTCAGTTTGAATAGTTTGGAGAAGTGCGAAATACTGTCAAACTAAAGCTTCACATCAGAACGTGAAGCAGAGAAGAGCGTTGCCCGCTATAGACAAAGCTCTTGGTCTGAATCCCTCATCGAGAAACAGTTTCAATGTCAGGAAGCTTCAAAAGTAGTCTACCAATCACGTAATAATAATGAGTCTGTTCAGAGAAATGCAAAATAACGTCGAATAAGTGGCGAATACCGTTGTACTATTTGAGCTGTCTCAAAATTACCAAAAGACAGAACATTCATTTCGGTAGTGGATGGAGACAGACGAACACGCCAAGAAATAAACATGATCAATCACTTACATAATTTTTGTAAAATAGTTAATTAAAAACGACGGCTTAAAGAAATTAAAAACAACAATAAGGGCCACGAGCGGAAACATCCTTAAGGCATGCACAATTTGGGTCTAGTTTAGCAGGGGATACAACCCGTCGGCTTTGAACAATGACGTCAGAATTCGCCAGAGAGCATGTATTACAAAGATGAAAGAGCTGAGAAGAATGTTCAGAAACAAAGGAATGCCAGAGAGAAAAACTGTACTTCACATATATAAGGGTCAGTAGTATTTTCACGTTAACGATATCGCGTGTTTGTATCTTAGTATTTCTCCTCAAAATACAATGGAAAGAATGAAATATGTTACTAGCAAAGAATACATCACGTTACATGTATGTCAGTTGTATCTCGAAAGTCTTTCGAACTGTATTGCTTAAGTGCAGTACGGGATACAAGTTCAGGGTAGTCGATTTCTTAGTTTCAATTAGCATTGCTGTCCTGTTGTTCACTTGAACTATGTATCCCCTGCTTCACTAAACCGCAAATGAAACAAATTAAAAGTTCATTCGAAGTGTGTTGCTTAAGTACAGTCCGGAATATGAGTTTGTCGTAAGTCGATTTCTTCGTTTTCACTAGCATTACTGTCCTGTTCTTCACCTGAACGATGTATCCTCCGCTTCAGTAAACCCTAAGTGGAACACGGGATACAAATTATAGATGTGCTGTTTATTTCGTCTCCGCTGTTACTAACAGTCTTTTCTTACGTACATATCAGTATTACTGATGACAGAAGGACCTACGTATGTAATATATGTATACCAGACTTTCATTGACCTCGATATATGTACACTGGTAACGAATAGGTGGAAATACACGTACGTTAAATTTGCAACCTGTTTCATTTTATGTGTTTTGATTGTTTATTTAACCTTTGTGTTTCACTTGTTGAAAGGGAACTACAAATTGATCTTGTCAAAAGCCGAGAAGGGATTCTTCTTCTTAGTGTTGTAGCTCCCTGGCGCACTCTGGGATGCTCTCTGGGTCACTCTGGGATTCTCTGGGACACTCTGGGATTCTCTGGGTCACTCTGCCTTGTCCTGGTCACTTTGGTATTGTCTTCGTAATCTATTCTATTTTCAGTTTACCATTTTCGCTTTTGCTGTTATGTTTTAGTTTAGTTTTTTTATTGATTGCTTAACAAAGTAGGATCAGTTTATTCTATCTCGTGACATTTTTTTAAAAAAAGCCAAAAAACACTTATCAGCTACTGAAGCATCTGTATCTTCTAATGGGTGCGGGACTTCCGACTCTTGGGGAGGTGGGTGGGTGTTATGCATGGCTGTCTTAGGTTCAGCTGTGTCGCTACGAAAGGCGGAGACAAGAAGACGACACATGTACAATTTGCATCCCGTACTTCACTATGGGGTACAGTTTTCGTGTTGCCTTGGACGCTAATAGTATCCCATTCGTTACTTGAGCTACACTCCTGGAAATTGAAATAAGAACACCGTGAATTCATTGTCCCAGGAAGGGGAAACTTTATTGACACATTCCTGGGGTCAGATACATCACATAATCACACTGACAGAACCACAGGCACATAGACACAGGCAACAGAGCATGCACAATGTCGGCACTAGTACAGTGTATATCCACCTTTCGCAGCAATGCAGGCTGCTATTCTCCCATGGAGACGATCGTAGAGATGCTGGATGTAGTCCTGTGGAACGGCTTGCCATGCCATTTCCACCTGGCGCCTCAGTTGGACCAGCGTTCGTGCTGGACGTGCAGACCGCGTGATACGACGCTTCATCCAGTCCCAAACATGCTCAATGGGGGACAGATCCGGAGATCTTGCTGGCCAGGGTAGTTGACTTACACCTTCTAGAGCACGTTGGGTGGCACGGGATACATGCGGACGTGCATTGTCCTGTTGGAACAGCAAGTTCCCTTGCCGGTCTAGGAATGGTAGAACGATGGGTTCGATGACGGTTTGGATGTACCGTGCACTATTCAGCGTCCCCTCGACGATCACCAGTGGTGTACGGCCAGTGTAGGAGATCAATCCCCACACCATGATGCCGGGTGTTGGCCCTGTGTGCCTCGGTCGTATGCAGTCCTGATTGTGGCGCTCACCTGACGGCGCCAAACACGCATACGACCATCATTGGCACCAAAGCAGAAGCGACTCTCATCGCTGAAGACGACACGTCTCCATTCGTCCCTCCATTCACGCCTGTCGCGACACCACTGGAGGCGGGCTGCACGATGTTGGGGCGTGAGCGGAAGACGGCCCAACGGTGTGCGGGACAGTAGCCCAGCTTCATGGAGACGGTTGCGAATGGTCCTCGCCCATACCCCAGGAGCAACAGTGTCCCTAATTTGCTGGGAAGTGGCGGTGCGGTCCCCTACGGCACTGCGTAGGATCCTACGGTCTTGGCGTGCATCCGTGCGTCGCTGCGGTCCGGTCCCAGGTCGACGGGCACGTGCACCTTCCGCCGACCACTGGCGACAACATCGATGTACTGTGGAGACCTCACGCCCCACGTGTTGAGCAATTCGGCGGTACGTCCACCCGGCCTCCCGCATGCCCACTATACGCCCTCGCTCAAAGTCCGTCAACTGCACATACGGTTCACGTCCACGCTGTCGCGGCATGCTACCAGTGTTAAAGACTGCGATGGAGCTCCGTATGCCACGGCAAACTGGCTGACACTGACGGCGGCGGTGCACAAATGCTGCGCAGCTAGCGCCATTCGACGGCCAACACCGCGGTTCCTGGTGTGTCCGCTGTGCCGTGCGTGTGATCATTGCTTGTACAGCCCTCTCGCAGTGTCCGGAGCAAGTATGGTGGGTCTGACACACCGGTGTCAATGTGTTCTTTTTTCCATTTCCAGGAGTGTATATAGCTATACGCAACATTTGTATCTTGCTCGCCAATTGATATATATAGTGTCAGTGTAAAGGCGAAGTGAAGAACGGGATACAAATTATAGTTGTGTCGTTACTGTAAAGGCGAAGTGAAGGACGGGATACAAATTTTAGTTGTGTCGGGGGTTTCGCCTGTAATATAGCAAGTAAACATTCGAAAATGTCGAACTGATACTAGTGCTGGGAAACGAAAGAAGATCGACAGCTGAGAAATTTCTATTACGTACTTCACAACACGAAAGCACACATATTGGTGGAATAAAACTGTGAAATATGTCAAAATTGTGAAATACAGTGAAAGAAGCAAATGGAAAAGTGAGCTTACCACACGGAAATATCGAGGAATAACCGAAGCTACTAGTCTAGACAGACAGTAACGAAAATTACATACCCACAAACAGGCAAATCCATTTCTATAAACGAAAATAAGACACTAAAAATTGTTCTACAATAACAAACTAATACTCCAAATTACCTCAATATCATTATGAATAATTATTTTAATGTACAATGATAGCGCTTATCCGGAACACAGAACTCATTTATTATCTATGCCTCGAAGTGAAGACATTACTGTCTATGACTAAGGAATGACGTCATTGTTCAAAGCCGACGGGTTGTATCCCCTGATAAACTAGACCCCACAATTTACACCTAACATCATGTTTGGTGGAATGCATGTCACACCATCTTCGAAATAACCACCTGTAGGCGACTTGCCTACAACAAATAATTGCATAGCCATCCGGTATAATGAGTTAACGAAAAAATATTTATTCGCAAAAACTCACAATGAGAAGAAACTAAAAAAACAATAGAGAAGTAACAAAAACTAGGAGACTCTATAGTCTTACGGCAAAGATAAAAAAAAACACATGACCAAAAAAAAAGAACTCTCGTGCACTTTTGATATAACGTTGCACCAGACATGAAAAATATCACTGCCACACAGCCCCCCCCCCCTTAATGTGCGGAGACCCAGGGATATTTTGATACTTGAATTTTATTCGACGTCCCGCTCTGGTGTGCGTCGGATGTCTCGGGGGCGGTGACGTTGTTGTATGTGGTGGTGATTCACCTGTCTCGGACGATGTACTGAGCGGTGTTTTCATGGCAGCGACAGCAATCGTCAATACATATGCATCCTGCTTCGAAAAGATTGTATGTATCAGACGTACTTACGGGTACAAGGTTTTTGGTGGATACCGGGTCAGACATTAGTTCGCTTCCTGTCAGCCATGCGCCACACGACGAAAAAAGACATACAGCCACGTTTGAAGGCAGTGAATAACTCGGTGATTAACACGTACGGATGTAAACTGTTTGGAAAAACCCACATCGGTGGGTTTTTCCAAACAGTTTGCCTGGTCTTTTGTGATAGCTGGTATATCAGAACCTATTTTGGGCACTGATTTTCTGGCACATTTCGAGTTGGCGGTCGACTTACAAGGAAAACGTTTGTTAAATCTGACAGACAACAGTGCAATATCAAACACTAAAGGGCATAAACTTGTGAGAAGCTACAGGCGATTGGCAACTCTGTAGCCGAAGAGCTACATGACGAAGAGAAGAATCGGAGATGTTCTGACTCCAGATCAGAAGGTTGCGTGTTCAGATCACATCGGGGTCACCAATTATGTAGGCGACTTGCCTACAACAAATAATTGCATAGCCGACCGGTATAATGAGTTAACGAAAAAATATTTATTCGCAAAAACTCACAATGAGAAGAAACTAAAAAAACAATAGAGAAGCAACAAAAACTAGGAGACTCTATAGTCTTACGGCAAAGATTAAAAAAAACACATGACCAAAAAAAACTCTCGTGCACTTTTGATATCAATTTGCAGCAGACATGAAAAATATCACTGCCACACACCATATTCCCCCTCCCGAAATTCTGAGGACTGTCCGAGATTAACTGTAATACAGAGATAATCACATTATACAGTAATCTAAAACACGCGTAAGAAATAATTTCATCACATTTCTTCAAATTAAATAAGCCACTATATGCCTTTCTCACTAAGAAATAATATCACTTTATGGCGTAATATGACACGATAACCAAGTAACGGAACTAAACCAGATCTTAAATCAGGGATCCTATCGAATAGAATGCTACTCTATGACTTAAATAACAGAATTTTGATAGAATGCTCATTTACTAACAACAACTATTAAGAACAGCTGCAAAATTAAAGGCTGAAATAACATCCTCCAGAAACTCTGTGGCACATCATGGAGATCAGCTGTATCAACAGTCCATATTTCACCTGTGAGACTGTTTACCATGTGGTGGAATGTTTGCTCACCAGCCTGGATGAGTAGTGCTCACACAAAACTTGTTGATACACAGCCCAACCAAACCATGCGTCTTATAATTGGTACCATCAGACCCACAACTCTTTTCTGCCTACCCATACTTAGCCTCATACCATCTCCACTCTGTGGTGCTGAAGTGCACTTGTACAACAGTACAAAAAACTACAGAAAATTCCTAACCTCCTCCACGCAGACATTGTAAGAATTCAGCAAAGGTAGGCTTCGCTCTCATCACCCACCACTTGAAACGGCAAGAATTTTAGTCGGAAACTGCTTTAATACTGATGGCTACTGGATCCACACATGGCAGAATAACTCAAAATTCCGTGCATATCGACCAAGACACATGGCTCTGAGTTGCCACGCAAGATCTTACCAGTTCTTAACCGAATCAGAACCATCCGTGAAAGGTGTCCCGACTCTCTGCACAAGTGAAAAAAAATAACTTCAGCAAATTGTAACTGTGGCACTGCAAAGCATTTCCTGGCAATCTAGCAGAGTTCCTGGTGATGAAGAGGGATCAATAGATTATATTCTTGGCCTGGATATTAGTTTGTAGTTTGGGACAGCTGTAATATTGTTTGTTTGTTTAGCAGTCATACGCAAAATAATAACTAATGCCTGGAAACATATAAGGCGTTAAAGGATAAAAATAACTTCACCACAATATCATTTCAAAGCACATAGTTTAGCAGTTAGCCAAATTTTCTCACTAATCTTAACCAAGAGCAGAGTTATAGGAATGTATTTGCTGTTGAAACAGTTTAATAAAGAAGCACTTATACAACACTAATAACAAAAAGCATCAACATTACACTCTGCCGAAACGAGTGCTGAAAGATAGGTGAATCGTCTAGGTATACAGTGTACCACTTACAATAAAGGCGAACATAATGCTCTACATCTACATCTACATCTACATGATTACTCTGCAATTCACATTTAAGTGCTTGGCAGAGGGTTCATCGAACCACAATCATACTATCTCCCTACCATTCCACTCCCGAACAGCGCGCGGGAAAAACGAACACCTAAACCTTTCTGTTCGAGCTCTGATTTCTCTTATTTTATTTTGATGATCATTCCTACCTATGTAGGTTGGGCTCAACAAAATATTTTCGCATTCGGAAGAGAAAGTTGGTGACTGAAATTTCGTAAATAGATCTCGCCGCGACGAAAAACGCCTTTGCTTTAATGACTTCCATCCCAACTCGCGTATCATACCTGCCACACTCTCTCCCCTATTACGCGATAATACAAAACGAGCTGCCCTTTTTTGCACCCTTTCGATGTCCTCGGTCAATCCCACCTGGTAAGGATCCCACACCGCGCAGCAATATTCTAACAGAAGGCGAACGAGTGTAGTGTAAGCTGTCTCTTTAGTGGACTTGTTGCATCTTCTAAGTGTCCTGCCAATGAAACGCAACCTTTGGCTCGCCTTCCCCACAATATTATCTATGTAGTCTTTCCAACTGAAGTTGTTCGTAATTTTTACACCCAGGTACTTAGTTGAATTGACAGCCTTGAGAATTGTACTATTTATCGAGTAATCGAATTCCAACGGATTTCTTTTGGAACTCATGTGGATCACCTCACACTTTTCGTTAGTTAGCGTCAACTGCCACCTGCCACACCTTACAGCAATCTTTTCTAAATCGCTTTGCAACTGATACTGGTCTTCGGATGACCTTACTAGACGGTAAATTACAGCATCATCTGCGAACAACCTAAGAGAACTGCTCAGATTGTCACCCAGGTCATTTATATAGATCAGGAACAGCAGAGGTCCTAGGACGCTTCCCTGGGGAACACCTCATATATCTTCAGTTTTATTCGATGATTTGCCGTCTATTACTACGAACTGCGACCTTCCTGACAGGAAATCACGAATCCAGTCGCACAACTGAGACGATACCCCATAGGCCCGCAGCTTCATTAATAGCGGCCATTACTTCGTGCGAATAAAGAGCTAGCTGCGTTGCACAAGAACGATGTTTTCTGAAACCATGCTGATTACGTATCAATAGATCGTTCCCTTCGAGGTGATTCATAATGTTGAATACAGTATATGCTCCAAAACCCTACTCTCAACACCACGAGACTCTTAAACAAGATAAATCGGTGGCCTACATCAATACAAAAGCTGACAAATGTTTGCATATCAAACTGTAAAGCACGCTGTTTACTCGTTTGTGGTGTCTTTTGCTTCCCACAATGGAAATCCATGGGCAATACGTTGACATTTGGTAAAATTACCAGACGACAAGAACGCTTGTTGTCCTTCCGCTAAAACAGTATATTCAAGCATACACACACCTGTAATCTCAACAGCGAATTAGCAGAGCCAGCAAGCGTAACATTTTCATGTCAATGCTCAGCTTTCATTAACTAAGCGCGAAAGCCAGTTCCAAGTGCAGACGCTACAAAGAAGGGCGCTCTGCATCACAGTGTGGCTCAGTTTTACAGCTGAGAGAAAGTACATTCTCTGTTATATATGTGCTATCTATAAAATATGTTAATTCGTCCAACATCGATATTAGGTGAACGTATGAAGAATGAAAACAAGGATACCAATATAACACATTACTTTTGTAATACTATATGAATTTCTATTTTATTTACATCAAGCAATTAAAATCAACGTTATCAGGTTTGACCAGAGGCTTTTGCTAAACAGGCCAAACCAGAGATCTTTATACTACCTTCATATAGATCTCTGATCACAAAGCATCAAACTTCGGCATGCCTTCCGTTCCTGTCATTTGCATAGTCCTCCGTGTTGTAGTTAGGCAAAAAAAAGGTCCACCAATCTGCAGGTCATAAAAAATTGGTTATTTTGGTTTTGAATTTTGTATCACTATGCAGTGTAATAGGCTGGTCTGGGAGCAGAATCGAAGAGTATTTTCGTTTTCCTTTCTCGTGATATTTCGGGGCAGCGAAGTTGTTACTAGGCAGGAAACGAAGTACGAGCATCTTTGTCCAGCACGTTCAGACAGATGAAGTTCGATATCCAGATGGTATAGAGATCACTGAGCCAGACGGAAAGGGACTCTGTGTATCTTTTTCTGTAAGACAAATGAAGTGGTGTACTTCTTTTATTCGCTCCATATTCAGACGTCTTTATCGCCTGGCGATTGTAAGATAAGCATCCATGTTCCTATGTACCGTAATCTTAACTTAAATAGAGAGCATTGCTATACTTGAGTATGAGGAATTCATTTATCACATTAATAACAATTACTCTGTAATAATTTTTGCATTTTATTTTTTTAGAGGCTGTAAATAAAGGATCTGTGACAAATTGTTCGAGTGTATAACGACCGAACACGTTACCTATATTTATACTGTATCGCCAAGGAGAGCCTCCAAGAGATTCATTTTCCGATCATCCCCTTTAGTTTCTTACACGTATTTTTTATGTAAGAATCTTGTTAGGTCGGACAATGACGTCGAAAACCTCTTCACTGGCTTGATGTATCGTACCTCACCAAGGTCAACAGGATGAAACCTGAAATACTACGTGAAAGCGCTATTATACCCTTTTAACAGCAGTCATTGGTTCCATTTATCTTAAATTTAAAATGGGATTTGCCGTCTTTGCGCGTTTCTCTTGTTCTTCGTGGTTTTAAATCATAATCAGTACCTTAATTCTCATAATGTATTCTTGCTATGACTTACGGTACTGAAACATTTGATTCAAAAATCCCAGGCCTTTTCTTGTCGTAAATTTAAGACAGAAACGCTTCGGTTCCTAAAAGGGTCGACTTGCGAAAAGAGCAATAAAGTAAAATCAGAGATATTCAAGATCATACAGATGCTTTTCATCAATCCTTCTTCCCGCGGACCATTCATCATTGGAAAAGCCAATGAGGGAAGGTACACAAGGTATCATCCGCCAAACAGCATAAAGTGGCTAATGGAGTGAAATTACTCGACATATTGCTCCATATAAGGTAAGGAAACAGGAGGTTCTGCACAGAATCGGAGAGGAAAGGAACATGTGGAAAACACTGATTAGGAGAAGGATCAAATGGATCAAATGGCTCTGATCACTGTGGGACTTAACATCTGAGGTCATCAGTCCCCTAGAACTTAGAACTACTTATACCTAATTAACCTAAGGACATCACACACATTCATGCCCGAGGCAGGATTCGAACCTGCGACCGTGGCAGTCGCGCGGTTCCGGACTGAAACCCCTAGAACTGCTCGACCACCGTGGCCGGCTAAGGAGAAGGGACAGGATGATAGGATATCTGTTAAGGCACGAGGGAATGACTTCCATGGTACTAGAGGGAGCTGTAGGGGGCAAAAACTGTAGAGGAAGACAGATATTGGAATACATCCAGCAAATAATTGAGGACGTAGGTTGCAAGAGCCACTCTGAGATGAAGAGGTTAGCATAGGAGAAGAATTCGTGGCGGGCCGCATCAAACCAGTCAGAAGACCGATGACAAAAAAAAAAAAGTGTCACACATATACTCGGAAAGCTTATTGGCCAATGCGGGTTAATCCTCGGCAGTGCTACACGACTGTCTTGGAGAAACAACAGAAAGAGTTCAAACAAGTAAGTCGCCAGGTCCGGATGGAATCTCAGTTCGGTTTTACAAAGAGTACTCTACGGCTTTAGCCTCTCACTTAGCTCCCATTTCTCGTGAATCCCTCGCCGAGTGCAAATATCCAAGCGACCGAAAAAAAAAAACAAAAAAAAAAAACCGCCGATGATTCCTATATATCAGAAGGGTAAGACAACGGATCCGCACCGCAAAGCTACAGACCAATATCCTTAAAATCTGTTTGCTACAGGACTCTAGAACTTACTCTGGGTTCGAATATAATCGAATATAATAAATTTTCTAGACAGAGAAAAACTTACGTCTACGAATCATTACGGTTTTAGAAAGCATGCACTTGTGAACCTTAGCTTGACCTTTTACCTCATGATATACTGCGATCTGTAGGTGAAGGACAACAGGTAGATTCCAACTTCTAGTTTTCAGAGAACCCAGTGTGTTGTCCTCGGTGGTGAGTGTTCATCAGAGACAAAGGTACTGCCAGGAGTGGGATACGACCGTCATTTTATTCTACATAAATATAGTCAGTTCTAAAAGAAAGTGTACGCCGTTATCTGTATGAAATAAAAGGCACTATTATAAATATACGTTTACATGAATATACATGTTATTACTAATTGCACAACCATTTAATGTTTAACCTAGTTTCCGCCATTATCGATTATATCTTGGCACCTTAGCCCTAACTCCGCTAAATATCGTATGAGCCACTTCGCAACGAATGTACTTGAAATCCTAGGAATTTTAATAGCACCACCATATGAAAGCTTTGATCCCTTTGGATGATTTACAAGGAACACTACCTCGTGACGCTTCAGCTATTTTGCACTATTTTTGAACTGCAACCAACAAAACAAAACATTCATCTCTCACACTTTTATCTATACACTGCGCACTGATTACAGATTCAAGACCACTACCAGAGATGTCTCTGCGGACGTTACATTTAAAATTATAGCATACTCTTTCTTGTGGAACTGACTGTAAATGATCTGGCAGCCAGGGTAGCAGATAAGTGACTGTTTATACAAGATGACTTAGACAAAATTTCTAGTTGGTGCGGTGAATGGTAGCTGGATATAAATGTATAAACAAATTTAAGTTAATGAGGATAACTACGAAAAACAGACCCGAAAATTCGGATTCATTATTAGTAGAGTTCTACTTGACACAGCCACGTCAGGGCGAAAGACTGCAGAGCGATATTAAACGGAACGATCACGTGAAGATTGTAGTAGGAAGACGAGTAGGCGACTTCAGTTTATATTCTGAGAATTGTGGTTCATCTGCAAAGAAGACCGCAAATAGGGCGCTAGTGCAACCTATTCCTGACTACAGCTTGAGTGTTTGGGACCCGCACCAAGTCAGATTAAAAGAAGACATCAAAGCAATTGAGAGGCGAGCTCCCAGATTTGTTACCGGTGGGTTCGAACAACACTGAAGTGTTATGATGACGATGCATCGGGATCTGAAATGGGAATCCCTGGAGGTAAGAAAGACTACTGAGAAATTTCTTTAGTGTGGGAGCTGCAGCAAATATTGTGTCACGATAGGACATTATGTAGAGAATTTGAAGACAGTACGCTGCTTGATATTTGATTTTAGTATGTAAGTTTATTTCAGCGTCATTGCCATCATCAATACATCTGAAAACAATCGTATTATTTGTAATTTACTTAATATATAACTTACAAAGATTTTTTACGTTTGATGTGCAGTGACGCCCTGACGTTGTAGATGGGCATATGCCCACTTTCAATAAACCATTATTGCTTTCTGTAGTTGCTGGATGTAATATTTTTTCAGCAACGTTTTAAAGTTCAATAATTTGCTTGGTGCACATTTATTATAATACGTTTGTTATTATCTCAAAGTTGTGGAATTCAAGTTTGACAGCTAGTTGTTTACTCAAAGATATTTATGTTATAGTGAGTCATACCTATGGAACTGTTATTAATGTGTTTGTGATCTGTGGTGTTTTAGTTCTCCGTTACCCCTATACAAAATTCGGTAATTTCCAATAATGATTGCCTATCGAACGCGTGGGCTCATAACGAAATATATCGAACGTGCGACTCGATGTCGATCACACGACTCTGGTGGTGCGAGTTACAGTAACGACAAAAGACGAACGTTTATTAAGTTATAGGTAATAAAAAATGAAAGTACGAGTAGTAACCTAGCTTACTTTACTCGTCATCCACGTCTTATTCGTGCACAATTGCTCGTGTTGTGTAAGCTGACAGCAGCAAATCTTTTTCCCATAACCTGGGTACTCTCTTGCTATGTCAGTCAGAGATAGCAGGAGAATATCAGTAGGGTCAATTTTTCAAGGGAACCTCAAGTTGTAGAAATATGGATATCGAAAGAGACATAACCTTCCACGCTATATAAACGAGGAATAAGATTTCCTCATGTGAGGCTCTCGGCGCTCGAAAATGCAACGCTTTCCCTTATTGCTATTCACACCGGAAACGATAAAATATATCCCCCTGGCAACACACTGCGTTTACCATAATTCGCGCTACCAGAATCGTATAGTCGACATCGAGTCGCACGTTCGATACATATCGTCAGGAGCCCACGCGTTCAATAGGCAATCGTTCTTGGAAATTACGCAAAATTTCAATAAAATATTTTAAAAACTGTGTGCTGTTGAAATCTGTTGGTTGATTTAGTATACCGTAGGGATAACCCTTGGTGTGTATCTGTATTTCAAATTCCTCCAAGATATTCATGATCGGACTTTTTGGAATTTTGTGCAGGATTTGTAGTGTGTTTTCTGTGTTGCCAACTTGGTGTTTTTCATTTTTGATGCGTGTAAAGAAGGTGAAATGATTGTTATTTGTTTCTGTTGTGTGTCCTCTGAATCTAACGATGAAATTTCTTACCCTCTGTGCTATATAAAATATTGTGCTTTATTGTAGTTAATTTTGTAAATTCCAGGGTTTAAGTGTTTCTGTAGTATGGCTTTTCCTGAACGTAGTTTTGTACTAGAATTACTTCTCGTTCTGCAGGCTAAATTCGCGTTTGTACTTTTTAGCAGGGCTTTTATTTTATTGGATAGATTTCTCATATAGTTCGCTGGTATGTAGATGGTCTTTTTTTTTTAATGCAATTTCTCTGATTAGTGTAATTTTATGATTTATGGGGTCTTTTTTAGGGCGTGTTTTTTGTTGTATAGCTGTACAACCGCATTAGTATCATAACTGTTGTTGCATGCGATGTATTGTAATGTAGCTTCTGAAATTACCTCTTAGAGGGTGGTAAGGCATTGGCAACTGGAAAAGTGGACGTGAAACGGCGCCTTTCACTCTGTGTAAGCTGACTGAATGTTTGCCGTGCCATTTATGAGTACCGCTTGGTTAATGCTTTGTTATATTTCCTGCAAGGTTTGGATTTTATAGTTTCTTGTCACTTAGACCCGCCTGTTTCTAAGAAATATTTGCCTATCCGTAAACTCATACTATCAGTTGTTCTTGGCTGTTCACCCACCAAAGTCGCGTCTTATGTTGTGTAAGTAAGCTGGCTGCTGTGCAGTTTGTTTGCTTGTTTCGTGCTGTGTTATTTACTATAAATATTTAATCTAATTGTTTCTTGTACTGGTCAGCTATGATCGCCTTTGGTCACAGAATATCTGCTTATTTGCTGATCGTTAATAACAGCTGCTTGCTTAATGCTGTGTTATTTGCTTTAGGTATTAAACCTAACTTCTTAACTGGTCAGTTACGAGGGCTTACGTAATGGTATGAGGTTTCCTATCAGCGTTTAACTGATTCACTGGTCAGTCATGACAGTTTGGGATACAGAATTGTAAGAAAATAACTTGTAAAGTTACGTGGAGCTATAATTGAGGAGGAATGTCTTTTCCAATACCACTCAAGTACCGCTGTAATTACTGTGCGCTCTTATGTTAAAATAAATTTTGAGAAGAGCTCAATGGCTTTTCACTCTGTGTCCAAGCAAACCAGCCTGCCCCCCCCTCCCCCCCCCCCCCCCCCCATACCTTTTACTTGTCTCGGGGTTTTGTTACGCTATGCAGTCCGAAAAAGAACGTTCCTTGTCAGGTTACCACCCATTCGCCTGGCTGTATGTCCCTCCAAAGAGCCCAAGAGCATTTCACTTTCACTATCGTATTTCACTCCAGTCTGTTCCCTGATACAACTGCTTATTTTCCTCTCGTTGCTGATAATTCCCAGCATGCATTTCTTTGTTGCTTCTGAGGAGACAGCAGTTTTATGAATGGTTTTCAAAAGTTTCATTGCGGGAAATCAGTTCATGCAATAATAGATGGATAACAGAAAAGCTAGTTTTTCTAACATACTTTCCTCCTTCAGGGACCGCAAGACTGGCATTCAACTCAGTTGGATTAATCAGGTGGCCTGTGCTCATTTCCTATGGTCACATCTATCTGACAAAGAAAGTCGTGAATACCTTCCGCCTGCGAATTGTATAAATTATATTCGAGTGTTTTCTTACTAACGTGTAAATAATCGTCTAATCCGCAGTCACACTGACTTGTGTATGAGACTAAAGTGCGCGTCATATATCTTGGCGGCCGAGTTTAGGTTCGTTCTGCGCATCTGACGTCACAAAACACAGTCAGCCAATGAACAGAGAACGACGTTGCCAGATCTCGACAGCAGTGCAGAGCACGGACGAGTGTCTTCAGTTTTAGAAACGTTCAGTCATAAATAAAGTAATAGAACAAAAGCAATGTCTTGATAGCAGGCTTTCTTTTACAGAAAGTTTGGAAAAAGCATTCTTTATACCAATTGCTTCATATTAACCAAACAAGCAATAAGACTCCTAATTCAGGCGATAGCAAGGAAAGGTGTTTGTTTCAATCTCACGAACTGCTTTTTCGCAATAAAGAACAGCGGTAATTGTTTATTTCCTATTGTACTTCGACGAAGCGTGAGTAATTCATAGTCATACCAACAGTGTTTATAAGTAGTTCCGTGAGGGGTTAGAGTCCTTATGGAGTTACACTGTTCAATGAGCTGAGGTAGCGGAACGGTTAAGGTGTTGGGCTGCCAAATGAAAGGTTATGAGTTCAAACCTTGTGCGGTGCTTAATATTTTCTTTTTTTAAAAACAATATTGGAGTGCCTTACTTCACGAATTTTATTCGTTTGAATGAAATTTCTAGTGCTTTGCCTCTTCGTTAACCCTTTCGCTGCTACAAAGACGTGCTCCCTGCATTCCGTGCTGTGCGCGATTTTGTCATCACTGCACTTCTCGCCTGTGCAGACACATGGTGTTCCCACTGCTTTGACACACTTATCATTCGATTTCACAAAAACTATTTGGCCAAAAAATTTTATTTTTACACGTCTTCTTGACTGATACCTTCCCCCCATAAATGACTTAATTTTGTTTTGATGTGCAGCATTAAATGTAGTAAACCATTGCACGAAATTTTGAAGAGTTTGCAGAGGTAAAAGTCCATAGCGTATACTTTCCGTATGGTCGATTTTAGTTGCCACAATGTTGAGAATGAAATGTGGACAAGATACCTAAATTTCATATAATATTTACTGTATAACAATATCTCATTTAATTTAAGTACCACATAGGTGTCGTATATAATATTGAGAAATATTCCGTCTTTCGCGACTGTAATAAAAGTTTTATATACACACGGCGCATTTCGCTTTATTTTAAAGCACTTCCATCGGTGAAAGGTATGGCACATACTCAATGGTATTCATGTTGTATTTCTTGTTTTTGTTCCACAGTCGCAGTTTTACCAATGGTATTGAAATATATCCCTCTTCTGCAACTGTAATAAGCGACTTATTTAGACCAGACGCGTTTCTCTCTTTTGGGGCATCATAAGAGGACTGTATTTTGTGTCCTCCATTGCCAAGTCACCTTTCGTAGTTTTGTGCTGCGGTAGCACAATATTCGACGTTTGTGTTGGCTCATCAGTGTTTTAGCAAATAAATGCTGTTTGTGTGTGCCACACACAAAATTATATTTGACATAGCTCTGAGCACTTCACTGACAGCCGGTATATTCAAGTCCTAATGATTTTGTAAGTCCACAGTTTTGTTTAATGTATTTTGTCTACTTTCTTTTGATTGATTGAAGTGCTTTAAAATAAAGCCAAACGTGCCCAGTGTAAGTAAAACTTTTGTTACAGTCGCGAAAGGTGGAATATTTCTCAATATTACATACGACACTTACGTGGTACTTAAATTAAATATATAGGTATCTTGTCCACATTTCATTCTCAACATTGTGGCAACTAAAATCGACCATACGGAAAGTATACTCTATGGACTTTTACCTCTGCAAACTCTTCAAAATTTCGTGCAAGGGTTTACTATATTTAATGCTGCATAATAACTGCGTTGAACATCGAAACAAAATTAAGTCATTTATGGGGAGAAGGTATCAGTCAAGAAGATAGGTAAAAATTTAATTTTTGAGCCAAATAGTTTTTGTGGAATCGAATGATAAAGAGTGTCAAAGCAGTCGGAACACAATGTGTCTGCACAGGCGAGCAGTGCAGTGACAAAATCGCCCACAGCGCGGAATGCAGGGAGCACGTCTTTGTAGCAGCGAAAGGGTTAATGCGGCCGTGGTGGCTTTACTTCAAGAACTGCGCGCTCCCCCTACACGTAAGCTTGCGAACTATGCTATACTATGGCGCTGCTTCTATTGGCGCGTGCGTCGTGTGCAACTGGCAACGCAGCAATCTCCAGCGTCTGGGTGGGCATGCGCGAGCCGCCAAGATAAAAGAATTGAACTATAGTAGTTGGTAAGATGGTGTGTGATTTCCTTCTGACTGGATCTCTTATTGTGTCTGATGAAATTGTATACTACAAGTTAGGTTATAATAGCAGACAAATTCTTCATACGAACAGTAGTTAACAAACGCCAGTAACTTTTACGTCATCAGATTATCATTTATACTTAAAGCGCACTTTAGTTACCGTGCTTATAAGCCAACGTACATCCCAACCACAGTTGCACTTTTTTGGGGGGTGGGGGAGGTGGGCGTCTTATGTCTTCTGAGAGTTTTGATAGGGTCCGCTACGACTTCTTTCCTGTGACTAGCTTTATATCTGAAAGCAGCACATATACACAAAGTTTTTAATTATTTGCTTCATATACTGCAATCTCTGTAATCCACTACGGATTTTCCCCTTATAGCACTGTCTAGTAACATGGGAGTTACTCTCTGACGCCTTAACACATGCCCAATCATTTCTTCTCTTCTCTGTAATATTTCCCACATATCCCTCACCTCCCCCATTCTGCGTAGAAGCTTTCATTCGTTATAAGTCCAAGTAATTTTCAGTATACTTCTATAGCATCACAACTCTAACACTTTGGTTCTCTTACAGTTCATGATTCACAACCATACAGTGCTGTACTCCAACCGTACATTCTCGGGAACGTTGTTCTCAAATTAAGATACGTGTAGGATTCTTTTGGGCAACGGCCTTGCTGTGAGATCACCGCAGTTAAGCGCTGTTGGGCGTGGTCGGCACTTGGATGGGTGACCATCCAGGCCGCCATGCGCTGTTGCCGTTTTTCGGGGTGCACTCAGCCTCGTGATGCCAATTGAGGAGCTACTCGACCGAACAGTAGCGGCTTCGGTCAAGAATACCATCATAATGACCGGGAGAGCAGTGTGCTGACCCCACATCCCTCCTATCCGCATCCCCCTCTGAGGATGACACGGCGGTCGGATGGTCCCGGTAGGCCACTCGTGGCCTGACGACGGAGTGCTTTTTTTTACTGTAGGCTTCTTTTGGCCAGAATGCGCCTGTGCTAGTCTGCTTCCTATTCTCACCCCTCTTCGTCTATCATAAGATATTTGGCTTCTAATATAGCATAATTAAATGACTTTGTCTATTGCGTTTCCATCAATTTAGATGTTAAACGTACCGCTAATATCATACTTTCGTCTTTGATTTCTCTTAACCGATAGTCTGTATCCCATTCAACAGCATCTGTAACTCTTCCACGCTTTTCTACATCTACATGATTACTCTGCAATTCACATTTAAGTGCTTGGCAGGAGGGTTCATTGAACCACAATCATACTATCTCCCTACCATTCCACTCCCGAACAGCGCGCAGGAAAAAATAACACCTAAACCTTTCTGTTCGAGCTCTGATTTCTCTTATTTTATTTTGATGATCATTCCTACCTATGTCGGTTGGGCTCAACAAAATATTTTCGCATTCGGAAGAGAAAGTTGGTGACTGAAATTTCGTAAATAGATCTCGCCGCGACGAAAAACGTCTTTGCTTTAATGACTTCCATCCCAACTCGCGTATCATACCTGCCACACTCTCTCCCCTATTACGTGATAATACATAAAGAGCTGCCCTTTTTTGCAACCTTTCGATGTCCTCGGTCAATCCCACCTGGTAAGGATCCCACACCGCGCAGCAATATTCTAACAGAGGACGAACGAGTGCAGTGTAAGCTGTCTCTTTAGTGGACTTGTTGCATCTTCTAAGTGTCCTACCAATGAAACGCAACCTTTGGCTCGCCTTCCCCACAATATTATCTATGTGGTCTTTCCAACTGAAGTTGTAATTTTTACACGCAGGTACTTAGTTGAATTGACAGCCTTGAGAATTGTACTATTTGTCGAGTAATCGAATTCCAACGGATTTCTTTTGGAACTCATGTGGATCACTTCACACTTTTCGTTAGTTAGCGTCAACTGCCACCTGCCACACTATACAGCAATCTTTTCTAAATCGCTTTGCAACTGATACTGGTCTTCGGATGACCTTACTAGACGGTAAATTACAGCATCATCTGCGAACAACCTAAGAGAACTGCTCAGATTGTCACCCAGGTCATTTACATAGATCAGGAACAGCAGAGGTCCCAGGACGCTACCCTGGGGAACACCTGATATCACTTCAGTTTTACTCGATGATTTGCCGTCTATTACTACGAACTGCGACCTTCCTGACAGGAAATCACGAATCCAGTTGCACAACTGAGACGATACCCTACAGGCCCGCAGCTCGATTAGAAGTCGCTTGTGAGGAACAGTGTCAAAAGCTTTCCGGAAATCTGGAAATACGGAATCAACTTGAGGTCCCCTGTCGATAGCGGCCATTACTTCGTGCGAATAAAGAGCTAGCTGCGTTGCACAAGAACGATGTTTTCTGAAACCATGCTGATTACCGAGGATTGCACTGTCATCTCTGCAGTAACTACGGTACCGTCACGTGCATACCCCCCAGCCACTACAGTCCGCCACGCTGACACGTGCGGCCAGATCACGTTACTCTCACTGCTGTTGACCCAGCAAGTGCCGACAGCTCAATTACGAACAGAAACGACAAGACTGGGTAAACAGCCCGTCTCTGGGGACGCTCCTGTCCTATTGAAATGAAAGTGGAGTTAGAGATCCCGTGCGCTGCTCGATGTTAACAGAATAGTGCAAACAAGTCGCTTCACAGGCAAATGCAACGTAATTGTGCGGGACAGTGAGTGAGCATCTGGTGCAGTCGGCGACCGCGCGCTGCAATCACAGCTCTTTCACAGCGCCGGAGAGCGCCAGCCCCGCAGCGCTGTGGGCGTTGTTTCCAGTCAGAGACACGGGCAGACCAGCACGGTGGCCGGCCTCGCTCCGGACAGCGAGCGGGGACCTCGAGACAGCGCTGCCCGGGTCGCAGTCGGCCGACCAGCAGCCTGGCCGTTGCACTGCACTGCACGAGTGTCTGCCGTTCAGCACCGCCTGTCTGACCACTCCGGCATTTCTAAATTACACCACATCTACTGCGGCGTGTACGACATTCATTACGCCAGAGATTGCAATTGTGTGCAGCAAATGATGGCCACCACATTGAACATCTATTGGCCTGACATGTCGGGACACACTCTCTTCCACTCCGTAATTGAAAACGGAAAGTACGTGTGTACGTGTACCTCACCCCTCACGGTAATGTACATGTGCGTCAGTGAAAAAGACCAATAAAAAGGTGTCTTCTGTACCTAAGGTCCATCACCGTTCCCTTTGGATTTCTACGTAATTCGGTGCTCTCCGATACACGCGATCGAACAGCGGAGGAGTGGTACTCAAGCGTCAACTTTAGGTTACAATATCTCCGGATGTAATTGACATTTTACAATGCAACAAACGGCACTGATTACGTATTTTTTTATATGTTCAGATGTGCTAACAAAACTAACGTGGTTCCATTTAAAAAAACGTACGTTTGTGTTAAAAAACATACTTCCGTGCATTTTTGTATGGTTTGTATTAAACAATTACACTAGCCCCTCTCCTCACGTTCGGTCTGTGGAATCGGTTCGTCAGTATTTGATGCGGTTTATGAAATATATCCAGCGGTAACGTTAGGTGACTCACCCAGTATATACAGGGTGTTACAAAAAGGGACGGCCAAACTTTCAGGGAACATTCCTCACACACAAAGAAAGAAAATATGTTATGTGGACATGTGTCCGGAAACGCTTACTTTCCATGTTAGAGCTCATTTTATTACTTCTCTTCAAATCACATTAATCATGGAATGGAAACACACACCAACAGAACGTACCAGCGTGACTTCAAACACTTTGTTATGGGAAATGTTCAAAATGTCCTCCGTTAGCGAGGATACATGCATCCACCCTCCGTCGCAT
The DNA here is from genome assembly GCF_021461385.2 of Schistocerca piceifrons. Lineage (NCBI taxonomy): Eukaryota > Metazoa > Arthropoda > Insecta > Orthoptera > Acrididae > Schistocerca > Schistocerca piceifrons. Next base: position 106,528,388 of record NC_060139.1, read on the forward strand.
GGAATCCCTGATGCGCTGATGCAGCCCTGGAGAATGGCGTATTGTATCACAGCCATCCACAATACGAGCACGAAGAGTCTCTACATTTCGCACCGGGGTAGCGTAGACGAGAGCTTTCAAATGCCCCCATAAATGAAAGTCAAGAGGGTTGAGGTCAGGAGAGCGTGGAGGCCATGGAATTGGTCCGCCTCTACCAATCCACTGGTCACCGAATCTGTTGTTGAGAAGCGTAAGAACACTTCGACTGAAATGTGCAGGAGCTCCATCGTGCATGAACCACATGTTGTGTCGTACCTGTTAAAGCACATGTTCTAGCAGCACAGGTAGAGTATCCCGTATGAAATCATGATAACGTCCTCCATTGAGCGTAGGTGGAAGAACACGGGGTCCAATCAAGATATCACCAACAATGCCTGCCCAAACGTTCACAGAAAATCTGTGTTGATGACGTGATTGCACAATTGCGTGCGGATTCTCGTCAGCCCACACATCTTGGGCCTCATCCGTAAAGCCTCATCCGTAAAGAGAACAGTTGTACTGAAATGAGGATTGACACATTGTTGAATGAACCATTCGCAGAAGTGTACCCGTGGAGGCCAATCAGCAGCTGATAGTGCCTGCACACGCTGTACATGGTACGGAAACAACTGGTTCTCCCGTAGCACTCTCCATACAGTGACGTGACTCAACAATGGGAGTGTCCTGGTGTCTCAGAGTGAACCAAAGCGATGTTCGAACATGGAAGAGATACAGAGAGACAAAACTTTCAATGACGCCTCGCTCACGCCGCCCAAGGGCTACCACTGCAGTGGATGACCGCTACCTACAGATTATGGCTCAGAAGAACCCTGACAGCAATGCCACCATGTTGAATAATGCTTTTCGTGCAGTCACAGAACGTCGTGTTACAACTCAAACTGTGCGCAATAGGCTGCATGATGCGCAAGTTTAATCCTAAAGTCGACGACGAGGTTCATCTTTGCAACCACGACACCATGCAGCGCGGTACAGATGGGACCAGCAACATGCCAAATCAACCGCTCAGGATTGACATCACGTTCTCTTCACCGATGAGTGTCGCATATGCCTTCAAACAGGCAATCGTCGGAGACCCGGTAAGGCTGAACGCCTTAGACACACTGCCCAGCGAGTGCAGCAAGGTCGAGGTTCCCTGCGGTTTTGGGGTGGCATTATGTGGGGCCGACGTAAGCCGCTGGTGGTCGTGGAAGGCGCCGTAACGACTGTACGATACGTGAATGCCATCCTCCGACCAATAGTGCAACCATATCGGCAGCATATTCGCGAGGCATTTGTCTTCATGGACGACAATTCGCGCCCCCATCTTGCACATCTTGTGAATGACTTCCTTCAGGATAACGACATCACTCGACTAGAGTGGCCATCATGTTCTCGAGACATGAACCATATCGAACATGCCTGGGATAGACTGAAAAGGGGCTCTTTATGGACGACGTGACCCACTAACCACTCTGAGGGTTCTACGCCGAATCTCTGTTGAGGCGTGGGACAATCTGGACCAACAGTGCCTTGATGAACTTGTGGATAGTATGCCACGACGAATACAAGCATGCATTAATGCAAGAGGAATGCTACTGGGTATTAGAGGTACATGTGTGTACAGCAGTCTGTACCACCACCTCTGAAGGTCTCGCTGTATGGTGGTACAACATGCACTGTGCGGTTTTCATGAGCAATAAAAATGGCGGAAATGATGTTTATGTTGATCTCTATTCCAATTTTCTGTACAGGTTCCGGAACTCTCGGAACCGAGGTGATGCAAAACGTTTTTTGATGTGTGTAAAATTGATTGAAGAATCAAGATTTAGAATATCGCTAGTAATTATTTTATTGCTATTACCGACTTCGACGGATCAACGTTGTCATCATCGGATCATTTAACATTATTAGAAGCGCACTCTTTTTTTACAACACTGGAAGTGAAGGTCCGATGATGAAAGTGTAGATCTGTAAGAGCCGGTAATAGTAATAAAAAGAATTACTAGCGAAATTGGTAACCATGATTTTTCAAGAGTAATATATTACAGTAAGAATAATTGACAAGACTCGCGTAATAGTCTGCCACTGTATCACCAAATCATTGCAGGCACGATAAGAGTCCTCTTTACAGAAATATAAAATAACACAAAGTCTCCCGATCTGCTCTTCAGTATGGTAATACTGCCCTTCTAGACACACGTACGTCCAGCAATAGCATGGCGGACCACGCTACTACGCAAGTCGCGGCCACCTTGGGCACACTGCAGCCGACTGCCCCAGAGTCTGCGAGGGAACCACAACGCAACCGATGGCGCTACTCTTGAACACAGCCCTACGGCAGTGATTACGAGCCTAAATAAGCCTCGCGCTCGCTGAACCAGTAACCGTCTGAAGGGAATATTTCGAGAGAACAATCGAATTATTCAAGAAGTCAGAAGGCATACCAAGCAAGCCGGACGGCTCAGTTTATTTTTAAGCATGCAAATCAAATGTTCAAATGTGTGTGAAATCTTATGGGACTTAACTGCTAAGGTCATCAGTCACTAAGCTTGTACACTACTTAACCTAAATTATCCTAAGGACAAACACACACACCCATGCCGCAGGGAGGACTCGAACCTCCCCCGGCACCAGCCTAAGCATGCAAATCAGGCATCATTAAGGAACCACAGTAGGGAACTTTTCCACTATCGTGAATGTTTGTGCTAAATTAATAGTGGCACTCAGTTACATTCATAAGAGTTATTGACTGTTATTCTTGGATGCATGAAGATACAGGGTCATTCTATACACCAGTCGGAACGAATTCTAAAATTTTACTTCTCCGACGCACTCGGAGCTTGCATGACGTCTCGTAAAGTGTTCGCCATGACGTCCCCCGTCAGAATCCGGCGAGGTGCGGCCTTGTCGCGCGCTTGTTTATGTTCACTTGCTTCTCGTCACGAATTTTATTTCCTTATTGCGTCCTTCGGAGTGCCGTGCAGCTGACTTGTTTACTCGTCCGCTTCTTCACCACCTGCTGTGACTCCGCATTACTATAATTATCATCATCATCATCATCGGCATTCTCGAGATAGTCTGGCTAGGCTTCTGTTAGGAAATTGCTAGCTCCAGATCTGTAGGGAGCTGGGGTCCCACCCGAAGGTGGCACGCCCACAGTCCCCATGTCAGGCCAAGACTACCAGTACGAAACAACATACTGCGACCAAAGATCCGGATGTTGAATCTACATCTACATCTACATTTATACTCCGCAAGCCACCCAACGGTGTGTGGCGGAGGGCACTTTACGTGCCACTGTCATTACCTCCCTTTCCTGTTCCAGTCGCGTATGGTTCGCGGGAAGAACGACTGTCTGAAAGCCTCCGTGCGCGCTCTAATCTCTCTAATTTTACATTCGTGATCTCCTCGGGAGGTATAAGTAGGGGGAAGCAATATATTCGATACCTCATCCAGAAACGCACCCTCTCGAAACCTGGCGAGCAAGCTACACCGCGATGCAGAGCGCCTCTCTTGCAGAGTCTGCCACTTGAGTTTATTAAACATCTCCGTAAAGCTATCACGGTTACCAAATAACCCTGTGACGAAACGCGCCGCTCTTCTTTGGATCTTCTCTATCTCCTCCGTCAGACCGATCTGGTACGGATCCCACACTGATGAGCAATACTCAAGTATAGGTCGAAGGTCGAACGAGTGTTTTGTAAGCCACTTCCTTTGTTGATGGACTACATTTTCTAAGCACTCTCCCAATGAATCTCAACCTGGTACCCGCCTTACCAACAATTAATTTTATATGATCATTCCACTTCAAATCGTTCCGCACGCATACTCCCAGATATTTTACAGAAGTAACTGCTACCAGTGTTTGTTCCGCTATCATATAATCATACAATAAAGGATCCTTCTTTCTATGTATTCGCAATACATTACATTTGTCTATGTTAAGGGTCAGTTGCCACTCCCTGCACCAAGTGCCTATCCGCTGCAGATCTTCCTGCATTTCGCTACAATTTTCTAATGCTGCAACTTCTCTGTATACTACAGCATCATCCGCGAAAAGCCACATGGAACTTCCGACACTATCTACTAGGTCATTTATATATATTGTGAAAAGCAATGGTCCCATAACACTTCCCTGTGGCACGCCAGAGGTTACTTTAACGTCTGTAGACGTCTCTCCATTGATAACAACATGCTGTGTTCTGTTTGCTAAAAACTCTTCAATCCAGCCACACAGCTGGTCTGATATTCCGTAGGCTCTTACTTTGTTTATCAGGCGACAGTGCGGAACTGTATCGAACGCCTTCCGGAAGTCAAGAAAAATAGCATCTACCTGGGAGCCTGTATCTAATATTTTCTGGGTCTCATGAACAAATAAAGCGAGTTGGGTCTCACACGATCGCTGTTTCCGGAATCCATTTTGATTCCTACATAGTAGATTCTGGGTTTCCAAAAACGACATGATACTCGAGCAAAAAACATGTTCTAAAATTCTACAACAGATCGACGTCAGAGATATAGGTCTATAGTTTTGCGCATCTGCTCGACGACCCTTCTTGAAGACTGGGACTATCTGTGCTCTTTTCCAATCATTTGGAACCCTCCGTTCCTCTAGAGACTTGCGGTACACGGCTGTTAGAAGGGGGGCAAGTTCTTTCGCGTACTCTGTGTAGAATCGAATTGGTATCCCGTCAGGTCCAGTGGACTTTCCTCTATTGAGTGATTCCAGTTGCTTTTCTATTCCTTGGACACTTATTTCGATGTCAGCCATTTTTTCGTTTGTGCGAGGATTTAGAGAAAGAACTGCAGTGCGGTCTTCCTCTGTGAAACAGCTTTGGAAAAAGGTGTTTAGTATTTCAGCTTTACGCGTGTCATCCTCTGTTTCAATGCTATCATCATCCCGTAGTGTCTGGATACGCTGTTTCGAGCCACTTACAGATTTAACGTAAGACCAGAACTTCCTAGGATTTTCTGTCAAGTCGGTACATAGAATTTTACTTTCGAATTCACTAAATGCTTCACGCATAGCCCTCCTTACGCTTTGACATCGTTTAGCTTCTGTTTGTCTGAGAGGTTTTGGCTGCGTTTAAACTTGGAGTGGAGCTCTCTTTGCTTTCGCAGTAGTTTCCTAACTTTGTTGTTGTACCACGGTGGGTTTTTCCCGTCCCTCACAGTTTTACTCGGCACGTACCTGTCTAAAACGCATTTTACGATTGCCTTGAACTTTTTCCATAAACACTCAATATTGTCAGTGTCGGAACAGAAATTTTCGTTTTGATCTGTTAGGTAGTCTGAAATCTGCCTTCTATTACTCTTGCTAAACAGATAAACCTTCCTCCCTTTTTTTATATTCCTATTAACTTCCATATTCAGGGATGCTGCAACGGCCTTATGATCACTGATTCCCTGTTCTGTACATACAGAGTCGAAAAGTTCGGGTCTGTTTGTTATCAGTAGGTCCAAGATGTTATCTCCACGAGTCGGTTCTCTGTTTAATTGCTCGAGGTAATTTTCGGATAGTGCACCCAGTATAATGTCACTCGATGCTCTGTCCCTACCACCCGTCCTAAACATCTGAGTGTCCCAGTCTATATCTGGTAAATTGAAATCTCCACCTAAGACTTATTCCAAATTTTCTCTCAGTTGTTCTGCCACTAATGTTGCTGAGTCGGGAGGTCGGTAAAAGGAGCCAATTATTAACCTAGTTCGGTTGTTGAGTGTAACCTCCACCCATAATAATTCACAGGAACTATCCACTTCTACTTCACTACAGGATAAACTACTACTAACAGCGACGAACACTCCACCACCGATTGCATGCAATCTATCCTTTCTAAACACCGTCTGTACCTTTGTAAAAATTTCGGCAGAATTTATCTCTGGCTTAAGCCAGCTTTCTGTGCCTATAACGATTTCGGCTTCGGTGCTTTCTATCAGCGCTTGAAGTTCTGGTACTTTACCAACGCAGCTTCGACAGTTGACAATTACAATACCGATTGCTGATTGGTCCCCGCATGTCCTGACTTTGCCCCGCACCCGTTGAGGCTGTTGCCCTTTCTGTACTTGCCCAAGGCTATCTTACCTAAAAAACCGCCCAGCCCACGCCACACAACCCCTGCTACCCGTGTAGCCGCATGTTGCGTGTAGTGGACTCCTGACCTATCCAGCGGAACCCGAAACCCCACCACCCTATGGCGCAAGTCGAGGAATCTGCAGCCCACACGGTCGCAGAACCGTCTCAGCCTCTGATTCAGACCCTCCACTCGGCTCTGTACCAAAGGTCCGCAGTCAGTCCTGTCGACGATGCTGCAGATGGTGAGCTCTGCTTTCATCCCGCTAGCGAGACTGGCAGTCTTCACCAAATCAGATAGCCGCCGGAAGCCAGAGAGGATTTCCTCCGATCCATAGCGACACACATCATTGGTGCCGACATGAGCGACCACCTGCAGATGGGTGCACCCTGTACCCTTCATTGCATACGGAAGGACCCTTTCCACATCTGGAATGACTCCCCCCGGTATGCACACGGAGTGCACATTGGTTTTCTTCCCCTCTCTTGCTGCCATTTCCCTAAGGGGCCCCATTACGCGCCTGACGTTGGAGCTCCCAACTACCAGTAAGCCCACCCTCTGCGACTGCCCGGATCTTGCAGACTGAGGGGCAACCTCTGGAACAGGACAAGCAGCCATGTCAGACCGAAGATCAGTATCAGCCTGAGACAGAGCCTGAAACCGGTTCGTCAGACAAACTGGAGAGGCTTTCCGTTCAGCCCTCCGGAATGTCTTTCGCCCCCTGCCACACCTTGAGACGACCTCCCACTCTACCACAGGTGAGGGATCAGCCTCAATGCGGGCAGTATCCCGGGCAACCACAGTCGTAGTCCGATCAGGGGATGCGTGGGACGAGCTGGCCGTCCCCGACAAACCCCCATCCGGACCCCCACAGTGATGCCCATTGGCAACAGCCTCAAGCTGTGTGACCGAAGCCAACACTGCCTGAAGCTGGGAGCGAAGGGATGCCAACTCAGCCTGCATCCGAACACAGCAGTTGCAGTTCCTATCCATGCTAAAAACTGTTTTGCAAAGAACGTCTGAACTAATCTACAGAGAGCGCAAACAAATCAACAAAATTTAAACGGTTATTAAAATACAAGATTGCCTAGTAAATGCAGTAATGCTGCTACTTGCGCACTGCTGACACTGCTCGGCGGCGGAAGGAGACTACGCGAATTTACACTATTCAGGTACTAAAACGCGATGCTACACTCTCAAATACTATAATACGCCCGAAATTTATGAATTAAACAATGCAAGTACCAAAAACACGCAAAGAAATTAAGAATTAAACTATGTAACAAATGAGTGAGCTAGGAGTATACGACTTGCTGCTCAGCTGCTTATGCAACGGCGGCAGGGAGCACAAGGTTGCGACCGACTCCAGACTCGCCATAGATCCCACGACTGAGTCGCCTGCTCAGGAATTCACCGACGATGAAGGTTTTGTCGTGGTGCAATCTAAACGTCACCGTAAATTTGGCTCGACGCTGTATCACTCCAACCCTCGCCAACCGCGGTTGGTGAGTGTAGAAATGTCCAGTCGTTTCCAACTGCTTTGCCACTGCAGTCTCACGACGAGGATTCGCCCGTACCTCAACAGGAAATCCGCTCGACGCCCCAGAAACCTGTAGCGCCTACTACTCCGCATCAACTGAAGAAAGTACCCCCTGTTACCATTTATTATACTGAAAAATACACTACTGGCCCAATGAGTGAATTGCAATTCTCCGGTAACTTCACACTTCACAGTGGATTTTCTTGAACTAAGAAATTTGCTGAATTAATGAATATTTCAAAATAGCTTCACATAGAGGTTATGATGCCTATAAGAGTCTTTACATCCTGCTGACATGAGAATAGCATAATCTCCACGTCAGAGGATCGCTTCTACTTAACCATTTAATAGACTCGCATTTTTTCCACCGTGACAAATTTTGTAAGCTAAGCACATCATCCGTTACAGCACACTCCTGGGGCTGGGAAATGTGGCCACAATGGTCTGGTGGACCGAACTATCACAGGTGCAATGCGTGGGTTCAGGCATTTACTTTTAAGAGGCACAAACAGATTTACTTTACCTCTGGTAACCACAAGAGAAATACGTTATAATCCAGAATCCGCATTAAACATCACGTTCCTTCATTATCACTTGGGCAGAGCCGGTTTACGTTGGGAAATGACATAGCCGGAAGTCATGGTAAACATAAATACTGTCTCCAGTAAACTTACTTACATTAGAAAATTTGATTTTATTTGATGAAACGTAAGCCATTTAAAGGAACAGGGCTCATATTTTTTCTTGTACTTGATTGAACTAGAGACGTTGAAAAATTTGGTGCTTGACTGTGATTCGAATTCGTATCTCATCTTTCGAGGATGCGAATCTCTCGGAACAGTATAGTTCAATCATTTCGTTCCTTTTCCCAAGACTGCAATCTTCTCTAGGTCTCCTCCAAGGTAAGTATGTCGGTCCGAATCCTGATCCAGTACAAAAATATTAATAATTTCATTTCAAGCCCTATAACGTGCATACCAGTCTGCTAGTGAAAATTAACATGCATTTTTAATGTCTGTTCATGCGTTTCCAACAATCGCAATAAGTGTCGATATTTATGGTCAAACACGCACACTTCTTACTGTTGTTGAGTAAGCAAGTGTTACTTAAGCTATGTTCGTGGATGATAAAGAGGGACGGTAGGTGTGCGGTTCGATTGTCGCTCAGGCACAAAAATTTGTATCCTTATTTTAGATTCAGACATCTAGCAGCTGGTAAGAAAAACCGATACGTAACATTTGATTTTACTTAGTTAACAATCCGATTGCGTGTTGGGTTCGCATCTCCGTCACAAAACTCCACATCATGCGCTTCATCTTTAAATACATGAACACTTTGTTCCTTCTGAATGGAGGCATATCACACATCTTGCGTGGTTAGTTAACAGGGACGAAAGAGTCTTTACAGGAGTCCCGGTTTATTAGAAAAACTGTCGTCTTTTATTTTCAAGTTTAGATTTGGTTACCGATATTGATGAAAATTTCTGTAATTCGTGCCTCTTCATGACTAGCCAGCAATATGATATGATTAGATTAGATTATATTAATACTTGTTCCATAGATCATGAATACGACATTTCGTAATGATGTGGAACGTGTCATTTTAACGAAAGATTTCTTTGCATACAATGATTCAGTTTCTTTGCAACAATTTTTTACTCTCTCATTCTTTTTTATTTATATCTCTCTCCCTCACTCTCTCCCTCTCTCTCTCTCTCTCTCTCTCTCTCTCTCTCTCACACACACACAGACACATACACACACACATACACACAGTCTTTTTTTATTTTATTTGTTTGTTGTGCTCGACTATCGGCGAGGCATGAAAACGTTCGTCAATGATTTTCTTAGTTTTGAGTACACTTACGAAGGAGATATAAAAACAACTATGAGAGTTACTGATTTATGAAGATTAGTTTGCAGTCAGTTCCTAGTATTATTAGTAACTACGCTCCAGATGCTAAACCCAGTTACAGAAATGTGAATCAGACGCATTACGTATTCCAGGCCATAGCTGCCGCGTCTTTGAGGCGTCAGCTATGGGCACTTCCCAGCCCACTGTAGGATCACATCGGTTCGTCTTCTTCCTACTGGTAATGTAATTGAGATTTGGCAACAAGGCAAGGTATATTTGGCAACTCTGTGATCGACGAGTTATTTCCTGGTGTGCACGGAATTAAGCCTCAAAGTTCACTTGATTTTTCCTGTCATTTCCATTGATTAATCTGAGTTATTATTAACGCCATAACTGTAACAAAAGATTGTAAATTTTCGGTTTTCAGCGCAGGAAAGTCGTTGCACGCGATAATCGCATCTAATGTCGTCCTTTAAATAGCGATTTACGAGTTCTAGACACTACTGGTCTCGTAAGAGGAATCCTAGACGCATGCCTCTTCCCTAGCTCTGCGGAAACTTGCTAACCTGTGAGAAACATTTTTATCCCTTCTGTGAAAGAGCTTCAAGCAGTCAGATCACACATCGATAAGGAAATCGCAAGAAAATACTTGGGGCTCATAGTGCAATGGTGAAAAACTTACAATGCTGCACAACAGGTAACGCCTCTTTCCGCTGCTGACAAGCAAATTTTGGGTTTCTAGGAATACATAACATTATTTATGAAATGCCACATTTGCATACCACTTGAGCATGACACAGCATACCAATCAAATGCAGACCCAATAGAAATCGAAGTGATTAGTATTTTACTAATTCGTGCCGATAGAGGCACGCTTGTGTACAGATACTCAGTTTTATTGAATCAGACTTTCGTCGTAAGGTTATCGTGAGTAGTTTTATTTCATTTCTTATAATAAAGTGCACAATATTCGTACGGTTTCTTTTAGTGTTGTTACAACATTAGTTAACATGAGAGAGAAATTAATCATCAACGATATACGCGAATTCTCTGATGTAGGGTCACAGGACACTTATTCCATCTTTTATTTGAGCTTCTGTACGTCGATAAAATTGGTTCTGAGCTTGGAATGCAGCTCAGACCGCCCTTAACGCGGAATTTGATCCCTTCGCGACAATATAGCTCGACTACAATATGTTGTTTGCTCAAAACTGCAGATTCCTCAACATGTCCACATATTGCGCGGGACTAAAGTTTTAATTATGTGTTAACAAGTTCTAGCATGAGAACACCTATCTGATGGTGGGTAATAATTTTGATTTTTAATGTATTTTCATTCGTTGTCAACACTAACGAATCTGACGTTTTGAGTCCCAGTGAGACACAGAACTGTTTGCGAAATCATTGTAAATTCAAGGATGTTAGTCCGAGCTGCTGGTGGATAAAAATTCGGTAGCTGATGTCTCTTTGCGTGCAGTCAACAACGATATGTGTGGGGTTCGATTCCCAGTCAGCACTGAACTCTTCGTCATATTATTTCTAGGTCAAACATGCTCACGTGTTGCTGCTGGTGTAACAAACCCATTTCTAACGTTCGTTTACTCTAGAATATAACAGCGATAGGTGCCAGTTTGGAGTCCTGGGAAAGAAAAAATTACATGTTTCGTCTCGTCATTTCAGTTAAAACATCTAGCTACTGCCGAGAAAATCCGATATGTCACACTTGATTGTGCTTCGATGACAATCCAGTTAGGTTCTGGGTTCGAATCCCTGCCCAACACAAAGATTTACCTCACGGCATTTCAAGTAAGTTACTTGTGAAGAAGCAATATTTAACATCTCTCGTAGTTCGTTAACAAGGACAATAGATGCTGGGTAGGAATTCGCGTCCGTTAAAAAGGTTTACGTTATGTAATTTAAAGTTGAGATTTGCTGACGGATACTGTCTAAAATCGAGGTATATCACTCTCTGTATGCCTAGTCAGGAATGACTGTTAGTTTCCGTCAGTTACGAAGTCTTTGCTTAGCCTGCATGACCTGGGTTTGAATCCATATGCAGAACGAGACGGTTCGTCGTGTCATTTGAAGTTCATACATACTCTCAACTAGCTGCTCGTGAATAACTTAAATTTTTAATATCATTTTGTGTTAAATAATAAGTACGGTATGTTATTTTGAAGAGGAAAACATGAATACGACGAACTTACTACGTAAATTACCTATCTGACGTAATAATGAGAGTGGTAACACTTCATGTATGTCATTTATTGTAATAAATGTGAGCTTACAAGTCTTAAGAACCGTCTATCTATGATAAGATGTTCCCTGATATTTGTAGTACCTTGGTATTACTTTACATCTTGAGTTATTGCGATACAGATCAGTGTTTTCTAGTGGTGACTCGTAGGAACCATTTTCAATAGGGGCGATTAGAGGACCTGCTAGACAGCTGCGCTATGTGGGTTGCGTTCGAATCAGGCGAAATGCAATTCAGGTCGTTCGGATACTTTTGAGCACGACTGTACATATTGGTGAATAACATATTGTAAACCTACAACATCCTATAACTGACTTGCTACCCACATGTTGCATACAAGAAATTCATTACCGGAAAGTGTAAATGACGATGAATAAAACTGATGAAACTTCCTGGCAGATTAAAGCTGTGTGCCGCACCGAGACTCGAACTCGGTAGAGCACTTGCTCGCAAAAGGCAAAGGTCCCGAGTTCGAGTCTCGGTCCGGCACACAGTTTTAATCTGCCAGGAAGTTTCATCAGTTTTATTCATCGTCATTTACACTTTCCAGTAATGAATTTCTTGTATGCAACATGTGCCAGGAAGTTTCATACCAATGCACACTCCGCTGCAGAGTGAAAATTTCATTCTGCAATAAAACTGATTATAGAACGTAGATTTTGGGTTATCAGTCTTCTAACTCGTTTCGCAAAAGCTACTAAGCTTTCATCTTTTGTGGCAACCTCTTCATCTCAGAGAAGCTCAGATTACCATTTACACCCAACAGTTTTTCCATTTCTGGACCTGAAAACACCAACATTACTGTTTTGCATATTTACCTACACATTATTGTTATTGTTATTATTATTACTGCTGTTGTATATAAATTGGAGATGAAATACACTCACTTGAAAACATTTTGATTTGAAGTATCTTCAACGTCAGCAACAAAAGTTTCGAAATCTCCAACATCACCATCAGAACCTTCAGCTAATTCACTGCCTTCAGAAATAATAGCAGTAATCTCTCCGTCGTCAACAGACGATAATTCTCTAAACTCTCCTTCTCTATTCAGAGTTGACTGTGTTTGTGTATAACTCAGACAAAATGTTTTCTCCTCATACTTTAGTTCTACGACACATTGCCGGCCAGTGTGGCCGAGCGGTTCTAGGCGCTACAGTCTGGAACCGCGAGACCACTACGGTCGCAGGTTCGAATCCTGCCTCGATCATGGATGTGTGTGATGTCCTGAGGCTAGTTAGGTTTAAGTAGTTCTAAGTTCTAGGGGAGTGATGACCTCAGAAGTTAAGTCCCATAGTGCTCAGAGCCATTTGAATCATTTTCTACGACACATTGAGGCAGAACACTAATAACAACTGATGCAATACACAACAACAATTGAGGCAATGAACCCTAACAATGAGTACGAAAATAGCAGCGGTTCATCGTAACAGCCGTCATCTTATTTTCATAATGTTATAGTCACAAAATTAAAAAAAAAAATTACTTTAGGTTTATATTGACCCCAGTGATACTCAATGAAGAAATCACGAATAAATTTTAATGTGTTATAGATCTAAGACCGAACAAAACATCAAAGGATACAAATAACACAGAGAGAGAGAGAATCATGTATTTCAAAAATAATAGTTTTAAAAAGAAGGGACATACATATTTCAAATGCGCGGTTGGGGTCAGACTGACACTAGTGGTACTAAAGAGGATAGGAGTTCTTTTTCTTTCTGGATTTTGCAGAGAATGTTATTGTTAGTAACTTTGACTCTCCACGACACTGCCGGGCGGAGTGGCCGCGTGGTTTGAGGCGCCATGTCACGGACTGGGCGGCCCTTTCCGCCGGAGGTTCGAGTCCTCCCTCGGTCATGGGTGTGTGTGTTGTTCCTAGCATAAGTTAGTTTAAGTTGTGTGTAATTCTAGGGACCGATGACCTCAGCAGTTTGGTCCCTTAGGAATTCACACGCATTTGAACATTTTCCACGAAACTCTCAACATTTTTCCTTTACAACCAGCACAGTTCAAATGTCAGAGTCGTTTGTCCGTCGTCTGGGTCAGAGCACTGCACTCAGTTCCTTAGTAACGGACAGGAAAGATATGGCAAAGTAGAAATAGTAATTGTTCAAATGTGTGTGAAATCTTATGGGACTTAACTGCTAAGGTCATCAGTCCCTAAGCTTACACACTACATAACCTAAATTATCCTAAGGACAAACACACACACACACCCATGCTCGAAGGAGGACTCGAACTTCCGCCGGGATCAGCTGCAACGCCTTAGACTGCTCGGTTAATCCCGAGCGGCAGAAATAGTAATTGTTTTCGATTGAGAGGACATTCTTCAAAGCGAGGCTCTGGCTTTCTCCATACAGATTTCCATTTCTTGCGACTTATCCCACTGTATGTTAATGTTAGTTACCAGATACGTGTATTTTCTACTTGAGCTGTAGGTGTACAACAATGTTCACACAACAGTTTAGTATCCAGAAAGAGATTTTCACTCTACAGTGGAGTGTGCGCTTATACGAAGCTGGCTGTCAGGTTAAAACTGTGTGCAGAACCGAGACTCGAAGTCGAGACCTTTGCATAGGTCCCGAGTTCGAGTATCGGTCCGGCACACAGTTTTAACCTGCCAGCAAGTTTCAACAGTTTTGTATGTATTTATTGCTGATGCCCATTTATTTGTTTTACTTGTGTTGACTTCTGGGCCATAACGCTATTGTCGTTGATTCGGATGCAAGGTGGTGGAGACTCCGTAAGTCGTCAGCAAATACACTCCAAGGAAAAAAAAATTACGCACCACGAAAGAATTGTCCGAATGCAAAGGAAATCAGTAAATGTCATTTACATGTACAGACATACAAATGACGTGGCTTCACATAAACTGGATGATTTATTCACGAGAAAGAGCTTCACAAATTCAGCAAGTCAGTAACGCACTGGTCCACGTCTGGCCCTTATGGAAGCAATTGTTCGGCTTCGCATTGACTGATAGAGTTGTTGGATGTCCTTCTGAGGGGTATCGTGCCAAATTCTGTCCAATTGGAGCGATGGTTGGCAAGCCATCCTGGCCTTACATTTCAGCAAGGTAACATCCACCCGCAGACGGTGATAGTTTCTGCTGCTTGCCTTCGTGCTTGCCAAACCCTACTTCGGCCAGCAAGGTCGCCGCATCTCTCGCCAGCTGGGAACATTTAGATGATTATAGACAGGGCCCCCCGACCAGGTCTGGAGTTGAAAGATCTCACGCGCCAACTGCAGTCATTTTGGCACGATATCCCTCGGGAAACTCAGGAATACAGAAATACAAGTCGCTGAGGAATGAAATAAATAGGAAGTGCAGGGAAGCTAAGACGAAATGGCTGCAGGAAAAATGTGAAGACATCGAAAAAGAAATGATTGTCGGAAGGACAGACTCAGAATGAAGGAAAGTCAAAACAAACACCGGTGACATTAAAAGCAAAGGTGATAACATTAAAAGTACAACGGGAAATCCACTATTAAATGCAGAGGAGTGAGCGGATAGCTGGAAAGAGTACACTGAAAGCCTCTATGAGGGGGAAGATACGTATGATGTGATAGAAGAAGAAACAGGAGTCGATTTAGAACAGATAGGGGATCCAGTATTAGAATCAAAATTTAAGAGAGCTTTGGAGGACTTAAGATAAAATAAGGCAGAGGGGATAGATAATATTCCATCAGAATTTCTAAAATCATTGGGGGAAGTGGCAACAAAACGACTATTGACGTTGGTGTGTAGAATGTATCAGCCTGGCGACTTACCATCTGACTTTCGTAAAAGCATCACCCACACAATTCCGAAGATGGGAAGAACGACAAGTGCGAGAATTATCGCACAATCAGCTTCACAGCTCATGCATCCAAGTTGCGTACAAGAATAATATACAGAAGAATGGAAAAGAAAATTGAGGATGCATTAGATGACGATCAGTTTCGCTTTAGGCAAGGTAAAGGGAGAGAGAGGCAATTGTGACGTCGCGGTTAATAATGGAAGCAAAACTAAAGAAAAATCATGACACGTTCACAGGAATTGTCGACCTGGAAAAAGCGTTCGCCAATGTAAAATTCTGAAAAAAGTAGGGGTAAGCTATAGTGAGAGACGGGTCATATACAATATGTACAAAGCCAAGAGGGAATAGTAAGAAGTGCTCGTATTAAAAATGGTGTAAGACAAAGATTTAAGCTTTCACCCCTACTGTTCAATCTATACATAAGGGAAGAAATGATGGAAATAAAACAAAGGTTCAGGAGTGGATTTAAAATTCAAAGTGGAAGGATATCAATGATACGATTCACTGATGACATTGCTATCCTGAGTGAAAGTGAAGAAGAACGTAACGATCAGTCTAATGAGTACACAGTATGACAGAGAAAATCGAAGAAGGACGAAGGTAATTAGAAGTAGTAGAAACGAGAACAGCGAGAAACTTAACGTCAGGATTGATGGTAACGAAGTAGATAAAGTTAATGGATTCTGTTACCTAGGCAGTAAAATAACCAATGAGGGATGGAGCAAGGAGGATATCAAAAGCAGACTATCAATGACAAAAAGGTCATTCCTGGCCAAGAGGCGTCTACTAATATCAAATATCGGCCCTAATTTGAGGAAGAAATTTCTGAGAATCTCCATCTGGAGTACAGCATTGTATGGTAGTGAAACATGGACTGTGAGAAAACCGGAACAGAAGAGAATCGAAGCATTTGAGATGTAGTGCTACAGACGATTGTTGAAAAATAGGTGGACTGATAAGGTAAGGAATGAGGAGGTTCTGTGCAGAATCGGAGAGGAAAGGAACATGTGTAAAACACTGATCAGGAGAAGGGACAGAATGATAGGACATCAGTTAAGACATGAGGGAATGCCTTCCATGGTACTGGAGGGAGCTGCAGAGGGCAAAAACTGTAGAGGAAGACAGAGATTGGAATACATCCAGCAAATAATTGAGGAAGTAGGTTGCAAGTGCTACTCTGAGATGAAGAGGTTAGCACAGGAGAGGAATTCGTGGCGGGCCGTATCAAACCAGTCAGAAGACAAAAAAAAAAAAAAAAAAAAAAAAAAAAAATCCCTCAGGAGGGCATCCAACAACAGTCAATCAATGCCAAGCCGATTAACTGCTTACATGAGGGCCAGAGGTAGACCAACGGGTTATTGAATTAATCAATTTGTGAAGCTCTTTCTCTTGAATAAATCATACAATTTTTCTAAAACTGTGTTTATTTGTTTGTTTATAGATGTCCGTCACATCTACCGATTTCATTCCCATTCGGATAATTTCTCCGTGATGCGTCACTTTTTTCCCCTTAGAGTGTATTGCAATATCATCAGCGTAGCAGATATTGTTTAGCTTCTGTACATTCAAGACGATTTTTTCTTAGACGCTTTAAAGGACGTCTTTGAAGATCTGTTACGAATAAAGATTAAATGTCAGAGGCGACAAAATACTATTCTTTCTGACTCTTCGAAACATTCCTAACGTTTTGTTTCCCTCCAAACCCTTCATCCTTACTTCTCAATCTGGAGTTTGAGCTTGAAATCCGTTTCGAACGAAATACTGGGCTTCTTCCTTCGTGGGGTCTGACACTTTGTCGCAGGGTAACCATCGATCCTTCACAGATTCCGTTTCTCCACTGGCATTACTCTCACACACAATAAGAGACAACCTCCGGTAATAGAGTAGACCATCATGCGGGCATACAAGCCCTCCCAGTAAGGTTGCGTAGGGCCGTCGCATTTAACGGAGATTATGTTGAAAAAATTGTTCTGTAGTCAAAAGTGTGGAGAATAATATCGTGTATTGAAATCCTGAATGAAACCAACGAGCTTTCAGAAAAAAAGAGTTTCATAACTTATTGAACGGCCCTCGTAATAACTGGTGGCAATGTAAATTGCAAAATCAGGGTGAACAGCAAGTTATAAAATTTCGCTTATTGTGCTTATACAATTTTACTGGAAGTATGCATGTTTAAAACTTCAAGGGATTTGGGGGGCTTAGGGTGAAAAATTTTGTACACATCAAGCAGCAACAATCAGTCTAACCCGGATGGATTCGAATCGACCTGAGCTTGGATGGCACATATAGGATATTTCCATCCTGATTCAGCTCTATGACTCGCTTAAACAGGTACTCCTTATATCTGAATCTCTTGCCCTGAATTATTTTACTAAGAGTTTCTGTACTAACACCATCTTCCAATTAAGTTTGAAGAACGTGAGAAACTTTTGACAGCTGAAGTACACGATAATCTTTATGCACTGAGGGAAAAAACTGCAACACCAAAAAATAATTAATGTAGAGTAATGATATTTCGTGAGTACATTTGAGTAGGTGACTTATTTAAGTCATTAACACTGCAAGATAAACGATTAATGGAAGCGCAAGATAAGTAATTCCAAATGTGAAATGCTAGTACATCAATAACCAGTGTAACCACTAGAATGTTGAATGCAAGCATGCAAACGTGCATGCATTGTGTTGTGCAGGTGTCGGATGTCAGTTCGTGGAACGGAGTTCCACGCCTGTTGCATTTGGTCGGGGACTGTTAATGCTGGTTGTGTATGACGCTGGAGTTGTCGTTCGATGATGGCAGATTTGTGCTCGATTGGATACAGATCTGGTGGCCGGCCGCTGTGGCCGAGCGGTTCTAGACGCTTCAGTCCGGAATCATGTTGTTACTATGGTCGCAGGCTCGAATCCTGCCTCGGGCATGGATGTGTGTGATGTCCTTAGGTTTAAGCAGTTGTAAGTCTAAGGGACTGATGACCTCAGATGTTAAGTCGCATAGTGCTTAGAGCCATTTGAACCATATGAACAGATCTGGTAAACATGTCTACACTCAGTAGAGCATGTTGGCTTACAACAGCCGTATTTGAGCGAGCGTTATCCTGTTAGAAAACACCCTCTGGAATACTACGGCAGTATAACAGGTCGAATCACCAGATTGAGTACAAATAAGCAGTCAGGGCGCGTGGGACAACCACGGGAGTGCTCCTGCTGTAACACGAAATCGCACCCCTACCATAACTCGATGTGTAGGTCCAGTGTGTCAAGCACACATACAGGTTGGATGCATGCCCTCAAATGGCGTCCTTCTAACAAATACACAACAATCACTGGCACCAAGGCAGAACCAGCTTTCATCAGCAAACACAACAGACCTCCACACTGTTCTCCAATGAGCTCTCGCTTGATACCACTGAAGTCGTAAATGGGGGTGGTTTGCGCTCAGTGGAATACACGCTACAGCCCGTCTGGCTCGGAGATGTCGTTGGTGAAACCGATTTTTAACCGTTTGTCGTGTTATTGTGGTGCTGCTTCAGATGCAATAGGATGAGCCAGAGCCATAAGCTTAACAGGATTGTCTTCCTTTCGGTAGTGCCGCGTGGATGTGTAGAGCCCGGTCTTTTTGCGAACCTACCTTCTCGTGACCATCTCTGCCAACAATCATGTATAGTGAATATACTCCTGCGGAGTCTTTCTGCAGTGTCGCAAAAGGAACTTTGGAACTTCCAACTTTGCCAACGGCTTTGCCGCAATGGTAACACCAGTTCCCGTCAGAGCACGGAAGTTAAGCGCTGGTGGGCTGGGCTACCACTTGGATGGGTGGCAATTCGGTCTGCCGAGTGCTGTTGGAAGCGGGGTGCACTCAGCCCTAGCGAGGCAAATTGAAGAGCTATTTGATTGGGAAGTAGCGGCTCCGATCTCGTAAAATGACATACGGCCGGAAGAGCGGTGTGCTGAGCACATGCCTGTCCAGATCCGCATCCAGTGACGCCTGTGGGCTAACGATGACACGGCGGCCAGTCGGTACCGTTGGGCCTTCATGGCCTATTCGGGCGGAGTTTGGTTTTTAACACCCAGATTTTCGAAGCCCTATCACACGACCTCGTTCAAACTCCGCTGAGATGTTGATAATTGCGTCTTTGTCGTCTTAAAGACACTCTGGACTAACATCAACTCCCCACGTCCCATCTCAAAAGCAACTAACGCTCGCGACCGTAACAGCATGTGTTTAAAACAAACCTAATATGCATCCTCATAGTGGTGCACCAGCGCCACTCTTATGCGTCTGGCGTGAAATCTGAATAGACATCATCTTTCGGATGTAGAAAGACGCCCACCAACTTTCGTTTATGTAGCACAACTCGTTCTTGGTGATGCGATTTTTTCCGTTAGTGTAGTATCACAGAAACCCTGATCCATAGCAAATGTTTGCATGTCTAAAATCCAGAGTATGTTATGAGCACGTTGCCTCTTTTTTGGGGCAGACACTCGGATCGTAATTTGCTTAGCATCGTATCTCTACTTCAGTAATTTGCACAGAAACGCAACTGACTCTTATGCAACGTCAGGATTTTGTGCGTTTCCTCAGTTCTCCGTCGCCATTACCGTTTCTTTCAATTTCTCATTATCACTAATTACACTGACGTTACTAGTAAGCCGTCACCCCTATCCGCGAATTTATTTCCTGTGATTGTTTTTTCGTTCGCACTGCAAAATAAAAAGGTTCGCTACTCGGAATTGACACGAGACAGTATATAGCTATCCACGTGATTAAATCAACCGCCTCCACTGGTAGAGACTGCCTTGCATGTTGCATGCATTACATTGAAAAAAATGGAATTATTGAGCGGAACTGCAGAGCCACAGATGTTATAATTTAACGCTTCATGTACGTCGCAGGAAATGCCAACCCTTCAATGATACGAGTGGACATAGATTTATAGTGTGGAGACATAATTCTTATTCCAGATATATAGCGCAAGTTTTAGCTGTTGTGCTCTTGTACAGAACAATTACGTTCGCCTTCCTGAATAAGTTATTTAAATTTTTATTATTTATTAAGTATGCCACATGCCGAGTCAAAGTAAAGCGGAAGTCACAGTCAACGTTATCAGTTCGAAAAGTCTCTGTAGGATATTCCGAGACCATAATGGAACCATTAAAATTATCCTGAGGGCTTCACAGATCACGTGGACTTAAAACACAGCCGACATCGGAATTCTTGTTTCGTAACCATGTTACATAACAAGGGGAGCGGGTCACTGACATTCCTCTGTGGGATAGGCCGCCCAGACTGCATTAGGCTAACAGAGAATAAAAAAAAAGATTCATGGACGACATTCCATCTCTATTACAAGGTACATTCATAGCTCACGTTCCTTCTCTGTTAGGAGAATTTTCTTTTTTTCGTCAGATTGTAACAGCTACAGAAACAGCTCGGACATTTCCCAAAACGAAGATTTTGTGAATCAAAAGCAGGAAGAAATATGCATTATTCTATAGTGTAACATTTCTTGAACTCGTTTTAAAGGCATCGTAGTAAATGAGTAGTGTCAATTGAATATTTATGCCAGACCGGAACTCGAACCCGGATTTCATTCTTGAGGATAGCAGTCGCTTTAACTATTATGTTACTTATGCACGTCTCCACCTGCCTCTGTATCGAGGTAGGTCTGGAGAGCATTGGGAACATTTGGTCTTGCATTACCGGAACTCGAACCCGGATTTCATTCTTGAGGCTAGCAGTCGCTTTAACTATTATGTTACTTATGCACGTCTCCACCTGCCTCTGTATCGAGGTAGGTCTGGAGAGCATTGGGAACATTTGGTCTTGCGTTACGTTGTTGAAGTGATTTTGCAAATCAGAAACGTAACGGCTGCTCTCAAAATTTGCAACTACATGAACCAGAGGTGATAAAGAGAGTTAGGGGCTCATGTGATGACCAGGAATGCAATCGGAGAACGTTCGGTCTCCTCAGATCATTTGCAGATGGATGCGTCTATCGTGAAGCCGTATGCAGAACAGAATCGAATCTTGTACGAAAATACGACTTGGTGCCATTTCTGTGTCCAGTGATCCTGTAGAGCGCACCAGGATCTGCTCGCCCCTCTTTCTTTTCCCCTCCCTCTGCCTTTGTCTCTCTCTCTCTTCCGCCCCTCTCTTCCTCTCTCAGGAGTGACAACGCGATCTTCTCAAGTCAATCCACATTGTATTGCTATTTCTATATGTAAAAGGAAATCCTTGACTGGCTCACTCACTGACTGACCCATCAGCGAACAGCGCAAGCCGCTCAGGATAAAAACTTGTAATTTGGAGAGGGTGGTGTTCTCTTATTGTAGGCATCGTTTCAGAAAGGGAGTAAAATAGGGGATGAAAGGTTTCTTCGAAGTATGTCGCTATTAAGGCAGTACTGAAGCTAGAACTGCGAAGGTTGATATTTGTTTTCTCGTTTGGAAATTGAATGAAATACGTATTTGAGCATTTTCAGAATTTCAAGTATTAGGGGGGGGGGGGGTGAAATGGGGCACGAAAAATTTTATGAAAATATTTCATTTTGTAAGCATTTTTAAGCTAAATCTACGAAAAATTATTTTTGAGTTCTCAGTTGGAAATAAAAAGATTCCTGTTTCTGTGTTTTACGAAATTCTGTCCTTAAGGGGGTGAAATGGGGGATGAAAGGTGTTTTGCAAATATGATGCTGTTAAGCAATTTTGAAGCTAGAACTACGAAAATTGGTGTTTGGTTTCTCGGTCATAAAAAAAAGTTCGTGTTCAGTACTTTTGGAAATTCATCCACCAAGGGGTGAAATTCGGGAAGAAAATTTTTATGAAATTATTTCGTTATCCCATTTAGAAATTTCGAAATCTGTGTTAGAGAATGCATGTTCTTATACAAACACCATCGCAAAACCTCAAAAGGCAGGTTTAACAAAGACCTCCGACTCCAGCTGCCAGAATCACAATTTGGTCAGAAGTACATTAGGAAACAACCATGCTTCTGTGAGCTTAATTAGACCATACAGTACACGCAAGTAAAAAAGCGGGCGCTAAACTAGTTTTTGCTGTTGCACTGAAATATTTAACATTTGTGTCTTCAAGCATGTAATAAACTGCATGTCAGTTTGACTTATGGATCATGTCACCTTCCTGGTATTCCAGTTTTAATAACCAGCTGTGCATTTAATACATCCTCCACTGTCAAAGCAAAACCAAATGGTAGCAAAAGTCGTTGCTCTTAACTATTCCCTATTGGCTTTTCGATTCCGGGGTGTGAATCTGCGATCTTACGTAATAATGAATCACAACATTAAACCTACTTTGGGCAGTGTAGCTCTCAAGCAAATTGCAAATTTTTTTCTGTGGCATGTTTCAAGGTTCGACCCATGTTTCAGCCCTCTGAACCATCAATACTCTGTTCTGTCTGGTGCAAAGTTTCTGAGTAGTGTCCATTTTTGCAGACACTCACCTAGATTATGTGAGCATCAGTTAACAGTGTAGAAATTTCTTTCGACTTTGTGGCGGTGCTTTACCTTGAGCAACAGAAAATGCTGCTTCTGATGATAAGAACTGGTAATTAGCTAAATGCAGACATCACGTACAAACTGACTTTAAAATGGACAAGAATAACAACCTTTCAACACGACGCGAAATATATTTATGCATTTGCTATCTTAAGTGATGCACTGCGTACAAGCTATTTTGGCGGCATTCATTGTCTAAAATAAACGTACCGCCTCAACGAGCCATTATTATAGAGTTTTCAGAAAGATCATTTGTATCTAGGGTATGGTCTACTTGGATGAGATAGGTACTTGTAAAAGGTGACGCATACCGGAGTTTGAGAATAGTTTTGCAAATGTCTGTCAATTTCCTACACGGTATGATAGTAAAGAAACAGAGCAGATGGAATATTTCTGGAGCTCTGAATTTCGTGCTGTCATTTGCAGAAGCAACAGCACAAGAATGACATATTCTGTAGAATCCAATAGCATTCGTCAAGGAATTATCCTGGTTACTTAGGCGTCATGGGACAGAGTATTGCAATGTTGTGTTGATATGACGGTACGCTTCAGACAGTATTACAGGCAACTAAATAAAGATTATAACGAGAAATACGTCAATCATCCTGGATCATGTACAGATAGGTTGAAATGTTTGCCTGATTCGGAGATGGTGGGCAACGCAGAGGACAGAATTCTCCAGGCACACGTAAGTTCAGAGCTCCAAGACCTAAGGGCTTCATCTACTGCTGTCGCGATTGCAAGAACACCCCACGTCGTTTTAGACAGGCGGAAGTACGTGAACGCGAAGACGTAGAGACGAGAACTGCGTCAGCACAAAGCGTTAAGAGTCCGCCTTACGTCAACAATCATTTTATTTCTCATGCTAATGCACTATTTCACCCAGCTTCTACTTCAAGTCGCCCTTTAACGTCCTTCACCGCAAGTACGGCGTATTTGCGGAGACAGCATTCACATGCGCGGAAAAGTTTTTTTGTCGCCAACATACATTGCGCCCCCTTCAACTTCATCTGACTATGGAGGGCGAAGGTTTGCCCGTAATTGCACCGCAGATTTTTGATGTAATTATTTCGCTAGTTCAGAGCAAAAGTACTGAGAATTATATACAGTTATCTCACAGGTAACTTTACATTTTGTGTTCGGTATCTGGAATTAATTTGGCTGAAAGCTTTGAAGAGATTGTAACGTATATGCAACAATATGTAACGTTGCTACAACCAATATGTCTTTGATCGTCAGTGGAAATTGACTCGGTAAGCAACATGAGCTATCAGTAACCGGGATCTAACCTGCATAACACCGTGTGCGTATTGTATGAGTGTCAGTTTCACTGTCACTTATGCCCTCAACGGATCATTACATGAAAAACTTTAACATTTGGGTATGCTACCTGACAGCGTATTTGAATACGAAAACCTACGGGAACAAATGGAACTGTAACAATGAATACCTAAGCTATCTAAGTTCTTGAAGAAGAATTTACAATTGATACGGAATCTGGCTTGTGCAACGGAATTTACTGGATTAGAGTGCATGACATGTTGTGGTATGTCAGTGTCTCTGTTTTGGCCCTAAGTTTTGCTCTCACCTCGTTAGATGACTGCCTTTTTCCAAGTGGTTTACAGCAATTCGCCGCAGCATGGAGCAGCAGCGGCTAAAGCTTATTGTTACTAAGAACTAATTTAATAAAAAGGAGTTTGCTTGGCTCCTGTTAACTACTAAATAACTTGTGAGAAAGGATTTCATAAATTAAGTCTATTTAAGACTTCAGAACCATCATGACCGATAACAGATAATGAGAATGACATAGGTATCAATTATCGCTGAGTGCCAGATTAACAAATTATTTCAATTTCGAAGTTACATGAACATGTAATAACGACAGCATTTATTTATTAATTAGATGTGGAGAATAATAACTATTATTTGGAGGATAAAGAGGCTTCTTTGACAAGCAAGACATGGAATTATTGCTAACTCTGACTAAGAATCACGAGTCTAATGCTGCAACTGCTTTTGCGCTATGCTTGCGAATTTTACCTTGAATCCCGTCCTCAAGCGTAGTTAAGCCATCTAAATCCCTCCTGGCTATATAAATGAAATTAATCCTTGAGTGTGGTGCGATCTGCCATCACCGACTTGAGGGCAGCGTGACACGTCTTGTCTCCGAGCTCTAGGCCGGCACTACTATTTCCACTCTCGCAGGCAGATCTCGTCTCACAACAATGCTTAGAATCGCGCTCCCATGTTTCGCCATGATTATTACTATCGATAACTGAGTGCTTATACAATGCAAAGAGTAGCGTTGACTATATTGTTTTCAACGTAATGGAGAGTTCTGACACATTCCTTGTAAGATAAAGACAAGAGTCGCACTTAGGTGCTTTTTTTGCTGTAGGTTTCGTACTCCACTTGATTCTATTGCCGTGTCGTCGTTTTTAATAAGTTAAGCTGAATTCGCGTTGAGAAATGGCTTTCTACTATGCTAAAGTGAAATTAGCCCGAAAACATTGAACTTAGCTTACCCACTTCCGCTTCTCCATTACTTTACATCGAATTTCCTTTATTCATTTTTCTCTTCAACTTGGGCGAGTTCACAATAACATTGCACAGTTTACTGTATTTC
Organism: Schistocerca piceifrons; assembly: GCF_021461385.2. NCBI lineage: Eukaryota > Metazoa > Arthropoda > Insecta > Orthoptera > Acrididae > Schistocerca > Schistocerca piceifrons. Next base: position 106,554,068 of record NC_060139.1, read on the forward strand.
TTTGACGTTGTTTATGTACAAGTGTCCACAAAATACAGAAAAAAAACGCTTTGCGAAAAGAGGGAAACCAAAATTTTATTTGCACACAATTATTTGTTTCTTTTTATTCAGCACATTTAAGATCTTGCATGCAGTCTATATTTTAATACGCAGTTTTAAAAATAACTTTTTCAGTGCTCGTTGACACGTTACGGAGCCATGATCTACGTCATAGGCACTAGCAGATTACAGTCTGGTGCCGCGCGACGACTACGGTCGCAGGTTCGAATCCTGCCTCGGGCATGGATGTGTGTGACGTCCTTAGGTTAGTTAGGTTTAAGTAGTTCTAAGTTCTAGGGGACTGACGACCTCAGACGTTAAGTCCGATAGTGCTCAGAGCCATTTCAACTAGCAGAGTATCCTACTATTCTAACTACATTACGACTTCAAAAAGTAACTTTCGAATGCCATCCCGGGCTACATATCTATCGCGTTGTCGGAAGAGAGTAAATGTTCTGCGTTTGATGCATACACAATTATGCTGCGGGACGGTTAACAGGAGTATCATGGTGTGGGAGTAAAATGGCGCGGCAGCTGGGGACGTACTCCGAAATGGAAGTAAGCGGGACAGTACAATCCTTGTGGGCAAAGCGTCCAAGTTGTACACAAATCCAAAATCTGACGGTAGGAACACAAAATGTTGTATTGCGTGCAGCCGCAGAGAAATGGTGCGAACAACTTGAACAAGGCCGCACAGACGCTGGTGAAGCTTATCGGGAAAGAAGATCTCTGACACTGACCACGAATGACAATGTCCAATCAATCGACCAATGGATTCACAGCAATCGAAGATTTTTCCAGCGACGAGATCGTTCGCACCTCGGTTCTCGAATTGCTCCGTGAGCAAGGAACGGATTTCTGTCATCGAGGAATTGAACGATTGATAGAACCGTCCAATCTTTGTTCGGTGACTATGTTGAAAAACACTAGCATTTATCTGCGTCACTTGGCAGTGTAATGCAGCAGTCAACAAAAGTTACTTATGTGTGTGTGGTCTGTAACCTAGCTACATTTACGTGAATCTGCATCCACATGATTACTCTGTAATTCACCTTTATGTTACTGGCAGAGGATTTCTTCGAACTACCGTCATACTGTTTCTCTACCGTTCCAATCTCTAACAGCGGGCGAAATGGATACTTAAATCTTTATGTATGAGCTCTGAGTTGTCTTATTTTATTATGATGACCATTTCTCCCTATGTAGGACGGCGAAAATAAAATATTTTCACAACCATAGGAGAAAGTTGGCAATTGAAGTTTCGTGAAATGGCCTCGCCGCAAAGAAAAACACATTTGGTTTAATGATTGCTATTCCGACTCGCTTGTCATATCCGGGACACTCTCTCCCCTATTTCACAACAGTACGAAATGAGATGCTCTTTGTGGTGGTTCTTTTATGTATGGGTTTTATATGTTATGAACAGTTAGAGTTATTTTACTGCTTTACAACTGGAAAATTATTTACGTCAGTGACTCAGTTGTGGAAATTTTCGCAGTCAGTTTGTCCGACACGACTGAAATTTTAGTTGATTGTTACAGATTACTTATTTTTTGTTTTGTGAAAATACAATGTTAGGGAGACTCTCGCAATTTCGTTAAGCGGGGATCGAAAAATTTACCGAAGTCACTTTACTGAAATACGACTCAATATTGGAAAAACTGATGACTTTCTCTGTTTCAAAGGAAGAGCCGCTAATCAAGAAAATTCTCCTTCATTAACATTAAGATATTTATTACGTCTCTGGGCCGTTATCATTTAGAACAAAGGCGCTGACCTCTGCACCAATGTTCCCCTATAAAATTTGCATGAAGACATTAACTTCTCAGCTTCATGAATATAGGAGCTGAAACATATAAAATGTTACACCATTTTTAAGAAATATTTGATTATGTTTAGGCTAAATATAACATGAAACGTACATGTTTTCGTGCCTAGTCACAAAATGGCTCCTTACACTACGAAGAAACAAAAGGGAAGAGAGAGCGATTCCTTTGCAAAAGGAACAGAGATTACAAGTATATTCGCAAATCATATTAATTGATTTCTGACTTTTTGTTATTTTTCTGCGATAATATTTTTTTCGTTACGACGTCAGTTTTGGTATGTTTGCGAAGTTATTCAATATCATTTATATGACTTTATGTGGCGTACCGCGACACCTTCTTTGAACTTTTTCGTTGCTCTCTGTCAATCCTATATGGTAAGGATCTCATACAATACTCCTAATGGGGACGGACCAGCGTGTAAGCAGACTCGTTAGTATACCTAAAAAAATGTTTCAAATGGCTCTGAGCACTATGGGACTTAACTTCTGAGGTCATCAGTCCCCTAGAACTTAGAACTACTTATACCTAACTAACCTATGACATCACACACATCCACGCTCGGGGCAGGATTCGGACCTGCGACCGTAGCGGTCGCGCGGTTCCAGACTGTAGCGACTAGAACCGCTCGTCCACTCTGGCCGTCGTTAGTAAACCTGTTGTAATCTATGGTTTGCCTTCCCCACAACATTATCTGTGTGATGGTTCCAGCTTAAGTTATTCCTAACTGTAATTCATAGGTATTTAGTCGAACTGACAGCCTTTGTATTTGTGTGATTTATCGTATAACTCGAATTTAACCGATTTCTTTTTGTAGTCATGTGAATGACCTCATAATTTTCCTTTATTGAGAGACAACTGCCACTTTTTGCACCATTCAGATATAGCGTTTAAATCATTTTATAAATAGTTTTTGATCTTCTGGCGACTCTACTAGACGGTAAATGACAGCATCATTTGCAAATAATCTAAGAGGGACGCTTAGGCTATCTCCTAGGTCGTTTATACATATTAGGAACAAGAGAGAGCCTCTAACACCTCCTTGAAGAATGCCGGATATTTTTTCCGTTTTACTCGATGCTTCTCCGTCGATTACTACGTACTGTTACTTTTCTGAGAGAAATACACGGATCCAGTCGTACCACTGAAGCGATGCTCCATTGGTATGTAATTTAATTGGTAGGTGGTAAACGGTGTCAAAGGCGTTCTGGAAATCTAGAAATATGGAATCAGTTTGAGATCCGCTATCAAAAGTAAGCCAACGGTCTTGGCGCAGTGGTAACACTCGTTCCCGTCAGATAATAAACGTTAAGCGCTGTTGGGCTTGGTTAGCACTTGGATAGGTGACCGTCCCGGTCTGCCGAGCTCTGTTGGCAAGCGAAATGCGCTGAGCCCTTGTGATGCCAACTGAGGAATAGCACCACCGGTCACGAGAACTGACAACGGCTGGAAGGACAGTGTGTTGGCCACATGCCCCTCCGTATCCAAATGCAGTGACGCCTTTGAGCTGAAGATGACGCCGTGGTAGGTCGGTACCGTTGGACCTTCCAAGGCCTGTTGCGACGGTGTATGAAAAGTAAACTTTCCTCGTTTGATATATTTCGAACTTAGTTCGAAACAGTAACAATGATGTTACAAGTGAATAAATGTGTAAGTTCAGAACAAACAGATTTAATGCTATAATTTCGCTGTTAGCACAACCTGTTATGCGAAATTCACATATAGTGTGTAACATCCACGAGATAAATTTTAGCTACAGTGCGACGAGAGGAAATTATGCCTCTAACTGTTATAAACATTATCTATTCGACATACAAAAAAAACAGTAGAAACGTTGATAAATATTAATTATTTATATTATATTTTATGATGTAATTGGGTATATCGATGTGTATCATACAAAAAACAATGATAATTGTAAATTCCTTTTATGATCTGCGTTTGTCTTCCTTTGTTTTTATCTTTTGTTGGATGGCTTTTGTAGGTTGCGGACTCATATCAAACTGAGGTCTGTTAAGAAATTGTAATTATTTGTTAATTATTACTTGAGAATAGAGTTCATTATTATTATAAATATGAGTGAATAATTATTTGTCACTTTAATTCCTCATTCAATATGGATTATCTGTGTTAATTATTTCTTTCCGCTGCAAGGAGCGCAGCCATTGATGATAGCGATCTGTATCGCGTTTTTTGTCTGTGTTTTCCTTAGAAAAAAATCAAATGTTTGCTTGATGAAGTCTAAATAGTGCACAATACGAAAGTAAGGTTTAATAAGCATTTCAAATACTTATCCTATTTGCTCTAACAATAGAAAGTCTCTATCAATTGTCTGCCGCCATCTTAACAATTACCTCAGCGGCAAATTGAAATTACGCAACTCTGCAGACACAAATGCCGAAGGTAATACAAATGTGTAAAAATAAATGTGCACCGGTGGTCCCGAACTTATTTTAAAGAAAATAAATCGAATCAGATTGGTTCTTTAAAAACAGTGCTCATAGCACTTTTCTAGCTGATGTATGGAGCCGAAATTAATTAAACACGAGTTGTGAAGAATATTTTTTCAGGTAACATACGTCAGTGTTGTGCGCGGCTGATATCCGGTGGTTTTAATGATCATTTTTCTGAAGATAACTGCTTCCATCATAATCAATAGTTGTACAGAATCTGTTGTATGAACTGTGATTTAGTGACACTTACACAACTTACAGACAACACTTTAACACGACGTTAACTTGGAGTCCTTTAGCAACTTGACCAAATCTTTAGCCGGGAGAAAAATTATTTAGTAATTACTCAATGTAATAAAATAAAATTATCATTTTCATTTACAAATTCGTTAAATACCAAACCACTGAATAACACCACGAACGCCGCAAGTCCCAGTTTGATGTTAACAACATATGCTCACTCAGTTGATAGTCTTACAGTAAGGAGCACGTACGCTACCTCTTAATTTGTCATTCTGTTGCGTCTTCCCATCCAGTAGAATCTCGTCAGCAATTAACGTCAAGCGCGGCGCGTATCGAGCACATGCGCGTGAATGAAAAACAACGAGAGTGCATGCTTCATTCATAAGTTGCCTCTGTTTTCCGCAGCGGACTGGGGAGCCCTCTGAGGACGCCCTACCCACTCCGCACAGTGTCAGTGGGCCGTGTGTGCTTCCGCAGGGCCATCGACCGTAGACCAGAGACTTGAGGCCACTCAACGGGATGAGCGCCGGTCTGTGCGTAGCCGCCGTCGCGCCGGCTTACGCAACAATATCCGCCAGCAGCGAAGCCGAAAGCTGAGGAAATTGCGGCCCTGACTCACAGTTTACCTGCACACAAAACACACACACATACACCACACACACACACACACATAGACACAGACACACTAGTGTGCCAGGAGACGACGTTTACTGGGAAGAGCAATATAACACACGCTCCCTCTTTTCCTTGTCGCTGTTTTCCGTCTACAAGCTGGTTATTTATCTCCGTGGAGAGGTATCTCTGATTACATTTTTCACCCTGCTGTTCCCTGTGCAGTACTGTAGAAAGCTGTTTAAGAGCTTCCTTTATCGATAGCATCAGGACACGGCAGAGTTGACCCCAAACGATTACTTTTAACATTCAGGGTTCCCATGAGCACAAGTGTTGACTTTCATTAGTTACAAATGCACGACTGGGAAGCATTTACATGCATGCTCTGAAACTGTGAAGTGAACATCGCCCTGCGTATTAAGATATCATGCAGCTCCATTCGCGTGATCTGCTGGTATAGCTCAAAGTGCAATGTGCTAGCTTTCAAGACAGGGAGGTGAGACAGACCTGGATTGAACCTGCGCTGCAGATTAACAAACGTTGCTCTAAGCTGCCGGTCAGCCCTAGTGCGGTTTTCTGGCTGTTTTCCACGTTTAGGCCAAAGCAAGGCTGATGCACAATGTCCGTCTGAGAAAATACGATACACATTCACTTAAAACACAATCACAGATAGAAAGTAGTTAACACGATTCGCAATAGGTACATACGACTGCTGGTTCTCGGAGTAGAAAGGCTTATAGCCCAAAAGTTAGCCGGCCGGTGTGGCCGAGCGGTTCTAGGCGCTTAAGTCTGGAACCGCGCGACTGCTACGGTCGCAGGTTCGAATCCTGTCTCGGGCACGGATGTGTGTGATGTCCTTAGGTTAGTTACGTTTAAGTAGTTCTACGTTCTAGGCGACTGATGACGTCAGATGTTAAATCCCATAGTACTCAGTGCCATTTGAACCATTTTGAACCCAAAAGTTAAACGTGAGTAAATCTGCCAAATCAAGAGAACAGTGGGCACTGATCGACGAAATACATGACAATATAGAGAAACCGTTCCATTCACGCTTGAAATGTTGGAAGAATCAATGCGTAAGTGCCTCTTTGTACACTGTGGAAGTTCCTTAAAAGAAACGTTATTATTTTTACTGATAGTTTCTATTTATAAATTTAGCATTCGCAGATGCTATGATTGGATTGTGTGAAAAGTTTTTTTCAGAAGTTGCAAACAATAAATTGAAACAGAAGTTAATCTGACTGTGTGATTTCCGAGAAAGTGTACTGAATCGTCTAGTAAAGAAAACCAGATTCTATTTAAGTTCCTTTCAAAAATCATAACACTCTGTTTTATACTTCTTCACTTCTCTGACATGAAATTTGACGAAACCTTAAGCGATTTCTTATAGAATCAAAGGAATTCCCCCAAAATCAGAAATATATTTTTTTCTCTTTTTGGCTTACTTGTGGCAATGAATAACGCTCGGGCAGCTGCTGTATGGAAACTGTTGCTGCTACTGAAAGCTACTAAAGAGGCACGTCTCATTTACTGAGGGCAAACTACCCACAGGTGAACTCAGTGTGGACTGAGCCCACGTAATGTGTCTGCGTTTTAAATTGCGGTTTTGAGTCATTATTTAGTAAATGAAAAAGATTTGGAAATGGATGATGACGTGTAAATTACGTCAATGTTGACTGCTTTACAAGGTGTATTGGCAAATTTAGAACAGTCACCGCACAAAAGCATTCGTCAGTATAATCAAGAACTGCAAAGAAATGGTATTATAAAATATGTATGTTCATAGAAGGTTACATAAGGTTTCACTGATTGAGTTAATGTTTCCTGATTTGTCGCTAATACTATCTAACTACGAAGAGGGGAAAGTTCTGTGTTGGATGCCAAATTCTTATAAAAGTGTGCAGTCAGCAGCTCACACGTATTCAAAGGAAAGAAAAATAATTATCACTTTAGGATGAAGTTTTCATTAAATCGTTAAAAAATCTCTCTCCTTCGCGGTAAAGACACCAAAAACCATATTATAAAATGATTTTCCCCAATAACAATAATTAATATTTATCATTTATGTAATGGCTCGCTTCACGATTACCCAATGCGGACTAACTGTTTCTGCAACCAGCATCTGTGTGGAGCGGCCAACGCAGAGATGTTATTACAGACGTGCAGTGTCACAGATGACATTGCGCGCTGTCTGAGGAACAAAGCAAGCGCGACTGCCGGCTGTGCGTCCAATGTTATAAGGGAAACTGATAGTGAACGAATATGAACACCGCTTTCAGCTGTAGTTAGTTTAATCGTGCCCTCGCGCCGCTATGGGAGTGATACGTAGGGGTAGAGCATGTTTCTAATTCCTTACCGTATACCGGTTCTTGAAACTTGTAATCAGACTTTTCCAGTGCCTTCCAGATTTTCAGCATTTCTCAATCTTATCAATTTCATTGATTACTTAATTAATTTGATCAATTAATTAACCCCCCCCCCTCTGGTAAGCCCTCCAAACCTCCCCTACCCTGTCCCCCTCCCCTACCTAGAAATTGGCGGCTCTGTGGTGGAGAGGAAAGATCTCATGACAGGAAATTCAATTATATAGCAGAGGGTATATTTTTCATTTATAAAAAATTCAGTTTTCAGGGGTTGGATTTCTCTTGCTCATCATTCTCGGCTGTTTGGGAAGGTGCAGGTCTTGTAAAGAAGTAATTACATTGATCTTTTTTTTTTTAAAAAATTCCGATTGCGCAATGGATACCGTCAGGACACACCCATCACACATAATTACATTGTTAAAAATCTTTCGATTGTGAACCATGCACCATCTGCCGTCCCCTGTCCACTGGACCATGCTATTGTTACTTAAACATAGGTAAACTGTTGATTAATCGATAGCATATGCACTGTCGTTACTAATGGTAGTCTGTTTTAACTATATATAGTCTTTTCGTTTACTATGTAATTCTTTTCTAACTGGCGCCTGAAAAATTGTCTGTTCCTATTACCGCCATAGCAATTGGAGTTCAGATTAAAAGTAGATTGTGTGGAGGTATTTAATCAACAATAAATATGGCGGCACCTTAGCCAATGTAAGTTTTTTTTTTTTTTAACAAAGTTGTTAATAGATTGGTCGCTGTGTGGGGAGGGATCGTGAAAGAGGGAATTTTCTTGTTTGTCTTTCAGTGATGACAACTTACCGTCGCGCGTGTCTCGTACCGATCAGATAATTATGGTAAAAAGTACACACGTAAATAACATGGATTTGTGAATGTGCATTATACTGATTTTCTTCTTCAAATGTGTGGGCTTACTTACTTGTAACAAGGAATACAAATGTAAATAAGGCTGTTGTAATACAGCGCAGTTAGTAGAGGAAAACGTGTTTCTGATTGTACTGTATAACGCATTTAAAACAAATTCAGTTATCGTCGTTATTAACCAAACACAGCTGCTATTGTGCTCTTCTGTTTCCGTTTCTGAGTCTTCATTGTACTTACAAGTGTTTTCAGTTGTACATGTTGATGTGTAAAATGATTCGAAAACACAAAACAGTGACGCAGTCCTAATGCTTTTGCAGAAGCACAAATATCATTCATATGTTGGCTGCCCATGTTGTGGTCGGTTAGCGGTGCTTGTTCCTTCAAGGATACACCAGCTCCCAGAAAACTGAATATAGTAGTAAAAGCACAACCCGTCAAGTCTTTTTTTTATTTGCATGGTGGCTGGACATAATCATTAAAATATGCTATCTGCTTTCACAGCCTTGCAGTGATATTCGAAGTAATTCGGGCGAAATGTGAAAGTCTCAGGCGATGTGAGACAAAACTAATCTCTACTTGCCAAGAATTGACTGTAAATGTCCAGGAATACTTTTACATAACTTCAAATCCTGTAGATATTTCTTGAGCTCTTGCCCGTTAATGCTGAAACCCCTTGTTTGAAACTTGTGCAGCGGATGAATAAGCTCACCATTATTTTTTTCATTTTTTCGATTTTACATCATTCAGCAACTCCGCCATAGCTGGTCCCAAGCCCGGTTGAGAAAGAAGGAAGGGGATGAGTAGCACCTCGTTAAAAAACCTTGGTTCACCTGGCCCAGGTGATAGTACCTCGTGAGGGCCCCTTGCCAGGGATACGGTAAAGACCTCAACGGGAGCGAAGGCGGAGAAGATGGACTTCGGTACGGCGGAACTGGTGGAAGAGGCACCTTGTCTCTTTGGGTACAAAAAGAGTACAAGTAGCGACTGTACCCCAGAGGGGAGGCTACAGACAGCGTCTGACTCATGGTGAGCGGCTGACTTTAGGCTGGGCATCCTACTGCCTATGTGGAAAGCAAAGGGAAACTACCACATTACATTCTCAAGCAGTACATGGTATGTCTCTCCATGTGAAAGATTCCGGAGTTAATTCTTACCCACATTCGGATCTCTGGGAGGGGAACACATTGAGAGTAGACATATCTGAAAGGAAGAGAGGGACAGTGAAGGCAGAAAAGATACGGATTGGAACATGGAATGTGAGGACACTACTGCAAGCAGGAAAGCTAGAGAATGCAAAACAGGAGATGAAAAGGAACAGATTAGATGCCCTCGGTTTGTGTGAAATGAGATAGGGAGAGAATGGGGAGATAGAATGTGGAGATTATAAGCTCTTTTCCTCAGGGGAAATCAAGAGTGGAGAAAATGGAGTAGGAATATTGATAGGGTAAAAGTTCAAACATAAGATAATGAAGGTACAATATATTGATGTAAGACTGATGATGATACGACTGAAGGCTACTTCAAAAGATTTGGTGTTAATATAGGTATATATGCCAACCAGCCAGCATAGAGATGTGGAAGTGGAAGAATATTATGAGAAAATACAAACACTCATCCAGAAAGGAAACAGAAATGCTTGCGTTATCATCATGGGGGACTGGAAAGCCGTGGTGGGTGAAGAAAGAGATGAAGATGCAGTAGGAAAATTTGGATTAGGAAGAGGAAATGAGAGAGGTGAACAACTTATTAGTATCTGTAAAGAAAATTCATTTGCAGTAGGTAACACGTTATTTGAACACCACAAAAGGAGACGTTACAGATGGATATCAAATTTGAATAGGGAAAGATATCAGTTAAACTACATCCTGATACAAAAAAGATTTAGGAACTGTTTGAAGAATGCTAAAGCTTATCAAGGAGCGGATATAAATTCAGACCACAACCTAGTAATAGGAGAAATACAAGTGAAGTTGAAAAAAGTCTGGAGAGGTAAAGCAAAGGAAAGACTAAACATAGAAAGACTCAAAGAGGTAGGAAAGACATTAGATTTGGAGAACAGATTCATGGAAAAATGGCAGAGAGGTAATGATGGTGAAAGTGTTAATGACAAATGGATAAAAATGAGGGAAGGACTCATGGACTCTGCCAAAGAAGTACTAGGAATTAGAGTATCCCAAAGCACCAGGAAATAATGGATAACAGAAAACATGTTGAAAGAGATGGAAGAGCGGAGAAAGTGGAGAAGTGTAGAAAATGAAGAAGGCAAAAAGAGGTACAAGAGACTGAATAATGAATTAAGAAGAGAAACTGAAGAAGCAAGGGAAAAATGGATGAAACAGAAATGCCACGAAGCAGAGAAAGTGGAGAAAGAAGGAAAGTATGAAATGATGTATAGACTGTCTAGTGAGAAAGAGGAATAACATGGAAATAGAAAGAGCGCATTGTACTCTAGCAGAAGAACGACAGGAGGTTTCGAACAGATGTCAAGAATATATTGAATGTCTGAATAAGGGGAGTGAAATGCAAAGCGAAATTAAGGTTAAAAAGGAGCAATGTGTGCCGGAAGATGGAAAGGCATTCACCACCTTGGAAGCAGAAGTAGAAAAGGCGCTCAAGGAGATGAAGAATAGGAAGGCATGTGGAACTGATGACTTGCCAGCAGAACTGTTGAAGAGTCTGGGAAACAAGGCAAGAAAAGAAATAGTCTGACTCTGTAACGAGATATATGACAAAGGAAAAGGGCCTGAAGACTTCTTTGCAACAGTTATGATACCAATAGAGAAAAAGAGAAACACTAAAAAATGTGAAGAGCATCAGTCTGATTTCTCATGCAGCTAAAATCTTTCTGGGAATGTTGAACAGAAGGCTATATGGCAAGCTGGATAGAGGAATTGCAGAAGAGCAGTTCGGATTTAGAAAGAGGAAAAGGAACAAGAGATGCTGTTGGCCTGTTAAGAACTATAGGGGAAAGATATATGGGAAAAGGTAGAGAAATCTTTGCTGTTTTTATAGATTTAGAAAAGGCTTTTGACAGAATACAGTGCAACAAGCTGATGGATATTTTGAAGAGGAAAGGAGTGGATTGGAATGAGAGACGACTGATACAGAATCTATATTTACACCACAAAGTACGGATAAGGATTGGAAATGAAGTGTCAGAAGGAAGCAGCATTGGACGAGGTGCTAGACAAGGTTGTTGCCTTTCCCCACTGTTGTTTAACGCATAGCTTGAAGAGATTATTGCGAAAGGCTTAGATGGGAAAAGAGGAATATGCATTGGTGGAAAGAGAATAGAATGTATAAGATTTGCTGATGATGCGGTATTAGTGGCAGAAAGTGAGCGGCCAGAGAATATCATGCTGAAAGATCTGAATGAAGCTTGCGTGGAATATGGAATGCAAATAAACACAGCAAAAACAAAGAGTGTGGTCATCAGTACAAGATGCAGACTGTCCAATATTAAAATAGGACAGTCAACCATTAGCCAAGTAAGTGCATTTAAATATCTTGGAAGGTGGTGAAAACTCGAACTGCCATAGCGAAAGAGGCATAAAACAGAAAGAGGAGACTCTTTTGTGGCAAATTAGATAAAGGTCTAAGGAAAAGGCTTGGCAAATGTTTTGTCTGGAGTGTCTCACTACATGGGGCAGAAACATGGACGCTGAGACAAGAGGATGAAAAAAGGTTAGAAGCATTTGAGATGTGGATGTGGGGGAGAATGGAGAGAATAAACTGGATGGAAAGGGTGAGTAGTAAAAGTGTATTGGAAAGAGTTGGTGAGAGAAGATGTCTGCTGAACGATGTAAGAGAAAGGAAAAAGAACTGGTTGGGACATTCATTGAGATGGGAGTGCTTACTAGTAGATGCTTTGGAAGGATTGGTTTGTGGGAGAAGACTGAAAGGAAGAAGGAGATGCAGGATGATAGACGACATAAAGGGAAGAGGAAAGTATGCAGACCTGAAGAGGATGGCAGACGACTGGACAGCATGGAGAACTACCATGTGAAAACCTGCCTTTTGGCAGAACACTGATGATGACATCATTCTACAACCAATTTTTCGAGCATCACGAGGTGGAATTCTGGCTGTGAAGCCTCTAGCTCTACGGGGTATCGTAGGAGGTGACCTCAATATGCCAACAATGGCTTCTTCGTCACTCATTTCGTTATTTAAACGCCACACAACAACAGGATCATTCTTCATCACGTAACTATAGTGCCACAACTGTAGAATCGTTGTCGTTAGCAGCAGTGAGACAAATAGCACACCAGCGAGAAGTTTCCGAATGGTGCCGACATGAAACAATCAGTACTTTTCGCACGTCACCGATAGTCTCTGTTGGCTGAGGTCCAAGATTATTTTGTTTATGTAAGAATTGCGTAAACAGAGTTGTTTTTGCTAGTGTTGTGAAAATGAACACAAAAATCAGTCATCTGTTTGGAATTTTTTCAAGAAAGTGGGGGATAATAGTCAGTTTGTTAAGTGCACCATCTGCGTTAAAGATTATAAACATGATCAGGGAATAGGACACATTTTAGAGACTACTAAAAAGAAAGCATGGTGGAAAACTAGGAACCACGAATTAGTAATAGAATTGAAAGGTGAGGGATCAACTTGTGAGCTATATCAAGTGCAAGAGGTGCAACTAAAAGAATCTAGATGCTCTATAAAAAGTTATTTTAACAGAAGTCATTTGTACGATGCCACTTAAAAAAAAAAGAAAAAAAAACTTCTTTCTCTTTACGCAAAAATTATTGCTGTCGATATGCTACCGTACAGAACTTTCCAGCACCAAGGTTTGGAAAAAATTGTTTATGCCTTAGACTGCAGATATGAGTTGCCAGATCAAATCACACTTAAATGTTTACTGTTCTCAAAACTATAGCAAGAGATAAAAAATAAATTAGAGGAAGCTCATACAAAATATAATATTTTTCATGTTACAACGGATATGTGGAAAAGCAACGCGAATATAGGCATACTGCCACTGACTTGCCACTTTATTATAGACGAAAAATGGGTTTCATCTATATTAAAAATGACAAAAACTGCAGGTCATGACTTCGCAGATCTATGCAAGTGTGACTAACATTTTTTAAAATGTTTCTTTAACTCGTCAATGCCATGCTGAGTTTAGTTTCATTCTTGTGATCGGTACATGTCGGTGGAAGTCAAGTCGGCGTAACTTTTAAGGTATGTCTTGCCAGTTTCACCCATCACCTCCCCGACCCCACTCCCACACTCTTGTCGATAGAAATCTGACGGCGTCGTGTCATTTGTGTTCTGTTTACCGACACTGACAGCCTTAACAATTCTTCGAATAATTGCATTACAACGGGCTTAATATATTTTCTTATTCATTCCTACAAATAAGCAACACATTTGAACGTACACCATGTGATCAAAAGTATCCGGACACCTGGCCGAAAATGACTTACAAGTTCGTGGTGCCCTCCATCGGTAATGCTGGAATTGAGTAAGGTGTTGTCCCACCCTTAGCCTTGATGACAGCTTCCACTCTCGCAGGCATACGTTCAGTCAGGTGCTGAAATGTTTCTCGTGGAATGGCAGCCATTCTTCGCGGAGTACTGCACTGAGGAGAGGTATCGATGTCGTTCGGCGAGGTCTGGCATGAAGTCGGCGTTCCAAAACATCCCAAACGTGTTCAATAGGATTCAGGTCAGAACTCTGTGCAGGCCAGTCCATTGCAGGGATGTTATTGTCGTGTAACCACTGCACCACAGGCTGTGCATTATGAACAGGTGCTCGATCGTGTTGAAAGATGCAGTCGCCATCCCCGAATTGCTCTTCAACAGTGTGAAGCAAGAAGGTGCGCAAAACATCAATGTAGGCCTGCGCTGTGATAGTACCACGCAAAACAACAAGAGGTGCAAGCCCCCTCCATGAAAAACACGACCACAACGCAAACCACAGCCTATGAATTTTACTGTTGGCACTAAATACGCTGACAAATGACGTTCACCGTGCATTTGCCATACCCACACCCTACCTCCGGATCGCCACATTGTGTACCGTGATTCGTCACACCACACAACGTTTTTCCACTGTTCAATCGTCCAATGTTTACGCTCCTTACACCAAGCGAGGCGTCGTTTGGCGCTTGACGGCGTGATGTGTGGCTTATGAGCAGCCACTCGATAACGAAATCCAAATTTTCTCACCTCCCGCTAACTGTCGCAGTACTTGTAGTGGATCCCGATGTAGTTTGGAATTCCTGTGTGATGGATTGGGTAGATGTCTGCCTGTTACACATTGCGACCCTCTTCAACTGTCGGCGGTCTCTGTCAGTCAACAGACGAGGTTGGCCTGTACGCTTTTGTGCTGTAGGTGTCCCTTTTCGTTTCCACTTCACTGTCACGTCGGAAACAGTGGACCTAGGGATCTTTAGGAGCCTGGAAATCTGCTGTAGAGCCGTATGACACAACTGACACCGAATCACTAGACCACGTTCGAAGTCTGTGAGTTCCGCGGAGCGCCCCATTCTGGTCTCTCACGATGTATAATGACTACTGAGGTCGCTGATATGGAGTACCTGGCAGTAGGTGCAGCATAATGCACCTAATATGAAAAACGTTTGTTCTGGGGGGGGGGGGGGTCCGGATACTTTTGGTCACATAGTGAAGATATCTCTATAATGTGCTTTCTCAAAACATTGTTACTTCTGCGCCCACAGTTTTCACTTGAGAGTTAGTGCGGTAGCAGACTAGCAAGTGAGAAACGAACGCAAACTCCTACACCGTCTGAACAAAAATCAATACAGCATAGCAACATGAGCTGGCAGTGGCGTTACAATTACTGTCTTGATGTTCTGATTACATAAAAGACTTGCTTTTGTGGCTATTTATGCGGAAGTGCTTCCATCGTGTTAGCGAATCGCACTAGAATTAATAATTTCGTTGCTTATGAAACAGCATCAACGTTAATGCATATATATGCCAAAAGGACTACCCATAGCGGTAGTAAATATAGGCCTTACTAACCGAATCGGAACTTACCAGTGGTAATGGGAAGCCCTTAGCTGTTGTGTAATGGAAGCTGTTGTATCACCGCTACAGTGAAGCCGACGAAACGCTGTCATCAGGATCTGTCAACTGCAAACTTTGAGCGGCGCTGGAATGTTATAGCAATCGGTATGGTGGGTGAAGGCTCCAGCACTGCTGTCTCTCGCCGCATCTTTCCTTATCCTTCATTAATACCGCATTGTGCTCTTTATTCGGCTCCGTGAGTTTCCCCCGTCAATGCCGAGACACCCAACACTTCTGCAAGCTACACACTTTATGTCAACTGCATTAAGATCAGCAGTGCTGCCGAAAAAAATGGCTCTGAGCACTATGAGACTTAACAGCTGAGGTCATCAGTGCCCTAGAACTTAGAACTACTTAAACCTAACTAACCCAAAGAGATCACACACACACACCCAGGCCTGAGGCAGGATTTGAACCTGCGACCGTAGCGGCCGCGCGGTTCCAGACTGAAGCGCCAAGAACCGCTCGGCCACACCGGCCGACCATCATTTAACACGTTGACTGTTAATATGCTTGTGACATTATTAGATCCTAGGTTTAAAAACTTGTTTTATGGCATTTCAAGAGACAGAGAACGCTGCAAAAGTACTTCAGAAGAGTATGTTGCTATCATCGCATCAACTACAAGAATAACACCTAAAACAGAAGAATCCATGAGTAGTGCTAATACGTCTACTGATAAGTCTAACAGTTTGCAATAGGATGGTCTACATTTTTCGCCCAACTAACAACAGCGTAACGTCGATGTCGTTACACTAGTCAGTGATTCCATAATTGACCTACATCAATATTCTGAAAAACTTGTAACATACAAGCACGCTTGTGTATTAGAATATTGTGCAAAATCTAACAGTATGTTTCGTGTCACGTCCAGTAAATTTTTGTGGCGTCCAGCGACTTCAGTTCCTGCAGAGAGGGTTTTCCCCAAGGCAAGATAAATAATTTCTTAGAAACGCAACAGCCTATAGGAGAAGAATTTGAGTACCGTATGTGTATCTTTTAATGTTGTATTTTGAACAACAGACTAAAGGAGAAGGGTTTAAATACTGGACATTTTATAAAGCAAAATGTGTATTTTAAGCAATAAAAATTGTTAGAAAGCTATGTTTCATTTAAAATACCTGCTCGAAACAATCGATTGTTAGTCATTACATCGATATTTTTTTAAAATCTTATCGATAATATCGGATGTGTCAACTATCGATGTTTAAGTAACACTAGACCGTGCGCAATGCCGTCTCACGCCACCGCACACACAACTCTCTCGAGGTTCTGCAACGCGTGGCTGTGCCACCTGCAGGTGTCCGCTCAGGTCCGCGACTGACAGACTGGATGTCATACTAATCCCTGAACAAAAGATTCCGACAAAATTCCTGTCGAAACCCATACTCTTTCTCTGGTACCGCGCACCGCGGATTTTGAATCCGCGACAGACGGCACCGACGTCGAAGACCCCAAGACGTCTCTGCACCATCGCGCCGTAAGCTGTGGCGGCGCACGCCTCCTGGCCCACGTTTAACGTGAGGGCGCCACAGTGGAACACGTGGTCCCAGCGGCCAATAGCGGCGTCCCCGATCATGTATTAAGCGCCTGCCTCTCGCTCCGCCAGTCAGTCTAATCTCTGTGTGCGTCTATTGACATCTTGCCTCAGACAGCATACTTACGTTACTTTGTTCCATGTGCGAGTGGATGTGGTTGATTCGTGAGGTTCTTGTGACTCCGTTGTTTCTTGCTTGTCGTGGTTCATAAGGTCTCGCCCGATTGTACTTCGTTGTTTGTGTCCGTCCTCTCCGTTTGGTTGTTCGCGGGCCGCTCCGTGGGTCCCGCCGTGCTTTCCTTCACGGCAACCCCGTGGCCGTTCCGGTCGCGGTTACAACACTTTCTCTGTTTTTCCTCGTGTCCTGGCGGGCCTGCATCCGCCGTCGGTCATCGTCAGACCAAACTAATAACAAGGCGGCGTTTACCTGGTGAACGTGTATGGAATACCGACGCGTGCGAGAACTCCATTGTCCTTCCAAGGCAATTGGCTGATTGGGAACCATTCCAGAAATACTGCTGAAGTCAATAAATAATTAATTTCTGGCCACGTGGTAGCGATATAGGGGAAATAAGGCGAACGTGATAGCTCACCGCTCCCACTCGCAGTCAGTCTCTGGAAGAAGAAGAACCATGAAGGCGAAGATCCCCATCTGCCTCTCCATCACAGAAGAAGCGTGAAAGTAAGTACTCATTACATGTGGTTGCTACTATTACTGCATGTAGCAGTTCCCTTTCTTTGTTTAACTCTATGTCATTGTCTGATTCTTCTTCTTCTTCTTCTTCTTCTTCTTCTGCTTCTTTGTTCAGTGACCTCTGTTATGTCTTAACCAGAAGCAGCTGCCATTACCTCGTCGGACTTGCATCGAACACTGGCCTGTCAGGATCAGCAGCACTATGGGATCCTGTAGCGCACATAGCTCACTTGCTGGAGCAGGACAACAAGCTGCTACTGTCTGCGCTGCTCATTGCTTTAGACACCCAGCAAGACCCCGACTCTCAGAAGAATTGTGTCGAGGGCTCTACACCACATGGTGCAGGTCTCCGACGTATGCACCATCCCAGAACAATCCGGTGTTACTGCAAGGACAGAGTGTTGCTGTGGTGGATGAGAACCTGCTGATTCTCCCCCGCCCCCGTCCCCCTCCCCAAGTGCTCTACTGCTTTTCACTTCAACTTATAATTTAACAGGTAATGGGACAAAGCGCTTAAATATTGGTGTAGAAGAATCACTGAACATTGACTAGCGTTGTGTTAGAGATTGAAAATACATCGAGAAATGCGGTTTACAGAGTTGGAATGAGATGAATTGTGGCGTGCAGAGGATTGCAAATGGTTCAAATGGCTCTGAGCACTATGGGACTTAACATCTCTGGTCATCAGTCCCCTAGAACTTACAACTACCTAAACCTAACTAACCTAAGGACATCACACACATCCATGCCCGAGGCAGGATTCGAACCTGCGACCGTAGCGGCCACGCGGTTCCAGACTGAAGCGCCTAGAACCGCACGGCCACACCGGCCGACGCAGAGGATTGCATCAACGAACAGATGACCTCTGAGTATTCTCTATCTTCGGACATTTATTGTACGAATCTGACGCTTTCTATAACATCATTGTACAATGGTGCGACACTCAAGGTCAGATCTGGAGATCGATCCACTTCTCTGCAACACTTCACCGTTACAAACTCGTTTGGTCCTCGGATGGCGCTATCCCTTGTGCGGGAAAGACTAAACCGTGGGCTGCCTTGTGTTCAAACGGTATATAAAGACATCGTGAATTATCTCCATATGCATAGTGTGAATGCAGATGATGTGCAGCAGTACATCAATACGATGTCAACAGAAATAGCTAATGAAACTCTCCTCAGTTTGAGACAAATACAGGGTGTACATAAAGTACGGGAACAGTTTCGATTATTTATTGCACAGGAACCAAACACTGTACAGATATCATACATATGTCATTTTGAAGAGAAACCCTGAACATTTTCTTTCATGTATACCGCCACAGCGTAGTTTGGTAATTTGCCGATAGTCAGCACCAGTCGCAAACATGGCGAGTTCAGCTGCGGAGCGTGCTTTCTGTGTTTTGGAGTTCGACAAAAACAAGTGTGCTACAGCTGTTCAACGGATGTTTAGAACCAAGTACGGTAAGAAGCCACCGACAAGGAAGGCCATTTACCACTGGCACAAGAAATTCGTTACGACGGGTTGCTTGTGCCCGGCTAAGAGAAGCGGACGTCCCAGTGTGAGTGAAGTAAATGTGGAGCGCGTACGAGAGACATTCGTAAGGAGTCCAAAGAAATCGGTACGTCATGCATCCCGTGAACTCGAAATGGCTCCAATGATAGTGTGGAAAATCTTGCGGCAGAAGCCGTCTATGAAACCATTCAAACTGGAGCTAGTGCAGAAGCTCAATGACGAAAACAAAGGCAGGTTTTGAGTTCTGTTCGCAGTTGCAACAACTGAATGAGGATGGGGACAGCATTGTTGATCACTTAATTTTTAGCTACGAAACCACGTTTTAATAGGAAAGTGAACAGGCATACTTGTCGAATCTGGGGTACACAGCATCCACATAAATGCATTGAATTTGAGCGTCATTGCCCAAATGTAAATGTCTTTTGTGCCTTGTCACTTCGAAAACTGTACAGGCCATACTTCTTCGCCGAGAGCAGTGTCACTGGATATTCCTATTTGGACATGTTGCAGCAATGGCTAATGCTTCAAATTCAATCGGACTCTCCGTTCATCTTTCAGTAGGATGGGACTCCACCACATTTTCATCGTGAAGTTCGTGGGTACCTGAACACGGAGCTGCCGCATCGACGGATCGGACTTGCTACAGAACTGGACAGCTGTTTCATAAAATTGCCTCCCCGATCACCAAATCTCACACCGTGTGGCTTTTTTCTGTGGGGACACATTAAAGATCTGGTGTATATACTGCCTCTACCACGTGATGCAGCAGAGCTCCGGGAGAGAACACGGGAAGCGACTGTCAAAGTCGACGATGCCATGCTGGGAAGGGTATGGCAAGAATTCGATTACTGTACTGATGTCTGCTGGGTCACTCATGGTTCGCATATCAAATGTTTATAAAAAAACTTTCTGCGTTTCTCTTCAAAACTCAATATGTATGACATCTGGACAATGTTTAGTTCTTGTTAAATAAAAAATTGAAAGTGTTCCCAGACTTTATGTACACCCTGTACATGCTGAATTAACTGCATACATGAAACAGTTATTCAGGGATTACTGTAAAAAATTAATCAGTTGTTTTTGTTGTTGTTGTTGATGTAATGCAACCTATGTATCATTTCTGAAATATAAAAAATAATAGATATAATCGCAAATCTTTGTTGTTTTTCTTATTAAACTACCCCATCATTATATAATGTAAGATGTAGCCATTGCAACTCACTCGGTAAGATGATTGCACTGTAGTGGCTACATATTATTATTATTATTATTATTATTGTTATTACAAGCATTCAGTTCTTCTATAAAGGTATTTTATACACCAAAACCTGACGTACTCAGTATCATGACCAGGCGGGTAAAGCATCAAGACGTTGTTGTAAGAGACTGGTCTTGTGGAGATGCAAAAGAATACCTGAAGAAGAAGAAGAATGGAATATACGAGCACTCCATCCAATTGTGACAAGACTAATGTCCTCATGACGCTGGTAACACAAGTAGACGGAGTACGACTTTAACATGTTGTGTATTTTCAAAAACACTGTTTCAGCTCAAGTACCAGCTATTACAGGAGATATTTCACGGCGTAAAAGGCGTTACATACATGACATTCAGTGAAAGTGGTGATACCCTCCCGCCTGTCTTCATGTTTGAGGATGTCGCTGTTGAAAATAAGACCAAATTCGAAAATATTTCTGTTTCGGTGATCATATGGGTGCTGATGTACCTTATCTGTTCCAGAATCCCGAAACAGTTTGTTAGGGGTAATGCAAATCTCATTATGGCCTTCAAACAAGACAATTTCAATTTGAAACACATTTACCAAGCACATGTGGGAACTGACATGTCGTTCCATGATTTTGTAAAGATATGTGCCGATTGCTGGAATCATTCACAGTATGGATTTCTCGTTATTGATAAAATAAGAAACTGAATGATGGTACGTACAGGCGAAACTTCCAAGAGTTTCTGTACATACAGCCCAGTAAGAGAGCTTAGTACTCCAGTATACGCTGCACCATTGACAAATTCGCTCGCAGGTCTAGATCTCAACACGAGAGAATGGGTGTACGTACACAGAACATTCGCTTGTACAAAGGGTGTCCAAACAGATTTGCACTCTCTAATTTTTTTATTTTTTGCAGTGGGAGAATGAAATGTTTTGTAAACATACTTGGAACATGTAACTATAAGTGGGTATATACAAGTATTTACTTTTAGTTGCAGGTGAGCCATAACGGACCGTGAAGTAGATGTCAGGTTGCGACAACGGTCGGTGATGGAGTTCCTTTTAAAGACCGGCGATGACTCTACTACATCGAATAACAGGAAGTTGCTCCCTGTTTATAGGGAGGACGCAGTGGATCGCAGCAGTATCCAGCGGTGGTTGCAGAGGTTTAAAGAAGGTGATTTCTCTCTAATGGACACTCCATGATGCGGTAGACCAACGACGGCAATGCGTGATTTGAATATTGGAACCTGGCTCCACAATTAACCGGGAACGTTACTGTGGTCATTATGAGGAGTTTCCGCTTTTCTGTCTAACGGCAGCCCACAAATACGACAGTCAACCGTGTTATTATACAAATCTTCATTCTCCTTCGTTTTGGTCATGGAAACGTTGTCGCTGTAAAGCTTATCAACCTCCCATTAAAGTTTTTCGACCTCAGTGAGCAGCCAAACTGCAGGATTATCCCCGACATAAGATTTGTAGTGGTTAAGACTCGAATCATAGGACGATACAAATTGGTATGCTCCCACATATGATATGCGTTTCTCTGTAAAGGTGGTTTGTGAGGCTGCAGAAGATCACAGGAGCTAGCAGCCATTCGGTGTCGGCGTACAGTACAATCGGGTATCACTCCTGGTGGTGAGCGTTTTTCAACTGTATGAATTTGTTTTCCTCAGTAATGATAACAACAAGTACAGGGTCCTTGGAAGCGCAATCTACTAGATGCGCTGCTAATATCTTGTCTGAGGGAAAGGTATTGAGGCACCTTAAGCAAATATGCTGTTTACCGTTATCATTACTCAGTTGGGCGAAAAGGAGTTGGAACATGTCTTTGATCTAAACATAATGATAATAGCCTTTCTCCCTATTTCCTCATCGGAGAATAAGAGCATGTTTACACGCATCTTACGTTCACCTGCAAGTTTTGAGAAATGGAGGGAGCCGATAACAGTATGGCTGTCTTGCTCATCTGGCTTGCTTTTTCTCTGCTGGCCATAACATGATCCGATATTCCAGTAGTCTGTGCCTCAAATTTAGGTATGTCCTGGATCTTGACAGAGAACGCCATACCATCAAAGTTAAAACACTTATGAATGTCAAACGATCAATCATATCGATATGTGCGCTCTGGAGTCCGTTTAATATTTCTTTCGCAAGCCGGGAATGACCGTGGAAAACATGCCTGATCCTTTTTATTTTTTACATTAATACATGTCTGCTTCTTATCTATATCTTTAGGTAGCTTGAAACAGCTAGACCCTCCAGTTATCGGATCATAGACATGTGTATATATGTCCAGGAGTAGTGTTCAAAAAAATGGCTCTGAGCACTATGGGACTTAACAGCTGTGGTCATCAGTCCCCTAGAACTTAGAACTACTTAAACCTAACTAACCTAAGGACATCACACACATCCATGCCCGAGGCAGGATTCGAACCTGCGACCATAGCAGTTGCGGGGTTCCGGACTGCGCGCCTAGAACCGCGAGACCACCGCGGCCGGCGGTAGCGTTCAGCTGAGTGCTTTAGCTGACCGTCTCACTTCCATCTCGGAAAACCCGGCCAGTATATCACTCAAGGTGGATTTACGAAACCACTTGGCGATTGACGTGCTCCTTGTTATAACGCCATTTTCCCCTCAGAGCTAATGAAGACTTGTCTCTTCAACATCCGAATCAACTTTAGGGGGGGGGGGGGGGGAGGCTGTGACAGTTCGATGCAGAGCACCGCACTGCATTTAGTGACGAGATACCGCAGATCATTGACTACCTTGAGAAGCTCCTTTTCCACGACAGAAAGGCACGATCCTAGAAAATGAATAGGGTCTCGGTACCCTCCTGCCGGATTCTCAATCTTTGTGAACGAGATTTGCTCCTCAAAGGCGTCTGCAATGACCAAGTATTCTAACTGTGGTGTGGTGTCACTGACGTAATGTCCTTCACTAAAACGACGGGAGAGGGAACTGCCACTAGCCACAGGATCGTTGCTCCTACTAATACTATAGTTACGACTAGTCGATGAGGTTGTTTTCGGTGACATGTTGAGGGGTATGTGCTGTACCTCATGAGATCGTCGGGGATGTGACAGCGGCGGAGGAGGAGAAGACATTGCGGAATCGGGCCGCTGCGAGCAGCCTGGTTGCTTTAGCCCTAATCCGCTAGCCTAAGGGATGACAGTCCATGGACACCAGAGTGGCGCAGTAGCGGCCACTGCAGGGGCGGCAGAGATGGAGTCAAAGGCAGTGGCGGTGGCGGCTTCCCACGATGCAGCTAGTGGCGCTCTTGCTGATGAAGCACACCTCAGAGGACGTCATTTCACTCGTATAGTCTTCACTGCCCCCGGTACTCGAGCCACGGCTTATTGTGGGAATTGTCCCCCTGACGCAGCCGCTGTAGAATGATGAAAAAAAATTAAGTACAACATTCTAGACATCGCCTGCTGTCGCTGCTGCTCCAGGGGAAGAAAGAATAGAGATTATTTGCATTTAGAGTGAGAATGTATTACCTATTTCACTCTGGCTCCTTGGCATCCCCCTCATTTCCTCACGACGACGAAGGTCTTCCTCCATCTCCTCCATATTCTGCGGCATTTCGCCCTCGCCTGAATTGGGGAGGGCCCATCGATTCATCTTTCTTATATCACCTGCAAAATAAGGATCTAACAATAAAAAAAAACATACACACACAAAAACTACAGGCAACAAAAAACTTTTTTTTTTCTAAGAATATACACGCACAAGAGATCTGCGATGGCTCCTGCATATCTCAGACTCATATTCCTTCCTGTCCCCATTCGTCATCTGTCAGGAGATCATCTACAACAACCAAGAATTTGCACCGTACTACATATACAATGAAATTTAGTTACATATACATAGTATTACGGGGATGAAAAAAATTAATGGATATATATACTCAAACAATACTAAATTTTTAATTAAATGAGAAAAGAAGTAACGTTTATCGATTTTCATCCTCGAAATTATCTACAGTAACAACAACATTTACATAAACAATCACACACACACACACATATATATATATATATATATATATATATATATATATATATATATATATATGCTACTTACAATGATATTGCTGAAGCGATTGGACCTCCACCTCCACCTCCAGCTCTTCCACGGATTGGTGTATATATGCTGAAAGAACAAGAAAGAAAGTAACACCTAGATCTTAATTTGATACTGTGAAGCTTTTTACGAAAATGTACACTGTGAAATCCGACCTCATGCTATGAAATTAAATGTATGCTTACCTGGTAATCCCCATTGCCTCAGGCGTTTGCTGACGCTGGATTGCCACCTCCACTTCTTGCTGCTGATCGCTTCATTTTTTTCCCAAATAAACCGGTAGCAGACACACACACACACACACACACGAGCGAGGACAACACAGTCGAGCTGACCCCACCACGGACGATAGCAGAATGAGAGCGACTGCACCATGATGAGGATTTATATAACCTCCCCCCCCCCCACATTTTTCCCAGAGCCAATATCAGCTGCGGTCGTGTGCGAACCTGACGCTGTTTTGCAGCTCCGCAGTTACGACCATCCGTTGGGTAGGAAACAATTGTGATAGTATATTTAACAATATTTTGCAGGATCGTCTTCGGAGTTTAGACGCTCATTTACTTTTTTTCGAGTGTATTTTGCCATAATGTATTTCCGTTCCACGTGCACCTTGGAGGACAGTGCAGTGTTTTGTGTGCGAGTGCATTTGAAGCAAATTGCTTAAAGCGACATCTGAAAAATGTGTCGAGGTGTTAAATACTTTTCCTAATTTGTTTATTCATGCAGATGTTTCGGAGTAGTGGAGGAAGACTCAGAGGTTTAACAAGTGTGCCGCAGTCGTATTTCAGTGTCAGTGATGGTATACATCGCAAAATTGACGCAAGCTATTGTGCAGCGATCTGTTTGAAAGTGCATTTACGCCATATTCGATAGTGGAACGTTCGAGAAACAGTCTCAAAATGTTTATGTGAATTCTCTGCGAAGCACTTAATTGTTAATAGCAGAGTAGTGATGTAGATGTATAATAGCTTAAGGCCGCTCAACGCTGACGTTATGAATAGATGTACTGTAAGCCTACGTGTAGATGTACACTATGTGATCAAAGGTATCCCGACCCCACCAAAAACATACGTTTTTCGTATTAGGTGCACCCACTGCCAGGTACTCCATAACAGCGACCTCAGTAGTCATTGGACATCGTGAAAGAGCAGAATGGGGCGCTCCGCGGAACTCAAGGACTTCGAACATGGTCAGGTGATTGGGTGTCACTTGTGTCAAATGTCTGTACGCAAGATTTCCACCCTCCTAAACATCCCTAGGTCCACTATTTCCAACGTGATAGTGAAGTGGAAACGTGATGGTACACGTACAGCACAAAAGCGTACAGGCCGACCTCGTCTGTTGACTGACAGAATGCTGACAGTTGAAAAGGGTCGTAATGTGTAATAGGCATCAACCAAGGAATTCCAAACTGATGCAGGATCCACTGCAAGTATTATGACAATTAGGCGG
The DNA here is from genome assembly GCF_021461385.2 of Schistocerca piceifrons. Taxonomy (NCBI): domain Eukaryota; kingdom Metazoa; phylum Arthropoda; class Insecta; order Orthoptera; family Acrididae; genus Schistocerca; species Schistocerca piceifrons. The sequence continues at coordinate 106,580,056 of NC_060139.1, forward strand.
GAGGTGAGAAAACTTGAATTTCATGGTCGAGCGGCTGCTCATAAGCCACACATCAAGCCGATAAATGCCAAACGACGCCTCGCTTCGTGTAAGGAGCGTAAACATTGGACGACTGAACGGTGGAAAAACGTTGTGTGAGTGACGAATAAAGCTACACAATGCGGCGATCTGATGGCAGTGTGAGCTATGGCGAATGCCCGGTTAATATCATCCGCTGGCGTGTGTAGTGCCAACAGTAAAATTCAGAGGTGGTGGTGTTATGTTATGGTCGTGTTTTTCATGGAGGGGGCTAGCACCCCTTGTTGTTTGGCGTGGCACTATCACAGCACAGGCCAACATTAATGTGAAGTACCTTCTTGCTTCCCATTGTAGAAGAGCAATTCGGGGATGGCGATTGCATCTCAACATGATCGAGCACCTGTTCATAAAGCACTGCCTGTGGCAGAGTGGTTACACGATAATAACACCCCTGTAATGGACTGGCCTGCACAGGGTCCTCACCTGAATCGTATGGAACACCTTTGGGATGTTTTGGGACGCCGACTTCCTGCCATGCCTCACCGACCGACATCGATACCTCTCCTCAGTGCAGCACTCCGTGAAGAATGGGCTGCCATTCCCCAAGAAACCTTCCAGCACCTGACTGAACGTATGCCTGCGAGAGTGGAAGCTGTCTTCAAGGCTAAGGGTGGGCCAACACCATATTGAATTCCAGCATTACGGATGGATGGCACCACGAACTTGTAAGTCATTTTCAGCTAGATGTCCGGATACTTTTGATCACATAGTGTACCAGTTGTCTGTACTTTCCTTAACGCAAGTCGGTAATACATAATCAGACACTCCATTTTATCTGGAGAAAGGTTTCTGAAGGTGAAATGTTATATTGCTGATATTACTGCCATTTTATTGAGGAGACTGTTTTAAGTGACATCTTGGCAGCAGCTAACACAAATTAGTGGGAGTTTGCTTCGCCTTAACACAGCGATCCTTACACAGTCCCAACAGTAGCTGAAAAACGAGAACGGTACTCGCTTAGGCACACAGAAAATAATTAAAGTTTGCTATCGTACCGAAGAGGCTGAGTGTATATTTTTTTACACCAACGAGCATACCCGGCGACAATTGATATTTCGGTTATTTCTGCGTTTCTCTAGGAACCTAGACCACCACATCTCCACTCGTTATTATTATTTGCTGGTTGCAGCATCCGGACACTTCATAGGTGCGTTGCAAGTAGACGTATTCACCCCAGCAACACGTCACGAATGTTGCGTCTTCTATAGATGTGTCCTTTTCGCAGAAGATATCGAGACCATTGGTAGCACTCACTTTGCCTGCAGTAACGATCGCGACAATGATTAGTAGGCTGTCTGACTATTTTCAATATGTATTCAGGAACTGCAATACTTTTTTATTGATCGCGAGAAATTTCATTGTGGAATTTCTACAACCCATAATCACAACCCATAATCAGTATTATATACGGCAGCTGCCCGCACTATACCTTTCTGCATGCTCTTTTACCCTTATCCTCGCACTGCCTGGCCACCCCTTCGTGTCTCTGTTCACCAATGGCAACCAGTCAGGGGCTAGAAAAAGGCAACGCTTCCTTACAATGGTGTGCTGGAAGTGGGAGAAGACAATACCTTCTCCAACCATTTCACATACCCAACCAAGGACCCAGAGCGTTATCTCAACACAACGAGCGTCACCCAGTTAAGTGTATCCCATATTGCACAATATTACAGTTCTCCTGTCTCCCATTAACCCAACGTTATATTTTAGATTTTGCAGGTCTGACCATAGAGGCCAATTAGCCAACGTATTATAAGGTACTTCAACTAAGGTTACTTTCCTTTGTAAAGTGATTACACCAGCTCTGTGTTCGACTACGATTTTTTCATCCATTGGACAGAATATCCAACCGTTCAACAAATTCGTATTCTAAGAACACAGAAGAAACTATTTTGATATTTTCACAGCCGTTCATCGCATCTTAAACGTGATACGTAGGTGACGTGCGTCTCCCCTACTCGTATTATTCTTTAGCTACAAGACAGAATACGAGGTGCGACAATAAAGTAATGAGACTGACGTGAAAAAAAATGTTGCTTACCGCTTTAGTCAAGTTTAGTATTGTCCCCTTCAAAGGAGTTCCCTTATGATTGCACACACTTTTTCCAGCGCTTCTGCCATTGATGGTAACATTTCTTGAACTCATCTTCTGTAATATCCTCCAAGACCCTCGTCATAGCTTTTTGGACATTTTGTGTTGTTTGACAATGGTGTCCATTGACCGCCGTTTTGACTCTTGGAAATAGAAAAAGTCACACGGAGCGATATCTGGAGAATAAGGTGGCTGTGGTAGTACTGAAATTGCTGTTGCGCATATACACTTAGGTGACAAAAATCATTCACATTTTACAGGTGGCGGTAATATCACCTACACAAGGTAAAAAAATGGCAGTGCATTGCCGCAGCTGTGATTTGTACCCAGCTTATTCACATCAAAAGTTTAACGGGATTATGACCGCGTGCCAGGAGGGAACAGGCTTTGACGCGGTATGGTAGTTGGAGCTACACACATGGGACATTCTGTTTCGGAAATCGTCACGTAATTCATTATTCAGAGATGTGCAGTATGAAGAGTCTGCTGAAAATACCAAATTGCAGGAATTACCTCTCACCACAGACAACGCAGTGGTCGACGGCCTTCACTTACCGGTCTACGACGGACAGTAGTGCTAACAGGCAAACAAAACTGCGTGAAAAAACCGTAGAAATCAATGTTGGACGTACGACGAACATATCCGTTAGGACAGCTCGGCGAAATTTGTCGTTAATGGGCCGTGGCAGATGACGAGCGACGCAAGTGCGCTTCCTAACAACACGACACCGCCCGCAGCGCCTCTCCTGGGTTCATGACCATATCGGTTGGACCCTAGACGACTTGAAAACCATTGCCTTGTCAGATGAGTCCCGATTTTAGTTGGTAAGAGCTGATGGTAGGGTCCGAGTGTGGAGTGGACCCCACGAAGCTATGAACCCAAGATTTCAATAAGGCACTGTGCAATCTGATGGTAGATCGATAATAGTGTAGGCTGTGTTAACGTGCAGTGGACTGGGCCCTCTGGTGCAACTGAACTGATGACTGACTGGAAATTTTTCTGTACTGCTTACTGGTGGCCAGTCTGCAGCTCGTGGTGTCACGGTCGCGGTCTCGCTTCCCGAGCATGGGGTCCCGGGCTCGATTTCCGGCGGGGTCGGGTAGCGGGGTTGGGTACTTTCACCTGCCTCGAGATGACTGGGTGTTTGTACTGTCCTCATCATTTCATTATCATTCAGGAAAGTAGCGAGATTGGACTGAGCAAAAGTTGGGAATTTGTACGGGCGCTGATAACCGCGCAGTAGAGCACCCCACAAACCAAACATCATCATCATCCGAGAGACCATTTTCAGCCATTCATTTGCTACATGTTCCCAAATAACGATGGAATTTTTATGGATGACAATGCGCCACGTCACCGAGGCACAGTTGTTCGCGCCTGGTTTGAAATGAATTGAAATGAGTCTGTGGCATTGTTGGCCGGGAGGCCCCATGGGGGGAAGTTCGGTCACCGAGTCGAAGTCTTATTTCAGTCGACGCCACATTGGGCGACATGCGTGCTGGTGATGAGGATGAAATGATGGTGAGGACAAACCAACACCCAGTCCACGAGCGGAGAAAATCTCCAACCCAGCCTGGAATCGAACCTGGGCCCGCTGCATGGGAGGCAAGCACGTTATCACTCAGCCAAGCAGGCGGACGCCTGGTTTGAAGAACATTCTAGACAACTCAAGCGAATGATTTGGCCACCCAGATCACCCGACAAGAATCCTATCGAACACTTATATGATGTAATCGAAACGTCAATGTGTGCTCAAGACCCTGAATTGGCAACACTTTCGCAGTTATTGACGGCCGTAGAGACAGCGTGACTCAATATTTCTGCAGGGATTTCCAATTAATTGTTCAGCCCATGCCACGTCGAGTTCCTGCACTGCGCCGGGCAAAAGGAGGTCCGACACGGTGTTTGGAGGTATCGTATGACTTTTATCACTTTACTGTATTAAGTATGGCAACGGCCTTGCCGCAGTGGTAACACCGGTTCCCGTCAGATCACCAAAGCTGAAAACTATCGGGCTGGGGTAGCACTTGGATGGGCCACCGTCTGGGTCTGCCAAGCGCTGTTGGGAAGTGGGGTTCATTCAGCCCTTGTGAGGCCAATTGAGGAGCCACTTGACGGAGAAGTAGCGGCTCCGGCCACGAAAACAGATAACGGTCGAGAGAGCGGTGTGCTGACACATGCCCCTCTGCTTCCGCATCCAATGACGCCTATTGGCTGGGGATGAAACGGTGGTCGGCCGGTACTGTTGGGTTTTCCGAAGCCTGATCGCGAGGAGTTTAAAATGTACTAAATGTGCGCGCGCGCGTGTGTGTGTGTGTGTGTGTGTGTGTGTGTGTGTGTGCGTGTGTGTCCTACGACTATTCCTTTCAGTATTTGTGGTTGAATCGTTTTTCACTTGTATACAGGTTTATAAACACTGATATGAGTATTCCACTTCACTGATGTTAAAAGCCCTGCCATCGTCAACAATGAGAAGGCGACTAATAAACTTGTATGTATGTATGAACTGGGGACCTAGAAACGACGGAAAGGCTTCGGTCCCGCCGTAGCCCTCAGTAGTACACAACCCCACAAAAAGCTACAACAGTCCACTCACCCCACACCCCACCGCAGCCCCATGAGGCGGAGTAAGGGGAACCAGCCCTCATTCGCCGAGGCAGATGGAAAACCGCCTTAAAAACCATCCACAGACTGGCCGGCACGCCGGACCTCGACATTAATCCGCCGGGCGGATTCGTGCCGGGGACCGGCACGCCTTCCCTCTCGGGAAGCAATGCATTATACCGCACGGCTAGCCGGGCGGGCAGTAATAAACTTACTTAACAATCATGACCTTACTTTCTACTACTCCTGCTTAAGTCTCTCAGTTTAGTAGTTGCATTCCAGTGAATGGAAGACGCAGAGAACGTTTCTATGCCGCGTGGTTTGAGGCGCTACGTCACGGACTGCGCGCCACCTCCCGCCAGATATTAGAGTTCTCCCTCGGGCATGGGTGTATGTGTTGTTCTTAAGTTAGTTTAAGTAGTGTGTAAGTCTAGGGACTGATGACCTCAGCGGATTGGTCCTTTAGGAATTCACACACATTTGCACATTTTTTGAACATTTGCATAGGGGGAATAAAATATGTTAGTAACGAAACAAATTATTGTTTCTGATTGTTTTTATCGCACATTGCCACCGAAGGGCGTGATTCATTCTTCACATCCACTTTCTAGAAAAAATGAGACTATGGGAAACAATTAACTATTCATCCCTGTGAGAGACGTCAAAACATGCATTCATAAACTTCAAGAAATTGGCAAAACTGTCATCTTGCTCATGCGCATCATCTTTAGTAAAAGCGGCTACCAATTTCCTATTGAAATGGTACCGGACCGGAAGATAGCCTTTTCTAACCTTCGTAGAATAATTACTCTTCAGTATTTATTTACCTGGAGCGCCCCCCCCCCCCCTCCCGCACCCCTTCGGGCGTTCGTCTTCCTTGCACTTTCAGACATACTCAACCTTTTTCACAATACTAGTCATGATATTTTCTCATATTACCCTTACCTATTCGCCTTCTTCATGTGAATACGTGTTTAAAACCAGAAGCAGGTATGGAGCCCTAATCAGTGAAACAGAAGTAAAACCCTTTCGGTGCAATACATTTTGAGTTATAACTCCAAAATTAATTACGCAAGCAATGTTAAGTTATATTATTCGCAGACTGTATACTTAAAATCTGTTTACTTTTTCTCGTTCCTTGAGCAGAGAGCAGCGTGAAGAGCAAGACCTGTAGCAACCAACCAGCTGGGTACTGCATCGTCGGCCGTATCGCCGTCGCTTCTGCTGTACTAAGTGGAAGGTCGCAGGACCGCGAGTCATTTGGGCGTATAAAAACTCTATTTGTTTAAAAAAAAGTGTATAAATCGCCAGTGCCTATCGAATGCGTCCATAGTGCAAACCGGCTATGGTCGAATATCGAGAAGGTGTGCTTTTCTGACATGTCGCGACCATGATTTATGGCTCAAAACAAGCAGCTTTCAACATAATTGAGTTTCACGCAAAATTTAATTCATACGCGTTGCTCCTCTAAGTCCGCCATCTTGAAATTCGCAAACTGTTCGACACACCGTTCTACTCAATACAGCACTGAACAATAACTAACAGACATGCAACAATGAAATTTCCGGCAGTTACAGATCAAACACAGGCGTGTGCAGGGATGCCAACCATATTTCGCTCAAATACACCATTGGCGCGAAATTACGAATGTTCTGGTATTTTATGAACAGACCTTGTAGTTGTATATACAACGTTCGTTTAAAATTACTTATAAACAGAACGAATACATGTGAGAGGTAGAATGTGTCTGATGGTTTGAATGCCCTGTATCGTGTTAAAGACTGCGAGAAAGACAGCGGAATCGCACATTTTTACATCTCAGCACAGTATTTTCTCTCTCGTAATCGGTTTCAACAGAAAACCAGTACATTACTGTTTAAAAGTACTGTGTAGAAATTTGAAATAGTTTGATACAAAAACGTTGGGAAACTTTCAGCAACTACCTTCAACAACGACTTGCTTGTAAGTAGTCCTACAGATGGATTATAGATTATGGAGATTCTCCGTAGGAGCTTTGCTGCTGATGTAGTACAGATTATAAAGATTTTCTGTAGGGGTTTTTTAGCTGATGCAGGTAATCGTCAACAATGCCACTATCAATCTTTGCTATTTTGAAATACGCATCGATGGTGTGCAACTCCAGGGTTTTCTTTGTCATCTGTTTCACAATATCATAGACAGTATCCAGTAAGCCGGCCGGTGTGGCCGATCGGTTCTAGGCGCTACATCTGGAACCGCGCGACCGCTACGGTTGCAGGTTCGAATCCTGCCTCGGGTATGGATGTGTGTGCTGTCCTTACTTTAGTTAGGTTTAAGTAGTTCTAAGGTCTAGGGGACTGATGACCTCAGAAGTTAAGTCCCATAGTCCTCAGAGCCATTTGAACCAATATCCAGTAAGACACTCGATTTTATGACTGGTGTGTATTTACAGCTTAATCTCAGAGTTCTTCATTTATACAAAACATTCATTGTCTTGGTTCATTTCATCCTTTTCCAATGGTATCAAAACTTAAGATTTTGCCGCTTCCAAATACCTGCCGCCCTGGGCGGTTGCACAGTTCGCCCCCGCCCCCCCCCCCTCTATCCTCCCGCCCCCCTCCACATAGAGCCTGCCCCGGTTACACTACAGAACTACTCTTCGCCGTTGTACTAAGTGATGACCTGTGATTATGGCATCTTTAATGGTGCTGCAACCAACAGTCTCCGGTGCTTCATTATCTCGCTACGGTTCACTTCCTTACCGATAACAAAGTAGACGCATCACCGCTTACACATGCAGTCGTCTTTACATACATTTTAACATTACCATGATGACAAAATACTGATTTTTTCTGGAGCATCAGTCCTCTTACTGGTTTGATGTGACCCACCACGAACTCCTAAACTGTGCCAACGTTTTCATCTCAGAGTTGCACTTGCAAACCTACGTCCGCAATCATTTGCTGGCTTTATTCCAATCTTCATCTTCCTTCATTATTTTTACCCTCTGCTGTTCTCTGTAGTACCAGGGAAGTTATTCCGTGATGTCTCAACACATGTCCTATCTTCCTGTCCCTTCTTGTCAGCGTTTTCCATACATTTCTTTCCCCGTCGATTGTATGTAAAACCTTCTCATTCCTTACCTTATGAATCCACTTTATTTTCGATATTCGTCTGGAGCACTACATCTCAGATGCTTCGATTCTCTCCTATTCAGATTTTCCAAAAATCAATGTTTCACTACCACACACTGATGTGTTCCAAACGTTCATTCCCAGAAATTTCTTCCTAAAATTTAGGTCTATGATATTAGTAGACTCCCTTCGGCTAAGAATGCCCTCCTTGCCAGTGTTGGTCTACTTTTTATGTCTTTGTTGCTTCGTTGTTTATATTGGTTCCAAGGTAGCAGCGTTACAATTTTGATGTTAAACTTCTCCCTGTTGTCATTTCTGTTACTTCTCCTTAATTCTGTCTTTCTGCGGTTTACTCTCAGGTCATATTCTGTACTCATTCGACTGTTCACTCCATTCAACAGGACATGTAATTCTTCACTTTCACTAGGGGTATTTATGTCGTCAGCCAACGTTATCGCTGATATCCTTTCGGCCTGAATTTTAATCGAACTCTTGAACCTTTCCTTTCTGTACTCATTCAACTGTTCACTCCATTCAACAGGACATGTAATTCTTCACTTTCACTAGGGGTATTTATGTCGTCAGCCAACGTTATCGCTGATATCCTTTCGGCCTGAATTTTAATCGAACTCTTGAACCTTTCCTTTCTTTCCGTCATTTCTTCTTCGATGTAGCGATTGAACAGTAGATGAGAAAGACTGCATCCCTGTCTTATACACTTTTTAATCCGAGCACTTTGTGTTTGGTCTTCCAGTGTTATTGTTCCCTTTTGGTTTTTGCACGTTTTGTATATTAGTTGTTTTCCCCTGTAGCTTACTCCTATTTTTCTCACCACTGAGTGTGGTTTCAGTTGCCTGAGACTGCAGTCGTGTGTGTGAGTTGCGTTTCCTTGTGTGTGTGTGTGTGTGTGTGTGTCTATTGTTAACGAAGGCCTTAACGGCTGAAAGATATAATTGTGAGAGTGTTTTCCGCTGTATAGTAACAACTTTCCTTCTCATAATATTGTTACATTCCATCCTGGATTTTTCATTGTTTGATCCTATTTTTCTCACAATTTCTATCACCTTGCACCATTTTATATTGTCTATCATTTTTTCTAGGTCGACAAATCCTATGAACGTATCTTGCTTTTTCTTGAATTTTTGCTTCCATTATCGACCACAACATCAGGACACCCTTCTGGTGCCTGGACTTTTCCTAAAGCCAAACTGCCAATATACTGATGTCAGCCGTATACAACGAATCCTGAATGTTCTGCATGTGGACTGTCTTACACCCCGGTATCGCCTCACTTAGCCACTCATACAGAATTGACTTTTATACTGAGGTGACAAAAGTCATGTGATACTTCCTAATATCATATCTGACCTCCCGTTGTAGCGCAGCAGATCTCCGTGGCATGGGCTCAACAAGTCGTTCGAAATCCCCAGCAGAAATATTGAGCCACGTTGCCTCTATAGCTGTCCATAGTTGCGAAAGCGTCGCCGGTGCAGGATTTTGTGCACGAACTGACCTCTTGCTTAGATCCCATAAATGTTCGATGGTATTCATGTCAGACAATGTGGGTGGCAAAATTATTCGTTCGAACTGTCCAGAATGTTCTTCAAAGCAGTCACGAACAACTGTGGCCTCGTGACATGGCACATTTTCATCCATAAAAATTCCGTCGTTGTTTCGGAACATGGAGTCCATCAATGGCTGAAAATAGTCGGTTCAGTTGGACCAGAGGGCACAGCCTATACCGTTATGGAGCACCACCAGCTTGCACTGTGCCTTGTTGGCAACAGAAGTCTATGGACTCGAACCCTAAATCAGGTCCCACCAACTGAAATCGGGACTCATCTGAGCATTCCACGGTTTTCCAGTCACACAGGATCCAAACGACGAGGCCACGAGCCCAGGAGAGGCGCTGCAGGCTGTGTCACGCTGCTAGCAAAGGCAGTTGCGTCGGTCGTCTGCTGCCATAGCCCATTAACGTCAATTTTCGCTGCAATGTTTTCACGGATACGTTCGTCGCACGTCCCTCGTTGATTTCTTCGGTTTTTTGACGCAGTGTTGCTTGTCTGTTAGCGCTGACAATTCTATGCAAACGCAGCTGCTCTCGATCGTTAAGTGAAGGTGTAAGTAGGGCGAAGCGCACTTTGAATGTATCCTGATGGCTAAAAGAGCCACGCGCTCTTTGAACAAGAAAATTCTATCCGAGATTGAAATCAACGTAAAAGATTGGGTCGCCACCAACTCTAGCCACACGACAAATAAGAGGTTGCTCTGAGTAGGAAAATTACTTAATTTATTCATAAGGAAAACTCAGAAAAGAACATTCATTGTAAAGTCAGTGATAATTAATATGATCCAGGCATTGATCCCGTGAATCAAATATTGAATAAAGTAAAGAGTGCGCGAACACTGTGCATTATTGCAGCTTGCAGCAACATTCCTGAAAACAAGATCTATTCCAGAACATTTCTTTTAAATAAAAAAGGGACACTAATTATTGGACCTGTGTACATGGAAACACTATGGGTGGGCTAACAAGGAAAACTACAAGGTAAATGGCGTAGGTAACGGAGACGTAACATCGGTACACAGGATAAGACTGGAGGCAAAATTATTTATTCCTTAAAACATTCAAGTAATGCATCTATAGACTGTTGTTGCGGTTAACTAAGTACAATTGCTTGTGAAACGCTATACCACGTGGTTCGCGGAGACACACTTTCTACCTGCCGTGGCGAAATTTTAGTAACATCAAACCACGCAGTCGCGAACAATTAACATTTTACAGAGGACACATTTGAATAGACAACGGAAAATGGCAGAGGACCAACAAACTCTAATATTAACCCATGTGGGTGGTTCCGGACATGAAGTAATGAGACAAAGAAAATTCGCAAGAATCGGAAAAGATTAGAATGCATACACACGCAGTTGCAGGCACACAAACATTCACACTGAACAGAGGGGGCTTCCACATATGCAACACTTTTGTGCTACGTTCTTCTTACGGATCAAAGTCAAGTCTGCATTAGGAATCAAGCTGTAAATCTGCGAAACCCTTGCATTCCTTGCTGCGACCCAGAAAATCAATCTTTATTAGATGATACGTGGGACCAAAAGCTAAAAGCTCCCCTCTAGCTTTGAGACAACGCGCCACGCGGTTAAGTCAACTCACCCTTCTTCGAAGAGACTTCGACTGGAGACCCTCGGCTAGCTGGAAGCAGACTGACCGTCTCACCCACTCCAACATCTCACACGCGACCCCGTGGCCAGGAAAACCCAGAGATGAAGCTTCCGCCACCAACTTAACACCAGTAACTTTCACACAAGGGGAGCAAACCTCTTTGCCTACCTGAAAACTACAAGGGTTGGCCATTCTGTATGACTACCGCTGATTCCCCCCATGAACCATGGTCCTTGCCGTCGGTGGGGAGGCTTGCATGCCTCAGCGATACAGATGGCCATACCTTAGGTGCAACCACAACGAAGGGGTATCTGTTGAGAGGCCAGACAAAAGTGTGGTTCCTGAAGAAGGGCAGCAGCCTTTTCAGTAGTTGCAGGGGCAACAGTCAGGATGATTGACTGATCTCGCCTTGTAACGTTAACCAAAGCGGCCTTGCTGTGTGGTACTGCGAACGGCTGAAAGCAAGGGGAAACTACAGCTGTAATTTTTCCCGAGGGTATGCAGCTTTACTGTATGGTTAAATGATGATGGCGTTCTCTTGGGTAAAATATTCCGGAGGAAAATAGTCCCCCATTCGGATCTCCGGGCGAGGACTACTCAGTAAGAATACTCTCTTTCAAATTCTGAAGGTGGCAGGGGTAAAATACAGGGAGCGAAAGGCTATTTACAATTTGTACAGAAACCAGATGGCAGTTCCAAGAATCGAGGGGCAGGAAAGGGAAGCAGTTGTTGGGAAGGAAGTGAGACAGGGTTGTAGCCTCTCCCCGATGTTATTCAATCTGTATATTGAGCAATCAGTAAACCAAACAAAAGAAAAATTCGGAGTAGGTATTAAAATCCATGGAGAAGAAATAAAAATTTTTAGGTTTGCCTATGACGGCAAAGGACTTGGAAGAGCAGTTGAACGGAATCGACAGTGTCTTGAAAGGAAGATATAAGATGAACATCAACAATAGGAAAACGAAGACAATGGAATGTAGTCGAATTAAGTCGGGTGATGCTGAGGGAATTAGAATAGGAAATGAGACACTTAACGTAGCAAAGGAGTTTTGCCTTTTGGGGAGCAAAATAACTGACGATGGTCGAACTAGAGAAGATATAAAATGTAGAGTGGCAATGGCAAGGAAAGTGTTTCCGAAGAAGAGAAATTTGTTAACATCGAGTATAGATTTAAGTGTCAGGAAGTCGTTTCTGAAAGCATTTGTATGGAGTGTAGCCATCTATGGAAGTGAAACATGGACGATATATAGTTTGGACAAGAAGAGAATAGAAGCTTTCGAAGTGTGGTGCTACAGAATAATGCTGAAGATTAGATGGGTAGATCACATATCTAATGAGGAGGTACTGAATAGAATTGGGGAGGAGAGGAGTTTGTGGAACAACTTGACAAGAAGAAGGGAGTGTTTGGTAGGACATGTTCTGAGGCATCAAGGGACCACAAATTTAGCATTGGAGGGCAGCGTGGAGGCTAAAAATCGTAGAGGGAGACCAAGAGATGAATACACTAAGCAGATTCAGAAGGATGTAAGTTGCAGTAAGTACTGGGAGATGAAGAAGCTTGCACAGGATAGGGTAGCATGGAGAGCTGCATCAAACCAGTCTCAGGACTGAAGACCACAACAACAACAACAACCGCTGATTCTCTGCAGCAGACTAAACCACCGTATAGCAAAATGAAACAAACCCACATTCTTTCACTCATGCATGCCAGAGAGTTCTGTATCACTGGAAAGCAAATAAAATGATAATGAAAGGGAACTACAGGTTGACCGAAATGCCTGAAATTTGGTATTTTCGGCACACTCTTGACACTGTGGATCTCAGAATACTGAATACCCTGATGATTTCCGAAATGGAATGCTCCATACATCCAGCTCGAACTACCATTCCGTGTTCAGAGTCTGTTAATTTCCGTCGTGCGACCATAAGATGAAAACAAAAAACAGCTCCGCCGTTGCGCTGCCCGTTTACACTTTGCGTAGGCGATACTAGAGCCATCGGTTCAAATGGCTCTGAGCACTATGGGACTTAAGGGGGGGGGGGGGGAGTAGGGGTAGGACGTCAAACGGGCTGACTTTGAGCAGGAGAGGCACCACGGGACATTTTAATTTCCACTGTCTATACTTTTACATGTAAATTCATAAAACTTTGTCAATATGACCAGGAAGGATTCAGGATTCACACTCGCAGCAGCGGAAATCCAAAAACATAACTACGTGTGAAATTTCATCATTTTTTTCACTTTCTGTTGGCTGCATTTGTTGTTATAGGTACACTTTTCTTCATGAGTAAGAGAGACTGTTCGATGAATTTTGCTCAGCATATAGACCATACTTACAGGTGTCTGAAACTCTAGAATTTATTTAATTTATGAAAAAAATGAATGAGCTGTTACGTTTTAAACTTTATGTTTAGAAAAAAATCAAATTTTGTAGTTAATTGTCTCAATTTTTACCACAGTTTTTAATAGATTTGGAAAATTCTCGAGTTCCATACACCTGTAAGTATGGTTTGTATTCTGTGCAAAATTCATCAAAGAATCTCTCTTACTTGTGAAGAAAAATGTACCTATATCAACAAATGCAGCCAACAGTAAGTGAAAAAATTATGAAATTTCATATCTAAAAAAAAAATTTGTTTTGTTTTTACACATCCAGTGCTATAAGTGTGAATCCTGAATCCTTCCTGGTCATGCTGACAAAGTTTTATGAATATATTTCTAAAAGTATAGACAGTAAAAAATAAAATGTCCTGTGGTGCCTGTCCTGCTCCAAGTCGGCACGTTTGACGTCCTAGCCCGCTTAACAGCTGAGGTCATCAGTCCCCTAGAACTTAGAACTACTTAAACCTAACTAACCTAAGGACATCACTCACATCCAAGCCCGAGGCAGGATTCGAACCTGTGTCCGTAGCAGCCGCGCGGTTCCAGACTGAAACTCCTAGAACCCCTCGTCCACCCCGGCCCATCTGTTCATGTACACCTCGCTCTGCCATGACTTTTGTCGCCTCACTGTACGTCTACCTAGATACTGGGAGCCGGAGACGGAGTGGACGCCAAGTGGCCCGCCTGGGACGCAGGGACGTGCCCGCAGCGCTCTGGGCGGCCGTCTCCATGGCAACGGCGCGGCCGCTTATAGCGGGCAGAGCTGTAGCGCCAACAGAGCGCCCAGTCCGGCGCGCGCTGCCGCTGCCTCAGACAGCCCCCAAGACCCAGCCAGCGTCGCGGAGGCGTCCGCTGACACACGCTGCCTCAATGCACCTGTTGATCTGTTTCTGTTGCACTAGCAGCTGCTTACTCAGATAATCCACGGCTGGAGACTCGGCGCACAGCCCTGCGTAAGACCAACAGTGTCTCGCCAACAGGTAAATCGTTCAGTTTTATAATTTTTTATAGCCCGCCAAATCAAGTTAAGAACGAGATGGTTTACCGACCTCAGTAACCAGTGCATACGAAATTTCTGCGTGTTCTGAACGTATTCAAATTACCAACAGTGCACTTCGATAATTGTTGCACTGGTGAACTTTTTTGTGCTGAAATGTGGTAAAATTGTTTGCAGAAGTGGTAATACTAGGTAAATGGTTTACTAAGAATGTTGTGGGCGGAGTATCTACACATTTAACACATTCAATTGGTGGTGCTTAAGCCTTAACGTTACTATGGAATTCCACAGTTTCATTTCTACAATTCAATCAAAACCACTTTATATAGCTTTTAAAGCTTTTTTTGACAGAGACGCTTTTTGATGACAAAATAATAACTGGTTTCGGCCACAAGAGTTATTTTCATATGCTAAGAGCAACATTTGGTGAAAACGTTGTTCATCTGATGCTTGACAACAATTGCTGAAGACATGTTCATGCGTTCTTCGACTATACATGAACGTGTATTCACAAAAAACCTCTCTTAGCAGCTGATTATTGCTGTTGCGACCGAAATCGTTTATGACTGTTTCATAAAAAATGACTGTATCAAAAAAATAAAAAGTATACAAAGCTATATAATAAGCCACTCACCGTCATGTCACACGAAATGTAGTTGTTCCCAACTCATTACTTTTAACTTTGTGGGCATTTTGTCTTGCAAAAAATGTGTGTGAAATCCTATGGGACTTAACTGCTAAGGTCATTAGTCCCTAAGCTGACACACTGCTTAACCTAAATTATCCTAAGGACAAACACACACACCCATGCCCGAGGGAGGACTCGAACCACCGCCGGGACCAGCCGCACAGTCCATGACTGCAGCGCCTGAGACCGCTCGGCTAATCCCGCGCGGTTTTGTCTTGCAGAAACGAATAGTTCCCAGTAATCATTGTCTTGCTAGGTTTCAAAAACTACAGTAGCGCTCAAAAGTATTTTGTTAAAAGCATTAATTACAATTACATAAAGACAAGTGCGTAATAGAAAAAAACTGCCAGTGTATAGTTGAAAAGTATGTAATTATAATCCATTTAGTACAAACTACACTTTCTTTAAATAAAGTTATCTTACACCAAAACAGAAATGACAGTTCTTCCAGCTCAAAAGTAGTTTGTAGATCTACGTATGTAAGGGAAGAAAGTGCTGTTTTGGAATCTGAAGAACAAATCAGTATTTCGTTACATACCTATGGTCTTAGATCACAGCCGCGCATCTTTTTGGCACTGAATCCAAGTGAAAGTTTCGATCATTCGTCCAATTAGGCATCCTTGTTTGAGTCGATCCAGTGCATCCCAGAAGTGTTCCATTGGATTTAGCTCCGGGCTCTGTGTTTATCATTCCAAAGGTTTGATTATTTTTTATTTCAAAAGATTATTTTTAAATGGCTGAAGGATTGTTTTGAATCATTGACATCCTGAAATATCAATTTACGTGGCACATTCTTTCTCCTATTGCAATCAGATTGTTTTCTAAATCATCATTGTACAGGAAACGATCCATTTTGCCTTCTATTTGGACTAGAGGACCAACACCACGTCTAAGAAAACATCCCCATCCCACCACTATATTTCCTCTGGTGCATGTTTTTTTTGTCACATTTAATATGCCTCTAGCCTATGGAAATCCTCTGTACACTTGAAATAACTCTGTATCGACATAGTTTGATATACATCCAAAGTTGTGGATTTTCTATGGATGTATAGTTACAGTATGGAAGCGCTATAACAAATATGTCTGAAAATGACGCGCGCAGAATCGCGGTTTGAGTGAGGGGGTCTTGGTGCTCGTTTCCTATTTCATCTAGGAGCAGAAGATCAAAAGGTTTCTTTTAGCCCGGACTATCGGCCATTTATAAAGCCATTCGAACATATGCCTTACTGTATCTATGGTACAATATATTAAGCAAGGTTTGGACTATGAACCAGAACTGGCGCCCAGGCAAATTAGCTAATCGACTAATTCGTTTTGCAAAAGATTTTAATTGCGGTAATTCTCATAAAATTTCACCACTTTTATGTTCTCAGTTCGGATTTTACATGCAAAATCAGTCACCCTGAAATAACTCCGGACTAGAGTCAGACTGATGGTCAGAATTTGGTCCTCTGGTGCATCAGACCTTGGTCTATGATAAGTTTTAACCGTTGGAAAAAAATCTTGCTTTGTTTGGATTTTACGAGTAAATAACACGTTGTTCTATGAGGTTCGTATTGAGCGAAACTTCTACACTTTAAACTTGTACGAATCGGTTCAAACTTTTCACGAAGCTAGATAAATGGATAAAGTCAACATGAAATTTGTATCATCCAGTAATACCATCCATGTAATAGGAAGCGTCCCAGAGTGGGGAAGCATGAATCCTTAACTTAAATGCGACGTTGTGTCATATTGGACAACATGACAGATGGTTTGTTGGATGACATGATAGAACGCAACATGTTACGCTAAATGACAACATGCATCAGCTTAGTTTGAGAAGATGCATTATATTACATGATATGGGTATTCATACTAACAAGTAAAAAAGTGCGAATTTGTCAAGATGTTTTGACTTAAATTCACTGAAGCTGCAAGATCAACCAAAAAGCTAGTTCCCTTCTTTTACACCCCTAACTCTCCTCAGGACATGTTCACCTTTTTTGTGCTATGACAGGAGCATTTTTCCTTCTGGTGTTTATGTGGTAGGAGCAGAATTGTAAAACTATCCTAGGTTACCGCAGTCTGTCGTAAGTAAGCATATACTACAGTATTTTTCCTAATAGCTTTTGTCAATTACGGTTGTACCCGTGCTACAAGTACGTTACGTGTGTTGCATACCTGTTGGACGTTACTTCATTATGATAAATTTGTTTAAGTTTACGGTCTGCGTCTTACTAAATTCCCCTGAAACAGGAAGCGGTGAATCGTCTAGAAACTGAGTGAGGATAGATTAAGCGTCAGGTAACCTGGAGAAAATTTTGGTTTACATGGTTATCCTTCTGTTTGTTAACTTAAAAGTAAACAGTATTTATAGCAACATTGAAATTTCAGGTTTTATTCTAAAATTGTTGATTTGCTACGTGAAACAGAAGGATGTTGTAGAAAAAATAAAGAAAATAATACTGGTCAATAAAGATAAAATAAAAAAATGCAAAATAAAACTATATCAAACTTCGGTTCAATACTTCCTCGAAATTATATGAAAAATGTATCTGTTATTTGCAAACAATTTTCGCATTTATTAATAATAATCGGAAACCCTTGCCTTTGATCTTGATGAAGAACGTTTTATTGAGTAAAAAATAGCAACAGTAATGATATATTTTTCTTACGTTTGTGCACATAAACTGTACATCAAACGTAAATATTTTGGTTACATAATATCGCAGAAGTTACGTAATCAATTAATTTTTATTAGTAATAAAATGCAATTTATATTCTGTAAGGATGTAAAAGACACAATGGATGTGCGGTTCTAATTGTGTATTATGTGCAAGAACAAACAAACAAAAAAACAAAGACATTGTCGGCTTCCAGTTTCTCTCTTACAAATTCGTTTGTGTTTCTTTCCTTACCAATGCTACCAGTATTGCCGGTAATCCTACCATTTACTAAGTCATTTATGTAGCATTCTACAACTACCATAGTTTTGATAGGGCGCAGCTCCAGGCAGGAGAGAAGCGAGAGAAAACTACCCTAGATTGGACTACGATCAGTAGCGCAGTGTTGTGTAAAACTTAGCGCCAATGTTGATGGAAACGTTATCTATAGTTCCAGTTGTGTGAAGACAAGAATGTCTCCAGGGATATGATCACGTCTTGTCCAGATCCTTATTCTTCTTCCGCTACTAAAGCTTCCTTCACAACAGTTATCACGGCAGAGTGACGAAGCATAGGTTCTAGTATAAAGTCACAATCGGAATAGGCCTACGTTTTTGCCGTTGTCACTTCAATGCTTCAGTTGCAGGTGCTCAGTACATGTTTCTGCAACAGTGTTGTGTTTAGACCCGGAAAGAAAATGCAGTCATGTCTCTCTTATGCCTACGTTGAGATTAAGCAGTCCCGTCGTATGCAGATGGTCAATTAAATATTAACCCCATCATCTACCACTTTCCGATATATGTGGTGTACTTTTGAAATTTCTATCTGGCATCATTTTGAAATCACTTTTTATAGTACATAAAGCTAATATGGAGAAGATGACGGTTTTGTAAAAATATGAGCTTTGAATATTTTCTACTCCCATTACCCTGAGGCACTGTTACAAAAATGAACTTGCAGCTCCTTTTCTTAATTGCTTACAGATTCCGACAAATGACTAACTCTCGAAAGAATTCATTGTGTGGAACACCTGAAGAGGAGCTAAAAGCAACACTTACTGTCAACAATGCATTGCGCAAGTGAAGCTGTAGCGTTTGTGTCACTCTTTAATCGCAAGAATGTTTAAATATTTTCTTTTATAGCTTGTTTCATCAGTAGTGATCATTGTCAGACCAGTGTAAGTAATTTGAAGACAAAATCATTTGTGCTAATCGTTCTTGGTTTCTCATAACTTCATTGTTTCTTTTTCAGTGAAGTTTGCTATCTACGTTTGACTGATTTCAAAGAGGATGCTAGATGCACTAAGTGCGACATAGCCATCGCCGACTACTAGAGGAGTGCATTAATACAATGTGTTACGTCCAGTATAAGAAGAGCCAGCAAAGAACGGTACAAAAAGGGATGTTGCACTGATTGACTGTTTCATCGGTTTTTCGTAGAATATATTGTACGTTATGAATGAAAACACACAGGGCATAGGTGTAATACTACACTAGCGTCGCGTCCGTTTTCGTTCATAAAAAGAAATGTGTTGATGCAGAGACAGGTCAACAAGTTTAGAAATGCCAAGTCAACTCTTCCTTCCGTCTACAAGTGTGGGAGAAAATGAAGTTACTTTACCGTTCGTCTCGCAGAGAGTAGATTAATCTAGGCCGGAGTCATATGATTCTCTATGCCATCTCCTACACGTATTTCAGAACGTCAAAGAGGAACAGTAAAGTTTATGACAGGCACATATGCAAAGCCTTCACAATCGTAATTCAAGTGCCAGGATACTGCAACATGAAAAAAATTTTATTTATTGATTCTAGACCACTTTCTTAAAAACCAGAACTTACTTATATACATACCAAACTGCATTTATGTAGTTCATTGTGACAGTCATTTTTGAGTTCTCTCTTTATATACTGGGTCTTAAACAAAGTTTACTGTACGCACCATATTACTTTGTTATTTCCGTTTATTTCTGCTGCTATTACTCTAACGTATCTATGATTGCCTGTAAACTGTGCTACATACAGTTTCCCTAATTCATCTTTTTCCACTCTCTATCGCATGCTCCCTTCATGTCACAGAAAAGGAGTCAAAGGTTTTCGCTATGTTCAGTCTGTATTAACTGACCACATCACCACCTGAATCACAAAAGAGACATAATTAACATGTCTGTAACGGGAACAAGAAGAACATGTGAGGCGCATTACCTCAGACGCGAGTGCAACACCTGAAAAGCGTTCTAAGGAGCAGTGGGACCTTCAGCAGGTACATAAGAACTGTCACAGAATCAAACAATCGGCGAAGTGACACGTCGGACAAAGAAATGTCGGGTACGGTCCTTTCCCCTAAAGTCCTAGAGTGGCGGACGGAATTAGTCGTACAATGCGCAACCACGGCGTAAACGCTATATATAAACCGACAGAGAACATCAAAGAGTGTCTCAGAACGGCTGAGGAGAAAAGAGACTCACTTGCAGTATCGGAAAATAAGCGGCACTGCAGGATGGGGTAGGCAGAAAAATCGGCCGTGGCGTAGCACGCGCTGTGTGAGACAGACCACATAGTGAAATTCGCTGGCACGGAAGTTCTTACTGTAGGGAAGAGCTATTACACCCTTTTGTTCAGGGAAGCTATAGAAAAACACAAACATGACAATAGCTTCAACAAGAAAGAAGAAAGCCTCAAGGTGAACGGATCCTGGATTCCCGTGGTGCAGAGAAAGACCGGTGCACGTAGCAACGGGAGAACCGCAGCGGTAATGACCATGAAAAGCCCTTGGATATTGGCGCACCAGGTACATGTTATAATCTGCGGGCACGAGCTCTATCCAGTCCACCACCAGCAATATAGAGTGAAGCTTTGACAATACCAGCCACTCGTTCTGCCGAAACGTCAGAAAAATTATCAAACAAACGTCGCCCAAAGAACCAAGAAAGAAGCCAACAGGCAATTTGTTATATTAGCTGAGTTCACTATTCTACGTGTCATCCGCTGCTATTAGTGCTATTACAACTACGACTACAGCTACACACACAACAACAACAACAATTATATCTGTTATAACAAATATCTTAACGCCCTATTACTACTACCACCACCACCTAGAGTCTAATACAGCAACTTCTACAAAACGTATGATAAAATTACTAAAAATAGTGGTAGGAATTATATTGAAAACCCGGGTTCCCGGGTTCGATTCGCGGCGGGGTCAGGGATTTTCTCTGCCTGTGATGGCTGGGTGTTGTGTGATGTCCTTAGGTTAGTTAGGTTTAAGTAGTTCTAAGTTCTAGGGGACTGATGACCATAGATGTTAAGTCCCATAGTGCTCAGAGCCATTTGAACCATTTATATTGAAAACAATAATAATAATAATAACAGACTACTAATACCATTACTTTTGATAATACCAATGTCTCTGAACGTGAGAGCGCAGTTAACTGGTACGTTGCCTTGTATTATACGCATTTTCTCTTCGCTAAATATTGAGAAACACGTACACGCGTTAGTGTTATCGGACTGTACAGTTCATCGTGTTTCTCTCTACATTCTGTTCCATATCGGCCATGCTGCCGGGTTCAGCAATACTTGCTACCTGCAGACGACATAGTGACGGATCAGTGCGCTCCGCTTATCTTTCCCTGACAACCACTGACTCTTCTTGTTCTTCTCGGATACTCCTGGGCCCACCTCCCTTCACCAAGACCAGACCAAGAGATCAGAATGCTAACGGACCAAGCCACCAGAATACTATCGGACTTTTTCTCGTTCAGTGGGTTGCTCTGCTGGCATTTTTCGCCTTTGCTGTAGTCTTCGTTATCTACAGCCTTGCTTTGTATCTCAGACGGCATCGGTCAGGAGATTTACAATATCAAAATCCTCTGTTACTCTAATTATGTCGACAACAGTTTTAATTGATGAAAGGAAAAAGTATAAAAAAAAAAAGTAAATGAAGCAGGCGAAAAGGAATATAAACGTCTCAAAAATGAGATCGACAGGAAGTGCAAAATGGCTAAGCAGGGATGGCTAGAGGACATATGTAAGGGTGTAGAGACATATATCACTGGGGGTGAGATAGGTACTGCCTACAAGAAAATTAAAGAGACCTTCGGAGAAAAGAGAACCACTTGTATGAATATCAAGAGCTCAGATGGCAAACCAGTTCTATGCAAAGAAGGGAAGGCAGAAAGTTGGAAGGAGTATATAGACGGTCTATAAAAGGCCGATGTACTTGAGGGCAATATTATTTAAATGGAAGAGAATGTAGATGAAAATCAGGTGGGAGATATGATACTGCGTAAGAATTTGACAGAGCATTGAAAGACCTAAATCGAAACAACGCCCTGGGAGCAGACAACACTACTGATGGCCTTGGGAGAGCCAGCCAGCCCCGATAAAACTCTACTATATGGTGGACAAGATGTATGAGACAAGCGAAATACCCTCAGACTTCAAGAAGAACATATTAAACCCAATCCCAAAAATGAACAAGTCTTGACAGGTGTGAAAATTAACGAACTATCAGTTTAATAAGTCATAACTGCAGAATATTAACACGAATTCTTTACGGTCGGATGGAAAAACTGGTAGAAGCCGACCACGGGGAAGATCAGTTTGGATTCCGTAGAAATGTTGGAACACGTGACGACTTATCTTACAAGTTAGATTAAGGGAAGGGAAACCTACGTTTTTAGCATCTGTAGATTTAGAGAAAGCGTTTGACAATGCTGACTGGAATACTCTCTTTCCACTTCTGAAGGTGGCACGGGTCAAATACAAGGAGCGTAAGGCTATTTACAATTTGTACACAAATCAGATGGCAATTACAAGAGTCGAGGGACACGAAAGGGAAGCAGTGGTTGAGAAGGGAATGAGAGAGGGTTGCAGTCTATCTCCGATGTTATTCAACCAGTATAATGAGCAAGTGGTAAAGGAAACGAAAGAAAAATTTGGAATCGGAATTAAAATCTATGGAGAAGAAATAAAAATTTTGAGGTTTGCCGATGATACTGTAATTCTGTCAAAGACAGCAAAGGACTTGGAAGAGCAGTTGAACGGAATAGACAGTGTCTTGAAAGGAGGCTATACGATGAACATCAACAAAAGCAAAACGAGGATAACGGAATGTAGTCGAATGAGGTCAGGTGATGCTGAGGTTATTAGATTAGGAAATGAAACACTTAAAGTAGTAGATGAGTTTTGCTATTTGCGGAGCAAAATAGCTGATGATGGTCGAAGCAGGACTGGCTATGGCAAGGAAAGCGCTACTGAAGAAGAGAGATTTGTCAGCATCGAGTATAGATTTAAGTGTCAGGAAGTCTTTTCTAAAAGTATTTGTATGGAGTGTAGCCATGTACGGAAGTGAAACAGGGACGATAACTAGTTTAGACAAGTAGAGAATAGAAGCTTTCGAAATGTGGTGCTGCAGAAGAATGCTGAAGATTAGTGGGGTAGATCACGTGACTAATGAGGAAGTATTGGATAGAACTGGGGAGAAGAGGGATTTGTGGCACAACTTGATTGGAAAAAGGGACCAGTTGGTAGGACACGTTCTGAGGCATCAAGGGTTCATTAATTTAGTATTGGAGGGAAGCGTGGAGGGTAAAAACAGTAGAGGGAGACGAAGGCATGAATACACTAAACATAATCAGAAGGATGTAGGTTGCAGTAGTAACTCAGAGATGGAGGAGCATGCACAGGATAGAGTAGCATGGAGAGATGCATCAAACCAGTCTCTGGACTGAAGACCACAACAACAAGTCTTAAGCATATCAGCGGAAGAATCCATACACACGACATAACAGCTTATTTTAAGATTATAAACAAGGTAGGAACTTGCTACAAGATTTAACATTAAGTTTTACAAACTCATAAAAAGGATATAAAAAATATCAGAATAGGGATGTTTATATAAGTTTAGAAGATAATGTATCAGGAGTTGTTATTAGAGTACACCCTGTAGACTGTGAAGGATCCCTTTTGGAAATAACTCATAAGGTATCTTCATCCTCTAGGATTGCTAGCCCACCCAAGTACTCAAGAAAGCTTCTCCATAGTTTTGAAGGATATGACGGACTTAGTTACCTACTGAAACGGGTGTCCCGAGAAGTGTGCTCCGAAATTTCAGTCGACAGACGCTCTTTCCTCGAGAAAAGTAAGCGTCTAGCTTCGAATCACGGACCAGCAAGTACTTTGACCAAAGAAGAAACTGTTCTGATTTTTTCGAACCTGAAAGATATTTGTAGCTTAAAGCATTCCAAACATGAAGGGCCAAGTACGTCAAAAGATCTTTCTCGTTTTTCCCTAAACGAAGTTCGAATTACACAAAGATGACGTAGTTGTCACCAGAATTGCTTATGCATATCATATTTTTAATCTGTGCCACTTGTACCCATGGAACATCTGCACATTTTGTTGGAGTGTCTGGCATAAAACTGGTGCATGACACGAAAACCCATAAGCTGTAACATGGCAATGTCATTTCTCACCTTCCCTCCAAGCTTAATGCCTCGGCTCAATTATTATTACCAAATTACTACATGTTCTTCCGCACGTCCTCCACCTACGACTCCACCTAGACTCAGAGGACGCTTTTTATCAGCAACATATCGGTCCGGCAATGGGCAATTTATTTGCTGAAGCTATGTCTAAAATCTACATCAGTTTCTTTCTGACAAGCGATATAGAGACTTACTTGCTGTTTACATAAAATATTGATGGCATATATGTACATGACTTGTTAATTTTTATTTTTAGAGTCGCTGTCACGTAGAAATATCTAAATAGAAATAATTCAAGAGCCAAGACTGCCTAAATACTGTTTACTGGATAACCGGTTTCAACACATTAAAGGGGCCATAATCGGATCTGAATGCAGACTAACTTTTATATAACTTTTGGATATAACGATACATGAGGCAGACCAGCTGATATAAAATCATTGTCACAAAAAATAAAAAACAACTGCTCTCATGGTCATTCTTTTCCATAAGATATGTGAAACCGAAGTCACAAGATAAAAAATATTTGGTACATGACTGCTGCTCGACTAACAACGGTCGGCATCACAGGTTTTTTTGGAGTGCCTGGCATAAAACAGGTGCATGACACGAATACTCATAAGCTGTAAGTATGATGCTGACCGTTGTGTACCAAATAGTTTTATCTTGTGACTTCGGTTTTACATATCTTATGGACAAGAATAACCATGAGAGCAGTTGTTTTTTTTGTGACAATGATTTTATTTCAGCTGGTCTGCCTCATGTATCGTTATATCCAAGTGGTTTATAAGTGTTAATCTACATTCAGATCCGATGATGGCACCTTTAGTGTGCTGAAACCGGTTATCCAGTAAACAGAATTTAAGCGACCTTGGCTTTTGGATTATTTCTACAACAGAGTGATCGTCCCACTACGCACTATGTGTTCACTGCAAAATATCTAAATAATAACAAGTTATCCAGTTGACTCTATACACGAATTAATTATAAAGAAAAGGTAACTGATTTCTAAACTTATTCAGTTAACGAGGCAAAATCAGAAATGTAGTTAAATGCCAGTTTTTTAATAGACAGAAGTGGCAGAATCTTAAGTCACACTGTTAATACGCATCATCGCTGCACAAATTATCCAACCAATGAACATAGCAATCTTTTAATCTGGTAATTTCTCTTGGGGTTTTAGAGGAAGTGCAATCAATGTTCCCACTGAAAAAATTAATCAGTAAAACTGACGAAAAGACGAAGTTGTTAATACGAAAAACAAACAAAAGCACATGTCGACAAGGGAACTGTATCACTAGTATTCCGTCCTAGATACTGCAACTTGCTGCCGACAAGATAAGACTGACTGCGCGATAGCACAGCTTCTCCTTGAACAAAGCACGAATCTCAAAATGTGCAGTTTCAGCTGGAGAGATGTAGTACGATAGAATGCACAAGGGAATGAATTATATAAAGTACTAACAAGCTTAACACGAATGGACAGTCTGTACATATCGACCGTTTTCACGTTTTCTAGAGTACATCAAAACCTCATGTTTATCCGCTGATTGTGAATATCGTGCACACCAGTTGTACATGTATCGTAGGTCATTTACCAGGTTCATCTGATGCCACGATATAGGGGATGTTGTGACTTACATGTACTCTCCGCTGTATAAAAGTTTTGTGACACGTCTACTTAATGTTGCGCAGTTAATGTAAATACGGCATCAAATCCGAAAAACAATCTTTAACGAATGAATGCAGGATGTTTCATCCTGATCGTTACTGCACGGAATTTTGTAAGCAAGTCAAATATCGAAATATAGAAATGATAATAAGTTACTGATTCACTGAACATGGCAGTAATTCGAATAATTACATGGTTGAATAAATTCAGATAGCAGAATAATTACCGTCGCCATCTCTAAAACGACCAAAAGATAATAATCTTGGTTAATTACTAATGTGACTTTGGAACCACCTAATAACTCGGATTGCATAATAATCCAACAATTGAACAAAATGGACTCGAGCAAGCTTGATTGTTTAAGACACGTGGAACGTGAACAAAACGATGTTAATTTGTAATACACTGATATTATTTATAGTTTCGAACACCAATTATAGGTAATTACCAGCTACATTTCATATAAAAGTGCACTGAATTACGTAACTCACGGTAACGCGATGTGTTAGAAAACTGCAAAATCATGACAAATACTACTTACGGGTCAACAGAAGCGTCCGATCTTACCCGTCGGCTTTGACCCGTGACGTAAGCGTGTTGTGGTGTGTGACGTCATTACGGCGCGGAGTTTGATTTGCGATTGTGGCGTGTTTGTAGATGTCTTGTTTTTGTTTGTCCTGCTCTCTGGTGGTGTGTTCATGGTTTTCGTTTGTTTCGTGTGGTGGGGTCAGTTTTCTGTTGCTCAGGTGTTGGATTTGAAGCGGAATTTCTATTAGTGAGTTAATGGTTAATTTAATGCTCATTGCTGTACGTCGGGTGGGTTTGTTATTGAGTGTATTTGGTTGTGGTTTTTTGTTCAGGAATGGATATGAAAGACCGCCTTAACAGTGTTCGGTTGAGGGCGATGATGGGGGAGACAGCTTTAGAGCTGATTAAATTTCTTCAGCTATTTGGCTTAATTGCCGAGGTCGTGAAGTGCGGCTTTGACCCGTGACGTAAGGGACCTACACATTGATCTGTCGCGTAGCCCTGAATACGAAGTTAGGTTGGGAGTTTTTTTTTGGAATGCGGCCGCGGCAGCGGCCGCCTACGATTCGAAAATATTGATTTGACACTAATGAACATGTATACGTAATATGAAGCAATTTGATGAACATATTGATCTGTAGCGTAGCCCACTTGAGGTTAGGTTGGGAGTTTTTTTTTGGAATGCGGCCGCGGCAGCGGCCGCCTATGATTCGAAAATATTGATTTGACACTAATGAAGCCTGTGGGGGGATGGGGGGGCACTGCAGACTCCCCCCACCGCATAACGACACATGATGATCAAATTTTGAAAAAAAATGAAAAATTTTTTCCGTACCTGCTAAACTGCATAAGTGCCGATGTATGTAGGTGTAAGGGAAGCTTTCGTTTCTTAGTTTTCTATTGGGGGATGTGATCGGTAGGTTCTGTTGAGCTATATAGGTTAAGGGAAGTGTCCGATTATGGATAGGAATGTGTTTTTTGGTATTTGGTCAGTTTTGTGATGTTGATTTATTTCGTTGTTTTGCGTGGTTTTGAATGGCGGTCGGTGGCTACATTTCTGTATATTTAGTTTCTCCGCACCCAAAAACCCCTAATTTCCCACGCTTGTCCCGTTACAGTCATTAGGCTTTTTGTGAAACTTGTGTATTTCAGTGTTTACAATACGTATGCGATGTTTCTATATCCGCCATATTGGAATTGTTTATAGTCGTTTCCGCGGTATTTGTGACGTCATGGGTCAAAGCCGACGGGTAAGATCGGACGCTTCTGTATTTCCCTACTTACTGTACCTTAAGGATTACTTCTCACAATCAGGCCGTAAATAGCTTCGTTTACAGTAACCACCATTTCGCAGTCCTACTGTTACGAGATATAAGCACATGAAATTGTTCGTAAAACACAACGTGAAACCATAAAATTACTGTGGCTGCAACATATCTTGGCGTCAACATACTTTTATCGTTAAATGTTGATTGCTCTCATATAACTTTTGGTTTGACTGGTTGTTTGCAGCAGTAGTGCAACATTGTATGAGGAACCATGATTATTACTACCTTTGGTTCTAATTGTTGTATTGGTGTGACGAAATGATTTTTATGGTATCCGTTACTGGCAACGAGCTCTTCGTGATTAGCGTGCAGCTTGTATAACTTTGGGCCTCACAGCAAACTTTCTTAATTACCTAATCTTCTTATAACCATTTAGCCATAAACGTGCTCGCTCACTTACGTATTTGGCTTTGATACATATTAGAAAACCAACTCCGGTAACCATTTGGCGTTAGCGCGACAACACTTCACGTCTTTATCGCACCAAAGATGATACGCAGCTCCTTACTTTTCTTCCACTGTTACGACTGCGCGCACTTGCGCCAACGATGTTATTGTAACATAAAAAAGATATTTTTTGGGCTTTGAGCAGTCTGAATTTTCGTGACATTGCCGGCGTGTTTACTACAGAATTTTTACATAATTATTTCTTACTTGTTGTTCTAGCATCATCATACACACTAATTACTGACAAAACATAGGATTCCAAAAAACAATTTTAAAAGTGCTGTGTTATATTTGTGTTTTCGATCTCCCAGACGTGAATTTGCAGCGTCAGATGTCTCGATCTGCGCATCTACGTTCGAATGAGAAAAATAATTTTCGTTGTCTATTTCATTCAATTTTTGGTTTTACATTACAAGAAAACATTATGATTTATTGTGATTACATGTGTCTTGGTGTTCGGGATGAATTATGCTGGCCGTTTACAGAACACGAAATGCGACATCTGGGAGCACAGCGTGCGCTACCAGATGTGCAAATCCTTTGTCTTTCGTTGATTGTTTACAGTTCCGCGGAAGGTTTATTTTAATTGGCTATGTATCCCCCCAATGTGCAACAGACCTCACAAGTAGTCTATTGAACGTTAGCGTCAACAAACAAAGGAAAGGGATTTATTTCCCACAGTGCCAGAAATACTACAAAGAAACTTCTTTTTCCGGTCGTGATCGCTAGCTGCAAAAAAAGAACAAAATAGTTTTTAGTAGAGACGGTAGTAGATTCCAACTGAGTGGAGGGGAGTCACTCGTTCCAAGATGACTTTATCACAAATCATGGCGTCGAGATACGACGGCAGCTTCAATAATCGTGAAATACGTTTCTTTGAAAAGTATGTGCGGAGTAGTGCTATGTGTACTGAACCACTAGTAGATGACGAAAAAATAACTGTAAAAGTAACTTTCATTGTATAGTTCGCAATTTCATACATCGAAGTATAAAATATATGGTTGTATCATGACAACACAGTGTCGTTCAAATCATTCTATGGCCATTTTCATTCAGGTTTTCTACGAGTTGCGTTTGACTGGAATGCTCTCTTTCAAATTCTGAAGGTGGCAGGGGTAAAATACAGGGAGCGAAAGGCTATTTACAATTTGTATAGAAACCAAATGGCAGTTATAATAGTTGAGGGGCATGAAAGGGAAGCAGTGGTTGAGAAGTGAGTGAAACAGGGTTGTAGCCTCTCCCCGATGCTATTCAATCTGTATATTGAGCAAGCAGTGAAGGAAACAAAAGAAAAATTCGGAGTAGGTATTAAAATCCATGGAGAAGAAATAAAAACTTTGAGGTTCGTCGATGACATTGTAATTCTGTCAGAGACAGCAAAGGACTTGCAAGAGCAGTTGAACGGAATGGATAGTGTCTTGAAAGGAGGATATAAGATGAACATCAACAAAAGCAAACCGAGGATAATGGAATGTAGCCGAATTAAGTCGGGTGATGCTGAGGGTAGATTAGGAAATGAGACACTTAAAGTAATAAAGGAGTTTTGCTATTTGGGGAGCAAAATAACTGATGATAGTCGAAGTAGAGAGGATATAAAATGTAGACTGGCAATGGGAAGGAAAGCGTTTCTGAAGAAGAGAAATTTGTTAACATCGAGTATAGATTTAAGTGTCAGGAAGTCGTTTCGGAAAGTATTTGTTTGGAGTGTAGCCATGTATGGAAGCGAAACATGGACGATAAATAGTTAAGACAAGAAGAGAATAGAAGCTTTCGAAATGTGGTGCTACAGAAGAATGCTGAAGATTAGATGGGTAGATCACACAACTAATGAGGAGGTGTTGAATAGGATTGGGGAGAAGAGAAGTTTGTGGCACAACTTGACTAGAAGAAGGGATCGGTTGGTAGGACATGTTCTGAGGCATCAAGAGATCACCAATTTAGTATTGGAGGGTAGCGTGGAGGATAAAAATCGTAGAGGGAGACCAAGAGATGAATACACCAACCAGATTCAGAAGGATGTAGGTTGCAGTAGGCACTGGGAGATGAAGAAGCTTGCACAGGATAGAGTAGCATGGAGAGCTCCATCAAACCAGTCTCAGGATTGAAGACCACAACAACAAACAACATGAGTTGCGTATAGTTTACTCCAATCAAATCTAAGACATGTTCTCCAAAAAAGCACCGATTCAGCTAGCAGTTTTTTCTGAATCCATACCAGTTTAGCGTAACGTCTCTCGCTTATTCAACCGAGCGAGGTGGCACAGCGGTAAGGCAGTGTACACACAGTGGTGGTGTGGGTGAGGGGGGGGGGGGGGGGTTGGGACAGCGATTCAAATCTGTGCCCGTGTATACAGCCTTAGATTTCTCATAAATTCCTTAAATCACTTAAGGCGAATCCCAGGATGATATCTTGGAAACAGCAAAAACTTCCATCCTTCCATGATCGAGTTTATGGCTCGTCTCTAATGACTTTGTTGTCGATTGGTTGTCAGACCCTCACCGTTATTCTTTCCCTTTATTCATAAAAGCTATATCACCGAAGACTTATACATTAATTAATTTAAAAAATGTTTGTGTGTGAATTCCTAAGGTACCAAACTGCTTAGGTCATCGGTCCCTACACTTACACACTACTTAAACTAACTTATACTAATAACAACACAAACAACACACACACCAATGCCCGAGGGAGGACTCGAACCTCCGGTCTGAGGGGCCGCGCAGTCCGTGACATGACGGCTTAAACCGCGTGGGAACTCCGCGTGGCCATTAATTAATCAAAAGTATGCTGCATTGCAAACTCCCATAAGTGACCAGAACTGAAATTTTATTTCCTGCAAGATCGCTGACTTGGTATTGTCGAAGAAAACGTACGTCCTCGATCAAAATCTCCAATACCTGCAGAAATTTCCTTGCGTACGTAGCAGCAAAGTAATGATCGTTTCAAAACTGCATCACGGGTTATGACCAGATAGCAGAAAAGGCTGATTTAAACAGAAGTAATCGAGACATTCCTCAAGAGCATTCTAGAGATTACGATGTTAACTCAATAAGAAAAAAATAAATGAATAAAATAAAATTTACTTAGGTTGTACACGATATCGCATCAGCCCAGATGGCAGATGGTACAGTACGATGGACGTATGGATCAAGAGACGATTTAGGAACACTAACTGTCAGTGATGAAATCAAACATCCCGCAAGCGATGTCAGATGAGGTGTTTAAAGCCATTCGAAGTATGAAGAAATGAAATGGCCGAGAGACGGTGTTTCAACAGAAGGGTTAAAGCTGGAAGCAAAGGCATACAAAAGGTTATTTACTAAATTGTTTACAGAATGTATACTAGGAAGACGATTCTTCAAAATACGAGCAATGCAGAGATTGATCTGCCTCATAACCAAGGAAATAGAAAAGACACAAACGACTACACACCTAACAGCCTCCTCTGTTGAATTAAGAAGATATCCACAAAATTGTCATCATACACATAGAAGAAGCACTGGATTTTAATCATTCCAAACAAAAAGCATATTTTACAAGTCAGTACATTGCAATCTGTTATTTACAAATTGTGAATGAAATTGCACAACAAACCGACAACTGCATTGGTTTGCAAACCGTAAGGACAAAAGTAACTATGGTGTAAGAGGTCAATGACTAAGGAATTTGTTGCTAGTGCACTTGAGCAGATGTAATTTCGATGGATTGCTCACGCGCTACCTGCGATATGTTAAGCTATAAGAGAATCTCAGACCAGAGAGCAGTGTTGTCAGCAGTAGGAACTGTGTAGCAGTAGGAGTAAGACGTAGCGAGCAGTCTGGTGTATCGAGTTGGCTGGGCAAGTCGTTTGGAGCGATGGCGGGGCCTGAGCGATGTAGTATGAGGTAAAAGCAGCCTCGCGCATATGTACAATTGTTATATCAAGTCCCATGCAAATGTTTTAAAGAAATATCTTAATAGTAATCTTTCTTAAAAAAATTAACTTTTGACAATCATTCATCTCAATTTAAAAACTTTATTAATTTCTCCAATCCAAGGACATTACGATTATTGTAAAAAAAATCAGTTGTTTCTTTTTATACATGACAAACCTATTGGCCAGCATTGCACTGGACTGTGCCACAAAAACTAACTACTTCTCAGAAATTCACATGGAAATACGATCCTGGCTGGTTGTCGCCAAGTGTAACCTCCCAACAGATAAATTCCGTAACCTACCAATAATACAATGTGACTTATCTCCTAATAAAAATGTGAATCCCTTATAACCTTTCAATAATTGACTGCGAATTTAAACTGGTAAATTTTGGACGTCAGCAGTGCTGCGTCATGGCCCTGAAAATCCGTTCTGAATAAACTGAAAAATCATGCCTCAATTAAGTCGCCGGATAACGCGTATGTATCTGCTCCTATAAGAAATTTTTGTGGCACAGCCCAGTGCAATGCTGGGCGATAGATTTGTCATGTATAAAAAGAAACAACTGGTTTTTCTTTACAATACTCGTGATGACCTTGGATTGGAGAAATTAATAAAATCTTTAAATTGAGATGAGTGATTGTCAAAAGTTAATTTTTTTATAAGAAAGATTATTATTAAGATATTTTTAAAACATTTACATGGGACTTGATATAATAATTGTACATATGCGTGAGGCTGCTTTTACCTTATACTACAACGCTCAGGCACCGCCATCGCTCCCACGACCGGCCCAGCCAACTCGATACACGAGATTGCTCGCTAGCAACTATTTACTCCTACTGCTACACAGTTCCTACTGCTGACAACACTGCTCTCTGGTCTGAGATTCTCTTATAGCTTACATATCGCAGGTAGCGCGTGAGCAATCCATCGAAATTACATCTGCTCGAGTGCGCTAGCAACAAATTCCTTAGTCATGGACCTCTTCCAGTGGGATGCTGTATCACTCCCACATAACATAACTCGACGAAAGAAAGAACTGCTACAGTATAGAACAGAAAGTAATTCATATAAATTAGCACTGAGACGAGCAGAAATGAACTTTCATTCAAAGGCAAGAATTACGCTGTCCAGGAGAACGTTATAAATCGCGTACTGACCTTCATATCTTTCAACACGGTATATTCACTAGTCAGCGTAATTTATGACGTTCTCATGGACATCACAAAAACCTGGGTTCGGTTCTAATAACGTGTGTGATCACCGCGAACAGCAAGCTCTGCATCGTGCTTCTGTGCTGGGCACAAGGTTGGTAAGAGTTCTGGTGGCAGGGAGTTCCACTTCTCCACCATTGTGCATGTGAGTATTCAGCAATACGTCTCCGCACGGCATCCCAGGCGTGTTCGATGGAATTTAAATCGGGGGAACGGGTAGGCCAGTCCATTCGCCGAATGCTCTCTCCTTGCAAGAGCTCCTCCACCTGGTCGCTCAGTGCCAGCCAAAAAAATAGAGTCAGGGCCGAATTCATCCCGCAGAAGACACGCTTGTGGAAGGAGTACAGTATCGCTGTAGCGCTGACCAGTGAATGTACCGTGTTCGAAGATGTGGAGGTCAGTACGCTCCTGCAAATTTAAGTCTTCCCAAGCCGCAACAGATGGACCATCAAAACAAGCATGTTCGACGAATTTTCAGCGCTCATTACGTGTTCCCAACTTTACCCATATGAGGGTACGTCCAGAATCACTAATCAGACTGAAACTCCTCTCATTCGGCAAAAGCTAGCGGCTCCAATCTTCGTTGGTCCAGTCCCTATGCTGTTGGCACAATCGCAGACGGGGCCGCCAGTGTGTGGCTGTCAAAGGAACACAACGTTCTGGTCGTCGGGCAAACAGTCTTTACAATGCAGTTGTGCCAGCGTGGAGCGTGATACAATGTGCCCTGCAGATTTGTTACAAGTGGTTACAAGTAAACTAACTGTCTCACGTAGTTCCCTTATTGCCTGTTGCACAATGTAGCTGTCATCTGCTGACGTAGCTGACCGTGATCGATCGTCTCCTGTTCTTCGGGCAGCAGTGGCTATGGTTCGGAACGCTCCCCACGCACGTGACACAGTAGTGTGAGGAATACAGAACTGCGCTACACTCATCACAGTTCGTCCTTCTCCCTGTTTCCCGGTGATTCTTCGTCGTATGACGCCATTAGAATGTTGTCACCAGACCGTGTTGTATTGAAGAACACATCCACAATGCA
This sequence comes from Schistocerca piceifrons, assembly GCF_021461385.2. Taxonomy (NCBI): domain Eukaryota; kingdom Metazoa; phylum Arthropoda; class Insecta; order Orthoptera; family Acrididae; genus Schistocerca; species Schistocerca piceifrons. The sequence continues at coordinate 106,614,476 of NC_060139.1, forward strand.
CCGTATCTGCTCGCTCACAGACCCATTTTTATGTCCCTTCAACTGACTCATTTTGTGAGGCCAGCCTCATTTGACCCATAGTCACGCTGACCTCACGCCATATCAGGTCCAACTCTCTGTGCATGACTGGGAGACCTCTGGCAATGTGCTCCCGCTCTTTCATTCATTTCCACCGATTAGTTAATACGTTATGTTACTCCATCTATCTCTTCCTTAAGTTTGTCACGCAAGTGAGAGGGCAATTTAACTGCCGCGTCACCTGGGTTTCACATTCTTTTTGTAAGTTTTCACTTAATTTCGGTAAAATCTGTTGGAACAGCCATTCTGAAACAAAGCTTTGATTCAATAAATATTAATATATTCATTAGTGTTACAGTATGCCTCAGATCTTATCAGGACAGAGGGAAAATCAAAGCGGTACTGTGAGCAAACAAAGAAGTTGTGTACCATAAAACCTGTTCTTAACAACGATAGAGGAAGTTTTTCGAAGCCTAAACTGCAAAAAAAAAAAGATAGCATACGTGTTAATGGGGCATTATTGCTCACCTCTATTGCAGATAAACTTGTACAACTAACGGAAAAAAGCAATAGAATAATTTTGAAAGTACACCTAAAAATAAAAATGGATTGTTGTACGAGTAGTGAAGACATCCATGTTGTTAGTTACTAGAAGAGACATGAAAACAAAGAAACTGGGGTGGAAAACTATATTTATGACTGTAAAAAAAAAGAGATGGACACACTCTATTCCACTTCGTAATTGAAAACGGAAACCACGTGTGTACGTTTACCTCACCCCTCATGGTAATGTACATGTGCGTCAGTGAAAAAGACCAATAAAAAGGTGTTAGCATGTGGACGTAATGTGCTGTTCCAGTCTCTTCTGTACCTAAGGTCCATCACCGTTCCCTTTGGATGCCTACGTAATTCGGTGCTCTCCGATACACACGATCGAACAGCGGAGCAGTGGTACTCAAGCGTCAACTTTAGGTTACAATATCTCCTGATGTAATTAACATTTTACAATGCAACAAACGGCACTGATTACGTATTTGTTTATATGTTCAGATGTGCTAACAAACCTAACGGGGTTCCATTTAAAAAAACGTATGTTTGTGTTAAAAAACATACTTGCATGCATTTTTTTATGGTTTGTATTAACCAACTGCATTAGCCCCTCTCCTCACGTTCGGTCTGTGGAAACGATTCGTCAGTATTTGATGTGGTTTACGAAATATATCCAGCGGTAACGTTAGGAGACTCACCCTGTATATGCCGGAGAACATTTACCAGAAACGAAGGTTTTATCAGGGAGCGTAATAGCATCACCAATTTTCTTAACATTCGTAAGCGTTCTCAGATAGAATCTCACATGACTAAGCACTAACAACGCTGTTGCTTACAGTAAAGTACTGTCATTTGCCGATAATATTCAAATAAGGAAAATCTTAGACGACATTTCAACCTGACATATTCTATGACATCCCTCGTTAAAGATGTATAAATGCAAGATGATACCCATCACAATGTGCGAGTACCCTATAACATCGGTTACAAGATTGGTCATGAATTTCTAGAGCACGTCACACTGTATAGATATTTATTTCCCTAGCTCTACGCACGAAACGAATCGGACAGAAAATCGTTAATCATCGATGCGAAACAGTTTCCATCATTTGCAGATTTACATGTTACTTCTGCCTAATGGCACAAATAGAAGAAAAGTTTGTGAGCAACTTTCGCAGTTGTGGGATTGCTGTCAGGTTTCACACACTTAGGGCTACTTAAACATGTCTTAGAAACTTCTTTAGATGCCGCAGGAAAACGTGTATTGTTCCATGAGAAAGAAACAAATTCGGTGTCATAATTCAGTGATGCAAACGATAAAAATTACTTGCGAATGACATAAAATATGCAACATTGTCCGCAATAACTTGACGAAAATCGCACACCGATATATTTGTTCATTCTGGATGTACTGGGGGTGGCCCCTCTTAGCGCCCCATTTTGTATAGTTTTCTCTTTATTGCAACTTCTTCCTTCATTTTTTTCCAGCAGAAGACGTCTCCTTCTTCCATTTCCTTTGCTTTGTTTTATCTAATGTCTCAACGGTTGCTATTCCTGTTATGTTCTTAATTTGTTCCCATTCATGTTCAGCGCTGTCTGTTTCTAGGAGTCTATTCATTACTTAACCTAGCCGTCTTTGTTTCTTGGACGATTCACGCTCTTGTAAGCATATTTTACATATTCTCTTGGTTGCTCTGAGGAGATTTTTGTGAATATTAGCTTGAAGTAGGAAGTGTTCTGTAGTTATGTCGTATCCTCTACATACACGCTGACCCTAAGAAATTGTTGATTGTTTTTGTTTTCTAGGAAACAGTGACGTATTGTTCTTGGTTCTCTGGCCGACTATGTGTGCTTATGAATATTTTTGTGTTTATAGAAACAGTTCACAATTCTGAAGCTGCTGAATGATGACGAATAATTTAACGTGGCTCCATTACTGTTGACCGGAATCTCTCCAGCGTAAACTATTATATTATCTATACACTCTCTTCCTGTTCTAGCGTTGTAGTCTCCAACAATTAGAATACAGTCGTTCTTATTTACCTTGTGTAGTGTTTTCTGTAGGCTCTCATAATAATCTCGCTTGCTTTGTTTCTCGCTTTCTTTTGGGCATACTCTATTATACATATTAAATAATCTCGAGATACCTTACATCACATACTGCATATCTGTTTCGTTTATCCATGTATAGTTTACCAGTCTGTTCTTCCCTTTGTTATTAAGTATTGTAGCAACTCCAGCTTGCGCTCTTTTGCGTTGTTCTAGTCTACTATAATTTCCTGGACCACTTGTTCCTTTCATTTTCTTTTTTGTTTCTGTGGTGACTGCTACATCACATCGCTTCTCTTGCAGTATTTCTTCTAATTACTTTTCTTTTATGGGTATCCCTGTACCATTCCGTGCTATAAGTTCACATATTCAGCCATACCAAAGTTGTTGTCCTTTTGCCTCTTCCGGTTTGTCGTAAGGAATTCTATCCCGCTTTTTTCTCTTATGTTGCTTGCCAGTAATTTCTGATCATGCCTGGTCGCCTTGCGAGGGTTGCATGGTTGTATCTGGATAGTGGGGCAACCACTTTAGGGCCTTCCAAACTGTCTGATTTTCTTGGCAACGATTTACTCCCCTGGGGAGGTGGTTTCCCTACACCTGTAGGACCTCCCACGTCTTATGTTGAGGGACACACTTCGCCTGCCTCCTCTGCCAAGGCATGCCTGGTTTGGGTGACCCTTCTGGTACCTGCGCTGTTACCGGCACAGCCGGCCACTTCCCTGTAGCTCGCAAACTTGCCACCCAGTGCAGAAACTGCTTTCGGTAAGGCAGTGTTCCCTAGAAGGTTGTATATGTATTGTGAGATAATATATGGAACAACTTACGCCAGTATTTTTCTTGTGATCTTCACTGAGGTGACAAAAATCATAGCGATATGCACATAAACGGATGGCGATAGTGTCGCGTACACAATGTATAAAAGGGCATTACATTAGCGGAGCTGTCATTTGTACTCAGGTGTTTCGTGTCAAAAGGTTTCCGACGTGATTGTGGCCGCACGACGGGAATTAATAGGCTTTGAAATCGGAATTATGATGATCTACATGTACATCTACGTGATTACTCTGCTATTCGCAATAATGTGCCTGGCAGAGGGTTCAATGAACCACCTTCATGCTGTCTCTCTGCCGTTCCACTCTCGAACAGCACTCGGGAAAAACGAGCACTTTTCCATGCGAGCCCTGATTTCTCTTATTTTATCGTGATGATCATTTCTCCCTACGTAGGTGAGCGCCAACAGAATGTTTGCGCAATCGGGGCAGAAAACTGGTGACTGAAATTTCATGAGAAGATCCCGTCGCAACGAAAAACGCCTTTGTTTTAATTATTGCCACTCCAATTCACGTATTATGTCTGTGACACTATCTCCCCTATTTCGCGATAAAACAAAACGAACTGGCCTTCTTTGTACCTTTTCGATGTCATCCGTCAGTCCCACCTGATGCGGATCCCACACCGCACAACAGTACTCCAGAATATGGCGGACAAGCGTAGTGTAAGCAGTCTCTTTGGTAGACCTGTTGCACCTTCTAAGTGTTCTGCCAATGAATCGCAGTCTTTGGCTTACTCTACCCACAATATTATCTATGTGATCGTTCCAATTTAGGTTATTTGTAATTGTAATCCCCAAGTATTTAGTTGAATTTACAGCCCTCAGATTTTTGTGACTTATCGCGTAATCGAAATTTAGCTGATTTCTTTTAGTAACTTCGCACTTTTCTTTATTCGGGGTCAATTGCCACTTTTCGCACCATACAGATATCTTATATAAAGCATGTTGCAAGTCGTTTTGATCATCTGATGATTTTACAAGACTGTAAATAACAAAATGGTTCAAATGGCTCTGAGCACTACGCGACTTAACTTCTGAGGTCATCAGTCGCCTAGAACGTAGAACTAATTAAACCTAACTAACCTAAGGACATCACACACATCCATGCCCGAGGCAGGATTCGAACCTGCGACCGTAGAGGTCGCTCGGTTCCAGACTGTAGCGCCTAGAACCGCACGGCCACTCAAGCTGGCCTTATAAATGACAGCATCATCTGCAAACAATCTAAGACGGCTACTCAGATTCGCTCCTATGTCGTTAACATAGATCAGGAACAATAGAGGGCCTATGACACTTCCTTGGAGAACGCCGAATATTAATTCTGTTTTACTCGATGACTTTCCGTCTATTACTACGAACTGTGACCTTTCTGACAGGAAATCACGAATGAAAAATCCCCAGCCCGGCCTGGAATCGAACCCGGGGCCCCGTGATCCAAAGGCAGCAATGCTAGCCACTAGACCACGAGCTGCGGACCTGAAAGCGGAATGGTAGTTGGAGCTGGATGCGTGGAACATTCCATTTCGGAAATCATTAGGGAATTCAATATTCCGAGATCCACAGTGTCAAGAGTGTCGAGAACACCAAACTTCAGGCTTTACCTCTCAGCACGAAAAGTGCAACGCCTGATGGCTTTCACTCAACGGCCTAGAGCAGCGGTGTTTGTGTAGAATTGTCAGTGCTAACAGAAAAGCGACACCGCGTGAAATAACGGCAGAAATCAATGTGGGATTTACCCTACTGGCCATTAAAATTGCTACACCACGAAGATGACGTGCTACAGACGCGAAATTTAACCTACAGGAAGAAGATGCCGTGATATGCAAATGATTAGCTTTTCAGAGCATTGATACAATGTTGGCGCCGGTGGCGACACCTACAACGTGCTGACATGAGGGAAGTGTCCAACCGATTTCTCATACACAAACAGCAGTTGACCGGCGTTGCCTGGTGAAACGTTTTTGTGATGCCTCGTGTAAGGAGGAGAAATGCGTACCATCACGTTTCCGACTTTGATAAAGGTCGGATTGTAGCCAATCGCGATTGCGGTTTATCGTATCGCGACATTGCTGCTCGCGTTGCTCGAGATCCAATGACTGTTAGCACAATACGGAATCGGTGGGTTCAGGAGGGTAATACCGAACGCCGTGCTGGATCCCAATGGCCTCCTATCACTAACATTTGAGATGACAGGCATCTTATCCGCATGGCTGTAACGGATCGTGCAGCCACGTCTCGATCCCTGAGTCAACAGATGGGGACGTTTGCAAGACAACAACCATTTGCACGAACAGTTCGACGACGTTTGCAGCAGCATGGACTATCAGGTCGGAGACCATGGCTGCGGTTACCCTTGACGCTGCATCACAGACAGGAGCGCCTGCAATGGTGTACTCAACGACGAACATGGGTGCACATATGGCAAAACGTCATTTTTTCGGATGAATCCAGGTTCTGTTTACAGCATCGTGATGGTCGCATCCGTGTTTGGCGAAATCGCGGTGAACGCACATTGGAAGCGTGTATTCGTCATCACCATACTGGCGTATCACCCGGCGTGATGGTATGGGGTGCCATTGGTTACACGTCTCGGTCACCTCTTGTTCGCATTGACGGCACTTTGAACAGTAGACGTTACATTTCAGATGTTTTACGACCCGTGGCTCGGCCCTTCATTCGATCCCTGCGAAACCCTACATTTCAGCAGGATAATGCACGACCGCATATTGCAGGTCCTGTACGGTCCTTTCTGGATACAGAAAATGTTCGACTGCTGCCCTGGCCAGCACATTCTCCAGATCTCTCACCAGTTCAAAAAGTCTGGTCAATGGTGGCCGAGCAACTGGCTGGTCACAATACGCCAGTCACTACTCTTGATGAACTGTAGTATCGTGTTGAAGCTGCATGGGCAGCTGTCCTGTACACGCCATCCAAGCTCTGTTTGACTCAATGCCCAGGCGTATCAAGGCCGTTATTACGGCCGGAGGTGGTTGTTCTGGGTATTAATTTGTCAGGATCTATGCACCCAAATTGCGTGAAAATGTAATCACATATCAGTTCTAGTATAATATATTTGTCCAATGAATACCCGTTTATCATCTGCATTTCTCCTTGGTGCAGCAATTTTAATGGCCAGTAGTGTACGACGAACGTATCCGTTAGGACAGTGCGGCGAGATCTGTCGTTGATGGGCTATGGCAACAGACGATCGACGCGCGTGCCTTTGGTAACAGAACGACACATCGCCTGCAGCGCCTCTTCTGGTCTCCTGACCGTATCGGTAGGGCCCTAGACGACTGAAAAACTCTGGCCAGGTCCTATCAGTCCCGATTTCAGTTGGTAAGAGCTGACGGTGGGTTTCGAGTGTGGCGCAAACTCCTCGAAGCCATGGACCCCTGTTGTCTACAAGGCACTGTGCGAGCTGGTGGTGGCCCCATTCACAACGAATGGACTGGGTCGTCTGGGCGAACTGAACATATCATTGACTGGAAACAGTTAAGTTCGAGTACTTGGTGACTATTTTTAGCCATTCATAGACTTCGTGTTCTCAACCAAAGATGGAATTTTTGGGGATGATAATGAACCATTTCACTGGACCGCAAATGTTCGTGATTTGTTTGAAGAATATTCTGGGCAGTTCGAGAGAATGATCCGCCAACCTACATCACCCGACATGAATCTCATCGAACATTCATGGGTCATAATCAAGAGGTCAATTCGTGCACAAAATCCTGCACCGGCTACACTTTCGCGATTATGGACGGCTATGGAGGCAGTCCGGCTCAATATTTCTACAGGGGTTTCCAGCGACTTGTTAAGTCCATGTAACGTCGAGCCGGGCAAACGGATGTCCAATGCGATATTAGGACGTATCCTATGACTCTTGTCAGCTCATTGTATACCTGTCATATCTGTCTGAACTAAAAGAAACGCCTTGCTTAAGATTATTCAAAAAAAATGGTTCAAAAGGCTCTGAGCACTACGGGACTTAACATCTATGGTCATCAGTCCCCTAGAACTTAGAAATATTTAAACCTAACCAACCTAAGGACATCACACAACACCCAGTCATCGCGAGGCAGAGAAAATCCCTGACCCCGCCGGGAATCGAACCCGGGAACCCAGGTGTGGGAAGCGAGAACGCTACCGCACGACCACGGGCTGCGGACGTAAGATTATTACTTACGTTTATGCACATTTCGATAAATCTTAAGCATCTACAAATATGATGCTAATAGGTGATCTCTATTCTTTACACATCCTCATCAGAGTATTGGGAACCTTTTAAACGTTAGGACTAGCCAAATAAGGAATTTGACTACAACCGTTAACGGAGCCCCTTGCTCTTTCACCAGATACAGCGGATTTTGACTCGATCTGATTGATGAAAAACTCCAGTCTGTCAGGGTTTATCTCACCCTGAAGTCCTTGGTATAAGCTTAGCGCTCACAATACGTACAAAGGTGTAACTCAACATTTGCTGAGTGAATAAAATTTGAGCCCTAACAGTTGATCTCTTACAAATGAAAAGGAAAGAAAGACAACGCAACAGAAACGCCATCGGTTCAGAACGACATGTGGAGAATATAATTTCTTTACCACTTCATGACTCATCTGGCACAACATTATCTTTCACACAATTCAATTCTATTATATTCTTTTTTTGGGCGGGGGGGAGTAGGACTGAATGGTAAATCAATCATGTTTTATTACATGCACAAAATAAGATGTCAGCATTAGTGTTAATGATGGAACCACTATGGTTCCGTAACCACAGCAATCGTGGTGTCAAGGTTAAAAGGTTTAAACACCAATAGTGCTATGAAGAGCATATTAGATCTCCACCAGTTACACAAAGAAAAGAGGCCATTCAAGTTACAACTGCTGAGAAAAGATTCGCCAAAGGCTATGGGTAAAGAATAAATGACTGAAATCGAGTTTATAAAGCCATACCTGCAGCTGAGAGCCATTATGCCTTCAAAGTTTACTCTGCAGTTAAGTCTCATTTCCAGTTGACACCTACTTTCAGATTACGTACTCCTAAATAATTTGCGACAAAAGGACTGAATAAAAGCATGATACATAAAGGTCATTCCAGGTAAGTACGATATTGTCACACGAATGATCATCATTAACAGACAAAGCCTGAACACTAGGTTTAACACTGTTCATAAGCTAACTAACATTCAAACGCAAATATAATTAAAGTGGCCAAAGCTAGTCAATAATAAGAGATGAAATTGCTGGTGCTTTCATGGTAAGAACTAACTGACTGGATAAACCTTAACATCATGTACCGAAGGAGTAAGCGAACTCACCCACTGAAGGCTGCTGCACGATTCCCCCGCTGAAGAGTGTCTCTCCTTGCCATCAGGAACGGCGCTTCACTCTTTTGCTAGAAGAGGGCCCGGCAACGGCTCGACCAGCCGAACGAGAGGACTAGAAAAACCACGTAAGTGGTAAGTTTCATGCTTCCTTCTTGGACAGGCAGGAAGTACCGCAAAATCCCATGGTCCCTACAGATTATTTTTATCGAAAATCCTTAGAGCTCAAACTGAGAGACAAAAGACATGAATATGACGGTTGGTACTGCTACTTTAGAGCAAAATAAACTCCTTTGTCCTCTACCAGACATTCACAAAATACACTGCCATACTTTCAACTCAGATGGACAAAGAAGGAAGCGAGCTATAAAATGGCAGTTGGGTAGACAGGTAGACACTGCCAGTTTCAAGTAAAGAACGAAAGAAAACAAACACATCCTCTCGTAGTCTTCTCCTACGCATCAGCATATGCTCGAAAAAAAAAAAACCAGAAAGGAAAGGGAAACAATGATGAGCCGTAATTACCCATGAACCGCATCTAAAATTATGAAAGGGTCGTGAAATGTACCCCTTTCAGAATCTCCATGACAGACAGAATACTCCAAGTCCTTCAGTCATTCTCTAGATGATATCAAGCCAAGCGATGGATTCCCGACAGTATATGTGTAAGGACTTGGCTGCATGCTGACAATCACATCGTGCAAGTGTGTGTGACTCGTCGTGTTGACAAAAGTGTGTGTTTATTCTGTTGACTATGTGTAAGGACTTGGCTGCATGCTGACAATAACATCGTGCAAGTGTGTGTGACTTGTGTTGACAAAAGTATGTGTGTGTTCAGTTGACTAAGTATCAAAAATGGATCAAATGGCTCTGAGCACTATGGGACTCAACTGCTGAAGTCATTAGTCCCCTAGAACTTAGAACTAGTTAAACCTAACTAACCTAAGGACATCACAAACATCCATGCCCGAGGCAGGATTCGAACCTGCGACCGTAGCGGTCTTGCGGTTCCAGACTGCAGCGCCTTTAACCGCACAGCCACTGACTAAGTATCCCACCACATGTCTCCTCACCTTTACCTGCCACAGTTAGCTTCCAGGGATGCAGACACTCATGTACAGATGTTATGCAGTTGCCATTAACATGACTGGACGAGAATTATATAATGGTCCACCCCTCCTTGATGTAAAAAGCTCCCTGACTGGCTCTGTTTCAGTGGTGAGTGATTGGGGGAGCAAAATATGTGTGTGTGTTCGCTTATAAATATTCATGGCTTGGGAGAGGGGTGGTGGGGAGGGGTATTTTGGTGCGATGTCAAGCGTCCAAGGTCAGTTCCATGGTTCAAGGTCAATTTTGATCCAGTGTCACCATAGACTTCCCACTAACTATTACATATGTTAAGGGAAGGCCTTCTACAGAAACATACGAGTCATTCTGTTCAGGCTAGAAAGTTTCCCGAAAAGTACATCGAAATCGAACCCCATCAACTACATGACACTTTTACTATACGAGAATACAGTAAGACCTTAAGCACATACACAGCTTGTTAAATGAGACAACTTGTAGTGCCAACTGATGAAGCTACACTCAAATTTTTAAAAAATTTCCGGGGAACATAAAGCCTAATGATTCAGAGGAAATGATATTGTTATCATAATACATACAAATGCAGTTAATGATTGCAACATTATTTCTCCACTGCAGAGTTTATCTGTAGTCGGCGAAACTAGTATGTTTATAAATCAATTCAGGCACGCATGTGGGAACAATTTAATGGTAGCAGTTCTTATTACATGTATCTATTTTTTTATGTCTTTGAAAATGAAATCGACGGTGCTGAGAAATAGAAACGAGAGTCAATTGCTGATTCTGTTTGCATTTGTGTCACAGTCAGTGTGTCCTTGTTACTGGTGTTTTGCGTGAGCTGTCTAGGAAAAATGTTGTCTTGTAGGAGCAGTTTCATGTGTCCCACTAATGCTGTTTGGCTATTACTCTTGAATGAACGTAAAAACAACTTTCAGAACACATTAACCGCATACCTACTAAATATTTTCTCACTATATGAAACAACAGTGTCAGTGAGAGCGTTTATGTAATTTAGGCCATCGTTTCTTTATAAATATTGTATGACATGCGAAGTAACGTCAAAAAACGGTAAATAATGTGTACATTATTTCAAAAAGTACTGTGCGATGTCAGAAACATTAGATATAACCATTGGACTTATATAAAAAAAGAAAACATTTATAATTTCAAGGTGACATTTTCCTCTCACGGGCGATGCTCTCGTCGATGGGATTTACTAATCGCTGCTATTTTAACAGATGCGGAAAATGGTGGCAGTGGAAATTAGTGTGAAGCAGTCTTAGAAGTGACCTGGAGTGTGTATAATGTAATATACATGTCAATACAGACATATCTGTATGCTGTATTACGTCACTTGTCGACTACTATGTCAATTGTAGCGTCACCTGATGATGAAACACTTCACTATTGTGCTGACGAATATTAAATGTCTCTCTGCACATAGCTGTCTAAATGCTTGCATTTTTAATACTCTTCGGATTCTTACCGTCTGTAAATACCACGAAGTCCTTTTTAGACACACACTTTTTCATATTTCCGTTATTTTTGTAACACTTGTCGTATACAAGAAGGATTGAGAAAGTACTTTCGCGGCACCATTTACATTATCTTACTGCGTCTCAGTGCTGGAATTGCGAAATCCTCGTCCAGATATTTTAATGATCAACAGCAGCATTCGGTCCGCGTCCTGTGATTTTATTTCAATTGTCAGCGAAGAGGCAGTACCGCATGAATCATGGTGCCAAGAAATCCATCCGGTAGTTTCCGCTACTGGCGTCTTTATGAGCTCTTGAGTACATGTCATCGTTTCTACGAAGAGGTTTCATAACTCACATGAATAGCAGATGGTGTCTTCAACTAAAATTCTCCCCTTTTCACAGAATTTTGCTACTTCGCGGAAGTAACTTGAGCATTAGCATTCACCCAGAAAGCAAACAAGCACGTGTGCCAAGCAGCCATGGAATCTGCCAAGAGATCGAATGAATCAGAAATCCTTGGACTTCGTCCAAGAGTGACAAATTCTTATAATTCGCAATGTTCGAAATTAGTGTATTTTTAGTGGGCATTTAGACATGCGGCCGATATTTTAGTAAGTAAGGCTAAATTCCTCGGCTATTTCTGAAGCTTCAAAATGCTGATGTGCAAATCAAAAACATGTCGTAAGACACTTTCGTTTTACTGTTTCAAAAGTACCACATTCTTCAGAACATCGCATATCGGATTTTACTGATATCTTCGAACTCGTGAATTTGGTGGGACTTGTGACTGTATTCAGGATTTCCTTGCAGCAGGGCTGAACACGTCATCCTTGGCGGAACGAAATACACAAATGCAAAGGTAATTTCGGGAGTCTCCCAAATGAAAGTTATAGGGCCGTTATTGTTTAGAATATATATTGCAAAACCACAGTGGTGGTTACATTCCCAACTACGCGAAAGAAACTGCAGGCTCTTCCTTAAGATCTACTCTTCAGATTTCAATTGTGCGCAAAGTTAAGTGGATAATCCGAAATTACGGCCCTCGGTATACACCTTAAAATGAGGAAGTTGCATAAATCTGAATGTGATTAACAGCATCTGACAGAAATAATTTATTTGCAGCCGATATACTGTGATTGAAAATATCTTCCTAAACACTGGTTGATCGCATCTAGTTTGACCTAGTGAAAATAACAAACAGAAACACTGATTAGCTAAATACTCAGATTTATTCACAAACGCGACAATCAATGACACATTGTCACATTTTACAACGATAATTCCACTCTATATAACCCTGCAAATTCTTGTCTGAAACAAGTACCTAAGGTAGGTGACTATGCCAAATAGTCCACACATTCATACACGTGCTATGAACTCGCACACGATCTTTCTGGATTTCAAAAGTGGGAAATCGAATTCAGCTACTGTGCTGCTGCTGCGAATTCGCTCACCGTGAGTATGGCTGTGCTGCGCTGTGCAGCAAGCGGCAGAAGTGCTGGCTGGCCTTTCGTGATGAGCTGGCAGCACCCTATCTCAACGTGAAGCTGTTGCAGGCCCAACTGCGACACAACGCCAAGTCCATCCGCTGTCTGCAGCTACTGTCCATGGATTCGATCTGGGCACCTCTGCGGTCAAAGCTCAAGACGATCCAGAAACATCCGCGATGAAACCTGAAGTCGATGCCAACAAAATAAAATGGTTGAAATGGCTCTGAGCACTATGGGACTTAACATCTGTGGTCATCAGTCCCCTAGAACTTAGAACTACTTAAATCTAACTAACCTAAGGTCATCACACACATCCATGCCCGAGGCAGGATTCGAACCTGCGACCGTAGCGGTCACGCGGTTCCAGACAGTAGCGCCTAGAACCGCACGGCCACAACAGGCCGGTTCGATGCCAACACCTCTGCGTCCCAACGCCTAGTACCTTCTGTGGTGTCACCGCCAGACACCACACTTGCTAGGTGGTAGCCTTTAAATCGGCCGCGGTGCGGTAGTATATGTCGGACCCGCGTGTCGCCACTATCAGTGATTGCAGACCGAGCGCCGCCACACGGCAGGTCTAGAAAGACTTCCTAGCACTCGCCCCAGTTGTACAGCCGACTTTGCTAGCGATGGTTCACTGACGATAGTTAGCATAGCCTTCAGCTACGTCATTTGCTACGACCAAGCAAGGCGCCATTATCATTTGCTATTTATCTTGTGATGCATGTACCGTCAGACCGATGTTCACCAATAATGGATTAAAGTTAAGTATTCCAGCAGCTACGTACTTTATTTGCTAGTCTCAATTACTTTACCTGTTCCAGACCTCACGCCAGCCTGCGTGAGCTTAAACGCGTGCCTTTCGGCTACCTCGTAGTGGCTTGGCTGTCTCGCCAAGTCACAACACCTTCTGTCTCAGCTCTCACTTACGCCTCTTAATTCCTTCCCGCCAAAAGGTTGTTAGTTGCCAACTGCAAAATTAAGATGCACTTTACCATATCACAAGGAGTTCCTCCAACTTGAGAATTCTGCCAAAATAACTTGTCTTCTTTAGATTCCAATAACACCAAAGACATTTCCCGTGCTACAATAAAAGATGCAATATAGAGCTGCGCTCTTGTCGACACACATTGTAACGCCAATTGCACGTTCTCCCGCCTATGTCATTACCCTCGCACCTCAGGGTTCGAGAAATAAAGCAAGAGCTGCTAGGAGGCTAGTTTTCGTTTCCTGTAACCTATACTTTCTAAACCGATAGGTGGCTACCTTCAAAGGAGGTCAACAAAACATGGAAAATAACTCCCACTTCCTGCACTTAGCGCAGTACTTCTCGCCGACATCATAACCTGTGCAGTAGTGTAGGTAAATAACTCGCCGACTGCAAGAACGGGCGTTTCAGCCTTCCATCTATGAATTCAGTACGCGGGATGCCAGTCCTTACCCCGGCCAGTCCCATCTGGCTGTCCCGTTGCCTACCCGCTATTCCGCATCCAATGCGTTGCTTATTTGCTTGTGCACCAGAAACTTTCAGAAACAGTGAATCTATAACCGTGGTAATAAAGGGATGGAATTCTGTCTCATCGATAAACGATTTAGGAGTACCTTGTTGTCAGTCTCTGATTACAAAATCACACCCTAATTTTGATGAAACTGGCCTGCAGAAGTGGCTGCCATGTCTCAGTATAAATTATATAGATGATTACACTTGAAGCGTCGTGAAACTTTTTGCAAACCAGTTGTTGTTTATATGAAGTTTGTAACATGAGAAGAATGTAGCGATATGCAGCAAGATCTAAAGGATCGGTAATTGGTGCAGGGAATGTCAGTTGATATTGGCCTAAAATTAAAGTCGACAAGGTGGGTTTTGGAAGGGGGAACTTAGGATTACGTCACCATAATGGAAGGACGTGAGCCCCAAACAGTTGCTGCAGCATTCATTGTCCTTTAAATACAGTTTCTCTTGTTGAATTATTGAGAGATTCCAACAGCTGCCACCATTGTAAAGACAAAAAACAGTAATTTAGCAGAGAAATCATATGATCCTTCACAGTGCGTGAGTTTAATTAGAAAAATATTCTAAGAGCTGCAGAATTTTTAAATTACCAATAATCAGTTATTATGCCAAGAACCCCAAATGACTTTTTAGTGTACCCCAGTTCAAGAAAAATATTCTAAGAGTTGCAACAATTTTTAAAAATACAGCAAAACAGTTATTAAGCAGACAGCTCACATGACTGCTTAGTACTCATCAGTTTACGAAAAATATTTAGCAGCTTGCACAATTATTCCTTAAAATAGCAAGAGCAGTCATTAAGCTCACAGGTCATCTGACTTCTTAGTAGTCACCAGTTTAAGTAAAATGTCATAACAGCTCTCACACTTGTTTTTAAACAGCAAAAACAGTTATCAAGCAGATAGCTCATATAACTTCTTAGTATTCACCAGCTAAGCAAAAATAATCTAACAGCTGTCTTTTTTTTTGTTTAGAATAGCAACACAGTTATTAAGCTGACAACTCCTATGACCTCTGATTATTCACCAGTTTAACAAAAATATTCTAATAACTGTCAGTTCTTTAAAGTAGCAAAACAGTTATTAACTGGGCAGCTGAAACAATAAGTTACTACTTACCACCTGAAGCCAAAATTTTGTTTCAAGGATACCCCTATACTTGAGTACCAACCCAAAGAAAGGAAAAAATCAGAAGCCAAAAAACACGTGCAAAATTACTTAATATAAAAGTCAAAGATCCCATCCTTTGGTTCCTTAGGGGCAAGTCAATTCCAAATCGCCTCTGCACTCAGAACTTAGGCGAATATAATATGTCCCTAATGGCAGACATCGGTCTGCAGAACAGACGATCCTAGTCGATGTAAACCAGGCTCATGACCCTTCACAAAAACAGCTGACTATGTCCGCAAAACGCCAGTATCTCAACCCACTAGCTCAGACTACGAAGAGACACCTTAAACTTCGCTGTTGGAATCACCTCCGGAGGTAGCGTTTCATTTTCACACCAGACCGCGTCGCCACACACCACCGTTTCATCTTCCTTCCGTCTTTCTGCGAGCGAGCACAAATAGTGTCACCGAAAGCACTCCGGACTATTGAGGCATCGATGTGGAGCCAGAGCAGAAATCGATAAGGGACAGAGACGCCACGGATCTGAAGTAACGTATTGCTTATAAGTTACTGGAAAATACCTAGAAATAACCATCGAAAACGACATAAAGTGGAATGACCACACAAAACAAAATGTGGGAGTAGCAGATGCCAAGCTAATATTCATTTAGAGACTCTTAAAAGTGGAATTCCTCCACCAAACAAATGACTTGCAAAACACTTGTTCCAACAATTGTTGGGTATGGCCCATCACTCTAGGATTCTTACTAAGTTATTTTAATAGAAGAAGTAGCGAATATCCAACGAAGGGACCGTGTTTCTTTCCGAAATCGTTTAGGAGAGACGTTCAAAAAACTCCAGCGGCAGATGATACAGGAGAAGCGTTGTGGATCATGGTGAGACTTACTGATGACATTCCCTATGGCTTACGTGCTAAGAAGAATCGAGCAAAACGATTATTACAGTTTTAAGATTTTTTAAAGTTAATACATTCAATTTGCAATAATAAATAATATCTCAAAATAAATAGCGATGCAGACAGTATGTTTGCAAGTATTCATTGTAGGCACAATCCGTCACATGCCACACACCGCGTCGGTAGGCGAGTTCTTTCCAAATCTTGATCTGGAGTCTAGAGGAATTGTTGCAACAACTGTTTCAATCCTGTTTCTGAAGTTGGTTAAATAAACTAATAGCGAAGGCACATACACATGACCCCTTATGAAACCCCAAAGGTAAAGATCGCATTGCGTCATATCTGGTGACACAGAGGCCAAATGAAACAAGCTTTGTCATTCGGCCCCTTGTGGCCAGCGCAGCGGTCGCTTACAACGCTGCTTAACCAGTCTCGTATTGAGTTATGTCAACGACGCCGCGGATCATCTTGTGCCAAGAAAATTACTATCGTTCATCTTTTCCTAGTTGAAGAAATAGCCACAGTTCTAGCGCATCAACACAAAAAACACCACTTACAGTTTCATCGTCGGGAAAGGCATTCACTTTTGAGAAGTCTCCTTGGAGCTGTACGATCTTGTGGGGAGTTGCTGACCGCCAGATGCGCACATTATTTGTGTTCAGATTTGCACCTTGGTGAAATGACGATCCATCACTGAAGACGACGCGATCCGGAAAATCATCGCCATACAGCAGCATTTCGTTTTTAGAACTGGCACGTAAACCGTACTCTGTAGGCTTTAGACATTGTGACAACTGCAAACGATATCTATAAGCGTCTCCTTATAAGTCTCCGCACAGACGTCACTGGAGATGCTCATTCACGACTAACATTCCGAAATGATTTCTTTGGGGCTACACACTCTCTCACTCGTTCAACACGATGTTCTGTCACTCTTGGTCAACCCCTTTTGCAAACCGCATGCGCACAGGCATGCAAACGAAACTGTCAGAGTTGCTCTTTCTTTTGATGTATTATCTATGGCAGTAAGTTCAGTGTAATAAATGCTATAAAGCATTAAAACCCCGATGTTCATTTTGAAACAATGGTATTACATTTCGAAGATACGTTCGCAAAATGACGACAAGTAGAAAATCGGAGAAATTACAGCTCGTACGGAGGTTCACTGAAAATCATTTTTACCGTGCACCATTCTCGAATGAAACACGGAAGTGGAGGAAAGGATAGTGTACCAGAAATACCCTCCGCAACACCCCGTAAAGTGGTTTGTGCGTAGAGATTTAAATGTAGAATAAATAAATGTAAATGTCGTGTGACTAGGGCCTCCCGTCGGGTAGACCGTTCGCCGGGTGCAAGTCTTTCGCTTTTGACGCCACTTCGGCGACTTGCGCGTCGATGGGGATGAAATGATGATGATTAGGACAACACAACACCCAGTCCCAGAGCGGAGAAATCTCCTACCCAGCCGAGAATCGAACATGAGCCTTTAGAATTGACGTTCTGTCGCGCTGACCACTCAGCTATCGGGAGGGGGGGAACAAACGTAGAATAATGAGATAATGAGGATTTCCTAGACTTCCCTCTGTATTGTTACCAGTGGTAAAAAGATCTGACAGCTGTGCTTACCTCCTCTCATCTTTTTGATTTTAATTTTGATGTCTACTCAAAAGAAGTATTCTTCCTGAGCTTAATATCTATTTTTATATATTAGTATAGCAGAGCACCACGAATCTATGAAAAGTGTGATTCTTTCATGTCAAAATGTTGCCTCTCTAAGAGCTATTCTGCTAATGTTCAACGTTCCCTTTTGGGCATAACCTAAAACTGGTTGGGGCCAACCAAGGGCTTCGTAGAAGGCGGCATGACGGTTACGTTATGAACTAAAGTCTTACAACGCCTTGAACAGTATAATACACATATTTCTAACTGAATGATACACAATCCACTCACACCAATGTGACCAAAGCCTGTGTTTGCCGTCAGTGTGCAATAACTATTCATGGACGGCAGATGGCAGCACAAGCATCGGAGGGTGCATGAAGAGTGTCGGCGGGACGCGGAAAACAGTGCAACCGTTTTCGTAATGCGAAAACTGAGCGATTTATTTGATATCCAAAAGGATGTGACCGTTGGCCTTCGGGCCAAGGATGGAAGCATTTTCGAAGATTGTAAACTGTTCACGTGCTTCGTTGATAAAGTACGAGTATACCGTTGAAACCTTCTCGTCTCCTCTATATCTCTTTTGTTACGCAACCTTCCCTTGTACAACAACCTATGAAACCTTTCCTTAGGATTTGTATCTCTTGCTTAATAATAACAGATGAAATCTTCCCTTTGAAATTTATTCTCTTTCTCAATCTTCGCATACAAATTTTATTGCTGCTTATTAAAAGTGATTTTCTGATTATTTCGACGAAACATAGAATGTGTCGTCGTCGTGACCCTCAGTCGTTATCTGCAATAGCCCAAAACTGTTCCTTACCTTCTTTACTGTTACAGGATCGCCATCTGACTGCTACATCGAACTGCGACATGAATATACTTACTCTGGTTTACTATACTCTATTAACTGCTGGTGGGCTGTCATAATAAGTGGCTGTATTTATTACCAAAGCTGACGTTATTCTTTAATTAATTTGACTGAAGTTATGTAATTCATAGTTACACTTTTTCTTGACAACAATAAAATTTTTCCAAAGTTTTACGTTGATGGTTTTTGGGATGGATTATATCAGTAATGCAACATTGCTGCCAAAAATTAATTATATTCTGAAAACGTTTCTTCAAATATTTACTGCTGGTAATGAAATGATTTTACAAACGTTCAAATGGGACTTACTTTTTACAATAGTCTTACAACTAGCATTGCGCAAACATACCTTCAGCAGTCTTGAGTTTCGCAAAAAAATAATTCAATAATATTATTTCCTCTTATGATAATAGTTAGCTGATGTCTCTGTACATCCGTTTATAATCCCTTGTAAATCATAGCTGGTGGCTGGCAGGCACGCTGCTCCTCTCAACCTCTCGCTTCAGACCTGCCACCGACTCGCTTCACATCTCGTTTACTACTGACTTCCTACGAACGCTAAAGTGCGGTCTCTCCTGCCAACAATGCTTTCTGGTGCAGACAATCCCTGCTACCATTACAAAATGTATCAATGCGCGGTCTTTCCCGCTTTTTTCTTAAAATGTATCCATACGTGGTCTCTCCCGCCCTTTTAAAAATTATATCAATGTGCGGTCCCTCTTGCCAACAATACTTTGGTGCAGACATTTCCTGCTACCACAATTATTTCCAACATGAGAAATATTAATTATTCTTACTTAATCCTATTAATAAAATATAAACATCTTTCATAAATTGTGGTTTGACAATAGACAATAGAAATATACACGTCTTACACCGCGTATGCCAAAATGGCGTTATCCTCTGGTGCATGTGCAACTGTGGTGTACCACGGGCGTTAGATGATATGGGTGAAAGACAGCTGCGGAGATGTGAATGGGTGAATATACGTGCAGCTCTTGAGTAACTAACAGCCCAGATGAACTAAGTGGCTACCAACAGCACCTCCTCAACAACTGCTCAACGAAAGTTGCTGCGTATGGGCATCCACACCAGGTGCCTGGTTCATGCAGCCATGATGTTCTTCATCGGCGACGAAGGCTGGAATTTGCCGGTAATAGCACAACTGGATGTCATTGAGTGGCGACAGGTGGTCTTTTCAGACGAATCACGTTTCATGCTCCATCGGGCGGATGGCCGTTGGCGTGTACGGTGAACGACCCAGGGACAATCGTTGGAAGGGTCCAGCCCAGAGGAAGGGACGTTATGATCTGGAGAATGTTTCCGTGGCATTTCCTGGGTGATCACGTCATTCTGAAATGCGTAATGGATCAACACAGGTATGGATCTATACTTGGGGACCATTTTAAGCCCTCCAAGCAGTTTGATTTTTCCTCGGTACGATGGTGTCTACCAGCAAGACAACGCAATGTGCTCCCAGTGTTCGTGCGTGATTGGAAGAACACCAGGATGACTTTACCGTACTCGCCTGCCTGGATTTAAACACAATCGAGAATCTGAGGTAGCACCCCGATCGACCTGTTCGCACCATCGAACCTCAACCGATAAGCCTAGCGCAGCTGACCAGGACACTGGAGTCGCCGTGGCCGCTTATCCTTGTCGGTACCTTGCAGAACCTCAACTACTCTCTTGCTGCACGTCGTGGCGTTTTGTTTGTGTCGGCTCGATAGTGATGGTTGTCCCAGTCTGGTTGACATGGAACAGTGTCTGTCTATCGCGACGACTCCGATCTGTAGCTGTTAAAAACAAACTCCTCGCTTGGTTGATCAGTTTCAGACACTATCTCCCTTACATTGATATCATCGTATCGATGTAGCAGCACACCGGAATGTGTAAGCAGCGCTTGTTTAAAATTGAAGCACCGGTGTTCGAAGTCTGTCTGTCTTCTTTACTTCGAACCCACAGCGACTGCACCACTCGGTACCGCAACAGCTTCCTTGATCTGAAACAATTAACCAAAAATGCTTCGCGTGTTCTCTATAGGCTGATAAGCTTACGCGAACTTGGTAACTTAAGTTCTTATGCCCGGTTTGCGACTGATTGTTCAAACGCGGATAATAGGATATCTTGAATTACAAAGTCCATCACTCAAGCCGATGCCACATCATAGTTTTGCGAGGATGTTGATTTATTAATATAGTGTCGCTAAGGAGTCGGTACGGTGTTAATTCAACAACTAATACGACGTAGTTCCAAAGATAAAATACTCTTCTGACAACGTACGGAAAGCGTCGTATTTCGGTGTAAAGTTGCTGTTCACTGTTAATAAAATCACTAAATCACCTTTAACTTCTGCGTTCTCTCAAGAAATAATTAATTTCCCAATTACACAGTAAATTTCCATTAAATGACATAGCCGGCGCGAAGCATTGCCGTTATATTGGAGTTTATTGAGCTTGTAATTATTTAAACCTGCACTGAAAACACACCGATCTGCCATTCAGGGTCTTGAATCTCTTTGCATCAGCGATTCTGCCACTGACTACAGCTTCCGACAACACGACGTAAGTTCTTCGTGATTACGTGTAGCTGTTTCCCACCCAAGGCTAATAATAGAGCTTACATCAGCGGTTGGTATATTGCTGTGTCCTTTGATGTTCGTGACAATCACAGATCACGAAGGCTAAGTCCCACCGATAATCAGGTATCACACGATTTACTTTTCTTTCACATATAATACCTGTTCCGTTAACTGGCTAAACCGTAAACGTTATTTTACTTCAGTCGAAATTGTGACTAGTACGTCAAGTCGATACAGGAAAACTTTTAAAACTTCAGATCGGTGTGAAACAATCTAATAGCGTTCAATAGGCTTAATACTATTGCGACGTCTACAATCGAGACTGAATTAACGTCTCCATTGCAGTGTTCAATTGTAGTCGCAGCAAACTTACAGCTCGATGTGGCTACAAGTCTCTTCTTGTATAAATGTTATCTCTGATCTATTTATGGTCTGGGCTTCAACCTTCGTAAAGAATATATCTTGAATTATTTATTTAAAGTTTCAGGCTTCGTATCATCTAATAGTCTTTCATTTAGTTCTTTCCTTATAATAGACGTTATTAGTTACATAGCATTCCTGTTAGTCAAACTTGCAATAGTATTAATATCGTTGTCAGTAGCTCCCGTCAATGTCAGTATAACTAATTTTGCTATTTCTTTTGCTACCAAAGGGCTTTTATTAGGGGTTCCATATTTGGGGTGTCACAACGTCCGTGCTGTAAAAGATGCTTAATCACGTTTTTGACAGTTGGACACATTGATGTGACTAGACGGCGTATTTTTTCAATTTCTGTCAACTGCAGCTCTTAAAAACAATAGGTACAAACATAAGAGCGTGAGTAGATGTGTAAAGAACGCCAGTTTATTGAAATCTAAGAGTTTTTCTATCTTTCACACTGTGGAGAAATGATTACTTCAAGCTGCTTCCACAGAATCCTATTGTTTCATTATTATTTGTATTTTATTCCTATAGGAGTCTGCGGAATGAAAACCGAAGACCGGAACAACAACGCCCCCTGTATTCGAATCGCCGTCCTCGGAGATGTCGGTGTGGGAAAGTCCGGTGAGTACTGGGACACGTTCATTCACCTTCACTGTTACTTCCACAAACTTCTCTAATATCTTCTTGTTGTTTTTCTTCTGTATCTACACAGTTTATTTTTCACTTTTGATCAAACTGCGCTTAGTAATGTAACTAGCGTGTGATTATCTTAATGAGACTACAATCCTAGATCATAAATTCCACCTTGTTCTTTACATAAATAAGAAATGTAGGTCCAGCACAGCGGTAATTACAGGAAATACAATCCCAAAATGCCGTTGCAGATAGCCTCATCTAACACTCCACAACTACCCAATTCACTTAACTAATACACTACAACATCTTGGACTAACGCCCGATAGAAAACTAAATCGGAACACTAGTGTACTCAGCATCCAAAAGAAAGTCATCAGTTTAAAATTACTGTCCTGCCAAAACCATCGATATTCATAAAACTTACATCTACCGCACCCTTATCTGTGCCAATGTAGTATGGGTTGCCATTCATCCTACATTGAATCGCTCCATCGAAAACCTTGAAAGACAGGCATTCCGCCTCACTTGAGCCCCAAAACCCTACAGTCTTCCTCATTTCTGCTTACACAGCTCCCTCAACCAGCTCCACCTTCCCTTTATCTCCCAACAATCCACGTCCCAACCTAATTTCATTTGCCTTCTCTTCCCAAAACATGAACACATCCCCGAATTCTAACCTTTGTTATGTAAATGGAAATGAACAAATCCATTATTTTGTTCGACCTAAAAATAAGCAACACTAATAACAAGCACACCTTCGAAATTCATAGATAACCGACCACAACCGACACCATAATAAATTACAATTTTTGTGACCAAAATTAAAAAAAATATACATTCTTGCACCGTATGATAAGCAGATATATACACTTACAACTCAAACCAGAAGCCGCAAACAGTTAAATAAGAAGACTAGCATATGGCATATGAAAATGACCTAGATTAAGGCATAAAAACCAATCCCAGATACCATCCTATACAACAAAGAATAACATTCATACGAGAAATAAAAAAATTAAAAAAATAAAAACACATAAGTACCTGCGAATAAATTAAATGCCACTTTAGAAAACAGATCTATAAAACTCGTTTTCAAAACACCCAACAGCTTAAGAACAAAAATCCATTCAGCAAATGCCACTATATCAAAATATTCGTATCACGGAATATATGTATTTAATTCTTGGAACTGAGAGAAATATTACATACAACAAATGTGACGTAACATCTAAATCACATATAGAGAACAAATGAGAAATTCCAACACTAACCCGTCAACTTTCTTTCTACATCTAAAAACCCATAATTACGAAACAGAAAACATGAAACAGAAATCCATACACTACACAAAATTCCAAAAGGAATCAGTATGAGTATTTCACAAAAATAGAAATTTACCTACACACAGAAAACAACCTGCAACATATCGTAAACCAAAAAACGGATCTAAAACGTAAGCTCTATTTAGATAACTTTATTAGAATTTTTAAACCATAAACTAAATTGAAACATACACCAAAAACTATGGAAACAGCAGCTAAGACCACTATATCCATGGTATAGATAATCAAAGGTAAATATACAGCTTCTCTGGATCATGCTACAATGTTGCAGTGTAGAACAAATCGTCAAATCTTACGCAAAATTATTCGCAACAGAAGAGAGTAAGAAAATTACAACAATACACAAATCCACTATATAAATACGTCATAACACCTTAATGTAAGTAAACTTTGATCAAATCAATAAGCTGTCAGAATAGAAACGATTGTCAAATCTTACGAATAACTCATAATTAATCATAAGCAAGCAAATAGTGATCAGACACAGATGCAGTAAGTACATACGTTATGAACAACTTAACGTAATTATACCTGTGTACACATTCTATGTAAACTAGCAACTAAGAGAAGACATCCACACTGTGTATAATGGTTGAAGGTTATGCTAGAAAATGCAATAGCTTAGAAATAGGCTAATAATACAAAAGAATAATAAATTCTAAGCAGCTAATAGGAATAAAAGATTCATTAAAATAAACCCTGTTTGTTCAAAACCCTGCTGGCTTCGGGTGGTTACATTCACTTTCACATTTACACATTCAGTGTTAGAATTCACTGGTTGACAAAAAGAGACAAATCATGTGATGTTGATTAAGGAGACGTAAGTGAAAGCACTGGAAGGGGCAAAGTGGTAAGAGGTGAATGTACCAATGTGCTTACATATAGATCCAGTAACCTAGTAGTAATTTCACGCTTAACTCAAAAGTAGTCATTTGCACCATTTTCATATTTCCACACACTAATTCCACTTAAAAGGGATCTAAATTGGGGATGAAACATGAACATTGAACATTAACTTATCGTGTACGTGTTAATATTTGAACACAGAAGTTATGGCCAACGGGGCGCAGTGATGTTGTACACACGAAAGCATAGAAGATATTACAAGCTACGCAAATTATCACATGTTTATACAACCATACTGTCAAATTACAAAAAAAAAAAAAAAAATTATGACTTAATACTGGAGTAACGTAATAGTAGTTTTCCTGAATTACATACGCACTTAATTACTGATAGTTGAAAAGAAATAGTGTTGAACTTTTGTTGTGATTGAAAGGGCTCAATATTTGGTACATTATCTATTATATAGGGCAAATTAAAAATGTATGCATAAATGTGGCAATGAGTGTAAAGTAACCTACTAAACCAGTCCGTTAAAGCTTTGGAGTCTGGATTAATAAACAAATAGAGAAACGTTAAGAAGGCGATTTTAATCCTCCAGTTATTCTACTCACTGTCTCTCCACGTGGGTATAACCCATAGAATGTTGCGAAACTGTCAGAGAAGGTCTCCTATTGGATGTTGTTCAACTTGAACGTCACACGGACTTCGATTTCGGTTATGTGTTCAAAGTGTTGATCAGTCAGGTGAATTTCTGCCCTTTATCGTTATG
The DNA here is from genome assembly GCF_021461385.2 of Schistocerca piceifrons. Taxonomy (NCBI): domain Eukaryota; kingdom Metazoa; phylum Arthropoda; class Insecta; order Orthoptera; family Acrididae; genus Schistocerca; species Schistocerca piceifrons. The sequence continues at coordinate 106,639,968 of NC_060139.1, forward strand.
TGGTAAGTTCGTATTGATAACATGAAGCGTCGCCAGTAGTGTTGATTTGCTCCAGAAAAGAACTGTTCATGGTGTGCATTTCAGTCAAGTCGTAGCAAGCATCCACCCATCGTTGTTTCTGCTCGGTAGCCAGGACCTGTTGATCGAACTTCGCACACACTTTTGTCTTCTTCAAAAGCTTCTGAGAAATGTCTCGAACATTTGATTTATCGGTGTTGCTTCATTGCCATTTTTGTCACAACATTGCCACACAACGTTCGCATGTCTGTTAGTTGGTAATGATGACGACGTGGTGGTGTGGGCATAAGATAACAAGGTCTTTGCGCTCATGCTGAAATTTATGAGGAAAGTGTGGATAAAGGCAGTAAAATTATTGTAATGTGAAGTGCAAATGATAACTGAAAGGAAGTCCTATAAACGGTCTTGTAAAGCAACAAAAATCATGGCGTCAGGTAAAAAACTTACAAGAGAAAGGGAAAAAGGACTGGAATTAATTTCAGATAATACAGCTGATAGCTATGTTGGGCAGATCGCTGACATAATACGAATGACGCCAGTCTCAAACACGATATAATTTCCAGTCTAAAATCTTCGGCCAGAGTCCAGATACTTCGCAAAATTTTAAAACCCTTAACTGCATTCGTCTCGTTATCAGTTAAAACAGAGAGCAGATCCCCACCTAAATTTACCTCTGTCCAAAATATGAAACAAACTGAGTTAAAATGTGGCGCATAGGGATTGACATACCACAGGCATCTTACCTGGGGTGTCCTCTCACCAGAGCAGGGAGCCGACTGTTAGGAGAGGTGGGTCAGGATCGCTGGAGTAATTGACGTGCGGAACACCACGGCAAGCCAGTTGCCTTCGCCAGCCACAGCATATTGTCCTTCAATGGCAGCCTCTCTTCCTCCCACAACTGCATGAATCTCTGGCATCAGTGAAATGACAGCTTGCAGAGGGATGCCACAGTCTATCACGGAGTATTCCCAGCAGGCGTCCCAGGTACGTGGTCTACTTCTTGGTTTCCCCAAATTCCCACATGTTCCAGTATTCAGAATAATAGTTCCCCTACTGCTGGAGAAAGTACAGTTGACCATATGTTGGCTGGACCTTTTCCTCTGATGGGCACTAATGGAGCAGACGAGAAACTATTTGCTCTGAAGACGCCTCATCTGCTCCAGCGCTCTGCGGTTAATACAGCCCATTCACGCAAAAGGAAATGTAATATCTGCAGCACGATCCCTCTTATAATTCGTCGTACAAATTGACTTTGGGCCCACGTAACATCCAATATAAAATAGGTTTGTTTATAAATAAATAAATCTTCTGCTACCAGTCACGATTTTCTTTATTTTACTATTTGCACGACGCGTTTCGAGAAATAATTCCCATTTTCAAGTGCGTTTTTATGATGTGTGTTAAGCCATTTCTTTTGATGTTGTCAGTGTGTGTGAGTCTGCTTCGTTTTGTTGACTTTTACTGTAATACATAAGAAACGCGATTTTTAGTTGGGTATCAATATTTTCTGTGAGGTTAGTGGCTAAGGTTTGAGAACAATTTGTACTTACAATTTTCTAATGGTCCATTTGTGTAGAGAGTCACACACACTTAACATCACACACAACTTGTACATTTTACACATCGAAAATATCTTATATAAACAAAACAGTTACAAAGATCTTCTTATAGGTAGTTCACAGAGATAACATTATAGGTCTTCCACAGATTATGATATGCTTTTGTACAGAGGTTAATTTATCTTTACAATTTGGCTCATGAATTACTTATACTGATTTTACAATTGTGCTTATTTCTGTGTTTTACTATTTTTATTTAAGTATATTATCGAAACATCTGAAGAAATTCACTGATTCACTTTCAAGTTTTTCATTTAATATTTTATCTTCATATTTTCTGTAATGTGAATATATCTCCAGTTCTTCAAGCAAATCCATTTTATGTCCTTTATCTAGTCGGTGGAGTACTTTGACATTTTGCTCTATTTTTCCAAATGGGTGTCCTGTATTATGTATGTGTGTTGCTATTGCTGATGTAGCGTGTTTGTTGTGGGTGTATGCTCTAATGTGCTCTGTGTACCTGGTGTTGATATTTCGGCCTGTTTGTCCTATGTAGAACTTGGAGCATTCCTGGCATGTTACCTTGTATATTCCAGAGTCTGAATATGGATCATGATTACACTTTATATTATGTATTAGTTTTTGGTGTAGTTTATTGGATGTAGAAAACCCAATTTTTACTCTGTGATTTTTGAAAATATTTGCAATCTTCTGTGATACATTGCCTATGTATGGAATGCTAGATATATATTTGTTTTTCTCTTTTTCTTCTGTGGTGCAGTTTGTACCTGGGTTTCTCTTCATTTTGTCTAAGATTGTGTCAACCATGGAAGCATTGTAACCATTGGCAACTGCAATCTTCTTCACTGTGTTTATTTCTTGTTGTATATTTTCTTGGTTCAATGGTATTTTTGTTGCCCTATGCAGCATTGACCTGTAAGCTGCCTGTTTATGAATATTTGGGTGACATGAGGTTGCAGGGATTGTGGTGTCAGTCATTGTGTTTTTCCTATAAATTTTGAATGTGCATGTGTTGTTGTGTCTTGTAATATTTAGGTCCAGAAAGTTGATACTTTTATTTTGCTCATGTTCCACTGTAAATTTGATTTTCTCATTTAGATTATTGAAATGATTAAGAATGTCTGTGATGTCGTTGGTATCTCCTTTCACTAACAGTAGTGTGTCATCTACATATCTCCTATAAAATTCTATTTTCCTTAGGCAGGGTTCCTGCCTGTCAAATAATTTTTGTTCTAAGTGATTTATGTATATGTCAGCTATGGTACCGGATATGCACGATCCCATTGCTAGGCCATCTGGTTGCTTATAAATGTTGTCATTAAAGGTGAAGTAGTTGTAACTTAGGGTTAGCTGAAGGAGTTCCATAAATTCGACAATCTCTGTGTATGAAAGTTTCTTGTGTTGCATAAGGTTCTTTTGTATTACTGTTAGAGCTTCTTGTATGGGTATGTTTGAATAAAGGTTGGTGATGTCAAGTGATATAAACTGTGCATCTTGGGGGAGCTTTCTGGTTCTTAGTTCTTTGGCTAGAATCATGCTGTTTTTTATGGCATATGTTGTTTCATATGTATAATTTTTCACCAGTATGTTATTCAGTTTTTGAGACAGTTTGTATGCTGGGCTGTTTATAGAGTTGACCACAGGACGTATCGGGTATCCATTTTTGTGTATTTTTGGCTGTGCTCTTAGGCGTGGTGCTTTTGGATTCATACATGTAAGGTATTTCTTTTCAGTTTCTGTCAACAGGAAATGGGTGTTCTTTAATTGTTCCTTAATTTTACTTTGGAATTGTTTGGTTGGGTCTTTTTCAATGTGCTGAATGTTATTAGTAACAAAAAATTCATTTGTTTTGTCTATGTATTCTTTTTCTTTCATCACAACTAATGTATTACTTTTGTCTGACTTTACAACTATGGATTGGTTGTTTTTCAGTTTATTATTTATAGATTGTAAAGTTTTTGTATCATTTATTGTATATTTAGATCTAAACTTATCTTTATTCATTTCTTTCTCAAGAAGCTTGCTTACTTTGAGACCTATTGCTGCTTTTGTATTTGAATTTAATTTTGCAGCATCTGCTGCACTTTTAGTTGCAGCTATAACCTGTTTCAGTGTATGGTTATTGAGGTTAGGTTCTACATTGTATTTTAGTCCTTTTTGGAGTAGATCGTTTTCTCTTTGGTTGAACTTTATGTCAGTGTTGTTTACCACTCTACTGTAAAATGTGTGTTTGTTTTTGTCAGTTATCTCAAGGTTGGATCTCTTGTCTTGTTTGGATGTCAAGGTCTGTAGTTTCTTGTTATGTGTGTTGCAAATCGTCAAGTACTCCTTGTCGACTATTTCCTGGATATGCCTGCAAATTCTGTCATAAACTGTAGGTTCCATGTTGTTTGCTGCTTCTATCTGCATGTTGAGTAGCTTTCTGTTTAGTAAGTCCTTTTTCTTATGTAACTGCCTTATTTCGGTTTTCAGCCAGAGTTTTTCTGCTTTATGTTTTATAAGTTTTGCTATGTTGCTGCTAGAACATATTTTCATTTTTACATATTTCGGAATTATGCCTAGTTGTTGACAGTGCTTGTTGAATCTTATGTGTGCAACTGTTTTTAGTACTTTCATTTTGAGGTTTTTGTAATTATATATAGCTTTCATTGCCTGGCTTGGCACTAATAATCTGATTTGATCCATTATAAATGGTTTTTGAAAGCCTGCGACTGTAGATACAATAGGTTTGTTTATAAATAAATAAATCTTCTGCTACCAGTCACGATTTTCTTTATTTTACTATTTGCACGACGCGTTTCGAGAAATAATTCCCATTTTCAAGTGCGTTTTTATGATGTGTGTTAAGCCATTTCTTTTGATGTTGTCAATGTGTGTGAGTCTGCTTCGTTTTGTTGACTTTTACTGTAATACATAAGAAACGCGATTTTTAGTTGGGTATCAATATTTTCTGTGAGGTTAGTGGCTAAGGTTTGAGAACAATTTGTACTTACAATTTTCTAATGGTCCATTTGTGTAGAGAGTCACACACACTTAACATCACACACAACTTGTACATTTTACACATCGAAAATATCTTATATAAACAAAACAGTTACAAAGATCTTCTTATAGGTAGTTCACAGAGATAACATTATAGGTCTTCCACAGATTATGATATGCTTTTGTACAGAGGTTAATTTATCTTTACAATTTGGCTCATGAATTACTTATACTGATTTTACAATTGTGTTTATTTCTATGTTTTACTATTTTTATTTAAGTATATTATCGAAACATCTGAAGAAATTCACTGATTCACTTTCAAGTTTTTCATTTAATATTTTATCTTCATATTTTCTGTAATGTGAATATATCTCCAGTTCTTCAAGCAAATCCATTTTATGTCCTTTATCTAGTCGGTGGAGTACTTTGACATTTTGCTCTATTTTTCCAAATGGGTGTCCTGTATTATGTATGTGTGTTGCTATTGCTGATGTAGCGTGTTTGTTGTGGGTGTATGCTCTAATGTGCTCTGTGTACCTGGTGTTGATATTTCGGCCTGTTTGTCCTATGTAGAACTTGGAGCATTCCTGGCATGTTACCTTGTATATTCCAGAGTCTGAATATGGATCATGATTACACTTTATATTATGTATTAGTTTTTGGTGTAGTTTATTGGATGTAGAAAACCCAATTTTTACTCTGTGATTTTTGAAAATATTTGCAATCTTCTGTGATACATTGCCTATGTATGGAATGCTATATATATTTGTTTTTCTCTTTTTCTTCTGTGGTGCAGTTTGTACCTGGGTTTCTCTTCATTTTGTCTAAGATTGTGTCAACCATGGAAGCATTGTAACCATTGGCAACTGCAATCTTCTTCACTGTGTTTATTTCTTGTTGTATATTTTCTTGGTTCAATGGTATTTTTGTTGCCCTATGCAGCATTGACCTGTAAGCTGCCTGTTTATGAATATTTGGGTGACATGAGGTTGCAGGGATTGTGGTGTCAGTCATTGTGTTTTTCCTATAAATTTTGAATGTGCATGTGTTGTTGTGTCTTGTAATATTTAGGTCCAGAAAGTTGATACTTTTATTTTGCTCATGTTCCACTGTAAATTTGATTTTCTCATTTAGATTATTGAAATGATTAAGAATGTCTGTGATGTCGTTGGTATCTCCTTTCACTAACAGTAGTGTGTCATCTACATATCTCCTATAAAATTCTATTTTCCTTAGGCAGGGTTCCTGCCTGTCAAATAATTTTTGTTCTAAGTGATTTATGTATATGTCAGCTATGGTACCGGATATGCACGATCCCATTGCTAGGCCATCTGGTTGCTTATAAATGTTGTCATTAAAGGTGAAGTAGTTGTAACTTAGGGTTAGCTGAAGGAGTTCCATAAATTCGACAATCTCTGTGTATGAAAGTTTCTTGTGTTGCATAAGGTTCTTTTGTATTACTGTTAGAGCTTCTTGTATGGGTATGTTTGAATAAAGGTTGGTGATGTCAAGTGATATAAACTGTGCATCTTGGGGGAGCTTTCTGGTTCTTAGTTCTTTGGCTAGAATCATGCTGTTTTTTATGGCATATGTTGTTTCATATGTATAATTTTTCACCAGTATGTTATTCAGTTTTTGAGACAGTTTGTATGCTGGGCTGTTTATAGAGTTGACCACAGGACGTATCGGGTATCCATTTTTGTGTATTTTTGGCTGTGCTCTTAGGCGTGGTGCTTTTGGATTCATACATGTAAGGTATTTCTTTTCAGTTTCTGTCAACAGGAAATGGGTGTTCTTTAATTGTTCCTTAATTTTACTTTGGAATTGTTTGGTTGGGTCTTTTTCAATGTGCTGAATGTTATTAGTAACAAAAAATTCATTTGTTTTGTCTATGTATTCTTTTTCTTTCATCACAACTAATGTATTACTTTTGTCTGACTTTACAACTATGGATTGGTTGTTTTTCAGTTTATTATTTATAGATTGTAAAGTTTTTGTATCATTTATTGTATATTTAGATCTAAACTTATCTTTATTCATTTCTTTCTCAAGAAGCTTGCTTACTTTGAGACCTATTGCTGCTTTTGTATTTGAATTTAATTTTGCAGCATCTGCTGCACTTTTAGTTGCAGCTATAACCTGTTTCAGTGTATGGTTATTGAGGTTAGGTTCTACATTGTATTTTAGTCCTTTTTGGAGTAGATCGTTTTCTCTTTGGTTGAACTTTATGTCAGTGTTGTTTACCACTCTACTGTAAAATGTGTGTTTGTTTTTGTCAGTTATCTCAAGGTTGGATCTCTTGTCTTGTTTGGATGTCAAGGTCTGTAGTTTCTTGTTATGTGTGTTGCAAATCGTCAAGTACTCCTTGTCGACTATTTCCTGGATATGCCTGCAAATTCTGTCATAAACTGTAGGTTCCATGTTGTTTGCTGCTTCTATCTGCATGTTGAGTAGCTTTCTGTTTAGTAAGTCCTTTTTCTTATGTAACTGCCTTATTTCGGTTTTCAGCCAGAGTTTTTCTGCTTTATGTTTTATAAGTTTTGCTATGTTGCTGCTAGAACATATTTTCATTTTTACATATTTCGGAATTATGCCTAGTTGTTGACAGTGCTTGTTGAATCTTATGTGTGCAACTGTTTTTAGTACTTTCATTTTGAGGTTTTTGTAATTATATATAGCTTTCATTGCCTGGCTTGGCACTAATAATCTGATTTGATCCATTATAAATGGTTTTTGAAAGCCTGCGACTGTAGATACAATAGGTTTGTTTATAAATAAATAAATCTTCTGCTACCAGTCACGATTTTCTTTATTTTACTATTTGCACGACGCGTTTCGAGAAATAATTCCCATTTTCAAGTGCGTTTTTATGATGTGTGTTAAGCCATTTCTTTTGATGTTGTCAATGTGTGTGAGTCTGCTTCGTTTTGTTGACTTTTACTGTAATACATAAGAAACGCGATTTTTAGTTGGGTATCAATATTTTCTGTGAGGTTAGTGGCTAAGGTTTGAGAACAATTTGTACTTACAATTTTCTAATGGTCCATTTGTGTAGAGAGTCACACACACTTAACATCACACACAACTTGTACATTTTACACATCGAAAATATCTTATATAAACAAAACAGTTACAAAGATCTTCTTATAGGTAGTTCACAGAGATAACATTATAGGTCTTCCACAGATTATGATATGCTTTTGTACAGAGGTTAATTTATCTTTACAATTTGGCTCATGAATTACTTATACTGATTTTACAATTGTGTTTATTTCTATGTTTTACTATTTTTATTTAAGTATATTATCGAAACATCTGAAGAAATTCACTGATTCACTTTCAAGTTTTTCATTTAATATTTTATCTTCATATTTTCTGTAATGTGAATATATCTCCAGTTCTTCAAGCAAATCCATTTTATGTCCTTTATCTAGTCGGTGGAGTACTTTGACATTTTGCTCTATTTTTCCAAATGGGTGTCCTGTATTATGTATGTGTGTTGCTATTGCTGATGTAGCGTGTTTGTTGTGGGTGTATGCTCTAATGTGCTCTGTGTACCTGGTGTTGATATTTCGGCCTGTTTGTCCTATGTAGAACTTGGAGCATTCCTGGCATGTTACCTTGTATATTCCAGAGTCTGAATATGGATCATGATTACACTTTATATTATGTATTAGTTTTTGGTGTAGTTTATTGGATGTAGAAAACCCAATTTTTACTCTGTGATTTTTGAAAATATTTGCAATCTTCTGTGATACATTGCCTATGTATGGAATGCTAGATATATATTTGTTTTTCTCTTTTTCTTCTGTGGTGCAGTTTGTACCTGGGTTTCTCTTCATTTTGTCTAAGATTGTGTCAACCATGGAAGCATTGTAACCATTGGCAACTGCAATCTTCTTCACTGTGTTTATTTCTTGTTGTATATTTTCTTGGTTCAATGGTATTTTTGTTGCCCTATGCAGCATTGACCTGTAAGCTGCCTGTTTATGAATATTTGGGTGACATGAGGTTGCAGGGATTGTGGTGTCAGTCATTGTGTTTTTCCTATAAATTTTGAATGTGCATGTGTTGTTGTGTCTTGTAATATTTAGGTCCAGAAAGTTGATACTTTTATTTTGCTCATGTTCCACTGTAAATTTGATTTTCTCATTTAGATTATTGAAATGATTAAGAATGTCTGTGATGTCGTTGGTATCTCCTTTCACTAACAGTAGTGTGTCATCTACATATCTCCTATAAAATTCTATTTTCCTTAGGCAGGGTTCCTGCCTGTCAAATAATTTTTGTTCTAAGTGATTTATGTATATGTCAGCTATGGTACCGGATATGCACGATCCCATTGCTAGGCCATCTGGTTGCTTATAAATGTTGTCATTAAAGGTGAAGTAGTTGTAACTTAGGGTTAGCTGAAGGAGTTCCATAAATTCGACAATCTCTGTGTATGAAAGTTTCTTGTGTTGCATAAGGTTCTTTTGTATTACTGTTAGAGCTTCTTGTATGGGTATGTTTGAATAAAGGTTGGTGATGTCAAGTGATATAAACTGTGCATCTTGGGGGAGCTTTCTGGTTCTTAGTTCTTTGGCTAGAATCATGCTGTTTTTTATGGCATATGTTGTTTCATATGTATAATTTTTCACCAGTATGTTATTCAGTTTTTGAGACAGTTTGTATGCTGGGCTGTTTATAGAGTTGACCACAGGACGTATCGGGTATCCATTTTTGTGTATTTTTGGCTGTGCTCTTAGGCGTGGTGCTTTTGGATTCATACATGTAAGGTATTTCTTTTCAGTTTCTGTCAACAGGAAATGGGTGTTCTTTAATTGTTCCTTAATTTTACTTTGGAATTGTTTGGTTGGGTCTTTTTCAATGTGCTGAATGTTATTAGTAACAAAAAATTCATTTGTTTTGTCTATGTATTCTTTTTCTTTCATCACAACTAATGTATTACTTTTGTCTGACTTTACAACTATGGATTGGTTGTTTTTCAGTTTATTATTTATAGATTGTAAAGTTTTTGTATCATTTATTGTATATTTAGATCTAAACTTATCTTTATTCATTTCTTTCTCAAGAAGCTTGCTTACTTTGAGATCTATTGCTGCTTTTGTATTTGAATTTAATTTTGCAGCATCTGCTGCACTTTTAGTTGCAGCTATAACCTGTTTCAGTGTATGGTTATTGAGGTTAGGTTCTACATTGTATTTTAGTCCTTTTTGGAGTAGATCGTTTTCTCTTTGGTTGAACTTTATGTCAGTGTTGTTTACCACTCTACTGTAAAATGTGTGTTTGTTTTTGTCAGTTATCTCAAGGTTGGATCTCTTGTCTTGTTTGGATGTCAAGGTCTGTAGTTTCTTGTTATGTGTGTTGCAAATCGTCAAGTACTCCTTGTCGACTATTTCCTGGATATGCCTGCAAATTCTGTCATAAACTGTAGGTTCCATGTTGTTTGCTGCTTCTATCTGCATGTTGAGTAGCTTTCTGTTTAGTAAGTCCTTTTTCTTATGTAACTGCCTTATTTCGGTTTTCAGCCAGAGTTTTTCTGCTTTATGTTTTATAAGTTTTGCTATGTTGCTGCTAGAACATATTTTCACTTTTACATATTTCGGAATTATGCCTAGTTGTTGACAGTGCTTGTTGAATCTTATGTGTGCAACTGTTTTTAGTACTTTCATTTTGAGGTTTTTGTAATTATATATAGCTTTCATTGCCTGGCTTGGCACTAATAATCTGATTTGATCCATTATAAATGGTTTTTGAAAGCCTGCGACCATTGAACCAAGAAAATATACAACAAGAAATAAACACAGTGAAGAAGATTGCAGTTGCCAATGGTTACAATGCTTCCATGGTTGACACAATCTTAGACAAAATGAAGAGAAACCCAGGTACAAACTGCACCACAGAAGAAAAAGAGAAAAACAAATATATATCTAGCATTCCATACATAGGCAATGTATCACAGAAGATTGCAAATATTTTCAAAAATCACAGAGTGAAAATTGGGTTTTCTACATCCAATAAACTACACCAAAAACTAATACATAATATAAAGTGTAATCATGATCCATATTCAGACTCTGGAATATACAAGGTAACATGCCAGGAATGCTCCAAGTTCTACATAGGACAAACAGGCCGAAATATCAACACCAGGTACACAGAGCACATTAGAGCATACACCCACAACAAACACGCTACATCAGCAATAGCAACACACATACATAATACAGGACACCCATTTGGAAAAATAGAGCAAAATGTCAAAGTACTCCACCGACTAGATAAAGGACATAAAATGGATTTGCTTGAAGAACTGGAGATATATTCACATTACAGAAAATATGAAGATGAAATATTAAATGAAAAACTTGAAAGTGAATCAGTGAATTTCTTCAGATGTTTCGATAATATACTTAAATAAAAATAGTAAAACATAGAAATAAGCATAATTGTAAAATCAGTATAAGTAATTCATGAGCCAAATTGTAAAGATAAATTAACCTCTGTACAAAAGCATATCATAATCTGTGGAAGACCTATAATGTTATCTCTGTGAACTACCTATAAGAAGATCTTTGTAACTGTTTTGTTTATATAAGATATTTTCGATGTGTAAAATGTACAAGTTGTGTGTGATGTTAAGTGTGTGTGACTCTCTACACAAATGGACCATTAGAAAATTGTAAGTACAAATTGTTCTCAAACCTTAGCCACTAACCTCACAGAAAATATTGATACCCAACTAAAAATCGCGTTTCTTATGTATTACAGTAAAAGTCAACAAAACGAAGCAGACTCACACACACTGACAACATCAAAAGAAATGGCTTAACACACATCATAAAAACGCACTTGAAAATGGGAATTATTTCTCGAAACGCGTCGTGCAAATAGTAAAATAAAGAAAATCGTGACTGGTAGCAGAAGATTTATTTATTTATAAACAAACCTATTGTATCTACAGTCGCAGGCTTTCAAAAACCATTTATAATGGATCAAATCAGATCCAATATAAAGATCTGCTCCAACCTTGGAGTAAAGCTTCAAAATCTCCACACCCATCTCTAAAAGCCAATTCTTCTCGTGCCTGCCTTTGGGTCCCTTTGTTGGTTGTCAAAATGAAAAAGCCTTTCCACTGGTGGCCGAACAGCAAAATAGAATGCAGATGCATTTGGAGTGGACACACACAGACAGTGCAGAAATTAAAACCCCTCTTTTAAGCTCAAGCCTCCAACCGTCGACTGGTCAGTTTCCACTGACGAGTTGTTGTTAGTGTTCCAGGGCTTGAGGATGATCAAAACACGGAGGCGACATCAACAAGCAAATAACACTGGACAGGGAGTTTAACTACCGACTTGACATTATCAATAGTTAAGGAAAGAGAATCGAACTCGAAACGCTACTCTGAGGGACGTCATTGTACTGCCGATCGGAAAGGACAACACCAATTCGATATCTAAAACAGTGTAATGTGGTCTTCAGTCGGACGACTAGTTTGATGTGACTTTCCATTCTGCTCTATCCTGTGTAAGCCTCTTCATCTCCGACTAACAACTGCAACCTACATCCTTCTGAATCTGTCTACTGTATTCATCTCCTGGCCTCCCTCTACGATTTATACACTTCCTGCATCCCTCTAGTACTAAATATGTCTCAGAACGTGTCCATCAACCGATCGCTTTCATACATGGCTACACACCATACAAATGCTTTCAGAAAAAACTTCCTAACACTGAAACCTATACTCGCTGTTAACAAATTTCTCTTCCTCAGAAACGCTTTTCTTGCCATTCCCAGTCTACATTTTATATCCCCTCTACTTCGACCATCATCAGTTATATTGCTGCCAAAATAGCAAACTCATCTACTAAATTAAGCGTCTCATTTTCTGATCTAATTTCCTCAGCATCGCCTAATTTAATTCGTCTACATTCCATTATCCTCGTTTCAGTGTTGTCGGTGTTCATTTACCCTTTTCGAGACACTGTCCATTCCGTTCAACTGCTCTTCCAAGTCCTTTGCTGTCCCTCATAAAATTACAATCTCATTGGCAAAGCTCGAAGTTTTTATTTCTTCTCACTGGACTTTAATTCCTGCTCGAAATATTTCATTTATTTTCTTTATTGCTTGCTCAATATTCAGATTGAATAACAGCAGGGATAGTCTACAGCCATATCTCACTCCCTTCTCAACCAGTGCTTGCTTTCCATTCCCTTCGATTCTTATAACTGCAGTCTGGCTTCTGTACAAATTGTAAACAGCCTTTCTCTTCCTGTATTTTACCCCTGACACCTTCAGAATTTGAAAGACAATATTCTAGTGAATACTGTCAAAAGCTTTCTCTACGTCAATAAATGCTATAAATTTACGTTTACCTTTCCTTAACCCGCCTTCTATGAGAACTCGAAGAGTCAGTATTGCTTCGCATTTTCCTACATTTCTCCGGAATCCATACTGATCTTCAACGAGGTCAGCATCTATCAGTTTTTCCATTCTTCTGTGAAGAATTTGTGTTAGTATTTTGTAACCGTGATTTATTAAACTGGTAGTTCGCGAATTTTCACACCTGTCAGCGCCTGTTCTTTTCTTTTTTTTGGCTTGGAATTATTATATCCTTCTTGAAGTCTGAGCGGTCCTACTGTAAGAAGATGAGAAGACATCATCAAAATCCCCATCAGCCGGCCGTAGTGGCCGTGCGGTTACAGGCGCTGCAGTCTGGAACCGCAAGACCGCTACGGTCGCAGGTTCGAATCCTGCCTCGGGCATGGATGTTTGTGATGTCCTTAGGTTAGTTAGGTTTAACTATTTCTAAGCCCTAGGGGACTAATGACCTCAGCAGTTGAGTCCCATAGTGCTCAGAGCCATTTGAACCATTTTTGAAAATCCCCATCCATTACCTTCCACTGCATGCACATGACTAGTGGTGAGAACAGCCGAATGAAAACAATTGATTCAGTCAGTTGTTTGAAAACAGTCGACTCATTTGGTTGTAGTTTTAAGGATGAGTTGAATTATTCATTCATTGTTATAAATGAAATAAGCGTCATACATTTCTTTTCATCATTTAAAATGTGTTAATATAATGCTGTTGTTTCAGTGGTTCCAGATGAAAGAACTAATTAAGCTGATGTATCGTTGGGGTTACAAGGTTGAATAAAAAAGTTCCCTTAGGGTACTTGAAGAAGAAAGGAACATGGTCAAATTGTGGTGACTCTTTGAGTTCCGCTTTACTCAAAATGCGCGATGAAATCCATCAAATAAAAATCATTGGAATCTATCCGTTAAACACTTCTTAAGCCTTTTGTTTTAATGGAATTTACGGGCTACGTACATACAAAATCATAAGCACGCTGACCTATTTATAATTTACAGCCTGTGAAAAGCGTCAGATACAGTTTTTCACGGGTATGAAGAAGTACTATGTCAGATACAGTTTTTCACAGTCAAACTATGGTATTTCAGTTTCATCAATAAGCCTATTTCTAGCCAAACTGTAAGCAGTTAGTAACCGAGTTCGCACCCCTTTGGACCGTTGGTCGCGACTATTGGACTCCCATCATCCCTGGCGCACTCAGTTCTGAGCAGGGACAATCGATCGGTTTGGTGTTATTAAATCATTGTAGTTGACTGCGTGACTGCACTCTGTTATCACCTATTGTCACTGTTGCCATCGCTCTGATATTTGTTTCCTATTTCGTGCCAAGAAGTAGCTTTTAGTTTAGTTGTCGTGCTCGGGCAGCCTCATAGTAAGCGGCTTGTTTCACGGTAAGAGGGAAATCTGGGTTCGAGTTGAGGCCCTGCACAAATTTTCATCGTCATCATTCGATTACGGAGCTAATGATTGTCCAGATTCGCAGCTGCGAATACATTTCATGTACCACCATAGTGTGTCTTCGATTAGTCTTTTAATTTATTAAAGGGTGTTGTGCTGCTTACAACTAAATGTATCATCAATCCGAAAATTATTCTGACGATCGCTACTGTGCTTTGCTAGGCATGGTCCTGTTGGATGTGTTATGCTTTTGCTTTCCTCTGGCCTTTGAACTGACTTATCCAACCAGTTATGGGGGAAGGGGGGGGGGGGCGTGCAGTTTAAGGCGAATTCCCACCACAGTGCATCTTCACTTTTTTCCATCACCAAACATTGCCCGAGGTAAACGAAGTTACGAGTGACAGACAAAAATGCTAAAATTGACCGGAAATCGAACATGAGACCTTTGCATTTGTAGTCTGGCACTTAACCAAATTTTTTTCTTCAAGAAAACAGCAGAAGCACCAGATGGTGAAACCAAAAATTAATCCTCTTCTTGTCCGTTAAAATGAAAGATTTAAGTTACGAAGGCAAATCGAAAGATATTTCATACAGCTTTGGGTGAATTAATTGGGAAAAAATCGTACGTGAAACCTCATTCTTGGATTAAAACAATAATTAAATGTCTCTGAGAACTCTACAGGTATTTAAGATGCTTCTTTTAATGAAACTCCTTTTCACTGATGTATTCTATGTAGTCTTCTACCACTGAGGCAACGAGCCACACGTGGGAATGTTGACACTTTTGCAAACCTCTTCGCATATTTGTCCTCTTTATATCACATGAGATTAACGATTTGTCACGACAAGAAAAGAAAAGATGAATACATGGCTTTTGTCAAATTCGGAAAACAGTCCATTAAATCTCCGAATATTAGACCTATGTCTCTTCTCTGACACCTACACAGAGCTACAGTAGCAAACTGGAACACTGCGTTAAAAACACCGAAAATGTTTTCATAGATACAATAGTCTTAAAATGACAATCATTTCTATTAGTCTTCTGAGAGAAATTAGTCTCTTATTTAGACCTTTCGGTGTGGACTGTTCTCAAGAGAATAGTTTTGGGCAGAACGAATATCAACACTTTACGTTCTACAATTAGAAGCACGAAATTTTAGCAGATACTATTCTGTGGTAAAAATGAAAACAATGAATTTATCCATCAACGAGTTGACAGTAGACATTGAAGTTTAGTTAATGAAACGACAAGAGAATAAATACTTGTGGTTGAGAAATAGCATTAGCGGTTGGTGTAACAAGTATTGGCATCGGTGTGAATAAAGATTGAGTAACAGAAGTAGGTACTAAGGGCAACACAGTCACACCGCTATTTTTAGCAGTGAATCGAAATTAACACCAGACACAGCGACAGTGAATCACTTGGTCACCTCTCAAGATGATAATGAATAAATAGATAGAACGGTAGTAGAAACTGGTAATAGAACACAAGACAAGGAATGTAAAAGTAGTAGTTTTGGCAGAATGAATCACTGTCAGTGATAAAGACTAGTGTAAATAAAAGAGAGTGGAACACTGTTTATTAAGTTCTACGACCAGATTTCTGCTGAATGTAGTGAACAAACGACGACAGAATAAGATACATTCGACACGAAAGGAGGAAGAGCCAGACATCTAGCAACAGAAACTGATCCCGGTTAAAACTTCGTGATCCGGAACACAAGACTGACATTCAGAGGAGTAAAATCAAGAACGTGGCATGTAAAATATTAACACATTAATGACTTATGAAAGAATAAAAAAACTGAAAAATCGATCAGGTAACAAGAAACATACTGCGTATAAGAGTCGAAGCTCGTTGAACAGAATAATAAGTAAGGAAACATAGTAATATCCAGAGGCTTATATATAAAGAAAACGTAGCTGTTAAAACCTGTGAACACCTCAGGAGATGTTCCAGGTTATCGATGAAAGAATGAAAGACGACATCGAACCCCTAAGAGAATTAATGAATTAAAACATACAAATAATTTTAAATAAACAAAATATTGTTTTTAGTGCTATCCGAACATAACACGGCATCAAAAGTAATCAATATCACATAAAATGTCACAGAAATAGGCGGTCCAAAAAGGAATCTTTGGGTACTCTTGACTGGCGCTTGCTCGATGAATTATGGAGCCACACGAGTGGTGAAATATGAAAAGAAATCTAAACCTGAGACAGGATTCATGGGCACTTCAGTGGTAATGATAACTTTGTTCCTTCACTATGTTTACTTTCAACGTAGTAGGCGCAACCTAAAGTGGTCAAAATAAGACCAAGGTTCATAAGTATGATTTCTAGAATTTTCGTTATCTGGTGGTTACTGATGTTACTGACGAACGTCGACTACAACCACAAAATCGCAGAAAAGGCGATCTATTTCTAAACTCGCATTATACATTTTAAGGATTCGTAACGGGCACGGATTAGATTTCATTCAAATACCAACTAATGTACAGTGCCAAGAGGCTAAAGTTAACCACTGTGATAACAATTAAACAGGAGCCGATCTCCTGGTGGAAGAAAATTCGTTAGATACGACGCCATGTTAAGTACTTACCTTGCGAGTCTGAGAAGGCAGGTATTCGAACAATATTCTGGTAAGGAAGCAAAAGCCAGAAATGAAAATACCCTACGAAAAATTAGCAGATAGACCTTCTATTGCTCCAGTAACTGAGCTAGTGTTGTAGTAGACACATACTCAAAGGCTCCAAATCACCGTGCGATCATGTAAATTTAGGTCTTCCGTGGTTCTCAATGTTTCGTAAACTCCACATGAAACTGAAAAAAAAATTTGTCTGAATATCTTGAAATAAAGCTAATTTAAATTCACTGTCAGCCATTAAAATTGCAATACCATGAAGGCTGTAGGCAACAAACGTCAAATCAGCATAAAGTTGTTTTCCTACCTCTCCTTTCTCTGAAGCAGCGAAAGTTTTCAGAGAGGCGGTTCAACTGAATGAAATTGAATGACTCGTATGTAACAAATGCAGACAATAACCGCCACAAGTGGACAACACTTCATTTTCTGGTGGTAAGTGATTATGTTTCCGCACTTGATTCGTGCTTGGAAAAGGAAGTGCCCATGTTCAGTACAGAGAGCTGCATCGGAATATTAGACCTTTTTTCTACCACTATCAACTAAAAATTATACAACTGGGCTTGTGTCTGACTGGTATTGAAGATCGACAATATCATTTTGTGTAATCATTCTCAGCATAACTTGGACAAAAATTACTGCAAGATACTTTAAATGACTGATAATGTATCTCAGGGCCGCTTTGCACTGTGTTCAAAGAGATATGAATGACTGAAAACGGTATATGTCATTTCGTTTCCCAACTATTCGTTGCTGGCTTCTCTCTTCATGCCATTGAATATTCTGAGACATAGTAAATGAATATATGTGAATATGTGTAAATTTTCGAGACCAGGAAAGTACTCTGTAAATGATAACAACAGGTCACACACACTAGTTTGATCTCATTTACAGCTAGCGGAAAATAAGTACACGGGCAGACACTTACAGAATAACTAAACTCTGCTGCGCAGAAAACGGAAAACAAATTGGAAGCAATAGAAGCACCATTACATTTTCTTCTTTAGCAATCGAATGTTGTATATGTACGTCTTTTTGGGAAGTTCTGATTTGAAATACAGATCGCTGGTATCTTTCATAGAACATCTGCGTTTTACAATACCGACTTAAACGCAATTTGTGTGCACGTAATTAAAAAGTAGAAATGTGCATATACGCGTTAGAGCTAGGCTCTGCCTTTAATATTAGTAAGAAAAACCTGGTCAGGTCTTGCAGAAAGTGTCATCACTTATGACTCTATGCTGTTCATTTTTGGAACACAACCTACGACCAGCGTAGAGTCAGAAGTGATGACACTTTCTGCAGGACCTGACCATCATTTGGCAGGACAATGCTCAAGCACGTACAGTGCAAGCTGTTACTGATTTGTTTGACTGATGGGGCTGCTAAGTGCTATACCACCCACTGCACTCCCCTGACTTAAGTCCTCGTGAGATCAACTCGATTTCTAAACTGAAGGAAACACTTCACCGCATTCGCTTCAGAACTACTACAAATTCGTCGGGCAATAGACCGCGCCACTCGAACTGTCAACACAAATGGCGCTGCTAAGAGTATCCTACGACTTCCACATCGCTGGTAACGAGTTATACACAATGCTGGTGACTACTTTGAAGGTCAGTAAAACTTTGAAACACGCATCTCTTCTTAACGAGATGTAAATAAATAGTTGCCACTATTAAAGTTCCAACCCTCGTATTCGAAGAGACAAATTTGTGCACCAATTGTCCACATATAGAGTGTGCACATTTCCCAAATAAGTTCCCACAAGTGTTGTCACAAGATTGACAGTAATTCCCAAATTGTGTCCATTGACAACTGTGTCACACGTTGCGCCAGTACAAACTAAAAATTCAAGTATAAATCCAATATCTGCAACGAGGGGTGGCCGCCCAACCCGACGACGTCTGGACGAGGCTTCACCTTGGTTTCACCACATGTTCAAGACACTCACGACAGCACTCCTCGAACACCCGACAAATCGTGCAGGTTTCGAAATGATCGTGCCGAGCGTCCGGGCCATCACAATATGCCCTCGTCAAACTCAGATAGATCGCTCGCCTTCCCCATTCTTGATACGGACAGTGCACTAAATGATACTACATGAGCCGTGCATGTGTCCGACTGGCAGTCATTCATCGTCAGGTGACGCTGCTATCGCTTGGACGGATTTACACCAATAGAAGGTCGATGGTCATAGTGATCTGCCTGATCAGTGTGTGTGAGTGTGTGTGTGTATAACGTTTGCATTCGTGACACGCTCAGTTCCGGTTGCAGATACAGAATGAAGAATAAATGAAGCACTTGGAGATGGGCATGCGATTGCTCATCCAGATTCAAGACAAA
Source organism: Schistocerca piceifrons (assembly GCF_021461385.2). Classification (NCBI taxonomy): domain Eukaryota; kingdom Metazoa; phylum Arthropoda; class Insecta; order Orthoptera; family Acrididae; genus Schistocerca; species Schistocerca piceifrons. The sequence continues at coordinate 106,659,316 of NC_060139.1, forward strand.
AGTTTCTCTAGAACAATTTGATCGGGAGGATTTTGAAAACACGTGCATGAAAATAAGGATCTCGCAGCGCTGTCACATCGTGCAGTGAATCGGAGTGTGCAGATGAATATGTATCACTCCACATTACCGTATCAGCCGTTGTAGCTCACTGAGAAGCCGGCCGGCCAGAGTGGCCAAGCGGATCTAGGCGCTACAGTCTGGAGCCGCGCGGCCGCTACGGTCTCAGGTTCGAATCCTGCCTCGGGCATGGATGTGTGTGATGTCCTTGGGTAACTTAGGTTTAAGTAGTTCTAAGTTCTAGAGGACTGGAGACCTCAGTCCCATAGTGCTCAGAGCCATTTGAACCATTTTGAGAAGCCGGCGCGGTAGCTCAGCGCGTTTGATCAGAGGGCTGGTGGCTCTACATAGTTAGAAAAACTATGTGAAGCAGTCAACTATCAAACTGAAAAGGTGCCATGTGACGTCCCCCCCAGACCAAACTCGAAGAACAAAAGTAGAGGGCTCGGACACCAAACCTACCTCCACCATGGAGCTATGGTTGCTTTTTTTTAATTTTAGACGTCCGTTCTCTTGTTCTCGTCGTTTGTAAGCAGGACATCATTTTGTCACATGACAGTAGCCTACACACGACAGGGGGATCCATTAAACTGCCTGCCTATGTCCTCTGACCGCTCAAAACCAAAACTGATCCTGTCAAGTTCGTGTAAGACGGCTTACTGATGGAGTACACAAATAATGAATACGTCGACGTTCTTTAATTGCTGGGTGCATCCGATAACCAAGCTGTTGCTGCTCGTGCGTATGCTGCACGGTACCCTCAAAGGCGCCATGCCGATAAGAATATTTTTTCTCGCCTGGAGCAACGCTTTCGGGAAAACGGCAATCTTCGTTCACAAGTAATGTACAGAGATTGTCCGAGGACTAGACGTACTCCACAAACAGAAGAAGCGTTTCTTGGTGGTGGTGGTGGGTAGTGTTTAACGTCCCGTCGACAACGAGGTCATTCGAGACGGAGCGCAAGCTCGGGTTAGGGAAGGATTGGGAAGGAAATCGGCCGTGCCCTTTCAAAGGAACCATCCCGGCATTTGCCTGATACGATTTAGGGAAATCACGGAAAACCTAAATCAGGATGGCTGGAGACGGGATTGAACCGTCGTCCTCCCGAATGCGAGTCCAGTGTGCTAACCACTGCGCCACCTCGCTCGGTAAGCGTTTCTTGAAACCGTTCACGAGTGACGCGGTGGAGTGCCCCTGATATTGCATGGCAGTTCCAGATATCTAGCCAATGGCCCTGCCGCAGTGGTAACACCGGTTCCCGTCAGGTCACCGAAGTTAAGGGCTGTCGGGCTTGGCTAGCACTTGGATGGTTGACCGTCCGGGTCTGCCAGGGGCTGTTAGCAAAAGAAATGCACTTAGGCCAGTTGACTTGAAGGAGAAGTAGCAGCACAAGTCATGAAAACTGACAACGCCTGGGAGAGCGGTGTGCTGACCATGAGCCCGTCCCTACCCGCAGTCTAAGGCTTGAGGACGACACGGCGGTCGGTCGGTATCGTTGGGCCTTCAAGGCCTGCTCCGAGGTGTATGTTTTTTGTTTTGAAGTTCCAGATATGTCAAAGGGTGGTTGTTGAAGTGTTGTAAGATCAAGAACTGCATTCATAAGTTATCATTAGACGTTAATTTAACACCAGAGGCCTCAAGACCGCATTCGACGAGTACAGTTTTGTGAACGGCTTTTGCGCCAAGTGGAAGAAAAGGAACATTTTATAAATAATGTGATATTGACTGACGAATCTCTCTTCACCTGTGAAGGTATTTTCAACCTCCAAAACAGCCATTATAGATTGGAACACAACCCATATGTCTCACCCGTGAACATGGCTGCACGCTTTGGTATAAACCTGTGTGCTAAAATCGTTAGAGGAGTGCTTTTGGATCCATACCCATTTCTGGACAAGTTGAATGCGCCCCTGAAAGCTACATTTCTTCGTAATACTTTGCATGACGCATTAGAGAACGTTCCACTTGGTGCTCGGTAACAGCTATGGTTTCAGTGTGGTCGTTCACCGCCACACTATGGAATGAAAGTGCGTAACTATTTAAATGAGGTGTTTCCAGCGAAATGGACAGGTTGCGGAGGTCCAGTGTTACGGATTTTAAACCAGTGTAGTTTTATTTGTGGGGGCACTTAAAAGAACAAAATTATAGCACTCAGCCGATGGATGTACACGGCCTAATAGGTCACGTGCATGCTGCTTCGCCAATGGTGGAAGCAGGTCTGTTTCGTATGGTGCAGTTATTCGTACATGTTCGTAACGGCTCTGTGAAGATAAGCCTGGACGTCACATTTAAAGAATGGAATTATCGTGCGAAGCGTGAGGTACAATCTACGGTAGGATACCTGTAGTCTTTTATGTACCTCGCTCAATACAGACGATGTTACTGTATCCACTGTTATTTTTTTTTTTTTTTGGCTTCATTCGTCTCATGGTAAACAAACAGGTCGTTTACGTCTGTAAGATGTTCATGTCATATCTTAATTTTTAACTAAAGGTAACAGTAACAGATAGAAATCCACAATATACCTCTGTACGTAGTTACAGCCTTACCAAAACCTCGTTCTTTAAATAGAATTTATATTAAACCTATCGCTGGAACTATGTTTTGCTAGATACGCTTTTGTCTTGAGTTGGGATGAGCATCACATACCGACCGCGAAGTATGGCATTTTTCTTCATCCTATATACGTCGTTACCGCTGGTGGCATGACGACTGCACACTACAGTATACTCGTGTGTCGTTAGCAGTGAAAGAGTTAATGGCGGTGACTGTGTCTTAGTATCAAAGAACCGGTGACTGTATCTTTCAATAAGTCAGTGTAATGCCAATTGTTGATCGTGCTGTCCTGGTCTATCTTGTTGCAGACGGTATTAAAATTCCTGTGTACGGTATAAGTCTTGGTTGGCTACGGTGTCTCTTGAAACACCAGATGCTTCAGCTAGCTTGGTTACGGAAGCACGAACCATTCTAACACCAACAATTTTCGCATGTTCTAATTCACATAGCTCTCACAAAATGGACTCACAACAACGTAGGACACGACTGACACTTGCAACGTAATCAAGACACTGCATAGGTACCGTTCGTAATAAAATACACTAAAGGCCTTTAAAATTGCTGCACCAAGAAGAAATGCAGATGATAAACGGGTATTCATTGGACAAATATATTATACTAGAACTCACATGTGATTACATTTTCACGCAATTTGGGTGCATAGACCCTGCGAAATCAGTACCCAGAACAACCACCTCTGGCCGTAATAACAGCCTTGATACGCCTGGGCATTGAGTCAAACAGAGCTTGGATGGCGTGTACAGGTACAACTGCCCATGCAGCTTCAACACGATGCCACAGTTCATCAAGAGTAGTGACCGGCGTATTGTGACGAGCCAGTTGCTCGGCCACCATTCACCAGACGTTTTCAGTTGGTGAGAGATCTGGAGAATGTGCTGGCCAGGCCACTGGTCGAACATTTTCAGGCCCGTACAGGACCTGCAACATGCGGTTGTGCATTATCCTGCTGAAATGTAGGGTTTCGCAGGGATCGAATAAAGGGTAGAGCCACGGGACGTAACACATCTGAGATGTAACGTCCACTGCTCAAAGTGCCGTCAATGCAAACAAGACGTGACCGAGACGTGTAACCAATGGCACCCCATACCATCACGCCAGGTGATACGCCAGTATGGCGATGACGAATACACGCATCCAATGTGCGTTCACCGCGATGTCCCCGAACACGAAAGCGACCATCAAGATGCTGTAAACAGAACCTGGATTCATCCGAAAAAATGACGTTTTGCCATTCGTGCACCCAGGTACACCATCTCAGGCGCTCCTGTGTGTGATGCAGCGTCAAGGGTAACCGCAGCCATGGTCTCCGAGCTGATAGTCCATGCTGCTGCAAACGTCGTCTAACTGTTCGTGCAGATGGTTGTTGTCTTGCAAACGTCCCTATCTGTTGACTGAGGGATCGAGACGTGGCTGCACGATCCGTTACAGCCATGCGGATAAGATGCCTATCATCTCGACTGCTAGCGATACGAGGCCGTTGGGATCCAGCACGGCGTTCGGTATTACCCTCCTGAACCCACCGATTCCATATTCTGCTAACAGTCATTGGATCTCGACCAACGCGAGCAGCAATGTCGCGATACGATAAACCGCAATCGCGGTAGGCTACAATCCGACCTTTATCAAAGTCGGAAACGTGATGGTACGCACTTCTCCTCCTTACACGAGGCATCACAACAACGTTTCACCAGGCAACGCCGATCAACTGCTGTTTGTGTATGAGGAATCGGTTGGAAACGTTCCTCATGTCAGCACGTTGTAGGTGTCGCCACCAGCGCCAACCTTGTGTGAATGCTCTGAAAAGCTAATCATTTGCATATCACAGCATCTTCTTCCTGTCGGTTAAATTTCGCGTCTGTAGCACGTCATCTTCGTGGTGTAGCAATTTAAATGACCAGTAGTGTGGAATAGCGCCACCTGCACTCTCGGATTTCACCTCCTTTTATGTTCAGATTTGTACTTATGGCGGCGTTTCTGCATTTTTGTCCAACGCCTGTATATCGAGTGACCAATACCCAGAATGTGTTCACAAGTGGGTAACGGTAAACCTTCAATCAGTAGTGGAAATCAGTGTAAAGACAGGGTTCCAAGTAAGTAACAGTACAATGTCTGAAGCACACATATTTCGAATTTTCTATGAAAGTAGTAGATATATGTAACAAACAAGCAGTCATAACAGAATTACACAGTTTCTTTTATAACACGAGTATAAACTAATTGGTTTGCATTTCTCAGATGGAAACTGGTGTGAAGGCACTCTCTGTCCTACTATGTTATTGCATTGTTAGTTCTTTCTCCAATCTCAGTTCTTCCTAATTACCTCAAAAATTTTCTTCGGCATTGATTTTGTTAGGGTTTGTAGTTCTCACAGTGAAACTGTCACCCATTATTCTCGCACCGCTTTTTGCAGCTCACATAAGGCCTCAAATTTCCTTCCGTTGTGATGCACTCGCCTTGCAATTGTTCCCCAAAGGTTTGCCATGGGGTTCAGATCCGGGCAACGTTCGGGCCAAGGCAACACATCGATATCTTTATCTTCAAACCACTTTTGGTTCTAGCAGAAACACCCCCATACGCATTATCTTGTTGTAACATTAGACTTTCGTCCTCAAGGTCCTTATACATTCTAATCAGTTCTGTATTTAGCGTCTCAGTGTACATGGTGGAATTCATTACGTGTCCTACCAAGCAATGCCTTTAGCGCGGAAGGCTGCCCAAATCGCAACACTTACACCATCAAAATTTCTGCTCACGTTACCGGCTGTTCCGTTCTCAGATCATGTCAATAATTTGAAATCCTTCCTGCCCATCTAAATTAAGGTTCTTCTCATCACTGAAGATCACTTTATCCCTTTCTGATGTCTATGACATATTTTTCAACAAACTTCAGTCCAGCCTGTTGATGTTTGGGTATCAGAGCAGGTTTCTGGAGTAGTTTCTTGAATGCAAGATGTTTGTCACGTGACAAAATTTGTCGTACACACCTGGTAGTTAGTGGCACCTTACATTAAGAATAATATGAGAAGAATAGTGGTTTGAGGCCCTTGCTGTGTGCACAGATGACCCTTTCTAAGCCACAATAACTTTCTACTTTGCCCACATATTCCGTTCTATTCATACCGTGCGCCCAATCTAACGAAATTATCTGCCACTGTCCTTGACTGAACAGTTCAACTTCTTGGCAATATGGTGATTGGAGAGTCCCATTTCCTTGTACATACCGATTTTTGCTTCTTCATCATACGATTTTTCCGCGTGGTATTGTCACAGTCGTGGTTTATATACACAACACGCATTGTGATTAAAATTCTTCTGGGTATTACGCCGCGTCATTGCTAAAAACTAACAACAATAATAAACTAACACCGACGTTTCGGCCGAATTGCGACGGCCTTCCTCAGGTGTCCTCCTGTGTCCAGTGAAAGAACGTACGCACACACGAACACCGTACGCGGACCACTGCCTGAATACCGACTTTCACCCTCTCCCACATGGGTCATCGATATTTTGTTATATATTGTATTACTGGTATCAAATGCCGATATGTTGTTACTGGATTTGTCGGTATATTGGATATCACACTATTGCATATACATTGTGCACAGCTATTCCAACCAACAATGTTAATTTTTCTGCAAAGTATCCATACCTTTGTACTGATTTCGACTAATGCTGGGGTGGAAGACTGTCTGTTCCACTGACAGCTCACTTGGTATTTGCTTAAGGAATTGGGTTCTGTGATTTGATGATCTTGTATAGCCCGCTCGGAGGAGTGACTGGACCACTACAAACAACAATTTAAAAAAAATACTGTGCTAGCCTACCCTGCTTTATAACAATGGAGGACTGCTCAGCGAAAAAAAGCATTATACGGGAACCGCCAGTCAGTGATCGGACGGTAGGGCAGGAGACGTGACCAAGGGCATACGGCGGCACGCCCTCTGCGTTGGAGCCGCGCTCTTTCCTCGTGGGACCAGCTGTGAGCGGCGGTGCCCGCGTCCAGAAAACAAGACTGGTCGTCAGCGGCTATTTGCACGCGGCGTGCCTGACGCAGAACAGGGCACTCATTCAGGGAGGCGCCGCCGCCGCCGCCACGACCGCGTATTAATAGTGTGTCGCGGGGGCGGCGCCTGGCAAAGCAGGCGCATTCTCGACAGTCGTCCGCGAATTTGCGGATCCCCGGCTACGACCGACTCGAGCTCTCGAACTCCGTGAGACACTCCCGTTGTCACTTAGCAGCGTGATACATATGCTAACAATCAGCGTTTGTGAGTTCATCCGCGTCATGTTCCTTTCCAGACCTAAGAACACTACTGGCCATTAAAATTGCTACACCACAAAGATGACGTGCTACAGACGCGAAATTTAACCGACAGGAAGAAGATGCTGCGATATGCAAATGATTAGCTTTTCAGAGCATTCACACGAGGTTGGCGCCGGTGCTGACACCAACAACGTGCTCACATGAGGAAATCTTCCAACCAATTTCTCACACACACACAGCAGTTGACCGGCGTTGCCTGGTGAAACGTTGTTGTGATGCCCCGTGTAAGGAGGAGAAATGCGTACCATCACGTTTCCGACTTTGATAAAGGGTGGATTATAGCATATCGCGATTGCGGTTTATCGTATCGCGACATTGCTGCTCACGTTGGTCGAGATCCAATGACTGTTAGCAGAATATGGAATCGGTGGGTTCAGGAGGGTAATACCGAACGCTGTGCTGGATCCCAACGGCCTCGTAACACTAGCGGTCGGGATGACAGGCATCTTATCCGCATGGCTCTAACGGATCGTGCAGCCACGTCTCGATCCCTGAGTCAACAGATGGGGACGTTGCAAGACAACAACCATCTGCACGAACAGTTCACGACGTTTGCAGCAGCATGGACTATCAGCTCGGAGACCATGGCTGCGGTTACCCTTGACGCTGCATCACAGACAGAAGCGCCTGCGATGGTGTACTCAACGACGCACCTGGGTGCACGAATGGCAAAACGTCATTTTTTCGGATGAATCGAGGTTATGTTTACAGCATCATGATGGTGGCATCCGTGTTTGGCGACATAGTGGTGAACGCACATTGGAAGCATGTATTCGTCATCGCCATACTGGCGTATCACCCGGCGTGATGGTATGGGTTGCCATTGGTTACACGTCTCGGTCACCTCTTATTCGCATTGACGGCACTTTGAACAGTGGACGTTACAGAGATGTGTTACGACCCGTGGCTCTATTCTTTATTCGATCCCTGCGAAACCCTACATTTCAGCAGGATAATGCACAACCGCATGTGCCAGGTTCTGTACGGGCCTTTCTGGATACAGAAAATGTTCGACCGGTGCCCTTGCCAGCACATTCTCCAGATCTCTCACCAACTGAAAACGTCTGGTCAATGGTGGCCGAGCAACTGGCTCGCCACAATACGCCAGTCACTACTCTTGATGAACTGTGGTCGTTGAAGCTACATGGGCAGCTGTACCTGTATATGCCATTAAAGCGCTGTTTGACTCTATGCCCAGGCGTATCAAGGCCGTTATTAGTCCGCAACTCGTGGTCGTGCGGTAGCGTTCTCGCTTCCCGCGCCCGGGTTCCCGGGTTCGATTCCCACCGGGGTCAGGGATTTTCTCTGCCTCGTGATGACTGGGTGTTGTGTGATGCCCTTAGGTGAGCTAGGTTTAAGTAGTTCTAAGTTCTAGGGGACTGATGACCATAGAAGTTAAGTCCCATAGTGCTCAGAGCCATTTGAACCACGCCGTTATTGTTGTGACTTGGCAAGACAGCCAAGCCACTAGGAGATAGCCGAAAGGCACGCGTTTAAGCTCACGTAGGCTGGCGTGAGGTCTGGAACAGTTAAAGGAATTGAGTCTAGTAAAAAAAGTACGGAGCTTATGGGATACTTAACTTTAATCCATCGCCGGCCGCGGTGGTCTCGCGGTTCTAGGCGCGCAGTCCGGAACCGTGCGACTGCTACGGGCATGCCTCGGGCATGGATGTGTGTGATGTCCTTAGGTTAGTTAGGTTTAAGTAGTTCTAAGTTCTAGGGGACTGATGACCACAGCTGTTAAGTCCCATAGTGCTCAGAGCCATTTTTTTTAATCCATAATTTGTGAACATCGGTCTGACGGTACATGCATCACAAGATAAATAGCAAATGATAATGGCGCCTTGCTAGGTCGTAGCAATTGACGTAGCTGAAGGCTATGCTAACTATCGTCTCGGCAAATGAGAGCGTAATTTGTCAGTGAACCATCGTGAGCAAAGTCGGCTGTACAACTGGGGAGAGTGCTAGGACGTCTCTCTAGACCTGCCGTGTGGCGGCGCTCGGTCTGCAATCACTGACAGTGGCTACACGCGGGTCCGACGTATACTAACGGACCGCGGCCGATTTAAAGGCTACCACCTAGCAAGTGTGGTGTCTGGCGGTGACACCACAGTTATTACGGCCAGAGGTGGTTGTTCTGGGTACTGATTTCTTAGGATCTATACACCCAAATTGCGTGAAAATGTTATCGCACGTCAGTTCTAGTATAATATATTGTATAATATATTTGTCCAATGAATACCCGTTTATCATCTGTATTTCTACTTGGTGTACCATTTTTAATGGTCAGTAGTGTAGTTTACGTTTCGACCTCTCTGACTGGATCGTCTGCAGGACTCTTTTGATGTCCTTAGCTCGCTTAATACCGTAGGATTCAGACAACTGGACAAACAGAAAAGGTTCTGAAGAGGATCCTCTCCTTTGTAACTTCTTCACGACTCTTTCAATATCATCAATTGTCTGTACACTGAAGGTTCATGTCGTCGTTGACACTGTAGTGTCTTGTACCAGGAGAAGTAAGGTAGAAGATGTTGTTTGGCGGTCAGTATCCTCTTTCCGCAACACAACTGCACACATGTATTAACAGAGTTCATTATTAACAAGAACAATAAGTTACTTACCTTTAAACTTCCATGTGTTGTGGTACAAGCTCCTCCCTAATAGTCCACTTTAGCCTCACTGCTGGTGAAGTACAAATCCCGCTGTAAACACTACACTCTCGTAGCTGATAATGTGAACTGACAGACGCAAACTAGAATAGTGACTGAGTTACTAATTCAGCTGACTGCATCTGCGAATCCGACTGCTACTCGGCTGTCTCTGACTGTGGCTGACTGGCGGTCTGCGACGGCCATCTAAACAGTGACGGTCAAGCGGGGATTGACGGCGCATTGCTTGCAGGTCTGTCTTTGGTGTCTCTCCTGATAAGCGCTCTTGATTCAGCGCCTATTATCGATCTTCTGGCAACCTCTTTGCCAATCGGTTGCTCGCGACAGCTTACGCCAGCCCAGAAGTATTCAACCAATCGTGAACAGCAGAAGAATCCTGAAGATGGTCCCAGCAGAATGGCCGAAATGCTGACCATTGAAGAAGACGTTTGAAGAGGATAATGATGAGGCATAACAAACCAGGATATTGGTACCTCTAAAGACAATGGCCACGAAAGTCTGTAGACTCATATAATCAGCGCAATAGTTACGTCAGTGTCAAAAGACAATGACAATACGATACTCAAATGCAAGGCTTCTGTAGCACAGCAGAAAACCTGCATCGTAAAGGAGGTAATGCAGACGCAGCTCAGAGTGGTCGACATTCTACCACACCTAAGTTGTGCTTGTGACTCTCAGCCGTATATGCATAAAGAAAATGAAACCAGGTCGTACTGTCTGCTACGTTTATAGCACATGGACATATGTATCAAAGTATTTCAGATAACTTATTTAAAACTTTGATGAAAAGATGAAATGTATGTTAGGTATTGCTATACGGAGTATGTGTGTATTTTCGTCTAGAATTTTCTGTGTCATCAAAAACCAGCACCCTGATCTATCTCCCAAGGAGAATTTGTGAAATGCGATGTTGAAAGAGATGTACTTCCCTGTCAGCTTCCAACCAGGAGTCTTCATGAACTAACACGGCAAGTGTTTCAAGCTTAGTAAGATATTCGTCAAGATAACAGTTGGGGGCTATTTACTACCATGGCACAATCAATACAAGAGTTACATAGCCCAACAAAATCAGAAAAAATGTATTTTTTGGTTTACATTCACGTTTTTATTATTATTTAGGCTAGTGGCAACTGGTTTTGCTACACAGTAACACCCTCAGGCCGTTCTGTGATCAAAATACCCCAGTACGTAGTTAGAATACTAATGTAAATATTTTGTGAATCTCTTACGTTATTATACTATGTACTAGAATTTTTGCATCATAGGATGACCTGAGGATGGTACTGTGTACGAAACGTGATGCGAGACGCTTTTAATAGCTTCCACAATGAAACTCTGTCCCTAAATCTGACAGAAAATCAAAAGAGATTCTGGTCGTATCTAAAGTACACCAATTAATATCTTCACTCCGCGATGACAGCGTCACTACACACAGTCTTCGGAAATTACGTCATCGAAGATGAGGAAGTAAGTATTTCAGAATTCGAATGGAGAACAACTGACAACATGGGTTAATCAAAATTAAATATCTTCATTGTAGCGAAGTAGCTTAAAGCACATAATAAAAGCAAGTCCTCCGGCCATACAATATACCAGTCAGGTTCCTTTCAGAGTATGTTGATGAAATAGCCCCGTATTTAGCAACGATACACAACCGTCCGCTCGGCAAAAGATCCATACAAAAAGAATGGAAAACTGCGCAGATCACACCGATACTCAAGAAAGGAAACAGGAGTAATCCACTTAATTACAGATGTCGATTTGCAGCAGAATTTTGGAACATGTACTGTGCTCTAACATTAAAAATTACCTTGAAGGTAACGGTCTATTGACACACAATCAGCACCGATTCAGGAAATATGGTTCTTGTGAAACACAACTGGCTCTTTATTCACACTATGTAATGGCTGCTATCGACAAGGGATCTCAAATTGATTTCACATTTCTAGATTTCCAGAAGGCTGTTGACACCGTTCCTCACAAGAGACTTCTAGTCATATAGCGTGCCTGTGGAGTTCGTTTTAGTAGTGCGACTGTATCTGTGATTTCCTCTCAGAAAGGTTACACTATCTAATAATCGACGGAAGAACATCGAGTGAAACGGTAGTGATATCTGCCCTTCACCAAGGTAGTGTCATAGGTCCTCTGCTATTCCTGGACTACATAAACTTTTTAGGGGATAATCTATGCAACTCTCTTGGGTTGTATGCACATGCTGCTGTCATTTAGCGTCTAGCAGAGTCATCAGAAGATCGCAACCAATTGCAAACTGACTCGGACGCTATATCTAAATTGCCTCTCAATAAGAAAAAGTTTGAGGCCATCCAATGAGTAACAAAATAAATTACTTAAATTTCGATTACACGATACATCACACAAATCTAAAGGTTGTCAATTCGAGTAAATACCTAGTAATTACAGTTAGGAATAACCTAAGTTGAAATGATCACATAGATAATGTTGTGGGGAAGGCAAACCAAAGACTACATTTTATTGGCAGAACACTTAGAAGATGCAACAGGTCTACTAAAGAGACTGCCTAAATTACACTTATTCGTAATCTGCTAGAGTATTGCTGTGCTGTATGGGATCCTTAGCAGATAGGATTGACGGCGGAAACCGGAAACGTTCAAAGAAAGGCAATTCGTTTTGTATTATCAAGGATAGATAAAGGAGTTGGGATGCCAATCATTAAAACAAAGGTGTTTGTCATTGCAGCGAGATCTTTTCGCAAAATTTCAGTCGCTAACTTTTTCTTCTGAGTATGATGATACTTTGCTGTCGCCAACCTATATAGGAGACATGGTCATCTTTCTTTCTTTTTTTCTTTCGCTGGTGCCTTGTCCTGCAGATTCACAGGGTCGGCACGGTTAGAACGGATTTGACAAGGTTAATTGATGGGGTGGCCGGATGCACTTCCTGCCGCCACCCCATGCCCCCCGAGGACAGAATCAGTGTACCCCAGCTGTCTGCGTCGAGTGTAATCCATGGAATAGTGCGAACGTGTTCAGCTGTCTGTGAGTCGTGTAACTGAGGCGGAATGTGGGGACCAGCCTGGTATTCACCTAGTGGGATGTGGAAAACCGCCTAAAGACCACAACCAGGCTGTCCATCACACTGGCCGACGTCCGTAATCCCCCAGGCGGATTCGATCCGGGTCCGACGCGCCCACCCGAGTCCAGGAAGCAGTGCATTAGCTCTCTCGGCTAACCTGGTGGGTACATTAGCGTCATAATGAAATATGAGAAACCAGTGCCCGTACAGAAAGATTTAAGTGTTCATTCTTTCCGTGCACTGTCACAGAGTGGAACGGTAGTGAAAATGTCTGAGGGTGGTTCGAAGAACCCTTTGCCAGGTACTTTAGTGTGAATTGCAGAGGAGTAATGTAGATGTAAATACAAACATAGGCAAAATGAAAAAAATGCAGCAATACGCTAAAACATATATTTTTTTCTAAACACAAGAATAGTCTTTTGCTATGTGGGAGGGACTCGTACCTCATATTGGCACTGGCGATGGACATTTATTCCGAGTAGAACAAAAATTTAATCATTTGATACCCATTAGGCGATGAACACGCCCACGAAGTTTGAAAGATATCAGAGGGGTGCTACGCGGTGTAACACTTTACGTCGCTACCAGTGAAGGTCCAACAGTTGGTGAATATGGGACGGCAGGAATCGGCTGTCTTCGTAGTGTTTACCCTCCTGCCTGACCTTGAGGCAGGTGTCGGCATGTGCCCGGACGTGCCAGTCTCTCGGCGCGGCAAGGCTTGAAAGGGACGGCGTATGTGTAGGATGGAGGCGCAGAATGAGCCAGCCATTCACTTGTTTATAAATACCTGCGGCGGGCTTCGCGGAAGCGCACTCAAAGGCAGACTGCGCAGTGCGCCAACAACGTGGCCATCTTCCTGGCAGGATGGCTTGTTCCTGTAGCGCATCGCTTTAGAACGCTCCCCCTATTAATGGGAGTGACTTCAGGAAATAGGTCTTTTAAGTGGTGTTTTTGTTTCTTTTCAGTACATTAAGACGTAAAGGAAACTTCACTAAGTTTAGTATTATCTTCACAGAGGAAGAATGCAATGAATCCAAGCGGTGTAGGGTGATTAATCACTTATGACACATGGACAATTGTTGTTAACTAAAAATAAGCTTTTGAGTAGGCTTTTGAGAGATCTCACATATACGAGGTGTGGCTATGAAACAACGGGAGTCACTCCGTCAGAGAGTAAGACCAATAACTGTGAAGCGTGAATTCCTTCTCAGTGGAATGCGGCACCTCTCGTGTCTGTAGCTAAATCGTTGTGTCCGTGGCCCTAGGTTTGTGTAAAAGCTGTTATTTTGTTTTGCTAGAAGAAAGATAGAGCAATAACAGAGCAATGAATTGTTGTGGAGTTCCACATGAAACTCGGAAAAACTGCTGCTGAAATTCATCTTTCATTAAAATAAATGTATAGCGAAGACTGTTTATCACGTACACGAATTTTTGAGTGGCTCAAACGATACCAGGATGTCCGAGAAGACGTGGAAGATGACTCACGCTCTTGACACACTTTGTAACACCATAGCTCTAATGCTGTACGGATTTATTTTGCCTTTGGTTTGGTTTAATGTTATAACGTTGAGTTTCTGTAAATGTTGTTGGATTGAATCCATACCATGAGAGTGTTTATTCTTTTCTCTGTTATAAACTTGATGTCTTTTGGAATGTGGGAAGTTTGACTTATGTAATATGTGCGATATGAGCAAATGATATGTTTGTCTTTCTCACTTAATGCCTTTCGTTATCTTTGAGATTGAATAATTTTGTTTAAATAAGTTTTTGTAGAAATTGTTTTAATTAATATGTTTGGCTGTTGTTATGTAATTGCTGATCCTCACTTAGGGTTCTTGTTTATTCTGTATATAAAAGGTGTTGTGGTTCACCTCGGGAACGGAACTGTGTAGCGAGCGCAAATTGTAGTTGGCCTAGGTGTAAAAGGTGGAACCAAGAGTCAGTCGGGGACGAGCTAGCAAACTGTGAACTGCCCATGTAAAAGTTGTATATTGTGCTGGTTCCGAGAGAGGCTTTTCCTGACGTTCTCCAATGCCGCGGATAGATGGACAAAGAGCTGGAATTATTCTGAAATTAGTATCTATCATCGCCACCAAGAAATGACAGAGTCCAGCAATTCTACCTGCAAATCCACCTAACAACACGCAATCGCCACCACATTGCGCAATCACTGTAATGGAACATTATAGTAATGTACAGTGAAGGATCAGCTTGTTGGATGTGTTAGTGTGCTCAAATATAAGGTAATTTATAACGAATTTATGTACCTACCCTGATTTTTTTTCCTTATCATAACACCTCTCAGGTTCCTCTCCGTTTGAACTAAAGTGATTACCGAGTGCCCTTACTGAAAGAACATTAGAGCCCAGTGTTTTACTAATTAATGTCTCTTGAACATAGTAAAAAGAAAGCGGCAAGAAAGTGAACTAAAGTAATTGATGCTTGCAGAAAATAATTTTTTTTATTAGAACTGCTTATTAATATGTTGTTGCCAACTTCAAAATTAAAAGTTCTTAAGACTGAGGCTTATAAAGTTTTACCTAGTAAATGATCACATTGCTGCTTATTGTAAATCGCAAAAGGTGAGTCAGTATCCTACAAATATGTTAATTTTGTGTCTCACTCTAGTAAAAGTGTAAAACTGCAATTGTGGAAAGTTATATACTCATGCTTGCTAAGCACTTGTTTCTTTTGGGTATTGAAAGTGCATATTAATAGTGTAATAGCATCCACAGGTTATCCTTTATGCTCATGATAAATAACAACTAATAGAAAGACCACTATTTATGAAAACAATAACTCCTTTATTCAAAAGACAGTAAGAAGTAATTTGTTAGTGAAATACATTTAACTTTCATTCTAAATACAAAAGTAATTAGCTGAGGGAAACTTAACCTATGACCAGTTCATAATTTTGCAGTAAACTACATTTAAAATTTTTTGTCAGGTAGGAAAATGTTTGAAAGGTAATACTGAACCTATGTCCAATTTATGATTCAACAGTGAATATTTATAGTAATTTTATGAAAACCATTCAGTTTGAATAAGCCCTGAAAGTAATAGTGTGTATTATCTGTTATTTTTATGTAAAGAGTTTGTTCTGCTCTAGCTGTTAGTTCTAACCTTAACGTTAACATATGCAGGTGTCAGAGTTCATTGCATTCGCGTGTGGAAAAGTATAGGCTGTGTTTGTCCGTTAAAGCTACTCATACCTATTTTCTTCAACAAGAATGTCAATCATTCTCTTGCCTAATTGGGCTGACGACCATTTTCCTTATTCTTTGAACACTGTAGATATGTAAAATATTGTTTGTTTCGGACTTTCACTTCCGATAATCCACCTCCGTTAGGTACAACACGGTCAACATAACAAAATTCCTCTCAGAGGGAACACTGCTCTGTTGCGTTATACCATAATTGCTTTAACAACATAGTTTTATTTCTCGACCTGCCTCCTGCTTTGAGGTTATGGTGTAGCAGTAGCGGACGGTAGTGTTATAACTTCAACATCAAATACGGATGAAAATATAAAAAAAATCAGGTAATCTGATTCGATTTGATCGTCGGTCGAGTATTCGATCGATTGCTTGAACTCTAGGAACTGACAAATAATGCCTATGGCAAATTTTACGTATTCAGTTTAACAAGGGACAAATGTGTTCGAAACTGTACCGAAAACCCTCACAATTGAACAAAAACAAGCTGGCGAACATGTTTGCACTGACACTTTGGATACAACTGAAAATGATCTTAATTTCTTGGAAACAGTGACAACATCTGAGAAATATTGTTTTCGGTTATGATTATGAAACTGAGCCATCGATTGGAAGGGCCCAACTTCAACGAGTGTGGAAAAGCTCGAATGAACAAACCTAGATTCGAAGCGATAATGACTGTTTTTTATTTTCGATATTTATGGATTTGTGTATCTTTTTTGGATTCCTGAAGGTCATAGTATTAATCAACATTACCACCTTGACGTGTTTGCTCAACTCCGAAGAAAAATAAGGAAAAACCTCCCGGTGGGAGAACAGACCATTGGTTCAGCATCAAGAAAACGCACCGGCTCATACCGCACGGTCTGTTAAGAAATTTCTAGCGAAGCACAGCATCCCAGCCTTAGACTTCCCACCTTATTCGCCTGACATAACATTATGTGACTTTTATCTATTCGCCAAGGAAAATCTGAATTAAAAGGAACAAAATTTCAGTCTTCTGAAACCGTGAAAGAAAAGGAACTCACAAAGGAAGACATCCAGCTCTGTTTCCTTCAATGGAAAATGCGCGTAAAGCATTGTAGGGATAGAGGAGGGGAGTGACTGATGATGACCATAAGTAAATATATGTGTTTCGGAAATAAAATGTTTTACAGCAGTAATCCCGTTATATTATAGACACGCCTCGTATATTTGAAATAAATAAGGCTTCCGCACCATATTCTTGCGTTAAAAAATTAACTCTTAAGAGATGCCCTATTTTGATAACATCTCCAGATTCACGATGTGCTAGCACAAACACGTCAACAAAAGTCTGGTGTCTTTAACGTAAACAGCCGTGACGACGGGTGGAACATTTGAGTACGTGACGTCATAAATACACTCTCTGAAAAAGAAAGTAAAGCACCTTGAAGGGGAGAAGGAAACGAAAAGAAACTTGACGGATCGTGCGGTATGTGATGTTAATTCATTGATAACAAAGTCTAACCAACTTTACAAAGAAGTTGGCAGTATGAGACCACTAATTAGTATGACATTGCAAGCCTTCTGACGTGGGTAACGCACTGATTAGGTTGGAAATAGTGACATAAAGTCGTTCTACATCCTCCTGAGGTCAGTGATGCAGAATTGCAAAGAACGTTGTAGGGAGTCCATTACTTGTTCTCCTTCATGATGATCAGACGTGGATGGTACGGAACTCGACGACGGGTGCACCTGTATCTCTACCGCTATTTTCGCAAACTGAGTACGAGGTGTGTACCGAAGATCCTTACTGACCAAAACAAAGAGCAAAGAATGTCAATCGAATGAACGTTTCTGTAGAGATATGGTGAGGATGATTTCTTTCCGCATGATGAGGACCGACTATTACCTTTTCTTGTAATTCAAACAATGGTTTGTCGCTATTTTCCACTATTTCAGGTCTCAGGTGAGAAAGTTATACGCAGAGTGCGTGAAGCAGCTTTTGCTTAGAAGTGAATGGCAATTACGCATAAAAGTAAACTAGGGTGTTAGGAAACTAAAACCACCAATACAAGCTTTTTCATGCGAATATTTTTGTTGATATTTTTGGTATGGTGTTAGCGTCCATCAAATGAATGTGTAACTGCTGACAAGTACCCACTTTTTTAAAACTGGGTAGGGTTCTTTGTTGCAAATAGCGGTGGAAGAAATCTAGAAGAGGGGATGACGTACAGTTACCGCACACCAGACCTTGTGCCACTGTCATGGGTTTAATCTCACATCATCTAGAGGAGTCTCACTGAAGAGGGACATATGTTACTTTTGCAGGCAATCCGTCCATCGAGAGGAAACCGAAAAACTCGGCAGTGCTAGGTCCTGATTGACAGGTGTGAAGGTGTAGACTACATGCGGGCAATATGTTTCAGCTTTTCCTTCTCTCTCTCTCTCCCCTCCTCCTCAATAACACGAACAGTAAACTACATCCTATATGCATTCATCAAATGCAGTCTCACCGTTTATAGTTTAAACACAAATTATTCCTATGTATGCGAACCCTTCGGAACTCCCAGGAAGTAATACCACATGATTTATTTTTTTTTTTTAGATCTGTATTTCTTTCCTTCCCTCCTTCTTGCTCCGCCCCCCTTTTCTTCCTCTCTGTATCACTCTTTCCCTCCGTCTTTCAGTATTTATTTTCCGCCCTGTAATCAGTAATACTGCTTAAATAGCAGTCTAAGCAAGAGAGACTTCCTAGTAGATTAAAAATGTGTGCCTGACCGAGACCCGAACTAGAGCACTTGCCCGCAAAAGGCAAAGGTTCCGAGTTCGATTCTCGGTTCGGCACACAGTTTTAATCTGCCAGGAAGTTTCACATCAGCGCACACTCCGCTGCAGAGTGAAGATCTCATTCTGGAGTCTAAGCACGTGTTATACACTGACGTGATGAAAGTCATAAGATGTAATTGCAATATGCACTTACACAGATGGTGGTAGTATTGCGTACGAAAGGTATAAAAGGGTAGTGCATTGGCGCAGCTATCATTTTTACTCAGGTGATTCAGGTGGAAAGGTTTCCCACACGATTATGACCTCACTGCGGGGATTCACAGACTTAGAAAGCGGAATGGGACTTGGAGCTAGAAGTATGGGACATTCCATTTAGGAGATACTTAGGGAATAGAATACTCAGTGATTTACAGCGTCAAGAGTATGCCGAGAATACCAAATTTCAGGCACTACCTCTCACCACGAACAAAGCGGTGGCCGACGGCCTTCACTTAACGACCAAGAGCAGCGACTACTGTGTAGTGTATGTGTTACTCACAGGCAAGTAACACTGCTGAAATAGCCACAGCAATCAATGTGGGACGTACGACGAACGTATCCGTTAAGTCAAAGCGGCGAAATCTGGCGTTAATGGGCTATGGCAGCAGACGACCGACGCGAGTGTCTTTGCTAAAAGCAAGACATAGTTTGCAGCGCCTCTGCTGGACTCGTGACCACGTCGGTTGGGACCTAGATGACTGTGAAATCGTCGCTTGATCGCCGAGTCCCAATTTCTGTAGGTAAGAGCAGATGATAGGGGTCGAGTGTGGCGCAGATCTCACGAAGTCATGGAGCCCGTTTGTCAACAAAGCACTGTGTAAGCTGGTGGTGGCTTCATATGGGTGTGGATTGTGTTTACATGGAATGTACTGGGTCCTCTGGTCCAACCGAACCGATTATCGACTGGAAATAGTAGTGTTCGTCTACTTGTAGACCATTTGCAACCAGTCACGGACTTCATGTTCTCAAACACCGATGTCATGTCAGTGGGCCACAGTTGTTCGCGAATGGTTTCAAGAACATTTTGACCAATTCGAAAGAATGATTTGGCCATTCAGATCTCTCTAAATGAATCTCACCGAAGATTTATGAGACATAATCGAGAGATCAGTTCGTGTACAATATCCTCCACCAGCAACATTTTCGCAGTTATGGACGGCTATAGTGGCAGCATGGCCCAATATTCCTGCAAGAGGCTTCCAACGACTTGTTGAGTCCATGCCATGTCTTGCTGGTCCACTATGACGGATAAAAGAAGGTCCGACACGATTTTGAGAGGTATCTCATTATTTTTGTCACCTCATTGTATGTCTTGGTTGCAGTATTTTTATTTAGGCTTTTCTTCTTCGGGCACAACATTGTTAATAGCTGTGTGCAGAATTTTACCCACGATTTTAATATCTGACGTAGAAAAATCGTCTCTCGATATTTCTGCTGCCTCTGACGCATTCAGGGAAGTGTCTGATTGTTATTGTATACAACAAAGAAATTATCTTATGTTTTAGACTTTTGTCAACCTTCATTATTTTCCACTCTCTAAATCAAAAAGTGATAAAGTACTCTGTTCCTCATGAAAGCACTTCGAAGCCCTGGAAGTTTTGTTACATTAGAATCCACAGTGAGTACGACAAGTCGTTACACAGGTATTGAAGCCCATTAAATTTGGTTTACGCTCTTCATTACGCCTAGAACGAGACCACTTCGTCAAAATAAGAAGTCTCTACTTACAACAATAAATCTTTCGTTTTACTTAAGTAAGTACTGGACTAGGAGAAAGTACGACTGAAATTACTTACCATTACTCTGCCTATTATCAAAGTTGGTGAAATATACACGTGTCGTCAGAGCTGCGAAACTGGATGGCATATATGGTGATTATATCAAGCTGCCCCACTTGCTGGAATGCGTTGTTGACGGATGGCCTACTTATCTTAATTTAATTACTGCAACTGTAAAATTTTCTCATTCGCAAAATAATCTGTTCATGTTTGGCCAAAGAGAAAGCAGAAGTTTAATGAGAAACGTGTTTTTATTAAAAATTAATTTCAGATCTAGCATACAAGGCCACTTTTTCAACGTTTAAAATGATCCCATTTAAGTAACTCCCTTTCTCTAAATACGAACAGCCAAGCATATAGGGCATAATTCCGCAATTTGCTTTTCAAAATCTTAAGTCAATACTATTAATAGTACCATAAACGCACTGCATTTTACGTTGAATATCACTTCTGATAGAACCACTCTAACATGAAATTTCTGTCCATTACAAAACTAAATAGTATTACGCAGCAATTCTTTCAGTGGGCGGTATATCATTTGTATCTCAACTATGGAATCCAAAATAGGGCAGATGACTCAACCAATTGGCCTTGGAAAGACTGAACGACTTTTCCAATCATAATAAACTTCATCTGCAACATCATTCACTTTTTTGATGACGTAAGACAAAGTAACATCGCAGTTACATGACGAAAATCGCAGTTCCTACACCCAACAGCTTTGAAGCATTACATTTACTACACACGCGTTCTAACTTACAGATTCTCGGCGACGTGCTAAAGATTCTCCGTGACGTGGCCGATGGAAGTCACAGAGTCGAATGACATCGCCAGCACTGCTTATTTTCTGGTCACTGTTAATTCCAGTTAGCAGAAGATACTGCCCTTAAAGACTCTACATGCATCCACGAAACCAGAAGTACAACACTGACGATAGCTCCAATTTTGTGTGTGAATGAGTTTCAAATAATCGTATTAATTGTCATGTTTGCCGATTTATCATTGTACTGGTTGCAATAAGCAGTTACTGGAAAGCCGTCTGTATCGTTCAACACCAATCGATTTGTAAAAGTCTACGTACCCCCATCAGTCATTCGTCAAGAGTCTTCTACTATCGTAGTAGCACAGCCCATATTTGTCGTAATTACACTAGTGGCCATTACAATTGCTACACGAGCAACATGACGTGCTACAGACGCGAAATTTAACCGACAGGAAGAAGATGCTGTGATATGCAAATGATTAGCTTTTCAGAGCATTCACACAAGATTGCCGCCGGTGGCGACCCCTACAACGTGCTGCCATGAGGAAAGTTTCCAACCTATTTCTCATACCCAAACAGCAGTTGACCGGCGTTGCCTGGTGAAACGTTGTTGTGATGCCTCGTGTAAGGAGGAGAAATGCGTACCATCACGTTTCCGACTTTGATAAAGGTCGGATTGTAGCCTATCGCGATTGCGGTTTATCGTATCGTGACACTGCTGCTCGCGTTGGTCGAGATACAATGACTGTTAGCAGAAAATGGAATCGGTGGGTTCAGGAGGGTAATACGGAACGCGATGCTGGAACCCGACGGCCTAGTATCACTAGCAGTCGAGATGACAGGCATCTTATCCGCATGGCTCTAACGGATCGTGCAACCACGTCTCGATCCCTGAGTCAACAGATAGGGACGTTTGCAAGACAACAACCATCTGCGCGAACAGTTCGACGACGTCTGCAGCGGCATGGACTATCAGTTCGGAGACCATGGCTGCGGTTACCCTTGACGCTGCATCACAGAGAGGAGCGCCTGCGATGGTGTACTCAACGACGAACTTGGGTGCACGAAAGGCAAAACGTCATTTTTTCGGATAAATCCAAGTTGTGTTTACAGCATCATGATTGTCGCATCCGTGTTTGGCGACATCGCGGTGAACGCACAATCGAAGCGTGTATTCGTCATCGCCATACTGGCGTATCACCCGGCGTGATGCTCTGGGGTGCCATCGTTTACACGTCTCGGTCACCTCTTGTTCACATTGACGCCACTTTGAACAGTGGACGTTGCATTTCAGATGTATTGCGACCCGTGGCTCTAGCCTTCATTCGATCCCTGCGAAACCCTACATTTCAGCAGGATAATGCATGACTGCATTTTTCAGGTCCTGTACGGGCCTTTCTGGATACAGAAAATGTTCGACTGCTCCCCTGGCTAGCACATTCTCCAGATCTCTCACCAACTGAAAACGTCTGGTCAATGGTGGACGAGCAACTGAGTCGTCACAATACGCCAGTCACTACTCTTGATGAACTGTGGTATCGTGTTGAAGCTGCATGGGCAGCTGTACCTGTACACGCCATCCAAGTTCTGTTTGACTCAATGCCCAGGCTTATCAAGGCCGTTATTACGGCCAGAGGTTGTTGTTCTGGGTACTGATTTCTCGGGATCTATGCACCCAAACTGCGTGAAAATGTAATCACATGTCCGTTCTAGTATAATATATTTGTCCAATGAATACCCGTTTATCGTCTGCATTTCTTCATGGTGTAGCAATTGTAATGGCCAGTAGTGTACATAGGGAAAATGATAAAATGTTCAATATACTACTCAATGAGTCCAGTGTAGTATCAGTTGACGAATACAGCTCTTGTCGACTGGTACTTTCTGCTGTATGCGGCAGCTTCGTGGAACAGCTCCACGAGTCATCATGGAGTTCCTGGTCTGAGGACGGTCACTTTTGACTGAAACCAGTTACCGTAACTAATAAATTAATTATTGTTGTGATCTGGACTGTCTCTTTGTGTTGCAATGTTAAATACGATAGCTGTTGTCCAATTATGACTTTTGAAAGCCAGTATAAAAGTGCCCCTAACATGGCCTAAACTGATTATCCGTTCATCTAGTGATCTGCAGCAGATTAGCCGCGAAGCTTACGCAATCTAACTGAACCTATCACGCCGAATACCTCGCGGGCAGCGAGCAGCGGAATGTGGGATTAACGGAGCGTGGAATTCTGGCAGCGCACCCCTCGGTTCTAATTCCGAACGCCAGAGCATGATTCCTAGTTATTAAAGGCCTCATCAAAAATAACGTCGCGCTTTCTCTAGCTTCAAAATAATGTTGCCTGCACCACCCAAGCATGGTGTCCGAAAGTCTCATAATCCTAAACACATTTAAACGGACGCTACTTCGGATGTTTAAAAATATAAATACTATCTGAAACGGAAACTTGTTTACAGGCTGACATGTTTGTAAACAGCCACTCATCTACTCGACACACGAATGTAATTTGATAATGTCTCTTATTTCTCGAATTTATGCTGTGCATCCTCATCATAATACAGTTATAAAAATATTTTAAAAACAGCAGTAACTCGAGAAATCGTAACACAGTTTTACGAAAGATGGGTGTGTTCCGCACAACCACCTTCGTCATAGATATAAGTATCTCCAAAGACTGCTTTCAGCTGAGTTTGGTCTTCGGAAAAACAAAATTCCACACTGTTTCCTTTTGTTCTCGGTATGATATCCCTTCCCTCAAGTCTATCAGCACATTCATAACCTCTTTCCCTTCTCCTTTACCTTCTAACGTGTACGTCCGTTCCCTTCCCTCTCTCTCATAGACCGCAGGGAGAGTTCCTGCCCATCGTACTCTTTCGGTCACTTCCTTACTCCGCTCTATTCATTTAACACTAGGAGGACCTCAAGCAGGATACTACCTACAAGGACCGACAGGGCCAAATTGGCTAGACGTTTATTTTTGTTTACTTGATCAGATTGTGATAGGTAATGGAATGTAACACACATATATAGATTTTGTTGATTTTTATTAACAAAATAAATACATTACACACACACACACACACACTCCACCGTAGTTCACTGCTGTTTACTGCTGCACTTGTCGCACCACACTCGTCTTCTCTTCTCGCACTTGCCACATACTGCTTTCTCACAACCTGAACAAACAGTAGTAGTATGGTTTCCTTTACATGAGGTACGAATTTTACACTTCTCTCTCTTAGTTGCCCTCTGTGGTCCGCCTGTAGTGTCTGCATGATTCTGGTCTGGCTCTTTATTTCTTGATGATACATACTGCGCTCGAAGCTCTTCGGACAAATGAAAAATATACTTCCGCTTGGTAAGTCGTGTACCAGTCACTTCCTTATACAACACCCAGGAATTTATGGCAGCCAAATCAAAAATGTTGTAAAACACATTCATTGGCCGACGTCTTGTACCGGCTTTTGTGGAATACATCCTTGTCATTTGACCGACAACGTCGACCCCAAATATTGTTTCATTGTAGAATTGCACTGTTTCAAGAGTCTTCTTCTGACTATCGAACAAGGATAAATGGGAGTGATGTGAACTCAGTAACAAAACATTCTTGTCAGTTTTCCCTTGATAAACTGTTGGTGTCATTCCATCATCATTTTTATACACAATAGTCGAGTGGAGTGGTTGTTTACTGGTCTTTGCAGCAGGAGGCACCTCCCTTCGATTACGCTTCAAAGTACCTACTAAAGTTGTCGATACCGCCCTCAGACGGTTTGCAAGGCTTAGCGAAGTAAAGTAACTGTCAGTAGTGACATTCAAACTTTTGCCTAAGTATGGTCCCATAAGCCTAAGAACAACATTTTCACCTACGCCTTGGTCAACTGGTCGAAGGGGATCAGCAGCAGCGTGTGGGAATCCATTCAGTATGTATTTACTAGAAACAACTACAAGTAACCAGAATTTTATGCCAAATGCATCTGGCTTGCTTGCAAGATATTGTGAGAATGGGCATCTTGTTTTAGACGGCAAAAGTTGTTCATCAACTGTAAGATAAGGTTCTGCTTTATAGCTAGACGCACTGTTTTCTATGAAAGCATTCCAAGTATCTGAGACCAAAGCAAATTTGTGAGCCTTGACGCGTTCAGATCTAGTGGACTTGGTGTCAAACCTCATATAGTCTATTATTTCGATAACTCTGTTTCGTCCCATTGTTTTGTAACTTCCCAGCAGAAATTGTTAAATGGAAATGGAGCCAAGCGTAACCTCCCCACAAAAATTTAAAAAATGATAATTGACCATAAACCTCACAATAATATTGATTAAATAATGAACCATGAATCAAATGTAATCTCCTAACAGAAATAATGATATCTGGTAAATTTTATAAGGACAGCAGCGCTGACCTTCGGCCCTGTATTCTGAATAAAAAAGCAGAAATTCTTACCTCAATAAAAGACTGCAAATATATCTGCTCTTAATTATACATTCTTCGACACAGCTTCGTGCAATGCTGGCGTATATATATTTTTTTTCATTCTTGGAAGTAATGATAATGCATTGGTGATTGAAATGAATGCTTTTCTTTATAAGAGTTACTTTATATTATAAAAATTATTATTGGGGCATTTTTCTGAACAAATTTAATTACAATTAACATACATTATTAATTATGTGCAATGCTGCTTCTTTACCTTCTACAACAATACTCATCGTCCAGAGTCCTGACCAGAGTCGCGAGCAGAGCACACAGCCGACGCAAGCCGACTCCCGCAGACTACTACCGTCCACTCGCTACTACAGCCGACCGACTATTACTGTATCCGACTGACTACTACTGTCCACTCGCGCAGACTAGCGCAGACTCGCGACAAGCAACAACTAACAATAAACTACTCTCTGGTCAGAGATTCTGTCATGCTTCGCCCATCGCCGGCGAAGCATACTCCTTACAGTTTGTCTGAAAAACGGAGGATCCCATACTGTTGGCCATAGGCTTTTGAGATGAAAATTCTTTGCCCCATACACTCCTCTTGCATGCATTATGGCGACAAAAGCATCCAGTTCTTCAGTGTCTGCTGCCCAGGGATCGTCTTGTGTTCGACGACGAGCCTCAGCTTCAGTACAGTGTGGCGCATCATGGAAGCACGGAAAAAGTTTCCCACTTTGAATTTTCCTTTTAGCATAATATGTTGGTCCTGAGCTCTCCCGCAAAATGTTATGACTTTGTAGACGACCTGAAAACATACGAAAAAAGAACAGTTTTTTAGAACGTGTAATGTACTGATATTATATGAATATATATCTTCTTGTAATTTTACAAACTAAAACTCTACGCAAAGAGCAGAAATATTACTCACCTGCATTAGAACCCACTGGTACAATTTTCCACACAATCCCATCTTTTGTTGTTTCTGTTTCTTCAGTAGGTTGCCCAGTATCAGTTTTTGACTGACTTCCCGGGGAAGCAAATGTTGTCTGAGTTGTTGATCTTATAGAGCTAGAATTTGGAACATCAGAAGGCATGCTGGATGTAGAAGCTTCATATTCCCCTAAATTTAGCGGAAAACTGTCCTGGGCTGTGTTTACATCATCACATTCCTTGCACGAATCACATTGTTCATCTGCACACACTGGAACTACTAAACTTTCTTCATTGTCCTGATCGCTGTCGGAAAACTCAAATTCTTCACCTGAACTTTCATCTTCTATTTTTCTCAGTTCTGCTAGTATTTCAGCGTCTGTTAGCCGCTTCTTGTATTCGTAGCTCATGACTGCAGGGACGACTCTCAGATACCGTCACAACAGACAATAACTGAAATCCTTGATTCAACTAACCAGCAATCAGCGGTGGATTGAATGACATTGTTGTCACGTATTTGAACAACAAAAGGACAACAGTTGATGTGATTTCATACGCAGTATTGCAAAGAAGTAGCCTCTAAATACAGAGAATTGTTGGAGGGGCCAAACTGGCCCCGCCGTCCTTCGAGGTGGTAAGCTTCATATTTCACAACCTAATAAAAATAGGACACTCCAAAACGCGGTGGTTAATATTTAATATGACTGATGAAAAGTCACAAAATATCAAGTCAGTCGAACTTAAGATTTGCTCAGAAAACAAGTGAAAAGATCGAAAAGGGGCCAATTTGGCCCCTCGGTCCTTCTAGTGTTAATTTTCTCCATTATTCTCCCAGGCAGATTTCGAACAATTCTAAATGCTTCTCCCCTTTCTTTCTTAATAACCAGTTTTCGTAGTTATGTGCAACTATACTTCAAATACAGTGTTTTGTAAATACTTCCTCAGATCAATTTACATTCCTCTTGCATTCAGTAATCCTTGCCTTTTCCTAAGTGCTTTATTTCCACTGACTACCTTTGTTCTTATTGCTGCGGTGCACATTTCATCTGCGTTACGTGGTGGTATGCACGGTCAAGCTCCTTTCCCTTTAGTGTTATACTCGTATTTCCCGGGCTCTCTGTCGTTGCTACGAGGGTGTGCTGAAAAGTAATACTTCCGAATTTCTTATGCCAAAAAGTAACGCTTTTATTTAAAGACTTTGTTAACATTTCTCATCTTTCTTCTTCATGTCTACATATTTACATCTCAACACAGTCACCATGGCAACGAACACGTTTATTCCAACGAGAGTCCAATTGGTTGACGAAGCCGCAACCTCACCACTGTTGGCTGCGCTTCGTCACTACCAAAGAGAAGTCCTCGAAGATGTTCTTTACATTATGTAAACAGATGAAAATCGGATGGGGTCGAGTCAGGACTGTCTGGAAGGATCATTAGTAACAGTGAACACAACGCATTGGACCGTTGCAGATACCGCAGCGTCCGTATGTGGTCGTTCGTTGTCAAGCTGAAGCAGAGGCTGCTCCATGTGCGGATGAGCTCTTCGAATTATTAGTGCTTTCAGTTTTTTTTAATGGTCTCTCACGCACTGATGTGGTTGCGTGATTCGCCGACATGTTACATCCTACAATTCGGAGTACCCTAGCGGCAGAGGTTTGCAACTTGCGTCAGCGAACCGGGAAAGTCGACCGAGTAATATGCACGACGTGTAACACTGCAACCGATATTTAGAACGGAATAAAAAATTCAGAGGCGGTACTTTTCAGCACGCCCTCGTAATTTCATTACTTATTGGTATCAAACTTAAATTTCTCACGTCTGTGTGAAAGAAAAGTCTTGACGAGCTAACTGGCGCCGTCCGATGTGGCCGAGCGGTTCTAAGCGCTTCAGTGCGGAACCGCGCTGCTGCTACGGTCGCAGGTTCGAATCCTGCCTCGGCTATAGATGTGTGTGGTGTCCCTAGATTAGTTAGGTTTAAGTAGTTCTAAGTCTAGGGGACTAATGACCTCAGATGTTAAGTCACATAGTGCTTAGAGCCATTTGAACCATTTTGGGCTAACTGGCCCTCCATGTCTTTGTCGAGAGTTGTATCCGTACCGGTTTGCTTATTTTCCGCATCTGTGATCATCCTAACACTCGTTTCTTGATAAGGGGCATTATTTTACAGTTAAATCAATTGGAATACTATTTTCTTTCACATTTTATTGCTGGAGCCATATCCCCTACAGTCCACCTTACAAAAATACCATTAATGTTTATACTTCCGAGGAATTTTTCACCAAAAAGCGAAAATACTTATTATAA
Organism: Schistocerca piceifrons; assembly: GCF_021461385.2. Classification (NCBI taxonomy): domain Eukaryota; kingdom Metazoa; phylum Arthropoda; class Insecta; order Orthoptera; family Acrididae; genus Schistocerca; species Schistocerca piceifrons. The sequence goes on from NC_060139.1 coordinate 106,688,206, forward strand.
CGAGAGACAATAGAAATCAACGGGCCTTTCACCTTAGAACCGTCGAAACATCCCTTAATTGCAACGGTCGCCAACGAGTGTCTCTTCTAGCAGACTACAAACTATTTTTCGTTTGTTTAGTAGTCTCCATCATGAACACCCACCAAAGTAAGTACAGAAAGCACGTGGAACTAGTAATGCCGTGTCCATGTGTCGAAAAATATGAAGTACTTAGTTACACCTGTTAACATTGTATGCAGCTCACCTGTACTTTGGCCAAGCGGTTAAAGGCGCTACAGTCTGGAACCGCGCGGCCGCTGCGGTCGCAGGTTCGAATCCTGCCTCGGGCATGGATGTGTGTGATGTACTTAGGTTAGTTAGGTTTAAGTAGTTCTAAGTTGTAGGGGAGTGACGACCTTAGCAGTTACGTCCCATAGTGCTCAGAGCCATTTTTTTTTTTTTTCACCTGTACTTGTTAGCCAATGTTTCTCAATTCTCATTACACTTTAAATAAGTATATGTTCGATGTTTCAGGAACGACATACAGTAAACTTCCGTGTGGTGTTCTACCGGTTATTTCCGCTTGATTACCTAATGTCAGTAACATAAATCATTTAAAGTGTTGAAATTTCCCAACTGTCTAAATTTCCTACACGATCTTACTGAATTAATCCTCGATGGAATCTTACCCCATGTTGAAATTATTTCTGTTGTAGTTGATACATTCACCCTTTATACTTCAAGCATATTCTAATCTCAAATATAAATTGCTTGTAACTGTTTCTTTGAACTTCATTCATGACACGTCATTCAAACTAAATTACACCCAACTTTTATCATTTTTGACACACAGTTGATTGAATTATGATTACTTTCACTGTGTTTATTCGATTTATGGCAAACTTTCAATATGGTCTAGACGCTGCGAGTATGTATACATCTCTATGGTGAACCTACAGAAGTTCCCCCGGAAAATTAATCATTGTCTTTCGTGTTTCAGCTTTGACGGTGCGATTTTTGACGAGGCGGTTCATCGGCGAGTATCGTTCGGATACTGGTGAGTCAAGCTTCAGATTTAAGCAGTGTTGCACGACACAACCTTGCATCGAATAACAACAATAATAATAATGATAATAATAATAGAGTGCATGGAAAGGCAGAGAACTAATCTGCCAGATTCGTAGAAATACAAAAGTATAAATCCTCGGTGAAATCTCTGACACTTTTCAGATATGTACCAGTGTTCGACAAGGAGTCAGTGTCTCCCTTCTGCTGTTTCATTTGGTCTGGACGATGGGAAAATGACACGAACAGTATTAACATCTGCAATTCAGTATACAAAGTCAATATTAAACGTAGAGTCTTCTCTTATGATTCAGTGGTGATTACTAAGACTAAAGATCAAATTAATACGCCACAAAGAAACTACACAAGTTCGACACAAGGTCATACATTCACATATTTGAGGAGAAATTTCATTGCATGGAAAAACTGCATCAAAATAGCAGGAAAGTCCGACTAAAAGTGGAATGTAGGACGTTTTACAAGTCTTTCCTTCAAATGCCTTGGGGAGATACAACGACCTTCAGGGCTGAAGAGCAGAGAAATTATGTAGATAGCCACGAATAAGCAACATTCATAATCCCATTTAACCTCCACAACAAAAAAGTATTATTCGTAATATGAAATTTTACCATAAGTGCTGTGTATCTGGGGCCATATCTGCTGGAGGGTAATCCAAAGTTGCAGAAATTGAGAAACAGGAGCGGAATATTCTGAGGAAAATATGTATCTTCATTCTTGCAGGTTTTCTTCAGGATGGCCTGCTGCATCAATAGAATTAATGTATCAGCTGTCGGGTTGCTGGCGAGGGTAAGACATCACTTCAGAAGCATCCTCTGGAAGACAATAAAGAATGTGCAGTAGAAGGATGTGGAGGAAATACAAGGGTTTGACATAAACGTGGGAACACCTGCATACTCTGCACATGATCTCTAATCTTAGCAGAAACTCTTTCAGGCACTTTCGGTTTTCCAACTAAAGAGCACCGACAAAAATTACCTTCTCCTGCTTGCCTTCAAAACGTACAAGCAACTCCTATTCCTGCAACTTCATATTCGGTTTCTAAAACACATCAGTTGAAAATATAATCTCATACCTTATTTTTGTAATCGTGTAGAATATACAACGATCAGCATGCGTCAGACTAGTTCTGCAGTCGTTCGTGAAAAGAAAGCGGCGCCATTGGTCTTGGGTTTGTTCTAGGTGTTCCATTACCCAATTTCTTAATGCCCCATGGTGTTGTCAGTTTCCTTCTTCTGTTCGTAATGGACACCCAAATACCAGATTGGTGTGTGGAGACAGTTGCGTAACGTCCGGTTCGACACAGCCTTCCCTGGTTCCCAAAAATGGCAGGACGCAGTTCAGTTGCGTTATCTTTGGTATACGAATATGTATAAAACGTGATCTGTAGATAGTGTTCGTTAGTTGGTGCTGACTGCGAACGACCTCTACGAGGCAGATCTTGAGTACTTTGCGTCTCTCGATAGTATTTGATTGTTTGAATTCCTTCGCTGTGGTGCACTCCGATTTCGAGAGCAATTTCCCCTGCTTACAGCCTTCTTGCCGCAAAGAGACAGTGTGCGAACCCTCTAGGGTCGAAATCACCCTTTGAGGCATGCTGACGGTTCCAGCACTGCACACTAGTCTCATTGTCCTGAGCACCAAAGGAGACTGAGACACACCGGCGGTAAGGTGGGGGTTCTCTACAACTGTTACCTGTAACTAAAATAATAATTTCCCTCCTTCTTGAGACATCTACAGCTACATAATTACTCTGTAATTTATATTCCGGACATTGGCAGTTACAGTGCATCAGATCTTAACAAGTACAACGAAAACAAAGTGAAAAACGCTGAAACTGATTCCATTTGTCTTATCCAAGAAAGACAGTTATGGCACGTAAAATAAAACAATACTTATCCCAGCTACATTATTTTATACCTGTGACCATCATAGTAGTGTAACAATTGTGTCATCGTTATATTGGAGAATACACTGCACGGGAAAGAAAAAATTGTGTTCCCTTTTTATATAAAATTACTTCCAAATGTTTTGCATTTGAGATTGCGAAGTATGTAATTACTGCTACGGATCCTCCACTATAACGGCGGATAGTTGTCATTATTATATACAGTCCTTGGGCTTGAACTGCCGTTAAAATAGATGCTACGGCAACATCTTTCTCGTTGTGGAGACACAAACTTCACGTAGCCTGAATTCAATCTCACTTTGCCGGATACTAACTGATGATTGAGGTAATAAGTTATAAAGGGGAAGGAAAATTGTCAATCAGTAATGCCTAGGTAACGGGAACAAGGAAGTACTTTCTTTATTTTTGGTTTCCTTTTATCTAAATTTCAAAAGTTTGTGACTTGGTGCAAATTAGCTCAATTACTGGTAATTATCAACGCGTAAGGTGTGCCGTTAACCGAGTTCATTTCAAAATAACGAACTTTAAATAGGTCGGTGGAAACAGACTAATCGCAAATAGTCTGAACCATGTAGTTGGTGATTCTGCTTTACCCATGAGGGTAGTTAGTCTCAGGCACTGCTCACTGCACGTATCTTTAATATTTTAAATGACGCCAAAATTCTGAAAGGCACTCTCCCGCGGTATTACATATTCCGTCGCTTCTTTCGTTGATCACTGCAGTGATCTTTTGCGTCGATATCCTCTACGTTTCTTGTCCAGTCTGACTAAATTATTCATTACCGAACCGTCCTCTGCTGGCTTCTACTGACTGCTCCTCAACAATATTTTATCAGTAACAGTTCTCGCGTCCATGTTAGTACCAAAATGTTTGATAATATCACATAACATGAAAAACCTACCATCATTGCAGTTTAATAAACATCATTTTACATCATATTGTTAACGTTAACACACTGTAAAGAGACACAACTTGAAATTAATGTTTTGAAAAAAATATGTGCAAATTGTTGTATCCATAACACAGAGACAATTTGACCAAAAGTATTCCAATATTATCATGTGGCTTAACTATCGACGCATTTATACTGGGGTCGTTCAATTAAGTAAAGCCCCTCATTTTTTTCACAGAACTTGTTTATTGTTAAGAGTCAGAATTTGGTGACAATATACATCAACTTGTCCATGTCCTACTTTTCTGCGTAGTCTCCATCACGTTCTATTTCCGTACGCCAACGTTGTGGAATAGCATGTATTCCCTGCTGGTAAAAGCTCTTGTCCTGTAGGCGTAGCCATGTTTTCATTGCATGACTGGCACTCTCTCATCTTCAAAGTGTGTCTCCCGTAGAGAATCTTTAAGCGGCCCAAAGAGATGGAAGTCCGAGGGTGCCAGGTCTGGACTGAAGGGTCAATGAAACAATGACGTCCAACCCAATTTGGCGATGTGTTTCCGGGTTCTCGGACTTGAGTGTGGGCGTGCATTATCGCGTTGGAGCAAGATTGCTGCTGGATTCTTGTCCAATCGGTCACGTCGGAAACGGTTCTTGAGTTTATTCAGAATCTTCACGTTTGCCTCTGAATTAATGGTTGACAATCTTGGCATTACATCCACGAGAATGACGCCGTCACAATCCCAGAAGACTGTCACCATGGCTTTTCTGACAGAGGGGGTTGTCTTGAATTTCTTCTTTTGTGGTGAATGAGGATGATTCCACTACATGGATTGCCTTTTTGTTTCCGGTGCAAAGTGGTGTACCGAACTTTCGTCCGCCGTAACGATCCGTGACAGAAAGGCCTCTCCGTCGGTCTCAAAACGCTCCTAAAATTAGGATGAAACGGCATTTTTCTGAATCTTGTGATTCGCTGTGAGCATTCGTGGAACCCATCGTAAGCACCTCTTTGAATATCCGAGAGTCTCGATCATTGCAGACGCACATCCAATCCTGACCGACAACTGTAGAGCCAATTGTCGAGTTGTGATGCGCCGGTCGGCATGAATAATGGTATCCGCACGATTCAGCACGTCTGGTGCAGTGGCTGTGACAGGCCGTTCCACGTCCCAGGTGTGGCTGATCATGGAGCTCTGTTTCTGCATATCCTGAGGCTGTAAGTTCCCTTACCCATCACCCAGCTGTAGTCCTGTCAACTACAGCATCGCTATACACTGCACACAAACGTTTATGGATGTTCACTACCGTTTCTTTTTCTGCACACAAGAATTCAATAACAGCACGCTGTTTGTAACATGAGTCGTATGTAGCCGCCATTTTGACGCTGTACTACGACTCTGCCGGCTGCCAGAACGGTTCCAAACTTCACCGGCGCAAAAAACAAACATCAAATGTGAAGCCTTAATAAGGACGTTTGCCTATGTATATTAATGGCTTTTTTTTTAAAAAAAAATGTGGGGCGTTACTTATTGAACGACCCTCGTAGCTATCACTTTGCAGTGGTCGCTCAATCATGAGTGTTCCCAATACTTGTCGATATCATTTCTACTTAATCTGGTAATACAAATGTCCATAGAACTTGGAGATGAGGGACTGCATTCAAAAGGCACATTGCGTGCTGTTGAAATTCATTGCGAATGAAGGTTTACGAGTTGTGACATAGTGGCAGCAAAGTTTTCCGATTTCTCGGAAGATATTTTTATATGTTTTATTCCAGCTAAGGGTCGCAGAAAAATTTGGTGTAATATGTTATTAATGTCGGTCCGTAAAGACTGTCCTCAGATGTGGCTATACACAGTTCGTTAATCACATAGAGACGGCATATGTATAAATGATACACTCATATTAATACGCCAAACAACATCCAATAACTTTTTTTCACAGAATCAGGTTGCCTTTACAACTTTGCATGTGGTACTTCAATTTTGTGTACGTGCGGCAAAGCTCGTTTGACGTATTATTGTGACTGTACCACTTTTACATGTGTTGACTGTTTGTAGTCTCCCCAAAAATGTTAATTACAGACCGAAATTAGTAACCTGATCTATAAGAATTTATGTGATCCGCAACTGCAATAAAAGTACATAATTGCAGATTTACTTCCTAACGAATTCGTATGTCAAAAGAGAAATTTCCGAGCGAAATATAACAAACTGTTCACTCATGAGAGGGAGAACAATCTTTTTTTAAGTTTTTGCGTGATACTGCTGGGAGTAATTTTCACAGTATCTGCCAGCATTAACCCATTATTGGCCAGCGTTACACTGATGGTACACGCGACAGGATTGGACGTTTACTAATTTTTAGACAACAACGAACTTCTATAATCTTGTTATGCTCGTTTAAAGATTTTTGAAAATTTGTTTTTCATTGCTATGTTAATAATTGTGAGAAGTAGTACATGACTGGCAACAAATCGCAACTGAATTAAAACATTCCCTAACGATTTTCGAAATCGAAGGTCCCGTGCGTTAAGCTCCAACTACCATTCCGCGTTCAGAGTCTGTTAATTACCCTCGTGCAGCCGTAACGACATTGAGGACCTTTTCACATGAAGTACCTGAATAGATACGACAGCTCCGCTTCGCTTCGCTTGGTTGCGTGAGCGAACTAACCTCGTCTTTGGCAGGTTTAGTACCGAAGTGCTATTCCTGGAATTCCTGATGGAGTGGTTTTGTGGTACCTAGCGTAGTGGACTGGCCTTGGGTTTCATGTGTGGGGCGATCCGCAGGTGTTTCGGAGTATTACTTGCGCAACAGGTCCGGCGAACACGCAGACGGTCGGTGGTGATGCTGATGGCCCAGACCACTACAGAGCGAGCTTGGGCAGTGCTTAGCATACTGGACTCGCATTCGGGAGGACATGGGTCAAACCCGTGTACGGCCATCCTGATTTAGGTTTCCCGTGATTTCCCTAAATCACCGGGATGAATCCTTTGAAAGGGCACGGCAGACTTCCTTCCCCATCCTCCCTAATCCGATGGGACCGGTGACCTCGCTGTTTGGTCACCTCTCCCAGATCAACAATGCAACCAATCCAGACCACTTGAAACCTTCCCATCTCCTATATATCTCCTTTGTTACACAACCTTCCCTTCTACAATAACCTATGAAACCTTCCCTTAGGATTTCTATCTCTTGCTTAATAATAACAAATGAAATCTTCCCTTTGAAATTAATTCTCTTTCTCAATAATAATAAGTGCAATCTTCGCATACAAATTTAAATGCTGCTTATTAAAAGTGATTTGCTGATTATTTCGACGAAACAAAGAATATGTCGTCGTCGTGGCCCTCAGTCGTTACCTGCAATAAGCCAAAACTGTTGCTTACCTTCTTTACTGTTACTGGATCGCCATCTGACTGCTACATCGAACTGCGACATGAATATACTTACTCTGTTTTACTATACTCTTTTAGCTGCTGCTGGGCTGTCATAATAAGTGGCTGTATTTGTTACCAAAGGTGACGTTATTCTTTAATAGCAAATCTGTCGTTCTTCTTTAATTAATTTGACTGAAGTTACGTAATTCATAGTTAAACTTTTTCTTCACAACAATAAAATTTTGCAAAGTTTTACGTTGATGGTTTTAGGGATGTATTATAATCAGTATTGCAATGTTGCTGGCAAAATTAATTATATTCTGAAAACGATTCTTCAAATATTTACTGTTGGTAATGAAATGATTTTACAAAAGTTCCAATGACACTTACTTTTTACAACAATCTTCCAAATAGCATTGCCCAAACATACCTTCAGTAGTCTTGAGTTTCTAAAAAAAAGTAATTCAATGATTAAATGAAACAACAAGTTCACTGGACTGGTAACAGTAAACTTGTTGTTTCATTTAATGTCAGTAACAGTCACGGTAAAGCGTAACCTAAAAATGTTGGCATTTAAAGTAATTCAATGATATTAGTTCCTCTTATGATAACAGTTAGCTGATGTCTCTGTTCATCCGTTTATAAACTCTTGTAAATCATAGCTGGTGGCTGGCAGGCACACCGCTCCTCTCAACCTCTCGCTTCAGACCTCCTACCAACTCGCTTCACCTCTCGCTTACTACTGACTTCCTATAAAACGCTAAAGTGCGGTCTCTCGCGCCAACAATGCTTTCTGGTGGAGACAATCCCTGCTACCATTACAAAATGTTTCAGTGCGCGGTCTTTCCCGCTCGTTTCTTAAAATGTATCCAAACGCAGTCTCTCCCGCCCTTTTTAAAATTATATCAATGTGCGGTCTCTCCCGCCAACAATACTCTGGTGCAGACATTCCCTGCTACCACAATTACTTCCAAAATGACAAATATTAATTACTCCTACTTAATCTTATTAATAAAATATAAACATCTTTCATAAATTGTGGTTAGACAATAGACAATAGAAATATACACGTCTTACAGGAACAGCGCCATTTTCAGTGTCTGATTTTGCACGCTTTGGAGGTCGACAATGTGGGAGTCAGCAGTATTCCTCCACACCACAACCTCGTACTCCAACATGGGTCGGACCAGCGTCAGGTATAGCGCAGTGCCATGGCGTAGGGGAAGCGTCGACTCAGTGTTAAGGAAGGGGTAGAGCAGCCGTAGGCGCCCCACAGCCGTGTTTGGGATCTCACCGATATGCGGTAGACTTGTAAGCCTCTGGTCAAGTTTGACCCCGACGTAAATGGCGGTCTTGATCCACGGGATGGAGCCTCCCGCGATGGTGACTGGGAGGAGATTGGGTTGTTTTTTGGGGAGTAGACAAGAAAGCGAGGTCATCGGTCTCATCGGATTAGGGAAGGACGGGGAAGGAGGTCGGCCGTGCCCTTTCAAAGGAACCATCCTAGCATTTGCCTGGAGAGGTTTAGGGAAATCACGGAAAACCTAAATCAGGATGGCCGGACGCGGGATTGAACCGTCGTCCTCCCGAATGCGAGTCCAGTGTGCTGATTACTGCGCCACCTCTCTCGGTTGACCAGGAGGAGAGCCGGAGGGATTTGTTTTATGGTGAAAAATGACAGCTCCATCATTGCAATGCTCTTTTGCACCTTGTGTACGTGATAGTACCGCCGTCCGCAAGGGTGAATAATGCTATCCCAAGACTTTTGTCACGTAGGTACCTGTACACTGGCGCTCTCAGCAGACCGCTGCTTACCTCACAGCTATTCGCCGCTACAGCACGTGGCTGCCACACAGATCGGCCCTAAGGCGCGCCGTGTTTACGCCGTTTCGCGATCCCAGACCGTCCCAGTCCCCGGTCCAGCTGCCGGCGCTCTTTGTACCTCTGCCTCCCACGCCCTCCCCTCCACGTGTCTATACTTAGCGCGTGCGCGCTCCCCGTATCTCCGATGCGTACATCTCGTGACGTCAGCTGGACAGAAACTGCCGCGCCGGAGCCGTTTTGGCCACCACAACAAATAGTGGAGGCTAATTCTGAAATGTAGCTTTAGGGGTAATTCCTCTCGGTTCGGACGTACCGCAGGCCGCGACCAAGGGCACCGGTGCGGGAAATTCATTCATGCCCGTTGACTGTGAGCGCTGCCGGGCCCGTCTGCAAGGTGCTGTGTGACACGTGCGAGTACACGCTGCCACTACTGTGTCGGTGCGTTAGGTGCGTAAGTATTTTTATTTATTTTTTTTAATTTTACACGTCTGTTTCTGTAGGCCAAATTGAGGAGCAAATCTCCAAGGTCATGGAATGTGTCAGTACTTGAAATTACAACATAAAAATAATAACAGATGAAATAAAATGTTAATCAAACCAAAAAAGACAAGCTGTAAGTTTATTTAAACGCAGTCCACAATATACACGGTGTCCGAAGAGTCTTTCCCTGCCGGCCGCGGTGGTCTAGCGGTTCTAGGCGCGCAGTCCGGAACCGCGCGACGGCTACGGTCGTAGGTTCGAATCCTGCCTCGGGCATGGATGTGTGTGATGTCATTAGGTTAGTTAGGTTTCAGTAGTTCTAAGTTCTAGGGGACTGATGACCACAGATGTTAAGTCCCATAGTGCTCAAAGCCATTTGAACCCGAAATGCGCACATTATGGCGATTCACTACTCCACTGACAAAAAAGGTCGCTTCGTCGGAAAAGGCAATTCGTCTGAGACAACCATCATCGTCCTCAATACGTGATAGCATATCGACCACAAAGTCATATCGACGTGCACTGTCATTGGGCAACAAGGCCTGAACGATTTGCATTTTGGATGCACGAAACAATAAACGTTTGTGTAAAATGTCAGCCGGCCGAAGTGGCCGTGCGGTTCTAGGCGCTGCAGTCTGGAACCGCGAGACCGCTACGGTCGCAGCTTCGAATCCTGCCTCGGGCATGGGTGTGTGATGTCCTTAGGTTAGTCAGGTTTAACTAGTTCTAAGTTCTAGGGGACTAATGACCTCAGAAGTTGAGTCCCATAGTGCTCAGAGCCATTTTGTAAAATGTCATAGAGAGAGCTTTTTGGCATCTGTAATTCACGTGAGGCCCTGCACACCGATTTCTTCGGACTTCGCAGAAAAGACTGCCTTACAGCTTCCACCCTGTCTGCTGAGGTTCTTGGTCGACCAGACCTCGGACGGTCAGCAACCGATCCTGTGTTCTTTAACTTCTCATACCAGGCTTTAATGCTCTTGACATCAGGTGGATTCCTTCCAAATGTTGTCTGGAAGTGTCTCTGCACTGTGGTTGGTGATCGTGTCAATTGACCGAGCGGGGTGGCGCAGTGGTTAGACACTGGACTCGCATTCGGGAGGACGACGGTTCCATCCCGCATCCGGCCATCCTGATTTAGGTTTTCCGTGATTTCCCTAAATCGCTCCAGGGAAATGCCGGGATGGTTCCTCTGAAAGGGCACAGTCGACTTCCTTCCCCATCCTTCCCTAATCCGATGAGACCGATGACCACACTGCCTGGTCTCCTTCCCCAAACCAACCAACCAACCAACCGTGTCAATTGGTACCACAGGACACACTGTGCCTTCTCCTGATTGGTTAACACGGCTTCTTGGGCACTGCACCTCATCCACTATTTACGCACTGCTAACCTAAAACAGAAAAAAAACTTCGATAGTTGTAAACATTTCGACACAAGTTTTATATTTGTATCTTACTTCTAGCCTGAGTTATCAATTTATGTAATCAGGGAAAAACTTTTCCGACACCCTGTAACATAGGAATCAGCTTAATTTTTCAAGAATTTCCTCAACAGAATAGAAGGAATGACCCCTGACGAAACTCTTCAGTTTCGATTTGAAAGTGCTTGGATTACTGCTAAGATCTTTGAATTCTTGTGGTATCTTATTTAAAATGGATGCACGCCTTTCTCCCCAAGACTTAAGGAAGTGCGACCCAAATGCAGATTGGATTTCTGCCTAGCATTAACTGAGTGAAAACTGCTAACTCTTTGGATTAAGCTGATATTTTTAACAATAAAGGACAGCAATAAATATGTACATTGAGATGCCAGTGCCAGAATACCCAGACTAATGAACAGGGGTCGAGAAGAGGTTCACGAATTTACGCCACTTATTGCCCGAACCGCCCGTTTCTGAGCCAAAAATTTCTTTTGGGAATGGGAAGAGCTACTCCAAAAATATAATACCATCCGTCGTAAGGGTATGAAATAAGCAAAGCTGACCACTTTTCGTGTCGAAGTAAAACTTACTTTAGATACTGTTAGAATATAAAAAATGGCAGCATTAAATCTTTGAGCAGGATCCTGAACGTGGACTTCGACGGCGGATACACATATCAAAGAATTTAATCATCAGTAATAGATTTTTCTTCACTGTTTACAACAGTCTGCCAGGGTAAGTTTTTGGTGATTGCGCGACTGTAGAAATCACATGGTCTTGAGGAGAAGTACTCGTCGAGTCATGTTTGGAGCACATTTTCATTTGGAAACGAAGTTCGTTGTAGGTTGTTCGACAGAGAGCGGGAAAGGTGGAAATCTGAGGACAAAAGGTCAGGTGAATAAAGTGGGAGCGGAATGACTTCTCAATCCAACTCCCGTATAGCGTTTTTTGTCAGTCTAGCAGAATGCGGGCGGGTGCTATCGTCGACTAGCATCACTTCACGCAGTCTTCATGGTGGTTGTTCTTGGACTGCGTCTGAAAGACGTCTCAGTTGTTGATAATAAATGTCGGCAGTGATGATTACACCTCAGGGAAGCAAGTCGTAAAACGCCACACCGTCGCTATTCCACCAGATGCATAACGTTATCTCTTGTGGATGCGCGCAGCTCTTTCCACGGGGAGTTCCTGCTTTTTTTGGCGCAACCATTCCTTTCTTCTCCTTATGTCAGCATAAAGGCACCATTTCTCGTCACCAGTAACGGTACAGAGTAAGAGTGGTCAGTGATGCTCACGAGCTAACTGATGACTAGCAAGCAGAGATGTACACGTGGCCACTCGCTGATTTGTGTGATTTTGGATTAGAGCATTCGGTACCCATACTCTCGAGTTTTGAAACTGCCCCACCGCATGCGAATGCTGTACAATTCTGGAATGGTCCGCAGTTCTTCGCATTTCTCAGTTCTCGAATAAACTGACGCGGATCATGAGGATTAATGCGTTCAAGCGATCTTGATCAAACCTCTTTCTGAACGTGGAGAGTCACCAATGTCGAAACAATCCTTCTTAAAACGAGAAAATAATTTTCTTGCCGTCTTCTGTCCAGTTGCTTTATTCCTAGACATGGCACAAATACTTCTGCTTGCCTCCGCTGCTGTCAGCGCTCTAGTGGACTGAAACAGAGGAACTCCATTTTGTACCGTTCACAGCTCCACTCAATATCCCCATACGACAAAATGACGATATGTAGACTCAGATAGCAACGGTGAACTACAAATAAAAAATGGCTTTGATGAATAAACCCTTACCTACCGGAAAACCAACATGCAAAAATATGACGTTTATATACACTGGTGTGTTACACTTACGGATAAGAGGAATTTTCACATGCTGTGGCACTGGCAAGTAATACACGAGACGGTGCTGAAAATAATACCTCCGAATTTTTAAATGTGTTCTCAGTATTGGTTGAGGATGACGTGTCATGCATATTACTCGGCTGACTTCCGCCCCTGCCAGACAGAAGTTGCCCCTGTACTACTAGAGTCTTCGAATTGTAGCCTGTAACGTATCGGGATCCCACAGTGCTTTTCGAATGTGTACGTCCAGTGTGCCCAGTTTAAGGTGGTGCCGAACGCTCATAAACAATGTGACTTGGGCATACGGTACGTGTTGTCAGCGTTTCAATATTATCGTCTGTATGTGTTTACATCACACTGTTTAAGAAATGGACGAGCGTAAAATTCCCACATGAACTCTATTACAAATCACATTTACTCCATTGTCCACATGCTAGTCATGTCGTTCTATCTCTACTGTACAGTATATAAATGAAAACTTCAGTGTCGCTGGACAAGTTATAAGGCGAAGAGGAAAATATCATTTCCAGTCAACAAGGACATCGGCATATAAAAGTTCCGTTACAAATAGAGCAATACAAATTTGCAATAGTTCTTCACACGAGATAATAATTATTTCACCATTCTCACTTTAATGGAAAATTCTAAGGCCGTTCTCATTTCATCACTGTTCCTATTCAGCAGTAGAATCTTTACAACATGTGAAATACAAAACTTAAAAGGAAAAGGTCCAAAACATCGTACTGCAGGAGGTGCAAGCTGTCTTGTAGATTAGACCTACCGAACACACTCCTCACAAAGAGCGCACTTTTATGCACAAAAACAAACACCGTCCGAACAGCCGTTAAAGGCTCAACGTACCGAGTGCCCGCGTGTCGTACGTATAATCGAATAACATAGAATATACTTTCATTAAACTAATAAGAAAGTATCAGAACCTGTTAGAAAACTCAAAGGGTAATAAAAACATCATTGAATTCAATGAGACGCCATTCAACAACAAAACAGCCGATGCTTTACAATTCGACGACTCCACATCAGCAGTGAATGGATTACGTCAATGCTGTGCATCTTACCGTCCCCTGAAATCTTTAATCGTAGGTATATCATTAACTAACACGAAGCTATAACAAATAGCACCAAGAACAATGCATTTTTTATGTATCTACGGTGTGCCGTCGTCTTGAAATGACGTACTTTCATAATACACAATTTAACAATATTATTTACCCACCAATATGACGTTTCCTGTCGTTTTATTAAAACAGATCACGCAATTAAAGATGCGTTTTCGAGAGATCCTCAATTTGTGACGCTTAGGAACGTCGTACATGCATACGGCCTTCAACTGAGAACCAATATGGCTTCTCGCGACTCGGTGTTGTAGAGAGAGAGGACATGCATGTGACGTAGTTGGCGTTCTATCATCTCACTCTGTAAGTAGGCTGTTTAGTTTTTTAATGTTGGTAACGCCACGTAGCGTTCTGTATGAAAATCACTGACTGTGCTGTGTGCAGTCTGTGGCTTGTTGGACTCATTGTTGGAATATTCGCTTGTGTAGTGTTGGGCAGTTGGGTGTGAACAGCACGTAGCGTTGGGCAGTTGGAGGTGAGCCGCCAGCAGTGGTGGATGTGGAGAGAGAGATGCCAGAGTTTTGAGAGGTTACTATTGACGCTCGCTGTATTGCAGTAGTTGGAGTAACGAATATTTTTGTGAGGTAAGTGATTCATGAAAGCTATAGGTTATTGTTAGTCAGGGCCAATCTTTTGGAGGAAAGTCAGATTGCGTTGCGCTAAAAAAATATTGTGTGTCAGTTTAGTGATGATCAGAATAAGTAAAGAGGGAACTGTCTGAGTGCGTTCAGTTTTACTCAGCTGACTCTGTATCAAATAACGTAAAAGTTTACCAGCACAGTAATTCATAATTTTTATAAGGGGACGTTTGAACTGGTCAACGTTCAATCGGACGTCCAGAATATCTGTCATGATAGATATTGCTCTTTACTTTCGGATACACTCCCCAACGTGTTTTTTCCACACTATGACGTCAGAACTCGGCACAATCAACGTTCGAATGCACGGTCCGGCGGTCTTGTTGAACGGTGCGTGAGAAACAGCGTGCTATAATGGAGTTCATAACCGCAAAAACGCGCCTTCTATTGAAATCCATAGAAGAATTAAAGTTGTGTATGGTGATGATTGTATCAATATATGTGATACGTGAATGTGGGTTGTTCGAGCTCGTAAAGAAGGAAACGGTGGTGCTAATCTCATCGTCTGCGACAGAACACGGAGCGGACGTTCGCGAACGGTGGTCGAAGAGACTCATCGGAATTGGGTTGATGAATTTATCAGAGAAAATCGTCAGATAACACAGACACAGCTAGCAGATAAGTGTGCCATATCACGAGAGCGTGTACAGGCCTTCATTGCAGAGTGCGATACAGAAAACTGTGTGC
Organism: Schistocerca piceifrons; assembly: GCF_021461385.2. Taxonomy (NCBI): domain Eukaryota; kingdom Metazoa; phylum Arthropoda; class Insecta; order Orthoptera; family Acrididae; genus Schistocerca; species Schistocerca piceifrons. The sequence continues at coordinate 106,703,490 of NC_060139.1, forward strand.
ATGACGGGTACCTCGAATGCTCGATACCAACGTGAAACAGAGGAGATTGGACATCTTTCAAGAATTACCTTTGTATTATGAGCGTGAGGGTGATGACTTCCATAACAACAGTGTGAAAGGTGGTGAAAGATGGATATCTATTTTTACCCCGAAAACAAGAAAGCATCAGTAGAGTTCCTCCTCAACCTATCACCGACGCCAAAGAAATTCAAGACCATGCCATCAGCAGTCAGAGTCATGCTCACAGTGTTCTAGGATGTTCGAAGTGTAATGCATTTGTACTTCATGTCTCAAGTCATCACATTAACTCTGCGCCGGCCGAAGTGGCCGAGCGGTTCTAGGCACTTAAGTCTGGAACCGCACGACCGCTGCGGTCGCAGGTTCGAATCCTGCCTCGGGCATGGATGTGTGTGATGTCCTTAGGTTAGTTAGGTTTAAGTAGTTCTTAGTTCTAGGGGACTGATGACCTCAGATGTTAAGTCCCATAGTGCTCAGAGCCATTTGAATCATTTTTGTGCGGACGGCACATCTGTAACCATCCAGTGCCTTGAGTTCATTGTCATTGATCATCTGCCATACAGTGCCGACTTGAACGCCATCCGATTTTCGTCTTTTTCCAGAACTTAAAGTAATTTTTCGAGGCCTTCACTTTCATAGTGACGAAGACATGCAAGCGGAGGTGAGCTTGTGGCTCCGTCGACGAAGTGAAACCGTCTACAGTGACTGTATCAACAAATTGGTGTCTCTTTGCGAGAAATGTTTTCGTCGCCAGGGTGGCTATGTTGAGAAATAAATATCTAGACAGATCTACATATATACTCCGCTAGCCACCAAGCGGTGTGTGGCGGAGAGCACAATTCGCGCTAAGTCATATTTCCCTCCCCCCTGTGTTCCACTCGCGGATCGCCCGTCGGAAAAACGACTGTCTGAATGCTTCAGTACGAGCTCTAATTTCCCTTATCTTTGAATGGTGATCATTGCGCTATTTGAAAGGTGGTGGTAATAATATATGCTCTACATCCTCGGCGAAGATCGGAGTTTGGAATTTAGTGAGCAGCCCCTTCCGTTTAGCGCGTCGTCTGCCTGCAAGTGGGTCCCACTTCAAACTATCTATGAGATTTGTAAAGCTCTCGCGATGGCTAAATGTACCAGTCACGAATCTTGCCGCTCTTCTTTGGACCTTCTCAATCTCTTGAAACAGATCCGACTGGTAAGGGTCCCATACAAACGAACAATATTCTAAGACTGGACGAACTAACATATTGTAAGCAGTTTCCTTCGTTGAAGGATTACATCGCTTCAGGATGCTACCAATAAACCGCAATCTAGAGTTCGCCGTGCCCGCTACTTGTGTAATCTGATCGTTCGATTTGAGATCATTTCGAATAGTCACACCCAGATATTTGACGGATGTTACCGCTTCCACAGAATGGGCGTTTATTTTGTACTCGTACGTTAATGTGGATTTTCGCCTTGTTATACTCAGTAGGTTACACTTACTAATATTGAGAGACAACTGGCAGTCGTTACACCACGCATTTATTTTCTGCAAATCCTCATTGACTTGTTCACAACTTTCGTGTAATACTACTTTCCTGTAGACTACAGCATCATCTGCAAACAGTCTAATGCCCCTGTCAATACCATCAACCAGATCGTTTATGCAAATTGTAAAAAGCAGCGAATCTATTACGCTGCCCTGAGGCACACCTGAAGTTACGATTGTTTCTGTTGAAGTCACCCCATTCAGGTACGAAGATGTAGAATGTTAGTAAAATTTGTTTCATTTAAAAAGCCTTAAGAGTTTTGACACAAAATGTTCGGACGCGTGATTTTTCAGGACGCTCTCGTGGCTCGGATCATCCACGGAACTGCTACAGCACAGTACAGAAGGTGAGTAAAAGAAATACGCAATGAGACTAACGGAAATGACACTTTTATTCAAAGACAGCAAGTACACAGAAGTCACCGCAGTTTATATACATCTATATCTACACATACACTCCGCAGGCCACCGTATGGTGCGTGGCAGAAGGTACCTGTACCACTACTAGTCACTTTCTTTCCTGTTCCATTCGCAAATACACCTAGGGAAAACGACTGTTTATTTGACACCTTACGAGCCCTAATTTCTCAAACATTACCGAACCATGGACCTTGCCGATGGTGGGGAGGCTTGCGTGCCTCAGTGATACAGATAGCCGTACCGTAGGTGCAACCACAACGGAGGGGTATCTGTTGAGAGGTCACAGAAACGTTTGGTTCCTGAAGAGGGGCAGCAGCCTTTTCAGTAATAGCAGGGGCAACAGTGTGGATGATGACTGATCTGGCCTTGTAAACACAAACCAAAACGGCCTTGCTGTGGTGCTACTGCGAACGGCTGAAAGCCAGGGGAAACTACAGCAGTAATTTTTCCCTGGGCATGCAGCTTTTCTGTATGGTTAAATGATGATAGCGTCCTCTTGGGTAAAACATTCCGGAGGCAAAATAGTCCCCCATTCGGATCTCCGGGCGAGGACTACTCAGGAAGAATACTCTCTTTCAAATTCTGAAGGTGACAGGGGTAAACTACATGGAGGGAAAGGCTATTTACAATTTGTACAGAAACCAGATGGCAGGTCCAAGAATCGAGGGGCACGAAAGGAAGCAGTGGTTGGTAAGGGAATGAGACAGGATTGTAGCCTCTCCCCGATGTTATTCAATCTGTATATTGAGCAAGCAGTAAAGGAAACAAAAGAAAAATTCGGAGTAGGAATTAAAATCCATGGAGACGAAATAAAAACTTTGAGGTTCGACGATGACACTGTAATTCTGTCAGAGACAGCATAGGACCCGGAAGAGCAACTGATGGAATGGACAGTGTCTTAAAAGATGGATATAAGATGAACATCCACAAAAGCAAAACGAGGATAATGGACTGTAGTCGAATTAAATCGGGTGATGCTGCGGGAATTAGATTAGGAAATGAGACATTAAAGTAGTAAATGGGTTTTGCTGTTTTGGGCGCATAATAACTGATGATGGTCGAAGTAGAGAGGATATAAAATGTAGACTGCCGATGGCAAGGAAAGCGTCTCTGAAGAAGAGAAATTTGTTAACATAGAGTATAGATTTAAGTGTCAGGAAGTCGTTTCTGAAAGTATTTGTATGGAGTGTAGCCATGTATGGAAGTGAAACGTGGACGATAGATAGTTTAGATAAGAAGAAAATAGAAGCTTTCGAAATGTGGAAGCAGAAGAATGCCCAAGATTAGATGGGTAGATCACACAACTAATGAGGAGGTATTGAATAGGATTGGAGAGAAGAGAAATTTGTGGCGCATCTTGACTAGAAGAAGGGATCGGTTGGTAGGGCATATTCTGAGGCATCAAGGGATCACCAATTTAGTATTGGAGGGCAGCGTGGAGGGTAAAAACCGTAGAGGGAGACCAAGAGATGAATACACTAAACAAGAATCAGAAGAATGTAGGTTGCAGCAAGTACTGGGAGATGAAGAAGTTGCACAGGATAGAGTAGCATGGAGAGCTGCAACAAACCAGTCTTTGGACTGAAGACCACAACAACAACAACAACCTTCATGGTCCTTACGCGAAATGTACGTTGGCGGTAGTAGAATCGTTCTGCAGTCAGCCTCAAATACCGATTCTCTAAAATGTCTCAGTGGGGCTCCTCGAAAAGAACGTCACCTTTCCTTCGCTGATTCCCATTTGAATGCCCGAAGCATCTCCGTAATACTTGCGTGCTGTTCGAACCTACCGGTAACAAATCTAGCAGCCCGCCTCTGATCTCCTTCGATGTCTTCTTTCAATCCGATCTGGTGGAAATCACAAACAATCGAACAGTACTCATCAACTGGTCGCATTAGTGTCCTATACGCGGTCTCCTTCACAAATGAATTACACTTTCCTAAAATTCTCCCAATAAACCGGAGTCAACCATTCGCCTTTCCTACTGCAATCCTTACATGCTGACACCATTTCATTGTTGTTGTTGTTGTTGTTGTAGTCTTCAGTCCTGTGACCGGTTTGATGCAGCTCTCCATGCTACTCTATCCTGTGCAAGCCTCTTCATCTCCCAGTACCAACTGCACCCTACATCCTCCTGAATCTGCTTAGTGTATTCATCTATTGGTCTCCCTCTACGATTTTTACCCACCACGCTGCCCTCCAGTACTAAATTGGTGATCCCATGATGCCTCAGAACATGTCCTACCAACCGATCCCTTCTTCTAGCCAAGTTGTGCCACAAACTCCTCTTCTCCCCAATTCTGCTCAATACCTCCTCAATAGTTATGTGATCTATCCATCTACTCTTCAGCATTCTTCTGTAGCACCACATTTCGAACGAAAGCTTCTATTCTCTTCTTGTCTAAACTATTTATTGTCCATGTTTCACTTCCATACATGGCTACATTCCATACAAATACTTTCAGAAACGACTTCCTGACACTTAAATCAATACTCTATGTTAACAAATTTCTCTTCCTCAGAAACGCTTTCTTTGCCATAGCCTGTCTACATTTTATATCCTTTCTGCTTCGACCATCATCAGTTATTTTGCTCCACAAATAGCAAAACTCATTTACTACTTTAAGCGTCTCATTTCCTAATCTAATTCCCACAGCATCACCCGACTTAATTCTACTACATTCCATTAGCCTCGTTTTGCTTTTGTTGATGTTCATCTTATACCCTCCTTTCAAGACACTGTCCATTCCGTTCAACTGCTCTTGCAAGTCCTTTGCTGTCTCTGACAGAATTACAATGTCATCGGCGAACCTCAAAGTATTTATTTCTTCTCCATGGATTTTAATACCTACTCCGAACTTGTCTTCGTTTCCTTTACTGCTTGCTCAATATACAGATTGAATAACATCGGGGAGAGGCTACAACCCTGTCTCACTCCCTTCCCAATCACTGCTTCCCTTTCATGGCCCTCGACTCTTATAACTGCCATCTGTTTTCTGTACAAATTGTAAATTGCCTTTCGCTCCCTGTATTTTACCCATGCCATCTTCAGAAATTGAAAGAGAGTATTCTAGTCAACATTGTCAAAAGCTTTCTCTAAGTCTGCAAACGATAGAAACGTAGGTTTACCTTTCCTTAATCTTTGCCTTGCGGAGTGGCCGTGTGGTTCTAAGCGCTACAGTCTGGAGCCGAGCGACCGCTACGGTCCCAGGTTCGAATCCTGCCTCGGGCATGGATGTGTGTGATGTCCTTAGGTTTAAGTAGATCTAAGTTCTAGGGGACTGATGACCTCAGATGGTAAGTCCCATAGTGCTCAGAGCCATTTGAACAATTCAATTCGTCTGGTCATGTTTCCAAACACAAGCTGTAACATTTCATCTCTGACAGAAGCAGTGAAAGTGGATATTGCAGTTTTCAATTCATCGATGGATTTTGGACGGCTTTTATAGACAGTTGCTTTCGCTGCACCCCAGAAGAAAAAGTCAGGCGGTGTTAGATCAGGCGATCGTGGAGGCCAAAGTCCCTGTATGCGATCACCAAAACATCAGCAAGCAGTGACACTGAAACCAGAGCTGTATGCGCGCTTGCACCATCTTGTTGAAAATAACCGTTCAGTATTTCACTTAACACAAATTCTCCTATGAATGGGTACAGAATATCACTGCCGTATCGATGTGCGTTTATTGTTTCGTTGAAAAATTTGGGACCCACATTCCGACGTCTAGAAATCGCAATCCTAACTCCTATTTTCACAGAATGAAGTGGTTCCACGTGAATACTCAATGGATTTGCAGTACTCTACATACGAGAATTTTGCGAGTTCATGTACCCGGATAAATGAAACCACGCCTCATCAGTGAAAAACGTTTCATTAAGAATATCCCTTCCATTTTGTTGAAAGAAATTTTTGAACCACTGACAATAATGCAGTCTCTTGCCATGATCAGTATTTTTCAGTTCTTGCACGACTGTCACTTTGTATGGGAAAAGTTCTAATTTTTTTCTTACAGCTGTGTGGGCCGTTCCGACACTAACATCGATTTCCTGGCCGAGTTTTCTAACTGACTTGTTCGGAATCATGGTCATTTTATCGGAAATATCGAGTAGTTTATTCTCAGACAAAACGCTAGAACGAAGACTTCTCGGTGTATCTGTCACTGAACCCGTACTTCGAAATTTGTTAATCAAATCTGGCACAGTATCGCGATGTGGGAGTGTTGTCTCCGGGAAAACTGAATTAAATGTTTGACGAACTGAAACTGCGAATTTACAGCCAGCTTTGAATACTTGTTCGACTAAAAACACACTTTCTTCAATAGTTAGCATTTTAACAGTGAGAAAAACGAAACAAACGAACAAAGGAATTAAGCTTAATCGTTCACGTCAACCCCTAACGATACACACCATAGAGTAAATATGTCTGGAGTGAGCATTGTGTTCTGCGCATGTTGTCAACATTAAACCAGGACTGTCATGTGTTTTCGGGACTTCGCTGTCCATGTGTGCTTTCTGCAGCGTTTGAAGTTTATAATATCAAGAGTTTTTGTTGTGTTTCACCGTTTGTTGATAATGTAATAGCGATGATGAATTACTGTTGTTGCTACGGATGCAAAGAAAAATATGTGAATAGAGGGATAGTAACTTTTCATGGGTACATACAATGTAGCTCTAATTATAGATATCATATCAGTAAGAGACACTGTATATGTTTAAAATTTTCGAGGCGCATTATAATCAAGGCTTGATTCTGTAGACCTATTTTTCTACGATTTTATGACTATATAATAAATATTACGGCTCGTACAAACGCTTACAAACAATCGCTTCCTCTAGTAAATTTGCTAGTGGAAAATATTACGGCTCGTACAAACGCTTACAAACAATCGCTTCCTCTAGTAAATTTGCTAGTGGAACAGGAAAGGGAATGGTTAGTTGTTTCAGCAAATACTATCCTCCATGCATTTATCAGTGACTTTTCGATTATGTATATAGATTACTCAGTCTGCTCTTTGTTTAATAAACTGGGAGCAAGTACGTAAAATGCATTAAATAAATACTTCAAAGTGTCACCAGTAAGAAAAATTGTGCTTTAGGCCGCAAAAACGAGAAAATAAATACGCAGAAATAGCAGAAAAAAGGACTAATTAGCAGGGATATAATCGCTAATGTGTGGCAAATTCGGTGTTTTTCGGACTCTTGCAAAAGTGCTAGCGTGCTGTCAAGTCGTTTTGCAAGACTATCACTGCAAAAATGTACGTCACGCTCTGTAATACTATAAAGTGCCGTATCATACCGAAAACTACCAAAAATCGAGTGCATCTGAACTGTGACACCTATCGCAAAGAAGCGGGATGTAATATCACTTGCCCGTAAAAGTTACGTAGCTGGTTTATTCCCGGTATCAAATGGATATTGTTAAAATGTCTGCGCAACATTTATAAATAATCCACCACACGTACGACAAGAATCCGTCTGTACTAGGGATGTAGTGACATTCTAAATATACAGGGACAAACACACACACACACCACGTCCCGAGATCACGTGACCAGGCCGGCAATGTATGTTGACAACACAAAATCTGTTCTGCGCATGTGAATGCTCACTCCAGAGATATTTACTCTATGATACACACCAACGATACTACTGACGCTGGCTGAGATAAATGAAACAGTGGAATGTTGGGAGAGTCCACTTGAAGGGAAGTAACCCAGGCAGCCGAACAATCATACGGCACTACGGACAGATTTTTTGAACACCCAGTACTAACTGCAGCATGGCCACATGCACCGACGATCATCCACCGTTTTGACAACCGCGCTGGTGGACGAGTGGAACTATACTGCAGCAGATGTTTCCGTGTATGGTCTAAGTTTCATCGAGCTACCTTACTTGCCAGTAGCACATCATGCGTAAGTTGCTTCGTCTTTAAGTTTTGTGCGTCAGTGGACTACACTCATCGAAACCTCCTGGCTAGTTCGAGTTCAGTTCTTGCAAGATTTGAGTATCAATCGTGGTGTTGTGAGGTCACGGTGTCACATCACACAGAAATAGGCAGTTCGAACCGTGGTTATGAAAAATAGCGAGTGCTAGTAAACTCACTAGTAAGGGAGAATATTCACTGGAGGAGGGAAGCAACATTTGGGCTTAACGAAGCACAAGCTCGGGTAGAGTAGTGACGAAGGTAATCGGCGTGATCTTTTTGAGTGAACTCACAGACATTTACCTTAAGCAATTTAGTGAAACCATGGAAAAATCTGAATAGGGTTGGCCTAATGCGAATTTGAACCGCCGTCCACCCAAATGTGGGTCCATTCTCGAACCGATGCACCACGTCACTTAGCAGAACTGAAGGAAGACGGATCCTGATGGAAAAACCCTGAGTAATCTTCCAAAATGAAACTGTAAACTTAGAAAAATATTTTAGACAGTAAGAAACGGAAAGCATATTCGATGCGCTGTGATTCCGTTCTTGAATCCAGGAAATATCAACAGGTAATTAATAACCATCATAAGCAAGCTTCATTTACAAGTCACATTCATACGTCTAGTGCAGTTCACGGACTGGTGCAAGCATTTTTGTATGACTCTATCTCAGGGATTGCTTGCCGCGTAAGCTCTAGAGGTTGCTTCGCGTATCAGTTAATGCACCCTCCCACGCATGATATTTACTATCTATTTTAACATACCACAGTCTACGTTCTCACTGCAGAGTCTTTGAAATTTCTATTATACAACGATCGATAAAAAGTTTACGTTAGGAGGATGTAAAGTCGACAATAGGTATGCTAATAAGGAAAAATCACCGTAGGCATAATGAAAGTCATCCCCCCGATATACCAGGTTGAAGATATCCTAATAGTAATACACCAAGTCTTGCTGCGTGAAGAAGCCCATAGGCCTAAATGCCTCCTGCACATCTTCGTCCGTCGGGAATCATCGACACTTCAAGGTAATTTTATACGCCCTTAGGTCTGATAATCGCATCGGGAGAGATCGTGACTATAGGGCGTGTGCTCGAATGTTTCCCATTTGAGTTGGCGCAACGTCTGCGTTACGAAATTTGTGTTATGGGGACGTTCATTATCATGAAAGAGCAATAGCACTTGTCGCAGTTTTTCCGGACGTTTCGCTTTAATTGCGCATTCTTCGACCTTTGATAGATATCTGCCGTTGTTTGTCCTTCGGCAGGTCCTGATTGGACGCATTTCGTAATAACGTCGCCCTAGTTCACGTATCCGCATTTATCGGACTCAAGTCGGACAGTCACAAAAGCCACACTAATCCCTTGACTACATGTCGGTGATTATACACGCGCTACGTTGCATATACGATACACCAACGCCCTCAGACGGCGACTGTTCGATCCCTCTCATATAACCATGGACCCATGTCCCAAGAAGATTGCTTCGGAGGAAAGACTTCATCCGTGTGACCGAGCATCGATTTCACATACTTCAAGGCCGCTGATAGTACGATGGTAGTCAAATGAAAACCTTAAATCTGCAATAACAAATAGTAATTTCGCACCGTTATCTTGTAAGTTGGTAAGCGTGCTACAAACAGCGTGCAGAATGGCATGTAGGTGGCAGCACAGTGCAGATGCATACATACCGTCGCAGTATCAGTATAAAGATTGCCGCCCCACTTGCGACTTGCACCAGGGAAGAACAGTGTTCTGTTATTCGGTTTTTGCGTAGTGAAAGTGTGAAACCTATTGAAATTCATCGATGAATGAAGGTTCAGTACGGTGATGCATGTTTGTCACAGCAGCAATTCTACGAATGAAGTAGGAAGTTCGCAAAAGGTGTGACTTCAGTGGAAGATGCTCCTCGTCCAGGTCAGGCACAACGAGTTGTGACTCCACAGAACATTGCAGCAGTTGAAGCCATAGTGAAGGAAAACTGCCGAGTGACACTGAATGACAGTGCAGCATGTTTACAGACTAGTGATGGGTCAGCACACCACATCGTGCATGATGTACTCTAGTTTCACAATGTGTCTGCAAGATGGGTGCTACGGCAGCTGACTCCTGAAATGAGAGAACGACGTATTGATGCTTGTGAAGAACTTCTTCGTCGCTTTGAACAATAAGGTGATGACTTCCTTGCAAGAATCGTTACTGCGGACTAAACTTGGGTTCACTTCCAACAACCGGAAACGAAGTGAGCGAGCAAGGAATGGCGCCATTCCTCATCATCAAAACCAAAGATGTTTCGATCAGAACCAGCAGCAGGGAAGGTTATGCTGACTCTCTTTCGGGACGAAAAAGGCGCCATTTTGGAGCATTACATGCCTAGAGGGACCACTGTCAGCAGTGCATCATACACGTATCTCCTAAAAAATCATCTGCGGCCTGCAATCAAATCAAAGCGACGTGGATTGCTGTCAGCACGTGTCCTTTTGCAACATGACAATGCAAGGCTCCACACTGCCTGTATAACAATTGCAACAATCACAGATCTGCATTTTGAGTGTCTTCCTCATCCACCATAGTCACCAGACCTGGCCCCAAGTGATTTCCATATGTTTGGACCACTCAAATAAGCTTTGAGAGGAAAGAAGTTCCGTTCTGATGAAGAGGTGCGCCCCGCGGTGCATGAGTTGTCGCGCGGACTACCAAAAGCATTTTTTTCGAAAGGAATTAATGCACTTTGTAAGCGCTGGAGGACTTGCATTTAGCGTGAGGGAGATTATGTTAAAAAGTGATACAGCTTTGTACCACTTCTGCACAATAAATAATGTTTAAAAAATATTTAAGATTTAGTAATATTTAAAGTTTTCATTTGATGTTGAGCGCCCTGAAACCAATATCATTATCATCATCAACAACATTTTCTGCCAACATAAGGGCAAAATTACAAGAAAACAGTAAGCAAGTTCTCAAAATACTGAGCGAATGGTGTGTAGAAAATAAATTAATGATTTCAGCGTAGAAAACAATTTGTAGACCGTGTAAAACATTCTCAGTTTACTTGTCGCATCATGTCTGGATACATTTTCGAGCTTTCGACGAAATCCTAATTCCTGTTCATCAGGAATAACGGACTGTCGTGGTTACTGTTATGGTGAATATTTATAGTGCGCAGACGGCTTGTGACTGACCAGTTCACGTCATCGTTACATCACTCTTCCAGAGGCTGTGTCCGTGTCTACACTCTCGAGGGAACGTAAGCAACTGAGCAAATTTCTGTGTCTTCTCAGCATCGAGGGTCCGCTTTCACGCACTACAAAGATTTTAGCTACTATCCCCGCTGAAGTTGTTCCCGCACATTCTAATGTCTACTGCTTCTTTAACAGGATCCCAGTGTGAAGAAGAGATGGACAGGATTTTAGTTTCATCGCACATTATTCTCCGATTATTTGTCAGACTGTGTTCAGCAACTGCTGACTTTAAGTTCTCGATTTCAGAGTGCCGTTGGTGTTCTGCACATTGGTCGGTATCGATGTGGATAAAGTGACAGCTACCGTTGCTTCAACACTCACAACGAACCTTTTAAATTAGAGGGACCCTGAGGCCAAGACTTCCCTTAACTAGGCGCAGCATCTGCTTTACCGTCTTCAGCAATCGAAAAATAGGCCTTCTGCCTCCTCTACCCAGAACGTACTGGTTTGCTTGGTCCAGCAATGCCTAAGAAGATAGTCACGTTATTGTTCAACATTTTCACATTCTCGTTCCTTGGAGAGCACTAACTTTATAATTCTAGCCTCATGGCGTTTCTTCCCTCACATGTTCTACAGATGATTAGTCTCGGAATCCATGTGGTCCTTGTATCAAACAGCCTCTCATATAATTGCAGAATTTCGTTCGATTGAACTAAAGTCCATCCCTTGCTTCTACGTACTGGGATTTTGTCCCATTTCTGGTATTGCAGTGTTAGTGGATGGCCTAATTAGCTCAGTAGAATTACTGGAACTGAATGTTTCTCTCATTCCCAAAAATTATTTGTCCGTGTTTTGTCAGAGGAATCAGAAATTAAACGAGATTTTAGTAAACATTAATTCCAATACTGACATTTGAAGTTTGTTTCATCAACGCCAATGAGAATCTCATGCCTGAAAGAAGCGTAACAGTGTATATTGTGAATAATTCTGAATTTTTCTCCTGAAAATCTTAAAGCTATAATGTTGTTAGTACGATAAGTGTGCCAAATTACATGTTGGCTAGTACTTCTTGTGATGCGTCAATAGTATAGAATTTTTCTCACTTACAAAATTGATTACTATCATTTGCACTTCTTTGCTTCTTTCCTTAATTTAACCCCACCCAGCATTACAACTGAACTAGCTTTTACTCGACACATTAAATAAGTTTTCCAACAAAAATTAAAAAAGTCTTGGATTACATCGTGCACTTTGATGACAACGTAAGACTACATAACAACACAGTTACCTGACAAAGATTTCAGTAAGCGCACTCTACAACTTTTGATCTTTACTTTTGCTTTAAGAAGAAGCTCAGCGAAGTAGCCTTCTGAAACCGCAGAACCGGAAGAAGACGAATGCCATAGGCCAGTATCAACTCCATCCTGCTCGCTGCCAACCAAATGGTTCAAATTGCTCTGAGCACTATGGGACTTAACATCTGTGGTCATCAGTCCCTAGAACTAGGAACTACTTAAACCTAACCAACCTAAGGGCATCACACAACACCCAGTCATCATGAGGCAGAGAAAATCCCTGACCCCGCCGGGAATCGAACCCGGGACGCTGCCAACCCCTTCTCGCACACGACTCTGCAATAGCCATATCAACGGAGCCATAACTTCCGTACAGCGCTGTACAAAACTTTAGGACGAAAGGAACTTTCACATCACTGTCAAGTAACAAAACTCTACGAAACTTGGACCATACGTAGAAAGAACTGCTACAGTGTAGTACAGGAGGTAACTGAAAGAAATACGCAGTGAAACGAACAGAAATGACACTTCTGTCAAAGAGAATAATTACACTGAAGGGGACATTGTATGTCCTATGCCGCCAATCTTAAATTATCCAATTTTGTGACCCATTACCCTGGAAACTTTTTAAGACACCAACTTACAATTTTCCATAACTATTGAATGCACCTTTCTAGATACACATAACAAGAATTATTACTAAAATTGTACTGTGTGATATTATTATTTATTTTCTTTCAAATACTCAGTTTTTTGACAGAATGTTGTAAATAAATAAACATAAAATCAAAACAGCTCAGAATATTTTAATTATTCTAGTTCCATATGTGTTGAATCTCACACATAGCATACTGTGAAAATTTCATGTCTCTACCATCCCTACCATCTCTACCATGTCTCTACCGTTTTAGAAAACGGGTTATTTATTGCAAAAAATGTAGTTCAGAGATATTGAGGTTTAAAACAATTTTTCCCCCCATGAACCATGGACCTTGCCGTTGGTGGGGAGGCTTGCGTGCCTCAGCGATACAGATGGCCGTGCCGTAGATGCAACCACAACGGAGGGGTATCTGTTGAGAGGCCAGACAAACATGTGGTTCCTCAAGAGGGGCAGCAGCCTTTTCAGCAGTTGTAGGGGCAACACTCTGGATGATCGACTGATCTGGCCTTGTAACATTAACCAAAACGGCCTTGCTGTGCTGGTACTGCGAACGGCTGAAAGCAAGGGGAAACTACAGCCGTAATTTTTCCCGAGGACATGCAGCTTTTCTGTATGATTAAATGATGATGGCGTCCTCTTGGGTAAAATATTCCGGAGGTAAAATAGTCCCCCATTCGGATCTCCGGGCGGGGACTACTCAGGAGGATGTCGTTATCAGGAGAAAGAAAACTGGCATTCTACGGATCGGAGCGTGGAATGTCAGATCCCTTAATCGGGCAGGTAGGTTAGAAAATTTAGAAAGGGAAATGGGTAGGTTAAAGTTAGATATAGTGGGAATTAGTGAAGTTCGGTGGCAGGAGGAACAATACTTTTGGTCAGGTGAACACAGGGTTATAAATACAAAATCAAATAGGGGTAATGCAGGAGTATATTTAATAATGAATAAAAAAAATAGGAGTGCGGGTTAGCTACTACAAACAGCATAGTGAACGCATTATTGTGGCCAAGATAGACACAAAGCCCATGCCTACTACAGTAGTACAAGTTTAGACACAAAGCCCATGCCTACTACAGTAGTACAAGTTTATATGCCAACTAGCTCTGCAGATGATGAAGAAATAGATGAAATGTATGACGAGATAAAAGAAATTATTCAGGTAGTGAAGGAAGACGAAAATTTAAGTCATGGGTGACTGGAATTCGTCAGTAGGAAAAGGGAGAGAAGGAAACATAGTAGGTGAATATGGATTGGGGGAAGGAATGAAAGAGGAAGCCGCCTTGTAGAATTTTGCACAGAGCATAACTTAATCATAGCCAACACTTGGTTCAAGAATCATAAAAGAAGGTTGTATACCTGGAAGAATCCTGGAGATACTAAAAGGTATCAGATAGATTATATAATGGTAAGACAGAGATTTAGGAACCAGGATTTAAATTGCAAGACATTTCCTTGGGCAGATGTGGATTCTGACCACAATCTATTGGTTATGAACTGCAGATTGAAACTGAAGAAACTGCAAAAAGGTGGGAATTTAAGGAGATGGGACCTGGATAAACTGAAAGAACCAGAGGTTGTAGAGAGTTTCAGGGAGAGCATAATGGAACAATTGACAGGAATGGGGGAAAGAAATACAGTTGAAGAAGAATGGGTAGCTCTGAGGGATGAAGTAGTGAAGGCAGCAGACGATCAAGTAGGTAAAAAGACGAGGGCTAATAGAAATCCTTGGGTAACAGAAGAAATATTTAATTTAATAGATGAAAGGAGAAAATATAAAAATGCAGTAAATGAAGCAGGCAAAAAGGAATACAAACGTCTCAAAAATGATATCGACAGGAAGTGCAAATTGGCTAAGCAGGGATGGCTGGAGGACAAATGTAAGGATGTAGAGGCTTGTCTCACTAGGGGTAAGATAGATACTGCCTACAGGAAAATTAAAGAGACCTTTGGAGAGAAGAGAACCACTTGTATGAATATCAAGAGCTCAGATGGCAACCCAGTTCTAAGCAAAGAAGGGAAGGCAGAAAGGTGGAAGGAGTATATAGAGCGTTTATACAAGGGCGATGTACTTGAGGACAATATTATGGAAATGGAAGAGGCTGTAGATGAAGTCGAAATGGGAGATAAGATACTGCTCGAAGAGTTTGACAGAGCACTGAAAGACCTGAGTCGAAACAAGGCCCCCGGAGTAGACTACATTCCATTAGAACTACTGATGGCCTCGGGAGAGCCAGTCATGACAAAACTCTACCATCTGGTGAGCATGATGTATGAGACAGGCGAAATACACTCAGACTTCAAGAAGAATATAATAATTCCAATCCCAAAGAAAGCAGGTGTTGACAGATGTGAAAATTACCGAACTATCAGTTTAATAAGTCACAGCTGCAAAATACTAACGCGAATTCTTTAAAGACGAATGGAAAAACTGGTAGAAGCCGACCTCGGGGAAGATCAGTTTGGATTCCGTAGAAATGTTGGAACACGTGAGGCAATACTGACCTTACGTCTTATCTTTGAAGAAAGATTAAGAAAAGGCAAACCTACGTTTCTAGCATTTGCAGACTTAGAGAAAGCTTTTGACAATGTTAACTGGAATACTCTCTTTCAAATTCTGAAGGTGGCAGGGGTAAAATACAGGGAGCGAAAGGCTATTTACAATTTGTACAGACACCAGATGGCAGTTATAAGAGTCGAGGGACATGAAGGGGAAGCAGTGGTTGCGAATGGAGTGAGACAGAGTTCTAGGAGTAGGTATTAAAATTCATGGAGAAGAAGTAAAAACTTTGAGGTTCACCGATGACATTGTAATTCTGTCAGAGACAGCAAAGGACTTGGAAGAGCAGTTGAACGGAATGGACAGTGTCTTGAAAGGAGGATATAAGATGAACATCAACAAAAACAAAACGAGGATAATGGTATGTAGTCAAATTAAGTCGGGTGATGCTGAAGGAATTAGATTAGGAAATGAGACACTTAAAGTAGTAAAGGAGTTTTGCTATTTAGGGAGTAAAATAACTGATGATGGTCGAAGTAGAGAGGATATAAAATGTAGACTGGCAATGGCAAGGAAAGCGTTTCTCAAGAAGAGAAATTTGTTAACATCGAGTATAGATTTAAGTGTTAGGAAGTCGTTTCTGAAAGTATTTGTATGGAGTGTAGCCATGTATGGAAGTGAAACATGGACGATAACTAGTTTGGACAAGAAGAGAATAGAAGCTTTCGAAATGTGGTGCTACAGAAGAATGCTGAAGATGAGGTGGGTAGATCACGTAACTAATGAGGAGGTATTGAATAGGAGTGGGGAGAAGAGAAGTTTGTGGCACAAATTGACTAGAAGAAGGGATCGGTTGGTAGGACATGTTTTGAGGCATCAAGGAATCACAAATTTAGCATTGGAGGGCAGCGTGGAGGGTAAAAATCGTAGAGGGAGACCAAGAGATGAATACACTAAGCAGATTCAGAAGGATGTAGGTTGCAGTAGGTACTGGGAGATGAAGAAGCTTGCACAGGATAGAGTAGCATGGAGAGGTGCATCAAACCAGTCTCAGGACTGAAGACCACAACAACAACAACAAAACTTTTTTATTACAAATTCCTATACAGACTTACTTTTCTGCGCCTTTTATGCACTAGAATTGCCCTGGCCCATAGTCTGTGTCTTCTTCAGTGTCACAACAGCCCAGTGCTTGCCTCCCCCTTTTCTTTCTTGCTTCTTTTGTCATTTTCTGAGCAGCTAACTCTGCTTCACGTACACGAAGCTCATCCAGTTATCGCAGTCCAATAGCTATGTTCAGTCCAAATTTTACCCCTAACTTCTCCAGAACCTTAAGTTTTTCTAGTTCCCACCATCAAAAGTTATTGCAGGATCAGACACTGCTAACTTTAGAGTCATAAGGTCAACTTTTTAGGCACACAGCACCACACAACTTTATTGAAGGACTCATTCGCATTATGGGTCTTTTTAGTAGCTCAGGGTTTGCCAAATCTCTGTAAATAGGCTTGATTGCCTCCATTACTGCTGAAGGAAGAGTACGTTTATGTGTAAATTCATGCAGGGTGCCAGCAAATTCAGGTTCCCTATATTTACACAAAGTGTTCGGTGGAGGTGGACACAAAGCATAACATGGCTTTTTATCGGTTGGTATTCGATAAAAGAAAGTGCTCCATACAGCCCATACAACTCTTTACATCTTCTCTAAATTGTCGCAGTTACTTTTACGCTTAGTCATTTTATTTACGTATAAAAAACAATAGAAGTTAGCGTACTATAAAAATAGCCGATAATCGCACTATTCTCAACGAAAACAAGTATCAGAAACAAAGGACTGATTTGTTTATTCGTAATACCAACTTCTGAGACGTAGCAGTAGGCACAAAGCAAAGCAATTCACAGCCTTCTAGACTGTGTAGTTCCCAAGATATGATTGCTCAACTATGGCAGTATGTGCATAGCCAAAAAATTTGAGTCACACGTCAACATTTAAAATATTATTTGAAGGTCTCACAGTTGTCTGATTTTAATGTATTATATACCAAAAAGTTCAGGAAAATCCAAAGTACATTATTGAGGAGAAAACAGAAAATGTCAGATTTCAAGGAATTTCACGTACAAGGTCCCGTGAAGTAGCTGCGTTACATGAGTGTCCCCTGAAGTTTAAAAAAGGTAGGACATGCTTCTTAATAGGGCCTGTTATCATCACGGACGGGGTAGAGCATTCCATCCCTCTACTAGCGTAGTTGACCACCGCTGCAGCACGTCTCCCCAAAGCATCCCTAACGTGCTCGATGGGATTCCTGTCGGGGGAACGAGCAGGCCAGTACATTCGCTGGAAATTCTCTCGTGGCAAGAGCTGCTCCACCTGGGCTGTTCAGTGCAGTCGGGCATTTTCAGGGCAGAAACTACCAAGAAAAGACTCACAAGTGGAACGAGTACAGTGTCACAATAACGTTGACGGGTGAGTGTAGTGTGTGCTGATAGACTTAGAGCTCAATACGCCCACGCAACGTTACGCCTCCCGACATCATAACAGCTGGACTATCAACATTGTCATGTTCGACAATGGTGGACGCACATGGGCATTTGCGAGAGATAGGACTACGTAATGCACCCAGGAACACTGTCAGGATTTCCTTCGTTGGGAATGATGGAATGGCTCCAATACTAAGGCTGTAGCAGATTTCCTACTCCATCTCTCTGAGTGAGCTACCGCGACGCCTCTATTAATCTAGACAAGGAGAGAATGTAGAATTCTTAAGTTTATTTACACTACTGGCCATTAAAATTTCTACACCAAGAAGAAATGAAGATGACAAACGGGTATTCATTGGACAAATATATTATACTAGAACTGACATGTGATTACATTTTTACGCAATTTGGGTGCATAGATCCTGAGAAATCAGTACCCAGAACACCCACTTCTGGCCGTAATAACGGCCTTGATACGCCTGGACATTGAGTCAAACAGAGATTGGATGGTGTGTACAGGTACAGCTGCCCATGCAGGTTCAACACGATACCACAGTTCATCAAGAGTAGTAACTGGAGTATTGTGACGAGCCAGTTGCTCGGCCACCATTGACCAGACGTTTTCAGTAGGGGAGAGATCTGGAGAATGTGCTGAGCGGGGCAGCAGTCGAACATTTCTGTATCCAGAATGGCCCGTACAGGACCTGCAACATGCGGTTGTGCATTATCCTGCCGAAATGTAGCGTTTCGCAGGGATCGAATGAAGGGTAGAGCCACGGGTCGTAACACGTCTGAAATGCAACGTCCACTGTTAAAAGTGCCGTCAATGCGAACAAGATGTGGCCGAGACGTGTAACCAATGGCACCCCATACCATCACGCCGGGTGATACGCCAGTATGGCGATGACGAATACACGCTTCCAATGTGCATTCACCGCGATGTCGCCAAACACGGACGCGACCATCATGATGCTGTAAACAGAACCTGGATTCATCCGAAAAAATGACGTTTTGCCATTCGTGCACCCAGGTTCGTCGTTGACTACATCATCGCAGGCGCTCCTGTCTGTGATGCAGCGTCGAGGGTAACCGCAGTCATGGTCTCCGAGCTGATTGTCCATGCTGCTGCAAACGTCTCGAACTGTTCGTGCAGATGGTTGTTGTCTTGCAAACGTCCCCATCTGTTGTCTCAGGGATCGAGACGTGACTGCACGATCCGTTACAGCCATGCGGATAAGATGCCTGTCATCTTGACTGCTAGTGATACGAGGCCGTTGGGACCCAGCACGGCGTTCCGTATTACGCTCCTGAATCCACCGATTCCATATTCTGCTAACAGTAATTGTATCTCAACCAACGCGAGCAGCAATGTCGCGATGCGATAAACCGAAATCGCGATAGGCTACAATCCGACCTTTATCAAAGTCGGAAACGTGATGGTACGCATTTCTCCTTCTTACACGAGGCAACGTTTCACCAGGCAACGCCGGTCAACTGCTGTTTGTGTATGAGAAATCGGTTGGAAACTTTCCTCATGTCAGCACGTTGTAGGTGTCGCCACCGGCGCCATCCTTGTGTGAATACTCTGAAGAGCTAATCATTTGCATATCACAGCATCTTCTTACTGTCGGTTAAATTTCGCGTCTGTAGCACGTCATCTTCGTGGTGTAGCAGTTTTAATGGCCGGTAGTGTATTCTTTTTGTTTGTTTCGGCTTTGGGTGCGGATGAGCTCTCTCACCTCCAGATATTTGTGGAAAGGGCGGTTCTCTGCATCGTGCTGCCCCGCGAATCGCTGTCCTGCAC
This sequence comes from Schistocerca piceifrons, assembly GCF_021461385.2. Lineage (NCBI taxonomy): Eukaryota > Metazoa > Arthropoda > Insecta > Orthoptera > Acrididae > Schistocerca > Schistocerca piceifrons. Next base: position 106,723,292 of record NC_060139.1, read on the forward strand.
TGCGCTGCGCCTCGCGTGTGGTGGCGACCTTGGCGCGGCAGGTGTGTTTGGGCAGGCAGTGACCTCGCACAGTGGCAGAGCGGCGGGCTGGCGCGCCGCCCGGCCGCGCCACATTGCACGTGGATTGTCCGAGGCGGCCCAGATCTGACAGCGGCCAGATTCCGTCCGGTAACAGACGCTGCTGACTCGGTCTGCTGCTCGCCAAGGCGTCATTAGATCAAGGTCCTGCCACTTGGAGGTCAAAGGAAGAGCTGTTGTTCTCGTATTGAAAGGGAACACGAGACTCCAACAGGATTTTTTTTTAACATCTTGGGGAGGAAAGAAATGTATGAGGGGCGTTCAATGCCACTTAGATTGAAAAAAGTCCGGATTTTGTTGTGAGACATGCCGAAATAGTCCTGCTTCAGCCTCTATAGTTTCACCAAGTTCCGATGAGTGCAGCGCTATACGTAGACCCTAGCCATCAAAATGGCGTCCGTAACGGAGGTGCGTTCCAAGCAGAGAGCTGTCAATGAGTTTCTTTTAGCTGAAAAAGAGACCACCGCAGATATTCATAAAAGCTTGCAGTATGTTTACAGAGACCTGGCACTAACAAAAAGCATGGTAAGTCGTTGAAGAAGCATTTACGAGGCGTGTTTTTTAAGTAAGTACCGTTTTGAAATGAAAAAAAAGACGTGCTAAGATACCCGAAAAATTTTATTTTTCCATGAAAGCCTGTACCTTAATCTACTTTTCTACATAATTTCCGGCAATACTGAGGCACTTGTCATAACGTTGTACCAGTTTTTGAATACCCTCCTCATAGAAGTCTGCCGCCTGACTTGTTAACCACTCCATCACCACTGTTTTGACTTCGTTGTCGTCTTGAAGACGCTGACCGCCCAGGTGTTTCCTTCAAGTGCAGGAACAGATGGTAGTCACTGGGCGCAAGATCGGGGCTGTACGGAGGATGATCTAGAGTTTCCCATCGAAAAGATGTGATGAGATCTTTGGTCTGATTCGCCACATGCGGACGGGCATTGTCTTGCAGCAAAACGATGCCCTTGCTCAACTCCCATGGACAGTTGGTTTGATTCTGGTGTGACGTAGGCCACCCACGTTTCATCGCCCGTAGCAATTTGGCTTAATAAATCATAACCGTCGTTGTGGTACCGCTCAAGGAAAGTCAATGCACTGTCTAAACGTTTGGTTTTGTGCACATCCGTAAACATTTTCGGTATCCAACGTGCGCACAATTTTCGGTAATTCAAGTGCTCGGTCACAGTGCCATACAAAACACTACGAGAAACATTAGGAAAGTCATCCCGCAAGAATAGAATCGTAAAGCGCCTGTTTTCTCTCACCATATTGTCCACCTGCTGCAACAAACTTTCATTAACGACCGAAGGACCTCCACTCCGTTGTTCATCGTGCACATTTGTGGGGCCATCTTTAAATGCTCTCACCCACTTTCTTACCATTCCATCACTCATAATTTTTTCTCCGTAAACTGCACAGATCTCACGATGAATATCGATCCCTTTTAGGCGTTTAGGACTAAGAAATCTTATAACAGCCCGTACTTCACAGTCGGCAGGACTCAAGATTATCGGAGTAATCTTAAACACTCAGTACACAAAGTAAACAAGGAAGAATCAGACTGTAATGGCGTCAGTGCGTAGATTAATGTACAGGCTTTCATGTAAAAATAAAATTATTGAGATATCTTAGCATGTCTTTTTTTCATTTCAAAACGGTACTTCCTTAAAAAACACGCCTCGTATCATCAGCAACCTGTCTGATCTCCCGCGTGCTGGCCGGCTGCCCACAGCTTGACTCGTGCAACGTTAGAACGTGCGGACACTCTCATTCGCATTGATCGACGGATCGCAACCAGACACCTCGCTGCACAACTACACCTCTCTGCTAGTACTGCCGACACACTCGTTCACCAGCTGGGGTACTCAAAAATCATAAAGAACATCTGTTATGAAGCTGATGATGACTTTTTTTTTTGGCACAGTGGAGGATGCACTCCGCGGAAAGCAGTGCGATGCTGGGGTTATTGGTGCAGCAAGACATCGACTCCGGTCTCGACCATTAGAGTAGTACCATTTGAGTAAACAGGCCCTCACAAAAATGGTTCAAATGACTCTGAGCAATATGGGACTTAACATCTGAGGTCATCAGTCCCCTAGAACTTAGAACTACTTAAACCTAACTAACCTAAGGACATCAAACACATCCATGCCCGAGGCAGGATTCGAACCTGCGACTGTAACGGTCGCGCGGTTCCAGGCTGAAGCGCCTAGAACCGCTCGGCTACAACAGCCGGCTGGGCCCTCACAGTAAGGTAGCGTAAGGCCGTCGGACTGAACGCAGATTGTGTTGAAAACCGGTGTTTTGTAGCCAAAATATTTGGGAATGATATGGTGATTTGGGATCATGAGGAAAACCAAACTGCTTTCACAAAAAAGTGTTACATTACTTATTGAACGTCTCTCGTATGACGTCTTGACTGAAAGGAGGGATGGGTTGACAGCACGCATTCTGAGGCATCTAGGAGTCGACAATTTGGTGACAGACGGAAGCGTGAGACATAAAAATTTTAGAGGGAGACCAGAGCTTGCTATTAGCAAGAAGGTTCTACTCGATGTACGACGCAGTTGTTACCAAGAGGAAGACGCATGCACAGGATAGATTAGCGTGGAGAGCTGCATGACACCAGTATTCAGACTGAAGATAGCAACTACAACTTTATCTTCTATCAGTGACTCAAGGAAGTGTTGAACATTTTTTCTGCCACTGCAATTCAATAAATGTTGTGTGTACGGGGTACTCGCTGCTGTTTCATCAAGTGAAGAGATACACGAGTCTCTCGCGGCCGAATATTACTTTGACGTGATTTGGCATAATTGAAAACACAAGAATGGAGTTATTACCATCTTTTGTAACACAGCATCTTTGAAATAACGCAACCATGTATTTGGAAACTTATCCATTCATATACACTGATGATGGTATCCGGACACCCATGTGTAACGCGAAATTGGCAACTAAATGTCACGAGGAGCGGACCCACCAGCCTAAAAGGGAGGCGGGCGGTATTGTGTTGTCAGTTGTGTAGTGAGCTGCAAAACTCTCCTCTTTGCCATGAAATGATGTGTAGATGAATAATGAAATCGCCCCACGTTGGGCGACAACAAAAATGTGCTGAATTGAGAACTGTTTCATTTCTTTCATAAATTAACGTGCAGGTTACAAGTCCCATTGCCGCACGTTGGCAGTCAATAACTAACAATAACGAACAACTTAAATTGGAAGGAACACATAGAAAATGTTGTGGTGAAGGCTAACCAAAGACTGTGTTTTATTGGCAGGACACTTAGAAAATGTAGCAGACCTGCTAAGGAGACTGCCTACGCTACGCTTGTCCGTCCTCGTTTAGAATACTGCTCCACCGTGTGGGATCCTTACCAGATAGGACTGACGGAGTACATCGAAAAAGTTCAAAGACAAGCAGCACGTTTTGTGTTATCGCGAAATATGGGAGAGAGTGTCACAGAAGTGATACAGGATTTGGGCTGGAAATCATTAAAAGAAAGGCGTTTTTCGTTGGGACGGAATCTTCTCACGAAATTCCAATCACCAACTTTCTCCTCCGAATGCGAAAATATTTTGTTGACACCGACCTACATCGGGAGGAACGATCACCACGATAAAATAAGGGAAATCAGAGCTTTTACGGAAAGATATAGGTGTTCATTCTTTCCACGCGTTATACGATATTGCAATAACAGAGAATTGTGAAGGCGGTTCGATGACCCCTCTGCCAGGCACTTGGATGTGATTTGCAGAGTATCCATGTAGATGTAGATGTAAGTGACATCTGCAATCAAAAAGCAAAAGCTAATGAGATTAAGGGATTGATAAGCAGATGGACTACATTCCTTAGGTGAATAAAATATGAAATGACTGCATTTATTTCAGCACTTTTTAAACACAACTACAAAACTACAAACCTCAGGGATTCAGTTTGATTTCGTATCCACTTTTTAGCCACTGTGAGAACTTCTAAATTTTCAGACAAAACTCAGGAGGAATTAACTTCTCATACCTTCATTAAAAGCCGCTAACCTATTGTGTGTGATGCCAGGTGCACGGAAGATATGTTTATGTGTGCTGACAAAAATGGCTCAAATGGCTCTAAGCACTATGGTACTTAACATCTGAGGTCATCAGTCCCCTAGAACATAGAACTACATAAACCTAACTAACCTAAGGACATCACACACATCCATGCCCGAGGCAGGATTCGAACCTGCGACCGTAGCAGCCGCGTGGTTCCGGATTGAAGCGCCTAGAACAGCTCGACCACAGTGGCCGTCCTATGGGTGCTGAATTCGTACCAAATGTACAGTATGAAGTAGACACAGCGGTAGCTAGTGTATTCAGTGCAGTAGTTTAAGAAAGTATAGTTTATTGTAATGAAAATTCCGTTTCACTTGTTCCATTGCTGTGTTTGCAGCTACCAGCGTTGCCCTCAGCGTCGTCTTGTCTGTGTCAGCCCGTGCTGTGCAGTATTTCTGGCTTGCAGTTATGTTTTCTATGCAACTGAGGTCTCGGGGTTTGTTAAATGTGGAAAAACCGTCGGGCTGATGTAGGAGAGTTCGGGTGTTAGTGCGGAAACGCCAGGTAGTTCTGTGGGAAGCACGCAAAATCACACTGCTTTAGAAGCCGGCAGGTCAATTGAGGAAAGGCTAAGGGAAAGTGGGGAAACGCCAGCCAAGTCTGTGGGGAGTACACAAATTAAGAGTACACTAGAAGCCGATATGCCAATTGAGGAAAGTTCAGGGGTGAATGAGGAAATACAAGGTACGTCTGTGGACGATACGCAAAGTCACAGTCCGCTAGATCGAATTCTCGCGATATTAGAAGACCCCATACCTCAAATAACCGCCGTGAAGGAAGAGAATAAAAGACAATTTGAAAGACTCGAAGCCGGAAAGCCCACAAAGATAAGATAAGAGAGATTAGGGCTCGTACAGAGCCATATAGGCAGTCATTTTTCCCTCGTTCTGTTTGGAAGTGGAACAGGGAGAGAAGATGCTAGTTGTGGTACGAGGTACCCTCCGCCACGCACCGTATGGTGGATTGCGGAGTATGTATGTAGATGTAGATGTAGATGTAGAACTAAACCTTACAATCAAAAGACTGATTGGCAGATCGCTGAAGATACGCGCAAATTGGGGACCGAACCCAAAATTACAGGGTGTTACAGAAAAGTACGGCCAAACTTTCAGGAAACATTCCTCACACACAAAGAAAGAAAATATGTTATGTGGACATGTGTCCGGAAACGCTTACTTGACGTGTTAGAGCTCATTTTATTACTTTTCTTCAAATCACATTAATCATTGAATGGAAACACACAGCAACAGAACGTACCAGCGTGATTTCAAACACTTTGTTACAGGAAATGTTCAAAATGTTCTCCGTTAGCGAGGGTACATGCATCTACCCTCCGTCGCACGGAATCACTGATGCGCTGATGCAGCCCCGGAGAATGGCGTATTGTATCACAGCCGTCCACAATACGAGCACGAAGAGTCTCTACATTTGGTACCGGGGTTGCGTAGACAAGAGCTTTCAAATGCCCCCATAAATGAAAGTCAAGAGTTTTGAGGTCAGGAGAGCGTGGAGGCCATGGAATTGGTCCGCCTCTACCAATCCATCGGTCACTGAATCTGTTGTTGAGAAGCGTACGAACACTTCGACTGAAATGTGCAGGCGCTCCATCGTGCATGAACCACATGTTGTGTCGTACTTGTAAAGGCACATGTTCTAGCAGCACAGGTAGAGTATCCCGTATGAAATCATGATAACGTGCTCCATTGAGCGTAGGTGGAAGAACATGGGGCCCAATCAGGACATCACCAACAATGCCTGCTAAACGTTCACAGAAAATCTGTGTTGATGACGAGATTGCACAATTGCGTGAGGATTCTCGTCATCCCACACATGTTGATTGTGAAAATTTACAATTTGATCACGTTGGAATGAAGCCTCATCCGTAAAGAGAAAATTTGCACTGAAATGAGGATTGACACATTATTGCATGAACCATTCGCAGAAGTGTACCCGTGGAGGCCAATCAGCTGCTGATAGTGCCTGCACACGCTGTACATGGTACAGAAACAACTGGTTCTCCCGTAGCACTCTCCATACAGTGACGTGGTCAACGTTACCTTGTACAGCAGCAACTTCTCTGACGCTGACATTAGGGTTATCGTCAACTGCAGGAAGAATTGCCTCGTCCATTGCAGGTGTCCTCGTCATTCTAGGTCTTCCCCAATCGCGAGTCATAGGCTGGAATTTTTCCGAGTTCCCTAAGACGCCGATCAATTGCTTCGAACGTCTTCCTGCCGGGACACCTTCGTTCTGGAAATCTGTCTCGATACAAACGTACCGCGCCACGGCTATTGCCCCGTGCTAATCCATACATCAAATGGGCATCTGCCTACTCCACATTTGTAAACATTGCACTGACTGCAAAACCACATTCGTGATGAACACTAACCTGTCGATGCTACGTACTGATGTGCTTGATGCTAGTACAGTAGAGCAATGAGTCGCATGTCAACACAAGCACCGAAGACAACATTACCTTCCTTCAATTGGGCCAACTGGCGGTGAATCGAGGAAGTACAGTACACACTGACGAAACTAAAATGAGCTCTAACATGGAAATTAAGCGTTTCCGGACACATGTCCACATAACATCTTTTCTTTATTTGTGTGTGAGGAATCTTTCCTGAAAGTTTGGCCGTACCTTTTTGTCACACCCTGTATATGGACAGAGCTCACAAGCAGCGTGGACGAGGTGAGACAAGCGTGTGAAACGCAGAAAGACATCCTAGAAACGTTGGTAAATAAGAAGATGAGTGATATCTCCGCCGTATAGATGAAGAAAGCGTATCGTCCAAGAAAAGGCAAACTAGAATGTCAGTACTCGAACAATAAGGCTCTGAAATACGACAAGGTAATATCCTTGTAACGCATGTCACGCCATCGAATTGAAAACCTCATTCTCGATGCATGGGGTGGCCATACAGCTGCGTTACTTCGACCGAAAGCGCAGTACTCACCCCAAGGTAAACCGTAGGGACTTAGATGCCTATCTCCGTGCGAAAGAAATTGTGAAAAGTAATGCTTTACTTGTTGCACTGGAGACTCTCGACAAGGAGGAGGCTGCCCGTTTTCATGTAAAAAAAAATGGCGAGAACAGCAGTTACAAGGATTTCTGCAGCAAGTTTCTGGTAATATACTGGAAACTGGTCGCACAGTCAAGAGCAGAGATGAGCATATATGGAGTCAAAAAAATGGTTCAAATGGCTCTGAGCACTATGGGACTTAACTTCTGAGGTCATCAGTCCCCTAGAACTTAGAACTACTTAAACCTAACTAACCTAAGGACATCACACACATCCATACCCGAGGCAGGATTCGAACCTGCGACCGCAGCGGTCGCGCGGTTCCAGGCTGTAGCGCCTAGAACCGCTAGCCACTCCGCCAAGCTATATGGAGTCAGTATGCGCCATAGTCACGGTAATCCACGGCAACTTCCGCTGCACACTTTATCTTCCTGGCGGAATACTTGGAATGGTGTAGCGCGATGCGCTCACATTTTCCTGCTCACGTACAACGTTCACTTGTCGGGGCACTATCGAGAGAAGAGTTCCCCGAAACAGTGAACGCCAGGAGAGACATAGGTCGATGAGACAGCGCGGAAGAAAGAGGAAGTGGGGGCTCTTCCATCTACCACCTGTATCCGCCTCTTGACACCGTGATATCGCATCTTCTGCCATTCAACCCGAAACGGTCACTAAACGTGGAGACCGGTCCAGGTCTCACCGCAAAACCGGGACACCGAAGGTCAGGAACTGACTCGCACAGCTCTGAGGGGACATGACGGACCGACCTAGCGCTTGCCGCCGTCATCGCCACGCGAGAAATCATTATAATGAATGGTGAGATGATTCATTCCCCCCCCCCCCCCTCCTCCGTCCCCTTTGTAACTGAGTCGTGTCCAGGCCCGTCAAATCCGCCCTGAAATTTGTAATTTCTTTCTTTTGTGTAAAGCGTTCTGGAATAAATGCACTCATTTCATATTTTAGTCTCCAAAACACTCTGTTTTATTTCCTTATCAATGCATTCATCTCAACACCTTCTGTTTTTCGATTTCACTTACTAACTGGTGTCGCTTACTTATTGGCCCCTAACGTGTGTAATATGACTAGTAGTCTGCAGGTCAGTTTAAGCAAAAGATAAAAAAATTCTCGGTTCACCATTGTAGAAAACCAGTAACATCACAATGGATTGGTCAGAGAAGCTCAGTGGCGTTGAACGTGGACTAGTGATGGAGCGTCAGCTGGTCAACCGATCCAGATTTCAAACCTCCAAAACTGCCCAAGTCGATTTTGGCTGATATGACTGTGATGTGACTATGAAGTGGAAACTTGAAGGAGAAACCGCAGCTAAACGTAGACCACACAGAGGACAGGGACCATCGAGCATTGCGGAGCGTGGGTATGAGAAATCGCATGCCGTCAGCGGAACGACGCACTCTTGATTTCCAACAGTCCAGCTAACACAATGACAGTGCGTTGGGAATCAGACAGAATGGGATACCATTTTCGAGCAGCTATTCATAGGCCACTCATATCTGTAGCCATACTAAGCGACACTGGAGATTGTGTGAAGAGTGACACCATCGGACAGGAGATGGCTGGAAGCGAATGATTTGGTGCGATGAATCACGCTATACCCCTTGGCAATCCGATGGAAGGGTGGGAGTACGGCAAATGCCTGTCGAACATTACCTGCTGTCATCTGTACTTCCAACGGCGAAGTAAGTAGGAGGACCGTGTTTCGTGTTTAGGGTCAGGTTCCCTTACTGTACTTAAGAAAGTCCTAAATGTGGAATGATGTGAATACATTTTGCTCTATTGAATTCTACGTACAGTAGAGGAACAGTTCGGAGTCGATAACTGTATCAGCATGACGATGCACCCCGTCATAAGGTAACATCTGTGGGGCAATGATTTGTCGACATTAACAATCGTGGTATGGACTGGCATCGCCAAAGTTCCGACGTGAACTTAATGGAATATCTTTGGAATGAGTTGGAGCGTCGGCTTCGCTTGAGGCCACAGCGTCCAACATCACTACCATGTCTGGTTTTGGTTCTTGAGGTAGAATGGACTAGCTTTTCTCCACAGACATTCAGACACCTCACTGAAAGTGTCTCCAGCACACTTCAAGGCGTCAGAAAGGTGAAAGGTGCACGTACTGCACATTAACGCCCACCAAGAGATGTGCGGATGTATTTGATCAGATACTGTATTGTCTACTTCCTTTGTTGCGTGTGTATTTTGTGAAACATTCTAATGGATTGTTGATACAATAGGCAGGTTGAATATAAAACTTACACGAGCTTACTTTTGTCTACGGACATACATTAGAACACAGTGTCATCTCTAGGTGACTGCCGGTTGCGCAAGGATCATCCAGTGGTCCTCCGACAACACCACATGGGTGAGATCTGTCACGATTATTTCCGTACAGGTAGTCGCAAACAAACCCAGTTTTTGGCGTCTCTCCCGGCGGCACGGTATGGCGATTGTTGCACATTCGTGGCCACGGCAAACACGTAGTTTTTATATTCCAAACGACTCTGTAGGTCACCTAAAAACATCCGGTAATTTATCTCCCCTCTGTGCGCCATATGGTGAGGATGACAGGGCGGCCGGTCGGTACCGATGGGTCTTCATTGCCTGTTCGGGAGGAGTTTTATATGCTACATTCTTATGTGCTTAAATACAGATTTTTCCTTCTACGAACTTCAAAGATGCAAATCAGACATGAGCCGAAAAGCTGGTTACCGTAATGTATGATACGGTGCCATTGTTTATTTGGCATAGCTTTAATACGACCCCCAATTAACAGATTCTCAAATCCATAACTCCCATCGATATACTTATCTTGTGGTCAATGTTTGTCCAGGTTTGCCCGCCCACGGGTTAATATTCTGATAATTTTTTGAACATTTTTTTTTAACTTTGGGAGAGGAAATAAAAATTTTTTGGTATTGTTCATTTCCTTGAATTTCAAGATAAAGTTAACATCATTTGTGAAATGCACTCAGTTATCTCGCTGCATCAGTGTCGCCACCTTCACGCTAGGCAAAGACTATTTAGCGCTATTTTGAAAAGTAGATACACTTGTAGCTGCCAAAGCGACTGCTTTCTACACCTATCGATACAGTGTCAAGTGCTTTCCTTCAGTTGAGGCTGTCTCACTTATTAAGGTTCTTATAATGATCGACAAGCACTACGACGCTTCTTACGAATCGAACTGAGTCTCATATAATTTCAAGTTATTCTGATCACCAATTCAGTGCATCCAAATAACATTGGGGTCCCGCACAAATTACTGGATCTGTATGCACGCAAATTGTACTTACAATACGTGGACTGGGCACGGTTACTAGGGGATACACAGACTGAAAACTGCCATAGTCCGACACGGGTCGCGACATACTTATTTATAAGCTCACGTTCAGGTCAGAGATGAAGCGACATTTTGAGGTAATCCATTTCTTGGTACGCAGTGAAACGACGACAGGGTGAAGCTGATACTTTTCTGGTCTCTGTAGTCTCTGTGGTTGGAGACACCACAGAAAGACTCAGACATTAAGCTGTGGGGAAGGTAGAGGAAATGAGACTCTGGGTTTGTTTACTGGTTTCCTTTTGATGGCTTCTCCACGTGTTTGCAACGAACATGCAGAAGAGGACAGACACTGGTTTACAAGAACATAGAAGAGGCTTAGTACATTCTCCAATAAATTACGACCACAAACGACCCCCCCCCCCCCCCTATGACTGTTAAGATTTGGGCACACACAGTAATGTGTGGTTCTACAGACCACGAACCATGATGGTGCCAGATTCTATTGCTCTACTCAAAACCTTAGCTTCAAGAACTTGTCACAGTGTAAATGACACATAGACGTAGGAACATGTAGATAAATGAATGATGGAAACTAATAACCCTAACCCAGAAGAACGTATAGAGGCAAACTTTTTGCAAGTCGTCCTTAGTGCACAAAGTTAATTGAGTCTGACTGCTCACTTGCATAGTATTTGCTTAAGCCTAATCATCCGAGGCTTCGGTGGTTCGCTAGAACTCTCGAACTCTGCCTGACTCTGCTGAAGTCAGCTTTGTTTACCGTTTGAGGTCCTTTATATGCAGCGTTTGAGGTTGCTTGATTGTAGATGATACATGACTACACTGCTCTTTACCTTCAATTGGCAGCCAGTGAGCGTGAAATCAACGATTTCTTGTTGCGTACGACTAGAGCGGCTTGCACTGTGTGCCTCTGCCTAAGTTACAAGGCTTACAGCGAATAATCATTCTTGGATAATTTTTCTTTTTTTCTGGCAACTTCTCATGAGTCAGTTGTTACAAAACGTACAAAAAACAAATCACTAGAAAACGCCAAAATAAAAATCATACAGTTCTTTAATGTGTTGTATATCAGGTGATGCTGTTTTATGATTTTAGTCATAGCTGTAGTTCAGCAGCTCCAGAATATTTCAGCAAAGATAAAAAGTCAGTCGTCAGGAGCACAAGAAAACCTTTATTTGACGTTCTTTATCGGTTTCATCAATTTAAAATGTATCTTCAAAAGTAAAATAAGTTTACTAGTGATTTGAGCATATTTCACTTCTTAAGATGACAGTTTAAACTGGCTCAAAGGTGTTTGTCCTACTTGCTCTGACAGTTCTGAGTATGTCACGGAGCACAAAAAATGAATTAATTTGTAACTTTGAGAAATGTTCTCAAGCCTTGTACTATTGTTTTTACATTGCATTTATGGCAATACACCTTGCAACAATGCTAGATACCTGAGATGTTGGTCAGAGAGTTTAGCTTTACTTTGTCAGAATAGAGTCAGAGTGTGCCAGTATCAACTGTGTCGCGATGTACTTAGTTTGAAATGGATGAAAGCTAGCCTGCCCTGGAGTGGGGGCTGCATTATTTGGAGCAATTTTTGTAATACGATGTTTACAGGGAGAAATTAAGCAGAAGGATTATAATATTGTACGAATGAGAAAAGGCAATGTTTAAAGGTAACTTGTTTTGTTATATTTGTCATTACGTAGTATGCTGATTGTTATAAATGTGCTTATGGTTGAGATTTTCTGTACGGCTTTTTGTAATGAAGTTGTATGGTTCTTTCACCGCAGCGATAAATGTTAGTGAGACACTTTGCGAATTAGTTCATGTGCGTGAAGTGTGGAAAGTTGTATTGTTGCTATGACTTAAAGAAGCTCATTTAAAACTTAAAGTGTCGATTCAGTTATTTCTTTGTCGATGAGATTAGTACCCGATTATCCCTTTGTACTCATGGCTTTATTTGACTGCACAGGCGCGTTGTTCATCGCGACTTATGAGCTGAGTAACATTTTTGAGTATTGATGAAATCCCGTTTTGCATTTCACATCACGAGTACGGCGAGTGAAACTTAATTTTGACAGCCGGATCATTGTTTTATAAGAAAACAAGGTTGCAGAGCAGACGAGCGGTCCGTTTCGAAGAGGTTAGCCACAAATTTCACTATCATTGTAGATCATGGTCAGAGTCACGCTCAGTGATTGTCAGAGTACATTTACGAGAGTAGTATCAGTATAAGTTCAGAGGTTTAATGAGAGTGAAAAATTTTATGAAAGTGTTACACTGTGACTTCAAACATGTTTAACAGGTAACGTCAGATGCGTTTTATTCAGTGATCATATGTTGGTAATTACGATAATACTTCTGTTATAGCAACTGTTTTCTAAACTAAGAAATATTTGCAACATTCAGGGCCAACATTTACCACAAAGTCATTTTATCTTAGGATCAGATGGCGTACGTACATTTTGAGAACAGATGGACCGGTTACTCTGGATTTCAAATCGTGTACAGTGAGCTGCACATATTTCCATCTCAAATAAGCTTCAGATATTTTCAGTCAAGATTTCTCAGTTACTCAGCTTCGTATATTTTACATTCTGACTTCACAGTTATGCTAGTAACAGAACATTTTAAAAGATACTTGCATGATGAAACCGATAAATTGCACCAAATAAAGGTTTTCTTGTGCAGCTGACGACTGACTTTTTATCTTTGTTGAAATGATCCTGTTTTATTAAAGGATTGAGAAAGTGAAATTGCATTTTGTCTGGACGAAGTATTTCGAATGTTATCGATGCACCCTTCTACATGTTTTAATAACAATAATTCGTAATCGTCTTTTAGATAAAACTGCTTATTAGAAGCGAGGTACTTTGACCTCTTGCTTCGCTTCAAAAGTGTTGTGTAAACAGGAGTCAAAATTAAATTCAGCATTGTTCCCATATCAGACTTCGAATGATCATTTCAGGCAAGCCATCCGCCAGAAAACCTGGAAAGGCACATGGAGGTAGTTCAAACTTTTTAGTAAAACTGGGTATGTTTTCTGAAAGTCAAACTAAATATGAATACTTTACCCATACCAAGAAAACTGGTAGAATAAATACAAGTAGAAAGATCGTTATGAAACGGAACGATAATTTCAAGCGGTTTTAGGTAGCGGTCTAAAGTGTCATGTTATTTCAGAACCACCTTAAATTACGTAGAATTTTAGGTTACAATCTACAAAACAATTGTCATCTGAAGCGATAGGTTTGGAACACATTTAGTGGTCACAATCGGCCTTTGATACATGAAAAGTCCGGTGAGCCCAATAGAATTGTGTTATACCTTCAATGTCAGATCCGAAGTCGAATGGAAAATCACAGCCAATAGCTAATAGTGGCACAGTAACTTAGCTTTTGGAGTTTACTTCTACACCTACATACACACTCTGAAAACCACTGTAGAAAGTATAGGGGAGGGTACCCCCAACTCTATCAGAGGTTAATGCTTCTTTCCATTCCATTCACGTATGGACCGCGGGAAGAATGGTTGCTGAAATGCCTCTTTATGCGCTGTAATTAGTCTAATCTTGTTTCCGCGGTCCCTATGATAGCCATATGTAGGGGTTTTGTAGAATGTTGCTAGATTCATCACTTGAAACTGGATCTTGAAACTTTTCAAGCAGGATTTCACCGAATTTTTGCGTCCATCTTTAAGAGTATGCCAAATGCTTTTTCAGCATCTCCACAACATTCTCCCACGAATCAAACGAAACTGTAACCATTCGTTCTGGCATTCTTTCTACACTTACAGTATCGCTTGTTTGGTACGGGTCCCACATTCTGAGCACCCCGGAACGTTCAAAAAATGCATCGCAAGCGTATTTTGTAAGAAATCTTCTATGTACATTGATTTAATTTCTCCTAGTGTGTTAGCAATGAACAGAGGTTTGTTATCTGGTTTACCTACGGCTGGGCCTTTGTACTTGTTCCATTTCGTATCCCTGAGATTTATCACATCCATTTACTTGTATGAGTTGACCAATTCCAATGCGACTCACTGATATTGCAGTCATAGGGTGCTACGTTGTTGATTTTGTAAAGTGCATAATTTTACATTTCGGAACGTTTAGAGCAAGTTGCCAGTCTTTGCACCACTTTGAAATCTTATCAATATTTGAACGCATGTTTGTGCAGTTTTCTTCACACAGTGCTTCATCTATACTTACCTACAGGGCGTTACGGGTATATGCAGCTGTACAGTTACTAACAGTTCTAAACTATTTCAGAACTATAGTCGCACTACACACAGTGTAAGTTCATATATTTTTAAATGTTGTACCTTAATATCTGCATACATCAGTGTGTTAGTTGCTTTTATCTCTGCATTTAACAGCCTTCCCGCGAACACACCTTATAATTTATTACCTACCATCGTAGCTGCACCACTAAGTCGACTACCATTGTCAGTATAGAGACACCGTTTTGTGTCCAGGCGTCCACACTTCAACACTTGAGCTGGTCCCCAGGGGAATATAAGCGCTAATGGCTTGCTCTTGCCACACGTGTTTGTCGTTACTAACCAACCTAAAACAGACGACTCGTAATTGCTCTAATTATCAGTCTGCACGTGAGGTAAACACTGATATAATGTTGTTCAATACAACGTCCTCAGTAAATAATAGAAAAATTTGCACGTATGTCCTGTGCGCCCCATATAATCAGAAGTTCCCTACCGAGATTTTCTGTCTGTACTCATATACAGACAGAATCCGAAAAGGTACTGTAGGAATTTTGATACGGTTTTCATTAACAGACAGACTGATCCACGAGAAAGATTTGTTTATACTCTACTGGCCACTAAAATTGCTACACCAAGAAGAAATGCAGATGATAAACGGGTATTCATTGGACAAATATATTATACTAGAACTCACATGTGATTACATTTTCACACAATTTGGGTGCATAGATCTTGAGAAATCAGTACCCAGAACAACCACCTCTGGCCGTAATAACGGTCTTGATACGCCTGGACATTGAGTCAAACAGCTCTTTAATGGCGTGTACAGGTACAGCTGCCTATGCAGCTTCAACACGATACCACAGTTCATCAAGAGTAGTGACCGGCGTATTGTGACGAGCCAGTTGCTCGGCCACCATTGACTAGACGTTTTCAGTTGGTGAGAGATCTGGAGAATGTGCTGGCCATGGTAGCAGTCGAACATTTTCTGTATCCAGAAAGGCCCGTACAGGACCTGCAACATGTGGTCGTGTATTATCCTGCGGTAATGTAGGGTTTCTCAGGGATCGAATGAAGGGTAGAGCAACGGATTGTAACACAACTGAAATGTAACGTCCACTGTTCAAAGTGCCGTCAACGTGAACAAGAGATGACCGAGACGTGTAACCAATGGCACCCCATACCATCACGCCAGATGATACGCTAGTACGGCGATGACGAATACATGCTCCCAATGTGCGTTCACCGCGATGTCACCAAACACGGATTCGACCATCATGATGCTGCAAACAGGACCTGGATTCATCCGAAGAAATGACGTTTTTCCATTCGTGCACCCAGGTTCGTCGTTGAGTACACGATCGAAGGCGCTCCTGTCTGTGATGCAGCGTCAGGGGTAACCGCAACCATGGTCTCCGAGCTGATAGTCCATGCTGCTGCAAACATCGTCGAACTGTTCGTGCAGATGGTTCTTGTCTTACTAACGTCCCCATCTGTTGACTCAGGGATCGAGACGTGGCTGCACGATCCGTTACAGCCATGCGGATAAGATGCCTGTCATCTCGACTGCTAGCGATACGAGGCCGTTGGGATCCAGCAAGGCGTTTCGTATTACCCTCCTGAACCCACCGATTCCATATTCTGCTAACAGTCATTGGATCTCGACCAACGAGAACAGCAATGCCGCCATACGATAAACCGCAATCGCGATAGGCTACAATCCGACCTTTATCAAAGTCGGAAACGTGATGGTACGCATTCCTCGTCTTTACACGAGGCATCACATCAACATTTCACCAGGCAGCGCCGGTCAACTGCTGTTTGTGTATGAGAAATCAGTTGGAAACTTTCCTCATGTCAGCACGTTGTAGGTGTCGCCACCGGCGCCAACCTTGTGTGAATGCTCTGAAAAGCTAATCATTTGCATATCACAGCATCTTCTTCCTGTCGGTTAAATTTCGCGTCTGCAGCACGTCATCTTCGTGGTATAGCAATTTTAATGGCTAGTAGTGTATAATTTATTACTGCTGCGGCAGACAAATCGTCCGGCCGTAGATCTCTAGTAAAATCAGCGCAAAGCCGTGGAAGACTGCTAGTTATAGATAACCACATTATTTGCCAAAAGTCTAAAGTTACTATTAATATTATCTGCAACGCCACTTATACACAATGTGAACAGCAGATGTCCCAACACAGTTTCCTGGAGTACACCTGAATTTACTTCTACGTATGTCCTAGATAACATGCTGCGTCCTTCCTTCCCAGATATTTTCAATCCAGTCACAAAGTTCACCTGATTTCCCATACGAGCTTACGTTAGATTCAGTTACCTTCTAAGCTACTCAGGGTCACTCTGGTTATGTGCTGTATCGGAAATTTCAGGAAGAAGGATGTATCAGAAATTTCAGCTACACCATCCCTTACGAATGTTACTCAGATAACGCGGAGACGAACCACCGACAAACAAGTTGAAACTTTGAGCTGGTCCTTGAAGCTTACTGTGCAAAATTTTAAATTTTTATTAAAGACACTAAACTACTCTCTATTTAGGCTTTAGCGTTTGAGTCCAATGAAGTGTTCGTTTAAAGAGTGTTGTAAATTTCTATATAAAAGTAATTACATCTAATTTTCGTATGTCCCATGGCTGTCTATAGCGATTATTTACTTATCAACTAGCTAACATAAGTTGTCGAGTATTCGAAAAAGTCTACTCAGGTACCACCTAAACACGTCTATTCGTATTGTACTGAAAATGTATAACTATTCGTGTCCAGTTCTCTGTTTGATAGTACCAAGAAAAGATTGTGACCTTTTAGTTTATTTAATGCCCGTTAACAGTGTGCAACAACATTCAGCGCCGCTATTACGAGTCAGAGGAGGCTAACCCTTTCTGAATTAAGCCAACAGTTCCTTCATCCACTATAATGTCAGGGTATGCGGTTGTTCAGTAGCAAAATAATAACACTTTTTATTTCTTACAGCATTTGTTGACAACGATAAACGATAGACAGCAACACTTTTTCTGGCGCGTACCTACAGAGTCTTGTTCTGTTCTGAATGAAGTCGGTAATTCTCTCACCCGTGACACCGTGCCAAGGTGTGAGGTATTAATACACTTACACTTCCAAAATAGAGTACCATTCTTAACTGTCAGCGCAGATTCGTTCAGCTCCAGTTCTCAGAGAGCTCTTTCTTCAGAGCTGCCGTTGCTACTGTTCATCGGTAAAGCTAGGCGACTATGCCTCAAGAGGACAGATTTCACTTGTCCTCTGTTTTATATTTACGCTTAACAACATCCGTTACATAACACTATCATTTCCATCCACTTAATTGTCGTCCCTGAGTTTCCACATGTTCTCGTTGATCTTAGGCAGTAACAATGTAGTATTCACGAAGACTCTCTGAATGAATTCCGTTTTCGTCAGTTGTAATAGTGTGTCTGGTCATCAGTATTTTTGTAGTATCTTAGATGGGAAGTATATTAAAGGATATCCGGACACAAATTTCCACTGTTTCTTACTTGTTGCTACCTTTGATTATGAGCTAAAATTTGAATCAGATCGTTTTTATGAATTAAGCCTAGAGGCTTACTCATTTATTGCCCTAGGACAATTCTGAGGGCCATGAAGAATAGTAAGATGATAGACACAACTGCAAAAAAGATTTCAGATAGATTTATTTGTCAGTGCCATTAATTACGCATGTCCGTAAGTACGAAACATTATTACTTCCGTGTAGAAGTTTCCCTGCAGTCGGTCTACACAAGTCAAAACTTTTGTCGTTTGTATATTGTTAAATATTGTCCTTCGGTAAGCTATACCGTCAGAGAAATATATAACATTTGTATTTGGCTATCAAAATAATATCTCCATACCCCTTACAATGGCGAAAATACGACCTCTTCTTTCAAATAAAAAGACTGAAAGCACTTGAAAAGTGCGAAATTTCCTGTGTAGTTGTCTGATGACATTGTTCTTTGAAAGATACCTCCGTGAAGACGCAGTCACCTACTAGGTCTCTGTCATCCATCTTTCTTGAGAAAAAATATTAACCGATTTTGCAATAACCACCAAAACTTCTAGCTACCACAAAACGCTGGTGCCACTGTTCAGAGTGGCTTTTGACATACGCAACGTCAATGTTCCTAAACGGATGCCTAAAATCATCTTTCTGAAAAAAATACTTTATGGATTATTCCCTAATCTGTGTCGAACAAACACAGCTAGAATTCGCAGTTAAAAAATTAGCTGCATCGACTCAAGTTAACGAATGTTGACACTTCAACCTTAGCCCTAGTAGGGAAGAATAGTTTGACGAGTTTAAGGCTTCACAAGTGGTCGCTACATTAAAACTTTAACCTGTGAGTACATAGGATGTTATGACTCAGGCTTTGACGTCCTGGAAACATTCTCCTTTGAATGAAATTTGACGTATAAAACGACAATAACGTGATCTGATTATTGAGATTAAATACGCTGTAGTGAACCTACTTTCTCATACCACAATGGAATAATAAAGATGTAATTATCATATATAAACATGTATAAAAGGCCAACTGATCTGAGTGTAAGCTATCGAAGCTAATATATAATTCCTTATGGGAAAAATATGTGCAGTGCAAATGGACCTGCACACTGTGTTCTATAATACTTATCCAACGGCTTATCCTCGAAGTCGTCGTAGCATAACACTTGTCTTAAAGATCCACTCTAACTCACACTCTCTTTATTTAGCTGAAAACTTGAAGGAAAATTAAGAAATGCTGTTGCTTTCTGAACGTAGTTCATGTGCTCTCTTGACTGAATATATAGCACTCGAACCTGGTTCTTTCACAAATAAGGTTTAAGTGAGCCCATGTATTGATTAACATAAAGACCAAGAATAAAAAGAAAACGCCGTAAGGAACCCATTTTAAATGAAGGTCGAACTTAACCCTTCAACCCTACCCGAGGTTCTAGAGCACCCCATGGTGTGTATATGTCACAGTTTCTTTTAACTACTTGTACTTCCCCATAGCATTCTCGTTGGCCTTGAAGTTGTTAACTATACTATCTGAGTGATGGACCTCGGTTGTTGTTGTTTTCGTTGTGGTCTTCAGTCCAAAGACTGGTTTGATGCAGCTCTCCATGCTTTCAGTGCTGTGTCAAATTCCTCACGCAGCATCAAATATCCCTTCTCATCTTCATCTACGTCCTTTCCATTTTCATAATATTGCGCTCAAGTACATCTCCCTTGCGTAGACATTCTATATACTCCTTTCACTTTTCTGCTTCCCTTTTTTTTTTTTTTTCTTAGGACTTGTTTTCCTTCTGAGTTCTTGATATTCATGCAGGTGGTTCTCTTTTCTCCAAAGGTATCTTTCTGTAGGCAGCATCTATCATTCCCCTAGTGTCATACCCTTCTAAATCCTTACATTTGTCCTCTAGCCACTCCTGATTAGCTATTTTCCACTCCCTGTCGATCTCCTTCTTTAGATGTTTGTATTCTCTTTCGCCTTCTTCATGTAATGCATTTTTAAATTTTCTCTTTTGTTCTCTGGAGATTTCTATGAGCCCTCGTCTTTTTATCTGCTTGCTCCTCTGCTTCCTTCACCACTTCATCTTTCAAATCTACCCACTCTTATTCTATGTATTACTTTCCCCTGATATTTTCAATCGTTCCCTAATGCTTCCCCTGAAACTCCCTACAGCCTCTCATACTTTCACTTTAGCCAAATACTATCTCTTTAAATTCTTGCCTTTTACATTTTCTTCAGTTTTAATCTACAGTTCATAACCAATAAATTGTGGTCAGACTCCACATCTGCCCCTGAAAATGTCTTACAATTTAAGATCTTTTTCTGAAATCTCTGTTTTAGCATTATATAATCAGTCTGAAACCTTTCTGTGCGAGGGGCCGGCTGAGGTGGCCGAGCGGTTCTAGGTGCTACAGTCTGGAACTGCGCGACCGCTACGGTCGCAGGTTCGAATCCTGCCTCGGGCATGGATGTGTGTGATGTCCTAAGGTTAGTTAGGTTTAAGTAGTTCTCAGTTCTAGGGGACTGATGACCTCAGAAGTTAAGTCCCATAGTGCTCAGAGCCTTGAGCCTTCCTGTGCGACCAGGTCTCTTTCACGTTCAAACCTTCTTTCATGATTCTTAAGCTATGTTATGTGTTCGCTATGACTAAATTATGCTCTGTACGAAATTCTACCAGGCGGCTTTCTTTTTCATTCCTTTCCTCCAGTCCATATTCACTTATATCTTTTCTTCCTTTCCTTTTCCTACTATCTAATTCCAGTCTCCGGCGACTACTAAATTTTCGTCTCCCGTAGCTATCTGACAATCTCATCATACATTTCTTCAATCTCTTCATCATCTGCGGAGCTAGTTGCCACATTAATTTGTACTGCTATAGCGGTTGTGGGCTTCGTGTCTATCTTGCCTACAATAATCCGTTCACTATGTGTTCATAGTTGCTTAACCGCGTTCCTATCTTTTTAGTCATTATTAAATGTACTCCTGCATTACGCCTGTTTTATTTTGTATTTGTATCCCGGTATTCAGCTGACTAGAAGTCCTGTTCAACAAACTTCACTAACTCCCACCATATCTAGCTTTAACCTCTCCATTTCCATTTTTAAATTTTTTAACCTACCTGCCAGATTAAGGGACCTGACATTCCACGCTACGATCCGTAGAACGCCAGTTTTATTACTCCTGATAACGACGTATTCCTGAGTAGCGCCCGCCCAGAGATCCGATTGGGGGACTATTTTACCTCAAAAATATTTTTCCGAAGAGGTTGCCATCATCATTTAACCATACAGTAGAGTAGCATGCCCTCGGGAAAAATTACGGTTGTAGTTTCCCCTTGCTCTCAGCGCTTTGCAGAACCAGCACAGAAAGGCCGTTTTGGTTGATGTTACAATGCCAGGTCAGTCAGTCATGCAGATTGTTGCCCCTGCAAGTTTCCTTAGAGAGGTGATGTTCCAGTTTGTTGGGATACTGATGTAACCCAGGGTAGTGTCAGTGAAAATGCACTTATTTCGAAATCACCATTGGAATGTATGCTATTTTAACCTGCTTAAATATGTGTGTCAAATAAACAGGCGATTACACCACATGAACTGTAAAACATCGGTTTTTGTTCCAGATACGGAGCCCAAATGGAATTAATGTTATTCTAAAGGTGATTGTTGCGTTTTCGCAAAATGAGCAGCGCTTACCAAACAAAGGAATGCTCACGACCACGGACTGAGAATGCAGTTTTGGAAGTATTACTGAAATCAGATACTCTGACACAATTGACGGATTTTCAGACAGTGAACCAGATGGAGTAATTTAAAACAACAGACCCGAAAGAAGTAGTGATGACGAGTGTAATAAGGAAAGTAGCCCTACCGGGAACGTAGAAAAAACAACAGGCCTGAGGAAAATAGTGTTCTAAACAAAGTGGTCCTTCGGAAAATGACGACAAGTGTGTTTCAGTGTGATGTGAAGGTCGATGGCAGCATGTCATGGGATTTGCAGTGGGTGAATAGAGGCTAGCACGAGTGGGGTGGTTGTAGGAATCTGGAACAGTCTATAACAATTAGTACTGGAATACTTTAGTAAATAACTTTTACTTAACTTTGTCCTGCTACTGCACTCCAGGAACATAACTAATAACAACTGTCTTTTTTGAATACACATGACTCTTTAACAAACATTAACTGGATTGTACAAAAAGCAAGATAACACAATTCTGGTGTTACATGCGTAATATATGCGCGAACTGTAGGCAGCGAACCTAGCGAGCTGAAGGCTATTCTAATCTGACTTCGCTCACAACCTGTCGCTGACTCGGCCGCTGCGATCTGAAAGTCTCTGTCCGTGCCATATATCGGCGCTGCAAGCGCCAGCGAGTCCAGAGAGGTTGCAAGTGCTGGATCGCTATCGATTATCGCAACCTCTAGCGCGGTGTCTAACGTTGACACCACACAGTGACTTTTCCTCCACTTGGTGAACACGACTCAAATAGTGAATCTGAAGATATCCTTTTAGTGACTGACATGCCTGGTAGACGTTCTGGCAAGAACAGATAAAAAAGGAGCGGTAAAAAGGCAATGAACGTAAGGTGTACTACGAAAAACATTGTGCTCCATCTGCCTGGGAACAAAGATGCGGGCAGCCGCGTTAACCCTGAAGTCAAAGAATGGGAGTTACTTTGCACAGTAGAGGTGCTAAATGACACTGGAAGTCAAATAAATGCGCACCTTCAATGGAGCAAACAATACAGCAACTGGATAGAACATGAGACTGGAGCCATTTACAGTGTCCCGACGAGGTGTGATTTTGCGTTTTTCCATTGATCAAAGGCGTCGACGCCACCGATGTGGTGTTCAACCCGTATTTCGTAGAAGATGTAATTCGGGACGAAGTTGGTCTTGTGACCCTTTGAGGATGTTTCGAACCACAACCTGAACATGAAAGAGGATGTTGATTTAAGCAATGTCGGTGACTAAATGTATTCAGGGTGATTTGTTTAAATGGGGCAAACTGCAGGAAACAAGCGCTGAGAAGATAAGAAACAAAAAAGATCATTTGTCTATGAGGGCGGATCTGTGTTCCATGGTTGGTAAAGCTATAAAACATAAGAGATCTCTGATGCTGACCCCGGTTTCATAAACAGTTAGGTGACCCTTCAGCCTGGGGTCAGCCAGACGATTGTGCAAAACCGTCTCCACGACAGTGCAGGCCTCATTACCCACGAATTTGCCTCCCCGGCGGCGGCTTTGTCGCTGGTTGGTCACACAGACCACCACGGTGCTGGGATCTCTGTCATCCGTCACATCCACAGATGAGGCTACTTGCACGAGGTGCGGTACCGTGAACCCCCACGACAGCCGCCTGTGGGCTACCGAGAATCCCCATGGTATGATGACAACGAACCATGAACACCAGTTGAGCACGAATGTATAGGGGTTGTTGGCTACTGTCTCGTGGGACCAGTCATCCTTCCACAAATGATTTAGAAAATATCGGTCTTAGTCCCATGAAGTAATGAGTGCTGTCGACAGGGGATCTCAAATCGATTCCATATTCTTAGATTTCCAGAAGGCTTTTGATACCGTTCCTCACAAGTGACTATTAATCAATTTTCGTGCATATGGAATATCGTCTCAGTTGTGTGAGTGGACTCGTGATTTCCTCTCAGAGAGGTCACAGTTCGTACTGATAGACGGTAAATCATCGAGTAGAACAGAAGTGATATCTGGCGTTCCGCAAGGTAGTGTCATAGGCCCTGTGCTGTTCCTGATACACATAAATGATCTAGGTGATAATCTGAGCAGCCCCCTTAGATTGTTTGCAGATGACGCTGGAATTTACAGTGTAGTAAAATCATCAGACGATCAATTCCAATTACAAAATGATCTGGAGAGAATTTCTGTACGGTGCGAAAAGTGGCAACTGACACTAAACAAAGAAAAGTGCGAGGTCATCCACATGGGTACTAAAAGAAATCCGATAAATTTTGGGTATACGATAAATCGCACAAATCTAAGGGCTGTCAATTCGACTAAATACCTAGGTTCAAATGGTTCAAATGGCTCTGAGCACTATGGGACTTAACATCTGAGGTCATCAGTCCTCTAGAACTTAGAACTACTTAAACTTAACTAACCTAAGGACATCACACACATCCAAGCCCGAGGCAGGTTTCGAACCTGCGACCGTAGCGGTCGCGCGGTTCCAGGCTGAAGCGCCTAGAACCGCTCGACCACACCGGCCGGCTTAAATACCTAGGAATTACAACTACGAGCAACTTAAATTGAAAAGACCACAAAGATAATACTGTGGGGAAGGCGATACAAAGACTGCGCTTTGTTAGCAGAACACTTAGGAGATGCGACAAACCCACTACAGAGATAGCCTACATTACAATTGTCCGTCCTGTGATGGAATATTGCTGCGGGGTATCGGATCCTTACCAGGTAGGATTGACGGAGGACATCGAAAAAGTGCAAAGAAGATTCAAATGGTTCAAATGGCTCTGAGCACTATGAGACTCAACTGCTGAGGTCATAAGTCCCCTAGAACTTAGAACTACTTAAACCTAACTAACCTAAGGACAACACACACATCCATGCCCGAGGCAGGATTCGAACCTGCGACCGTAGCGGTCGCGCGGTTCCAGACTGTAGCGCCAGAACCGCTCGGCCACCAAGGCCGGCTGCAAAGAAGGGCAGCTCGTTTCGTGTTATCGCTCAATAGGGGTGAGAGTGTCACTGATATGATGCGCGAGTTGGGGTGGCAGTCACTGAAACATAGGCGGTTTTCTTTGCGACGAGATCTATTTACGAAATTTCAATCACCAACTTTCTCTTCCGAATGCGAGAATATTTTGTTGACACCCGCCTACGTAGGGAGAAATGATCAGTATAATAAAATAAGAGAAATCAGAGCTCGAACGGAAAGATTTAGATGTTCCTTTATCCTACCCGCCATTCGAGAGTGGAATGGTTGAGAAGTAGTTTGAAAATGGTTGGATGAACCCTCTGCTATGCACTTAAGAGTGAATTGCAGAGTAACCATGTAGATGTAGATGGTCTCACAGGCGCGGCATATGTGCTCTGCCTGCGAGTTACCCTGCCACCCCCCTCCCCCTCTTGTGTGGGTAGACGTGTCTTTGGTAAGAAGGTTAATGTGACTACTGCATAATTGTGCTCAATGACCGTAACCTACACTGTAAGAGATATTTTATCTCAATCTTAAAGTGGCTGTACCGGCGTTGGAACACATTTACAGTTGTCTGTCCACATGACCGTTTTTGATCCTTATCCACGCAGCGATCATTCCCATTCATTTAGAAAAATCATCCTGTATATTGGGGCTAACGGCGGTCAGGTTGTTGTAACGCGCCAAAGAATGTTTCGTTCTCCAGAGGCAGAAGAAGACAAAATCTTGATTGGCTTTCTATATGTGGCTCCTAAGGGAATGTTTCATACTCAACAGCGATGTGTTGTCATATCATTCAGTATGACCAGGTGGTTGTATAAGGGAAGAACAAAGCTTTGTATTCGAAGGCCGTAGAACCCAGAATCGGTATGCTAATCAGTAAAAGTCGCCGTGAGCGTTGAAGCAATCACCTCACCAATGCTTCAGACAGAAGGTTCCTCTTCTGGTGAAACTCCATGTCCTGCAGAGTGAAGAAGTCTGTAACTGTGTGCTCCGAATCCTCTTCTGACGGGATCTTCGACAATTCAAGGCTTCTTGGAGGGGCCGAAGGCGCGGTGATCACATGGGGAGATATCAGGATTGTAGGCCGGCTGCTCTAGTGTCTCCCATTTGAGTTGGGGTAGCTTCTGCGTTATGAGGCTGGTCTCCAAGCTCTACCGACGTCTTGTATCGTATCGCGACCAGTGCACAACTTTCCACAATGGTTGTTTTCGCCGGAAGAGCACGTTGGTCCTATTTGGACGCTTTTGGTAATAACGTTGCCACAGTTCACGTTTCCATATAATACACACGTCGGAAAGACGCGGATACCACACTAATCCCTTGACTACATGTCAGTGCTTATTTACCCGCATCGGAGTCGCGCTATATTTCATGTTTGTTATAGTAACGCTCTCAAGCGTAAACTTTGTGATCGGCCTGCGGCGGCGCGGTTCTTTCCGTCCCTTTACGACGAACCTGCACCTACCTGTGAACATTGTCTCAGCGGATCATCAGCAGGAAAGCCGAGTGAAACCTACTGTACTGTACTTCGACGTGAACCAGGCTGCAACTTAAGTCACTAATCTACGTTTCGGGAGAAGCACGAAATGAAAGTTTGGAAATTTTGTCCTCATATAATATATTCTGAAACTTAGGTGAACAAGTATCACTGCCAATCCCGTGTTAGTCTTAACACAGTCACTCACAATCCCTTTCACTCACGTTAGTAAGTTTATGGTGTTGCAATTGCCGAAAACGTAATAGCGGCAAAAATACTGGTTGTTTTTTTTATTGAGAATGCTCGCCAAATATTAAGTCTGTCGGTACCAAATGCAGTCACAGTTTTTAGCCACCGACCTGTTCAATACGCCACGCGGAATATATGTCTGTTCTCGTCACAAAATTCACTTAAAAATTCTGAAATTGCTACACACACATCGGAATAATTATGCCGTCACTTTCCAACACTTTTGATGTATGAAACACTGCTAGATCCGGCAACTTATCATTTCCATCGGAACTACTACTGCACACGTCCGATCTCTTTCATGGCTAGCCTTCGACTCTTCTTTAGAATACTCTAAGTCTTCTCTACCAGCCGAGAAAGGCGCGCGAAGAATATTGCTTTACCATTGGTCAGTTTACTCAACAGCCAATAGCAAAACAACACTCTCCCTCGTCAACCCGCGCTTTTCATCAATAACCAATCGCAAAGTAGTAAACCTAACGACTGCACCTTTTATCGACGTAATTATCTAATATGCTGAAGTTTTGTTTATGCATAAGGTTATTTACTATTGTTATTTATACCTGAATTAACTTTCCCTTTACCATAAACTTACTTTACAAATCTATTTTACACTAAATCCCACTACATAATTCGTTTAACAGTTATCTTCATATTAACCTTAAACCACACTCACGCATTATTCATACTGCTAAAATACATTTATAACATTTTACATACACAAAAAGACATAATAACACTTTATGAAAATACTAGAACAGTTTATGAAAAACATTCTATTACTTTAGTGCACTCTAGTGGTCACAATCGAAACTAAAATCACAGTCCCCCTATCCAATATTGTCCTCTATCGGCTGATACATAAACTACGTGCGCGTCCAGTCTTGCGTCTCCAACTGTCACTATCCAGCTCTGAGACACATCTCCCACTTAACCGCCTCCAAGGCAGGATCGGTATACGGCGCTACGCCTCAGGCCCTTATAGCTTACTGAACCTGGAACGAATAACATTTTTCTCTCCCCATTTTCCTCACATTCTTAAGTTCGCTAAATGCCTGCAGTTCCTGAAGTAGTGGACATGACATCACTGTTGTTCTGCAAAGCATGAATTTATGAACTAACGTGTGCCCTCGAACATCCAGCGGCATGTATATAGCTTACATCACTAGCACTTTTCTTGGTGTTCAACTCATAATATGACACAAATTTTAATTGCGCAGAGCTGCAGAACTAACTTTTTCCCTTATCTAGTAAAAACCGAATGACGCCACATTACAGGGATGGAAACAATGTTGCTTTAACTTCCACCGCGCCTGAGCCATCGTGGGTAGTATATCACATCTTTTCCTGTCTGTCCAATTACTAGCGCACCGAACACGTAATCGTCATACGGACATCACGCGAACACTATGTAACACCACCACTGTTCTTCATAACTACCTCTTTTCGGCGAGAAAGAGAGTACAAAAGTTTCTTCTCATATATCACATCCAGCTAGGGCCATTAATTTCACCGTTTAACGTATAGCATTGTATTTTTACACAATATAATAAAAAGCATATTGCTCGAAAAGTATGGGTGATGCAAAAAAGCTAAGGCTAGATTTGGATTCAGCTCATAAAAATCTATAAAGATCAGCTATCAAAGTAAAAAAATTTTTTCAAAAAATTTTCGTTGGCTTGTGTCATTTTACCATATGAAATAAAATCATCATAACTCTGAATGGTTTGCGTTCGGACGTTCAAACCGGATGGTTGGCCACGGGGCATGATGGCAATTAGTATGCGTGAGGCCAATTGAGGAGCTACATGACTGAGAAGTAGTGACTCCGGTCACGAAAACTGACAACGGTTGGCACATGACACAATATGGGAAGTACAAAGGTCGCTCAGTAAATAATGCTCAATTTTTATTTTCACAACATATTTATTCTTAAGAGATACAACAATTGCACAGTGGTAAGGGGAGATATGGCTACGAAGTGGTGTGGCAACTGTCAGAAGTTGGACACGAGCAGAAGCGATTAGTGAACAAGTTAACACAGCAAACAGAAGATATACTCGTATAAGTTATAAATTATCTGCTACTTTGATTTAAAGACAGAAATATTTTCACGAGCAGTGTGTTCATTATTACCAAAATTTTACGTAGCAACGTGTTTGAATAAAATTAGACAAAAACTACGTCATATACTGGCTCATCCCATAAAACAGCAGCAGAAGGTAAAAACGGTAGCCCTACACGAAAGAAAAATTAGACTCGTACAATAATTTATTCTCCGCACAAAACCTAAGATAGCCTGTCGAGTATGGTTGCAGATTTAAACACGAAGACCATGGAGAAACTGTAAGCTAGGTACAAAACGTCTCAAGTGTTCATTACTCGAGGCTGTTTCTTTTAAAGAGCAGTTTCTAGTACACGTTCGGTGGGGAATATAGTGAGCTGCCAACAGAGCGGCACGTCATGTGTGAGAGACTTGTTTACCCTTGTGGCAGGACGTCACGGAAATGTCCAGGGCTGCTGAGTGGAAAACACTCGTAGAAAGAGGTCGCTATTCAAGCACTCTACTGGAGAGACGTGCAGAAAGAGTCTTCAGCGAGAATTTGTACGTAAACTAACCGCGTTATAAGAGCATTCTTCGGAAGTGTTACAAGAAAAACAAATGAAGAGCCCACGGAAAAAACGTGGTAAGCCACATTTTTATACTGGAATCAAGTGTAACCAATATAATTATAAAGCCAAATTTAATGGCTGTAGAGGATGTTCTTCTTAAAAATGACAATTCGAATTGTATAATAAAAAAGATAATACATGCACAAGACGCATATCATTATCACAGAAAGAACGTTATAAGTCCATCAACTTTTGGTAAGCTTTCGTCCCTTCTTTCTGTTGTTTAGCACTGGAAGTTTCTATTTATTGATCACATATTTTGATTTGTTATGTGGTAGACTGGAATAGACATTCCTTGTATCTTGATCACAAAACTGTTCTCGAAAGTCTGCACATTTTTCGTAAGATATTGCCAACCTTAGGGCCCTGCGGCTGATATTCAGGCACGACGTCACGACGTATACTTGTATACCAGTAGAATGTTCCAAATTTACTAATGTTCGGTCTCCATTTGTAGAGCTTATCTTCCTACACCACCAGAGCTCCTCTGAGCTGTCATATCTTGAAAGAACACTCTGATTTGTAACATGCTTTTAAGGATGTCATTCAGTCTCGTCTACTTTCTTATTGAACAGAAATGAGTTTGTAAGTCATTGGATTCATTCTTGCGGTTTCAAAAGCATTTTGGTAACTCTGCAATAACATTCTTTTTTATCAAACCAAAGTTCTTATCACATTCCAGGACAGAGTTTCCTCTTATTGGAAATACTATTTTGGCATTATCTATTCTCTTAATGGGACGAACGAAATAATGCTGCTATATGAACAACGTAGTTCTTATTTTGCCCTTAGCACGAATGACAGAAAATTACAAGAACACTTGCTTTTGGATCAAAGATTTCACTCACATAATGGTGAAAAAAATAACAACTTCATTCGCTTCTTTATTCCCTAGAACTTCAGAGTAGGTACGAAATATTGCATCTCTGTTGGACACTTGATGAATGTTGAAACAGCAAAACGATAATTCTATGCAAAGCGATGAAGACCTTTTGGCCAACAGGAATTTCACTGATGGTATCATTTCGTTTGATACTTACAATGTGTCCGGAAGAGCAATCTGTTGTGCTGGAATCGTCATGCTTAAGCTTTCTACGAGCCATTAATATCACCGAAATAAAGATGATTAGAAAAGAAGTCACCTAACAAGTAGATAAGCTGTCCTCTTTCGTGCGATTGATTTGTTTTAAACACGCAGACAGTGACCACTTGAAGTCACTGCCTTTTGCCCAACAAACATCTGTTATTCTGTCATAACATTTTCTCTTTTCAACTGCTTGATTAATAGATTGCATCTCTTCTTCGTCTAGTGATAATCCACACATTTTAAAGATCTTAAGAGGACCACACTAGTATCACACTTCAAACCAAACACTATTACGAGAAAAAATAACACAGAGTAAGAAATTCAATCGATCATGTTTTCAGCCACAACCCAACTGACCTAACAGGTGTATTGCAAACAACTGAAGCAAAGCTTGGACTTGCTCCGTTCTTCTCATGGGAAGACCGACTTGGAACGTTCTTTCCGTTACCGCTACAAGTAAAACCCTTTGTATCTCGGTGCCTTGGTATGTTATTTGAAAGTTTTAACTGCTTTGTAGTACCGAAGGTTGGCCATCGGAATTTCCTAAGTTTTTAATGAAAAGGACTTACCCCGTTTTTCCCGTGGGGTCTTCAAATGTGATTTTGTTGCACCTAATGTCACTGATTTCTCTCGAAGTCGTTTCTTGCTACATCAGTCGCAGAAAATACACTCCAAACAGATGTAAGGCTGTGTCTGTATTTTACATTGTCTGTATGGTTCCATGCAATGTTCCTTCGAACATACACAGTTATCCGAAGGAACACTGCATCGAACAATACGGACACTGCCCTGCTGTATTTGATGCCAAAGTAAGGCAATCTGACGAGCAAAGCAATGTCTCCCCCCGCGCGAGTATTATAAGATTTGTATGCGATCTCTGTGGGACATCGATATTAGGACGTATGGGGTTGGTCCTGGGGGTGAGCTCGGATGGTCGAGGCAATTAACGCGACAGTTCGTCCGGCACGAATTTTCATATGTTACTAGTAAATCGTATAGCCGTTGAACAATCATATTCGCGAACTACGAATGCGTTTCATAAAACTAAATAAATGTCTTATTTCATGAATTGAAAGAAAATTTGTCTACGTCCTAATTTTATAAACTGTCAACGAAGCATATAAAATTCTCACGTTGCTCATAACAATTAGATAAGAGCGGTTGGTAGGTACCAAAAGAAGTTAAACTAACGTTAAAGTTTTGACGTCTTTTCTGCAGCGAGACGAGTAAAGTCCAGTTGCGCAGTCCAGCTGGACAAATATACGATACAAAATTGGCAGTCTCTGTTAAAGGCAGTACCTGCAAATTCTCTTCAAGTGACGAGGAAAATCCTTAGAAAATCCTAATCTCTGTATGCTGATTTGAATCCCATCCGTCAGGAATACGCGGAAAGAGTCTTAGTGGCAGTTGTGGAAATCACAAACATCTTGAGAAATCGATTGTTCTTATGTAATTTACATTATTAACAAGCAACGAATACTTGAACTCAGTGTAATACTGCACAATCGAACTGTCAATGTGCAGTCATTTCAGTTTGGTTGTGAAACCGTTTACGAAAAGTATCATCATCTTCGACATTTCGTCCGCTGGGCGCTGTCACTTTATCCGCTACAAACTTTCATTATCTTCCTCGTTCTTCACCTCATACCTTTCCGTTAACTCCCTGCCACTCACTATCGTCAATTTTGTCAAAACTTTTGTTGAATATTCCCGTCGTGCGAAGAAAAATTTGTACACATTTTCGTTTCGGATGACATCGCGAAGGAAATTTCTTCATGCGAATAGTCTTTGGCTATTACTACGACTTTTTGTTGGTGTTCACCCCAATATATAGTGGATGCTGTTATGATTTAGATAACCCACAGTGATCAAATCTATTGTACTAAACAGCAGACGAGTACAAAAATCGTACTGTAAAACTGTACGAATGGAAAGATACAGTTTTCCAGTTGGCTCCTCAGTTATGGAGTACTATGGAAGGTACAGCTGTGGTGTTCTCCCGTTCTTTCATGTACGGTTTAGCATCCAAAAGACCTTGAGGAATTCCAGGTCTGAACACAACGCTAAAAGTCTATATGGCCGCAAGATAGGCATTTGCTGGGCTGACGGTGGGTAAGTGATGAGATATCCTATCAGATTGGCTCGAACACGTCTCATGATTCTCAGATGCGTCTACTCTGGTGTAGTTATTGTGCTTGCAATGTTCCTTCTGCATTTACAGTGCCGTCTTGCGCCTCATTATAATGTAGGAATAGTAGACTCCTGGCCCATGAATTTTACTCCTCTATCAGTTTAATCAATTAAAAGTGGTCAATAAGACCCGTCTCATTAATATTAAGTGCAAATTGTGCATTGACAACCCGACAGCTACTAACTCTCTTGTTGATATTTTCGCTGCCACATTAACTCTTAGACTCTGGTGAAAGGCAAGTGAGTCCCTGATTTTTTTGTTCTTGTACAGTTCTTTTTCTCCTCAACCTTTCCATGTGAGTGTGTACGTATAAATGGAAGGAAACGAGTGATTTAAAATCCGCCCTATTGTAACCAGAGCTTTTCTGTAGGGGGTTCGAGTGCCAACCAAACCGTTAGGCAGTTTGGGCTAAAGTCAGAGATGGTGGTCAGTCAAAGAGGGCGGAAGTCCCGTTTCGTGAGATACAAATGCCTAGTTGGCAACGGGTCTAGTCTATCACCATCGATTTGGGGTGAACTTGTGCCCACACAAGGAAGAGAGGGCACTTTCTGGCTGGACCTGGTAACTGATGGTTGGGGTTGGGTTGTTTGGGGAAGGAGACCAGACAGCGAGGTCATCGGTCTGGTAAATGATGGACACGCTTCTGCACGCATGGCTCTTGCATCATGGACAACACCTTCAGATAGAACACTTTGCTTTCTGTTTACAGTTAATTTTGTACAGCCCTTTAGGAGAATAGTAAGAGTCTTCCATGAATCCTTTTATTCTAAATTTTTCTTGGGGGAAATTCACACATTTTATGCAGTTCCATGGGTACTGCTTTGTCTTACTTTGTCTTGAGATTATAACCGTTAAACTTCTAATTTCATGGTGTTTTTGATAGTGTAAAATGGAGGATCGGAATGTATCTGTTGGATTTTTCCCATTTTTAAAGCGAGTACCTTTGTGAATATTAGACTATATCGTGGTCATCAGTCAACCACTGAGTCCACAGTCCAAGATTACCAGTTCGTGACTATGTTAAAACTTTAGATTTCACTCTCCTGGGTTTAACGACTACCTACACGCATATCTAATTCTGAACTATTTCACAGTTTCTGAATTTATCGTAGATAGACTGCATGTTGGCCATCAGTCAGCCACTTGATTTGATTACGAATATTACTGTAAAGCAACACAGACAGTCCCTTGCACTCATTATAGAGCATATAAGATACCGACGTATATTTCTGGAACGTTCCTCCCTATTAATGATTTTTTTACATTTATACCCTTATACATGTTAGTCGTCGGCTTCACTAGCCCACCTAAACGCAAACACCTTGTACTCTTATATGTATTCTAGGTTTTGGCGAGTATTTAGCCAATTAATTTATAACTAATGAGATCCTGCATGCATTAGTATAGAAACATGCACCCCTTCTGCTGCCTACTTGACCCTCCCGTTCCACATAATGGACTGTATTTGTTTTGTTTACCTTTTGTATTGCGATATCTTACACAATGTTGGTAAAGGATCATTTACATCAGGATATGTTATATTGATTTCATAAGTCTTTGTGGAATTTCATTCTATGAAGACTGCCGTTTTGGTGTTAAAGAATAAACTAATTTCACTATCAGCAAATTTCAAAATGACTAATGATTGCCCCATAGTTCACACTCGCCTTCCAATCCTGTCACTTTGAGAACCGTTAAAAACTACAAATTGAATAAGAATTTTGAGTATACCAGTTATTGAAAGTAAGCTGGTCCTTTTGTGAGTTAAATTAAAGAAATCAGGGAATACTGCACTCCTCGCGACACTACTTTCCCCCTCTCTGTATGCCCATCGAGTAATCAGTGAATTCCTGTTTTTGTTATCGGTTGCACAACAGATCCGTTATTAATTACTCTGTTGGAATAATTACGTGATAGGCTGCTAACTCATCAGATGGTCATACAGGAAGGCGAATATGACGCGCGTGCGCTAGAGCTGACTACGAGATTCCAGCGTAGAAGGTCAAAACAGAATTCGATGATAACAGGGTCTATTTTCACAGTTACAAAAGTGATCCAGAAAGTAAGTTTCTTAGAGCCGTAAACAAAACGAAAACGTAATTACCAGGAATATTAGTTGGGACATACACTCGTCATTCAACTACATAAGTACTTCTTGTAAATAAATTTCTTAGAGCCGTAAACAAAACGAAAACATAGTTACCCGGATCATTAATTGGGACATACACTCGTCATTCAGCTACATAAGTACTTCTTGTAAATCGTCGAGGTGCTCTTTCAAGACGTTTTGCAGGACAATACAAAAGTTAAAGGCTGGATGCGAGAGCCTATGTATCACTTTCGTTTTTCAGCTCACCGAAATAACACTGAAAAGTATGACATCTTATATGTATAGACATGAACATACTTTTTGATGTTCGCTCAGAATCCATCAACGCCTCCTTCTTGCAGGTTCTTTTGAATGGTACCGACTAGAGCTGCGTTGTGTTAAGAAAATGGCAATGCATACGAGACAGTTCTGGCGCATATTTCTAGTCAGATATCCAGTTTTCAGGTTTTCCATGTTTCCCTATCGCTCAGGGCTACATCTACACACATGCTCCGCAACCCATTTCACATTACATATTTTATTTTATATTTCATTTATCATGTTCTGTATGACCAAATTGAGGAGCAAGTCTCTATAGTCCTGGAACGAGTGAGTCAGTATATGAAATTATAACGCATGAGTTCATAACAGATAAAATGAAATGTATATGGATACCAGACAGACGACGTGCCATAAGTTTAAACATAATCAACAACGTAACACAGGAATTAGCTATATTTTAATTATGACAAATGGATCTATGCAGTCATTTGTAAAACGGCGTTGATACATCAGTCCATGCTAATGTAATATTGCCACCTTCTGAAGAAGACAAATTTAAATTTGTTGAAACCTAGGTAAAGATTTCTTTATCCATTGCAACTGGTCGGCTGTTTATAATTTTATTACGTGGAACGGTTGCTGTTGTGCAGCTATGTTTAAAATACAGGAATTAGCTTTATTTTTTAAATTTTGCAGTGGTTTCTCGACAGAGTACAAGAATTGAGTCATGGGGAAACACTTTAGTTTGGACGTGAAAGTACGTCGATTACTGCTAAGGTTTATGAATTCTTGGGGCAGATTATGGAAAATTAATGCAGAATAACACTGCACGCCTTTCTGTACAAGAGCCAAGAAGGTGTGTTCCAAATGGAGACTGGGTTTCTGCCCAGCTGACAGCTGCCAACTCTTGGGGATAACCTGATACTGTTAACGACAAACGACACTAAAGAATATATGTGTTGAGAGGGCAACGTCAGAATTCCCAGGCTACTGAACAGGAGTCGACAAAAGATTCGTGAAGTTACACCACATATTGCTCGAACCTCCCGTTTCTGGGCCACAAATCCCATTTTTCAATCAGAAAAGTTACCCCAAAAAATAATACCATGCGTCATAAACGAATGAAAATAAGCAAACTAGACTACTTCTCGTGTTGAACTGTCACTTATTTCAGATACTGTTCTAATGGTAAATAAAGCAGCATTTAGTTCTTGAACAAGATCCTGCACATGGGCTTTCCGCGACAGCTTACTATCTGAATGCCTACGAATTTGAACTGTTCAATCTCACAAGTTATACGCCTCCGTTGATTCTGCGTAATCAAAATGCCAGATTTTGTTGAATTGTGTGTTATAAACCGTAAAAACCGAGTCATACTGTGATTTAGTATCAATTTATTTTCTATGAGCCATGAACTTCTGTCATGAATTACATTGTCTGATACTGTATCAATACTGCACACAACGTCCTTCACTACGAAGCTGGTGACATCAGCAGATAGAAATGTTTAGAATCACCTGTAATATCAGAAGGCATATCATTTATAGGAATAAGAAACAGTAGCGTTCACAGCACGAAAAAATGGCTGACATCGAAATAAGTGTCCAAGGAATAGAAAAGCAACTGGAATCACTCAATAGAGGAAAGTCCACTGGACCTGACGGGATACCAATTCGATTCTACACAGAGTACGCGAAAGAACTTGCCCCACTTCTAACAGCCGTGTACCGCAAGTCTCTAGAGGAACGGAGGGTTCCAAATGATTGGAAAAGAGCACAGATAGTCCCAGTCTTCAAGAAGGGTCGTCGAGCAGATGCGCAAAACTATAGACCTATATCTCTTACGTCGATCTCTTGTAGAATTTTAGAACATGTTTTTTTCTCGCGTATCATGTCATTTCTGGAAACCCAGAATCTACTATGTAGGAATCAACATGGATTCCGGAAACAGCGATCGTGTGAGACCCAACTCGCCTTATTTGTTCATGAGACCCAGAAAATACTAGATACAGGCTCCCAGGTAGATGCTATTTTTCTTGACTTCCGGAAGGCGTTCGATACAGTTCCGCACTGTCGCCTGATAAACAAAGTAAGAGCCTACGGAATATCAGACCAGCTGTGTGGCTGGATTGAAGAGTTTTTAGCAAACAGAACACAGCATGTTGTTATCAATGGAGAGACGTCTACAGACGTTAAAGTAACCTCTGGCGTGCCACAGGGGAGTGTTATGGGACCATTGCTTTTCACAATATATATAAATGACTTAGTAGATAGTGTCGGAAGTTCCATGCGGCTTTTCGCGGATGATGCTGTGGTATACAGAGAAGTTGCTGCATTAGAAAATTGTAGCGAAATACAGGAAGATCTGCAGCGGATAGGCACTTGGTGCAGGGAGTGGCAACTGACCCTTAACATAGACAAATGTAATGTATTGCGAATACATAGAAAGAAGGATCCTTTATTGTATGATTATATGATAGCGGAACAAACACTGGTAGCAGTTACTTCTGTAAAATATCTGGGAGTATGCGTACGGAACGATTTGAAGTGGAATGATCATATAAAATTAATTGTTGGTAAGGCGGGTACCAGGTTGAGATTCATTGGGAGAGTGCTTAGAAAATGTAGTCCATCAACAAAGGAGGTGGCTTACAAAACACTCGTTCGACCTATACTTGAGTATTGCTCATCAGTGTGGGATCCGTACCAGGTCGGGTTGACGGAGGAGATAGAGAAGATCCAAAGAAGAGCGGCGCGTTTCGTCACTGGGTTATTTGGTAACCGTGATAGCGTTACGGAGATGTTTAATAAACTCAAGTGGCAGACTCTGCAAGAGAGGCGCTCTGCATCGCGGTGTAGCTTGCTCGCCAGGTTTCGAGAGGGTGCGTTTCTGGATGAGGTATCGAATATATTGCTTCCCCCTACTTATACTTCCCGAGGAGATCACGAATGTAAAATTAGAGAGATTAGAGCGCGCACGGAGGCTTTCAGACAGTCGTTCTTCCCGCGAACCATACGCGACTGGAACAGGAAAGGGAGGTAATGACAGTGGCACGTAAAGTGCCCTCCGCCACACACCGTTGGGTGGCTTGCGGAGTATCAATGTAGATGTAGATGTAGGTACACCCCGCTTAACTGGGCCCCACTGGGACTGCACGTCGTAACCGTTCTAGGTACTGCCGAGAATGACCTTCTGCTGTCTGTTCTTAAAGTAAGAGGTGAACCAGCTGTGAGATACTCCCCTTATTCCATAATAGGCCACTTCTGTAGTATTATATTGCGAGCAACACAAACACACGCCTTAGGTAAACCAAAAAATGGGCCTAGCGTTCGCAGCCTTTCATTAAATCCCTCCAGAGCCTCACAGAGAAAAGAGAATATAGCGTTTTCAGTTGTTTAAGCACTTCTAAAACCAAACGGTAAATTTGGCAAGAAATTGTGTGAATTGAGATGATTAATTATCCTTGTTATGTGTCTTTTTCAATAACTTTAGCAAACACCGATGGCATAGAAATAGGTCGAAAATTGTCTACATTACACCTTTCTCTTTTATTATAAAGTGGCTTCACTATCGCGTACTTCAATCTGTTAGGAAAAGTCCGGATATGGCTAATTACTGGGCTAACGTAAGCAGAACGTTACTTTAGCATTCGGTTAAATACTCCGTTATATCCATGAAAGCCCTTAATCTTTAGTGATTTAATAATTACCCAGTCTCCCCCATGTCAGTATCATGTGAGTGTATTTCAGGCAACAGTCTTGTTATTCCCTTTAGGAACTAAGCTTCTATTTAGTTCACCTCCTATATTCAGAAAGTGAGCTAGCATTCTGTAACTTGCCCATGCCGTCCTTATGCGAGAAGAACGTTAGAGACAGGTGAATCGTTCTGCTGTCTGCCGCAGATGCTCTTTCCGTAAACTCCCACAATAGCGTTTCGCTAAAATTTTTTATTCCTTCCAAAGGTTCCCATCAGTGCTTAGTGAGCATTTCCTTAACATTCTTGCACTGATCCACCCGATCGATGACAAAGTTAGCTATCTTCCTATTAATCCGACCTGGCGGGGATGCCAAATGTTTGAGCATCACTCAGTAATTTGCCACACTAGCTTTCACTACGCGTTGTCGTCTCCCACAGGTCTCCCACTAAACCATACTCGGCATTATGCATTCTCTACAACTGACCTTATGTGCTCGTTCCATTTCGTTTCGCAGTGTCACGCCTCGACATTTAATTGAAGTGATCGATTCCGTCCGTATAAAATTAGTATTGAATTCGAAAATTTCAGTAATATTTCTCTTAGCCATATGCATCAACTTTTACTTATCAACATTTAAAGTAAGCCACCACTCATCACAACAAGTAGGAACTGGCCCAGGTCGCCTAGTCACTACATTTTGAGATTCGATGCACGTTTGAGGTAGGCCTTGGCTGATCACAGCCCAAAAAAAGTGTCCTTCAAAAATAGAAGTATAAGGAAAAAGTGGACACTTTCCACCTATTTCAAAACTGCACTTATTCCTTCGATGAAAAACGCCGCTGCCTTGATTGACTACAGAACACTGCGGAGATTAAAGCGTGAATGCCGCAAACGTTTATCCTGGGATCAGAGTGCATGAAATTCTCCTGCACGCCCCCGAGTGTTTTCAGAATCAACAGGAGGCTGCTGATGTAGCAGCAGGGTGATGACGTAGCGTGACGCGGAAGAAGGCAGCAGCTCGATGGAGAAGCACCGGCAAGTTCAAGATGTTAGTCGTGCAGTAAGAACAGATCGTGGCGGCAGATAACGCTGGCCAGCTGCTGTGCAGACTTGAAACCAAATACACAGCGTGACTGGCGACGATGGAGACACGCTGCCAGAGGGCAAGATGGCCTCCCAGTGGCGTCAGCATGGCTGTAGCAATGTGTCAGGTCGTTCACCTACGCACAGAGCGTTTACGTACCGCGCGCGGCCAGGTAACACGCAGTAGAAGACACAGTGGCAGCGTATACTTCACTGGCATAAGCACAGATCGGAAACAAGGGATGAGGAAATACTACTGACAATGCATACCATACCACACGAGACTGTTGTCAAGGAGAGGTCGCGGGCCCCATGACGTTGAGACCACGACAGGAGACATAAACACGCAAATATGACAATCAGAGAAAAGAAGAAGGAAAGAATGCAGCCAACATTTACATACAACACTCCATAGTTTGACGGTGGAGAAATACCGCACTTTTAGTCTTTTTGAAGCGACAAATTCACACAGTTAGTACAGTGTGTTGTCGGCGTCAGTTTTTCCGCCAACCATATAGTTTGCTATATACTTATATGATGTGGTGTCTGTCCTTCGGACATGTCCGAAACAACAGAAACCATATCCATATAAGTATATACACTACTGGCCATTAAAATTGCTACACCAAGAATAAATGCAGATCATAAACGGGTATTCATTGGACAAATATATTGTACTAGAACTCACATGTGATTACATTTTCACGCAATTTGGGTGCATAGATCCTGTGAAATCATTACCCAGAACAACCACCTCTGGCCGTAATAACGGCCTTGATACGCCTGGGTATTGAGTCAAACAGAGCTTGGATGGCGTGTACAGGTACAGCTGCCCATGCAGCTTCAACACGATACCACAGCTCATTAAGAGTAGTGACTGGCGTATTGTGACGAGCCAGTTGCTCGGCCACCATTGACCAGACGTTTTCAATTGGTGAGAGATCTGGAGAATGTGTTGGCCAGGGCAGCTGTCGAACATTTTCTGCATCCAGAAAGGCCCGTACATGACCTGCAACATGCGGTCGTGCATTATCCTGCTGAAATTTAGGCTTTCGCAGGGATCGAATGAAGGGTAGAGCCACGCGTCGTAACACATCTCAAACGTAACGTCCACTATTCAAAGTGCCGTCAAAGCGAGCAAGAGGTGACCAAGACGTGTAACCAAGGGCACCCCATACCATCACGCCGGGTGATACGCCAGTATGGCGATGACGAATACATGCTTCCAATGTGCGTTCACCGCGATGTCGCCAAACACGGATGCGACCATCATTATGCTGTAAACAGAAACTGGATTCATCCGAAAAAATGACGTTTTACCATTCGTGCACCCAGGTTCATCGTTGAGTACACCATGGCAGGCGCTCCTGTCTGTGATGTAGCGTCAAGGGTAACCGCAGCCATGGTCTCCGAGCTGATAGTCCATGCTGCTGCGAACGTCGTCGAACTGTTCGTGCAGATGGTTGTTATCTTGCAAACGTCCCCGTCTGTTGAGTCAGGGATCAAGACGTGGCTGCACGATCCGTTACAGCCATGCGGATAAGATGCCTGTCATCTCGACTGCTAGTGATATGAGGCCGTTGGGATCGAGCACGGCGTTCCGTATTACCCTCCTGAACCCACCGATTCCACATTCTGCTAACAGTCATTGGATCTCGACCAACGCGAGCAACAATGTTGTGATACGATCAACTGCAATCGCGATAGGCCACAATCCGACGTTTATCAAACTCGGAAACACGATGGTACGCATTTCTCCTCCTTACACGAGGCATCACAACAACGTTTCACTAGGCAACGCCAGTAAACTGCTGTTTGTGTACGTGAAATCGGTTGGAAACTTCCCTCATGTCAGCACGTTGTAGGTGTCGCCACCGGCGCGGACCGTGTGTGAATGCTCTGAAAAGCTAATGATTTGCATATCACAGCATCTTCTTCCTTTCGGTAAAATGTCGCGTCTGTAGCACGTCATCTTCGTCGTGTAACAATTTTAATGGCGAGTAGTGTAGTTCTGGCAATACCGGCCATGACCTTCTTCTTCTGTGCGGATTCACATATATTCCCCGAACTCTTACGGGACTTGGTAAGAATGTTTTCGACGAGTAATGAGTGTGTTGGGGTGGGACACTACGAATGTAGTGTGTGGACATACAAGGTGAGAATGTGAGTCTCGTGGGAGGCGTGCACGAGATAGTCCCTGCATTCGCACTATCCTCTGTCTCCGTTGATGTATATCAGTGCCCGTGAGCAGCCGACGGTATTAATATAATTCTAATTTCGTTCTAGACGGCTGCAGACACCATATCTATATAAGTACAGTGTGATCAAAAAGTCAGTATAAATTTGAAAACTGAATAAATCACGGAATAATGTAGATAGAGAGGTACAAATT
This sequence comes from Schistocerca piceifrons, assembly GCF_021461385.2. Lineage (NCBI taxonomy): Eukaryota > Metazoa > Arthropoda > Insecta > Orthoptera > Acrididae > Schistocerca > Schistocerca piceifrons. The sequence continues at coordinate 106,765,437 of NC_060139.1, forward strand.
GACACACATGCTTGGAATGACATGGGGTTTTATTAGAACCAAAGCAATACAAAAGGTCCAAAATGTTCGACAGATGGCGCTTCGTCCGATCAGAATAGCAATAATTAGCATAACAAAGCAAAGATGATGTTCTTTACAGGAAATGCTCAATATGTCCACCATCATTCCTCAACAATAGCTGTAGTCGAGGAATAATGTTGTGAACAGCACTGTAAAGCATGTCCGGAGTTGTTGTGAAGCATTGGCGTCGGATGTTGGCTTTCAGCATCCCTAGATATATCGGTCGATCACGACACACTTGCGACTTCAGGTAACCCCAAAGCCAATAATCGCACGGACTGAGGTCTGGGGACCTGGGAGGCAAAGCATGACGAAACTGGCCGCTGAGCACACGATCATCACCAAACGACGCGTGCAAGAGATCAAATGGTTCAAATGGCTCTGAGCACTATGGGACTTATCATCTGTGGTCATCAGTCAGTCCCCTAGAACTTAGAACTACTTAAAACTAACTAACTCAAGGACATCACACACATCCATGCCCAAGGCAGGATTCGAACCTGCGACCGTAGCGGTCACGCGGTTCCAGACTGAAGCGCCTAGAACCGCACGGCCTCACCGCCCGGCCGCAAGAGATCTTTCACGCGTCTAGCAATATGGGGTGGAGCGCCATCCTGCACAAACATCGTATGTTCCAGCAGGTGTTTATCAGCCAGGCTGGGGATGATGCGATTCTGTAACATATCGACGTACCTCTCACCCGTCACGGTAGCAGTTACTGACGTTTTGCTGTCCAGCGCCATCTGTCGGACATTTTGTGAACTTTGTTTTTTTTTTGTTCTAATAAAACCCCATGTCATTCCAAGCATGTGTGTCAATTTTTACCTCTCTATATACATTATTCCGTGGTTTATTAAGCTTCCAAATTTATACTGACTTTTTGATCACCCGGTATATAGTTCTGGCAATATCGGCCATGACCTTCTTCTTCTGTGCGGATTGACATATATTCCCCGAACTCTTGCGGGACTTGGTAAAAATGTCTTCCACGAGTAATGAGTGTGTTGGGGTGGGACACTACGAATGTAGTGTGTGAACATACAAGATGAGAATGTGAGTGTTGCGGGAGGCGTGCGCGAGATAGTCCCTGCAGTCACACGATCCTCAGTGCCGTCGGTGGCTCAGAAGGATAGTGCGTCTGCCACGTAAGCAGGAGATCCCGGGTTCGAGTCCCGGTCGGGGCACACATTTTCACCTGTCCCCGTTGATAAATATCACCGCCCGTGAGCAGCCGACGCTATTAATGTAATTCTAATATAGTTTGCTGTCCTTTATGAATCTTATTTCACGGTTCTGCACTGTTTTCTCTTTCGTTCCCTGCTGAAAGTTTTGCACCAACATAGGAGATGCTGTTTTTCTGGTCGTTTTTTAGTCTTTAATTTGTTGTATATTGTTCTCAATGATGCCCAGAAGTATGTGCCATTTTTTTCACAATAAAGCGGTACGAAATTGTTATACATAATGCTGTAAATTGGCAAAATGTGTAACTGCAACTACGAAGTCAGTCTTTTTCTTATTTTCCCTTATCCGTTTCTTCTACTGAGTCGGTACTGTTGAGAGGACTGAGGCAATGTTAGTGCTTGCTAGTGGCCGGTTACCCACTCCCCCTGGAACGATAACTTCTGTGTGTAGAATAAATCTATGGTCACGTGAGATAACTTTTGTCTGATGTCTATGTAGCGCGTGAGGCGCGATGTGGGTACCAGTCCGGTATTCATATGGTCGGATGTGAGAAACCGCCTGAAAACCAGATCCAGGCTAGCCGGCACACTGACCCTCGTCGTTGATCCGTAAGACGGTTTTGATACTGGGCATGTTCACGTCCCCGTATCCCGGAACCGTCGTTTTAACGCACTCAGATATCCCTGTGGGTCAACCAAGAATTTAATAGTTTCCACTTATTTCTTTTCTATTTCGCCATCCGACAACTACATCAATCAGGTATAAGATATCACTCAGTTCCTCCTCTGTAGCTAGTTCAATGATTGTAGATACTCTTTTTTACAAGTTTTGATTTTCGAGGAATTTTTTGCTCGATGCACCGCTTACGTTTTGGCAGAATTCTGGGTGCAAAACTATTAGGTTGCTGCATAAGTTTTTAGCGTTTTTGTTTTCCATGTTAGTATTCCGACAGCTATGGGCTTACGTTTTTGTCGATAGTATTTTTATTTGTTGTTCACTGTTGACATTATAGTTTACATATTGTCATTTTCTCATTTGGGGATGGTGAGTTGAGCTGTGGACATTAGAAAAACGGAGTGCCTAATGGAGAAATCGGAACATTTCCGACATATTCTTCTGTTGGAGTTGTGAGAGGGGTAACAGCATCGGGGGAACCCAGAAACATTTGTGTCGTGTATTGGGATAATGCCACTGGACAGAGCACAGCCTGAAAATATTTTTCTAGTTTTCAGGAGGATCGTTTTGACATTGGTGACTCGCCAAGTTCAAGTAGACTTCCGCTGTTTGACGAAGACCGTTTAAACGCATTAATCCACGTCAGTGTATTCGGAAACTGTCGAATTTGACAAACTCTGATCATTCCACCTTCGTGCGACACTTACATGCAATAGCAAAGGTTCAAAATCAGAAAAATCATTGGGTGGCCATATCTCTGCTTGCTCGTCATCAATTGGCTCGTGAACAACACCGACCATTCCTATCCTATAGTGTTACTGGTGATGAGAAATGGTGTCTCTATGCCAACATAAGGAAAAGAATGGAATGTTTGGGCCCAAACAAAGAAGCATGTCCCCGTACAAAGATCTCCTCGCATCCACAAAAGATAATGTTATGCTTCTGGTGGAACAGTGACGGAGTGATGTACTACCAAATGCTTGCCTGAGGTGTCACCATCACTGCTGACATTTATTGTCGACAACTGAGATGTCTTGCAGACGCAGTCCAAGAACAGCGACCAGGAAGAGAAGAAAGTGACGCTGCTCCACGATAACGCCAGCCCGCATTCTGCTAGACTGACAGGAAATGTTACATAGGAGTTGGGTTGGGAAGTCATTCCGCATCCACCTCATTCAACCTTGCGCTCTCAGATTTTCACCTTTCCCTCTCTCCGTCGAACAATCTTCATGAAATCACGTAATCGAAAAGTTACTCCAGAGTTGTTAGACTGTTGTAAATAGTGAAGGAGAATATAAAGTCTCTATTATGTGTATCTGTTGTGTTTATCAAACTTATGGAAAAACGGTACGAACTTACGTACCAACTCATTACATTAGCTAAAAAAGATTTACACCAACTGCGCATCTATGAATATGTGTAGACATAGCGTCATTAAGAGCAAGAAACTAAAGAATAAGCACTAAGAAACAAAAATAGAAACAAAAAACTTCTCTGAAAAATAAAAACAATAAGCAAAATACCGGCAGTCTGCTGGAAAATACAACTGTTTTGTGTATCTCAGAAATCCAAACCTGCTGCTGGGCTACATTCAACAGCCTTTTGCTCCACTGTGTCTACTGTGACATGTTTGTATCGTCCACTTGTCCACATTGTGGTCGAGACGCTGCTTCCTGAGATTCATTCTTGGGAGGCGGACTTCCTAACGCCATCCAGTGCGTGAGGTGCGTTCCTGCAGAAACGCTCTGCGAATTCCGTCCCATATATGCCCTCTGGAAAACGATGTCCACAAAGAGTGTGAGGTGGGTGCATGCGTTACCGTCTCAAAGGATGAAGCCATCGGCATAATGACGGCTGTAGGGCTGGACGACAGGTAAAACCAGACTTCCAACTCTCCACACTGCTGCCAGCAAAGTCGCTGTCCTTCTGCATGCCGTGCTCGCCCCTACATCCTCACCCAGTGTTGCCCACTCGCTGTCTTGCGGACCAGCGTCCTCCAGTTTCCTAGCAACGTGGTAGAGACATGCACAGGGCAGAAATTATCAATAACTGAGAGGCAAGGATTTTGAGTGGGCACAGCACAGCTTTACATCCAGTACAAAGGTGGATGTATCTAACGATTTCCTCTGGACAAAAAAAATATTGAGACATACATTGATGAGCCAAAACATTGATCTCTGACCACTGCGGGACTGAAGGCCATGTGGTGGTGTTGCAGGCACATGACACAATAAGGGAAGTAATGCTCAATTTTTATTTTCACAACATATTTATTCTTAAGAGATACAACACTTGCACAGTGGTAAGGGGAGATGGCTACGAATTGGCGTGGCAACTGTCGCAGTAGGGAAGTTGGACAGGAGCAGAAACGAAGAATGAACAAGTTGATACAGCAAGGAGAAGATATACTTAACTTGTGTTCGTCCAAGTGTACGAAGACTCATTACAAATTATGTAGCAAGAAACACGAGTCCAGCTCTCAGTGTCAACAAGCAAGAGGCTCTCTGAACTAAACAGGAACGACGGTGTCTTAGAGACGAGGCTCCAATTGCAGGTGGGCTGAGTGGATGCCTCCGGCGATCCCATATTGCGGCGGCTGAGAGCACTCATGGTACGATTCCACTGGAGTTGTGGCTCAGTGGGCATGCAACATTGGGTCCGCCAGATCCCGTGCGACTGCTGTTGGTGTCCAATGGAAATTTGGAATTCCATTAGTAACTGTAGACCGCCAATGGGGTGGTATCGGTACGTGAGATCACAAGTATAAATTCTCCTTTGACAAGTACTGCTCTTCTACATAATCTCCGTTGTGTTCTTTGGCATTTCGTCCTCATTGTGCAAGAGTGTGTAGTGCCTGTTGGTAAAAGCTCTTGTCCTGTGCTTGCAGCCATGTATTCTCTGTACGAATTACGCTCTCATCACCTTCAAAGGGTGTCTCACGAAGAGAATCCTTCATTGGAGATTCATCATGTCAGAAGTAGAGGCTGTGACAGGACGTCCCGAACACGTCCAATCACGGAGCTTAGTTTCTGCATTTCTTGGCTCTTTAACGTTCTGTACCCGTCACCTGTCAATAGTCTCACCAACTTCATCACTACCATATGGTGCACACAAAAATTTATGGATTTACGCCATGGTTTCTTTTTCCGCAACCAAGAATTAAATTATAACACGTTGCTTGTAATGACTTTGCTTTGATTCAGCTTTGATGGGTCACTAGAGCTCTGTTATCTGTCTGAACTATTCGAAACTTCGTACATTTGCAGAAGCAGCATCAGATTTGAAGCAACTAAACGTAAGTTTTCCTAGGCATATATTAGCGGTTGCAGATTTTAAAAAAATGTGCATTATTTATTGAGCGACCATCGTACGGGTATATTCGTATAACCGGAGCAGGGACGAATGGGGAAACATACTGTTGACGCTACGGGCCGAGAATGGGGAAATCCGCTGACATAAGCGACTTAGACAAAGAACAGACTTTTATGGAGTGCCACCTGTGAACGAACATCTCGGAAACGGCCGTCAGCTGTTCGCACGCCACAGTCGGGAACATATATGACAAGTGGTTAGAACATTGAGAAACCACGAGTAGGTGACGATGTGTTGAACCTCTGTGCCTCATCACGGAAAGTGGAGGTTGGAGTCTTGCCTGCTCTGTAAAGGACAGGCGTCTTCCTGTATCGGATATGACGACAGACGACAATGCTGGTTCAGGTACGTTTGGGAGCACACCGTTCAGTGCACATTATTGAATAGGGGGCTACGCAGCAGACGACACTTAGGAGTTTCCATTTTCGCTCACGACATTGTCAGTTATGATTGTAGTGCGCACAGGATCATTGATATTGGGCGTGGATCATAGAAAACATGCAAACGTGTCGATTGGTCGAATGAATTATGTTTCCTGAAGCTCTATTCCAGGACTGTCATACGTCAGGTTACCCACGGATGTGTACTAACGCTGGGAGCATCCATGGGCGTTCTTGGATTTTTTTACACACGTATCCGTGTTAAACCCGAACCTTTTATGTGCCTGGGAAAATTCGATTGATTAGAAACTGATTTTGGACAATGGAGAAAAGAACATCAATCGACGCGAAATCCGTCGTTTTATTACAGCATACGGGGGTTGTCCAGAAAGTAAGTTCCGATCGGTCGCGAAATGGAAACCAGAAACGTTTTATTTGCAACAGTTACGTACACTCTCCACCTACTTCTCTACATAGTCACCGCTCCAACTTCGAGTTTTGTCGTATTGTTATTTCAACTTTCTAATATCCTCGCCATAGAAAGCAGCCGCCTGTGCTTTCGGCCAGTTATCTGCACTGGTCTGCAGCTCGTTGTCTGTGGAAAAATTTTGTCTTCATAGTCAGCGGTTCTTGTGAGCAGAGACGAGACTCAGGGAGAGCCAATTACGGACTGTATTGTGGGTGATCAAACACTTCTGATCGGAAACGCTGCAGGAGCGTCTTCATTGCCCCTGCAGTGTGCGGCCGAGAATTGACATGAAGAAGGCAAAAATCTCTAAGCAGGCCCTCATACTTGGCGAGAGCCGCTATTCCCTACGCATCTTTACGTGCTCACTGTCACTCAAAACTGAAAAGAGCGATGCGACACTATTGACGGGCATACTAGAGATTTTGCCAAAGCTTTATCTGATTTTCCCAGTGGTTTCCATTTCGCGACTGATCGGAACTTACTCTCTGGACAACCCTCGTATCTAGAGTTCATCTATTACATAGTCATTTTCAGTGGTTCAAATGGCTCTGAGCACTATGGGACTTAACTTCTGGGGTCATTGGTCCCCTAGAACTTAGAACTACGTAAACCTAACTAACCTAAGGACATCACACACATCCATGCCCGAGGCATGATTCAAACCTGCGACCGTAGCGGTCGCACGGGTCCAGACTGTAGCGCCCAGAACCGCTCGCCCACTCCGGCCGGCCATTTTCAGTGCTTATAACAGGTGACATTAGTTCATGTCAGACCTCCGTACGCTCTACATCACCAATATTGTTTACTACGCGACACTTTGGACTAACATCACTCTTTGTTACACGCACTGAAGATGACTAAGTAATAGTAGAAATCTACACCAGCTGTAATAAAACGATGGCATTCACGATCGATTACTGTTCTTTTTTCCATTGCCTACACTTAACGATCGCTGCACACAACGGGACCAAACGGATTCCAATCAGATAAGGATATATTTTAATAAATATGAGTTGAAATGTACTACATGGAGGACGGCGCGCGGGTGGTTTCGTTCGTTTTGTATTAAAAAAAGCTGAAAGTACTCTTAGACGCTCTTCTATGCTCACATTTTCCATGGTTTTTTATTGAGAACAATGAGAAGTCGCTGACAATCGACAATCGTATGCACTGCCCCGCTCTCCATCGGCTAACTTATCATCGATAGACCATTTGTTCGGGATAACAATCCAAATGTACCGGGGTTTCAAAGCCTTTGTGCGGAGTCACGATTTACGTGAAGGCAGACCTACTGAAGGCTGATGGTCATGTCCACATACGCCGCCATCCAGGTGAACAGCTACTGGAAACATGTACAGCGCTACTGACGTAGGCCAATTGGGTTATTATTTTGCTGTGAGGAAGATTCACCTGTGCTTTGATGGGATCTGTAGTACCAACTGAATCTACCATCACTGATGTGGAATATCTCCATGAGTTAAGCTTCATGTCTTCCCCGACGAATGAGGTATTTTTCAGCAAGGTAACTGTTCGTTTGATCTACCATTTTTACACAGGAACAGTCAGTCTGCTCATCTGATTTTTCATTTCGATCGCTTCATAGACACGTCCAAACACAATAATTTTAATGTATCACGTAGACCCGTCTAACTGAGCTGCTTCCATGCCACCGTGGTACATACACTACTGGCCATTAAAACTGCTACATCACGACGAAATGCAGATGATAAACGGGTATTCATTGGACAAATATACTAGAACTGACACGTGATTACACTTTCACTAAATTTGGGTGCATAGATCCTGAGAAAATAGTACCCAGAACAACCACCTCTGGCCGCAATCACGGCCTTGATACGCCTGGGCATTAGGTCAAACAGAGCTTGGATGGGGTGTACAGGTACAGCTGCCCATGCAGCTTCAACACGATACCAAAGTTCATCAAGAGTAGTGACTGGCGTATTGTGACGAGCCAGTTGCTCGGCCACCATTGACTAGACGTTTTCAATTGGTGAGAGATCTGGAGAATGTGCTGGACAGGGCAGCAGTCGAACATTTTCTGTATCCAGAAAGGCCCGTACAGGATTTGCAACATGCGGTCGTGCATTATCCTGCTGAAATGTAGGCTTTCGCAGGGATCGAATGAGGGGTAGAGCAGACATACGGGTCGTAATACATCTGAAATGTAACGTCCACTGTTCAAAGTGCCGTCAATGCGAGCAAGAGGTGACCGAGACGTGTAACCAATGGCACCCCATACCATCACGCCCGGTGATACGCCAGTATGGCGATGACGAATACACGCTTCCAATGTGCGTTCACCGCGATGTCGCCAAACACGGATGCGACCATCATGATGCTGTAAACAGAACCTGGATTCATCCGAAAAAATGACGTTTTACCATTCGTGCACACAGGTTTGTCGTTGAGTACACGAACGCAGGCGCTCCTCTCTGTGATGTAGCGTCAAGGGTAACCGCAGCCATGGTCTCCCAGCTGATAGTCCATGCTGTTGCGAACATCGTCGAACTGTTCGAGCAGATGGTTGTTGTCTTGCAAACGTCGCCATTTGTTGACTCATGGATTGAGACGTGACTGCACGATCCGTTACAGCCATGCGGATAAGATGCCTGTCATCTCGACTGCCAGTGATACGAGGCCGTTGGGAACCTGCACGGCGTTCCTTATTACCCTCCTGAACGCACCGATTCCATATTCTGCTAACAGTCATTGGATCTCGACCAGCGCGAGCAGCAATGTCGCGATACGATAAACCGCAATCGCGATAGGCTACAATCCGACCTTTATCAAAGTCGGAAACGTGATGGTACGCATTTCTCCTCCTTACACGAGGCATCACAACAACGTTTCACCAGGCAACGCCAGTCAACTGCTGTTTGTGTATGAGAAATCGGTTGGAAACTTTCCTCATGTCAGCACGTTGTAGGTGTCGCCACCGGCGCCAAACTTGCGTGGATGCTCTGAAAAGCTTATCATATGCATATAACAGCATCTTCTTCCTGTTGGTTAAATTTCGTGTCTGTAGCACGTCATCTTCGTGGTGTAGCAATTTTAATGGCCATTAGTGTATATTTCACTGCTTCGACATATATCAGCGGAGCGCGTCACATGACCGCTGATACCAGTTTGCGAGTGTCTATAGCGTTCCAAAGCGACTGGTTAGCGCATTTGAGGGCGACTAATGATTTGTCGTGCGAACTTACGGTTACAAGAAGTCCTTTTTACACTTCTGAGACGCGGTCAATAAAGAATAGAAAGCGGTGGCCCACAGTACAATGTCAAAAGTGTCCTCCTATACAGGACCTAACAGCACTATTGGAGCCCACTGAAACTGACACCGATTGAGATCCGCAGTGGCCGGCCGGAGTGGCCGAGCGGTTCTGGCGCTACAGTCTGGAGCCGCGCGACCGCTACGGTCGCATGTTCGAATCCTGCCTCGGGCATGGATGCGTGTGATGTCCTTAGGTTAGTTAGGTTTAAGTAGTTCTTAGTTCTAGGGGACTGATGACCTCAGATGTTGAGTCCCATAGTGCTCAGAGCCATTTTGATCCGCAGTGTTCCATTTCCGCGCAAGACACGGGACAGAGCAGGCTTCTTTTACGCAATCGCTGGGCCACGGCGTCACGGAAGCCATTTCTCCGACCTAAGAGTGTGATTGCGTGTATCTCGAGCGTGCAGGTGTCTGGCCAGACATCTCTTGTGGAATCTCCATCCACCTCCTCATGTTTACCCTGGCGGCCACACCGTTTGGTTACCTTAGCCGCGATTAATTCGCGCGATCCAACAGATGGGCGCAAATACGGCAAGCGGCGAGTTAGTCTCCTGCGTGCTAGGCTTCCCTTGATCTTTGCAGCAATTTGATATCTGCTCGTAATCGTGCGCACGATTCCTCTATTTCGCTGGACTCTGTGACGTCTACGTGCCAGAAGCCACTCGGCTCGTGGTGCAAGTTTGCTTGTACTTTAGAATAAGAGTATATACTCGAAATAGCTTCACAAACAAGCAGACGTGATGGAGTCTGCAAGCATACTGAAATTATCAGCACCGCTAGTCATCATTCTCTTGCTAGGTGCTCTTTCTGTATTCAGTGAATAGCGGATAATTTTTTCAGTGCTGACTGTTTGCTGTCAGCGTGTAATATCACTCAAAATATGCAAGTATATTACGCGTGTACAGTAGCTGCTGTTTTCGTGGGGTCTCCTGGGTGTAGATGAATCGATGGAAGTCGTTCTGTGTCAGCCTGCTTCCGGTCATTGCTAAATTTAGTAGGCAACTAATACTGTTTCTGGTAACGCTGTGGGTGTACTTTTGTGATTTGTAGAAACAAGATTTCAGATTCGACTATACAAAGCAGGTATGGGAACGCTGCCTCTTTGTGTCACTTCCGCTTTCGCTGTGGTGCAAAATGTAGGAACAAGTTTGTTCTTTTGTACGTTGTAAAGGAGTTTTGGTATTTGGGGAGCAAAATAACTGATGATGGTCGAAGTAGAGAGGATATAAAATGTAGACTGGCAATGGCAAGGAAAGCGTTTCTGAAGAAGAGAAATTTGTTAACATCGAGAATAGATTTAAGTGTCAGGAAGTCGTTTCTGAAAGTATTTGTATGGAGTGTAGCCATGTATGAAAGTGAAACATGGACGATAAATAGTCTGGACAAGAAGAGAATAGAAGCTTTCGAAATGTGGTGCTACAGGCGGATGCTGAAGATTCGATGGGTAGATCACATAACTAATGAGGGAGTATTGAATAGGATTGGGGAGAAGAGGACTTTGTGGCACAAATTGACTAGAAGAAGGGATCGGTTGGCAGGACGTGTTCTGAGGCATCAAGGGATCACCAATTTAGTATTTGAGGCCAGCGTGGAGGGTAAAAATCGTAGAGGGAGACCAAGAGATGAATACACTAAGCAGATTCAGAAGGATGTAGGCTGCAGTACGTACTGGGAGGTGAAGAAGCTTGCACAGGCTAGAGTAGCACGGAGAGCTGCAGGAAACCAGTCCCAGGACAAGACCACAACAACAACATGCCTAGCTAGACTCGTCTATGTGCAACATAGAGGTCTCGTAAATCACCTTCCAGCTATTCTTTATCGAAATTTTAAGTTATTGTGAACACATAAAAGTGATATAATCGTCATCGTCCTGATGTCAACTGATATTGTGCGTACTGCGTTTGTAGTGTGTGCTGTTGATTCTTACGGAGACATGGGTGAACAGTATGGTATTTACTTTTTCATTACGAAAAAAGGAAGAATGCATAAACAAGACGGGACTGTATACGCTGGGTATACATCGAACGACTTCGCGGTCTTTTTAACACAATGGCCTTGGCTCTAATTCAGATTCGGCCATATGGAATTACGTTTCTCCGCAGTTTTCCCAAATTATTTCAAGAAAATGACGGACTGTTCCTTCTTGAAGCCCGCAGCCCATCATTTCTACCAGCCATGTCAAAATAGTACGTAAATACCCGAACATCTGAATTACGTAATTCATTCTTAAAATGTAATACATGTGACATGTGCAGTATCCTTGTAAACATGATACATGGTTGAATAAAATTACTGCTGCTGCTACTGCTACTATTGAAAAATTTATCGGGCTTAATTTACGTAGGTCAACGGTATACATCAAATGGTAAAGCAGTAGTGAACGAAAACAAAGGCAACTGTAACTTAAGCTCAGTTCTCATTTTTCGTTGATGAAAGTCAAACGAACATCCACTTTTAAACCGTTTAGAGGATCCAAACCCCTCTGCAACGAAGTTACTTCCTGATGATAAAATCTTAAATCCTCTCGCGTTTACAGCCGAGTCAACGCGTTTCAGCAAGTGTCTTGCCATCTTCAGGCGAAGTGTAGGGTTCACGTATCGTCCGGGTCTCTACAGCCGCTGGACCCCGGGCTTCTCTGCATCCTCGGTACCGGTCGGGCAGATCAGGCGCGAGCGGAATCGGCGCGGCGACGCGTAGTGGGCGGTGGAAGAAGGGTGGGGAGGGGCGGGGGGGGGGGGGGGAGCCGCGGCGCCTGGTCCCGGCATCTCATCTCGGTGCGGCCTGTTTATTTATCAGTCGGCCCCGTTCTGCCTTCATCGGTTCGCTCTGTTGTGTCGCACGAGGTGCTGAATTAGAAGCCGCTATCCCGGTTGACCACGTCATCATTGACTCGTATCTCCACTGCTTCTTTAATAATAGAGTCCCAGAAACCTTTCACTCTATACAGCATCTTGGTTTATTCAGATCGAAACGTGTGTTCATCATTGAGGCTGTGCCCCGCTACCGTGGATTTTTCCTTTTGTCCGAAGCGAACGCTTCTCACATATTCAAAAAAGCGTTGTCTGATGCAAGGTTGTGTCTGTCCGATATATTATTTTCCACAGTCACAGGAAATGCTGCAGACATCCGGCGTTCTTAGACCCAAGTTGTCCTTCATTGAGCCCAGCATATTCCTGATTTTTGCTGGATGACAGAAGATGGTTTTGATCTTGTTCTTTTCCAGTATTGTGGCAATCTTTGCCGTGGACGGCCCTGCGTACGAGAGGAACGCCAGAGCTTTGTTGCTCTCTTCTTCTCGGAGGTCCTCCTTCTTCTCCTTGCTCATCTTGAGAGAGCGTCTAATCTGCGTTTCAGTATAGCCATTCTTCTGGAAGGATTTCTTCAGGTGCAGCATCTCAATAGGTAGCCAGTCCTTGCTGCATATGTCATGAACTCTGTGGACAATGGTAGTGAGCACGGATTTTCGTTGTGCTGGGTGATTGCAGCTGTTGGGGTTGAGGTACAGATCTGTGTGTGTTTTTTTCGGTAGACCGTTTTCTTTTTTATTAGGATGCGAGGTGCCGGGGCCAGCAATGTATTTAACACTAAATTCGTCTAGAATCTTCATATGGAAATGATGCTCTAAGCCTCCTCTTTTCTAATTCCGACTTTTGCTGTTGCACATGGATTAAGAAGCAGCGCGAACTGACTGCAATCGACTCTGCAAGTGGAAGAGAAAAGAGTTTGACACCTGCAATAATTTAATTTGATAGAAATTAATTTGATAAAGGAAAGTTTCATTAACGTAGTGAGAAATGAAAGGGTTGCTCTACCGATCTACAGAATGAAAGTTATTTCCAAAATACAATTTGATTTATTATGGCTAAACTCAAAGTAATAAATAAAACACATGAAACATTTACAATACGTCAAACTGAGTACTCAAATAAATGCTGTGAAGGTGAAGTTGTCCATAAACTAGCTTGTGACATTTATGACCAAGTGGTATGTGGAGCAAATTCCTTGCAACTTCCTAGCCATACAAATGCGCCTCTGAGGGAGATGAAGAAGGCTCGCCACACAATCACTGACGGTACAGTGATTGATTTTAACAAGCGAAGTCACACAGTAACTCCGATACAGTCAACTTTAGCCAAAACTGCTCAAGATGGACAACATAGGCCGCTTGTACGCAGAACGCTCAATTGCCAACGTTGAAGTCGAAACTTCAGCAACTTCGTCAAACAGTTACAATTAAATGAAAGTATATTAGACAGCCAACGGAAGGCAGGCTGTCAGAGCAGCGAGGGCTCAGTCTTGTAACCTACTCCGACCAAAAGGCGAGAGCCGACTTTACCAAGAGCACCCGTACAAGCCGAACACAGAACATTACCGCCCCCACCACAGTGGCCGTGGTTAAACGTGGCAATCAGCAACTCGAAAACCGGTGGAAAATTCCACTCTATTGCCGAAGCACTACTATTCCACCAGTGGGAATACTTGAGGCCAATTTCTGCGCCGATTTTGTTACGTCACGGAGCTATCCCCATATCAAGCCAATCACAGTTATGATTTTGCGGAAAACGCGGGAATTTTCCAGCCAAGACTGCCTGGGAACACAAGGCATTCCCAAGCCTCGCTTGTAGCCCGTCAGAAAGCGTTTTCACTAAGTTTCTGCGAAGTAACGGAATCTTTAACCCCAGCCGCTCCTTCCGGCCCCTGTGGACGTGTCGCCCCCACTCTTATGACAATGTCGGCGTCTGGACAGCATCCACACAGCTCCCTCACACCTGTCGGCATAACCCTTTCAAGATCAGCAGCACCCGCCTGTCATCGGATCACCCGGGTTACGAGAGATGCTGCGTGGGAAGTCTGAGTGTGAAGGAATAGCAACTTTTCACCGCGTGCAATTAGAGAGGAAATATTGATATCTTCTGGGTTCTCAATAATAGCCTTGTAATGACCATACTCGGCTATACTTCCCCAAATCAAATTACTCAGAGTAAGATATAAATATGAGAAGGGATAAGTCACTGTGTGCATCGTAAAGGCATGCCACCTCTCAAGGATATCGAAGAAGAGTAGGCACCCATTTTCTTCTAATTCCGTTGTGAGCATGATGTTCTTGTGTATGCTCTTCAGATTGTTGAGAAATTCTTTTAGGGTGTCCTCGCTGTGCCGACAGACCGCGGAAGTATTGTCCACGTACCGATAAAAGACCTTGGGTTTAAGGCAAGCCGTCTCCAGGACGATATCCTTTAAGTATTCCATGTACAGGTTGGCGATACATGGTGCCAATGGACATCACATAGCGACTCCACCTACCTGTTGGTAAAACTTGCCCCCACACTGGAAATACGTGGTTGTGAGCGCGTGGCGGAATAATTCCACTGCGTCGTCGTCGAAATGATTCTCCAGTCGTTTCAAGGAGTCTTAGCGGTACCTTCGTGAAGAGGGATGTAACGTCAAAGCTGACCTATAGCATAGACCAAATTAGAATGCATGAAAAAAGGTAAAGAAATGCAAAACAAATAGAACAACTCTTATTCGATCGCATCTGATGTATATCGGTAAGAACCGTCACGGGTGGCTGCCAACAGAACACTGGGCGCGTGCGTGGCAAACGGCGGTCGCGGCCAATGCAGAAGAAACAGACGGCGCGGAAAATTGTGAGTAATCTGAATATGAAGTTTGTCAGACGTCCTTACAATAGAGATATAATGTTCAAAACTTCAATAATAACTGTTGAAATATAACAGGCATCCATTAGTTGTATAGTAGACAGTCAAAATGAGGAGAGAATATTACTATGCTTCAACTCGGTTTGGCTATTTAAGATACATTCTGTATGATATTTCTCCATTATCCATCATCCACTTACGAGGGCAAAACCATACCATCACTAATTTGTCAAATATCTTAAATGTTTTACTACGCCAAATCAAAGGTATTTGAAGAAATTGGGATTTTGAGAAACGGGAATTTCTTCCGCCTAGATTCACGTCATTTCTAAAACAGTTTTCATAATTTCCAAATCCCTCATGTGCTATTCTTCTTTATTTAAATGTACCTGAAGCTCTACCACCGTGAAACTGACAGCACTATTAAAGTATCATACAACAGCCGTTAAAGGTTTATTTTCAAGAATGCAAATCATCAGCTGCGGATGGCCATATTATAAAGTTTGTTTTCTCCGTCTTTGCTTTTATTCATTTGATTTTCTTCTAGGTCTACTCTTTAGCAATAGAAAACTGTTGACCTTTCTGTTCATTTGATAGCATGTCGTTTTGATGGACCCTCAAATTTAAGTCTCCGTAATATTACTCCTCATTTTGCACTGTAATACGTCAGACATTCTAAATTACCACCAACTGCAACAAGAAGACATAGTAGAATCACACACTTTTTAAATGAGGAGAGCTCCATACATTTTAACAACCGATGTTCTTCAAAAGTTGTCCCAAGTGCAACGGAACTAATTGTGTTTTAATTTTTCCTTGGTGATCAAATAAAATGTTTCTGTCCATAAAAAAAACCTGTATCTTTTCTGTACGGTATGTTAAGATAAAGATACTATACATGAAACACTCTCTCTTGCTGCAACGGCAGCACGAATGGGACTTTCTTTTCGTCGGTTGTGACGATGGATGAGACGTGGATGCCATTTTTCAGTCCAGAAACAAAGCACCAGTCAGCTCAATGGAAGCACACAGATTCACCACCACCAAAAAAATTTCGGGTAACCGCCAGTGCTGAAAAAATGATGGTGTCCATGTTCTGGGACAGCGAGGGCGTAATCCTTACCCATTGCGTTCGAAAGGGCACTACAGTAACAGGTGCATCCTACGAAAATGTTTTGAAGAACAAATTCCTTCCTGCACTGCAACAAAAACGTCCGGGAAGGGCTGCGCGTGTGCTGTTTCACCAACACAACGCACCCGCACATCGAGCTAACGTTACGCAACAGTTTCTTCGTGATAACAACTTTGAAGTGATTCCTCGTGCTCCCTACTCATCTGACCTGGCTCCTAGTGACTTTTGGCTTTTTCCAACAATGAAAGACACTCTCCGTGGCCGCACATTCACCAGCCGTGCTGCTATTGCCTCAGCGATTTTCCAGTGGTCAAAACAGACTCCTAAAGAAGCCTTCGCCGCTGCCATGGAATCATGGCGTCAGCGTTGTGAAAAATGTGTACGTCTGCAGGGCGATTACGTCGAGAAGTAACGCCAGTTTCATCGATTTCGGGTGTGTAGTTAATTAGAAAAAAAATCGGAGGCCTTAGAACTTGAATGCACCTCGTACATGGAGTGATGTATTTCCAACAATATTACTCGGCTTCCGTTACTCCGTCTGGAATGAAAGCAGTTCTACAATGTTACGGCGTAAAGTTAAGCGCCGGCACGCCAATCGGAAACGAGAGAGCAGAGAGGGCTGTGAAGAAGACGTCAGCCAATTGGTCGCTGACCGACACGTGTCCTTGAACACTACGCGGCGCCAGCGGCCTGTATGCGAAGAGGAAATAAGCGCCGTGCCGACTGATCGCGGCCAACGACTACAGCAGCATCGAGATTGGGCACTCCAAGGCCAGCGGCGTAGGAATGGTATATACTGAAGAACATTGTTTATTTTGCATGTCGCCCTTTGCTTGCGACACATCTGTATTTCTCAAAGTTAAGTTGTTGTTGTTGTTGTGGTCTTCAGTGCAGAGACTGGTTTGATGCAGCTCTCCATGCTACTCTATCCTGTGCAAGCTTCTTCATCTCCCAGTACCTACTGCAACCTACATCCTACTGAATCTATTTAGTGTATTCATCTCTTGGTCTCCCTCTGCGATTTTTACCCTCCACGCTGCCTTCCAATACTAAATTGGTGAACCCTTGATGCCTCAGAACATGTCCTACCAACCGGTCCCTTCTTCTAGTCAAGTTGTGCCACAAACTTCTCTTCTCCCCAGTCCCATTCAGTACCTCCTCATTAGTTACGTGATCTACCCATCTAATCTTCAGCATTCTTATGTAGCAACACATTTCGAAAGCTTCTATTCTCTTCTTGTCCAAAATATTTATCGTCCACGTTTCACTTCCGTACATGGCTACACTCCATACAAATACTTTCAGAAACGACTTCCTGACACTTAAATCTATACTCGATGTTAACAAATTTCTCTTCTTCAGAAACGCTTTCCTTGCCATTGCCAGTCAACATTTTATATCCTCTCTACTTCGACCATCATCAGTTATTTTGCTCCCCAAATCGCAAAACTCCCTTACTACTTTAAGTGCCTCATTTCCCAATCTAATTCCTCAGCATCACCCGACTTAATTCGACTACATTCCATTATCCTCGTTTTGCTTTTGTTGATGTTCATCTTATATCCTCCTTTCAAGACACTATCCATTCCGTTCAACTCCTCTACTAAGTTAAGTATGGTAATTTATTTTCTGTAATAAAACTCATTAATACGATTTGCGCTCAATTGTTGTCTAGCGATCCGAGAAGCAGTTTTCCTAGACACCACATCTTTGACAACTGGGCAGGATTCAACGTACAATATCAGAAATTTTGTGTGGTACTACACTGAAATTTACTCAGGTCAGAATTAAAGATAAACTAATCATCATTTCAATTGATCCACTGAAGGCAGGGGTTGTCGGGGGTGAGGAGGGTCGTGGGGGGAGGGGGAGCGGTGCACGAGTGCCTGCAGGGCGTCATATAAAAAATGTATACTGTGACTGAAAAGTACACTACTGGCCATTAAAATTACCACACCACGAAGATGACGTGCTACAGAGACGAAATTTAACCGACAGGAAGAAGATGCTGTGATATGCAAATGATTAGCTTTTCAGAGCATTCACACAAGGTTGGCACCGGTGCCGACACCTACAACGTGCTGACATGAGGAAAGTTTCCAACCGATATCTCATACACAAACAGAAGTTGACCGGCGTTGCCTGCCGAAATGTTGTTGTGATGCCTCGTGGAAGGAGGAGAAATGCGTACCATCACGTTTCCGACTTTAATAAAGGTCGGATTGTAGCTTATCGCGATTGAGGTTTATCGTATCGCGACATTGCTGCTCGCGTTGGTCGAGATCCAATGACTGTTAGCAGAATATGGAATCGGTGGGGGAAGGAGGGTAATACGGAGCGCCGTGCTGGATCCCAACGGCCTCGTATCACTAGCAGCCGAGATGACAGGCATCTTATCCGCATGGCTGTAACGGATCGTGCAGCCACGTCTCGATCCCTGAGTCAACAGATGGGGACGTTTGCAGCAGCATGGGCTATCAGCTCGGAGACCATGGCTTCGGTTATCCTTGACGCTGCATCACAGACAGGAGAGCCTGCGATGGTGTACTCAACGACGAACCTGGGTGCACGAATGGCAGAACGTCATTTTTTCGGATGAATCCTGGTTCTGTTTACAGCATCTTGATGGTCGCATCCGTGTTTGGTGACATCGCGGTGAATCCACATTAGAAGCATGTATTCGTCATCGCCATACTGGCTTATCACCCGGCCTGATGGTATGGGCTGCCACTGCTTACACGTCTCGGTCACCTCTTGTTCGCATTGGCGGCACTTTGAACAGTGGACGTTGCATTTCAGATGTGTTACGGCCCGTGACTCTACCCTTCATTCGATCCCTGCGAAACCCTACATTTCAGCAGGATAATGCACGACAGCATGTTGCAGGAAACAGAAAATGTTCGACTGCTGCCCTGGCCAGCACATTCTCCAGATCTCTCCCCAATTGAAAACGTCTGGTCAATGTGGTGGAGCAACTGGCTCGTCACAATACGCTAGTCACTACCCTTGATGAACTGTGGTATCGTGTTGAAGCTGCATGGGCAGCTGTATCTGTACACACCATCCAAGCTCTGTTTGACTCAATGCCCAGGCTTATCAAGGCCGTTATTACGGCCAGAGGTGGTTGTTCTGCGTACTGATTTCTCAGGATCTATGCACCCAAATTTAGTGAAAATGTAATCACATGTCAGTTGTAGTATAATATATTTGCCCTATGAAAACCCGTTTATCATCTGCATTTCTTCTTGGTGTAGCAATTTTAATGGCGAGTAGTGTAGGTTATTTATTCTAAGCAGTTCCATATTGTATGTTCGCTTACGAAAATATCTTTGAAAAGTGTATCAAACTCTCTGCTGGTTACTGCGTGTAGTTTGCTTTTTTGAGAGCAAGGTGGTAAAAGAGTGAGAAGGGTGCTACCAAATAACAAGTGTTGCAATGAAAGACGGTGTTTGGCTTAATGAGAGTTGGTACTAAGCTTAGTTAATGAGTTCCCACAGTCAAGAAGTTAAAGTTTGAATACGAACTTGTCATTAGAACGGTAGGACATTTTTGTTACACGTTACGGTTCGTGGAATGAATGTCAATGAATAAGTCCATTATGACAGTGCGAACGACGAAAAGAAGCGGCTATCGTAAAATAATAATAGTTAATAAACGTGATCACCACGGATGTTGCTTTGAGTTTGGTAACTGCAGAAAAAAGTTAAAAACAAAAGAGGAAAGGTTTGATCCTATGCATTTAGAACAGCTTAAGTTTTATGCAGCTTCAGTAGAAATGCAGCATGAATGAGTCCTGGAGAAATCATACTTCTAAGAATAAATTATTCCATTTACCTCCACTTTTAAGAAATGTCATAGGGAAGTGAACGTTGACTGCTAAATGCCAAAGTGATTGGTTACAATCACACCTCGCAAATTCAGAAAACGAATGACTGCACGCTGTTCAAGTAAGGAAAACGTCGCCTTTTTAAGTATATAAAACAGTTCTCATTCTCGCCGCTGGCGGTAAAATTCCATCTGCTGTACGGTGCTGCCATCTCTGGGACGTATTGACAATAAACGCGGCCTCATTTTAAAACAATGCGCATGTTTCTATCTCTTTCCAGTCTGGAGAAAAAAAATCAGAGGCCTTAGAACTTGAATGCACCTCGTCGATGCAGCATTGGCTCGTAATGTACTATTCGGTGCAGGACGAAATCTCTCAATTTTTCCGTTACCTTGTGAATGGTATGCCGTAATCTTAGTTCCTTTACAGGTACAGATCTTTGCTAAGGTCTACTCGTCTGTACCTCTCGAAAATGTTCTTTAACAATGGAGAACATTTCAGTGGGTGATTTAGTATGCACTGTAATTTTATTCTTCTTACAGGCTGTAAATACCTTAGTCCATCATTGTGCGCCGTTCTTCACACTGGGCGAGATAAATTTGGACAATAAGAGCAAGGCGTTCGATACAGTTCCCCACAGTCGTTTAATGAACAAAGTAAGAGCATATGGACTATCAGACCAAGTGGCTAAATGGGGCAAATGGCTCTGAGCACTATGGGACTGAACTTCTGGGGTCATGAGTCACCTAGATCTTAGAACTACTTAAACCTAACTGACCTAAGGACATCACACACATCCATGCCCGAGGCAGGATTCGAACCTGCGACCGAAGCGGTCGCCCGGTTCCAGACTGTAGCGCCTAGAACCTCTCGGCCACACCGCCGGCTATCAGACCAATTGTGTGATTGGACTGAAGAGTTCCTAGATAACAGAACGCAGCATGTCATTCTCAATGGAGAGAAGTCTTCCGAAGTAAGAGTGATTTCAGGTGTGCCGCAGGGGAGTGTCGCAGGACCGTTGCTATTCACTATATATATATATATATATATATATATATATATATATATATATATATATATATATATATATATATATGACCTTGTGGATAACACCAGAAATTCACTGAGGCTTTTTGCGCATGATGCTGTGGTATATCGAGAGGTTGTAACAATGGAAAATTGTACTGAAATGCAGGAGAATCTGCAACAAATTGACACATGGTGCAAGGAATGGCAATTGAATCTCAATGTAGACAAGTGTAATGAGCTGCGAATACATAGAAAGAAAGATGCCTTATCATTTAGCTACAATATAGCAGGTCAGTAACTGGAAGCAGTTAATTCCATAAATTACCTGGGAGTAGGCATCAGGAGTGGTTTAGAATGGAATGATCATAAAAGTTGATCGTCGGTAAAGCAGATGCCAGACTCAGATTCATTGGAAGAATGCTAAGGAAATGCAGTCCGAAAACAAAGGAAGTAGGTTACAGTACACTTGTTCGCCCACTGCTTGAATACTGTTCACTGGTGTGGGATCCGTACCAGATAGGGTTGATAGAAGAGATAGAGAAGATCCAACGGAGAGCAGCGCGCTTCGTTACAGGATCATTTAGTAATCGCGAAAACGTTACGGAGATGATAAACTCCTGTGGAAGACTTTGCAGGAGAGACGCTCAGTAGCTCGGTACGGGCTTTTGTTGAAGTTTCGAGAACATACCTTCACCAAGGAGTTAAGCAGCATATTGCTCCCTCCTACGTATATCTTGCGAAGAGACCATGAGGATAAAATCAGAGAGATTAGAGCCCACACAGAGGCATACCGACAATCTTTCTTTCCAGGAACAAAACGAGACTGGAATAGAAGGGAGAGCCGACAGAGGTAATCAAAGTACCCTCCGCCACACACCGTCGGGTGGCTTGCGGAGTATGGATGGAGATGTAGATGTACTGATACCGTTCCAGTTCTCCCAGGAAACAAAAATCCCTGGAAGTACTAGGAGTCGAGTCCGGGTGATCCGCATGGCAATCAGACACGCTAAACAGACTTATTTTTCTTTCTTCTTCTTTGTATCTGTTTATCCGTCGTTTTACCTTCTCCACTTCTCTGCGGATGGCGCGTGACCCGTCTAGACAAAGTGTGGCCGGTCCCCTGGCCGAAAGCGCTAGGCTACCGTGCCGGCAGAATTGCCTGCGATAAGTGTTTAATCAACTCCAATGTGTAAACTGTTTGCACTAATAAACCCACCAAACAACAGCAATCAGCTAACTGTAGCGCTAAAGGTCCTCGCACTGACGCTTACATTGTTGGCAGTGTTGCTTTTCACTCGAGCTCTGTCCGCTTGCCAGCACTGTGCTCCATTAACACGTGGGCCTCGCTGCCTCGTTCTGCGCTTCGTTAATACCCACGAAACAGGATCCAAGAACGTCGTCTCATTGTCAAAAACGAATGTTAGCTACCCTTTCATCTTCGCCTTCCTCTTCTTCTCTATTACATATCTCGCATCTTGAGTCAATCTCTATCGGTTGGCTGTAGAACTGACAGCTGAAGTCTTCAAAAATTTTGTCAGGTATCTCCTATTATAGATTTTCCTCTTGCTTTCAGATGACCAATAGAACCTTATAATACAGTCTTCATTCGTAAGTCGTGATAAAGTATTTCAACCATCTCTAGCAACGACTTGATGTAGCAAAGCCATGCCGTGGCAGGCGAGGGCGACCGGGCGAGCGCGGTTGAGTTCGAGCTGAGCGGCCTTGCAGACAGCAGCAGCAGCGGTGTCGGCGTACCAGGAGCTGCTGAGCCGGCTGGGCTCGCCCGCGGGCGACACACTGACGCTCCGCTGCACTCAGCGAAGCACTGTAAACTACATGAATAAATGAATGCTTCCAGATACCGCTGTATCACTCTGCACTTCCCCTTGACGCTCTTGAACTTGTTCAGCCTCCTGGCAAAAGGCGGCGGTTGTTCCCGGCTTCAGCTCGACCATCTGGAGTCCCGGGTTCGACCATCCCGACACTCCGCAATATCACCAACAGTCGACTTGGAGAGCTTTAGAAGGGCTGAGACGTCACTGAAGTATTTGTTACTCAGGTGACACCCAACGACTAGTCCGCGTATTCACTGCGCTCTCCTGACGGACACCTTCTTCTGTTACTGCTTCTCTGTTGACAACACAATATTCCCCGCCTCCTATTATAATGGCGGGTGCGACTCTTGTTCTCGTGAGATCTGTTGGTCACTTCCGCATTACACAGAGTTATCTAGGCATTATAGGTCAGATTTTGTAATTTTCATCTTCTTCGTAGCGCTCATGTATTTCTCTTTCTTGCTCTCTGCAGGATGAGTATAAACGTTTTCTAGAAATAATTTTCGTATTATTCATAAAAACGAAGTAATACGCTGAAGAGCCAAAGAAACTGGTACATCTGCCTCATACCGTGTAGTTACTCCATGGGCACGCAGAACTGCCGTAGCACGGCGTGGCATGGACTCGACTGATGTCTGAAGTATTGCCGGAGGGAACTGACACCATGAATCCCGCAGGGCTGTCTATAAATCCGTAAGAGTACAAGGAGTCTCTGCTGACCAGCACGTTGCAAGTCATCACGGGTATGCTCAACAACGTTCATGTCTGGGGAGTATGGCGGCCAGCGGAAGTGTTTAAGCTCAGGAGAGTTGTTTCTGGAGCCACTCTGTAGCAATTCTGGACGTGTGGGGTGTCGCGTCGTCCTTCTGGGATCGCCCGAGTCCGTCGGGATGCACAATGGACATGAATGGATGCAGGTGATCAGACAGGATGCTTACATACGTGTCACCTGTCAGAGTTGTATCTAGACGTACAAGCGTCCCATATCACTCTAACTGCACCCCCCGCCCCTCCCCCCAAACCATTACAGAGCCTCCATCAGCTTGAACAGTCCCCTGCTGACATGCAGGGTCCATGGATTCATGAGGTTGTCTCCGTACCCTTACTCGTCCACCCACTCGATACAATTTGAAACGTGACTGTCCGACCAAACAACATGTTTCCAGTCATCAAGAGGACACTATACAGTAGGTGTTGCCAGGTCGAGGAGAGGCGTGAAGCAGTGTTGTGCAGTAATCAAGGGTACACGAGTGGGTCTTCGGCTCCGAAAGCCCATGTCGATGGTGTTTCGTTGAATGCTTCGCACGCTGACACTTTTTGATGGCCCAACACCGAAATCTGCAGCAGTTTGCGGAATGGTTGCACTTCTGTCACGTTGACCGGTTCTTTTCAGTCGTCGTTGGTCCTGTTCTTACTATACCTATTTCCGGCCGCAGCTATGTCGGAGATTTGATGTTTTACCGGGTTCCTGACATTCACGGTACACTTGTGAAATGCTCGTGCGGGAAAATCCCCACTTCATTGCTACCTCGGACATGCTGTGTCCCCTCGTTCGTGAGCCGACTACAACACCACGTTCAAACTCACTTAAATCTCGATAACCAGCCGTTATCGCAGCGGTAATCGCTCTAACAATTGTGCCAGTCACTGGCTGTCTTATACAGGCATTGCCGACCGCAACGCCGTATTCTGCATGTTTACATATCTCTGTATTTGAATACGTATGCATATACCAGTTTCTTTGGGGCTGCAGTGTCTGTCAAAATTATGTGCTTAGTAGAGCAAAATATGTTTTCGTTATATTCCTCCTCATTTTCGTCGTTTTTGCCATTCTAAACGCTTTATTATTTCACATGTCGACATTACTGACGTAATTACTGGTTGCAATTGCGGGATAGCTCAAACCTAATGCCGTTTCTTGGGAATTTGCAAAAATATTTTCAGATATAAAGACTCCCTTAGTTCCTCCGTTTCAGAGCTGCAATGAAATAAAATCTAATGCAGAGATTTGTTATTTTATTCAAAGCTGCTATTTTTCAGCAACTGAAGTTTACATTTCAGAATGAAATTCCGTTTTCAGCTTCACAGATATTTTTATTTCGCTTTATTGATTTCAACAAATTAAAGTGTAATCTTCAGGAACCTAAAAAATTAGGGATGTTGTAAGTCATCATACCTTACGTATCAGACATTTACGTAAAGCGGGAAGAAGTCTATTACAAAAATTTACTTAGTATTGCTTTAGCAGTTGTCAATATCTTCTTCAGAGTAGCATAATGCCATGACATGTCCAAAAGTATACATATTGTATGCGATTATTGTAAATACAGTTTCACATCTTGATAATGCACAATAAATCAATCACACTTATGTTCATGTCAGTCTCTTGTGACAGCAGCGAGGAACGTAATTGTATAAAAGCATACAAAAGTACAAGAAGATATACATAATACATTTGAAAAACATGGCACATAGTTCTAATATCTGAAAGGAATAGGCTAATTTTCCCATTTTATAAGAGATGCTATGCAATCAAAATTGTGTCTGTTTTGCCGGCCTAGGTGGCCGAGCGGTTCTAGGCGCTTCAATCTGTAACCACACGACCGCTAGGGTTGCAGATTCTAATCCTGCCTCGGGCATGGACGTGTGTGACACCCTTAGGTTAGTTAGGTTAAAGTAGTTCTAAGTTCTAGGGGACTCATGACCTCAGATGTTAAGTCCCAGAGTGCTCAGAGTCTTTTGAACCATTTTTGTGTCTGTTTTTCAGTCCATTTTGAATTTGAACATGAATGTTTACATATTTGAAATTCTTCTAGAAGGTACGGTTTTAAGCCCTTGTCAGCTATATTCAGAATTTCCAAGCTAAGCAAGAATGGAGGAGGAAGAGTGCATTTTTAGAATTTGAATTATCCTGCAGAAGTTGACATGTGAATTCTCACCGTCTTTGTTCAGCAAGTTTTCACAAAAGCGGGTCTTAAATATCCTCCCTGTCCGTCCTACGTAGAAACCCGGGCAAAGATTACATTGCATTTTATGTATCCCAGAGCTGAGAAATTTGTCTATTGGAGTTTCCTCATTATGTATAAAGATCAATTTGCTGACATTATTAGTGGTAAAGAACACAGTGATGTCATATTTTTTAAACAGTTTAGCTACATGATAGCAAAATTCGCCTAGAAAATAATGCGGTTATAGTGTATTTCTTAGTAGTAAGGCCATTTCTATTGAGAGTTGAGGGATTTATACTGTTGTAGGTTTTAATTTTATAGAGTTTTTGCACAAGGCTTGCTTGGTGTCTATTTTTACCGCTATGTACTTTAACCTATTAAGTTCACTAGCAATAGCAGGAGGGGTTAGGGACACCGCATTAATTAAAGGGTCGATCATAGCGTTAAGAAACGCCACTTTATGGCAAGAAAAAGCACGAAGATGTTATCTAGTAGTGGGTTATCTGCAAATGTCAGAGTTAATTTTACGTTGTACTAAACGCATTTATTAACTATTTAATAAATGTCACTTTTCCTCCTGGCAACACATTCGCGTCTTTAAGGTTACGAGTCTCTACAGTAACATTCCAATAGACGAAACGATTCATGTTACTGAAATCTGTTTCACTGAGCACAAAAAATTGAAATCAAACGAAATTAAAGTATTTATAAAATTTCTGAAAGTCATTCTACATTACAACTACTTCACTTTCAACGGTGAGCTATATCAACAAGATGAAGGCATTGCTGCGGGGTGCTGTCTCGGTGGATTTCTAGCTGACGTCATCGTTAATAATTTTGAAATACTTTTTTTTTAATTCTCGCTCCACTCTAGCTAATAGCATTACCTTCTACAAAAAATATATTTATGATACTATTATTGTATTAAAAGGAAATGTGATAATAAATACACTATAAGCCCGTTCTCTTAGAGGTGACATTTCATATCGTATAGTTAAATTGTTTAAAAAATATGACACCAGTGTGTGCCTTTCCGCAAATGATGTCACCAGGTTGCTCTTTACACATAATGAGGAAACTTCGATTGACAAATTTCTCAAATCTGGAGTATATAAAATGCAATGTAATCCATATCCGAGTTCTTATGTAGGAAAGACAGGGAGGGAATTTAAGAACTGATTTCGTGGGAACTTTCCCAATAAAGACGGCGAGAATTCATATAAGTCATCATCTGCAGGACATTTCAAAATCGAGAAACACACTCTTCCTCCTCCATCCGTGCTTATCATAAAATTTTTTGTATATAGTTGACATGGGCTACAATATGAAGCTTTTAGAAGAATATCAAATATATAAACATTCGTATTTAAATTAAAAGTTTTGTTGAATGATCATCATGCAGTGAGAAATAGACACTGGTTTTATTGTATAGCATCTCTTATAATATGTGAAAATTAGCCAATAATTTTTAGATATTAGAACTATGCGCCAAGTTTCTCAAATGTACTATACGTAACTTCTTACATACCGTAGTTATACTTTTTATACGCTTTTAATACCAGCGTCTGAGTTTAATTTGTACAGCACTGAAGATGATCACTATGTGATCTAAAATCGATTCTGCTATCAATAACACATCAATATTACGGCCAACGCTGACCTTCCTTTTAATTTAACATATGTGGTCGTTGTGCACACAGCACTCCATGGAGTCGCCAATCAACGCTTTTAATACGTTCTTTGCTGCTGACACAACACTTCGTTATGTGATTCATTTACTGTAAATTATCAAGCTGTCAATCTGTGGTTACAACAGTGACATGCAGTATCTAGAGTGCTGGACATATAATGGCATCACGCTTCTGTGAAGAAGATATTTACATCTGCCAAATCTGTACTGAGTGAGTTTCTACAATACACTTCTTCCTACTGTACATAAATGTCAGACAGAAAAGATCTAATGATTTATAATATAGCTAAGTTTGGGCACTCCTGAAGATTAGAAATTAATTTATTGAAACCGGTGAAGCGAAACAAAAGTTTCTGTGTAATTGACGACTGGATGTAGCCTGAAATAATAAAAGCACGTTGGATTATAAGTCGTAGTCTGAAAGTCGTCCATTTATGTCTTCAATCTTTGTCACACTCCGCTTGTAACGGTGCTTGGATTACATAACAATTACGGCACCTCACCTCAACCTTTCGATACCAGCAATATTCTACTGTGTTTTTGTAAAATAGTTAACATATTTCTGTGACAACATTCATATTTGATTTCATTAATGTAGAGGTACTTCGATACATCGATATGTATATCTTGCAATGATATTATTCTTAAGTGTATTCTTTCTTTTGTCACTATGATCTCTGACGTACTTGTAACTCTGATTTTTGGGCGCGTAAGCGATTATTAGAGAGTCAAGCTTTGGTCGTCATGTTAAAAAGACGCAAATTGTAGTCAGTTTATGAAATGTGGACTTTAACAGTTAGGAAGATATTTTCAAGTATGTTTTATATTGTGAAGTGATGTTTTGGATCGAGTTACGTGATATTGCAACGAAAGTAATAAAAAAGAAGTGTAACTTACATTGGGAGTGCTGATTACTTTTTTGCATCACCATTATCCTAACTTTTAAAAGTATAATCTTCACGAATGGTTTACGAAACACATCTATAAAACTTTTGAATATCGCAGAATAACACCTCGGCCTCTTTGCATCCGAGCTTGGAATCATCACTACATAGATTTTCGACGATTGAGCCATGAGTTCACAACGAGACCAGCGTGGGAAACACGAAAAGATGAGTGCCTAGTTTATCCTTTATTTCAAGAAATGACTTTATTAACTGTGCTCTAATGACACCTGCCACATAATATAACTTTGTTGTTGCTCGAAAATGCAATATTTAGCAGCATGAGCAACACTACAATCATAATTAATTTTTGACCTTTGTTGTGGTGGGGTTGTTAGACGCTCCACGCACGAGGCTATGATCGCAGTGACCATCTCAGCATTCATCAGGCGTAATTTGAAAGAGCCACGGCAACTCATTCACTGTATCTTGTTATGGTAAAAGATATTTGCCAACAGTCGACAGTTGTTTTAGCAAACAACTTACTTCGTATCAATTATCTAGGAAGGCTACATCACTAACGTCCCATCTCATTGCACTGTACGTGCCATTGGAACACAATTTGCTGAACTGGGAGGATCAAAAGCTACTTTCCTTTAAAATGCCCAGATTTTATTTTGATCCCCGAGACTGGCATCAGTCGTCAGGGCAGACGTTGTTCCAAGTGCGTCACTTCGCATCACCTGAGCGGGCCTTCCGACGACCTTCCACTTAAACTAGACTCGTGTGTCTAGGAATTTTTGGCTTCAAGGTTTAATTAAAACTCAGTGGTGTGTATTGGAGTAATCGGCTTTCTCGCCGTGTAGCTGTTAGTTCCGCGGGGTAGAGACGGTCCCTGGCAGCGAACGCTCATGAGCTGGTTTAATCAGGTACGGTCACCTGGCCCCACTCCAAGGATAGCGTTTATCTGTGATCATACCTCCACGTACCAAAATCCGTTTCTGTTACATTAAAATATGAAACAAAAGTCGTTCGTCCCTGAAAGCTTCTACTTTAACGTAGTTTAAACGAAGATCACTACCACAGGGGAAACTACAGAATACATTCAATGTCCAGTAACTGATAAACGACTTCGTCGACTCTCTTCTACTTGGCAGTAATAAATAATTGCCAGCGCACAACCACCTTATTGAGATAACATGATGAAGAGGAACAAACTTGTAGCAGACAATCACAGAAATGATTTCAGTGACGTGAGAATTGATATGTTCACTTGAATTTGGCAACAGCAGCTAAATACAAAATTTGATCAAGTGCACCAGTGCAAGTAATGGAGTATGCACCAGCTTATTCTACAGCTTAATGTGCGTCGCGCAAGGTAGGAATTTGCTCGGCGGAATGACACCCGTTGGGCTGGTATACCAAGGAGTCTGGGTGTGGTTTCTAGATGGTCTTCTCGCTCATTTGGGGAAATGATAAGATGGTTCACAATCTCTGCTTCAGAAAATGCATACATGAATACCACAGACTGGATAAGACACAGGACAGGGCAAAATGATATGAAGCCACTACCTTACTTTCTATTTGAATTAGTACTTAATCAATTTCATATTGAAACTTTTGGTGCCATATCTACGCTGTTCGATCCAAATTATCTGGACACCAAATAGAGGACATTAATATATGGTGCACATCAGATGAATTCGCAATTGCGTATGACTGGCATCAACTGTAGAATGGAATGACGACAGTGATAATTTATGTCGGGACGGGACTCGAACCCGGATTTCCCGCATATCGGGAGCGATCGCCTTACCATTTGGCTATGTGTGCACGACTCACAGCCAGACCCAAACTTGCATACGTCGTCAACCAAACGTCTACGATCTGTACTCGCACATCCATTATGTGTATTACCTTACGGATCAAATGTTGTGCTTGAAAGTCGCTTGCCCGTTATCAACAGATAAATACGATATTGCAGTGCGGGTCGACGACATGTAGAAGTTCGGGTCTGGTCGTGAGTCATCTCCGGATACCCAAATGGTAAGGTGATCGCTCCCGATAAGCGGGAAATCCGGATTCGAGTCCCAGTCTGGCACAAACTTTCATTGTCGTCATTCCATTCTACAGTTGATGCCAGTCATTATAAGCAATTGCAATTTCATCTGATGTGTTTAGTAACGGCTGTGGTCACCACAGTGCGTCGTCATCAGAATAACACCGGCACTACAATGTCGTTAATACAGGGTGAGTCCACCCTTCACCTTGGTGATTGCTTGAACTCTACTCGGAACACTTCCAGCGAGATGTCTGATGTCCTGTGTTTTGATGTCTACAGCGGATTGGTAGGCTTTTGTTCCCCAAGAGCTGAGACCAGAGGCTGTAATACTCGTACTAGATGTTGGAAGCTGGGGTATGGAGAAGAATGTGCCTAGCGAGCGGACTGAGGACAGAAAAGACCCAACATGGTTTAATAACGACTTTTAGAAAATGGTGTGGAAGTAGAGGCTGTTGAACTTTCGGTTCAAGGGAGAACGCACGAATGACGACAAGCAAAGATTAACAGAGATTCGTGCGTGCGTGAAATCATCTATGAGCGACTAACCCCACCGCCATACCTTCGCAGAAGATCTGGCAGTGAACCCGAGAAAATTCTATGATAATCGGTAAGTCACTAGTTGACCAGCCTCGTGTGGCAGCTGAAGATAGAAAAACGAAAGTTTTAAATTTAATGTTCAAGAAATCGTTCACGCAGGAGAATCGTATAAACATTCCTTAGTTTGACCATAGGACACATTCCCGTATGGACGACATTGTAATAAGCATCCCTGACATAGAGAAACAACTGAAGGAGCCGAAAACAAATAAGACATCAGTCCGGATGGATTCTCGGTTCGGTTTTTCAAAGAGTAGTCTATGGCATCTCTCGCCCAGTGCGAAGTCTCAAACAACTGGAAAAAAGCACAGGTAACTCCTGTGTATAAGAAAGACGCAAGAACGGACACGCAGAATTATATACCAATATCCCTATCATCGGTTTGTTGCAACATCCTTGAACACATTCTCCGTTAGAATATCATCAATTTTCTTGAGATCGAGAATCTTAGGTCCACGAATCTGCATGATTTTACAAAGCATCGCTCGTACGAATCTCAACTTGCCCTTTTCTCACATGAGAACTATGAATGAAGGGCAACAGGAAAATTCCACATTTCTAGATTTCCGGAAAGAGTTTGACACGGTGCCCCGCTGCAAGCTCTTAAAGAAGGTACGAACATGTGGAACGAACTTTACAGATATGTAAGCCGCTTGAAGACATCTTATGTTACAGAACTCAGTATGTTGTCCTCGACGGTGAGTGTTCATCAGAGATAAGGTTATTGTCAGGAGTGCCCCAGGGAAGTGTGATAGGATCACTATTATTCTATTTATACATAAATGATTTGGCGGACAGGGTGAACTGCAATCTGCAGTTGTTTGCTGACGATGTTGAGGTGTGCTGTAAGGTGCCGAAGTTGAGTGACTGTAGCAGGATACAAGGTGACTTAGACAAAATTTCTAGTTGGTGTGATGAATGACAGGTCTAAATCCAGAATAGACAAAGTAGTGTCCTGCTTGACACGGACACGTCGTTTAACTATCTGGACGTAACGTTGCAAAGCAATAGGAAATGGAACAAGTATGTGAAGATTGTGACAGAAAAGGCGAATGGTCGTCTTCGATTTGTTGGGAGAATTATAAAAAATGTGATTAATCTGTAAAGGAGACCGCATATAGGACGCTAGTGCGATCTATTCTTGAGGACTGCATTAGTGTCTGGGAACAGTACCAGGTCAGATTAAAGAAAGATATCGAAGCCATCCAGAGGCGGACTGCTATATTTGTTACAGGTAGGTTCAAACAACACGCGCGCGTCGTTTGGTGATGATCGTGTGCTCAGGCGTCACTTTCGACATGCTTTGCTTCCCAGGTCCCCAGAGCTCAGTCCGTGCGATTATTGGCTTTGGGGTTACCTGAATTCGCAAGTGTATCGTGATCGACCGACATCTCTAGGGATGCTGAAAGACAACATCCGACGCTAATGCCTCAACATAACTCCGGACATGCTTTACAGTGCTGTTCACAATATTATTCCTCGACTACAACTATTGTTGAGGAATGGCGATGGACATATTGAGCATTTCCTGTAAAGAACATAATCTTTGCTTTGTCTTACTTTGTTATGCTAATTATTGGTATTCTGATCAGATGAAGCGCCATCTGTCGGACATTTTTTGAATTTTTGTATTGTTTTGGTTCTAATAAAACCCCATGTCATTCCAAGCGTGTGTGTCAATTTTTACCTCTCTATCTACATTATTCCGTGATTTATTCAGATTTCAAATTTATACTGACTTTTTGATCACCCTGTAGATGTAGAGGAAGATGTGGAATTTGACGTTCCAAATCATCCCAAAGATGTTCCACTGGGTTCATGTCGGAACAATATAAGCATGACATTCCATTTCAGGAATGTTACTGGCCACAAACCATTGCCTCACAAATGCTGCTTCATGACATGACGCATAGTCATGGTTATAGAAAGAGTCATCATTTCCGAAGACTTCCTCTACTATACACAGTACAGAATGCAGTAAAATGTGTTCTTATACCTGAGTACGTTGCGTTTTGTTAAGGTAAACTCGTCAATGAACGTCTGGACAAATAGTAATAATTTTCACATAGTTTACGTGGCTCTAACTTAAAAAAAAAAAATGAACTCTTAATAGGGTGAAAATTGTAGGACTGTAGAATTCCTTGGTGCTGCAAATTTTGGTATATAATTAATCACGTTAGTTTTAATATTGGCTTTATTATTGACTTTATTACAAAATTTTTTTGTAGGTCAGTAAATTATATGTTCTTTTTGTCAGTCAATATTTGGAAGCTATGCACTGACTAACAACCTTACTTAGATCGTTCAAATGGCTCTAAGCACTATAGGACTTAACTGCTGGGGTCATCAGTCCCCTAGAACTAAGAACTACTTAAACCTAATTAAAAATGGTTCAAATGGCTCTGAGCACTACGGGACTTAACATCTGTGGTCATCAGTCCCCTAGAACTTAGAACTACTTAAACTTAACTAACCCAAGGACATCACACACATCCATGCCCGAGGCAGGATTCGAACCTGCGACCGTAGCAGTCCCGCGGTTCCGGACTGAGCGCCTAGAACCGCTAGACCACACTGGCCGGCGCTGCAGATGCAGTTCGATGCGGCAGAGCCATACGCCGAACACGTCGTCTTCCCTCTCGATAGTGGCACGTGGTCACCAGGAGTCTGCGCGTGTATCCACAGTATATTCTTGCGCCCATCGCTGCCAGCAATCGTATACAGTGGCTGAATTCCTGCCAGATCCACCTGCAATATCGTGAAAGGAACTTCCAGCTTGTCGTAGCCCTTTTACGCGACCTCGTTCAAACTCAATGAGGTGCTAATAATGGCGTCTTTCTGGCCTTGATGACATTCCGTACTAACATCAACTCACGACGTCCAGCCTCTAAGGTAACTAACGCTCACGACCTTTACAGCGTGTATTTATGCACCGGCGCGAAATTTGAGTATAGATCATCTTTCAGATATAGAAATAAGCCCTCCAATTTCGTTTATGTCATACAACTTCTTCTTGGTGCTCCAGTTTTTTTTCGTCAGTATGTACTTCTTCGTCTCACCCGTCAAATGTTGTTCACCCGCAACATGAATATTGAAGAGACGCAGAAGCAAAAGACCTGTCTTGTTCTGACATACTGGTGCGTAGTCTAATACTTCTGCTATGTCAGATACTGGCTTTATAATGGGTGTTGTTTCAATTCTGACGTCACGAGTCTCTGCACGATTTGTTGGGCCACCGAAAAAGCTGAGGCTCGCTGCCAGCTGCCGCTCTTCCGCCCCCTCGAGAAATTAGTGGCTCGCTCTGGGGGCGCACCTGTACGCCAGGAGGCGGGGCCCGAGTCCAAAGTAAACTGGGGCGGCACCGACCGAGGTACGGCGACCCGGACAGAATTAAAGAGCACGTGTCGTCCGGCTTTAAATTGATCACCGGATTTGCTTTCACATTTGAAAATAACCCCAGTTCTTTCGGTACCATACCCTAATTCATTTTTCACAAATATTTTGCCCGACCACGCCAGTGCCACCTGCGCATAACTTAGTGTAATGTAATAGCTGAACTAAGCTATTGAAATGGGATCTCTGCCTATACCGAGGTGACAAAAGTGATGGGAGGGCAATAGGCACATATACAGACGGCGGTAGTATCACGTACGCAAGGTATGAAAGGGCAGTGCATTGACGGAGGTTTCGTTTGTATTCAATGATTCGCTCGAAAGGTTTTTCCCACGTGATTATGGGTGCACGAGGGCTATTAATACATTTGAAAGCGTAATGGTAGTTGGAGCTAGACGCATGGGACATTCTGTTTCGGAACACGTTAGGGAATTCAATATTCCGAGATCCACAGTGTCAAGACTGTGCAGAGAAAACCAAATTTCACGCATTACCTCTCACCAAGGACAACGCAGAGGCCGGCGGCCTTCACTAAACGACCGACAAATGATTCAAATGGCTCTGAGCACCATGGGACATAACTTCTGAGGTCATCAGTCTCCTAGAACTTAGAACTACTTAAACCTATCTAACCTAAGGACATCACACACATCCATGCCCGAGGCAGAATTCGAACCTGCGACCGTAGCGGTCGCGCGGTTCCAGACTGTAGCGCCTAGAACCGCTCGGCCATTTCGGCCGACAACGACCGACAACAGCGCTGTTTGCGTAGAGCTGCCAGTGCTAACAGACAAGCAACGCTGTGAAATAACAGAAGATATCAACGTTGGACGTACGACTAAAGTATCCGATAGGACAGTTGGCTGTAATTTGGCATTAATGCGTCATAGCAGCAGGCGACCTACGCGAGTGAGCTCGCTAACAGCACTATGTCGTCAGCAGCGCACCTCATGGGCTTGTGGCCATATCGATTGGACCCTACACGACTGGAATACCGTGACGAGGTCAAATGAGTCCAGATTTCAGTTGGTAAGAGCTTATTGTAGGGTTCGAGTGTGGCTCAGACTGCACGTGGTCATGAACACACGTTGTCTACAAGGCACTTTGCAAGCTGGTGGTGTGTTTATATACAATGGAGTGGGTCCTCTTGTTCAACTGAACTGATCATTGACTGGAAATGGTTATGTAGGGCTCCTTGGAGACCATTTATTCCCAAATAACGATGTAATTTTTATGAACGGCTATGCGCCGTGTCATCAGGCCACAAATGTTCGCTATTGGTTTGAAGAGCGTTCTGGACCATTTCATATCGCCCGACATGAGTGCTATCGAATATTCCTGGTGCATAACCGAGAGGTCAGTTCGTGCACAAGCTCCTGCGGTTTAGCAGTTATGGAGGCAAATCAAGGTAACTTGGCTAAATATTTCTGCAGTGAGCTTTCAACGACTTGTCGAGTCCGTGCCACGTCGAGTTGCTGCGCTAAGCCATGAAAAAGGAGGTCCGACACGATATTAGGAGGTATCCTATGACTACTGTCACCTCAGCGTAATGTGTCGAGACAATAACAAACTTTTGTATCAGCAAATGTCTGCCTCCTGTGGATAGATTCTAGCAGACGAAAGACTATATTTTCATTAATATATAGCGCTTTCTTCTCTGACTGCTGCATATGACCGAAAATGTGCACACAACACATGTCATCGAAAATGAGACGAATCGCGTATGGAAAAAAGTAAATCGCAATTATCTAGCTGTAAGTAATCATTTATATAATCTGTTCTTTGTGTTTGTATGTTAACTTTCTCCACATTGGGCACATGAGACTAAAAGAAGTGAGCAGTTTTGCATTTGATAAAACCGATTTAGTTGACACCCTGAAAATCACCTTTTCCTTGCATACTAGCTACTTCTGAAATTTTAACTCTCCTCGACTTGAGCTATATGATGTAATTCCTCCTCCTCTCTAGTGAAATACTTAAGGTTATTTGTTGCAATTGGCTAACAAGAAGAGAAAGTGGAATTATCTTAACAACGGGTGCAGAGACAGTAATCAGAGACGGTAGCTGCATTAACTGTCGAAATTTTTCCCAAGCGCACCCATTATAAAACAATGTCATAAAACAGCATCTACAACTTCCCAAACTCTGAGATAGCGTCGTAAATATCTGTATTATAAGAAAAATCTGTGTAATCTTTTCGTTATTAACTTGTTTAAAGAAACAGTTTCTTTGTCTTGCCCAGCTTCGTGAAACTTTTCCTTTCTGGCGGCTGTCCTGCCTAAGGGGAAAGCAGTTTTCTTATATCTGTCTAATTATATTAATTACATCTGGTCCAAGGATACAATGCTTTTGCTTAATATTATCATCATTCCTTGTCCTAAACTGATTTTAAATGTTTTATAATTTTATGACGGTGAACGACGAACGAAGTTTGGAGTTACTAATAAGGTGACGCTACAGATTGGCTACCATTGCTGCAGCCTTGAAAGCATAATGCATGGTCAATAAAAGAACCAGCATTCATTCTCGATTCATTTACTGAAGTCTGATACCTTTCAAAGAATCATAGCAATGCAACGCAAATACTGGCATTGAAATACTCATATTTCATCCCACGTTCACACATAATCCTGTTAGCAACGGACGAAAAATTACTGATTACGCTGATTACCGTTTTTGACTACTGTCTCTGCAACCGTTGTTAAGATGATTCCGCTTTCTCTTCTTGTTAGCTAACTGCAACAAATAACCTTTAGTATTTCACTAAAGAGGAGGAGGAATTACATCATATTGCTCAAGTC
The DNA here is from genome assembly GCF_021461385.2 of Schistocerca piceifrons. Taxonomy (NCBI): domain Eukaryota; kingdom Metazoa; phylum Arthropoda; class Insecta; order Orthoptera; family Acrididae; genus Schistocerca; species Schistocerca piceifrons. The sequence goes on from NC_060139.1 coordinate 106,802,724, forward strand.
GAGGAGAGTTAAAATTTCAGAAGTAGCTAGCATGCAAGGAAAAGGCGGAACCCGCATACACTATGAACGACACCGACGAATCACATCGTTCGAGTATGATTTTCAAGGTGTCAACTAAATCTTTTAGTCTCATGTGCCCAATGTGGAAAAAGTTAACATACAAACTCAAAGAGCAGATTATATAAATGATTACTTACAGCTTGATAATTTCCATACGCAATTCGCCTCATTTTCGATGACATGAGTTACGTGAACATTTTCCTTTATATGCAGCAGTTCTAATTCACATTTTTTGATGTTGTAGTTTTAGTTTATAAAAAGCTCTGGCCCCGACACTTTCTGGCTCATATACGTTTTATTACTTACTGTGTATATTGATGTTACACTGCGCGTGAGCTTGCTTTCCTGCGGGTGAAGTGCCTCTAGCACGATGACTGAGCCAGAAAGCTGTGCCATGACCTGACTTGTTTATGGCCTAGAAATACGGTATGTACGCTAAAAGTGAAAATGTGTCCATATTTCAGACTTGCGAAAATGTTTCAAACAAACTGAGGCGGTATGGGAACGGAGAAATATAAATGGCACTTACTCTGTTACACATGTACTCGACCTCAATATCAGCAACATAACAGTGCCAGCAAGTGGGGATTGACAGATAAAAACTTTAACGGCTCAGAATAGAGACAATGCATTTCGCAGACATTCGACATGTGAGTCTCACTCACTATCTTTCTAACTGAAAGTAACAATTGGGTTTACAGCGAGAGGCTGTCATTTCAGCTTAATATCTAGGATACAATGACGAATAACTTAAATTGTATTGATCACATAGATAATATTGTGGGAAAGGCAAACCAAAGACTACGTTTTACTGCCAGAACACTTAAAAGATGCAGCAGCTCTACTAAAAAGACTGCCTACACTACTGTAATCTTGTCCACTCCCTGCTACAATATTGTTGTGCTGCATGGGATCCATACTGGATATGATTGACGCAGGACATTGAATAAGTTCCAAGAAGGGCAGCTCATTTTGAATTATCGGGAAATAGGGGTCGCGGAGGGGGGTCCGGGGGGGGGGGGACAGTGTCACGGATATAAGGAGAGCGTTAGGGTGGCAATCATTAAAAGAAAGGTGCTTTTCGTTGCGACGAGGTCTTTTCACGAAATTTCGGTCTCCAGCGTTCTGCTTTGAATGCGAAAATATTTTGTCGCCACCCGCCCATGTAGGGAGAAATGATCATTGTAAGAAAGTGAGAGAAATCATATCTCTCTCAGAAAGTCTTAAGTGTTCGTTTTCCCAGCTCTCTCTTCGAGAGTGGATTGATAGAGATATAGAGTGAAAGTGGTTCGATGAACATTGGGACAGACATTAAGTGTGACAGTAATATCAGAAATTGTGTACGCCTTGATGCAAAACACCTTGTTATTCGTTTATTTCTTTATTATCCCAAACTAGTTTCGGCGACAAATATCACCATCATCAGTGGGTTTTTTTAAAATCTAAAACATGCAGAAAATGGCATGGTTGTACAAACACAGTAAAACATTATTACATTTTTACAATTCGTCTTTTGAAATAAAGTTTTCTATTGATACGTTCATACTACCTTATTCATTGTATGTTACAGCATGTATTAAGCAATTATTGGCGCTGTCCCATTAAGTTCCGGGTGTGCAGCCGCAAGAAATCTTCTTCTTCTTCTAATATATCGGCTGTATACCGTTCAGCCATCTTCAGAGTGAGTCGCAAGACTGCCGCTCCAGTGCTCGCTTCGTCCCTTTATACCCGTGTACCGCGTAGAAGAAGAAGGAGATTTCTTGCGGCTGCACACCCGAAACTTAATGGAACAGTCTTTGCGGCGCCAAAACTTGAAGATTCACATCAATTATTGGCGCTGTTTGCGACATATTTTCTGTGCTCTTTTTTTCTGTTGTCGTCTTTTTATTTAGCGAACATCATGTCATCTGCAACAATGTGAGCAGCTGTTAGTAAACAAATGCTAAAATGTGAACTACGTATATCAGCAGTATATACTTGGGGTTGTGGTAGAGTTGTGGAAACCAGTTATTTGGTGTGTACTGAGCTGTTACTTAGCTATTCGTGTACTCACGTTCGTTGGATGGTATGTGGCTGCTTTTATACGCAGAAAAACAAAACTTTTGCACTTTGTTTCTCATCCAGAATATTACGCCATCTTGCTGTTCGCGTGTATCGCGAGAGACGTATCGCATGTGGCGAGAAAGGCTATGAAAAACTGTAGCGCGAATTACGACGACTTCTGTTCATTATTTATGTCTCTGTGTGTGATGGGGAAGTGGTTCTTTTGCGTTTGTGTGCTTTCTGTTGTGGTTCCTTGGTCAGTTCTCTCAGAGCGGTAAAGGGTGTGTGGTTGCAGAGTGTTGTGTTTTCATTTATTACATTTTTCCCTTCGACTATAGCCTTTCGTATGTAGTAATTTTCTTCTGTTGTTAGTTGTCGGTATACACTGTTGCTGTTTCTCAGAATGCGTAGATCGTTTTCGATATTAATGGGGTTATGGTTTTTGTTCGTTAGATGTTCTGCAAAAGATGAATGTGCACATGAGAGCTCTAAAAAGTGACAGCATACATTCAACTTTTACTGATATTACTGTTTTTCTATGCAAACACGGACCAAAATGGAAGAGTTCCAAGATAATATTATTATTTAAGTGTGAATTGCAGAGTAGTGGTGTAGCTGCAGATGTACGAGTAGCGCTACATACTGCAAACACCCACGAAGCGTTCGCTACGAAATGCTCTATGTTATCGTACGCTTCACCTTACCCCACCCTCCTCTCTATGCCTCAGAGTTTTTATTATTTTTATTCACATATTGAGCAGCTAACCATCAATTCTCTGGTATATAACAAGTATTTCGTGGTGAAGAGTTCTTGGGTTTCCAACCGGGTGGCGGTTCTTCAAACTGCGACATTTCGGCGAGTAACATACTCACCATCTTCTGCGAAGTGCCGAGACTTTGCGGATGCCGGTCCCTTTATACATGCGGCGTGCCTCCCACCACCTGGCCGCTGGAGACTGGATCCAGAGGAGCCGGCGTGCGGGGTGGAGGAGGAAGCTGGTGCGCCGTTTGTGTTTCCGTCAGAGCATTCCGGTCGCGTCTCGCGAGCTGGACGGTTCTTGGTGCGTTCACGGCTTATTGCGGCTAATGCTGGATTCCAGGCCGAGCTAAGTTGATAACCTTCGTCCAAGATTCTCTCCCGGCTCGGCACAGCACCCTGGTGTTCTCGAAATCAAAGGTGTAGTATTCATTGATACTATGTTCAGCTATAGTAGATTTCTCTGTCTGTCCAAGTCGGACGTGTCTGACGTGTTCCTCGCACCTGTCTAATGTACTGCACACCACATTAGCGAGCAATGCTATATACGCTAGGTGTATTGAGTTTCAGTGGGTCTTTAGCTGAGCCCAGCAGCTCTTTCGTCATCAGCGGTGGTCGGAAGACGGTTTTTATGTTCGATTTTCTCAGTAGCCTCCCGATTTTGGCTGACAGGGGCCCAAAATATGGCAGAAAGGCGAGTCTTCTTCTTCATCCTCTTCCCGAAATTTTTCAGGCTGTCTCCTCTTGAAGGCCATACCAATCTGTGTTTCACTGTACCAATTTTTCCAAAATACCTCTCTTAGGTGGTGTAATTCGTCCGAGAGGCTTTCTTTGTCGCAAATGACACGCGCCCTATGTACCAAGGTGGTCAGTACTGACTGACGTTGCGCCGGATGGTTGCAGCTGGTTGCATGGAGGTACAGGTCTGTGTGTCTTCTTCCTATACACTGAATGGCCCAGTGTGCCATCCGCCTTCTTACTGATCAGTATGTCCAGGAATGGAATACAGCCATTCTCCTCTATTTTCATCGTGAATTTGATATTCTCATGTATGCTGTTTAGATGGTTCATAAACTCCTCCAGTGCCTGCCTACCATGCTATCAAATCACGAAAGTATCGTCGACATAGTGGAAGAAGTGCCTGGGTTTAAGGTGAGCAGTTTGTAGGGCCACCTCCTCAAAGTGTTCCGTATAAAGATTTGCGATCCCTGGCGCAAGGGGAGATCCCATGGCCACTCCATCCACTTGTTCACAATACTTTCCATTGCACTTGAAGTATTTCGTGTCACCTGTAATATTTAGTTCTTATGCCATGGCATATCTCGAAATCGCACTTGAAGCATTTGGTGTCACCTGTAATATTTAGTTCTTATGCCATGACATGTCTCGAAATCGGCCATCTAATTTACGTAAACAGTGGCGATTTTAGAGCGTTGCGAAACATCTAGTAATATTTCTGCGAGTGCCCACGGGTGTTATTCTTGCCTGCCCTGCGCTCCTCTAGCACGTCTAAGACATCAACGTCAGTTTACTATCATGTTTCTCAAACCACTGTAGCATTATATGACCTCGTAAGAAGGAGAGGTCCTGCTGGAGGATGACATCACCGTCAGAGAAGACATCAAGCCTGAAGGGATACTAGTGGTGCACCATGGTGTTCAGATGGTCAACAGCTGTCATGGTGCCTTCGATTACTACCACAGATCCCATAGAAGCCCAGGTGAACGTCCCACTCAGCATATTACTGACTCCACCGGCCTGCGTCCATGGCGCTGTATGTGTTTCCAGCAACCATTCGCATTCGTGACGACGTGGCTGTAGACGACAATTGAGACAGGGTACCAAGAAACATGTTTCATTTGACCCGGCGATTCGTTTTCAATGCTACACAGTCCAGTCTCGATGATCCCATGCCAGTGGCAATCGTAACTGACGATGTCGTTTAGTCAACGTGGGATCACGTCGGTGTTGTCTGAAGCGGTGCCCAACATTCGACAGTTTGCGCTGAACGGTGGGCCCCGAAACACGTTTGCCCGTCAGATGGATCACAGATCACCACGTGTCGTGTTTTACAGAGTGGGCAAGTCTCCGACCTCTACGTTCTGTGATGAGACGTGTAGATCCAACACCTTGTCGCGTACTCATGGTTTCACAGACCTCCAACCACGTTCTTTCCACAGATGCTCACGTGAGTAGCACCCGAACAGCCGAACAGCTTCGCCGTTTCTGACAGGGGAAGCTCCCCCATCGCACCCCATTCAGACGTATTGGTAAGATGGCTCAGTGGATAGCTGAATACAAATCGAGCGTGAAAACGGGAAGAAGGTCTACTGATCTGTGCAAAAAGAAGCAAAATAGAGACAGTGAACAATCCAAGCTCAGCAAGTGCAACATCGAAGTTGAATAGCCTCGGCGTCGTGGTTATACGGTCACGGATCTGGACAGCGAATGGGAGATCCGTATTCAAATGTTCCCAGTGCCCCATTTCTTTTCGCAGAATTTTGACTGCACGTCCGGTTATTGACATGTCTGTTCACTGTATACAAATTTATGTCTGTGATGCGGTGTAACGTCCGTTTGCGCGGCAAGGTGTAAGGAAAGGACCTCCAGACGTACGTACCCCTTGTTTCTTGAGCACACCATCCGAACAGGCCTTGAAGGCCCAATGGTACCCACCAGTCGCCGTGTCACCCTCAGCCCTTTGGCGTCACCGAATGCGGATACGGTGGGGCATGTGGTCAGCACACCGATCTCCCAGCCTTTGTCAGTTTTCGTGACGGTGGCGTTGCTTCTCAATCCAGTAGCTCCTCAATTGGCCTCACAAGGGCTGAGTGCACCCCACTTGCCAACAGCACTAAGCAGAACCAGACAGTGATCCATCCAAGTGCTAGCCAAGCCTGACAGCGCTAAACTTCGTTGATCTGATGGGAACCGCTGTTACTACTGCGGCAAGGCCGTTGGCCTGTTTGTTCTAGGCAAGTACCATATGTTATAACCCTTGCGTGTTGCTTTGAAAGCTTTGGTTCTTGAACTCCTTTGTTGTGACATAGTTCCCACAAGTTTAATTGTTTTCGTTTCTGTGAGAGGTCTATGCTGTGTAGCAGGATCTTGGACGAGGATGAAAACTGTCAGGATGCGCCGTATTAAAACTCGTCCGAGTTTCCCAAGTGACTTATTATTTCCAGCTACAGTGCAACCATTCCTCTTGGTTTACATCACCGGGGTCCCGCAATGCTGAGGACACCACTTCGCTGTCTGCAAAACAGCTTGGCGCGAAATGGCTGCCTCAGTCACCCATGCAACGCTCTGCTGTCTGTCGGCCTTGTACGGCCGCGAGGTTGTGACGACGTCAGGCTGCACTGGCAGTCAGCTCAGCAGTCTCCATCCCTGCCGTCTCAGCGCCTCTCACGGGAAGCCGCAGGGCAACCCGCGGCGCGCTTCCTCGCTGAGGTGGCGCCTGCAATCTGGCGTCCGAATCTGCGGTCCTCGCTTCGTGATGCCTCCTGCGTGTGTTGCGAGCCAACAAGACTGCCACAGTAACGAGTCATGGTGTGGCCTGCTGCTGGCTGTAACTTGTGAGCACCGAAATATTGCACCAATGCTGACCTTTTCCCATCTTAACCGGTGGTGCCGCTACAGTGGCATCTCGCCTGCTCTCTCCATTCATCACATTTGCTTGTGATGGTAATATATTCGACTCGTATTCTATAACAAATGTATACCATGACAACTGCCAAGATACAGAAGAAGAACAGACACGTCAGTGACTGGACGGAAAGCTGATAATTCTGTGGAAAAAAGGGGGAGGGGCGAGAGAGATTTGAGCACAGATCTCAAGCTTTGCAGTTCAACACCCTCACCTCACAGTCACGACGTCGTGAGTCTTCCAACTCGCTCGCTGTTGCACATCTTGAGCTTGGACCATTCGCCGTTTCTATTTTGCTTCTTTTTTCGCAGTACAGTACACTGTTTACATGCTTTATCTGTCTTCAGTTTTGACAGACTCTCCACCGGGCGATTTTGCCACTAAATCTGAGGAGGGTGAGATCTAGAGTTTCCCTTGGGAGACGCTCATTCCGCGGCACAGGACCATATTAATCTGCCTTTTGTCAGTGACGATTATTATTTTTCTTTCTAGCGGCGGAGCGCGTGCAAGCAAACTGGGAGGTCGTGGAATCCCATACCAGACTTTTCAGTCTTCATTTTAAACTGACCTTCAGCTACCAACGAAGCGATGAATGGCCAGAAATGACATGTGGTTTATATTCAACGTTAAACTGTAGGGCGCCTTTCCACAGCTGAATAACTGGCGTAGGTTAGGGATACGCATGTCGCCGAAATGGCGTCCAATTGAAAGACTTGCACCAGGCCATTGAGACACACGAAATTATTATTATTATTATTGTTGTAACTATTGTTAGTTCCTCCATGTTATGAGGATGCTGATTCATTCCACAACTGTACGTTCAATTAATGAAACGCCGCTCCAGCTACTAGAAAGAATTTACTTAAGTTCACTTTTTTTTTTTTTTTTTTTGGTCATCAGTCTACTGACTGGTTTGATGCAGCCCGCCACGTCCTCAATTATTTGCTTTACGTATTCCAATCTCTGTCTTACTCTACAGTTTTTGCCCTCTACAGCTCCCTCTATTACCATGGAAGTCATTCCCTCATGTCTTAGCAGATGTCCTATCATCCTGTCCCTTCTCCTTATCAGTGTTTTTCACATATTCCTTTCCTCTCCGATTCTGCGTAGAACCTCCTCATTCCTTACCTTATCAGTCCACCTAATTTTCAACATTCGTCTATAACACCACATCTCAAATGCTTCGATTCTCTTCTGTCCCGGTTTTCCCACAGTCCATGTTTCACTACCATACAATGCTGTACTCCAGACGTACATCCTCAGAAATTTCTTCCTCAAATTAAGGCTGGTATTTGATATTAGTAGACTTCTCTTGGCCAGAAATGCCTTTTTTACCATAGGGAGTCTGCTTTTGATGTCCTCCTTGCTCCGTCCGTCATTGGTTATTTTACTGCCCAGGTAGCAGAATTCCTTAACTTCATTGACTTCGTGACCATCAATCCTGATGTTAAGTTTCTCGCTGTTCTCATTTCTACTACTTCTCATTACCTTCGTCTTTCTCCGATTTACTCTCAAACCATACTGTGTACTCATTAGACTGTTCATTCCGTTTAGCAGATCATTTAATTCTTCTTCACTTTCACTCGGGATAGCAATGTCATCAGCAAATCGTATCATTGATATCCTTTCACCTTGTATTTTAATTCCACTCCTGAACCTTTCTTTTATTTCCATCATTGCTTCCTCGATGTACACATTGAAGAGTAGGGGCGGAAGGCTACAGCCTTGTCTTATACCCTTCTTAATACGAGCACTTCGTTCTTGACCGTCCACTCTTATTATTCCCTCTTGGTTGTTGTACATATTGTATATGACCCGTCTCTCCCTATAGCTTACCCCTACTTTTTCCAGAATCTCGAACAGCTTGCACCATTTTATATTGTCGAACGCTTTTTCCAGGTCGACAAATCCTATGAAAGTGTCTTGATTTTACTTTAGCCTTGCTTCCATTATTAGCCGTAACGTCAGAATTGCCTCTCTCGTCCCTTTACTTTTCCCAAAGCCAAACTGATCGTCACCTAGCGCATTCTCAATTTCCTTTTCCATTCTTCTGTATATTATTCTTGTAAGCAGCTTCGATGCATGAGCTGTTAAGCTGATTGTGCGACAATTCTCACACTTGTCAGCTCTTGCCGTCTTCGGAATTGTGTGGGTGATGCTTTTCCGAAAGTCAGATGGTATGTCGCCCGAATCATATATTCTACACACCAATGTGAATAGTCGTTTTGTTGCCACTTCCCCCAATGATTTTAGAAATTCTGATGGAATGTTATCTATCCCTTATGCCTTATTTGACCGTAAGTCCTCCAAAGCTCTTTTAAATTCCGATTCTAATACTGGATCCCCTATCTCTTCTAAATCGACTCCTGTTTCTTCTTCTATCACATCAGACAAATCTTCACCCTCATAGAGGCTTTCAAAGTATACTTTCCACCAATCTGCTCTCTCCTCTGCATTTAACAGCGGAATTCCCGTTGCACTCTTAATGTTACCACCGTTGCTTTTTTTTTTAATGTTACCAAAGTTTGTTTTGACTTTTCTGTATGCTGAGTCTGTTCTTCCGACAATCATACCTTTTTCGATGTCTTCAAATTTTTCCTGCAGCCATTTCGTCTTAGCTTCCCTTCACTTCCTATTTATTTCATTCCTCAGCGACTTGTATTTCTGTATTCCTGATTTTCCCAGAACATGCTTGTACTTCCTCCTTTCATCAATCAACTGAAGTATTTCTTCTGTTACCCATGGTTTCTTCGCAGCTACCTTCTTTGTACCTATGTTTTCCTCCCCAACTTCTGTGATGGCCCTTTTTAGAGATGTCCATTCCTCTTCACTAACAGTTTTCAAAAGACCTAATGTAAAGACCGAAATCAGAGCAACTGGAGCGGTATTTCATCGACTAAAGTTGTTTGTGTCAGCTGATTTACACATTCACTGCGGACATCATTTGAAGAATGATTCCCTATTCATATCTGCTACACTGTATACACTGAGATGACACATGTCCTGAGATAGTGGCGGAGGCGTCGCTTCCGCTCAGGTCATTCGTGCGGAAAGGTTTCCGAAGTGATAACGGCCACACAATGGGAACTAACAGACTTTGAACGCGGAATGGTAGCTGGTCCTAAACGCTTGGGACTTTCAGTTTCGGAAATCGTTAGGGTATTCAATATTCCGCGATCCACAATGTTAAGAGTGTGATGAGAATACTAAACTTCAGGCATTACCTCTCACCACGGACAACCCAGTGGCCGATGGCCTTCAGTTAACAACCGAGAACAGCGGGGTTTGCGTAGAGTTGTCAGGACTAACAGACAAGCAACACTGTACCGCAAAAAAATGCAGAAATCTACGTGCGACATACGAAGAACGCATTCATTAGCACAATACGGTGAAATATGGCGTTAATGGGTTAAGGCAGCAGACGACGGACCCGGGTGCCTTTGATAACAGCGCGACATCGCCTGCAGTGCCTCTCCTTGGGTCGTGACCATGTCAGTTGGACTCCAGACTATTGGAAAACAATGGCCTGCTCAGACGAGTCCGGATTTCAGTTGGTCATAGCCTTGGAAAGCCTAGGGGGCCTCGGACCGCCCATTTCAGTTGGTAAGAGCTAATGATAGGGTACGAGTGTCACTCAGACGCTAAGAAGCCATGGACCTAAGTAGTCAAAAAGACACTGTGCAAGCTGGTGGTGGCTCCATAATGGTGTGAGCCGTGGATACATTCGGCTAATTGGAGACCATTTGCAGCCATACCTGGACTTCATTTTACCAAAGAACTATGAAATTTTTATGGATGGCAATACTCCATATCAGTGGGCCACTGCTGTTGGTGACTGGTCTGAAGAACATTCTGGACAATGTGAGCGAATGGTTTGACTACACAGATCGTCCAACATGAATTTGCACCGAACGTCTGTGGGACATAATTAGGAGGTCAGTTCGTGCACAAAACCCTGCACCGGCAGCACTTTCGCAGTTATGTACGGCTATACAGGCAGCATGGCTCAATACTTCTGCAGGGGATTTCCAACGACTTGTTGAATCCATTGCACTTCGATCTGCCGCACTATGCTGAGAAAAAAGAAGTCCTGCACAGTATTAGAAGGTAGCTCACGACTTTTGTCACATCAGTGTACTTTCGTTATCGCGTCGCTTGCCCGCAACATCCTCATGTGGCATTCAGTGTCACTGTGGACAGTGGTCTTAATGTCTTGGCTCACCATTGTATCTCAAATCCAGTTTCTTCTAAGTATAAGTCGCCTGAGTTCTGGCAGCGAATATATGAATATGAATGGGTGCTGACAGGTAGACTGTAGTGATTTATCCTTTTTACAAGGAAGCTCAATGGTATTCTTTTATACAGTTGGATAGTAATGGTGAAACATTTGTTTGGCTGTTTGCTTTTCCCATATGGTACAGTTACGGTAGTTAAAGCCATAGCAACAACTCTATTCTCAGTTTGGTGTATGACGTGTTACATAGCACGAGAGCAGACGAAAATTTTTCGATCTCTGAGAGGAAGATTGTGATTTCTAGACAAAAAGGCACCTACTGTTTGATGTAGCTCATATCAGAGCAGCGAACTTTCTCCATCTTTTTTCCAGTGAGTGAATTACATCCCAGAAACGTGTTGTATGGATCCCATAACGTATTTAGTGGATTCATAGTGTTTTCCAGACGGAAATATGTAAAAAAGTATGGGAACAGGTGGAAGTCAGGGGTACCTCATTTAGTAAATGTGATGATTCAGCACGCAATTTGCACTTCAAACCTCACAGTTCCCTTACTGCCAAAGCTGCATTGCGGTCAAGCGCAATTTTCGCTAAGGCGCGTACACACTAGGCCAGCGAGCGACAGCCAATGGCTCCAGCCAAACGATAGTCGCCGATGCACTGGCTTTGGCCCCTCATCCTCATCAAGCCATGGGTTTGGGGCCAAGGGATTCGTCCATGTGAAATCGCAGATAGCACTATGGCTTTTCGATGTTGCTCCCGATTTGTTATCGATATAAAGAAACGTTTTCACTACAATTTCACCAAGCGGTATTATGAGGGCAGAAGAGAATGCAGGCCCGCATCTCGTGGTCGTGCGGTAGCGTTCTCGCTTCCCACGCCCGGGTTCCCGGGTTCGATTCCCGGCGGGGTCAGGGATTTTCTCTGCCTCCTGATGGCTGGCTGTTGTGTGATGTCCTTAGGTTAGTTAGGTTTAAGTAGTTCTAAGTTCTAGGGGACTTATGACCATAGATGTTAAGTCCCATAGTACTCAGAGCCATTTGAACCATTTGAAGAGGATGCAGCCACCGCACGCGCAGCATTTATTTTGTTGTAAGAAGCTGATTGTTAATGTCTGACATTAAAGCTAAATCGTGATATCGGCTATTCTATAATATTTCCGAATGAAACCTACATATGTCAAAACAGACTTCATTTTCTTTTTCTAACTGTCCACATCACTTTTTAACAACCTACTTATTTCCCTCCAGCCGCCTAATCTCTCCAACGTGTTTTTTCGATCACATTAACGTTCACGTTCACGCTAACAGTTTATCAGCTTTAACACTGTCTCCGCCCTCCACTCCATAGTCCAGCACGTTTTTAAACACATGACATCTACACCCGTTCAGTAGACACAGCAAATCGCCACTGATCCAACTAACATTCGCCCCGGCGTCCACACACGGAGAGGTGCCCAAGGCCAACCCACCGCTAACGCTTTGATGTTATACCGCTAGCAGTCCGAACCGCAACCGAGGCCAACAGCTTCGCTGGTTCCCATTCGTCGCCCGTACACAATAAGCAAATTTCGGAGATTAGATTAGATTAATTATTCATTCCATAGACCCATAAAAGAGGGAATCCTCCTGGGTGTGGAACATGTCAGAAGAACACATTACAAAAATGTAATTAGAATAACTTGAGTTTCATTAATTTTAATGATCCTCAGTCAATAAACAGTAAAATTGTGTACATGAATTAAATTTAAACTTCTGATATTTACGGGTTTAATACTTACATCTGCTTTCATTAAATCCATCATTCACACAGTAGGTAGTTACTTGGCTGTTACAACCAAGTATTGTCAAAAATTAAAGTATAATGAATTTTCATTAAAATGGTCTACTGCACTTGTTGAGAAACTCATGGATGGAATAGAAAGAGTTGGCCACCAAAAATTCTTTTAAATTATGTTTAAATTGTGCCTTGTTTGAAGCTAAACTCTTAATGGTTGCTGGTAACTTACTGAAAATATGCGTTGCTGAATACTAGACTCCTTTCTGGGCAAGAGTAAGTGATTTTAACTCTTTATGTGTATTGTTCTTATTCCTAGTATTGATTCCGTATACTAAGCAGTTAGTTGGAAAAAGAGATGCATTAATTACAACAAACTTCATTAAGGAATAAATATACTGAGAAGCTATGGTTAATATGCCCAATTCTTTGAATAGGTTTCGACATGATCTTCTTGGCTTTACACTACTCATTACTCTTATTATACTCTTGTGTACTCTAAAAATTTTTTCTCTGTTTGTGGAGTTACCCCAAAATATGATACCATATGACATAATGGAGTGAAAATACGCAAAATATGCTGGTTTTTTTAATATTTATATCTCCTATGTCTGACATCATTCGCATTGCAAACATAGACTTGTTTAGACGCTTTAGCAGTTCGTTCGTATGTTGCTCACAACTCAATTTATTATCGGCCAACGAAGTGTTTGATTGTTAGCCTAGTTTGTATGCACCTTGAAAGGTATGCAACATGACTTGTTAAAAAAGCCCTGTCAACAAAGATATTGTATCTTACATCTCGCCTGACATTATTTCACGTTTAAGGTGGTACATTTTTGGCTTCTACTCGCATCTCCGGTGTGCACATCTTGGGAAACACGTAAGACATCGAATGGTTTATCTCTAAAATAGTACAAAATGGTTCAAATGGCTCTGAGCACTATGTGGCTTAACTTCTGAGGTCGTGAGTCCCTTAGCACTACTTAAACCTAACTAACCTAAGGACATCACACACATCCATGCCCGAGGCACGATTCGAACCTGCGACCGTAGCGGTCGCGCGGTTCCAGACTGTAGCGCCTAGAACCGCTCGGCCACCCCGGCCGGCAAAATAGTACAAAACAGATTGAAGTTTAAACTGGTATGTGTCTTAGCTAGCTAATTTGTTCTCTCTTAACGAGTTAGAAACTGCCAGAAAATGCTGTTGTGTGACAGAAAGCAGACTGAACGAAGGCGTCGGTACTGGTTGCTTGTTGGAGAGTATTTCCGTTGCTCGAATCCGAATATCCATTGTATTCCCGGGAACAGCTGGATACCACTTTGCCGCTTCCAGCTTCCTGGAATTTCATCTGTATAACAAATACAGTTTCGTTGGTGGTACTGTGAGATCTGAAAGGCACCTGGCAGTTAGGTTTACTTTTTTTCCGCGTTGTTTGTGACCACTAAAAGAGGACGCATCATAGAATTTCGCTTTGCAGTTTCGCAATTTCAAGAACACGACCGCCGGAAAGCTCCACTTGCCACCGTGACAGAAGCCAGAATGGAGGAATCAGAGGGTGCGTACTGATTACTTGTTTGATGCGTGGCGCAGTTCTGATAAAAAAAGAAGACCTCCCCCGTGGGCCGTGTTACCTGGAACAACTCGACTCCCCGCTCCGCCACCCGCAACTTCCTGGAAGCCCTCCAGGCGTAGTAAGTAATGCCTGGCCCTCGCTGAAAAGTGTTTTGACCTGTGTTCTCAGTGTCAGGCCAGGAGGAAGAGGCAGCGGGCACTGGCGCGCTGTTTGCCGACTTCTTTCTGGGAAGTCGGGCGGTATTTTGGTGCGGGCCCGCTCGCTCCTTAGTCACGGGAGAGCTCCCTGCGGTGCCATTTAGGGGCGGGAGGAGTGGAGAGTGACTGCTCGGAGGTTACTCAGCAGCGGGTATGCGGCGCGCTGCCACTTGCGTCCCACGCGGCGCCGGAGGCGGCGACTGCAGCGGCCGCCCGCCCGCCCCTGCCGTGGGCGCCGGCCAGCGGTTTCGGGGAACACGGGCGCCACCTCCGCCTCTACACCTTGTTTGTTTGGCATTCACGCCGCAAGGGGCGCCAGGTTTGCTCAGAACCGCGTCTTACACTTACTGACTGTGGTGTGCGTACTGTAAGACCTTCGGTACACACACCATCAGATTATTTGACTTGTCGCTCTAACGAAGTAGGCGAGTGTCAGCAATATGTCTCGTGGTCTTATCGTGGCGCGTTTATCTTCTGCCATTAGGTCAGACGATAGAAATGCCACTTGCACGCTTAGAGTAGCAGATTGACGGTGACCAACTTTAAACAGAACTTGATTAATTTTCACACACATTTATTAAAATAATAAAAATCATAGACATTACGATCCTTGATTCTGGACGCTGTTTACAACTGACGATCTGAAGTTCCTTTGGTCTTGGTACGTTAATCTTATTCTGACATATCTCTGATACTTGACAAAAGTGTCTATACATTTCTCTTCATGGCTATGTACAGGAATATGATAATCTTATTAGGTGCAGACTGAAACTTGACTATAGACAGGTACAGACAAATGCAGACTGGTACAGACTGCCGGAGCGGCCGTGCGGTTCTAGGCGCTACAGTGTGGGGCCGAGAGACCGCTACGGTCGCAGGTTCGAATCCTGCCTCGGGCATGGATGTGTGTGATGTCCGTAGGTTAGTTAGGTTTAATTAGTTCTAAGTTCTAGGCGACTGATGACCTCAGAAGTTAAGTCGCATACTGCTCAGAGCCATTGTTTTGGTACAGACTAATGGAGACTGACTAATCGGAGGTCTGTACACTCGTTATAATACCTCGAGCGTTCAGGTATCACTGCGCGAGTGTGATCCGCGAGGAGAAAAGATTCTACGTTAGCAGCAATCTCATTGGCTGAGTTACATATTAATACGTGGATCGGCGGAAGCAGAATTTGGTCCGTCTCTACGGCAGCGCCATCTCGTAGTGCGGAGACGGACGAGCGCTGCTCCTGTGCTGTTGTGCTTAGCGGGTCACGCTCTAGTGCGAAAGTTGTGTACGCGCTGACTACGCGGAACTATGTACACAACACTGACAAAAGACGAGTTAGGCCCTGTAGCACGGAACGTTTCGAAAAGATTCAATCGATTTTGCAATACTGGGTGTCCATAAATTATCTGATCAGCCAGAACATTATGACCACCGATCTACTATCGATATGAACCAGTCCAGGCGATTGCAGCGTCACCTGGCGAGGAATGAGTGCTAGTCAAACGCATGTACGTTGCGTATAGTATCGGCGTGCGTGCTGCCCGTGTGTAGAGTAGGCAAGGTGCGCGATCTATCTGAGTTTGACCGAGGGCAGATTGTGGTGGCCCAGAGACTCAGCACGAGCAGTTGGAAAACTGCACGAGTTGCCGGGTGTTCGAGGAGCTCTGTGGTGAGTGTCTTCAAGACGTGGCGAAACCAAGGTGAAACCACGTCCACACGTCGTCGGATTGGGTGGCCACCCTTCATTACAGTTGTTGGACGTCGTAGGCTGGGCAGACTGGTAAAACAGGATAGGCGGCGAACTATGGCGAAACTAACATAAGACTTTAATTATGGGGGTAGAGTACAAGTGTGTCTGAACACGCAGTGCACCGACCACACCTAAAGATGGGTCTCCACAGTCGACGACCCATGCATGTTAAAAGCGGTGGCTCGTTTTATTTTACAGGTTACTGTCCCTGGCTGTAGGGACTGTACTTCTGATATTTTTTCTAAACCAACGAGGTAAAACAGAGGCCACTACTTCCACCACATGAAGCGGATTTAGTGCTCACGTACTCACACTGAGCCGTGAACACTTCCCAGTTTATCAATGGGAGATAATTGAAAATTATTGTTAGTATTACCGGTACCATGCGTGCAATGGTCGTGCCAGGCGTGCGGTATTGAATCTTTATCCTATCATTAAGGGCGCGAGACCTTCATCACCTTATAGCAACCGATATAGTTCTGCATTATTGTACTGTGACACTAGGAGTGATTTTACGTAATGAAGGGGAGAATGTACAGATTAAAGGACTCATTTATTTAACAGTTGAATATTGAACAATTATACAATCAAATGCGGGTGGGGGAGAAAGAACTGAGTTCAGCAGCCTGCCCCAACGTACGTTCATAACACACCACGATAGTAGGAGAAATGGAATTTTAGGAACGATCGCCGTATTATCAACTGGAGTTCAATTTACTAAAGAGAGGGGTTGCAGGCATGCAACGACCACCACCAGGAATCAGCCAAAGACTAAGAAAAATGCTACTGGGGGTGAATCGCTAGGCAGCCTCCTGTACTACAGGAATAAAACCAGTAAGACGCGAAACTATTCATACAGACAGTACTAGATAACTTTGACTCGCGGTCCGACTACGTTAACGAAACATGAAGGGGCGCCAGACACTCACCACGTGGCGTAGCACAAGGGCACAAGTTTTCAAGCTAGGAAGACCTGAATTCTATTTTGTACGGGAGAACTGAAAGAGCTACTGCCAGACGAAGCGGAAAAGTGAACATGAAAGTATATACTTTAGTGTCGAACTGCAGGCTACTGCCGGCCGCGGTGGTCTAGCGGTTCTAGGCTCTCAGTCCGGAACCTCGCGACTGCTACGGTCGCAGGTTCGAATCCTGCCTCGGGCATGGATGTGTGTGATGTCCTTAGGTTAGGTAGGTTTAAGTAGTTCTAAGTTCTAGGGGACTGATGACCACAGATGTTAAGTCCCATAGTGCTCAGAGCCATTTGAACCTAACACATCTGGGATGTGGTTGTACGTGGTTCCAGAGATCACCGTCCCCCTCTCCAGGATTTACGAGAATTAGGTGAGTTGTAAGTACACTTGTGGTGCTGGAGGGCCAGCGATCTACCAAGGCCTCGTTGTCTCCACGTGCCGCCGCTGTTATCCGTGCCAAAGTTGTACATACCGGATATAGTGTACGTGGTTATAATGTTCTGGCTGATCAGCGTATAAAACTATACTAGATGTTAAGGAACGGTTTTCAACATGTTGTAGGATAACTCATACAGTTTTGTTCTCTCATGACACACCTCTATGTGTGCACCCTTAGTGTCACGGACGGTGTCTAGTCTGAATTCCATTTTTCTCCACGTAAAATTCAAGATCTTCACGGAGACATCTTCAAATGCATTGCAAACGCCTGCATTCAAGTCTTGTAGATCTCTAATGTTCGTTCGATATACAGAACGCTTTACAAAACCCCACAGGACGAAGTCTAGTGGTGTCAGTTCTGGGGATCGTGGCATCCATCGAACTGGACCATCTTGCTCCGTCCACCTATCCGGAAACTTTTCATCTATAAATTGACGGACAACTAGGGACAATTGGAGTGGTGCCCCATCCTGCTGAAATATGACATAAGGTCGCTACTGTTCCAATTGTGGCATAGCAAACTCTTGTAATATGCCCACGTGAACACCACCGTAGACGGCAGGCTCGATGAAAAAAAAGTCGACCAGTGATGCAGTTGTGCATCAGTTTGCACCAAATATTGACCATGGGACTGTCTCTTACCATTTCACATGTAACATGAGGATGCTGTGAAACCCATATGCAAGTTACGTCCACATCTGTCGTGATGTAAACAATGGTTGAATTATTCGAACATAACATGCAAATGGAGCATCTATATTTTTTATCTGCATTTACTTGCATGTAGGACGAGGAATCTATTACGGATATTACATGTATGTACACACCTGATAACTGGAACAGTAATTCTATTCCACGTGATAGCAACTGCATTTATGAGATAGGTCTTACCTTGAGGTCAAATATCATTCTGAGGTTCAGTTTGCCGTATACATGAAACGTTGCTCATCGGAGAAACAAATCTTCAGACTTGTTAGTATAGGTTCAAACACAACACGTGGTTTCTGAAAGGCCTAAGTGATGCAGCAACGCTCCAACTTGTAAACTAGGGAATTCATCCCGTCCGGGATCGAACCAACGCAGCATAATCAACGGCCATTGGTCCGACGCGCAGTTCACCCTCAGTGGAGTTTTACCCCATTTTCTACACCAGTTTAGGCAAAACCTGGATAGTCCCAAAATTTCTACTCAGAAAATATACCAACAGTTAAAACACGATAACATACAGAACAACAGTCAAATGATTCACAGGCGGACGTAGAACACGTCTTCCCTGTCTCAGGATAACTGACGACTGTGGCCTAAGGCTGGTCATCCCACTACAAAATTAAAATAAAATATATTTGTCAAATCATAAAGAATGGTTCAAATGGCTCTGAGCACTATGGGACTTAACTGCTGTGGTCATCAGTCCCCTAGAACTTAGAACTACTTAAACCTAACTAACCTAAGGACATCACACACATCCATGCCCGAGGCAGGATTCGAACCTGCGACCGTAGCGGTCGCGCGGTTCCAGACTGTAGCGCCTAGAACCGCTCGGCCACTCCGTCCGGCGAAATCATAAAGAAATGGATCCCTAACTAAGGTATAAATGCTGGGTAAGAGTGCATGGGGGCTTAATTATTATTTTTGAAAATAATTTTTTTTTTTTTTTGGTCGCTGTATGTCCGATAACGCTGTTTCGCAAACGGTTGGCCCTGACTAGTTTTAGTACGCAATCTGACTGCATAGAATAACAACAAAGAATGAAAGAAAATTTCCGTTAACACAATTAATTAATTAAGTCCCCAGCAACTATAAAACCTACGAAACCAAAACACAAATGTAATTGTTCTGTGTGTGGGAGTGTGATTCAACGTACACATCTGGCACTGTTCTTCTTCAACAAGACAAGAAATTTTAAATACCATTTATACTGAAGTAATTAAAAAAAATAGAAATACTACAATGGCGCAAGAAAACCAGAATTACCCTCTAATACAAGAACACAAGCCAGATGCTTTGTTGACTGAACCTGTAATGACGCATTATTTACGACATTAAAATAATGAAAAATAAAGCCAGTTTTGTTACCTTCATATATATTGACGAAAAGCACTCTAATCATTACAACATCTCCATTAGAACAACATCTGATATCTAGCCCATCAAATAACTGCATAAAACATGGAACAAGCACTCACTACTACGACATCTCGACAAGAACTTTTCACTACCACATCTCAGCAAGCACAGCCTACTACGAGTTCTCGACAAGCACTGCCATCGGCTACTTCTCAATAATCACTGCCAGTGGAGGCGGCGGAACAAAACTCTCTGGCGCGATCTCTGGCGCTGTGGCTCAGTGTAGCCACCTTTCATATGCCCTTCCTCCACGGGCTAGAATTTGATGGTATTTTTGCCAGAATTGGTGGTGAAAATACCACCAAATTCGTCCACAAAAATACAGACAAAAATAAAAGATAATATTAATACGTAAATATCATATGATTAGATAAAATTTTGGCTTTGCACTGACCTTTCAATAATCTAATATATAAAATACAGTAAGCAATACAAATTCTTTCATACACGTGACTTTACATAATAGTTTACACAATACACAAAAAATCAGTTTATACAAATGTTCACATAAAATGCTTTCAATGATTAAAAAAAACAAGTAATTGATAATCAATCATAAGCAATACAAATTCTTTCATACATGTGACTTTACATAATAGTTTACACAATACACAAAAAATCAGTTTATACAAATGTTCACATAACATGCTTTCCATAGTTCAAGAAACAAGTAGTTGACAGTTCCAGCAGTAGCACCCAGCAATGGTCAACAGGTGCAAACACCAACAAGTGACATCATTGTAGTAAAAGCAGTTCCATCAGTGGCACCCAGCAATGTTGAACAGGTGCAGACACTAACAAGTGGCATCTTTCAGCAGTAGCAGTTCCATTAGTGGCACCCAACAATGTTGAAAAGGTGCAGACACCAACAAGTGACATTATTTCAGTAAAAGCAGTTCCATTTGTGACACCCAGTAATGTTGACAGGTGCAGACACCAACAAGTGACATTTCAGTAGAAGCAGTTCCATCTGTGGCACCCAGCAATGTTGAGCAGGTGCAGACAGCAACAAGCGACATCATTTCAGTATAAGCAGTTCCACTAGTGGCACCCAGCAATGTTGAACAGGTGCAGGCACCAACAAGTGACATCATTCAGTAGAAACAGTTCCATTAGTGGCACCCAGCAATGTTGAACAGGTGCAGACAGCAACAAGTGACATTATTTCAGTAGAAACAGTTCCATTTGTGGCACCCAGCAATGTTGAACAGGTGCAGACACCAACAAGTGACATTATTTCAGTAGAAGCAGTCCATCAGTGGCACCCAGTAATGTTGAACAGGTGCAGACACCAACAAGTGACATCATTCCAATAGAAGCAGTTCCATCAGTTGCACCCAGTATTGTTGACAGGTGCAGACAGCAACAAGTGACATTATCTCAGTAGAAGCAGTCCATCAGTGGCACCCAGCAATGTTGAACAGGTACACACAGCAACAAGTCACATTATTTCAGTAAAAACAGTCCATTAGTGGCACCCAGCAATGTTGAGTAAGTGCACGTAACAGTCCATAATATTCACTATCACTAATTAAATAGTTCATCACAGTTCATCAGCATAAATTAAACATTTCCAGGTGGCACCCAGCAATGTTGAATAGGTGCAGACAGCAGTCCATAATATTCACTATCACCAATCACACTCTTCATCAGAGTTTATAAGCAGAAATTAAACATGTCCTAGTGGCACCAATCATGTAGAAAAAGTGCAAGTAACAGTCCATAGTATTCACTATCACTAATCACACAGTTCATCAGCAGAAATTAAACATTTCTAAGTGGCACGCATTATGTTGAACAAGTGCAGGTAACAGTCCATAATATTCACTATCACTAATCAGACAGTTCATGCATGAACAATAGTTTGAATGCACACACAATTGCTTTTACAAAATTATTCTCAATGCTCTTACACTAAACATACAAATTATAACGAACACACAAATGATATCAGATAATTGTCATCTTAACTATTACAAATGCACAAATATCAGTAAACCTATAATATTTATGGGTGTCAGTGCAAGCCACAACAAACAAGTAAAATAATATTTAGGAGATAGGTCGGTACCAATTTGGGATTGAGAAAGGAAAGCACACAAAACACACTCACTCATCTTTCCAGATTAAGTACTACTGTGTAATTGAATAGTGTTAACTGTGTAAATGCAATTCTGTCAAAATTTGATGTTCATCATGTGTATCAAGTAGTAGTGGCAGCAATGTATAACAGTCAATAATAGTTAGTCAACGTCATAGTCATCATGTCAAGACCAATGTTTGCCAAGCCAGATCAAAATGTACGGTTGCTGATCAACTGTCAGTGAGCCAAGATATGCAATTACTTCCTCTCTCCAAAAAAAGAAGTATGTACTGCTTATTGATTTAACAAAGTGTGTGTAGACAATCTTCCTTCCACTTTAGTGTTCTAGTCTGCTATCTTCATCCTCCTTGTTCCATATAGACCAACAAAAAAAATATGCTCCTCACTTACTTTACCTGTTATCCACCAAAACTCCAATAATCATCAGCATCACATAATCTCAATACTTCAATAATACCTCTTAATTCGATACATATAAATGTTATCATCAATATCATTTACCTTACCTCTTGTCCACCAAAACTCCAATAATCATCAGCTTCACATAATCTTAATACTTCAATAATACCTCTTACGTCGATACATATAAACCTTAGCACCAATATCATTTTACTTCCATAAGAACTCTTTCCTCTAGTCAGTCTCCTCGAACAAGTACAGATAAAATCCTAGTGCAAACTTCAATCTATCATCCCATGCAATCCGAAGACACAATGTCCACACACAACCTTTGTGTAATCCAGCTGACACATATCTTCTACTCATTATGAATTATAAAGTACATTTTGGTTACCTTGTCCATCATTAAATAAAAGAAATGCATACATGACCTCTAACAGCCTTTAGTTCGAATAACTCTCAGTAAGTAAGTACGAGTACGTAGTATGAAAGATCACATAAGACTTTGAGTGAATAAATCGTAATATTTCACAGTGTGTACACCACTTCAAGAATCATGGCAAATCAGAAACATACATGTGGAGTATTTCTTGTGTCAAGTGTCACTTCCTATTTCAATTGCTAACGAAGAATGCAGTGTAATAACTGTCAATGGTCTAACCCTAGTGTTGGTATGTCATGTCGTTAGCTTCCTTCCTATTATCATAAATTTATACAGCTTTCATAAAACCTCCTGCTCATGTGACTTCTATGAAGTTTCTTGTACTAATGTCGTTCGTCGAATTATAGCAGTTCATTTTCTTATCTTAAAAATATAAGGCACTGAGCGTAAGCAAAACATGCAATAGCGAGTAAATATACTAGTCTATAATTAATACCATAGTGTGACCTAAACTCCATGTTCGTACACAGTATATCAGCATTTCTATATACCAAATTAAAGAGTAGTTATCATAACAAAACAGAAATGTGTAAATATGCAATCCATACGCAAAGCAGCAAATATATATCTTACATAATAAACAGGTCATTAGCATCACATCAGCATAAGCAAATAAATGTTCATATGTAATCTTAATAAGTAAACACGAAGGCGCAAGCAGATAAATCACAAAGTGTAACTTACATACATAACCATATAAGCACAATTAATCAGGTGACAATTATAATTTAAATAAATAAGCACAGCAGGCACATAATTAAAAAAATATGACATCAGTGAAAAAGCAGTGCAGGCAAGCGATGCATAATATATACAAATAACAACCCTGTTCATTAATCAATCATTGTCAAAATCAGTTAAAGTACGCAAGCACGTCGCTTCACAAGTAAATTCATAGAACATGAAATTTAGCACAAAGTCTGAATCACGTAATCGCGAGCAGCAAATTACGTCTAAAGTACGTATCTAAGTGGAAATATGTTACCTGAAAAATAAACTCAATTAATAGTTACCTTTTTAGTTTATTACTTTTTTCTTCGAAATTACATTCTTCCTGAAATTTTCTCCATAGCAAGTCCTCTTAACGTCGGACACACACAGAGTTAACCTGAAGTTCTTAACTATTTTACACAACCGTATCCTGAAAAATACTGAACGTTAATAACATAATTCATCAAGTCACCATAGCTTTATACTGAATTTAATCGGAGAAATTAGACTGTGTATTTGTTTACGGCTGTCAGTGCATTCACACTGAGCGCTCGATCAGGTGTAGGTACGCGTGACGTAGGAAGTAATTGTTTGCTGTCAACGACTGCCTTGTGCGGCGCGCAGACTTGACTGTTGCTTTGAGCCTGTGCCGCCGCCGGAACACGGCGCGGTATCCTTGTACTCTCTGCGTGTTTACATATAACTGTTGATGTCTCAAAAGTATGTCATTCCACAAAAATTTTAACGTTCGATATATGATGTATTCCCTTAGAGCGTCGTGATTTAAGAGTTTCTACTTCAACAGTGTTATCATGAATAATTTTGCGAATTATATATGGACCGTTATAAAGCAGAAAAAATTTGCGACACAAGCCGTTTCCTTTGTGAGACAAACGATGAGACTTAATTAACACCTTTTGACCAACTGACAAGGTTTTTAAACGACCAGGACGTTTAGCTGATTTCTCTCTTCTAGCAGCCGCAGATGCAATATTTCGTAGAGCCAGGTTGACAACTTCAGAATGCCGCAGTTTCCGTGTAGGCGGAAAAGAAACAATTTCAGAAATGCGATTTATCGGTGCTTTATTTTTTAATATCAATGTTGTTGTTGTTGTGGTCTTCAGTCCTGAGACTGGTTTGATGCAGCTCTCCATGCTACTCTATCCTGTGCAAGCTTTTTCATCTCCCAGTACCTACTGCAACCTACATCCTTCTGAATCTGCTTAGTGTATTCATCTCTTGGTCTCCCTCTACGATTTTTACCCTCCACGCTGCCCTCCAATACTAAATTGGTGATCCCTTGATGCCTCAGAACATGTCCTACCAACCGATCCCTTCTTCTGGTCAAGTTGTGCCACAAACTTCTCTTCTCCCCAATCCTATTCAATACTTCCTCATTAGTTATGTGATCTACCCATCTAATCTTCAGCATTCTTCTGTAGCACCACATTTCGAAAGCTTCTATTCTCTTCTTGTCCAAACTATTTATCGTCCATGTTTCACTTCCATACATGGCTACACTCCATACGAATACTTTCAGAAATGACTTCCTGACACTTAAATCAATACTGGATGTTAACAAATTTCTCTTCTTCAGAAACGCTTTCCTTGCCATTGCCAGCATACATTTTATATCCTCTCTACTTCGACCATCATCAGTTATTTTGCTCCCCAAATAGCAAAACTCCTTTACTACTTTAAGTGCCTCATTTCCTAATCTAATTCCCTCAGCATCACCCGACTTAATTAGACTACATTCCATTATCCTTGTTTTGCTTTTGTTGATGTTCATCTTATATCCTCCTTTCAAGACACTGTCCATTCCATTCAACTGCTCTTCCAAGTCCTTTGCTGTCTCTGACAGAATTACAATGTCATCGGCGAACCTCAAAGTTTTTATTTCTTCTCCATGAATTTTAATACCTACTCCGAATTTTTCTTTTGTTTCCTTTACTGCTTGCTCAATATACAGATTGAACAACATCGGGGAGAGGCTACAACCCTGTCTTACTCCCCTCCCAAACACTGCTTCCCTTTCATGTCCCTCGACTCTTATAACTGCCATCTGGTGGGAATTTAAGGAGATGGGACCTGGATAAACTAAAACAACCAGAGGTTGTACAGAGATTCAGGGAGGGCATAAGGGAGCAATTGACAGGAATGGGGGAAATAAATACAGTAGAAGAAGAATGGGTAGCTTTGAGGGATGAAGTAGTGAAGGCAGCAGAGGATCAAGTAGGTAAAAAGACGAGGGCTAGTAGAAATCCTTGGGTAACAGAAGAAATATTGAATTTAATTGATGAAAGGAGAAAATATAAAAATGCAGTAAGTGAAACAGGCAAAAAGGAATACAAACGTCTCAAAAATGAGATCGACAGGAAGTGCAAAATGGCTAAGCAGGGATGGCTAGAGGACAAATGTAAGGATGTAGAGGCCTATCTCACTAGGGGTAAGATAGATACCGCCTACAGGAAAATTAAAGAGACCTTTGGAGATAAGAGAACGACTTGTCTGAATATCAAGAGCTCAGATGGAAACCCAGTTCTAAGCAAAGAAGGGAAAGCAGAAAGGTGGAAGGAGTATATAGAGGGTCTATACAAGGGCGATGTACTTGAGGACAATATTACGGAAATGGAAGAGGATGTAGATGAAGATGAAATTGGAGATATGATATTGCGTGAAGAGTTTGACAGAGCACTGAAAGACCTGAGTCGAAACAAGGCCCCCGGAGTAGACAATATTCCATTAGAACTACTGACGGCCGTGGGAGAGCCAGTCCTGACAAAACTCTACCATCTGGTGAGCAAGATGTATGAAACAGGCGAAATACCCTCAGACTTCAAGAAGAATATAATAATTCCAATCCCAAAGAAAGCAGGTGTTGACAGATGTGAAAATTACCGAACTATCAGCTTAATAAGTCACAGCTGCAAAATACTAACACGAATTCTTTACAGACGAATGGAAAAACTAGTAGGAGCCAACCTCGGGGAAGATCAGTTTGGATTCCGTAGAAACACTGGAACACGTGAGGCGATACTGACCTTACGACTTATCTTAGAAGAAAGATTAAGGAAAGGCAAACCTACGTTTCTAGCATTTGTAGACTTAGAGAAAGCTTTTGACAATGTTGACTGGAATACTCTCTTTCAAATTCTAAAGGTGGCAGGGGTAAAATACAGGGAGCGAAAGGCTATTTACAATTTGTACAGAAATAATGTGACCGAGAAATTTCACCTGAAATGACCAAATTCAGATTTTTCCAAGTTCACTGTAATGCCAACTCTTGCAAAAATACGTAATAATGAATCCAAAATTTTGCTGTGCTCACTCCAAGAACGTTTAGCAATAAGAATATCGTCAACATATGAAGTAATATTGTCACGAAGATAAACAGTTAAAATTTCGTTTAAACTACGAATGAATACTGCTGAAGGTACAGTAAGTCCAAATGGTAATTTCCGAAATCTCTTTTGGGTAAAATAGTCATATCCGGTTATTCTTTAATGACTCTATGGATAGATTGATAGTCGAAGAGTTGTTTTGACAGATGCAAAGAATAGTAAAAGAGTAGGCAGTGGTGCAGAAAACTAAAAGGGAAGTAGCACCACTACAGCTCGGGGCCCTATGCACGCTACGGCACATATTCACTTAGTGTAGTGAATCCCCTGAGGACATTAATAGCCGCACATAATTTCCAGTTTGTGACTTAGTGGCAAATTTGGCGGAAGTGCGTACGTAAATTGATCTAACCATGAACATGGATGTATGTCATTCTTAGAATTACGAAAGATCTTAAATTTCCGAACAGTTAAGAAGTTTTTATAGTCAAAGTTTTCTCCTCGTGGCGACAAAGACCTACCGCGCCTGTCCCTGTCCCAATGTCGATTATTGTCAAGTTCGCGCGCCTGGCGCTCTCTTGTTGCATCCCGTAAATGAAACAAATTATTTTCTTCAAACCCCTCTGGTATCTGTGATTCTAAATTTCTTTTGCTGTCTTTTCCTACGATTTCACCTTCAATTTGTTTGACTTGCTTTTTTAATGCCTCAAATTCCCTTTTCGCGCGTTCATTAAGTTTTCCCTGATTTTCAACATGCTTATTTATGTTCTGGTACTCTTCGGTTTCTGCAAATGGTAATGGAGCTGTATCATCCGAATCTCTGTCCCCATTTAAACTAAGATTTGTCAATTTATCTGAAATCTCCTCTACTCTTTCCGATAAGTCACCTATTTTTTCTTTCTGTTTATTTACGTCTTCCGTAAGTGTCGCGACTCGGGTTTCAGTATTGACACATTTGGTAGTTAACTGTTCATATTGTTGTGTTAGATTATTTATTCTGTCATTTGGTACGGATTCCTCGATTCTCTCAAATATTTCTTCCTTATCGTGTGCACGTTGTAAATTTAACTCTGATAATTTCTGTACTATCACGCGATCTCTTTCTTCCTGTTCTCTATCCTGTTCCCTTTGTCTAATCTCTACTGCAACTAATCTATTATTGTGAGCATTCAAAATCGGTTGTACTTCTTCTCTGATTTCTTTCTTTAATTCATCTTTCATATTTTTGAAACATGTCCCTATTCGTGACTCTAACTGTGTTTCCAAAGTTCCCATCTCTGTTTTTAATTCAGATCCTAACCGTGTTTCCAATGTTCCCATATCAGTTTTTAATTCAGATCGTGAAGTTCCCATCTCTGTTTTAATTCTTCCTATTTGTGATCCCAGTGAGTCTAACCGTGTTTCCATTGTTCCCCTATCTGTTTTTAATTCAGATCGTAAATTTAATATTGCACTCATCAACTGCTCCATATTGACTTGTTCGAAATTCTTTTCGCCCCTAACATTTCCCGCAAAACCAGTTTCCTTCGTCATAGCTGTAAAGCTATCTGTGTTCGATACTATTCCAGAATCGTCTATCGTTAATCTCGTATTCTGTGAATTTTCTGATTGAGAAAAATTTTGAAATGGTTCCGGACTATCTTCCCGACTTATTAAATTGATTTCCACTTCATTATTCATGATACTGTTTTCCTCTGTTGGCGAGTTCGCCATGTTAACAATTTCGTCATTCTCACTATCCATCATTTTTGCCTTTTTCATCGATCGCGTAATCATTTACAAAACATACAAAACTCGTCACTATATGAAAATTACACACAATGACTCCTTATCTCCAACAATACCATTCACACGAAATGTTTTCCTCAAACACGATTAACGAACAATTGAAATAATTGCACTAAATTGTCAAACGCGTATACAAGACAACAAAATTAAATTCTGAAATACCATTAGAAGAATGCCAATTACCAAATTTACACATGCAATATAGACTACAATTACTAAACTACAAATTACTACAACAATACTACTGTCTACTATTTTTACAATCAGAAGAATTCCAAGGGATGATCCGAAGCAGCGGTCGCCACGTGCATGGGGGCTTAATTATTAAGTTTAAAAATAATTTTTAAATTTTTAGTAGCTGTCTGTCCGGTTACGAAGTCTCGTAAACGGTTGGCCCTGACTAGTTTTAGTACGCAACCTGTCTGCATAGAATAACAACAAAGAATGAAAGAAAATTTCCGTTAACACAATTAATTAATTAAGTCCCCAGCAACTATAAAACCTACGAAACCAAAACACAAGTGTAATTGTTCTGTGTGTGGGAGTGTGATTCAACGTACACATCTGGCACTGTTCTTCTTCAACAAGACAAGAAATTTTAAATACCATTTATACTGAAGTAATTAAAAAAAATAGAAATACTACAATTGCGCAAGAAAACCAGAATTACCCTCTAATACAAGAACACAAGCCAGATGCTTTGTTGACTGAACCTGTAATGACGCATTATTTACGACATTAAAATAATGAAAAATAAAGCCAGTTTTGTTACCTTCATATATATTGACGAAAAGCACTCTAATCATTACAACATCTCCATTAGAACAACATCTGATATCTAGCCCATCAAATAACTGCATAAAACATGGAACAAGCACTCACTACTACGACATCTCGACAAGAACTTTTCACTACCACATCTCAGCAAGCACAGCCTACTACGAGTTCTCGACAAGCACTGCCATCCGCTACTTCTCAATAATCACTGCCAGTGGAGGCGGCGGAACAAAACTCTCTGGCGCGATCTCTGGCGCTGTGGCTCAGTGTAGCCACCTTTCAAGAGACCTTATGGCAACTGACTGCCTTTGGTTTTCTTCATACTTTTTTTGTAGGTCAGTGTCACAACATTAATTTCCTAAGGCAGTGCGATGCCATTCTCAAAGACATTGGAAAAAAAATGACTTTCAAGATTTCCTAGCACTGATATGTACAATGCTTTTCAGACACCTCAGCCGAATGTCCAGTAGCTGAGCGTGTATTGTTGTACTGTCGTAATCACAAGGTCAATTTTTGAATTCTGGCGAAGATTGTTTTTTTGAAAATATAATTTCAAGTCAACATTTATTACCAAACTGAAGTGTTACTTAACAAATATATCATCATTATTTTCAATAGAGTGACATATCTTTACTTTCAATTAATAATCGCATAGAAAGCCTTGTATTCATAATAGATTAAAATATAGTACAAGATTGAGGAAGTCTTATTGCCAAATGAAAATAAAGTTACATTAGCTGCGTTAATTGTGAACAGTTGTGTGCCTAGAGGCAAGTGGGGGGAATGTCGCTTCCTAGAGAAGATATGTTGTTCAACATTATCGTTTAACCATGGCTTTCGGATTGGTGCAACATTAGCACAGTGAAAGTATTGTTACTTATAAATAAAGCAAATAAGAATAATTATCATGGTAGCTGCGAAATCTGTTGATAATACACACTGAATACAAATAAAAGTTCAATAGAAATCATGTTAATTGAATCAACTGTGCGTTCTTGGTAAAACAATGTAAATTAACTAAAGAAACCCTGTTTAAGCCTTATTTCACAATTTATTATTAATGTTATTGCACAACCTAGGTTTCGGGCGATAAGCCCATTTTCAAGTACATTACTGATTCCCAAAAATGATAATGCACAGATAAACATGATGACAAGGTTCAAATGGTTCAAATGGCTCTGAGCACTATGGGACTGAACATCTGAGGTCATCACTCCCCTAGAACCTGGAACTACTTAAACCTAACTAATCTAAGGACATGACACACATCCATGGATTCGAACCTGCGGCTGTAGCGGTCGCGCGGTTCCAGACTGAAGCGCCTAGAACCGCTCGGCCACTTCGGACGGCAATGACAAGGCAAAGATAATCATTTCAACTTCTTGACGTATTGATCCATAGCTTAATGTAGAATTATGTCAATCGCAATTTTTTAACAAATTACATACATTATTATGCATTCAATAAATTATACTACAATGACAGGACTGAAGTTCTGCATCAGCCAAGATATTTTCAACTACGATGGATTGGGACCCAAAGTTTTACTTCTATCCTGGATTTTTGATTTCGTGTAAAAGAGGAGATTGATTGAAGTGGGTTTGATCGTTTAATAATTGGTGTAGGGATATACGCATCTGTTTTTTAATTTCTAAAATTTCTATCTGGTTGAGTTTGCCCCCTTTTCCTCTGTGTGTAGGACTTGTATATCCATTCTGTATTTGTGCTTGTTGTTCAGACAATGTTCTCCAATGGCTGAATCAGGCTTCCTTAATCTCCAGCTTCTGTGCTGCTCTTTAAGCCTGGTACAGAGTGACCTCCACGTTTGTTCAATGTACCAAGACTGACACTCACAGCATATGATTTTATAAACCCTAAACCTAGGTTGTGCAATAACATTAATAATAAATTTTGAAACAAGGCTAAAAACAGTGTTTGTTTAGTTAATTCAATAATTTTACCGAGAATCGCGCCAACAGACCTCGTGAATAGGAGACTGGAACACTAAACATTAAGCTACGAACGATTCCATCTTATGTTTGCCACTTAACAGAGTTCGTAAAACTTCAAAGTTTATTTTTTCGAGTCGTTTTAATAATACCTTTTGGAACCTGGTGTCCTGGTACTGATCTGAAGGTGATGAAAAATGCTATAGGTCCCCTTGCAAGACTGGATTCCAGTATTTCCTTAACACCGTAGCTTAGGTTACTTTCTGCATCGTCTGGCATATACCATTCGACGGAGAAGAATGGGAAGCAGACACTAGAAAGAAAGGTCGTCGGGCACAAGAAGACATTTGAGATGTGGCACAGCGTGTTGTGCTTGGGGTGCGAGAAGGAACGAGACAAACAAGTGTGAGGGGCGGAAAAGGTTATTGGGTTACCGGAGACAGCCGAATACGTCTTTGCAGAGATCCGCGACAATGCTTATGTACCTGCACACAAAAGTTTTCTATCCAGGTCGGGTGTTATAATATAGCTAATACACCCGACGTTTCCCGTGTATTCATTTCGTCAATTTTCTATGAACTGTGTTTGTAGCGTAATATTGAAAAACTCTCATTTCCATGTATTAGTGAAAACATCTTCGAAACTGGGAAATATTCGTATAAAGAAATAGACATAATGTTGTTGTTGTAGTGGTCTTCAGTCTAAAGACTGGTTTGATGCAGCTCTCCATGCTACTCTATCCTGTGCAAGCTTCTTCATCTCCCAGTACGTACTGCAGCCTACATCCTTCTGAATCTGCTAAGTGTATTCATCTCTTGGTCTCCCTCTACGATTTTTACCCTCCATACTTCCCTCCAATATTAAATTGGTGATCCCTTGATGCCTCAGAACGTGTCCTACCAACCGATCCCTTCTTCTAGCCAAGTTGTGCCACAAATTCCTCTTCTCCCCAGTTCTGTTCAGTATCTCCTCATTAGTTACATGATCTACCCATCTAATCTTCATCATTCGTCTGTAACACCACATTTCGAAAGCTTCTATTCTCTTCTTGTCTAAACTATTTATCGTCTACGTTTCACTTCCATACATGGCTACACTCCACAGAAATACTTTCAGAAAAGATTTCCTGACACTTAAATCTATACTCGTTGTTCACAAATTTCTCTTCTTCAGAAACGCTTTCCTTGCCATTGCCAGTCTACGTTTTATATCCTCTCCACTTCGACCATCGTCAATTATTTTGCTCCCCATACATCAAAAGTCATCTATTTCTTTAAGTGTCTCATTTCATAATCTAATTCCCTCAGCATCACCTGATTTAATTCGACTACATCCATTATTCTCGATTTGGTTTTGTTTATGTTAATCTTATATCTTCCTTTAACACACTGTCCATTCCGTTCAACTGCTCTTCCAGGTCCTGTACAAATTTGTAAGCACAGCTTATTTGCGTATCTGCAACGCTATTTTGCAAACGTCTCTATGGCAACGCTCTCTAGATGGCTATTGTTTTCGCCGACAGCCGTTTGTGCTTCGCTGTTAAAGCTTTATGAAACACTGGCAGGTGTCCGGGGTTTTCTGAAGTTGACTGGACTATAGGAGTGTCTTAGTAATAAAGAATAAACTTCATGCATGATGCGGCATTTTTTGACGCATCTCATCGTTTATAACGTCATATCTCTTGAAGTATGTGTCGTACGATGGTGTATTTGTGTAGATACTTTCAGCTGCATATGTAGAAACTTTCTGTGAAATATGTTGCGAACAGAGTTAGTAGCAAAGACGTAATAAATTTAAACGTCATGCGTGATGCGACAGTTTTTCACATATCTCTTTGTTTATTGTGTCAATCTCCTGAGCTATAATAGATAGGTGGTTCTTAACCGAGCAGTCACTGTTACTTGAGAGTAAGCAATATTTATAGTATATTTGATTGAAATCGGTCGAGCGGTTTAGGAGGAGATGTGGAACGTACTTACGTACGCACACACATACATAAATACATCCCACAAAGATAAAAAGTCAGGCATCAGCTGCACAATAAAAAATTTATTTGTTCACTTTACCGGTTTCGACAGTTTATTCTGTCAGCTTCAGAAGTGAAATAGACACAAATAATTGGTATGTCTACGTCGAAATACAAATTGGACTGTAGTGTCCTTTGCTACAGAGTTAATAAAAGGGAGTGAGACCTCTAAAAAAAATATGGTATGTGAGATGAGTGGCAAACTGTTAACTGTCAAATTTCACGTCATATATAGTGTGTGCGAGAAAAGTCAATCATCAACATACATGTACATACTACGTATGATGCGAAATTTGACAGTCAATTGTTTGCCACTCACCGCACGTATCGTATAGAGACCTCACTCTGTTTTAATGATACTTTAGCGAAGGACACTACCGTTCGATTCTTATTTTGACGTAAGCTTACCAGTGATTTCAGCCTATTTCACTTCTGAAGATGACAGTGCAAACTGTCTAAACTGGTAAATTGAAGCAAATAAATGTTTTCTTGTGCGGCTGATGACTGATTTTTTTTTATCTTTGTAGAAATATTCTGCAGCTGCTGAACTACAACTATGAAAAAAATTACAAATATATCCATTTTTATAATACGAGGACTGTTCGGAAAGTAAGATCCGATCGGTCGCGAAATTAAAACCATATTGAAAATCAAAAATTTTTTATTAACAACAGTTAACCACACCTTCCAGCTACCTCTGTAAACAGTCGCCGCTCCGACTTAGACATTTGTCGTAGCACTGTGCATACTTTATAGTGCTCTCATCATAGAAAGATGCTGCCAGTGCATTCCGCCAATTCCCTAGACTGGACTGCCTTTCGTTGTTTGTGTCAAATTGTTGTCTTCGTAGCCAGTGGTTCATGTGAGCAGAGATAAACATAGGAGTCAATTAAGGGCTATGTTGTGGGTAATTAAACACTTCCCATGGATAACGCTGCAGTAGCGTCTTCGTTGCCCCTGCAGAAATGTGGCTGAAAATTGTCTTGAAGAAAGAAATGCGTGACATTTATGTTATGTGGGCTGCATAGCTTGAGGCGAAATCTCTCGCCAGATCCACATACTTAGCGGTAGACACTGTTGTTTTAGGAACTTCTACGTGATCACTTTGCGCTCTGAACTGAAAAGAGCGACTTGAAGCGATCTACATGCACACTAAAGACACTGCCCAACACATATGTGCAGAGTTCCATCGGATTTTCACATTGGTTTCGATTTCGCGCCAAATCGGACCTTTCTTCCCAAATATGCCTCATACGTGTAGAGTACACGCTTCGGCTCTTGGCCACGCTCAGATTAAATCTCTAAGGAATCTGTAGAACTGGACTTGCATAGGTTTGGGATTAGATCTTCCAAGATGCTACTCCAGGCGGGTGTAAAATGAAAGTGCGCAACGGAAAATAATAAACGCTAAAATGAAGATTTGGCCCTGTCTGACTACCCCTGAAACAGATTTTAGGATCCCTTAATTCTATAAATTACAATCTAAACATAAATGAATGATGAAGGTACTAATCCTACTAAATGATAAACGTTGTTCCTGTTTACATATTTATTGTAGATTACAAAGTTTACATTTCCTAAGTAAATTACTGATCAATTGCCCGACTCTGCCCCTTATTATGACTGCGCAGTCTAATATCAATAACACGAAGTGACTGACATCATCTACGTACCAAACACTAGAAGACACTACTTTCAAAGATGATCTACGGTGGCCGGCAGGATTGACCGAGCGGTTCTGGGCGCTTCAGTCTGGTGCCACCTGGCCGCCAAGAACTGTCGCATAGCGATTTGATTCTCGGATCCAGTTATATGGCTCCTTCTGTGTATAGCGATTTTACGACTATGACGTGTGGGGCCTGAAGATGGCATTAATGTAATGCCGAAACTGGTAGCACATAAGAAGTTCATAAAATAAATTTCTACAATACATACGGCTGTTGGTGTATTATTGCATCAAGAAATAAGTGCCAAGTTGGTACCCGACTGCTGTCCGTAGGGTCACCAAACCCGTCTTCGGCCTGGAATCTCATTAACTGGATTAGACTTGTCTTCAGTGATGAACCCCACTTCGAAATGAGCTCCGACGATCAGCGAAGACGTGTCTGGAGACATCCTAGACAACAGTGGGATACCAACCTGCCTGCTGACCTCCACACGGCTCTACAGCTAATACTGATGGTCTGAGTTGCCATTTCATTTCATAGCAGAGTTCTTTGGCTCTCATCCGCGGCACCCTTACAGCACAGCGGTACGTCGACGTTATTCTATGCCCCGTTTAGTTGCCCTTCTCGGCAAGCTATCCTTGGCTTACATTTCAGCCAGGCAACGCACGCCCACACGTGCGAGAGTGTCTATTTGCGCTCGTGCTTGGTGAAACCTATGTGTGCCAGTGAGGTCGCCGAGTCTCTTTGCAACTGAGAACCTCCGTAGCATTAAGTGCAAGGTCCTTCAACCTCCTCGCGATTTTGACGATCTAGTGCTTCAGTTGGAGGGAATTTGGCACGATTTCCCTCAAGAAGACATCCAACAACCCTGTCAATCAATCAATCAATACCAAGCTGAATAACACCCTGCATAAGGGTCAGAGGTGGACCAACGCATTATTGACTTGCTCACTTTCAAATGGTTCAAATGGCTCTGAGCACTATGGGACTTAACTTCTGTGGTCATCAGTCCCCTAGAACTTAGAACTACTTAAACCTAACTAACCTAAGGACATCACACACATCCATGCCCGAGGCAGGATTCGAACCTGCGACCGTAGCGGTCTTGCGGTTCCGGACTGAGCGCCTTAACCGCGAGACCACCGCGGCCGGCTTGCTCACTTTGTGAAGCTATTTCTCTTGAATAAATAATCCATGTTCTGTGAAATTGTGAATATCTGTGTCTCTGTACGTGTACATCACATCTATCTACTTGCGTCCCATTCGGATAATACCCTCGTGATGCGTCGCGGCTCTATTTTTTTTTTTTTTTTTTTTTTTTTTTTTTTTTTTTAGATATGTACTGGCTAGGGCCCCAAATGGTAAGCCCAGGTACAACATATAACGTCAATTAGTGCATAACTTCTAATCCCCGACACAGTACTCGTTAAAGCCTGTGCTATGGTAAGTGAGCGGGATTCACCTTATGAGAAAAGATTTTCGCATAGATATCGACCGCGTGTACCTGAATGGTGCCAAATCAGACTTACATCCATTCTGTAATAACAATAATCCGTCATGCAAGTTCGAAATGCAATCACACGTCAGGATGGATCAAAAGCAAACCAGAAGATGCTACCAATGTGACAACAATACGGTCGCCAGCCTAATTAGGCATTAACTGAGTTTCTTCCCTGTACAAGTTGGTATATATTCATGCAAAACAACAAGTCGTAACACTGCATAATATAGTAGAATTTTAGAACCAGAAAATCTATTGAACTGATAGTTTCAAGTTCTGTACTGATATAGAAAATCATGAATACATAACAGTACACTATAATGTTTACTACAAAACTTTATACTGTCTATTAATCTCATTAAAATCGGGCATAGGTTACCCTAGAAATTGTACTTTCATGCCACACACAAAATGTCAGTTTTGATAAAGATAAGACACTGATACAATTTTGACTCTTATATTGACTTTAACATTTGATGGTCAAACCAATTTAGAACACTTCAGAATCCAAATGAATCGGGGGGGGGGGGGGGGGGGCGGACCCTGAAACTGTTATGATCGCTGTATTTAAAAAAAATGATTACTGCATTTATTATTCATTCAAGATTTCGAGTATATAAGTTACTATTCTTTTCCTCTTATTTACTGCACATGTAAATGCCTTTAAATCTGTTTCGATATAATAAACTTCATTACTATATCAATACTAAAATTATCTTTCGACTTCGTTAGACCTTTGCTATTCATTTACTGGTTCATTAACAAAACATTTCTTTCAACACCATTCTAATATAGCTAGTTCTGCAAGTAATTATTATTAACACAATTTTTAATTTTCATTTCGGGACACTCTGATTGCACAAGATTTGGAAAGGACCCTGTCTAGGTTAGTTGTGAGGATAATTAAATGATGGAAAAGTTCTGATAAAATTTAGGTTATTATTGCACCAAACAAACACAGTTCACTCTCTGATATATACGAATACAGTACTAAAAGTTTCAACCTGCTAGTATCGATGCGGCTGTTGGCGGGCGGCAAGATGAGTCACAGAGCACACATACAACCACAGCTATAGCTCTTGACGTATAGGCACTTTAATTCTTCTTAGCGTCTCAATACTTTCTCATTTACTGCCTATGCAATTTTGCCATGCTATGTGGGCGTTGGAATGGCATACCCGAGGCTCAATGAAGCTATGTCTTCCAGGAGAGCCTCCTCGCTCCAGAAGATGTTGCTCAAACCAGTGCCAAACTCCAACTACTACTGTGCCCGTTGTGCCGTGCAGTGCCCGCGTGCATTTTCCCGCGCTCGCCTGCCATCCACCTTTTACCGCTCCTTGACAGGCCGGGTATTCACCCGCGGTTTTGCACTCTACATACCCTAACACATTGCCTACGTACGGACCAGACGCACAGTTACAATTTTAAACATCTTACAACAGTTTCAACATTTGTTACATTTCAATTCTATTACAATATTACTTGACATTTGACATAAACATTAATATTCACATTGAAACTTATTTACAGTTTTGCTAACATAAAGGCATGAAACAAAAAGAAATGAAATCAGAACATCAATTACACAAGTTTATCGTAAAATCAGATGAAAAGAATTCATTATACAGGGTGTTACAAAAAGGAAACATTCCTCACACACAAATAAAGAAAAGATGTTATGTGGACATGTGTCCGGAAACGCTTAATTTCCGTGTTAGAGCTCATTTTAATTTCGTCAGTACGTACTGTACTTCCTCGATTCACCGCCAGTTGGCCCAGTTGAAGGAAGGTAATGTTGACTTCGGTGCTTGTGTTGACATGCGACTCATTGCTCTACAGTACTAGCATCAAGCACATCAGTATGTAGCATCAACAGGTTGGTGTTCATCACGAAAGTGGTTTTGCAGTCAGTGCAATGTTTACAAATGCGGAGTTGGCAGATGCCCATTTGATGTATGAATTAGCACGGGGCAATAGCCGTGGCGCGGTACGTTTGCATCGAGACAGATTTCCAGAACGAAGGCGTCCCGACAGGAAGACGTTCGAAGCAATTGATCGGCGTCTTCGGGAGCACGGAACATTCCAGCCTATGAGTCGCGACTGGGGAAGACCTAGAACGACGAGGACACCTGCAATGGACGAGGCAATTCTTCGTGCAGTTGACGATAACCCTAATGTCAGCGTCAGAGAAGTTGCTGCTGTACATGGTAAGGCTGACCACGTCACTGTATGGGGAGTGCTACGGGAGAACCATTTGTTTCCGTACCATGTACAGCGTGTGCAGCGACTATCAGCAGCAGATTGGCCTCCACGGGTACACTTCTGCGAATGGTTCATCCAACAATGTGTCAATCCTCATTTCAGTGCAAATGTTCTCTTTACGAATGAGGCTTCATTCCAACGTGATGAAATTGTAAATGTTCACAATCAACATGTGTGGGCTTACGAGAATCCGCACGCAATTGTGCAATCACGTCATTAACACAATTTTCTGTGAACGTTTGGGCAGTCATTGTTGGTGATGTATTGATTGGGCCCCATTTTCTTCCACCTACGCTCCAATGGCGCACGTTATCATGATTTCATACGCGATCTTCTACCTGTGCTGTGAGAACATGTGCCTTTGCAAGTATGACACAACATGTGGTTCATGCACGATGGAGCTCCTGCACATTTCAGTCGAAGTGTTCGTACGCTTCTCAACAACAGGTTCGGTGACCGATGGATTGGTAGAGGCGGACCAATTCCATGGCCTCCACGCTCTCCTGACCTCAACCCTCTTGACTTTCATTTATGGGGGCATATGAAACCTCTTGCCTACGCAACCCCGGTACCAAATGTAGAGACTCTTCGTGCTCGTATTGTGGACGGCTGTGATACAATACGCCATTCCCCAGGGCTGCATCAGCGCATCAGGGATTCCATGCGACGGAGGGTGGATGCATGTATCCTCGCTAACGGAGGACATTTTGAACATTTCCTGTAACGAAGTGTTTGAAGTCACGCTGGTACGTTCTGTTGCTGTGTGATTCCATTCCACGATTAATGTGATTTGAAGAGAAGTAATAAGATGAGCTCTAACATGGAAAGTAAGCGTTTCCGGACACATGTCCACATAACATGTTTTCTTTCTTTGTGTGTGAGGAATGTTTCCTGAAAGTTTGGCCGTACCTTTTTGTAACACCCTGTATGTACAATAGTACAGAGTCGTTGTTGTTGCAAACTGTGCCAAGTACGAGAATGAGAATGCAGTCATACTAGGCACGGTCATGTACTATGTGACGTAAACGTTGTAATGATTCTTTAAGTTTTTGATCTGAGAATGACCGAGTGCCGAAACGCGTAATTGGAAATAGTACAGTGGGACGTAGACAGAGAAACTGTGTGCACACGCGGAGGCGACGCAGGCGTTCTGGCAGGCAGAGCGTGGCGCGCAGCCGGACGGACAGTCAGCCGTCGCTGGTCCTTGCCCCGGGCCCGCGGCGCTGGCGTCACGGCACTTGTGCGCGGCGTCACTCGCTGCGTCTGCAGGGTGCCCGCTGCCAGCTGCCCGCCGCGGCTCCAGCTGCCGCCGGCTAAATGCAGACGTCTGCCGTCATCCCTCACTCACGCGCCCTGGCCTTCTACGGACACCGGCGCCCGCAAACACGGATGACTCTGCTGTCTTCATCGCGGTGCACCGTCTCAGGCGAAAACAGTGCAGCGACGTACGCCGTCGAGTCGCCTCACTATGACCCCCTTCTCGTTGTGTAGTGTACAAATCGTGATTAGTCACAGTTATTCATGAGCAACTAAATCAGAGACACGCATTTATTAATACACTGACGGAAGAAAAGTTCGCAAAACCAAGATGGAGTTCTGCGACAAATGGTGCAAATGGCTCTGAGCACTATGGGACTTGACATCTGAGGTCATCAGTCCCCTAGAACTTAGAATACTTAAACCTAACTAACCTAAGGACATCACACACTCGCATTCGGGACGACGACGGTTCAATCCCACGTCCGGTCATCCTAATTTAGGTTTTCCGTGATTTCCCTAAATCGCTCCAGGCAAATGCCAGGATGATTCCTTTGAAAGGACACGGCCGACTTCCTTCCCCATCCTTCCCTAATCCGATGAGACCGATGAAAATGGTTCAAATGGCTCTGAGCACTATGGGACTTAACTGCTGTGGTCATCAGTCCCCTAGAACGTAGAACTACTTAAACCTAACTAACCTAAAGACATCACACACATCCATGCGCGAGGCAGGATTCGAACCTGAGACCGTAGCGGTCACGCAGTTCCAGACTGAAGCGCCTAGAACCGCATGGCCACACCGGCCGGCCTGAGGCCGATGACCTCGCAGTTTTGTCTCCTCCCCCAAATCAACCCAACCCAACATCACAGACATCCATGCCCGAGGCAGGATTCGAACCTGCGACAGTAGCAGTCGCGCGGTTCCGGAGTGAACCGCCTAGAACCGCTTGGCCACCGCGGCCGGCTGTTCTGCGACATAAATGAAAGTTCATAGGCGTGTTTCTACATCCAAAAGATAATGTCTGTATAAATTTCGAATCAAACGCATAACGTAACTTAACTTTGTGTTCTGCCTTACGGCAGGTCCTGTCATGGGGGAAGCCTCGTCAGAGAGGTCCACTGCATGAGCGTCTAGCGAAGTGACTCCAGTGGTGGTTTCCCGTTGCCTTCCACTGATGATGATGAAATGATAATGAGGACAACACAACACCCAGTCCCGGAGCGGAGAAAATCTCCGATCCAACTGGGAATCGAACCCCGGCCTCTTGGCGTGACAGGCCGCGACGCTGACCACTTTTTTTTTATCTCATTTTGTTCGCTATTGTTCGTTGCATCTGCTCGGAGCGGACGTCGTAAGACATCCGTTTAAGTTCGTTGTTGTTCGATTAGCTATGTTTTTTTTTATTACAGAGGGCTGCTAACCCTGTGACCGAACACGCTGAGCTACCGTGCCGGCAGCCTCTCAGCTACCGTGGCGGACAAACGCATAGGAGTGATGCAAGTAGCGGCACTGTGAAGATGCAAGTCAGGTTTCCTGTAAATACACGCTGTAACGGTCGTGAATGTTAGTTACCTTTGAGACTGGACGTGGTGATTTGATGTTACTCAATAATGCCTTTAAGGCGACGAAAACGCTATTACAACATCTGACTGAGTTTGAACGAGGTCTTGCAATAGGGCTACGAGAAGTTGGGTATTCCTTCTGTGATATTCGAGAAAGACTTGGAGCGAATGTAGCCACTCTACGTCACTGCCGGCGGAGGTGGTCACGGGAATGTAGCGTCGCAGGAAGACTGGGCTCTTTCCGGCCACTTGCCACTACCGAGAGGGCATCGTGTTAAGCGTATGGCTCTGGCCCATCCTACTGCATCTGCAGCAGCAATTTGAGAGGCAGTTGGCACTGTAGTGGTACGACGAACTGTTCAAAATCGCTTACTTCAAGGACAGCTCCGAATCAGACGCCCTACAGCGTGCATTCCACCGACCCCAATCCTCCGCCATTTGCGATTTCGGTGCTGTCAAGCGAGAGGTCAGTGGAGGGCAGGGTGGATGTCTGTTGTGTTTTTTCATGAAAGCTGCTTGTGCCTCGGAGTCAGTGATGGCCGTGTGTTGGTTAGGAGGAGCCAGTTGAGGGCCTGCAATCAACCTATCTGCACACTAAACGCATTGGAGCTTGGAGCTACACGTGGGGCTATACTGTGGTTTCGTATGACAGCAGGACCACTCTCGTGGTTATCCCATGCGCCATGACTGCACATTTGTGCGTCGGTCTAGAGGTTCGATCTATTGTGGTGCCATTCAAGAACAGCATTCCAGACGGTCTTTTCCAACAGGGCAACACTCATCCACATATCGCTGTTAAAAGCCAACGTGCTGTACAGAGTCTCGACATGTTTCCCTAGCCACCATCAGATCTGTCTCCAGTGGAGCACATATGCTTTAGAACGACAACTCCACCGTCTTCAACAAACAGCATCAACTTTGTGACTATGTAGACTTTCCCGACGTATTAGCATATCAAATTCTTGTCGAGTTTCCACCCGGATCAAACTGTCATCTGAGCACAATATTTCAGCGGTCCACCTGGCCGCCATCATCAGGTGAGAAAGGCTACGCTGCTCTCGCCGATAACTGATTCCACTCAACTGATTCCACCTTTATATGCATCGGAAGTACAACAGCGCATGCGCTACTTACGGTGCCCACGCGCTCAATCATTCCTGCTGCCCCCTGGAGAGAAAAACAGCTGCAGCGCCTCCGGTGGTGAATACTGTCGAAAACGATATATCATTACAACGGCATCTGAATAATCATTTGTAACGATATATCTTTTTCGACAGTAGTCACCATCGGAGGCGCTGCAACTGTTTTTCTCTCCAGGGGGCAGCAGGAATAACTGAGCGCGTCCGCACTGTATCTAGCGCATGTTGTCTTGTACTTCCGATGCATATAAAGGTGCAGTCATTTGCGATTGGAATGCACCCTCCCTCCCTTCTCTTTCCTTTTCCCCCGTCCCCTCCCTCCACCCCTCTTTCCCCGGGTTTCCCCTCCCCCCTTCCTCCCTCCCCCTATCTCCCATGCCCCTGGCATCTCTGCTCACCCCTATCCCTCTCCCACTCCCCTTCCTCCTCCTTCTCTCTTGGCAGGTCCCCGGACTCGCACACGCTCAGTGAACATTCGCGCGCCGGAGATCATCGCCATCAGTGTCTCGTGTGTGTGACTTCGTCTGCGTTTAGAGTTCTTTCGTCGTCACGCCTCCACTGTTCACGTGTGCCGTCGCCGTCGTCCGTCTTCTGTGCGCCGTGTCAACAAGTGTTAGTGTTTTTTTTTTTTTTTCGTCCAGCGTGAACGGCTTCATGTTTATTGTTTTTGTATCTACATTTTTTGCCCGCCATTTTTATTGTATTGTCTCTGTCACCTATATATCGTATTATTGTACCCCTTAAGGCTGAAGAGCAGCGTATTATGCTCCTGCCACCCCACCTTGTATGAGGTGCTTAAAATTACAATAAAGGAAAAAAAAAACGATTGGAATCAGTTATCGGCGAGAGCAGCGTAGCCTTTCTCACCTGATGATGGCGGCCAGGTGGACCGTAGAAATATTGTGCTCAGATGACAGTTTGATCCGGCTGGAAACCCGACAAGAGTCTGATAGCATCAACGTTGCCCATACTGACTGACCAGGTGCAACAGGCATGGCACTTCGTCCCACAAACTGACATCTGGCAACTGTAAAACAGAATGCTTTTACGTTTGCGTGCTTCCATTCAACATTTTGGTGGTAACACCCGTTGTTCATGTACTGAAACTTCCCCTTTGAAGGAAAAGAATGACTGTGCTGGTAAAACTTCTACGTTACTTGATTTTCAAACTCCAAAGTGAAACTGAACGACTTGAGACTGTTTTCTCTTTACTTATTCTGATCATTTCTAAACTGATACACAATATTTTACCGCAACGCAATTGGACTTTTAATAATCCCTACAAAAGAATAACCCTGACTAACAATAACCTATACCCTTGATGAATCATTTACCTCACAAAAGTCTTCGATACTCGAACTACTGCAACACTGCAAGCGCCAATACTGCCAGCTAAATAAAAGATTCTAACTACTGAAGGTACAAGCTACTGATAGGCATATAGTCAGCAAATGAAAGATTTTGATAGAGAACAAACAATGTATTTATCTTAATAGTGTTCACAAGTCATCTTGCACCAGTGCCTGTCGGAAATCCTGAAGTGTAGTAGGGGTTTGAAGAT
Organism: Schistocerca piceifrons; assembly: GCF_021461385.2. Lineage (NCBI taxonomy): Eukaryota > Metazoa > Arthropoda > Insecta > Orthoptera > Acrididae > Schistocerca > Schistocerca piceifrons. The sequence goes on from NC_060139.1 coordinate 106,846,782, forward strand.
GTGCAGCGATACGTCGAGCGAGAGCATCCCAGACGTGCTTGATGGGCAGTGATACGTCGACCGAGAGCATCTCAGACGTGCTCGATGGGGTCTAGGTCTGGAGAACAGGCAGGCCACTCCATTAGCCTGATATCTTCTGTTTCAAGGTACTCCTCCACGATGGCACCTCGGTGGGGCCGCGCGTTATCATCCATCAGGAGGAAGGTGGGCCCACTGTACCCCTGAAAAGGCGGACATACTGGTGCAAAATGACGTCCCAATACACCTGACCTGTTACAGTTCCTCTAACAAAGACATGCAGGAGTGAACGTGCACCAATCATAATCCCACCCCACACCATCCAACCATGATCTCCATACAGGTCCCTTTCAAGGTCATTAAGGAGTTGGTATCTGGCTCCTGATTCACGCCAGATGAAAACCCGGCGAGAATCACTGTTCAGACTATACCTGGACTCGCCCTTGAACATAACCCAGGACCACTGTTCCAATGACCATGTGCTGTGTCCTTGACATCAGACTTTATGGGCTCTCCTGTGACCAGGGGTAGACTGTGTGTCTGCAGACAACTGTTTCAGTGGCTGTGATAAGGTCCCGAGCAAGGCTACCCGCAGTGCTCCATGGCAGTCTGCGGGCACTGATGTTGAGATATGGCTCTTCTTGTGGTGTTGTACACTGTGGACGTCCCGTACTGTAGCGCCTGGACACGTGTCCTGTCTGCTGGAATCGTTGCCATAATCTTGAGATCACACTTTGTGGCACATGGAGGGCCCGTACTACGACCTGCTGTGATTCACCAGCCTCCAGTCGCCCTAGTATTCTACCCCTGGTAACGTCACCAATATGTATTCTTCGAGCCGTTTTCAACACCCAGTCACCATTAGCACGTCTGAAAACGTCTGCACACTTACACGCTGCACCGTTCTCTGACATGCACCAACACACCTCTGCGAATGTGGACTGCTACCAGTGCCACTGTGCGACGACTGCAGCTCAAATGCACTGCATGGTCATACGCCGAGGTGATTTAAACCCGAAAACCGCCCACCAGAGCGTTGTTTCACCATGTGTCACCATTATCCTTGATTTATTAGCATGAGTGTATTTTGCCATTTACGGTATACCATGGCAGCAGGCAAATAGTTCAGAAACTTAGCCGTATCGGAAATGCTCCCACCATTGGCTCTAAATCCAATGATCACGTCCCTTTGGATGTCAAATAAGTCGCTTGATTTCCGCATACAACAACGAAGCCCTGTTTAACGCGTCTTTTTTTTTTTTCTTTATTGAGTTTAGATTCCCCCTTCAGGGCTGGCAGCAGCTTAGCACGCCGCTCTTCAGCCTACAGAATTTGTTTTAAAAAGATGAAGATAATAAATAATAAAAGCAGGCGATAAAATCGGTGACTTAAATGGTAAAATGGTGGAGAATCGTGGAACTTAAAACATAAAACAAAGGGTTGATGATGCTAATAAAATACATATGAAGCAGACAGGTAAAAGAATAGACAGACAATTAAAAGAACATGGCGACAATCTGGTTTCTGTTCGCAAGAGATATAAAATTCACACCCAGAGACAGCATGGTTTCTGTTCCCAACACTTTGGAAAGACGACCAACACCGAAGATTCACTTGAACACTGCACTAAAAAACTGGCACAAATATACCACAGCCGAGGGCAGACTGGGGGAACCTGGACAGATGATGAGAAAGGAAAGGGGGGGGGGGGGGAAGGAGAGGAAAAAACGAAGTGGTAGGAGGGAGGAAAGGAGCCGATGGACGACGAGGACCCATAAGAGGGGGGGGGGGGTGCTGGGTAGACGCAACAGGGAGTGGGGAAAGGCAGAGGGGGGGGTATACAAAAGGACTCGGGCGGGAGGGGAGGCAGGGAGAGGTTAGGTGGGGAGAAAACAGGATGGAAGGGGGAGAAGAGGGAGCCCGGGGAAAGGACAGAGGAAAGGAGGGGGGATGAGGATCAGAGTTGATAGGAGGGATAAATGGAGGGACAGAGGGCATCATCTGGGAGGGGGAGTTGACGGAAGCCACCTTGGGAAAGGAGATGAAAGGTGTAGAGATGGAGGGTAGGAGGGACACAACTGTGAAGGCGTGGCAGGGGGCGGGCACGGGAGAGGAGAGGAGAGGAGAGGAGCAACCAGGTTTCCCACGTCCTCCCAATCCGCTTTATATACCCTCCACTGTTAGTGCTGACACCTGGCGTCTGTGGTTGGTTATTTCACATTGACGTCGAACATAGGCGGTGGTCAAATAAATGTGACTGGACTGTGTAAATCGTTAAAACAAAATTGGACAGACAGTAAACATTTCTTTACATCAGAATATATCACGTGTCTTCTGCAAGATTATCACATGAAGCTGACACACAAGGTGAATGTAATACAACACAAATATCATCAAACCGCTCAGCTGTGGCAGGTTAGCTGAAGAAAATTTTGGGAAGGTTTCTTGTAGTTCAGCTTTTTTCGTTGCCGCAATGCTCCTCTGCAATGTACTGAAGATATTCCTGCATTTGAGCTTTATTATTAGTGAGGACAAAAAATACATATTGTCCAATTAGCCATATTGCACTGTTGTTCTTTGGTTCCGGGTAGGCATTCCATCTTTTAAATTTATTGTGTTCTCGGATGTCCTGTTTATAATTATCAGTTTTTATGTGTTTTTCCTTGTGAACATTTTCCCACATCAAGAATGATCGTTTGGTTAAGTCCAGGTCACAAAAAAGTCATATACGCAGGAAGTTTAGAAAATAAGTTCACCTGTCGTCCCATGATAACGACACTGGGCAACAAGAGTGACGCATTGTCAGAAATGAGTACATGTTGCGGGTTTTTCTGCACACACAGTTTTGCTGCGGTATAGACAACAGATGCGCCACAGCTTGCGTTCAAAATGGCACAGGACTGGATACGTGCTCTCTGCACAGCGGACCGTTTATGCGCTCTTAACAGTCCATCACAGTCGACGGCTATACTCGTCGCCAACAAGCTGTTGCCGTGGGTAGTTGATATTGGCGGGTGCGGTTTGTCCCGAATCGCTCACAGTATACCCTTGACACGGTGAAATCCGAATAGCTTGGCGCCTGGACGACCCTACGTATGGAGAGCACCATGTGTCGGACATCCTAGATCCGGCATCGTGCCAAACTTGCACTCAACTGTGACGGCTACGCGCGGTAAACGGTCCGTCAACATCACAGCAGTCACGTGCAACCATTCTATTCGCAGTGGCAACAGGAGTGCTCTGTACTGACAACACTACCCTTTTTTGACTGCCTCAGTCCACTGTTATTATTATTATTATTACACAGAAGAATGCTCGCGTTCCTATTCGTTCCATTGTTCACACGGTCTAATAGTTACAGTACATTTTCGATCATTTCCATTCCAGTTTCTTTCTCCCTATTGTAAGACATTCACACACCACACGAGAGAATAATAAATACGTAACATTTGTTTATTTTCCACTTCTTTTACATAAAGCCACAAATATTAGCGCTCATTGCAGCATAAGTTCAGAAGCTCTTCGCTATTTGATCACCTTTTTCATATATTCTCTATCAAAAACTTTCTCATGTTACAATCCTTTTGAAACACTGTCTCTCTCTCTCTCTCTCGGTGTATGTATATGTGTGTGTGTGTGTGCGTGTGTGTGTGTGTGTGTGTGTGTGTGTGTGCGCACTGCTCTTCTCTCAACCTCTCAATACTATGAAAAATGAGAAAATTTTCGACAGCCGAGATCGATAAAATCATTTATTCACATACAGGATGCTTCACAATTTATGTTACACACTTCTAGTGGTTGTAGAGGGGACTTAGTAGATCAGATTTTACATAGCAAACCATGTCGTAAAAGTCATACAACGATACTACAGAGCATCAAAGTTATAGTCATGGCCGCCTGTAAATGTATAAATATACAAGGTGATCCTGTGATAATGTTGCAAACTTGCAAGGATGATGGAGAAGGATTAATGTATCGGAAACCAGGGAGTTGAAAGTTATAAGCGAAAACAGTTCTCATAGCTCTGACAGTGGAATTCATGTACTGGTACTGTTTTGGCTAAGATTGTAGGGTAGGCAACTTGTAACTTTCACAGGTGGTAGTATGGACAAAAACAAGGAAAAAGGTCCATTAAACATAGGTTCTAAAATCAATACCTGAGGAGCTATAAGAACTTCTTCATCTTCGCTACCGTTAAACACATCACCTCTATTGATCAAGTATTCGTAGCTATTAAGGTAAGCATTTTGGATCCCATCTTTACAGGACTTTTATTTCTTGTTCCACCTCTGTAAGTTGCCTACGCTACAATCTTAGCAACAAGAATACCAGTACATCTATTCCAGTCAGATGTCTCAGAACTGTTTTCTCTTATAACTTCCGACTCGTTCGTTTTGTTACAGGGACCTGCACCTCAAGTAGATAAATTTATATTTCTGCACCATTGTAGGAAGTTTGTAACATCATAACGGAATCGCTCTGCATTACATTTATAAGCACCTTTAACTTAGTCGATCTGTGGCGTCGCTGGATGACATTTTCGGACATGGTTTGCTACGTAAAACTTGATTTACTAAGTCCCTCTACAACCTCTAGTAGCGTGTAATCTTGTAGGTTACCGGTTTCGACAGTTCTCTGTTGCCATCTTCGCATCTGTGTTTACATCATTACACAATATTATCCTTCAGTACGGAATGTGCTGCTATTCAATGTATGTCAATGTTGGTATCGTGAACTATACAAACGATACCGACATGGGCATACATTGTCTAGCACCGTTTACTGTACTGATTGAGAAGGTTGTGTAATGAATTATGTAAACATAAATCCAAAATGGCAACTATACAAACGATACCAACATGGGCATACTTGTATGGCACCATTTACTGTACTGAAGAAGAAGACTGTTTAATGACGTAAACATAAATCCCAAGTTGGCAACGGAGAATTGCCTAAACAATGTGTTTCACAATTCATGTTACACGCTTCTAGTGGATGTAGACGGAACCTAGTAGATCAAGTTTTACATAGCAACCCACTGCCGAAACGGGTAATCTATATGAATGAATGATTTTAGCGATCTTGTTGCTTTAAAATTACGTCAGTGTTCATGATTGTACTGATAGCCACCAAACAGACGATGTCAGAAGTGTACACTCTCGGTATTATTCCAGATCTGAGGGCATGTAAAAAGAAGACATCGATGTGAAAGACAAGTTACTACACATACCTTAAAACAGAAGATTTATACGGGGAGTAATCACGTTCGATGTTTCAATATGGGGCCTCCACCATTAAGCAGATTAAATTTATCAGGACTCATTAACTTTCATTTGATGTTCTTAACAACGCAAAAGAACACTCGCCACTAAATCATTATTTCTAGAACACTGTTTTCTAGTAGTAACTGTAATTGATCTAGATTATCAAAAATGATTTAAGGCCAGCGTATCAGTTCCTTCCTGTAGAAGATTTGCAGAGAACTAAGCAAACAACTATTTTTTGTGACCCTTAAAGTTAGTCTAGGTTAAATTGTACTGAACATCCCTTGTCTTTTACACTATGTAGGCACCCGCATGTGAGCTGCACAACTAATACCATTTACCACCAAAACATAATCACATGTGTTACACATATCTGCACTATTACAAAAATTTATCTGTGAATTTACAAACAGCAATAGCATATTTATTACAAAATAATGGAACTTCGACGATGGTAGTGTAAAAGACTTACCTTGCAGGTGAGAATTCTGTAAATTAACGCTTGCCTTGAGTACATGTGATCTGGAGTACAAAAATAGATTTTTGTTCATCGAAACAACATTGTATGTACGAAAACCGATCACAAGGTTACCTACAGATTAGATCAAAAGCAAAACTGTAGAGATGAAAATCGTAAGATATTCTCCGAGATTTTAAGCGAAAACACTTACAGCTTTTTAGATAATAGAAATGTTGTTAACATACTACATTTTTATTCATATCTACGTGTTTTGCACTCCTCTAACAGAAGAGGGCTCCGAATCCCGACTTTCATCTGTTTCCAAAACTTAAAGATCATCTTCGAGGACTAGTGATGAAGTGGTGCAAGCAATGGTGGGTTGTGGCTCCGTTAACAGAGGCAAACATAATCCAATGACGGTATCAACAAACTGGTCCCTCGTTGGGACTGTGTTGAGAAATAAGTATGTAGACATGAAGGGTTAAGGACTAGAATGTTAATAATCTTTGTTTTATTTAAAAAATTCGGAGACATTACTTTACAGCACGCACTCTTAGATTCACTGTCTGTAGAACTAAAGGCTGTTAAATACGCCGTGCTATTTAATCATGTTTCCATCTCAATCATGATATCACGTATGTTTACACTGTGAACCAGAATACGATAGACAATATTTCTGAAGTTGTGAAAGATATTTTCTTCTGAGTACACTATTTTGGCGATAGGGATCCGCAGTTATCGGTGATTCGTTACAGAGCAATTGCTCTTCGTTTCATTTCTAACCCTTTCCTCTATGTATCGCACTGAAAATATATCCACAAAATTGCATAAGTTGGCTGTGTGCCTGTATGTCTTATTAGGAAACAAATTTGTTCCATTCACTCACGGTACCTGCTGTTTTCAACAGTAAAGCTCACTTTCCTGTCTGCCTTCAATTTGTCATTCAGTACTGCTCGCTTCTGTCTCGGGACTCTTTTTCAGGCTAACTTTTTGCATTGCTCTCTTTTATGTGTTGAATGTTTTATTGTTTGAATATTACAAGCCTTCTTCAAGGTATTTTCACAGAATAAAGATAAATGGGGTAACGAAACGAATTAATCATAATTTAATTATTACTCTGTAACGAGTCACCGCAGACCGCGGTTTCCCTTTAGCAAAATATTAGAAAATATCCCTGAAAAACCTGTGAAATTTTGTCGGTGTATTCAGTTTCATCTATACAAACCAACTATATTTGCCTTTCCGTTTTCCCTTCTCGTGTGGCTTTTTTTGTTTGTCTGATGCAAATTTTTCCTTCCTCTTGCAGACCTCCTCTACCGTCAGAGCATCGTGATTAACAACATCCTGTTTGATGTGGAAGTGGTGGACATTACGGGAGAAACGGTAAGTATTTACGAACAGAAATCACGCCTTGTAGCTTAGTTAAAATTTATCATGCCTCTCTACAACATATCGTGGGCTTTGTTTTCCATCGCCATATGTCTCCTTTCAACACCCCTGCCAGATTTCTGTTTCCAGCCGTAAACGGTGATTGCTTGCAGGCCTTTCGTGTATCTTGTAAACATCATTGTTTTGGACTATCCCTTTTCCCATAAAAAATATAATCTATGGTGGACAGTTATCTGCCATTCCACGTAAGAAGCTTAGACACCTTAGTACCTCAGCAGAGAACGCAAACCCATAGTAAGTGCTTCACAACAATTAAGAGAACACACGTAGCTAATGTAATAAGTATGAAGGGATCATTACTGAGTTCAAGCCCACCTTTCGGGTATGTTATTCTTGAAATCGCTCACTTTCTGAAAGCGTAAAAATAAGGGAAATGATACTGAAGATCTCGGTTTTCGCAAATCGCTCGTGAGAAGATGTGACTTCCATTCTTACAAAGTTACGACCGATATCTTACATATTATTTGTGCAGCTGAACAAGTATTCCATCACGGATGACCTTGATATCGAGACACCGAGCAACAATCTCCTTCGTTTTCGATTGTAATACGCGTTTATTTACTAATAATGTAACAGGCCATTTCTAGACTTGGTTACTCTTTAAATTCATCTGGCAGTGATTAGTTTAAATTCTGAGTCATCTCTTGATAGACGCCTGCATTGTGGAGGCAATCAGGTGCATCCGATTTTCGGTGACAAGTGTATGTAGGCGAAACGGGAAGAGCTGTTAAAGAAAGCATTAAGGAACACGAACGGCACTCGCCGCTAAAACAAAGTGTAAAATCGGCAGTAGCAGAACATCATGAGAACTGTGGCAGATAACATCTATTTTAATAACGTACGTATGCTGGGAAGGAAACAAACATTTATAGAACAAAATTCCGAAAAGCGGTAGAAATTTCCAAGAATGCATCTAATTTCAATAGAGAGGACGGCTATAGACTTCCGGCATCGTGGCTCCCACGCCATCAAAGAAGTGAATATGCGGCCGCGGTGTGCGAGCGACGTAAACAACGCGCTGCAAGTCACCCTGGCGGACAATAATATTTTGGGTCAATATTCCCCCTCTCTTGCTCTGTGTTGTTTCGCATCTTGCCAATGGTGACGGCCAACCAATAGCAGTAGGAGGAATTTCAACTAATAACTCTGCTCCAGCGTTAGTGTGGAACAGTGCCTTTCTATCCAATGACGATGGGGCACCACTAGTAACAACAAGAGTGTAGCCAATTACGCCCCTTCTTCTGCATCAGTGCCGGAATATTAGCCTATGACGATGGCCCACTAATGGTAGCCATAAGAATTTTGAAACTAACTCATTAATTTTTTCTTATTAAACACTGACCAACAGAATTTTCCCTGACAAAGACAATGCAAACTTAACCTATTCATTTATTACTCACAATATACAATCTCAACGCAGTCTGACTGCTAACATCGACAGCATGACTTCCATTAATTAACACAAAAGAATAGCCCTGAATTACAAGAAGTCCTAACAAGAATACAAATCCAACAAACATGACATTGCCGGCCGAAGTGGCCGAGCGGTTAAAGGCGCTACAGTCTGGAACCGCACTATTGCTACGGTCGCAGGTTCGAATTCTGCCTCGGCATGGATGTGTGTGATGTCCTTAGGTTAGTTAGGTTTCAGTAGTTCTAAGTTCTAGGGGACTTATGACCACAGCAGTTGAGTCCCATAGTGCTCAGAGCCATTTGAACCATTTGAAACATGACATTAAAGAAATATGAAACTACCTCCAACTCAGTTAACTGCCTAAAGTCATTTCAATCACGAATCCCGATAGTGGAAACCTCATTCTTTTTCATAAGTCACTTACCTCACAGAAAATTTTCATAACACGAACTACAAACAATTACAGCAAGTAGCAACAACGATCAGTTAAATAAAAAGATTTTAACTACTGTAGACACTAACTACTACGAGGCATTTGGTTAGCAAAAGAAAAATTTTACTGTAGAGCAAACAATGTACTTAGAAAATTTTGCCTTATTCATGTGACATCCAGTTCCAAAAATTGTATAGTTGTCAATAATTCCCTTACCCAAACATTATCAACCATACATCCATTATCATACATTTCTTTGGGCCTCACTTTGCAATGCATGTTCTACCAACACAGAGTCTGTACTAGGAATATAATGTCCACACACTTCCCTATCAACTCGCTAACTGCTTGTCCGTCCAACCAGTCTCTTGCCGAAGGCGCAGAGCGCTGTCAGCGATATTAACACAGTCTCGTTTTGTATTATCGCGGAATAGGGGAGATAGTGCCACACACATGATACGTGAACTGGATTGGGAGTCATTAAAACAAAGGCACTTAATTATGAACCTACATCTACATCTACGTCCATAGTCCGCAAGCCACCTGACGGTGTGTGGCGGAGGTTACCTTGAGTACCTCTATCGGTTCTCCCTTCTATTCCAGTCTCGTATTGTTCGTGGAAAGAAGGATTGTCGGTATGCCTCTGTGTGGTCTCTAATCTCTCTTATTTTATCCACATGGTCTCTTCGCGAGATATACGTAGGAGGGAGCAATATACTGCTTGACTCCTCGGTGAAGGTATGTTCTCGAAACTTCAACAAAAGCCCGTACCGAGCTACTGAGCGTCTCTCCTGCAGAGTCTTCCACTCGAGTTTATCTATCATCTCCGTAACGCTTTCGCGATTACTAAATGATCTTGTAACGAAGCGCGCTGCTCTGCGTTGGATCTTCTCTATCTCTTCTATCAACCCTATCTGGTACGGATCCCACACTGCTGAGCAGTATTCAAGCAGTGAGCGAACAAGCGTACTGTAACCTACTCCCTTTGTTTTCGGATCGCATTTCCTTAGGATTCTTTCAATGAATCTCAGTCTGGCGTCTGCTTTACCGACGATCAACTTTATATGATCATTCCATTTTAAATCACTCCTAATGCGTACTCCCAGATAATTTATGGAATTAACTGCTTCCAGTTGATGACCTGCTACATTGTAGCTAAATGATATAGGATCTTTCTTTCTATGTATTCGCAGCACATTACACTTGTCTACATTGAGATTCAATTGCCATTCCCTGCACCATGCGTCAATTCGATGCAGATCCCCCTGCATTTCAGTACAATTTTCCGTTGTTACAACCTCTCGATATACCACAGCATCATCCGCAAAAAGCCCCAGTGAACTTCCGATGTCATCCACAAGGTCATTTATGTATATTGTGAATAGCAACGGTCCTACGACACTTCCCTGCGGCACACCTGAAATCACTCATACTTCGGAAGACTTCTCTCCATTGAGAATGACATGCTGCGTTCTGTTATCTAGGAACTCTTCAATCCAATCACACAATTGGTCTGATAGTCCATATGCTCTTCCTTTGTTCATTAAACGACTGTGGGGAACTGTATCGAAGGGCTTGCGGAAGTCAAGAAACACAGCATCTACCTGGGAAACCGTGTCTATGGCCCTCTGAGTCTCGTGGACGAATTGCGCGAGCTGGGTTTCACACGATCGTCTTTTTCGAAACCCATGCTGATTCCTACAGAGTAGATTTCTAGTTTCCAGAAAAGTCATTATACTCGTACGTAATACGTGTTCCAAAATCCTACAACTGACCAACGTTAGACATATAGGTCTATAAGTTCTGCACAGCTGTTCAACGTCCCTTCTTGGAAACGGCGATGACCTGTACCCTTTTCCAATCCTTTGAAACGCTACGCTCTTCTAGAGGCCTACGGTACACCGCTGCAAGAAGGGGGGCAAATTCCTTCGCGGACTCTGTGTAAAATGGAACTGGTATCCCATCAGGTCCCGCGGCCTTTCCTTTTTTGAGTGATTTCAATTGTTTTTCTATCCCTCTGTCATTTATTTCGATATCTACCATTTTGTCATCTGTGCAACAATCTAGAGAAGGAACTACAGTGGAGTCTTCCTCTGTGAAACAACTTTGGAAAAAGGCATTTAGTATTTCGGCCTTTAGTCTGTCATCCTCTGTTTCAGTGCCAATTTGGTCACAGAGTATCTGGACATTTTGTTTTGATCCACCTACCGCTTTGACATAAGACCAAAATTTCTTAGGATTTTCTGCCAAGTCAGTACATAGAACTTTACTTTAGTTCATTGAACGCCTCTCGCATGGCCCTCCTCACATTCGCTTAGTGTAATTTTTGTTTGTCTGCAAGGCGTCGGCTATGTTTATGTTTGCTGTGAAGTTCCCTTTGCTTCCGCAGCAGAGTAATCACGTAGATGTTGACACAGATGTCTATAGCGCTACCAAAATACAAACAGGCTACTTACAATTTTAGCCAATACTACCATTTCTCCAGTACGAACGCGGAAAACTCCCCTTTACAAGAGAACGCGACACTGGGCTCTGGCAGTGTTCTAGCAGTAGTGGACACCGGAAGATCCTGAGGAAGCCCCCGGGAGAGGGGTCGAAACATCGATTATTTTAGAGGAAATAAGAAGCGGCCTAATAACCCAGAAGATTTTAACTTCAGTGACAACGGACACAAAGGCCTGCAGACTTATAAAAAAAAGACACCGCTTCGAAACCCTGCAGTTGTCTCCTATACCAAAGCATAAGTTTGAAATTTGTCTCACTGGTGCTACAGCCTTCCTCTCTAAAGATGCAAAAGAGTGGCGCACTGAGACATCACCCTCAGGCAAGATGTTGACACATGCGACAAAATGTCCAGAGCTCAAATCCGCATTTCACCCCTCCTTTTGATGCCTCCGTGATGGATGTAAGAACCGCAACGCCCAGTGCTGAACACATGTGGTTTTGTTAAGAGCGCCCGAGGCAAAGATTTTAGACACACCGCCATTCAGAATCGACAAGAAAAGACGTCTGAGGGTGGCATACAGGTCGTTAATGAAACCACCCCTTCCCTTGGGGCGTTGATTCCCGCACATTTCGCGGTCGAAAATGACAGTTCGCGATGTGATGAGCAACAGGTCGATATTCTTGACAACCTTTGGCAATGTTGACACCCTCTGTAACAATTCAACCCATCAGTGGATATCGTGGGCCACCAACGCCATTAAACGTGATTGCACCCCTCTGGATGGCAGTGCGACCGCAGTTGTTGCTCTGGTGTACAGGCTAAAACCACCAGGGACCGCTCAAAACTATTCGACGAAACTTGAACGCGATCCGAAGCAGGAAGGCCCTTCTGTTTTCGCCCTCCCTAGACGTGATTTTCAGGTGCGACATTGACACATGTGTGAATGAAATGGTAGACGGTCCCGTTAAGACCACACAGTTCGGTATTACTCTTAGTGGTACCCGCCCAGCTCTACTGAGCACTTCAAAATGCATCTGTACAACTCATTTGATACTGCAGCGCCCTTTTTTTTTTTTTTTTTTTAGTGTCACATTGTTGTTGAACAGGCTTATCGGCTTCGCCGATTTTCCGTGTATTGGTGTAGTTGTGTTTAGGTAGTGCTGTTGGGGCACCATTTATTCTCTTTGGGGGTCAGGATTGTGATTTTTGAACTTAAAAGTTCACCAATCCGCCACCCTTGGTGGGATACTGTGCCTTGCAAGAAGGCTTGGTGTTTGTTTCTTCTTTCCTCTCCTCTTGGTCCTTGGTGTTTGTTGCGGCTGGGTTGCCGCTTTCTTCTTTGTCCATGGTGGTTCGGCGTCTGCTTGCCGCTAGGTTGTCTCTCGCAATTCGATGTGCTTGGTCTGGTTTTAGGTGATTGGTGTAGTTGTATTTTGCTTCTGACTGGGAGTTGGGGAGTATTTCCTGATTTAATCTGTGGGGTCCTCTGTGATGGATCGTGGCACTCTCTGTTTGTGCCAGGTTTTTGGTTTTTGGGTGACTACGTCTGTCAGGTGTCTGCAGGTGTTTCTGATGTTGTCTATTTTTTGGAAAATTTTTGTAGTTTGTTTCCTAATCGTTTGATCAAGTGTATCCATCTCCAGCTGTTCATGTAGTTGGGATATTCTAGTCCAGTAGGGTGCTCCTAGCATCCACCTGAGCACCTTGTTATTCTCTACCTGTAGTTCGTATTTCCTTGTTGGGCAAGCCACTGCCCATGATGAGCAGCCATATGTCATTGTGGGCAGCACCGTTGTCTTGTATAGTGTCCGTTTTGTTTCTGCTTTCAAGTTCTTGCTCTTGAAGAAAGGGTAAAGGGCCCTGGCTAGGTTCATGGCTTTTGTTTTCTTTTCTTTGATGTGATGGTGGTACAACAGATTTCTGTCCAGCGTCACGCCAAGGTACTTGACTTCATTCCTCCAGGGTAGTTCCTGGGCGTTGAGCCGTAGATGGTTCTGCAGGACTGATCGCTTTCGGGTGAAATAGATGGCGGTTGTTTTAGCGGCGTTTAGATGAAGTTTGTTTGCTCTACACCAGTTTTCCACGCTATTGAGCTGTCGTTGTAGTCTGCCGATGGATATGTGCTGCCGATGTTCACTGGTGTAGAATGCCGTATCGTCAGCGAATTGGGCGATGTGGACTCCTGCTTCCAAGGGAATGTCGTTGTCGTAGATGTTGAATAGAGTTGGTGAGAGGACAGACCCTTGGGGGATGCCCGCTTTCAGTTGGCGACGAGAGGAACGTTTGCCATCCACCTCGACCACGAAGTGCCTCTCGTTCAAGTAGCTGTCAAGTAGCTTGGCGTAGACGTCTGGGATAGATGTTTGATGTAGTATCTTCCAGATTAAGTTGTCGTGCCACACCTTGTCGAAGGCTTTTTCCCAGTCAAGGAACACGGCTGCGGTAGACTTTTGATGGTTCATGTTAGCTGCGATGTGTTCAGTGACACGGAGCACTTGGAGTTCTGCTGAGACCTTTTTTTGGAAACCGAATTGCTCGGCTCTTAGTGTGTCGTTGTCCGTCAGAGATGGTTGGAGACGCTGTAGTAAAATCCTCTCGAACAACTTCCCCATGGTCTGTAGTAAACTGATAGGTCTATTGTTTGAAGGGATTTTTGGATCTTTGCCGGCTTTCGGTATGGTGATTAGTTTTGCTATTTTCCATGAGGAGGGAAAATATGACAGTTGCAAGCATTTGTTGAAAATCCTGGTCAGGAGCACTGTTGGTTTACGTGGAAGATTTTTTAGGTGCATATGTGTTATTTTGTCGAGACCAGGTGCAGAACCTCCCTTTCTTTTACGTATTTCCCTTCTGACTTCAGTTGGGGTGGTTAGTTGCGGTCTTGTGGTGGGTAGAGTACTTCTCAACGTATCGATGGTTTGTTTAATTCTGTCTTCTAGGTCTTGGTCGTCGCGTGTCTGTACGTCGTGGGATGGGAGGGTGTTTTGCTCTTCAAAGGTGTCAGCGAGTAACTCGGCCTTCGACAAGGCGTCGTAGATTGTGCCCTGGTTACCTATCATGGCCCTTTTGGGTGGTTGGGTGGCTCTTAAGTTCTTTACTACCTTCCACTCGTCGGTGGTTTGAAGGTTGAATGAGTCCATTTTGTCCGCCCATACTTCCGCACGCCATTCCGTTAACCGTTTATTTAGCTCGCGCATTAGTTTATTTGCAGTAGTACGGTCTCTTGGGTCGCGAGTTTGTTGCCAGCGCCTTTTGGCTTTGTTTTTGATGTGACGGAGATCACGAAGGTGGGGTGGGAGTTCGAACTCATTTTTAGGTTGGTTTGTTATGGTTGTTGACTGTCGCGAAACTTTTTGGATCTGAGTGGTGAGTGATTCGATCGTTGAATCGATCTCGTCCGTTGTTCTGAGCTAGGTACCTGGTCGGATGGTCGCAGTTAGGGAAGTTCGGTATAAGTCCCAGTCAGTTTTGAATGTTTGGTGCTGTGATGGCGGTGGTGGCATGAGTCTGTGGAAGTTAACCAACACAGGCTTGTGGTCAGAGGATAGGTCGTCTCGGACATCCAAGTGGATGTTGTCTGCTATTCCCTTGGTCACAACGATGTCCAAGACGTCAGGCCTCTGTTGTGGCAGTAGCGGGATGTGGGTGCGGTCGTCAGGGCCCCAGACTGTTATCTGAAGTGCTTCTTCTAAGTTTAGCAATTGGTTGCCCTTGGGGTTTGCCACTCGAGAGTTCCAGAAGGGATGTTTTGCGTTTAAGTCCCCCCCGAGTAGCACCCTTGGATGGAGGTCAAATATCTGTCGTAGCTCGTGTTCTCGAAGTTCTCTGTTCGGGGCAAGGTATGCTGCCCCAATCAGCAGTACTCCTATGGTTGTATTTATTTTTAACAGGGTGGCTTCTATTTCTTCCAGTGCAGGGGTTTCTATTGTGTCATGTGTGATGTTGTTCTTGATGAAGATCGCCGTGCCACCGCCTCTCTGGTGTTGTCTGTCGGTTCTGTACGTGGTCATGTTTCTTACGCGGAAGATGTCTGGTGGACGTAGGTGGGTTTCAGTTACGAGCATTATATCGATGTCGTTTTCTGTGATGAAGGCTTGTATTTCAGTCTTTTTGCTTTTTATGCCATTTGCATTCCAGAGGCATAGTGTCATGTTCCGTTTTGGTGTTCTACGGCTCGCCATCTCTACTCCATGATGGTGAATACTGCCTCCATCAGTATTAGCGCTTTGGTGGCTTTGTCATTTGTTTTTCGGAGTTTTTGGGCGGTGAGTTTGACTGTTATCAGCAGTCGCTGCTTTTCAAAGAGTTTGAGGGTGTTCAGAATCTCACCTATGTCTGCTCCCAGTTCGGTTTGAAAAGGAGTTGGGCTTGGTTCTGTGGTTTGTGGTGGTGCTGGTTGTTCGGTTTGTGGAGTTGGCTGATTGGGTACTGTTGCGGTTTCCGCTGGGTAGCTTTCCTGGATGTGTGTAGCTTCTAGTTGTGTTGGCTCAGTTGTTGTAGGCACTCGCTCAGCTTCGGTGGAAGTTGGGTTGTGCCCTGGCTCCCTTGGCTTCGGGATTGGTATTTGTTCCCCAAGCTTGGGGGCAGGCGGTGGTTTCAGGGGCCCTTGGATTGGCGTCCTGGAATCATCCCCGCCTCTCACCTGGGTGTGTACTGGTGTCATTTGCTTCGGTGAGACTGCGCTTGCATATGTGCGGGCAGTTTCTTTAGCGAGTTGCTGCTGAGTCCTACTGCTTTCTGGTTGTGGTGTTTGGGTGGTGATTTGCCTGGCCTCTTGGGTTCCTGTGGTTTCAGGTGCTTCTTGGCGCTGCATTGCATTTTGGTGCTGGCCAGCCCGCTTTGGTGGGCGTGCGTGTTGTTCGGTTCGTGCAGTTGGTAGGAAGGGTTTCAGCTTGCTTTGATAGACTTCACAGCCTTTGTAGTTTGCAGGGTGCGCTCCATTGCAGTTGGCGCACACTGGACTGTCTGATCGCGGCTTAGTACAGTCTTTCGCCTCGTGTAGGCCCGCACAAAGTAAGCACCTGGCGGGAAGAGTACAGTAGTTCGCCGTGTGGTCGAACCTTTGACAGCGCCGGCACTGTCTTGGTCCAATTCTGGGCTTGTATGATTCGATACGAATCTTCATTCCCAGGAGGAAGCGCTCGTCATACAGACGGTCGGCTTCGGGTCTGGGTGGTGTGTTAATTTGATAAGTTCCTTCGTGAATCAGTTCCCTCGTTTCATAATTCCTTTTCTTGTACCTCATGGCCTCTTTCCTCAAGTGCAGTTTTGACGTCATCCTCGGTCGACCGCGGGGGGAGGTCCTTCATCACGAATCTCCTCTGCCTGTCTGCGGCCAGCTGGTGTGTAAAATGAGGAACATTTTCCTCCCTGAGAAATTTTTCCGCAGCGCGGAAATCTTCGACAGGGTCAAAGTGATACTTAGTGTTGTCCCCGCGGAAGATTGCTTTTAGGGGGCCTTTTAGCTTTGTTTTCAGGGTCTTGTTTAGTTTGACATAATCATATGGCTGGTGGACAATGATCGGTGGTATCGTGGGGAAACGTGTGTGCTGGTTTTGGCTTTCACTATCGTGTGGTACTTCCTCCTGTGGTGCGGTTTTTGATGACCCGTTTCCCTCTTTGGGCTCGTTTTGTGTGGCCAGTGCGCCAGGGAGCTCTTCTATTAGGTCAAGGACCTGGTATAAGTTTTCAGTCTCGAAGGTCAAGCGCTCTGGTACCGGTTCCGCCTACGCCTACGCGATCTGGCATTTTGCCCTTCGGCCCTTTCCCGTGATGGATCGTTACCGCTTGGGGATGGTGCTTCTGTGGTGTTGTCAGGTGGTTTCTGAATGGTTTGGTTGCTACTCGATTCTTCCATTTCACGTGGTGGCATGTATTTTGGCATTACATTTAGATGGTTGGTGGACCCTAACAGTGGAGATGGACACACCTGATCGCGAAGTTCTATACTAACCCTAATTCTGGCATGGCCTGGCGGAACGCGGGCTGGCCCCGCCGCAGCAGGGGGCCCTGGCTCTACAGCGTACCCTAACACTAACAGCCCTAAATTCCAGCTGTTCGGAATTACTAGACGCTATCCCTACTTGCGAGAGACAAAAGCCTGGCGACAATTTGCTTCTCCGTGAAGGCGGCGGTGGTGGGCGGCTGCCGGCGAAGCAGCACCGGTGCCTCCCCGCCAGACGGCAGCAACAGCAGCAGCGACGGCCGCAAGTCTGCTGTGAAGCAGCAGCGAACCACTCGCCAAACACGACAATTTGCCTCAAGCGTCTGCGCCACTGTCGAGCGAAGCGAGCGCTACGACTGCCAGCGCTAGACTGATCGCCTTCATTACGTAGCGGAAGGCTTAACTGATATTAGTGTAACATTCCGGCTGCGAGTACCAGCGAGGATGCGCTGCCGTAATTCAGACGACAACGCTCTTTGCTGTGAAAACGAGCATCTATGCACAAAAGAGGAAAGGCCGCTAGACCTGATTGGATACCAGTTCGATTTTTCACAGAGTACGCGAAGGAACTTGCCCCCTTTCTTGCAGCGGTGTACCGTAGGTCTCTAGATGAGCATTGTTGTTGTTGTTGTCTTCAATTCTGAGACTGGTTTGATGCAGCTCTCCATGCTACTCTATCCTGTGCAAGCTTCTTCATCTCCCAGTACTTACTGCAACCTACATCCTACTGATTCTGCTTAGTGTATTCATCTCTTGGTCTCCCTCTACGATTTTTACCCTCCACGCTCCCCTCCAATGCTAAATTTGTCATCCCTTGATGCCTCAGAACATGTGTGCCACAAACTCCTCTTCTCCCCAATTCTATTCAATAACTCCTCATTAGTTATGTGAGCTATCCATCTATTCTTTAGCATTCTTCTGTAGCACCACATTTCGAAAGCTTCTATTCTCTTCTTGTCCAAACTATTTATCGTCCATGTTTCACTTCCATACATGGCTACACTCCATACAAATACTTTCAGAAATGACTTCCTAACACTTAAATCTATACTCGATGTTAACAAATTTCTCTTCTTCAGAAATGCATTCCTTGCCATTGCCAGTCTACATTTTATATCCTCTCTACTTCGACCATCATCAGTTATTTTGCTCCCCAAATAGCAAAACTCTTTTACTACTTTAAGTGTCTCATTTTCTAATCTAATTCTCTCAGCATCACCCGACTGTATTCGACTACATTCCATTATCATCGTTTTGCTTTTGTTAATGTTCATCTTCTATCCACCTTTCAAGACACTGTCCATTCCGTTCAACTGCTCCTCCACGTCCTTTGCTGTCTCTGACAGAATTACAATGTCATCGGCGAACCTCAACGTTTTTATTTCTTCTCCATGGACTTTAATACCTACACCGGATTTTTCTTTTGTTTCCTTTACTGCTTGCTCAATATACAGATTGAATAACATCGGGGACAGGCTACAACCCTGTCTCACTCCCTTCCCAACCACTGCTTCCCCTTCATGTCCCTCGACTCTTATAACTGCCATCTGGTTTCTGTACAAATTGTAAATAGCCTTTCGCTCCCTGTATTTTACCCCTGCCACCTTCAGAATTTGAAAGAGAGTATTCCAGTTAACGTTGTCAAAAGCTTTCTCTAAGTCTACAAATGCTAGAAACGTAGGTTTGCCTTTTCTTAATCTTTCTTCTAAGATAAGTCGTAAGGTTAGTATTGCCTCACGTGTTCCAGTGTTTCTACGGAATCCAAACTGATCTTCCCCGAGGTCCGCTTCTACCAGTTTTTCCATTCGTCTGTAAAGAAATCGCGTTAGTATTTTGCAGCTGTGACTTATTAAACTGATAGTTCGGTAATTTTCACATCTGTCAACACCTGCTTTCTTTGGGATTGGAATTATTATATTATTCTTGAAGTCTGTGGGTATTTCGCCTGTCTCATACATCTTGCTCACCAGATGGTAGAGCTTTGTCATGACTGGCTCTCCCAAGGCCATCAGTAGTTCTAATGGAATATTGTCTACTCCCGGGGCCTTGTTTCGACTCAGGTCTTTCAGTGCTCTGTCAAACTCTTCACGCAGTATCTTATCTCCCATTTCATCTTCATCTACATCCTCTTCCATTTCCATAATATTTTCCTCATGTACATCGCCCTTGTATAGATCCTCTATATACTCCTTCCAGCTTTCTGCTTTCCCTTCTTTGCTTAGAACTGGGTTTCCATTTGAGCTCTTGTTATTCATACAAGTGGCTCTCTTTTCTCCAAAGGTCTCTTTAATTTTCCTGTAGACAGTATCTATCTCACCCCTAGTGTGATAAGCCTCTATATCCTTACATTTGTCCTCTAGCCATCCCTGCTTAGCCATTTTGCACTTCTTGTCGATCTCATTTTTGAGACGTTTGTACTCCCTTTTGCGTGCTTCATTTACTGCGTTTTTATATTATCTCCTTTCATCAATTAAATTCAATATTTCTTCTGTTACCCAAGAATTTCTACTAGCCCTTGTCTTTTTACCTACTTGATCGTCTGCTGCCTTCACTACTTCATCCCTCAAAGCTACCCATTCTTCTTCTACTGTATTTCTTTCCCCCATTCCTGTCGATTGTTCCCTTATGCTCTCCCTGAAACTCTGTACAACCTCTGGTTCTTTCAGTTTATCCAGGTCCCATCTCCTTAAATTCCCACCTTTTTGTACTTTCTTCGGTTTTAATCTACAGTTCATAACCAATAGATTGTGGTCAGAGCCCACATCTGCCCCTGGAAACGTCTTACAATTTAAAACCTGGTTCCTAAATCTCTGTCTTACCATTATATAATCTGTCTGATACCTTCTAGTATCTCCAGGATTCTTCCATGTATACAACCTTCTTTTATGATTCTTGAACCAAGTGTTAGCTATGATTAAGTTGTGCTCTGTGCAAAATTCTACCAGACGGCTACCTCTTTCATTTCTCTCCCCCAATCCATATTCACCTACTATGTTTCCTTCTCTCCCTTTTCCTACTCTCGAATTCCAGTCACCCATGACTATTAAATTTTCGTCTCCCTTCACTACCTCAATAATTTCTTTCATCTCATCATACATTTCATCAATTTCTTCATCATCTGCAGAGCTAGTTGGCATATAAACTTGTACTACTGTAGTAGGCATGGGCTTCGTGTCTATCTTGGCCCGTATAATGCGTTCACTATGCTGTTTGTAGTAGCTTACCCGAACTCTTATTTTCTTATTCATTATTAAACCTGCTCCAGCATTACCCTTATTTGATTTTGTATTTATAAACCTGTATTCACCTGATCACAAGTCTTGTTCCTCCTGCCACCGATCTTCACTAATTCCCACTATATCTAACTTCAACCTATCCATTTCCCTTTTTAAATTTTCTAACATACCTGCCCGATTAAGGGATCTGACATTCCACGCTCCGATCCTTAGAACGCCAGTTTTCTTTCTCCTGATAACGACGTCCTCTTGAGTAGTCCCCGCCCGGAGATCCGAATGGGGGACTATTTTACCTCCGGAATATTTTACTCAAGAGGGCGCCATCATCATTTAACCGTACAGTAAAGCTGCATGCCCTCGGGAAAAATTACGGCTGTAGTTTCCCCTTGCTTTCAGTCGTTCGCAGTACCAGCACAGCACGGCCGTTTTGGTTAGTGTTGCAAGGCCAGATCAGTCAATCATCCACACTGTTGCCCCTGCAACTACTGAAAAGGCTGCTGCCCCTCTTCAGGAACCACACGTTTGTCTGGCCTCTCAACAGATACCCCTCCGTTGTGGCTGCACCTACGGTACGGCCATCTGTATCGCTGAGGCACGCAAGCCTCCCCACCAACGGCAAGGTCCATGGTTCATGGGGGTCACATAGCGTTCCAAAAGATTGGGAAAGGGCACACGTCACCCCCGTTTTCAAGAAGGGACGTCGAACACATGTGCAGAACTACAGACTTGTATCTCTAACATCGATCAGTTGTAGAATTTTGGAACACGTATTATTTTCGGGTATAATGACTTTTCTGGAGACTAGACATCTACTCTGTAGGAATCAGCATGGGTTTCGAAAAAGAAGATCGTGTGAAACCCAGCTAGACACGGGTTCCCAGGTAATGTTTCGTGGCTTTCGCAAGGCGTTTGATACAGTTCCCCACAGTCGTTTAATGAACAAAGGAAGAGCATATGGACTATCACACCAATTGTGTCATTGGATTGAAGAGTTCCTAGATGACAGAACGCAGCATGTCATTCTCAATGGAGAGAAGTCTTCCGAAGTAAGAGTGATTTCAGGTGTCCCGCAGAGGGATGTCATAGGACCTTTGCTATTCACAATATATATAAATGACCTTGTGGACAACGTCGGAAGTTCACTGAGGTTTTTTGCGGATGATGCTGTAGTATATCGAGAGGTTGTAACAATGGAAAATTGTACTGAAATGCAGGAGGATCTGCAACGAATTGACGCATGGTGCAGGGATTGGCAACTGAATCTTAATGTAGACAAGTGTAATGCGCTGCGAATACACAGAAAGAAAGATCCCATATCATTTAGCTACAATACAGCAGGTAAGCAACTGGAAGCAGTTAATTCCATAAATTATATGGGGGTAGGCATTAGGAGTGATCTAAAATGGAATGACCATATAAAATTAATCGCCGGTAAAGCAGATGCCAGACTGAGATTCATTGCAAGAATCCTAAGGAAATAAGGTCCGAAAACAAAGGGAGTAGGTTACAGTACACTTGTTCGCCCACTGCATCAGTAATGCTCACCAGTGTGGGATCCGTACAAGATGGGATTGATAGAAGAGATAGAGCAGATCCAACGGAGAGCATTGTGCTTCGTTACAGGATCATTTAGTAATCACGAAAGCATTACGGAGACGATAGATAAACTCCAGTGGAAGACTCTGCAAGAGAGACGCTCAGTAGCTCGGTACGGGCTTTTGTTGAAGTTTCGAGAACATACCTTCACCGAGGAATCAAACAGTATATTGCTCCCTCCTACGTATATCTCGCGAAGAGACCGTTAGGAAATCAGAGAGATTAGAGCCCACACAGAGGCATACCGACAATCTTTCTTTCCACGAACAATACGAGACTGGAATAGGAGGGAGAACCGGTAGAGGTACTCAAGGTACCCTCCGCCACACACTGCAGGTGGCTTGCGGAGTATGGATGTAGATGTAGATGTAGATATGCCTTTCCTAATTTTGGAAATAAGGATAAGCGATTGGACATTGCTTTTTTGGGGGTCAGATACGTAGTCTGCATATAGACATAATTTGAAGTGCAGAGGAGATACAACTTGTAATCGCAATTATCAAGAATAAAAAAATTATTTTGTGAAAAAAAGAAGGTAAATATCGTCTACGAAATTTTATTCGATGTTGGATATCCGGACCTTCATAAAACGATTAGTGTGTTTAGCAATCCAGTGCATAGTGATTTCTTCACAAATTAACAATACTGGGCGAATCTGCTACTATCACGGTCCGAACGACGCCAAGTATTTCGCCGTCAGCTTGTGCGTTAAGGACGTTCCCTAAGCGACCAGTTTGTTAGTAAGAAGGTATCATACTGCCACAGTTGTTCAACCTCATTCTGAAAGTGTTTCGAGAAAATTTTACGGCGACTGTGAGTACCTTATAGCTGCCACGAGAGACGGAGTTTTCATGGCAAGTTGTAGCAGTGTTCTCCGACTTTGCCTGGCGTTCTCTGAGAACTGGAGGAGCCTCCGACCGCCAACTCATCCTGTACCCAACCCGTTCTCTCCTTACAGCAGCCACGAAGAAAACATATTCATCTACAGGCAAATTTTTTCACAGATTTTTATATTAGACAGGTCAAAATTTTAAAATCTTTGAATCTAGGAAAAAAATATCAAGAGAGAGTTTAAACGCAGTATCTGTCTTATCTGTGACAAAGTCAAAGGGCAAGTTAATTAATTTTTCTTTACGACGTAGCAGTTCATTACAGTACGCATATCACCAACATAGATGTCAATTTTCTTTTTTTTTTAATTTTACAGTGATTTTTGCTTTGTATTGTTTTCGTTCTTCGCCACCCATGTAAACCTTATCGAATCGACATTTTAAAAACATGATTTGCATACAAACAGAATCGGAAATTTGTGAGGGTCCCTAAACTCACTTTTGATCAGCTGAAACATACTTGAAATGGGCCTTGAGTGTCTTTGACAGCTGGTAATTTAATTCAAAAGATCCTTTGCAACTCTGACGTAGGACCTGGTTGGTTCCCTAAAACTGACGGCACAAGCCTCCACAATAAACAGCTCTGCCTCAGCGGAGGGTTGACAGTTTACAGTTTCGGCATTTTGTTAGTGGACTAACGGGATCACCAACTGGTGGTCTGGTTTGACAGCTTCACATGACACTATCTACATTCGTTCATGAGTAATAGCGTGGTGGCAACACTGGTGATGACCGTATTGAAGTGGCGCAGATGCCTGTTTCCATGTTGTGGTGCAACCTAAAAATAATAAACAAACAATACGTAACGTGTTTTTGCTCCGATCCTCGCCATCTTCTCAAACATCAGATGAAGGCATGGAACCGCAACCGTGAAGAATACAACGACCGCAACATAAGCATGAGTACTGAGTAATAGGAAGACGACACTTAGTCTGCGTTCTGCGGGTAGTAATAGTGGAGGCATAAGAAGTTCAGTTTCTTTTGTTTATAGTAACTTCTAGTGTTATGTAGAGATGATTTGCGATTCCTCCAATCAGCCATCGCAGTTTCTCCCCTTCCTTGTTTGTGCTGGTGCTGACTCCTACAGCAGCCGACACGACAATAACTTTATTTTTAACGTAACAAAAATAAAAAATAATCAGATATTATATTACGGTAGGTATCCAGCAAATAATAGCATGAACTCTTTTACACGATTTCTAACAGTCGTTAGATAAAACTATTTAAATGAAATGCTGTTTGATTGTCACCTTACTTTAATATTTCGACAGCTAGCAGTGTAGGACGTGTTTTAATCGTTCACGCTAAGATATGTACTCCGAGTTAGAAGGCAATGTTTGTTCGAGCGCAATCAACTGTGCAGGTGATCCAGAGCCACGCAAAACTAGCACCAGTTTTGATATATGACAACTTTTGATTTTTCATTATGTGAAAGGTAAATCGTACAGGCAAATCGCTGCCATGTTCAACATGCATAAGAGGAATGTGGCAGATATCGCCAGACGATTAAAAAAGGAGCACCCATAGACACTATCCCTCAAAAGTGCCAACAAAAGAAACTGGATGCACGTGACAAGAGAAAATTAGCGCGAAAAATAAAGAAGGATTCCACACTCAGTACACCCAGACTAGCAAGTGGGCTGCTACTCGAGAATAAAAGGAGGTACTTCACCAAACGATCCACAGAGCATTGAAAGACACAGGAAGAAATCTTATGTGAACGAACCGGATCGAAAGAAGAAATTGCACTTCCCTAGTTTAATATGAAGGAAGAAACGTGGTGGAACGAACACATTTTTACCGATGGAAGTAAATTTAACATTTTTGGTACGGATAGGTGGAGAATTTACTTGCGGAATAAGAATGAGGGATTTAACGTCACAAATTTGAAGCCGACTGTAAAGCATGGAGGTGGCAGTGTTCTTGTCTGGAATTGTATATCCACTTTTGGACTTGGCGAATTAGTGTTCATTGACAATATTATGGATAAATATGTATATCTACACTAGGGTGACCAAATTACTTTCGGTGAAAACCGGGACACATTCACCCGGGTGCCAATGGACACCTCATTCCACATGTATCCAGGTTTCTTAATTTTATATATTAATGTTTTGTTGATACATTTGGTTAACCCGATTATTATAACTAATAAGAGGATACAAAAGATTGATATAATCTAGATTAGCTGTATAATTAATGACATTTAATAAAGTTATACAGTAATAAAGAAATGTATTACGATTTTATAAAATTTTACAGCCATTCAACTTTTAATCAATTAATATTAACATGAGCTTTAATATTACTGAGCACTTGTAGATAGAATTGACTGTCCTTGGAGAAAAGGGTATATTTCACTGCCTCCAGCCTTCTTGATCATGTCTTTGTTCTTTGAGACATAGTGATAAAACTCGGCACAGTCCATTTTGTAGTTGTACAGGATCTGCAGGATTGCTTCAAGAGAGTCCACCTCCATTCTGTTTCTTTCATCAGTCCACTGGATATTCGTGAACGAAAATATTCTTTCCATATTGGCATTATGGGCTGCGATTGCGAATAAATACCTTGCAATTATTACCAACTCAGAGTAATGCTGAAGACAGTCACAGCTTCTAAAAAAAACTCACCCACTTCTCATGACATTCCAATGGTGGTTTTTTTTCATCATTCCGCTTGCGAAGACGTTCTTCGACAAAATTTGTCAGTATGCCGAACTGATCAAGGAGAATGGAATCATCGATTTCAATCTCTTTACTCTTCAAATAAGAAACTGTCTCTTCAACACTTTCCCATTTTGGCACTCTCTTCAGTAACATCCAATCAAACACCGGCGATGAGGGTAAATATGAGGCGCTCCACTTGCTGAGATACTCTACACAAGTATCATAAAACTTGTTAACGTCTTCTCTAAAACTCCTTTCCGCTGCTTCTGATACTTCTGCTCTTTTAAGGACAGATTTAACATTAAAAGAAGTGAACTGCTGTTCTCTCCTCTTAATAACAGTTCCCAGAGTATTTTTCAAAACATCATTTACCTCTATTACACTTTTAGTGCTTCCCTCAATTTCCTTTACCTCATGCTGCAAAGTGCTAAGCTGACTGTGAATTAACCATAAGTAGGCTTCACTTAGAGGGTTACTGAAAACCTGAACCAATATTTAGGGGGCTTTGTCTTCATTTAGGAAAAAATCTTTTAACGGTTCAAACAGGCGGATTACTCTTTCAACTGCTGGAAACAGTGATAACCAGCGAGTTTTCGAGTGACATTTCATTTATATATTCAGTTCCCACATAATCACGGAACTCCTTAAGCCTCTCTGTTCTAACTGTATATATGTAAAATTGTGAGTATACCTTCATGACGATAGTTTCAATAACACAGCTTAAACTGTCAGCAGATGTCTGCCGCTATTGTGTCAAACATGTGCAGGGCACCCTATGCCTTCAATGTTTTCATGCAATGTTGCCTTTAATTTGGTAAATACGTTGCATTTGCCTTGTCTTTTTAAACCGCCAAAGTTTGTGTTGCTGTTGTCTCCACAAAATGCCAGACATTTATTTTTCTCAAGATCAGACATTTCGATAGTATTCATACAAAGTCTTGAAATTTCGTCAGATGTTTCATTAGGTAGGGAACTCACCTTCATAAGTTTGGTCTGAATTCCCTTATTAATATCGAAGAACTGAACAACAAACGGAAATATTTTAGTGGCATTATGATTGCTGGCATCAGTGGATATCCCGTAGAAAGAAGACTTTTTGATGCATTCAAGGCTTTCCTTTACACTCTGGGGAGCAATAACTCCCTTCACTAGGGCTGACACTTTAGTTCTTGCTGAACTAAACTTTTTTCCAATGGAAGAATCATCAATCATAACGCTGTTAAGCTTATTAGTACAATCATTAGCTCTATAATTTTGGTGATGTTTTACCGTGTGGTAGGCTAGTGTAAGCTCGGCTGCTCGAACTTTCGTCTCTTCACTTGACTGATGTTTCACAAAATAATTTTGTAGATTTTTACTGCAGCTCGGTGATCAACTATGTCGGAACGTCCACCATGACTTGTACTAATAAAACAGTTACATACGGAACACCCTGCTTCGTAATCAAAACGACCTTTCTTAATGAAATTCCATTCCTTGGAATAACAGTCACTGAACTTGCAGGCACGTGTCGGCATTGCGTTTCACAGTACTGCAGCAATAATACCACTAATATGAGAAAAAACTATTGCAGTTTGTCTGACAAAACATCAATTACTACACTCTTCTGACGATGAGTGTGTAAGTGGCGTGACAATCGGACGGTTTCATAGCTCTGTTACAATAATACAACTTACTACTTGTTGATCAAAGTACCGCTCAAAGTAAATTATTGCCTGAGTGTATCAATACTGATACTGTGATTACTAGTATGGGACAATGGAGGTTTTAGACAAATATGCTAAAATATATTAATTTCTTATGTTGTATTTCCTTTAATATAGCGAAATACCAAAAATTTGAGAAAGTTTCACGAAATGTATTTAAAAACTGAATTCCGGGACTTTTGAGCGTCACCGGAACACAGGGATGAAAACCGGGATAATCCCGGTTTTCCGGGACCTTTGGTCACCCTACCGTAGTAGTTTCATTGTTGGGACTCCTGGTTCCCTCCTGTGAGAGGCAGGCAAGGCCAGACATGTTCAGTATCGCCTACCGCTGCGATGGAGGTAACACGCGAGGAACAATATGCGGCTTTGAAATTCTGTTCTCGTCTCAACAAATCTTCAGCTGAGGCCTATACAGTGTTACAGGAGGCCTACGGATAGTCTGTTCTTATCTGCAGCACAGCAAGTTTAAAATGTTTAAAGAGGAGAGTCAATCAATTTCAAACGAGAAAACATGAACACTGCTGCTGTCATTGTGAGAGAGGATCGACGAATTACCTTAAGATCACTTTCTGAAATATTGAACATTTCATTGGGTGCGACACACATGTTGGTGACAGAAAAATTACACATGACACGTGTTTGTGCTCGATGGGTTCCAGGACTGTTGATTCCCGAACAAAAGGACATTAGCGTGCAGGTCTGCATGCATTTACAGTTGTTGTTAGAGGAAGATCCGGAGTTTCTTTGAAAGGTACTCACTGCTGATGAAACTTGGCTACATCATTTTGATCCTGAGAGCAAACAGCAAAGCTCAGTGTGGAAATCTACTTCATCACCAACCCTCAAAAAAGAATAACTGGTTGTTTCTGCTGGGAAAGTTATGGTCATCTCATTGTTTGACATTCACGGAATGGTTTTCTCAGCATGTTGTATCTGCGCACACACATCAGTAACTGGCCAATACTACACTGATGGCCTGAAAACATTGCAAATTCTTATTAGTCGCTAAAGAGCACATTTCCGTGAAGCAGACTGGATGTTGCACCCCGATAATGCGAGGCCGCATATTGCCAATGTTGTTGCTGAATATCTTGCAAAAATAGACTTGACGTGCATCCCTCATCCTCCCTATAGTCCGGATTTAGCCCCACGTGAGTTTTTTCTATTCCCTAACATGAAGAAACGCCTTCGTGGGAGGCATTATCAATCATCAGAAGCAGTGGTGAACGCTGCGGAGGCGATTTTGAAGGACCTCTCAAAAAATAGTTTCCAGCAAGTATTTGAAGACTGGCAGAAACGTTGGGACAAGTGCGTCGCATTCATGTGAGACTACTTTGAGAAGGACCATCAAAATTATGGGGATGAGTAAACGTATGTTGTCAAAAAAATTATGATCATTCTGTATTGAACAGCCCTCGTACTATTTAAAAAGAAGGTCGTTTAATTTGCTTTACATCACGTCTATGGTCACAAATGTTTTGTCATCAGACTAATGGTTTCGGTGTATAACGACCGTCTTCAGATTTGTTTTATACAAACAGACGGAAACCGGTAGTCAGATGACAAAAAATTTGTGACCGCAGACGTGAAGTAAAGGAAATTTATTCCAAATTAGGGTTATTGTACAATTCGCGGGCTTGTCGCAGCTTGTGAAACAAGGTCATTAGCAGTATGTCTCAGCGTTTGAAAGAAGTGATACGACTGAAAGGATACCCGAAAATGTATTGAAACATGTATTTTTCACGAAAGTTTGTCTTTGAATAATTAGTTATGAAAAGTGTCCGAATGTTAAAATAACGTGAAAGTAACAGCAGAGTTTTATTTAAACCCTATTGTTAAAATTTTTTGTAAGTTCTCCTCATAAAGTTTAAGCATTTATTTATGAGAGATATAATTAAGGATAGCGCTTGGTTACGACTTTTGTTAGGAATAAAGATATGATGCTAAGAATCAAAAATCTCATAGTGCCCTAATATTAACGTTACTGGCTGTGCGTTGCACCACAAACAAAAACAGTAGCGCGACACCTTGGTATTTAGCGATAGCAGGTCTGAAACAGTGTTTCCTTCGATCAATACCAACAAATCTGCGAATGACAACATGCGGCAAACGTCGTTGGTCGTGTAGTAGCTAATATTGTTGGCAAACATACTTCGAATTCAGTGTAAGCGCGCGTTTACGAGCGCTCGTTTTCCATCCAATTGGGACTAAAATTAAAAAAAAAAAAAACTAGACTTTAAGTACAGGGTGAAATTTACTGGAGCATAATGATCCTCGTTCCCCGGCTGTTAAAAGGGACGTGAGGATTAGGGCAGATATAAACAAGCCCATCTGTCCTTGAGAGCTTAAGGCGAACACTCTCAACATCGTCTGGCGCGTGGGGCGATGTTGGGGAGAGGGAAAGCAAATTGCTGGGTGTGAGAGCAGCTGGGTCTGCTAATTGGGTCGCAGCGCAGCCAGCTTTGATGTCGCCTCGCCGGTGCGAAGTGGGCGGCTGCGTGTGGGTTTGTCTGCCAGGTCTGCACGCGCTCTCGACCCGAATCTCATCCCGCCCTGTCCCCCCCCCCCCCCCCCATCCTTACCGTCATGGGCACTCCTGCCGCCCCAACTGCCACTCCGAGTGCTGCTTATGTTTCCTGGGATAATCATCATCATTACATCATCATCATCATTGTCATCAATATCGCGTGTACTATAGTAGAATCATATGTCTGTCTGCAAGCTCCAGATTCTCCATTCTTCACCCTTCTACTAGGTGGTGCACATGTTCGTAGCGTTTTTCCGTAAGTTTAATAAACACGACAGATACACATAACAGAGACTTTAGTCATCAATAATACACTGCTGGCCATTAAAATTACTACACCACGAAGTTGACGTGCTACACACGCGAAACTTAACCGACAGGAAGAAGATGCTGTGATATGCAAATGATTAGTTTTTCAGTGCATTCACACAAGGTTGGCGCCGGTGGCAACACCTACAACGTGCTGACATGAGGAAAGTTTCCAACCGATTTCTCATACACAAACAGCAGTTGACCGGCGTTTCCTGGTGAAACGTTGTTGTGATGCCTCGAGTAAGGAGGAGAAATGCGTACCACCACGTTACCGACTTTGATAAAGGTCGGATTGTAGCCTATCGTGATTGCGGTGTATTGTATCGCGAAATTGGTGCTCGCGTTGGTCGAGATCCAATGACTGTTAGCAGAATATGGAATCGGTGCGTTCAGGAGGGTAATACGGAACGGCGTGCTGGATCCCAACGGCCTCGTATCACTAGCAGTCGAGATGACAGGCATCTTATCCACATGGCTGTAACGGATCGTGCAGCCACGTCTCGACCCCGAGTCAACAGATGGGGACGTTTGCAAGACAACTACCTTCTGCACGAACTGTTCGACGACGTTTGCAGCAGCATGGACTATCAGCTCGGAGACCGTGGCTGCGGTTACCCTTGACGTTCCATCACAGACAGGAGTGCCTGCGATGGTGTACTCAACGAGAACCTGGGTGCACGAATGGCAAAACATCATTTTTGGAATGAATCCAAGTTCTGTTTACAGCATCATGATGGTCGCATCCGTGTTTGGCGACATCGCAGTGAACGCACGTTGCAAGCGTGTATTCGTCATCGCCATACTGGCTGTATCACCCGGCGTGATGGTATGGGGTGCCATTGTTTACACGTCTCGGTCACCTCTTGTTCGCATTGACGGCACTCTGAACAGTGAACGTCACATTTCAGATGTGTTACGACCCGTGGCCCTACCCTTCATTCGATCCCTGCGAAACCCTACATTTCAGCAGGATAATGCACGATCGCATGTTGCAGGTCCTGTAAGGGACTTTCCGGATACAGAAAATGTTCGTGTGCTGCCCTGGCCAGCACATTCTCCAGATCTCTCACCAATTGAAAACGTCTGGTCAATGGTGGCCGAGCAACTGGCTCGTCTGAATACGCCAGTCACTACTCTTGATGAACTGTGGTATCTTGTTGAAGCTGTATGGGCAGCTGTACATGTGCACGCCATCCAAGCTCTGTTTGACTCAATGCCCAGGCGTATCAAGACCGATATTACGGCCAGTGTTGGTTGTTCTGGGTACAGATTTCTCAGGATCTATGCCCCCAAATTGCGTGAAAATGTAATCACACGTCAGTTCTAGTATAATATATTAGTCCATGAATACCCGTTTATTATCTGCATTTTAATGGCCAGTAATTTAGATCCAGTGAATTTCATTTGATTTTTATTTTGTCGTTTTTTTGCGTTGTACGTTTATAACCCCTCCTTCCCCCTTCTTTCAACCCGAACCGTGTGTGTGTGTGTGTGTGTGTGTGTGTGTGTGTGTGTGTGTGTGTGTGTGTATGTGTGTGTCTGTGTGTGTTTTCCCCTCTCCTCTCTAAACACTGTAGCGATTTCAACTTACTGTCAGGCAACAATCCCTGTCAGGGTAAGAACCACTTACCTATCATAGTTCAGGAGATCTGACGTCATAAACAATAAGATGCGTAAATACCTGCCACATCATGTATGGCGTTTTGTGTTTATTTCTTCTTTGCTACTAACTCTATTCCCAACATATTTGGCAAACAGTATCCGCATATGCCGCTAAATGTAACTAAGCAAATATACCATTGTCCGAAATACAGTTCAAGAGATATGACATTATAAACACTGAGATGAGTCAAAAAATGCTCCATCATGAATGATTTTTAACATATTTATTCGTAACTGCTATGACATTCCTACAGTCCAGTCAACTTAAAGAAATCCCTGATATCTGACAGGGCTATCGCCAGCTTTCAACTGCGAAACGCAAATGACTAGGCGAAAACAATAGCCGTCTGTAGAGCAAGAAGAGGCGTTACTACACAGCCGTTGTAGACACGCGAAGCGGCTGTACTGACACATCTGTAAATTATACATTTTTCTTTGTACGACTGTTTCATAATTTCAAAGGCATTTTCACGATTACATGGGAAAGACATTTTTTCGATATTACACTACAAACACAGTTCATTTTTTTGTTTCCGTTTCTACAAGGAAATTGACAAAATGAATACTTGGGAAATAGTAGATTTGTCATCTAGTAAATAAATAAAATACTGATCGACATTCCCATCATACTACACACACGGAGGTGGAGGCATGTGATGGTGGTGTGTGTGTGTGTGTGTGTGTGTGTGTGTGTGTTTGCTTAAACATAGGGCACAAGGCTATTTGCATTTCCTGGTATTTCAAAGTTAAGACAACTGGTTTTGTGGACTTATTTGAATTTCCAGCCATTTTAAAGTTAGCGCAAGTAGCTTAGTTCCGCTACTTGGATTTTTTAATTTCTCACTATTTTAACGTTAGGGTGAGTGGGCTAGTTAACTGTAAACGAGATTTAAATGCGAACAGAGCCGGCGGTTTACGAGGAGCCTTGCATGTCATTCGGATGCGCTGAATTACCCATATAATGGTCATCTGTATAATTTAAAGTATATGATAGTTACGTTCATTCATGAAACAAGTCGTAATTCTGACGAAGGTGTTGTTGGACGCCATGGGAATGACGTCACAAGCTACCACAACAAAACAATGAGCCTTCTTTGAGAGTGGGTAGTTGTGGGGGTGGGGGGTGGGGGGTCTTGGCACGATGTTCAGAGGTGTGGCAGGAAGACACTTTGAAAGCTGCAGATGCTCGTGCTTTTCAAGGTGGCACAGTATTGTTTTCGCCCAGCATGAAGGTGGCAACACACCGCGAGATAGTTCAGTGCATCCCACTTGTTCTGTGTTTCGCCATGCAAACCATATAAATAAACTTAATAAAAAGTTTTGAACAAACATAGGTAGGTCTTAGTGCTTTATGGTAAGTGTGTCGTAACTGCGAAGCGCACCACTACCTATATTGGTGTGCTTGCCTGAGCATCTATTGCACACGACGCCTAAGGATGCAGTTAAAATGCAGCTTTACATGCAGTATCTCTTCCATTCGCATATGAAGTGTCTCATGGTAAGGCTACCAGCAAGCTATGTCCACCAGTAAAATTAGAGGTCGCACAGACAACTTGGTAGGAAATTTCTCAGCTTTCCACAGTTCTATAGCCTGTAGCGCTGGCCACGTGACAGTTAAGTGTGCACGACCTCATAACGCAGAATTTCTACCGATAAAAATGCAGCAAATAAGAACGCAGGGTAACATACAGGACGTGTATGTTTCCACGTTTACCCCACTACAGTTTGTATCCAAGAAAAGAGACAGCTGCAGAGGGCACTAAAATCTCTCAGTTCAATACAATAAATCAGTAATTAGTTTAGCATGTAATGTAATCCTACTGTGCTCTATCCAAGGAGATTCAGGAAAATCGAACAAATCGTCTCTGAGCACCATATTATTTTTCTTTTCTTTATTTTTCACAAGGTGGACTAAAGATTCGTGTTTTCGATGACCGTAATACGTCCTACCTTGAGATGATGAGGTTGGCGAAAGAGACGAAATCGTGGCGAGCCACAGAGACCCGTCAGAAGAATCATGACTCAACCCCTCCCCCCACTTCTCCTCCCCCACACCACCACCGACCCACTTACCCAACAACCCACCCACTCACCCGCCCTCACACACACACACACACACACACACATACACACACACAAATATAACATGCTCCAAAAACCCTTTATTCTCCCGCTATGGTAAAGGCGTTTGGCCCCCATCGCCAATTAAATTTATCTACACTACTGGCCATTAAAATTACTAAACCACGAAGGTGAAGTGCTACAGACGCGAAATTTAACCCACAGGAAGATGATACTGTGATATGCAAATGATTAGCTTTTCAGAGCATTCACCGGTGGCGACACCTACAACGTGATGAAATGAGGAAAGTTTCCAACCGACTTCTCATATACAAACAGCAGTTGACCGGCGTTGCCTGGTGAAACGTTGTTGTGATGCCTCGTGTAAGGAGAAGGAATGCGTACCATCACGTTTCCGACTCTGATAAAGGTCGGATTGTAGCCTATCGCGATTGCAGTTTATTGTATCGCGAAATTCCTGCTCGCTTTGGTCGAGATCCAATGACTGTTAGCAGAATATGGAATCAGTGAGTTCAGGAGGGTAATACGAAACGCCGTGTTGGATCCCAACGGCCTCATATCACCAGCAGTCGAGATGACAGGCATCTTATCCGCATGGCTGTAACGGATCGTGCAGCCAAGTCTCGATCCCTGAGTCAACAGATGGGGACGTTTACAAGACAACAACCATCTCCACGAATAGTTCGACGACATTAGCAGCAGCATGGACTATCAGCTCGGAGACCATGGCTACGGTTATCCTTGACGCTGCATCACAGACAGGAGCGCCTGCGATTGTGTACTCAACGACAAACCTGGGTGCACGAATGTCAAAACGTTATTTTTTCGGATGAATCCAGGTTCTGTTTAGAGCATAATGATGGTCGCATCCGTGTTTGGCGACATCGCAGTGAACGCACATTCCAAGCCTGTATTCGTCATAGCCATACTGGCGTATCACCCGGCGTAATGGTATGGGGTGCTATTGGTCACACGTCTCGGTCACCTCTTGTTCGTATTGACGGCACTTTGAAAAGTGGACGTTACATTTCAGATGTGTTATGACCCGTGGCTCTACCCTTCATTCGATCCCTGCAAAACCCTACATTTCAGCAGGATAATGCACGACCGCATGTTGCAGATCCTTTATAGGCCTTTCTGGATACAGAAAGTGTTCGAGTGCTGCTCTGGCCAGCACATTCTCCAGATCTCTCACCAATTGAAAACGTCTGGTCAATGGTGGCCGAGCAACTGGCTCGTCACAATATGCCAGTCACTACTCTTGATGAACTGTGGTATCGTGTTGAAGCTGCATGGGCAGCTGTACCTGTACACGCCATCCAAGCTCTGTTTGCCTCAATGTCCAGGCGTATCAAGGCCGTTATTACAGCCAGAGGTGGTTGCTCAGGGTACTGATTTCTCAGGATCTATGCACCTAAATTGCGTGGAAATGTAATGACATGTCAGTTCTAGTATAGTATATTTGTCCAATGGCTACCCGTTATCATCTGCACTTCTTCTTGGTGTAGCAATTTTAATGGCCAGTAGTGTATTTCTGATTTGTCTCTGTGGTGCTACCTGAATCTAAAGTCTACATTTGCATACTAGATACGCTAAAGGGGTTTGAACGTGTCGTTCATAAAAAATCACAGCCCAAAGAAGAAGTGAAAGCGCAAGTGTAATGGGGAATATTGCGAAGTGGCTCCAGGTATGAGTATAGCTAGAAGATAAAAATTTCCACATTATTAGTATCACAACCATATTTATTACGAACTGTTTTCATCGGAATACATTTTAATTCTAGGAAATTACAACCCTCTGAAAAAATACATGCATTCTTTCTGTAGTACTTTGTACATCTACTTATTTATTCAGCTAATTGTTGCAGAGAGTTAGAGCCTAAAATTTCCTTTGAACTATCTTAGTGAAGCGGTTTATTGCTCGCTGGCGTGTGCGAGAAAGTTTACCTCCAAGATTCCCTCTTTTTTTTCTACGGTCCATAGATTAGTGTGGGAAATGTTTTCGTTGGAACGTTAATCCGTGTGGGAAAGGTGCTCAGGGGCATCGTCCGTCTATAAGTGTTGACTGTCGTGCCAACACGAGGGCGTTAACCTAGTTCACACCTACGCGTAATTTGACGTAATATACCGACTCGGCTTGAGCCAAACACTGTATTTACAAGTGATAAATGTCGCCACCCGCCTCCGTAGTTGGATCGTTTAACGCTGCGGTCCAAGTCCCGGAGGAAGCCACACCAATTCTGGCAGTGAAAGAAACTTTCGTCGCCATACTGTGGACATAAAACTGTCACTAGTGATACGTCGTCTGATGAGGACGTTAAGTTCCATAATCCATTTTGTGGTTTTCGAAAGGAGGCGTTGTTGATAAAGGCACCACGTACTACCTCATTTCCGTCGTGATTTGTTCAACACAGACACAATGTAGCACTCCACAAGAACATATTTTGCAACCATCTACATACGAGGGTCACTCCAAAAGAAATGCACACTATTTTTTTTAAATCCATCTTTTATTCTACATGTTTGAAAGATTTACAGTGTGTATATACATCCTTTAGGAACAATATTTTCATTTCTCCACATAATTTTCATCCCTCTCAACTGCCTTACGCCATCTTGGAACCAGAGCCTGTATACCCGTACGGTAAAATTCTGGACCAACCTGTTGGAGCCACTGTTTGGCAGCATGCACAAGGGGGGTCATCATCTTCAAACTTTGTTCCACGAAGAGAGCCTTCCAGTTTCCCAAAGAGATGACAGTCACATGGAGCCAAGTCAGGACTATAAGGCATGTGTCTCAGTGTTGTCCAGACGAGTTTTGTGATCGCTTCCATGGTTTTTTGACTGACATGTGGCTGTGCATTGTCGTGCAACAGCGAAACATCCAGCTTTTGCCGAGCATGAAGTTTCTTTAGTGTCATCATGTTGTGTACATAGTTCTGCGTACTCAGCGTGTACACAACTTTCCCACTAGAGCACGCCCCACTAAGCACAACAGCGCAGGCGCAGCGCTCGTCCGTCTCCGCACTACGAGATGGCGCTGCCATAGAGACGGACCTAATTCTGCTTCCGCCGATTCGCGTATTAATATGTAACGCAGCCAATGAGATTGCTGCTAATGTAGAACCTTTTCTCCTCGCGGAACACACTCGCGCAGTGATACATGAACGTGCGAGGTATTATAACAAGTGTACAGACCTCCGATTAGTCAGTCTGCATTTGTCTGCACCAGTCTGTACCAGTCTACATTTGTCTGTAACAGTCTATAGTCAAGTTTCAGTCTGCGCCTAATAAGATTACCATATTCCTATACACAGCCATGAAGATAAATGTATAGACACTTTTGCCAAGTAACACAGATATATGTGAGAATAAGATTAACGTACCAATACCAAAGGAACTTCAGACTGTCAATTGTAAATAGCATCCTGAACCAAGTTAAGTAATTTTTATGCTTGTTATTATTTTAATAAATGTGTGTGAAAATTAATCAAGTTCTGTTTAAAGTTGGTCACCGTCAGTCTGCTACTCTAAGTGTGCAAGTGGCATTTCTATCGTCTGACCTAACGGCAGAAGATAAACACGCCACGATGAGACCACGAGACATACTGCTGACACTCGCCTGCTTCGTTAGAGCGACAAGTCAAATAATCTGATGGTGTGTGTACTGAAGGTCTTACAGTACACACACCACACGTCACATATGCATCAGAATTTATGGTGATTTCACTTGGCATGATCTCCACAAGAAAGAGTCCTTCAGAATCGAAAAACACCATAGCCATAACTTTTCCAGCAGAAGGTGTGGTTTTGAATTTTTTTTTCTTTGGTGAATTTACATGATGCCACTCCACTGATTGCCTCTTTGTCTCTGCTGAAAAATGGTGGAGCCATGTTTCATCACGTATCACATTTCTTCAAGAAATTCATCTCCACCATTCTCGTACTGTTCCAAAAGTTCGCTGCATACCGTTTTTCTTGTTTCTTTGTGAGCCACTGTCAACATCCTGGGAACCCTTTTTTAACGCCAACACTTTCAGTATTCTGCAAACACTTCCTTCCCCTATCCCAGCGTAGCGTGACAATTCGTTCACTGTGATGCATCCGTCAGCAGTCACCAATTCGTTAACTCTCTGCGCATTGTCTGGAGTGTGTGCAGTACGAGACCTGCCGCTGCGAGGACAATCCTCAATATTGCCGTGCCCGCTTTCATCATGTAACCTGTTTGCCCACCGACTAACTGTGCTGCGATGGACAGCAGCATCTCCATACACCTTTTTCAACCTTTTGTGGATGTTTCCCACTGTCTCGTTTTCAGAGCACAGGAATTCTATGACAGCACGTTGCTTCTGACGAACGTCAAGTGTAGCAGCCATCTTGAAGACATGCTTTGACGGCGCCACTCACGGGAACATGTTGAACCAAGTTTGCAAACAAGTGGGAAGGATGTATCTACACACTGTAAAACTATCACACATGCAGAATGACAACTTTATTTTTACAAAAATAGTGTGCATTTCTTTTGGAGTGACCCTCGTATTACATACTTCCACAACGTACAGGTTCACAGTTGGGTCATGACAGAAATATCAGGCGTTGGATCTCGCCAAGAGGACATTACTGACTGTCAAAATTCCTTACCCAGCCAGTTATACTGAGACATACAGTTTAACTTCGACTTCGAAACACGGTGAGACTTATCTTCTGTTGAGTATAACTAAGCAATTGGTTTCTGTATTGCGATGACATTTTGTGTTGTCTGATGGTGAAAAAAGGGAGAGAGTGAAACACAGTAACGGCACGAAGACTACTACTCTCGAATAGCATCAGAAGAGCCCGCCAATCTCAACGTCCATGTCAAAGTGACGGCCGTGGGACTGTTTCCAGAATGAATTTTTACTGTGCAACGGAGTGTGCGCTGCTTGAAACTTCCTAGCAGATTAAAACTGCATGCCGAGCTGGATCTTGAATCCTCTCAGTCCGAAGAGCACTTGCGAGTGGGAAGTTAAGGTCACAGGTTACAGTTCCAGATCAGCAAACAGTTTTAATCTAGCAAGAAGTTTCTAGACAGTGCACAAATCGTCGCAGATGGAAAAGTCAGTCAGGGTGTACTTGATAAATCACAACTTGGATTTAAAAATGGTTTCTCAAGTGATACTGAAATCTATACATAGTCACCAGATTTTACGGTGATTTAATAACATAACAACGTTAGTCGATTATTTCTGTGACTACCCCTGTCATTTTATTGTAAATCAAAATTATGTTATAAAAATTAAGGTTTTACGGAATTAATCACAATCGAGCTACAGTAGCCCATTACAAACAGTATTGTAAGGTGCTTAAAAATGTTATTAGGAAGGCAAAGAGTATGTGGTGCACAAATAGAACAGCTAATTCGCAGGATAAAATTAAAACGGTATGGACAGTCGTGGAGGAAATGTCGGGTCAGTAGTACAAGGTCGATCATATAAAATCAGTTCGT
Source organism: Schistocerca piceifrons (assembly GCF_021461385.2). Lineage (NCBI taxonomy): Eukaryota > Metazoa > Arthropoda > Insecta > Orthoptera > Acrididae > Schistocerca > Schistocerca piceifrons. The sequence continues at coordinate 106,886,374 of NC_060139.1, forward strand.
AGCAAAAATATTTCTGTTACTGATAATTCAGATATATGTACAGTATTTAACAATCACTTTCTGAGAAATTCCAGTGAATTAAAGAAAAACTTAGCTTTTACAGAGCTCCTTAGAAAACGCCTTTCCCAGACTGATGTCTGAAATACTCCTCTGTGATACTGACAAGGGGGACATTGAGTCAATAATTAAATCAATGAAGACTAAAAACACTCCTGAAAGATTAGAGTACGGCTCTCAATAGTAAAGCAAGTTTATAAAAAGGGAGAAAGGGATAATGTAGACAATTTTAGACTTATTTCTATGCCATCAGTGTTTGCTAAAGTTATTGAAAAGGCTGTGTATGTAAGGATAATTGATCATTTTATTTCATATAATTTTCCATCAAATGTACAATTCGGTTTTAGAAGTGCTTTATTCTCTTTTCTCTGTGAGGTACTGGATGGATTAAATAGAAGGTTTCGAACGCTAGGCATCTTTTTTGATTTAACTAAGGTGTTTGACAGTGCTGATCACAAAATATTGCTCCAGATTTTTGGTGTCTACAGGGAATAGCCCACAATTGGTTCACCTCTTACTTTAACAACAGACAACCAAAGGACATTATCCATATTGTTGAGAATGACGATGATGTGGCGTCTGAGTGGGCACAGTCAAATGTAGGGTGCCCTAGGGGTCAGAGTTGGGACCTCTCCTATTCCTTATTTAGGCAAATTGTATGCCTTCTAGTATTACATGATTCTAAAATATTTCTGGCTGCTGATGACATTAGCTTGGTAGTAAAGGATGTTATATGCAACACTGACACTGTTTCAAATAGTGCAGTTCATGACATAAGTTCATGGTTTGTTGGAAATAACTAACGCTAAACGGCAGTAAGCGTCAGTTTTTACAGAGTCTAACACACAATTCAACGAAACTCGACATTGTAATTTCAAAGAATGTGCATATGATTAATGAAACTGAACAGTTCAAATTTTTAGATGTTCAGATAGATAGTAAAATGTCGTGGAAAGCCCACGTCCAGGGTCTTGTTCAAAGACTTAATGCTGCCATTTTTACTATTCGAACAGTATCTGAAGTAAGTGATAGTTCGACACGAAAATTAGTCTATTTTGCCCATTTTCATTGTCTTATGACATATGGTATTATATTTTGGGGTAGCTCTTCCGAATCTCAAAGAATATTTTTGGCTCAGAGACGGGCAGTTCAGGCGGTAAGTTGTGCAAGTTCGCAAACCTCCTGTCGATACCTGCTCACCGGTCTTGGTATTCTGAGATTGGCGTCTCGATGTAAATATTCTTTAATGTCGTTTCTTGTTAACAATATCACCTTATTTTCAAGAATTATCAGCTTTGACTCAGCTGATACTAGTCAAATCCAATCTGCATCTTGAGCACACCTCTTGACTGTTGTGCAGAAAGGTGTGCAGTATACTGTTGCATCCATTCTCGATAAGCTACCACAAGAATTCAAAAATCTTAGCAGTAATCCACGAGCTTTCAAATCGAAACTGAAGAGTTTCCTCATGGGTTACTGCTTCTATTCTGTCGAGGAGTTTCTTGAAAAATTAAGGTGATTCCTGTGTTATATTGTTGATTATGTTTACATTAACTTATGGCTTGTCTTTTTTTGGGTTCATAAACATTTCATTTGACCTGTTATTACTTTTATGGTATAATTTCATGTACTGACACGTTCCATGGCCTTGGAGATTTACTCCTCAATTTGGTCCTACGAAACGAGACGCGTAAAATAAAAAAAAATGTTTCGTGTCATATTCAACGAAAATAATGCCAACAGTGGTACCTGGTTATTCATAAACTGCAGACAAAGGATTTTTTTTTTTTTTTTTTTTTTTTTGGATCGGGCTAAATTATTTATGGAGCTCCAGAAGGTTCAGTACTGGATCATCTGTTGTTTCTCGTATAGTTTAAATATCTTTCATTTTATGCACGTCAGACAGAATTAGTTCTTTTTGCATATTCTGTAAGTACTGCTGTCAATCAGTAAACATACAGCAGTAAAGGATATTCAAAATATTATGTTTACAAAATTATTGATTTGTTTGCTCAAATGGCACGTGTCTTAATTTTAAGTAAACGCAGAATAATAAATTCTGCACAGCGAAGAGTGTAACACTAGTGGTAAATTTAAAGCATGAGCAGAGGCAAGACATACTTGTTAAACGTTTTGAGTCTACGAATTGAAGAGAACTTAAATAGGCTAAAACACATTTTGGAGCTTCTGAAACAACTTGATTCAGCTTTTTTTGCATTTCGTGTCATTGCAAGCCTCGGAGAGGCAAATTAGTAAGCTAAGATACTTTGCTAATTCTCGTATTCTCATATGGAATTGCACACTAGATTGGTTCATCTTTAATAAACAAAGCCTTCATAGCACAAAAGCGTGATACTCGTCTATTAGAGTTCGGTAAATGTAGTGACATACGTAACTGCAACACTAGAAGAAACGATGACCTTTATTACTTTTGCTGAGTTCCCTTCCCTTCTGGTATTTGATCCCTGACAAATAGAAAAATCTAAGTTCGAAAGCAAGTAGAGAAAGTTCCTTCTAGGTAAATCCTACTTCATAGAAGAATTTTTATTTATAAATTTATACATAATTTTGCGCTGATGGATTCAAACGAAATATTGTCCTTTGTTACGTGAACTCGTAGGTAAATGGTCGCTATTCAATAATATTTAAATTACAATTAAATTAATATTGACACTAACTCATATGTGATTATCACATACTGTGTGCAGTGACATATAGAACATGTAACTAACATTGTTCTTCGGTTGACCGCAGTCTAATGGTTACTGCAGCTAGTTTTTACAATTCTGCGTAGCAGTTCGAGTTTTTACAATTCTGCGGAGAAGTTCATTGTAACTGATTATCAGTCCTCTCCGCGGAGACCAGTCTTTATTTTGAGTCATTAGAACGCTATGAAACGGCATGAATCGTCAGGCTTTCATTTTCGCTGGACGTTAATCTTATAGAGCAAGCGTGGCTTCATTTCGGGAGATGTATGCCAGAGAGGTAGCCATCACCTTCTAGACCCACCGTAATACATCATTCGTGATGAGGGATAAATTGACAATCTATCTACAGAACCTCTGAAAGACGTCATAGAAGTGTCCGAAACAGAACACACATTGTTTTCCACGATGGGTGCATTCCTTATCCGCCTCTGAAACTGAAATACGGCCGGGAGAGCGGTGTGCTGACCACATGCCCCTCCTCAATAACCGCATCCAGTGGCGCCTTTGGTCTGAGGATGACACGGCGGCCGGTCGGTACCGTTGGGCCTGATGGCCTGTTCGGGAGGAGTTAGTTACTTAGTTTTAGTACATTCCTTATAAACTGTTGCCGTTCATGTCGCAGTGATACTTTACGTCGTTGCACGATAGTACTCCGGGTGAAGGAAGATTACAGCTAAACGTTCCATCGAGAAACACGTCATTTAAGGTGAACCAGATGAACGGGGTGTCTTATTCAAGAAGTCACTCCAGCAGTAGCCGTAAATGATTTAGTGAATCCACAAAGAACCTAACAATGGACTGCTTGACAGGAATCTGAACCTATCTCCTCCAGAATACCAGTTTACCACGTATTTTCCCGTACAGTATTCTTCGGTGCATGACACGTCTCCACATCTCGCCGTATGGTGATGAAGATGATCGTTTTGGTGGGCTAGGTGTTATGGTGTGGGAAGGCACAATTTTACATGTGTGTACTGACCTCCAAATCTCTGAACACAATACACTCACCGGTCAACGGTATTGTGACACTGTACTCCTTCCCTATGTCCGCCTTTTCAGGAGTGCATTCGGCTCTGACTTCATTTTTATGGATGACAATGCGCGATCCCATCGTACAGCGCAGGTGGAGGAACTCTCGGAACTAGAGGACATTCGGCAAACAGACGGGTTTCCCTACTTAAATCCTATCGAGTTCGTTTGGAGTGCCTTGGGGAGACGTACTGCGGGATGTGCACATGCACCAAAGAGTATCTATCGGTTGTCAATAGCGTAGGTGGAAGAATGGAATGGCTTTTTTACCAACCTAATGTCTAGGATGGGAGCACCTTGCATAGCATGCATTGCCGTCCATGGTGGTCACACATCCTATTATCAACAAAGTCCTGCAGTTTATAATGTCCAGCGGATCTTTATGAATCGCAGCGACTTCAATGTGATTACTGTCTTTGAATAAAAGTGTAATTTGTGTTTGTCACACTTAAATTTGTTTGAGTTACCTCCTGTACTGCTCTGTAGCAGTTCTCTTTATGTATGGTTCAATTTCCATCAACTACCGGGTGGTTACAATAAAATTGCAGCTATCCACTGAGGTTCAGTATGGGCTGTGATTATCGTATGACAGCGAAAACTGGTAGATGTTCTATTGCGTTAATGCGGAAAACAAAAGTTTCTACAAAGTTTCTCTCTTCCAAAGCAGGAATCACATGCTCTACAAAGAGGTCTCGATAACGTACAGACGTCATGGTACACCCGAGGAGTCGTCTGGGTGTATTCTCTCCAAAGAAGAACGGACTGAGAATAAAGTTTCTTGTAAATCCACACCACACAGTTAAATGCTGCAGGTGCATTGGCCCTTCGCACATAACTTGCTGTTTAACAGTACCCCAAATTCGACAGTTTTGTGTACTCACTGCACCCTGCAGTATAAAATGTGTCTCGTTATTGCCCGGCCACATGTCATCAACTTTGATCCGTGCCAGAAATTGAAGAGCAATTTCAGAACGTTGCCACGTATCACGAGGTTTCAGTTCGTGCACCGTCTGGATTTTGTGTACGGGTACCAAAGTAAAATAGACCGCTAAACTTTCTGGTGCTATTGACGGTGGGATGGAAACTTATCGTGACACTGCGTGAGCACTAGTAAAACTACCCAGAACACATGCTGCATGTTCAGTTACAGCAACAGCGATCTCGTCAGTAATTTCCACCAGGAGAGGCCGCCTCGCTCTTCCCCGGTGCCAGACCTAGCTCGCCTGTGTTTCCCAATTTCATTATAATCTTCTTCAAACCGTTTAATGGCATCAGGCCTATCCTCAGACTTTCCAATCCGCGATACTCTATTTATACAGCACTGCAATTGCTGTCGTTCATATAAAACAGTTTCATTAATACCCCACTGTTCACTCACGTTATGGCTTGTCAAATGACAGCGTGGACATCGTACCTTTATACGGAGAGTGTAAAGCTCCAGATTTGTACCTGGTGGCCCAAACTGGAACTAAACTTTTTGTAGCGTAAATCGGTTCCTCATAAATACTTACCCTACCAAGTTTCGCTACCATACGATAACTAACAGCCCACACTGTATCTCTGTGAGTAGCTGCACTTTAATGATAACCACTCAATATATTATTTTAAGCGATAGTACTTTCCTTTCCTTAAGTTCTGCCCATCGGTATAGTATGATGGTAACACTGACTACGATAAGTAGAAGTGGCGCAAGGTGTCTTTGTTTTTGCACTCAGCAGTAGTAAACGAATACTACGTAAGGTTTTTGTCTGTTGTTGTGAAGTCAGGAACACTTCAGTCAAGAAATGAATCTATTCACCTGCAGCCATTGACAACGAAGGATCACAAGACGAGTACATCCGTAAGAGTCGCGGATTTGAGAATCTCATTGTGGTTCGCTCTTTACACACAAAACGACGAAGTTTAGGTAGATCTCACAGTTTCCCCAATGACGTTTGAAATTCCTTCGACAGGACGTGAAACTCTCCCGTCCAAATCTTTGAAATTCCTAGGGAATGCTATCTATCAGTTCTGCCTTTTTCGACCATGAGTCTTACAAGCTCCGTCAAACTCTTTATCCTATAACACTGACTCTCCTGTGTCCTCCCAATCGACACATACTCTTATTTTGTGTTCTACAGCTCAGCAGACAGTTCCTCTCGATCTCAGCGGCCCGCGGTATTCTCTTCCCACGTGCCTCCTACGTCCTCTGTGTTTTATAGTGGAATTACTTTTGCACTCTTAATGTTGATGCCTTTGCTCTTAATTTAACCGAAAACTGTTTTGACTTTTCTGTATGCCGAATGTGTCTTCCTGACGTGCATTTCCTTTCGAGTTCATCACATTTTTCCTGCAGCCATTTCGCTTTAGCTTTACTATCAGTTTCGTGCCTATGTGACTTACATTTGTATATTCTTTTGTTTTGCTGAACATTTTTGTGTTTTCTTCTTCCTTCGATCAGTTGAGATATTTCTTGTGTTCGCCAAAGTTTGTATGTTGCTGCCGTCCTAAGATCTATATTCGACTGTTCAATTCCTTTCGCAAACGGTAGATGATCCAAAATTGTGTATTTTGAGATATGAAGACATTTTTAAAAAAATGGTTCAAATGGCTCTGAGCACTATGGGACTTAACATCTGAGGTCATCAATCCCCTAGAACATAGAACTACTTAAACCTAACTAACCTAAAGACATCATACACATCCATGCCCGAGGCAGGATTCGAACCTGCGACCGTGGCGGTCGCGCGGTTCCAGACTGAAGTGCCTAGAACCGCTCGGCCACAACGGCCAGCGAAGACCAATTAAACGAGGAATGCGTGTGTGAGGCAAGCGCTCGTAAACCGCTTACTTCTCCTAACAAACTACTTCCTGTAGAATAGACATCGGTTGTGAAAGTTGGCAGACACCACGCAAACGTCTTTGATGTCTTAACATTGGAGGTTACCACTGGTTACATTGAGGACTGGCTATCGGAGATGAAACGCTAAACCAACTTGCAGAGACAAATTTAATATGATGTTATCATTTGGATCGTGTTACGTACTACTAAATCAAATTGTTTCGCAAAGACTATAAACAACGATGCAAAAATTTGTATTTATTATACAGGATTCGCAACCCATCAAACCCATGTTGACTGCAGCCATTTTTTTCGGTACTAAAATAAACAAATCTCTTTACGTAAAATTTTTACAGTCATGTATATAAAACCTATTATAAGTTTTTAATTATTAATCTATATTCTTCATTATGTAACGACAACTTAATTAATGGCTATTGCATGAGCAGTTCGTATAGGAACAGTCTATTTACGGAAATATTCAGTCGTTTGGATTCTGCCAAACGATGTGACCATGATATATCGCGTCCATGGATAATTATTCGTTCTTAAATTAACGTATGTTATTTGAAAGCCCTCATTTCCTTGTTTATAGAGAACATTTCCTCCTCTTTGAAACGTAGGAAATAACTTCCGTTCACGTGAGAATTCCAGACTGTTTTAATCCTAAAATGTTATCCTCCCCGAATACCAGTCTTGCCATTTCTCAGTCATGACTTTTCTATATTCAGATATGTATTAAGGAGGCATGTTACTTAATTAAATACCGCCATAGAAAAATTTTCTTTCTAGGAGAATACTATCCCTTCTCCTTGTCAGTGTTTTCCACATAGGAACAGGATGATTGGACATCTATTAAGACATCAGCTAATGACTTCCATGATACCAGAGCGATCTGTAGAGAACAAAAACTCTACATGAAGACAGAGACTGGATTACATCCAGCAAATAATTCAGGACGTAGGTTGCAAGTGCAAATCTGAGATGAAGAGGTTGGCGCAGGACAGGAATTCGTAGTGGGCCGCATTAACCAGTCAGAAGACTGATGACTCAAAAAAATCTGGCAAGCATTAAGAACAACCTAGAAAATTTTATACACCAAAAGTAGTGCATGTATGACGAAATGATATTAAATACGTAAATATTCGTTAAGCAGAAAAATTTTAGTGTCAATAATTACCTATAGTTTATGTTTTACATGTTATTATTCAGAATGTAATATTCGTGTATGTTAATCTTCTATGAAAACAGTCCTACCCTAGCTATTAAATAGGCTGAGTCGACGAAGCCGAATCAATCTCACTTTAGCCTAGAATGAATAGTATTTCGTACCGTCATTTTTGTAAAGAACAGTTATTCTCTAAAGTCGTTCTCTGTTAATATTTGCGGAACAATAATGAAAAACTGTAAGTCGAAAAGGATGTTATTAAATAGTGCAACGAAAACGGCAAATTCATATCAAGAGAAGCTTTCTAAAGAAGAGTAAACTTACATAAATTAGAATTGCGCCACATTGCCCCTCCGGTAAAGTAACTGATAGTATGAAGTATACGTCCTTTTATTCGTGGCGCTTGGCGGAGGAGGAGAGATACTTACATAAAGCAGGTTGTTGAGGCCGGAATGTACAGATAAAAGCAACGGGCGTCAACCTTACTGCAAGAAATACACTGCCTGATACTGCTGTCCAGAAGACATGGTCGGATATCAATGTGACTCCGTACACGTACACACCATCGGCGAGTATATACGATGATTGAAGTTGCAGTTCTTTGTGACAGGTAGAATGGCCATCACTTTGCATTAGTGTTGATCGTCTTTAGTGTTGTTACCAGGCATGGTAGGGCGTATAAAGGACATGAACATCGTCATATATGTTGAGTGATCATGTTTAAAGACAGGGAGTTGACGCGTATACCTGTGAGGCACCGCCATCAGCATCTGACCAAGTTTCAAGGGGCCCTCATTGTCGGTCTCCATTTGGTCGGCTGGACGAAGCCTGTCATATCGAGATCTGAGGGAAATTCGGACTTGATAGTGTCTGAAGTTGGACTGCAATGGAAAAGTGATGGCACGCATACTCGTCTAAGTGTCGGTCAAAGATGTCTGACCACAAGGGAGCACTACCGTATTGTGTGCCAAGCACGCTGTGACCCCTTCACATCTGGGCGTGCCAAGTTCAAGAACAAGTAACATTGAAATCTCCTGGCATTTTAAAACTGTGTGCTGGACCGAGACTCGAACTCGGGACTTTTGCCTTTCGCGGGCAAGTGCTCTACCATCTGAGCTACCCAAGCACGACACACGCCCCGTCCTCACAGCTTTACTTCTGCCAGTATCTCGTCTCCTACCTTCCAAACTAACAAAGCAACATTCCGTGTCATCCCGCACCACTGGTCGGTGAGTAGCAAGTAGCAACAGGAATTATCGTCCCATGCATAGCTTGCCGTTAACAATGCAACACAAACTGCTGCGTTCGGACTGGTGCCGTCGGCGGAAGAAAGGGAATAAGATCAGGGTTAAACGCCCCGTCGACATCGAGGTCATTAGAGACAAGTTGGGATTGTTTCAAGGGTGGAGAAGGAAAGTGGGGAAGCACGCATTGCTGCTGAATGGCGTCGCATTATGTTCAGCAATGAATCGTGGTTCTGCATTTCCCCGGATGCCATCGTTGGCGAGTATGACAGTTACCTGTGTAAAGGTTCCACTCTGTCAGTATTCTGGAAAGGCGCAGCGGCGTTTCTCTAGGCGTCGTGGTGTGGGCACCCCCACTGGGTATGACTTCAGATGACTGCTGGTTGTCACTGGGGGAACTCCGATGGCACATCTCTACGTCGCAAACATCCTGCGCCCCCATGCGTTACCATGCTAGTATCACTGTGCCATTTTTCAGCAGGACAATGCGCGTTCACACATGGTGCGTATCTCTATGAACCGACTGTGTGACTCTGTTGTCATTCCTGCAACCAGCAAGATCCCCAGATTCGTCCCCGTTGGAGAGCTTGTGTGGAGTTAGCTCGGACATTAAGTCTGTCCCAGCGCCAGCAGCCAGGACATCAAGGACCAGTTACAACAATTGTTGGCCAGCTTGCCTCTACACAGGACACAACGGCTTTACCCTTTTCGAGACTGAATCAGTAGATACATCCATGCCAGGACGGCTGCAACTCCATACTAGTAAGTGGGCTCATAGTGCCAAATCCGTTGCAAAGTGGACTTGGTTTCGTAATCGCTGAGATAACGTCACGCACCCTCTCAATCAGTGACGCTTCATTTAGTTTCCACCTCCCTTCCTCAGTGTTTTACTTTTTTTGATAGGTAGTGTATTTTAGCATGAAGAGACGATGCACTGCACGAATTGGAGAATGCAGTGTGGCGAGGATCGGTGGCGCAGTAACTACACCTCTCCAGAGTGATTTTCACTCTGCGGCTGAGTATGTGTTGGTTCGAACTTCATGGCGGATCGAAACTCTGCACCGGACCGGCACTCGAGTCTGGAACATTTACCTTTCGCGGAAAAAAATGGTTCAAATGGCTCAGAGCACTATGGGACATAACTTCTGAGGTCATCAGTCCCCTAGAACTTAGAACTACTTAAACCTAACTAACCTAAGGACATCACACACATCCATGCCCGAGGCAGGATTCGAACCTGCGACAGTAGCGGTCGCGCGGTTCCAGACTGTAGCGCCTAGAACCGCTCGGCCACTCCGTCCGGCTTCGCGGGAAAGGGCTCTGCCGACTGAGCTGTCCTAAAGCAGCTTTTTACCGACTGACCTACCATACTTCGACTCACGAACCTCACTCAGACAGACACTAATGGAATTTGCAGAAATAAAACTGTCCTAAGTTGTGCTTGGAGAGTGTGACAGCTCGATTCCGGCGCCAGCGGCCGCCACTTTGAATTCCCGCGACCACAACCACTGAGAGGGCGCTTCGTGCTGTTGGCAGCGTGCGGAGGGGGACGACGAAAACTTCTCGCCCGACAGAGATGGCTGATGAAAAGTGGCTGCAGTCTTTGCCCTGGTGATCCACTGGCCTCGTCGGGCGATATGATGGGTCAACTGGAGGCTCCAAGCAGTTGTTGGACCTAGAGGGCATGAGAGATTTAACGAAAGGGCGCACTGGAACCGCTGCATACCGCCATTCGGCGAATTGTGGGTTCTGAGCTACGTTAAGCAGCTACATCGGAAAAGGTGATGCTGGTCGAGATGGCCGTTTGCAAACGTTAGCTTATGTGGATTCGTGTGGCAGTTACAGCTTGTAAAAGCGCATTTACTGCTCACAGGATTGAGTGACTTGGTTGTAGTGAAGTGAGTTACTGGCGTGCTTAGTGATTATTGTATTGAGTCCACGTGGATTTAGATTCCCCCCCCCCCCTTGAACCATGGACCTTGCCGTTGGTGGGGAGGCTTGCGTGCCTCAGCGATACAGATAGCCGTACCGTAGGTACAACCACAACGGAGGAGTATCTGTTGAGAGGCCAGACAAACGTGTGGTTCCTGAAGAGGGGCAGCAGCCTTTTCAGTAGTTGCAAGGGCAACAGTCTGGATGATTGACTGATCTGCTGATCTGGGCTTGTAACAATAACCAAAACGGCCTTCCTATGCTGGTACTGCGAACGGCTGAAAGCAAGGGGAAACTACGGCCGTAATTTTTCCCGAGGGCATGCAGGTTTACTGTATGATTAAATGATGATGGTGTCCTCTTGGGTAAAATATTCCGGAGGTAAAATAGTCCCCCATTCGGATCTCCGGGCGGGGACTACTCAAGAGGATGTCGTTATCAGGAGAAAGAAAACTGGCGTTCTACGGATCGGAGCGTGGAATGTCAGATCCCTTAATCGGGCAGGTAGGTTAGAAAATTTAAAAAGGGAAATGGGTAGGTTAAAGTTAGATATAGTGGGAATCAGTGAAGTTCGGTGGCACAAGACTTCTGGTCAGGTGACTACAGGGTTATAAACACAAAATCAAATAGGGGTAATGCAGGAGTAGGTTTAATAATGAATAGGAAAATAGGAATGGGGGTAAGCTACTAGCATAGGGAACGCATTATTGTGGCCAAGATAGATACGAAGCCCATACCTACTACAGTAGTACAAGTTTATATGCCAACTAGCTCTGCAGATGACGAAGAAATTGAAGAAATGTATGATGAAATAAAAGAAATTATTCAGATAGTGAAGGGAGACGAAAATTTAATAGTCATGGGTGATTGGAATTCGAGTGTAGGAAAAGGGAGAGAAGGAAACGTACTAGGTGAATATGGACTGGGGCTAAGAAATGAAAGAGGAAGCCGCCTGGTAGAATTTTGCACAGAGCACAACTTAATCATAGCTAACACTTGGTTTAAGAATCATGAAAGAAGGTTGTATACATGGAAGAACCCTGGAGATACTAAAAGGTATCAGATAGATTATATAATGGTACGACAGAGATTTAGGAACCAAGTTTTTAAACTGTAAGACATTTCCAGGGACAGATGTGGACTCTGACCACAATCTATTGGTTATGAGCTGTAGATTAAAACTGAAGAAAGTACAAAAAGGTGGGAATTTAATGAGATGGGACCTGGATAAACTGAAAGAACCAGAAGTTGTACAGAGTTTCAGGGAGAGCATAAGGGAACAATTGACAGGAATGGGGGAAAGAAATACAGCAGAAGAAGAATGGGTAGCTTTGAGGGATGAAGTAGTGAAGGCAGCAGAGGGCCAAGTAGGTAAAAAGACGAGGGCTAGTAGAAATCCTTGGGTAACAGAAGAAATATTGAATTTAATTGATGAAAGGAGAAAATATAAAAATGCAGTAAATGAAGCAGGCAAACAGGAATACAAACGTCTGAAAAATGAGATCGACAGGAAGTGCAAAATGGCTAAGCAGGGATGGCTAGAGGACAAATATAAGGATGTAGAGGCTTATCTCACTAGGGGTAAGATAGATACTGTCTACAGGAAAATTAAAGAGACCTTTGGAGATAAGAGAACCACTTGTATGAACATCAAGAGCTCAGATGGAAACCTAGTTCTAAGCAAAGAAGGGAAAGCAGAAAGGTGGAAGGAGTATATAGAGGGTCTATACAAGGGCGATGTACTTGAGGACAATATTATGGAAATGGAAGAGGATGTAGATGAAGATGAAATGGGAGATACGATACTGCGTGAAGAGTTTGACAGAGCACTGAAAGACCTGAGTCGAAACAAGGCCCCCGGAGTAAACAACATTCCATTGGAACTACTGACGGCCTTGGGAGAGCTAGTCCTGACAAAACTCTACCATCTGGTGAGCAAGATGTATGAAAGAGGCGAAATACCCTCAGACTTCAAGCAGAATATAATAATTCCAATCCCAAAGAACGCAGGTGTTGACAGATGTGAAAATTACCGAACTATCAGTTTAATAAGCCACAGCATCAAAATACTAACACGAATTCTTTACAGACGAATGGAAAAACTAGTAGAAGCCGACCTCGGGGAAGATCAGTTTGGATTCCGTAGAAATACTGGAACACGTGAGGCAATACTGACCTTACGATTTACCTTAGAAGAAAGATTAAGGAAAGGCAAACCTACGTTTCTAGCACTTGTAGACTTAGAGAAAGCTTTTGACAATGTTGACTGGAATACTCTCTTTCAAATTCTTAAGGTGGCAGGGGTAGAATACAGAGAGCGAAAGGCTATTTACAATTTGTACAGAAACCAGATGGCAGTTATAAGAGTCGAGGGACATGAAAGGGAAGCAGTGGTTGGGAAGGGAGTGAGACAGTGTTGTAGCCTCTCCCCGAAGTTGTTCAATCTGTATATTGAGCAAGCAGTAAAGGAAACAAAAGAAAAATTCGGAGTAGGTATTAAAATGCATGGAGAAGAAATAAAAACTTTGAGGTTCGCCGATGACATTGTAATTCTGTCAGAGACAGCAAAGGACTTGGAAGAGCAGTTGAATGGAATGGACAGTGTCTTGAAAGGAGGGTATAAGATGAACATCAACAAAAGCAAAACGAGGATAATGGAATGTAGTCGAATTAAGTCGGGTGATGCTGAGGGAATTAGATTAGGAAATGAGACACTTAAAGTAGTAAAGGAGTTTTGCTATTTGGGGAGCAAAATAACTGATGATGGTCGAAGTAGAGAGGATATAAAATGTATACTGGCAATGGCAAGGAAAGAGTTTCTGAAGAAGAGAAATTTGTTAACATCGAGTATAGATTTAAGTGTCAGGAAGTCATTTCTGAAGTATTTGTATGGAGTGTAGCCATGTATGGAAGTGAAACATGGACGATAAATAGTTTGGACAAGAAGAGAATAGAAGCTTTCGAAATGTGGTGCTACAGAAGAATGCTGAATATTAGATGGGTATATCACATAACTAATGAGGAAGTATTGAATAGGATTGGGGAGAAGAGAAGTTTGTGGCACAACTTGACCAGAAGAAGGGATCGGTTGGTAGGACATGTTCTGAGGCATCAAGGAATCATCAATTTAGTATTGGAGGGCAGCGGTGAGGGTAAAAATCGTAGAGGGAGACCAAGAGACGAATACACTAAGCAGATTCAGAAGGATGTAGGTTGCAGTAGGTACTGGGAGATGAAGAAGCTTGCACAGGATAGAGTAGCATGGAGAGCTGCATCAAACCAGTCACAGGACTGAAGACCACAACAACAACACATAATTGTCTTGACAAGAACAGTATTTATTACATTATTTTGAGTACTGTGTATCCTGTTATTCATTTGATTGTTGTGAGAAAAGGTGTCGTTCATATTTTGGAAGGAGAGCTGTGTACCGGTAATATTAAGGTGTGAGCTATCAATTCAGATTAGTTATGGAATTGTCTATTGTGTAAGGATTACCTGTGGTCATTTTAATATTATTTATTCTGAAATGCAGGGCGGTGAACTCAGTGCGTAAATTTAAGACTTTCTTGTTGATTGTTTGTGTGACCTTTGCATTTCCGTCCTCCATGTTAGTTAATTGGATTAGTTCCTTGAGCGGTTGAAGGCGCTACAGTCTGGAACCGCGCGACCACTACGGTCGCAGGTTCGAATCCTGCCTCGGGCATGGATGTGAGTGATGTCCTTAGGTTAGTTAGGTTTAAGTAGTTCTAAGTTCTAGGAGACTGATGACCTCAGAAGTTAAGTCCCATAGTGCTCAGAGCCATTTGAACCATTTTATATTTGATTAGTTCCTTACGTAAAGACTATCTGCGAGCGCTTTAAAATTGTCTAGTGAGATTTCGGTCTGCCGTGGTAGATGATAAGATCTGTTTTTATATAAAGATTATCCATGGGCCCTTTTAAAATTGTTTACTCGAAATGCAGGAAGGTGAACCCAATACATAATTTGAAAGTTGTTTTGGTTGATTCCAAGTACGTTTACGTCATGCTGATTCATTAGCTGCTGTCTTAATATTAGTTGTTTCTTAAATGTAAAAGGGGAATGAAAGTTTAAATTCAAAAGGGGAGTGAAAGTTTAAATTCAAATTTTCCCTGCTCATTGATCTTAAAAGCTGTATTAAAAAAACATTGTGTGATAAAATTGTTCTGTCGATTCTCTTGTAAGGACAACTGGGGTTTCACCTCTAGAGTTTTCTGTTTAAATATTTTAGTGCAATAAAAGGGTGAAACTTGGTTTATTGGAATGTCGTTACGTATGAGTGTAACACCCCAGCACCATCCCTCCGTTGCTACGTCGCAGTGAACCCAGTAGGTAGCTCATTTGTATGCGGAATCCGAAGCTTCCACTTTCGAATTCCGGTCCGCCAAACAGTTTCAATCTGTCAGCAAACTTCAATTACACCTCTGTCACAAATAATATGTGCTCGCAGTGGTACCAGTTTATTTGAAAACAGAGATTCAGCTCCGTCTGAGGGTTAAGTTACCTTGCAGGCATTGTCTTCCCCTGTCACTTGGGACTTCGCACTGGGTGAGAGATTTGTGAAGGGACTAGTGCCGAACTAGGATTTCATCCGAGCCTTGCGACTTGTTTATTTATTTATTTATTTATTATTCGACTCATTCAGTTGCTTCTCGATGCCAGGATGGATGTTTATATGTCCTCCATATGGCAGTGTATGTGACGGAGCAAACAATGGCATGTCATGCACGATCCTTCGGGAAGAATCATTTTTTAAACGCGAAATTTTATTTGTCACGTCACACTGGTGGACGAGTGACTGAATAGGAGCCTATTTTATGCAGGACCAGAATTTCCTCGGATTCTTGGCAAAATCCGTCGCTAACATGTAATGTTCTTTCTCCGTCCTCTGGTCCGCTTTCCAATCACTATTGCTGCTAGGGCAACTTTTATTATGCAGTCTCTTCTCATCGAGTTACCTAGTCAATTCCTTTCCCTCCTGTTACTTGTTTCCATTATTTGTCCTTTTTTTCATTTACTTTGTGAAACACAATCTCATTCCTTATTATATTTAAGCATCTAAAATATTCCACTCTCTTCCCAATTCACACCCAAAAAGCCGCAGTTCCATGTTTCGGCATCACACAGGGCAACACTTAACGCAAACAAACTTCATCATTCTTTCCTGTTATTACTAATTCACTTGACCACTTCTGTAAAAATTTCTCTTGCAATGTCTAGCCGTGTTCTTTGTTATTGATTAAATGAAATTTTACTGGTTACTTTGCATCCTAAGTGCCTGAAGTTACCAACATGTTCCACTCCTTTCCTCAAATTTTCACTTTTAGCTTCCTTCATTGCTTTCTAAAACACATTGCTTATTGTCTTTCACATCTGCCTCCATCCCATAATCTTCAAAGCTGGTGTTTGGGACTTCTAAGATATCGTTAATCGTATCTTATTACAAGTTAGTAAAACCATCCCGTTGGCAGATCTTATACTTTTTATTATCTTTCCTCCTATTGCCACACCAGACCTATTGGAAGCAGTTTTAAAAAAATCATCTAAACTGAATTTAAACACAATAGGTGTAAGGCAACAGCCTTGTCTAAAAGCAGATGATGAGAAATATCTGTCAGCAGAGTATAATTGGACAGAATGAAGTTTAGATTCTGTAGCACTAGATAGAAATTTTATTGATGAACTTGATATACACTGGTGAATATAAACCACACCTGTCCGAACACCGCTCTGCGAGCGCAACCCCTCCGGCCGCTCTCCTTGCTAGCGCTCTGGGCGCAGTGGCGAGTGCGGCTCATGAGCGATGGGCGAAGGGGGAAACAAAGGCTGCAGCCAGACGCCGCTACACCAAAGTAGTCGACTTGTCAGACGCCAAGCAGTTTGTTAACAATACTACTTGCGTTAATGTAGATATACGTTTTGCATAAGGAATACTAGGGCATTTACCCACTTGTCCATAAAAGAAGTGGAGAAGCCACATCGTTCATTGCCAAATGGGAATTCCTATAGTTTCTGTATCGTTTGAAGGCTATGCAAAGTGCTTCATATGCCATCGCACCATAATGAGCTGGACAAGCACTCAATGAAACGTCATTACAATTCCAGTCACAACGACAATATGATGCACATGTCTTCTGAGGAACGACCGTGAATACTGGCTGACTTTAGGGTGGCCATTAGGAAAAAAAGCAACGGGGACAAAATATTGTATGGTCGACACCACCAATTACATGAATTCATTAATGGTATTAATACCATGTAGAATCATTTGATAAGAGATAGGGTGGACAAGATTGATGCTATGAGACAAAAATTAATCCTCTTGAAAAATCTATTTCATGTTCATGACACAGAACATTTTCCAGAACTCGAGGCAGCCATTTGTGAACATGACTGACCATCATTTTTGGACGTTGATGTACCTTATTACTTTCTGCTTGAGCTCATAGGTGTATAACATCCAGCACAATGTCTTATTTGTCCAACAGAGGAATTTACAAGATTTTTATAAAATGTTACCCCAAGAGCAATATCCTCGATTGTACAGACAAGCCGCAAAATTATTTGAAATATTGGTTCAATGCATACATGCGAACGTTTTTCCTGTTATGAAGTTGACAAGTCTCTTCAGAGTTTGGGTGTAACAGACATTCATATGTGTATCTCGATATGTTTGACTGTATCATAAACCACAGTCCCAGATGTATTACATATTCTAAGGTCTAAATGTGTGTAAATTTATAAACATCACAACTTAATGTTAAGTGCCTGTACATAAATCTTTTGGTGCTTCAGCTCACTGTATTGGCACTGTCTAATCTACATATTTTATTAAGTAATAAAAGTTAATGGCATCTTAAGAAAAATAAAAAATTGAAAGTAAGCAGATGTGATAAAATTCCTGCTTACAGAAGTATGCTGCAGTATTCGCCTCTTAGAAGTAGTTGCACTATGTTGCAAACACATCTTCCTAAGCTCCCAGCCTGTGCAGCCTTCTGAATACAGCTGTCTCACATACACACCTGCTTGGAATAGAGCAGTGGTATGGGAAGACGGTGACCTGGGCAGACTCGGCTGCACTCGCGGTGCGCGAGCACACAACAGGAGCGCAAAGCTTGGCCATGCCTGATATAAATATACAGGTCTCACACTGTTACTACAGCGAATAGAGGCACAAAACTATTTCTGCACTGAAAACTAGATTTAACATATTGGCAGGTAATACAAATTTCCATTATATTCTTTCTAGTGACACATAACAAGATAAAAATTCTGCCCTTCACATTTGAATTCTTTAATTCTGTAGAACTTCCTAATAAAATATTTCTAAAACAATGTTTTTTGAACTGAGTATTTATTAACGCAGTAGCGTCGTCATTGCATATACTAGCTAGAGCACGATAGAAGTTGATATTAAAATTTTGACGGTAATTCCTCAATTAATATAAAAGTACCTTTCTATTAAGTTAACTTAAATATTAATTAGTTGAATAATCTAATTATAGATAATTTATTAATATAATATTTTATATTTTATATTATTAATCTTATTTATTGTATCCAATTATAATAATATTTAATATTAATTTACATATTATTATATATTTTATAATGCAATAATTTATTTTAAGCTAGTATAGTGCTGAAGCTATTAGGGTAATGAAATCCCAGTAAACATTGGCTCTAAAGTGCATACCTTAAGAGCTATGAGCAATTAATCATCTTAGATGCTAAGAAGCAAATCTCGTGTACGGCAAGCTCTTTGCCTTCCAGATTTTCGGAGGAGACAGGATGGATCAAAGTAAGAACAAATTATCTAGTAAGGAAGGGCTCTAAAATGCATACCTTAAGAGCTATGAGAAATATGGAAAGCAATGAACTAGCAGTGCAAGATATTTATTTTATAACATTGAAGATGGAGAAGTTCTGCTTAAGGTAGGTGTTTTAGAGCCAGTGTTTGCTCCAGTTTTTTGCTTTGAGAGATTATTCCTGCAGTATTCCTGAATGTTGACTACTCCTCTTGGGACGCATTTTGTATGTGATCAGTTTACCTTGTCAGCTAGTCCTGGACACTGAGCATGCCTCAAATATAAATATTCTTATAATTTTTTGTTCGACAACGACTTTTTAATTTTCTATTTCTTGCACTTCTGCTTAGAAATAGTTTTGCTTATAATAACCTGTAGTTCTGGTTGCATGTCTAAAACTTCAAGTATGATATATACGTGTCTGGCAAGGAACGACGCAATCCATTTTACGTAATGTACATGCAAATAGCGCAAAGTTTCACAAGCGTGATCATTCCGTAAGCTTCTTCACAGGTTTTAATGTGCTTAGGCCCGCGGTGTTGTCAAATGTAAACGTCAGAGAGTATTAAATTCAGTAATGACTGTGACAAACTTACAAAATTAACTAATACTGACCAACGAACTTAAAAGCCTTAAGTATAAGGCAATCGTCAGACATCCAGATCAACAACTGAAGGGGATCCCCAATGCAGCTGAGGTTCACAGGCCAGCGATAGGACTATTAGTCAGAAGCAATAGGCCAGCTTTTTCGTGGTCATGATGCTTTTTATTTGTCACAGAATCAGAGAAAATGTTTTTGTAAAGAGAATGCGATATTGTCTGTAGGACAGCGTATGAACGTGGCACTCACTTGGGTTTGCGTAGGCAAGGCGGATCGCTAAAAACGGCATCTGTCAGTGGCGACAGTGAAATTTTCTAGTTTCGGCTCAATAAACCAGTGCTGCTTTCAACAAGGCATGAACTAAAGCATCGCAGGTGAAAAAAATCAGCTCGATTTAATGGGCTGGTCTGCTGACAGTTCCAGCACTTCATTTCTGTGACAAAATCTCCGCAACATGTACTCACCATCCATCAGGAAGAATGAAAACACACTGAACCTCCAGTGTCATAAATGTTAAATGCATTAAATAATAGCAAATTACTCTACACCCTTTTAGCAATAGTAATATCTTCGTAAGGGCATATAGGAGTCCTGATGATGTTGATCATTTAGGGTAATTTTGTTCAATCATCGAACAACATAACACGAGAGGGACGACATAAACACATCATTGAAAGAGGGCTATTTTTCTGTTGTTGGGTCAACAGTATTCTGAATGGTTTGATGCTGTCCGGCACAAATTCCTCTCCCGTTACACGCAACGTTCTGTATTATTTATTGGAAATATTCCAATGTATGTCTTCCCCTACAACTTTTACCATTTTCATCCCCCTCAACTACAATGGAAATCATTCTCTGATGTCTTAATAAACGACCTATCATCCTATTTCTTCTTCTCTGTGTTTTCCACATATTCCTCTTCTCGCCGATTCTGTGGAAAACCTCCTCATTTCTTACGTAATTAGTCCATTTCCAGCAGCAACACATCTTAAACGCTTCGGTTCCCTTCTCTTCCGGTTTGCCTACAGTCCATAATTCACTACGGTACCAAGCTGTACTCCAGACGTACATATGTCCGCGTCGGTAGTGGCAGTGGATGCTAACAGCAGGGGCATAGATTCGATTCCCGGCCGCGACGGAGATATTCTCTGCTCAGCACCGTCATGACTGATATTCCGCTGTTGAAATTGCTGTATGGTCACACCCCAAATGCAAAAAAAAAGGATAGTATATTATCGCAAACTTCTTCCTCAAATTAAGGACTACTGGCTTCTCTTAGCTAGGAATGCACTTTTGGCCTGTGCTAGCTGTGCTAGTCTGCTTTTTATATTCTCCTTGTTTCATTCGTCATGGGTTATTTTGCTTCCTAGGTAGCTGAATTCCTTAACTTTGTCTGCTACGTAATCACCGATTTTGATGTTGAGTTTCTCGATGTTCTCATTTTTCGTACTTCCGGTTCCTGTTGTCCTTCTTCGGCTTACTCTCAACCCTAGCGTAAGCTAGTCAGACTTCTGCAGCTTTCCTCACTTTTACTGAGTACAGATTGAACAGTAAGGGTAAGAGGACGCATCCCTGTCTTACTCTTGCTCCATTTTACATTGCAGAAATCTTTTTCAGTGTTCAACAAATCCTGTGAATGTGTCTTGATTTTTTAAGCCTTACTTCTATTATGAAGCATAACGTCAAAACTATCTCTCTGGTGTTATTACTTTCTGTAAATTAAAATTTGTCGTCATTTAACAGCATAGTAGCCCACAACAATACTTCACTGCATTATTTTTCTTCTCAGCTATAACAGAATGCTCAAAAAGCCTGTCAGATTCAAGAAGTGCACAAGACCGATGTTACAGAGTATTCCGTTTTTCACGCTCCAATTTCACGCTCTTAAAGATAACTTTCCACTTCTGATGACCACTGAAAGTAGCTTTCGGGTGCCCTTCAGCGAATGACAGGCCTGAGAGATGTGCCATTTATCACATTAAGGCATGCTTTTCAAACAGGGAGCCTGTCAGTACGGCCGAAGGCCATGCTACTATTTACGGAATCACCAGAGTGTTTGCTTTTGAACAGTAACTCCCCCGCTGAGGAGAGAAGTCTTACGATTCCGAGCACGTGATCGTCAGAACGTGCCTGCATTCGTAGATGAGCGGTTATTAGGCAAATTAAGGGGGAAACTCGAGTACAGGATGCCTCAAACCTTTAGGGTTAAAATTACGATAGGCTTACAGTTGATAGAGGATCCTGGACGGAATAGTTTGAGATCAGGAACTAATTGTCGAAAATGACTATTTACTATTTTATAAACAAATAATACTCACAAAATTGCGGCAGATCCCAACTGACCTCAAATTTTGAGATTAAAACCGTACACTCCTGCCTTCTACTTTTCATGTGATGAGGTATCAGTTGAATAGGATATAAAAAATCTCTCATTTTCCACCTTTGAAATATGTCGGCGGCGTAAAAGAACATATCGTTAGAGTAAAAGCTGCGTATCTAAACTAAGAGTGCTTTGTTTTATGTGTGCTATTAATTCATGGAGGAGGAGGCATAATTGTAGCGCGCATGTGAAAAACTTTGGAAAAGTCAGCTGAATGGATAATAAAGCAGGTAGTGTAAAAGTAGTGGTAAATCATATGTAACAGCATAGATCCATAGTGGTTCTAGAAAGAAGCAGTCTGAACGTTTATGTAAGATTACATCGACTGTTCTGCATCATTATGATCCTGGTATTATAAAGTTTGGTTTAGCTTATTCTGGCTCTGAAGTGCATCAGACAGTTCATGTTAGGAACAGAAATACAACTTCCTATGTACAGGAATACATTCAACATACAAAAACAAAACCGAGCGAGGTGGCGCAGTGGTTAGACACTGGACTCGCATTCGGGAGGACGACGGTTCAATCCCGCGTCCGGCCATCCTGATTTAGGTTTTCCGTGATTTCCCTCAATCACTCCAGGCAAATTCCGGGATGGTTCCTCTGAAAGGGCACGGCCGACTTCCTTCGCCATCCTTCCCTAATCCGATGAGACCGATGACCACGCTGTCTGGTCTCCTTCCCCAAAACAACCAACCAACCAACAAAAACAAAGATTAATAAACACAAATAAATAATAAAAACAGTGCCGGCCGCGGTGGTCTCGCGGTTCTAGGCGCTCAGTCCGGAACCGCGCGACTGCTACGGTCGCAGGTTCGAATCCTGCCTAGGGCATGGATGTGTGTGCTGTCCTTAGGTTAGTTAGGTTTAAGTAGTTCTAAGTTCTAGGGGACTGATGACCACAGATGTTAAGTCCTATAGTGCTCAGAGCCATTTGAGCCATTTTTGAATAAAAACAGTGAAATATGTATCACCTATTTATCGAAATGTTTATATAAATCTTGTTCGTGATAGTGCTGGGACGACAATGAAAACTGGCAAAATCTGGAAATGAAGCTGGATTACTTATTTTAAGATGTTAAATACAGACAAAACTTGTTTTTATTGCATTTTTCCGTTCTGTCCTAGTAAACATGACAAAATCAGAAAAACTATTAACTACAATGGTTCAAGAATTAGCAGATAATTTGGAAACCCATTTGCGGAAGACCTAAAAAATCAGCTCTTAATGTCAACAATTTCCAAAATTTTTAAAGTATGTAATATAATTTTTCTTATACTGAATTTCTCCTGTTCTGCACCGTTACTATAATGAGCACCACAGCTGCTCGAAATGACTTATTTAAAATAGGTAAAAGGGATCCGCAAAATTACAGACTAGTGTCCTGAGCATCGGTTTGCTGCAGAATTCTTGAATATATTTCAGCTTCAAACGAAAATTTATGTCCACAAATTAACGCGGGTTTGGAAAGCATCGTTAGTGCGAAACTCAGCTTGCCGTTTTCTCGCACAATATCCTGCGAACCATGGATGAAGCGCCACATGAAGATTCCAGAATAGCGTTTGATACAGTGCCTGACTGTAGACAGTTAACAAAGGTCCGAGCATAGGGACCGAGTTCTCAGAGTGCCTCTATAACTTCGTACGTAACAGAACTCAGTACGTCATCCTGGATGGCGAGAGTCCTTCAGAGACGAGAGTATCGCCAAGAGTGTCCCACGGAAGTGTGATAGAATCGCTTTTGTTCTCTGTACCCATAAACGATATGACGGATAAGATGAAAAGCAACCTGCGACCGGTTGATGATAACTCTATAGAGTACGGGGAAGCGTCGTTGTTGACTGACTGTACAAGGACATCGGATGACAGAAATTCTACCGAGCGAGGTGGCGCCGTGGTTAGCACACTGGACTTGCATTCGGGAGGACGACCGTTCAAAACGGCGTCTGGCCATCTTGCTGTAGGTTTTCCGTGATTCCCCTGAAATCGATTCAGGTAAATACCAGGGTGGTTTATTTGAAAGGGCACGGCCGACTTCCTTCCCATCCTTCCCTAATCCGACGGGACCAATGGAAATTTTGGAAATTTGTGGTAAGGTCTTATTAGACCAAACTGCTGAGCTCATCTGTACCTAAGCTTACGCACTACTTAATCTAACTTAACCTAACTTAGCTAAGGACAAACACACACACCCATGCCTGAGGGAGGGCTCGAACCTCCGACGGGGGGAGCCGCGCGGACCGTGACAAGGTGCCACAGTCCTCGCGGCTACCCCGCACGGCGGGACGGATACCCTCGCTGTTTGATCCCCCCCCCCCCCCCCCCAAATCAACCAACAAACCAATCAATTCTATTCGTTGTCATCAGTGGCAGCTTGCTTTAAATGTGGTAAGATGTAACGTAATGCATGTAAGCAGGAAAAACAATCCTGTAACGTTTGAGTACAGTATTAGTGGTGTGCCCCTTGACACGGTCACATTGATTAAAAAGGTTCACATCGATTAAATGGGACAAGCATGTAGGGTCTGAGAGACGACCGTCTTCGGTTTATTGGCAGCGTTCTAGGAAAGTGTAGCTCATCTGTAAAGAAGATCGCAAGCAGAATACTAATGCGACCGATTCTCGAGTTCTGTCCCACTAAGAGATCCCCACCAGTTCGGATTAAAGGGAGACGTCGTAGCAATTTAGAGCATGCTACTAGATTTGTTGCCAGAAGGTTCGCTCAATAGGCGAGAGGCGAGAGTTATGTAAATGCTCCTTGAACTCAAAGGGAATACGATATTCTTTGCGCGAATCACTATTGAGAAAATTTAAAGAATCAATAGCCGAGAGGCGAGAGTTATGGAAATGCTCCGTGAACTCAATGGGAATACGATATTCTTTGCGCGAATCACTATTCAGAAAATTTAAAGAAACGGCATTTGCAGCTGACTGAAGAACGATTCTGCTGCCACCAAGGTACGTTTCGTGCAAACATCGGGAAGATAATATAAGAAAAATTAGAGCTCGTATGGAGGTATAGAGCCAGTCATTTTTCCTCACTCCATTTACGAGTGGAACACGACGGAGAAGGCCGGCCGGTGTGGCCGAGCGGCTCTAGGTGCTACAGCCTGGAACCGCGCGACCGCTACGGTCGCAGGTTCGAATCTTGCCTCGCGCATGGATGTGTGTGACGTCCTTAGGTTAGTTAGGTTTAAGTAGTTCTAAGTTCTAGGGGACTGATGACCTCAGAAGTTAAGTCCCATAGTGCGTCCCATTTTGAATGACAAAGAATGACTAGCAGTGGTGCAAGGTACCTTCCTCCATGCAGTGGTGTAAACGGGAGGACTGGAGAACCCTTAACTTGTGATGGATCTGCCTTATGGGCAGAACACATCATAGTTATTGTCTCTTCCTTTACATGGAAGACGCATTCCATGTCACGTACGAAAGAGAATGCCAGAGAAATAGTTAACTGATGATACCAGTGTTCCACTGACTTAAGACAACGTTGCTAAGGGTGTATTGTACCGTCAGTTGTGTCGTTGCCTGCAATCATATAGGCTTGTTTTCCATTTTTCAAACAATGATTCAAATGGCTCTGAGCACTATGGGACTTAACTTCTAAGGTCATCAGTCCCCTATAACTTAGAACTACTTAAACCTAACTAACCTAAGGACATCACACACATCCATGACCGAGGCAGGATCCGAACCTGCGACCGTAGTGGTCACGCGGTTCCAGACTGTAGCGCCTAGAACCGCTCGGCCACCCCGGCCGGCTCCATTTTTCAGACACGACCGTGCCAGTGAGGTGTTCCTAGAAGAAAGGAAGAATGGTATGTTAATCTGGATCTAAAATGAGTTCATTACGGATGGTTCAAGGCTGCGAAGAATAATTCGTCCTTAGGCTCGTCTCTGTTGTCCATCGAAATAGTCACATGAAGAACAATTTAGTGACACCGCGAAATATGTAAATCAGCTCAGCGAGCCGACAGTTTGACACCCACTAACCGCCAGAGGGAATACAGTGCGATACCTGTGATGGTATGTTTTGCCGTGACTTCCCGCGGCTCTTTGATGATCTCTGAAAACTTTCAGAAAGTGTAGTAAGCTGTGGGCCTCTGATAGCAACCTGCAGGGTTGTATGCAGTTCAGGATCTGCAGCGATTGTTGAAGTGCTGTGTTCATGAGGCATAATTGTTCAAACGGCTCGAAGCACTATGGGACTTAACATCTGAGGTCGTCAGTCCCCTAGACTTAGAACTACTTAAACCTAACTAACAGAAGGACATCACACACATCCGTGCCCGGGCTGGATTAGAACCTGCGACCGTAGCAGCAGCGCGGTTCCGAACTGAAGCGCCTAGAACCTCTCGGTCACAACTTCTGGCTCATAAGGCGTAGCCAGCTGGTCAGATTCGAAACACACCGTACTGTAACCTAAATTTTCATTCGTACGCAACTGAATACTGGCCAAATACAATGGAAGCCGGGCATAACCTTATCTTAATCGCAAAATATACGTCTCTTCTGCCTGTGAGGAATTTCCATGTGACGGTCCATAGGTCGACGAGGGCAGAAGCGTTGACCGAAAAGGTCAAGAGAAAAATCGCATAATATACGTCTCTTCTGCCTGTGAGGAATTTCCATGTGACGGTCCATAGGTCGACGAGGGCAGAAGCGTTGACCGAAAAGGTCAAGAGAAGACGTCTGCGTTCAGAAAGCTCCTACCGTAAGAACAGAAGCGAATGTTTGCAACGAAGCGACTATTTCTGCACTCGTAGAGAAAACATCCCAAAGGACGGATTTGGAAACCCCCATGTGGCTCTTTCAAAGAGACACAGGAGATCACTGGCTGCCAGTTCGATCGACCTCTCATTACGCCACGCAAACAGCCGTGTTAAGTCGAAAAACACAGAGGAAAAATAGCACAGACTAGGAGGTGAAAGACACCACTTACTAAGCCTCTCCGAGATGTCATCCCTCCTCTTTGTCCGATCAAAGAACGTAGCTCTAGCATTTCTTGATGCGTACAAATATGTTTTACAATTCTTCTCGTCACATTCTTTGCATTTTTTACTTTAATTTGTTTTCAAACATAGTTCTTGGAAGTAACAGCGATTGTAAAATACTATTAAAAGATTTTTGTAATAAAGTCTAGACCGTATACAATAATTTTATTTTTTAAGAAGTGTGCTGTTTCGGTCAGTGTTTGATAAACTTCAGACCATTATTCTGTAAACGGCGAAACATTAAAGTCATTAGAAGAGGCGTAAAAGATAAACACAATAATAAAATGATGTAACTACGATGCAAGTAGAAGGGGATATACCCAGCTGAGAGCTGAAGATGGCATCACGAAGCGGGAACCGCTCTAGGATAGCGTGAAGACCAACTGCTGCGTGACTTGCTGTTGCCGTCGCGTAAATAGCAGGAGCTCCGGCCACTGTCTCCCGTATTACGTCAATGGTTGCCAATGACCGTGATATACGAATAAAATGAGTGTAAATACAATACTGCAAATGAAATAATAAGATCACGACCAAAGTAATGTAAATGTAAAACTAAATTATAACAAAATATAATGAAAGAACATGCAAAAGAAGAACAATAAAGAAATAAACTATTAACGTTAGAATCAGACACAAGCCGCATTGTATGGAGAATCGGGGGTAACGTGTGTAGACCGAAAGTGGCACAAACTTACGATACCAGTGACTATAGTAACTATATGAAGGTCGATACGTTCTGATTGCAAGTCAAAGATATAGGTGTCTTGGCTTACCACTATTTTATTCAGAACTGAGGTACCGTGACATAATTATATGTAGCAGAGGCAACAGGTATATCAGATACAATAGGAACAGTTCCACTGACACTAAAAAATAAAAGAACCACAAAAGTATAACAAAGCAATAAACCATTGACGCTAGAATTAGACACAAAGCGCCCTCTATGGGGACTTGCATGTAACATACACAGAGGCGACAAAATTCGTCGGTTAGTGATATGCACATGTACAGATGGCGGTTGTATCGCGTCTATAAGGTATAAAAGGGCAGTGCATTTGCGGTGCCGTCATTTGTACTCGTTTGATCTATGTGAAACAGTTTCCGAAGTGATTATAGACGCACGACGGGAGTTAACAGACTTTGAAAGCAGAATGGTAGTTGGAGCTATATGCACGGACCATTCCTTTCCAGAAATAGTTAAATTCAAAATTTCAGGCATTGCCTCTCAACACTGACGACCTTCACTTAACGACCCAGAGCTGTGGCGTTTGCGAAGTGTTGTTAGTGCAACGTTTCATGACGATGAAGATTTTCTGGATCATGTTGTCTTCAGTGATAAATCGACCTATCACATTATTGGACATGTTAACACTCACAATGTGCTCATCTGGGGCTCAGAAAATCCTCACGAGGTGGCACAAATGCAACGAGATTCCCCTAAAGTGACTGTTTTTTGTGACGTATCCCGGCGAAATGTTTATGGGTCATTCTGTTTTAGTGAACCTACTGTAACTGGTACTTATTTCCTTGATACATTAGAGCAATGGCTCTTCCCTCAGTTGGAAGAAGATGAGCCAGAGAACTTCATTTTCCTGCAAAATGGTGCGAGACCTCACTGGCATAGCGAAGTACGCCATTGGTTGACCTTCACTTCACTGTACCCAAGCGCTGGATAGGCTGCAAGGGGCCCAATGACAGGGCTTGCTTTGCATGGCCTCCACGTTCACCCGACCTAACGCCATGCGATTTTTTCCTTTGGGGCTTCATCAAGGATCGTGTGTACGCGCCTCTGCTACCAGCAGACCTCCCTGAATTAAGAAACCGGATTGAAGCAGCTGTTACTACTATCACTGAAGACACACTTATCAACGTTTGGGAAGAACTCGGCTAGAGACTTGATGTGAGCTGTGTTACAAATGCTGTTCACATTGATCATTTATAAGGTTCTTGATAAAACTGTTTGAGTTACTCTTTCATTTGACTTATCATTTATAACTGTGAGTTTAATATAATAAATATTATAAAGCGTTGAAACCCCGATATTCATTTATAAACACCCTGTTCTATTATATACAGCAGAATTTATACGTACCTAAGACTCAACAGGAACAATACCACTGACGCTAAATAATAACAGAATGTACAAAAGAATAATAGAAAATAAACTATTGAGGCTACAATCAAGATGTGCTATATGGGGACTTGTACGTAGCATATATACGGAAAAAATGGCTCCCACTGGACGCCACCAGTAACTATGGCAACAGTATAATGATCAGTATGGTAAAATTATGCGTCAAAGGCACAGAAATTTTGGCTTGCTATTACGACTTTGATTCTGAACTGTATATGCACTATAATGTTATTAAATACAGAAGAAGTAATAGGTGCACTAGATACAGCAAGTACTATACCACTGAAGCTGACTGTAGACACAAGGAACCACCTGTGGGGACTTGTGCGTTACCTAAGTCGACCAGTGATGGCTCGAAAGGGAAGCCATCCGTACCTTACATTATGCCTACAGTCGACAAGATAAGCCAAAGACTGAACAGTGTTCCACTCTGACAACACATTATCGTTCTGGCGAGGGCTTCAATCGACAACCCAGTTACCTTCATACAGAAAAATCTGCCTCCTCTACAGTGTGGGGTACTTTGACTCTCATGTAAGGAAATCATAATTCATATGCAGTTTGAATAGAAATTTATTCTTGGTAGATGGATGTATATGAAAAGAGAAATTTTGTAGTTTCTTTCATTTGGAGATTTGTACTGTTCGACAGGTTTTGGGTTTTGCTGGCATCGTTTGTGATTCCACCGCCAATTAGAACATTCTGGAGGGGGGGGGGGGGTAGAGGCACTGCACTCGTTGACATCGCGTTCTATCCAGAATGAGATGTCCACTCTGCAGCGGAGTGTGCGCTGATATGAAACTTCTCGGCAGATTAAAACTGTGAGCCGGACCGAGACTCGAACTCGGGACCTTTGCCTTTCGCGGGCAAGTGTTCCACCAACTGAGTTACCCAAGCACGACTTACGCCCCGTCCTTCTGCCAGCACCTCGTCTCCTACCATCCAAACTTTACAGAAGCTATCCTGCGAACCTTGCAGAACTAGCACTCCTGAAAGAAAGGATATTGCGGAGACATGGCTTAGCCTTAGCCTTGGGGGAAGTTTCCAGAATTCTTGAAACATCCCCCAAGGCTGTGGCTAAGCCATGTCTCCGGAATATCCTTTCTTTCAGGAGTGCTAGTTCTGCAAGGTTCGCAGGAGAGCTTCTGTAAAGTTTGGAAGGTAGGAGACGAGGTACAGGCAGAAGTAAAGCTGTGAAGACGGGGTGTGAGTCGTGCTTGGGTAGCTCAGTTGGTAGAGCGCTTGTCCGCGAAAGGTAAAAGTCCCGAGTTCGAGTCTCGGTCCGGCACACAGTTTTAATCTGCCAAGAAGTTTCATCACGTTCTATAATTATGGAATAGGCTGACAGAGAACTTCCAACTGCTGGAAATGCATTTTCGCTGTTGCAGATTTAGTATCCAACAGTTATTCATATTCCTCTCCAAGACAGAGTATCGGTATGGAGGACAGGTCAGAGATATTTTGCCTACTTACTACGGCAGGCGTTTGCTTCCGCTTGAGGCACAGCGGTGGCAAGCATGTCACGTGGAGCCGTCCCCTGACGCAAGACTGCCTGTAAAATACCGCGGACCGACATTTGTCAGCCAGTCTGTCGCTACTCTGACTCCTTTACTTAAACACCATTGAACAGAACAGTTCTAACCCAGTCTGCTCTACACTTATGATTTGGACTGCTCCCTGGACTGTCGTATACCCTTAACACCGCTATGCTACGTTCTGGAAGTGTTTTTTGGTCACCCGTTGTCTTCGTGAACTCCGCCGTCATCGGCCTCTGTAACCGCCTGTTGTTTCACCGGCCTCTGCGTTACCGTCAGAGCGAAAGATCATAAACTGCGTTCTGCTTATACAGAGTAGGACAGAAAAGTCACTGGGCTGACATCCTAGAAGAAGCTTCACTTTGGTTCTCAGTGTATAGTTTTGATCGGATATTAAGAGTTTAATCGTTACACCTGCGATGTCTGAAAGTTAATTTGTCGAAATAAAAATTTAAATTACTAGCATCGGTGAGTAGAAACGAACCACTTTTCTGTCAACATTTCTGCAGCTCCGCGACGCTTCGTATCTTTCTATTAGGTATATTTTAGTAGTGAATCAGACCCCACCCATTGTCGTCAGTACATGCGATACCCTCATGAACGACCAGCATCTGCCCCTGTATAGAAAGTTGACGTTAGTTGTCGGAAGAGCAGTGCCGTGGCCGCAGGTCCCGCCTACCTTAACGCCTTGTGCAGAGGATGCAATAATCGATATTCAGGTCTGTAGCGAATTGGACTACACAGCCACATACTTTTGATTACAATTTCCTTAAATCGAACGAGTATCAGCATAACGTATATTAGTGCTTACCTATTAGTACTCTACCATAAGTGAATAGTTTCACGAGCAGGTTGTACACTCGCAACAGCAGAGAATGGAGGGGATTCAAACGCGCAGGTGGACTTAACACATCCAAGATTTGTAGCTGCACTACGTGGTTGCTTACATTTGGTACAGTACGGCAGATATTGTTGGTACATCTTCGCTTGACGAGAGGACAGTAGTTTACGGCAATCTTGTTACTATCTGATCAAGTTCCACGTATCTTGAAACCCTCTTCGAAGGCTTTTTCAGGTGCCACAGAAGAGGCACATAATTCATATAAGAAAGGTAAGGTCGGTGTCATAATTCGGCAGATACACGTAGTATAAAGGGCTTCCTGACAGCAGAAAATGTCACATCGTCCGCTGTAACGCAAAGAAAACCCTACATCGATATACAGTGTACCCGTTTAATCTGCAACACCAGGGACGATAGCAAACAACTATAATTCACTTACTGTGCATTTTCAGTATAATGGGAAGAAAACCTGATTGAATTTGCGGGTTATTTGGGGCTATACAGCTCTCTCACACCTGGGTAACGAGTCTAAGGAACTCAGATGAATGACCTGGAGTACGTCATTCCATGCTGTTTCAACTATCATTGGGGCTGAGAAACGGTTGCATTCCAGTCTCTCGGCAGCCCATACCCGAACACACAAAAGAAAACGGCACACCATGAAGGAGTTATGCAAACTGGTCACAAATTTTCATACAGGTATCGACGGACAAGGTAACATTGTAAACATCGGCGGCCGGTTGATGAGTGTATGATGCTGCAGCGCAATTTCACTGCGCAGCTAGCAAGGATAGTAAACAGGGAACATATCTCTGACACCGCGCGCCGCGGATTTGGAATACGCGCCAGACGGCATGGACGTCGAAGACCCCTAGAGGTCTCTGCACCATGGCGTGGCGGCGCGCGCCTCATGGCCCACGTTTGAGGGCGCCACAGTGGAACACGTGGTCCCTGCGGCCAATAGCGGCGCCCGGATCGCGTATTTAAGCGCCTGCCTCTCGCTCAGCCAGTCATCCCGGTCTCCTGTTTAAACTCCAAACCTACGCCCTTCCTATCAACTACATCCGTCTGGTGGCCTCCTTCCTCTCCCGCCGCCCCTCCTACGTTACCATCCATCATGCCAATTCCCGCACCTTCTACCCCTCTGCCGGTGTGCCCCAGGGCTCTGTCCTCTCCCCTCTCCTCTACCTCCTGTACACGGCAGATATGCCCCAACCCCCCCCCCTCCAGTGCACCTCTTGCAATATGCTGATGACACCGCATTCCTCGCCCTCGCTCCTACCCTCCAACGGTCCCAACGCCTTCTCCAGAATCACCTTGACCTTTTTGCTGCATGGTGTAACCAATGGCTCCTGAAACTAAATCCTTCCAAGACCCACGCAATCATCGTAGGTCGTACCACTCGCTCCTTCCGGCTCCTGGATTTCTCCCTTACTGTCTGCGCACGTCCTGTCCGTCTCACCCCCACCCTCACCTACCTTGGCCTCACCATTGACCGTCACCTCACCTGGATCCCTCATCTCCGATCCATCCAATCCAAAGCCCACAACCGCCTCCGCCTCCTCAAACTCCTCTCTGGCCGGACATGGGGGTTGCACCCCTCTACCATCCTCCACACCTACAAATCCTTAATCCGTCCCATCCTCTGTTATGCCAGTCCTGCCTGGATATCTGCCCCCCCCCCCAAATTCTATCAGTCCCTCCAGATCCTTGAGCGTCATGCACTCCGCCTCGCCTTCCGTATCCGCCTCCCGTCCCCCACGCGGATCCTCTATGATCTCATTCCTTTCCCCCATCTGCTCCTATTCCTCGAACATATCCGCATCCTCTACACCTCCCGCCGTCTTGAACCCCCTCACCCCCTGGTTGCTCCTCTCCTCTCCCATCCCCGCCCCCTGCCACGCCTTCACCGTTGTGTCCCCCCTACCCTCCATCTCTACACCCTCCATCTCCTTTCCCGAGGTGGCTTCCGTCAACTCCCCCTCCCGGATGATGCCCTCTCTCCCTCCATTTATCCTTCCTATCAACTCTGATCCTCCATCCCCCTCCTTTCCTCTGTCCTTTCCCTGGGCTCCCTCTCCCCCCCCACTTCTGTCCTGTTCTTCCCCCCACTAAACCTCTCCCTACCTCCCTTCTCCCCCCAGTCCTTTTGTATTCCCCTCCTCTGCCTACCCCACTCCCTGTCGCGTCTGCCCTCCAACCCTCTTATGGGTCCTCATCCTCCTTCAGCTCCTTTCCCGGCTCCCCCCTTCGCTTTTACTCTCCTTTCCCCCCCTTTTTCGTTTTCCCATCTTCTGTCCAGTTTCCCCCCACCTGCTCTCGACTGTGGTGTCCCATTTGCCAACTTTTTAGTGCAGTGTTCCAGTGACTATTCAGTGTTGTTTGTCTTTCTCGTGTTGCGAACAGAAACCATGCTGTCGCTCGGTGTGAATTTTATTTCCTTTGCGAACAGAATCCAGACTGTCGCCGTGTTTTTTAATTGTCTATTGTTTTCCCTGTCTACTTCGTATGTATTTTTATTAGCGTTATCATCCCTGTGTTGTTGTTTTAAGTTCCACGATTTCTTTTCGCCTTGTTACTCTCTAAGTCTCCGATTTTATCGCCTGTTTTTTATTATTTGTTCTCTTGATCTTTGTCACAAAATCTGTCGGCTGAAGAGCGGCATACTAAGCTGCTGCCAGCCCGCCCCGTTCGGGGGGGAATTGAAATTCAATAAATGAAAAAAAAAAAAAAAAAAAAGCTCAGCCAGTCAGTCTAATGGCTGCGTGCGTCTTGACATATCGCCTCGACAACTGACAACGAGTTTATCGTTCTTTGTTTTCGTCACTAGTGGACGTCTTGGATTCGTCTGGTTGTCTCTGTCACCCCGTTGCTTCTTGCGTGTTGTCGTCGTAAGGTCTCTCTCGGTCGTCCGTCGTTGTTTCGTGTCCGTCCTTTCCGTTCGTTTGTTTGTTCGCGGGCCGCTCTCCGTTTGGTCCCGCCGCGCTTTCTCGGCCACCCCGAACGGTCACGCTTACAACAATCAATACCAGGGCATAATGTATTTGCGAATTTCGTTCGTGTACTCAGTTGGACAGTAACTATACCTAGCAGATATGCGTGTGAAAAACATACGCCCATGTCAACATTCGAGAGAGGGCGAGTAATGGGACTGAAAGAACCCTATTGGAGTAATCGGCGAATCGCTCCAGAACTGAATAGGAGTAATGCCACTATTCGACGATATCGGCAGAAATGGTTGAACCATGGCTGAACACAGTGGTAGGAAGGAAACTTTTGACCTAGAAATACAAGTGATCGTGAGGACTGAACAATCGCCAGAGATGCCCTCAGGGTTCAGGATTTATCATTATTATCGACCCGACGTATAAATGCTGCTTCAGTGAACGCAAGGACCATTAACATGCGGCTCACAGAAAGGGGCAGATCTCATGGCGCCCCTTGTACAGACTGCCATTGACCTCTGTTCGCCAACATGTCCGTTTACAGTAGTGTCGGACACATTTGGGCTGGAATCTCATTTGACTGGAGTCGAACTGTGTTCAGCTCCGAACTGAGCCACGATGACCAGCCAAGATGTGTCTGGAGATCCACTGGACAGCAGCGTGCTCTACCTCTACATCTACATAGATACTCTGCAAGCCACCGTACGGTGCGTGGCAGAGGGTACCCTGTATCACTACTTGCCATCTTCTTTCCGTTTCCACTCGAAAACAGAGCGAGAGTCCTTACGAGCAATGTATGTTGGCGGCAGTAGAATCTTTCGACAGCCGCCTTCAAATGCCGATTCACTAAAGTTTGTCAGTAGTGTTTCTCGAAATGAAGTCACCTTCCCTTTAGGGATTCCCATTTGAATTCCTGAAGCATCTCCTTCACATTAACGTGTTGTACGAATCTACCGGTAAAAAATCAAGCAGCCCGCCTCTGAATTGCTTCGATGTCTTCCTTCAGTCCGACCTGGTAAGAATCCCACCCCTGTCGTCTGGGGCCCTTGGTGCACCGCAGTTGACTCAGCGCCGGTTTTGAATAGCGCGGTGTACTTTAATCACGCCGGCACGCGAACAGTTAACAAACTTAGCCGTATCGGAAATGCTTTCACCCCTGGCCCGAAAGCGAAAGATTGTCCCTTTACCGCATGACGACAGCGACTGCACTGTTTTCTGCGTTACCCCTACCCGCTTTATATACCCTTCACTGCTATTGCTGCCACTTTGCTCCTGCGAGTTGTCAATGCACGTTGATGGTGAACATGAGCGCTGTCACCCTAATGTGACTGCATCGTGTATTTTCGCCATTCAATATACAAATATACCGGGTGGTTATAATTAAACTTTCCCTATTTAACACTCTGTAACACAGAAACTAATTACCGTGCGAGTACCAAACTTGGTAGCATTAATGGGAAGAAAACTAATGCAGAATCAAATCAATTGAAACACTGTTAATGAGCTGCTACGGTACATCACACCATTACACACCGGTACCATTACTGCCACAAAAGGGGCTGAATATGGCGCACATCAGTGTCCTGGAGAGTCTGAAAGCGCAGCACTGCATTGTGCACAGCAGAACGAAGCACGTCCGTAGGTATGCCCGCTACCTCTCTTGATATGCTGCGCATCAGATCAGCAAACGTGTGAATGTTTTCCTTCATGCACAGTGACTGGAGATGGAGATCCCCACACTCGACAATTCTGTGTGTTCACCTCACGCGTCAGAGAAAAATGAGCTTCGTCTGTCCATAGGATGGTTCAGGGCCAGCCCTCGACAACTTCAATCCTTGCGAGAAAGTGGAGAGCGAAGTCAACACGTCGTTGTGCTTCCTGTGGTGCAAGCTGCTGTACGATATGGCTATTGTACGGATACAGTTTGAGCACCTTCCGCACGGATACAGTTTTAGCACCTTCTGTACAGTGGACCATGGGATGTTCAACTGTCGTGACACAGAACACGGGCACTGCCTGACGATCGGGGATTACTCGCAGCGTTGTCTACCATCGCTACAGCGATATCATCAACCATCTGTGGTGTTACCGGTCGTCGGCCTCTTCTCGGAGCGACGCCCAGTTCTCTAGTTGATTCGAACTCCTTCATCATGCTCAGCACAGCAGGTGAACGAAGAGGACCATTTAGTAATACTTTCTGCCGGTGGCACTCTCGAAGTGCAGATGCAGCATTACTGTTGTTTTTATAACAGAGCTTCACCAATAACGCCCTGCTCCTTTTGTCCAAGCTCATGTTGACACGTCAACAAGTGCACTGTGACTGGTCAGCTGTGTGAGACTACGAATCACGATGACTGATCACGGCAGTTGGTGGTCATCGTTGGAACTGGACGGTGGCACTGCTGTAAAACACAGTGAATACAATGACACCAGTCTAATACGACACAACGATAGTTTCACAGGTTTTAAACGCTATTATACGTAACTAAAGAGTAGCTTTTGTTTCAAAAATGTTTGATGACTAAATATAGCTGAACTATTTAGGTGAAGAGGGAGAGGTCAGTCAAAATGGAATGGGCGGTGACAGTCGGTAAAGAGGAAATCAACAAACTGTAAAAACGGAAGCGGACTTCGGAAGTAGTTGTTTCCGCCTGGAACAAGCCCAGCTCCCCATTCAAAAATTAGGAAGATAATGTGGTTCTTTACTTTTTCCTTTTTTTAATGTCTTACTGGACGGTAACACACTGTGTATATTATTTAATTTCTGTGGTAGAGTGGACAGCAAAGGGCTGCAAATTTAATCTCGTGTCTGTGTCATTTCTGTGCTGACAGCCAAAGTGGTCCTACTATGAAATGTAATGGCTCCCAAGACGTGCGAAACTCATCGTGCCCTTTTCTCACATGATATACAGAGAACTATGGAGCAACGACCGTCCAGATGAACAAGAGGCTGCCAACAGTGTTTCCTCAACGACTGTTCAGGGAAAACTGCTGCTTATGGGCCTCTGTCCATGCTGACTGCTGTTCATGGGCGACGAAGGCTTATATTTGCACGCCAGTACTGCAACGGGAGGTCCACGCAACGGCGACAGCGTTGTGGTCTGGGGAAGGTTTTCGTGGTATTCTCTTCATTCTGGAAGGCACAAAGGATCAACGCAAAGTATGCGTCTATTCTTGGGGACCATGTCCTCCTCCACTACACGCAGTTTGTTTTTCCTCGACATGATGGCATCTACCACCAGGACAATGCAACGTGTCACGCAGCTGGAAATGTACGTGTCTACAGTGTCTAACAGCAGACAAATATGCTGTATTATCAATGAGAGTTTTTTTGGGTCACAGTCGGACTTTCTTGTCAAAAGCTATTTGTGCCTTTTGGCATAGTGCTCAGAACCATTTGAACCACTCATCACTTCGAAGGAGAGTATTGATTGCACAAAAGCTAGCAGTACGAATAATGTGTGGTGCTCACCCACCACCGCCATGTAAGTACCTTTTCAAGGGTTAGGCATGACGAGGGTTGGAACTTTAATAGCGGCAACTATTTATTTACAGCTCGTACAAAATAGATACGTGTTTCAAAGTTTTACTTTACTTTCAAAAGAGTCACCAGCATTGTGTATAACCCGTTGCCAGCGATGTGGAAGTCGTAGACTACTCGTAGCAGTGCCATTTGCCCGAGGAATTTGTAGTAGTTCTGAAGCGAATGCCGTGAAGTATTTCCTTCAGTTTAGAATTCGAGTTGAACTAAGGAGGGCGTAAGTCAGAAGTGGAGTAGGTGGCATAGCACTTAGCAGCCCCATCAGCCAAACAAATCAGTAACAGCTTGCACTGTCAGTGTCATTCAAAATTATGATTAGGACCTGCAGAAAGTGTCATCACTTCTGTCTCTAAGCTGGTCGTAGGTTCTGTTCCAAAAATGAACGGCATAGAGACAGAAGTGATGACACTTTCTGCAGGACCTGACTATTTTGCAGGACAATGCTCAAGCACGTACAGTGGAAGCTGTTACTGATTTGTTTGACTGATGGGTCTGCTAAGCGCTATACCACCTACTGCACTGCCCTGTCTTAAGCCCTCGTGAGTTAAACTCTATTTCTAAACTGAAGGAAACACTTCACGGCATTCGCATCAGAACTGCCACAAATTTGTCGGGCAATAGACCGCGCCGCTCGAATTCTCAACACAACCGGCACTGCTAAGAGTATCCTACGGCTTCCACATCGCTGGCAACGGGTTATACACAATGCTGGTGACTCTTTTGAAAGCAAAATAAAACTTTGAATCACGTGTCTATTTTGTACGAGCTGTAAACAAATAGTTGCCACTATTAAAGTTCCAACCTTCATATATTGGCTAGCAAAATTCGTCATAACTAATCTATCACAGTTTGAGAGGAACAGCAATGTCCATACCTAAAACACTAGAGGAAGAAGTGACCTTTATTGCCCATTATTAAAACTGCGATTGGCTCTGAAAGATCTTTTAGATTCCATGTAAGGCTCAACAGAATGAAAGAGGCTTCATTTGGATCATGAAACTACTGCTCAGAAAACTAGGGCTATTTTGGTCATCCCCGTAGGAGGATAATGTCATTGCATAGCCCAACAATACTTACACTCAGAATTACACAGTTTAGTTGTCAGTTGCAGCGCAGTGTTGCAGCCGACTAATACAGTTGTGGAACCTGTGCCGCTACACCCATGGTCTGCTGAGATGACTTGGGTCTACAATGCCGTCACCAATTAGAACTGGTTGACTATGCTGCTGAGTGCTGCTGCTGCCTTATCCTTGCCTTTGTTGATGTGAAGCCTTTGGGGCCTTCCAAAATGTGGCCTCTGCAGTCCCTTGGCGAGCTGATCAACCACCATCATTCTGTGGGAGCACAAAAATTCCTGCCACCTGACTCGCAGCTGTGAGAGACTCCCAGTGCTGTGGGCCAGGCTCCCACGAGAGACTGTGACATAACTCTCCATGACTGTGGCCAGCTCATGCAGATCTGTTGGCTGCCTTTCCATGAAAGAGAGCGCCCTGGTAATCCATTTGTCGTAGCACTGAGGCATGGTGGGAATCACTATCCACGCTGGCTGCTATGTCGTGGGGCGCCGTATGTGGGCCTTTCTCATCATGGCTGTCAACACTGTGAAATGCAGTGGTGTCGGTGCAAACCAACGCTATCCTGACAACTAGAGGCCACAGCCCCGACCCCCCTTTTATTACCTTATTCTGCAGAATGTTAGATTCCTTTCTTGTATCACTATAAATTGGAAATTTGTGGTACGTTCCTATGGGACGAAACTGCTAAGGTCATCAGTCCCTAGGCTTACATACTACTTAATCTAACTGAAACTAGCTTACGCTAAGGACAACACACACACACCCATGCCAGAGGGAGGACTCGAACCTCCTACGGGGAGAGCCGCGCGAACCATGACAAGACACCTGACACCGCACGGCTACCCAGTGCGGCTTGTATCACTATATACAGGGTGACAGTTATTGAACTATATGAAACAAAATCGTCTTAACTTCCGTACGGTTTGCGTTAGGATATTCAAACTGTATGGTTGGCTGCAGGGCATGATTGGACACGGCCCACCTGCATTAGGATGATTCGTCAATAAGCAAAAGTAGTGCATTTGGGGGACTTAGAATCCTGATTTCGTGATCGAGAAGTCTCTTCACCCTCAATGGGTGACTGTGTGGTGTACAGTGTTTAGTCACGGAATAATTGGTGCGATATTCCTTGATAGCATGGTGACTACCGAACGGTACGTGAAGATTTTGTGAGATGATTACATCCTCATTATCCTAAATGACCTCGATTTCGACAATATGTGGTTCACGCAACGCGGAGCTCGACCCCACCGAGTCAGGAGAGTGTTTCGTGTCCTGGAGGATCATTCGGGGACCGTATTCTGGCTCTGGGGTACCCCACAGGCCACTGGCATGGCCCTCGTTTAGCAACCATTTGCTCTGGATCTGAACTCATGCCACCCTTTTTTGAGGAGCTGTATTGAAGACAAGGTGTACAGCAATAACCTCAAAACTATAGCTGAACTGAAAATTGCCATTCAGGAGGTCATCGACAGCATCGATGTTCTGACACTTCATCGGGTCATGCGCAGTTTCGCTGTTCGTCTGCGCCGATGATGGCAAACGCTTTTTTTAATATAGGTCAACAACTGACACCCTGTTGGTTGCCATCCGCAATGAAATAATGATTTTCTTTTGTTGGCTGGCGAGGTTATAAAAGACTAACTTTAAAGGGAATTTTGTTGCGCTTTAAAATCGAACAACGAGGAAAATGCTGTGTTCTCAAGATCAGTCTGAGAGTGACAGCACGTGTCTGTTGTTTCAGAGGGACAGACGCCTGCCTGTGGAGCAGGTGGAATGGTCGGACGCGTGCGTGCTCGTCTACTCCATCACGGACCGGCGCTCCTTCAACTACAGCCAGCAGGTGCTCCAGCAGCTGACTCAGGCTGCCAGGCCCACAGCCCTGCTCGCCAACAAGGCCGACCTTGAGCACCTCAGGCAGGTGAGGGCACCAAAGTTTATGAACAGCGTATTAGATGTGTATTACTTTATACCTCGGTGTTCAATGAACAAAATCCTGTTCTGCTTAAAACATCTTGGCAGAGTGAACCTCTTGGTCAGATTGGTACTCCGACCCTGCCGCTAGAGACAACACTCTTAACCGATTGTTAATCCTGAGCACGCCTTATGACCCAGCTCAAAAGCTTCAACCTTCCTGCTCCTCTGGACCCCAATTTCGCTTTGAACACACTGTTCAGCCGGATGATAAAGTTGATGTAGACGCATGAACGACTCTTTTCTTGATTCAAAGAGAAAAACATCGCGTACAACATTGGTACGGTGCAAAATTGTTAAGGCTTTCGTGGCTACATGTTGACAAACTGCCTATTTGCTTTTGTCGCGGGTTCTTCGGCCGACGCTAGTGTCATGATTTCACTGACGTTTTGCCAGCACGAGTGGCTGGCATTTTCAAGGCTTCACCCTCCATTGCCGGTGGTGAACTGGAGCCGAGCTCGCGGCCGCAGACTATATGTACCTGGCGCGCCAACGTCCGAGGGCTTCTCCGCGGTCGTTTCCTGTGCGGTTCTCCTCTTGCTACCTGCGACGGTCGTTCGCTGCAGTGCGGGAAGCCAGGATCCGTTTACTTTAAGGTTTTCTTCTTTCTAGTTGAAGCTATTCCAGTGTTTGTGTATTTCTACAGCATCTCTGAACGAGCGCGGGTGATAGTGCTTCTCTACAGCCAGGACTTCCGTGCCGGTTAATTTTATTACATGGTCGGTCTCACTCAGCGCGTGTCCTGCCACGGCTGATTTCTCCACCTGCCCCAACCTGCAATGTCGCTTATGTTCTTTGATCCTGGTGCTGATTGATCGTCCAGTCATTCCGACATAAACTTTTCCGCATGTGCGTGGTACGCGGTATATTCCTGACATTGCAAGTGGGTCCCTTTTATCCTTTGCCGATCCAAGACAACCTTTGATCTTCCTTGTCGATTTGAGAATTGGCTTTACGCCATGTTTGTGCAATATAAGGCCGATTCTGTCCGTCGCTCTGGATATGTATGGCAGAAAGGCCGAACCCGACATTTCTTTTTCTGAATTCTTACTTCGCCGAGTGTTTGGCTCTGTTACACTTCTAATATAATTTGTGGAGTACCCATTGCTCCTTAGAACACTTTCCAGGTGTTGAATTTCGCGTCTGAGATGCTGCGGCTAACATATTCGTCCTGCTCGAGTTACGAGCTTATGAATTATACCTCTTTTCTGGCTCGGGTGGTGGTTTGATAGTTTGTGCAGGTATCGGTCCGTGTGTGTCGGCTTTCGGTACACGCTATGTGCCAGGTTTCCGTCATCCCCTGTGACCAGCACATCTAGAAATGGTAGTTTTTTGTCCTTTTCTACTTTCATGGTAAA
Source organism: Schistocerca piceifrons (assembly GCF_021461385.2). NCBI lineage: Eukaryota > Metazoa > Arthropoda > Insecta > Orthoptera > Acrididae > Schistocerca > Schistocerca piceifrons. The sequence continues at coordinate 106,928,541 of NC_060139.1, forward strand.
TTTTATGTTGGCTTGGAGGCTGCTCAAGTGTCTTAGGAAGTCACGGAGCTGTTCTTCAACATGTCTCCATACGACGAAAGTATCATCTATGTATCTGTACCACACTTTCGGTTTGCAAGTCACAGAGTCCAGTGCCTGTGCTTCGAAATGTTCCATGAAGAAGTTGGCCACCACTGGGCTAAGAGGACTACCCATGGCAACGCCTTCCAGTTGTTTGTAGAAACTGCCATTCCACATGAAATACCTCGTGGTGAGACATGCATGGAAGAGCTATGTGATGTCTTGTGGGGAAATGGAACCAATGTGCTCCAGAGCGTCACTGAGTGGCATTTTCGTAAACTAAGAAACAGTATCGAAGCTCACCAGGATGAGGTTTGGTTCGAGTTGTAGTTTCTTCAGCTTCTCAATTAAATGTCCTGAGTCCTTTATGTATGTGTCGGTCTTCCCCACGTGCGGCTGGAGCAGAGACGCCACATATACCGACACAAGGGATGACGAAAACCTGGGACATAGCGTGTACCGTAAGCCGACACACACGGACCGATACCTGCACAAACTATCAAACCACCACCCGAGCCAGAAAAGAGGTATAATTCATAAGCTCGTAACTCGAGCAGGACGAATATGTTAGCCGCAGCATCTCAGACGCGAAATGCAACACATGGAAAGTGTTCTGAGAAGCAATGGGTACTCCATTAATTATATTAGAAGTGTAACAGAGCCAAACACTCGGCGAAGTAAGAAATCAGAAAAAGAAACGTCGGGTATGGCCTTTCTGCCATACATTTCCAGAGCGACGGACAGAATTGGCCTTATATTGCGCAAACATGGCGTAAAGTCTATTTTCAAATCGACAAGGAAGATCAAAGAATGTCTTAGATCGGCAGAGGATAAAAGGGACCCACTTGCAATGTCAGGAATATGCCGCGTACCATGCACATGCGGAAAAGTTTATGTCGAAATGACTAGACGATCAATCAACACCGGGATCAAAGAACATAAGTGCCAGTGCAGGTTGGGGCAGGTGGAGAAATCGGCCGTGGCAGAGCACTCGCTGGGTGAGACCGACCATGTAATAAAATTAACCGGCACGGAAGTCCTGGCTGTAGTGAAGCACTATCACACGCGCTCGTTCAGAGATGCTGTAGAAATACACAAACACTGGAATAGCTTCAACTAGAAAGAAGAAAACCTTAAAGCAAACGGATCCTGGCTTCCCGCACTGCAGCGAACGACCGTCGCAGGTAACAAGAGGACAACCGCACAGGAAACGACCGCGGAGAAGCCCTCGGACGTTGGTGCGCCAGGTACATATAGTCTGCGGCCGCGAGCTCGGCTCCAGTGCACCACCGGCAATGGAGGGTGAGGCTTTGACAATGCCAGCCACTCGTGCTGGCGAAACGTCAGTAGAATCATCAGACGAACGTCGGTCGAAGAACCCGTCACAGAAGTAAATAGACAGTTCGTCATTGGTACGGTGCTTCCATTTACTGTGTTTGAACAGAAATTCTAGTTATAAGTTCAGTAAAGGTAGAGTGTTCAGCATACAAATTTCCAGCTGGCTGTGGTTACGCACAGAACGGTCGCTGAAATACTGCCAGTCTGTGAATCAAGCCGAAGTCCGTTATATTGCTATGAAAAATCTGGCCAGGGTCAGACACCAAACATAAGCCAAGCTCACAGCGCAAATCATCAACGAGACTGCTACCTGGGCATATGTTGTAAGCATGTAGACTGACTACAACACTGGCTGGTTGTCGCTGTGAGGGCAGCTTTATCCTGCTCTGGACACCATGGGACCACGCCATAGACGTGACGTGGTGGAGGAGGAGGTCGTTTCTGCCCTGTTGTGGTGAGCGCGCTGCCAGCTGCGTTATGTGGCACCGCCTGTTGTGGCTCTGCCTGAGTCGTTGGCTACAACAAACGATTTTCGTTCTTATTCATCAGTGCTGTATCAGATTTTACCAGAAGAAGAAAATAACCAATGAAACGTAATTTCAACCACTGAAAACTGGATACGACTGAGACCGAAGCCGGTTAATTAGGAGGAAAAGGTGATGGTTATTGGTATCGGTCGTTGAAGAAAAATTGTGAAAGGGATGCAAGGAGGAGACGAGTTCATTTTACAGAGTTTCCGTTGGAAACATTTGGCTTTGGCTAAGCCATTAATTCAGATTCGCGTATTGCTTTACTGTGAGGCACGATTATCAGTTATCACATTTCTTACCATACAGCAATGCTTAGAACCAAACTGAGCCTGTGACGTGATTTTTTTTCGTCCAGTGATTCGACTACCTAACGCCTTCAGTGGCCTGTACGTCCTGTCGACTGACACTAAAAGAAACACAACTTAACTGTGTTAAGCAGAGGTTTCAACTCTCTGTCAACGTCCAGCTGTTGAAGAGGAACCAGCAGGTCAGTTGGACTATGACGAAAGAAATCGGCCAGCGGAATCATATTGGGATTCGCTTGTAGAGATTTAGGAAGCAACACAGAAAACCAAAGAATGACTGGACGGAGATTAAATTCCACTCCCCCAGAGTAGGATACAGTTTCTCTAAGTCGTCAGTCACTTCTTCTCTTTGAAGATGTAAGGTTGTTTGCCAATGACTACTATTTCTTAACCTCCCTACTCGTAGAGTAACTGGCGAAACAAAACAAACAATACGGAATATTAATCACATTTCTCATCACTAGCGACTAATTCCGAAATATATTACTTAGTCTAATTTACGTTATTAACTTCACTGTATCTATAACGTCATTATAAAGGGATTTTGTCACCTGAGGTAAAATGCTTTATCTTTCTCGAATACACCGATCTCTTTCATTTCATCCTTATAACCTGCACCGATATCCCTTCCTTTCTGGATGCATCCCAAACCCATGAACATCATGTATGGTATATCTTGCCATCCATTTTTTCGATAGGTTCGAATGTCGCGGTTACTTTATATCTTGCTAATTTGTCTGCCATGTGGTCCAAGGTTTGTAGTCTCCCCAAAAAATAAGACGGTTCATCCGTCTGCTAGGAAGTAATTCCGTCGTGTGATTAAAACAGTTGTCACCAACATTTCTGGGACCATTATCCCTGAAAGTGATTAGATGTCAGCCAGTACGCCAACAGTGTCTGGCACCTAACTTAACGCCTTTTCCAAAAACAACTTGTACTTTAATTTTTAATTGATGAATGATTAGTTAATTAGTTACTTGTGCCAAGATCAAATTCACGATAAACATTATGATGCCTAGCGTGTCAACACAACGAACATACAACAGCTATGAAACTTCCTGGCAGATTAAAACTGTGTGCCGGACCGAGACTCGAACTTGAGGCCTTTGCCTTTCACGTGAAGTGCTTTACCATATGAGCTACCCAAGAACCACTTACGACCCGTCGACTTAGCTTCAATTCCGCCAGTACCTCATCCCCTACCTTCCAAACATCACAGAAGCTCTCCTGCGGACCTTGCAGAACTACCACTCCCGGAAGAAAGCATATTGCGGAGACATGGCTCAGCCACAGCCTGGGAAACGTTTCCAGAATGGAATTTTCACTATACAGCGGAGTGTGCACCGATATAAAACGTCCCGGAAGATTAAAACTGTATGTCGGACCGAGAATCGAACTCGGGAGCTGTGCCTTTTGCTTATATACAGCTACAAAAAATAAAAAATAACGTTTTATAACTGCATGCTGGCCATTTAGAGTCTTTCCTTTAAAAATGACTAATTATCTCTACTCATTAAGTCTTCTGTAGTATAGAATGAGTTGTTACGGAGAAACTTCTTTCATCTACGTTTGGAAACATTTTGGTTATCTTTCAGATATGGGTATATTACGTATCAGAGAGTTTTGTAGCTGCTCTTCATTAAAGGAGAATGCAGATCTTTTTTTCCTTTTACTGTTGTACTTGTGAGTATCTCTGTTAATCTCAAACTTATATGTATAATTGATAACATATTTCGTAAGTGAATAAATGTTATTTGAGCTTTGGTTAATATGAGCAGCTGCTTAAAAAGGTGCCTGTAAGACATAAATGCGTGAACTCCTCACGTAATTCTAATTATTTTCTTTTGCGCAATGAATATTTTTTGCCTAAGCGTGGTGTCACGTCGAATATCGTCTGAATTTTATATCTTCCCTATTTCGTTCATCATCAGTTACTTTGCTCCCCAAATAGCAAAACTCATCTACTACATTTGTTAGTATATTACGTTAATAGAAGGTGGGATATTTTTGACAGTACAGAACTTGATAACGTGTTTTTTTTTTTTTTTTTCAAGTTTAAGACTAGCCCATTTGTGAAAAACCATTCAATAATTTTCAAAGAAAGATCACTTACTAATTTCTCTATTGATGTTTCTTTCCTCAGCTTCATAGCAATGTTTGTATAATCTGCCATGCTACTGATTCTGCCTCTTGATCCAAACAGAATGGCAGATCATTAACGTAAAGCAAGAAGAGTACTGAGGCTATGATCGAACCGTGTAGGACTCCCATTGTAATTTCTCCCCATGTAGGTGATGTGATGTCCCTCTTTGTATTACTCGAAGTTCCTATGGCATCTTTCTGCGTTATGTTTCTTAAATAAGAACTAAACCACGCATTTACTAAACTGCACAGCAAATAAAAACTTAATTTCTCTAATAGAATATTATGATAGACACAATCAAATACGTTAGGTAAGCCACAGAAGATCCTAGTCGGTGATATCTTATAATTTGAAGATTTTATTATGCGCTCGGTCAGTACGGGTATCCTAATAGCAGCTGACTCAATACGATGGCCATTTTTATATGCAAACTGTGATTGGCTAAGTATCTCTTTACTATTCAGATAGGTGACAACCTTCGAGTATGCTATCTGCTAAAAAAATTTATACAATGATGTAAGGAGTGTCATGGGGCGCTAGTTATTGACATCTGTAAAATCACGATTTTTATATAGAGGCCAAGCAAGGGCATATTTTAATCTTTCTTGGAAGATACCCTGAGTTAATGACGCATTACGTAAGCTAGTAAGAACATCACATATTATGAGGCCATAAATTTTTAGCATCTTATTGGAAATATTATCCATCCCTAATGAACTTTTGCTTTTTTACAGTCAAACAAAAAAGGCTCACACGTTTTAACAGCTTTTATACTAAACCAATAAATAATGGCTTGAATAATAAGCGCTTGGCTGTTCTTGTAAACGGTTTATTTAACGGCCGCTTTCGTAGCCTACAAGCCACATCACCGTGGTAGATCTGTTACATTAGAAAAGCCGTTGGCTAAAATTGTGGTCAAATTATAGTTACAATCAATATGGAGAAATGGAACAAATTACTTACATGTTAAATCAAAACATTAAACTTTCAACATGGACCACACCGCACATTCCTTGTCTATGAATAAATAACGTGATTAGCGAATCGTCAGGGAAGTAGAAAGTATGGATCAACGGTTCCTTAGGTGTTTCAACCTAATAAAAGAGCAATAATAGGCTAGAACACCCATTCAAATATCAAAAATTAAAAACACTTACCATTAACCCGGATCGAGCGACAGTAGGTCGAATGCAACCAGTTAAGCATTAGATCTAGGGTCACAATCCATCCAGAGTGCCTAAAAATTAATAAATGAATATGGGAAGTGTCGCAAGAGCCCCCTTAGCACTAAAAACAATATAAAAACGACGGGGAAATTTGCATGAAAATAATATATCGCATTTCAAGGACTATAAGACGCTATGGGCTGTAAGACGCATCTTCATTTTAAGTAATTTTTTATTATATTTCTTCGTTTTTATTATTGGATTGCAAAGCCAGACTAAAAGTATTTCTTAGTTTAAAAAATCGATTAGGCGTTTAAAATCCCTGAAAACTATCATCTTCTAGTATTGGATTTTTTGTATTCAGTACTCTATTTGCGCATTTAGTGTTCCGCATCTTTTTCAGATCTTCTTTACTAGCCAGCGAATCGCGAATGGTTTTTTTCTGTTGGTGGAGGGCCGGAATGCCGCTCAACTGCTCTGTTTCGATTTTCCTCTGTATATACTGTTACTTTCAGTTTACAGGCGGTATCAGATGAATACCTTTTCTTTCCATTACGAAACTATGTAATAAAAAATATATTGTACTTTTACCAATAACACATCACTTTTAATTCAAGTTCACTGGCATCGTATAATGCAGAGACGCATCATAAGCTAGACAGTGTTCTGGGTTTGTGATGGTGGGCCGGGAGGGAGACAGATTTCCCGCGGCATCGAATATATTGTCATTTTAAGACTGGCGGGAATGTTCAGTCAAACACTGGAAATTTTTATATTAATTTCGGCTATAAGACGCGCCTGAATTTTTAAGGCTTTGTTTCAAAGAAAAAAAGTGCTTCTTGTGGTCCGTAAAATACGAAACCATAAATTCAGCAGACCGGATGCATGAAGATACAGGCGGAAAAGTGCTCAGCTATAGACTGGGCGAAAAACCATGTCGGTGGCGGAAAGCGGGTCCACGCATCCGCAGTGAAGCGATATGACCAATAATAATACTCGATTAGCGTGATCACATTCGTAGACAAAAAATGTTAGAATCCTGCCCCGTATAACAAAACACAACAATTACAGATGACAAAGAACCATGAACAGAAAATAATACTCTACTGGGCATTAAAATTGCTACACCACGAAGATGACGTGCTACAGACGCGAAAATTAACCGACAGGAAGAAGATTCGGTGATATGCAAATGATTAGCTTTTCAGAGCATTCACACAAGTTTGGTGCCGCTGGCGACACCCACAACGTGCTTACATGAGGAAAGTTTCCAACCGATTTCTCATAGGCCTACACAAACAGCAGTTGACCGGCGTTGCCTGGTGAAACGTTGTTGTGATGCCTCGTGTAAGGAGGAGAAATGCGTACATCACGTTTCCGACTTTGATAAAGGTCGGATTGTAGCCTATTGCGATTGCTGTTTATCGTATCGCCACATTGCTTCTCGCGTTGGTCGAGATCCAATGATTGTTAGCAGAATATGAAATCGGTGGGTTCAGGAGGGTAATACGGAACGCCGTGCTGGATCCTAACGGCCTCGTATGACTAGCAGTCCAGATGACAGGCATCTTATACGCATGGCTGTAACGGATCGTGCAGCCACGTCTCGATCCCTGAGTCAACAGATGGGGATGTTTGCAAGACAACAACCATCTGCACGAACAGTTCGACGACGTTGGCAGCAGCATGGACTATCAGCTCGGAGACCATGGTTGCGATTACCCTTGACGCTACATCACAAGCAGGAGCGCCTGCGATGGTGTACTAAACTACGAATCTGGGTGCACGAATGGCAAAACGACATTTTTTCGGATGAATCCAGGTTGTGTTTACAGCATCATGATGGTCGCATCCGTGTTTGGCGACATCGCGGTGAACGCAATACTGGAAGCGTGTATTCGTCATCGCCATACTGGCGTATTACCCGGCGTGATGGTATGGTGTGCCATTGGTTACACGTCTCGGTAACATCTTGTTCGCATTGACGCCACTTTGAACAGTGGACGTTACATTTCAGTTGTGTTTCGACCTGTTGCTCTACCCCTCATTCGATTCCTGCGAAACCCTACATTCCAGCAGGATAATGCACGAACGCATGTTGCAGGTCCTGTACGGGCCTTTGTGGATACAGAATATGTTCGACTGCTGCCCTGGCCAGCACATTCTCCAGATCTCTCACCAACTGAAAACGTCTGGTCAATGGTGGCCGAGCAACTGGCTCGTCACAATACGCCAGTCACTACTCTTGATCAACTGTGGTATCGTGTTGAAGCTGCATGGGCAACTGTACCTTTACACGCCATCCAAGCTCTGTCTGACTCAGTGCCCAGGCGTATCAAGACCGGCCAGAGGTGGTTGTTGTAGGTACTGATTTCCCAGGATGTATGCACCCAAATTGTGTGAAGATGTAATCACATGTTAATTCTAGTATAATATATTTGTCCAATGAATACCAGTTTATCATCTGCATTTCTTCTTGGTGTAACAATTTTAATGACCAGTAGTGTACGATTTGACGTACAATAATAAACATATGCTTTGCCATATGCATTACAAGAAAAACAAATATAAAGTCTGTAACGCTGCAACATGCCCCTGAGTTTCTAATGTGTATCCAAGTAACAGACGGCTCTGAGGTATTTCGTACCGAACGTGTATCCTAGTAACAGACGGCTCTGAGGTATTCCGTACAAATGGCTATAGTGTTAAGGCAGCGATATAAATGTAAGATCTATTTTTGGCACTGTTGCACTTTGCAAGTAACTCGCGAGCCCGTTTGGCAGCCACCACCTGAGCGCCTGGTTGGGTGGGTCGGCCTGACCTCTTTTCGCCGACCATTGTGTCTGCTTTATTGCCCGCCGGCAGGTGGAGCGCGAGGAACAGCCCGGCCACCTCCGACTTTCTGGGGCAGCTCATGTGCTCTCGTCTGTCACTGTCCCCGCCTGCAAACGACTCGGTGGTCGACCACGTTTGCTCCGGAATAAACTGGCCGCTGTTTACGCCGCCTTTGAGGTTCCAATCCACCTGCGCCGCTGCCACGCCTTTCAGGTTCTTCTTGACGTTTTGTAGTGGACTGGACCGTCAAAACACTCGATGATGAACGTTAATTGAGGGACTGAGAGTACAAGTTGTACAAGCATTTCTCATGAAAATGGTCTAAACGGATGTTTGGAAAGCTTAAGTGTGGACCTCTTCTGAGTAAAAGAAATACAAGCGACTTCTTGTAGAGTGCCGCACTCTGTGGTGATAAAGTTCAAGCTCTAAGCCAGTGCCTGGATTGCGTTTAGAATACAACTAGTATAAGTGAAATGGCGAACAAAGACGAACTGCTGCTATTTTTAAGGAAGATTCATATATGTATTGTTTTGAAAGTACTACAACAGCCTAATCTGCACGCTTTTAAGAGCATTTATAGTAATATTTAATGCATGTTTCAATTGGTCATATTTTGACACACCGCTTGTACACCTTGAGGCGAAATCGAAATATTGAACATGGCCATTCATATATTGAATGTGGTGAACATATTGTCCTTTCAGAAAAACAAATAAACATTTAAAACATGTATTTAGTCCCCAAGACACTATGGAAGCAGGTCAGCAGACCTTTTCTATGTTGCTGTTGTTGTGGTCTTCAGTCCTGAGACTGGTTTGATGCAGCTCTCCATGCTACTCGATCCTGTGCTAGCTTCTTCATCTCGCAGTACCTACTGCAACCTACATCCTTCTGAATCTGTTTAGTGTATTCATCTCTTGGTCTCCCTCTACGATTTTTACCCTCCACGCTGCCCTCCAATACTAAATTGATCATCCCTTCATGCCTCAGAATATGCCCTACAAACCGATCCCTTCTTCTAGTCAAGTTGCGCCACAAATTTCTCTTCTCTCCAATTCTATTCAATACCTCCTCATTAGTTATGTGATCTACCCACCTAATCTTCAGCATTCTTTTGTAGCACCACATTTCTAAAGCTTCTATTCTCTTCTTGTACAAACTGTTTATCGTCCACGTTTCAATTCCATACATGGCTACACTCCATACAAATACTTTCAGAAACGACTTCCTGACACTTAAATCTATACTCGATGTTAACAAATTTCTCTTCTTCAGAAACACTTTCCTTGCCATTGCCAGCCTACATTTACATTTTCTATAGGGGAAATGAAACGACAAAACTTTCTTTCAGTTAAAGCCATCGGTGCTATAGCAACGGATAATCTTGCTAAACACACAAAAGGTAACAAAATACAGCAGAGGGAGACCAGGTTGATCTGAAGCAGCAAAGAAAATCCTCTAACAATGCTGTGATCTTGAATTTATAGAAGCAGATTTTAGGAGGCTCGGTATTGGTTCTCTTCTGCAACCACAGCATCAAGAAGACTTAAAAATAAAATTTGAGAAATGGAAAAATCTTTAGAGATGTTGAAATACGTCCCTCCACTTTAGCATGAATTCTATAACAATATTTTCCATTCTCAGACAGTAGTTCCATGGGTTTATGAAGAGAGAATGAACAAGGATGAGGACATGGTCAGGGAAGAGGATGAACAAGACTGATAATTGCACAACTCAATGGTATAGCATCACGGTTGTTGCCCATCAGGGACATTCTTCAAGAGAAACCACAGGAGGGCATGATTATGATTCAATATACACTGACTGTGAAGGCATTATAGAAAGTGACTATGAACAATCTCTCGTATCTATTGAAACCACAATTGTTTTCGTTGTAGTATTTTAATTTTATTTGCTATTTACTCCTTAGTTTTCGGCTTGTTATATTTATTTCGCTTATCCTTGTTTTATGATGAACATGTGTTATGTACGGTATATCATCTGTGTTGTACCTAAAAAAATCTTCAAAATATGGCACAGTAAATAAGATATTTTTGCACTTGTACCTGTTTTCCTCTAAGATGCTTTACGACGCATGGATTATATATAAAAGGTAATCCAGGGTCACTGCAACCATTAACCATACCTACAACTATACACAGACTAACTGAACACTGCGGAAAAATATCTGGTGTTTCATGTAATTTATAAATCGCCATTTAGCTTTGGCAATCATTTACTCATTTTGCTTCTGCAAGCACTTGTACTACTTGTACTCTCAGTGCCTCAGTTCTTCGAGAAAATTAAGAACTAATTAAAATCGCCTATAGAAGTTCGAAGATAGGATCGAGTTACTTTTCTGTTACGCAAATTTTCGGTGTAAGTAACACAAAACTATCTAGCTCTTAGGAAGTTGTCTTAGTTATTTAATTCGTTGTTGGGTTTAATTACCGTAAGATAGTCTTTTCGTAATTCGACTTTTGTAGGCAGCACCACCAAGTCGAGGAACTTTCGCCACACCGAAAGACAGTTGGCATCACATGTACAGCAATAGTTGAATGTAAACATCAGTAGTCCTCTGATGATGAACCTCTCGACTACAAACCTTAACGGCGTTATTTGTTCCTAATAAATGACAGTATTAAGAGAACCTCGTTGCTATTTTTGCTTTTGTGTAACAATTAACCTTTATTTTTACGCAACTATTGTCGCTCACTATACGCCTCCACAGCTGAGTGGTCAACGCGGCTGACTGTCATGCGGGGGAACCGGGTTCGATTCCTCGTATTGCCAGGAGTTTTTGCTTGGTGGGAGGAGTGATTGAGAAGTCGTGGCTCCACGTCACGTAAACTAACAACGGCCGAGCAGGAAGAGCGGTTTGCTGACCCCACGCACCTCCATACCAATGGAACAAGTGGTGGAGGATTACACGGCGCCGATCGGGACTGAAGGGCCTTCCAAGGTCTTTTGACAGAATTTTAATGTCCCAAACTGTCAATTTTCGACAGCAAAGCACCTGATGAAAATTTCAGGATAGGCTCAAGAAGATCGCGCAACACTGCCGTTTTAACTTCCGGATTGCGGGACTGCGGTCGAAATAGTAAATCATATACTGATGTTTTCTCCCCGTCTGTAGGATATAACTTCAGAGATGAAACTTTGAAATGAATAGAAAGATTAAGCGACCAAAAAATTAGATACTGGAACCAGAAAAAGAAACAATAACTGTTGCTTAGCAGAAAATTAGAGGAACTGTCGCTTTGGACAAACAGATAAGTCGGCGGTAGCGATACACGCTTTACAGAGCAGAGATCACGATATAAAATGTTTGGAAACTAGCGTTTTAACGAGAAAACATTGTCAGTGTTTGCGTAGTGGGACCGTATAAATATATGAACACCGAGAAAGGAAGAAGGAGTCAAATAAAATGTGGTTCCCCGTTTTACACCAAGGGAGTAATTTTAAGGACTGCTTACTTTTAATTGAGAAGGACTTCATTTGTCAGAGATAATCACGAATCCGTTATCACGCAACTAATAGTTGGGCCCTCTAAGCTGTTTACAATGCGCCTACAAATTATGGGTCAGGTGAGCGGTTCCTTAATGCGGGTAGCGATTTCATCAACGACGATGTCTCCCTCAGATGGAGATGAAACGCCAATAAACACTTTTACACAACCACCGAGCCCTCTCATCCCATACGTTTTAACCGGAGTCTGGTAGATACTGTTCACATCGCTGGCTAGTCAGATCACTCCCACAACGATTTGTTGGCCGTCCAGAAAGTAGCGTCACTCGAAAACAGAGCAAAGATATGTCAGGATTTAGCTCACTCCGACGTCGAGCATCAGCACTAGTTCAGTTGTGTAAGGACTGAGGCGCCAATTGCACTTAACATCGACGAGGGAAACATCACATCATTTACTTAAATCGATGTAAGGTACACAAAGGAAAGGAACATCAAATGTATACACTGGGATCCAATCGCCAATCTTCTCAAACAGGAACGTTACTACGTCTCTCTAAATTGTAATTTAAATTTACCAGACGCCTTAAATTTCCTTTCCCCAACATTCGCTATATCAGAAAACATCTATTTTGTGCACCTATAAATTATTTTTACATCTGCTACCATCATTATTCCTTTTATTGTCATTATTATCATCACTATTATTAGCCTATTACTAGCTGTTTGCGGCCAAGCGTTGCTGTAGCTCCGTTTGGTTAAATGGAAAAGAAAGAAAAGAGGAAGCATACGTTTCTACCATGAATGAGAATCGCATGTACGTCCTAATCTTCTTCTCCTCTTCCCGTATGTGTCTGTCCATCTCCTCCTACTTCTCTCCGTTTCCTCCCACCCCTCTGCCCACCTCCTGTTACTCATCACTCTAACCTTCAGCCTTGTTTATTGTTATTGCAAATTCAGATTCTGCAGAAGTTCTGATCATAACCAGATAAGCCATAAACACAACTTTCTTGTTGTCTTTTATATATATATTAAAATATACGGCCTTTATATGTCCAAACGTTCATTACAGTAACAATGTAAATAATAAATGGCTCTGAGTGCTATGGGGCTTAACATCTGAGGTCATCAGTCCCCTAGAACTTAGAACTACTTAAACCTAACTAACCTAAACACATCACACACATCCATGCCTGAGGCGCGATTGGAACCTGCGACCGCAGTAGTCGCGCGGTCCCGGACTGAAGCGTCTAGAACCGCTCGGCCACCGCGGCCGGCCAATGTAAATATCTGAAGTAAATCGGTCGAGTACGTTTTGTGCGTTTTGGTAACAATATTACCTTTTTAGATATATATCGCTATATTAAAACATATAGCGTATGTCCGTCGCTATGTTTAGCAGAGTATTCTTTAAAAATGAGAAGTAGAGCATTCAAGAACTTTTCGAGATTTTTGTTAATAACATTTTCTCCTTACATATTACATAATTATTTCCAAATTGTGTTATAAATAATAGGCTAAAAAGGAACACACATATTCGAAAACAACATTGTGTCAAAAATTTCGAAGCAATCGGTCAAGAGCTTTCGGAGATTATATATTACATGTGACACTCCAGCAGGTATATACACTGAAGTGCCAAAGAAACTGGTATAGGCACGCGTATTTAAACACGAAGATATGTAAACAGGCTGAGCCGGCAACGACTATATATGACAACAAGTGTCTGGTGCAGTTGTTTGATCGGTTACTGGTGCTACAATGGCAGGTTATCAAGATTTAAGTGAATTTAAACATGGTCTTACAGTCGGCGCACGAGCGATAAGACACAGCATCTCCGAGGTAGCGATGACGAGGGGACTTTCCCGTACGACCATTCCACGAGTTTCCCGTGAATATCAGGAATCCGGTAAAACAACAAATCTTCGAGATCGCTGTGGCTGGAAAAAGATTCTACAAGAACGGGACCAACGACGACTGAAGAGAATCGTTCAACGTGACAGAAGTGAAACGCTTCCAGAAATTGCTGCAGATTCCAATGCTGGGTCATCAACAAGTGTCAGCGTGCGAAACATACAATGAAACATTATCGATATGGGCTTCCGGAGGCAAAGGCCCACTCGCGTATCTTTGATGACTGCCCGACACAAAGCTTTACGTCTCGCCTAGGTCCGTCAACACCGACATCGGACTGTTGATGACTGGAAACACATTGCCTGCTCGGACGAGTCTCGTCTCAAATTGTATCGAGCGGATAGACGTGAACGGGTATGGCGACAACCTTGTGAATCCATGGATCCTGCATCTCAACAGGGGACTGTACAAACAGGTGGAGGCTCTGTGCCGGCCGCGGTGGTCTCGCGGTTCTAGGCGCGCAGTCCGGAACCGCGCGGCTGCTACGGTCGCAGGTTCGAATCCTGCCTTGGGCACGGATGTGTGTGATGTCCTTAGGTTAGTTAGGTTTAAGTAGTTCTAAGTTCTAGGGGACTGATGACCACAGCTGTTAAGTCCCATAGTGCTCAGAGCCATTTTTTTGGAGGCTCTGTAATGGTGTGGGGTGTGTAGAGTTAGTGGGATACGACACTGACAGGTGACACGTAAGTAAGCATCATGCCTGATCTCTTTCATTCATTCACGTCCATTGTGTATTCACGCTGACTTGGGGAAATTCTGGCAGGACAAAGCGACATCGGCCGGCCGGAGTGGCGGAGCGGTACTAGGCGCTACAGTCTGGAGCCGCGCGACCGCTACGGTCGCAGGTTCCAATCCTGCTTCGGGCATGGATGTGTGTGTTGTTCTTAGGTTAGTTAGGTTTAAGTAGTTCTAAGTTCTAGGGGACTATTGACCTCAGCAGTTAAGTCCCATAGTGCTCAGAGGCATTTTTTTGGAGGCTCTGTAATGGTGTGGGGTGTGTAGAGTTGGTGGGATACGACACTGACAGGTGACACGTATGTAAGCATCATGCCTGATCTCTTTCATTCATTCACGTCCATTGTGTATTCAGACTGACTTGGGGAAATTCTGGCAGGACAAAGCGACATCAGCCGGCCGGAGTGGCGGAGCGGTACTAGGTGCTACAGTCTGGAGCCGCGCGACCGCTACGGTCGCAGGTTCCAATCCTGCTTCGGGCATGGATGTGTGTGATGTCCTTAGGTTAGTTAGGTTTAAGTAGTTCTAAGTTCTAGGGGACTGATGACCACAGCTGTTAAGTCCCATAGTGCTCAGAGCCATTTTTTTGGAGGCTATGTAATGGTGTGGGGTGTGTAGAGTTGGTGGGATACGACACTGACAGGTGACACGTATGTAAGCATCATGCCTGATCTCTTTCATTCATTCACGTCCATTGTGTATTCAGACTGACTTGGGGAAATTCTGGCAGGACAAAGCGACATCAGCCGGCCGGAGTGGCGGAGCGGTACTAGGCGCTACAGTCTGGAGCCGCGCGACCGCTACGGTCACAGGTTCCAATCCTGCTTCGGGCATGGATGTGTGTGATGTCCTTAGGTTAGTTAGGTTTAAGTAGTTCTAAGTTCTAGGGGACTGATGACCACAGCTGTTAAGTCCCATAGTGCTCAGAGCCATTTTTTTGGAGGCTCTGTAATGGTGTGGGGTGTGTAGAGTTGGTGGGATACGACACTGACAGGTGACACGTATGTAAGCATCATGCCTGATCTCTTTCATTCATTCACGTCCATTGTGTATTCAGACTGACTTGGGGAAATTCTGGCAGGACAAAGCGACATCAGCCGGCCGGAGTGGCAGAGCGGTACTAGGCGCTACAGTCTGGAGCCGCGCGACCGCTACGGTCGCAGGTTCCAATCCTTCTTCGGGCATGGATGTGTGTGATGTCCTTAGGTTAGTTAGGTTTAAGTAGTTCTAAGTTCTAGGGGACTGATGACCACAGCTGTTAAGTCCCATAGTGCTCAGAGCCATTTTTTTGGAGGCTCTGTGATGGTGTGGGGTGTGTAGAGTTGGTGGGATACGACACTGACAGGTGACACGTATGTAAGCATCATGCCTGATCTCTTTCATTCATTCACGTCCATTGTGTATTCAGACTGACTTGGGGAAATTCTGGCAGGACAAAGCGACATCAGCCGGCCGGAGTGGCGGAGCGGTACTAGGCGCTACAGTCTGGAGCCGCGCGACCGCTACGGTCACAGGTTCCAATCCTGCTTCGGGCATGGATGTGTGTGATGTCCTTAGGTTAGTTAGGTTTAAGTAGTTCTAAAATCTAGGGGACTGATGACCACAGCTGTTAAGTCCCATAGTGCTCAGAGCCATTTTTTTGGAGGCTCTGTAATGGTGTGGGGTGTGTAGAGTTGGTGGGATACGACACTGACAGGTGACACGTATGTAAGCATCATGCCTGATCTCTTTCATTCATTCACGTCCATTGTGTATTCAGACTGACTTGGGGAAATTCTGGCAGGACAAAGCGACATCAGCCGGCCGGAGTGGCGGAGCGGTACTAGGCGCTACAGTCTGGAGCCGCGCGACCGCTACGGTCGCAGGTTCCAATCCTGCTTCGGGCATGGATGTGTGTGATGTCCTTAGGTTAGTTAGGTTTAAGTAGTTCTAAGTTCTAGGGGACTGATGACCACAGCTGTTAAGTCCCATAGTGCTCAGAGCCATTTTTTTGGAGGCTATGTAATGGTGTGGGGTGTGTAGAGTTGATGGGATACGACACTGACAGGTGACACTATGTAAGCATCATGCCTGATCTCTTTCATTCATTCACGTCCATTGTGTATTCAGACTGACTTGGGGAAATTCTGGCAGGACAAAGCGACATCAGCCGGCCGGAGTTGCGGAGCGGTACTAGGCGCTACAGTCTGGAGCTGCGCGACTGCTACGGTCGCAGGTTCCAATCCTGCTTCGGCCATGGATGTGTGTGATGTCCTTAGGTTAGTTAGGTTTAAGTAGTTCTAAGTTCTAGGGGACTGATGACCACAGCTGTTAAGTCCCATAGTGCTCAGAGGCATTTTTTTGGAGGCTCTGTAATGGTGTGGGGTGTGTAGAGTTGGTGGGATACGACACTGACAGGTGACACGTATGTAAGCATCATGCCTGATCTCTTTCATTCATTCACGTCCATTGTGTATTCAGACTGACTTGGGGAAATTCTGGCAGCACAAAGCGACATCAGCCGGCCGGAGTGGCGGAGCGGTACTAGGCGCTACAGTCTGGAGCCGCGCGACCGCTACTGTCGCAGGTTACAATCCTGCTTCGGGCATGGATGTGTGTGATGTCCTTAGGTTAGTTAGGTTTAAGTAGTTCTAAGTTCTAGGGGACTGATGACCACAGCTGTTAAGTCCCATAGTGCTCAGAGCCATTTTTTTGGAGGCTCTGTAATGGTGTGGGGTGTGTAGAGTTGGTGGGATACGACACTGACAGGTGACACGTAAGTAAGCATCATGCCTGATCTCTTTCATTCATTCACGTCCATTGTGTATTCAGACTGACTTGGGGAAATTCTGGCAGGACAAAGCGACATCAGCCGGCCGGAGTGGCGGAGCGGTACTAGGTGCTACAGTCTGGAGCCGCGCGACCGCTACGGTCGCAGGTTGCAATCCTGCTTCGGGCATGGATGTGTGTGTTGTTCTTAGGTTAGTTAGGTTTAAGTAGTTCTAAGTTCTAGGGGACTATTGACCTCAGCAGTTAAGTCCCATAGTGCTCAGAGCCATTTTTTTGGAAGCTCTGTAATGGTGTGGGGTGTGTAGAGTTGGTGGGATACGACACTGACAGGTGACACGTATGTAAGCATCATGCCTGATCTCTTTCATTCATTCACGTCCATTGTGTATTCAGACTGACTTGGGGAAATTCTGGCAGGACAAAGCGACATCAGCCGGCCGGAGTGGCGGAGCGGTACTAGGCGCTACATTCTGGAGCCGCGCGACCGCTACGGTCGCAGGTTCCAATCCTTCTTCGGGCATGGATGTGTGTGATGTCCTTAGGTTAGTTAGGTTTAAGTAGTTCTAAGTTCTAGGGGACTATTGACCTCAGCAGTTAAGTCCCATAGTGCTCAGAGCCATTTTCAGGTGTAGCAGTTTCTTTGGCTCTTCAGTGTAAAAACATGCACGTATTTGAATGCAAGTCGTGTCAAAATTTAAAAGCAAACGATGGAGAACTTCCAGAGGTACATGATTTTGCACAAACGAACATTTTCATTTTAATTTGTATAGATTGTTATTATCATTATTATTCGTGGCTTATATCAATCGACCATTATATCTGTGGTGTTATATGGATGTGAAACATTAATATTTAGACAGAAAGGTGAAGCAAAACTGTTAATATTCGAAAGATAAGTAGTAAGGAAAATTTTTGGACTGTATACGACGAAAATAACATGGAATGGAGAATAAGAAGAAATGAAGAAGAGGGCTCTACAAACACCGTAACATCGTCGAAGTGCTCAAGAGGAGAAGGTTGAATTGGACAGGCCATATAGCAGGAATGACAGACTACCTAGAATGGCATTCAGCAGAACTATAGATGGAACGAGAGGAAGAGGGAGACCCAGAATCAGATGGCGAGATAACATTCGGGAGGACACAACTAGGATGAACAGCAACAGCAACTGGACAAACAGCGCGTTGGACAGGCAGAAGTGGAAGAGGCTCATAGCGCAGGCGTATGGTCGACAAGGCCCTTGCCACACGTAAAGTAAAGTAAAAAATTAGTGGCAGCAGCAGCAGTAGTAGTAGTAGTAGTAGTAGTAGTAGAAGCACTGCCAGTATTAAATGTACTTGTTCATAGTCAGTATTACTTACTCACATTGTTTCTATAGACACTCAAATCATTTTGATACGATTTGTCAAATGGAAATTATTATTTCTTAGGTAACTATGATGTAAAAAGGCTACTGTATGTATGAATCCATGATCCCGTGTAAGATGATCGTAATCAGGTCACGTTATATAAATGAACAAAAATAAATACAATATTTTTTTTGTAAATTCAGTATTTTGTTAACATTGGGTTATAGATGGTTCTTGCACTACATTCGCCAAGTTGGGACGGTACGTCGAAAGACATTCTCCTGCGAGAGACCAAGCGGCGGGTGCTCTTTCATCTGCAATTCACATTGCGTCCTTGGCCATAAAGGTGCTCCGTCTCCGCCATTAAGACAAAGAAGCCCCACGAATGGCGGTCCCGAGTCCCGCAGGGCTCTCCTCAAGGCTGCACAGCTGGCACGTGCACCGTCAACACGGGTTCACTGCCATCGTCACGGCCACGTGTAACGAGGGCGCACTCCGTGTATTTCTAGCCAGCGCTGTCCGTCAGCACGAGCGGAGGGCTTCGCCGAATACGCGAAGAGCGACCAGGTCGAGTGCGAGAAGGCGGCGGGGGCGCGTCGTGCTGCAGAGAGTAACGAACGACTGCGAGTTAGCGGGGAGTGAAATTGCTAAGCCAAGTTTGACGTTTCACAGTTGCCGTAACGGCTATCTCCAGAGAGGGAATCTGTATCTCTAAACATTTAATGCGATAATCAGTACTCATGCAGTCTGTCTGTCTAACCACTTACAGGAGCACGAAAAATTTGATATTCCATATTTCATACAGTTGTTGTCCTAATTTAAAAATTTAAAATAAAATGTAGACTGCCAATAGCAAGGAAAGAGTTTCTGAAGAAGAGAAATTTGTTAACATCAAGCACAGATTCAAGTGTCAGGAAGTCGTTTCTGAAAGTATTCGTTTGCAGTGTAGCGAAGTATGGAAGTGAAACGTGGACGATAAATAGTTTGGACAAGAAGAGAATAGAAGCTTTCGAAATGTGGTGCTACAGTAGAATACTGAAGATTAGATGAGTGGATCACATAACTAATGAGGAGGTATTGAATAGAATTGGAGAGAAGAGAAATTTGTAGCGCAACTTGACTAGAAGAAGGGATCGGTTGGTAGGGCATATTCTGAGGCATCAAGGGATCGCCAATTTAGTATTGGAGGGCAATTTTGAGGGTAAAAAATCGTAGAGGGAGACCAAGAGATGAATACTCTAAACAGTTTCAAAAGGATGTAGGTTGCAGTAAGTACTGGGAGCTGAATAAGAAGAAGCTTGCACAGGATAGAGAAGCATAGAAAGCTGCATCAAACCAATCTCTGGACTGAAGACCACAACAACAACACAAAATAATATCATAATGTGATAATCTGTTCAAATAGTGTACTTACAAGGCAGTGGTCCAATCCGGCATTTAGAAACCCGCCGTGAAATTTATTATGCACGAAGAATACAAGGAAAGAAATTCAGTCAGAAAGTTTTTGCAGCTGAGAGTTACTACAGGTATTTTTTTTAAACTTTAGAAGCAACTCGTTGTCACACGAAGGACCGCTTATAAGAGATGTTTGTACAGCCCTTCCTACCTAGCGAGCGATCGGTCGTGACAAGACACCGTGGCATAGTGCACTGCAAATATCCAGAGTGGCACAAGAGAATATGAAGCTCCTAAACCATACAAAAAATGTCAGGTACCATTGATATGTTCAATAAGGGGCAGTGCAGACCGATGTGGCCGAGCGGTTCTAGGAGCTTCAGTCTGGAACCGCGCGACCACTACGGTCGCAGGTTCGAATCCTGCCTCGGGCACGGATGTGTGCGATGTCATTAGGTTAGTTAGGTTTAAGTAGTTCTAAGTTCTAGGGGACTGATGACCTCAGATGTTAAGTCCCATAGTACTCAGAGCCATTTGAACCAATAAGGGGCAGTTCGTGACGACAGCTAAACTGCTACACATTTAATTGTTACAAAGGTTACTAACAGAGAAAATACACTGAAGTGGCAACTCATTGGACAGCGGTATGCACATATGCGGTGGGGGAGGGCAGTGCAATGGCGGAGCTTTCATTTGTACTCAGGTGAGTCATGTGAAAAGGCGTGAGTATCGCCGCACGACGGGAATTAACAGACTTTGAAGGTGATATGGTAGTTTGAGTTGGACGCATGGAACATTCCATTTCGGAAAATTGTTAGAGATTTCAATACTTCCAGATCTACAGTGTGAAGAGTGTGCGGAGAATATCAAATTGTAGGCATTACCTCTCACCACGGACAATGCAGTGCCCGACGGCTTACACTTGAGGACCGAGACCAGCGGAATTTGCGTACAGTTGTCAGTGCTAACAGACAAGCAACACTGCGTGACTACCCGCAGAAATCAGTGTGCGGTGTACGACGAACGTATCCGTTAGGACAGTGGAGCGAAATTTGGCGTTAGTGGGCTATTGCAGCAGACGACCGACGCGAGATCATTTGTATGTATGTATGTGCTAAACCGGGGACCTAGAAACGACAGAGAGGCTTCCTCCCACCGTGGCCCTCAGTGGGTCAGGTCACAGTCCCACAACAGGCCACAGCAGTCCACCCACCCCGCCGCCGCCCTACACCGAACCCAGGTTTATATTGGGATTCTGCTGGGGCACGGCCCCCAGTCGACTGCCCCCCCCCCCCCCCCCCCGCCCTCTCCCGCGGGAAACGAGTGTTAACCCAAATGTTTGCGGCGTAGAATAATTATGGTGCGTGTGTACGTGGAAACGGTGTTTGCCCAGCAATCGCCGATACAGTGTAAGTGAGGCGGAATAAGGGGAACCAGCCCGCATTCGCCGAGGTAGATGGAAGACCCCCTTAAACACCATCCACAGGCTGGCCGGCACACCGTACCATGACACTAATCCGCCGGCCGGATTCGTGCCGGGGACCGGCACGCCTTCCCACTCGGGAAGACGAGATCCTTTGCTAACAGCACGACATCGCCTGCGGCATCTCTCCTAGGCCTGTGACCAAATCATTTGGACCATTGACGACTGGAAAATAGTAGCCTGATCAGATCTGTCACAATTTTAGTTGGTAAGAGGTGAGGCGCGGTCCGAGTGTGGTCCAAACACCAAGAAGCCATGGACCGAAGTTGTCAACAACGCGCTGTGCAGGCGGGTGGAATGGTGTGCGCTGTGTTTATATGGAGTGGACTGGATTCTCTGATCCAACTGAACCGATCATTTTTTTTTTAAATGTCTGTGAAATCTTATGGGACTTAACTGCTAAGGTCATCAGTCCCTAAGCTTACACACTACTTAACCTAACTTATCCTAAGGACAAACACACACACCCATGCCCGAGGGAGGACTCGAACCTCCGCCGGCATCAGCCGCACAGTCCATGACTGCAGCGCCCCAGACCGTTCGGCTAATCCCACACGGCAACCGATCATTGACTGGAAATGGTTATGTTAGGCTAGTTGGAAACCGTTTGCAGCCATTCATGGACTTCATGTTTCCAAACAACGATGGAATTTTTGTAGATGACATTGTGCCATGTCACCGGGCCACAATTGTTTGCGATTGTTTTGAAAGACATTCTGGACAATTTGAGCGAATGATTTGGCCATCCAGATCACCCGATCTGAATCACATCGAACATTTATGGGACATAGTCGAGAGGATAGATGGTCACAAAATTCTGCATCGGCAACACTTTCGCTAATGTGGACGGCTGTGGAGGTGGCATGGCTCAATACTTCTGCAGGAGCTTCCAGCGACTTTTTGAGTTCATGTCACATCGCGTATCTTCACTACGCCGCTCAAAAGGAAGTCAGAACGATATCAGGAGGTTTCCCACAACTTTTGTCACCTTAGTGTACATCGAAGCAGTTTTTAATGTTACATTAGAGATGACTAATATCATTCGCAACCTTAACTTGAAAAGATATATTTCTTACACAAACATCATTTTATAACAGTTCCTGTAGCACAGTTCTTATGGTACATTTTCAACAATGTATATTTTAGCAACAATGAAACAGTTCCTTTTTATTCGCCATAGCATCACAGTAAAGCGAAGTGTCATGTGAATGAGGAAACCGAACATTTTCGTTACACCAGGCATACCCGGCGACCGAAAAATTAATGCTTTCAGACATGTCGCAGTAATTACTACACTGAAGCGTCTAAGAAGGTTCTGCTGTTAGGTAGTTCTCATGGTAGAGGTGTAGGCCAGCAGTTGCAGGAAGTTTTGGGGAGTGAGTACCAGGTCACCAGCATTGTGAAGCCTAATGCAGGATTGGCTCAGGTGACTTTTAACATAGGGGGGTTATGTAGGGATTTTACTAAAGAGGATCAGGTAGTGATTGTGGGTGGGGCTGGTAATAGTATTGATAGGGATGGGGAGTATGACATAGATGGTGACCTGGAAAAGATAGCCACTCAGACTGGCAACACGAATGTGCATTTCGCGGAACTGTTTCAGCGTCACGATCGGCCTCATCTTAATACAGCCGTCAGGCGTAATAACATGAGACTTGGGGGTGCGCTGATAACAGAAGGCATGAGTCACATTTCAGTGGTGTCGGTGGAGTCTATCAGTAGGACGGGTTTCACTAGACATGGCCTGCACCTCAACAGGTATGGGAAGGGGAGGTTGGCAAAACTTATAGGTGACAGCATAGGTGGGGGTGGTGGGATCACTCATGGGAAAATTCCGGTAGTTGTGGGTGTTAGAGCTGTACCTTTTTTAGATTGAAGTCAGCTGATAGGTATTCCTGCTTAAGGGAAGTCTCTCTAACAAAGAAACCACTTTCTACAAAGCTTGGGTATCCGATTAATGAGGGAATTAGTATATTTCATCAAAATATACAAGGTATTAGAGATAAAGTTAGTGAACTGCTTATAGATGTTGACTCTGAAATTATTGGTATATCTGAACACTTCTTAAATAAGGAGATAATTCAGAGGCTTCCTTTACCAGGATACAGGTTGGCTGGCAGCTTTTCTAGGAGCTCTTTGCGGTGTGGGGGAGTAGCCATGTATGTGAAAAACGGTATCCCATTTGAGTCAATTGATGTTTCAAAGTACTGCACTGAAAAGGTGTTTGAATGTTGTGCAGGTGTGGTTAAATTTAGTGGAGCTAAACTTCTTACTGTTGTTATTTATAGATCCCCAGACTCCGATTTCACAACTTTTTTGCTAAAGCTAGAGGAGGTTCTTGGTTCACTTTATAGTAAATACAAAAAGTTAGTTATATGTGGTGACTTCAATATTAATTGTATAAGTGATTGTGCAAGGAAAAGGATGCTGGTAGACCTCCTTAATTCATATAATCTTATGCAAACCGTATTCTTTCCAACGAGAGTGCAAGGGAACAGTAGAACAACCATAGACAATATTTTTGTTCATTCGTCATTATTAGAAGGGCATTCTGTTAGCAAAAAGGTGAATGGCCTTTCAGATCATGATGCACAAATTTTAAGTCTAAAAGATTTTTGTGCTGCAACACATGTTAAATATAGCTACCAACTTTTTAGGAAAGCTGATCCAGTTGCTGTACAGACTTTTGTAAACCTTATCAAGGAACAAGAGTGGCAAGATGTTTATAGTGCTGATACAGTAGACGATAAATATAATGCTTTCCTCAAGACTTTTCTCGTGCTCTTTGAAAGTTGCTTTCCGTTAGAACGTTCAAAACAGGGTACTAGCACAAACAGGCAGCCTGGGTGGCTGACTAAAGGGATAAGAATATCTTGTAGAACAAAGTGCCAATTATATCAGAACGTTAGAAACAGTCAAAATCTAAATGCAGCAGCCCATTACAAACAGTATTGTAAGGTGCTTAAAAAAGTTATTAGGAAGGCAAAAAGTATGTGGTATGCAGATAGAATAGCTAAGTCTCAGGATAAAATTAAAACCATATGGTCAGTCGTAAAGGAAGTGGCTGGTCTGAAGAGACAGGTCGAGAATATAGAATCAGTGCGTAGTGGGGATGTCCGTGTTACTGATAAGTCGCATATATGTACAGTACTTAATAATCACTTTCTGAATATAGCAGGTGAACTAAATAGAAACCTAGTCCCAACAGGGAATCATATAGCGCTCTTAGAAAAAAGTGTTCCGAGACTGTTACCTGAAATGCTCCTCCATGATACTGACAAGAGGGAGATTGAGTTAATAATTAAATCACTAAAGACCAAGAACTCTCATGGATATGACGGGGTATCTAGCAGAATACTGAAGTATTGTTCCACGTATGTTAGCTCAGTACTTAGCCATATCTGTAACTTTTCCTTTAGGAGTGGTCGGTTTCCTGATCGATTAAAGTACTCGTTAGTGAAGCCAATTTATAAAAAGGGAGGCAGGGATAATGTTGACAATTATAGACCTATTTCTATGCCATCGGTGTTTGCTAAAGTTATCGAGAGGGTTGTATATACAAGGTTACTGCAGCATTTAAATTCACATAATTTGCTGTCAAATGTACAGTTTGGTTTTAGAAATGGCTTAACAACTGAAAATGCTGTAGTCTCTTTTCTCTGTGAGGTTTTGGACGGATTAAATAAAAGGTTGCGAACGTTAGGTGTTTTCTTTGATTTAACGAAGGCTTTTGACTGTGTTGACCACAAAATATTACTGCAGAAGTTGGAACATTATGGAGTAAGGGGAGTAGCTTACAATTGGTTCGCATCCTACTTTAAGAACAGAAAGCAGAAGGTAATCCTCCGCAATATTGAGAGTGGTAATGATGTTCAGTCCCAATGGGGCACTGTTAAATGGGGCGTTCCCCAAGGGTCGGTGCTGGGGCCACTGCTGTTCCTTATTTATGTAAATGATATGCCTTCTAGTATTACAGGTGATTCAAAAATATTTCTGTTTGCTGATGACACCACCTTGGTAGTGAAGGATCTTGTGTGTAATATTGAAACATTATCAAATAATGTAGTTCATGATATAAGTTCATGGCTTGTGGAAAATAATTTGATGCTAAATCACAGTAAGACTCAGTTTTTACAGTTTCTAACCCACAATTCAACAAGAACTGACATTTTAATCAGACAGAATGGGCATGTTATAAGCGAAACGGAACAGTTCAAGTTCCTAGGCGTACGGATAGATAGTAAGCTGTTGTGGAAAGCCCATGTTCAGGATCTTGTTCAGAAACTAAATGCCGCTTTATTTACCATTAGAACAGTATCGGAAATAAGTGACATTTCAACACGAAAAGTAGCATACTTCGCATATTTTCATACGCTTATGTCATATGGTATTATTTTTTGGGGTAATTCTTCTGATTCAAAAAGGGTATTTTTGGCTCAAAAACGGGCTGTTCGAGCTATGTATGGTGTAAGTTCGAAAACCTCTTGTCGACCCCTATTCAATAGTCTGGGAATTTTGACATTGCCCTCACAGTATGTATTTTCTTTAATGTCGTTTGTTGTTAGCAATATTAGCTTATTCCCAAGAGTTAGCAGCTTTCACTCAGTTAATACTAGGCAGAAATCAAATCTGCATGTGGAATGCACTTCCTTGACTCTTGTGCAGAAAGGAGTGCAGTATTCTGCTGCATCCATTTTCAATAAGCTACCACAAGAACTAAAAAATCTTAGCAGTAGCCCAAACACTTTTAAGTCTAAACTGAAGAGTTTCCTCATGGCTCACTCCTTCTATTCTGTCGAGGAGCTCCTGGAAGAGATAAAAAATTAAGCAAATTCCAGTGTTACATTCTTGATTTTCTTTATTTAAACTAACGACTTGTCGCCTGAATATGTTTCTTATATTTCATTTTATCTGTTTCTACAATCGTGTTATAATTTCATGTATTGACTCGTTCCATGACCATGGAGACTTCTCCTAAATGTGGTCCCACGGAACAATAAATAAATAAATAAATAAAATAAGAGAATGGCATAGACATGCGTATTCTAATACAGATATATCTAAACAGGGAGAATACTGCGCTGCGGTCGGCAACGCCTATATAAGACAGTGTCTGGAACAATTGTTAGAATGGTTTACCGCTGCTACAATGGCAGGTTATCAAGATTTAAGTGAGTTTGAACGTGGTGTTATAGTTGGCGCACGAGCGATGGGACACAGCATCTCCGAGGTAGCGATGAAGTGGAGATATTCCCGTACGACCAACTGCACCAGAGCAAATATCAGTGATCCGGAAAAACACCAAATCTTGCAACATCACTGCGGCTGGAAAAAGATCCTGCAATAATGGTATCAAGGACGACTGAAGAGAATCGTTCAACGTGAAAAAAGTGCAACCTCCCCAGCCCCCCACCCCCACCCAGAGACTGGTGGAGATTTCAATGCTGGGCCATCAAGAAAGGTCAGCGTACGAACTATTCAACGAAACATCATCGATATTGGCTTTCGGAGCCGACACAGCGTTTCATGCCTCGCCCGGGCCCATCGACAGCGGCATTGGAATGTTGACGACTGGAAACATGTTGCCTGGTTGGACGAGTCTCGTTTCAAATTAAATCGAGCTGATGGACATGTACAGGTATGGAGACAACCTCATGAATCCATAGACCCTGCTTGTCAACAGGGGACTGTTAAAGTTGGTGGAGGCTCTGTAATGGTGTGGGGCGTGTGCAGTTGAAGTGATATGGGGCTCCTGATGCGTTTAGATACGACTCTGACAGGTGACACATACGTAAGCATTCTGTCTGCATCCAATCATGTCCGTTGTGCATTCTGGCGGACTTGGGCAATTCCAGGAGGACAATGCGACACCTCACATGTCCAGAATCGCTAAATAGTGGCTCCAGGAAACTTTTCTGAGTTTAAACACTTCCTTTGGCCAAAAAATTTCCCAGATATGAACATTATTGAGCATATTTGGGATGCCTTGCAACGTGCTGTTGAGAAGAGATTTCCACGCATCGTACTCTTACTGATTTATGGACAGCGCTGCGGGATTCGTGGCGTCAGTTGCCTCCAGCACCACTTCAGACATTAGTCGAGTCCATGCCACGTCGTGTTGCGGCACTTCTGCGTGCTCGTGGGGGTCCTACACGATATTAGGCAGGTGTACCAGTTTCTTTGGTTCTTCAGTGTGTATTTGCATCACTAATGAAAAAAGATCATAAAATAAAAAAATAGTACAATAATTAAACAGAGTAGTGTAATGGTTACGAAATAGATAAGTCAGAAATTTTGACTGTCGCTGGCCGTTGTACGCCCAATGGGCCAGCTACGTAATCGCTTTGCGTCGTTTTTTCATTTCATTTTCGACGCGCCGTTGCCGTCTTCACTCCGCACTAGAGTTTTTAGGCTTTTTTGAATTCTTTTCGAAGCCAGCTGTCCTGCGACATGTTTTTTTTTTAATATAATTCCGAACATATTTACGAATCATACGAGAAAACAACTTTCATGATCTTTCGAGTTTCAGTTTAATACTGATTTTTACTTATATTCCAGCGAATATTTTTGTTACCTCAAAAATTCAAATGGCTCTGAGCACTATGGGACTCAACATCTTAGGTCATAAGTCCCCTAGAACTTAGAACTACTTAAACCTAACTAACCTAAGGACATCACACACACCCATGCCCGAGGCAGGATTCGAACCTGCGACTGTAGCAGTCCCGCGGTTCCGGACTGCAGTGCCAGAACCGCTCTGCCACAGCGGCCGGCTTTATTACCTCACTTTGAGTACCAGTAGGGCTCCCCAAGCCCTTCACAACAGCATCTAAATCAGTGTCCTAGCTAAATAGGTTTCCACGCTACACCAGTGGGTAGCTTTACACAAAGCTAATTTGTGAAAATCAGGTGCATGCTCCTACACAGGTACGATGAAGTTACAGGCAAAAGAAATGTTCCGCGACAAACATGTACAGACGTGATCTATCCGTTGTGGGCTCGGCCACTCTTAACGCATCATTAATATCATAGTTATTAGCGATTCAAACCTGATGGTATTTTTTCACACAAAAAAGTTCGACCAACGAGCAAATAGACGGTTTCACGTAAATAATATGAGCTTCAGGAGTGATATAATGAGTAGGATAATCCAGCTTTGCTCTTTTACATCCTCTACAGAGGTGTTTAGTTGCAGTATATCATGAGACTGCGAGTGAAAGGGGGTTTGCGTCACGTGGCAAAGGAAAAGACAGGTCACTAACCGAATGTTTTGTGATGAATAATCGGTGTCGCACCCGTGAGTTTACCGTGCTGCTGCTAGAATGAAAAAAGATAATAAACTACTTCTGTTTGAAATGTCAGAGGAGACTCATGTAATATACATGCGAGAAAAGAAAAGACTCCGAGATTGTTTAAAGCAGACATGTTGCAATTTTTAATTACTGAGATTTTTTTATGTTAACACACTGCGGCGGCGCGGTTCTTTCCGTCCCTTTATGACGGACCTGCACCTACCTGTGATCATTCTCAGCAGATCATCAGTAGGAAAGCCGAGTGAAACGTACTGTACTTCGACGTGAACCAGGCTGCAATTAAAGTCACTAATCTATGTTTCGGGAGAAAGTTTTCATAAAAAATGAAAGGTTGGAAATTTTGTCCTCAATTAATATATTCTGCTAGTCTTAACACAGTCACTCACAATCCCTTTCACCCACGTTAGCAAGTTTATGGTGTTGCATTTCCCGAAAACGTAATAGCTACAAAAATACGGATTGTTTTTGATTGAGAATGCTCGCCAAATATTAAGTCTGTCGGTACCAAATGCAGTCACAGTTTTTAGCCACCGAACTGCTCAATGTGCCACGCAGAATATATGTCTTTTCTCGTCTCAAAATTCACTTAAAAATTCCGAAATTTCTACACACCCATCGAAATACTTCTGCCGTCACTTTACAACACTTTTGATGTATGAAACACTGCTAGATCCGGCAACTTATCATTTCCATCGGAACTACTGCTGCACACGTCCGATCTGTTTCATGGCTAGGCTTCGACTCCTCTCTAAAATACTCAGAGTCTTCTCTACCAGCAGAGAAAGGCGTGCGAAGAATATTGCTTCACCATTGGTCAGTTTACTCAACATCCAATAGCAAAACAACATTCTCCCGCGTAAGTCCGCGCTTTTCATCAATAACCAATCGCAAAATAGTAAACCAAACGACTGCACTTTTTACCGACGTAATTATCTAATACGCTGAAGTTTTGCTTATGCATAAAGTTTTTTACTGTTGTTATTTATACATGAGTTTACTTTCCCTTTACCATAAACTTACTTTACAAATCTATTCCACAAAAATCCCCTTTGTTCATATCCATACTTCTTCGAAATGTTCCCACACTAAATCCTACTACATAACTCGTTAAACAATTATCTTCATATTAACCTTAAACTACAGTCACGCAACAGTCATACTGCTAAAACACATTTATAACATTTTACACACACAAAAAGAAATAATAACACTTTATGAAAATACTATAACAGTTTATGAAAAACATTCTATTACTTTAGTGCACTCTAGTGGGCACAGTCGAAACTAAAATCACAGTCCCCCTATCCAATATTGTCCTCTATCGGCTGATACATAAACTACGTGCGCGTCGAGTCTCGCGTCACCATCTGTCACTATCCAGCTCTGAGACACATCTCCCACTTAACCGCCTCCAAGGCAGGATCGTTATACGGCGCAACGCTCTGTTACTGCACGCTCTGTTACTGCACACGAACAGACGGCGTGAGGTTTACGTAAAGATTGATGGCATTTTTTGAGTTCTAGCTAAATCATCAGACACGCCAGTGAGCCATGCACGGATGAGCTCAGCCTACACCGACCTGAACAATATAGTAAACAGAGTAGTCCTTGAATCCCACTCTCACGCACGTCCTCCCCGCGAGATTACGCGCTCTGTCGGCAGACGTGTGGGCTGGGCTGTTGACGGAGAGGCGGCGGCCCCTCCCCAGCTGACTGCATGGTACCGCCTGCCTATGTTTAGCTTGGCACGCGACTACCAGCACACACGGCGCGCTACGCGGTCTTCCGTTCCCCCCACACACCTTCGCTACTCGTCTCTCTCTCTCAAAGACAGACTCACGCACGTACCACACAGAGAGAGAGAGAGAGAGAGAGAGAGAGAGCCACGTGGCCACGGACATTCATATTAAAGGTGCGCGCGTACCCCAGTGCTTAGAGTGTGTCCCCCTTGGCGTACCGGTGCACCCATCCGTTTGTCGCCTCCGCCAACGATTCGGGAGTGTCGTATAAAAAGAGACTCGAATAGCGGTCTCGTCCGCATTTCTCAGTCCTGGCATCGAGCGCTCCTCGGAATATACGGGATGAGGTAGCTAACACTGGCCACCAAAAATATACACAGAGCGAATAAATATATCGAGGTGCGCTTTTCGCAAAGGTGTAACCCCTACATCTACACTCCGCATGCCACGGTACTGTGTGTGTGTGTGTGTGTGTGTGTGTGTGTGAGGCGGGGGGAATTGGGGGGGGGGGGGGGGAGTGAGGAGCAAAGTAGCAAAGTCCACCATCATTCCTCAACAATAGCTGTAGTCCAGGAATAATGTTGTGAAAAGCACTGTAAAGCATGTCCGGAGTTATGGTGAGGCATTGGCGTCGGATGTTGTCTTTCAGAATCCCTAGAGATGTCGGTCGATCACGATACACTTGCGACTTCAGGTAACCCCAAAGCCAATAATCGCACGGACTAAGGTCTTGGGACCTGGTAGGCCAAGCATGACGGAAGTGGCGGTTGAGCACACGATCATCACCAAACGACGCGCGCAAGAGATCTTTCACGCGTCTAGCAATATGGGGTGTTTTTATTTTTTGGTTCTAATAATATCATATGTCATTCCAAGCATGTGTGTCAATTTTTACCTCTCTATCTACATTATTCCGTGGTTTATTAAGTTTTCAAATTTATACTGACTTTTTGATCACCCGGTACTTACAGTCCCATTCATTTCGCCCCCTCTTCCTACCTTGTTCAGTTCACGAATGACGCTTGGGAAGAATGTTTGTCGTTAAAGCGTATGAGCTCTAATTACTCGAATTTTCTCGTTGTGGGACATATGTGGGAGGAACTAATATGCTGCCCGACTCTTCCTGAAACGACTGCGCCAGCAATTTTCGACAGTAAACCTTTCCGCGACGCAAAAGTCTTCCCTTGCAGAGTGTATCACTTGAGCATCTCGTTGACACTCACACGATATCATGACGAAACGCTACACTCTTCATTGCCCCTTCTCAATCTCGCTTGGTAAGCGTCCTAGATTGACGCACAGTAGTCAACAAGTAGTTAAGGAGTCTTTTGTAACCTACGTCTTTGCTGGATGAATTACATTCTCCAAAGGTTCTCCCCACATTACACCGATTCAAGTGTATTGCATCACAATATTTATTAGCCACAATCATCTATAGGACTTCTGAAGTGAAGTTTCATTGACTTGATTTGATAGACAGCATCTTTTCGAATTTCATTTTCGTGCACAATATTTCGACTATCGCACTGATGTAATCGTCTTCTTCATTAGCTCGCCGCCACGGTTCCTACACGACGGTGAGGTATTTTTGGTGCAGAGCTTCTGTCTGTAGACGACTTCGAATGCCAGCGGCCGCTGCCTCCTTTGTCGAGAGTTTGTTGTTATTCCGCTTGTAGCCTCCTCAGAACCCCCGGAATGAACTGTAATC
The DNA here is from genome assembly GCF_021461385.2 of Schistocerca piceifrons. Lineage (NCBI taxonomy): Eukaryota > Metazoa > Arthropoda > Insecta > Orthoptera > Acrididae > Schistocerca > Schistocerca piceifrons. The sequence goes on from NC_060139.1 coordinate 106,960,788, forward strand.
GACCGCTATTATATGTACCTAATTAGTCTCAAAAGCAGCCATTCCGAAGACGATTGACTGAAATGAGATCGAAAAATGTACAAGTAATCGGTAAAGTGAAGATCTCTGTTGTTACTAAGATTAATTTTGAATACTTCATCGAATCTGTCATTAATGAGGATACTACAACTTAATGATATTTTAATTATATGATGAAATAACACTGTTATCATTCCTAAAGCGGACATTTTATTCCTGACTTCAAATTGGTACGACCGAATTAAGTTTACGTAACGATCAGTAAGGCGTGTACGAGCGACGTCGGTCATTACTTAAGCAGAAGCTAATCTGCATCTCCATGTCAACCACAAAAATAGGAAATCCAAATATTTATTCAAAACTTTAGAATTCCGTAAAGAACCTACAGACCAACTCAAAACTGAATTAATTACGGCATTATGCGACGTAGTGATAATCACCAAGTGTAATCCCACTGTAATCTTTACTGCTATTACTTTTGACTGAACGAGCGAGGTGGCTCAGTGGTGTCGCGCGGGATTAGCCGAGCGGTATGTGGAGCTGCAGTCATGGACTGCGCGGCTGATTCCGGCGGAGGTTCGAGTCCTCTCTCGGGCATGGGCGTGTGTGTTTGTCCTTAGGATAATTTAGGTTAAGTAGTGTGTACGCTTAGTAAAATACAAAAAAGAAGTGGTTAGCACACTGGACTCGCATTCGGGAGGGCGACGGTTCAATCCCACGTCGGGCCATCCTAATTTACGTTTACCGTGATTTCCCTAAATCGCTCCAGGCAAATGCCGGGATGGTTCCATTGAAAGGGCACGGCCGACTTCCTTCCCCGTCTTTCCCTAATCCGATGTGACCGATGACCTCGCTGTTTGGTCTCTTCCCCCAAACAACCCAACCCAACTTTTTGACCTACCGATCCTTCCAATTAATTACAATTCACTATCAGATTTATTCCACACAAATTTGAAAGTTTTTAAAACGGCAGCAAAATACCATGGTAATTCTGAACTGCAACACCGAAGAGATCGATGTATAACTTTACCAGCATAGTTGGATAAACGACAAAATTCAATACTATTTGCCAGATTTAATGGTTCTAACAGTTATAAAAATTATTCCTAAACTTTATTCTTTATTGGTGTAGTTCAAAAATTATATAACGATTTGCATTTATTAATAATAGAAGAACTCTTAATTCAAGACAAAAGTATTTGGCTACACTTTCTAGCAAAGTTATCATCTTTTACATTAATATGTGTTTTTCATTCGTAGTACGACGCACGGAAATCAGCGCAACAGATGACAGAACCTCGTTATACGTGAAAGTGACCTTGGCTGATGATAATCATAGACTTTTGACTAAAGTTCGCAGAAATTTTATATTGTCCCAATAACTCAAAGCAAAGTGTGAAATGGTTCGATCTTTCATTCTGAGATGCTGTAGGCGCGAAGTAGGAGCTCAGTGGCGACAACTGCAAGAATCATGTATCTTCTCAAAACAAACTTTCTTACGCGTGCTGTCGTCCTACAGTACTCTTCCTTTTCATCGTTTTGAAACCTTATTATAAATCACCAGAGTTCTGTATCTTCTGAAATTCGGATTGCCTCTGGTAAGCATAAGAAACTGCTCTAGGGATAGTCAGTGCGCCGAGGTAACACACTCTTGCGACATGTCTTACTCGCAGTTAAATCGTCTCGCTGTACGCCGTAGAACTGACATATCTCTGGGGTAAGCACGTTGTCAACATTAAGCTGGAATTGTCACGTGGTCTCGGGACGACGTTGTTTAAGGCCACTTCACACGGCCATCCTGTCACGTTACTTAGTGTCAATTCGCGACATGTCAAAGTTATTTCACAATGCATTTCAAATGCGGGCTTTACAGAGGCCGTTTAAAGGTCCATCATGTCACATCGGGGCACGTCGAGGTTTCGAGGGTCATAAGTTTTGACGGTATCATCGTCTGCTAACAACCTAAGTCAATCTATTTCCACCACGCCTACAAATGTTATAGTAGTAGTTTTTGTGTTTTCTTAACTTCATTTGATTATTATGCTTTGTTTCCGGGCAAATTACAATGTTCCATAACGACGAGGATATTTTTTCGATGCAGTGTACAAGAGAGGTCAGATATCTGAAAGCGAAAAATTATTTAGGTTTTACAACAGCAGAACAGAGTTTTATGCCCACAATGTATATAAATATATATTAACTAAGCAATTTCAATTAAATAACAATTTTAGTAAAATGGTCAGCTTTAACGAAGAAGAAAAACGCAGTTGTCTATGACATTATTAGTTACTTAAAAAAATAATGGATAAGGTAAACAGCCTTCATTCATTCCAATATAGCTACTGTATGACTTTTCTGTATGTACCGGGTGATCAAAAAGCCAGTATAAATTTGAAAACTTAATAAATCACGGAATAATGTAGATAGAGAGGTACAAATTGACACACATGCTTGGAATGACATGGGATTTTATTAGAACCCAAAAAATACAAACGTTCAAAAAATGTCCGACAGATGGCGCTTCATCTGATCAGAATAGCAATAATTAGCATAACAAAGTAAGACAAAGAAAATATGATGTTCTTTACAGGAAATGCTCAATATGTCCACCATCATTCCTCAACAATAGCTGTAGTCCAGAAATAATGTTGTGAACAGCACTGTAAAGCATGTCCGGAGTTATGGTGAGCCATTGGCGTCGGATGTTGTCTTCCAGCATCCCTAGAGATGTCGGTCGATCACGATACACTTGCGACTTCAGGTAACCCCAAAGCCAATAATCGCACGGACTAAGGTCTTGGGACCTGGTAGGCCAAGCATGACGGAAGTGGCGGTTGAGCACACGATCATCACCAAACGACGCGCGCATGAGATCTTTCACGCGTCTGTAGGACATTTTGTGAACTTTGTTTTTCTTTTTGGTTCTAATAAAACCCCGTGTCATTCCAGGCATGTGTGCCAATTTTTACCTCTCTATCTACATCATTCCGTGGTTTATTAAATTTTCAAATTTATACTGACTTTTTGGTCACCCAATGTATAGGTTCCCTAACAAATAAATGACGATGTTTTGAATTGTTGTTTCACTTCTCAGCACTTTAACAAACAAAACTGATCAAAAACATAAGTAATAAAGCTTAACCTTATTTTCGCCGTTTGGTATTGGGCTAAGCGAATTGACGCGACGTGAAGGACAGCACAAATGTACACTGAGGTCATGGTGCCGTAGTGTGAAGCCCGTTCATCTTGCTCTGCAAAGCTAAGACCTCACTATATCCTAGGCAACAAGTGCAGATGATTACGGTGTCTACAAAACGCCTATACCAAATCCACAGCACCTACGAAGGGAATCTCTCTGTACTACGCATTGTGGTCTAACCTATGCTGTCCCGAGATCACGTGATCACAGTGGCAATGTATGTTGGCAACGCAAAATCAATTCTGCCATTGCGAATGCTCACTCCAGAGATATTTCTGTTCTATGGCGTACTTCAAGAGATTCCCTAACCCACTCACACAATATCATTGACTCTCCAAAGCAAACAACGGCATTGCCAGCGTGACTACTACACAAAGGTACTGTGAGTATGTGTTTTTGAGCTTATTGGCACTTAACAGAGAGGTTATCAGCGCGCTTAAACTCATAAAAATAAACGAATGTGGGTAAAATCACTAAAGTTGTTGCACACAGTGAGGAAGAAATCTATAAAATGACACTCACTCAGTCACTAGTACGTCACTCTCGTTGAGCCACACTATCACTCTTAGCTCATACTCTTGGAGGCACCTGAGAAAGGGTGGAAGGTCTTATACCTGGGATGAAAACAGTTGTAAAACCATACATGAGCTAAAAGAAAGACAGGGAAACGTAACTGGCTGGCCACTTACAAAAACATGGGTGCGCCAGACAAAAAGGTACGAAACTTCTTTTTGATCTTTTATAACAAATCCATTTCTCATGTTTTAATAATGTTTACATAATACTGAAACTAACCACGTTTAGTAAGGAAATAAAGAAAAAATTCAAACTCATGAAAAGGAATACGAAAGTAAAGCTGTATCCTATAGTGACAAATAGTGCCGTAGTGTCACATGATGTACAAAGCATTTCACGCCCACCAACTACCGTGTAGTGGCATAGCACACACATACTTTACTTTTGGCGTTTTACCTGCTGTATAAGTTTCTATGCTCGGAAGGTGATTGTTTAGAAATCGAAACGAGTCGTTAGACTTTTGTCTTGCATTCAACAAAAAAAAAAATGTTCAAATGTGTGTGAAATCTATGAGACTTAACTGCTAAGGTCATCAGTCCCTGCCGGCCGGTGTGGCTGAGCGGTTATAGGCGCTTCAGTCTGGAACCGTGCGACAGCTACGGTCGCAGGTTCGAATCCTGCCTCGGGCATGGATATGTGTGATGTCCTTAGGTTAGTTACGTTTAAGTAGTTCTAAGTTCTAGGGGACTGATGACCTCAGATATTAAATCCCGTAGTGCTCAGAGCCATTTCAGCCATCATCAGTCCCTAAACTTACACACTACTTAACCTAAATTATCCTAAGGACAAACACGCACACCCATGCCCGAGGGAGGACTCGAATCTCCGCCGGGACCAGCCGCACAGTCCATGACTGCAGCGCCTTAGACCGCTCGGCTAATCCCGCGTGGCTTGCATTCACCAAAATAATAATTATGGAAGAGTACTGCTAAAAACCAAGAAATGTCAGTGTTCAAATCGAATATGGTGCAGTGGTTAAGAAATAGGAACCACAATCGGGAGGAGTGATCAGATCTCACTCGTTACTTAATTGCTTCTTCAGGTAACTGCTGTGATTATTTCCTCTTCATGGCCACGGCCACTTTCCCTCTTCATGGTGTCCAAATGAACTTGTGCTCAGCCTTAAACGATCTCTTACTCACCCAATGCTCTGACATGCCCGGGGTATTTATTTTCTGCAAAATGTGTTAACATTATATGGAGTACAGACATGACTGACTAGTAATACTAACGCAAGAAACGTATATGGACAGAATCTGTGTTAATCTCTGCACACAATTCTACAATGCTCAGAAAAAACGGATTCTCAGTCATCTAGTACGGCAGCTGTCGCGTTCCTCGAGAGAGGTAACTTCCACCACGAAGAGCACAGCTCGCTTTTCAGTTGAGTAACTTCCCATCGTTTGTTGTCCAGTTCTCTTATGTGAGCAGACAAAATAACTTCACTCTGATAGAGTTTATATGGTGGAGTTATTTTCAGTTTATTAAATGAGTACTTATTTGCAGTTGTTCTGTGACTGCGTATCTAAAATATGTTCCTATAAACAATGGCTGAGAAGTCAGTAATTTGCAAGTATGAGGTCATCAGTAACGGGGAATGGAATTCGATTGGTAAGTGTGGTACTTTGCTGCTGTCTATCGTCAACTACAGTACTGGCCATTAAAATTGCTACACCAAGAAGAAATGAAGATGATGAACGGGTATTCATTGGACAAATATATTATACTAGAACTGACATGTGTTTACATTTTCACGCAATTTGGGTGCATAGATCCTGAGAAATCAGTACCCAGAACACACCTCTGGCCGTAATAACAGCCTTGATATGTCTGGGCATTGAGTCATACAGAGCTTGGTTGGCGTGTACAGGTACTGCTGCCCATGCAGCTTCAACACGATACCACAGTTGATCAAGAGTAGTGACTGGCGTATTGTGGCGAGCCAGTTGCTCGGCCACCATTGACCAGACGTTTTTAGTTGATGAGAGATCTGGAGAAGGTGCTGGCCAGGGCAGCAGTCGAATATTTTCTGTATCCAGAAAGGCCCGTACAGGACCTGCAACATGCGGTCGAGCATTATCCTGCTGAAATGTAGGGTTTCACAGGGATCGAATGAAGGGTAGAGCCACGAGTCGTAACACATCTGAAATGTAACGTCCACTGTTCAAAGTGCCGTCAATGCGAACAAGAGGTGACCGAGACGTGTAACCAATGGCACCCCATACCATCACGCCGGATGATACGCCAGTATGGCGATGACGAGTACACGCTTTCAATGTGCGTTCACCGCGATGTCGCCAAACACGGATGCGACCATCATGATGCTGTAAACAGAACCAGGATTCATCAGAGAAAATGACGTCGTGCACCCAGGTTCGACGTTGAGTACACCATCGCAGGCGCTCCTATCTGTGATGCAACGTCAAGGGTAACCGCAGCCATGGTCTCCGAGCTGATAGTCCATGCTGCTGCAAACGGCGTCGATCTGTTCGTGCAGATGGTTGTTGTCTTGCAAACGTCCCCCTCTGTTGACTCAGGGATCGAGACGTGACTGCACGATCCGTTACAGCCATGCGGATAAGATGCCTGTCATCTCGACTGCTAGTGATAGGAGGCCTTTGGGATCCAACACGCCGTTCCGTATTACCCTCCTGAACCCACCGGTTTCATATTCAGCTAACAATCATTGGATCTCGACCAACGCGAGAAGCAATGTCGCGATACGATAAACCGCAATCGCGATAGCCTACAATCCGATCTTTATCAAAGTCGGAAACATGAAGGTACGCATTTCTCCTCCTTACACGAGGCATTACAACAACGTTTCACCAGGCAACGCCGTTCATCTGCTGTTTGTGTATGAGAAATCGGTTGGAAACTTTCTTCATATCAGCACGTTGCAGGTGTCGCCACCGGCGCCAACCTTGTGTGAATGTTCTGAAAAGCTAATCATTTACATATCACAGCATCTTCTTCCTGTCGGTTAAATTTCGCGTGTGTAGCACGTCATCTTCGTGGTGTGGCAATTTTAATGGCCAGTAGTGTGTATATTGTGAAGTCGTGTAACTGTTTGTAGTCACTTGGTGGTGAGTTAATGAATGACTAGCAACTTACTGCACGTTTCTTACCTTTAATGTGTTGTTGGAACACTGTATAAATTTCTTCCACTCAGGAGCTTCTCGCGCTTGTAGAGTAGGCTGCAGTGAGTGGAGCCACGTGACACGCATCCACAACATATTTTCCAAGTTGGAGGTATATCTCATGGAATGGTGCAGCAGAAATCTGCTGTAACGCATTACTTGACTTGAAGTATCTGAAGCTCTACAACACCTAGATGCCCTAATTTTGTTGTAGAGATAGACAATTTAGTCTATCAGATGTTGAGAGATCCGAGGCTTGATACCTCTCATGCTGTGAAAAATATCCCAGCCACCGATAGGTGAGACAATGAAATTGAATTTGTCGAATACATATTGACAGCTTCTTACACTTACGACAGGCTCTTCAGTGTGGTAGACAGTTGACATCTCCAGCTGTTGAACTGCTTTACATAATCACTCACTTAACTGCAAATAAGTACTCGTTGATAAACTGAGAACAACTCCACTATATAAACGCAAGCTCAGTGAAGTTATTTTGTATGCTCACGTAAGAGAACTGGACCGCAAATGCTGTGTCAGCAAAATGAAAAGCGAGCAGCATATATTTATTCCTTGCGGGATTAATGCACATTGTGATAAATAAACATCCCCTGGGTACTTATGCGCACTACGTCACCAGTGATTCATAAGACGCACTGCAGAGGGTCTGTATAGCTTTCTGTAACACCCTGTAGATGCTTCCTGTGACGTAGTGGAGTGGACATAGTGGGTAAACAATTGCATGCTCTTCAGTTTGCAGATCTACGACAGACGGAACTGCATGACCACAATCCGACGACCTACTTCACCTTTCGCTTCTACCTTCCAGCCGCGTACCCTCCACCTCCGCCCTTCCATCCCGTTACACCCCAGGAAACATTTTATCCATTGAAATGGCCCTACTGCACTTAGACGTGGTGCACATATTTAATATTTGTTCTTAACCCACTTCCTTTAACAGTAAACTGTAATGTTGTAACACCAAAAAACTATTTTTAATAATTTACGACTTTGCCTTCCCCAGCAACAGAAAAACTATTAGTCTTAGCGAAAAAAGGAAGTGGACTTCCTTTTCTGTAGGAAATTTAATGTAGTTTAATTTTGTACTGGGAAACATTTTCGCTAGAAGCCATGGTTTGCAAGTTATTCAAGAAAAACTATAAGATCGTACATTAAATGCCTCCCCTCACACTCCCCATCATGCTCACATCCTACCGGTGGGCAATTTTAGTATGCTGTTCATGACACTCCCTCCTACAACCGTACAAAAATTTGCGACTTCACTCATTTTTCCCCTATATCTTCGATGAACGGACTATCTTTGTGGACGCGCCCTTAAATCGTAGCCTGTATTCCATCCTACAAAATTCGATCCCTGTTCAAGCACACTGTCTGAACCTCTGACCAGTGGTCAATGCCGCGAATATTCCGCTACGAGTTACATATTTCACCATAATAGTACACTTACTTTCACAATATCGTCAATCATACATTTAGCCCTACCGTCAAAGTAACGACAATAGAGATGCATCTGTGGAGAGATCAGACAAACATGTGTTTCCTGCAAACTTTTCAGTACTTGCAGGAGCAATAGTGTGAGCAAACTGCAGCTGTAATTTTTCCAGAGAACATCCAACCATGGTGTATGATTAAATGATGATGACATCCTCTAGAGTAAAATTTTTTGGTGGTGAAATAGTCCACCATTCGGATCTCCTGGCGGGGACTCTTCAGGATTTCGTAATCAGTAAGAACAAAATCGAGTTTGCTGCCAAAGGAGTGACCTAGTATCAGGTCCCGGTGCCTATAATTTCGACGCTTTGTAGTGTTGTCGACTGACGTTTCCGGCCACAGGTTGCTGTACTCGATTTGTTCCTCGAGAAACCCTAACAACCCGTCGAACTTTGTCGCAAAATTTCTAGCACACCTTGTATGGAGAAGCTCTATTAGTTCACTGAATTTGAAGGCAATATCGTAGGAAAGTAAGGGAAAGTAAACGAGGATCAATTGGGTTATGTGGTACTGCGAGAAGAATTTGAAAGAGCACTCAAACACAAAGTCGAAACAAGGCCTCCGGAGTAGACGACATTGCATCAGAACTACTAATATCCTTGAGATAGCCAGCCATGACAATACTATTCTACCTGGTACACAAGATAAGTGGCTAGAGGAAATATCCTCAGACTTCAAGAAGAAATTTCCAAGGAAAGCAGATGCTCACAGTTGTGAATTTTACCGAAGTATTAGTTTAATAAGTGATGGTTGCATAACAATGACATAAATTATTTACAGAACAATGGAGGAACTGGTAGAAGAAAACCTTGCCGAAGAACGGTCTCACTTCTAGAGAAATATATAAACATGTGAGGTACCACTGACCTTACAACTTCTCCTAGTGGGTAGATCAAATAAAGCAAACTACTGTATAACTTTTGTAAACTTAGTGAAAAATTACGAAAATGTTGACTGATATACACTCTTCGAAATTCGGGAAGTAGAAGGTCTAAAATACAAGAAGTGAAAGGTTATTTACAATTTGTACAGAAGTCCGACGGCAGTTGTAAGAGACAAAGAGTATGAGAGGGAAACAGTTGTTGAGATCTCAAGACGGCCAGTAGGGGGTTTAAGAAAATTGTGGCACAGTTTACATTGTTGCCAGATTTCCACCCTGCCCCCAACCCCTGAAGTCATCGATGATATCTTGCGTTGTTGCTAGATTTCTCACCCTTCCACACCTCCCCCTCCCTCTAACCTCACAATCAAAGATTAAGTTCCAAGATGCCTACTGTAGCCCAATTGCCCTAGGTGTGAAATGATCAGAAATTTAAAAGGATGGGAAATTCAAAGTAGACCAGTTGTCTCTAGTACAAATTGGTGAGAAGTTCAAAAATCCAAAATGTGCAATTGTGCTACTATCTTTCCCCAGCCCTATGATGTTTCAGTCCAAGATGGAGATCCAGTGTAATGGAGCTGAGATTATTGGCATAGCCTACATAGTTGCCAACTCACTTGTGCTAAATGTAGGGTCTCAAGAGCTGACATGTTGTAAGTTTAAAACTGTGTGCTGTTTAAGCACTTTTAGTTTCTGTGTAATAGGATGGGAACAACTGCATCTTTACAGAAACAAATGTCACACTGGGAGGTGTAATTCACACCCCCACTGTTAGTGCCTTTGTGCCCAGTGAGAAGATGTGCACGTCACACTGCTACGACTGCCATCAGCCACCCGACCTCATGGGCACTTACATCCAGCCAGTTAGGCAATACACCTTGTCATACTGGGCCACCACTGAGTGCAGTGGAATTTGTAACTATAACATGCTGGGCATACTGGATCCACTGACTGCCTCCCATGCTGTGACCCAGCTGTGTGATGTCACTTGTTCTCTAACAGCTAACATAACCTGACAGACCAGATCCATGTTCTAGTAGTGCATGCTGTGGGATTCCAGTAACTGTAATGTCTAGACCTGTAGAATCTCTGTGATGCCAAAGTCTTCCCTGTTCTCTGCAGCTAACATAGGAAACCAGTTATCAGCTTTCATCAGAAGCATTTCTAAGATCTTAAACACATTCCAATTTTAAAAGTGGACAGTAGACTACTTTTCTGGAACAAAACCATGGGAGCTATTCTGTCGACATTATCAACACTCCAACATGTGAAAGCACTTCGGTATATCCATATTTCTGTGTTGACCACTGCATGGGCAACCAGCAGTTGTCACAACTGCTGTGTGTGAAGTTGGATACGGATATGGGGGCGAGATCTGTCGTTGTGTTTCACGTATTTAAGCCAATCGTGACCTGATGTGTAGTTAGTAGTAGTAGTGGTAGTAGTAGTAGTAGTAGTAGCTTTATTCATCTGTAGATCTCTTTTTGCAAGGATATAGGACATATCAAAGTTCTTACAAATTTAGACCAATTTAAAATAATATAATTCGTATACACATACATTTACAGACTTCTAGTTAGAGACAATCATTAGATTTGTCCTTGTACACTACACTTTTTTACAAATAACTTATTTTTCGTATCCCGCCTGGAAGGCGGCGCGTGGGTAGGAGCAGGAAAAGGTAAAACACGTCGGTACTGCGAGTGAGTAAAAGTGGTTTACTGGTGTATGAATATTTACAGAGGCATACATAACTTTGTACGTAGGTGCGAAACTGAAACGAAGTGTCCTGGCTGTCTGCTCTTCATCAAATGGGGTCAATCTACAGTGGTGCTCGTAGAGCTGAACAGCTCCTGCTAGAGGGCGCTGTCGTCGTCTGTCGTAGTGCCAACTTAACTGGAAACTACACAGTGGCATCCTAGATATCGATACCACATTATTAAATAATGTAATGCCACACTGTTCACTCATATCTCACTATCAGTCAATGCACACACTATACATTCATTGTTTCATAACACTTCACTGACTACACACACAAATACCCATACACACACTGGTGATCTCTGGGCCATTTTCTATTCTGCAACTTCCCATTTGTTATCCTGAAAAACTGAGTCAGCATCCCTCTGTAATGAGTGAGATGTTGAGCTCAGAAAGAGGAAGAGGTGTTAGTATTGTACAATGCATAGCTTGGGAGTAAGTTTTTCTAGAAAAAGGAAAGGAACGAAAAAACATAGTGTGAAGGTATTATGTGGAATTTTGGATGTTTTATAATCATTATAATTATTTATTTGTACAACATTTTTTTACAAAACCCCTACTCTGTTTTATCTAAGTAATACTTCAATTTATAAAATCTATTGCATAACAGGTACTTTTTAGCTGCCTTTTTAAATAAGTGAATTTTTGCAATTTCTTTTATCTCTTTTGGTAACTTACTGTATCGTTTTATTCCTCGGTAGAAGTTGCTGTTTTGAGTTTTATGTTTATTTTTTCTTGTAAAATGTAAGTTGAGTACAGCTCTTGTTCCATGGTCATGGGCAGAACAGTTTGTGCTGTAATTACCAATGTTACTTTTGATGTGTAGAACTGACTGGTAAATGTATTAACACAGAGCAGTTCAAATCCCCAGTGTTTTGAACAGATTTTTACAATGAGTTAGACTACCATTTTTGGTTATGATTCTTATGGCTCTTATATGGAGTTTGAAAATTGTGTTCATATTTTGTGCATTTGTTCCCCAAAAAAGAATGCCATAGCTAAGAATTGAGTGGACATATGAACAGCATGTAACGATAAGACACTGCGTGTTGCACACTGATGATAGGATTATAAGGGCATAACATGCTGATGACATTCCTTTTGCAATTACCTTTGTGTATTCACACCACTTCAACTGAGAATCAATATTCATTCCTAGAAATTTTGCATTTGTTACACAGTATATAGAGGTACCATCTACATTTAATTTAACATTATCATTTTCCTTCTTCAAACTGAAACTCATGGCATTAGTTTTCTTTATGTTCAGTGTCACTTTAGTGCTTATTGACCAATCATAAACTTCCTTGAGAGCTTCATTTGCTTTCTCTGCAAGGGTGCAAAGAAATCTCTTGTTTTCTCAGCGACTATAATATTGCTGTCATCAGCGAAGAGAATTTTTTCACATGAGTAACACCACTGGGAAGGTCATTGATGTATATCAGGAACAGTATTGGTCCTAACATGCTACCTTGCAGAACCCCTATATTAATGTATTTTGGTTCTGATAAGTGTTTTACTAAATGTTTAGATCTATTTGAAGTATGTGTTATTTCTACTTTTTGTACCCTACCTGCTAGTATGATCGAAACCAGTCATTAGTCACCCCTGTTATTCCTAATGCTTATAATTTATTTAATAGAATCTTGTGGTCAACTGTATCAGAGGCCCTAGAAAGATCCAAAAATGGGCCTGTGACACACTAATCTTTCTCAAGAGCATTACTTACAACCTTTGTGAATTCTGCTATGGCTGACTCTGTATTTTTGCCACTTTGGAAACCAAACAGTGATTTGCTTAAAAGATTGTATTTATTCAGATAATTCATTAATCTGTCAATCATAACTGCTTCCATTATTTTTTAGAATAGTGACAGCAGGGAAATTGGCTGGTAATTTTCTGTGTCTTCTGCATTACCTTTCTTAAATAAAGATACAACTCTTGCCTGTTCTAATTGCTCTGGAAATATCACTGATGTGAAGGATTCACTTATTATATTTGTTAAGGGGCCTCGTATAATCTCTATGCATTGTTTCAGTACACACATTAGTACCTCATTTAAGCCTATTGAGTTTTTATTTCTTGGTTTTTGAACAGTTTTATTGACTTCATTCTCTGTTCTCTGTGGTTGGAAGTAACATCATTGTATTTAGTGCAACATTATTTACAAGTGTTATATTTGTTTTGTGCAATTTTTGCTGCAACTTTTCTGTAATACTTGAAAAACGCTCGTTTACATAGTTTGCTAAGTATTATGGATCATTTATTACCTTATCCCCTGCCTTAGCAGTATGTTATTCTGGGTTTCTTTGCCTCACTCCGTTTCCTTTTTTATAACATCCCAGTCTGCTTTGCTTTTATTCTCTGCATTATATATTTTTTGTCATTAAATGACTTTTTTGCAGCAATCAGCACCTTCCTATAGATCTTTTTGTGCCTGTGACACACTCATCTTTCTCAAGAGCATTACTTACAACCTTTGTGAATTCTGCTATGGCTGACTCTGTATTTTTGCCACTTTGGAAATCAAACAGTGATTTGCTTAAAAGATTGTATTTATTCAGATAATTCATTAATCTGTCAATCATAACTGCTTCCATTATTTTTTAGAATAGTGACAGCAGGGAAATTGGCTGGTAATTTTCTGTGTCTTCTGCATTACCTTTCTTAAATAAAGATACAACTCTTGCCTGTTCTAATTGCTCTGGAAATATCACTGATATGATAGAAATTCAAGAATTCTGGATCACTGCGACTCTTTTTCATGGAACTAAGGTATTTAAGTGTTTGGGAGGACTTCTTAATACCTGCTGTTATCCATCTGTTTTTGTGAGATGTTGATACAGACATTCATACTTTTGGAAATGCTTTTTCAAAGTTCATTTGAAATCATATGGAGAATTTAGAGAATTTCATATTCGCATTGGTCTCCTTATACACTTCATCCCAACATACTCTAAGCAAGTATGCATACATGTAGATATTCTTTCCGCAAAACATACAAACAGAATTTAGATCATTGGCATTTGTGACTGGCTGCGGAATGGTTTACTGCCACTAAAGCACATCTCACGTCAGTACCTTGGAAACAAGAGAAATAAAGGATTACGTGGAAGCACATAGTCCTTTCCCTATCACTAAAGTATGGACACTTGATGGTTAGATACTGCAGAGCACATTTCAAATAGATTCAAAACTAGCTGTACAGCGACGATCATTCAGGTTTTTTGACTGATGACAATATTATTCTCTAATTAACACTGATTTTCGCTGTAGATAGGCTTTGGTACAGTAGATATTTGTCAGTAGCCACACCCAAAGCTAGTTCTAGATGGTCAGTATGATTAGTAGTGGAAGTGAAGAGAGCAACGTAGCATTCGTTAACAGTGATCAAAGTGCACACCTCAAGAATGTAAATGTCCTAACGCCGTTATTAATGTATGTTCCGTCAGTGCCTTTCTGAAGTCAAGTCCTCCCACATATCATCCATCCTGTATCTTCAAGTCTAAGAATACCCAAATTTTTACCCAAGGACTCTACACTCGGCCAACTCACCCATTCCACCATACGCTGGCCACGTGAAGGCACAGCCTCACCCCTCCTAAGGAGGACACTGAGCTATCTTTAATTTCACTTCCACAGTGCTCGCTGACCCAGTTTGGAATGTGGATACCCAATAGACATCTATGCACTAGCTGCTAATAGATGCAGCATAAGAATTTTCACGAACATCCATTGAGAACTCGAGGGTCTAGATGCCACTGCTGCATGGCCTGTTGGGACCAGGCTAATGGCAGTCCAATCATGGAGTGCAGTATCTTTCACTAATACAGATTTTTGTTGTAGACAGGCTCTGGCACAACAGAAATTTGCCAATAGTTGTAGAGATCAATATAGTATTTTTTTTTATAGAGCGCACTGTGAAAGGTTTCCGTGATCGTCATCGGTCGGTGGGGTGTAGGACTTCTGTTTGATGGCATGGTGTGTTTTCGTCTGCCTTATATGGCAAAATTTCATCTCTGTTCGCACGTGATAATGCTAGAATATTGCACTTCGACTACTATTAAGTCACTGCTGATGACATTTCTACGTCAAGAATTCGTCACAAAAAGCAGAATCCATCCAGTATTGCATAGTATTTTCGAAAGACAGCTGTACCTTGTGAAGTCAAAGACCGCTTCTTTGAGGGATACGAGGATCACTGGATATTTTTGTACCATCCAAATCTCTGAATGTCTCAAGAATTGTACAGTCTTCTGATGTTGGACTTCGGGAGGATCCGTGAGCCATGAAGTTTAAGTATCACTGTAATGAAGATGAACGTTGATATTTCACAGGTAGGCGTCCTGAGAATACAGCTGTGGGACTGTCTTGCTTAGGACAGTGGGACCATTCAGGTGGAGATGTGCTGTTCATGATTTCGCTACTAGATTCCGGACAAAGATTTTCCAGCAGTTTGCGTAATTTTGCATCCAACCTAGAGCAATCGCTCAATCCGTCCACAAAGTTTCTTTCCTAAGCTTGCCATTAGTATCTCGACAGAAGTACTGTGAATGTCTTTTACCTGCAAGCAACACGAATAATTCTAGACGTAATGGAGTGACACTTTTGGTTGAAGAAAGTCTTCCCTTTCTACAGACTAGATGAATAGTGGCGTCACAGGTTTGCGCTGAAAGATATGAAGGGCTTATTTCGATAGTGGTGCAAGTCCATTTATGTTCATTGTGATATACAGGGTCCTAAAGTTAAATGAGCGCTGAAAAATCTGCAGTTGAGATACCAGAAATATTCAAGCATATGGCTTCTTGCTAGAGATGAACCTTCTTTCTGTTGGTTTGGATCATTAATTTCAGAAGCATCATAGGCAGAAAAGTGGAGGTAATTGACTTGTTCCACTACTAAAATAAGCCCTTCATATATACCAGCATAGTAACGTCACAGGTTTTCGATCAAAGATATACGCCAACATAGTAAACACATTCACAAGCATCGCAGAAGACTAGCAGTTCAGAGGCATATATCCATCGATAGGTGTGTATCTCATGGGAAACCCAGAGGGCAGAACACCAGAGCGACCAGCAATGAATGATGTCAAAAGACAGACTCCTTCCACGGGAGTGTAAACAGTTGACGGAGACGTTGGGAAGAACGTGGTTCAAGATGTGGGCGGTATATATGTTTAGTAGTTAACTGACAGCATACACTACCTTTACAGACGTGACAGAAGTTGTCATAAATTTCACCAGACTAGAATCTTGTAGCTATAAACCTTACACAATGTTGAAAAAATCTTATGGTGTGCTCTGAAACACCCAATACTATGCTAAAATCCCAGTCAGTGAGGAGCTGTTACACTGCACTCCACATAACGGTATATGATTGTCAGCAGATAGAGCGTCTAACGAATGGGGGCTTCCAAGTCCTTGCACGTTTCCAGAGTAAGTGGCATCAGATGTCAGACGGTTCCTGTAAATTGCAGACGTTCACTAGTGACGCAGATGTGCTCTCTGACGAATCTGGTGGCCATAACAAAATAGCTTCTTTCAGCAAGGTCGTTACTGACTTATACCTTCATCATTATGAGCTAGTATTTTGTCACTGATGATCTCGATGAAGAGAGTTCGTTAAACTTCCATTATCCTTCCTATAAACAGAAAGAGCTTCTTTCAAGCATACCAGATGCTACAGAGAAGTGTAGTTTACTTCTTTGTTTCGCAGAATTTAACGTAAATATAGAATGCACCAGGATTTTTCATTTTCGTTTCGTAGTAGGTGAATTCTGTGTCGAAATCATTGAATTTATTGTCAAAATCAGTGAATTTTGCTTGGAAATAACAGAATTTTGTGTCGAAACCAGTGAATTTTTTGTGCCAAACTTGATGCGTATGTGGGGGGTAACTTAGAAATATACAGTGAAGCACTTACAGATGCTGGTGTATAAATACGTTTGCCAGAAATAGCTGCCATTGCATTCCTACATAACAATAGGCTGCTGTGCACTACTAAAATTGGAACATGATTAAGGTCTTTGAAATGCATCTGGTAAAAGCCAGTAAGAGGTTTTCTATATCAACCAGAAATAGAACCGGGAAAATACGAGTGTCACAAATGTTCTGCAGGCGTGGACACGACAGTAATTGGAATCTCACAGTATACACTTCTGATGCAAGCATCTGGTATGCTACCCCACACTAACTACTAGAGAACCAGTGACGCCACACAGCTAGGGCATAATAGATGGAGTAGTCTTTGGCCACAACACACAGTCATTCCACAGTTATAATTCAGTCTTCACTGTGCTCAGTGGGGTACTTGCATCACAAGGTGTGTTGCCTAATTGGCTCTTTGCACAACACCCACAAAGTGCAGTACCTGTTGGCGATCATAATGGACCTGTTCATGGTGCTACAGGGGCGGTGGTAGCGGTGCTAGAGTGGCCCTCCTAGTGTGGCATTAGTTTAATAAAGACTATGTTCCTATCCTAATACTACTACTGTTACTACTACAACACACACACACACACACACACACACACACACACACACACAAACACACACACTCACACACACACTGTAAATGTTGAAACAGCACACAGTCCTCAACTTATAGCAAGTGAGCTCTTGGTATTCTAAACTTACGACAAGTGACCTAGCAATCATGCAGACTGCACCAGTGAAATGGGAAGACTTGGCAACCATACAGGCTCTGACAGTATCCCCAACATATGACATCCTCGCTTAGATAGCGATCTGGGAACCACGCAGGTTGCGCCAGTGGGCTGGGAAATCTAACAACTATGCAGACTGTGCAAGTGTCCTCAGATTCACCACCTAGGACTGCCATCGTTTATTCTGACATCATAGGGCTAGGTAAAATCCAGTATGATGATTGCCCATCTAGGATTTTTTGAATTTATTACCCATTTGTACTAAGGACTATTGGCTGATTACCAATTTCCCACAATTTTTGAATTCCTCAGCATTTTATACTTTTAGTAATAGTGTTAGGTCAGCCATCTTTGGCCGTCATCTTGTATTTTGATATCAGAGGTTTGGAGGAGGAGAGGGGGAGAAATCAGATAACAATGGTTGATGTCATTTATGATGTCACTGATAACATCAATGGGTGCGAGAGGAATATCTAGCCACTGTACAGACTGAACCAGAACACACTTAGTTCCACCACCATAGACTGTCCCCTATGTTATTTAATCCGTACACTGAGCAAATAGTAAAGAAAACCAAAGAAAAACTTGGAGAAGGTGTTTAAGTTGAGAGAAGAGAGATAAAAATTTGAAGTTTACGAGTGACGTTATAATTTTGAGCGCTTACCATCTGCGTTGGGCCCACGCATTAATTCGTGTTAAATAATCTAACCTATCATCAGTA
This sequence comes from Schistocerca piceifrons, assembly GCF_021461385.2. Lineage (NCBI taxonomy): Eukaryota > Metazoa > Arthropoda > Insecta > Orthoptera > Acrididae > Schistocerca > Schistocerca piceifrons. The sequence goes on from NC_060139.1 coordinate 106,979,265, forward strand.
TACTTGCGTAACTTTTCCAAACTTGATAATTTATTGCTTACATTATAACAGTTGATCCATAATAGAATATCTTCGTAAAAAACGTCCCTAATTTTCGAGCAAGAATAATCTGTTTCTTACTCTGTCCGTCGACTATAACGGCGTGAAACGCAAAACGAACACAATTATTTCCGTTTATCCACCAGCGCATTACAAATCGATCTCTCTTCATCTACACTCTTTTAGATCTTCACGGCATGTCATATTTTGTATTGGGAGTTTCTACAGCTCCATTGCCTTCTGTAAATGTACGCAAAAAATAGAGTATGTTTAAATCTCGCCTGCTAATGCTCACATAATTAAATCGTAATACATATTTCTGTAAAAAATGCAGACGTTTTGTGTGGGTCCTGAACTCGAAAAATGTAAAAATTACCAGTAAGGTACTGTAATAACTATGTTGTAATCATGACGGGATCGAAGTTCCTTGATTTAGTTTTTTTAAGATATTCCGTTCCGTAGAATAATATGCTGAACACTACATTATCACTGGTTAGTCTCGAGTTAATTCTCACTTGCATAGCTAATCGGTACGATAATTTAATTTTGTAATCAAATAAGAATCTTTACTTTTAGACCAAAATATCACAATCGTTGCCGATGGTCACTATTAAGTCTCCATACTTAGTTTATCAGTAACAATAAATCTCTTCTTTAACTGTACGACGACTAAAAACTAGACGCTTCCTTGTAACAGCATAAATAATATTTGAGATTATCGTCGTTTGTTAGTATTGTACAGTAAGTGATCAGTGCTAACTTTTCACAGAAGTACACACGTTGACTTACTCAGCGCTACATTATTTCCTAAGAGAATGAACAGAGTCAGCAGCATAAGTCAACACGTAATTTAAGAACGTTAATTAGCGATATACTGCACGAAAGAACGCTGTAATATTTATCCAGGTAATGAACGCTAGAAATGAAAGTAAATATGACCTTTTCCTCTTCACAGGAGCTTGTTAATCTGACAGCAATTACATCCTTTATATTGCTTCTTGCAGATAAACAAATTCACACTTCATTTTCTTAAGGCATACTTTCCAGGTAATTTATTCAACTGTCAATTCTGTTAACTTCATTCGAATACTTTTCCTTGTGGAATTCGAAGTTTTTAACAAACATATCAGCTGCATTGACCTAAAGCAATTCCAGTTGATATAGCCCAGTGAATCAGCCTGATCGAACTAAATTCAGTGACCGTTAATAGAAACCCGATCTGATCTACCTGCGAGGTGGATACTATTTGATCCATCTGGTATTATAGATGGATCGTGGTGGATAAAATCAAATGATTAATCCTGACAGTTTGCTAAGTGGGTCGAAGGAAACTGTCTGTCGACCGAGACTCGAACTTTGGACCTTTACCTAAATCGGACAAGTGCTCTACCGACTACTTTACAGAATTTCTCCTGCGAAACTTGCATTTTCGTTCTAGAGCTAAAAATAGTTCACTTCATAAAATACTGAAGTGTCATTTTTAATTTCTGAATTTTTCGTCTTTTATTGTTTGCATTCGAAGCGTCGTTTGCATGTTTACCTTCAGGTATTCTGGCAGTAAGCGACTTAATATCAACTTGATTTGCAGCACTATACATATCCTCAGTAATGTCATGGCCAGACAACTGAAGAATTCAAAGACCAGGATATCGTGTATCATAAATAAACTTCTTTTTTGTTAAGCAGGCAAGATACTGCTGAGTTTGTCCGCAGCTCGTGGTCGTGCGGTAGCGTTCTCGCTTCACGCACCCGGGTTCCCGGGTTCGATTCCCGGCGGGGTCAGGGATTTTCTCTGCCTCGTGATGACTGGGTGTTGTGTGCTGTCCTTAGGTTAGTTAGGTTCAAGTAGTTTTAAGTTCTAGGGGACTGATGACCATAGATGTTAAGTCCCATAGTGCTCAGAGCCATTTGAACCATTTTGAACTGCTGAGTTTGACAATCGGCTCGTGCCCTCCCTTCATGATTGAGGCCTCCTGCATTATCCTAAATCACTTCAGGCGAATTCCAGGAAGCTTCCCTGTAGAAGGCCAATCTCAGTTTCCACCCATATCGTTACCGATCTGAGTTAGTACCCTGTAATGGTATCAATGATATCTCAGAAATTGTCATTCTTTACTTGCTGCCTACGTCAGCAATCAATGAGAAAACAAGCGAAACTTGATCCCAAAGTAGAGGTTATTGGCGTCAGCATACTAGGCATTCTACTGATGTCATACACTCCAAAGGCAAAATTGTGCTTGTTAGATTGAAGGTCACTGACCTCACCCTCGCCTCACCCTCTAATGTCAACGTTCTAGGAATCTCTGTTCTGGTGCTGAGACAATTGTGCTTTTGGCCAGTCATCGAGGACTCCATTGATCGCCGGCCGAAGTGGCCGTGCGATTAAAGGCGCTGCAGTCTGGAACCGCAAGACCGCTACGGTCGCAGGTTCGAATCCTGCCTCGGGCATGGATGTTTGTGATGTCCTTAGGTTAGTTAGGTTTAACTAGTTCTAAGTTCTAGGGGACTAATGACCTCAGCAGTTGAGTCCCATAGTGCTCAGAGCCATTTTGAACTCGATTGATCATGTCATCACGCTCTCGACCAATAGCTGTGGAGCCCCACTGCTCCCAGCCAATTTACTCTGTATTCTAGCTCAGTGCCCTGTGATGACAGAACCATAACCCCGATGTGTTCAAAGGAGTCCGAACGATCTATTAATAATGCGCTGCTGCTCTCGGCCAATATCCACTGGGTCCCGTTGCTCTCATGCAATTTGCTCTCCATTGTATGTCTATGCTCTGCAGTGAAAGGATCAGATGTGGGTATTATGGCAAAACATATTTTTATTATTATTCCAATTACGTGAGTTTCGATATTCAAGGTCTGTACACTGTAGTGAGAAGACCATTAGCAGCAGAGTCAAAAAAATGGTTGCCAGTATTACTACAATTTATCAGGTCGGACACTTTGACATTATAAATGAAAGACAATGTAGGATATGCTGCAAAATGGTGATAAATATGAACGGAACATATTTTAACATAACCGTGTGTGAATAATAACGTCACGGTGAATTCCACACACCTGTTTTTCCTCCTGACGAACAGTGTGTGACTGTAGGCTATCACACAAAAAATGCTAGCCAATATTATTATAAGTCATGACTGCCTTCAAGTTTTGTATTTTAACTAACACAATTAGCAGTAAATAATTCGGTACTTTATATATATCTTGCTTATTTTTTTACACAAATACCCGCTCAAAGTACGTCAAATAAACCACTGCTTTGAATGATTAATGGAAAATGTCATATAAAGATGTGAAACAAATACTAACAAAGAGATAGAGGGGCTGGGCAGTACTTACCTCAGCTCAGTACAGCCGATAGATACACACAAAACAGAACCAAAAATTTTTTACGTTCCTAGCTTTCGGAACAAATGTTCCTTCATCGGGGCAACATAACCTGGGTTGTGAGTAACTGAATCTACTTTCCCTTCTTCCCTTTCTTTCCCCTCTCTCCTCCCCGATGAAGGAACATTTGTTCCGAAAGCTAGGAACGTAAAAAATTTTTGGTTCTGTTTTGTGTGTATCTATCGGCTGTTCTGAGCTGAGGTAAGTACTGGCCAGCCCCTCTATCTCTTTGTTAGTATTTAAACCACTGCTTTGAGGCGACCTGCCTTACATTGCCTCCGCTCATCCTTCAGTGTTCATTTATATTAATATTAGGGTACTGTGATCTACACTAGTCGTTAGCGATCGGGGTAGACAGAGTGAGCCGCTAGCGTTTGTACGCTGTGAGGAACACACACAAACACACACACACACAAACACACACACACACACACACACACACACACACACACACACACATATGCAGAAGCAGCAGCAGCAGCATGTAGGAGTTGTGCAGCATAAACGAAAGTTGGTAGGCGAGTTTCCAGATCTGAAAGAAATGTCTATCCAAATTTCCCGCCAGCAGCATAAAGTGGCGCTAATAGTTGAAAAAATGGTTCAAATGGCTCTGAGCACTATGGGACTTAACTTCTGAGGTCATCAGTCACCTAGAACTTAGAACTACTTAAACCCAACTAACCTAAGGACGTCGCACACATCCATGCCCAAGGCAGGGTTCGAACCTGCGACAGTAGTGGTCGCGCGGTTCCAGAATGTAGCGCCTAGAACCGCTCGGCCACTTCGGCCGCCGCTAATACTAGAGGTTTGCATTAAGTACACAGCGTAACTGTCGTGAGCGTCAATGAGCTTGAGATTGGGTGTGGTGTGTTGATAATAGTGAAGAATGCCTTTAAGGTGACAAAGACACCTTTATCAACATCTCTCTAAGTTTGAATGAGGTTGTGTGATATGGCTACGAGATGCTGGATGTTCCTTCAGCGATATTGCGGAAGGACTTGGCAGGAATGTAGCTACTAAACATGACTGCCGGGAGCAGTGGTCGCGAGAATGTAGGGTCGCCAGAAGACCGGGTTCCGGACGCCACCTAGCACTGCCGAGGAGGACAGTCGTGTTTGACTTGTGGCGCTGGTGCATCGTACTGCATCTGCAGCAGCACTTTGAGCAGCGGCTGGCACCGCAGTGACACAAAGAACTGTTACAAATCGGTCACATCAAGAACAGTTGCGTGCCAGACACCCTGTAGCGTGTATTTCACTCTCCCTAAACAACCATCATGTTAGACTTCGGCGGTGTCAAAGGACAGCACACTGGAGGGCAGGGTGGAAATCTGTTGCGTTTTCTGATGAAAACTGGTTCTCACTCTATGCCAGTGACAGCCGTCTGTTGGTTAGGAGGAGACCATTTAAGGGCTACAAACCAACCTGTCTGCGTGATAAACATAGTTGACCTACACCTGGAGTTATAGTCTGGGGTGCGATTTCGTATGACAGCACGAGCACTCACGTGGTTATCCTACGCGCCATGATTGCAAATTTGTAAGTCTATCTGCTGATTCGATCTGTTGTGCTGCTATAGATGAACAGCATTCCACGAGATGTTTTCCAACAGGATGACGCTCGTCGACATAATAGTGTTGTAACCCAACTTGTACATATGTATGTATCAAGTCGGGGCGGGTATGGTAGTTGGAGTTAGACGCATGGAACATTCCATTTCGGAAAACTGTCAGAGAATTCAATACTTCCTGATCTACAGTGTCATGAGTGTGCCGAGAAGAGAATTGTAGGCATTACCTCTCACCACGAACAACGCAGTGCCCGACGACTTACACTTGAGGACCGAGACCAGCGGAATTTGCGTACAGTTGTCAGTGCTAACAGACAAGCAACACTGCGTGAGTAACCGCAATAATCAGTGTGGGACGTACGACGAATGTATCCGTTACGGCAGTGCGGCAAAATTTGGCGTTAATGGGCTATGGCAGCAGACGACCGACGCGACATCCTTTGTATGTATGTATGTATGTATGTATTAAACTGGGCACCTAGAAACAACAGAGAGGCTTCGTCGCGCCGTAGCCCTCAGTGGTGCACAGCCCCGCAACAAGCCACAGCAGTCCACCCACCCCACCGCCACCCCACACAGAACCCAGGGATATTGTGCGGTTCGGCTGCCAGTGGACCCCCCCCCTCCCTCCTCCTGGGAACATCTCATATCAGACGAGTGTAACCCCAGATGTTTGCGTGATAGAGTAATTTATGGTGTACGCGTATGTGGAAACGATGTTTGCGCAACATCGCGGACACAGTGTAACTGAGGCGGAATAAGGGGAACCAGCCCGCATTCGCCGAAGTAGATGGAAAACCGTCTCAAAAACCATCCACAGGCTGGCCGGCACACCGGACCTAGACACAAATCCGTCGGGCGGATTCATGCCGGGGACCAACACGCCTTCCCGCTCGGGAAGCAGCGCGTCACACCGCGCGCTTACCCGGGCGGGCAACCCAGCTTGATCTACAGACTGTCGACATGTTGCCTTGGCCTACACGATCACTAGATCTATCTTCAGTCGAGCATATGTGAGACATAGCAGGACGACAACTCCAGCGTCATCCACAAACAGCATTAACATTTCCTGTACTGACCGACCAAGTGCAACAGGCATGGAACTCCAGTTCATCAACTGACAAGCAGCACCTGTAAAATATACTGCCTGCAGATTTGCATGCTTGCATTCAACATTCTGACAATTACACTGGTTGTTAATGCACCAGCATTTCACATTTGCAATGGCTTATCTCGCGCTTGTATTAACGTGTGGTCTTGCCAACTTGATCACATAAATATGTTATCTAGACAAATGTAATCTCGAAATTTAATTACTCTACATTGATTATTTCATGCTGTAGCGATTTTTTTCTGTCGGAATAGTTGAAGCAGCGTAGAATGAAATACATGTACCTGTCATCCTAGTTCGACTCGATGCCCAGCCGGTTCAAAATGGCTCTGAGCACTATGGGACTTAACATCTGAGGTCATCAGTCCCCTAGAACTTAGAATTACTTAAACCTAACTAACCTAAGGACATCACACACACCCATGCCCGAGGTAGGATTCGAACCTGCGACCGTAGCGGTCGCGCGCTTCCAGGCTGGTGCGCCTAGAACCGCTCTGCCACTCTGGCCGGCTGCCCAGCCGGGTTAGAGCGATAGTAGTTTCGCAGCCTGTATTGCCTCGGCTCACCTACGAATGTAATTGAACATGAAACTTCCTGGCAGATTAAAACTGTGTGCCGGATCGAGACTCGAACTCGGTACCTTTGCCTTTCGCGGGCAAGTGCTCTACTTGCCCGCGAAAGGCAAAGGTACCGAGTTCGAGTCTCGGTCCGCACCCAGTTTTAATCTGCCAGGAAGTTTCATATCAGCGCACAATCCGCTGCAGAGTGAAAATCTCATTCTGGATAATTGGACATGTAATACGGCAGCCTCAGTTGCAAATAGAAACCAATCGGTATGCAGGCTGCAGCCAAAATAATTCGGCCTTCTTCAGAAGCCAGTGACACTAAACTATTTCATGCTAAAGTTTGGACATGTCAAGTATAAAACTGTAGCACCATAGTAACCAGTCATAAATCTGCATTACTTGTGCTGAAGAGAACCATCATGCCCCACTGCGCGGACCTAAGGTTTAGTTCGGGCGCAGCTCTCGCTGCCTACCGACCTCGTCCGCACAGTGGGGCCTGCTGTTTCTCCTCAGTCCAAGTAATGTAGATTTATGACTGGTTATTTTTTTTCTTTTTTGGTGTGGTGGTGGTGCTGAAGTCTGATCAACTTCGTTGATTTTTACTTCTGTAGGGAATAGAAAGGGTAAAAATTTTCGCTTTCAGCTTTAGTTTGGGCACACAGAAGGGTCCTTTAACTCACTGCTTTTCGTGTGTGTTTGAAAACATGTGTGTAGAAGCGCTAAAGGACTTTATGTCCTTAAATTATGGAGAATTACGTAGGGATATCATTTACGGAGGCTCTAATACTATCGCCTTCGGTACTTTATATTTGTGGTTGCGTAAGGGTTCTACCGTACGTACTGTGGTGAGTTGTGGTGTACTGTCGCGTATCATGGCCGCCTTCCGAAATAAGGTTCGAGCCTTCTCCTTGACCTTGTCTGAGAGGTAAGATTCGCTTAAGGCTCGATGAATGTCATGATTCCGGATCCAACATTGGGCTCCAGTGATCCATCGTAGGCATGACTGGTTACCACTGTGCTACAGTTTTATACTTGACATGGCCAAACTTTGGCATGCAATAGTTTAGTGTCACTGGCTTCTGAAGAAGGTCAAATTATTTTGGCTGAAACCTGGGTACAGATTGGTTTCTATTTGCAACTGAGGCTGACGTTTTACGTGTTACAATTATCACAGTTGCTGACAGGGCTGCACAGTGTTAAAAATTCTTACAAATGTAATCACGTAGCCTTCGTACTACATGGTACAGATACAGTGAGTGGCGCTGGTTGCAGGTGCAGCAGGAGGAGGGGCGGCGGGCGGCGGCGCGCGCGGGCTGCGCCTTCTACGAGGTGTCGGTGGCGGAGGACAGCGGCGACCTGTACGCCGCCTTCGAGTCGCTGCTGCGCGAGATCCGCCTGGCGCAGCCCAAGGCGGCGCGCAAGTTCTCCGTCTCCAAGATGCTGGGCACGCTGAAGGCGGGCCGCGCCGCCAGCGCCGCCAACGTGAACAGCGTCAGCTGCGTGCCCGCCGGCGCCGGCGGCAGCGTCGTCGTGTGTCGCGGCGCAGACCTGCACCACCGGCGGCGCGTCCTGCGCCGGAGGCAGACCTTCAGCGCCACCGCCTCGCTCTGACGGCCGTCGCTGCCGGTGTTCACCTGCAGGGCCGCCTGCTCTCCGCTCTACACCAGGGCCGGCCAGACGCTGCACAGTGTGCAGCCGTGCGGAAGTGCTGCACATGTGCGCACGTGTGCGACATCTGTTATTAGACATGTGTCCCAAATGAGCGGCGGCGGCTCCACTTCCCTGTTTATGTGGTACAAGCAAGAGCGCAACATACCCAGTCTCGTTTACCCCTGGTAACCGTAACCTTAACAGAGAAGTATTGAGAAATGGCAGGTACTGTGAAAAAGCAAAGCACGGGAGATCTATGTTCTCAGTCGTTTAAAAATGACTGGGGACTGCAATTTTTTTTTTTTTTTTTTTTTTTTAGCCGTTGGAGGAAACTCACAGTGTTTGCTGTGCCGCCAATTGAAAGGCCCTACAACACATATTACAAAGACGAGTGTAGTGTACTCAAGAGTGAAGAACGGCAAGCAAAATTAAATGTCCTTAAGAAAATGGATGAGACACATCAACTCGATTATCATTTCTCATGACCAGTGATAAACGTGTTTGGATTTATTACTTTCATAATTAAAAATTATTATTTACTAACTGTGCATTATTGCCTCATTCTGCTCCATGTTACATTATTATCAGGAAAGTTGGTCATTAAACCGAATGTTCCAATGTATATTTACATTTAGGGTTTTTTTTTTTTAATGTGTGAAGGGCTACGCTCAGCTGAAGTCGATAAAACAAATTGTCGGTTATTATGCAGATTTCAGACGGAACTGATGAAAGATATAGCAATAATGGTATTGAAATAACAGGTGATCATTGAGAGGTCTGCGGTTATCATTCTGTTCAGAGGTCAGTGAGACAGAAATTATGTGGGTGTAACTGAGGGCACCGAGAATTAGTTATAGGAAACCTTGCATTAGTTTAATGTTATTTGAAATCACGAATAAGGTTCGTTGGAAGTCGCTAAGTGCTCTCTTTCTTAAATAGTAGATCAAAAACATTACGCGTATTTACGTGCCGTCAGTCGAGCTGCCTTAATAAAAACCCACGTTTGTTAACTGTATTACTTGTATTACTGGGTTAAACTGTTAACATAAAAGCGGACATCTCAATGAGTAGACTGTGACAGTATTTTAAATGTTTAATACGCGAAATACCTTCCCATGGTTGGGTTGCAAGCTGTGGAAAGAGCAATAGAATGCGCCGGTACATAGTATCTCAGAAAGTGGATAAAGCGACATCTGTGCGTAGAAACATGCACTACATGCACGCTGACGGCTGCGGCGTGCACGCTGTGACCCGGAAGTTGCACATATGCAGGAGCATCGCACGCGTGCAGAATTTCTGGCCGGCCCTGCTCTACACAGTTATTACCATTCTCTGATATACCCAGTACCTCGTAGGCTGGGTTCCAGTATGAAACAAGTTACTCAGTGGCACCCATTGTACCAAAGGCTACAGTGCTCTTCAGAGAGCGGCATGTGCGGTGGCTGGCAGAGGAACACTGTGGAACCTTCCACTGATGGAGACTCGCTGTCTACTTACTAAGTAGGCCATTGCATCAGTGTCTGTTATCCGGCTACCTAGTCGCTAAGTACTTTGATCGTGGGCTGCTAGCTGCAGCTATCTGTACAGCCTATATCATGTGCTGAACATTTTCTGGAGCGCACAGTGATGATCCCGTCAATCACTCTGAGTTTGCTCAATGCTGACCCAACTCAAAGAAGATACCTGTCCCCAGAATGACAGGAAATGGTGTTTTCCACAATTTTGAATGTCACCCTCTGACTTAGTTCCCTTAACAGGCACAACACTTAAATCAATCGTCACAGTTCTCCACGCGTAATTAGCAAAATGTATTTTTCTTGAAGACATTTAACTGTTACAACCAAATATAGAGACTTAGCGAACGGATTTGGTGAGAGCACACTGCTGGTAGATCTGTTATGCTTCACACGTGATATTCCACCAACTCCCGAGCAATATACGGGGTGTCTTGTAACTTCTATCGCGTGTATAATGATTAGTAATGCTCGTCTGGTCGGAAGTCATCTCCAATCGCTACTGGAGATGCAAGAGACGCCTTGCACCACCTTTTAGTAATGTGCGACGTTTCTGTACCCGAAAGGAATATTTAGATTATGGCTCTCTAATAAAACCCAGTAGAGAGTTCATATATCGGTCTACTCGAACCCTCCACTGCCCCAACCTGCACCCCCCCCCCCCCCCCCCTCCCAGCAGCCATATCGAAGATCTTAAGATAATATTTTTTTCCGGTTGCAGATTGCGTGAATTTAGAATAACATGAAAGTTTAATATAATGTCTTAAAACATTTAATTTATGGTAATTCTGCTCATAATCAGATGGATGGTACAAAATTGTTAGCTATTGTTTATAAGTAAGTTGATGGGTGGTTTAATGGTTGTGTGGTGATGATGAGGTCCCATAATCCAAGGAGCGTAGGGGACGACGCGGGAGACCTGCACCGCCAGGGCAAGGTCCTAGCGGAGGTGGTTTGCCATTGCCTTCCTCCGACCGTAATGGGGATGAGTGATGATTATGAAGACGACACAACACCAACCAGTCATCTCGAGACACGGAAAAATCCCTGACCCCACTGGGAATCGAACCCGGGACGCCGTGCGAGGGAAGCGAGAACGCTACCGCATGACCACGAGCTGCGGACAATGGTTGTGTGAAAAGGGAGGTAATATCAATAAGTGTAAGCTGGGCGTTGCGGGAAATTCGTAAACGGAGCTGCAACGTGTTTCGGGGGACGTAATTTACAAAATCAGTGGCGGGGTGGCAGGGTAAACCTGTCCTCCTTTTTGCGTGGCCTAGTAATGCCGTGTATCATATACTTAAGCATTCTGGCTCTATACAGGGCTAGCGAATCCGACCGACCGCCATATCATCGGCAGCCAATGACGTCATCGGATACAGTATGCAGGGGTTAGTGGTCAGCACGCCGTCCTCACGCTCGCTGTTGGGTTTCTTGCCCTTGGAACCGTTGCTGATCGGTCGAGTAGCTGCTCAGTGGCAGCACGTGGCGTAGTCCTCAAATCGCCAAAGACTTCATCACCATCTGCAGCCGGCGGCATCTCAAAGTAAACTGCTCGAAGAATTGCGTCATCTTTATGTCTGCCAACATCTGTGGGAGTAGATTGGAGGGGTATAGGGAATGAGAGAATAAGCTTTATCGAACTAACAAAATATATGTTTGCTGCGAAATCCAAACAACTCAGTAGCAAAAGTGATTATCTTTTAACACCTTTGAAACAAAAACCTGTGCTCGGTGATATTCAAACGATACTGCTCCATCATGTTCCTCCTAACATTGGACCCTCCGTGGCATGTCCACAAAGGCTTCGAGATTGTGCAATACTTGTCTGTCCAACTCTTCTTGCCACGAGATATTTCCAGTGTTAACTAGTCCAAAATGTAGTCAATCGAGTTCGTGTAATGGATAGCACAGGATGTTTAGTTCTATTCATTGCCGCCTCCTGGTAGAAACTCACACGAAGGAAGGAAGGAAGATTGGTGTTTAACGTCCCGTCAACATCCAGGTCCTCAGAGACCGCCCACAAGTCGGAGTGTTCAAGGGTGGGGACGGAAATTGGCCGTGCCCTTTCTAAGAAATCATCCCGGCATTTGCTTGGAGCGACGTAGGAAAATCACGGCAAACCTTATTCTGGATGGCCGAACGCATAGTAGAACTGTCGCCCTCCAAAATACGTATCCACTGTGCTAACCACTGCGCGAGTCGGCACGGCAGATTCATACGAAGTCTGTGCAGTGCTCCTCGGCGTTATTGCCAAGAAAAGCGAACTCATCGCCAAAGTATAGAACGTAGAGCTGGTTGGGCAACCTTATCTCGATACTGCACACCCCTTAGCTTACCCTCAGTAACGATGGGAAGTGTCAGAAATTCGTGTTTAACTACAGCGCAGAACATAATGGACCCAGCTCTCCGTTCAAACCATGAGACTCCAAGCGTGCGACGTTTGGATTGGCACGCGACCCCCTATACACTCTTGACATATACTGCATATACTGACCCGAATTCACCAGCTTCGCACACCGCGATGCTAGGGGGTCAGAATTGTTATTTGGCATGGATGTCTATAGGTTGAATAGCTGGCATGGACACGGTTTGGTTTCGTACTGTCTGGCTCGATACGGCGTTCTAATTGCTTCCAAAGATTCGTAGCGCAGTTCTGTTGCGTTTTCCTACGCATCAACATCAATTAGTCATCATCTGGTGTTTCGACCACGGACGACCACTACAACGCTGATATTCGATACCTTGCATCTCACAACGCCTCTTCAATATTTGATAAATGCTCCTGTGGTGTACGCCAGTTCGGTGGGAAACTTCCCAGTTGAAAACATTCGTTCTCGTGAAGCCAGAATTGCGCGTTCTTCCTAAGCTTGAAACGACCCTTCGAGACATCTTTCACTCTACAGGACTGACATTGAAGGTTCATTTTGCTTTAACTGCAGAGCTGTCTGTATTCATCGATGTCAATATTATCGGGAAAGAGGTTACCAATGACAGGAGCACAAACTAGGTGAGTCATCAGGATGGTGCAAAATACACTATAAGACATAAAAAGCGACACACCACGAATGGAACGGAAATAGATGTATGGTACATCTACAGGCTAACAAATGATTGCAATTTCAGAATAATTTGATGATTTATTCGAGAGAAAGACCTCCACAAACTGAGCAAGTCAACAGCGCGTTGATCCACATCTCGCCCTTATGCAAGCAGTTATTCGGCCTTGCACTGAGCCATAGAGTTGTTGGATGCCCTGCTGAAGGAATAATTCTGTCCAACTGACGCGTTGGATCGTCACAATTCCGAGCTGATTGGAGGGCCCTACCCATAACACTCCAAACGTCCTCTATCGGGGAGAGATCCAGCGACCTTGCTGGAAACGGTAGAATTTGGCAAGCACCAATACAAGCAGTAGAAAATCTCGCCGTGTGTGGGAGGGCACTGTCTTGCTTAAATGTAAGCCCAGGATGACTTACCATGGAGGGCTACAAACCGAGGCATAAAATATCGACGACGTACAACTTTGCAGTAGCCCCAGACCATATCTCATGGTTGTCGCACCGTACGGCAAGCGACTGTCAAATTGGTATCCCATCGCTGTCCCGCGATTAACAAGAAACGTCTTCTCTGGCCTTTGGGGCTCATTTCGAAGCCGAATTCATCACTGAAGACAATTCTGCTCCAATCAATGAGACCCCACGCCGAATGCCCCCGACATCATTACAAACGGTCGTGCTGGTGTACAGAGGTCAGTGGTAGTCGGCGCGAGAACTCCTGTGATCTTAGCTCCCTTTCTGTGAATGTCTATTAATGGTTCTTGTTGTCACTGAAGCACTAGTTGCACGTTGGATCGCAATAATGATGAATCAGCGGCTCTGATTGCTTCCCTGACGATTGCTAGGTCCTCACTTTCCGTCATCTCTCCAGGTCCACCGCCTCCTTCTTGACAGTGTAAGGCCATGGTTCACCCATTCCTGCCAACATCCACGAACAGTGGCATCGCTCCTATTCAAATGTTGACTGATTCGCCGATTACTCCAACTTGCTTCTTTCAGCCCAGCTACACATTCTCTTTTAAATACTGACATCTGCGTGTATATTTCTAGGCGCCTGCCTGCGCGGCATAGCGACTGTTCAACTGAGTAAACGGAATGAAATTCGCAAAGTCTTTTATGCCCTGGTATCGACATTGTTGTTTGTAGACTGGTTTGATGCACCTCTCCATGATACTCTATCCTGTGCAAGCTTCTTCATCTCCCAGTACCTACTCCAACCTACATCCTTCTGAATCTGTTTATTGTATACATCGCTTGGTCTCCCTCTACGATCTTTACCCTCCACGCTGCCCTCCAATACTAAATTTGTGATCCCTTGATGCCTCAGAAGATGTCCTACCAACCGATCCCTTCTTCTAGTCAAGTTGTGCCACAAATTTCTCTTTCCCCAATTCTGTTCGATACCGCCTCATTAGTTACGTGATCTAGCCATCTAATCTTCAGCATTCTTCTGTAGCACCACATTTCGAAATATTCTATTCTCTTCTTGTCTAAACTATTTATCGTCCACGTTTCAATTCCATACATGGCTACACTCCATACAAATACTTTCAGAAACGACTCCCTGCCACTTAAATTTGTGCTCGATGTTAACAAATTTCTCTTCTTCAGAAACGCTTACCTTGCCATTGCCAGTCAACATTTTATATCCTCCCCACTTCGACCATCATCATTTTTCTCCCCAAATAGCAAAACTCGTTTACTGCTTTAAGTGTCTTATTTCCTAATCTAATTCCCTCAGCATCACCCGATTTAATTCGACTACATTCCATTATCCTCGTTTTGCTTTTGTTTATGTTCACCTTATATCCTCCTTTCAAGGCAGTATCCATTTCGTTAAGCTGCTCTTCCGGGTCCTTTGCTGTCTCTGACAGAATTACAATGTCATCGGCGAACCTCAAAGTTTTTATTTCTTCTCCATAAATTTAATTCCTACGCCGAATTTTTCTTTTATTTCCTTTACTGATTGCTCAGTATACAGATTGAATAACATCGGGGATAGGCTACAACCCTGTCTCACTCCCTTCCCAACCACTGCTTCCTTTTCATGCCCCTCAACTCTTATAACTGCCATCTGGTTTCTGTACAAATTGTAAATAGCCTTTCGCTCCCTGTATTTTACCCCTGCCACCTTCAGAATGTGAAAGAGAGTATTGCAGTCAACATTTTCAAAAGCTTTCTCTAAGTCTACAAATGCTAGAAACGTAGGTTTGCCTTTCCTCAATCTATTTTCTAAGGTAAGTCGTAGGATCAGTATTGCCTCACGTGTTCCAGTGTTTCTACGGAATCCAAACTGATCTTCCCCGAGGTCGGCTTCTACTAGTTTTTCCATTCGTCTGTAAAGAATTCGTGTTAGTATTTTGCAGCCGTGACTTATTAAACTGATAGTTCGGTAATTTTCACATCTGTCAACACCTGCTTTCTTTGGGATTGGAATTATTATATTCTTCTTGAAGCCTCATACATGTTGCTCACCAGATGGTTGAGTTTTGTCGGGGCTGGCTCTCCCAAGGCTATCAGTAGTTCTAATGGAATGTTGTCTACTCCCGGGGCCTTGTTTTGACTGAGGTCTTTCAGTGCTCTGACAAACTCTTCACGCAGTATCATATCTCCCATTTCATCTTCATCTACGTCCTCTTACACTTCCATAATATTGTCCTCAAGTACATTGCCCTTCTATAGACCCTCTGTATACTCCTTCCACCTTTCTGCTTTCCATGGTATGTCCCTGATTATTGTCCTTGACGGTGTGTGAAACTGCGCAGCAATGTCACACATTCATGTATTTTCATCTGAACTTTACAGTTTTGCATTTCTCTTCGACACCTGCATGAAGATTAATTTGTAACAAATTTGCATAACTCTTTCGTGGAGCGTAGCTTTTTTACTCCCAGAATGTTTTTTTGGAAGTTTAAGCGTGTTCTGTGATGTTCCTGTCGTTGGAGGGCACCAAATTAATGTCGATAAATCATTTTTACAACGGACCTTTGCTTCTGTCTAAGTGAAGATCTGTACCTCCACTTTAGAATTTGATCTAGTGAACCGCATTAGCCGACATGTACTGTCTCTTGAATAAAGTGTGCAACACTAGATTGATAAATGTCTCAATTCCTGTGGTACTCCATGACTTCCTGTGGAGTGATGTGGTAATCACCAGTTATACAAAGGAATCCTTTGTCTGTCTTTTAGTTACGTTTGGCTTTGGAGATACTAAAGGGACGTAAATTACCAGGAGGTGTAACGAGGTGATATTTCTTTTCATGATCGGCACATACAGAGCTACAGACAGTCTTCACTCTTCACACGTGGTGGAATTCTAATTCTAATGTTCGAAGCAAAGACCCAATGTCTTTTCTGTTGTTTCATCAAAAACAACAGTAAAGCAAACGTAAGTGTTTCCTAAGGTCTGGTAAACAGCTACACAGTAAATCAGCGTCGTTAGGAAAATGGCTGAAGATAGACTTGCGCCTGTTATTGCAGTAACGTATAAGACAACTACAGCCACAGAAAAAATTGACGTATTCATTAATAGAATACCGGCTGTAAAACGCTAGTCTGTTTTACACGAAAATTTAGTTTTATATAAAGCTTCATCCATAATATTGTACTAGTATACAACGAAAAAAGAGATATGTGAATAGTCTCATGGCTCCTCTTTTGTTTCACACCTCGGTTTGTAAGCAATGGATTATGTATGTCACTGTATAACGCTTTCATTTAATAACGATATGTACATTTCATTATAAGAAGTAGTATTTCTTTTCGTTTATGTCAATTGTTCCAAATGTACTCATGTTTTCTTTTGAGTGCGTTAAAAAAACCGAAATCTCTCTACTTTAAAAAATTCAATTTCATATTACAGATGTACACTTCACGAGAATATGCAAACCTGTTAGTGGTATTTGTTACCTTACTGTGACCTGGGATGATCGAAATGTACAACATTCCAATTGTCTTTCCCACGAAATGGAGTTTCTTGTATATTCGTGTTTCTTAAAAGTTTGTAATATTCACTCACTGAGTCGCTATCTTACCCCATCATAAGAATACCAAATACTGAAACTTTTGACAACATGGGACAGTACCTATTTCTACTGAGTTTGCAGAAATACGTCTACATTACTTACGCTACGTGTGTTTATATTTATAGTGACACTGATAGTTTCAAAGCGATTGTTGTAAAATCACATATGATCCCTACTATAGTAAATATTTTCATTTGAAAAACATCCCACCTACATTATAAACTACGGTGTGAATGACATCTTCTGGTGCGTGCTCTGTAGTTTATCTACTTAATTCTGTGTTTCTTGTGGGTTCTTTTTTATGATATGTAATTTTCCGCTGATAATGTCTGCTGTCCACGTAATAATTTGTGTGTCAGATTTCAGTACACCAGTACTAAATGTCCAATGCTTGTAGCTTTACTTGATGAAACTTATACCATTTGTGCATGAATCCTAAGACTTGGAAACAAGTATTAAATGGCTGTGAATCTATGAGTTACTTGTATTTATAATTGTGTCTGGTTTTAATAAACGTGTTAAAAGAACTCCCCATCATTAATAAATTCTTATTCCTCCTTATCCTTGCTGCACATCTGTAATTGTTCAGAGTGGGTACTGCCCAGTGGCATAACAATGGGTACGTGTCCTGGGTGTCGATTCTGGAGTGTCGGTGCGGGGTAGGAAGGCAAATACTTGTGATGACGATGAAAAGAAACGAATGGCGATTCTCAGCTATTTACCTGGTAGTGAAGAAACTCATCTAAATTGTGCTCTGTAGGATTCAGTTTCAGGCCTGCTATGCGGCAGTGGAGTACTGAGGTATCATTCGTAGCAAACACCGTAATGATATCTTTGCAACTAGTTTTACTGTGAGCAGAAACGGACTTCCTTTACTGCTCTATTAAGGAACCATAAAATAGTGAAAGGGTTTATGGCTCCGCCGAGCCTGTCATATTTGAATAAAATTGCCCAATTTGATCATTATCGTGTGTCACGCGAATAAAATTTTTTATTTAAATAAGACGGGAAAACCTTGACATTGTTCAGCAAATATCTGAAGGATCTGGACCCAAGTACAAGGAAAACAATTGATCTATAAAATGCTAAATGATTTTTAATCATTTGTATTTTCAGTATAAGCAAGGACATAGATCTCTATTACTCTCCGAAAAAGTAAAAGAAATAATTACTCCAGAATGAGATTTTCACTCTGCAGCGGAGTGTGCGCTGATATGAAACTTCCTGGCAGATTAAAACTGTGTGCCCGACCGAGACTCGAACTCGGGACCTTTGCCTTTCGCGGGCAAGTGCTCGGTAGAGGTCCCGAGTTCGAGTCTCAGTCGGGCACACAGTTTTAATCTGCCAGGAAGTTTCAAACAATAACTGTTCAAACAAATTTTACCGAGTACTTTGCAGACGACATGCTATCAGATCATAAAAAAGAGTAAAGACAAGCCAATTTGTACAAATTAACGTTCGCAGCTAGTGTAGTTTTCAGACTAACATTCAAAAAAAATAAAAAATGCACGTTTTATAGTTTTAGGCCTACAATAGAAAAAGTATCATGAACTTTGTTCAGTATCTTTATAGAAATAAATCAAGGCCCGCTGAAGATAACATACAGTAGCCGTAACATGTTTGGGTGAAAAAACTCAAATGCATTTGAAATCTGCAGCTTCTCTTAGTTATTTCAGGTTTGTATATTTATTGCAAAGATAATATTCGGGACCAGCTTTCCGACTGCTGATAAAGTAGTTTGTCTTGAGAGCAGACTGTAAGGTACCCTGGAGTAACTCTTGAGTCTCGGTTTAGCGTACTACTAAGATCCCGGCCCTGTCACGGCGAACTCTGAGTAGCGAATTTTGTAAGTAGGCTGTTTAGGTTTTTATATTGGTAACGCCACGTAGCGCTCTGTATGAAAATCACTGGCTGTGCTGTGTGCAGTCTGTGGCTGGTTGGCATTGTTGGAATATTCGTTATTGTAGTGTTGGGCAGTTGGATGTGAACAGCGCGTAGCGTTGCGCAGTTGGAGGTGAGCCGCCAGCAGTGGTGGATGTGGGGAGTGAGATGCGGAGTTTTGAGAGCTGATGATCTGGACGTGTGTCCTTCAGAGAGAGTAAATTTGTAAGACTGGATATCATGAACTGATATATATATATATATATATATATATATATATATATATATATATATATATATATATATATAATGACTTTTGAACACAATTAAGGTAAATACATTGTTTGTTCTCTACCAAAATCTTTCATTTGCTAACTATGCCTATGAGTAGTTAGTCCCTTCAGTAGTTAGAGTCTTTTATTTAGCTGGCAGTATTGGCGCTCGCTGTACTGCGGTAGTTCAAGTAACGAAGATTTTTGTGAGGTAAGTTATTCATGAAATGTATAGGTTGTTGTTAGTCAGGGCCATTCTTTTGTAGGGATTATTGAAAGTCAGATTGCGTTGCGCTAAAAATACTGTGTCAGTTTGGTGATGTTCAGAATAAGTAAAGAGAGAAATGTCTGAGTACGTTCAGTTTTGCTCAGCTGTTTGAAAATCAAATAACGTAAGGGGTTTACCAGCACAATAATTCATTAATTTTTCTAAGGGGACGTTTCAATTTGTAGACGGTTACAGTTCTGCCGTGCTTAGCGCGTGTTCTTCTTTGGCAGTCTGAAGCAGTGGGTGGATGCTCGCAGCTCTACGATGTGGTAAGATGCAGTACTGCTGCGTGTTAGACAAGCATTATCGCTATATGAGGCTGTTAATCACAGAGCTCGTGTAATTCTCGCGCAATTATTTTCTTGATTCGTATCACGAAATTTGAGGTAGTGAATTTCAGTGAAACTTTCATGATTTGGAAGCGTGTCTTACATGTCAAGATCTGGTGTTTGTGACTTCGTGGAGCGCGTAGATTTCGATGCACGGTGCAGAAACTGTTTGCTAATAATCCATCACCATGGTAGGATGTTTAAATTCGTCCAAAACCCTACCAATGTGATTCGTTCAAAATTTTACACTATGTGCAAATTTTCCTTTGCTTTATTAGTACACGTGTTCAGAACTTCGTGTACCACTTGTTTCTGAATATTAACGTTGTACGTTATATCGTAGTCTAACTACTTTCGGGGACAGTTGTATGGCTTTTTATTCAAATATCTTGTAAATTAGTTAGCTTTCCTTTCCTTCAGTTTCCTACTTTAACCTATTTAAACCTAAGAATGGAAATTCCAGGTTGCAATGTCAACAATATAAGGAAAATGATAGACTGCTACTCGATGTAAAGTTGGCAAATTAAGTTGCAGACGGGCATAATGAGCCGACTGTTAGACATTCAGGTATCCGCCAAAGACTTCTTCAGAAAAAAAGAAACACACACACTTTCACTCACACAAGCAGGAACACATGACTGTCTTTTCCGGCAGCTCGAACTGGAATGTCCGTAACCTATCGGGTCATCTTTACGGCAAGTAGCAATCTGTCCCTGTCCATATTTAAACCTAGTTGTACTTATCAATTAGCATACGATCGATCACATCTGGCACTGAGTAATGGTAACAGCTTTCTACAATTCTTACAACGATTAATCTCAAAATTAGAAACAGTCACAGTAAGCACTACACTTGGACTTTTCAGCACGAAAGGTAGGTGTCTGAGTTCGACGCAGGTGGCAGAGCCGCAAGTTATTCATTTGATAAAGTATGACTTTGATATCTTGCATTTGTGTGCTCCAATAACAATGTGGGTCCTCCTACCCATGACATGCAACGATTCTACAAGCCTTGCAGCTTACATGCGTTTCTCACAAGGACAAGTGCTTTTTACGGCTATTCAGGTTCAGATAAATTCTTTTTTTCCTTTGAGATCCGCATTATATTGGGTTGGTGCATCAGTTCGGAGCATTTTTCCGTAAGTTTAATAAACACGACAGATACACTTAACAGCGACTTTAGCCATCAGTAATACATTCTCCTCCATTATTTACAATAGTCTGCCAACGCTGGGGTATCTTTTCGATTCTGCGACTCTACAGATCACATAGTTTTGAGGCGAAGAACTTATCGAGCCATGTTCCGAGCCCATTTTCATCCGGAAAGGCAGTTCTTCGAAGGTGGTTCGATACAGAGCGGAAAAGGCGCGACATCAGTTAAATAAGTTGGATGCTGAATGACTTCCCAACCCAACTCCTGTATAGCGTTTTTGTGAGTCTAACAGAATGGGGGCTGGCCTTATCGTTGAGTAGCATTGCTCCATGGAGTCTTCCTGGTAGTTGTTGTTGGACTGCATCTGCAAGGCGTCTCAGTTGTTGATGACAAATGACAGCAGCGGTGGCTACACCTCTGGGAAGAAATTTGTACTTCACCACATCGTCGCTGTTGCACCACAAAGACAACATCTTTTTGTGGTTGAATGCAGATCTTCGTACGGCGAGTTGCTGCTTTTTTGGGTTCAACCACTCCCTTTTTCCTTATGTTAGCACAGAGACACCATTTCTCGTCACCAGTAACGATACAGGATAGGAATGCTCGATGTTGTTCAGGAGCCAATTGATGGCGATCAAGCAGAGATGCATATATGGGCACCCGCTTATTTTTGCGGTTTTGGCTTAGAGCATACGGTACACAAAAACACTATTTTTTAACCTTCCCCATTGCATGCAAATGTCGCACGATATTACAATCATCACCGCTCATCACATTTGCCGTTTCCCGTGTACACTGACGCGTATTAATGCGTTTAAAATGTCTTTATCAAACCCTGAAAGACTTCCTGAACTTGGCGAGGCACTAATGTCAAATCGATCCTCCTTAAAACGAGCAAACCATTTTCTTGTCGTGCTCTGTCCAACTGCATATTCCGGTTTCTCGACTAGGCACTCCTTTTTCTAGCGTTCACAATTCCACTCACTATCTCCAAATGACAAAATGACAATATGTAAACTCAAAAAGCAACAGTGAACTACAAATCAAAAATGACTATTGATAAATAAACACATTGCAAACGGAATACCAACATTCAAAACAAAAACTCTACGAACTTACGCAAAAACCTAATAAATTGTTTCCAGGGCTCTCGAGTGTCCAACCGGATGCGATCGTTGAAGTCCCGCGATATTTCGGCGAATAACCACCTGATGATGGCGGATACGTTATTCGCCGAAATATCGTGGGACTTCAACGATCGCATCCAGCTGGACACCCGAGAGCCCTGGAAACAACACATACTCCGGGAAAGCCTCCGATCACATATCAACCTAATAAATTGTTGCGCGAAATAAGCCTGCGTCTTATACTGTACATTTTGCGGTCAGATCGCGTTTCTAGTTTGATTTCTGTGTGTAAACATTGTACATGGGGCATTTTTAAGTTCAGGACCTCTTCAGCAGTTTTGCTGGTAACCCGTTTTTCAAGACTTCGGAAGAATTTTGCACGTTCTGTTTTATTTTATTCTATTTTTTTTCAGAAGGCTAAGTTCAGGAACACAATTTTAATTCGCAGACACAAAGAAAGAAATGTCAACATGAACCGCCAGTTGCGGGAAGGTGATGTCTAAATCGTTAACTTGTATGTCAGCATTTTTCGCAAAATACTTTTCGCTACATTGCATCGAGTGTGAAATATTAGCGGCATCCACGTAGCGTCGTACATTATATCGCGTTGAGATATCTACCGACAGCAAAAAATTCCAGTGAGCACACCACGTGTACGTACCAAGCGCCATGATCTGAACAGTGGCTGGCAGTGTATGTATGTAGAGCTCTCCATCAGCTAGCGGGCTATAATTAGTTTATTATCGGCAGTGGACGCTCGGTAATTGGTTTACTTCGCTCGATTGAAAGCGCGCGGCTGTTGAACACAATTAATTATTTGCACAGCAGTCATATCTCATTCCCTCCGCTTTTAACGAAGTTTTTATTCAGCGAGTTCCCCTTTTTCCCTGCTTCTGTAACAAAATTTCCATTACTAGACTGATGTCACAATACATATGGAAAGATTCGTGAAGTTGTTGCACATGTCGCATTCCAACAGCACTGCACCTGAATAGCAGTTAATTGTCACTGCAAATGCAGAGTTTTCCAAGAAACCAGCAGTACTATTAAAACTTCTCCACAACTTAATAATCAAAACGAACCATTCCAAATTAATAAAATTATACTGGGTATGACGAAGATAGTTATAGAAAGCTGCTTATGCAGGAGGTGGACGAAAATATGGGAACACTGCAAGAAATGCTTACTTGAACATAAATGTAGTTGCTAGCCAAGCCTGCGTCCGTCTCCGTAACCGAGTATTCAAAGGGACAGATCCTCGAGCGGGGGACCCGTGTTCCATTACAGGTAGAGCTAGGGATTTCGCCTTGGCGGGAGAACTAGACTCTGGTGCAGTCAGCCTCTCGATGCCAATTGAAGAGCTACCTGATTGAGAAATAGGAACGTCGACAGCGGCCAAGAGTGTGGTTTGCTGCACCCATGCGCCTCCATGCCGCTGGTAAAGGACTGAGGATGACACGGTGGTCGGTCGATTATCGTGTGTTCTTCAGGGCCTGATCGCGGGCTTTCCTTAGCCAAGCTTGCAAGTTGCGCTGTTGTATTTGACCACGAACGGTACCTGTGCAATGTCCTCAGTACCTTGCAACGGCCAGTCGCTGTCAGAACAGAGTTGTGTGAAGTTGCGAGTGTATCATGTCGGAGCTAAGTGAATTCGAACGTGGGCAAATTGCTGGTGCTTTTATGGTGGTAGCCAAAGTGTTTGGATTTCCAAGAGGTTCAAATGGATCTGAGCACTATGGGACTCAACTGCTGAGGTCATTAGTCCCCTAGAACTTAGAACTAGTTAAGCCTAACTAACCTAAGGACATCACAAACATCCATGCCCGAGGCAGGATTCGAACCTGCGACCGTAGCGGTCTTGCGGTTCCAGACTGCAGCGCCTTTAACCGCATGGCCTCTTCGGCCGGCATTTCCAAGAGGAACAGCACTGAATATTTATAGTGCATACAGGGAAATAGGAAAAACATCATCCGCTAAGTCACGTCGCGGACACAAGGATGTGTTGAGTGATTGTGACACTCGGTTATTGAACAACATTGTGGTGATAAATTAGAGGACGACTCTTGTAAAAGGCGCTGCAGAAGTGAATGTAGCACTCGCGAAACCTGTGAGCCCCGAAACACCACGAAGAGAGCTTTGTAAACAGAAAACTGCAGGGCGAGCTGAAATTCGAAAACCACTCATAAGTGACCCAAATGCCCAGAACGGGAAAACATGGTGCCGAAGCCACAAAACCTGGACTTTGCAGCAATTGAAGAAAGTCATTAGCTCGGGTGAGTCTTGGTTCACGCTATTTCCAACTTATGACCGAGTTTACGTCCCAAACGTGAAACATGATGGGGGTTCGGTGACGATTTGGGCAGCCGCACCGTAGTATTCCATGGGCCCCACGGGTACTCTGCAAGGTAGCATTATTACCAAGCACTATGTGACCATTTGGGCTGATCAGATCCATCTCAAGGTACAGTGTTTGTTCTCAGTGGTGTTACTGTGTTCCAAGACGACAGGGCCCTGTTCTCACAGCTCGCATCGTCCAAGACTGTTTTTTTCCCGCGTCTCCCCTGGCCACCTCATGTACTGTCCTGCGATCGGCAAGAAAGAATTAACAGTCAGTTTGAACACAGTTTATTACAATTAAAGAAGAGACGCCTTCTTGGCATACAATAAGTCTTAAACGTAGAACAAATAGAAAAAAAAGAACACTATGGTGGCAAACAATGGAAGAAAATACTGACCACAAAACTAGTCTACAAAATACAAGGTGCT
Source organism: Schistocerca piceifrons (assembly GCF_021461385.2). Taxonomy (NCBI): domain Eukaryota; kingdom Metazoa; phylum Arthropoda; class Insecta; order Orthoptera; family Acrididae; genus Schistocerca; species Schistocerca piceifrons. Next base: position 107,003,989 of record NC_060139.1, read on the forward strand.
ACTACAATACTACGGCGAGTGAATACAAGGCTAGCACCGCCTTAAGTACTGGCCAGAGCTGTTCCTAGGGTTGCCAAACACTGCCGGTCTGACTTTTCTTTTTTTCTTTATTGTACTTCGATTCCCCATGCGGGGCGGACTGGCAGCAGCATATGCGCTGCTCTTCAGCCAAAAATAATAATGATACAACAGAAGACATTTAAAATTACAAAGGAGAAAATATGGCGGACAAAAATGTAAAAAAGGGATAAAATAATGGAAGAGAACAGACAAAAAGGGGGCGACTGTAAAATGGAGATTAAAAAGCTTAAAAAAGTATTGTGTACTAAAAATCTCACAATGGGACAACTAAAAGAACACAAGGCGAAGTAGAGCTACAGCATAAAAGTATCGATGGACGGCGTAGTACTGTAAGCGCCCCGGTGGTCCCGATTGCCTACGGTGGACTGGATGGCCGAGCGGTGACCTGTCCAGTTGTCAGGATGCTAGGAAATGACTGTAGAAGCGTCAGAAACGCCAAAGAAACATTATTAATTCATAACACCTTTATTCCTGCCGAGTACAATGTGGCTTGGTGGTATCAACGACCTTCCCCGAGTCCTCGCTGACTCGGAGCGATGACACCAGATCCGGGCCGCAGAGTGTTGCTAGTGCAGCGCCGCGTGCTGTGACGTAGCGAAGGAAGTCCTTACTTCGTCCGCGCGTGGCTGGCGGAGCCCGACTGGCCGGCCGGCAGCACGCTGCTGCGCGTAGAGGCTCCGGGTTTGAGTCCCCGGCGCTGTCGGCACAAGAGGCGTTCCCGTAGTGCGGAGTGTACTCTATCCCACCCCGTCTTCTTTCCTGCTCCTCCTGGTGGCTCGTCCGCGGTGGACGGGCGGAACGGGCTGCAGTCCCGCAGCGTCGTCGGCTCACCCGGTTGTGACGGCGGATGCACAGGGCCTAGGCCCCGCCCGATCTCGACGACGGCTCACAGATGTGGTCAGCATTGGCGGCGAGCGAGTCTGCCGCGGTGTCTGCTAATCCTGGGGTGATGATCGACAGCGGCAGCAGAGAGGACCAGAGCTGGTACTGTCCCCTCACGTCTGCTGCCGGATGGGCCGCCCTTACTGCAACATCTCCTTAATAAAGATTCACATGTCGATCACCGAGCTGAGCGCTACGCAGCGTCCCAGTACACATCTGACTGCAAGTCTAAATGCGAGTGCGAGTTCCTTGTTGCTATCAAAGCTGGCGTATTTAAAGGAAGCACGTGCGACGTCCTGGCGTCATGCTCGTTCGTAATGACCGCATTCGTTCCACTTATACTGCTGATTCATCTGTCGTACTCGCCCCTTAGGTGTTCTTGCGACAGAGTTACGTGTTGTTGCGGCAGACTTACGCGAAGTTGTGAAATGCAGTGCAGCTGACGCTATACCTCTGTCTTGAACTCCACGAAAGTCTCTGTCTAACACAAACCCGCGTGCTAAGCAATTCTCTCTCGCCCGTTGTGTGTAACCAGGCCATTGTCCCTGAGTGACGACACATTACGATACCTACTGCCTACTGCCTCTGGTTCTCGGCATAGGCAACGAAACTTTGACAATATTCCGCGTTTCCAACTCTTTACTATTCCGCGACACTGCAGTACGTAAGGATCACTGACAGTGACACAATGTACAGGTACAGCACACAATTAATACCACAGCTCTAGACGCACAGGAGAACAGCACCAAACACAACACTGACGTAGCACACTGATGATGAGGAAAACACAGGGTCTGCCAGGAGCATGGAGATGAGGGAGAAGGGAAGAAGGGAGGGAGGGGGGGTGATAGACGGGGGGGGGGGGGGAGAAGGTATGACAGTCTAGGCGTGCTGATAAAGCCAGGTCGGTGGAGTGCTACATCAGTCAAATGAGTTCCGTTTGGTTTAACACTGCCGCATGTTGTCTAGCGAAGTGGTTCTGTGTTTATTTGGAAAGTCTTTCGGTTAGGTTAGGTTTTGTTTTTGTCTGTGCTGCTGAAATGGGGTTAGCAACCCGCCTTGCGTGTCAATTCTGCGGGCCCTCTGACAATAAGGAGCCGCTACGACACAGATTTCAATACTGTTGAGCCCTGGTAGAGAAGGGTTCGTCATCGTTATCCACGACCACCACCGTTAGCTGAACTTGCCACTATTTTGCGGAAAAATCGGTACAAGATATCCTTCAAAACAATGTAGGACCTTTGTTTATCCATTCCGAGACGACTGGAAGCTGTGTTGAATGTCAATGAGCACTAGGCATGGTGTTGTGTTGTGTTTGTAGTGTTTCCATATTTCCGTCCGCCTGTTGCATGTATAGTGTAATTTGAGGCCACTGATGGCACTTTTGGGAAGAAAAAAATGAATCTGCACTTACCCACATCAGAAACGTCATTCGCTACAGAGATGGTAGCAAAAGCATGAAAATAAGATAACACTGGCGTCCAATAGTTCTTACTGTCTAAATTACATATCCACACGAAAATTCTTGTAACATCTTGCCTTGGATTTCTCTGACACTTGTTCAGAGTTTCAAGTTGACGCAAACGTAGTTAGCTTTGTATATGATCTTCACTTTTTCGGCAGCTAAACAGAATAAAAATGGCAGTCGTTCAGACAGAGAAACGAAAGCGTGTGCGAAAGTCGAAACGCCTAGAGGAATTTTCGGTAGTGTCACCAGAACTTACGTATTCCTTGGACGACTGAGAATCGTCAGGCCTTTTGCGCCGCAAGGTCAGAAAAGTGGAAATATGGTTTGTGTTTTGAGGAAAGCCCCGTCTTTGAGCGCAGGTTCAAACGAGGCTTTCGTATTAAAAAGATTAACGAACAGTCATACCAAGGTACTATGAGGCTAGTCGGTGGTCTGATGCTGAAAACTGTACGGTGCCTTTCTCGGCGTACATCAATAGTAGAATTGGTTCCTGCTACAGTCATTCAAATCTGTGACAATTTTACACGCAGCAGACATCAGTTTTACACACAGTAGACCGTGGATTAACCCTTATGGCTCTGCAGAGGAGACGTGACGTCCGTTCGTCAACACTTGCGACCGTCCTGACAGGCGTTTTACGTCTATACATTGGCTCTACGATACTGAAGATCCAAACTATAAACTGTTGCCCTTGGAAACGCTAATTGTTAAATAATATCCGATATGCTGTGACACAATCGTCGATCATCATCCCACGTTCAAACTCGGTTAGCTCGCGACGTGATGCCATGTTCACTACATACTTCTTTGTAACAGACTGCTCTGATATGGTGTGTATACTAGCGCAGTTCGCAGCACCTAGCTGCAGCCCTCGGGCGTCATACACAACCCATCTTTATATTGGACAACCCATCCTATGATTTGGCTAGTCAGCTTATTTTAGACATAGATAGTGAAGATTTTCCCCAAGTCTCCACTGACAGGTCAAGCACTATGTCAAATACAACGTGTCTAATTAGAGTTAGAAGCTGATTGACCGAGGGAAAATGGAACCGGTAAGTTTTTGAAAGCAAAACTCTTTTGCTCTGAAAATTTATTTGCTATTGTGCGAAGAAGAGAGTGAAAACTGTCTGAACTGTCGTGTAATTCAAATTTTACTGTAGTTACAACGAAATTGTTTCACGGACAGAATCACCTCCTCCACGTCAGTGGCTACGGGTTCCGAAAACATCGATTATTGCATATCCAATTCGCACTTTGCTCACATGATATCCCGAAAGCCATCGATCAAGTCAGTTGGGTAGCTGTAGTGTTTCTCCTCTTTCGAGAAGTATTGACTCGGTACCACACCAAAGCTTATTAAAGAATGTACGGTCATATAAGGTATCAAACGAAATTTGTGACTGCATTGAGGAGGATTTCATGGTCTGGAGGACGTAACATGTAACCTATGATGGAGAGTCATCGACAGTTGTAGAAGTAACTTCAGTTGTGCCCCAGGGAAGTGTGTTGGGGTCCTTGCTGTATACATTGTAGAGTGAAACAGGCATAAATGAGCATGATATTTTCAGCTGCCAATCTCAAAACCTAATACACAAAAAACACTGGGAAATTGACATACATTGTTTTATATATTCTTAATAAACAATGTAAGACTTCGTTCACGAAGTTAGACCAAATTTCAAACTAACAATGGATTTCAAACTAACAATGGATTTCAAACTAACAATGGATTTTGTGATTGCATTGAGGAGGACTGACAAAACGCTTTAAAAACAAAATGGAAATTAGGGAAATCAAACAAGTCGTTCCTCATTGGCTACATCCAAACTCAATCACAGCCGGTTATCATTTTTCTCTGCAGGGTTTCCCTTGGAATATTAAACTATTTAGAATCTTTTCTGACTGAATATTTATCATTTTTACCTTATTAACAGCACTTTGAGGAAAGCAACATGACAGTATTTAGCTAGACTTACACAACCCTGAAGCGTAAGTCTGCATAGCTAGGCTCAGTGTATCTTACGGGAAAAACGGAAAAGTGTGCGATATTAAAATGTATTAAAAACTAAAAATCAGGAAAAATATTTAATTTTTGTTGACGTAAAGAGTCAAGGGAAGCATTAACGTGTCACTCGCGGCAATGATTCACTTTCAACTGACTGGCAGCGCTGTAAAGCGGGTATCAGGGGAACCACAACCGTTGGCTATCTTCCCCGTGTTGCTATCTATCCCTGTTTTACCCTATATTGTCAAGGAAGACCTCAAATTTTTCGCAAATGGTGCAGATATTTATAATGAAATAACGAAATAGCTGAAGGGTGTACGGCCGGATGACAGTGTCCAGAGTGTACTGTATTTTGGCTATGTGGTGGGTTGTCGAAATTCTGAGCCCGTCGAACACTGACGAGCAAACGTTCGCCCGTGAACTATTTCGTCATGAATTATGCCGGGAGAAGCTGAAGAATCGAATACAATGAAGCACTGTCAAAAAAATAAAATAAAGGAGGCAGAATAGTTACCTAGATCTTGATAAGATTTCGAAGTGGTGTAAGGTTCGGGAAATCATTTTTAACGTTCACAAATGAACAACTCCACTTCTGCTTATCTTTGTAATATGGCAGGATCTTTTTCAGCAAGTGGAATTCTGTTAACAACACAAAATGTGTAATTCGCAACTAACACAGCAACCGTATAGGTAGCAGCTTAAGTTTCTGCTCGAAGTACAGACATCTATATGCCGACAGTTGCAATGTTGTAGCTGAAAGTTACATTACTGTACGTTCTAGTGTTCTATGTTTCTTATGACTGTTCAAGTAATAGGATTTTCCTTGTTTAATTTTTCAAATGGCGTTCAGTGTGATTCAGCGTAAGTCATATTGTTAAAGACAGCACTGGTGAACCAGTGATTTGGAGTGATAAAGAATCCAGCGATTAACATTTTCCATCACATTCAAAGGCAGCATTCAAATATTTTTGGAAAATGAGACCTCCTGTGCGCAAAATGCATTTTCTGTGGTTTCATAAAACAGAAAATGTCTCTGCATCATTTATCAGTAAAGGGCAGTAAGAATAACAGAACTGCAATTGACATTATTCGTGTGTCGATTGATGGAAGAAATGAAACACCAGATAAAGAAAAACGTCTTCGATGTATTCAATGTCTCTGATGGTAGAAGGACCTGAACCATAAGGAAGGTAAATCTTACAGACCCTTTGGAGAAGGTAAACAAGACAAGAAAAGTTAGTGGTGACGAAACTCCACAAGAAAGAAAGGTAATAATAACACTAGTCAACAGCCATTTTGCATGAGGGATGTGATACATCAACTAGTATGTATTTTGGTGTGTAGAATCCGAATATACCTTTCACAATGTTCTAGCACGTACCATTTTTGAGTTTTTAAGGATTTTTATTTTTAGTATTCAGTATTTCGCTTCTGTTTCGGTGTTTAATTGTTTGTTCTTGATTTTCAGAAGAGAGCTAGATGATCTACAAATAGTCAATAAATGGTTGGTGTGGTAATCCAGTGGTGTGAAAGAAACTTTCAGTGAGTGTTTCCAGTGAAAGACAGTACAAACTTTGTGTGTTTAAAACTTATACTAAGAAAAATGGCAACTAGTAAATCTCGTTGCTGTCTAAACCACCCTGACAACTTTTGTTATGTGTGTTGGAAATTCACTCCAAAAGCCCAAAGAAAACCAATCAGTGATTTGGTTAAGAAGGCCTATAAATTGTATTTTGGTTGTCCTTTTGATGACCAACATAAAAATTTTGCACCTCATATTGCCTGCATAATCTGTACTACAACCTTAACATGGGCGCTAATGACCTTAGAAGTTTTGCGTCCTAAAACCACAAAACCACCTACAACCTTAACCAAGTGGTTGAAAGGAAAACTCCGAGCTATGGCATTCGCTGTTCCGATGGTGTGGTGTGATCTTAATGACCATCATTCAGACTGTTACTTCTGTCTTGCAAATGCCGGCCGGTGTGGTCGAGTGGTTCTAGGCGCTTCAGTCTGGAACCGCGTGACCGCTACAGTCGCAGGTTCGAATCCTGCCTCGGGCATGGATGTGTGTGATGTCCTTAGGTTAGTTAGGTTTAAGTAGTTCTAAGTTCTAGGGGACTGATGACCTCAGATGTTAAGTCCCATAGTGCTCAGAGCCATTTGAACCATTTTGTCTTACAAATATTTCGGGACATTCAAGCAAAACTAGACATAAAATAAAATATCCAAATGTATCTTCAGTGCATTTGCCTGTGCCCTATGGTGAGGGGTTGCCTGTTCCTGTCTGTAAGCCACGGAACCAGACACCATGTCAAGTGAATCAGAAAGTATTGAACATATAGAAGAATACTGCCCTCAGTATCATGACACTTCGCCTCAGCTCGTTAATCAAAAGGAATTGCACGATCTGGTTCGCGACCTAAAACTTTCGAAATAGCAAGCTGAACTCTTGGGGTGGAGACTGCAACAACTGGACCTTCAAGCTCCAGGTACAAAAATTTCCTGTTTCAGATTAGAGGGGCTTCCTTCGCTCAAAATTTCGATTTGCAGAATTCAATGTTTGTATGTAGAGATGTCAATGGTCTGATGATGCAGCTAGGTGTACAACATAATCCACAGGAGTGGAGACTAGTTATTGACTCCAGTAAAACCAGCTTGAAAGCATTAATACTGCATAATGGCAAAGCATTTTGATCGGTAGGTTTGGCTTACGCAGTAGACATGAAAGAAGTTTATGAAACCAGGGCTTTGCTGCTAGAGGCAATCAAACATAAAGATCATGAATGGCAGCTTTGCTGTTATTTAAAAGTTGTTGCACTCCTTACAGTTTTACAGGCTGGATTCACGAAGTACTGCGGCTTTTTGTGCCCTTGGGACAGCCGTGACACCCAGAACCACTATACTGTCAAGGAATGGCCTCTAAGGAAATCATATGTTCCTGGAGACGTAAATGTGAACATTGGTTCAGCCCGATAAAATCATTTTGCCTCCCTTTCGTACCAAGTTGGGCCTTATCAAGGACTTTGTAAAAGCTCAGAATAAAGAAGGTCAGGCCTTCAATCGCTCAAATGAGAATTTTCCCAAATTAAGTGAGGCAAAGCTGAAAGATGGTATATTCGTTGGACCACAAAAAAGAAAATGCTGAAAGATACAACCTTTGACACCAAACTCACAGATATCTAGTTAGCTGCTAGGTCTTCTTTTAAAGCAATTGTGAAGGGCTTTTTGGGTAACAGAACAGACAGAAACTATGCTACCATTGTGAATGTTCTGTTGGGCGACTATAAGACCATGGGGTGTAGAATGTCGCGTAAAATTCACGTTTTACATTCTCATCGTGATTTCTTCCAGTAAAATTTGGGGATGAGCATGGTGAACACTTTCACCAAGACATTCTTACTATGGAACACCGCAACCAAGGCCATTGGAACCCTTCAAAAATGGCTCTGAGCACTATGGGACTTAACATCTGAGGTCATCAGTCCCCTAGAACTTAGAACTACTTAAACCTAACTAACCTAAGGACATCACACACATCCATACCCGAGGTAGGATTCGAACCTGCGACCGTAGCGGTCGCGCGATTCCAGACTGAAGCGCCTATAACCGCTCGGCCACACTGGCCGGCATTGGAACCCTTCGATGATGGGTGAATACTGCTGGGGTCTTGTTAGGAAGAGTGATGAAACAGCAAACAAAAGAAGAGCTCTGTCGTCGCATTTTTCAAAAACCAAAGACGATTAAAGGTGAAAATATCTTCTGGACTAATTTGGACCTTTTATTGGCATCATGCCCATATACACATACAAAATAGCATTGATTTCAAACGTTCTGAATGTGTATTTTTGTTTGCCTTAATTGTGTCAATTTTCACTGTTACCATTTTTTATTCTGCTGTGTATCTAGGAAATGTGACGTCATAGAGAAAAACTGATTTTACCAGTGTATTCAGCACTCCGAAATTAGGTAAATCAATTTACAAACCAGATGCAGAAAAAAGTTTAAATTTGTTAACTAGTGTAATAGATCATGATCACATAGCGTCATGCCCCTCTTATCATTTACACTATACTAGATCACACAAACCAAACTAAAGATTTTTACCAGAAAATTTGAGTAATCGACTTCTCTATAAGTTGCACAAAGAATATGTTGAAAGCCAAAGAAGAGAAAACATTTATCGTAAGATAAACAAGAGTTAAAATATCATTCCCACGCTCCTCACAAGGGCACTTGTGTACAATGTGATATTTTTGCTAATAAACCCAAGCATTTAACAGATGAACAAGAAAAGGCACAACTTAACAAGAAAACGAGTAGCATCTACGAAAGGCTGAAACAACTCGGGAGTCCATGACAGTGGACACTAAAAAGTCTGTTTTCAATAGCACCTACTGCACCTTTTCCTTTGATTTACAAAAGTTTGTATACTTTCGTTGAACGACATATCAAGTGCAAACAGAATTTCTGTAATTTCCTTGTTTACAGTTTGGGTTACCATGTGGTGTCGCCAAACTTAGGATTCATAAACTATTGGGATGAAATGACAAACTCGCGTTTTCCAAGAAATTAGTGCCTGTTTGGTCAGACTTATCGAAAAAAGAGCACCGTCAGCAAAATACGTTGTAATGCACAGTAGTAATTGCTCAGGACAGAACAGGAGTGGGAAACATCCATGTCATTACCGGTAACTGTTTTACGTGAAAAGAATAACATTGAAATCATACACCAAATGCACCAAATGTTCCTACCTTTCCAAAGATGGTAATTTTTGCTTCAATAGGGAACGATAGCTAGAAACATTAGATTTTTTTCCCAGTGACTGGTACAATATAACTGCCAAATCAACGGAAAAAATACTCTCATTTAACTACAACGATAAACAATGACTTCTTGTCTGTGGAAGACGTGTCCAAGTCAGTCGCCAAAAGGAAGACTAACATCTAGTGACATGGCTAACGGCTAAAGAAGCAGTACATCCGGTACTAAAAGAGCGATCCATTCACATTTTCTTTCAAGTAAACTCTTTCAAAGCACACGGAATTTCGAAAGTTGGACTTCAAGTTTAAGACGCCCCACTATCATTCCTCAGGGAAAGCTGTACACAAGATCATGAGCTCTTACACAAGAGAAGGACATGGAAGAACTTTTGCCCTTCAGTCCACCTGTTCATCACCACTACTTTCATAGTGTTCTCTCTGCCGTGAATGCTGATGACATGCGTCCTCTGAATGGTACTGCTAATGGTTAACATAGATTATGTGAAATTATGTAAATACAGTGCTGTGGACTGCCATGCATATTTTTAAAATAAGTAAAATCCTTCTCCTTATAAGGTCCCGTCTCCTTGGAGATTACATGGGTTAATTAATGATTATTATGATACAATCCTCTTGTTGTAGTTGACCGTGTATATCGAGACTTCGTTCATTGTTAAATGCAATGGTGTGGTACTAACCGATGGAGACGCATTAAGAACTGGTAAAATTTAATTTATTTCCCTTATCACACTGCACAAACATAAATGCACTATTATTCAAACTGTGTGCCGCTACTATTAAACATAGAGATAAATCCTTCGCTACGCAACCGCCTTTGGCTCACGCAGCTTACACCTTCCACAGCCTCTCAACAACTGCCTCTGCCTGCGACTCTCTGTGCCACTGGGCATTGTCACCCTCCAAAGAACAACCACTTACAGATACTACACACCAGTACCCTCACAACCGGTTTATATCACACATGATGCAACTACATTTGGGCCTTTATATCAGGTCTATAAATGGACGACTTTTTTGAATTGCTGATGAAAATTCTTCTGGATGTTGTACTGAGTCATTATGTACAATAATTATAAGCTTAAAACCAACGTTTTGACCTTATTACTACGGCCTTCCTCAAGGTAAAACTGGTTTTGGTAGAAGAAAGATAGGTGTATTTATTGCAGACTATCGGTGCCAATACATCATATTTTTGAAACTTTATTTTCACTGGAGTATAATAAGCTAATCATGCCAATATTTCACGTCAAGAAAGACAGGCCACAAAAGAACTGAGAAATAACAAAGATATTGTAGACTGTCGCCAGTCACTGACAAGCCAGCTAGTCCACGAATAGCTTATTTCCTACCCTCCCCCTTCCATCATGACTAACCTACTACTGTATTTAGGGTCAATAAAGTTTCAGAAACAAAACGTATTGACACCGATCGTCTGCAATTAATACAGCCAACTTTTCTCCACCAAATCAGTGTTGCCCTGATGAAGCCCGTTGTAATAAGGTCAAAATGTTGGTTTTAAGCTTATAATTAAAGTATTTTGCACAACGTCGCATTGGAACATCCAGAAGAATTTTAATCATCATGACACCGGCCGCGGAAGCAGACGCAGTTTTTTGAAATTGTTGATTTGAGTTGTAACAAGCTTTTCTGATAACGTACCTGACAAAAATATAATACAAAAATTATGTAGAAATTGTCGTAATCCACAATCACAAACATAGTATCCCTTGACTACAATATTAACGATTAACTGGAATCAGTCAATTCATGTGAATAACTGAGTGTAAAAATTTGTGGGGATATGTAGCGAACGATCACACAGGCTGAGTCGTAGGTAAATCAGGTGGGAGACTTTTGTCGGTTGGGAGGAAACGCAGTCAGTGTACAAGGGAGACAAAACACTCGCTCATGCCATCGTAGGTCAACTACGGCGCCTACAGAAGCAATTAAGCAGTCATTCTTCACGTGTTTCGTACACGAATGGATTGAGACGAGACTGATACAATTGCATGTACCTTCTGCCAAGCACTTCACCGTGATTTACAGTGTATAGAGGTAGATGTAAAAAGCTGAGCAGTGTTACTGATTGCAGCATACATTTCAATGCTCTGTATGTTACCATGCAATGCACGGAAAATTGAAGTAAAAAATAATGTAGACGAACTGTGTGATTTATGATAGCGTATTGTTCATAACTGATAATGATCTCTTGAAAGTAATAAAACATACAATAGTAAATACAGGGTAATGTGTGAACAAGTCCTCACAGACAATGTTTTAATACTTCAGAGGAGCTTACTTAGATGAGGCTTACACGAAATATATGACATCTTTTAACACTATCGTAGTTCAGATTTGACGCATTCTGCTTTACTAATGCTTACAAAAACAAGTTCCCTTTGCCGCGCGGAGTGGCCGCGCGGTTAGAGGCGCCTTGTCACGAATTGCGAGGCCTTTGCAACCGAAGGTTCGAGTCCTCGGTCTTGGATGTGTGTGTTGTACTTGGTGTAAGTTAGTTTAAGTAGTGTGTAAGCATAGGACCGATGACCTCAGCAGTTTGGTCCCTTGGAAATTCGTACAAAAAAAAGTTCCCTTTGATTGCTGTTTCCCAGTTATCAAGTGCATGAGAAACACTGGAATTTATGACATGTTTCTATCCTGCCTTATATACACACATACATATAATTAACTTGTTTTCCGCGTTTCAAGTGTCTGTCTTAGTACCACTGAATCTGCACTCGAGTCGCTTTTTCACGTAAGTTATATTTTACGCCCTCCAGTGGCCGTGCCCCTATTTACTTTCCCCTGTGTTCAGCTATCAGTCTTTCTTCGCATCTTAGGTTACAAGCTGCTTTCGACTGCGAGGTCGTTTTGGCAGTGTTGGGGTATGGAAATTACCGTGGCCTGACGGGAGTCCGTCATACAGTATTCTGGGACTGACACTGGAAATATAAATACAGAACCTGGGCCAAGGCACGCTAATCACGAACGCGTTTCTATTTTAAGTCAATATGGACAACATTATGCAGCATTTTTCAGCTCTCTTGAAGCAAAAATATGTGAACAAAATAAGGTTTAGTTAATGAATGACTTACTTCATGCCACAAATAATTGGTCTGCGTAGAGTTCTATTACCGGTGTAACTCTTTTCGTCCAGGTCCTTCAGCCACTTGCAAGAATATTTTATCATCAGACTGCTTTACGGAAAGTCGTTGGATGAATTCCTCAGACTGTTTATGTGTTGGTTACATCATTAGCAGGTCAGACAGCAGAAGGACTCTGCAGAGCTAGCACAACAGTTTAAAATCTCTTCACGTCGAGATCACTGGAGAAGCAGTTATATGTCTTAACTAGCAAGGCTGTGTAAACAAATTGGGAAGGCAAAGCCTAAATAACTACGGAAAGCCTAAATCAGGAGGAGCAAGCGCATATTAGGAACTTCCTCCAACCGGATGCGAGACAAATGTCTTAGACGGGGCGAGCAAAGGGCACGGTAGACGCGCCGTATGTTAGTCCGTAATGTTGTGGCTCGGTGTTGCTTAGGCTGCAATGTAGACGCGGTATCTGAGCAGTGTGTTAGAGACAACTGTGTAGCGAGTAAGGGCAGCACCTTGCGAGTCAACCTTCTTTCAGCGTGGGATGATAATCAGAACGTGACACGTGGGTCATACTATATCGATAGTTACGTAAGTTTGCGGATTTCCAAGGAGAATAGTGTGGATGCTCAGTATCACAGAGACAATGTTTCCACACGCATAAACTGTTGCAAAGGGCGGTGTGTGGCGGAGGGCACTTTACGTGCCACTGTCATTACCTCCCTTTCCTGTTCCAGTCGCGTATGGTTCGCGGGAAGAACGACTGCCGGAAAGCCTCCGTGCGCTCTCGAATCTCTCTAATTTTACATTCGTGATCTCCTCGGGAGGTATAAGTAGGGGGAAGCAATATATTCGATACCTCATCCAGAAACGCACCCTCTTGAAACCTGGACAGCAAGCTACACCGCGATGCAGAGCGCCTCTCTTGCAGAGTCTGCCACTTGAGTTTGCTAAACATCTCCGTAACGCTATCACGCTTACCAAATAACCCTGTGACGAAACGCGCCGCTCTTCTTTGGATCTTCTCTATCTCCTCTGTCAACCTGACCTGGTACGGATCCCACACTGATGAGCAATACTCAAGTATAGGTCGAACGAGTGTTTTGTAAGTCACCACCTTTGTTGCTGGACTACATTTTCTAAGGACTCTCCCAATGAATCTCAACCTGGCACCCGCCTTACCAACAATTAATTTTATATGATCATTCCACTTCAAATCGTTCCGCACACATACTCCCAGATATTTTACAGAAGTAACTGTTACCAGTGTTTGTTCCACTATCACATAATCATACAATAAAGGATCCTTCTTTCTATGCATTAGAGATACATTACATTCACGAGGGACGTCACGTCGTCTCTGTAGAGCCACATGAGATGACAGGAAAATATATCAGTCTGATAGCCTCCCGTTTGAATGCGGGGCGTCGGGAACCCAACTCGTGTCACACAGCCAGTGAATTACGCCTTCTCGTTCGGTCTGCAACGTAAAAGGTTCAGTCATCCCGGGGAGGATCTTGTAACGCATTTCTTATTGATATGATTGTTCACCAAAGGAGGGACACGGTTCCAGCCTGAAATTGAAAGAGACCCTTTCGCTTTCTGAATATGACTTTCTCTCGAGATTAATCGCAGCATGAACGTTTGAGATTCATTCTAAAGTGAACCGCACACCACTGTATGACCTGTTACACCTACGTGCTTCAAAGTAGGTTGCGGTAATCCAGATCCATCCGCTCACGTGCGTACTCCCAGCGTACCAGCAGAGCGCAGGACAGCAGGTAGCTGCTCAGATGTACGTTTTTCACCATGTTGCTCAAGAACGGTTGATTGGCGAAAAGGAGACAAGAAGAGAAGCGGGAGAGAAAAAAAAATTCTGTTTAGTATCTGACAGTGATTTGTATTTCCCGCCCAGCCCGAGTCAGGAGGAAAAGTCAGAGATACTGAGGATTCACATTACGGCCGCAGATCACTCCGTCGGAAGTCACTTCCGCCGCAGCGTGCATGTCGATAGCGCCATTGACAGTAGTGTGATTGACCTCGCCTATGATTACTATTTTCGACTCGGATTTCTCCTTAGACTGTTTGTACACTGCTGCAACGTCTTTTGGTACGCTAGACCAGGCCTGGCCACGATTTGCGCTACGAGAGCGTGTTCGCCCTCCGCGAGATAAGACGACTTCGCTCAGCGCTGCGGCTTCCCCAACCACTGCGCTATTCGGAGCAGTGTGTGATTGAGGCGGCTATACGCCGAATGCTCCACACGCAGGAAACTTTGGAAGATGTATTTGCGACACATTAGAACTGCTTCTAAGAGGTGACTACTGCAGGAGTACATCACTGCAGGAGTTTATTTCCAGCTTTTTATTTTTCTGCCAATGCATTAAACGTTTATTACTTGATTACGTAAGTACAACAGGTGGTACTAATACGGTGAGTAGAACTAATATATGCGTGAAATACCAGCAATTACACTACTAGCCATTAAAATTGCTACACCACGAAGATGTGCTACAGACGCGAAATTTAACCGACAGAAAGAAGATGCTGCGATATGCAAATGATTAGCTTTTCAGAGCATTCACACAAGGTTGGCGCCAGTGGCGACACCTACAAGGTGCTGACATGAGGAAAGTTTGCAACCGATTTCTGATACACAAACAGCAGTTGACCGGCGTTGCCTGGTGAAACGTTGTTGTGATGCCTCGTGTCAGGAGGAGAAATGCGTACCATCACGTTTCCGAGTTTGATAAAGTCGGATTGTAGCCTATCGCGATTGCGGTTTATCGTATCGCGACACTGCTGCTCGCGTTGGTCGAGATCCAATGACTGTTAGCATAAAATGGAATCGGTGGATTCAGGAGGGTAATACGGAACGCCGTGCTGGATCCCAACGGCCTCGTATCATTAGCAGTCGAGATGACAGGCATCTTATCCGCATGGCTGTAACGGATCGTGCAGCCACGTCTTGATCCCTGACTCAACGGATAGGGACGTTTGCAAGACAACGACCATCTGCACGAACAGTTCGTCGTCGTTTTCAGCAGCATGGACTACCAGCTCCGAGACCATGGCTGCGGTTACCCTTGACGCTACATCACAGCCAGGAGCGCCTGCGATGGTGTACTCAGCGACGAACCTGGGTGCACGAATGGCAAAACGTCATTTTTGCGGATGAATCCAGGTTCTATTTACAGCATCATGATGGTCGCATCCGTGTTTGGCGACATCACGGTGAATGCACATTGGAAACGTGTATTCGTCATCGCCATACTGGCGTATCACCCAGCGTGATGGTATGGAGTGCCATTGGTTACACGTCTCGGTCAGCTCTTGTTCGCATTGACGGCGCTTTGAACAGTGGACGTTACATTTCAGATGTGATACGGCCCGTGGCTCTACCCTTCATTCGAACCCTGAAAAATCCTACACTTCAGCAGGATAATTCACGAACACATGTTGCAGGTACTGTATGGGCCTTTCTGGATACAGAAAATGTTCGACTGCTGCCATGGCCAGCAAATTCTCCAGATCTCTCACCAACTGAAAACGTCTGGTCAATGGTGGCCAAGCAACTGACTCGTCACAATACACCAGTCACTACTCTTGATGAACTGTGGTATCGTGTTGAAGCTGCATGGGCAGCTGTACCTGTACACGCCATCCAAGCTCTGTTTGACTCAATGCCCATGCGTATCAAGGCCGTTATTACGGCTAGAGGTGGTTGTTCTGGGTACTGATTTCTCAGGCTCCATGCACCCAAATTTCGTGAAAATGTAATCACAAATGGTTCAAATGGCTCTGAGCACTATGCCACTTAACTTCTGAGGTCATCAGTCGCCTAGAACCTAGAACTAATTAAACCTAACTAACCTAAGGACATCACACACATCGATGCCCGAGGCAGGATTCGAACCTGCGACAGTAGCGGTCTCTCGGCTCCACACTGTAGCGCCTAGAACCGCGAGGCCACTCCCGCCGGCATGTAATCACATGTCAGTTCTAGTATATATATTCGTCCAATGAATACCCGTTTATCATCTGCAATTCTTCTTATTGTAGCAATTTTAATGGCACGTAGTGTAACATTAAGTTGTGATGTTTATAAACTACATACATTTAGGTTTAGAATATGTGATCTATCTGCATCTATTGTTCTTGAAGGAAACAGATGGAGTTAGGGAGACAAGAATCTGTTAAATATGATTTTTCGCGCATCTCTGTCAATTTCACAGCAGAAAGAAACTTTTGCACACATGTTTCGAACCGAACATTAGTATAACTTGAGCTGCTTGTCTGGGCAATCGAGGGTATTGCTCACGGGCTCACGTTTTATAGCATGTCTTTCAAAAACATAGGCTGGATAATCAGGTAATTGACGTGGCTGCTTCACTGTACGTTTATTAGCTCAAGTTAGAAGTAATGAGGTACATCAGCTGACAAAAGCAACAATGATCCGACAAATGCCGCGTGGGATTAGCCGAGCGGTCTCAGGCGATGCAGTCTTGGAGTGTGCGGCTGATCCCGGCGGAGGTTCGAGTCCTCCCTCGGGCATGGGTGTGTGTGTTTGTCCTTAGGATAATTTAGGTTAAGTAGTGTGTAAGCTTAGAGACTGATGACCTTAGCAGTTCAGTCCCATAAGATTTCACACACATTTGAACATTTGATCCGACAAATAAATCGAAATCCATCTTCAATTCTGGGACGTACTGGAATCTCTTTGAGAATTCATGATGAAATGTTTCAATTACTGAAACGTAGTTAGTCATGTATGGTCCCCAAATTACTATCTCGAATTACAGGGAATGTTATGCGTCATGAAGTTAAACTGATTTTTCCATCAAATTATTTTTTGTTTCATAGCATCAGTCTCGTCCGCCATGGTTCTCCCATTGCACTATGTTAATGAATTCAACTAATTGGTGATGTTGACGATAAATGATGTTGGCACCACTCTGCTTACACTTAACTCATTTTTTTCCCTAATGGCCACCTTCAGTTCAGCCAGCATTCAGCGTTGTTCATCAGAAACCAAGTGCAAACTATTGTTATTATGGCTAGTGTAATCATATACCACTAAGTGTTTTTCCAGCTCACAGTCGTGCAATGGCATATTAAGCACTTCGTTTGGCCTTTGAACTATACGAGAAGTAAGGCAATTCTCATTCGACAGTGAGTGATATGGCTTGACCAGCCAAGGTAGCCGAGAGCGCTAACGCGCTGCTTCCTGGACTCGGGTAGGCGCACTGGCCACGGATCGAATCGGCCCAGCGGATTAACGACGACGGTCGGAGTGCCGACCAGCCTGGATGTGGTTTTTAGGCGGTTTTCCACATCCCCCTAGGTGAATACCGGCCTGGTCCCCACGTCCCGCCTCAGTTACATGGCTCGCCGACAGCTGAACACTTTCGCATTATTCCATGAATTACACTAGTCGCAGACAGTTGAGGTGCACTAATTCCGTCCTGGGGGGGTACGGGGTGGTGGCAGGAAGGGCATCCGGCCACCCCTTTATCTGACGTTGCCAAATCTAATGGACCATGGCCGACCCTGCATAACCGCGGGTCAAGGCGCAGGCGATAGAATTGAGTGATATGGTTTCTTCATATTTTTCGACAAATATGTAGGTGCCGTACTACCGCTAATGCAAACCTTAAATCTAATTTGAGACATCTGGTACTGCTAGCAAACGGCCTGGTATGTGACAAGACGACTGCCTTGCTCCAGTGGCTGCAGCTTTCCTCTTCCTCTCCCTCCTTCTCCTTCAGCCCCGTTGGCCGTTGCGCTCGGAGTGGTAGCCAGGAGCGCTGTTTGGTCAGGCCTGCTCCAGACTTTGCTTCAGCCTAGCACGAATTCTACCCTCAGCGATACCAGGAACCGCCTGTTTTCTCCATCGGTCTCTGCAACTGATCATAATAAGCTGGGTTCTACCTACACTAACTGTGTATAGCAGAGAAAATGCGTCAAGACATTTCTGATAGGTTACCAAAATAATTGAAGAGCCACGATCGCTTCAATATCGTTTACTAGATGATCGGTTTCAGCACTCTGAAGGCGCCATCATCGGATCTGTGAAGGTATAATTTAACAGGTTTGAGGGAGGGCTTACATGAGTTAACTATATGCATTACAATTATTACAGAACCACACACCTGAAACATGGGTTAACATTTATAAAACGATATGGACATCATGGCATATGAGGCAGACCATCTGATAAAAATTATTGTCACAACCAATAAAAAATAACAAAAAACTGCTCAAATGACCGTTCTTTCCATAAATATTTAATACAGAAGTCACCAGATGAAACTACCACTGCTCGCCTAACACCGGTCGGAATGGCTCTGAGCACTATGGGACTCAACTGCTGAGGTCATTAGTCCCCTAGAACTTAGAACTAGTTAAACCTAACTAACCTAAGGACATCACAAACATCCATGCCCCGAGGCAGGATTCGAACCTGCGACCGTAGCGGGCTTGCGGTTCCAGACTGCAGCGCCTTTAACCGCACGGCCACTTCGGCCGGCCAACACCGGTCGGCATCATCACTGCCCTATTCCGCGCAGATTTACCTGCTGTGATTCTAGCGGTTCACAACCGCCACCAGATAGCGGTGTCCAAGCAGCGCACACACAGTCCCACTGTGTAACCACTCATTACTACTAAAACACAACTTTACTATAACTGCTTGTCACATACCCATGCAAAGCCCACATTTGCGCATACATTTCATGTACATACAATAATCACTTGTATGAATATCAAGAGCTCAGATGGAAACCCAGTTCTAAGCAAAGAGGGGAAAGCAGAAAGGTGGAAGGAGTATATAGAGGGTCTATACAAGGGCGATGTACTTGAGGACAATATTATGGAAATGGAAGAGGATGTAGGTGAAGATGAAATGGGAGATACGATACTGCGTGAAGAGTTTGACAGAGCACTGAAAGACCTGAGTCGAAACAAGGCCCCGGGAGTAGACAACATTCCGTTAGAACTACTGACGGCCTTGGGAGAGCCAGTAATGACAAAACTCTACCATCTGGTGAACAAGATGTATGAGACAGGCGAAATAGCCTCAGATTTCAAGAAGAATATAATAATTCCAATCCCAAAGAAAGCAAGAGTTGACAGATATGAAAATTACCGAACTATCAGTTTAATAAGTCACAGCTGCAAAATACTAACGCGAATTCTTTACAGACGAATGGCAAAACTGGTAGAAGTCGACCTCGGGGAAGATCAGTTTGGATTCCGTAGAAATGTTGGAACACGAGAGGAAATACTGACCTTACGCCTTATCTTAGAAGAAAGATTAAGGAAAGGCAAACCTACGTTTCTAGCATTTGTAGACTTAGAGAAAGCTTTTGACAATGTTGACTGGAATACTCTCTTTCAAATTCTAAAGGTGGCAGGGGTAAAATACAGGGAGCGGATGGCTATTTACAATTTGTACAGAAACCAGATGGCAGTTATAAGAGTCTAGGAGCATGAAAGGGAAGCAGTGGTTGGGAAGGGAGTGAGACAGGGTTGTAGCCTCTCCCTGATGTTATTAAATCTGTATATTGAGCAAGCAGTAAAGGAAACGATAGAAAAATGCGGAGTAGGTGTTAAAATCCATGGAGAAGAAATAAAAACTTTGAGGTTCGCCGATGACATTGTAATTCTGTCAGAGAAGCAAAGGACTTGCAAGAGCAGTTGAAGGGAATGGACAGTGTCTTGAGAGGAGGGTATAAGATGAACATCAAAAGTAAAACGGGGATAATGGAATGGAGTCGAATTAAGTCGGGTGATGCTGAGGGAATTGGATTAGGAAATGAGACACTTAAAGTAGTAAAGGAGTTTTGCTATTTGAGGAGCAAAATAAGTGATGATGGTCGAAGTAGAGAAGATATCAAACGTAGACTGGCAATGGCAAAGAAAGCGTTTCTGAAGAAGAGAAATTTGTTAACATCGAGTATAGATTTAAGTGTCAGGAAGTCGTTTCTGAAAGTATATGTATGGAGTGTAGCCATGTATGGAAGTGAATCATGGACGATAAATAGTTTAGACAAGAAGAGAATAGAAGCTTTTGAAATGTGGTGCTACAGGAGAATGCTGATGATTAGATGGGTAGATCACCTAACTAATGAGGAGGTATTGAATAGAATAGGGTAGAAGAGGAGTTTGTGGCACAGCTTGACAAGAAGAAGGGATCGGTTGGTAGGGCATGTTCTGAGGCATCAAGGGATCACAGATTTAGCATTGGAGGGCAGCGTGGAGGGTAAAAATCGTAGAGGGAGACCAAGAAATGAATACACTAAGCAGATTCAGAAGGATGTAGGTTGCAGTAAGTACTGGGAGATGAAGCAGCTTGCACAGGATAGAGTAGCATGGAGAGCTGCATCAAACCAGTCTCAGGACTGAAGACCACAACAACAACAACAACAACAACTATAATCCTTACAAAGTACGTCAATTACAAAATAAAATCATCTGAGGCACAGACATTACCCATTAGCGCCTTACAAAACTACATATTATAATTTACCATTATTCGTATAAGGGCGTCAGGAACATGCACAAAGAAAGCTGTTCATAACACGACTTAGGTACAATGTGACGAGCGATTAATACCTGTATGCTGGGCTTTACCTGTCTAGGCAATATTTCCTTAGGTATTGTAAGCGCTAAAAAAGAACGTATTAACTTGCTATAAAGTCTCTCACCATTTACACTTTCGTTATGAGCAAGGTACGAATCAACTACGAAAACCCGCATAGGCATTTGGAATTAAGGAATGCCAGGTCAGAAGCAAACCGAAGGTCACATGAAATGTATGCGCAGATGTGGGCTTTGCGTGGGTATGTGACAAGCAGTTATAGTAAAGTTGTGTTTTAGTAGTAATGAGTGGTTACACAGTGGGACTGTGTGTGCGCTGCTTGGACACCGCTGTCTGGTGGCAGTTGCGAACCGCTAGAATCACAGCAGGTAAACCTGCGCGGAATAGGGCAGTGATGATGCCGACCGGTGATAGGCGAACAGTGGTGGTTTCATCTGGTGACTTCAGTTTTATATTACATTGGAAGAACGATCATGAGAGCAGTTTTTTATTATTTTTTATTGGTTGTGACAACGATTTTTGTCAGAGGGTCTGCCTCATGTGCCATGATGTCGATATCGTTTTATAAATGTTAATCCACGTTTCACGTATGTGGTTCTGTAATAACTGTAATGTGTAAAGTTAACTCATGTAAGCCCTCCCTCAAACCTGGTATGTTATACCTTCACAGATCCGATGATGGTACCTTCTGAGTGCTGAAACCGGTCATCTAGTAAAGGATATTGCAGCGATCGTTTTGAAAACAGAGTGATCGCCCCACAACACACTATGAGTTCACTGCATAATAGGGTTTCATCACAGTCATGCAAACCTATTATTCCCAGTTCCACGATGCACAACTATTTTTGTACAAACTAAAAAGATCGTAGGTAACATAGGCAATGACTAGAAAAATTAGTGACAACAGATAATTGATAAATAGTCTTCAACTTCGTTGTAAAAGATATACGAGGACACTACATGCACCAGAAGCAACTCATCATGGGGTCCAACAACATATCATGGGCTCCATCGATTAAGGTGGAAGGAAGAATCTATTTTAAATTTAAGCTAAATTTGTATGATAATTTTGAAATGGGTGGAATATATTGCAATCACTCACGAAACGCACAGAAGGGAAAAATGATACCACGTAATATTTAATACAAAAATCACTGATAACACAAAGAAAACACTGATTAGCTAAAAAAAAGGATAATCAAACTGTCGCCGCCCGCTAGGGCAATGAATCTCCAGAATTTTGAGAAAGGCAGTGGCAAAGAAATCTAAGCAAATAACCACTGGCGTGGCAACAGTAGGTTGGTCCGCTTTTCCACAACACATGAATTCACGAGAAAATAAATGAATCAGAAAGCACTGACTTTGCAGTTACTTATTCTCAAATACCAAATTTTGAAACTAACGTTAAATTAAATTACTGGTTAAATAAATGACTGGCTTAACTTAAACTTTTTTATGTAAAAAAATAACTTCCAGTAACCTCACCGTAACGTAATGCGAAATTTAGAAAAAGGCAAGCAATTTACTTCCAATTATTGAAAGATTGAACTGAATTTACTTTAAACAAATGATCAATTGGTTTTACTTTTGAAATAACAACAATAAAATACATACCAAGCCAGCAGAAGTCACTCGCTAAGCGAAATCCAGAATAAATGAAATTGTGCACTCATAATTTGTGCTGCATCTTTAGTTCATATGTTTCAAATGGCTCGAACCACTATGGGACTTCACATCTGAGGTCATCAGTCGCCTAGACTTAGAACTACTTAAACTAACTAACCTAAGGACATCACACACATCCATGCCCGAGGCAGGATTCGAACCTGCGACCGCAGCAGCAGCGAGGTACCGGACTGAAGCGCCTAGAACCGCTCGGCCACAGTGCGGCCGGCTATCTTTAGTTATTAGTTTAAGTAAGGCTATCTTTAGTTATTAGTTTAAGTAATAGAACCCAGTACGTTGTCCTCGATGGTGAATGTTTATCGGAGGTGAGGGTATCATCTGGAGTGCCCCAGGGAAGTGTGGTAGGTCCGCTGTTGTTTTCTATCTACATAAATGATCTTTTGGGTGGGGTGGATAGCAATGTGCGGCTGTTTGCTGATGATGCTGTGGTGTACGAGAAGGTGTCGTCGTTGAGAGACTGTAGGAGGATAGAAGATGACTTGGACAGGATTTGTGATTGGTGTAAAGAATGGCAGCTAACTCTAAATATAGATAAATGTAAATTAATGCAGATGAATAGGAAAAAGAATCCCGTAATGTTTGAATACTCCATTAGTAGTGTAGCGCTTGACACGGTCACGTCGATTAAATATTTGGGCGTAACACTGCAGAGCGATATGAAGTGGGTTCAAATGGTTCAAATGGCTCTGAGCACTATGGGACTTAACATCTGTGGTCATCAGTCCCCTAGAACGTAGAACTACTTAAACCTAACTAACCTAAGGACATCACACACATCCATGCCCGAAGCAGGATTCTAAACTGCGACCGTAGCGGTTACGCGGTTCCAGACTGAAGCACCTAGATCCGCACGGCCACACCGGCCGCCTATGAAATGGGACAAGCATGTAATGGCAGTTGTGGGGAAGGCGGATAGTCGTCTTCGGTTCATTGGTAGAATTTTGGGACAGCTTATAAAACACCAATACGACCTATTCTTGAGTACTGCTCGAGCGTTTGGGAGGGAGGACGTAGAAGCAATTCAGAGGCGGGCTGCTAGATTTGTTACGCGAGTGTTACGGAAATGCTTCAGGAACTCGGGTGGGAGTCTCTAGAGGAAAGGAGGCGTTGTTTTCGTGAATCACTACTGAGGAAATTTAGAGAACCAGCATTTGAGGCTGACTGCAGTACAATTTTACTGCCGCCAACTTACATTTCGCGGAAAGACCACAAAGATAAGATAAGAGAAATTAGGGCTCGTACAGAGGCATATAGGCAGTCATTTTTCCCTCGTTCTGTTTGGGAGTGGAACAGGGAGAGAAGATGCTAGTTGTGGTACGAGGTACCCTCCGCCACGCACCGTATGGTGGATTGCGGAGTATGTATGTACATGTAATTGTAGTTTTGGCAGCGAAATTTTAATTTACTGTAAGAAGCCTCTTATCTAGTACAAGAATGAACAGTTACTGTGGCAGAAAATTTAGACTGAAACTGGTCTTCCGCAAACACTATTCTTACGACACTCGGTGATTTCATGGGAAGGAAAGCCATTCTGCTTCGTAATAATATCTGAGGATAATGACAACACAGGTACTACGAGCTTTAATTATTGCAAGTTGTTATTCAAATTATTAATACTTTGCAAAAGAAAATCAACTGGGTAAAACCCCTACATTTCTATATATGTCAATTAACAGTCTTAGGGTGTCGTAACCGTGCGGACGACGAAGAATGTACCCGAAGACATTGCTGAGCTGCCGTTGCTGTTCGATGAGAACCCCGAGTTGTCTCCACAGCCACGGATAATTATGGGACAGGCAATAGTTGTAATCGCTGCTTCCTCCGCTTGTCCACTCCTATCGCGTTCGCAATACCTGCGGGTTAAGAAATTAGGCGCGTCTACATTGGCGCAAGCGTAGCTGCACACCGCGGCGGCGGAAGCGCCCAACAACACTTCCGCACTCTTTCATGGCGCAAGCTGCTCTCACCTCCCTGCTCGCAACGCGACGGACTCTCGATACGCAAAAATAAACAACGGCACAGCTACTAACATTTCGTCGCTGCTATCGATACACTTAAGTTCCCTTGGCTGTTATCCAACAATTTAAAATTGTTTCGTTATAATTACAATCAGTTATATACAGTCAAAAATAAATACACTAGTACATCGATTACGTATTAAATATAGCTTCAGGATCAAATGTACAGCGCCAGTTACCAACGGATAATAAACGGCGAAAATTTTGAATGGTGCAGAAGGTTTTTTATCTGCATTTTCGATGTTAAAAGATGTGTTACAATAGCAGTGATAAAGAGGAGGCTAATTCTCTACTCAGATGTAGTAAGGACGATTAACCTGTAGTCTAACTCTAGGGGGAAACTGACTTGGACCAAACCGAGTGAGGTGGCACAGTGGACCGACCGTGGTGGCCGAGCTGTTCTAGGCGCTTCAGTCTGGAACCGCGCGACCCCTACGGTCGCAGGTTCGAATCCTACCTCGGGCATGGATGTGTGTGATGTCTTTAGGTTAGTTACATTTAAGTAGTTCAAAGTTCTAGGGGACTGATGACCTCAGATGTTAAGTCCCATAGTGCTCAGAGCCATTTGAACTTTTTTTTTCTTTTTTGCGCAGTGGTTAGCACACTGGACTTGCATTTGGGAGGACGAAGATTCAAACCCGCTTCGGACCATGCATATTTAGGTTTTCCGTGGTCTCCCTAAATCGCTTCAGCCAAATACCGGGATGGTTCCTTTGAAATGGCACGGCTGACTTCCTTTTCCATTCTTCTCTAATCGTATGGGACCGATGACCTCGCTGTTTGGTCCTCTTCCTCAGGTCAACCATCCAATCTAGGCCATGAGGACAAGACTAGTTATGAAAGCTCTTGACCAATCACAAACTGGCCACAGCGTCATTCACACCAGAGATCAATACGGAATGCTTAGCAAAATATCAGATTCTCTCCAGTGACTAGCAGGGGTAAAATGGTCCGAAAATTGGAATGAAATGTACTCAATACCCTTAGGGCCAAGGTAGGGGGGTACTGTGCTAAGAGAAAATCTCGCCAGAATAGTGAACTACGTGATTTATTATAGCCTAAACGAAATATTCTAATAATAATATGCAGGACCAACTGAAAAAAATACAGAAAAGGCAGTAACAGGCTCACTGAAATGGTTATAGTAATTAAAGTACACGGAAAATGGGAAAAGAGTTATCACAAAAACATAGCTGCAAACAGCACTTCTCAGCATGACTGAGATGGATAGGAACGTTAGCGGCGAATGTAGACAGAGCAAACTGCGGACAGGTGTGACACTGTCTCGCTGCACAATGTAGCAGTCACGGGAGGCCAGCGTGCGATTCCATACCAGTCGACGAACACACAGTACTGGCGGTGCAGGGCAAATTACACAGTCCATCTCTGCAGCAATAAATACCTCACTTCCCGTACAGGGCACAAATACTGTCCTTCAAAATCATGAGAGAACTAAAAAAGTGTTGGGTTAGACTACCTCATGGTTACGAACTAATTACTGAGCTCCTCAGAAATGAGTAGGTACAATTATATCGGGGGCTATCCAGAAAGTAACTGACGTTTTGTCCTGTTGCAACAGTGAGCGGGGATACAGCCAATATCTTGGTGGCATAGCGTTCCTGCAATGAGTATACATCCAGCTGTCCGTGTCTCTGATACTTTGCTGTCTGTGACATGTTAAAATGTGCGCTGCAATAGAAAAGGTGCGTTCTGTGATTACGTTTTTGCTGGCAAAAAACTGGAAACCATATGAAATTTATCACGTCCTTTATCATGTGTGCGGAAAATGAATAATGAGTAAAGCCGAGTGGGGCAATGGTATGTCGATTTTAAAACTGGCAATACCAATGTTCACGATGAGGACCGCGACCTAGCTTTATTAACTGTGGAACTGGTGATGAAAATCAATGACAAAATTCGTGAAAATCATCGTTTCACGATTGTGGACCTTTTGCAACATTTTTCCCAAATTTCACGGAGTTTGGTACACGAAATTATGGTGGAGAACCTTAGTTGCCACAAATTTTGTACTAGGTACTTTCCCAAAGTCCTGACGGCAGACTTCAAAAAACAGAGAACGACTGCGGTAATGATCCTCCTCAAAGATTACCTGGAAAATGGTAACAAAGACGTCGGTCGTATCATAGGTGGGGACGAGAGTTGGGTGAAGCGTGTCACCAGTGGAAACAGCCAGTCGATGGAACGAGGGCACACAAACTATCCCAAGAAACCAAAGAAGTGTTTGCAAGCACTATCGGCAAAAAGGACCATGGCTACTGTGTTTTGGGCTCTAAGGGAGTATTTCTTGTTGACTTCCTTTGACGTGGCAGAACAGTTAACGCAAAGAGTTATTGTCAAAAATTGACAATTGAGAGCTTTTGGGGGTTCTGTATGGGAGGTGTTTGATCATCCACTATACAGGCCAGTTTTGGCGCCGGGCGACTACCACGACTTCCAAGCAATGAGCATGTGATTCCCTGCACGGTGCTTCAATACTGATGCCGAACTACGTGCTGGTATAAACCAGCTGTTGAAATCAGAGGCGGCAGATTTCTACTGAGACGATACTGAAAAATTTGTGCCACGGTATAATAAGTGCCGCAGTTTCAACGGCGATTATGCAGAAAAATAGCTTTAAATGTTTATAGCTTTAAAATGTACATGATAAAATTTGATTTTTCCACAGTGTGAACTTATTTTTCTAAACGTCCTTTACTTTCTGTAACCTCGTATTATAACCTTCTATTAACCAGAGGCAGGATGTGAACAGGAACGGATCCAGACGCGACAATTACTTGGAGCGAAACGAATATTACTGTATTTTACGCAGTTTATCAACAACCGTGAACACAGAGTTCACATAGATAAAAACTGTACCACATGGGAGGCAATGGTGCGTACGTGAAGTACAACAGACAGTCAAGTAACTCACGTGAAGATAAAATAAGATAAAAAACACCTGCTTATTTGCATTTTATGTCTTCAATATCCTGAATGGCCCCCCCATGAACCATGAACCTTGCCGTTGGTGGGGAGGCTTGCGTGCCTCAGCGATACAGATAGCCGTACCGTAGGTGCAACCACAACGGAGGGGTATCTGTTGAGAAGCCAGACAAACGTGTGGTTCCTGAAGAGGGGCAGCAGCCTTTTCAGTAGTTGCAAGGGCAACAGAATGGATGATTGACTGATCTGGCCTTGTAACAATAACCAAAACGGCCTTCCTGAAGAGGGGCAGCAGCCTTTTCAGTAGTTGCAAGGGCAACAGTCTGGATGATTGACTGATCTGGCCTTGTAACAATAACCAAAACGGCCTTGCTGTGCTGGTACTGCGAACGGCTGAAAGCAAGGGGAAACTACAGCCGTAATTTTTCCCGAGGGCATGCAGCTTTACTGTATGATTAAATGATGATGGCGTCCTCTTGGGTAAAATATTACGGAGGTAAAATAGTCCCCCATTCGGATCTCCGGGCGGGGACTACTCAAGAGGATGTCATTATCAGGAGAAAGAAAACTGGCGTTCTACGGATCGGAGCGTGGAATGTCAGATCCCTTAATCGGGCAGGTAGGTTAGAAAATTTAAAAATGGAAATGGATAGGTTGAAGTTAGATATAGTGGGAATTAGTGAAGTTCGGTGGCAGGAGGAACAAGACTTCTGGTCAGGTGACTACAGGGTTATAAACACAAAATCAAATAGGGGTAATGCAGGAGTAGGTTTAATAATGAATAGGAAAATAGGAATGCGGGTAAGCTACTACAAACAGCATAGTGAACGCATTATTGTGGCCAAGATAGATACGAAGCCCACACCTACTACAGTAGTACAAGTTTATACGCCAACTAGCTCTGCAGATGATGAAGAAATTGAAGAAATATATGATGAAATAAAAGAAATTATTCAGATTGTGAAGGGAGACGAAAATTTAATAGTCATGGGTGACTGGAATT
Source organism: Schistocerca piceifrons (assembly GCF_021461385.2). Lineage (NCBI taxonomy): Eukaryota > Metazoa > Arthropoda > Insecta > Orthoptera > Acrididae > Schistocerca > Schistocerca piceifrons. The sequence goes on from NC_060139.1 coordinate 107,032,559, forward strand.
CGAGTGTAGGAAAAGGGAGAGAAGGAAACATAGTAGGTGAATATGGATTGGGGCTAAGAAATGAAAGAGGAAGCCGCCTGGTAGAATTTTGCACAGACCACAACATAATCATAGCTAACACTTGGTTTAAGAATCATGAAAGAAGGTTGTATACATGGAAGAACCCTGGAGATACTAAAAGGTATCAGATAGATTATATAATGGTAAGACAGAGATTTAGGAACCAGGTTTTAAATTGTAAGACATTTCCAGGGGCAGATGTGGACTCTGACGACAATCTATTGGTTATGACCTGTAGATTAAAACTGAAGAAACTGCAAAAAGGTGGGAATTTAAGGAGATGGGACCTGGATAAACTGAAAGAACCAGAGGTTGTACAGAGTTTCAGGGAGAGCATAAGGGAACAATTAACAGGGATGGGGGAAAGAAATACATTGGAAGAAGAATGGGCAGCTTTGAGGGATGAAGTAGCGAAGGCAGCAGAGGATCAAGTAGGTAAAAAGACGAGGGCTAGTAGAAATCCATGGGTAACAGAAGAAATATTGAATTTAATTGATGAAAGGAGAAAATATAAAAATGCAGTAAATGAAGCAGGCAAAAAGGAATACAAACGTCTCAAAAATGAGATCGACAGGAAGTGCAAAATGGCTAAGCAGGGATGGCTAGAGGACAAATGTAAGGATGTAGAGGCCTATCTCACTTGGGGTAAGATAGATACAGCCTACAGGAAAATTAAAGAGACCTTTGGAGATAAGAGAACGACTTGTATGAATATCAAGAGCTCAGATGGAAACCCAGTTCTAAGCAAAGAAGGGAAAGCAGAAGGTGGAAGGAGTATATAGAGGGTCTATACAAGGGCGATGTACTTGAGGACAATATTATGGAAATGGAAGAGGATGTAGATGAAGATGAAATGGGAGATAGGATACTGCGTGAAGAGTTTGACAGAGCACTGAAAGACCTGAGTCGAAACAAGGCCCCCGGAGTAGACAACATTCCATTGGAACTACTGACGGCCTTGGGAGAGCCAGTCCTGACAAAACTCTACCATCTGGTGAGCAAGATGTATGAAACAGGCTAAATACCCTCAGACTTCAAGAAGAATATATTAATTCCAATCCCAAAGAAAGCAGGTGTTGACAGATGTGAAAATTACCGAACTATCAGTTTAATAAGTCACAGCTGCAAAATACTAACGCGAAAGGAAACTAAAGAAAAATTCGGAGTAGGTATTAAAATCCATGGAGAAGAAATAAAAACTTTGAGGTTCGCCGATGACATTGTAATTCTGTCAGAGACAGCAAAGGACTTGGAAGAGCAGTTGAACGGAATGGACAGTGCCTTGAAAGGAGGATATAAGATGAACATCAACAAAAGCAAAACGAGGATAATGGAATGTAGTCAAATTAAATCGGGTGATGCTGAGGGGATTAGATTAGGAAATGAGACACTTAAAGTATTAAAGGAGTTTTGCTATTTAGGGAGTAAAATAACTGATGATGGTCGAAGTAGAGAGGATATAAAATGTAGACTGGCAATGGCAAGGAAATCGTTTCTGAAGAAGAGAAATTTGTTAACATCGAGTATAGATTTAAGTGTCAGGGAGTCTTTTCTGAAATATCTGCATGGAATGTAGCAATGTATGGAAGTGAAACATGGACGATAAATAGTTTGGACAAGAAGAGAATAGAAGCTTTCGAAATGTGGTGCTACAGAAGAATGCTGAAGATAAGGTGGGTATATCACGTAACTAATGAGGAGGTATTGAATAGGATTGGGGAGAAGAGAAGTTTGTAGCACAACTTGACTAGAAGAAGGGATCGGTTGGTGGGACATGTTTTGAGGCATCAAGGGATCACAAATTTAGCATTGGAGGGCAGCGTGGAGGGTAAAAATCGTAGAGGGAGACCAAGAGATCAATACACTAAGCAGATTCAGAAGGATGTAGGTTGCAGTAGGTACTGGGAGATGAAGAAGCTTGCACAGGATAGAGTAGCATGGAGAGCTGCATCAAACCAATCTCAGGGCTGAAGACCACAACAACAACAACAACTGAAAAAGACTGCAGAGCTTTAGACATATTGACTCACGTTCACTATATTGTGTTACACATTGCACTTCTAAGGATACTATTGCCCAATACACGTCAGTTGCTGCAGAGATCGAAAGAAATTCATTCTGCCTCGAAAGAATTTCCACAAATAACCCAAAAAAGTACGTGACAGAAGATCAGGAAGCGAATTGGGAGACGCACGTGGAAGTACCATTTGGTTCTTCGAAGAAGGGGAGTGCCTGATCGAGTAAGACACGCAAGATGCATCGTTATGCACAGTAGCAGAGGAAACTGAAGATCATGGCGCCATGATAGTAACAAAAATGTTTATGTTACGTGTAGCAGTTCTCAGAATTGACAAGCAGAGATTGCGAAAAAAGCTATTCCATTGTATGGCGATGTATGGGAATGAGTAAAGGACGATGGCCAAAAGGAATCTTCGATTGGTTACCGCCGCGAAGGAGAAAGCATGGACGGCCGGGAACAACATGGAGAGCGAGAGTAATTGGAATGATAGAGACCTGAAAGAGGAAGAGTGCAATGATGGTGAACGCTGCTAAATGGAAATACAGGGAAACTGGTGTAGGGTAGGGAAGCCGTTAAAAATAAGAAAGATCGGATCAGTTCTCCAGTGAGCTTACGTATTTATTTTTCGTACTACTGTTGTCTCTGTCTTCCTCTATTAGACTCTGCTATAGTTGCTACACATTGGATATGTAAGTTGATCTTTAATGTGGTAGATTCCACATCTCCGTGCCGTTTGCTGTGGTGGCTCATTCTCCTTCAGAAATATTTTTCCAATCCAAGGGCAAGGAGGTGCTCTAAGTTCACCCGTTCGTCCATCCTCAAAGGAGACCGATATCAGTAGGTAAAGGTTGATTTCTTATGCTGGGAGATATTTGGTCTCCATCTACGTTAGCCGCCTCCATAGTTGCCCGTTCCTCACCGTTAGGAGATGTAGTTTGGGAGTTTTCCTTCATTGAGGGTGATGAAATACGGCACGAAGCTCGTGTTGAGCGGTTAGATACTAGGCCATAATTTTACTAACGGAGTTAATAAAAAATAAAACACTTTATTGGCACATCAAGAAGATCTAAAATTCACAAGAACTGTTCAAATGGCTCTGGACACTATGGGACTTAACATCTGGGGTCATCAGTCCCCTATAACTTAGAACTACTTAAACCTAAGTAACCTAAGGACGTCACACACATCCATGCCCGAGGCAGGATTCGAACCTGCGACCGGAGTCGCGCGATTCCGGACTGAAGCGCCTAGAACCGCTCTGCCACCGCGGCTGACCTCAACAACTGTAACCAGAATTTAATTTAATAGTGACTTTGTTTCAGAAGTAAGGCAGCTGATAGCAGAATTTACAAAATCTCTAAAATAACATTTAAGAAACAAAATTTAAGAAAAGAATCTGAAGAAAATTCTGTGAAATCTTGACATTAAATCCATGTCTTAACACAGATGTTCAATAAGATCAACAATGTGGCGTCGAACAATACATTCCAGATTTAAGCTTTGGAAATCTACAGAAATGATTAACAGGCCATTAACATCCGATATCCACTAGCAACCACAACGCATCGCGTATAATTACGACAAACAAGCAATCCGATTAAATAGGACGATGAAAAGTTTAAAATACAATCAGTTGGTCGTGCAGACAAGGTGTCCGTATAGGGCCAAAATAACTTCTTGCTTTCGTTTATGGACAACAGTCAACCTTATTAGCCAGATGAATTTTTAGGCCGTCGCTTTAGTACGCTTAACAGAGACAAACCAGTTTATGATAAACCATTTCTTTTACTCAAGGCTCTTTTAGCCGAACTCACAACAAAACCAGATGTGTAGCCAAGCTGTACTGTAACATAGAGGGTGAACATCAATAAAGCCGACAAACCGCAGGGACGGATTCCTGATTGGAAGTGGAGGAAGAAATGTCATATAAACATGTGTCCGGAAATGGGCAGTGTGCGTGCAACGGCATCAAACACAATACAGAGCTGCATTGCATCCACGTGACAACGTAAGTTCAAAATGGCTTCCACGGAATTGCAGGCGATAGGAATAGTAGTTTTTGTCATACAGGATACACATAATCCTACTTTGGCTTACACAAGGTTGCCGGGCCACTGCTTGGAGCTCGTACTAGGGTTCGTCTCAGTATCCTGTAGAACCTGGTCTTCCAGATCTGGTGTACGCAGTCCGTTCGACGATGGGCAAGGACTCATGATCACACGAACGCCCAAGAAGGACTCGAAATGTTGCGTGATAGGGCTGGTGTCTGTGCCGGCCGCTGTGGTCGAGCGGTTCTAGGCGCTTCAGTCCGGGACCACGCGGCTGCTACGGTCACTGGTTCGAATCCTGCCTCCGGCATGAATGTGTGTGATGTCGTTAGGTTAGTTAGGTTTACGTAGTTCTAAGTGTATGGGACTGATGACCTCAGATGTTATGTCCCACAGTGCTTAGAGCCATTTGTTGGTGTCTGTGAGAATACTTGTATTACATAACGCTGCTGCCCACCGACCGTTTCCATCTGCTTGGCCGTACACAAACACCATGTCGGCTTGTTCCCGACATGAATACCGGGCCATTCTGCTCCTTACAATACGCTGCGTCAGTCACACAGCCTGCAACACACAAGGAACACATGGCATGTGGTCAAAGGAAGTATCAGCCGTCAGCGCTATCTACCGTAGCAACGATGCATTTCCGCACACATGTTCATAGGGCCTTTGTTCCTCCACTTCCATTTTAGAAAAAAAAATACAACACCAAAAGACACTGGAGAAAATTTGGAGAAAGCTAGCCGTATGCTTAAATCACGTTATGTACAGCTTAATTTAGATAAAGCAAGTTAGCGCGGCCAAACACTGGCAAGAGACTTCCACACCGCAAGTTTAATAGTAAAAAGTACACAGTGCATGGCTTGAATGGGATCACTTCAGAGGTTCACAAAAACTGCATTAAAGACGACGATGGACAACCAGGATGGCAAGTAAGAGAACAGTCTTCTCACACGCAAACTATAACGCTTATGACTGTAATTAAAAAATGGTTCAAATGGCTCTGAGCACTATGGGACTCAACATCTATGGTCATCAGTCCCCTAGAACTTAGAACTACTCAAACCTAACTAACCTAAGGACATCACACACATCCATGCCCGAGGCAGGATTCGAACCTGCGACCGTAGCAGTCGTGCGGCTCCGGACTGAGCGCCTAGAACCGCTAGACCACCGCGGCCGGCACTGTAATTACATGCTCACCACAATTTCTAAGAAGTGGGACCATACGTCAACAACCGCGCGACCAATGGCTGCAGTTGATTGAGCGTATCCACCAGTCGCCCACGTTCTTAATCCCTTGGAACTGGCTGAAAGGGAACCACCCAGGCGCAACAGTAGATACAGACTTCTTCCGAACGATCCAAATCCAAGTACAGGTAGGTGCACGAGCAACGCACCGAAATAAATTCTACATCGGGCAATCTCCACTGCTGCGGCCGACAAAGGACATCCCACAACCCGCTCTGAGTAACACTTCAAATGCAGCAGCGACCCAAGAATCATATCGGCTTCGGCGACACGGTGCTTGCTGCCCGCCGACATCACACAAACAGCTTGACGCCTGACCGCTGAGAGAGCAACGGTCGAGCTTAAATTGACGTCATCGCCCCTGCGCTTCCCTCTGGGGGCGGAAAATCCCTCTCACTCCTCCTACCAGAGGAATCTATCGACACCGAGTCCCTCCACGATGTACCCGCACGGCATAGGGCATTTCTCTTATCTCTCCCATGCTTTTTCGGAGCAGAAAGCAACATATGCACATGAAAAATTATACGATTCACTTCTTTTTTCGTCCTCATCGTCCTTTCTGTTTCTGAGTGCTAGATATTTGCCTGTTACATCCTGAAATTCAGTGCCTCTGTTGTCTGCGGTTAGTTTCTATTTGGCTCTCCACTTCTTTCGTGGTCTAGCTATTCATCTTTCCCCCATCGGTCGAAAATTCATTACTGTTGTTGTTGTTGTGGTATTCAGTCCTGAGACTGGTTTGATGCAGCTCTCCATGCTACTCTATCCGGTGCAAGCCTCTTCATGTCACAGTACCTACTACAATTTACATCCTGAATCTGGTTAGTGTATTCATCTCTTGGTCTCCCTCTACGATTTTTACCCTCCACGCTGGCCTCCAGCACTAAGTTGGTGATCCCTTGATGCCTCAGAACATGTCCTACCAACCGGTCCCTTCTTCTAGTCAAGTTGTGCCACAAACTCCTCTTCTCCCCAATTCTATTCAATACCTCCTCATTAGTTACGTGATATACCCACCTTATCTTCAGCATTCTTCTGTAGCACCACATTTCGAAAGCTTCTATTCTCTTCTTGTCCAAACTATTTATCGTCCTTGTTTCACTTCCATATATGGCTACACTCCATACAAATACTTTCAGAAATGACTTCCTGACACTTAAATCTATATTCGTTGTTAACAAATCTCTATTCTTCAGAAACGCTTTCCTTGCCATTGCCAGTCTACATTTTATATCCTCTCTATTTCGACCATCATCAGTTATATTGCTCCCCAAATAGCAAAACTCATCTACTACCTTAAGTGTCTCATTTCCTAATCTAATTCCCTCAGCATCACCCGACTTAATTCGACTACATTCCAATATCCTCGTTTTGCTTTTGTTGATGTTCATCTTATATCCTCCTTTCAAGACACTGTCCATTCCGTTCAACTGCTATTCCAAGTCCTTTGCTGTCTCTGACAGAATTATCTCATCGGCGAACCTCAAAGTTTTTATTTCCTCTCCATGGATTTTAATACCTACTCCAAATTTTTCTTCTGTTTCCTTCACTGCTTGCTCAATATACAGATTGAATAACGTCGGGGAGAGGCTACAACCCTGTCTCACTCCCTTCCCAACCACTGCTTCCCTTTCATGGCCCTCGACTCTTATAACTGCCATCTTGTTTCTGTACAAATCGTAAATAGCCTTTCGCTCTCTGTATTTTAACCCTGCCACCTTCAGAATTTGAAAGAGAGTATTCCAGTCAACATTGTCAAAAGATTTCTGTAAGTCTAGAAATGCTAGAAACGTAGGTTTGCCTTTCTTTAATCTATTTTCTTAGATAAGTCGTAGAGTCAGGGTTGCCTCACGTGTTCCAAGATTTCTACGGAATCCAAACCTATCTCCCCCGAGGTCGGCTTCTACCAGTTTTTCCATTCGTCTGTAAAGAATTCGCGTTAGTATTACTATGGTAGGCGTTCTACTTCCATTCATTTTTGTGATATGATCTGTGATATATTGACGATGTATTGACTTTTACATTGTTAAACTTACGCCTGTTGAAAGCAAGCGAGGATAGGCCACGGTAGGAAATCAGACACACATGCAGAGAGCAGGCAAAGTGTTAGCGTTTATGTTACCGATGATAAACAGTAAAGCTAGAGCGCAGCAAATTGCAATTGCTCTTGGCAGCTGTCCCAGGCGAGAAGTTTCACTTCAGAGAGTTAACTGGTAACTCCACCCACCGCCTAGACGCTTTTGTAAGTTGTTACAATAGAATGTGTGCACGAACAGGCACCTCGTACTATAGGCAGCAAGCTTGACAGAAGCTCCTGAGAACAGCAACATCAGCACGTTTACACAGGTTAGACCGAGTTGGAAAATGGGCAAAACTCTTAGGACAGCGGTCTCACTCACAAGAGGCTTCAGGACAGTGCCGAGTGACGTAGACACGGTTGTTGCTAGCCTTAATAGGAAGGGCAGTGACGTTTAGCTTTCGGCTGAACTCTGTTGCTACCATGCTTGGAATCTGTTAATGTAAGGCCAAATCATCCTCACCTACAGAGGAGGAGGAGGGAAAAGACCTAAACGTGGCTGGCCATAGACACCAGAGAGGTGCAGAACCCCACGCCAGATTGACCGATGGCTGCAAAGCCTTTATTGGTTGGCGGACCTACTACAGCTAGGGAGACACAGCGCGCCACCTCAATCCTTTAAAAACCTAGGATGTTCCATCCAGAAGAGTTCCCAGTCAGACCGTTGGGACGGCAACTCCGTGTCTGTCGGTGCCAGCATTGGGTGAGCTCCGACAGACCTGTTTCTTTTTTTAATTTGGAGCGCTGCTTTCAATTTTTTGTAATTTACACTGCTGCTGGTGTTGGCTGCTTGTGGTATGTCTGACACCACGGCCGCAGACACTGACTTCTATGGTGCAACCAGTTGCAGCCCTTTCTTTTTCTAATGCTTAGAATTAGCCTTCAGTAAAGCAGGTAGTCTGATGACAAATAGTGTCAATCAGATCCCTGGCTTCCTGGAGTCGCCTGCTGCGAGCATCCTATCGAGTCTCAAAATCCGCGTCTTTCGTAGCCATCTGCTGCTGACAGAAAGAATCAATTTGCCTTCACTGACAGTTTGTGCTTCCGGAATTGCTCCTAACCGTTCGGAAATTACAGACTAGCCTGTAACCCCCTGCCATCCCTCTATCCCGTATTAGTAACACTGCTCCTGTCCTTCCTCTTGGGAGTGTTTTCTACACGTACCGATCTTCACCGATTCTGCGGAAAACTTGCTCATTCCTTATGCTATGATTCCACCTAATTTTCAACATTCTCTCGTATTACCACACCTCAAATCCTTAGATATTCTTCTTAAAAACCTCATTTTTGCAGCTTGTATTCTTTGTTTATTTCCCGCACTTACTGTCCTATTGACACGTAGAATAGACGGTATTGACATTGTTTCGTATAACTTAATTAAGATTTCTTTCCTACGCTTTTTATTCAGTATTATGAATATGGTCATGTTAATATAACTGTATCTTTCAGTTTTTCGGGATATATTTATCGTTTGTGAAGGTGGTCGTATTTACCAAGTGCTAGATTTCATTTACTCTCTGTTTTGTGATCGTTTACCACAATTTTCCTTAGGTTCGGTTCTAGACCTTTCAAAGCCGTGATTTAGGTTTTAGGATAGAGGTTTTTAAGTTATAGTTCTTGACAGTATTATTTAATTTATAAAAACCTCTTTGGCGGATGTCCTCGCCGTGAGTTATAAGAAGCTGGTTGTCAGCGAAGAGTGTTGTCATTAGATAATTCCGTTGGTTGTAGTTATGGTCGTAAAATTCTGTTTTTTTACTCATTGTCTCAACATATAAGGAAGACAGCTGTTAAAAAGAATTGGAAAACGATTCTATCCTTGTTGTAATACTAAATTTATAATTCTGCTAACATTCTCTTCTCCAGCGATAGATATTTTGATGTCTTGGTACTTGCTGGATTTCTCTTTGTAGGTGACGTGCTATGCCTCTCCTGTCCAGCATTCTCCACAACATTCTCCTACATATTCGTACATCGTCAAAAGGCTTTCACGTAGTGACATAGTCAATAAATAGCAGATGTATTTCTCTATTAAATGCTGCATGTTTTTCAGTTGTTTGGCTGATGATGAACATGTTGTCTGAAAAGGACCTACCATCCCTGAATTTCTTCTCCAACAAGGTATTTTCTAAAATTATTGCGAGCATTTACGTGTTCTTTGAAAATATTTTACTGCCATGTTGAATAAAGAGATGTTCCTACAATACGGTAAAAAATTTTCTGTTGCCTAGATCACGGTAAATATTGAATTAGTTTCGACAAGCTGTTGAAAGACTTTGTTGCCGTCTTCTGGTCTTCAAAAATGTTTGTTACAAAACATGTTCATTCTAATAAACATTTCTGAAGACTCTAAGATGATAGCAAAGGCTATACAAACCACTTGTCGAAAGTAAATAAGTATGTATGCGATCTTGGCTATAGAAAGCTTTTCACGAAGTAAAACATATCACTCCTTCTCATTTCTTAATATGAGACATTTCAATCAAGTTCCTATAATTCTGACGATGTTACCTGACTCCTTTCCGAAGTTTAGGTGTACTACATCTAATGTCCAACAGTTCGAAATTTCTTTTGTTGTACAGCCTTTTTGTTGAAGGGAAGGACCTAGATTTCATAACCAGAGACGCACACTTGACTAATTCGGTGATCATGTTAACGCTTCTTGGTTTCTTCCTGTTCTTCATATTTCGTAGCACATCGTATTTTTTTCATTTCTCTTTTGACTGTACTTACTTCTTCCTTCTCTTTTGATGTTACAACTTGTTCTGCGCAATTTGCAATTAGTTGTTATTATGGCTTACGAATCTATGCTGCCATTCCCTGGAAAAGTAACAGAAGTTAGGCATAATTTATGGTTAGGTTTTCAAGGCAAGCAACTCAATCGCAGTCATTTCAGATACGTATCTTCGAGCGCAAGTACGTTCGTTATGAAGGCTCAATTCTCACTGTCGCTTCCCGGCATAAATAGACTGAGGTGACAAGTCTTTAGATAGCGTTAGTATCGCGTACACAAGGTATATAAGGACAGTACATCGGTGGAGTTGTCATCTGCACTCAGGTGATTCAGGGTGAAATGTTTTCAGACGTGATTATGGCCTTACGATGGGAATTAACAGACCTTGAACGCGGAATGATAGGTGAAGCTAGACGCATAGGACATTCCGTTTGGGAAATAATCAGGGAATCCAATATTCCGAGTTCCACAGTGTCAGGATGTGCTGATAATACCAAATTTCTGGCATTACCTCTTTCTACAGGCAACGAAGTGGCCGGCTGCCTTCACATAACAACCGAGGGCAGCGGCGTTTGAGTATAATTGTTAGTGCTAACAGACAAGCAACACTGATATAACCGTAGAAATCAATGTGGAACGTGCGAGGAACGTATCCGTCAGGACAGTGCGGCGAAATTTGGCGTCAATGGGGTATGGAAGCAGACGACTGAAGCGTGTGCGCCGCGCGGGATTAGCCGAGCGGTCTCGGGCGCTGCAGTCATGGACTGCGCGGCTGGTCCCGGCGGAGGTTCGAGTCCTCCCCCGGGCATGGTTGCGTGGGTTTGTCCTTAGGATAATTTAGGTTATGTTATGTGTAAGCTTAGGGACTGATGACCTTAGCAGTTAAGTCCCATAAGATTTCATACACATTTGAACATTTTTTGGTACCTGCCCAATGTCCTCAGTACCTTGAAAGTGCCAGTCTCTGTCAGAACAGAGTTGTGTGAAGTTGTGAGTGTATCGTGTCGGAGCTAAATGTATTCGAACGTGGGCAAATTGATGGTGCTTTTATGTTGTGTGATTCCGTAACATTTTTTTTTTTTTTTAACGAATGCGTTTGCTAATAGCGCGACATCGACTGCAGCGTCTCTCCTGGGCTCCTGACCATATCGGTTGGACCCTCGAGTACTGGAAAACTATGGCCTGGTCACATGAGTTCCGATTTCAGCTGTTAAGAGCTGATGGTAAAGTTCGATTCTGGCGCAGATCCCACAAAGCCATGGACCCAAGTTGGCAACAAAGGCACTGTGTCAAACTTATGGTTGCTCCAAAATGGTGTGGGTTGTTTTTACTTGGAATGGACAGCGTCCTGTAGTCGAACTCAACCGATATTTGACTGGAAATGATTTTTTGCTGCTGCTTGGAGATTATTTGCAGCCATTCATATACTTGGTGTTCCAAAACAAGGATGGAATTTTTATGGATGAGAATGCGTCATGTCACCAGACCTCAATTGTTCGCGATTGGTTTGATGAACATTCTGGACAATTAGAGTGTATTATTTGGCTGTTCAGATCACCCGACATGGACCTCATCGAACATTTAGGGAATATGATCGAGAGGTCAGTTCTTGCACAAAATCTTCCACCGACAACCCTCTCGCAGCTATGGACAGCTACAGAGGTAGCACGGCTCAATGTTCCCGCAGGAGAACATCCAGTGACCTGTTAAGTCCGTGCCTGGCCAGAGTGGCTGAGCGCTTCTAGGCGCTAGAGTCTGGAACCGCGCGACCGCTACGGTCGCAGGTTCGAATCCTGCCTCGGGCATGGATATGTGTGATGTCGTTAGGTTAGTTAGGTTTAAGTAGTTTTAAGTGCTACGGGACTGATGACCTCAGAAGTTAAGTCCCATAGTGCTCAGAGCCGCAATTCGGCTTCAGGAATCACCACTCCACAACACAACAACTCTTACGGGTCGTTGAACATATAACACATGGCTTCAACATAAATAAAGCTACAGGGGCGGTGTTCCTGGACATCGAAAAGGCTTTCGACCGTCTATGACACAATGGCCTCATTCGCAAACTCAGCGACGCGGGATTCCCCGACGCGCTGGTGCGTCTAATACACTGATACCTCACAGACAGGAGTTTCAACACTGACGTGCAGGGTAAACAATCAAAACGACACGGTATACGCGCGGGAGTACCCCAGGGAAGCATCCTAGGGCTCCTATTGTTTAACCTCTACATAAACGATCTCCCAACCACACACAACACAACGATGGCAATCTACGCGGATGACACAGCCATCCTCACGCAAGATTGGAAACCATCAAACATTACGTCACGCTTACAGACTGCACTCAGAGTGGCTGAGCCTTGGTTGGAGAAATGGCGTGTTAGAGTAAACGTCGACAAGTGCGAAGCCGTTCTGTTCACCAGAAGACCGAAGCAACTGCGCAAACACCGATACTGCAGACCAATAACTCTATATGCACGCCCAATACGTTTCCGTGAGAAAGTCAAATACCTCGGTGTCTGGCTGGACCGGAAATTACTCTGGGGGGACCACATAGAACACATGATCAACCGAGCTAGCGCGAGGCTCAAGAAGCTCGCTCAACAGGTGTAGCATACTGAACAGAAGGGTGTCGAGGTCCATGTAAATGACACTTATCCGACCCCTGATGACGTACGCAGCTCCTGTCTGGGGGTACGCTGCGCCTACACGCCTGATCCGTCTGCAGCTCATACAAAACAAAGTACTCAAAATCATAAGCAATGCTCCACGATACACACGCATCGCGGACCTTCACCGGGAATACCGACTTGAGACTCTCACGGAGGTAATCGACAAACTCACCGCAAGACTATACAGAAACTCCAGACATTCGCAGAACCCGTTTATTCTGAATCTGGGGAACTACGACCACAACCATAGATGGAAATATAAAAGACCAAAAGACATACTTGTAAGGACCTAACATCTATGGCCAAGCACACGCAAACACAGCGGTACAGGTGAGCTCCCGTTAATCAGACGCCATTACTGGATACCCAGCTGGAATACATTGCCGAATAACTGGCACCACGCAGGGAAGCCGTACCGTACACTGCATGCAGACAAGTTCCACACATCCCCCACACAGTGAGCTGATCTATGGCCGATCTCCCACTACTATATAACGATCTTGATTGTTCCAGGAATGTAGCGGCTGCAGCAACTGGGATACATCGCCATCGCTTGCCACGGTAATGATGCATGATACCCACACTAACAAACCCAGCCTTGCATGAACTATCGCAGCTAGTAAGCCACTACTGCCCTTACTACCCATCCCACTGTCGCAGACTTTTTTTCCCACGGCACGAGCCTTGGCACTTTTTTTCCCTCTGCTCTTCAAATCGCTACCCTCACTCGCGTTTCGTCCACTATCACCTGATGGACCGTGTTAATGTGTAGTCTTACCCAGATGCACGGACAACATCACAGCCCAGCATCCTGTGATCCACTTACTAGATAACTAACATGTTGACGGAGGTGACAGTAGAACTTTTGGTTTGGTCACCACGTTGGTGCGGGCGTGGAGGGTCCCATCTCTATTTAGTGCGCAGAGCCGTTTCAACCATTTTTGTTGAGTCCATGACACGTCGAGTTGCTGACTATACCAGGCAAAAGGAGTTCCGACACAATATTACGAGGTATCCCATGACTTTTATCACCTCAGTGTATTGCGCAATAACCCTAGACAGTTCTTGACACGATATTATTGTGTCAGTAATAGCGCAGCTTTAGGACCTGTAGAAGTCTCCGCTTTTCGATATTAGCCTTAGGTAGGGATAGAAATTTAGCGCCACCAATTCTTCGGAAGTTGCGTCGCCTGCAGCTTTGGGTCCGCGGCCTGTCATCGGCGCAGAACTATGCGAGCCGCGCAGCGCCAGCTGTGAGCAGAGCCGGAGCGAGGACGGGCCGGGCTCTGACTGACGGGCGGGGTCGTCTGGCGCGGCCTCCACCACAACCCCCCCCCCCCCCCCCCACCTCGCGTGAATCATCCGGCCACCGCTGTCTCCCTGGAAACAGATTTTTAAAGCCGCAGGTTTCAGCTTTCACGGGCGTGGGCGATTGGAGTAGGCGCGCGCGGCGCAGCTTTAGTGTAGCCGCCGAAGCGGAGCTGCCACACGCCTGCTTCATCTACATCTACATGGATACTGTGCAAATCACATTTAAGTGTCTGGCAGAGGGTTCATCGAACCACCTTCATAATTCTCTATTTTTCCAATCTCGTATAGCGCGTGGAAAGAATGAACACCTATATCTTTCCGTACGAGCTCTGGTTTCCCTTATTTTATCGTTCTGATCGTTCCGCCCTATATAGGTCGGTGTCAACAAAATATTATTGCATTCGGACGAGAAAGATGGTGATTGGAATTTCGTGAAAAGATTCCGTCGCAACGAATAACGCCTTTCTTTTAATGATTTCCAGCCCAAATCCGGTATCATTTCTGTGACACTCTCTCCCACATTTCGCGATAATACAAAACGTGCTCTCTTTATTTGAACTTTTTCGATGTACTCCGCCAGTCCTACCTGGTAAGGATCCCACACCGCACAGCAGCCGCAAGAGTGGCCGAGCGGTTCTAGGCGCTTAAGTCTGGAACCGCGCGACCGCTACGGTCGCAGGTTCGAATCCTGCCTCGAGCATCGATGAGTGTGATGTACTTAGGTTAGTTAGGTTTAAGTAGTTCTATGTTCTAGGGGACTGATGACCTCAGAAGTTAAGTCCCATAGTACTCAGAGCCACTTGAACCATTTTGAAGCGCGCAGCAGTATTCTAAAAGAGGACGGACAAGCGTAATGTAGGTTCAAATGGTTCAAATGACTCTGAGCACTATGGGACTCAACTGCTGAGGTCATTAGTCCCCTAGAACTTAGAACTAGTTAAACCTAACTAACCTAAGGACATCACAAACATCCATGCCCGAGGCAGGATTCGAACCTGCGACCGTAGCGGTCTCGCGGTTCTAGATTGCAGCGCCTTTAACCGCACGGCCACTTCGGCCGGCCGTAATGTAGGCAGTCTCCTTAGTGGGTCTGTTACATTTTCTAAGTGTCCTGCCAATAAAACGCAGCCTTCGGTTAGCCTTCCCAACAACATTTTCTATGTGTTGTTTCCAATTTAAGTTGTTAGTGATTGTAATACCTAGGTATTTAGTTGAATTTACGGCTTTTAGATTAGACTGATTTATCGTATAACCGAAGTTTATCGAGTTCCTTTTAGCACTCATGTGGGTGACCTCACACTTTTCGTTATTTAGGGTCAACTGCCACTTTCGCAGCATTTAGATATTTTTCCTAAATCGCTTTGCAGTTTCTTTTGCTCTTCTGATGACTTTATTAGTCGATAAACGACAGCGTCATCTGCAAACAACCGAAGACGGTTGCTGAGATTGTCTCCCAAATCATTTATATACACTCCTGGAAATCGAAAAAAGAACACATTGACACCGGTGTGTCAGACCCACCATACTTGCTCCGGACACTGCGAGAGGGCTGTACAAGCAATGATCACACGCACGGCACAGCGGACACACCAGGAACCGCGGTGTTGGCCGTCGAATGGCGCTAGCTGCGCAGCATTTGTGCACCGCCGCCGTCAGTGTCAGCCAGTTTGCCGTGGCATACGGAGCTCCATCGCAGTCTTTAACACTGGTAGCATGCCGCGACAGCGTGGACTTGAACCGTATGTGCAGTTGACGGGCTTTGAGCGAGGGCGTATAGTGGGCATGCGGGAGGCCGGGTGGACGTACCGCCGAATTGCTCAACACGTGGGGCGTGAGGTCTCCACAGTACATCGATGTTGTCGCCAGTGGTCGGCGGAAGGTGCACGTGCCCGTCGACCTGGGACCGGACCGCAGCGACGCACGGATGCACGCCAAGACCGTAGGATCCTACGCAGTGCCGTAGGGGACCGCACCGCCACTTCCCAGCAAATTAGGGACACTGTTGCTCCTGGGGTATCGGCGAGGACCATTCGCAACCGTCTCCATGAAGCTGGGCTACGGTCCCGCACACCGTTAGGCCGTCTTCCGCTCACGCCCCAACATCGTGCAGCCCGCCTCCAGTGGTGTCGTGACAGGCGTGAATGGAGGGACGAATGGAGACGTGTCGTCTTCAGCGATGAGAGTCGCTTCTACCTTGGTGCCAATGATTGTCGTATGCGTGTTTGGCGCCGTGCAGGTGAGCGCCACAATCAGGACTGCATACGACCGAGGCACACAGGGCCAACACCCGGCATCATGGTGTGGGGAGCGATCTCCTACACTGGCCGTACACCACTGGTGATCGTCGAGGGGACGCTGAATAGTGCACGGTACATCCAAACCGTCGTCGAACCCATCGTTCTACCATTCCTAGACCGGCAAGGGAACTTGCTGTTCCAACAGGACAATGCACGTCCGCATGTATCCCCACCCAACGTGCTCTAGAAGGTGTAAGTCAACTACCCTGGTCAGCAAGATCTCCGGATCTGTCCCCCATTGAGCATGTTTGGGACTGGATGAAGCGTCGTCTCACGCGGTCTGCACGTCCAGCACGAACGCTGGTCCAACTGAGGCGCCAGGTGGAAATGGCATGGCAAGCCGTTCCACAGGACTACATCCAGCATCTCTACGATCGTCTCCATGGGAGAATAGCAGCCTGCATTGCTGCGGAAGGTGGATATACACTGTACTAGTGCCGACATTGTGCATGCTCTGTTGCCTGTGTCTATGTGCCTGTGGTTCTGTCAGTGTGATCATGTGATGTATCTGACCCCAGGAATGTGTCAATAAAGTTTCCCCTTCCTGGGACAATGAATTCACGGTGTTCTTATTTCAATTTCCAGGAGTGTAGATAACGAACAGCAAAGGGCCACTACCTTGGCGAACGTCAGAAATCACTTCTGTTTTACTCGATGACTTTCCGTCGATTACTACGAACTGTGACCTCTATGATAAGAAATCACAAATCCAGTCACATAACTGAGACGATATTCCATTAGCAAGCAATTTCACTACGAGCCGCTTGTGTGGTACAGTGTCAAAAGCCTTCCGGAAATCCAGAAATACGGAATCGAGCTGAAATCCCTTGTAAATAGCATTCAGCACTTCATGTGAATAAAGAGCTAGTTGTATTCACAGGAACGATGTTTTCTAAACCCATGTTGACTGTGTGTCAATAGACCGTTTCCTCCGAGGTAGCCGGCCGAAGTGGCCGTGCGGTTAAAGGCGCTGCAGCCTGGAACCGCAAGACCGCTACGGTCGCAGGTTCGAATCCTGCCTCGGGCATGGATGTTTGTGATGTCCTTAGGTTAGTTAGGTTTAACTAGTTCTAAGTTCTAGGGGACTAATGACCTCAGCAGTTGAGTGCCATAGTGCTCAGAGCCATTTGCACCATTTGAACCTCCGAGGTAATTCATAACGTTCGAACACAATATATGTTCTAAAATCCTGCTGCATATCGACGTTAACGATATGGGCCTGTAATTTAGTGGATTACTCCTACTACCTTTCTTGAATATTGGTGTGACCTTTGCAACTTTCCAGTCTTTTGGTACGGATCTTTCGTCGAGCGAACGGTTCTATATGATTGTTAAGTATGGAGCTAATGCATCAGCATACTCCGAAAGGAACCTAATTGGTATACAATCTGGACCAGAAGACTTGCTTTTATTACGTGATTTGAGTTGCTTCACTACTACGAGGATATTTACTTCTACGTAACTCATGTTGGCAGCTGTTCTGTATTCGAATTCTGGAATATTTACTTCGTCTTTTGTGAAGGCGTTGCGGAAAGCTGTGTTTAGTAAATCTGCTTTGGCAGCACTGTATTCGATAGTATCTCCATTGTTATCGCGCAGAGAAGGCATTGATTGTTTCTTACCGCTAACATACTTCACATTGGACCAGAATCTCTTTGGATTTTCTGCCAGGTTTCGAGGCAAAGTTTCATTGTGGAAACATAGGCGTCTCGCATTGAACTCCGCGCTAAGTTACGAGCTTCTGTAAAGGATCGCCAATCTTGGGGATTTTGCGCAACAATGGCTCGCGCCTCGTGAGTCTGTCTGGTGCACCGGCTAATTTTCAGCTGACCGTGTTAGCTCTAAGAAAACTTGCTTTGCAGGAGACATGTGGGTCAGGCAGTAACTCATTGTTTTCGGATCTCAATACATGTTTACTCTCGTGCGGGGCAAAGGGAGCAGCAGAGTGTTGCGACGTAAGGGGCTAGGAAAATACGCAGGTAATTCATTATCTTTCTCAAGGGAGGTCATCGGACAGATGCATGTAATTGTAGGCCTATATCGCTGCTGGTAGTCTGTTGTAGAGTTCTGCTACATTTTTTACGCTCAAACATTATTGGACGATACTGAAGAAGGAAAATCTCTATAAAAATGAACATGGGCTCCGTAAACAGAGAAACTGCGAAATTCGTACAGTCATGTTGATCGATAAAATCCAGAGGGCCGTAAAAACTACGCCCATGCTGCTTTCGATGCAGTTCCGCACTTTCTGTTAGTGAACAAAATACGAGATAGCAATCGGACCAAGACCTTAACTGAGGACTGCCTTACAGATAGAAATCAACATGTCAATCTTAACGGGACGTGTACGGCTGATATAAGGATAACTTCGAGTGTAGTCGATGGAATGTTACGGGGCCCTTACTGTTTACACTAGCGAATAAAATTCCATTCAATTTCATATCCCTACAAAGTGTTACACACAGATCCTTGTATGAGTTGGCCAATTCAACGACGACTCATTGATATTATAGCCACAGGACACTACATCTTTTTGAACATTTAAGGCAAGTTGCCAATCTCCACACCACTTTGAAATCTTATCAACATCTGACTGGATATTTATGTAGCCTCTTTCAGACAGTACTTCATTATAGATAACTACATCACCTGCGAAAAGCTCAATTTTACTCTTATTACTATCTGCAAGGTCATTAATATACAACATGAACAGCAAGGATCCCAACACAGTTCCCTGGGGTACATCTGAAGTTACTTCCACATCTGACGATGACACTCTATCCAAGATAGTATGTTGCGTCCTCCCTACTAACCCTCCCAGAGAATATCACCTTATCGAGGGCACCTTCAATTCCGGGCGGGATGGTTTGCGTCTCCGATGAAGTCAAGAGCTGTGTCGGCGGTAGCGTAGCTACTGGCAGGGTCACCCAAGCGAGAGTGGTCTTGACAAAGGAGCCAGACAAAGTGTGTCCCACAACATAGGGCAGGGAGGGTTGCATAGGCGTAGTGAAGCCAGCTTCTCTAAAGGAATAAACCTCCAGGATGACTGGGTGGCAATGGTTAAAGTCAGACATCACACAAGGAATGACTTTATTGCTCATTGTATTCAAACGTCACATCTACGTTCAGCAATCGTTCCTGGATATCTGATAATGGATGAATTCCGAAACATGTCAACGAGCAGTAAAGTCTTTCGTTGCCTGATGTTTGACTTTTACCATTGCGACCCGGTCTGCATGAGTGGAGAACTACTAATTATAAAAATGGTCGCCTTCAACCTGCATGACTTTATGTCACTTTGACATTATTGAAATTAAAACATTCTCGAAAATCTTCTAATCCCTGGGACCGATATCCTCGGTTTCCGGAATGGATGATCCGTCTATACACATAATTAAGATTTTGGGAACAATGAGTGAGCTAGTCCTACTCGACCTCGCGCGTTTTTGTTATTACAACAAATATTATGTGACTTTTATTTGCATAGGCGAGTGAGACGCTTTATCAAGGGCCCTCAAACGTGTTCATATCTGACTGACAGCGAAGGAGAAATTGCTTTTCGTTGAGATGATATTAAGACATTCTGTTGTACATCACTAATTTTCGGCACTGATATTTACGAAAATGTTGCATCATGCATGGTTTGCATCCAAATTGTCGGAGGAAAAATAATTTTTTTAAAAAAATGAAAATGAGCTTTGTTTTTCCTTATAAACTCTTAAGACTGCTTGTGCAAACGCGATAAAACTTCATTCATTCGATGTAGTAGGCCTTTTTAATTTGTTTTCTGTGTGTGCATGAAAAATGTCATCCTGCAGCTTGTAATGTCTAAAGCACATCTGGCGATTAATTGTGCAACACCCTCATATTCTGCACATTGTGACTTTGTATTATTGAATAAAGTTAGTTACACCTTTATATATCCGTATTTGACTTGGCATTTCCAAGCATGTTCCTCGTCCTTGAAAGTAGTGTCAGCAGATCGAAGCGGCCAAGAACAAAGCAATTTCGGTATCTTACCCGATTCAGGTATAAAGGACTTAGGAAATCACTACATGGCCAAATTTTCAGGAAAACTTTATGCCGTTTCGGTGTCTACTTGTCGATGTTTATAAATATAGTACTTGTTGTGATAATAAAAATTAGCAAACAACGAAGTAGCACTGGAATTCAATTAAAATTCGTGCAGATACACGTGCCTTTCATCATATTACGTTTCACTGTAATGGGTATGAAATAATATGACTAGTGTTGAAAAAATAAATTAATTAAAAAGCATGAGTGGGACTTGAGCCAGCGGTCCATCAGGTACATAGCTCGAACGCTAAGCACATGACCGCCGCCATCTCGTGATAGGAGTCGCAGCGCACAAGTATGTCACTGACGAGCTGAACATCACTTCTTGTTTTCTCGAAATAGCCCAAGCAGTACGCTTTAGTATTTTCACTTTATTTTGTCCTAATGGACTGTTAAAAGTGTACAAGGTTTATCGTAAATGTGTGATCCGAAAGTCTTGGCCTCCCCTTATTAAGAAAATTTAATACTTCTGCACAAGAAGTGCCTCATCAGAGACGTGTAAGACTGACTCTTATGTACTGCTTACTAGTCTGGTACAGTTGCCAGGCTGGATGAATAGAAGAGACAGAGAATAATCTACAAAAGTCGTATGTTTCGTCGCGGGATAATTTAGCAAGCAAGAGAACGTTACGAAGAGGTCTCATAGATATTTCGAGAGCGCACGTTCTAGGAAGAGTTGGGAAATACACGCTGAGGTGATAAAAATCATGGGACAGCGATATGCACATATACAGACGGAGGTAGTATCACGTACACAAGGTAAAAAAAGGGCAGTGCCTTGGTGGAACTGTCATTTGTACTTACGTGATTCATGTGAAAAGGTTTCCAGTGTGATTATGGCAGCACGAATGGAATTAACAGACTTTGAACGCGGAATGTTAGTTGGAGCTAGACGCATGGAACATTCCATTTCGGATCCACAGTGTCAAGAGTGTACCAAGAGGACCAAATTTGCCGCGGGGAGTTCCGCGCGGTCTAAGGCGCCATTTCATGGATTGCGCAGCCCTTCCCGCCGGAGGTTCGAGTCCTCCCTTGGGAATGGGTGTGTGTCTTGTTCTTAGCATAAGTTAATTTAAGGTAGTTCAAGTAGTGTGTAAGTCTAGGGACCGATGACCTCAGCAGTTTGGTTCCTTAGGAATTCACACACATTTGAAACTTTTTTTTTTTAATATCAAATTTCAGACAGTGCCTCTCATCACGGACAAGGCAGTCTCCGATGTCCTTCACTTAACGACCGAGAGCAGCGACGTTTGTATACAGTTGTCAGTCTTAACAGGTCAGAAACACTGCTTGAAATAACCTGGGCTCATGACCATATTGGGTGGACTCTAGATGACTAGAAAACTATGGCCTGGTCAGACGAGTCCCGATTTCAGTTGATAAGAGTCGAATGTTGCCCAGCCCCCGCGAAACCATGGACACAAGTTGTAAACAAGGCATTGTGCAAGATAGTGGTTGCTCAAGAATGGTGAGGGCTGTGTTTACATGGATTGGACAGGGTCCTCTTGTCCGCCTGAACCGACGTTTGACTGGAAATGGTTTTGTTCTGCTACTGTGAGACTATTTGCTGCCATACATGCACATCATGTTCCCAAACGAGGAATGAATTTTTATGGATGACAATGCATCATGTCACCGGAGCACAGCTTTTCGCGACTGGTTTGAAGAACATTCTGGACAATTTAAGCTAATGATTTCGCCACCCAGATCGCCTTATATGAACCCTATCGAATATATACGGGACATAATCAATCAGTTTTTCAGATATTGTAATTATTGCTGTAAATATACAGGGCTATTACAAATGATTGAAGCGATTTCATAAATTCACTGTAGCTCCATTCATTGACATATGGTCACGACACACTACAGATACGTAGAAAAACTCATAAAGTTTTGTTCGGCTGAAGCCGCACTTAAGGTTTCTGCCGCCAGAGCGCTCGACAGCGCAGTGAGGCAAAATGGCGACAGGAGCCGAGAAAGCGTATGTAGTGCTTGAAATGCACTCACATCAGTCAGTCATAACAGTGCAACGACACTTCAGGACGAAGTTCAACAAAGATCCACCCACTGCTAACTCCATTAGGCGATGGTATGCGCAGTTTAAAGCTTCTGGATGCCTCTGTAAGGGGAAATCAACGGGTCGGCCTGCAGTGAGCGAAGAAACGGTTGAACGCGTGCGGGCAAGTTTCACACGTAGCCCGCGGAAGTCGACGAATAAAGCAAGCAGGGAGCTAAACGTACCACAGCCGACGGTTTGGAAAATCTTACGGAAAAGGCTAAAGCAGAAGCCTTACCGTTTACAATTGCTACAAGCCCTGACACGCGATGACAAAGTCAAACGCTTTGAATTTTCGGCGCGGTTGCAACAGCTCATGGAAGAGGATGCGTTCAGTGCGAAACTTGTTTTCAGTGATGAAGCAACATTTTTTCTTAATGGTGAAGTGAACAGACACAATGTGCGAATCTGGGCGGTAGAGAATCCTCAAGCATTCGTGCAGCAAATTCGCAATTCACCAAAAGTTGACGTGTTTTGTGCAATCTCACGGTTTAAAGTTTACGGCCCCTTTTTCTTCTGCGAAAAAAACGTTACAGGACACGTGTATCTGGACATGCTGGAAAATTGGCTCATGCCACAACTGGAGACCGACAGCGCCGACTTCATGTTTCAACTGGATGGTGCTCCACCGCACTTCCATCATGATGTTCGGCATTTCTTAAACAGGAGATTGGAAAACCGATGGATCGGTCGTGGTGGAGATCATGATCAGCAATTCATGTCGTGGCCTCCACGCTCTCCCGACTTAACCCCATGCGATTTCTTTCTGTGGGGTTATGTGAAAGATTCAGTGTTTAAACCTCCTCTACCAAGAAACGTGCCAGAACTGCGAGCTCGCATCAACGATGCTTTCGAACTCATTGATGGGGACATGCTGCGCCGAGTGTGGGAGGAACTTGATTATCAGCTTGATGTCTGCCGAATCACTAAAGGGGCACATATCGAACATTTGTGAATGCCTAAAAAAACTTTTTGAGTGTTTCTATGTGTGTGCAAAGCATTGTGAAAATATCTCAAATAATAAAGTTATTGTAGAGCTGTGAAATCGCTTCAATCATTTGTAATAACCCTGTACATCACATATTATTATGAGAGGACGACGTGCAGTAGCATTCACAGCTTGTTGAAAGCTAGCTGGCTACGCAGAAACTATATGAAGGTAGTGGGTTTGGTGCGGCGTCTGCCTTCTAGAAAATCTATTTTAACACCTTTAATGATCTAGAGAACATATAAAATGTTTATGAACTGCATAATGCCTCTCCCCAGAACCTCATTGTAGTTCATCTGCCCCTCTCGAAGCCCAAAGTTAGTAACTCGGAGCTCTTTCAAGTTCCACAAACACTATCCTCCTTCGTCAGCACATTTTTCCTCCTCTGCGTTAACACCGAAGTCGCCATCCACCAGGGTCAAATGGAACACGAACAGCACGGAACACGCCAGCACATACACATACCAGCGCAGACATGATCTGTTTCAACATCAAGCAGCAACACTGTCATCGAGTATTGAGCATTGCAACACAGTAATGTCTTCAATGAAAGCCCTCACAATAAGGCAACCCACCCGTCACAAATTACTCCCCCGTCTCCCCTCTGCTTCCCACCTAGCACAGAAAACCATCCATCACAATAGTCGCAGAAAAAGCTTAGAACAGAAGTTACCCCTAACACTCAATAAAACTAAAATAAATGATAAATGAACGCCTGATATTTTACCCAAAACCTAAAACTGAACCTCCAGTTTCCCAACGGCAACTGTACCTCTGATCTGGTAGGAAGCGAGAGAGGTGAGTGGTAAATTGCTTGGTACATTAGATCCAAAAACATAACGTTTAACCCTCTGGATCACGGGGTTCCGGGCTCGATTCCCGGCCAGGTTGAGGATTTTCTCTGCCCGGGGACTGAGTGTTTGTGTTGACCTCATCGTTTCATCATCATCATCATCATTCGGGACAATGGCTAGATTGGATTGTGTAAGAACTGGACTGTGTAAAGCTTGGGACTTTGTATGGGCGCTGATGACTGTCCAGTTGAGCGCCCCATATACCGATCATCATCATCATCATCATAATTTATAACTTCTCTTATTACAATATTAATTAAAGTACACTCGATCCAAAACAATACAGGATTAATCAAGATAGAAAATTATAAAGCTGTTACTATAAAGCCTATATCAATATTGAAATATTGGAGGTAGTTATTATATACTTATTAAGCAAGCGGTTAGTTGCAGTGTTTAGGTACAGATTCTAGTAAACAATTTTTCTCTAACACTGACGGTCATGCAACTCTGTTTCTAGACTGACCGACCTTCATCAAACTTTAAATGCTTTACCATGACAATTAATCTCATTCAGATACAAGCTAGTACGGAAAACAAGTCGTGATAATGCAGCTACACTCCTGCTACCACGGCCCCAAGACTCGCAACAAAGGTATCACAGTAATAAAATAAAAAATTAAATAACGCAGATAACAGGTAATCAAAGTTCTAGGTATGTCTCACAAGTAACGATTAACTGTTATAACGCGCAGCGGCGCGTTTCAGAACCGGGGAAAGAAATTTTCAGCACAAATAACTATCATTAACACAAATCTTGTATTCACTTAGCGTAATATAAACCAAACACGACAGGACCCTAAACGCAGAGCAAGTCACTTCAAGCAATCAGTGCAGTAGACAGGTAGCAGTACATAATAATCGCGCCGATCGGAGTGGCCGAGCGGTTCTAGGCGCTACAGTCTTGAATCGCGCGACCGCTACGGTCGCAGGTTCGAATCCTGCCTCGGGCATGGAAGTGTGTGATGTCCTTAGGTTAGTTACGTTTAAGTAGTTCTAAGTTCTAGGGGACTGATGACCTCAGATGTTAAGTCCCATAGCTCTCAGAGCCATTTGAACCATTTTGTACATAATAATTGCATACGCCAACACGCTAACGGCCCTTTATATAAAGAGGTAAACAATCAATCAATAAGCTATATCTATTTACACTATTTAGAGGGAAAAGTGTAGATTTTTAAATTTTTTAAGGCACCAACTAAACGAGGATCGTAACACTAGTTACCTCAAGCAGAGAGACATCAGAGGCAATTTTCAGTCACGTAACCCCTTATTCAGAGTAACGGCCAAGCGCCAGTTTCAAGTAGAGACAACTAAGTGACCCCATACTGTAAGTAACAACAGGGTCGGTTACAGCCATGAGGTAATAGATCACTGGTCATGACGCAGCAGTAATGTGTCAATAGATAACTGCGCCAACACGATATCAAGAAATATGAGGCGTTATTTACAATCCACAACCTTTGAAATGAAAGGAGCACAAGTAGTATGTGAACAAATGAGGTGGATGAAAACGCGACTCAGTGCAACCAGGTAGTGGCGTCGACAACAAACACACTTAATAATAATAATAATAATAATAATAATAATAGTATTGCTACAAGAAGAAATATTAGTAAATGATACAAAAACAATTCACCTTTTGAGATAAAGGCAGGCGCAACACATAAATAACCGCCAAGATACAATCAGCAACACAACTTGTTTAAGATCTATGCAGCAAATGTTGAAGTCAGTGATCTAAGTAGTACAAACTGTGAAACTCAAAATTCTGATGGATCAGAAAATTAATTCCGTGGCTGCGTGAATATTATGAGATGAATTACACAACGAAAGAAGCAACACGAAACTATTGAAAACTGTCTGTCCCAGACGGTATAATGGCCACATACGCACGCACACAGTATAACCGCTCGCTGCAATTACTAGCATATTATAACAGTAAAACAACTTAATAGATCCTGAAACCCCGCTAAGAGCTATGACCCTTCTGTATTCAATGTACACGATACTGACACCTGGCGAACCGAATGCTGAACCGTTAGAGACCAACTAAATCCACTGGTCTGTCATTCACCAGGGAGTGTAGTCGTGAATGAATCCACTATGCGTCCATTCAGCCAACCTCAGTTCAGACCTGAGAGCCACAACAGAGAGAGCAGTTCCCTAGTCTCGACTGCGACCATCGGCGCTGCTCAGCCGAACGAACTTACAAACACCCACTGCCACGGTGCTGCACTCACGGCCACGCGCCGCCTCAGCTGTTTACACTCACGGCGCACCTTCTATTTAACTCCACCTACACTCACTCGCCCACGCACACAAACTTAAAATCGCCATTTTTCGCCGACTGTCCTGACCTCTCGCGGCCAGCCATCCGCCAAAGATATTCCAGCCTGCCTCTATATCGATTCTAACCTCCAAAGACAAGAACATAGCAGGCTCACTCCACAACTTTCGATAAAGATAAAAAAAAAACTGTTTCATAAATAACAACTATCTGACCACAAATTATAAAAGTCATCTAACCTATTCCCACTAGAAACCAACCCACATCCTTCAACAATGCTCTATTCTCACCGCCTATTCTGCATTTAACACGTGTAATCTGCCCCATTCCTTCTTAACCCTGATAGTGTAATGCTCAACAACCAAACCAAAGGAAACGGTTCCCGGTTCCCATTACACGCATCAACACCCTTCTAATTAATACATGCCATCTCTCAGTACCAACAAGGAGAACACGGAAAGTGCCATAACCCGACTTCTTAGGAACTTGGCCTAGTGGAAGAGTAGTCAAAATAGGCGAAAAGGTTTGTCGGCTTACCAGTAGATACTCGACAGTTTCTGAGAAAAAACGGTTGAAGTTTTCGACGCAATTTAGATGCCTTTTAGCGGGCAGTGTTCGTAGCTGAACCATGGCGCAGTGGAAAACGTCACAGCTTTTCAATGCTGTGTCCCATATTCGAAATCTGATTATTACTTTCATTTAATTTTTTTCATTTCTTTACACTGAAACTTCCCCTTAGAAAAATTATGATTGACTGTGCTAGTA
The DNA here is from genome assembly GCF_021461385.2 of Schistocerca piceifrons. Taxonomy (NCBI): domain Eukaryota; kingdom Metazoa; phylum Arthropoda; class Insecta; order Orthoptera; family Acrididae; genus Schistocerca; species Schistocerca piceifrons. Next base: position 107,060,058 of record NC_060139.1, read on the forward strand.
AACTTCTACATTATTTGATACAAAGACAGCTGAGTAAAACTGAATGTACTCAGACATTTCTCTCATTACTTATTCTGATCAACATTAAACTGACACACAATATTTTTAGCGCAACGCAATATGACTTTCAATAATCCCTACAAAAGAATGGCCCTGACTAACAATAACCTATACCTTTCATGAATCACTTACCTCACAAAAATCTTTGTTACTCGAACTACTGCAATACAGCGTATGCCAATACTGCCAGCCAAATAAAAGATTCTAACTACTGTAGGCACTAACTACAGATAGGCGTAGTTAGGAAATGAAAGATTCTGAGATATATATATATATATATATATATATATATATATATATATATATATATATATATGTATCAGTTCATGATATACAGTATTACAAATGTACTCTTTCTGATGGACACACGTACAGATCGTCCGCTCTCAAAACTCCGCCATCTCTCTCCCCACATCCACCACTGCTGGCGGCTCACCTCCACCTGCGCAACGCTAAGCGCTGTTCACATACAACTGCCCAACACTACAATAACGAATATTCCAAAAATGCCAACCAGCCATAGACTGCACACAGCACAGCCAGTGATTTTCATACAGAGCGCTACGTGACGTTAACCAACATAAAAACCTAAACAGCCTACTTACAACACATATCCGTAAGTGATTACTGCACGAGTGTTTATCAGGTTAAGAGATACAAAGATTAATCGTGAAATTACAACAAGGCTTCACAATAAGTGTCATACATTTACTATATAATATATGTGTGTTTGGTATTTTCAGGAATTGCAATCTTTCTAACTTCTCATATTCTTATATTTCATTCTTACATTCTCATATCTTCCTCTTACGTTTATTCCTTCGGAAGATTCGTTGCATTTCCTTGGACGATTACCTTGGGCCGTCTGTAGAAACATTCGAAACACAAAAATTCCGAACACTGCGAGCTTCGCGGGAAAACAGGTTTGCAACAGTGACACTTCATCATAGGAATCTCATTCTGGAGTGAAACATCGTTAACACTGCTTAAGATTTCATGCGGTGGCAATATATCCGCAGAAAATCACACATAACGGATCACTTTACCGAAAACTCGAACATGCATTTGATGATGAATCAAGATACACTACGGGAATTTCACAAAAAACATTTTGACATAGTTTTCTCATTCATTTATTTTTTCCTTTTTTTCTTTATTAAATTCATTTAGTAGGCGCATAAAGACAACGTTATTTCAGTATACACTGGAAAATGTTCGTGTAGTTATCTTCTACGGACTCAGGCAGATAAATAATGAAATAATCGTTTGGCATTGTTGGCCGGCAGGTCCCAACCGCGTTTGGCCGCCAAGTGCAAGTCTTAGTTCAGTCGGCGCCTCATTGGGCGACTTGTGGCCGGTGATGAGGATTAAATGATGAGGACAACAACACCCAGTCCACCGACGGAAAAAATCTCCAACCCGGCCGGGCATTGAAACCGGGCCCAGTGCACGGGAGGTAAGCACGGTACCACCCAGCTAAGCAGGCGGCCGGGTAGACAGATGAAAAGCAAAAATAAATGTCATAATCGGGTTTCGAACACCGGGTGCAAAAGTATAAAGCCGTGGTGCTAGCCACTGCGCCACCACGTCCTTTGAACGAATTACTCGATAAAAGGCACAAAGTACCTCGAAAAGTTTAACCGTCGTTTTCTCAGAAACGTGCGAGTATATACGGATAAGTCGACACCCGTTTTCGTTTGATTCCTCTTGCACTGAACTAAGTTGTTGCGAAATCAGTTTATGGCATTACCGTGTTCTTCTCGTAAGTCTGTTCCCTCGTCCTCTGCCTATCAAATCATCTATACTTTCAGCTGTATTGTACGCATTACTAATAACCCGCTTCCCATGGCCCAGGGTGAACTTGGTATAAGCCAGCAGGGAAACATCTCTGGCGACAACCATTTTACGACACTCCCACCGAGCATCTCATGTTTAAACGTTCTTCAGTATGTTAACTGTTTTCTACGCCACTAGTAGTGTGTAACAGAATGACATCCAAAAAAAACTAGCGAGTTTGCTGAGGTTTCTTTGATGAACAAATTGAGGCTAGGAACCAATGTCCAGAAACATTAGCCACCTACGATGTGTCGTAGTTACAGACTCCAAAGACTCCCGCTAAGCCATCACTTCGGCAACAATTGTTAGTTTGCACGACAACGGGACATGGGTAAACTAACTTTTCATAACTGGCCTAACGGCGTTCGGGTCACTGGGCGGCATCGAAAGCGTCCGCGCCTACCACAGCACACCTTCTAGTCGCTCAATACATAAACTCGTCTGTGTTAAGTGGTTGCCACGCAGCAGGTTTTAACCTCTGCGACTTTAATACTCTGTACTGATATTGGAAGTCGTGCTCGAACATGGGTTCCTATCCCCAATTTTTCCCTCAAGAGATCCTCCACAGCCCTGGACGTTTGTTGGTATCGTTTTATTATGTCCTGTATAAATTCGATCCCATCATACGACGCTTATGATTTCTTCTCTCGTATAAAGTGTAACATTCCCACCAGTATTGTTACCACCGAACTGTACATCCACAGCCGGCAGGGGTGGCCGAGAGGTTCTGGGCGCTACTGTCTGGAACCGCGCGACCACTACGGTCGCAGGTTTGAATCCTGCCTCGGGCATGGATGTATGTGATGTCCTTAGGTTAGTTAGGTTTAAGTAGTTCTAAGTTCTGTCGGACTGATGACCTCAAAAGTTAAGTCCCATGGTGCTCAGAGCCATGGGAATCATTTTTTGTACATCCACAGCCAGTGCCTCCAGAACTATGGCACTGTCACAGATCATCTTACAGTCTACAAGGTGACGTAGTACCCATGCACAGCCTAACTACTCTAAGACATTCTCCCTAAATGTTGTCTTAGCACCTTCTTGCCGCCGGCCGGAGTGGCCGAGTGGTTCTAGGGGCTACAGTCTGGAACCGCGCGACCGCTATGGTCGCAGGTTCGAATCCTGCCTCGGGCATGGATGTGTGTGATGTCCCTAGTTTAGTTAGGTTTAAGTAGTTCTAAGTTCTAGGGGACTGATGACCTCAGAAGTTAAGTCCCATAGTGCTCAGAGCCATTTGAACCATTTGAACCTTCTCGCCAAATTGCATATATTTGTAGGGAAGACATTGGCCCAGGTTGAAATGAGCACTTATTACTCAATAGGCCGGCCGGTGTGGCCACGCGGTTAAAGGCGCTACTGTCTGGAACCGCGCAACCGCTACGGTCGCAGGTTCGAATCCTGCCTCGGGCATGGATGTGTGTGATGTCCTTAGGTTAGTTAGGTTTAAGTAGTTCTGAGTTCTAGGGGACTGATGACCTTAGAAGTTAAGTCCCATAGTGCTCAGAGCCATTTGAACCATTTTTTTATTACTCAATATATCCAACATAAGGCCTCACGTCAGCTCCTCTATATTTGATGTCAAATTTCAATTCACACAAAACTGCTCCAACACCAAATGAAAGGCTTATTCTGAATACATACATAACCAAACTGGACACAAACTCTTAACTGCTTAATATTCGAACACTACTCCTTTTTTGGAAGTCCCATTGATTACCGCATCCATTTCTTCCGATGCCTGACTGAGATACACTCACACTCCACCGACAAATTAAGACATGTTATAGGCTACTGAATCCAAATAAATGCTAGGACTGGTACTGAAATACATGTCTTACTACTACACAGTCCATTAGTTCCTCTAAGTACTGAAAGATTTCCACCATCTCACTGTAACAGTCCTGCTTCTTACTATTAATTTCTGGTCAGTAACAGCCCCTTTCCCAAAAATCTAAGTATAGCGAACCACTCTCACTCTACTACTTTTAAAATAATTGACCAACCTCATTTCCAACACTTCTCACTCCTTTTAGTCCATGAACACAGAGGCATCTTTATCCTGCCTGTCGCTCCTTGCTTCCAGTACCATCGAAAGACCTGTACACATCAACCACAGCACATCAAGAAAATGCCCAAAAATGAATCAATTTTCGCTTTAATAAAAAACTAAACTCCCTCCGAACAGGCCTTGAAAGTCTCAACGGAACCGACCCGCCGCCGTGTCATCCTCAGATCACAGGCATCATTGGATGCGGAGATGGAGGGGCATATGGTCAGCACACCGCTCTCCCGGCCGTATGTCGGTTTACGAGACCGGAGCCGCTACTTCTCAGTCAGGCAGCTCCTCAGTTCGCCTCACAAGGGCTGAGTGTACCCCGCTTGCCAACAGCGCTCGGCAGACCGGACGGTCACCCATCCAAGTGCAAGCCCAGCCCGACAGCGCTTAACTTCGGTGATCTGACGGGAACCGGTTTTACCACTGCGGCAAGGCCGTTGGCTTCACTTTAATGACTGCATTAACTATGTAGACCAGAAAGAAACTCTTTCATTCCTTGAAGTTCTTTCGACTTAACGCGAAGTGATACTTCACACAGGCTAATTTTCTGAGTCGTAGAAAACCCTTCCGCTTTTTATCAAGTTTGTCTTGGAATTTAGAAAAGTCTTCCAACACAATCTCTACAAATTTCGTTCATAAACACCATAACATGCGTCTGTCCCATTACGTTAACCCAAGACATTTCCGTCTGAACTTCTCTTCACACGCCTAATTCCTGTACCCAACTCTTTGTAGCACTAAATCAAAATTCATTAAGCAGCAATTTTTTGCATCTTGATATTCAAAAGGCTACAACAAGAAAGGGCGATCCGGTCACCTTTTCACATTCAGGATCCATGCATTTCCAATATGCAATGCCTCCCTTACTGCATTTTTTTTTGTGTCACATCACCCACACTATCTGACCAGAATTAACACCATCTCTTCTGTCTTCTATATAACTGAAGGTATGACCAAGAGCCGGCCTCGGTGGCCGAGCGCTTCTAGGCGCTTCAGTCTGGAACCGCGCTACCGTTACGGTCGCAGGTTCGAATCCTACCTCGGGCATGGATGTGTGTGATGTCCTTAGGTTAGTTAGGTTTCATTAGTTCTAAGCTCTAGGGGATTGATGACCTCAGATGTTAAGTCCCATAGTGCTCAGAGCCATTTGAACCATTTTATGTCCAAGACACTGTTTTCTCTCTTATATATGCTCCACATTGTTGATATGCCCAAATGTCACTTCTCATCCATCTCTTATCCACCTTTCCTACCATCGTCTTACACCTATATTTTTAGCTTCAGGTCCATTTCATCTGGTTCGCCTCCTGGTGTAATCAGATTCACATTAGGGTCAGTCATTCGTTGACACAGGCAATAATTACCGTACCAACTACCTGCTGCTCCCACCGCATGGCCTTCACTTCACCATGCCTATTCAGAGACCCCGAAAAAATGTTTTCCAGTAAACTAAAATTGAATTCTTACGTATTAACAATGGAGGTTAAAGCCTACAATAGATTAAACCCCCAATTGGCTGAATATTTTGATTTTGTACATATATTACTCTCCACTCCTACAAAACGTTAATCCAGCCTATCATCTGCTTTGTTTATGTCGTGTTATTTTCCGCTTCACCAAAATGCTGTAACTCTTACAAACCATCGAACGTAATGCAACCGGGCCTACATGCTTGTTGTTGTTGTTGTGGTCTACAGTCCTGAGACTGGTTTGATGCAGCTCTCCATGCTACTCTATCCTGTGCAAGCTTCTTCAACTCCCAGTACTTACTGCAACCTACATCCTTCTGAATCTGCTTAATGTATTCATCTCTTGGTCTCCCTCTACGATTTTTACCCTCCACACTGCCCTCCAATGCTAAATTTGTGATCCCTTGATGCCTCAAAACATGTCCTACCCACCGATCCCTTCTTCTAGTCAAGTTGTGCCACAAGCTTCTCTTCTCCCCAATCCTGTTCAACACTTCCTCATTAGTTACGTGATCTACCCACCTTATCTTCAGCATTCTTCTGTAGCACCACATTACGAAAGCTTCTATTCTCTTCTTGTCCAAACTAGTTATCGTCCACGTTTCACTTCCATACATGGCTACACTCCATACAAATACTTTCAGAAACGACCTCCTGACACATAAATCTATACTCGATGTTAACAAATTTCTCTTCTTCAGAAACGCTTTCCTTGCCATTGCCAGTCTACATTTTATATCCTCTCTATTTCGACCATCATCAGTTATTTTACTCCCTAAATAGCAAAACTCCTTTACTACTTTAAGTTTCTCATTTCCTAATCTAATTCCCTCAGCATCACCCGATTTAATTTGACTACATTCCATTATCCTCGTTTTGCTTTTGTTGATGTTCATCTTATATCCTCCTTTCAAGACACTGTCCATTCCGTTCAACTGCTCTTCCAAGTCCTTTGCTGTCTCTGACAGAATTACAATGTCATCGGCGAACCTCAAAGTTTTTACTTCTTCTCAATGAATTTTAATACCTACTCCGAATTTTTCTTTTGTTTCCTTTACTGCTTGCTCAATATACAGATTGAATAACATCGGGGAGAGGCTACAACCCTGCCTCACTCCTTTCCCAACCACTGCTCCCCTTTCATGCCCCTCGACTCTTATAACTGCCATCTGGTTTCTGTACAAATTGTAAATAGCCTTTCGCTCCCTGTATTTTACCCGTGCCACCTTCAGAATTTGAAAGAGAGTATTCCAGTCAACATTGTCAAAAGCTTTCTCTAAGTCTACAAATGCTAGAAACGTAGGTTTGCCTTTTCTTAATCTTTCTTCTAAGATAAGTCGTAAGGTTAGTATTGCCTCACGTGTTCCAACATTTCTACGGAATCCAAACTAATCTTCCCCGAGGTCCGCTTCTACCAGTTTTTCCATTCGTCTGTAAAGAATTCGCGTTAGTATTTTGCAGCTGTGACTTATTAAACTGATAGTTCGGTAATTTTCACATCTGTTAACACCTGCTTTCTTTGGGATTGGAATTATTACATTCTTCTTGAGGTCTGAGGGTATTTCGCCTGCCTCATACATCTTGCTCACCAGATGGTAGAGTTTTGTCAGGACTGGCTCTCCCAAGGCCATCAGTAGTTCTAATGGAATGTTGTCTATTCCCGGGGCCTTGTTTCGACTCAGGTCTTTCAGTGCTCTGTCAAACTCTTCACGCAGTATCTTATCTCCCATTTCGTCTTCATCTACATCCTCTTCCATTTCCATAATATTGTCCTCAAGTACATCGCCCTTTTATAAACCCTCTATATACTCCTTCCACCTTTCTGCTTTCCCTTCTTTGCTTAGAACTGGGTTGCCATCTGAGCTCTTGATATTCATACAAGTGGTTCTCTTCTCTGCAAAGGTCTCTTTAATTTTCCTGTAGGCAGTATCTATCTTACCCCTAGTGAGACAAGCCTCTATATCCTTACATTTGTCCTCTAGCCATCCATGCTTAGCCATTTTGCACTTCCTGTCGATCTCATTTTTGAGACGTTTGTATTCCTTTTTGCCTGCTTCATTATTGCATTTTTATATTTTCTTCTTTCATCAATTAAATTCAATATTTCTTCTGTTACCCAAGGATTTCTATTAGCCCTCGTCTTTTTACCTACTTGATCGTTTGCTGCCTTCACTACTTCATCCCTCAGAGTTACCCATTCTTCCTCTACTGTATTTCTTTCCCCCATTCCTGTCAATTGTTCCCTTATGCTCTCCCTGAAACTCTCTACAACCTCTGGTTCTTTCAGTTTATCCAGGTTCCATCTCCTTAAATTCCCACCTTCTTGCAGTTTCTTCAGTTTCAATCTGCAGTTCATAACCAATAGATTGTGGTCAGAATCCACATCTGCCCCTGGAAATGTCTTACAATTTAAAACCTGGTTCCTAAATCTCTGTTTTACCATTATATAATCTTTCTTATACCTTTTTGTATCTCCAGGATTCTTCCAGGTATACTACCTTCTTTTATGATTCGTGAACCAAGTGTTAGCTATGATTAAGTTATGCTCTGTGCAAAATTCTACAAGGCGGCTTCCTCTTTCATTTCTTCCCCCCCCCCCCCCCAATCCATATTCACCTACTATGTTTCCTATTACTACCTGAATAATTTCTTTTATCTCGTCATACATTTCATCTATTTCTTCATCATCTGCAGAGCTAGTTGGCATATAAACTTGTACTACTGTCTATCTTGGCCACAATAATGCGTTCACTATGTTGTTTGTAGTAGCTAACCTGCACTCCTATTTTTTATTCATTATTAAACCTACTCCTGCATTACCCCTATTTGATTTTGTATTTATAACCTTGTAATCACCTGACTAAAAGTCTTGTTCCTCCTGCCACCGAACTTCACTAATTCCCACTATATCTAACTTTAACCTATCCATTTCCCTTTTTAAATTTTCTAACCTACCTGCCCGATTAAGGGATCTGACATTCCACGCTCCGATCCGTAGAACGCCAGTTTTCTTTCTCCTGATAACGACGTTCTCTTGAGTAGTCCCCGCCCGGAGATCCGAATGGGGGACTATTTTACCTCCGGAATATTTTACCCAAGAGGACGCCATCATCACTTAATCATACAGTAAAGCTGCATGCCATCGGGTAAAATTACGGCTGTAGTTTCCCCTTGCTTTCAGCCGTTCGCAGTACCAGCACAGCAAGGCTGTTTTGGTTAGTGTTACAAGGCCAGTTCAGTCAATCATCCAGACTGTTGCCCTTGCGACTACTGAAAAGGCTGCTGCCCCTCTTCAGGAACCACACGTTTGTCTGGCCTCTCAACAGATACCCCTCCGTTGTGGTTGCACCTACGGTACGGCCATCTGTATCGCTGAGGCACGCAAGCCTCCCCACCAACGGCAAGGTCCATGGTTCAATGCTTACGTTCTCCCAAGTGGAGCCTGTTACACAATATATTTTTTCGATTGTAAGTCAGTTTATTCTTTTCTTCTTCTTCCTTTCTTCCTAAGCTAAGCCTATTTCCTTCGGTACCCCTCAGGCTAGCTGAGGTGGTCGCACCACCTTTTACTTGGATAAACAATATTTCTTTTACCAGCTGGTAATCTATTTCTTAAGTTTTTCACAATCTTCCTTTCATCCATCCTGTCCATTTATTCGTTCCATTCACGCTTTCTCTTATGTACTCACTCATTAATGGAATCCACTTTACATACGTTGTAATGCTTTCACTTCTGTATCTCGCAGTGTCTTCCCTGTAATCCTTCGCAGAATTTCATTTCAGCGGTTTCCACAAGTCTTTTTGTTTTCAATGTTCCCAGTCTTTTCCCAGCATTGCATGTCATAACTGATCGCACTACTGTTTTACAAATTCTTGGCTCTGCATCTTTTCCTATACGCTTGTTTTTCAAACTAGTTTCATTCGAACACCATGCCATTTTATTGCTTTGTTTCTTGTTCTCTAACTTCGTTTCCGACATTTGCACTGCCTTACAGTTCAATATAAAGATGTTTAAGTATAATTACCCATTGAATTTTTCCATCTATTTCCAGTTTGCATCTAAGGGCACCTAAGGGCTAAATTAATTTCTGTCCTCGATTAATTACGAAGTAATCTGAAGCATGAGTTTCGCGGCTTCGTCACAGGCTATAGTAAAAGCGGAAGACTACAGACGAAATAACAACGACCTATATAATCAGACTTCTATAATTTCTCCTCTCCTGTAAAGTCCTCCCCCGCTACAATTTAACTTACACCAATAGTGCCTAGATCTCCACCATCTGTAAATACTACAGTTCTCTAGAAATTTTAGGAAAAGACGCACTCCGCTTCGCATTTCGCATCTGCCTATCTACACCAACTCGCATCCCATATCAATTCATCTATTTTCCACACGTTATTCTCTTCTTCCTTCGCCTGTTTATCTGTCAAACAACCCAGCTTTGTAGCTGTCAACAGATTATCTGCATATCCTCTGTCTTTCCCGGAGAAGGCAGTTGAATCTGGGGTGGGAACAGTCAAACTGGACCTGTTGCCATCCTATCTTCCAGTGACCAACAACCGAAGAACAACGAAATGAACAAGGAACATTAGGAATGAGATTCGCGTTAAAATTAAATCAACGTTTGTGCCCACGAAGTAGACGAAATTAAGAAATATATGGCGGACAAGCAAGGAGGACATAAAAAGTTAAAAAGTAAACTAGCACAAACAAAGAGGGCATTTCTGGCCAGCAAAAGTCAACTAGTATCAAACATTAGACTTAATCTGAGAATGTACGTTAAGGGCACGCGTTGACTGGAAGTGAATCATGGACTGGGGGGGGGGGGGGGGGGGGAGGGGGGGGGGGAACTGGAAAAGAAGAGAATCGAAGCGTCTCAAATGTCGTGCTACAGACGAATGTGGAAATTTACGTGGACTGAAAAGGTAGGGAATAAGGAGGTCCTTGGCAGCATCGGTGACGAACGGAATATGTTGTAAACAATGGCAAAATGAAGGGGCAGGTCGGCAGGACATGTGTTAAAACATCAGGGAATAACTTCCGTGGTACTAGATGGAATTGTAGAAAACTGTAGGGGAAGACAGCGTTTGGAATATGTCCAACAAATAAATAAGGGCGTAGGATGCAACTGCTCCTCTGAGATGAGAAGGTTGGCGCAGGAGAGGAATTTATGGAGGGTTGCATCAAACCAGCTAGAAGGAACACAAATCAAATAATAATAATAATAATAACAAAAGAGCCTTTTTAACTGTCAATCAGTGCATTTGTTTCATATTCTGTAATTTCAAGGATTTTGCTGGAAGCCTCCGCATCTCAACTGTAATTTCCTGTCAATATATATTATGTGTTGTCTTTGCATCCATAATTGACACCCTTCGGAGCTAACACTGTCCACAGTACTCACAAACTTTCAGCTTCATCCATGTCGTGATCAGAAGGAGCTACCGTCTCTCACCCTCATTTGACTCCGACAGTGTGGTACGAACCCCTGACTTCCTAACCACCACTTGTCCACTACACCACTACACAGTTCACTGTTGTTGTTGCCTTCAGTCCTGAGACTGGTTCGATGCAGCTCTCCGTGCTACTCTATCCTGTGCAAGCTTCTTCATGTCCCAGTACTTACTGCAACCTACATCCTTCTGAATTTGCTTAGTGTATTCATCTCTTGGTCTCCCTCTACGATTTTTACCCTCCACGCTGCCGTCCAATGCTAAATTGGTGATCCCTTGATGCCTCAGAACATGTCCTACCAACCGGTCCCTTCTTCTTGTCAAGTTGTGCCACAAACTCCTCTTCTCCCCAATTCTATGCAATACTGTCTCATTAGTTATGTGATCTACCTATCTGATCTTCAGCATTCTTCTGTAGCACCACATTTCGAAAGCTTCTATTCTCTTCTTGTCCAAACTATTTATCGTCCATGTTTCACTTCCATACATGGCTACACTCCATACAAATACTTTCAGAAACGACTTCCTGACACTTAAATCTATACTCGATGTTAACAAATTTCTCTTCTTCAGAAACATTTTCCTTGCCATTGCCAGTCTACATTTTATATCCTCTCTACTTCGACCATCATCAGTTATTTTGCCCCTCAATTAGCAAAACTCCTTTACTACTTTAAGTGTCTCATTTCCCAATCTAATTCCCTCAGCATCACCCGACTTAATTCGACTACATTCCATTATCCTCGTTTTGCTTTTGTTGATGTTCATCTTATATCCTCCTTTCAAGACACTGTCCATTCCGTTCAACTGCTCTTCCAAGTCCTTTGCTGTCTCTGACAGAATTACAATGTCATCGGCGAACCTCAATGTTTTTATTTCTTCTCCATGGACTTTAATACTTACTCCGAATTTTTCTTTTGTTTCCTTCACTGCTTGCTCAATATACAGATTGAATAACATCGGGGACAGGCTACAACCCTGTCTCACTCCCTTCCCAACCGCTGCTCCCCTTTCATGCCCCTCGACCCTTATAACTGCCATCTGGTTTCTGTACAAATTGTAAATAGCCTTTCGCTCCCTGTATTTTACCCCTGCCACCTTCAGAATTTGAAAGAGAGTATTCCAGTCAACATTGTCAAAAGCTTTCTCTAAGTCTTCAAATGCTAGAAATGTAAGTTTGCCTTTCCTTAATCTATTTTCTAAGATAAGTCGTAGGGTCAGTATTGCCTCACGTGTTCCAACATTTCTGCGGAATCCAAACTGATCTTCCCCGAGGTCCGTTTCTACCAGTTTTTCCATTCGTCTGTAAAGAACACGCGTTAGTATTTTGCAGCCGTGGCTTATTAAACTGATAGTTCGGTAATTTTCACATCTGTCAACACCTGCTTTCTTTGGGATTGGAATTATTACATTCTTCTTGAAGTCTGAGGGTATTTCGCCTGTCTCATACATCTTGCTCACCAGATGGTAGAGTTTTGTCAGGACTGGCTCTCAAAACGCCGTCAGTAGTTCCAATGGAATGTTGTCTACTCCCGGGGCCTTGTTTCGACTCAGGTCTTTCAGTGCTCTGTCAAACTCTTCACGTAGTGTCGTATCTCCCATTTCATCTTCTTCTACATCCTCTTCCAATTCCATAATACTGTCCTCAAGTACATCGCCCTTGTATAGGCCCTCTATATACTCCTTCCACCTTTCTGCTTTCCCTTCTTTGCTTAGAACTGGGTTTCCATCTAAGCTCTTGATATTCATACAAGTGGTTCTCTTTTCTCCAAAGGTCTCTTTAATTTTCCTGTAGGCAGTATCTATCTTACCCCTAGTGAGACAAGCCTCTACATCCTTACATTTGTCCTCTAGCCATCCCTGCTTAGCCATTTTGCACTTCCTGTCGATCTCATTTTTGAGACGATTGTATTCTCTTTTGCATGCTTCATTTACTGCGTTTTTATATTTTCTCCTTTCATCAATTAAATACAATGTTTCTTCTGTTACCCAAGGATTTCTATTAGCCCTCGTCTTTTTACCTACTTGATCCTCTGCTGCCTTCACTGTTTCATCCCTCAAAGCTAGCCATTCTTCCTCTACTGTATTTCTTTCCCCCATTCCTGACAATTGTTCCCTTATGCTCTCTCTGAAACTCTGTACAACCTCTGGTTTAGTCAGTTTATCCAGGTCCCATATCCTTATATTCCCACCTTTTTGCAGATTCTTCAGTTTTAATCTACAGTTCATAACCAATAGATTGTGGTCAGAGTCCACATCTGCCCCTGGAAATGTCTTACAATTTAAAACCTGATTCCTAAATCTCTGTCTTACCATTATATAATCTATCTGATTCCTTTTACTATCTCCAGGATTCTTCCACGTATACAACCTTCTTTCATGATTCTTGAACCAAGTGTTAGCTATAATTAAGTTATTCTCTGTGCAAAATTCTACCAGACGGTCTCCCCTTTCATTTCTCTCCCCCAATCCATATTCACCCACTATGTTTCCTTCTCTCCCATTTCCTACTCTCGAATTCCGGTCACCCATGACTATTAAATTTTCGTCTCCCTTCACTACCTGAATAATCTCTTTTATCCCATCATACATTTGCAGAGCTAGTTGGCATTTAAACTTGTCCTACTATAGTAGGCATGGGCTTCGTGTCTATCTTGGCCACAATAATGAGTTCGCTATGCTGTTGGTAGTAGCTTACCCGCACTCCAATTTTTTTTATTCATTATTAAACCTACTCCTGCATTACCCCTATTTGATTTTGTGTTTATAACCCTGTGGTCACCTGACCAGAAGAATTGTTCCTCCTGCCACCGAACTTCACTAATTCCCACTATATCTAACTTTAACCTATCCATTTCCCTTTTTAAATTTTCTAACCTACCTGCCCGATTAAGGGATCTGACATTCCACGCTCCGATCCGTAGAACGCCAGTTTTCTTTCTCCTGATAACGACGTCCTCCTGAGTAGTCCCCGCCCGGAGATCCGAATGGGAGACTATTTTACTTTCGGAATATTTTACCCAAGAGGATGCCATCATCATTTAACCATACAGTAAAGCTGCATACCATCGGGTAAAATTACGGCTGTAGTTTCCCCTTGCTTTCAGCCGTTCGCAGTACCAGCACAGCAAGGCCGTTTTGGTTAGTGTTACAAGGCCAGTTCAGTCAATCATCCAGACTGTTGCCCTTGCAACTACTGAAAAGGCTGCTGCCCCTCTTCAGGAACCACATGTTAGTCTGGCCTCTCAACAGATACCCCTCCGTTGTGGTTGCACCTACGGTACGGCCATCTGTATCGCTGAGGCACGCAAGCCTCCCCATCAACGGCAAGGTCCATGGTTCATGGGGGTAGGACACAGTTCACTAGCACAGGAAAATAAGCCAGTATGAGTGCTAGTATACTACGCCACGCCCCGCGACACGACATCTCAGTTCATTTACAAAACAATTTTTCTCTTTCTTTATGTCATTGCAATATAATCTAAAATTAATGGTTTTTTTGTGAGATTACTGTATAATTGTCTGTGAATTTATCAATTATTAGTGGGAATTAAGACATTACAATGATTGTAAACGTTTACACATTTTACTAGATGTATGGGCTGCTGCTGCTCAGTGAAGACGTACCTTGCTATACCACATCGATAACTAACATTTTTTTTTCCAAGTGCTTGTATCTTTTCCCGTTCCTGTTGTTCCTTGAATAGCCCCTCGCAAGACCATTGCCGGGATTCCTGTTGAGATTTTGAGGGGTTCCTCCATTATTTGACGATCTCTTCAAAATGGTTCAAATTTCTCGGGGCACTATAGGACTTAACATCTGAGGTCATCAGTCCCCTAGAACTTAGAACTACTTAAACCTAACTAACCTAAGGACATCACACACATCCATGACCGAGGCAGGATTCGAACCTGCGACCGTAGCAGTCGCGCGGCTCCGGACTGAGCGTCTAGAACCGCTAGACCACTAACGATCGCTGTTCATTCCTTCTAAGTGTCGATTGACCGCCATTGGTATAACCCATACTTCCACCTTGCCTACCGTTTGTCGGAGGTTCTATCGCCCTATATTGTAATCTGTTATTACGGGCTTTCTGGTTGTTCTCTTCGATAATATCTATATGGTCTAACGTCGTGAGGAACGACTCCAAGTCTTTCCCGTTGCCGTAAATCAATTGATTCCGGATGCTAGTTGGTAGTCTTGCCTCGAGTATGTTTATTATGTCTGACAAGGGCATAGGTCTGTCCCAGTATCTCGTTTTATTTATATATTTTTCGAAATACCTTCTAAGGCTTCCTTTCGAAAAGGAGAAAGGCTCTGGGTAGAGCACCTCCTGCCTTAGGCGTTCCTGTACCCCTTCTGACCAGAACTTTGCTAAAAACGCCTTCTCAAAATCGTCATATGTCGGGCAAACAGAAGTCATGTCCGAGGCCCAGATCGCCCCCGAACCTTGTATATATCCTGTAACAAAACTGATCTCCTGCCACTCCGACCAATTCCTGGGTAACACTCCTCTGAAACTTCGAATAAAAACAATTGGATGGACCCCCCTTTTGTCAGGGTTAAAAATCTGGAATAGCCGATGCTTTATCATATTTTCTTCTGCATGGCAAAGGTTTTCGTAATCTCCGGTAGATACGAATTCACGTGAACAACCAGTTTGTGGCAATTTAATGTTTGAATTACTTGCACAAGTCGGTATTGTGTGCGAATGGGCAGTAACTGGCTCTATAGTCGTTGCTAACTTCTGCTGCTGCCCTGTATTCATTTGTTCTGAGCTTTGTTGCGAAGCGCGCATCGACTCTTCTATCGTTTGTTTCCAATGCTCAAAATCAGCACCTAACTGCTGTCGCACCTCCTCAAGTCCTTTCGCAAACAAATTCTCTTCCTGTTTGCCAGATAAATTCTGGAATGCTGGCTTAACATTTTGCTCAACGTTTTCACACATTACCTTTTGTTTTCGAATGTGTTTCGGATAGTTTACCCGTTAATACGTTACTTTGGTGGTCTATAAACGTCTTGACGCTCTGTCAGATATTCAACGCTTTCCTTTAGGTTAGTCTGTGTACGTGCCAATTCAGGAAGTTGCGCAGTCGCACATGCCATGACGTCTTCAAAAATGGTTCAAATGGCGCTGAGCACTATGGGACTTAACATCTGAGGTCATCAGTCCCCTAGAACTTAGAACTACTTAAACCTAACCAACCTACGGACATCACACATATCCATGCCCGAGGCAGGATTCGAACCTGCGACCGTAGCGGTCGCGCGGTTCCAGACTGAAGCGCCTAGAACCGCTCGGCCAAAACGGCCGGCCGCCATGGCGTCTTCCTTTTGTACTAATTGCGGAACCATTTCCACTTATTCCCGTACGGTATCTATCTTAATAGCCAAATACTCCTTCATTTCACACGTACGCGCTGAGTAGATTCCTCACATTGTGCTTTCACCAATTCTATTTGTGCAGTTAATTTTCGTTCCGTCTCTTCGGCCTGATCTTTGAGTTCCTTGGTCTTCGCCTCTATCCGCTGCTCTTGTAACTGCTGCTTAATCTCAGTCTGGACTAATTTCATCTCTTTTTGAGTTTGAGTGATTGTCACTAATTGTGCTTTAACATCGGTTTTCAGATTTTCCTGCCCTTCAGTAACTGAGGCAAATTTCGCATTAATGTCGGTTTTCAAAGTATTCATGCTCTCGGTTATCATCTGCATCTGTCTCATGATAATTACCAATGGATCTAATCCCTGCTGCGTACTCGCTGTTACACCCGCAGCCGTGTCTACAGGGCGTTCTGTTGCGCTATCTGTAGCCATCGGTCCTACAACACTTCTTAGTGCTTCGTTATTATCAGTGCTAACAGCTGAAGGCTGATGCGTGCTGCTTTGCTCTGCTTGACTCATCCTAAACATTGCCCTAGTTAAAACCATATAAATGTTCTACTGTCACTAAATGTAACTTTCTTCACACGAGAGTACTTCTGTGTCTAATTTCTTAATGTACACATACAGATAAATGCAACTGGGACAGGTCAATCAAAACACTTCCTATATCTAACATGAACACAAATAATCAATGTTCAAATATCAAATAACTCTAAATAAAAAAGCGTATACTTCAACTGGTTCAAAATGGTTCATATGGCTCTGAGCACTATGGGTCTCAACTGCTGTGGTCATAAGTCCCCTAGAACCTAGAACTACTTAAACCTAACTAACCTAAGGACATCACACACATACATGCCCGAGGCAGGATTCGAACCTGCGACCGTAGAGGTCGTGCGGTTCCAGACTGTAGCGCGTTTAACCGCTCGGCCACTCCGGCCGGCTACTTCAACTGTACTAGCAAGTTTTAATAATAAAAATATAGATCTGGCCTTTTCTCTGCGCCCAGCGTGCTGTCTTTCGGCTTTATTTGTGGATCCAATTATATCACCTGTGAGGCTTTCCTCTCTTTTCCAAGCGTCAGTTAGGTTAGCTCGTCGTAGTTGACATGAAACAGAGAACAAAATTATTTTAGCAACGTCCAAAAACATGTCCTGTCACGGATTGGCCATTTTAACATTTTAATGTTTGGATAATAAGTTGCCGTCTCTTTAATCTAAGAATAGATGATCAATGCAGCTAGCCACTATCTCTGTGTAATGTCTTGTCTGTATAGACGTGTATCTGTTGTCTTTAAGATCCCTTCACCTTCACACATAAGTGTATACAGTAAAGTAAGGCCCTCCCAGTTCTTGGCTGATCCGTGATAAGACAGACGAAAAATTAGACTAATGGAGGATTATTAGTATTATCTCTATTTTCATTCGCTCTATCTCTTTCTCTCGTCTATCTATGTATAGTTTTTAATATAAGATTTCATTACGTGATATAGTGATAAACAGAATCAGCCAAATAGAATCTTTGGTGGAGTCCTTCGTCTTGGTAATCAGCGGCTGGCTTGCTGTAAGAGATCTTTACATTTATTATTACTGTTGAACACTGCAGTCAGTCGGGAGAATCAATCGTTTGGACAATTTACGAAAGATTGCGAATTCCAGATGAGTACGAAGCCTTTTTGGACGATTTAACACAGACTCAGTGATTGCAGGCGCTCTTCGATACAGCTGAAACTTCCCCACTGATTACAGGGCCAACGTGATCAACAAATGATTAAAAAAAACTCATTCGTTCATTCACTCCAGAACAAAAAAGTCACAAACCTTATTTATGGAGGAAATCGTGTATTAAATCCATCTCCATTACATGTCCAGATCTCCGGTGATTCCACGCCTTAATTATTTTCCTTTTACAATCTCTTTCTCTGCAAAACAAACCGCTAGCGGCACAAATGTTAACTGGCTCGCTTTAGCGAGAAGAAAAGCAGAATATGTATCTCTCAGAAACACTTCAATCCCTCAACCGATACTCCAGAAGCTGTCCTCGTTACCACTCTAACAACCATGGAGAATGCATATATGCATCTCTGTTATTTCAAAGAATAAATGTACTAGAAAATGCTTTGGCGTCGACCAGCTGTCGCCGCATATATTACGAGAAAATCAGATCAGATAACTTTTCCAAAGTTGGTTAGTGTTGTTTTAACGTCCCGTCGACAACGAGGTCATTAGAGACGGAGCGCAAGCTCGGGTTAGTGAAGGATGGGGAAGAAAATCGGCCGTGCCCTTGCAAAGGAACCATCCCGGCATTTGCCTGAAACGATTTAGGGAAATCACGGAAAACCTAAATCAGGATGGCTGGAGACGGGATTGAACCGTCGTCCTCCCGAATGCGAGTCCAGTGTGCTAACCACTGCGCCACCTCGCTCGGTTTTTCCAAAGTGAATGAATGTGTATGGTTTGATTGAAAATGATTAATTGGTGCGTGGTAGAGGGTATTTGCTGTGGGGACATTACATGCTATTTAGCACATTTCTCCATACGAACCAGCGAAGCGTTAAAGGTAAATGATCAGCGAAGCGATATCAAGGCACATCGTATAATGACTGTAGGTGAGTGTAAATAAGAATTTTGACGTGAGGCTGACGTGCATACGACACCGCAAGTGGTCTGTACAATTGGAACTATCTGACTCTCATGCTCTTCGCGGTAATATCGTATGAAGCTATTAGGGATGAAGTATTGCAGTACTTACAAGAAAGCGAAATGGAATATAGTAAGAGAAAAGCAACAGTTACTTAAGTAAAAAGAAACCATCTACAAACAAGTGATAACATTCAAATGTTGCAGAGGGTTGTTTAAATAAGGAGAGAAACACAAAACGGGAACATAAAAGGTCAGAGCGCCGCACGCGAAGCCAAAGAGCAAAGAACGAGGGCTCTTCCACGAACTCCAAACATGTAACCAGGAATGTCAAAGAACGCTGTGCAACTGAAGACCTGCTTCCTAACTGTGTGGGCAGTCATGTGTAGATGATTTGGGATTTAAGGAATAATGAATGAAAATTTTAAGCTTTTCTCTACGTATTTCTGCTGTGAGGCCGGATAAGCTGCCCTGCTTCTGTAATGATGTTTATAAAATGTTTTCATTTTAGAAACGTATGGAGACAGACAGATATACACTTAACCTCATAATTAAAGACATGACGTCTTAGAAAACAGACTACTACCAACTCACTGAAGAAAATCACTTTCTTGGTCACTATAGTATTTATTCTTGATAACTGAGTTCAATCTGCATTACAGATTATCTTCAGACCTGAAACTGGTAATAAATAAAATGAACGTGTAATAGAACAAAATTTTAAATAACAGCATAACGTTAAAGAATATACATATAAAATTCATAGATACAATACAAAATGTCGTGAAATTTGTTGTGGAACGAAGTTAGCTGTCCATATACTCGTATGCCATGATAGCACGGAAACGGAACATGATAAAATGAAATCTGATATCCTGAAGTCCCGCCTTTCGCAACTGCAGCACCGCACAAGATTAGAACACAGTTTCTAGCATCAATCGTCGCATTACATAAATACAACTGTTCCGATCCAGACTGTATATGAGTTAAGTCCATTACGGAGTATGCTAACGAAATAGCTCAATTTTTATCAGTCACACACAATCGCCCACTCGAGGAAAGATCCGTAGCTTAAACTTCTAAGTCGGATGGGTCTATCTTCTCTGTTTGCTGATCTTTAATGTAAGGTTCTGCAGTTTTCCTGGTTGGATCAGTGTCTTTATGTTGAAGTACCCTAGAAATGTAAACGTTCTGTATGGAAGTTTGCCAGAGAACTTCGACTTCCTCTTGATCGTGTAAGTCCAGGTTCCCCAGAATCTGAGTTGATATACAGGGTGGTCCATTGATAGAGACCAGGCCTAATATCTCACGAAATAAGAGTCAAACGGAAAACTACAAAGAACGAAACTCGTCTAGCTTGAAGGGGGAAACCACATGGCGCTATGGTTGGCCCGCTACATGGCGCTGCCATAGGTCAAACGGATATCAACTGCGTTTTTTTTAAATAGGACCACCATTTTTATTACATATTCGTGTAGTACGTAAAGAAATATGAATGTTTTAGTTGGACCACTTTTTTCGCTTTGTGATAGATGCCGCTGTATTAGTCACAAACGTGTAAATACGTGGTATCACGTAACATTCCGCCAGTGGGGACGGTATTTGCTTCGTAATACATTACCCGCGTTAAAATGGTCAGTTTACCAATTGCGGTAAAGGTCGATATCGTTTTGATGTATGGCTATTGTGATCAAAATGCCCAACAGGCGTGTGCTATTTATGCTGCTCGGTATCCTGTACGCCATCATCCAAGTGTCCGGAACGATCGCCAGATAGTTACGTTATTTAAGGAAACAGGAAGTGTTCAGCCACATGTGAAACGTCAACCACGGCCTACAACAAATGATGATGCCCAAGTAGGTGTTTTAGCTGCTGTCGCGGCAAATCCGCACATCAGTAGCAGACAAATTGCGCGAGCACCGGGAATCGCAAAAACGCTACATCAACATCGATTGCACCCGTACCATATTTCTATGCATCAGGAATTGCATGGCGACGACTTTGAAAGTCGTGTACAGTTCTGCCGCTGGGCACAAGAGAAATTACGGGACGATGACAGATTTTTTGCACGCGTTCTATTTAGCGACGAAGCGTCATCCACCAACAGCGGTAACGTAATCCGGCATAATATGCAGTATTGGGCAACGGAAAATCCACGATGGCTGCGACAAGTGGAACATCAGCGACCTTGGCGGGTTAATGTATGGTGCGGCATTGTGGGAGGAAGGATAATTGGCCCCCATTTTATCGATGACAGTCTAAATGGTGCAATGTTTGCCGATTTCCTACGTAATTTTCTACCGATGTTACTACAAGATGTTTCACTGCATGACACAATGGCGTTGTACTTCCAAGAAGGTGGATGTCAGGCACATAGGTCGCGTGCGGTTGAAGCGGTATTGAATAGAATATTTCATGACAGGTGGATTGGTCGTCGAAGCACCATACCATGGCCCGCGCGTTCACCGGATCTGACGTCCCCGGATTTCTTTCTGTGGGGAAAGTTGAAGGATATTTGCTATCATGATCCACCGACAACGCCTGACAACATGCGTCAGCGCATTGTCAATGCATGTGCGAACATTACGGAAGGCGAATTACTCCCTGTTGAGAGGAATGTCGTTACACATATTGCCAAATGCATTGAGGTTGACAGAAATTATTTTGAGCATTTATTGCATTAATGTAGTATTCACAGGTAATCAGGCTGTAACAGCATGCGTTCTCAGAAATGATAAGTTCACAAAGGTACATGTATCACATTGGAGCAACCGAAATAAAATGTTCAAACGTACCTACGTTCTGTATTTTAATTGAGAAAACCTGCCTGTTACAAACTGTTCGTCTAAAATTGTCAGCCATATGTTTGTGACTATTACAGCGCCATCTATCACAAAGCGAAAAAAGTGGTCCAACTAAAACATTCATATTTCTTTGCGTACTATACGAATATGTAATAAACAATGGGGGTTCCTATTTTAAAAAAAGCAGTTGATATCCGTTTGACCTATGGCAGCGCCATGTGAAACGTCCCCTTTGAAAAATTGTACAGGACTGTGCTTAAACTGACACACAATATTTTTTAGCGCAACGCAATCTGACTTTCAAAAATCCCTACAAAAGAATGGCCCTGACTAACATTAACCTATACCTTTCACAAATCACTTACCTCACAAAAATCTTCATTACTCGAACTACTGCAATACAGCGAGTGCCACTACTGCCAGATAAATAAAAGATTCAAACTACGGAAGGCACTAACTACTGACAGGCATGGTTAGCAAATGAAAGATTTTAATAGAGAACAAACAATGTATTTACCTCAATTGTGTTCAAAAGTCATAATGTATATAGCAGTTCATGATATCCAGTATAACAAATTTCAAAACTCCGCCATCTCTCTCCTCACATCCACCACTGCTGGCGGCTCACCTCCAACTGCGCAACGCTACGCGCTGTTCACATCCATATTGGTAGGTAGGTCATCACAGAGCAGACCATTGTAGTCCTGGTAGAGATTGTGGTATTGGTGAGCCACCAGAGGTGCAGACCCACTGCAGTCCTTGTAGAAAAAATGGTACTGATGAGTCAGCAAAGGTGTAGACCCACTGTAATCCTTGTAGAAATAATGGTACTGGTGGGCCACCAAAGATGCAGACCTACTGTAGTCCTTGTAGAGACGGCCAGCAACCATCTGTTGCGACTGTGCAGGTGCACAATCACCATCGAAGAGTCTTGAGGAGAATATACCAAGTCCATAAACCACCACTTGTCCACTCACAAAAAATTTGTTTGAATGTCCTTAGAACCAGCAATGCTGTTATCCAGTCCCTTGCTGAATTATTAACACACGTGCAAACACTAACAGTCCCTACTTCTCACATATTGTCCATATACTATGACCAACAGAAACATGTGCAGTGAAATGTAACTTACAAGTTAATAATATGATGAACTGGTGTCAATCACAATTTTATAACATAAGAATACAATTACAAAGGTACAAAATACATCATTAAAGAACATAACAATACAGATAACATTTGTAGTACAGACTTTACAACAGAATAGAAATAAACATATACATCAATGTTACAGGAATTATGAGGTAAGTAGATACATAAAAGATCAGAATAAATTTTGAAACAACAGCTTCACACATGAGCATTAAAACAAAACAGAATAAATAATGTCTAAGCATATTTACAAGGTAAATAACATATTATTAATGCCAATTATATTTGAGGATAACAGTATTCCTCATCATAGTGAATGTAGCTTAGTATTAGAAAAATTCTACAACATAAGTCTTATCGGACAAACATATAAATACAGGAAAAACATAAATACAGAAGGGTACACAAACATATAGCGGAATAATACAAGGAAAGGACAGGGTTTGTTTTACTGCAGTATTTTGCAAACAAAACTTTCTTTACTTCTCGGAGATCTCCCTTCGTTCTTCATTATTTCCAAAAGTCCTATCTATACCTGCTTTCTGTACTTTGCTCGTATAGCCTCTCAGTGCATTTCTTCAAATTCATCGCAACTCATTCTCTTATAGGCTACCCCCTCTTAAGCCAACTTAAATCTACTGAGCTCAGATGCTAAACTAAGGGACGAGGCAATGCAGCAGCACAAAATGATTAACACAAACAGCAATGGGAATAAAAAATGGAAATTGTCAAAGCAAGCTGCAGTACATCTAAATTACCACGCAATGCAACATTACAACTAATATGAGCCAATGTGCAGCAACAAGAAAAATAAATCAGTAGTAAAACTAGATTAACAGAGTAATACTAAGTGAAATTTAATAGTACTATGCCTGGCAAACAGCAGTAGCAAATGAAATAACTTATACCTAAACATGACAAAGTTCAAGCACAAAAAATATTACACTAAAAATAACAACACAGATAAGGGAAATGTATAATAACATCTTAATGTCTAAGTAATTAAAGTGGTGCACCACAACTTATTCTACAAAAGAAATTACCAAGTACTGAAAAGAAAATTCTGTATGCAATTCCTGTGAAGGGAAATGTTTTTTTTTGTGCTCCTTCGTTTTTTTCCCATCATAAAGTTACTGTTTACTGGATCTGTAGGCATAAAATATTTATATTAGTACATCTATTAAATTTTATTTTAACCATTGCTGCAGTGGACCTAGATACTAGATATTAAACAAAATGAGCAGTCTCTCAACTACAAAGACAATAGATATAAAATGTTTCTCATCATTTCATTAGGCATTTTAGGTAAATATCATAAATTACGAGCTCCACAGTGTAATCATATGTTTTCAAGTTTGAGTGTGTCGTATTTGCGATGCTTTCGCCAAAGAAATGTCAATAGCGCGGATAATGGCCTCCCTTTTTTTGCTACCTGTGTCGCTGAAAGGCACATGCTGCCCACGACGCATTACGTGCAGGTGGTCACTTAATTTTCTTACCGAAATATTTACGACACCAGTTTCTGCTACAGTGACAGTCTCATATAAAAAATTTCACAGGCCAAGAATTTGCGTTACAAACCTGTAGAGACAAAATCCTATTGATATAAGAGTGTACAAAAAATTTTCGTCGGCATTGTAATACATTCACGCATTTACATACATTTCATAACTCTTAAAGTACGATTCTTGGTTTCCAACAACCTTTTTCACAAACCAGAGTCCCTAACCACTACTCATTATTCCTTACCTTATTCGTCGACACTTCTTCAACATTTCATCATAACAGATACGTAGCATAATCAAATAACTCATATAGCATCAGCTTACTGATCATAAACATACTGCAACAGCATAATACACGTAGTCATCGTAATAATAACATCATAACACCTCAGTCAACTCTCAAAATCGTCGTGGCTTCCTCCAATAATTTCAAAACCTAAAAAAATTTCTCTGCTCATGTCAAAAGTGTCATCTGCCTCAAACGTACTTTAAAAATCATGATCCCATACCAAATACATCATTCAAAGCTCTCATAGTATCACAATGGTTCCGAAAAAATATGAACAGTTCACACAGTACAGACAAAATACAGTTTCATAAATGTGAAGTTATCCAACTGTGTAACTGCATAAACATGTGTCACTGATGTAGTAAAAAAAAATGTTTATCTCTCAGTTAAATAATCAGATAGCTGTGTAATTTGTGTGTTAGAGAAATATGGTACCGATGTGTAAAGTTGTATAAGCAAATACCATATTAGCTAGGGCTCCTTGTGCTTGCCAAACATGATACACAAAGTAAGCGTGTACCACCCTGAGGATTAATGTAATTATACCCTCAGGTGTTACAGATTACAACAATGGAATGAAATGTATTACGGAAAACCTTTGTATCATTGTACTTCAAATATCTTTAAAAGTAAATGATTTAAGTACAAAATTAATCACTCAAATACGTGTCCTGTAGCGCTAAATGTGCGTCATGTTGTAAAATAATCTCTGTGGAAGTGTCTTAGTTATCGTCCTCCGAAAGCTAAGTTCTGCAGAAGCCGATGTACTTACCTCATGATACAAAAAAGTGAAATGCTTTGCGTATAGATATCTTAGTTATTAATCTGGCATTTCACAGAAAGCACCTCAAATCCAGAATCCACTCTCAAGCAAACCAAAATGTTGCATGAAAATCTCATTAGCAGTGCCGGTATATGTTCCAAGTATGTGAGCCTCATACTCGTTACGTGATCGTGCAACTAACAAGCAAGAATGTACAAACAACAACACTGCGTCGTCCGTTCACTATAACAATGCATTCGTAATTTCTGTTTAAATAAGTTCTCTTGGTTCTTGACTGGATATTTAACTTCAAACACTGTTGCATGTTAACAGATACTAAGTCTGACAAAGCATACTGGTAATGTAAAGTGAAAAATTATATGGCAAAGACAAAGTTAAAAAGCAGATTATCTTTCAATAAACGGTTTTACATGTGAAATGTGGTGTAAACCTTTATTCTTCCTAATACGCAGAGTTTCAACTTCAACGCAATTATCATGTGGCATACGCCGGATTCTGTAAGGTCCATTGTAAACTAGAAAGAATTTGTGACTCAAGCGTTTCTTCTTATGTGACAATGAATGAGCTTTAATGAGAACTTTCTGACCAATATATAATTTCTTTGCATTTGCTTTACCGTATAGTTTTCTCCTTTTGTCTGCTGCAGATTTTATATTTATAATAGCCAAATCAATTATGTCTTTGTGTCGAAGTTTACGTGTATTCGGGAAAGGTACAAGCTCTCTGATTCTGTTCGGTGGTTCTTCATTCTTTAGTACAAGAGTAGGTGGTAAAGCAGTGGAGTCATGAGGCATTTCATTCAGCACGTTTTGAAATAAGTGTAAATATCTGTCCCAATGCTGATGCTTTCTGTTACAATAAAGTCTGCAAAGCTTATTGATTTCTTTCATAATCCGTTCAGACGGGTTACAATGTGGTGAGTACAATGAAATAAAGACGGGTTTGATTTTGTTATTCCGAAGCATGCGTGACCAAACAGCAGATCTGAATTGCGGTCCGTTATCTGAAATGACTTTACTTACGTGTCCACCTTCACGTAAGAAATTTTTAACAAAGGCGTTGGATACAGACCATCCAGTGGCTTTACGTAATGGAGTGAAAGAAACAAATTTTGAAGTAAGTTCAACAGCGACTAGAACGTACGAAAATCCATTAGATGTTCTGACAAGTGGTCCCAAGAGATCAACAGCAGCAAATTCTTTTAATTTAGAAGGAATAATAGGAAACAACGGAGCACGATGTGAGACAGTAGATGGTTTCGCCTTTTGACAAAGTTTACAAATAGACAAGACTCTTCGAATTCTCTTTTCCATATTGTTAAAATAACAAGTCGTTCGAAGAATATGATAACATTTTCGTGGACCAAAATGTGCGTAGCTAAAATGAATGTACCAAATGAGATTATTAACAAAATCGTCTGGAATGCAAAGTACCCATAGCTTGTCATCAACAGTGCACCCTTTGAAGAGTATGTTGTTTCTAACCAGATAATAATGCCGAATCTGAGTGTGCGGCTTTTCATGCCATTTACTTTTGATGTCTTTCCAAATCGGATCTTTATCTTGTTCATGAGCAATGTCCTTTAAAGATGTGGTGATGAAGTTTTCAAAGGCGACTTTCTGAATGTAAAGAATACTGAAATTTTTCTCGATGTTGCCTTCTGTGTTACTTTTCTCAAGCCCAGCCGGTGCGCGTGACAGCGCGTCCGCAACAATGTTCTCCTTGCCGGGAATGTAGACTATCGTGAAGCGGAATTCTTACAGAAACAATGCCCAACGTTTTAACCTGTCATGACTTAATTTTGAAGACATAAGAAATTGTAATGCACGATGATCACTGTATACTTTTACGTGCTTACCAGAAAGAAAGAAACGGAATTTGTTAAATGCCCAAACGATAGCTAAAGCTTCTAATTCAGTAACGGAATAATTTTTTTCAGATTTTGTTAGCACTCGGCTAGCAAAAGCAATGGTTTTCTGAACAGTAATGTCATTTTCTATGGCTTCTTGAAATAAATGGGCACCAAGACCGACTTTAGAAGAATCCGTGCTAAGGCAGAAATCTTGTGACAGATCTGGATGAGCTAGTATTGGCGCGTG
Organism: Schistocerca piceifrons; assembly: GCF_021461385.2. Taxonomy (NCBI): domain Eukaryota; kingdom Metazoa; phylum Arthropoda; class Insecta; order Orthoptera; family Acrididae; genus Schistocerca; species Schistocerca piceifrons. The sequence continues at coordinate 107,087,584 of NC_060139.1, forward strand.
AAGTAACGCTTCTTTCAAAGAATTGATTTCCAACTGTGCTTGTTCGTCCCAGTTCCAAATAGTATTTTTTCCAGTGAGAGAACAAAGTTTTGGTGTAACTAGAATTTGCATATTCAGAAAACGACGGTAAATATTTACGACACCTAGAAAACTGCGGACTTGTCTTTTTGTGGATGGAACTGGAATGGCTCTGATTGCTTCTAACTTTTCAGGATCCGGCTGAATGCCTTCAGAAGAAATAATATGTCCCAAAAACCTCACCTTTGACCTACCGAATTCAGACTTTTCCAAGTTAACTGTAATTCCAGATTCTGCAAAAATACGTAACAAACCGTTGAGGATGCGCTTGTGTTGTTCCCATGAGGCTTCTGCTATCAGAATATCGTCCACATATAAGGTGATGTGACGTTTTAAGAACTCAGGTAATATAGAATTTAGCCCACGAATGAATGCTGCCGAAGAAATGTTCAAACCAAAAGGAAGTTTCCGAAACTGATAACAAACGCCGAAACAAAGGAAAGCTGTGTATTTTCTACATTCTGGATGAAGTTCGATCTGATAAAAGCTGGATCTGAGATTAACAGAAGACAACACTTTTACGCCATTAAAATTTTGAAGAAGTTCTTCCATCGTTTGCGGCCTGTCTGTTTCAGGAATGATGATCGTATTGATTTGTCTCGAATCTAAGACAAGTCTGATCGACCCATTTTTCTTCTCAACAACATGTAAAGGATTGTTGTATGCGCTTACTGCAGGCTCAATAATGCCCTCGTCAAGCATAGATTGTATTTCTGTTCTAACACGGTCCCTATAATGTGCTGGAATTACGTATGGTCTAACACAAAATTTAGTATGCTCACGAACACGAAATTGGTATTGAAATCCCTTGATTGTTCCTGTTTTGTGAGTAAAAACTGTGGAATGTGCTTGTAAAATCTCAAAAAGGTCCTGCCTATCAGTGTCATTACAATTCTCAATTGTTTGAATTTTATTCTGAATTAACTCATTAATTTCAAATATGCCGTCGATATCATCCCTGTCAGTACTTGCAGAGTGATTGTTAGTGTCTAGTTCCGTAGAAAATTCCGAACTGTTGTCTAGCAGAAGGTAAAGCCGATTAATTTCCTCGTCATGGTTTGAGAGCCAATCTTCAAATTTCAAAACTATTGACTTACCTTCCTTCTCTAAACTTATTTCAGCATCGTGAAAGTTTAAGATTGCTTTGTATTCATTCAAAAAGTCTACTCCCAATATAATTTCCGTCGACAATAATGGAACTATAAGAAAGTTCATAGAGAAGCTGTGGCTTTGACAAAAGAATTCTAAGTTGGTTTGTTGGCGTACATCTACACTTTTTCCAACGATCGCACCTTGTAATTTAATCTTACGTAACGGAAGTGTGGGGCAATCGTTCGATTTGTTGCATTTGCTAAAGGCTGTTTCACTAATTACTGAAATGTGACTGCCAGAGTCAAGTACTGCAGTAAATTTTACGTCATTTACAGTAATGTGAATCACAGGATATGCAATGTTGTTATGTTTTACGTCGTGTTCCTGGAGTAAGATGTCCCTAATGTCTTCCATTTTTACGTAATTACTAGCTACGGCAGCTGTGTCGTTAGTGTCATAAGTACGTTTTGTGGCTGCCAGTGGTATGAGTCATTGCCTATTGTCTCTTTGTTGGCGCGCGTCGTTATTGGGGTTTGGAGACCTAACTTCTACAAATTCACCTTGCCGAGAGGGCCCTGCCCTGTTATATCCCGCCAGTTCTGATGCAATTCAGGTCTGTCGTTACGATCACATCGTCTGTCGTCATGTCGGTAGTTCCTGTAGTTTCTTTCTTGTCGGTTAAGTGGTGGAGAATTTCTCCCTGAATCGTAACTGCGCACTGGACCGTTGCGTCTAAAGTTATTCTGTCTCCCGTAATAATAATTGTTTTGGTTCCCATATTGTCTGTTTCTCTGATTGTCTCTGTGATAGTCATTACCGCGGAGAGGTGATCTTTCCCTGTAATTATTACTACTCTGCCAACGGTTGTCATACGGGTGGTGTCTGTTTTGGTCACGATTTGTGTTGTGAGAATAGCCTTGTCGCATCCAGTTATTATTTCGGTCATCGCGGAATTGTGACGGATGTGACCTGTAATTGTTGTGCTCCTGTTTTCGCGTTCCGCGATTGTCAGTGTCAATTTCCAGTTCTTGTAAGAGCCCCTGAAAAGCTTCAATGTCGTCTTTGCAACGTCCTGCCAAAATAATATGCCGTAAATGTTCAGGTAATTTGATTAAGCAAATGCGGATGAGTTCTGAGGGACTGCATGGGTTTGACAGGTACTGATTCTTGTGCAACATGTCTTCAAAATATTTCACAAGACTGGAAAATTCAGATTGTTCGAAATGTTTCATCATTATGATGTAGCGGGCCAACCATAGCCCCATGTGGTTTCCCCCTTCAAGCTAGACGAGTTTCGTTCTTTGTAGTTTTTTTCGTTTGACGCTTATTTCGTGAGATATTTGGCCCGGTCACGATCAATGGACCACCCTGCATATGTCGATTTCAACCCCATTCAGATAATTCCTTCTTGGTGTGTGTTTTTCTTTTTTAATCTCAAACGGTGAAACATGTATGTAACGCAGCAGCGATGGCGAGGCATTGTAGCATCTGTGACCAGAGAGTTTGCGCTTGACCGCGCGAGTGTTGCGAGCGGTTCTCAGTCTATCAGTCAGTCGTTGCGAGTCTGTAGCTCTGTCTAGTTGAGAGCAGTACTCTGTCAGTAGTCGTCGCGTGCAGTACGCTAATAGTCGTCATGCAGAGCGGTCGGTCAGTAGTAGCAGCCCAGTGCGGTTGTGTGATGTAGGCGGTCGGCAACACTGGTCAAGATGGTGAACAAGGTATACTGTTAATTAATATAATCATTAGACAATGAAAAATTTTATTTGTTGTAATTATTGTCCAACAAGTTCCCCAATAATAATTTTTATTTCAAAAGCATTTTTTCAAAAATTTAATTTTTATTGAACTAAAGATTTCGTTGCACTTCCCATTTCATTCCACTTCTTTTGAAGAAAAATTTCACTAAAATCACAAAAAAAGAGAATATTATTATTTGCAATGCAGTTCCTCCAAGCGGTGCGCAACAACAAGAGCAGAAATGTGACATCCATTTATTCTGAGGTAAGACTTTAATTCTGATTGTTTTGCACAGGGCCAAAGACCGATATTTCGGTTTAATTGAATTTTCTTGTCACTGAACGGACTTTAATTTTTTTTATGAAAAACTTATATTTGAGTCAGATTGCGTATTTCACAGTTTTATTGTCATTAGATTTATTTTGTGGGGAGGTTACACTCGGCTCCCATTTGTATTAAATATTGTCATCCATTTCCTTTAAAAATATTGTGGGGAGGTTACACTTGGCGACCCTGCCAGGATCGTATTTCATTGAGAGTCTTTTGTGCAACAGTCAGATATCTGCTCTTATTTCCTTAGATAATTAGGATTTGGCGCAACGCTTTTACTAATCTTGTGACTTTCCTTCTACAGGTCAACGGCAATTTGTTGCTTTGTTGTATTTGTGTGTTGCTTTTGCATTGTGTTTATTTGTTTTGTGAAAAATTTTGACTATTGTAAAAATGCCGCGAAAGACTGTGAATAGTGTATCGCGAGGTATTATGAATGAAATTACCGACTCAAACAACTTTACCGATAGGACATGTGACACGCAGTGTAATGATGACAATCCTGCGTTCACTAACAATCAGTGCATTCCAACCACTAGTGATGACTTTTACCCTGATAATGAACAAATTGACGACAATTGATGACGCAGAACGCTCTATTGTAATGAGCGCTCCCGAGCTTAACACACCCGATTTGGAAAATTCAAGTAACGTACAGACAAATTTGTCTAGTGAAAATGAACAGTGTACTGAAAGTAGGACGGATTTATTTAATTCCGAAATAATGTCTGACAGTGTACATCCGACTGACAAACTTTTTTCTAAATCTCAGAATAACCAAATGGTTATAGTAAGCGAGAAAGTTCCAGATCCACTATTGAACAGCACAGAGAATAGAAATGCTAATCTTGAATTGGATCTAATTATGGCATTTTTGCGGCAAAATTTCGAACAGTTTAATGAAAAATTTAATAAAAATGACGAAAATCTCAAACAACAATTTAGTGAACAGGATAAAAAATTTAATAAAATTAATGAGAAACTTGACAATAATGATGAAAATCTCAAACAACTTAGTGAACAGGTCAGACAACAGAATGAAAAATTAGACGACAATTCCAGACAGCTTAGTGAACAAATTAGAGCCGTTGCCGCGCAGTGCCATGACACTAAGGAACAGTTGCGCGTGGAAATTGAGGCTTGTTCACATAAAAATAGCGAAGAAATTAAGTCTGTTGCGCAAGAATTAAGGGAAATGCAGACAGCCGCAACAGAAACACTCAGAGACGAAATTAGCGGAGTCGCTAAACAATGCTCTGAAAAAGCTACACAATTACGGGATGAGTTTAAAGCAATAACGGTAGAACTTTCGCGCACAATGGACGCAAAGATAGACGCGAAATTCGAACAGCAGAACACTCAGATTAACGAGCGCTTTAATCAGCACATACAGAACAGCGATACGCGTTTCCGCAAATTTATTCAAGATCAAAACAAAGTAAAACGACAAGTCATGGAATCAATCACTGCACAAAGACAAGAGGACAAACGTAAAATGTTCGCGAAGGCGAAGACGTATGTAGACAATAATATTACTACAGTGTCCGACAAATTTAACACCATAGAACAATTGAACGCGGAATTACGGGAGGAGATTTCTGATCTTAAATCAAAAACAGATACACACACAGTAAATATTCAAACAGTGACAGACAGATTCGAACAATTAGATCTAACACAGGATTGCGATGTCGTCAAATCTGACGTTAAAAAACTGAATGAAACTACGCGTAAATTGCAAAAACAGATTAATGCTACTGACACTAAAACTGACGATCAGGCAAAAATACTGACTGAAAAATATGATGAATTGGCCAGTCGTATTGATGCTATCGAAAGTGCTAATGATAATAAATCAGACGATACTGCACCGATTTCATTTAACCAAACACCTGAATTTCAAAACTTACAACAGACAATTAATGAGATCGATTCATCTAACAACACGTTACGTAGGAAGTTGTCAAGTTTACAACAAGAAGTAACAGAAATGAAAAACACTTCAGTTAATAATATACAACAGACGCCACTTTATGAACATGTGTCAGACTCACGCAGCGCGTATAATTTGGGTAATCTACAGAGAGTACGAGACTTAGATTCCGATCAACCACAGTTCAATAGATTCTCTTACGATCCTGAACCTGTTCCATCATACAGAGATGATAACTTCGACTACAAACATTTTCTGTCAGTGAGAAAGTTTAAGGTTTTCAAAAACGATAGAACGCAGATTCACCCACTGGATTGGATTCAACAATTTAGCTTTGCTCTTCCACCGACTTGGCCTATAACACACAAACTTGAATTTATTTGCAGCTTTTTGGAAGGCGAACCGGCAACTCGTATGAGACCGATCGCGAGGCAATGCTACTCAGTAGAGGAATTTCAGAATGCTTTTCTGTCAGCGTACTGGTCGAAGACGACACAGCGCGGAATTAAAGACCAACTAATTAGTTTGCCAAACTACGAGAACTCAAATTTTCCCAGTGTAACGCAATTTTTTGAGCACATGGTACAACAAAACCAGTACCTAAGTGAACCGTACAGTGAATCCGCACTTATACAACTATGCATCTCTAAATTACCACGGTCATTACGAGTGTCACTTCTAACGGGCCAGCAGAAAGAAAACATTTCAGCATTCAGAGATCTTTTACAGCTCTTGGAAGTACAGCAATCCGATTATTCTTTTGTAAACAAAAACTTTTCGAGTAACAACCAAGGTCAACAACAGTACTGCAATTATGATCAGGGACGTAATTTCAATCGGAAAGATAACAGACGCTTTAGGAACGACAACTACCAAAACTTTAATAACAGGCAAAATTCTAATTATCAATACCATCAAAATTTTCAGAAACAGGAACAACACTTTAGTAACAATAGAGGTGTTTCACAACAACAACATCAAAACCGGCCGGTTAGCATACCTAACCAACAATGGAATGCACAAGGTCAACCAAGCTTTAATGTTCCGCCGCGTGCACGTATAGTCCCTGGTGCAACAAATAGTAACGCACGGCAGCAAGGAAACAACTACGTACAAAGAAGACAGTATTTCAGTTCCTATCGTAATGCACCGTATAGGAATGACTATTACGACAGACGTAAAAACGACGAGCACAATTATCAGCGTACATATAATAACAGTCGGTCTCACCAACAGCAAAATTATTCTCAAGAACATATTCTCATGAATGAACCCGACAGTAGATACCATCCAGAACGTAATACGTCTGGAAGAAGTAATAGAACGGTTCAAATAGTCGAAATGCCACAGAATCCTCCTAATAATAATAACACGTCAGATAGAATCTGACTAGATAATGTACAGGACGCATCTTCCAATAATACAAGCACTACCTTAGACACGCAAAATGTTGTTCACGAAAATGTAATTACTTTTGACGACATCAGAGACACTCTTTTACAGGAAAGACCAGTTATTCAGAAAACCATTTCACATCCTGTTATCGAAATTAAAATTGGTTCATCGAAATTCTCAGCAGTAATTGATTCCGGCTCACCTATATCAGTAATAAATGAGGAGACTTTTAATGAGTGCAACAAGGAGAATACCTATCCGACACTACCTTTAGGCAAAAAAAAAGTGAAAGGAGCAGTATCAAGTAAAGGTGTAGACGTTAAATTACAGACACATTTATCATTTTGTATTGGAGGTCATACTTTCCACTCTAATTTTTGGATTGTTCCTTTATTGACAACAGACATTATTTTAGGCACGAATTTTCTGGTACAACACGACGCAGTTATCGATTTTCAGAATTCTTATTTAATGTTAAAGGATGAAAATGTACAACTTGCTTTAGAATTTCAGCACTCACTATCTGCGGAAGAGCAAACAATTAACCGCACAGAGGTCATTTCCGCAACACGTGACATAGACTGTAATCCCACATTGTTCACGGATACGTACGTACACAACTATAATACTCCAGACGAAGCTGACTTCGACGTAATGCAATTGATTTCTGATAAGGTTAAAGAGAGCAGTGCAAATACAGACGACGAGCGAACGCAATTACACAAAATTCTTTTACAGCAAGCTCCAGTTTTTGACAACGTTCCTGGTACTATGTCCGGATTTATGTATGAATTTCAAGTCAAACAGCACGATACATTTAAAGCAAAGCATTATCCCATTCCATATATTCACAGAGAACAAGTTAAAAAAGAATTGCAGGATATGCTCGACCAAGGAATTATTGAACCGGCAGTTAGTCCGTACATAAACCCGCTACATATTGTTAAGAAAAAAGATGGCTCACTTCGCCTTGTACTTGATTCACGTCACATTAATGACATTATTATTAATGAAACAGACCGACCACAGACATTAGAGGAACTTTTACAGAAATTTCACGACACTGCTATTTATTCCACATTAGATTTGAAATCGGGATTTTGGCAAATTCAACTTCATCCGAATTGTAGAAAATATACAGCTTTTCTCTGTTTTGGCGACTGTTATCAATTTTGCAAATTACCATTCGGCTTAACTATTTCTTCTGCAGCTTTTATTCGCGGTTTGAACACAATACTTCCGACAGAAATTAAAGACAGAATTACGACGTATGTAGACGACATTCTTATCGCAGAAGCTAACTGGTCTGAACACAATCTGATTCTTGAACAACTGTTGCACACTTTTCATGCACAAGGACTTACAGTTAATCTTAGTAAATCGCACTTTGGCAAAACTTCTATAAAATTTCTTGGACACGTAATTTCAGCAGACGGCATTGCACCTGATCCAGAAAAACTTCAAGCTCTACGTGATATTACTGTTCCGACGACAAAGAAGCAATTACGCAGTTTTTTGGGCTTAATTAACTTTTTTCGTAAATTTATTCATCACTCTGCTTTAGACACACCCAGATTATGTCAATTAACAGGTAAAAACACTATTTGGTCTTGGGATAAGCAAGCACACTCTGAATTCATGAACCTGAAACATGCTTTGTTGAATGCTCCACTTTTATCGCACCCGGATCTTAGTAGAAATTTTTCCATTGCCACTGACAGTTCCAACACCGCTTTAGGCGTACACATTTTCCAGGAAATCGAAGAAGACGGTTGTACAGTAATTAAAAACATCGCATTTGCAAGTCGCATTTTGTCACCCGCTGAACGAAATTATTCCGTTACAGAACTGGAAACATTATGTGTTGTATGGGCTTTTACGAGATTTCGGCACTTTCTTTATGGCAGACATACCACCGTTTACACAGACCATAGAGCTATATAATTTTTGCTTTCAGCTAAATTTACTCACGACAGATTAAGCAGATGGAAACTTTATTTGCAAGAATTTAATTTTACGATTGTTCACATTCCCGGCACACAAAATGTTATAGCAGACGCACTATCGCGTTCTCTCAGCAACAATCAGCAAGACGTAGCAACCAACTTCTGCAAAACAAATTTCAGTGTCATGTACATTCAACAAGTTGCATTTGAAAACTTTATTTCATCGTCATTACAGGACATAGCACAAGAACAAAATAAAGACAATGTGTGGAAAGAAATTAAACAGCTTTGGCTAGATAAGAATAATGTTACGATTAGAAACCATTACACTGTACGCAATGACATTCTGTTTCGCCGCTCTCATCCAGACAGCAACAATTGGTTATTATGTATTCCTGACGAACTGGTTAACAAATTAATCTGGTACACTCATCTAAGTTACGCACATTACGGAGCACGAAAATGTTTTCTTATACTGAGACAGAACTGTTATTTTACCAACATGGAGAAACGTATACGACGAGTTTTAGCGTCTTGTAAAATTTGCCAGAAAGCTAAATCAGACACCACTTCACATATTCCTCCGTTATATCCCATTATATCTGTTAAATTAAGACACATGGCCGCAGTAGATATTTTTGGTCCGATTCCGAGAACTAACAGAGGTTTTTGCTACATCTTTGTCGCTGTTGAGCTCACTTCAAAATTTGTTACTTTCACTCCATTACGCAAAGCTACTGCTAAAACTGTTTCGAAAGCATTTGTAAAACATTTTCTATCTCATGTAGGGCATGTAATGAAAGTAATTTCTGACAATGGATCTCAATTTCGTAGTAGCGTATGGACACGCATGTTACGAGCCAGAAACATTTCTCCGATCTATATATCCAAGTACCACGCTTCTTCGAACCCTTGTGAAAGATTAATGAAAGAAATTGGTAAACTGTGCCGAATATACTGCCACAAAAGACATATTGATTGGGACACACACATATTCTCATTCCAAGATGTAATTAATTCCATTCCAAATGAATCCACTATGCTATCTCCGTCTGTTATACTGAAAAATGCTGAACCACCTAACAAAATTAAAGAATTAATAACATTTCCTACATCTCGTCGATTACGACACCACGAAATAATTGACATTGCGCTGAACAACATCAAACGTGCCGCAGAGCGCCGGAGAAGACAGCAAAAACAGGTTTGTACACGCCGCGTCTTTCACGTTGGACAGAAGATACTAGTACGTACACACTATTTATCCAGCAAATTAAAAGGTAAGTGCAGTAAATTTGAACTTCTATACGCAGGTCCATATCGGATTCGCAGCATCCCTCACCCCAATGTTGTACACGTCGAAACTTTGAGAACCAGAAAATCGAAAGGCAATCACCATATCTCAAACATTAAACCGTTTATTGAATGAAGACACTTTATGATTCAACACACTATGATGCCATTTACTAATGCAATTATATTCACCTGACTAATTACTGATGATTATCGTATTTTTTTTTTTGGCAAGTGCCCGACAAGGTAAGGTTAGCAGGTCGCTTTTCTTGTCGTTACTCATCAGACCGTGCATATTTTTTCAGACACACTTACGTATTTTATGACTAATTATGCAATGTTAGCTAATGACATGTTAATTTCATTACATTTTTTTTATTAAAGTCTTTAATTCTCGCCTTGATTAATTACACTACATACAAGCTGAACACAACGAACGTCACATTTGTCTTTTTATGTACGATTGTATTCCAGTTTTGTTTATATGCACTGTGAAATAGTTAAGATATAACACACCAGTTGACTTCGACATTTTTTTTGCCTTATGACATCTCAACATCGTGACTGTTTTACATTTTTTGCTGCTGCATCGTATTATTCTGTGTACATTTTTGCATCTGAACACTGTCAATGTCTTTGACATATTACGTTTTCTGTCATGTTATGCTGTATGGTTAAATGTGTCACCATAAACCAGTCATTATTTAGTGGGTATATGATTTAAATGCAAGACATTAATCTCTGCTCATCAATTTCAGAAAGAAATGATGCATGTAAGAAATAAATTCAACAGAAATGGGAATTTCACCTATGGAATAAACGAAAGGAGATGCAATAACTTTATGAGGAAGAGTAAATGGATCAGGATTGGCAGGCATTAACAAGAATATACTATACTCATCGTAGAATAGCAGTCTTAACTAATTTTTTCTTTCAGAATACAAGGTGATTGATGCAGGCTGTCAGACTGAACTACACATCTTAGTTTTAGTGATGAAATATGCTAGAGATAAGGAATAATTGTATAATGAGTAAGGAAGTGATTTTTTGCAGATGATAATGAATACTGATGAATAATGATGAAGGATATGCTGTTATGAATAATGAAGTTTTTCTTTACAGGTGATGATGATAATGAAGTTATGATAATGTGGATAATGAAGTTTTTTCTTTACAGATGAGGATAATGTTGAAGTTATGTATTTATGCCACGTAGTTATTTAAGTATTTGTTGCAGTTTGCTTTGACAGCAGGTGTTACATTGCATAGTAGGATGACAGAAAGTTTTGGAAAGGACAGCTATGGAACACATTTTTATACGCATTTCACTGCCTGTTAATTCGAAGTTCACTACTTTTCAGCATAGTGTGCGTTTCTTCTTTCAGGTCAATAATCCGTTTTTTGTATTTTTTCCAGGAGAAGCTTTTCATGATACTTGCTAAACCTGTTACTTATTATACCTGTTCTAGTACTTGCATTTTTATTTTTTACCCATTTGTGTTTATCATTTATGAATGTGATCACATATACTGCCTTGTTACATAACCTTGGTACAGCTGACTCATGACGAATGACGTTACCTATCCTCGTTTGCAGCAATAGGTCAAAAGCAAATAGTGTTATGTCTCAGCAATTAATTATCGATCCCAATGCAATGCATTGCTAACAAACAAAAAAAAAAAAAAAAAAAAACCAAATAGTGATACCAGTTTGAGAAAATACTGATTAGCTCTGAATAGTATGTCGCTTGAGTAATAACTTCTTAATGAGACAAAAAAAAAAAGTATATATTTAAGATAATGCTTTGTCACCAGCTAATAACTGCCACTGTTTATTGTAAGGATACTACTTGTAATGCCTGTGATTATTAATGCTTTGACTGTAATTAACTGATTTTAATAATGACTTTGTAATGATCTGAATACTACTGAATGAGGAGCACTGTTTATTGTAATGAGACTACTTATAATGCCTATGATTATTAATGCTATGATTGTAATTAACTGATTTTAATAATGACTTTGTAATGATCTGAATACTACTGAAGGAGAAACACTGTTTATTGTAATGAGACTACTTATAATGCCTGTGATTATTAATGCTATGATTGTAATTAACTGATTTTTAATAATGACTTCGTAATAATCTGAATAATACTGAATGATGATTCTATTCAATACTTGCTGGCCACTGAGTGCCAATAATTAATGTCACTCGATGAATTGTTATTAATTATGCCATTAATTAACTCTTGTTTTCAATGTCCATACTTTGTAATTGGAAATGAATGTGACTGTTTAATAATGCTTTGTAATTAGGAGAAGACTAATGATTCTTACTATATTAGAATGACAAATGATTAATTAACGACAAATGATTAATTAACTGTAATTAGACAAATGATTAATTAAAGACAAATGATTAATTAACTGTAATTAGACAAATGATTAATTAACTGTAATTAGACAAATGATTAATTAACGACAAATGATTAATTAACTGTAATTAGGAAAAGGCTAATGATTATTATTGGAATGACAAATGATTAATTAACTGTAATTAGGAGAAGGTTAATGATTCTTAATTATACTCTGTAACTGAAAAGAATGCGATTATTTCATAATACTTTGTAACCAGGAAAAGAAGACTACTGATTCTATGTAAAACAATTAATGAACATTTTTCTGTAATACTACATACTTGGTACAGAAATGTTCAATAACTAGGCTATGAATGCCACAAACTACTCATGAAGACTGTAATTGTCAATATTATGTGACTTGATGTCCTTCACCTCATAAGCTGACTACCCTGAATTACTGCAATGTCCATTTGTCCTGTTTATCCTAGTGATCATGGAGCACTATCTTTGGTTTTGCACTAATTCTACGTGGGTGTGCCTTGTAAGAGCGTGGTGTTGACACGACATGCTGTCCACCACCGTGAGCGATGAAGACGTTATTATGGTCCCACTGTTTGGTGTACCTAATGTACTGCCAAAATGAAAACATGGAACATTACTACGACAGTTCAGTGTCTTGGCTACACTGATAAATTCTGATGGGAAAAGAACTTCAAATTGTGTCACTTGGTGTTGTACTTCTGTGGAAAGATATGGACTTTCAGAGCAGCTGTGTGCAATCTAAAGTGCTACAACCATGATGCAATCCTTCCCTTTCCTATCCTGATTCTTGTCACATAAAGAAAAAAATTTTTTGGTAACGTCATTTATGTTCATAGGTTATACATTTTTTCGATTCCTGAACTCCAGTGCGAGTACACTTATGGCACTGGTCGACATGATGTTTGCCATTATGTTTATTTGTTGTGAAAATGCTAAAGACATTTTTCAGTGCGTGTGCACTTTAGACATGATTTTTTTGCCATTATGTTTATTTGTTGTGAAAATGCTAAAGACATTTTTCAGTGCGTGTGCACTTTGGACATGATTTTTTGCCATTATGTTTATTTATTGCGAAAATGCTAAAGACATTTTTCGATTTGTTCTGAAGTACAGTATACAGTATACGTATGTACACTCTTGTCTTTTATATTGTATATACATTTTTATTTTTATGACATGTTCTGAACTACAGTGCATGTGCACTTCTGTTAGGTGTTAATATGTTTTCTACTGAACTTCAGTGCCTGTACACTTATCTCATTTTTCAATATGTTTTCTACTATTCTGTATATTCAATACTTTAATGCGAATGCACTTATGCCATTTGTTACTAATTGTATATACATTTCATCATTTACTGATATGTTCTCAACTGCAGTGCATGTGCACTCATGTCACTTGTCAACATAATATTTTTTGCCAGTCTGTTTATTTGTTCTGAATATGCTAAAGAATTTTCAGTGCCTGTGCACTTTGTTATCTGTCAAATAATTTGTATATATTTTTCTCATTTGCTACTATGTTTTGTACTCACATCTTGTCTTTGTCTTACATATTTTGTACTTAGTGCATGTGCACAACATTTACTTTATGTACTACATCTAATTATTCTGTAAATTGTAGAAGTTTATTAGTTAATTAAAAATTTTGCCGCGATTGGCAAGTCCAAATGACTCACCATCGCTGCCAAATTTTTGCCCCCACAGTGGAGGGTTATGAAACATGTATGTAACGCAGCAGCGATGGCGAGGCATTGTAGCATCTGTGACCAGAGAGTTTGCGCTTGACCGCGCGAGTGTTGCGAGCGGTTCTCAGTCTATCAGTCAGTCGTTGCGAGTCTGTAGCTCTGTCTAGTTGAGAGCAGTACTCTGTCAGTAGTCGTCGCGTGCAGTACGCTAATAGTCGTCATGCAGAGCGGTCGGTCAGTAGTAGCAGCCCAGTGCGGTTGTGTGATGTAGGCGGTCGGCAACACTGGTCAAGATGGTGAACAAGGTATACTGTTAATTAATATAATCATTAGACAATGAAAAATTTTATTTGTTGTAATTATTGTCCAACAAGTTCCCCAATAATAATTTTTATTTCAAAAGCATTTTTTCAAAAATTTAATTTTTATTGAACTAAAGATTTCGTTGCACTTCCCATTTCATTCCACTTCTTTTGAAGAAAAATTTCACTAAAATCACAAAAAAAGAGAATATTATTATTTGCAATGCAGTTCCTCCAAGCGGTGCGCAACAACAAGAGCAGAAATGTGACATCCATTTATTCTGAGGTAAGACTTTAATTCTGATTGTTTTGCACAGGGCCAAAGACCGATATTTCGGTTTAATTGAATTTTCTTGTCACTGAACGGACTTTAATTTTTTTTATGAAAAACTTATATTTGAGTCAGATTGCGTATTTCACAGTTTTATTGTCATTAGATTTATTTTGTGGGGAGGTTACACTCGGCTCCCATTTGTATTAAATATTGTCATCCATTTCCTTTAAAAATATTGTGGGGAGGTTACAACGGTACTTTCAGAGTTTATGATAAAATACTAATCATTTCTATATCTAAGAATTTTATACATTATATGCAAATTTGACGTTTGATTCATACCGCCTTCGTGGTCCACCAATATTGTCCGGCAACAGTGTATTAATCATTGTAGTAGTGGAACATGAACATGGACACAACATACTGGATGGCTATAAAGTGCAGCTACTCACAGAGATCCATTCTGAATTGTAGCTATCGTATGGCAGCGAAACTTTATAGATATTCTATGGCACTAACGGGAAACCGGTTTACGCTGAAAAAAGGTTCCAATTTTGACCACCTGGTGTAGACGTGGCTCTTACAGCATCTCCTCAATGTCTCCGGTGCTCATACTGGACAAACTGCGTAACCGATGGTTAATAATGACATCAACGTTATGCATTTATCTCTTGTTTGACCTTTCCTGCCCACGTCCCGTTCCTACTCCATTACGTATGTATATCTTCCTTTTATTCACCTCACCAAATGTGCTCTTGGTGGCCAAAATTGGAACTAATCTTTTGCCAGCGTAAATCGATTCCGCGTTAACCCATTAGAGTATCTACCACGTTTCTCTGCCGTACGTTAATTGCAGCCCACACTGGAACTCTGTGAATAGCTACACTTAAATTACAACCGCCCTCTATAGCCTGTGCACAAAGTTATTTGAGAAATAGTGATAAAACACTGTGGTTTCTTTTAGATCTACATCTACATCTACATTTATACTCCGCAAGCCACCCAACGGTGTGTGGCGGAGGGCATCTTACGTTCCACTGTCATTACCTCCCTTTCCCGTTGCACTCGCGTATGGTTCGCGGGAAGAACGACTGCCGGAAAGCCTCCGTGCGCGTTCGAATCTCTCTAATTTTACATTCGTGACCTCGGGAGGTATAAGTAGGGGGAAGCTATATATTCGATACCTCATCCAGAAACGCACCCTCTCGAGACCTCGACAGCAAGCTACACCGCGATGCAGAGCGCCTCTCTTGAAGAGTCCGCCACTTGCGTTTGGTAAACATCTCTGTAACGCAATCACACTTACCAAATAACCCTGTGACGAAACGCGCCGCTCTTCTTTGGATCTTCTCATTCTCCTCTGTAAACCGGACCTGGTACGGGTCCCACACTGATGAGCAATACTCAAGTATAGGTGGAACGAGTGTTTTGTAAGCCACCTCCTTTGTTGATGGATTACATTTTCTAAGGACTCTCCCAATGAATCTCAACCTGGCGGCCGCCTTACCAACAATTAATTTTATATGATCATTCCACTTCAAATCGTTCCGTTCGCGTACTCCCAGATATTTTACAGAAGTAACTGGTACCAGTGTTTGTTCCGCTATCATATAATCATACAATAAAGGATCCTTCTTTCTATGTATTCCCAATACATTACATTTGCCTATGTTAAGGGACAGTTGCGACTCCCTGCACCAAGTGCCTATCAGCTGCAGATCTTGCATTTCGCTGCAGTTTTCTAGTGCTACAACTTTTCTGTATTTTACAGCATCATCCGCGAAAAGCCGCATGGAACTTCCGACTCTATCTACCAGGTCACTTATACATATTCTGAAAAGCAATGGTCCCATAACATTCCCCTGTGGCACGCCAGAGGTTACTTTAACGTCTGTTGACGTCTCTCCATTGAGAACAAGATGCTGTGTTCTGTTTGGTAAAAAGTCTTCAATCTACCCGCACAGCTGGTCTGGTATTCCGTAGGCTCTTACTTTGTTTATCAGGCGACAGTGCGGAACTGTATCGAACGCCTTCAGGAAGTCAAGGAAAATGGCATCTACCTTGGAGCCTGTATCTAATATTTTCTGGGTCTCATGAACAAATAAAGCGAGTTGGGTCTCACACGATCGCTGTTTCCGGAATCCATGTTGATTTCTACAGAGTAGATTCTGGGTTTCCAGAAACGACATGATACGCGAACAAAAAACGTGTTCTAAAATTCTACAACAGATCATCGAGGTCAGAGATATAGGCCTACAGTTTTGCGAATCTGCTCGACGACCCTTCTTGAAAAATTGGAACTACCTGTGCTCTTTTCCAATCATTTGGAACCTTCCGTTCCTCTAGAGACTTGCGGTACACGGCTGTTAGAAGGGGGCAAGTTATTTCGCGTACTCTGTGTAGAATCTAATTGCTATCCCGTCAGGTCCAGTGGACTTTCCTCTGTTGAATGATTTCAGTTGCTTTTCTATTCCTTGAAACTTATTTCGATGTCAGCCATTTTTTCGTTTGTGCAAGGATTTAGAGAAGGAACTGCAGTGCGGTCTTCCTCTGTGAAATAGCTTTGGATAAAGGTGTTTAGTATTTCAGCTTTACACGTGTCATCCTCTGTTTCAATGCCATTATCATCCCAGAGTGTCTGGATATGCTGTTTTGAGCCACTTACTGATTTAACGTAAGACCAGAACTTCCTAGGATTTTCTGTCAAGTCGGAACTCCTTTTTCCCTAACACTGATTGCTGGGAAAGCAGAGTTTGTAGTTCTCGCAGCAAGTGGAGGTAGGTCGTGTCCGACCTTGATAGGATCAACAGCTCACTGACACAGTGCGGCCGGTCGCAGAATAACAGAGAAAGTGGGACGCGACAGGCTGCGATTTCCTGCAACGAAAGATATCGCACTCGCAGATGGGACTGCTGCGAAAGATGAGGGGTTGCGGCACTTGAGAGAGACTCGTAGTCGGCCGGGTTGGGCCACAGATGACGCTCTCGTTTCCGCAAATGCAAATAAACCGGCCAACTGGGTAACCCCGATGCGAAATCGCAGCGTTGCATGTCTCTGAGGAGGCAAGGCTGGTCCTCGTGTTTACGCGAGTTCGGGCCGCCACGAGGAAAGGTGAAGTGCGGCCTGCAGCTCATCACTCTCACCAGGGTGACACACACACACGCCGTGGTAACTTGGTCGGAATGTCATCGCGGTTCCGTGCGTGGTTACGAATCTTTGCACTGGCAGGTGAACTGTTGGTAGGGTGCTGCTCCAGGCGCTTCACCTCACGTACTTCCATGCACGTCCGTCACATTACCATAGCCTCTGTAACGCAAAGATCTGAACCGAAAGCAAGTTCTTGAAAATCAGATTAACAGTCAGCAACCAGACTCTGTCTGGAAATAACATTAACTGATATAAACTAGGAGATTAGGTCCATCAAAGGAAGCGTAGACAAGCGTATGCTTTTGGGTATAAGACGAACTGATGAGTCGAGTTATATTACTCCAAGAATACAATACACTCAACTATAAACCAATGTTCTTTAGCCTAAGTCTACAATGAACTAACACAATCAGTATTTTTGCCCTAGATGTAGGGATTGAATTGTTAAGCAATTATGTTGTGCAACGATTACCAACCACCAACCATCGATGACTAGAAATAAATGCCAGTTTCACTGCCCCAATGTTCACGAATTGAGCGGACTTAGAATACTCAGTACGTTCCCTCGATCTTGACCAACGTAAAGCTGTTCTGGTCAATACTCAGCCCAGTTCTATGGCGGTCTTTCAGAGTTCAACAATAGTGGTCACTTGTAACAAAATGGTTGAAATGGCTCTAAGTACTATGGGACTTAACATCTGAGGTCGTTAGTCCCCTAGACTTAGAACTTCTTAAACTAACTAACCAAAGGACATTACACACATCCATGCCCGAAGCAGAATTCGAAACTGCGACCGCAACAGTCGCGCGGTTGCGGACTGAAGCGCCTAGAACCGCTCGGCCACAGCGGCCGGTACTTGTAATACCAATAATAATCTGTCCATGTGTAGATGCACAGCCTCGACGTAATTTCTGAATGATGAAACCATTAAAAAATACGCAGACAGGCAGTAGGCTATCCGTACAGTTATCCAAGACACTTTATTGCACTACACACACACACACATACACACACACACACACTCACTCACTCACTCACACACACACATCAGAGCGCGATTCCTTAAATGCTAGCGATACAAAAACGATCTGTCACAAAATTTGGTGCCATACATATTTCCGACAGTAAATCGACGTTAAGGATTGACAGTCTGCCAATACTGTAATCACATGTACGGAAACTATCTGTGTCAGGATATAGGAGTAGTGCTGTGCAATTGGTGCAGTGGATAGTGTTTTGTGTTCGGATGCAGGAGGTCAAGGGTTTGATTCTGGGTCGAGACGTATTTGTTTTTATTTGGTAAATCTGATCAGGTATTTTAGTCGTCATACTATGTAATCTGGCGTCTTAGTCGTCATACAATGTAGTCTGGTGTCTTAGTCGTCATACAGTGAGTCCAATGGGTCTTTTACAGAACATTTGCACTTACATAGGTCGAACACAGAAATGGAAGTACAACGGTTTTCAGTGGTCAGCTTTTAAAGAAGCCTTTTGCACGTCGTTTCGCTCCACTGCATTTACTAGATTCGAAACCACTTTTCTGCTTGCCCTACCCAAATGGTCTTATCGATTAGTACCAACTGTTATTCTTGCCACGTTCAGGTCCATTACATTTCGTTATGGCCTTATGTCACCAGGAGTGCTAGCAACGTGCCTTGCAAATAATTCCCAAACATGTGTTATTTAAATAATGCAAGCGGCATAGTAAACGGTGTGTAGTATAATATTATACGACTGAATGAAATTAGAAAATAAAAACAAATGCGCCTGGATCCACAATCGAACCCTCGGCTTCTTGCATACTAATCCAAAACGCTATCATGGCACCAACTGCACACCACTACTCATTCATCCCAACGGAAATAGTTATCGTACATGTATTTACAGTGTTACCCGATTTCCAATCTTTAATGTCCATTTAATGCTGGGAATATGTACAGGTCGAAATTTTGTGAGAGTCATTTTGGTTTGGTGAGTTACGGCCTGTGGGCATTTTCAGCGATGCAGTACATTTGAAAACAGCCACATGCCGAAGCTAGCCAATAATGTTATATATAGGATGTCTCTCCTAACAGTCGTCAGGCGCATTTCATCCGGTGTTTCAGCAGATATTTGCAGTTCAGTTTTTGCGTTGTGTAGCTGGAGTCAGAGCAGACAAACTACGCTCACCAGGTATTTGAGGTGATGCCCAGTGTCGACGGGAAGCATCGATTTGTTTCCCGGTACAAGCAAAATGATTTTAAAATCGGGATTTTTCGTCCCCCAATCGATAGAGCGGTCGCAGATTAGTCAAGTGCGATATTTTTTTAACGTTAGGTATTTACTAAAAGGGACCTTAAAACTAACACCAACAGACATTCTGCAAAACTCGGATCTTGCAATTCTAACAGAAACCTTCCTGATAGACAGCTGGCAACATAAAGATTCCTATAATTATCACCTAATGGCAAAGAAGGGAGAAAGAGGACGACCCAGGGAGGAATATCTATCCTACTGAAACCCTGGATGACGCCCACCAAAAAAATCATAAAACAAGAAAATAGGATGCTAGTAGAAACGGCAAACATAAATATAATTGCAGCCTATTTTAAACCGCACACAAATGCTGTAGAAATAATTGACGAAATAGTCACACTCATCAAACAATGCGACAGCAAACCCACCATTATTGCAGGCGATCTCAACTGCAGAATAGACACAGAAAATTGTAAAACAAAACTAGTCGTTGAAACCCTAGAAGAAGATGGTTTCACTCTACTTAACGATAGACAGATATCTACATAAACATGCCACAATGGGAAGAGCACCATTGATATCGCATTAACAAGAAGAGATATAGAAGGAAGTATTCAACCAATATGGCATGACTCCATTACTCCTATACGAAAGCACATTCCAATGAAGATAAAAATAAATATCGTCACGGCATCGCCAACAAGAAAGACCCACCAAATCACTCAAAGAAAAATTGATATAGAAAAATTAACAAACCAGCAAGAACAATTAATACGAACAGAAACTTTCATAGAGGAAGGAGACCTTGAAAAAGCAACAGACCAAATAGAAGACCTCCTAAGAAATTCAGTGATACAAACAATCCCCAAAACAAGGACAGCCAAAAGATGGTTCGATGCCGAATGCTACAGCAAAAGGAACACTGTTCTAAGAACCCTCCACAGACTAAGGAACCAGCATGACGAGGAAACATACAAACTGTACGCAGAAGAGAGGAGAATCTACAAAAAACTAATAGAAGAGAAGAAAAAAGAACACATAGAAAGAGAGGCAAAAAGAGAAGCGGATGAAGCAGAGAAAGACCCATACATAGCAGCAAGACCAAGAAAAATGGCTCATACACCAAATATAGACCTGAAGGAATGGGAAGACCACTTCAGTAAGATACTGAACAAACGAGGACTCAAAACACCCCAAAAGAAAGAGAAACAACATCAAACTAAGGAAAAAGACAATACATGGGAACCCCTAAATGAAGAAGACGTGAAAGAAGTAATAAAAGCACTGAAGAACAAGAAAGCAGCAGGACCTGATGATATATATAATGAACGTATAAATGATGCAAAAGAGGCCCTCCAACACATATGGACCAAACTGTTTAACAAATGCCTGGAACTTGGAAGAATTCCGACACAAAGGAGACACTCGACAATAGAAGTTCCCTACAAAGGTAGAGGAGACCCAATGGACCCAAACAAGTACAGAGGCATAGCCCTGGAAAATACTCAATTCTAGATGTTTTCAAAGATAATAACACAAAAAATCCAAGCCTCTGTGGACAGTCATCTCCCAGAACGACAAATGGGTTTCAGATCCGGAAGATCAACACTTACGGCAGTCAAGCTTCTTCTAAACAACATTGATGAAGCGCTACAAAAGAAACAAATGTTCTACACAGTGTTCATAGACTTTACCAAAGCCTTTGACCTGTTGGAAAGAGAGCTCATAGTCCGAAAACTGGAAAACACAATGAGAGAAGATAGCGTATGGACAAGAATAATCAAGTCAATCCTCGAATACCACTTAATTACAATATTCGACAACCTCTCTTTTTCGAACCCCATTCTGCAATCGAACGGAGTCTTACAGGGTGACCCAATGAGCCCTTTGAAGTACATTCTTGCCACTGAAGAAGTACTCCGAATTGGAGAAAATGAAGAAGATGTGTATGTATATGCATACGTTGACGATATAGCCGTAGGTTCAACATATCTACAGAAGCTGCAGAGAATTATTGAGAAAATAGACAGATGGTGCAGTGAACACAGACTACACATAAACATAACAAAGACAGAAACGGTAATTTTCATAAAAGGAGGCAAGACACCCATGAATGCGGAAATCAGTATCAGAGGACAAAAAATAAAAATCTCATCAGACTTTAAATACCTAGGAGTGACATTGCAACCAACAGCCAAATGCTTCACAAAACATACAACAGAACGTGCAGCCCAAGCAATAATAGCAATACAGGACATCAAAAACATCCACCTACTCAGTCTAGAAACAGCCATGAAATTATTCAACACAAAAATCTTGCCAATCCTGGCCTGTGGGATGGAGGTCATATGGGTCCATCTGACAGAAAAAAATCTAGAAAAACTAGAAAAGGTAAAATCGACCTATCTAAAAAGAGCACTAGGTCTCTCAAAGACAACAAGATCTAGACTAGTGTACCTGCTAGCGAGAGAGACATTCCTAATTGAAGACATCAGACTTCGATATATGATGCCACACACCAGGGCTTCCAGAAAGCAACTGAAGATCATGGAGGACAAACGAGAAAAAATATGGCCGGAGTACTATGGCACCGAAGCAATGACGAACCGCTCATGGACAGCACCAAACTTCGAACAGCGACATGTCGTAACTAGACTTTCTATTCACGGCTTTCATCATCTAATCTGCAAAAACAAAACTTATCACGACCCAACCGCAACATGTGTATGTGTACTCTGAACGATATCACATAGAACTGTGCAGTAAAAGAGTGAAATCGATAAATTAACATGCAAAAATGTAAAATGTTAAGCAAAGTAACTGCAATTTTATTAAATTAAAAAACTCGAAGAACAAACAGTACTGCAGCAGCGACGACACTGCCCCGGCCCACGCTGATTGCTACCACTGTAAGTAGGCTGTTTAGGTTTTTATGTTGGTAACGCCACGTAGCGCTCTGTATGAAAATCACTGACTGTGCTGTGTGAAGGCTGTGGCTGGTTGGACTCATTGTTGGAATATTCGCTATTGTAGTGTTGGGCAGTTGGCTGTGAACAGCGCATAACGTTGCGCACTTGGAAGTGAGCCACCAGCAGTGGTGGATGTGGCGAGAGAGATGGCAGAATTTTAAGAGCGGACGATCAGGACGTGTGTCAGCCAGAAAGAGTAAATTTGTAATACTGGATATCATGAACTGATATATATATTATGACTTTTAAACAATAGGTAAATACATTGTTTGTTCTCTATCAAAATATTTCATTTGCTTAGTATGCCTATCGTAACTTAGTGCCTTCAGTAGTTAGAATCTTTTATTTAGCTGGCAGTATTGGCGCTCGCTGTTTAGCAGTAGTTCGAGTAACGAAGATTTTTGTGAGGTAAGTGATTCATGAAAGGTATGGTTATTGTTAGTCAGGGCCATTCTTTTGTAGGGATTATTGAAAGTCAGATTGCGTTGCGCTAAAAATATTGTGTGTCAGTTTAGTGTTGATCAGAGTAAGTAAAGAGCGAAATGTCTGAGTGCGTTCAGTTCTGCTCAGTTGTTTAAAAATCATATAATGTAAGGTGTTTATCAACACAGTAATTCACTAATTTTTCCAAAGGGACGTTTTACCACCAGGCGTGCAGCGCTGCTGTGTCGCTGTTGGAGTACTGTTCGTTCTTCTTATTTTCTATCCCTGTTACGCACGTATAGATAAAACAGACTAATCTGGTACCGCTCTGTCGAATTGGTACTTAATGATCCTATTTAAATATCAGTTTGTTTGTAACTGGAAACAAACCGTCACTTTCCGTCGACAGGGGCGTCGCATGAAAAACGTGATTAGCAGCATTTATTTGGGTTGACTCCAACTACACAATGCAAAAATGAAATTGAAAATATCTGCTATAACACCAGAGAAAATTCCCCTCACGACTCCTAGGAGAGACATCCCGTACATATGCTTAGCCGTCATACGTAAGGACTTCAAAAAGCCGCGCGGGATTAGCCGAGCGCCGGCCGGTGTGGCCGAGCGGTTCTAGGCGTTTCAGTCTGGAACCGCGTGACCGCTACGGTCGCAGGTTCCAATCCAGCCCCGGCATGGATGCGTGTGATGTCCTTAGGTTAGTTAGGTTTAAGTAGTTCTACGTTCTCGGGGATTGATTACCTCAGATGTTAAGTCCCATAGTGCTCAGAGCCATTTGCATCATTAGCCGAGCGGTCTAAGGCGCTGCAGTCATGGACTGTGCGGCTGGTCCCGGCGGAAGTTCAAGACCTCCCTCAAGCATGGGTGTGTGTGTTTGTCCTTAGGATAATTTAGGTTAAGCAGTGTGTAAGCTTAGGGACTGATGATCTTAGCAGTTAAGTCCCATAAGATTTAACACTCATTTGAACATTTTTGACTTCAAAAAGTAAATTACACCAACCGACCGACGTTAAGGCCACTGCGCAGCAGCAGTGATGCATTGTCAGAGGAGAACACTTGTTCCAGGTTTCCTGCTGGCGTAGTTCCTCTGTTTTACAGACAACAAGTCCATGACAGTGTGCGAGTGAATTGGTGCGGCAGCTGCTAACGTGTTCCAAAGTTGAAGTAAGTGAGACAATACGATTCTTGTGGGCAAAATGTCTAAATTACACTCTGATTCACCATGAAACTATGACAGTGTATTGACCAAATACTTTCTCGCTTCCATTCATAGCAAAATGGTGCCAATAATTTGACCAAGGCCACACGAACGTTGGCGATGCTGATAAGGAGTGGAGGAAGACCATGCACTATGCGATTTCCTTCCCCTCGACAAGCTGAAAGAACGTCTGGAAGGAAAGAGATTCTCTAGCGATAAGGACGTTCACACAGCTGTTCGCGAATTGCTCCATGACAAAGGAGTGGATTTCTACTATCAAGGAACTGAAGAGTTGGTAGAACATGCCGACCACTGTTTACAGACACATGGAGGCTGTGCTGGAAAACAATATAGATACCTCTGTCACTTTGTACTCTTCTGCAACATTCATTTAAAAGTTGCTTGACCTGCCGTAATAATGTCTAACTTAGCATTTTGAAATCTCATTGTACGAGGGTTATTCGGAAAGTAAGGAAAGATCGGTCGCGAAACGGAAACCACAGTCAAAATTCGATGAAGTTTTGCACAGGTGTTCTAGGCAGTGTCTCTAGTATGCCCGTTGATTGCGTTACGTCTTTCTTTTTAGTTCTGAGCACACGGGTAGCATATAAAGATACCTAGAACAATAGTGTCTCCCGCCAAGTACGAGCGCCTGGTGAATAATTTCGCCTGAAGCTATGCAGCCAACATTACATAACTGTCATTCGTTTTCTTTTCCAAGAGAATTCTCAATCGCATTCTGAGGGGGCAACAAAGATGCTCCTGCATCGTTTTCAATTGGAAATGTTTGATTACCCACAATACAGTCCGTAATGTCTCCCTCTGAGTTTCATCTCTGCTCACATGAACCGCTGGGTATGAAGACAACATTTTGGCACAGACAACGAGCTGTAGGCCAGCGTAGACAAGTGGTGGAAAGCATTGACGGCTGCCTTCTATAGCGACGGTATTGGAAAGTTTTTACAACGTTGCGACAAACGTCTAAGTCGTATCGGTGACTATGGAGATAAGTAGCTGGAAGTTGTAGCTAACTGTTGCAGATAAAACAGTTTTGATTTTTGCTGTGGTTTCCATTTCGCGACCTATCGTTCCTTACTTTCCGAATAGTCCTCGTATCTTATAACGTCGAGGAAAGTCAATAGAACCTAGAAGAAATTGGTTCCATTTCATCTTGGGCGTCCGGTACAGCAACAGGCTATGAATTTCTTGAAATAAGACAGCCTTGGTTGGCAATTGTTTTGCCTAGTTATTGGCAATGACACGTTTCTCCCTTGCAGCACATTTTGAGACTAACGTTAAGAAATAATGTGCGGATCCAATATCCGTACTTTAATGCACGTATGTGGCATTAAGATAAAAATTATAAGGAAACATAATCCTATCGTCATTTCGACCTTAATGTCATATGCTGGCACTAAAGGACTTATGTTGACTCATCATATTTCTTTTTACGTTAATCTGAAGGTGCCTCACAAGAGCGAAACAACGACATTGCCAACAAATAGATAAAACGATTTTAAACTATGAACCTTGAAGAGTGGAGGAACGCACTTGAAACAAATGGCTTTGCTCCCCAGTAGAATTAGTAGAAGTAAGACCGAGTTCATCATGCACATCTTCGGCCGCGACGCCACATAACCAAGATATATCAGTCTTCATAGCGTCACAAGTCCAAGTCAAAACTTTTTAGCACCTGCGATCCGTAATGTACTATGTGGTACACGTCAGATTTCAACTCCAACTCCGCTCTTCAGTTGGCGCCAGGGTTTGGTGATGTGTTCCCTCCGTGGCAGAGACGTGCGAAACTTGAAAACAATTGAGGGCAGCGCCTTACGAGGCGACGAGCGGGCGTCGTGTAGCCGAATGGAGTCTGGTCTGTGACAACGAAGTGGCCACAACTTGCAGCCAGCGCCACGGGCTGTGGGCATCAGCCGCTGGACTTCAAAGGTGGCACCGGTCCATGGAGGGCGCTCTGTATGGTGTTGCTTTCATCTCAGAGTGGCTGTTTCTGGAGTTGACTGGCAAGTAGCCTGGTACTGGAGGGTATACTTGCGGAGACGAGTCACGGTCAGCAAGCCGATAACACACGCAAGTGGTCCTGTATGCAAACAGCAGGGGCCAGCTGGAAACCTGCGATAGCGGCTCCGTATGTGTGTATAAAGGACAGGGCGCCCGCTGTCATCTTGGGAACTGGAAGAGGAGTAATTCTGTGGAGAGCCAGTGAGGAAGGAGTGGGTAAGTTCCCAACAGAGATGGTAATTCGCTGAGAATTGTCTTGAAAAAGAAAACGCACGACAGTTATGTAATGTTGGCTGTATAGGTTCAGGAGAAATTTCTCACCAGGCCCTCGTACTTGGCTGCAAATTCTCTTGACCAGTAGTGTTATAGCGCCCCCATAGATACTTTTGATAACTGAATGTGAAACATAAAAACTATGTGGATTTTTGTTAAAAGTCAAATGTTATTTTGACACTAGAAGCACTGATGAAATCTGCAGTCATGCACATTTAGTAAATATTTCATTTGTGATGCTAAACATTATGACACAGACTTACATGTAAACGCTGGCTCCTATCATTTAATATATGCAATCGTGCGATAAGATTATCGGCCAGGGTTCTGTTCGTTTTGCTCTCTGTTGCTACTGCCTTGTCGTTTCGTTCGCTTACTATTGATCTGATGTACTCGATGTGAGTAATAGCGAATTGCTGTACTCAGGTCTGTTATTCTGTTAAATTTGATTTATTCTGAAACAGAGTCTTAGCAATAAATGTGGTTACATATTTTCATTTATACAAACCTAATTCCCATTTGCCTCACTCTCGGTTTCCAGCATTTTTAACAGACACTGCTGCGGAGACGAACGTAACAACACTTGTCTCCTTGTTGTCCGCCATTAAGCTGAAATTTTAATTTTCATTGTTTTTTATGAAATACGACAACTTAAAATGCACAGATAGTTATATTATCATTCCACATTTCCACGAAAGGTATGGAACTGATGTAAGCAGAAAGCGGAGAATCGATAACGGCTTGGCTCAAGGCTTAACGTAAAATAATTAATTCTTAGCTTACGCTGGTGTAAAACTGAAAGATAGTGAACCTTAACAATATTACTGATGTAGGGGGGATATTTTGCAGTACTGAAACTATGTTTCTCTTGTCTTGAAGTGCAATGTTCAACTTTTACAAAAGCGTAGATTCATCATAAAATTTAACAACTCGTTTGCCTTACATTATGTGGCTGACTCCTTCAAATGCGCTCTTGAATGTTCGACACTATACTGGCCACAAGGAAGAGAGAGAGAGAGAGGAACGCCTTAAATCAGCTGGCTGACGATTATCCAAATTGATGTGAGCAAGTAAACAGTTAATGAACAAAGGCGACGACAAAGAAAGAAGAATGTATCCCTGTCAATATTTCTTCCTTATCAAATACATCCACTTCTTTACTGTGTTCTACTTGCAGTGTGCTTTCATCCAACTCATCTCAATGAGTTTTCATTTCTGTTATACTGAATGTACAGTTTTATTATGATGGTGCTACAATTGTAATTATTCTAGGATGTTTCCTAGTTTTTTTATTGTCTTTATCTTTAACGGACTCACGAAAATGCCACTACCGAAATTTTGTTTAGAGCTATATCCGTAAGACTCTTGAGTGCTTCAAACATACTGATTCATTCTGGAATAAAAATGGAGATATATTCCGTTAACTGATAATTTGTATGCTCTCGTGAATGTCAACAGAAAAGGCGCATTGACATATTCTTGATAGTAGTTTTATTCATCCGTTAATAATGTTTACAAGGATATTGGACATGTAGTGGTACTACAGCTTAATAACGAAAAACGTAATTCATTTACACAGGCATTTACATACATGTCTAGCGTGGTAAGGATGAGATGAGCAATCGGCCTTGACCTTAGAGCAGGTACCATCCCAGCATTCCATGAAGTAATATTGGGAAACCACGATAGCCTAAACCAGGGAGTTTGGATAGGGATTAGAAAAAAAAGTCACTCCGTGCAAAATTGTTCAACCTCATTCGGTTTATCCCTAGTGTACGGTACAGTTTTGTGTATAGATTACCGTAATTAAGTGATTTCATAATGTATCAAACTATAGCTACACTCTTCAGTCCTTTTCTAACTCCAGTCACTGCACACACATTAGTTCAAAATATAAAAAGCTTGGGTTGCACTATTCATTCATTTGTCAACAATGACTGTACACCCTTTCGCATACTATACACAAACTCTCAGCTGCCAACTAGATCATGAAGTTTGGTTTTTCATATTGCGTTCTGCAACTCCCCATATGCAATTTGAAGAACTGAATCAGCATTCCTCCATATGAGTGAGAGTTCGAGCTCAGAGAGAGGATTATCCATTACAGAGCTTTAGGGTAGCGTTTCCCAAACAAAAGAAAAGTATTATATTGTGAAAGTGTCTTGTAAAATGACAGACTTATTTAGTTACTATTTACATTTCTTTACCGAAGCCCTATGTGTTATTTAAGTAATACTTCACTGTATATAATGTGTTGGTAAACGGCTAGCTTTAACTACCTTCATAAATTAATTTGTTTTGGTAATCTCTTTAATGTCCTTAATCAATTTATTGTTCACTTTTGTTCCTTGGTAAGAATAGTTGTTTCGAGTATGGTTTTGTTACGGTATTTCTTGATAATCGTAACTAGAGCGTACATCATGTTCATTAGCGTGGACAGAGCTCTTCTTGTAGTAACTGTCGATTTCTTATGTGCATAACCGTTTGATAAACGTCCTGACATGATGTCGCTAGAATTCCCAATGATTCGAACAGGTCTTTAAAACGTTGCCGATCACCACTTTTGATTACTGTACTATTCTTACACCCCTTTTCTGTAGTCGTTCAAGGTTCGCTTGGATCCATCTTCGTAGATAAGTAATGAACTGTCCATTTATTGTGAATTTCCCCGTACATTTCTAAATGAATACTGGCAATAACGCTCACCGTGCTGACTATTAGACATGCAGGTAAATGGGCATATTTTCGCTGAAAAGCCATATTGGGAAATTGGTGGTATCCTCGAAATAAACGTTACCGTTTTTCAAGAATCCCTTAAATTGTGGCTGTGGCAGAAAGCTGCTAGATGAGCACACTAACTAAAAAACTTATCACCTCCAGGAGATGTCACGCTAACATCGTGTTACTCCGTCTCAATTCTTCATAATGACCTTAATTCGGTGACGAAGAGATTCCGCGAGATGCTTCACTTACCGGTATGTCATTAAGGACTAGGTCACGCAGTGCTAGCAAATGATGAGGATGTTGGTTGGTACTTTTCACCCGCTGTTCCATATAACCCCAGGGCTTAAGAGTGAGTAATTTAACGGGTCATTATAGGTGTGATAGTGTAACCGGGTGTTCGTCACACCAGAACATATACACACATCAAAAATGTTTTGTATCTACCCAGTTCCCAGAACTCCTGAAGATAGACGTTGAACTGGTCATAGATGTTTCTAAACCCGCCCAAAGATGTTAACAACCATGCATGAGCAGCGCCTATTAGACGGAGGGGGTCAGACGGCCGTTCATTTCCAGCCATTCCACCAGGAACGAGGGACACGGCTCCAGTTGTCTGCAGTTCAACCATGCCTAGACGGTAGGTACCACAGTTCGATCGCGTCCGCATTGTTACTTTGTGCCAGAAAGGGCTCTCAACAAGAAGGGAAGAATCCAGGTGTTTCGGAGTGAACCAAAGCGATGTTGTTCGGACCCGGAGATACAGAGAGACGTGAAGTGTCGATAACATTCCTCGCTCAGGCCGCCCAAGGGCTACTACTGCAATGGATGACCGCTACCTACGGATTATGGCTCGGAGGAACCCTGACAGCAACGCCACCATGTAGAATAATGCTTTTCGTACAGCCACAGGACGTCGTGTTACGACTCAAACTGTGCGCAATAGGCTGCATGAAGCGCAACTTCACTCCCGACGTCCATGGAGAGGTCCATCCTTGCAACCACGACAGCATGCAGCGCGATACAGATGGGCCCAATAACACGCCGAGTGGACCGCTCAGGACTGGCATCACTTTCTCTTCACGATGAGTGTCGCATATGCCTTCAACCAGACAATCGTCGGGGACATGTTTGGAGGTAACCCGGTCAGGCTGAACGTCTTAGACACATTGTCCAGCGAGTGCAGTAAGGTGGAGGTCCCCTGCTGTTCTGGGATGGCGTTATGTGGGGCCGACGGATGCAACTCGTGGTCATGGAAGGCGCCGTAACGGCTGTACGATACTGCAGGCATATTGGCGAGGCATTCGTCTTCATGGACGACAATTCGCCCCCCCCCCCCCCCAACCCCACCCCATGGTGCACATCTTGTGAGTGACTTCCTTCAGGATAAAGACATCGCTTGATTAGGGTGGCCAGCATGTTCTCCAGACATGAAACCTATGGAACATGCCTGGGGTATATTGAAAATGGCTGTTTATGGATGACGTAACCCACCAACCACTCTGAGGGATCTACGCCGAATCGCCGTTGAGGAGTGGGACCATCTGGAGAAACAGTGCCTTGATGAACTTGTGGATAGTATGCCACGACGAATACAAGCATGCATCAATGCAAGAGGACGTACTACTGCGAATTAGAGCTACCGGTGTGTACAGTAATTTGGACCACCACCTCTGAAGGTCTCACTGTAAGGTGGTACAACATGCAATGTGTGGCTTTCATGAGCAATAAAAAGGGTAGAAATGATGTTTATGTTGATCTCTATTCCAATTTACTGTACAGGTTCCGGAACTCTCGGAACCGAGGTGATGCAAAACTTTTTTTGATGTGTGTACGCGTACTTAGTGCGCTGTGAATATGAGCGCCGTAATGCTGGAGAACGAGATTGGAAGAGATGTCTCATGGTCGTCGAGAACAAATAAACTTCACGATTCAGGTTCAAGGAGGGCATCACAGAAGCATCTTCTGCCTGAAGACAATGTACACTACCGGCCATTAAAATTGCTACACCAAGAAGAAATGCAGATGATAAACGGATATTCATTGGACAAATACAATATACTAGAACTGAGATGTGATTACACTTTCACCCAATTTGGGTGCATAGATTCTGAGAAATCAGTACACAGAACAGCCACCTCTGGCCGTAGTAAGGGCCTTGATACACCTGGGTATTGAATCAAACAGAGCTTGCATGGCGTGCAGCTTCAACACGATACCACAGTTCATCAAGAGTAGTGACTGGCCTACTGTGACGAGTCAGTTGCGCGGCCACCATTGACCAGACGTTTTCAACTGGTGAGAGATCTGGAGAACGTGGCCGCGAGGGATTAGCCGAGCGGTCTAAGGCGCTGCAGCCATGGACTGTGCGGCTGGTCCCGGCGGAGGTTCGAGTCCTCCCTCGGGCATGGGTGTGTGTGTTTGTCCTTAGGATAATTTAAGTTAAGTAGTGTGTAAGCTTAGGGACTGATGACCTTAGCAGTTAAGTCCCATAAGATTTCACAAACATCTGAACATCTGAACATCTGGAGAACGTGCTGGCCAGGGCAGCAGTCGAACATTTTCTCTATCCAGATAGGCCCGTACAGGACTTGCAACATGGGGTCGTGCATTATCCTGCTGAAATGTAGGGTTTCACAGGGATCGAATGAAGGGTAGAGCCACGGGTCGTAACAATGACCCTTTGCGAGGTGTACCCGACGTCAAATGCTCATTTTGCGCGGTTTCATTTGCACTATTCTCACGGAAACTAGTTGAAACCTTATTTGACGACAGTAGCAATCCCTTTTGGGTTTGAAACGGCTTGTCTTTCAAAAGGCGTTAGACCTGTCCCTGGACCATCTCAGAATCGTTTTACTGACACAGTTACTATTGCATGTACGTGGCTGCAAGTGGTACACCATTCCTTGAAAGTATGTTGGACACTCCACGTGGATATACTAAGGAATCGGCAATGCCAGGATGTGGCCTCTGCACACAGAGACTGCAAGAGACTTTGGTATCAGCGTTCGACCTTATCTTAAGCTGTAGTGTTCTAAGACGTTTGATTTTCAAGGTCTGGTCATGCGCATTTCTAATCATGATACCTCCTTTCTGTCATTCTGTCATGTCTCCACGTAGGTCCATCCGTGGAATCGACTGGCATATATACACGTCACTGGTGCCGTACACGGGCGTTTCGCCCTGTCATCCAACAATCCAGCAATCCCTCTCACTCATCTGGTATGCAAGTGGTCTAATCTGCCAGGAGCTACGCCAGAAGTCAACGATGTTGCAAGTTCACCAGGGCGACTGGCGGCATTGTGAGCGCAACCATGGGGACCTGCTTGCTTCCACGGGTGGCATGGTCACATATTGTTCCCACTGTATCCTGGCGCCACCAGGGTATTGAGGCTGGCACACAGCCGTTCCAGGTAGACTTTCACTCGAGTCCTCTGGGCCAGGCACGGAGTGCATTCTCAGTCCACCATTCAGAGCTCTAGCAGGAAACACTCAGAACCTTCGGCGCCGTGTCATTGGCCACTCACCGCCGACCGAAGGAGCTGCCAGTGACTGCCTCAGCTATTGCCTGGATGTGGCCTCTACTCTGGAGACTGCAGGGGACTTTGGTGTCGGTGGTCGACCTTACCTTTCATTGTATTGTTATAATACTTTTGACTTTGTCTGTCGGGGTCATCTGCCCATGTACGGACTTTTGTAAATTCAGGTTTTCCTACGAACTATTTTGATAATTGTAATTGTTATTCCAGGTTGTTGTTGTTGTTGTTGTTGTTGTCGTCTGCAGTCCGAAGACTGGTTTGATGCAGCTCTCCATGATGCTCTACACTGCGCGAGTCTCTTCATCTCCCAATAATTATAGTAACCCCCTACATCTTTATGAATCTGCTTCCTTTATTCATCTCTTGGTCTCCCTCTACGATTTTAGCCCCCCCCCCCTCTCCCCTTCAACACTAAATTGGTAATGCTTCAGAATGTGTCATAGCAACCGATCCCTTTCTCCAGCCAAATTACCCCACAAATTTTTTTTCTCCCCAAGTCTATTCAGTACCTTCTCGTCAGTTACGTGATCTACCCATCTAATCTCCAGTATTCTTCTGTTGAAGCAAATTTAAAAAGTTTCCTTTCTCTTCGTGTCTAAATTATTTATCGTCCGTACATGGCACACTCCGTAAAAATGCTTCCAGAAAAGTCTTTGTATCACTTAATTCTGTATTCGATGTTAACAAATTTCTCTTCTTCAGAAACGGTTTTCTTGAAATTGCCATTCAACACTTTATATCCTCTCTACTTCAGCCATCATCAGTTTCAGTTATTTTGGTCCCCTAATAACAAAACCCAACTGCTACTGTGAGTGTCTCGTTTCCTAATCTTATTTCCTGAACATCACCTGATGATTACATCCGCTTGTTTTGCTTTTGTTGATCTTTATATTATATCCTCCTTTCAAGACACTGTCCGTTCCGTTCAACTGCTCTCTCAAGTCCTTTATTGTCTCTAACAGAATTACAATATCATCGGCAAACCTCGATTTTTTTTCTTCTCCATGAATAATTCCTACTCCAATTCTTTTTTGCTTCCTTTACTGCTTGGTCAATGTTCAGATTGAATAACATCCAGGACAGGCTACAACCCTGACTCACTCTCTTCTCGTCGGCCGAAGTGGCCGCGCGGTTAAAGGCGCTGCAGTCTGGAAACGCAAGACCGCTACGGTCGCAGGTTCGAATCCTGCCTCGGGCATGGATGTTTGTGATGTCCGTAGGTTAGTTAGGTTTAACTAGTTCTAAGTTCTAGGGGACTAATGACCTCAGCAGTTGAGTCCCATAGTGCTCAGAGCCATTTTAACCACTCTCTTCTCAATCACTGCTTCCCTTTGATGCCCCTCGAATCCTATAAACGCCGTCTGCCTTCTCTACAAGTGCTAAATAGCCTTTCGCTTCCTCTACGTTACTCCCGCTACCATCATGATTACAAAGAGAGTATTCCAGTCAACTTCGTCGAAAGCTTTCTCTAAGTCTACAAATACTATATAAAAGAAAGTTTGCCTTTCCTTAACCTATTTTCTAAGATAAGTCGTAGGATCAGGATTGCCTCCTCATGATCCTACTGCGGCGCGGCACGTTACCTTTTTACCGCCCTGCCAATGTCCAGCAATGTTCATTTGTCTAGCTAATAGCTGTAGTAGAAAATACTAGACCACTACTGTTTACTGCAGGTCGCAACTTACATAGAATTATCCGGTAAACGGGATGTGGCTAGTACTGAAATAAAAGTTTTAACTTGACAATGTAAATTTTCAGGTGTATTTTTACGATAAAGATGACAGTTAATACTGCCAAGTCCGTACTAAGTGTCTACACAATGTAAAGTTCCCACGCACACCACAATCACACACGTAGCCAGTTTATGGTATTTACACCCATTACCGAAGTTAATAGAGTTGACTAGATCGTTTAGTTATGAAAATGCTCGCTCAAATGTTGTGCACTCTGGTCTACACGTAATACCTGTTCCAGTCTTAGATCGCACAACACGCCACGCGATTTTAACTAACAGTCAAAAGCAATAATTTTGATATTCCGTCCGAAATTCCACACGAGTTCCACTATACCGTTCACTTAAATACGCTTTGTACTACTTCGCGAACTCGTAATTAGCATTTTCCGTGATTTTACAGTACTTTCGTCGGAGCTGCTTTCAATGAGATGTTACTAGTACCTTCAGCCCTCACTTCCCTAGATCACTCCAAAGGCTTTGTTCCCAGCATAGATTGGCGCGAGCCTGCATATTTCTGATTGGCTGATATCACAAACAGCAAATCAGGTTGCAGTATTATCCCGCGCTAACCCGCGCTTTACTTCAATGACCAATCATAGTAAAACATTTCTTTCTATGGCAATTGCTAAATAAATAAATTTAGAAAAGTATCAAATATAAAATTACTCCTTCCGAAATTACTGATTAATTTGTGTTCTACTCACGATTTATTAGTACCATAAACTGACTGCACATTTAATTATAGTAAATCCCCTGTATAGTTTAACTGGTACTTCGTGAATAAACAAAATAGTTTTGATTTACTTCTGTTCTTCTTCACTCATACAACACTCAACCGCTAATTACTATACACATAAAACTATTAAAATTATGCAAATACATTAAATATTAATCAAACATAACTTTACAACATTGTTTTGACTACGACTGCTAGCACTGTCCGTCAACTGCTGACCTCTGCCGCCTACTAGTACAACTACGTGCAGCTCTGTAACTCAGGTCCATGTCAGCTGGTGACATCTGTCGATGACTCATGCCTATAACGATATCGTCCTAAGAAGTGACAGGAGCGATGCGAAGGCGCTACAACTCACTAAATTTCTTCTAAATCCGATCTGATCTTCCCCGATGCAGGATTCTGCCAGAAATTACGACTAACGTTCTGTTGGGTACGATTAACTCCACTGTAATCGCTTTGCTCACAGTAGAAAATAAGTGGACAGATAAGTAGCAGGGAGTCACCTCCGAAGAGGGCTTCGTAGTTTCTTTTTATCGGTGTGAACTGAGTTTAATTTGTCCCTACACCCACTAGTGGGGAGTAGCGAGTAGACACTGTACACCTGCAAACCGCGGTGTCGGCCTGCTCGGGCAGCGCCCTCCTCTTTAAGCGCTGCACTTTGGCACACGGCCGCCGAGCGCGGTCTCCAGCTGGCGTGGACCGCCCGCGACTCCGGTCGTGTGTGCCCCCGATGCCGACACCCCGCCGCAATGTAAATAAATCGCCGCATTCCGGCGGTGACCCACCTTTTGTCTGCCAGCCAAGCCCGCGGCGCGGGAGACACAAACGGCGGCAATAAACACCGGCAGACGTCTTAACGGGGACGAGTGACTGCGCAGGGCGATCCCACGATCTCTCAGCGATCGCTTTCAAATGCTGCGCCGAGCGACGGAGAAGAGTCGTTCCACTCTACTGACACCGAAACCTCTTTCCGAAATCACGGGAACCGCGTCTGCCTTACTTCACACTTGATGTGTGCAGCAACGATGTATTTTTTTAAAAAAATATTGAATTCAACAAATGCCATCTAAAAGTTTCTTACAAGATGGTACAATCCGACAGAAACGGTCGGTGCAGACAGTCTCTTTCTGAAAACAGAAGGCAATACAAGAGACTTACAGGACAGTCTGGTTCTTCAAGAAAGGAAATGACGTAAGGATTGGTGTGATGGAATTTCAACCAGGGTAAATGATAAGGAACGAAAGGAAAGCTATGGAGGAATCAGAAAAGTAAGACTGGAGGCTTTCGTGGCCGCTGTCACTGAAGTTAAAATCTTCTGGGTTAATAGGCCGCGTCATGTTTCTTCTAAAATGTTCGACGTTTCGACCCCTCTGCTGGGATCTTCCTCAGGATCTTTTGGTGTCCACTACTGCTAGAACACTAGATCCCAGCAGAGGGGTCGAAACGTCGAACATTTTAGAAGAAACATGACGCGGCCTAATAACCCAGAAGATTTTAACTTCAATCAGAAAAGTATTTCGTTGATCTACTGAATATGGACGAAACCATCAACACTGTTGCGACAGCAAAGAAAGAAGAGGAGAAGGAGGAGAAGGAGAAGAAGGAAGAGATGGAGGAGATTCAGGGGGTAGCGAAGAAGGAGGAGATGAACGAGATGGAGAAGATGACAGAGAAAGAGATGACGGGGAGAAGAAGAGCTTTACAGAGAAAATAGTGACATTAGGAACAGGGAAGAATTAACTGCCTACCATGGAAGCCGGAGAAGTCATAAAAATGTCGCCGAGCGGTTCTAGGCCCTACAGTCTGGAACCGCCCGACCGCTACGGTCGCAGGTTCGAATCCTGCCTCGGGCATGGATGTGTGTCATGTCCTTAGGTTACTTAGGTTTAAGTAGTTCTATGTTCTAGGGGACTGATGACCTCAGCAGTTAAATCCCATAGTGCTCAGAGCCATTTGAACCATTTCATAAAAATGCTGAAGAGAGGAAATGAACCAGGCATTGATGGAATACCTGCAGAGATGCCGAAAGAGGGAAGGGACATTCTAGAATAGACAGTACACCACCTAATCTGTTTAATATGGAGGAGATAAAGAACCCCAGAAGAATGGAATTAGTCGGTCATCTGCTCAATCAGATGCAGCAACTATATAGGAATGAGCATGTTGTTGCTGAAGCTGCTACCACCATACGTCGAGAAGGTACCTGAATTACAAATGTAGGTACTATTAAAAACAGTCTTGATCACGATTTATTTATCAAGGCGACCGGTTTCGGCCACTACTGTGGTCATCTTCAGACCATTGAGTAGGAACCTCTTTCTGTTGGAGAAAGAGTGATTCTCCAACAGAAAGAGGTTCCTACTCAATGGTCTGAAGATGACCACAGTAGTGGTCGAAACCGGTCACCTTGATAAATAAATCGTGATAAAGACTGTTTTTAATAGTAAATATTTGTAACATATTGATCACTGCCGTTCCCATAAAAGTAACAAAATGTAGAGTTTAGAAAGATAAAATCAACCGTAGACCAACTATAAGGGGTGATTAAAAAGTTGTCTTTCGAAGGACGTAGAGTCAAGATTCGACACCCCAATCTAACAAAATCGCTGTGAGCACTGAGGCAATCATCCCACCGAGGCACCAGATTGAAGATACCTGTTTAGTAAAGCAAAGTGTTTTGCTGCGTGAAGAAGCCTGTAACTGCAGGCTGCACATCCCCATCCGACACGAGTAACTGACCCTTCTAGGTCGTTTTTAAGGGATCGCTGACGTGATAATCGCATGGGGGGAGATGAGGACTACCAGGGTAGGTACTCGAGACCTCCCACTTGACTGGCGTAACTTCTGATGGCCTCCCAGATTGATCGTCGGCTTGTATCGAATTGCAACCAGCACGGAACTTGGCGCACCATTCCACAACAGTGTTTTTCGACAGACATGCTGCCGCATACACATTCTTGATTCTGCAATGGATATCTCCAGGCGCTTGCCCTTTGACAGCGAAGACAAGAATAACAGTACATTGGTCCTGTTTGGGCGCATTTGGTAATAATGTCGCCATAGGTCACGTTTCCGCATTTACCGTAAGCACGTCGGAAAGAAATGAATGCCACACTAATCCCTTTGTCTACATGTCGGGAGCCACGCGGGGTAGCCGTAGGGCATCTTGTCATTTCCTAACGTTCTGCAAACTTATATTTATTTGGCCACGTGATAAGAGTCAACATGATGTGCGACATTCAGCTGTCACCTGAAGATGGCCTGAGAAGCACAAAGCCGGTTAGTCATCAAACAAGTGCTGTCGAGTCTTGACTTATTCTGGGCTTGAAACAAATTTCCCTCTGCTTCTTACATAAGACTTTAATTCTCATAGTTTTCCACAGCTTAGTTTTTTTTATGGATTTTCTTAACAACTCGGTAGAAACGCTGTTTTCAAATACTGACTTAAATATACTATGGAATAAACTGAATTTGAC
Organism: Schistocerca piceifrons; assembly: GCF_021461385.2. NCBI lineage: Eukaryota > Metazoa > Arthropoda > Insecta > Orthoptera > Acrididae > Schistocerca > Schistocerca piceifrons. Next base: position 107,126,545 of record NC_060139.1, read on the forward strand.
ATTAGCACCTCCTTCTTTATACATCTCATCCTATACCATCTCTTTTAACTTACTCTTGAAACATTCTTTCATGTTGTCGTTAATAAGGCTCACTGCTTTGTATGTACCTGCCTCTGGGCTGTAAATTGCTATACTGTTTATTTCCGTTAACTGTGCCTCATGACCACTTAGTCCATTAACAGTTGTTTCATCCTAACGACTGTCTGCAAAAATGTCACCAATCAAAGTCCTGCTATCTTGCTGCACACGATTTGAAAAATTCACTATTGAAATCTGATCGAAACAACCAAATAATGATTCCAATTCATTTTTCCTGATAGACTATCTTAAGAAATGTACATTGAAATCTCCACAAACTACTAACTGTTTCTTCTTGTCTGTCAGATGGCTCAATAATGCATCTACATTTCTCGTAGGTAGCTGAAAGTTTCCTAAAGCGAAACTATAGATTGTTACAATTACAAGGTAAATATTCTGCAGTAACAACTCAAAAGCACATGCTTCTAGGTCCTGATCTACAACAAAACTGCCTGTATCAATATTTTTGACTTCGTGTCCAACTTTGAAGTATATTGCAACTCCTCCTTCTATCTCCTTGTGGTTACATAGTGTCCAGAGAGACACAGAACATCTATCACTTCAGAATTTCGCACATCATCTAGAGACGTGAGAAGCTCATTTACCTTGTTTTTCAGTTCCCTTGTGTTCTGATGAAACGAATTAATTTTAGTAATTCCTGAGAACATTTCTCGTGGTCAAACAGCGGTCTGGTTGACATACGTTACGACAGTTGTCTCACTTGCATGCCAGTATTTTGTAACAGCTAGTCGCTGTCGCAACTTTCAAAGCGTCTTCCGTTGAAACGTGCACATCGACGTCTCCACGCCGCTTCCATGGTAAATAACGGCGTTACTCAAGCAGTGTTTTCACTGGAATTACGATCGAGGAGCCGTCTACAATACCCGGCATGCATTTCTACGTGTCTACCTTCACGGCAGTACGTATTTAACATCCAGTCGCTGTCGAAATCATCTTCCGCTGGATGGCGCACATCGATACGTCAACGCCGTCTCCATGGCAACCTCTGGCGTCACTTAACCAGTGTCTTTGCTGGCGTACACTCTACGAGTTTTCGACAAATCCTGAAAGATGGCTATCGGTGTTCTCCACACCGATTACTATTGATTTTCTCTTCTACATATATATTTTATGTCTTACTGACGAAATGCTGTTTATAGCAGTTATTTTATATAACGTAATGTACCTGCTTTTTTCATTTCTTATTAGCTTATGTGTAACTATTCTGTATATAGGTTATTCGAACAACTCTTTTACGTCCTGTTTGCCTGATTGGCTGTCGCTGACGTAATTCGGTATGCAGTGGGCGCAGCATTGTATATTTCAGCAACTACGACGTTGTTGTCCTTAACAGTAGACGTACATAGAGTCATAAATAGCCTTTGCTCGGTTCACCGCCACGGCCTATCCTCATGCATATAATTTCTCCTTTTAACTTTTGTTTTGTATCATGTATTTTGTATGTTACTACTATTATCAGACTTCTCTCTAAATCCATTCGGTATTCATTCTTCAGTATAAATAATCTGAAGGTGGTCAAGTTCTGCCCAAAATCGGTATCCACCGTGAATAAACATTTTATTGCGGTCAAGACCGTTTTCAGTCCATTTTTAAAGAAATAATTATACTTTTATGGAAACTGTTATACAGGGTGAGCACAAAGTGTTGCCATGATTATAACAATTTATTAGAGAATACCGTTTGACATAATAATTTACATTTGATGCCGTTACATAGGTTTGTGTTACTAGTTTTTTTAAGACCAGTTACGTTACTAAACGTCAACGTGTGCTCCCTTGGTAGCTCGGAGATGTCGAGTCGGTATTCCAGTTCCCCCTTGGTGTTTCGTAATAAGTGTTCTGTCACAGTACCCACAGTAGCTTGTATCCTAGCCTCCAGTTCGTCGACGTCAGCAACTGATGCGACGAAGACTCTGTCCTTGATATAGCCCCAGAAAAAAAAGTCAAGGGGCGTAATGTCTGGAGAGCGGGTTGGTCAGGGTGTTGGACCGTTCCTTTCAATCCACCGATCCGGAAATGTTTCATCCAGGAAATCACACACTATCAGGGGGGTGGGTGGGGGCGGGGGGGGGGTGCTCCATCTAGCTGCAAAAGTATCCATGGTTGATATTCTTCTAACTGTGGGGCAATGAACTGTACCAAAACGTCTAAGTAAATGTCAGCGGTAATGGATTTTTCCGAGAAGAAAAACAGTCCAAAAACCTTGTTATGCATGAGGCCGCACCAAACATTCACTTTTTCGCTGTCTCGTTGTAACTGTACAGTAGCATGTGGAGACTCTGAACCCCATATACGGACATTATGTCTATTTACCATTCCACTGACATGAATGGTGTATTCATCGGTAAAGCATATGCTAATTAAGTAATCGTTAGCGCCATCAATCCTGTTGGGAATCTCAGTTGCAAATTCAGCACGTGTCAGCAAATCATTCGGTTGCAAGGCCAGCACGATTTTCACTCTGTAAGCATGCAAACTAAGCCTTTCATGAAGAATCTTCACCACACTTGCTTGCGGTGTTTGAAGTTTACGTGATGCTTGACGAGTTGACATAGACGGATGGCTCTGAGCACTATGGGACTTAACTACTGAGGTCATCAGTCCCCTAGAACTTAGAACTACTTAAACCTAACTAACGTAAGGACGTCACACACATCCATGCCCGAGGCAGGATTCGAACCTGCGACCGTAGCGGTCACGCGGTTGCAAACTGACGCGCTTAGAACCGCACGGCCACACCGGCCGGCTGACATAGACGGACTCCGTTGAAACGATTACCGAACACGATCAACAGTTGCATCACTCACACGAGACCTGTCACTTGGATGACGATATTTAACGCTGCCTGTTTCTTTAAACTTTGCATACCATCGCTTTATTGATCTAAATTCAGGAGGGCTGTATCCAAAAGAAGCACGAAATTTACGCTGAACACTGAAGGGCGATTTCGATTCGTGAAACCAAAGCACACATTGCGCTTTCTCCGGCTTCGACGCCATTTCGCCAGAAACTAACGTGACCTAACAGACCACGTCGATGTTGTGGAGCACCAGCGCCATCCATTGGTCACAACTGGTAGCACTAACTATGTAACGTTATCAAATGTAACTTATTATGTCAAACGGTTATTCCGTAAGGGAAGACTTTGTGTTCACCCTGTATATATTACGGTCATGTTCTGCGGTAATTTCTATTAACGTCTTCTGTATATAATCTGAGTCTAACCTAGAAGATGACACTCTCTACTCTAGTAACCACAGGGATCTGCCTCTCGTGCGTGTGGGCGCCCTGCTGTCTCAGTTCTATCCGAGAGATCATCAGCTGGGTTGATGAGTTGTGGTGTGCCACCCTCTCGGCCAAACTTTCCCGAATGTTTTAAATAGGTGAGAGATCTCGGATAAGTCTCACTATGATTCCGTACGCAGACAGTGTATTCCTCTGAAAACACAACGTGCTGCCCACTCCGGTGTGAAGTGTTACCGCTGGATGCACTATTGTTGGCGTGCCTCTCTCTGATGCCTCGTGGAGGAAAGTAGCAACAGTGGTCACCATGCTGAAAGTCCATACGCTCTGGGTATCATCGCACTGTCCATCTGGGTTCTTGTGTTGTTGCAAACAAGCTTATTTCCTGACGCACGATACGTGACGTGACGTGCCTGTACTATTTTGCACGGCTGAAGCAGCGGCTCATGCACAGCTAGAAAAATAAATTGGTACACCTGGAAAGACGACGTCGATTTTGATCCGATGACAGTATACGCTACCTGGGGGGTTGTAGATGTAACGATAATGGTTTCAGCGTCGTCAGCCATCAGATAGCGTAGTGGCATATGTACCAGTGCGTCATCTGTGTCTACCCTATAACAGGGAATGCTCACAGCCAGAGGGCTCTCTGCGGTGCAAACGTGTAAAGCAAGGAGGCAATCGCCTCGGAGACAGCTCGTGCATCCTACAGCCAACTGTGCGAGTTTCAAAGGGGGCAAGTAGGGACCTCGCGAGTAAAGGGGTGGTCCTCCCAGAGAACTGCCAAACAAGTTGGACGTCCTGCAACGGTTGTGCAGTGATGCTGTTATCTGTGGTCACGTGAACATTCTCACGCCCGTAGACGACGTTCTTGACGACCTAGCGGCACAGGCGCCCGCCAGTACGAGGTGCATTCAAGTTCTAAGGCCTCCGATTTTTTTTCTAATTACTACTCACCCGAAATCGATGAAACTGGCGTTACTTCTCGACGTAATCGCCCTGCAAACGTACACATTTTTCACAACGCTGACGCCATGATTCCATGGCAGCGGCGAAGGCTTGTTTAGGAGTCTGTTTTGACCACTGGATAATCGCTGAGGCAATAGCAGCACGGGTGGTGAATGTGCGGCCACGGAGAGTGTCTTTCATTGTTGGAAAAAGCCAAAAGTCACTAGGAGCTACGTCAGGTGAGTAGGGAGCATGAGGAATCACTTCAAAGTTGTTATCACGAGGAAACTGTTGCGTAACGTTAGCTCGATGTGCGGGTGCGTTGTCTTGGTGAAACAGCACACGCGCAGCCCTTCCCGGACGTTTTTGTTGCAGTGCAGGAAGGAATTTCTTCCTCAAAATATATTCGTAGGATGCACCTGTTACCGTTAGTGCCCTTTGGAACGCAATGGGTAAGGATTACGCCCTCGCTGTCCCAGAACATGGACACCATCATTTTTTCAGCACTGGCAGTTACCCGAAGTGTTTTTAGTGGCGGTGAATCTGTGTGCTCCCATTGAGCTGACTGGCGCTTTGTTTCTGGATTGAAAAATGGTATCCACGTCTCATCCATTGTCACAACCGACGAAAAGAAAGTCCTATTCATGCTGTCGTTGTGCGTCAACATTGCTTGGCAACATGCCACATGGGCAGCCATGTGGTCGTCCGTCAGCATTCGTGGCGTCCACCTGGATGACACTTTTTGCATTTTCAGGTCGCCATGCAGGATTGTGTGCACAGAACCCACAGAAATGCCAACTCTGGAGGCGATCTGTTCAACAGTCATTCGGCAATCCCCCAAAACAATTCTCTCCACTTTCTCGATCATGTCGTCAGACCGGCTTGTGCGAGCCCGAGGTTGTTTCGGTTTGCTGGTGTTCTGCCTTCATTAAACTGTCGCACCCACGAACGCACTTTCGACACATCCATAACTCCATCACCACATGTCTCCTTCAACTGTCGATGAATTTCAATTGGTTTCACACCACGCAAATTCAGAAAACGAATGATTGCACGCTGTTCAAGTAAGGAAAACGTCGCCCTTTTAAGTATTTGAAACAGTTCTCATTCCCGCCGCTGGTGGTAAAATTCCATCTGCCGTACGGTGCTGCCATCTCTGGGACGTATTGACAATGAACGCGGCCTCATTTTAAAACAATGCGCATGTTTCTATCTCTTTCCAGTCCGGAGAAAAATAATCGGAGGCCTTAGAACTTGATTGCACCTCGTATCATCGTATTGTACGAGCGGCAGTGGCAGAGCTTATAGCTAACACAGCACAGAGAAAATGGCTCGTGAACCCAGACGTATCAACACTGTTACGTACCGATTATTAGCTGTGACTTGTTCTTTTGCCGTTCTTGCAACAGGAAGGTGATACGTTGTTCCAACAGCGCGATGAGGAAAGGCCGCTGGACCTGATGGGATATCAGTTCGATTTTACACAGAGTACGTGAAGGTACTTGCCCCCCTTCTTGCAGCAGTGTACTGTTGGTTTCTAGAAGAGCGTAGCGTTCCAAAAGATTGGAAAAGGGCACATGTCATCCTCGTTTTCAAAAAGGGACGTCGAACAGATGTGCAGAACTATAGACCTATATCTCTAACGTCGATCAGTTGTAGAATTTTGGAACACGTATTATGATCGAGTATAATGACTTTTCTGGAGACAAGAAATCTACTCTGCAGGAATCAGCATGGGTTCCGAAAAAGACGATAGTGTGAAACCCAGATCGCGACTCAGAGGGCTATAGACACGGGTTCCCAGGTAGATGACGTGTTTCTTGACTTCCGCAAGGCGTTTGATACAGTTCCCCACAGTCATTTAATGAACAAAGTAAGAGCATATGGACTATCAGACCAATTGTGTGATTGGATTGAAGAGTTCTTAGATAACAGAACGCAGTATGTCATTCTCAATGGAGAGAAGTCTTTCGAAGTAAGAGTGATTTCAGGTGTGCAGCAGGGGAGTGTCGTAGGACCGTTGCTATTCATAATGTATATAAATGACCTTGTGGATAACATCGGAAGTTCACTGAGGCTTTTTGCGGATGATGCTGTAGTATATCGAGAGGTTGTAACAATGGAAAACTGTACTGAAATGCAGGAGGATCTGCAACGAATTGACGCATCTTGCAGGGAATGGCAATTGAATCTCAATGTATACAAGTGTAATGTCCTGCGAATACTTAGAAAGAAAGATCCTTTATCATTTAGGTACAATATAGCCGGTCATCAAACGGAAGCAATTAATTCCATAAATTATCTGGGAGTAAGCATTAGGAGTGATTTAAAATTGAATGAGCAAATAAAATTAATCGTCGGTAAAGCAGGTGCCAGACAGATTCATTGGAAGAATGCTAAGGAAATGCAGTCCGAAAACAAAGGAAGTAGGTTACAATACATTTGTTCGCCCACTGCTTGAGTAATGCTCACCAGTGTGGGATCCGTACAAGATGGGATTGATAGAAGAGATATGGCAGATCCAACGGAGAGCAGCGCTCTTCGTTACAGGATCATTTAGTAATCACGAAAGCATTACGGAGACGATAGATAAACTCCAGTGGAAGACTCTGCAAGAGAGACGCTCAGTAGATCGATAGGGGCTTTTGTTGATGTTTCGAGAAAATACCCTCACCGAAGAGTCAAGCAGTATATTGCTCCCTCCTACGTATATTTTGCGAAGAGACCGTGAGGATAAAATCAGAGAGATCAGAGCCCACACAGAGGCATACCGACAATCTTTCTTTCTACGAATAATACGAGACTGGAATAGGAGAACCGATAGAGGTACTCAAGGTACCCTCCGCCACACACCGTCAGGTGGCTTGCGGTGTATGGATGTAGATGTAGATGCTCGTCCACACACAGCCTGTAAAATTAAATGTCCTATGCAAGACGTACAGCAACTTCCTTCGTCACCACGATCTCCATAGTAGTCACCTATCAAGCACATGTGGGGTATGATGGGACGAGAAGTCATTCGTGCGACTCGTCAAACTACAATTCTTACAGAATTACATGAACAGCTCGAGCAGGCATGGCATAACGTATCCCAGGACAGTATTTTCCAACCGTACGATCGACTGGATTCCAGAGTAAGCTTCTGCATTGCCGCAGTGAAGGCTCCAGCACGTACTAATATGAGTGTCTTAGCATAGGTCGATACCTGGCACCTCCGAATCGTTTGTGTTATTGGTCTGCAAATGTAATCATTTCATGTACTCCATATGCACTGTTGCAACAACAAATCTTGAGTGAAATGGAAGCCTCTGGAGGGTACTAGTTTTTTTCCTACAATTATTTACAGATATTTACAAACACTTTCCTCATAACTTGTCAGGAATAGGAGCTAGCTGCGAAGGTGATTTTAGTCATGGAGTTGACTATGGTCCTCCTCAACCCAGTGATTCCATGAAAGTTCCTGGCAGATTAAGACTCGAAATTGAGACCTCTGCATTCTGCGGCAAATGCTCTACCGACTGAGGTACCCAAGCACAACTAACGAACCGTCCTCACAACTTTACTTGCGCTAGTGCCTCATCTCCTACCTTCCAAACTTCACAGAAGCTCTCCCGCAAAATTTTCAGGACTAGTACTACTGGAAGAAAGGATACTTCGGAGACATGGCTTAGCTAGACTTCGGGATTCCTCCAGAATGAGATTTTCGCGTCCTCCCGGCTGTAGATAAGCCATGTCCCAGAAATATACTTTCTTCCAGGGGTGCTAGTCCTGCAAGTTTCGCAGGAGAGCTTCTGTGAAGTTTAGAAGATAGGAGATGAGGTACTGGTGGAAGTAAAGCTGTGAGAAAGGAACCTGAGTCGTGTTTGGGCGAAGGTCCTGACTTCGATTGTCGGCCCATTAAATGAGTTTAATCTACGAGGAAGTTTCATATCAGGGCACACTCCTCTAGAGAGCGAAAACTTACTCCGGAACCATCGATTCGATGGCATGATCACCGGATGATAAAGCACGTTTTCGATCTGACAGATCCTGCTGTTGTTGAATTCCGACACATAATACTAGATATTTCTCTAATTTACACGAGGGTAATACGATATTCTCACGAAAAGTAACATTCAAATGCGATTTCTAAATGAGAAAATTGCCACATAATCATTTCTTACATTCAAACGTAGATACGATGTGCGATTGTCCGTTTGTGCTGAAAAGCTGTCATTTCTATTTCCAAGCTGAGAACACTTTTCATAAGAATTTGACGTTTTTTTATGTTGCTATCAAGGAGTTGCAATTCTTGCAATTTTAATGGCCGGTTGTGTACTTTGTTAGTAGTGACCTCAATAGTAAATTAGAGAGACACTCCATGAAGCCCATCTGTGACGGGGCTCACGGGAAATACGGGCCCCGGAATGGATTTGTGAGGCCACACTAGTCGCCATGCCCGACATACATTGTGAATTTCGGCTACGTCCGTGGCCAGACAGGAAATCAATAAATCAGTAAAAAGGTGCCCCGGAAAGTCCTTACATTTGTTGTACGTTATCGACACCGTGAGTGCAAACGCGCAGCTACTAAGTATGATTATGGTCTCCAATAGTAACTCTCCCACCCGCTGGAGACGGTCGCCGCCACTCGTAAGACCTGTAGTGTCACGTGACGTGACACACGCCACGTGGCCCGTATATCTCGTTGGCTCCAGGCCGTGACGAATTACTTGATAGTCACCACAATACGTTGGAGCGAGCTTTCAACCTGTTCTGCAAAACAAGAGAGAAGAAATTACTGTCTACTGAAATATGTGATGCTATGAAGGTTTTGTCTTTAGTTCACTGAGTGAATAACCCGAACGTCGCTGGTACAAGCATTGCCAACAACTCCGAATGCCCCTCACGAAAATGTAGCCGCCAAAGATCGTCACTGTTGTCTATCCAATGACGCCTATAAGTAGTCTCTCCACCTTTGTATGGGTGTCAGTGTTTAAAATTTTGTCGCAAGAGACCGACCGTATGCAATTTATATTTGATGGGATAATGACAAGATAACCTTACTTGAAAATAACTGTTCTTATGAGCTTGAGAAGGAATACTGGTGCGAGACAGCTGTTCACGCTAGCCCACCCTACGCAAGTTTTTTACTCTCCGTGTAACTACTGCAATCCACATCAATTCCAACCGGCTTCTTGTACTCAACTCTTTATTATCAAATTAACTATGTTTTGATCGCTAGGAAGGTCTCTTGTTAACCTATTCGCACCTGTTGTGCCACAAATTTCTTTTTTCACGGATTCGATTCAGCACCTCTTTAGTTACGTCATCTTCCCATCTATTCATCAGCATTTTTCTGCTGCGCCACATTTCAAAAGTTCTGTTATTTTCTTCTCTATACTGTCTGTGGTTTACCTCTCATTTGCGTACACAGCTACAGAGAAATTTCTGGAAAAAATACTGCCAGTACATATATTCATATTCACTGTTAGTAAATTTCTCTTTTCAGAAACGCTTTTCTCGCTTTTATCAGTCTGCATTTTACATCCTCTCTAGTCCTGTCACCACAAGATATTTTTCTGTCCAATTAGCATAATTCATCTAGTACTTTTAGTGTCTCATTTCTTGATTTTATTCTTTCAGCACCTAATGATTCAATTTGTTCACATCCTAGTACATTTGTTTTACTTTTGACGATATTCATTTTATAAATTCCACTCCGTTCAACCGATCTTCCAAATCCTTTGTTGTCACTGACAGAATTCCAAAGCCACTGGCAAACCTTAATGTTTTTAATTCTTCTCCAAGAACTTAAATTCTCTTTGCCAATTTTTCCTTCGTTTCATTTACTGCTTGCTCAGTGTACAGATTGAACAACATCAGGAATGTGCTGTAACCCAGTCTCACTCTCTTCCGGACCGTTGCTTTCCTTCGACTCTCCCGTCTGTTTTCTATACAAGCTGTAAAATAACCTTGTGCTCCATCTGTTTTATCCTTACTATCTGTGGAATTTCAAAGTGTATTCTAGTCAACACTGTCAGAGGCTTTCTCTAAATCTGTAATCGATATAAACCTAGCTTTGCCTTCTTTAATCTGTCTTCTAAGTTAATCGGTCTACCCGGGAAGAATTACCCAATAATAAATCAGACTAGTGGACCAGAAGGGTCTTCTGTAAGGAACGATGAGTTCATACTCCAGTTCAGCTATCAGCGCACGTTCCACATGCTCTAAGCCAGACTCATTTGAGTTATGAAACTCAAAAGGAAAGTATTATTTAACACTACACTATCTTTGCATACTCAATTAGCTACATGTGAGTGACTTAACAGTTCTCTTTTTATGAAACTGCTGCAACTAAAATTGTTCCTCGTGATTACTGAGATGTATGATATAATCATATGCTATTTTATAATTCTGTCAGTATTTTAATTCTGTTAATATTTACCTTTTCCATTTGCTGAAAGCTGCATTGCACTCTTCAGCGAATTCTGAATTCATGACTAGTATATTACAATGCATAATTGTTAATGTATGATGCTCATTGCACTACCAACTTCGGCTTCAACTGAAACATGGTTAGTTATAGCTACAAAAGCTGTGTGTCGCACAGTTGCATGTGTAGAATAGGCAGGGGTAAAGTCCCGTAACTTTCAGTTTTTATTCTGTGGTCAGTGGGGGATAGATTTGCAGTTGAAGTCATAGATTCGGTTATTACAAATTCCAGCTCTGTCTGATTATTAATTACAGAAAAATTCACAATTTCGCTGAAACAAAAATTCGGGGTTTTACACCACAAAATGGGGTAAAGCCTCAAAGTGTGGGTCTTTGTTCCATTTGAGATAAACAGGGATAAAAGTGGATGACTGCACAACATAAACTCTTGAAATAACCAATAAAATCATTGTTCTACTGCAGCCATGTTTCCAACACTGTGCTGAACCGAAATGTCTTGTAAATTTGAACACAATGCTCAGAAATACTTGAACAAAAATAATACTTTCTTGTTCATGAACGGAGGATTACTAAGGTAACCTGAAAGTGCTTTGTCACTGAGGGTATGCTATCCAGGTACAGGTAAATAGTGTACTTCGTTCCATCATCTGATTCTTCCTTGACGTCACAGGCTCTTGCTCTTCTTCGGAAACTTCTTCTCCAAATAGTAAATCCATATCTATAACTGAGCTACATGATATGAGAAGTCTGGAGTGAAGAATAATCAATTGGCTGTTTGATCTGACTCTTCCGTCTTTTTTTGGCGTTGATGTAATGAAATCTAGCTTAGGTTGTTTTGTTCCTATAGCACGCACTTTTCTTTCATTGGCGCGCCTTTCGTTCTTAGTAGTAAGGTTTTCTATTCCCATGCATTCTTTTTCTATTCGTTCTTCATTGAGTATCGACCTTAGAACCACAAATATCAATGCTTTGCCAGGAATTTTCCCCTAAATATTTGTTTTAGACAGCAAAATTACACCTTGAAGTGAGATAATCTCAAGCAGTGTGTTTTGAATATCATGTTCTGCGGAGCTTATCATTGAAGAATTGTAGTCCCATTCTTGTAGATGTGGTGATTTATCCCAAAACACCGTTGGAAATGTGTCCCATTTCGTCATTTTCTGACAAATGCTCCAGTGTTGATTTTAGGGACCAACTGGAACAAATATTTCCACACAAAAAAGAGTCTTAAATGCAGTAGCGACAAGGATTAATTCGTCGATTCTTTTTTTACAACCTTCTTGACACAATGTTCAAGAAAAACATCAGAAAAGTTTCATGTAAGTACAAAAATTCAGTCTTACCTCATTTTCTTACCTCAGGAGCGACCTGCCGGCACGAACTTCCATGGAACAGTAAGCTACAGTACCGACAGTACGGTTCCTCACTTGGTGTTTTTAAACCGATTATCTTTCATAACGTACTGTTATTGGTCAAGCTGCGGTAGCATTTGCTGCCATTGATTATACTTCACTGAGATCTGTAAGTAAATGTTTTACAAATACTTCCTGATTGACAAATTAAAACTAGTGCTCTATGTAACGAGCGACCCCAGAGGCTCAAAAAAATGGTTCAAATGGCTCTGAGCACTATGGGACTTAACATCTGTGGTCATCAGTCCCCTAGAACTTAGAACTACTTAAACCTAACTAACCTAAGGACATCACACATATCCATGCCCGAGGCAGGATTCGAACCTGCGACCGTAGCAGTCACGCGGCTCCGGACTGAGCGCCTAGAACCGCGAGACCACCGCAGCCGGCCCCAGAGGCTCACGTAGATATTCCGTTTCGGGGTTTTAAATTTTAATAGCATATTTCCTTCTCACTATATATGGCGTTTTTTGATGGTAATTATCGATTCACGACAGGTTCCCTTTTCAGACTTACCTTCACTGGTTATAATACCATTGCAGCAGTGTTTCATGTAAGACTAAAATATTGCCACTAACTCATTATATTCGTTATGTAGCCGTTACGTTCTTCTACACTCTTACCATTGTTAGAATTGAAGCCTGGGGGCAAAGAGGTAAACGGTCTTTTATCTGTGTTTCCAACGGCAATTACTACGAGTTAGTAGAACATTTCCTTACAAACGACACACACACACACACACACACACACACACACACACACACGAACACACACACACACACACAAAGGCACTCGCGTCGATCGTCTGCTGCCATACCCCATTAACGCTAAGTTTCGCCGCACTGCCCTAACGGATAAGTTCGTCGTACATTGATTACTGCGATTGTTTCACGCAGTGTTGTTTATTGTTTAGCACTGACAACTGTACGCAAACGCTGCTGCTCTCGATAGTTAAGTAAAGCTGTCGGCCACTGCTTTGTCTGTAGTGAGAGATAATGCCTGAAATTTGGTTTTTCAGCACACTTTGACCCTTCGGAACTCGAAATATTCTATTCCCTAATGATTTATGAAGTGGACCATCCCATGTATCTAACCCGCCGTCTGTATATGTGTATATCCCATGACTTTTGTCGCCTCAGCATAGCCGCGCGGGGTAGCCGCGTGGTTTCAGGCGCTTTGCCATATTTCACGTGGCTCCACCCGTCGGAGGTTCGAGTCCTTCCTCGGGCATGGGTGTGTGTGTTGTCCTTAGCATAACTTAGTTTGAGTTAGTTTAAATAGTGTGTAAGCCTAGGGACCGATGACCTCAGCAATTTAGTCACATAGGAACCCACCACCTCAGCATATTTACCTTATTGCACCCGTTTTCAGTGATGTACAGGCATTCTCACTGCAGTACATCATGCTCTGCAGAACAGCGATGAGGGCGAAAGCTTTCAACATGTGAAAAAAGTCCGTGATTCGGAGTCACCTGTATACAGGGCGTTACAAAAAGGTACGGCCAAACTTTCAGGAAACATTCCTCACACACAAAGAAAGAAAAGATGTTATGTGTACATGTGTCCGGAAACGCTTACTTTCCATGTTAGAGCTCATTTTATTACTTCTCTTCAAATCACATTAATCATGGAATGGAAACACACAGCAACAGAACGTACCAGCGTGACTTCAAACACTTTGTTACAGGAAATGTTCAAAGCGTCCTCCGTTAGCGAGGATACATGCATCCACCCTCCGTCGCATGGAATCTCTGATGCGCCGATGCAGCCCTGGAGAATGGTGTATTGTATCACAGCCGTCCACAATATGAACACGAAGAGTCTCTGCATTTGGTACCGGGGTTGCGTAGACAAGAGGTTTCAAATGCCCCCATAAATGGAAGTCAAGAGGGTTGAGGTCAGGAGAGCGTGGAGGCTATGGAATTGGTCCGCCTCTACCAATCCATCGGTCACCGAATCTGTTGTTGAGAAGCGTACGAACACTTCGACTGAAATGTGCAGGAGCTCCATCGTGTATGAACCACATGTGGTGTCGTACTTGTAAAGGCACATGTTCTAGCAGCACAGGTAGAGTATCCCGTATGAAATCATGGTAACGTGCTCCATTGAGCGTAGGTGGAAGAACATGGGGCCCAATCAAGACATCACCAACAATGCCTGCCCAAACGTTCACAGAAAATCTGTGTTGATGACGCGATTGCACAATTGCGTGCGGATTCTCGTCAGCCCACACATGTTGAGTGTGAAAATTTACAATTTGAATCGAGGAAGTACAGTACATACTGACGAAACTAAAATGAGCTCTAACATGGAAATTAAGCGTTTCCGGACACATGTCCACATAACATCTTTTCTTTATTTGTGTGTAAGGAATGTTTCCTGAAAGATTGGCCATAACTTTTTGTAACACCCTGTATAAGATCGTAACTGAACTCGAATGGTCCTCTTGTTTTCCGTACTATCGACAACAGTCATAGCCAAATACTTGCATTCCATACACAGTATCTGCTTTGAGGACTGGTGTACCTTATCTGTTACTGTAGCTGGCGTTATCACCGTGCTCTTGTTATGGCTAGCCTCAGGATTTGGAATTTCCCTACAGTAAAAAATGGTTCAAATGGCTCTAAGCACTATGGGACTTAACATCTGAGGTCAGCAGTCCCCTAGACTTAGAACTACTTAAACATAACTGACCTAAGGACATCACACACATCCACGCCCGAAGCAGGATTCGAACGTGCGACCATAGCAGCAACGCGGTTCCGGACTCCCTACAGTAGAATTGTTGCTTTTTCCGAAGCACGTGGATGAGAACCCAGTTTTCGCCACTTCAGAACATCTGCTTCTTTTCGGCGTTGTAATTCTGCGCCTCTCTCGTACCAAGGCTGCCGAAAAGCAGACAGCGAGCATTGCGCCCACTCCTCTACGTAACGCGCCGTGGCGGAAGTGTTTACGCTGCTGCCTCAGGGAAGCCAAACAGTGGCTGTCGCCGCGGTGCATGCCGGGAGCTGTTGTCAGCTGACTTCAAACACTTGCATTCCTCGCGATCCGACGCTCAGCGCGTTCTACTGGCAACTACTTGCAGCTCTTTATAAAGCCTGCTGCATCACACTTACTGTTACACGCCCGTTCATTGTCCAAGGCTTGAGTGTGCCAGACAATGAGACTTCAGTTTCCTCAATATTTTATCAGATGAATAGGCAGCAGGCTAATATCTGTAATGCTACTTAACACTGAACATTGCGTGGATATTATCAGACTTTCCGTGAACGTGATCTCCCTCGGTCTGTCTTCCGGACACATCTGATTTGCACTGGATATTTCATCACATATAACTTGAGGTAATCACTATCATTTCAAATGCATAACATTTACTTATCTGAGGGGTTCTCGCACATAAAATCAACTGCGTCCGGATTTTAATAATTTTTTTAGTTGTGACGCCAGGTGCTAATAAAATCACTTGGTTTAAATTGTTGGCAAGTTCCGTAGCGCAGCAGATTCCTAGCCGAAGTTGGCCCAGGTTCGATTCCGGACGAGCTGTAGGGTTTCTTCGCTCAGGCTGGGTGTTGTGTTGTTCTTAAGTTAGTATCGTCGTAACTGACAAGAAACTCGTCTCCAATACATTGTCTTATCGTCTTTCCATTAATGAGAAGGCTGAATGAGCATGAACCGAAAGCCAATAAAAAACAAAAATGTTGCATTGATGATTTTTGCTGCAGATCGCTATGATGCAAAATGTATCAATAGATTTCAAAATATTTTACATTTTCTCAGCGAAAATGTTGCTACAAGGCGACCTTTTACATAACTGGAATTTCACTTTAATCCTTACCTACAGTAACAATTAACAGATATTATCTATTCTGAAACTTATCTCTGGAGTAGGGTTTGCCAGGCGTAAATTATTTCATTTAATTTTATATTTATGAATTCTTCTTTTGTTCTCAAATTATGAACGTTCCTTCACAAACACTTTGCAACAGATTAAATATTCTGTGATGCTGTTGCTAGTATTCCCAGTTTTGGACTCTTGCCCACATATGATTAGAAGATATCTGCTGGATATTACCATTACTGCATATTTCTGTGCAATAAGCACCTGGATGCAAGGGTGAAAGTTCCACAAAAAATTATCCCTAATCGAAAGATGCAAACTTCACGATGCTTTCATCACCAAACCCAGGAGTCATACACAGAACTAATGATGCTGAATGCGAGCGTTTGAAATCTGTAAGACATGATGTCTACTTGAAGCTTGATCACCGAGCACTTTGAGAAATATTCAGATTTAAATATTTCGCATGATGACGACATATCATTTCTTGTGTTGTATTGGGGGAGGAAAACTTGTCGATACAGTGTTGGGTTTTTAGCTCTACTGCGGAAGGAGGTCAGGTTGATGCTACGACATATAAAATACTAGATGCCTTTATTACAAATTGAACAAGATGAGAAACTTAACTTTGTAACCATCCACGTCCACAGGAATGTTATGAATATTTATTACTGTCACTGGACATTAATGTATCACTTGATACAGAACAAAATACCAGTTTCTTTCCCCAAAGTACAACTGAATGTAATCTTCCATACCGAGCGACATGGAGCAGTTTATTAACATACTGGACCCGCATTCGGTAGGACGAATGCTCAAACCCGCGTCCGGCCATCATGATTTAGGTTTTTCGTGATTTCCCTAAATAGCTTCAGGAAAATTCCGGGATGGCTCTTTTGAAAGGGCACGGCCGACTTGCTTCCGCAAGTCTCCCTAATCCGATGTGACCGATGACTTCGCTGTTTGGTCCCGTCCCCTACATCAATCAACAAACCAAACTTTCATGCAGAGTTCTAACACAACTCTCGCACTGCTGTTGGCTCGGTAAAGAGATGATGCTGGCATCTTCGGCGATGATTGCGCACTGCGAGTGGCACTGTACCCGGACGTAAATAAGCGAGCTGATGCGGTGACGTATGGGAACACTAGTGAGCGTGTCCACCATTATTCCCCCCACTCTCAGCTTCGTCCGGCTGCGACTATGCTTGCATGTGGTTTCGTTGCGTGGTACCAACGTTGCCTTAGCAGTCGTCCTTTGGACGACACCACACCTTGTGCATAACCGAATCATCTGTCTTTTTTGTTATTGATATACCATTTACCTGTGGGTACTTTTTCTGAACACTATATTCATTGCTCCCTCTTCTTTGTGCCTTCTGTTGGGCTTAATTATGATTCCTACATCAACAGCAAACGTTTTCTCCGTTATTAAAGATACACTCTTGTACACATTAAAACAACTCTCAACATATTGACAGAACCCACTTGAGTACGTACACATTACAGAAGTATATGAAATGTATTGACAGCTTTCAATATGGACTACCATCATCTTTATAGTGGAATGACGATTGTGCTGCAATGGGACTCAAAAGAGAATTTCCCGCTTATATCGAGCGGTCGCCTTATCAAAAATGGTTCAAATGGCTCTGAGCACTATGGGACTTAACTACTGTGGTCATCAGTCCCCTAGAACTTAGAACTACTCAAACCTAACTAACCTAAGGACATCACACACATCAATGCCCGAGACAGGATTCGAACCTGCGACCGTAGAAGTCGCGCGGTTCCGGACTGCGCGCCTACAACCGCTAGACCACCGCGACCAGCGTCGCCTTATCATTCGGCTATATTGACGACATATGGGAGTTTGTGTCTGGCCGTGGCTCGTGTTCGGACAGCGAAATGATAAGGTGACCATTCGCGATAAGTGGGAAATGCGGGTTCGAGTCTCAGTTTGGAACAGATTTTCATTGTCGTCACTGCATTATACAGGTGATGGTTATCCACCTTCGCAACTGCGAATACATTTCATGTATTTCAAGACGGATGTAGTCTCCGCAGTGTCTGTTCCTACGGCCTTTAAGGCTAGTTGACCAAAGCGCACTTGGTCATTCAGTTTCTATATAAATATATAGCAGTAGTTGTTGCAATTATTATGACCATACATTCCACTCTGCACGGATGGCACTACTGCTTTTTAAATATTTTTAGCATGTTGCTGACCACGCAGTTGCAGGGGAAAGACGAGATGAGTTGTCCGTTGCGTACTGGAGCATTGAAAGACAGTTATTAGGAATTGTTAGGAAATATTTTAAAACTTGCAGATACTTGAGAACTGATTTCCTCATGATTTGTAAGTTGAGTAATTAAGTTCTGTTTCTTTTGTTCTCAATCAGAATTCTATTATTGTTAGAGATGCAACGTCACTCATTTCCAGACGACTCTTAATAATTACGAATGGTTTTCACCTGTCGACCCCTCTACCAGGATTTCGTTTCGTTGGACGATTTCGCTGTTGGAGATGTTTCGTCTTGCTACTGTAGTTGCAAAATTTTATGCAATAGTGCTTGGTCAGTAGATGCTGCATAGTATTTTTGATTGCTCGCGCGCTGCCTCGCATTAATTCAAAACCTTTTATTTCAGTATTTTTCTGGTTCAGAATTTGTTTCGTAGCAGTGAAGTTAACAGTTTTGTGTAAGATAGTTGCTTTGTATTTTGTACACTACTGGCCATTAAAATTGCTACACCACGAAGATGACGTGCTACAGACGCGAAATTTAACTTACAGGAAGAAGATGCTGTGATATGCAAATGATTAGCTTTTCAGAGCATTCACACAAGGTTGGCGCCGGTGGCGACACCTACAACGTGCTGACATGATGAAAGCTTCCAACCGATTTCTCATACACAAACAGCAGTTGACCGGCGTTGCCTGGTGAAACACGCTGCTCGCGTTGGTCGAGATCCAATGACTGTTAGCAGAATATGCAATCGGTGGGTTCAGGAGGGTAATACGGAACGCTGTGCTGGATCCCAACGGCCTCGTATCACTAGCAGTCGACATGACAGGCATCTTATCCACATGGCTGTAACGGATCGTGCAGCCACGTCTCGATCCCTCAGTCAACAGATGGGGACGTTTGCAAGACAACAGCCATCTGCACGAACAGTTCGACGACGTTTGCAGCAACATGGACTATCAACTCGGAGACCGTGGCTACGGTTACCCTTGACGCTGCAACACAGACAGGAGCGCCTACTATGGTGTACTCAACGACGAACCTGGGTGCAGGAATGGCAAAACGTCATTTTTTCGGATGAATCCAGGTTCTGTTTACAGCATCATGATGGTCGCATCCATGTTTGGCGACATCGCGGTGAATGCACATTGGAAGCGTGTATGCGTCATCGCCATACTGGCGTACCACCCGGCGTGATGGTATGTGGTGCCATTCGTTACTCGCATTGACGGCACTTTGAACAGTGGGTGTTACATTTCAGATGTGTTACGACCTGTGGCTCTATCCTTCATTCGATCCATGCGAAACCCTACATTTCAGCAGGATAATGCACGACCGCATGTTGCAGGTCTTGTACGGCCCTTTCTGGATATAGAAAATGCTCGATTGCTGCCCTGGCCAGCACATTCTCCAGATCTCTCATCAATTGAAATCGTCTGGTCAATTGTGGCCGAGCAACTGGCTCGGCACAATACGTCAGTCACTACTCTTGATGAATTGTGGTATCGTGTTGACGCTGCATGGGCAGCTGTACCTGTACGAACCAAGCTCTGTTTGACTCAATGCCAAGGCGTATCAAGGCCGTTATTACGGCCAGAGGTGGTTGTTCTGGGTACTGATTTCTCAGGATCTATGCACCCAAATTGTGTGAAAATGTAATCACATGTCAGTTCTAGTATAGTATACTTGTCGAATGAATACCCATTTATCATCTGCATTTCTTCTTGGTGTAGCAATTTTAATGGCCAGCAGTGTATTATTTTCTTTATTGTTACAGCGACAATTAAGACTTGATCACAGGCAGGAATGGACAAGACTATAGAGGTAGCTTCAAATGAAGTGTTCGAAAATTTGAGACGTTGTGTAGAAAATTCTTTTCAGGATAATGATGTCAGGGAACTTTCGAACAATACTGTGAATAATGAGAGTACAAACTATTATTTGTCAATAATGCGTGATTCAATGCAGGGAACTACACTCAATTCAGGCGATCAGAGTACTTTAACAAAATCCGATTTTGATATGAGAGGTATTGCTACTACTCCTAAGGAGCAAAATAATTCTGTTTTCCCTTCTTCCTGTGGTAATATTCTTACTTTTTTTTAAAGGCGCAGTCCTCTGATTGGTTTGATGCGACCCGCCACCAATTCCGCTCCTGTGCCAATCTCCTCATCTCAGAGTAGCACTTGCTACCTACGTCCTCAGTTATTTGCTGGACGTAATCCAATCTCTGACTTCCTATACAGTTTTTCCCTCTACAGCCCCCTGTAGTACTATGGAAGTCATTCCGTGATGTCTTAACACATGTCCTATCATCCTGCCTCTTCTCCTTGTCAGTGTTTTCCACTCATTCCTTTCCTCTCCGGTTCTGCGCAGAACCTCCTCTCATTCCTTACCTTATCAGTCCACATTCGTCTGGAACACCACATCTCAAATGCTTCGATTCTCTTCTGTTCTGGTTTTTCCATTGTCAGTGTCTCACTACCATACAATGCTAAGCTCCAAACGTACATTCTCAGAAATTATTTCCTCAAATCAAGACCTATATTTGATACTACTAGACGTCTGTTGGCTAGGAATGCCTTTTTGGCAATGCTTTTGATATCCTCCCTGCTCCGTCCGTCATTGCCTATTTTACTACCTAGGTAGCAGAATTCCTTAACTTCATCTACTTCTTGGCCATCAATCCTAATGTTAAGTTTCTCGCTGTTCTCATTTGATTGCTTCTCACTACTTTCGTCTTTCTTCGATTTAGTTTCAGCCCATATTCTGCACTTATTAGACCGTTCATTCCATTCAGAAGATCACGTAATTCTTCCTCATCTTCACTCTGGGTAACAATGTCATCAGCGAATTGTATCATTGACATCCTTTCACCCTGAATTTTAATTCCACTCCTGAATATTTGTTTTATTTCCATCATTCCTTCTTCGAAGTACAGATGGAACAGTAGGGGCGAAAGACGTCATCCTTGTCTTACACCCTTTTTAATCCGAACACTTCATTCTTGGTCGTCCACAGCAAAACTCAGGTTTTTCTACAGTTTCTAAAGCGTAAGTCAACAAAACCCAACGTTTTAATTTCACACAACGGACATACGATTAGTGAAACTGAACAGTTCAAGTTTCTAGGTGTTCAGATAAGTAGTAAACTGTCGTGGAAATCCCACGTTCAGGGTCTTGTTCAAAGTCTTAATGCTGCCATTTTTACAATTCGAACGGTATCTGAAGTAAGTGACCATTCGACAAGAAAATTAGTCTACTGTGCTTCTTTTCATTCGCTTATGCCGTATGGTATAATATTAATGGGTAACTCATCTATTTCTAAAAGGATATTTTTTGCTCAGAAACGGGCAGATCGTGCAATAACTGGCGTAAGTTCGCGAACTTCTTGTCGACCCCTGTTCACTTGTCTGGGTATTCTGACATTGGCCTCTCAATATATACACTCCTGGAAATTGAAATAAGAACACCGTGAATTCATTGTCCCAGGAAGGGGAAACTTTATTGACACATTCCTGGGGTCAGATACATCACATGATCACACTGACAGAACCACAGGCACATAGACACAGGCAACAGAGCATGCACAATGTCGGCACTAGTACAGTGTATATCCACCTTTCGCAGCAATGCAGGCTGTTATTCTCCCATGGAGACGATCGTAGAGATGCTGGATGTAGTCCTGTAGAACGGCTTGCCATGCCATTTCCACCTGGCGCCTCAGTTGGACCAGCGTTCGTGCTGGACGTGCAGACCGCGTGAGACGACGCCTCATCCAGTCCCAAACATGCTCAATGGGGAACAGATCCGGAGATCTTGCTGGCCAGGGTAGTTGACTTACACCTTCTAGAGCACTTTGGGTGGCACGAGATACATGCGGACGTGCATTGTCCTGTTGGAACAGCAAGTCCCTTGCCGGTCTAGGAATGGTAGAACGATGGGTTCGATGACGGTTTGGATGTACCGTGCACTATTCAGTGTCCCCTCGACGATCACCAGTGGTGTACGGCCAGTGTAGGAGATCGCTCCCCACACCATGATGCTGGGTGTTGGCCCTATGTGCCTCGGTCGTATGCAGTCCTGATTGTGGCGCTCACCTGCACGGCGCCAAACACGCATACGACCATCATTGGCACCAAGGCAGAAGCGACTCTCATCGCTGAAGACGACACGTCTCCATTCGTCCCTCCATTCACGCCTGTCGCGACGCCACTGGAGGCGGGCTGCACGATGTTGGGGCGTGAGCGGAAGACGGCCTAACGGTGTGCGGGACCGTGGCCAAGCTTCATGGAGACGGTTGCGAATGGTCCTCGCCGATACCCCAGGAGCAACAGTGTCCCTAATTTGCTGGGAAGTGGCGGTGCGGTCCCCTACGGAACTGCGTAGGATCCTACGGTCTTGGCGTGCATCCGTGCGTCGCTGCGGTCCGGTCCCAGGTCGACGGGCACGTGCACCTTCCGCCGACCACTGGCGACAACATCGATGTACTGTGGAGACCTCACGCCCCACGTGTTGAGCAATTCGGCGGTACGTCCACCCGGCCTCCCGCATGCCCACTATACGCCCTCGCTCAAAGTCCGTCAACTGCACATACGGTTCACGTCCACGCTGTCGCGGCATGCTACCAGTGTTAAAGACTGCGATGGAGCTCCGTATGCCACGGCAAACTGGCTGACACTGACGGCGGCGGTGCACAAATGCTGTGCAGCTAGCGCCATTCGACGGCCAACACCGCGGTTCCTAGTGTGTCCGCTGTGCCGTGCGTGTGATCATTGCTTGTACAGCCCTCTCGCAGTGTCCGGAGCAAGTATGGTGGGTCTGACACACCGGTGTCAATGTGTTCTTTTTTCCATTTCCAGGAGTGTATATTCTTTACTGTCGTCTCTTGTTAACAATATCAGCTTATTCCAAGAATTAGCTGCTTTCACTCAGTTAATACTAGGTAGAAATCCAATGGGGTGTAAGGTACAGTGAAGCGACTCTAACAGCCTCTCCTGTACAAATGTCAACCTCACCTACCCGAGTTGCAGCTAAGGATTGCTGCACGGTACACCCTGTTATTGCTAACGAGGCTCTGACGACCGAGTGTTTCCCGGGATAAGGAAACGCCCCCTATCAAGTGCCAACGGTCTCAAAGAGAGCGGATGAGCGGATAGAGGCAGGGCACTCTCTTGTCCTTGGAGTGAGAAATTGCTCCTAAAGGCGGAAGAACTTCACAGTCAACGGCATAGGATGGAGAAGGCAACGGGAAACCACTCCATTAAAGATCACTCAAGATATCCCAAGAATCAGTAGCGCACCATGCCAGAATCTTCTGTTAAACATAAATCCGGAGTAATAGTCCCCCAATCGGATCTCCGGGTGGGGACAATGGAAGGTCAGGCAAAGTTGAAGAATACACTAAAAATAGCAACATGGAATGTAAGAACACTCCTCCAATGCGGGAAATTAGAGAACCTCAAACTAGAGATGGACAGAATGGGAACAGACATAATAGGAATATCTGAGATGCGATGGCCTGAACCAGGAGACTTCAGATCAGGAAATTATCGTATCATTCATACAGGTACTAACCAAGGAACAACTGGAATCGGTGGAGTTGGAATAATTCTAAAAGGAAAACTCGGGAATCTAGTCACAGGATATGTGCAATTTAACTCTAGGATAATACTAGTCAAAATTGGAACCAAACCAAAGAACACGGTAATAGTACAAGTCTATATGCCGACATCGGCAGAAGAAGACGATGTAATAGAAACAGTGTATGAAGACATCAACAAAGTTATAAATTATGTTAAAGGTGAAGAGAACTTAATTATAATGGGAGATTGGAATGCTAGTGTTGGAGAAGAGAAAGTTGACGGAATTGTAGGGAAATATGGTCTAGGAGATAGAAACGAAAGAGGAAGCCGGCTAATTGAATTTTGTGCCAAAAACAAGTTGGTCATAGCGAACTCCCTTTTCAACCACCATAAAAGAAGAAGGTACACGTGGAAAGCCCCAGGAGATACTAGAAGACACCAAATCGACTATATATTAGTAAAATCGCGTTTTAAAAACCAAATCAAGGATTGCAGAAGCTACCCGTCTGCGGATATTAATAGTGATCACAACCTTGTAATGATGAAATGCTTACTCAAACTCAAGCGATTAGAGAGAAAAACGAACAAAGTATGGAACAGAGATAACCTAAAGTCTGAAGAACTAGTGATCCCTTATGCACGGAAAACTGATGAGATGGCATCAAACATTATTCCCGGGAGTACTAACGAGGAGTGGAAACAAATCAAAGAAGGCATACATAAAGCAGCAGAAGAATTTATTGGGAAAGCCAAACCTGTAAACAGGAAAGAGTGGATAACACCTGAAATAATTTGTCTAATGGAAGAAAGAAGACTATACAAAAATGCCTCTGACGAGCAAAGCGAAAACAAATATAGAAAGCTTAGAAACCAAATAAACAGAGAATCTAGGAAAGCAAAAGAAAATTACCTCAACAGCATTTGTAAAGAGGTGGAGGAAAACATGGTTAAAGGAAAAACTGACTTGGCCTACAGAACAATAAAACAAAACTTTGCTAAACGGAAAGTAAAATCTTCAGGAACTATAAAGAACAAAGAGGGCAAGGTACTATTTGGATATGACACGCTGAAGAGATGGCAAGAATACATTGAAGAGCTATATCAAGGAGACCCTCTAACAGATAATATGATAGAATTAAGCGAAGAAGTAGAGAAAGAAGAACTAGGGGACACAATTCTGAAAGATGAATTTGAAAAAGCACTAAAAGAACTACCAGATAAGAAAGCGGCAGGTGTTGATGATATACCTTCTGAACTAATTAAGAAATCAGGAGACAAAATGAAAGCTACATTACTGCAACTCATACAGAAAATATACAAAACAGGTGAAGTTCCTGAAGACTATCAGAAATGCATCATATTCCCCATACCTAAGAAAGCATCTACTATGGACTGTGAAAACCATCGAACACTCAGTCTTCTTTCACACGCATCAAAAATTCTAATAAGAATAATTTTGAAAAGAGATGAAAACCAATTGAATAGCACTCTAAGTGAAGACCAATTCGGTTTTAGAAGCGGTGTAGGGACGAGGGAAGCAATCTTATCTTTAAGACTAATAATTGAGAAACAAATTTCCAAAAACAAACAAGTATTTATAGCCTTCGTAGACCTCGAAAAGGCATTTGACAATGTTGTATGGCCAGAAATGTTTAGAATTCTGAAGAAGGCTGGTCTGAAATATAATGATAGAAGGATAATCTTTAAAATATACCAAAATGAAACAGCCTTAGTTAAGAAGGAAAACAAAGAAGAAACAGCAAGAATAAGGAAAGGAGTGAGACAGGGATGCCCACTATCTCCAGTAATTTTCAACGCATATATCCAAGAAGCAATAGACAAAATAAGAGAGAATATTGAAGTAGGAATAAAACTTAACGGAATGAAAATAGATATGTTGCGATATGCAGATGATATCGCCATAATTACAGAAAGGAAAGAAGATTTAGAAGCCGCACTCAATGAAATGGAAAACACCTTAAAAGAACAGTATGGAATGAAAATAAATAAGAAAAAGACTAAAGTGATGGTGAGTGGCGCCCTGAACTACAATGAACCCATACGAATAACAATAAAGGGAGAGAAACTAGGGCAGGTTACAGAATTTAACTACTTAGGTAGCAAAATAACAGCAGATGGAAGGAGCAAAAGTGACATTAAAAACAGAATACAACTTGCCAAAATAGCATTCAATGGAAAAAGAAACTTACTGACGAGTAGAAATGTTAGTTTAGACGTAAGAAAGAGAGTCATGAAAACCTATGTGTGGAGTACAGCCCTTTACGGATGTGAAACTTGGACTAGTGGAAAAGAAGAAAAGAGAAGATTAGAGGCATTCGAAATGTGGTGCTACCGGAGAATGGAAAAAATCAGCTGGCGAGACAAGGCTACAAACGAAGATGTCCTCAGAAGAGTGAAAGAAAACAGATCTCTTTGGCGAAATATACAGAAAAGAAGAATAACCTTCATAGGTCACATTTTACGGCATAACAATTTCATTAAGAGAATATTAGAAGGAATCATTGAAGGAAGAACTCGCCGAGGACGACCTAGATTAAGCTACATTCAACAAGTAATAAATGACATCGGGTGCCAGACCTATGCAGATATGAAGAAGAAAGTTGACAAAAGAACGGAATGGCGTGCTGCTGCCAACCAACCTGTGGGTTGATAACCGAAGAAGAGAGAAATCCAATTTGCATGTGGATCGTACTTCCTTAACTCTTGTGCAGAAAGGTGTGCAGTATACTACTGCATTCATTATCAATAAGCTGCCAATAGAATTCAAAAATCTTAGAAGTAGCCGACCGGGGTGGTCGAGCGGTTCTAGGCGCTACAGTCTGGAACCGCGTGACCGCTACGGTCGCAGGTTCGAATCCTTCCTCGGGCATGGATGCGTGTGATGTCCTTAGGTTAGTTAGGTTTAAGTACTTCTAAGTTGTACGTGACTGATGACCTTAGAAATTAAGTCCCATAGCGCTCACAGCCATTTGAACCATTTTTTCTGCGCAGTTGTAAGTAGGCTGTTAGGTTTTCTTATTGGTAACGCCACGTAGCGCTCTCTATGAAAATCACTGGCTGTGCTGTGTCTGGGTGGCATTGTTGTAATATTCGCTATTGTACTGTTGGGCAGCTGGATGTTAACAGCGCGTAGCGTTGCACAGTTGGAGGTGAGCCGCCAGCAGTGGTGGATGTGGGGAGAGAAATGGCGGAGTTTTGAAATTTGTAAGACTGGATGTCATGAACTGCTATGTATATTATGATTTTTCAACACTATTAAGGTAAATACATTGTTTGTTCTCTATTAAAACCTTTCATTTGCTAACTATGCCTATCAGTAGTTAGTGCTTTCTGTAGTTTGAATCTTTTATTTAGCTGGCAGTATTGGCGCTCGCTGTATTGCAGTAGTTCGAGTAACGAAGATTTTTGTGAGGTAAGTGATTTGTGAAAGGTATAGGTTAATATTAGTCAGGTGCATTCTTTTGTAGGGATTTTTGAAAGTCCGATTGCGTTGCGCTAAAAATACTGTGTGTCAGTTTAAGCACAGTCATGTATACTTTTTCTAAGGGGACGTTTCATATGTCGACCCTTAGCCGAGGATACCTCACTGGAATCTTCTGATTTTTTTCTTGTAGTTTGTGTAATTACTGTAGCTATTGTTTATTGCTAGCGCGTAATTATAGAGAGAATCTCCTTTGTAGCTGCAGTCTTTCATTGTTGTTGTGGCATGCATGTAGATTTGCACCAAGTATTTCGCAGCTGCGCTTGCAATTAACTAGATATTATTTTCAGTGCTATGTTAATGTGTTTTCTTATTTTGCTCTTCAAATTGTGCTTTTCTGTGTTGTGTGAAATATTGTGACAATAATGGCGTGTGAAAAACGTAATACTAGGCTCCAAAGTAAACTGAGAAATGACAGTGAAGACGAAAGCAGTGTGTTAGCGCCGCCGAGTAATGAATTAACTAATGTTCAAAGTAGTAATTAGGTAATTGTGCATAGGGAAATGGAGCGGGCTGCAAATAATGGTATAGGCAGTGAAACAATTAGTGAACAGGGAAGCATTATCGATCGATCGGTCGGCAACAGCTCGCCTCAGGAATCCGAAATAACAGGACACAATCTCGCAAATACTGTAGATTCAGGTTTTGCGTCCTCACCGTTTTCTCAAATAAGTCAAGACACATTTTCTGCTTGTCAAAATGTGAATGTTGCCGGTGCAAATTCACTGCCGAAAAGTACTGAGGAACATGTTTCAGACACCAGTGCATTGTTATTACAATTAATACAACAAATGGGACAAACACAGCAAAAGCTTCAAAAGTTGGACACAATGGAACAAAATCTTCGAAAGTTAGACACAGTGGAACAAAATCAGAAACAAACACAGCAAAAGCTTCAAAAGTTAGACACAATGGAACAACACCAGAGACAAACACAGCAACAGTTAGACGCAATGGAACAAAATCTTCGGAAGTTAGGCACCACACTTGAACAAACACGTGAAGATTTAACTACTGAGTTACATAACATTGAATCGAAATGTCAAAAAGTCTGTAATGACGTAAAAACACAAATTTGTGAGCATTCCCAACCTATTTTTTCGCGTCTTGAAAATGCATTACAGAATCACGAAGCAGCCATAAAAGAACTGCAAACCATTGTTCATGAAAATCATGAGACCTTGTGGGATAAAATTGACTCAGTTGCATCTACCAATTCGGTTACGCAACTTGCAAAAACTCAGGAAAACTTAAAGGACACAGTAGATACGATTTCAACACAAATGGACACTCTGAAACGTGGTTCAGAAAAACACTCAGAGGAAATAATTTCACTATCGGATAAAGTAGCCGAACTTTCAGATCAGTTCACTAACTTATCTACAAAGGTAGATGATGATCTGAATGACACAAGACATGTAACCTTCACGGACACTGAAGAGTATGAACAAATTAGAAAATTCAAACAAAATCAAAATCAAATCAATACACAGCACAAAAGAGAAATCCGGGAAGTACAAGATCAGTTGACACAGGTAATACAAGAATTACATATTTCAGAGGACACTCGCACTCCAGTACGGGAAGAGGGACATAGAAATACGGAACAACCACAAAATAATAACACAGAACATTTCGGAAATTATGAAAGAAATTGGCAAGGTGCACCGAATTTTGAAATGGAACCGCCGAAACGACGTAACACTGACCGATATGCGACTCGCCGACATGATGATTTTGACTATAAGCTGTTCATTACTACACGTAAATTTAAAACATTTAAGAATTCTGGCAACGACATTCATCCAAAAGCGTGGCTCCATCAATTCTCTCATTGTTTTCCTCCCAACTGGTCATTAGGGCACAGATTAGAATTTATATGTGGCTATTTAGAGAATGAACCAGCTGTAAGAATGCGATCGGTCATTCACGATTGTCACAGTGAAGGAGAATTTTACCATGCCTTCCTCTCAGCATATTGGTCTCAAGCTACACAAGACCGAGTAAAACATAGCATCATAATGATGAAACATTTCGAACAATCTGAATTTTCCAGTCTTGTGAAATATTTTGAAGACATGTTGCACAAAAATCAGTACCTGTCAAACCCATACAGCCCCTCAGAATTCATCTGCATTTACTTAATCAAATTACCTGAACATTTACGACATATTATTTTGGCTGGACGTTGCAAGACGACATTGAAGCTTTTCAGGGACTCTTACAAGAATTAGAAATTGACACTGACAATCGTGGAACGCGAAAACAGGTACACAACAATTAAAGGTCACATCCGTCGCAATTCTACGACGAAAGAAATAATAACTGGACAAGACAAGGCTATTCTCACAACACAAATTGTGACCAAAACAGACACCACCCGTATGACAACCGTTGGCAGAGTAGTAATAATTACAGGGAAAGATCACCTCTCCACGGTAGTAACTATCACAGAGACAATCAGAGAAACAGACAATTTGGGAACCAAAATAATTATTATCAAGGGAGACAGATTAACTTTCGGCGCAACGGTCCAGCGCGCAGTTACGATTCAGGGAGAAATTCTCCACCACGTGACCGACAAGAAAGAAACAATGGAATCTACCGACATGACGACAGACGATATGATGGTAACGACTGACCTGAATTGCATCAGAACTGGCGGGATTCAAATAGAGCAGGGCCTTCTCGACAAGGTAAATTTGTAGAAGTTAGGACTCCAAATCCCAATAACGACGCGCGCCAACAAAGACACAATAGGCAATGACTCATACCGCTGGCAGCCACAAAACGTACTTCTGAAACTGACGACGCAGCTGCCGTAGCTAGTAATTACGTAAAAATGGAAGACATTAGGGACGTCTTACTCCATGAACAGGACGTAAAACATAGCAACATTGCATATCCTGTGATTCACATTACAGTAAATGACGTAAAATCTACGGCATTACTTGACTCTGGCAGTCCCATTTCAGTAATTAGTGTAACAGCCTTTAGCAAATGCTACAAATCGAACGATTGCCCCACACTTCCGTTATGTAAGATTAAATTACAAGGTGCAATCATTGGAAAAAGTGTAAATGTACGCCAACAAACCAACTTGGAATTCTTTTGTGAAAGCCACAGCTTCTCTATGAACTTTCTTATTGTTCCATTATTGTCGACGGAAATTATATTGGGAGTAGACTTTTTGAATGAATACAAAGTAATCTTAAACTTTCACGATGCTGAAATAAGTTTAGAGAAAGAAGGTAGGTCAATAGCTTTGAAATTTGAAGATTGGCTCTCAAACCATGACGAGGAAATTAATCGGCTTTACCTTCTGTTAGACAACAGTTCGGAATTTTCTACGGAACTAGATACTAACAATCACTCTGCAAGTACTGTCAGGGATGATATCGACGGCATATTTGAAACTAATGAGTTAATTCACAATAAAATTCAAACAATTGAGAATTGTAATGACACTGATAGTCAGGTCCTTTTTGAGATTTTACAAGCACATTCTACAGTTTTTACTCACAAAACAGAAACAATCAAGGGATTTCAATACCAATTTCGTGTCCGTCAGCATACTAAATTTTGTGTTAGACCATACATAATTCCGGCACACTATAGGGACCGTGTTAGAACAGAAATACAATCTATGCTTGACAAGGGCATTATTGAACCTGCAGTAAGCTCATACAACAATCCATTACATGTTGTTGAGAAGAAAAATGGATCGATCAGGCTTGTCTTAGATTCGAGACAAATCAACACTATCATTATTCCTGAAACAGACAGGCCGCAAACGTTGGAAGAACTTCTCCAAAATTTTAATGGTGTAAAAGTGTTGTCTTCTGTTGATCTCAGATCCAGCTTTTATCAGATCGAACTTCATCCATAATGTAGAAAATACACAGCTTTCCTTTGTTTCGGCGTTTGTTATCAGTTTCGGAAACTTCTTTTTGGTTTGAACATTTCTTCAGCAGCATTCATTTGCGGGTTAAATTCCATATTACCTGAGTTCTTAAAACGTCACATCACCTTATATGTGGACGATATTCTGATAGCAGAAGCCTCATGGGAACAACACAATCGCATCCTCAACAGCGTGTTACATATTTTTGCAGAATCTGTAATTACAGTTTACTTGGAAAATTCTGGATTCGGTAGGTCAAAGGTGAGGTTTTTGGGACATATTATTTCTTCTGAAGGCATTCAGCCGGATCCTGAAAAGTTAGAAGCAATCAGAGCCATTCCAGTTCCATCCACAAAAAAACAAGGCTGCAGTTTTCTAGATCTCGTAAATTTTTACCGTTGTTTTCTGAATATGCATATTCTTGTTACACCAAAACTTTGTTCTCTCACTGGAAAAAATACTATTTGGAAGTGGGACGAACAAGCACAGTTGGAATTCAATTCTTTGAAAGAATCGCTACTTAACGCGCCAATACTAGCTCATCCAGATCTATCACAAGATTTCTGCCTTAGCACGGATTCTTCTAAAGTCGGTCTTGGTGCCCATTTATTTCAAGAAGCCACAGAAAATGACACTACTGTTCAGAAAACCATTGCTTTTGCTAGCTGAGTGCTAACAAAATCTGAAAAAAATTATTCCGTTACTGAATTAGAAGCTTTAGCTATCGTTTGGGCATTTAACAAATTCCGTTTCTTTCTTTCTGGTAAGCACGTAAAAGTATACAGTGATCATCGTGCATTACAATTTCTTATGTCTTCAAAATTAAATCATGACAGGTTAAAACGTTGGGCATTGTTTCTGCAAGAATTCCACTTCACAATAGTCTACATTCCCAGCAAGGAGAACATTGTTGCGGACGCACTGTCACGCACACTGGCTGGGCTTGAGAAAAGTAACACAGAAGGCAACCTCGAGAAAAATTTCAGTATTCTTTACATTTAGAAAGTCGCCTTTGAAAACTTCATCACCACATCTTTAAAGGACATTGCTCATGAACAAGATAAAGATCCGATTTGGAAAGACATCAAAAGTAAATGGCATGAAAAGACACACACTCAGATTCGGCATTATTACCTGGTTAGAAACAAAATACTCTTCAAACGCTGCACTGTTGATGACAAGCTATGGGTACTTTGCATTCCAGAGGATTTTGTCAATAAGCTCATTTGGTACATTCATTTCAGCTACGCACATTTTGGTCCACGAAAATGTTATCATATTCTTCTAACGACTTGTTATTTTAACAATATGGAAAAGAGAATTCGAAGAGTCTTGTCTATTTGTAAACTTTGTCAAAAGGCGAAACCATCTACTATCTCACATCGTGCTCCATTGTTTCCTATTATTCCTTCTAAATTAAAAGAATTTGCTGCTGTTGATCTCTTGGGACCGCTTGTCAGAACATCTAATGGATTTTCGTACGTTCTAGTCGCTGTTGAACTTACTTCAAAATTTGTTTCTTTCACACCGTTACGTAAAGCCACTGGACGGTCTGTATCCAACGCCTTTGTTAAAAATTTCTTATGTGAAGTTGGACACATTAGTAAAGTCATTTCAGATAACGGACCGCAATTCAGATCTGCTGTTTGGTCACACATGCTTTGGAATCATAAAATCAAACCTGTTTTTATTTCATTGTACTCACCACATTGTAACCCATCTGAACGGATTATGAAAGAAATCAATAAGCTTTGCAGACTTTATTGTCACAGAAAGCATCAGCATTGGGACAGATATTTACACTTATTTCAAAATGTGCTGAATGAAACGCCTCATGATTCCCCTGCTTTACCAACTACTCTTGTACTGAAAAATGAAGAACCACCGAACAGAATCAGAGAGCTTGTACCTTTTTCGAATACATGTAAACTTCGACACAAAGACATAATTGATTTGGCTCTTAAAAATATAAAATCTGCAGCAGACAAAAGGAGAAAACCACACGGTAAAGCAAATGCAAAGAAATTATATATTGGTCAGAAAGTTCTCATTAAAGCTCATTCATTGTCACATAAGAAGAAACACTTGAGTCACAAATTCTTTCTAGTTTACAATGGACCTTACAGAATCCGATGTATACCACATGATAATTGCGTTGAAGTTGAAACTCTGCGTACTAGGAAGAGTAAAGGTTTACACCACATTTCACATGTAAAACCGTTTATTGAAAGATAATCTGCTTTTTTAACTTTGACTTTGCCATATAACTTTTCACTTCACATTTCTAGTATGCATTGTCGGACTTAGAAACTGTTACCATGCAACAATGTTTGAAGTTAAATATCCAATCAAGAACCAAGAGAACTTATTTAAACAGAAATTACGAATGCACTGTTATAGTGAACAGATGTCACAGTGTTATTGTGTGTACATTGTTGCTTGTTAGTGGCACGATTACATAACGACTATAAGGCTTACATACTTAGAACATATACTGGTACTGCTAATGAGATTTTAATGCAACATTTTGGTTTACTTGAAAATACATTCTGGATTTAAAGTACTTTCTGTGAGATACCAGATGAGACAGTGGTTAGTTTATGTGACAGCTACACGATTTTATCATGATGCTACTAATGAGTGACAATTTACAATGTTGCTTTTGCAGTGTTTCTGTTTTATATCTGCACAGTTTTTCTGTATTATTCTGGAAAGTAAAACATGTTTTAGTAGTAACTTTTGTGGTATAGCTGTAGCACAACAATACGTTACAGCACAGTACTTTCTTCATCACGGCAATAAGCGTAATAACTAAGATATCCATACGCAAAGCATTTCACTTTTGTTTATCATGAGGTAAGTACATTGGCTTCTGCAGAACTTAGCTTTCGGAGGACAATAACTACGACACTTCCACAGAGATTATCTTACAGCAAGATGCACATTTAGCGCTACAGGACACGTATTTGAGTGATTAATTTCGAACTTAAATCATTTATTTTTAAAGATATTTGAAGTACAATGATACAAAGGTTTTCCGTGATACATTTCATTCCATTGCTGTAATCTGTAACACCTGAGGGTATAATTACATTAATCCTCAGGGGGGTACACGCTTACATTGTGTACCATGTGTTTGGCAAGCACAAGGAGCCCTAGCTAATATGGTATTTGCTTATAGAACTTTACACATCGGTACCATATTTCTCTAACACACAAATTACACAGCTATCTGATCATTCAACTGAGAGACATGAGTGACACATGTTTACGCAATTACACAGTTGGATAACTTCACACTTATGAAACTGTATTTTGTCTGTACTGTGTGAACTGTTCATATTTTTTCGGAACCATTGTGATACTATGATAGCTTTGAATGATGTATTTGGTAAGGGAGCATGATTTTAAAGTACGGGTGAGGTAGATGACGCTATTGAAATGAGCAGAGAATTTTTTTTGGTTTTGACATTATTGCAGAAAGCTACGACGTTTTTGAGATTTGACTGAGGTGTTATGATGTTATTTTTACGACGACGATGTGTATTATGCTGTTGAGGTATGTTTATGATCAGTGAGATGATGCTACCATATATGAGGAATTTGATTATGCTACGTATTTATTATGATGAAATATTGAAGAAGTGTTGACGAATACGTATATGAATAATGAGTAGTGGTTTGGGACTCTGATTTGTGGAAAAGGATGTTGGAAACCAAGAATCGTACTTTAAGAGTTATGAAATGTGTGTAAAAGCACGAATGTATCACAATGCCGACGAAAACTTTTTTAACACTGTTTTATTCATAGGATTTTGTTTCTACATATTTGCAACGCAAATTCTCGACCTGTGAAAGTTTTTATGGGAGATTGTCACTGTAATGCAAACTAGTGTTGTAAATATTTCAGTAAGAAAGTTAAGTGACCACCTTCACGTAATGAGTCATGGGCACCCGGCTGCGTGACAGTCGCCTGGAAAAAAGCCATTAGTGTGTGCCTTTCAGAGGCACAGGTGAAAAAAAAGAAGGGTCCTCGCTATTGACATTCCTTTGTAGAAAGCATCGCAAATATGACACGCTCAAACTTGAAAACATATGATAACACTGTGGAGCTCTTAATTTATGATATTTGCTGAAATGCCTAATGAAATGACGAGAAATATTGTTATGTCTATACACCTGATTATGACTATTGTCTTTCTAGTTGAGAGATTTTTTTTACTACCTTATGAAATGCCATATGCCTAATGAATGATGTTTCATGCTTTCCTTTGTACATATTTGCTCATTTTCTTTAATATCTAGTTTCTAGCTGCACTGCAGCATTGGTTATTATAAAATTTAATAGATGTACTAATATCACTATTTTCTGTCTACAGACCCAGTAAAGAATACATTTATGATGTACTTTCCTAGAAAAGAGAGCACAAATAGACATTTCCCATCACAGGAATTGCATAAATAATTTTTTTAGTGACTTGGTAACTTTTTTGCAGAGTAAGTTTTTGTGATGCATCACTCTAGTGTTAAGATGTGACATAGGTATTAAACATGGCCATTTTAGTGTAATATTTTTTCTGCTTGCGCTTTGTCATGTTTAGGTATAAGTTATTTCATTTCCTGCTGCTGTTTGCCAGGCATAGTGCTATTAAATTTCACTTTACATTACTCTGTTAAGCCAGTTTTACTACTGATTTATTTTTCTTGTTTGCTGCTCATTGCCTTATATTAGTTGTAATATTGCTGCTTGCTTTGCCAATTAGCATTTTTTTGTCATTGCTGCTTGTGTTAATTGTTTTGTGCTGCTGCATTGCCTCGTCCCTTAGTTTAGCATCTGAGCTCAGTAGATTTAAGTTAGCTTAAGATGGGGTAGGCTATGTAAGAGAACGAGTTGTGATGAATTGGAAGAAATGCATTGAGAAGCTATAAGAATATGGTTTGGCCAAAAAAAAAGTATTTTGAAAGAGGATATGAACAAAAAAGTAGGGTTTAGAGACAACAAGTTTAGGTAGGATTTTCTTGGAAATAAATGATGTAAAATAATGGAAAATAAATAATGAGGTAAGAAATACGTGAACATATAAATACAGAAAGCATGCTTGGATAGGATGTTTTGGTGAAAACAAATGTTGAAATAAGACGAAAGATCTATGGAATGAAGTTTTGGGTTGGACTGCAGTACCAAATGTTACACTGAAAATGAACCCTGTCATTCCTTTTGTATTATTCCGCTATGTGTTTATGTATCCTTGTGTATTTGTCTTTTTTCCTGTCTTTATGTGTTTAGCTAATAAGATTTATGTTGTAGAATTTTTCAAATACTATGTTATTTTCTCTGTAAAGATGTTTAGACATTATTTATTCTGTTCTGTTTCAATGCTCATATGTGAAATTAATGTTTCGAAAACTATTCTCATTATATTATATATTCACTTATGTCATAATTCCTGTAACACTGATGTATCTGTTTATTTCTATTCTTTTGTAAAGCCTGTACTACTACAAATTTATGTGTATTGTTATGTTCTTTAATAATGTATTTTGTACCTTTGTTATTGTATTCTCATGTTATAAAATTGTAATTGACACCAGTTCATCAAATTTCTGCTGGTCATAGTATATGCAAAATATGTGAGAAGTTGGGACTGTTAGTGTTTGCACGTGTGTTATAATTCAGCAAGGGACTGGATAACAGCATTGCTGGTTCTAAGGACAATTCCAAAAACTTTGTGAGTGCACAAGTGGTGGTTATGGACTTGCTATATTCTCTGCAAGACTCTTCGATGGTGATTGTGCACATGCACAGTCGCGACATATGGCTGCTCACCATCTCTACAAGGACTGCAGTGGGTCTGCACCTCTGGTGGCCCACCAATACCGTAATCTCTACCAGGACTACAGTGGGTCAGCTCTGTGATGACCTACCTACCAATATTCTTCAAAACGTTGAGTGACTCTGCTGTGGGTTTGCTCTGTTGTGGCCCATTACCTGTCAGCATGTCAAGAGTCAGCACTGTCTTTCCATTGGAAGGACAACACTACTTCTTCAAGACTGCATGTAATTCCACTACTTCCGTGTGCATTTTATTTTACTACTCAGACTTTGAGAAAAACACTGCAATTTTACTGTGATGAATGATCAGGACTGTTTTTTTGGACTGTGAGAAAATTTTAGCGTTTACCAACATTGTATCAATAAGTGTGTGCATTTGATTTCTTTGTTATTGTAATTATGAAAAAATTTTAACAAATATGTATCGGCCAGTGCCCAAAGCAATTTGTAAAATTTTTTGTGGGGAGCATGGGGGCTATGTAAGTAGGCTGTTTAGGTTTTCTTATTGGTAACGCCACGTAGCGCTCTCTATGAAAATCACTGGCTGTGCTGTGTGCAGTCTGTCGCTGGGTGGCATTGTTGTAATATTCGCTATTGTGCTGTTGTGCAGCTGGATGTTAACAGCGCGTAGAGTTGCATAGTTGGAGGTGAGCCGCCAGCAGTGGTGGATGTGGGGAGAGAAATGGCGGAGTTTTGAAATTTGTAAGACTGGATGTCATGAACTGCTACGTATATTATAATTTTTCAACACTATTAAGGTAAATACATTGTTTGTTCTCTATTAAAACCTTTCATTTGCTAACTATGCCTATCAGTAGTTAGTGCTTTCCGTAGTTTGAATCTTTTATTTAGCTGGCAGTATTGGCGCTCGCTGTATTGCAGTAGTTCGAGTAACGAAGATTTTTGTGAGGTAAGTGGCTTGTGAAAGGTATAGGTTAATGTTATTCAGGGCCATTCTTTTGTAGGGATTTTTGAAAGTCAGACTGCGTTCCGCTAAAAATACTGTGTGTCAGTTTAAGCACAGTCATGTATAATTGTTCTAAGGGGACGTTTCACAGTAATCCACATGCTTTCAAATAGAAACTTCAGAGTTTCCTCATGGGTCACTGTTTCTATTCTGTCGAGGAGTTCCTTGAAAAATTACGCTGAATCCTATGCTGTTTTGTTGGTTGCGTTTACTTAAGCTTATGGACTGGCTTTTTTTGGATTCATAAACATTTTATTTTATCTGTTATTACTTTATTGTTATAATTTCATGTACTGACAGGATCCATGATCTTGCAGATTTGCTTCTCAATTTGGTCATACGCATCTAGGCGTGTAAATGAAATAAAATAAAATAAAATAATTCCCTCTTGGCTCTTGTACATATTGTATATTACCCGTATCTCCGTATTGCTTATCCCTACTTTTCTCAGAATTTCGAACATCTTGCACCATTTTACATTGTCCAGCCTTTTTCCAGCTCGAAAAATCCTGTGAACGTGACTTGATTTTTGTTTAGTCTTGGTTCCGTTATCAACCGCAACATCAGAATTGCCTCTCTGGTGCCCCTACCTTTCCTAAAGCCAAACTGACCGTCATCTAACACATCTTCAATTCTCTTTTCCATTCTTTAGTATATTATTCTTGTCAGTGATTTTGATGCATGAGTTGCCAAGCTGACTTTGCGATAATTTTCGCACTTTTCGGCTTTTGCAGTCTTTGCAAATGTGTGGCTGACATTTTTCCGACAATCAGATGGTATGTCCCTGACGCACGTATTCTACGCACCAACGTGAATAGTCGTTATGTTGCCACTACCCCCAATGATTTTAGAAATTTTGATGGAATGGTGTGTAGCCCTTCTGCCTTATTTGATCTTAAGTCCTCCAATGCTCTCTTAATTTCTGATTCTAATGCATTTAACGGTGAAATTCCCGTTGCACCCTTAATGTTATCACCCTTGCTTTTAATTTCACCACAGGCTGTTTTGACTTTTCCTATACGCTAAGTCATTCCTTCCGACAACCATTTATTTTTCGATATCTTCACATTTTTCATTGAGGCAACTCGCCTTAGCTTCCTAGCACTGCCTATTTATTTCGTTCCTAAGTGACTTGTATTTCTGTATCCCTAAACATATTTGTACTTCATTCTTTCATCGATCAGCTGAAGTATTTCTTCTGTGACCCATGGTTTCTTACCAGTTACGTTCCTTGTACCTACGTTTTTCATTCCAGCTTCTGTGATTGCCCTTTTTAGTGATGTCGATTCCTCTTCAATCGAACTGCCTGCTGGGCTATTTCCCATCGGAGTATCTATGCCCCCAGAGAACTTAAAGCGTGTCTCTTCATTCTTCAGTGCTTCCATATCCCACTTCATCGCGTATTGATTCTTCCTGAGTTATCTCTTAAACTTCAGCCTACTCTTCATCACTACTACATTGTGAACTGAGTCTATATGTACTCCTGGGTACGTCTTACAATCCAGTATCTGATTTCGGAATCTCGGCTTGACCGTGATGTAATCTAACAAAAATCTTCCCGTATCAACATTGCCTTTTCCAAATATGCCCCCTCCTCTTGTGATTCTTGAACGGAGTATTCGCTATTACTAACTGAAATTTATTACAGAACTCAATCAGCCTTTATCCTCTCCAACTGCAATCCAGTCCCCCACGACTGTTAGATTTTCGTCTCCCTTACGTATCGTATTACCCTTTCAATATCCTCGTATGCTTTCTCTATATCTTCATCTTCAGCTTGCGACGTCGGCATGTATACCTGAACTACCGGTGTCGGTGTTGGTTTTCCTGTCGATTCTGATAAGAACAAGCCTATCACTGAACTGTTCACAGTAACACACTCTCTGTCCTACCTTCCTATTCATAACGAATCCTACTCCCGTTATACCATTTTCTGCTGCCGTTAATATCACCCTGTGCTCATCTGACCAGAAATCCTTGTCTTCTTTCTATTGCACTTTGCTGACCCCCTCAGGTCCCGTGGACACACCGTATGTGTCTTTAGTGCAGTGGTTTCCATTGACTTCTGCATCCTCAAGCTGTTGATCATTGCTGATTCTTTCACCTTTAGGGGCAGTTTCCCACCCCAAAGACAAGAGAGTGCCCTGAACCTCTGTCCTCTCCTCCATCCTCTTTGACAAGGCCATTGACAGTTAATACTAGCTCAACTTGATAGGATTAGAAAATCAAATAATGAAATTAGAAAATCCAAAAACGAACTTCGTGGCGAATCAAAGAATCTAGTAACAGATAGGAAAATAATTTCAAATTGTTTCGGAATGAGATTAATGATAATTTGAATGGTAAATTAGAGGAAATATCAAGCCGTTTGAAATCTCAGGTACATGGGGAACTCAAGCTGATATTAATCATCTTGAGTCCAGACTTGATCATGTACAGTCTGTTGTTATTGTTGAGCTGAAACAGACATCACAACAAGAACTGCAAATAGAGAAATTAGCACAAAAGCCCAGATCACGTAAGAAACAGATTGCCCGATCGCTTGGTCTAGCAGGCAACCCTCGTCAGGGAATGGCCACCAGGCGGCAACAGCGTCACACCCTTACTTCTGGAATCAACCACTAGATGGCACTCCGTTCTGTGAACGCGTGCAGCTTTCCACTATTTGGTGTCTGTGAAGTACAGCTGTTTCTGACATACCGGTGGTAGAGGATCGAGTCGTCATACCGAGGACCTATGAGTATATCAACTGTGGAAGGAGTAGACAAACAAATCCTGAACTAAAAATGTTCAGATTTCCCGTCAAAGATAAAGAAAGGTTACGCGAGTGGATTTTAAATTCAGGAAAATCAATAAATTAGTTACGAGTAAGAATTAATTAAGAGCCATAAGCATTCGATCCTATTTAAATTTTGTCGATGTTGTATTCGATATAACGTGGCAGCCCTTCCTGTACAAGAATCATATCATATAATTTTTAAATGAAATCTTTGCTGCGATTTGGACTTTTTAAAACTGTTTATTCACTTCACTATCGTAATTTTGGGTGAAGAGGCTTTTTTGTGTGCAATGTGAAAACTGAAACCAATATAACATATGGATAACAAAATGCAAAGTATAGTGTGGTAACATTTGGTAAACAATTTAAGAAGCATTACCTTACAAGACCTTTCCCTTGGTACTTGAAAATGGCTCTAGAGCTGAAATCGCAACAGTGAAATAAATGAATAATAGCCGTCATCTAACTGCTAGGTCATCGGTCCCTCAAATCCTGGTATATACTAAAGCGAACGAAGGGAACGAGTGTAAAACCTCGTTTACACTGCTGCAAAAGGGTATTCATAGATAATTCGCCAATGTTCACTGCCATTCGCTTATACTTGTGAACAAGCGTTTATACTGGAATGAAGGGAGGAGAATAGAAGAGAACGAGCATAACATGCAAACTATAGACGCTGCCTATTTTAATTTTTTTTTATCTGTGCGCTAATAATCCTCACACAGCTTTCACTCGAAAACAACACTGCTTATAGTAACAGGTCTGCGCGAGTGCGGATATCCCCAGTAATAACTGTGTTGCAGATAAAAGCGTACGGCTGTTGCGAATATTTGCGGGTTATCTTTAAACTGCACAAAGTAAATTTTTAACATAGTTATGGTTTGCCGTCTGTGACTCTTCAAAGTTGACACCGCCAAAATATGCTCGAAAAACACGCTTTCACTTGTATATTACCGCGTTTGCAGCCCCCTTTCAACAACAATCCAAAATTCATCGTTTTGTGCCACTCTTATATCATTT
Source organism: Schistocerca piceifrons (assembly GCF_021461385.2). Classification (NCBI taxonomy): domain Eukaryota; kingdom Metazoa; phylum Arthropoda; class Insecta; order Orthoptera; family Acrididae; genus Schistocerca; species Schistocerca piceifrons. The sequence goes on from NC_060139.1 coordinate 107,168,349, forward strand.
ACGATAAGTTACATGCAAAGTAAAAGAATTTAAATTTGAAATGACTGTCACTGAAATATGTCCAGCCTTAATTCGCATCATAACCAAGTGCGCATTTTGAAAACTTTCTAGTGTTAACCTGCACGTGGAGATCTTTTTTACCACCATAATCCGTATCGGAAGAGCTGTATAGCAAGGAGGAAATAGACGGCATGGAAGGCGAGTGTAAAACCCTTGCGACTACAATACAGTCTGCATTTAAACAGTAACTCGCGAGAAATGTTTGTGTGTTGCTTTTCATTTATTTCATTTCGTATATGATTGTGAGAAATAAACTTGGTTTGTAGAATTACAGGAGCTAATCTACATTCTTAGATTGAAAACTCGGGAAAAACCACAGCCGATCATGAGCTACAGTCAGCAGTGTGACGAATGCAATTCGCGCGCAGCGCTCTAGCCGAACGCATATCGGCGTCATTCACGTCACCGAAGATACAGCGTTGCCAATTCCGCGACATGGACAGGTCAGTTAGCATTGTAGCGTCGCCTGTGACATCTGTTGACCGACGGGAAAACTATTTTTACGGTTGCCTGTTCCGCCGTAAGGACGGTCAATCTGTTTCTTACGTGATCTGGGGCAAAAGTTAGAGTCTTTACAGTTACATACTAGCACCGAAGTTTCAAAAAATCAGTTGATGATTGTTGCAAAACGTGTCGAAGAATTATCCGAGAGAGTGACGCAAATGAACAATGATTGAGACAAAATATCAGACGATACTCAGGGTTCCGTTCGCTGATACCGAAAAGTTCAGTTTTTGCAATATTTTAAAGAAGGGCAGATGATAACGAATCAGCAAAACAAACGTGACGTAAGAAAGATACAGACACAGCTTACCAATATCGAAGATGAGATCGGTCGGGATGAGGAAGCCAGTAGGTTCAATAATTATCACATTGCAAATCGCAAATAACGTGCTAATTTTGGAAATGCTAATTACTTCTCCTTGAACTTGATATGTATGCAGGACATAATGACTAGAATGCGAGTTACAGTATGAGAGAAAATTCATCTGTTCAGAAAAAAGATGGCTTTGATTGCATACATTTTCTAGCAGTTAAATTACGGGATATATCTTGCTTCCACAATATGGAACAGCAAATTCTTATTGTCTTTGGGAAATGCAAACTGTGGTTAAGGGTAAAACCACTTTCCATTACGCACAGGACGCCAGAATTTAGGATCATTCCTGCGAAACTATGGGAAAAGCAAAACCACCTACCGTAACGCACAGAACATCACTGTTTCCGGTCATTCGGGTGAAATTAAGAGAATTAGCTGTTGTTGACATTTTCGGTCCAGTTACGAGGTATAAACGTGGTCCTTCGTTTTTGAAGCTGTTGAACTTACCTCTAACTTGGTGTAATTCACAAATTTACGGAAAGCTACGGCAAAATCTGTTTCTGTAGCACTCGTAAAAAATTTTCAGAAAAAAGTAGGGCATGTCGACAAAGTAATTTCTGATAATGGCCCACAATTTAGTTTTAATACACGGCTAAAATCTTTGAGACGTAGGAGAATTAAACCAATATTTATATTACGTTTTATGCCATCTTGTGACCCTTCGTAAAGCATTATGGAAGAATTACCTAAACATTGCAGATTGTATTGCTATGTCAACACAGAAATCGGGATTTATACCTATCTGACTTTTTCAAAATATCATTAGTGAATGGTTCTACCATTTTGCCTCCACCCCTTGTATTAAAGAATAAAGTGAAATAATTAATTTAACATTGGAATACATAAAGAAATCCGCAGGAAAAGGAAGAAGCTACAAAATCTACGAGTGAACATTAAGAGGTTACACGTAGGTCAGAAAGTGATGTTCAAGCAGCATCATTCATCTCATAAAGGAAATTCTTTAAGAAGCAAGTTTTTCGTGGTGTATGAACGTCCTTTTCGCATACGGCGAATCGCACATGCAAATATTGTGGAACTGTAAATCATACGCACACATAAATCACGAGGTCTTCATTATGGGTGTCTCAGATGGTGAAGTGCATCTTCTTATTTTAGCTTTCAGCACTATTTCATACTCTTCAACTAATCTGCATATCTGTTAATGTATCTCTTACTGTCACTCTACTTAACAGTGAATTTTGATGAGCTTAGTCCGACAAGGTGATAATACAGTGAAAACAGATTTTTTTTTTCTTTTGCATCTACGTTTGCACTACGACAATATGGGAATGGTAAGCCATTTGTAACAATTTTTATCCAGTTGGTGTTATTCTGAATTAACTGGTGAAGTATCTGATTCAAATTTAATACTTTTATCTAATTTCATGAGTCTGGAACTTTTTTTTTTTGATCTTGATGTAGGAGAGTAGATTTGCTTTGAGGTTCTAAGATAATCATTTTCTTTTTTCTTCAGGAGGATAGTTTGTACATATAATGGAGTGTCTAGTGTCTGTGGTAACTTGTGACATACATTTTGCTTTAACTTTTCCAGACAGAATTTTGTGTTATCTTTGAGGAAAGTGCATGAGATAAATTTTTCTGTCGGTACACATTTTGTGAAGTATGTCATGAATTCTAGAGGTATAACTGCTGACTTTACTTTGAATGACAGACTGTTTACGAGTAGTCCCGAATTGAGAAATGTATTTCTGATGGGCAGTAGTTTAACTGTGGCTCTGCTATTTAGGAAGTATTTTGAAGAGTGATTATTTCAGAGTTGTATGCATACACATGTTGAATCTAGGGAATACTATACGATATAGATATGAAATATGACGAATTTTGCTTTAGTATTGCCATGTGAGGCTTATGGTGTTATTATGGTTTATTATGGTGCAACTATGGTATATTATGGAGCAATAATGGTATATTATGTGAATTGAATTATGATTCATAGGATATTATGCTGAAGGTTAATGAAATATGTTGTTCTGAGGAAGACAGACGACGCATTATAAATGATTTAATGAGGAAGCATTTTTGTAGCTATTTATGGAACAAGACAAGGTAAGGAAAGTGCACTCTTTAAACGAAACAACCCACAGCTATACTAGATATATGGAGGTTCTGTTTGTGCGCACATCATTCAAAGATAGAGTCACAGTTTTATCTTCATAAGAGATTTATTCTGTCATGAAATGATTTCTGAGAGGACAGTACTACTGAAGTTTCGTCGCTACAGATGAAACGTATTATGATGCTAAGAGTTACCAACTGCGGAAAGAAAACGAATTACAATCTGAGATACCAATTATACCTGCTATAAAGATTGCATGTGTGGATGTACCCATCGAGTAATGAGCATGGATTATCTCTCTACTGCTGTATTATGTGAGGTGCGCATGAAATGAAATTTTAGGTGTGCAAATTTGTGGAATGAAATTGTCGCAGTAAAGAAAATTTTCTTTACTACTTATAACTGTTTACACTCATTGTACATTCTTTCTGTGTGTGACGTGACCATAATTGACTTTTTCTTTATTGTAGAAATAATAAAAAGAACACAGAACTCTATGAATTTGTAGGAACCAAACAATGTTTTTTTTTTTCAGATCGGAGTATAACGTATGTAGCCAGCGAGTTAAATTCTAATAATGCAGGTGCAGTAGACTACACTCCTGGAAATTGAAATTAAAACACCGTGAATTCATTGTCCCAGGAAGGGGAAACTTTATTGACACATTCCTGGGGTCAGATACATCACATGATCACACTGACAGAACCACAGGCACATAGACACAGGCAACAGAGCATGCACAATGTCGGCACTAGTACAGTGTATATCCACCTTTCGCAGCAATGCAGGCTGCTATTCTCCCATGGAGACGATCGTAGAGATGCTGGATGTAGTCCTGTGGAACGGCTTGCCATGCCATTTCCACCTGGCGCCTCAGTTGGACCAGCGTTCGTGCTGGACGTGCAGACCGCGTGAGACGACGCTTCATCCAGTCCCAAACATGCTCAATGGGGGACAGATCCGGAGATCTTGCTGGCCAGGGTAGTTGACTTACACCTTCTAGAGCACGTTGGGTGGCACGGGATACATGCGGACGTGCATTGTCCTGTTGGAACAGCAAGTTCCCTTGCCGGTCTAGGAATGGTAGAACGATGGGTTCGATGACGGTTTGGATGTACCGTGCACTATTCAGTGTCCCCTCGACGATCACCAGTGGTGTACGGCCAGTGTAGGAGATCGCTCCCCACACCATGATGCCGGGTGTTGGCCCTGTATGCCTCGGTCGTATGCAGTCCTGATTGTGGCGCTCACCTGCACGGCGCCAAACACGCATACGACCATCATTGGCACCAAGGCAGAAGCGACTCTCATCGCTGAAGACGACACGTCTCCATTCGTCCCTCCATTCACGCCTGTCGCGACACCACTGGAGGCGGGCTGCACGATGTTGGGGCGTGAGCGGAAGACGGCCTAACGGTGTGCGGAACCGTAGCCCAGCTTCATGGAGACGGTTGCGAATGGTCCTCGCCCATACCCCAGGAGCAACAGTGTCCCTAATTTGCTGGGAAGTGGCGGTGCGGTCCCCTACGGCACTGCGTAGGATCCTACGGTCTTGGCGTGCATCCGTGCGTCGCTGCGGTCCGGTCCCAGGTCGACGGGCACGTGCACCTTCCGCCGACCACTGGCGACAACATCGATGTACTGTGGAGACCTCACGCCCCACGTGTTGAGCAATTCGGCGGTACATCCACCCGGCCTCCCGCATGCCCACTATACGCCCTCGCTCAAAGTCCGTCAACTGCACATACGGTTCACGTCCACGCTGTCGCAGCATGCTACCAGTGTTAAAGACTGCGATGGAGCTCCGTATGCCACGGCAAACCGGCAGACACTGACGGCGGCGGTGCACAAATGCTGCGCAGCTAGCGTCATTCGACGGCCAACACCGCTGTTCCTGGTGTGTCCGCTGTGCCGTGCGTGTGATCATTGCTTGTACAGCCCTCTCGCAGTGTCCGGAGCAAGTATGGTGGGTCTGACACACCGGTGTCAATGTGTTCTTTTTTCCATTTCCAGGAGTGTATTCTGAAGAATTAGACATTCCAGATGAACCCAGCCGTGTTAAAAATATTGGTCTGTGATTTGTATACAAATGTGATATGCAATTTGACAACATTCTCTTATCAGCTTGTAGTATTTTTACGCCTTGATGCAAGGTGATCAGCTACATTTTTATGCATGTTGTAGACAATTGCGTAAAATAAATTAGTTCAATTCTTTCGTGTCTTTCTTTTTAAACAGTTTTATTTCAGATTTTCTCATATGGTTTTGCGACAGCAGTGATGCAGTGTCGATTCTGTCACGTTAAGTTAATGATGGTAATATGATAATTTTTTCTCTTGTCATTAACCAATACTGAAACTCAAGAAAAGTTATTTGCTTCATTTTCGGTTAATAAACCGTTACTTGCAGCTACTACTGAACAGTTAGAGGGTAATTTTTTTGTGTTGCATCTTAGAGTAAATTATGTCATTACTAGTCGTTTTATGAGATATGTCTTCTGAATGTTGTATTTATTTTACATTTGTGATTAAGTATGTGTGGCCATACTATTCTGACTTCATAATATTATAGTTTCATACGATTATGACCCCATACAATCATAGCGCCATAAGATTATGACTCCTTACGATTCTGACTCCACAAGATTATGACTCTATTCGATTCTGATTCCATACAAGTTTGAGCTACACTCAGACAATTTGGCATTTAAAATCTGACGATATCCACCTTGTGATGCTACTTACTGTTTTAAATTTGATGATCATCATGTAAACAGTACTATGATTTTTAAAAATGATAATATTATGTTCTAATAACAATGAAGTACTTGTGATAATCACAGACCCGTTACTCAATGAGTGAATGTGTAATAAGTTATAAGAACTAAACTCGATATGCAGTTATAAGAAATTACTTTCTTTACTAAGTTGCGTTGACTGGAGCTCAAGTCACTTATACTATATAAGAAGGAAATGCTAGTTTATTCACATTTTTTCAAATATCTACCACAGGATTATTTGAATTTCATATTTTCATTATTTACCTGTAATTTTACTGCGTATGTGAATGTATTGTCGAGCCATGCTTATTTTCTATTGTATTTTAATTTAAACCACATGTAACTGCTATGTATATATCAACTCTGAGATCAACGATTAATTGCAACATTTTTTTAAATATGTCACCATTAATGTCTTTGGACAAATCTTTATGTCATTCACTGATGTTATATGTCACACATTTTGCATGTTCTGGACCGAAACATGTACTTTATGGTACACTGTGTACTGTACCATCAGAAAATTAATTTATGTACAATAAGTTTACCGCTATGTGGTTGGCCATATATTCATATTTGCAACTACACTTCAAGGAACTCTGCACACTTACGTAATTATCAGTGGCAATGCGTATTTTGAGTCATTTAATGATCACTGAGCTTATGTGCCTATTCCCCTAATCTTTCTTTTATGTTCAAATGTATATAACTGTTATTCATTTATTCACTACGATTCGTTTCTGTTATTTTGTCATATGAGACTTTTGATCTTCTACATCAATTATGAGGACTTGTCTTCTCAAAGGTATACAACGTCAATGCTTTTATGATCTCCATGAATTCTCTGTTACTCAACAAGGTATACTTGTACTTTATACTGTTACTACTAATCCTGTACAATATCTTTATCTGAATATGAAAAGGAGTGACACACTAAAACATTTTGGTGTGCTTGTCAGTGGACGTAATGTATGTAATGAGTCTCTGAGTCTGCTTACACCACAAATTTGCGTGTCACCAAATGGATATATTAACATTTTGATGTGGATGTCAGCGAACGTAATCTATGTAATGAGTCCCTGAGTCTGCTTACACCTCGGACTTGTGTGTCGTCAAATTCTCTGTGCATATGATGTATGTAATGAGTCCCCGAGTCTGCTTACATTTCAAACTTGTGTGTCGTCAAATGAATATATCAACATTTCGGTGTGGTTGTCAATGGACATAGTGTGATTTGTCCCTGAGCTTGCTGCACATACAACAGGTGTTTATTGCCAGATGGTTTTTATCTTGTCCAATATTGAACTACCGCCAATGGCATGCAGATATAAGTGCTTACGTGCACAATATTTTGTATATTTATTTCCTCTCTCTTTTCACTGTTTGCAATTGTATGTAATATTTGTATTCATACAACTGAAAGACATCCTTTTACACTCTTGGAGAACTATAAATAACATTTTGTTATCCTGTCAAATGAAGTACTATCAATGTCAGGTGGAGATGAGTGCGTACATGCATAAGATGATATTTGTATATTATTTTTTCTTTATTACATTGTACACCTTACCAATTTCCTATTATGTACACAACTTATGTAACCTTATGCTTATGTCTGTGTATTCTACCACTTTTGTAAAGCATTTGATGCTATTTTTCTCAATTTCGTTACGTTAGAAATTTGCGTTTGCTACTTGCCAACATGTTAGGCAAGAATCACCCCACCACAAAATTCTTAAAAGAAGGGTGGGGGTTATCAATGTTTGACGTTAATACTTTTTTCCAGAGTTGATCAATGATCCTGCTGTGGTGTGCATACACAAACTCTGAGTCTGAGATATTATTATCGCGAGATTTAGCGAGCGAACAGTCGTTGAGAGCAGTCGTAAGCGGTCGGACGCAGTATGCAGTGGAGACAAGCCGCGAGATATGAGAGGTCGCAGCCAGCCGTGACAGTGCCAGTAGCGCCGGAGGAGACTTTGGTATTAATTGAGGATTTTTGGGAATTTGCTTTTTGTCGCACATAGTTATTGATTGCTTGGGCACAGGAGGGATTTTGTCAGATTTTTGTATGCATACATTGAGAGTAATATACGTATCTTTGTTCTGCCAGAGACGTGTTTATTGAATATAGACATTGTGAAATAATTAAAGTCTGTTGAAGTTCGTCAATTTTAAAACAATCTATTTTGCGAATGCAGTAAATTAAAGTCTTTATTGGTTTCTTTCATTTGTTTCCACCGTTTAAGTTGACCAAATTCCTCCTGATCATTCAATTTCTATTCAAAAAAATATGGCAGTGGTTCTTGCAATTATGAAGACCATCCATTACACTCTGCATGGATCGCAGTATTGCTTTTGAAATCTTTTAGCATGTTGCTGATCACGCAGTTGGAGTGGTAAGACGAGGTAAGTTCCCCCTTGCTTACTGGAGCATTGCAGAACGGTTGTTAGGAGTTGTTAGAGAATATTTTAAAACTCGCAGTCAGGTAGACGAAAACTGATTTCTTTATAATTTGTAGGAAGAGTAATTAATTTCTGTTTCTTTTGTTCTCAGTCAGAATTCTGTTATTGTTAGAGATGCAACGTCATACATTTCCGTACGTCTTTTAATAATTACGAACGGTTTTTAACAAGTGCAAACAAAATTATCTTAACTCTTTAAAGCTACTCAGCGTTAGTGGGTGTATTGCTGGTTACTACAATTTTGTTGCTGGCTATTAAATCTACTGATTTCCTCACTTGGTAAATGGTGTGTAATTTATATAATGGAACGCCAATTTCACAGTAGTATTTTGCAATGACCCGAGAAATATACCATATGTTCGTGTAATTTTTCATGCGAAAATACCTCTGAATAAATGTTTTAGAGATAAAAGAGGAAAGTCTTACAACTATGCATTAGTTACAAATATGGCTAGTTACTGCACTTTAAAATGGACTCGTGGCACAGTTTATTTTATTCACATCTCGTTACTTCGAGTATTTTCAGTAACCAGAGGCATGTTATAATTTTATTTAAAATACTTTGTTGATGCCGAGCTACATAAGGAGAAACGATCATCATAATAAAGTAAAGGATATTAGAGATCGTACGAAGAGATATAGGTGTTCGTTTTTTCCACGCGCTCTTCGAGAGTGGAATGATAGAGAATCACTGTGAAGGTGATTCAACTAACTCTCTGCCAGGCACTTAACTGTGATTTGCAGAGTATCCATGTAGGTGAAAATATAGATAAAGAATGACGCATAATGGGACGAGGTATGCTGCTATCTCTCCAGTCCCCTGTTTCTGCATCGATGCCATTGTGTTGAATATAGCGAGTGTTTGTTTTAAATACATCACAAAATTCTCCGTTGAAATCAGTAAAATCACTAAAAGAGTGATGGATCACTGTAATACATCTGCTACTGTAAATGAAATCTACATTCCGTGGTATACGACAGCATGTTTCGTCGAAATCCACGGAATGTCTGCACACATACATGTACCAATCATATATTGGAAAGAGTGAACGATCATTTATTGCGAACCACGCGGGATTAAACGTACCATGCCCTCACAATGTCTGCTTGGATACGTTCTTCCACTCACAGCATTATTTAAATGAGCTTTCAAATCCTAACATTCTAACTTTATCTAAGAAGAGAAGTGCGTGACCTGTAACGCTAATAAGCGCACGAAAATGTGCTTACAATATAAATCCCTTATCCGGAAAACAGTGATATGGACCACTGGCATGCAAAACGCAGCTGTTGTCTTCTAGCTTCATTCATAGATGGCTTGTGTACCTGCACTAAAAACTATTTGCATTATGTAAATAGTATAACTGTAGTAGAAGAGTTTCATCTACATAGCAACAAAAACTTTCAAGTGAGCGCAAACCATTCAAAATGTCAAACGCCGGAATATTACAAGGTATTAATGATAACATACTGTAGAACGTAGTTTCAACTCCTGTTGACAATGAGGCGCTGTATTTGGATTTGGAGTAATTATTTTAATGAGACGGAAATACAGCAATAAATCACGATATTGAAATGTGTGTGTTTTTACTCCCACTAAAATTCTGTTTACTCGCGCTATCAAACTCCTCTCTTCTGCCTTTAACAGGTGACAATTAAAATGTCCCTCGTGGTGCTTGTGCGGGTCGTACCACTGTTTGGGGCATGAACAATTTTTATTCTACCCATATTTTCGCAGGGTTCTTACAGTTTGCGATCATTCGCTACCATCATAAATGTAGCACACCAGAGATACACACCCTGTAACAGTTCCTTCCGAACCTTACCCTACGAACTCTGATAGTCTTGGCTCACTCTAAACACCTGCCTCTTAATATCTTCTACAGTAACGTTGCAAGTTTGTCCTTTAAAACGACACCAACCGACTCGTCAAACGCCATAGCCCTTCCCTCGACTCTACTGTTTTTCAACTGTCTTTCTACTGCATAACCTCTTATTTTACATTGATGTTAATGTCTCTTAACATAGGCCTCAAATTATTTGAGATACAGGGGCTATATTTTTTTTCAAGTTCTGATCGGTGGTGAAATTACAACCACAGTGAAAATATGATGAAGCTTTGCACAGATGTATTGTACAGTGTCTCCAGTGCGCCCATCGGTCGCGTCACGTCGGACGTTTCAGTTCTGAGCGCACAGTGAGCAGATAATGACACCTAGAACAGTATAGTCTCCCGCTAAGTGTGCTGTCATTCGAATTCTTCACGTGGAGCGGTTGCACCTGATTTCATGCAGCCCGCATAACGTAACTGTTATGCGTGAAAGCGAAGTGCTGCAATGTGCAGTACGTAACTTTGAAGGAGGATGTACAGATTTTCATGATGCACGTGGTCAGAGAAGGAAGCGAGTGGACTATCAACAGATGGTTTCGTTCCGCGAGTGGATCAGGCGAGTCGATATAATCGTCTACGAAAGGCAACCCACCCAAGCGAAGTGGAATGTTGTCGTGAGGCAGTGTCCTTCTTCATGACAATGCTCGGCTACACACTGCTGGGTTGTCGATGGCAAGTACCTGATCACCCACCATCTAGCTGGGACTTGGCTCCCTCTGATGTTCATCTCTGCTCCCATGAACTGTTGACTATGAAGATATCATTTTGCCACTTGTGGAGAAGGGAAAGGACGATAGGACACTTGTCAAGACATGAGGGAATGACTGCCATGGTACTAGAGAGAGATCTAGAGGGCAAAGCTGTAGAGGAACACAGAGATTGGAATACACCCAGCAAATAAAAATTGAGGACGTAGGTTACAAGTGCCACTCGGAGATGAAGAGGTTAGCACAGGAGAGGAATTCGTGGTGGGCCACATCAAACCAGTCAGAAGGCTGATGACCAAAAAATAAGAATCTTGTTCCGTTAGGAAGCAAGGGAATGGATGTTGTTATGGATAGGCGGTATCCTCTTTCTACAACAAAAATTCACACGTGGATTAACATGACTCTTTACTTAACTGGAACAGAGTCCATGTTCTGTGGTACAAGCTCATCAGCAGTAGTCCTCTTGCAGACAATACTGGTAATTTTGCTATTATAAACTTTAGGCTCACTGCTAGTCCTGCTATAGACACTAATCTGCATTGTCATAACCAGACACCAAACTAGAATGAGTGAGTCAGTGACGCCCTCCGGTCAGCGGCGACGGCCTAAATACATGCTGTCCAGAGGGCGTTGGCGGCTCGCTATTTGTCAGTGTGTCTCTGACCTCTCTCGTGATAGGCACGCTTGATCCACCGCCTACTATCTTCGCGCTTCATCTCTGCCGACTGTGTGCTGGCAACAGCATACGCCAGCACCCAGGCACAGACAAAGAGCTGCAGGCCAACAAAGAGAAATGACGGATAGCGCAGGCGGCTTTCTTCTATGGCGAGCGTACTGGAAGCTTGGTACAGCGCTACGATAAACGTCTTAAGTCAGAGCGGCGACTATGTGGAGCGTAGAGACCGCTCGGACCTTGAAAAAGGGTAGCCTTTTCCAGACATATAAAATTTAGATGAAGTAAATAAAGCAAATTAAAAATAAATAAAAGCCAACACGCAAAGAAAGATATTATCTCAGGCAGGGCGGCGTGGAATCGACATCGACAACTTGAATTTGCGTAACATATGTGGGACCCCCCCCCCCCATGAACCATGGACCTTGCCGTTGGTGGGGAGGCTTGCGTGCCTCAACGATACAGATAGCCGTACCGTAGGTGCAACCACAACGGAGGGGTATCTGTTGAAAGGCCACGGCCTTGCTGTGCTGGTACTGCGAACGGCTGAAAGCAAGGGGAAACTACAGCCGTAATTTTTCCCGAGGGCATGCAGCTTTACATTGTAATTCTGTCAGAGACAGCAAAGGACTTGAAAGAGCAGCTGAACGGAATGGACAGTGTCCTGAAAGGAGGATATAAGATGAACATCAACAAAATCAAAACAAAGATAATGGAATGTAGTCGAATTAAATCGGGTAATGCTGAGGGTATTAGATTAGGAAATGAAATACTTAAAGTAGTAAAGCAGTTTTGCTATATGGGGAACAAAACAACTGATGATTGTCGAAGTAGAAGGGATATAAAATGTAGACTGGCAATGGCAAGGAAAGCGTTTCTGATGAAGAGAAATTTGTTAACATCACGTATAGATTTAAGTGTCAGGAATTCGTTTCTGAAAGTATTTCTATGGAGTATAGCCATCTATGGAAGTGAAACGTGGACGATAAATAGCTTAGACAAAAAGAGAATAGAAGTTTTCGAAATATGGTGCTACAGAATAATGCTGAAGATTAGATGGGTAGATTACATAACTAATGAGGACGTATTGAATAGAATTGGGCAGAAGAGAAATTTGTCGCACAAATTGACTAGAAGAAGGAATCGGTTAGTAGGACATATTCTGAGGCATCAAGGGATCACCAGTTTAGTATTGGAGGGCAGCGCGGAGGGTAAAAATCGTAGAGGGAGACCAAGAGATGTATACACTAAGCAGATTCAGAAGGGTGTAGGTTTGCAGTAGGTACTGGGAGATGAAGAAGCTTGCACCGGATAGAGTAGCATGGAGAGCTGCATCAAACCAGTCTCAGGACCGAAGACCACAACATCTGTGGGACCACCTTCTATGGCAGGTTCTGGCGTTTGTCCCAGTCGTTGGCTGGACTCAGTGACGAGGCTACAGCGGTAGCGTTCCTTATAGAGCAGTGGCGGGAGAGTCAGTCAGTCGCGGTATGCACCGGCGGCAGGCGGGCGGCGGTATATTTAGAGCTTCATATCGGGGCCTCGGCGCTCGGGCTCGGTGCTCTGGTATGCGGCGCAACCTCCGATAATTCTGGAGGCGGCAGCGCCCGCCACGGACGCCGCAGCCGTCTTAATAAACACAAAGCGAACGGCCGGCCACCGGCACTCCCTGGTCCCTGCGTCTCCCACCGCCTGCGTCTGCGCACCTGCAGGTTAATCGCAGACGTTGACCAGACACGGCGTGGTCACGAAAATACGCCAGGTCCTCAACACTGTGCAGACAACTGTCACAGTGCAACGTATCCAGTCGCTGTCTTCCTACCTGTTCCTATGATGTACCAACAATGAACATACCAGTCTTCATACACGAAGTTGATTGTCAAGGATGAAAAAATTTCTTTCATTTTTATGGTTTTTTGCGAAATTGTTCAAGACAAGCTTTTTTTAAAAGCAATAGTACCTTTTCAATTCTCATTGTAGAACAACAATGGAGGAGAGAACGAAATGAAACTGCCCATTTTGAGGCGTACGTGATGTTATCTGAGTCACTACAAAATAGAGTCAAATTTACAAAGACCTTGACATTACGAGCCCGCTTGTCAGTATGACGTTGCACCTCCTATGGCCTTGACGTATGTATTGATTCGGTTTGAAATGGTGTCATAAAGCCGTTGTATCCTCACCTGAGGTAAACTCGCCCACAACTGTTGTAACTGGTCCTTGATATTATGGGTAGTGGTACTGTGACGGAGTTGTAGTCCAAGCTGGTCGTGCACATGTTCTGTTGGGGACAGACTGGGGTCTTACTAACCACTAGTGTACCTCAGCTTCATCCAGACGGTTCATAGAGACAGGTACTTGTGTCAGACGAGCATTGTCCTGCTGAAAAATGCCAGCACGACACTGTCGCATGAGAGGTACCACATGAGGGCACGAATTTTCCGTTACATACCGTTGTGAGGGAAGAGATCCCTCGAACACTACCATACTCATATCCGTTGGTCACCCATACCATGAAGTCAGAAGTAACATCGCTGTACATCCCCATGCGGCCACTGTCGCCGAGCGGTTCTAGGCGCTTCAGTCTGGAACCGCGCTGCTGCTACTGTCGCAGGTTCGAATCCTGCCTCGGGCATGGATGTGTGTGATATCCTTAGGTTAGTTAGGTTTAAGTAGTTCTAAGTCTAGGAGACTGATGACCTCAGATGTTAAGTCCCATAGTGCTTAGAGACATTTTTTGTACATCCCCAAAATATTGAAAGGATGGTCATCCGCGGTTCACCGGAATCACGATTCATCGCTGACTACTGTGCTACGCTATTCACGAACAGTCCATGCTTCTCCATCATGGTGACAGACCAAATGTATCCGTCTGTGTTGCGGTACAGCGGCAGCCTACCCACACGGCGGTAATTCCCGAGTTCCGGAGCCTGGCTGCTCCCAGTCTCGGATGAACAGAATATAGCAGTCATCCCTTATGGTGATCACACATGCTTGCCCGAAACGTTAACGAGTTCGTCCTCATGTTCCCATTCAGTCCGACATCCGGCCAGTGTCACATCCGAATATCCCACAAATCTGGATGTCTCACGATTCGACCAACCGGTCAAATAGAGACCCACGATGAGGTCACATCCAAACTCTGTTCTATGTAGATAAGGCTGTCTCACATGAGTACGCCGCATCTCCGTGTGCTTCACAGTGATCATTCAATGTCTGAAGATGTTCACGTCCCTTACATACCCAACCAGGCCTTATAACAACAGCCTTGTAACAAAACTAAAACCGACCAACGCTAACGCACTCTGGTGGCCTTTCTATCTGTCACAGAGAACTGTCGCTGTAATCATTTACACACCCATCGATTACGTATGTGTTACATGTTACACTGACATTCGACCATGTCTTTCGGTGCTTCACCTTTTCGCCAGGCAGAGCACATCGTTCTAAAGGGCGACACAGAAAAATGGGAGCATTTCCACAATCCAATAAGACTAGAAGTGATGAAGGAAAGAAACAGCATTCATAGTAATTGAAACCTTACAACTTTGTCATTTACGAAGCATTGATGACATTTATCATTTATTTAAAAAAATTACGCCCTTTAGTCGGCGTCCTCCTGTACGAATACATTCGTGAAATCTGCTGTTGAAATTTCTCATTGACTGCTGCAACATCTCAGCTAGGATACAGTGAACTGCATCCCGAATTCTCTGTTGTGGCTCATCCAGGGTTCTTGGTAGAGTCGTGTAGACTTTATTCTTGAGGTAGCCCAACAAGAAGAAAACACAAAAGGATAAATCTGCCGATCTAGGGGGCCAGGGAATGTTACAGAATCGTCAGATGACACCGTTGCCGAATAATTCTCGCACATATGCCATTGACTGCCGTGCATTGTGTGATGTCGCTCTATCCTGTTGAAACGAGACTTCTTGAACTTATGGAGAACTGTTCAATGCAGGTTTAACGAAGGTTCATAACATCTCCTCTTAACGATCGGCTTTGCCAGTTATTATGTTTCCTTGTTCATTCTGGACTCGCATTCGGGAGGACGACGGTTCAATCCCGCGTCCGGCCCTCTTGATTTAGGTTTTCCGTGATTTCCCTAGATCACTCCAGGCAAATGCCGGGATGGTTCCTTTGAAAGGGCACGGCCGATTTCCTTCCCCATCCTTCCCTAACCCGAGCTTGTGCTCCGTCTCTAATGACCTCGTTGTCGACGGGACGTTAAACACTAATCTCCTCTCCTCCTCCTCCTCCTCCTCCTTGTTCATTTGCGGAAAAATACGGTCCGATAATCGCATGTGATGAAACACCACACCACACCATACTGTCACTTTACTAGCGTGTAAAGGCCACTCATGAACGTCATTAGGATTTGTGTTTGCCTAGTAACGGTAGTTCCGTTTATTAACGTCACCTGTGGCATGAAACTGTGCCTCATATCACATCAACTTGTTTAGAAATTCATCATCATTGTTTATTTTTGTTATCATTTGTTGACAGAATCTTAATCGTAACCGGTAATCGTCCTTCAATTGTTGCAACATCTGTACTCTGCATGGATGAAATTTTAAATCAAGATGAAGAATTTTGTGAACACTCTCCCGGGATATTCCAACCACTCCTGCTTGCTTACGAATTGAACGCCGTGGGCTCCTTAAGACAGACTCGCGTACAACATCAATGCTCGCTGGTGAACGCTCACTTCTTGGCCGTCCTGTTGGTTTCTTCTTGAGGGTAGAGCCAGTCTCTTCAAAGTCATTAATCCAACATTTTATCGCGTGTTTTGAAGAAACGGATCATGACGTCCTAAATTACAAAAGCGTCGAAGCTCTCTCTGTGCCGCTACCAAACTATCAATGTTTTTATAAAACATTTTTATGGCTAACGCACGCTTTTGTCCGTTCAATTGATCCACGATTACTGAAATGGCGGACTGTTTACTCGCTAACTTTCACGAACCCATAGTGCTGCCACCTGCCCATGGCTGTCACTATTCATTTCAAACATTCCCGTTACTCTGTGTCACCCTGTATTGTTTTACTCTTAGCTATGACTGTTTTACTAACTAAACAAATAAAATTAGCAGTAATGAATTACAAAGACAATTGAGGAAATTATGATTGTAAATTATTAGAAGGAGCTGGAGGGGAAAGAAAGAGGATGGAATAGGTTGCAGGAAGTTTGATGTTCTCTCTGCGAAGGCTGATTGGAGACGGGGATCCTGGAATGGAATATCGAGCACTAGCATCTTGTTTTGGCACTATCCTTCTCAGTGGTGATGATTTTCCAGATGGTGAGGATTCTCATTTAGTAATAAATCGTTAGCATTGGCTATTTTTATTTTAATGCATTATAAAACATTTCAGCACTATTCTCCAACCTCAGGTGTTGTGCGTATCATATTTCAGTTTTTATTTCGCGTGTCAAATAGCACTAATGCTGCTTTAATGCACCTGAGGACGAGGATAACCTAGGAAACATGTCGTGATGCTTCTAGAAATTTGAGAAACTGTGACCGATAATTCGTTCTTATTTTACTCTACTATCAGCTAAAATCAAGTCAAGATACGATCTACAGGAAATAGCAAGTTCATATTTATACCAGAAGGGAACTGGAATACGGCCAATACATTTGTAGTGTCTTGTTTCCAAATGTTCTTCAGAGAAAAAAGACTCTGCGCTATCAGCACTAACATTATTCGTTACCTGGAGTTACATATGTGACTAACCACTTTAATACTGTGAGTTCTGGAAGAGTGGATATGGCTGTTTATAGTTCAATCGACTTCCGGGAACGCTTTCTCCAGTAGTGTGCGGCCTGTGTTTCCCCATTGTTTCCCGACGACCGCGCAAGCGCTCCATCTTTCCTAACCTCAATGACAACGTTTAGGTGTGTGTCCAGTATGACGCTTCCGATATTTCTCCAAACAAACCAAGGAAGATATGAGGATACATGTTAAGGCGAATACTTTGCCTGTTCCCTGCGGCTTCATGATACTACACAGAATGAGAGGTATCTTGTTTTCTTTCTTCCCTAGTCGCCTTCTCCTTAACAGGTCTATTGACATATTGTTGAATAATTTGTGTGTCGTATCAGATATGTGACTGAAAAATTTGTACCATTAATACATTCAATGATTCAATCTCTCTCTCTCTCTCTCTCTCTCTCTCTCTCTCTCTCTCTCTGTGTGTGTGTGTGTGTGTGTGTGTGTGTGTGTGTGTGTGTGTGTGTGTGTGTGTCTGTGTGTCACGCATAAATACAAACACAAAAGAGTGCACAGTTCTGCAAGTAAGGAATGCAACACACTGTAGAGCAATTGTCATACCGATTTTATTGCTTATTCAATATTCATTTTACAAAGACAGGCATTGCCCTGTAGGAAAGTGGCACCACGATACCAATGCATGACAGGTAACAATCGCTACCAGACCCGACCTTACGTCGTACCCGATGGCTCCCCACACTATAGTGTAGGGAGTAACTCAGCTGTGCCTCTCCAATACATTTGCAGAATGTAAGCTCTCCCTAGGTCGCCACCATAGTCGACGACGATGCTCATCCGGATTACTGCAGAAACGCGATTCATTGGTGACGACAGTCCAATGCCATTAGTCAACAGTTCGTGCTTGCCGGTCATGGCACCACTCCAGACACATCCTTTTGTGTTGCGGTGTTATCGTAGCCCATGCATGGGGCAGTAATTCCCTACCCCGTTTCCTGCCGGTCCCCGACCAATGATGCGGAATGACACAAAATGTTGCAGGGAGTCCGCTGTGCCGACCCGTGTGGCCGAGCGGTTCTAGGCGCTTCAGTCTGGAACCGCGCGACCACTACGGACGCAGGTTCGAATCCTGCCTTGGGCATGGATGTATGTGATGTCCTTAGGTTAGTTAGGTTTAACTAGTTCTAAGTTCCATGGGACTGATGACCTCAGATGTTAAGTCCCATAATGTTCAGAGCCATTTTTGAGTCCACTGTTTGTTCTCGGATGGCAGGTGCCGTAAGGACACAAGTCGTATCAAGGAATATTTGACAGTAAGATTTTTCGATACAGATACAGATATCATTACATAAAATGTAAAAATTTGAATCTGTGCAAGATGAGCAAGCATTTCGTGTTTGAGTAATTTTCAAGGTACTCTTCTGTCACAGAAATTTTATACTGCATTGCAAAGCCCTCTTAGGATGTCAAACTCGAGTTTCCTTTGCCGTTGGCCTCTCTTGGTCAACTCTCTCTTTTTTTTTTTTTACCCTCAACGATATTAGGTTTCGAGGCCCCAGAAGATCTTTCTTTTTTTGCTCTGAACTCAGTTATTCAAAGCCGCTGCCTTGTAGAATAGAGTGTTGGATCACCAAAGGCTAAGGAGAGAAAATCCTGAAGAAAAAATCAGCGCAGTCTGCTGCCGTGCTAGATTAATGGTGCAGCAACACCAAAGGCTACGATATGCTGGGCATCCATAACAAAGGCTGCTGGGGCAAGCTAAGCTCCTACGCTGTGGTGAAAGCAGTCGGCCCAGGGAAAGGAAAATCTCGAAAATAAACACACCGACAGCCAGGTCAGCGACCTATTGGAGGTGTAATATGACTGCTCAGAATAGAGGTACTGTGCCTCGAAAACGACAGACTACAAATATGACGAACAAGATCAGGAACAGATTTAAGACATTGAAAAATAAAAAATATTCTGAGAATTGGAATATGAAACATGCACTACTGGCCATTAAAAATGCTACACCACGAAGATGACAAGTTACAGACGCGAAATGCAACCGACGGGAAGAAGATGCTGTGATATGCAAATGATTAGCTTCTCAGAGCATTCACACAAGGTTGGCGCCGATGGCGACACCTGCAACGTGCTGACATGTGGTAAGTTTCCAACCGATTCCTCATACACAAAGAGCAGTTGACCGGCATTGCCTGGAGAAACGTTGCTGCGATGCCTCGCGTAAGGAGGAGAAATGCGTACCGTCACGTTTCCGACTTTGATAAAGGTCGGATTGTAGACTATCGCGATTGCGGTTTATTGCATCGCGACATTGCTGCTCGCGTTGGTCGAGAAGCAATGACTGTTAACAGAATATGGCATCGGTGGGCTCAGGAGGCTAATACGGAACGCCGTACTGGATCCCAACGGCCTCGTATCAGTAGCAGTCGAGATGACAGGCATCTTATCCGCATGGCTGTAACGCATCGTGCAGCCACGTCTCGATCCCTGAGTCAACAGATGGGGACGTTTGCAAGACAACAACCATCTGCACGAACAGTTCGACGACTTCTGCAGCAGCATGGACTATCAGCTGGGAGACCATGGCTGTGGTTACCCTTGACGCTGCATCACAGACAGGAGCGCCTGCGATGGTGTACTCAACGACGAACCTGGGTGCACGAATGGCGAAACGTCATTTTTTCGGATGAATCCAGGTTCTGTTTACAGCATCATGATGGTCGCATCCGTGTTTGGCGGTATCGCGGTGCACGCATATTGGAAGCGTGTATTCGTCATCGCCATATTGGCGTATCACCCGGCGTGATGGTATGGGGTGCCATTGTTACACGTCTCGTTCACCGCTTGTTCGCACTGACGGCACTTTGAACAGTGGACGTTACATTTCGGATGTGTTACGACCCGTGGCTCTACCCTTCATTCGATCCCTGCGAAACCCTACATTTCAGCAGGATAATGCTCGACCGCATGTTGCGGGTCCTGTACGGGCCTTTCGGGATACAGAAAATGTTCGACTGCTGCCCTGGCCATGCCGGCCGCGGTGGTCTAGCGGTTCTAGGCACGAAGTCCGGAACCGCGCGACTGCTACGGTCGCAGGTTCGAATCCTGCCTCGGGCATGGATGTGTGTGATGTCCTTAGGTTAGTTACGTTTAAGTAGTTCTATGTTCTAGGGGACTGATGACCATAGATGTTAACTCCCATAGTGCTCAGCGCCATTTGAACCATCCCATAGTGCTCAGAGCCATTTGAACCATTTTTTTGCCCTGGCCAGTACATTCTCCAGATCTCTCACCAATTGAAAACGTCTGGTCAATGGTGGCCGAGCAACTGGCTCGTCACAATACGAACTGTGGTATCGTGTTGAAGCTGCATGGGCAGCTGTACCTGTACACGCAGTCCAAGCTCTGTTTGACTGAATGCCCAGGCGTATCAAGGTTCAAAGGGCTCTGAGCGCTATGGGACTTAACATCTATGGTCATCAGTCCCCTAGAACTTAGAACTACTTAAACCTAACCAACCTAAGGTCATCACACAACACCCAGCCATCACGAGGCAGAGAAAATCCCTGACCCCGCCGGGAATCGAACCCGGGAACCCGGGCGTGGGAAGCGAGAACGCTACCACACGACCACGAGATGCGGGCTGCGTATCAAGGCCGTTATTACGGCCAGAGGTGGTTGTTCTGGGTACTGATTTCTCAGCATCTACGCACCCAAATTGCGTGAAAATGAAATCACATGTCAGTTCTAGTATAATATATCTGTCCAATGAATACCCGTTTATCATCTGCATTTCTTCTTGGTGTAGCAATGTTAATGGCCAGTAATCTAATATTCTTTAATAGCGAAGATCTAGAGCTTATAGTACATCCCAGAGGATTGTAACCCTAGGAAAGAGAGAGAGAGAGAGAGAGAGAGAGAATCATGAGCAGTTACAAGAAGTTATCAGTCCGATATCTCCAAACGAACTTGAGCCTTAACGGGCAATTTTAATGCTCGTATTGGATATCGTGTCATCCCTGGAGTTAAACAGCGATTTAATATAGACTTTCTAAATGATAATGGTGAGATTATGATTAGCTGATGTTCAAGCAACGAACTGACTATAAATAATATCTTCTACGACCAATACACTTTTAATAACACAAGAGACCACGACACAAACATAATCGATTACAATGTTATGAAAAGGAATATCCATCCTCAGTCAGTTCTAGGTGTTAATACTTTAAACTCTGCGAAAATTGAAAGCGATCACAGCCTCTTCCCGGAAAAAATCGGATAGCATGTGGAAAGGAACAAGACAGCTAAAGAACTAACCTTAAAAGAAGAAAAATTTAATATAGAGTTATTAAGAAATGAATCTATTAAAATTTTGTATCAGAAAGGATTAGCAGAGAAAATAAAAGGGAAACCCATTAACGCAGAGGATAGCGTAGATCGGGCTTGGGAGAAAATTAAAGGAAGTATTGAAGCAGCAGCTCAAGAGGCACAATAAACAAGACTTAAAAGCCAGAAGAGGAAACGAACAGAACTCCATGATTTCGCAGAGAGATTAAGGAAATGTGCCTATTTAAAATATAAAACCCAAGAGTCTTATGACGATTAAAAAAGAAATCATAGTGACACAAAATCAATAGTGGATCGTTTTAAATAGGAACACTGGGAGAACGTTTCTAAATATTTAGAACGTAACTGTAGAAACAAATTTGGAGAATGAAACGACAGCAGAGAAAAAACTGAATTAAATTTTGACACTGAAACACACAAATGAGGAATCGTGAGTTAAATATTTGACAGAATCGTATAAACGTAAAAAATCACCAGAAAACAATGACAGATCAGAGATAAGTATACAAGTAAATGATGATGTAAATGTTTCACATACAGAAATAGAAGAAGCTGTAAGTCTGTTAAAAATATGAAGTCTCCAGGGAAAGACAGGATTCCCAATGAATTACTGAAGTATGGAGGGCAGCCAGTAAAGTAACAGTTATTTGAGGTGGTTAACAAAGCTAAAACTGGTAATAAAATTTCAGACGAATTGAAAAGTAGTATTACAATTCTGATGCACAAAAAAGAGATAAGAAAGGCTCATCCAGCCACAGTGAAATAAATCTACCGATTTCAGTTCTTAAACTGAATACGATATAAAATAAAGACCATTACAACTCTTGCAGAGGAGCAGTATGGCTTTACATCATGTAGGTCATGTGCAGATGCTGTATTCAGTCTTACACAGGTTGGAGAGAAGTCCACTGAATACAACAGAGCATCGTATCTTCGTTTGATTGATTTACAGAAGACTTTCGATAGAATACAGCTAACAATTGTTTTAAACCTCCACTACAATAAACGGATTCCTTCCAACTTAAAACAATTGAAGACATTTATTCTGTCAACTATATCCAGGTGAGTAGTAGTTCCAGGTTAACTAGCTGCATAGCACTTAATAATAGTGTTAGAAAAGGTGATTCTTTGAGCCCACTACTTTTTAATATAGTCATGGGCGAGGTAGCGGTTTTAGAATGAGGGCAAAGAAATACGAGGGCGGTTCAGAAAGTAACCTCCGATTGGTCACAGTGCGGGTTGTGGGGGGAGTAGCGACGCCATCTGTGCGTTCACGCACTCAACAAGTCAGTCGGCATCAAGCCGTGGTCGAGTGAACGTCGTACCTGCGCTAGTTTAGTTTTTGTGGCAGTTTGAAATGTGTGCTGCAATAGAAAACCCCGCCAAATGTGAAGTGCGTGCTGTCATAAGGTTTTTTACAGCCAAGCGATATTCTGTAGCAGCTATTCATCGTGAGCTTTGTGCCGTGTACGGACCAAGAGTTATGAGTGAAGGAGTTGTCCGTGAATGGGTACGTTTATTTAAAAGTGGACGAGAAAACGTTCATGATGAAGAGAGGAGTGGTAGACCATCATTGGTGACTGACGAACTCGTTCAGACAGTTGATGCAAAAGTTCGTGAAAATCGACGTTTCTCAATGTCGGAGTTGTCTACTGGTTTTCCACAGATTTCTAAGACTCTCTTGTACGAGATAGTGACAGCAAGATTGGGTTACCGTAAAATCTGTGCACGATGGGTGCCCAAAATTCTTACTGACCACCACAAAACTCAAAGAATGGCCTCTGCATTAGACTTTCTGTCACATTATGAGGACGAAGGAGAACCATTGTTAAACAGAATCGTGACCGGTGACGAAACCTGGATTAAGTACGTGAACCCTGAGACAAAAGAACAATCAAAGATGTGGGCACATTCAAATTCGCCTACGAAACCAAGAAAAGCCTCACAAGATTTTTCTGCCAGAAAACTGATGGCAACGGTGTTTTGGGATGCCAAAGGGGTGTTGTTGGTTGAATTCATGGAACGTGGTACGACCATTAATCAAGACGTGTACTGTGAAACAATAAAAAAAGTTACGACGGGCTATACAGAACAAACGCCGTGGTATGCTGACTTCCGGTATCGTTTTTTTGCACGATAACGCCCGTCCTCACTCTGCTCGCAGAACAACGGCCCTTCTTGAGTCCTTCAAGTGGGACGTTATCAACCATCCACCTTACAGCCCAGACCTGGCGCCAAGTGAGTATCACCTCTTCATGCATTTGAAGAAATGGCTCGGGTCACAGCGGTTTGATGATGACGAAGAGCTCAAAGATGCGGTCACAGGCTGGCTCCAGGCACAAGTGGGTGATTTTTATGCAGAAGGAATTTCAAAGCTTGTGAAGAGATACGATAAGTGCCTCAATCGCTATGGAGACTATGTAGAAAAATAGTGCAAAGATGTAGTTGTAAGATGTATATATTAAAATATTTTTATTTAACTTGGTGTATTTTTTTAAATCAACCGGAGGTTACTTTCTGAACGGCCCTCGTAAAAATTATTTGTTATGCTGACTGTGCTGTTTTGCTGCCAAACACTGAAGATAACCTGCAGGAACTTCTACATATATCTGACGTGGCAGCCAAAAACCTAAGTATGGTCACATCCACTCAATAATCCAAACGTATGATGACATCTGTGGAACCAATTGGAAGCAAAGTGGAAATAAATGGAAAAATTATGCAACTGATAACTACATTTAAGTATCTTTGTATTGAGTTGTCCAGCAATGAAAAATGTCGAAAACGATATTAGAGAACAAGTGAAAAACCACATAAAGTGACAGGGTGTTTAAATGATACTATTTGGAAAAACAAGCATATAGTAAAAGATGCAATGGTAAGAATATAAAAAACAATAGTCAGACCAGTTATGACATACGCAGCTGAGATAAGACCGGAAACAACGGAAATGAAAATTCTGCGAAGGATTACAGGGAAAACACTGAGAGATAAAGGCAGAAGTGGAAGCATTAGAGAAGGATGTAAAGTGGACTCCATTAACGAGTGAGTATATAAGAAAAACCATTAGTGGAACGAACCCATAGACAGGAGGACGAAGGGAAGATTGTGAAAATTGTAGGATATAAATTAGCAGCTGGTAAAAGAAATGTTGGCCGTCCAAGGAGAAGATGGCGTGACACCCTCAGTGTAGATTGAGGGGTACAGAGGAAACAGGCTTTAGCCTAGGAAGAAAAGAAAAAGAAGAGAAGAAGAATGCAACTCAAATTACTTGTAATAATTCTATTAACGTCAATATGACATCGATCATGATGAGTCTCTATTCTCGTTTAATTCGTTGCGTACCGGAGTTATCAATTTTTTCGCCTTTATTTTCAAACACGTGTCTTCGAACGAAGTCAGCGTGAAGTGCTGCACTCCACACTGTTAGAATTTCAAATTCAAGAAATCATTCTTCACTTTTTTATGGTAAGAATCGCTCACACTTCCCACGTTTTCCAGCAATTACCTACATTATTCAACATTATTCAGTTTGTCTTGCTTAAAAAAAGGAGGAAAAAGCTGTGCACTACAACTGACTAGCCTCATACTAGAGAAAAGGAAGGTATTCGAACAAACATAAAAACGAATTTTAAATGAACATACCGCCATTTGAGTGTTTATTTAATGACGAACCAGATTTCGGCCTTTTATGTGGAAGCACGTCATCTTTAATAAAATTATGTTCCTTTTGATGTATAAAAAATGAACACATATCCTTGAGAATAATAGTGAACTGTAATGGTAGGAAACGTAGTATTAGAAGTGGGTATTAGAGGAGGGGGAGGCTTAAATATATAACAGCTGTGATATGCCTGAATATTGATCCACAGGTCTTCGACACATGGTGAAACGCAATACACAATGCATATTTGTTTCCACACTGTCTCTGATGCTCTCAGGTCGTTTTTCGACGTAGTTCTAGATATTATAATTCATTTACTTCATTATTTGTCTTCTTGCAGAAGAATATTTTTGGACTTGTCATGTCGTTGAACTATAAGAGCTGAAGTACGACAGCAATAAAATCGATAATCTTAATCGCAACAATTTTGAAAAATAAATAATTATATAAAATCTTCTGCAAATTACTGTACGACATTGCAGTGCCTGCATTATTCCGAATTACGATGCGAAGTTCCTTCGGCCATCCATGCATGTCGAAAGGAACAAGCACCGCATCAACTACAGCCTTTATGAAATACGTGACATGTATTCGCAACTGCGTGTATGAACAACCATCAGCTGTATAATGGAATGATGACAGTGAAAATTTGTGCCATATCGGGATTTGAGCCTGGATTTCCCGCTTAGATTGAGTGGTCGCCTTACCATTTGGTTATCCGATGCTGACACAAGGCCAACTTCCATAAGCTGATAACCATGTGTCTACATCTTGTACATCCGTTATGTATTTTCCCGTACAGGTGAGACATTTTACTTGAAAGACGCTTGCCCGGTGTTGACGGAAAAATACGATGTTGCAGACATCGAACAAGCGACTTTCAAGTAAGAGGTCTCACCTATATGGGAATATACGTAACGGATGTACAAGTTATGGACACATGGTTGCCAACATACGAAACTTTGTATCTTGCCGTGAGTCGTGCTCGGATAGCGATCGCTCACTATAAGCGGAAAATCTGGGTTCGAGTCCCGGTCCTGCAAAAATTTTCACTGTCGTCATTCCATTATATAGCTGATGGTCGTCCATATTCACAACTGCAAATACATTTCATGTATCCTGTAAGTTGTGTTCCACAGCTCTAAAGAAAGATATTTATGTATACGTACCACCAAAAAGCTTGTATAAAACTTCATACTGCTGCAAGTAGATCTGACTATTTCGCCGTCAAGTAGCATGTATTAAACTTAAAATGATATGTACCACATGCGCACTATTGCAACAACATCAGCTGCAAGATGCGACGGCATGTCCAGTGTTGATGCCGAGCAGTGCATACAGACTGTCGTGGCCAGCAGCGTGCATCTATGCATCGTGCTACTGAAGCAGCTATCGTCACCCTCCGTAAACATCATGCAACAAATAGTGTGCAAGTATTGAGCAAACACAATGATGATTGTATAAGCATTGTATTCATTACACTGAATCGTATCACATAACACTGATCAACCAACAAATGTATTTTCTCAAATATGATAAAGATAAAACGTCAAAGAGTAAATAGCTTTTTCAATCTTGCTCTACACATTCTTCCTCAGGGTTCGAGCTATCTCCAAAATAAGCATGGCTGAGTTGTACCTAATGCAGAATAAAATATGTAGAAATTAGTAAACTACAGGAAAAACACAGTTTACATTCGTTGCTGGAAGATAGAGTATAACTAAGAGTACTAGCATAAATGGACATGTGAACAGGGGTGGATGTGTGATAGACAAAGAAACGTGATAAAACACAACTAACGAAGAAAAGGGGAAAAAATTTGTCTGTGAAGTGAAGGAAGGAAGAAGCGACGATTGAAGCATTTCCCGTATTTGATTAACTTCTAATGGTTGGGATTCACCGTCATGTAATTTTTCTTAAAAGACATCATAGTCGCCATTGACTGTATGAAATATTTATTATTACTATTGCAATTTCGGCCTTAGGGCCATTTCCAAGTAACACTGCAAAAGTTACATTCTGTCAGAATATAAGACTATGTACTCATGTCAGAGAGTCTTTTATTCTGACGGAATGTAACTTTTGCAGTGTTACTTGAAAATGGCCCTAAGGCCGAATTTGCAATGGTAGTAATAAATATTTCATACAGTCAACGGCGACTATGACGTCTTTTAAGAAAAACTTTCCATATTGTTTGACAGCAGGAAAACTGGCCATACGCGTTAAATTTTGGGGAACTGTTGTGAGGGGCCACAACGAAGTGCTTCTGCTTATTTTTTAAAGTAACAGATCACTGAATTATACACAGAGCGCAGGACAACTTATTCTAGATGCGGACGGGAGCAACTGAGAGGTTTGCGAATGTTTTTTGTTTTGTGAACGGGCATAGCTAGAATAATACACAAGTGAGACCTAGCGTTAGTCAAATAGACGGATGTTGCAGATGTGACGCACACAAGCACTCGTGATTGGTTCTGTCTCGTCTTCTCACTGCACATAACGTGTTAGACTACATCGCAATAGAGGAGGTTCGGTAGAACGGGTGACTGAACAAGTTTAGATTCCACACCTGTAGTTTATAGTTAACTGATGGCAATAACATAAATATTAGGTACAGAAAAATTTTATTTGACGACATATTCAAAAGTTTAGATTCCACAAAGCCACGTGTTCATAAATGTGCGTAAAATGTCGACTCCGCTAATAATTATTAGTTTTATCATTGACATACCTTACTTGAAATCCCTCATCAGCTTCGTTCTAAAGAAAATTTTCTTTTCTTTCAAAACTGCGTATTTAAGAAATCTCTTTATTCAATATTATTTTTACAGTAAGAACTAAAATGCAATCTTTTAAAAATTACAGTCTTATTATTATGTAGCCCCATTGCTCCCTGCGTTGAAAAATGTCGACTGTTACTATGAAATCGTGTTAGTTAAGGAAGTATTTAAAATTCAAAATTTCATTTTCTTATGTATTTTAGACAGGTTTTAAAAACAACTGCGAAAAATATACGTGTGCATAATTTCGATTAGAACTTCACTGGAGAGCCATTTTTTAAATGGAGAGCAAATAGCTAAGTGAAATGAGTTCATTTCCAACTGTGTAAATGTGTATGCTTTAAAATACTACGACTGTTCTGAAAAAGAATTATTTTCAAAGTGTTTTTACGAACCATCGACCTGGTGTATTCATTTGTGACATAAATGAAATCAGAATAAATTCCACACGTCTAAACCGGCATTTTTATTATTATCACAGATTGATATTGTTAATTTGGGTACTTACGCAGGATCTGAGACCGTAACAGGATATAACATATACCATGGGAATCCTTTATTCACATCAAGACAGTTTCGACGCAAGTAAAAAATTCTTAAAACTGTACGCAATCTGATCAGTAGTAAGTAGATTAATACAGGGTGTGTCCACATTCCGCCTTTATGACGCCTGGGACACTTTCAGTGAGGTATCTGAATGTCTTTGGAGGAATGACAACCCATTCTTCCTCGAGAGCCGAAATCAGAGAGGACAGCAATGCTGGACGCTGGCGTCGCAGCGAAGTCGACTTTGTAACTCATCTCAAATGTGCTCCATTGGGTTCAGGTCGTAACTCTGCTCAGGCCAGTCCATTTGAAGAATGTTACGGCCCACAATTCGTTGTCTCACTGATGTTGCTGTATGACGCAGTGCAAGCTGTTACAGAGACTGTCACTAAACTTTCCCTCTACTGCACACAGTTCGCAGTGCTGTCTAATGTGTTCATATCCTAAGGGCATCCAACATTTTCTAATGCGCAACAATAGAATCACACTCTAATCACGAAAAACACCCCTATACTGTAACACCATCTCTTCCTTAATTCGCCTTTGACACTACACATGACGGCAAGTACACTAAAGGGCCAAAGAAACTAGTACTCCTGCCTAATAATATCGTGTAGAGCCCCCACGAGCAAGCAGAAGTGCCACGACACGACGTGGCATGGAGTCGATTAATGTCTGAAGTAGTGCTGGAGGGAAATGACACCATGAATCCTGCAGGGCTGTCCATAAATCCATAAGAGTACGAGCGGGCGGAGCACAGCACATTGCAAGGCATGCCAGATATGCTCAATAATTTTCATGTCTGGGGAGTTTGGTGGCCAGCGGAAGTGTTTAAACTCAGATGAGTGTTCCTAGAGCCACACTGTAGCAATTCAGAGCGTGTGGGGTGCCGCATTATCCTGCTGGAATTGCCCAAGTCCGTCGGAATCCACAATGGACATGAGTGGATGCAGGTGATCAGACAGGATGCTTACGTACGTGTCACCTGTCGGAGTCGTATCTAGACGTATCAGGGGTCCCATATCACTCCAACCGCACACGCCACGTACCATTACAGAGCCTCCACCATCTTGAACAGTCCTCTGCTGACATCCAGAGTCCATGGATTCATGAGGTTGTCTCCATACCCATTCACGTCCATCCGGTCGATACAATCTGAAAGGAGACTAGTCCGACCAGGCATACGTTTCCAGTCATCAACAGTCCATTGTCGGTGTTGAAGGGACCAGGCGAGGCGTAAAGCTTTGTGTAGTGCAGTCAACAAGGGTACACGAGTGGGCCTTTGGTTCCGAAAGCCCATATCTATGATGTTTCGTTGAATAGTTGGCAC
Source organism: Schistocerca piceifrons (assembly GCF_021461385.2). Taxonomy (NCBI): domain Eukaryota; kingdom Metazoa; phylum Arthropoda; class Insecta; order Orthoptera; family Acrididae; genus Schistocerca; species Schistocerca piceifrons. The sequence continues at coordinate 107,198,287 of NC_060139.1, forward strand.
GCTGACACTTACTGATGGCCCAGCAATTTGCGGAAGTGTAGCACTTCTATCACGTTGAACGATTCTCTTCAGTCGTCGTTGGTCCCGTTCTTGTAGGATCTTTTTGCAGCCGCAGGGACGTCGGAGATTTGATGTTTTACCGGATTTCTGATATTCACGGTACACTCGTGAATTGGTCGTACGGGAAAATGCCCACTTCGCTTCTACCTCGGAGAAGCTGTGCCCATCGCTCGTTTGCCGACTATAACACCACGTTCAAACTGCCTTTAATCTTGATAACCTGCCATTGTAGCAGCACTAACCGGTCTAACAACTGCGCCAGAAACTTGTTGTCTTATATAGGCGTTGCCGACCGCACCGCGGTATTCTTCCTGTTTACATATGTCTGTATTTGAATACGCATATCTGTACCATTTTCTCTGGCGCTTCAGCGTAACACTCTCCAGATATTCGCCAAATCCACACTTTTCAATCAGATAGCCTCAAGGTGTAGCTTGAGTCAACCCTGAAAATCACTCGTTTTCAGTCATCCACTCTCCAGTTTACACCATCACAAGCTCATTATTTTTAACTCGTTACGCACATTCACTGTCCGAGATGGACTGCTGATAGCACTCTGGAACTTCTGTCGGCTGATTTCACGCTATTGTTTACAACCACATTCACAATGTTCGACTGCCCCTGTCCGTCAATACATGAAGTCCTCATGGTCTTTGTTTAGCTGTGGCCATTCCTCTGGGTTTCCACTTCACAGTCACATTACCAGCAGTCGACTTGGGCTGCCTTAGACGGCTTGCAGTGTCCCTGGTGGATTTCATTACAGAACGTATACAGGGTGGTCCACTGATCGTGACCGGGCCAAATATCTCACGAAATAAGCGTCAAACGAAAAAACTACAAAGAACGGAACTCCTCTAACTTGAAGGGGGAAACGAAATGGCGCTATGGTTGGCCCGCTAGATGGCGCTGCCATAGGTCAAACGGATATCAACTGCGTTTTTTTAAACAGAGACCCCCATTTTTTTATTACATATTCGTGTAGTACGTAAATAAATATGAATGTTTTAGCTGGACCACTTTTTTTGCTCTGTGATAGATGGCGCTATAATAGTCACAAACATATGGCTCACAATTTTAGACGAACAGATGGTAACAGGTAGGTTTTTTAAATTAAAATACAGAACGTAGGTACCCTTTGAACATTTTATTTCGGTTGTTCCAATGTGAAACATGTACCTTTGTGAACGTATCATTTCGGAGAACGCATGCTGTTACAGCGTGATTACCTGTAAATACCACATTAATGCAATAAGTGATGAAAATGATGTCCGTCAACCTCAGTGCATTTGGCAATACGTGTAACAACATTCCACTCAACAGCGAGTAGTTCTCTTTCCGTAATGTTCGCACATGCATTGACAATGCGCTGGCGCATGTTGCCAGGCGTTGTCGGTGGACCACGATAGCAAATATCCTTCAACTTTCCCCACAGAAAGAAATCCGGTGACGTCAGATCTGGTGAACGTGCGGGCCATGGTATGATGCTTCGACGACCAATCCACCCGTCATGAAATATGCTATTCAATACCGCTTCAACCGCACGCTTGCTATGTGCCGGACATCCGTCATGTTGGAAGTACATCGCCATTCTATCATGCAGTGAAACATCTTGTAGTAACATCGGTAGAACATTACGTAGGAATACAGCATACATTGCACCATTTAGATTTCCATCGATAAAATGGAGGCCTATTATCGTTCTTCCCATAATGCAGCACCATACATTAACCCGCCAAGGTCGCTGGTGTTCCACTTGTCGCAGCCATCGTGGATTTTCCGTTCCCCAATAGTGCATATTATGCCGGTTTACGTTACCGCTGTTGGTGAATGACACTTCGTCGCCAAATAGAACGCGTGCCAAAAATCTGTCATCGTCCCGTAATTTCTCTTATGCCCAGTGGCAGAACTGTACACGACTTTCTAAGTCGTCGCCATGCAATTCCTGGTGCATAGAAATATGGTACGGGTGCAATCGATGTTGATGTAGCATTCCCAACAATGACGTTTTTGAGATTCCCGATTCTCGCGCAATTTGTCTGCTACTGATGTGCGGATTAGCCGCTACAGCAGCTAAAACACCTACTTGGACATCATCATTTATTGCAGGTCGTGGTTGACGTTTCCCATGTGGCTTAACACTTCCTGTTTCCTTAAATAATGTAACTATCCAGCGAGCGGTCTGGACACTTGGATGATGTCGTCCAGGATACCGAGCAGCATACATAGCACACGCCCGTTGGGCATTTTGATCACAATAACCATACATCAACACGATATCGACCTTTTCCGCAATTGATAAACGGTCCATTTTAACACGGGTAATGCATCACGAAGCAAATAAAGTCCGCACTGGGGGAATGTTAAGTAATACCACGTACTTATACGTTTGTCACTATTACATCGCCATCGATCACAAAGTGAAAAAAGTGGTCCAACTAAAACATTCATATTTCTTTACGTACTACACAAATATGTAATAAAAAATTGGGGTTCCTATTTAAAAAAAACGGTTGATATCCGTTTGACCTACTGCAGCGCCATCTAGCGGGCCAACCATAGCGCCATCTGGTTTCCCCCGTCAAGCTAGACAAGTTTCGTTCTTTGTAGTTTTTTCGTTTGATGCTTATTTCGTGAGATATTTGGCCAGGTCACGATCAATGGACCACCCTGTATACAGCCACTTCGGTTGCACAAAATTTTGTCAGTTGACTACGGCGGATTTGTTGTTCAGGTGACAAGCGATTGCTACCCGCCGTGATAACCGTGAGTCTTAAACCACGGCCCGTCGATATGGGCAGGTGCGTGGTACCCGGATCAAATACGACCAGCAGATTAACGATGAATGTCGGTGCTTTCACGACGAGGGTCAGAGTGCTGGCCAGCCTGGATGTGGTTTTCAGGCGGTTTCCCACATCCTACCAGGTGAATACCGCACTAGTACCCAAGTCCCACCTCACCTTTGCAAACATTTAAAAAACTTTGGCTCACTTTCACGTGAGTAACCCTACACACAGACACCTAGAGTATACATATACCGTCCCTGGAAGTAATGGGGTGGCGACAAGGAGGGCATCCACTCACCGACCCTGTGACGATGCAGGACAAGGGCATAAAAAAATCATGAAATGAGTGTCATCATGTTACAGCCGATGAGTAGTCCACATTCGAAGTCACTGAGCTCTCCTGAGCGACCCATTTTGCTGTCATTGCTCCTCTGACGACAGTGCAGAGTCTTGTACCTCAAGGAAGCAAGGGAGGGCCTGTTGTTATGTGTAGCCGATATCCTCTTTCTACAACACAAAGGCATACGTAGATTAACACGGTTCTTTATTCACATGAACTTGAAATATTTACTTATCTTAAATAGAGTCCATGTGTTACGGTACAAGCTAATCAGTAATAGTCCTCTTGCAGAAAATATCGGTAATCTTGCTATTACAAACTCTAGTTCCACTGCTGGTGGAGTACACGTCCCACTGTCATCACTGATCTGGTCGCTATGTACTGTCGTAGCCTGTTATGAACTGGGCCCTCTCTGCGAGTGTACTGACAGACGCCAAATTCGATGAGTGAATCAGTGACGCCCTCTGGTCATTGGCAGCTGCCTAAATACTTGCTGCCGTCGTTGGCAGTCTGTTCCTTGCTAGTGTGTCTCTGGCACTCTCTCGATAGGTTCACAGCGCCTACCAGTCGATCTTCGCTTCATCTTTGCCGACTGGTGTGCTGGCGACAATTCTCTTCCTCCTTTTATACTGTTGGGTCCGCCTCTTGTGAATCTAATGATCAATTCTGCATTACAAAGCGATGTCGGGACCGTTTTGACAGATAGTGTATCCTCCACTTTCTCTCACCAAAAAGTACCAAAAAATGCAGTTTGGTTAGCCTCTAGTTAACATTTGCTGTAGGCGGTAGAGAGAGAAAGATAGTTACTCGGTGTGCAACAGGCAGTGAAGGTCGCTCCCATAATGTAATGACGTGTGGAAGCCAGATATTGATATGTCGCAAAATGGTCGAGTTGCAAGAGCGATAGAGCTAATTACGCAAGGAATAATTTGTTAAGCCAACAACTAAATTCTGCAAGACACTTTATGGTGTGTGGCGGTAGGTAATAGTGATAAAATGCGTCTGGACTTTTCTTAATAGGTACTTACTGATAGACCGATCGCCTTTGGTGGATATCAGAACCGTGATTTTGAGTGCAAGAATGATCGAAGTAAATGTTTCCAATAAGACTATAATTTATCGTGGATTTTCGGTAACATTAGCTGAGATGGTGATGGAACACAGCAGCTGCTGGACATCAGACCAACAAATGGATGATTCTGCATCAAATCTGATTTTTAAGGACACATCTAAATCAGTATTCTGTTATATTCCCTTAACGCCGCGGATCCCGATGCATTCGAAATGCCAGTATCCGACATTCTCGTTCCTTTGTATGCAGCGATACAACACCTGCGATTCTGCAGAAGGACCTCTGTAGCTTGATTGTTGGAAAGGCAAGATTAAAAACAGCTTGTCAGGTTGCAGCTGACGAATGGAATTAATTTTTCTCAATCCATGCTGCAAGAAACTATGATCCGTAATGATTTACGGACTGCACAAGTAACTCCGACTCTTTCCACCTACAACACTTTACAGTAAACACAAAAAGAAAACCGACAATGAGAACCTCTTCTGAAGTGACATGCAACGAACGACGTTATCAACAAAATCACGGTCAAGAATGTTGGAGGTAGCTTGCCACCTATATCAACAGACGTATTTAATATGTCTCTTGTGAATGGAAGACATCTCACTCCATGGAAAGGAAACATTTTCCGACCTGCCCCTAAGAACAAGAACCCACAATCGCAATGTGCTTACCGATCAATAAGCATCCGGCTTACTGTATCAATAGCTCTTGAGTATATTGTTCACGACTAAATTAATGAACACTTACGCAAACTCGAATTGTATGACAAATACCATTCCGGATTTTGTAAACACTGTGGCAGAAACACTGCATAACTGGTGATCTGAAATATGCCACCAACTACCATGACGTTACAATAATGCCACTACTAGACTTCAGCAAAGAATTTAATACCGTCGATTTTGACTTACTGCTCAGAAATCTGCAGCAGATGACTTTTCACTTAGTACGCTGAAGTAGTTTGAAAGCTGTTTCAAAAACAGAGAAAATCATGTTGCCTGTAGGAATGAAAAGTCGTGCTGGAAGCATGTTCTCATGTTCTCGCAGAACTACCACAGGCGTTGTGATGGATCCAGTATTGTTATTATTGTATGACTATGGTATCTCGTCGGTTTTGTGCTGTATATATCATTTCTATGCGGATGACCTTCAGCTTTTCCTAAGCATCAGATAAAAAGCTAAGCTAACGATACTGCGACAGTCCAGATGACTATTGATCTGTCTTCAGTGGTAAGATGAGTGAATAACCTAGAACTTAACCTAAATGCAAGTAAGTCCTAAGTAATTTTAGAAATCTTGGTACCTCACCAGAAACTGATCAGAATCCCGCGAACAATTGCTTTTTATTCCTCTCGACGGTATTCCAATACCATATGAGGAAATACAGAAGAACATGATGTAAAATACTGTCGCCACATGTAGGAAGACTTCCACTTGCATCAATGAACTCAAAAAAATTGTTTTGAATAATAGCGATTAAATAATTGCAACCTGTAACAAAATCTTGGTGTTACTGTATGTATCTTATGTGAGAAAGATTTGCTTATGTTAGTATTACACTGGAACAACAACAGCAAACAAGGATTTATCAGATGACAGAGTCTTTATCACCAGTTTGTGTTTATGTCTATTGATATTTTACTATTGCCAACATTGCAGTTTTGATCGAAACTAGTCAGATCATACAAACAAATGTGCAGCTGAGGTGGCAAAACAAACAATGAATTTCAAATATTCGTATTTGTATGTCTCTTTCTAAAGTTATCAGAATAAATTTATTTTATGGTGACTAACGTGATCCAGACAAAGGACGCCACTCTACCGCGCACGTAACCTGCTAGAATTTATCAAAATGCTGTCGGAAAAGTTGTTAGCTACAACGGGTCCTGTATTGACCATCTGAATGGCACCACACACGCGATAAATTGTTGACAATATCACCAGCTACATAGAGTGCAGTCGACCTCTCGCTTCGACGCCACCAGTTTCAATCAGTTTTCCGAAGGCCACTGTGCCGTGAAGCTCTGCTTCGGAAAGTGAACTGCTGTGTTTAACTGAATTGGCAGTTGATCACCGTATGTAGACTAACAGTCGCAAAAAATAAGTAATGAACAGAGAATTGAAATATATTACACTTGTTTTGGAACAGTTTTCTTCGACATTGAATGCTGTGTTGTAGATTACACTTTTCGTTGATGCCAGGTATGTTGTATATATACTTTATACGGTAGTCTATACTTCCGTTTCCTTTATTGGTATCGTATTTTAATTACAAGTATTCATGCAATGATGTTCTGTTACCACTAGCAGCACTGCTGATTTCCAATACCCTTATTCATTGTGTGCGAGAGAGATTGTATGCGAAGACAAGGAGCTGAATTGTAGCTGTAGAACAAATGTGCCCTAAACATTTAAAGTAAAAATTCCTCGTAATATTTCTTCGTCCTCTTTCTAAGTGCACCTGGTTTCATAAATTACTCCACCTCACCAAGTGCAGCCCTGAGGAGTGTGACTATTATTACGAACTTGTATTCTATTTATACAACACAAAATAGCGTTCACAGCAAAATATAAGAATACAAATTTGTATCACTTCTTAATGTAGGTGGCAATTCAACTTTCAACCACGATTCACAAAGTGATTTGTGGTTCTTGAATGATTATAAATTCTAACATGAAGTTCCTCCTCCAGGTCGACATATCGAAACGAAATAAGGCTACACAACAAGTTTATTCAAACGGTTCGCAGATAGGCAGATAAATTTCTACAGATGGCTGATTCGTTGCATGCGATTTATCAGACTGCTTTGAAATTATCGTATGGACAGGTCTCGCGGCCTGCCGACGGACTGGTGCAATCATTTCTGGTGTATGGGATCCTTAAGGTTTGTTCACTTACAGTACACGTAAAATAAGTTTGTAAAATATGGATAGATATTTTGTGTGATAATACTTCAGATATTAGCAACTTTCGGATTTGCAGCAGCGTTTGGTAGGGAAATGTGGCTCTCCGCTTGTTCGAGATGGCACGCACAGCCCCCTCTGCAAGCTAGGTAAAATATTTTAATGGAATGCAATACTGACAAGATCTGACGAACTCATTTGGGAAACACTTCACCGAGTCCTCTTATTCTCCAAATTATTTCTCCTTATTCCAGTCCGAAAGGCTTAGGGTAAAGGACCTGAGTGCGTCACTGTTACCAAATACTACCGTGACGCAGACCGCGTCTGAAGAAGCCAGCGAAGTAGCGTCGAAGAAAGAAGATACTGTACAGGGGCAACGCTGTGCTGCAGGAAGAAGATACCGTTCAAGCGCCTGGCGGCTGTCGTTGGGTTGTCAGAATTTTGCTCAGTTCCGGCGAAGATAGCCTTGTCGCAGCAGCCGTATCGTGTGCAGCGGAAGCTGGTGGGAAGTTCGTGCCCCCCAGCCGCTCCCCCCCCCCCCCCCTACCCCTCCTCTCTCACTCTCCCTTCCTCTCTCTCTGTGCTATGTTAACGAAGCTCGGCTGCAGCTACCGAGGTCATAGGCAGCCCTGCACACTGCGTGCCTGATATATGCGTCAGAGGCCGCACGCACCACGCATGGGGGATGGCCATTTGTCACTCTAGCGGAACCCGAGAGCAAACGCTGCACATCCTCTGATTCACAGAATGTGGCTCATGTCACGCGCCAGCAGAAGTTTGGCGGTGAAAGCGACCAAGGTCTGTTCCTACAGCAAGCGAGGAAGAACCATTGAAATTTCCTAGTATAGTGTTGCCATCGTTAACTTGGTCTAATTAACTGTGGTGTCCCACAAGGTTTCATTTTAGTGCCCTTAATTTTTCTTGCACATGCTTGTGACATGTCATCACTAATGTGAGCAGATTCCAAGTTTGCTGTGTTTACATACGATACAAACATTGCAATGAATAGCAAATTGCGCACAGTTTTAGGAAGACAGGTTAACTAAATTTTCTTGGGCATTATTTCGTTGTCACCAAATGTTTAAAATATACACTACATACAGTTCAGAATTTAAATAGGTTTCCTCCTAGTACACGTCAAACATGATTACACAAAGAAACAAGAGGTTGGCAGTGTTAAATACTTGTGATTAGAACTTGATAATAAATATAATTGGGAAGAGCATACCAAAGAACTGCTGAAGACTCTAAACAAATTTGTATTTGTAATGGTGATGTTGACAGGCATAAGTGACACAAAAATAAAATCCTGTCGTATTTCCGTTCCATAATGTCATGCGAGATCATTTTTCTGGGATAACTGATAAAATCGAGCTACATTTTTCTAAGTCTGATACGAATTATTTGCTTTATAAATTTAAGAACACCTTACCGAGTTCTGTTCAAAGAATTAGCCGTACTTACTACTGCTTCCCAGAATATTTATTCCTTAGTGAAATTTATTATAAATCAACGGTTCAGTTGAGGAATCGGTACTGTAAGTAAGATAATGTACGTAAAAAGTCACTTACTTCGGTCCAGAGAAGTTGTTCCTTACTCAGGAGCATACGCTTTCAATAACTTGGCTGCAGCCATAAAGAATTTAGCTGCCAACAAAAAAAAATCGAAGGAATTTATTGATGATCTACTCGTTCTACTCGTATTACATTTGCAAAGTTATTAGTAGAATCCAAAGCAAATAAGTGTTACGATTTTATTTTCCTTTTGAAAACGCCGCGCTCAAGTGTATTAAGAATTATCTCATGCATGTCAATGTATTCATGTTTACATGATATGCGGAAGGAACATTAGCATATGTCTTTTTCCTGTATATGCGTTGTATACTCTGGTTTTGTGACATGTTCTGCACCGTTAGAATCTCCAAACGACAGATCTACGGAACAAAATGGGTATCTAATCAAACTGTCTAATCCAGTTAATCATCTGCAACAAACTGCAGCTTTAGTTGGAAGGCAATCTACTTTCAGTGGAATTCAGCAATGATTAAAACTTAAATCTTAACAGCCCAAGCAGTGATTAAATATAAATAATGCGTCATAGCTATATGTTAACAATTGTATCATAATTACATTGAGTCAAAATCACAGATAGTAACAAAGACAATAACATTTTGTTATTATCTGAGAAGTCGTGATCACTCTCACTACAAGGCAGTTCACTGAATCGTACTATAGAACGTTTAATAAGAAACCGCTTTCATTCTGAAACAGTTAGAGACATATAGTGTAACTGTAGCCGTACGATGTTCTTCCCATTTAAGTGAATTCAAACTACATCTCCTCTTAACAGTAATTTTAAGTCAGTCATCAGACCCAAGGTCGTTTTGAACACGAGAGTGATTGCCGTACTGGAGGAGAGATGTTTTCCTTTCCTGCAACCTGAATATCGGCTGAACGCGTACAGTTATTGGGAGTCTTACAGTGTCATCTGAATTTCGCTTTTCTTTATCGCATGCTACTACAGGTTTTTACATATTGCTAGAAACTGAACTCGCGGTAACTGATACAAAATAAATCGCAGAAAAATCTGAGAAATTTACAACTAAAGTAGATCAATATGCAAAATTAACGTTCTTCATTCTTCAATCTCTGTATTTATAGCCACAGTCTTTTTCGTTCGAATGGCGTCGGTATGCTCCGAACTATCTGTCTTAGCTATGCAAGTCTATAGTAATACGTGGTACAGCGAGCCAAAACCCTGTCCTAAACAATCTACGTTTTCAGTAAACCTTAAAAAACTTCCTCTAAAGTAAAGCGCTTATTCTTTGCTGTCGAACACGATAAACACACATAGCAGATGGACAGGATTCTCCATCGCGATGTGCAAGTATTGTAGACACTTACCTCATCCATTTGTCGAAACTTGTACTGTAATCCACAAATTCAAGAGAAAATAATTGTATCAGAAACGTTAGTTTAGAGCTAAAACATATAGTTTTCATTGAAAAGAACCAAAACACTGTAAAAAATTACATTTGTGTTAGAAAGTGCTATAATCTTCCTTTTTGGGAAAACCCTCATTTTCTCTTTCCTTTTGCCTCCGACCTACAGTGAGGTAACGAAAGTCATGGAATAGCGGTATTCACATATATAGATGGCGGGAGTATAGCGTACAAAGGGTATAAAAGGGCAGTGCATTGGCGGAGCTGTAATTTGTGCTCAAGTGATCCATGCGAAAAGGTTTCCGACGTAGTTATGGCCGCACAAACGGAATTAACAATGGTTGTTGGAGATAGGTGCCTTGGACATTTTATTTCGGAAATCGTTAGGGAATTCATTATTTCGACATCCATAGTGACAAGAATACGCCGAGAATACCATGTTTCAGACGTAACTTCTCACCAAGGAAAGGGCACTGGCCGACAACCTTCACTCAACGATCGGGAGCAACAGCGTTTGCGTAGAGTTGTCAGTGCTAACAGACAAGCAGTACTGCGCGAAATCACCGTAGAAATCAGTGTGGGACGTAGGACGAACGTACGTATTAGGACAGTGAAGTGAAATTCGGCGTTAATGGGCTATGGCAGTAGACGGCCGACGCAAATGCCTTTGCTAACAGCACGACATCGACTGCAGCGCCTCTCCTGAGCTCGCGACGATATTGGTTGGACTCTAGACGATTGGAAAACCGTGGTCTGGGCAGATGAGTGGCAGTCTCAGTTGGTAAGAGCTAATGGTAGTGTCCCAGTGGGGCGCAGAACCCGCGAAGCCATGGACCCAACATGTCAACAAGGCACTGTGCACGCTGGTGGTGGTTCCATAATGGTGTGGACTGTGTCTAAATGGAGTGGACTGGGTCTTCTGGCCCGATTTAACTTATAACACCCCCCTGCTTCCCGGGATTTGCGAAATTACAAGTTGACAATGACCGTGAATTATGAATTTTGACCCGCGTCGGGATAAGGCATCCGCATCCGAAGTAAATAATGATTATTCCGCGGGAAACAGGAGACGTTATAACTTGATCGTTATCGAATGAGTAATTTCATTCAATAACGATCGGTAAACGAAATAATGGAAATAATTTGAAAATAAATTTTGCCAGTGGAAATTTTGCCGAAAGAAATGATTAAGTTGTAAAAGCAATTAAAAAATCGGTCGCCAGCTCAGCTTATGAGCGACAGTACTGTTAAGTACGTGAATAATTGTGTCAAAAATAAAGTTTACCTGTTTGTAGCGCAGCAGGTGGAACGGGAACTTTTACGTAAGTGCTGTGTCAGGCTCAGTAGTCATATAAAACAATGTCATAACAATCTAACTACACTTATTATGTTCATAATTTGTCAGCTAAGTGCAATGCTGACAACACGGATAATTATCTATAGAGATTTTGAATAATGGACTGTCATTCTGTCTTTAAAATTAGGTACTTTGCACAGTTTAATCTACTGATAATGAAATATATTGCCACTAATTGATTAACTGTGTTTTGAATGTTAATAATTCATTAATTGGATTGTCAGGTGGAATAAGCTTTATAGTTTCATGAAATATACTTGAATTAACTTCAGCTGAATATGCATTGAAATAAATCTTAATAATCAAATTTATTACTTCAGTCTATTATTAAGTTACTACGGTTGGCGTAAGCTTATTAAGTGCAACAATTAACTACGATAACCAGTCTGAAATTTACTCTTCACCGTCTATGCAAATAATTTGATAATTAACATATTTTCTCTTGATAATGGCGTGACACACTCAGTTCAATAAGGTAAGGATTGGAAGGAACCTACTTGGTGTTATTGTCGGGTGGAATGTAACTGCAACACTTCGATTATAAAGTGCTTGTTATTAATTGTCCAACTTCAGAGAAAAGCACAGTCACTGGAAAGCCTTCTACAATTTTATCCTACGAAAATTACGTAGATCTTACTTCCCTCGTTGTCGGTGGATCGACGGAAGTCCACGGCAGCGACACAATGTGGCAGCTGGCTTTTACTGTTGCGACTTGGCCCCACAGTGCGCTTCACATTTAAGTCCTCGTTCCTTCAGTACTATGCCCATTAATCCATAATAACTTGCCCGGCCATGCTTCCAGATATGCCGACCATTAGTTTCCCGTCGTACTTAGATCCACACACTAGCCGTTAGATGTAACACAGCTAGGACTGGCAGCACTCGACTGTACTTCTTACTCCGAGCACTGCTACTACAACCCGCTGGCGCGCTCCCACGCCCAGAGGCGCGACAAAACAATCTCTCTGACTTCAACGTTAACTAAATATGCCCTGACTTGCCAGTGTTAAATATTACATAATTTAAACATAGTATTTACAATACAGATTTACACTAGACAATACATCGTATACAAACAGTTTCATGTGTTAAGTAAGCGAAAAAATTCATAGCAAGGACTGCGTTGTAGCGTCACAAACTGACTATTGACTGGTTGTGTTCGACTACTTGCAGCCCATTTGCAGGCATTCGTGGACTTCATATTCCAGAACAATGATGGAATTTTTATGAATGACACGAGAGTGCGCCATGTCAGAACATTCTGGTCAATTAGAGTGAATGATTTGGCCACCCAGTTCGTCCAACATTACCCATAACAGTTACGTAATATAACAGAGAGGTCATTTCGTTCAAAAAATCCTACCTGGCCAGCACTTTCGCAATTAGGTACGGCTGCAGAGGCAGCGTGGCCCAACACTTCTGCAGAGGACTTCCAACGACTTGTTGAGTCCATGGCACGTCAAGCTGCTGCACTACACCGGGCAGAAGAAGGTCCGACCCGTTGTTAGGAGGTATCCAATGACTTTAGCCACCTCGTTGTATAAGCGGTGTAAATTTATCCATCTACATCTACATGATTACTCTGCAATTCACAGTTAAGTGCTTGGCAGAGAGTTCATCGATCCACAATCGTACTATCTCTCTACCATTCCACTCCCGAACAGCGCTCGGGAAAAACGAACACCTAAACCTTTCTGTTCGAGCTCAGATTTCTCTTATTTTATTTTGATGATCATTCCTACCTATGTAGGTTGAGCTCAACAAAATATTTTCGCATTCGGAAGAGAAAGTTGGTGACTGAAATTCCGTAAATAGATCTCTCCGTGACGAAAAACGTCTTTGCTTTCATGACTTCCATCCCAACTCGCATACCATATCTGCCACACTCTCTCCCCTATTACGTGATAATACAAAACGAGGTGCCCTTTTTTGCACCCTTTCGATGTCCTCCGTCAATCCCACCTGGTAAGGATTCCACACCGCGCAGCAATATTCTAACAGAGGACGAACAAGTGTAGTATAAGCTGTCTGTTAGTGGATTTGCTGCATCTTCTAAGTGTCCTGCCAATGAAACGCAACCTTTGGCTCGCCTTCCCCACAATATTATCTATGTGGTCTTTCCAACTGAAGTTGTTCGTAATTTTAACACCCAGATACTTAGTTGAATTGACAGCCTTGAGAATTGTACTATTTATCGAGTAATCTAATTCCAACGGATTTCTTTTGGAACTCATGTGGATCACCTCACACTTTTCGTTATTTAGCGCCAACTGCCACCTGCCACACCATACAGCAATCTTTTCTAAATCGCTTTGCAACTGATACTGGTCTTCGGATGACCTTACTAGACGGTAAATTACAGCATCATCTGCGAACAACCTAAGAGAACTGCTCAGATTGTCATCCAGGTCATTTATATACACTCCTGGAAATTGAAATAAGAACACCGTGAATTCATTGTCCCAGGAAGGGGAAACTTTATTGACACATTCCTGGGGTCAGATACATCACATGATCACACTGACAGAACCACAGGCACATAGACACAGGCAACAGAGCATGCACAATGTCGGCACTAGTACAGTGTATATCCACCTTTCGCAGCAATGCAGGCTGCTATTCTCCCATGGAGACGATCGTAGAGATGCTGGACGTAGTCCTGTGGAACGGCTTGCCATGCCATTTCCACCTGGCGCCTCAGTTGGACCAGCGTTCGTGCTGGACGTGCAGACCGCGTGAGACGACGCTTCATCCAGTCCCAAACATGCTCAACGGGGGACAGATCCGGAGATCTTGCTGGCCAGGGTAGTTGACTTACACCTTCTAGAGCACGTTGGGTGGCACGGGATACATGCGGACGTGCATTGTCCTGTTGGAACAGCAAGTTCCCTTGCCGGTCTAGGAATGGTAGAACGATGGGTTCGATGACGGTTTGGATGTACCGTGCACTATTCAGTGTCCCCTCGACGATCACCAGTGGTGTACGGCCAGTGTAGGAGATCGCTCCCCACACCATGATGCCGGGTGTTGGCCCTGTGTGCCTCGGTCGTATGCAGTCCTGATTGTGGCGCACACCTGCACGGCGCCAAACACGCATACGACCATCATTGGCACCAAGGCAGAAGCGACTCTCATCGCTGAAGACGACACGTCTCCATTCGTCCCTCCATTCACGCCTGTCGCGACACCACTGGAGGCGGGCTGCACGATGTTGGGGCGTGAGCGGAAGACGGCCTAACGGTGTGCGGGACCGTAGCCCAGCTTCATGGAGACGGTTGCGAATGGTCCTCGCCGATACCCCAGGAGCAACAGTGTCCCTAATTTGCTGGGAAGTGGTGGTGCGGTCCCCTACGGCACTGCGTAGGTTCCTACGGTCTTGGCGTGCATCCGTGCGTCGCTGCGGTCCGGTCCCAGGTCGACGGGCACGTGCACCTTCCGCGGACCACTGGCGACAACATCGATGTACTGTGGAGACCTCACGCCCCACGTGTTGAGCAATTCGGCGGTACGTCCACCCGGCCTCCCGCATGCCCACTATACGCCCTCGCTCAAAGTCCGTCAACTGCACATACGGTTCACGTCCACGCTGTCGCGGCATGCTACCAGTGTTAAAGACTGCGATGGAGCTCCGTATGCCACGGCAAACTGGCTGACACTGACGGCGGCGGTGCACAAATGCTGCGCAGCTAGCGCCATTCGACGGCCAACACCGCGGTTCCTGGTGTGTCCGCTGTGCCGTGCGTGTGATCATTGCTTGTACAGCTCTCTCGCAGTGTCCGGAGCAAGTATGGTGGGTCTGACACACCGATGTCAATGTGTTCTTTTTTCCATTTCCTGGAGTGTAGATCAGGAACAGCAGAGGTCCCAGGACGCTTCCCTGGGGAACACCTGATATCACTGCAGTTTTACTCAATGATTTGCCGTCTATTACTACGAACTGCGACCTTCCTGACAGGAAATTACGAATCCAGTCGCACAACTGAGACGATACCCCATAGGCCCGCAGCTTGATTAGAAGTCGCTTGTGAGGAACGGTGTCAAAAGCTTTACGGAAATCTAGAAATACGGTATCAAAAAATGGTTCAAATGGCTCTGACCACCATGGGACTCAACTTCTGAGGCCATTAGTCCCCTAGAACTTAGAACTAGGTAATCCTAACTAACCTAAGGACGTCACAAACATCCATGCCCCAGGCAGGATTCGAACCTGCGACCGTAGCGGTCTTGCGGTTCCAGACTGCAGCGCCTTTAACCGCACGGCCACTTCGGGCGGCAACACGGTATCAACTTGAGACCCCCTATCGATAGCGGCCATTACTGCTAGAAGAATGGTAAATCCGATCTTTTACAATGGTATTCGCTAATTTCATAAATTCAAAGTTCATCTATCCTGCCAACAAGCTTTCTTGGTTATCTAACTGTAGTGGCGCGAATAATAGGTCGGTGGCTTGGAGTGCTTATTGCCCATAGCTGGATGATGGAATTGTTAGCAAGAAATCACACAGTTACAATCAGAACAATATTGACACACTTTATTACAGTTCTTAGCAAATATTCGCTGTGTCTTCCGAAATACTTTACGATACTAACAGGGCCGACACCTGTAGAAGACGATTAGACTCCCACCGGTCACTTGAGATGTCATAGCTTACCAATAAAATTAGTTTCGCACTACAGAAGCACCTTACTGCTTGGCTGTAAATATGTCACTCAGGGTCTCCCATTTGGCCCACATCAGTAAGCGGAACTCAACACCCTAAATATACGGCGCACTTGCAGACCGAGTGCAGGACCCTAGCGCTGGAAGACATCACATTGTTTATCAGCATGCGATTTATTTTTCGTTCAGCCAGGTGGCCGATTCGAAAGCTAAGACTGTGTCCTTTTCTTTTATGGAATAATTCCGCAAAACCAAGTGAAATAACAAACAGACCTGCTGCCTGGGCTTAACACAGAAACCCTTACCGCACTACTGGCCGTCAAAATTGCTACGCCACGAAGATGACGTGCTACAGCACGAAATTTAACCGACAAGAAGAACATGCGGTGATATGCAAATGATTAGCTTTTCAGAGCATTCATAAAAGGTTGGCGCCGGTGGCGTCACCTACAACGTGCTGACATGAGGAAAGTTTCCAACCGATTTCTCATACACAAACAGCAGTTGACCGGCGTTGCCTGGTGAAACGTTGTTGTGATGCCTCCTGTAAGGAGGAGAAATGCGTACCATCACGTTTCAGACGTTGATAAAGGTCGGATTGTAGCTTATCGCGATTGCAGTTTATCGTATCGCGACATTGCTGCTCGCGTTGGTCGAGATCCAATGACTGTCAGCAGAATATGGAATCGGTGGGTTCAGGAGGGTAATACGGAACGCCGTGCTGGATCCCAACGGCCTCGTATCACTGGCAGTCGAGATGACAGGCATCTTATCCGCATAGCTGTAACGGATCGTGCAGCCACGTCTCGATCCATGAGTCGACAGATGGGGACGTTTGCAAGACAATAACCATCTGCACGAACAGTTCGACGACGTTTGCAGCAGCATGGACAATCAGCTCGGAGACCATCGCTGCGGTTACCCTTGACGCTGCATCACAGACAGGAGCGCCTGCGATGGTGTGCTCAACGACGAACCTGGGTGCACGAATGGAAAAATGTCATGTTTTCGGATGAATCCAGGTTCTGTTTACAGCAATGTGATGGTCGCATCCGTGTTTGGCGAAATCACGGTGAACGCACATTGGAAGCGTGTATTCGTCATCGCCATACTGGCATATCACCCGGCGTGACGGTATGGGGTGCCATTGGTTACACGTCTCGGTCACCTCTTGATCGCATTGACGGTACTTTCAACAGCGGTCGTTACATTTCAGATGTGTTACGACCCGTGGCTCTACCCTTCATTCGATCCCTGCGAAACCCTACATTTCAGCAGGATAATGCACAACCGCATGTTGCAGGTCCTGTAAGGGCCTTTCTGGATACAGAAAATGTTCGACTGCTGCCCTGGCCAGCACATTCTCCAGATTTCTCACCAATTGAAAACGTCTGGTCAATGGTGGCCGAGCAAGTGGCTCGTCACAATACGCCAGTCACTACTTTTGATGAACTGTGGTATCGTGTTGAAGCTGCATGGGCAGCTGTACCTGTAGACGACATCTGAAATGTTATTTTTTCGGATGAACCCAGGTTCTGTTTACAGCAACATGATGGTCCCATCCTTCTTTGGCGAAATCGCGGTGAACGCACATTGGAAGTGTGTATTCGTCATCTGTTTGACTCAATGCCCAGGCGTATCAATGCCGTTATTACGACCAGAGGTGGTTGTTCTGGGTATTGATTTCTAAGGAACTATGCACCCAAATTGCGTGAAAATGTCATCACATGTCAGTTCTAGTATAATATATTTGTCCAATGAACTCCGCCAACATTCAAGATGTACAGGTGGTGAAAGGGGCCAACTTTGATTCTGACCATTATCTGACCAAAATTAAGATGAAATTAACACCAGAAAGAAGGCACAAGAGTGACGAAACAAAAATAGCCAAATACAGAGTACAGGACTTAATGCTCAATCAGCAAGTCTTAGACGACTACAAGGAAAAGACAGATAAAATCAAAAGTCACAAATGGGAAGAAATTGCAACCTCAATACGAGACGCAGCAGAACAAACAATTTTACTAACCAAAAAGAAAAAGCATCCCTGGTGGAATGAGGTCTGTGAGAAAGCACTACAGGAAAGAGCCAGAACTTGGGAGAAATACAACTCAACCAAAAGGCCAACTGACTGGGAGCAGTTCAAAACGCAAAGACGTGAAACGACGAAAATCATTAAAAGTGAACGAAGGAAATATGACACACAACAAATACAGAAAATACAAGATGAATTTTCTAAGAATAATACACGCAATTTCTTTCAAACATTCAGAACTACAATAACAAGATATAAACCACCGACACTCTGCTTCAAAGATGAAAAAGGAAATCTGATCACCAGCGTGAAACAAAATTGCCAACACCTAGCGAACTACTTTGAAACGCTGCTAAGCTGCAAAAGACCTGATGAAACCTTGGCATTTGAGAAGCCTAAGAATAAACTACCAGACTCTGAACCACCTAATAAAGAAGAAATTAAAGAGATCTTGAAAGGATTGAAAAACAATAAAACATCTGGTAAAGATTCGTTAGTCGCGGAACTACTGAAATACGCAGGAGAAAACTTAATAAATAATTTCGAGGCGCTGTTTGAAGAGATTTGGAATACAGAGAAGATTCCGGAGGAATGGAAGACAGCATTGATTCATCCGTTACATAAGAAGGGTGCCAAGACAAATGCAAATAACTACAGAGGTATCTCATTGTTATCAGTGGCCTATAAGATCCTATCCAAGGCACTACAAAACAGGATTGAAAATCAGGTAGAGAAAGAACTGGGTGAATATCAGGCTGGGTTTAGAAAAGGAAGATCATGCAGTGAACAGATATTCAGTCTACTCTCCATAATACAACTTCGCGCACGCACATCGAAAAATCTAGTAATTACATTCATAGACTTCAAAAAAGCATATGATTCTATTGATAGACCAACTCTGATTAACACATTAGAAGAATTTGGGATTGATGATAAAAGCAGAAGTCTAATCCAGGAAACCCTTACGGGAACAAAATCGCAAGTGAAGTTTTTGGGTAGATTGTCACAACCGTTTGTAATTGGAACAGGTGTTAGACAAGGGGATGGGCTCTCCCCGCTGTTGTTTAACATTGTCCTTGAAAAAGTGGTCAGGGAATGGAGAAAGAAGATGGCAGAAGCTGGAGTGAAAAATGGGATAACGTTAGGAAGAAATAAAACAAAAATTGAATGTCTGGCATTTGCTGATGACATGGCAATATTGGCAGATGACATCGAAACAGCAAAGATTCAGATAGAAATGCTGCATGAGATCGCTGAGAAGACAGGTCTACAAATATCGTATGAAAAGACAGAACTGATGATACAGGACAAAACAGACCCAACACAGACATTGCAAACTAAATATGGAATAATTAAGAGAGTTCATAAACTTAAGTATCTAGGGGAATGGATTACACCGACAGGGTTACCAAATGTTTCACTACAGGAAAGAGCAATAAAGATGGAAACGGCATACCAGCTATGCCGAAATGTATACAATAAAAAGTCGATCTCCATCAATGCCAAGCTCAGGCACTACAATGCGGTAATAAAACCAGAAAGTTTGTATGCGATTGAATGCATCCCACTGAACAGAAAACGTCTGTTGGAGAAATTGGAAATAAAAGAGAGAAAAATACTGAGAAAGATCTTAGGACCTAAAAAGGATGGACAGGATTATAAATTGCGATCCAATAAAGAGTTATACGAGAAAATTGAAAAACTGACAACATTCTTTAAAAAGAGAAGACTGAGTTTCTATGGGCATGTCAAAAGAATGGCACCAGAAAGAACGGCAAAGAAAATCCTGGAATACATGGAAAGCAGAAAGACACAAATTAACTGGCTGAAAGAAGTAAAAGAAGACATCGCAGAAATGAACATTATACCAGAGACAGTTTACAACAGAATGGAATATAGGAATGCCATCAACAAAATGCAGGGATTCAAAGACCGAACGCAATCAAAGAAGACGGGAACAACCTGGTCGCAAGAACGTAAAGAAGCCCACTCAGAAAAAATGAAGAAGTACTGGGAAGAACGCAAGAAAAAGCACAAGAAATGACTGATGCTTAGCGTAGTCCAAAGTTGACTGTAACGAATAATAATAATAATAATAATATTTGTCCAATGAATACCCGTTTATCATCTGCATTTCTTCTTGGTGTCGCAATATTAATGGCCAGTAGTGTACACATAAATTGAAGTTTGTGGTATAAATTTTTTTTGGGTCATTCACATAAAGATTCAGAGCCACTGTATAAATATAAAAATTAGTGTTCCCATCAAATTTGCACTTAGTGAAATTTACTGGAAACAGGGGCATGTGTAACAACAACTGTACATATAATAATTTTTTCTTCTGATTTTCGATAAATTAGTGTAATCGATGTTCTGTTTTCATTTCTTTTTCTTTTCATGTCATTGTGTTGAGGAAACTATAAACAACTTACGATGTGAATATTAATGTTTATGTCAAATTGCAAGTAATATTATAACAAAATTGAAATGTAACCAACGTTGAATCTATTGTAACATGTTTAAAATTGTAATTGTGCGCCTGGTCCATACATAGGCAATGTATTAGGATATGTAGAATGCAAAACCTCGGGTGAATACCCTGTCTGTAGGGGAGTGGTAAAAGGTGGATGGTAGGCGAGCGCGGGAAAATGCACGGCATAACGGGCTCAGCAGTAGTAGTCGGAGTTGGGCATTGGTCTGAGAAACACGCTCTGGATCGAGGAGGCCCTCCTGGAAGACGTAGTTTCATTGAGCCTCGGATGTGCCGTTTCCGACGCCTATACAGCATGGCAGTATTCCATTGGCACTAAATGGAAAAATATTACGACGCTATGAAGAAGTAAAGTGCCGATACATCAAGAGCCATAGCTGTGCTTGTATGTGTGCTCTGCGCCTCGCCATCTCGCCGTCCGCCAACCGCCGCATCGATACGAACAGGTTGAAACTTTTAGTACTGTATTCGTGTGGACCAGTGTTGCTTTTGTTCCTTACTGTTCAATAACAACTTAACTTTTACCAGAGGTGTCCTATCATTTAATTATCCTCATCACTAACCTAGACAGGGTCCTTTCCACATGTTGTGCAATCCGAGTGTCCCGAAATGAAGATTTAAAGTTTATGTTAATAATACTTACCTGCAGACCTATCTATGTTAGAATGATGTTTCAAGAACTCTGTTGTTAATGAGTATATAGGTCTGGCAAAGTTGGAAGATAATGTTGAAATTGGTTTAGCAATGAAGTTTAATTATTTGAGGTAGATAAAATGGTAATTAAAGGAGCAGGAAATAAGCTAAAAAGAGTAGTAACTCACCTATTGGAAATCTTGAGTGCTTAATGAATCCTTTAATCAATATTTTCAATACAGTGATCATAACGGTTTCAGGGTCCCCCCCCCCCCCCCCACTTTTTTTCTTTTCTATTCATTTAAATTCTGAAGTGTACTGAACTGATTTGACCAGCAAAGTTAAAGTCAATATAAAACCAAAATTTATTAGTGTTTTACCTTTTTCAAAATTGATATTGTATGTGTGTTTCGAAAGTGCTATTTCTAGGGTAACCTATGCCCGATTTTAATCAGATCAATAGACAGTACGAAGTTTGTAGTAAACATTATAGTGTATTGTTGTGTATTTATGGCTTGTCCATATTAGTACAGAAAGTGAAATCATTAGTTCAGTAAATTTTCTGGTTCTAAAATTTACCATAGTATGCAGTGTTCAAAATGGTTCAAATGGCTCTGAGCACTATGGGACTTAACTTCTAAGGTCATCAGTCCCCTAGAACTTAGAACTACTTAAACCTAACTAACGTAAGGACATCACACACATCCATGCCCGAGGCAGGATTCGAACCTGCGACCGTAGCGGCCGCGCGGTTCCAGACTGTAGCGCCTTTAACCGCTTGGCCACCACGGCCGGCTAGTATGCAGTGTTATTACGTGTTGTTTTGTATGAACGTACTTCAACTTGTACTGGGAAGAAACTCAGTTAATGCCTAGTTAGGCTGGCGACCGTATTATTAACAATTTGGTAGCATCTGATGTTTTGTTTCTTGTCCGTCCTAACGTGTAGTTGCACTTCAGACTTGCTTGACGTATCATTGTTATTACAGAGTGGATGTAAGTCTGATTTGCCTCCATTCAGGTACACGCGGTCAATATCTATACAAAAATCCTTTATCACAAGATGAAGCCGGTCAACTTACCATAGTACAGGCTTTAAAGAGTATCGTGTGTGCAAAAAGCGCAGCGTTACAAGTGGCTTCCCGCTGGCAGGACATCCAGTTGTTTTCGGTCACAAATTAACGTAAATACCGAACAGTGCATGTTCAGTGGCACGAATTACAATATTATTCAGTAAAGCAAATAGCAGTGAACGTCAAGTACGGTAGTGGGGTGTAATTTGCATTCAGTATGGACAGGAACGTAGACACAGTAGATGTGCCGAGCGTAATGGAAGATGCGCATGGCAATAGCAGGAGTTTACGCGGCCAGATAACAGATGCCGTTAGCGGAAGACAATTGGCGTACATACAGTATCACGAACATGTTAACGAACAGATTGAGGTGTCGAGAGTGTCTCGAACACAGCAAGGAATAAAACAGGAAGTAGAGGATGACTTTGTAGACGATAGTGGGTACGTGAACGAATCCACTGACATATTTGATTCTCCACAGATAAAGAAAGAACCGAAAGAAACTTTTGAAGTAGGATCGGAACACACCGATTCCGTAGAACAAAACAGTGTGAAAATTTTAAGCATGAACGATTTATTTGAACAAGTAACCAAACAAATTGCGGGACAGAATAATCAGCTTAAAACACACGTTGCAGAACAGCTCAAAACACAAAATGATCAGCTTAAAACACACGTTGCAGAGCAGCTCAAAACACAAAAAGATCAGCTTAAAACACACGTTGATGAGCAGCTCAAAACACAAAGTAATCAGCTCAAAACACAGAATGATCAGATTAAAGCACAGGTTGAAGAGCAAGGAATTAAGATTAGTAAACAAATAGAACAGGTAGAACAAAAAGTGGGTAATTTAAGTTCTGTGCTAAATACTATGAAATTTGAAATTGACACAATTAACAAAAATATGGATACTATGCAAGGGGAAATTGACAACATTAACAGTAGGTTTGATATTGAAATTCTAAACATCCAAGAGAAAGTAGAGCCTCTAGTCGAAACAAAAGTCGACGAAAAAGTTTTCGGTCTTAAAACTGAGATCGTAAACGAATGTCAACATGGAATCTCACAGTTGAAAAAGGCAGTATCAGACACTGAAAGAGATTTAGGCGAAAAAGTGACCAGATGTGTACAAAAGTGTGAACAAAATACATCGAAAATTCAAGGCAAAATTTTCGATCTTGAGAGTAAAATTAAAGATAGGCCTGGTGTTGTCTATAATGGCACACCACTTACGAAGCTGTTAGAAGGTGAGGAACGCTTCGATCCCGCCAAGAAACATAACGGATGGCATCCGTTAGATTTCATCAAAAATTGTGAGAGGATATTTCCTGAACACTTGTCTGATCAGGAAAAGATAAACGTAGTAATTAGCACCTTAACAGGTGACGCTAAGCGCTGGGGAATTAATATGAATACCGAACGAATGACGTTCGAAGAATTTAAGCAAAAGTTTACGGAAGAATATTGGTCCGAACAAAAACAGGATCATTTGTGGCGCGAGTTTATCATGGCCAAGCTTCATGATAACATGGGCAGAAATTCTTTGAAAGATTTCTGCGAATATTGGTACCGAAAATTGACACACTTAAGAGGGAGAAGATCCGATTCTGAAATAATATGGGAGCTATATAAAAAGCTTCCAGAAGATTCAAAGAGAAACGTGGGAAGCAATCATCGCAGCTTCCAAGCATTTGTCGAAAGGGTCGAAGACGAAGACCACTGACGCGAAAGTCGTGCCAATTTTCAGAATTTTGGTAACAGCAATAACCGCAATAAGGACGAGAGTAATGACGGCGATGGGTTTCGCGTCAACGTAATACAAAGAGGTAGAGGCAGAGGAAGAGGAAGAGGAGGTTATTCAGGTCGCGGTAGAGGGTACACCGCGCAAAATAATAACGAAGCGGGAAACTGATTTCCGCGAACGTTGCGGGCCAAACGGAAGCGGACAGTATATACCGGTCCCAATTTAAGAAATGTTACCGGGCTAACAGTAAAATTATGAGACAGGTTAGAGACAGGCGTGGAACGACGCAACGTGTTGTTGCGAAACAAGCGTCAGGTGCGAGCGCGAATGAGTCATCTTCGCCGCGCAGAGCGATACTGGTTAACAGGCGAGTGGAGCATCAGAGGGCAATGGCCCATCCTAGCAGAACAGCTGTTCAGAGAGAAGCCGCTAGCAATGCGGCAGCATTAGGTACGAACATTGCTATAAGAACTGATGAATACATTATGAGTGGTAATTCCGTGGCGAAGGAAATAATAGATGAAACTGTGGATACACAGTGAGGTGCGGTTAGCAGTGTTAGCAATGAAGTAAATGCCGAGAATGAATTAGCAGAAGTAACTGATTGGCGTGTGCAAATCGACGATCTGTACAAAGGCCTAAAGCAATGTGAGTGGGAGGATTTTAAGGAGTATGAGGCAAGGAAGTTAGTTAGTGGAAAAGGAGATAGTAGGGACGTCGATAAGGTGACGTGGCCCGAATTTAAAGAGGAGAGAGTAAATAGCGCCGCGCAAAGTACGCGCGCTGCCGATAGGACGAGGGTTAAAGATATAAAGGAATTGGAGGATGAAATCCTAAGCATAGACGAGGAAGTAACTTCCGTTAATGATCCGCCAACAGTACAAGCTGCTGCCGAAAGGCACCGTGGGGAAGAGGCAGGTAATTACCTAAAAGTAATTGAAGTCCCCAAGGATTACACTAAATATGAAGTAACAGTGGATGTGAGTAAAGCTGATAATGAGGCCGTTTTGCCAAGAGAGGATATTGAATTAAATTTAAAGCCTGACGAAAATGTAGAGGGAGAACTGAGTGCCTGTCTCAGAAAAGCTTTTATGTTAGAACCTGAAAGCGATCCAGAATGGTCAGATTCGGACGATAGTTCAGATGACGAGTATTTCGGTACTAGTGAAAATAATGGGGGTACAGCTAATTGCGATATTGTACCTATTGATGACGAAGTTTCAAAACAAAACCCAGATGTTGAGACTGAACAAAGAAAGAAAGAGCCACCGGACGACTCAGTGTTTATTTTGCAACGAGTTCAAGTAAGCAAAGACTTTGAACTCCAGAAACCGAAAAAGCCGCCAGATATAAATGGTTCACAGGTCAGGAACGTATCCTGGGACGATGTCACAGTCGACCAAGGTGCGTTGTGGAAAAAACAGGAAGGGGCATGATTTAGAGTCTGGGGCAGATTTATATCGGATTTTGAGAATGTCATGAACACATTACATCATGAAACTACTGGGTTCCCACCCGAAGAAAATTTTGTTAGGCAGCAGAAGTAAAAGTTTAATTGAAGAACAACTAGAGTTTCCACCTTGTACAAGTTTGGAGTTGAGTCAAAAGAAAGAATTAGTAAGAAAATGGGCAAAGCAAAAAGCTGAATCTAGATCTAAAAGACATGATAAAAATCTGAAAGTTTCAAAATTTAAAATTGGGGATTATGTTCTTTTAAAAACCCACGGAAAGTCTAGTGAACTGAACCATGAAATTCCCAGATTTAAATATATTTACAATGGGCCGTATATAATACAGAACATTCCACACGATAATGCTTACTACCTGATCTACCCAAAATCCAAAAAACCTTTAGGTGTAAGAAATGTTGTGGACCTGAAACTGTATGTTCCTAGGAGTGAGTGACCTAAGTACACTCAGAGAGCAATTTGCAGTAAATATGCTGTATCTTATGCTGAAACTAATTTATTCCAAATGTAACTAATCTCTGTAAATATACGTGTACCAATATCAGTGTGCTAATGTACTTATGTGAGTTTCAGATTACCAAATGTACTGTAAATGTAAAGATGTATGGAGAAAAGGGCTGAAAAGAAAGGGTAAATGCTGCAAGCCAAATAAAAGATGGGACTGTCAAAAATCAAAGTGGGCAGTATATGAGTCATAATATAAAGGACTGCCGAACACCAATGAGGGCAGATAAATAGTCAATGGAGAATTGTAAGTGTGGTACAGGTGATGTGGTAAAATGATGCGAAACGGACTGCCCAAATCTGAATAATAGGCAGCAAATATATGTAGTGATTTTTCTAAATATTATTGTGTGTTTTTTTTTTTTTAGTAAGTAAGGAAATGGACTGCCATTCAAGCAAGCAGCAACAAATTGTCTTGTAGTGTATATAGATATTTGCATTTGCTTTTGTAGTTAAATGTTTGTGTTCCAGATTTTGAAATTATTTCTTTGAGAAATTTAGTAAAAATGAGTAATTTGCTATTTAAATAATGTTGTGATAGGAGATTGGACTGTGCCAAAGGCACTTAAGTAAATGATAAGAAAATGTTCGTGATATGTTAAAAAGTGTAGACCTATATAATGTGAGCGAAAGGAAGTTTGTGGTATAAATTTTTTTTGGGTCATTCACATAAAGATTCAGAACCACTGTATAAATATAAAAATTAGTGTTCCCATCAAATTTGCACTCAGTGAAATTTACTGGAAACAGGGGCATGTGTAACAACAACTGTACATATAATAATTTTTTCTTCTGATTTTCGATAAATTAGTGTAATCGATGTTCTGTTTTCATTTCTTTTTCTTTTCATGTCATTGTGTTGAGGAAACTATAAACAACTTACGATGTGAATATTAATGTTTATGTCAAATTGCAAGTAATATTATAACAAAATTGAAATGTAACCAACGTTGAATCTATTGTAACATGTTTAAAATTGTAATTGTGCGCCTGGTCCATACATAGGCAATGTATTAGGATATGTAGAATGCAAAACCTCGGGTGAATACCCTGTCTGTATGGGAGCGGTAAAAGGTGGATGGTAGGCGAGCGCGGGAAAATGCACGGCATAACGGGCTCAGCAGTAGTAGTCGGAGTTGGGCATTGGTCTGAGAAACACGCTCTGGATCGAGGAGGCCCTCCTGGAAGACGTAGTTTCATTGAGCCTCGGATGTGCCGTTTCCGACGCCTATACAGCATGGCAGTATTCCATTGGCACTAAATGGAAAAATATTACGACGCTATGAAGAAGTAAAGTGCCGATACATCAAGAGCCATAGCTGTGCTTGTATGTGTGCTCTGCGCCTCGCCATCTCGCCGTCCGCCAACCGCCGCATCGATACGAACAGGTTGAAACTTTTAGTACTGTATTCGTGTGGACCAGTGTTGCTTTTGTTCCTTACTGTTCAATAACAACTTAACTTTTACCAGAGGTGTCCTATCATTTAATTATCCTCATCACTAACCTAGACAGGGTCCTTTCCACATGTTGTGCAATCCGAGTGTCCCGAAATGAAGATTTAAAGTTTATGTTAATAATACTTACCTGCAGACCTATCTATGTTAGAATGATGTTTCAAGAACTCTGTTGTTAATGAGTATATAGGTCTGGCAAAGTTGGAAGATAATGTTGAAATTGGTTTAGCAATGAAGTTTAATTATTTGAGGTAGATAAAATGGTAATTAAAGGAGCAGGAAATAAGCTAAAAAGAGTAGTAACTCACCTATTGGAAATCTTGAGTGCTTAATGAATCCTTTAATCAATATTTTCAATACAGTGATCATAACGGTTTCAGGGTCTCCCCCCCCCCCCCACTTTTTTTCTTTTCTATTCATTTAAATTCTGAAGTGTACTGAACTGATTTGACCAGCAAAGTTAAAGTCAATATAAAACCAAAATTTATTAGTGTTTTACCTTTTTCAAAATTGATATTGTATGTGTGTTTCGAAAGTGCTATTTCTAGGGTAACTTATGCCCGATTTTAATCAGATCAATAGACAGTACGAAGTTTGTAGTAAACATTATAGTGTATTGTTGTGTATTTATGGCTTGTCCATATTAGTACAGAAAGTGAAATCATTAGTTCAGTAAATTTTCTGGTTCTAAAATTTACCATAGTATGCAGTGTTATTACGTGTTGTTTTGTATGAACGTACCTCAACTTGTACTGGGAAGAAACTCAGTTAATGCCTAGTTAGGCTGGCGACCGTATTATTAACGATTTGATAGCATCTGATGTGTTGTTTCTTGTCCGTCCTAACGTGTAGTTGCACTTCAGACTTGCTTGACGTATCATTGTTGTTACTGAGGTACACGCGGTCAAAATCTATAGAAAAATCCTTTCTCTTAAGGTGAAGCCTGTCAACTTACCATAGTACAGGCTTTAATAAGAATCGTGCGCGGTAGCGTAGTGTTACAAACTGTATAAACTGCACACTTTTCTTGTATACAGGGTGTTGCAAAAAGGTACGGCCAAACTTTCAGGAAACATTCCTCACAAACGTTCACAGAAAATCTGTGTTGACGACGTGATTGCAAAATTGCGTGCGGAGTCTCGTCAGCCCACACATGTTGATTGTGAAAATTTATAATTTGATCACGTTGGAATGAAGCCTCATCCGTAAAGAGAACATTTGCACTGAAATGAGGACTGACACATTGTTGGATGAACCATTCGCAGAAGTGTACCCGTGGAGGCCAATCATTTGCTGATAGTGCCTGCACACGCTGTACATGGTACGGAAACAACTGGTTCTCCCGTAGCGCTGTCCATACAGTGACGTGGTCAACGTTACCTTGTACAGCAGCAACGTCTCTGACGCTGACATTAGGGTTATCGTCAACTGCACGAAGAATTGCCTCGTCCGTTGCAGGTGTCCTCGTCGTTTAGGTCTTCCCCAGTCGCGAGTCACAGGCCGGAATGTTCCGTGCTCCCTAAGACGTCGATCAATTGCTTCGAACGGCTTCCTGTCGGGACACCTTCGTTCTGGAAATCTGTCTCGACACAAACGTACCGCGCCACGGCTATTGCCCCGTGCTAATCCATACATCAAATGGGTATCTGCCAACTCCGCATTTGTAAACATTGCACTGACTGCAAAACCACGTTCGTGATGAACTCTAACCTGTTGATGCTATGTGTAGTGTCGGTAGCTGGACCGACACTGTGGAGTTGACTGCTGCAAAAGAAAGCTAGTGACTAACGCTGTGGCCGATAGTGCACGCACAGCAATAAGCAGCCGGGCGTGAAGCCTGGAACATGAGAACTTATGAATGAATAAGAAGAAAAGTATGTAGATGCTTTTTACTTAACTTTTATTTATCCTTGGAATACATCTCTCTTGAATACTCGTAAGCTATAGGCACTGATACAAATGGCTCCTTGTTAGTTCGTAGCCATTAACTTAGCTGATGGCTCTTATGTCTCTCGGCTAATGAGAGAGAAAGGCTTCGTACAACTGGGCGATAGCTAGGTTCGCGTACAACTGGGCGGTAGCTTGGTTCTCGTACAACTGGGGTCGAGTCCACTCTCGTATCACGAGACCTGCCTTGGTGGTGGCGCTAGGTCTGCGATCACAGTGGCGACACGCGGGTCCGACATGTACTACATGGACCGCGGCCGATTTAAACTACCACCTAGCAAGTGTGGTGTCTGGCGGTGACACCACACTATGTACTGATGTGCTTGATGCTAGTACTGTAGAGCAATGAGTCGTATGTCAACACAAGCACCAAAGTCAACATTACCTTCCTTCAATTGGGCCAACTGGCGGTGAATCGAGGAAGTACAGTACATACTGACGAAACTAAAATGAGCTCTAACATGGAAATTAAGCGTTTCCGGACACATATCCACATAGCATCTTTTCTTTATTTGTGTGTGAGGAATGTTTTCCAAAAGTTTGGCCGTAGCTTTTTGTAACACCCTGTATATCTTAAGTTCGTTTGAGAGAACGTATGGCGCCTCATACGTTAACAGAGATACATACTACTATAAGTCAAACTGGTACTGAAGCTGTTCATTTTATTAGAATTACCTGTGACCTATCATCTATCAAATTGCTGCATTCGGCCTTTTGTTAACTGGGTTAGTAGTTAGCGCTTCTCTGCATGACATATTCGATACAATTCGGTACTTTATTGTGTTTATTAAACAGGTGGCAGCAAAAGCAATTTTTCACTCGGGAAAAAGTTATGAATGAGGGGCATTCACTCATACATTTATCACAATGTAATGATCTGAAACCAAAAATATGTAGGTAACTGCAAGAGCAAAAAGTAAACAGAAACTAATTACCATGCGGACTTCGATACAAAATGAACTAGACAAGACCTATATCGTCAAAGATACAGTTCATTCCTCTGACATAATTCCCGTATTCTCCCTCTTTTGTGCGAGATGGTCCAATAGTTAACGCAGTGGCCTCAGTTTCTGAAGGACCTATGATAATCTCCATGAATTAACAAACGTGAATACCATAATAGCTCCCCAAAAATAAAATAATAAATCGTCGGTTTCCTGCCAAACGCACTCTAATTCAAACTCGTTCTCAACAGGAATATACACTGACTTGACAATGTACACACACTGATCAGCCAGAACACTGTGACTACTCACCTACTATCGACATGAATCCGTCCAGGGGACATCAGTGCCACCTGGCGAGGAATGACTGGTAATCAGACATAGCCACGGTTCATTTAGTATCAGTGACCGTGCGGTTTGTGTGTGGAATGGGGAAGGCACGTGATATATCCGAGTTTGACCGAAGGAAGATGTGATGGCGTGGAGGCTCGGCATGAGCATTTCTGAAACTGCACGACTTGTCAGATGTCCGAGGAGTGCTGTGGTGCGTGTTTTCAACGCGTGGCGAAACCAAGTCCAGACGTAGTGCGGCTGGGCCGCCAACCCCCCCCCCCCCCCCCCACCCCCCCACCGCCGCCACCATTACGGATGTCAGACGTTGTAGGCTGGAGAGGCTGTAAAACAGGACAGGCGGCGAACTGTGGCGTAATTAACATCAGACTTTAATGGTGGGCAGAGTAAATGTGTATCTGAATACACAGTGCGCCGAACACTCCTAATTATGGGCCTCCGCAGCCGACGAACCATGCATGTGCCAATTTAACACCACGACGTCGGCAACTTCGATTGAAATGGGCACGTGACCATCGGCACTAGGTGTCAGCGAAGTGGCAGAGCGGTGCACGGTCTGATGAAACCCGATTTCTACATCGTGCCGATGAAAGACAGCGAATCTGTCGTCTTCCATGGGAAGACACCTGTACTGTGGGACAGCGACAAGCTGGCTGTGGCTCCATTATGCTCTGGGAAACATCCAAGTGGGCATTCGTGGGTCCAGTATAGCCCATGCGAGGCACCGTGTTAGTCAAGGAGTATCGCAGGCAACGAGTACCATACACTGGTTGCACACCACGACACCCCCTCATGAAGATTATGTTTCCCTACGGCAGTGGCTATTTTCAGCAAGATAATTCGCCATGTCACAAGGCCAGGGATATGAGGGAGTGTTTCGAGGAACACAGGGTTCCAGTGGATGTGCTGGCACCCCAACTCGCCAAATCTGAACCCGATCCAACACGTCTGGGATTGAATGTGGTGTCACAGCTCATAGCCCCCTCTTCAGAATGTGCGGGAATTAGGTGACTTGTGTGTGCAGATGTGGTGGCAACTCCCTCTAGCGACCTACCGACGCATCATTGCTTCCGTATCACGACGAGTCGCCGCTGTTAACCGAGCCAAAGGCGAATTTATAGGCTATTAAGAAGGTGGTCATGAAACTTCTTTATTTATTTTTTACTCAAACTGCTGAGTGAAATTAACATACTGTCTCTTTACTATTCTTTATCATATCAACACTGACCTACTGAATTTGCCCTGACTAACAGAACTCAAACTTTTCCTACACATTAATTACCCACAATATTAAACGGTAGCGCGATCTGACTGCCTTCAAATTAACTCGAAAGAATGGCCCTGAACAAGAAGAAATCCTGACAGTAACCTATACATTCCCTAAGTCACTAACCTCACAAAAATCTTCATTACACGAACTACTGTAATACAGCAAGCGCCAATATAGCCAGCTAAATAAAAGATTCTAACTACTGAAGGCTCTAACTACTAATAGGCATATGGTTTGCAAAGGAAAGATTTTGTTGCAAAGCGAGAAATATATCTTTTTACCTTAATAATGTTCAGTTAAAAAATTATATAATCGTCCTTGACATCCAGTTCCAAAAATTATATAATTATGAATAATATTCAATCTCCAAGTCGGACACGTCCAGATCGTCCGCTTTCGCTAACACTTCAAACCTCTGACCTCCCTCAATGCTAACTACTCACTTCCAACCTCCATCACTGCTGGCTGTTCACCTCAAACCGCAAATCCGACCAGCCACAGACACTCTCTTACAGACTGCACACAGCGCAGTCAGAGATTTAATACAGAGCGCTGCATAGCGCTACCAACATACAAGCACATAAGCAGCCCACTTACAGTCATAATATTCTATCTGATCAGTGTATACAGACAGTAGTAATATCGCGCACACAAGGCACAAAAGGGCAGTGAATTAGTGGAGCTGTCATTTCTACTCTGGAAGTGCATTTTAAAATGTGTCCGACGTCGTTATGGGCGCACGAAGGGAATTAACAGACTCAAAGCGCAATGGTAGTTGGAGTGAGACGCATTTGCCATTCCATTTCGAAAATCGTTAGGGAATTCAATATTCCGAGATCAAGTGTTAAGAGTCTGCCGAGAATACGAAATTTCGGGCTTTACCTCACACCTCGCACAACGCAGTGGCCAACGGCCTTCACTTAACGACCGAGAGCAGCGGCATTTGCGTAGAATTGTCAATGCTAAAAGACAAGAGAAACCTATGTACGACGTACAACGAACGTATCCGTTAGGAGAATGCGGCGAAATTTGGCGTTAATGCGCTATGACAGCAGACGAACGAAATGAGAGCCTTTGCTAACGGCCGGCCGGTGTGGCCGAGCGGTTCTAGGCGCTTCAGTCCGGATTCGCGCTGCTACTTCGGTCGCAGGTTCGAATCCTGCCTCGGGCAAGGATGTGTGTAATGTCCTTAGGTTAGTTAGGTTTAAGTAGTTCTAAGTTCTAGGGGACTGATGACCTCAGATGTTAAGTCCCATAGTGCTCAGAGCCATTTGAACCATTTGGAACGTGTGCGTGTAGCCCTTGAGGACGGCTGTTTTCATGTTGGAAGATGGAAGCGTCCACATGATGCTCATCGGGAAGATATAATAGAAAGAGTAACACTTCCTAAACGAGAATATTAAAATAAACATACTGGTTGATGTTCGCGATAACCTGAATGAGTGCGCTCAAGCCAAGTACGAGAGACACCCCAGAAACTT
This sequence comes from Schistocerca piceifrons, assembly GCF_021461385.2. Taxonomy (NCBI): domain Eukaryota; kingdom Metazoa; phylum Arthropoda; class Insecta; order Orthoptera; family Acrididae; genus Schistocerca; species Schistocerca piceifrons. The sequence continues at coordinate 107,231,800 of NC_060139.1, forward strand.
AATAAAACCACAGCCTCAGCACAATGCAGATTAAACGCTTTCTAGCTCAGACACTTTCGTAGAGCGGTTCGCATTCACGTAGGCGACAAGGCAAGCAACCCATACAACGAAATTTTATAACTCGACAAAATTACGTTTCGATCACATATACCGACAGCAGAAGAATTACAAATCGAATGACCCCAATCTTGGGTCAGTTACTTGTACAGGGTGTCCTTAATCAAGATAATAGTTTCAAATAGCTGTAAAGAGAGAACCATTGATCGGAATGACATCAAATTTGAACATTGTATTATTGACCAGGGGGAAACGCCATGGAAAAAAAGTAACGAAAATTTGATCAATATATGGCGCTGTAACACTCACAATATGCACGCTCACAGACGTGGGACGCACGGCTGTTCCTGATTGCGTCCAAGGCGCTCAACATGACGGTCTCTATGAAGGATCAAGCGCTGCTGGTAAAGTTCATTTACAAGAACGTTGACTGCGCGCCAGTAGTCCTGCTCAAGTCCCGAACACTCAGGGGTATGAAAAAAGGCAGTGGTCCGATTTCTGCTAAGGGTCTAGAGAAAATGATTACAAAATCCGAAAAGATAGGTTCGTTTGAAGTGCAACGTGGCATAAGGTGGAAAGCATGTGATCCGACGTCTGTCGAAGATGTGGCTACAGCATTACAGGAGGCATCGAGCTGTGATGCAATGCACGGGGAATTGCCCGAACGTAGGAAGTGCCTGCAAGCATGATGCATAAAACCCTACGAAACCTCCGACACTGGTATCCACACAAAATCACCCTTGTTCAGGAGTTTCTTCCTACTGACGTGCAAGCAAGACAAACGTTCGCTCTGGAATTCCTCGCTGGCATGTAAATGGACAATGAACGCTCATGGAACATTCTGTGGATAGATATGGGTAATGGAAAACAAGCACGCACATCAACTGGTACCATTTCATTCTGCATAGGTAACTGTGTGGTGCTGGATAATGTCATCATTTATCGTAGGCCCGTATTTTTCCGAGCAGATGAGGCCTGCTTGCACTGTCATCTGTACCGTCACTGGTAAACGCTATGAGAGTCTTTTGCACACCAACGTCATTCGAACCCTTCAACAGCGCGGATAGGATCTTTCTTATGCAAGATGGGGCAACATATGAAGCGGCTGTTTCGGAGGCGTTTCGGAAATGCTAGAGTTACCAGCTGTCATTTCCCTGCAACCAGGCCGCGCTCATCACCCGATCTTAATAGAGGTAACTTCTGGCTGCCGGGTTATCTAAGATAGGTTTCTTCGGTGCTCCAATTACGAACGTAGCACAACTGAAGGCATGCACTGCACAACGCGTTCTGAACGTGACCCCCGAGACACTGCGACCTGTTGCGGAACATGCTGTTTCTCGCTTTTAACTTACGGCGGATAACGGTGGACAGCATATTGCACATGTCTCACGATGTTATTTTGTTTTTTACGCGGTTTTCGCCCCATGGACAATTAAAAACTGATTTAATTTTCTATTTTACGAGGTTTTTGGACTCAGGACAATTAAAAACCGATTTTTCCGTGCAATGTGTTATGTCTTGCCGTGGCGCCATCTATTTGTAAAATTATCATTAAATTTTTTTGTTCCATGACCTTTCCCCCTGTATCAATAATATGCTGTTCCAAATATGACGTCATCCTAAGCAGTAGTTCTCTTTCTAAAGCATTTTAACTTTAATTATCGACCCACTGTAGATTAAGGAAGCAGATAAAGTTAATTACAAATCTTCCCCAATAGATCAATAATGTGCAAAATTCTGAAACTACTGAAGTGTTTCCCGCATCTCGTGGTCGTGCGGTAGCGTTCTCGCTTCCCACGCCCGGGTTCCCGGGTTCGATTCCCGGCGGGGCCAGGGATTTTCTCTGCCTCGTGATGGCTGGGTGTTGTGTGATGTCCTTAGGTTAGTTAGGTTTAAGTAGTTCTAAGTTCTAGGGGACTGATGACCTAAGATGTGAAGTCCCATAGTGCTCAGAGCCATTTTTGAACTGAAGTGTTGTAGAAGGCTTGTACTATCAGACAGTATTATCACAACAATTGTGTGATTACCATAAACGATTTTTACTGAAAATCGCAATATGACGGTCGCCATCAGGAAAACCTGTTCCCGCTCAAATTTTGTTTGTGACCCACACTGTTGCAGAACGGAGGGAGATGTTACCCATTGCGTCTACTATTCGACGCCACTTGGAGATGGTAGCGCCAGAGCTAAAAAAGTCCTCACCTCCACCATAAAGACGTAACTGTGGTAGTGCAGCTACCCTGCGGGGTTCGCAAAGCTGTCTATGTTTTTAGATGTGGAAGCACACCATACGGATTATAAAATGGCTAGAGGCATCGCTCTCCCTTTCACTTTGTTCGCTTGTTTCGTCTCAATTCATCTGATTCACTTCTCGTTCGGTTACCGTGGATTATGATTTTTTTGTCATCGTGATCTTTGGCTCAGTAGTCTGCCGCCGTATTAGAGAAACAGTCTGCCCTGACCTGCATTACCTAGGAGTCACGCTTGCAGAGTCCAACATTGCTATTAATTCTGCCACGTCTTGAGAATTCAGCATTTTATTCAGGGCATGTTTCAAGATACATATTACCATGTAACCCAGACATAAAAAGAGAGTAAGGGACTTATAAGGTTGTCTGTTGAAGTTTGTCTCAGGCTGAGCCGAATGACATCTTACTTAATCCCACATACGTCTCGCAAAAAGACCGTGACGAGAAAAACCGAAATACGGAGGTTTACCGAGAATCATTCTTCATTTACAAGGTTAGGCATTCTTACAACTACTTCACAGTACATTTACTCAGTAATGAAATTTTTTCTCAACAACATGGACCAGTTTAAAATCAACACCGACATTAATGATTACAATACCAGAAAAAAGAAAGACCTACACTATCCTTTACTTAACCTATCTTTGGCACAGAAAGGAGTAAAATATGCAGCTATAAAAGTTTTTGATAAATTACCAGATGAAATAAAATGTCTGACAGACAGCAGTAACTGTTTCGAAAACAAATTGAAATCATACCTCCTTGACAACTCCTTCTAAACCTTAGATGAATTCTTGAATATGACAAAATAAATCTGGAGATCCTCCCCCCGTGAACCACGGACCTTGCCGTTGGTGGGGAGGCTTGCGTGCCTCAGCGATACAGATAGCGGTACCGTAGGTGCAACCACAACGGAGGGGTATCTGTTGAGAGGCCAGACAAACGCGTGGTTCCTGAAGAGGGGCAGCAGCATTTTCAGTAGTTGCAGGGGCAACAGTCTGGATGATTGACTAATCTGGCCTTGTAACATTAACCAAAACGGCCTTGCTGTGCTGGTACTGCGAACGGCGGAAAGCAAGGGGAAACTACAGCCGTAATTTTTCCCGAGGGCATGCAGCTTTATTGTATGATTAAATGATGATGGCGTCCTCTTGGGTAAAATATTCCGGAGGTAAAATAGTCCCCCATTCGGATCTCCGGGCGGGGACTACTCAAGAGGACATCGGTATCAGGAGAAAGAAAAATGGCGTTCTACGGATCGGAGTGTGGAATGTCAGATCCCTTAATTGGGCAGGTAGGTTAGAAAATTTAAAAAGGGAAATGGATAGGTTAAAGTTAGATATAGTGGGAATTAGGAACAAGGCTTTTGGTCAGGCGAATACAGGATCATAAATACATAATCAAATAGGGGTAATTCAGGAGTAAGTTTAATAATGAATAGGAAAATAGGAGTGCGGATAAGCTACTACAAACAGCATAGTGAACGCATTATTGTGGCCAAGATAGACACGAAGCCCACGCCTACTACAGTAGTACAAGTTTATACACCAACTAGCTCTGCAGATGACGAAGAAATTGAAGAAATGTATGATGAAGTCAAAGAAATTATTCAGATAGTGAAAGGAGACGAAAATTTAATAGTGATGGGTGACTGGAATTCGATAGTAGAAAAAGGGAGAGAAGGAAACGTAGTAGGTGAATATGGATTGGGGCTAAGAAATGAAAGAGGAAGCCGCTTGGTAGAATTTTGCACAGAGCACAACTTACTCATAGATAACACTTGGTTCAAGAATCATGAAAGAAGGTTGTATACATGGAAGAACCCTGGAGATACTGACAGGTTTCAGATAGATTATACAATGGCAAGACAGAGATTTAGGAACCAGGTTTTAAATTGTAAGACATTTCCAGGGGCAGATGTGGACTCTGACCACAATCTATTGGTTATAAACTGTAGATTAAAACTGTAGAAACTGTAAAAAGGTGGGAATTGAAGGAGATGGGACCTGGATAAACTGACTAAACCAGAGGTTATACAGAGTTTCAGGGAGAGCATAACGGAACAATTGACAGGAATGGGGGAAAGAAATACAGCAGAGGAAGAATGGGTAGCTTTGAGGGATGAAGTAGTGAAGGCAGCAGAGGATCAAGTAGGTAAAAAGACAAGGGCTAGTAGAACTCCTTGGGTAACAGAAGAAATATTGAATTTAATTGATGAAAGGAGCAAATATAAAAATGCAGTAAATGAAGCAGGCAAAAATGAATACAAACGACTCAAAAATGAGATTGACAGGAAGTGCAAAATGGCTAAGCAGGGATGGCTGGAGGTCAAATGTAAGGTTGTAGAGGGTTATCTCACTAGGGGTAAAATAGATACTGCCTACAGGAAAATTAAAGAGACCTTTGGAGAAAAGAGAACCACTTGTATGAATATCAAGAGCTCAGATGGCAACCCAGTTCTAAGCAAAGAAGGTAAAGCACAAAGGTGGAAGGAGTATATAGAGGGTCTACACAAGGGCGATGTACTTGAGGACAATATTATGGAAATGGAAGAGGATGTAGATGAAGAAGAAATGGGAGATACGATACTGCGTGAAGAGTTTGACAGAGCACTGAAAGACCTCAGTCGAAACAAGGCCCCCGGAGCAAACAACATTCCATTGGAACTACTGACGGCCTTGGGAGAGCCAGTCCTGACGACTCTCTACCATCTGGTGAGCAAGATGTATGAGACAGGCGAAATACCCTCAGACTTCAAGAAGAATATAATAATTCCAATCCCAAAGAAAGCAGGTGTTGACGGATGTGAAAATTACCGAACTATCAGTTTAATAAGCCACAGCTGCAAAATACTAACGCGAATTCTTTACAGACGAATGGAAAAACTAGTAGAAGCCGACCTCGGGGAAGATCAGTTTGGATTCCGCAGAAATATTGGAACACGTGAGGCAATATTGACCTTACGACTTATCTTAGAAGCTAGATTAAGGAAAGGCAAAACTACGTTTCTAGCATTTGTAGACTTAGAGAAAGGGTTTGACAATGTTGACTGGAATACGCTCTTTCAAATTCTGAAGGTGGCAGGGGTAAAATACAGGGAGCGGCAGGCTATTTACAATTTGTACAGAAACCAGATGGCAGTTATATGAGTCGAGGGACATGAAAGGGAAGCAGTGGTTGGGAAGGGAGTGAGACAGGGTTGTCGCCTATTCCCGACGATATTCTATCTTTATATTGAGTAAGCAGTGAAGAAAACAAAAGAAAAAGTCGGAGTAGGTATTAAAATCCATGGAGAAGAAATAAAAACTTTGAGGTTCGCCGATGACATTGTAATTCTGTCAGTGACAGCAAGGGACTTAGAAGAGCAGTTGAACGGAATGGATAGTGTTTTGAAAGGAAGATATAAGATGAACATCAACAGAAGCAAAACGAGGATAAAGGAATGTAGTCGAATTAAGTCGGGTGATGCTGAGGGAATTAGATTAGGAAATGAGACACTTAAAGTAGTAAAGGAGTTTTGCTATTTGGGGAGCAAAATAACTGATGATGGTCGAAGTAGAGAGGATATAAAATGTAGACTGGCAATGGCAAGGTAAGCGTTTCTGAAGAAGAGAAATTTGTTAACATCGAATATAGATTTAAGTGTCAGGAAGTCATTTCTGAAAGTATTTGTATGGAGTGTAGCCATGTATGGAAGTGAAACATGTACGATAAATAGTTTGGTCAAGAAGAGAATAGAAGCTTCCGAAATGTGGTGCTACAGAAGAATGCTGAAGATTAGATGGGTAGCTCACATGACTAATGAGGAGATATTGAATAGGATTGGGGAGAAGAGAAGTTTGTGGCACAACTTGACTAGAAGAAGGGATCGGTTGGTAGGACATGTTCTGAGGCATCAAGGGATCACCAATTTAGTACTGGAGGGCAGCGTGGAAGGTAAAAATCGTAGAGGTGAAACGTCCCCTTTGAACAATTTATACAAGACTGTGCTTATACTGACACACAATGTTTTTAGCGCAACGCAATCTGACTTTCAAAATTCCCTACTAAAGAATGGCCCTGACTAACATTAAACTATACCTTTCACAAATCACTTACCTCACAAAAATCTTCGCTGCTCAAGCTACTGCAATACAGCGAGCGCCACTACTGCCAGCTAAATAAAAGATTCAAACTATGGAAGGCACTAACTACTGATAGGGATAGTTAGCAAATGAAAGATATTAGTAGAGAACAAACAATGTATTTACCTTGATATCATCATATATAAATATAGCAGTTCATGACAAATTACAAATCTCCGCCATCTCTCTCCCCACATCCACCACTGCTGGCGGCTCACCTCCAACTGCGCAACGCTACGCGCTGTTCACAGCCAGCTGCCTAACACTACAATGGCGAGTATTACAACAATGCAAAGCAGCCACAGACTGCACACAGCACAGCCAGTGATTTTCATACAGAGGTGGCGTTACCAATAAAAAAACCTAAACAGCCTACTTACAGAGGGAGACCAAGAGATGAATACACTAAGCAGATTCAAAACTACGTAGGTTGCAGTAGGTACTGGGAGATGAAGAAGCTTGCACAGGATAGAGTAGCATAGAGAGCTGCATCAAACCAGTCTCAGGACTGAAGATCACAACAACAAACAACAAATCTGGAGATATAATACATGCATTTTGTGCCATTTAAGGGAATGGGATAGATAATAGAAATATTTAGGGATAACTCTATAATGTAAACAAAAAAAGAAAAAAGAAAAAAAAATGTTTCCCGTTCGCATTTCTTGTGCATTTGACACATTCCACGTCATAACGGTTTTCCCGTGCTATTGATCAATGGAACACGTAATTAAGTAACTAAGTAACTAACTAACTTCGCGAATGGAATAAGGAAGGGGTGAAACGTTGCTGGTGCCAGAAAGTACCCTCAGTCACACACCGTAAGATGGTTTGTAGAGTATGGATGTAGATGTCAAAACGTGTCCACGTCTGGAATTTTTTATTCTGTTTTGTTTTAATTACCTTTTGATTGCTGAATTTCAGCGATCCTTCAATTATACTCATTCCGCAACACCTAGTGTATCCCAGTTCTGTTAGGATTATGGCTATGGACAATTAAAGACAACTATTATTTTCATTAAATCACTGCATTTATTCGAAATAGTCTCTCCCTGAAACAGTAAACACCTGAAATTGTTTTAAAAGAGTACTGAAACAGTCACTGTAGTCCTTTTTTGGAAATGCTTTTGGTACTGCAATACAATTTTCTTGCATGTCCTTAGCTGAGTCAAAACGCTGTTCTTGCATTGCCCACTTAAATTTGACGGACCAGATGTCGGTTGGGGCATAATCCGACGTATACGGCAGGTGATCCAGGATTGTGATCATTTTGCAGACCACAAATTCGCACGCGATCTTCGGTTTGTGGGCTGCGGCGTTGTCGTGGAGGAGCGACCAGGAAGCTGTCTGTCGATATTCGGTTCGAATTCGAAGAATTCTCGCTCGTTAACAATGGAGGACGCTGATATAATACTCAGAATTAGGGATTTGTCCTACTGGTACAAACTTCTTATGAATGATTCCTTTGGAGCCGAAGAAAACTCTTAACTTTTTCTTCACACGACTATTCTGCAAGTGCGTTTACTCTGGTTCCCGCTTTTGTGGGTTAAATCATGCTGCACTCTGTCACCTGGTAAGACGCTCGTATTCGACACGTCTTGTCTCGTCGACAGTTAAACTTGATTTCGTGAAATGGGCAGCACTGTGGGCTGTCTGTAACAGGTCTTTGCAGCGTTGGCCTCTGTCATGTTTTTCACTGCCTGAAACTGTGTGCCGCACAAACCCAACACAGACTTACCTCTTACACAAATCGTTGGTCAAAATTCTGTGCACAATAGTTCACGGTATTCCTGACTGCTCCTCGATGAGTCGTGCAGAAACAAGTTTACCTGATGCAAGTATTTATGCGATTTTTTGGACATTTTCTTCCATGTACTTGTTCGCTGCTTTGATGCATGTGGAGCGTCCATAATGTGGTCCGTGCCGTCGCGAAACAGAACATCTACATCTACATCTACATCTATACTCCGCGAGCCACCTTACGGTGTGTGGCGGAGGGTACTTATTGTACCACTATCTGATCCCCCCTTCCCTGTTCCATTCACGAATTGTGCGTGGGAAGAACGACTGCTTGTAAGTCTCCGTATTTGCTCTAATTTCTCGGATCTTTTCGTTGTGATCATTACGCGAGATATATGTGGGCGGTAGTAATATGTTGCCCATCTCTTCCCGGAATGTGCTCTCTCGTAATTTCGATAATAAACCTCTCCGTATTGCGTAACGCCTTTCTTGAAGTGTCCGCCACTGGAGCTTGTTCAGCATCTCCGTAACGCTCTCGCGCTGACTAAATGTCCCCATGAGGAATCGCGCTACCACAGAAAAACATTTAAACGACCATCATTACCATAAACACTTTTCATCATATTAGAAATTTCACTGGCTGGTTTTCCTAACTTAACGTGATGTTCCCTCATTGCTCCACCGCCATTTTCCGATGAGTGTCAGAGACATACAGTTACATTCGTGGCCAGGACGCCTGCTACAACAATACTAGCGCTTTCACCTTCCACCAGCTGTTGTACAAACTAGAAGGACTGTAAAGTAGCAACTCACCACAACATAGCACCGCAGTTCAGAATTACTGTCTACATTTACTCACTGTTACAACTTTTTAATTTTCAGTTTGTATTTTATACACTACTGGCCATTAAAATTTCTACACCAAGAAGAAATTCAGATGATAAACGGGTATTCATTGGACAAATATATTATGCTATAACTGGCATGTGATTACATTTTCACGCAGTTTTGGTGCATAGATCCTGAGAAATCAGTACCCAGAACAAGCACCTCTGGCCGTAATAACGACCTTGATACGCCTGGGCATTTAGTCAAACAGAGCTTGGATGGCGTGTACAGGTACAGCTGCCCATGCGGCATCTACACGATACCACAGTTCATGAAGAGTAGTGACTGGCGTATTGTGACGAGCCAGTAGCTCGGCCACCATTGACCAGACGTTTTCAGTTGGTGAGAGATCTGGAGAATGTGCTAGCCAGGGCAGCAGTCGAACATTTTCTATATCCAGAAAGGCCCGTACATGACCTGCAACATGCGGTCGTACATTATACTGCTGAAATGTAGGGTTTCGCAGGGATCAAATGAAGGGTAGTGCCACGGGTCGTAACACAGCTGAATTGTAACGTCCATTGTTCAAAGTCCCGTCAATTCGAACAAGAGGTGACCGAGATGTGTAACCACGCCGGGTGATACGCCAGTATGGCGATGACGAGTACACGCATCCAATGTGCGTTCACCGCGATGTCGACAAACACGGATGCGACCATCATGATGCTGTAAACAGAACCTGCATTCATCCGAATAAATGATGTTTTGCCATTCGTGCATCCAGGTTCGTCGTTGAGTACTCCATTACAGGCGCTCCTGTCTGTGATGCAGCGTCAAGGGTAACCACAGGCCCGGTCTCCGAGCTAATAGTTCATGATGCTGCAAACGTCGTCGAACTGTTCGTGCAGATGGTTGTTGCCTTGCAAACGTTCCCATCTGTTGACTCAGGGATCCGTTACAGCCATGTGGATAAGATGCCTGTCATCTCGACGGCTAGTGATACGAGGCCGTTGAGATCCAGCACGGCGTTCCGTATTACCCTCCTAAACCCACCTATTCCACATTCTGTTAACAGTCATTGCATCTCGAAGAACGCGAGCAGCAATGTCGCGATAAGATAAACGGCAATCGCGATAGGCTACAAGCCGACATTTATCAACGTCGGAAACGCTATGGTACGCATTTCTCCTCCTTAGAAGAGGCATCACAACAATGTTTCATCAGGCAACGCCGCTCAACTGCTGTTTGTGTATGAGAAATCGGTTGGAAGCTCTCCTCATGTCAGTACGAAGTAGGTGTCGCCACCGGCGCCAATCTTGCGTGAATGCTCTCAAAAGCTAATCATTTGCATATCACAGCATCTTCTTCCTGTCGGTTAATCTTCGAGTCTGTAGCGCGTCGCCTTCGTGGTGTAGCAATTTTAATGCCCAGTACTGTATGTATCATGACACGAGCACTAACAGAACCCCTGAAACCCATATCCATCCCACGAGCTCCGGTTTTTCAGACAGAGAACCTACCTCAAGGACAAGGAGACGAGCTTTTTGTGTCGTTTTTAAGATATTAACGCGCCTGCGTCAGCTGGGACACGGTTTACTTGTGGGAGTGGTCGGAATGTCCCCTGCTGGGAAGTCGTATTTGCGTGGCCGTGGCCGCGTGGTCACTAGGGCGCCACCTGCCGCTGCTTGGTTTGCTTTGCCACGCCTTTCGGCCACAACCCCGGCTGCAGCCGTGGCGGCCGCAGACGCCCATCCGTCATTGGGGAGGCCTCGCCGCCTCAGAGCAACGGAACGGCCGCGGATTAGCCACGCGTGGGCTGCGTGTAACACAAGCTGTTTGTAGAGGGGCCGCGTATTTCACTCGAGAGGCGGCCGTGGCCGCTATGATTCATTCGACTCGGAAACGGACGCGGAAACACGGCCAAGAGAATCTCTTGCCTGGACTCCCGCCAGCATTATGGAACCGGCTGCAAGCTGAGAATGTGCCGAGATTCATAGGTCGGTGGTTAGACAAAATCTCTAGTTGGCGTGATGAATGATAGCTAGCTCTAAATGTAGAAAAATGCAAGTTAAGACAGATGAGTAGAAAACAAAAGCTCATAACTTTCGAATACAGCATTAATAACGTGCTACTTGATTCAGTCAAGTCGTTTAAATGTTTTTGTTGTTGTGGTTTTCAGTCCAAAGACTGGTTTGAGGCAACTCTCCATGCTACTCTATCCCGTGCATGCCTCTTAATCTCCGAGTATCTACATCCTTCTGAATGTACATCCTACTTAATCTGCTTAGTGTATTCACCTCTTGGTCTCCCTCTACTATTTTTACTCTCCACACTTCCCTCCAATACTAAACAGGTGATCCCTTGATGCCTCAGAATGTATCATACGAACTGATCCCATCTTCTAGTCAAGTTGTGCCACAAATTCCTCTTTTTCCCAATTCTTCTTCATACCTCCTCATTAGTTATGTGATCTACCCATCTAATCTTCAGCATTCTTCTGTAGCACCACATTTCAAAGGCTTCTATTCTCTTCTTGTCCAAACTATTTATCGTCCATGTTTCACTTCCATACATGACTACACTCCATACAAATACTTTCAAAAAGGACTTCCTGACACTTAAATCTATACTCGATGTTAACAAATTTCTCTTCTTCAGAAACGCTTTCCTTGCCATTGCCAGTCTGCATTTTATATCCTCTCTATTTCCACCATCATCTGTTATTTTGCTCCCCAAATAGCAAAACTCATTATCTTCAGTTATCTCCTAACACCATCCTGTATGTTGCAATGTGAATCTCTTATATACGTTTTGTAGACAAATGTATTCCCGAAATTTAATTACAAAAGCTTAAGCATGGCTGCGAATCAGCACTGTATAAATCTGGAGAGGTTGAAAAAATCAGCCAACCAGTTGCAAGACAAAGGTTTATTAGCCTTTGATCTAGGTTTCGATGTTGTTATTGTTGTGGTCTTCAGTCCTGAGACTGGTTTGATGCAGCTCTCCATGCTACTCCATCCTGTGCAAGCTTCTTCATCTCCTAGTACCTACTGCAACCTACATCCTTCTGAATCTGCTTATTGTATTCATCTCTTGGTCTCCCTCTATGATTTTTACCCTCCACGCTGCCCTCCAATACTAAATTGGTGATCCCTTAATGCCTCAGAACATGTCCTACCAACCGATCCCTTCTTCTAGTCAAGTTGTGCCACAAACTCCACTTCTCCCCAATCCTATTCAATACCTCCTCATTAGTTATGTGATCTACCCATCTAATCTTCAGCATTCTTCTGTAGCACCACATTTCGAAAGCTTCTATTCTCTTCTTGTCCAAACTATTTATCGTCCATGTTTCACTTCCATACATTGCTACATTCCATGCAGATATTTCAGAAAAGACTTCCTGACACTTAAATCTATACTCGATGTTAACAAATTTCTCTTCTTCAGAAACACTTTCCTTGCCATCGTCAGTCTACCTTTTATATCCGCTCTACTTCGACCATCATCAGTTATTTTGCTCCCCAAATAGCAAAATTCATCTACAACGTTAAGTGTCTCATTTCCTAATCTGATTCCTTCAGCATCACCTGATTTAATTCGACTGCATTCCATTATCCTCGTTTTGCTTTTGTTGATATTCATCTTATATAGTCCTTTCAAGACATTGTCCATTCGGTTTAACTGTTCTTCCATGTCCTTCGCTGTCTGCGACAGAATTACAATATCATCGGCAAACCTCAAGGTTTTTATTTATGCTCTCTGGATTTTAAGCCTCTTTCAAATTTTTCTCTTGTTTCCTTTACTGCTTGGTCAAAATACAGATCGCATGTCGCGGATAGGCTACAGCCCTGTCTTGCTCCCTTCTCAACCACTGCTTCCCTTTCGTGCCCCTCGATTCGTATAACTGCCGTCTCGTTTCTGTTAAAATTGTAAACAGCCCTTCATTCCCTTCAGAATTTGAAACTACTCCAGTCAACACCATCAAATGCTTTCTATAAGTCTACAAATGCGTTTAAATATAAGGGCATACAGTTTAAAACTGATATAAAATGTAACGAGCATATCAGGAATGTAGTAGGGAAGATGAATGGTCGCCTTCCGTTTATGGGACGGATTTTCGGAAAGTGTGCTAGATTTGCTATCGGAAGGTTAGAAAACACGCAAGCATAAGGACGTACTCTTGGAACTCAAATGGGAATCCGTGGAGGAAAGGTGACATTCTTTTCAAGACGCACCATTTTTTAAAAAAAATGATTCAAATGGCTCTGAGCACTATGGGACTCAACTGAGGTCATCAGTCCCCTAGAACTTAGAACTACTTAAACCTAACTAACCTAAGGACATCACACACATCCATGCCCGAGGCAGGATTCGAACCTGCGGCCGTAGCGGTCGCGCGGTTCCAGACTTTTGCGCCTAGAACCGCTCGGCCACTTAATCCGGCTCTTATTTGTTTCCGGCTCCTTCAGTTGCTTCTCTATGTCAGGGATGCTTATTACAATGTCGTCAATACTGGAGTGTCTTCGATGGTCAAACTAAGGGATGTTTATACGATTCTCCTGCTAGAACGATTTCTTGAACATGATTTCGTTTTTCTATCTTCAGTTGCCACGTGAAACTGGTCAACTAGTTCACAAATGATTCAAATGGCTCTGAGCACTATGGGACTCAACTTCTGAGGTCATCAGTCCCCTAGAACTTAGAACTAATTAAACCTAACTAATCTAAGGACATCACACACATCCATGCCCGAGGCAGGATTCGAACCTGCGACCGTAGCGGTCTCGCGGTTCCAGACTGTAGCGCTTAGAACTGCAGGGCCACTCCGGGCGGCGCGCTATTTTTCACCAGTGGTCTAGGGTTAGCGTCTTTGATTAGTAATCAAAAGGTCCGTGGTCCAGGGTTCGAACCACACCACCGCTTAACTTATGAAGAAAAATCATCAGCATTGCCGGCCGAAGACTTCTGGCATAAGAAGCCACCCTCATTCAGTCAACGGCCTTGTGAAAGAGGAAGGAGGAGCGGACAGAACTTCAGGGCAGTCTCTAGCCCTTGGGGAAGACTCAGCAGTGTTCAATGGCATGAGGATGCAAAAGGCAATGGAAACCACTGTATTATCGACACATATTGTGTATCCATAGGCCATGTGGCCTGTAATGGCGAAGTAAATGTAGGGCGGCATGATAGGGCCTGACAGGGAGTCTGGTGCAAGTGTCACCAGCAACAGGCTGATAAGTAGAGACCCGATTATATGCATCACAAAAACCTTAAAATGTACATGGAAATTTGCATGAAAAGTGTCGAAATACGCAAGATCAAATAATAAAAAAAACATGGTAGTTATTCCGTGTATTATATCTCAAAGTCGAACTTATTAGTTACGAGGAAGAGCGCTAGCCACCCGAAAAATCGGTGCATTTAGAACGCTGATATCATTTTCTGAGTACTTTCTAGTAGAGGTTAGTAAGGGGGCCTTTCTAGGATTGTTTTCTAAAAATTTGCAAAATGGGGGAGCACACCGTGTTTCAAGAATTGTTCCTTCTCTACAGTTGTTGTCGGTAACCAGCGGATGCGATGTGAGTGATTCGCAGAGAAACATTCTATATATGCAGGCCCAACTTCGAGATATATCGCACGCAGAGAGGCACACTTAAGAACTCCGTAATATTTTATATAAAAAACAACATACACTCATGAATTTTTTGAACAGTATTAAGTTTTAATTAATACTATTGAGCCAAAGCATCATTTACAATTTATTTTACACTTTTCTACTGTTGTAAACATAAACGACCAAGTATTGTTCGGTAGTAAGATTGTGTTTCGATCACTCAAAACATTTTTATAGGTAGAAAAGGGCCGTTCTACATCAACTGACGTAACTGGGTAGTATTAGAATTTGGGTGTCATGTTGGCACTTATTGTTTCTGGTAAAATGACACCCGTCCCATTAATAAAACTATCAATTTGGCACAAGGGTGCAAAGACTGGGTTATTGTTTAAAATGTTTTCAAACTTTTCTTTAAGTTTGCTTGGGAATACCTCCGGCAATGAGGAGTTCAGTAGAATAATTTCATTCAGTAACTGAATAGATTTATTCAACACCAAACCTTGAGTTTCAAGCTTTTTAATACTTGAAGGTATGTGGCAAAAATCAGTGCTTATCACAGCAATGTCTTTTTTAAAATCGGAATCATTAAAAGCTTTCTTCCACTGGCAAACTGCCAAAGCCTCTGCACTATCGCAGTCGTTTACTACCCCTCTAATGACCTTGAAATTTTCATTGTAAAACAACACAGCTTCGACCCAGATACCCCAACGAGTAACCACTGGTTCGGGAAGTAAAGGCACATTTGGTAGTTTTCCTTTGTAGCTCTTGATGCGAGCAGGAGCTTTTAGAAACACTTTCTTTGTGGATGAAATCAGTTTATTTACATTCACAAACGTGGAACGTACTTCTTCGGCACGGCGATTACCCCATGAGAAAAGGACGTCTCATGAAACACAGTGGGATAAGGTACTCGGAGAGGTTCTCGTGCTTTTATCATATAGGGAACAGCATCTGAAATAAACACAAACACCTTTCCATCTACAGAAGATCCTGGAAATATTTTTCTAATACCCTCATTCACAAATCTGGCGATCGAAAAATGATTTACTTTTTCAGGTTCCTTGAAGGCCGCTTGATAGGAAGAAGAAGGTTCTTTTTCGTAAAGCACCAACAATTGCATTTGCAATTGAAAGGAGTATACTGGGGCACGCTTGTATGTGGCACCAGAATAAGTTAAGAATATTAATAAATTAAAATGACACTAGTGTACTATAAAAGATGAATGTCTGAGATACGCTCGATAATGAGGATCGCTGACTGTGTGCGAACGCAGAGCCAAAGATACTGCTTTGCTGGAGTAAGAGAGCGCTGAGCGCATCGTTGTAGGTAGCTGTCTGTGGTGTGCTGTGTGAAGCTACCAAGGGTTACATTAATGTAGGTATATCAATGTTGATGAACATGGAAGCAGAAGTCTTCATATAAGCAAGGTACAGATTTAAATAACTACGATTTCTGCTTTTACCAGTGCATTAGTATAGATGAGTTGGCTGATAATCTGCAATTGTTGTGTGACCACAGAATGTATCGAAACGTTTTTGACAAAAAGGCTAGTTAGATATTTCATTTTTGTAATGCTTTTAACGTTTGTTAACAGAGTTGTATGTAATTTGATGATCTGAATTTACGTTGGATTAATGAAGCTAGATAATACTTGCTGCTTATATCTCATTGTTTGCGAATGATTTACGAGTAATGTAACTTCGGACACGAAGACAAGCCGCCATACCGAAGTAAAGAAACGCGTCCTCGGTCGCAAGCAGCACAATAGGCGATACGCAGACAACACATGCTCACCTCACCACTGCCCAAGGCAGCCTCCAACTAGACCGCAGATACTGTTACAATGGCTTTACGACTCCAAACGAAGCAGTGCATCCATACATGCCAGAGGGTGTGAACCGCCATACTGAAATGGGGGTTGAACTTCTCAAGTTCTTTGTATTGCTGACTCGATTTTGTAATCACTGATATAACATCGCATACCCTCATGAAGTCTAATTTTGTTTCCTCCTCCCACTCTGTATGCTTCCCTTTTTTGTCAGTCAGTGTGTTGTAGCGTCTTGCGAGCGGATCGGGATGGGAACGGACGCTGTCTCCAGTAGTGAAGTGGCTCGTCCAACTCGTAAATATGATGCTTGAGAATACAAGCCGAAATATTTTTATACAAGGAAACTCGGTGGGAAAAAGGACGACTAACTCTGAATAATACCTGAGACTGAACAACGAATTAGGATTGGAAACTACTGTCGAATCCTACGAGCCACTAACACACTGACTATGTTGTGCAACCCCGCATGTACTCTTACAAGGGAACCTCCCCATCTCACTCCCCTCAGATTGGGTTATAAGCTGGCACAGTGGATAGGCCTTGAAAAACTGAACACAGATCAATGGAGAAAACAGGAAGAAGTTGTGTGGAACTCTGAAAAAAATGTGTAAAATATACATACTGAGTAGTCCATGGGAAGGTAAGCAACTTCAACGACAGTCGGAGCTCAGGAGCGCCGTGGTCCCGTGGTTAGCGTGAGCAGCTGCGGAGTGAGAGGTCCTTGGTTCAAGTCTTCCCTCGAGAGAAAAGCTTAGTTTTTTATTTTCAGACATTATCTGACAATCTCTTATGTTTTCATCACTTTTTGGGAGTGATTATCACATACGCAAGAAAACCTAAATCAGGCAAGGTAGAAGAATCTTTTTACCCATTCGCCAAGTGTGCAAGAGCTAGGTGGGTCGACAACATATTCCTGTCATGTGATGCACATGCCGTCACCAGTGTCGTATAGACTATATCAGACGTGTTTTCCTGTGGAGGAATCGGTTGACCTATAACCTTGCGATCAAATGTTTTCTGTTCGCATTGGAGAGGCACGTCCTTTCGTCTACTAATCGCACGGTTTTGCGGTGCGGTCGCAAAAAGACAGACACTAAACTTATTACAGTGAACAGAGACGTCAATGAACGAACGGACAGATCACAACTTCGCGAAAATAAAAAACATAAAATTTTCACGTGAGGGAAGACTTGAACCAAGAACCCCTCGTCCCGCAGCTGCTCACTCAAACCACGTGACCACAGCGTTCCCGTGCTCACACGGTCCTCAATGATGCTTATCTTGCCCATGAACTACTCAGTTCGTATATTTTACAAATTTTTTTCATAGTTCCATACAACTTCTTCCTGTTTTCTCGATTGATCTGTGTTCAGTTTTTCAAGGCCTATCCACTGTGCCAACTTATAACTAAATCTGAGGGGCGTGCGATGGGGAGGTTCCCTTGTTAGCAGCTAAGTGCCACTAGAAACTAAGTCCCGTCCAGGGGGCAGAGTAACGCAGGTTCAGCGTCTGCGGAGACTGAGTCGGAATCGGAACCATCAGCAGCGCCAGCGGCATCGCTTATATTGGCTCGCATGACACGCCTCCCATGCGATCACACGCTGTCATCCTGACTTCGGTTGCTTCCAGAAGCTTCCGTGCTGTTGGTCACGTAGCCCACACTACTCCCACCACAAAAATGCAGTTCCTCCTGCTTCCTTGCGTCCCCGCTGCCGTTAGGTTGCTCCTTTACTGGCACACCTTGTCCAACATCATTACCCTTTCTTATAGACTCACAATACTTCACGCTACTCATTCGCCACACATACGCCACAGTGTTTACATTTTTTCGCGCTTGATTCTATAGAAAAATAAATGACTTGCAAGAAGCCTGTTTACTATTATTATTACAGTAGTTTGAAACAAACACTCTATTCCATTGATAGCCCCGTTGGGTATTACCAAGCGATATCAAAGGAAAGGGGAGCGTCTCATTAAAAAGACTATTAGCGTATAGTACAAAACAGCCATTTAAAGGACGTGATATTTGTTTACATTAAGGAATGTAACACAAAAAATGAAAGCATATAACATTTTCTGTTGTGCCCTTCTTCCATAAATTAGCTAATCACCAATGTAAGAAAGTGTTTCTTTCAGTTTTAATGAAGTGTGTCGTGTCCACATTGAAATAATCAGCAACCCAATGCTTAAGAAAATAATAAAGGAATCATTTTGTGATCAAAGACCGTTTTAGGATTTCACGTGTTTCAAGTAAAAAAATAGTCTAATGCAGCATGATGATTTATTTTAACCAAAGCACTGGTGTGAGGTAATACGCATATTTTGTGTATGTATTACAGATTTATATAACTGTCGCATTTGACTTTTTCTACATTACAGTGTCTGATTGGTACAAGATTATTTTAAAAATGGTTCAAATGGCTCTGAGCACTATGGGACTCAACATCTTAGGTCATAAGTCCCCTAGAACTTAGAACTACTTAAACCTAACTAACCTAAGGACATCACACACACCCATGCCCGAGGCAGGATTCGAACCTGCGACCGTAGCAGTCCCGCGGTTCCGGACTGCAGCGCCAGAACCGCTAGACCACCGCGGCCGGCCAAGATTATTTTATTTTATCACATTTTAAAGAGAATGAACATGAGAAGTTCCATTAGATCTCCAGTATCCATCAATGAAGAATTATATTCTAATATTTCCTGGTATTCAAGAGCCAGTATTATGTGCTGACATTGAGACGGTAACCTTATGGCACTTCAGTGGCGGATGTTCTACATTTTTATCACTGAGTTTAGCTGAAACGATGTTATAAATGTATGGCAGGCGTTCCTGTAGTTTTCTGTTTGCAGGTGTATTTTTCAGCTGTTTTGAGCATGATTTGTTCTAGAACAGGGAAGCTCAGTTTACAATGGGAGGGGTGACGCACTAAATATCTTTTTGTAGATGGCACATACATTGGAATTCGTTCTACTCGCAATTCCCCATACTGTGCAGCCGTATGAAATTATAGCGAGCAACATTGCTTTATGAACTCTCACTTTTGTTCGATCCTGGGATCTTCGATTGTAATGGACTGTGTCAGTATCTTCTCTCTAAATCTCGGAAATGTAACGATTGAAAGGTAATTGTTTCTATGAAATAACATATGAGTATTGACCTCATTCCTGTAAAGTAATTATTAGGCATTTAGGTTCAAGAATACTTCAGGTGCTGCTCATGTTGCTGTGAAATTTGCTACAGCTGTTTTATATATTTCAGTTCCTCCCCATTGGTTCCTTACCTAACTCATTAGCCTCATATTTCCTGTAATTTTGAATTTGCACTTTTTGTCGGTGGTTAATATGGCAACCACTTCGTACTACTCGCTGCGACGAATGTCAGTGCCACTAAAAAATAGCGTTTCGTTCGCGGGTGAAGACAGTGGCACGCTGCGAAATCTACTGTGGCGGCGTTACTGCAACGGCCGTGGCTGCCGCTGGTAGCGGTGTGTTAATGACCTTTTAGGAGGAACGCGGAAATGCGACAGGAGCTAATGGGACGTTATCGGGTTTGCAATACGTCGATCGTTGGCGACTTAATTGCTGTAATTGTTTGCAAATGACTGCCGAAATGGCTACATTTAGAACAGGAAGCGGTAGAGTAACATTTTAATGGAGACAATGGAGACTCAGACAATGTCATCGATAGGGAAACAGAAACACGTTCTCATACCGAGGAATTGTTAGTGCCACGTGCAGTAGTCCCAGACAAAGTTGGAACGATGTTCCTCAACTGTAAAGGCCAGAGCTTTGTAGCCCAAATCCTTGAAAAAACTAGCAATTTAGATAAAAAGCCAGAGGTTCCCTTCCTGTCACCACTGTTGTTGATCAAAGTAAATGTACAGAACAAACAGTTGCTTTAGTGACTGAAACGACCATACAGAGAAACTGGATACCGTTTATGCCAGGGGTCTCCAAACTTATTAGTCCGCGGGCCACATTGACTCCTCCACGAAGTCATAAGGGCCAAGACCTACTTAGTGGGATTAAAGCACCCTGGCACTCCATGATCACCGTAATGTAAGGCTAAAGGAAAGATGAAATCGCAAAATTCTACGGTTGTGGGAATAGCTAGCACTGAAACGAACTACGATTTTTATTTAAATACGTAATTTTGATTGGTGTACATACCTGACCGAAATTCTGGCGTATTTTATTCTGGCAAATTTCACCGACAAAAAAGTATGCCACTGCACATTCTTCACTAAAGCGTCCTGCAAAGTTAACGAAATCTCAAAACCATTGTTAGTAGGATAAAATGCAAAGAATTTTTTTACTTAAAATGTTTTCGCCAAACTAGTCTGTTAACCGTTCTTTTCTTTTTTTTCCACTATCGCACGGAGAATGGTGTATCTGTTTACTGTGGATAGCCCCAAGTTTAACCATGACCTTCCGCTTTGTAAAGATAGAGCTTCGACAATGTTGCGGTGTATTGGTCGCGATAGGCCTCGAAACTCAATTGTTGGCAGTATAGGTACCACCTCAAATATTTGGCGGGCCGGATACCGGGGATGACCGGCCAGCTTGCCGGCCCTCGTGGGCCGATTTCGGCCCGCGGGCTGTAGTTTGAAGACCCCTGGTTTAGGCCGTAAAGAGGATCAGTGAAACTGGTCTGTTATTGTCGCACACTAGAAACATTATTATTTTCTATTAAAAAACACGTTCTTCGGTTATCATATACAATTCTTAATCACAGCGAAAACGGAAAAACGGAGGCCTTCTCATCCACTTTACACAAAATTTTCTATAATTTCGAGTTTCATACCTTCAAAGAGGGCGAAGTCCCAATGAGTAACGGAAATTTACGCCCTGACGCAAATCCTAGAAGTGACCCAGATTAAGACGTATATCCAATTCTCACACATACTTAGGAATTGCGAAGTGCTGTCAGACTCGTTAGTAGAATATAGATTAATGTAGTTTCACCAGATCTGTGCGCCTATTGGTACAACTTTTAAGGAAACAAAGTACTGGCTGGACCTTTTCGCACATACGGAAGTGAGAACTGGTCACTGCAAAACGAGAAAACGAAAAACTGAGGCAGCGCACAAGAGGTACTTGCACCTCACAAATCATAACTTTTGGGGTCTTATCCACAACGCAAGTGTTGGGCATTAGTTACATCTTTAATTTGTAGGACAGAATAGAAGATTGTAAAGGCTACCAGACAGAAAACATCGAACGGTCCTTCCAAGCTGCTGAAATGCACACCCTAGGGTCGTAGAGCCATAGGATGTCCGCGAACTGGATGTGAAGACAGACTTTGAGATGCAACTGGCTGCAGCCCATCCATGAGAAAGAGGAAGAAATGTTGTCGCTGGAACTAACGTCTCAATCAAAATTTCTGGGTGCTTAGCGCACGTCTCTCACTGAGAAAAACTGCTATCGGATGACACTAGAATGCCTAGTGTGCTCACTACGCAAGCCTAAGACACAATTTATGTTCCTGTCCACAAATTTCTTACGTCATAGATCACGAGTTCCTGTAGAAACTAATCTGATAGTTAACCAGTCGCTGCCTGTAACGAGGAAGGAGAAGAGTAACGTAAATTTCTCGAGTGAAATGACTGCTGAAAAGACCGAAATAGCGAAGGGCCAAAACATTCGGTTCGTGTGGAAGCTTTACATGTGATGGGGACGTTGTTTGTGAGTAAGCGTCCCCACGGTGTCCTTCAACAGCAGCTGTTAATGTAAACACGTGCCCACGTGCAGGAAAAAGTCACGCAGAGTCTTCGTGCCAATCAGACGCAATATGTGAATTCAACATATTCTAATTTCGGCGTCTTATGACTTCCGTTAGCCACTGGCGTCTCAAGCGCGTCTTTTCCTAGCAAACAAAATTCTGTCCAAAGGTCATATCTGCGAGAGGATCACAAAACTAAGAACATTACTATTCTAAAGTTGTGCATAACTAGGAACACATGAAGATGGAAAGATAAAAGGGGAACAATCGCTGCAAATTATCATAAGACTTTGAAACTGAATCTTCGATGATAGCTAATAAACTTATCGAATAATCTTTTCGTCGCTAAAAACGTGCCTCTGTGAGTTGTTCAATTTGACGCAAAATGCTATAGGAGAAATGTTGTAGAACATCTGGGTTTTCAAAATGTCAAGAAAAGTAACTAAAATCCTAACTGATAAGTAAATATTGTCATTACTCAATTATATGTGAATCACATGGTTAATGATCATCATCAACTTTTTTACTTTCCACTCGATGATTCTTTCCAATATTCACTTTTTTACTTGTGTCACTGGCACATACTTCCTAAACTACATGTTATCGACGTAATAGTTTTAAAAATTATGAAATTCAGAGAATAATATTAATATATTGTACAAAATATAGGACAAAAAATTTGTTTGCAAGATTATTAGTGAAAAGAAATACCTTACGTTTATTATTGTTTAATTACTAATAAACTTAATTCTATTAACAATAAAGTGAGTTACATACGGTTACATATACTTGTGTTAAATACAATGAAAGAAGGTATCTTAGAGTTTACTATATACGTTTAGTACGTACAATCTGTTTTTCTTAATTTTAGAGTATTACTTCTATATACGCTTGGAGGATGAGGATCCAAATAACATTAACTCTAATTCTTCCATGTTCATGTCCTCGACAGAAACTCTTCTTCCTTCTTTCAAAATGCCATTATCTATGACACAGTCATCAACGACAGTAATGAGAGTGTCATTTGGAACATTGGTGCAGAATTGGCCTTTGCATAGTCTGCAAACGATGGTACACGTAATGCTGTATTTCCTGCAGGAACCCACTTGAAGCCTCCTAGCCTCGTTATAATGGATCTAGTGGCTTATTTTTCCGAAGTTGTACCTGCAGATATATTCTCAGGGATTTCTGTTGAGCAGTTGCTTCTGTAGAAGGCAAAGAAATTAGTGTGAATGATACCTTTGACATAAATTTTTCAAAGATTTGACAGTGAAGCACATTTAACGCCTTTGTTTCATATTCGCAGTAGAGGGCTGCTGTGATCTTTTATCCAGCCTCATCATTCTCATCAACAGTAGACTGAAATTGCCAAATATCTGCGCTGCTTTCTGTAGGTTGTTTTTTGTCTCCTGTGCCTCGAGGAGTTTCAGTTGTCCTTTGCCAAAAAAGACAAAGTCGTTTCGCAGCCACTGAAGGCATGTAGGAACAGAATGCTGTCTTTCGATATTCGAGACAAGTTGAAATTAAGAGCTGTAGACTACGTCGCCTTGTCTGCCTTTGTCTAGCTTCAGTAGAAAAATGTCGGAGGACAATGGGGCTGAAGTGGCCAGAACCGCAGAGAGGTCGGTTTCCGCATAATCCTTTCCTCACCGATACTGCGGGAAATCTCATCATTCCTTACCTTATCAGTCCAACTACCTGTCAACATTCGTCTGTAGCACCACATTTCAAACGCATCGATTCTCTTCTGTTCCGGTTTCGCCATAGTCCATGTTTCATTGCCATACAATTCTATGCTCCAAATGCACATTCTCAGAAATTTCTTCTTCTAATTAGGGCCAATGTTTGATTCTAGCACACTTCTCTTGGCCACGAAAACCCCTTTTGTCAAAGCTAGTCTGCTTCTTATGTCCTTCTTGCTCCTTGCTCATGGGTTATTTTGCTGCCTAGGTAGGTTCGTCTATTTTGTTATCCCGAATTCTGGTGTTTGGAAAATTTAGAGGGCTTTGGAAAGATAGACATCCTGTGTGTGTTTGAGCACCACATAACGCTGGGGTTAGATAAGATACATATAAAAGATTGTACTATTGCAGCCTACTCATGCAGAAATAGCATTGGAAAAGGAGGAGTTGTTACATAGATTAAGACAGAACACAAGTTCAAAAACATTGAGCCAAATATGTTTTGTAGTGATCAGCACACAGATGTGTGTACTTGTGAATTACTACTGAAAAATAGTTCACTTTTTCTTGTAACTTTATATAGATCCCACCAGGAAATTTTGAAGTACTGTATTTATGAGGAATATGGATTCCTCACTCTGCTATCTGTCAAACAGCAGCAAGCAGTTAAGAGTCTGCAGTGACTTTAATGTAGATTTTCTAAGGAATTCTGACAGAAAAAATGATCTTCAATTTAGCCCGCATCTCGATTCCCACGCCCGGGTTCCCGGGTTCGATTCCCGGCGGGGTCAGGGATTTTCTCTGCCTCGTGATGGCTGGGTGTTGTGTAATGTCCTTAGGTTAGTTAGTTTTAAGTAGTTCTAAGTTCTAGGGGACTGATGACCATAGATGTTAAGTCCCATAGTGCTCAGAGCCATTTGAACCATTTGAGCCATTTGATCTTCAATTTGATCTCAGTAATTAGCTTTCCGACACAGATGGATAAAAACACTAAGACCTTAACTGATATTGTTTATTTGATGAACCCAAAAGCAAGAAAATAACTGTTTATCCAGTAACAAATGCTCTCTCTTATCATGATGCACAGTCAGTTAAAATAAATAACACAGCACCTTGTAGTATGGATACTCCTCAGTGGAAATCAGTTAAATTAATGACTCAAGGATAAATGTGTTTAAGAGTAGTTTACTGGAGATGACATGAAGTGTAATTTATAGTGAACGAAATGCTAAAATAAAATGTAATCTGTTCCATGATAAATTTATAAAAGTTTTTGAAAATAACTTTCCAAATAAGCTAATCAGAAAGGACGTAAAGGAACCATGACTCACTGGGCGGATTACAATATCATGAAATGAAAAGGGAAATGTATCTTTTGGTGAGAACAAGAAGGTATACTGTAGTAGTTGCACACTACAAAAGCTTCCCAAAGTTATAAGAAAGATTATTAAAAATTCAAGGAACAAGCTCATCTGATTCTGATGGTGTTTCCAATAGACCACGAAAATTTTGTTCTTATGTAATAAGCCCAGTCTTATCTGAAATACCTAATGTATCACTTAATCAAGACATTTTTCCAGAGACACTGATATTCCTGTTATTAAACCCCTCTCTAAGAAACGTGATAAGAGAAATACCAATAGCTACCGACCTGTTTCACTGCTGTCATATTCTCCAAAATTTTAGAGAGGATGATGTATTCTAGTACAGTATCTCATCTTGGCAACAATACTGTATTATCCTTAGCAAATCATAGTTTGAGTTTCAGATGGGTTGCTGTACTGAGAATGTCATTTACACGTTCACTCACCAGGTTTTACAAGAATTAAATAATAAAATAGAGCCGATTCGTATTTTCTGCGAGCTCTCTAAGGCATTTGATTGTATGAATCATAGTACTCTCCTAGATAAATTAACGTTTTATGGAGTTGATGATGTAGCCGACCAATGGATAATCTCCAGTAACCAAAAGAATGTGGAAAGCTGTACTTAGTAATTCAAGCAATATAGTCCAGTGGTATAATTCTGAATGGGGAGAAATCACGTATGGGGTTCCCCAAGGTTGAATCTTAGGTCCACTACCGTTCCTCGTGTATGTAAACGATCTTCTGCCTAGTATACAATAAGCAAAATTATTTATTTTTGCAGATGACAAATATTGTAGCCAATCCAAGCATATATACAGAAACAGAAGAAATGGTAAACAAAGTTCTTAAAAGTACCATTTACGGGTTTTCTGCAAATGATCTCAGCCTCAATTTTAAAAAGGTACAACATATTCAGTTTCACACATCTAGCGGTACTGCGCCAGTTATGAGTGTAATACATGGCGAGAAAATAATAAATAGGGTGGAAACTTCAAAATTCTTATGTGCCACATTCATAAGATTTAAATTGGAAAAAACACATTTTGGAACTCCTAAACCAACTTACTTCAGCCACATTTGCGCTTAGTATCATTTCAAATCTTGGGGAGGTACAAAATAGTAAGCTGGCACATTTTGCATATTTTCATTCAGTAATGTCATACGGAAAGGTGTTATGGGGTAACTCATCTATAAGAAAGAAAGTCTTCATTGCGCAGAAACGTGCGGAAGGAATAATATGTGGTACTCACCCATGATCATCTTGTAGGCTGCTGTTTAAGGATTTGGGCGTTCTGACTATTGCTTCACAGTATATTTATTCCCTCATGAAGTTTGTTGTAAATAACACACTACAGTTCAAAACGAACAATGAGGTACATAATTACAATACCAGAAGGATAACTGACATTCATTACACCACATTAAGGTTGTCTTTAGCACAAAAACGGGTGCACAATGCTGCAACAAAAATTATTCATCATTCATCCAGTTATATAAAAAGTCTGACAAAAGAGCAAAATTTGATAACAAAGTGAGAAAGTTCCTCCTTGACAACTTTTTCTATTCCGTAGAAGATTTTCTATTACCGTAATGTGTAAAAGGTTTTGAGTACGAATTACTCATTCACATATGTAACCTTTTTTGTTTTAAAAAAATAAAAATAAAGGTTAGAAATGTACAGTATGTAACCGTATGTACATGTGAATGTAAAATGACTCGTTCCACACCGTTACGATCTATCGTGCAAAATGATCCATGGAACACGTAACTCACTAACTAATTCTCTCGCTGATCTCATTTCTGCTACACCTCATTACTTTCGTCGTTCTTCGATTTAATCTCAGTTCCTATTCGGTACTCATTACAGTGTTCATTCCATTCAGCGTACCCTGAAATTCTTCTTCACTTTCACTGAGATTACTCATCACTGATGTCTTTTCATCCTGAACTTTAATCCCTGTGTTGAAACTCTCTTTTATTTCCGTCATTACTTCTTCGATGTGGAGACTGAATTGAAGCGGCGAAAGACTGCGTCCCTATCTTACAACCTTTTTAATCCGAGCACTTCATTCTTGTTCTTCGACTCTTATTGTTCCCTCTTGGTTGCTATCTTCGGAACTGTGTGGATGATGGTTTTCCGAGAGTGCGATGGTATATCGCCAGTTTAATGCATTCTGCATCCTACAGTTTATTCCTATTTCGAACAACTTGTACCGTTGGACATTGTCGAACGCTTTCACCAGGTCGAAAAATCCTATGAACGTGACTTGATTTTTCTTCACTCTTACTTCCGTTACTAACCGCAACGTCAGAGCTACCTCTCTGGTGCCTTTACGTTTCCTATAGGCAAAGTAATCATCATCTAACAGATCCACAATTTCCTTTTCCGTTCTTCTGTGCATTATTTTTATCAGCAAGTTGGACGTATGGACTGTTAAGGTGACTGTGCGATGACTCTCTCACTTTGCGCCTCTTGATATCTTCGGAATTGTATGGATGATGGTTTTTCCGAAAGTGCGATGGTACATCGTCAGTTTCATGCATTCTACACACCAACATGAATAGTCGTTTTGTTGCCATTGCGCTAAAGATTGTAGAAATTCCGATAGGATGTTATCCATCTCTTCTGCTTTATTTGACGTTAAGTTGTTCAAACTTCTTTTAAATTTTGATTCTAATACTGTGTCCCTATCGACTTCTGTTTCTTCTTCTATCATGTAATCAGAGAAGGCCTCCCCCTCATGGAGGCCTTAATGTGCTCTTTCCACCTATATGCTTTCTCCTGCACATTTAACAATGGAATTCCCATTGAACTCTTAATGTTACCTTCCTTGCTTTTCATTTCACCGAAGGCTATTTTCGCTTTTCTGTATGCTAAGTCAGTGCTGCCGACATTCATTTTTTTTTATTTCTTCCCTTCATTTCCTGTTTATTTGGTTTCTAAGTGACTTGTATTTCTATATTCCTAAATTTTCCTGCACATTTTAGCACTTCTTTCTTTCGTCGATAATCTGAAGTATTTCTTCTGTTACCCATGATTTCTTCGCTGTTACCTTCCTTGTACCCACATTTTTCTTTCCAACTTCAGTGATTACCCTTTTTAGAAGTGTCCGTTCACCTTCAAGTGAATCGACCATTGCGCTGTTCATTTTCGCAGTACATATAGCCTCAGAAAACTTCTAGTGTATCTCTTCATTTCTTAGTACGTTCTCATCCCATTTCTTTGCGCACTTAGTCTTCCCGATCAGTGTCTTAAACTTCGGCCTACTCTTCATCATCACTAAATTGTGTTGTGAGTCTATATCTGCTCCTAATTTCGGATTATTCATCATATAAAGCAAATCGTAGCCACTAACTTCCTTTCCTTACTTCTTCGGTACACATTTTTATCTGTTGTAACCGTAGATCCTAGGTACGTGAAGATGTTAACATGCTACAATTATCTCCTTCTAGTATTATTTTATGTGGACTGTGTTTATGTGTCTCTTTTCATTACTTTTGTCTTAGAATTATTGATATGTATTCGGAATTTTCCCATATTTTCTTATTGCCTTCAACATTTTCTGCATTTCCTGTTAGTATCGCATGATTCCCTTCACATACAATAACTTGTACTATGTTATTCAAAGCTTCAACCACAAGTCTGCCAACACAGACGTTAAACAGGTTTGGATAAGTACAAGAACCATGTCTGTCTACCTTGTAGCATTTTTTTTCTCACGTATACTTGTCCTTTGACTAGAGCGACAGTGGAAATACTTCACGTAACGCTTTATTTTTGATTTTGTGCTTGTTTCGAAAACAGCGTATTGTGAATATATTGGAGGAACAACACGAGGAATGGTGTTGGAGTTATATGTTACTGTCGTGAGTAAATACACGAGTCCTAGTTGAGTTTCATTGTACGTTTCCTATGAAATGATAGTGGAAACGAGCAGAACATTTTACTGCGCAAAGATATCAACTGCTACACTATCAATGAAGACGCTACAATACTACAATACACATACTGCCGTAGGATGTCACGGGAAATCTAGGAAAACGCGACTGACGTCGTATTTCACACCATCATGTGGTTGGATGATTTCAGTATGGTGAATTTAGTCCCATATTAAAACTGTGCACCAGGCTGGAATTCGAATACGTAATTTTGCCAATCACGGCCAATCATTATTACTAAACGGCTAAAAACGTGAACAGTTCCAGTTACTGGTTGCCTCTCTACTGGCTTCCAGGGGCAAAATAAATTGATGTTCAATAATTTATGCAATTATTGATGGAATTTTAAAATTTCAAATGCTGTCGTCATTAAGGGGCATAATCTTACGTTAAAGGTTCAATTCACTTAACGCAGAATGTTCACAACCAGAAGGCTCAGTGTGGTGGAAACGTGTGAACCAAGCACGCATCTATGCCATGCTTCCTACAGCCAACTGAGCGAGTTTCAAAGGGTTCAAATTGTAGCCTTCGGAGTGGTGGGATGGTCCTTCCGGAGACCTGCCCTACAAGACGCACGTGCTGCGTCAGTAGCGCAACGATGCTGGTATCGATGGTCACGTGAACATTCTGGCACCCGCAGACGAGGTTCTCGGTGTCCACGCAGCACAGACGTCCGCAAGGATCGTCATATTCTAACGACAGCAGTGGCATATGGCACAGCTGTCACAGCTCAGGTAAGATACACTACTGGCCATAAAAGTTGCTACACCAAGAAGGTGACGTGCTAAGACGCGAAATTTAACCGACAGGAAGAAGATGCTGTAATATGCAAATGATTAGCTTTTCAGAGCATTCACACAAGGTTGCCGCCGGTGGCGACACCTACAACGTGCTGACATGAGGAAAGTTTCCAACCGATTTCTCATACACAAACAGCAGTTGACCGGCGTTGGCTGGTGAAACGTTGCTGTGATGCCTCGTGTAAGGAGGATAAATGCGTACCATCACGTTTCCGACTTTGATAAAGGTCGGATTGAAGCCTATCGCGATTGCGGTTTGTCGTATCGCGACATTGCTGCTCGCGTTGGTAGAGATCCAATGACTGTTAGCAGAGTATGGATCGGTGGAGTGAGGAGGGTAATACGAGACGCCGTGCAGGATCTCAACGGCCTCGTATCACTAGCAGTCGAGATGACAGGCATCTTATCCGCATGCAGCCTGAGTCAACAGATGGTGACGTTTGCAAGACAACAACCACCTGCACGAACAGTTCGACGACGTTTGCAGCAGCACGGACTATCAGCTGGGAGACCATGGCTGCGGTTACCCTTGACGCTGAATCACAGACAGGAGCGCCTGCGATGGTGTACTCAACGACGAACCTGGGTGCACGAATGGCAAAACGTCATTTTTTCGGATGAACCCACGTTCTGTTTACACCATCATGATGGTCGCATCTGTGTTTGGCGACATCCCGGTGAATGCACATTGGAAGCGTGTATTCGTCATCGCCATACTGGCGTATCACCCGGCGTCGTGGTATGGGGTGCCATTGGTTACACGTCTCGGTCACCTCTTGTTCGCATTGACGGCACTTTGAACAGTGGACGTTACATTTCAGACGTGTTACGACCCGTGGCTCTACCCTTCATTCGATCTCTGCGAAACCCTACATTTCAGCAGGATAATGCACAACCGCATGTTGCAGGTCCTGTACGGGCCTTTCTGGATACAGAAAATGTTCGACTGCTGCTCTGGCCAGCTCATTCTCCAGATCTCTCACCAACTGAAAACATCTGGTCAATGGTGGCCGAGCAACTGGCTCGTCACAATACGGCAGTCACTACTCTTGATGAACTGTGGTATCGTGTTGAAGCTGCATGGGCAGCTGTACCTGTACACGCCATCCAAGCTCTGTTTGACTCAATGCCCAGGCGTATCAAAACCGTTATTACGGCCTGAGGTGTTTGTCCTGGGTACTGATTTCTCAGGGTCTATCACCCAAATTGTGTGAAAATGTAATCACATTCAGTTCTAGTATAATATATTTGTCCAATGAATACCCGTTTATCATCTGCATTTCTCCTTGGCATAGCAATCTTAATGGCCAGTAGTGTAGTTTGTGAGTCCAGAGGTGTCAATAAGAACTGTTGCGAACCAGTTATTAGCAGTGGCACTACAGGGAAGCACACCTCTATACCATCTCACACCACATCATCCACAAGTACCGCTTAACTGGTGCCGTCAGGTCAGATCACATCAGATGGAACGGCACCCAGTGGTCTTCAGTGATGAAAGCAGATTCTGCCTGCATGCAAGTGATAGCCGTCTGCCCGTACAACGTAGACCCTGTGAGGGCTGTCTCGTGGAGTACATTCGTCCAAGACACACTGGCTCCACGACCGTTCTTAGGGTCTGGGGTACGGTAAGCCACAAGCCACGTTCATTTATGGTGATTCTGGAGGGGACGCTAACCAGCGATCGGTTCGTGCAGAATACTGTTACACCATTTCCTTTGCCGTTCTTTCAACAGGAAGGTATTGTTATGTTCCAACGCGATAATGCTCTCCCATGCCCCGTGAAACTCAACATGCCCTACAAGACGTGCAACAACTTCCTTGGCCAGCACGATCTTGCGGACTTGTCTCCAGTCGAGCACGTGTGGAATATGATGGGACGAGAAGTGACTGCCGGCCGGTGTGGTCGACCGCTACGGTCGCAGGTTCGAATCCTGCCTCGGGCATGGATGTGTGTGATGTCTTTAGGTTAGTTAGGTTTAAGTAGTTCTAAGTTATAGGGGACTGATGACCTCAAAAGTTAAGTCCCATAGCGCTCAGAGCCATTTTTTTGAGAAGTGACTCGTGCGACCCGTCACCCAACAACGCTTATACGACTGCAGGCGTGGCATAATGTATCCCAGGACAGTGTTGGCCATCTGTACTATCGACTGGATGCAAGACTCAACGCCTGCAGTTCCCCCCGTGGAGGCTACACCGTGTACTAATATAAGTGTTACATCACTGGTACCCCAGAACGGCTAGTGCCATTCATCTGCAAATGTAACTTCATGTGCTCCATATGCACTGTTGCGTCAATAAATACTGAGTGAATTGGGAAACTCTAAAAGGGTGTACAAATTTCTTTTTCCGGTCGTGTACCTTGAGGTAGCGTAACTCCATAGCTCGGTAATTCCCCAGACTATTTTTATACAGCATTTGACAATGAGAACATTTGGCGACTTCCGACACACTTTAAACATAATTTCAAACGTTTTCAGAACTTTTCCTCGCTGACAGGCTCCACAGAATAACAAAACGAAAAAAAAATTAGCTCTTACTGCGCTTTTTCTATCCATGCAATTCAAACTTCAGCATCGGCCATTACGTTTCAATTTATTACTTCTTTACCACTAACTCCGTTCACCACAAATTATCCAGACAGTATCCAAATATATCACTGAATGTACACACAAAGCTACACACCGAGGTGGCGATAGCTGTAGGATAACGATGTGCACATATGCAGATCCGTTCACAGTATATAAAAGGACAGTGTATTGGCAGAGCTGTTATTTATACTCAAGTCATTCATGTGATTATGGTCGCATGACTGGAACTAAACTCGTTATGCTAGTCGGAGCTAGACGCATTGGATGTACCAATCCGGAAATCGTTAGTGAATTCAGTCGCCAATCCACAGTGTCAGAGTGTACCGACAATACGACGTTTCAGGCTTTACCTCTCGCCATGGACAACGCAGTGCCCGACCACCTTCATGAAACGACCGAGAGCGATAGGATTCGCATAGAGTTGTGAGTGATAAGGGACAAGGAACACTGCGTGAAGTAACCACGGATATCAATGTGGGACGTATGACGAACGTATCCATTGGGAGAGTGTTGCAAAACTGGGTGTTAAGTGGCTATGGTGGCACACGACAGTCGCGAGTGCCTTTGCTGATAGCACGACACCGCCTGTAGCGCCTCTCCTCGGCTCGGGACCATATCGGTTGGTCTCTAGACTACTGGAAAATGATGGCCTAGTCAGGTGAATCCCGAATACAGTTGATAAGAGCTGACCGTAGTGCTCGACTGTGGCCCAGACTCAATGAAGCCATACCCAAGTTGTCAACACGACACTGTGCAAGCTGGTGGTGGCTCCATAATGTAGTGTGAGTTGTGTTTATTTTGGAATCGACTCCGTCCTGATTATGTTCGACTATTTGGAGACCATTATTAACCACTCATGGACTTCATTTTCGCTAGCAGCGATGGAAGTTTTACGGATGACAACGCTCCATGCAACCGGGCCAGAATTGTTCGCGATTTGTCTATAGAATATTCTGGACAATTTGAGCGAATCATTTGGCCACCCAGACCTCCCGACATAAACCCCAACAAACATTTATGGGACCTAATTGAGAGGTCACTCTGTGCACGAAATCCTGCACCGGCAACACTTTTACAATTATGAGCGTCTATAAAAGCTGCATGGCTCTATATTTCCCTTCCAGCGACTTGTTGAGTCCAAGCCACGTCGAATTGCTGCACTATGTCAGGCAAAGAGAGGTCTGATACCGTAATAGTAGGTCCGACACGATATTACGAGGTACACCATGATTTCTGCCACCTCAGTGTGTCACTGTAAGGTACATGATTGGGGAGATGTGACATCGATTCTTTAAAGAATCTGTGGTGGTGTTGGGTAGCGGAGAAGGGGCGGGTTTACTTCAAATAGTTCAAATGGCTCTGAGCACTACGAGACTTAACATGTGAGGTCATCAGTCCCCTAGAACTTAGAACTACTTAAACCTAACTAAGGACATCACACCATCCATGTCCTAGGCAGGATTCGAACCTGCGACCGTAGCGGTCTCGCGGTTCCAGACTGAAGCGCCTAGAACCGCTCGGCCACAGCGGCCGGAGCGAGTTTACTGGTGCTCTTATGGACTACAGCTATTTATGCATGACTCATCAGCACTCCTCACATCTTTAATTCCACCATTACCTCTTTCCTACTTTCCAAAATTTTCTGAAACTCTCCCGCACACCTTACGCAAATATCTTTTCTGGAAGATTTTTACCCATAGCTTAGAGGTCTTTTCCAGGAAAAATCTTTCACTCTGCCCACTCTGCAGAGCAGTTTTTGGCAGAAGGAAACAGGGGTTTCAGACTGGGATACGAACTTTGAACCTTAATTTACTGAACGTCTATAAAGGAACTTAAGCCTAGCACCTTGTATGCTAATCATAGTTCAAAAGCCAATTCTATTGCGAAAATTTCGAAACATTACTGAACTCTAGTACTGTGTAGGTATCTCATCAACCTATTGTATAGGAGACATCTTCTCAATATGATACACACAATCAAAAAGAAGTGACAAATGTGGGTTCTTAATTACACACAGTGAACCAGTTTTTCTCCCTCTCTCTATGTAGTTGGGCAGCATGTAAAGGGAGCTAATTTTTATTCCGCGTTTGCATCTGTTTCATGACAGCGACAGTGTGAATACAGAAATTAGTAATCGTATAACCACAATAACGCCAGTAAATTCCCATAAAAGAAAAAAGAAAATACGTACAGCTGATTTCTGAAACAATTTTTCTTTGGATATAACACACTATCAAACTTAATTCATATACAAACTCGAAATAGAAATTACATTTTGCGTGCAAAATCAGTAAAGCGCCTTTTGGGATCAGCCCTGAGTCCGTATAGAATCAGATGGCAGTGACAGAACCATCTAGGACACTGTTGACCGCATTACTGTCGTTTGTTTATCGCGTAATGAACAGTGCCCTACTCTGCACTGCAACTGGGTATTTCCTTGGATCAATGAATCCTCGTCATAGTTCGGAAAATTTTCATGTATCTTCTACTAGTTTCTTAACAATATACATCACACGGTTCCGCGAACGGATGATGTACACGCGTTTAATTTTCCACGAGGGAAATCAAGCGAAAAGCCAATACATTCCACTTGCCTCACTCTCAAAGTACTGCTTCTGTTCTCCTCTGTCCGTCTATCTCTCTTTTACATCCCCATCCCCCATCACTTTCGACTCTGTTCCTGCCCTTCCCCCCCCCCCCCCCCCCATTTTCCCCTCTCGTGCCGTTCACGCTCTCTCTCTCTCTCTCTAAAAATGGTTAAAATGGCTCTGAGCACTATGGGACTTAACATCTTAGGTCATCAGTCCCCTAGAACTTAGAACTACTTAAACCTAACTAACCTAAGGACATCACACACATCCATGCCCGAGGCAGGATTCGAACCTGCGACCGTAGCGGTCGCGCGGTTCCAGACTGAAGCGCCTAGAACCGCTCGGCCACTTCGGCCGGCTCTCTCTCTCTCTCTCTCTCTCTCTCTCCCTCTCCCTCTCCCTCTCCCTCTCTTTTTCACTCGCTCGCTCATACACATACACACAAGCACGCGCGAGCACACACACACACGCACACACACACACACACACACACGTTTTAAGGCTGGCACATCTGTGAGGCTGGCAAGGGAGTCTGTGACCTGCTAATATCAACAAAACGGGAACACTCTCGGATTTTGATGTTATCTAGCACAGCTTTTTTAAAGCCTTGTACCACACTTTTGCAGTTGTGGTTTCGTACTGATCTATTTAGCAAGTGTTGAGTTTTATTATCCTTTCTTGCGAACGAAATATGAAATGCGAATAAGGTCCTAAGAAAATAATTTGGAGTCAACGTCCATTGTTCTCTTAAAATACACTCGCTGTTTCGGAAAAAGGAGTATCTACCACATTTCACGCAATACATTTCGTGAGGTTCACTTGAACACGTTAGAAGTGCTGTACTTGTCTCTGATTATGAAGAGTAGATTTTGATGTACAGTATGTTTTACTTATAGCTTGTGAGATGTGCATGTTGTCTTGATCATTACAGAATTGTTAACCCCATACTTTCATATGTCAGTATGCACATACCTGAGATGCTGGTCCGCGATCGTTGGTTCTGTTGTTACACCGTCTCTGCCTTAGGGCGCTCACAGAGAGAGCTTTACTATTAGTCGAGATCTGTTGTGAAGCAGACGTGGAACTGAATGGTCAGGAAACTTTTATCTGAAACTGTGCTGTTAAATATTGAATATAGATTCGATGAAAATGATTTAATTAGACAATTCTGTATTTTCAAAAGAGTTTTGCGAAGAACTGATTTAAGGTAAATCCGTGGCGTTACGCACTTGCCCTTAGTTAGCACTCTGTTGTAAAATTTAGTGTCGTACCGACATTTGGTTGAAGCGTTTATCCCACGGATTGCTCACAGCGAGAGAGGTCAGTTCTCCTCCCCTACATACACATTTTGTGAAAGAAAAGAGATCATTTTGGGTAGGTTAATGTTTTGTGTAAAGTAAAAATTTTTAATAATCAATCTGTTAGAAATGTTTCTGAAACCAGTCATTTTTGTATAAAGTCAATATTGATCACGATCTTGAAAGTCAAGTTATAAAGCAATTCTTTGTAATAAAATTGTTTCAAAAAATTATTTAATTAGGGCCCAGAATTTTTCCCACGCAAGAAACACTACGTTGCTTGTGTCTGCATTTCTGGTTTATCATTTTTAATTTAGCTTCGCTGCGGCGCTGACAGCTGTGCTCCACTTTCAAGACAGAACTTTTACTGAGCCGAGGTAAGTGCAAGAATAGTTCAGGTGCATAGTCATATATCTGCACTATTCATACAGAAAAGAAGTACTTATGCAGTTAATCAGTGATTAAGTCAGAAAGTTTATCTTCAGTTTAGAAGTTATTATCTTGTTATACAAAGCAAGTCATGTTTCAGTGAACAGTGTGCTATACCCGTGTGCAAAACATTTTTCATATTCTGAGTTTGGTTTCGCAAGTTAGTTACGTAAATCTCTAGTGGCATTTAATGAAAGTAATATGAATTATTTATTCAGACAAAATTCAGTAGATCATTTGATGTGTAATTTTCATTGGTTTTATAGTGGTATTTTTTGAGCTGGGTCGGAGATTTTCTCCTCTCAGGGACTAGGTGCTGTGTTGTCCTTACCATCGTCATTTCATCCCCATCGACACACAAGTCGCCGAAGTGGCGTCATCTCGAAAGACTCACACTCCACACTACACACACAGGTAACTATAAAGCAGAAAACTTACAAGTACAGCCAAGAAAGGGCGTCTCAGTTAATTGTGGACAAAGAGGAACGCAATGTTAGCAACTACAGTTAAAACAGGAATGTATATCCACAGGAAATTTGGCCGGTAACTGAAAAAGTGGCATGACGATCTCCCCATTGCAAAAGATTCCGAATTAGACCCCATTGCGATCTTAGTGAGGAGACTGCCAAGAAGAGAATGACGGTGAGAAAGAGATTGAGAAACTCGTAAAAGGGTAACATTCACGGGCCGGAGCGTGGAATGTCAGAAGACTGAATGCCGCAGCGAAGCTATAAAATCAGAAAATGGTTATATCAATTCTCAGTTGTCGTTAGAGTCCACGTGTACAGAGAAGTCTTCGAAATCTACTAAAGCCATTTAAAACCAGTGATCCCTATAATGGAACAGATGGTTAGATGACTTATTTAGCTATGTGTATAGGGACCTGAAGAGGTG
Source organism: Schistocerca piceifrons (assembly GCF_021461385.2). NCBI lineage: Eukaryota > Metazoa > Arthropoda > Insecta > Orthoptera > Acrididae > Schistocerca > Schistocerca piceifrons. The sequence continues at coordinate 107,269,553 of NC_060139.1, forward strand.
TCAATGAGGACAGGAAGCAAGTGGTCAAATAAAATAATAAAATTACAGCTGTCCGTATCTATTTTCCTCAAGTCTCAGTCCAGTTACAGTACGAGTCCGTGAAGTGAATGGAACGAAAATAAGAATTTCTGGTCAGACGTAGAGGAACGTCAACAGCAGCAGAAAATCATATAACGGAAGTAGAATTCACTATGAATGAGATGATAGTGCAGACAGAAATTTACTGTCAATATTTGTGGTAGCACTGTTCTCATCAGAATCGAGATCAAACCAACGCTAACATTTATAGCTGAGGTATAGGCCACACGTAAAAGACGAAAACATAAAATATACGAGAGCAATGGACGGGCAATATAGTTTGTAAAGGGAGACGAAATCGAACAATTCTGGGGAATTAACGCTATAGTCGGGCAAAGGATAGAAGACAGAATTAATGGGGAATATTAACTAGGTGGTAGGAATGAAAGAGGAGAAAGAGGAATGGAGTTCTGCAATAAATTTCATCTAGTAATAGCAAACACGCTCTTCAAGAATCACAAGGAAAAATGTGCTTGGGAAATGTACCAGAAGATTGCAGCTGGGTTATATCATGCAGGGATAGAGAGTCAGAAATCAGATATTAGGTAGTATGGCGTACCTAGGAGCAGATATATCTCTCAGCTCCTAATTTTGTAATGATGAAGGTCAGGTTGAAGTTTAAGAGAAGCTTCAACGAAAATCACCATGTAAATGGTATAGAGAGATACTTAGCAATGATGATCTTCATTTGAAGTTCTCTAAGACTGTGTACATACTACGATAATGAATACCACAGTAAGCAGTTCAGCTAAAGAGGAACGGCCATCCCTAAGTAGAGAAATCACAGAAGTTGAAGAGACAAATTAGATACAGTACAACGAAGGTAACTGGGAGGAAACCTTCAGAAAGAGACGAATATTTCAGCTGACCAATGAAAGAAGGAAATCCGTAACGGCTCAGGAAAAGAAAAGAATACAATAATATAAATTACTTAGTGCTAATTACGTTGTAGCCGAAGTCAAGGAATTTTGCTACCTTGGAAGTAAAATAAGTGACGGTGGACGAAGCAAGGAGGACACAAAATGCAGGGAAGCCAAACCGAAAGGGCTGCTGCAAAAATGTGAATAAATCAAACAGTAACTGTTCATCGGAAAGCAAACCCAAACTGCTTTCGGAGAAATTAAACGCAAAGATTCCAGCATGAAGAGTGCAAAAGGAATTCCACTATTAAACGCAGAGTAGAGTGGGACAACGGTAAATGGCGCAAGCTGTTCAAAATTCTTAGGAAAATAGGCATGAGCTATAGGGAAACATGGGCAATATGTACAGGAAACAAGAAGGAATAATTCTTTCTCTCTTTGTGTTCAGCCTACATCATCTACATCTAAACAGATACTCCGCTAGCCACAGTAAGGTGCGTGACGAGGTACCCTGTACCACTACTTGTCATTTCCCCTCCTGTACCACTCGCAAACAGAGCGAGGGAAAAAGACTCTCTGTACGCCACCGTATGAGCCTTAATTTCTCGTATTTTATCTTCGCGGTCGTTACGGGCGATGTATGTTGCAGGCAGCAGAATCATTCGATGGTCAGCTTCAAATGCCGGTTCTCTAAATTTTCTCAACAGTGTTTCCCGTAAAGAAAACCGCCTTCCATCCAGGTATTCCCGTTTGAGTTCCAGAAGAATCACCGTAACACCTACGGGTAACAAATCTAGCAGCCCTCCTCTGAATTGCTTCTATGTCTTCCTTCAGTGCGACCTGGTACGGATCCCAAACACTCGAGCAGTACTCAAGAAATGGTCGCACCTGTGTCCTATATGCTGTCTCCTTTACTCTTTCCTAAAATTCTGCCGGTCGGTGTAGCCGTGCGGTTCTAGGCGCTTCAGTCTGGAACCACGTGGCTGCTACGGTCACAGGTTCGAATCCTGCCTCGGGCATGGATGTGTGTTACGTCCTTAGGTTAGTTAGGTTGAAGTAGTTCTAAGTTCTAGGGGACTGATGACCTCAGATGTTAAGTCCAATACTGCTCAGAGCCATTTGAACCATTTTGAACCTAAAATTCTCCCAATAAGACGAAGTCGACCATTTGCCTACCCTACCACAGTTTTCACATGTTCGTTACACCTCATATCGCTTTGGCGCCCAGATATTTAAACGACTTGACTGTGTCAAGCTGGACCCTAGTAATACTGTATCCGAACATTCTTGTTCTTCCTACTCATCCGGACTAAAATTTTTCTCTATTTAGGCCAAGGTGCGATTCATCACACCAACCGTAAATTTTGTCTAAGTCCTCTTGTATCTTCCAACAGTCACTCAACTTCGGCACCTTACCGTACACCACGGCATCATCAGCAAACAACCACAGACTGCTGTCCACCCTGTCCGCCAAATCATTTATGTATATAGAGAACAATGTCGGGCCTATCACACTTCTTGGGGCACTCCTAACGATATCCTTGCGAATACTCGCGTCGAGTACAATATACTGCGTTCTATTATTTAAGAATTCTTCGAGCCACTCACGTATCTGCGAAGTTATTCCACATGCTCGTACCTGCGTTAACAGCATGGAATGGGGCACCGTGTCAAATGCTTTCCGGAAATCTAGAAATATAGAATCTGCCTGGTGCCTTTCATCCATAGTTCTCGGTATATCATGTGAGAAAAGGGAAAGCTGAGTTTCGCACGAGCGATGCTTTCTAAAACCGTGCTGATCCGTGGACATAAGCTTCTTAGCCTCAAGAAAGTTTATTTTATTCGAACTCAGAATGTGTTCAAGAATTCTGTAGCAAACAGAAGTTAGGGTTATTGGTCTGAGATTTTGAGGTCCGTTATTTTACCTTTATTATATTCTTGAGTCACCTGCGCTTTTTTTCCAGTTATTTGGACTTTGTGCCGGGCAAGACACTGACGATAAACGCAAGCTGGGTAAGGGGCCAATGCAGAATGTTCTCGGGTTCTCTGCCAGATCTTTTGCTAAGGTGTGACGGTGGTGGTTACTGTATGCTCCGCGCACAGATCTTTTCACAGATGCACGAACTTAGAAACAATGACAGAAACATATAGGTACATGAGTGGGATTGAAATTTGGTGTTACAGGATGAAAATACTGAAAGAGATAGCGGGGAAGAAGTACAGAATATTTCGAATGCAATGGACACTCTAATGAGCACACAATATGGATTGAGAGTAATTGAGCAAAGAGGACATTAACAAGTAGCAGAAATTAACACCAAAACTGACGGCCACACAGTAGCCAAATTGAATGAATTTTGTTGCCTCAGAAACAAAATAGCGTACAAAGGGAGGAGGATACAAGTACGGAGAGCACGGAGAGTATCTGTCGCAAAGTGAAGTCTACTGGCGTCCAACAATGTCTTAATTTGAGAAAGGGGTTTCTGGAACTGTACGTCTGCAGCACACAACTACATGGAAGCGAATTGGGAAACCAAGAAGTCGAAAAACGCAAAGTGGAAATGTATTGCACCAAGGATACTGATATTACGTGGACAGATAACAAACCAGGAGTTTCTCCACAGAAACGGCGAAGATTGGAACATACAGAAAACACTGACAAGAAGAAGGGACAGGAGTACAGGAAATGTATGAAGACATCAGGGAACAGCTGGCTAGGTACTAGACGGAGTTGCAGAGAACAGTTCTTTAAAGGAAGAGTGAGATTGGAGTACAGTGAACGTGTTGAAGACGTATGATGTAAGTGCTTCTCTGTGATAAACAGGTTGGCTCAGAAGCGGAGTCAGACCCATCAAACCAATTAACAAACTTAAGAAAAGCGTATCTTTTATAGCTCATTGTAAAACTAAAAGAAATATATGTGTGTGAGGCTACACTTGAAATGTCATCAAATGAGGCAGCTGATACGCCTTCCAGCGCGTCTCCCACCTAAGAACGAAAGAAAAAACTGGGTTCCGATGTTTCGTGCCCGTTCGTTCTCTTGCAGCACTTTGCAACCGTCCTGTACCTTCAGCAACATAGTGCATCCAGCGGGTGCTTCCGACTTGAATTAGAATGATCTGGAAGACATCACAGGCACATTGGCTATCTGTCCTCAGGTGCTCTGCAATCGAGCTCAGACTCAACTGCAACCAATTTGTATGGATATGATTGGCGACTGAGGTGGTTATGCATCAGGAAGCATACGACAACGGATTGCCATCGTCATCAGGGCAAAATTGGGCATTGCACTCTACTGTGGATGGCTTCAAATGGCTCTAAGCACTATGGAATTAACATCTGAGGTCATAAATCACCTAGAACTTATAACTACTTAATCCTAACTAACCTAAGGACATCACACACATCCATGCCCGAGGCAGAATTCGAACCTGCGACCGTAGCAGTCACGCGGTTCCGGACTGGAGCGGCTAGAACAGCTAGGCCACCGCGGCCGGCCTATTGTGGATGTCTCTACAGTTAAATTACTGACTGTATTTGGGTGAGGCGAAAAATTTATGAGCATCTGTGAAATTTCATTACCAGTGGAAGCAAGTCTTCCTGCGACTTTGATTCTTGTTTGCACAACAGAAAAGAGAGGTCTTTTATTTTTAGAAATGATCTTGATATCTACAGGTCGTACATCCATGCGTCGATGCAACGTTGTGAAATATCTTACTTGCTGCTACCAACACTATGTCCAACGCGAGAGACAAAATGAGGCTCAGAAGTTAAAGATGTCTCGATGGGAGAGAAATAGAGGTCATGGCCGTCCCTCTGAATCAGGAAGTCTAGTACTCTGAATTAATATTTTTTATCATCGATTCCTAAGAACGTGGAAACTTACAAGCTCCTCTGATCACTAAGACAAAAGTGCGGGAACTGCCATCAAAGTTCCTAAAAATATAATCAAGGAACTGCAGACTAACACTAACTAATAAAACGGCCAACAACCTCTGCAGACAAACATTTGCAAGTCAGCACAAACCAACCTCCATGTTGCGTATGGGTATCATCTTTGACTATAAGAGTGTTAGCGGAAGAAATACCTGAGTCGTCCCTCTTCAGACTGGTTTGCCGGCCGCGGTGGTCTAGCGGTTCTGGCGCTGCAGTCCGGAACCGCGGGACTGCTACGGTCGCAGGTTCGAATCCTGCCTCGGGCATGGGTGTGTGTGATGTCCTTAGGTTAGTTAGGTTTAAGTAGTTATAAGTTCTAGGGGACTTATGACCTAAGATGTTGAGTCCCATAGTGCTCAGAGCCATTTGAACCATTTTTTTTTCAGACTGGTTTGATGCGGCCCGCCGTGAATTCCTTTCCTGTGTCAACCTCTTCGCCTCAGTGCAAGGGCGCTGATGATCGCGTAGTTGAGCGCCCCACAACCCAAACATCATCATCATCATCGTCACAGTGCAGCACTTGGAAACCTACATCTTCAATTATTTGCTGGCTGTATTTCAGTCTCTGTCTTCCACTACAGTTTTTACTACCTATAGCTCCCTCTGGTACAATGGAAGTTATTCCCTGATGTCTTAACGATGTCATACCACCCTGTCCCTTCTTCTTGTCAGTGTTTTCTGTACAATCCTTTCCTCGATCTCTCATTCCTTACTTTGTTAGTTCACCTAATTTCCAAAATTCTTCTGTAGCACCGCATCTCAAATGCTTCCATTCCCTTCGGTTCCAGTTTTCCCACAATCCATGTTTCACTACCATGCAATGTTGTGATCTAAACGTACATTCTCAGAAATTTCTTACTCAAATTAAGGCCTTTGTTTGATACCAGTAGATTTCTCTTGGCTAGGAATTTCCTTTTTTCCAGTGCTTGTCTGCTTTTTATATCCTCCTTGCTCCGTCGGTCATGGGTTATTTTACTGCCTAGGTAGCGGAATTACTTAACTTCACCTATTTGGTCATCACCAATCTTGATGTTTCCCTCTGTTCTCATTTCTACTACTACTCATTACTTTCGTCTTTCTTCGATTTAATCTCAATCCATATTCTGTACTCATTAGACTGTTCATCTCATTCACAAAATCTTGTAATTCTTCTTCACTTTCACTCAGGCTAGCAATGTCATCAGCGAATCTTATCATCGATATCCTTTCTCCTTGAATGTTAATCCCAATCTTGAATCTTTCTTTTATTTCCGTCCTTACTTCTTCGAAGTATAGATTGAACAGTAGGTGAAAGACTACATCCCTCTGTTACAGAACCGAGCACTTCGTTCTTGGTCTTCCACTCTTACTGTACCCTCTCGGCTCTTGTACATATTGTGTATTACCCGTATATCCCTATATTTTGTCTCAGAATTTCGAACATCTTGCATCATCTGACACTGTCGAATGCTTTTTCCAGGTCGACAGATTCTATGAACGTGTCTTGATTTTTCTTTAATTTTGGTTCCATTATCAACTGCAATGTCAGAACCGTCTCTCCGGTGCCTTTACCTTTCCTAAACCAAACGGATCGTTATCTAGCACATCCCCAATTTTCCTTTCCATTATTGTGTGTCTGCCCAAACCTGTTACGTAACGCAGTTTTGTACCACAGTGTTGCTGGACCTTTACAGATGACCGTTGTTTTCGCCTGCAGCCGTTCGCGTATCGCTGTTGAAAGGTGGCAATTGCTCTGTCAGCTGTCAGCAATCTTCTTTCACCGACTCTGCTGTGGTAATCGAAATGTCTTTGGTCCCCGGTTAGAACCCAACCATTGCTTAAATTTTGAACGAAAATTATCAGCATTGTTGGCTTAAGGCTTCGGCATTAGAAGTCACCTTAGTTTTGCCAACGGCCTTGACGCAGACGGCAGAGGAGCAAACAGAGGTTCAGGGCACCCTTTAGCTTTTGGGGTGGGAAACTGCCCCCTATTGGCGGAAGAATCAACGGTGATTGACGGCATAAGGATGCAGAATGCAGTGGAAAGTCTGCATTAAACAATAGTTCAGGTATACTCGCAGATATCACTGAGTGGATAATTCAGTATGTAAATAGACATGAAAAACTAATTGGGGGGGGGGGGGGGGGAAGAATCGGTATGCTGTAGTATACAAGCGAACAGAAAAGAGAGTTACGAGAGAACATGGGTTACATAGTAGAAATGGAAGAGGAGAAAGACTCATTGAGTTCTGCAATAAATTCCAGTTACATTGTCCAGAAATCATATACCTTTACAGACATGTTAAGATTCCAGGTGGATTAGGGGAGGGGTGGGGACAAATTCCTCAGTCAAATACTGGATTGTAAGGCGTATCCTGGGGCACATGTAGATTTGTATCTCACTTACTTTACATGTGACAGGGCCCTTGTCGATCAACTCCTGCTCTACTAGTCCCTTCCATTTTTATCTGCCGATTCCACTGTTCGTCCGTTTGGTGTTGATGTTCATCCTAGCTGTATCCTTCCGAATATTTTCTCGCCACCTGATTCTAGGTCGTCTCCTTTCTTTCGTTCCATCTATTGTTTTGCAGCTAGCCCATCAGTTCTGCTAAAAGGCCTTCCCAGTACAACCTTCTCCTCTTTGGCACTTTCACAGTTATGGTGTTTACACGGTTCTCTTAATTTTTCAACTTTTTTTTCCTACATTCGAAATTATTTTCATCATATACAGATCCAAAAATTTTCCTTAGTAATTTGCTTTCGAATATTAACAAGTTTTCTTCATCTTTCTTCCTACATGTTAATTGTTTGTGCTACTTCTATGAATATGCTTGTTAGGGAGGTCGACTTCTCTTCAACTGAACTCCCTACGGTGTTAAGCATTATTTTTTCGTGTGGAAGATTCTATTAAATGTTATTCCACACTTTATCATTATAAAATTATGATCTAAATTTATATTTGAATCATTAATACAGGTTTCGATCACAATTTTATGTTGATGAAGAGTAGATTGAAGTTTATGTGAATCCAAAAGAAACAAAGCACACTAAGCAGTTCAGTTGAAGAGAAATCGACATTTCTGGTAAGGACGATCATTGAAGCAGCCCACAGACATACAGCTTCAGGTAAGGCAACTACGAAGAAACCTTGCGAAACAGAAGAGATACTTCAATTGACCGACGAACGAAAGAAGTACCAAAATGTTCAGCAGAAGACAGGTATGCAACAGTATAAGTCTCTTAGAAATGAAAGAAATAGGAAGTACGCTGAGGGCACAGCATAATGGTTACAGGAAAAATGTGAAGTAACCGAAGAAGATACGGCCGTCGGAAAAACAGATCAAGGGTGTAGAAGTGTCAAAACAACCTTCGGTGAAATTAAAAGCAAGGCCATCAATATTAAGAGCGCAAGACAAGTTTCACTGTTAAACGCAGCTGACAGAGATGATGGGTAGAAGAAGTACATCGAAGATCTCACAAGAGGTAAGAGCTGCCTGATGCAGACAGAAGAAGAAATGAGAGTCGACGTGGAAGGCAGGTAGTCAAATATTAGAGTCAGTGTTCAACAGAGCTTTGGAAGAAAGCATAAAAAAGGAGGTAGAAAGAAAGGATAAAATTACATCGAAATTTCTAAAATCATTGGGGTGCTGACAACCAAATGACTCTTCAAATTGTTGTGCAGAGTCTATGAGACTGGAGACATACCACCAGACGTTCGGAAATCACGATCACAAGGACAGTAAGTGCCAGATCTACAGTACAATCAGCTTAAAAATCAGTCATCGATTCTGCTAACAAGAATAGAAAAAATTGAGGATTTACTAGACGACTCTCAATTTGGCTTTAGAAAAGTAAAGACACCACAGACACAGTTCTGTCTTTGTGATGGTTAATGGAATCAGGAAAAGACAAATTAAGACTTAAAAAAAGGGTTCAACCATTTAAAATGCTATGGTGTTAGAGCGAAAAACAAGACTACAAGACCAAGAAAGAACGCACGGCTCAGAAAGAGTGCGAAAGAGGGATGAAGTCTCTTGCCTTATTGGTCATTTTGTACATCGAGGAAGCAACGAAGCAAATAAAACATAGGTTTTTTAGTGGTGGAAGGGATATGAATGATAAGATTCACTGACGACATCGCTATTCTCAGCGAAAGAGAAGTATAATTACAGCACCTACTGAACGGAAAGAAAGCCTAATGAGAACAGAATATGGTTTCAGGGTAAACCGTAGAAAGGCGGAAGTGATGAACAGTAGCAGAAACTATATGAGCGATAAACTTAACATCGAAACTGGATACCACGAAGTAGGTGAAGGATTGATTTCTGCTACCCTGGAAGCAAAAAAATACGTCGGACGGAGCAAGGAACACATAGAAAGCCGAGAGGCATAGGCAAGGACGGCTTTCCTGACTAAAAAAGTCTAGTATCATCAAACATCAGCACTCATTTGAAGAAGAAATTTCTGAGAATGTACGTTTGGAGCGGTGAAACATGATAGTAAAACATGGACTGTAGAACAACCGGAATAGAAGAGAACCGGAGCGTTTCGCATGTAATGCTACAGAAGGGTTATGTAGAATGACCGAGCTAGCTTACGAAGACGGGCTGGCCAACGTGTCTATAAGGTATACTATACAGGGTCGTAAAAACATCCTACGGACAAGGACCGGAGATGAGTTCCACGCTTTGTCAGCAATAATCGGTTCCAAATAAGACAAGAATTGCAGTTGTTGGTGAATGTAGGTCTGTCTCACCCAGTTACCGAGTGAATATTGCCAAGAAAAGTGCGTGCTGTGGACATCTTCGCAAAATTCCAGAGTGACACATAAGGCTGTAATCCCTGCATCGGCCGAAGAACAAATAAATTTGGCAGTAGGTGACTGGAAACGTGTAGGCTGATCTGCGGAGTTGTGATTTTCTCTCTTTAGTTGTCGATTGCACCGACGACCCTGTGAGGCGTTTAGCCGTAATTGTGTGGGTAGTGCAGTTCAGGCAGGAGAAGGTTCTTTAGTATTTCTGGGATGATTTTCGTAGCATGACTTGGGTTCACTCTTTCAGGTTATCATGAACATGAAGGAGGACATTTATTTCAACATTCTCGGTGGCGAAGTATTGCCCTTTCTTCTACGTCTGCAATGTGTACGAGCGGCGTCAATAAGTACCGCAACACTTTTTTTTCTCGACCAATTTCGGTTGAAAAACTGCGGACTTTTTTGTGGGACGTCGTGGAATATTGGCACCTCAGGACCTACAGTTTCATGAAGTTCCGATAGGTGGCAGCGCTATACGTAGCCTTCAACGTCTGTAACGGGAGTCGTTCCAAGCAGGAAGCTATCATTGAGTTTCTTTTGACGGAAAACCAGAGTAGTACTAGCGCTTACAGAATGTTTACGGAGACCGGGCAGTGAACAAAAGCACAGTGAGTCGATGGGCGAGAGGTCCGTCATCATGGCAACAGGGTCGCTCAGACCTGTCGGATCTCCTGCGGGCCGGTCGGCCGCCCACAGCCTCGATTTCTGCAGTGTTGGAACTTTCGGACACAATCATTCGAGGTGGTCGACGGTTCACAATCAAACGCCTCGCTGCTCAAGTGGACGTCTCTGTTGGTAGTGCTAACACACTCGACCACCAGCTGCAGGTACTCAAAGGCTTCTCCATGATGACGAAGGCCTCACACAGCTCTGTGCATCCGAGAGGAGCTCACAAAACTTCTTTGGACTGCTCTTTCTCGCCGGCCGGTGTGGCCGTGCGGTCTAGGCGCTTCAGTCTGGAACCGCGTCACCGCTCCGGTCGCAGGTTCGAATCCTGCCTCGGGCATGGATCTGTGTGATGTCCTTAGGTTAGTTAGGTTTACGTAGTTCTAAGTTCTAGGGGACTGATGACCTCAGCAGTTAAGTCCCATAGTGCTCAGAGCCATTTGAACCATTTTTTTGCTCTTCCTCATCCACACAACAGGCAAGATCTCGTACCTTTCGACTTCCATTGGTTTGTCTCAGTTACGGATGCACTCTGCCGTAAGCAGTACGTGAGTGAAGGGGAGGTTACTGATGCAGAAAGACGTTGGCTCCGACATCGAGCCCCCAGGGGCTCAGCATTCATTTGCTGAGTAGGGGCTTGGCGACCCTGGGGTCCTGAGCTGGGGACTGGTCAGCGCCGCCAGGCTCCTGTCACCGTAACCCCCGGACATGCTTCAGCGACCACCGCATGGCGCGGCGGTGGAATGCTGTGTGCTGCGGGGAATGGTAATCTTGGCTTGACCGCCTGGATTGCGAGGAAGGTAAACCTCTATAAAAAAAACGCTCAATCTTACGGTGTGCTGCGCGCCTGTAAGATGCATGGCCGTTGGGGTGGAACAGTCGCAAGCGGGCAACCTCTGGGGCACCTGCCGCGCCCCAGTTGTATAAGGCTTACCTAGGCACGCGGGGCTCTGTCTAGGTGGACTTCTAGTTCCCTAGCTGCTCGTGGGACCGAGATGGAACCCTCGAACTTTTATTCTTCTCCTGCCAGCGGAAAGGGTGGACCGCTGGTGGGTTCTAACACCCAATCCAACAAGGGGGCTCGTGTAGCCAGTCCTCCTGATTCAGGTAGTAGTAACAGAACGCATGCTGCTTCGCAGAATGTGTTTTTCATAATTAAAAGAAAAGATGGGAGTTTTGAAAAAGTTTCGCCATTTTATATACAGAAGGGCTTAGAAGGTATTGCTGGCACATTAAAATCTGTAAAGCGCTTGCGAAATGGCACCTTGTTGGTTGAAACATCTAGCTTCCAGCAAGTCCAGAACCTTCAGAAGGCACAATTTCTTGGGGAGTTTGCGATAGAGACTGAATTTCACAACACCTTGAACTACAGCAAGGGTGTTGTGACTTGCAGAGATCTCGTTGACATTCCCCAAAACGAACTGAAGGCTGAATGGTCCCGGGAAGGAATTGTCGACGTGCAACACATTATGAAACGGGTGGATGGTGCTCTCATAAAGACTGACTCATTTATCCTTACATTTAACACCACCAAATTGCCAGAACATGTGAAGGCACGTTTCCTACGTCTCAGTGTACGGCCTTATTACCCCAACCCCATGCGGTGTTTTAAATGCCAACACTTTGGACACACTACTCTCGGCTGTAGAGGGGTAGCCACTTGCGGGAATTGTGGTAAAGCCGCCCATGAGGGAGTTGGTTGCTCCTCTCCTCCCAAGTGTGTCAACTGCTCTGGGGATCACCCTGTGTGGAGTAGGGAATGCAGAGTTTTCCTTGAGGAACGGAAGATCCAGGAACTAAAAACTACAAAACGCATCCCGTATGGTGAGGCAAAGAAAATCGACAAGTTCATGCAGCCGCCCACGTTCGCTGCTTCCTTTTCTTCCGTTCTCAAACAACCAGTCTTGAAAACCGATGCCGCTACACAAACGGAGGCTGCTACTGTCAGCACTAGCACCTGCGCTTGTCAATGTACGTGTGCTGCTGCCGTTCCTGTGAAGCCTGCTGCTCCCCCCCCCCCCCGGCCTTCTGACCCTGCCCCTTCCCGGGTCCAGTCTTGTGCACTGCCCAGCACTGCTACACCCCCTACTGCTTCTGAGGTTTTGGCTCCAATGCCACCTCAGGCCAGAACATCGAAGCCAAAGACAAAGGTGAAGACTCGCCCACTAAAGGAGACTGCAGTTATACAGTCTCCTGATGTGGATGTCATTCTCTCTGACGTCTCTCTCGACTCCTCTTCTGAGGCGATGGAGGTTGATGTCAGACTGGGGCAATCATCTCGCCCCAAAACTGAGCCTCCACCTGTTGTGGGCTCTCCTCCCCAACAGAAAGTGAGAATGAAGCTACTCCCACCCCGATAGATGGCTCCCATTATACAGTGGAACATGAATGGATTCCGGGCATATGTGGAGGAACTGAACCTCCTAGCACGGCAACGCCCCCTGTGCTTGTGTTTACAGGAAACGCATTTAAAACCATCTGATGCTCCTGTACTAAGGGGCTATGCGTCATATCGCAAAGATGACCTGACTGGAGATAGGGCCAAAGGCGGAGTCGCTGTGTTAATCAATAATGACCACCACTCCTCTGCCCTCCCTCTGGATACTGACCTGCAAGCAGTTGCAGTTGAAATTCATTCACCTCGGAGGCTTACCGTTTGCTCCCTTTATTTACCCCCTCTGGATGCAATGACCTTAGACGCTCTCACAGATCTTATAGACCAACTCCCGCGCCCATTTCTTCTCCTGGGAGACTTCAATGCCCATCATGTCTTGTGGGGCTCCACTTCTCTTTGCGCTCGAGCTCGAATTTTGGAGAGCCTCCTAACATCTCAAGTGTTGTGCATCCTCAACACAGGTACTCCGACTCATTTCTCTACTGCTACAGGGTCATTCTCAGCCATTGACCTATCTTTCTGCTCTCCAACCCTCACCGACTCTGTTCACTGGGAGGTCATTGACGACCTTCATTCCAGCGATCACTTCCCTATCCGCATTCATCTCCTGGATGGTGTATTGCTGGAGCCGCGGCCACCATCGTGGATGACTGGCAGGGCTAACTGGCCACTGTTCACTCGGTTGGCTGTCTTTGACCGCCACAATAACGTACAGAAATGGGTGGATCACATCACGCTTGTGGTCCATCATGCTGCTGACCTGTCCATACCACAGTCTTCTGGCCCTCCTAAGCGGCGCCTTGTGCCTTGGTGGACGGAAGAGTGCCGTTCCGCCATCCGGGACAGGCGTGCGGCTCTTCGCCGATTTAAATGCCGCCCAACAGCGGTCAATCTTACCGCCTTTCGAATCGCGAGAGCCAGGGCACGCCGTGTCATTAAAGAGAGCAAGAAAAGGTCATGGCACGAGTTCCTGGACTCCATCAACCGTTCCACTTGTTCCACAAGAGTATGGGAAGCCATCCGGAGGATTTCCGGTAAACATAGCCGTTTACCAATAGCTGCTGTCCTGAACCAGGGATGCCTCCAAACGACACCCAGAGCCATTGCTCAGACGCTGGCAGAGCATTTTGCACAACGTACTGCCACTGCAAATCAGAACCCAGCGTTTCGTCGCTACCGTGCGACTGTCGAAAGAACGACCTTGGACTTTCGGTCGAACAGTTCTGAGGCCTACAATTCCCCTTTCTCCATGTGGGAACTTGAATCGGCACTTACTGAGACTTACTGCACCAGGTTACGACCGCATCCGGTACTCCATGCTTCGACATCTGCCAGCGGCGTCAAAGGAAATCCTCCTCGAATGTTTTAATCTCATATGGCAGACAGGAGTGTTCCCCACCTCGTGGAGGGAGGCAATTCTCATCCCTCTCCTCAAACCAGGAAAGGACCGCACATGTCCTGGTAGTTATCGTAGTATCGCCTTGACAAGCTGTGTCGGAAAGACCCTGGAACGGATGGTTAACCGGCGTCTGGTCTGGCTGTTAGAGACCAGACAGCTCCTTAGCCGCTTTCAGTGTGGATTCCGTAAATTTCGGTCCACGGTCGACAACCTGACCCTCCTAGAGGCGGCTATTCAGCAGGCTTTTCTCCGTCAGCATCACTGTATCGGTATCTTCTTTGATATCAGTAAGGCATATGATACTACTTGGAGACACTGTATCCTTGCACAAATGCATCAATGGGGCTTTCGTGGCCGCCTCCCCATTTTCATTCGGTCTTTCCTGTCTCAGCGGTTTTTTCGGACCCGCGTTGGTAACACACTGTCTGATCGCTTTGAGCAAGAGAACGGTGTCCCCCAGGGCAGTGTTTTAAGCGTTATCCTCTTTGCCATAGCCATCAACAGTATAAGGTCTACAGTGAGGAGTCCAATACAGTGCTCCTTATTTGTGGACGACTTAGCTGTTTTCTGTTCCTCCTCCAGTGTTGCAACCGTGAGCCGTCAGTTGCAGCTAACAGTCCGGCGGTTAGAGGAGTGGGCTGCAAAGACGGGTTTTCGGTTTTCTGCCGAAAAGTGTGTTTGTGTTCATTTTAATCGTTCTCGTCATCTTTTTACTTTGCCTGCCTTGCATATGGGGGATACTGTCCTACGTTTTAGAGACACAGTGCGGTTTCTGGGCCTAATTTTTGACTCCAGGTTGTCATGGCTGCCACACCTACGTGACTTGAAAGCCAGAACGCTGAAGGCGCTGAACATCCTCAAGTGCCTCAGCCACAGGTCTTGGGGCGCGGACAGGGCGCGTCTCCTACAGTTTTATGGAGCTTTTGTGCGTTCACGGCTGGACTATGGGTGCACAGTATATGGGTCAGCGAGGCCATCTTATTTGCGGATCCTTGACGCTGTTCACCATGCTGGGATCCGACTGGCCACGGTGCTTATCGGACCAGTCCCGTACCCAGCCTCTGTGCTGAGTCTGGCGAACCGCCACTTACCATCCGGCGGCAGCTCCTGCTGGTGCGCCAAGCTTGTAAGTTTCTTGCAGCTCCCAGATCGCTTGCTCACCATCTTGTTGCCCATCCACCTCTGGACCGCCTTTTTTCCCGCCGTCCCCGGGCTACGTTGCCGTTTGGGATCCGTGTGCAACGTGTACTAGAGTCCCTTGGTGTGGAGTCTGTACAACCCCAAATCCAAGGTTTTAACCGCCTGCCACCCTGGTTACTGAAGAAGCCCGGAGTGATTTTAGATTTATTGCAGTACAAGAGAGATTGCACTCCTGCCACCGTTTTTAACGCAGCATTTTCTGCCATTTCATCTGAGCACCACGACTATGTAGCTGTTTTTACGGATGGGTCGAAACAAGGGGATTCTGTTGGTTGCTCAGTTGTTTTTCCATATCGTGTCCTCAAGGTCCGACTGCCTCAGACTTTTACTGTCTTTGATGCAGAATTGTTTGCGATCTTGCGGGCACTGGAGCACATGAGACATTCTTCCTCTCCTAAATTTCTTGTCTGTTCCGATTCACTCAGTGCCCTTCACTCATTGCAACGTTTGTATGCGGCAGACAAAATTGTCCAGACCATCCAGGATGCCCTCCTCCGACTACAGCGACTGGGGAAAGTTGTAGCTTTCTGCTGGGTTCCGGGGCATGTTGGCATTGCTGGGAATGAAAGGGCAGATCTCGCAGCCAAGGAGGCGTGTCTCGCCCCACAAGTATCTCAGTGTGCTATCCCCTTGCACGCACTCACCTCGCTGTTGAGCTCACGGGTCATGCGTCGGTGGGAGGATAAGTGGCTGGAGGTGACTGACAATAAGCTCCGTATAGTCAAGTCCACAACGCGTGTGTGGTGTACTTCCTTTCAGCCCCATCGACGGGACGAGGTTCTCCTCACTCGGCTTCGAATAGGCCACAGCCCTATGACGCATGGCTTCCTGCTCCGGCGAGAGGACCCTCCAATGTGTGGTGCTTGTGGCATCCAGGTCACTGTGCGCCACGTTTTATTGGATTGCGTTTTATTTTCTGACCAGTGGGTCGCGGCTGACTTGCCAGCGGACCTGCCATCTCTTTTAGGCAACACTCGGACGAATGTGGCTAAAGTTTTAAAGTTCTGTGCCCTGTCAAATGTTTTTACAAAGATTTTAGGGAGAGGATTTTAATTTGCTCACTGTGTGACAAGCTCGCCCATATTTTATGTAAGTGGCCAGCCAATAACAATTTCCTGTGACATTCTTGTTGCTATGTTTCCCCTTTCCTTAGGTTTTACTTTCTTAGGTAGCATTTTCCTTCTTTTCCTGCTTTGTTTGAGTGTGTGCTTTAGTTTTCTTAGGTCTGTCCACATTCGTTCCTTTTAATGTGTGTCAGGGCGCTGATGACCTCGATGTTGGGCGCCCATAAGCCCCAACACACCACCACCACATCCGACATCGAACAGTAAGATAGTACCATGCGGGTATACAGGCTCTCCCAGTAAGGTGACGTACAGCCGTCACATTGAACGGGGATTATGCTGGAAAACCGAGTTTGGTAGCCAAGAGAGTGTATTAAAATCCTGAATAAAACCAATCTGGTTTCAGAAAAAAATGTGCTGCATTACTTATTGAATGCCCCTCGTACACTCTGTGGAGAGTCCTGTCTTCCAATATGTCTATAGCTTATTTTCACAGCATACGTTCCTGGTTTGACGAACATTCAGGCGCCGCTCGCCCCTCAACTGCTGCACTAACGACCCGATCTTAATCCCACTAAAGCTGCGGTCACTCTTTTTGCTGAAACCAGGATGGAGGTAGTGATACTGGAAATTAGCATGATATTTCTTGGGGACGACGTAATTCCATCTGGTGATTATGGCGCGTGAGTCTGCTGCGGTTCGATGAACTGTAAAACTAACATTTCATCAGCCGTTATTTTGATAGCTTTTTTATTTAGGCTACCAGTTTCGACTCCTCAACGGAGTCATCTTCAGGCCCTGTAGCATGAACGACAAGAAGCGCCGAGTCGTACAAGTATATGACAGGCAACTTATATTTGCGACTGGTTTCCGCAGAAGACTTCACTGGCAGTGTGTCCTCTTCCAACCACATGTAACAGCAGGTCAGGCGCAAATATTGGTTCCCCATTACATAGTAGAGGAAATTAGTATAACGGCCGCGTTCCTACGAAAGTGATAGAACAATTTCTGATCATACACCGAAAAGCGAGCCAAAGAAACTTACACGCCTGCCTAATATCGTGTAGGGCTCCCGTGAGCACGCAGAAGTGCCACAACGCGACGTGGCGTGGACTCGAAGAAGTGATGGAGGGAACTGACACCATGAATCCTGCAGAGCTCTCCATAAATGCGTGGAGTACGACGGGGTGGAGATCTCTTCTGAAGAGCACATTGGAAGACATCCCAGGTACGCTCAGTAATGTTCATGTCTGGGTAGTTTGGTTGTCAGAGGAAACGTTTAAATTTAGGAGAGAGTTCCTGGAGCCACTCTGTAGTAGTTCTGGACGTGTAGGGCGTCTCATTGTCCTACTGGAATTGCCCAAGTCCCTCGGAATGCAGAATGGACATGAATGGACGCAGGTGCTCAGATGGAATGCTTACGCACGTGTCACCTGTCAGAGACGTATCTAGACGTATCATGGGTCCCATATCATTACAACTGCACATGCCCCACACCACTAAAGAGCCTTCACCAGTTTGAAGAGTCCCCTGCTGAAACGTAGTGTCCATGGATTCATGTGGTTGTCTCCACACCCGTACACGTCCATTCGCTCTATAAAATTTGAAACAAGATTCGTGGGACCAGGCAACATATTTCCAGTTATCAACAGTCCAATGCTGGAGTTGACGGACCCAGGTGGGACGTAAAGCCGTGAGTTGTGCATTCATCAAGGGCACACGAGTGGACCTTCAGCTACGAAAGCCCATATGGATGATGTTTTGCTGCATAGTTCACACGCTGACACTTGTTGATGGCCCAGCATTGAAATCTGCAGCAATTTGTGGAAGGGTTGCACTTCTGTCACGTTGAACGATTCTCTTCAATCGTCGTTGGTCCCGTTCTTGCGGGATCTTTTTCCGGCCGCTGCGATGTCGGAGATTTGATATTTTACCGGGAAAATCCCCATTTCTTCGCTACTTCGGACATGCTGCGTCCCATCGTTCGTGTGCCGACTATTAACACCACTTTCAGACTCACTTAAATCTTGACAAGCTGCCATTGTAGAAAAGTAACCGATTTAACACCTGTGCCAGTCAACCGCTGCGCCGTATTCTGATTGTTTACATATCTCTGTATTTGAATAAGCATGCCTATACCAGTTTCTTCTGCACTTCAGTGTATAAGACATAAAAAATTATGAAGAAACTGCGCTCTTTCTTTCATAAGACGAGTAACGAACCAAAGTGTTTGCATATCCTGGATGGGAATTGGTATAAACGCACTTACTGTCCTATTGTGCTTTTGCGCTGTTAGTACTTTGTCCAACCTCTGTTCTTCTTTATTACCTCAAAAATTTTCTTCGGCATTGATCTGTAGGATTTGTAGTTCTTGACTGAAACTATCGTCCACTGAACTCCTATCGCTCTTTTCAGCTCACATACGGTCTCAAATTGCCTTCCATTGCGATAAAGATGCCTCGGAAGTATTCTCTAAAGGTTTTCCATCGGGTTCAGATCCGGTCTACTTACTGTGACCCTTGATTTGCACAAAAGTAATCATTTCGCTCGATGCCTCAGGTTGTTGTCTGGTTTTCTCATATTTTCCGTTCTGTTCACATCGTGTGCCAAATCTGACGAAATTGTTAATCACTGTAGTTGAAGGGTTCAACTTCTTGGTGATTTAATGATCACAGAGTTCCATTTCCTTGCACGCACGGATTTTTGCTTCTTCAACACATGGTAATTGTGACGTTGTCACAGTCGTTGTTTATGTACACGACAAGCACTATGACAAATGGTGTCTGTTTCCTATCTGTAGTAAAGGCACGTACGCACACTGCACAGAGCCTTTATACCGAGTTCCACCCTCTACCAACTGAATCATTGATGTGTTGTTATCTACTGTACTACTGACGACAAATATGGTACTATTTGACGGCATTTGTCGGTATAGTCGATCTTATGCTACTGCAGATATACTGTGCACATCCAACCGCTAATGTTAATTTTCCTACAAACATCCATGTCTTTATATTGATTTCCACTACTGCATGCTCATACAACTGGATCCTTTTCTGCATTCATGTTACAGGGCCTGAAGATGACTCTATTAGACGAAACTAGTAGCCTAAAAAAAGCTTTAAAAATAACGGCTGCCAGTATATCATTTTTACAGTTCGACTAATTTTTCGTCCAGTTTGGTTATAAAGCACACTGTCCCACATGCGACTCTATGTAAACCAGGAGAATGTATAACTTTACATAACCACGTAGAAATACGAATTAACAGCAATATAATTTTAAGGAAAGAGTGAAATTATATCTTGAAGAGGAAAAGGAAACACTAATAGTGACCAGCTGCGAATGCTACACCGAAGCGCCAAAGAAACTGGTATAGGCACGCGTATCCAAATACAGAGTTATGTAAACAGGCAGAATACGTCGCTGCGGTCGGCAACGCCTGTATAAGACAACATGTGTCTGAAGCAGCTGTTAGATCAGTTATTGCTGCTACAATGGGACGTTACCAAGATTTAAGTGAGTTTGAACGTGGGGTTATGGTTGGCGCACGAGCGGTGGAACACAGCATCTTCGAGGTAGCGATGAAGTGGGGACTTTACCGTACGATTTTTTCACGAGTGTACCGTGAATATCAGGAATCCGGCGAAACATCAATTCTCCGACATCTCTGCGGCGGGAAAAAGATACTGCAAGAACGGGACCAACGACGACTGAAGAGTGTTCAATGTGACTGAAGTGCAACTCTTCCGCAAATTGCTGCATTTTTCAGTGCTAGGCCATCAACAAGTGTCAGCGTGCGAACCATTCAACGAAACATCATCGGTATGAACTTTCGGAGCCGAAGGCCAGTTGTGTACCCTTGATGACTGCACGACACAAAGCTTTACGTCTCGCCTGGGCCCGTCAGCACCAGCATTGGACTGTTGATAACGGGAAACATGTTGCCCGGTCTGAAGAGTCTCGTTTCAAATTGTACTATGACAAATCGCTTGATACGGGCAAGTCTTCAGGTTCGGATTGTATACCGATTAGGTTCCTTTGGGATTACGCTGATACAATAGCTCCCTACTTAGCAATCATATACAACAGCTCGCTCACCGATAGATCTGCACCTATAGATTGGAAAATTCCGCAGATCGCACCAGTGTTTAAGAAGGGCAGTAGAAGTAATCCATCGAACTACAGACCTATATCATTGACGTCGGTTTGCAGTAGGGTTTTGGAGCATATACTGTATTCAATGTGTACGCCGATGACATTGTAATTCTGTCAGAGACAGCAAAGGACTTGGAAGAGCAGTTGAATGGAATGGACAGTGTCTTGAAAGGAGGATATAAGATGAACATCAACAAAAGCAAAACGAGGATAATGGAATGTAGTCGAATTAAGTCGGGTGATGCTGAGGGAATTAGATTAGGAAATGAGACACTTAAAGTAGTAAAGGAGTTTTGCTATTTGGGGAGCAATATAACTGATGATGGTCGAAGTAGAGAGGATATAAAATGTAGACTGGCAATGGCAAGGAAAGCGTTTCTGAAGAAGAGAAATTTGTTAACATCGAGTATAGATTTAAGTGTCAGGAAGTCATTTCTGAAAGTATTTGTATGGAGTGTAGCCATGTATGGAAGTGAAACATGGACGATAAATAGTTTGGACAAAAAGAGAATAGAAGCTTTCGAAATGTGGTGCTACAGAAGAATGCTGAAGATTAGATGGGTAGACCACATAACTAATGAGGAAGTATTGAATAGGATTGGGGAGAAGAGAAGTTTGTGGCACAACTTGACCAGAAGAAGGGATCGGTTGGTAGTACATGTTCTGAGGCGTCAAGGGATCACCAGTTTAGTATTGGAGGGCAGCGTGGAGGGTAAAAATCGTAAAGGGAGACCAAGAGATGAATACACTAAGCAGATTCAGAAGGATGTAGGTTGCAGTAGGTACTGGGAGATGAAGAGGCTTGCACAGGATAGAGTAGCATGGAGAGCTGCATCAAACCAGTCTCAGGACTGAAGACCACAACAACAACAACAACTGTATTCAAACATCATGAATCACCTCGAAGGGAACGATCTATTGATATGTAATCAGCATGGTTTCAGAAACAATTGTTCTTGTGCAACGCAGCTTGCTCTTTATTCGCACGAAGTAATGGCCGCTATCGACAGGGGATGTCAAGTTGATTCCGTATTTCTAGATTTCCGGAAAGCTTTTGACACCGTTCCTCACAAGCGACTTCTAATCAAGCTGTGGGCCTATGGGGTATCGTCTCAGTTGTGCGACTGGATCGCACAGTTCGCAGGTCGCAGTTCGTAGTAATAGACGGCAAATCATCGAGTAAAACTGAAGTGATATCAGGTGTTCCCCAGGGAAGCGTCCTGGGACCTCTGTTCCTGATCTATATAAATGACCTGGGTGACAATCTGAGCAGTTCTCTTAGGTTGTTCGCAGACGATGCTGTAATTTACCGTTTAGTAAAGTCATCCGATGACCAGTATCAGTTGCAAAGTGATTTAGAAAAGACTGCTGTATGGTGTGGCAGGCGGCAGTTGACGCTAAATAACGAAAAGTATGAGGTGATCCACATGAGTTCCAAAAGAAATCCGTTGGAATTCGATTACTCGATAAATAGTACAGTTCTCAAGGATGTCAATTCAACTAACTACCTGGGTGTTAAGATTACGAACAACTTCAGTTGGAAGGACCACATAGATAATAATGTGGGGAAGGCGAGCCAAAGGTTGCGTTTCCTTGGCAGGACACTTAGAAGATGCGACAAGTCCACTAAAGAGACAGCTTACACTACACTCGTTCGTCCTCTGTTAGAATATTGCTGCGCGGTGTGGGATCCTTTCCAGGTGGGATTGACAGAGGACATCGAAAGGGTGCAAAAAAGGGCAGCTCGTTTTGTATTATCACATAATAGGGGAGATAGTGTGACAGATATGATACGCGAGTTGGGATGGAAGTCATTAAAGCATAGACGTTTTTCGTCGCGGTGAAATTTCGGTCACCAACTTTCTCTTCCGAATGCGAAAATATTTTGTTGAGCCCAACCTACGTAGGTAGGAATGATCATCAAAATAAAATAAGAGAAATCAGAGCTCGAACAGAAAGGTTTAGGTGTTCGTTTTTCCCGCGCGCTATTCGGGAGTGGAATGGTAGAGAGATAGTATGATTGTGGTTCGATGAGCCCTCTGCCAAGCACTTAAATGTGAATTGCAGAGTAATCGTGTAGATGTAGATGTACAGAGCGGATGGACGTGTACGGATATGGAGACAGCCTCATGAATCCATGGAACGTGCATGTCAGCAGGGGACTGTTGAAGCTGGTGGAGGCTCTTAAATGGTGTGGAGCGTGTGCGGTTGGAATGATATGGGACCCTTGATACGTCTTGACAAGTGACTCGTAAGCATCCTGTCTGATCACCTACATCCATTTATGTCCATTGTGCATTCCGACAACTTATGAAATTCCAGCAGGACAATGCGACACCCACACGAGCAAAACTGTTACAGAGCGGCTCCAGGAACTCTCTCCTGAGTTTAAACACTTCCGCTGGTCACCATGCTCTCCAGACTTGAACTTTATTGAGCATATGTGGGATGCCTTGCAATGTGTTGTTCAGAAGAGATCTCCACCTCCTCGTGCTCTTACGGATTTGTGGACAGCCCTGCAGGATTCATGGTATCAGTTCCCTCCAGCACTACTTGAGACATTAGTAGAGTCCATGCCACGTCGTGTTGCGGCACTTCTGCATGCTCGCGGGGACCCTACACGACATTAGTTTCTTTGGCTCTTTAGTGTATATCCATACGGAAGGGTATCGGCTTAACACAGCTCACTTTTGGCACACGTTAACTGCTCATCACACACACCTCTGCTCGCCGCAAAAGTCTCTCACTTGTGAGACAGAGGGCATGCTCTGTCTTCGCCGAAAATTGTGGCGTCGGCTCGCGTGTGGATATGGACAAAGTGAATCATTGTCCAGTGCGCACATCAAAGGCGTGCCTGTACGAGTTACCGAGTTGTCTTACTACGTACGCCACTGTTAATAACAACAAGCTAATCATCGTGTGTTTAGTAGCAGTTAATAATAGTGATCGGAAAAGTGAATTCGACAGTTTTGTTGATAACTATTAACTGTTCAAAGCACCTAAGAGGCGATGGAGAACGAAAGCATCAAGGGAAAGATTTCGGCAGACGCACTATGACGCGTAGAGTAACTTGAAGCATATTTTCCCTTTTGCTCATACGACTTTGCAATCTCCATACTTTATTCATGAACAGTCTGTGCACAGAGAAACGGCCACTTTCGGCTGCGTGTCGTTCACCCGTAGCTGTTATGCTCCCCGGAAGATCTTTTGTTACAATGACTAGAAATTTCACTCTACTCAGAATAGCAGCTCCCTCCTTATAGCTGTTATATGAAGAGTCTTGCTTACGCAGAGAGCCTGGCCTGCAAAACCAATTCTAGCGAGATACATCGCAGCAATGAAGGCAAAATATCTGTGGCGAAGAATAATAAAGTCGGGATCCTTGCGAGCATGCCTGCGGTCTTTGACAGCCACTGCCCGGTTATTCCGCTGCAAAGTAATTGCTCACAACGCGCGGTGTACGAGCTTATCCAGAGAGGACCCAGTTCACGAGCAGTAAAATTCAGTTTTATTAATGAGGGCAAGCGTGCACATTCCAGTATTGCTCGGCCGAATTTATGAAGGCTGCGTGTGCTCACACAATTTGTTGCAGTTTATGTTCGTTCACTTCTGCTGTTGCCCTCGGCCAACACGTCACCATGGACGATGAAGTTTCGAAGGTGCGGATTCCTGAACGGCGCCTTATCCTAGCCAACGGCACGTCTTTGCATTGCATTTGAAACAGTGTAACAAATGACAGCGTGCAGTATCAGCTGGCATTCAGCCGTTAAAGATGTGAATGTTTGCAGCTAACCTCAATTAGTTGTTCCTTATTGGTCAGGTTAAATATGCAGGAAATACTTCTGTTGGCATATGTACGAATAACACTGACATACGTGTAATATTTGTAGCTAAATATAGATAGCAAGCAGATATACGCGAGAATATTCCTCACATAAGAGTGTGAGTTTAGTTTCCGTGAATATAGGACATTTTCTTTCGCAAGTAATCTAATGTGACAGCTATGCGAAAAGCTTAGAACACTGTGCATGGAAGCAGACGGCACTGGGGAAGCCGTGATGTGCAGGATGTGTGACAGAACTGTCTCCTATTAAAAGTTTCTAACCATATCACTCAACAAGGGTGTACATCAGTCATTACATTTGTCTAGTATGATTCACATTAACGTTCCAAGCAACAAGTGGAAAAAATTAAAAAATACGAATGGACAAAGGTATAATTTATCTAGGTACGGGGGCACGGAAGATTATTATTCAGTGAGCATGCGGACAGACTAACAAAAGTGGCAATGAACATGACACAAACACGTGATTTAGAACTGTTACGAATTGAATTGTTACTGACAGTAGTGTTAAAAATTAAGCCTTTCAGTCCGTAGCCACGCGGCTGCTACGGTCGCTGTTTCGAATCACACCTCGGGCATGGATGTGTGTGCTGTCCTTAGGTTAGTTAGGTTTACGTAGTTCTAAGTCTGATGATCTCAGATGTTAAGTCCCATAGTGCTCGGAGCCATCTGAATCATTTTTTGAGCCTTTCAACAACGGGGAAAAAGGTGAAATGAGTTTCTAATTATAAGAGGTACAAACTACACAAACGTAGAGGTACATACGCCCCAAAAACCTTCACTTATTTCGTTTAAAGGAAACAGAAGACAAAAAAACTTGTTAATAGCGGTGAGATTTGACTACCGTTCACTTTCTACCCATTTCTATTGAATCATGCTTGCTCAGTCTGCAGGCTATGAGCGTGATGGAACATAAATTAGAGATTTGAAGCAAGTTTTGTTATTTCTGCATGCGTTACGACAGTCAGCTTTCAGGCAAACGGATACCAACTAGTGTCGACGATTTGCTATCGTTGAGTAACACGAGAGTGCATTAAACACTGCTTAAAGTTTCTCTGAATGTAACATATTTATGCACTTGTGATTAAAATACGAATCGCCATGCCTGTCAAGTCCATGAGCTGAAAATCAGATAATGTAGGCCACGTTGCAGCACTTGGAAATGAACCAAATAAAACTCACCTGACACTCTTGAAAAAATTGCATAAAGTACAATTTCTGAACTTCCAATGTGAAGCAATTAATTATCAGGGATACGCAATCTTTTTCCACAGTATCAACCACATAGCAAACTTTGGCCGCGTGGTTTGTCCTTGGCTTCTTTAGATTCTGTAAAGATGGTGTAATAGATGAATTCCGGCGTTGTTGAAATGAACAGGTTGTAACTAACTACATGAAGGGTGTCTTTGTTATCCACCTTTTCACACTAAGGTTGTGCCCGTATGACTGATAGTAGATACATTTTTGGTGCCTATGCGGTTTGATAATCCAGTTTCTTTGCTGGCATGATTGTCTTCAATGACGTAACGCGCAACTGTACTTTTTTTTGACATCCATATCTCACACTGTGCATGTAATAAGAGTGAATAAGAACCTTTTCTTTACACGGAGTGTAATATACCTTCCTCTATTATTAATCTGACCGTATTGTGTTTTCGTAACTTTAAGATGGAAAACAGTTGAAAGTATGCACCGAACAGTTCACAGCCGCGCGGGATTAGCCGAGCGGTCTCAGGCGCTGCAGTCATGGACTGTGCGGCTGATCCCGGCGGAGGTTTGAGTCCTCCCTCGGGCATGGGTGTGTGTGTTTGTCCTTAGGATAATTTAGGTTAAGTAGTGTGTAAGCTTAGGGACTGATAACCTTAGCAGTTAAGTCCCATACGATTTCACACACATTTGAACATTTGAATAGTTCACAGTAGTATTCCACATACGTATCTTCTTAGCATGATTTCCATCAATGTGTAAAATTAGGAAGCACAGCCAGCTGTAAATCTTGTTTCTTTCGCTACCCACTTATGCTCAGGGCAGGATATTCATTCGTGTATACAGCTGCTGTGGAAAGGTAGTGGCGGACTCGCAGCCTTACACTCTGCACCAGTGTCCCTGTGGCAGAAACACATCGACGAGTGCCTTGCATCCATTTTTTGCCACTCTCATTGTCTTAGCTGTTAATACTCTGTCATTGTTTCTCAGGAGTCGATTACTGTACTGTAAATTCGATTGCGAAACTTTAAAATTGTGCCCGAAAACAAGGTAACTAACAGTTAATATTAAAGCGTTTGTACTGAAGCTACGACAGAGTTACATCTCGAAAGTAAGATACTTGTTGTCAGAACTTAAGATTGCCGAACAGAACGACAATGTCTCCAGATTTATTGGTTTTTCTAGGAAACAAGTCTGAAATTTCTCAAAAACTGCTTTAATCCGATGTATCGTTATTCCACTACATGCCGAATTCAGGGACTTTCTCAGGTCATAGTTGGCTTCAATATTCAACCTGATTATGTCTCGGCAACTCCTTTGTTTCCTCTGATCTGAGTGTCTGTCGGAAACTGAAACAGAAGGAGAAAGAAAACTTCCATGCAGTACCCTTCGACGCGACGCGATTCGTCCATATAGCAACAACTCGATTTTCTGATACAAGAAAAACACCTTCAGTGACAACAAAATAGTTACGTTCTGAGATAAACTACAACATACCATAAAACATAAATTCGTTTTCTATTTATATCTGCATTGTTTCTTCCACATGAAACGAATATTACTGATCGACTATTAAAAACTGCTTTTTCGCTTCAACTACTCCTCCTCACAAAGATAATAAGAGAAATATCACTATTCTAATAAACGTGAGTATGAAACGAAACCCAGTCCTTGACACTGGATCTCTTAACTTCCACGGTATGGTAAACACAAATAGTGTCTTCTAAACTTTTCTTAGATCCCAATGCCGAAATATTACCATTGTTATCTCATTTCCTGATACAAGAATTTTTTTTTATTTATTTTACGTTCGTTTGCCAGTAAACGATTGCTGACCATATTGAAGTATTTCATTTGAGATGTGAAAAAAGAATACTGATGCAAGACATACCTTTCGCAAAATGTAGCAATATCTCTTAAAATACATATTTCTCAAACTATACGTAAATCATACTTGAAAAAGTAGACAATGACCAGATGACCTGTGTGGGTAAGAAACAAATTAATAAATTCATGTGAATATACGACTTACTTTATTTAGACGTTCTCTGAGACACAGGTTACGCGACGATACATGCATCCTGCTGGAAGATACTTAAGCTTCCCTTTATACATTACAAATTTTTATTTCAACATTTCTAAGTTCCTTCTTTTCTCATGTCATACGGTAAAAGTTGGTGAAGGTCGACAGGAATCGTAGGTGTCAGCTCTAATTAACCACGTAATGGTGAAACGTCCCCTTTGAACAATTATACACGACTGTCCTTAAACTGAGACACAATATTTTGTTAGCGCAACGCAATCTGACTTTCAAAATTCCCTGCAAAAGAATGGCCCTGACTAACATTAAACTATACCTTTCACAAATCACTTACCTCACAAAAATCTTCGCTGCTCAAGCTACTGCAATACAGCGAGCGCCACTACTGCCAGCTAAATAAAAGATTCAAACTATGGAAGGCACTAACTACTGATAGGGATAGTTAGCAAATGAAAGATATTAATAGAGAACAAACAATGTATTTACCTTGATATCATCATATATAAATATAGCAGTTCATGACAAATTTCAAAACTCCGCCATCTCTCTCCCCACGTCCACCACTGCTGGCGGCTCACCTCCAACTGCGCAACGCTATGCGCTGTTCACATCCAGCTGCCGCTGCCCAACACTACAATGGCGAGTATTACAACAACACAAAGCAGCCACAGACTGCACACAGCACAGCCAGTGATTTTCATACAGAGGTGGCGTTACCAATAAAAAAACCTAAACAGCCTACTTACATAGCCCCCATGCTCCCCACAAAAAATTTTACAAATTTTTTTTGGGCAGTGGTCAATAATGATTTGATAAAATTTTTCATAATTACAATAACAAAGAAATCAAATGCACACACTTATTGATACAATGTTGGTCAAAAGCTCAAATTTTCTCACAGTCCATAAAGACAGTCCAGATTGTTCATCACAGTAAAAATGCAGAGTTTTTCTCAAAGTCTGAGCAGTAAAAGAAAATGCACAAAGAAGTAGTGGATTTCCATGCAGTCCTGAAGAAGTAGTGTTGTCCTTCCAACGGAAAGACAGTGCTGACTCTTGATATGCATACAGGTAATGGGCCACAACAGAGCAAACCCACAGCAGAGTCAGTCGAAATTTTGGAGAGTATTGGTAGGTAGGTCATCACAGAGCAGACCCACTGTAGTCCTGGTAGAGATTACGGTATTGGTGGGCCACCTGAGGTGCAGACCCACTGCAGTCCTTGCAGAAATAATGGTGTTGATAGATCATCAAAGATGTAGACCCACTGTAGTCCTTGTAGAGACGGCCAGCAGCCATCTGTTGCGACTGTGCAGGTGCACAATCACCATCGAAGAGTCTTGCGGAGAATATAGCAAGTCCATCAACCACCTCTTGTCCACTCACAAAAAATTTGTTTGACATGTCCTTAGAACCAGCAATGCTGTTATCCAGTCCCTTGCTCAATTATCAACACACGTGCAAACACTAACAGTCCCTACTTCTCACATAGTGTCCATATACTATGACCAACAGAAATGTGTGCAGTGAAATGTAACTAACAAGTTAATAATATCATGAACTGGTGACAATTACAATTTTATAACATAAGAATACAATTACAAAGGTACAAAATACATCAATAAAGAACATAGCAATATAGATAACAATTGTAGTAACACAGGCTTTACAAAAGAATAAAAATAAACATATACATCAGTGTTACAGGAATTATGAGATAAGTAGATACATAAAAGATCAGAATAACTTTTGGAACATCAACTTTACACATGAGCATTAAAACAAAACAGAATAAATAATGTCTAAGCATATTTACAAGGTAAATAACATATTATTAATGCCAATTATATTTGAGGATAACAGTATTCCTCATCATAGTGAATGTAGCTTAGTATTAGAAGAAGAAAAAATCCTATGAAACTACACAGAGACAGGAAGAAAACAAATACACAAGGGTACACAAACATATAGTGGGATAACACCAATAGGAAAGGACAGGGTTCGTTTTCAGTGTAACATTTGGTACTGCAGTCCAACCCAAAACTTCATATATCTTTCCTCTTATTTCATCCTTTGTTTCCACCAAAAAAATTCTATCTAAGCATGCTTTCTGTATTTATATGTTCACACATTTCGTACCTCAACATTTATTTCCAAGAAAACCCTACCTAAACCTGTTTTCTGTACTTTTTTTCGTATAACTTCTCAATGCATTTCTTCCAATTCATCGCAACTCATTCTCTTAGAGGCTACCCCCTCTTAAGCTAACTTAAATCTACTGAGCTCAGATGCTAAACTAAGGGACGAGGCAATGCAGCAACACAGAATAAGTAACACAAACAGCAATGACCAAAAAAATGGAAAATTGCAAAGCAAGCTACAGTAAATCTAAATTACCAAGCAATGCAACATTACAAATAATATGAGCCAATGTGCAGCAACAAGAAAAATAAATCAGTAGTAAACTGGCTTAGCAGAGTAACACAAAGTCAAATTCAGTAACACTATGCCTGGCAAACAGCAGTAACTTACCTGTATACCTAAACATGACATAGCTCAAGCAGAAAAAATATTACAGTAAAAACAACAATGCAGATAAGGGAAATGTATATTCACATCTTAATGTCTATGTAATTAAAGTGGTGCACCACAAATTATTCTACAAAAGAAATTACCAAGTACTTGAAAAGAAAATTATAGATGCAGTTACCGTTATTAGTCCCTTCTTATTGTTCTCTCCATTTCAAGAGCTCCTTTTTCGAAGAATGTGGATCAGAAAATACTTATTTAATAAATCTGTTGACAGAAAGTGTTCACATTAGCAGATGCATTTAAGTTTATTTTATAAAACCAATGCTGCAACACAGCTGGAAACCAGATATTAAACAAAATGAGCAATCTCTTAACTACAAAGACAATAGATGTAAAATGTTTCTAATCATTTCATTAGGCATTTTAGTAAATATCATAAATTACGAGCTCCACAGTATGCTTTCAACAAGGAAATGTCAATAGCGAGGACAATGGCCCCCCTTTCTTTTATTCTACCTGTGCTTCTGATGAGGCACTCACTAATGACTTGTTCTCCCGGCGTCTGACACAGCTGCGTGCCCACGACGCATTACGTGCAGGTGGTCACTTAACTTTCTTACGGAAATATTTACGACAGCAGTTTCCGCTACTGTGACAATCTCATATACAAAATTTCACGGGTCGAGAATTTGCGTTGCAAATGTGTAGAAACAAAACCCTATAAATATAAGTGTCCAAATAAAATATTCGTCAGCATTGTGATACAGTCACGCATTTACGCACATTTCATAACTCTTAAAGTACGCTTCTTGGTTTCCAACATACATCTTATTCCTCATATATGGTAGCATCATCTTATTGATCATAAACATATCTCAACAGCATAGTACACATCGTTGTCGTAATAATATCATAACATCTCAGTCAATTCTCAAAAACGTCGTAGCTTTCTGCAATAATTTCAAAACCTATAAAATATTCTCTGCTCA
The DNA here is from genome assembly GCF_021461385.2 of Schistocerca piceifrons. Taxonomy (NCBI): domain Eukaryota; kingdom Metazoa; phylum Arthropoda; class Insecta; order Orthoptera; family Acrididae; genus Schistocerca; species Schistocerca piceifrons. Next base: position 107,300,712 of record NC_060139.1, read on the forward strand.
TTTAAATAGTGTCACCTACCCCAAACGTACTTTAAAATCATGCTCCCTTACCAAATATATCATTCAAAGCTCTCATAGTATCACAATGGTTCCGAAAAAATATGAGCATTTCACAAAGTACGGACAAAATACAATTTCATAAGTGTGAAGTTATCCAACTGTGTAATTGCGTAAACATCTGTCACTGATGTAATAAAAAAAAGTTTATCTCTCAGTTACATGATCAGATAGCTGTGTAATTTGTGTGTTAGAGAAATATGGTACCGATGTGTAAAGTTGTATAAGCAAATACCATATTAGCTAGGGTTCCTTGTGGTTGCCACACACATGGTACACAAAGTAAGTGTTTACCCCCCTGAGGATTAATGTAATTATACCCGCAGGTGTTACAGATTACAGCAATGGAATGAAATGTATCACGGAAAACTTTCTTTGTAATTCAAAAATCTTTAAAAATAAATGTTTCAAGTACGAAATTAATCACTCAAATACGTGTACTGTAGCGCTAAATGTGCGTCTTGTTGCAACATAATCTGTGTGGAAGTGTCGTAGTTATCGTCCTCCGAAAGCTAAGTTCTGCAGAAGTCAATGTACTTACCTCATAATACACAAAAGTGAAATGCGTTGCGTATAAATGTCTTAGTTATTACACTTATTGCCGTGATGAGGAAAGTACTGTGCTGTAACGTATTGTTGTGCTACGGAAAAGGCAGTCTCATTGTAGCTATACCACAAAAGTTACTACTAACACCTGTTTTACTTTCCAGAATAAAACAGAAAACTGTGCAGATATAAAACAGAAACACTGCAAAAGCAACATTGTAAATTGTCACTCATTAGTAGCGTCGTGATAAAATCGTGTAGCTGTCACATAAACTAACCACTGTGCCATCTGGTATCTCACTGAAAGTACTTAAAATCCAGAATATATTTTCAAGTAAATCAAAATGTTGCATTAAAATCTCATTAGCAGTACTGGTAAATGTTCTAAGTATGTAAGCCTTATAGTCGTCCCATAATCGTGCAACTAACAAGCAAGAATGTACACACACAATAACACTGTGACGTCTGTTCACTATAACAATGCATTCGTCATTTCTGTTTCAATAAGTTCTCTTGGTTCTTGACTGTATATTTAACTTCAAACATTGTTGCATGTTAACAGATTCTAAGTCTGACAAGCATACTAGTAATGTAAAGTGAAAAGTTTTATGGCAATGACAAAGTTAAAAAGCAGATTATCTTTCAATAAACGGTTTTACATGTGAAATGTGGTGTAAACCTTTACTCTTCCTAGTACGCAGAGTTTCAACTTCAACGCAATTATCATGTGGTATACGTCGGTAAAGAATACTGGAATTTTTCTCAAGGTTAGCGTCTATGTTATTTTTCTCTGAGCCAGCCGGTGCACGCGGATGCCTGCGGTGCGAGTCATTGTCTGTTCCTTTGTTGGCGCGCGTCGTTATTGGGATTAGGAGACCTAACTTCTTCAAATTCACCTTGCTGAGAGGGCCCAGCTCTGTTAGAATCCCGCCAGTTCTGATGAAATTCACGTCTGTCGTTTTGTCGGTACTTTACATAGTTTCTTGTTTGTCGGTCATGTGGTGGAGAATTTCTCCCTGATTCGTAACTCTGCGCCGAACTGTTGCGTCTGAAGTTATTCTGCCTCCCTTGATAATAATTGTTCTGGTTCCCATATTGTCTGTTTCTCTGATTGTCTCTGTGATAGTCATTACTACGGAAATGCGATCTTTCTCTGTAACTATTATTACTCTGCCAGTGGTTGTCATATGGGTGGTGTCTGGTTTGGTCACGATTTGCGTTGTAAGAATAGACTTGTCGTGTCCAGTTATTGTTTCTGTCGTCACGGAATTGTGACGGATGTGACCTGTAGTGATTGTTTTCCTGTTTTCGCATCCGGCGACTGTCTGTGTCAATTTCTAGTTCTTGTTACAGTCCCTGAAAAGCGTCAATGTCGTCTTTGCAACGTCCTGCTAAAATAATATGTCGTAAATGTTCAGGCAGTTTGATTAAGCAAATGCGGATGAGTTCTGAGGGGCTGTATGGGTTTGAAAGATACTGATTCTTATGCAACATGTGTTCAAAATATTTCATAAGACTGGAAAATTCAGATTGTTCGAAACGTTTCATCATTATGATGCTATGTTTTACTCGGTCTTGTGTGGCTTGAGACCAATATACTGAGAGGAAGGCACGGTAAAATTCTCCTTCACTGTGACAATCGTGAATGACCGATCGCATTCTTACAGCTGGTTCATTCTCTAAATAGCCACACATAAATTCTAACCTGTGCTCCAATGACCAGTTGGGAGGAAAACAATGAGAGAATTGATGGAGCCACGCTTGTGGATGAATGTCATTGCCGGAATTCTTAAATGTTTTGAATTTACGTGTAGTCATGAACAGCTTATAGTCAAAATCATCATGTCGGCGAGTCGCATATCGGTCATTGTTAGGTCGTGTCGGCCGTCCCATATCAAAATTCGGTGCACATTGCCAATTTCTTTCATAACTTCCGAAATGCCCTGTGTTATTATTTTGTGGCTGTTCCGTATTTCTGTGTCCCTCTTCCCGTATTGGGGCGCGAGTATCCTCTGAAATACGTAATTCTTGTATTACCTGTGTCAGCTGATCTTGTACTTCCCAGATTTCTCTTTTGTACTGTGTATTGATTTGATTTTGATTCTGTTTGAATTTTCTAATTTGTTCATACTCTTCTGTGTCAGTGAAGGCTACAGGTCTTGTGTCATTCAGATCATCATCTACCTTTGTAGATAAGTTAGTGACCTGATCTGAAAGTTCGGCTACTTTCTCCGATAGTGAACACATTTCCTCAGTGTGTTTTTCTGAACCAAGTTTCAGAGTGTCCATTTGTGTTGAAATCGAATCTACTGTGTCCTTTAAGTTTTCCTGAGTTATTGCAAGTTGCGTAACCGAATCGGTAGATGCAACTGAGTCAATTTTAGCCCACAAGGTCTCATGATTTTCATGAACAATGGCTTGCAGTTCTTTTATGGCTGCTTCGTGATTCTGTAATGCATTTTCATGCCGCGAAAAAATAGGTTGAAAATGCTCACAAATTTGTGTTTTTACATCATTACAGACTTTTTGACATTTCGATTCAATGTTATGTAACTCAGTAGTTAAATCTTCACGTGTTTGTTCATGTGTAGTGTCTAACTTTTTAAGATTTTGTTCCACTGTGTCTAACTTTTTAAGATTTTGTTCCACTGTATCTAACTTTCGAAGATTTTGTTCCATTGTGTCTAACTTTTGAAGCTTTTGCTGTGTTTGTCCCATTTGCTGTATTAATTGTAATAATAATGCACTGGTGTCTGGAACATGTTCCTCAGTGCTTTTCGGCAGTGAATTTGCACCGGAAACATTCACATTTTGACAAGCAGAAAATGTGTCTTGACTTATTTGAGAAAACGGTGAGGATCCAAAACCTGAATCTACAGTATTTGCGAGATTGTTTCCTGTCATTTCGAATTCCTGAGGCGAGCTGTTGCCGACCGATCGATCGATAATGCTTCCCTGTTCTCTAATTGTTTCACTGTCTACGCCATTGTTTGCCGCCCGCTCCATTTTCCTATGCACAATTACCAAATTACTACTTTGAACATTAGTTAATTCATTACTCTGCGGCGCTAACACACTGCTTTCGTCTTCACTGTCATTTCTCAATTTACTTTGGAGCCTAGTATTACGTTTTTCACACGCCATTATTGTCACAATATTTCACGATAACACAGAAAAGCACAATTTGAAGAGCAAAAATAAGAGAACACATTAACATAACACTGAAAATAATATCTAGTTAATTGCAGCTGTGAAATACTTGGTGCAAATCTACATGCATGCCACAACTGTTTTACTGTACAACAATGAAAGGCTGCAACTACAAAGGAGATTTTCTCTACAATTACGCGCTAGCAATAAACAAAAGCTACACTAATTACACAAACTACAAGAAAAAAAAAATCAGAAGATTCCAGTGAGGTATCCTGGCAGGGTCGCCATATGAAACGTCCCCTTAGCGCAACGCAATCTGACTTTCAAAATTCCCTACAAAAGAATGGCCCTGACTAACATTAAACTATACCTTTCACAAATCACTTACCTCACAAAAATCTTCGCTGCTCAAGCTACTGCAATACAGCGAGCACCACTACTGCCAGCTAAATAAAAGATTCAAACTATGGAAGGCACTAACTACTGATAGGGATAGTTAGCAAATGAAAGATATTAATAGAGAACAAACAATGTATTTACCTTGATATCATCATATATAAATATAGCAGTTCATGACAAATTTCAAAACTCCGCCATCTCTCTCCCCACATCCACCACTGCTGGCAGCTCACCTCCAACTGCGCAACGCTATGCGCTGTTCACATCCAGCTGCCGCTGCCCAACACTACAATGGCGAGTATTACAACAATGCAAAGCAGCCACAGACTGCACACAGCACAACCAGTGATTTTCATACAGAGGTGGCGTTACCAATAAAAAAAACCTAAACAGCCTACTTACAATGGTAATGGCTGCTCTAACGTCACGAGTTGGTGAGTAATGTGAAACGTATTTCTCTAAGCCGCTGCTCGCTTTCATATTTGAAGTATATTAATTTTTTAGTTTCTTCCTCCTATCAGAAAAATCACTACGTTTTCAGAAATTTAGTCGAGTTATCAATGTTTTGTGTTCGAAATATAGAGGAAGACGTGAGCCCGACTACTATGCCCGATTCTGCTGAAATTTTTGAAGATTTCGGTGGTGTTGATAGTGACACTCCAAGAGTTGTTTCCATTATTCTGAAATTGGTTGAGGGGGTTGGAGTTACTGTGACCCATTAGTTTCTTGAAAAGTATAGTATCATTTGTCAATAACCGTTTAGATTTACTGCAGTATAAAGATATATTTGAAACTGTGTATCAGAAACTTCACTTGAGTTATATAGCTAACGTTCATTTTGTGATACCATCTTCAAATATTAATGATAAATTTGCGTTTTTTTTGTTAACTTCGAACATTATATTCGTTGATGCGGTTCCTTTAAACGACCCACCCTCCTTGAAACTGGTCCAGGATTAAGCAGAAAGTGACAAATTGGCTTCAGAAGTCAATGTGCCAATCATTACGGAAAATGTGAATGCCATCATAACGGCTGCAACGTACTTGTGCACATTTCTACTGTTGTTGTTGTGGCCCTAAGTCCGAACACTGGTTTGATGCAGCTCTCGATGCTACTCCGTGTTGTGCAAGCCTCTTCATCTCCAAATAACTACTGCAACCTACATTCTTCTGAATATGCTTACTGTGTTCGTCTCTTGATCTCTCTCTACGGTTTTTACCTCCAAAACTTCTCTCCAGTGTTAAAATCGTGATATCTTGATGTCTCGGAATGTGTCCTATCAACCGATCCCTTCTTCTAGTCAGGTTGTGCCACAAATTTCTATTCTCATTAATTCTATACAGAACCTTCTCATTAGTTACGTGATGTACCCATCTAATCTTCAGCATTCTTCTGTAGCACCACATTTCAAAAGCTTCTATTTTCTTCTTGTCTAAACTGTTTATCGTGCACATTTCACTTCCATACATAGCTACAGTCCAAACAATTTGAAAACAAAGTACAGCATTAGTGTGTTACAAATGATAAAATATTTTTATTTGGTAGTGTTTCACAGCTACGATCAACTTTAGAAATGATGGAACCTGCTGTCGAAAAATAATTCTTAGTAAGTGACTGGTTTGGACCAAAGATCATTTTCCAGCAGATCTACAACAAACATCGTAAACCCAGAGAATACGGGTCAAAATGTAAGTTTCAACATTGTAGCAAAACTACAACCAATACTTACGACTTAGGCAAACAGAAAGAGTCGCACTAGAATACGACGGCGCCAAAAACGGAACACATTGTCATGAAATCGAATTGAAGCATGGCAAGGAAAAAATAATAAGTAACTAGAAGATGTAAATATAAGATGTAAAATAAACATTTTACAATACCAGTACATGGGGTAAAGATGTATATACAGGTTGAAGCGCCTCTCTGTAAGTCGCTTCACTGACTTTCAGGGTCGATTCACACTTTCACGTTACCTAACAGCTTCGCTTATGTGTCGGTGCTTCCATGATTTCAGACTGACTGCACCGTAAAATTATTATTGGTTCACCAAAGGTTATTAATCACAATTAATACACAAAATTTAAAGTGGAAGTAGGTGCTAAGGAATAACTGGTGAAATTACACACAATTTTCAGTAACACTCTTTAATCAAGTTTGGTGCAAGACTTTACGATATTTTTAAAAAAACCAACAATCATTTAACGAATAAGTCACAATTTACGATAAATGATTAAACTATTATAAAAAATTTCACGCCACTAAAAGGCAAATACAGGCAAGCAATTTAACGCATACAACGCGACGCTGTATAATATTTCAAGCTCAGCTAAATTACAGGTGAATTTCACTCCATTAATAAATGAATACAATTTGAATATATGACTTCACTTTTGGGCAGACAATTTTCGCATTTGAACAGCCGTAGCTACGGCCGCCCATAATTCTGTGCTACTTAATATAATACTGTACGAACAGTTTTTGTGTAGCTACATTGATTTTTGAGATTATTTTGTGATTCATACATGTGTTGTTACTAAGCAGATTCAGAAGGATGTAGGTTGCAGTAGGTACTGGGAGATGAAGAAGCTTGCACAGGATAGAGTAGCATGGAGAGCTGCATCAAACCAGTCTCAGGACTGAAGAACACAACAAAAACCACCAGTCCAACTTGCAGAAGACGGCGTCAACCAGTCGACGCAGGAATATCCACAACCGTCAGAGTGCTCCAATGTCACGCCAACACTATTCGTTACGGCCAAGCTGACAATTTGGCGGTTATCTCACGCTGTGATCATATTGTGTCATCCAGTACTCTGTCGGCGCTGTGTACGGCCCTCTTCTCTCCACTGGTTCCACATACGACTCACTGCTGAAGCAGCGTGCCCTGTACTGGACGCAGTAGGACTGTTGATACTTTTAAAAATATCGGTTATCCGTTATATTGATATTTAAAGACATCATTATCGTCCCTCGACACATCGAAAAAACGTATAGGTGTAACGAAATATCGACACTAAAAATATCGATGAACTGGCCTATAAAAATGCCGGCTGCACATTGTAAATATACTGCCGGTTTTAGAGATGTATATTTAAGTATTGATTTATTATTAGATATTCTCTACATCAACAAGCTAACAGCCTGTTTATCCCCCTCAGAGGAGGAATTGAAAGCAAAACGATGCACGTTCATGCTTGGCGATAATCACTTTGATAACAACGGTAACTACATGTAAATAACAAAATAAAAGGTGTCCGATGGGTCCTTCGTTCGGTTTCGTCACATATCGGATTTGTCCGGAACACATCATGTCGACTTCCCCGTTTTTTTCATTTCTGCAAACGCCAGCGAGCTAGATGGTGTAGTGTCCAACTTGCGTGGTGAAATTAAACGTTGCAGTTTCTATTAGTCGTGCTAAGCGTCGATGACGTCAGCATTTCCTCGCACACGTCTCCACCCACCACAAAGACCAGTCTTGTCGTTTCAGTTTTTGTTCCATCATTTTCAGGAACTGATGAAGAGTGCCGATGTGAAGAAATAGCACACTAGTTGCGTTAAAAATTGTTTTTTAAACCAACTGGAGTGCTATTTCTTCACATTGGAAACCTTGCTATCCATTCACACTGACGCCCCTCCTCAGCCTCCCCCCCCCCCCCCCTCCCTCAGTGCGATCGGACTTCTTTTTGCCACCTACACGTGCTTCACCCAGTCACAGAGAAAGACTGAATGTGATGGAAGCTGAAAAAGTAGTAAGACTCCTTCACTCAGTGAAAGTAAAATTGATTTCTACTACAATTTGAAAAGAACGATTCCAAACATTTACCGAAAATTGAGGAAAAAATATGATATAAAATAAATATATCGGCTCTCGATACTCTCATTTCGGTACTTATTTATCGACGTATCGGGAAGAAATGTCTCCGAAATATATCGAAACCACTTGAAAAAAAAAAACGATATATCTATATCTTATTAACAGCCCTAAGCCAAAGTGTCGTGGAACGTCGGATCCACCTCCCGGAAACTAATCATTCTGTCCCGTTCTAACGTACTTGCATGCCGATATTCTACCACGTGATGTCGGCGAGGCATAGTGGCACTTCTAATAATTTCCGGGTATGCAGCCGGATCCCATCGGCATTCTGCCACGATATTTCGGCCCAGAGACGTCCGGCCATTATCAGGTGAGTGCACAACTACTGAAGAGCCCAGGTGCAGTCGCGGTATTTATGCCGAATCTCGCGCATGCGAAATGTACTGGCATCCTACAGCGCATGCGTCAGGTGTTGACATGCGCGACATAGCCGAGTTGCACGTGCTGCCATCAGTGGTGAAAATAAAAGATCATCTAATGATTGAGTATCGAATGAAATACCGCGACTGCACCAAGGCTCTTCAGTAGTTGTGTACTCACCTGATGATGGCCGGACGTCTCTGGGCCGAAATATCGTGGCAGAATGTCGACGGGACCCGACTGCATACCCGGAAAGTATTAGAAGGAGAAATACGCCGGGAAAATTTCAGAAGTCACAGTGGCACTTGTTTACAAGTTTACACTTCGTGTCATAGCTCCACACCGACTGAGCGTAACGTAACACTAATCTGTCCGATCACACGAAAGAGGGCGTTCTTGGACATGTCTCCACGCCACTTTATTTCCTTTTAAATCACTTGTTATGGTTCGACTGTTCTAATCGTCCTCTTATCGTGGCGTGCTGCAGAACAATGCTTGTGACTGTTCCACTTTTTACAAATAGTAGTACAGTTTTACGAAATTTTGCTTTATTATCTATATACATTATACGGTTATTCATAAGTGTATCTGGGGTTTCGGAAGATATCATTTCTGAGTTGCATCTTCGAATTTCTCTATCGGGTCAGCACTGTTAGCTGGGTTCCTGCAGTGTTAGTGACAGCTGGCAGCCGAGCGAACTTCCTGATGCCACCTCTGCCGCCAGAACGGAATCTGTGTACTCCATCTGTCTGTCTCTAGAGTAAATCGCCCGTTCAAGCGCGAGTACGTCTTCTAAATGTTTGCTTAACGCGTATCTGAGACTGGAGGCGGGTACCAGCCCACATTGTTACCTAGCTGACTGTGGGAAACAGCCTAAGAACACATTCAGGCTGGCTGCCTCATCAGCCATCGTCGTTGATCCGCGAGACGGAAGCGATTCGAACGCCTCCCCGAATCCCGGAAGCGGCGGGTTCCCGAGCTTTCCTGCCCAGGCGGATCATAGGTTCAGAAGATTACTGCAACTAGATTACGAGACGTACAGTAAGCTGATCATATCTGCGGGCACAGCATCTCTCCAAGTTCTTAACTCACATTAGAGGTGCGCAATATGGGCACCATTTGTAATGAGGGAAAGGTGACAAGCTCGTGGAGTTCACTGCAATTCATTGAAGTCGCTCGGGGAGGCGTAACCGCGGCAGCCAGCTCTGGAAATCTGTTCACTGGTTTGCCGCTCTGCAGGCATGAAATAATTCGATGCGACAAGAGGGAGCACGTGAATACTCTTCATGTTCTAACACGCATGCCTCCTCGAGGGCCGGCACGGTAGCTCAGCGTGTTCGGTCAGAGAGGCGCTGGCCCTCTGTAATAATAAAAAAAATAAAAAAATAAAAACTGAGTAAAGGAATCAACGATCAACTTGGACGGGTATCCTGTCACGTCCACCCAGACCAAACGCAACGAACAATACCGCAAAGAGAGAGAGAGAGAGAGAGAGAGAGAGATATATAGAAAGAGGGAGGAACGCTCGGCAACTGTGCCACGGCGCGTATGATGACTCGAAACCATTTTCCCACGTACGAGGGTGAGTCAAATGAAAACCTTAAATTTCTAATAACAAATTGAAATTTCGCGACGTTATCCTGTAAGTTGATAATCGTGCTACAAACAGCGTGCAGAATGGTCTGTAGGTGGCAGCATAGAGCAGATGCACACATACCGTCGCAGTATCAGTATGAAAATGGCCTCCCCACTTGCGACTTGCACCAAGGAAGGAAAGCGTTCTGTTATTCGGTTTTTGTGTAGTGAAGGTGTGAAACCTATTTGAATTCATCGACGAATGAAGGTTTAGTACGGTGATGCATGTTTGTCACAGCAGCAAGTCTACGAATGGAGTAGGAAGTTCGCAAATGGCGTGACTTCAGTGGAAGATGCTCCTCGTTGAGGTCAGGCACAACGAGTTGTGACTCCACAGAAAATTGCAGCAGTTGAAGCCATAGTGAAGGAAAACTGCCGAGTGACACTGAATGACATTGCAGCATGTTTACAGACTAGTGATGGGTCAGCACACCACATCGTGCATGATGTACTCCAGTTTCACAAAGAGTCCGCAAGATGGGTGCCACGGCAGCTGACTCCTGAAATGAGAGAACGGCGTGTTGATACTTGTGAAGAACTACTTTGGCGCTTCGAAGGAGAAGGTGATAGCTTCCTTGCAAGAATCGTTACTGGGGACGAAACCTGGGTTCACTTCCACCATCCAGAAACGAAGAGAGCGAGCAAGGAATGGGGTGATTCCTCATCACCAAAACCAAAGAAAATGGCTCTGAGCACTATGGGACTTAACTTCTGAGGTCATTAGTCCCCTAGAACTAAGAACTACTTAAACCTAACTAACCTAAATACATCACACACAGCCATGCCCGAAGCAGGATTCGAACCTGCGACCGTAGCGGTCGCGTTGTTCCAGACTGAAGCGCCTAGAACCACTCGGCCACTCCGGTCGGCCAAAACCAAAGAAGTTTCGAACAGAACCATCAGCAGGGAAGGTTATGCTGACTCTCTTTTGGGACAAAAAAGGCGTCATTTTAGAGCATTACATGCCTAGAGGGACCACTGTCACCAGTGCATCATACACAGATCTCCTAAAAAGTCATCTGCGGCCTCCATTCAAATCAAAGCGACGTGGATTACTGACAGCAGGTGTCCTTTTGCAACATGACAATGCAAGGCCCCCCACTGCCCGTACAACAGTTGCAACAATCACAGACCTGCATGTTGAGTGTCTTCCTCATCCACCATATTCACCAGACCTTGCCCCAACTGATTTTCATATGTTTGGACCACTCAAAGACGCAATGGGGGGAAAGAAGTTCCGTTCTGATGAATTGTGCGGACTACCAAAAGAAATTTTTCTAAAGGAATTTATGCACTTCGTAAGCGCTGGAGGACTTGCATTGCGCGTGGGGGAGATTACGTTGAAAAGTCATACAGCTTTGTTCCACTTCTGCACAATAAATAATATTTTAAAAAATATTTAAGGTTTTCATTTGACTCACCCTCGTACCTTGAAGTTTTCGCGCAATAGTCTTCTGAAACCACAGAGGTACTTGTGAATAGCCCTGTACCCAGTTGTCCGAATCTGCTTTAAGGTGGACTTTTTTTTTATTAGTGTGATGCATAAGTCCGTAGCTTTTCTGTTTTGCATGTTGGTATTATGTTTGTTATGGGATTATTTCCCCCTCCCATGAACCATAGACCTTGCCGTTGGTGGGGAGGCTTGCGTGCCTCAGCGATACAGATAGCCATACCGTAGGTGCAACCACAACGGAGAGGTATCTGTTGAGAGGCCAGACAAACGTGTGGTTCCTGAAGAGGGGCAGCAGCCTTTTCAGTAGTTGCAAGGGCAACAGTCTGGATGATTGACTGATCTGGCCTTGTAACAATAACCAAAACGGCGTTGCTGAGCTGGTACTGCGAACGGCTGAAAGCAAGGGGAAACTACAGCCGTAATTTTTCCCGAGGGCATGCAGCTTTACTGTATGATTACATGATGATGGCGTCCTCTTGGGTAAAATATTCCGGAGGTAAAATAGTCCCCCATTCGGATCTCCGGGCGGGGACTACTCAAGAGGATGTCGTTATCAGGAGAAAGAAAACTGGCGTTCTACGGATCGGAGCGTGGAATGTCAGATCCCTTAATCGGGCAGGTAGGTTAGAAAATTTAAAAAGGGAAATGGATAGGTTGAAGTTAGATATAGTGGGAATTAGTGAAGTTCGGTGGCAGGAGGAACAAGACTTCTGGTCAGGTGACTACAGGGTTATAAACACAAAATCAAATAGGGGTAATGCAGGAGTAGGTTTAATAATGAATAGGAAAATAGGAATGCGGGTAAGCTACTACAAACAGCATAGTGAACGCATTATTGTGGCCAAGATAGATACGAAGCACACACCTACTACAGTAGTACAAGTTTATATGCCAACTAGCTCTGCAGATGACGAAGAAATTGAAGAAATGTATGATGAAATAAAAGAAATTATTCAGATTGTGAAGGGAGACGAAAATTTAATAGTCATGGGTGATTGGAATTCGAGTGTAGGAAAAGGGAGAGAAGGAAAAATAGTAGGTGAATATGGATTGGGGGACAGAAATGAAAGAGGAAGCCGCCTGGTAGAATCTTGCACAGAGCACAACATAATCATAACTAACACTTGGTTTAAGAATCATGAAAGAAGATTGTATACATGGAAGAACCCTGGAGATACTAAAAGGTATCAGATAGATTATATAATGGTAAGACAGAGATTTAGGAACCAGGTTTTAAATTGTAAGACATTTCCAGGGGCAGATGTGGACTCTGACCACAATCTATTGGTTATGACCTGTAGATTAAAACTGAAGAAACTGCAAAAAAGTGGGAACTTAAGGAGATGGGACCTGGATAAACTAAAAGAACCAGAGGTTGTACAGAGATTCAGGGAGAGCATAAGGGAGCAATTGACAGGTTGGGGTAAATAAATACAGTAGAAGAAGAATGGGTAGCTTTGAGGGATGAAGTAGTGAAGGCAGCAGAGGATCAAGTAGGTAAAAAGACGAGGGCTAGTAGAAATCCTTGGGTAACAGAAGAAATATTGAATTTAATTGATGAAAGGAGAAAATATAAAAATGCAGTAAGTGAAACAGGCAAAAAGGAATACAAACGTCTCAAAAATGATATCGACAGGAAGTGCAAAATGGCTAAGCAGGGATGGCTAGAGGACAAATGTAAGGATGTAGAGGCCTAGGGGTAAGATAGATACCGCCTACAGGAAAATTAAAGAGACCTTTGGAGATAAGAGAACGACTTGTATGAATATCAAGAGCTCAGATGGAAACCCAGTTCTAAGCAAAGAAGGGAAAGCAGAAAGGTGGAAGGAGTATATAGAGGGTCTATACAAGGGCGATGTACTTGAGGACAATATTATGGAAATGGAAGAGGATGTAGATGAAGATGAAATGGGAGATACGATACTGCGTGAAGAGTTTGACAGAGCACTGAAAGACCTGAGTCGAAACAAGGCCCCCGGAGTAGACAATATTCCATTGGAACTACTGACGGCCGTGGGAGAGCCAGTCCTGACAAAACTCTACCATCTGGTGAGCAAGATGTATGAAACAGGCGAAATACCCTCAGACTTCAAGAAGAATATAATAATTCCAATCCCAAAGAAAGCAGGTGTTGACAGATGTGAAAATTACCGAACTATCAGCTTAATAAGTCACAGTTGCAAAATACTAACACGAATTCTTTACAGACGAATGGAAAAACTAGTAGAAGCCAACCTCGGGGAAGATCAGTTTGGATTCCGTAGAAACACTGGAACACGTGAGGCAATACTGACCTTACGACTTATCTTAGAAGAAAGATTAAGGAAAGGCAAACCTACGTTTCTAGCATTTGTCGACTTAGAGAAAGCTTTTGACATTGTTGACTGGAATACTCTCTTCCAAATTCTAAAGGTGGCAGGGGTAAAATACAGGGAGCGAAAGGCTATTTACAATTTGTACAGAAACCAGATGGCAGTTATAAGAGTCGAGGGACATGAAAGGGAAGCAGTGGTTGGGAAGGGAGTAAGACAGGGTTGTAGCCTGTCCCCGATGTTGTTCAATCTGTATATTGAGCAAGCAGTAAAGGAAACAAAAGAAAAATTCGGAGTGGGTATTGAAATTCATGGAGAAGAAATAAAAACGTTGAGGTTCGCCGATGACATTGTAATTCTGTCAGAGACAGCAAATGACTTGGAAGAGCAGTTGAATGGAATGGACAGTGTCTTGAAAGGAGGATATAAGATGAACATCAACAAAAGCAAAACAAGGGTAATGGAATGTAGTCTAATTAAGTCGGGTGATGCTGAGGGAATTAGATTAGGAAATGAGACACTCAAAGTAGTAAAGGAGTTTTGCTATTTGGGGAGCAAAATAACTGATGATGGTCGAAGTAGAGAGGATATAAAATGTAGGCTGGCAATGGCGAGGAAAGCGTTTCTGAAGAAGAGAAATTTGTTAACATCCAGTATTGATTTAAGTGTCAGGAAGTCATTTCTGAAAGTATTCGTATGGAGTGTAGCCATGTATGGAAGTGAAACATGGACAATAAATAGTTTGGACAAGAAGAGAATAGAAGCTTTGGAAATGTGGTGCTACAGAAGAATGCTGAAGATTAGATGGGTAGATCACATAACTAATGAGGAAGTATTGAATAGGATTGGGGAGAAGAGAAGTTTGTGGCACAACTTGACCAGAAGAAGGGATCGGTTGGTAGGACATGTTCTGAGGCATCAAGGGATCACCAATTTAGTATTGGAGGGCAGCGTGGAGGGTAAAAATCGTAGGGGGAGACCAAGAGATGAATACACTAAGCAGATTCAGAAGGATGTAGGTTGCTGTAAGTACTGGGAGATGAAAAAGCTTGCACAGGATAGAGTAGCATGGAGAGCTGCATCAAACCAGTCTCAGGACTGAAGACCACAACAGCAACATGGGATTATTTATCGATAGCATTTCTATTCGTGTTCACTGTTGCTATTCCAGTTTACATATTGTCATTTTGTCGTTTGTAGATAGTGAGTGGAATTGTGGACGCTAGAAAATTGAATGCCGAGTGGAGTTGAGGACGCTAGAAAATGGAATGCCAAGAGGAGAAATCGGAACATTTCTGACGTATCTTCTGTTTGAGTTCGACAGAGGAGTGACAGCATCTGAGGTAGCCAAAACATTTGCGCCGCGTATGGGGATAATGCCACTGGACAGAGCACGGCAAGAAAATAGTTTTCGCGATTTAAAGACGATAGTTTTGACACTAGTGACTATCCATGTTCAGGAAGACCTTCGGCTTTTGATGAAGATGGTGTAAACGCATTAATCTACAATGATACACGTCAGTGTACTAGAGCATCGTTCCAACATCGAAAGATATTTTCATGCAATGGGGAAGGCTCAAAAATAGGGTGTATGAGTAACGCATGCTCCAAGTCAAAATCACGAAAATCAGCAGGTGGTCACGTGCACATCTCTGTTTGATCTTCATCAAGTGGCTCAAAAAACAACACATACCACTCCTATCACACATCGTTCATGGTGGCTAGAAATAGTCTTTATGCTGACATAATAAAAAGAAAGGAAGGGTTGAGCCTGACCAAAGCAGCAAGCCCCTTTACAAAGATCTGCACGCACCCACAAAAGATAATGTTATGCATCTGGTGGAGCAGCGATGGTGTGGTGTACTATGAATTGCTACCCTGACATATAACGATTGCTGCTGGCATTTTGTGTCAGCAACAGAGACATCTTGCAGACGCAGTCCAAGAACAACGACCAGTGGGACAGCGTGAAGTGATGCTACTCCACAATAATGCCCACCTGCAGTCTACTAGACTGAAAAAAAAGCTATACAGGAGTTGAGTTGGGAAGTCATTCCGCACCCATCTTATACAGCTGATCTTGCGGCCTCAAATTTTCATTTTTTCCATTCTCTATCGAATAACCTTCAAGGAGCTTCCTTCCGATATGAAACTGCGCTCCGAACATGACTCAGCGAGTTCTTCGCCTTAAAACCACTTGATTTCTCCAGTCGAAAAGATACCCCAATGTTAGCAGACTGTTGTAAATAGTGAAGGAGATTGTATTATCGATGATTAAATTCTGTTTATCGTATCTGCTGTGTTTATTAAATTTATGGAAAAAACCTACGAACTTACGCACCAATCCAATACATGTCATTTATCCCGGTTTTCACACATTAGTATTCTTGAAATCCACGTTGTATATTTCTCAAACATGTCTGTTACTAAATGTTATTTTTATATGCACATGTTATATGCACACTAGCGTTTATGCTAGTTAACGAGACTTACAGGTAAAACTGGCGCACCTTCGTCCACTCCCGCATCGCTGAGCATCCTGTCTCTCTGGGTTCTTAAGTTGCCCAGGTCTTGCACCAGCGGAGCTATCGTCACATTCCGTGCTACTGGAGCACTTAACGCGAAAGCTCACATTGTATTTACTTATGGCCTCGGCCTTTTATGGTCCTGTCTATGTAGAGCCATTATACGCATATAAATCTGTAAAATATTGGGAACTACGTCCCCTGTTAGATTGTCTGCAGTGGGAAGTTATACCTAAAGGAATTTCTACGGGGAGTACTGACATGGAAGGGCACGACCAAAAGGTCTTTCAACAGCACTCAGCGTTTAATCTCACATACAATGTATATTAGTAACAACCATTCAGGAAACAGCGAGTTTAATTTAACAATTAATCACTTAGAGAAGGTTACTTTAAACCATCACTTAATCCAGAATTTGTTTCACTAATCTCAAAACTATGCAACGTGACTAATTAACATCAGAATCGAGATTAACAGGTTGGTTAATTTTTAGAATAAAACTACATTAAAATTTCTTTCTTTAAAAATAAAATCAGATATATATACCATGAGGAACCAAGCCCTGAGACGCAACTAGACAACTGAAAAAGTTGCACCTTTTAAGAAATTTAAATGCATCGGATTTACAAGAATAATTAATATGTAAAATGTTTATCTGCTAATTGTTGTTTCAAGCACATGTTAAAGAAAGGCATGATTGGATACTGTGGTTGTACTGTGAAGTAAATTTTTAATGGTGTACAACAAGCAGCCACAAATTGGTTTTAGCTTACTTTATTGAAAGAGTACCGTTACTGGTTTATAATTTATGCAATTCGCCATCAGACATATTTCATGCTTTCGTCAAAATACATCATGCTCTTTTTTTACTGGCGAGTTGCCCTTGGATGAACAATAATTCACAGTTACAATCGTATAATGAATGCGGTTGCGCTAAAGACTTCTGTTACAATGCAGCTAACGTGAAATATCTTTGTGACACACTAGTTTTTAATGTTTTCCCCTATCGAATCATATTCGTAATGATAGTCATATTTTCACAATCACGCACACAATTTTCATTATTAAACACTTTCATTTGGACAAAAAGCAAATTTCCAATTCTCACCATATATTTTGGCTCACTTAAAGAGTATAAAAACAAGTACAGAGTTGAAACTTCCAGGCAGATTAAAACTGTGTGCTGGACCAAGACTCGAAGTCGGGACCTTTTCCTTTCGCGTGCAAATGCTCTAACATCTGAACTATCTAAGCACGACTGACGACCCATCCCGACAGCTTCAATTCTGCCAGTACCTCGTCTCCTACCTTCCAAACTTCACAGAAACTCTTCAGCGTGAAAATCTCATTCTGGAAACATCACCTAGGCTGTGGCTAAGCAGTGTCTCCGCAGTATCCTTTCTTCCGGGAGTGCTAGTTCTGCAAGGTTCGCAGAAGAGCTTCTGTGAAGTTTGGAAGGTAGGAGAAGAGATACTGGCAGAACTGAAGTTCTGGGGACAGGTCGTTAGTCGTGTTTAGGTAGCGCAGGTTGTAGAGCACTTGGCTGCGAAAGGCAAAGGTCCTCAGTTCGAGTCTCGGTCCGGCACACAGTTTTAATCTGCCAGGAAGTTTCATATCAGCGCACACGCCGCTGCAGAGTGGAAATCTCATTCTGAAATACAGAGTTTTTAACAAGTACTTTAGTGTCAAAGACATTACGATACAAAGGTACACTACAAAGATATCGCACTTTGGGGAAGGAAGCGATTATTATTGCTATGATAAACTGAAATGAACTTATATTAACTGTATGACTGATACAATAATAATTAAATATGGTGATTTTGTGAATTACAGCGTTACAAACTTAATTTACAAAATAGTACAGAAATAAATATCGACAAGTAGGTATGTGAAATCCTTATGTACTATGTATGGGATAACAGTATATTTAAGTTTGGTTTCTGTGGGAGAGTGATTTGTTTTGGAGTGAATGTTGTGTGAGTTGTTGTTCTGTGGACCTGTGGTTTTTATTTTGTTGTGGAATTTGTCTCTTATTATAGAGCCAAAGCTATTATTATAATGGATAATACTCCTTTCCTGAAAAACATTTGAAGTAAGTTGCATTCTAACACAAGGGTGTAGTGCAGCCACCGTCGTTACACATTTGTAACTGTGAATCACTGTTTATCCTAGGGCAATCCACCAGTAAACAAAAGCATCATGTGTTTCCACAGAAGCCATGTGATAAACAGGTAATGGTACTTTTGAATTAAGTAACCTAAAGCCAATATGTTCCGAGTTGCTGTATACCATCAACAATTTAATTCTTGTTTGCTAATCTATCTTCTACTTGTCTTTTTGACAATGCAATTCTGTCTGTTAACCCACGTCATAAGTATTGCTTGTATATTTACTACGATGTTGACACTCACATTTTCACCCTATGTTCTAAACTCATGACATTTGTGCTATAGGTACTGGAAAATATGATCGGAACCGGTCGCTTGTTATAGAATACTTCTAATATCAACATACTTACTGGTGTTACCACCAGGGTTGCCGAGAAAGTAATGAACCGCATTTTTTTTTTCAGTCGAAAGAATGACAGGAATACGAAACGTCAAGTATGTATCATCTGAAGTCTCCTGAGTGAGCACTCCAAGTTTCAGTCATTTCCGACAGGTGGCGTAGCTGCAGCACAGTTTCAAAATGGCGTCTGTAGGTGATGTACGTCACAAGCAACGTGCCTTCATTGAATTTCTCATTGAAGAGAAAGAAATTGTGGGAAATGTTCACAAACGCTTGTGCAAAGTATATGGAGTAACTGCTGTCGACAGAATTACAGTTAGTCGCTGGGCACGGAGAGTGAAGTCATCAGAAGGCAGTTCGGCGGAGCTCTACGATTTGCAGAAGTTGGGGAGACCATCCACGGCTGTCACACGTGACACACCTGACTTGTCTGGGCCATTAAAGAATGCCATTCGCTTAACCCTTAACTACTATGGATGGTCTCTCAGACCGCTATAGCTTTTATTTTTTCTTGTGGCATTTCACACACCCCTGTGAGGTGAAGTAGACTCTTCTGTGTACCTTCCTATTGGATGGCACGCTACATGTACCAGAAATCTGGCATTGTTGTTGCAATTTGTTTCTTGTATTTGGGCCTTAAGAGATCTCTAAGATGTACCATAAAGGTTTTTTTTACGTTACTATTTCTCCAGGGTGAGGAGAGAAAGACCGTCTATGCAGCGTTTCCTATGCAAGACTTATGTGGGTCTTCAACAGTATCTCAGTGAATACTCAGATGAAGACTTTGATGACAGTGATAATAACTCTGATTTCGAGTATTTGGCGATCACGATACTAATTTGGAGAAAGAAACTTTGTGACAGCTGATGACGATGGAGAAGCTTATGTTGTCGGTAAGAACAGACAGACAGATGTTTTCGATGGAAAAAACACAAGCTGCTAACTTACGTAAGAACAAAGCAACTCTAACACTGTCTTGCAGCTGCCTGGACCACAACAGATCCCGAAAAGTCTCTGAGAAAACTTGCTGGTTTTGAGATAAGAGTCTCAAATACATAAGTAAATTTTTGGACAACGAAAATCATCAGCTTTTTGTTGCTTTTGTTTGAAGTGGAAAACAAGGTATCCGTGTCAACAGTGTGGTGTCCCTATTTGGTCAGAGAATTGCAAGGGTTGTGCGTGAAATGCATGCAGACTGAAAGCGATTGAAATTTTAGTCACGGGCTCAGAAGGAAATATAATGAAATAACTTTCTTCTGGCCAAAATTTCTCCTTTGACAGAATTATGGGGTGGAATAATCGCTCTAAGGCTGAAATGATGAGTTCTAAACTGAAAGCTGATTCCAAATATAATTTGTCATAAGTGAAATGTGTTTCTCCATGCAGTCATGTTGCGAATCTGTAATAATATCTCCACGATGATAACCTGTGAGTGAGTAGAGAGGTAACTAGTGCTGTTATTTTACTAATACATAAGGTAAAAATAATCTGGAAATTTTACTGTGTTTTAGTTTTCAAAGTGTTTTAAATTCTACTTTGTTAAAAATATGAAAATTTCCATAAAGTTTGTTTCCAAAAAGTGTAACGAACAACAGGAAGTCGTGAAAATATGTACTCACCAAAACAGAGGCTTTACACATAAAAAATAAAAAGGTGGTCTGAGAGACCCCTCTGTAGCAATTGTGCTCTTGTCAGCATCCATAGTAGCTAAGGTTTAAGACATTTTGATGACTAGAAGGAGGAGATTCAAACAGTGAAGCACTGGCTCCGCCACCAGGACAAGGATTGGTACCGAGAGGGCATACACGCCCTTGTTTCGCGCTGGAGGAAGGCCATAGAACGCGATGGAGATTACATGGAAAAATAGAGTGTATAAATAAAACACCATTCTTTCGTTTGTGTAACTCTCATTATGGTCAATAAAGAATTGTTGAAAAAATGCAGTGCATTACTTTCTCGGCAACCATCGTAGATGTCATTTCTAACGTTACAGATAAATTAGTGAGCCCATCACTGGGAGTGAAGTGTTTATAGCTCGCTGTATAAATGTCTAAGTATCTACGTCCGACTTCGAGCTCTTGCGGTGTGTTTAGAGAGGTGAGAGAACGGACCAGGAGTGCGCAGTTGTGTTAGGCAAGAGGCACGCGCCTCTGCCGTGCCGTGCTGTGCTTTGCTGTTCCCCGTGGCGTGGCACGGCATGTAAACACCGCCGGCCGGACTGCGCAGCGCACAAGCGATGACTAACGGCGACCATTCCCACGAGGGGCGCGCGGAAAACGCCCAGCGTTACGTCACCACGCAAAGTGATTGAGGCCGCTGCGCACCAAACCGCCCGGCTCACTATTGCGTCTAGTAGTTCTCTGCGGCTATAGAGTGGAGGCAGAACAGCTTAACAAGGCATCCATCTGTGGCTACAGATTTTTCTAACATTGATGCTTCATATTTACTGAGTAGACATGCCAAAACAATTATTCATCAATCATCAGTCTCTCTCTCTCTCTCTCTTACCCCTTAATGATCGAAAAAATACAAGTTTGCTTTTTACTTCAGGTGTAGATGCACAATTTATGACTTCCTTCTGCGCATTGCAGAAACTCGGATGTACACTGAAGTGAAAAGAGTCATGGGACACTTAATAGCGTGTGGGAACTCTTATTGCCAGGCTTACTGCAGCATCTCGACGTGGTATGGACTCAAGAAGTCATTAAAGTCCCCTGTAGAAACACTGATCCATGCTAACTCTACAGCCGTCCATAATTCCGGAAGTGCTGCAGGTGCAGGATATTGTATACAAACTGACCTCTCGATTATATCCCATAAATGCTCTATGGGTGACCAAATCATTTGCTCGAATCGCCCAGAATCTTCTCCAAACGAAGTACTCCGTCTTCAGGCCGCAAGTGGCCCATCGGGACCATCCGACCGCCGTATCATCCTCAGATGAGGATGCGGATAGGAGGGGCGTGTGGTCAGCACACCGCTCTCCCGGTCGTTATGATGGTTTTCTTTGACCGGAGCCGCTACTATTCGGTCGAGTAGCTCCTCAATTGGCATCACGAGGCTGAGTGCACCCCTCTCCAAACGAAACGCGAACATTTCTGGCCCGGTAACAAGGCGCACTTCATCCATGAAAATTCCAACGTTGTTTGGTAACATGAAGTTCACGAATGACAACAAATGGTCTCCAAATAGCCCAACATATCCGTTTCCAGTCAATGATCGGTTCAGTCGGACCAGAGGATCCAATAGATTCCATGTAAACACAGCCCACACCAGTATGGAGCCGCCACCAGCTTTCACAGAGTTTATTGACAACTTGCGTCCATAGGTTGGCGGGGTCTGCGTCACAACCGAACCGTACTACCAGCTCTTAACAACTGAAATCAGGACTCATCTGACCAGGCCCTGGTTTACCAGTCGTCTGGGTCACGGGCGCAAGAGAGGCGTTGCACTCGATGTCGTGCCGTTAGCAAAGGCACCCACGTCGGTCTTTTGCTGTCGTAGCCCATTAACGCTAATTTCGGCGCACTGTCCTATGTGATAAGTTCGTCGTAGGTCCCACATTGATTTCAGCGGTTATTTTAAGCAGTGTTGCTCGTCTTTTAGCACTGACAACTCTAGGCAAACTCCGCTGTTCTCCGTCGGCCACTGCATTGTCCATGATGAGAGGTAATGCGTGGAATTTGGTATACTCGACCCGCTCTTGACACTGTGGATTGTCGGAATATTAAATTCTGCTAACTATTTCCAAAATGGAATGTCTCACCTTCTAGCTCTAACTACCATTCCGCTTCAATATCTGTTATTTCCCGTCGTGCGGCAATAATCATGTCGGAAACATTTTCACATGAATCCCCTGTGTACAAATGACAGTTCTGCCAATGCACTACCCTTTTATACCGCGCGTACGCGATACTATCGCCGGCACCTGTATATGTGCATACCGCTATCCCACGACTTTCGTCACCTCAGCGTATATTTAAGTATGAAGAGTAGATTTAATCTGGAGTAGGCCTAATACAGTTTCGTTTTTTTTTATATATCCAGTACTTCTAGATTTTAAACAGACCACGCTATAAATAAACGTAGATTTCTTTTTGGAGGGGTCTGCCTTGAACGAGACGCAATTTTGTCTCTTTCTTTAATTCCCATACACGTTTCGCTGAAGTTACAGCATCATCAGTGCGCTTTTTTCTCTTACTAGACTATATGTTCAAGCAAGCCCTTATCTCACCAACCTCTTCGTACTTTTTTTTGTTCTTGTTTCCAAATTTCATCCCGTTTCATGTAGACTGATTTTTTTTCCGTTTATCTTTCATTCTCAGCTCTAACCGCATTAACGCGCAAGCTGCATTTTCTGCTTCTCTTTTCATACATCTCATTAAGCTAATTACGTCATTTATTTCAGGCTTCGGTTTAGCAAGCATGTTGTTAATTTTGTGGAGCCAGCCTTCTACAGCGCTGGTCGTTCGATGGCGCAGTTTGTAGCAACTCCAAAGGTTGATAGGGTTTTCTTCATTTTCCGAACCATCTATGAACAAAGTAGTTATAAAAACTCAGAAAGCTTTGGGATATCCGATGTCTGAGAATGTATCTCTAGCCAGCCATCATATACATCTTCAGGCTGTAGAAACGCCAGTGCAGCACACATGCGAGTTTGTTGTCTCACTTCTTCATTTTCTTTGTACTCAAGAGTAAGCTCTAGATCTTGCACTTTTCTCCAGAAAGACTTTTTCATGTAAAAATAACATCCATGCACGTCGGCTGTCGGTGGTACAACTTCATTCTGAAACGTCCCCTTTAAACAATTATACACGACTGTGCTTAAACTGACATACAATATTTTTAGCGCAACGCAATCTGACTTTCAAAAATCCCCACAAAAGAATGGCCCTGACTAACATTAACCTATACGTTTCACAAATCACTTACCTCACAAAAATCTTGGTTACTCGAACTACTGCAATACAGCGAGCACCACTACTGCCAGCTAAATAAAAGATTCAAACTACGGAAGGCACTAACTACTGATAGGCATAGTTAGCAATTGAAAGATGTTAATAGAGAACAAACAATGTATTTACCTTAACAGTTCAAATGGTTCAAATGGCTCTGAGCACTATGGTACTCAACTGCTGAGGTCATTAGTCCCCTAGAATTTAGAACTAGTTAAACCTAACTAATCTAAGGACATCACAAACATCCATGCCCGAGGCAGGATTCGAACCTGCGACCGTAGCGGTCTTGTGGTTCCAGACTGCAGCGCCTTTAACCGCACGGCCACGTCGGCCGGCTACCTTAACAGTCATAATATACATAGTAGTTCATGACATCCAGTGTTACAAATTTCAAAACTCCGCCATCTCTCTCCCCACATCCACCACTGCTGGCGGCTCACCTCCAACTGCGCAACGCTACGCGCTGTTCACATCCAGCTGCCCAACACTACAATGGCGGACAACAATGCAAACTAGCCACAGACTTCACACAGCACAGCCAGTGATTTTTATACAGAGGTGGCGTTACCAATAAAAAAACCTAAACAGCCTACTTACAATTCGCAGAAATCGTTGCTGATTTGAGATCTACGATCACGTTTGCAGGTTTCCATTCTGGAAAATTTTCCACCAAATTTTGGAAAAGAGGAATGTATGTCTCTTTTCTTCTGTTTGACAATAACGCAAAGCCATCTACATCTACATCCATACTCCGCAAGCCACCTAACGGCGTGTGGCGGAGAACACCTTGAGTGCCTCTATCGGTAAGATGCTGGATAGGAGCTTGTCTCATTATTTGTACTCTCAAAATCGGCGTGAATGGTGTATATTTGCGAAAATTGTTTGCTGCAGCACTTGAACGTACCATCCATAAAAAAGTCTTGTTCATTTCTCAGAGCTTTTCTGCCTGCTCTTCCGCTAAAAGGTGTTATCCTTTCTCCTTATTTGTCGTCGCTTAGCAAAAAACTACTGCCATAATTCATGGTTTGTAACTCTGCTTTGAGATCAATTTATTCTCTTTTCAGCGAATCTCTGTCATTACCCTGCAATTTTTCCTGCCTGTAGTATAAAGTTCCCTTCGTTGCTTGCTGCTCTGGCGTTTCAGTGACAAAATCATACCCTCGATTATGCAGGCAGCAGGCAACACAGTCCCTCTGAATATATTTTGGAAATAGAAGTCCCTTCCTCTCGTGCCCTTTTCTTTGGTTGGTTCAAAGTCTTCCTCAGTTTCTACAGAGCGTCATCCGGAGCTCCACATTGATACTCGAGTAAAAAAAGCACCGTCGAATCCCTCGTTTTGAGCGTTCCTCGACAGTGGTTTGTTTTCTGTCTTGAACAGCGCCACATCACCATGAGAATAACCTTCATAGTGGGAACATGGCTTCCCCGAATGTTCGTTGAAAGTTCTTTATCGGAACTATTTTGACAGAAGTACACAAATCGTACGATGTCAGCTCTAAGACAGCTGGAACGGTACTAAGGCTGTCTGTTCAGACAGTCGGCTGGAGGAGGTCGATGGCGTCGCAGTTCGGCAGTGTCTGGAGAGCAGGGAGTTCAGGGAAACCACGACGGTGCGGGCGCAGGTAAGCCGTGACACAAAGGGAGCAGGTACTGGGCGCGGATTTCACGGATTTCTGGCTGGGCGCAAATTTTACTGGGTGCAGTTTTCTTGGATTCGAACCCGACTAATGCTGACTGGCGATCCGGATCAGTGGTTACAAGAAGGTTCTGTTCGGGCTACCTAGACAGTGGATACTCTTAATTCGAACGGTCTGCAGTCTCTAGTTCATGTCTTCTCTCTCCGGCCGTCCGGGACAGAGTTCTCCGAGATATTGCGTCCTCTACATAAACCTCGAAAAAATTAAGATACGCTGACCCCACGAAGCCACATGACTGCCAAAGTGGCCGGTCATGGATCTTAGCGCTAATCAGAGTAGTACAAATGGACGCACACGATCCCTCCAAAACTCCACTAGAAATGCGACTCCAATCGAAAGGCCTGTCGCCAAAAACTAGCGGCGCCTCGTTACGTCAGCAAGAGTCACCAGATCTCTGTCAGTAAGCTTGCTCTTTTAAAGTGTTCGTGGAATGACCGCAGCATGGGAAGAGTAAGTGACACAGCAAAACATTGTGCCTGTATGAGTTGAAGTTACGTTGTGCAAGACGCGACAGTTGGCTGCGACTGCGACGCTGCCCCCTCCTCTTTCCCCACCCTGGCAGACGGCGACACGGCCGCAACACGACTGGAGTCGTCGCTGTTTCCCAAGCTCCGGTCGGCGGCGGCGGATTCAAATACATAAGAAAAATAAGAATTCCGATTTTCTTGCTGTAAAAAATACTGTATGTTAATGCAACAAAGTTACATCGGCTCCCAGAGTTAGTTTTTCGATACAGATTCTCCTTTTACTTTAAGAAATTGAAAAGTATCTCTTCCGGTTTTGCGTGTTTTTTTCGCTGTATATTACTTCTCAATCAATTGTGAGGAAAGTAAAAGGCACAAAAAATTGATGTTTGCGTATCTTACACTTTCACATCACAGCTTGATAATGAGGTGTCTATTTTTCCGATATTCGCCACAGTTATCCCGATAGTTAATTTACAAGTAACCTACTGCATAAAATTTGAATTGTGTACAGTGAAAAATGTGGTCGCTGGCTACTTTACGTATGGTTCACGTTAGGTCATACATCGTTGCCGATGAAAAGAAGCTAACATATCGAAATTATTTTTTAAGTTGAGATCAGATTGATATCGATCTCCGTTTCCGAGATTTGGGCTCATATATCTCCAGGAGCGTCGCGACTAGCCGCCAGTTCTGTCGACGCGCGACGAGAATCGTGTGGTCATCACACGATAGAGAATGCATTTGTTTTGTTTCGCTGACACATTTGGACCTAATGAAACCATTTTATGTCATATTCCTCCGGTATGAGTTACTAATATTTCTCCATATGCTCTTGACAATTTCATTTAAAATGCCACGAAACGTAGGTTTCTTAAAGCCAAGTGATCAAGCAGAACCCATTTTCTTGGTTTTGCTGAGGCATCTGAACCTGTTCCAAGCTTTCTTTCTCGTTTATTTCTCTGATACGAGTCCCGAATATTCCTCCATCTGTTTTTGCACATTTCACCTAAAATTCCAATGAAAGATAAGTTTATTAACAATAAGCGCACGCTAGCTTCATTGCATTGTTTCAAGTTCTTGACAACAAGATAGGGTTACACCTTAATAATCTCTAGAATTTTGATTCTGAACGTCTACAGTATACACTGGCAGAAATGTGGAAGAAATAATGTCCATGCTTGTTCACAAAATTTCCCCAAATTATACTTGTCAGTTTTTCCCATGCAGAAACTTTTGGAACAAGCTAAGGCAACTTTCATAGCCGACTGAATCTTTATTCCCATCGAAATGAACTTCCATATTCTTGTATTCTGACAGCATACATCGTTATGGATGACATCAACATTTAATCTTGCCAAGCTGCACTCAAAAGATGACTCCAGGATTTACAAAAGACGAATTTCAATTGTGAACTGTGTCAGACCAGAAGGGCCTTGTAAAACAGTAGTGCACTTTTGGCACAAGTTTTTTGAGCACCATCTTCTACCAATGAATTGAAGTGAATGTGACAAATAACTTATTGCAGCATACTGTTTGCGCAATCTGTTGAGAAACGCCTTCCTCAAAAACGAACATCTATTGATTACAGAAAGCTGTACAACAATCTGGTGGTGGTTTTTCACAACTAGAAGGTATCATCAAGACACCAATCTACCGTTTACTTTCAAAGTGAAGGTATTGTAAAATGTAACTTTTCGTTGTACTTTAGATTGTTCATTTTATAATGTATTTGCCGTTTTCAATTTTTATCGTCACAAAAAAGAGTAACGCGAAAATTGACCTTCAAGTTCATTTTCATCTTTCTAATTCTACATCTGCATGGATTATACTGATTTTCATAACAGGCCTGAAAAATTTGCATTAATGGGAAACTATTATATATTTCACTCACCTGCCAGTTTCAACTGTGCACCAATTTCTTCCCAAATTCTGTCTCTGAACATAGTGTCTCTATATTTAGGGTTCTTCAAATCGTAAAGGCAAGGCTGTTGCGAGACCAGCTCACAGAGCATCACATCCTGTGAGTGGCTCATTTCAGTTTTCCTTGACTGGCTCGACATCTTTCTCGCAGCCGTACGTCTTTGTGCCGTGCGACTTCCGTCGCAACACTGCTCACTGGTGCAGTGCTGCGACAGCTGCCGCAACAGTCGCGCGTCGCATCCCAAACTCGAACTGCGCATGCGCCAGCGGACAACTTCTGACGTCACGTAGCGACCCGTCGCAGTCGCTAGTGTGCGTCGCGTCTTGGACAACGTACCTTTAGTGAACACCCTGCTGCCGCTGACCCGCGATTCTAAGAACGATACCAAGCCCGAACGCCCGGCCCAGGCGCCGTGGCGCCGCAAAAAGATTCCAAAGAATCCTTGTTGCCTTTCCCCTGGCTCTGGCCGAGAGAAAGCCTGAGGGCGCCTTTGAAAGAGAGCGTCGTCCCCCCCCCCTCCTCCCACAGCCGCTGCTGTTGTCATCTGGGCCCGACCTTCCTGGAACCAGCGGACACGGCCGCGCACAACTACCCTGCCTCACCCGCCTCCCCCCACAGAATGTACATCAACGGATCTTCGAAAGTATAGAAAATGGAGGAAGACCCATCACCTGATTTAGTTCGAGCGAGGGGTAATTAAAGCCCTTGATAACCTATCACATTCCTATCATCATCCCCTGAGGGGGAAATTAAAGAAAATAAATGACAGAGAACAAGCCAAAAGGATTTGGCAATTCTCAGCTGCAACTCCTAATTAATGTTCGCAGCTAAGCTAATTCAAAGTCTATTAACAAGGTAGTTAAATTTTATCACGTTTATAATTCTGCTTCTAACAAGTAATTTCGTAACTGTGCACACGTCCAACTCTACAAGTCCCGTACAGCAGTCCAGTATACTACGCCCCACAAAGAAGATACCAAGTTCTTTCCTTATCACAATCAAAAGTCTGTTTTCTACACGACGCCCCAAACGTAACTCCAACTACGGTATGCTAACCCACGACGACTTAGCGTGCTCGTTTCTGACTGGTAGCAACTTCTACTGCTTACCTCCTAGCCGCTACAACCATTGCAGTGGTGTGCGCTTAAGAAGGCACAATGGCAAG
Organism: Schistocerca piceifrons; assembly: GCF_021461385.2. Lineage (NCBI taxonomy): Eukaryota > Metazoa > Arthropoda > Insecta > Orthoptera > Acrididae > Schistocerca > Schistocerca piceifrons. The sequence continues at coordinate 107,329,746 of NC_060139.1, forward strand.
GGCGTTGTACCACAGGATGCTTCAACCAAGATTTTCATTCTGCCATGTCTGATTGTCACGTGGTCTTTGGACTGCTCTTGCAACGTTAACACATGAAATAACCCTGTTTTAGCAGTAGCACGGAAAGTGGCTAGTAAACTGCACACTCCAAGTGCTGGAATAGATTGTCCACTGTATGCTGGCAACTGGTTACACAGTTGCTAGAAGAGTGGGCTACTGAGTCATTCCTACATAGTGCAGTTGAGCAGCATACCAGTAACACCAGTATTTAAGGGGGGTAGGACGTCAAACTGGCCGACTTGGAGCAGGAGAGGCACCACAGGACATTTTAATTTCCACTGTCTATACTTTTACAAATAAATTCATAAAACTTTGTCAGCATGACCAGGAAGGATTCAGGATTCACGCTCATAGCAGTGGAAGTTCAAAAACATAACAAAAAATATTTTTTTTACATGTGAAATGTCATCACTTTTTCACTTACTATTGGCTGCATTCGTTGCTATAGGTACACTTTTCTTCATAAGTAAGAGAGATTCTTCGATGAATTTTGCACAGCATATAGACCATACTTACAGACCTATGAAACTGTAGAATTTTCTAAAACTATTAAAAACTGTGCTAAAAATTGAGATAATTAACCATAAAATTTGAGTTTTTTCTAAACATGATGTTTAAAATGTAACCGCCCATTCATTTGTTCATTAATTAAATAAATTCTAGAGTTTCATACACCTGTAAGTATGGTTTGTATGCTGTGCAAAATTCATCGAAGAATCTCTCTTACTTGTGAAGAAAAGTGTACCTGTAGCAACAAATGCAGCCAATAGTAAGTGAAAAAATGATGAAATTTCACACGTAAAAAAATTTATTGTGTTATACTTTTGAACTTACATTGGTATGGGTTTGAATCCTGAATCCTTCCTGGCCCTGTTGACAAAGTTTTATGAATTTATTTGTAAAAGTATAGACAGTGAAAATTAAAATGTCGTGTGGTGCCTCTCCTGCTCCAAGTCGGCCCGTTTGACGTCCTACCCCCCTCAACTGAAAATTAAACACACTTGTTGAAGACACGCAACCGAATATACAACTTCTTGGACTGCAGACTGTTGATTTAAAAGTGTGTCCTGGCAATCTGAATAAACATCAACAGGATCGGATCCGCAGACTGCTGCGCAGCAGACATACATACACCTCATTAGAATCAATATCTGATGAGAATGTGAAAGGTGCCTAAAGCCATCTATACTTATATATATCGACTGTATGTGGCTTTGTTTGCCACAAGTGAAAGACTTGGATTTGGGCACGGGCACTGTGCTCCATCATGTGTTTGAAAGCTACGTGGGCAGGACTTCCGTGATTGTGCAGCCTGTGCCGTGGTCCGACGGTGCGACCTAGATGCTGGGCAATGTCTGATCTGAGCGGTGAGGGAGGGTAGGGGGTGGGGGAGCTGGCCCCTGAACTGTCTTGCTCTTGACAACGGATATTGCAGATGCTTGAAAATCATGCTCAGTTACATCGACAATGTCCTGTGACTCAATAATTGACAATGCTGTACTGAGGTCAGGGTTTGGATGCCTGAGTATGGCAGCATGAACACGGGAATAAGTGACGTTCTGAGTAATTGCACCCATCATCATAATCTGCCTGTAACGTAACGCACATGAACACTGAAGGGGACGTTGTCTAGTAAGGTCCCGAAGTTCTGTTACCCACTGTTTGTAGGACTGTGCTGGCTGCTGTTTTAATCTGAAAAGCTGATAACGAGCAGCCGCTACATGCACTTCAGACTTAAAACGATTTGACAGTCTGTCAGCTAACTCGTCGTAGGGAATCTCATGAGGTTGGCGATTTGGAAATAGTTTTACTACCAGCAAGAATACACCTGGGCCTAAAGTGGAGAGAAAATGGCAAAGATGTTGGTTAGCTTTATGCCATAGGCGTTGAATTGCGCCATCAGCTGCGCAACATAATCAGCTCAGACTTCGCTTTGCCCCAGAAACTCTCTGAGTTTAGGCGCTTTCAGCGTTTGTTGAGTCGTTTCCAAACTGAACAGGCTGGGATGGCAGTCATTGTGCTGCCTCATTTCCTTGCAGGGTTTGTAATAACTGTTCAGTCCTTCGTCCCTGCAGTTGTATAGCTTGCATTAAAGACACTTCTGAAAGAGACATCGTGAACACTCAACATAACAACACACACAAACAGAAACATGGCACTGATGCAAGAGAGGATGAGTTACACAGTATGCCACAATGAGCTAATTGAGAGCTGTATCCTCGGTTTCACTTTACATCTCGTGTACGACTTCTTTAACACAGCGGTAAGTAGTCATAATACATTTAGTTAGAACACTCTGAATCAATAATACTTTACTAATCACAACAAACCTTACGTTTTTCCTCGGCTCGGTTGTAACTATAAAACTGCACTCATGGACTTGCGGTTCAGGACACACTAAATGAGCCACGATTACTGTGTGGCGAATTGATACTAGTTCAGAGTGGCTGTACTGTCACTGGACAACACAAGTTAGTAGACATTTGTTGACACAGTTCTAAGAGCGATGGCGCGTAAGCACAGTTCACAGGAGACAGAAGTCTCTTCACTCCCCAACAGTCGATAAGGGGTGTGTCACGGCGAGTAGACAGCACGACGACGTTACTCCGACAGGAACTTTCTGCATGTGGGCGGGATCCGACCTCGAACAGAGCTGCCCTCCTGAACTGCCCTGCTGACCTCTGGCGATGTTATTTCAAGACAGGGGCGCGGCGGTGGCGCCTAAGAACCGTAGGAGGCCCGGTTTCTGCCTAGAATCTCATTGGCGCCTCGTGACACTGCTTTGCTGTGCGGTATCTCTGCCGTGGTCGATGCTTCTTGCGCCGCTCTCGGTACTCGGCGACATCGCTGGCACATCCTGATATAAAAACAGTAACCCATATGGTATAACGCCTGCAAATAATGAGGTTATCGGTTTGATGAAGGACGAGGCGAGTGGGTTGCTGACTGTGATGTTTGTAGGTCTCCACTCTAAAAATGTGTGCGTACTGTACAGAGTCAGATGCCATGCTAGTGTGGCCAAAGGGTGTGCGATGTGCACCCACAGTGATTCTCGTGGCTGAAGATGATGTGTCATGTCCGCTTTCTGGTGCAGATGATACTCCACACTTAGTATGCCAACCCAATTTTGGATCATAAGCTTATGTCGTACACACTGTGACGCATCTGCACATCAGCCTGTTATGTCATGGTGATAAGCGAGTCATTTGCGAGTACAAGACTACTGCACTCACATTACATCAGAGTGTGGATATGCACATTGTGAGTGTATGCACTGTATACAACAGGTGTATATATGTGGTGTCACCGCCAGACACCACACTTGCTAGGTGGTAGCCTATAAATCGGCCGCGGTCCGCTAGTATACGTCGGACCCGCGTGTCGCCAATGTCAGTGATTGCAGACCGAGCGCCGCCACACGGCAGGTCTAGAGAGACGTCCTAGCACTCGCCCAGTTGTAATTCATGTATAATCAAGAGCGACGTTCTCCAATTATGGATTAAAGTTAAGTATTCCAGAAGCTATGTACTATTTTTGGCTACTATAATTACTTTACCTTGTTCCAGACCTCACGCCAGTCTGCGTGAGCTTAAACGCTTGCATTTCGGCCTCATCTAGCACCACGGTGTTGGCTCTTCTGCCAACACATCAATATATATATATATATATATATATATATATATATATATATATATATATATATATATTAGTCTTGTCCTTGGAAATGACGCGCTTATCACCATGACATGACAGACTGATGTGCAGATGCATCACAGTCTGTACGACATCAGCTTATGATCCAAAATTGGCTTGGCATACTAAGTGTGTAGTATCATCTGCACCAGAAAACGGACATGACACATAACCTCCAGACATGAGAATCACTGTGGGTGCACATCACACACCCTTTGGCCACCCTAGCATGGCGTCGACTCTGTACAGTACGCACACATTTTTAGAATGGAGACCTATAAACATCACAGTCAGCAACCCATTCGCCTCGTCCTTCATCAAACCGATAATCTCATTGTTTGCAGGCGTTATACCATATGGGTTACTGGCTTTATATCAGGATGTGCCAGCGGTGTCGCTGAGAACCGAGATCGGTGCAAGAAGTATCGACCATGGCAGAGAATGTGGGCGGCAAAGCAGTATATATATATATATATATATATATATATATATATATATATATATATATATATATATATATATATATATTTCGTTAGTTCATATGTCAGTGTCCTGCAAGTGTCCATCCCTGTGCATGTTGGAAGTAATGTTGCATCATTCTTCTTAACAATGCAGGCACTGCAATATCGTATTTATCCACCAATTTCAATTAAAATGCGCTCCTCTGAATGGGAATTACATGATGTTTGTGTGAGTACAGGTTGTGAAACAGGAATGGCGAGACATGGAAGTTGTGTTCTGGCCATGAGACGTGCGCAAATAAGCAAAGTGCTTAGTGCGGCAGCTTGCATAAAGTGAAGCACAAATTTATATTGCCGACATTCTCTTACACAGGTGATGGTTGTTCATATTTGCAACTGTGAATACATTTCATGTATTTCATAACAGCTGTAGTCCCCACAGTGCCTGTTCCTTCACATATGCATGCATGTCCAAACACTGCATGCATCTCAGCATCAGATGCACTGCAATATCGTACTTCCCATAGATTCTGATGACATTGACATACAAATAGGAGACCAACTCCGCAGGTACCAAAATGCTCATACCCAAGTGATGCGACATGGTATAGATGCAAGACACACACTACTAACAAAACCTACCCTCGCATGATTTGTCACAGGCAGCAAGAACTATGCTACTGTCCTTAATACCAGACCCAACCATTGCAGAGGCTTTTTTCCCTTGGCTCTTGCCTTGGTACTTTTTTCCTCTGCCCTTCAGACCGCTGTCCTTCATTCACTTTTCGACTCAATCTATCTCCAGATGAGCGAGTATTAATGGTTAATTGTAACCAGATGTATGCAGACATTGCAATACCCACATCCTACACGGACCTTACATAGTGAACACTAACCCTTATGCAGAGATGGCAGGAGACCTTCTGGGTTTACCGTCATGCCGGTGTGGGCATGGACGGGCTCTTTAATGCACATAGTATTCGGGCACATAAACCACTATTGATTACTTTCATCAATAAGAATCGATTAAAGAGTCATCCGATACTATTAGCTGATTACACTGGGAATAATATAATCTATGGAATTTGGCAAATAATTGCATTTAAATTTGAATCATCTATCTCCGTGATGTGAATCTAAATCCCGCAAATGACATGAATTAGAACCCTTAAGAACTATTCCGCTGGACCAGCTGCGAGCCAGCCTCAGAGACGAAGCGTTGCCTCGATATTTGACAAGCTGTAATGGGCAGCGCCGACCAAGTGTTGCCGGGGAACAAACAGGGCTATGTGCCTGCAGAGCCAGGCCACGCCAGGGAAATTTCCCCACCTCACCCTATATGGAAATGGAAGTATACTGAATACGTGACTATCCTCGCCTAGTGCATCATACAATGTTCTGTGGCGCCATACGAGCCGTATAAACTAGGGCTCATAAGGACCCAGTGGGCAGTCCAGATCTGCGGTGTATAGTGACGCAGACCCTGTGTCGTTCTGCGCCAGACACGGGACTTGGAACTATCCGCTAGCCTCAGCACGGTAGTACTCATGGAGATAAATCGAGCAGATGGGAATTTGATTGGTAGTGGGGATAAGTAGCAGTGCCAGTGAGACTCTCCATTTTTCAGATGAGAGGAAACTTATGACTCATACCCTGCTTCCCTAACCGATCCTCACCGAGTTCCGTACTCTGCACCACCTCACAGCTCGATTCTTCCAGTTGTATGAATTTCGGAAGCTGTCCACGCCTACTTCCACTCGTCGTGAAGGTCGACAGAGGTAAGACCACTGAGTTGTAGCGACGTGTCTATCTCACAAGGGAACCTCCCCATCGCACCCCCCTCAGATTTAGTTATAAGTTGGCACAGTGAATAGGCTTTGAAAAACTGAACACACATCAATCGAGAAAACAGGAAGAAGTTGTGTGGAACTATGAAAAAAATAAGCAAAATATGCAAACTGAGTAGTCCATGCGCAAGATAGGAAACATCAAGGACAGCGTGAGCTCAGGAGCGCCGTGGTCCCGTGGTTAGCGTGAGCAGCTGCGGAGCGAGAGGTCCTTGGTTCAAGTCTTCCCTCGAGTGAAAAGTTTACTTTCTTCATTTTCACAAAGTTATGATCTGTCCGTTCGCTCATTGACGTCTCTGTTCACTGTAATAAGTTTAGTGTCTGTGTTTTGCGACCGCACCGCAAAACGGTGCGATTAGTAGACGAAAGGACGTGCCTCTCCAATGGGAACCGAAAACATTTGATTGCAAGGTCATAGGTCAACCGATTCCTCCACAGGAAAACACGTCTGATATATTCTATACGACACTGGTGACGGCATGTGCGTCACGTTACAGGAATATGTTGTCGATCCACCTAACTTGTACACTTGGCGAATGGGTAAAAAGATTCTTCTACCTTGCCCGATTTAGGTTTTCTTGTGGATGTGATAATCACTCCCAAAAAAGTGATGAAAACATAAGAGTTTGTCACATAAACTGCAACAAATGAATGCAAGTTTCACAGTAGCATAGTTTTCCCTGTGCTCTGTCAAATCATATATTTTTAAAGTTTTCAAATTTTTCCGTGTGTAGACCGTCAAATCCTGCATATGTCCAAGCAAATCTGAACATGTGCTGAAAATAAAAAACTAAATTTTTCACTCGAGGGAAGACTTGAACCAAGGACGTCTCGTTCCGCAGCTGCCCACGCTTACCACGAGACCACGGCGCTCCCGAGCACACACTATCCTTGATATTGCATATCTTCCGCATGGACTACTCAATTTGTATATTTTGCTTATTTTTTCCATAGTTCCACACAACTTCTTCCTGTTTTATTGATTGATCTGTGGTCAGTTTTTCAAGGCCTATCCACTGTGCCAACTTATAACTAAATCTGAGGTGGGTGCGATGGGGAGGTTCCCTTGTAAGTAACTCTCCGGATACTCCATCCGTACTTATTGAAAGATCGAGCTACGTCAAAAATTAATCCCAACACGTTTTAGCTGGAGAGGTACAAAAATTTTATGCTTTTTAAGTGAAACATAAGTGACTTATTCAAGAATCCAGTTGCTACGGGTAACTTCCTGCCTCCCTTGTACGTTAACTGTCATACTGGATTTTTAATTACTCAGTCACTTTGTAACACAAATAATGGATAGATTTAAGTATATTCCGTATATAAGTTCCCTGATGACATTGTAGACTAGTATATCTGAATAGTCAAGATCTTTGGTTATATAAATATGTAATAATTATGTTAATCATTTTGGCGTTTGAAGAAATTATATTGTAACTGTACCTCTGGTTTTATATGGAATACTCTGTGAAAGTAATAATTTGTGAAAACTCTATAAATTTTACAGGTCCATAAGTAAGGAAGCTAGATGTAAAACCTGCAGTAAACCCCGCCGCTACGGAAGTCGTTTGGCGGGACTGGAAAAGGTGGACTTGATTCTTTGTGGCGAATGGTATAGTCGAGTGATACTGGGTGGTCAGCGGCAGCCTTGCTCAGTTGTTGTGGTTAATCTGGATGTGTAAATTGAGATAACAAGAGCTTGCGAGCATATAAATTAGCCATAGTGTCATTATTGGTTAAATATACGACGCCAAGAAAAGTCATATCAGGGTGTGGCTAACATCAAGAACCATGGTTGCTTTACCGCTAATTTTATAGCCACTGTAATTTTCCACAAGGTTACCACCTTCAGCGGAGTTGTTATCTAAATATGTACTTCCAACGGACCAGGCATTATATACTGAATAATAACTTTTTGTGGAACTTCTAAATTACGTGTGCACACCAGTGATTATTCCCAATAATATTCCCAGACAGGGTCCGTTCCAAGTCAATTAATTCCGAGTATCCTATTATTATTAAACTGATAATTTTGGCAGTGAAACATTTTGCAGTTTTATTATTTTCCATCTTAAAGTTTTGTAAAGTGTGTTCATAAAGAAAGCTTTTCATTAAATAAGAGGCTGCGGTTAACATAATCAGTAACAAAATTATAATGTGCTTATAGCTGTCTGTAAATAAAAGTTACAAAAAGAGAGCAGTATATTTTACTTTGAACAGTTTTGTAAGCTTGTGATTGTTTCTCTGAAAATGTTGTTTTAAATTAGTTTTTCAAGTTGTCCAGTCATTTACAAAGCTAATCCGACTTTTAATCCAGTGAGAGACTAGTTGCTTGATCCTCTTGTTAACTGTTGAACTAACTTTGCATTATTCATTATACTTAAAGTTGTGACTAAAGGTATGTGCCATTTTCTTAATTTTGTATGTTACCTTTACAATTGATGATGGTTGTTCAAACCATACCAGTTTAAACGACCCCATAACCTACTTAACTTATGTTATAAATGAAGGTAAAGGCTCTTTCTGAGCAACTGCAGCAACCAGTACCGATACCCTTTATTTATTCTGCACCAAAGCCTATCTTTTAAATAATAATTGGACTGCCCGTTTGTATAGAGTAACTTCATGTGCAATTTTCTGAAGCCCATAGTAATCAGTACTGTTTCGAAATCATGGTCTTTTTTATGATTGTTCTGTTGTGTCGTTTCTTAAGGCAACTTACTCTATAATACTGAGAATAACTGTGTTAGAAGAGATTAGTTAGGTTATCAAGTGAGGCTAGTTTCTTAGGTGAAGTTTATTTCCGCTACATCTGCATCTACATGGCTACTCTGCAAATCACATTTAAGTGCCTGGCAGAGGGTTCATCGAACCACCTTCATAAAATACTCTATTATTCCAGTCTCGCAAAGCACGCGGGAAGAATGAACACCAGTATCCTTCCGTACGAGCTCTGATTTCCTTTATTTTATCTTTATGATCGTTCCTCCCTATGTAAGTCAACAAAATATTTTCGCATTCGGAGGAGAAAGTTGGTGATTGGAATTTCGTGAGAAGATTCCGTCGCCCAAATCCTGTATCATTTCTGTGACACTCTCTCCCATATTAAGCAATAATACAAAACGTGCTGCCTTTCTGTGAACTTTGTCGATGTACTCAGTCACTCCTATCTGGTAAGGATCCCACACCGCGCAACAGTATTCTAAAAGAGGGCGGACAAGCGTAGTGTAGGCAGTCTCCTTAGTAGGTCTGTTACATTTTCTAAGTGTCCTGCCAATGAAACGCAGTCTTTGGTTAGCCCTTCCCACAAAATTTTCTGTGTGTTCCTTCCAATTTAAATTGTTCGTAATTGTAAATACTAGGTATTTAGATGAATTTACGGCTTTTAGATTAGACTGACTTATCGTGTAACCGAAGTTTAAAGCGTTCTTTTTAGCACTCATGTGGATGAGCTCACACTTTTCGTTATTTAAGGTCAACTGCCACTTTCGCACCATTTCGATATTTCTTCTAAATCGTTTTGCAGTTTGTTTTGATCTTCTGATGACTTTATTAGTCTGCAAACAACCGAAGACGGCTGCTCAGATTGTCTCCCAAATCGTTTATATAGATAAGGAACAGCAAAGGGCCTATAACACTACCTTGGGGAACGCCAGAAATCCCTTCTGTTTTACTCGATGACTTTCCGTCAATTACGACGAACTGTGACCTCTCTGACAGGAAATCATAGATCCAGACACATAACTGAGACGATATTCCATAAACACACAATTTCACTACGAGCCGTTAGTGTGGTACAGTGTCGAAAGCCTTCCGGAAATCCAGAAATACGGAATCGGTCTGAAATCCCTTGTCAATAGCACTCAGCACTTCATGTGAATAAAGAGCTAGTTGGGTTTCAAAAGAACGAAGTTTTCCTACCCGTGTTGACTGTGTGTCAATAGACCGTTTTCTTCGAGGTAATTCATTACGTTCGAACACAATATATGTTCTAAAATGCTGTTGCATATCGACGTTAACGATATGGGCCTGTAATTTAGTGGATTATTCCTACTATCGTTCTTGAATATTGGTGTCACCTGAGCAACTTTCCAGTCTTTGGGTACGAATCTTTCGTCGAGCGAACGGTTGTATATGGTTGTTAAGTATGGAGCTAATGCGTCAGCATACTCCGAAAGGAACCTAATTGGTTTACAGTCTGGACCAGAAGACTTGCTTTTATTAAGTGATTTAAGTTGCTTCACTACTCCTAGGAGATTTACTTCTACGTTACGCATGTTGGCAGCTGTTCTCGATTCGAATTCTGGAATATTTACTTCGTCTTCTTTTGTGAAGGCATTTCGGAAGGCTGTGTTTAGTAAAGCTGCTTTGGCAGCACTGTCTTCGATAGTATCTCCATTGCTATCGCGCAGAGAAGGCATTGATTGTTTCTTGCCGCTAACATACTTCACATACGACCAGAATCGCTTTGCAATTTCTGCCAGGTTTCGAGACAAAGTTTCGTTGTGGAAACTGTTATAAGCATCTCGCATTGAAGTCCGCGCTAAATTTCGCTTTCGCTACTTCCGCTTTTCCATGAAACTTGATACCGCATTGCCTAATTTGGCTGGCGACCCCATGTATTTATAATTGCAGCTTACTTTCGTATCAGCAGAATGTCAGTTCAAAACCCGTTTACTTTGCTGTTCTTACTGTTTCACTAACTTCGCGATTACGAAATCATAGTCAGATTCCTTGCATTAGGTGCTGTCATGGACAGGCAAAACCCTTCACAGAAGGTTAACTTTATCGGCGATTGCCAATATGGTAAGGGCCGGTAACGTTACAAAGTGTAATAGTCTTAATTTGGAGGTAGACTTTAACCTACATAAAAGGAACAATGTTGCCCTTTTATCTTCTGCCTGTTGCGAAGAAAAACATATCACAATTGACTTCCTTTACCCGCTTCCGTTTTTTGAATAATATAAAAATTTTCTGTCTTCAAAGCCAAGTATTTTTATAAATATATGCAGACTGCTGCTTAGGATATTACAGTTCAAACCGGCGTGCTAGTCGTAGGCAAGTATTTTCTGTCTGACAACGCTAAAAAAGCCATTGAAACCGGTCGTATGTTTGCAGAGATACACTGCAATAGAGACAGAAAAAAATTTATATCACTAGCTTGTGTGCTTAGAAGCAACTGAATAATCATTGGTCGATGGTAAATGTCCTTCAGCTGCGAAATAGATATCGTAACTTTTGGACAGTTGCTAGCAATCACTCTGCTGAGATGTCTCTTTGAGGGATATCTATGTCAGCCAGAATAGTTTACTGTCTTTCAAGCTTTTGAAGTCCGACTGGAAGCTATCAGTAATACGAAGAAGGAAAATATATTTGCAGGAGAAGGATCTAGGTCGCATGAACCACCTTGAGGCCACTGATTCAGCATTCAGGGCGAACAGAAATATCTGCAGCTACAGTTGTGGCCTTCCAGCATTCTCGCTGATGTCATCTCCAGCAGACAAGAATGCCGGGCAGAAGGGGAGTGGAAGAACTGGGCTCGATGCGTGCGACATATTTTTAAATAATTTTGAAATGATTTTATAACATTAAATTCTATATATTGCAACAGACTGACAATTCAACATTTAAGTAAATCAAAATACTAAACAAGGTAACAATCAAATTCGTTTTAACGGTGATTAGCTAATACATTACAACAATTTGAAAAATAAACATTCATTAAGTAAGACTGATAATACAAACTGCAGAATAAATGATGGGTACTTACTTGCTTTCGTGACAACAAATAACCTCCATAAGATCAGCTAGAGCGGCAGGTTAATTACGGATTTTATAGTAAAAATCAGCCAGGACGTGAAGAAGATTTCACCGAGAGAATATCAACGTAGCGACACGCTACTTAAGGCTGCGCCATAGCCGATGGCAGTGGTAAACAACAAAATAATTCAATTAATCAGATTACTTTGAATAACAACCGGCCCGGAATACGCGAACTGGCAAAAACAAGTGAAGTACCTGATAGTCGCTGAGAAGGACACGGAGATGTCTCGTACTGTTGTGAGGCAGCGTTAGCAACAACTGGCAGAGTTTGAAAGGGCTCCTTGTGGGCCTCCATTGGTTGGCTGGTCGAATATCTGGATTTGTGGGGCATTCGGATGTCACAGGGCCCAACGTTGGATTGCATGGGAATTTGAGGGCAGGCTTATCCGTCTTCGAGTTTCTGATCGACAACGTCTGACTTCCCCAATCCAGAATCGCCGTATTGTGCAACAAGCCCACCGTAACCCCTCACATCCGTACCCGCTAGTCGAGACCACTTAATGGACACCTTGTAAGAGGTCCATGACTGAGGAATTTATTGCTAGTGCACTCGAGCAGATGTAATTTCGATTGATTGCTCACGCGCTGCCTGCGATATGATCAAGCTATAAGAGAATCTCAGACCAGAGAGGAGTGTTGGCTGCAGTAAGAGCAGTGTCAGTAGTAGTAAGTAGTAGCTAGCAGTCGGGTGAATGGAGTTGGTGGCACCGGTCGTGGGGAGCGACGGCGGTGCCTGAGCGATGTAGTGTAAGGCAAAAGCAGCCACGCGCATTTGTAATTTGTTACAACTAAATTTGTACTATTCTTATATCAAGTCCCATGTAAATGTTTCAAAAAATCTTTTAATAATAATCTTTTTTGCAAAATTAACTTTTTGACAATCATTCATCTGAATTTAAAGAATCTGCTAATTTCTGCAATCCATGGTCATCCTGATTATCGTAAAGAAAAATCAGTTGTTTCTTTCTATACATGACAAATCTAGCGGCCATCATTCCACTGGGCTGTGCCAGAAAAATTTCTTATACTAACAGATATATCCGCGTTATCCGGCGACTTAATTGAGGTAAGAATTTTCAATTTATTCAGTATGATCTTTCAGGGCCATGACGCAGCACTGCTGACGTCCAAATTTACCAGTTTAGATTCACAGGCAGTTAATTATTGAAAGGTAACATATGAGTCACATTTTTTATTGATAGATTAGTCACATTTTATTATTGGTAGGTTATGGAATTTATCTGTTTGGACGTTACAATATGATTCCCTGTAGAAACTAAATTTTTATTTAATTCACCAGAAATGCTCAGAAAATGATTTTTAAATACTGTACATGTTTCCCAGGACATGTGGCCTGTGCTTGAAAGAAAAATAGTGTCATAATGATCTCTCCACTGGCGAAAGATCCCGGAATAGTCACCCATTCGGATCTCTGGTAGCGGACTGCCAAGGGGAAGGCGATCATAAGAAAAAGAATGAATAATCAACGAAAGGATAACATTCTACGAGTCGGGCCGTGGAACGTCAGAAGCTTGAATGTGGTAGGGAAACTCGAAAATCTGAAAAGGGAAATGCAAAGACTCAATCTAGATATAGTAGGGATCAGTGAAGTGAAATGGAACAAAGATAAGTATTTCTGGTCAGATCAGTGTAGGGTTGTTCCTATCAGAATCGACAGCTAACCAGCAGCGACAACGATATTTAAGGTACACTTGCCGACGTCGCAAGCTGAAGTTGAAGAGACAGAGGAAGTATATGAGAATATTGAAAGGGTAATACGGTACTTTAAAGGGAGATGAAAATCTAATAACGGGGGACTGGAATGCAGTTGTAGCGGAAGGAGTAGGAGAAAAGGTTACAGGAGAATAAAGGCCTGGGACAAGGAATGAGAGAGGAGAAACACTAATTGAGTTCTGTAATAAATTTCAGCTAGTAATAGCGAATACTCTGTTCAAGAATTGCAAGTGGAGGAGGTATACTTGGAAAAGGACGGGTGATATGGGAAGATTTCAATTAGATTACAATATGGTCAGAAAGAGATTCCAAAATCAGATACTGGATTGTAAGGCTTACCTACGAGCACATATGTACTCAGACAACAATATAGTAGTGATGAAGAGCAGGCTGAAGTTTAACGCATCAGTCAGGCAGTCAGGAATAAACAATACTCAAAGAAGTGGGATACGGAAGTACTAAGGAATGTCGAGATACGCTTGAAGTTCTCTAAGGCTACAGATACAGCACTAAGGACTAGCTCAGTAGGCAGTACAGCTGGAATGGACATCTCTAAAAAGAGCCATCACTGAAGTTGCAAAAAAAAGCACAGGATCAAGGAAGATAACTGCGAAGAAATACTTCAGTTGATCGTTAAAAGGAGGAAGTACAACAATGTCCCGAGAAACTCAAGAATACAGAATTACAAGTCGCTGAGGAATGAAATAAATAGGAAGTGCAGCGAAGCTAAGACGAAATGGCTGCACGAGAAATGTGAAGAAATGATAGTCGGAAGGACAGACTCAGCATACAGGAAAGTCAAAACAACCTCCGGTGACATTAAAATCAAGGGTTGTAATATTGTAGTCTTTATGAGGGGGAAGATCTGTCAGAAATGATAAAAGAAGAAACAGGAGTCGATTTAGAACAGTTCAGGGATCCAGTATTAGAATCAGAATTTAATAGAGCTTTGGAGTACTTAAGACCAAATAAGGCAGAAGGGATAGTTAACATTCCATCAGAGTTTCTAAAATCGTTGGAGGAAGTACCAACAAAACGACTGTTCACGTTGGTGTGTAGAATTTATGAGTCTGGCGACATACCATCTGACTTTCGGAAAAATATTATCCACACAATTCCGAAGACTGCAAGAGCCGACAAGTGCGAGAATTATCGCGCAATCAGCTTAACAGTCCACCCATCAAAGTTGCTGACAAGAATAACATACAGAAGAATGAAAAAGAAAATTAAGGATGTGCTAGATAATGATCAGTTTGGCTTTAAAGGCATGAGAGAGGCAATTCTGACGTTGCGGCTGATAAGGAAGCAAGACCAAAGAAAAGTCGAGACACTTTCATACGATTTGTCGACCCGGAAAAAGCGTTCGACAATGTAAAATAGTACAAGATGTTAGAAATTCTCACAAAAATAGGGGTAAGCTATATGGAGAATGGTAATGTATAATATGAACAAGAGCCAAAAGGGAAAAATAAGAGTGGACAACCAAGAACGAAGTGCTCGGATTAAAAAGGGTGTAAGACAGGGATGTAGTTTTTCGCCCCTACTGTTCAATCTGTACATCGAAGAAGCAATGATGGAAATAAAAAAAAAGGTTCAGGAGTGGAATTAAAATTCAAGGTGAAAGGATATGAAGCCTGAGTGAAAGTGAAGAAGAATTATATGATCTGCTGAATGGCATGAACAATCTAATAAGTACAGAATATGAATTGAGAATAAACCGAAGAAAGATGAAAGTAATGAGAATTAGCAGAAATAAGAAAAACGAGAAACTGAACATCGGCATTGATGTTCACGAGGTTGATAATGTTAAGGAATTCTGCTACCTAGGCAGTAAAATAACCAATGATGGACGGAGCAAGGAGGGCATCAAACGCAGACTAGCAATGGCAAAAATGGCATTCCTGCCCAAGAGAAGTCTACTAGTATCAAACATAGGCCTTAATTTGATGAAGAAATCTCTGAGAATCTACGTCTGGAGTACAGCATTGTATGGTTCTGAAATATGGACTGTGGGAAAGCCGAAACAGAGTAGAATCGAAGCATTTGAGATATGGCACTACAGACGAATTTTGAAAATTAGGAAGACTGGTAAGGTAAGGAATGAGGAGGTTCGGCGCTGAATCGGAGAGGAAAGGTATTGTGGAAAACACTGACAAGGAGAAGGAACAGGATGCTAGGACATCTGTTAATATATGAGGAAATGACTTCCAAGGTACTAGAGGGCGCTGTAGAGGGCAAAAACTATAGAGGAAGACAAAGATTGGAATACTCAAAGGGTACAGTACCGCCCGACATTGAAAATATGTACAACATTCTTCGTTATTCTTGTCAGAACAACATATTTTTTGTAATAATAACTCAATTTCACTTAATACACCGAAGCCGGATACCAGTGTAGGAAAGAATGACAATTTATTTATTTAATTGATCACATGTGCACTCCCACAAAATAAATCCGGTTGTGGATTGGCAAGAGGGCCAACCCACTAATGTAAGAGGAAGCCGACAGGCACTCGTTTTAGCTCACGCAGGCTGGCGTGAGGTCTGGAACAGGACAAGGAAGTTAGACTAGAAAAAAAGGATGTAGCTGGTGGAATACTTAACTTTAATCCATTAATGTTGAACGTAGCTCTTGTCTGTACATTATTTACAATATCATTATCAACTGATAATGGCGCCTTGCTAGGTCGTAGCAAATGACGTAGCTGAAGGCTATGCTAACTATCGTCTCGGCAAATGAGAGCGTATTTTGTCAGTGAACCATCGCTAGCAAAGTCAGCTGTACAACTGGGGCGAGTGCTAGGAAGTCTCTCTAGACCTGCCGTGTGGCGGCGCTCGGTCTGCAATCTCTGATAGTGGCGACACTCGGGTCCGACCTATACTAACGGACCGCGGCCGATTTAAAGGCTACCACCTAGCAAGTGTGGTGTCTGGCGGTGACACCACAAATCCCTACATCCAATTTGGTGAGGTCTGCGAAATGAATGAATGTCTGCTAACCACAGATAGTGAATGTGCAATATATGATCATCTTTGAGACGGTACTTTGGTCACCTTTGGTGGAACCAAAGAGATGAAATTTACCTGAGCTTTGAGCGCCTGAAATGTGGCTGACCAATGGGTAGCATGGTCTTCCCCCACCTCGACAGAGGAGCGAGATGACCTGAAGAACGGCCATGTTTCAGCACTCTGCCGCTGGATCTTGTGCTGTTAACACCTGTTTTAGTTGTGCTCCGTAATGACGAAAGAGTGGAGACATGGTTTGCATGTGAAATATTTAAGAGTAGCTTGAAATAATAATTTCTCTATTTCAGGAACTTTTGTGGGGAGAATTAAATGTCAGGCAGGTAATATTAATGGGATTGTAGTAATCTTCGGAAGTGACCAACGGTCACAATGAAACCACGTGTAGCAATAAGTTGAAATACTTCCGAGTGCTAAAGTTAAGCTGAATTACTAGCGTGTGTACAATAAGTTGAAATATTTAAGAAATAGCGTGTGTACCATAAGTTGAAATATTTAAGAAATGGCGTGTGCAGGACTTGAAATTAGAGACGAGTACTTCCACGTGTGAGTCTCAATCTGTGTATGAGACAAAGGATAAAGAAAAGTACTCGTCCATGGTATCAGTTGAGGACTCGCGTGTGTGATGAATATGTTCTTAATATTACTTTGCGTGTTATGTTTCCGTGTGACGCTTGATTCAAACTATAATACTCTGAGAGTGAAGCAAGGTGAGTTAGCCGTCTATCCAGCAACGCCACTTAGCGTGCATTGCACAGGAAGACGTGCATATATCCTCCAGAGTTCGTAGTAGGAAAGAAAAGTTACGAAGTGGGGCAGTGTCGTGTGAAACTGGGATGAATTTTAATTGAAGTGGGAAAGCTGAAAGTGATGTGATTATATCGTTGTGACTACTTGTTTTGTATTGTATGTTGCCAGTGTGATGTGTTTCATGAAATTTAAGTATGTGTGGTTGGCATGGGAGAGTAACAAGATAGTTTCAGAGGCAGTGGGTTATGCATGTTCCTTTTTGTACCACTCGGTCTGGAGGAAAGTTTCGTGATGATGGGTGTGAGAGTCGAAGTGTGAGATATAGCAAAAGATCCACCATCCTATCCAGAAAGTGCACTGTAGCGTTAAATAATTACGAGACCATAAGATAGAGAGTCACCAATGTAAAGCCATGCCCACTGGGCGGAATTTCTCATGTGTTATTGTTGTAGGTTATAGAATTTGTGTGTTTAGGTTATAGAATTTATCGGAATAAATAAGATAGTGAAAAGAAAAAGATTGGTGGCGTTTTCCTTCGAATAGTATGTTGTCATGATACCCAGAATTTATAATGTGTGCCCCATTCATATTCAGTGCGATGGCCACGTGTTGATCAAAGCCGTTGAATAAGAAAGAAAATGTGGTATTGCCAGTGCGTAGTGAACAATCAGAGTTGTGTAAATTTTTAATAGTGAGATGTGCATTATCCGTTTCCGTTGGTTGATATTCAAACAGGAGAATAATTTGTAACTTAGTTGTGAGTACTAGAGCTCATGTTACTTGATAAATAAAAAATGAATCCACTCGCTTGGCAGACCACTCATCTTGCAGGCCTGACTGCTTGATGCCACAGTATGAGCAAGGCATGTGGGTGCCTCTCAATACATCCAGCAAATACACTCCTGGAAATGGAAAAAAGAACACATTGACACCGGTGTGTCAGACCCACCATACTTGCTCCGGACACTGCGAGAGGGCTGTACGAGCAATGATCACACGCACGGCACAGCGGACGCACCAGGAACCGCGGTGTTGGCCGTCGAATGGCGCTAGCTGCGCAGCATTTGTGCACCGCCGCCGTCAGTGTCAGCCAGGTTGCCGTGGCATACGGAGCTCCATCGCAGTCTTTAACACTGGTAGCATGCCGCGACAGCGTGGACGTGAACCGTATGTGCAGTTGACGGACTTTGAGCGAGGGCGTATAGTGGGCATGCGGGAGGCCTGGTGGACGCACCGCCGAATTGCTCAACACGTGGGGCGTGAGGTCTCCACAGTACATCGATGTTGTCGCCAGTGGTCGGCGGAAGGTGCACGTGCCCGTCGACCTGGGACCGGACCGCAGCGACGCACGGATGCACGCCAAGACCGTAGGATCCTACGCAGTGCCGTAGGGGACCGCACCGCCACTTCCCAGCAAATTAGGGACACTGTTGCTCCTGGGGTATCGGCGAGGACCATTCGCAACCGTCTCCATGAAGCTGGGCTACGGTCCCGCACACCGTTAGGCCGTCTTCCGCTCACGCCCCAACATCGTGCAGCCCGCCTCCAGTGGTGTCGCGACAGGCGTGAATGGAGGGACTAATGGAGACGTGTCGTCTTCAGCGATGAGAGTCGCTTCTGCTTTGGTGCCAATGATGGTCGTATGCGTGTTTGGCGCCGTGCAGGTGAGCGCCACAATCAGGACTGCATACGACCGAGGCACACAGGGCCAACACCAGGCATCATGGTGTGGGGGGCGATCTCCTACGCTGGCCGTACACCACTGGTGATCGTCGAGGGGACACTGAATAGTGCACGGTACATCCAAACCGTCATCGAACCCATCGTTCTACCATTCCTAGACCGGCAAGGGAACTTGCTGTTCCAACAGGACAATGCACGTCCGCATGTATCCCGTGCCACCCAACGTGCTCTAGAAGGTGTAAGTCAACTACCCTGGCCAGCAAGATCTCCGGATCTGTCCCCCATTGAGCATGTTTGGGACTGGATGAAGCGTCGTCTCACGCGGTCTGCACGTCCAGCACGAACGCTGGTCCAACTGAGGCGCCAGGTGGAAATGGCATGGCAAGCCGTTCCACAGGACTACATCCAGCATCTCTACGATCGTCTCCATGGGAGAATAGCAGCCTGCATTGCTGCGAAAGGTGGATATACACTGTACTAGTGCCGACATTGTGCATGCTCTGTTGCCTGTGTCTATGTGCCTGTGGTTCTGTCAGTGTGATCATGTGATGTATCTGACCCCAGGAATGTGTCAATAAAGTTTCCCCTTCCTGGGACAATGAATTCACGGTGTTCTTTTTTCCATTTCCAGGAGTGTAATTGAGGACTTAGTTTGCAAGTGCTACTCTAAGATGAAGAGGTTGTCACATGAGAGGAATTAGCAGCGAGCCGCATCAAACCAGTCAGAAGACTGACGAAAAAAAAGAGGAATCGTTATTTTCTTAGTGTAAAGGAAAATTGAGCCATAAGACATTAGTGAGTTCAACTATAGACTACAAGAAGTTTTACCCGTTTTTAGAGTTTACGTCTTATCCTGTTAAATTTCTTTTCCATGCTTCATCTGTGGCGTTACTTTAGTTATATCACGTATGATATTGTGTTGTTCACTTGAAATGGAAATAAAATCTCCGTTGTGCGCTCACTGATCCACTTATAGAGTTACTGTTACATTTTCTTTTTTGAAACTTATAGATACAACGTTGTCTCTAT
This sequence comes from Schistocerca piceifrons, assembly GCF_021461385.2. Taxonomy (NCBI): domain Eukaryota; kingdom Metazoa; phylum Arthropoda; class Insecta; order Orthoptera; family Acrididae; genus Schistocerca; species Schistocerca piceifrons. The sequence continues at coordinate 107,349,850 of NC_060139.1, forward strand.
TCTTTACGAAACGTTTTTTCAACAGATATTTGAGACGTGCATTATGTGGTGTCACCGCCAGACACCACACTTGCTAGGTGGTAGCCTTTAAATCGGCCGCGGTCCGTTAGTATACGTCGGACATGCGTGTCGCCACTATCAGTGATCCCCCCCCCCCCCCCCATGAACCATGGACCTTGCCGTTGGAGGGGAGGCTTGCGTGCCTCAGCGATACAGATGGCCATACCGTAGGTGCAACCACAATGGAGGGGTATCTGTTGAGAGGCCAGACTAACGTGTGGTTCCTGAAGAGGGGCAGCAGCCTTTTCAGTAGCTGCAAGGGCAACAGTCTGGATGATTGACTGATCTGGCCTTGTAACAATAACCAAAACGGCCTTGCTGTGCTGGTACTGCGAACGGCTGAAAGCAAGGGGAAACTACGGCCGTAATTTTTTCCCGAGGGAATGCAGCTTTACTGTATGATTAAATGATGATGACGTCCTCTTGGGTAAAATATTCCGGAGGTAAAATAGTCCCCCATTCGGATCTCCGGGCGGGGACTACTCAAGAGGATGTCGTTATCAGGAGAAAGAAAAATGGCGTTCCACGGATCGGAGCGTGGAATGTCAGATCATTTAATCGGACAGGTAGGTTAGAAAATTTAAAAAGGGAAATGGATAGGTTAAAGTTAGATATAGTGAGAATTAGTGAAGTTCGGTGGCAGTAGGAACAACACCTCTGGTCAGGAGACTACAGGGTTATAAACACAAAATCAAATAGGGGTAATGCAGGAGTAGGTTTAATAATGAATAGCAAAATAGGAATGCGGGTAAGCTACTACAAACAGCATAGTAAACGCATTATTGTGCCCAAGATAGAAACGAAGCCCACACCTACTATAGTGGTACAAGTTTATACGCCAACTAGCTCTGCAGATGACGAAGAAATTGAAGAAATGTATGATGAAGTAAAAGAAATTATTCAGATAGTGAAGGGTGACGAAAATTTAATAGTCATGGCTGACTGGAATTCGGTAGTAGGCAAAAGGAGAGAAGGAAACGTAGTAGGTGAATATGGATTGGGGCTAAGAAATGAAAGAGGAAGTCGCCTGGTAGAATTTTGCACAGAGTACAACTTAATCATAGCTAACACTTGGTTTAAGAATCATGAAAAAAGGTTGTATACATGGAAGAACCCTGGAGATACTAAAAGGTATCAGATAGATTATACAATGGTAAGACAGACATTTAGGAACCAGGTTTTAAGTTGTAAGACATTTCCAGGGGCAGATGTGGACTCTGACCACAATCTATTGGTTATGACCTGTAGATTAAAACTGAAGAAACTTCAAAATGGTGGGAATTTAAGGAGATGGGACCTGGATAAACTGAAAGAACCAGAGGTTGTAGAGAGTTTCAGGGAGAGCATAAGGGAACAATTGACAGGAATGGGGGAAAGAAATACAGTAGAAGAAAAATGGGTAGCTTTGAGGGATGAAGTAGTGAAGGCAGCAGATGAACTAGTAGGTAAAAAGACGAGGGCTACTAGAAATCCTTGGGTAACAGAAGAAATATTGAATTTAATTGATGAAAGGAGAAAAATGCAGTAAATGAAGCAGGCAAAAAGGAATACAAACGTCTCAAAAATGAGATCTACAGGAAATGCAAAATGGCTAAGCAGGCATGGCTAGAGGACAAATGTAAGGATGTAGAGGTTTATCTCACTAGGGGTAAGATAGATACTGCCTACAGGAAAATTAAAGAGAACTTTGGAGATAAGAGAACCACTTGTATGAACATCAAGAGCTCAGATGGAAACCCAGTTCTAAGCAAAGAAGGGAAAGCAGAAAGGTGGAAGGAGTATATAGAGGGTCTATACAAGGGCGATGTTCTTGAGGACAATATTATGGAAATGGAAGAGGATGTAGATGAAGATGAAATGGGAGATACGATACAGCGTGAAGAGTTTGACAGAGCACTGAAAGACCTGAGTCGAAACAAGGCCCCCGGAGTAGACAACATTCCATTGGAACTACTGACGGCCTTGGGAGAGCCAGTCCTGACAAAACTCTACCACTTGGTGAGCAAGATGTATGAAACAGGCGAAATACCCTCAGACTTCAAGAAGAATATAATAATTCCAATCCCAAAGAAAGCAGGTGTTGACAGATGTGAAAATTACCGAACAATCAGTTTAATAAGTCACAGCTGCTAAATACTAACACAAATTCTTTACAGACGAATGGAAAAACTAGTAGAAGCCGACCTCGGGGAAGATCAGTTGGGATTCCGTAGAAATACTGGAACACGTGAGGCAATACTGACCTTACGACTTATCTTAGAAGAAAGACTAAGGAAAGGCAAACATACGTTTCTAGCATTTGTAGACTTAGAGAAAGCTTTTGACGATGTTGACTGGAATACTCTCTTCCAAATTCTAAAGGTGGCAGGGGTAAAATACAGGGAGCGAAGGGCTATTTACAATTTGTACAGAAACCAGATGGCAGTTATAAGAGTCGAGGGACATGAAAGGGAAGCAGTGGTTGGGAAGGGAGTAAAACAGGGTTGTAGCCTGTCCCCGATGTTATTCAATTTGTATATTGAGCAAGCAGTAAAGGAAACAAAAGAAAAATTCGGAGTAGGTATTAAAATCCATGGAGAAGAAATAAAAACTTTAAGGTTCGCCGATGACATTGTAATTCTGTCAGAGACAGCAAAGGACTTGGAAGAGCAGTTGAATGGAATGGATAGCGTCTTGAAAGGAGAATATAAGATGAACATCAACAAAAGCAAAACGAGGATAATGGAATGTAGTCGAATTAAGTCGGGTGATGCTGAGGGAATTAGATTAGGAAATGGGACACTTAAGGTAGTAAAAGATTTTTGCTATTTGGGAAGCAAAATAACTGATGATGGTCGAAGTAGAGAGGATATAAAATGTAGCCTGGCAATGGCAAAGAAAGCGTTTCTGAAGAAGAGAAATTTGTTAACATCGAGTATAGATTTAAGTGTCAGGATGTCACTTCTGAAAGTATTTGTATGGAGTGTAGCCATGTATGGAAGTGAAACATGGACGATAAATAGTTTGGAGAAGAAGAGAATAGAAGCTTTCGAAATGTGGTGCTACAGAAGAATTCTGAAGATTAGATGGGTAGATCACATAACTAATGAGGAGGTGTTGAATAGGATTGGGAAGAAGAGAAGGTTGTGACACAACTTGACCAGAAGAAGGGATTGGTTGGTAGGACATGTTCTGAGGCATCAAGGGATCACCAATTTAGTACTGGAAGGCAGCGTGGAGGGTAAAAATCGTAGAGGGAGACCAAGAGATGAATACACTGAGCAGATTCAGAAGGATGTAGGTTGCAGTAGGTACTGGAAGATGAAGAAGCTTGCACAGGGTAGAGTAGCATGGAGAGCTGAATCAAACCAGTCTCAGGACTGAAGACCACAACAACAACAACAACAACAACTATCAGTGATTGCAGACCGTCTAACATTCTGCGTGGTGTCTGTTTGTTCTATATCGTGTCTCCCTACCACTTTCGCGCAACGACGCTCTGAGCGTGTTTTTTAGGGAATTGACTAGTTTGAACCTGGGACCTGTTGCTGGTAAGGAGACGCCAGACCACACATGACATGTAGAGTTCAGAAGAGTTCAGTGAGAGTAGCGATGATACAACTAAATACTTAATGATTTCAGCGTCAGCTCCACTGCACTCCCTGTAAAAGAATCTTAACACTAACTAAATTTAGTGGAAGGGGTTCAAGGCTTTCCTATTTTTAGTTAGCTGGTAAAATAACGTCGAAAAAGCAGTTAAGTTTACCATTGGAAGTTTTATTCTACTCACAAAACATTGTTTATAGATTGCACTATTGATAAAAGTAAATGTTTTAATACAGGATGATAAAAACCAACTGCGTTCAACAAAAATGTGAACGAATATTCCCCGAATGGGTTTCAAAGTTCTACAGTGGATCGAAGGATGACCTATGCCATATCACATCTATAATCTGGGTTTAAATTAAGTTTCACAAAAGAGAAAACTATCAAAATGGTCTACAGTGACCCTCAATTATCTTTCATTAGTTATCTAACTTGTCGTAAATTACAGTGCCTGATGTGGCTTCTCAATAACTATATAACAGATTTTTACTTCAAGTGGCAAATGTGAACACCATGAGCTTTAATTGACGATCGACACTAGTATTACGCAAAAAGGGGGTGTAATAGATGAGAATTCTGCAGCTCTGAGAGAAGCTTTATGCGCTGTTATGCGGCATCGCGTGCGTTCATTACCTTGTCGGTGTTCTTCAGGGGGCGGCGGGCAGCACAGCTCTGCTCACCTCGCCATCTCGGAAGCAACTCTCTCCTAACTTCTCCTTACTACAATTTACGGAAGTTGGTTTAAGAAAAAACTATCTGGCTGTGTGTTCATCTGACCAGTTAGGGTCTCAATGTTAACCTTAAGCTCCGCCTACAAAAATTCTGTCTATCCAATGAGAAACGTTATACTTTTCGTGGTAGGGCAATGTTTTTAAAGTTTGCAACGTAACAGAGACGCGAAAAAATCTCACGCTAAAATTTGCAGCTGGTGTGGTCCTTTTAGCGTTATCGTAAGATCTATACTGTTCTTCTGGAGGGCTCTATCTTTTAAACATGGGCTGGGGGGTAGTCCTGACGTAACAGAGACGCGAAAAAGTCTCACGCTAAAACTTGCGGGTGGTGTGGCCCTTTTTGTGTTATCGTAAGATCTATACTGTTCTTCTGGAGGGCTCTAGCTTTTAACATGGGTTGGAGGTGGTCCTAGTGGTTAGCTGGCGACGTGGGTGTCCGTCCCTTATCGTAGGGCCTTCAGCTTAACACGGTTCTGCTCTCGGCTTCTGTTCTCGTTTCTCCCCTCGGAACTGCGTCTGTCTCACGGTGGGAAGGTATGACATGCATTTAGGCATTCTTGTGTTAGTCTGTGGTATTCCATTTGCTCACCCGTTACTCGTATTACTTTAGTTAATTTAATGTCACGATTTATTCGGAGCTATGTGACATACTACTGGATTTGCTTATCATGTCAGGGTTTTCATGGAAGGTGTTGGATTTGCCTGACACCTTACAACCGAGCGCCGCCACACAGCAGGTCTAGTCTAGAGAGACTCCCTAGCACTCGCCCCAGTTGTACAGCCGACTTTGCTAGCGATGGTTCACTGTCTACACACGCTCTCATTTGCAGGGACGACAGTTTAGCATAGCCTTCAGCTACGTCATTTGCTACGACCTAGCGAGTCGCCTTATTCGGTTACTGTAATTACTTCAAGAATGTATTCTGAACAGATAATATTGTGAATCATGTACCGTCAAGTGTGACGTTCATCGTTAACGGATTAAAGTTAAGTATCAAACTAATTACGTCCGCTTTCTGAATTCTCATTCCTTGTCATGTTCCAAACCTTACGTCAGTATAGTTCTTCCCCCCTTACGCCAGCCTGCGTGAGCTAAAACGCGTGCTTTTCGGCCTCCACCCGTAACACGGTGTTGGCTCTTCTGCTAACACAAAACATCACTCATTACGCAAATAATCGACAGCAGACTATGTTTTAACTTTGGTTTAAGAACCTTATACAACAATCCTCGAAAATTGTTGAATCTATTTTATTGCAGGTACGTGTCCGTAGGTGTTACTTAAAAGTAAACTTTATTTATAGCAAAATTTAAACTTCCATTGTTTAATTCTGGTTTTATTCGAAAATTGTTGATTTGTAACGTGAAACAGAGGGCTGTTGTAGTAAAAATAAAGAAAACCATATAAATTTAAAACATAGAGCTAGAAAACGCAGTTTCCTCAACAAAAAGGTGGAATAAAAGACAATCGCGAAGGAATAGTAACCAACCATCGCTTCAATACTTGATCGAACTTTTCCAAAACATGTTTCTGTTATCCATAAATAATCAATTATAACACGAAACCCGTGCCTTTCAGCATGATGAAGAACGTTCTGTTGAGTACAAAATAACAACAAATATTTTATATATACAGGGTGGTCCGCTTAAACGTTTCAGCGAAAAATCTCTCTGCAGCAGCAATAGATATCGAAAACCGACTTTCACGGGCATGAATGTAAGGCAGGGGTTCATGAAATATTACGAGATATTCTAAAACCTAAGCAAATATTACTTTCAACGCGAACTTACGGTTTTGCATTTTTAATAGGCATCGCGTATTGTTTCTTACGCAGTCAGCAACATGAAAAATCACAATAATAATGGCATCCGTTGCATCGCAATACGTCAGCTACATCCGGAGAAATTGCCAAGTCAACTTGCCACTTGAAGTAAACGAAACGCACCGCTGTTGCATATCCCAATATGCAAGCGTGAACCCCACGTTGCTCGTAATCGCGATGTGACTGACATGCTACGAGCAACAAGCGCTGTACTTATTGCTACTTACACTATCAATTGGTGGACTGGGAACAATACAGACGTCCACTTACACAAGTACATTTAACTACCATTAACCATCTGTTATATTCTTGATCAGTCATTAATTATGTTTACCCTGGCAGCTGATGTTTGGGTTTTCGTTACCGTTACGTCCATTCTAGTACTGTAGTAAAGATCAACAAAGCATGGTTTTCCAGTTCACTTAATAACAGTGTAAACAGCAATAAGTACATCGATGGCTGCATCGTACTAAGTCAATCAGATCGCGAATCGAGCAACAAGGCTTTCACACATGCATATCGGGTTGTGCAATAGCGGCGCGATTCGTTTATTTTAAGCGCCAACTTCGCTTTTCAATTTCTCGGGATGCAATTGGCGTATCACGATCCAACCGAAGCCATTCTTTTTGTGATTTTTCATGTGATTGATTGCATAAGAAATACATGCTGTCCACTTAAAAAAACGTGGGTTTGTGTTGAAAATAATATTTACTTAGGTTTTAGAAAGTCTCCTAGTATTTATTTTCATGAGCCGTTGCCTTACTTTCATACCTGTGAAAGTCGTTTTTCAATATTTATTGTTATTCCAGAGATATTTGTGTTGAAACATTTAAGTGGACCACTGTATCTGCGCTTGTGTCAAAAGTAACTGTTTTGGTTACATAAAAGCGCAGAACAGCTACTTTTCATTACTTATACACACATCGAAAAATGTTTTGCATCACCCTGGTTGCAGGAACTCCTGGAGAGAGACGTTGACAGTGGATATTGTATCACAGACACAGTCCCTTTGACTGTTCAGAGATGTCAGTAAAGCCGCCCAAGATGTAAACAACCATGCATCAACAGCGCCTATTAGACGGAGGGGGTCCGACAGCCAATCAGTTCCAGTCATTCCACCAGGAAGGAGGTACACGTTTCGTGTTGTCTGTAGTTCAAACATGCCTCGAGGGTCAAACCCGCGTTTCTATAGCGTCCGCATTTTTACTTTGTGCCAGGAAGGACTCTCAACAAGGGAAGTGTCCAGGCGTCTCGGAGTGAACCAAAGCAATGTTCGGACATGGAGGAGATACAGAGAGATAGGAACTGTCGATGATATGCCTCGCTCAGGCCGCCCAAGGGCTACTGCTACACTGGATGACCGCTACCTACGAATTATGGCTCGGAGGAACCCTGACAGCAGAGCCATTACATTGAATAACACTTTTCGTGCAGCCACAGGACATTGTGTTACGACTCAAGCTGTGCGAAATATGCTGCATGATGCGCAACTTCACTCCCAACATCCATGGCGCGGTCCATCTTTGCAACCACGACACCATGCATTGCGGTACAGATGGGCCCAACAACATGCCGAGTGGACCGCTCAGGATTGAAATCACGTTCTCTTCACTGTTGAGTATAGCATATGCGTTCAACCAGACAGTCGTCGGAGACGTGTTTGGAGGTAACCCGGTTAGGCTGAAGCCTTAGACACTGTCCAGCGAGTGCAGCAAGGTGGAGGTTCGCTGCTGTTTTGGGGTGGCAATATGTGGGTTCGACGTACGCTGCTGGTGGTCATGAAAGGTGCCGTAAAGGTTGTACGATACGTGAATGCCATTCTCAGACCGATAGTGAAACCATATCGGCAGCATATTGGCGAGGCATTCGTCTTCATGGACGACAATTCGCGCCCCCGTCGTGCACATCTTGTGAATGACTCCCTTCAGGACAACGACATCTCTCGACTAGAGTGGCCAGCATGTTCTCCAGACATGAACCCTATCGCACAATCCTGGGATGGATTGAAAAGGGCTGTTTATGGATGACATGACCTACCAACCACTCTGAGGGAGCTACGCTATCGAGGAGTGGGACAATTTGGACCAACAGAGCCTTAATTAACTTGTGGATAGTATGCCACGACGTATACAGGCATGCCTCAATGCAAGAGGACGTGCTAATGGGTATTAGAGGTACCGGTGTGTACAGAAATCTGGACCTCCACCTCTGAAGATCTCGCTGTATGTTGGTACAACATGCAATGTGTGGTTTTCATAAGAAATAAAAAGGGCGGAAATGATGTTTATGTTGATCTCTATTCCAATTTTCTGCACGGGTTCCGGAACTCTCGGAACTGAGGTGATGCAAAACTTTTTTTTGATTTGTGTAAAATGCAAGTTATATTCTATACGGTATAGACAAGGTATAAAATAAAAAAAGGACGAATATAGAATGATGTGCGGCTTCAGTTATGTGCAAAACAAACTACTAAACAAACAAACAAACAAAAAAGAAAGGAAGTCGTCGGTTCCCAGTTTCTCTCTTACTCATGCATTTACACTGAAGTGACAAAAGTCATGTGAGATCTTCTAATATTCTGTCGGACCTCCTTTTGCCTGGCGCAGCGCGCCACTTCGACGTGGAATGGACTCATCACGTCGTTGGAAGTCCCCTGCAGAAATACTGGGCCATGTTGCCTCTATAGCCGTCCAAAATTGCGAAAATATTTGCGGCGCAGGATAATGTGCACAAACTGACGTCTCGATTACGTCTCATAAACGTTCGGTGGGATTCATGTCGTGTGATCTGAGGCACCAAATCATTTGCTCGAACTCTCCTGTTTTCTTCAAACTAATGGCAAACAAGCCCGCCCGGTTGGCGGTGCGGTCTAAACCATGGCTTTCCAGGCGGGAAGGAGCGCCTGGTCCCCAGTACGAATCCACCCGGCGGATTTGTGTCGGAGTCCGGTGAACCTGCCAGTCTGTGGATGGTTTTTAGGCGGTTTTCCATCTGCCTCGACGAATGTGGGGTGGTTCCCCTTATTCCGCCTCAGTTACACCATGTCGGCAATTGCTGCGCAAACAAGTTCTCCACTTACGCTTACACCACCATTACTCTACCATGCAAACATAGGGGTTACACTCGTCTGGTGTGAGACGTTCCCTGAGGGGTCCACCGGGGGGCCGAACCGCACAATAGCCCTGGGTTCGGTGTGGGGCGGCGGAGGGGTGAAGTGGACTGCGGTAGTCGTCGAAGGGGTTGTGAACTACTGCGGCGGCGGCGGGGACGGAGCCTCTCCGTCGTTTCTAGGTCCCTGGTTAACATACAATACAATACATACAATGGCAAACAATTGTTGCTCGCTGACATGGCGCGGTGTCATCCATAAAAATTCCTTCGTTGTTTGGGAACATGAATTTTATGAATGGCTGCAAATAGTCTCCAAGTAGCCAGACATAACCATCAGTGATGTGTTCAGTTGGACCAGAGGAACCAGTCCATTCCATGTAAACACAGCCGACACCAGCAGCTTGCACAGTGCCTTGTTCACAACATGGGCCCTTGGCTTAGTGGCGTCTGCGCCACACTCGACTCCTACCATCACCTCTTACCAACTGAAATTGGGACCCATCTGACACGGCCACAGTTTTCCAGTCGTCCGTTACCAACCACATTAACGTCAAATTTCGCCGTCCTAATGCTATTTCACGCAGTGTTGTTTCTCCACTACCAGTGACAACGGTACGCGAACTCCGCTGCTGTCGGTCCCTAATGACGGCCGTCGGCCACTGCGTTGTCCGTGGTGAGAAGTAATGCCCGAAATTTGGTACTCTCTGCACACTCTCGACACTGTGAATCTCAAAATATTGAATTCTCTAACGATTTGCGAAATCGAATGTCCCACGCGTCTAGGTCCAACTGCCATTCCGCGTTCAAATTCTGTTCATTCCCATATTGTGCCGATAATCACATCGGAAATCTTTTCACATGAGTCACCTGAGTACAAATGACAGCTCCGACAATGCACTGCCCTTTTATACTCTTGTAGGCGACACTACCGCCATCTGTACATGTGGATATTGCTATCCCGTGACTTATCATCGCACTGTAGATTTGACTGTGGAATGCAGACTGTGGATCGACGTACAGTCCCTCTCAGACAGGCAGCTCTGCTTTAAACGGACGTTTCGTGAAGCGCCTCGTTAAACCATAACGGCTGCATCGTCGTAAAATTTTTGCAGGTGTCGATAAACACGGTATCAGTCCATTGGCGAAGCTGTTTAGACAGCTCGGAAAATTGCCGGCAGAGCTTACGACGCATCTCAGGCCAGACGCCTGCCTATTCAAAACAACTGCCGGCGGCCACGCCACATCACACAGCGGAATCTGCCGCTGGCTGTGTGCGGAAAACATGGCGCCTAGCGTGACCGGCTGCTAACTGGCGGTTTCCTCTTCCTTGAACTCACTCTGCCAAGTACTGTTGCGGTACACTCGCTTCTGTCCTCCATCTACGTCACAACCCTGCAGTTCACACCTGAGAGCCTTCCAGAGCGTTCGAACCACCTACCGATTATTTCTCTACCTTTCCACTCCGTAGCAGGGAGTGGAAAAATTAACACTTAATTCTTTCCGCACGAGCTTTCTTATCTCACATTTTATGACGATGATCATTTCTCCGCATGCAAGTTGGCGACAATAAAATACACTGACGGCAAAAAAAAAAAAAAAATCGCAACACCAAAAAGGAGTTGTGCGACATAAACGAGAGTTGTTGGCGTGTGTCTACATCTGAAAATGATGTCTATTCAAAGTTCGTAAATTAAGGTTCGCGTAAGAGTGGCGCTACTAGCGCTGCTATAAGCATGCAACTCAGATTTCCTTTTAATAACTGCGTAATTAGACTTTTTAGGCTTTTATGTTGGCAACGCCACGTAGCGCTCTGTATGAAAATCACTGACTGTGCTGTGTGCAGTCTGTGGCTGGTTTGCGTTGTTGGAATATTTGCTATTGTAGTGTTGGGCAGTTCGATGTGAGCAGCGCTTAGCGTTGTGCAGTTGGAGGTGAGCCGCCAGCAGGGGTGGGTGTGGGAAGAGAGATGCCAGAGTTTTGAGAGCGGACGATCTGGACGTGTGTCCGTCAGAAAAAGAAAATTTGTAAGATTGGATGTCACGAACTGTGATATATATAATGACTTTTGAACACTATTAAGGTAAATACATTGTTTGTTCTCCATCAAAATCTTTCATTTTACTATGCATATTAGTAGTTAGTGCCTTCAGTAGTTAGGATCTTTTAATTAACAGGCAGTATTGGCGCTTGCTGTATTGCAGTAGTTCGAGTAACGAAGATTTTTGTGAGATAAGTGATTCATGAAAGGTATAGGTTATTGTTAGTCAGGGCTATTCTATTGTAACTGAAAGTCAGATTGCGTTGAGCTTAAAAAAAAGTGTGTCGCAGTTTAGTTTTGATCAGAATAAGTAAAGAGGGAAATGTCTGAGTACGTTCAGTTTTGCTCAGCTGTTTGAAAATCAAATAACGTAGAGGATTTCCAGCACTGTCATTCACAAATTTTTCTAAGGGGATGTTTCAATTGCCATAACGGTCGTGAGTGTTAGACTTTCAATGTGGTGAGTTGATGTTAGTGAGGAATACCTTTAGGGCGACAAAGACGTCATTATGAACACCTCTGAGTTTCAACAAGGTAGTGTAAGTGTAATAGGGCTATGAGAAGCTGCATGTTCCTTCTGCTATGCTGCAGACACATTTGGCAGGAATATGGCCACTGTACGTGATTACTGGCAACAGTGGTCAAGAGAATATACAGTCGCAATCACACCAGGCTCCAGACGGTCACGTAGTAGAGTTGGTCAACACGATTCTTTTTCCCGATTCGATTCCTACGATTCAACCTCACATTGCGAATCGATTCCTACGATTCGTTCACGATTCATTCTAGTCTGCGAAGGCACGATTCTTATGGAATGCAAAAAGTTGCACATCTTACTCACAGATGGCTGGACATGTCTGAAATTGTCAATGGGGTTAGAATCGAACTGTGTCATGATAAGATATGCCAGAAATAGTTTATTTATGAGTAAACATGCAAATGATGAAAGGTCACGTTTGATTTGATTACATCTATTGTTTTATTACAGTATGTCAGGAGGAGTCGATTTGTGCGAAAGGTGGTGCAAAATGACGTGGTATGCCAGTTTGGTTGTGTGGCTTGAACGTATCTAACTACAGACGTCTGTTTTATAGTAGCAAAATCTAGCAGTGAGGCAGACGTGGTTTGGCTCGTATCATCCTATGTTTTTCTGTGCTAAGATGTCTTTCCAAGTCCACGTCACCCCTGTAATTCATAACGCAGCTGACAGCCCTCCCACACAGCAAATTTAGCTTAACTTTCATTTCTTCTAAATACAAAGCATAGGTATTTTGCTTTTAATTTGTCTGAGAACTTGCCGCTGTCACTACTATTTGCATGAGAAGACGACATTCTTCTAAACAGTAGGATTCAATCGTATACAGCGACATTACTTCACTAAAATTTAATATGAATCTGAACACGATAACATTCGAAAACCCGAAATTGAAATTATTAATTAAAAAGCTTTTGTTTAAAGGTGGTATTACACGACGATAAGAGGTACGTATTTATTCATCATACTTGGATTTATAGATTTTAATCGTGTGTATTGGGAGCTGTGTACTCGCTGTATATCGTTTCTGTCATCACTAGTTCGTGTATTACTCGTGCAAACTAAGCTGACGTCGGCGCGGTGGCTGATGGTAGCGATAGTAAATGGGAAATGCCTTTACGCTCGTTCCCGTCAGCCACCGCCAAGTGCCAGCTTGGTTTTCACGAGTAATATTACGGCCCACGAACTTCGTTTGTTCGTTCCGAGCTTTCTTTGTACACACGCATCCTTCACTTGACGGCCATCTGGCGGTGGTAATCATTCGGCACGACTCGACATGATTCGGAAGTTGCCTTCGAAGCATAGCGTACTAAGAATCGATGAATCGTTGGAACTTGCAATCGTCACGACTCGGAAATACGCAATCGTTCTTATGATTCTTTTGAACGACGATTCGTTCGTATCACGATTCGATTCTTACGATTCTTTATTTAGAATCGTTCAAATGAACGACTCATTCACGAATCGCCACAACTCTATCACGCAGCGTTTCTGAGAATGAAGACCATCGTGTTCGCCGTATAGCTCTGGTGCGTCGTGCTGCATCTGCAATAGCAATTTGAACAACAGTTGGTACCACAGTGATACAACGAATTGTTCCCTGTCACACATCAGTTACTTTAAGGACAGTTCCGAGACAGATGGCCTGCATTCCAATGACCCCAAACCACCGCCATTTGTGGTTTTAAGCGAGAGCTCACTGAAGGGCAGGGTAGAGGTCCGTTGTGTTTTCTGATGGAAGTTGGTTCTGCTTCGGTGTCAGTGATGGCCGATGTTGGTTAGAAGGAGTGCAGCTGTGGAACTGCAACCAGCCTGTCTGCGTGCTAGACACACTGCACTCACGCCTGGAGTTATGGTCTCGTTTACGATTTCGTATGACAGCAGGAGCACTCTCGTGGCTGTCCCACGCACTCAGACCGTAAATTTGTACGTCAGTCTGGTGATTCGACCTGTTGTGTTGCCTTCATGAACAGTATTCCAGGGAGCGTTTTCCAACAGGATAGCGCTCGCCCATACACCATTGTTGTAACCCAATACAGTGTCGACGTGCTGCCTTGGTCTGCTCCACCACCAGATATGTTTCCAATCGAGCACATATGAGACATCACCGTACGACAACTCCAGCGTTATCCACAACCAGCATTAACCGTCCCTGCATTGACAGATCAAATACAACAGGGTATCAAACTGTCATTCGACACCCGTAACAACACAATCCGTTCACGTTTACATATTCTGGCGCTTACATCGATAATTAATCTACCAGCATTTCATATCTTCAATTATCTCCTTACACCAATCTGTGATGTTGCAATGTGAATCTCTTACATATGTTTCGTAGATAAAAGTGTTGTGTCGGTATCTGGGCCGACACCGTGAAGTGGAGATGGCTGAAAAGGCAAGCTAGACTAACGCAGACGGGCGTGAAGTACTGGAACAGGATACGTAATTAATGTTAGGAAGAAAAGTACGGAGCAGGTTTAATACTTAACTTTAATATCATTGTGGTACATCGATCTTGACGATACACAGGAGACTTTAAGTTCAATCACTGTATGGCTAATGCGCCTTGCTAGTTCGTAGCCATTAACTTAGCTGATGGCTATTCTGTCTCTCGGCTAATGAGAGAGAAAGGCTTCGTACATCTGGTCGGTAGCTAGGTTCTCGTACAACTGGGCGGTAGCTAGGTTCTCGTACAACTGGGGCGAGTGCTCTCTCGTATCACGAGACCTGCCTTGGTGGTGGCGCTAGGTCTGCGATTACACAGTGGCGACACGCGGGTCCGACATGTACTAAATGGACCGCGGCCGATTTAAGCTACCACCTAGCAAGTGTGGTGTCTGGCGGTGACACCACAAAAAGTATTCCCGAAATCTTCATTACAAAATCTTAAGCATGGCTGCGAATCAGCAACTGTATAAATCTGGAGAGGTTGTAAAAATCAGCCAACCAGTTGCAAAACAAAGGTTTGTTATCACAAGCTCCGACATTGTCGCGAATAAAACAGTGACTCGTATATACAATAAATTTCCTTAAATTTACGACTATGGTCATAAACGTTTTGTTAACAGATTACCGGTTTCGGTCTATGATGACCATCATCAGATCTGTCCTATAAAAACAAAGTCCTAACGTACTGCAGCCATAGTGGCATCGTCAAATGCCAGATGCATTTGTGGTGTCATTGTGACGGTGTTTTTGTTGCGATGCAGCTCCCCAAGCTTCGGGGATTTTCGTTAATTGTACTCGCTCGTGTAGCATATTGATGTTGAAGTCGTAAGTGTGGTAGGGGGACAGCATTAGGACTTTGTTTTTATAAAATCGGTAATCTGTTAACAACAAGTTTGTGACCATAGACGTAAATTAAAGGAAACTTATAGGTTCATTAGCCTTTGATCTAGGTTTCGATATTTCTAAAAATATCTTCTTCTGAAGGAGTGGGCCTTGTTATATCACATGTAATCTACCACCATGTGATGTAACAAGGCCCACTGCTTCTGAAGCCGATATTTTTAGAAATATCGAAAAATAGATCAATGGCTAGTAAACCTGTGTTTTGCAACTGGCTAACTGATTTTTTCAACCTCTTCAAGTTTAATTTCTCTACATTAATTATTCGTTTGTGTTGCAGTTTTTTTCCGCCAGTGTAGTTTTACATTCACCGCAGAAAGTTGATGACAGAAATTTCGTGAAAAGTTCTCGCTGAAACGAAAAACGTCTTTGTTTCAATGACTGTCATTCCGATTCGTGTATCATATCCGTAACACTCTCTCCCCTATTTCGCGATAATGCAAGGCGAGCTGTCCTTCTTCGAATTTTGTCTATGTCCTCTGTCAATCGTATCTGCTAAGGATCCCATAACACGCGGAAATACTATACCGGACGACGAACAAGAGTGGTGTAGCCAGTCTCCTTACTAGACCTGTTGTATATTCTGTCTGTTCTACCAATACAACGCAGTCTTTGGTTTGCCTCCCCCACAACATTACCTACATGAAGTTCCAATTTAAGTTCTTCATAATGTACACTAAGATACAGTTAAACTTTTAATGAGCCACTGTTTACCGTTAATGTTCAGAGAACTGCTGTTCACATGATAGTATCTGCTTAGTAGTTATTTTCTTTGCTGTATGTAGAACTTCGTTCGCAATAAACCGATATTTTTGTTTTGTTTTGCAGCTATAAACCACATTATCCTACAGAAAATCTCATTTAGGTGACCCTTTAAATAATATATACCGTCAGTTATTTGCGCCTCTAATTTGTGGTGTCATTGTGACGGTGTTTTTGTTGCGATACAGCTCCCCAAGCTTCGGGGAATTTCGTTAATTGCACTCGCTCGTGTAGCATTTTGATGTTGAAGTAAGTGTGGTAGGGAGACGGCATCCACAACTACAGAACCCCAGCCGATTTTGGCATAACGTCTCAGTGGGACACTAATGGTTCAGCCTCGCTATAAAACGGTTAAATTTCAATATATAGTACCGAAGTCATTTTGTTAATTGGTTTTGATCTTCTGGTGACTTTACTAGATATTAAATGACAGCATCATCTGGAAACACTGTAAGAGGGCTTCTCAGATTGTCTCCTAAGTCCTTTATATAAATTGTTGAGGGCCTATAACACTTTCTTGGGTAATGCTGGATATCACATCTATTTTACTCGATTGTTTTCCGTCGACTACTACGTCCTGTGAACTTTCTGACAGGAAATCCAGTGATATCCCATAGGCACTCCATGTGATTAGAAACATCCGGTGAGGAACAGTTTCAAAGGACTTTTGGAAATCTAGAATTAAGAATAGATACGAGATCCCGTGTTGCTAACGCTCACTACTTCGTGCGAATAAAGAACTACCCGTGTTTCACAGAATCTGTGCTGACTGTATGTCAACATATCATTTTCTCGAGGTAATTCGTAATGTTCGAACACAGTAAATCCTATTGCAAATAGACGTCAGTAATATTGGTTTGTATTTCAGCGGATTACTGCTATTTCCTTTCTTTCTAAGTATTGGTGTGACCGTGCAACTTTCCAGTCTTTTGGTACGGATATTCCGCCGAGCGAGCGGTTAGATATGATTCGTAAGTATGGGGCAATTGTTTCAGCATATTCTGAAACAGATCTAAGGTTCGTAAGAATATTAAGCTACTTCGCTGTAGCAAAGCTATCTACTTCTAAGTTACTCATGTTGGCAGTTGTTTTTGATTCGAATTCTGGCATATATACTTCGTCTTCCTTTGTGAAGGAATTTCGGAAAGCTATGTTTAATAGCTCCACTTTAGTGCCGCTGTTGTAGGTAATATTACTATTGATATGGCAAATTGAATGTACTGATTGTGCCTTGCCGTTGGTGTACTTTACATACGGCCAGAATCCCTTTGGATGTTCTGTCAGATTTCGAGACAGAATTTCGTTCTGAAAGCTTGTAAAACCATCTCGCAGTGAAGACAGCGCTAAGCTTCGAGCTTCAGTAAAATATCGCCAATCTTAGAGATTTTGTGTTCTTTTAAATTTCGCATGACTTTCTCGCAGCTTCTGTAACAGTGTTCTGACTTGTTTTGTGTTACATGGGAATCAGTACCACCTTTTCTTAATTTATTCGGTATAAATCTCTCAACTGTTTCAGACACTATTTGTTTGGTTTCGAGCCTATTCTGCTCAAGAGAAAAATAGCGATAACTCAAAAATGCATCTGCCGAATGCAACGAAATTTAGCCGAGTTGTAGAACACATTACTTGACATAAACAATAAAGGGAACCATATTTACATATAAAGGACTGATGTCAGAACTTAAAACGTGATTGGAGTGCACGAAATCTATTGTTTGAATCCGGTGGGGCACAAATAACGCCAAGACAGTAACCAGTTTAACATAATATAGAAATTTCATGCTGATAAGGATGTCTACATTTTCGATAGAGCTTGAATGAGAAAAAGTTCTTATAATGACAATGTCCAAAGTGCACCGTTCAGTGTAACGCAATGGTAAAACATTCGGAAGGACGGCGCCGGCCCGAGTGGCCGAGCGGTTCTAGGCGCTTCAGTCTGGAACCGCGCGACCGCTGCGGTCGCAGGTTCGAATCCTGCCTCGGGCATGGATGTGTGTGATGTCCTTAGGTTAGTTAGGTTTAAGTAGTTCTAAGCTCTAGGGGACTGATGACCTCAGAAGTTAAGTCCCATAGTGCTCAGAGCCATTTTTTGGAAGGACGGCGATTCTCATTCAGATTTTCTGCGTTTTGCCTATGATAAATGCTGGGATGGTTACTTTGAAAACTTCATGACCTAATTCTTTCCCCAATTCGAACTTGCGCTCCGTCTCTAAAACCTCTGTCTCAGCGGGACGTAACATCTTTACTTTCGTACTTGTTCTCCTTCGTTCTGCAGGGAACGGGCCGTGCTGTGAATGCAAGAAACACGTATAGAAATGTTTCCGTGTGTAATGGATTAGCAGCTGGACGTGGGCAGAAAAGGTCAAGAGTGTGATAAATTCAAAAAGTTGATTTTAAAATTAACCGCCGCTTACACAGTTTGTTAAATATGATCACCGGAGTGGTCGACGAGACGCTGTACAACGCCAGATTTGAAGCCTGGTGAAGAAAATTGGAACTAACTTTTTTCCACCGTAAATCGGCTCTGCATTAACGCATTAGCATATTTACCAAGTTTGGCCGCCACACGATTATTACCGCCCTCGCTGGACCTCCCTGCGTAGCTGCACTTTAATTACAAACACCCCGCAGGAACAAGACTACTAAATATATTGCAGAGTGAGTACTAGAACGAAAGGGAAAAGTCGCGTGTGGTTAGCCGTGCCACAAAGTGCACATTAGTAATGGGCGCGCAGAGAGCAACCTGTCTTGGCGTCGAGGGCTAAATGGAAATCAATTAGTCTTGCTGTCTGGGTGACCGCTGCATCGAATATAAAAAGAACAAAACGGTAATTGTGGGAGAAAACAAGAATGTGCAGACGGAAAAGCTTGACATTTCTTCGAAAACTATTTCTTTTAGGGGATGAATATTCGTTTAGAAATTAATTAAGGCATGAGCGAGAATAATTATCGGTTCCTATTGGACTTTGTACAACATAAATTAACGAAGCAAGACACAGTGATGAGAAAAACAGTTACTTCTTCTGAGTATTTATCGTCTACTCTCTGATTACGTGCCACTGGTTTATCGAACTCTGTCAAGAAACTATACTTTTGGTATGTAAACGGCCTCACTGTTAACACCACTTCTCTTCGAGGTCTCAGAGATCTATCTTTCTCGAGAGTACTGTGAATACTTTCTTTTCTTTTAATTCTGTCTACCGTTGACTGTGGTCTGTACTGTTTTGTTGTACAGCATATTTAGCTTAATGCTGTACCACGACCGTTCCTGTTATGCTGCCGAGAAGTCTTGGCTTCAGTTCAAGCTATTCAGTTAAACCAATTCTATGTATCAAGTTGCTAAGTTCGCCCTCTAGAAATTTCTAGAACATTCCAGAGTATTCGAGAACATTCCAGAACATACGAGAGCATTCCATAACATTCCAGAATATGTTTTCTTCTCGAAAGTACTTCGTCATCGCTCCGGGGGATCTGTGGATGGCACTGCAGCAGCAGACGCATTCACATGTTCAAAGCACACGTGAGAGCGGTCGCTTCGACTTCTGTCGGCATCATTTGTGTAACATCGTGTGCGCTTTCGCCCACAGGGTATAGACTCAGTTTCGTGCAAAGTACACCAGTCAGGTGGGGTAGCGAGTTCAGGTAGTCTGCGTTACTTCGCTTACCCTTGTTGCCCGCGAAAAGGACAGAACAATGAGACACTATGGGACCGGGAGGGTAGCAACTTTATACTGCGATTTGTTTTGCTGTGCAAGCATTCCAGATAATAAGCGCTATGTGATAATTGTCTCATCACCGACTCCATTGGAATGAGTACGAACTAGGTAACAAGTATGCCGGTACAGAGTCGCAAATATGGGGAAAAGGTAGAATCGTATGAAATTAGCAGCGCTGAGTCCCACAGCCCCGTGGTTATTGGCTGCCTAATTGGAAGATACACTCTTAGACAAAAATAAACAACAACGTAGGCCTTACAAACGACAGGCACTTCCACTACTTTTCACTTAGCGATGATAAATTGCCAAACTTCAGGAATCCATACAGGTCAATAGAACCGGAAGAGAAGTTTATTCATCTCAAGTGGGATGTAATGGGATTAGTTAAAGTATAACATAGCGTTCTGTACCAACTTAACCAATATATTTTATAAATATGTGCGTGCCGCTAAAACTTGGAAACGAGTTCCGGTAGAATCAAAGGAGTTACATTGTGTGGTAGCCCTCTATCACACATCTATGAAGAAGGTTCCCGTTTTTACCTGAAAGGCGTGCTTTCGAAGATATAAGGGCTGGAGAGTTTCGCCCTCTAGAAATTTCTAGAACATTCCAGAGTATTCGAGAACATTCCAGAACATACGAGAGCATTCCATAACATTCCGGAATACGTTCTTCAATGCTCCGGGATGTTCGTAAATGGTCTGGAACATTCGAGAAGATTGTCCGCAGCTCGTGGTCGTGCGGTAGCGTTCTCGCTTCCCACGCCCGGGTTCGATTCCCGGCGGGGTCAGGGATTTTCTCTGCCTCGTGATGACTGGGTGTTGTGTGATGTCCTTAGGTTAGTTAGGTTTAAGTAGTTCTAAATTCTACGGGACTGATGACCATAGATGTTAAGTCCCATAGTGCTCAGAACCATTCGAGAAGCGCACCACAAAGGAATTATCCGAACTAGACGGAAGTCAGTAGATTTAATGTACATGTACAAACAAACAGTTGATTACAAAATGGCTCTGAGCACTATGAGACTTAACATCTGAGATCATCTGTCCCCCAGAACTTAGAACTACTTAAACCTTCTAACCTAAAGATATCACACACATCCATGCACGAGGCGGGATTCGAACCTGCGACCGTAGTGGCCACGCGCTGATTACAATTTCAGAAAAATTGTGTTAATCATTTAAGATAAAGAGCTTCAAAAATGGAGCAATTCAATAATATACAGAGTTGTTGGACATTAAGCTGAGGGATATTGTGACAGATTCTGTCCAACTGGAGCGTTAGATCGTCAAAATGAAAACCTGGTAGGAGGGCCCTGTCCATAATGCTCCAAATGTTCTCAACTGGGGAGAGACCCGAGACTTTGCTGGTCAAGCTAGGATTTGGCAAGCACGAAGGCAAGCAGTAGGCTTTATCGTGCTGAGATGTAAGCCCAGGGTGTCTTGTCATGAAGGCAACAAAACGGCGCTGTAGAATATCCTCGACTCGATGTATCGCTGTGCTGTAAGACTGCCGCGAATGACAACCATCAATCCTGTCTGGCCATATGGTGGCCGACAGTCAGACTGGTATTCCACTGCACTCTGGGGCGTCTCCAAACACCTCTTCGCTGGTCACCTGGGCTCAGTTAGAAACCGAACAAACACGGAAGGCAATTATACTCCCATCAATGAGATTCCAGGCCGAGTGTGCCCGACACCGCTCCCCCTTTTGTGAGCCGCTGATAATGGTTCTTGTGGTTACTGATGCACTAGTTCCACCTCGGATGAATCATCATAATGAATCTGGGGCTCTGAGTGCCTCTCTGTTGATTGCCCGGTCCTCAAGTGCTGTCAAGGCTGACCGCTACCTTTTTGACACTGTGTTCGGCCATGGTTCACCCTTTCCTGCCAACATCGACGAATAGTGGCATCGCTCCTATTAGGATGTCGAACGATTTTCCGAGTTCTCCAGCTGGCTTCACTGAAAAGTTGACATCCGTGAGTGTTTTCGGAAGTCTGTCAGCGGATCATAGTTACTGTCCACCTGCGTATGTGGAATGAAATTCGCAAAGACTTTTATGCCCTAGTATCCACATGACCCCTGTTCACTGTCCTTGCCAGCTGCGCCGCGAAATTGCTCTGCTGCATCAAAAATTCATTTTGCGTTCTGCGTTTTCCATTTTTCGTCGATACCCGTATGAATACCAATTTGCATATCTCTTTCGTGGTGAGTCTTTTCTGCAGAGTGTATTTCCTTCTCCGCTCTCAGTACCGCTTTTTCTTCGCAAAATGTTTGCTGTGTCTAAGTTGATTAGTGCCTGTAGAGTTTAGCGTCAAGTTTATATTGTTGATAGCGGTGAAAGAGAGAAGGAAGAGGGCTATGCCGAGTTCTGACACGTGCGAAGGTGGTTTGATAAGTCTGCTAAATCTCCATGGAAGAATGGAATATATTTATTGTGTCTTCATGGTTGATAAGCTTGATTATTCCAAGGATTGTATTAGGAATTTCTCCAATGTACAGCTTACAGTTCATTCTTGACAGACGTCTGAATTGGGCAGTGTGTCGACTGGAATTAAAAATGGAGAAAACCGAGTTTCATGCTGTCATTAAACGTTTTCATTTGAAGGGTGGACTGCCACATAAATCAAAACAGAGCTGTATTAAGTTCACGCGGACTCCGCACCATAACTGAAGACCGTTTACTTTTGAATTAATGAATTTAAATGTGGTGGCGCAAGCACCAAAGACAAAGAGTGCTCAGGCCGTCCAATTGAGATCACCACAGCAAAAACCACTGACAAAATAAATGATACGGTATTCAAGACGACCAATTAAAGATTAGTGAGATTGCTGAGGCTCTAGGCATCTCTACTGAGCGAGTTTATAATATACTGCACGGAGAATTGGTAGTGAAGAAGCTGTATGCGAGGTGGGTGCCGCGATAGACGTTTTATTGAAACTCTAACATATAACATGAAGTCTGAAGGATAATACCTCTGTGGTTCAGGCATTCACTCTGATATTCATGTCTGTTTCCCTCTTATAATTCGGCATATCTGCGCTACATTCCATACTTCAGTTATACACTACTGCACATTAAAATTTCTACACCAAGAAGAAATGCAAATGATAAACGGATATCCATTGGACAAATATATTATACTAGAACTGTCATGTGATTACATTTTCACGCAATTTGGGTGCATAGATCCTGAGAAATCAGTACCCAGAACAACCACCTCTGGCCGTAATAACAGCCTTGATACGCCTGGGCATTGAGTCAAACACAGCTTGGATGGCGTGTACAGGTACAGCTGCCCATGCAGCTTCAACACCGTAACACAGTTCATCAAGAGTAGTGACTGGCGTATTGTGATGAGTCAGTTGCTCGGCCACCATTGATCAGACGTTTTCACTTGGTGAGAGATCTGGAGAATGTTCTGGCCAGGGCAGCAATGAACATTTTCTGTATCCAGAAAAGCCCGTACAGAACCTGCAACATGCGGTCGTGCATTATCCTACTGAAATGTAGGGTTTCGCAGGGATCGAATGAAGGGTAGAGCCATGGGTCGTAACACATCTGAAATGTAACGTCCACTGTTCAAAATACCGTCAATGCGAACAAGAGGTGACCGAGACGTGTAACCAATGGCACCCCATACCATCACGCCGGGTAATACGCCACTATGACGATGACGAATTCACGCTTCCAATGTGCGTTCACCGCGATGTCGCCAAACACGGATGCGACCATCATGATGCTGTAAACAGAACCTGGATTCGTCCGAAAAAATGACGTTTTGCCCAGGTTCGTCGTTGAGTACACCTGTCTGTGATGCAGCGTTAAGGGTAACAGCAGCCATGGTCTCCGAGCTGATAGTCCATGCTGCTGCAAACGTCGTCGAACTGTTCGTGCAGATTGTTGTTGTCATGCAAACGTCCGCATCTCTTGACTCAGGGATGGAGACGTGGCTGCACGATCCGTTACAGCCATGCGGATAAGATGCCTGTCATCTCGACTGCTAATGATACGAGACCGTTGGGATCCAGTCTACTTTTCGCTGCCAATATGGTCTGTACAGAGCTACTGAATAAAGCAGATTAATTGACTTAACACAACAACAAATTATGTAATTTTCATTTATTGTCCCGTCAGTTGCACATTTTTAATTAGACTACATGTTTCTATCACTCTGGATCATCTTCAGGTCCAAGTAGTTGCGTCAGCAACCTGTCTTGTCTATTCAGAACTATGTATCAGAGTACTCTGATATGTGATTCTTAGTAGACAAGACGGATTGCTGACGCAACTACTTAGATCAGAATACTCTGATATGTGGTTCTGAATAGACAAGTCCGGTCGTTATGTAATTGCTTCGATCTGAAGGTGATGCAGAGTGATCGAAACACGTAATTAAAAATATGCATCTGAGACGGGACAACAAATAAGAGTTATTATCTAGGCAGTTGTTGAATCTCTCAAGGCGATTATGTCGACTATAGTGACGACACATTGAACTGCGGTGCGGGACCGGCGCCGCTCGACCGTCCATCCTCTCGGCTTCCCGCGTCCTCCCCCTCCCCTGCCCCCTCCCCAGTTCCCTTTCCGCCCAGAGCTGGCCTGCCGCCCACGTGCCGCAGATTTATGTAATCACCCCGCGGTGAGCGGTGAGCGCAGCCTTGGCCTTCCTCCGTGTACACATGTATCCCACGCCTCCACAGCCCTGCCCTGTCGCCGACCTTGGTAGCAGGCTTGCACGTCACTGGTTTGCCGCCCTCTACGTTCATACTGCCTCACCATTCAGTCTCAGATAAATGTTTCGTATCGAACTACCGAATGAATGCATGCTTCAGCCGATCTTTATGCCAGCTCTATTTTCCGTTGACACCCCTCCAACTCTGTGTAACGTTCGGAACAAGAAGGTCACAGTTGAGGGCTATAGCGTCAGTTGTCCCACAAGGATCAGTATTTGGTCCATTTTTCGTTACACACTGACGGAAAGAAAAATCGCAACACCAAAAAAATAATAACTGTACAATAGTGAAATTTTGGAAATACGTTTGTCTAGGTAACATATGCATTTACGTGATTGACATCTCCTGTTTTGCATCCTCCTGTGGCGTAATCACGACAATGTTTCACAGAGGAAGACCGCACTGCAGTTCCTTCTCTAAATCCTCGCACGAAACGAAAAAATTGGCTGACATCGAAATAAGTGTCCAAGGAATAGAAAAGCAAAAGAAACCACTCAGCAGAGGAAAGACCACTGGACCTGACGGGATACCAATTCGATTCTAAGCAGAGTACGCGAAAGAACTTGCCCCCCTTCTAACAGCCGTGTACCGCAAATCTCTAGAGGAACGGAAGGTTCCAAATGATTGGAAAAAGCGCAGGTAGTTCCAGTTTTCAAGAAGGGTTGTCGAGCAGATGCGCAAAACTATAGGCCTATATCTCTGATATCGATCTGTTGTAGAATTTTAGAACATGTTTTTTGCTCGCGTACCATGTCATTTCTGGAAACCCACAATCTACTCTGTAGGAATCAACATGGATTCCGGAAACGGCGATCGTGTGAGACCCACCTCGCTTTATTTGTTCATGAGACGCAGAAAATATTAGATACAGGCTCCCAGATATATGCTATTTTCCTTGACTTCCGGAAGGCGTTCGATACAGTTCCGAACTGTCGCCTGATAAAACAAAGTAAGAGCCTACGGAATATCAGACCAGCTGTGTGGCCGGATTTGAGAGTTTTTAGCAAACAGAACAGAGCATGTTGCTCTCAATGGAGAGACGTCTACAGACGTTAAAGTAACCTCTGGCGTGCCACAGGGGAGTGTTATGGGACCATTGTTTTTCACAATATATATAAATGACCTAGTAGATAGTGTCGGAAGTTCCATGCGGCTTTTCGCGGATGATGCTGTAGTATACAGAGAAGTTGCAGCATTAGAAAATTACAGCGAAATGCACGAAGATCTGCAGCGGATAGCCACTTGGTGCAGGGAGTGGCAACTGACCCTTAACATACACAAATGTAATGTTTAGCGAATACATAGAAAGCATGATCCTTTATTGTATGATTATATGATAGTGGAACAAACACTCGTAGCAGTTACTTCTGTAAAATGTCTGGGAGTATGCGTACGGAACGATTTGCAGTGGAATGATCATACAAAATTAATTGTTGGTAAGGTGGGTGCCAGGTTGAGATTCATTGGGAGAATTCTTAGAAAATGTAGTCCATCAACGCTGGAGGTGGCTTACAAAACATTTGTTCGACCTATACTTGAGTATTGCTCATCAGTGTGGGATCCGTACCAGGTCGGGTTGACGGAGGAGATAGAGAAGATACAAAGAAGAGCGGCGCGTTTCGTCACAGGGTTATTTGGTAAGCGTGATAGCGTTACGGAGATGTTTATCAAACTCAAGTGGCAGACTCTGCAAGAGCGGCGCTCTGCATCGCGGTGTATCTTGCTGACCAGGTTTCGAGAGGGTGCGTTTCTGGATGAGGTATCGAATATATTGCTTCCCCCTACTTATACCTCCCGAGGAGATCACGAATGTAAAATTAGAGAGATTCGAGCGCGCACGGAGGCTTTCCGGCAGTTGTTCTTCCCGCGAACCATACGCGACTGGAACAGGAAAGGGAAGTAATGACAGTGGCACGTAAAGTGCGCTCCGCCACACACCGTTGGGTGGCTTGTGGAGTATAAATGTAGATGTAGAAGAAGACGAATGGCACACGCATCAATAAAACGGCAAAGTGTCTCTGTAAGACTCCGCGCCTGCCAGTTAGACAAAACCCTCAGTGACACTCACCCATATTTATTGTGACTTTTACAAATGCACGTATACAGACAGAATCCTTGATGAGAGTACCAGGCACTTGGGACCAGGCCACGCTGCTGCCCTTTAGCCACAGATCGTTACTCTTGCGCCTGATAGTAGGCCATCCGGAATCGACGAATGTCAAAGGGGTTGCCGGTCTGCAAGCGCCTAGGACGTAGTCACGGATTTTGTCTGTACAAGTGAATTTTTTAAATCTATATATATAAAAGAAAATCGTGTTAGTTACACCATTTACAACTCAAGAATGGCTGGACCGATTCCGCTGAAAACTGGTGGAGAGGTAGCTTAGAACTAGGAGACGGACATAGGATACTTTTTATCCCGTTCGACCGCTATAAAACGTGGTATAAGAAAAACGCATCTGGCATCGAATAACAAAACGCAAATGTCAGGTAAACGTCACTATAAAACATGGTATAACAAAAACGCATCTGACATGGAATAACAAAACGCAAATGACAGCTAAACGTCTATGGTTAAGTATCAGCATATATCATTCATTAAAAAATTTCGTGCGAGATCCAACATAGCGATTGCAGTTGCTTCTTCTGGAACAGGAGCCACATTGTTAGAAGGATGTCGTACGGCTCATTCAGCATTAAAATTATCGTTAAATCTTCAAGCTGTTGAAGAACCAACATGTAATATTACAAAAAATTCAGCAATGGCCGAAGTTTTATCAGCATCCAAGATCATCATGTGGGACGAATACACAATGGCGCATAAGCGTGCGTTAGAGGCACTTAACCGAACATTGAAAGATCTACGCAATGACTGAAGATGTTTTGGAGGAGCAATGATTTTACTGTCTGGCGATTTCCGCCAAACACTGCCAGTACTTCCAAGATCAACGGCTGCAGATGAAATAAACGCTTGCCTCAAACCATCGAATCTATGGCGCTATGTGAAGAAACTTCAGCTGACAACATACATGAGAGTTGCATTGCTTAATGATACTTCTGCTGAAGATTTCTCTGAGCAATTGCTGACTATCGGTAATGGTCGAGTACTTGTCGAAGAATCGAGCAGATTGATTTCACTTCCTCATAATTTCTGTAACTTTGTCTCATCGAAAGACGAACTTATCAACAAAGTATTCCCAAACATCATAACTAACTACAAAAGTAATGAATGGTTCAGTGAGCGTGGAATTTTAGCGGCTAAGAATAAAGATGTAGATGACCTAAACTACATAATTCAGAATGAGATCATTGGTAAAATGCATTCATTCAAATATGTTCACTGTGTAACAAACGAAGATGAAGCCACTAACTATCCAATTGAATTTTTAAACGCCTTGGGTCTGCCTGGCTTACCACCGCACAATTTACGCCTAAGAGTTGGCTCCGTAGTAATCACGCTTCGAAACATAAACCTACCAAAACTGTGAATCGGTACGCGTTTGGTGGTAAGTAAATTGATGAACAATGTTATTTATGCGACGGTACTCAAAGGAAAATTCGAAGGTGAGGAAGTTCTCACTCCGAGGATCCCGATGATCCGAACTGATACGCCGTTTGAGTTTAAAAGACTTCAATTTCCGATCCGTCTTGCGTTCGCCATGAGCATTAACCAATCACAAGGCCAATCCTTGAAAGTTTGTGGTTTAAATCTGAAATATCCATGTTCTTCACATGGTCAGTTATATGTGGCATGTTCACGGGGCGGAAGACCATCTGCGTTGTTTGTTCTTGCGCCTGATAATAAAACAAAAAATGTGGTGTATCACAAGGTACTTAATTGAAGAGTGGAAGCTATGCACCAAAAAACATAATGAATCATTAAAATACTTAATTTTTTTTATTTCTATTTCCTAATAAAAATTGAACTGAACATCCAAAATCTGATTATTTATTTGCTTTAAGGCGGAACAGAGTTCGCCGGGTAAGCTAGTTCTCTCTAAAGCCGGGTGGGTGCCACCAAGGATTTTGCCGGATAGGGGCATTTTAGAGGGACGAGTTGCCATTTTATTCACGCATATGTCAATGTCGTATCCATCCATGATCACTCCACAGGAGGACACAAAATAGGAGCTCTGGAAAAACCACAAGCAGCCTTAGCTGCTTCGGATCACCTTCAAATACGGTCCCTAGGTGTTCCAAACTGTAAACGAGAGAGGTGTTCCCCAAACTGGAGCGATCACGCTACACAGGAATGGAGCCCCACAATGTCCCTACAGACGAGTTGAAACGCCTGAAGGAGTCAGCAGTGTCAAAGCTTGTGAAGAACCTCTTCCTGTTGCTCATCGCACTAGAAACTGTCGTCTGCGACCGTGAAATACGTTGGAATCAACGCCACAGGGAAAAGGATGGTTTCATTGATGCGCTTTATGACCCCCCTGTAGCCTCTTCGTGCCCGTTCTGAGCGGTGGTGTGTGTGAAATGTCTTCCTTGACCACTCACAAGAAAACCGCACGATTTCCACGCTGGGCGTCGCGGTTCTGACCTCCGTCGCAGAGGCTTCCAATCGTGTGACACATCAATGTTGATATTGGGTAGGATTTTGGTGAAATTTTGTGTGAGTGTGACATCATTAACCCACATTATACGCCGCATGAACTTATGAGCTGTGGCCTTTCTTTCGCAAGTGTCAACAGCTTGTAGCATGAAGTTCGTCGAGCCACGTCGCAGGGCCACACTCTTTTGCGCCATTACAGAGGAAGTTTGTAGGCACCTCTGAGCCAATTTTCAAACTGAAGTGTCGCAGTGGGTGGAAGTTACGTAATTTCGAAAAAATTGTCCTTAAATTCTGTTGCGCAGTGTAGTTCGTGCTTGTGGCGCCTTCTGTACTCTTTGGTTTCTTTGCTGAGACCAAGGTTGTTTCTCAAAATCTTTCTTTCTTTGGCCTCAAGTTTCTCCGCTAGACTAGACAAGTGTCTCTGCTGATTACAGAGCCTCCGGTTCAATAATAGTGCAGCAGTGTCTAATTTTGTCTTTTAAAAATACCGATATCTTATTGTGGGTACCTTTAATTAGTTGCTATGCCGTTTCTTGTTTTGTCAACAGCTTATTTTTATGATAAACTATGGTCTATCCATTCACCACCGTATTTAAACTTTTCTTACTGCTTAACTTTTCTTAGTCCGACGTCCAGGTCTCTTGGTGCTGATTTTATGTTTGTCATAAACTGCGTCTTTTCAAAACAGATTTGATGCCCAGCCTTCACTGGCTGTCTTCTGTTAGTTGTTTGCTTCTGTAACTCTGGAGTGTGACAATGTCACTAGATCAAACGTACGTCTACAGAATCGCGGCTCACTTCCTTTAAGTAATCTTTCTTTTCGGTTCCACAACAGCTATTTAAATGCCAATTACATTACGTTTTTGTTGAAACAATGAGACAATTTGTTCCACTGGATTGGCAAACTACTTCCAATCCCATCAAAAACCCAGAGTTGCGCTATAAATACGGAACATTACGCCTTGCACTCAAGTTTATTATCCAACTCAAACGGAACTCCCAGACACGGCGTTAATAATTTTTTCATACGTGCGAAACCAGTGTTGGATCACATCACACTCAGGTACTCTTGGCCTATGCTACAGTTCAATGCTATAATTCACCCTCAAAAATTGTTCTCAATAGGACTCGTTCATACAAATAAAACTACGACTGTCCTAGATGGCACTCCTGAACAAACGGAACAGCTGTGCAGCAGTACGTGCGACAGAAATGTATCAGCGCATCGTAGTAGTGCTAGAGGTAGTGCGCTCGTTACTCCGTTTCGCTAGCAGCGGCTAGTGAAGTTGGTGGATGAACACGGTCGCCATCTGTTGGCCGAAGTTTCAACTACGACATCCGTGATTTGGCCGTCGCCGTAGTTTTCATTCATGACGGCTCGGATCTCCCGCCGACGACCGGAAATGTTGCTTCAGAGTCTCATTTCGTAGCTTTTTCAATAGTTTTTAATAGAGAGCTTAAAATATTCGTAGGCACAATTAGCAGTTACTTCGTATTCTTTGTTCTTTATCTATGTATACCTCTTTGAACAGGATTCTTGCTCCAAAGCGTCGCATTAGAATCTTTTTTTTGTCTATTTACTATTGTGTTCTCACACTTTTTTGCAATAGATCCATTGACAATCTTAACACAACTGATTCAGTCACCAAGGAAAAGAACTGTGCTGCCTTGCAAACAGTTACATATCAACACATAAATATGAAATTCTCCACGTCGTTAAACCACTAATTCACAGTTAAAACACCTCAGTTGGTATCATTTACTTATTATAAAAACTTAAGGTAATAATACGTTCTTTCCTTAAGTAATGAAGTGGTATGTCCTTCATTTGATTACGCACCCGGTGTCTGCAGTTCTCTGCTACGATACCAGAAAACTGCGCCTGTTTTAAGAAAACGCCTTAGTAAAGAATCATTTGTGCCACCTCTCTAATACAGCCTGGATGTTACATTCGCTCTAGTTTAAGTTAACGAGAATAATGAAGCGTGACATTTTCTCACGTCAACGGAGCCATAGGCAGTTACATTGACCAGTCGTAATATTTTATTAAAAAAATCTCTCCCCCTCTAACACACACACGCACACATTCACAAAACAGTTGAATGCAGAAAGCTGAGAATATTGGTAACACTTAGAAAAACAAACGAAACTCTATATTAAAAAGATGGCAGTTACAGTGATGTGCAATGTAAACAGTTAACTGAAAGTGAATTGTAAGACGTCCACCTGGTTGCCAGATGAGAAAAAGCAGTTTGCTTGGATGCAATGAATTAGAAGTTACCTGTAAGTACCTTTCCATTTCATAAAAAAACGTTAAGGAGCTGTTTTTAAATCTATAAACTAGATGTGAAACGATAACCTATGAGTAAAAATGGATAAATCATGTAATATTTCAGGACACCCACTGAAGAGGCCTTGTAAAAAAGGCGAAACGCGTCTGGGTGCATAAATAAAAAATTCTATGTGCAGTATGCAAAAAAGGGATTTTCTTTGAAACAACTGCAATTTATATACAGCTGCTGCGAAAATGGCCACTACAAGAAGCGTGTTATTGTTTTTTTCTCTCGCGGTCTACTTAATATATATATCGTCATCAAATTTGTCCAGAGGACCTGTGCAGTGATCGACAGTAATTACAGTTCTATTTTTTGCAAAGGAACCAATAACAGAAATACACTGGAAGTATGAATTAAAAATGCCTTCAGTCACAACTTTTCGTGTTTTATTAAGTACACGATGCGTTGCAGACCCTGTGGGTCCACATCAGGTGTAATTTGTCTTAATACATGCTTTATTTTTTTTCTCTTGAATGAGGTGAAATCCATATTCCTGTCATGAAAAGATTTGATGTTAGGTTATGAATTTCGTAAGTCAAATGCGGAAAATATGCGCGAAATTGTGGAAAAGAAGAACAGTGTAAACTTACCACATAATCCACACTGGTCTTTATAAATGAGGTCTTAAGAGTGTATTACGAGCTGTTCAGCCATAAAAGGAAATATTCGTTCAGAAAAACTTTTATTGGCGGATTAGGCTTCTTACCTCTCTTTGCCGTATAATCTACATTCTCTTCTAAGTACTTCAATCGCTCTGTGTGAAAGACCTTTGCTTGGGACAGGAACTGGAACTAGTTGACAAGTTGAAACTTCCTGGCAGATTAAAACTGTGTGCCGGACCGAGACTCGAACTCGGGATCTTTGTCTTTCGCGGGCAAGTGCTCTACCATCGTTTCTTTCTTTTTTTTTTTTAACTCATTTTTGTTCGCTTTCGTTCGTTGCATCTGCTTGGGGTGGACGTCGTAAGACACCCGTTTAAGTTCGTTGTTGATCAATTAACTCAGTTTTTTATTACAGATGGCAGCTAACCTCCATCCGAGCTACCCAAGCATGACTCACGCCACGTCCCCATAGCTTTCCTTCCGCCAGTACCTCATCTCCTACTTTTCAAACTTCACAGAAGCTCTCCTGCAAACCCTGCAGAACTAGCACTCCTGGAAGATTCATTCTGGAGTTGACACGTTCTCCATCGTCATCAAATCGTTATCTACCAATTCTCCACCAGTGTTGTAGGATATTCACTTATCGTCACCCATAAAAATGTGGGAGAACAATCGTCTTGTCGATAACGTCTTTGTGTTGGTTGATAAGCATTTTTGGTAGCTATCTTTTACATAGTTTACGATATCCGAGACTTTCTATGACTGTCGTGTAAATAGTGGTGGATCAAAGATGAGGATATTCGTCAGCCAGAGCACCTGTTGTCAATCCTCGATCGGATCGCAAAGTTCGGTCCACCTGTTGCACGATTTCATATATGTGGACACCTCGGCGACCATTACGCTTTCTGATACGTCATGGTATGGAAAACTTAACCAAAACGTAAGGTAAGCAGAGCTCAAAGGCTGCAGGGAGTGAAAGCGTAGACCCAAATGAGGTTACAGCTTCAAACACAATTTAATTTTGTTAAACATTGAAAAACACTTGTTCACAGGTATATATATATATATATATATATATATATATATATTTATATATATATATATATATATATATATATATATATATATATAAAACAAGACACAGTAAAATTTTTTAAACTCCAGGCCTGAAGGGCCGCTGAACATTCCCAACTGTAATGTCAGAATGACAACCTTAAGATTTAACATAAGGAGGTAATCACGGTCTGAAGAACCCAACACCTTTGATTAATTATTGACCAATACAATAAGTTACTGAAAGGAATGACTTTAATCATTCGGCCAGAGGGGCCAATCAAATATAACCACAAACGCTGTTTTGATAATGCTACAAGAATGTAAAACCAACAGTTAATTTACTTCGTCCAGTGGAGCAGTAAAGACCAAAAGACAAATTCATATCCCAAAGTTTTTTTTAATGAAACAAGCTAACAAGATAAAATTAATAACCAAAAAGGGGTAGTGACGTCGCCACGCGGCCTGAAGGGCCTGAATATCAGTAGTAATAAATATTTGGGAATGGTTGAAGTTAGTGAGTTAGCACTAAAAACCAGCCCATCCTCCTCACCACTAGGAAAAATTTACAATCAGCTGTGCTAGGACTGCCTGCTTTAGCAATATGACACAGACCAGCAGAACAACCAGAAACTTCACCAACGTGGCGAATCGTCCACATACGGCATGACAGCAACTCTCGTTAGTCCAGAAGGCAGACAAGCATTCGGCGACAGGTTGCAACCAACACCAACTCGATTTATGTCAATAGCCCCAGTTCCGCCATAGTAACGCGGACACGCCGCGTCAACAGTTCCCACGCCGAGCTTCCTTATCACACAGCCCGTCCACAACGACTGCCGCCGTCGTGAGTACACACGCTCGTAGCAATCACGTGCGTTCACAGGAAGTTATACCACCTTCCCGCAACATTGCGCTGCCACACAACCGAAAACTTAACTCCCCGTCTCACTCCGGCAGCAGCACTCGATACTCCCGTCGTCAGCAGGTCTCTCCACAGAACGCAGGGCCCTCCGAAATTTAAAAGCAAACGGACCAATCGCGGCAGAGCAAACCCAAGGCTCCGGAAGACGACACACCACACCTAGGCAAAGATGAAGATGATAAGGTTCACTTTCCATCATGGACATTTTTTGCCGAATTTTAGTCTCGGCACTATAGTCTAACCTAACCTTTAAATCACTTGATAGTATAGGTTTAATATCTGAAAACAGCTCCTGATTAATTTGAGCATCCGTAGATCCTTTTTCCCAAGGAAACGGAATCACAAAACGCACTTCGCAACGCAGGTGTGAGCATCGAGGTCAGAAGCCATTGTCGTTTGCCTTCCCATGCACAAAGGCCTAATGAATCGAGAGATGACTTTGCAGCTTCGTAAAAAGTCGAAAGATAGCGCTGCATTCGCTCAACTGTCTTCGAAGCTGCCATCATTTACATTTATATGTAGAACAGACACAAAACTGGAGGTAAGTTTAACCTAGCTCATTCGAAGGAAATGGAAACACGTTAAGTAAGTCCCTTCTCGATCCCAACGAACAAGACCTGATCATCGATCCCTGAAAAATACGTTTGTCAGATCTTAGCTTTTCGGCTCTAACATGCCAAGTCGCTGTAATAGCGATGGGTGTCTGTATCTAACGGGTGAAATAAGATCGTCCACGGCGTCATGTGGATATTGAAGTACGCACTGTGGCTAAAACTCAATATGACTGTCATCTGTTGTCATGGCTTCAACGGAGCTTACACCTTTAGCCTCTTCGCAGTATGCGCATCTCCTCGTAAAGCGTTCGCTGTACCGTGGCAACACTCATACGTTCACTTGCGACGCATTTCGAAAACCGTGTTTCGCTGTCATGTTTACATGTTAAGGTCTGAAGCGGGTATGCTACTCCAGATAGATATGACGTCTGAAAAACATCTGTTGCAGTTTCTGATTTACTCAGCACAATCTCTCTTTCTCTTCAATTTGTCGAGGTGTAGACAGCTTCAGTTTAATATTTCAACCTATCCTCCCCTGTACAAAAAGCCACTTCGTCCATATTTTTAAAAGCAAGACGAAACCTGACAGCCCGGGAAAGTTTCAACACCGATTTCATTTACATGGGAGCGAAAATTGATTGCGTAATTGGAAAACCAGGAACTAGAAGCAGATTTCCAGAACTGATTTTGAAGTGTTTACATGACCATTCAGAAGTAATATTGGGAAATCTGTTTTCGAAATCCGGTTTTGGGAGCCTCATGAAAAGGGGATGACTTTCCCAATGTCACCCACATCGTTATTTTAATCGGAGTATAGCCATGCAATGGGCTTGAAAATGTCTACGTCGATGGTTCAACGTCGTCTGGCGCAGACTGGAGGTACAAATATAAGGCTTCGGTTCCCATTTATCGGAAACAACAAAAGGGCGCGTGAGCGCCTTGTTAAAGAAAGATATTTTTCTAAATACATTCATTAACGTTATGACACCTTTTTCATCATAGCTAATAGGAAGTCTAAGACATTGCTCTCGCATATTTATTTTCCAATTACTGGCTCAGAACAATCTCAGGCGAATCCCTATCTCTCGCACCGCATGACTCGCCCACACCTAACCGGCAAACAGAAGTTTCCACCTATTAATCGTTATTCTCAAAGTTTGCTCTGGCACTATATCTCCAGAGATAAAAGCATTTGATTACTATGTTCGAGCCACCTTTAATGCTTGTCTTACAAAGATTATTTAAATTCGGTCTCTGTGACAACCTCACTAATTATAATCGAGGTCTTTAAAGTAATAAATACTTCCTCACCATTGTCGTCGAACTCATCCTAGGCTACAAGTCCAATTTGAAGCTGATTATAAAAGGTATATTTTAAATGTTTTATTTTTAAACGTGTGAAATTCTGCAAAATTTTGTTTGACTGGCATCAGAAAAAGCCGCATTTAAAAAATATGCTGATAATAATGGTGTTTAGACTGTTGTTAATCTCCTTAAACTCTTAAGCGATGGAGGCGTTTTGGTCGTCAGGGCATGTTTTTTCTTACAGTTGTTCATCCCGTTAATGTCGTCTCTCCGTATATGAGCTCAAATGCAAGGTGATTGTTGTGATTCTATGTAGAGCGAGCTAATGTGAATCGTTGTGCATTGCTTTCTAAATTGCAATTTAATAAATGTAGAAAATTTGCAGTTGCTAACTTAACTGTCACTTGATCCCATCCTTTCCTCCTACTGCCAGTATCGCCAAATCGGTTTACTCTCAATTCATATTCTGAGCTAAGTAAACTACTCATTTCACTTAGTATTTCTTAAATCTTGGTTCCATTAACAAGCTCAATATCAGAACTGCAACTCTGATGTCGTCATCTTTCCTAAAATTAAACTGATCGTCATCTAAGGTATCCTAAAAATAAAGAGGCCGCACGGGGTAGACGCGCGGTCTCGGGAGCCTTGTCACGGTCCGCGCGGCTGTCCCCGTCGGAGGTTCCAGTCACCCCTCTGGAATTTGTGTGTGTGTTGTCCTTAGCGTAAGTTAGTTTAAGTTACATTAAGTAGTGCGTAAGCTTAGGGACCGATGACTTCAGCAGTTTGGGCGCATAAGATCTTACCACAATTTTCCAAAATTTTCCTAAAAATAAGAAACTAATAATTAAACTTTCTGGCAGATTAAAACTGTGTGCCGGACCGAGACTCGAACTCGGGACCTTTGCCTTTCGCCGGCAAGTTTCATATCAGCGCACACTCCGCTGCAGAGTGAAAATCTCATTCTGGAAATTAATTATTATCATATTCTAACACATAAATATTTTATTGTTGGTATTATTCAATAATAGACAACTGTGCTACGTTGAGTGTCAGCCTATTATATTTTTTTGGGGCCCCAGGATCGTAACTCTGTATCCGTGCCTCGGTTAGGTATAACAAAGAGCTTGGCGCCCCTAATCTTGCCAAGTCAACATAACATCTGGCAGAAATATGCAATTTTAGATTCGCGAGCTCCACTAAAGGCAAGCGAATGTAATTTATAAATAATAACGTACGTAAAGATTAGATCTCTTTGTGATTCGTCGTTCGCAGTAGTGAGAGGACACAAGTTTCACTGACGTCATTCTGTCCTGGGTACGGCGTACGCCACATTTCTTGAAAACAGACAGCAGCCGCTTATTTTCTGCTCCATGCGGAGAGGAATCATTAACGACGCCGCTTGGAGGACGGGCCGGCAGCGCGCACGTGTTGTGACGTCAGAGGAGGGTCGCCGGCGCCGCGACGCCGCCTCCGTGTGGCGGCAGTATTTCAGTGGCCGCACTGGCATTGCCAACATGCCGGGCGCCCCGTATTTTTCGCCGACCCTGGAATTAATCGCAGCGTTTCGGCCCGTCTGCTGCTAATTCCAACTTAATAAGTGGACGTGCCGCCGTACAAAACGTGGCCGCGATATATGATGCAGGAATGCCCCATGGCTGCCGGCGTGGGAGTGAATCCTCCGCATTCCGGCATTGTCCACGCGCTGACATTTTGGCTGCTGTCTAACGGACGGAGTGTCATGTCACGCGTGCCTGGACGTGCCCATATATTCATCCGCGTATCGCACCAATGTGTGGGAAGCGCCTACACTCTCGCCTGGCAACTTTCGCCAAATTCCGTTTCGCTGTGTCGACGACTGGAATCCGCGCTGAGTGTTATACGAAACTTTTCTTGTAGCTTATCATATCTTTCAATCCAGGAAACGTTTATACGAAGATTCCTTCCGCCACCGAACCAATAAACGTGCAAATCCAAAGCTAGGCATGTTTCTTTATCTATAGTGTGGGTTGGAACCCGCTACCTAGATTTAAATGCCAATAATTTTTATCGTTAATGAATATTTGCACACGGAACCAAGTTGTAGTCAGCTATCAGGACCATGAGAATACATGTGCTACACAACAACAGACATATGTTCCTGCGTAGTCGACCAACCAAAGTAAATGTATGGGAAAGTCGTTAATTGATTTCTACAGGAAAGTCACAGGTACATTTTCGAGGACAATTGTGGTCCCCTCCTCTAATCCGTTGCGTGAGCTTTTGTTTGGTACATCTCTTCTTCTTTGGCCCAACCCCACCATGAAGAAGTGACAACGGGTGAGGTCGGGACTTCTCCATTCTCATTCTAGTGTCCTCGCCGTCCAAACCAACGTCCTGCGAAGTGTTCGTCCAGCCAGTCACTGATGACGCAGGTAAAATGAAGTGATGCTTAGTCTTGCTGAAAAAGGATATCCGCAGCATTGTCCCATTGTGATATCAGTAGCCACATATATTCGTTCAGCACCTGGCGATATCTGTCGCTGTTCACGGTTTCTCGCAATATGAATGGACCAATGAGACGATCCGCTGTCATACCGCACCAGACTGTCAATTTTGGTCGACTTCGTGATTTCTTGGATTTGTTTCTGCCCAAAAATGACAGTTGCGTCCATTGACGAATCCCCATCGCTCCGAATAACGTTCTTGAACAAATCAGGCCAATCGTCATGGCATGACAGCATAATTTCCCTGTAGTCCATCCACCTGTCACAATTCTCCAACGATAGCTCCTGAACATAATGGGATCTCCAGGGTTTCCAGATCACGACCTTCTTTAACACATTAAGCATCGTTTTCCTGCGGATTCCACTCTCTCGAGCTGCCTGGTGTGTTGATTTACCAGGACTGCGCATGAAGATGTCCCTCACCGACGCTACATTTTCTGGAGATAGTGCCAATGATGGTGGTCCTCCTCGTGGTTTATTTACAACCAAATCAGTTACCAGTAGCTCGATGTGACAATTCCTAATGGCTTTAGCATCAACTTTGGCATGGGGCCCATGGAAAGTCTGCCACTGTCGCTGAAGAAGTCTACAAATCACCACACTTCAAACCGCTAAGCGACCTCGTCGCGTCCTACTTAAGTCAAGTTTCATACCATCTCGTCCCTCACCGTAAGAAGATGCTAAGGTGGTCAAGATATCCCGTAACAAAACACAACAATGTTCACTGATAAATATCAACAATCACAAAACTGATGGACATTTAAAACTAGGGGTCACTTCTCATCCTGCCTGTACACATACATCCATACTCTGCAAATCACTGTGACTTGCATGGCAGAGGACGCGTCCGATTGTACCAGTTATTAGGGTTCCTTACTGTTCTGTTAACGTATGGAACACAAGATGAATGATTACTTAAACGATTCTCTGTACGCTGAAATTACTTACTTACACTACTGGTCATTAAAATTGCTACACCACGAAGATGACGTGCTACAGACGCGAAATTTAACCGACAGGAAGAAGATGCTGTGATATGCAAATCATTATCTTTTCAGAGCATTCACACAAGGTTGGCGCCGGTGGCGACACCCACAACGGGCTGACACGAAGAAAGTTTCCAACCGATTTCTCATACACAAACAGCAGTTGACCGGCGTTGCCTGGTGAAACGTTGTTGTGATGCCTCGTGTAATGAGGAGAAATGCGTACCATCACGTTTCCGACTTTGATAAAGAGCGGATTGTAGCCTATCGCGATTGCGGATTATCGTATCGCGACATTGCTGCTCGCGTTGGTCGAGATCCAATGACTGTTAGCAGAATATGGAATCGGTGGGTTCAGGAGGGTAATACGGAACGCCGTGCTGGATCCCAACGGCCTAGTATCACTATCAGTCGAGACGACAGGCATCTTATCCGCATGGCTGTAACGGATCGTGCAGCCACGTCTCGATCCCTGAGTCAACAGATGGGGACGTTTGCAAGACACCAACCATCTGCACGAACAGTTCGACGACGTTTGCAGCAGCATGGACTATCAGCTCGGAGACCGTGTCTGCGGTTACCCTTGACGCTGCATCACAGACAGGAGCGCCTGCGATGGTGTACTCGACGACGAACATGGGTGCACGAATGGCAAAATGTCATTTTTTCTGATGAATCCGGGTTCTGTTAACAGCATCATGATGGTCGCATCCGTGTTTGGCAACATCGCGGTGAACGCACATAGGAAGCATGTATTCGTCATCGCTATACTGGCGTATCACCCGGCGTGATGGTGTGGGGTGCCATTGGTTACACATCTCGGTCACCTCTTGCTCGCATTGAGGGCACTTTGAACAGTGGATGTTACATTTCAGATGTGTTACGATCTTGGCTCTACCCTTCATTCGATCCCTGCGAAACTCTACATTTCACCAGGATAATGCACAGTCGTATGTTTCAGGTCCTGTACGGGCCTTTCTGGATACAGAAAATGTTCGACTGCTGCCCTGGCCAGCACATTCCCCAGATCTCCCACCAATTGAAAAAGTCTAGTAAATGGTGGCCGAGCAATTGGCTCGTCACAATACGCCAGTCACTACTCTTGATGAACTGTGGTATCGTGTTGAAGTTGCATGGGCAGCTGTACCTGTACTCGCCATTCAAGCTCTGTTTCACTCGATGCCCAGGCGTATCAAGGCCGTTATTACAGCCAGAGGTGGTTCTTCTGGGCACTGATTTCTCAGGATCTATGCACCTAAATTGCGTGAAAATGTAATCACATGTGAGTTCTAGTATAACATATTTGTCCAATGAAAACCGTTTATCATCTGCATTTCTTTTTGGTGTAGCAATTTTAATGGCCAGTAGTGTACTTGACTTAACGCGGCAAGGCCCAGAGGACAGGGTGTAGCAACAAGCCTCCGCTTCCACTCCATTCTACATCTACATGTACGTCATACTCCGCAAGGCATGTAACGGTGTGTGGTGGAAGGAACGTTTGTTACCAGTAACTAACCCCCCCCCCCCTCCCCCCTCTTTCCTGTTCCAATCGCGAATGGTCCGTTCGAGGAATGATCGTTGGTAAGCCTCTGTGTTAGCTCTACTTTCTCTCGTTTGGTCTTTTCGTGAAATATATGCGGAAGGAAGTAATATGTTGTCCGACTCTTCCCGAAAGTGCTCCCTCTAAATTTCAGTGTTAAGCCTCTGCGTGACGCACAACACCTTGTAACGTCAACCATAGGAGTTTGTTGTGCATCTCTGTAGGGCTGCCACACTGACTAAACGAACTCTTGACGAAACATGACGCTCTTTATTGGATCTCTTCTACTACTCCACCTGGTAAGGATCCCAAATTGATGAAAAATACTCAAGAATCGGTCAAACAAGCGCCCTATACTACGCCACTTCCGCCGTGGATCAGTTACATTTTATTAAGGTTCTCCCTGTGAATCTGTCTGGTACCTGTTTATCCTGCTACTTGGTTTACGTGGTTATCCCACTCAAGATCGCTCTGGATGGTGACTCCTAGATATACTGATGGAAAAAAGATCGCAACACCAAGAAGTAGTTGTGCGTCATAACCGTAAGTTTGTAGGCGTGTTTCTACATCTGTAAGATGATTATCCATATTTCGCGCCAGTCGCATAAGAGTGGCGCCACTACACATCATGTTTTCTTTAAATACATCCTCTAAGGGTTGTGGGCGTTGGTTACCCTTGAGACTGGACGTGGTGAGCAGATGTTAGCCAAGAATGCCTTTTAAGGCGACAAAGACGCCATTATCACCGCCTCACTTTCAACGAGATCGCGTAACAGGGCTACGAAAAACTGTATATTCGTTCTACGATATTGCAGAAAGACTTGGCAGGAATATAGACACTGCACATGATTGCTAGCAGCGGTGGTCACCAGAATGTACAGTCACAAGAAGACTGGGCTGCAGACGGCCACGTGCCACTACCGAGAAGGGAGACCAACGTGTTTGGCGCATGGCTCTGACGCATGGTATTCAGCAGCAATTTGAGCAGCAGTTGTCACCATAGTGTCACAACGAACTGTTAAAAATGATTCACTTCAAGGACAACTCTGAGCCGGACGTTCTGCACTGTGCATTCCACTGACACCAAACCACCGCCATTTGTCACTTC
Source organism: Schistocerca piceifrons (assembly GCF_021461385.2). Taxonomy (NCBI): domain Eukaryota; kingdom Metazoa; phylum Arthropoda; class Insecta; order Orthoptera; family Acrididae; genus Schistocerca; species Schistocerca piceifrons. Next base: position 107,391,744 of record NC_060139.1, read on the forward strand.
AGTGGTGACAAGCGAGAGCTCATTGGAGGGCAAAGTGGAGGTCTGTTGTGTTTCTTGGTCAAAGCTGGTCCTGCCTCGGTGCCACTGATGGCCGTATGTTGGTTAGAAGGAGACCATTTGAGAACCTGCAGGCAACTTGTCCGGGCGTAGACACACTGGACCTGGTTCAAAACGGTTCAAATGGCTCTAAGCATTAAGGGACTTTAACATATGATGTCATTAGTCCCCTAGAACTTAGAACTACTTAAACCTAACTAACCTAAGGACATCACATACATCCATGCCCGAGGCAGGATTCGAACCTGCGACCATGGCAGCAGCGCGGTTCCGGACTGAAGCGCCTAGAACCGCTCGGCCACAGCGGTCGGCGATGGTAGGTTTCTAGTTTGGCCCAGAACCCATGAAGCCATGGATCCAAGTCGTCAACAAGGCACGGTGCAAGCTGGTGGTGGCTCCATAATGGTGTGGGCTGTGTTTACTTGAAGCGAACATCACTGAGGTGACAAAAGTCTTTGGAGAACTCCTCATATCGTATCGGACTATGTCGTGCATAGTGCGGAGGCTCAACGTGGCTTGAGCTCAACTAGTCGTTGGGAGTCCCCTGCAGCAATATTGAGCCATGCTGTCTCTACAGACCCAATAATTGCGAAAGTGTCGCCGTTGCAGAATTTTGGGCACGAACTGACCTCTCGATTATGTCTCACAAATGTTCAATGGGACTCATGTCGGGCTGTCTGGGTGGCCCAATCATTCGCTTGAATTGTCCAGTATGTTCTTCATACCAATCGCGAACAATTGCGATCCGGTGGCATGACACTGTTGTTCGGAAACATGAAGTCCTTGAATGACTGCAAATGGTCTCCAGATAGCCGAACATAACCATTTCCAGTCAATGATCGGCTAAGTTGGACCAGAGGACGCAGTCCGATACGATATGAGGAGTTCTCCAAAGACTTTTGTCACCTCAGTGATGTTCAACGTTTGTTGGTAGCCCTGTCTGACATGGATGCCACACACTTGAGCAGTTTTCTGGGATGGGTAGCACAAGTGTTTTGTGAGTCATCCTTCGCAGTTTAGTACAGTATTTGAGTATAATGGGGTTGAGGATGGGGGTTGAGGGTGGGGGTTGTGCGAGAGTGGGCTTAATACGAAATATTTACCGACAGTCACGTATTATACCACAAGAGCTTAAGTTATATCACCACAAATTCTTGACAGTTAATAAAACAATATTCCACACAGGATTGGTTCAAATGGCTCTGAGCACTAAGGGACTTAACTGCTAAGCTCATCAGTCCCCTAGGACTTAGAACTACTTAAACCTAACTAACCTAAGGACATCACACACATCCATGCCCGAGGCAGGATTCGAACCTGCGACCGTAGCGGTCGCGCGGTTCCAGACTGCATACACAGGATTAATTCTGTAAAATGGAAATGACAGAAAATAGTAATAATAACAATAATGATAATAAAAATAAAGAATTTATTGGAAACAGATACAACAGATACAATATGCTCAGGCAGTACTCTTATTCGGAACTGGTGACATTGAAGTCTGGCACCAACCAAGAACAGATGTCACAATATCAGCCTCGGAGGATCACTACAAAGACCAACAGACTTACAAACACATTAAGAACTTAAATCACAGTGCCTGCAAGTAAGACACTAATTAAAGCAAGGTATGTATGTCATTGACCTAATTTGCAGCCTTGTATCAAGAACTCATGTCCAAAAAAAAAAACAGATACTGTCTTCATACAGTTAAGGCTAACCGGCCATTGACCTTCTTCTGTGCTGGATGCACATGCATTGCCCGTACTCTTACGGGACTCGGTAATATTGTCTGCGGCGAGTAATGAGTGTAATGGGCAAGGGCACTACGAATGTAGTGTGCGGACATTAAGTCGGGAATGTGGGTCTCACGGGGTGCGTGCAAGGGATAAATTCCTAAATTCCTGCAGTCGCACTGTCCTCTGTGTTCTCGGTGGCTCAGGTGGATAGAGCGACTCCCATGCAAGCAGGACATCCAGAGTTCGAGTTCCGGTCGGGGCACACATTTTCAACTGTCCCCGTTGATGTATATCAACGCCTCTCGATAGCTTAGAGTGTTCATTTAATTATCATTTCATTCTAAGAGAGCCATCTTCATATAAATTTGTTTTCTAGTTTTGTGCCGGCCGAAGTGGCCGTGCGCTTAAAGGCGCTGCAGTCTGGACCCGCAAGACCGCTACGGTCGCAGGTTCGTATGCTGCCTCGCGTATGGATGTTTGTGATGTCCTTAGGTTAGTTCGGTTTAACTAGTTCTAAGTTCTAGGGGACTAATGACCTCAGCAGTTGAGTCCCATAGTGCTCAGAGCCATTTGAACCATTTTGTTTTCTAGTTTTCAATAAACTGTGAATACAAAAATCTATAAGTGGCAAATGCAATAGCAGACGAAGTTGAGGTGGATAAAAGCTGTTGAAATATTACGTCGGAGTGAGTAGTCCTACCAATCGCCCTTTTCTAGAAATTAATAATATTACAGGCCGATCCTTCAAATGTTTCACTGCATCTGTCTCACTAAAACTGAAATAAACTGCCGCGACACTTGTAAAAGTGCTATGGATAATTTTTGAGTTGTTGTTATAATTGCCGAAAGTATCTGCAATGTGGACGGTCTACAGTCGAAGGGTGCATCGATTCTTTCTCTGCTTTCTGTCTATAACCACATTCTTGGTGATAACGGACTAACATCACAAACGTCATACGATGCACAAAATATCGTGTTTGTTTCACACACTGCAAGAAATCCACTCGAGTGGCGACTTGAACAGCCGCAGGGTAAAGGTTCCAGCGAAAGCAAGATGCCTGCGCTGTCTACGATGTGCCAGAAGCAAGGCTGCAGTGTAAATGTAACGAGGCCCCCAGCGAGTAGCGAAAAGTGACGTGTCAGCAGCGAGTAGCGAGGTCCCAGCAGCATAAACGTACCCTTAGAATTCTGAGGGCACCTTAAGTGGACGACTTTGACGTAATCTCTGCGGTGGTTGGCCGGTGGCCAGGTTTCATTTAGAAGACTCTACGCCACGAACTAGGCAACGGTTACCTCGCGTATATTTTCGAGTGCCATTCGTAAGTACAAGGTGTACAACTTTGCTTCCACCGTTTGCCGATAGGTGGCGACAACGGTAAGTAGCGGTCGAAAGAAACAGATCGCAGACGTCAGGCAGTTAGCTTTGACCTCGGTCAACATATCCGCATTCAAACACTAGTCAATTTGTGTCTGCATTATAAAGTTGTTCTTGATTGAAAATGTCAGTTTACAGGCCTAATTCTCGTCGTTTGCGGGAGGTGTTACTGTTTTGTTTCAGTATGAAGAAAACAGCGGCTGAGTCTCATGGAATGCTCTCAAGTACGTATGGTAAGGACGCTGTTAGTGAAAGAATGTCTCGTGAGTGGTTTCAACGCTTCGAGAACGGTGATTTTAACGTCGTAGACCGGCATAGTAGTGGAAGAGAGAATGTTTTCGAAGATGCAGAATTGGAGACATTGCTGAGTGATGACTCGCGTCAAACTCAAGAAGAATTGGCACGATTAGTGGGAGTGACACAGCAAGCCATTTCAAAACGTCTCAACGCTATGTGCATGATTCAGAAAGAACTTGGGTCCACTGTGAGCTGAAACCAAGCTGTGTGTTTGTGAACAGTTGCTTCAGAGGCAAAAACGGAAGGGATTTCTGCATCAGACTGCGACCGGGGACGACAAATGGGTTTATTGCGATAACCCCAAACGCAATAAATCATGGGGATATCCTGGCAATGCTTCCACGTCGACGGCCAAACCGAATATTCACGGCTCCAAGATGTTGTTGTTGTTGACGTCTTCAGTCCTGAGATTGGTTTGATGCAGCTCTCCATACTACTCTATCCTGTGCAAGCTTCTTCATCTCCCAGTACCAGCTGCAACCTATATCCTTCTGAATCTGCTTGGTGTATTCATCTCTTGGTCTCCCTCTACGATTTTTACCCTCCACGCTGCCCTCAAATACTAAATTGGTGATCCCTTGATGCCTCAGAACATGTCGTACCAACCGATCCCTTCTTCTGGTCAAGTTGTGTCACAAACTTCTCTTCTCCCCAATCCTATTCGACACCTCCTCATTAGTTATGTGATCTACCCATCTAATCTTCAGCATTCTTCTGTAGCACCACATTTCGAAAACTTCTATTCTCTTCTTGTCTAAACTATTTATCGTCCACGTTTCACTTCCATACATGGCTACACTCCACACAAATACTTTCAGAAACGACTTCCTGACACTTAAATCTATACTCTATGTTAACAAATTTCTCTTCTTCAGAAAGTCTTTCCTTGCCATTGCCAGTCTATATTTTATATCCTCTCTACTTCGACCATCATCAGCTATTTTGCTCCCCAAATAGCAAAACTCCTTTACCACTTTGAGTGTCTCATTTCCTAATCTAATTCCCTCAGCTTCACCCGACTTAATTCGACTACATTCCATTATCCTCGTTTTGCTTTTGTTGATGTTCATCTTATATCCTCCCTTCAAGACACTATCCATTCCGTTCAACTGCTCTTCCAAGTCCTTTGCCGTCTCTGACAGAATTACAATGTCATCGGCGAACCTCAAAGTTTTTATTTCTTCTCCACGGATTTTAATTCCTACTCCGAATTTTTCTTTTGTTTCCTGCACTGCTTGCTCAATATACAGATTGGTTAACGTGGGGACAGGCTACAACCCTGTCTCACTCCCTTCCCAACCACTGATTCCCTTTCATGTCCCTCGACTCTTATAGCTGCCATCTGGTTTCTGTACAAATTGTATATAGCCTTTCGCTCCCTGTATTTTACCCCTGTCACCTTCAGAATTTGAGAGAGAGTATTCCAGTCAACATTGTCAAAAGCGTTCTCTAAGTGTACAAATGCTAGAAACGTAGGTTTTCTTTCCTTAATCTAACTTCTAAGATACGTCGTGGGGCCAGTATTGCCTCACGTGTTCCAATATTTTTACGGAATCCAAACTGTTCTTCCCCGAGGTTGGCTTCTACTAGTTTTTCCAATCGCCTGTAAAGAATTCGCGTTAGCATTTTGCAGCAGTGACTTTTTAAACTGATGGTTCGGTAATTTTCACATCTGTCAACACTTGCTTTCTTTGGGATTGGAATTATTACACTCTTCTTGAAGTCTGAGGGTATTTCACCTGTCTCATACATCTTGCTCGCCAGATGGTAGAGTTTTGTCAGGACTGGCTCTCCCAAGGCTGTCAGTAGTTCTAAGGGAATGTTGTCTACTCCCGGGGCCTTGTTTCGATTCAGGTCTTGCAGTGCTCTGTCAAACTCTTCACGCAGAATCATATCTCCCATTTCATCTTCATCTACATCCTATTCCATTTCCATAATATTGTCCTCAAGTATCTAACATTCTGCGTGGTGTCTGTTTGTTCTATGTCGTGTCTCCCTACGACTTTCGCGCAACGACGCTCTGAGCGCGTTTTTTAGGGAATTGACTAGCGTGAACCTGGGACTAGCGATGATATAACCAAATACTTAATGATTTCAGCGTCAGCTCCACTGCACTCCCTGTAAAAGAATCTTAATACTAACTCAATTTAGTGGAAGGGGTTCAAGGCTTTCCTATTTTTAGTTAGCTGGTAAAATAACGTCGCAAAAGCAGTTAAGTTTGCCATTGGAAATTTTATTCTACTCACAAAACATTGTTTATAAATCGCTCTATTGATAAAAGGAAATATTTTAATACAGGATGCTAAAAACCAACTGCGTTCAACAAAAATGTGAACGAATATTCCCTGAATGGGTTTCCAAGTACTACAGTGGATCGAAGGATGTCGTATGCCATATCACATCCATAGTCTAGATTTAAGTTAAGTTTCATAAAAGGAAAAACGATCAAAATGGTCTACAGTGACCCTCAATTATCTTTAATTACTTATCTAACTTGTCATAAATTACAGTGGCTGATGTGGCGTCTCAATAATTATATAACAGAAAAATCATTGCGTTTCAGATTTTTTCTTCAAGTAGCAAACGTGAACACCATGAGATTTAATTGACGATCGACACTAGTATTACGTAAAAAGGGGATGTAACAGTTGAGACTTCTGCAGTTCTGAGTGAAGCCTTATGCGCTCAAAAATGCGGCATCCCGTGCGTTCATTACCTTGTCAGTGTTTAGGCAGCGTCAGGGGGCGGCGGGCGGCGCAGCTCCACACCTCGCCATCTCGGAAGCAACTCCCCTCTAACTTCTCCTTACTACGATTTGCCGAAGTTGGTTTAAGAAAAGGTATCTGGCTGTGTTTTCAACTGACCAATCGTGGTCTCAATGTTAACCTTAAGCTCCGCCTACAAAAAGTCTGTCTATCCAATGAGAAACGTTATACGTTTCGTGGTGAGGCAATGTTTTTAATGTTTGCTACGTAACAGAGACGCGAAAAAGTCTCACGCTAAAATTTGCAGCTGGTATGGTCCTTTTAGCGTTATCGTAAGATCTATACTGTTCTTCTGGAGGGCTGGGGGGTGGTCCTGACGTAAAAGAGACGCGAAAAAGTCTCACTCTAAAACTTGCGGGTGGTGTGGCCCTTTTTGTGTTATCGTAAGATCTATACCGTTCTTCTGGAGGGCTCTAGCTTTTAACATGGGCTGGGGGTAGTCCTAGCGGTTAGCTGGCGACGTGGGTGTCCGTCCCTTATCGTAGGGCCTTCAGCTTAACACGGTTCTGCTCTCGGCTTCTGTTCTCGTTTCTCCCCTCGGAACTGCGTCTGTCTCACGGTGGGAAGGTATGACATGCATTTAGGCATTCTTGTGTTAGTCTGTGGTATTCCATTTGCTCACTCGTTGATCGGATCGTATTACTTTGGTTAATTTAATGTCAGGATTTATTCGGAACTATGTGACATACTGTCGGATTTGCTATCATGTCAGGGTTTTCATGGAAGGTGTTGGATTTGCCTGACACCTTACAACGCACACTGCGCACAACTGCGACAGAGGGTTAGAAATAGAATTTCTAGAGCAGTGAACTCTTCCTTTTACCAACGCACCAAACACTTCCTCCAATCATAAGCCATCCAGAACTCGGGTATTCCCTGCCCTGTTGTCGGCGCTACTGCCGTACAAATCATGTTGTTGTCCGACTGCAAGAACGACGGGAGGAGGAAACTTGGCGCTTCTTCAGAGACCGGAACGTAGCGCTGCGTTGACACCAGCACTCTCCGTAATGCGCTGCTTTTCCAGACAGCCTCATAGCCGCCTCTTAAAGCTTTGGCGTCGCCCTGCGGTCGCTCGTTGAGTTTATTTCGTTCGGATCCATCGTTGGCAGTAAATTTAGCACAAATAAGAGGAAAAGTAATAAAGGTAATTTATTTGTCTCTGAAATAACTAATTCAGTTTGAGAACTGGATATCCAGAAAGATGTACAAGAAGATCGTTGACGAGGAGTGCTTACAGTCTGTCGAGGTTTTGTGTTTTAAGGTGATTATGATGATTACATAAGTCGAAACGCGACGAATAATATAATTTATAAAATTTAAAAAGCGATAAAGATGGAAATTATTGTTTTGTGAGGCGTCATTTACTGACAAAGCTAGAACTTTCTTCATTTAAAACTACAACAATAGATGAACCAACTGAGTTCTGTTCAAAAATGGTTCAAAGGGCTCTAAGCACTATGGGACTTACACTACTGGCCATTAAAATTGCTACACCACGAAGATGACGTGCTACAGACGCGAAATTTAACCGACAGGAAGAAGATAATGTGATATGCAAATGACTACCTTTTCAGAGTATTCACACAAGGTTGGCGCCAGTGGCGACACCTACAACGTGCTGACATGACGAAAGTTTCCAACCGATTTCTCATACACGAACAGCAGTTGACCGGCGTTGCCTGGTGAAACGTTGTTGTGATGCCGCGTGTAAGGAGGATAAATGCGTACCATCACATTTCCGACTTTGATAAAGGTCGGATTGTAGCCTGTCGCGATTGCGGTTTATCGTATCGCGACATTGCTGCTCGCGTTGGTCGAGAGCCAATGACTGTTAGCAGAATATGGAATCGGTGGGTTCAGGAGAGTAATACGGAACGCCATGCTGCATTCCAACGGCCTAGTATCACTATCAGTCGAGACGACAGGCATCTTATCCGCGTGGCTGTAACGGATCGTGCAGCCACGTCTCGATCCCTGAGTCAACAAATGGGGACGTTTGCAAGACACCAGCCATCTGCACGAACAGTTCGACGACGTTTGCAGCAGCATGGACTATCAGCTCGGAGACCATGGCTGCGGTTACCCTTGACGCTGCATCACAGACAGGAGCGCCTGCGATGGCGTACTCAACGACGAATCTGGGGGCACGAATGGCAACACGTCATTTTTTCGGATGAATCCAGGTTCTGTTTACAGCATCATGATGGTCGCGTCCGTGTTTGGCGACATCGCGGTGAACGCACATTGGAAGCGTGTATTCGTCCTCGCCATACTGGCGTATCACCCGGCGTGATGGTATGGGGTGCCATTGGTTACACGTCTCCGTCACCTCTCGTTCGCATTGACGGCACTTTGAACAGTGGACGTTACATTTCATATGTGTTACGACTCGTGGCTCTATCCTTCATTCGATCCCTGCGAAACCCTACATTTCACCAGGATAATGCACGACCGCATGTTGCAGGTCCTGTATGGGCCTTTCTGGATACATAAAATGTTCGACTGCTGTCCTGACCAGCACATTCTCCAGATCTCTCACCAATTGAAAACGTCTGGTCAATGGGGGCCGAGCAACTGGCTCGTCACAATACGCCAGTCACTATTCTTGATGAACCGTGGTATCGTGTTGAAGCTGCATGGGCAGCTGTACCTGTACACGCCATTCAAGCTCTGTTTGACTCAATGCCGAAGCGTATCAAGGCCGTTATTACTGCCAGAGGTGGTTGTTCTGGGTAATGATTTCTCAGGATCTATGCACCCAAATTGGGTGTAAATGTAATCATATGTCAGTTCTAGTATAACATATTTATCCAATGAATACCCGTTTATCATCTGCATTTCTTCTTGTTGTAGCAATTTTAATGGCCAGTAGTGTAACATCTGAGGTCATCAGTCCCCTACACTTAGAACTACTTACACCTAACGAACCTAAGGACATGACACACATCCATGCCCGAGGCAGAATTCGAACCTGCGACCGTATCAGCAGCGCGGTTCCGGACTGAAGCGCCTAGAACCGCTCGGCCACAACTGCCGAAGCCGGCCGAAGTGGCCGTTCGGTTCTAGGCGCTGCAGTCTGGAACCGCGAGACCGCTACGGTCGCAGGTTCGAATCCTGCCTCGGGCATGTATGTGTGTGACGTCCTTAGGTTAGTTAGGTTTAACTAGTTCTAAGTTCTAGGGGAGTAATGACCTCAGAAGTTGAGTCCCATAGCGCTCAGAGCCATTTGAACCACAACTGCCGGCCCTGGAGTTCTGTGGAGAATCTTCTAACTATATCCAAATTACAGTTTTCTGGAATTTCTACAGCAGAATCATACAATTAATGCTTTCGCGACCTGTTGTCTTTTCGTCAGATCGTCCGGAGCTCCGAACGATTCACCTACAGTAATAACTTGCATGGAGGCGCTTTGTGTCACCAGGAGTAAACATCATCTTATTTTGTGGTTGTATGTACAAACTGCAGTGTAGATCACGTATTTATCGTCGTAATGACCAGTAGCGGCTGAAGTAGGCCATCTATACCTATTAATACACTCCCTGATAATTGATAAGGAACAGAGACATTATTGGTAAAGAATAATCAAAGGCAATCATGAAGGACATGAAACAAAGTACATACGTAATAGATGTGGAGTAGTTTATTTATAACGAAAAATGGTACAGATTTACCCACATAGGAAAGCAGGGTACGAGACATAAATAACGCTCACGGGGTCTGAATTGCTATCGGTGTATATAAACTTCAGATAACTTACGGGAATACAGCCGGGTAACTTCATAGACAACCGCCGATATTTCGACATGTGATCACCCTATTATTGTCAAGGTAAAACTGGCGGTAAGTTATTTGGACAATAACGTTCATGTCTGATACAGATCAGACTCCCAACTTAAAGGTCGGTATCGGACTCTCAGAAATCATTATAAACTCGTCAGGCACTAAAGTACATTTGCACAAGTTGGCTACCAAACTGTTGGGACTCCTTGGCGGACATTATCCCACTGCCGTCTCAAGGCGTTATTCAGTTCTTGCACGGTTCGGCGAGGGGCTCTTCGTTGAGAAACACGTCTGCCGAGATCATCCCCGGCACGCTTTGTGTGGTTTAGGTCCGGGGAGCAAGCAGGCCATTCGATACGTTCAATATCTTTCCAGTGAGTCCGTTACCTCAGCGGTTCTATGTGGGCGGAAACTGTCGTCCATGAGCAGAGAGCTGGGACATACCGCACCCCCAAAAAGACAGAAATGATGCTCAATAATCTTCCTGCACTACTGCTGCGCTGTTACGGTACCTCGCGCAAAAATATGCATCGGTGTTCGGCCACTGTGCATAATCCCTACCCACACCATAACGCCCAGAGCATACCGATGACATTTATGAACGTTCTGTGGTGTGTAGCTTGTTCCCTTCTCGCTCCCACTAACTGGTGGCCAGAATCACTTGCCACAGTGAAGCGGAATACATCAGTAAACATCATTAGGGACCACAGTTGCTGACCCCACCCAGTATGCTCTCTACATCACCGAACTGTCCCTCTACGGTCCCATGGTTGAAGCGGGATGCATTTAGCACGCTTTCGGACATACAAACTAGCCTGATTTATTCGCCGCGAGTTGTTTCTGGCAGAAATACGTCTACGAGTAATGGTTGCAGTGATGTGCTTATGACTGACGTGTCTGTTTCTTTTCGCCACTACGGTTACGATGTGTTGGGCTGTCTACTACGACGGCATGCTTTCACATAGTATTTTCAGGTTCAGCGGCCTTCATTAATCGCGAGATGACTCTTTTGGACACACCCGTTACTGTGGCCACAGTAGTGACACTGACTGGCTTCGAGCCGTCCAACTGTTCGTGCACCACCGTAACCACTCACCTGCTTTCTTGTAGACACGTTGCCGTACCACACGGATTGCCGCACTAATCCGTTCCACAACACTCTTCATCAAACACCGTGCTGCACGAACTGTCGAATGCGTACAGAGCTTTCGTGAACAGCCTTCGATGCACTCAACACGTCCTGCCCTCTGCATTTAGTTTTACTGTCATTGGTTGGGTGATTCATAGCATTGTCGGTTGTTACGTAGCAGTTGCCAGGTTTTCATTAGGAAGTGTCAGTTCTTTAACAACTGACAAGCAGTGTAAATTAAAGGTTTTCTGTATATACGTGAAGGCTAATTTTAGGAACTACTATAGGGATTTTCATATGGCTTTCTTTAACAGAAAGACTGATTCTCGCGGTAGGTTTGTGTATATAATTTATAAGTGTGTAACACACATAAGATTAAGTTCTGAGACTGGGCATGTAGCGGCGGTGTGGCATACTTGAGCGCACATGTGGCGTCGTGGAATGGTTCGTTGGCAGTTAGCCTCTCGTCCCAGCAAGAAACAGTCGAGTAAGCAGAAGTACTGTTGTTATTGGGAAGGTGATTTGATTGTGCACAACGGAACTGGAGTACGTCGCAGCTGAAACAACGGACAAACATCAAGCTCTGCCAGAAATTAGGCAAAACCGCTACCGAAACGTTTCAAATAATACAGTGAGTGTACGATGACAACAATTCCGCGGATGACGTGCATACTGGTCCGCCACTAACAGGTCGAACTGATCGCAAAATTGAAGAGGCTGCACTGTTGGTGCGTGCCAACCGCTCCCAAACGGTGGACGGTCTGGCAGCAGCAGTACATGTCAGTCATGGTAGTGTTACGCTACTCTGGCTGATGATCTAAACATGTAGCGTGTTTCCCAGCATGCTGTAAGATCAATGTCATGATCACATGACCATTTGTGGGGACGTGATCAGTAGTGCTGACGATGATCCCTCTTTTGTCAAACGGATAATAAATGGAACGTGATACGAGGATGGTTTGAAAAGTTCTCAGAATCACCACGAGAGGTCAGCGCTAGTGCAACGAGTTGTTCACGTGATATTCATTGGACGGTTGCCTGTAAACACGTGTCACTTCAGTGCTCTTGGAAGAGAGCTGTGGCGGTGACGTGGCTCTGTTCTTCTTCGCGCGTAGTGATTTGCGAAGATGTAAAAAATCGAAATTCAAACAGTGATTAAGTACTTCGTAAAGAAATGTATGCTAGCAAAGGGCAGTCATGCCGATTTCCAGAATGCACTGGGGGACTCTGTTCCTTCATATTCAACTGTTGACAAGTGGACAAATGAATTTATATTTGGTCGGGAGCGCTTAGATGACGATCCGCGCAGTGGTCAGCCAAGATGTGTCACGACTCCAGAAATCATTGCAAAAGTGCGCAAAATGGTCATGCAGGATCGCCGATTGAATGAGCGTGAATTTGCTCACGCTTGCCAGATGTCGTCTGAAAGGGTATCTCACGTTTTAACTGAAGAATTAGAAATGAAAAATTATCTGCAAGATGGGTGCCGCGACTCTTGACGCTGGATCAAAAACTCCTGAGAATGGACATATCAGAACAATGTTTGGCACGTTTTAGGAGAAACGAACAAGATTTTTTGCGCCGGCGTGTGACCGCAGGTGAACCTTGGGTGAACTACTATACCCCGGAGACAAAACAACAGTCAAAGCAGTGGAAACATGCTGATTATCCGCCACCAAAGAAAGCAAAGACAATTCCTTCGGCAGGAAAGGTCATGGCATCATTGTTCTGGGATGCGAAGGGGATTCTGTTTGTAGATTATTTGCCCACTGAGTAATCAATTACTGGAGAATACTAGGCTAATCTCCTGGACAAATTGAAACAAAAGATACGCGAAAAAAGTCCAGGTTTAGCAAGGAAGAAAGTCATCTTCCATCAAGACAGCGCAACGGCAAATAAAACGCGCTACAAGCAGATCCTTCGCGTCGATGCGGCCCGCCACGAATTTCTCTCCTGCGCTAACGTCTTCTTCTAAGAGTAGCACTTGCACCCATCGTCTTCAATTACCTGTTGGATTTATTCAAATCTCTGTGTTCCCCTACAGTTTTCACCTCCTACAGCTCCGTCTAGTACCACGGAGGTTATTCCCTGATGCCATATCACATGTCCTATTATCCCGTCTCTTCTTGTTGTCAGTTTTTCCGTACGTTCCTTTCTTCGCCGGTTCTCCGAAAAACCACGTTATTCTTTATCTTACCAGTCCACCTAACTTTCAACATATTTCTATAGCACCATACCTCAGACGTCTCGATCGGTTTTTTTTTCCGGTTTTTCCACCCTCCATGATTCGCTTCCTTACGTTGCTGTGTTCCAAACGTACATTCTCAGAAATTTCGTCCTCAACTTAAGTCATATGTTTCATACGTGTTCGCTCGGCCGATTATGCGGTTCCGTTTGTCGTAAGCATCCTGAGGTTTGGCGCAGGAAGAACTGGTTGCTGCTACACGATGTTGCCCCTGCACATCGCTCCCTTCTCCTCCAAGAGGAACTTACAAGGCAACACGTCACCGTTTTGTCACTGCCACCCCCTCCGTACTTACTTGATCTCGCACCATACGATTTTTGCCCCTCCCCAATATGAAAACACTCCTACGGCGGTGTATATTTCATTCGACCCAAAAGATCATGACGGCCATAAGAGAAACTGTATGAGATCCTTCTGTCAACGTGGTTCAGCGGTCGTTGCCAGACGTGCATAGGGGCCAACAACGACTATTTTGAGGGAGAATGTGGATCTCTTTAAGTGTACTCTGTGACCATGTCGCTTTCAGGTCAAAATACAATCAAAGAAGAAAGTAACGTGCACGCCATGTAGCGGGGCTTCTTGTGAGACATCCAGGTTCTGTTGGGTGCCTACTCTCCAGGGGTGAGTCTCAGTTGTATATGTTGCTTGTTCCATCTTTAACTGGCGTTTAGAGTGATAATGATAGGAGCTAGAAGTTGGATAGCTGCAGAGGAGGCGGTAGCTGGCGGAAAAACGGTAAAGTGATCAGCTGTTGCGACGCCAGAGAGTAACGAAACTTGACCAAAATCAACAGAGATTTTCCTTCTATACATCTTATAGATCATTGTCCCCCATCAAGTTTTTTCTGTTTGTTTGTGATAGTTAATCTCAGGAACTACTGTAGGGATTTTTATATGGTTTTCACTTATACACTGATTCACGAGCAAGGCATAATTTATTACCGCTACGCCAGCAAATCGTCCTGCCGTAGAAGTCAGGGTGGCTTGCTTCCCTTCAGATTTAAAACGCGGTGAGTGAGGTAATTATCGCTGGAATCAGCTGATACCGCATCCTCTTTGTATATTAGATCTGAAGACAGCCTAATTCCGGTGATACCAGTCATTACAATAATAAGTGCAATAATAAGAACGTGATCTACGATGTGCTTCTTTTTCAGAAATGTAGTTACTTTGCTGCTCAACACGATATCGTGAGGCAGCAGTTTCTAAGGAAGAAGAAAAAGGACAGAAGAAATAATATCTGAAAATAAAGCTTAAGTTGAGAAGCAATAAGGAGTAACTGAAACGATATTAACGATGAGCTTCACATCAGACTTGGGGACCACGAAGTAGAGGAAGTGAAAGAATTCTGCTGCTTTGCAAGGAAATATCATATAACGGAATAAGCAAGAAAGATATAAGACAGCAAATTAGTACATGTAAACACGGTTCTAGGCGCTACAGTCTGGGGCCGCGCGACCGCTACGGTTGCAAAATGGTTCAAATGGCTCTGAGCACTACGGGACTCAACTGCTGTGGTCATCAGTCCCCTAGAACTTAGAACTACTTAAACCTAACTAACCTAAGGACATCACACACATCCATGCCCGAGGCAGGATTCGAACCTGCGACCGTAGCAGCAGCGCGGCTCCGGACTGGAGCGCCTAGAACCGCACGGCCACCGCGGCCGGCTCTACGGTTGCAGGTTCGAATCCTGCCTCGGGCATGGATGTGTGTGACGTCCTTAGGTTAGTTAGGTTTTAAGTAGTTCTAGGGGACTGATGACTTCAGCAGTTAAGTCCCATAGTGCTCAGAGCCATTTCAACCATTAAACACGGTATCCCTGGCGAAGAAAAGTCTGCTAGTATCAAACATAAGCCTTGATTTGACGAAGAAAAGTTATGATAATGTACGTTCGGATAATAGCATTATATGGAAGCGATTAATGGACGGAGGGAAAATCGGAAAAGAAAACAAACGATACATCTGAGATGTGGTGCTATAGAAGGATGTTGAGAGTTACGTGGACTGATAAGATGAGCAATGAAGGAGCTCTTCGCAAATTCATCGAAGAAAGAATATGTGGGAAACACTGGCAAGATGAAGTGACAGGACGATAGGACATCTGTCAAGACATTAGGGAATAACTTTGACTTTACTACAGGCAGCTGCAGAGGGTATAAAGTTTAGGGGAAGACAAATATTGAAATATACGTGAAAATAATGAAAGACAATAAAGACAGCAGTCTCATTAGAGCACTAACCTATGGAGCGCATGAAACTACAAGCATACTTTCTACTGTGCAGTACCTCTTCGTCACCACACCACATAATTAGCATAGCTTGGAATACTTAAGCCTAAGGAGAGGAAGATATCATAGCTGATGGACGAAAGTGGACAATGGAACTGAATGCCGGTTTCAGTGTGCGAATTTTAATTTAACAGATCACCAGTAAAAGTCTTCTCATTAGTACAGCTTGAATGCAGTTCCAATGAAAGTATATTTGACAAAACAAATGCCCCAAATGCGTAAAGTATGAACGGAATTTCCTTGCATGGCAAATTCCATTGCTGTTAGATGTAAACCTGAATTACAGTGAAACGTGTTGTCTGCTTGGCTTCGTCTGGTAAGGTAGTGTATCCTCGATATGAATCACACGTCTATGAATCAGTCAACAGCGACAGTTCAACAAACTTGTGTCTACTCCGTGTGTTTGTGGGTGTGTGTGAGTGTGGCGCGTGATGGGTGGATGGGTGGATGGGTGTGTGTTACGTTGCAGCACAAAGGGAGGTCATTGCACCTAAACTAATGAAAGTGCATAAATACAGTAATTGCAATTGGCTTCGCGGTAGTGCTACTTCATCTCCGTTAATTGGCAAATCGTTACTTCTCTGGTCACTCCTGTTTTCCGCTTCATGTGACCGAACTGATGTTAATGTCACAGTCGAGAAATAGCAGACAATGTTCTAAAACGCTACTGAAATAACGCAGTCTGGTAGATGCATTATACAGACTGTAGAAACTTAACGTGGTCTCTAATTAATTTCACAAACACGCTTTCCCAGTTTTTATGCGAATCAATGGAAATTAATTTACAAATGCTGCTTGTCGAAATTTAAATCATTTCTCATTTATTCTTCGGACTGAATTGCAATTTTGTTTACATACATGACGTGTTTCGATATTTCAGGCTCATCTTCAGATCTATGTAGTTGCGTCGGCCACTCCTCGTGTCTGTGTCATAAACTCATTTGAGAATACTCACAGCGCAAATATGTTTCGATCTTTCTGATTCATCATTAGATCTATAAAGTTGGGTCAGCAACCCGTCGTGTCTATGTCAGAATCTCGTAAGACTGTGACATGAGGTTCTGACACAGAAACGACGGGTTGCTGACCCTACTACATACAGGATGTACAGGAATTCCTATTTCAGACTTCTAGGACTTTTATAGGGGAGTGGGTACGTAATATTTAGATTAGGAACCTATGCTCGGAAACGTTATCCAACGACGCTACAGAGCGTCAAAGTTATAGGTTCAAATGGCTCTGAGCACTATGGGACTTAACATCTGTGGTCATCAGTCCCCTAGAACTTAGAACTACTTAAACCTAACTAACCTAAGGACATCACACACATCCATGCCCGAGGCAGGATTCGAACCTGTGACCGTAGCAGTCGCGCGGTTCCGGACTGAGCGCCTAGAACCGCTAGACCACCGCGGCCGGCAAAGTTATAGGCGCAGGGCGCCTGTAAATATATGTATATGCAGGGTGATTCCGCGAAGATGTTATAAACTTTCAAGGCTGATGGAAAACGATAAATCTATCAATTTTATGATAGGGTCCCTGTATCGGAAACGAACGAGTCGAAAGTTACAAGCGAAAACCGTTGTGTTACTTCTGCCAGTGGAATGCACGTATCGGTACTGTTGTTGCTAGGATTGCAGAGTAGGCAACTTTCAAAAACAAGAAAAAGTGCCTAGTAAACGTGGGTACTGAATTACATATCTTAAAGACCTGTGAACACTTGTTTAATAGGGGAAATGTGTTTTGCACTAGCGAAGATGGACACGTGCCTATAGCTCCCAAGGTATGAACTTCAGAGCCCATGTTTACTAAACATTTTTGCTTGTTTTCGTCCATATTACCATCTATGAAAGTTGCATAACCTACATTCTTGGCAACAATAGTACCGGTACATGTATTCCACTGTTAGATGTTCAAATGGTTCAAATGGCTCTGAGCACTATGGGGCTTAACATCTGACGTCATCAGTCCCCTAGAACTTAGAAATACTTAAACATAATTAACCTAAGGACATCACACACATCCATGCCTGAGGCAGGATTCGAACCTGTGACCGTCGCAGCCGCGTGGTTCCCGGCTGAAGCGCCTAGAACCGCTCGGTCACTTCGGCCGGCTCTGTTAGATGTATCAGAGCGGTGTTCGCTTGTAACCCTTCCATAAAACTCATACATTTATCCTTCTCCATCACTCTGTATATACAAACTTTTCCAGGCGACAACACCCATAACTTTGACGCTCTGTAGCGACGTTGGATGAGGTTTCCGTACAGGGGTTCCTATTCACAATCTTATGTAGTCATTCTCCTCTACAGGTCCTACAAGTTTGTAACGGGGAATTTCCGAAACCGCGTCGATCTGAAAAGATCGAGAAAGATTGACACATGTCATGAATTTAGAAAACAGGCAACTCAGATTAAAAAATAAATTACATTTGTTTGAAATATCAGTATAAGTGCTGTTATCTAGCGACGTATGTGACAGATATAGTGAATACCCTTTTTATTTGGTTGAAAGAAAGATAGGATTGCACATTTTGTTATGAGTTTAGATACTCGACTGTATGAGGTTACTCAGTCATTACACAATAGACTCGAATTTGGGAAGAAGTTACCTCAAATCTCCATGTGTCCATACTTATTTGGCATTTCTGTGGTTCATCTGAACTGAATTACCGTAGGACACGCGAAAGGTTGTCTGATTTGAAGATTCCTTTCCACCCGAACCCTCACGTCGCACTGAGTCTCTGGCTTTGATTCCGTCCAACTTGGTAACTGCCTTGAAACTGAATTTCGTGGCTCGGTTGCCCCATTCCCACCCAGCCAGCCGCGGACACGCTCTCTTAGTTCGGCCAGAGGGCGCGGTTAGTGGCGTTTGAATCGCAGAGCTTAGATCGACCCGCGAGAAGGACAGGCCGTGGTGTGTCGTCACAGCAGGCGGCACCTCAGGTCTTACGAGTGCCAGCAGCCGTCACCGGGGGGGGGGGGGGGGGCAATAATTATTTCAAACTAGTTTAATAATTAGTAACTGTGGGTTTAAGTGCATGTAAGGTCTCGGAAAGGTACCGGTGGTGTAGGGGTAGCGTCTTTCATTCATAATCAAAAACGTCTTCGGTCCCGGGTTCGATCCCCGCCACTGCCTAAATTTTGATAAATAATCAGCATTGGCGGCCGAAGACTTCCGGCATAAGAAGTCAGCCTCATTCTGCCAACGGCCTTGTCAAAGAGGGCGGAGGAGCGGATAGAGGTTCAGGGCACTCTCTTGTCCTAGGGGTGGGAAATTGCCCCTAAAGGCGGAAGAATCAGCAATGATCAACGACATGAGGATGCAGAAGTCAATGGAAACCACTGCATTAATGACACGTAACGTGTATCCACAGGACATGTGGCCTGTAATTGAAGAAGTGTCATGATGATCTCTCCATTGGCAAAAGATTCCGGAATAGTCCCCCATTCGGATCTCCGGTAGGGGACTTCCAAGGGGGAGGTTACCATGAGAAAAAGATTGAATAATCAACGAAAGGATAACGTTCTACGAGTCGGGGCGTGGAATGTCAGAAGCTTGAACGTGGTAGGGAAACTAGAAAATCTGAAAAGGGAAATGCAAAGGCTCAATCTAGATATAGTAGGGGTCAGTGAAGTGAAGTGGAAGGAAGACAAGGATTTCTGGTCAGATGAGTATCGGGTAATATCAACGCAGCAGAAAATGGTATAACAGGTGGAGGATTCGTTATGAATAGGAAGGTAGGGCAGAGGGTGTGTTACTGTGAACAGTTCAGTGACCGGGTTGTTCTAATCAGAATCGACAGCAGACCAACACCGACAACGATAGTTCAGGTATACATGCTGACGTCGCAAGCTGAAGCTGAACAGATAGAGAAAGTGTATGAGGATATTGAAAGGGTAATGCAGTATGTAAAGGGGGACGAAAATCTAATAGTCATGGGCGACTGGAATGCAGTTGTAGGGGAAGGAGTGGAAGAAAAGTTTACAGGAGAATATGGGCTTGCGACAAGGAATGAAAGAGGAGAAAGACTAATTGAGTTCTGTAACAAGTTTCAGCTAGTAATAGCGAATTCCCTGTTCAAGAATCACAAGAGGAGGAGGTATACTTGGAAAAGGCCGGGAGATACGGGAAGATTTCAATTATATTACATCATGGTCAGACAGAGGTTCCGAAATCAGATACTGAATTGTAAGGCTTACCCAGGAGCAGATATAGACTCAGATCACAATATGGTAGTGATGAAGAGCAGGCTGAAGTTCAAGACATTAGTCAGGAAGAATCAATACGCAAAGAAGTGGGATACGGAAGTACTAAGGAATGACGAGATACGTTTGAAGTTCTCTAACGCTATAGATACAGCAATAAGGAATAGCGCAGTAGGCAGTACAGTTGAAGAGGAATGGACATCTCTAAAAAGGGCCATCACAGAAGTTGGGAAGGAAAACATAGGTACAAAGAAGGTAGCTGCGAAGAAACCATGGGTAACCGAAGAAATACTTCAGTTGACTGATGAAAGGAGGAAGTACAAACATGTTCCGGGAAAATCAGGAATACAGAAATACAAGTCGCTGAGGAATGAAATAAATAGGAAGTGCAGGGAAGCTAAGACGAAATGGCTTCAGGAAAAATGTGAAGACATCGAAAAAGATATGATTGTCGGAAGGACAGGCTCAGCATACAGGAAAGTCAAAACAACCTTTGGTGACATTAAAAGCAACGGTGGTAACATTAAGAGAGCAACGTGAATTCCACTGTTAAATGCAGAGGAGAGAGCAGATAGGTGGAAAGAATACATTGAAAGCCTCTATGAGGGTGAAGATTTGTCTGATGTGATAGAAGAAGAAACAGGAGTCGATTTAGAAGAGATAGGGGATCCAGTATTAGAATCGGAATTTAAAAGATCTTTGGAGGACTTACGGTCAAATAAGGCAGAAGGGATAGATAACATTCCATCAGAATTTCTAAAATCATTGGGGGAAGTGGCAACAAAACGACTATTCACGTTGGTGTGTAGAATATATGAGTCTGGCGATATACCATCTGACTTTCGGAAAAGCATCATCCACACAATTCCGAAGACGGCAAGAGCTGACAAGTGCGAGAATTATCGCACAATCAGCTTAACAGCTCATGCATCGAAGCTGCCTACAAGAATAATATAGAGAAGAATGGAAAAGAAAATTGAGAATGCGCTAGGTGACGATCAGTTTGGCTTTAGGAAAAGTAAAGGGACGAGAGAGGCAGTTCTGACGTTACGGCCAATAATGGTAGCAAGGCTAAAGAAAAATCAAGACACTTTCATAGGATTTGTCGACCTGGAAAAAGCGTTTGACAATATAAAATGGTGCAAGCTGTTCGAGATTCTGAAAGAAGTAGGGGTAAGCTATAGGGAGAGACGGGTCATATACAATATGTACAACAACCAAGAGGGAATAATAAGATTGGACGATCAAGAACGAAGTGCTCGTATTAAGAAGGGTGTAAGACAAGGCTGTAGCCTTTCGCCCCTACTCTTCAATCTGTACATCGAGGAAGCAATGATGGAAATAAAAGAAAGGTTCAGGAGTGGAATTAAAATACAAGGTGAAAGGATATCAATGATACGATTCGCTGATGACATTGCTGTCCTGAGTGAAAGTGAAGAAGAATTAAATGATCTGCTGAACGGAATAAACAGTCTAATGAGTACACAGTATGGTTTGAGAGTAAATCGGAGAAAGACGAAGGTAATGAGAAGTAGCAGAAATGAGAACAGCGAGAAACTTAACATCAGGATTGATGGTCACGAAGTCAATGAAGTTAAGGTATTCTGCTACCTAGGCAGTAAAATAACCAGTGACGGACGGAGCAAGAAGGACATCAAAAGCAGACTCGCTATGGCATTTCTGGCCAAGAGAAGTCTACTAATATCAAATACCGGCCTTAATTTGAGGAAGAAATTTCTGAGGATGTACGTCTGGAGTACAGCATTGTATGGTAGTGAAACGTGGACTGTGGGAAAACTGGAACAGAAGAGAATCTAAGCATTTGAAATGTGGTGCTATAGACGAATGTTGAAAATGAGGTGGACTGATAAGGCAAGGAATGAGGAGGTTCTACGCAGAATCGGAGAGGAAAGGAATATGTGGAAAACACTGATAAGGAGAAGGGACAGGATGATAGGACATCTGCTAAGACATGAGGGAATGACTTCCATGGTACTAGAGGGAGCTGTAGAGGGTAAAAACTGTAGAGGAAGACAGAGATTGGAATACGTCAAGCAAATAATTGAGGACGTAGGTTGCAAGTGCTACTCTGAGATGAAGAGGTTAGCACAGGAAAGGAATTCGTGGCGGGCCGCATCAAACCAGTCAGTAAACTGATGACCAAAAAAAAAAGTTCTCGATATCACACGACCAAATTAAGTTGCAGGGCCCGTATATCTCGTTGGCCCCGGCTGAAATTGGGTAGCGCAACACGAAAGAGGTCAGGCAGCTGCACCGAGTGATAAAGACAGCATCATCTGCTAGGCAGTGACGCTGTATCGGTGAAAGCACCGGCCAAGCCTGCGGTGCTCCATTCGGACGAAGGATCTGCCTGAGACCGAGGTTGTCTGTGTCTGCGGGATTGGGGAATGAGGCCACGACAGCTTTGTAAGGGTACAGTATCCTTACGTAGTATCGATTATGCACTATGCAGAGACCATACATGGTTTAAGCAAAGACTGCACTACAGTCAACAATGTGCGAGTGGGTAAGCTGTAGTCGAGTGTTGGAGTCCGTGGGTGGCAGTCGGGTGTGAGAGGCTAGAGAGGGAGGATGCTCGGTAGCGAGGCCGGAGATGAGTGGCAGAATGGCACATAGAGTTTGATGTTCATAAATGTTTATAAATTGAGTGATTTAATTAATAAATTCCAGCATTTAAGAAAGGAGATGTTATCATTTAGTAGTTTTCACAATAACGGAAGTGGACAAGAATGAGTCTCATGACAAGGAGGAAAGATATATATTATGCTAAAATAATTAAAATATAACTTCACCGACAGCGTATGCGAATAATAAAGTTCGGTGCGAAACTGGGGGGAGGTTACAGCTTCAACCACTGCCAGAAGCCGCGGTGGCTATCGGCGTGCTGGGATGCTGTCTATACTTTTTTTTGGGTGCAGCGTGACCTGCCCAAGTTGTTGCCACAGGCCACAGTTGGAGCTGGCCAGAGAGTTGTTCGGTGGCCAGCGACAGAAAAGGAAGTTCCAGTCTGCAGCATGGTGTGCCCCGGAGACAGGCATCCTGTGCAGAAATAACGAACACCACGTGGCGTGGCTAAGCTGTCGTGGACGCCGTCTTCCTGGAGGGGAGGGTGGACAATGTCTTTTCCTGGTGGTCGGAGAAGACTGCAACTGGAGCCAGAATGGAGAACAGGGGAGATTTGTTTTTCCTGTGTACAGAGCACTTGTAAATTCTTTGGCAGTCTACTGTGGTGGGTAGACAGCTGACAAATTATCAGGCTGGCATTGGTGATTGCCAGTACTGGGCACGGTGAAGGCAGGCAGTGGCTGGTGAGTGTGTGTGTGTGTGTGTGTGTGTGTGTGTGTGTGTGTGTGTGTGTGTGTTCGAGTATAACGCCTTCATTACAAGTGTGATACTGTACGACGTGACCATAAGGGCGCAAGAGGGTGTTTTCTATGTTGTGTTTTACCTTCACGCTGAAGGCGTGTTCGACCATATATATGAGAGAAAGTTCGGTAATGACGCTAAAGGCTTGTTCAACTACTCCACATAGCCACAAGTGTTCTGAATTTTGTGCTATGATTTTAGTCCATAGACTAGGTAGCTCTGTGTGGTCCTGTTGTCTGTAGCAGTAATGCGTAATTAGTGGAGGCTCTTCGTAGGAGAGGAAGCTCCAGTTCTGATCTTCTTTATTGTTCTTTGTTATTACTGTTACCCGATTATAACGCGCTATGGTGTGAAATTGTGATTTCTGTTCTGTTGTTCTTGGATGGTACCCTCTTGTGTTTTACAGGGGCTGAATCAGGTTAGACTTGTAGGGGAACTCGGGGTAGAACGGGGTACAAAATTGAAAACAAAAGTGTTAAATAAGAGTGTTACCAATTTTTATATGAACACATTACGCTGTATCAATCAGAAAAATACAAGAACATTGCCATAAAATAAAAGAACAATATTTTTTTCACTCAGAAACAGAAAGATATGCCATTTGCCCCATTCTGCGCTGTGCATGGGGCAGATTGGAGTTGTTAGTACAAGTAATTATAAAAATGTATAAAATTATCGGAAATGCAGAAAATATTGGCTTGCTCGATATTTATTTAGTTTAAAGCGAATGTTAATGTCAAACTAGAGTTTTCATGTATTGTATCCTTTTCTTAAGGTTATTTACAAAATTCACACACGAGGAGAGACTCATCATCTTCGCTATCTATCTCTGCACAAGAATCGTGTGCCCATTTTTTGCACATGGAACAAGCGACTCAACCTTCAGTTGATCTTGAATAAAACTCACCAAAATATAACCATTCACAGCCAGAACTTCCTCATAATCACTCTCGTTAGTATTGGATGCTCTCTCCTTTCTTTTCATTTATCTTCAGGCCCTTTCCTTTCTTTTTTGAATTCTTAATTTTACTCTCTTTCGCAAATAATTTTTTCTTTGCTCTTTCTTCTTTGGCAAAGATTTTTTCCTCTTTTTCCTTAATAATGGCTTCTAACTCCTTTTTGTACGGCGAATCAGAACAACGGTCTTCCCCCTCTTCCGTTTCGCCCTTTTCGTGCTTTCGTTAACTTTTGGTAAGGGCATCAGAATTTCAGGTGAAATATGAAATGATAAGGCTGTGTTGTCAGTTGTCATCCAAGAGCACTCAGGACTAGAACAATTAGCCTCAATAACTTTGTCATTCTTAGGCTGCAGTTCATTGTTACAATTCACTGAAACCTCGCCGGCTTGATCATCCAATCCGTTGGCGTCGTCTTTTTTAGCTGGTGTGCTAGGTGAAGGCAATTCCAGTTGTTCAGCTCCGGATATAATAACCTCTTTATCTGACGACCTATCAAGTCCGACGTCAGTTGTGTCTGCCGAGAAGAAATCTGCATCGGTGAATATGGATGCGTCAGTGGGCCATATTCCAGTAGCTTCGAAACCTTTAGTAGCGGTTTTCATTGTTGCACTTTTGATGAAAGCTGAACCAAAAAGCGTTGAAATTTGAAAGAGAGTTACGACTTTCTCTGGGATGCTTCGTAGCCATTTTCGGAGCTCATCACTATAATGAAGACTTAAAGGCTTCATAAAAGAAACATCAAGCGACTGAAGTCGGTGAGAGCAATGTGGTGCTAAACATAGCAACGAAACACCACTCTCCCTCGCGTAGTCTATAATGTCAATGTTCTTGGTATGTGTTGAGTGTCCATCTAATATAAAAAGAACTGGGAAGTCTTTTGATGCCTTAGAAAATTCCACAAATTTTCGAAACCATACAAAGAATGACTCTGTGGTCATCCATCCGGTGCTGTGGACCTCAGCCCAACCTCCTTGTGGCAGGCCTAACTCAAATTCTTTCTGTTTCTTCTTTCTGGAAAAATATGCATTAGAGGCATGTAAGCTCCGCTTGCTGACATACAAATGAGGCAGGTTACAGTTTCGCCCCTTTCTGCAGGTGTTAACGGTCCTACTTGCCGTTTCCCCTTGCAAGCTATGATCTTTGATTGGTTTTTAGAGTTAACCGAAACACCTGTTTCATCACAATTAAAAATTTGAAAAGCCATTAGTTTTTGTTTGTCAATTACATTTTTTAGTAACGAAAAAAACCTATCGACAGCTACTTTATTAAAACCCATGGCTCTTGCACCACATGTTGGTTCGGGTTTGCGAACAGATAAAATAGGATGTCTTTTAAGGAATCCGTTGGCCCAATCTTCGCCTTCAATTTCATTTTAAAATCTGTGAACAATGCCATTTCTTACAGCCAACTGATAAGCTAGGTTACGCAAGTCGTTGATTGTTAAGCCGAATAACCTAGCCTCCATACTTTTTAAGTACTTAACAAGCTCAAGTTCCTGTTCGTCTGTAAATACGTTTTTAAACTTTCCAACCATTTTATCAATTTTTTAGTCAGAGTTTTCCCTACTTTTTTTAACGTATCTTTCCAGAATAGTCTGGGGAACGTCATATTGGTTTGAAGCCTTCAAATACCCACAATGGCCAGAATTAACTGCCTCCACAGCATTGTTCATGGCCTCAGCAGGTCATGACTGCCTATTTGTTTTTGTCTTATATACTCGAAGCATCTGAAACCGAAAGCCAAACAGATTGGGAGCCTAATAAAAGCGATCTCTTTGTTAAAAATGTAGAGGAGCAGAATGGGGTACTTCCCCATTCCGCTCCAGGCACATGGTTTAGGTTATGGAGGTAAACAAAGATACGAAAACAAACATTTAACCGCATGAAACTAAAGATTATTCAACATATTTAAGGCACCTACTAACAATAGTCGTATTGTAAATAAGTAGGTATACCTTTTCTTGCTTCCAGTTCGCCAGAAGTTACAAGGCAGGAGCAAAAATGAGCACAACGAAAACTTCACGATCCAACGCTTACGAAAACCAAACAAACATGGCTACCAAGGTTGAGCAGTAACTGTCTGAACTAGTTCTACTTACTGCCGATAGTTGGCAGCACCTCCTTGACACGAAAATACGTACATCTTCATACTGCCCCGGTACCCTGTTCTACCCCGGGTTATATTTGCTTAGAATAAATCATTATTTCACTATTTATTATTGTGCGACACCCATTCTCATCCCACAACTTTTTCTCGGAAAATACTGTTCGTATCTTATTAACTGCCCACCGTTTCTATGAATGTAATTGTCTTTGTGTGATACGGTAATATGTAAGTTGTTAATTAATTGCTACTGCAAACTGAGCCCACACTTTCACTACCCTCAGCTCAAACCACACTCCACCCAAAGCGTGCGCTATGTAACAGTTGTGTATGTTCCGTACTATGTATTTCTCTCGATTATGCAGTTAACGGGGGTAAAAAGATCACGGAACAAGAAACTGAGTTTTGCCGGGATGAAATGAACATGCCATCGCCAGCTCAGTAAATCGTAATTACGTTAGACGGAGTTGTTCCGGCGATGTGATGGGTGTGTATATTTGGAAACCGATACATATTGAAAAAGGAAATGAATGTATGTTCCACATGTCCTCCTAAACCACTGGACCGATTTCAATGTAACTTGGTAGATATATCCCTTACTGTTAGGCAACAATCGCTGTTGGGGTAAGAAACACGGTTCGTGTAATACAACGTCATAAGCGATGAGATGCGAGAAAAACTGCTGCATCAATTTTAAATTTGTTACTTCTGTGCTACTAACTACATTAGCGATACATTTCGCAGACGGAATCCACACATCCTGCTAAGTGCAGCTGCAAACTTATATCGTGTTACCACAAACAGTTCAGGAGATACGACGTCATAAACACTGAAACTCGCGAAAAAATATCACATCATGTATGATGCTTCGATACTTTACTTTTTACTACTAAGACTCTCCTACTGTCGAGTCAACTCAAGGAAATCCCTGGCACTTTGCAGTGCTTTTGACAGCTTTCAACTGCGAAGCGCAAATGGCTGTAGCCGAAAATAGGAGCCCTCTATGGAGGTATGAAGAGGCATTGCCCCAGAGCCGTTTACAAAATCGCGTTGCAGACAAATAAAGCAGCTGCGCCTAACACAGAAACTGTCTGGGATACTGTACTTATTTGTACATTACGCATATGATTGTTTCATGATTACAAAGATGTTTTCATCACGAATGGAAATGAAATTATTTCTATATTACACTACAAACACAATCCATTGTTTGTTTTCGTTTCTGATAGAAAATCGGCAAATGAAAGCCCGAGCAAAGCCGGGTTTCTCAGTAAGTGCATAATATTGTATTACACACAGTTAATAGTACTCTCGTCCCACTTCGAGTTAAATGTGTACTTGACGACTACGCGTGTTAGGTGTTTGCTGCACAACTTTAGACTTGAATAGGCACAAATATTTGCTCGCTGTATCACTGCTTTTTGAACGTTTTTAATAGGAGGAGGAGGAAGATGTTAGTATTTAACGTCCCGTCGACAACGAGGTCATTAGAGACGGAGCCCAAGCTCGGGTTAGGGATGGATGGGGAAGGAAATCGGCCGTGCCCTTTCAAAGGAACCATGCCGGCATTTGCCTGAAACGATTTAGGGAAATCACGGAAAACCTAAATCAGGATGGCTGGAGACGGGATTGAACCGTCGTCCTCCCGAATGCGAGTCCAGTGTGCTAACCACTGCGCCACCTCGCTCGGTGAATGTTTTTAATAGGATAATTTAGATTCTCGTTAGCTTCGTGTGGCTAGCGCCTCCCATCGGGCTGACCGGTCACATGGTGCAAGTCTTTTTAGTTGAAACCACTTCGGCGACTTACGTGTCGATGACGATGAAATGGTAATGAAGACAACACAACACCCAGTCCCGGGGTGGAAAACATCGCCGACGCGGCCACCTTGTATGGCAGTCTGTCGCGCTGAACGCTCGGCTATGGAGGCGGACATTAGCTTTGTAACAGCCAGGGCTAATATACTAAAGAGCCAAAGAAACTGGTACACCTGCCTAATATCGTGTAGAACTCCCGCGAACACGCAGAAGTGCCGCAGCACAACGTGACATAAATTCGACTAATGTCTGAAATGATGCTGGGGGGAACTGACACCATGAATCATGCAGAGCTGTCCATAAATCCGTAAGAGTACGGGGGGGTGGATATCTCTTCTGAACAGGACGTTGCAAAGCATCCCAGATATGCTCAATAATGTTCATGTCTAGAGAGTTTGGCGGCCAGCGGAAGTGTTTAAACTCAGAAGAGCGTTCCTGGAGTCACTCTGGGCGTGTGGGGTGTCGCATTGTCTTGTTGGAATTGCCCAAGTCCGTATCGGCATGCACAATGGACGTGAGCGGATGCAGGTGATGAGACAGGATGCTTACGTAGGTGTCATTTGTCAGAGTTGTATCTAGTCGAACCAGGAGTCCCGTATCATTCCAACTCCATACGCCCCACACCATTACAGAGCCTCTAATAGCTTGAACAGCCTCCTGCTGACATGCAGGTTTCATGAATTCATGATATTGTCTACATACTCGTACACATCCATCCGCTCGATACAATTTGAAACGAGACTCGTCCGACCAGGCAACATGTTTCCAGTCATCAGCAGTCTAATGTCATTGTTTATGGGCCCAGGCCAGGCGTAAAGCTTGTGTCGTGCGGTGATCAAGGGTACACGAGTGGGCCTTCGGCTCTGAAAGCCCATATCGATGATGTTTCGTGAATCGTTCGCACGCTAACACTTGTTCATGGCCCAGCATTGAAATCTGCAGTAATTTGTGGAAGGTTTGCACTTCTGTCATGTTGAACGATTCTCTTTAGTCGCCGTTGGTCCTGTTCTTGCGGTATCTTTTCCCGGCCGCAGTGGTGTTGGAGATTTGATGATTTACCGGATTCCTGATATTCACGGTACACTCGTGACAATGGTCGAACGGGAAAGTCCCCACTTCATCGCTATGTCGAGATGCAGTGTCCCATTGCTCGTGCGCCGACTATAACACTACTTCAAACTCCAGAATTGCTACACAATGGCTCCAGGAAAACTCTTGTGATTTTAAACACTTCTGCTGGCCTCCAAACTCCCCAGACATTAACATTATTGAGCATATCTCGTATGCCTTGCAACGTGCTATTCAGAAGAGATATCGACCCCCTCGTACTCTTATTGATTTATGGACAGCCCTGCAGGATTCATGGTGTCAGTTCCCTCCAGCACTACTTCAGACATTAGTCGAGCCCATGCCACGCCGTGTTGCGGCACTTCTGCGTAGTCGCGGGGGACCTACACAATGTCAGGCAGACGTACCAGTTTCTTTGGCTCTTCGGTGTATATTTAAACGTGACTGTGACGGTAACGAACGAAAAGCGACTTCTGGAAACGTTACGCTAAAACTAATTACGTTGACATTTCGCAGTGAGAAGGCCTGACGAATACAACGATGTCATTGTTTATCTGATTCTGTTAAAAGTCACAATACAATTAGTTAAAATTTACACAGACGTCAGGCAATTTTACAATTTTAAGTGCCTGACTATGCCAGGCGCATAATAACCCCAGTCAATGAAGACCAAAAGTGTCGAATGTAGAAAATAATTCGTGCAGTCACAAAGATTGGTACAGTGGTTGGAGGGAGTGCCATGAACAACGTACTATAATGGAAATCCTGTCTGAGGACGGCTGAGTGTGGGAGTGAGAGTTGGTTTGAAGGCCACCTTTGTACTTTTTGTTGGATAACTCGAAAACTGGGGCCTGTAGCGAGAACGTATCCAAGTGCAAAGTTTAACTACATTAAATTTTCTGTTCATTTTTTTAATTCGATCAATAGTCTGCGCGTAACAAGCGAGAGAATACGGACGCCAACTATAACATCGCGGATCGCACACATCCCGACAGCTGGATTCAATGAAGGCAATTTACACACAACACGATTGGTAGAATATCCGGCTTCACTAACGAACAAGGTAGTATTGCCTCAACCCAGGAGACCAGAAACTGTTTCCTCATTAATAACAACACAAATTAAATGGGGCGTGAAGAGTTGAAACACTGATTATACAACTTCCGTAATAGACTTCTTGCAGCACCGGACTGTTACTCGTACCGTACTGGTAGATTTACGCGAAGCCAGTACTTGGTAGCCCCGCGGTATAATTGGTACTCACACACTCAAAACATTTCCTGGTCGAATGGGACCTTCGATCATCAGCACCTTTTTCCTCGAGCAAAACATCTGCCTCACACAGACCTCGTTTAATACCACACAGTTCGTCAGCGTATCTGATGTTTTCAGCTTGTTGAACAAGCGCCTCGAGCTCTAACCAGGAGGAGGTGAACATTAGGCGTCACCTATCATGCACCGTAATACCCTCCAATATATTACTAACAACATCAGATTCAGGATGCAGTAAACAGTACTTGAGCAGAACGTCTAACGCTATTAACGTGCAGGAGCTGCTATTTGCCTTTTACCCGTGCGTAATGAATCTTAATCAGATCTTGCAAGGCGCGGTCTGGTATAAATTTGGTGCTAACGCTCCTGTGGAAATTAGTAAAACTAGTGAAATTACCCATAGCTGCACGAGCAAACTGTTTCAGTCGACGGTGGACTAGCGAGTATTAAAGCTGAGAATACCGCTCACCCCTGCCTGCCTCCTGCATATGTACCAACAAGCACAAAAAAATTTATGATTTGAGGCAAGGTGTCGTGCAAAAATGTAACTTCTTCCTTCAAGAAACAAAGGACAGGACAAGGCAGTTTAGCGAACAGTACTATATTGGTGACATCCAACTCAGCCATCTCAGAGTGTTTGAGTTAACAGTACCAGCGACCAGACCCACCCCTGCTCATCATCAAATCCATCACCAATCAACAAGTTACTAATGCGCTTACACAAATCTAGTGACTCCTATGTAAGGTGCAATAACAAATAATTAACCTCTGAACCGCCTCAAATGCCACGAAAATCCTTCAAACAGCTGCTATAAAAATGAATTAATCTAGCCTCCACGTGCTTAAGAATACATGGTAATTTTCCAGCTCAGTATTATGTAAATATCAACATCTATTTCTGTCAGGCACTGTTTATAATGTATATGTTTTACAGATTTTTTGTTGATATCAGGTAATGCAGCACACTTTCTAAACAAATCAAAAAAAATTGAATATTTTTGAACCTGCTTAGGGTTATTTAAAAAATTACAAAGAAATTGATGCAATTTTTTTCCAAAATGCTTCCTCAAATTGAGGTACCGTTTAATCCAATGTTATACATTTGAAAGAGACCACATTTTTACCAGAAATGCATGAAATGACGGCTGAGGTACTAGACCTATTTAATTCCACCTATTTTGTATATTACAAGGATAAAAAAATATCACATCTTGCATTTTAAGTCTTATAATTTTTTCCTAATAAAAACGTTATTTTTTCTATACTTTAGTTGATTCTGCAATTGCGCGTAGATCTACTACATAAGTATGGACTATTGCAAGTTACAGAAAAAAATTGGAGCAATGCTTTATAAACTTTAGGAACTATTTGTACCTGAATTCTGAGAAATACAACTTGCGGGAAATTGAAAATGAAGATATGAGTTCAGTTAAACTGTGTCTCAGAAGATTCCTGGAGCATAGTCTTCAACCTGCAGCATTTCTTCATCTTCAAGCTTCCTCTTGGCATTCCTTCTAGCACTTCTTGCTTCTTTGGTAACTTGAAGGGCGAATCTTTCAGCTTCATGCATCCGTCATCTGTCACAGGCTAGCAATTGATCTTCCATATTAGAGCCACATTATATGCCTAAATTTCTCAGGACTTCCAACCTTCCTATCACTCCATACTGAAACACATCACTGCCTCTAGTACACCAACTTTTAATGTATTTAGGCCTCTAAAGACATTCTTGGGTAATTTATCCCATATGAAATGGTTGAAACTTTCATTTGTATTCTGAGTGCCCCCATGAAGACATTTACTAAGCAAAACAGGGTCACTCAGGTCTCTAAAAATTGGTTTTATTTCATTCATAACAGGCTCAGGAAGAGAATGCTTATGATGGTATATTTGATGACTTTCTTTTGCTTTTTGGTAACCACGCCACATGACCATAACTTTAAAATTTTGGTATATATAGGACATTTTTCATTTGAAACCGTATAATGTGTATGTCAATGTAATCAGGAAAGACTACAGAATTTAATAAAGTCATAAAAAATTTCGATTTTTCCACCATTTATAAGTACCCTGTATCCTTAAGTTACAAACACGAAGGAAGAGCCATTTCAAAGAAAGAAACTACAGACCATTTCTTGTAACATAACCTCAGTACGAGATACGGCTACACTCCGCTCTTTCGCTTAAAGGGTAGAAGAAACCACCGCCCGATCCAACACCTGCCGAAAGACATTGGTGTAATCAGTGGCAATGTCAGCGGGACATTACCCGCATACAGTAAGTTCACAGCCCTACGCTTCCTTTCGCATTGTGCGAATGAGTTAGTGCTAGCACGCATGCGTCTTTTTAGGGCATTTTTATGTTTTTCCTTGTGGTTCTAGGTTTTAATAACTTTGCGCCCATTAAAAGTACGGGCACTAAAGTCTACACCAACCATATCATTATCATCATCGTCATCATCACCATCATCATCCCTGGACCATTCGCGCAGCTATCCACAAATCACACCGAAAAAGAGTGCTCTGCCAACAACAAATCAAATAGCAAATGAGAAGTTGCAAGTGGATACCAGCAAACTCCTGGTCACATCCAATTTAATGAAAACTTGGAGAGATGCACTATCCACTGATATGTATTGTTTTACGTACGCCTTCAGTTTTCGTCTTCTGAAACCCCAGAGGTATTTAAGGATAATCCTGAACAGAATTTGTGACTGAATTAGACCCTATTTTAACTATAATGTCCCGTAGATCCCTGGAAAGAAAACTGTCCCCAGATGTTGGAAAACAGGACAGACACACAACTCTACAAGATGGGTATCAGCAGCGGTATACAGTACTCTCGTCCAGTATCCTTTTCATTTTTGATATCTGTTGTAGAATGTTAGAGTACATTCTGAGCTCAAACGCAATGAGATTTCTTGAAGAACGATCTGTTCGATGTTAATCAGCGTGGATTCCAGAAAACACCGGTCATATGAAATCCAGTTCCCACTTTCCACGCATGACATCATGAGAGTAGGGATCAAGGCAAACAGCTACAGTTGGAAAACGACTGTAGGCCACAGTAGGCTATCGTAAGTAAGTGTAGACTACGGTAATTTTCCTAGTAGCCTTTGCCATTTAACCTTATACTCGCATTACCTGTATGCTAGGTGTGCTGCATACCTATCCGATGTTACCTCATATCGATGCTTCGTTTGCTTATTGCATCAGTGTGTTACCACATTCCCTTAGAAGCGGGAAGCGGCCAACCATCTAGAAACTGAGTGAGGATGTTAATGGACAGTGTAACAGTGGAACAGAGGAAGATTTTTGTCCTGCATAGTTATCCTCCTGACTGTTACTTATAAATAAACAGTATTTATAGAGTAATTGAAAATGGCAATTTTTAATTCAGGTTTTATTCGGAAATTGTGAAACAGAGGAATTTTGCAGTAAAAACAAAGAAAAATACAAATTTATCATATAGAGCTAGAAAAATCAGTTTGCCCAAAAAAAAGTTTAATTAAAAAATGAAAACAAAAATGCATCAAACATCGCTTCAATACTTCGTCGAACTTATATAAAACGTATGTCTGTAATTCATAAACAACTTTGGTAATTTATCAGTAATAATATGAAACTATTGCCTTCGATCACGACGAAGAACGTTTCATTGCGTACAATATAACATCAATAATCATATAGATTTTTCATGATTGTGCATGTAAACTGTACTTGCATCAAATTTAATTACTGTTGTTAGATAAATGCTGCTTAACGAACTCGCTGTCGTCTGTCCAGCGAGCAAATGGTTCAAATGGCTCTGAGCACTATGAGACTTAACATCTGAGGTCATCAGTCCCCTAGATTTAGAACTACTTAAACCTAACTAACCTCAGGACATCACACACATCCATGCCCGAGGCAGGATTCGAACCTGCGACCGTAACAGCAGCGCAGTTCCAGACTGAAGCGCCTAGAACCACTCGGTCATAGCAGCCGGCTCCAGCGAGCAACTTAGCATCAGGCTGTGAAGTGCTGACACTCCTTCCAGTACACAACCTAACAAAGGAAGTGCTTCCAAAGCGCTTCGATGATGCGTTTCTTCTCAACCATGCCGAGCGTGTTCTATAGCTTTATCGTCCGAGTATGAATCACCTTGTTCCCAAGGGCCCGAAGCCGCAGTGTCCCCTACTAACTGTCGTCTGATCATGGTTTATTCGGTCCTTGCCTGGACTTTTTGTAACTTAAAGGCCTTTGCATTTGTATCTACATCACATCTGCATCTGTTCTCTACAAACCATGAGGTATTTGTCTTTGTATTACGAATTAGTGTTCCTTCCTATCCCATTCGCAGTGTGATCTTGCCTCTGCGGTCCGTACGGGAGCGATACGTTGGGAGCTGTAGTGTATCCCTAGATTCCTCACGTAATACTGGTTCTTGAAACTTTTTAAGATTTCACGAGCTGTTTGGTGTTTATCCACAAGAGGGCGCCAGTTTTTTTTTTTTTTTCATTTCTTTTCAGCATCTCCACGACGCTCTCTCCTGGGTCACACAAGTATGTGACTACTTCCGTCGGCCTTCTGAGTGTACGTTCAATATCCCCTGGTAGACCTATTTCGCATGGGTTCCACACGCCTGAGGAACATTGTAAGATTGGTAAGGAAAGTATGTAAACAATCCCCTTTAGTAGAGTTCCACCAGTAACCTACCATTGACTCTAATCTGCTATCTGCTTTTGTTATGATCCAGCGTACGTGATCACTCCATTTAATATACCCAAACATTGATGCACCCAGGTATTTGTTTAAGTTGTCTGATTCAGCACTTTGATCACTTTGTTATATTAGCGAGATCTGGCTGGATATTTGTGTAGTTTCTTGAACGTAGTTCTTCAGTATGGATAATTGCATCGTACGCAAAAAAGTCTGAGGGTAATATTAATGCTATTTGCCACGTGATTAATACAGAGTATGAAATAGCAACGGTGCCAAAATACTTCCCTGGGGCACGCCTGGATTTAGTTCTACATTCTTCGATGTCTCAGCGTCCAAGATACATTGCTCTATTGTTTCTATCAATAAATCCGCAATCGAGTTAACTAATTTCGATTTGTCTGCATATAACCGTACTTCTGTAAATAAGCATTCCTGTGGTACTGTGTCAAATACTATTCGGAATTCAAGAAATACTGCATCTGCCCGTTTGTAGAGTTGTCGTCTACCAAAATTACGTTCCTTAATTTTGGTTCAGTACATAAATGACGTAGTAAATGGTAGGATTACCTGTAGCATTGTTAAGGAAAGAAACATAAACAAATGTGTTAGAGAAAAACAGGGAGCCGACGACTTCTCTTTGTTTGTTTGTTTGGTAGTTTGTTTCGCACATAACTGGAAGTGCACATCCATTGTGTATTTTATATCCTTACAGAATATAAAACGTATTTTATAAATAATAAAAATTAGTTGATCACATACATAACTTTAAGCACAAGTTCAGATTTCGAACTTTTAATTTTCTTATAAAATTTGTTTGTATGTGTCTGCATAAAACTAGTACAAAGAAGCGAAACAAAAAGTGCAGACATCACGCCAGAACATGAGCCAATAGGCCAATGACATGCTTATCTTGATGTTGGTCTCATAGTAGGGGTGAAAAGTGTGACAAAATAATAAAACAAAGTAACTATATTTGTCATAAGGCATCAACAAAACTGTAAGCGGATATAAGCAGCATAGTAAATAATATTAAAAACCTAATGATAAACCAAAAAAGTTAATATCGACGACAAGTGGCGCTATGGACGGGAAATTTGGCAACTAATCTCCATACAGCTGCAGCGAGGTCAGTAGCATATTTCTAGGGAAGCTGTCAACAAAAACAAAGTGCGAAGTCCATCGTGGGGCTAGAACATGTGACTGGAGTAATTGGAGTACCTATTCTCAACCATTAGCTAAGATTAAGTATCGGAAAGTGACTGTATAGCGAAAGAAGCATGGGCATAATTATGTAATTATGAAACAAGTAGCACTGGCATATATGCATATCGCAAGTGCGTTTCGTGTAAGAGTTGTATCTAGCGGCTTTAGTATCAATTGTATAGTACTGTAAGTTTTAGAACACGTAGTTGGATTGATGTCGGGATGACAATAGCATCGCAGCAGGGAATGTGCCCGCCAAAACAACGCGCGAGTTGCATCAAGGGGCGAGAAACGATAACTTGAGTACATGGAAAAACAATTCTATTCAGTAGCTAAAACGAAGACTCACTGACTTTTACTAATTTCTTGTGTCTTTTCCTGTACAGCCTTCTGAAGAAGAGAGTAAGCGCCTGAAACCCGTAAACAGATTAAATTTCATTAATGCAACTGGTTGCTCATTATTACATTACATCTGGTTACTGCACGGTTCGACCAACCGGCCAAACTGAGAGCCTGAATGAGGCCTCTTTCAAACTCTGTCACTTGCTGGCAACGCTGTCTCACAAATGTACGTAGCATCTCCGTGCCCTTTACAGTGATCACGCAACATCTGACACTTCCACACCCCTTATATAACCTAACGGGCCCAGCAACAACTCGAAATACGAATACATTTTTGATACCCGTCGCGGAGAACTGCAGCTTTAATAATTTACATACCCGCCGATCGTGTGCACGTGGATCGTGTGCACGCGTAAGAAGTTAAACTGATAACCGACCATGTCTTCTGGGTACTTCACTTTTTTGTCAGACAGTATAGTTTTATACATACGAAAGGACTGTATGGCAAATTAATGCCTACAAAGGTTCTCTATGCACTGCTTCTTAGTGGCTACGTTGACGACTGTAACTTATTTTGTATTGATGTTTTAAGTTCCAGAATATGAAGTTGTAACCCTACCTCTTCTATTGTAATTTAATATGTTTTGACCTAGATAACAGAAACCCTGTTACTATGTTGCCACGTAGAACCCTCTTACTAAAATTTAGTTTAGTTTCCAAATAAAGTACACAATGGGAGGAAAGGCCTGTTTATAGTAAAAGCTAATCAATAGAGTTACCCCTTTTACAGGATCTGACCGTGTGTTGTGTCTAACGGATAAGTAAATAGACTATTCACTTCTTTTCCTAATATCTTACCCAGCGATTAGATAAAAAAGCAGTATGAACAATATTATACTGAAGCTAGGACAACTCAGTTCCAAGTTAATTTAGTGGCTTAAAACATGTATTAATGGTCGCCAGCCTATCCAGGAAATGAAACAGTGAAGTATTGGAAAAGCGAGAAGTATGAATTTTGTCTATTTTCTTGCTACTGTTCAAGTTGCTTCAGCAAATAAATATTACTCTAGGTAGACAATGTTGGACCACACCCTTATACATTACGTTTTTAAAAGAAAAAAAATCCAGTAGATAACTTCAAGGATGCTGAAAGAATGTGGCCAGGGAGGACACTTAGAAAACACTTCCCATAATCAACAAATTTATACTTAGATACTAAAGAACACTTTTAATACTGAACATTTCACTTGAAGAAAACCTCTTTTTTATCGGAATTTACTTCCAAAAGCTATTACTCGTTGAACTAATTCTGTATAGTCATTTAACAGATTCTAGTAATTTGACTTCACTCTCAGTGAATTTTACGTAAGCGAACTTTTACTATAACACTTTGCAATGGTTAAGATAACGTTTTTATTTTTTACACAAAAACAATTTAAATGGTGTCTCTTTATATTAACTTGGCACTTTATAAGTCTATAAAACAGGATACTCGGATTAATCAAACACCAGGAAGGAACCTTATACAGGTGTATGATTAGGATGAAATAACAGGGTGAACCAGTTTCTTTAAAGTTTAGGAATGATTATTGAAACACATTTTAAATTAATGGGTCACGCTGTACAAAAGCAAAAGTACAAAAAAAATCTTATCTGGTTGGTGCAAGCATCGGTGTGACGAACAGTTGTGACGGCTACACTACCCACAGTAAGGTATGCAAGTATCTTGCTGCATGGGCTCAATTTCTCTTCTTGGCGTCGTTCAGTTTTACATACAGCAGCCACCAACTAGTAGCTATGCCGTAAGCCATTTGCAGTCTTCATCCGAGGCATTTCTGTGCAAATTTGCAGTCAAAGCTTCTCCTGCTCGACAAAAGTGTTGTCTCAATCACTGCTGCCCACAGAATGTATGACTTACTTTCCGCGCTTGCTTTAGGTAGCGCGCCAATCCGCCCTTGCCACCTTTTCCACTCTCCAGAGCCACTTTCGTTTGAAACAAAAGCACACTGGTTTTTACATAACACTTATTTCTTTGATTGTTCCTAAGCGTGACCATTTCTTAAACTGTCAAATTTACATCAACATGAACAATTTATACATACAATTATTTTTAAATACCAAATGTCATCAGAAAATTACTTAACGTAATAAACAATTTACATAGTATTTTACATATATTACTCACATACAATGCAAAGAACTTCAAACTCCAGTATAGCACACTCTACTTTACATCTACAGAAAATATAGTACCAATATGCGAAAATTATAAAGCAACAAAATTATAAAAATTTAAATGAACCATAAACAAATAATGTTATAAAATCTCAGGCAAAAGGGAGTAAATAAAATTGACAGAAGACAAAATAAGGGAACAAACAATTGTTTTCTCCACAGTAAAATGTCGAGTATTTTTGTACTTCAAGCATTGTCTTGAACAAGTCAGAGAACGCACCCAGGAGGCGTCGCGTAATAGTGAAGT
This sequence comes from Schistocerca piceifrons, assembly GCF_021461385.2. Classification (NCBI taxonomy): domain Eukaryota; kingdom Metazoa; phylum Arthropoda; class Insecta; order Orthoptera; family Acrididae; genus Schistocerca; species Schistocerca piceifrons. The sequence goes on from NC_060139.1 coordinate 107,430,964, forward strand.
CGCGGTTACCAAACGGCAGCATTTCTCGTACGAAACGAGCTTGGCATAGTCCACTTTGCGATATGGGTCATCACGTGCTACAAGTGGAGCGTTTCCTGGTTCTCACTGCGGATCGTCAGAGAAATATAGCGCCATCAGAAGTACTTTTTTTATACACTACACACAGCTGTGTCTGCGTCAGTGGTTGCTGTAAATAAGTGAAGTAGGCGCCGTATATCATTGATTATCATCGCACGCCTCCTCCAGACGTAATCTTCCACTGTAATATACATGATTTCTAACTTAACGAATGTCCGTTAAATTCTGCGAAGAGAATTCAGTGTAAAGCTGCCAACTCTATAAAAATGGATGGCAAGAAACTTTCTAGAAAATGACCCCCGCCTTAGTGGCTGCACTGAAACTAAATCGAAACAGTCAGAAAATCTGTTGCCTAACGTACACGCATGGATCGGACGGGAGGACAATGTTGAACAATATTCACTGGTGAGGAGACGGAACTTCGGTTGACTAGCTTTACAACTTTGCTAACTACGTCATCCAGTTCATTCAGTCGATAGTTTTAAATATAGCTTACGGTGTTGGTCTGAGCTTTTAATCTGATTACTGTACTGAAGTTGAAACTTGGGGAAGGGCAGGAGCGGTGTGCAGAAAAATTCCGGCTTTGGTAAGCTCGCAGCAGTGTTGAATTAGCAACTTATAGCTCATACATCATACATACTTACAAATTCTCAGGATTAATGCTACTGAAAAATGCAGAAATACACATCAATATTGGATGAAATATGTTCTCATGAGACCTGTCAGAAATTTCTCTGCAGTCTTCATTCAACATAGGAAGCGGTAACCGTACTCTAGTTTTCAACTGATGTGGTGATGCCTGCTTAGACTTCAATTCCAATAACAACCTCTTCATCTCGGAATAGCACTTGCAACGAACGTTCTCGGTTAGTTATTGGAATTCCTCCAGTCTCTAAGTTTCCTTGTGGTACCAAGGTAATTATTCCTTCATTTCGTCACAAATTAATTGCCATCCAGTCCCTTCTTCACGTCACTGTTTCCCACATATTCCTTTTCTCACCAATTATGCAGAGAATCTCCTGATTTCTTGTAAGCGTCCTTTAACACTCTTCTGGAGCACCGAATTGTACATGCTTCGACTCTTCTTTCCTAATTTTCACACAGTCCATACAATTATGTGCTTCAGATGTATTCTCAGAATAATTTCAAATTAAAATCGATATTTGTAGTTGACTTCTTTTGGCCAGGAATGCCCTCTTTGCCTGTGTCAGCCTCTTCCTTATATTCTCCTTGCTTCGACCACCGTGTGTTATTTTGTTTCCAAGGCAGCAGCATTCCTCCAATTCGTCTGCTATGTGGTGCTCAGTTATCGTAAGTTGGTCAGTTTCATTTTTGCTTCTCTTCATTACTTTCGTCTTTCTTGGGTATGCTCTTAGTAAATATTCTTTGATCAGAAGACTGTTGATTCCTTTTAAGATGTCCTGTAAGTATTCCTCACTTTTACTGAGAAATTTCCTCAGAGAATTTTACCATTCATATCCTTTCACTCTGAATTTTTGTCCCCCCTTAACGGTTCTTTTCCTCATTACGTCTTCGATGTACAGGTTGAACAGTTGGCGAGAATGACTGCATCCGCTCCTTACGCCTTCTTAAATCCGAGCCCTTTTCCCTTTTGGCCCTGGTGATCTAATACACTACTGGCCATTAAAATTCCTACACCAAGAAGAAATGCAAATGATAAACGGGTATTCATTGGACAAATATATTATACTAGAACTGACATGTGATTACATTTTCACGCAATTTGGGTGCATAGATCTTGCGAAATCAGTACCCAGAACAACCACCTCTGGCCGTAATAACGGCCTTGATACGCCTGGGCGTTTATATACATCATAAATAGTCGAAAAGAGTAGAAGCTAAACTTTAAAAAAAGTTTATATTGGTTCGTGAAAAGTGGAACATGAAGGACAGGCTACAGTCAGGTATATTCGAACTAAGGTCACTGGTTGCAGTGGACGTGACGGACGGGATGGGTGAGGAAAATAAAGAGCAACGTGATAGAAAAACAGGCAGAATTGTGGAAAAGGAAGTGACGTGACTGGCTCAGAAATGAAAAGAGGAAGAAGCGTGACGGTATGAGATGAAAAGTTTGCTTTACTGTTTCAAGGAGAAAAACTGACCCTATTTAATTTTTAGGAAAAATTATTGAGTGTGCCAAAAGGTAATGCTTCAGCTTGTTTTTAAAAGCAACAGGTCGCTGAATTGTGCTCAGAGTGCAGGGAATGTGATTCCAGAGGAGAGCAGCAGCAACAGAGTAGCGTGTGGATAGTTTTGGTTCATGGATGCACACAGCTATGATATCAGATAAGTGAGAACTTCCATTACGATTATGGTCAGAGGTTCTTAATCTCTGATGTTACATTACTTTAGTACTTGTTACATAGATTATGAATACAGCATTTCGTAATGATGTCGAAGGTATCGGTTTAACATAAGGTTTCTTTACATATATACGTCAGACTTGACTTTCACAGCAGCATAGTGAAGATAATTCTGTCTTCTAGTGCTGTGGCTATGCACTTCGTTAATATTTTTGAACTGAGATGGGTTATTAATGAAAATTATCATAAGTGAATATATCTGTTGTGAAGGTACCTTGAATATTCACAGTTCCTTAAAGAAATGTCTGCATGGTGATCTTGGTGGACTCCAGCTATTATTCTGATTACACGCTTTTGTGCAAAGAATCCTTTTTTATTAATGATGAATCACCCCGTAGTATGATCCCATACGGAAGAGTTGAATGAAAATATGCATAGTAAGCTAATTTGCTGATATGTTTATCACTAAAATTTGCAATAATCCTAGTATCGTAAGTAGCTAAACTCAAACGTTTCACCAGGTCATCAATGTTTTTCTTCCAATTCAATTACTCATCAGTGTACATACCCAGAAATTTTGAATACCTTGCCTTAGCAACAAACTTCTGTTCAAAGTCTATACTTATCAATGATGTTATGACATTTACTGTACAGAACTGCATGTAGTATAAGGCATGTTCAAAAAGAAACGAGCTGGAGGCATAATTACAGAAACCAGTAGCTGCATGTTAAAAGTATTAACCCTGGCTGTTGAGACACTTGTCCCACTGCGACACAAGGCGGTGAATGGCTGTCTCATAAAATTCCTGGGGCTGCGATGTTAACCAGTTCCGCACGAATAGCTGGACGTCACCGTCCACACAAGTGCAGAAAAGGTTGTGTTGATGTTGTTCTTTGACCAAGATGGCCGCCTTCTGATTCACTTCCTGCAGCACGAGACAACAGTGAACGCCCAGTATTACTCGCAAACTTTGACCACCATTCGCCAAGCAATCAAATCAAAACGACCAGCCAATCTCACCTGAGGGGTCATTCTGCTCCATGGCAATGCGAAGCCCCATATGGCCAACACAGTCATGGCAGTCCTGTAGAAATTCAAATTGGAAGTTTTGGCCACCCTCCATACAGTCCGGACCTCTCTCCCTGTGATTACGCCATTTTTGGTCCTCTTAAAAAGGCTCTGAGGGTAAACGATTCACCCCGGATGACTACGTCAGCAGTATGTGATGAGCTGGTTAACATCGCAGCCCCCGGAATTTTAAGAGACAGCCATTCACCGCCTTGTGTTACAGTGGGGCAAGTGTCTCAACAGCCAAGGTCAATACTTCTAACATACAGGTACTGGTTTCTGTCATATTGCCTCCGGCTCGTTTCTTTTTGAACTCCTCTTATATGTTTTCTCAAAATTTAGTGAGAGAACCACTTACAGGTAATAATTGTCTGAAAGCCATTATTTACAATTTCCTCAGCTAATTCCTGTTTGTTGGGTGTATCATCAGCAAAAATAACTAGCTTTCCATCTTCATGAATGTAGAGTCTTCTCTTCTTAAGTTGCCAATCCTAAGATTGATTTGCAGCAGCTCTCCATTCAGTGCGATTGTCGGCCAGCCTCTTCAATTCCGTGAAACTTCCGCATCCTAGGTCCTGCATTATCTGGCTTATGTACTTTCTTCTAGGTCTGCCTCTTGCCCTTTTGCCCTCCACAAGGCCTTCCGTTATAGTGTGGAGAAGACTTTCATGTCTCAGAATGTGTCCCATCCATATATCTCTCCTCTTCTTGACCGTCTTCCAAAGAACTGGAACTTCCTCCGCTCTCTGCAGGACTTCTTCATTTGTCATTCTGGCCGTCCATGGAATTTTTAACATCCTTCGCAGACACCACATTTCGAATCCTTCAGTCCTTCTTCTTTCGTCCTCTCCAAGTGTCCAGGTTTCGCTGCCGTAGAGAAGCACACTCCCAACAAAGGTCTTTATTAACCGCTTCCTTAACGACAGACTTATCATATTTGATGTGAGGAGTCCTTTCCTTTTATAGAATGCAATCTTTGCATGATTTATTCTACTTATTACATCTTTCCTACTACGACCATCTGATGTTATTCTGCTTTTCAAGTAGACAAAGTCTTGTATTTCTTTCAGCTTCTCTCCATTCAGCCTTATATTCGTAATTGCTTGATTATTTTGTTTGCTTGCAACTAAGATTTTTGTTTTTGACTTATTAATTTTCATGTTGTACCGCGTAGCAAGAGTGTTTTCCATTTCCTCCAACACTACTTGTAATTCTTCCTCATTTTCCGCTAGGACAGCAATGTCATCCGCAAAACGCAGCATATCAACTATTTTTCCCTGGATCCTGATTCCATTAGCTTGTCCTAACTTTTCTCTGACCTCGTCCATTGCTTTCTGTATGTACATATTAAAGAGGACAGGGGAGAGTGCACATCCCTGTCTCACACCCTGTTTAATTTTTGCTTGTTGTTGATGTTCCCCACATCTCACTATTGCCACCTCTTCTTTGTATATGTTCCATATCGTTCTCCTGTCCTTGTACTTAGCTCCAGTTTCCCTCAATATCTGGAATAGTTTTTTCCATTCAACCTTATCAAAGGCTTTTTCGAGGTCAATAAATGCTATGTAGGTGTCCTTTCCTTTTTCCATTCTTTTTTCTATTATGAGCCTTAGGGCCATAATGGCTTCTCGCGTACCTCTCCCTCTTCTAAAGCCAAACTGGTCTTCTGTGAGCATGCATTCCACGTTCCCTTCAATTCTTCTGAGGAGAATGGTCGTCAAAATTTTTGATGCATGTGATGTTAGGCTGAGGGTTCTGTATTGTGCACACGATTTTGCTGGCATTTTCTTTGGTAATGGAACAATAATACACTTTTTGAAGTCCTCAGGCACCTCTCCAGTATCATATATTTGGCAGATTAATTTATACAATTTATCTTTTATTTCTGTTCCAGCTGCTTTGATGATTTCTGCAGGCAATGAAACAATTCCTGGTGCTTTTCCGTGCTTAAGTGCCTGTAGTGCCTGATCAAATTCAGACCTTAGTATGCTGTCTCCTAGTTCATCTTTATCTACTTCGTCCTCACTTTCAATCATGTCATCTTGTACGTTGCCTCCATATAGTTTCTCTAGGTATTCCTTCCACGTAAGTGCTATATCTTCATGATTATACACCATCTTATTATCCTCTCTTATTAGGGCATTACATCTAATCCTTTGTCCTCCTGAGAAGAAGCGTTTCACTGTTTTGTATGCTAATTCAAGGTTCCCTTTCTTCAGAAGGTCTTCAACTTCTTTGCATCTGTCTTCAAGGAATCTTTCTTTTACTTGCTTCAACTTCCTGTTGATTTTGTTCCTAAGCACTCGGTATGCCGTTTTCCCTTCTTCCGTTTAATTATTTTTGAGCTTCCTTCTTTCCTCAAACATAAGTATTATTTCATCAGTTATCCACTCCTTCCTCTTTTCAGGTTTTTGTTTTCCAATTATCTCTTCAGCTGCTTTTATTAGGCCATCTCTCATATTTTCCCAATGTTGTTCTACATTCTCTATAGGATGCTGTTGAATTAGATCCTTAGCCCTTTCTTGGAACTCCTTCTGCGTCTCAGGGTTTCCAAGCTTCCCTATATCCAGTTTTCCATTTCCTATTTTCTTCCTTATGCATTTGAACTTGAGTCGGCATTCCGCAACAACCATGTTGTGATCACTCACAATATCTGGGCTTGCGTATGCTCTAGAGTCTTTTAGTTGATTTCTAAATCTATTTTTGACTAGAATATAATCAATTTGGTATCGTTCTCTATCCCCTGGTGACTTCCAGGTGTATCTTCTACGGGGGTGATGTTGAAACCACGTGTTTGATATTATCAGTTGATTCCTGTTACAAAATTCTATAAGTCGGTCTCCTCTACCATTCCTTTTACCAAGGCCGTAGCGTCCAACAGCTGGCTGTACCTCTTTATCTCCTACTATTGCGTTCCAGTCTCCCATGATTATTAAATTTGTTTCTCCTTTGATTCCTCTCAAGGCTCCATTTAACTCTTCATATACAGCTTCAACTTCCTCATCCTCCTGGTTTGTGGTAGGCATATAGACCTGTATCACAACCGTCTCTGTAGGTTTGATATCCAGACTGACAAGTATTATCCGTCCTCCATATTGTATATATCCCTTCACTCTCTGCCCCAATTTTCGACTCATAACTACTCCAACCCCACCTGCTCCAGGTCTATCTTCTATCGTTCCTGTGTGAATTATCCTGTACTCATCACTCCAGAAATCTCCGCAGTTAGGCCATCTCATTTCAGACAGTCCTAGTATATCCAACTTCATTTTCTTCATTTCTTGCTTAAGGTTTTCGAGCTTCCCCATCTGCAGTAAGTTGCGGATGGTCCACATTCCAATTCTACTACAGCTCTTTTTATTTCCTTTCTTCCTAGGAACTGTTGAAACGAGATCTCTGGTAGTCCCCTCCCGGAGAACCGAATGAGGGGCTATTACTCCGGATTGCATTTTTACTAGAGCTTGTTTCATATTCATATTATGGCTACTGATACTTGAGAAATCTAATTAGATCTTTAATGAAGTGGTTTCTCCTTGCCTTCTTCATTCTATGTCGTTGGCCATCATGTGGCTCTTCCGCCTTTAGGGACAGTTTCCCATCCCAAGGACAAGAGAGTGCCCTGCCCCTACCTGCTCATCCGCCCTCCTAGGAGGCCGTTTCGCTTGGTAGAGGGTGTCTCCTTATTCCGGGAGATACTCGGTCGCCTTATCCTCGTTAGTGGTAACAGGGTGTACCGTGCAGCAATCCTTGGCTGCAACTCGTGAAGGTGAGGTTGGCATTTGTATGGAGAGGCTGTTTGAGACGCATCACATACCTTACACCCCGAATGCAGAGTGGCAAGTCATTAATATATATTAAGAATAATATGGGACCCAAGACTGAACCCTGAGGGACACCACTTTAGACACCTCTTCAGTTAGAGGACACTTATGATTTTTGTAGACTATCTACACTGTTAATTTCAACCTGCTGCACTCTTCCAGTGACATATGAATTACACAATTTGTCGCATTCATACAATTCTTAAACAAATGTAGAAGAAAGTCATGATTCTCACAGTCAGAAGCCTTTGAGAGATCACAAAAAATCACAATGAGTGATGTTCAGTTATTCACAGAGCATTTAATATTTGAACAGTAAAAGCATATATACCTTTTCCTGTAGAAAAGCCTTTCTGAAAACCAAACTGACATTTTGTTAGCACTTCCATTTTACAAATATGTGAAGCTACTCTCGAATACATTATTTTTCAAGAATTTCGGATAAAGTTGTCAGAAGTAATATTGGGCAGTAGTTGTTAGCATCAGACTTTACCACCATTTTTGTGCAATGGTTTAACAACAGCATATTTCAGTCTAACCACAAAAATGCCCTGTTTCATATGTGACTAAGAATCCTACTTACCTGTTGGGAACAAGTTTTTAGTACTCTGTTGGAAAAGCCATCAATTCCATGTGAGCATTTACTTTTGAGTGAATTTATTCTTTCCTAATTTCAGTTGGAGAGGTGGGCTGAATTTCAATTTTATCTAATTGCATAGGTATTGTATCCCCCACATACAACCTTGTGTTTCGAATGAACAGCAGGATTGTATTTTCTCTATAACACTTAAAAATGATTATTAAAGATATTTTCTACTTCTGAGTTATCGTTAACAAACTTTTCATTGAGTCTTATAAAAATACGGTCTTCCTATGCTCTTAGCTGTCGTGTTCCCTTTTCAACAATATTTGTAATAGTTTTAATTTTTATTATCAGTGGTGCTATTCTCAGACATAACGCTCATACTTTTGGACTTTTTGACAACTTTTCTTAATATAGTGCAGTCCTTTTTATAATGTTTGTTTCTGGATCTTTACTTCTTGTAGTTAAAAGATACATTTCCTTTTTCTGTTTACAAGAATTTTTATTACTTTTTAGATGGTTTCTTACAATTATGTTTCACTGTTTCGTTATGTAAACTACTTTCACATATATTCACAAAGATAGCATAAAATAGGATAAATTTTAAATTAGTACTAGGTTCCCTGTAACCTCATCCCTGTCTGACTGTAAGCTATCCATAAAATATGCAATGGTTGAATCGTCAACTGGACACACTGTTTTCGAGGACATTTTTGCATAACCGTATGGAACTATGTAACTAGCTGTGCATCTTGATCAGAAAGACTATTTTTAAAAAGGAAAAGTTTTTATTTGATTAAATTTATCTTGGTTTATAAAAGCATTATCTATCATTGAGCTACTCTCCCAGAAAAGCTACATTGAAATCCCCCCCCACCAAATAATAATTTGCTTTCCTCTGACTGACAGACAGTACAACAAAAAAGCGAAAGTTTTTGAAAAATAGCTGAAAATTTCCCAATGGGGACCTATACACAACTACAAATATAGGTGCACCATTATTTAGTTTAAGGTCACAGTCAGATGCTTCTGTATGCTGCTCCACACAAAATTTTTTAGTTTCTAAATTTTTCACACTGTGATAAATTTTAACTTGTATGGCAATTATTGCTCTTTCTGCAGTGTCTATATTTACATGTGCTGAAAGCTTATATCCACCTACGTTTACCTGTTCATATCTGTGACTAATGATGTTCAATCAGGCACAGTACGTTTGTTCCACCCTTAGTTTCTTAATCTTTTCAACAATCAAGAAGCTCATCTACTTTGTTCTTTAATCCTCTGATATCCAATGCAACATACTAAAATTATTTTTCACAGTACTTTTACGAGAAACTGTGATATACTAACATAATTTTTCGCTGTATTTTTATGAGAATCATGGACTGTTTTAACATCTCCAGTACCTGCCTGTCTGAGTTTCTCTTTAAGCTTAATTTCATTCAGTGTTGAACAATTGGACACTGATCTTAGTCTAAACATGATCTTAAACTTCGTGACGTATTAGGGTGGACTGCTGAACAAGATGTACGAGTACTGTAATTGCTCCACTAGTCTGACTGCAAGCGTCCTATATTGGGCATATGAAGCATTGATACGGTCAAATAGATAAATGTTGCGGATGTAATTATAACTGCCCATGTCCTGTTGTACCGATTCCACTGTAGCTTGAATGGATTTTTAAGTATGTTTTATATGTCCGACTTCTAATTTCACCACACAATTTGTAACGCCGGAAATGCGTAGCCTCCTATTTCCATCTATTGTACTATAAATTTTTTTCCTTATTTTGTTACCTGAAGATATGACGTTTCTGTGTCTTTGTATATTGTAATTGTTTTACTATTTGTAAATACATGCATTTATGTCGATGTACAATTGGTCTGTTTTGTAAATGCTATTTGTATTTTTACGCTGGGTCTTGCCTAGGGAAATCTATGCTATCGAACAAATACATCGATAGGTCGTGTGGAGAACCAAAGTGTTTAGGATCTTTGGTAGGGTGAACTCGGCCGCGTGGAGCGAGAGCAGAGAGGGAGTCTGGCTGGAGGAGGGCAGTGGAACAGGTGTGTTGTGTGACGCTCCCGCGAGTTGCCGCGCTTTCAGGATTTGGCAGCATGTAATTGCGCTCGACTTGCTATGTTAGCCTCTGACATGGTGTCGCGGACGGGAGCGTTAGCTGGCACACATCAAGAGCCCGTTTCGCCTGGTGACCGTATCGAGAGGAAGGCGCGCCAACATCCAGCTTCTGCAACAGTGACGGCCGACAATGAGTGACTGTCGCCACCTCCTCGATCGACGACTTAAAACCTTCAATCAACCAACATGGAAGATTGATAGCACGTAAAGTTTTAGAACTGTATGGCAGACCTCAGCTTTTCAAACTGTTAAATTTTTCTCACTAAATTACAGCAACGTAGCATGAACCTTTGTTGCTCATTGTCCTAATTGCATTACCAAGCAGGGTCCCTTCCTTTTCCGGAATGAACCCGAGTGTCGTTGAAATTCAAACGCCAGCATTAAAGTAAATCATTTGATTTCATTGCTTTAATTTCAAAGTTCAGTTAAGGTATTCATAGCTGGCTACAATATTTAGATTACACAAGCACAAATTAAGAGTGCGAGTGTTGTTACCGTATTTTAGCTTACCTGTGACTGCAGCTCAGCTTGGTACGTACTAAATTTTACTAATGTTAATTGTTCAGAATCATTTAATTCAAGTTCAAAGTTAAATCTCTTATTTCTAAATTGCGTAGATTCAAGTAGCTTTTGAAATGATTGTTGAGATAGCCCAAGACTATCCGTATTTTACTGAATTTCGATGTGCTTCAGAAACAAAGCTCACTATTAATTTCAGTCACTAAATTAACTTTCAATTTTCCGGTTTTATTAATTTTTTTGCTAAATTAAGGCAGAGTGTAGCGAAATTTATTACTTCTGACAAACTTTCAGTTTTCACACTACACGTGTCAACCTTCAGTTTCCACGCTTCTAGTGCTAATTATATGTGTAATAACCCTTCTTTTTCAGTTACTATAGTAATTGTCCATAGGACTGGCGACCGTAATTTCCCCCAAATCTCAAATATCTAATTACCGCTAGTTAATTGTTAACGTAACGGCCGCACAATTACTTTCTTTATTAACTTTACCCCTTTTCAAAATTAATTTCCACCAGTTTCATTTGCATTTTTCCTTTTATTTAGATGTAACCCTTTCCTCCCTCTTTACCGACAGATTAACTTCGGTGACGATTGCTTTTCCCAAATTTCCATTAGGTACATGCGGTTTAATTTTTCACTGTCATTAAGGTCGATAAGTGAGGGGGAGGTTACAAAGTCTCCAGGGTTGAACAGTTATTGCCCGATTACGACACGCAATACAGTTTGTTAAAGCGGAGTCCGCCGTTATTAATTATGTTTTTAGATTTAATTTTATTACTCGTACAGAGACTCAACGTCCCTTTGCTTAACAGCGCGTCGTCAAAATAAGTATAAAACGCTAATGTCTTTGCAATACATAATGTCGACTATCGAGTTAAAGTTCGTACCTATTTTGCCATTTTCGAGAAGAGAAACCTTAAGCGCTTCTGCTTCTATAGTCTCAGTATCAAATGTTCAATAATTTCAATTTACTTCCTATCTCAGTTCAGTATTTAACACAAATTATATATCAATGTCATTTCAGAGATATTACATCGATTCCACACTAACGGAATAACACGTAATTGTCATTTAACATTACTTTTATTAATAATCCTTTTTCTTATGACGTAGATGTTAATGAATGATCACTATCTAGGAGGAAGGGATTGATCCTAATCATGAGATAATAACTTGTAATGAGCCCGCAATCGTTAATTAAATAAAAAGTCACGTTCAAGGATGATATGCGAACAACTTTTGTTACGTCCGTTTTCACGTATCTGTCATTGTTTTAACAACCGAACAACGCAATGACGCTACATTACGACAATGTCCGCCCAATGAACATCTCTTTGACTTTATCTTCTCTACTCTGCTTAATTAAATTATTCTTAATTACAATTTATTCAGCTATTTAACGAAAACATCTAACAAAAAATAAAATAAATTTATCCCAACGTAAAAGATCCGTTATACAGGGTGTTACAAAAAGGTACGGCCAAACTTTCAGGAAACATTCTTCACACACAAATAAAGAAAAGATGTTACGTGGACATGTGCCCGGAAACGCTTAATTTCCATGTTAGAGCTCATTTTAGTTTCGTCAGTATGTACTGTACTTCCTCGATTCACCGCCAGTTGGCTCAATTGAAGGAAGGTAATGTTGACTTCGGTGCTTGTGTTGACATGCCACTCATTGCTCTACACCACATCAGTACGTAGCATCAAAGGTTAGTGTTCATCACGAACGTGGTTTTGCAGTCAGTGCAATGTTTACAAATGCGGAGTTGGCAGATGCCCATTTGATGTATGGATTAGCACGGGGCAATAGCCGTGGCGCGGTACGTTTGTATCGAGACAGATTTCCAGAACTAAGGTGTCCCGACAGAAAGACGTTCGAAGCAATTGATCGGCGTCTTAGAGAGCACGGACATTCCAGCCTATGACTCGCGACCGGGGAAGACATAGAATGACGAGGACACCTGCAATGGACGAGGCAATTCATCGTGCAGTTGACGATAACCCTAATGTCAGCGTCAGAGAAGTTGCTGCTGTACAAGGTAACGTTGATCACGTCACTGTATGGAGAGTGCTACGGAAGAACCAGTTGTTTCCGTACCATGTACAGCGTGTACAGGCACTATCAGCAGCTGATTCGCCTCCACGGGTACACTTCTGCGAATGGTTCATCCAACAATCTGTCAATCCTCATTTCAGTGCAAATGTTCTCTTTACTGATGAGGCTTCATTAAACGTGATCAAATTGTAAATTTTCACAATCAACATGTGTGTGCTGACGAGAATCCGCACGCAATTGTGCAAATACGTCATCAACACACATTTTCTGTGGACGTTGTTTGGGCAGGCATTGTTGGTGATGTCTTGATTGGGCCCCATGTTCTTCCACCTACGCTCAATGGAGCACGTTATCATGATTTCATACGGGATACTCTACCTGTGCTTCTAGAACATGTGCCTTTACAAGTACGACACAACATGTGGTTCATGCACGATGGAGCTCCTGCACATTTCAGTCGAAGTGTTCGTACGCTTCTCAACAACAGGTTCGGTGACCGATGGATTGGTAGAGGCGGACCAATTCCATGGCCTCCACGCTCTCCTGACCTCAACCGTCTTGACTTTCATTTATGGGGGCATTTGAAAGCTCTTGTCTACGCAACCCCGGTACCAAATGTAGAGATTCTTCGTGCTCGTATTGTGGACGGCTGTGATACAATACGCCATTCTCCAGGGCTGCATCAGCGATTCCACGCGACGGAGGGTGGATGCATGTATCCTCTCTAACGGAGGACATTTTGAACATTTCCTGTAACAAAGTGTTTGAAGTCACGCTGGTACGTTCTGTTGCTGTGTGTTTCCATTCCATGATTAATGTGATTTGAAGAGAAGTAATAAAATGAGCTCTAACATGGAAAGTAAGCGTTTCCGGACACATGTCCACGTAACATTTTTTCTTTCTTTGTGTGTGAGCAATGTTTCCTGAAAGTTTGGCCGTACCTTTTTGTAACACCCTGTATAATGCACCCAAGCACTCGTGGATGGTTCAAACCGTCTAGATCTTCCACTGCACGCGGCGTGTTGCCCAAACACTAGGATATTGCTTCGTGTAAGATTTGACGATTACATCACGTGAGGGGGGACACACACGCAGACACGCGTTCAGGGGCCAGGCCGCCTTGTGGCAGCTGGCTTCCGCTCACCGCCGTAAACTCGGCGCAGTGGGTCAGCCGTCAGGCCGGCCTGATCTGCCGCAGGAACGCCGGCAGACACTGTTCAGCCCAAGGACGAGCTGGCGCGGCCAGTACACGGAGGCGCCAGAACCAGCTTCCTGGTCTCTCTGTGTGCCCCAGCAGGCCAGGTGCGCAACTGTTGGCAGTAGCAGCAGTGCAGGCTATGAGCGCAAGTGGCTCGGGACTGTCAAGGCACAATGATAATCTAGCAGTGATGCACATTTATTAACAACATTACTAATGGACACGAACAATACAATATTACACAAGGGGATGCAGGCGGTGCTACCGATGCGTTTCATGCAACCCGCAACGCCTTCAAATAACATGCACAAGATATTCAATCCTTTCGCTTCCTGCATGCAAAATATTACTCCTACAGAAAAAATGAACAGGATCCTTCTGCAGGAAATTTGATGTAGATAAATTTTGGACTGGGTTATTCAAGAAAAACTTACAAAAGTGATCTTCAAATAGTTTTTTTTAATAACTCTGTAACTGTGGCCTCCGGCGAAAACTTAGCCCAGCAAAATTTAACTACATTTATGAAACGTCCCCTTAAAAAAATTGTAAATGACTGTGCTTAAACTGACACACAATATTTTTTAGCGCAACGCAATCTGACTTTTAAAAACCCCTACAAAAGAATGGCCCTGACCAACAATAACCTATACCTTTCATGAATCACTTACCTCACAAAAATCTTCGTTACTCAAACTACTACAATACACCGTGCGCCAATACTGCCAGCTGAGCAAAAGATTCTAACTACTGAAGGCACTAACTACCGATAAGCATAGTTTGCAAATGAAAGATTTTGATAGAGAACAAACAATGTATTTACCTTAATAATGTTCAAAAGTCATTATATATATATATATATATATATATATATATATATATATATATATATATATATAATATCAGTTCATGACATCCAGGCTTATAAATTTACTGTCTCTGATTGACACACGTCCAGATCATCCGCTCTCAAAACTCCGCCATCTCTCTCCCCACATCCACCACTGCTAGCGGCTCACCTTGAACTGCGCAACGCTATGTGCTGTTAACAGCCAACTGCCCAACATTACAATAGCAAATTCCAACAATGCAAACCAGCCACAGACTGCACACAGCACAGCCAGTGATTTTCATACAGAGCGCTACGTGGCGTTACCAATACAAAAACCTAAACAGCCTACTTACACATTAAATTTCCTACACAAATATCCTGTTCATTTTTTCTGAAGGACTAATGGTTTGCCTGTAGCAAGTGAGAGAATATAAAAATCTCACACGTGGTTTTTGAATGCATTGTAGGTATCATCAGACCCTAGTAGGGGAAGCTGAATCGATAAATGTATGTCCACTGTATCAGTTGAATTTAGTTATTGCGACAACCCTATTTCGGCTACAACTGTCACTGAATTATATATAAATTTTATCATAATTTGCGTGAATATTTTTGTATTTACTTGATATGGCCATATGACCATCTAATTATTCTTCATATACATATCACATCGGTGGACACTGTCACTTTATAAACTGCTGTCTACGATTTTGTGATCTATGATCGTATTTTACCGAATTTATGACAGCTCTTTGGTCCTTTTTCACGACATAGATCATGAAATAACAGACAGCAATTTAATAAGCGCCAATATCCACCGATGTGAAACAGAAGTCGGAAATAACGAGACGTAAGTACCAACACTTACACATACAAAATAGCGATAAAATGTAAATGGAAAAAAAAATTGATGAAAATAATGATAAAATTCTGAGAGTTATTCGCAGATAGCTTGACATGGCAACTGTAGCCGAAATAGGCCTATCGCAGTAAAGAAATTTCCGGCCGAAGTGGCCGTGCAGTTCTAGGCGCTGCAGTCTGGAACCGTGAGACCGCTACGGTCGCAGGTTCGAATCCTGCCATGGGCATGGATGTGTGTGATGTCCTTAGGTTAGTTAGGTTTAACTAGTTCTAAGTTCTAGGGGACTAATGACCTCAGAAGTTGAGTCCCATAGTGCTCAGAACCATTTGAACCATTTTTTTAGTAAAGAAATTCAATTGAAGCAACGGTCTATATACATTACAAACTTTAATCACATTGTGCGGCCAGAAGAAGATAAACTAAACCATTGAGTAAAAATCTCCTAAAACAATTATTTTATAATAGCACAGTACAGTAAGTGAAGTCTTTCTGGTTCATAACCAATAACAATAATTCCGGAAACAATAATACAAAAATATTCAGTGAGGGAAGCAGCCCTACCAAGAGCTCTTTAACAGTGGAAGTAAATGACTGCACATATAAGTCTCACATTTCATAAGCAGTTCTAAATCAATAACAATCTAAAGCAGTAATCAGAGAACTATCAACAAATTAACACTGAAACACTAACGTAACGGACATAAACTACATTGAAATTAAAAATTAAGTTACACAGAATAAATATAACATAATTAGCTAGGTACGTGACAATGCTTGGTCACGCCAAAATACAAAATGTAACAGCAAAGTATGCCCAAACTTTCAGGAAACATTCCTTATACACAGAGGAAGAAAATATGTTATATGGCACAAACCCAGAAACACTTTATTAATATGTTAGAGCTCATTCTCTACTTGTCTTCATAATCACATTAATCATGGGAAACGCAGAGAAACAGAAATTGCCAGCATTACAAAACTTTTTCTTACCTGAAATTTTCAAAAAACAGTCTTGGTTATGTTTTGTTCGTGTGTACAATATTCTGTACTTCTTAGGTTGACCATCGGTATCTGTTGTTCCAGTTGAACAAAGGCAATGCCGACGTATGATTCACTTCACTGCTTGTGTCGACATGCAGTTAACTTGACTGCTCTAGCTCCATAACAGATTCCGTGACAGATTGATACATAGAGGTAAGCCAATTCCTTGGACTCGACTCTCTCCGGACGTAAAGCCACTAGACTTTTATTTTTGGGGGCATTTGAAAGCTCTTGTGTGCAGAACCCCAATGCAAGACGTACAGAGTTTTCGTGCCCGTATTGTGGAAGGAGGTGAAACAATATGCTGTTCTCTAGATGCACATCAACTCATCAGGGATTCAATGCGACGACCGGTTGACGCATGTATACTTGTTGAAGATGGCCTTTAGAAAAATGTTTCACTCTGTGCTGGTAAGTTCTATTCATCTGTGTTTCGCATGATTAATGTGACGATGAAGAGAAGCAGAAAATAAGATCTAACATGCAAATAAAGCGTTTTGGATCAGGCAAAAAGTGCGCGTACCTAGTTAGAGGACACAGTCAGGTCCTAGAGGAAGAGCTGAGGAAAGCGTTGAACATCTTTTGCTATTACGTACCTCTCCAAAAATTTATTAGCCAACAAAAATCTTTTTCCAAAACTGTAACAAGGTTTAACCATCAACTCCTTTTCTACTTAAAACGGAAAAATATGTTAGAGATAAATTTTAAGAAAATTTATTAAACTCCAAATTCCAAAGCTTTATTCTCATGAAGTAATGAGTGCTCTCAGATCGATTCCATATTCCTAGACTTCCAGAAGGCTTTTGATACCGTTCCTCTCAAGCGACTATTAATCAAACTGCGTGCTTATGGAGCATCGTCTGAGTTGTGTGATTGGATTCGTGATTTCCTCTCAGAGAGGTCATAGTTCGTAGTGACTGACGGTAAATCATCGAGTACAACAGAAGTGATATCTGGCGTTCCGCAAGGTAGTGTCACAGGCCCTCTGCTGTTCCTGATTTACACAAATGATCTAGTTGATAATCTGTGCAGCCTCCTTAGATTGTTTGCAGATGATGCTGTAATTTACCATCCAGTAAAATCATCAGACGATCAGTTCCAATTACAAGATGTTCTAGAGAGAATTTCTGTATGGTACGAAAATTGGCCAATGGCCCTAGACAAAGAAAAGTGCGAAGTCATCCACATGGGTACTAAAAGAAATCCGATAAATGTTGCGTATACGATAAATCGCACAGATCTAAGGGCTGTCAATTCGACTAAATGCCTAGGAATTACAATTACGAGTAACTTGAATTGGAAAGACCACATATATAATATTGTGGGGAAGGCGAAAGAAAGACTGCGCTTTGTTGGCAGAACACTTAGAAGATGTGACAAACCCACTAAAGAGACAGCCTATATTACACTTGTCCGTCCTCTGCTGGAATATTGCTGCGCGGTGTGGGATCCTTACCAGATAGGATTGACGGAGGACATCGAAAAAGTGCAAAGGAGGGCAGCTCGTTTCGTGTTATCTCACAGTAGTGGTGAGAGTGTCACTGACATGATACGCGAGTTGGGGTGGCTGTCACTGAAACAAAGGCGGTTTTCTTTGCGGCGAGATCTATTTACGAAACTTCAATCACCAACTTTCTCTTCTGAATGCGAAAATATTTTGTTGACACCCACCTACGTAGGGAGAAATGATCATCATAATAAAATAAGAGAAATCAGAACTCGAACGGAAAGATTTAGGTGTTCCTTTTTCCCACGCGCCATTCGAGAGTGGAATGGTAAAGAAGTACTATTAAAGTGGTTCGATGAACCCTGAATTGCAGAGTAACCATGTAGATGTAGATGTAGATGTTAAACAAATTCACTAAACATGCCTTACACATACTTTGAGGAAGTATTGTATGGACACAGATCCGAAAACACTCATTTGAAAGCCTTCCTTGCATACACACGTCATCCGACAATATGAATAAGGTGAGATAGTAAGAGTGTGACACGTTCTCACCATAGCTAAACCTCAGTTCTGAAAGGTATCGAGATACCAGACTCAAAACTTGAGAATTTAGGACTAGTGTTTTATGATTACAAACACTCATGTGACCGAAGCCCTTCCCACAAACAGCAACAATGAGACTGAGCAACATAGATAACGTCACTGTGTGTGTCTGCAATCGCCTGTAGTAGATAGCGACACAGTTTGAAAATTCAACAAGCAATCAGATCAGTCCACCGTGGTAAGCTATGAAATCTACAAAAAGTATCAAAGGTTGCTAATTGCACACTGCAATGCTGGAAAGCTTCCTTGAGCAGTCATGTGTACAGGGCACACAGCACTAATCACAGCCAGTGCGAGCACTCCAGGCACAGTCTTCCAGTGAACCATCAAAACACTCTTCCTGGGTTTGGCGCCGCACACTCGGTGTCGACAGCAGCCATCTGCCACTCAGCCCCGCAGCTGTACGTTGCCAGGCTACACTGAGGCGAGGAAGGTCATGGGACACCACCTAATATCATGTCAGACCTCCTATTGGCCGGCGTAGTGCAGCCACTCGACATGGCAGGGACACCACAAGTCGTTGAAGTCCCCTTCAGAAATATTGAGCCATGCTGCCTCTATTGCCGTCCTTAAATGCGGAAGTGTTGCCGGTGCAGAATGTTGTGCTCGAACTGGCCTGTCCCATAGATGTTCGATGGTATTCATGTCGGGCGATCTGGGTGGCCAAATCATTCGCTCGAACTGTCCAGAATGTTCTTCAGACTAATCGCGAACAACTGTGGCTCGGTGACATGCACCATTGCCATTCATAAAAACTCTATCGTTGTTTGGGAACATGAAGTCCATGAGTGACTGCGAACGGTCTCCGAGTAGCTCAACATAACCGTTTCCAGTCAATTTTCGGTTAAGCTGGCCCAGAGAACCCAGTCCATCCCATGTAAACACAACCCACACCATTACGGGGCCACCACCAGCTTGCAGCGTACCTTGTAGACAACTCTTACCAATTGATATTGGACTCATCTGACCAGGCCTCGGTTTTTCAGTTGCCTAGGGTCCAACCGATATGGCCACGAGCCCAGGAGAGGCACTGCAGATGATCTCATGCTGTTAGCAAATGCACTCACATGGTCGTCTGCTGCCATAGCCCTTAAATGCTACATTTCGAAGCACTGTCGTAAGGGCTACGTTCGTCGTACGTCCCATATTGATTTCTGCGGTTATTTCAAGTAGTGTTGGTTGTCTGTTAGCACTGACAGCTGTAAGTAAACGCCGCTGCTCTCGATTGTTAAGTGAAGGCCGTCGGCCCGAAATTTGGTATTCTCGGCACACTCTTGACACTGTGGATCTCGGAACATTGAATTCCCCGACGATTTCCAAACTGGAATGTCCCATGCGTCTAGCTTCTACTACCATTTCTCGTTCAAAGTATGTTAATTCCCATCGGCAGGCACGTGAGTCATCTGATTGCAAATGACAGGTCTGCCAATAGCCTGCCCTTTTATACCTCGTGTATGCAATACTGCCGCCATCTGTATACATAGGTATCGCTATCCCATAACTTCTGTCGCCTCAGTGTTTTGTTCTGGTAATGGAAATGGGCGTACGGCATTGTGGGCCGGGAGTCCCCCATTCGGGGAAGTTCGGCCGCCGAGGGCAAGTACTTACTGCAATCGACGCCACATTGGACGACTTGCGCGTCGGAGATGGGGATGAAATGATGATGAGGACAACACAACATCCAATTCCTGAGTGGAGAAAGTCTCCTTCCCCAGCTGGGAATCGAACCCGGGCCCCTTGGCGCAGCATTCCACCGCGCTGACCACTCAGCTAACGGGGGTGGACTATTGTTCAGGTAAAGCCTCCTTTTGAACGTACAGAAACATCTCTGGTGGTTGCTTGACTTTTTACGGAGAGTCAGTATACATCATGTTTATTTTTCCACCTAAGCGCTAGGATTCTTCCTAAAAAAAATAAAAAAACTTGTTGGTAGGCCTTACCATGGCAGTGCTTCATGGCAGTTCCGACAGCTCGTGTCTAATGTTCGTAGAACATGTCCAGTAAAGGTACACTTGTAGATCAACTGCTGCTACTGTATTAACATAGAAATGGATGCATGATGTAGTGATGACTTATCATATCAGCAATAGGATATTAATGATGAAGTTGAAAGCTAGCCCGGTTGAACAACAATAATTCAAGGATATTTACCAAGGACAAACAGTAACGCTAAAGATACTGAAAAAATTTATGAATAACATGAAATGGTTATAACAAACACACATATTATGAAGCTCCAAAAAGAGGACGCTACACATCGAAGACACCTGGTGATATTGTGAGATGTATGATTGAGTGCATAACAGTAAAGCAGAGATAAAGGAACCAAATAAGATCTAGTCATAGTTATTCAGGTGCTAATACAGTTATCGACCATACAATTGTTATGGCAAAGTAGAACATGAAACTCAGGAAACACAAGTTGACAAGTCCAAGGTAATGGGCAGTATATAAATTGAAGGATGCTGAAAATTGGAAATTTGTGGTAAGATTTTATGGGACCAAACTGCTGAGATCATCGGTCCATAAGCTTACACACTACGTAAATTAACTTAAAGCAACATACGCTAAGGACATCACACACACCCATGGCCGAGGTAGGACTCGAACCTCCGACTGTGTGAACCTCGCGAACCGTGACAAGTCCCCGAAGATCGCGCGGCTACCCCGCGCGGCGAAGGATGCAGAGGCTGTGCACGTACTCAAGTATGCAACAGCGAAACCAGACAGGAAAGAAAGCAGTTGGGAGGTTATTAGTCAGATATATCAAATGCAGTTACAGGCACATTAGGGATAATGAAACCGGAGCCAAGGAGGCCTTGGTTGACTCATGAAATATCGAAACATATTGAAAAAACCTGACCAATATAGGGTGTCCTAAAATTCCCGTTACAGACACCTAGCATTTGTAGAACGGACTGAGGGTTTGAATTGGAACCCCTGGACGCAAACGTACCATTCCTGTACTACAGCCGTTTGAAAACATGTTTGCAAGGTAACTATGCATCAGGGTAGCCACCGTGGGGGAGGGGGGGTTGGTTACGTCGGATCGGCTGATGTCACTTGACATCTACCCTACTGCTCGCGTATTCATTGGCGGGTCCTCTTCAACGCGATGCAGTATGGCCTCTTCCAATTCGGGTGTGTGGCGTCTCCTTGCAGCACCACACTCACGCCTGCTGACGGTGAACGTACACCCTTCTCGAAGCCGTTGAGTAATTGTGGCGAAATAGGTACGCGATCGAGTCGAACGCTGTGGATACCGATCTTGATAAAGGCGAACAGCAGCTATTCCAGAAACGATGCGTTGAGAATTTTTGAACAACTTATATAAAGCAATAAAAAACAAAATAACAACAATGTGCTGCTTGCAGAAAGAAAAGTGGCTGGAAAAATTTAGCAAAGAAGAAGAAGAAGTCTTAAAATATGAGAAACAGGGTTAAACTTACTCCGAGATTAAAACTGTTGCAACACAGATAGAAAACCAAGAATAACACTGTGAGGGACAAAAATGGGAAACAGAAGATGTTAATATCAAATAGAAAGAATATACTGAAGACCTATACCGCGGTGCTGAAACTGGAAGTTTAGGAGAGACAACAAAAGCAGAGTTCTTCTTCGCAACAAAGAGGTTAAAAACCAAATAAAGCAACAAGTATATATGACATCCCTGCGTAACTACAAAACAGTAATGACAACATAAAAAGTAAGTGGTACCTAAATTCTATAAAGAGGGTATAATAACAACTGACTTCACAAAAAGAACAGAGTGAGGCAAATAAAAGAGGCCCAGACAAATGGATACGACTGGACGTGAATGTATGCATATAACAACAAGCCGTAACGCACACACCACGTGTACGCCCGCCACGTGATCCACATCGGTCCACAGCCTAGAGCGGGCTGCGTCAGTGTGAGTGGAGCAGTGTAAAGGGAGTGGTGGCATTCACATTGGAGCAGCGGGTGTTCGTTGTGCAACGTGATAGCAAAGTCGTAGAAATGGTGTCGTCAGTTATTTACTAACAAGGGAAACTCCCCATCGCACCCCCCTCAGTTTTAGTTATAAGTTGGCACTGTAGATAGGCCTTGAAACACTGAACACAGATCAATCGAGAAAACAGGAAGAAGCTGTGTGGAACTATGAAAAAAATAAGCAAAATATACAAACTGAGTAGTCCATGTGCAAGACAGGCAACATCCAGGAGATTGTGCAGTCAGAAGCGCCGTAGTTCCGTGGTTAGCGTGAGCAGCTGCAGAAGGAGAGGTCCTTGGTTAAAGTCTTCCCTCGAGAGAAGAGTTTAATTTTTTATTTTCAGACAATCATCAAAGTTCAGGCACTCACACATAATCAACTTCGCTCTCCAAAATTCCAGGACATGTTCAGATTTGCTTGGGCATATGCAAGATTTGACGGTCTACACACGGAAAAATTTGAAAACGTTAAAAACATATGTTTTGACAGAGCACAGGGAAAACTGTGAGACTGTGAAACTGTTGCATTTATCTGTTGCAGTTTATGTGACAAACTCTTATGTTTTCATCACTTTTTTGGGAATGGTTGTCACATCCACAAGAAAACCTAAATCGGACAAGATAGAAGAATCTTCTTACCCATTCGCCAAGTGTACAAGTTAGATGGGTCGACAACATATTCCTGTCATGTGACGCACATGCCGTCACCAGTGTCGTATAGAATGTATCAGACGCGTTTTCCTGTGGAGGAATCGGTTGACATATGACCTTGCGATCAAATGTTTTCGGTTCCCATTGGAGAGGCATGCCCCTTCGTCTACTAATTGCACGGTTTTGCAGTGCGGTCGCAAAACACAGACACTAAACTTATTACAGTGAACAGAGACGTCAATGAACGAACGGACAGATCATAACTTTGTGAAAATAGAGAAAGTAAACTTTTCACTCACGCTAACCACGGGACCACGGCGCTCCTGAACGCACATTATCCTCGGTATTGCCTATCTTGCGCATGGACTACTCAGTTTGTATATTTTGTTTATTTTTTTCATAGTTCCGCAAACTTCTTCCTGTTTTCTCGATTGATCTGTGTTCAGTTTTTCAAGGCCTATCCACTGTGCCAACTTATAACTAAATTTGAGGGGGGGTGAGATGGGGAGGTTCCCTTGTAAGAAGTTTAATGATATCAAAGAGCCGTTTAGTCCAAAAATGGCGTCTGACAGGATCTGTTTTGAACAAGTCAAAAAACATCCCGTAACGTGCCGCACAACAGAAAACATGGCTGCAGTTTACTAGAAAATGCTTCAGAGTCCTACCAAATCAATCCGACGTCTGTCGGAGACTGGCAAATCACGTCGATCAGGCGGACGAATACTCCACCTGGACCTGCAGTCTGGTCGCAGCCTTAGCTGGCCACCAATGTCATCAGACCTGTCAGTGTTGGGTTATTTTGTATGCGAAGCCCTCAAGTCTAAGGTACAACAACCGTCATAGTCTTCAGGAATTTCAGCAGAATATTTCGGATGAGATTGCAGCAATTCCAGCCGTCCAGCTTCGATCTGCCTTCAGCAACATGCTGACCGGTCCAAAAGTGCCAAGAGATGAATAGTGGTCACTTTCAAGATCTCTATTGTGTTTCTTTGTATTTTGGAACTCTGTTCTCCAGGTCACTTTTATTTACCCCACCCTATAGAACTAATGCGTTGCCCAACAGCGCAAATGCAAATGAGTTCATCAACTATAGAACACTAGTCCTTCTGTTACATGCATCAAAAATATTGCTGTTAATAGCTAATGAGAGGTTTAAACATAAATGGCAATGGAGCTTAGCCAACGATCAATTTCGCTTGAGAACAGGGAAAGGAACGAGAGAAGCAAGATTAGCACTATGTAAAATGTTGGAAAGAAGATTAGAAGTAAACAGAAAAACATGTATAGCGTTTGTTGGTCTAAAAGACGCATTTGATATGGTTGATTGGAATTTATTATTTAAAGCAATGCGTAAAGTGTGACTTGACTGGAAAAACAAGCGATGAATTATGAGTAGAATACAAAAATCAAAGTACTGAAATGGACATTAATGGTACAAGAAAAAGGTAAAAATCAGAAGGACAATAAGACAGAAGTGCTCCCTGTCACCTAATGTATTTAATACATTCATCGTGGGGGCAAAATAACAATGAAAGAAAAGACAACTGGAGTCAAAATTAATGTTATCCATATTCAGTGTAGCAGATTTGCGGATCACATGGCGATAGCCGTAGACTCACAGAAGGAATTAATTGAAATGCTTCAGGTCTTAGCTCAAGAGATGACAAAACTAAAACTAAAAATGGATAACAAGAAGAAAAAAAATCATGGTTATAGATGAGAAACGGGGTGGAGGCAAGGCTGACAAAAATATGTAGTGAACAACTCGAGGAAGTAACCAAATTTCATTATCTCGGTAGCACTGAGGAAGAAACCGATAGATGCCTCAAGGAAATGAAGAGGAAAATAACATTAGCTAACAGTCCCTTCCATACTAAGATGAAAAGTAAGAAGAATTGACCAAGCACGTCAGCTTGCAGACTAAGAAAAATTTGTAAAGACCTTTGCGGCCTAACAGACGAATGAGAAACCTGGACTTTAACAAAGCAGAAAAAACTCGACTACAATCTCCGGAAATTTGGTTCTGGAGGAGAATTACAAGAACTAGCTGAACTGACAGAAAAACGAATGAGAGGGTACTACAGGAAATAGGGGAGAAGAAAGAACAACTGAAAGTTATAGGTCAACGCAAAGGAAAACTGTTGGACACTTAATCAGACATGATATTTTGCAATGAAACATTTTCGAAGGCAAAATCGTAGGGAAGAAAATGATGGGACGACTGAAGGGATTTCAGATCGATTCCGTACTTCCGGATTTCCGAAAGGCTTTTCACACTGTACCACACAAGCGGCTTGTAGTGAAATTGCGTGCTTATAGAATATCGTCTCAGTTATGTGACTGGATTTGTGATTTCCTGTCAGGGAGGTCACAGTTAGTAGCAACTGACGGAAAGTCATCGAGTAAAACGGAAGTGTCTTCTGGCGTTCCCCAAGGTAGTGTTATAAGCCCTTTCCTTATCTATACAAACGATTTGGGAGACAATCGGAGCACCCGTCTTAGGTTGATTGTAGATGACGCGCTGTCGTTTATCGACTAATAAAGTCATCAGAAGACCAAAACAATTTGCAAAAGGATTTAGAAAAAACATCTGAATGGTGCGAAAATTGACAGTTGACCCTAAATAACGAAAAGTGTGAGGTCATCCACATGAATGCTAAAAGGCATTCGTTAAACTTCGGTTACACGATGAATCAGTCAAATCTAAAGGCCGTAAATTCAACTAAATGCCTAGGAATTACAATTACGAACAACTTAAATTGGAAGAAACACATAGAAAATGTTGGGGGGGGGGGGGGTGGGGGAAGGCTAACCAAAGACTGCGTTTTATTGGCAGGACACTTAGAAAATGTAAATGGCTCTGAGCACTATGGAACTTAACATCTGAGGTCATCAGTCCCCTAGAACTTGGAACTACTTAAACCTAACTAACCTAAGGACATCACACACATCCATGCCCGAGGCAGGATTCGAACCTGCGACCGTAGCGCTTAGAAAATGTAACAGATCTACTAAGGAGACTGCATACACTACGCTTGTCAATCCTCTTTTAGAATACTGCTGCTCGGCGTGGGATCCTTACCAGATAGGACCGACGGATTCCATCAAAAAAGGTTCAAAGAAAGGTAGCACGTTTTGTACTATCGCGAAATATGGGAGAGAGTGTCACAGAAATTATACAGGATTTGGGATGGACATCATTAAAAGAAAGACGTTTCTCGTTGCGATGGAAGCTTCTCACGAAATTCCAGTCACCAGCTTTCTTTATTTTGTTGACACCGACCTACGTTGGGAGGAACGTTCACCACGACCAAATGAGGGAAATCAGAGCTCGTACGGAAAGATATAGGTGTTCATTCTTTCCGCACGCTATACGAGATTGGGATAAAAGAGGATTGTGAAGGTGGTTCAATGAACCCTCTTCCAGGCACTTAAATGTGATCTGCAGAGTATCCATGATGATGTAGATGTAGATGAGTATCCTATTTTAAAAAAATAATGACAGGTTGAATGTTATTCTTCGTACATGGAGATAAAGAGGACTGCTGAAAGAAGAAATGTGTGTTGTATACCTGCATTACTTTTCAGTTCAAGAGCTCCTGTTGTTGTTCTGTTGCCTGAAGTCTTCCTACAACATTTGCTTTTTCATTTCCTATCACTGATCCTGTAACTCGTGTTCCTGAGGCATACGTACAATCCGATCAACATGCTGTCTGGTAATTTTACGGCTTTAGATAATGATTTTTTCGCTATACTTCTTTTGCTTAGTCATTTGACTCTGCTTTTCCCTTGCTCCATTAGGCTGAGTTATTCATGCCATACATTTCAGTTTGTTTGTTTGTCATACTTTCGTACTTTTCGATACTTTTTGGTGATGCTATCGGAACCTCATCTGACTTTATTTCCAATATTTCCTTTCTCTTTATTGTTTAAAATTTGTGGACAATTTTATTTTCATCGTAGGCAGCCCAGAGACAGCGAATAATACATCTCTTGACTCCCTGCCTGGACTGCAAAATTGTCTACAAATGCTGAACAATAAACTTATAGTGTATCCATTTTCTAGCCAGTCTGTGTCCCAGTTTGATACTGTATTTTGCAAAGTTCTTCCATCATTCTCTTATCATTTTTGTAGGTGATGATATTAGTATGACTGTAGGTACATCGTCGATTTCCTTAACATATGTTGATATTTCTCTCACGAATTTTACTTATTGAATCATCGGGCTGTTGACTTGCCTGACCCTATCTTCCACTTCTTTCCATCCTATATCAATCTCAGCACATTTTCAGTAATCTGTGATATATTCGTTGTTATTAGCAATTTTTTGTGTGTCTGTGCTATCCCCATTGCCACAGTAAGTTCAGCAAAGTAGTGAGACCCCATGCACTTTAGGACCTGACTAACTTTAGTCTCGAAATTGAGATTATTTATTAGCAAGTTGCTAGCTAGAACGATCTTGGGGGTCGTATGCGATACGTGTTTTGGTGACTCGCAGTTGATGTGCTCAGTGTTCCCACCGTTGCCTGTGATCTGGATTGCTGCAAATTACTTATGTGGTGTCACCACCAGACACCACACTTGCTAGGTGGTAGCCTTTAAATCGGCCGCGGTCCGGTAGTATACGTCGGACCCGCGTGCCGCCACTGTCAGTGATAGCAGACCGAGCGCCACGACACGGCAGGTCTAGAGAGACTTACTAGCACTCGCCCCAGTTGTACAGCCGACGTTGCCAGCCATGGTTCACTGACAAATTACGCTCTCATTTGCCGAGACTATAGTTAGCATAGCATTCAGCTACGTCAATTGCTACGACCTAGCAAGGCGCCATTTATCTTTTGCTGGTTATCTTATAAAGCCTGTATCATCAAGAGCGATGTTCTACAATTATGAATTAAAGTTAAGTATTCCAGAAGCTATGTACTATTTTTGGCTACTATAATTCCTTGTCATTTTCCAGACCTCACGCCAGCCTGCGTGAGCTTAAACGCGTGCCTTTCGGCTACCCGTCCTAGTGGATTGGCTGTCGGGTCAGTCTACTACAACTTACCTGTGCTGATAATTGTTCTGTTCTACGCTTAAAAAGCTTATGTTTATTACAATGTGACTTTTCAAGAGAAATTAGGCAGTAATTTATGGTAAGAGAAGTAGCCAAGCATGCTGTTTTAAACCCATGTCTTCCGTTCAGTTAAACAATAATTTCAGTTCATTCAGTTTTCAAAAACTGTTAGACCTTATTAACGAGATATGCTAGTGCTCAGTGAACAGAAAAACTCAGCTACCAATTTTTTCGAACGTCGGGTGAATATTTGCTTTCAGCCAACATAGTTAATTCGGTCCTTTGACGATTTTCTCAAACCATGCCATACATTTATAATTAACTAAACATAATTTGTAAAATCAAATACGACAGCACTTTACTTCTTCCTGTCTATATGACAGATTCATTTTTATTAACAGTGTCATGGCATCAATATTGCAACAACTTCAAGCTGAAATTCCAGAATGTAAACAGCGCCATAGTATTTTTTCATGCACCCTGCAAAAATTATTGTAAAATTATACAGTTCCCCTTTATTGCTCCTAAGAAGGCTGGGAGGAACATCTAATTCACTTGATTAAGTTAGATTCCATGAAAATAGATGAAAATAATAATGATGTATACGGTATTCACTTTGCAAACTTCGGATGAATTTACATCACTTGTACAATTCCTCAGAATTGTAAAAGCTCCTGACAGGAATATAGCCTTCACAAAACAGAATAAGACGTACAAAACCCAAGTAGAAATTATTGTGCGTGGACATGAAATAAACATTGGCTCAAATAATAGAAAAAGATTAAGATACTGATATTCGCTTTAGTTGTAATAATGATTTATTCAACTCATGTCACGATTCGGGATGATAAAATCCCGTATTCAGGTGTATAAGAAACTGTGAACTGCAGGACGAGTGGAGGGGCAAATATAACATATTATACTAGGCCATTATGTGTCAATAAGCACTCCGTTAATAAGAAAATGCGTAGTGCCCATTTACGATTAGGTAAAGAGCCTGACTGAATCACTTTCGACCTTGCTCTGTATTATTGATGCTTTAAAAGTAAAATAACCGATATCCACGAGTCGCTGCTCAGAAAATTGGGCCTAAGATGTGACAAATCAGAATCGGTTGATGCACCTAAATGTAGTTCCGTTCACACTGTAAGTTGCAGATCGGTTCCGATACTGATCTCGGTTGTGAAGCAATAGATTTACTGAATAAGGGTTTGTCTTACAATACGCAGTCTACTTGCGATTACAAAACTGCAACTACTCTTGCTGTCTATACTACTGCTGCTCTTGACCAATCTAAATACAGCGCTTCGAACAAAATTCATGTTAACCTTAAACTTAACAAGGACATTGGCTATGAATTTTCTAAACAGAATGAACAGGTTACTGGTAGTATGGGAACACGAAGGCCACTTGCTCCTGTAAAAGGCCAGCAGGTAGCTCGGAACAGCAATAATAAACTCAAGATAACCAGGCTCTTATCACACGAGTAGATAAATGCCGTACATCCGATATTATTTGTGAGACCGCCTGCTTACAGAACGGCCAGGAATTTCTTTGTGGTAGCAACATACCAGCATGTCGCATTGACCCAGCGTCCAAGCATAAAAAAAGAAACATTCAGGAATATACATAAAGTTCTGACTCAATTTCAAAAAGAGACATTGATAACAATCAATCCGAAAACTTGAGCTCTAAGAATAAATAGGCCGATAGTAAACGCCATTGACTATCCGGATGATTGGCTACCTAAAGAGTTGAATAAATTTCTCTCCAAACATTATGAACTTCGTACAATCTGTACCATAAAATATAAGGATGAGCTTATTGGTCATTTAGATAAGGTTGATATTACAAGTGACACATGTGTAGCTACCTTAGGCATTACTAACGTGATACTAAAGTATGAAGTAAAAAATTGGTACCCACAATTGAGAATAACCTAAAACAGTGTGCTAATCTTGATTATCAAGTTATTGACTAATTCATAACACTAACCAAACTAGTGCTGGATCATAATTATTTTCAGTATAGTAATATAGTTTACAGGCAAATTGAGGGCTGACTGTGGTCTTACCCATTGCGAGTATGATTTCCTATCTTCTCGTCAGCCATACTGAGCATCAGTTATTTTTGTTTACATAACGCAGTGTATTGGCGACGCTACGTTGATAGTGTAATCTTTTTGGACAGTGGTCCCAATGAACAAGTCCGGTAATTTCAACAAAATCTAAAAGTCATGCGTTCCAAAATACAATTTACACCTGAATACCACAACAATTTCTTCTTGCCGTATCTGGATCTCCTTGCTGCAAATAGTATCACCCACAGTTTGTTCAGCCTCCCACACAAATCTAAGATGGCTGCGTTATGGGCTATGTTGCAGCGAGCCAATCAAATAATGCTCATTACACACGGCTATGAAAGAGAACTGAGAGGTACTGAATACACAGCACACGCTAACGGTTATTCTATGCAAACAGTAGACATGTTTAACCAACAGATACAGCTTAAGAGGCATAAAGGCAATAATTATGGGATCACTCTCACACCTACCATTAAAGATAAGCATGTAATTATATGGTAAAATGCCATATATAGGGATTATTTCTGACAAAGCTGACAAGTGGTTAAAACAAAAAACGGTATAACATCTGCGTTCTGAGCCAAGTTGGCCTACAATTTGGGACGGCACGAAACCCGCAGCCACAAACTACACGTAATGTCAGATGTTTACCAGATTAGTTGTACTGGCTACCGATGGCTTTATGTTGTACAAAAAGGGTGTACTTTTACTGTTCGGTCCGAAGAACATGAGGACTTAAGTAACTCGAAATCTACGTTAACTAGGCACCTAAAAGCACAAAAACGTTCTATCCCAGGCATGAATTACATCTTAAGTATCCTTAGTCTACATCCAAAGTTGAGTCCACAATTTACTGGAAGAACCTGAAATTTTATGTAATCTGAAACAGAATCCACTAAATGAGCAAACCACGTTGAAAGATGTGTTTTAGTGAAAAAACTATAAGTTTCTTCAATAATATATTACAGGTTCAAGCACATTTTTTAAACTTTCATTAGTTTGTTTCACCTCTTAACCTCCATTCCATATCAGTACTGTTTTGTATAATGCAGGGCCCTCAGCCCGATTCTGTTGTTTTATTTTGCTGCTTTCATTTCTGTACTTACAGTTTAAATTTTTTTACTGTGGTTTTATATTTTATTTTATATCACTCAAATCCACAACGTAATCTACGTATATGATGACAGTTCACTTGGTATGATTTATGTTACCATTACTTTTTGTCACTCTTTACATGGTTTTTTTCATCCCGAGTTCATTTATTTTGCGTATGTACTGTTACCTTGTTGCCTAACACTTCAAATATTTTTACATGTGTGTGAGTTGTATCTCTTGATGGCCTACCCTTGTTTGTATTTTATTATCCTTTTACTCGAGGTATTGCAAGTTACCCCCGATTTACCATAACTTCGTTAATACCGGTATTAGTTTACTTCCTTTCGCACACCATTTGCGCCTATGCCCCTCGACATCTCCAGAGCCTCTGCTTGACCCTCCGCTCATGAGGAGAACCCAGCAAGTGCCATAACCCGATTTCCGAGAAACTTCGCACAGTGGAAGAGGACTCAAAATTAGCGAATACGTGTTACTGCTTACCCATAGATAA
Organism: Schistocerca piceifrons; assembly: GCF_021461385.2. Taxonomy (NCBI): domain Eukaryota; kingdom Metazoa; phylum Arthropoda; class Insecta; order Orthoptera; family Acrididae; genus Schistocerca; species Schistocerca piceifrons. The sequence goes on from NC_060139.1 coordinate 107,462,915, forward strand.
TGGACCTTTTCTAAGAAAACCGCCATCAAAGTTTTCGACGTAATTTAACTGCCTGTCTGCGCATGGTAACGTCATCCCCTACTGCTGGTATAGTAGCCAGTCTCGCGGTTTTTCACTGTTGAGTCCCGCGTTCGAAACCTGATATTTGTTTTTATTTATTTTTTACTATACTTTTTTCATTTATCTACCGATTTCCGTAATAAGTTACTACACAAATGTTGCTTATCATTAACTGCAAAACTACAACTGAGTTACACAATAAGTTACACAATAAGTATCATTCATTTGTATGTGTGCATATGATATTTTCACAGGTTTTTTATTTCTCATGTTTCTTTCTTACATCAGCTCCTAATTATTAGATATTAGTCTTACTTTTATTACTCAGAAAGATTTCGTTAATGCCCTTGGATGATAACAACCGTAGAAACATTCGAAACATAGAAATTCCTAACACCATGAGCATTGCGCGAAGGCATGTTCGTCAGTGACATTTTCTCGTATGAATCTCACACGGGAAAGAAACGTTATTGAAGATTTCATACGTTGGCAATAATTTTGAGACAGACCACACACAACAGATCAGTTTTCCGAAAACTGGCGATTGCAGCTGATTATGAATGAAGATACGCTACAAGAATTTCACTGAAAACAATTTCAAATAGTTTTGCACTCATTTTTTAAATTCATTCACCAGCCATACTATTACTAGATGAATAAGGACAACGTTATTTCAGTTACACCGTAAACAACTCGTGCAGTATTCTTTTAAGAACATGGGCTGATAAATGAAAAATAAAAATAAATTAATAATCCGGTTTCGAATACTGGGCTTTGCAAAGTGTGAAGTCACGACGCTAAGTTCTGTCACCGCTTCGGTTAGACCAGGGGTCTCCAAACAACGACCCACAGGCCAATACCGGCCTGCGAACACCGTCATTCCGACCCGCGATCCGGCTCCCCACAATTTTCCTTATTGCAGTCTAATCTTGCCTGTCCAGCACATCCCTTAAGAGTGATCTGCACAACTAGTAGAAGAAAAGGTAAGAAACAGACTTGCTCAACGAACGATGTTTCGGATAAAGGATTTGTTCAGTGTTACTTTTTCGGTCTTTAATAAACATTTCGAAAATCACATTTTGGTCTCGATTGGTCTCTTTGGGAACTATTAATGAACTGCCGCTCTGTAAATTGGAAGCTCCGAAAATGCTGTACTGCTCGAATGCACCTTTGTTGTCGCCTATACCACTGCTCTGGCTTTCGCGACGCTATTGCAAGTTCTCTGCAACCATGTTGCAAGATCTTTTCCTCCCCAGCGTGTGGTAACCTTTCCCTTGCAATGTCTCTTTAGGAATTCAAATTCTGATTCGTCGTCGTTAATTAATACGAATTCATAATTCAATAAAGATGGCCATATGGCAGTAATTGTGAGCGCTACGAATATAACTAACGATAATGACATGTCTGTTTTCCAACAAATTTAGAAGCACAAGCATAAACAAATATCTTTAGACAACTTTTTTCTAAAATAGGATATACTGTACTATAAATAAAAAATTACAATATGGTATTATAAATGATGGATTGTAAGGAAAAAGAGTGTTTCACTTAACGAGCGTTAAATACGTGTAAGATTCAGGAAATGATCATGCTCATTAAGCGAAATGATACAGAATACATACAATAAACAGGTGCTTTTATTTTGTGAACATTTAAGGTACACATTAACTAGCATATACGATGTAATTGAACATTTTAACTGTAATTAATTTTATGAGATTTCCTGAAAATTTATCATATCTAAGTGACATATAACAGGTAATTCACATAATGAAATTGAGCACTGTAATTATGAATAATTGGATTGATGTAGCAGATCAAGTTGTCGATCAAGTTTACTAGTGTCATTCATCAGCAATGATTTCAAATGCTCATCAGTTAGTTTACATCTGTGAATATTTCTTATATATTTCATTTTGTAGAATATTTTTTCACAGAGATAAGTAGTTCCAAAATGGGAAAAAGGCCATGAGCAAACTAATGCAGCTGATCAAACTGTGTGACTGGAAGACCACTAAAACTCCAGCGATGACGATTTTAAATATTTATATTGTAGGAATCGCTACAATGCAAATCAACCATTTCCATTTGAAGTCCTGGGGCGTAATTTTCTACGAGTATATCGGCATTAAAAGAATTTTGAAAAATCTGAATATCGTTTGCGATATCGTCAAAATTCTGAAATGGTAGACTCAAAATTTATTTGTAAAGCACTCAAAGTTTCAGTTGCGAAATATGCCGTTAACTGATTCTCTATAACTGCTGACTGAATGTTTCCTTGAAACGTTTTTTGTTCAGCTGAGTCCGAAACAAAACAATTTTTGTTGAAAGGATTTAATATGATTATACTAACCAGTCAGTAGCTGGATTTCGCCCTGTAATTTTAAATTAAGGTCATTCATATGTTTAAATATGCAAAAAATGATAACTTCCACAACCACACATTGTTTTGTAACTCAGCCAGAGGACGATTCCTTTCATCCAAGAAAATTTCGAGTGTTATTCAGAGCTCAAAAAGTCGCGTCAGAGCTTTTCCACAACTAATCCAGTGTAATACTATTGAGTATGATAAATCATGTTCTTCAGTTTCTTCAATAAACTAGCGTAATTGACGATGATTAGCATGTGATATATAATTAACGGCTGACATGACTGGCTTTAAAATTTATGACACATCCTAGTAATTTTAGCACAAAGACTGTTCATAAATGATGCAATGTCTCCGACTAATGGTCTCCGTCCAACTTCATTTTCTACTGCCTTTAACACAAGAGCAATGACACTTTTTTTCACCCATGTTTTTACCAGCATCAGTTGTCATATACCTGAAGTTTCCCACAGAAGATTGTTTTCTGAACAGCGTTTTCCAGTCCTTTAAATATTTTTTCTACCGTGGCTGTGCTGTGAATGTTATGAACGTGAAGAAGCTCTTCATACTCATCATAATTTTTGTTCATCCATCGAATAAAAATTAGCACCTGTGCAGTATCAAAGTGTTGAGTTTTCTCAGACAAGTGATACAAAACATTTGCTCAGATGAACATCCGAAACTGATAAGTTGTTTTCGTCTTCAATCCGAAGACAAGGTTTGATGCACCTCTCCGCGCTACTCTATCCTGCGCAAGCCTCTTCATCTCCGAATAACTTCTCTAGCCTATGTCCTTTCGAATCTGCTTCCCGTATTCATCTCTCGGTCTTCCTCTTCAGTTACTACCTCCCCACCTTTCCCTCGAACACTAGACTGATGATTCGTTGATGTCACAGAATGGGTCCTCCCGGCCGACCCGTTTTGTTACTAAAGCTGTTGCATAAATTTCTTTTCTCCCCAATTCTATTCAGTACCTCCTCATATGCGATCTATTCGTCTAATCTTCCGCATTCTTCTCTATCATCACATTTCAAAAATGCATACTCCCTTCTTGTCATTGCTACTTATAGCCCATGTTTCACTTCCACACAATGCTGTACTCCAGGCAAATACCTTCAAGAAAGAATTCTTAATACTTAAATTTACATTCGATGATAGTAAATTTCTCTTCTTCAGAAACGCTTTTTTAGCCGTTGCCAGTATAAATTTCATACCCTCTCTACTTCGACCATCATCAGTTACTACTTTAAGTGTCCCGTTTCACAATCTAATTCCCTCACCATCACCTGATTTACTTACACTACATTTCATTATCTTTGGTTTTTTCTTGACGTTCATCTTAAATCTTCCTTTCAGGACAGTGTCCAGTTTAACTGCTCCTCCAAGAGCTTTACTGTCAATAACAGAATTACGTCATCGGCAAAACCTAGAAGTTTTTATTTTTTCTCCCTGGACCTTAATTCCTGTCCAAATTTTTCTTTTGTTTCCTTTTTTGTTTGATCAGTGTACACGCTGAATAACCCTTTCACGAACCTCGACTCTTATAACTACTGTCTGGCTTCTCCACAAGTTGTAAACAGGCTTTCGCTTCCTGTATTTTATCTACGCTGCCTTCAGAAGGTCACAGAGTGTTCTTCAGTTAATGTAACCAAAAGCTTTCTCTTAGGTTACAAGTGGTATAAACATAGGTTTGACTTTCCTTAATCTATCTTCTAAGGGAAGTCGTAGGGTCAGTACTGCCTTGCGTGCTCCTCTATTTCTCCGAAACCAAAACTGATCTTCCCAGAAGTCGGCTTCTATCAGTTTTTTCATTCTTCTGAAAAGAATTCGTGTTAGTATTTTGCAGCCATGGCTTATTAAACTGATAGTTCGGTTATATTCACATCTATCAGCACCTGCTTTCTTTGGAATCGGTATTATTATATCCATTTTGAAGTCTGAGGGTATTCCGCCTGTCTCATATATCTTGCACACCACAAGGAAGAGCTTTGTCATGGCTGGTTCTACCAAGGCTGTCAGTAGTTCTGACGGAATATCTACTCCTGGGGCCTTGTTTCAACTTAGATCTTTCAGTGCTCAGTCAAATTCTTCTCGCAGATCATATCTTCCATCTCATCTTCATCTACGTCGTCTTCCATTTCTATAATATTGCCCTCAGTTACATATCCCTTGTATAGACCCTCCATATACTCCTTCCACCGTCAGCCTTTCCTTCTTAGATAGGACTGGTATTCTCCAAAGGCCTCTTTAATTATTGTGTAGTTTACATCTATCTTTTTGTCCTTTAACCACCCTTGCTTAGCCATTTTAGACATTTTAGACATTTTACCCCCTTTCGTCTGCTTCATTTACCGAATTTTTAGAGTCTCTCATTTTATCAATCAAATTCATTGTCTCCAGTGTTGCTCAAGGTTTTCTACTAAGCCTTGTCTTGTTACCCATTTGATCCTCTGTTGCCATCACTATTTCGTCTCTCAAAGCTACCCATTCGTCTCCCACGGTATTTCTTTCTCCTGTTCTTGTCATTCGTTGTCTAATGCTCCCTCTGAAACTCTCAAGTACTTCTGGTTTTTCCAACTTATACAAATCCCATCTGCTTAGTGTTTCCTGTTTTTTAGTAATTTCTTCAGATTTAATCTACAGGTCACAACCAATAAATTGTGGTCATAGTTCACATCTGCTTCTGGAAATATCTTATAATGTAAAATCTGTTTCCGAAAGCTCTGTTTACATTATATAATCAATCTGAAACCCTCCGGTGTCTTCATGTCTCTTCCACGTATGTAACCTTCTCTCATGCTCCTTAAACCAATTGTTAGCGATAGTTAAGCTATGCTCCGTGCAAAATTCTACCAGATGGTTTCCTCTCTCAGTCCTCTCCTCCAATCCACAGTCACTTAGTACTTTTTCCTTCTCTACCTTTTACCGCTATCGAAAATCCAGTCCGCCATCACTACTAAATTTTTGTCTCCCTTAACTATCTGAATGGTTTTTTTTTTGCTCTCATCGTACATTTCTTCAATCTCTTCATCATCTGCGGAGCTAGTTGGTATATAAACTTGCACCACTGTGGTGGGTGTGGGCTTCGTGTCTCTGCCATAGATATCTCAACCACTGTCTAATTCTGAAAAGAAACTTTGTACTTTAACATTACAGTGTATTGCTATGATTAAGCATAGTCAGTCCAACTTTTGACGAACTGCCTATTGGCTTCTGTCTCGGGTTCTTCGGCCGACGTTCACCTAATGATTTTTCTGACGTTCCGCCAGCACGAGTGGTTGGCATTGTCAAAGCTTCACCCTGCATTGCCGGTGGTGAACTGGAGCCGAGCTCGCGGCCTCAGACTATATGTACCTGGCTCGCCAACGTCCGAGGGCTTCTCCGCGGCCATTTCCGGTGTGGTTCTCCTCTTGCTACCTGCGACTGTCGTTCGCTGCAGTACGGGAAGCCAGGATCCGTTTACCTTAAGGCTTTCCTCTTTCTTGTTGAAACTGTTCGCGTGTTTCTGTATTTCTACAGCTTCTCTGAACAACCGCGTGTGGTGTGCTTCTCTACAGCCAGAACCTCCGTGTCGGCGAATTTTATTACGTGGTCGGTCTCATTCAGTGCGTGCTCTGGCACGGCCGATTTCCCCACCTGCCCCAACCTGCAATGTCGCTTGTGCTCTTTGATCCTAGTATTAATTGATCGTCCAGTCATTCCGACATACACTTTTCCGCATGTGCATGGTATACGGTATATTCCCGACATTGCAAGTGGGTCTTCAAATGGTTCAAATGGCTCTGAGCACTATGGGACTCAACTGCTGTGGTCATAAGTCCCCTAGAACTTAGAACTACTTAAACCTAACTAACCTAAGGATATCACACACATCCATGCCCGAGGCAGGATTCGAACCTGCGACCGTAGCAGTCGCACGGTTCCGGACTGCGCGCCTAGAACCGCGAGACCACCACGTCCGGCTGCAAGTGGGTCTCTTTTCTCCTTCGCCGATCTAAGACACTCTTTGATCTTCCTTGTCGGTTTGAAAATCGTCTTTACGCCATGTTTGCGCAATATACGGCCGATTCTGTCCGTCACTCCGGGAATGTATGGCAGAAAGGCCGTACCCGATATTTCTTTTTCTGGTTCCTTACTTCGCCGAGTGTTTGGCTCTGTTACACTTCTAATATAATTTGTGGAGTACCCATTGCTCCTCAGAAGCTTCCAGGTGCTGCATTTCTCGTTTGAGGTGTTGCGGCTCACATATTCGTTCTACTTTCGTTACGAGCGTACTAATCATGCCTCTTTTCTGGCTCAGGTGGTGGTTCGACAGTCTGTGCAGGTATCGGTCCGTGTGTGTCGGTTTTCGATACACGCTGTGTGCCAGGTTTTCGCCGTCCCTTGTGACCAACACATCTAGAAATGGCAGTTTCTTGTCCTTTTCCACTTCCATGGTAAATGTTATGTTGGTATGGAGGCTGTTCAAGTGTCTTAGGAAGTCACCGAGCTGTTCTTCACCATGACTCCACACCACGAAAGTATCATCGACGTACCTGTACCACACCTTAGGTTTGCAAGTCGCCGAGTCCAGTGCCTGTGCTTCAAATTGTTCCATGAAGAAGTTGGCCACCACTGGACTGAGAGGACTACCCGTGGCGACGCCTTCCAGCTGATCGTAGAAATCGCCATTCCACGTGAAATAGCTCGTGGTGAGACATGCATGCAAGAGCTTTCTGATGTCCTGCGGGAAAATGGAACCGATGTGCTCCAGAGCGTCACTGAGTGGCACTTTCGTAAATAACGAAACAACATCAAAGCTGACTAGGATGTCGTTTGGTGCAAGTTTCAGTTTCTTCAGCTTCTCAATGAAATGTCCTGAGTCCTTAATGTATGTGTCGGTCTTCCCCACGTGTGGCTGGAGCAGAGAGGCCATGTGTTTTGCCAGTTTATACGTCGGTGAGCCAGGAGCGCTAACGATCGGTCTCAGTGGAACGTTGTTCTTATGGATCTTGGGTAATCCATACAGCCGAGGTGGTAGGGCTTCTGTGTTGCGCAGGTTTCTCTGTATGTCCGCCGGCAGAGAAGACGCCTTGATTAATCAAATGGTTCAAATGGCTCTGAGCACTATGGGACGCAACATCTGAGGTCATCAGTCCCCTAGAACTTAGAACTACTTAAACCTAACTAACCTAAGGACATCACACACATCCATGCCCGAGGCAGGATTCGAACCTGCGACTGTAGCGGTCACGCGGTTCCAAACTGAAGCGCCTAGAACCGCACGGCCACACCGGCCGGCTTTGATTAATCGATTCGTATTCCGTGTGATACGCTGCGTCGGATCTGCGCTTAGTTTTTGGTACTTCGTCGGATCTAATAGGTCTCGGATCTTTTGCTCATAATCTTCGGTCTTCATTACGACGGTCTCATTCCCCTTATCGGCAGGCAGTACCAATATACTCGTGTCGGCGTTGAGATTCTTAATGGGTTGTACCTCTTCTTTCTTCAGGTTGCAAGTTGGTGGTTTTGCAGTATCCTGGCTGTTTCATGCGTATTTCCTCTGCCCTTTCACAGAAGCCAATAGGCAGTTCGTCAACAAGTGGCCACGAAAGCCTTAACAATTTTGTAGTCCAACTTTTCTTCAGCCATGCCAGCAGTGACCACACGGAAGCAGGAGGTAACCATTATTGCCGCCGCGCGATGTGGAATGTTGCGGTGGGAAGATATCCCACAGTTCTGATACAAAATCTAGTTCTCGCTATTTTCTAACCTTTCTATAATGTTAATGACGCTAGGAAATAACAAGTATTGGTAAATCACGTTACAACGAAATGAAATTAAGGCCACAGCTCGAAGTCAAACAACAAATAGTTCACTGCGTAATGATTACTGCCACTCAGTGATGGCTCGTGAAGATTCACTAAGTTTCACGAAAACTTCTGAACTGTGCCGAACTGTACTACGGTGTCAGGACTCAAGGAAACTTAGACACACTAGAGCTAGGTCTTGGCTCTTGGACTTAGTGGAAGAGCCAGAGTGGCCCTTACATTAGAATTTTTGGAGACGACTGCGTTACACTACTTACTCATTAAAAAGCACGTAAGTTACTCGAAAACTTTGACCATCGTATTCTCATAAACGGTCGAATATCTATGGATAAGCTGAGGCACGTGTTCGCTTACTTTGACGCCTCTTCCGCTGAACTAAGTTTCTGGGAAATCGGACTACAGCTGTGTCAGTAGTTGTTGGCGGCCATTGCGTGAGTCTGCTCGACGGAGGACTGTGTTGAGTACAGTGTTTGGTTTAGGTTTCTTTTCCCTTCGTCCTGTCCTCCTCAGTGTTATATTTTTAGGTCATTTTGGTTAATAGGCCGTCTCCTCTTTTTTCTAGTCCCACGAAAGATGGGCGCTGACTGGCCCGACAGTCAGTTATGCGTGACCAACTGCAATAAGTGAGTCGCCTTCTTTTCTTAGTCTGTATATTTGATTGTTCCAGATACATTATATTTCCTTCCTCCTCTCTTCTGTATGTTACAGTCTCTTATACATCTGAAGATGGGATTTTAACAACCTAAAAACGGTCGTAGATTCAACAAATCATTATTACAACTGAAGCCTATGTCATTCTATTAATCATGCGTCTCCATTTTGAGTGTCCTACAAATCAAATTCTGTGCAATACAAAAAGAAAAAAAAGCAGGTGTTGGACCATAAGGAAACAGAAACAGAATTTAAGAGGATAGAGCAAAGAATGAAAATTCAATTAAAGGAATTTAAAATGATGTCCAGATTGTAGCCTAGAATTTGCAGGGACCACTCAATACTAGACGTTTCTCAGAATTTCGCCTTTGATCCTATCCTGTTACGAAAAAAAGTAATCTCCCATACCTTCATGGCATCCTGCCTCACCTAACACAGATTTATTCATATTAGCACATAAGCTCGTTTTGAGACGATACGCTGACGTGACAAAAGTCATAGGATACCTCTTAATATCGTGTCGAACTTCCTTTTGTCTAGCGTATTTCAGCAACTCGACATAGCATGGACTCAACAAATTGTTGAAAGCTCCCTGAAGAAATATTGAGCCATGCTGTCTCTATAGCCGTCCGTAACAGCGAAAGTGTTGTCGGCGCAGGATTATGTGCTCGAACTGACCTCTCGGTTAAGTCCTATTAATGTTCGGTGGGATTCATGTCAGAAAATCTGGGTGGCCAAATCATTCGTTCGAGTCGTCCAGAATGTTATTCAGAACAATCACGAGCAAATGTGTCCCGTTGACATGGCGCATTGCCATCCACAAAAGCCGTGCGGGATTAGCCGAGCGGTCTTAGGTGCTGCAGTCATGGACTGTGCGGCTGATCCCGGTGGAGGTTCGAGTCCTCCCTCGGGCATGGATCTGTGTTTTTCCTTAGGATAATTTAGGTTAAGTAGTGTGTAAGCTTAGAGATTGATGACCTTAGCAGTTAATTCCTATAAGATTTCACACACATTTGAACATTTTTTTCATCCACAAAATTTCCGTCGTTGTTTCTCCAAGCAGCCAAACATCCAGAGGAACCAGTCCATTAAATGTAAACACAGGCCACACAATTATGGAGCCACCACCAGTTTGCACATTGCCTTACTGATAACTTGGGTCTATGCCTCCGTAGGGTCTGCGCCACACTGGAAACCTACTACCAGCTCTTACCAACTGAAATCAGGATTCATCTGTCCAGGCCACGGTTTTCAACTCGTCAAGGGTCCAACCGACATGGTCACAAACCCAGGAGAGGTGCTGCAGGCGATGACGTACTACTAGCAAAAGACACCCGAGTTAGTCGTCTGCTGCCATAGCCTATTAACGCCAGACATCGCTGGACTGTCCTAAGGGATACGTTCCTCGTAGGTCCCACATTAGTTTCTGCGGATATTTATCGCAGTTTTGCTTGTCTGTTAGCGCTAACAACTCTACGCAAACGCCGCTTGACTCGGTCGTTACCGCGCGACTGCTACGGTCGCAGGTTCGAGTCCTGCCTCGGGCATGGATGTGTGTGATGTAGTTAGGTTTAATTAGTTCTAAGTTCTAGGGGACTGATGACCACCGATGTTTAGTCCCATAGTGCTCAGACCCATTTGAACCATTTGAACTCGGTCGTTGAGTGAAGGCCGTCGGCCACTGTCTTGTCCATGGTGAGAGGTAATGACTCGCATGTGGTATTCTCAGCACATTCTTGACATTATGGATCTCGGAATATTGAATTCCCTAACGATTTTCGAAATGGAACGTCCCATGCATCTAGCTCCAGCTACCATTCCGCGTTCAAAATGTGTTGGTTCCCGTCATGTGACTATAATCACGTCGGAAACCTTTTCATATGAATCACCTAAGTACAAAAGACATCTCCCCTAAGCAATGTCCCTTTGTACCTTGTGTACGCCTTAGTACCGCCGTCTGCATTTGTGCATAGCGCTATACCGCGAATGCTGTCATTGGTTACGTTCTTCACCAACAGGACGAGGGAGAAATGAAGTTCCACCAACGAACACGTCCCAATAATCTTTGTCTTGTCTATGAGACCTTCATGCACAATTCATGACGGAGAAATTATGGCTTTTTCCACTAGACTCACAAAGTCTCTAAATTTAGCCATTTTTCCGAGGACAGTCTCCTTTCAGCTCAGCGTTTATAATTTAATTTCACTAAGCGCTTCCGCAAGGCTTTCATGTAAACTAAGCTGGCCGGTTATAATCTTGTCAGCACATTTCTACATTCCTTCGATGTCTTCCTCAAAGCCGACTTGGTGAGTATCCAAAATGCTCGAAGAGTAAACAAGGATGGGGTCGCCGGAGAGCCTCTTATACAGTCGCCCCTGCAGATGCACATATTGACTCTCCTTCTTAGCGCTTTACAACGTTACGCTTTCACCTCTCAATATGTAAGGCGTTTACAGTGACATAACATCTGGATTTCTGGTTTCTTTCTCTAATTTACGGACTTTCATCTACTTCTAAGGTTACCTACGTATCCCTACAGTACACGAAAATTACGTCCGTCGTTCTCCATTTACTCATCGACACTTTCATGCAGGCAACAACATAGTTTGTTAAAAATCTCAAGGCATATTCACTCTGCCTGTAAGATTGTTAATACAGGCTACCCACGTAACATAGATACTCCTCATACACTTCTGGCCATTAAAATTGCTACACCAAGAAGGAATGCAGATGATATTCGGGTCTTCATTGGACAAATATATTATACTAGAACTGACATGTAATTACATTTTCACGCAATTTGGGTGCTTAGATCCTGAGAAATCAGTACCCAGAACAACCACCTCTGGCCGTAAGAACAGCCTTGATACGCCTGGGCATTGAGTCAAACAGAGCTTGGATGGCATGTACAGGTACAGCTGCCCATGCAGCTTCAACACGATACCACAGTTCATCAAGAGTAGTGACTGGCGTATTGTGACGAGCCAGTTGCTAGGCCACCTCTGACCAGACGTTTTCAATTGGTGAGAGATCTGGAGAATGTGCTGGCCAGGGCAGCAGTCGAACATTTTCTATATCCAGAAAGGCCCGTACAGGACCTGCAATTTGCGGTCGTGCATTATCCTGCTGAAATGTAGGGTTTCGCAGGGATCGAATGAAGGGTAGAGCCACGGGTCGTAACTCATCTGAAATGTAACGTCCACTGTTCAAAGTGCCGTCAATGCGAACTAGAGGTGACCGAGACGTATAACCAATGGCACCCCATACCATTACGCCGGGTGATATACCAGTATGGCGATAACGAATACACGCTTCCAATGTGCGTTCACCGCGATATCGCCAAACACGGATGCGACCATCATGATGCTGTAAACAGAACCTGGATTCATCCGAAAAAATGACGTTTTGCCATTCGTGCACCCAGGTTCGTCGTTGAGTACACCATCGCAGGCGCTCCTGTCTGTGATGCAGCGTCAAGGGTAACCGCAACCATGGTCTCCGAGTTGATAGTCCATGCTGCTGCAAACGTTGTCGAACTGTTCGTGCAGATGGTTGTCTTGCAAACGTCCCCATCTGTTGACTCAGGGATCGAGACGTGGCTGCACGATCCGTTACAACCATGCGGATGAGATGCCTGTCATCTCGGCTGCTAGTGATATGAGGCCGTTGGGATCCAGCACGGCGTTCCGTATTACCCTCCTGAACCCACCGATTCCATATTCTGCTAACAGTCATTGGATCTCGGCCAACGCGAGCAGCAATGTCACGGTACGATAAACCGCAATCACGATAGGCTACAATCCGACCTTTATCAAAGACGGAAACGTGACGGTACGCATTTCTCCTCCTTACACGAGGCATCACAACAACGTTTCACCAGGCAACGCCAGTCAACTGCTGTTTGTGTATGAGAAATCGGTTGGAAACTTTCCTCATGTCAGGACGTTGTAGGTTTCGCCACTGGCGCCAACCTTGTGTGAATGCTCTGAAAAGCTAATCATTTACATATGACCGCATCTTCTTCTTGTCGGTGTAATTTCGCGTGTGTAGCAAGTCATCTTTTTGGTGTAGCAATTTTAATGGCCAGTTGTGTATTTTACACTGAAGAGCCAAAGAAACTGATACACCTGCTTAGTATCGTGTAGAGCCCCCGCGAGAACGCAGAAGTGCCGCAGCACGACTTGGCATGGAGTCGACTAAGGTCTGAAGGGGGGACTGATACCATGAATCCTGCAGGGCTGTCCATAGATCCATAAGAGTGCGAGCGGGTGGAACATAGCACGTTGCAAAGCCTCCCAAATATGCTCAATAATGTTCATGTCTGGGGAGTTTCGTAGCCAGCGGAACTGTTTAAACTTAGAATGTTCCAGGAGCCACTCTGTAGCAGTTCTAGACGTGTGGCGTGTCGCATTGTCCGGCTGGAATTGCCCAAGTCCGTCGGAATGCACAATCGACGTGAATGGATGCAGGTGATCAGACGGGATGCTTATGTGCATGTTACCTCTCAGGGTCGTATCTAGACTATCAGAGGTCCCGTATCACCCCAACTTCACACAACCCACACCATTACAGAGCCTCCACGGGCTTGAGCAGGCCCCTGCTGCCATGCAGGGTCCATGGATTCTTGAGGTTGTCTACATACCCGTACACGTCGATCCACTCGATACAATCTGAAACGAGATTCGTCCGACCAGGCAACATGTTTCCAGTCTTCAACAGTCCAATGTCGGTGTTCCCGATCGCAACGCCGTCTTCTGCCTGTTTACATATCTCTGTACTTGAATACGCATGCCTATATCAGTTTCTTTGGCTCCATTACTTACTGAAAAAAGCTGATATTTTCAACAGTTTTTGGGTTGAAAGCCCTTGTCTCACTGCTGCAAGTCCGAAATTGTAATGCAACTGATGCTTTCAGATACACCAAAAGAATCTTTGTTTTCTCAGTTTAAAGATCTGAAAACTTCTTCTAGGAGACCTCTTGCCTGTCTCCTCTTTCAGACATATTTTCTCTCTGCCTTTATGACCTTGCCGCGTTACCATCGGTAAATAGATTTTCAAATTGAACTTTCTGAGATTCGATACAAATTGGAAAATCATTTGTAATCGGGACAGGCATCAGCAGATGGTGGTTACGCGCGTATTGTCGTCCGAAATACGTACAACTCACAACTCAGGTCAACACTTCATGTCGAGCTCATTGAGAAGCGGAACGCACAAGATATTAACACCACCATCAACTTCAATTAATCGTGTGGGCCTATGTCCGACGTCCCACTGGTGTAGGAAGTACGACGACATCATTGTTAGACGACGAATGACTCAATAATCCAAAGTATGGTTAGCAAGAAAAATTCCACAAGCTACAAGAAACGATCGATACAGATATCTCAGGGATGTACTGCGTAATACGCAACGAAAAGCAATGACGGAACATGATGAGTGTACGTCCACTAACAATATGCCGTCACCTCCTCTGTTTCAGCCGCGTCTCTCTTACAGCACATCATATGAATTAAAAAATACAGAGAAATGAAGAGGTTTAATGTATTATTCAAAGGCAGAACAATTTTGAAATTGTGCTATATTAAGCAAACTTATATAACATTTTCATAGCATATGGCGCAGCAGAATGGCTGCGGTATCTTACCGAGATAACACACGAAAGACGAGTCTAACAATATTATTCGAAACATCAGAAGAACAAAAATAACGGACGAACGAAATTAGTCCTCCGTTTACATTTAACTTGTGACATGAGGTTTAAACGATCGATACAGCGAAATAAGTGGGTAAATATGGCGCAGCAGAATGGCTGCGGTATCTTACCGAGATAACACACGAAAGACGAGTCTAACAATATTATTCGAAACATCAGAAGAACAAAAATAACGGACGAACGAAATTAGTCCTCCGTTTACATTTAACTTGTGACATGAGGTTTTAACGATCGATACAGCGAAATATGTGGGTAAATATGGCGCAGCAGAATGGCTGCGGTATCTTACCGAGATAACACACGAAAGACGAGTCTAACAATATTATTCGAAACATCAGAAGAACAAAAATAACGGACGAACGAAATTAGTCCTCCGTTTACATTTAACTTGTGACATGAGGTTTTAACGATCGATACAGCGAAATAAGTGGGTAAATTCTGAATAAGGGTACAGGTGCATCGCATATATAGTTTTAGTATGAACAATTCACACGTGAGAATTCTGGAAGACAAAATGTAATATTAAGTGGCCCCCTCAAAGGCCTCAAGCTGTAGGAAAGACGCATTCCTTCAAGTCTTCGACCATCGTTAGGATAAAAGTCATGATACCATATATTATGTCCAGCCTTATCGTCATATGTTGGGTGTCTAGGAAGCCTTCTTACTCGGATCCCTAGACAACATTCAAACAAGTATTAATGAGTTGTATTACAAAATGAAAAGGGGCAATACTTTACTTTGACCATTACACGGAAGTGTCGCAAACAAATGGCGACATACGAAATAAACGAGCTTCTTCAGTGTAGACAATCGTGAGTCGCTGCTGTACAAGTGTCTAATCTTAGATTTACTATTGAACTGGGGCGTCACCAGTCGGTCGCGGCGCTTATGTCTTCTCCACATATGGGCCGCTGCTGTGGCGTTGTCGTCCTGGAGAGGGGTCGTCAGAGTGCGACTAACTGATGGCTTCTCACATCCATCTCTTCTCTGTCGTTACCGACTGGCGTGCCGGCGCTGTAGTACCGTACTATTTAACGGCTATTAGTTGTGGTTAAATACGCATATCATCAGGCAACAAAGTTGATCAGTTATTTACACCTATAGCGATTTCTACAGGAAATTATGATTCATTTCCAGAAAACAGCTGAAACCGTTTCTACGCTTGACATAATTCTTTAGACGGTTCTACTGGCTTTGTTAAAGAAAAATGTTTCCAGATCCTCGCCTCACCACAGCGAGTGAGCTTTTGACAGAACTAAAGATGCGCTGGTCCATTCTGTGATCCTGCACCATCCTAAGATGAAGAAGGGATTTTTTGTACCGCCTCAGATGCGTCGTACACAAGACTCGGATCCTGTTTCTTTCAGATAATGGCGATTGATGGCAGAACGGAAGTTCGCTTCATCAGTTTCGCTCGCAGGGCTTTGACAGAATGTGGGAGGGCATACTCGGCAATGGAGTTAGAGGCCCCCGCTGTAGTGGAATTATTTAAGAAGTTTGATTATTTTATCTCTGGTCGCCATATCAAAGTTTTCTGTGACCACAAGGCTTTAAGATTTCTTTTCACTTGCCGGCAACTCAATCAGAGATTAACAAGGTAGGTGTTGCTACTGCAAAGATGTGATTTGGAAATCCTCTATATCAAAGGGAGTGAAAACGTTGTCGCTGATTTACTATCCATGTTATCCTAGGGTCTGCCTGAGTTTAGTGCACTTTTGGAATAGGTGAAGGAATACAAAGCGTTGTTAATGAAGGACCCTATTCAACGACATTACTACTTGGAAATGTGTACGAACAGCCGGCCGCTGGTGGCCGAGCGGTTCTGGCGCTACAGTCTGGAACCGCGCGACCGCTACGGTCGCAGGTTCGAATCCTGCCTCGGGCATGGATGTGTGTGTTGTCCTTAGGTTAGTTAGGTTTAAGTAGTTCTAAGTTCTAGGGGACTTATGACCTCAGCAGTTGAGTCCCATAGTGCTCAGAGCCATTTTTGTACGAACAGGCAAGCATTACAAGCATCCTAAGTGGTCTAAGGTTAAGCGTGTCTTGATGCTTCAGGTTAAGCTTGTTTTGCTGCTTCAACCAAATCGCAAACTGAGCCAGTATTTCACTTTGCATAATGACATATTGTTCCGTCGGAGTAATACTGAGAATGATTTACGGTACGTGTGTTTAACTCTTGCTTACCAGGATCACCTGATCCGGCATAGGCAAATACGCTTGGGACACCGTGGAACTCAAAAATGCAAAGGGAAAGCTGCCACCTACTGCTATTTGCCGAATCTGCACAGGGAAGTGCGTCATTTGTTGTGAGAGTGCTTTTTTTTGTCTGAAAACTAAACCCATGAACCTGAACTTGCCTAGTATAATTTCTTTGCGTCCGATTATGACGACTGAATCAGGAGAAATATCCTCCATTGACACAGCTGGGCCGGCCGGAGTGGCCGAGCGGTTATAGGCGCTACAGTCTGGAACCGCGCAACCGCTACGGTCGTAGGTTCGAATCCTGCCTTGGGCATGTATGTGTGTGATGTCCTTAGATTAGTTAGGTTTAAGTAGTTCTAAGTTCTAGGGGACTGATGACCTCAGAAGTTTAGTCCCATAGTGCTTAGAGCCATTTGACACAGCTGGACCATACACTTAAGGAGGGGGAGGTGTCAAATATCTGGTTGCGGTACATGATTCATTCTCAAAACATGTGCGATTATGCGTCAAAAAGTCCACAAAAGTTGCACAAAGTGCCAAGAGCTTGAAGAATGGCACCCTCCGCTGCTTCGGAAAACTTGATGCAATTTTGTCCGATAATGCTACGAATTTTACTAGGCGAGTTTTGCTGTCATATCTTCGTGAGCATAACATCATGCTGATTTTAATTTCATGCTTCCATCCGACAAGTATTTGCATAGAAAGAATTTACAAGGAATTCAAGCGTTTTGTTCCAATTTTTAAAGTATTTTCATCTTTTCCAGTAACATAAGGATCCATGGATCAAACACAGATTCAAGTTGATCGAAATTTTCACAGAAATACTGAGTGCTTCAAACAAATGACGAAAAACAACTTACTTGGTTATGAATTACACATAGTGTAGCAGATTTCAGTCATTCCAAGTCGTTACTTTATCTAGAATGAAACATGGATTAACCGTGATTCAGATCATAATTATTTTTACAAATTTATCTCGATACAATGCCAAGTTGCCTCGACGTCTTCATGGATCGATGGCCAGCGATGGTCCAAATAAAATGTCGAAGTGATACAAACGCAATGTAGAGTCGATGTCCTTGGTGTATGGATTAGGAATTCCGTTCAAAGAAACGTGGATTTGTATAAACTCAAAGTCGACTTGCAGTCTTCTGGCGATGGATGATAGAAAAAATGTCCAAATGTGGTGAATTTATGCTTAAGCAAAATAGACTCGAGGTCTTCTCGAACTGAGTAGGATTGAAATCTTCATAGAATATGAATGTGTACAATACCAAAGCAGACTCATGGTCGTCTGGCGAAGTGGTTCATAAAAAGTAGTGCAGTTAATAAAAACTCTTATGTAGACTTGTTGTTTGTATTTTCTGCACATCCACAATGTTGATAGCCGCAGGCAGCTCCTCCACCCACACTGTCATCGTAGCAGCGATATGCGGAGTCAACGTGCGTAGAGCGTGCAGGCACGTGCCGGAACACTCTTAAGTGCTGCCAGCTGTTTTCTTAGTAGTCCACAGGATTCATGAAACCGTCATATAGCAGCATCAGTGCTTAAGGACCCATCCACACAATGCTCTCAACGCTATTTTCTGAACTGATGCTTCTCACAGTAAACACATTCTTGTTCTAAAAAATGGTTCAAATTGCTCTGAGCACTATGGGACTCAACTGCTGAGGTCATTAGTCCCCTAGAACATAGAACTAGTTAAACCTAACTAACCTAAGGACATCACAAACATCCATGCCCGAGGCAGGATTCGAACCTGCTACCGTAGCGGTCTTGCAGTTCCAGACTGCAGCGCCTTTGACCGCACGGCCACTTCGGCCGGCCATTCTTGTTCTCTACAGAACTTCGATCACGATCCGCTGCACTAGGGACTTGTTTCTTATACACACTGTCTGTAAGCTGGTACTATACGGCCTGTCTGCTGACTCAACAGTTATTAGCGTTCAAAACATGTAACCTAAATAGACAACTTACTTGACAGGGCAGAGAGGTCTCTTAACCTCATTTTCATATTACAGTGGCGCCACATGCAGAGTGTCCATATGTGGCATACACGTACATTTTTATCGGCCCTCACAAAAAGTTTTAGACTGAATAATGCACTCACAATGTCAACAATCAGGTTCATAGCTGAGTCTGAGATCGTTGGCTACCACGGGTGGGCAGGTGACTTGTAAGTTCTCAAAGCTTCTAAGTTCGCCATACGCATGTTTCATTTGCGATAATGTTTGTAAAAAGTGCGCTACCTGCAGGAACACAGGACTACAGTGTCCAGTGATTCACAGTACATCAGCAGCCGATCGACACAGGGCAGGGGTGAGTAAATACCACTACTGTACACATTCTTCTGTTTCATGTTTATTAATCTCACAAAGAGGTGAGAAAGTTATGCTTCGCCGAAAAGTTAGCTTATTTATTCAATTTACAAAATGTCTATGCGCTATTGCTAGTCACACGACTGTCTGTAAATAAGTTGTGCACCAGAACTGTGCATAATGTTTGCAGTCTAGTCCCAGGATCGTGACAATAGTGTTTCCAAGATTATCATACATTAGACCATACTCCAGTCAGTTAGAATTAGTCATCTGGCAAGTAACTAACAATCCTCAATTACAGGTAGGTAAAAATCGGCTGTATTTTCCAAGCTTCGAATAGACCAGTCAGACACTTGTAAATGGCCCATGCTCTAATAAATAAGAGAATATGAATAAAAGGTTGTGATATCAAGTCTCCTAAACGCGTTCATTACAGAAACAAAGCAAAACGACCATAGCCAGGAAAACAATAAAGCTAGCGAATGCGAATTCCAACACGGCAATACGACAGAATCTAACGTTACATGACGCACTTCAAACATTTACCCAATAACTCACGTTCCGCATCATGTTCGGGACGTAGACAAAAAACACATACATACAAAACATTAATATAAATAGACTTGAAAAAACGTGTCATACAGTATACTTAAGCCAACCGAGAAATCTTAGAACTGAAATTTGGTTTAGTAATTACGCACTGAATATTACTCCCACTGAAGTGTTTAGTTCATCAGTTTTAAGATTACCTTATACATTATGATTACAGAGATACGTATCTCATAGAAAATTGTAGAATAATGACAAACCCTAAGTCCACGCACGCTACAATGGATAGTCCATGTAATAACTAGTCGTTAATGTCCTTATGGGACGTGCTTTAAGCACAAAAAGTCTTCGTCGTGTGGTAATCACATGGAAATTTCACTGCCTAGTGATACAATTAAAGAGAGGATCCATATCCTCAAACAGAAAATTTCATATTACTACATACATTACATAAAATAACATACTAGACAAATGACGACAAGATAAAAATATTAAATATTAGCCGTCCGGTGTGGCCGTGCGGTTCCAGGCGCTTCAGTCTGGAACCGCGTGACCGCTACGGTCGCAGGTTCGAATCCTGCCTCGGGCATGGATGTGTGTGATGTCCGTAGGTTAGTTAGGTTTAAGTAGTTCTAAGTTCTATGGGACTGATGACCACAGATGTTAAGTCCCATAGTGCTCAGAGCCATTTGAACCATTTTATTAAATATTAGGTCACACTCACTTATATCAAAAAAATTTGTAGAGTAGGAAGCACTAACCAGTGTGTAAAGGACATAATCCTCAAAACGTGAATCAGAATTCTAGTACACCAGAGATTATCACAAAGTCTGGCATCGCTTAAGCGAATAATTCACGGCTCTGCACAATCCTCATTCACATTAAGTACATTTGAGCAAAAAGCTCTCTCTTTCAAGGATTATTTGACAAGATGTCAAGCGCTCTTGCATTTACATTGAAATACACATATACAAATACAGTATACAATACATTGAAATAAAACAAGTACAGACATAACTAAATGCAACAATAAAAGAAATAGCTACAAACTTTCTTTGATCTCTGTGGTGACAAAGCCTTTTGACTTTACACGAATTCGGATACGCCAAGAGAAAACATCCCATCACCGGGAATTTTCCACAATACGATACTGCCCAATATACAATAACTGCCACTTCTTGTTCCGTTTCTTGAGAAGAGATAGCGTAGGATGAGACTAAATAGCACCCTCTTATCTAGGTCAAACGACTGTCCAGCGTAAATCATACGCTCTCTTTCATTTCACAGTCCTGGTTTTCTAAGACACAAACGAGTATTTTTTATTCCCACGAGACGTCGCGTCTCGGGGTGAGTGGAAGTGGAGCCACCCACACAATTCTCTCTACTTTATTTAACGTAATCTCGGTTGGTGTGTGCCCTGTGGAAATATGTGGAAGATCATTCACAATTTCCTCATAGAGGGTTACAAAGTCAACCGCCTTTGTCTGTCTATGCGAGCATGGAATCGAACAAAACGCTTGAATTCCTTGTAAATTCTGTCTGCGCAACGACTTGCCGGATGAAAGCATGAAATTAAAATCTGCGTGATGTTATGCTCACGAAGAAATGACAGCCAACCTCGCCCAGTAAAATTCGAAGCATTATTGGAAAATATTGCATCTGGCTTTCCGAAGCGGGGGAGGGTGCCATTCTTCAACCTCTTGGCTCTTGGTGCGACTTTTGTGGACTTTTTGACATATAATCGGACATGTTTTGAGAATGAAACGTGTACTGCAACCAGATATTTAACATCTCCCCCTCCTTGAGGGTATGGTCCAGCTATGTCAATGGAGGACATTTCTCCAGGTTCAGTCGTCATAATCGGACGCAAAGGAATTACTCTAGGCAGGCTCAGGTTCATGGTTTTAGTTTTCTGACAAAAAAGCACGCTCACAACAAATGACGCACTTCCCTGTGCAGATTCGGCAAATAGCAGTAGGTGGCAACTTTCCGTTTACATTTTTCAAATCCACAGTGTCCCAAGCCCATTTGCCTATGCCGTATCAGGTAATCCTGGTAAGCAAGAGTTATACACACGCACCATAAATCATTCTCAGTATTGCTCCGATGGAACAATATGTCATTATGCAAAGTGAAATACTGACTCAGTTTGCGATAGGGTTGAAGCAGCAAAACACGCTTAACCTGAAGCATCAAGACATGCTTAACCTTAGACCACTTAGGAAGCTTGTAATGCTTGCCTGTCCTTACACATTTCCAAGTAATAATGTCATTGAATAGGGTCCTTCATTAGCAACACTTTGTATTCCTTCACCTATTCCAGAAGTCCACTAAACTTACGCAGACCCTAGGATAACATGGATAGTAAATCAGCGACAACGTTTTCACTTCCTTTGATATAGTGGATTTCCAAATCACATCCTTGCAGAAGCAACACCCATCTTGTTAATCTCTGATTGAGTAGCTAGCAAGTTAAAAGAAATCTTAAAGTCTTGCGGTCACAGAAAACTTTGACATGCTGACCAGAGATAAAATAATCAAACTAATTAAATAATTCCAGTGCAGCGGGGGCCTCTAGCTCCATTGCTGAGTATGCTCTCCAACATTCTGTCAAATCCCTGCTAGCGAAACTGATGAAACGTTCTGCCATCAATCGCTATGTCTTTCTTTCGCTACCGCCTTTATCCCGCACTGTGCGCAGGGTCGGCAGGGTTAAGTACGGAATTGGCATGGTTAATGTTAAGGGGTGGCCGGATGCCCTTCCTGCCGCCACCCCAAACCCCCCGGGACAGAAGTGGTGTACCCCAGCTGTCTGCGTCTAGTGTAAATCGTGAAATAATGTGACTGTGTTTCAAATGTCTGCGAGTCGTGTAACTGCGGCGGGTCGTGGGGAACAGCCTGGTATTCACCTAGTAGGATGTGGAAAACCGCCTAAAAACCACATCCAGGCTAGCCGGCACACCGGCCGTCGTCGTCAATCCGCCAGGCGGATTCGGTCCGGGGCCGGCGCGCCTACCCGAGTCCAGGAAGCAGCGCGTTAGCGCTCTCGGCTACCCTGGCGGGTTTGCCATCAATCGCCATTGTCTGAAACAGACAAGATCCGAGTCTTGTGCATCTGAGGCGGTACAAAAATCCTTCTTCAAGTTAGGATGGTGCAGGATCACAGCATGGGCCAGCGCATCTTTAATTCTGCCAAAAGCTCTCTCGATGTGGGGAGACGAGGATAGAGAGCATTTTTCTTTAACAAAGCCAGTAGAACCGTCTAAAGAATTATGTCAAGCGTAGCTTTCAGCTGTTTTCTGGACGTTTGTGGGGGCCATTTGGCTATTGCTTGTATCTCATCTGGATCGGGTTCAGTACCTGCCTGAAGTACGATATGGCCTGAAAACTTGATCTGTTGTTTACAAAATCTCGACTTCTCCAGATTATCTGTCACTCCTGAATCTGGAAGTCGTAAAACTTGCCCCAGTAGTTGTGTGTTCTACTCCCAGGTAGGCGTGGCTATTAACAGATCCTCCTCGTTGATGGGGGTGATTTCATCCTCAGGGTCCTGAACGGCAAGGAGTTGTGGGAGGCGTGCCGTTACCAGGCGGATATGGTCGGGGTCAACGGGGTCATTGACCGGGGTGAAGTTGTGCGCGAGGACATCAGCCAAGGCATTAGCCTTGGCGTCTGGTTCGGACACAAAGTCATTGCCGACCTGGAGGGGGGGGGGGGGGGATCCATTGCTCTCGTCTCAGAAGGCTTTTTGTGAGCCGCCAAGCAGACGGGTCACTCAGGTCAATGGCAGAGATTTTGTTCTCCCATGCCTGATTGCGGTGGTCTTGCACCGCAGCCTTGATTTGGCGCTGTAGCCTATTGATGAGGCGCTTGGTTGTCGGGTTCCGAGTGAGCTGCCGTTCTCGGATGGTCCGGTTTTTCTCTGTGATGAGAGCAAGGATGTGTGGGTGGGGGGGGGGGGGGGGGGGAGAGTGGACGCAGATGGTGTGGAGGCCGGTGCGGACGGTGAGGGGTCGCTGCTGCTGCAGCATCTAGGGCAGTGGTGGTGAGGTGTATGAGGGTGCGATCTGCGTCCGTTTGATCGGCAGCAGGGATTGTGGGTAGGGCTGCTTCGACCCGTCTCTGGTAGGACTGCCAGTCAATACCGCGGATGTTCAGGCCTTCACTCGGCGCGGTCGTGGTTCCAACGAGATCGATGGAACAGATAATAGGCCGGTGGTCAGAGGCTAGAGCGAAGCGGGTGGCTGCAGTGGGGAAGACCTTTCACCACTGCGATGTCTAAGATTTGCTGTTCACATTCTGCACGGCTTGAGGGAGCGGAGTCGCACCGTTACGAGCAGCACCATTCCTTCCATTGTTGTCGTGGTTGCCGGAATGCACTGTTGGATCGCCACCGCCGTTAGTGTGTCGCATGTCATCGTGGATAATTTCCAACGCATCAACGACAGTTAAAAAACTCTCGATGTTATCTTCCGACGCTTGAATCAATTTTTCCCTTATATCTACCGTTAATTTTCCTTTAAGCATACCAGTAACATTCTTAGGTACGATGGGATGTCCCAGTATCATGTCTCGTTAATATACTTTCCGAAATATTTTGGATGGCTTCTGTCTCACGTCAGGTTTGAATACTTTGCGGCGACCGATACTTGGCCAAGAAGGCTTGCACAACCTGTTCGTAAGTAGAACACTGTTCGGCTGTTGCTGTAGCCTTGCATATAGGATGCTGTAAGTTCTATCTCTTGACAATCTGTCCAGAATGTACGCAAAACGCCCCTAAAACTTCTTATGAACACGACAAGGTGTGCGAATTTCTTTCCCAGAATAAAAAATTTGAAATTGGTGGTGTTTCAGTTCTCCCTTCCTCTAACAACATCACGGTTAAAGTTGTTGCCGCACCCACAGGTTCCAGTGGGGAATTTCCATAAGGACTTTAACGTCCAGCATGTTGCGGTAACGTTGCATTGTTTTGACTTGCCCCCGCCGAACTATCAGATAACAGCGGTGGAAATGACACCCGCGGCGAACTTCATGTTAACCGGAGTTCACGCTTTAACTCGTCGACTAGTTGCCGCCAGCCAGGCAGCTTAATTGTTATGCTTTGTATCTGACCTAGTTCGTTGCGAAGTGGTGCACCTGACGTTCCACGATCTGACATTACTTGCTCACCGACAGCTTGCACTGCAACTCGCATTTCTTGCTCCGCTTTCTGACGTACGTCAGTGTTACGTTCTGCTATCTACTCGTCAAACACTCTATTAAATTTTTCACTTTGAGCAGTTAGGTTGTCTGTATCGTAACGATCTTGCTCAAAGAAGAGATTTTTGAACTGTTGCGTCAAATTTGACACTCTTGTCTGAGCCGCCCGGTGTGGCGGAGCGGTTCTAGGCGCTTCAGTCTGGAACCTCGCGGCCGCTACGGTCGCAGGCTCGAATCCTGCCTCGGGCATGGATGTGTGTGATGCCCTTAGGTTAGTTAGGTTTAAGTAGTTCTAAGTTCTAGGGCATTGATGACCTCAGATCTTAAGTCCGATAGTGCTCAGAGCCATTTGAACCAACTCTTGTCTGAACAGCTGTCTTTGTATGTCTCAGTTCTTTCACATCTTCGGGCAACTTTTTAATTCTATCAGAAACCTCACGGTGAGCCTCTGTGAGAGTCGTTATTTCGGGTTTGACTTGGGTGGGATTCGCATCTAACTGATCGTTCGTATTAAACTTACCGCGCATATTTTTGGATAAGTTCTGAAATTTTGCATCTAATTCAGTCCTTTGTTGATTTTTCACCTGTATTTACTGACATATTTGTGGCCAAATTGGTTTTTTTTTTGTAATAACAACAGCCAACACAGAGGCTAGTCTCTGGTATAAGTCACAAATGGTGCAATTTGTTGCTACATTTGACCAGTTTCGTGTCTCGTTCCCGGTTGCACCTCCTCTGACACGAACAAAAGACTGGAAACATTTGCTACTTCAGTTTCGGAAACTTCCGTTTCTGAGTCAGTGCGCACCATTACTGGGTCGACGATATTGCCGCACACGACATACGCTTGTCTTTCTGCTTCATCGCCATATCCATGATTGAAAATTTAGCGTCTTTCGTCATTTACGAAAAAAAGGACTTTAATGTTTACATTAGATATGCAAATTAAATTGAATTTCATAGTGACAAAGTGCCGATAACTTAATATTACTAGTACTAGTAATAATGTTAAGCAGGAAAGACAAGACGGATGCCTGAAGGGCGAAGAAAAACATTAGAATATGCCATCTTGTCGTGGCACAGCGTGAAGGCAGACGTGTTTGACAACTTAACGCAACAATGAGTATTAATTTTATAAGGCAAATTAACACTGTTTCTTGAAAATTCCAAAATGATTTATTAATCAACGGCTTAAAGTAGTCAAACACGAGTATGTAAAGCAGACAAAGAGCACTGATGTGCCTGACCGTTTGTAGAGGTGTGTCGTACAGCGTCGTAATTGCGAGAACCCAGAATTATTAAAACTTTTTATTTTCTTGCCGGCAAACCGATTTCTCTTCAGTGGTCCCGTTCTTGACCATTACAACAAGCATGTTTTTTTATTTTCAGAATGTCGTACATGAAACATAAAAAATGCACAAATTATTTTGTCTGGCCCCACGTTGAAAGCCACAGTGACGCTTTGCTACCTGGTAAATAGATTTTAAAACTGAAATTTCTGAAATGAGATGCAAATTCGAAAGTAATTTGTTATCGGAGTAGGCGTCACCAGATGGTGGTCGGCACGTGTTGTCGTCCCACGACGCACGAGTCAACGCTTCATGCCGCGCTCAGGGAGAAGCGGAACGCATAAGATATTAAAACCACCATCAAATTCAGTTGCTCCTGTGGGCGTGTGTCGGACAGGTGTAGGCAGTACGACATCATTGTTAGAGGATGAGTTACCGTATCATCCAATGTATAGCTTGCAAGAAAAATTCCACAAGCTACAAGAAATGACTGGTACACATATCACAGGGACGTACTGCGTAATTCGCAATAAAAGGCAATGACTGAAAATGTGAGTGTTGCGCCATTAACGTCCACTAACTATGTGCCACTCCTCTCTGAGAACACATCACATGAATTAAGAAATATAGATAAATCAAGAGGTTTAAAATGTTATTGAAAGGCAGATTAATGTTGACACTGCACTACATTAAGGAAACTTATATAAGATTTTCATAGTAATCTTTAGAAGGACGCAGCAAAATGTCTGCGTATCTTACCAAGGTAACACGCGAAAGACGACTCTTACAAGATTATTCGAAGCATCAGAAAAACAAAAAGAGCGGACGAGAAATTAGTCCACCTTTTATATTGATCTTGAAGACATGAGGTTTTAACGATCGATACAACAAAATAAGTGAGTAAATTCAGAGCAAGTGGTGACAGGATTATTGTATGAACAATTCATACGTGCAAATTCTGATAGACAAAATGCAATAGTGCAATGTCTAATAGAAATTGTAGCGTTACAATACACTGATGTACGTTGACACGATACATTATTTCTCAAGGACTTCTGCTACAGATTTTGCTGACTCTGACTTAAAATCCTTCTCAATCAATCTTAGATAAAGTAGTAATTCCTAACGATTGCCGCGTCGCACAGTTTTGTTCCTGACTTGTAAATGCTCGCTTGTGATGTACCCACTTCTGAAGCCCATTATTAAAAAACCAATGTTACTTTTTTCCTTATGCAGTGAATGAAAGAGTTAAAAATGGTAGCAGCAGCACGGTTCCGAACTGAAGCGCCTAGAACCGCACGGCCACATCAACCGGCCTCACCACAGAGGTTACAATGTTTGCAAACATCATTGGAAGAGAAGTAACACGTCTAGACTTAAGTAGAAACATACAGTAAGTAACATCTTTGACAGTCTGGTGGTAATGCAATGAAAAAGTAAAAATTGAACAGTACATAAATAACAATGGAGTAGGAAGGGAAAACCTTTAACACAAAATAGGAATAGCGTGCCTACATAAGTTTCTATTAATAAACAAAACTAATAAAATGATATAAAATTATTACTAGACAAGGCTACATCAGGAGGTCTGAAACAGGGAGAGTGACAACCAAACCAATTAAAAGAGGAGACGATTATCAATTTAACTACAGTATACACAAGGAACTTAAGCAATAACAATAAGTAAAACAGAAATAAATAAATGCAAGAAAATGGAGGCGTTTGAGGGAACCTACGGTAAATGCAATCTTTGAAAGTGTGGTGGTACTGCATTTTGACACTAACACTATAATCAAAACAGTGGGTGTGTAACAGTTTGTATTAAATAAATGAACAAAGTAAAATATGAACAATATTTAATGAGACAACTACAAGGGGTGTTAAACATGGACAGTAATACAAGTACCAGTTAAAAGAAAGCCTTAACTATTGAAACTACAGTCTATATGGAATATTAAGACAACTTCAACAAAACAAAAGAACTTAATGAATACAGGAAAATGGGAATATGTAGGAAGAGACAGTGTGTTAAGTAACGAACAACAGAGGTGACTACATGAAGTTTAGGAGAGGGGAACTGTTGAGCTGTATCTGGTCATTCAGGATTAGATCTGGACTGTGAACAAGATGTTTGTTAATTTCCAGGGGTTCCAGCAGATTGTGTATGGCCTTTGTTTGCTAGGTGAAGTACACGGGACACTGGCTGGTAGTTGTGACCCTCTTTCAGTACACGCTCAGCAAATGCAGAGTCTGAATTCTGTAACCTCCAGCTGCGTTCATGTTCAGCCAGCCTAGTTGCTGTGTCTCTGCCTGATTGACCGATGTAAAATTTGTCACAATCAGAACAGGTGATTTTGTATACCCCACTGTTGGTTAATAATTGCATCTTATCTTTGCTATTAAAAACACACTGGGTTGTCGTGTTCCTGGCATATTAGGAAAGCCTATACTTGCAGGATTTCAGTGCTTTGGCTACAATATGTGATACCTCACCTAGAAATGGTAGTGTACACCATTTCTTGCAGACAGTGGAAAAAATCCTTACAGTCGTATTTACAGTAACACTGTCAGTGATTACATGAACTACTTAGTGCTTAGTTTCTTATTCATTTCTGGTTCGTTTAAATGTACAGCTCAGAGCTAACGGTAATTTAGGATTATAACAGGTATTCAGTTCATGGAGCACATACGCATTCGCATGTGAATAATTTCTGTGTATTTGACACTTCCAATGTTTGTAACACTCGGCGCTGTTACAGATACAAACCGGACAAGAGCGACTGGTACTCGCAATGTGAGGGTTCCGTACAAACTTAACTATGCTTATAGATAATAATAATAACCGCATGTTGCTCAGTGGCCCAGTACAAGTCTTTCTGTTGGACATCACTTCGGCGACTTACGTGTCCCTAACCTACACCAGTTATCTAACAGTAGAACGGGACCTACATTTTAACGTGGAATCCGAACTACGGATTGTTTCAAGCGACTGCCCACATCGTTGAGAGGTGACAGCTAAGTTAGAACTAAGACTGAAATACAAGTAACATAATCAGTAACAGTATTAATCTTAATTACAAAGTAAAAGGAGAGGAAACAGTAATCTATAAACTGGTCTTAATATCTCAGATCCAGTGTGGGTCAACTGAAGAATACGATACTAGTGTTAGCGTAGGCGAGAAATTCTAAATACGTAAAATTTGTATCCTGTACTTCAGATCAACTGAAGGTTAGGATACCAGTGCTAGCGAAGGCGAAGAAATGCGACATACGTATGATTTGTATCCCGTACTTCAGTTGATTTGTATAGGTCAACTGAAGAACTACTGAGGTTCATGATGCCAATGTTACGCATGTCGCTGTTTTCGTCTTTGTTAGCACTAGTATCATATTCTTCATTTGACCTATATAGTTAGACCTATATAGGTCAACTGAAATACGGGGTATAGATTTTTCATATGCCGGTATTTTCGCCTTCGATAGTACTAGTATCGACAGAAAAATAGTGTAGTAATGCCAGTGCTGGGGAAGGCGAAAAACAACGAGAACTACAGTATAAAATTCGTATTTCGTACTGCAGTTGACGAACCTTTCTTCACGCCTTCCAAATGTATAGGAATCGCTAAATCCATCCCTACAAACGAAAATCGAAAAGTAAAAATTGTCCAGAATGAAAAACAATTCTTCCAAAATATCTCAAACTCAATAAGAATGAAAATTAGTACCGAGTGAATTGGATCGAACAATGATTTAAATTAATACAATCGTACACATGTCTAGCCCTGACTTTTAAAAACGCATTCATTTATTTCAGTTTACGATGATGACGCTTCGCCACAGAAGATACCCGACTTATTATCTATGACTCGAAAATAAATACGTTAATATCTATGAGTAAACTATGACGTCATTGGTCAAAGTCGACGGATTGTATCCCATTCTTCAGTTGACCCAATAAGTGTATCTTCTTATTACAATTACTACAATTTGGTAAATTCGCAAGGTGGATAAAGTATAGCATTGTACATACTGGAATCATTTCATTGACGACATTGTACCATTATATCCTAACATCTGACGTAGGCTGTTTGTTGTGAATGTTCATCCGTACCTCAGGCCGATTGACAAGAGGAATCCGTTAGACCACCAGGCCCAACAGATATATAAATGGCTCATGTTTAGTTTTTAATGAGTGAGTTTGCGAGAATCAAATTAAGCGATATATATGGCATTATATATCTTTTGAATGCATTGTCTATTGAGCTTAAATTATTTATACCACCAAGTAACTGTAAACGTTAATATTTGACGTAAGTTTCAACTTTATGCCTTTGCCCGTTCCTGAGAAAAAGGGATCTGTACAGGAGGCCCTAACTTCTGATTTCATTGACTTAAAGCTTAAATTTCTTATACCGCCAAGGGACAATATTAGTATATGACACAAATTTCGACTTGATACCTCCACCCGTTGCTGAGAAAAAGCAGTCTTAACAGACGGATAAACAAATAACGAATACCAAAAAAATGTTTTATGTGATTTAATTATAACTTAATAGTTTTCGGATTTTTCCTTTATTTGTACTGTGAAAACTTGCTACCCGTCAAATTTCAGGATTCTAGGTCAACAGGAATTACCCTATATGTTTTGATGAGTGAATTCGCGAGTATCGAAATATTATCTGATATAAACGACCGTATCTTTTCATTGCACCAACGTAAATGCATACATTTTTCACACCGTCATGAGACCGTAAACCTTGGTATGTGACGTGCATTTCAACTTGATACGCTTACCCGTTCCTGAGAAAAATGGGTCTTAACAGTAGGACAGACAGACGGA
This sequence comes from Schistocerca piceifrons, assembly GCF_021461385.2. Lineage (NCBI taxonomy): Eukaryota > Metazoa > Arthropoda > Insecta > Orthoptera > Acrididae > Schistocerca > Schistocerca piceifrons. The sequence continues at coordinate 107,493,918 of NC_060139.1, forward strand.
CGGATAACAAATTGATCCTATAAGAGCTGGGTGGTTTTGGAAATTAGCCTTATGCAAACACAATCAGTTTATTTTTTTTATATTTTCCCAGACATGTTTCGACACCAATATGTCATCTTCTGTGGGTCAGATTTTATTACTGTAAAGTACAACATCACATTTGTAATAATTTAACTGCTGTAGGCGTACAATATTTGCAATTTGCTTCGTTTTGTTTCAACACTCACCTTAAAATTACATCAATAACTGAACTGTATTATTGTACATCGATTTAAGTACACGTTTTCGTCGATTCTTTTTTTTTTTTTTGACAGCATGTCATCTGCAAACTAGCCATGAAGAAAATTATTATGCATTTGTGCAGAGCTGTTTCGAGGGTAGAGGTTATGTACGTTTCTGTACTTACATTTTCCGTCCTGTTTCATGTCCCTGGTTGGTGTCTCAATCAGCTTAAATCTAAGTATAATAATACAGTTCAGTTAGCGATGCAATTTTAAGGTGTGTGTCCAAACAAAACGAAGCAAATTGCAAATATTTTATTTCTTATGCCTACAGCAGTTAAATTATTGCAAATGTGATATTGTACTTTACAGTAATAAAATCTGACCCACAGAAGATAACACATTGATGTCGAAACATGTCTGGGAAAATATAAGAAAATAAACTAATTGTCTTTGCATAAGGCTGATTTCCAAAACCACCCAGTTTTTAAATCCCAAACTCGGAAGAAAGAAAAAAAGGGGAGCTTCAAACCTTAGTAAAACGAGTATGATCCTATAAGGATTCCGTTCTAACCTAGTTCGGTAAGGAACTCAAAAAAGGTCTAATTAATAAAGGGGAGAGCATTTTACGCCATTAGTAAGCCTCATAACGTCTTAATCTGCCTAAATATTTAATTGCTGATGAGCCTTCTTTAACAGCAACCTCTATTTCTCAAAAAAAAAAAAAATCGTATATTACGTGTCGAAAACCATAGTTAACATTTTTCCGTAAGAGAGTTGAGAAACGTGCTATTTCGTTGGATGGTGCTGGTGAGTGCAATAGAAAGAAAACACGTAAGAACGAGAACGATTTATGTTCTTCAGATACCAAACGACAGACTTCAAAGGGAACATGCTGCTCAGTTCTAGAGGTGATTTTCAAAGGCAGTAAATCTAACAGTCAAAACACACGGAATGAGACCTGTAACCATTTGTCGTGGCTGTAAACCGTAGCGAGTAGCTGGCTTTCGTCGCACTAGAGGGATTTACTCGCAGCGGGTAGTCTCTGGGCGTCCATGGTCTTGACACTTCCTGGTGTGCGATCAGAGGCGCCGGACCAGTTTCTGGGTCACGAGGTACGCCCTGAGTTTAGAACGCGGCTAACTGGACGCATTTCCGCGGGGTTCAGCGGACCGGCTGTTTGGATTAAAGTGTGGACGCCCGGCTGGGCGGAGCCGGAGCGAGGCGTGTATACTGGAGGTATCCCGGAGCGCCAGTTAACTCTCCCCGTCGCTGCCATGTCCTGGAGTTCGTCCCACTCATCATCTCTGCACGGCCCTCAGAACTTCAGAGTAAGACATACTTACCCAAGTAGGTTTCACAAAACTATCAAGGTGAAAATATAAATTAACTCCATGATCTGCCAGTACTCGATAGACGTAAGCTATCTGTCAGTGACATAGTCGAGATATTACCACAACAACAGACTACGACTTCAGAATTATTGCTAACTTTGGAAGAAAGTCCGTGACTAAACTATTCCATTTAGTGTGCTAAATATACGAGACAGGCGAAATGCACGTAACTTCAAGGAGAATGTAATAATTCCAATTCCAAACAGGCAATTGCTAACAGATGCATATATCACAGAGCCATCAGCTTAAAAAGTCATGGTTGCATAATATTCTATTTCTTCTTATTTCTCTTCTTCTTCACTTCACGTCTTAGGCAAATTGCTTGTTACAGAACTCCATCTTCTGTGTGGTCTTCCTACATTTCTTCTTCCAGTGCCATTTGTAACTGACAGCCTTTACCGGGAATCTTTCTCCATCCATACCGTCTACATGTTCCTTCCATTTTCTCATGTTTTCCTCCACTACTTCGTTTAGGCTATATATTCCTAAATCATTATTTATGTCTTCATGGCTTTTTCGATCTTGTCTTGTACATTCTTCTACTTCTCTTAGAAATCTCATTTCTTGATCCTGTATTCCACTCTCTTGACGTCTTTTTATTGCCCATGCTTCACTTCCATAAGTAAGGGTCGATACCGCTATTGTTTTATAAAACTTCAGCTGGGTTTCCTCCCCGGCTTTATTCTACAAACTTTTTGCAATGGTTCCACATATGGTACTAAATTTATTTAATGTTTTCGTCCACGACATTTATATTCGTAAGTGATATCGCATCCCAGACATTTGAAATGTTTTACTTGCTCGAAGATTTTATTATTAAAAAAAAAATGGTTCAAATGGCTCTGAGCACTATGGGACTCAACTGCTGTGGTCATTAGTCCCCTAGAACTTAGAACTACTGAAACCTAACTAACCTAAGGACATCACACACAACCATGCCCGAGGCAGGATTCTAACCTGCGACCGTAGCAGCAGCGCGGCTCCGGACTGGAGCGCCTAGAACCGCACGGCCACCGCGGCCGGCTTTCATTATTCAAGACTATTTTAGATCATACTAGTAGACTGCCCTGGACTGACGTCACTTTCGTTTTATCTACCGACAACGTTAGGTTGGAATCTGAGGCTATCTGCTGTAACTTTTAGACGCTCATCTGAAGGTCGTCCTCATTCTCTGTAATCAGAATGTGTGTGAAATCTTACGGGACTTAACTGCTAAGGTCATCAGTCCCTAAGCTTACACACTACTTAACCTAAGTTATCCTAAGGACAAACACACACACCCATGCCCGAGGGAGGACTCGAACGTCCGCCAGGACCAGCCGCACAGTCCATGACTGCAGCGCCATCAGACCTCTCGGTAATGCCGCGCGGCTGCCTGTAATCAGAGTTAGGTTATTTGCCTATAAGACTACATTTAGTCTAGTTCACTGTCTAAAAGAACTCCATTTATGTTAAACATTTTCCATTTGCAGATAACTCTATCTACATATATACTTAAGAGTGTTGGAGAAATACAGCATCCGTATCGTACCCCCTTTGTTCGTGTTCGTTGGCTTCGTTGTTATGTTTCCCATATCTGTAACACTTGCGGTGTTCGTGTATAGACTCTTAATAACATTTATGAGATGAGATGGATAACCCCGTTCAAAGATTATACTCCATAGCATTTCTTTAATCGCATTATCGAATTCTTTCTCAGAATCTAAAAAAGCAAGATGAGTTTCGCCATTCAACTCTCGTCTCTTTTCTATAACTTTTATAGTGTAAAAGCATTGTCAATAGTTGATCGTCCTTTTCTAAAACTTGTTTGTTCTTCAGATACTAGCTTTTCCATGAGATTTTTAAGTATTGCATTTAAGGTTTTGGAATATAATTTATAGGCTGATCCAGAAGGCTTATACCCCGACAGTCACTACAGTTATTTTTATGGCCCTTTTTAAAGACAGATATTACTTTGGCTCTCAACCAGTCTTTTGGTACCTTCCCATTTCTCCAACAGTGATTAAGTGTGTGAAGAGTCTTAGGTAAGAGTATGACTCTCCATATTTCCACAGTTCCATATTAACACCATCTAAACCAGTGGCTTCCCAATTTTTTGTAGCCTTTAGGCCTTCCCTCAGTTCTCTCATATCAGTATCGTTCAGACCTTTCGTGTCATTCAGTTCACGTAAGGTCTGAGTTAAAGTATCATCATACAAAATTTTTTTTATAATGACTTATCTGTCATTATTAACACGTATATGATAATTTTCTTGTCTGTTGAGTGACTTCATCTCTTTATAAGCCATAGTTTGTCTGCCGTGTAAATTATCCTCTGTATTGCTAATAATGCGTTCCTATGATTCTGCGAGCGCTTCCCGAGTTACGTACTGGGTGTTTATAATTAAACTTTCCCTATTTAACACGTTATAACACGGAAACTAATTACCGCACGAGTACCAAACTTAGTAGCATTAATGCCAAGACATGGAGAAGATAAATAATGCAGAATCAATTTAATTGAAACAATTTTAATGTGCTGCTACATCATACCATTACATACCGGTACCATTACTGCTACAAAATGGGCTCAATATGGCGCCCATCATTGTCCTGAAGAGTCTGAAAGAGCAGGATTGCATTCTGCACAACAGAACGGAGCATGTCCATAGGTATGACGGCTACCTCTCTTGATATGCTGCGCTTCAGATCAGCATATGTGTGAATGTTCCCCTGGTAAACGCTGTCCTTCAGGTAGCCCTACGACCTGAAATCACAGTGAGTGAGATGAAGTGATCGTGCCGGCCAAGCATTTGGAAACAATCGGCTGATAATTCGATCGTTTCCAAGTATGTTTCGGAGACGCAGGTGAAATTCATGAGCGATGTGCGGTGGGGCCCCACATTGCATGAGAACTGGTGAGTCAAATGCGTCTCTCTTCTGTAGGGCGAATATGACATGCTGGCAAACCATATCGCAGTAACTCTGGCCAGTCACACTGCACGTCTTTGGTCCTTGAGCGCCAACCTGTCCAAAAAGGAATGGCTCAATGATGAACGTAGCCATGAAGCCTCACCATACGGTGACACGTTCACCATACAGAGAACTTCATGCACGATGACTGGATGTGAAGATCACCACAGTCGGCAATTCTGAGTGTTCACCTCACCCGTCAGAGAAAAATGAGCTTCGTCTGTCCATAGGATGGTCCAGGGCCAGCCCTCGTCAACTTCAGTCTTTGCGAGAAAATGGAGGGCGATGTCAACCTGTCTTTGTGCGTCCTGTGGTGCAAGCTGCTGTACCATATGGATTTCATACGGATACCATTTGAGACTGGTTCGAAGCCCAGTGGACCACGGAATGTTCAACTGTCGTGACACAGCACGCACACTGCCTGACCAACGGGAATTGTGCGCTGCGTTGTCTGCCACAGCAACGGCGATTTCATCAACAACCTATGGTGCAACCGGTCGTCGGCCTCTTCCCAGAGCGACGTACAGTTCTCCAGTTCATTCAAACTTCTTCATCGTGCTCCGCACAGCAGGTGGAGACAGAGGACCGGCGATATTCTCGAACCGCAGCTGCAGCATTACTGTTGTTTTGGTAATAGAGCTGCTCCTTTTTTTCAAGCTCATGTTGACACGTCAACACGTGCGCTGCGACTGGTCAGGTGTGTGAGACTATGAACCACGATGACTGATCACTGCACCTGATGGCCATAGTTGGATCTGGACGGTGTTGCTGTGATGCATGGAAATCATGTACCCCGTGCTCTAGACATCAATGCCGTCAAGTTTGGTACTTGTGCGGTAATTACTTTCAGAGTTATAAAGTGTTAAATAGAGAAAGTTTAATAGTAACCAGCCGGTACTTCGCATTATTTCTCTCCTCTTTACGTTTATTATACTTTTCATTAGTGAGATTATTTATATAGGTCTTGAAAGCTTCTTGTTTCTCTTTAATTGCTGTTGCCATCTCTGGCGTCCAAATCGTTACTCCTCTAAGTTGCCTGTATTTCCTTTTCTTCCCCAGAAGGTCTCTAGGCGCTACAGTCTGGAACCGCGCGACCGCTACGGTCGCAGGTTCGAATCCTGCCTCGGGCAAGGATGTGTGTGATGTCCTTAGGTTAGTTAGGTTTAAGTAGTTCTAAGTTCTAGGGGACTGATCACCTCAATAGTTTAGTCCCATAGTGCTCAGAGCCATTTGAACCATTTTGAACCCAGAACGTCTTTAATTATGTTAGATACGGTTGTTTTTAAGTTTTTCCATTCCTCTTCCAAGTCTTCCCGTTACTAAATTTGCTAATACTGCTACGAATTATTTATGAGAGAATGGGAAGACTGGTAGAAAGCGACAGTTTGGGTTTCGCAGAAATGTTGTTGCAAATGAAGTGATATTGACTCTGCAACTTATCTTAGAAGATGGGTTGAAGAAGGACAAGTCTACGTTTATAGTACTTGTAGCTCTTGAAAATTTTGACTGAACTACACTCTTTGAAATGATCAAGGGTAAAATACAGGGAGCGAAGATTAGTCACAACTTGCGCAGAAAATGTGCAGCTATAAGAGGGGAATGTAAAAGGGAACCACTAGTTCCTAAGGTAGTGAAACAGGGTTGTAGCTTCGCCCCGATGTTTGTCAATCTGAACACTAACCAAGCAGAAAAGAAAACGAAGGAGACATTTGGAAAGGTAATTAGCCTTCTATTGCATGTGTTTTTTCTTACGAAACCAATCTCAGTGAAAAAATGTCTGACCGTAAGGTCTAACTATATAACAGAATGAATATAGAAATCTGTATTTAATTTTGTTACCATACAGCAATAATCCGAAAATATTGATTAATTATTAATCGTTACAGATACGTAGACACATGTTCTGTGTTATCATTAAGCATCAGTTTACATACCATAAAAATTTAACTAGATGTGATCTGAGTGGAAAAAACAATTAACTCTTTCAGCTGATCTCGTGTGTGTTTACGTAACACTCGGCCTTCAGCAAAGATCGTCGATTTTGGACTGTTTCTGCCAACATATTGACAACTGAACACAGCTAGCTCGATGGAGTCAGACTGTGTGTGTTGCCAGACGGCAACGTCATGCATATACGAGTGGTCTCCTTAAAATTATGCGTAAAATGGTTCAAATGGCTCTGAGCACTATGGGACTCAACTGCTGAGGTCATTAGTCCCCTAGAACTTAGAACTAGTGAAACCTAACTAACCTAAGGACATCACAAACATCCATGCCCGAGGCAGGATTCGAACCTGCGACCGTAGCGGTCTCGCGGTTCCAGACTGCAGCGCCTTTAACCGCACGGCCACTTCGGCCGGCAAAATTATGCGTAAATTCACTGTTTGTTGCCAAAGGGCAACACTGTGCAATAGACAGTTAAAGTTCAGGAATCATAAAAAAGACTTTGATATTTGCCGATGACATTCTAATTCCACCAGACGCAGGACCAGATGAATCCAGTGAATAGTCTCTTAAAAATATCTTACAATGTGAACTGCATCAAAAGTAAAACTAACTTAATGGAATTTAGTAGAATTAAATCAGATGATGTTGAGGGAATTGAGTATGAAGTGAGAAACAATGAGTAGTACATGAGTTTTATTGTTTTGGAAATAAAATAACAGACGTCGGCCTAAGTAGAGAAGGTAAAATGCAGACTGGCAATTCCAAGACAAGAAATTCTCAAAAAGAGAAATTTGTTAACATCGCATGTAAATTTATGTGTCAATAAGTAGTTTCTGAAAGTATTTTCCTCTAGTGTACTCTTGTACGGAAGTGAGACGTGGACGATAAACATTTAGGCAAAAAGAAAATAGAAGCAACTGAAAGGTGGTGGTGCAGGTGGGTGCTGAAGATTACTTGGGTAGATCGGATAAATAGTGAATAGGTACTGAATCAAGTTCGGGAGAGAAGAAATTTATCGCTACTCTGCCTGACAAAAAATTTGAGGCACCCAGAAGACGTGTTCAGATGACAATGAAACTCCGTCCACGTACACCTCATCGACGGGTGTGTAAATGATTGAGATTGCAACTCTCTCTGACGGGTACAACGATCACAAGAGTACATTAGTGTTGTTCGAGTTTAATTTTTTTACCAGGCCTGGTAGTGTATGTAACGGGAGTAAACAGCGTCAAACGAAACAAAGGACATAAAATCATATGTAAATATACACGGACGCGAACAAAGCGTCGATTAAAAACTGTAACCGATTACATCATCATAAAACATGAACCATGAACCCATGAACCATGGACCTTGCCGTTGGTTGGGAGGCTTGTGTGCCTCTTCGATATAGATAGCCGTACAGTCGGTGCAACGACAGCGGAGGGGTATCTGTTGAAGGCCAGAAAAACGTGTGGTTCCGGAGGAGAGGCAGCAGCCTTTTCAGTAGTTGCATGGGCAGCAGTCTGGATGATTGACTGATCTAACCTTGTAGCAACAACCAAAACGACCTTGCTGTGCTGGTACTGCGAACGGCTGATAGCAAGGAGAAACAACAGCGGTAATTTTTCCTGAGGACATGCAGCTTCACTCTATGGTCCCCTTGGTGTGAAATATTCTGGAGGTAAAATAGTTCCCCATTCGGATCTCCGGGCAGGGACTACTCAGGAGGAGGTCGTTATCGGGAGGAACAAAACTGGCATGCTACGGATCGGAGCGTGGAATGTCAGATCCCTTAATCGGGTATGTAGGCTAGAAAACTTACAAAGCGAAATGGACAGGTTAAAGTTAGATATAGTGGGAAATAATGGAGTTCTGTGGCAGGAGGAACAAGACTTCTGGTCAGGTGATTACAGGGTTATAAATACAAAATCAAATAATGGCAATGCAGGAGTAGGTTTAATAACGAATAAAAAACAAATAGGAGTGTGGGTAAGCTACTACAAACAGCATAGTGAACGCATTACTGTGGCCAAGATAGACACGAAGCCCACGCCTATCACAGTATTACAAGTTTATATGCCAACTAGCTCCGCAGATGATGAAGAGAATGCAGAAATGTGTGATGCGATAAAAGAAATTATTCAAATTGTTAAGGGAGAGGAAAATTTAATAGTCTGGAATTCGACACTAGGAAAAGGAAGAGATGGAAAAGTACTAGGTGAATATGGACTGGGGGTAAGGAATGAAAGAGGAAGCCGCCAGGTAGAATTTTGCACAGAGCATAACTTAATCATAGCTAACACTTGGTTTAAGAATCATGAAAGAATGTTGTATACGTGAAAGAGGCCTGGAGACTCTGAAAGGTTTAAAATAGATTATATAATGGTAAGACAGAGATTTAGGAACCAGGTTTGAAAGTGCAAGACATTTCCAGGGGAGGATGTGGACTCTGACCGCAGTTTATTGGTTATGAACTGTAGACTAAAACTGAAGAAACTGATGAAAAGTAGGAATTTAAGGAGATGGAACCTGGATAAACTGAAAGAGGCTGTGGAGAGTTTCAGAAATAGCATTAGGGAACTATTGACAAGAACAAGGAAGAGAGATACAGTAAAAGAAGAATGGGTAGCTTTGAGAGATGAAATAGTGAAGGCAGCAGAGGATCAAGTAGGTAATGAGACGCGAACTAGCAGAAATCTATGGCTAACACGACAGATATTGAATTTAAGTGCTGAAAGGAGAAAATATAAAACTGCAGTAAATGAAGCAAGCGAAAAGGATAACAAACGTCTCAAAAACGAGATCGACAGGAAGTGCAAAATGGCTAAGCAGGGATGACTAAAGGGTAAATGTAAGGATGCAGAAGCATACATCACTAGGGGTAAGATAGATACTGCCTACAGGAAAATTAAAGTGTTCTTTGGAGAAAAGAGAAAAGTATGTATGAATATCAAGAGTACGGATGGAATCAACAGTCCTAATCAAAGAAATGGAAGCAGAAAGATGGAAGAAGTATATAGATAGTCTATACAAGAGCGATGTACTTCAGGGCAATATTGTGTAAATGGAAGAAGACGTAGATGAAGATGAAATTGGAGATATGATACCGCGTGGAGAATCTGAGAGAGCACTGAAAGACGTAAGTCGAAACAAGGCCCCAGGAGTAGACAACACTCCATTAGAACTACTGATAGCGTTGGAAGAGCCATCCATGACAAAACTCTTCCATCTGGTGAGCAAGATGTATGAGACAGGCGAAATACCCACGGACTTCAAGAAGAATATAATAATTCCAGTCCCAAGAAAGCAGGTGCTGACAGGTGTGAAAATTACCGAACTATCAGTTTAATAACTCACGACTGCAAAATAATAACAGGAGTTCTTTACAGACGAATGGAAAAACTGGTAGAAGCCGACATCGGGGAAGATCAGTTTGGATTCCGTAGAAATGATGGAATACGTGAGGCAGTACTGACACTACGACTTATCTTAGAAGATAGATTTTTAAAAAAAGCACTCCGTCTTCAGGCCACGAGTGGCCTACTGGGACTATCCGACCGCCGTGTCATCCTCGGTGGAGGATGCGAATAGGAGGGGCATGGGGTTAGCACACCGCTCTCCCGGTCGTAAGATGGTATTCTTGACCGAAGCCGCTACTATTCGGTCGAATAGCTCCTCAATTGGCATCACTAGGCTGAGTGCACCCCGAAAAATGGCAACAGTCCATGACGGCCTGGATGGTCACCCATCCAAGTGCTGACCACGCCCGACTGGTCTTAACTTCGGTGGTCTCACGGGAACCGGTGTATCCACTGCGGCAAGGCCGTTGGCTTAGAAGACAGATTAAGGAAAGGAAAACCTACGTTTCTGGTATTTGGCTACTAAGAAAATGCTTTTGACAATGTTGACTGGAATTTTCCCTTTGAAATTCTGAAGGTGACTAGGGTAAAACACAGGGAGCGAAAGGCTATTTACAATTTATACAGAAACCAGATGGCAAGTATAAGAATCGAGGGGCACGAAAGGGAAGCAGTGGTGGAGAAGGGAGTGAGACAGGGCTGTAGCCTATCTCCGATGTTATTCAATTTGTATATGGAGCAAGCAATAAAGAAAACAAAAGAAAAATTTGAAGTAGGAATTAAAATCCGTGGAGAAGAAATAAAAACTCTGATGTTTACCGACAACATTGTAATTCTGTCAGAGATGTGGAAGAGCAGTTGAACGGAATGGATAGTGTTTTGAAAGGAGGATACAAGATCAACATCAAAAAAAGCAAAACGAGATAATGGAATGTAGTCGAATTAGATCAGGTTATGCTGAAGGAATTAGATTAGGAAATGAGATACTTAAATTAGTAAATTGTTTTTTTCTATTTGGGAAGCAAAATATCTGATGACTGTTGAAGTAGGGAGGATATAAAATATAGACTGGCTATGTCAAGGAAAGAGTTTCTGAAGAAGAGAAATTTGTTAACATCGAGTATGATTTAAGTGTCAGGAAGTCTTTTCTGAAAGTATTTGTATGTAGTATAGCCATGTATGTAAGTGAAACATGGACGACATCTAGTTTAGTTTCGAAATGTGGTGTTACAGTAGAATGTTGAAGATTAGATGGGTAGAACACGTAACAAATGAGGAGTTACTGAATAGAATTGGGGAAAAGAGGAATCTGTGGCACAACTTGACTAGAAGAAGGGATCGGTTGGTAGGACGTTTCTGAGGGATCAAGGGAGCACCAATTTAGTATTGGAGGGAAGCGAGGAGGGTAAAAATCGTAGATGGAGACCAACAGATGAATATACTAAGCAAATTCAGAAGGATGTTGATTGCAGTAGTTATTCATAGTTGAAGAGGCTTGCAGAGGATAGAGTAGCATGCAGAGCTGCATCAAACCAGTCTCTGGACTGAAGACCACAACAACAATTGCGCAGGTATTGCCGGTGTACGATGTTGTGCAAGAATTGACTTCTTGGTCAAGCCCCACAGATTTTCGATGGAATTCATCTCGGGCGATCTGGTTGGCCAAATAATTTGCTCGAATGGTCCAATTTGTTCTTCAAACCAACTGCAAACAATTGAGGCCCAGTGACATGACATCGTTGTTTGGGAACATGAAGTTTGTGAATGGCCTCAGATGGTTTCCAAGTAGGCGAAAACAACCGTTACCAGTCAATTAACGGTTCAGTTGGACCAGAGGGCTCAACCAGTTCCATTTAAACACAGCCCACACCATTCTGGAGCCACTATTAGGTTGTGCAGTGCCGTGCTGACAACTTGGGTCCATGGCTTCGTGCGGTCTGCGCCACATTCAAACCCTACTATCAGCTCTTACCAACTGTAATCGGAAATCACCTGAGCAGGCCACGGTTTCGCAGTCGTCTATGGTCCAACCGACATGATCGCAGGCCCAGGAGAGGCGTTGTTAGCAAAGTGTCTTGGTCGGTCGTCTGCTGCCATAGCCTATTAACGTCAAACTTCGGCGCACTGTCCCAACGGATACGTTCATCATACGCCTCACATTGGTTTTTGCGGTTATTTCAAGCAGTGTTGCTTGTCTGTTAGCACTGACAGATATTCGCAAACGCTGCTGCTCTCGCTCGTCCAGTGAAGGCCGTTGGCCACCGCGTTGTGTGTTTTGAGAGGTAATGGCTGAAATTTGGTATTCTGGGCACCCTCTTGATACTCATAATCTTGGAATACTGAATTCCCTAACGATTTCCAATATGGAATGTCCCATGCGTCTAGATCCATTTATGATTCCGCTTTCAAAGTCTGTTAATTCCTGTCGTGCGGCCGTAATCAGGTCGGAAACTTTTTCATATTAATCACCTGACTGTACACGTCAGCTCCGCCAATGCACTACCCTTTTATACATACTACGGCCATCTGTATATGTGCATGTCTCTGTCCCATGGCTTTTGTCACCTACTAAGCTAATAAAATCTGCACCCCACAATTCTTTGGGAGATTCTGGCAAACGTCTTTGATAAATGTTTAAAAGGCGATCACATCTCTAATGAATGGAAAAAAGCATATTTCCCTTCCATACGTAAAAAGAGATGACCGGAGCGAATGCAAAAATTACAGAGGGATTAGTGTGATGCCTTCACTATACAGATTGTATTGCAGAGACCTTAAGAAGCAGATAGAGGAACAAATACTAGAGACAGAAGAGCTAAATGGTTTTCGACGTGGACGCTCCTGTATCGGTGGAATATTTACTCTACGCAGTTTAATAAAGAAAAGAATGGCTAGATATCTGAATACCCATTTGATATACGGGGATCTGCAGAAAAATTACATGGTCCCGCTAAGCAAGGTGTGGGAGAGCATGTTGAAGAATCCTCTCTGTTCCAGTTGTGTAAAGATGGGTAAACAGGTATCCACTGAATTTAGAATCAAAAAAGTACTACGACAGGGATGTACTTCAGCTCATACTCTATTTGTAAGATTTTTTACAAGACTGGAAAAATAATGCTGCAGTGTGGGAATTCTTGTTGAAAAAGAAACGTTGTATACATTAGTTTTTGCAGGCTGCCATGTGATCATCGCAACAGGTGCTGAAGATGTGGAAGGTAATTTACGGCATCTCAGAGAACAATGTGAGCAATGGGGTCTTTGAATAAATGTTGCCAAAACTGAACATCTAGCAGCAGAAGAATGGATTTGGAAACTGTTCCTAGCAAGAAAGAAAAGCTTAGGGTAACATTATCTGTCAGTGGAAAGAGCTCAGAAGAAGTAAAGAAAAACTTTGTCTGGGCAAAAGGGCAACTCGCCGTGAAATTCTCCCCCACTGGATAAAAAACAAATAAAACCAAAAAAGTAACATATCGTACAACTGTAAAATGTACTAAAATGTGTCGGTCAGAAAGCCGGGAAATTAATTAAAGAGATAAACAGAGGCTTGTTGTAACGGAGATGGCCTACTGGAGGAAGAGTAGGAGAAAACCAAATTTGGTTCGCAGAAGATATGAACAAATAAAGAAGACAATGGGGGTTAAAATGGCTATTACTGAAAAGAAGGCTTCTTTGCTATGGACTTTTTGAAAGGGTAGATGGTACAAGATGGCCGAAACGAATATGGCAGTGGACACCACCTCGAAAAAGAAAAAGAGGTAGATTAACAAGAATATGGAAAGAGGATGTAGATGAAGCAGTGAAAAGTGGAGATCTTCAGTATGGGGCTCAATAGACAAAAAGTAATGTGGAAATTGGGGTGCGAGAAATGGCGATAGTTGTTATTAAATTGCACATATAAACTGATCACACGTCGAGTAATAATAATAATGTCGTGTGACGAGGGCCTCCCGTCGGGTAGACCGTTCGCCTGGTGCAAGTCTTTCGATTTGACGCCACTTCGGCTACTTGCGCATCGATGGGGATGAAATGATGATGATTAGTACAACACAACACCCAGTCCCTGAGCGGAGAAACACTCCGACCCAGCCGGGAATCGAACCCGGGCCCTTAGGATTGACATTCTGTCACACTAACCACTCAGCTACCGGGGGTGGACCACGTAGAGATATCTGTACAAAAAACACGGAGACGCCGCGCAGTCGTGTGAGACTGCGTTATCAGCATCCTACAGAGATTCAAGTGGTGTCCATTGTGGGTCTCCATTTAACTGACTGGTCGAATAGTGCAATATACAGATCTGTGTGGGATTTGGATGTGACAGTGGCACATTAATGGAAAGCATTGTTATGTAAGGGCAGGCGTACACGTCGTCAAGGTTCCGATCCACCACGTCTGACCGCCACCACGGAGGGTCGCCATATTGTGCACCAAGATCAACGTGACCCTTCACATGTACGTCTGCCTTCAGAGGACAAGTGATGGACACCATGCAACATTTTGTACGAGGTGCATTCAAGTTCTAAGGCCTCCGATTTTTTTTTCTAATTAACTACTTACCCGAAATCGATGAAACTGGCATTACTTCTCGACATAATCGCCCTGCAGACGTACACATTTTTCACAACGCTGACGCCATGATTCCATGGCCGCGGCGAAAGCTTCTTTAGGAGTCTGTTTTGACCACTGGAAAATCGCTGAGGCAATAGCAGCACGGCTGGTGAATGTGCGGCCACGGAGAGTGTCTTTCATTGTTGGAAAAAGCCAAAAGTCACTAGGAGCCAGGTCAGGTGAGTAGGGAGCATGAGGAATCACTTCAAAGTTGTTATCACGAAGAAACTGTTGCGTAACGTTTGCTCGATGTGCGGGTGCGTTGTCTTGGTGAAACAGCACACGCGCAGCCCTTCCCGGACGTTTTTGTTGCAGTGTAGGAAGGAATTTGTTCTTCAAAACATTTTCGTAGGATGCACCTGTTACCGTAGTGCCCTTTGGAACGCAATGGGTAAGGATTACGCCCTCGCTGTCCCAGAACATGGACACCATCATTTTTTCAGCACTGATGGTTACCCGAAATTTTTTTGGTGGCGGTGAATCTGTGTGCTTCCATTGAGCTGACTGGCGCTTTGTTTCTGGATTGAAAAATGGCATCCACGTCTCATCCATTGTCACAACCGATGAAAAGAAAGTCCCATTCGTGCTGTCGTTGCGCGTCAACATTGCTTGGCAACATGCCACATGGGCAGCAATGTGGTCGTCCGTCAGCATTCGTGGCACCCACCTGGATGACACTTTTCGCATTTTCAGGTCGTCATGCAGGATTGTGTGCACAGAACCCACAGAAATGCCAACTCTGGAGGCGATCTGTTCAACAGTCATTCGGCGATCCCCCAAAACAATTTTCTCCACTTTCTCGATCATGTCGTCAGACCAGCTTGTGCAAGCCTGAGGTTGTTTCGGTTTGTTGTCACACAATGTTCTACCATCAATAAACTGTCACACCCTCGAACGAATTTTCAACACATCCATAACTCCATCACCACATGTCTCCTTCAACTGTCGATGAATTTCAATTGGTTTCACACCACGCAAATTCAGAAAACGAATGATTGCACGCTGTTCAAGTAAGGAAAACGTCGCCATTTTAAGTATTTAAAACAGTTCTCATTCTCGCCGCTGGCGGTAAAATTCCATCTGCCGTACGGTGCTGCCATCTCTCGGACGTATTGACAATGAACGTGGCCTCATTTTAAAACAATGCGCATGTTTCTATCTCTTTCCAGTCCGGAGAAAAAAAATCGGAGGCCTTAGAACTTGAATGCACCTTTTATCATCCACCAACACTGACTCATGATTGGCAGAAGCCAAACTAGAGACTTACCGACCCATGCATACGCTGCTGTTAATACCACAACATAAATTGCTGCATTCGGAGTGGAGTCGTGACCGGGAAGTGTGGACTGCTGATAAACGCCGTTGCATTGTGTCCAGCGATGAATTCCGGATCTACACTACCTGGGATGACCATCGTCGTCGAGTTTGGCGGCCACCTGGAGGGAGGTTCCATTCATCCAATGCTATGGAGAGGACAGCGTTATTACTCCTGACGTCACAGTATGGTGGGGAACCACCAGGTATGACTTCAGGTCATGGCTGTTAGTGACAGGCAACTTGACGGCACAACGGCACATTATGCACACCCTGAAAATGTTTGTCCTCACACTGCACGTGTCTAGAACTGTCTGTATGGTGTTGAGGTATTCCAGTGACCAGCAGGATTCCCAGATCGGTCCCCTACAGATCGTGCGTGGATCAGCTGAGATGTCAACCCTGTCCCAATGCCAGGATTCATCATATCAAGGACCAGTTACAACAGTCGTGGACCAGCTTGTCTTATGGGAGGATACAAAGGCTTTACAACGCCCTTCCCAACTGAATCAGCGCAGCATCCAGGCCAGAGGCGGCCATACTGATAAGTGAGCTCATACTGCCAAGTTCTTTGTTAATCTGACTCGACTTTTTAATCACTGAAATAATTCCACATACTCTCTCGGCCAGCGATGTTTCAATTCGTTTCCTTTACCCTTTCTATGTTCTGCACATTTTTTTGTCAGGCTGTGTATTATAGACTAATTTTAACAGGACGACAGTGCTGTCCGTAGATTTATTTTTCTGTAATTTTGGGATATAAATATGTACAAGATTTTCTGGCCTTCCTGGTGAAAGCCACGGAAATGATGACTGAAAAGCTGAAACTTATATTTTCTGTGGGCTGAATGTTTGGAAAGAAGAAAACACTACATTTGTTTAAGTTAGTAGAAATGTTTTAGTTTTAGATTGCTTTTAGGTTAAAGATTTGTTTTCATTGTGTTCAGTCGTTATTAGGTACAGTTACAGCTGAACAGGCCGTTTCCCACAACGTTTTTTGCTGTACAGCAATGGACGTTCGCCACAGAGAGAATAGAGAGCCGAAAACTAATGTAAACATCAAGAAATGTGTATCCAACCGTGAACAGTCAACTGAAGATGAACCTGTCTGTTCGAAATGGCTAACGGCACTATTTGTGCAGATAAATATCATTGTTAACAGAGACTCGTTGCTGTTAGTTCCCATCTTTGCAAGAATCAACCAGTGTTTTGCACAGAACCATATTCTCAAAATGTTAGTTTTCGACGAAATAAGGTTTCTTTTAAAAAAATAACATCAAATAAGAAAATAAAGCTTCCAATTTGTCCGAAAGGGGAAATTTAGAAATACTGCGGCAACGAGATACGCTGGTGGACTTAAAATGGGAGACATATTCAAAAGAGACGTATTTCTGGTTCGCAAAATTTGTCTTTGGTATAGAGGTTTCTAAATATTTGTGTTAGCGGGACCTGGTGATATAAGGGTCAAAATGCAATAGTGAGTTAACAGCCACCTAAAACTCCATCAGCAATCCTGTACGTATCTTTCCTAAACGAACTGCGCTCCTTAAGACTTTTTCAACTGTTTTCGTAAACTGAAAATCGGACTATACCTGCCAAAAGCAGCTGAGCACAGCATCCCGTGCAAATGCCTATCTTATACAGGACAAACCATTCAGCCTTTTATGGATCGCTGGTTTAAATAGGAACAGAATACACTTATTAGCAGTTTATTCAGAGACAGCTACTGTAACAGAAAGATAGATATGGGAGGAAGAGGAGAACAGACAGAGAGCTCTTAATGCCACAGAGAAAGGGGTAGTTCGGCGTGTCACGTGACTGGACTGTCATCTGGCCTCATACTGACCATCAGCGTGACAGATGGACACCTAGTGGCCAAGGCGAGAAATAAAATTGCATCTGATAGCGACCAGATCTTGAATGTTCTGCGCTCGGACTCTCCAAGTCGGAGTACATGCACAGTTTGGCCCAGTGTTGTTAGAAAGTCACTGGAAATGGATCATACAACACACTGCACTAATATCATACTACTACTGAAAATATCATACATTTTTATATTTTAATCTTTGCCCACCTATTACCATCTGGGACCACGAGTGATTTACAGTTGTCTGGGTGAATCTGTTCACTGTCTCTGACTTTAATATAGTCGTCTGATATAGCTGGAAACTTAACCAACTTCATTCACAGCCTTCGATGGGTAAAGAGAAGAAGTGGTCATTCTTTCAACCACAGATTTGATCGGCTGGAATGAAGTGCAACAGCCGCTGGACCACTGGAGGCCGGGATGGTTCCTTTGAAAGGGCACGGCCGATTTCCTTCCCAATCCTTCCCTAACCCGAGCTTGTGCTCCGTCTCTAATGACCTCGTTGTCGACGGGACGTTAAACACTAACCACCACCACCACCACCACCACCACCACTGGAGGCAGTGCGATGCCACGAGAGATCCCTTCATCGTAGACGTAGACAGCCGCTTTCTCAACCTTGTTTTCATTCTGCGTATCTTACTGAATACAAAAATTTAAAAAGGGAATTAATTTAAAAAGATGCCATTGGAACTTTTGAAACTGGGATATCTCATTTCTCTGGGATGTCTCATTTCTCTCTCTTCCCCGTCATTAAATTACACTCCTGGAAATTGAAATAAGAACACCGTGAATTCATTGTCCCAGGAAGGGGAAACTTTGTTGACACATTCCTGGGGTCAGATACATCACATGATCACACTGACAGAACCACAGGCACATAGACACAGGCAACAGAGCACGCACAATGTCGGCACTAGTACAGTGTATATCCACCTTTCGCAGTAATGCAGGCTGCTATTCTCCCATGGAGACGATCGTAGAGATGCTGGATGTAGTCCTGTGGAACGGCTTGCCATGCCATTTCCACCTGGCGCCTCAGTTGGACCAGCGTTCGTGCTGGACGTGCAGACCGCGTGAGACGACGCTTCATCCAGTCCCAAACATGCTCAATGGGGGACAGATCCGGAGATCTTGCTGGCCAGGGTAGTTGACTTACACCTTCTAGAGCACATTGGGTGGCACGGGATACATGAGGACGTGCATTGTCCTGTTGGAACAGCAAGTTCCCTTGCCGGTCTAGGAATGGTAGAACGATGGGTTCGATGACGGTTTGGATGTACCGTGCACTATTCAGTGTCCCCTCGACGATCACCAGTGGTGTACGGCCAGTGTAGGCGATCGCTCCCCACACCATGGTGCCGGGTGTTGGCCCTGTGTGCCTCGGTCGTATGCAGTCCTGATTGTGGCGCTCACCTGCACGGCGCCAAACACGCATACGACCATCATTGGCACCAAGGCAGAAGCGACTCTCATCGCTGAAGACGACACGTCTCCATTCGTCCCTCCATTCACGCCTGTCGCGACACCACTGGAGGCGGGCTGCACGATGTTGGGGCGTGAGCGGAAGACGGCCTAACGGTGTGCGGGACCGTAGCCCAGCTTCATGGAGACGGTTGCGAATGGTCCTCGCCGATACCCCAGGAGCAACAGTGTCCCTAATTTGCTGGGAAGTGGCGGTGCGGTCCCCTACGGCACTGCGTAGGATCCTACGGTCTTGGCGTGCATCCGTGCGTCGCTGCGGTCCGGTCCCAGGTCGACGGGCACGTGCACCTTCCGCCGACCACTGGCGACAACATCGATGTACTGTGGAGACCTCACGCCCCACGTGTTGAGCAATTCGGCGGTACGTCCACCCGGCCTCCCGCATGCCCACTATACGCCCTCGCTCAAAGTAGGTCAACTGCACATACGGTTCACGTCCACGCTGTCGCGGCATGCTACCAGTGATAAAGACTGTGATGGAGCTCCGTATGCCACGGCAAACTGGCTGACACTGACGGCGGCGGTGCACAAATGCTGCGCAGCTAGCGCCATTCGACGGCCAACACCGCGGTTCCTGGTGTGTCCGCTGTGCCGTGCGTGTGATCATTGCTTGTACAGCCCTCTCGCAGTGTCCGGAGCAAGTATGGTGGGTCTGACACACCGGTCTCAATGTGTTCTTTTTTCCATTTCCATGAGTGTATTTCGCTAGTTGCCAATAAGGATGGCTACAGTAAGAACAAACCAGCTTACAATCTTTTGGCAATAACTATTTTTATCTTACTTGAATATTAGCTCGCATTCTACTGTGGAATGCGAAGTGGCAGTATTGCCAGGGCGAAGTCTGCTAAAGCACCAGACAAATATACACTGTCATCTAATGAGATTTATCCAACCGGAAAAATATAGGCCTGTACATTATCTTTTAAGTAGGCCTGTATTTATATACATTTAAAGCACTGTGTAATACTTTTCCCTTCATATATGGATTCAAACTAAAATTATTTTAAAAGTTAATGCACAGCGTAACATTATGAAAAGCTAAACATATCTTGTGCTAAGATCTATCATGTTCAGATTCCAGAGAAACATCTGCTGAAAGAACATCCAAAGGAAAAGAGGGCCTTTCGTCATCCACTTTTTGCGTTTCAGGTGGTTTAACTAGTGCTGCAAGATCTGTCCGTTTAGTTGAAGTAGATGTAGCTTCATTAAATTTCGGGCATGCAGCCGCACAAATAAAATTGCCTCCACTGATATTTTGGCCGCGTATCGTCCTGCCATCCTCAGAGTGAGTCACAAGACTGAGGACAAGATGCCATGCGCGGCCTTATATGCTCCACCGCGGCGGTACTGCGCATGCGGGTCACAGATGCTCACGGCGGCAGAGAAATACGTTTACACATGCGCCGCCTGTGGCGAAGGCGTACAGACATTCGAATCGCTTATCGATGTATGATCGGCGGCGGTGACACCATGACGACTTCTCTGCAGCTTAATTAGCCCAAGAGCTGGATTCCATGCTTTGTCGAAATTAAAACCATTATCTCTATTTATTAAATTATTAGCTAATCTAATCTCTATAGCTTCCTTGAAGGGTGTGTATTTTCGATGCTCGACACACCTCTCATGAAAATCTGATTCACGTAATTTATGTTTTTGCGTGTAACTGAGGTTACGAACTAATTTTCGTAAGTCTAGTATTTAGCGCCTTCGATTTTCCGTAAAAACGTCGATTTTACCAAAATATCGCTCTGATCAAGTGAGATTTGTGAATTTTAATTGTGAGATATTTTTGCATATTGTGACCAATTTTTATCTTCCTAGTTTTATTATTTAGCGCCACTTATTTTTTTTATTGCGTTCGTATATTGTGCGTAACATATTCATTTTATCATTCGGTAAGGGTGCAGTATTTCGGGTTTACTTACATTAGGATTGTAGACAACTGTGTAAGTTGAAATGACATGTTTAATGTCACGATATTAGTACAAAAATTCACGCTTTTACAGTTTTGAATGTGACAACAAAAAACAGTTGTCAGGATAAAGCATCTCATCAACATCAAAAAGTGAAATAATCCTAAATACAACAATATTAAATATTAACTCTCAGAAGGTTAAATTATCCTAAACACGACAATATTAAACTTTAACTAGAAATTTCTTAACAAAATTGTTCCTACACTTACATTATGATGTTGGTCAGTACTACGAAAATCATCCACTTCTGGTTCAAAGTTCGGTACTATTTTTAGGATAACAATCAAGTCTACCGTGGATGGTTAGTTATGTGACAAATTGAGCAAAAGATTACCCAAGGTCGCACAAGTTTACAGTGGACGGAAGCTGGTTCAAATATTCAGATGCGTGTGATATCTTATGGGACTTAACTGCTAAGGTCATCAGTTGCTAAGCTTACACACTACTTAACCTAAATTATCCTAAGGACAAACACACACACCCATGCCCGAGGGAGGACTCGAACCTCCGCCGGGACCAGCCGCACAGTCCGTGACTGCAGCGCCATTAGACCGCTTGGCTAATCCGGCGCGGCACGGAAGCTGGTGAACCAAGTTTACGCCTCTGCACGCGGTATTTACCTTAAGCTGCGATGATCTGTCGTCTGCTAGGCCGCTCTCTTCCGCCCAAATTCCTATAAAACTAATTACACCTTTGCTGAATTTTCCGGCAGAAACTTTCTCTATATTTCTCGTTAGGCGAGAGAATTGAATGAATGTGGCGATATACATGCGCATGGTTGGCGCAGCGTGCATATTATAATGCCCTTTCAGTTCTCACAAGAACGATTAACTAATTGGCTGGTTCGTTTCTCCACAGTTGGAGCTAAAAGATGCTACAGCTAATTTCTAGCTGGATATCAGCCGCTGTGAACGGAGTGTTCAGACAAATTACTCCTCTGCGTCGTACAGAGCGTTATGCGCTCCACTCTGCACTTGACGCCAGTTCAGAGAAGAGTCCCCCAAAATTTCCGTCTTGTCTTGCTCATAGCCGAACTGCCTCCCCTCCTGGGCTCTTCCGTTCTTCACGTCACAGCTTTTTTTCGACCAATAACAGCGTTCCTCTTATTTTGTGGAAACTCTCTCTACCAATTGCAAGGTCCCTACCATTACATTGCGTCGAAACTTTGGCTGTTTTCTCCTTCCTAGCGCGTTTCCGCCAATCGGACGGTTAGTGCCCATTCCAGAAGCCTAAATGCATACATTGACTCTCTTAGGTGTGTACCACTTGCTGGACATGTGACCGAAAATGCGTCACTGGTCTTGTTTCGTATGCATCTGGAATTCCAAAGCGCAGTTTTCTTAAAGCTTTTTTTTCTGTCCTCCATCAGATGGGCCATTATATTCATTCTCCCCATCTGAGTCACCTTGTCGGTCGTCGACTTTCCGCTTGAGACACCCCTTTCAGTGGTTTCCATGCTACCGCCTTAGCGCGGCCTTGCCTCTGCCCTCATCCCTCTGAATTCCAAACTAAACCGCCTCTCGCTGCTTGCTTCACCTTCCGCTCAAACATGCATTATAGGAACGATGAGTTAATCGATTGAGTGTCATCTCTTTTTGCATTACAAATTGATAGGCAAATTTGCTCATTACCGCCGAATTAAGTTAAGTGTCATATTCACCTTCCCATTGCGATGTATAAAACTCTCATTGTAATGTGCGAATCTGACCTTCATTTATTCTGGCACCTTACAATTCTGAAACCTTACAATGTTAACATTAATATACTGAAGCATACACTGACAAAATTTTGAAAAGTAATTTTAATATTTAATTTCGTTCTTAGATTATGGTGCAGTCCTTTTTATGTTGAGCACAGGCCCATTATGGTGACATTGCGTTGATAGCAGTCAACTGGGGTATGCCCTGGCACACTCACTCGCCACTGTACCTCTTGCAATGATAGAGGGCTTGTTTTCCCTCGCTGTATTTAAAGCAAACCTGATCTGCGTCCGCGTAGTAGCGTTATCAGCGCACTATTATAGGACTGGGGCAAAATCTGAGTAGACATCATCTTCCAGATGTTGAAACACGACTACCTACTTCTGTTTACGTCGCGCAACTTCTTGCAGTTCAAATTTTTTCCGTCATTATATTCACATAGCTGTCTCTGTTCTATTCAAAAGTTATTTTAATTTTCCTGTATTTGACGTACATCTTTCCATCGTCATAGATGCTTCCGCAGAATTTGTGTGTCCGCTCTAACCATTCATGCTTTATCCCACATTTTGAAATATAAAACTAAAACTGGTGACACACTTTTTTTATTCAGGACAGAAGCTCCGAGTCATTCGTTCTTACGTGTTGCTTATTTGTTTATTCTGTCACAATGGTTTGGTCTTCATGTGCTACAATATTTATATTTTTTAGTATTCTTTAGTATTACGTAAATTACCTAGTGACCCTTTCTTTGACCGACTCGTTTCAGCTCCCAAGTAGCCTCAGAAAAAACTACAAACAAAAAAATGTAAAATATAAAAGTATTACCAGAACTGAAGAGACGGGGTATTAAGTCGAAGTTATTGGCAGCTTGAGCTACTTCAATCTCTCGGCTGACAGTTTGTCATTAGGAGCTTACATTGTAGAGATGGCTTTCGCCGCCGCAGATTCCCGGCGGGAGTTTACAGATGGCCGCCCCGCATAACGTAGCACGTCGTCCAAACATCAGATGCAGCACTCCGCGAACTGGCAGCGAAAACAAGCCACAGAGTGGGCCATCCTTAAAGGGGAACTGCGGCGCGCGCCGCACGAACTGCAGTGGGCCGGCAGCCAAAGCGTCCCGCTGTGTGCTTTCATTACTACCCCAGCGGGTGCACTGCCGCATCATTTTATAAAATACTTTAAACGCTAAAGATCTGACGTTTTGGCCGCATTACAGCCACCTTCCACAAGGTGCAGATTAATTTAGGTCGGGAATTGGCTTATCAACATACTGCACATCGTAGAGTGCGGACTTTTCGTGAACTAGCCTCAAGGCCTGCCACCATTCTCTACAAGGTGCATTCAAGTTCTAAGGCCTCCGATTTTTTTTCTCCGGACTGGAAAGAGATAGAAACATGCGCATTGTTTTAAAATGAGGCCGCGTTCATTGTCAATACATCCCAGAGATGGCAGCACCGTACAGCAGATGGAATTTTACCACCAGCGGCGAGAATGAGAACTGTTTTAAATACTTAAAATGGCGACGTTTTCCTTACTTGAACAGCGTGCAATAATTCGTTTTCTGAATTTGCGTGGTGTGAAACCAATTGAAATTCATCGACAGTTGAAGGAGACATATGGTGATGGAGTTATGGATGTGTTGAAAGTGCGTTCGTGGGTGTGACAGTTTAATGAAGGCAGAACATCATGTGACAACAAACTGAAACAACCTCAGGCTCGCACAAGCCGGTCTGACGACATGATCGAGAAAGTGGAGAAAATTGTTTTGGGGGATCGCCGAATGACTGTTGAACAGATCGCCTCCAGAGTTGGCATTTCTGTGGGTTCTGTGCACACAATCCTGCATGACGACCTGAAAATGCGAAAAGTGTCATCCAGGTGGGTGCCACGAATGCTGACGGACGACCACATGGCTGCCTGTGTGGCATGTTGCCAAGCAATGATGACGCGCAACGACAGCATGAATGGGACTTTCTTTTCGTCGGTTGTGACAATGGGTGAGACGTGGATGCCATTTTTCAATCCAGAAACAAAGCGCCAGTCAGCTCAATGGAAGCACACAGATTCACCGCCACCAAAAAAATTTCGGGTAACCGCCAGTGCTGAAAAAATGATGGTGTCCATGTTCTGGGACAGCGAGGGCGTAATCCTTACCCATTGCGTTCCAAAGGCACTATGGTAACAGGTGCATCCTACGAAAATGTTTTGAAGAACAAATTCCTTCCTGCACTGCAACAAAAACGTCCGGGATGGGCTGCGCTTGTGCTGTTTCACCAAGACAACGCACCCGCACATTGAGCTAACGTTACGCAACAGTCTCTTCGTGATAACAACTTTGAAGTGATTCCTCATGCTCCCTACTCACCTGACCTGGCTCCTAGTGACTTTTGGCTTTTTCCAACAATGAAAGACACTCCCCGTGGCCGCAAATTCACCAGCCTTGCTGCTATTGCCTCAGCGATTTT
Organism: Schistocerca piceifrons; assembly: GCF_021461385.2. NCBI lineage: Eukaryota > Metazoa > Arthropoda > Insecta > Orthoptera > Acrididae > Schistocerca > Schistocerca piceifrons. The sequence goes on from NC_060139.1 coordinate 107,519,188, forward strand.
CCAGTAGTCAAAACAGACTCCTAAAGAAGCCTTCGCCGCTGCCATGGAATCATGGCGTCAGCGTTGTGAAAAATGTGTACGTGTGCAGGGCGATTACGTTGAGAAGTAACGCCAGTTTCATCGATTTCGGGTGAATAGTTAATTAGAAAAAAAATCGGAGGCCTTAGAACTTGAATGCACCTCGTACTGCTGCATGGTCCAGCTCAGTGAAAAAGGGAGAGTGCACTAATTAAATCAACGCCTTTAACATCAGATTCGTGTTATTCCGAAAATTACCTTCCGTTTAGTACGCATCTCGAATTCATTAAATTGTTGTTTCAAAAGTCGTCGTAGTTATTCCTTACTTACCCGCCATCAGATTAATTTTCCCCGACGAACTGAGATCACCGCCGGCTTGCCTAACCAGCGAACTACGGGCTCTTGGAGGCAGACGAATTTTCTGGGTCCTAATTTGATCAATTCCACAGTATCGTAGGACGGTGAATACTGGCAGAGACTAGCCAGCTGTTAGTTTCAAATTCAGGCCACGGGTGCTTCCCGCGGAAGAACGCGAGACGGCCCGCCGTTTTCGCGGAAGCTGCCGCCTCTTCAGCAGCCCCAACTCCTGGGCCGTGGACTCTGACCGCCGCAGAACGGAATTAACGGTACAGTGGCGGAAACATCTACATCTACATGGATACTCTGCAAATCACATTTAAGTGCCTGGCAGAGGGTTCATCGAACCACCTTTACAGTTCTCTATTATTCCAATCTCGTATAGCGCGCGGAAAGAACGATCACCTATATCTTTCCGTACGAGCTCTGATTTCCCTTATTTTATCGTGGTGATCGTTTCTCCCTATGTAGGTCGGTGTCGACAAAATATTTTCGCATTCGGAGGAGGAAGTTGGTGATTGGAATTTCGCGAGAAGATTCCGTCGCAACGAAAAACGCCTTTCGTTTAATGATTTCCAGCCAAAATCCTGTATCATTTCAGTGACACTCTTTCCCATATTTCACAATAATACAAAACGTGCTGCCCTTCTTTGAACTTTTTCGATGTACTCCGTCAGTCCTATCTGGTAAGGATCCCACACCACGCAGCATTATTCTAAAAGAGGACGGACAGGCATAGTGCAGGTAGTCTCCTTAGTAGATCTGTTACATTTTCTAAGTGTCCTGCCGATAAAACGCAGTCTTTGATTAGCCTTCCCCACAACATTTTCTGTGTGTTCCTTCCAGTTTAAGTTGTTCGTAATTGTAATACCTAGGTATTTAGTTGAATTTGCGGGTTTTAGATTATACTGTACCATAGGTCCGCAATCTGTCCTGTCGACGATGCTGCAAATGGTCAGCTCTGCTTTCATCTTGCAAGCAAGACTGGCATCCTTTACCACTTCTGTTAGCCGCTCGAAACCAGAGAGAATCTCTCCTGATCCAAAGTGGCACACATCATTGGTACCGACGTGAGCAACCACCTGCCGTTGGCTGCACCCTGTGCTCTTCATAGCATCCGGGAGGACCCTTTCCACACCTGGAATGACTCCACCCGGTATGTACACGGGGTGCACATTGGTTTTCTTTTCCTTCTTGGCAGCCAAATCCCTAAGGGGCCCCATAACGCGCCTAACGTTGGCGATCCCAACTACCAATAATCCCACCCTCTGCGATTGCCTGGATCTTGCCGGCTGAGTGGTTTCCTCCGAAACAGGACAGGCGACAGCATATGGTTCAGCGACAGTGTCAGCCACAGACAGCACCAGGAACCTGTTTGTCAGACAAACCGGGGAGGCCTTTCGTGGGGCCGCCTGGGAGGTCTTTCGCCACCTGCTTCCCTCTGGGGAGACCTCCCACTCGACCACAGGTGAGGGGTCAACCTCAGTGCGAGCAGTAACTGGGTTTGCCTCTGGTGAGGACCGATCCGATCCCCACGGCCGGCCCACAACAGTGGTGCCCATCCACTGCAGCCTCAAGCTGTGTAACCGAAGCCATCACAGCCTGAAGCTGAGAGCGAAGTGTCACCAACTCGGCTCCCATCCGCACACAGCTGCAGTCCCTGTCCATACTAAAGACCGTGGAAAACTAACTATGCAGATAAACGGACTATCGGCACGTGCTGCGCAACTCTACTGTAGACCCTGACGAAAACGCAGGAACTGTGTCTAATAATACGCAGATATTCAAAAACGTAACTACCGAAGCACTCAGGTGAAACTAAATAACTCGCCCCAGACCAGGAACTTGTATTTTTTTTTTCTTTATTGTGATTTCATGCCCCTGCCCCATAGGGGCAGGGGAGGGCTGTCAGCAGCACAATCCGCCGCTCTTCAGCCGAGTGACATGACAACTAAAACAAGAATAAAATAAAACATACATAAGGAGGTAAAAAAAGGGGAACATGAATCAGAGTAAGGGGAGAAAATGGAGGTAAAAATCACTGACATGTAGAAGTTCATTGGGGACAGTTAAAATAGTCACCAGAAAGTTAAAAAACACAGTTGGCGATTCTTAAAAACACAGAGAAGACACTGGATGCGCATGCACAGTTTAAAAGTTGGCCACAGTATTAAAAACACTCTGAAAACAACACACGTAAAACCCACTTGGAGCACACACGACGAAGAGTAAAACTACCAGGCGGGACCTGCCGAGGGAAAGGGTAGAGAGGATGGAAAAGGAGGGGAGAGCATGGGGCAGCTGGGGAAGCGGCGGGATGAAGAGAGGAGGGGCAACCGTGGGTGCACAAAGAGGCAGGAGACACATGGGGAGGAAGAGGAAAAGGGAAGACAGGGCAGGAGGGAGCGCAGAGACACTGAAAGAAGGCACAAGAGATGGACGGGGAGTAGGAGGGGAAATCCGCTGAGAAGGAGGGAGGGGGAGGAGAGGGAGCCCTGAGGAGGAGGCAGGATGAGGGGGTTAGAGTTGGTAGGAAGGGTAGATGTCAGGGCGAAGCTCATCATCCGGGAGTGGTAGACGGTGGAAGTTGTGTTGGGAAAGGAGATGGAGGGTGTGGAGATGGAGAGAGGGAGGGACACAACGGTAAAGGCGCGGCAACTGGTTGGGAGTGGAGAGGAAGGGAGACACCAGGGGGTGAGGGGGATCAAGGCGGCGGACAATATATAGTGTGCGGATGTGTTCAAGGAAAAGGAGAAGGTGGGGGAAGGGGATGAGGTCATAGAGGATGCGAGTGGGGGACGGAAGGCGCATGCGGAAGACGAGGCGGAGTGCATGGCGTTCGAGGATTTGGAGGGCTTTATAGAACCGGGGAGGGGCGGAAATCCAAGCGATGCTGGCATAACAAAGGATGGGGCGGATCATGGATTTGTAGGTGTGAAGGATGGTGGAAGGATGCAGACCCCACGTCCGGCCGGACAGGAGTTTCAGGAGGCGGAGGCGGTTGTGAGCCTTGTTTTGGATGGTAAGGAGATGGGGAGTCCAGGTGAGGTGGCGGTCGAGTGTGAGGCCAAGGTATTTGAGGGTAGGAGTGAGGTGGATAGGACGGCCGTAAATGGTGAGGTAGAAATCATGGAGGTGGAAGGAGCGGGTGGTGTGGCCTATGATGATCGCCTGGGTCTGGAGGGATTAACACGGAGGAACCACTGGTTGCACCAAGCGGTGAATTGGTCAAGGTAGGTTTGGAGGGTACGTTGGGACCGTTGAAGGGTAGCAGGAACTTGTAATATGTCACATAATCAGTTTAGTTTCCGACGCAAACGAAAAGGCGAGAACTGTGGCCATTAGATATTAAATTTACACGCAGAAACTCAAGAAACTAAATTGTTAAAGCACATAGATGATATAATAAAATTCGCTCCTGGTTAGGAACTCGTAAAGGTCACAAAAGCGGCTACTTCCCTGTTGCTGCATCAGTCTCGGTCGGCTACTACTGCCTGACTGTGTCGACGGCTTCTCGACCACAAAAGTGACGAGAGGCGCCACGATCGTCTGGTTGTGATAACTTTATAGGGTCGAACTCAGGTTAGCAGTTAAGACAGTCGTGATTCCGGTTCCAGCCGCCATCTTAGCTTCTGTGAACCCAGCAGACCGGGCGCTACTCGAGAGGATGATGGAACAGTTGTTTCAAGTGCCCAACCCAGGCTTCCGTACCTTTCATGTCAGTGAACGAAGTTCTCCTCGCACTCTCTCGTAATTCAGACGCTGGACCGCTTTAATTCTCCGTCCGAACAGACCTCGTAAGGCCCACCGATACCAACCGACCGCCGTGTCATCCTCTGCCGATAAGTGTCACTGTATGCTGGTAAGGAGGGGAGGGGAGGGGGCACGTGGTCAGCACACCGCTCTTCCGGCTGTTGTCAGTTTCCGTGACCGGAACCGCTACTTCTCACTGAAGCCGCTGCTCAATTGGCCTCACAAGGGCTGAGTATACCCCGCTTCAAAAAAATTGGTTCAAATGGCTCTGAGCACTATGGGACTCTGCTGAGGTCATCAGTCCCCTAGAACTTAGAACTACCTAAACCTAACTAACCTAAGGACGTCACACACATCGAGGCCCGAAGCAGGATTCGAACCTGCGACCGCAGCGGTCGCGCGGTTCCAGACTGTACCGCCTAGAACCGCTCGGCCACACCGGCCGGCCACCCCGCTTCCCAACAGCGCTTGACAGACCCAAATGGTGACCCATCCAAGTGCTAGCCAAGTCCAACGGCGCTCAGCTACTGTGATCTGATGGAAACTTGTGTTACCACTGCGGCAAGGCAGTTGGCACAGTTTTAACTCAATGCATTTCATACGCCTCCATGAATATTTGATATTCTTGTCGTGCAGGAAGAATCAATAGGACCTCGCCGTCATAAATTTATCGTTATACTCGTGCGTCAGATTACTTCGCCAATTCATTCTGTGTTATTGGAGGAACTGTACAGTAGATTTCACCAGAACAGACGCGTCTTCTCTTGTCAGTAGCTTCCTTCTGTTGTCCTGTCTCTTATGTCAATTAACCATCAACTGAATCCCTGTTAGAAGAGAATTTGTTCGGTGCCAGCCACTGTAGGGACAACAGCCGACAAGTAGGTGAATGACAAACCTCACCACTTGCAAGGAAACAAAGAAATAATCTGCAGGAGTCATTGTTTAGCCACTTCTCTTCAAATTAACCTTCATTAGTATTCACACCATCATTTACAGCAGCCAACCACCGAAGTCAAATTTCTTAATTTTATTGGCCCTAAAATTCCTCGGTTCACCATTATGGGATACTAGTTGCGGGGAACACTACGTTCTGGTAATTGGTAGCCCACAGCGAATAGGGTACAAAGTTGTGGGAAATGCGTTTTCCTGCTGTTAAATGCGGACAAATAGTTCTGAATGCTCTATTTTGTTTAGTTGCTCACGTCGTACCGAGATTACTGGTAGCCATGACGCTGGGAGCCCGTAGCCATCCTTCCTGTTCATCTTTTTAGGATGCTTAAACATTTCAATTGGCTCTCTTATTTTGCGTGTACGCATCTATAGCTGTAACGTGAATACTCGGGCTTCCTGAAACCTTATAGAGCGTGTCCCATCGGCCTTGACCACTCGAAATAACTTTTTGTCTAGAAATCAAAATAAAAAATATATGAAGCAAATATTATTTAGCTACCAAAGGGACATTAACCAGCAAGATCGCCTTTCCTGAAACTTTTCTCATTATGAAGATAAAGGCAGCAGCACGTCTTCTTTAAATAGCAATCTATATTTTGTATTCCATAATTCACTTCCTGACCTCAAGATCTATTCGAAAACGCGACGTTTCCAAACGTACCACAAAATCGACTTTGACCATCCTGTACTAACACACAGTGAAGGCAGAGCTCACGCAAGATTACTTGGCCCATGCGCTGGAGCACAGTCTCGTTCTCAGCGCTAGGCAAGTCCAGCCGTCCCTTGCCTCTCGCATATTGAACTGTGGGCTTTGTCCATTACGAACGAAGCATTCTCTGTATGCCTTGAGGGCACTGCAGGAACGAAGATATGTACACCCTAGTCGCACTGTAACTTTCTCAAACGATTTTAAAGAAACAATTCGTTGAAAGAAATTGATTGTCATACACATCATAGCCTCATTGTTCAGCTGCATGATGAACTGCCTATCATTTCGTTAACGGTAATAGTTATTGTGATATTTCTGTATTTAATAAGGTAGTGTGCTAAATTCGAGAAGTTTGCAATGAAAAACAGGGTCACAATAAGTTTGTGCTTGGTGCATGATAGATTATACATTGCTGAGTACGAAACAGAACTAACATATTGATTTTTTCTTCAAACTTGAGAAGAGATCTACATCTATTGCCAGTCTCGAGAAAATGCATTGTATATAGTGTATTCATTTCCTATCGTGTGGGCAAACGAGAAAATGGAACTGAAATATTCATAACATCCCTCACATCTCATACATAGTTCGAGATGCCGAAAGTAATTTTTGACAAATGATAGTAAGCAATAACATGCAAAACTTCCTTATCTAACTGCGACATATGAGTGATTATAGATTTTTTCAATGAAGTAATGTAATTCTTTGAAGAGCCATCGATAGCTGGTGAAATGAGAATTAGTATGGATTTGTAACAACATAAACAAAGGAATCACACTTTTGTTTCTATACACAGCGTGAGCTTTTCAGGAGCTATTGACGATACTTGTTCTCTGTTGTCTGGTTAATAGTAGACTGTTCCAGGATTCTGTCTCCATTGCAACTGCGGTAGCATGGTAATGAGGTGAAATTGTGTAAATCCTGTTGAGTTTTGGGAAAAGATGCTAAACTTAAACATGACAATAAGAGAAAGAAAAAAAAAGGAAGTACTAGAAAATAGACCGTTACCTCTGTTGCAAATTCAGTGCACTCCTGTGCCGATCATGTTTTTAAGAAAAAACGGTTGACTTGTAGAATTATTTGTTGTACTCGCATAGCCTGTTAGAGCACTGAAGAGCCAAAGAAACTGGTACACCTGCCTAATACAGTGTAGGGCCGCCCGCGAGCACACAGAAGTGCCGCAACGCGACATGGCATGGACTCGACTAATGTCTCAAGTAGTGTTGAAGGGAACTGACACCATGAATCCTGCTGGGCTGTCCACAAATACGTAAAAGTTGGACGGGGTGGAGATCTCTTCTGAACAGTGCGTTGCAAGACATCCCAGATATGCTCAATAATGTTCATTTCTGGGGAGTTTGGAGGCCAGTAGAAGTGTTTAAACTCAGAAAAATGTTCCTGGAGCCACTATGTAGCAATTCTGGACGTGTGGGGCGTCACAATGTCCTGTTGGAATTGCGTAAGTCCGTCGGAATGCACAAAGGGCATGAATACACTCCTGGAAATTGAAATAAGAACACCGTGAATTCATTGTCCCAGGAAGGGGAAACTTTATTGGCACATTCCTGGGGTCAGATACATCACATGATCACACTGACAGAGCCACAGGCACATAGACACTGGCAACAGAGCATGCACAATGTCGGCACTAGTACAGTGTATATCCACCTTTCGCAGCAATGCAGGCTGCTATTCTCCCATGGAGACGATCGTAGAGATGCTGGATGTAGTCCTGTGGAACGGCTTGCCATGCCATTTCCACCTGGCGCCTCAGTTGGACCAGCGTTCGTGCTGGACGTGCAGACCGCGTGAGACGACGCTTCATCCAGTCCCAAACATGCTCAATGGGGGACAGATCCGGAGATCTTGCTGGCCAGGGTAGTTGACTTACACCTTCTAGAGCACGTTGGGTGGCACGGGATACATGCGGACGTGCATTGTCCTGTTGGAACAGCAAGTTCCCTTGCCGGTCTAGGAATGGTAGAACGATGGGTTCGATGACGGTTTGGATGTACCGTGCACTATTCAGTGTCCCCTCGACGATCACCAGTGGTGTACGGCCAGTGTAGGAGATCGCTCCCCACACCATGATGCCGGGTGTTGGCCCTGTGTGCCTCGGTCGTATGCAGTCCTGATTGTGGCGCTCACCTGCACGGCGCCAAACACGCATACGACCATCATTGGCACCAAGGCAGAAGCGACTCTCATCGCTGAAGACGACACGTCTCCATTCGTCCCTCCATTGACGCCTGTCGCGACACCACTGGAGGCGGGCTGCACGATGTTGGGGCGTGAGTGGAAGACGGCCTAACGGTGTGCGGGACCGTAGCCCAGCTTCATGGAGACGGTTGCGAATGGTCCTCGCCGATACCCCAGGAGCAACAGTGTCCCTAATTTGCTGCGAAGTGGCGGTGCGGTCCCCTACGGCACTGCGTAGGATCCTACGGTCTTGGCGTGCATCCGTGCGTCGCTGCGGTCCGGTCCCAGGTCGACGGGCACGTGCACCTTCCGCCGACCACTGGCGACAACATCGATGTACTGTGGAGACCTCACGCCCCACGTGTTGAGCAATTCGGCGGTACGTCCACCCGGCCTCCTGCATGCCCACTATACGCCCTCGCTCAAAGTCCGTCAACTGCACATACGGTTCACGTCCACGCTATCGCGGGATGCTACCAGTGTTAAAGACTGCGATGGAGCTCCGTATGCCACGGCAAACTGGCTGACACTGACGGCGGCGGTGCACAAATGCTGCGCAGCTAGCGCCATTCGACGGCCAACACCACGGTTCCTGGTGTGTCCGCTGTGCCGTGCGTGTGATCATTGCTTGTACAGCCCTCTCGCAGTGTCCAGAGCAAGTATGGTGGGTCTGACACACCGGTGTCAATGTGTTCTTTTTTCCATTTCCAGGAGTGTAGATGGATAAATGGATGCAGGTGATCAGACAGGATACTTACGTACGTGTCACGTGCCAGAGTCTTATCTAGACGTATGGGGGGGTCCGATATGACTACAACTGCACATGCCCCACACCATTACGGAGTCTCCACCAGCTTGAACAGTCCCCTGATGACGTGCAAGGTCCATGGATTCATGAAATTGTCTCCATACCGGTACACGTCCACCCTCTCGATACAATCTGAAACGAGACTCGTCTGACCACGCAACATGTTTCCAGTCGTCAACAGTCCAATGTCGGTGATGAAGGGTCCAGGCGAACCGTAAAGTCTTGCGCCATGCAGTTATCGAGGGTATTTGAGTGAGCCTTCGGCTCCGGAAGCCCATATCGATGATGTTTCGTTGAATGGTTCGCACCCTGACACTCGTTGACGGCCCAGCACTAAAGTCTGCAGCAATTTGCGGAAGGGTTGCACTTCTGTCGCTTTGAATGCTTCTCTTCCGTCGTCGTTGGTGCTGTTGTTGCAGGGTCTTTTTCCGTTCGCAGCGATGTCGGAGATTTGACATTTTACCGGCTTCCTGATATTCATGGCACACTCTTGAATTGGTCGTTCGGGAAAATCCCCATGACGTCGCTACCTCGGAGATGCTATGTCCCGTCGCTCGTGCGCCGACTGTAACACCACATTCAAACCCTCCTAAATCTTGATAATCTGCCATTGTAGCAGCAGTAAGCGATCTGACAACTGCGCCAGACACTTGTTTCTTGTATAGGCGTTGCCGACCGCAGTGCCGTATTCTGCCTGTTTACATATCTCTGCATTTGAAAAAAAAATGGTTTAAATGGCTCTGAGCACTATGGGACTCAACTGCTGAGGTCATTAGTCCCCTAGAACTTAGAACTAGTTAAACCTAACTAACCTAAGGACATCACAAACATCCATGCCCGAGGCAGGATTCGAACCTGCGACCGTAGCGGTCTCGCGGTTCCCGACTGCAGCGCCTTTAACCGCACGGCCACTTCGGCCGGCTCTGCATTTGAACATGCATGCCCACACCAGTATCTTTGGCGCTTCAGTGTACAATTGCAGTGACACCTAGCTTATCTAATGTGTCCTACAACCTAAGCCTTGCATTTAATGTAGTGAGTGCTGCTTTAAAAATATTTGTAGACGTGTTATTTTCTACATAATAATCTCTAAAACTGTGCTTCATCTAAATCATATTTCATTAATGAAGTTGATATCTATAGCGTCTAGTCAGTCATCCTAGCTCATAAAATTGTTGTAAATCTGTAACACATCAGGTTCTACTCATATTTTGTCATTTTCTTCAAATTTTCCCTCTAATGTACACAGACATACCTTAGCAGCATCCCATTTTCCTGGACTTTCCTTTGTCTTATCATATTCCAGTTCAAAACCAATTTTTTATTTCACTATTTTGATTTATAGCTCCTTGCATTCAAAATCATGAGGACTGGTTACACAACATGTTGCTTTTGTTTCTAAAAGCCCGTATTTCATAGACATCTAAAATAACGTATCCTTGTTCTTGAGTTTTACTTACTTCATCGCTTGCTCAGTTTCCAATAAAACTTATTGCGTTATCATTGTGAATACATTTATTTATATTTTCTCTCCTGCACATTTGATACACAAAGGAAACAACAGTTTTTCATTTTAAGCGATCTTCATCCGTACTGGCAAAACTGGGTGATACAATCCTTTACATGCCAATATATTTCATAAATCCATATGATTTTTAGTATAATATCTTAGTCTATATATTTTTGTTGATGTCGCTCAGGACAATAACTGTAATATTGTACACGTGTATATAAAGACTATACATATCATTATATTTTAATTTTGTCTTAACACCATCTGCTTTGGCTCTTAATTTTGTTGTATTAGTTCAACCACCATGAAAGGCATTCTTAGATTTAAAAGCTCGACTATTTCAAGTAACTGTTTTAATTTTTTAAGTTTTTTTTATATTCTACTGAGTTAATCCTATCACACTGCTACATATCTGACAAATTATATCCAGCATTTAATATTTTTATACTTCTTGTTAATGTCATTTGATGCAAGTCATCCATCAGTTCTCTATTTTAGTTGTTAATCGCTTCAGTTTTAAAACATAATACTGATAAACAGTATTGGCTTCTTTATCAAAATCATGTATTGTCGCTCCAACTGCACTAAAATCACCACTATTAAAAGCATATTGAATACTATTATTGTTTAAACTGTTCAGTCTAGTTATAGACTCTTTGGCATAATTTCCTGTATGTTCTTTATCCAATGCAGCAGTTTTTCTATCAGATAACTACCTCGATCTGTATATAGCCCTACAAGCACTAACAGTTGTTAGATAATAGAATGGATCTATATTAGCTGTTTGCAGGAACTGTTTCCTTAGTTCTAAACAATCTCTCCTCAATATATCTACATCAGAATTACGGTATTCATAAATTTCTTTCGCCGTATTGAACTCATAATTTTCTTTAACATTATGACTATGCCTCTGTAAGTTTCATTTTCTTGTGCATTGAAAAAATATGGGAAGTAAACTTTCTTCAATTCTTTCAGATCGGACGTTTTTGGGAAGCTGCTAAGTGGCCTTTGAAAAAGTTGCTACTAACTCTGATTTTTAGACCTAACTGTTCTGTCTCCGATAACATTAAATTAGTTCCTGTGTAGATCGTATATGTGTTTGTATTGTGCTGGCCGTACCTACTGTCAACCACAAGCCAGACACATTTCGTTAGTCTTCAGTGAAATGCTGATAATTATCAGTCCACACATATATTTTATATCATGCAAATTATTATTCTTCTCAGCTATGGTAAAACAGCATCCTGGGCATTCATGTAAGCAAGTTATTATTATATTAAAGCTTTTTGTAAGCCTCATTGTTGTTATTAAATCCTAGGTAACTGTTGTGTGTTAAAAGTAGAAGTGACTGTAAATAATACTCCGGCAGATAAAAAAATGCGACACCCTCAAGGACTGTGTTGAGTAGCACCAGAGTATAATACGTGCAGAGTGAGAGGGTTTAAAGTTAGTGTTTCATTTGTGATGGCCATCGGCGATCAGACGCTCAGGAGGTCTGCCTGTGCATCCTCTGTTTTGACTATTCAGGCAGTAACTGTGCTGAGTGTAGAGGTGAACAGTGTTTGCAACATTCGTTCTAGGATGCAACCATCCCCAACGATGAGTATGTTAAACAGCTTCAGCGTTTTGAACGGGATTATATAGTAGGCTGCGAGAAGTGGTACGGAAGTATCGACGGATCGTTGCACATGTTGGGCACGATGTATCGGTGGTATGTCGCTGCTTTGCTCTATGGTCTCTGGAACATTCCGGCACCCGCAGACCAGTAGCCCAGTCAACGAAGACCAAATAAGGTCGAACAGGGGGAAAATCATGTAGTTGAAAATTTTTGTGCGGTGGTAGGAGAAAGTGTCACGAACTTCTTACTAAAAATCCCCACTGGAGGGATGTGACCGTTGGAGCGGGGGGGCAGGCGGAGGCGTTTAAGGATCGCTTTTTTATGGTCTTAAAACGCAAACCTATATTTATAGCATTTGTAGACGTAGAGAAAGCTTTTGACTATGTTGAGTGGAATTCTCCCTTTGAAATTCTCAGGGCGGCATGCGTGAAGTACAGGGAGCGGAAGGCTATTTACAACTTGTACAAAAACGAGAAGGCAACTGTAAAAGTTGTGGGACATGAATGGGAAGCAGTGCTTAAGAAGGGAGAAAGAGACACAGGGTTGTAGTCTATCCCCGATGTTATTCAACCTGTGCATTGAGCAAGCTGGAAAGGAAACAAAAGAAAAACTTGGAGTAGGAATGAAAGTCCAGGGAGAAAAAATAAAAACATTGAGGTTTGCGATGGCATTGTAATTCTGTAGAGACAGCAAAGAACGTGGAAGAGCAGTTGAACGGCATGGACAGTGTGTTGAAAGGAGGATATAAGATGAAGCTCTCCTGCGAACCTCAGGAGAGCTTCTGTAAAGTTTGGTAGGTAGGAGACGAGATACTGGCAGAAGTAAAGCTGTGAGGATCGGTCGTGAGTCGTGCTTCGGTAGCTCAGCTGGTAGAGCACTTGCCCGCGAAAGGCAAAGGTCCCGAGTTCGAGTCTCGGTCGAGCACACAGTTTTAGTCTGCCAGGAAGTTTCATATTAGCGCACACTCCGCTGCAGAGTGAAAATCTCATTCTCGAATATTTAATAATTGGTGGTGATTTCTTTGCGACGGTAGGTAAATTTATTATTAAGGGAATAGTGGGGCCACATGGAGGAGATACTAAAAACTATAATGATGAGCAGTAACGAGATTTTTCTGCCTCCACCACGTAAGGATAACAGATAGTCTTCCGCCGTAAAGGTATTTATAAATTTACATGGAGTGTTAGAGCTTCTAGATCTGTAGCATACTATGTTATTATAAATGAGAAAGCCGTCCTGTTAATAGAAGACACCTGGGTCTACAGAGGATGTGATGTTAGTATTGAACATTTTCTAGTAATACCAAAACTAAGAACCCCACTGTATAATAACAAAAGCACAGTCAAAAACAAACACGAGAAGAAGTCTGTGCGCTACAATATCCAAGCATTTGATGGCTGTACAGAAAACGTTTAGATGAAGTACTAAAACATGTACAAGAGAAAGAGAATGTTGATGAAGAGTGTAAAGGAGTAGTAAGATTAATATACATAGGTGCTGGTGAAGCTATAGTGAAAAGGATGAAGTACAAAAATGAAATGAGGCTCCAGATCCGGAACCACTAACTAGCAGACATCATAAAATGTAAGAAACTGGCCTACCTGAAATATCTACAATCAAAGAAACAAGAAGACTATATCGTGTATGAATGACACATAAATGATCAAAAGAGAGACAAGAAAAATAAAAAACGAACGCTGGGAACATTTTCCGAGTCGACGGAGACTGATGTACATAGGAAACAAACTAAAGCTTACAGGATGCGGAAACAACTTAATAAAGATGAAAGGGATATGGTTCAAATTAACCTACTTTTAGAAAATGAGTAGCTGGGTAATCTTCAGAATCTAAGGACTGGTAATAAGGAAAATGTGAAAGCTACAATTAGTGCCGAGCGTGTTAATCTCATATCAATGGATGAGCTAAAGGTTGTGTTAAAAACATCTAAAAATAGAAAATCCCCAAAGGAAGAGAACCTCGATGTGGAATTGTTTAAGTATTCTTCGGAATCATTACTCACAAAACTAGTGATTCTTGTAAATAAGTATTGGAAATACAGCTACATACCAGAGAACTGGCAAACAGCAGTTGTTATCCCATTATTTAAGAAAGGGCGATCGCAGAAAATGTGACAGCTATCGAGGTACTAGCTTTATGAACTTTGGATACAAAATACATGCGAAACTAATAGCAAATATACTTGTTTTGTAAATAAAATCTCCTTTTCCTGCTGCCACTTAATTTATTTATCCCAGATACGTTTGGCCTTCTTCTGGTTCTAAGGTATCATCAGTGGGATCTATAACGATAGAGTATTGTTAGTTTTAGATTATTAAACAGTTCACACCGCGATTTTTTATGTAAAAAAGTAATTGCTTACGATTTTATGATCTTCGTTTCCTCTCATCTGGTCTGGAGGTCGCACTATCACTTTATTACTGGCATATAAACGCAACTTTGCGTTCTGACCTTCTTCACACTGTTCACCATGTTTCTCCTTCTTTTTGTGGTGTATTATTGTTCTTTTGCCACTCAACATAACATTTTTGTCGAACACTGCTTTTCACAACGTAAATATTGCAACTCCATTACGTGTTTCCTCCACTTTGGCATGTTGACCTACTTGTTGCCAATCTAACGAAGTATATATTCCAGACTAACTTCTATTCACGATATTTATACATTGTGTGTGTATGTGAAAGAGAGAGAGCTGAAGAGTTGGTTATTTTTGTGGAGATTGGTGGTTTGAATTCTATGATGTTGTACTAGCTGTTAGCGAATGGTTGAAAGTTTTGGTGACAGTTGATTTGACTTTTCGTTTCAATATTCTGTGGTGGGGTTAATGGATAAGTGAGTGTTAAGATTTTGGGTGGTATTATTACTATATTGGATAGTTTTATTATATTGATCCTCTTTGGGTGCATTATTCTATTTCTTTATGTATTATTGTAAATAATGAATTGCTTGGCATGTGTACTTGGAAAACCCTGTTGAATGATTTCTTAGAAACATATGGAATAAAAGTTAATGAGGAAACAGCAGCTGCCATGAAGGAACATCTTAAAGCACTGACCTCTAGTTTCGGGTACTTATTATGAAATAATTTTACTAGTAAACACTTAGATTTGAAGTATTCCCTACTAAACATGTTACTGTGTTTCACCCAATTCAGAAAAGCAACGAGTAAGTTCAACCACCTCCATTTTCAAAATGATAGTTAAGCCTTCCGCACTTAGCGAACTCAAAAGAATCTGATAGTTTCACGTTAATCCCACTGATAGTTGTTTGCTTATCCAAGAGTGTTATTTAATATTGATTTCTTGTTGTAGGTATTACTTTCCAAGAATTCTTGATGGACTGTTATGGATAAGAAATCCGTTTGAAGAGGACAATCCTACAAAGTTAAAACTGTCGACATCTGCGGAAGACTCCTTGATAGAACTGTCGTGTGATTCTTCTTTGAAAACTTTATTCCAAGAATTAAGCGTAATCCCATTTTGAATAAAATTAAATGGAGAATATTGAGTGTTTGCGTACGTAGCTGAAAAGGAACCACTGGGATACGCAACTACTTGCTTATGTGAACGTGCTTTTTCTAGCCCGATTTTTTTAAGAAGCAAATATAGAAACAAACTTTGCGTGGAAAACGATTTACGACTAAAAGTAACAAGATTCAATCCAGATATAGAAAGTGTCATTAACACCAAGACTAAACAATTCCACATATCTAATTAAGTTCACCATTTAATTTGCATGAAATAAAATTCTTTTGGACCAAAATATTGTTTCCTTTATTTAATTATGTTGCCTTCACCATTTTCGAAGTTATTTCTCAGCAAAGCATTTTTTCGTACAACACATGGTTCAGTTTCAAATTACATATAATTTTTATATTACTACTAAATACCGCGTAGTGACTGTAGTGGTAGAGTGGATTGTGAAAATGTTTCCAGAAAAATGGTGGGTCGCGTTACAAAGAGGTTTGGGAACCACTGCTCTAGGTCATTCATTGTCACCCTATTCAACAACTGTACCGTTTTTGTTTTTACCTCTCCAGTAGACTGAAAATGAGTTTCCTTCAGTGCGTTCTTGCGATGGGCCAACTCGGATTTACGCTGAATCGAATTGACCGAATCGAAAGTATGTGTAAACCGAGTTCAAATCGGGTTAAGCCGAGATGGTAGTGCTGATAACCATTCAGTTCAGTTTAGTTAACCAACATGAGATTTGTGGTTTCCAATCCGTGATTACATAATCATATAGTCACTAACATGACGAATACTAAATAGGGCGCAATTTTTGGTTTTTCGGCTTGAAATTTGGAAGATAGACTTGTGCATAGATTGTTGCATAGGTTTTGGGGCTGTGGGGCAATTGTAAGGTGGCCAAATGACTGTTTACGATTATGATTGCATACCGCATTACCGGCCGATATATTGGTTGTTTTCTATTTGTAACTTTGAAAACAGACTTGGGAAACATCCGAAATTTTTGGTATAAATTTTGACAGCCATTGGTCGATCATAAGGTAGTCAAAAGGCTGTTGACGACCATGAATGCATACAGCGCTACAAGTCGCAGTTTTGGATCTATTATTTTGAATATAGACTTATGAACGATCCGAAACTTGCTGCATAGAAAGTCATAGTCATCGGACTATCTTCAGATAGCCAAACGGAGCCTCACGAGCATGAATAGACATCACACTATGGGATGCAATTATTTTTTTTATTTTCGAAAAGAGACTCATAAGAGACTCAGAATTTACTGTATCTTCGTCACGGCGGTGAGCTCCTAACTAGCGCGATTAAAAAAGAAAAAAAAAGAAACAATTGTAACTCAGCGTCGCTCGCCGTACAACTCGTTCAAGTCGAGTAAGTAAAAATCTCAAACCAAGATATCCCGTTTCATAAACCACATTGGCAGGAAAGTCTAAATTTTGGTTCGATGTCGTTTATCACGCTCATGCCTACTCGGACTGTAACTTAACATACGGTAGCCAAATCGAGTTGTTAGGAAAATTGTGATAGCTTTCAGGTCTCTTCTTAGCGTCTGCATGGTTTGCGAACCGATTTGATCGTAATTTTGTTTCTTATACGAAATCGGCGATCAAATTGAAAACGCCTTTTTTTATTGTCTGACGTTCAGGTATCTGGTGTAAAAGCAATATGTTCCACCTATTATATTTTTTTCTTACAAGCTACATATTTGACATTATATATATCTTCTAACATAGTCAATTTTTTTCATGCTGACAGTTCACAATTGGCGGTTTAGTAGCCAAACGCCTCGCCATAAGCATGAATGGCTACCGCGCTGCACGTCGCAATTTCGACTCTTTTTGACACGAAATTTTGAAAATAGTGATACAGCCGGAATTTCCTGTAATGTTTTGTCGGCGATATTAAGTTAGCCAAGCGCCTCATCATGAGTATTAATGGGTGCCACACTGCAGGCTGAAATTTAGGGCACTGATTATGTCACCCTAATATGAAAGATGTATTAGCGAGTTTTCGTCATTTAACATCTCCAAGAAACTGCTCACAGATTCGCATCACTTTTATGCTGCAAGAGGAAGATCCTCAGCTCATCTCGAAGCTCAAATAATCTTGATAGCGCCGGCCGGGCGCTTCAATCCAGAACCGCGCGACCGCTACGGTCGCAGGTTCGAATCCAGCCTCGGGCATGGATGTGTGTGATGTCCTTAGGTTAGTTAGGTTTAAGTAGTTCTAAGTTCTAGGAGACTGATAACCTCAGAAGTTAAGTCCCATAGTGCTCAGAGCCATTTGAAGTATTTGAAGCATTTTGAATCTTGATAGCACTTTCCCTCATGTCAACCAGCGTATTTCACAGTGCAGGAGAAGTGTTTTGTGCTCACTGCTCATCTCATGGTACAGTATGGCAAACAATATTGAATTTTTGGGTCTAGATTTAATGAAATTAATAAATTTCACTGCGTCATTAATGATTTTCTTTAGTCTTTCAGGCAGGCCTTTACGTACAACGGCCTCTCGGTGCAGGCTACAGTGAGTCCAGTCCACTGAACAGAAGGAGCAACTGCCCTAACTTTGGCAGTCAAACCTGAGTAAACGCCAGACATAGTACGGGCACCATCAGTCGTCAGTGCAACACATTTTATCCAATGTATTCATTTTCTACCATAAAGCCATCAAGACATTGAAAAATTAGTTTCTTTGTTGTTGTCATTTGCTAACATTTACGAAAGAGCATTTCTTCTTCTGTACTACCATCAAATTCAAAATTAACAAAAGCTAAACGTACGGCCTCGTCCGCTATATCTGTGCTCTCATGAAGCTGAAGTGAAAAGTAGTCACTTTGCTTGAAAACTGTGATCACGTTAACAATCGATCTTACACTTTGCCGTTGTGTTCGGTAGGGGTATTTCGTCAATTAGTCTTGTGTGGTTTACGCTAAATAAAACATCAGATATTATTATGGCCGCTGATAAAGTAATATCGTCTCCCACGGTGTGAGCTGCCCTCTTTTTGGCTGTCAGTAATGACAGTCTATATGAAGCTATTGTGACTTGCTTATTTTGTTCTCCAGAAGTCGATTTTGTCATAACTGATTTTGCCTTTAAAAATTCTCGTTTTTTGTTTTGGAAAAAAATCAATTGACTTACTTACGTATTCTGGATGTTTCTTTCATAAATGTCTTTTCAGTTTTTAGAGTTTCATACTCTCGTAGCAAGTACTTCAAAGAACACAACACACTGAGGAAGTGCTCTTGATCTGTGCCAGAAAACACAAACCCATAATTCAAATAATCATAATTGTATTTACGAAAGCAAAATCTTGCCTTCTTCTGGAAGCAGTTCAGTTCACTAACTTCACTACCACAGTCACGTTTAGGTGCATTACATTATGCACTCGTACAGGATGTGGAAGGCTCGTCGTAAACATATGAAGTCTATCTTTTACGGCACGATCCTATTATAATCCACGCGTCCGTAGTGAAATAAAATGAAGCAAGCCGCCACAATAAACACATGCACACACTATACCAACAAACAAAGCACGCTCTCCCAGTCATGTGTCACATTGTCGCAAGAGGAAGGGAAAGCGGTGTTGCATTGTCGCAATTACCGATGAGTCTTGCACCTGCCCTTGTCTCGTTTCGCCCAGAGCACTTTATTAAGTCACAATAGTTTCTTGCTTAGAATGATTTTGTATATAACTATTCAGATTATAAAACTTTGCTCTTGAAATAAGATTTGATATTTTCAGTTTGTAAGATATTTTACTTAGTTATTTTAAAAATCGCCCGGCGACCCAGCTGAATAGGTCTCGCGACCCACTACTGGGTCGCGACCCACAGTTTGGGAAGCACTGACCTAGGGCTCTGCTTTGAACAATGGAAGATCCGTATGCAGTGATGTATACACAGGGGAGGGGAGTACGTTTAAGGGAATAAAAGTTAGTTGCAACTCGTTTGCAATAAATCACATTTCTGTCTCCAGCCTCGTTATTTAATTGCCACACCTCGTATATGATGTTCTCTTCAGAATTTTACTAAAAGTTCTGCGGGGTTTTTAGAGACTGGCAATATGTACAGTCACCAAATTTTAGTTTTAATTATTCAGCTACAGCTTTTAAGTCTCTCCTCCTTTTTATTAAACCAACTCGTGTTCCGCATTGTAGTAGGGAATCTGAGTTGATGGTTAAGACAGCATGGAGAGCGAAATTACACTCAAGGTACACGTGCCTCATTGAAAAGGCTTTTGACTGTAAGCCTAATGATACGAGCCCTATCTACAACTCCAATAACTCTGATCATAATTCCCACCAAAATACTATCATTAATGTGGTGAGGTTTAAATGAGGTTCATACTGGTTTGACAGCACTCAATTTATTATACTTTAAACACAAGCAAGATGAGTTTAATCACACACGCTCTGCATCCACATTCATTGACACAATACCTTCTGAATCGAGTTTGCCGTAGCTGGTAAGTTCTTTGCGGTCGACTTTAACTTTGGTCATTCCCCGATTTTTTAACTAACTTCGTTTCTATAATTAACAACTTTTATATCCGAGTGCGCGCAACCGTTCTAGGACAAAGGAGCCTCCCCCATTTGCGGCGCTAACTCGCTGCATCGCTGGATCAAAGAAGCGTAAGGGTAGATTCTATCTGTCCGGTACAGGATCAATATACGCACCTTTACATCCCCTCATTAAATGATTCCAAAATCCGCGAGGACTGAAGGATTTTCGGAAATATAAAAAAAAAGTTCCCCCATTTAAGGAAAAGAAGAAGCAGAATCAAAAAACAAAATTGCCAAAAATGTGATGGACGTACTCCAGAAATAGAAATCTAATCACGGATTTATAATGGCTCCCTTCTATTCACATTAATCACCTGAATGCCACTAATTTAAAAGCACACACACAGCATTCAATCACCCCTATGAACCTATAATTCTTACAGTTTGCTTGCACATGACATAAATCGTTTAAGCAAAATCACAACATTTCACAATCTTGTCTAGTTTTAGTCTATTTCCGTATGTCTTGGAATATTATTTTCAAAACTGAAGAAAAATAGTACATTGAACATAGATAGGGGAAGGGTGGGGGGGTAGGGTGGGGGAGGAATATGTCAAGATTCAAAATTCAAATCCAGACATCAACGAAATTAGCAAAGCTTACACATTGCTCACATTTTGCTTTACATGCTGCCTTATTTAATGTAACAATTTGGAAAGTAACTAAACATAAACGACAAATTTTGACAGTATGAGAATTTTTGAAAAACTCAATTTTCATGGAAGAGAATACAAGAAACAGATACCAATGATAACATGCATTTTTTAGGACGTCCTTTCACTGAAAAACTTTACACGCAGGGAGACACAACTGGGTAGAAAGAGGGCCACTTATGTGCAACACCTAACCATTGTGAGGCACCGCCAAGTCGCTCTCCCTGAATGCTACCAATGCTTTGGCAGTGCACTGCATCATTGCAGTGATGAGAGTCGGGGTACAAGGCTGGCACAAGCGCGATTTGTTACTGTGGGTTGCCTGTATCAGGGGCAAGTATGCACTCAGGGGCAAATCTATTGTTCTCTTTTGATTGACAGGTTATTGTCCTCTGCAGAAAATCCATCCTTTTGATTGACAGGTAAGGACCCCCTGGGGATATTCCTTACTTTTGATTGACAGGTCCTTAACCTGTTGTCCTCCCACCCTCCTCCTCACAATCCCTCAGGATATCTTTAACCCTCCCCCCTCCCCCTTGCTGATACAGATACACTTTCGGGCCTGAGTTGTTCAAATAGCCTCCTCTCACTCTTATTAGTTTGATTGACTACTTCATTAAATTGATCAATTAATTAACCCCTCCACCTCTGGTACTGCCAAACCCTCCCTTCCACTCTCCCCTCCCAATACCTGGAAATTGGCGGCTCTGTGGTGGAGAGGAAGGATCACATGACAGGAAATTCAGTTACAAACCAACAATTCCGTTTGAAAGGCTTGGATCTCTCTTGTTCATCACTCTCTGCTGTATGAAAAGATTCAGGCCTTGTAAAATACATCGAAAAGAAACAATTAAACTGATTACTTCTCTTCTTATCCCAATCAAGCAAGGAATACCATCATGAAACACCCATCACATGTAGTTATACTGTTAAAAATGTTTTGACTGTGAAGCATGCACTGTCCGCCATCCCCTGTCCACTAGACCACACCCAATGCTGGCTCACACCACTGCACATACAGCTCACTCAGGCTTCTGCAAAGCAATGTGCAACACACCTGACCATTCAGGCCCAGCAACTGACAGTGGCCTCTCGATCAAAAGGAAGGATTATTCCCAGGGGACCACTACCTGTCAATCAAAAGGATGTATTATCCCCAGGGGTCATAACCTGTCAGTCAAAAGAGAACAACACACACACCCCTGAGTGCATACTTGCCCCTAATGTAGGCAACCCGCACTGACAAACTGCTCTCGTGCTGGCCTTGTCTGCCTACTGGCGAGGCAGCACGCTGCCACTTGTACCTGATACCCCAACTGATCGGGTTCATCCACCGCTCCCCGCTGCTAGGCTTCCGGCTGCCGGCTCGAAGTCTCCCCTTTCCACTGTTCTCCTCCAGGCACTGTCCAAAGCTCTGAATCTTGTTGTAAGGTTCACACACAACAAGGCCAATGTATGAGAGAAGCTTGACTCTGAATGGTGGTCGCCAGTGCATTGGCGTTCGGCTTCTCATCCTCACAAAATGAAGGACCTGAGGCCAAAGGATTCGGCCATGTTGAATCACAACTGGCTTTGATAACTTGCTGACGTTGCTCCCGTTTTTTTATTATTGTCAAGTAGCGCATTATATACACTTTCACCGGCCGATATTTTGAATTGAGAAGAAGATTTGGCATTCATCGTATATGCAGCATTTATTTTACTGCTAGAAGCTCATCATCAGAGAAAGCAGGAGAAGAAACGGCGGTAGTGGACGATCCCTCTTTTAAAAACTAGTGATCAGTGTGGTGAGACAAAATTAATGAGTACCTTAAATATGAAATGGAATATGGGCTATTTCATTTTTTTTCCGAATGAAAGCTACAGGTGATGAATTGTTATTGAACTGTCTAGGTCCTAAAATTTCCAAACATGGCACCTCTTTCAGGAGAGCTGTACCTGTAGCACAAAATTAATGGTCTTTATCGTTCATGGCGAAAAGGTACCAACAAAGACACGATTTTCTTTTTCATATATTGCACATTTCTTTTTAATTGTTCTTGTCTTTCCTTCCACCTGTCTAATCTTTTCAATTCGTTTTTATAATCGCAGTTCGTAGAGGCCCTTAAACATGCCTGTTGGCGATAAATCTGTATCAGCTTCAATGCTCTCTTCATATTCCACCCCATGCTCCAGTATTTTTAAACACCACAGATACACACCGTTGGCGAGAGTAGGCAATGTCTGCAGAAGAAATGGTGCTCCCTCTCCTAGCCAGCTGACGGCATGAAACAAGTGCATCATTCCAGGCGTACTGTCAGCGCTCGCTAGTTGCTTTTTCATGGCTGCTAGTATCAGCTGCACGACATAACCCGTGTCGCAAGTGCTTGGCCCACATATTCCACACACCACTTTGCTGACATGCGCCACCTGATTCAGTTACTGCGTACATAGCACTTTAATTTTAACACACGCCAAAAACGTATTCGCAACACTAGGAAATGAGCTTCGTGTATTTCTGGAAGATGCGGAAAATTCTGAAGTGACTGATGTTCTACGCCTCTCTGAATGCCACGTAACCACGGAGAAATAAGAAGTGAAATATCAGGGATTAGAGACTAGCACAAGGGGAAAGGATGGGTAACAACACCTATAAAAGTTGGAGATCAAGTCAAAAATATTGAAATAAATAGTTTTTGTGTTGATCAGAACCTGGAAGCATGCGCTTCTGAGTTGTTACTGTAGAGTACTTGTCCGATAATTAACAGTCTACAGATCTTCTATAGAAAACTTTCACGTATTTCTGAGAAATCTATATGCATTATTGAGCTATCTGTCAAACAAGAAGAAACAGTTAGTAGTTTGCGGAGATTTCAACGTTGATTTGTTGAAAGATACTGACAGAAAAAATTAAACAGAATCATTATTTGGGCGTTTCAGTCTATGAGGGGCGTTCAATAAATAATACAACACATTTTCTCCTCGGCCAAATTCAGTTGGAAAAATACGAAATCTGTCGTGGGACATCGTTGAATATTCCTGCTTCAGGCCGTACAGTTTCATGAAGTTCCCATAGATAACGGCAATCTGTAGCCTTCAAACTTGCATCTGCAGTGAAGGTACGTTTCTAGCAGAGAGCTGTCATTGAGTATCTTTCGGCAAAAAACCAGAGCATCGCAGAGATTCATATTCGCTTGCATAATGTCTACGGAGACCTGGCAGTGAACAAAAGCACGGGGAGTCGTTGGGCGGGGCGTCTGTCATCACGGCTACAAGTGAAACGTCCCCATTTTGATCATTTATACATGACTGTGCTTGTACTGACACACAATATTTTGTTAGCGCAACGCAATCTGACTTTCAAAATTCCCTACAAAAGAATGGCCCTGACTAACATTAAACTATACCTTTCACAAATCACTTACCTCACAAAAACCTTCGCTGCTCAAGCTACTGCAATACAGCGAGTGCCACTACTGCCAGCTAAATAAAAGATTCTAACTACGGAAGGCACTAACTACTGATAGGGATAGTTAGCAAATGAAAGATATTAATAGAGAACAAACAATGTATTTACCTTGATATCATCATATATAAATATAGCAGTTCATGACAAATTACAAAACTCCGCCATCTCTCTCCCCACATCCACCACTGCTGGCGGCTCACCTCCAACTGCGCAACGCTACGCGCTGTTCACATCCAGCTGCTGCTGCCCAACACTACAATGGCAGACAACAATGCAAACTAGCCACAGACTGCACACAGCACAGCCAGTGATTTTCATATTGAGCGCTACGTAACGTTGCCAATAAGAAAACATAAACAGCCTACTTACACAGAGAAAACATAAACAGTCTACTTACATAGCCCCCATGCTCCCCACAAAAAATTTTTTTACAAATGGTGTTGGGCACTGGCCAATACAGATTTGAAAAAAATTTTTTCACAATTACAATAACAAAGAAATCAAATGCACACACTTATTGATACAATGTTGGTCAAAAGCTCAAATTTTCTCACAGTCCATAAAGACAGTCCTGATCATTCATCACAGTAAAACTGCAGAGTTTTTCTCAAAGTCTGAGCAGTAAAAGAAAATGCACACAGAAGTAGTGGATTTCCATGCAGTCTTGAAGAAGTAGTGTTGTCCTTCCAACGGAAAGACAGTGCTGACTCGACATGCAGACAGGTAATGGGCCACAACAGAGTAAACCCACAGCAGAGTCAGTCGACGTTTTGAAGAATATTGGTAGTTAGGTCATCACAGAGCAGACCCACTGTAGTCCTGGTAGAAATTACGGTACTGGTGGGCCACCAGAGGTGCAGACCCACTGCAGTCCTTGTAGCAATTGGTGGGCCATCAAAGATGCAGACCCACTGTAGTCCTTGTAGAGATAATGGTATTGGTGGGCCACCAGAGGTGCAGACCCACTGTAGTCCTTGTAGAAATGTCCAGCAGCCATCTGTTGCGATTGTGCAGGTGCACATTCACCATCGAAGAGTCTTACGGAGAATATAGCAAGTCCATAAACCACCACTTGTGCACTCACAAAGTTTTTGGAATTGTCCTTAGAACCAGCAATGCTGTTATCCAGTCCCTTGCTGAATTAGTAACACACGTGCTAACACTCACAGTCCCAACTTCTCACATATTATCCATATACTATGACCAACAGAAACGTGTGCAGTGAAATGTAACTTACAAGTTAATAATAAGATGAACTGGTGTCAATTACAATTTTATAACATGAGAATACAATTACAAAGGTACAAAATACATCATTAAAAACATAACAATACAGATAACATTTGTAGTACAAGCTTTACAAAAGAATAGAAATAGACATATACATCAGTGTTACAGGAATTATGACATAAGTACATAGATAAAAGATCAGAATAACTTTCGAAACATCAACTTCACACATGAGCATTAACACAAAAGAGAGTAAATAATGTCTAAACATCTTTACAAAGTAAATAACACATTATTAATGCCAATTGTATTTGAGGATAACAGTATTCCTCATCATAGTGAATGTAACTTAGTATTAGAAGAGAAAAAAATTCTATGAAACAGTACACAGAGACAGGAAGAAAACAAATACACAAGGGTACACAAACATATAGTGGGATAACACCAATAGGAAAGGACAGGGTTCGTTTTCAGTGTAACATGTGGTACTGCAGTCCAACCCAAAACTTCATATATCTTTCCTCTTATTTCATCCTTTGTTTCCACCAAAAAAATCCTACCCAAGCATGCTTTCTGTATTTATTTCACATATTTCTTACCTCATTATTTATTTCCAAGAAAATCCTACCTATACCTGCTTTCTGTACGTTTTTCGTATAGATTCTCAATGCATTTCTTCCAATTCATCGCAACTCATTCTCTTCTATAGACTACCCCCTCTTAAGCTAACTTAAATCTACTGAGCTCAGATGCTAAACTAAGGGACGAGGCAATGCAGCAGCACAAAACAATTAATACAAACAGCAATGAAAAGAATGCAAAATGGCAAAGCCAGCAGCAGTAAATGTAATAACTTATATCTAAACATGACAAACGCACAAGCAGAAAAAATAGTACACTAAAGACAACATCACAGATAAGGGAAATGTATATTCACATCTTAATATCTATGTAATTAAAGTGGTGCACCACAACAACTGATTGTAAAAAGAAATATTACCATGCACTTGAAAAGAAAATTATGTGTTACTGTTACTAGTTCCTTCTTATTGTTCTTTCCTTTCCAAGTGCTCCTTTTTTAAAGAATGTGGATCATAAAATAATTATTTAATAGATCTGTTGACAGAAAGTGTTCACATTAGCAAATGCATTTCATTTTATAAAAGCAATGCTGCAACACAGCTGGAAACCAGATATCAAATGAAATAAGCAACTATGCAAACCAAAGCATAAAAACATCATTCAATAGTCATGTGGCATTTCGTAAGTCAGTAGCTCTCAACTCTCATAGAAAGACACTTGTCATAATCAGGTGTGCAGATGTAAAAATATTTCTTGTCATTTTAGTAGGCATTTCAGTAAATATCGTAAATTAAGAGCTAGTGTAATCATATGTTTTCAAGTTCGACCGTGTCGTTTTTGCGATGCTTTCTACAAAGGAATGTCAGAAGCGAGGTTAATGGCGTCTTTTTTTATTTTTTTTTCTACCTGTGCCGCTGAAAAGGGCTCGCAATAATGGCTTTTCCTCCAGGCAACTGGCACACCTAGCCGCTCGCAACGCATTACGTCACGGTCACTTACCTTTCTTACCGACATATTTACGACAGCAGTTTCCGCTACAGTGACAGTCTCATATAAACATTTCACAGGTCGAAAATTTGCGTAACAAATGTGTAGAAAAAAAATCCTGTAAATATAACAGTGTTCAAAAAATTTTCGCCAGCATTGTGATACATTCACGCATATACACACATTTCATAACTCTTAAAGTACGATTCTTGGTTTCCAACATCCTTTTTCACAAGTCAAAGTCCCACTACTCATTACTCCTTACCTTATTACACATATATATATTCGTCGACACGTCAATCTTGCGACGACACTTCAATATTTCATCATAATTGCATCAGCTTATTGATCATAAACATACCTCAACAGCATAATACACATCGTCGTCGTAAAAATATCATAACACCTCAGTCAAATCTCAAAAACGTCGTAGATTTCTGCAATAATTTCAAAACCTAAAAAAAATTCTCTGCTCATGTCAAAAGTGTCATCTGCCTCAAACGTACTTTAAAAATCATGATCCCATAGCAAATATATCATTCAAAGCTCTCATAGTATCACAATGGTTCCAAAAAAATATGAACAGTTCACTAAGTACAGACAAAATACAATTTCGTAAGTGTGAAGTTATCCAACGGTATAATTACGTAAACATCTGTCACTGATGTAGTAAAAAAAAGTTTGTCTCTCTCAGTTAAGTGATCAGATAGCTGTGTAATTATGTGTTAGAGAAATATGGTACCGATGTGTAAAGTTGTGTAAGCAAATACCATATTAGCTAGGGCTCCTTGTGGTTGCCACACACATGGTACACAAAGTAAGAGTGTACCCCCCTGAGGATTAATGTAATTATACCCTCAGGTGTTATAGATTATTGCAATGGAATGAAATGTATCACAAAAAACCTTCTTTGTAATTCAAAAATCTTTAAAAATAAATGTTTTAAGTACAAAATTAATCACTCAAATACGTGTCCTGTAGCGCTAAATATGCGTCTTGTTGCAACATAATCTGTGTGGAAGTGTCGTAGTTATCGTCCTCCGAAAGCTAAGTTCTGCAGAAGTCAATGTACTTACCTCATAATACACAAAAGTGAAATGCTTTGCGTATAAATGTCTTAGTTATTACGCTTATTGCCATGATGACGAAAGTACTGTACTGTAATGTATTGTTGTGCTACGGAAAAGGCAGTCTCATTGTAGCTATACTACAAAAGTTACTACTAAAACCTGTTTTACTTTCCAGAATAAAACAGAAAACTGTGCAGATATAAAACAGAAACACTGCAAAAGCAACATTGTAAATTTTCACTCATTAGTAGCGTCGTGATAAAACCGTGTAGTTGTCACATAAACTAACCACTGTGTCGTCTGGTATCTCACAGAAAGTACTTTAAACCCAGAATGTATTTTCAAGTAAACCAAAATGTTGCATTAAAATCTCATTAGCAGTACTGGTAAATGTTCTAAGTATGTAAGCCTTATAGTCGTTCCATAATCGTGCAACTAACAAGCAAGAATGTACACACACAATAACACTGGGTCGTCTCTTCACAATAACAATGCATTCGTAATTTCTGTTTAAAAATGTTCCCTAGGTTCTTGATCGGATATTTAACTTCAAACATTGTTGCATGTTAACAGATTCTAAGTCTGACAAGCATACTAGTAATGTAAAGTGAAAAGTTTTATGGCAATGACAAAGTTAAAAAGCAGATTATCTCTCAATAAATGGTTTTACATGTGAAATGTGGTGTAAACCTTTACTCTTCCTAGTACGCAGAGTTTCAGCTTCAACGCAATTATCATGCGGTATGCGTCGTTAAACAATACTGGAATTGTTCTTAAGGTTAGCGTCTTATGTTATTTTTCTCGGAGCCGGCGGGCGCACGCGGCTGCCTGCTGTGCGAGTCATTGTCTGTCTCTTTGTTGGCGCGCGTTGTTATTGGGATTAGGAGACCTAACTTCTACGAATTCGCCTTGCCAAGAGGGCCCAGCTCTGTTAGAATCCCGCCAGTTCTGATGAAATTCACGTCTGTCGTTTTGTCGGTAGTTTACATAGTTTCTTGTTTGTCGGTCATGTGGTGGAGAATTTCTCCCTGAGTCGTAACTGCGCGCTGGACCGTTGCGTCTAAAGTTATTCTGTCTCCCTTGATAATAATTATTTTGGTTCCCATATTGTCTGTTTCTCTGATTGTCTCTGTCGTATTCATTACTATGGAAATGCGATCTTTCTCTGTAACTATTATTACTCTGCCAGTGGTTGTCATGTGGGTGGTGTCTGTTTTGGTCACGATTTGCGTTGTAAGAATAGCCTTGTCGTGTCCACTTATTGATTCTGTCGTCACGAAATTGTGATGTATGTGACCTGTAGTGATTGTTTTCCTGTTTTCGCATCTGGCGACTGTCTGTGTCAATTTCTAATTCTTGTAAGAGTCCCTGAAATGCTTCAATGTCGTCTTTGCAACGTCCTGCCAAAATAATATGTCGTAAATGTTCAGGCAATTTGAGTAAACAAATGCGGATGAGTTCTGAGGGGCTGTATGGGTTTGAAAGATACTGATTCTTATGCAACATGTCTTCAAAATACTTCACAAGACTGGAAAATTCAGATTGTTCGAAATGTTTCATCATTATGATGCCATGTTTTACTCGGTCTTGTGTGGCTTGAGACCAATATGCTGAGAGGAAGGCATGGTAAAACTCTCCTTCACTGTGGCAATCGTGAATTACCGATCGCATTCTTACAGCTGGTTCATTCTCCAAGTAGCCACACATAAATTCTAATCTGTGTTCTAACGACCAGTTGGGAGGAAAACAATGAGAGAATTGATGGAGCCATGCTTGTGGATGAATGTCGTTGCCAGAATTCTTAAATGTTTTGAATTTACGTGTAGTAATGAACAGCTTATAGTCAAAATCGTCATGTCGGCGAGTCGCATGTCGGTCATTGTTACTTCGTTTCGGCGGTTCCATCTCAAAATCCAATGCGCCTTGCCAATTTCTTTCATAATTTCCGAAGTGTCCTGTGTTATTATTTTGTGGTTGTTCCGTATTTCTATGTCCCTCTTCCCGTACTGGAGCGCGAGTGTCCTCTGAAATACGTAATTCTTGTATTACCTGTGTCAGCTGATCTTGTACTTCCCGGATTTCTCTTTTGTACTGTGTATTGATTTGATTTTGATTCTGTTTGAATTTTCTTATTTGTTCATACTCTTCTGTGTCAGTGAAGGCTACGGGTCTTGTGTCATTCAGATCATCATCTACCTTTGTAGATAAGTTAGTGACCTGATCCGAAAGTTCAGCTACTTTCTCCGATAGTGTACTTATTTCCTCCATGTGTCTTTCTGAACCAATTTTCAGGGTATCTACTGTGTCCTTTAAGTTTTCCTGAGTTCTTGCAAGTTGCGTAACCGAATCGGTAGATGCAACTGAGTCAATTTTAGCTTGCAAGGTCTCATGATTTTCATGAACAATGGTTTGCAGTTCTTTTATGGCTGCTTCGTGATTCTGTAATACATTTTCATGACGCGAAAAAATAGGTTGGAAATGCTCACAAATTTGTGTTTTTACGTCATTACAGACCTTTTGACATTTCGATTCGATGTTATGTAACTCAGTGGTTAAATCTTCACGTGTTTGTTCAAGTGTAGTGTCTAACTTTTGAAGATTTTGTTCCATTGTGTCTAACTTTTTGAGATTTTGTTCCACTGTGTCTAACTTTTTGAGATTTTGTTCCACTGTGTCTAACTTTTTGAGATTTTGTTCCACTGTGTCTAACTTTTTAAGATTTTGTCCCATTTGTCTCTGATTTTGTTCCATTTGTTGCATTAATTGCAATAGTAATGTATTAGTGTCTGGAATCTGTTTCTCTACACTTTTCGGCAGTGCATTTGCACCGGCAACATTCACATTTTGACAAGCAGAAAATGCGTCTTGACTTATTTGAGAAAATGGTGATAACCCAAAACCTGAATCTACAGTATTTGCGAAATTGTGTCCTGTCGTTTCGGATTCCTGAGGCGAGCTGTTGCCGACCGATCGATCGATAATGCTTCCCTGTTCACTACCTGTTTCACTGTCTACACCATTGTTTGCAGCCCGCTCCATTTCCCTATGCACAATTACCAAATTACTACTTTGAACATCAGTTAATTCATTACTCGGTGGCGCTAACACACTGCTTTCATTGTCACTGTCATTTCTCAGTTTACTTTGGAGCCTAGTATTACGTTTTTCACACGCCATTATTGTCACAATATTTCACACGACAACACAGAAAAGCACAATTTGAAGAGCAAAAATAAGAGAACACATTAACATAACACTGAAAATAATATCTAGTTAATTGCAGCTGCGAAATACTTGGTGCAAATCTACATGCATGCCACAACTCTTTTACTGTACAACAATGAAAGACTGCAACTACAAAGGAGATTTTCTCTACAATTACGCGCTAGCAATAAACAAAATCTACACTAATTACACAAACTACAACAAAAAATCAGAAGATTCCAGTGAGGTATCCTCGGCTAAGGGTCGACATATGAAACGTCCCCATTTTGATCATTTATACATGACTGTGCTTGTACTGACACACAATATTTTGTTAGCGCAACGCAATCTGACTTTCAAAATTCCCTACAAAAGAATGGCCCTGACTAACATTAAACTATACCTTTCACAAATCACTTACCTCACAAAAATCTTCGCTGCTCAAGCTACTGCAATACAGCGAGTGCCACTACTGCCAGCTAAATAAAAGATTCTAACTACGGAAGGCACTAACTACTGATAGGGATAGTTAGCAAATGAAAGATATTAATAGAGAACAAACAATGTATTTACCTTGATATCATCATATATAAATATAGCAGTTCATGACAAATTACAAAACTCCGCCATCTCACTCCCCACATCCACCACTGCTGGCGGCTCACCTCCAACTGCGCAACGCTACGCGCTGTTCACATCCAGCTGCCGCTGCCCAACACTACAATGGCAGACAACAATGCAAACTAGCCACAGACTGCACACAGCACAGCCAGTGATTTTCATATTGAGCGCTACGTAACGTTGCCAATAAGAAAACATAAACAGCCTACTTACACAGAGAAAACATAAACAGCCTACTTACATAGAGAAAACATAAACAGCCTTATTTACATAGAGAAAACATAAACAGCCTACTTACACAAGGCCGCGCAGAGCTGTCCGATTTCCCGCGTGGCGGCCGGCCGCACACCGATGTCTTACCTATGATCTTTTGTTACCTATGATTCGAGGTGATCGAGGGATCACAATCAAACACCTCCCTGCTCAAATGGACGTCTCTATTGGTGGTACTGACATACTCGTCCACCAATTGCGAACTCAAAGGTGTCTGCCCGCTGAGTTCCTTGCCGCTTATCGAAGGACGATAAAGAGCAACGAAGGACCGTCTGTGCGGTATTGTTCGCGCGTTACGAGGCTGATCGTGGCAATTTCTTTGTTGAACCTCTTCACAGAGGATGAAACATGGGTTCGTCTCTTCTAATCCGAAACAAAACAGCAATACATGGAGAGGCGCTTGTAATATCCACGCCTATATTTTATTCAAAATGATATTCACGACAGCATTGTATGTGGAATGTGACTGAACTTTGATCCTATTCTCGTGATACTGATAAAAGGGACTTCGTCGTTAATAAAATAATAAATAATTATTGTCAACGACATAATTTGATATTTTGTAAAAAATTATATCTCGGACAATTTCCATGTAAAAGGATAATGAAAACTATATTAGAACAAATAAGCCCTCGGTCACAAATATTAAGTCAAAATTGACCAGGTTTCGACACTACTATGAGCGTCGTCTTTAGAATTAAACTAACTGTCCTAAAATAGTTTTGTTGCAACCCTTGTTCACTCAGGTACGAGCAGCCCTCAGCGGCTCGCCATCTTAACTTATTTACAACTATTCATGACGTCGCCTTTCCGGCTTAGATTTTTTAATATGTGACTTGTAAGTACTGCATCTCTTTCCAGTCAGTACACACTTTAATTTATTAATGTCTTATATACCTATTATGTTTTAGAACAGTTAGTTTAATTCTGAAGACGACGCTCATAGTAGCGTCGAAACCTGGTCAATTTTGACTTAATATTTATGACCGAGGGCTTATTTGTTATAAAATAATTCTCACACTGTCACTGAACCTTAGCAGCTATGTTCAAAGTTTTAAGATAATAAAAATCTCAATCTTTCGTTATCTATGATTTTTGTAGAAAAATCTCTCTTCTTGTTCGAACTGTTATACTGATAGGATGTGATTGATGTCTCGTAACACAGAGGCCAGTAAAAACCTACACTAAAGTATTGTTAAGTTACTAACTGATATTTGAAAATAGAATTTCCGTATTGTTTAAATGAATCTTCTTTTTTTGGAATTTTATTTCATTGTAATTCTCGTCCTATATAAATGTTAAGTTTCCTGTTCAGCTACCAAAGAGCGCAGGCGTTGGCGCTATTGATCTACAGTGCAGTTTATTGGTAATTAGTGAATATTAATGAGTAATGAAACATGGAGAAATATTTTCGAATGTTAATGCATATAGTGAAGATGAGAAAAGATTTAATGTATATTACTTATTACGAGCAAAATACAGCCTGAAGCAGAATCGATAAGTGATTGTCTTATGTTAGCCGGCATCATTGTGAAGTATTGCAGAGGCGGTTTTAAACCGATATTCTACACAGACTTAAATGTTGTTGGTTATAATTGCAATAATAATTATGTTCTAGTGGCCCAGGACCCATGATTATATACCCACGGCTGCGTAGCGCGGAGTGTCCGGAGCCTTTTGGTCCCATGACGTGATTATGCCTCAATTCATATATTTAATTATTAGCATCATTTACTGTAAGTGTATTTCGTTATACTTCGCAATTTGTGGTCTAGTGGTTAACGTCGGTATCTCTAGATCTTGGGGTCCCGGTTTGGATTCACGGCCGGATCGGAGATTTTCTTCGCTCCGCGACCGGCGATTTGCGTTAATCAGCTCATCTTCATCACGAAGACGGGCTAGTCGCCGAAGTTTCGTCAGACAGAACGAGGTGCACCAGGC
Organism: Schistocerca piceifrons; assembly: GCF_021461385.2. NCBI lineage: Eukaryota > Metazoa > Arthropoda > Insecta > Orthoptera > Acrididae > Schistocerca > Schistocerca piceifrons. The sequence continues at coordinate 107,553,190 of NC_060139.1, forward strand.
GGACAAACAGCCCCAGGTGGGACCTCGCAGCCAATAACGCCGTACATCTATTTCAACTCGTTGCAAACTAAATGAACAGATTCCACTTAAATAGTCCCTCCACTCCATTCAGAGCGACCTTCGTGGAACGGGGTGCGATATTACACCTGGTGGTGCCTTCACCTGCGACTGCAGCTTAAACTGTGTGTGAAGCGAGCGAACTGCCGGCCGGCGCTTTGAAGCTGTCCACCCGTCCGCGACGCACCCGCCTGCACGCTGCGGCCACAGAGGCGCACGTCCGGCGCACAGAGGAACAGAAGAACAGCGGACATGCGCAGGGGGCGGGCTGTTGCCCCCGGCGCCCACGTGCCGACAACACGTGTCGCTAATTTGGCCTTCTCCCGAGCGCCGCCAAACAAGGCACCCACAATGCATTCAAATTAAACACATTTTCTCTTTTATTTGCGAGGTACGTCTGTGAAACCTTCTGTTATAGCCCGTGTTCCTCAACAGACGGCGCATTCACATTTCTATGACTGCTTGTGCATTTCTTTGTTAGCGCTCTCTAGCCAGTTATTACTCACAGAACGACGTGTGCAACCACTAAGTTCGTGGTATTACCGTGTGCTGTTGGTACGTACTGACAGGCTACCTCAAGTGTTTATACAGGGTGTTACAAAAAGGTACGGCCAAACTTTCAGGAAACATTCCTCACGCACAAAGAAAGAAAGTATGTTATGTGGACATGTGTCCGGAAACGCTTACTTTCTATGTTACAGCTCATTTTATTACTTCTCTTCAAATCACATTAATCATGGAATGGAAGCACACAGCAACAGAACGTACCAGCGTGACTTCAAACACTTTGTTACAGGAAACGTTCAAAATGTCCTCCGTTAGCGAGGATACATGCATCCACCCTCCGTCGCATGGAATCACTGATGCGCTGATGCAGCCCTGGAGAATGGTGTATTGTATCACAGCCGTCCACAATACGAACACGAAGAGTCTCTACATTTGGTACCGGGGTTGCGTAGACAAGAGCTTTCAAATGCCCCCATAAATGAAAGTCAAGAGGGTTGAGGTCAGGAGAGCGTGGAGGCCATGGAATTGGTCCGCCTCTACCAATCCATCGGTCACCGAATCTGTTGTTGAGAAGCGTACGAACACTTCGACTGAAATGTGCAGGAGCTCCATCGTGCATGAACCACATGTTGTGTCGTACTTGTAAAGGCACATGTTCTAGCAGCACAGGTAGAGTATCCCGTATGAAATCATGATAACGCGCTCCATTGAGCGTAGGTGGAAGAACATGGGGCCCAATCAAGACATCACCAACAATGCCTGCCCAAACAACGTTCACAGAAAATGTGTGTTGATGACGTGATTGCACAATTGCGTGCGGATTCTCGTGAGCCCAAACATGTTGATTGTGAAAATTTACAATTTGATCACGTTGGAATGAAGCCTCATCCGTAAAGAGAACATTTGCACTGAAATGAGGATTGACACATTGTTGGATGAACCATTCGCAGAAGTGTACACGTGGAGGCTAATCAGCTGCTGATAGTGCCTGCACACGCTGTACATGGTACGGAAACAACTGGTTCTCCCGTAGCACTCTCCATACAGTGACGTAGTCAACGTTACCTTGTACAGCAGCAACTTCTCTGACGCTGACATTAGGGTTATCGTCAACTGCACGAAGAATTGCCTCGTCCATTGCAGGTGTCCTCGTCGTTCTAGGTCTTCCCCAGTCGCGAATCATAGGCTGGAATGTTCCGTGCTCCCTAAGACGCCGATCAATTGCTTCGAACGTCTTCCTGTCGGGACACCTTCGTTCTGGAAATCTGTCTCGATACAAACGTACCGCGCCACGGCTATTGCCCCGTGCTAATCCATACATCAAATGGGCATCTGCCAACTCCGCATTTGTAAACATTGCACTGACTGCAAAACCACGTTCGTGATGAACACTAACCTTTGATGCTACGTACTGATGTGCTGTAGAGCAATGAGTCGCATGTCAACACAAGCAGCGAAGTCAACATTACCTTCCTTCAATTGGGCCAACTGGCGGCGAATCGAGGAAGTACAGTGCATACTGACGAAACTAAAATGAGCTCTAACATGGAAATTAAGCATTTCCGGACACATGTCCACATAACATCTTTTCTTTATTTGTGTGTGAGGAATGTTTCCTGAAAGTTTGGCCGTACCTTTTTGTAACACCCTGTATATCCGGAACGTGCAAATCACGTAGGTGCTGTTTTCACTTAGTCATACCAGACAAAGCGACACGTTTATAAACCGTTTTCGATGGTGCTGAGCGTCACCCATGCAGTACCTTTTTAAAGGAATAGACCGCCGTTTCACTGTATACTTGTGTATATTTCCTGTGTACAGTCTAGATTTCGCTTTTCACACTATTATCGAGCACAATGATATTAGAGCATTAACGTATTTTGAGTGTATGATGACATTATTTCACGGCATTATGGAGTACAGTGTTCTTAGTCATCCTGCACAGAACACAGAAAAATTATGTTAAGAGTCTATGAAAACTGTACTCGATAAAGGCGTGCACTAGTGTCATTCTACACAGCTCACAGCCAAATATGTTAATAGTGTAACGTCATTATACTCGATAACACTGGCCAACAAAATAACAATTTTTGAATGTTTCCTGCATTTCATGAGTAAGTTCTCACTAATTTTGGGTCGAGGAAAACCCATATGTCAATGAAAAATTTTCCTTAGCTTTATTTTCTGTGATACACACTAGGTGAAAGTATTTCGTATTAACGGATCAGGAGAATAAGATACATTTTGAATACATATGCTAACAGCATTGAAAGTGTATTTGAATTTTTCTAAATGGTAGTTACATTTTAAGAGTTCTACATTGCTGGAAGAATACCTCGCAGATGGTTGGATCTGAAGATAATCATGTGGTGGCTGCGTGAGGTCGTCGTCTTTTAGCTTGCCTCTTGCAACGGAGTTCCGGAGCATCCCTACACAAAGACCAACAATAATCCGCAAGCATTGCTTCAGTCCAGTGGCCCTGATATCTTTGTTCCATAACAGTAATGTCCTGATGGAATCTTTCCCCATGTTTATCACCGACAGCTCCGAAACTAGGAGAAAAAGTCTAGGTGGGAGAAGAGGAAATGGTTTTAACGGACATGCTGCATCCAAGTTCTGGAATTTTTACAGGAGCGCTGTCACCAACTGCGTGTTGTTATCATCTCTTTTGTTGCTTAAAAATCCACGAACAACTTGAAGGCTTCCCAAACTTCCTTTTCTTTCCCCTCCAAAACTTGGTCAATGCAGGATCCTTTACAACCTCTCGAATTTGTGGCCCGATAAAAATATCTTCCTTAATTTCGGAAATTTCTCTTTTATGTGCTTAAAGGCTCGTTCTTCTTAGTAGTTTATACCTTTGACAAAATTTTTCATCAAACACAGCTTGATATGCAGCGGTGGAAGAACAACATCTTTTGGGTCCGCGAGAGGCTCGGCAAAGACATTTTTCTCACTAGGGTAGAGATTTCTTGCAGGCCAGTGTGCTTTAATACAATGCGATTTCCCATCCCACATACATAAGAAGCAACAATGTTTTGTGTATCCCAGTTGCATTCCTAAGAGTATGGCAATGACTTTTAGATAACTACAGACTTTCCATTTGTGTTCATGATATTTGACTAAGTGCAAGAGGGCTGTCATAATTGAATAATCCTCCTTCATGTGATTTGCATGACCAACAGGAATAGAAGGAAGACGTTTGTCATTGACAAGTGACACAGCTTTGAAACTAAGCTTGTAAGAGCCTATGAATAGCCTCCATTCAGCTGGATCATGGTTCAGATTCAAAGATTTCATCAAGCCATATAGGCGCAGCAAACAATAAGGTTGTTTTTCTTCTCCAAAAAGGGAAGCAGTTCCATACGACGTTTTCTGTACTGTGAGACAGTGACATCACTTTCGAGAAGATTCCCCCCTGTAGTCGAGACCCAAGAATTTCTGCCTTCACCTTTGGGATCTCAGTGTCTCTAATGAGATCACTCAACTCAGCATGACTCAGTCTGACCAGTTCATCATCTTTTCCCTCAAAATCAGGGTCATGGGTTGTGGAAGGCTTGTTTGGTTCTTCTTCTTGTTCCACACTGTTTTCATTTTCTATTTCAAACACATAAATTTCCGGTGGAGCAGGAGCTGGTACACTAACTGAAAAAGAAATGATTAGCAGATCGAAGATTCGGGTACTGAAGCGTTCTTCTCTTCTTCATAGACAATCCTGCCTTTATAGGTGTAGTTAAGCAGAAATAGCAGTAATCTGTATGGTTTGTAGGATCCCGCCAAGCCATAGGCACAGCAACAGCCATAGGTCGTTTATTTTTCAGCCATTCTCGCAGTGTAAACGAACATGCATTGCAACATATATGTGGAGCCCAAAACTTATCCTGATCCCCTACTTTCACACCGAAATAATGCTGATATGCAGTCTTCAAAAGAGAGGATAGATTGCGTTTGTATGAGGAAAATATTATTTCACGACAGATGTAACAGAAATTATGCACCTTATCTACACATTTTCGTGGCATTTTCACTACACTACAAAAGCACTCCCAAACCAGAAATTCTGCCCTAAAAATAGCATAAACTATATAAAACTCAGAGTCAACAGCAACAGTGTCTATGCTTATACCTTACAAACAGATTAAGAGCCTTTGTGTTTTGTTATTGGACAGATGTGACATCTCCGAAAACAAAGTTTCGCCCAAACTGAAAATGTTGACTATGAAAATGAAATGTCACTTTATCTCCTAAGCAAGAGCTAATCTGTCATTTTTATGGTGATTTGTTCATCCAGCAGATGGAAACACATAGGAATTGACTATTTTTGAGCCCGAAACGTTTTCGTTGCTGGCCAGTGTAATTGCGTGAAAGGCGAAATGTAGATGGTACACATGAAATAAACATAAAAGTACAGTCAATTGACACTGTATTCTTTGAAAAAATTACCCGTTTATACTTTCCGAATGATGAGAAAGTCTTTTTTAAAAGCAACTACAAACATTTTCTGTGACATTGCAAAGAATGTACGGGAAAGACTTCAGCGACACAACTGTGGAATTCGATCAGATCGTAATACAAAAAGAAGAGTTCTGCAACCACCATCCCGCCACAAGGTGTCACAAACGTCTTCCCTTTCGCCTTTTTTTCCATTTTTTTCGGTATTGTTCGTTGCGTTTGGTCTGGGCGGACGTCACAAGACATCCGTTCAAGTTGATCGTTGATTCCTTTACTCAGTTTTTTTTTTTTTTTTTTTTTTTTTTTTTATTACAGAGGGCGAGCAGCCTTCTGACCGAACACGCTGAGCAACCGTGCCGGCAAAATGCTAACTATTACACTACCACAGCACATCCTTTGAGCCTTCCCTTCATTGCATCGGACGTGCACAATGCTACTACACACCGGATCTGTCTTTCCCGTACTGTTCCTTGGTTCTACCACTTTTCATATTTGCTCTCACCACTACTGATTTCCATTTAGCAATTTGTGTTCGTCTCATTTTTTCCATATCTGAATTCCCCTCCATCTACTTGATTTGTTGCATTTCTCTATTTCCCCCTTTCATCAGTCAAATGTAATATCTCCTGTGTTATCTAAGATTTACTACTGAGCCTTTTCTCTATCTCTTCATCGTTTGCACAACTCGTAGAAAAATAAACCTGTGTTACTGTGATAACATGTTGACTTTGTGTGTGTCATCGCCGTGGTAGGAGTTCACTACGCTGATCATTCATGCTCACACGTATTCCTATTCCCAGACCTACCACTGTTTTACCTCTATTTGATTTCGTGTTGCTAACCCCATATTCACTTGATCGGAAGTCGAGTTCTTCCTGTTATCGCACTTCATTGATTCCCACTACATCTAACATCACCCTATCCCATCTTCCAAAATCTCTAACCTACCTACCAGAATAAGGATTCTGGCGTGCCACGGCCGTCCCGTACAACGTGAGATTTATTTTTCTGATTACATCCTCCTGAGGAGTCCCAGCCCGGAGATCAGAATGGGAAACTTTCTACTGTAGAAATATTTTCTCAAAAAGTTTCTGATGACTGACGCAGCAGCCTGAAGAGCCTGAGAATGGGTCTGTGATTCCAAAAGTAGTAACAAAGAAAGAGAGAAAAAAATTAAAGTTCATGTGTGAAACCGTCATTTCTAACGACAACAACAATCGTTAAACGACACAGTAGAGCTGCATTTGCTCGGGAAATACAGGATGTCCCAGAAGGAATAATCTACACTCCTGGAAATTGAAATACGAACACCGTGAATTCATTGTCCCAGGAAGGGGAAACTTTATTGACACATTCCTGGGGTCAGATACATCACATCATCACACTGACAGAACCACAGGCACATAGACACAGGCAACAGAGCATGCACAATGTCGGCACTAGTACGGTGTATATCCACCTTTCGCAGCAATGCAGGCTGCTATTCTCCCATGGAGACGATCGTAGAGATGCTGGATGTAGTCCTGTGGAACGGCTTGCCATGCCATTTCCACCTGGCGCCTCAGTTGGACCAGCGTTCGTGCTGGACGTCCAGACCGCGTGAGACGACGCTTCATCCAGTCCCAAACATGCTCAATGGGGGACAGATCCGGAGATCTTGCTGGCCAGGGTAGTTGACTTACACCTTCTAGAGCACGTTGGGTGGCACGGGATACATGCGGACGTGCATTGTCCTGTTGGAACAGCAAGTTCCCTTGCCGGTCTAGGAATGGTAGAACGATGGGTTCGATGACGGTTTGGATGTACCGTGCACTATTCAGTGTCCCCTCGACGATCACCAGTGGTGTACGGCCAGTGTAGGAGATCGCTCCCCACACCATGATGCTGGGTGTTGGCCCTGTGTGCCTCGGTCGTATGCAGTCCTGATTGTGGCGCTCACCTGCACGGCGCCAAACACGCATACGACCATCATTGGCACCAAGGCAGAAGCGACTCTCATCGCTGAAGACGACACGTCTCAATTCGTCCCTCCATTCACGCCTGTCGCGACACCACTGGAGGTGGGCTGCACGATGTTGGGGCGTGAGCGGAAGACGGCCTAACGGTGTGCGGGACCGTAGCCCAGCTTCATGGAGACGGTTGCGAATGGTCCTCGCCGATACCCCAGGAGCAACAGTGTCCCTAATTTGCTGGGAGGTGGCGGTGCGGTCCCCTACGGCACTGCGTAGGATCCTACGGTCTTGGCGTGCATCCGTGCGTCGCTGCGGTCCGGTCCCAGGTCGACGGGCACGTGCACCTTCCGCCGACCACTGGCGACAACATCGATGTACTGTGGAGACCTCACGCCCCACGTGTTGAGCAATTCGGCGGTACGTCCACCTGGCCTCCCGCATGCCCACTATACGCCCTCGCTCAAAGTCCGTCAACTGCACATACGGTTCACGTCCACGCTGTCGCGGCATGCTACCAGTGTTAAAGACTGCGATGGAGCTCCGTATGCCACGGCAAACTGGCTGACACTGACGGCGGCGGTGCACAAATGCTGCGCAGCTAGCGCCATTCGACGGCCAACACCGCGGTTCCTGGTGTGTCCGCTGTGCCGTGCGTGTGATCATTGCTTGTACAGCCCTCTCGCAGTGTCCGGAGCAAGTATGGTGGGTCTGACACACCGGTGTCAATGTGTTCTTTTTTCCATTTCCAGGAGTGTATATTCAGAGATATGATAATAGCGTTAATTTCTTGTATACCTCCCGTCCAGTTATTGATGCTTCCCTTTAAAACAGCTGTACCTCTTTGTTTGTGAACATACGGGTACTTTTGTAAGCAGTTGACGCTGCGTCCAAGCCATGTTAGAGCCGTCAACAGTTTCCGGTGGTTCAAATTTTACTTCTCAGAGGGCGTTCCTTAACGCTCGAATTCGACACCTCGTTCATTTGAAACTGTTTTACACTTTTATTAATTCCAAATAATTATTCTCACCTTTTAATTGAAAAACATGCAATTGTACTTCTGAAACATGTCAGAATATAACTCTTTGAAGCTAAGCATGTTAACTGTTCTTCGGATTGCAAATTTTTAAAATTATGACGTGGCCATTTTTCTCATGACGTCAATGGAAGAAAAACTTCTTTAAATCTACTTGACTTTTTGTTTTATCATCTACTATTAGCATTTTATCTGAAAAAAATATAATGTAATTTTGAAATACATCAGATAACTCTTTTTACGCTAAACCATGGAAACAGTTCTAAAGCATTGGCTTTCACAAATTTTATAATTACAACACGCCCATTTTTCTGATGAAACTATTTAAATCCACTTGACCTCTATTGTTTTTATAATTTGAATTTACTTCTCTACAGCATAACATCAGCTGTATATTACTCGTGCTCTTGTACTGTACGTATTTTTACACTTGATGATGCCCTAATATAAAGGCCGAAAGCGGTCGTGTGAGCAAATTTCTAAACGAAAGCATCTGCGGCCTCAGCATTGTCCAGGTATGAAGAAACTAATAGTATGACAAGAACGATCAGCTTCATATGGACGATTTCCCTATTTCGAATGGTTTCCAATATAGAACACATTTAATGTACACTGTTATTTATTTTCTATATTTTTCAATTCATTGTCAGGCTTACATATGTACAACAGTTACTAGACATTACAGCATGCATTTTACAAAGTATCAATCGAAAAATACGTATTTTTGAGACGTTCATTTCTACGCATTGCCGTACACGTCTCATTACAGCTGATACACAGTTCACAATAAATGTCTGAATTTCACACAGTCAACTTCGATGCATTTATGTCCACTTGGAAGAACATGTTTTGTTGTTTGCCTGAGTGCCTCTGGACGTTCCCTAATGAGGGCAGCAGCGTACATGATGCGACCAAGCAGTTCACCTCGCGTATTAAACTTCCGTTTGTACACTTTGGACTTCCTTCAACACCATGGAAAAAAATCTAATGGCGTAATGTCCGGCGATTTTGGTGCCCAGTTAACTGCATTATTACGACCAATTCAGTGATTAGGGTAAGCGCGACTGAGATGCTCCCTCACACATCTGGTAAATTGTGGAGGAGCTCTTCATGGTGGAAATACGTTCCAGTCCGTGTGGCCAAAGGAACCTCCTCAAGGTGTTCAACAAACGAATTTTCCAAAAAAATCCCGTCATTCGCTCTTCTAAAATGATTGGACCAGTCAAGCCGCACCAAACTTTGATGGAAAAACCGAACTTGGAAACTGGTTTTCACTGTTGCGTGCAGATTTTAATACGAGCAGCGACGACTATTACGTGTGTTGTTGATTCCATTCCGTGTGAACGTGTGAATAGTACAGTGAGGTGACGAAAGTCATGGAACAGAGGTATACACATATACAGATGGCGAAAGTATAAAATGGCAGTGCACTGACGGAGCTGTCATTTGTACTCAGGTGACTCATGTGAAAGATTTCCAACGTGATTCTGACCGCACTACGGGAATTAACAGACTTTGAACACAGAATGGTAGCTGGAGCCAGAAGCATAGGACATTCCATTTCGGAAATCGTTGGTCGGATAACTACCGATTTAAGTTGTAAGAGCTGTCTGGAGGGTTCGAGTGTAGCGCACACACCACGAAGACAAAAAAAGTGGCTCTGAGCACTATGGGACTTAGCTTCTGAGGTCATCAGTCCCCTGGAACTTAGAACTACTTAAACCTAACTAACCTAAGGACACCACACACATCCATGCCCAAGGCAGGATTCGAACCTGCAACCGTAGCAGCAGCGCGGTTCCAGACTGTAGCGCCTAGAACCGCTCGGCCACACAAGCCGGCACCACGAAGACACGGACCGAGGTTGTGAACAAGGCTCTGTGCTGGCCGGGGGTGACTCCATAATGGTGTGGGCAGTGTTTACATGGAATGAATTGTGTTCTCTCGTCCAACTCAACCCATAACAGACTGGAAATGGTTATGTTGGATGCTACTTGGAGACCATGTGCAGCCATTCATGGACTTCATGTTCTGAAACAACGATGGAATTTATGTGCATTACAATGCGCTATGTCAGTGGGCCACAGTTGTTCGTGACTGGTTTGAAGGATATTCTGAACAGTTCGACCGAATGTTTTGCCCAGCCATCGAAAATTCATGGGACACATTCGATAGGTCAGTTGGTGAACTGTATCATGCACTGGAAACACTTTCGCAAATATGAACGTTTACAGGTACAGCATGGCTCAATTTTTCTACAGGGGACTTCCAACGACTTGTTGAGTCTATGCTAAGTCGTGGTGTTGTACTAAGCTGGGCAAAAGGATGTGCGACACGATGTTAGGATTTATCCCGTGACCTTTGTCACCTCAGTGTATTGATGGAAACAAATGACGATTCGCGTATAATCCGTAACAAAATTCAACCGACTTGGTTCAGTCGCCTATGCGAAGATTGTGAACACGCTGTCTGTGAAATAGGTACATGTTTTGCTCATGCAATATTCACCATACACGTGTTCGTGGGACACTGATAAGTCCAGAAAGTTGCCGTGTGTTGGTAGTGGGATTATGCTGCACTATTTCAACAATGTTTTCTGTTCCTGCACACATATTGCTGGACTACAAGATGAGAGGACCACGAGAACAACACAATGTGCTAAAAACTCTGGTAAACACTCTACTATCAGGAATTCGACGTGTCGCAGAAGCCGTAAACATACACCATATCCGCATACTCTTCATTATTGTAAATGTGTGGCATTTTAGTCAGTGCGTGTACAATTACAGCTAATCGATTTTTCTATCTGATACACTCTCAATCCCTCGTACTACTTCACTCAAAACATACTATGGGGCAACTGTACGTTGAACAGGCCAGTTGAACGGCAAAAAAAATTCCGGAGCAAACAGGTTAAAGGCAACGAGGTAGGATGGGCTAGAACAAAACATCAAAAAGGTTAGGTAGGTAAAATACATATACGTGTGCCACTAGCCCAAAACCAAATGTACATTAAACGAGTCCTATCTTGGAAGCTATTCCGATTAGGTCATATGAGCGTTCCTGCTATATTCCTGAATACTGACCATTCCTTCTTGGACACCCTGTATAACGACTGCAGATTCCCATTGCTTTTATCCGTTCTCATTACCGACATAGCAAGACCTTCATGTTTAATGTTACAAAACCAAAGCACCCAATCTTCCAAACTGTTGTCCCTATAACTACTGCAAGGCTTCAATCCCTCTTCAGAAAGTACATGTTAGACAGGATTTCCACAGTTACTCCATCGATGCGGTTGTACCTATGGTACGGCTACCTTCAACGCTGAGACGATGTTACGTTTGTTTCAGAGGCGGTCAACTGCGCAATCATCAGTTGCGTCCGAAGTCCCAATTTCTGTGCACAGTCCAATCTAGCACTGTCACGAATGATTATGATGATGAAATGATGAGTACAACACAAGCACCCAGTCCCCTGGCAGAGAAGATCCCCAGCCCGGCCGGGAATCGAACCCGGGACCCCGTGAGCCAGAGGCAGCAACACTACCCGCTAGACCGCGAGCAGCGGAACTTCAACGCTGAGGCACGCAAACCACCTCACCATAGGAAGGTCCATGATGGCATACAGTTCGTGATAAGGAAATGTCCCGAGTTACATCTTGCTTTATATTTCTTTCATTTCTATGCTTACCTCAAAACATATAAACAGTGCACAAATAGTGTTACAGTGTCCCACACGACACACGTTCGCAACTGACACGCTACGCGGAGGACAGATGTAGCGAAACATGCCTTCCGTTTGCCCTCAGAGCTTCTGTGGCGTCGCACGAAGTCCCACTTCATCTACGCTCATGTTCATAAATTAAGGATAATGCTGATACACGGTGAAACAACGCTCTGGTGGGCGGTTTGCGGGTTTAAATCACCTCGAGGTGTGACCATGCGGTGCATTTGACCTGCGGTCGTCGCACGGTGGCACTGGCAGCAGTCCACATACGCAGAGGTGTGTTGGTGCATGTCGGAGGACGGTGCAGCGAGTAAGTGCGTAGACGTACTAATAGTGACTGTTTGTTGAAAATGACTCAAAAAACACATATTGATGACGTTATGACGGGTAGAATACTAGGGCGACTGCAGGCTGGTCAAACACAGCAGGTCGTAGCACGGGCCCTCCGTGTGCCACAAAGTGTGATCTCAAGATTACGGCAATAATTCCAGCAGACAGGAAACGTGTCCAGGCGCTACAGTACGGGACGTTCACAGTGTACAACACCACTACAAGAGGACCGATATCACACCATTAGTGCCCGCAGACGGCCACGGAGTACTGCAGGTAGCCTTGCTCGGAACCTCACCGCAGCCACTGGAACAGTTTTCTCCAAACACGCAGTCTACAGACGACTGAACAGACATAGATTATTCGCCTGGAGATCTGAAAGGTGCATTCCACTGACACTGGTCACCAGAGAGCCCGTAAAGCCTTGTGTCATGAACACAGTAGATGGTCACTGGAACAGTGGTCCCAAGTTATGTTCACGACGAGTCCAGGTATAGTCTGAACATGTCCATTATAATTATCCGGGATGTTATGCCGTGGTCGGTTAATGAATTCTGTGTCGATTCCCAACGTTTCGTCTCCGACTGCGGGAGACATCTTCAAGGGGGTCCGTAGCTCGATGGAAGGTCCAACACACCCACTGGCTCGCTACTGACTGCCGCTAAATTCCGTGTCCGTGCGCTCCCACGCCGCGGCGTGACGTCACGTGTTTTGAAAACGTCAGTGCAATTGGCCGCTGTCCGTCGCCGTCGATCGCCGTTGCCATCAACCAGCAGTGGACGGGTGGTACACATCTTCTTTAACACCGGCATCCATATACCGTTTAATTTCACGCCCTCCTCCTTTCGGTTGAAATTATTTGGGTGTTTAGCGATTTCGATTGCCTCCCTGTAGAGCCTTTCGTAATATCCGCTTGTGGCCGCTAGTACTTGCGTCTCCTCGTAACGAATATTGTGGTTCCCTGGCTGCAAAGCATGCTCCGCAACAGCTGATCGTTCCGTTTCTCCTCTTCTACAATTTCCATTGAAGAGAGTGTACAGAAAGGTCTCTGCAATTCGGTTGCGCTACCACCGAGGCTTTATGAATTGCCCAAAATTCATAAAGAAAATGTGCCGTTAAGACCGATACTAAGTGCCATTGGTTCGCCCACCTACTCGTTAGCCAAGTTTTTGACTACGCTGTTAAAAACACATGTGGGCCGTTCGGACTCTTATATAAAGAATTCGACACATTTCATCAGCAGATTGAATGGCATAGTGGTCCAGCCGGAAGACATATTGGTCAGCTTCGATGTGGTATCGCTGTTTACCATGATTCCACTTAATGATGTATTGGAACAGCTGGATCGAATTTTTCCTGCCGACATTTCAGAACTGTTTAAGTGTTGTTTGACGACCACGTATTTCAAGTGGAATGAACAGTTTTATGAGCAAACGGATGGCGTGGCTATGGGAAGCCCCCTAAGTCCCGTAACTGCAAACTTCTTTATGGAGAAATTCGAAGAACAGGCCTTAGGTACTGCCAGCAAAAAACCAAATGTTTGGTTCCGATACGTGGATGACACGTTTGTGCTGTGGAGACATGGTAGGGAGGAACTAAGCCGGTTCCACGAACATCTGAACAGTATAAACACGAGAATTCAGTTTACAATGGAGGAGGAGGTAGAAGGCAAATTACATTTCCTCGACGTGCTTGTTTTTAGAAACGAAAATGGTAGTTTGGGCCACTCAGTATACCGCAAACCCACGCGCACGGACCGTTATTTGCACCGGGATTCGAACCACCACCCACAACAGAAGCGGTGTATTATCAAGACGTTAGCGGGCAGAGCTAGAAACATTTGTGAACCTGAGTTGATCGACGCTGAGATGGAACATCTCCACAATGCACTAATGAAGAACGGATATTCGTCCGCCGAAATAAAACGTGCGTTGAGGCAGCGACGCAGAAATCATACTGACGTACAGGCTACTGCAAAATCTAAGGTTTTCCTGCCGTTTGTTAAACATGTAACGGAAAGAATAGGGAGGATCTTGACGAAGCGGAATATTACCGTAATTTACAAGCCCACCAGGAAGATACAGGAATACCTTAAGCCTGCCAAGGACGCTCGCAAACCATTGAAAAAAGCTGGAGTGTATAGTATCCCATGCAGCTGTGGTGATGTTTATGTGGGTACCACTAAAAGAACTGTTTCTAAACGTTTGGAAGAGCACAAGGGAAATTGTAGAAGAGGAGAAACGGAACGATCAGCTGTTGCGGAGCATGCTTTCCAGCCAGGGAACCACAATATTCGTTTCGAGGAGACGCAAGTACTAGCGGCCACAAGCGGATATTACGAAAGGCTCTACATGGAGGCAATCGAAATCGCTAAACACCCAAATAATTTCAACCGAAAGGAGGAGGGCGTGAAATTAAACGGTATATGGATGCCGGTGTTAAAGAAGATGTGTAACACCCGTCCACTACTGGGTGATGGCAACGGCGATCGACGGCGACGGACAGCGGCCAATTGCACTGACGTTTTCAAAACAAGTGACGTCACGCCGCGGCGTGGGAGCGCGTGGACACGGAATTTAGCGGCAGTCAGTAGCGAGCCAGTGGGTGTGTTGGACCTTCCATCGAGCTACGGACCCCCTTGAAGATGTCTCCCGCAGTCGGAGACGAAACGTTGGGAATCGACACAGAATTCATCAACCGACCACGGCATAACAGCCCGGATAATTATAATGGACATGATATTACCAGCCGTGAAAGTCTACATTTTAGTATAGTCTGAACAGTGATTCTCGCCGTGTTTTCATCTTGCGTGAACCAGGAACCAGATACCAACCCCTTAATGTCCTTGAAAGGGACCTTTATGGAGGTCGTGGTTTGATGGTGTGGGATGGGATCACGATTGGTGCACGTACACTGCTGCATCTCTTTGACAGAGGAACTGTAACAGCTTAGGTGTATCGGGACGTCATTTTCCACCAGTATGTCTGCATTTCAGGGGTGCAGTGGGTCCCACCTTCCTCCTCATGGATGATAACGCACGAACCCACCGAGCTGCCATCGTGGTGGAGTACCTTGAAACAGAAGATATCAGGTGAACGGAGTGGCCTGCCTGTTTTCCAGACCTAAAGCCCTATCGAGCACGTCTGGGATGCTCTCGGTCGACGTATCGCTGCACGAATTCAAAATTCACGTATTCACTTCAGAAGCTCCGAAAGGCACTGGTGCAAGAATGGGATGCTATACCTCAGCAGCTGCTCCTCCACCTGATCTAGAGTATGCCAACCCGTTGTGCGGCCTGTGTACGTGTGCATGGTGATGTCAGGGTACATGCGCAGGAAACAGTGGCGTTTTGTAGCACATGTGGTTCGGGAGGGTTTTCTAAACTTATCACCAATACCGTGAAATTACAGTTTGTGTCGTGTGTGTTCCCTATGTGCCTATGCTGTTGGCGCCAGTTTTGTGTAGTGCCACGTCGTGTGGCACCACATTCTGCAGTTATACTTAATTTATGAGCATGAGTGTATATACGTAACACGCAATCCACCGTATGGTTCTACTGTACCAGTACTAGTGATTGCCTTTCCTGGTTCACTCTCGAACGACTGTCTGTACGCCTCCGTACTGGCCGTAATTTCTCTTATCTTCTCAGCCCTTCCACAAAATGTATGCTGGTAGCAGCGGAATCGCTCTGAAGTCAGCTTCAAATGTCGGTTCGCTAAATTTTCTGAACATTGTTCTTGGAAAAGAAGGCGCATTTCCTCCAGGGTTCCCAACTGGGTTCCCAAAGCATCACCGTAATACTTGCGTGTTGTTCCAACCTATCGGTAAAAAAACAGCAGCGCGCCCCTGCATTGCTTCATGTCTATCTTTTAGCCGTCCTAGTAAGGATCCCAAACACTCGAGCAGTACTCAAGAACAGGCCGCACTAGCGTTCTACATGCCGTCCCCTTTACAGGTGCACCACACTTTCCCAAAATTTTCCCAATAAACCGACGTCGACCATTCGCCTTCCCTGCCACAATCTTCACACGCTTGTTCCATTTCACATCGCCTTGCAACGTTACGCCCAGGTATTTATACGACGTGACTGTGTCAAGCAGGACACTACTATGCTGTATCCGAAGATTACAGATTTTTTTTCCTGTTCATCCGCATTAATTTACATTTTTCTACATTTAGATCCAGCAGCCATTGATGGCATCAGTTAGCGATTTTGTGTAAATCATCTTGTATCATCCTACAGTCACTCAACTTCGACACTTACTGTACATCACAGCATCATCATCAAACAACTGCAGATTGCTACCCACCCTGTCCGTCACATTATTATATACAGGGTGATCCATTTATCGTGATCGGCCGGCCGAAGTGGCCGTGCGGTTCTAGGCGCTACAGTCTGGAGCTGAGCGACCGCTACGGTCGCAGGTTCGAATCCTGCCTGGGGTATGGATGTGTGTGATGTCCTTAGGTTAGTTACGTTTAATTAGCTCTAAGTTCTAGGCGACTAATGACCTCAGAAGTTTAGTCGCACAGTGCTCAGAGCCATTTGAACCATTTTTTATCGTGACCGGGCCAAATATCTTACGAAATAAGAGTCAAACGAAAAAACTACAATGAACGAAACTTGTCTAGCTTGAAGGGGGAAACCGTATGGCGCTATGGTTGGCCCGCTAGATGGCGCTGCCATAGGTCAAACGGATATCAACTGCGTTTCTTTAAATAGGAACCCCCATTTTTTATTACATATTCGTGTAGTACGTAAAGAAATATGAATGTCTTAGTTGGACCACTTTTTTCGCTTTGTGATTGATAGCGCTGTAATAGTCACAAAAGTATAAGTACGTGGTATCACGTTGTAAGACGTATGCTTTGCCGGCGATGGGCGAGGCATGACAGAATCTCTGACCAGAGAGTAGTTTATCGTTGGTTGTTGCTTGTCGCTAGTCTGCGCTTGACTGTGCGAGTCGACAGTAGCGAGTCGGTAGTAGTCTGGTGTGGTCGGCGGGAGTCGGCATGCGTCGGCTGTGTGCTCTGGTCGCGACTCTGGTCAGGATTCTGGAGGATGAGTATTGTTGTAGAAGGTAAAGAAGCAGCCTTGCGCATATTTAATAATGTATGTTAATTGTAATTTAATTTGTTCAAAAAAATGCCCCAATAATAATTTTTATAATATAAAGCAACTCTTTTAAAGAAAAGCATTCATTTCAATTTAAAGAATTTCCAATGCATTATCATTGCATCCAAGAATAAAAAAAAATATACGCCAGCATTGCACGAAGCTGTGTCAAAAAAAAGACTAATTAAGAGCAGATATAATTGCAGTTTTATTGAGGTAAGAATTTTTGCTTTTGTTATTCAGAATACAGGGCCGAAGGTCAGCGCCGCTGTCCTCATAAAAATTCATCAGGTTACAAAACTTTTTTATTATTTTGGTGTTTAGGAATTTTTCTATTTCGAACTTGACATTAAATGAGAAAATAATTTTGTGGTAACATTAAATGTGAATGCATTTCTGCACACAGACTATAAATGGGAGCCAACTTTGTTCAGAGGTTACAATATTAGAAAAATTCATTTTAATTATTATTTTGTGGGAAGGTTACGCTTGGCTCATTTCTATTTCCATTTAACGATATTTTGTGGGGTGTTTACATTTGGCTCCATTTACATTTTTAATAATTTTTTGTGGAGAGGTTACAACGTAACATTCCGCCAGTGCGGACGGCATTTGCTTCGTGATACATTACCCGTGTAAAAATGGACCGTTTACCAATTGCGGAAAAGGTCGATATCGTGTTGATGTATGGCTATTGTGATCAAAATACCCAACGGGCGTGTGCTATGTATGCTGCTCGGTATCCTGGACGACATCATCCAAGTGTCCGGATAGTTACCTTATTTAAGGAAACAGGAAGTGTTCAGCCACATGTGAAACGTCAACCACGACCTGCAACAAATGATGATGCCCAAGTAGGTGTTTTAGCTGCTGTCGCAGCTAATCCGCACATCAGTAGCAAAAATGGTTCAAATGGCTCTGAGCACTATGGCACTTAACATCTGAGGTCATCAGTCCCCTAGAACTTATATGCACTATTGGGTAACGGAAAATCCACGATGGCTGCGACAAGTGGAACATCAGCGAACTTGGCGCGTTAATGTACGGTGCGGCATTATGGGATGAACGATAATTGGCCCCCATTTTATCGATGGCAATCTAAATCGTGCAGTGTATGCTGTTTTGCTACGTAATGTTCTACCGTTGTTACTACAAGATGTTTCACTGCAAAACAGAATGGCGATGTACTTCCAACATGATAGATGTCCGGCACATAGCTCGCGTGCGATTGAATGGGACTTCAGTAGCATATTTCGTGGCAGGTGGATTGGTCGTCGAAGCACCATACCATGGCCCGCACGTTCACCGGATCTGACGTCCCCGGATTTCTTTCTGCGGGGAAAGTTGAAGGATATTTGCTATCGTAATCCACCGACAACGCCTGACAACATGCGTTAGCGCATTGTCAATGTATGTGCGAAAATTACGGAAGGCGGACTACTCGCCGTTGAGAGGAATGTCGTTACACGTATTGCCAAATGCACTGAGGTTGACGGGC
Source organism: Schistocerca piceifrons (assembly GCF_021461385.2). NCBI lineage: Eukaryota > Metazoa > Arthropoda > Insecta > Orthoptera > Acrididae > Schistocerca > Schistocerca piceifrons. The sequence goes on from NC_060139.1 coordinate 107,571,861, forward strand.
ATCATTTTGAGCATTTATTGCATTAATGTGGTATTTACAGGTAATCACGCTGTAAAAGCATGCGTTCTCAGAAATGATAAGTTCACAAAGATACATGTATCACATTGGAACAACCGAAATAAAATTTTCAAACGTACCTACGTTCTGCAAGGTTCGCAGGAGAGCTTCTGTTAAGTTTGGAAGGTAGGAGACGAGGTACTGGCAGAAGTAAAGCTGTGAGAACCGGGCGTGAGTCGTGCTTTGGTAGCTCAGATGGTAGAGCACTTGCCCGCGAAAGGCAAAGGTCCCGAGTTCGAGTCTCGGTCGAGCACACAGTTTTAATCTGCCAGGAAGTACCTACGTTCTGTATTTTAATTTAAAAAATCTACCTGTTACCAACTGTTCGTCTAAAATTGTGAGCCATATGTTTGTGACTATTACAGCGCCATCTATCACAAAGCGAAAATAGCGGTCCAACTAAAACATTCATATTTCTTTACGTACTACACGAATATGTAATAAAAAATGGGGGTTCCTACCTTTAAAAAAAAACGCAGTTGATATCCGTTTGACCTATGGCAGCGCCATCTAGCGGGCTAACCATAGCGCCATCTGGTTTCCCCCTTCAAGCTAGACGAGTTTCGTTCTGTATAGTTTTTTCGTTGACGCTCATTTCGTGAGATATTTGGCCCGGTCACTATCAATGGACCACCCTGTATAGAAGACAACAGCAGTTTTATCACAATTGCTTGGGACACTCCCAACGATACCCTTGTCGCTGATCAACATTCGCCGTCAAAGACAACCTAGTGGGTTCTGCACTCATGTCCAGAAGAAAAAAAAAAAAAACAGATCACCTGGAATGACTAGAGATAGGACGTTCATATTCACAGGACACGTACATTAGTATGTTCTGCAGAAATTTGTAGCATTTGAACCATGTCGGATCAAGGTCAACATTGAGATCGCAGCGCAACAGCTCCAAATGTGCCTGCGGCTCTCGTTGTCGCTGTACATTGAAGGTACAGTAATGGATCATTATGACTTGAACAGACGTGCAGGATGCCTCGCAGACTTATGCGCGAACCGTACAGTCAAATCAGTGAGTTTAAAAGAGGGCCCATTATTAGCACGACAGAATGTGGCGCATCCATCCGGGAGATTGCTGCTCGTGTGGGATGATGTGTTTTGGCCGTGAAAAGGGTGTGTGCAGAGTGGTTCACGGGAGGCCGTAGAATACTACGAGATAGGTCAGGTCGCACCTCCCACATTACCACCCAAGAAGATCGACACCTCATCCGAATGGCATTGCAGGACAGATCTACGTTCTCCTCAGCTGTAGCGCAAAGATGGAACAGTGTAACACATGCCGTTTACTACGGCGTGGACCACGGGCGCACCGTCCACTTTTCCGCTTACCTTTGACGAATGTGCAGAAACATGCTAGACGGCAATTGTGTATGGAACGACGTCTCTGGTGACAGGAATGGCATCAGTGGTTAAAGAAGAATCCAGGTTCCGTTTGTTTGAAAATGATGGCCGCATTTTGGTTCGCCACAGACAGGGCGAGCAGCATCATGGTGACTGCATTCGTGCAAGGCGTACGGTGCCAACTCAGGGCCTAATGGTGCTGGGTTCAAATGGTTCAAATGTCTCTGAGCACTATGGGACTTAACTTCTGAGGTCATGAGTCCCCTAGAACTTAAACCTAACTAACCTAAGGACGACACACACATCCATGCCCAAGACAGGATTCGAACCTGCGATCATAGCAGTAGCGCGGCTCCAGACTGGAGCGCCTAGAACCGCTCGGCCACACCGGCCGGCCATGGTGTTGGGAAAAATTTGGAAATTTGTGTTAAGGTCTTATGGAACCAAACTGCTGAGGTCATCGGTCCCTAAGCTTACTCCATTCTTAATCTAACTTCAACTAACTTACGTTATGGACAACACACACACCATGCCCGAGGAGGAACTCGAACCTCCGATGTGGGGAGCCGCATATGGTGTTGGGTGCTATGGTTACAACCACGTATCACAGTTGGTGCGTGTCCAGGGCACTGTGACCAGTACGACAGTATGACCTACGTGAATGACACCCTACGACCTGTTGCCAAGCCCTTTCTGTCCAACACCCCTGAGGCCATTTTTCAGCAAGACAATACACAACCACATGTTGGTGCACGAACACGTGTCTTCTTGGTGTCACAGGACGTCAGCCATTTTCCTTGGCCCGCCGAATCACCAGACTTATCGCCAGTCGAAAATGTGTGGGATGTTTCTGCTAGACAAGCTCAAATATTGTGACATGAGTGGGACAGTGCACAAATGGTTCAATTCGTACCTAACTGGACGAGTGCAGAAAGTTGAAATAAGCAGTTCTCATAATATGCAAAGATCAGCTCATTCCTCAAACTGGGGAACTATCAAGAATGGGGTTCCACAAGGGTCAGTCTTGAGTCCTTTGTTGTTCTTGATATATATTAATGACTTGCCATTCTATATTCATGAAGAGGCAAAGTTAGTTCTCTTTGCTGATGATACAAGTATAGTAATCACACCTGACAAACAAGAATTAACTGATGAAATTGTCAATACAGTCTTTCAAAAAATTACTAAGTGGTTCCTTGTAAACGGACTCTCACTGAATTTTGATAAGACACAGTACGTACAGTTCCGTACAGCGAATGGTATGACGCCATTAATAAATATAGACCTTAATCAGAAGCATATAGCTAAGGTAGAATATTCCAAATTTTTAGGTGTGTCCATCGATGAGAGATTAAATTGGAAGAAACACATTGATGATCTGCTGAAACGTTTGAGTTCAGCTACTTATGCAATAAGGGTCATTGCAAATTTTGGTGATACACATCTTAGTAAATTAGCTTACTACGCCTATTTTCACTCATTGCTTTCATATGGCATCATATTTTGGGGTAATTCATCACTGAGGAATAAAGTATTTATTGCACAAAAGCGTGTAATCAGAATAATAGCTGGTGTCCACCCAAGATCATCCTGCAGACATTTATTTAAGAATCTAGCGATATTCACAGTAGCTTCTCAGTATATATACTCTCTTATGAAATTTGTTATTAACAACCAAACCCAATTCAAAAGTAATAGCAGTGTGAATAACTACAATACTAGGAGAAAGGATGATCTTCACTATTCAAGATTAAATCTAACTTTGGCACAGAAAGGGGTGAATTATACTGCCACTAAAGTCTTTGGTCACTTATCAAATAGTATCTAAAGTCTGGCAGATAAGAAGAAATTAAAAGAATTTCTGAATGACAACTCCTTCTACTCCATAGAGGAATTTTAGATTTAAATTAAGAAAAAAAAATATTAAAAAAAATAAAAAAATAAAAACACAAAAAATAAAAAAGTTGTTATATTAACTTAAGTATGTTGTTAAATTAACTTAATTATGTCATGTATTGGAAAATTTGACTCGTTCCACATCATTACGAAATATCGTATTCATGATCCATGGAACTAGTAGTAATCTAATCTAATCTAGTGATGAAACGACGGGTGCAGCACTGTGACCCAGTGCCAACCACCACAGATGAAGTCTGGAATCAGGTGAATGCTGCTCCGGTCGCAAGTTCGAATCCTGCCTCGGGCATGGATGTGTGTGATGTCCTTAGGTTAGTCAGGTTTAGGTAGTTCTAAGTTTAGGGGACTGATGACCTCAGATGTGAAGTCCCATTCGCGCCTTATATGCGTCGATGCCATCACGCATGGAACAAGTAATCAGGGCCCATGCCTACAGGGCAACTGGACACATGCTTAACCGTGATGACAGAAATGCTAATCATTTCTGCAGAACATACTAATGTACATGTCTTGTGAATATGAGCGTCCTATCTCTAGTCGCTCAAGGTGTTCTATTTTTTCTGAACATGAGTGTATTACTTAAAAAGTCTTCAGGCCACGTTAAAGGACTGCAGTGAGGCACCGTGTCAAACGCGTTTCGGAAATTTAGAAATGTGGAATCTGCCCATTACCTGTCATCCATAGTTCGCTTTATAGCATGTGAGAAAAGGGCAGGCTGAATTTCGCTCGAGCGATGCTTCCTAGCCGGCAGCTGTGGCCGAGTGGTTCTAGGCGCTTCAGTCCGGAACCGCGCTGCTGCTCCGGTCGCAAGTTCGAATCCTGCCTCGGGCATGGATGTGTGTGATGTCCTTAGGTTAGTTAGGTTTAGGTAGTTCTAAGTCTAGGGGACTGATGACCTCAGATGTGAAGTCCAATAGTGCTTAGAGCCATTTGAACATTTTGATGCTTCCTAAAACTGTGCTGATTCGTGCAGTAAGCTTTTCAGTTTCAAAGAAATTTATGATACTCGAACTCAGAATATGTTGAAGAATTCTACAGCAAACCGATGTTAAGGATATAGGTTTGTAATTTTATGGGTCCGTTCTTTTACCTTTCTTATACACAGCAGTCAACTGAACTTTTTTCTAGTCGCTTGGGACTTTGCGCTAGGCGATAAATACCAGCTAAGTCAGGAGCCAATGCCGGAGAGTACTCTTTGCAAAACATAATTGGGATTCCATCCTGCAATGCCAACTTATTTCTTTTAAACTCTTTTAGTTGTTCCTCCACGCCAGAGATGCTTATTACTATGTCGTCAGTACGGGAGTCTGTCCGATGGACAAATGACGGTACGTTTGTACGATTCTCCTGCGTCAATGATTTATTAAACGCGAAATTTAAAACTATCTGCTGCTGCCACTCAGGCTATTGTTTCACTTGCCGCCAAGTCGAAAATCCGCTCGTTCTTTCAGCGGTGTACGGCGTGCGAGACAAATTACGCGGCGTATTTCTCGCAACCGTTTGTTAGAATACCCATACTAACTCGCTGCATTGCTACACTACTTCCAAAAGAAATTCCTGACTGCCTTTCTTCACCATACCCCCTGACTAAATTAATCTTACTCCGCTTACAAACGCTACAAAGTGAACATCCATCTCTGAGCAGATTGTTGAGACGCTCTGAGAAGTAAGGAAGGTGTGAACGACTAGTGACGCATTCGTCTTACACGTTTCCACATTTCGTCTTTTATTCTCGTTTCAGCACTCGAGGAAATCACTAGAAATTAATTCTCCTCGTACGTTATGGTTGTACTGACTTTCTCAGCGGGGAATTTTGAGTGATTACACCTCTCAAAAATGTTCAGATGTGTGTGAAATCTTATGGGATTAACTGCTAAGGTCATCAGTCCCTAAGCTTACACACTCAACCGAAATTATCCTAAGGACAAACACACACACCCATGCCCGAGGGAGGACTCGAACCTCCTCCGGGACCAGCCGCACGGTCCATGACTGCAGCGCCTAAGACCGCTCGGGATTGCATCTCTGCTAGGATTATAAAGATATACACTCCTGGAAATTGAAATAAGAACACCGTGAATTCATTGTCCCAGGAAGGGGAAACTTTAATGACACATTCCTGGGGTCAGATACATCACATGATCACACTGACAGAACCACAGGCACATAGACACAGGCAACAGAGCATGCACAATGTCGGCACTAGTACAGTGTATATCCACCTTTCGCAGCAATGCAGGCTGCTATTCTCCCATGGAGACGATCGTAGAGATGCTGGATGTAGTCCTGTGGAATGGCTTGCCATGCCATTTCCACCTGGCGCCTCAGTTGGACCAGCGTTCGTGCTGGACGTGCAGACCGCGTGAGACGACGCTTCATCCAGTCCCAAACATGCTCAATGGGGGACAGATCTGGAGATCTTGCTGGCCAGGGTAGTTGACTTACACCTTCTAGAGCACGTTGGGTGGCACGGGATACATGCGGACGTGCATTGTCCTGTTGGAACAGCAAGTTCCCTTGCCGGTCTAGTAATGGTAGAACGATGGGTTCGATGACGGTTTGGATGTACTGTGCACTATTCAGTGTCCCCTCGACGATCACCAGTGGTGTACGGCCAGTGTAGGAGATCGCTCCCCACACCATGATGCTGGGTGTTGGCCCTGTGTGCCTCGGTCGTATGCAGTCCTGATTGTGGCGCTCACCTGCACGGCGCCAAACACGCATACGACCATCATTGGCACCAAGGCAGAAGCGACTCTCATCGCTGAAGACGACACGTCTCCATTCGTCCCTCCATTCACGCCTGTCGCGACACCACTGGAGGCGGGCTGCACGATGTTGGGGCGTGAGCGGAAGACGGCCTAGCGGTGTGCGGGACCGTAGCCCAGCTTCATGGAGACGGTTGCGAATGGTCCTCGCCGATACCCCAGGAGCAACAGTGTCCCTAATTTGCTGGGAAGTGGCGGTGCGGTCCCCTACGGAACTGCGTAGGATCCTACGGTCTTGGCGTGCATCCGTGCGTCGCTGCGGTCCGGTCCCAGGTCGACGGGCACGTGCACCTTCCGCCGACCACTGGCGACAACATCGATGTACTGTGGAGACCTCACGCCCCACGTGTTGAGCAATTCGGCGGTACGTCCACCCGGCCTCCCGCATGCCCACTATCGCCCTCGCTCAAAGTCCGTCAACTGCACATACGGTTCATGTCCACGCTGTCGCGGCATGCTACCAGTGTTAAAGGCTGCGATGGAGCTCCGTATGCCACGGCAAACTGGCTGACACTGACGGCGGCGGTGCACAAATGCTGCGCAGCTAGCGCCATTCGACGGCCAACACCGCGGTTCCTGGTGTGTGCGCTGTGCCGTGCGTGTGATCATTGCTTGTACAGCCCTCTCGCAGTGTCCGGAGCAAGTATGGTGGGTGTGACACACCGGTGTCAATGTGTTCTTTTTTCCATTTCCAGGAGTGTATAACAAAGCTAACAAAGTTGTGACGCTTTCTTTTTGAATGTTTCCATAATTTTGTATCAACGACTCAACATTGCAGTAGCCTATTGATTAATTTTTGTCTGTTAGTAACTTTGAATTACCTCAAATTATGTACAAGTCGTTTATGACTGCACTTTTAAGATTATTCACACTGGAGTAAATCAGTGGGCTGCACATTTGCTTGTAGTCTCATCCACACATTTATTTTCTTTTTACTTTTTTCTTTGTAAATCTACAGCCGTCTTCGCAGTTGATGTTGAAGTTTCCCCATACAAGGAATATACGAATAAGTGGATCTACAAGTTTGCAAAAGATTTTCATTCTACTAGTTACCATCCAAAGGAAATTGTATTGAACTGTTTTCTACGTTTTTCATAACAATGGTTTTCGTTATTTTGTTAGAGCTATTTACAACTTTTTACAATAATTTCTTTGCATCTTTGCAGCGGTGGAACAGTTTCTTGTTGACTTGTACAGGGTATTTTTGTAACACTGCACGACCGCGTCAAAATTTTTGCACCCCATGCATCATTAGTACATCGGTAAACGCAAGTCTCTGGCTATTTTGTTAGTTATCTTGTTACATAACACTCTCTGCCGTCCTGGCGTCTTTCTATTGAGGTGTCTTCATACTGTTCAGTTCTCAGTGAGAAAGAGTCGAATGGAATAGGGAAAGTGAAACTCTGCATGTGTGTTTTAGTATACAACTTTATAACAATCACGAGTAACTGACAGGATGCTCTAATATGCTAAACCTACCGTATAGCAGAAGTAACTGAATCCGCAAAAACGAAGAACACCAAACGTGACGGAGAGAGAACTCTGCAGATAGACTTCAAAGCATGTTAAGTCATTCAGGGCCAACGTATGGATGAACCAGTAACTAAACTGCTTATAGATGTTGACTCTGAAATTATTGGTATATCTGAACACTTCTTAAATAAGGAGATAATTCAGAGGCTTCCTTTACCAGGATACAGGTTGGATGGCAGCTTTTCGAGGAGCTCTTTGCGGTGTGGGGGAGTAGCCATGTATCTGAAAAATGACATCCCATTTGAGTCAATTGATGTTTCAAAGTACTGCACTGAAAAGGTGTTTGAATGTTGTGTTGGTGGGGTTAAATTTAATGGAGCTAAACTTCTAACTATTGTTATTTATAGATCCCCAGACTCCGATTTCACAACATTTTTGCTAAAGCTAGAGGAGGTTCTTGGTTCACTTTATAGGAAATACAAAAAGTTAGTTATATGTGGTGACTTCAATATTAATTGTATAAGTGATTGTGCAAGGAAGAGGATGCTGGTAGACCTCCTTAATTCATATAATCTTATGCAAACCGTATTCTTTCCAACGAGAGTGCAAGGGAACAGTAGATCAACCATAGACAACATTTTTGTTCATTCCTCATTACTAGAAGGGCATTCTGTTAGCAAAAAGGTGAATGTCCTTTCAGATCATGATGCACAAATTTTAACTCTAAAAGATTTTTGTGCTGCAACACGCGTTAAATATAGTCATCAGCTGTTTAGGAAAGCTGATCCAGGTGCTGTACAGACTTTTGTAAACCTTATCAAGGAACAAGAGTGGCAAGATGTTTATAGCGCTGATACAGTAGACGATAAATATAATGCTTTCCTCAAGACTTTTCTCGTGTTCTTTGAAAGTTGCTTTCCGTTAGAACGTTCAAAACAGGGTACTAGCACAAACAGGCAGCCTGGGTGGCTGACTAGAGGGATAAGAATATCTTGTAGAACAAAGTGGCAATTATATCAAAACGTTAGAAACAGTCAAAATCTAAATGCAGCAGCCCATAACAAACAGTATTGTAAGGTGCTTAAAAATGTTATTAGGAAGGCAAAAAGTATGTGGTATGCAGATAGAATAGCTAAGTCTCAGGATAAAATCAAAACCTTATGGTCAGTCGTAAAGGAAGTGGCTGGTCTGCAGAGACGGGTCGAGGATATAGAATCAGTGCGTAGTGGGAATATCCGTGTTACTGATAAGTCGCGTATATGTACAGTATTTAATAATCACTTTCTGAATATAGCAGGTGAACCAAATAGAAACCTAGTCTCAACAGGGAATCACACAGCACTCTTAAAAAAAAGTGTTCCGAGACTCGAGACTGTTACCCGAAATGCTCCTCCATGATACTGACAAGAGGGAGATTGAGTTAATAATTAAATCACTAAAGACCAAGAACTCTCATGGATATGACGAGGTATCTAGCAGAATACTGAAGTATTGTTCTACGTATGTTAGCCCAGTACTTAGCCATATCTGTAACTTTTCCTTTAGGAGTGGTCGGTTTCCTGACCGATTAAAGTACTCGGTAGTGAAGCCACTTTATAAAAAGGGAGACATTGATAATGTTGACAATTTTAGACCTATTTCTATGCCATCGGTTTTTGCTAAAGTTATCGAGAAGATTGTATATACAAGGTTAGTGGAGCATTTAAATTCACATAATTTGCTGTCAAATGTTCAGTTTGGTTTTAGAAATGGTTTAACAACTGAAAATACTATATTCTCTTTTCTCTGTGAGGTTTTGGACGGATTAAATAAAAGGTTGCGAAGGCTAGGTGTTTTCTTTGATTTAACGAAGGCTTTTGACTGTGTTGACCACAAAATATTACTGCAGAAGTTGGACCATTATGGAGTAAGGGGAGTAGCTTACAATGGGTGCGCCTCTTACTTTAAGAACAGAAAGCAGAAGGTAATTCTCCGCAATATTGAGATTGGTAGTGATGTTCAGTCCCAATGGGGCGTTCCCCAAGGGTCGGTGCTGGGGCCACTGCTGTTTCTTATTTATATAAATGATATGCCTTCTAGTATTACAGGTGATTCAAAAATATTTCTGTTTGCTGATGACACCAGCTTGATAGTGAAGGATTTGTGTGTAATATTGAAACAGTATCAAATAATGTAGTTCATGAAATAAGTTTGTGGCTTCTGGAAAATAATTTGATGCTAAATCACAGTAAGACTCAGTTTTTACAGTTTCTAACTCACAATTCAAGAAGAACCGATATTTTGGTCAGACAGAATGGGCATATTATAAGCGAGACGGAACAGTTCAAGTTCCTAGGCGTTCGGATAGATAGTAAGCTGTTGTGGAAAGCCCATGTCCAGGATCTTGTTCAGAAACTAAATTCTGCTTCATTTACCATTAGAACAGTATCTGAAATAAGTGACACTTCAACACGAAAAGTAGTCTACTTCGCATATTTTCATACGCTAATGCCGTATGGTATTATTTTTTGAGGTAATTCTTCTGATTCAAAAAGGGTATTTTTGGCTCAAAAACGGGCTGTTCGAGCTATATGTGGTGTAAGTTCGAGAACCTCTTGTCGACCCCTATTCAATAGTCTGGGAATTCTGACATTGCCCTCACAGTATATATTTTCTTTAATGTCGTTTGTTGTTAGCAGTATTAGCCTATATCCAAGAGTTAGCAGCTTTCACTCAGTTAATACTAGGCAGAAACCCAATCTGCATGTGGAATGCACTTCCTTGACTCTTGTTCAGAAAGGAGTGCAATATTCTGCTGCATCCATTTTCAATAAGCTACCACAAGAACTCAAAAATCTTAGCAGTAGCCCAAACTCGTTTAAGTCCAAACTGAAGAGTTTCCTCATGGCTCACTCCTTCTATTCTGTCGAGGAGCTCCTGGAGGAGCCAAAAAATTAAGCAAATTCCAGTGTTACAGTGTTGATTTTCTTTATCTAAACTTACGACTTGTCACCTGAATATGTTTCTTTATATTTCATTTTATCTGTTTCCAATATCGTGTTATAATTTCATGTATTGACTCGTTCCATGACCATGGAGACTTCTCCTTAATTTGGTCCCACGGAACAATAAATAAATAAAAAAATAAATAAAAAAAACGTCCTAGACGAACACTGTAATCAATTTGGAAACAAAATTCAGAAGACTACACTGTGAAATTTTGGACACATTGTTGGCGCAGTTACTGCAAGATATCTACAGTAACTTGAACTCTTTGCTATGTTTGGAAGTAAAACACTGCTATGAGTCATTTCTTTGGTTTTTCTGTTTAAGACCACAGATATTGTTTGAGAAAATTTAAGAAGTAATCCGTCGTAAAAGTGTTGTTGATTTTCTGAGCTTTATTAAATCATATTGAATACAAACCGCTTGCAGTGAAATGTAAAACTCGGTGAACTTATTTTAACGATTCCTACAACCACAGTGTCATGAATTTTTGCGGTCCTAAAAGGACAGAGAGCTGTATTTGTGGTTCACAGACACAAGAACAACTTACAAATTAACTGGAAACTTACAAATTTATTTCTATTGTCAACTGAGAAGATCTTCTCCAACAGCTAAGGTCTGAACTTTAGTTTTACAACGTAATAATCAACCAATTCGCCAAAGGGAACAGGAGGATCCACCTCGTTATATATAAGACAATTTCATATTTAAAAACAACACTTATTGTCTCATGAGTACTTGCCCTAACGAAAACGGGATTTTTTTTGGGGGGGGGGGGGGGTTGTCCGACTCCAAAAAAGTATAATAAGAATTATTTGCAGTGTGAATTCAAGAAGATACTGCATTGGCCTGTTTAGGAAACTAGAGACATTAACTTTTGATTCCCAGAATACACTGACGAAAAAAAAATCGCAATACCAAGAACGACTTGTGAGACATAAACGAAAGTTGGTAGGCATGTTTCTACCTCTGAAAGATGTCAATTCAGATTTCGTGCCAGCCGCATAAGAGTGACGCTAAAGGCGTCACTATGGGGATGCAAATCAGGTTTGCTTTAAATATACGCTATAACCATCGTGAGCGTTAGTTAACTTTGATAATGGACGTGGTAACTTAGTGTTGGTCAAGAATGGCTCTAATGCGACAAACACGCCATTATCAGTACCTCACTTTCGTTTGAACAAGGTCATGTAATAGAGCTACGAGAAGCTGGATGTTCCTTCTGGGGTACTGAGAAAGACTTGCAGGAATGTAACCACTGTACATCATTGCTGCCAGCGGTGGTCACGAGAATGTATGGTTACAGGGAGACCGGCCCTGGGCGACCATATGGCATTACCAGGAGGAAAGACTTTTGTGTTCGTTGTATTGCTCTGGTGCATCTGCAGCAGCAGTTTGAGCAGCATTTCGCTCCACAGTGACACAACTAATGTTTACAAATCGGTTACTTCAACAACAGCTCCGAGCCAGACACCCTGCAGCGTGCGTTCCACTGACCCCAAACCACCGCTACTTGCCATTTCAGAAATATTTACAGCTAGGTACACAGTAAACTTCACCCCAGTTATTATTTTCTTTTTTCCATTGGGTGGTCGTTAATCGTCCTTACTGTTTTACCTGAGTATTTCTAGACTGTACTTGTAGTTAAGTTATGTAATGAGACTAAGTGTACATCATGCATGTGCTCTAACTGCTGTTGTAGGAGTACGTTACAATCAGTGTACTACCAACTTGAGCTATTCGAGAAGAGAAAGTTGTGGTGTCACCGCCAGACACCACACTTGCTAGGTGGTAGCCTTTAAATCGGCCGCGGTCCATTAGTATACGCCGGACCCGCGTGTCGCCACTGTCAGTAATTGCAGACCGAGCGCCACCACACGGCAGGTCTAGAGAGCCGTCCTGGCACTCGCCCCAGTTGTACAGCCGACGTTCGTAGCAATGGTTCACTGACAAACACGCTCTCATTTGCCGAGACGATAGTTAGCATAGCCTTCAGCTACATTTGCTACGACCTAGCAAGGCGCCGTATTCAATTGATAATTAATATTATGAAGCATGTACCGTAACGAGAGCTGTTCTACAATTGTGGATTAAAGTTAAGTATTATATCAACTAGTACTTTATTTGCAATTCTCAAGATATTGTCCTGTTCCAGACCTCACGCTAGTCAGCGTGTAATTAAACGCGTGCATTTCGGCCTCCTCTAGAAAAACAGTGTTGGCTCTTCTGCCAGCACTACAAAATTTATAACTGACACCAAACCGTATATGGCTAATAACGTACCTAGGTCACTTTTCCTGTTACATTATTCTAAGAAATTAAAATTAAAATCACCACAAATGAATAATCCCTTCTTTCCATCTTACACGGAGTACAGCATGAAAACTTTCAAATTAACCTATGTGGATCTGTGCACTGTAACAATAGCAAGCTTTATATTGTCCGTTATTAACTCACAAGCACTTGCTTCTATATCGTGATCTATAAAATACTTATTTATTTCTATATTTTTAAATTTACATTTATTTTTTATGAAAGTGACCACCCTCGTTTATCCATATTAGATCTACATGAGCTTGCAGCTAATTTGTAACTACTTACCATAGGGAGCCAGAAATTATGTCTGTGAGGGATTAGGTAGGGAGCGGGATAACAACCCTTTCCCCTCACTTCAATAGCCTGTATCGATCACCGTCCGAAAAATATTGCCTTATTATTGGACTTCCTTGTTAGTATTGTAGTGCAGTCTAGCTTCCGTAGTTATGGTCTCTCATTTTCATTTATTTTTTATTTGCAACACCAATGCGAAAAGGGAAAATTTTAGTGAAATGTGCGCACAGGAACCATATCCTCGTTGTAAGAAGGAAAGTGACAGAAAACGCTACCACTGACGATGTACGGATAGGCGTTCAATAAGTAATGCACCACTTTTTTTCACGGCCAATTTCGGTTGCAAAAATATTGTGGAATATTGTGGAATATTCCGCTTCAGCCCTTATAGTTTCATTAACTTCCAATAGGTGGCAACGCTATTCGGAGCCTTCAAAATGGAGTCTGTAACGGAAATGCGTTCAAAGCAGCCAGCTGTTATCGGCTTTCTTCTGGCGGGAAACCAGACCATCGTAGACATTAAGAGTCGCTTGCAGAATGTCTACGGAAACCTGGCAGTGATGAAAAGCACGGTGAGTCGTTGGGCGAGGCGTCTGGCACCATGGCAATAAAGTCGCGCAAACTTGTCCGATCTCCCGCGTGCCGACCGGCCGCACACAATTGTGCCTTCTGCATTGTTGAAATGTGCTGATACTTTCACCCGAGGTGTCGACAGATCAGAATCAAACAACTCGCTGCACAGCTGTTCATCTCTGCTGGTAGCACTGACACACTCGTCCACCAGTTAGTTTACTCAGAGGTGTGTGCCCCTGCGTTTCTCGCCGCCTAACCAAAGGCCATGAAGAACAAAGAAGGACCATTTGTACGTAATTGCTAACGCGTTACGAGGCTGATCGAGACAATTTTTTGTCGAACATCGTCACAGGTGATGACAGATGGGTTCATTACTTCGAGCTGGAAACAAAACAACAATCCATGGAGTGGCGCCACGCTACCACTCCTCCGAAGAAACAGTTCAAAGCCACACCCTTAGCTAGAAAAGTCATAGTCTCGGTCTTCTGGCACTCTCAGGGGGTTATTGTGTTCGGTGTCCTCCCTCACGGTGCAACGATCAACTCTGAAGTGTATTGTGCTACCCTCAGAAAATTGAAGAAACGACTTCAGTGTGTTCGTCGTCACAAAAATGCCAATGTACTTCTCCTTCTCCATGACAAAGCAAGACCTCACACAAGTCTGCGCACCCAAGAGGAGCTCACGGAATTCAATTGGACTGTTCTTACTCATCCACCCTACAGATCGGATCTCGCTTCTTTCAATCTCCATCTTTTTGGCCCAATGAAGGAGACAATTTTTTGTCGAACATCGTCACAGGTGATGACAGATGGGTTCATTACTTCGAGCTGGAAACAAAACAACAATCCATGGAGTGGCGCCACGCTACCACTCCTCCGAAGAAACAGTTCAAAGCCACACCCTTAGCTAGAAAAGTCATAGTCTCGGTCTTCTGGCACTCTCAGGGGGTTATTGTGTTCGGTGTCCTCCCTCACGTCCGTGCCCTTTGAAAGGAACCATCCCGGCATTTGCCTGGAGCGATTTAGGGAAATCACGGAAAACCTAAATCAGGATGGCCGGACGCGGGATTGAACCGTCGTCCACATTCGGGAGGACGACGGTTCAATCCCGCGTCCGGCCATCCTGATTTAGGTTTTCCGTGATTTCCCTAAATCGCTCCAGGCAAATGCCGGGATGGTTCCTTTCAAAGGGCACGGCCGACTTCCTTCCCAGTCCTTCCCTAATCCGATGAGACCGATGACCTTGCTGTCTGGTCTCCTTCCCCAAAACCAACCAACCAGTACGCTGAAAAGGTGGCACCATTTAATATATTTATGTTGCGAGAACCTCATCACCATGTTGCAATGGAAATGAGCGTTTGGCGTCATTAGCCGGGAGGGCCCTTGCGGGGCAAATGTTGCAGTGACTGCACACATTAAAATATTTTTATTAAAGTGTGTACTGTTCCGCTCTAGGGCTCGTCACAGTACATATCTCACTCGCTGCTGCATTCCGGTAACCTGCGATCTTCTCAGCAGGGGATAGAAGAGGCTTGGGACTATTCTTCGTATACAATGGGTCGATGAGGACATCTGTACCATCGTCTCCACTTTCCTGGCAAATATAGTCGTGGAAACTTCCTCCACCATCAGGACTCAAAGCAGATGCCACCTTGTCATGCATCATGGGTCATACTTCGCTCAGAAGGGGAAGCAGGCTTATACTTAAGCGCCAATGATAAACCGCATTTGTTCTATGCCTAAGAACAGCTTGTTTTCACTGCGTTCGTTGTTACTAAGAGATGGACTGCATCGGCGAAATCTTACTTCAGTAAGACAGCTTGCTAGTTTAGTCAGCTCCTCACCTTGCTACATTTACAGCCTACCCTACTCCCCCCCCCGCCCCCCCCCCCCCCCCCCGCCCCAGCCGCTCCATCCCACTATCACGACCGAGCGAGGAGGCGCAGTGGTTAGCACACTGGACTCGCATTCGGTAGGACGACGGTTCAGTCCCGCGTCCGGCCATCCTGATTTAGGTTTTCCGACAATTCCCTAAATCTCTCCAGGCAAATGCTGGGATGGTTCCTTTGAAAGGGCACGGCCGACTTCCTTCCCCATCCTTCCCTAATCCGATGAGACCGATGACCTCGCTGTTTGGTCTCTTCCCCCAAACAGCCCCGCCGGCCGCGGTGGTCTAGCGGTTCTAGGCGCTCAGTCCGGAACCGCGCGACCGCTACGGTCGCAGGTTCGAATCCTGCCTCGGGCATGGATGTGTGTGATGTCCTTAGGTTAGTTAGGTTTAAGTAGTTCTAAGTTCTAGGGGACTGATGACCAAAGATGTTAAGTCCCATAGTGCTTAGAGCCATTTGACCCAACCAAACAGCCCAACCCCACTATCATGCAGGGTAAAAACGTCGTAGAAGAAAAATTTTCGAAGACTGAAACACAGGGTGATTTTGTTAAAAGGGGACAAATAGAAGGAGACGATTCCTGAAAGCATAAGGAGCAAAAAAGGCCATATGGGCATATGGCAGGGAAGTACGTTCACTTGACGATGGAGACAAAAGATCTTTGACAGTTCAGAGATTGCAGTCACACATGGGAACACACCAGGCAGGTGGGAATACCGTATTTACGCAAACCTAATGCGCCATCGAACGTAACGGGCACCCCAGTTTTAAAAATTAAAATCATAAAAAAGGAGATTCTTGGCGCATCACTGATAGATAAAATTTATTTCACACAACTTGAACCATCAAAACAACAACAATTTTTAAGTGATCCGGTGTTAAGTCACACATTCATTATTCAAAAAATAATGTCTAAATTAATTGCCTATGTGATATGCAAACAAACATACTGTAAATTACAGGCGTTACTCACTATTACTCACTAATGTCATCATTACTGTTGTCTTCGGAGGAGTCTACATCAGATACCGATTCATTTCCTCTTTCCCCAACATCCTCGGTGTCGTTCTACAGCATCTTCACTGCCGTCTAGAGTATTTGAAATACAGCGTTTCTTAGACGACTATACAATCATTGGAGCTTTGATGCTTTTCCAGACAACCGTAAGCAGCGTGCTTAACGTATCCCGTCGTAGTCATTCCAGGGTTTGGTTCAAAAAACCATTTTTCATACCGTTCCTGAACGTAACCCTTAACACAGAATTCATTTCTCCACGAATAATGCAAGGTCACTGGCTAGGATGTGGATTTTTGTTTCACGTCGCCAGTGAGATGAAAATGATGATGGTGATATTACTCAGTAAATGTCTGAAGATGGCCTTGTAAGCCGAAAACCGGTTAGCAATAAAAGTAATATTGTAGAACAAAAGCAAACTGGTGCTTTTCATTTATTATTAAAATGAAAGGCATCAAGACAAAGCATTGCTGGTAGTCTAGAAAGCCCACCAGGCCGGAGTTCCCACACGTTTGGAGTCAGTTAAGCATTAAAGTTTCAGTGATCCATCCTTTTTCTTATTTCGAACAATTTCATCTTTTTTTTCATTTTTAGGGGTCTTGAGGCTTCTTTTCCGCCTGAAGATTAAGAAAAGGGGAAGTCTGCACCAATCTGCTGTGATTTCCAGTATTACAATTGCTTGTCACACACTGATGTTTTGATGTAATTTCTTTCGTCCCTTCCTCATCAATCGTGTAATTACGTGGCATATGACATCAAATTAATGTCTCATCAACGTTGCCTATTTGTCCAATCGAAAAACTCTTCTCTTTCTGAAATGTAATGACACACCACTGAAGTTCTTGAAGTTTTTTCTCAAAATCGTGTGAGTACTTTTGGCATACTGTAGTATGGCGTCGTAGACATAATCCTGCCCGTTTCATAAAGCGATCAAACCATCCACTGCTAGCCTTAAACTCATGCCTCGTTGTATTAAGAACTAAGCCAACTCTTCTGCTTTGTTTTTATGGTGCTAATAGTCACAGGTCGCCCAGTCTTCCCCCTTTCAGCAACGAATTCCAAAACTTTTACTTCAGTTTCAGGGTGTCTTCCTTTGCGTGGAGCAATAGCAGTAGTTTCAAATAATGCTAATGAGCTGTGCTGCGGCTCGCGTTGGTGCCGTGTGTACGTTTCTGCCAGACCGTATCGTTTAGTTGGCATGGTTGCGTTGTTTGTCTTCCTCTCGTGTTCACTGACGCCACTCGGTTTCGCAAACGTTGCCTGTCCGATAGTGGCAGCAGCGGCGCTTATCGATATGTATTTCTGTTGCCCTATCTTTGGGGCGACCTCGTGCTTCTTCCGTGTAGTGTGAGTGTGGAGTTCGGTTGGGCACGAGGAGCAGCGAGGTCCGCGCAGAGAGAGAACACGCCGGGACCGCTGGATCGAAGGGCAGTGGTCACGAGGGTGAACGACCTCGTCGAAACCAGATCCTGCATGTTTAAGTTGAGTGCATTGCAATTCGCGTAGAGAAACCTCCACCATTGTGAAATCTCGCGATTCTCCAGTGACTTGGGTTCGTGTTGCTGCTCGTAGTGCCGCTGACGCGAAAAGCAGCGAGTGGAGTACCTAAGGAAGGCGGATCTGATTAGCCTTACAGAGCTTCTAATTACTATTTACTATTTTCAACCCCTTACATTGTTATGTTCGACCAGCGGTATTTTTCTGTCTTGTGGCCGCTAGCTCCCCAGTTATCTGCCCTGGGGGTTATTGTATGTAACGGCAGTGTACAATTCCTCGCCTTGCCGTCGCTGTCCGGTGAGGCGTGTAAGTTTGACAGCTCCTTGACTGTAGGTTGGGTGGCGTTCTTCTGCCTTCGTGGTAGTCATTCCTTCTTGTTCCGGGTGCTCTATGCACAGTGTTCTGTGGAGGGAGCACAGACCGCCATTTCCGGCTTTGGCGTAATTTTACATCTTCCATTTGTTTTGTTGGATGTCGGGTAGCCTCACCAAGATTATCATTAGTCGCACGTTAGACTGCTACTAGTCTGAGTTACCATCTTGTGATCTGAATGCAACTCTTGGCTGCCTTTTTCTTCGCTCTCGAAAGTGTTTTTGGTGTGACCTGCTCAGAGGTCGAATCCTGGAGCTCCATCTGTCACTGGTCCCTGTGTTTTATTTTATGATTGTATTATTAAGTTACCATCATTTCTCTCACCTGTTTGATGATCTGTTGTTTTTTTTTTTTAGATTAACTTTTGCTATGCCATTTGCCGTTTGACAGTATATTTGTTAAATTTTTAATAATTGCCATTTTGGCGTTAAAGGCCTTCAGCCGTGATTCTGAGTACTTGCTTTAAAATTCTTATTGTGACCAGATTGGTTTGTTTTCCAAAATTATTTACTGTCTGTATTTTATGTATGTTTGTTAAATTTTTTAATAGTTGCAATTTTGGGCCTTAAAGGCCTTCAGGCGTGATTGTGTTGCTTGCTTTAAAATTCTGATTATGACCACAATGGCTTGTCTTCTAAATTATTGGCTGTCTGTATTTTATATATTTGTTAAATTTTAAATAATTGCCATTTTTCGCGTTAAAGGCCTTCAGCCGTAATTGTTGTTAGGTTCCTTAAAAGTATGATTGCGACGTCATTTGCTTGTTTTCAAAAAATATTTATTAAAGTAAATGAGTGAAATTGTAATACAAACCAATAGTAATTATTCGGGCCTCGTCCACAGTCGTAACCCAATCCTGCTTTCCTTAATTACCAGGTCTCTAATTTCTTCTCTGCTTGCATTCCATTTCGTGAATACTTAATGCCTAATAGGCCAAGAGTAGTTACAAAACAATGCATTGTCACGTAAAGAACAATACCTGAATTTCAGCGACGTTGCCGGCGAACGACGGACAATTTTGAATACTGCTTATGGTGCAAAAAAAGTGAGCATTAGATTCGTTGAATACGGTATCTTGTCTTAATGTTTAATTTCCACAGGCAAAAGGGCAGTAAGCTGGAGCACTATCATTACCCTTCGTAGCAGCGAAGGCACGTCTTCCTGCTGGGGAGACAGTAGCACCCCGAACAGGAAGTGTAGGTGCGCCTCGCCTGTAAGACACTCTGGAAGAACGATTGGTCCCACGAGGTGGTCGCCGAAACTCCCTGCTCACACACTGAGGTCGAGCCGGTGCTAACGGTTCATTTATACCACGCGCCACACGGATTGTGCGATTATCCGAAGCCCATAGGTGGGTGTCGTGAATGTTGAAGGTTGACGATGCCGTCCCCCGTAAAGGTAGCCTCGTTTATGAATAGGCACCATGGTGTCCTGTGCGACGAACCAGCGAAAAAACCGTCGCCGCTAAGGCAAGTCCGTAGGTAAGAAGGTCCGCACGCATTGAGTGATATGGTTAGCGGCAATTGTCGAAGAGAATGTCCCACACGTTTGTCTGACTTACCCTCTGAGTAGGTAACATTATTTTAGTTCTGAATTACCTGTGTTTTTTTATGTTTTGGTGTTTCGGTTATAACAGGCTTTTTCACGTTTACTACTAATAATAAATCTTCCACAGCAGCAGGGCAATTTTTTATCCTTTTTAACAAAACCTTTTTTTTAAAAAAAAAGAGTAATGTTTATTCGCAAAACTTCCATCGCTTTGAAATATTGTGTTGTTACGGAAAGTGGATAAAGCGATCAATGTTATTTTAATAACAACGCCGACGGTTCGAAACCAACAAAAACGTGACACAAGAATCGGGATAGCATTGCTGTGACAATGTTCTACCTGCCAAGAATTCTTCCGGGTTGTATGGGCCGTGGTCCAAGGAACTCTTCTGATGTGCTCCTGATTATGCTGAGTCTTGCCGACTGACGAGTCTAACGTCGAAGAACGGCCTAAATACCGTGGAAAGTGGGCGTGGTCTGGATTTCACGTGATAGCAGAGATAAACTTCGTCAAGGACAAAACGTAACTATCGATCATAGTACGTCAAAGATAAAAACTTCTCGTCGATTCTGTAGTGCCACTGTCCATATATCGCTGAGTTTCATAGCTTATTCTTTTCTGTTAAAATTATCCCCATGTTTATATATTTCGATGGCTTCTCTATATAGCCGTGGATAATAGTTCGTCGCAATACATAAAACTTCAGTTTCCGAAAATTTCACTACGTAATCACCCGCTGAAGAGCATGTTCCGCCACGGCTGACTTGTCTGTTTTCCCTAGTCGGCAAAGACTTTTATGTTCCTTTAACCGCATATTCACACTTCTCTTTGTAGTTCCAATGTAGACCCTACCACATGTACACGGAATCTTGTATACACCACTTGCAGACAGAGGGAGACGTTTATCCTCAACGGAACGAAGTACTTGGCCTATTTCCTTAGGTGGTCTGAAAATCGGTCGAACGTTTTGTTTCCTTAAAATCGTGCCGATTTGATCCGTTACTTTTTTTGATGAAGGGTAGAGAAACCGTGTTCTTCCATCGCTGTGTGCTATCGTTGTCCTTAGGCCTCCTGTTTTACGGTCGCAAAACTCTATTTATTTCCTTACTAGAGTGCCCATTCTTCTCAAATGCCTGTTTTAGATGTTTTAACTCAGCGTCCAGGTATTCCGGCGCAAAAATCCTTTTAGCTCTGTCCACTAGACTTTTAACTACACCTCTTTTCTGTTGTGGATGATGATTGGAATCCTTATGCAGGTATCTGTCGGTATGTGTAACCTTCCGGAAGACTTTTTGTTTCAAGCTGTCATCAGTCTGCCTCATAACGAAGACATCCACGAAGATACTGCACTGTCTTTCTCCATTTCCATGGTAAACTGGATTTTAGGATTTATACTATTTAAATAACAAAAGATTTCCTATAAAGCTTTTTTGCCATGTGGCCAAACCACAAATGTATCATCCACGTATCGATACCATCGACATGGTTTCTTATTCGCTTTTTCCAGAGCTAATTGCTCGAATTTTTTCATGTAAAAATTGGCGATCGTAGGACTCAATGGGTTACCCATGGCCACACCATCAACCTGCTCATTAAACTCATCCTCCCACTGGAACTGACTAGGCGTGAAATAGTGTCTGAAGAGAGCAGTCAAATCTGCTGGGAAAACATCCGCTATGTAAACCATAAATTCGTTAAGCGGAATCATCGTAAATAAAGAAACGTCAGGGATAGAAGAGTTCCATGGACGACGGCCATACAACCCGGAAGAATTCTCGGCAGCTGAAACATCCGGTCGTGAAAGCCTTCATTGTATAATATTGTACCTGTTGCCGTGTGCGTGGGTTATACGCGTGTGCGTGCCGTGTGCAAGGCTTGCCCCACCTGGTCCACAAGGTAGATTTTGCTGTCAACCTCGGACATCGTTTACATTGCAAAATGGCACCGTCCCTGGTATGAACTCATTTCACGAAGTGCGGCAGCAGTGAAGTATGATGCTCCATTTGCTTTAAAAGATTCGAAACGGGAGGAGGCACAACGAACTTGCGACCTCATATAAGGGAAAAACATTCACAACGTTTCTTGGACGAGTGGGTAAATTAGAGTGATATACCTACATATTTACTGAGGTGCTATAAACTTTGAAAGATAACTGAGCTCTTAATTCTGTGGCTGAGTCAGTGTGAAAAACTGTCACCGTCCAAAAGTGGCGACGCAGGGGTGTCATCAACCTGTGACCTTTCGCTCTTTCCATCGACGCGCCGGTCTCACGTACATCTACATCTACATCTATACTCTGCAAGCCACAGTGAGGTGCATGGCTGAGGGTACGTCCCATTGTGGCAGTTATTAGCGTTTCTTCCTGTTCCATTACGTATGGAGAGCGGGAAGAATCATTGTTCGAATGCCTCTGTGAGTGCAGTAATTATTCTGGTCTTATCCTCACGATCTCTATGGAGCGATATCCAGGGGATTGTAGTATATTCCTAGAGTAATCATTTAAAGCCAGGTCTTGAAACTTTGTTAATAGACTTTCTCGGAATAGTTTACGTCTATCTTCAAGAGTCTTCCATTTCATTTGAAGCCGTTTTGACTATTTTTCGACCATGATTGTCTCAATAAATATGTAAAAGTGTTTCGTGCAAACATCAGTCCAGCTTCCAAAGTGACATCGCCTCTTACTAAGTTTTCTCCTCTTCCACAGGATGACCACAGCATTTACTAAAAGACTATGTAACATCATTATGGCCTTATTGTAAAGTTGTTCTTGTAATGCCATTTAGCCTGAAGATGAGGTATAACCCTCGAAACATGTCGCTAAATAAATAAGTAATACAATAGTTGACAAAGTTTGAGACTGATAGCGGTAATTAAAAAAAAAAAAGAGAACCTTTAGATATCTTCCAGTTCAGTTCCTTCAGTATCTGTGTGTCACTCTCTCACGGATTAAACAAACCTGTGACCATTCGTGCTGCCCTCCTATGTATACGTTCAATATCCGCCGTTAGTCCTATTTGGTACGAGTCCCAGACACTTGAGCAATATCCTAGAATGGGTCGCACGAGTGATTTGTAAGAAATCTCCTTTGTGGACTGACTGCACTTCCCTAGTGTTCTGCCAGAAAACCAAAGTCTACCACCTGCTTTAACCACGACTGAACCTATGTAATCATTCCATTTCATTTCCCTTCAGTGTTACACCCAGGTATTTGTAAAGTTGGCCGATTCCAACAGTGGCCCATTGATGTTACAGTCATAGGATACTTTTTTTTTTCGTTTCGTGAAGTGCACAGTTTTACATTTCTGAACATTTAAAGCAAGTTGCCAATCTCTGCGCTTTGTTGAAAAATTATCAAGATCTGACTGAGTGTTTATGTAGCATGTTTCACATAGTACTTCATTATAGATAACTGCTTCATCTGAAAAAAGCCTGATGTTACTATTGATATTGTCTGCAAGGTCATTTGAATACTACATCATTTGTATACAGCAAGGGTCCCAGTACACTTCCATGGGGTACACCCGAAGTTATTTCTACATCTGTTGATGACTGTCCATCCAAGATAACGTGCACTGTCGCAGTCTTCGCTGGAGGCAATGAGACCGATTTCTGCCATAGTCTCATCCACTTATCGATCGAAATCTCTTACACCATCTTCGACAGAATTTTTCAAACATTGTTGTAAGTCTACGATTATTACTGGAAATAACAGCAAAAAAAGGGAAGTCTGTTATTTTGATCAGTTTTAACAGTCAGGTTAAACTGGAGGCATAAAAGCCGGTATAAACGAAAACCGGTTGTTTCAGCGACTGGGGTCACCGTCAAAGATTTCTTTTTCCACTTTCAAGCGGGCGTACCACCCTTGTAACGCATTTCCGGCCAAATGTCCATAGCACCTTTCTTGTTCCTTCCTCTCTCAGGGATCGTTTCCTGCAGTTTGTTCCCACTTAGCAAAATCATCCTGTATAGCCCCCGTTATAAGTCATGTAAATGTCGTGTGACTAGGACCTCCCGTCGGGTAGACCATTCGCCGGGTGCAAGTCTTTCGATTTGACGCCACTTCGGCGACTTGCGCGTCGATGGGGATGAAATGATCAAGATGAGGATAACACAACACCCAGTCCCTGAGCGGAGAAAATCTCCTACGCAGCCGGGAATCGAACCCGGGCCCTTAGGCTTGACGTTCTGTCGCGCTGGCCTTTTTTTTCGATATAGTTCGTTACGTTTGGTCTAGGCGGACGTCACAAGACGTCCGTTCAACCTCATCGTTGATTCCTTTACTCAATTTTTTTATTACAGAGGCCAAGCAGCCCTCTGACCGAACATGCTGAGCTACCGTGCCGGCGACCACTCAGCTACCGGTGGCGGACAGTCATTCAAGCTGAAGGAGCACCGTGCACGCTAACCTACATTGAAGAGAGCACAATTTCTCGACAGCCGGATTCTGTTACGGTCAAAGTTTTCTGGGTTTGTGACTACGGCCTAATTTTACATGAAACAATCTTTTGACCATTTCTCCGCGTAAGGCCTCATGCGAACTCAAAGACTACGACCAAGCGAGTGACATAGTAGCTGTTCTTTAATTTGGATGGAGCAAAATTCAAAGATTTAAAGATACTGTAGTTTCCCTACAGCAAATCATGGAAAATCTAAGACAGCCCTTTGATAGACGACAGCGGATTATCTGTCCCATCCTCATCCATTCCAGTAATTGTCCGACAATAATTGTCCAGTCTTGAAAGGAATATTATCTCAGAAAGGATCGATTAATTACAGTAAAAGTATTCTATAGTGCAGGTGATCCTACAGTAAGTCAATGAAGAACCTCTCGTAAATTACGAGGGGCGTTAAACAAGTAACGAAACACTTTTTCCCGAAAGCAGGTTGGTTTTATACAGGATTGTAATACACCGTATTATTCCCACTCATTCGGCTACAAACCCCCAGTTTTCTACATAATCTTCTTCCAATGCAATGGCCTCACGCCACCTTACTGGGATGGCCTGAATGCCCTTACCACTCTACTGCCCGACGTCGGAGCCAATGTCTTGCTGCATCAGTGACCACCCCATCATCCACGTACTGCTTCCCGCGGAGTGCGTCCTTCATTGGGCCAAACAGACGATAGTCAGAAGGTGTGAGATCCGAGCTGTAGGGTGTAGAGGTAAAGGTGGATAAATGGGCCCCCACTCTGTTTTTTTATATAACACCTTTTATTTTTAGTATAATCACCTAAAATTAACATAAAACATTTCTCTAGTATGTCCTGCAATAGTTACGACATTTTTTGGTTCAACTTTTTAATATTTAAAACAAAATTTTATTTTTTTCCTGATACTCTGCATTTTGTTGCGTCAAGAATTTGTGCTGGTAATATAGGCCCCAAGGTAGTTTGAAATGAAAAGAAACAAAAATTTGAAAAATATAATTTTATTTAATTTTTCTGTATAATGAAAGAAAGATTCACTCTGAACATTGTTAATTAGTCTACTGGTGGGATGATTTTCACAGCCTACGCCAAGCCTATTTACAATAGTCACACACATAAGCATCTTTTTCGCACCCAGCGCATTCGTTTTGAGCCCACATCTCACAGGCTATACACTGGACCCAAAGTTCACCTTTTGTGTCCTTTGAAAAAATCCCTTCACAAAATAGACATACAGCGTCATCAACATCAGGGATAGAAACACCAACTTTTTATTTCTTGTGCAAAACTGGTAGGCCATGCGCCTGACGTCATTTCTGGTAAGGCCGTAGAATTTGGATTCCATAATGAGAAGATATTTAACCAGTTCGTCCTCAAGTCCCTGTGGTAAAACCGGTGGAAAGCCTTTGGAGCGTGGAACGAGGGACAGAGTACACTTTAACCGCTTTTTTCAACCCCATTTTTTTCTCTTTAATAGCTACAATAGCATTTGCCATATTTGCTTTGTCCCACGATTGCCGTTTCGATTTTTTTGGGGGTACAAGACGTGTTCGAGGCATCTGAAACTTAAAGAGTAGCAATATCTGATTGATTTTACGGGGCCCATAGTACCAGCAGCAAAAGGGACCCATATATCCACCCTCGCCATCTTCGGAAAAACGATCTTGTCTACGGTTAGTTTGGTTCGCAACCGACGTTAATTAACGTAAAACGGTATCCCAACAGCAAGCCAAATACGTACCTTACCTTAGTTCTACTAATAACATGTTAGAAATTTGAGTTTTATTCAAGTAAACATTAACCTTTCAAACTTTTGATGACAGCGAAAAAATTCACAGCACAGCTACTCACAAACCATGACAGCTACTACGTCTGCGCACTGTACAGTGAAGTTTGGCAACTAGTATATGTAGGGGGCCCATAATACCAGCAGGGGTCCATTTTCCCACCTTTGCCTCTGTGAGGAAGAACAGTTCGATGAAGTTTTGTGCGCTCCATTTGGTTGCGCAGATTTGTATAAGACCTCGCGTTGTCATGGAGAAGGAGAAGTTCGTTTGCATTTTTGTGGCGACGAACGCGCTGAAGCCGTTTCTTTGATTTCCTGAGGGTTGCACAGTACTCTTCAGACTTGATCTTTGTACGACGAGGGGGGATATCAAACAGAAAAGCCGCTTCAGAGTCCCAGAAGACCATCAACATGAGTTTACCGACTGAGGATGTGGCTTTGAGCTTCTTCTTCGGAGGAGAGGTGGTGTAGCGCTACTCGATGGATTGCCGTTTTGTTTCCGTTTCGAAACGATGAACCCATATTTCTTTGCTTGTGACGAAGTTCGACAAAAAACTGCCACCATCAGGCTCGTAACGCGTAAGCAACCCTGCACAGATGGCCCTTCATTGCTCTTCATGGTCTTCTGTTAGGCTGCGTTCAATCCAGTGTGCACACACTTTGAGTACCCCAACCGGTGGACGAGTGTGTCAGCACTCCCAAAAGATAAGTACAATAGCACAGACAGGTGTTTGATTATGATCCGTCGGTCGCCTCTAATGAGAGTGTCCGCACGTTCCAGCATTGCAGAAATCACAGCCGTGTGCGGTCGGCTGGCAGGAGGGAGTGTGACGTGTTTCCACGACCTCGTTGTGATGGTGACAGACACCTCGCCCAAAGACTTACCCTGCTTTTGTTCACTGCCAGGTATCCATAAACATTCTGTAAGTGCCTATAAATATCCGTGATGCTCTGGTTTGAAGTCAAAAGAAACTCAGTGAGAGCAGCTCTCTGCTTGGAACGCACCTCCGTTACAGACTAGATTTTGAAGGCTACGTGTAGCCCCTACAATGAAAATATAGGGGTTGAAGCGAGAATATGCCACGATGTCTCACAAAAAATTCCGCATTTTATGGTATTGGCCAGAAAACAATGTGTCGCATCACTTACTGAACGCTCCTCCTACTAAATGATCGTCCACCACTTACTGAACGCCCCTCGTAGTAGGCGATCATCCATAAACGCGCAGAATCAAAGGAAACCGGTCGTCTTTGAGTTTTTTGCAGAACAAAGGAAGGTCATAGTGTAAAATACGTTTGACGTCGGTACTGTTATAGTTGAAGCTCGGATTCTGCAATGGATCCGGTTAAATCAAGTGACTACAGTGGTGCAAATGTTTTTTAGTGCTATGAAATGGATTGATCACATGAGCTCAGTCGTAGATAAAGCAAGTGGTAGACTTCGACTCAATGGTAGATGTGGTGCTGTTCTCTCTCGGCTCGATGGTGATGAGTGTCCTAGTCGAGATGACGTGGAACAGCCTCCGTTCATCACGACAACGCTAACCTGTAACTATTAGAAAAAAAAAACCACCTCGCGTGGTTTGGTTATTTTCAGATACTGTGTCTCGAAAATGATATCACTGTCTCCATGGAGCTGCACGCCGGAGTGTGTGCGCCGCCCTTGCTTGTAATGAAAGCAGTTGTGTTCGTTGTCTGTCGACCTTCTTCACTTATAAGTGTAGCGATTGTCCGCCCCCGGTAGCTGAGTGATCAGCGCGACAGACTGTCAATCCAAAGTGCCCGGGTTCGATTCCCGGCTGGGTCGGAGATTTTCTCCGCTCAGGGACTGGGTGTTGTGTTGTCCTAATCATCATCATTTCATCCCCATCGACGCGCAAGTCGCCGAAAATAAAATTCAGAAAAAAAAAAAAAAAAAAAAAAAGTGGCGTCAAATCGAAAGACTTGCACCAGGCGAACGGTCTACCCGACGGGAGGCCTTCGTCACACGACATTTCCATTTTTTTTCAGTGTAGCGACTGCACAACTCGATAACGCGATCCCTCCATTGGTCTGAAATAACCAAAAGTCCCTTGCGTGTTCGCGACAGACCCTTCAGTTTACGCGAACTCGTTGATTACAGTTCTTATGCCTGGTTTGAGAATGGTTATTCAAACGTTAAAAAATAGTGTCTTGAATCATCATTCCATCACCCAAGCCGAGGTCACATTATGAATTTTGCGAGGATAGTAAGTTGTTAATTATTATTCCGTCGTCAAGGCGTCGCTACGTCGCGTATTCAACAACTGCACGACGTAACTCCAGAGAAAACATACCCTTGAACGATGTTCAGAATGCGTCGTAATTTTGGTGTAAATTTATTGCTGTACACATTTAAATTATCACTCACTTGGCACTTGTTGTTATCCGAAGACTCAGTCAATTCCACAAATATACTTTAAATGTCCATCAAATGATATAGGCGACACGGAGAATTAAAGTTAAATTAAGGTTTATTGTTCTTCGTAATTATTGTCTGCCCCTGTGCTGAGCACACACACCGACACGTCATTTAGGGAATTGCATATGTTAACATCAGTAATTGTGACCTTGACGCCAACTTTTGACAACACGGCGAAATTGTAATTTCTTCGTGATTGCCTTTTGTTGTAGCCTATGCAATTCTAATAATGGAGATTATGTCGGCGATCAGTCTCTTTCTGTGTCCTTCGTAACTATCAAGTATCACGAAGGCTAACTCCCATCACAAATCATTAATCACTCGATTCACTTTTCTGTCACATACATCAAAATCCCGATATTTGTCCAGACGGTAAAGAACATCCTACTTTAGTCCGACTTCTGACTGATACTTCCAATCTATATCGTAAAACTTTAAAATTCAGATCGGTTTTAAAACAATCTAGGAGCGCTTAACATGCGTACTACTGTTGCCGAATACAAGAGAGAAGTGAAGTTAACATCTCTATTGCCGAGTTACATTGTAGTCACAGCGAACTTACAGCTCAATGCAGCTACAACTCTCTTCTAGGATAAATGTTATCTTTGGTCGATTTATGGTCTGGGGTTTAAGCTTCGTAAATAATAATTTTTGAATTCTTTCTTTAAACTTTCTGTTTTGAATCGTATGGTATTCTTTCATTCAGTTCTTTCTTTATGATAAGCATTAGTATTTATATAACAGTCCTGTTAAACTGAGAAGAGAGTAAATTTTGTTGTCAGTACCTGCCGTCACTGTCAGGATGACTAATTTTGCTATTTCTTTTGTAACAAAAGAGTGGTTATTATGGGTTCTATATTGGGGGTTTTACATAGAGTACTGGGAGAACGCAGTAAGACTACAAAGAAAATTACATACAAATCACTAGTGCGACCCAAACTATAGGATACTGCTGAACTGTGGAAGGTACATTACAATGAGGAAACATTAACAATATACAAAGAAGGACAGCACGTATGATCACAAGTTCGTCTGAACCAAGGCAGAGCGTCATGGAGACGCTGAAAAAGGTGAACTGTTAGATCCTTAAAGATAGACGCAAACTATCCCATGAAAACCTATTTACAAAACTTGAAGAATCAGCTTCAAGTGAGAAATTTAGGAATATACTACCGTGAAGACAATTTTAGACTAACTACAGCGGGCACAGAGGTATTCAAACAATCAATTTTCCCACGCTCCATACTTGGTACAGCGGGAAATACCGTCTGCCAAGCACCTCATAGCTGCTTTCAGAGTATAGATGTAGGTGTATATTCGACGAGGGTGGAAGGAAAGTCAGGCGTGGCCTTGTTTCAGAATGGTTTTCATGAATCAGTACTGCAATTGCTCAAAGAAACTGAATGGAAACAGCCTGTCGTGGATCTGAAACAGTCCTCAATGCAACTCTGATAAACAGATTCTGTTAGACGTCAGTCATTGACCATAGAATATACAGAGCGTATGTCAGTCCCGCGAAATACAGGTGTTGGACAAAAATATGGGAACACCGCCAGCTGTGGATGCTTGAACATAAATGCAGATGCTAACCAAACCTGTAGGTTGCGCTGTTCTATTTGACTGCAAACGACACCTGTGCGATACCCTCAATACAGTATGTTGCAAGTGTCAGTCGCAGCTAAGTGGATTCGAACTTGGGCAAATTGTTGGGTGCTCCCGCACCAAAGCAGTCAAGGCATCATTTGAAGATTTATACCTCATATACGGGAAGCGCGAAAACATCGTCCGCTAAGTCACAACACGGACGAAAGTGTGATTTGAATCATCCTGACGGACGGTCATTGAAGAGAACTGCGACGAAAAATAAGAAGACCAAAGCTGAAAAAATCACTGCAGATCTGAATCTCACAGTCGCGAACGCAGTATGGACCAAAAAACACTGAAGAAGCTCCATAAACAGGGAACTGCAGAGCAAGCTGGAAGTACAAAACGACTCAACAGTGATTCAAATGCCCATAACAGAAAAACATGGTGCCGAAGCGATAAAACCTGGATTGTGAGAAGTAGAAGAACGTAATTTGGTCCAATGTTTCACATTCCTTCCAACTTCTGGTAAAGTTTACGTCTAGCGTACGCCGTCACAATACTACAATGCGGACTGCTTGCTGCCTAAAGTGAAACATGGAAGGAGTTCGGTGATGATTTGAGCAGCTATATCGTGGTACACTCCTGGAAATGGAAAAAAGAACACATTGACACCGGTGTGTCAGACCCACCATACTTGCTCCGGACACTGCGAGAGGGCTGTAGAAGCAATGATCACACGCACGGCAAAGCGGACGCACCAGGAATCGCGGTGTTGGCCGTCGAATGGCACTAGCTGCGCAGCATTTGTGCACCGCCGCCGTCAGTGTCAGCCAGTTTGCCGTGGCATACGGAGCTCCATCGCAGTCTTTAACACTGGTAGCATGCCGCGACAGCGTGGACGTGAACCGTATGTGCAGTTGACGGACTTTGAGCGAGGGCGTATAGTGGGCATGCGGGAGGCCGGGTGGACGTACCGCCGAATTGCTCAACACGTGGGGCGTGAGGTCTCCACAGTACATCGATGTTGTCGCCAGTGGTCGGCGGAAGGTGCACGTGCCCGTCGACCTGGGACCGGACCGCAGCGACGCACGGATGCACGCCAAGACCGTAGGATCCTACGCAGTGCCGTAGGGGACCGCACCGCCACTTCCCAGCAAATTAGGGACACTGTTGCTCCTGGGGTATCGGCGAGGACCATTCGCAACCGTCTCCATGAAGCTGGGCTACGGTCCCGCACACCGTTAGGCCGTCTTCCGCTCACGCCCCAACATCGTGCAGCCCGCCTCCAGTGGTGTCGCGACAGGCGTGAATGGAGGGACGAATGGAGACGTGTCGTCTTCAGCAATGAGAGTCGCTTCTGCCTTGGTGCCAATGATGGTCGTATGCGTGTTTGGCGCCGTGCAGGTGAGCGCCACAATCAGGACTGCATACGACCGAGGCACACAGGGCCAACACCCGGCATCATGGTGTGTGGAGCGACCTCCTACACTGGCCGTACACCACTGGTGATCGTCGAGGGAACACTGAATAGTGCACGGTACATCCAAACCGTCATCGAACCCATCGTTCCACCATTCCTAAACCGGCAAGGGAACTTGCCGTTCCAACAGGACAATGCACGTCCGCATGTATCCCGTGCCACCCAACGTGCTCTAGAAGGTGTAAGTCAACTACCCTGGCCAGCAAGATCTCCGGATCTGTCCCCCATTGAGCATGTTTGGGACTGGATGAAGCGTCGTCTCACGCGGTCTGCACGTCCAGCACGAACGCTGGTCCAACTGAGGCGCCAGGTGGAAATGGCATGGCAAGCCGTTCCACAGGACTACATCCAGCATCTCTACGATCGTCTCCATGGGAGAATAGCAGCCTGCATTGCTGCGAAAGGTGGATATACACTGTACTAGTGCCGACATTGTGCATGCTCTGTTGCCTGTGTCTATGTGCCTGTGGTTCTGTCAGTGTGATCATGTGATGTATCTGACCCCAGGAATGTGTCAATAAAGTTTTCCCTTCCTGGGACAATGAATTCACGGTGTTCTTATTTCAATTTCCAGGAGTGTATTTCATGGATACCATGATTACTCTGCAAGGTGGCAGTACTGCCAAGGATTATGGAACCAGTTTGGCTGATCAGGTATTTCCCATGGTATGATACACACTGAAGAGCCAAAGAAACTGGTACACCTACCTAATATTGTGTAGGGCGCGCAATACGACGTGGCATCGACGCGACTAATGTCTGACCTAGTGCTGGAGGGTATTGACACCATGAATCCTGCAGGGCTGTCCATAAATCCGTAAGAGTACGAGGGGATGGAGATCTCTTCTGATCAGCACGTTGCAAGGCCTCCCAGATATGCTCAGTAATGTTCATGTCTGGGGAGTTTGGTGTGCAGCAGAACTGTTTAAGCTCAGAAGAGTGCTTCTGGAGCCATTCTGTAGCAATTCGGGACGTGTAGGGTGTCTCGTTGTCCTGTTGGAATTGCCCAAGCCCATCGGAATGCACAATGGACATGATGGATGCAGTTGATCAGACAGGATGCTTACGTACGTTTCACCTCTCAGAGTCGTATCTAGACGTATCAGGGGTCCCATATCAGTCCAACTGCTCACGCTCCACACCATTATAGAGCCTCCACCAGCTGAAACAGTCCCTTGCTGATATGCAGGGTCTATGGATTCATGAGGTTGTCTCCATACCCGTACACGCCCATCCGCTCGATACAATTTGAAACGTGACTCGTCCGACCAGTCACCAACAGCCCAATATCGGTGTTGACGGCCCCAGGCGGGGCGCAGAGCTTTGTGTCGTGCAGTCATCAAGGGTACACAAGAGGGCCTTCGGCTGCGAAAGCCCATGTCTACATCTACATCTACATGATTACTCCGCAATTCACATTTACGTGCTTGACAGAGTGTTCATCGAACCACAATCATACTATCTCTCTACCATTCCACTCCCGAACAGCGCGCGGGAAAAAACGAACACCTAAACCTTTCTGTTCGAGCTCTGATTTCTCTTATTTTATTTTGATGATCATTCCTTCCTATGTAGGTTGGGCTCAACAAAATATTTTCGCATTCGGAAGAGAAAGTTGGTGACTGAAATTTCGTAAATAGATCTCGCCACGACGAAAAACGTCTTTGCTTTAATGACTTCCATCCCAACTCGCGTATCATATCTGCCACACTCTCTCCCCTATTACGTGATAATACAAAACGAGCTGCCCTTTTTTGCACCCTTTCGATGTCCTCCGTCAATCCCAACTGGCAAGGATCCCACACCGCGCAGCAATATTCTAACAGAGGACGAACCAGTGTAGTGTAAGCTGTCTCTTTAGTGGACTTGTTGCATCTTCTAAGTGCCCTGCCAATGAAACGCAACCTTTGGCTCGCCTTCCCAACAATATTATCTATATGGTCTTTCCAACTGAAGTTGTTGGTAATTTTAACACCCAGGTACTTAGTTGAATTGACAGCCTTGAGAATTGTACTATTTATCGAGTAATCCAATTCCAACGGATTTCTTTTGGAGCTCATGTCGATGATGTTTCGTTGAATCGTCGCACGCTGACACTACTTGATGGCCTAGCAATCAAATCTGCAGCAATTTGCGGAAGGGTTGCACTTCTGTCACGTAGAACGACTGTCATCAGTCGTCGTTGGTCCCTTTCTTGCCGGATCTTTTACCGGCCGCAGCGATGTCGGAGATCCGATGTTTTATCGGATACCTAATAGTCATGGTACACTCGTGAAACGATCGTACGAGATAATCCCCACTTCATCGCTACCTCGGAGATGCTGTGCCCCATCGCTCGTGCGCCGTCTATAACACCACGTTCAAACTCACTTAAATCTTGATAACCTGCCACTGTCGCAGCAGTAACCTATCTAACAACTGCGCCAAAGACTTGTTGTCTCATACAGGCGTTGCTGACCGCAGCGCCGTATTCTGCCTGTTTACATGTGTCTGTATCTGAAGACGCATGCCTATACCTGTTTCTTTGGCGCTTCAGTGTATCTGCCACAATGGTGACGCTGTGTTCCAAGAAGACACGGCCGCTGTTCACACTGCTCGCATTGTCCAGGACTGGTTTTGTGAGGACGAAGATGAAGTGTCGCATCTCTCTTCGCCACCAAAGTCACCAGATCTCACTGTTATTGAGCCTTTGTGGTCTATTTTGGAGAGAATGGTCCGTGATCGCTAACGACCTCCATCAGTGGAACTTGCCAGTATTTTGCAGGAAGAATGATATAAAATGGCCTTGAAAACCATACAGGACCTCTATTTATTCCTTCAGAGACGACGACTGGAAGCTGTTTTGAGCGGCAAAGGTTTTCCTAGACCGTATCAGACTTCGTTATGTGTTATGTTTTTGGAGCTTTCAATTTTTTTTTTTTTTTTGTATCCCCTGCATATAATCGTCTTTGAGTTATTGGTAGAAAGAAGGTTAAACTGTAAAATATTGTCGATGTCGAGATTATTACAGTTAGATACAGTAACTGGGATTCTACAAGGGATTCGACAGGCACGGGCGTGACCTTATCACGCAATTGTTTCTACGAATTGTCCCAGCAATGACTTTGGACAAACATAAGGGACCTACTACAAAACTGCCTCCAAACACTAGTCCCGTGTCTGAAGCTCTAAGCCACTTGACTCGGTAACTGTTGGCGCAGTCCGCGACGTAAACGGGCGTCTTTCATTCGGTTGGTGTAGGTTGTGCAAACGGAAATGTGTAAGTACACTGTTCTGAGAACTCCAAGATAGACCTAGGACAATACTCCCTCTTGTTTCCCTTTTTGACTCACAGACTCAGAATAGATTGTGTAGGCTGAAAATTCGCACGCAAGTAAGCCGTCGCTTGAGTCACGCTTTGACGGAAGACGGTGGTCCCGCGTGATAATCATAACAAGAAGACGGTAATAGACCCCGCTGCGCGACCCCTGGTTGCGGGAGTCGATCAGCAGGTATGTCGGCCAGTAGAAGGTGAGGTGAGGCTCGCGCTTCGCTTCCTGGATCGGTGCATGCCGAGGCATCATTCGGGTCGAGCGTCCCAGTATAAATAGCCAGGCGCACAGTGCGGGACTTTCTCCTGAGGCCGGAGCCGTCGTTTACTAACAACGGCGCTTCCTCGCGAGTTTCTGGGGCGCACCTTACAAGGTCAAAAGCTTCACCAGCAGAGACGAAGATCGTTTGGATACACCGCTGGTTATTACAACCGAAATACCGTGAAGCCACATGCAACAAGCGTCAAACTGGCACGAAGTTGCTACGCTCTTAGATACGCAAGTGATAAACATTCCTGTGTAACCACACAAATCTGGTAGTGGTAACACCATCTACAGTCTATACTGCCATAGAAACGTACACTGAAGCGCCAAAGGAACCGATATAGGCATGCGTATTCAAATGCAGAGACATGTAAACAGGCAGAATACGGGGCTGCGGTCGGCAACGCCTGTATAAGACAACAGTGTCTGGCACAGTTGTTAGATCCATTACTGCTGCTACAATGGCAGACTGTCAAGATTTAAGTGACTTTGAACGTGATGTTATAGTCGGCACACTAGCGATGGGACACAGCATCTCCGAGGTTGCGATCAAATTGGGATTTTCCCGTACGACCATTTCATAAGTGTACCGTAAATATCAGGAATCCGGTAAAACATGAAATCTCCGACCTCGCTGCGGCCGGAAAAATATCCAGCAAGAACAGGACCAACAACGACTGAAGAGAATCGTTCTGCTTGACAGACGTGCAACCCTTCCGCAGATTGCTGCAAATTTCAGTGCTGGGCCATCAACAAGTCTCAGCGTGCGAACCATTCAACGAAACGTCATAGATACTGGCTCTCGGAGCCGAAGGCCCACTCCTATACCCTTGATGACTGCACGACACCGAGCTTTACGCCTCGCCTGGGCCCTTAAACGCCGACATTGGACTGTTGGTTACTACAAACACGTTGCCTAGTCGGATGAGTCTCGTTTCAAATTTTATCGAGCGGATGGACGTGTACGGGTATGGAGACAACCTCATGAATCCATGGACCCTCCATTTCAGCAGGGGACTGTTCAAGCTGGTGGAGGCTCCGTAATGGTGTGGGACATGTGCTGTTGGACTGATATCGGACCCCTGATACGTCTAGATACGACTCTGACAGGTGACACGTACGTAAGTATCCTGTCTGATCACCTGCATCCATCATGTCCATTGTGCGTTCCGATGGACTTGGACAATTCCAGCAGGACAATGCGACACACCACACGTCCAGAATTGCTGAAGAATCGGTCCAGAAACACTCTTCTGAGTTTAAACACTTCCTCTGGCCAGCAGACTCCCCAGACATGAACATTATGGAGTAAATCTGGGATGCTTTGCAATGTGCTGTTCAGAAGAAATCTCCACGCCCTTGTACTCGTATAGAGTTATGGACAACCCTGTAGGATTCATGGTGTCAGTTCGCTCCGGCACTACGTCAGACATTAGTTGAGTCCATTCCACGTCGTGTTGGGGCACTTCTGCATTTTCGCGGGGGCCCTACACGATATTAGGCCGGTGTACCAGTTTCTTTGGCTCTTCGTTGCATAAAAGACAAGTTGTAGTTTAACGCTGCTATCAAAACTCTCAAAATTTCTTGACCCATTCACTTCAAATTTTTACACGATACTCTAATGAATGTTCGGACGGAAAACGGCTACACATTTTTAAATACATAGGTTATATAAGTATATATACACTACATAAACAGTAAAGGTTGCTAAAACAAATCTCGAAAGGTTCTTGACGAAATTACTTCAAAATTTTACATGATACTCTAATAAACGTACAATGGTCATATGATAAATCTTTAAAAATATATATAATACATAAACATACATACTACATAAACCAGACAGTAAAATTAACAAAAATGCTCTAATAAATGTCTGTACCGACGATTACTACACCTGAAACGTTCTTCACGGTTTTTCCTCCAATTTTTACACAGTATTCTAATAAACGGTCTGACGGACATATGCTACATATTTTTCAATATACGGAGTGAGTCACATAAAACATAACACACCTTTTATTTTGTGAACCGTTACAGATATCGAAACGCGGTTTTCGGCAAATGTTAGAACGTTGAGGAGCACGTATGTGTTTATTTAGTTAATATTTTTAACGCTGGCATCAACTGAGATATTGAAGTAAATTCGTTTTTTAAGTGGAACCGTATGCTTTTTATAACTGCATTCAATAGCTCTCGAGAAGACAAATTCAAATGGCTCTGAGCACTATGGGACTCAACATCTTAGGTCACAAGTCCCCTAGAACTTAGAACTACTTAAACCTAACTAACCTAAGGACATCACACACACCCATGCCCGAGGCAGGATTCGAACCTGCGACCGTAGCAGTCCTGCGGTTCCGGACTGCAGCGCCAGAACCGCACGGCCACCGCGGCAGGCCGAGAAGACAATTACAGCGATATAGCGTTTGAAAACTGAAGTAAAAAATTTGAGAAATGTCCTAGAATGTGAGAGCACAGTGGTCAGAAACGGCTTTTGCGGTGCAAACACTGCGAAGCAGGCGTCTCGGACCAGGGTACGTAGTTGTATAGCGTCAGGTAGGCCTGCGCTACGAGAATAAAGCTTTATTTCCACTTTGAACCAACTTGCGATCTAGTTGAAGGTTGACCTACGAATGATGTATGTGGAAATACGACATAGGCGTATCACAAAGGGCTTAGGAAAGCTATTTTACAATTGTATATCCTCCCAGATTTACGTGAACTGAAACAGAGAAATCAACTGTTCATTCTTCAAAAATAAACAGGCCTTATACGCTGCAAAAATGAACTACTGCATTATACATCTAAATGTTAGAAGGAAGGTTTGACCTACCTTTTCCTGTGTGTGGCTCTATGCTTCTTAGAGGTAAAAAACATGCTGTCGGACAACTATCTCTACCTACACTGTTCTAAATATACCGTGTAGGATACACTCGTTGAACTAAATATTTTATTAAAAATGCTTTGATGACTACGTGTACAACACAAAATAAAAGAAACGCGTAACCACAGTGTTACCAGCTATGTGCAGTACAACTGTCGACTTATTTGACATCGAAAATCAATTTTGTATACTCGTAAATGAAATTTACTAACAATGATTTGATAACCAGCTAAATCACATAACATAAATGTTGTCTTTCCAGAAAAATAACGTTATCCTTTATTCAAGCATGCGTTCAAACTGTTGACCATCGATTCAAAGGCACATTTGCAACAATCGTTCGAAAGAACGATGTACAAGTGTAATTACAGTGGACGATATGATAGAGCAAGCACCGGCGATTCGACGACACGTACTGTCTAGCGCAGTTCGAGCTTCGTCGTGTGTTGCTCAAAGGAAGAAATCAAGAGGAGTCAAATCGAGGGACCTCGCAGGCCACTAGACAATAGAATTTCGTCCTATCCAACGTCCAGCGAAGTTCTCAATCAGTACTTGCGTTGCAACATGGGACGAGTGAGCTGAACAACCGTCGTGTTGCAACCGCATACCCTGTCGAATATCCCGCGGTACCTCTTCTAGAAGAACCAGCAGAATGTTCGTCAGAGGGTGTGCGTACGAATGTCCATTGAGAACACCTGAGATAAGCAAGCCCCACAGTGTATATTCCTGTGATGCCGCACTCAAACGTTTATGCTCCATAGCCGTTGATGTTGCACCTGAAGAAGCCAGTGTGGATTTTCGGCTGCCCAGTAGTGCATGTTATGCAGATTCACATTAGCGTGGTCAGTAAATTTTGCTTCATCGGTAAAGACCACACGTAGAGTCGTCTGTCAGTTGCTGTAGGGCAAAAAGACAAAATTCTGTACAACTTTCGAAATCACGGTCGTCGAGTGCCTGATGTTGTGACAGATGATAGGGGTGGAAATTCTGTCGATGCAGGATGCGGATGACACTCGTCTGGCTGATTCCACATTCCTTGGCAATTTGTCTCGTACCACTGTGCGGATTCATTAGTTACTTCGTGTTCTGTGTCAGTTGAAGTCTTCTTTTTTTGTCCGCACTAGCGTCTTAATAATTCGTGTAACTGCATGACGCGTCGACATTGGCGATCCTGATAGGTAGCCCTATACTGCTGTGCTATTTTTAACGTGTCTCTTTTAAATTCACCACATAAAAGTCGTACGTCCAACATCTCATTGGTGTCTGCACATAACGAATGTTCAAGCAGAAATGAGCGGCTTGCAATGCAGACAAGTAAGGAGGCAAATTTCTTGACAAAAAAAAATGGTTCAAATGGCTCTAAGCACCATGGGACTTAACATCTGAGGTCATCAGTCCCCTAGACTTAGAACTACTTAAACCTAACTACCCTAAGGACATCACACACATCCATACCCGAGGCAGGATTCGAACCTGCGACCGTAGCAGCCGCGTGGTTCCGGACTGAGGCGCCTAAAACCGCTCGGCCACAGCGGCCGGCTCAAATTTCTTGACATTCTGACACAGTGTTAGCACGAGAGCTCTGATTGACGGTGTATGCACGGCTGATGCCGATTCCGGCCACCGTGCTCTCAAATTCTAGGACATTTCCAGAATTTTTCTACTATAGGTTTCAACGTCAACATGAACAAACGCTGTATCACTGTAATTGTCTTCTCGAGAGTATCGAATGTATTTATAAAAAGTATAAGGTTCCATTTTAAAGAAGCACTTGCTTCCATGTCTCTGTTGATACAAGCGCTAAAATCATTAACCAAATAAAAAATACGTGCCCCTTGACGCTCTAACATATGCCGGAAACAGCGTTTCGATATGCGTAACCGATCACGAAATGAACGTGACTCACCCGATACAAGGATCATAATTAAAACAAGATGAGGAAATGTAACAACATCAAAAACATCGTTGTCAAAAAAGTTCCATTACATTTAAGCAGTATATTAAATTGACTTCACAGGATTCGAAAAATTATGACGTTCACGCTTCTAACATTAAACAATAATATACAGATTTTCTGCTAAAAACGACTGCGAGAAATAAAGTACTGTGCTGTGAAATTTGTGGTTTCGTTTCCTTTCTTGCAGTAAAATTTAACTTAGATATCAAGGAATTTAAACCATTAGACAAACTGTTCCTTTCATGTACATTCTTTCTCCTTATATATATTAAGACGAAAAAGAAAAGTTTTATTTACGGCTTGTCGACTTATGATTAAAATGCTACTTACTATGTACCCCTTATATTAATGATTCCAACCGATTTACCCATTGATTTTAAGTGACTTCATTTCCCAATTGAGGTTTCTTTGGTTGGTTGTTTGGGGGAAGAGACCAAACAGCGAGGTCATCGGTCTCATCGGATTAGGGAAGGATGGGGAAGGAAGTCGGACGTGCCCTTTCAAAAGAACCATCCCGGCATTTGCCTAGAGCGATTGAGGGAAATCACGGAAAACCTAAATCAGGATGGCCGGACGCGGGATTGAACCGTCGTCCTCCCGAATGCGAGTCCAGTGTGCTACCACTGCGCCACCTCGCACGGTAATTGAGGTTTCGTTCACAATAACCAAGGCTCGAGCTCGAGGTCAGAGAGAGATTGGTGGGGGGGGGGGGGGGGGGGGGAGGAGATGAGCGGAGAGGGAGAGAGGGAGAACATGGACAGAGAGAAGAGAGAGTGGAAAGGAGGAAACGGACAGAGGGAGGTGTTAGTTTTACTTAAGGTTTATGATTTTGCTAATACTTTATACTTTCCTTTGTTGTTTGATTTTGGTTCTTATTATTTTATGTTTTTTATAATTTTGGCTTTTTTAGTTAAGATGCCTATGTTTTTGGTTCATTTGTGGCTACCTGGGGGGGGGGGAGGGGGCGGAGAAGGAGAAATACAGTGATAGGGGGAGGAAGAGAAGATGGACATAGAGAGGGCGAGGAGGAGATGGATAGAGAGAGGGGGGGGGGGGGGGCGGATGAGTTTAACGACGCCGATACATACAAATCCCATACATAGTTAGTAATTGCGAAGCATTTCCGGGTTCACTAGTCTGTAATCGTATATAAAAAGAGATTACTCAGCAGATTTCTCTTTCAGAAATCGCATCTGAATGTTGGTTATTGTGAGAACGTCTCGTTATCCCTCATGTACGAAAAAGAAACATCCAGTAACAAATGTCGGAATTCGACAGTGGTAGCATCATAACCTATCGAGCATGTGGTTTTTCGTTCCACGATATTGCTGTCTGCATAGGTAGCATCCGACAACTGTCTAATGAACATAGAATTAATGGGTTCAGGAGGGCCACACTCAACGCCATGCAGAACCCCAACGGCCCCTCGCGACTACCGCATATTGTTCGGCCAACTGTGCACGATCGTCCGAACAAATAAAATAAGCGCAAAAAAAAAAAAAAAAAATCAGCGACGCACTGCGGAATAGTTATCCGAATAGGGCGGAACTTGGTAGAATGTGATGTACATATACAACCAAACAAATGATTGCAATTTCACAAATATTGGATGATTTATTCAACAGAAACAGCGTTACAAATTGAGCAACTCAACAATACGTTGGTCCACCTCTGGCTCTCATGCAAGCAGTTATTCGGCTTGGCTCTGACAGAGAGTTGTCAGATTTTCTCTTGAGGGATATCGTGCCAAATTCTTTCCAAATGGCGTGTTAGATCGTCAAAATCCCGAAATGGTTAAAAGGCCCTGCGGATAATGGTCTGAACGTTCTCTGTTGGGGAAAGAACCCGCGACGTTACTGGCTGAAGTTGCGTATGGCAGTGAGAAAACAAGCAGTAGAAACCCTCGCTGTGTGCGGCGGGAATTATTTTGATGAAATGTAAGGGCACGATGGCTTGCCATAAAGGGCAACAAAACTGGATGTGGAATATCGTCGCTGTGCTGTGAGGGTGCCGCGAATGACAGCCAAAGGGGGACTTTATAGCGTGCGACAGTCAGGGCGTCTCCAGAAACTTGTCCGGCCTGGAATCTCATTGACTGAAATAGAATTGTCTTGAGTGAGGAGCCCCACTTCAAATTGAGCCCCGACGACTAGCGAAGACGTGTCTGGAGACGTCCTGGATAGCGGTGGGATGCCAACCTGGTAGTCGCCCGCCATGTGAACCAACAACCAGGAGTGGTGGGCTGGGGTGCCATTTCATTTCATAGCAGGATCCCTTTGGTTGTCATCCACGGCATCCTTACAACACCGCGGTACTTCAACGATACGCTATACCCCGTTTTGTTGCCAAATACTACCTTGGTCAGCAAGGTCACTGCATCTCTCCTCAACTGAGAATGCTTGAAGCATTATGGGCAGGGCCCTCTAATCAGCTCGGGATTTTGACGACCTAACGCTCCAGATGCACAGATTTTGGCAAGGTATCCCTCAGGAGGACATCCAACATCTCTGTCAATGAATGCCAAGCCGAATAACTGCTTGCATAAGGGCCAGAGATAGACCAACGTATTATTAACTTGCTCAATCTTTGAAGCTCTTTCTCTTGAATAAATCATCGATTTTTTTCTGAAATTGTAATAATTTTTTCGTCTGAACGTGTACATCACTGATCTCCGTCCTGTCAGATAATTCATTCATGGTGCGTAGGGTTTATTTTCCTTAGAGTGTACCTTGTACCAGAAAATGGAGTCGTTTACAGAAAGAGAAGCAGCCACGAACTATCAGCATGGCTGCAACTGAACGGGATGCAACTGCTTAATAATGAACGAGACCAAAAAAATGCAACTTCACTTGGGATTTAAGGTAACTTGTACATATTATGAAGTCAATCATCATTTGAAATCACTTTGTTGCTACCTAACCACCAAAGGACAAATACACAGTATTAAGTCTGCATATGGTTTGTCTACAAATTAAGGGTTCGGTTGTGCACTGTTGCATTAGGCCTTAATAAAAGCATCAATTTTTCATTTGACGTGCCTAGCCTAATGAACAGTCAGAATAGTTTACAAAAGCACTTAAATGAATGAATAGATTTTTAAATAAAGGAGATGAGAAGGGGTTGATCCCATAGGATTATGAGGTAGCTTACCTATTTCTTCAATTAAACACAAGCTAACTTTGAATGGTGGCCTGACACAGGCTAAGATTTATATACAATGGAGCAAAAAAAAAATGAAATAACCTATCTATCAGAGTAAGCAGAGCGTTCATAAACAACGACGGGAGATTATGCAGTATACCAAATCACTCAAACTGATACATTCCTAAAGTTCAATAAGTTCATTCAAGACAACACACAATAATCACTTCACAATAGCGATCTTCAGTCTCTGATAGCTATACTAGCACCCACTGTTCAAGTATTTTTTTTTAAATCGCAGAAAACATTACTGAGTCCTGAACGGGTGCACATCGAAAAATTTCTGTCTTTAACATGTGCAGCTCTCTGGCCACTCAGACCTTACCAAGAACCTAAACTAGCCACATAGAAACACCAAAAGACCCAGAAACCCGTTCTACCTGCGTATTTATCATG
Source organism: Schistocerca piceifrons (assembly GCF_021461385.2). Classification (NCBI taxonomy): domain Eukaryota; kingdom Metazoa; phylum Arthropoda; class Insecta; order Orthoptera; family Acrididae; genus Schistocerca; species Schistocerca piceifrons. Next base: position 107,615,654 of record NC_060139.1, read on the forward strand.
TCCGTCACGTGAGCGACTTTTACGCTCAATTGAGATCTTGAAATAAGGATGGCGGTTGCCACTGAAACAATCGGTTTTCGGTTACACATGTTTTTCTTATCTAAAGTTTATCCTGACTGTTAAAGCAGTCATAATAACTGATTTATCAAATAACCGACCTTCGGTTTTTTTGTTGCTGTTATTTCCAACAATAAACGTAGACATAATACAAAGACTGAATAATTCTTCGTCTCCCTCAGACTTTGGCGTTAGCCTATACTTTTCAAGATACATAGATATGATACATACAAATGAAAAAAAATCTAATGAAATAGGTAAATAAAAGAAAACTTGTTCGTTCACAATTTACTTCTTTTCTCTAAAAGTAATAAGCAGTTGAATACTAAAAAAATTCACCAGTTTTCGCCTACTGATTCTAATTTTTTAAATGTATATTCAAAAATCACGTTAGAATTGAGGATCACACAACTATTTGGGCATTACAAATAGTCAGTGCTAAACGGTGAAAACAGGTTTATTACTGTTGTCGTTACGTATTTTCTCTTTTATTATTTCATAGAAATGACAGATAAGTAATAAGCTTTTGTGAAAAATTTGCAGCGTTCTTTTTCTTTAACTGTTTCGAATGAAAAAGTCGTTTTTAGTCAAATATATATAATTACTTTTTAATGGGAATCGGACTACAAATGATTTTTGTGCTACCAAATTCAAAAATTCTTTCAAAAAATTCAAATGAAAAATTTAGTTACTGGGCAAAATGTGACATTTACCAGGAATAGTGGCATGACAATAGTTAAAATTTCTGTAATCAAGTAATTCATTGGTTAATGTTTATTGTCCAATCTTTTCATTAATACTAATTCTATAACATGTTGGTCTGTAGGTTGACTTCTTTCATCAGAAACGATATCATTCAAAGACGATATCAGTCTTTCAGAAGCCACAGAACTTCCTAACACACTTGATTTCTTAAAAAGTTTCATCTGAAACCAAGACTGTTAGCACCACTCCTATGACAAATTGATATTTCGGTTTTTACCTAGTTATTAGTAAAAAAAAAACTGCTATAACTGAAACTAGACAAACACCGAAAAGCATTGGTTATTCGGGACTAAAATATCGTTATGGGTTTTAATCGCTCAGTTTTTCCCGTTCCTGTCTCGAAGGTAGACGACCATTCAAATGACTACAAGTTTTACAAATTTATACATTTCATTTATATATAATATACAAGTTCAGGCAATTTACAGACAGATATTACTTCAAATTAAACATTGTAGAACACTCAACAACGTTTTATATTTTATATAACACAAAATGAAAAGACAAGCGCTGGTTAAATTCGTAGCTCCATTTAGCTTGCTGCTTCCAGACTATACTACGCAAGCATCTATTTTACAAACATTGACTTACAAAATTCTTACCAAACAAACATAAAAAAATAGAATAACAGGACAAACCATTCATAATTATGTGAATCTATCGTGTATCTGTAGAGAACTCTGTATTAGCATTCTATTAATAACTGTTAAATAATTTATTTATGACAGTTAGTTCATCTGTTCAATAGGATAAATATTTCTTTACAGAAGAATGGAAAAACTGATAGAAGCTGACTTCGGGGGAGATCAGTTAGGATTCCGTAGAAATGTAGGAACAGGCGAGGCAATACTAGCTCCACTACTACTCTTGGAATATAGGTTAACGAAAGGCAAACCTACGTTTATAGCATTTGTAGACTTGAAAAAAGAGCTTTTGACGATGTTGACTCTGAATACTCTCTTTGAAACCAGCTTGTAGTCTGTGTATCGGAGTTGGAGTGTATAAATAGAAATAGCAAGCCACATCTGCTAAGCAATAAGTGTATATACATGTGGATAAATATCAAAAGTATGGAAAAACGTCACAAAATCAGTAAAATTCAGTTACAATGTATCCTTGCTGGATATATATACTTAGGGTGAAGTGGAAATGCGTCAGTTCACAGAATAACTCCTAGGGATTTTCCCTGTCATGCTGCTTGTATGGGTCTGTGATCTAAGTTGTTTCCATAGATGGAGTGATGATGTGTAAAGCTTTCTCACATGTACTGGAGAAAAGTCGGTTTGGGGGGTTCTTGTAGTGTAGGAGGAGCTGATGGTTTATTAAACAGATGCGCTATTTTAAAGCAGACAAAACACATTCCCCCCATTCCAGGACAGTGATCTCCGCTGTAGAATCAAATACAGATATTACCAGATTAGAGCTGGTTCTCACAAACAGTGTTTTCCCACCAGTATTAGGGAGAGGAACCAAAGTATGGAATAGACTTAAATCGTTCCCTATTAAGGAAATTACTGTTATAAGTGCAGTTAATGTGCTATGTGGCCAGAAAAGAGAACTGGAGCTACAATACACCAAAGTCATGAAATGAGATCTGGGATACGTGGCGAAGACAACTCTAACTGGAAAAAGAAAAGCCAATTGCAGATGTGAGAGGAGGGTTTTCATATGGCTTTAAACACCGTTTATGGAGAGATCTGGTACAATGGGGGAAGGCCTATTATCATTTACTGTAAACAGTAATGGAAACTGGGCACGGGTTGGAGTACTGGCCAGAGTCAATAAAATGGGATCTTCTGGGGGGAGGGTGACTGACAATACATATATATGTCTTAATAGTTGAAGGAGGGTGGGTTATAGAGACGAAACTGCCATTTCTCCCTATGCATGAGTAATATTACCTAACACTGGACCATGACTGCCGTCATATAAAGAGCTCTCCTACGTGCAGTTATGCATTGTAAGCCATATAAATGACTGCACCCTGAAAGACGCAAGTGTTGTAGTAACATTGATCGTGTCTAAAACTTTTGGGGTTAGGACACACAATGAGGCTAGCATATCCAGTCATCCTGTATGACATTTAAGTGCTGGATCTTTCCAAGAAAGCCACTGAAGTCGCCTCTACAGACCTGCAAGCACAAGCACGTCTGGGATTAGGTCTGACTTTCCAGTGTACACACATCTTTAGTATCACATACATACAGAATGTTTCAATGTTTAACAGTTAGCGTGATGGATATTGCTCGTTGTATTATTTCAATCAACATCACCCACATGTTAGTAATGGAGGGGTGGTTTAGTTATGATACAGAAATTGAGAACTATGCTGCAATGTCATTGGCTGAGATCATTACGGGATCGACACAATGTGACGTTTTTTGACATGAAAAGTCGTCAAGAGAAATGGTTTCGTATCGTGCAATTGGGTAAAATGAATTGAAATTACAGAAAACGTGGTAAAATTGAGAAAATTGATGGAAAATACGACGTAAAATTGAGAAAAATATGACAAAAACTAGGATACTTACATGCCAGCCTGGATGTATGAAAATCATCCCATTCCTCCACCAGTACAATTGACAACTGATGGTGCATACTATCCATAATCTATGGGTTTAAGTCCTGCAGAATGCACCCTGTTCCACATACAGCTACGAGGTGCGGCTAGAAAAAAACCGGACTAGTACTGGTGAAACAATAAAATGAATGCAATAAGGCTGAAAGTCGCGTGGCCTGTCACGTGACTCTCGCTCCGCCTACTGCTCGAGTTTCATCTGCCTCCTGCACTCAGTCTGCCCGTGGCGTCTGTTTTAAGTAGTTGACGTTTTGTCTGTGCGTCGGAAAATGTTGAGTGTACAGAAAGAACAGCGTGTTAACATCAAATTTTGTTTCAAACTAGGAAAATCTGCAAGTGAAACGTTTGTAATGTTACAACAAGTGTACGGCGATGATTGTTTATCGCGAACACAAGTGTTTGAGTGGTTTAAACGATTTAAAGATGGCCGCGAAGACACCAGTGATGACACTCACACTGGCAGATCATTGTCAGCAAAAACTGATGCAAACATTGAAAAAATCGGTAAACTTGATCGACAAGATCGCCGTTTAACAATCAGAGCAGTGTCTGAGTTAACAGGAGGTGACTTGTTGTCTTGTCGAACAAGTTTACCGATTTTTTCAATTCTTGGATCAGTTTTTGCTGACAATGGTCTGCCAGTGCGAGTGTCATCACTGGTGTCTTCGCGGCCATCTTTAAATCGTTTAAACCACTCAAACACTTGTGTTCGCGATAAACAATCATCGCCGTACACTTGTTGTAACATTACAAACGTTACACTTGCAGATTTTCCTAGTTTGAAACAAAATTTGATGTTAACACGCTGTTCTTTCTGTACACGCAACATTTTCCGACGCACAGACAAAACGTCAACTACTTAAAACAGACGCCACGGGCAGACTGAGTGCATGAGGCAGATGAAACTCGAGCAGTAGGCGGAGCGAGAGTCACGTGACAGGCCACGCGACTTTCAGCCTTATTGCATTCGTTTTATTGTTTCACCAGTACTAGTCCGGTTTTTTTCTAGCCACACCTCGTATGTGTTGTAAGCCATAAAAATAAAAGATGCAGTGTCCAAAGCTTTGGCTGTCAGGCTGACCAACACCTTGGACACTGAAACAGTGCTCATGTACTTGGGTGCAACATGAGGAGTCAATACTTTTGGTCTCTTCAGAAATGGAGTACCGAGACATCTGCCATCCCATCACTGTGGAACATGAGATTCAATGTAGAGGTCATCACCTTCAGAGAGCTGTTTGGAAATCTTCCACAATGCTGCAGACTCTTGCAGTTTCCATATCTTGCGACGTCTTCCACATTTTCGTCGATGAGAAACATCGCCTCTGTCTTTTATTGCCATCACCCTGTGTGTGTGTTGTGGGTGCAGCACACCCTGTACCATACCATGTCCAGCTTTCTGTGAGAGCCAACAGAAAATTTCGGAAATTTGTGGTAAGTTCCTATGGGTCCAAACTGCCGAGGTCATCAGTCCCTAGGCTTACACACTATTTAATCTAACTTAAACTAACTTATGCTAAGGACAACACACACACAACCATGACCAGGGGAGAATTTGAACCTCTGACAGGGGGAGCCATACGAATGTGAGTGTCAATGGATCAAAATGTGTTAATGTCAGTTTAGCACCTTACATAAATCTCAAAAAGTCATGCTGTGAAATGGGAGAATGTATGGATGAGTACAAAACTGTAGTAGTACACTGCTTGGATGTGTTACAGCACAAAAAAATATCACACTGCTTAAAAAACTGCAAAATGAACCCTTCATGGCGTTAGAGGAGGTACTGTTGTGTTTCTGAGGCGGTTCCTCCTACGTTGAGGGAACATAATTATTAAGAGAAGTGGCGTGTCTTACAGCTGACTGGCCAACAAGAAACATAATACTCTTTATCAGGTTTTTGTTTGGACTTACGGCAAGAATCGGCCACTGAAATCATGAGGCATATTGCTAACATTGAACACTGTATACGAATTTGGAATAATAATAATAATTATACAATATATACAGTGAGACAGAAGGATTCATGATTGTGATACAGGATCAAACAATAAACACCAGATATTACAGAAAGCATATTATTAAAGATCCCAATACCACAACAGATAAATGCAGACTTCGCAAACAACAAATAGAAACAGCAGAGCACATCACAAGCGGATGTACAATACTAGCAAATACAGAATACCCCAGAAGACATGACAATGTAGCAAAAATAATACATCAACAGCTTGCCTTACAACATTAACTTATAAAACAACACATTCCCACATACAAGTATACACCACAAAACGTACTGGAGAATGATGAATACAAATTATACTGGAACAGAACCATTATAACAGATAAAACAACACCACGTAACAAACCTGACATCATACTCACCAATAAAAAGAAGAAATTAACACAACTAATCGAAATATCCATACCCAATACAACAAATATACAAAAGAAAACAGGAGAAAAAATTGAAAAATACATCCAACTGGCTGAGGAAGTCAAGGACATGTAGCGTCAGGATAAAGTTGACATTATACCAATTATACTATCAAGTACAGGAGTCACACAATATCCACCAGTACATCAATGCAATACAGCTACATCCAAACTTATATATACAACTACAGAAATCCGCAATTATTGATACATGTTCAATTACCCGAAAGTTCCTAAATGCAATATAACATATACCGAACAGTTAAAAGGAAGTGACGCTTGATCAAGGTCTGCGTCACTTTCCATTTTTAACCAGACTTAACGTCTGAGAAAGTAAAGAAATAATAATAATAATATGAGGTCTGAACAGTTGTTTAAAGTGACTGATGGGTTGAATGCCAGTCAATGTGGAGCAATGGATGGTCATCAACATGTGTGTTAAATATGATGATAGAGAGAAAGATGAATCGATGTAGTGAGGTAAACTACCTGCCCTGTGGTCATAACTTGTGGCGTGGCATTGTGCAGTGGAAATTTCCAGATTAAGGTGTGGGCCACCACTGAGCCTCCCTGATCTGGTCATGCAGGGTCCAGTTCACCTAAAAATTTATTTCCACTACATAGATTGTGTCCGGCATTCAACCATGTCAACTACAGAATGGATTGATTTATAAAGTGCTCTGCCCATAAATCTAGCCTTCAGTTTCATTACTGCAAAGATTCACATGGGTTTTTGAGGTACTGCAAACCCTGTGTACACATTTTCTTGACAGTTGTTGTATGTGTGGAAGAGACTGTGGAGTTAATGAAGCACAATGTGTAATTTCACATGTCAAATGCCGTAACTATACATTTGCCTATTTCCTCATAAGATGCCATTGTTTCGTGCATTTTCCATTGATGTGATGATCATTTTATACGACATTAATGCATAGTATAATTTCCTAACTGTAATCAGATGTGAACAGTGGGCGCTATAAATCCTGGAAAGCTATATAGTGCATGTATCATACAGAATCTATGTTTTTTTCATCGTTGGTGTAGAAGGTAGTAGTTTTATCATCTTAAGGTTCCTCACCATAGTGAGTAGGATACAAAACTTGGAATGTACATTATTGCATATTACCTGCATTGGAGTATTAATAGTGCTGCATTCTACACAAATAATTTATCTGAAACCATATGGCTTAAACATTATAGCAGGTTTAAGTGCAGAGCCTTAGGACTGAGTGTGACTGTTCTATAATCATTTCTTTCTTTCCAGAACCTTCTTGGTATGGGATTCCAAACACTAGGACAAAACTCCATAATTGATATGATTAGTGATTTGCATAAAATTTTTCAATCTCCATCTCTCTGGAGCTCCATCACGCATAAAAAATACATTTCTTCTCATTATTAAGCATATGTAATGTCACCAATACACTCTCAAATGTTTCAAGCTCAAATCTACTATACAGCAGCAAATAGTGGTAGCTCCTTCAGTATGCATGCATCTAAAGAGGTTGTGAGAACCTGGACGAATGCTGTGAGTTAGATTGTTACAGAACAGTTTTTACAGCACAGCAATTACGGTATTGGAAAGAGAATGCCAGTCCATATCACTAGCATTGGTTGGTTGTGCAAGTTTCAAACATGTGTCATGCCCTTTCCAAAAGCAAAATATCAAAGTGTATTGATTACATTTGTCTCACCTCGCTCTGATCCATCATGAGATATCAAACAGTACAGTGGGTGTAGTGCCCTCCTACTTCTGGTTAGTTCTATATTAAATCAGAGACATACTGTAGGGAGGGTTAGCGCAAGACAGAGAAAAAGTTACAAGATGCATAGAGAAAGAAATCATCTAGAGTTTTGCTCAGGATCCTTAGATGGTATGTTAAATGAAGGGGCACCCATTTAGAAATAGAATGTGGAGTGCTGCTAATATAGCTAATAATTTTACTACATTGAATGTTACAGAAAAACGAGTAGGAAGATAGATATTTCATGTGTCTGAAATGCATGTAATACCCATGTACATGACAATTCATTTACAAGACTTATACAGACACTAATTCCAAATGCAAGAATCACTCTCAAACTGTTCATCAAATTGAAAGAAATTGGTTGTTCTATTCTTGTGGAACCATGACTGCTTTATCATCATCACAGTTGTGCTCACTTATAAGAGATAGATTGATATTAGATACGACTGTTCCAATGAAAGTTTCTGTCACACTACAGTTTATAATCTAGACATTATGGAGCTTAAAGCTTGACACGAAATAGTTCTCACTTTTACTCATATTGATGTTCCTAAATAACGGCATTCTGTAGTTTTCAGGTCAATACTGTGGAAGTTTTTGATTCGTTTAGGATGTGTTTTCGATTTTACACATGGTAGACATGTACATGAGGGTGTGATAGATTAATATATGTATGGCAGAGGGCAGCCATGGAGTAGCTGGAGGCAGTGGAGTGTGAAGTCAGCTGTAGAATAACACCCTCAAAAGTAGTGTGTTTGTCAGTGGTATTGTTGTGTAGGACGTACAGCAATGCCGTATTCCTGACTGTGTTACAAATAATCAACGTTTTCTTTGGTGTACAAGGCAGTTGTTTTGTCACATTAAAGTTTGTCACCATAGCATGTCGGAGAGAAACTTGTAGGGTGAATGTAGGCCAGACACTTGAGACAGCCGCTGTAGGAAAATATCCTTGAAAATAAATAAAGACACCACTTCACCCACCCAGAGACCAGTACAGGTGGATGAGGGCAGAATGCCTTGATCCCGCCAATTTAGAATGACCTCTGTGAGCTGGCTCAGTTGAGTCCCATACACCAAGCTGAGCTAGTTCTGACATTGTGATTGTTAATGGAAACAAGACAGAAGAAAAAGTGAGACACATTGACAGGACTTGTCAGCCTGGGTAGGGCACTTGACTGTGTAAATTGGTACAAGATGTTTGAAATTGTCAGAAAAATAGGGTAATCTATAGGGAAAGATGTGTAATGTACAATATGTACAAGAACCAAGAGAGAACAAGTGGAAAACAAAAAAGGAAGGGGCACAGAATATGAATTGAAAGTACACTCCTGGAAATTGAAATAAGAACACCGTGAATTCATTGTCCCAGGAAGGGGAAACTTTATTGACACATTCCTGGGGTCAGATACATCACATGATCACACTGACAGAACCACAGGCACATAGACACAGGCAACAGAGCATGCACAATGTCGGCACTAGTACAGTGTATATCCACCTTTCGCAGCAATGCAGGCTGCTATTCTCCCATGGAGACGATCGTAGAGATGCTGGATGTAGTCCTGTGGAACGGCTTGCCATGCCATTTCCACCTGGCGCCTCAGTTGGACCAGCGTTCGTGCTGGACGTGCAGACCGCGTGAGACGACGCTTCATCCAGTCCCAAACATGCTCAATGGGGGACAGATCCGGAGATCTTGCTGGCCAGGGTAGTTGACTTACACCTTCTAGAGCACGTTGGGTGGCACGGGATACATGCGGACGTGCATTGTCCTGTTGGAACAGCAAGTTCCCTTGCCGGTCTAGGAATGGTAGAACGATGGGTTCGATGATGGTTTGGATGTACCGTGCACTATTCAGTGTCCCCTCGTCGATCACCAGTGGTGTGCGGCCAGTGTAGGAGATCACTCCCCACACCATGATGCCGGGTGTTGGCCCTGTGTGCCTCGGTCGTATGCAGTCCTGATTGTGGCGCTCACCTGCACGGCGCCAAACACGCATACGACCATCATTGGCACCAAGGCAGAAGCGACTCTCATCGCTGAAGGCGACACGTCTCCATTCGTCCCTCCATTCACGCCTGTCGCGACACCACTGGAGGCGGGCTGCACGATGTTGGGGCGTGAGCGGAAGACGGCCTAACGGTGTGCGGGACCGTAGCCCAGCTTCATGGAGACGGTTGCGAATGGTCCTCGCCGATACCCCAGGAGCAACAGTGTCCCTAATTTGCTGGGAAGTGGCGGTGCGGTCCCCTCCGGCACTGCGTAGGATCCTACGGTCTCGGCGTGCATCCGTGCATCGCTGCGGTCCGGTCCCAGGTCGACGGGCACGTGCACCTTCCGCCGACCACTGGCGACAACATCGATGTACTGTGGAGACCTCACGCCCCACGTGTTGAGCAATTCGGCGGTACGTCCACCCGGCCTCCCGCATGCCCACTATACGCCCTCGCTCAAAGTCCGTCAACTGCACATACAGTTCACGGCCACGCTGTCGCGGCATGCTACCAGTGTTAAAGACTGCGATGGAGCTCCGTATGCCACGGCAAACTGGCTGACACTGACGGCGGCGGTGCACAAATGCTGCGCAGCTAGCGCCATTCGACAGCCAACACCGCAGTTCCTGGTGTGTCCGCTGTGCCGTGCGTGTGATCATTGCTTGTACAGCACTCTCGCAGTGTCCGGAGCAAGTATGGTGGGTCTGACACACCGGTGTCAATGTGTTCTTTTTTCCATCTCCAGGAGTGTATATTGGAGAAAGACAAAAGCAATGAGAAGTAGCAGAAATGAGAACAGAGAGACCTAACATCAGGATGGTTTTATTTCCATTTAAGACACATTACAGACTTCAGCTGCACATGTGGGCCTCAGTGACTTGGCAAGTTACATTGTGATCACCTCACTACTCTCAATCGGTCCATTTTCTTAAAATTTCCTGACACAACTGCCCCTATTTTCTGTATTCCTTTTATCTGTGTGACAATCTCATGCCATGTGGCCTGGCTTCCCACACACGAAACACTTCGTGGTCTTCTTTTTGGTCTATGGCAATGCACCACTGCCTTGGGCAATCATCTTTTCTTGGGCTGAGGTTGTCTCACTCTCCTGTCTCAGAGTGATCTCTATAGCCTCTGTTAATGTTAACTACTCACTGCAGGCAGGCATGCACTATGGTCTTTATCCAGTTGCCATAAATGCTTTGGGTAAACACTGCTGGGCTTAACTTCCAAATGAGCACTTTGTTGCCTTCTTGGTACCTCTGATAGCTTTCCTGAAGTGGTGCTGCATCATATCCAACCATGATTCTCAGTGTACTATGCTTTATGCTACTGGAAGCTGAAGGTACAGTGATAGGCTCATGACCTTACAGAATACTGCAGCCACAAAAAGAGGTATTCCAGCTAGAAATTGAAAAGATGTTAGAGTATGAGATTATGGTACCAAGCAAGAGTGGTTGGGACTTTCCATTAACTTTGATTCTGAAAAAGGTGCGGTTATGCCATAGGCAGAGACAGAACCATGAAGTAAGTGATATGTTGCCAGTGGGTCATGCCTCAGCATGTTACAACACCACTCCAAGAGAGAAGAGAGGATGATCTCAGCAGAAAATAGCAAAGGACAGACAACCAATGGAAACATGACTGCACACATATTTGTTAGCTTGTAAGAGATGTGAAAAGAAACTGTGCCTATTTCATAAGAACCAGTATCAGAGAACCAACACAGAAGTTAAGAGCCTATTATGTGAATATAGCAGAAGAAGGAGGACACCTGCAGTCAATATGAATGAAGCATCATGTTATGCCTCACATTAGCTCCCTTTAAATACTCAAGCTCTCCACCTCTCAAAGCATTGGGATCAATGGCATTCACAATAATAGTACTCAATTCGATGATAATGATACTGTAACAAATCTATGTCCTAGATACTCCAGAAAAGACTAAGAACCAACCAAAGATGTACCTGAGATGATGGTCATCCATAATGAACCTGTTTACCATCTACCACTGCTGATAGAGAAGCTAACTGTTTCCAACACAATCACCTTGCAGAGTGCTGACAGGACCAAACATTAGTGCAGAAATCAGCAGCAGAGCCTCGTGGAATCAAGTTCCTGTTCACCACTTTGGCGACCATATGACTGTCAACAACATTACGTCGCGGATGGGTCATAAAGCATCAACACAGAATTCGGAGTGGGATCGAGCACAGTCCAGAACCTAGTATGAAACCATTTGTGGTGGACCATAGTTGCACTGGCAGTGCAAGGTCACTCACTATTTGCCTGGGCCTGCAGACGAGGAGCTGACTTGGCAGCTGTCAGTCGGAATCCAACATGAAGCTGAACGAGGCATTGGCTAAAGGGTCATATGGAACAAGATGACTGTAAACATGGTTCATAAATAATTGAACTTTAACAATGTTTTACTAGTGTCAGAGATGCTTCACAAGTACCAAACAGCTATCCTGACTTGATGCAGAGGAGACTCTGCACGACCCCTCCGTAAGATGGAAACAAGAGAGTCGTATAGTCCCAAACTATAGAGACTGAATGAGGCCTCCCTAAAATCCAGTACATCTGTTGACAACAGCAGTCAAAATTCTTTACCTGTTTTGGGGAAATCACTTTGTCTTATGTCAAGAGGGGGGCAAACACAAATAGATAGGGGTCTACTAATTGTTGGCAGTTCAAACGAACTGCAAATAATCGTACCCATTAAAGAGGTCGCAGCCAGGGACTGGGAGGAAAACCAGTTGTTTATGCTTCAGGGCCTCATTCAGCATGTTGCCTATTCTGTCATCCACTAAGGGAACATGGTGCACTCAACTACAGATTGTGTGCACATTAGAACAATCAGTACCTTTCATCTGGGCTCCCTGGTCATACTTAGAGCATTCCAGTGACTAGCAGATAGAGTTTAGAATACCAGCCTTGCTCACAGAGTTTCAATGAAGCTCACAATCTGCAGCATTGTCCCTGGGCAAGATTGTGGACCCACAATTAGGAGTCAAGTGGAATGCTTCGACCAGAGACTCCTGAGTATTCTGTGAAGAGCTAGGCTGGGAATTCCTAGACTTATGCAATAGGTCAGATGTGCACTACACATCAGAGGCTGCTACCAAAGTAACTGTGTGTGGTATGCACACAATGTACCTTTTTCTTTTTTTTTAAGATTAGGTGACTCTTAAGCCATCATATAATTATAGCTATGGGTAACACAGAAGCATTAGTGTTACACTCAAAGGAATGCCTCTGGCAGATGAGATCCTAGTGGTTAACTGCTGGAGCAATCACAACAAAGTGCCAGAGTTTGATGTTGTGTTGGCAGAAGAGCCGACACCTTGTTACTAGTGGAGGCTGAAATGTACGCGTTTTAGATCACGCAGGCTGGCGTGAGCAGGGAAGGACTATACTGATGTGAGGTCTGGAACATGACAAGGAATTAGAATTCAGAAAGTGGATGTAATTAGTTTGATACTTAACTTCAATCCATTAATGACGAACGTTGCTCTTGACGGTACATGAGTCACAATATTATCTGTTCAGAAGACATAGTAACAGAATATGGCGCCTTGCTAGGTCGTAGCAAATGACGTAGCTGAAGGCTATGCTAAACTGTCGTCTCTGCAAATGAGAGCGTATGTAGGCAGTGAACCATCGCTAGTAAAGTCGGCTGTACAACTGGGGCGAGTGCTAGGGAATCTCTCTAGACTAGACCTGCCGTGTGGCGGCACTCGGTCTGCAATCACTGATAGTTGTGATACGCAGGTCCAACGTATGCTAACGGACCGCGGCCGATTTAAAGGCTACCACCTAGCAAGTGTGGTGTCTGGCAGTGACACCACATTTGAAGTGTTCCTAAAAAGCACTTAAGCTCACATTACATTAGGCACAGAAAGCCGATTGCAACCCAAAGCTTACAATAATGAGACCTTTGGGAAAATTTGAGCATGTAACGAAAGGACAGGGATATGAAGGTGGTGTATTTGTTGCTGTGGACACAAACTCAAATCCAGTGAGATGGAAACTGAAGTTGCTTTTGAGACTCTTCGGGCAAGACTCAGTATTGAGCCTGGGCATAAAATTATGATAGGCTCCTATCAACCACCGGATTCTCCTCCTGACGCAACCAAAAACTTTAGAGAAAACCTCAGCTTGCCTGTACATAGGTCCCATAATCACATTGTACTCACTGCAGCAGACTTAAATCATCCAATATTCTATTGGGATAGTTGTAGTTTTGTTAGTGGTGGATGTGACAAGACATCCTGTGAAATGTTACTGAATGCCTTCTCTCAAAAATAACTAAATTAGATACTTCAGAATACCATTCATGATGGGAAATATTAGATCTAATGGCAACAGACAGACCTGGCCTCTTTGAGGAAATCCATTTCGAAACTTATCAGTGAGCACGAGGCAGTTATAACAACAATGAATACCAAAACACAAAGGGCAACTAAAACATGCAGAAAGATTTATACATTCAGCAAACTGGACAGAGGAACAACAGTGTCATACCTCAATGAGAACTTGAAACTTTTAGCTCAGGACAGAGGAATGCAGAGGAACTATGGCTCAAGTTTAAAAGAACAGTTGAGCATATACTGGACAGATATGCGCACAGTCACTGTAAGAAACTTCCGAAGAAACAGAGACTACTGCATAAAAGATATAAAATGAAGCCAGGGCTGGCGCAAGCCCATGTGCCACCCCGTATGAGCTGCCAAATTCGCAAGTGACGCTGCTTCGTGAGCGGTCATGCCATTGAATTCTTCTGATATCTGAACCAGTGCATCACAAACGCCTCCAGTTTGAAACTTCAGGGGAGTAAGTGCACTGATGTGACTTTCCCATCTAGTATCACTCAGTGGCTTGAGCGACAGGTTATGCAGATACTTCTTCAAGACATCCCAACGTCGAACGGAGGACGAGAAGAAGTCATACAAGCTTTCCACTTTTAAAAACATGGAAACAGCATATTTAGAAGACATAGCATCATCGTTTACAACAAGATTCAATGAGTGACTGCTACATGGTACATAAAATGCTCTCTTGTTCATCTCTGAAATTCTTTTCTGGAGACCAGACTTCTTTCCTTTCATATTTTGCACCATTGTCGTATGCTTGCCCTCTCATATTACACGATAGGATTTTTTTTATCTTCCAAGAACTTGAGTATGATCTGTGTCAAAGGGGAGCTTGAAGAATCGGGCACTGGAAGAAATTCCAGGAAATGCTCCCGAATTCGGACATCATAAATCCCATCGAGTCTTGTTTCCTGGACGAAACTTACCACAACTGTCATCTGCTCAACTTTTGAAATATCTGGTGTGCAGTCCAGAGCTATACTAAAGTACTTTGCAGATTTCATCATTAATAGAATGTTGTTGGTTATAGATGATCCAATAACATGAATTATTTCATTCTCTGTTTCTTTTCCAAGATAATGATGACCCTTGTTCTCACCTTGCTTTGTTCTGTGCAGGTGCTCCATCATCACAATGTCGAACTTTCCGAATAATTCAACAAGTTTCAAGAAGTTTCCATTGTCAGGTTGAAAGAGTGTATCGGTACTTCCTCTCAAAGGCAGACATTACTGACCCAGGAAATGAATTATTGCTATTAAGTGCTCAAGAAGAACATTTTTCCAATGTTCACTTTCAGTATTCAGAAGCCTTTGATGATGAGCGTCGACAGTTTGTGACTTTTTCAGTCCCTCAGAAAACACGATCCACTTTTTATGTGAATTCAAATGCTCAGTAGACGTCCCATGACTTTCGAGATACGAAGCAAGATGCCGCCAGTCGCTTATACCGTTCTTTGCAATTTTTACTGTAGATGACGAAAAAAGTTTGCAACAAAAGCAGAACACAGCATCATTGCTCTTTGAGTACACCAACCAATGTCTATCTGCTTCTTCTAAATTCTTCAAAGAATAGCTGTAGTGCACAGGGCTGAAACGCCGGTTGTCCGCGTTTTTAGGACATTCTTCAGCTTCCTTAATGCGCTTGGGAGGACCTCGCATGACCAAAGTCGTTCGAATGCAGTCGGTAATAATTTCCGGCCATCTTCCGGAATCTAAGTCAATTGTGTCTTCCAGTTTAGGCTCACCTTCAATCCCTTCTCCGGTGGTGAGTACCTCGGCTGATGTTCCTCCGGTATTTTCCAAATCGGGTCGCCTAATTTCAGTTCTGCCTGATGTTTCAATCTCAGAGCTGTCGTCACAAAGCAGGTCTTGAGTCCAGATGAGGTCTGTTACCATGTTGTGGATGGCTCACCATCAGCATTGCTACTGTATGTGGTGGTTGCAGTACTGTGTTCATCAACTTTCTGGTCATGTCCTGAAGATAAAGATGTAGCTGCAGTAGCTCCACTAGTTTCTGTACTTTCAGGATCTATTTTTCTACCCTCGCTGCTGCTAGGTCGTTCTCTCTTTGGCTTGAAATATCGTTGTAGAGCATCCTTTTGCTTCTTATCCTCACCTTCCTTCAGCGCCCGTCTTTTCCTATATTCACTGCCAGACAGTCTTTTTCTACCGTTGGACATGTTTCAATCCAGCCTGTAAAGAACGATTACTTGAAACTAATGGTTGATGTCAGTGTACTAATTTATTTGCAACACACTTCGCAGACAATTTCCTGATATTCCACTGGAAGTAAACAGAAAATTATATTACTATAGGATACACTGTTCAGGAGATGAATTCATAAGAATTGAGCCGCATGAAATTGAATTTCAGACCGAAATTCAATACAGACACAGGTGAAACGGTCAAAGAATAGGGCGGAAGACAATGGAGAGAGGAAGAATAAGGAGATGGGGTAACCTAATAATGCAATAAATATACACCTGGGTGTCGACGGGTACTAATGCTAGTCAAAATATATTAACTCACTGCACTGTGGTTGCTCATTTCAAAGAACTGACACTCGACATCTGTCGTAATTTCTTATGAGCTTCTTGCTTCTTCTTCTTGGGCGCTAGTTTAACCATAGCTTCACTGTACTTTGTCACATGACCTAGTTCCTGTCACTGACGCATCACTTCTTTCGTGTCTGACTATGGAATAAGGGATACCGTAACAAAATTTTTCCATAATGCGAGAAGAATAAAACACTCGTTTCGCACATGCCTTGCGCCACCCCTGAATGAAGCATATGGCTACAGAGAGAGAGATATGCTTAATGAAACACATTTGGGAGTTAAGAGAGCAATGCGCAAAGCCTTCAATGACCAATATAGCAGAATACTGTCACATGATCATTCACAAATTCCAAAGAAATTCTGTTCATATTTAAAGGCTGTCAGTGACAACAAAGTTTGTGTCCAGTCACTCATGGGCAAGAGGGGAAGTGAAATTAAGAGTAGCAAAGCTAAAGCAGAAGTGCTTAATTCTGTTTTCAAATGTTCCATTACAAAGGGAAACCCAGGAGTATTGCCCCAATTTCATTCTCATGCTATTGAAAAGATAAGTGAAACAGGTATTACTGTCAGTGGTGTTGAGAAACAGCTGAAATCGTTAACACTGAACAAAGCTCCAGGGCCCGAAGGAATTCCTGTCAGATTCTATAATGAATTTTTGGCTCAGTTAACCCCTCTGTTAACTATAGTGTATCTTAGACCTCCCGAACTATTCCCAGTAGCTGGAAAAAAGCAAAGGTCACATCTGTCTACAGGAAGAATAGCGGAAGTGATCTACAGAACTACCATGCAATATCCTTGACATTCATTTGCTGTAGAATCTTAGAATATATTTGGAGCTCAATATTAAGTATCTCCTACAGAATGCCCTCCTCCGTGCCAACCCAATTTGCACTTTTCTAACGTAACATCCTGAAAGTCATGGATCAAGCAGTCAAGTAGATGCAGTATTTCTCAATTTCTGAAAAGCTTTTGACTCACTACCACACCTACGCTTAATATCAAAAAGTACAATCATATGGAGGTATCAGACAAAATATGTGATTAGATTGAGGATTTCCTTGTAGGTTGGACAAAGCATGTTACCTTGGATGGAGTAACTTCCCCTACACATCGGTCCCATAGGGATTGTGAGGATAAGATCAAATTAATTATAGCATGCACGGAGGCACTTAAACAAACATTTTTCCTACCCTCCATTAACGGAACAGGAAAATGCCCAAATAATGCAGATTTAGATGTAGACAGGCAAAGCATTTCTCAACCCATGATTTTGTGACAGGCTGTTATCTGATTTTATTAATGCCGTATTAGATGACACTACTACTACTACTACTACTACTACTACTACTACTGCTACTACTTCTTCTTCATCATCATCATCATAATCATCATCATCATAATCATCATCATCGCACTCATTCTCTCCTCTGTAGTCAATGTCACCTGCAGATCTCTCCTTACATAATTATTCCTGACTCTGTCTCTCCTAGTTTTTTGTAGAGCTGACCTAAGGAACTTCATTTCACATGCCTGTATTTGACTCTCTTCTCTCTTCTTTATTACACAGGCCTCTAGACTATACACCACGATTGGCAGGAGATAAGTTTCATACGAGGTCTGTTTGGCTCTTTGAGGGACTTCCTTGTCCCAGATTAAATTTCGTACTTGGTGGAGGAAGCTAGATCCTTTTGCTATTCATGTAAAATTCTGATGCAGATGGCCTGCCCTCTAGCAGCAGAATACATGAAGCTATTTCAGACATTTATCCACCAGGGAAAAATAGGAACCGTTCTATTTTGCCATGGATCTGCACATTCGCAATTGAATTAGTCGATGCAAGCCTGTGCAGAGTGCATCATTTCGAGTGGGCTTTCTGCCTGTTATTGTTTTCACATATGGTCGGCAGACAACAGTTAAGTGATCTCTTGAGTTTCAAATGATGGGCCACAGCAGTTAGCCATCCTTCCCTTTCAGATTTTTTTTAAAAGCAGTTAAGAGATGTTTAGCCCTCACAAAAATGTCAGCTGCAACCTGATTAATGACCAGGTTGCGACATCTGCCTACTTTATTTCTTCGTTGATAGTCCTTGGTGTCAACGTACTGCATTGTTATACTGGCTCAAACTTGGGGTGGTAGTGGAGGGTGGGGGGGGGGGGGGGGGGGAAGGGGGGGGGGGAGGAGTTCAGCACTGACTACTGTATTGCATTTCACAGTTCCTTACTTTCACTGTTCACAATCCCCCAATATTACACAACAATATGATGAGTTCACTATTGGTAAATGTTGATAAGCCTCACTAATAGGTTGCAAGCAACATCAGCATACTGCTACAATAGTTTGCTGTTGAACATCTATGAGCAGTAAAACCTGAGCAGACAGTTCACAATTCTTGCAGAATAATACAGAACATGTGAGACTATTTTTCAAATAAATTAAACAGGCATTGTCTTTAACTGTTCTGACACACTGCCTATTTGTGTTACACTCATTCCACTGCTAAGCTAGTGCATTGTTGTTAATCTAACCAATACATGTTTCTTGTCTGAAAATTGGCCATGGGCTGACTGTCTCGGGGATAAAAATCGGTCCTTTATATAGCCTCACAATAATAGGCACTGAAATTACATATTGTTCAATGTTTAAGCTACAGAAATTACAATTAAAACATAACTCATTCAATTAACTGAATACATTGAAAAATTCCTTCTTTTTAACAGTTCCTTCTACCACAAAGGTTAGGACAAATTATTTGTTTAAATAAAGAATTTAACAGATACAGTTATACAAATAAAACTTTTGACAAACCTGGTAATTATTTTGGAATTAATTAGGCAATGGCTTTGCTAATATGTTTTTGAACAGAGCCAAACAAATACTTCAAGAATCCTAGTAGTTCTTCTCCCAAATGTTTATAATTAGTACAGAATTTATGTTTGTTTATGAGTCAACAATAAAATCTAAGTCACGAAACAACTACCGATTTCACCCTATAACAAAAGATACTAATTAGGAATGATCAGAATAAATTTGGAAATTAATTACATACACAAAACTAAGCACAAAATTAGACCTGCTGTTATATTCCTTAAGACTGAGGGCCAACCTTTCTCTTTTGTGGAAATGCAGATTATATTCATGCACATTAATGGTAATTCGACAAAAATGAAAATAAAGTGAATTTAAGGAGGCAGACAGCAAAACAAGAGAGGAAGTAGAGAGATCTCAGCTTGCTTCGTCACAACGTCATCATGAGAATTGCACAGTTTTGGGAATAGTTTGAAAAATGCTGGCTGGGAAGCAGTGAAGGGTATGACCAAAGGCGTTTGAAATAGCTCCTGCCGTCTTGCCAATATGTAGCAGCCACAAACATAAAGAGAAAAATAATACAAAGGATAAAAATATTTAAATCAAACCAATTCTAAAAGTTGCAGCATACAGCAATTGTCAGTATTCAGTAAATATTTTTTCCAAACCGACATTAACTATGTATTTTAGAGAACAACATCTACATCTACATCTACATCTACATCTATACTCCGCGAGCCACCTTACGGTGTGTGGCGGAGGGTACTTATTGTACCACTATCTGATCCCCCCTTCCCTGTTCCATTCACGAATTGTGCGTGGGAAGAACGACTGCTTGTAAGTCTCCGTATTTGCTCTAATTTCTCGGATCTTTTCGTTGTGATCATTACGCGAGATATATGTGGGCGGTAGTAATATGTTGCCCATCTCTTCCCGGAATGTGCTCTCTCATAATTTCGATAATAAACCTCTCCGTATTGCATAACGCCTTTCTTGAAGTGTCCGCCACTGGAGCTTGTTCAGCATCTCCGTAACGCTCTCGCGCTGACTAAATGTCCCCACGACGAATCGCGCTGCTTTTCGCTGGATCATGTCTATCTCT
This sequence comes from Schistocerca piceifrons, assembly GCF_021461385.2. Lineage (NCBI taxonomy): Eukaryota > Metazoa > Arthropoda > Insecta > Orthoptera > Acrididae > Schistocerca > Schistocerca piceifrons. Next base: position 107,636,073 of record NC_060139.1, read on the forward strand.
TCTATTAATCCAACCTGGTAAGGGTCCCATACTGATGAGCAATACTCAAGAATCGGATGAACAAGCGTTTTGTGAGCTACTTCTTTCGTCGATGAGTCACATTTTCTTAGAATTCTTCCTATGAATCTCAACCTGGTGCCTGCTTTTCCCACTATTTGTTTTATGTGATCATTCCACTTCAGATCGCTCCGGATAGTAACTCCTAAGTATTTTACGGTCGTTACCGCTTCCAATGATTTACCACCTATGGCATAATCGTACTGGAATGGATTTCTGCCCCTATGTATGCGCATTATATTACATTTATCTACGTTTAGGGAAAGCTGCCAGCTGTCGCACCATGCATTAATCCTCTGCAGGTCCTCCTGGAGTACGTACGAGTCTTCTGATGTTGCTACTTTCTTGTTGACAACCGTGTCATCTGCAAATAGCCTCACGGAGCTACCGATGTTGTCAACTAAGTCATTTATGTATATTGTAAACAATAAAGGTCCTATCACGCTTCCCTGCGGTACTCCCGAAATTACCTCTACATCTGCAGATTTTGAACCGTTAAGAATGACATGTTGTGTTCTTTCTTCTAGGAAATCCTGAATCCAATCACAAACCTGGTCCGATATTCCGTAAGCTCGTATTTTTTTCACTAAACGTAAGTGCGGAACCGTATCAAATGCCTTCCTGAAGTCCAGGAATACGGCATCAATCTGCTCGCCAGTGTCTACAGCACTGTGAATTTCTTGGGCAAATAGGGCGAGCTGAGTTTCACATGATCTCTGTTTGCGGAATCCATGTTGGTTATGATGAAGGAGATTTGTATTATCTAAGAACGTCATAATACGATAACACAAAACATGTTCCATTATTCTACAACAGATTGACGTAAGCGAAATAGGCCTATAATTATTCGCATCTGATTTATGACCCTTCTTGAAAATGGGAAAGACCTGCGCTTTCTTCCAGTCGCTAGGTACTTTACGTTCTTCCAGCGATCTACGATAAATTGCTGATAGAAAGGGGGTAAGTTCTTTAGCATAATCACTGTAGAATCTTAAGGGTATCTCGTCTGGTCCGGATGCTTTTCCGCTACTAAGTGATAGCAGTTGTTTTTCAATTCCGATATCGTTTATTTCAATATTTTCCATTTTGGCGTCCGTGCGACGGCTGAAGTCAGGGACCGTGTTACGATTTTCCGCAGTGAAACAGTTTCGGAACACTGAATTCAGTATTTCTGCCTTTCTTCGGTCGTCCTCTGTTTCGGTGCCATCGTGGTCAACGAGTGACTGAATAGGGGATTTAGATCCGCTTACCGATTTTACATATGACCAAAACTTTTTAGGGTTCTTGTTTAGATTGTTTGCCAATGTTTTATGTTCGAATTCGTTGAATGCTTCTCTCATTGCTCTCTTTACGCTCTTTTTCGCTTCGTTCAGCTTTTCCTTATCAGCTGTGATTCGACTACTCTTAAACCTATGATGAAGCTTTCTTTGTTTCCGTAGTACCTTTCGTACATGATTGTTATACCACGGTGGATCTTTCCCCTCGCTTTGGACCATAGTCGGTACGAACTTATCTAAGGCGTACTGGACGATGTTTCTGAATTTTTTCCTGTCCCACAAGAAGTGAATACGGAAATTTTTACATCTTCCATGTTAACTGTTAAAAGTGGCAGTAAGTCAGACAGCAATGCAAATAATTTTACTTGTATTTTATTTATGTTATTCCTATGCAAATTTGAAGTATTTTAGTAGAGACCATAACTGCTTTTCTTTGAGTGTTACATATTACTTACTTACTTACAACAGTCAACCAATGTGTTCTCCGCAAAGCCTACCTTCATAATACAGTAGTCTTGAATGAACTGTAATAGAAGCTGAAACAACAAGGGACCGACATACTAGGGCATGTATTGAAACTATGAAATAGTGGTATATAATCTAATGTTTAAGCATTATAGATTGTACCACAAGTTGTAACTTTTTATGCTATCCCCTGACTATGTACTATTTGTATTTTTTAGCATTGATAATGGTTAGGTACAAGCGGAAATCTAGATTAAAGTGCTTTAATAAAAGCAGCAAGGAAAGAATGACTGATTACTGTGTCCCACCATTTTGAAAGTCATATTACAGTCGATGAATGCAACCACATTCTCAATGGAAGTTAATTTGGTGACCTCTTGCACACTCTTTTGTCTATTGTGTGAGATATTCTATGCACTTCTCGTTAATTTTTAAAAATACAGTAATAAACAAATGAAAAGTCTCTCTTTCTTGTATTGCTGTTGCGAAAAGCAGTGTATCTAATGATAGCTTCTTACTGAAGAAAAGGAAAGGAACAAAGGAAGTACACACATCAAAAAAGGTTTTGCATCACCTTGGTTCCGAGAGTTACGGAACCTGTACAGAAAATTGTAATTCAGATCAACGTAGACATCATTTCTGCCCTTTTTATTGCTCATGAAAACCACACATTGCATGTTGCACCACCATACAGCGAGACCTTCACAGGTGGTGGTCCAGATTGCTGTGCTCACTGGTACCTCTAATACCCAGTAGCACATCCTCTTGCATTGATGCATGCCTGTATTCGTCATGGCATACTATCCACAAATTCATCAAGGCACTGTTGGTCCAGATTGTCCCACTCCTCTACAGTGATTCAGTGTAGATCCCTCGGAATGGTTGGAGGGTCATGTCGTCCATAAACAGCCCTCTTCAATCTATCCCAGGCATGTTCGATAGGGTTCATGTCTGGAGAACATTCTGGCCACTCTAGTCGAGCAATGTTGTTATCCTGCAGGAAGTCATTCACATAATGTACACGGTGGGGGCGCGAATTGTCGTCCATGACGACGAATGTCTCGCCAATATGCTGCCGATATGGTTGCATGATCAGTTGGAGGACGGCATTCGCATATCGCACAGCCATTATGGTGCCTTCCATGACCACCAACAGTGTACGTCGGCCACACATAATGCCATTCCAAAACAGCACGAAACCTCCACCTTGCTGGACAGTATGTCTAAGGCGTTCAGCCTGACAGGGTTGCCTCCAAACACGTCTCTGACGATTGTCTAGTTGAATGCATACGCAACACTCAACAGTGAAGAGAACGTGATGCCAATCCTGAGCAGTCCATTCGGCATGTTGTGGGCCCATCTATACCATACAGCACGGTGTCGTGGTTGCAAAGATGGACCTCACCATGGATGTCGCGAATGAAGTTGCACACCATGCAGCCTATTGCGCACAGTTTGAATCGTAACATGACATCCTGTGGCTGCGCGAAAAGCATTATTCATCATGGTGGCATTGCTGTCAGTGTTCCTCTGAGCCATAATCCATAGGTAGCGGTCATCCACTGCAGTAGTAGCCCTTGGGCAGCCTGAGCGAGGCATGTCATTGACAGTTCCTGTCTCTCTCTGTATCTTCTCCATGTCCAAACAACATCACTTTGGTTCACTATGAGATGCTTGGACACTTTCCTTGCTGAGAGCCCTTCCTGGCACAAAGTAATAATACAGACACGACCAAACTGCGGTACTGTCTAGGCAAGGCTGAACTATAGACAACACGAGCTGTGTACCTCCTTCCTGGTAGAATGACTGGAACTGATTGGCTGTCTGACCCCCTCCGTCTAATAGGCGCTGCTCGTGCATGGTTATTTACATCTTTGGGCGGGTCTGGCGACATCTCTCAACAATCAAGGGACTATGTCTGTGATACAATATCCACAGTCAAGTCTATCTTCAGGAGTTCTGGGAACCAGGATGATGCAAAACTTTTATTGATGTGTGTAGAAGCATGCTTACTGAGGTACGTAACAAGAAAAGACATCCACATGTTACCCTAGGTATGCTGTACTATAATAAGGTGCATCCACAAATGTTTAATTCGGAGAATGTATGTTTTACATAAATGTGCATATAATTTTACTTTCGATTTGTGCATGTATTACTGTAATTGGTGAAAAGTGCTGCAAGTTTAGACTTGATTGCATCTTCTGTGCTATTTCAGCATGCCACGAAGGACGCTGTTAAGGAAATAACCACTAGAGTCGGAGATCTGTGCTGGCTGTGATCAGTGAGGATTTTTCATCTTTGCGGTTACACTAGTGTGCTGAGTTGAAAAAGACACAGGAGTAGCACAAGCACAATAGTAGTGCATAAACCAAGTGTGTAGTGGTTCCCTCATTACTGTGTCATTTGCACGAATCTCGCCATGTGCAGTCAAGCAACTTCTCGAGAAGCTGACGAAGTTCCTAGATTCCTGTGGATCTTTGGGCTCAACTATCATTAGCATGGGGTGTATGTCCCTGCCTTCATTCCTCCTTCGCAGCCAGACTTGAACCCAACTCCTACTCCTGACATATCCTTCTAATGACTACAGTGGCTAGTGTCACATCAAGTGCTGAATACATAATTTTGTCCTCCACATCTGAAATGCTATGAAATGTAAACTTGACTATTTACTTGTACCTACATGATGTAAGACAAAAACGTGACTCCATAGCTCTGTATATGATGTTGCAACACTATGTAAACAAAGCTCAAACAGATGGACACAGCTGAATTCCATTTGTGGTTTTTGTGTATAAATTCAATTTTGAATAGTGTGACTGAATATAAGCCACATGAGTTGTTCTTTGGAAAAACATATAACATTCCAGGCATACTACAGAAAGCTCCAGCTCAAATGAGTTATAATTTTGATGATTATGTGCCACTACTTTATCTCTAATGGAGAGTGAAATAGATGATGAACTGAAAATCTTCAGTTCAAATGAAATATTTTGTGTTTCAGAAATAACTGGCTTGGTTTCTTATTCTTCTCTGCCATGTCAGTTTTGAAAATCTCATGGGCATCAATATTCTTCGTATTAGCAAATCGGACCTCGTAAAATTACACAGCTTGCAGGTTCTGAATAATTACTACAGTTCATAGTGATCTCCATGAAATAGCCATAATGATGGCTAAACAGACATCACCAAGCCAGTTATTCATATTTAAACACCACGACTCGCCCACATTTTGACTTGTGCACCTGTCAATAACACATTAAAGAGATTAATGGTACTAAATAATAATGTGTCAATATCTGCAAAAAATAAATACATAAATAATTTTGCTCCCTAATATGAACTTACAATGATACATATATCTTAACAGACCAAGGTCAAGAATAAGGAAAGTGAAGAGGGAAGTAACAAAAGAACATCAGATAAATAATAGAGATTACTTCACAAAGATATCTTAATTTGACTTACTTTCTACAGTTTAGAACGCTATGTATTCAGATTTCACAAATAAAATTCCTTTCTTTATCATCATTGCCGAAGTGCGTAATTAGATAATTATATTTAGAAAACCGTAATAACTTTGCTAGTGCACAAAAACAGGAAAAATTACTTGTGTGTTGTTACAAGCTAAAGGAGCACATGCAAGAAATGCGCCCATGTGAGAGAGAACAGAATGCACAATGTAAAATAAAGAATAAGGAATACTATGATAGAACACAAAATCCAAAGGAATTCCATTGACAGGATAAGGTTCCATTGTAGAACTGCACCACCGGCAAGGCAGACTGCTTGAATCAGATATGCAATGGTGAGGTCCACACACAGTAGTATGAGCACAGGGGCCTAATGTAGCAACCTTTCTGATCTGAAATAAGTATATTATGGTTCATGACAACAGGTTGAAGGAGTTTTTCTAGATGGATTCATGCAGTATGAGCAACATTCATACAAGCAATAACAAATTGTACATGTTGTCATGACAAGTGAAAATTTACAGCCTAACTTGGAAAACTGCAGGTTATTTTAATTTGATGGAATTGAAAGATAAATTTGAGCACACCTTGCACAATGGCATGTAGGACAAATTGAAAAGGTTCAGGGTCCAACTGGACAACTGGCACGGAGTGATTCCCATATAAAGAAATGAGAGATCTTAAACTTTGTAGGCAAGGTCACTAAGAACTTAACAGGAACAACAGATGAAGATGACACTATGTACTGAAAGCCAAAGACAGATGTCTTAGAAGTGGAACAGGAACACACACTCAGATTTTTGAAGGCATAAGTGACCACCAAATGGTAAGCTCCATAGCAAAAAATGAAGATATCACGCATGACATGAAACAATCAAGTTGGCACATTGTAGAATTTGAAAACAGTTGTGACAAACAGTTCTGGAGAGCAGTAATTTTTATCACTGTTTATGAACAGCTAAACAAATTACGAAAATTTTCAATGAGCTAGAGTGGGAATATGACACAGTAATATCAGCAATTGACAATGTGAAAGGTATTTTGTAATCTTATCTGATCCACCCATTTCAGACTGCAACTAGAACTAATAGAAGATGACATTGCTGCAAACATCTTAATTTGTGTTTCAAATATCCTCCTAGAAGAGGATACAACCTCTTTAGAATACTACCATTGTCAGAAGTAGACACAACGAGGCCTCTGTGTATACTGCCCCCAAAAAAGAGCTACTGCTAATTGATGGCAAGGAAAGGCACAGGGTAAAATGGTAGATCAGAGCTTCAGAATATACAAGCATGTATTTACATTTTTGTTCTTATATGATCATGAGAGGTACAAGGCTAGGATGCTGCAACCCACCCAAGAAGTACAGAATGACTGTATGCAGAAGCTAATGTCTAAATGTCTGTGGACTATGTTAGATAATAATGAATGGCTCTTTGTTGCTCCTGTAGACAAGGGCATTACTGTTGTCTGTCATGAAAGAAGACGCGCAGATATCATGCTCTGACGCACAAGCAAGTTAAAATTTTTAGGGATATGTCATGGACACACAGCTCAAATAGTGAGACAATCTGAACATGTAACATAAACAGATGTCCCAAACCTGAGCACGTAAACAGACGCTGCATAGTAAATTACGAGAGAAAAAAATATAATGAACTTAAGATTTGCCAATATCTACATCTACATCTACATCCATACTCCGCAAGCCATCTGACGGTGTGTGGCGGAGGGTACCCTGAGTACCTCTATCGGTTCTCCCTTCTATTCCAGTCCCGTATTGTTCGTGGAAAGAAGGATTGTCGGTATGCCTCTGTGTGGGCTGTAATCTCTCTGATTTTATCCTCATGGTCTCTTCGCGAGATATACGTAGGAGGGAGCAATATACTGCTTGACTCTTCGGTGAACGTATGTTCTCGAAACTTTAACAAAAGCCCGTACTGAGCTACCAAGCGTCTCTCCTGCAGTCTTCCACTGGAGTTTATCTATCATCTCCGTAACGCTTTTGCGATTACTAAATGATCCCGTAACGAAGCGCGCTGCTCTCCGTTGGATCTTCTCTATCTCTTCAATCAACCCTATCTGGTACGGATCCCACACTGCTGAGCAGTATTCAAGCAGTGGGTGAACAAGCATACTGTAACCTACTTCCTTTGTTTTCGGATTGCATTTCCTTAGGATTCTTCCAATGAATTTCAGTCTGGCATCTGCTTTACCGACGATCAACTTTATATGATCATTCCATTTTAAATCACTCCTAATGCGTACTCCCAGATAATTTATGGAATTTACTGCTTCCAATTGCTGACCTGCTATTTTGTAGCTAAATGATATGTATTCGCAGCACATTACACTTGTCTACATTGAGAGTCAATTGCCATTCCCTGCACCATGCGTCAATTCGCTGCAGATCCTTCTGCATTTCAGTACAATTTTCCATTGTTACATTCTCTCTATACACCACAGCACCATTTGCAAAAAGCCTCAGTGAACTTCCGATGTCATCCACCAGGTCATTTATGTATATTGTGAATAGCAACGGTCTTATGACACTCCCCTGCGGCACACCTGACATCACTCTTACTTCGGAAGACTTCTCTCCATTAAGAATGACATGCTGCGTTCTGTTATCTAGGAACTCCTCAATCCAATCACACAATTGGTTTGATAGTCCATATGCTCTTACTTTGTTCATTAAACGACTGTGGGGAACTGTATCGAACGCCTTGCGGAAGTCAAGAAACACGGCATCTACCTGTGAACCCGTGTCTATGGCCCTCTGTGTCTCGTGGACGAATAGCGCGAGCTGGGTTTCACATGACCGTCTTTTTCGAAACCCATGCTGATTCCTACAGAGTAGATTTCTAGTCTCCAGAAAAGTCATTATACTCAAACATAATACGTGTTCCAAAATTCTACAACTGATCGACATTAGAGATATAGTTCTGCACATCTGTTCGACGTCCCTTCTTGAAAACGGGGATGACCTGTGCCCTTTTCCAATCCTTTGGAACGCTACGCTCTTCTGGAGACCTACGGTACACCGCTGCAAGAAGGGGGGCAAGTTCCTTCGCGTACTCTGTGTAAAATCGAACTGGTATCCCATCAGGTCCAGTGGCCTTTACTCTTTTGAGCGATTTTAATTGTTTCTCTATCCCTCTGTCGTCTATTTCGATATCTACCATTTTGTCATCTGTGCGACAATGTAGAGAAGGAACTACAGTGCAGTCTTCCTCTGTGAAACAACTTTGGAAAAAGACATTTAGTATTTCGGCCTTTAGTCTGTCATCCTCTGTTTCAGTACCATTTTGGTCACAGAGTGTCTGGACATTTTGTTTTGATCCACCTACCGCTTTGACATAAGACCAAAATTTCTTAGGATTTTCTGCCAAGTCAGTACATAGAACTTTACTTTCGAATTCATTGAACGCCACTCGCATAGCCCTCCTCACACTACATTTCGCTTCGCGTAATTTTTGTTTGTCTACAAGGCTTTGGCTATGTTTATGTTTGCTGTGAAGTTCCCTTTGCTTCTGCAGCAGTTTTCTAACTCAGTTGTTGTACCACGGTGGCTCTTTTCCATCTCTTACGATCTTGCTTGGCACATACTCATCTAACGCATATCGTACGATGGTTTTGAACTTTGTCCACTGATCCTCAACACTATCTGTACTTGAGACGAAACTTTTGTGTTGAGCCATCAGATACTCTGAAATCTTCTATTTGTCACTTTTGCTAAATAGAAAAATTATCCTACCCTTTTTAATATTTCTATTTACGGCTGAAATCATCGATGCTGTAACCGCTTTATTATCCCTGATTCCCTGTTCTGCGTTAACTGTTTCAAATAGTTTGGGTCTGTTTGTCACTAGAAGGTCTAATATGTTATCGCCACGAGTCGGTTCTCTGTTTAACTGCTCAAGGTAGTTTTCACATAAAGCATGCTATTGAGCAGTTGGGTGAACTAACAGCTTGAAATGAACCTTCTTGTAGGAGAAAATTACAGAAAGGAAAAATCCATTCAAAGATGTGCATAATTCAAAAGACTCACATGTATGTTTTTCTGCTTCAAGAAAGCATATTGCAATAGCAATGGGGTTATTTCTCATTCTTAGTTTTTCGGAGTAGCCTCAGTAAGAAAATTTATTTATTTTAAGATTAAATAAAGTTTCATTACTATTCTCCATCATGTTCATGTTCATGTTCATGTCAATGCATTGTGGTTGGCTTCTGTCATTGTTCGCTGCCTTTTGACTGTGAAACTTCAGTAAGTGGTGGTGTAAAAATAGTTAACACGATCGGACTTAATCTCTTATGAAGATAGGTTCTTTATTTAATGTGAGAGTGATTAACGGAAGAGCTAACATGAAGGTCAAATCGTTTTATCACTGCGTTTGCAATCCTACTGAAGTCTGCCTCTCATGAAAACATCAACTAACAGTTCCACCTGGTTACTGATACAGGAAGTGGGTATTTCATATACTCCTGCTAAAAAAAAAAAAAAAAAAAAAAAAAAAAAAAAAAAAAAAAAAAAAAAAAAAAAAAAAACGCATTACATATATTAACTCAAATCAAAATACATCACAAAAAACTTACATCATGCATCCACCAAATCTTAAAGACAGAAACAGAGAATGAGATATGGTCTCAACGAGACACTAGAAGTATTCTAACATTCTCTCGTTTCCAAAGAAACGAAGAGACTAAGCAGCATCACAGAATACAATAAGTGATCTCTATTGGTTTACTTCTTTTTGGTGTTTTGTATGTGAGTAGCACAAAACCAGTCATATTTTCTTCAATGTGAAAAGGTATTGTTATAAACTGCAGGACAGAAACTGGACGAACCCATAAAACAAGACTGAATATGAGGAGATATGTGCCTTTAGCACATCATTTCTCATTTTCAAATTTTGTGGGCTCTGGTGTAGTGATTATGTATGTTGTTTATGCAAATACCGTAAAGGTTTCAGAGGTTGTTTTAAATATGTGTTCAAAACAATGGATGGTGATTTGTTGCAGGAAAATATGTGTTAAAAACACTATCATAAGTCAGTGCACAGAGAGGAATTTAGTCCATCATCATCCTACCAGAAGGGCTCTCGAGACAGTGAGGAGATAATTTTTGACAGACTTCTGGTGCCTGACACACATATGAAAAGTGATGTTAGAGATGGTGTTTATTGAACTGTTAAAGCAAATTATGAAGAATGGTAACACTGGTAGCAAGTGTGGAAACTAGTATCAAGTGTTTTCCTTTTAAGTATTAAATCATGTTTTGCAATGCTCTTCAACATATTAAGTCCAGTTCATTGTGAAGCTGATTGTTAAATAAAAACATTATAAACCACCGACCAGAAAAGAGAATTGTAATAATGATATCAAATGTCTAATTATGAAGTAAAATGTTTCTTTATTCCAGTTATCAGACTATTTAACAACAATGTGAAATGTTAAGTTGAGAATTGTAATGTGTTTTTGTAGGCAAATGTGTATGTATTCCATTAATTGAATAAAACCTGTGAAATACTTCTATAAAAATTTATAGTCACTGAGGACAGTGACTACAAATTTTTCCCTAAGTGGGGGAAGGAAATGGGGTGGGGGAGGATATTTCGTGTATTTTAAAAATGCAATGCCTGAAAGGCAAGGAACAGAAGCCAAAATGAATAAGTTTTCTAGAACGTACCCAGAGTACAAAGGAGGCACCACAGGACGGGTGTTGGTTTAGGTGTTGGCCGGGAATAATGTGTACACTTGCAAGTTATTAAGCTAGTTCATGTGAAGAAGCCACAGTATGTGGCAATGTGTTGGCAGTGACCATATGTGGTGTAATGATAATCAACCGTCAGAGATAAAGTTTATCTCATGCAAAGTACGATGCCCACAGTAAAGAGAAAACGTGCTTAATTTATTTAATTATGAATATTTCCTTTTATGATAAATAATGGACTTGTTTAAGATGTTAAATGCTGTATGGGTTTATTAAGGTCAGTAGACCAAAGAATCTGGAATGCAGGAATGTCTGCAACTTCTGGGCACATGTTGGCTTGCCTGCCACTTCTTTGTCAGTATTGGAGGGAGACAGGCGTGCTTATGTGACAAGTGCAGTATAATGGATTTAGATTATTATCAATGTTCATAGTGAAAATGGTGTAGTTCCCAACAAAAAGTACGAATTATGTAATTTTTTGCGGAAAGTACTTAAGATCCGCTGGTGTTTATTTCAAACAAGAAGAAAACCCAGGCCATGCTTGTTGGAATGATTATTTTGTAGACAAAACTAAGAGAACCCCCTAGACAAATGAGATCTGCAGTGTGTAATCTTCAGCAGCTACTAAAAAAATAATTGTTGCTGAAATTGTGCTGGAACTGGTCGTATTATTCCCATGCAAAAACATATGGCGAGGGTGGTACTACCACGATATACCGCGTAAGATTCCACAAACAATTTTTTAGTTCTCTAAGAAATGATGACTAAGTGCCAACATGGAAGGCACAATGCGGCATGCTGCACAGTATAAACCAGGAAGCAGTGGCCCCAAAAAAAAAAGTTCAGTTCAGATAGTGGTCCAGGAAGTACAACTATTATGTCAGACCTGGTACCTGGACTTTTAGTATTCGTTCTGGCTCTGCTAGTGTTCATACTTAGCTATGCACCTCCCTCCAAGGGAACTTCACAATCAGAATAGTGAGCTTTCATTTACTCACATTTTGCTGGGACGAGCATTAAAGATGGTTGTTATTCTTGAAGTCTTGCCTTTTGCTCATAATTCCCGATGGAGTCCATAACTTCTTCAAAATACTCAGTTAGCCATCTCCGTGTTAGCTAACCGGACAGCCTCCTGTGTGATTAAGCATCCAGATGGCTCATTGGATGTGACAGTGTTAACATTAACGAACACTTCTTTTTATTAGTCCTACTCATGCAACTGCTACATAAAAAGGATTTTTTTCCCCATCTGACTATGTGTTTTTACTTAGAAATTCCTTAATGGAATAAAAGGAGCTGACAGGAGAAGCGATTTTAAGTCAGATTTAAAACTTGCTTTGCTACGTATCAGACATTTTATGTTACTGGGCAACTGATCAAAAATTTTTTGTCGATGTATACTGAACTGACAGCTTTAATAGGGGGTAATAAAGGTCATTTTCTCCCTAGTGTTGTAGGTATGGACATCACTGTTCCTCTCAAATTGTGATGGATTATTTATGATGAATTTCATCAGCGAATGTGTGTTGTGATGATGCCGTTAAAATGCCTAACTCCCTGAAGAGGTATATGCATAACATTCATGGGTTTATTTTATTATATTATATTAATTTATTTATATTAATCTTACTGCTCACTGTTGTCCGATCACTAGTTTCTTTCTAAGTAAAAAAGAAAATTATTCCACAAGACACCGATTGGTAATATGCAAAATGTGTCAGAATGTTGATTTGTTTCTTTCCAAGTTTAGCATTTATATGAAGAGCAGAAGTACCTGAACTTAATGTCCAAGCAGCTCTGTAATATGCTTCTTCCAGTTAAAGTTTCCATAAATATATACACACCTAGATATTTGGAGCATTCTACCCTATTTACTGATGCCTACTCAAGTGTTACATCTATTTATGGTATGACTATCTATTGTACAGAACTGAATATAGAGCGTTTTTCCAAAATTTAGGGGGGAGACCATTTTCCAAAAACCACTTTATAATTTCTTGAAAAATTTTACCACCTCTTCAGTTGCTTTCTCTCTAAAGGGATCTATCATAACACAAGCATTGTCTGCAAAAAGTACCAATTCTGCTTGTTGGATGTTAAGCAGAAGGTCATTTCACACATGTGAGGAATAGGAGTGGACCCAGAATTGAACCCTGTGATACTACCTTTGCGATTTCTCCTCAGTCACTAAAATTTTCTACCCTTCCAACATTCTTTGAACTATTCAGCACAACCTCTTGCAATCTGTTAGGTATGATTCACATCAGCTGTGTGTAAAACCACCAATTCTATGAAACTTGCGATTTTGTAGGAGAGTAACATGATCTACACTGCCAAACACCTTGGAAACATCACAAAAAATAACAACTGGTGATGTTTTATTATTAAGGCTTGTACTATTTGATAAGTGGTTGTATAAATGGCATTTTCAGTCAAACAACCCTTCTGGACTCCATGCTGTGATATGCGAAGTAAATTGTTTCCACTTGAGTGTGCAACTATTCATATACATTACTTTTCAGAGTATTTTGGAAGATGATGTCAGTAACAAAACTGAACAGTAATTGTTTAAGTCTGTCTCATCACCTTTCTTATGAAGAGCTTTCACAGCTGTATATTTTAACCTGTCTGTAAAAATCCCTGTGCCTGTGAGGCATTGTGTGTATCACTACGGGCGTTAGTGATTAAATTGGAACTACTTTTCAGAATTCTGTCTAAAATTCCATCATCACCACATCAACTTTTGTTTTTTAGAATTTTTATACTTTATTAATTGCAGTGAACGACATTAGTGCTGCTACAAGTTGCTGAAAGTTTTGTAGAATGACATTTTTAAGATCTTCTCTGCTTCATCAACTGAGCTATTTAATCTTTTTTTTTGTGCTGCCTTTAGAATGTGATTGTTAGAAGTGTTCACAACTTGTGAATTAGTAGCAATACATTAGTAAAGATATGTATTTGTCACAAAAAATAAAATTATGACACTAATATCAGATTGGTTGGTTGGTTGGTTTAAAGGCGGTAGAAGAGACCAAAAGGTCAGCAGTCCCTTGTTCCTAATAAAACAATGCCACAAGTGTGAGAATAAAACGGACGAAATATATAACACAAAACAGAAAGAAAGGGAAAGCCACAGGAACAAAGGGAAGGGAATTAACACTAAAAGGAACAAAAGAGGACAAGAAAACAACAGAGAGACACTACAAACAGAAGAGAGTAAAACATGAAAGCAGATTACAGTGGCTGGCCAACCACGAGAATAAAAAGGGAAGCCAGCCCCTCTGCAACACATTAAAACCTCCACCCTAAAAGCACTAGGGTGGAGGGGACAGAGGAACAAAGAACATGTGCTAAAGCCTACATAGAAGTATAAAACCCACTTTCACAGATAAAATGTAAAAGTAAAGCTGCTGTGGAGGCATTGTCGCCCAACACTGAAGGCAGGGTGCTGGGAAAGTTAAAAAGTCTGCCGCAGAGCAGCTAAAATTGGGCAATCCAGCAAGAGGTGGACAACAGCCATTTGGGAGCCACTGTGACACTGAGGTGGGACCTCGTGACGGAGTAGGTAACAATGCGTTTGCCATGTATAGCCAATGCGGAGCCGGCAAACGGCAACTAATTCCCTGCGAAAAGCCTGCATGGAAGACCTCCACACATTCATAGTCTCCTTAATGACACACAGTTTGTTGTGCGTGCAGGTATGCCATTCCATCTCCCAAAGCCAGAAAACCCTGCAGTGTAAGACAGAACGTAGGTCGCCTATTTGGCCAGCCTGTTGACAAGTTCATTGCTGGGATTCCAACGTGTCCTGGGGTCCACACAAACACCACGCAACGGCGGGACTGTTCCATGGCATAGATGGACTCCTGAATGGACGCTACCAGAAGGTGGCAAGGATAGCACTGGTCGATAGCTTGTAGGCTGCTCTATGAGTCAGTACACAGAAGAAATAACTAGCCAGGGCATGAGCGGATGTACTCAAGAGCACGAGATATGGCCGCCAGCTCTGTAGTGAAAACACTGCAGCCAACTGGCAAGGAGTGCTGCTCAATATGTCCTCCATGAACATATGCGAAACCTACATGACCATCACCCATTGAGCTGTCAGTGTAAACCACTTCAAAGCCCCGGAACACACCAAGAATTGAGAGGAAGTGCCAGCGGAGAGCGGCGGGGTTAACGGAGTCCTTAGGGCCGTGCAAAAGTTCCACACGAAGCTGAAGACGAGGCGTACACCATGGAGGCGTACGTGAACAGACTGCAAGTAGTGGTGGAAAAGGGAAGGACTCCAGTTCGGAGAAAAGGGACCGCACATGAACTGCACGCATTAGCCCCAATCTGGGCTGCCAATGTGGGAGATGGACTGCCGCGGACAGAAAAAGGACACGGTAATTCAGATGCTCAGGGGAACTATGAATGTGTGCTACATAACTGGTGAGCAGTTGAGCACGTCTGATCTGCAGGGGAGGGACACCAGCCTCCACCATTACACTAGTCACCGGACTCGTCCTAAAAGCTCCTGTCGCTAATCGAACCCCACAGTGGTGCACAGGGTCAAGTAAACGCAATGCTGAAAGTGCTGCCGAACCATAAGCCACACTCCCATAGTCAATTCGGGATTGGACAAGGGCTCTGCAGAATTGCAGCAGATACAGTGATCTGCACCCAAAATGGTGTTGCTCAGGCAACGGAAGTTGCTGGGATGCTGCCCGCACTTCTGCATAAGCTGACAAATATGAGGGAGCCAAGTCAATCAAGCGTCGAAAACCAGTCCTAGGAATTGATATGTCTCCACTACAGTGAGTGAATCATCATTAAGGTAAAGTGCGGGTTCCGGATGAACGGTACGATGCCGACAGAAATGCAAGACACACGATTTTGCAGCTGAAAACTGAAAGCCGTGGGCTACAGCACATGACTGCACCTTGTGGATGGCTCCCTGGAGGCGCCGCTCAGCAACAACAGTACTGGAGCAGCAGTACAATATGCAGAGGCTCGAGCAAAGTGCTCGGCAATCACATTTGCGTCAGTACACAACTCGCCATTTATGGTAACACCAGGGACAGCTGTTGGAGCCCGGTACCCAAAAAGACATTTGACCTTTGCCCAGATATAGTAAGGTGATGTGTGGCACCCAATGGTGGAGACGTATCTCTTCCAACACTCCTCCTTCCGTTAACTGATAAGGTAGCGAACATGAGCACAGAGCCGTTTAAAGGCTATGAGGTGGTCCAAGGAAGGGTGCCTCTTATGCCGCTGTAGAGCACGCCGACACTCCTTAATTGCTTCAGCAACTTCTGGCGAGCGGCCACCAAGGGACTGCCTTACGCCTTGGGCACCCTAAAGAGTGAGGGATCGCAATGTTACCATGTGGGGGAGATTCAGCAGTGACAGCAGAGGTGAAAGTTCCCCAGTCTGCCTTGTTCAAAGCCCATCTGGGCAGGCGTCCGTGTGCCTGATGCTAGGGCAGTGACAGGAAGATGAGGAAGTGGTCACTACCACACAGGTCGTCATGTGCCCTCCAGTGGATGGATGGGAGAAGTCCTGGGCTGCAAATTGATAAATCAATGGCCGATTAACTACTGTCAGCCACACTGGGCAGCCCCAGTATTTAAGAGGCAGAGGTTGAATTGCAACAGTAAAGCTTCGACATCTCTGCCTAAGCATGGTACCACCCCACAAGGGGTTATGGGTATTAAAATCTCTCAAAAGTAGGAAAGGTTTAGGGAGTTGATCAATCAGTGCAGCTAATACATTCAGGGGTACTGCACCATCTGGATATGCATTGCGGACAGTTATTTCCTGCGTTGTCCTTATTCCGACAGCCACAGCTTCAAGAGGGGTTTGAAGAGGCACATGTTCACTAAAGAACAAGTTTCAGAAATAAATGCGAACTCCACCTGACAATAGATTATAGTCGCTACAGTTCCTGTAATATCCCCTATAGCCGCGGAGGGCAGGGGTCCACAATGCTGGGAACCAGGTTTCCTGGAGGGCAATGCAGATAGCAGATGTAAAGCTTGACAGTTGCCGTAGCTCAGCCAAGCGGTGGAAATAACCACCACAATTCCACTGGAGGATGACATCGTGAGACTGGGAAGGCATGGAACATTCAATGAGGCAGTTTATGCCTCAGTCACCTGCTGCCACCGATTTATTGGGCGAGCAATCTATATCCTTTGTGTCTGGGGGTCTGGCAAGATCCAGGTCCTCAGCAGATGCCAAAATCTCCACCCCACCCTCAGCCGCAGAGCTTTTAGGTAGCGGTTGTGTGGGTGCCACCGTGATTTCCTTGGTCTTAAGGGTTTTCTTTTTGGATTTCTCTCGCTGATCCTTGGGTTTCCCTGGCTGGGAGGACTTCACTGGCTAGTCTCCAGGACTGGGAATGAGTGTGAAACCCTACGACGAGCTGCTTTTGGACTCTTCAGCCAATGGCGGGTGTCGTCTTTCCCATGAAGAAACTTGGGAAGGGAGTGACCCAAGGGACCTCCTTCCTAGTGAGAGAAGCTGAAGAAGACTTATGCTTCTCCGGCTTAGAAGTGGGGATGGATGTCCCCAATGGTTGGGGGGGGGGGGGGGGGGGGGTCCTTGCTCCCGAAGTAGGTGGTGCAGGAGCAACAGGAAGGGAAATGCCCCCCACCATCAAGGGGTCAGGTGTAGTCTTCCAGCTGTGAGAGGTGACCTTGGTTGGCAGAGCTGATGGTGCCAAAACTTTTAGCGGCGGCATAACATGATGTCATACACACACAATGCAGGCGTTCAAATTTTCTCTTAGCCTCAGTGTAGGTCAGTCAGACCAGGTTCTTGTACTCCAAGAATTTCCTTTCTTTCAGGAGAATCCTGCAATCAGGCAAGCAAGGCGATATGATTTTCCTTTCTTTCTGGAGAATCCTGCAGTCAGGCAAGCAAGGCGAATGGTGCTCTCTGCAGTTGACACAGATGGGAGGTGGGGCACATGGGGTATTGGGATGTGATGGGCACCCACAATCTCGGCATATGACCCTGGAAGTACAGCGGGAAGACGTATGGCCGAACTTCCAGCACTTAAAGCACCACATCGGGGAAGGGACATAGGGCTTTACATCACACTGGCAGGCCATCACCTTGACCTTCTCGGGCAATGTATCGCCCTCAAAGGCCAAGATAAAGGTACCAGTGGCAACCTGATTATCCTTTGGACCTCGGTGGACACACTGGACGAAATGTACACCTCGCCACTCTAAATTGGTGTGCAGACTGCAAAAGAAAATCTCTGTGAAATATGATACCCTAGACCAGATTTAAGCTCTTATGGGGCATGATGGTTACAGAAACATCCCCCAGCTTGTCACAAGCGAGTAACTCTCATGACTGGGCAGAGGATGCTGTTTTGATCAAGACTGACCCAGATCTCATTTTGGACAAGCCCTCCATGTCCCTGAACTTGTCCTCTAAATGTTCAACAAAAAACTGAGGCTTCATCCTCATGAAAGATTCCCCATGAGCTCTTGAACATACAAGGTATTGGGGCGAATAAGATCTGCTGCCATCCTTAGCCTGATGTTCCTCCCATTGTGTGACCAGGGAGAAGAACGATTTGGGGTCGTACTTCTGTGCATTTAATTGAGCTCGTGATCGTTTACAGACCACCAGCAAGAGATGATGGACTACATTTCATCACGTGTCATCCGCCCTGGTGCCACCCACTCTGACCAGGAGACCTCCCCACGGGCGCAAGCCAGCCGCAGCAAAGGCCACCTGGCAGGATGGCCATTGCTGGGAGTCTCGATGCCCCTGGGGAATGGGCATCTATCCCTTGGCATACGTAGGGAGATAACGGCGCAGGCATCAGCAGAGATCACTGTGTGGTCAGGGGGCTACAACCAACAGGGTGCAGAGTGGCCCCACCACAACGGACTGGCTACCGTACTGGATATCAGGTGCAAAGAAGTCCATGGTCATCATTGACGCAGAAATTGACATTGCACAGTTCATGGTGGAAAACGCATCCAGGAAGGTGTCCTCACTCAAGAGATAAAGAATGGGCAGGACTGCAATGCGACGAGAAAGTGCGCTAAATATCTCAATGTACAATGGACACAATGCACCTTGTAAGGTGCCCTTCCCCAATTGGCTTGCTCTTCAGGAAAATTTGGAAGAATGGAGGTCAAACCCTACAGGAGACCATCACAAAGGCTGAAACGTGCGAAACTCCTTTTAGCCGCCTCATACGACAGGCAGGAATACCTCGGTCCTATTCTAACCCCCAAATGAATTTTAGAAACATTCTGAAAGGAGTACACTAGAAAACAAATGAAAGATATTAGAAATCAATCCCAGCACACTTCTGTTCTGATAGCAAAGTCACGCAAGAACAATCACCTTAATCAGGCCTTTTGTTAAATATAGTAAAGTTCAATATACACACTTGCAAGAAATGTTAAAGATGTGTTCACAAAACTACAAATCACAAGAGGGTAGAACTACAAAATGACTAGCCAACTGATTCAATACACTTAAGACATACAGATTAGAGACACAACCATTCTCTCACTTTATGTACACAATATGGGTTCTAATAGCTGGCCGCTGTGGCCGAGCAGTTCTAGGCACTTCAGTCCGGAACTGCACTGCTGCTACAGTTGCAGTTTCGAATCCTGCCTCAGGCATGGATGTGTGTGATGTCCTTAGCTTAGTTAGGTTTAAGTAGTTCTAAGTCTAGGAGACATGCCCTCAGATGTTAAGTCCCATAGTGCTTAGAGCCATTTTTTTGGGTTCTAATGTAATAGCAGAACGAATCTTCATACACAGTACAATTCCATTTGAATAAAACACAGAACCGTAGTTTGAGCTAAGAACACAGCATGACTATTTCCTGTTCAATACTCTAGTCTATTAACAAAAAGTCATTTAACAAAAGAGTGCCAAACAGGTACTACATAATGTACTGGATCATCATCATTCTGAGCCTGATGGATGAATCACGCAGCAAAATTGAGCAATTACATGTGAACATAAATAATACTATTCACGATAAGATAAATTTTAAACTGGAAAAAGAATCAAGTAGGCAGTTGAATTTTCTTGGACAGCGGAACAAATATTCATAACAACCAACACACATCTGAGATATACCGGAAACCCACAACAAATACAATAATGCACAACAGATATCTTGTAACCCCAATTCATACAAGAAAGAAGCTCTTAAAATACACCTTCAACAGACAAAACACACTACAATTAAACACAGGTAACTACCAACACAAAATGAATATCATAGTATGAAAAAACAATGGATACAAATACAATCTGGAAACAAAGCTGAACAACAAAAATTAGGAAACAAACAGCAGCACACACACAAATACCTATCACAAGCATACAGCCTCACACAAACATACAAGACAACAATAGGAACAACAGTGTGAGAAAGAGAAAAATTGGTATAAAATGGACAAATACACACACACAATGCTTAATATTTTCAGAAAAATGAGCATGAAAAAAGCTCACCAATCAACAATTCATTCAAAAAATACTTCCCACAACAATAACAAAAAAATGGTCAACATTAGAAACCAGGAATCGATCAACTATGTAATGTTTAATGGAAGACACCAGGAGAACATTTGGCGAGCATTTAAGAGCAGGACTGCAAAGAAACCTTTCAACTTTTGCCCAATACTTACACCAAAACAAAATTATCAGATGCACAGAAATGGAAATCTTAACCATATATAAGAAGAAAAGACTTCCTGATTCCATGAGAAAACATCTTTCTTAAAACCAAAACAGAAAATAAAGAGCTCCTAGAGCTCATAAATAATCAGGCCAACCTTGCAAACCACAAACTGTAAATTACTAAATCACCTAGTATATTAACCTTTTGAAGTATAATGGCTTTGTTTCAGTCCACTTAGCCTCCTATTTCTTCTCAGTTGACTGACAGTGGCTTCAAGTGAATCCACTGCTCTCAGGCCTACAGTGCTGTCATTTGCAGGAATTTTTGTAACTAGGACCACAATCTTTTTCGTTGTTGTACGAAAGTTTCTAGCATTTGTGTACTTCAGTTATCATGGTTGCTGTTTAATTTACTCAGCCAAAATTTCATTCGCACACAAGGTATGTTCCTAGATATTTGTGTTTGAAAATGTTAAGACATAATGTGTCATCATCATCATCATCATCATCATCATCATCATCATCATCATCATCATCTTCTTTGACAGTTTCTAGCCTCTGGCTGGGTATGTATGGAACACAGGCCTCTCCATCGTCTTCTGTCTTGCCTCCATCTTCACCTTGGTCCAGTCTTCTGGATAAAATCCTCTACTCCTTTCAGCCATCTGTCTCTCAGTCTTCCTCTTTGTCTCTTTCCTTCCAGTTTCATCTTGTGTATCCTCTTCTCCTCCATTCTATTAATGTGTCCATACCATCTCAGCCTTGATTTCTCTATCTCCTCCTGTAATGGTTCCACCTTCATTAACTCTCTGATCCTCTCATTTCTTAACCTGTCTATCTTTGTCACTCGAATACCGTTTCTTAAGAATTTTATCTCACTAGCTTGTACTTTGCTTTTCTCTCTTCCTTTCATAACCCAGGTTTCTGATGCATATGTCAGGATCGGGACATAGCATGACTGGTGTATAACCTTTTTACTAATTTGGGGTACATCCTTGCTCCATATCAGGCTTCTGACACTCTTCCGAATGCTTCTGCTTTTCTCCCCAGCTCAGTTATTTCCTGTCTTTTTCCCATCTTCCTGTATTGGGCTTCCTATGTATTTTAAACTCTCCACTCTCCTCAATCGTTTACCACCAATTGTTATTCCCATTGTTCCTCTCTCCTCCTTTCTTATTGTGATAATCATCTCAAGCTTACTTAAACTACATTTCATCCCGTATTATTGTACTTTTCATTCCCATATGTCCAACTGCTCTTGTACTTCCTCCTCCTTACTCTCCTGAATCACCAGATTTGCAAACACCATAGCTTTCATCTTCCTTTCACCAATTACTTGTGCTACTGTACTCATTGGATCATCCATCACTACAATGAAGTGTAATGGTGGAAGTGAACTTCCCTCAAGCCATTCCTCTGTTCAATCCAAGCTGATCTCTCTCCTCCCACTTTCACACAGCTCACACTTCCATGGTACATTTTCCTTATTCTCCAAATAATCTGTTTTGCTACTCCTCTGTTCTCCAGGGCTTTCCACACTTTACTTCTACGTACACTATCATAAGCTTTTTCAATGTCCAGGAAGGTCATTAGTAAATCTATCCCATATTCACAGTGCTTTTCTTGCAGTCATCTTACAGCAAAAATTAGATCCACTGTGGACCTTCCTATACTGAAGCAATGTTGCTCTTCTCTCATTCTTCCTTTTAATTTTGCCCAAATTCGTGCTTCCAAAATTTTCTCAAAAATCTTTGCACAATGACTCATCAATGTTATCCCCCGATAGTTCTTGCACTCTTTTCTAATTCCCTTCTTAAAGATAGGGAAAATTATTCCCTTTTTCCAGTCTTCTAGGATCAGCATCTGTCTCCAAACAGTTTTCATTACACGATATAGCCATTGTATCCCCACCTCTCCTGCTGCTCTCACCATCTCTACACTTAGCTCATCCAGACCTGGTGACTGCCGTCCCTTGATCTTGTCCAATGCCTCATCCACTCCTCCCCATGTAAGGTCTTTTTCTATTTGCTGTTCCTCCTCCTTTTTTTCTCTCCTCGGTTTGTTCCTCCTCATTCAGGTCTACATTCGGATTCAGGAGTTCTCCAAAATACTCCTTCCACATTCTTGAGTTTCTCCTTATTCTCTACATCTTGTCCACTTTTGTTCACCATTCAAGCATAATCTGTTTTACTGCTCTTCCTCTTACTTTTAATCATCCCATATAAAACCTTTTTTGAACCTTCACTATCCTCCTCCATCATTCTGGTCCACTGTTCCATCCACTTTCTTCTTTTCTCCATCACCCCTCTTTTTGCTTCTTTCTTGCTTGCATGATACTCTTCTCTTGTCTCTACTGTTCTCTTCTGGAACCACACCCTAAAGGCACTATTCTTCTTCTGCACTATATCCTCTGTTTTATCATTCCACCAGGGTGTTGCTTTCCACTCTTTTTGTTGCTTGTCCTCCAACATATTGCTTCCACCGCACTTACGAATGTTCCCTTGAATCTACCCCATTTCTCTTCTACCATTTTTGGTTCATCCTTTGGGATGCTTTCCCTTTACTACTTGTAGGTACTGTAGCCTGCTTTCTTCCCCTCTTCAACTTTCATACCCTTATACATCTTTCCTGGTTTTCTGTCCCTTTATTATCCTTAGTCCCTCTCAGGTTCATTACCAGCAAACTGTGGTCGCTATCCAAAGCCTCTGATGGTATTACCTTAATGTCAATGATGTCCCTTTTCATCTCACTATCATACAGGAAGTAATCAACTATCGACTTTCTCTAAGTCTTGGCTGTACCATATAATCTTGTGGCTCTCTTTTCCTGAACCAAGAGTTCCCAACCAGCAAGCCATTCCTTTCACAGAACTCCAATAGTCTTCCATCTTCCTCATTTCGGCAGCCCAACCCTCTGGTCCAAGCACACTTTCACACCTTTGTCTCTCTCTTCCAACATGTGGGTTTAAATTTCCCGTTACTATCATATTCTTCCTTCCCCCATCTGCTTCTGCATTTCCTCTTCAAACTCTTGCTTCTCCTCAGAAGTGCAACCCACCTGCACTGCATACAGGTATTACCTCTATGGTCATCCCCTTGAGTGATATTTTTGGTCTTCAGGTAGCATAATATGCACAGTAATGTGGTGGCTTCACATGGAGCCACTGTGCTCACCCACACTTGTCCAACCCTAACCTGTAGTTTTTCCTCCCCAGCATACATCATCTAGAAAAACACTGTCTGAAGAAGAAAATTCAGAAATTTTGTACAAAGTTACATCTGAACCCGACTTAGAAAGTCAACTTGACGCCATTTTTTATCCTGGTCTGTGTTACTGCTGAAGAAGTAACATTGGGATGCCAACACTAAAAATCCCAAGAGGCATAATTAATTCTGAGAGTGAAAGAAATTATGATGATAGTTTTAGCAGTGATGATGCTGATCCTTTATGCCACAGCTGGGGCCTCCAGAAAATGGCCCCCCCATAGATCCAGATGAAGTTGTAAAACATGTTGCTTGTCATCTGACAAGAATTGTGTCATTCTTTGCCACAATTAAGTGATTTTGAGTATATTCAGGGTAAGTTGTGTGTTTATGTACTGTGTGTGTGTGTGTGTGTGTGTGTGTGTGTGTGTGTGTGTGTGTGTGTGTGTGTGTGTGTGTCACCAAGTGGTCAAATGAAGCGGCCACCTAAATTGTATGGAAATGTAGGAAAAAATGAACACAGTGTCATTTTCATTTCCTTGCTGTGTATTGGATTTAACTTAATTCCCACCCGAAATTCAGTGGCTTTATGTTCTGTGCTTCAAAGGGTTAAAATATGGATATATAACCCCATATCTACCATTGCCACCCGTCACTGCTGTTCTTCATCCCTCCTCAGCCTGTTTTCCATTCCCCAATACCACCTCCTTCCTGCTGCTGTACCTATGATCACTGATTCCTCCCCCTCCCCAAAACTAAAACTCAACCCCCACTCCTCTCATCTCGTCTTAATGGGTAATAATTCATGAATCACAGTTAATAAATGTATTCACAAGCTTGGCGGCACCCAGATGCTACAAAAACTATGGAACACACAAAAACACTGTTCCAAGCATCTAAGTATTACATATTTATTTTATGACAGTTTTGTGAAGTTTTGGAAAGGTGCAAAAATCACAAATGCAGATAAGGTGGGACATAACAGCCAAAAATTCATAAAAGATGAAAGAGAAACAGTGTTTTTCAAGTTCAACCACTGCTAAAAAAAAAAAAAAAAAAAAAAAAAAAAAAAAAAAAAAAAAAAAAAAAGGAAGAGAGAGAGAGAGAGAAGCAATTCACTTGAGAACATGTGAAAAAGAGGATAAAAAGTAAGTAAATTGCACATGAAGTTTATAGAGAAAAAATTTTTAAATCTAAAAAAAAAAGAGAAAAATTACATCATTTGTATACCATATTTTCAGAATATCCATTGAAGTTTTGTAAATAGAACCAACATGCATCTGGTGAAACACCAATTTCAGCAAGTTTGAGAGAAAAACATTATCTATTTTTGGAAGTTGCCCATGAAATTCCTGTTGACCACTATGCACATTTCAAATGATTCTCGTGAAACCCCTCGTTTGCTGATTCAGAATGGTAACTGTCCACTCTTTTCAGTAATATCAAACCATAATAACCTTCCCTCATTTTATCTCTGTTAGGCTTTAATGTTCGACGTAAGTATGAACTCAACTACCAAAATGTAACAAACGTGTTGTAAAAGGAAAAAAAGGTTAAAAAATCATACACCATCATATTATAATGTTTACATGTTGTGTGCTTTTATTGCATATAGTATTCAATGTCTATACTGAAAAAATATTTTATTTTTTTAAATATATGAATAGGTGACTTATGGGCCATATACATATAAAAGCAAGTTAATCAGTCTCTAAATAACTTATCTTCAAAATGTAGCTGCAAATATTTTTAAGAAATAATTATGACATTTAAAATCACACTGTTCACAGATGTCTCAATTATGGCTACTCTCACAGAAAAGTACAACTGTACTATAACAATATTATGAGAAAAGATTTATTTCATAAATAAAATTATCAACATAGCTGTACATATATAATTAAAACATAATAACAAATATAGTAATAATGGCAATATCTACTAAGTAGTCAACAGCAGACTCATGGGCACAAACCTGCTGCACAAAATGAAGTGGCAAAAATTTTGTACAAAGTAAACTAAATGTGGAAAAAATACATCTTTATATAATGTGCATTTGGAAAAAAATAGCCACTTTGACTTGACTGACACTCATATGGAACTGGTTACAGTGCAGCAAAATCACCGTTGTGACTGGTACACTTCTTAAGACTTACGGGCTGCCATAGCCACACCCATACCAACTATGGCACCCACAGCAAGTACAACTCCACCAGCCAGAGCCATTCCAGCCAGCCCTTCTGCAAAGAAACAAATGTTAGCATTCCAACTGACACCATAAATTACTATGCAAAAATTTGTAAAATGAATAAAACAACTGAGTGCTCATACCAATGAAAATGACGGACCCATCAATTTGAATACTGTTGATTCTAGAAACTTTAAATTACCTTATACTTGGTACAATGAAACTGTATTTTTTAAATCGATGTTCACTGTGTCCTGTTTTACACGGTCTGGCAAAGCAACTTCTTCTCAAAAACATTTATGTTCACTAATGCTACACAACTGACAAAGTGCTGAATGAACTTTTTGTCCACTTATGACTTGCCAATGATTTGTTACAGTACATCAGTCACTGCAGTAAAAATATACATAACCTGTTGTATTTCTGACACTTTACACGATGTAATTTCTCTTACTACCCCAGCAGAACAGATGATGGCAAATAATGCAGCTTACATTTAATTTACACAGGAGAAATTTTTATTTCTTCTACATTATGGGCAGACAGCATTTCAACAGCACATGTAAATCAGTGTTTCTTCTAGCATCAATGTCTTGACTGTAACAGGACATTTGGTCCAGTGTGGAAAATAATTTTCTTCCTCCGGGTACAAGTGACATACACTGCATTTCAATGTATCATAATTCTAGTGTTTTATCTTTTCCCCTTTTCCTTCTATTAGTATTACTAACCATACTGAGGGCTGAATGGCAATACAAGATAGCACTTCTGACCGACAAGTCAGAGTGTTGCATCATACAGCATAAGGCGCAGACAGCATCAAATTCAGCACTAAAGCCTCCTAAGCATAGGGTACACAATCGACCATCGCACTTGCTGTTCACAAGGATCAGGTGGCCAGACGCAGCATGGAAGTTATGCAACCCGTAATACTTTCTTTGAGGCATTTAAAGAGGCTGCCTTCACAGACCACCTGAGGCAGTAAATTTCACTTCACTAGACCCTTACTTAGTGGATCACATGCTCACATTGTGTAACACTTATATGCTGTTAAGATACTGGTCAGAATTTATGCACTCTGTATGAAAAACTGATGCTTGATGGACACTAGTATTCCCCTTAGGTCTCCAATTCTGTCTTTCATCATGTGCCTGTAAGTCTGAATTTTAGAATTTTCATTATCACACCCCACACCACCAGTTTACAACCCTGTGATGTACGTGCAAGAACATTGCCATGACAATCATATAAACAATACTGAATGGAACAGTCCACATGATGAATGCCAAAACATTGGCCAGCATTTGCGTTGTTAGTTACAAACTGTAGTGAAGTATTACAAGCCTCAAAATTTTATCTGCATATCTATGCAATAATATAAGTGTTTCATGAAACACTTACTTAATTTGGCAACTTTTATAGTTCCACTTACAACTTTTCTTGATTTCTTATGCTCCTCACAGAAAATAGCCACAGAAAAAGCAAATCATTATACTTGCAGAGCACCAACCAGTGCACACTTAAGTTCATCTGGGGGTTTGGGAGAGAATCTCAAACCCTAATGCAGATACTGAAAGTAGTATTACAAAATCTGAGTAAACAATGTCACTTCTACATATGGAAAGAAGACAAGAGGAACAGGAATGGAAATCACACTGATTTTTGTAATTAATGGTGAAGCATTAGCTCAGGTGAACAGGATAAGGGACAAAATACTGTCTGCTTGAAGAAATTTTATATTCTTTAATGGATTATACAAAGCAGTGAACACTGAAGAGAAACAAGTGACAAATTGACAGTGAGTTGGCCGGTAAGGCACGAAAAGACAGCACACTGCCTGCAAAATGCAAGGTTCCTAATTGAGAGTCCCAGTCAGGCACACAACACTATAGTTCAATTCTTTTATCTTGGCGGCTCGCGCATGCCCGCCCAGATGCGGGAGATTGCTGCGTTGCCAGTTGCACATGACGCACGTGCCAATAGAAGCAGCGCCATAGTATAGCATAGTTTGCAAACTTACGTTTAGGGGGGAGCGCGTAGTTCATGAAGTAAAGCCACCACGGCCGCATTAACCCTTTCGCTGCTACAAAGACGTGCTCCCTGCCTTCTGCGCCGTGCGCGATTTTGTCACTGCACTGCTCGCCTGTGCAGACACATCGTGTTCCGACTGCTTTGACACTCTTATCAATCGATTCCACAAAAACTATTTGGCCCAAAAATTAGATTTTTACACATCTTCTTGACTGATACCTTCTGCCCATAAATGACTTAATTTTGTTTCGATTTTCAACGCAGTTTTTATGCAGCATTAAATATAGTAAACCATTGCACGAAATTTTGAAGAGTTTGCAGAGGTAAAAGTCCATAGAGTATACTTTCCGTATGGTCGATTTTAGTTGCCTCAATGTTGAGAATGAAATGTGGACAAGATACCTAAATTTCATATAAAACTTACTGTATAACAATATCTCATTTAATTTAAGTACGACATAGGTGTCGTATGTAATATTGAGAAATATTCCGTCTTTCGCGACTGTAATAAAAGTATTATTTACACCGGACGCGTTTGGCTTTATTTTAAAGCACTTCAATCAATCAAAAGGAAGTAGACAAAATACATTAAACAAAACTGTGGTCTTACAAAAACATTAGGACTTGAATATACCGTCTATCAGTGAAGTGCTCTGAGCTATGTCAAATATAATTTTTGTGTGTGGCACACACAAACATCATTTATTTGCTAAAACACTGATCTGCCAACACAAACGTTGAACATTGTGTTACCGCAGCACAAAACTACGAAAGGTGACTTGACAATGGAGGAGACAAAATATTGTCCACTGAAGATGCTTCAAAAGAGAGAAACGCGTCTGGTCTAAATAAGCCCCTTATTACAGTTGCAGAAGAGGAATATATTTCAGTACCATTGGTAAAACTGCGACTGTGGAACAAAAACAAGAACGAGAACATGAGTACCATTGTGTATGTGCCATACCTTTCCTTGATTGAAGTGCTTTAAAATAAAGCCAAACGCGTCCGGTGTAAATAATACTTTTATTACCGTCGCGAAAGACGGAATATTTCTCAATATTACATACGACACCTATGTTGTACTGAAATTAAATGAGATATTGTTATACAGTAAATTTTATATGAAATTTAGGTATCTTGTCCACATTTCATTCTCAACATTGTGGCAACTAAAATCGACCATACGGAAAGTATACGCTATGGACTTTTACCTCTGCAAACTCTTCAAAATTTCGTGCAATGGTTTACCACATTTAATGCTGCACATCAAAACAAAATTAAGTCATTTATGGGGGGAAGGTATCAGTCAAGAAGATGTGTAAAAATCTAATTTTTGGGCCAAATAGTTTTTGTGAAATCGAATGAAAAGTGTGTCAAAGCAGTGGGAACACCATGTGTCTGCACAGGCGAGCAGTGCAGTGATGACAAAATCGCGCACAGCGCGGAATGCGGGGAGCACGTGTCTGCAGCAGCGAAAAAGTTAATGAAGAGGCAAAGCACTAGAAATTTCATTCAAACGAATAAAATTCGTGAAGTTAGGCACTTCGATATTGTTTTTAAATAATTAAAACATTAAGTTCCACACAAGGTTTGAACTCATAACCTTTCGCACAGCAGCCCAACACCTTAACCGTTACGCTAACGCACCTCGTGTGACTACATAGCGCCATGAGGATTATAACGCGTCACGCAAAATACTGACAAACACTGTTGGTATGACTATGAATTACTCACGCTTCATCGAAGTACAATAGGAAATAAACAATTATCGCTGTTCTTTATTGCGAAAAAGCGATTCGTGAGAGTGATACAAACACCTTTCCTTGCTATCGCCTGAATTAGGAGTCTTATTGCTTGTTTGGTTTAATTAATTAAAAGAATATGAAGCAATTGGTATAAAGAATGCTTTTTCCAAACTTTCTATAAAAGAATGTCTGCTATCAAGACACTGCTTTTGTTCTATTACTTTATTTATGGCTGAACGTTTCTAAAACTGAAGACACTCGTCCATGCTCTGCACTGCAGTCGAGATGTGGCAACGTCGTTCTCTGTTCATTGGCTGACTGTGTTTTGTGACGTCAGATGCGCAGAACGAACCTAAACTCAGCCGCCAAGATAAATGACGCGCACTTTAATGCATTACTACTATGTTTACCAATCAGCTAGTTGGTGATGGTTCAGGTAGTTTTTTCCTAAACTGGTTCAGCAAAATAATGAAAAATTTGAACTAAGATGGGCACAGAGATACCAAATGTATCTGTCTCTATTACATTAAACAACAGATGTCCAATGGAATATCCAATAGGCTTCAGAATATATTTTGGACTGTTTCATGAAAACTGTGATTTGAGTCAAGTCCTCTTCTGTTGTATGCTTGTATATACTTCTTTTCAATGAGATAATATCTAACAGCTTACCCACATGGAATAAATTACTATACATTAGCTTAATAGTGTCACATCCAAAGAGGTGACACTGAAAAAATATATGGTAGATGAGATACAGGTAAGGATAATACACCATGCAAAGCATTAAATTTAATTTTATTTTTAACAATTCCTAAAATCTCTGTTAGTTATTCACATGTACCCAAGGGGAAAAAGGTGGGTAAACAAGTCAGTTTCATGGACTAGCGGATGAATTAAGACATTCATCACATAACTGAAATGATAAAATTAAGATTTCAGGTAAGTTCCCCAAGAGCTCTTTGTGAGCCACTGTCTACTTAGATATATCAGACCAGGTAGAAATTCCTGCTGTTGAGAGGAAGTAGGGGGGTGAGAATTCAAGATAGATCCTGCCACATTTTCTGTTTCCCCATTCAACGAGGCAGTTTCTTCACTCAGCATTAAGTCAAATAAAGATCTGTAGTAGAATGCTGTTACACATTTTGCACGTTGTATTTTTCTTGGGAAGCTGAGCTTCATATGATCCAACAAGAAGACAAAAGACACAGAGCGTACTGTTTTACTAAAGACTCCCAGTTCCTCAGTTCAGTGGAGTCAGCAGTTCCGTACTAGTAATGTTAGGCTGTCCGGATTGATTAGGCAATACCCTGTTATGTATCTGTGAGCTACAGTTTTTATTATTTGATCTCATCTTCAAGCACATACTGAAGCTATCAGTTTACATGTCAGTTTACATAACCTTACCCCCATTTACACAGACTAGTCTTCAGGGAATATCAGTGACCATCTCATATTTTATTATATACTTCACCCTCATGTCACAAATTTTGTCATTATTGTTTTTGACTTACTGTGAAGGCATTTTCAGGTAATTTATTTAAAAAGGAAGGAAAAAGTGCATAATAAAATATTAGAAAACTATATTTTATATCACACTCCTACGCATAACTACACATACATTACATAGTAATTCATCACTAACAAGCCATGTCTACACTCAGCGTTGGAACTGAAGGCTTCAGTTGACTATGTAATAGTATAAAGTTGGTAAATACACAAAAACATAAATTGAAACTACTACTCTTGATATTGTTCCACTCCTTTCAGTAGCACTTTTTTCCTTGTTTTTCAGCTAACTGTTCTTCTGCAAGAATAACTTAAGTCTCGTACATACTCAAAATGATTCATTTCTTATTTACATAATATTTCCTGTAATTTCATAGCTTGTGCCAGAATTTACCAACTGCTGATTACAGTAGTGTATTTAGTTTTGTTGAAAACTGAACTGGTTACATGACATGGCTCTTAGAATAATGTGTAAGGGTGAAATCCAAATGAGTCAGTAGTTTTAACAGTATTGACACCAATAATTAGAAAGTTCTGAGAGCGTTCTTTCTAATAATCTTTCTCAATTTTCCAAAAACTAATTAACTTCAAAGATATTCATAACTACAGAGCAGTTACACCCAAATTTACTTTTGCCAATTGAATTATTATGCTTGCTATGTTCCAGGATTTGACTTTATATTTCTGTTGCTCTAATTTTTATGAATCAGGTAACACTGTTCATTATTCGATTTATCTCATAATTGAGAAATTGCATTAATTAACAAAATTTCTAAAGGCAATGTGCTTGTGTGTTTTCCCTTCTTTTCTGAAAAAGGTTTTGGCAGAAAGTTAAGTGTGTTTTCATTGTGCCTGTCTGCAGCTCAATGTGTTATCTTTACAGCGAGTACAATCTACCCTTTTCGTAATTTTTGTTTACTTTTAAATACATAGTTCACCACGTAGGCATACAGTGTGCCAAACAAATAGTACTGGGACCTTTCATAATTTTTGAACAACATTTAGTTAAATCACATCATTGGAACCTAGAGATCATTTACATTATTGAATTTTCACCCTGTAGTTTTATAAACTATAATACAATATCTGAAATCACAAAATATCATTACGCCAGTCTTAATACCACTGCAACCCCACAGCACATGAGTAACAACTTCATGAAAGTTCTATTCACATCATATTATAAAATGTCGATGATCAAAAGTTACAAGATCAACATAAACTAAATGGAATCCACACATTGCAATGGTCGGTTGCTTGTAACATTTCTTCATCACAGCGTTCCTGAAAGTTGAACTTACTGAATATCTTCAGGAATTGTCTGATTATTAACAAATGCACATGAAATGCATCTACCAATCTGCACTTAATATACTGTGTTTTTACTTTTAAATGTAACTGGTGAATTATTCCAAGAACTGTGCATGATTCACTACTGTTTACAGAATTATGATTTTTGGAAGATGGAACATTACAAAATTTGTTGCCACTGAAGTCAACAATAAATGTAAGTGCCAGTCAGGTGGTGACGAAATACAAACCGAATGTTAGGTAAACATATCACCATCCAAACGAAAACACATAATTTGAACGAATGTGGAATTGTGAGACATTGTAGCAACTGCATCGCATTCCTCACTGAAATGTATGTCTAACAATAAAAGCAATTTCACATTACGAGACTTCAATTCAAAGTGTGCAATTCACAACCACATTAGACACTTACAATACTACTAACAAGCACAGGATAAAAAGTCTTCGCAATATAAAAATTATGGGAGTAAGACACATCTAAGCAAGAACCAGTAAAAAAACCTGCTGAATTATCGGTGCAGATATGCTAGACCTGTATCAGAAGCAGCACAAACACCACCCAGCTGCAGAGTGGATTTGCAAGTAGCAGATTACCAGGGACATTAAATAAGTAACGCAACACATCTCCCCCCCCCCCTTCCCCCTCACAAACAGAATGCTTATCTCTTGAGGAGGGCATCACACCAGTATGACAGTGGTAGTTCGGCAGCTTCTGCAAAGGGATTCTCAACTGCGCTAGTGTAATAGGCACCAGTGGTCAAAAGTATGCCACAATGGTAATGTGTTAACACAGTGCAAGATGAACAAATGTCCAGCTGAATAAACTAAATATCCATAGACACGTTTTGAACGGACAAGGGATCGGTATAAACAGAGGAGGACTGTCCGATGTTCTAAGTACCCTTAGCATATGTAGGACACTGAGGGACTGGGTGTAGCATGTGGCCAGGTGAGACACTGGGAGGACCAAGAAAGTTTCCTACCAAGCATGAGCCCCATGGATTTTGTAGTTTCGGCGAACAGAGGGCACAGCCCAAAGATGTACAGATGGTGGAAAAAGCCCATTGCACTACCAGAAATTCATACAAACAGTTTTGTCATGCGCACTCAGAGCTTTGTGCTGGCTTGTGTACGTCAACTGGCCACCAATGGAAGCTTATGGAACCTACTGGTCCTATTCAGTACATCAGAGTTATCAGCCTGTGGCATGACTTGCCTCTTGAGATGGCTGAGGGCAACAGTTTCATGAGCTTGCTCGAGAGCAATTTATGGCAGAAAAGTATAAGTCTTGGAATGTGGTTTGGCCTGGGGAAATACAGAAGGGTCAAACTATGCTCCAATTCGCTCATCGCCGGCTGACACCAGCAGGAATTTCTAGAACAAACAAGTGAGGAAGATGTGCTCCGACTGGCCTGTGACTGACAACATTCCCGGGTGGGGATTTGGTAACATGGGACTGACATGCTACTGGTGGAAAAGAGTTGCATTTTTCCTTAGTGGTGTTTGTGGAAAGATGGGTGCAAACTGCTCCATTTGAATTGGTGGAAGAAGAGAGACCTTTGGTTTTTTGGTGGATGGGGATAGATAGTTGGAGATGTCATGGCACTTGGAGGTGTACAAGTCCTGATGAGCAAGGGAGTCCAATTCTCTACCATGACCACAGTCCTCCGACTTACCACCACAGCAGACTGGTGAGAGAATACCGCAGCATGGCTCACTAGGTGGGGGTTAACATTTAGACAGAAAGCATACCATTGCCACAGCTCCACTAAACATGACTTGTGCCTTAGTGTCATTTGATATGGTATTCAATCAACCACTTAAGTTTCTAAATTAATCGTTGGGTTGAAATGGATTAATGATTAAATGTGCAGCTAGGATACACCTATATTGTAAGCTGTCATCAGCAATTAACTTTGTTTTTCATAGAATGTTGAAGCCAATACTTCATAATTACTTAAAATAATAAATAATCTGTTTATGTTTCATTTGCATTTCTATTTTGATGAGCACATAGTTCCCTTCAGTTTGCCAATTTATTCTACTGACTGAACAGGCAGTTATATAGTAGGATTATTGAAATTTACCACCTTATGATTCTATGTTAAGGCAATCAAAGATAGTGATTATCTTGCTTAATTTACAGTTAACATGGAGTCACAAGGGGACGGTGAGAGAGTCTTGGTAATTCATTACTCAGATAGGTTTCACAGTCTCACAAACCATGGGATATAGCAACCTTGGTCTCAGAGAGCCAAAAGACGTTGCCCCACACGAATGAAGAGAGGGTGGAACTGTTAAAAGGACTAATACAGGAAATCCCATCTACCTTCTTGCTAACCTGATGAATGTGACGACACTGTGCATACAACTATTTATAACAAATACAGTTTGCCATTGTAGGATGATGGTTAAAAACACGGAGACCATATCCCCGCGTGCAAATCACATTGTGGCACGCGTCAGTCCACCAGAGGACTGGGACACGGCACAGTAAAGAAGTGCGAGGTATGGAACATTCTGAAGCCTTCAGGATTTGTAAGGTACTCTACCTGGCTGTCACAAGTGGGGAAACGATGTTCATCGGAGGTCACCAGCTATGAGTAAAGCCTCCAGTTTGCCTCAGAACCTTAGAAAACTGCCGATTGGGTTTACACCGCTACATTATGCACAGTCTGGGGGATACTGTTCCATCAAATCTAACAGAGCATCAGAATTTGCAAAGGCAGAAAGGTAGGCAGTGCGTACAAGCGAAATGGAGGTCAGCGGGGTGAGGGTATCATGCAATGACACCTTTGAAGAGGATCTCTGAGTCAGGGAAGGAGAGGACCATTTGCTTTGTTCAATTTCTTAGTGCCACTATGGTTGGCAGACAAAGACTTTATTTTATTTTTTTTTATTTTATACATCTAGTTTCGTATGACCAAACTGTGGAGCAAATATCCAAGGTCATGGAAAGAGTAAGTAAATGAAATTACAACATAAAAGTAATAACAGATAAAATAAAATGTCTACGAACGCAAAAAAAAGACAAGCAGTAAGTTTATGTAAATGCAATCAACAACGTAACACAGCAATCAGCTTAATTTTTCAAGGAACTCCTAAACAGAATAGAACGAGTGGCCCACGAGGAAATTTCAGTTTTGATTTGAAAGCACGTGGATTACTGTTAAAATTTTTGAATTCTTGTGGTAGCTTACATAAAATGGATGCAGCAGTATACTGCACACCTTTCTGCACAACAGTCAAGGAAGTGTGATCCAAATGCAGAACAGATTTCTGCCTAGTATTAACTGAATGAATCCAACTGGGTGGAAGGAAGTAAGAAGTCCTTGAAGGAATGTTCCTGTCTCCTTTCCACCGTGCGAGTTGTGATTTTTCCATCAGGGGCGAAGATCTGGTAGCTTGTTGTGCTACTGTAGTAGGAGGAGACGGGAATGATATCACGATACTGGGTGATTCCACAGGTGCAGTACTGAACTGGAGGTCGCATGTCTGCATGGCCCTGTCCTTTGTGGAGTGATGCATATTGAGGACATTACTGTATGTGCTAGATGGTAAAATGCAGGGCTTTTGGCTAGCCAACAACATTAGAGTGACAGGGTAGGGTGCTTTTTGCTTCACCCGGATTTCCTGGAGATACACACGACATTCACGGGATGAGGCAGCATGGCCGCCACTACAATTGATACAGTGGGGAGGAGGAGGTGGGCAGTTGCCCTTATGAGCATCTGTACAACAAGTAACACATTTGGCCACGTTTCGACAGGACATGTGATTATGGTTACAACACTGACAGCAACACATCTGGTTTCCAATGTATAGTTTGACCACAATGACTTCATAACCTGCCTTAATCTTCAATAGAAACACTACTTGAACAAATGTGAGAAACAGAGTGCATGCAGGCATGAAGTTTGCATCACCCTTTTGCATTACCCAAAGGACCACAGCGATGCCCTAATCAGAGAGAGAATGTTGGATTTCTCCCTCAGTATGACCATCAAGTAGCCAAGTGTAAAAAACACCCCACAAAGCATTCAGTGTACGATTGGCCTCAACACGAACAGAATAGCCACAAAGCATTCAGTGTACGATTGGCCTCAACACGAACAGAATAGCCATGGAGGAGCAAAGCTGTAAGCAGTTGTTGGGCTTGAAAAATTACAATTGATCTCCATAAGTGAAGTTCCACTGCATAAGCAAGAGCAGGATTTCACATGGCCTGCAACTGCTTCAACGCCTCTCTGAATAATAAACGGATAAGCTGTAGCGAAAGACTGACCTCCGGTACATGTCACCACGAAGAGCTGAGGTACAGCTGGGAGAGTCATTGAATCTTTAGCCTGATTTAGTTCGTGTTTAATAGATGTACACTGATATGAAGATGACCGGCCCTTTAGGAAAAAATCCCCCATGACTGCCGGCAACTGCAGTGGTGTTCTCCTTCAGACAGGGGAGCCTCTCTGGGGGAGGGGGAGGGGGGATGGGGGGAGGGGGGGGGGGTGTTTGCCCACCTTCAGTGATTGTTGACACCACACAGGTCACACACCCCGAACTCCAGACAGAGGGACTAATTGGCACTTGGGAAGGTAACAGCTCAGGGAGTCACCCCTTCCTGGGCCTGGCCTGTAACTGGCATTATATGTGAAACCTACCTGTACACCGAGGGCTAGCAAAAGCATTACCCAGTCACCAGTTATGGATCAAATATGTGGGCCAGCCTTCATGAGTGCGCAGAAAGGAGGAAGAATAAACAAAAATACCTCAAACACCAAAGCGGAGGATGCGGAGATGGAGAACAAAGAAAGGAGGAAAAAGCAGATGAGGGATTGTTCCAATCCTGGGCTACAAAAACTTCAGGACGCTTTCTCAAAAATACCCAAGAGACGTACCCCAAGGGAGGGGAGAAGTACATCAGATATGAAACACAGGATGAGAAGAGGTGCTGCAAAGCCTGGGGCCTCGTGACAGCCAAGCACGAACTCACCCAAGAATGGCGAGCACCTCGGGGATGGTGTTGAGTGTGTCAGCACTACCAACACAGACATCCAGTTGTGCAGCAAGATCTACATCTACATCTATACTCTGCAAGCCACCTGACGGTGCGTGGCAGAGGGTACCTTGAGTACCTCTATCAGTTCTCCCTTCTATTCCAGTCTCTTATTATTCGTGGAAAGAAAGACTGTCGGTATGCCTGTGTGTGTGGGGTCTAATCTCTCTTATTTTATCCTCATGGTCTCTTCGCAAGATATATGTAAGAGGGAGCAATATACTGCTTAACTCCTCAGTGAATTTATGTTCTCGAAACTTCAACAAAATCCCGTACTGAGCTACCGAGCGTATCTCTTGCAGAGTTTTCCACTGGAGTTTATCTATCATCTCTGTAACGCTTTTGTGATTACTAAATGATTCTGTAACGAAGCGCACTGCTCTCTGTTCGATCTTCTCCATCTCTTCTATCAACTGTATCTGGTACGGATCCCACACCAGTGAGCAGTATTCAAGCACTGGGCGAACAAGTATACTGTAACCTACTGCCTTTGTTTTTGGACTGCATTTCCTTAGGATTCTTCTATCGAATCTCAGTCTGGCATCTGCTTTACCAGCAATTAATTTTATATGGTCATTCCATTTTAAATCACTCCTAATGCCTACTCCCAGATAATTTATGGAATTAACTGCTTCCAGTTGCTGACCTGCTATATTGTAGTTAAATGATAAAGGATCTTCCTTTCTATGTATTCGTAGCACATTACACTTGTCTACATTGAGACTCAATTGCCATTCCCTGCACCATGCGTCAATTCGTAGCATATCCTTCTGCATTTCAGTACAATTTTCCATTGTTACATCCTCTCTATATACTACAGCATCATTTGCAAAAAGCCTCAGTGAACTTCCGCTGTTATCCACAAGGTTATATAACGGTCCTATGACACACCCCTGCGGCACACCTGAAATCACTCTTACTTCGGAAGAATTCTCTCTGCTTAGAATGACATTCTGCATTCTGTTATCTATGAACTCTTCAATCCAATCACACAATTGGTCTAATAGTCCATATGCTCTTACATTGTTCATTAAACGACTGTGGGGAACTGCATCAAACTCCTTGCAGAAGTCAAGAAATACGGCATCTACCTGGGAACCCATGTCTATGGCCCTCTGAGTCTCGTGGACGAATAGCGCAAGCTGGGTTTCACACGTTCATCTTTTTCGAAACCCATGCTGATTCCTATAAAGTAGATTTCTAGTCTCCAGGAAAGTCATTATACTCTAACGTAATACGTGTTCCAAAATTATACAACTGATCTACATTTGAGATATAGGTCTATAGTTCTGCACAGCTGTTCGATGTCCCTTCTTGAAAATGGGGATCACCTGTGCCCTTTTCCAATCTTTTGGAATGCTACGCTCTTCTAGAGACCTACGGTACACCGCTGCAAGAAGGGGTCAAGTTCCTTTGCGTACTCTGTGTAAAATCGAACTGGTTTCCCATCAGGTCCAGCAGGCTTTCCTCTTTTGAGCAATTTTAATTGTTTTTCTACCCCTGGCATTTATTTCGATATCTACCATTTTGTCATCTGTGCGACAATCTACAGAAGGAATTACAGTGCAGTCTTTCTTTGCAATCCATCAATCACCTTGAATAAGAGTGTCCACACATTCCAACACTGCAGGAGTAACAGCTGTGTGTGACTGGTCGGTGTGGAGATCTGACAAGTTTGCGTAACCTTGCTGCTACGATAAAACATGCCTAGACAAATGACTCGCCATGGTTCTGTCCACTGCCAGGTCTCCATAAACATTCTGCAAATGCCTATAAATATCTGTGATTCTCTTGTTTTTCTGCCAAAAGAAACTCAATGAGAGCTCTCTGCTTGGAACACACCTCTGTTATAGAAGCCACTTTGGAGGCTACATCTAGCGCCATCTCCTATCTGAAATTGATAGAACTATAGAGGCTGAAGTGGGAATATTCCATGATGTCACGCAACACATTTTTTTCGACCAAAATTGGCCGAGAAAAAAGAAAGTGTTGCAATACTTATTGAATGCCTCTCATAGTATGTAGGAAGTTCAGAAAGTAAGTTACACATGTCGCCCCACTCCAAAATCCTTACACAATAAGACTGCCACACAGTCAGGAGCACATGTTCCACATTTCCTGCAGTGACATTTGTGCTGCATTTCTGGTAACAGATGCATCACTGGAAACCTACTCCGAAGTTCAAGTATGTGGAACAGTATAATTCCTAGGCTGAATGTCTAAACTGCACACAAATTCACTGTGAAATTCTGGTAGTATATGGACCAAATGGAATATCATGTCCAGCCACAGTGAAATGATGCCAACAAGTTGACAAAGATCAAAAGAGACATGGGTTATGCTTGTCAGGATATCCAGATTTTGCATCATGCTAGACCACCTGCGGAGGAAGATTTTCCAATGACAACATTTACGCAGTTCTCCTTACCAAGGAGCAGATTTCTATCATTGATAGAATGTTCTCCACTGATCAGTATGATCACCATTGTTATGATCAACTTGTCCCTGGGTCACTGTATCTGTTATTGGAAATTGAAGTATTACACCATCCGTCACCAGAGTCTTTCTCACGCGTAACACATCCACTTTCAGCTTTTCTATCAGTCTTTAAAGGTTTTAATCATCAGCCTATTCCTCATGACATTAACTCTCATTAGTTAATTATGATTTGGGCTGAATAGCATAAATGAAACATTATGTTCAACCATTCACCTTAATGAAATCATTTTTAATTCTGGTGATGCTCAGCATCTTCTGCCTCAAAGTATATGAAAAGTCATTGATCTTTCATGTTGCCTTAGTAGACGGACACCTACATGAAAGGCAATTTAAACTCTCAGGCATGTTAATATATCTGGATACCGTTCTAGGTGATATCCTTTTGTAAGGTTGCAATTCCGCATTAAGTACATTAAATGTTCCAGTCTACACAATCTTAAATTCTACTTTTACTGCACTGTGGAAATCTGCAGGATCTTGCAAACTGACAACTTATCTAGTGGTACCAGACTGACTGACACACACACACTTCATTGTACCTTCATATTTCCACAGTATTCTGTTGCTGGGCTTCTTGCCTTGTCCTCAGTTTCTTATGTTTCTGAAGCTTCTTTGGTCTACAGTGGAGGTACAAATGTACTACCAGTGAAAGTCACTTCAAATTAGAACAATACTCTTTTTCCCTTATCACACTGTTACCAAGGTTTATCTCTCCAAGGATGGAGCGTCCTTCAGCTAAGTACTTTGACTGTTAGTTCTGACAATTCATCTTACCACGGAAAAATGGTTTTGTTTGTAAAAACGAAAAAACACACACACACACACACACACACACACACACACACAGAGTGCAATCAATGAAAGTTATCTTGCAGAGCACCGAAATGAAGCTATCTGTCAGCTACATTTTCTACTTCCGACAATCCAATTACCTGTGGCTAATTTAAAATACAAGTAAATAAATCTAGAAGATAAAAAGCCAAGGACATACCTTTCTCCATCCGTTTCTTTATCAGTCTCTCTAAGCCCTGAACTTGTTGGTTTCCAGGTTCAACTTGTAGGAACACTCTACAGTATTGTAAAGCTTTGGTGTATTCCTGTAAACAACATGCATCATACATGAACTTTCATGAACTCAAAACCTTCTGCTTGGATTTATGAAACTAGCCTGACTCAATTTATAGAAAAAAAATCAGTAATACTTCAATAAGAGCACCAAATTCCTTGGACATTGCCTTATTATGAAGGAAATTTACACAGACAACTTCATGTATACTTTTTTCCAAGTTATGTGCCCAAGTTGGAACTGTGTGACACATTAAGTTTATCTTCTGGAAATTTCTCAGTCTGTCATAAGAAGATAGAAGTCACCTGCCATAGACCCCCTTCCCACAAATGAATTTTTTTAAAGAATAATCAATGCTGAAGAGAAAAAAAATTAAAATCAAAACATCACACAGAAAAATGTTATGTAGCAAGTTTAAATCTTTCATAGGTTACGTCAGCACACACAAATACTATGCTAGATCAGATGATTCCACAGAGGCTTGAAGTGTGTGTCTCCCTTCTCCTCCACTGAAACTTTAGTAGGGGAAACCATCTCCAACTAACTAAAAAACTTCTAGATGAGAGAGAAAGCGTTCTGGTACAAAGAGCAGGAGCTAAATGTTTGGGTTTGTTTATAAAATAACTGTTGCCAGACACACACATTTCTTTTTATTTATCTTCTGCACGATGCATTTCATGGAATGACTTTTCAAATTCATTTTCTATGAATAATGCCATGTGTTTGTGATGTTTCTGGTGTGTGGCATAATACACAAAAAATGCACTTTAAAATGGTTACAATTTCCTGAAATGCATCAAGCAAAAGATAGATAAAAAGAAAATCTTGAGTGGTACTGGAAAAAGTTATTTCATAAACAAACCCACTGTCTTAGTCACATGCTTTCACCAACCATTTCTGATGGATAAAATAAAGTACAATGTAAATCATTTGTGTGAAGAGCTCAACCCATTTTGCGTACCGATATGCTGTTTTTCCCTTTACCCTATGTCCTGAATGTGTCATCTATGGGGAGGAAAAGTAGTGATAAAATCCATCTGCTCCTACAAAAGTTTATTTCATTAGGTCGTGCACATTTCAAAGCAGAGCCTTACTATCATTGCTTCAGTTGACTATAGAAGGACTTCATTCAAAGTCTCAATTAAACGAAAACCGCAATGAAGGTCCTTCCACTGAAGTTCTGACAAAGATATCTCTCATCAAAAATTGTCATGACTGGCAAAGATGTCAGCAAATCCTAGACCCTATAATTGCTACAGATGCGCTCTCTGCAATCCTTTGTTTTGCCGTACTGCTTGCCTAATGCTGCTACTTGTGCTCAGCGACAGTGTCCCAGCTGCTGTGAAGTACTTCTCATTCAATTTTAAGGAATGAAATTGGGGAAAAATTTTGATATTTGCATATGTTAAGCCACTAGCCCAACACGCAAGTTAGCGTTTCCACCCACTTTCAAGTTGGAAATGCTACTTACAAGACTTTCAAGATGGCAGTAAACGAAATTAAGTGTACAGGAGTTACACAGCTTTTAGCTGAAGCACTTGTAGTGATGAGGGGAAAGAAAAAAGAAAAAAAAAAAGTACCCACAAATAATGTGTATAGAAACAGGCATCTTCCAGGAATCGTTTGGTAACATCCAATATGCTAATAAGATTTATCTGCCAAGGACAATGTTTTGTTTGGAAATCAATTTTGAATGAGCACAATCAATTTCAAAATTTTTCAGGTGGATATTTTTGACTCTGTACGTAAGTCTAATACATACATGAGAGATTGTGGACCAGCTTGCATTAAATTACATACATCATTGAATATCTGGCAACTGGACTCACTGTAATAGAAGTACTGCATTCCTAACAGCACTGTTTCCAAATTTTTATGTTTTCTACATTATACTGAAGGTAGATCGACTAGTAAGGTTTTTCTCTCAACAGTTCAGCTTTGTTTTCATTTTTTAACTTCTTCAAAGTTCTGATTACAGGTGCTGGAACTATGCATTTTACCAGTACAATACTTAATTTTTCAACTATCCTTTGAACTAATGTGGAGAACAGGCATTACACAAAAATAGCACTAATTCAAACAGTTCTATTTACACAGGATTTTAATGAAGGTCAAGAGTAGTTCTAAATATCAAACTACAAATAAATTTTCATTTCACAGTAATATTTACACTCAATGAATAAAGCAAAAAAATGTGATTAAACTGAAATAAAAAAAATATGTTTACAGTAATTACTGTTCTGAAGTAATATGAACCTCAGCAAGTTCACACTCCCAGTTACAATACTTTTTAATCCATTTCACCGCTTCGAACAATGGTGTATTACTTTATTACAAATAAGTAATTATAAGTAGATGCTGAATGCCTTTCCTATCACATAGTTTATGAACATTTTGCTACTTGAGAAAATATTTATTTACTTATTTGAAGACTAAGCCCGTTTTTTGTATGGTACTAACTTTTCACATAAACAAATAATTCTAGATCCGTGCTGTCTAATGAATCTGAGCACACAGAGCAAACCCACCTATTAGCCTCTGCTGAAACTCACAGGCGATTGTGGGGGTGAAGCAACACTGTGCAAGCAAGGAACACACCTCTTATCTTTCATAATTTACGTTTAAGTCGGCATGACAGAAAGTGCTTCTGTCATGCCAACTTATATGTCAATAAATTCCTGATACATTAAAGAAAATGAATGGTGAGCTCGAGGGTGGGGGGAGGGGGGGGGGGGGGGGAGCATACCACTACCAAAATGACTTACTTTCTTCCCAGTCGAGCTATGTACCAGTCATAAGTAGTTGTTTAACCACAGTTTTTTGAACATCAATAATTTATAAAAAATAATATTCAATAATAAACACACATTTTAAAATTTGTGACTTATAAAACAACATAAAATTAAATTTCAATGCTTTCCTGAGATTTCATGAAATTCTCTGATTTCCCTGAATTTTGTACGTAAA
The DNA here is from genome assembly GCF_021461385.2 of Schistocerca piceifrons. Classification (NCBI taxonomy): domain Eukaryota; kingdom Metazoa; phylum Arthropoda; class Insecta; order Orthoptera; family Acrididae; genus Schistocerca; species Schistocerca piceifrons. The sequence goes on from NC_060139.1 coordinate 107,680,299, forward strand.
GTTTAATTCCCTGAGAATTACAGGTTCTCCAGAGAATCACCAACCTGCTGTGGAAACCTGGCTGCCCAATCACGTATCTGCGCATCAAGATACAGTCACAATGATTGCCATATTTCATAAATGGTTCAAGATATCGAAACAAGGTTTCTTTTTGCAAATGACAGCACACAAAGATGCATGTATATTTTATGATGAATACAGGAAGCAGTTTTATTCACTGTTGGAAGTGACTTATCTGCAGCAATTAGAGGGTTGGCAGAACAAATATTTCAATAGCACATAAGGAAGACCCAGATGCTACCTTTGAACACGCCCTCAGCACTTCGGAAGCAGCACAGCGCAGTGAGTTAATTCATCCACAGTAGTCACAGGGTTTAGTACAGATGATGGTAATTCATGTACTTCACTAAGAAAATTTAGACATCCAGATAGTTGGACAACAGTGCAGAAACACCATGAGAAATATGTGCTTGAACATAACACTTAGCCATTAACAGCGCCTGCTCATTGTTCTCAATATGTTGCAGCAAGTATCAGTCGTCGTCAAAACAGTGTTCTGTATTGTTGCAAGCGCATTGTGTCAGAGCTCACTGCGTTCAATCATGGGCAAATGGTTGGTGCTTGTATAGTGGGTGCTTCCGTAATGAAGATAATCGAAGTGTTTGGTGTTTTAAGCAACACTATATCTAAGGTCTGTACCAATACAGGGAAGAAGGTAAAACATCTTCAGCTAAGTCAATGTGATGTGGGTGAAGGGGGGTGGGGGAGACCACAGCCACCAGATCTCAATATTATTGAGCCTTTGTGGTCTACTTTGGATATGGGTGCATGATTACTAACCACTTCCATCTTTGTTACCTGAACTTGGACCTATTTTGAAGAAAGAATGGTGTAAGATTCCCTTTAAAACCACACAGCACTTATATTTACCCATTCTGAGACAGCTACAAGTTGTTTCAAATGCCAACTGTTTTCCTGCACCATATTAGGCATGGTAATGTGTTGGTGTTTCCATATTTTTGTCTACCCTCGTACCTTCAGTAGCTTTTATAGTGCGCATTCCTTGCAAAATGAAATCTTTTCTGAAACATATGTAGAAGGTGCACATTCCAAATCCTGCCACATAATGAATGCATTGAGGAGCTGGCAAGTGTGTCGTGGTTCTTATTTCTTGTATATCATGCCAGACTACACTACCAAATAATAGGTGTGTAAGATTTTTGTTTCCTGGATAATGAAGGTGCACTTTCTCAGATTAATGCTCAGAAAAGCATCATGGGCATAGTTGGGCACATGTGTCAAGCAACTTTGTTGCTTTCTCAAATGTCTTCCCAAAAACTGTCATCCAGGTAGTAAAGATGTAGACAACCACCTAGTCACAATATTTTTATCTGCTTCATTTTACGGATCTGAAAGTAATTTTATAAGAGTTACCATCTCAATATATCTCTGCAATGGTTGATCTTAAACATCATCCCAGACCCAACAGAACAAATTGTCACATTTTTCTCCAATCTGGATACACCAATTTTAACTCCCAATTCCATTCAAGAGATGGCTTGAATTCTAAGCTGCCCCCTAATTAATCATTTAGAGGGCAACATTACTTTTCTATCCCAAAGAGATGTGGGCCAGTTTTTTGCCTTTACAGGCCACTAGCTGATGACTACGATTACGCAACAGTCATAGGCAGTAAGGGACTGGCCAACTAATGTTTGAACTACAAGAGAGCATCACCAATTTTAAGCAAGGGCAATCACTGTATTACAAACTGATTTTAACTGCCTGAATACACTAAAATACAGAGGCAGAGTGTGTTCATGGACAAGAAAAAACGTCCTTATTTCTCAGTTAAAAAGCACTCTTTTCCAGAGTGAAAATATGTATTTCCAGGTTATGTGACAGTATACTTTCCATTGGAGCTGTAAAATTTATCGACTTTGAATGATAAAGGTTTTATACAACAATTAGAACACCCCAACACATTAGGAAACTAAATAAAACAAAAACAAACATGTTTTGGAAAGAACTTTTATACACAGTAACATGTACACCGCGTATTTTCTTATTGTGAAAGTATAAATATGAATTCCATCATATACAGCTCATTAGCTTCCGAAGCACTTAAGTTGAGATTGCAAAGCACTTTGTCAGCCAATCATGTCACATAATTTCACCAGATGATGACAGCATATATCACTGTTAAATAACACAAACACACAAATAGGAAAAGTTGATGGTTTAAATTAATATACATACGCAAGCCAAGCTTTCACATATAATATTGGTCCCTTTTAGCAGTGTTACTCCTTAAGATATGTCAACACAGATGTGATAGTAAAATTTTGAATAATGGCATAAATGGCTGGTCTTCTGGTCCCAAAACTTTTACAAGTGGCTGGTCCTCAAAGTGTTGAGTTCTGAATTAGAGTCAAACGATCTGTTATTTAAGGACGTCATTGCACACTCCCGCAAGTAATAGCTCGTCTTGTGTAAAACGGAATTTACTTTGAAATTAACACTTCTCAAACCACCACTCACAATATTTTCCTGTGGCCTGTTAGAAATAGGTTCATCCGAACAGTTGCCAGAAAGCACCAGAAAACAGGTGTTACAGCCTATGCGCACTTAGAATGATGTAGGAAGCCCATGCTTGGTGTTTGCTCTGCTCATATGCCTTTTGTCGTACTTCTGTTTAGAATTTCGAGCAGAGTGAGGCATCATGTGACAATATGCAGCACTACATCATGTTGTTCAGAGGACATTTACAGAGTTATTGTAGTTGGTGCAATCATACCGAACTCAGATAAGAAATGCAAAATAAGAAAGCTGTCCTTGGCATAACATTCATTTCAGAACTAGACTGTGCAACTTAAAGTACTCTAATATTTTGGTATGTGGTGACAAAGATTTTTTATTAGTATTCTGTAATAGTATTATCTAGCATTTCCAATCAAGTTTACATCCACACAGCACTGCAAAAAGCTTTTAACAAGGAATACCACTTTCTTGCAAAAAAAATAAAGAAACTTATTTGTACACACCACAACTAAGGATAAGTTTTTCCATCAATTTTTTAGATGGTATAAAAATCAACAAGATTATCTGTGAAGCCAAGAAACCTTATAACTGGCAGTCTACATTCTACTCCAGGAGTAAATACAAGGCCCTGTGCTGGATTACTATGATAAAACATGGTGTGCTGCAAGTCTATCATTCCCTGAAGAATGACTGTCTATAAACTTAAGATGAAAACAACACAAATTAAGAAATGAGGTCAAGCCTAGGGGAAGTAACACACAAGTGTTGAAACACGCCTTGTGATTGAAAAGCAGTCTGTTTCACAGAATGCAGATTATAAAATTCTGCTAAAGCTGTCAATATATTTGAAACAGAACGTTTTACTCAATACTATTGACTAAATTTTCCTGCTTAACTTCAAGTGAACATTTAAGAATGTCCATATGTATATATATACTATTATCAGATATCTATAAAAGACATGGGACATCACAGAATACTCTTAACAGCACCGGAATTTTGCAAACCATGCTAAAATGCTTAATTCTGCTCCAGATTCACACTGAATTAGGTCCCTATCTGTTACTAAGCTTTTCAGTGTGATTTCTGGGATGCCAATTTTCTTGGAGTACTAGTAATATATTATCTCACATTTGGTTCTTTATCATGTCATCATGCCATACGTGTCAAAAGAGGAACACATGCACTTGAAATTCAGTAAACAGTAGAAGTAAGCCAACAGTGTGAATTGAAACACTTTGTTTCAAAGAAATTGGCTGCCTCTCCAGAGAAGATAAGCCAAATTTCTTTACCAAGCCAACAAAAATAACTTCATTGTTCTGCAAGAAGATTAATGTTAGACTACCCAATAATGTGGAAATAAATAAAAAACTGAAACTAACAACATATTTTAGTCTTTTTAATCATGTGAATGTATTTTAATTCACTTTGTAGCTCCCAGCCACAGAAACCTGTTGCATTTTCATTTGATATGAGAGCTGTCAATGAAAAGCAAACAGCAGAATCGTGAAACATTAATACAGGTCCTGAATTATCAATCATTCAGCTGGATACATCCATTATGAGTACTGACTGATAGGAGGCATGATCTACAGTGTTGATATAGTGCTACACATTGCACTGCCTGGTCTTCCTCATTTCCTCTCTCGACTTTATGTGCCCAAAAATAGATGGAGAAGGGCCACTATTTGCTCATGTTCTTCCTTTGTTGAGCTGAGAGCTGTTGACAGCTCAATGGTTAATTTCTCTGCTGTGTCATTATTACTGGTAGCACAACATGATTCTCCACTGATGGCACTGAGCTGACCTATCTGGAGAGGAATTGTGACTGTTTGTGACCCAGAGCTCTCCTTGTCCTCATATGATTGGTTATTACCATCAATGGCATATAAATTTCTTATAAAGAATGTAACCAACACTGGTAAGTCGCCAATAACAGTCAAAGATGTTAGTCAAACTTCATTGCATTACATGTTTCGTGGATAGCCCATCATCGGTTAGTGTGTCAAAAAAATTATTATACAATCATGAGCACACAGGTAATCCACACCAAGTCTTAATACAAAAATATGTAACATGACAATGTCGAATCTACAAATTATACACATCAAAATACAAAGCTGATGAAAAAAATTTTAAATGCAAACTATGTCATACATAAAGATGCACAGCAGGATGTTAAGTGTCAAGTGATCAACATCATCAACACGTAAGTGAAGGAAGCGATACATCTAAAATTAAGACAGATTACACTCACCAGATGGTGAACAAACCAGTGGCACTCCATTACTACACACAAAAAAGAACTTTTTTTTAATAGAATTATGACTGTGCCATAACTAATACCAAAGAAACCAAGGAAACTTACTTATGAAGGACCAGTAGTACAAAATAAATACATAACAAAGTATCATTAACATTTAAAGCACTATTTTATAGGCACCACCACGTGACAGAAAAATCTACTTTTAAAGCGCAATTTTCATTATTGTTTCATAGGTTAGTGAAAGTAAATTTGGATAATGATGTAGTTAATAAGGAAACAAAATTGATACAGTTAGGACAAGCCAATGGCTATTTGGAAAAGGTCGTAAGTGAGATGAGCAGAAAAATTCTTAAAAACAAGCAACATTAGTTATATTCTTCCAAGGATAAAATTACACACATTGCCATGTCCTAATTTGGTCCTTGACACAACAGGATTGCACAAGCCTTCATAAAAGCAGAGCTTCAGGTGGATTTCTGCATATGAAAGAAACTAACTTGCTTTGTGGCATAGTCTCAATGATAAAACTACTAAGACTAAAAAATTCTTGTGTTTAACACAATCACATGCATTTCCCGGGTAGCATCTATGTGGGCCTGATGGGCAGAGACATTTTTAGAAAGATTTAGGGAGCACTCTTACAATAGCACAATTAGGTGTCATCTGTTGCTCCCTCATTAATGACAGTTTAGCTATCTTGCATGTTGAATAGAAGGGTATGGACCTCTACAATCTTGAGGAGTTGGAAGCTTACATGTATTGCCAGTCTGATCCAGACACTGTCATAAATAAACAATTTCAAATAGCAGGCAATGGTACTAAAATATTTGTGACCATTTGCTGATTCATTAGTCTGTTTTTCCATCTCTCCCTTAGTTGTATTACATTTATCATCAAATATTTCAGATTCATTATTTTCTCTTTTTACTGTAATATCTTCTGTAGTAACACATGAGTTTTAATAAATAAAATGCTCACCCTACTGTCTCTCTTACTTGGAATTTTTTTGTATTTATTGTCATTATTATTTTATTTGGTTTGTAACTGTATTTTCGCTACATTTTTTCTGCTTTAATTGAGTTTGAATATGTGCACTACATCAGTCTGCAGGCTCAAGCACATCCCCATGTGTATGCAAAAGCAATATATGGCTATGTTCATCTATACTGTAGAGAATGCCTCATGGTTCTCCACTTTGTTTTACTTTAGATATCTAACTCGTATATTAGGCTTTGGCAGTAGATTTATCTGCCACCTGGAGGTAGGCTATATAACAGCACTTTAACAGTTATTCTGTAATTGGACAGATAAAAAAATCTACTCACCAAGTGGCGGCAGAACATACACATAAAAGGTTATTATTACGTAAGCTTTCGTCTCCTCTTTCTGGCAGGAAGGTTGAAGAGGAAGGAAGAGGGGTGACGGAAAAAGACAGAGGTCTAGGGAAAGAGGTAGGTTTTAGAAAAGTCACCCAGCACCAAAGGGCAGGTGAGACCTAACACATGGGATGATAGGGAAAGACAGACTGTTTGGGACTGCACTGGACAAGATTTGAAAACCTTAGAGCTTAAAGGTGGGAGAGCGGTTAATATGCAAGAGACAGATAACTGCTAAAACATCATGCATGAGTTAATAAGATTGGAAAGTCAAGTGCACTGTATACAAGATAGTAGGAGTGGGGGGGAGGGGGGGGGGGGAGGGGAGACGAAAAATAGGCACGAAAATGAAAGATGCAGAAAACTAAAAAGGAGTGAAGAAAGGAGTAATTACTGTGAAGAAATGCTGAGATGGAAGAAATTAATGTAAATTAAGGCCAGGTGGGTGGTGAGAACCAAGGACACGTTGCACCATTAGTTCCCTCCAGCGAAGTTTGGAGGAATTTGTGTCTAGGGGAAGAATTCATCATTTGGTGCGTGAATTTTTTATCTACCCAATTACATTACAATGTCAAAAATTGATTGTTTTTGTTGATATATTGATTGTTATTCTGATGGTTTATTTGTTTTATATTCATGACCTTTCGTAAGTTTCCATCGTACCTTTGATAATAGTTACTGCACATTTGCAATCATATTAAAAAATTATCTTTTATTGGCTTAACACACTACTGGCTTGTGTACTATCTGGTGTGTAGTGTTAAGTATTAATTGTGTGTGCATCACTTCCTCCACTTGTGTATTTATGATTTTGGCCATTTTGCACTACTATTCTAGCATTGTGCTCCTTTGTGTGTGACATTTGCGTGTACAATTTTTTAATCACTTTGTATACAAAAAAGGGGATAAAGACAATGTAAACAACTACAGACCCATCACAATTTCCTCCTGCATCTCTAAAGTACTGGAAAAAGTTATGTATGAGAAACTTATGAAATTTATAAATAAAAACAGCATCCTATGTAATGAACAACATGGATTCAGAAATAAGAAGTCAACGACAACTGCTGTCTATGAGTGCATCAATTCCATCCTAAACCTGATGGGCAAAAAACAGGAAACAATAGGAGTCTTTATTGACTTGACAAAAGCTTCTGACATGGTGGACCATAAAATTCTGCTATAAAAGCTAGAAAGATATGGTTTTCGAGGTCTGTCCAACAAGTGGATCAGTTCCTTCCTGACTAATCGTAGGCAGGCAGTGTGCGTCAAGCACACAAATATTGAACTAAAAACTGTATCTAATCACTTATCCGACTATAAACAAATAAAATGTGGTGTACCCCAGGGATCAGTATTGGGACCCCTTCTGTTTCTTCTGTACATAAATGATCTAAGCTTAAATATTGATGCACACAAAACAATCATATTTGCAGATGACACCACGATTCTACTAAAAGGAGACGACAATGAACAGTTACAGCAGACAGTAAACACAGTCACGAAACAACTTAGCAGCTGAGAACAGAGTAATCAGCTTGTAATAAACAGTAAGAAAACCGTTGCTCTAAAATTCCACAATGTTCCTAACACAGACATGTTTATCCCATCACTCTCTATCAATGACGAACCAGTTGGTAACAATACTGAAACCAAATTCTTAGGACTTTGGCTGCAGAGTAACATCAGATGGAATAAGCATATTGAATATCTCAATGCAGAACTGAGCAAAACATGTTACCTTCTTTGTTCATTAAAATCATGCTGTAGTGAGATAACAGTATTGAATGCATATCATGCGTACTTTCATTCTCGTCTTAGATATGGGGTCACCTTCTGGGGAAACGCTAAAACAGCTAATAGCACTTTTAAACTACAAAATAGGGCCATTAGAATCTTGTTTGGGTGCAAGCCTAGAGACTCTTGTAAACCCCTGTTTAAGAAATCTGGTATTCCTCCATTACCGTGTGTATACATTATGGAAACCCTTTTGTTCTTTAAATTAAATGTAATAGGCAAGGGACCAGAGACTGCAAAAAAACTGTGATATACACGAGCACTTTACCAGACAAAACAAACTTACATATGACTCAAATCAGCACAGCACTGTGCCAAAAAGGTGCTTTTCACATGGGAGTTAAGCTTTATAACAAACTTCCTGAAAACATAAAAGCTATCACTGAGATCAATACATTTGGAAAATCTCTAAAGTCATATTTACAGCATTACTGCTTTTACTCCATTGAAGAATATTTAAATTTATGAAATGTGTTACATAAATACTTACGTGTAAAGTGTATTATTGTAAGCTTAAATATGTATTCCTTGAAATAACTTTCAGCCTGTATATTATAACTTGACTTGTCCAATGTCTCATGCATAAGCTGCTATGTAGACAACAGGACCAATAAAATACAATCTACAATGTATCATTTGTGCAGCCTACACTGTCACACATTACATAATTGTTTTATTAAGTGTGTATGTGTGGAATAACTTTATGCTAATGACTGCGTAACAGTTTTTTTGGCAGATATGACGATGGGCTATGTGCGAAACAGTAATGCAACAAACAAGTTCAACAAATGTCTTGAATTATCAGTGACCTTGGCTACAATTTTTTTTAGTATCAATATTGTTGCAAACCTCATACACGACTTCTGCTGCAGCTTTACAGTTTAACTGAGCAACCAGACAGTTTACTAGACCTAGTCCTTGTGATAGTGGAGTAAGTGTGTCTTCTATTACGGGCAATGCCTCAGAAAACAATTTTAAAATTTGCATATTTTCTTAAAACGTTCATCATATGAGAGAAAAATATTGCCAGAATGACATCTGATACAAAGAAAACAAGCACACAATTTCAGAGAAAATGACACAAAATGCAGTGCTCTTGACTAAAACCAATGAGTACCTCTCAGCCCTCACTATATGTAACATGGTGCTCCTCATGATACTTGTTGCCACATTTTTAATTCTGTACCGTACACAATATTTTTCTTGCCTCTCAAGAGTTACCTAAAATTACCCTCCCACAGGTCAAACAACAAATTCAGACACTGGTGTATCAATATTCACTCTGCCCTATCAATTTTTGTATCATTTACCTCTTTTCACCTCTGACTTCCATATGTGAAAATATTAAGCTGGACAATTGTAAAGAGTCTGCTTCAACTGTGCATCCCCTTACAACTGACCGACCCAGTCAGTTTGAAGGGAGCAATAGCATACAGCGTCCAATAGAACCATTACCAATGAAGCACTGTCATGTTCAAATGAATCTTCAGACTGACGGCAATTTTACTTTTGGCTATATGAAGCTATTGTTGCCAACCTATACACTCTACAGCAAAAGTTCATTGGATAACAAAGCACTGTATTAGACTAACTGTAAGAAATATGTTCTTTTGAGAAATTATAATTCCTGAGATGCTATACAAACTTTTCTCTGGGCCTTCTCCTTTGAAAGTATGCAAAAATAGTGACCCGTCTGCAATAAATTTTCATAGCACATCTACATGAGTATTTAGAACTAAATCTTATGTATCATCATCATCATCATCATCATCATCATTTTTTTACACTTATTGTCATTATTCAGTTGCTTTGACACTTGTGGAAATGTGGTCCTGTGAAAATAAAAGACATTTGTTTGCTTTGTGCCATATGCATTTTGCTTTTGTTTATTTATGAAGCATCTTTAGTGGTCTTAATACATATCTATTCTGCATACACAATTGCGTTATATAAGAATCCCAAGCAAGTTTTATTAAGATTTTTGGTTATACTCGTTAGGCAAGAAACAAATTTCGTTAGGATAAACTACTATTTGGTTCTACTTAAGATTTTGTTGTTTCGGACTAAGTGCATTTTCATCTGTGTGTAATCCATATAAGATGATACAATTAGGCCTATATTATACTAGATACTTAAGACTTTCTGCAACGAAGATTATTCCCTTCAATATTTTTTTGTGACAAATCATTCCTCTCCAAGAACGGCTCCCCCGCATTTGGGGCACTGCACAGCCCCCCCCCCCCCCTCCCTCCTCTCCCCTCCCAGTTCTCAGAGAAAGGAAGACCGTTTCTTTTCTTTCACAAAAATGATTTAGAAGTCTGTGTTACACAGGTTTTTACCAGGGTCAGAATTGATTTTTTTTAATGGCTACTTACAAGTCATTACTAGTCTTCCAAGATATTAAAAATACTCCATACCCCAGGCCTTCCCCTACCCTCCAGCCCCCCCCCCCCCCCCCAAACTATTGTACAAGAGCCCTTGTTCCTCTGTAATGATTATTGATTTCATATCTGTTATTTCCATTTAATGTTCTGTTTGTCCACTAGGTAAGGACAGTAGTTTAACACTATTCAATTCTTTACTATGCATCCTCAAATCTGAGCCACCACAGCAAAGAAGAGAAGTGTTAATAGATGAGGTACACCTTTTGCCACTGAAGGCAGCTGATATTCTTATATTTGAAAGCACAATGAAAGCAAGTGTCAATAGTTACAGAAACAAATTACATTGCTCACAGCAAAATCAATTACATCCACTTCAGCTTTGAAGTCCCAGAGATTCCTATTTTACGCGAGTCTCAGCAAATACTAAGATTACACTGCAGCAAATTCTTAGGTCTCCTCATAGTATGGTCAGCTGAGAACCTCATATCCTCCAAACCATAAAATATTAGTCTCCCGCTACTTTTATCATTAGGACAATCTCAGACAATCTCAAATTGAAAACATCATTGTCACAAAATCTACTATTTCAAACAATGGAAAGGCCACAATGGAATTTAACAATATTATGAAAAGGTAAGTTGCCACTCACTATATAGTGGAGATGCTGAGTTGTAGATAGGCACAACAAAAAGAACAGTCTTTTCATTGTGCCTATCAGCAACTCAACTTGTCTTTATCACTTTGCTCATTTTTTCTGTTGTAGAATTTTATTATGTACTTTCCCTGCAACTGCTTTTGTGAAAACTTATGTTGCAAGTCTGTTTTTGTAAGGTAACTACATTCTATGAAAACACATTTGTATATACTAAGTTGTTCCACATCCTAGTGTCTTCCACATAGGAAAGGATCTAAGGAATAAGTATATCAATAAATAAAATAAAGTAACAACACTACACACAACTACCAATGTAGAAATGGACTACCTCTACTGTCCAGGAACCAATGATGTTGTACAGCTTTGTAGCACAATTATAATTACACACCACCCCACAGTTTAAAATCTACTCTCAAGCACGGCTGATAAAGCAAGAGAAAATGCAACAAAACTTCACAATATAAAGAAGTGCAGAGTGTGGTTTCTGCAAACAAATATTGATAACTACATAACTTCAAATTTCTGAGAATCCTGGATAAGGGCTGAATTAATGAATCAGTTGTGTATTTTATACACAGGCAATTATTATATAGTCTTAAACATAACAAAATATTACAAAAAGTTTCTGACTTGAAGATCAATAATTTCAATCTAACTCAGTTATATAATAGTACGACGTTTCTTACAATGGGATTTAACTTGGCAACACACTAAGAAAACTTATCAAACCCCCCCCCCCCCCCCCCATGTTACATGACTAAAAACAGCAGAAAAGGCTTTCAATTACTTCAGAAATATATTATGCTGTTTGTCTGAATGCATACTACAACTATTACACAAAGTGATTGACACTTGTACACGCGATATCACTTTGTCATAACCAACATAGCCACAGAATCTGTGCAATGACATTCCTTTGTACTTTCTCCATTTACCAGCTGTGCTGAATTCGTCATGCAGAACAGTAATAGCCTTATTACTTTTCTGCTCACGTCATCAGCTGAAGAGAATACCACGAGATGGCAGAAGTCTTGGTTGGTTGGTTTAAAAAAGGGGCAAGGGACCAAACTGCAAGGTCATGGGTCCCTTGTTCCCAGTAAAATAAGTACACAAGGGAAGGAAAAAAGAAAGGAGACGTACAGAACAATAACAGGAGAAAGGAAGAATGTGAAGAATGACAGAAGGCCAACCAACACTACTATGGACAAAACAGGAAAAGAAAACCACAGAGAAGCAAGAGAAAGGTAAGAGGGATATTCTTGTGGTCGACCACAAGAATAAAAGGAAAAGCCAGCCACTCTGAGACACATACAACCTAAAAGTATTAGAGTGAGAACACAAAGGGACAAAGGACATGCGTTAAAACTTTTATAGAATGATAAAACCCACTGTCACACATGAAACGTAAAACTAAATTAGCCGATGAGGTGCTGTCAGCTAAAATTAATGGCAGCGAGTCCTGTAACTGGAAAGCCCGCCACAGGGCAGCCAAAAGAGGACATCTCACTAAGATATGGGCCACTGTCAGCCTGGCGCCACACCGACACAGACGCAGGTCATCACGGCGAAGAAGGTAGCCATGTGTCACCCAAGCATGGCCAATGCAGAGCCAACAGAGAACCACAGGTACCCCAGGAGAGGACCGCATGGAGGTCTTGCACACGTTCGTAGTCTCCTTAATGGCATGCAGTTTGTTATGCATACTGAGGTTATGCCATTCTGTCACCCAACGCTACTAAAGCTTGTGGTTGCACAGAAGCCTATCTCCATAAGCAGTTTCCGCGTAGCCTGTTTGGCCAGCCTGTCAGCAAGTTTGTTGCCTGGGATGCCGATGTGACCTGGGGTCCAGACAAACACCACTGAACAACTGGACCGTTCCAGGGCATAAATGGACTCCTGGATGGTTGATACCAAAGGATGACAAGGGTAGCACTGGTCGATAGCTTGAGGACTGCTCAAGGAGTCAGTACACAGAAGAAATGACTCCCCAGGGCATGAATAGGTGTGCTCAAGAGCACAGAATATAGCCACCAGCTCGGAAGTGAAAACACTGCAGCTATCGGGCAAGGAATGTCCTCCATGGACATATGCGAAGCCGACATGATCATCAGCCATCGAGATGTTGGTGTAAACCACATCATGGGCTCATTACATGTGAAGAATCTAGAGGAACTGCAGCGGAGAGCCGCAGGGTTAACTGAGTCCTTAGGGTCATGTGAAAAAAAAGGTCCAAACGAAGCTGCTGTCTAGGTGTACACCATGGAGTTGTATGTGAATGGCCCTCAAGTATAGGTGGTACCTGGGTTGCCAATGCAGGAGATGAACCACCATGGATGGGAAAAGGAGATGGTAATTTGGAAGCACAGGAGAAATATGAACGTGGGCGACGTAACTGGCCATCAGTTGTGCACATCACCCTGCAATGGAGGGACTTTAGCCTCCACCAGTACGCTGGTCAAAGGACTCGTCCTAAAAGCTCCTGTCGCTAGGCGAATGCCACAGTGGTGCACTGGGTCGAGTAAACGCAACACTGAGGGCACTGCTGAACCGTAAACCAGACTCCCACAGTCAAGGCGGGATTGAACAAGGGCTCTGTAGAGCTGCAGCAGTGTGGAGCGATCTGCACCCCCAGTTGGTGTTGCTCAGGCAGTGGAGGGCATAAAGGTGACGAAAGTGAGGAAGCCAAGTCAATCAGGCGTCGAAAACCAGTCCTAAGAACCAATGTGTCACCACTGAAGTGAGTGAATCATCATTAAGGTAAAGTTCTGGTTTTGGATGAACGGTGAGATGCCGACAGAAGTGCAAACACACGACTTTACGACTGAAAACCGGAAACAGTGGGCTACAGCCCATGACTGCGCCTTCTGGATGACTCCCCATACGCGCTGCTCAGCAACACCAGTACTGGTGGAGAAGTATGAAATGCAGAAGTCGTCTGCCCACACAGAAGGCGAGATGCACAGCCCTACTGCTGCTGCTGCTAAGACCATTAATGACCACTAAAAACACACACACACTCAATACAGAGCCCTGCCAGACCCCATTCTCTTGGATATGGGTGGAACTATGGGAGGCACCAACTTTGACACAGAAGGTACAAAGCAACAGTAAATTTTGGATAAAAATCGGGAGTGGGCCTCGAAGACCCCACTCGTATAATGTGGCAAGGATATGATGTCGCCAGGTGGTGTCATACGCTTTTCGTACATAAAAAAAGACGGCAACCAGGTGTTGGCGTCTGGAAAAGGCTGTTCGGATGGCAGACTCAAGGGACACAAGATTAACAGTGGGAGAGCGACACTGGCAGAAGCCGCTCTGACATGGAGCCAGTAGGCCATGTGACTTCAAGATCAAACCCAACCGCCAACACACCATACATTCCAGCAGCTAACAAAGAACATTGGTGAGGCTGATGGGCCAATAGCTATCCACACCAAGGGGGATTTAACTGGGTTTGAGCACTAGAATAATGGTGCTCTCCAGTCATTGCGATGGAAAGACGCCATCACACCAGATCAGATTGAGGAGGATGAGGAGATGTCACCTGACTGTGGATCCGATCTGGCCCAGGAGTTATGTCGGGACAATGTGCAAGGTTACTGAGGAGCTCCCACTCTGTAAATGTGGCGTTATAGGATTCACTGTGGCATGTAGTGAATGAGAGGACTTCCCCTTCCTGCCACCGTTTGAGATTGCGAAAGGCTGGGGGTAATTCTCCGACGGAGAGCCTTGAGCAAAGGGCTCGGCAATCGCATTTGCATCGGTAGATAACCCGCCATTTACATTAACACCGGGAACACCTGTTGGGGTCTGGCATCCAAAAACACATTTCACCTTAGCCCAGACTTGGGAAGGTGACATATGGCATCAAATGGTCGACACTTATCTCTCCCAACACTCCTGCTTCCATCGTCTGACAAGTTGGCGAACGCGGGCACGGAGATGTTTAAAGGCTATGAGGTGCTCCACGGAAGGGCGTGCTTATGCCACTGTAGAGCTCGCCAATGCTCCTTAATTGCTTCAGTGACTTCCAGTGAACACCAAGGAACTGCCTTTAGCCGGGGGCCTACTAAAGAGTGAGGGATCGCATTTTCTGCCGCAGAGACCATTGTTGTAGTCACCTGCTCAACCATCATATCAATGTAACCGTGTGAGGGAGATTTAATGGAGACAACAGAGGTGAGAAAGTTTCCCACTCCACCTTGTTTAAAGCCTATCTGGGCAGGCTTCCTGGGCCTGACACCGGGCCAGTGACAGGAAGATGGCGAAGTGGGCACTACTACACAGGTCATCATGTGCTCTCCAGTGGATAGATGGAAGAAGTCCTGTGCTGCAAATTGATAAATCAATGGCCGAGTAACTGCCATGAGCCACACTGACATGTGTGGCAGGGCAGCACCAGTACGTAAGAGGCAGAGATCGAAGACAGTAAAGTTCCAACATCTCTGCCTCTGCCAGTACGCATGGCGCCATGCCACGAGGGATTATGGGCATTAAAATCTCCCAATAGTAGGAAGGGTTTAGGGAGGCGATGGAAAGGTGCAGCTAGTACATTCAGGGGTACTGCACCATCTGGAGGAAGATATACACTGCAGACAGTTACTTCCTGCGTCGACGTCATGCTGACAGCCACAGCTTCTACAGGGGTTTGAAGGGGCACAGTTTCACTACAGACCGAGTTTAGGACATAAACGCAAACTCCACCTGACACACTATTATAGTTGGTACAGTTCCTGTAATATCCCCTATAGCCGTGGAGGGCTGGGGTCCGTATTGCCGGGAAGCAGGTTTCTTGGAGTACAAAAAAGCACGTGTAAAGCTTAACAGTTGCCGTAGCGCAGCCAGGCGGTGGAAAAAACCACCGCAATTCCACTGGAGGATGACATCATTGTGAGACTGGGAAGGCATGAACATTCAATGAGGCAGGCTATGCCTCAGGGTCACCTGCTGCCACTGACTTATTGCCTAAGCAGGCTGTATCTATTGTGTCTGAGGGTCCGGCGAGATCTAGATCCTCAGCAGATGCCTAATTCTCCACCTTATACTCAGACACAGAGCTTGTATGTAGCGGTGGTGTGGGTGCCACCGGAATTCCCTTGGTCTTTAGGATCTTTTTTTGGATTTCTCTCGCTGTTCCTTGAGCTTCCCTCGCTGGGAGGACTTCCCTGATCCAGTCTCTGGGACTGAAGATGAGCGTGAAGCCCTATGCCCAGCTGCTTTTGGGCTCTTCAGTCACCGGCAGGTGTCATCTTTCCCACTAGAAGAAACCTGGGAAGGGAGTGACCCAATGGGCCCCTTCACCCCTTCCTAGCAAGAGGAGTCGAAGAAGACTGTTGGGTGAGGGGGTGAGGGGGGGGGGGTTTGCCCCCCGAAGAAGGTGGTGCGGGAGCAACAGCGAGGGAAGTACCCCCCCCCCCCCCCCCACACACACACACCATCAAGACGGCAGGTGTAGTATTCTGGTTCTGAGAGGCGACAGGAATGTGAGGAACTGATGGGGCGACTACTGTTCTTGTAGTAGCAGTGTAAGAGCAGGTCATAGCCACACGATGTAAGTACTCAAATTTCCTCTTAGCCTCAGTGTAGGTCAGTTGGTCCAGGGTCTTGTATTCCATGATTTTCCTCTCTGCCTGTAAAATCCTGCAGTCTGGCGAGCAAGGTGAATGATGCTCTCCACAGCTGACACAGATTGGAGGCAGTGCACATTGAGTACTGGGATGTGATGGATGCCCACAATCTCGACATGTGATGCTGGAAGTACAGTGGAAAGACGTATGGCCGATCTTCCAGCACTTAAAGCACCGCATAGGGAGAGGGATATATGGATTGACACATCACAGCGATAGACCATCACCTTGAACTTCTCAGGTAATGTGTCACGCTCGAAGGCCAAGATGAAGGCACTGGTGGCAACCTGATTATCTTGGATCCCAATGGACGCGCCAGACAAAATAAACACTTTGCCACTCTAAATTGGCGCACAACGCGTCATCTGACTGTAAAACAAGGTCCCTGTGGAATATAATATCCTGGACCATATTTGAGCTCTTATGGGGCTTGATGGTAACAGAAACATCCCCAACTTGTCACGAGCAAGTAATGCCCGTGACTGGGCAGAGGATGCCCGTGACTGGGCAGAGGATGCTGTTTTTATGAAGACTGACATAGAGCGCATTTTGGACAAGCCCTCCGCCTCGCCAGATGCTCCACAAAAAACTGAGGCTTCATGGTCGTGAAAGATTCCCCATCAACTGTTGTACATACGAGGTACCGGGGCGAATAAGCTTCACTGCCAGCCTCAGCATGGCGTTCCTCCCATTGTGTGGCCATGGAGGGGAATGATTTGGGGTCATATTTCTTAGCATTGAAGTTAGACTTTGCCCGCTTAGAGACTGCTGGTGTCCCATGGGCACCACCCAGCCTCAGCAAGGGCCACCTGGCAGGATGACCATTGCTGGGAGTCCCGATACCCCAGGGAGATGGGCATCTACTCCATGGCATACGTTGGGAGTTAATGGCGCAGGCATCAGCAGAGCAATCCCTGTGTTGTCAGGGGTCTACAATCAACAGGGTACATGGCGGCCCCACCAGAATGGACTGGCTGCCATGCTGGATATGAGGTGCAAGAAGTCCATGGACATCATCAGCACAGAAAGTGACACTGCATATTGCATGGTGGAAAACGCACCAAGGAAGGTGTCCTTGCCCAAGAGATGAAAAATGAGTGGGACTGCAATGCGATGACGAGGTAGTGAACTAAAGATCTCAAGGCACGATGCATCACGTAAGGCGCCCTTACCCAATTGGCTCGCCCTTCAGGAAAATATAGAAAGATGGAGGTCAAAACTGATGGGACCATCAGATGAAGGCCGAAATGTGCGAGATTCCTTTTAGTCGCCTCTTATGACAGGCAGGAATACATTGGGCCTATTCTAACCCCTGGACCCACAGAGGGCAGAAGTCATGGGACAGCAATATGTACCTAAACAGGTGATGGTAGTAGCACACATACAGGATGTAAAATGGGCAGTGCACTTTGTGAATGGGGTTTCTGACTTGAGTATGGCTGCACAACAGGGATTAACAGACTTTGAATAAGGAATAATAGTTTGAACTAGACACATGGGACATTTTATTTTGGAAATCGCTAGGGAATTCAACATTTCGAGATCCACAGTGTCAAGAGTGACGAGAATACCAAATTTGAGGCATTACCTCTCACCACGGGCAACTCATTGGCCAACAGCCTTCACACACTGCATGAAGTAACTGCAGAAATCAATGTGATATGTATGACAAATAAATCTATTAGGACAGTGCAGCAAAATTTGATGTTAATCGACTATGGCGGCTTCAACTGAGAGTGCCTTTGCTAACAACATATCACCTGCAGTGATCGTCCTGGACTTGTAACCTTGTCGATTGGACCCTAGACAGCTGGAAAAATATGGTCTGGTCAGATGAGTCCCGATTTATGTAAGTAAGAGATGATGGCAGAGTTCGAGTGTGCCACAGACCCCACGATTCATGGACATGGTGTTAACAACATATTGTGCAAGCTGGTGGTGGCTCCATAATGGTGTGATCTGTATAACATGGAACTGACTGGGTTGTTTCGGCCAAGTGAACTAAGTGGAAATGGTTATGTTCAGCTACTTTGAGGCTATTTGCCCCAGTCATGAACTTCATGTGACCAAAGAATGATAGAATTTTTATGGATGACAATGCACCCTATGTTACCAGGCCACAGTTGTTCGCAGTTGCTCTGAACATTTTGGACAATTTGAGCAAATAATTTTGTCACCCAGATCGCCTGATATTAATCCCACAAAACAGCTATGGAGCATAATGAAAAGGACAGTTTGTGTAAAAAATCCTGCCCTGGTAACACTTCCACAATTATGGATAGCTAGGGACGCAGAATGGCTCAATATTTCTACAGGAGAGTTCAGACACTTGAGTACCTGCCATGTCAAGTGTCTGCACTGCACTGGGCAAAAGGAAGTCCGACACTACATTAGGATATATCCCGTGACTTGCCACCTCATAATATGTTCACTATTGTAACAAAAAATAGTATATTCAAACAAATTATGTGACAAAATGAATTGCAACAGTTATGTTATCAACAGTAACTGACATCCACAGACAATGTAATAATGTCAAACAGACTGCACATCCAAGTTCATTCTCTGGTTAGCTGCTGCTGTGGTAGCTCTCTTGCAAACAAATAATCTTCAGTACTGCATATAACTTCTGATTCCTGAGAAGTGGCAAGCAGTCCTTCCAGAAGTTGAAGCAGGAACAGAGTCTGATTGACAACATTATTCTAATAGGCCCTGCGATGTGGGTACTACAGCAAATGAAAACTAGACTAAATTACAGCCGTTATACTGCGCAAGGTAAATCATCTCTTCTGTATGGTACAATTACAGAATTTTATTGAGAAATATGTACTGGATGTAAATTAGCAGAATTTTTGGACCTCTGGATAGAGGCTTCTCAGGACAGTGTGATCAGAGAAAACAAATCTGGCTTTCTATGGAGCTGCATATAAAACGTTACAATTCCTAATTAGGTATGCAGGTTACACTCTTCCCTTTAGGTGAACCACCAAAATGTGAGAGTGTGGGTCATTCTTAATTCCCATGATAAAAATGGCTCTGAGCACTATGGGACTTAACATCTATGGTCATCAGTCCCCTAATTCCCATGATACTGTGGCGCATAAATGAGATTGATTATTATTGTCTATATAATGCCGCAGACCAAGATGTATGGAAAGTTTTTCCTCTGTGGGACGACTGGGTGGCACCTGTCACCTTGGTATGTTGCAGTTGTGATTGTTTCCAAAACAAACTGCAGATTATGAGAATTAAATCTTCCAACAAACTGAGCACCTGTCTCTTTGGAGCATTAATGTTCATAGTGGTTTATATGACAGACTTATATATCACTAGTAGTAAAAATTATATGGTTCTATTCCTTCGCCCTCATCACCTGATCTAACACTTTCTGACTCCCTCCTTTGTGGGTAAATTAAGAACCTGCCGAAACACTAACAGTTCAGAAAATTGCATCAATGCTACTGCAACAACCAATGACAGGACATTGCTGCACAATGCATTAGACGAAATGAACTAGACTACTGCTTGGAAGTATGTTGTGTGACCAGAGAAGCATCCTCAGAGCATTTGTAAAGTGCTAAATACAAACTTCATAAGTTTATGGACGTATTCATGTGTCAATCACAAGTTAATGGAACCACTAAATCTCTCAGGTGGTGGAGGCTAAAAAAAAAACAACAAGCTTCAACTGAATGGATTTGTACATTTAGATGAAGCTTGTCAGAATGTTGACTGGTAAACACTTAACAATTTTGACGCTCTGATAAAATACAGAGTGTGAAAGTTTTCCAAAACTTATACAGATACCGAACAGCAATAGTTAGAGCCTACAGACACACAAACAAACCAGCATGGAAGGACATACAGACTTTTAGTTATCCCCCATGTCAATCAATCTGAACACTTATCAAGCAGTAAAGAAAACCCCAAAAAAATTTATGAAGTGGATTAAAGTTCAAAGAGAAGAAAAGTAGCCTACTTCACGCTTTGCCAAGGACAATTCTATCAGAGGCAGCAAAGAGACTAGTTTAAGAGAAATCGTCTTGAAGAGGTTATAAGTGGAGTAACAACGAAAACTAAAATGATGACAATAAAATGTACTCCATATCTAGCAACACCGAGGGAATTAGATTAAGAAATGAGACACAAATAGTAACTTAGACCTATATGTGTATCTATGAACTAGCGAAGTTCTCATTCTCTTTTGTGCTGACCTGTGAAAAACTCAACGCTTCTGCTATGCAGGGAGTGGTCTTTACTCCCAACGAATTTACAACACATTCCACCATAAATTTCGTCACTATAAAAATATAGTTATTTCTGTAAGTTCAATATTTATAGTTACTTATTCACTGTGCTAGTTCTAACAGTCTTGAGAGCAGCCTTCGACTGAAGTGGAACGCAGACAATCAACAGTTCAGACAAGAAGAAAGAAGATGCTTTAGGGTACATGTTATCCAATTTTTTTAAATTTATGTATGATGGAAGTATTTAATATGCATGAAAATAATATGAAGCTTTTTTACTTTGCCTTAGTGTTAGCCTATGTCAACAATTTCGTTAAATATAGTGTGATCATAATCATTATGCTAAGGTCCAGATCAATCTGTTACCACAATGTTTCACAGTCACACATATTGTCTTCATGAACTGTCAACCAAGTTACCTTCTAACCTAACCAACACCTAGGGCCGCACTACAAGTCAGTGTCACCACAACCAAGCTCTCAAGGAGGGGAGGCAGTGTCCAATGTACAGCATTAGCCAGCTTTTGAAACATGATATTACGTAATAATGCTGAACATAACGTGGGTAGCAAGGGTAACTAAACATGAGGTGCTTAATTAAACTGGGAAGTAATTTATGAGAAGTTGACTAAAAGAAGGGACAAGTTGAGAGGGGATGGCCATAAGCATTAAGGGAATTGACAATTTGCAACAGCTGGCAGTTTGAGTAAAGGAGGGAGGGAAAGCAACTGCAAATGGTTACCAATTATCACAGTAAGCCGGTTCATGTGGATTATTGTTATGCACAGATGGAAATATTCGTGCAAGACAGAATCTTGAAAAGCCACTTCAAACAACAATTTGAACCTAAGATACACAATTACACTCACCTTTATCCTTGCAGAACCAAATGCTAAATAGTATAAACAATCCCTCCTTTGTTCCTTCTCTCGTTCGAACAGGTCTTCTAGGAGAATTATTCCTTTGCGAATATCTGCAGAATATTTACTTCGCACCAGACACCAGGCATACTCAAACTGCGCTTTATCCGTTACCTTTCCATTGGCCAATTGCTGATTGTAAACCGTCTCAAATTTCTGAAACCATATCAACAATTAGAAACAATGTACTTCCGTCGTCGCACAAAAACTCTCAGCAAAAATTCTAACACACGAGAACGTTTAGTATATTGGTACGCGATTAAGCTCATCAGGCAAACACAGCAAAAATGAGGCCATGAAGAGTGAAAGGGCCTGTGTTAAGTTTCAGTTGTACGTTTTTGGGCTTTGTGACTTGCAACGACTGTTAATCAAATACCACGTCAACATTACGATATAAACATTACTATCTTGTGTGAAAACTGCAAAACAAAAACAATCATGAACAAATAACATTCATCACATAACCGGCTCATAGTAACAAAACTTTACTATTGTCAATAGATTTCAGAATAAACTGAGAGTCATTATCCCAACCTTTATATCATCCGAAGAAACAACTTCTTCGAAAATGTCTTCCATGGCTATTCCTATAGCAGAACTTCATCTACTATATATTTCGGTGATGTACATTACTCCACAGAGTTTAAGTTTACGTCATTCACTTCTGACTAATTCAGAGATATTATGCAGGATATGTTACGAGTTGTCTGTCAATGGCGGAGTAGAGCGACCTTCTGCGTAGAAAAATTAATGTTTGCATCACAGTAAAACGGCATAATAATCATGGAAGAATAATATATAATAAGAACTTATTGTATGTTTACGCTGTAGTTAAAATAATTCATTTTCACAAATCCATAAATGAATAGCGTGTTAATTAATATTTTATTTATTTGTTCAAGATATAATCACTGCTCGTAGATTTTCATACAAAAAGCTTGGAACAACTTTTTCATAATCAAAGTAAACAGAAAGCCCCACAAAATCATCTTTTCTGAGCTACCCGCGACCTAGGATTGGAGTAATGTTTCTGCTTTTAGTACGAGGTGTTATCTTAAGTGAACCAAAAACGTGCTCTTTGTCAACAGATGGAATTTTGATTTCTGTGGATATTGTAACGCCAAGAATGAAATTTTTTACTTAATTCACAACAAATTGTTTGTGAGATCATCAATTAAAAATTTGCTATCTCTTGTGAGCAACATACACAGGGATGCAAGTACTGAGAATACATAAGGATAGGATATTGCACAAAATATGACTGTCTGCATCTAAAAGCAAACAGCAATTATCGACGATAAGTATTAATAAAAACTGGTATCTTAATATCATTAATTATCTAGTCACATATCAATTTCGCGCAATTGCATTGACATTTCCTCAGTGTTGTTCATTCTACAGGGATCACCTAAGGGGATTGGTGTGTATCGAAAATAATCATACACTCGACGTTAAATCCCGAGCTTTCTGGGACCGCGCCTCGTAATATTAGGCCAGCAAGTATAGGGTTACCATGGGTCAGGGATTAGCTCAGGCAATCCTGGTTTTTTAGTGCTGTCCAGGGTAATGTCTGAGGCTACGAAAATGTCGAGCGTTTGAGGATTTTACGACTGGTGAGGATTTATTCAGATACATACGTTCGACATAACGTTTTTAGACATTCCCTTATGGTCATGTCTCCCACAATCAACCATGGACTTGACATCAGTGAGGAAACGTGCTTACTATTCCTGTCACAGCTTTTCTCTTACTATTATTCATTTGACAACTCGACAAGGGCAATGTGTTTATTTTATTGTAATGTGTGAAGTACAAGAGATTTCTTTAGGAAATCGTGATCTGGAATGTGTCACATATTCACAACACAGTGCTAGACATGAATTCAGTTGCAAAACATCAGATGCAGATCCGAACCGGTGAAAAACTTGTATGACACAAAATTTTCATTTATTACAACCAAAACCGAAACAGAGGTAGTTATGAACGTTATTTCGCTCTTTATATTTGATGATGTGTTAGTTTCTTTGGCAAAATTAATTATTTGACAGTTACAATGGATAGCCGAAACAAATATAAAGTGAAATTTGTTCCTATCGTTGTAAGATATTTTGACCTGCAGGAGGGAATTCAAGTTATAAATTTCGATGAAGTGTCAGGTGCAACTGCTCCGATTTTTACTCAGTACTTTTGCAGTTTGTGAAAAACTACAAATGTGAAGAAATGTTAGTTTGTTACACTGCTGATGACACTACAGTAATTCTGGTGGTGTGAAGAGAAAACGGAATGAAACTAACTACAGAAATGTTCTGAGTGATTTAGATTGGTCTATTTTAGGAAGTGGTAGTTCACCAGACACTGTACACAAACTATTTCTGAAGAAAGTAATGGGTAGTGAAAAACGCAATTGAATAAATAAAGTTTAGTGTGGCAATAAACTCTTAAGACTTTTAAGTACTTTCAGAAATAATTCCTGGTTTGGACCCAATTAAATATGATAATGTATCCTGGGTTGGAAACAAAAAAAAAAAAAAAAAAGACATGGTGAGCCCAAGCAGGTACCTAATGTTGCCAGTAGATGGCACACTCAACGAGCTGTCCTTTTCAAGACTTGAGGAAATGACTTCAACATATCTAGGTTATTGTCAGATTTGTTATGAACTCCGTATGTTTGCACTTTACTCAGGCTGGTGATTGCATAGATTTCACACCCATGAGTGTAAATCTGACAAGGAGACCTTATAGACTTCCCAAATCGATTTTCTTTATATTTATCGGTTTTTTAATTCTATCTTCAGACATCAATTTCCTAAAGCAGTAATAATTTTTTTTAAAATAAAGAAAATATAAAAAAAACAATTTTTAAAAAGAAAAATTCGGAAAAATTGCCCCTCAAAATAAGAAGATTCCTAGGCACTGATAAGAGCAAAATGTATGTTCCTGGAGTGAATGCATAGTGTCGAATTCTGGTGATAGAAGAGTCTCTGTTTCAAGTCTCATCTATTGTAATTGAGTTTACTTTTCCTTAATTTTTACATTTTCTGTTGAGCTGAAATTATAATAACCAAATAGTGAATCATAATTTTCTAATGAAAATAACGTCATTTTATTTTCAATTATGGGTCATATGAAACAAATTAAAATATAACACAAACATCTGAAATGAATTATATATATCAGTAAGACCCCAGAATGAATTTACGCTCTGCAACAAAGTGTGCATTGAAGTGAAGCTTCCTCATAGATTAAAACCAGATTAATCTCCCAGGAAAATTTATCAGTAATATTGGTGCATTTCGTATACATGTTTCTCCACAGAACAAAGAAAGCATAAGCTTATGGTCATTATCAGTAAACAGAGGAGATATAAAATACCTAGGAAAATGTATTTGCAGTTGACAAGTAGATTTTTCTGTAGACAATGTTCACCCTTATGAATTACTTTTATGTACTGGAATTTATTAGATGAGTACAGTGAGGGATGTTTGTCATGATACTTACTCACAGTGATTCTCAAAGTTTTATATAACTATGTTAGTTTGTTTCCATAAACATCAATTGTGAATCAGTCATTTTAGAAACAATGTAATTCCACATTTTATGCAAAATACATTACTTATGTGCAGGCCTTCTTTAAGGGTAGCCACTGCAATCCATATAGAAAAGAGGTAATTTCCATCTAACTGTGTATGTCTTTTGTGCCTAGAAGATTTGTATCAAGTTCTGGAGTTCTGGTGTTTCGAATCTTAACGTTGTAGTACTGTTGATTCTATTGGCAGTGCTGTGCGTTCTGTTTATTCTAATAATAAGATTTGTCATTGTTGCAGAGTTGATTGTCTTTTAGACAGAACAGAGCATTCTTGGTCCTAGATATCTTCTGAGATTACATGGTGCAGGTTGACAGAAGTTTTATTGTTAAATTCTGCAAAACGAAATAGAGGTGTGAGAAATGAAGCTGAATACAAGAGTGAGGTAATTAAAAGAGCACATGTTCAAGGAAGTGGATTCATTAATTATCCAGGAAAAACAATTTCATAAATGAAAACAAGTGAGAAATGCAAATGTAAGAAAGTGTGTTATGCTAATATTGATATATTTCATCACACATCTTTGTAAGATAAACTTAATAATTTGAAGAGCAAAGTCAATGTACAAAGACCTCATCCACCGAACAATGTGTCATCCAATAGTCACAATTTTAAGTGCATGCTCAATGACAAAAGGAAGAAGGTCTGCCAGAAGGCATTTATAGCTTTCCATGATCTTAAGGGTGACAGTAGGCTCCACTGTCTATGTGAATTGTTGTTAGCCAGTAAATCTAGAGTTAATTTAACAGGAAAAAAACCCATAGCAAATTCAAAATCTGCCAAAATTAAAATGCCCATTCATCAACATATTGAGTATTTGCCAAGATAACAGACACACTGTTCCTCCAAGGTGGAAAATTACCTTGATGCAAAGTTAAATGTGAAAATCAGATGTTTAAGGAAAAACAACCTGACACAGACATTAAATTTAGTGCTATGTAAAATTGTGCAAATACCATTTTTACCTCGATTTTTGGAGGTCTCAGGTATATATCTCCTGTACATGAGAAGTTATGAAACAGAAATTGAAGTACCAATTTCTTAACGAGAATGCAAAGAAGGTTAGTGAAGCAGAATTAATGATCCACAAAAGAAGAACTAAAAAATTTTACAATACTCTTCCAGCTTCAACAAATCTGTGCAAAGAAAGGGAGGATCTGGTTCAAATGGTTCAAATAGCCCTGAGCACTATGGACATAACTTCTGTGGTCATCAGTCCCCTAGAACTTAGAACTACTTAAACCTAACCAACCTAAGGACAACACACACATCCATGCCCGAGGCAGGATTCGAACCTGCGACCATAGTGGTCGCGCGGTTCCAGACAGTAGCGCCTAGAACCGCTCGGCCATCCCAGCCGGAGAGGATCTGGCTGTTAAAACATTTAACTACATGTAGGATATTTTGCTGCCTAAAATACTGGAGTAAGAGTTATTTTATCTTTGACAGTTAACCTTTAACGTTTCTGAAATTCACAATGAAACATCAGGAGAAGGTCATTTTTACATCTATGATGAAACCCAAGGTAAGAAAGACCAAATGAAGTAGCTTCTTTTCTTCTGCATTATATAGATAATTGCACTGTGATGGATGTGAAGGAACTACATGTCCTTGGTGATAGCTGTGGCGGTCAAAACAGGGATCACACCATAGTAAGATTTTAAATGGCTCTTGCAGAAGCAGAGCATTTTGATAAAATCCAGCACTTCTTTCCCCTGAGAGGATGTTCTCTTCTTCCCATTGTCCATGATTTTGGTGTTGTGAAGAGGCTTTTGTCAAATAACGATCGTATTTATCTTCCTAAAGAAGTATTTGAGGTAATAGAACAGTCAAGATTCCCTACAAACTTCATGGTTACTACCACAAGCATTGAAGATGTAATTGACTTCACTGACTGGTGGCCACCTCTACATAAGAAGATACTAAATTCATTGGAAAGCTAACATCTTTCGAGACACAAGCGTACTGCATTCCAGATATCAGCATTAAGGCATTTCAAGCACTCATCTCAGCATCCAAGGTCACACCATTCATCAACATAGCAGTGGAAGATTCATCCTGCAGGGTACTGGCTTGCGAAATGTGTGTTTAATGTGAACGAGGGCATACAACTGACAGTTGTCGATCACTGAAACTAAACTTGCTGACCTGAAGAGCATCTTGCAGTATGTTTGTGAAGAATATCAGCAATTTTCCCTTGAAATTCTGGACAGTCATTGATAATTTGAAGTACTTATTTTCAATCTTGCATTTGCAGCGCCAAGTCATAGTGTTATAAGATTATTTTTGTTGTATAATTTAAAAACATGTTAGATGCCTCAAATTAATGTTAGTGTTAAAGGCATTATATTACTAGCTTCATACATCTGTGTAAATTTGCTGTACAAATCAATTTTTATACATTTCATAACTTTTGAAATTAAAATTATTATTAGGTTGATTACAATAGCACATTTCAGTGATAAATTTTCACAAGCATTTTTAGAAAAAATAGAACTCCAATCACTTTCATCACTATTTTGGCTGGTTCTACAAGGAGCTGGAGATTATATCGTATGTTAAATTACTCACCTGGCTACACTCTTTAAAAAGACAAAGCAACTTTTGATACATGGTGAACTTTCTTTTAAATGTAGTTTTTTGTGTTTCCTGAAAAACATGAATTTATGGAGTTGTGCTGTTTCTAAAATGATCGATTCATGTATGAAAGTACTGACCATTTGATGGACTGCATTTCCACAAAAATTGCGTGCATATGAACGCCAGACTTTATGAAGGTTTTATCTCCTAATCCTTGCTCGAAATGTAAAGTTTCAGTTTCACTCTATCAAGGTCCAGAACACCAGGGTTTTTTTCAGTATTGCCGCTGACTGCTGGCATGGGTAAATTGTGGGCACTTTTTTGTGTGTGTTTCTGGGTGGTTGCTGTATGCATCCACCTGAAGATATTCTGCTTAGCAAATCGCCTTGACAATACTTTACACTATAAGGTCTGTAATCTCAAGATACAGCACATATGCAGGTTTGCTAGCTAAATTAAGAGACTGACTTATCTTTTGCAATGTCTGCATAAATATTTTTTACATTCTCTGTGTTAAACTCCATGTAATGATAGTGTAAATAGCTCTAGAGAGACATATTATTGTCTCAGTAAGCACACAATAGCTCAAAACGTGTTTGCTAGCAGTTTCCACAATTTCATCTTATGTTTTATGGATAGCTCTAGATCGACAAAAAGCAGAGGCCATTGTTTTATCCTGCATTTATCTGCTCAAATTTTTGTACATAAACAGTGTATTCAATACTCCAGCTCGTATTTTTGATTCATATGATACAGATGGAAGCTTGATTGAGGGGCCCTGGAGGACAGAACTGGACAAGAATAACACTGTGATCAATCTCCAAAATCTGCTTCGAAAGTCAGCAACAAACTGGCATCAAATTCGAAATGAACTGAGAGATCATTTCTACATCTCTATCTGTTCTCTACAAATCGCTGTGAGGTGCGTAGCAGAGGCTGCATCCCATTGCAGCAGTTAGTAGGGTGTCTTCTCATTCCATTCACATATGGAGTGCAGGAAGAATAATTGTTTGACTGCCTGTGTGCATGCAGTAATTATGCTAATCTTATATCACTATTCCTATGTAAGAGACACGTAGGGGGCTGTAGTATATTCCCAGAGTCGTCATTTAAAGCCAGTTCTTGAAATTTTGTTAATAGGCTTTCTCAGGGTACTTTACACCTATCTTCAAGAATCTTTCAGTTAACTTCCTTCAGTATCTTTGTAACACCCTCCTATGAATCAAACACACCTGTGACTATTCCTACTGCCCTTCTCTGTATACATTCAATATCTCCTGTTAGTCCTATGTGGTATGGTCCCACACACTTGAGCAATATTCTAGAACAGGTCATAAGAGTAATTTGTAACAATCTCCTTTGTAGACTGATTGCACTTCCCCAATATTCTACTAATAAACCAGAGTCTACCCCCTCCTTCACCTACAACTGAACGTATGTGATAATCCCAGTCACATCTCTGCAAAGGTATTTTTATGAGTTGGCCAATTCCAACAGTGACTCACTGATATTTTAGTCATAGGACACTATGTCTTTTTTTGTTTTGTGATGTGTATAATTTTACATTTCTGAACATTTAAAGCAACTTGCCGATATTTTCACACTTTGAAATGTTATCAGGATCTGACAGAATATTTAAGCAGCTTCTTTCAGAATACTTAATCACAGATAACTGCATCATTTGTAGAGTCTGAAATTACTATTAATATTGTGCAATTTCAGCTTTTCACTGCGTAATGAGTAGTCCATTACACTTTGGGCATGCAGATGAGCAAATAAAATTTCGTCCACTGATATTTCGGCCGGGTATCGTCCAGCCATCCACAGACTGAATCACAAGACTGAATACACAGCTGAAATATCAGTGGAAGAAATTTTATTTGCACAACTGCATGGCTGATATTTAATGGACTACTATTAATATTATCTGCAAGATCATTAATATACAACATGCACAGCAAGGGTCCCAATGCACTATACTAGGGCCACCTGAAGTTACTCCTACATCTGACAATGACTCTCCATCCAAGATAACATGCTGCATCCTCCTGACCAGAAAGTACTCAATCCAGTTGCAAATTTCATTTGAAGGGCTTATTTCAATAGTGGTACACGTCCATTTTTGTTCATTTTGAGATACAGAGTCCTAAAGTTGAGCGCTGAAAAATCTGCAGTTGAGATAGCAGAAATGTTCAAGCAGATGGCTTTTTGCTAGAGATGAACCTTTCTTTGTGTTGTTTGGATTATTAATTCCAGAAGAATTATAGACAGAAAAGTGGAGGTAATGGACTTGTACCAGTATTGAAATAAGCACTTCATTTGATACCCCCATACGATCATACTTTTGGCCAAAAGCGTAGGTGTGGTACTGAGTCAAATGCTTTTCGAAAATCAAGAAATACTGTAATACTGCATTACCCGACTGCCTTGGCTTAAAGTTTTCAGTATGTCATGAGAGAAAAGGGTGAGTTGGGTTTCACATGAGCAATGTTTCCGGAATCCATGCTGGTTGGCACTGAGGAGGTCATACTCTTCAAGATACCTCATTATGACTAAGTACAGAAGATGTTCCAAAAAAAAAATTCTACAAGAAATTAATGTGAAGGATATTGGATGGGTGTTTTTTGAATCACTTCTACTACCCTCTTGTAGACAGGTGTGACCTCTGCTTTTTCCAAGAAATGGGCACTGTTTTTTGTTCCAGGAATCTACAATAGATTGTAATTGGAAGAGGGGCTAACCCAGCCACATATTCAGTGTAGAATCTGATAGAGATTTCATGAAGCCCTGGAGCTTTGTTCAGTTTTAACGATTTCCACTGTTTATCAGCACCACTAAAACTAATACATATTTCATTCATCTTTACAGTGGTACAAGGATTGAGGCAATTTCCTGGGTTTTCCTTTGTGAAGGAATTTTTTAAAACTGAGTTCAGCATTTCAGTTTTTGCTTTACTACCCTCAATTTCATTTCCCATATCGTTCGTTAGTAACTGCATACTACATTTGGTGCCACCAACAGCCTTTACACATGACCGCAATTTCTTTGTGCTTTGTGAAATATCATTTGACAATATTTTGCTGTGATAGTCATTGAAGATATCATTCGTTGCTCCCTTGACAGTAACACACATTTCAATCGACATTTCTCTGCCTATAGTCCTACATTTTGTTTTGCACCTATTAAGCAGCAATCTCTGTTTTCTTAGAAGTTTCTTTACAGTAACTGTGAACCATGGTGCTTACCACCCATTATGAACTGTTCTCCTGAGTAAATACCTATATGGTGTATCGCCAGTTGTTGTTGTTGTTGTTGTTGTTGTACTTGTTGTGGTCTTCAGTCCTGAGACTGGTTTGAGGCAGCTCTCCATGCTACTCTATCCTGTGGAAGCTTCTTCATCACCCTGTACCTACTGCAACCTACATCCTTCTGAATCTGCTTTGTGTATTCATCTCTGGGTCTCCCTCTACGATTTTTACCCTCCACACTGCCCTCCAGTACTAAATTGGTGATCCCTTGATGCCTCAGAACATGTCCTACCAATCGACCCCTTCTTCTTGTCAAGTTGTGCCACAAACTCCTCTTCTCCCCAATTCTATTCAATACCTCCTCATTAGTTTTGTGATCTACCCATCTAATCTTCAGCATTCTTCTGTAGCACCACATTTCGAAAGCTTCTATTCTCTTCTTGTCCAAACTATTTATCGTAAATGTTTCACTTCCATACATGGCTACCCTCCATACAAATACTCTCAGAAACGACTTCCTGACACTTAAGTCTATATTCAATGTTAACAAATTTCTCTTCTTCAGAAACGCTTTCCTTGCCATTGCCAGTGTACATTTTATATCCTCTCTACTTCGACCATCATCAGTTACTTTGCTCCCCAAATAGCAAAACTCCTTTACTACTTCAAGTGTCCCATTTCCTAATCTAATTCCCTCATCGTCACCCGACTTAATTCGACTACATTCCGTTATCCTCGTTTTGCTTTTGTTGATGTTCATCTTGTATCTTCCTTTCAAGACACTGTCCATTTCGTTCAACTGCTCTTCCAAGTCCTTTGCTGTCTCTGAAAGAATTACAATTTTTTATTTCTTCTCCGTGGATTTTAATAACTACCCCGAATTTTTGTTTTGTTTCCTTTACTGCTTGCTCAATATACAGATTGAATAACGTCAGGGAGAGGCTACAACACTGTCTCACTCCCTTCCCAACCAATTTTTTCCTTTCATACCCCTCGACTCTTATAAGTGCCATCTGGTTTCTGTACAAATTGTAAATAGCCTTTCGCTACCTGTATTTTACCCCTGCCACCTTTAGAATTTGAAAGAGAGTATTCCAGTAAAGATTGACAAAAGCTTTCTCTAAGTTTACAAATGCTAGAAACGTTGGTTTGCCTTTCCTTTATCTTTCTTCTAAGATAGGTCGAATATTTCTATGGAATCCAAACTGATCTTCCCCGAGGTCAGCTTCTACCAGTTTTTCCATCGTTAGTTATTCTTTTAAAAGTGAGCTGTAGTTCCTCTTTATGCTCCTGTCCTGTGCTGAAAGTTTCAAGATTCTCAGTGAGATATGACACTACTGATATTTTATATGGTTTACTGAACATATGTCTTTCTGCTTGTTTTAGTTGTGCTTTGTACTTTGGTAATCATTGTTGCCACAGCTGTGTCATGGTCACTGATACCAGTTTCTGTGTGGACACCCTCAAAGAGGTCAGCTCTGTTGGTTGAAGATTAGATCCAACATATTTCCATCATGGGTATGGCTCCTAACCGTCTGTTCTAGGTAGTATTCAGAGAAAGCATTTGGTAATGTTTCACAGAATGTCTTATCACACCCACCACTAACAAAACTGTAATTTTCTCTATTGATTGTTGGATGATTAAACTCTCCACCAACGAATATAATATGATAGGGGAAGAGGTTCTAGGGCAATAAGATGTTTACTAAATTAAGAGTTCATATAGCTTCCAATATTTAAAACAATCGTTTTGAAAATGTCTTTAAAAACACCCTCAATAAATATTTTCTGATTATAAGATATTATACATAACTGGCGTCTCTGTCTGTCTGAAAACATTTCTCCAAAACTACTAGATGCCTTTATATTAAGTTTTTGCAAGTAACTTGAATATGTCTTCAGGCACTGTACTGGCTTTACTTCATCAAAACTGGATCATGGAAAAAAGATATCATGATGCAAAGTTTTATCTAAAATCGCAATATCTGCCTGTTTCTTTGTTTGAACTTGCTAATCTCTGAAATTGCTATACAAATTTTTGTGGAGTCTTCACAGGCAACTTGAGCATAGCTTGGGGAACTGTATAGGCTTCATTTCATAAAAAATTGTAATTAAAAGTTTTACTCATCTACCCAATTTCCATGAAATTTGGTACGGAGATAGGTTGAACATTAAGGAAGAACATAGGCAGCTTTAGAAGGTGTCCAGTAAAATATACTTATTGGATTGAAGGATATTATGCAAATTAGGGAAAAATATTTACTCATAGTCGTGATGAAACTACTGATATGAGAGTGCAGCTGCAAGTAATAGCTATTGTTAATAATTTTAATTTCTGCCTTTTATTAGTATTGTTTTGTGCTATATATTCATGTATAAAAATTAAAAAAAAACATATACGTAAAGTACATATATTGCCCTGATTCACTGGTTTTTTTCCCCCTCATTGCAGTCAGTGTTTCAGCTGCTTCTTGTGAAACTTGCATTAGAAATAAAAAGTGGTCAGATGCAAACCAAACATTGTTTACAGGAGGTATCCTACTCTTCTTCACTCGGCTAATCTTTTTATGCTCCTGATGAAAATCTGTTTTCAAATTGTACATTTGTCTTCAATATCACTCCTTGATACTTCATATTTTTTGGCCAGCTTTTCAATAACTAGCTTCTTCTTGTTGCGATTTTTGTGTTCAGAACTACTGACTTCCCACAAACGTGATTCAGCATGAAAACACTCAATCATCTGCAAAATCTTCTTCATTGGCCACATCTTCATAAGCTACATTTATATGAGGAAAATAAAACAAATAAAAAACTGAAGAAACATTTCGCACAGAACAAAGAAAATAACTGGAGGCTATGTCTATCATTATGGTCCACACTACAAAATGTCGAATAATGTTGTCTAAAAATTCTCTCATATCTCCTATTTCAAATAGGAGTCGAAAGTTCTGCAATTTTGTTTCAAAAGCACACCTATAGATGAGAAATGTCTATCAGTTTTCCATATATAAAAGTCCTCTATTGTTTACAAACACTGTCTAGATAAATAAATTGCTCAACCTAGTGTGAGTATACTAGGCCTTGGGACCAAGTCTTGATAAGAATGATTCACTGAGGTTGGCACCTACTGGCAGCAGTTAGTATTTGATGGCCTGATGACACCAGCTGTGATCCTGTATGTGAGTATATCTGTTCAACGAAATGGGGTGACTGTCTCATGTGAATAATGAAATCGCTCCTCAATTCTGCAGAAACTATTAGAGACTTGCCTTTTTTCAATTCTTTGTTGAATAAACATATTTTTAATCCGTATTAGATTATTTAGGAATAATTTTGTTTGTTGTGTAATAAACACACTTCCACAGCTATAGTACTTTCTCACGTACATATCTAGCAGATTATAGGTACTTCTTATGGCGTTCCTAAAGTTGCATTGCATTAGCATGACATAGCAGACCTAATTAGACTGTGCATGATTTAGCAAAAAGCACATTACACTATTTCAGTAGCGTATTACAGTAGCCACAAAACATTCATGAAATATTATAACTTTTACTCACTCTATATTAAACAGTTCAGTAGTTTGTTTTGAAATGAGATGCTCATTTACCTGTTGATACCACCAGAAATTTTGTATAGTTTGTTTGTTCAGTGTTGTAGTCTTGTAATTCTAATATTGTATTGCTCCTAGTTATTGTTCTTGTCTCTCTAAAGCTGTAATTGTTTGCAAAAAGATAAGTATCACTAAACTATCTTCTTGCTTCATCTTGGTACAAAGGCATTTTGCTGTTAATCAGCTGCGCAATATACTTTAGTGAAACTTTGTTACTGACAAGACCTAAATTAATCATTTATTAAAATCAATAAGAAAAAAACACAGTAATGCAGTACACTGAGATTTTTCACCACATATTTTGTTCTAATGCACCTTGTGTTCTGTGGCTCAAAGAAAGAAGACAGTTGCAGTCAATTCCACGAATATAACAGTATAATACAGAGGACCCTCACACCACGAGTACCTCCCATAATGCGCAGTTTTCGTAATAAGCAAAACGAATTGCAAAAAAATGACAAACATAACATATGATTTTTTGCACAAATAACATTCAGTAATATGAACACCTTTCATTGTCGGCAATGGCATATGAACAATATCTTTAGTATGTACTGCAGTCTGTGTTTGGTGCTCTTTCTGCTACCATCTTAGTAGAACTTGTGATCACATTTTAATAACCTTCATAGAAACGTCCCTGAGGATAAAGCCACAAGAAGACGACCATAAGAGAAAGAAAGTGACCTTAGAAATGAAATGTAAAATCACTTAAAATCTCGAACGTGGTGTGAGCATTGCTGATTTAGCATGCAAAAGATTTTTAAGTGTGACAAGACAGGTCTATTCTGGAAAAATACGCCGAAGCATACATTTTTAATAGCAGAGGATAATGCATTGCCCAGTCACAAGCCAATGAAATGTCATTTCACAGTGCTATCCTGTGTGAAAGCAAGTGGCGATTTGAAAATGAAACTGCTGCTTGCTTACCATTCAGAAACTCCACGAGCGTTCCAGAAGTATAAAGTCCAGAAGAGTAGGTTAAATGTGAAGAGGAGGTCCAACGACAAGGCTTGGGCGACACATAATCTTTTTTGTGATTGGATGAATGAAGTGTTTGGTTCTTTAGTGAAAAAATATTTCCTGAATCTGCCACTTCATGTCATTCTTGTTAGGGTCAACGCTCCTGCCCATTCTCCAGGCCTACAAGACCACCTCTTTTAAGAATTTCAATTCATCAAGATCCAGTTTCTATTTCACAGCATCACTCCATAACTCCAGCCTATCGACCAGCAGAGTATTTCTAACTTTGAGAAGCTCTACTATAAAACACTCTTTGTGCACTGCTTTGAGTTTGCTGAAGCTACCATTCTCACTCTCAGAGAATTTTTGATATATCACCTCAACACAGTTGCCTGCATCAAGATGATCAAAAATGCACAGAAAGGGCTTACTGAGAGAACTCTCACTTCTGCTTGGAAAAAGCTGTGGGCAGAGTGCGTTGTCGAATGTGACTTGGAGGTACTTGAGTCAGTACCTGTAGAGCCTATAGTCAATGAGATTGTGTCTTTATTTGACCAATATCATGGGACTAGGTGTGATAACAATGGTATCGATGAAATTACCAGTAAAGAAATCACCATCGAAGAGCTTACAGATTTCCAGTAGGTTTCAAAACAGGAAGTTCTTCAGTCAAGGAAGAGGAGGCAGTAACAGCAAAGCAGCAATCTTTTGGCACAATAAGAAAAATGCTGAAAGCATAGGAATCAGTTGCATTGTACATTGAAAATCATCACCGCAATAAAGCAGTGGCTACGCATGTATCAAATTTATTTGACAATAATACTGTGTCGCATTTTTACCAAGTGTTGAAGCCTTAGCAGAAACTAATGACAGTACACAGCTTTCTAGCAAAAAAGAATTAGTTTTGTACCATGAATATTTAAGCACATAATACTGTATGTATAATTTTTTTTCGATAAATGG
Organism: Schistocerca piceifrons; assembly: GCF_021461385.2. Lineage (NCBI taxonomy): Eukaryota > Metazoa > Arthropoda > Insecta > Orthoptera > Acrididae > Schistocerca > Schistocerca piceifrons. Next base: position 107,717,059 of record NC_060139.1, read on the forward strand.
CATGAATAAGATAAAACTTTCAGTACTTTTTCTGCATGGAACACTTACCATATTTTACATTAATTTATATGGGATAAATTGTTTCACTTAATGAGTGTTTCTAAGTATGAGTAATATTCTGGAATGAATTATACTCGCTATGCGAAGTTCCACTGTAGTTTTGTTTATCAGAAAATATTGCTCATCGGAATAAATTCAGTAGTTCATTAACAGAGTAGGACTTTTTAAATTCTGGACAAATTTACATGTAATCAGTCTGAATGTCAAATATCAACGTAAAAAACCAAAGCAGCAAGACAATGCAGAAGTATATCAGAAATAACGGTGATAATATATGCGTGACTTTTTAATATTTCTTTGGATTCAAACAAATTTTATTGCCAGGGAAACCACATTGCGCACACGATATTGCTTTAGAGTAGACAATACTAACGATGTAAGCGCTAGAGAATTTAGAGTTAGCCTTTTTGTCTCAAAAAAAATTCCCATAGAGAGATACAGTGTGTATCGAGAAACATATCACAACCAGATATGACTGAAACTGAAGTGCTCAGAGCTTGTTTTATGAATGCAAATTGACCAGTGCGGTATCGCCACTTTTTGTGAACCCTGAATGCACAATGCACGTAGATCTAATATTAAAATGGGAATGAGCGTTAGAAGGACACTTTCAATCAAAGGTGAAAAATACAAAGGCGACTTTGCATTCAACGTCTGCTATTGACACTTTTTATACAATGTTGCCCATTATTAATCTGGATGGATCATTGTTACCTGTGTGAATGGACCAGAAACTTTGGTTCACCCCTGATAATACCAGCTTTATGTACAGAAAAAATTGTGAAGGGATCATCTATGTCTGGAGGAAAAAAAAAGAAAAACTGTAAGAAAGAGAGAAATAAACATCTAGCATTTTTCACACGTCAGCGTTAGAAGGACACTTTCAATCAAAGGTGAAAAATACAAAGGCGACTTTGCATTCAACGTCTGCTATTGACACTTTTTTATACAATAATGCCCATTATTAATCTGGATGGATCATTGTTACCTGTGTGAATGGACCAGAAACTTTGGTTCACCCCTGATAATACCAGCTTTACGTACAGAAAAAATTGTGAGGGGATCATCTGTGTCTGGAGGAAAAAAAACGAAAAACTGAAAGAAAGAGAGAAATAAACACCTAGCATTTTTCACACGTCAGGCTTCATTTCCGTTTTAAAGAATGTTATTATTGTCTTTGTGTGGTCTGTAATCCATACAAACGATTGGAGAAATGCAAGAAAATTCTGCTGGATTTCATTATCCCGGACAGTCCCAGTGGAATGCATGAAAGGACACTTCATGCTTCATGTGGCAAAACAGCAGACAGTAGCACAGTGGAAAAAATTCAAAGATACTATCAATATCTCCCTTCTACTTGGCACGTACATCAAAGCTGCTTCTTTAACACTGCTTGCTTTTATAAAAAATATTCATCTGAGATTATAATGAAATTAGCGTCACTTTGATATTTATCGAATGTGATGACATTTAGGATAAAACAACTGATTTCATCTTCAATGCTTTAAAATCTTATGTGTAATTTTAACTGGTACATCTGTTGTAAACAATATGGCAAACAGCCAAATCCCCATAGATAGGATATCAAATGTTACTGAAATAAACAATAAAAGTGCTACAATTATCAAACATGAGTATGTTCATGTTTATTAATTTAATACCCTCAGACTTCAAGAAGAATATAATAATTCCAATCCCAAAGAAAGCAGGTGTTGACAGATGTGAAAATTACCGAACTATCAGTTTAATAAGTCACAGCTGCAAAATACTAACACGAATTCTTTACAGACGAATGGAAAAACTAGTAGAAGCCAACCTCGGGGAAGATCAGTTTGGATTCCGTAGAAACACTGGAACACGTGAGGCAATACTGACCTTACGACTTATCTTAGAAGAAAGATTAAGGAAAGGCAAACCTACGGTTCTAGCATTTGTAGACTTAGAGAAAGCTTTTGACAATGTTGACTGGAATATTCTCTTTCAAATTCTAAAGGTGGCAGGGGTAAAATGCAGGGAGCGAAAGGCTATTTACAATTTGTACAGAAACCAGATGGCAGTTATAAGAGTTGAGGGACATGAAAGGGAAGCAGTGGTTGGGAAAGGAGTGAGACAGGGTTGTAGCCTCTCCACGATGTTGTTCAATCTGTATATTGAGCAAGCAGTAAAGGAAACAAAAGAAAAATTCGGAGTAGGTATTAAAATTCATGGAGAAGAAATAAAAACGTTGAGGTTCGCCGATGACATTGTAATTCTGTCAGAGACAGCAAAGGACTTGGAAGAGCAGTTGAATGGAATGGACAGTGTCTTGAAAGGAGGATATAAGATGAACATCAACAAAAGCAAAACAAGGATAATAGAATGTAGTCTAATTAAGTCGGGTGATGCTGAGGGAATTAGATTAGGAAATGAGGCACTTAAAGTGGTAAAGGAGTTTTGCTATTTGGGGAGCAAAATAACTGATGATGGTCGAAGTAGAGAGGATATAAAATGTAGGCTGTCAATAGAAAGGAAAGCGTTTCTGAAGAAGAGAAATTTGTTAACATCCAGTATTGATTTAAGTGTCAGGAAGTCATTTCTGAAAGTATTCGTATGGAGTTATGGAAGTGAAACATGGACGATAAATAGTTTGGACAAGAAGAGAATAGAAGCTTTCGAAATGTGGTGCTACAGAAGAATGCTGAGGATTAGATGGGTAGATCTCATAACTAATGAGGAAGTACTGAATAGGATTGGGAAGAAGGGAAGTTTGTGGCACAACTTGACCAGAAGAAGGGATTGGTTGGTAGGACATGTTCTGAGGCATCAAGGGATCACCAATTTAGTATTGGAGGGCAGCGTGGAGGGTAAAAATCGTAGAGGGAGACCAAGAGATGAATACACTAAGCAGAATCAGAAGGATGTAGGTTGCAGTAGGTACTGGGAGATGAAAAAGCTTGCACAGGATAGAGTGGCATGGAGAGCTGCATCAAACCAGTCTCAGGACTGAAGACCACAACAACAACAACAACAAATGAAATGTAGTTGTGAGAAAGAAAAATTGTATGACTGGCATTGTAGGTGAATGAGTTCATATTATTTTGAATAATCAAAAGTTAAACTCTGGTTTTTTATGTACTCATTAACAATAAGACTGATAATTTTAGTATCTTCCCTAGGGATGCTTTTGGCAACACATATGTCGATTGCAACTTATAGTGACAAATGCTAGACTTTCCACAGATTTTGATATGTATATATTGTTATAATGTAGTTTTACCTACTGCTACGAATTTAAAATCAAAAAATTGACTGCAAAAAAAAGACCAGTCCATAAACTAAGCAGATATACGTGAGAAGCGTCAAATAATAAATAGTGCGATTCTACTACGAGAAAAACGGGGAAAATGTTTAACTGCCTGATAAAACAAAATAAGAGTTTCATTCAAACATGAATGAATCGTAGCTGCTTATGAACCATGAGCTTGAGCTCAGGAAACATATTGTTATTACAGAACACATGACTCACCTTTCTTGATGTATGACCGGGTGCTTTCTCTTGGTACACAGCCACAGGTGAACTGTTAACTGTTGAGTTTTGCAGGGCTGTGTAACTGTGAATGCATCTTCGGCGAGCCTTTGAGGGGGGCAGTCAGCCTCATAGTCGGCAGGATTAGTGTTGGCACCGAGGTCCTTCTGCGAATTGGCGACAGACAACATGGGGGTGCATGTCCGGTCTGGGTTACTTCCGCTCGCCAGATAACACTAACACCTACCACTATGAAGGTGGGTGGCGATTTTGAAGCCTGACGGAAAGCCGACCAGGATGGGGAGGTAGGCGAGTCGTCACTGTCAATGAACTTTTAAGTGCTACATTATTTCTCAGTATGATAACCAGGTAATGCCGAAAGTGTACATGGTGCATTCAGCATGACTTGTTCTACATCGCTCTAGTAAGGCCTCGTGTTTCAAAATCCTCACCCCAAACTTTTGGGCAAGTCGTAATTGCCCTGACCAGGCGACAGTACAATTAAGCCAAAAGGATCTATGTTCCTTCAAAACCGCAAATCTGCTGATAAATTGTCGACTCAGCGGAGATAAAAGAATAAGGTAAAATAGATTTGATATGGCAATTACCATGGCAAAATTAATGAGACCAGTAATATTAACAACAAATCTTGTTTATAGGTGTATGTGATAATTGTTATTAAATAGATCTAATATGACTTTCTGGGTAAGGTAATATTTTGCAACTGTTGCCATAAGCTAATATAACAAGTAAATAATATTTACTTACCGTGAATATAGAGTATATGTTTACTTGCCCAATTAAACAAGAAATATGACAACTGGATCTGACCAAAGTCACACTTTATGTATTTACAGGAAGATGAAGATGTCAAAACTGGTTTGCAAGGTTACGTGCTATCGTGCCCTGATAAAAAAGTTCATGGAGTAAGGAGACTCAGCTTGAGTAATATGTATTAGCTGAGCACTGCCAAAAAATCAAGAATAAATTAGTGGTAGTAGAAGTAGTATGTAGAAAAATTTCATCTAAAAAGATAATACCGGCCGCGGCGCACATTCTGTTTCGAGCAGACTGCACATCTATGGCATAGTCTGCATTTCTTGGACTGGTCACTTGGAGTGACATGAGGAAAGTGCTTCCCAGTAAAACGAAGAGGATTCTCGTCATCAGAGCGTCTTCCTTCACTATCTCTTCTCTGTTCTGTAGCAAATTTTTCCACAATTTCTCGTACCAGACTGGCCGCAGCGCAGCGTTATTTTTTCAGAGGGCGGCGCGGCGCTCCGTCACGTCGTCGTCGGCGGCCTTTGTAATTTGCATTCCCCTTGCTCTTGCGCCACTGGCAGGGGCCACTCCTGTCAACCCCTACGTACACTCCTGGTACTAACAGTTCTTTCTGTTTTGACATACTGCGTGAGGCTACACAGTGATAAGACACTACACAAATATTTGGGAAGAGAGTGGTTTGTTAGTTTGTTTCATGTTCCATGAATCATTTGGCATGACCGACTGTATGATGTGGAATGACTTATTACACATTCACATCGCAAATTAATTTGTACATATGGTTACATTCTGAAGATTTCTAAGTTTTTTCCAAGAACTTCACACAATTGTCAGATAAGAATATATCCTGCTTTTTTCTCAGGTGCTCACATTTCTCTATTCTTGACACCTATATATAAGTTGTAATAGGGTGTTTAGCAACAGGTTGATGAATGCTGCATTCAAGAAGTTCTTCATCTGCATGTATTTCCTTGGACCCATAAATTTTGTTATTATTATTTCTTTTTGATCTTCTGAATAATTTTTGACATCCAAATTTTGATAATTGTGATACATAAAGAAACTATATTGTGATACAGTACAAATCGTATAGTGTATTGATGGTACATGACATGACATGATGTGATGAAAACTTACACTAATCTCAGACTAAGAATATTTGATATAGGAACATAATTGATTAGTTTTGTAGCATCCTGGGGTGAGGACACTATGGTGGAAAGTATAGAGGCAGCACGTTGGGATCAGGCCACGGCTGACAGGTGACCACCCAAGAGATATTGCTACACTGTCTTGGAGGTTAGATGCCTGTCTGATGTCTGATGACATTATTAAAACAACATTACAGCTTTAAACAATTATTGTACACAAAATACAACAGTTGATGCTTTGACATACAGGCAGCCAGTGGGGGCACAGCTGGTGCTAGCATACTGAGGTGGAATGCACTAGTCAGCACTCAGCACACAGTTGGTGGCATATCAGATCAGCAGCCATGACTTCATGAGGTGAGTCACCTCGCCTGCATTAGTGCTCAGCCAAGTCTGTGCAAAGCGAGGTTGCTGGGACCCTACGGAAAACGATGGCCACCGTAACTTCCTCACAGACTGCACACTGGAAAGCATTACCAGCTCTGTTTGAAGTACATTTCAAGCCATGCAGGGAAGTGCTGTGGCCCCTGTCGAAAGAGAGAGCCTGTCAAAAGTCAGAGCCTGCCACAGAAACGGTGGTTAGCAGCAGCAGTGGCTGGTCTGCATGATGACAGATGATGATCTGCCCCCAAGCCCTGCTGGTTGGGCCACCAGAAGACCTCTCAGATGGTGAGAGCCACAGCTCCATCACAGCTCCCCTTAGTAGCTGGTTAGTTGGCACTGCAGCTCACAAAGACTCAGTCCCTCCAGACATGACTCAAGCTCGAAGGTGACTAGATGAGTAGAGGGTCAACCAACATATGGCTCCCCTCTTGACTGGATGGCTGAAAACTGAATAGAACTCACTAAGAACAGATGTAGTTCTTGTACAGGATGAGCTCGTGTGTTCTGTGCTCTGGTACAGGGCAGCAGTGACATCGTACATTCTGTTTTTCAATTTGGTCAGCTACCTTGGACACTTCAGGATTTCATAACTTTGTCTTTCAGACTCTCTTTCAGCTAGGTCAGTAAACTGAACTGCTGCACTTGCATCTGACTTAAGCCTTCTTGCAACAGTTTGTGTAGTCACCATTATGACAATATCCTTCCATTGCTATGATCCCATTTTTCTACATTTCTTCCTCCAGCACTGAGGCAATTTATGGAGCTGGAACAACATCTATGTTCATTGCTGCTCCATCAGCAGTCCTTTCTCAGTGGTCTTCCACCTGCCTATTGACTCATGTTACTCGGTGTCTGGTGTTGCAAGGGAAGAAATTTGAAATTTTTCTGGCTGCACGAAATATACAACTCTGCTGTGCAATATTCCCCCAGTCTTTAAGAAATCCACCTTTGATTTCTCTGAGATAACACAAACAGTTTTGACACACATACACAGAATATGATTATACAATGCTCAGTCCGTCCAGTTCGAATCACAGGGTTCGTCAGTAGGCTCTTGACGGTAAAATCTTATTTTCTTAAACCTCAGTCCATTGTATCTGAGTCATCAGTCTTCTGATTGGTTTGATGCAGGCAACCACGAATTTCTAACCTGTGCCAACCTTTTCATCTGAGAGTATCAATTGCAACCTACATCCTCAACTATTTGTTTCACATATTCCAGTCTCTGTCTTCCTCTACAATTTTTATCTTCAGCAGCTTCCGCTAATTCCATAGAAGTTAACCTTAGATGTCTTAACAAATTACTCGTCATTCTGCCCCTTCTTCTTGCCTGTGTTTTCCATATATTCCTCCTCATTCATTACCTTATCCGTTCACCTAATATTCAACATTCTTATGTAGTACCAAGGCTCAAATGCTTCAAGTCTCTTCTGTTCAGGTTTTCTCACAGTCTATGCTTCACTACCATACAATAGCGTGCTCCAAAAGTACATTCTCAGAAATTACTTCCACAAATTAAGGACTATGTTTCATGTTAGTATACTTTTCTTGGCCGGGATGCGCTTTTTGTCAATGCTAATCTGCTTTTTATGTCCTCCTCGCTCTGTCCATCTTCGATTATTTTGCTGCATAGATAGCAGAATTCCTTAACTTCATCTATTTCGTGATCACCAATGCTGATGTTAAGTTCCTCTCTGTTCTCATTTCTGCTACTTCTTATTACTTTCGTCTTTCTTCGATTTACTCTCAATCCATACTCTGTACTCATTAGAGTGTTCATTCCATTTAACAAACCCTGTAGTTCATCGCTTTAACTGATGATAGCAATTTCATCAGCGAATCTTATGATTGATATCCTTACACCCTGAATTTTAATCTAAATCTTGAACCTTCCCTATATTCTCGTCATTGCTTCTTCGATGTACAGATTGAATAATCCTTTTTAATCTGAGCTTTTTATTCTTGGAGTCCCATTCTTATTGTTCGCCTTGATTCTTGTCTTATTTTATAACACCTGTCTTTCCCTATAGCTTACACTACTTTTCTCAGAATTTACATTGTCGAACGCTTTTCCAGATCGATAGATATTATGAACATGTCTTGATTTTTCTTTAGTCTTGCGTGCAGACTGCTTCTCTAGTGTCTTTATCTTTCCTAAAGCCAAACTGATCTATGTCTAACAGGTCCTCAAATTTGTCTTCAAATTCTCCTGTATGTTATTCTTGTCAGAAACGTGGATGCATGACCTGTTAAGCTGACTGTGGGGTAATTCTCCCACTTGTCTGCTGTTGTAATCTTGGGAACTGTGTGGTTGATGTTTTTTCGAGAGTCTGATAGTGTATCGCCAGTCTCATATTGAAACGTCTGCTTAGAAAAATTATGAATGACTGTGCTTGAAAAACTCTTACGTTATTTGAATTTCAAACAGCTGAGCAAAACTGGACGTACTCAGACAGCTCTCTCTTTACTTACTCTGATCATCACTAAACTGACCCACAATATTTCTTAGCGCAACGCAATCTGACTTTCAATAATCCCTAGAAAAGAATGGCCCTGACTAACAATAACCTATACCTTTCATGAATCACTTACCTCGCAAAAATCTTCGTTACTCGAACTACTGCAATACAGCGTGAGCCAATACTGCCAGCTAAATAAAATATTCTAACTACTGAAGGCGCTAACTACTGATAGACACAGTTAGCAAATGAAAGATTTTCATAGAGAACAAACAATGTATTTACCTTAATAGTGTTCAAAAGTCATGACATCCAGTCTTACAACCACTGCTGGCGGCTCACCTCCAACTGCACAACGCTACACACCGTTCACATCCAACTGCCAAACACTACAATAGCGAATATTTCAACAATGCCAACCAGCCACAGACTGCACACAGCACAGTCAGTGATTTTCATACAGAGTGTTGTGGCGTAGCAAGACAGCCACGCCACGGAAGTAGCCGAAAGGCACGCGTTTAGTTCACGCAGGCAAGAGAGAGGTCTGTAACAGGATACGTAATGAATGCTATTAAGAAAAGTACGTAGCTTCTGGAATACTTAACTTTAATCCATCCTTGGTACATCGCTATTGACGATATAAGTGAGACTCCATAGATACATGCAATGTTACTAATGGCGCCTTGCTAGGTCGTAGCCATTGACTTAGCTGAAGGCTATTCTAACTATCTGCTCGGCAAAGGAGCGAGGCTTCGTCAGTGTAGTCGCTAGCAAAGTCGTCCGTACAACTGGGGCGAGTGCTAGTCCGTATCTCGAGACCTGCCTTGTGGTGGCGCTCGGTCTGCGATCACACAGTGGCGACACGCGGGTCCGAAATGTACTAATGGACCGCGGCCGATTTAAAGCTACCACCTAGCAAGTGTGGAGTCTGGCGGTGACACCACACAGAGCACTAGAGGCGTTACCAACATAAAAACCTAAACAGCCTACTTACAATATGTTCTAAACAACAACGTGAATAGTCGTTTTGTTGCCACTTTTCCGAATGGTTTTAGAAATTCCGAATGTTATTTAACCCTTCTGCCTTATTTGATCTTATTTTTTCCAAAATTCTTTTAAATTCTGATCTAATACTCGATCCCCTCTCTCTTCTCTGTCGAATCCTGTGTCTTCTACCATCAAGTCATTAGAGAAGTCCTTCTCCTTCTTCAGTGGCCTTCAATGTGCTCTTTCCACCCACCCGCTCTCTCATTTGCATTTGACAGTGGAATTCCCATTGCACTCTTAGTGTTACCACCCTTCTTTTGCCTTTTCTATTTGACGAGTCAGTCTCTCCGACAATCGTTTGTTTTTCGATTTCTTCACCTTTCTGATGCAGCCATTTCGCCTCAGCTTCCATGCACTTCCTATTTATTTCGTTCATAAATGACTTGTATCTCTGTATTCCTGAATTTTCCTGCGCTTTTTATACTTCCTTTTTTCGCCGATCATCTGGAGTCTTTTTTCTGTTACAGTGGTTTCTTCGCAGTTACCTTTCTTGTACCTACGTCTTTCTTTCCAACTTCTGTAATTGCCGTTTTTAGAGATTTTCATTCCTCTTCAATTGAGCTACCTACTGAGCCATTAAATACCACAGTATCTATAGCCTCAGAGAACTTCAAGGATATATCTTCGTTCCTTAGTACTTCCACATCCCACTACTCCGTGGATTGATTCTTCCTGCTTAGTCTCTCCGGCTTCACACTACATTTCACAACACTATATTGTAATTTGAGACTAGTCTGCTCCTGGGTACACCTTACAATCCAATATCTGACATCTGAATCTCTGCCTGACCCTGACGTGATCTAATTAGAATCTTCCTGTATCTCCTAGCCTTTTACGAGTATACCTCCATCCTCTTGTGATTCTCGAACAGAGTATTCGCTATTATGTTCTGCTATCTATGGCAGAACTAAATTGTTATTTCTCCTTTCTCGCTGGTACTACCAAGCCCACTTCTTCTACTGCCCCTCTCCCTACAACCACATTCATGAGTATTAGTTTTTCATTTCCCTTTACATACTGAATTACCTGTTCAATATCCACATATACATTCTCTCTCCCTTCATCTTCTGCTTGTGATGTTGCTGGTGTTGGTTTGCTGTCGATTCTGATGAAAACTGTCCTGTCACTGAACTGTTCACAGTGACTCACTCTCTGCCCTACCTTCCTATTCATAATGAATCCTATTCCCGTTATACCATTTTCTGCTGCTGCTGATATTACCCTATACTCGTCTGACCAGAAATCCTTGTCTTCTTTCTATTTCACGTCACTGACTGCCGTTACGTCTAGGTTGAGCCTCTGCATCCCCCTTTTCATATTTTCTGGCTTCCCTATCACATTCAAACTTATGACATTCCGCGCCCTTCGTTTGTTATTCAGTTATTTGTCGCAGTCACATCCCCATTGACCGTCCCTTACAGGAGATCCGAATGGGTGACCAGTCCGGAATTTTTTGCCAATGGAGAGATCATCATGACACTTTTTCAATTACAGACAACATGTCCTGTGGATAAACATTGTGTGTCTTTAATTCAATTGTTTCCATAGTCTTCTGCATCCTCATGCCGTTGATCATTGCTGATTCTTCCGCCTTTTAGGGGCAGTTTCCCACTCCAAGGGCAAGAGAGTGTCGTGAACCTCTGTCCACTTCTCCGCAATCTTTGACAAAGCCGTTGGCGGAACGAGGCGGATGTCTTCGGCTCTCATTGCTGATGATTTTTATTCAAAATTTAAGCAGATGTGAGGCTCGATCCCGGGACGGAGAATGTTGTGATTACTAGTCAAACACACTATCCCTAGAGCACGAACAGAAATACAATCGTTTTTCCTGTATCACTCGTAATCATACTATAATTTACAATCTCGCGTAATCTTAATCATTTAACAGTTAATTCATTTATCTAATTGTTTCGTAACTATACTTATTCTAGAATGGGATTTTCACTCTGCAGCGGAGTGTGCGCTGATATGGAACTTCCTGGCAGATTAAAACTGTGTGCGGTCCGAGACTCCGAGAAAGGCAAAGGTCCCGAGTTGGAGTCTCGGTCAGGCATACAGTTTTAATCTGCCAGGAAGTAAACTTATTCTGTTAATAAACCATTCTACTTGTATTTGATGGACAGGCGATTCATGAGAGGATACAGTCTTTCGCTTACAACAGATGTAGGCAACACAAAGCCCAACCAGTACAATCACAGCGCTAGAGGTTGTGGCAGTTGTGAAAACAGTCTGGCGCTGATCTCGCAATACTGTTGTATGTGTTGAAGCGTTTGCTCCGCAGTGATTTGTTCCTTTTACGATGTTATGAATAGGTCTACGGAGAGTGGGAGGTTTAAAGACTCGTTGTGGAAGGCTAGGTTCTAGGTTGACAACACATCTACAGGCTTCTCCGCCCAGTATATCACTGGTTGAGTCAGATTTACGACAGCTGTTCCAGTGACTTCAGCTGAGAGACGGATTGTAGTACCCGTTGTCACAGGTGATATCATTAATGAATATCCCACTACATCGTAACTCAATCCTTGTCACATTTCTTGATTTTCCTTGCTTATAACTATAGATCCCACGGTGAATCGGATTCATTTCCTAGCCCGAGTATCGATAAGCAGAACGCTTCAGAGATACTCGGGCTCCAGCCTAAGTACTTGAGATGGCGCCACTCTCTGACCGATTGTTTACCGCTACGTACTGCAGCCTGGCTGTTGCTAACCAGTCTCTCGTCGATCACTGAAGCCTTTAGTTACGCGCCATTGAACAGCAGAGTTTCGACTGTGCCAGATTTACGTTTGTAGTTTGGATTGCTCCCTGACCTTTGCTATATGCGACAACTTTCCGACCCTCTGGGCTTGATTCGGTTATTCGTCCACTACGTGATCTCCACTATCATTTACCTCCAGAAACGCCTGTTTCGTTGCACTGTTACCTACGTTACCACCAGCGCGAGTTATCATAAACTGTGTTCCACCCACCAGCAACAGCAGAGACAGCTCCTGCAAAACCAACAATAGTTGGCGGCTGCGACTTGTTCGCATCCCCCTCCACCATTTGCTTGTTCCGACGAGACAAACTAGAGTTGTGGGGTCCATTTACCGCGTTCTTTTGTTCTTCACTGCAGGAAAATTCAAATAACGGACCTCAGTCGTCAGGGTGCGCTCTTACTCTCTCCTAGCTGTAAACTGTACGAAGTGGTGCGAAAATTACGCCCGCTCTCGGATCTTAGTAGCTCGACTTTTCCTGACATTTATGTTTTTCTGACTGACTATTACGGTCAACAGACTCACGTCGCTGTAGCCAGACTCAAGTTTAATCAGTATGTTAACCCTCTCGCGGGTGCTAGGACCGAGTGTTCTGTCTGCTCGACCGGCTATAAGGGACGAAGATATTCTACGCCTCGCTGTAGGCTTCGCCCTCTGTAGGCCAGTCGCACTTTCCAGTGCGTGTAGAACCACTCTGCAATAACAATTATTATAAAATCAGTATCACTCTATACAGTCACAGAGATTGCTGTTTTTGGTAAAAACGAAACAGAACTTCAAAACTGAGACCTGGTTTCTCAGGATGGGGCAGAATAAGATTACGATTGTGGATGGAGCCATATTAGTAACTCTCGGTTGCACAACAAATACGTAAACTTTATTTAAAGAAATTAAAAATTTAAAACAATCTCTTAAAAAATCACAATTGACTGTATGACGCCTGAAGATCTTATCACAAAAAAAAAATTCCACAATTTTAGCGTCGAAGGCCACCAACAATAACCTCAAACAACAAACAGCTAAAGGCCTGAATTAGAAGTCAGGGAAACAATTCCAAATAGCACACATCTCAACAAATACCTTGCTTTTTAAACAAGTTTGCTTTAGAAAAAACTTATTGTAACATAGCTGAGGGCCTTATTATGAAAGAAGTGGAATTATTGCTCGTCGGAAGGCCACACACAACTTCAAATCACAAACGGCTGACGGCCTGAATTAGAAGTCAGAAGAACAATTCCAAATAGCACCTTTAAAATAAATACCTTGCTTTTAGAACACGTTTGCCGAAAAAAACTTACGGTAACACGGCTGAAGGCCTTATCAACAAAGAAGTGAAATTATTGCTCGGCTGAAGGCCACATCAACAATAATTAGAAAATTACAAAAAATGTTCAAAGATGTGTGAAATCTTATGGGACTTAACTGCTAAGGTCATCAGTCCCTAAGCTTACACACAACTTAACCTAAATTATCCTAAGGACAAACACACACACCCATTCCCGAGAGAGGACTCGAACCTCCGCCGGCACCAGCCGAGAAAATTACAAATATCCTTAAAACAAACATCACAATCTAAGGAATCAGGACAAGCGGTTCTCAGCAAGTGTTCCAAGGGTCAGCCTGGGAAGGTAACTCAAACATAAGGTATGGTGAGACAGGCAGCTAAGAGTTGTACTCACGTAACAGGATGGCAACTCAAACTAGGGGCAACTTATTTTAAGCACCGACCGAACGACTAACCAACTGCTGCACCCCAGGCTCAGCGGTCCTGGGAGCAACAACCAGCCGACCTAAGACGATATCTCAGAATGGTCGAGGTTGCATTAGCAGTTAACTCTTCACTCAACGTAAACGTCCAGGGTTCGGTGTGCAACAAAGTCGTCGCTCTCGCAGCTACCTCTCCCCGATCCGGCAGTGGCAGCACGCCGCCAGCATCACTGGCTTGCCCTGGCGCTTCACGGACCTGCTCGCTGCGCCAGCCGCGGTGGCCGAGCGGTACTAGGCGCTACAGTCTGGAACCGCGCGACCGCTACGGTCGCAGGTTCGAATCCTGCCTCGGGCATGGATGTGTGTGATGTCCTTAGGTTAGTTAGGTTTAAGTAGTTCTAAGTTCTAGGGGACTGATAACCTTAGAAGTTAAGTCCCATAGTGCTCAGAGCCATTTGAACCAACCTGCTCGCTGCTGCGCCCCCAACCAAGCTGTTGTCCGTTCACAACCCCTCACCAAGTCCAGTACACAGACAGCATTAAAATTACTGCTCATTCAAAACCAGAAGATACACACGGATCCGGGAAAACAGTTCCACCAACAACTCACAATACTAAAACCAGTCACTGTGAAACAACACGGACGAATTATAACTTGGCACAAACACAGAGAAGCCAGAAGCAGTGGGATGCCAAATGCACGTCGTCCGCTGCGGTGACCGACCGAACACCAACCAACGGTCATCCCCACTCAAGTCAGGCACAGTAAAGATCCCAGTGTAAATCGTCGACTGACAACTTATTGCCATGAGGTCACTTCGACAGGCAGACATATACACACAAGCGAAGGTTGCACTACTCGAATATCACGTTCCATTCAACTAAAACTCGCTGAATCCGGTCCTTGACTAGGACTCTCGCGACCACATCCAGCCGTCGGGCAGTGCATGTGTGTCGCCAGCGGTTGGGCGAGTGCTGGCTGTCCGGACCTCACTGCTGCTCCGTCCCAACTCCACTCTCTCGACACACGACGACCCGGAAATCCAAAGATGGTACTGCAGTACGTGCCATCGATAAGCGCTGCTGCTGCCACTCACGGACAGACGAGGCGAGAAAACGTAGTGGCGCCAGTGAACACACTAAGAAAACTAGAGACCACTGACCGATGACCTCGCTGTCTGGTCTCCTTCCCCAAACCAACCAACCAACCTAGAGACCACTATCGCTGTTACAAGATGCCAAGCTATGAAGGCATCACGCGAGCTGCACACGGCCCAAAAACTATTCCAGGGTCTGTGTAACTTGAGATTTACACTAGAAATATACGTGCCTGTAACCTATAAAAACCCATTAATATCGGATCAATATCTTTCAAGGTGTAAAGTTTTAAAGTGACCAGCACCCAGTGAAGACGCCGAAAACTCGGACTGTCTTCTGGTCTGCCTGGCAGCGAGTGTTGCTGACAAACCCCACGTATCTGCTGCACTGGTCTCCCTTCGTGACATCTGTTACACAAGGTGTTACAGAAAGGTACGGCCAGACTTTCAGGAAACACTCCTCACACACAAATAAAGAAAAGATGTTATGTGGACATGTGTCCGGAAACGCTTAATTTCCATGTTAGAGCTCATTTTAGTTTCGTCCACCAACGCTCAATGGAGCACGTTATCATGATTCCGTACGGGATACTCTACCTGCGCTGCTAGAATATGTGCCTTTACAAGTACGACACAACATGTGGTTCATGCACGATGGAGCTCCTGCACATTTCAGTCGAAGTGTTCGTACGCTTCTCAACAACAGATTCGGTGACCGATGGATTAGTAGAGGCGGACCAATTCCATGGCCTCCACGCTCTCCTGACCTCGACCCTCTTGACTTTCATTTATGGGGGCATTTGAAAGCTCTTGTCTACGCAACCCCGGTACCAAATGTAGAGACTCTTCGTGCTCGTATTGTGGACGGCTGGGATACAATACGCCATTCTCCAGGGCTGCATCAGCGCATCAGGGATTTCATGCGACGGAGGGTGGATGCATTTATCCTCGCTAACGGAGGACATTTTGAACATTTCCTGTAACAAAGTGTTTGAAGTCACGCTGGTACGTTCTGTTGCTGTGTGTTTCCATTCCATGATTAATGTGATTTGAAGAGAAGTAATAAAATGAGCTCTAACATGGAAAGTAAGCGTTTCCGGACACATGTCCACATAACATATTTTCTTTCTTTGTGTGTGAGGAATGTTTCCTGAAAGTACCTTTTTGTAACACACTGTATAAGTTCATTAGTATAATTCGTACGCTTTGGATTGTATATGTTTGTGTCATTTCCCTTGTGTCCGCCCCGGTAGCTGAGTGGTCAGCGTGACAGACTGTCAATCCTAAGGGCACGGGTTCGATTCACGGCTGGGTCGGAAATTTTCTCCGCTCATGGACTGGCTGTTGTGTTGTCCTAATCATTATCATTTCAGCCCCATCGACACGCAGGTCGCCGAAGTGGCGTCAAATCGAAAGACCTGCACCAGGCGAACGGTCTACCCGACGGGAGGCCCTAGCCACACGACATTTCCATTGCCCTTGTGTACGTTAGGAAATAAAATTATGCGTATTAGATCGACTCGCAAGTAGAAAGGAACCAGGAGCAGATGAAAGCTGTAACGCTTTCTGACATTACAAAGAAAAGCAATTAGTAGTGGCGTTGGCAGGAATGTTCGAATACGGACAACAGCGATTCTCCATTCTTTTGTGCATGTTTATCTGGTCCCGCACCTAGCCGTCAGGCTTCCTTGCCCACCGGACGTAAATTAATGTCCGTACCATCTGGTCGTCCAATCTGCCGGGCGTACATGTATGTCCATGGACGTCTGGGCGCTCTACCTGGTGGTCATGCATGTATACCCGAAGCCACGAAAGGGGTAAGCAAAGCAATCAATCCTACGCAGTGTGGGCTCCTGATTTGCAAGATTGGCACGAAAGTATAATTTTTCCTGTAAACTCCTTAATCTATGATGTTATTTGCCTTACTCCTAACCGAGAAATTAGTGCGAGGGCTTTAAAGGTGCCCGATCCCACCTTCAGACATCTGTCAGAAACTGACAGAGCTCACGGAGTAACTGTGCAGCACAAGCTGTTTGACGATTCGTCTGGTTCGACGATCCTAGTACTGTTTGGCGCCATTGTGCTGTATGATCAACTGATGACTTCCAATCAACGTCACCATCCGATTTACTGAGCATCCGTTTGTCCGATAGTCTCGCGACACGAGATTCAGCAGATAGTATAGTACGAGGGTAATCCCAAAAGTAAGGTCTCCTATTTTTTTTATAAGTATAGAACTCTGTTTTTGCGGCAGTCGGCCACACTGTTATGAAGAGTGCTTCACGCGCTATGCGTAAACATGCGCACGCCGCGCTGAGGCGCTCAGTCTTGGCTTGGCAGCCGTTGAGAATGGAGCTTCCGTTGGATGTTACCGCCAAGTGCGAATTGAGCGCAGTTATTCGGTTTTTGAACGCAAAGGACACTGCACCGATTGAAATCCATCGCCAATTGACAGAAGTGTATGGTGAGTCGTGCATGGATGTCAAAAATGTTCGTAAGTGGTGCAGAGAGTTTGCAGCTCGTCGGACCGAAATTCACGACGAACATAAGAGCGGGAGACCGTCTATTTCTGAGGAGACAGTGTTGAAGGTTGAGCAAAGCATGCATGAAGATCGGCGGATCACCCTGGATGATCTCTGCACGTTGGTTCCTGAGGTTACCGGAAGCACCGCTCACAGAATTTTATCGGAAACATTGAACTACTGGAAGGTGTGCGCAAGATGGGTGCCACGCATGCTAACTGAGGACCACATGCGGCAACGAGTTGATGCTTCCCGCGCATTTCTTCACCACCTTGCAGCCGAACAGGACAACTTTCTGGACTCAGTTGTCACGGGTGACGAAACCTGGGTGTACCACTTTGCACCTGAGACCAAGCCACAATCACGCCAGTGGCGGCATCCTTCTTCGCCAAAACCGCGGAAATTCAAACAAACACAGCCTGCCGGTAAAGTCATGACAACCGTTTTTTAATATCGGAAAGGGATATTGGTGGTCGACTTTATGTCCACTGGGACCACAATTACCGCTGACAGGTACTGTGAGACTCTGAAAAAACTCAAACGGGCAATTCAGAACCGGAGAAGAGGAATGTTGAGCAAGGGCGTACACATTCTCCATGACAACGCTCGCCCACACATCGCTCGGCAAACCGTTGCTCTCCTGCAACAGTTTCAGTGGAACACAATCACCCACCCACCCTATAGTGCTGATTTGGCGCCCAGTGACTATCACCTTTTCCCTAGGTTAAAAGAACATTTGGCCGGCAAGCGATTCAGCTCCGACGACGAGGTGAAAGAAGAAATTCATAACTTTCTGAACAGCTTGGTGGCGAGCTGGTATGACATGGGTATACAAAAACTGCCACAACATCTACAAAAATGCATACATACAGAAATGGTGATTATGTCGAAAAATAGCTAAATGTACAAGCTGTAAATTGATGTAAACTGTAGTGTCGGTAGCTGGGCCGACACCGTGAAGTTGATGGCTGAAAATGAAGGCTAGACTAACGCTGTAGCCGATAGTGCACGCAAGGCTAAAGCAGACGGGCGTGAAGTCTGGAACATGAGAACTTATAAATAAATAAGAAGAAAAGTATGTAGATGCTTAGTACTTATCTTTTATTGAGGCCTTGGAATACATCTCTCTTGAATACTTGTAAGCTATAGGCACTGATACAACTGGCGCCTTGCTAGTTCGTTGCCATTAACTTAGCTGATGGCTATTCTGTCTCTCGGCTAATGAGAGAGAAAGGCTTCGTACAACTGGGCGGTAGCTAGGTTCGCGTACAACTGGGCGGTAGCTAGGTTCTCGTACAACTGGGCGATAGCTAGGTTCGCGTACAACTGGGGTCGAGTGCTCTCTCGTATCACGAGACCTGCCTTGGTGGTGGCGCTAGGTCTGCGATCACAGTGGCGACACGCGGGTCCGACATGTACTACATGGACCGCGGCCGATTTAAGCTACCACCTAGCAAGTGTGGTGTCTGGCGGTGACACTACATTCCTCCCCCGCAAATCGGCGAACGGTCGTGAGATAAGGCTTCCGCCCGCCGTGGGGAGGACCACATGTTGACGTATGCGATGAGGTGGGGAGCCTAACAACAGGCGAGGCTGTGCCACCCGCACCCGGCCATCCGGTCCGAGGGGAGCTAGGAAACGCCTGCAAAACTAGTCCAGGGTGCACGTCAACATGCGGTGTATGCGCCCGTAAAGAGACAGGAGGTACCGAAGGGTCGACCTCCATTGCGTCGGGGTAGCCGACGCGCGATGACGTCATGTGGTCCGGAGCGGGCTGGAGTTCCATGGCGGAGGACAGCTGGTCACGGGAAGCGATCGGCGGCGCGTGACCCTGGGAGGCGTTTGGCGGCTGCAGCGAAGCGTCTAATGCGGGCGACGCCGGCGGGAGAACAGGCGGCGGCGGCGGCGGCTGCTGCTGCTGCGGCGGCGCGTCGCCATGGGGCAAAATGGAAGGCATCGTCGGTAACACCTGGGGATGAGGCGAGCCAGTAGATGGGTCCCCAGGGCGCTGACCGGACGGCACCGTCGCTGAAAGCAGACGGGGAGCGGCAGAACCCGAGCGACGACAGAGGCGCAGCTGATTGAGATGCCGACGCACCTCACCAGAGGCCCCCAAAACCAAATACATCGCGCGGCCGAGGCAGCGAAGAATGCGCCCTGCGAGCCAACGCCGTGAACCTCGATAGTTGCGATAAAATACAACGTCGCCTGGAGCAAAAGCAGGAGTCTGCCGCTGCACAGGAACCTGATGCGGCGGATGCAGCAAAGACATCAAGGTGCGATGAGGACGACCGTGGAGCAACTCAGCCGGCGAGCGACCATCTCGGGGCTGAGAGCGATACGAAGACAAAAAAAGCAACAATGCGTCCTCCCGAGAATGCGACTCTTTCAATTTCAACATCTGTGACTTGAAAGTCCTGACCAATCGTTCAGCGGCACCGTTGGACTGAGGCGAAAACGGCGCGGATGTCAGATGTTGAATACCATTGGCCTGGCAGAATGACTGAAATTCTGCGGACATGAATTGTGGGCCATTGTCGGAAACAATAGTCTGCGGAAGACCTTCAATGCAAAAGATAGCAGACAACGCTTGGATGGTGGCGGAGGACGTCGTGGAAGACATCCGGACAACAAAAGGAAAATTACTGAAGGCGTCGACCAGAACCAACCATCGAGCATTCCAGAATGGACCAGCAAAATCAATGTGCAAGCGTTGCCAAGGGGAAGTGGCTTTTGGCCACTCAAAGACTTTCCGCGGCGGTGCGGATTGTTGTTCGGCACACGCCGGGCACGAAGAACACATATTCGTAATCGCAGCATCGATTCCGAACCAAGTACAGTGCTGACGAGCAAGTTGTTTCGTTCGCACTATACCCCAATGTCCTTGGTGAAGAAGCCGTAAAACAGAGGACTGTAACGAACGTGGGACCACGACTCTGGACTGATCATTATCAGAACGCAACAACAAAACACCACGTCGAACAAAAAGTCTCTCCTTGTGAGCAAAAAATCGGCGAACCAACGGATCCTCGATCCGAGACTTTGACAAAGGCCATTGCGTAGCAACAAAACGTAAAACAGTAGCAAGGACAGGGTCAGCAGCTGTGGCTGTAGCGACACGACGAAAATCAATCGGAAACGATTCGACCACTTCATCGGTTTCCGAATCAATGAACATGCAAGCAAGTTCGGAAGAATCGAATGCTTTATCCTCAGCAACAGGCAAACGGGACAACGCATCGGCGTTTCCGTGCTTAGCAGTGGACCGATACAAGATATCGTAGCGGTACTGCGAGAGGAAAATAGACCAGCGAATGAATTTCTGCGCTGTACGTGGAGGTACAGGCTTGGTCGGATGAAAAAGCGATGTCAAAGGTTTGTGGTCTGTGATGATGGTAAAGTGACGACCATACAAGAAATCATGGAACTTAGTAACACCAAACACGAGAGCCAAAGCTTCTTTCTCTATCTGTGAATAATTTCTTTGCGCAGACGAGAGCAATTTGGACGCAAAGGCAATAGGGCGATCATGGGAGCCAACTTTGTGCGCAAGCACAGCACCGATCCCGAAATCCGATGCATCTACCATCAACAAAAGGGGTTTCTGGGGATCGAATGGCGTAAGGCAAGTATTAGAAAGCAACGCCGATTTCAACTGGCGAAAGGCGCGTTCACATTCCGTCGTCCAGACGAACGGAACACCTTTACGGCGTAAGCGATGAAGCGGAGCTGAAATGGAAGAGGCATTGCGCACATATTTATGGTAATAATTAATTTTACCCAACACAATCTGTAGCTGTTTCATATTTTGAGGGGAAGGCAATTCTTGTATGGCACGGAGGTGCTCTGGACTCTGA
Source organism: Schistocerca piceifrons (assembly GCF_021461385.2). NCBI lineage: Eukaryota > Metazoa > Arthropoda > Insecta > Orthoptera > Acrididae > Schistocerca > Schistocerca piceifrons. Next base: position 107,738,387 of record NC_060139.1, read on the forward strand.
TGTATGCCTTGGGCATTAATGACATGTCCCAGGTATGGTAAGTCACGAGCAAAAAACACACATTTGTCCTTCCTCAAGCGAAGACCATTTTGTCGCAAAACCTGAAATAATGTTCGTAAATTCGCAAGATGATCTTCTTCTGTCTGTCCGGAGATCACTATATCGTCCAGATAGTTTGCTGCAGTAGGGACCGACGCACAAATAGTTTGTAAATATTGCTGAAACAAGGCAGGGGCGGATGCACACCCGAAAGGCAGTCTTTTGAAGCGGTACAATCCAAGATGCGTGTTAACCACCAATACGCGCTGGGATTCGTCGTCCACCGGTATTTGCAAGTACGCATCGGCTAGGTCCAACTTTGAAAAATATTTTCCCGGGCACAGTTTAGCAAAAAGATCTTCCGGGCGGGGCAAAGGAAAAGTAGCAGTCACTAGCTGTGGATTCACTGTGGCCTTGAAGTCCACGCAAAGTCTCAATTTTCCGGAAGGTTTTGGCAAAATGACTAAGGGTGAGGCCCAGAGAGAAGCTTGCACACGTTCAATTACACCCTGTGATTCGAGATCGTGTAACGTTCTGGCGACCTCATCACGCAATGCGTGGGGAACATTGCGCGCTCTGAAAAATTTCGGTTGCGCGTTGACCTTCAGTTCCAAATGTGCTTCATAGTTTTTAGCGCAACCTAAGCCCGGTGCAAAAACGTCTGCAAATTCGTCACACAGCCGAGAAACACTGTCTGTAGGCACAGTCTGATTCACTGATAGGACCTGATTTACAATAGACATGTTAAACAACTTAAATAAATCTAGACCAAACAAGTTCACTGCAGAAGAAGAACGAAGAACGTAAAATGACACAAGTTTTGTTTGTCCCTTGTATGTTGCAAGAAGGCTGCACTGTCCTAACACAGGAATTTTCTGTCCGGAATATGTAGTTAGCTTAACATTTGCGGAACGCAACGGAGGTTTGCCCAGTTGTTTGTACGTGTCGTGATTGAGCAATGAAACTGCAGCTCCGGTATCAAGCTGGAATGGTATCACTTTGCCTTCAAAGTCTAAGTCCACAAAAAGTTTATTGTTCTGCTGACGACAAGAGAGACTGTTTTGTGCAATTGGAACAGACACTGGTACAGAATCACTTGCTAATTGACGTGATTTCCGGCGACGTCGACGCACAGTTTTTGTGGGACGATCACAGTTACTGTTAGAGAAAGTGGCACTGGACGAAGTGGAATTAACGACATGAATGTCCATAGGCGAAGGTCCACGAGCCTGAGTGTCCTTGGTTCGATTCCGGCGCGAAGCAAAGGGCCTGGAATGATTGTGATTGTCTGATCTGAGCTTTTTCTGGCAAACACTTTGAACATGTCCTTTCTTATTGCAGAAAAAGCAAATAGCTTGGCGTGACGGGCAATGTTCACGCGAATGTCTAGTAGCACACCGCGGGCACGATTTCACTACATGTGTGTGCTGGCGCGGCACACCTGGCTTAGTGCGCGGCGGCAGCTGTGCGGACGGCCGCGAGGGCAGTTGACCGGGCCGCGTTGCGCGAGCGCGCCCGGCGGGCCGGTTAATGTTACACACAGCTGGCGAAGTTTCAAAAGATTCCTGAGCACAGTCAAGTGTGTCCTGTCTATCCAATATGTCTATTACTTGTTGAAGGGAGGGATTGACTAGTTTCAAAATTTGCTCCCGTATGCGAACATCAGAAACGTTCTGTGCAATTGCATCACGCACCATTGTATCTGAATAAGAAAGACCACAGTCACATTCAAAGGCACAGTCCCTAGTAAGTCCTTGCAATGTTGCTACCCACTCCCTATTAGTTTGACCGGCCGTACGTTTTGTACGAAAGAACGTATACCGTTTTGCAACCACATTAACTGTTTCTTTGAAATAGGCATCTAATGCAGACAAAATTTCCTCGTATGACAGAGTTGCTACGTCTCGTCGGGGAAACAATTTCACTATCACACGGTATGTGGACACACCGACACAAGAAAGCAAAAACGGCTGCCGCTCATTACCTTGAATTCTGTAGGCAGCAAGGTGGAAGGTGAACTGGCGAGACCACTCTTGCCACGTCTCATCGGCTGCCACGTATGGTCGAAAGGGAGGTGCCACAGCGTTTAGAGGCAGCGGTAGCGAAGAAGCGGCGGCGGCCGCATCGGTTTGAATGGTACGTTGACCCTGGACGAGCTGTCCAAGGGCATCCAGTAACGCCTGCGTCTGCTGAGTCTGCAAGCGATAAAATTCGGACAGTACATCTGGAGAATGTGGCGAAGCCATGACACAATTAAATGTAAGCAATCAGAAAAAGTTCACTTTTCCCTCGTCGCCAATAAATGTAGTGTCGGTAGCTGGGCCGACACCGTGAAGTTGATGGCTGAAAATGAAGGCTAGACTAACGCTGTAGCCGATAGTGCACGCAAGGCTAAAGCAGACGGGCGTGAAGTCTGGAACATGAGAACTTATAAATGAATAAGAAGAAAAGTATGTAGATGCTTAGTACTTATCTTTTATTGAGGCCTTGGAATACATCTCTCTTGAATACTTGTAAGCTATAGGCACTGATACAACTGGCGCCTTGCTAGTTCGTTGCCATTAACTTAGCTGATGGCTATTCTGTCTCTCGGCTAATGAGAGAGAAAGGCTTCGTACAACTGGGCGGTAGCTAGGTTCGCGTACAACTGGGCGGTAGCTAGGTTCTCGTACAACTGGGCGATAGCTAGGTTCGCGTACAACTGGGGTCGAGTGCTCTCTCGTATCACGAGACCTGCCTTGGTGGTGGCGCTAGGTCTGCGATCACAGTGGCGACACGCGGGTCCGACATGTACTACATGGACCGCGGCCGATTTAAGCTACCACCTAGCAAGTGTGGTGTCTGGCGGTGACACTACATAAACCATTGTAGAAATAAACAGGTCTATGTACTTATAAAAAAATAGGAGACCTTACTTTTGGGATTACCCTCGTAGTTAGTGATCTCGCACCCGCGTCGTCGGTACGCACGGAAGCGCTTTGTCCGCCATCGGCATGTCGCAATGCGAGACGAGGCTCATTCAACGTTTTTCTTCCCATCGTTGTCAAATCATGTCCAGTTTGCGGCCCTTAGCCTCAGCGGTGTCACTGGCGTTTTCGTGACGTCATGTATTCTGCATACCACAAACCTGGGCACCTCGTGAGTGGCCGCCTTGGCTGGCGTGCATCAGTCACATCGGCCGTCGGCACGCTACACGATACTTTGCTGGTGCTCATAGCAACAGCAGGGAGGACACAGCGTCTCATGTAGCAGCTGGACATTAATGGGACAATGGCGGATTTCCAGTTGTACACAGGCGCAGCTGTGTCTGTGATTAATGGGGACACTTACCAGCGCATTGGCTTCTCGTAGTTGCAGTGTCCTCAGAGCAAAGTCGTCATGTACAGCAGGCAGTCGATTCCATTGCAGGGTCAGATCGTTGTCCAACCTAGGTATAAAAATGTGGCTCGGCAACTAACCTTGTAAGTTGTCAGCTCTAGGACGACAACTAACATTTTTGGGTTCAAATGGCTCTGAGCACTATGGGACTTAACTTCTGAGATCATCAGTCCCCTAGAACTTAGAACTACTTAAACCTAACTAACCTAAGGACATCACACACATCCATGCCCGAGGCAGGATTCGAACCTGCGACCGTAGCGGTAGCGCGGTTCCAGACTGTAGCTCCTAGAACCGCTCGGCCATAAAATTTTTGATCTAGATGTTTTTGCACTTTTTGTTTTTAAAATTCAGGACCAGGTTAATCGAGTTTCAACTGTGATCCCATTCACAGAACTTGATATGTTGTGTGTACAATTCAAGCAGCTGCTTGAACCTACGTGGGGTTGTCAGCAGGATTCCATGTCCCTGTATCCTGAAAGCAGTGACCAGTGCCTATGTTTTGTAGAGTTTGTCCAATGAGTTTCGCCATGCGCGAGCAAGTTAAAGCGGAACTAGATAGGTTGTAAAGTGTGGGTGCTATATCTCCATTATTGTAAGTGAAGAAATCTAATGAATCACTTCGCATTTATAGTAATCTTACGCCTACCGTCAATGATCAAGCAAATGTCGATTTGTATCCACTTGCTCATCAGAGGAGCTGTTGGCTAAATTAGCAGGCAGTCATTATTTTTCAAATATCTCTCTCCCTCTCTCTGATGCCTACTTCCAACTGCCTATTGATAACCAGACGAAACAGCGTTTAGTGATTAATACAACATTTGGCATGTATCGTTAAAATATTTTGCTATTTGAGGTTGCAAGTCCTTTTGTGACGTTTCAGAGATATTCCGGGCAACGCTATATTTAGATGACTTGTCAGTAATTGGGGCCATGTGGGAGCAGTACCTGCGCGGCCTACAGATGTTCTTTGAGTGATTCCAAGCCCTTGGTCTGCGATGTCGCCTCTATAAATATAGTTTCTTTGAGCCAAGTATCAAATGCTGGGACATATGTTCAGGGGAGATGAGCTCACATCCAGACAAGATCATGTGGACGCAATCACTAACTTACCAGTCGTACCTCAGCAAAGTAAAATATAACACCCATCTATTCCAAATGCAGACTATGTTTCTCATCCACTCAAACAATTGCGTATGAAAGGTGTTAAATTTGTGTGATCAGAGGCAAGTCACAAGGCTTTCATCAAACTTAAAAATCGCCTTAGATTGGCTCATCGTTTAGCACTGTTCCAGCCTGGCATTCATGTAACACTTGCCACTGGTGTATCAAATTGTAAATTGTAGCATTGCTGGCGTGCTGTCCCACAAATACGCCAACGACGTAGAACAGTCCACTGCATTTGCATCTAAAACGTTAAATGCTGAGCTGAGGAATGGTTTGCAAATCGGGAAGGAAGCAATGGCTATCGTATATGGCGTCCTGAAGTTTCACATGGATCTTTACAGTGGCAAGTTTAACGTGATTATCGATCTCAAGCCCTTCATTTCGCTGTTTGGTCCCCATTCCAAACTTCCCAATAAACAAAGGGCACATTATTATTAAGCAGAGACCGTGAACGTGTCATCTCGAAACGGCGAAGTTGGTGGAATGTTCATGTGCTACTGTCGTGGGCATCTACGGAAAGAGGTAGATGGGCAGTGAAACTACCACTGGCGCTAAATGGTTGGAAGTCCATGACTCTTCACAGGATGTGAAGATCAGAGGCTTGTCTGCTCCGTAAAGTAGGATAGATGTTGATCTGTGGCAGTGGTTTGAGGAGTATTATAGTGAACTCCTCGTTAATGTCTCGGCGTCCAAATTCGCCTGACGTAAATCCTATGCAACCCATCTAGGTCGCTAACAGGCGCCATCACCGCGTACGCCCGCTATTTACGCGAATTACATGACCCGTGCGAAGACATCTTGTTGTGTACATAGTTCCGCGTTGTCAGCGCCTACACAACTTTCCCAATAGAGCGTGCCCCGCTAAGCACAACAGCGCAGGCGCAGCGCTCGTCCGTCTCCGCACTACGAGATGGCGCTGTCTTAGAGACGGACCAAATTCTGCTTCCGCCGATCCGCGTATTAATATGTAACGCAGCCAATGAGATTGCTGCTAACATAGAACCTCTTCTCCTCGCGGATCACACTCGCGCAGTGATACCTGAACGCTCGAGGTAATATAACGAGTGTACAGACCTCCGATTAGTCAGTCTGCATTAGTCTGCATTAGTCTGTACCAGTCTATAGTCAAGTTTCAGTCTGCGCCTAATATATCTGTACATAGCCATGAAGAGAAATGTATAGACACTTTGTCGAGTATCAGAGATATGTGAGAATAAGATTAATGTACCAAGACCAGAGGAACTAAAGATTGTCAATTGTAAACAGCATCCAGAATCAAGTTACGTAATGTCTATGATTTTTATTATTTTAATAAATGTGTGTGAAAATTAATCAAGTTCTGTTTAAAGTTGGTCACCGTCAATCTGCTACTCTATGCATGCAAGTAGCATTTCTATCGTCTGACGTAACGGCAGCAGATAAACACACCACGATAAGACCACATGACATATTGCTGACACTTGTCTACTTCGCTGGAGCGACAAGTCAAATAATCTGATGGTGTGTGTACTGAAGGTCTTACAGTACGCACACCACACATCTTAAGCCTCATTTCTCCACAAACCTACCAAGAAACTATCGGATTCCTCCAGAATGAGATTTTCACTCTGCAGCGGAGTGTGCGCTGATATGAAACTTCCTGGCAGATTAAAACTGTGTGCCCGACCGAGACTCGAACTCGGACCTTTGCCTTTCGCGGGCAAGTGCTCTACCATCTGAGCTACCGAAGCACGACTCACGCCCGGTACTCACAGCTGTACTTCTGCCAGTATCTCGTCTCCTACCTTCCAGACTTTACAGAAGCTCTCCTGCGAACGGGCTACAGACGCGAAATTTAACCGACAGGAAGAAGATGCTGTGATATGCAAATGATTAGCTTTTCAGAGTATTCACACAAGGTTGGCGCCGGTGGCGACACCTACAACGTGCTGACATGAGGAAAGTTTCCAACCGATTTCTCATACACAAACAACAGTTGACCGGAGTTGCCTGGCGAAACGTTGTTGTGATGCCTCGTGTAAGGAGGAGAAATGCGTACCATCACGTTTCCGTCTTTGATAAAGGCCGGATTGTAGCTTATCGCGATTGCGGTAAAACGTATCGCGACATTGCTGCTCGCGTTGGTCGAGATTCAAAGACTGTTAGCAGAATATGGAATCGGTGGGTTTAGGAGGGTAATACGGAACGCCGTGCTGGATCCCAACGGCCTCGTATCACTATCAGTCGAGATGACAGGCATCTTACCTGCATGGCTGTAACGGATCGTGCAGCCACGTCTCGATCCCTGAGTCAACAGATGGGGCCGTTTGCAAGACAACAACCATCTGCACGAACAGTTCGACGACATTTGCAGCAGCATGAACTATCAGCTCGGAGACCACGGCTACGGTTACCCTTGACGCTGCATCACAGACAGGAGCGCTGCGATGGTGTGCTCAACGACGAACCTGGGTGCACGAATAGCAAAACGTCATTTTTTCGGATGAATCCAGGTTCTGTTTATTGCATCATGATGGTCGCATCCGTGTTTGGCGACATCGCGGTGAACGCACATTGGAAGCGTGTATTCGTCATCGCCATACTGGCGTATCACCCGGCGTGATGGTATGGGGTGCCATTGGTTACACGTCTCGGTCAACTCTTGTTCGCACTGACGGCACTTTGAACAGTGGACGTTACATTTCAGATGTGTTACGACCCGTGGCTCTACCCTTCATTCGATTCCTGAGAAACCCTACATTTCAGCAGGATAATGCACGACCGCATGTTGCAGGTCCTGTACGGGCCTTTCTGGAAACAGAAAATGTTCGACTGCTGTCCTGGCCAGCACATTCTCCAGATCTCTCACCAATTGAAAACGTCTGGTCAACGGTGGCCGAGCAACTGGCTCGTCACGATACGCCAGTCACTACTCTTGATGAACTGTGGTATCGTGTTGAAGCTGCATGGGTAACTGTACCTGTACACGCCATCCAAGCTCTGTTTGACTCAATGCCCAGGCGTATCAAGGTCGTTATTACGGCCAGAGGTGGTTGTTCAGGGTATTGATTTCTCAGGATCTACGCATCCAAATTGCGTGAAAATGTAGTCACATTGTCAGTTCTAGAATAATATGTTTGTCCAATGAATTCCCGTTTGTCATCTGCATTTCTTCTTAGTGTAGCAATTTAAATGGCCAGTAGTGTAGTATGAGTCCCACACACTTGAGCACTATTTTAGGATGGCTCGCACTAGTGGTTTGTATGCAGCCTCCTTTCTAGATTCATTGCATTTTCCTAGTAGTTTACCAATGAACCGCTGTCTTCCATCTGCTTTAGCTATAACTGAGACTGTATGATTGTTCCAATTAATATCTCTGGAAATCATTTTTGTATGAGTTGATCGATTCCAGCTGTGACTCATTGACATTATGGTGATAAGATACTACCTTTATTTCGTTTTCTGGAGTGCAGTTTTCTATATTTCTGAGCATTTAAAGCAAGTTGCCAATCTTTGTACCACTTTCAAACATTATCTAGATCTGACTGATAATTTGTGCAGCTTCTTTCGCTACAGATAACTACGTCATCTGCGAGAAGTCTGAGGTTACTGTTAGCACTGTATGCAAGGTCGTTAATATACAAGATGAATAGCAACGGTCCCAACACTTATCGCTCGATGTTCCATCTACTTCAGATGACGTTCCATCTAAGATAACTTGTAGCATCCTACATACCAAGAAATCTTCATTCTAGTGACAAATTTCGCTTGATACCCATGAGCCGTGCCGCGTTCAGTGTCTCGCTTCACGCTCGTTAATTTTGGCCAGAGAGGAGGGCACGGGGCGTGGTGGGAGTGACGAGAGGGTTAGAGGAACTTGGGCACTGAGTGGCATGGCGCACTGAGAGGGAGCAAGTCGCTTTAACGGAGACAGTAACGGTTGAGTAGGTCACTGTTGTGACCGTCCGGGCCTCTTCTACTGATCCGTGGGTTCGTTGCCTGGCGGGGCGTGATTTATTGGAGGTTAACAAAGGCAACATAAACGGATTGAGTTTGGGCCGTCGGGCCAGCTAGAAGACATCCGCCGTACGTCTGCGAAATTCTTCCGCGGGACATCGTTTTGGAAAGCAGTTTAGTCCTGAGCAAATGGGAGCACATTTGGCTTCTGCTAGCAGCTTTTTCTGCGCCTACACCTTTCTGCATTACGGCGGGTGAGCAGCTTCGAGAACATTCTTCCTTTTAAATGTTCGTGTTCGGCGTTAAGCCGTCTGAAACGGTATCGTTGGACGCCTGTGTGTATTCCTTCGCAAGTGGTCTTTTGCAGCACCATCACCACGGCGTTTTGAAACTGGTGACTCCATGTTGCCTAGGGTTCGAGGGTAACAACATTAACGGTCGAGCTGCAATCACTGCTCAGCCTTCCTAACCTGAAGTGGTATTGACGTACGTATTTGCAGTGTGTTACTTTTAGAGTTTCCTTTTTCAGGGGAGTAACCATTGATTCGTGGACTGTGTGTTTTGGTCAATCGTTGGATCTCAGGAGGTATTTCCTATGTAGTTTCCGGTAACGTTGATAACGTTTCCGTAAACATGGTTTGGACTTCATTGCGAGCTGCATGTAGCTACTCGATCTCTGTGCATTCGTGCCAGAGCCCAAGTTTTGTAACTGTTTGGTTGTTTTGCATGCCACCTTGTGCGGATTTGTACAAAGCAGTTAATATATGCTTGAAGCCTTTGCGTGAACTATTTTCTTGTGTTGCCTCGTACTGGCCAGCGCGCATGTCGCCATTTAAGATCGTAAACTTCGACAAGAATTAATAATTGTTTCTTGTCTGTAGTGTAATTCTCAGCTGCTAAAATTGTGAAACGAACAGCTCCTGCCTCAGGCTTAAGCTAATGAAGTGATCTCACTTTTTTTGCATGTGGCGCCGATCATTAAGCTGGCCTTTGTTTAATGAGTTACTACATTTTGAAATAGTTGTTATTACTCTGTTTTGCCTTTATCATGTGAGAGTGTTGTGTTAACTCTGTCATTGGTGGGTCCCGTAAGGTTTGGACTCGGAGCCTTGTCGCTGGAAATATCTTCAATACATTTAATCAGGTCGGAGATAATTTTTTTTTTCGGTCTGGAGGTTAAGAAAACTTGCCGACCGTAGAGCTTTCATTGCTTGTTGTCACTTAAGGCTAATTGGATGACTGCAAGACAGTTTTGGCGACGTCTGGTCACGTTATTAGCCATTCTGTGGCTTCCTCGCAAGTAGATTTTACTTATATACATATTTTTCCTATTCTTCCTGTGTGCTTTGCTAACTTTGATAACTTGTTGTGACCGCCAACGTTTCCAGTGATTTTTCTTATGCAAATGTCAAGAACACTAGTTTCTCACGCAAGTATTAACCTTATGAATAATTTTCCTTTAATAATTATTTTAAATAAAAGTATTGGTTTTGTTATTTGGTGTGAAACACGCTTTCATCATTCTATATTTTGAGATCCGTATTGTTTTAGTCCTTGTGGAGGAAAGCCTAGTGTTTTAACCGATTTGTTTGATGCGTGTTCAATAAATGTATTTTAAAACTTGTTGGTGCCACGAATGATGTTCAGTACACCTTTGGTCTAGTCCTCCCGATCCCAAGGCAGCTAGGCACGGCAAGACGGATACCAACCCCGTAAGGTCGGAAATTTTGATAATAGCTGATTTTCAGGAATCGAGAAATACTGCTACCACGTGACTGCCTTGAACCATGACCGAGAGAGATAGCGCAGTGGTTAGCACACTGGACTCGCATTCGGGAGGACGAGGTTCAATCCCGCGTTTCCCTTAATCGCCTCAGGCAAAAGCCGGGATGGTTCTTTTGAAAGGGCACGGCCAATTTCCTTCTCCATCCTTCTTTCATCCGCTGGGACCGATGACCTCGCTGTTTGATCCCCTCTCCCCAAATCAAACAAAGAGCCAACCACTTGAAACTTCCTGGCAGATTACAACTGTTTGTCTCGGTCTGGCAGGCAGTTTTAATCTGCCAGAAAGTTTCATATCATCGCACACTCTGCTGCAGAGTGAAAATCTCAAACACTTGATCAATAGCTAACATGTCATGAGAGAAAAGTGTGAACTGGCTGTCACATGAGCGATGTTTTCGAAATCCACCCTGGTTAGCATGGAATAAATCCTTCCGTTCGATGCACCTTATTGCTTTGAGCTCAGAATATGTTCTAACAATGCTTGACTTGTACCGGTGCGCACCGGTACCCCGTAACGGCACCTCTGACGAAAAAAAAATTCAGAACAGCAAATTTTGAGATGCAGTACTGTTGTTGTTGTTGTTGTTGTTGTTGTCTTCAGTCCTGAGACTGGTTTGATGCAGCTCTCCATGCTACTCTATCCTGTGCAAGCTTCTTCATCTCCCAGTACCTACTGCAACCTACATCCTTCTGAATCTGTTTAGCGTATTCATCTCTTGGTCTCTCTCTACGATTTTTACCCTCCACGCTGCCCTCCAATACTAAGCTGGTGATCCATTGATGCCTCAGAACCAGTCCTACCAACCTATCCCTTCTTCTAGTCAAGTTGTGCCACAAATTTTTCTTAACCCCAATTCTATTCAATACCTCCTCGTGTTATGTGATCTACCCATCTAATCTTCAGCATTCTTCTGTAGCACCACATTTCGAAAGCTTCTATTTTCTTCTTATCTAAACTATAGAACTTAATTTTTTGCTAGTGCAAAACTTGTTTTCCCATTTTTGAAATGAGCAGAAAAACGTTAAAATGACGTTTTAAAAAGTCTTAATTTCAATTCCCCCCCCCCTACACACACACACACACACACACTCCCGGAAGGTCACAGTACCAAAACCTCCTATTTTTACAAATCAGGCACTGCTTTTAGGATTCTGCAATAAATGAATGCTAAGGATATTGGATGGTAGTTTTGTGGATCAGTTCTGCTGCCCATCTTGCATACGGGTGTATGTCTTGTGCTTTCTTCCAACAACTGGGCTCGGATTTTTGTTCGTGGGATCTACGGTAGATTGTAGTTACAACATCGGTTCACAAGCGAAAATTGGCTACAGGATGTCGAAGGGATTCCATTGGGCCTGGAGCTACGTTCAGTTTTAACGATTTCAGCTGTTTCTCGGCGCCACGGTAAACCTAAACCTGAATGGTCGGCCGGAAACTTGAGTTGTCGTCCTCCCGAGTGCGAGTCAACTGTGCCACCTCGCTCGGCCGGTACGGCTCGGTTTCCTACCACGCTGTCCGCGAGCTGTTCCCCGCCGCTGCCACCTTACCGCCCCGTCAGCTGCAGCCGTGGGTACCGTGTGACGTCACGCACAGCCCGACTACGGTGGGCGCCGCCGACCTGCCGCTCAGAGTGCAACATGGAGGCGCCGCAGCTGCACGCATCGCCGCTAGAGGAGAACGCCGCCAGCGCCGGCAAAGCTCTGCGGCAGATGCGGGCGCTACTTGCAGGTAACCGCACTCTCCTCCATACCTAGCCTCCATAATTCACCTAGCAGGCTCTTCATTTAATTCCTGTTTAGTCACTGCCGCTCGGAGGGGTTGTTCTATAGGACAGAACTCCGGCGGAATCTTACAAGTAAACCTACACAAGGGTTACATTTCGATTTTGACAGGCTTTGAACATGTTGTAGTGCAGAGCAAAATAAAAGGTATTGAGAGGGGTAGGACGTCAAACGGGTCGACTTGGAGCAGGAGAGTCACCACAGGACATTTTAATTTCTACTGTCTATACTTTTACAAATAAATTCATAAAACTTTGTCACCATGACCAGGAAGGATTGAGGACTCACACTCATCGCAGTGGAAGTTCAAAAACGTAGCAAAATACCTTTTTTACATGTGAATTTTCATCGTTTTTTCACTTATTACTGGCTGCATTTGTTGCTATAGTCACACTTTTCCTCCTAAGTAAGAGAGATTCTTCGATGAATTTTTCACAGCATACAAACAGTAGTTACAGGTGTATGAAACTCTAGAATTTTCCAAATCTATTAAAAACTGTGGAAAAAATTGAGATAGTTAATTATAAAACTTGAATTTTTTCTAAACGTGAAGTTTAAAATGTAACTGTTCATTCATTTTTTCATAAGTTAAATAACTTCTAGAGTTTCATACACCTGTAACTATGGTTTGTATGCTGTGCAAAAGTCATCGAAGAATCTCTCTTACTTAGGAAGAAAAGTGTACCTATAGCAACAAATGATGCCAGTAGTAGATGAAAAAATGATGAAATTTCACATGTAAAAAAAAATGTGTTTTGTTACGTTTTTGAGCTTCCACTGCTATGAGTATGGATCCTGAATCCTTCCTGGTCATGCTGTTGAAGTTTTATGAATTTATTTGTAGAAGTATAGACAGTGGAAATTAAAATGTCCTGTGGTGCCTCCCATGCTCCAAGTCGGCCGGTTTGACGTCCTACTCCCCTTAAAAAACTAAAAAGCCGCCTCGATTCGCAATCGAGGCGGCTTTTTAGTTTTTTAGTATATTAAGCAACGATTGCTGACGCGCTGCGATGTTGAAGGTTCCAAAGTAAGAGGCATGTATTTTTTTTATACCTGTCCATACGGCCGTTAAGAGGGCGAAACACGACGCGGAAAAAAATTGAGTTTAATAATTCTGAATCAATATCGTTGAAACGATAACAGGTACAAAAAAGAACTTCAGCTAAAAGTTCTATGGTTTTTAATGTACATTACAACGGTGCACCCAGACCTGTTGCAAAAGTAATAATTTTCGAAATTCCCTCTCCCCAATATTTTATTTTTCATTTTGACATTTGACTAATAGCAAAACGTAGAGCTCGTTAATGTCAAACCCAGTCATATAAGATGAAGTTATATTCCAAAGATCCATTTGTTAGAAATAAGCTAGCAATGTATTTCTCAGATAGCCTACGAACTCAGATAAACTAATTTCTGGTGTTCCCCAGGGTAGTACAATAGTACCATTACTGCACACATGTGTGTACCCTTCAGTGCCAGCTGTCATGCTGGGTTGTTTAATAAGTCTTTCCCAGATAAATACATCCAATAGAGCATTTGTTTTCTTCGAGCGCGTGTACAACAATGCAGAGATATTTTTAGCTCATTCCTGACAAATGCGTCTTTGGACTACCACTTCATCATATATAACTGAATTTGACATTAACTATGTTACATATTTTGCTGTTGGTCACATATCGAAACGAAAAACAAAAAAAGTGGGATGGGGGAGATTTCGAAAATAGTGACTTTCTCGAGAAATCTGGGTGTACCGTCGTAACGCACATTAAAAACCATAGACCTTTTACTTTAAGTTTTTTTTTACATCTGTTACCTTTTCAACGGTATTCATGTTAAGCACGTAAAAAAGTAAGTCTGTTATTTTGTTTACGCTACGTAATATTCGGAGCCGATCAAAATCGATGTGTATCCCTTGGGTAGGTTTACTTGTTAGTGAATTTTTTCCTATACCTGGCGCTCAAAAATAGATTAATTTGTGGTGTTCCCCAGGGAAGTATAATCGGACCATTGCCGTACAGATCGTTGGCAATATATTAGTAATCTTCTCAGACAGCCGGCGAACACGGATAAACTAATTTCTGATGTACCTCAGGGTAGTATAGTATGTCTATCAGTGCACAGAACGTTGCGAAATGTTGGCGAAATTACTCAGATAGCGGACGAATACAAGTAAACTAATTTCTTGTGTTCCCCAGAGCAATATAATCGTGCCATTAGTGTACGTACACGTTACCCCTTTCGCTGCTGAGTTCACGTCTACAGTGCGCTTGTGCTACTGTGATGGTCATTTCTGTCGCACAGCGCGGTACGTCTACAACAATATCGCGATTTCTTCTGCTGCTAACGACGTGATCTTCTCAGAGAGTGGCTTTGTTTTCTAACGATTAAAAAATTCGAGGAAAGGACTTCCCTCGTAGCCGCAATTGATTTTCCTCTTCGATCGGTGACCTTTGATTTTGATCTTTCTCGGTGATGCTTCTCCGTAACTACATGAACAATAGCAGGAAGAAACTCAGACATCGATTGACTCATTTCACGTACAGGCCTCTAAACATCGCTTTTGAAACTTAGAACATTTCTGACCGCTGTTAATGAAACAACATTTCGAACTTATTAACGTATTTGCTGCTATTAACGTAGTTGTTGGTAGCCGGAGAAAGGTGTGTAGGCTGAAAGTCTATTAATAGTAAAGCTGTTGGTTCGAATATCGTTGAAAGCAACTTTTTATTTTTTATTCCACGTTTATTAACAAATGGAAATGTTAATTAACAAATATTTGATCACATTTTTAAATGAACGTAACATAAGAGGACAATAGATGGAAGGAGAAGAAGAAGAAGGCCGAGAATTGGGTGGCGAGATAACATTTAGATAGACACTGCTTGCTACGACGAACATTGACACCAAATCGACACAGAGCACTCCACAGAAAGAAACGGGAGGGGGAGGGGGGGGGGGGGCTCGTAGAGCTGGCGTATGGTCGATAAGGCCCTTGCCATATGTAAACTGAAGAAAAATGTAAAGTAAAAGTAAAGTAAACCGTCCTTCTTTTTTTCATTACTAATCGCATGAAAATGCGAGTAATTATGATAAATTAAATATTAATACACAACTGCAAAACATAAAATAGAAAATGAAAATACTTTCTCATTTTTAGAAATTGCAGAGTAGTATTGATTTACTCAAATTTGTCATTTCACAAAAGGGCATCAAATTTCACCAAAGATTGCCGTACATTATTTGTAAATAAACATTTCCATTTCTTAATAAATAGGAAATTCAAGTAAAACAAAAATGTTCCTTTCAACGAGATTCGAGCCAACGACTTCACACTTCAGACTTTTACGTCACGCATTAAGCTTACAACCCTCTTACGGCACTGGACTCGCTTTTGAGATGAGCGGGGATCGAATCCTCCTTTGACCATTCATGTTTAGTTGTACTGGTTCTGAATCGAGCGAAGTAAATGCCGGCATGAGTCATTTGAAAAGGACATAACCGACTTCCGTTCCTAATAGTATCGGTGGGACTTTAAAGTCTAATCTTTCTTCTTTTTCCCTTTCCTAAACTGTGAGGTTTTGTACGAAGACGTTCTATCCAATGAAACTTATAGGAACCTCCAGTAAGGTTTTGAGAAAATATCGCGTAGGCGAAAAGACTGACAGTTATGACTTCATGTAGAAACATGTAAGCTGACAGTGCTAAAGACGGGAACACACTATTATCATAGAAATAGCAATTTAGATTATCTGCAGGAAACATACCTTACAACACGTTTAAACGACTTGCGGTACTCTATAACACTGCGTAAATATGTAGGTCCCATATCAGACTGACCGGTAATATCGAGTGTTTCAGGAATGGGGGCCGTGAATGATCCTAGACTTGCCTAATTGGCGAGACAATATAGCAGAAATGCTGAAGACTCACTTTGTAAAAGTTGTGCAGAGACCTATTACATTTCCACAAAACCTCACAAGAAACTTTCAAGAAATGTTCACGAATGTCTTTATCCCCTGGAGAGACCGCGGGGATCAAATTAGACTAATAACAGGTCACGCAGAGGCGTATAACCAAACATTATCCCCACTCTACTTCCTTGAATGAAACAGGAACAATTCTTAGAACACGCTACAGTAAGAAATATATTCCAACAAGTATTTTAAAATGAATAAGGTCTTTCTGTTAGTGAAACGGAAGACTAATTCTGAGAAAGTAGACAGATATGACTCTTTGAAGTAGATTTTTTTAAATGCCAAATACGTTTAAAAATTGCTTACAGTAACTTATCGTCAGGTGTCAGCGTGTTTTACAACAACAGGTACCATTGCACATGAAAATGGGAAAAGCGCTTGCGTTTTAAATCTCTTTCTAAAACAGAAAATGCTCTTATTTCTGTGAAATGCGACTGATTATTCAGTATTTAAATAGATTTGGAGCATTTCTCAAAAGTTACCTCTGCTTCTGTCGGATTTAATGTGCGCGACGTTTTCAGGAATATGTCCCAGCACTGTGAAGCGCTGTAGAAATACTGCTACGACTTCCGACAATTGAGTGAGGTGACTTCACATTCCGATGGATCGAGATTTGAATTCGCAGTTGCCGGCCAGTGTGGCCGAGCGGTTCTAGGCGCTTCAGTGTGGAAGCGCGCGACCGCTATGGTCGCAGGTTCGAATCCTGCCTCGGACATGGATGTGTGTGATGTCCTTAGGTTAGTTAGGTTTAAGAAGTTGTAAATTCTAGGGGACTGACGACCTAGGATGTTAAGTCCCATACTGCTCAGAGCCATTTGAACCAATTCGCAACCGGCCATTCAGTTTTCGGTTTTCTGTACTTTCTCTAAATCATTCCAGGGGAATGCTGGGATTCCCTGCAGCCCCTAAATTTACTTTTCACGATTTCGACATATCTCAGTAAGTAGCTATTTTTGTTTTTGTTTTGAAAGGTCAGGTGTCACTGCTGTAAACCACGCGAATAGTGACGTTGATTGTAGGATTATTGGAAAACCTGGAAGGCACATATTCAGGCTTTCAGTTTTATGCTTAAACTCTTGATCGTTCTAGATGGAGCTATTTTCAGTGTTGGTAGTCCCATCTTTTCCCCTGAAGTAAGGCCTTCTGATATCATTAAAGGCTGCCCTGTCCTTATTATCCCAATGAAATACTAATAGGTACTATCTCACCACGCTATTCATTTCGTTTTGTTTGTAAAGTTCCCGTTTTTCCGCGGTACCTATTAGAGTACACTTTGTCATTCTTGCACTTTATTGTATGCGAATTGGATACATATTCTCTGTTTCGTGTGAACGTAGTTGGCACAGAATAGATTTGTTATGCACAATGAACACGTCGCGTAATTAATGTAATGAGGCTCTGTAGAAGCAAAACCCCCTTTGCATCTCATCTCACAGCTTCGTGGGAGAACCTTCGCAGGGTTTGAAAGGGTTGGGTAGACGCCAGTTGGAAGTAAAGTAACAGTGTTGCTTTTCTGAAAGTCTCTTAAGTGTCCATGTTTGTCCTCATTCCTTTGAAAATTTAGAAGATGAACACGTGAGAAGTGCTCGTGCGTGTAGCACATTAAACGAAAAATGAGTGTATCACGGCCCAACACACAGTTTTACCTTATCATGTATAATCATTGCAGTCTGCAAAGAAAAGATCGAAAAATGTCGTCTTTTCCCTGAATTTTTGTATTGCAGCTGTTTGTGTTTTGCCAGCCTCAAGTGGAGACAGAGAATCAGATCTGACGAACATGGAAAACCACCTAAAATCACACCCAGATTAACCGGTGTACCAGAACAACGGTCGTCAATGAATAGCTCATACTCGGTACGTACCCGACTCTTGTTATTGTTCCGCGACGTATCACTGTACAAGGCCACTGGTTGCAGCTATAGCGTGAGACACAAGTGTACACAGTTGCATGTTCCTTCTGCATTGCGAATAACAGTTTGAATTAATACGAGATCGAACCTTTTAACCAATGTCACATATGTGTTGAACATTAAATCAGATAATCCTTTTTATCAGACTGTTTTCACTATTAATTTGAGGTTAAGCGAAGAATCACAAATTGATTGCAAACAGTACCATTCTTCAGCATGTCAGATTCGGGCGAGGCGTGAGAAGGTAGTGTTTAGTACAGGGTGTTTCAAAAAGATTTATCCCATCTACAAGACTGTATTACATGTACTTCAGGGTTAATTTTGACTTACATATAGGAGTACATCGTTTTTATTTTCAAGAGAACTATGCTGTTCCATGTATGCAAGTACAACTTTGTGGTACTTCTTACAATTACTCTCGGGGTCGAGGTTTTCATTTACTTATCACAGTTGCTCAATGTGCCCTCCACCATTCGCCTCATTCTTTTGAGAGCTTGTGTGGAGCTAACTAAATTCACTGCTGTTGCTATTAGACGTCGCAGTTCACTCAAACTTGTCTGAAGGAGAGACACATACGCGGTGTAGTCAACAAAAAAGAAAAAATGTTCATGTACTGTGGAATTAGGTGACCTTCAACGCCAATGGTCCAATGCGAGGTCCTACGTACCGCCGTTACGGTTGATCCGTCGTTGAGACCGTTGTTAAGAAATGCTGTTACATGCAGGTGCCAGTGTGGTGTTGCTGTGTCCTGTATTTTCTACAAGCTCTTCGAACTGCATAAAAAGTCGGATCTGCAATAGATACGTGTTTGCTGTAACCGTATTTTCCACAAAAATGAACGACCCATAAATCTTTTCATTGTACATGACGCAGGGCACACGAATCTTACGAGAGTCTCGCTACTGCTCGACTATGGTGTTCGGCTGCTGTGCAACGTTGCCGTTGTTCGCTTTATCACTGCAGGGAAGGCAATCTTCTCGATGAACACTAAACGTGAAAGGAAATTATCTTCCACATCCACTCCCAGAATAAATTCACAAAACAATACACGGTTTTGTTTATCATCATCATGAAGGGCTTGTAGGAACTGAATCCTGCATGATTCGAAGCACAAACGACCCCGCAAAACAGGCCGGACAGTCATACGAGAAATGGCTAGCTTTTGGCTGGCACGACGATTAGCCGCCCGTGGAGAATTTAGTTCAGTGTTAGTTAGTTTCGTGTTACAGGGATCATTTTGCACTAAAAGTCGTACTGATGTGCAACGAATCATTTTACATTCACCTAGCAAATTAATTACTAAATATGGCTACACGCTGAACATTTGCAAGCTTTTTTATTGTTTTTTAATAACGGCTGTGAGTTAATAATACCTACCCACTAGCTTTTACACATTATAGTAACAGAAATTCTTCTACGGAATAGAAGGAAGTGTCAAGAATAGGCCTTTTCAGTTTGTTTTCAAATTTTACTTTGCTGTCTGCCAGACATTTCGTACCACCGGATAAGTGATCAAAAATTCTTGTTTCAGCATTGCGCACCCCATTTTGTGGTAAAGACAACCGTAGCGCCGAGTAATGAATGTCATTTTTCCTTTTGGTGTTGTAGTTATGCACATCATTGTTCATTTTGAAGTGTAGTGGATTATTTACAACAAGCTTTCAAGAGAATAAATATACTGTGAAGCAGTAGTCAGAATCACCGAGTCCTTAAACAAATATCTATTAGATGATCTAGGGTGAGTACCACATACTATTCCCGAAGCACGTTTTTGAGCAATGACGTCATTCTTTCTGAATGATAAGTTGCCTCACACCGTTATTCAATATGTCATTATTGAATGAAAATATGTCAACTTATTGATTTGTCGGTCGCCAAGATTGTGGCTGAATTGAGTTGTTTTATGATTTCCAAAATGTTTCTTTTTCAGTTTAAATTCTCATCAATACCTACGAATTTTGAAGTTTTCGTCCTATTTATTATTTCGTCATCGGTGTTACACGTGTCATTGATGTAGTACCGCTAGATGTGCACAACTGAATATGCAGTGTCTTATTAAAATTGAGGATGAGAGCATTCGCAGAGAATAGTCAATAATACTTTTAAGAACACTGTTTACTATTTGCTCTGTTTCTGTATGCATGTTTGGACTGATTACAATACTAGTGTCTTCTGCAAAAAGAACTAATTCTGCTTGTATATTAGACTGAAGATCGTTTACATAGATGAGGAACGATAGTCGACCTAAGACTGAGCCTTGAAGAGCCCCTTACGTGATTTCTTCACTTTCAGAATTACGTCCTTGGACTGTATTGGTTGATTTACCAGTACAAGTTTCTTCGTTCTTTTGGTTGGATACAACATAATTCATTGGTTGGCTATACCATTAATCCCATAAAACTTGAATTTATTTAGGAGAATGCTGCACTGTATATTTGAACGAACATGAGATTTCTCCTCAAGTAAATATCCAGCGCCTTGAAAATGCTAGTGCCATCATCGAATCTTTTCAGCTGTAGGAGGTGCAGTGCGGTACTCGAGACAAAGCTCACGCCTCAGAGTTGTGACTGAATTCCACCTGCTGGAAAGGAAATCGCAAAACGCATTTTGTTGCTGTATTACTGCTGTCTCGACTCGACACAAAGCGGGTAATGAACGAGCAAGCTAGTTGCAGCAGGGACGCCCCTAACGGCAACTACATGAGGCGACGCGTATAGCTGGTACCAGTGTAAGCTTTTATTTTCGATCCGTTTGTTAAAACTTTCCCCAAGTTCCTACCCTCATTCATTAAAAGATGTCGTCTTATGAAATCGGACGAATCTTCTAAAACAATCTATCGAATACGATTTTCCTTCTGCCATCGTCGCCCAGCAGAGCTAGGTGATTTAAAGACTTTTTTTTCACTCACTGTCGACCACTCATGTTTATCATTATGCATATATACAAATGCCCCCCATGCGTTCAAAGTAATATCTAAATGCAATTGTTTTACCACGAGAGGCGTTAAATACGTGATGCAACGCATTTTTCTCAAAGCGGGTAGGTTTTATTCAGGATTCCAATACACCTGATTATTCCCCACTGTTTTGGATATAAAACCCTACTTTTCAACATAATTTCCATTCAATACGACGGCCTTACGCCGTCTTGCCGGAACGGCATGTATGCCCGCATGGTACCACTCTACTGGTTGACGCTGGTGGCAACGTCCTGCTGCATCACTAACAAGGGGGGCCACGACGTTTGGAACGCGGATTTACTGCAGACTTCGTACACTCGTAGTACTCCGTGAGGACAACAAAATGTGTAACCAGAAGCACGTACTTCTCAAGCGTTATTGAGAAAACCGCAAGATAATTTCGGTCGTCAAATGCATAACTATGCGTAGCCATTTTTACCATGAAGCTGTGGCAGCCGAGTGGTTAGCGTTCAAGCTGCTGGATCGCTTGGTCGAGTCCCGTTCGTCAGTTTTTTTTTATTTCTAAGACAGAAATTTTCTTTACTATTTATATTACAATTGATATAATGGGAAAAATACATGTATTCGGATGGACTTTTATTACATTTACAATGTTATTTGGCAGTCTACAAATTTTTTATTATCACAAATAATATAATATTCATAACTATCGACTAGTAAACGACCAAACTCATAAAATGATACTGAAAATGTATGCTTGTCCGTGTCTTCAAAATTGTTTGTATTTAACCGAAAGAGAACGACAAATTGCTTCTCGTGAAGACGCTATTAAAATGCACTCGATACTGCATGACCAATTATCAGCGCCGATATTTAAGGAAATGCTGCGTTATTCATGGTTTGCTTGCAAATTATCGACTGAAGAGAGAGGTTTCTGAAATTGTTAACAAGGTTTGTTTTTCCACGGAAAACCTCATAAGACCTTGCGTATGCGGAAACATAGCATTTATTCAATGCAGCTGGTGCCGTTTGCCGGCCGCGGTGGCCGAGCGGTTCTAGGCGCTTCCGTCCGGAGCCGCGCGACCGCTACGGTCGCAGGTTCGAATCCTGCCTCGGGCATGGATGTGTGTGATGTCCTTAGGTCAGTTAGGCTTAAGTAGTTCTAAGTTCTAGGGGACTGATGACCTCAGAAGTTAAGTCCCATAGCGCTCAGAGCCATTTGAACCATTTTTTGGTGCCGTTTAATTTTATGTTTTCATAGTTTTTACGAAAAATACCATCCTGCAACTTGTACTCGTAATGTCGAAAGCGACGACTAATTGTACATCTTTCTAAAGCCGTCTGTGCCAGTCAAAACTTGCAGGTAACAAGTCGTTTCGGGCTCCTCCCAGGTGTAAGGGATTTCTCAGATCACGGACAAGCATACATTTTCAGTATCACTTTATGAATTTTATCGTTTACTAGTCAGTAGTTATGATTATTATATTATCTGTGATAATAAAAATTTGTAGACTGGCAAATAACATTGCAAATTTAATAAAAGTCCATCCGATTGCACTTATTTTTCCCATTATATCAATTGTAATATAAATAGTAAGGAAAGTGACTGTGTTAGAAATAAAAAAAAGCTGACGAACGGGACTCGATCCAGCGATCCAACGATTACGTAGCTTGAACGCTAACCACTCGGCTGCCACCGCTTCATGGTAAAAATGGCCACGCACAGTTATACATTTGACATCCGAAATTATCTTGCGAGTTTCTTAATAACGCCTTAGAAGTACGTGCTACTGTTTGCACATTTTGTTGTCCTAATGGAGTACTACGAGTGTGTGAAATTTGAAGTAAATCCGCGTTCCAAACGTCGTGGCCTCCCCTTGTAAGCTCCCCACTAGCCACGTACTGCTTCCCGCTGACTGCGTCTTTCATTGGACCAAACAGCTGGAAGTCGGAAGGGACGTGAGCGGGCTTGTCGGGTTGATGGAGAAAAACATTCCAGTTAAGACCTGTAAACTCCTCTCGGGCGCGCAGACTTCCGTCAGGCCTTGTGTTGTTGTGAGCAAGGAGGAGTTGGTTTGCGTTTTTGTGGTGACGAACACGATGAAACCGTTTCCCCAATTATCTGAGGGTAGCGCAATACACTTCCGAGATTATCGTTGCACCATGAAGGAGGACATCAGAGTAACGACTTCAGAGTCCCAGAAAGTCGTCGCCATGACTTTATCGGCTGATGGTGCGCTTTGAACTTTTTCTACGGAGGAGAGATGGTGTGGCGCGAATCCATTGATTGCCGTTTCGTTTCTGGTTCGCAGTGATTAACCCATGTTCGTTTGACGAAAAATTGTCACGATCAGCCTAGTAAAGAGCAAGCAATTTCGCACGGATGGTCCTTCATTGGTCTTTGTGCTCTCCCTATAGGCGGCGATGAACGCAGCAGCCACACATCTGTGAGTATCCCAGGTGGAGGACGAGTGTGTCAGCACTGCCAGCACAGACGTCCAGTTGTGTAGCGAGGTGTTTGATTGTGATCATTCAATCAATCCGAATGAGTGTGTCCACACGTTCCAACATTGCAGGAGTCGTATCTGTGAGCGGCCGGTGGGCACACGAGAGATCGGACAAGTCTGCGTGACCTTGTTGCGATGATGACAGACGCTTCGCCCAATGACGCAAAGTGCTTTTGTTCACTTCCAGGTCTCCGTAGACATTGCAGGGGGCTTCATTATTTATAATTCAAATAATTTTTAAATTTTTTAGTCGCTGTATGTCCAATTACGAAGTCTCGTAAACGGTTGGCCCTGACTAGTTTTAGTACGCAATCTGACTGCGTAGAATAACAACAAAGAATGGAATGAAATTTTCCGTTAACACAATTAATTAATTAAGTCCCCAGCAGCTATAAAACCAACGCAACAACAAAGCACAAGTGTAACTGTTCTGTGTGTGGAAGTGTGATTCAACGTACACATCTGGCACGGTTCTTCTTCAATAAGACAACAAATTTTAAATATCATTTATACTGAAGTAATTTAAAAAAATATAAATACTATAATTGCGTAAGGAAACCAGAATTACACTCTAATACAGGAACACGAGCCAGATGCTTTGTTGACTGAACCTGTAATGACGCATTATTTAAGACACTGAAATAATGAAAAAACAGGGAATATTTTACCTTCATATATACTGACGAAAAGCACTCTGATCATTACAATATCTCCATTCGAACAACATCTGCTGTCTATCCCATCAAACAACTGCATAAAACATGGAACAAGCACTCCCTACTACAACATCTCAACACCGACTCACTACTACCACATCTCAACAAGCACTCTCCACCACAACTTCTCGACAAGAACTCTTCACTACGACATCTCAGCAAGCACTGACTACTACGAGTTCTCGACAAGCACTGCCAGTGGAGGCGGCTGAATAATACTCTTTGGCGCAATCTCTGGCGCTGTGGCTCAGTGTAGCCACCTTTCAACATTCTGCAAGCGGCTATGGATATCTGCGATGCTCTGGTTTTTCGCCAAAAGGAACTCAATGCTAATTCTGTGCTTGGATCGCACTTCCGTTACAGACGCCATTTTGAAGGCTAAGAATAGCGCCGGATTTTCATGAAACTCTAGGGGCTGAAGCGGGAATATTCCACGATGTCACACAACAAGTTACGCATTGTTTCAACCGAAACAGGCAGAGAATAAAATATGTTGTATTGATTATTGAAAGCGCCTTGTATTTCCCTAACTTCGTCTTGAAACTAAAAGCAAAAATCTGAAGTCTCATAGAATGCACATTCACTACCTAACAGTTCTGCATTACTGTCCAGGATACCGTCTGTTCAGTGGTTTCCTTTCGTGTGTTCATTAGGTGCTCTGTCCAGTGCTCAACTGTGTAATGTGGCCTCAGAGGGCGCGTCTACGTGGTAACGCTGCGTCTGTGTCATTACAGAGGAGTACAAAATGTGACAGAGAAAGAGAGCGCGAACTAAGAGCGCACGTACAGACTATTATTTTGTCATTACACTAAGAGTGCTAGTTGAGTTAAACGTACAAATTTGACGGACGAATCTCCATCATGTTCGTATACTCTCACTCCATAAGGGACTGTCAAGACTTGTAGGGTTTAATCGAAATTGATTCCGAGCAGTCTGAATGTCAGTAACTGCATAGCGTCACATCTCCTTTTCAGCTGATGGAAGTTTCTCCCAGCACCAGAGTTTCGGACCGAGTGAACGAACCCAGTCGGGTGTCAGCGCGCAGCGACTACTTCGTGACCTCGGCCGCACAGGCGAGTATGTCTGCCTCGTCGAACTTGATACTTGAAAGGCTGCGGCAGTTCGGCAATGCGGAAGGACACCGGCAAAACGAAGAACGACTACTCCACTTGTCTGCTTCCTCGTACTGCTGTAACCGTAAAAGTGAAGCGTTCCCCCACCTGAAGGTTAGCCTGAGCACCACAGAGGCCTGTCGGGCAAGCGGTACACTTGCCTGACGTACGTGGCACGAGAACTGGTTCACCTACCTTAAATAGTAAGTTCCTGCTATGCAGGGTATATTTTAAGTAGGAGTTAGTACTTAAGGGCGGGACACCGTACGTATAAACGGAATTAACGGTAATGGTTACATCAACGTCGACTCGGAAATGTTTCGTTTACAAGCTGTTACATGAATAATGGGGTGAATTTCAGTCGCTTCTTGGAAGTCCATGAAATGTAGTGTGTGCTGATTACCTGGACAGTATAGCTCCCGTCGGGAGATCTACTTCGTGCACGACGACGACCCCCACGCCTCAGGGTGAGGCAGGGGACAGAGAGAACAAAGTTTTACAAACAGTAGAAACTAATGGTAGGATAAAACGATATAGTCATGCACGAAAACGTTTTAAATGATGATCATCAAATACCTTCACGCATTTGTAAAAATAATAAAATCGTATTGTGCTGTATCGCATGCATTACCCATGCACTCTTGTTTGGTCATTAAGACGTAGGTGAAAAAATGTAAATATTGATACACGAAGTAATATTTACTAAGATGGTATCTGTTCTTTCGGACGTGTCCGAAAGAACAGATACCATCGGTGACCAAGCAGCTCGTTAGAATGACATTAAAATGAAATGAACACCCTTAGCTGCTTACAGGCGTTGACATACGTCAACGGGGACAGATGAAAATGTATGCCCCGACCGGGACTCGAACCGGGGATCTCCTCCTGCTTACATGGCAGACGCTCTATCCATCTTTTTTTTTATATCTATTATTTTCGTTTGTTTTATTCATTTTTATACGAGGGCCGAAATGTAGTAAAAAAAATTACATATAGGTGGGCGCGAACAGGCGACTATCAGTTTAGAATGCGCGACTATTACCGCTTTTTTTTTTTACCACTTGTTTTTTTTTTTAAGAGTGTTCAGATATGGGTAGGTGGAGACAAGGCGGGCAGGGGTCGAAACCCGAGGCCTGGCCGCGATGTCTCCCCCCTCCCGTCCCTGAATCACTCACTCAAAGTAGCTTTTTGATTTTTTTTTTATTTATATTTTTTTTCACCAGGAAAAGGGTAAATGGAAAAAAAAGATCTTTATTGGTACAAACTTAAATAGAACAGAAATGCCATCCTTCCGGCGAAAATAACACAAGACAATATACTCGTACAAGGCGAGGATTTTTTTTTTTTATGAACATGGTGTAGGGAAAAAAAGAATAATAGGTCTGATGTAATCTAAGAGGTGTGAAGCAATATACAGTGGAGTGAGGGAAAGACCAGTGTTGTCTGGGGTAGTGCATTAAAGAAAGGAGGCGCGTGTCCATGCGCCTATTCCACTGTGGGTTACAATGTAGAAAGTAGCGCGGGGAGTCTCAGATGTCAGCAGGGGGGGCGGGAGTGCTGTCGGCGTGTGGCACCATCCAACTGAACGGGGGTGAAGTAAAGATCGCGTGTAGGTAATTGGCGAAGAAGGCGCGGTAGCGCGGTCGCTGTTCGACTTCACTGTGGGCGGTTTGTAAGTACTGCCAGAAATCAAGGCGTGATTTGTC
Organism: Schistocerca piceifrons; assembly: GCF_021461385.2. Classification (NCBI taxonomy): domain Eukaryota; kingdom Metazoa; phylum Arthropoda; class Insecta; order Orthoptera; family Acrididae; genus Schistocerca; species Schistocerca piceifrons. The sequence continues at coordinate 107,765,319 of NC_060139.1, forward strand.
GCCACCATTATACATGTAGGTGATCGTCCATCCCTTGACCCAGACAATCGCATGATTTTTGGAGGCGGGGAAATAAGTATTCTCAGGATGGATAAAAGTCCATGGGTCAATCGAGTCCGGCGGAACGCGGAGGTAACAGGCTACGAACTGTCGGGCAAGTTTCCAGACGTCACTGGTGGCAGTACAAGTCAGTTGATGGACATCGTCATCCACGAGGTGGCAAATGGAACAAAGTGGAGAGTCCTGTAGTCCGATGGCGTGAAGGCGATGGTTTGTGGCGAATTTTTCATTTGCGACTTGGTACCATGTTGCCCTGACGTTGGAGGGAAGAAAAGGCTGGTGGATGTGACGCCAAACCGTTGGCCACCGCGTGGACGGATACTCTGTATCGTTCCAATTTTAGTATATGTACCGCCGAAGCGAGTACGTCTGAGCCACCGAGGACACAGAGTAATATGTACGTGCGTCTGTTTAGAATGCAGAGGGAGAAACAGAAGCCATCGAGTCGTATTATGAATAACGACAAAGCAAACAGTTTGTTACACCGATCAGTTTTGTAACTTAATATTGACAACCAATCTGATTCGATCGTCGAAGGACGGAGACAGAATAAAACAGTTGGAGCGGCAGGTTAACATGTAGACACCGTGTCCTTGTTACTCGCCAGATGATGTTTGCCTTACACACAGTCACTGAGGGAGAGCAGGAAGTCCTTACTTACCGAACCAGTGGAGACTTGTTCTTGGTAACATTGAGCTTTGTCCTCACTTTGAGCAAATTAAACGGCTGATTATACTCTACTGTATATCCGTCTGAAGCATGAAGCTGATAGAATTTCGGAAATGTAATTATAATACTGTTTAAACAATATACTTGAAAAACTGGTCAAGTAGCGCAGAAAGAAGATGATAGAAATGGAAGTAAAAAACGTAGTAACATTGCGGAGATGTAAAGTAAAACTAGAATGTCTTGTATTTTCAAATGGTTCAAATGGCTCTGAGCACTATGGGACTCAACTGCTGTGGTCATAAGTCCCCTAGAACTTAGAACTACTTAAACCTAACTAACCTAAGGACATCACACACATCCATGCCCGAGGCAGGATTCGAACCTGCGATCGTAGCGGTCGTGCGGTTCCAGACTGTAGCGCCTTTAACCGCTCGGCCACTGCGGCCGGCTTATTTTCAAATGATGTACCAATACCGGCAGAAGACATAGAAACAGTCAAGACAGTAATTTAAATACATGGAAAGAGAGATGAAAAGTAGGATTACAAATATCTAGCGTAAAGACAGAAATTATGATACAGAGCAAAACAGACCGAACACAAATATCACAAAGTACGAAATAAGAAGATAACGAAGAAATTTAAATGCTAGGGGAATAGTTAACATCATTAAGCTGCGAACTATTACATTACAATAAAGCACAAAAGAGATGGAAGCAGCGTACCAGTTATTGTGAAACTTCTATAAGAAAAAAGTACAAAACTTATCGTCGCCGTTGGCGGCGCATGGTGCCTGTGGACAAGGCTTTGAAAGCCAAGGACATTGACCTTGCTGGACATTTCAATCAGCAGCAGCTTATTGGAGATCTAAACGTGTTTCGGAAAAAAAAAAACGATTCAAATGGCTGTGAGCACTATGGGACTTAACATCTGAGGTCATCAGTCAAATGGTTCAAATGGCTCTGAGCACTATGGGACTTAACATCTGAGGTCATCAGTCCCCTAGACTTAGAACTACTTAAACCTAACATACCTAAGGACATCACACACATCCATGCCCAAGGCAGGATTCGAACCTGCGACCGTAGCAGCAGCGCGGTTCCGGACTGAAGCGCCTAGAACAGCTCGGTCACAACGGCCGGCGGCCATCAGTCACCTAGAACTTAGAACTACATAAACCTAACTAACCTAAGGACATCACATACATCAATGCCCGAGGCAGGAAATTGAACCTGCGACCGTAGCGGTCGCGCGGAAGTTACTGCTGTGTTTGGAGTTGGTACATGGTTGACTCTTGCTGTAGTGTGTGGAAATCTTGCAGACTATGGTGGCCTTGAAGCTGCCCCTGGTGCAGATATACTTGCGTGGAAGATCTGGAGTATAACAGAGACTTCAGGCATACTTGCTAAGGTCCCATATGGTACGTTGGTTCCAGATAAGCCCTTTGTACTGTCAAAAATAAGGAAGAAGAAGTTGACTTCTGATGAGTACCTGTTTATATGGACCAAAGCAGGCAATGGAAACTGTAAAATAAAAGTAGTTGGTGACTGTATGCCGCATAGACAATAAATCTAAATTCCTTATCTCCCTTTCCTAATTCCTTGTCTCTAAAACAATAAAAAGCATTGATATAATTATTTGGCCTCTTAGCGTGCGCGTAGATCGCGCCTTCAATATAGAAGGCTGTTGTGGTGGTTACTGGTAGCGCCAGACCGCTCGTGATTCTTTTTTTAAAGCTGGCAGCACTGCTTGATGCTGCTGCTTGACTGTTGATATAAGAATTTAAAAGTTCTTGGTCACTTAATGAGATATGAAGCTGAATTGAGAAACTTGTGATACTTTGATGTGCTGAAGGAAATCTGACTTGATTTGAGGTAGGTCGCAAATTTAAATACAAGATCATAGTAGGAGAAATATAGCTCTTGTCAAAACACTTTTGAACCCATTTAACTTTATAAGTTATTTAACCCAGAATTAAGATTGTTATGCTCTGCCATAGTGAACCTTATACTAGAAGACTGAACTGTATTTTGTTACCAAACAGGCAATACACTGATGAGGCAGAACATTATGGCCACCGACCTACTATCGATATAAACCCGTACAGGCAATAGCAGCATCACCTGGCGAGGAATGACTGCTAGTCAGACACACGCACGGTGCGTACTGTCCGTGTGTACTGTCCGTGCTTAGAATGGGGAAGGGGCGCAATCTGAGTTTGACCGAGGGCAGATTGTGCTGGCCCGGAGGCTCGGTACGAGCATTTCGGACACTGCACGACTTTCGGATGTTGGAAGAGTGCTGTGGTGACTGTCTTCAACACGTGGCGAAACCAAGGTGAAGCCACGTCCAGACGTCATGGGTTTGGGTGGCCACCAGTCTTTATAGATGTTGGACATCGTAAGCTGGCAGACCAGTAAAACAGGACTTTCGGTGAACTGTGGCGGAATCAACATTAGACTTTAATTCTGAACAGAGTACAAGCGTGTCTGAACATATACTACACTGAACATTCCTGACGATGGATCTCCTCAGCCGACGAACCACGCACATTCCAATGTTAACACCACGACATCAGCAACTTTGACTGAAATGTGCATGTGCAGTCGGTACTGGACGTTGGCGCAGTAGCGTAGCGTTGCTTGGTCTAATTAATCTGGATACCTTTTTCACCGTGCCGATGGAAAGGTGCAAAACCGTCGTCTTACAGTAGAACAGCTCCTTGACGTACTGCGGGACGGGGAGAAGCTGCCAGCGGCTCCATTATGCTCTGCGGAACATTACGTGGGCATCCATGAGTCAGTAGAGCTCAGGCAAGGCACCATGACGGCTAAGGAGCATCGTACACTGGTTGCAGGCGACGTACGCCAATTCATAAAGATAATACAGGGTGATTCAAAAAGAATACCACAACTTTAAAAATGTGTATTTAATGAAAGAAACATAATATAACCTTCTGTTATACATAATTACAAAGAGTATTTAAAAACTTTTTTTTTTCACTCAAAAACAAGTTCAGAGATGTTCAATATGGCCCCCTCCAGACACTCGAGCAATATCAACCCGATATTCCAACTCGTTCCACACTCTCTGTAGCATATCAGGCGTAACAGTTTGGATAGCTGCTGTTATTTCTCGTTTCAAATCATCAATGGTGGCTGGGAGAGGTGGCCGAAACACCTCCTTAAAATACCCCCATAAGAAAAAATCGCAGGGGGTAAGATCAGGGCTTCTTGGAGGCCAATGATGAAGTGCTCTGTCACGGGCTGCCTGGCGGCCGATCCATCGCCTCGGGTAGTTGACGTTCAGGTAGTTACAGACAGATAAGTGCCAATGTGGTGGCGCTCCATCCTGCTGAAATATGAATTGTTGTGCTTCTTGTTCGAGCTGAGGGAACAGCCAATTCTCTAACATCTCCAGATACTGTAGTCCAGTTACAGTAGCACCTTCGAAGAAAAAGGGACCAAAAACTTTATTGGCTGAAATGGCACAGAAAACGTTCACCTTAGGCGAGTCACGTTCATACTGAGTTGTTTCCCGCGGATTCTCAGTGCCCCATATACAGACATTGTGACGGTTGACTTTCCCGTTAGTGTGGAAAGTTGCTTCATCACTAAACACAATCTTTGAAACGAAAGATTCATCTGTTTCCATTTGAGCAAGGATAAAATCACAGAAATCGATTCTTTTAATCTTATCAGCTGCAGACAGTGCTTGAACCAATTTCAGACGATAAGGTTTCATAACTAACCTTTTTCGTAGGACTCTCCATACAGTTGATTGTGGAATTTGCAGCTCTCTGCTAGCTCTGCGAGTCGATTTTTATGGGCTGCGAACAAATGCTTGCTGGATGCGTGCTACATTTTCATCACTCGTTCTCGGCCGTCCAGAACTTTTCCCTTTGCACAAACACCCATTCTCTGTAAACTGTTTATACCAACGTTTAATACACCACCTATCAGGAGGTTTAACACCACACTTCGTTCGAAATGCACGCTGAACAACTGTCGTCGATTCACTTCTGCCGTACTCAATAACACAAAAAGCTTTCTGTTGAGCGGTCGCCATCTTAGCATCAACTGACGCTGACGCCTAGTCAACAGCGCCTCAAGCGAACAAATGTACAACTAAATGAAACTTTACAGCTCCCTTAATTCGCCGACAGATAGTGCTTATCTCTGCCTTTTGTCGTTGCAGAGTTTTAAATTCCTAAAGTTGTGGTATTCTTTTTGAATCACCCTGTATTTCCCGACGACTGTGCCACTTTTCAGGAAGATAATGCGCCATGTCATAAGACGAGGAGTATGATGGAGTGGTTCAAGGGACACTGTAATGAGTTCCAGTTAATGCGCTGGTCCTCCAACTTGCTATATCTGAACCCGATCGAACACATCTGAGATGTGACTGAACATGGCGTTAGAGCTCATCGCCCCCCCCCCCCCCCTCCCTCCGCGGAATTTACGGAAATCAGGTGGCTTTTGTGTACAGACATGATGCCAACAGCATCCAGCGACCTACCAAGGTTTCATTGCTTCCATGCCACGACGCGCCGCCGCTGTTATCCATGCCAATGACGGGTGGTTCAAATGGCTTGTTTAGAGTCGGCGCTTGCGCCATTTCTATTTTCAGCGCAAGCGTTTCAACTATGACTGCCGCATCTGTTCAAATGGTTCTGAGCACTATGGGACTTAACATCTGAGGTCATCAGTCTCCTAGACTTAGAACTACTTAAACCTAACTAATCTAAGGACATCACACACATCCATGCCCGAGGCAAAATTCGAACCTGCCACCGTAGCAGCAGTGCGGTTCCGGACTGAAGCGCCTAGAACCTCTCGGCCACAACGGCCGGCTCCAATGATGGACGTACCGACCGTTAGGTAGGTGGTCATAATGTTCTGGCTGACCAGTCTACATTGTATTGGGATTTTAATTCGTTTGGTAATAAAGTGAAATTATCATACTGCAAAAACAAGAAATATTTAATTGTTCATTTGGGTATTTCTCATTATACAGGGTGCTTATAAATGAATATCGGTGTTTTAACAGTTTATGATATTTATTATATTAAACTTACAGTTATAAATGATATGTCAAATGAAGGAGCAACTCAAAACAGTTTTACCAAGAACCTCATAAATGTTCAATGTGAGCACCATTTGTCACTCGGTACACATCAAATCTACAGCCGAGTTCTTCCCAAATGTTGATAAGTGTGTCTTCAGTGATTGTAGCAACAGCTGCTTCAATCCTGTTTCTTAATTCAGGTACGTCTGCTGGTAGCGGAGGCATGTGCACACGATCCTTGATGAAGCCCCAAAGGAAAAAATCGTATGGCGTTAGGTCGAGTGAAGGTGGAATCCATGCAAAGCAAGCCCTGTCATTGGGCACCTTGCGGCCTATCCTGCGCTTGGCTGTAGACTTGATATGTGCCATGTGACAAATGGTGCTCACATTGAACATTTATAAGGTTCTTGGTAAAACTGTTTGAGTTGCTCTTTGATTTGATATTTCATTTACAACTGTAAGTTCAATGTAATAAATATTATAAAGCGTTAAACCCCGATATTCATTTATAAACACCCTATATATATAGGACGTCGACCATAGGTGCCGCTTACCTTGAGTAGACAGCAGGAGTATATAGAGGGTTTATACAAGGGCGATGTACTTGAGGACAATATTATGGAAATGGAAGAGGATGTAGATGAAGACGAAATGGGAGATAAGATACTGCGTGAAGAGTTTGACAGAGCACTGAAAGACCTGAGTCGAAACAAGGCCCCGGGAGTAGACAACATTCCATTAGAACTACTGACGGCCTTGGGAGAGCCAGTCCTGACCAAACTCTACCATTTGGTGAGCAAGATGTATGAGACAGGCGAAATACCCTCAGACTTCAAGAAGAATATAATAATTCCAATCCCAAAGAAAGCAGGTGTTGACAGATGTGAAAATTACCGAACTATCAGTTTAATAAGTCACAGCTGCAAAATACTAACGCGAATTCTTTACAGGCGAATGGAAAAACTGGTAGAAGCGGACCTCGAGGAAGATCAGTTTGGATTCCGTAGAAATGTTGGAACACGTGAGGCAATACTAACCTTACGACTTATCTTAGAAGAAAGATTAAGAAAAGGCAAACCTACGTTTCTAGCATTTCTAGACTTAGAGAAAGCTTTTGACAATGTTAACTGGAATACTCTCTTTCAAATTCTGAAGGTGGCAGGTATAAAATACAGGGAGCGAAAGGCTATTTACAATTTGTACAGAAATCAGATGGCAGTTATAAGAGTCGAGGGGCATGAAAGGGAAGCAGTGGTTGGGAAAGGGGCATGAAAGGGAAGCAGTGGTTGGGAAAGCAGTGAGACAGGGTTGTAGCCTCTCCCCGATGTTATTCAATCTGTATATTGAGCAAGCAGTAAAGGAAACAAAAGAAAAATTCGAAGTAGGTATTAATATTCATGGAGAAGAAGTAAAAACTTTGAGGTTTGCCGATGACATTGTAATTCTGTCAGAGACAGCAAAGGACTTGGAAGAGCAATTGAACGGAATGGACAGTGTCTTGAAATGAGGATATAAGATGAACATCAACAGAAGCAAAACGAGGATAATGGAATGTAGTCAAATTAAATCGGGTGATGCTGAGGGAATTAGATTAGGAAATGAGACACTTAAAGTAGTAAAGGAGTTTTGCTATTTAGGGAGTAAAATAACTGATGATGGTCGAAGTAGAGAGGATATAAAATGTAGACTGGCAATGGCAAGGAAATCGTTTCTGAAGAAGAGAAATTTGTTAACATCGAATATAGGTTTAAGTGTCAGGAAGTCGTTTCTGAAAGTATTTGTATGGAGTGTAGCCATGTATGGAAGTGAAACATGGACGATAACTAGTTTGGACAAGAAGAGAATAGAAACTTTCGAAATGTGGTGCTACAGAAGAATGCTGAAGATAAGGTGGGTAGATCACGTAACTAATGAGGAGGTATTGAATAGGATTGGGGAGAAGAGAAGTTTGTGGCACAGCTTGACTAGAAGAAGGGATCGGTTGGTAGGACATGTTTTGAGGCATCAAGGGCTCACAAATTTAGCATTGGAGGGCAGCATGGAGGGTAAAAATCGTAGAGGGAGACCAAGAGATGAATACACTAAGCAGATTCAGAAGGATGTAGGTGCCAGTAGGTACTGGGAGATGAAGAAGCTTGCACAGGATAGAGTAGCATGGAGAGCTGCATCAAACCAGTCTCAGGACTTAAGACCACAACAACAACAACACACACACACACACACACACACACACATATATATATATATATATATATATATATATATATATATATATATATATATATATATATGTTGTTGTGGTCTTAAGTCCTGAGACTGGTTTGATGCAGCTCTCCATGCTACTCTATCCTGTGCAAGCTTCTTCATCTCCCAGTACCTACTGGCACCTACATCCTTCTGAATCTGCTTAGTGTATTCATATATATATTCAAGGAAAGCTTTTCTCGCTTAATGTTATAGACCAAATACCAATTACATGAAGGCCCTCAAAAGCACATTATGTACATAAAATTTAAAAAATCTGATTCCAGAATAAATGAAAAATATGACCTTTTAAAGGTCCTCTTTAACAAATTAGACCCCGTCTTTGACAAAATCATGGCTGCGTCCTTAAATAAAGCCCTTAACTTTGTCATGTGTTGTCGAGAGCTCGACCGTATTTAAACACACAGCAATGAAGCATTAGATTGGTGTGAAACTGTAACTCGCTCCGCGCTGGAGGAAGTCGCTGCAAGTCATAAGACCTGCAGGGTCACGTGCCGTGATGCGGACCACAAAGCCCATGTATGTCGTTGGCCCTGATGTACCTCGATTCAAGGAATGGGCTTGTTTGCAGTGAGACAGGTAACCACGCAGGCCGTGTGACAAAGTATGGCAGGAACTGTCAAGACGTCGACCATAGGTGCCGCTTACCTTGAGTAGACAGCAGGAAGGCGGGCCAACAGCAGGGAGCCCAATGCACTACTGGCACCACGTTGTTCTTTCAGACGAGTCCTGGCTGTGCCCAGTGGAAGTACCCATGTGTGATGCCTCTGAGGACCACAAAGGACGCCAGGTTGCATTTGTCTTCGACATGAGGGCTCAGCACCAGATGTGATGATGTGGAATGCCATTGGGTATACACCATGACCACCTCAAGTCCGCATACCTCTTCGGCCCCGAGCGCATATTAAAAGTACAAGTGGGCTACTACTGTGTTAATTGCTTCGTGTTAATGCTAGCTCACAATGAATTGTCCCCAATTTTTTTTGAGATCATATACATTACACATATTTCTAACCTTACTTTAATTTTTTGTGGAAGATGTAAAACAACTGCCATCAGTTGTGAAGCAAAGGAACACTTTGCACTGTTCACGCCATACAAAAGTAGAACCTCTGCAGTGGCAGCGGCATTTTGACCAGTTCTTCTGAACGTGGTACTCAAGCCTGTTGATCAAGCTAAAAAAATATAACCCCTCGTTCACTGACGTAAAAAAAATTGGCACTGAATTCCAAAAGTTTACAGCTTATAAGTCCATTATAACATTAATTATACAGGGTGGCGCACGAAATGTGTTACCATTTTGTTTTTGAATATAAACTTTATTGTCAAAACAATCTGAAAGGAACACATACTACAATGAAGAGCCGTCCATGGAGATTTGTTCTAACTCAGCACATGCTCAATATGTCCACCATTTCGTTTCCTAACTTCCTTCAAACGAACACTGAAGTTAGTGATTCCCCTACGGCACATGTCTTCCGTAATTTAACTGCAAGCTCGAAGAATAAGTCTTCTGAGCTCTATTAAATCACGTGGACGTTTCGGGAAAATGTTTTCCTTTAGGTACCCCCAAAGAAAAAAGTCACATGGATTGAGGTCTTGACTATTGGGGGGCCAATTTTGTCCGTCATTGAAGCGAACTGGAAACCTGAATGAAATGATCCGCATCTCGAAATGCTCGTGTAAAAACTCCAACACAGTGTTTGCAGTATGTGGCCTTGCTCCATCTTGCATGAACCACTGCGTGTTGAAGGGCAAGGCAGTAGCAGGGAGCTGTGGAATGAAGGTATTGTGAAGCATGCTCAAATAACGCTCGCTGTTCACAGTTTCTTCAGAGAAAAAGGTCCAATAAGTCCGTGACTGGAAATTGCTGCCCACGCTGTAATCCTCGGAGCATGATGTTGTCGTTCATGAAGCACTTGTGGGTTTTCAGTGGCCCAAAAGCGTACATTTCGTTTTTTTAACCACACCGTCTAAATGAAAATGCGCCTCGTCTGAAAACTAAACGTTGTTGAGAGTTTCTTCCCTATCCTCCGCTCACTGAGCAAACAGTAGTCTCTGCTGCTTGTGTTCTTCAGTGAGCTTCTGTGCACAGGTCGTCTTGTATGGATACATATGGAGGTCACTTTTAAGAATGCGTTGAACGGAGCGTCTGGATATTCCCAGTTGCACTGCCGCCTTTCTACACGATTTCCCGGGACTTCTCTGTACAGCAACTCGTACCGCTTCAATATTCTCCGGCGAACAAACAGGCTTAGGCCGAGGTCGCTTCGCTTCCAATACTGTTCCTTCCTGTACAAATTTATCGTACAACCTGTGGATGGTCTTCTTGCGAGAGACCCATCGTGTGTTAAACTGTTGAAAACGCCTCTGAGTCACAACAGGGCTTTTCGTTTCATGAAAAAGTAACACAACTGCCGATCGTTGCTGTGTCGTCAGTTATCCATTGTCAGTCATTGCTGCTTATTAGTCTCCTAGCGGCAGTATCGTGAATTACACGTCATTTCGTAACTCATTTGTTTTTACAAGCTCTGCTGGTACTGCTGTAGAGATCCCAGCGGGATATCTAATGTGCGTCGTAAACTGTGAAAGAAATATTTGGTAACACATTTCGTGCGCCACCCTGTAGTTATCTAGTAATTGAGGAAGGTCTTTACAGCTTTCATAAAGTATTAATGCGTGCGAAATCACTTGTAATGAGAAAAACATACGTCATTTCGCCGAGGCTGTGCAGCGGCCTCGTGGTGCTCCGCAGAAAGATGAAAAAGTGAGCTGTGGCAAGTGCAATGTGTGTCGTACAAGATAACATAGGCCAGAAAAGGTTCAGCTGCGTGCGCGCCCCAGAGAAAAATAAGACCTGGAGGTATCACATGTAGTACCAAGGGACTGATGAGAATAACTGCTACCCTGGACGGCAACTGGTACATTTCTGATGTAGTAAAGCCGGTGATTGTTTTCTTGTTTCGAGTTCATCGTGAATCACCGTGAGGTTACCTGTCATCAAGGCAACACAAGACCTCTTTTGATACGGCAAATGTCGTCCTGTTACCTTAGACAGCATGTTCGCCAGATCTCTCACACACCAAAATTCTCTTGACATGGGTTGCCGAGAAACTGGCACACCACCACCTCCCGGTCACTGCAACTGATGAACTCTCGCATGAATATGAAGCAGCATGGAATGGTGTACTCTCGATGACCAGCCATGTTAGAGCAAGAGGTGGCACCTGTTTACACTAAATATCGCCACGTACGTAGCCCCAAATTACCTACAAATTTAATCATGTATTCGTCACATTTCACTGTACACTCACAGGAAGTAAAATTTAGTTACTTACAATCTTCCTTGGTGGTGCAATTTTAATAGCAATTAGTGTATTTACTAACAACAAGCAACCCATCCGTGCTTCGCTAGGGTAGCACTAAGAATCTACAGCTAGACGATTTGTCTGGCGTAGCGGAAATTTTGTTTATGGGACACCGCATAGAGTTATGAGTAAAAATTGGAGAACAGCATTAGGTAACTGCATGCCATCTTCTTTACACGAATAAAATGATTTAAGCAGCACACGCCGTTTGCCGGTCTACTGCAGCACCTCAAGTCGTGAGTGGGCTGCCCCACTGCAACTGGTTGTCACTGCGAACCGAGAGTAAGCTTCACATACAGACAGGAAAAACGCGGCGAAGGACTTTAATTCATCGTAGATATTTATAAACTATGCACACGAACCTTTTTCGTTCCTCAGTCTATATGTTAGTCAGAACCACATCAAAATACTTTCGGCATTTCCTGACATTAGTCGGCAGACACAAACAGAAGTGAGTGCGGATCTTCAATTTATACATATAAGAGACATACCCACCTTTCATTAGGTCCTCATCTCGGTTGTCTCTTGTCTCTTAGCATCTAACAAAGGATTTCCTGTCTCATCTCTCATCCATTTACATCCTACTCACTTCCTCGTCATTTTCGTTAGTCATAGTTACGTCTTTTCTCCAGTTTGTTGCCTGATCAGTTCGTTTGCTTCCCTGTCTCTCCCTATAATCCCCAACATACACCTCACCATTGATCACTGAACAAGATTTCAAATAATTTCCATTACAGCCCCTGTGTCACAGCTATCGTTAAAACTGTTAACACACATCGATTATGCCGGCCAGAGTGGCCGTGCGGTTCTAGGCGCTACAGTCTGGAGCCGAGCGACCGCTACGGTCGCAGGTTCGAATCCTGGCTCGGGCATGGATATGTGTGATGTCCTTAGGTTAGTTAGGTTAAATTAGTTCTAAGTTCTAGGTGACTGATGGCCTCAGAAGTTAAGTCGCATAGTGCTTAGACCCATTTTGAACACATCGATTGTAAATTTTCTGTTTCAGACGCATTTGAAGCTTCGTTTCGAAAACCGATTTGCTTTACTAAAAGTGCTCCTGGACAGTTTTATGCTTATGTTTATTTCTTTTGCTGTAAATCCAGTAATAGTTTGCATCACTTGTCGCCACTTGTAAATTATATTAGCTACTATTTTCCTGATTTTTATAAACCGACAAGTAAATGTCTGGGGTCTAAGACGATTTGGAATCAAGGAAGGAATAATTTTAAATACTGCAATTCCAGTCACAGTACAATGTCTTGGACTCCGCGAAGACAAAAACGGATTTTGATAAAACATAACTATCATTCTTTTAGCGAATGGTCAGTGGCTAGTACCCACTACCACCGGAAAAGGTCTTAAGGATACCAATTTAATTTACTACTAACGTACTTTCAGAGGTGAAAATATACGATCGGCTAAGGTAGCAATGAAAAGAAAAGCGGTGACTCTAATGAAATTTCAGCATGACCCATCATGGGTATTATTCGACACGAAGCTCAAAATAAGAATTCCTTGTTAGAAATAAGCAGTATAAAATGTTTTACTGATTCACTGTTTCTTGATTTAATAAAATTTCAAAAATAAGTTTTATATTTTTACGCGTTAACGAAGTATTATTTGCCATTTCTCACTATAAAAAACCGATGTTAATGTTTTCTAATCTATAGTTCAGTTAGGTGTCCAGCTATGTTGGGGTAATAACTTGACAGGCTCTAATCAAGGCGTAATTGTGTCAGCAGGATGGAAACCACTGCAGTCTAAAACGTAAATCCTCTCCTTCGCCCCCTCCCCCCTTCCTTCCCCTCCCTCTCCCCCCCCCCCTAGAATGTATAATGAGTTCCTAGTGTGTGTAGATGATTATTGCAATAGTTCAACATAAGAATACGATAAAAGTTTTCTAAACAAAATTTTACCTACAGAACGTCTTCGATTATTAGAAAAAAAAATTGTTTCTGAAATTTACTTTTGGATATTTTATGTCAGTGTATAAGTGATATAACTTTTCTTAAAAGCGTAATTAAAGCCTTTTATTTGTGAGATCCGGCTTTAGTGAGTGCTTCAGGATTTAATTCAGCATTACAGGTTTAGTTTATCTACGATATCTCTCAATTACGTAATGAGAGTTCCCGACGACTCTTTGACAATTTTGCATGAGTGAATCCCCATGCCTTCGTGCAGATACAGCTGTATTCCGAAACTAATGACATTAGATATTATATCTTACATTTGCATCTACGTCTACGTCCACATCCACGCTTCGAAAGCCACTGTACAGTGCATGGTAGAGGGTTCTGTGTGCCAGTAATAGTGGTTTTCTGCACTACTCCATTAGCGTATTGTGCGAATGAAAGATGAGTATCTATAGGCCTCTGTGCGTACCATAATCTGTCACATCTCTCATGACGCCCACGTGTGATACATTGTGTTGGCAGCGCAATGGCCGCACAGTTTTCTTCGAATGCAGGTTCTCTTAACGTATCCCACAGGATTTCGCGAGAACTACGTTCTCTTTCTTTCAGGGATTTCCATTTAAGTTCCCCAAACGTAACTGTTACATTTTCATGTGAGCTGTATCAGCCTGCTGCGATTCCATCAGCACGTCTCTGAATTTTTTCGATGTCGTATGTCATTAAGGACTCCGAAAACTGGAACAATAGAATTCGCTACAGAGCTACTGAAATTTTTTAGAACCCATGAGTCTTTCACTTGTCTGGCGTTTAACCAATCGTTTTTTCCACCCTCCATTCGAGAGTAGAACGAAACCTTAATATGTGGTAAGAGTGGGATTTTGGAATACGAATTAGACGCATATGTACAGACAGGTGTTTACACTTTGCAGGGTTCACTATCAATGCACTTTTAGCAGAACTAAAAATTTTTAGCGATAAACCTCAGATTTTCAAATATATGTAGTTCAGTTTTAACATGTGAATCTGCATTTCGGAGCGAAGTCCAGACTATTCGTGTTTAGAGGGATATCCGCTGATGCCACAAATTCCTAGTTGAAATACCGCCATGAAACTAGAAAAGATGGAGAAAACAAGATCCATTAAACAACTCAACAAAAAATGTTCAATTGTATGTGAAATCTTATGAGGCTTCACTGCTAAGTTTACACACTACTTAAACTAAATTATTCGAAGGACAAACACACACACCTGTGCCCGAGGGAGGACTCGAACCTCCGCCAGGACACAGTTCATGACTGTAGCGCCTAAGACCGCACCGCTAATCCCGCGCGGCAAACAACGCAACAGCAGACGAAAGTTGATTATATTCGTATGAGTGGGAAACTAAACGGCAGTGAACTGTGTAGGCGTTCCAAGATGAACCGAAACAGATAAAAGTGCGTTAATTTGGTGGGAAGCAATTCCAAAAATGCGATCGCTTGATTCTTTGGTTACACTGGACATGTTGCAACCATTGCTTTAGGGCAGTGTTCCCAACCTTTCTGAAACCTGTTCCCATCGTTTCTGAGACCATCCCCCCTGAGTGAAATCAGATATCAGCAAGTCAAATACAGAGCCGAGCACTGAAGCACTCTGCCCCAGTTCGTGACCTCAGCTGAAGCAGTCACCATCATCGAATAGGAGTAAAGAGTTATTCAGATCTCAGATGGAAATGTAATATTGTAAATGTTGAAAATTATTCTTCAAGAGAACAATTTGTTAATTTGTGCACCAGGCGATGCTTTAATAGTCAATTAGAGTTGTAAATTATCAAGCACCCCTTTGACAAAGCACTGTATCACTTTAAGTAAATCCTTTTATTATTCATGTAATAAAGTGAACTGGTATTTCATATGTTGTAGTTCCAATGAGTCATCTCCGAGAGAATTCAAAGAACCCACAGTTATGCCGGATGACTGTAGTTTCGTCTGGTCATAACAATGACAGCGGCGGCTATCACATACTATGTCAAACGATTTGACAGACAAAAACACTGAATTAATACCTCTTTCACATGATTTACAGCCTAACGACCTCAGTATTTGTACAGCGATTGTCGTTTCAAGACGCCACCGAATAAATCGTGAACCATGTTTTGAGGTAAAAAATACTTCCAGAAATTGTTCGAACCCATGTAACTTATTACAGTCAAATATTTTGAGAAAAAACAAAAGCAATTTGTAACAAAAAATTTTCTTTCACTTTTCATTTTTTAAATTTTTTTACTTGAAAAGATGGCCCCCGTCTTTTACGCTGCTCCGTGAGAGCGTTCAGTCCTTCATCTTGCTTTCTTCACACAACTGGCGCATGTCGAAGCCGAATACTGATTTTCACCCACGAAAAGCAAATTTTTCCAAAATCGATTTATTTGTATGCGTTTATATGAAATCCAGCCAGAGATCTCAATTTTTCTCATAACTGCTTCTTTGGAAGTGTTCCGGCCTTGTACCCAGAGTAGTATAGTCTCCGTCCACCTCTGTAGGCGAGTTGTCAGCACAGAAGGCTGCCATGCAGACGACCCGGGTTCGATTCCCTTGTGCTGCCAACGATTGTTCCCTTGGTGGGACGACTGGTACGGGGTGCAGACATCCTTCTGCCGTATATTGTTCGTTTGTTCGTTCCTTTACTAGTACGCAGAATATCGCATTATTATTATTATGTGTTGTCAGTGGTGAGAGGTAATGCGTGAAATTTGGTATTCTCGGCCCAATCTTGACACTGTGTATCTCGGAATATTGAATTCCCTAACGATTACCGAAATGGAAAGTCTCATGTGTCTAGCTCCAACTACCATTCCCAATTCAAAGTCTGTTAATTTCCGTCATGTGGCCGTAATCACAGCGGAAACCTTTTCAAATGAATCACCCGAGTACGAGTGACAGCTTCACTTTCTTTTCTTTCCTTTGTTGTAATTTCATTCCCCTGTCCCATATGGGAATGGGAGGGCTGGTAGCCACACAGTCCACCGCCCTTCAGTCAGTTGGCTTTACAAAAATACAGAAGGGGGATTACATAAAAAGGGGGGATAAAAAGGGGGACATAAAAAACGCAGTAAATGGAGATGATGGGAGTTTAGATATACACTAAGGTGGGGACATGAACTACTGCGAACTGAAAAACTGCCTAAGATGTTTAATAAAGCTAAAGTAATGGTAGTTCTAAAATCAAGCAAAGAAGGAACTAATGTGGCTAACTATTTCAGTATACGGAATTACTGGAGAGTTTCATTTTCAGCCGCATCCATGAAGCTAGAGACAAAATAATCCCATTCCATCAGGGTGGCTTTAGAACTAACCGGAGTTGCAGCGATTAGGCGGTAACACTTAACGACGATGGTTTTCAGAGAGCCCTCAACTCGACTGCAGCGTTAGCGGATATGACTGCGGCTTTCGCTACACAATGGGGAGCAGACCTGATATTCAGGTTTATTGACGCTGTTAAATGCCATAAGCCAGCAAGTTTACTCAAAAAAATGCTCTCTAATCGAAATTCTCTTCAGTTTATGTGCGAGTAAAAGTGAGCAGATGGAGAACCTTGAACAATTGTCTGCCTCACGGAAGAGTCCTGGCTCCCATTCTGTCTAATTTGTACGTCCACGACCTTCCAGCTATACCTCCAAGAAAATACAGTATGCCTATCACCTGGCATTAATATTTCAAAGCTAAGACATCAAGGAATGCGAGAGTACGCTCTCAAGTAACGTTACCATAATAAATGAGTATTTACAAAAATGGAGACCCTGACTAAGCACGTAAAACTGAAGCCACAGTGTTCCACCTCCATAATAAAGGACATATAGGACCTTATAGGCCTTATTGGATTGGGCTGAAGTTTCCCGTAGTTATCCTAAATACCTAACAGTCACCATCGATCAGACACTGTCATTTAGGCAAAGGACTAGCCAAAGGAGAGGTCCCGGAAGTTCGGACCCCCTCCCCTCCCCCCTTCCCATCACCTAAATGAAATTATAAACAGCTTAGCTGCTGTGGAGTGAAATTTAAAGCCTTTTTACATTCAATCATGTGACGAGAAGGGATATGCACTATCGATAATCAGCAAGGTCAACGATACATTTCAGCTATCTATAAATCCAGTGCACTATCGGCTATCGCACATCCCTATTTTAGTCAAGATCAGTCGTTGGCCTCGCTTGAGCTCAGTTGTTGTTTTGTTAGTCAGTTCAGTCCTTATTTGCTGTTTATTTTAATGTAAGTGCTATGGTTTAATGTTTTAGTGATGTGTGCTGTTGTGATATTTTCTAATTATGGATAAGTTTGTAACAAGAAAGAAGAGCAAAACGATTTTGGTTCGACCGTTAGCGTCATGGTAAGTTGAAAATATGTTTACCTATTTACCTATCTATAGCAGTTTAATGTTAGCACTGGAATCGTTATTTGGAGACTGGTAGAACCTTGAGGTTGCAATATTTCAGTATTTAATAAGGTATGGGAGCGATAAATTTCATTATAAATAACATTAAATTCAAATTACTACACAAAAACACACCTGGATTTGTTTTTGGAGCCCAAATATCGCGTTTATCAAATGTTCAAATGTGTGTGAAATCTTAAGGGACTTAACTGCTAAGGTCATCAGTCCCTAAGCTTACACACTACTTAACCTAAATTATCCTAAGGACAAACACACGCACCCATGCCCGAGGGAGGACTCGAGCCTCCGCCGGGACCAGCCGCACAGTTCATGACTGCAGCGCCTTAGACCGCTCGGCTAGTCCCGCACGGCTCGCGTTTATCAACAAATCATCATCCAAAAGCCGATGGTTACATTTCTTTAAAAAATTTATTCAATATTCTATCATTAGTAGCCCAAGAGACAATATGTCGTCCAATCTGGTCATCCGTGCGGTACTAAGTGATGGAAACCAGTTGTGATGCGGAATGACAGTTCAAATGGCTCTGAGCACTATGGATCTTAACATCTGAGGTCATCAGTCCCCTAGAACTTAGAACTACTTAAACCCAACTAACCTAAGGACATCACACACATCCATGCCAGAGGCAGGATTCGAACCTGCGACCGTAGCGGTCGCGCGGTTCCAGACTGAGGCGTCTCGAACCCCTCGGCCACAGCGGCAGGTGCGGAACGATGGAGAGGGGTCTGTGGTGAGCGGAGTTATGACAGCACATTCTATACTTTGTTCGTTTCTAAAAGATTTTTTCAGCGGGCTGCTTGATTTCGTCCGAGCAAATTGTGCCCTGCATCCCTCCCTACCCCGTTTGTCCAAAATCCTTCGTATTTACGTTTTTCTAATACTTTAATAACTGACGCCAGCAATTCCATAACCATTTAAATCTTAAAATAAGCATGCATTCATGCGCTATCAAATTACTAATCGCGCACGATTAAAGGAAAAAAAATTTAATATCAGAATTCAATCCTTTATTTTGGTGCATTTCATTTTATTTTAAAACAGTGTATAACAACCAATTATTCGAAATTCTCCACCGGTTTGAAGTAGCTCTGTGTGTTGAGCAGCTGAGCTAGCAGTCCCTGGACTCGGGAGGCGAGGTAGTTTGAATCCATCCGCCGGCAACCTATGATTTCCCGTTTTCAATCTACGGAAATACCGAAGATGGTCCCTTACTATAGACCACAGTCAATTACTTCCAAATTCCTTTTCTTTCTTACGGATTCCAATTCCCTTAAAGATTCAGGAACTCTGTTTAAATGAAAAGAGCTGCATCGAAGGCGGGCCGAGCTTCACTTCGGTGACTCCCAGCACTAAAAGCCATACGGTAAATAAATAATAATCCAAATTCTCCTCATTTAGGCTCATGCATTTGTCTACCGGCACATTCTTTAGTGCAGAAAATGATTTTTCTTGCATTGCAAGATATGACAGACGCATACTTGTTGTTGTTGTTGTGGTCTTCAGTCCAGAGACTGATCCGATGCAGCTCTCCATGCTACTCTATCCTATGCAAGCTTCTTCGCCGACCGGAGCGGCCGAGCGGTTGTAGGCGCTACAGTCTGGAACCGCGCGACCACTACGGTCGCAGGTTCGAATCCTGCCTCGGGCATGGATGTGTGTGAAGTCCTTAGGTTAGTTAGGTTTAAGTAGTTCTAAGTTCTAGGGACTGATGACCTCAGATGTTTAGTCCCATAGTGCTCAGAGCCATTTGAACCAAGCTTCTTCATCTCCCAGAACCTACTACAACCTACATCCTTCTGAATCTGCTTAGTCTATTCATCTCTTGGTCTCCCTCTACGAATTTTACCCTCCACGCTGCCCTCCAATACTAAATTGGTGATCCCTTGATACCTCCTACCAACCGATCCCTTCTTCTAGTCAAGTTGTGGCACAAACTCCTCTTCTCTCTAATTCTATTCAATACCTCCTCATTAATTATGTGATCTACCCATCTAATCTTCAGCATTCTTCTGTAACACCTCATTTCGAAAGCTTCTATTCTCTTCTTGTCCAAACTATTTATCGTCCACGTTCCACTTCCATACATGGATTCCTTGCCATTGCCAGTCTACATTTTATATCCTCTCTACTTCTACCATCATGAGTTATTTTTCTCCCCAAATAGCAAATATTCATCTACTACTTTAAGTGTCTCATTTCCTAATCTAATTCCCTCAGCATCACCCAACTTAATTCGACTACATTCCATTATCCTCATTTTGCTTTTGTTGATGTTTATCTTATATCCTCCTTTCAAGACACTGTCAATTCCGTCCATCTGCTCTTCCAGGTCCTTTATTGTCTCTGATAGAATTACAATATCATCGGCGAACCTCAACGTTTTTATTTCTTCTCCGTAGATTTTAATTCCTACTCTGAATTTTTCTTTTGTTTCCTTTACTGCTTGCGACGCATACTTAAATGAAGAAATTTGGGAAATTGTATGGTTGAATAGGTCCAGATCCTTTGCATTTTCACCACCAAAAATTATTTTAGCATCTGTGTCGAACAGAGATCTCTCTATCCCAAAAGCCCTGACGGTAACATTGACGGTGTCCGAAAAAATTTGCTCATGCATTTCTGATCATTTCCTCGGCTCAGATCCATATTTAAAGAAGAAAGGTATAAAATTACCTTGGAGCTGAAGGGAGATCGGAGCATGAGTGCTTCTTAGTGGCTTTTACCCTTATAACTTGTGTTCTGTGAAAATAAACCATTTCAATGTTACGGCACAATGATGACCTGTGAAAACAACGCCGTACTGGTACAATTTGTCATCGTTAAATACCAAATAATGATGTCTGTAGATACATCCCTTACACACTGCCTGCCGTATACTGAGACTTGGCTGCCATGTCGAAGCGGTAGCGTAGTTAATAGCGTCGTGATCTGTTGTTTACTAAAAGATTCTGGGTCTTTTTTTAATTTAACAGAAATGTTACGAATAATGTTTTTGGTGTAATTCTTGAAGCATAGCCCAACGACTGGAATCTTTCACCATTGGCCAGAAATATTATCGTGACTTCAGGTCTATTCAAGAAAGCAAACACAAGTTACACGCTAGCATTTGTTGCTCTTGCAAAACTTTGCGTAAAATATCTATCCTATCTCTTGGTTTTAAGGATTGCCTCGTGTTTGTATCTTGCCGGTAAATATCATTTCCAATGCAACATCGAGATATGGATATTTTGCATTTGCAAACTGAGATTATACACTATAGTTTAACTATATTCGATTTAAAAGCGAAAATGGGATGAAAATTCAGTTGAGTTAACGAATAACTTTTACTAGTCTGTATCTCAGATCGTTGTACTGCATTATGTAGTGTTCCTCTACCAACAATTTGCCGTTCAAGCCATCGACGAGTCCAAAATCTCCAAGATTTTCTCCGCTCTTCTTCGACAGTCACTAACAGTGTTGACGCAGCTATTTTACGAGCGTCCATTGTCGTAATGGAATTTTGTGGTTTGCGAGCCAAATAAAGCTGACAACTGCCGCTGGAGAGTACTGCGAGTGTAAATCACGTTAACGAGCACGTCCCGTGTGCGGTCGGCGCTCTCTCTCGTGAGGTCGGATGTCCGGTCTGCGTCCACGTTAGCTGCTTCGTCCCGTGGGAGGACGGCTTTACCATTGTTTGCAGCCGAGATCTTCAATCGTATGAATACTTTTTTGACCGCTGTACGTCATAATTGGTTTTTGTAACCAAGAGAGAGCACATCATAAAATACAGCTATATGGAATTTCTGTTGATTCTGTTGTAAAGTTGATACGTTAAATGCTTGGTATACGGGCAAAGAGACGGGAGACGGACGTGCACTGTAGACACGAAGACTCCAAGAGCCGCGTGCTGTGAAAGCTAAGCGTACTAGCTGGCCGCGAAATGTTTACGTGCAAGTAATTCTCGAAGCGCTCGTGTACAGCTGATTGCGGCCAGGGTATGCAGTAGTCTGGCTTCTGTGGGTATTGCGTCCACGTTCGCCGTAGCAGACAGCTGTTTATTCGCATCGCTCGACGTAAACAGCGGCGGCCGTGGAATTCCGCTCGTGTGGCGTTATTTGGACACGAGAGCGCAGCCGTGCCTGGAAATCCGCCGCAAGCGGCTGTTTCGTCAGCCCGCGGAGGGCCCTTGCCTCACAGCCGTAACCAGCGGCTGTCAGCAAACAGCTGACCTCGCGTCGCGGTTCCGCCGGCCATGTGCCGAGTGGCGAGCGGTCTGATCGACGTGGCTCAAGAGCGGGCAGCTAAGCGCGCTTCGCCTCTTCTGACCTTGGTCGTGTCCGCCGCAATGTTTACAATTTGACGTTCGCGTCAACTGATGTAATGGCGCCACTGTATGTTCAACGTCAGAACAGAAAACTGGTTTTCTCATTGTTGACTGTTTTTGTTACTCAATCCGCCATCCACAAAGCTCTTCCTCAGGACGGGAAAAATCGTGTTACCCTGCGCAAATTCAATATTACCACGATGGAAACCTTCTTCCACAGGAATATTTCTGAAAAAATAAGCAACCTCGCAAATCTTTCCCACTAAAAACGGTGAACACACATTTGCTCTTGGTTTAGTATTCTTTGACAACGTGTTGTCTGTAGACACCAACAAGAATATAAATATCTATATATATTGCATAGCCGGCGCGGTGGCCGAGCGGTTTCAAGGCGCTTCACTCCGGAACCACGCGGCTGCTGCGGTCGCAGGTTCGAATCCTGCCTTGGGCATGGATGTGTGTGATGTCCTTAGGTTGGTTAGGTTTAAGTATTTCTAAGTCTAGGGGAATGATGACCTCAGATGTTAAGTCCCATAGTGCTTAGAGCCATTTGAACCATTTGAACGATATATTGCATATGTTTGACTTCCTCTAGAAGAGTCCTTCCCAAAATTATTTGTGTAGCTGAGACACTTAACCTTGATACTGACAAAAATAAACGACTTCTTTTAACTGCTGTAGCGCAGCTAAACCTATTTGGTAAAACACACCTATTATTAGGTTCGTACATAAGTTCGCAGCGTTTTCCTATAAGTTAAATAAACACAACAAATACACATAACAGAGACTTTAGTCGTCAGTAATATATTATCATTCACAGTTTACAACACATTGCCAACGCTGAGATATCGATTCCGCGACTGTAGAAATCTCGTGGTTTTGAGCCAAATAACTTGTCGATCCATGTATCGAGCGCATTTTCATTCGGAAGGTAGTTCCCTGAAGGCTGTTCGACAGAGAGCCGAAAAAGTGAAAATCTGAGAGTGTAAGATCAAGTGAATGAGGTAGATACGGAATGACTTTCCAATCCAACTGCAATACAGGGTGGTCCATTGATAGTGACCGGGCCAAATATCTCACGAAATAAGCATCAAACGAAAAAAACTACAAAGAACGAAACTTTTCTAGCTTGAAGGGGCAAACCAGATGGCACTATGGTTGTGCGGCTAGATGGCGCTGCCATAGGTCGAACGGATATCAGCTGCGTTTTCTTAAATAGGAAACCCCATTTTTTATTACATATTCGTGTAGTACGTAAAGAAATATGAATGTTTTAGTTGGACAACTTTCTTCGCTTTGTGATAGATGGCGCTGTAATAGTCACAAACGTATAAGTACGTGGTATCCCGTAACATTCCGCCAGTGCGGAGGGTATTTGCTTCGTGATGCATTACCCGTGTTAAAATGGACTGTTTACCAATTGCAGAAAAGGTCGATATCGTGGTGATGCATGGCTGTTGTGATCAAAATGCTCAACGGGCTTGTGCTATGTAAGCTGCTCGGTATCCTGGACGGCATCATCCAAGTGTCCGGACCGTTCGCCGGATAGTTACGTTATTTAAGGCAACAGGAAGTGTCCAGCCACATGTGAAACGTCAACCACGACTAGCAACAAATCATGATGCCCAAGGAGGTGTTTTAGCTGCTGTCGCGGCTGATCCGCGCATCAGTAGCAGACAAACTGCGCGAGAATCGGGAATCTCAAACACGTCGGTGTTGAGAATGCTACATCAACATCGATTGCACCCGTACCATATTTCTATGCACCAAGAATTGCATGGCGACGACTTTGAACGTCGTGTACAGTTCTGCCACGGGGCACAAGAGAAATCACCGGACGATGACTGATTTTTTGCACGCGTTCTATTTTGCGACGAAGCGTGATTCACCAACAGTGGTAACGTAAAGCGGCATAATATGCACTATTGGGCAACGGAAAATCCACGATGGTTGCGACAAGTGGAACATCATCGACTTTGGTGGGTTAATGTATGGTGCAGCATTATGGGAGAAAGGATAACTGGCCCCACTTTATCGACGGCAATCTAAACGGTGCAATGTATGCTGATTTCCTACATAATGTTCTACCGATGTTACTACAAGATGTTTCACTGCACGACAGAATGGCGATGTACTTCCAACATGATGAATGTCCGGCACATAGCTCGCGTGCGGTTGAAATGGTATTGAATAGCATATTTCATGACAGGTGGATTGGTCGTCGAAGCACCACACCACGGCCCGCAAGTTCACCGGATCTGACGTCCCCGGATTTCTTTCTGTGGGGAGAGTTGAAGGATATTTGCTATCGTGATCCACCGACAACGCCTGACAACATGCGTCAGCGCATTGTCAATGCATGTGCGAACATTACGGAAGGCGAACTACTCGCTGTTGAGAGGAATGTCGTTACACGTATCCAAATGCATTGAGGTTGACGGACGTCATTTTGAGCATTTGTTGCATTAATGTGGCATTTACAGGTAATCACGCTGTAACAGCATGCGTTCTCAGAAATGATAAGTTCACAAAGGTACATGTATCACATTGGAACAACCGAAATAAAATGTTCAAACGTACCTACGTTCTGTATTTTAATTTAAAAAACCTACCTGTTACCAACTGTTCGTCTAAAATCGTGAGTCGTGTGTTTGTGACTATTACAGCGCCATCTATCACAAAGCGAAAAAAGTGGTCCAACTAAAACATTCATATTTCTTTACGTACTACACGAATATGTAATAAAAAATGGGGGTTCCTATTTTGAAAAACGCCGTTGATATCCGTTTGACCTATGGCAGCACCATAGCGCCATCCGGTTTCCCCCTCCAAGCTAGACAAGTTTCGTTCTTTGTAATTTTTTCGTTTGACGCTTATTTCGTAAGATATTTGGCCCAGTGACGATCAATGTTCCACCCTGTATATTGCGTATGTTTGACTTCCTCCAGAAGAGTCCTTCCCAAATTTGCTTGTGTAGCTGAGACACTTAACCTTGATACTGACGAAAATAAACGACTTCTTTTAACTGCTGTAGCGCAGCTAAACCTAATTTGGTAAAATACACTTATTATTATGTTCGTGCATAAGTTCGCAGCGTTTTCCCATAAGTTTAATAAACACTACAAATACACATAACAGAGACTTTAGTCGTCAGTAATATATTATCGTTCACAGTTTACAACAAACTGCCAACGCTGAGATAACTTATCGATTCCGCGACTGTAGAAATCTCGTGGTTTTGAGCCGAAGAACTTGTCCAGCCATGTATCTAGCGCATTTTCATTCGGAAGTTGGTTCCTTGAAGGCTGTTCGAAAGAGAGCGGAAAAAGTGAAAATCTGAGGGAGCAAGATCAAGTGAATAAGGTGGGTGTGGAATGACTTTACAGTCCAACTGCTATACAGCGTTTTTTGTTAAGTAGTCTAGCAGAATGCGGCCGGGTATTATCGCGGAGTTGCATTACTTCATGCAGTCTACGGTTCATCGTTATTTGATTGCGTCTGCAAGACATCTGAACTGTTGACAATAAATGTCAACAGTGATGGTTACGCCTCGGGGAAGCAATTCGTACGTAGTACAACACACCGTCCTGTTCCACCAGATGCATGACATTACATCTGTGGACGGGCGCAGGTCTTTGACGGGGAATTGCTGCTTTGTTCGGGCTCTACGATTCCTTTATTTTTCTTGTATTAGGATAAAGGCACCGTTTATCGTCTCCAGTAACGATACAGTATGGGAATGGTCGGTGTTGTTCACGAGCCGATTGATGACGAGCAAGCAGAGATGAACAAATGGCCACCTACCGGTTTTTGTGATTTTGGCTTAGAGGATACGGTACCTATACACCCGATTTTTTAACCTTCCCCACTGCGTGCAAATGTCGCATGATGGTGGAATGGTCGCTGTGTATCACATTTACCAGTTCTCGAATACGCCGATGTGGATCATTGAGGATTAGTGGGCTTAAATGATCTTCAGCAAACCCTGAAGGTCTTCCCGATCGTGGATAGTTACTAATTTCAAAACAATCCTCCTTAAAACGAGAAAACCATTTTATTACTGTGCCTTGTCCAATGACGTTATCCCCAAACACGGCGCAAATGTTTCTGGCTGCTTCCGCTGCTGTTACCGCTCTCTTGATCTCAAACAGAAAATATGTCGGAAGCGTTCCAATTTCTCCACTTGGCACTCCATTTACAAGCGTCCACAGCTTCACTCACTATATCAAAATGACGAATAACAATACGCAAACTCAGACAGCAACAGTGAAATACAAATAAAAAATGGCTATCGATAAATAAACGCATAGCAACCGGACAAGCACTCCGACTTCAGGCCATCGGGACCATAGCAACCGGAATACCAGTATGTAAAACGAAAACGATACGAAATTATGCATCAGCCTTATAGTATGCCGAACGCTATTCAAGAAAGGTATAGGAGTAATCCACAGTCGGGCGCGGTGGCCGAGCTGTTCTAGGCGCTTCAGTCCGGAACCATGCGGCTGCTGCGGTCGCAGGTTCGAATCCTGCCTCGGGCATGCATGTGTGTGATGTCCTTACGTTAGTTAGGTTTAAGTAGTTTCTAAGTCTAGGGGACTGAAGACCTCAGATGTTAAGTTCCATAGTGCTTAGAGCCATTTGAACCATTTGAGTAATCCACTAAGTTACAGGATCACATCATTAATGTCGATATGCAGCAGGATTTTGGAACGTATATTGTGTTAGAACATTGTGAATTACCTCGAAGAAAACGGTCTATTGACACACAGTCAACACGTATCTAGAAAACATCGTCCTTCTGAAACATAATTAGCTCTTTACTCGCACATGCTGTTCACAAGGGATTTCAAATTGATTCCGTATTTCTGTATTTCCGGAAGGCTTTTGACACTGTACCACACAAGCGGCTTACAGTGAAATTGCGTGCTTATGGAATATCGCCTCGGTTATGTGACTGGGTTCGTGATTTCCTGTCAGAGAGGTCACAGTTGGTAGTAACTGAAGCAAGGTCATCGAGTAAAATTGAAGTGATTTCTGGCGTTCCTCAAGGTAGTATTATAGGCCCTTTGCTGTTCCTTATTTATGTAAACGATTAGGAGACAATCTGAGCAGCCGTCTTAGGTTGTTTGCAGATGACGCTGTCGTTTATCGACTAATAAAGTCATCAGAAGATCAAAAGAAATTGCAGAACGACTTAGAAAAGATATCTGTATGGTGCGAAAATAGGCAATTGACCCTAAATAACGAAAAGTGCGAGGTCATCCACGTGAGTACTGAAAGGAATTCGATTGCACGATAATTCAGTCAGATCTAAAGGACGTAAATTCAACTAAATACTTAGGAATTACAATTACGATCACCTTAAGTTGGAAGGAACACATAGAAGTTGTGCGGAAGGCTAACCAGAGACTGCCTTTTATTGGCAGGACACTTAGAAAAAGTAGCAGATCTACTAAGGAGAGCCGGACGGGGTGGCCGAGCGGTTCTAGGCGCTGCAGTCTGGAACCGCGCGACCGCTACGGCCGCAGGTTCGAATCCTGCCTCGGGCATGGATGTGTGTGATGTCCTTAGGTTAGTTAGGTTTAAATAGTTCTAAGTTCTAGGGGCTGATGACCTTAGAAGTTAAGTCCCATAGTGCTCAGAGCCATTTGAACCATTTTTTTTTTTTTACTAAGGAGAGTACCTACACTACGCATGTCCGTCCTCTTTTAGAATCTGCTGCGCGGTGTGGGATCCTTACCATTTAGAATTGACGCAGTACATCGAAAAATTTCAAAGAAGGGCAGCACGTTTTGTATTATCGGGAAATAGGAGAGAGAGTGACACTGAAATGATACTGGATTTGGGGTGGACAACATTAAACGAAAGGCGTTTTTAGTTGCGGCAGAATCTGCTCACGCACGAAATTTCAATCACCAATTTTCTCCTCCGAATGCGAATATATTTAGTTTTGCGCCGACCTACGTAGGGAAAAACGATCATCATAATGAAATAAGAGAAATCAGAGCTCGCACGAAAGATATAGGTGTTCGTCTTTTCCGCTCGCTGTACGAGATTGGAATAATAGATAATTATTTGCAGAGTGTCCGCCCCGATAACTGAGTGATCAGCGTGACGGATTGGCGTCTTACGGGCCCGTGTTCGATTCCCGGCTGAGTCGGGGATTTTCTCCGCTCAGGGACTGGGTGTTGTGCTGTCTTCATCATCACTTCATCCCCATCCGGCGTCCAGGTCGCCCAATGTGGCGTCGAATGTAATAAGACCTGCACCAAGGCGGCCAGACCTGCCCCGCAAGGGGCCTCCCGGCCAATGACGCCAAACGCTCGTTTCCAGTCCCATTTGCAGAATATCCATGTAGATGTAGATCTAGATGTAGATACACTAAGATTTTCACCACTTGCTTAAAAGCGTGTTGGCCTACGTTTGGAACGCAATACAGCAACTACTCTGCCTGGCATGGATTCGACAAGCCCTTCGCAGCTTTCTGTAGACGTGTGGCACAAGATGTCTACGAATGGGGTTACGTAATTCCAGTAAGATTCTGCGCGGTGGCTTGTGGCTGCTGAGCTGGCGCCCGATAGCGTTCCAGATGTGTTCCATCTGGATAAGATGAGGCGCCAGTTGGTGGCCAGGTAGCCCCATGAGTTGCTGTCACGCTTCTCAAACCACTGTAGGACGATTATGGTCCTGTATCACCTGACAGTTATCCTGATGGAAGATACCATCGCTGTCGGAAAAGACATCAAGCATAATGGAATGCAGGTGGTCCACAATAAGGTTCGTGTAGTGCACAGCTGTCATGGCTCCTTCAATTACTGTCACAGGTCTCAGAGACGTCCAGGTGAACGTCTCCCATAGCATCTTACTGTCGCATTATCCTGCGTCCGCGACGCGGTGCAAGTGTCTAGCTACGGTTCGCCTAGATGATCTGGACTCGACCATCGACCTGGTTTAACAATAAACGGGATTCAGCCGACCAGACGACACGTTCCTACTGGTCCACGGTCCACTCTCGATGATCCCGTGCCCACAGAAATTGTAATTGACGATGTCGCTAGGTCAAGATAGGATTACGGAGGGGCCGTCTGGTGCGTATCCCCAGCTACAGTGAGCGCTGTACGGTGTGCTCCAACACACTTGGCCCTGCAACCACTATTGTGCCCTGTCGTCAGGTCTGCCACAAATTGCCAAATACCCTACACTACTGGCCATTAAAATTGCTACACCAAGAAGAAATGCAGATGATAAACGGGTATTCATTGGACAAATATATTATACTAGAGCTGACGTGTGATTACATTTTCACGCAATTTGGGTGCATAGATCCTGAGAAATCAGTACCCAGAACAACCACCTCTGCCCGCAATAACGGCCTTGATACGCCTCGGCATTGAGTCAAACAGAGCTTGGATGGCGTGTACAGGTACAGCTGCCCATGCAGCTTCAACACGATACCACAGTTAATCAAGAGCAGTGACTGGTGTATTGTGACGAGCCAGTTGCTCGGCCACCATTGACCAGGCGTTTTCAATTGGTGAGAGATCTGAAGAATGTGCTGGCCAGGGCAGCAGTCGAACATTTCATGTATCCAGAAAGACCCGTACAGGACCTGCAACATGCGGTCGTGCATTATCCTGCTGAAATGTAGGGTTTCGCAGGGATCGAATGAAGGGTAGAAATGGCTCTGAGCACTATGTGACTTAACTTCTGAGGTCATCAGTCGCCTAGAACTTAGAACTAATTAAACCTAACTAACCTAAGGACATCACACACATCCATGCCCGAGGCAGGATTCGAACCAGCGACCGTAGCGGTCGCTCGGCTCCAGACTGTAGCGCCTAGAACCCCACGGCCACTCTGGCCGGCTGAAGGGTAGAGCCACGGGTCGTAACACATCTGAAATGTAACGTCCACTGTTCAAAGTGCCGTCAATGCGAACAAGAGGTGACCGACACGTGTAACCAATGGCACCCCATACCATCGCGCCTGGTGATACGCCAGTATGGCGATGACGAATACACGCTTCCAATGTGCGTTCACCGCGATGTCGCCAAACATGGATGCGACCATCATGATGCTGTAAACAGAACCTGGATCATCCGAAAAAATGACGTTTTGCGATTCGTGCACCCAGGTTCGTCGTTGAGCACACCATTGCAGGCGTCGTTGAGCACACCATTGCAGCGTCAAGGGCAACCGCAGTCATGGTCTCCGAGCAGATAGTCTATGCTGCTGCAAACGTCGTCGAACTGCTCGTGCAGATGGTTGTTGTCTTGCAAACGGCCCCATCTGTTGACTCAGGGATCGAGACGTGGCTGCACGATCCGTTACAGCCATGCGGATAAGATGCCTGTCATCTCGACTGCTAGTGATACGAGGCCGTTGGGATCCGTCACGGCGTTTCGTATTTCCCTCCTGAACCCACCGATTCCATATTCTGCTGACAGTCATTGGATCTCGACCAACGCGAGCAGCAGTGTGGCGATACGATAAACCGCAACCGCGATAGGCTACAATGCGACCTTTATCAAAGTCGGAAACCTGATGGTACGCATTTGTCCTCCTTACACGAGGCATCACAACAACGTTTCACCAGGCAACGCTGGTCAACTGCTGTTTGTGCTTGAGAAATCAGTTGGAAACTTTCTTCATGTCAGCACGTTGTAGGTGTCGCCACCGGCGCCAACCTTGTGTTTATGCTCTGAAAAGCTAATCATTTGCATATCACAGCATCCGCGTCTGTAGTACGTCATCTTCATGGTGTAGCAATTTTAATGGCCAGTGGCAAGCCTCCGTGCTCCACAACCTGTGGTGAGCCATAGACATCCATAGTCTGTCGCATTGTATAGTGGTTTCACCTCTTTGCCTAGATGCTCACGACAGTAGCACGTGAACAGCCTATCAAAAATGGTTCAAATGGCTCTAAGCACTATGGGACTTAACATTTGAGGTCATCAGTCCCCTAGAACGTAGAACTACCTAAACCAAACTAACCTAAGGACATCACACACATCCAAGTCCGAGGCAGGTTTCGAACCTGCGACCGCAGCAGCAGCGTGTTACCGGACTGAAGCGCCTAGAACCGCTCGGCCACAGCGGTCGGCCAACAGCACATCAGTTTAGCCGTTTCCGAGATGCTCGTTTCCAGACACCGGACCATAAGAATCTGTCCCTTATTAAAATCGCTTATTTCGGCGGATTTCTCCTTTTGTGGTCCGTGTCGTCGCTAGAAAAACTCCTCATTTGTCTCTGTTCCGCTTATGTACTCTGCTTACTGTGTCATATACCCGCAGCGCCACCAGTTGGCATTCAATCTCGCGATGGGCAGTGGTCATAACATTTTCGCTCGGCGGTATATGAACGAGTACATTACATCAAGCAAACTAGGACTGCGTTACTGACTGAATGGACAGTGATCCAGTTCAGAGTTTTCCATCTGAGCTATTTGGTAACCGTTCAGATGACATAACCTACGTAAGGGCCAAATGGAAATAAAATTAAATGTTCAAATGTGTGTGAAATCTTATGGGACTTAACTGCTAAGGTCATCAGTCCCTAAGCGTACACACGACTTAACCTCAATTATCCTAAGGACAAACCCACACACCCATGCCCGAGGGAGGACTCGAACCTCCACCGGTACTAGCCACACAGTCCATGACTGCAGCGGCCCAGACAGCTCGGCTAATCCCGCGCGGCTTAAAATTAAATAAATGAAACTGCCGACAGTCTCCGCAATTGTATTCTATGCAGCCTCGAGCCATTCTGTAGTCACGTGACTTGGAGGACAACGTGTTTTGATGACAAAAGTGTTTTGATGACGAAAGTCCTGTAGATCTGAAGACTCTCTCCATAGATAGGCTACTTCTACTCTACTGTAACACAGTCGGCACAGAAGCGGCAGTCATAGTTGAAACGCTTGCGCTGAAGATGGAAATGGCGCAAGCGCCGAGTCTAATCAAGCATAGAGCTGCTATAATTCGACATGTTCATCGGTTAGGTGGTGAACAATTAAAATTAAAGGCAGACATCTATCTGCCTGGCAGCGAAGTTTCAGAGCGAAAGTTCCTCTTAGAGTGAAGACCAAAAATAAGAGGTTTCCATGAATTGTCGAGAAGAAAGCCCTAGTCTCGGTTGAAAAGCTTATCTGCCAGTTGTATTTGAAAGTTCCTCTTAGAGTGAAGACCAAAAATAAGAGGTTTCCATGAATTGTCGAGAAGAAAGCCCTAGTCTCGGTTGAAAAGCTTATCTGCCAGTTGTATTTGCACTGCTCCCTTGACTGCTGAACCCCAAAAGGATGAAGACGTAATCAATATCTTTTTCGTAACCCGTGAAATCATCATCGTTATCATTTTCTTGGGCCTTTGTCCCACTTCGACGTGGGGCGGCCCTGTTACTATGGATTTGGCGATGTTAGTGTCAGAGGGTGGCCGATACCCTTGCTGTCGCCACCCTGTACTCCCCGGAACGGAATTAGTGTACCCCAGCTGTCTGCATCTAGTGTAAGCCATGAAAGAGTGTGAATGTTTTCAAATTTCTGCGAGTCGTGTAACTGAGGAGTGACACGGGTGACCAGCCAGGGGTTCACCTAGCGGTATGTGGAAAACCGCCTAAAAACCACATCCAGGCTGCCTGGCACACCGGCCCTCGTCGGTAATCCACCGGGCGGATTCGATCCGGGGCCGGCGCGCCAACCCGAGTCCAAGAAGCAGCGCATTAGCACCCTCGGATAACCTAGCAGGTTTTTCCGAAACCCGTGAAATCTCCAATGCAAATATAATGTTCAGCCACCGCAGATTTATATGGCTGCAGAATGTGGGTGTACGGTTGGTGTTCAAAAAATGTTCAAATGTGTGTGAAATCTTAAGGGACTTAACCGCTAAGGTCATCAGTCCCTAAGCTTACACACTACTTAACCTAAATTATCCTAAGGACAAACACACACACCCATCCCCGAGGGAGGACTCGAACCTCCGCCGGGACCAGCCGCACAGTCCATGACTGCAGCGCCTGAGACCGCTCGTCTAATCCCGCGCGTCTCGGTTGGTGTTCCATGCACCATTGTTACCTATGGTACGGAAACGTTGCCCCACAATGAGGAAAAACTCGTAGAATTTTCTGAGCACTTGAACTCTGTTCGTAATAATATCAGGTTCAACGCAGAGCGAGAGAAGAGTAAATGACTACCGTTTTCGAGTGTAAGAGTTCGTCGGAAGGACGAAGGGTTTCTACGAGGGTAATCCCAAAAGTAAGATCTCCTATTTTTTTTTTTTTATAAGTACAGAACTCTGTTTGTGTGGCAGTCGGTCACACCGTTATGAAGAGTGCTTCACGCGCTGTGTGTAAACATGCGCACGCCGCGCTGAGGCGCTCAGTCTTGGCTTGGCAGCCGTTGAGAATGGAGCTCCCGTTGGATGTTACCGCCAAGTGTGAATTGCGCGCAGTTATTCGGTTTTTGAATGTAAAGGGCACTGCGGCGCCGATTGAAATCCATCGCCAATTGACGGAAGTGTATGGTGAGTCGTGCATGGATGTCAGAAATGTTCATAAGTGGTGTAGAGAGTTTGCAGCTGGTCGGACCGAAATTCACGACGAACATAAGAGCGGGAGACCGGCAGTTTCTGAGGAGACAGTGTTGAAGGTTGAGCAAAGCATGCGTGAAGTTCGGCGGATCACCCTGGATGATCTCTGCCCGTTGGTTCCTGAGGTTTCCAGAAGCACCGCTCACAGAATTTTAACGGAAACATTGAACTACTGGAAGGTGTGCGCAAGATGGGTACCACGCATGCTGACTGAGGACCGCATGCGGCAACGAGTTGATGCTTCCCGCGCATTTCTTCACCGTCTTGCAGACGAACAGGGCAACTTTCTGGACTCAGTTGTCACGGGTGACGAAACCTCGGCATACTACTTTACACCTGAGACCAAGCAACAATCACGCCAGTGGCGGCGTCCTTCTTCGCCAAAGCCGTGGATTTTCAAACAAACACAGTCTGCCGGTAAAGTCATGACGAAGGGGGTCGACTTTGTACCCACTGGGGCCACAATTAACGCTGAAAGGTACTGCGAGACTGAAAAAACTCAAACGGGCAATCCAGAACCGGAGCAGAGGAATGTTGAGCAAGGGCGTACACATTCTCCATGACAACGCTCGCCCACACGCCGCTCGGCAAACCGTTGCTCTCCTGCAACAGTTTCAGTGGAGCACAATCACCCACCCACCCTATAGTCCTGACTTGGCGCCCAGAGACTATCACCTGTTCCCTAGGTTAAAAGAACATTTGGCCGGAAAGCGATTCAGCTCCGAGACGAGGTGAAAGAAGAGGTTTATAACTTTCTGAAAAGCATGGCGGCGAGCTGGTATGACATGGGCATACAAAAACTGCCACAGCGTCTACAAAAATGCATCGACAGAAACGGCGATTATGCCGAAAAATAGTTAAATGTTCAAGCTGTAAACTGATGTAAACCACTGTAGAAATAAACAGGTCTATGTAATTATAAAAATAGGAGACCTTACTTTTGGAATTACCCTCGTAAGAGAGTGCGCGTGCTGTAAGCCCACGCATATGCAATTATACATGCAGGCATCCAGCTGCCACTATCCTTCGCAAACATTGAGCGTACTCAAAACTGAAGTACTCAAGATCCATGTAGTGTCTGACGCTGATAGCCTGTAGGACGAACTGGTACATCTAGAGGCAGTGTTAAGAGAAATGGCTATAAACGGCATCATGAAGAGCTCTACTAGCCAAGATGCCAGACAAAGGAAACGCAAAAGAAGAGGAAGATGAAAGAGATGTAAATTCTGCGACATATCGTCGTATGTAGGAAATGTTTCTTCGAAAATTGTCGGAATCGTGAACAAGCACAAAATGTATGTAGCCTTTCGCTCACCAGCCAAGGCGGCAGCTATTGTGAAATCTTCGAAGGCTCCTCTGCTGATACGGAAGGTGAAAATCTGTGTAATTCCGTAACAATGTGGGGGGCTTATGCAAGACAACAAATCTGATTGTGTCGTTCAGGTGCGACATTAGACACATAGGCTGTCTTCTCAGTGAGAGTAACTGTTGCTCGCAGCGTGTACAAAGCTACTTGTGTCTTTTGGAATCATGTTGTATAACGAGCTACGGTTAACAACAAGGTGTGTGGTTTGAGAATGGCCAAGTTAGTCCGAAACCGGTAACTACTGGAGCAATGAACTGTATATTCATGCAACTGCGATGGAGAAGCTACAAAAATACTACACCGTTGCGGACCTACCATCCCGAGGCAGCATGCCTCGAATCAGCATGTTTGAGACGGGCCAATGGAACGTGACCAGTTTCGACACAACTGTTTTCCACTAACGTTAAAAGTCATACGTGCCTGCAAGAAGTGCAGATTGGCAGTAAGCGTACAAGGTCTTTGTTTTCCACTTCAAAAGAGATACTGAGGCTTGATAAGCTAAAGCTAGTTGGAGACGTGTGACCTAGAAAAACAATTATGAAGTTACTTTATCCATCGTGGATCTCTCTGAACGGCGCGGCTCTTATCTAATTAAAGATAATCAACAACCAACTAAAAACGGTTTACAAAATATTTTTAAATTTCGCAGCAACTAGCTTCAAGCCACGGTCTGTCAAACGGCTACATGAGGCTATATCGGTGTTACACTCTTTTAAAGCATTTGTGAAGTTGCGGACTGTTTCAATAGTCTGTAAAAGAAACAGATTGTCTGCGAGTTGAAATCGGGCTCCTTTCTTCTACGTCCTTATGAAATAGCTTACTGCTGTTCTTTTTCATTTATAGACTTCTTTATTTCTCCCCTGTTTCACGGTAAACGTATATGCCTATTCCATCTTCACAGAGTCTCCTGCCTTCTCTTCCTGTGTTTTCCTAAATCACTACCTCCGTGTACTCGATAATTTAGGGCTCTTTTGGAGAAAAATAAATGAAAGAAAAGGAATGGGGACGTACAGTAGTGACTGAAAGTAGAGATTGTAAATCCAAAAGTTTAGAAATCTAAGAGATAACAGAAATAAATTTTTGCTTGTTGAAACAATTATCTCACATGTAAAATAAATTTTTGTTTGTTGAAGCTATCATCTCTTACATTCTTGGACTTTTGAATTTACAGTCCCTACTTTCAGTTCTTATATACTCATTTCTTTTCCTTAGCTTCTGTCAAATATTCCATTACCACTCATAAAATATTCATCTAGGTACTCTGGGGTGTTATGATCGCCTGTTACTACTACTATCATGCAGTGTCGTTGAGGTAGCTACTCTCCTGTAAAATTCTTGTCATGTTTCTTACCGCGTTTTATTTCTCACTGATCTACGTACGATAACGCTCAAAGAATGAAATACGTTTGTCTAGTTTGCTATATTGTTCCTAGGAACGTTAAAATATGCGTAATAGTTGTAGGGTACGACTAGTCCGATGTACTTTCTTCCACCACTATTTTGTTTAATACGATGGACCTCCCCCTAAATTCTGTTGTTTTCGTCTTCGCTGAAGAAATATTAGTTCCGTTAGCGTTAGCGTTATTGTCAATAACTGTCACATTTATAACAGTCAATAGTTTGAGATAGGAATAGTGGGGTCGCTGGTTAACTATAATAACTCGTCAATCGTTAAGTATTATCTTTAACTGCAAAAACAAAATAAATGTTAACCAACCACCGTTAACTGTTAATGACTGTTATTTGCATTTTTTGATGGTTGTTACGATACGAATATACTAACAATGAAATATTCTGTCAAGCACACATTAACGGTGGCAAGGCTCACAGCTTCAGTTTCTTGAGAACAAACACCGACCGCCCAAAATGCTTCTGGCTGCAATTTAAATGTATGCCCCACAAGTTAATTAACTGTAGACGTACTGTGTACCACTGACTGTTAAACTTGATACACTATCTGACCTGGCCCGTATTAGTGGACATTAATATAGGGTGTGTCCAGACTTCGCCTTTACGACAGCCGAAGTCTGCTGCGGATACTTTCAATGTGCCTCAGGAATGTAGGAATGGCAGTCCTTTCTTCCACAAGAGCCGAAACCAAAGAAGATATCCACATTGGACGCTGGGGTCTGGAGCGAAATCGAGGTTCTAACTCATTCCACAGGCGACCCATTAGGTTTAGACACTGGGCAGTGCGGATCACGACCCGCCAGGATAGCCGAGAGCGCTAACGCGCTGCTTCCTGGGCTCGGGTAGGCGCGCCGGCCCTGGATCGAATCCGCCCAGCGGATTTACGACGAGGGCTGGTGTGCCGACCAGCCTGGATGTGGTTTTTAGGCGGTTTTCCACATCCTACTGGGTGAATACCGGTCTGGTCCCCACGTCCCGCCTCAGTTACACGACTTGCAGACATTTGAAACACGTTCACACTATTTCACGATTTACACTAGACGCAGACAGCTGGGGTACACTAATTCCGTCGTGGGGGTAATGGGGTGGGGGCAGGAAGGGCATCCGGCCACCCCTTAAAATTCACCATGGCAAATCCGTAATTAACCCTGCCGAACCTGCGTACAATGCGGGTAAGGGCAGTAGCAAAAGAAAGAAGAAAGAACTGGGCTTTCCGGGCCGTTTCGGGAATGTTATTTTCTACAAGCTACTGCCTCAGAGATGCTGCTTTACGGCAGGGTGCCTTGTCATACTGACAGAATCATCGTCTCCGAACTGTTCCTCTACTGAACACAGTGCACGATGCTGTAAAGTGTGTTAAAACCCTTCCACGTCTAGCGTTTTCCTATGCGCAATAAGGGGACCACACTCCAACCACAGAAAACACTTCCATACTGTAATACAGCTCCTCCGCATTTCACTGTTGGTACTAAACGTGGTTGCAGGCAACATTCTCCAGGTATCCGTCAAACCCCAACCCTTCCACCGTTCTGGCAGAGGCGTGATTCAGCACTCGTAATCACGTTTTCAGTCATTCACCGTTCAGTGGTGTCTCTCTTTACATTACCTCAACCGTCGTTTAGCACCAACTGCAGAAATGTGTGATTTGTGAGGAGCTACTCGACCACTTATCCCCATTCTTTTTAACTCCCTACACATAGTCAGTGCGATAATTATAAGCTGTACAACTTTGCTTCCGCCGTTTTTCCCCCAACATTTGAGGCTTTAATGAAATAAATCGGTTACACATGCATCATTGAAAGTATTTTCCATCGCTGGCCACTACTTTCGCC
The DNA here is from genome assembly GCF_021461385.2 of Schistocerca piceifrons. Lineage (NCBI taxonomy): Eukaryota > Metazoa > Arthropoda > Insecta > Orthoptera > Acrididae > Schistocerca > Schistocerca piceifrons. The sequence continues at coordinate 107,803,587 of NC_060139.1, forward strand.
CATCTTTCGGGCAGTGTACGAATCCCGCGCCGAAAAAATTATTCATCTTTTGAAGCGATCCACGAATCGATTCAATTTATGACTTCATGAGATCGGAAGTGTTGATCAGCCAGGCCATGCGCCATTGATTTAAACAGGACATAGTCAGAGGGAGCAATGTCTGGAGAATACGGCGGGTCGGGTAGGACTTCCAATTTTAACATTTCCAAGTACGTTTTGATCTTTTTTGCAACGTGGGGTCGAGCGTTGTCGTGCTGCAAAATTACTTTATCGTGCCTCTCGCTGTATTGTGGCCGTTTGTCTTTTAATGCTCTGCTCAAACGCATTAATTGCGTTCGATAACGAGCATCTGTGATTTTTTCACTTAGTTTTAACACTTCATAGTACACGACGCTGAGCTGGTCCCACCAAATGCAGAGCATGATCTTCGCGCCGTGAATATTCGGTTTGGCCGTCGACGTAGAAGCATGGTCGGGATATCATCATGATTTTTTGCATTTAGGTTTATCGTAATGAACCCATTTTTCGTCCCCGGTCACAATGCGATGCAGAAATCCCTTCCGTTTTTGCCTCTGAAGCAACTGTTCACAGACACACAAACGCCGTTCAACGTCTCTTGGTATCAGCTCACACGGGACCCAAGTTGCTTCTTTCCGAATGATGCCCATAGCCTTGAGACGTTTTGAAATGGCTTGCTGTGTCACTCCCACTAATTGTGCCAATTCTTATTGAGTTTAATGCGAGTCTTCACTCAGCAGTGTCTCCAATTCTGCATCTTCGAAAACGTTTCTCTTCCACCACCATGCCGGTTTACGACGTTAAAATCACCGCTCTTGAAGCGTCGCAACCACTCACGAGAAGTTCTTTCACTAATAGCGTCCTTACCATACGTACTTGAGAGCATACGATGTGACTCAGCCGCTGTTTCCTTCATATTGAAACAAAACAGTAACACCTCCCGCAAATGACGAGAATTAGGCTCGTAAACTGACATTTTCAATCAAGAACAACTTTGTGAAGCAGACACAAATCGACTAATGTTTGAATGAGGTTACGTTGACCGAGGTCCAAGCTAACTGCCTGACGTCTGCGATCTGTTTCTTTCGATCGCTACTTACCACTGTACTATCGGCAAACGGCAGAAGCAAAGTTGCACACCTTGTAGAACTCTAAGAGTGATTCCTTAGACTGATTTCATGCGATTTTTTTAACAGCCATCATTTAATGTGACCGTACTCTGTTTAAAATAGGTTTTGTATATTTCTTGAAAATGTTATTATTATGTTAATTAAATATTACTATTTCAGTGAAATTGTCTGTATGTGGCGCAATATTGCTACAATTGATAAAACGGTAACCACAATCTGGCAACGCTACGTAAATTCTAGCCATATACGATTGGTATCTTACGAGTACATTAAAACACATCCAAATGCACCTTGATGATTATTCATGAAAATGAATATGCTTTTAGATGTCACTTTGCTTTTCAGCGGGCTAGGACAAATATAATGTTCACTCCTTGTAACTAAAGTCGTCGTTCTTCAGACGAAGTACAGGCCGGGGCCCAATTCCACACAGTGCCTTAAAATGACTGGCAAATTCGTCAATAAAACTGCCTGGACGAAGTCTCCAGCTTTGCTAAAAGAAAAATTATTCAACAATTTGTGCTGATAGTAACGCGCATGTAAATGTGCCGCGTAATGGCGGACGAATGGAGCGCTCCAGCGATGCTGTTTTCGCTCAGCTGCAGACAATACTGTGATTCTGAAAACTAGGATTATTTGACAAACGTATAACACCACTGTAAATAAAACTCAACTAATATTTTAACTTATTATTTTCTTGACATCAGCTCAGTAAATTACATAACATTACATTGTAATAACGCTTCGGAAAACACACACACACACACACACACACACACAGAGAGAGAGAGAGAGAGAGAGAGAGAGAGAGAAACTTTACACATATAAATCGGTTGAAGACCGCAGATGAACTCTTATCAGCACGATGATATCGTTTATTTTTCAAATACATCATTATTGATGGTCTTTGCTTTTTTAAACTATTAATTTTCGTAATTATTCGCATAAAACAATCTCTTTAGCATTTCATAGTCACACAACTTTTCTATAGTTTTTGTATGTCTCACTTCACTTGCAAAAAATATTATTATTACATAGTGGTATGGGGGCGCTGTAATCCTTCGCAATGTTCCACGGTGTCCTTCCATCGGTACATGAGGTCTGGCTGGTTCTGGTTTAGCTGTGGATGTACCTTCGCGTTTCCACTTCACAGTCGCGGAGTACGGAGCTGTAGAAGGGTTGAAATCTCCGTGATGGATTTGGTGGGTGACATTCAATGACACATTCGAAGTGACTGAGCTCTCGTAAAGTACACAGCCTCCTGTTCCTGTTTCGTTATTGGCGACACAATAGGCCTACTCCCCGCCTTCTTTTATGCTGTGGGTCCTCCGCTCTTGACATCTAGCGGTGAATTCCACATTACTCAGGGATGACCGTTTAAATTTGGTCAGATAGTTACTGTAGATTCATCTAGTATATTTTTGGTTATTTGTCGGACTGGAGAATGTTCTTTCACACGTAAGTAGTTTCGAAACTAAGAGACGTACTAACGCCAAATTACAACATAACCTCTGCCACGTGTCGAAACTAATGAAAGACACACAAGTGAATCATACGACAGACACAACATATCAATAAAAGCTCACTAATGCATGCAGATGTAGGTCAATTTATTCTGTGAGTTGTTATGACATAAGACGAAGTGTTTAACTTACTTGTTTGTTGGTGTTTTTCTCTCTTCGTTTTGCCCACTCACTGTGTTTAAAGTTGGTTGTTAACTTCGTGGTATTTGGCTTCTTGTCCTCCATAAATTGTCGGACTGGAGAATGTTCTTTCACACGTAAGTAGTTTCGAAACTAAGAGACGTACTAACGCCAAATTACAACATAACCTCTGCCACGTCTCGAAACTAATGAAAGACACACAAGTGAATCATACGACAGACACAACATATCAATAAAAGCTCACTAATGCATGCGGATGTAGGTCAATTTATTCTGTGAGTTGTTATGACAGAAGATGAAGTGTTTAACTTACTTGTTTGTTGGTGTTTTTCTCTCTTCGTTTTGCCCACTCACTGTGTTTAAAGTTGGTTGTTAACTTCGTGGTATTTGACTTCTTGTCCTCCATAAATCTCTTCATGAATTCGCAATGTTTCTTTTTCCCGGCTTCTTACAATTTCTTGGCAGTCTTCTTTTCGAACTTTCTCCTGAATCTGTGCTTTATTACTAGTATCCCAAAGGATAGACAATTTGTCATGATTTCTTTCGTGATGGTCATGTTTTGTATATCTTCTCGAGTTTCTTCTGAATACTTGTTATGATATTCTTGAATAGTCCCTTGATGAGTTTACTGGTGTCTATTATAAGAAGACGACCATTGAGTTTGAAGTGTCTGTTGCACTCGGTGTTAGTAGTGAACGTACCTATTACACTATAGAGGTCATATGTTCGCCTCTTCATCCAAGTCCCTCTTTCTCCTTTTTTGCGGGTTCGTAAGCTTTCCTAAGCATTTCTCTCTCCTATTTTTCACTTTCTGCTACTTTATAGTGCCCTTCTGCAACTATGGTACATGATACATATAATTCTTCCGGTAAGGTCGCAAGTTCATATTGCGCGAAATCCCTTTTTACTGCATTGGTCTCACGTGATTCTGGGCGACCTTAGAAGTTTAACGGTCGTTTCTAGGTTTGCGCTACTATCGAACCTTGAGGGCAGTATGCCCTCTCCGAGATCTTTGAAAGAGGATACTTGCAAAATAGCACCATATTCCATTTTTAATGGGACTTTGCTATTTTTCTGATGCAGATTCTCCATGTAATATGTTTTATCTGCCTACGCCGCTATTCTCTGTAGATTATATAGCCGTATTTAATTTTTCTGTAGGCTTAGTGCTCGCTAACGATAGATGAGTATTTAATATAGATTCTGTATCCAAAATTTCCAATGTTTATGCCCTTGATGTGTGTCTCCCACTCTCTTGTAACTGTGTCTAGAACACAGGAGGCGAAAAGTCACCATGTTGAACACTGTATGTATTTCAAAAGGCTCAGAAATTTCACGTGGGAATTTTACTTTTCAAATTTCTAAGAATCTGACAGATGAGTTCTCTAGTCTTCCTGTCTACTCTGAGCTCTTTTATAATGTCAGAAGCAGTCTGTCCGTCGATAGTGTCGTTGGTCTTAACAAGTCCACAAAGATGACAATTGTGGTGGTACATGGCAGGTCCTTAATATCGTCATTTGGTTAAATATCTGTTACGCACACGATCGACTATTTCTGAAACCTGCCTGGTAGTCATCTATCAGCGGTCGGGTTGTTGTTCCAAACGGTTTATAACTAAGTATGTGGCCAGCCTCTGTAATTATTCGAGTCTGTCTTCTCAACTTTATTATGCAGCGGGAGTATCAATGCAGATTTTCAGTCGTGCGAAATCGTTTCAGTTTTCCAGATCTCTATTAAATATGTTTGTATTCTCTTTAAGAACTCGTCTCCTCCAAACTTCCACATCTCAGCAGTAATGCGTCTTTACCAAATGATTAGTTGCTTTTAAGCTATCTGATGTTATCTGCTGCTGCCTTCTTTGACGGGGTGGGAGGGGGGGGGGGATGGCCGGGGCTTTGAATTCAGATTTTGCATTTATTTTTCGAAGGACGATCTCTCTGTTGATGGATTGCCGCCCAGTAAGTAGTCAGCCTCTCCAGTTTTCGTCTCGAATGTTTCGTTTCATACTAGCGGTTTTTCCTCTGCCATCACCCCTTCGACCAGTGGAGGAATGAGTACTTAGACCTGATATGAGACATGTTGTGTGGCGAGTAGTACGATAGTAAAGTATAGTAGTTGGGCTATTATGTCCGTAACTACCTCGACTAACCTAAATGAGGATGAGTCTACAGTAATTAAACACAGTTTCTTCCGTAAATGAGTCCAAGGCTTTAACCACTACGCCACGTCAAGCGACCTTATTCAATCTGACAGCAATTCACTGAGACTGACCTTCTCAGGAGGCTTGCCAAGAGACTTAACCAACATATATTTAGATGTCGATTTGACAGTCCAGCGAAGAGTATCCACCGAAAAGATATGCAATTCCTAAGCGAGAAACATTCGTAACTATCATTTTCAAATGTGAACTGAAGTGTATGTCAAATAAATACATTTATGAAGGCCTGCTCAAATATTGCTCTCAAGGACATTTTTCTGATCCCAACTTTATGTTTTTCTTCTATGTCTGTTCTGCTCCGAGAAAGTAAAATACATCGAGCTCCTCAAGTTCACCAATTGGCCGCCCAACAAAGGCTCCAATACGATAGTTTGAAAGGGGGGGGGGGGCTAGAACTGGAGGTGTGGAGTATTGTTAATATTTTGGAATATAAATGGTGACTTGTAAGTAGCCATAAAAAAAGTTCCATTTCTGAATCTATTAAAAACCTGTGTAATGCAGACTTTTATATAATTTTCTTGAAAGGATAACACCTGACTACACTATAATTTTCCACCTGCTTCACACACTATTATCTTAGACTTATTTTTTATTTATGAACATATTATAGCCATGAACTGTGACATGTTCCATTTCAGTTATCAAGCATCGCAATTCATGTTCATTTTCAGCGACCTCTGCTGTATCATATTGATTTTCTGTCAATGACAGACCATCCTGTTTTGGTATAGTCCTTCCCTCGGTGCCTCCTTAATATACACTCCTGGAAATTGAAATAAGAACACCGTGAATTCATTGTCCCAGGAAGGGGAAACTTTATTGACACATTCCTGGGGTCAGATACATCACATGATCACACTGACAGAACCACAGGCACATAGACACAGGCAACAGAGCATGCACAATGTCGGCACTAGTACAGTGTATATCCACCTTTCGCAGCAATGCAGGCTGCTATTCTCCCATGGAGACGGTCGTAGAGATGCTGGATGTAGTCCTGTGGAACGGCTTGCCATGCCATTTCCACCTGGCGCCTCAGTTGGACCAGCGTTCGTGCTGGACGTGCAGACCGCGTGAGACGACGCTTCATCCAGTCCCAAACATGCTCAATGGGGGACAGATCCGGAGATCTTGCTGGCCAGGGTAGTTGACTTACACCTTCTAGAGCACATTGGGTGGCACGGGATACATGCGGACGTGCATTGTCCTGTTGGAACAGCAAGTTCCCTTGCCGGTCTAGAAATGGTAGAACGATGGGTTCGATGACGGTTTGGATGTACCGTGCACTATTCAGTGTCCCCTCGACGATCACCAGTGGTGTACGGCCAGTGTAGGAGATCGCTCTCCACACCATGATGCCGGGTGTTGGCCCTGTGTGCCTCGGTCGTATGCAGTCCTGATTGTGGCGCTCACCTGCACGGCGCCAAACACGCATACGACCATAATTGGCACCAAGGCAGAAGCGACTCTCATCGCTGAAGACGACACGTCTCCATTCGTCCCTCCATTCACGCCTGTCGCGACACCACTGGAGGCGGGCTGCACGATGTTGGGGCGTGAGCGGAAGACGGCCTAACGGTGTGCGGGACCGTAGCCCAGCTTCATGGAGACGGTTGCGAATGGTCCTCGCCGATACCCCAGGAGCAACAGTGTCCCTAATTTGCTGGGAAGTGGCGGTGCGGTCCCCTACGGCACTGCGTAGGATCCTACGATCTTGGCGTGCATCCGTGCGTCGCTGCGGTCCGGTCCCAGGTCGACGGGCACGTGCACCTTCCGCCGACCACTGGCGACAACATCGATGTACTGTGGAGACCTCACGCCCCACGTGTTGAGCAATTCGGCGGTACGTCCACCCGGCCTCCCGCATGCCCACTATACGCCCTCGCTCAAAGTCCGTCAACTGCACATACGGTTCACGTCCACGCTGTCGCGGCATGCTACCAGTGTTAAAGACTGCGATGGAGCTCCGTATGCCACGGCAAACTGGCTGACACTGACGGCGGCGGTGCACAAATGCTGCGCAGCTAGCGCCATTCGACGGCCAACACCGCGGTTCCTGGTGTGTCCGCTGTGCCGTGCGTGTGATCATTGCTTGTACAGCCCTCTCGCAGTGTCCGGAGCAAGTATGGTGGGTCTGACACACCGGTGTCAATGTGTTCTTTTTTCCATTTCCAGGAGTGTATAACCTAAGTACCAGTGGAGACAGCCGGCCGGGGTGATCGAGCGGTTCTAGGCGCTACAGTCTGGAACCGCGCGACCGATGCGGTCGCTGGTTGGAATCCTGCCTCGGGCATGGATGTGTGTGATGTCCTTAGATTAGTTAGGTTTAAGTAGTTCTAAGTTCTTGGGGACTGATGACCTTAGAAGTTAAGTCCCATAGTGCTCAGAGCCATTGGAAGCAACCAGTGGAGACAATGAGCAAACCAGTTTTACACTTTTCCTGATTTCGGTCTGTTGTAACACTCTGTCAATGCTAACTATCGAAATCTGTTTCGCCTGGAGGGAAGAAATTGCTCTTCTGCTACCTAATAAAGGAAAACATTTTATACCATTCTGTTGTGTCTAGACAAGACAGCCTAGACACAATGAGAGGAAGCCGAAAGGCACGCGCTTAAACTCACGCAGGCTGGCGTGGTCCACAATTGGTGAACATTGGTCTTGTTGATACAGTATTATCATCTCAATATAACTTGGTGATGGCGCCTTGCTAGGTCGTAGCAATTGACTTAGCTGAAGGCTATGCTAACTATCTTCTCGGCAAATGAGAGAGTAATTGTCAGCGAACCATTGCTATGAACGTCGGCTGTACAACTGGGGCGAGTGCCAGGACGTCTCTCTAGACCTGCCGTGTGGTGGCGCTCGGTCTGCAATTACTGACAGTGTCGACACGCGGGTCCGACGTATACTACCGGACCGCGGCCGATTTAAAGGCTACCACCTAGCAAGGTGGTGTCTGGCGGTGACACCACACATTCCATATTATCAAAAGCATTCACCAAATCCATGACGGCAGAGTGTGCCACCTTGCACCTCCTAAATCGGTTCTCTGTTATCAGCTTCAGAGCTCAGATTCCTTCTCGAATGTAGCTATTTCTCCTAAAGCCAAACTGCCCTTCTCCTAATCTACTTAAACAGTTTTCCCTTCCATTCTTCGATGAGTACAGATAGTTATCAGCCATCCAGGGCGAATTTATTCATTATTATTAGTAATATGAGCAACAACAATCCTGCACCGTGGTCAGATAAAAGGGATCTGCAGTGGTGTACTGAGATAGCACACAGGAATAGTTTTTGCAACAGTTGGTACCAGAAGTATAGTCTACGCAGGATAACATGGCCGATAGATGTGCAGTCAGTAAGGCATGCGTGTGGAGAGCGGTAATAGTGGGGGTTACGGGCAGGCGCTCAAGTGTACTGTTTCGAGCACTGGAGGGAAAGTGACAGTTTAAACTGAAGTCTATGTTCAGTTTTTTCGTAAATATTTGTGAAGCCCCTCCATGCTCACACTTGCGTGGTGGCCATTCAAAAATATCTGTCACCTCTGCTTTGGTTAATATCTAACAAGAATTCCGTTGTAAATACAGCGATTTCTTTCGCCTGGCTCCTTAACCGTTTGTAACTTTCAGAGAAGAATAATGACAGGCAAATTTTGAGTAGACATACACACTTCTCTTGTTGCCATGTTACAACTTCTTTCTTTTGCCAAAACACAGTGGAGTTTACATAGCGTCACCCCATTAATGTTGTGCACCCGATGCAACTGCTAGAGAATTCTGGAACAATGGTTTATTAAGTTTATTAAGTGAGCAACTGAGGAAAAGTAAGATCAGTAGCTTATGAAAAAGCACATACTCATTACAAACTAAACGTGTAATGTCTTCACCTAGCCGCGCGGGATTAGCCGAGCGGTCTTAGGCGCTGCAGTCATGGACTGTGCGGCTGATCCTGGCGGAGGTTCGAGTCCTCCCTCGGGCATGGATGTGTATGTTTGTCCTTAGGATAACTTAGGTTTAGTAGTGTGTAAGCTTAGGGACTGATGACCTTAGCAGTTAAGTCCCATAAGATTTCACACACATTTGAACATTTTTTTTGTCTTCACCCAGGTTGTTCCAAAACTCATAGCATGGCCCTTAATAATTACATTCTTTCATTGAAAAAGATCTGTAGTTGGTGGAATAACACAGTAGATAATGAAGTTTTGCGTAGTAACTATAAGTCAAAATACTCTCCTCTTTGTGTGCTATCATTTGCCAAAATTTCTTTTCTACATCTCAAACTGTTTATGAAATATGAGAACTGTTGTGAATATTTCATTCTGGCTTTATCGCTGGCGCAGCTTGCAGCGCAATCGCAAATGAGTGTGCTATATCAGATCAATTTTCTCGAGATTGGTGACAGATATACAGGGTGTAAATTTTAAGTTAACAGACCAGAATAACTCGAAAAATAAGCTTCACACGAAAAAATTAGCCCGCCCTTGGGGGTGGGACGGGAGGCAACTTTAAAATTTCAAATGGAAACCCCCATTTTTTATTGCAGAATCAGATTCTACATAAGAAAACTACGTACATTTTGTCTTAAACATTTGTTTTGGTTCTTGGTAGTTGGCGCTGTAATTCAAGAAAATCCGTGTTCTCATTTTTGCTTGGAAAATGGTTATGGATAAATAAAAAATACTTATTAACTTCGTAAATTTTAATTCGCTAAAACTAAAACTCTACCTCTCTCCCCATAGGGTGGGGTTTTAGAAAGGAATTAGTTTTACAAATGTTGACCCAAATATTAATTTTTTGTGCAGATTCGGATTGGGTCAACATTTGTAGAACTCTAATTCCTCTCTCTCAAACCCCATCCTATGGGGAGGGAGGGAGAGTTTTAGTGCTAGCGAATCAAAATTTACGAAGTAAATAAGTATTTTTCATTTATCCGTAACCATTTTCCACGCAAAAATTAGAACATGGATTTTCTTGAATTACAGCGTCAGCTACCAAGAATCAAAACAAGTGTTTAAGACAAAATGTGCGTAGTTTTTTATGTAGAATCTGATTCTGCAATAAAAAATGGGGGTTCCCATTTGAAATTTTAAAGTTGCGGGCTAATTTTAGCACCAGCAGATGTCCCTTCGAAAATAATCAGCTTTGTATTCTACACATTTTTGCGTGTGAGGTTTATTTTTCGAGTTATTCTGGTTCGTCAACTTAAAATTTACATCCTGTAGACATCCACCCAACACCCAAGTCTATAGAAACATTCCATATGTTAGCTAAATATAATATGCAGCAACGTATTATATAATATGCAACAAACGCAAAACCAAAGCGACCGCTATTTTTCATTGCAAACTTTTTCGGATGTCACGCAGTGTCTTACTTCCTTGTTAATGTCACAATAACTACGACCATTAACGAGATGATGAGCACATCACGATGAACCTGCCATATAAAGCTATAAGTAACGCAAAAATGAAATTTTACGGATTAGTTTCTGCAAAATTGTTTGATAAAGATTACAGGGCGTGCGCATCGATTCTGTCATCGCTGACAGTCCAAAGGGTGGCAAACAGTCTCGGCCTCCCCTTCTGAAGAAACGAATGAACTCGCCAAGCGCTTTGGACGAACATTGCCCATGCGCATCGGCCACCGTATCCTGAGCGGACTCGACCGTGGAAATCCGTTCGCAGCAGCCACATCTCTGCGTGCAAACCAATTACGCTGCCCGCGAGAATCACGCTTCCTGGAGCGGCAGTGCAACCAGGAAAAGAGAGATGCACGCTTAGGAAACCGTGTACGAGCAGAAGTTGTCAGGTGTAAGTCAGTCAGAGTCTTGCTAGGGAGCCGACCGTTGTGACCGAGCGGTTCTATGCGCTTCAGTCCGGAACCGCGCTGCTGCTACGATCGCAGGTTCGAATCCTGCCTCGGGCATGGATGTGTGTGTTGTCCTTGGGTTAGTTAGGTTTAAGTAGTTCTAAGTCTAGGGGACTGATGACCTCAGATGTTAAGTCCCATTGTGCTTAGAGCCATCTGAACCATTTTGCTAGGGACTACGGGCATAACGTTCGCCGTGTCTTCAAGTCTCCAGGTCGCCGAGTCAGACAGAAACAGTGGCCGATAAAGCGGTTAGTCTTCAGTAGAAACAGAAAAGTGAACAGTATTGGCGTGTGTGGACAGAGACCACCTTACTAGATATTTAAACTTCGAACAGTACATCAGGAAAGAAGATTAGTTTTCTTCCGACTTTAGTTCAGAGAACATTATTTAGTTTGCGTTCATGGAACTAAAATCAAATCCGGACACATAGGCTACACCTGCATTCTACAACTGCTGTAACCAGCGTTACCAAATTTGAGTAACAGATTTTACTATTCACTATTCTGTATGACATCGTGTGTGTGGTGCCCTAGGATCCACGCATCTGTCCTAGCAGGACAACTTTATTAGTCTTTCTCGTGGCAACGTGATTTTCATCACAGTGGACGCAACAGTCTACAAACCACTAAAGCCGCAATAAATTCAGCGGCAAGGAAAATTCCTCACGTTATTATGGTTCGTGATAAAATAAGATAATAGAACAAAGCAAATATTGAGCGAGTGCGCCATTCTCCCTACAAAGACTGAGGTTCTTCAGCGATACCTTCAAGTTTTAGGTCAGATAATTCATCATTTCCGTATTCAGGTGCGGTGTTCTTCAGTTTCTTTTCTTTTAACTAGTGGTAGCCGGCACGGTAGCTCAGTGTGTTCGGTCAGAGGGTTTAGCTGCCCTCTGTAATCAAGAAAACTGATTGAACGGATCAACGAACAACCTGAACGAGTGTCATCGGACGTCCAACACGAACAAATTCAACGAACAATATAGAATAACACAAAAAAGTGGTCAGCGTGACAGAATGTCAATCCTAAGGGCAGGGGTTCTATTCCCGGCCGGGTCGGAGATTTTCTCCGCTCAGGCACTGGATGTTGTGTTGTTCTAATCATCATCATTTCATCCCCATCGACCCACAAGTCGCCGAAGTTGCGTCAAATCGAAAGACTTGCACCTGGCGAACGGTCTACCCTACGGGAGGCCCTAGTCACACGACATTTACATTTTATTTAACTATTCCCGTGGAGAGAGAGCGGAATTGTTACATATCTCATAGCTGTACCACAGTGGTTAGCGGACTAGACGGTCTGAACAAGCTGTTTTCATGTTCTTAGCCGAAAAATGTTGTTGTGCAATCCCGGATAGGTCCTCCCTGCAACGTCAACCCAAGGATAAGTTGAAACACGGTGAGGTAACTTCCCGACTCACTGCGAAATGTAAGCAATGACTCGGTCAACAACACCTGAACGCTGTATTTGCTGGCGCGGCCTACACAGCATACATACTTGAGTGTAGAAGTCCCTCGCAACGGAGTCATTAGCATAGCCAAAACTAAAGTACCTCCACCGCTGCTGTAAGACAGAAATGAGTTCACTTCCTTTCGCAGTCCTGTCTTAATCAATTCATCTGAAGATTAACTGTTTTTTACAGTAAGGAAACAGTTTACTATACACAATACACACAACTAAAAACGCGTTCACAGACTTCTAGTGTTAAAGGTTACATCGAACAAGGAAGTGAAAAACTACAGATTTTAACGCCTCGTCAACGGCCTGATCAACAGAAACAGACACCAGCTCGGCTGGACAAGTGTACTGAAAGGAATCACTTTTGAAGTTTTAGCTTAGGATGTAGTCTGGAGGATCTATCCTTCAGGAAAATATCTATGCACGTTGGTCAGAAACAGTCTGAAAAGCTCGTAAGGGTGTCGCAGAGTAGGTTGTGCTGAGAAATAATTGGCTCTGAGCACTATGGGACTTAACATCTATGGTCATCAGTCCCCTAGAGCTTAGAACTACTTAAACCTCACTAACCTAAGGACATCACACACATCCATGCCCGAGGCAGCATTCGAACCTGCGACCGTAGCGGTCATGCGGTTCCAGACTGAAGCGCCTAGAACCGCACAGCCACACCTGCCGGCTGAGAAATAATTCTTAAGAAAAAGATTCAATACGTTGCGCCGTTTCCGAGTTAATTAGTATTGAAGTTAGCCAATCTGTAGTGAGCGCAGAGGCGGTGTCGCGGAACGTATTCTTAATTTACTTCCCTTTAGGGAAATTTTAACTGCGCAAGCGATACAAAAATTGGTCATGGGATAGTAGTAGGGGTCGAATCTGAACCAGAGGCTGAGAAGTCTCGTGTGCTGTCATCTACGCTATGGAACCAACTGACACTAATTGTATCTGGCGGCCGCTTGAATTTGCGCACACTGTGGCCTAGCTGGCTAACTTCAATGCTAATTAACTCAGAAAGTGGGCAACATATCTTTGAAGGAAACAGGCGTAATAACATGAGACTTGGGGGTGCGCTGATGACAGAAAGCATGGGTCACATTTCAGTGGTGTCGGTGGAGTCTATCAGCAGGACGGGTTTCACTAGACATGGCCTGCACCTCAACAGGTATGGGAAGGGGAGGTTGGCAAAGCTTATAGGTGACAGCATAGGTGGGGTTGGTGGGATCACTCATGGGAAAATTCCTGCAGTAGTGGGTGTTCGAGCTGCACCTTTTTTAGACTGAAGTCAGCTGATAGGTATTCCTGCTTAAGGGAAGTCTCTCTAACAAGGGAATCACTTTTGACAAAGCTTAGGTATCCGAGTAATGAGGGAATTAGTATATTTCATCAAAATATACAAGGTATTAGAGATAAAGTTAGTGAACTGCTTATAGATGTTGACTCTGAAATTATTGGTATATCTGAACACTTCTTAAATAAGGAGATAATTCAGAGGCTTCCTTTACCACGATACAACTTGGCTGGCAGCTTTTCGGGGAGCTCTTTGCGGTGTGGGGGAGTAGCCATGTATGTGAAAAACGGCATCCCATTTGAGTCAATTGATGTTTCAAAGTACTGCACTGAAAAGGTTTTTGAATGTTGTGCAGGTGTGGTTAAATTTAACGGAGATAAACTTCTAACTGTTGTTATTTATTGATCCACAGACTCAGATTTCAAAACATTTTTGCTAAAGCTAGAGGAGGTTCTTGGTTCACCTTATAGGAAATACAAAAAGTTAGTTATATGTGGTGACTTCAATATTAATTGTATAAGTGATTGTGCAAGGAAGAGGATGCTGGTAGACCTCTTTAATTCATATAATCTTATGCAAACCGTATTCTTTCCAACTAGAGTGCAAGGGAACAGTAGAACAACCATAGACAACATTTTTGTTCATTCCTCATTACTAGAAGGGCGTTCTGTTAGCAAACAGGTGAATGGCCTTTCAGATCATGATGCACAAATTTTAACTTTAAAAGATTTTTGTGCTGCAACACGTGTTAAATATAGTCATCAGCTGTTCAGGAAAGCTGATCCAGTTGCTGTAGAGACCTTTGTAAACCTTATAAAGGAACAAGAGTGGCAAGATGTTTATAGCGCTGATACAGTAGACGATAAATATAATGCTTTTCTCAAGACTTTTCTCATGCTCTTTGAAAGTTGCTTTCCGTTAGAACGTTTAAAACAGGGTACTAGCACAAACAGGCAGCCTGGGTGGCTGACTAGAGGGATAAGAATATCTTGTAGAACAAAGTGGCAGTTATATCAAAACGTTAGAAACAGTCAAAATCTAAATGCAGCAGCCCATTACAAACAGCATTGTAAGGTGCTTAAAAATGTTATTAGGAAGGCAAAAAGTATGTGGTATGCAGATAGAATAGCTAAGTCTCAGGATAAAATTAAAACCATATGGTCAGTCGTAAAGGAAGTTGCTGGTCTGCAGAGTCAGGTCTAGGATACAGAATCAGTGCGTAGTGGGAATGTCCGTGTTACTGATAAGTCGCATATATGCACAGTATTTAATAATCACTTTCTGAATATAGCAGGTGAACTAAATAGAAACCTAGTCCCAACAGGGAATCATATAGCTCTCTTAGAAAAAAGTGTTTCGAGACTGTTACCTGAAATGCTCCTCCATGATACTGACAAGAGGGAGATTGAGTTAATAATTAAATCACTAAAGACCAAGAACTCTCATTGATATGATGGGGTATCTAGCAGAATACTGAAGTATTGTTCTATGTATGTTAGCCCAGTTCTCAGCCATATCTGTAACTTTTCCTTTAGGAGTGGTCGGTTTCCTGACCGATTAAAGTACTCGGTAGTGAAGCCACTTTATAAAAAGGGAGACATTGATAATGTTGACAATTTTAGACCTATTTCTATGCCATCGGTGTTTGCTAAAGTTATCGAGAAGGTTGTATATACAAGGTTACTGGAGCATTTAAATTCACATAATTTGCTGTCAAATGTTCAGTTTGGTTTTAGAAATGGTTTAACAACTGAAAATGCTATACTCTCTTTTCTCTGTGAGGTTTTGGACGGATTAAATAAAAGGTTGCGAACGCTAGGTGTTTTCTTTGATTTAACGAAGGCTTTTGACTGTGTTGACCACAAAATATTACTGCAGAAGTTGGACCATTATGGAGTAAGGGGAGTAGCTTACAATTGGTTCGCCTCTTACTTTAAGAACAGAAAGCAGAGGATAATTCTCCGCAATATTGAGAGTGGTAGTGATGTTCAGTCCCAATGGGGCACTGTTAAGTGGGGCGTTCCCCAAGGGTCGGTGCTGGGGCCACTGCTGTTTCTTATTTATATAAATGATACGCCTTCTAGTATTACAGGTGATTCAAAAATATTTCTGTTTGCTGATGACACCAGCTTGATAGTGAAGGATCTTGTGTGTAATATTGAAACAGTAACAAATAATGTAGTTCATGAAATAAGTTCGTGGCTTGTGGAAAATAATTTGATGCCAAATAACAGTAAGACTCAGTTTTTACAGTTTCTAACTCACAATTCAACAAGAACCGATATTTTGATCAGACAGAATAGGCATATTATAAGCGAGACAGAACAGTTCAAGTTCCTAGGCGTTCGGATAGATAGTAAGCTGTTGTGGAAAGCCCATGTCCAGGATCTTGTTCAGAAACTAAATGCTGCTTTATTTACCATTAGAACAGTATCTGAAATAAGTGACACTTCAACACGAAAAGTAGTCTACATCGCATATTTTCATACGCTTATGTCGTATGGTATTATTTTTTGGGGTAATTCTTCTGATTCAAAAAGGGTATTTTTGGCTCAAAAACGGGCTATTCGAGCTATATGTGGTGCAAGTTCGAGAACCTCTTGTCGACCCTTATTCAAAAATCTGGGAATTCTGACATTGCCCTCACAGTATATATTTTCTTTAATGTCGTTTGTTGTTAGCAATATTAGCCTATTCCCAAGAGTTAGCAGCTTTCACTCAGTTAATACTAGGCAGAAATCAAATCTGCATGTAGAATGCACTTCCTTGACTCTTGTGCAGAAAGGAGTGCAGTATTCTGCTGCATCCATTTTCAATAAGCTACCACAAGAACTCAAAAATCTTAGCAGTAGCCCAAACTCTTTTAAGTCTAAACTGAAGAGTTTCCTCATGGCTCACTCCTTCTATTCTGTCGAGGAGCTCCTGGAAGAGCTAAAAAATTAAGCAAATTCCAGTGTTACATTGTTGATTTTCTTCATTTAAACTTACGACGTGTCACCTGAATACGTTTTTTTTATATTTCATTTTATCTGTTTCTAATATCGTGTTATAATTTCATGTATTGACTCGTTCCATGACCATGGAGACTTCTCCTTAATTTGGTCCCACGGAACAATAAATAAATAAATAATAAATATCGAATTTTTTCTTAGCAATTATTTCTAAGTACCCTGTATCATGTGTTTTAGAAGGATACGATAACACACTAGACGGCGCATTATTGGAAATTTTTAATAATAAATGTTTATATAGTTGCTGTTGTTGTCATTGTTGTTATCTTCTGTCCGAAGACTGATTTCATGCAGCTCTACGCTATTCTGTCCTATGCAGATGTATTCATCTGCTGTGTGATAACTGATTAGTGTAACTCTACAGTTTACTGCCCGTACTTTCCTAGATTGCCAAAACGATAATTCCTTGACGCCTCAGGATGTGTCGTATCAACCGGCCCTCCTTTTAATCAAATTGTGTGACACATTTCTTTTTTCTCCATTCCGATTTAGAACTTCATCATTAGTTATTCTATCTACCTAACATCCAGCCTTCTTCGGTAGCATCCATTTCAAAACCTTCTGTTGCCTTCCTGTCTGCAGTGTTGTCGGCGACATTTCACCTCCGTAAAATGCTGCACTGCAAACAAACATCTTCAGAAAACACATTTTTAACTTTTTTTTTATATAGTACGGGCCCAATTTTTAGTAGGTAGTGAATATCAGATGCATCAAGTAGGGGCACAGTTTTCACAGTGCGACCCTTGAGCTACCACATCATTACTACCAACCTTACAAGTTGTAACCATTGTCACGGATGAGGCAGCGTCCCCAGGACCTTTCTCGGCGTAGAGTTTTAAAGTTGCTGACTGCACTGCTTGGCGACTGCAATGTATGCTTGGTGCAATGCAATGTTTGTGTTGTATATGGAGGTAACGGAACTGAGTGGAAAGTGGTTTATAGATCTCTGAGATGGGACACGCTATGGTGTCACGCGTCTGTTGCATTCTTTGTAGGCAATCATAACCTCTGTTCGGCAAGGACAGGGATTGACCTCGACGACGAAATAGTCTAAGCATTTGGTTGATGCTATTTAGGGAAACGTAAATCGCAATTATCGAATAAGGTTTTAAAGCTCCTTCTAATACACACACTGCTGTAATCGGATAGCAGAGGTTTCGGGTGTAATCAAAATAACTGATGTCGAAGAGACAAAACAAAATAAAAAATAAATAAAACGTAATCTGCAGGTTTTTCTCCTTACCTTCTAAAGTTTACCTGTAGAAAAATGTTCTCAATGCTTGTCGGCGACTACTTTCATGTCAACTACGTTCTTTTCAACGACAGTGATGTAGTGTTTCAGTTTGTAACCACAGACCTGCAAGATTGCGATTTATATGTAAAACAGTTCAAATGGCTCTGAGCACTATGGGACTTAACTTCTGAGGTCATCAGTCCCATAGAACTTAGAACTACTTAAATCTAACTAACCCAAGGACATCACACACATCCATGCCCGAGGCACGATTCGAACCTGCGACCGTAGCGGTTGCGCGGTTCCAGACTGTAGCGCCTAGAACCGCTCAGCCACACCGGCCGGCATTTACGTGTAAATTTGGCGCATAAGTTATTAGAGATTTTGTTTTGGATGTTAGTGTTCCGGTTACCGCAGCGTTGGCATATTGTAGTAAATAGTGAAAGAGAATATATTATTGATGACTAAAGTCTGTTATGTGTATCTGTTGCGTATCTTAAACGTATGGAAAAACGCTACGGCTTATGCACCTATCTAATACAAACAATCCTGTTGGCAGAACATCGCAACTGAGCATTCAACCTCTGACCTACCTGAATATCTCTGAACGTTTAGGAGCTCTCTGGTGTAGGAGGAAGAGGAGATTAGTGTTTAACGCCCCGTCGACAACGACGTTATTAGAGACGAGGCACAAGATCGGATGAGGGAAAGACAGAGAAGGAAATCGGCCGGTATTTGACTTAAGTGACCTAGGGGAATTACGGAAAACACAAATCAGAATGGCCGGACGCGAGTCTTAACCGTCGTCCTCCGGAATGCGAGTTCGGTGTGCTAACCACTGCTTCACCTCGTTCGGTGTCAAAGGATAGAACGAATGCAAAAATAAGTCTTAAGAAACTTAAAAATGTAGCTTTATCGCCGAATAAAAAGGAAAACGCAATGAAAACAAAGTACAGCTGCAAGGTCGTTACCGATGTCTGTTCCTTCAGACATTGTTAAAAAAAAATAAAGATACTCTGTTAGAAAGAACACATCTGTGAAATCAGACTGTACTGGCGGTTAATATGAATGCAATGTCACTCCGCCCCGTGCATTGTCGCCGGCTTCATTCCACTTGGCATTCTAACCAGAAAGTGACGGAGATGTCGCTGCCCAAACCTGTCCCCCTCCTGTGACCAACAGCGTGAGCTGAAAGATTCTGCAGGGCTGGATTCCTGGTCCCAAATATGCCGTATCGGTTTGACGTCAGTACGTATATGCAGCAGGTATTCCATTCAGTAGATAACTGTCTACCTAAGGAATGAGTTCAAGGGGTCTACTCGTTCACTATTATAGCGAAAGACTAATCCTATCGCCGAAAAGCTGACCATAGGGCCGCATGGTGTGTTAGAGGACAGAGCAAATCCCTCTCAACAGTCATGAAAGTTGTTCGACATCTGTACATGTCACTAGTCCAAAACATGACAGGTCAGAACTTACGAGAATGCATATCTGAAACGTGCATTGGTGTCTTGCGTCCTTCAACTGCCCTGTGACAATCAGTCGGGTGTCAGGTACATCCTCGGTGAAGAGAACCGGTTCCATCTCAGGTGTTTTTTCCTGTCTTCTTCGCGGGCCATGATGCTGATAGGTTCATGTGGTTGTTCGTAATGAACTGCTAGAGGCCATCTTCATCGTGTGTAGACCATCTGCGTCGACAAAATCCTTCAATTCATCCCCATAAACGAAGTGCGCAGTTCTGTTGCATTCTTTTCCATGTACCTTCGGGTCTTCATTTGTATAAGGGGCTGTCGAATGAAAATGAGACGGATGGAAAAATAAAAGAGCTAGATAAAGGAAAAAACTGGCGAGGTGCGAGTAGTACCCGCGCGCTGAGTGTTTCGTTCAAACTAATTATGTGTGTATACTGTTCACCCTTTCTGGGAATCTAGAATCTCGACCATTTTTGCCCGTCACCAAGATTGATACTGGCAAGATATCGGTCCCAAGGGCTCCAAGGTTCCCGAGCATGTTTTAATTTCAATAACATAAATGTGACATAAAGCATGCAGGAGGCAGGCGACCGTTATAATAATAATCATTCAGGATAACTGGGTCGAAATAGTAAAACTCAAACAACAGACAAGAAATGACTTTTACTACTGCGACCCAGTCAGCCCGAATGCAGAATTGCTGATCGTTTTAATTTCAAGTTTGGCGTCGGACAACAAATGACAAAAGAAATATTTCTTTCGAGTGATTAAATTAGAAATTAATAATTTTCGAATTTTTTTGCACTTGGGAAGTGGATCTTGCTTCTTGCCAAATTTCATAACTACAGCTCAAAAGGAAGTACCCTGTAGATTCCGATGAGTGAGTTTGCCGATATCATGATATGTGACATACATGACCTTCTTTTGATTGCATTGACTTAGAAATTCAGTGTTATACACCGCCAAAAGCCCATAGACTTTTCTAAGTGACATAAATTTCAAGTTGATACGTCTACTCGTTCCTGAGAAAAGGGATTTTCGACATTCCGACAAACAGCAAAGTGATCCTACAAGGGTTCCGTTTTTACTGCTTGAGGTACAGAATCCTAAAAAGTAAATAAACAGTTTATGTTTCAAAAGTGTTCGACCTAACTTTTAATATACACTACTGGCCATTAAAATTGCTACACCACGAAAATGACGTGCTACAGACGCGAAATTTAACCGACAGGAAGAAGATGCTGTGATATGCAAATGATTAGCTTTTCAGAGCATTCACACCTACAACGTGCTGACATGAGGAAAGTTTCCAACCGATTTCTCATACACAAACAGCAGTTGATCGGCGTTGCCAGGTGAAATGTTGTTGTGATGCTTCGTGTAAGGTGGAGAAATGCGTACCATCACGTTTCCAACTTTGATAAAGGTCGGATTGTAGCCTATCGCGACTGCGGTTTAACGTATCGCGACATTGCTGCTCGCGTTGGCCGAGATCCAATGAGTGTTAGCAGAATAAGGAATCGGTGGGTTCAGGTGGGTAATACGGAACGCCGTGCTGGATCCCAACGGCCTCGTATCACTAGCAGTCGAGATGACAGGAATATTATCCGCGTGGCTGTAACGGATGGTGCAGCCACGTCTCGATCCCTGAGTCAACAGATGGGGACGTTTGCAAGACAACAAGCAGCTTCACGAACAGTTCGACGACGTTTGCAGCAGCACGGACTATCAGCTCGGAGACCATGGCTGCGGTTACCCTTGACGCTGCATTACAGACAGGAGCGCCTGCGATGGTGTACTCAACGACGAACCTGGGTGCACGAATGGCAAAACGTCATTTTTTCGGATAAATCCACGTTCTGTTTACAGCATCATGACGGTCGCATCCGTGTTTGGCGATATCGCGGTGAACGCACATTGGAAGCGTGTATTCGTCATCGCCATACTGGCGCATTACCGGGCGTGATGGTATGGGGTGCCATTGGTTACACGTCTCGGTCACCTCTTGTTCGCATTGACGGCACTTTGAACAGTGGACGTTACATTTCAAATGTATTACGACCCGTGGCTCTACCCGTCATTCGATCGCTACGAAACCCTACATTTCAGCAGGATAATGGGATAATGCACGACCGCATGTTGCAGGTCCTGTACGGGCCTTTCTGGATATAGAAAATGTTCGACTGCTGCCCTGGCCAGCACATTCTCCAGATCTCTCACCAACTGAAAACGTCTGGTCAATGGTGGCCGAGCAACTGGCTCGTCACAACACGCCAGTCACTACTATTGATGAACTGTGGTATCGTGTTGAATCTGCATGGGCAGCTGTACCTGT
This sequence comes from Schistocerca piceifrons, assembly GCF_021461385.2. Classification (NCBI taxonomy): domain Eukaryota; kingdom Metazoa; phylum Arthropoda; class Insecta; order Orthoptera; family Acrididae; genus Schistocerca; species Schistocerca piceifrons. The sequence goes on from NC_060139.1 coordinate 107,825,276, forward strand.
ACACGCCATCCAAGCTCTGTTCGACTCAATGCCCAGGCGTGTCAAGGCCGTTATTACGGCCAGATGTGGTTATTCAGGGTACTGATTTCTCAGGATCTATGCATCCAAATTGCGTGAAAGTGTAATCACATGTCAGTTCTAGAATAATATATTTGTCTAATGAATACCCGTTTATCATCTGAATTTCTTCTTGGTGTAGCAAGTTTAATGGCCAGTAGTGTATTTATCCCACTGTGAGATAAGGCGGTCAATGCCACCATGGAAACATTTTTGCAGTTATCTACGGCAACATGATTGTACCCAGGAGTGCACCTCTTTGTCCGAAGCGAAACGACGGCCACGAAAGTGGGCCCGCTCACACACGCTGTTCCTACTATGCTGCTGAAGTTTCGCTATAAAGCCCTTACACGTCCTCCATACGGATCCGATCCCTCCCCTTGCGATATCGACACTTTTGGAGTCCTGAAGACAGACATTCGTGGCCTTCGATTTGCTTTAGAAGAAGAGGTGCACACTTGGGTACAAACATCTTTCCGTGGCGTAAGACGCCCGGAGATAGAACACATCCCAGCAAAACGGTACTTCTCAGTTCGTGCACTGCTCAAGGCAGGTACAACACAGGGACGAGGACTGCATATTTAACGACCCTGTGCCTAAGCCCTACGTATCTGGTTAGCCGGTGACTGTCATCTTGCCTTTCCCACCGCCAGCTAGGGATTCTATCCTGCAATGTTAATTAGTTGTGGCAGGTTGGGGAGACACTCACACAGTGAGATCCAATTTTAATTGGTAAGATCGAAGTATATTCTGACGATCAAACAACTTAAAGTTTGGGCTGTACTGTTCACAGCTAGGATATCAATTATCTTTGCAATACTCCATAGGAAGTTGAGCCATGTAGACCGTTGGAATATAACCTGTTAACAGTTATGGCGATTACATTTCAAATAATAAACAGTTTGCTTACTTTTTCTCAATCGGTTTTGTTTTCATTTGATTGCTCCTTACAGTTATTGGCTGTTAACTGGTGTTGTCGACTGCAGGCGATCAGTACGAAGCAGATCTTCATTCAATATGTAAAGTCTCACCATACTCATTAACTTTGCCCACAAGGTCTAAACTTTCAACAACCCTTTGATAAATGCTGAGATGTTGAAAAGTGTACACAAGCCGAATGGGCTCTCATCGTGTTTGGAGGCACAGCACCTTGCACTGAAGAACACAGAGAAAGCAGATTTACTTTAATCTTCGTTGCAAACAGGGCTCTACGTAGACAAAATACCTTGATAATGAGGTTTTAGAGATATATACGTATACACAGAGTGGTCGAAAATGTGTAAAACGCTTGTAGGGATGTTGCAGGGCATGTTGTATTGAGACATAAATATTAAGAAAAAATTTCGATAATATGCGCCGCATCTGAGTTATTTAGCACTGAAGTTAGCCAATCAGATCTTCGCGCGCTCGCATTCAAGCGGCCCTCCAGGGGCGATGTTGCCCAACGAATGCTTTGTTTGGATAGCTGGAACTTGAATTTGCCCACACGACGACCTGATGGGCTAACTTCAATGCTAAATAACTCGGAAACGGCGCAACGTATCGAAATTTTTTCTTAACCTTTATGTCTCAGTACAACTTGGCCTGTAACATCCCTACAAGCGTTTAAGACATTTTCTGACCACCCTGTATACTGTCCACTCACATTAACGTGACCACCACCTGCCAAAAACCTGAATAACAACCGTTTACATCGTGGACTGCTACGAGATTGCAGAAGGAGGGTCAGTGAGGTTCTGGAAGATAATGACAGGGATGTGGAGCCATGCCCCACTCCAGTGTCCGTTGAGGATTCGGCCCTATCGAGGTATTCCCACAGATTCTCGATTAGGTTTAAATCCGGGAAGTTTGATGGCCATGGGACTAGGGTAAACTTGTCCTGACACTCTTCGAACAACGCACGCACACCGTCAACTGCGTGAAACATTGCACTGTCCTGCTGGTAGATGCCATAGTTCCCATGGAAAACAAACTGCATGTATTACAAGCTGCGGCATAGTCCCAGATCAAAACAGTGATCCACGAAGAGTAGAATACATTTCGTTTACTTCCGTCAATAACCACAAAACTTTTGGTATTTACTGGTTTCGATCAGCAATGACTATCTTCGAAGTTGTGTTATGTTGTTGTTGTGATCTTCAGTCCTGAGACTGGTTTGATGCAGCTCTCCATGCTACTCTATCCTGTGCAAGCCTCTTCATCTCCCAGTACCTACTGCAACCTACATCCTTCTGAATCTGCTTGGTGTATTGATCTCTTGGTCTCCCTCTACGATTTTTACCCTCCACGCTGCCCTCCAATACTAAATTGGTGATCCCTTGATACCTCAGAACATGTCCTACCAATCGATCCCTTCTTCTAGTCAAGTTGTGCCACAAACTTCTCTTCTCCCTAATCCTAGTCAATACCTCCTCATTAGTTATGTGATCTACCCATCTAATCTTCAGCATTCTTCTGTAGCACCACATTTCGAAAGCTTCTATTCTCTTCTTGTCTAAGCTATTTATCATCCATGTTTCACTTCCATACATGGCTACATTCCATACAAATACTTTCAGAAACGACTTCCTGACATTTAAATCTATACTCGACGTTAACAAATTTCTCTTCTTCAGAAACGTTTTCCTTGCCACTGCCAGTCTACATTTTATATCCTCTCTACTTCGACCATCATCAGTTATTTTGCTACCCAAATAGCAAAACTCCTTTACTACTTTAAGTGTCTCATTTCCTAATCTAATACCCTCAGCATCACCCGACTTAATTCGACTACATTCCGTGATCCTCGTATTGCTTTTGTTGATGTTCATCTTACATCCTCCTTTCAACACACTATCCATTCCGTTCAACTGCTCTTCCAAGTCCTTTGCTGTCTCTGACAGAATTATAATGTCATCGGCGAACCTCAAAGTTTTTATTTCTCCTCCATGGATTTTAATACCTACTCCGAATTTTTCTTTTGTTTCCTTCACTGCTTGCTCAATATACGGATTGAATAACATCGGGAAGAGGCTACAACCCTGTCTCACTCCCTTCCCAACCGCTGCTTCCCTTTCATGTCCCTCAACTCTTGTAACTGCCATTTGGTTTCTATACAAATTGTAAATAGCCTTTCGCTCCCTGTATTTTACCCCTGCCACCTTCAGAATTTGAAGGAGGGTATTCCAGTCAACATTGTCAAAAGCTTTTTCTAAGTCTACAAATGCTAGAAACGTAGGTTTGGCTTTCCTTAATCTAGCTTCTAAGCTTGTGTTATAACGTGTCCTAATTTATTCTACACTGCATGTAGGGACTGGTTCCCAAGGATACATACACACTTGTGTTGATCCATTGTGCTTGCCGGAATGATAAGATCACCTAGGGAATGCCACGAAAACATTCCTCAGACAATAACGCCCCCCCCCCCCTCCGACCTGGACTCTTCCGACGATTGGACGATTGTTACAGGGTGTTCGTTTTCAGACTTTCCACGCTGTACACGCCACCGGCCCTCTGTCCGATGGAGCTTAAAACGTGATTCATCTGAAAAGGTCACCTTTGATCACTGAGTGGACGACTATTTGCGCTACTGGCGCCCATATTTCAGCCTTCGTCGCTCATGAACAGCAGTCGGCATGGGTTGCCTGAACCACGCGCTTACTGCGGAGGCCTGTACGCTGCAACGTTCGCTAAACGGTTATTGAGGAGACACTGTTGGCAGCCCCTTAGTTCGTGTGGGTAGTCAGTTGCTCGCCAGTTGCGCGTCTATTCTCCCTCACACACTTCCGCAGCCGTTGTTCACCCTTGTCATAAGCGGCACCGCCGCTGCCTCGGTACCGGGTTTGGCGAGCACGGTAAACTTTAACCACTGCGACACGCCAACAGTTAACAAACTCAGCAGTTTCGGAAATGTTTCCACCCTTGGCCCGAAAGCCAATGATCACTCCCAAACCAGGTAAATCGCTCCGTTTCCGCATTGCGACAACGACTTCACAGTTGTCCGTGTCTTTCCCGGCACGCATTATACAGGGTGTTACAAAAAGGTACGGCCAAACTCTCAGGAAACATTCCTCACACACAAAGAAAGAAAATATGTTATGTGGACGTGCGTCCGGAAACGCTTACTTTCCATGTTAGAGCTCATTTTATTACTTCTCTTCAAATCACATTAATCATGGAACGTACCAGCGTGACTTCACTTTGTTACAGGAAATGTTCAAAATGTCCTCCGTTAGCGAGGATACATGCATCCACCCTCCGTTGCATGGAATCCCTGATGCGCTGATGCAGCCCTGGAGAATGGGGTATTGTATCACAGCCGTCCACAATACGAGCACGAAGAGTCTCTACATTTGGTACCGGGGTTGCGTAGCCAAGAGCTTTCAAATGCCCCCATAAATGAAAGTCAAGAGGGTTGAGGTCAGGAGAGCGTGGAGACAATGGAATTGGTCCGCCTCTACCAGTCCATCGGTCACGGAATCTGTTGTTGAGAAGCGTTCGAACACTTCGACTGAAATGTACAGGAACTCCATCGTGCATGAACCACGTTTTGTGTCATACTTGTAAAGGCACATGTTCTAGCAGCACAGGTAGAGTATCCTGTATGAAATCATGGCGGTGAATGGTTCAAATGGTTCAAATGGCTCTGAGCACTATGGGACTCAACTTCTCAGGTCATCAGTCCCCCAGAACTTAGAACTACTTAAACCTAACTAACCTAAGGACATCACACACATCCATGCCCGAGGCAGGATTCGAACCTGCGACCGTAGCGGTCGCGCGGTTCCAGACTGAAGCGCCTAGAACCGCTCGGCCACTCCGGCCGGCTATCATGGCGGTGAATCGAGGAAGTACAGTACATACTGACGAAACTAAAATGAGCTCTAACATGGAAATTAAGCGTTTCCGGACACTTGTCCACATAACATCTTTTCTTTATTTGTGTGTGAGGAATGTTTCCTGAAAGTTTTGCCGTACCTTTTTGTAACACCCTGTATACCCTCCACTGCTAGTGATGCCATTTGCCGTATGTGAGTGGTTATTCCACACTGACATCGAACATAGGCAGTGGTCATATTAATTTTATTGGCCCGTGGGGATAGCGCAAAATTTTTGTTCATTGATTTATTTATTGGCTTCAAGGTTCATAATCTGTACAACCTGTATTAGTTAAAGGTGAACAAGCTGAACGTAATCTACAATGTTCTGCACAACACGACGTACTGAAAGATCATAGTAAATTATATGGCTATGTTCCATACTACTCAGTTCCTAATGTGTCATACAAGATGTAGTGTCAGTCTTGAGACACAAACGCAAGTGCTTATTTCAAAAACATCGTCCAACAGTCCCTAAAAATTACAATATTGATACAGAGGTAAAACACAGTAAACCCGACAACTGGGCTCCGTGAAGGGACAGATGAAAGAAAAACTGACAAGAATATCTAGTCATACGCACGTGATTTTCTCAGCAAAGTTTCAGCTTGACGTCATTCTAAAACAGTTGTGTACTCGTTCCATTCGCATCAGAGAGCCACTTCTGGCAACCACAGGAAAAACCTCTTACAACTGGTCATGCAAATGTCCACGTTTACACAGATTTCTTTTGACTATAGAAGGCGTTTCACACTTATTCTCTGCTGTGCGCCGTTCAAACATTGGTTCCTTCAAACGTCTGCGTGATGTGGTGTAACTTTACAGTTCCGCTTCGAAGCTACTGTACCTTATACCGCACTGAAATTGTGTACTGCTCTTTAACTCAGTGAAAAGTGAAGGTAATTTAGAATCCTACTGTTGGTTCGCCGTTGGTAATTAATTTCCAAGTCGGAGAAACGAACGTTAATCTGAATCTCGATGAAATAGATACAGAACTGTTCAGTAGCTGCAGATTACAAAGAAATCAAGTTGTGGAGGTTGAAATAAAATTATTTCAATTTCACAGCTTCGTGGTAGAAAGGACCATTCTGCACACTTTACAGGGTTTTGTGCAAATGCTCAACGCTACATGAGTCCAAGTTCCTCATCTCACAGCAAAGATCTAACGTGACATAATCTATTTCGGTAACCAGCGGAACCTATATGCAAACTGTGATGAAGAAATTTCACAATAATAATTCATTTAACAAGTCTCTTGCCGTGGCCATTCTTCGCAGGAGCTTTATATAAATTGCAGGAGTTTGCTGCACATTAATTCGGCATCGGACTGTTTGTAGACAGCATTTTCGAACAATTTACACCCTATGTACATGTACCACTTTAAGAACTCCGATAACCGTGTGCCTATGTAACATGTCCTCCCTAACTTCTACTGGCAATGTTCAATATAATGGTTTCAATCAACATAGGACTACTGTGATGGAAAAGAATTTTGAAATTAAACGGTTCATCATTAACACTGGGTTCGTTATGTCTTGAGCTCATGGACAGGGTCCTAAGTCTGTCTTAAGGCGTTCTGTAGCAGTTGAAATCTTGTAATTTTCATTTTTTTTTCATTGAGCTTAGTCTACGAAATTTCCTCATTCCATTGATTAAAGCTGGCGTTTGAACTTTTTTTTTCTTTTGATATGGAGGAAGGTTAGCTGTGGCGTACTTCAGATGAATTGATGGCTGGGTAGGAAAAGGTGACATTGGTGAGGGACTCTTTGGGGAAGTATAGGCGTGAGGTTAGGATAGACTAGCAGAAGTATGACGAAGAAAGGTGAAAGGAGACAATTATGTTTAGTCTGAAAGCGAAGGGGTGCTGTGGATTCCATTGGTGCAAACCGAGCGAGGTGGCGCAGTGGTTAGACACTGGACTCGCATTCGGGAGGACGACGGTTCAATCCCTCGTCCGGCCATCCTGATTTAGGTTTTCCGTGATTTCCCTAAATCACTCCAGGCAAATGCCGGGATGGTTCCTCTGAAAGGGCACGGCCGACTTCCTTCCCCATCCTTCCCTAATCCGATGACCACGCTGTCTGGTCTCCTTCCCCAAAACAACCAACCAACGATTGGTGCAAACGGTGTCACTGCAAGCTGACACGAAGTCTATTAATGTGTGAATTTTGAAAGACGAGTTCATGTAAGTGCGACATAGAATATCCATATTAATGAAGTCATACACATGTACAAACAGAAAAACCAGGGTTTCTGTTATTTTAATAAAACTGCCTGCAGTTGACAAAGTGAACTACTCGCATGTCGTTTAAAAAATTTACTAAGACATTGAAGGTCTCTAGAAGGGGAGGAGGCCTCGTTTAATGAAGGAAAAGGAAGATGAGATATTAGGGTCTCGTCAACAACGAACTCATTAGTGGCAGAGCAGAAGCTCGTATTAGAGAGAATTGGGAAGGAAATCGGCCGTGCTATTCCAAAGGAACCATCCTGACATTCGCTTTAAAACTATTTGAGGAATTCACACAAAATGATGTGATTTGAGGAAGAAATTTGCGTCAATACAGATGTGGATACAGATCTCCAGATTTATTCCGATCTTGAACAAATTTTGTACACTTTTCTTTCAAGACTATGGAGACGTTGTTACCAATTTTACTACAAAGTTCTTGGCCTTAAGAGTAAACTGACTGTAATTCTTATAGCGAGAATAAATTACAGCAGCAATACCCGTCTTGGGGACTGCACTATCAGGCGTCACTACATCAATTACTTAGTTGCCGTTGTTACATATGACGTATACCATAGAAGATATGTTAGTCCATGTTTCCCAGTCATTTTTATTATCAAAATCCACAGTGCCATACAAAGCCTAAGGCAGGTCTTGGTTATAGTACTAACAAAAGTTCCTAGATCGCGGGTCGATCAAAAGATCGGACGGAACCCGAGATTTCCCGAACTGTGACGTAAGCTATTCCAACAGTTCGAGTCGTGCTCGGACACAGCCCTACTTGAAACAGTGAAAACTGAGCTGAAACAATAAAAGTTACATTTAAAGCGATTTCAGTTCCCCATGCCGCCTGCATCCGCAATGAGTTGAATGAAGGTATTAAACATCCTGGGCAACGTCGGGCACTGCAGCTAGTAAGGTATAAAGGATAGATAACATTCGTTCGGAATTTTTTAATTTTTAATTTTTTAAATTATTAGGAGAAGTGACATTCAAGCAGTTATTCTAGTTGGTGTGTTGAACATACGATTCTAGAGACAAACCATCGGACTTTTGGGAAAATATCATCTAAACAATCGCTAAAACAGGAAGAGCAGGCAAGTGCGAAAGCTATCGTACAATCAGTTTAATGGCTCACGGAACCAAATTACTGACAAGAATAACTTACAAAAGAATGGAAAAGAAAACTGAGGATTTATCAGATGATGATCAGTTTGGCTTTCGTAAAGATAGGGGCACCAGATCAAAGGATATCTTGGGTAATGTTCGCTGATGACATTGCTATAAGCAGCGAAAATGAAGATAGATCTAGAATATGAGTTGAGAGTACACCAAAAGAGTAATGAGAGAAAGCAGAATGACATTAGCGATGAACTTAACATCAGAGCTGAGGACCACGAAGTAGATAAGGTGACGGAATTCAGTACCTTGAAAGCAAAATAAAATTCGTCGGACAAGCAAGGAGACCGTAAAAAGCAAATTAGAGGAGACAAAGAGGGCAGTCCTGGCCAAGAGAAATCTACTGGTATCAAACACGGGCGGTAATTTGAGGAAGAAATTTCTGAGAATGTACGTTTGGTGCACAGCATTGTATGGTAGTGAATCATGGACTGTGAGAAATCAGGAAACGAAGAGAATCGAAGCCTTTCATATGTGGTGCTTCTAACATTACTCCAACTATGACTCTGGCTAAATTACTTCTCATTATGAGAAATTCATCGGAGTGTGAAATGATGTAGGTTTTGCAGTGGAATATTAGCTGTGAACCGTCGAATCTCCTCCACCAATAACGCGCATTAGGGGACGCATATTGGAGAAATGACTTGATTTCGGACGTGATGAAAACTTGGATGTTAATATAATATTTTCGAACACGCTGATGAATCCTTTTATCAGCAAATGTATTTTCCGTAAGCATTTACTAGGATGTCCACATATAAACTGCTTTCCACTAACATGACTGAGAAGACAGCAACTATTTACAGATTTTGCGTCAGTAGCCTACATTGACCAAACTGCGACTGACTTCGCACCGCTCAGTATATACCCTATCTTTACAATGTATGTTCTTCGTGTATTGTGAACAACAATTACATTTACTGATTTATAATGCAAAGTTAATGATTTGCAACAAACTGTTAGTACGGTTCTAAAAACAGTAAGTGCTGATTCGTTCTGAATACATTTCTAAATAGTGTTTTTTGACTTTTGTATGGAAATTTGGTTATGAAGTTACAATAACAATACCTGTCGTAAAATCATTAATTACAGCTTGATTTTACGTTAGATTTAATTCCTAACGTTAACTGAGGTATAATACAAAATGCTAAAGCGGAATTTCAGGTTAAAGTTCTGTCTGATAATTTCGTGGTATCAAAATGCTGGAAAATCAATAGTGTTTACATCAGCATGTTCGAGAATCTTTAGTGAAAAGGTTAAATACAACTGATCTAATTGCTTTTGAGTTATTGACATGATACGTAAAATGCACAAGTCACGTTGAGTACGTCAGATGACTAATAAAGGTCCCAAAAGTCAGTTATTAGGTAGTTGAAATTGACGATTTTTTCTAATTAACTATTGGTTTAATTATGGCATGGATATTTCTCCTGACATTTCTATGGAAATGTAATTATGCAATCACGAGAATGGAATTGTAAGTTTTGCTCAACTTTACGACAGTATGTTGGTTCACAACATCAGGTTTTCCAGCTAATTATAATTTTTTCTGTTAATTACAGGTAAATGATCTGAAATAATGTTAATGATGTTGATTCGGTTTATAAGTGAACAATAAATTTTAATTTGCTGATAGAAAGTAAGAAAAACCATACTTACTAAATTCTGTCCATTACGTAGAGAGAACGTATGCTGCGAGCGCCACTGTGAGATGAAAAGGATGGCACAGGAGAATAATTCGTGCTTGGCCGCAATAAACCAGCCAGAAGACCGATGACTAAAAAAAGAAAAAAACCGCAAGATTATTTCCAGCAGCAAATAAAACGACCTCTCAGCCACCGTTGCGCAACGGATCTTGAAAAGTGGAACAAATGTTTTCTCTGATTTAATGTAGTTTTTGTCACATAGGTAGTTGGCAGTTTGATCGTAATTAGAATTAGCTTTGGTCGGTGTGACAAACACGTTTCGGCAAGGGGAAGTTCAAAGTCAACCTGTTTCCGTGCTTGAGGTCGCTGCTGAACGCTAATATCTTCACCGGTTCTTGGAGGTGGTGCTGTTGTTAAGAAATTAGACTCGCATCCGGGAGGTCGGCAGTTTAAATCTCGGTTTAGCCACAGCTTTTTAAATACTCTGTGGTTTCCTTAAACCGCTAGAGGGAAATTCCGGGAGGGTTCTTTCGAGTTTGTGCGCCGTCGCTAATGACCACGTCGTCGATGGAACGTTTAACTATAATCTTACTTCCTTCGTGCGAACCTTAGTGGTAGTCGAGAATTTCGTCACCGTTATATAACTCCAGTGAGATTTCTTGTGTGTACATGTCTCTGTGTGGAGAACTGGAGGGATTTGTGAGGGGGGGTTGACTTACCTTTGGAATGGGGAAATAAGGCTCAGCTGTTAGTTTAATGTCATTCGTTGCGTTTGGGCGATTGTAGATGCACAACAATGGAAAGGCATCTGGACTGGATGAGAAAGAGCTTGCTCTCATTCTTGCAGCAGTTTCTGGACTTCGCTAGAGCAACTAATGACACTAAGCGACTGGGATAAAGGTCAGGCCGTTCCCACTTTGAAGAAGGTTCTTCGGGCTCATTCACATAATTGTACGACTATACCGCTGATGTCATTCTGTTGTTTCATAGTGGCAAATGTTTTTAGTTCACGTATTATGACGACTGGGGAAGAAAAATCTCCTCTATAAAAATCTACATGGATTCCGCAGAGATCTCGCCCATGAGACGTCCAAGTTGATTCTGTTTTCCTTGTCTCTTTGATAGGTTTCGACACAGTTCCGTGCTGTCATTTAGTGAACAAAATGCAAGCTTATCGATTATTTAATCAGATTTGTAATTAGATTCAGTCCTTCCTAGCAGATAGAACTCAAGACGTTGTTCTTAATGGGACGCAATCGACTGTTTAGAGGTTATATCGGGAGTAGCCCAAGTGACTGTTACACAGTCGTTCCTCTTTAGCAACACACAGGCTGTATCATAATTAATAACAAAAACTGACCCGAGTGAAATCATATGATAATAAAAGCAAGAATCTTCCAGTACACACGGGTTCGCAAGCGAGACGTTTGCGAGCTTGAAAGGAAACTCGTAGAGTCCCTAACACTCCACATCCTTGATTATGGTGATCGTATTCTCGAAGGACTTTCGTATGAGAGCTCACGTCGACTGGAAGTGGCGATGAATGCTTACGAGCGATACATTTGTGATGTACGCTACTTCGACTGTATCACTGCTGCCTATGAACAATTATCATACCCTATTTTTGCTGCGTCGTCTTCTCAATCATTGAACTCCCTATTTATCTTCAACCCTTACGCCACTATCTGAACAATGCAGCATAAATACCCGTTTTCAGCAACGTATAATCCTCTTTGTAGCTCTGCACAACATTGCCATGTTCTCTAAATCATTTTCTGCATCACGAACCTGACTTTGGAACAATTTTCCTCAAAATTTTAGAGAAATTAAAATACTTTCAAACCTCAAAAGACAGCTAACGTCAAACCTTCTGTCACAATAGCTGTCTCTTCGTGCAGGTCACTCTCATCAACCTTCCGTCCCCACCACTTTTCCCTCTCTTTGTCTACAGAATTCTTTACTGATGTTCTCTTCTAGGAGTCACTGCCAGTTTCATTTCAATCCTCTTCTCTTTCATTATCCCTTCCACTTATCCTAGCACCAAACAAGGCTTCAAAAGTGCTAATCGAATAAATATCATTCTTAATGCATCCGTTATTTTGTTATTATTAATAACAGTGTTACTATTATTATTACAATTATTATTATATTATTGCAAATTATTACATTTTGTTAATAATGCAAATTATTATTACCGAGTTTGGTATGTAATATTTTTCATGTTTGTTGTCCCTAGTCAAATCTAAGAGACAGCCTTAAGGCCCTAATCTGGTCGGGCTGAAAAAGGATTAAATAAATAAATGTTGTTGTGGTCTTCAGTCCTGAGACTGGTTTGATGCAGCTCTCCATGCTACTCTATCCTGTGCAAGCTTTTTCATCTCCCAGTACCTACTGCAACCTACATCCTTCTGAATCTGCTTAGTGTATTCATCTCTTGGTCTCCCTCTACGATTTTTACCCTCCATGCTGCCCTCCAATACTAAATTGGTGATCCCTTGATGCCTCAGAACATGTCCTACCAACCGATCCCTTCTTCTGGTCAAGTTGTGCCACAAACTTCTCTTCTCCCCAATCCTATTCAATACTTCCTCATTAGTTATGTGATCTACCCATCTAATCTTCAGCATTCTTCTGTAGCACCACATTTCGAAAGCTTCTATTCTATTCTTGTCCAAACTATTTATCGTCCATGTTTCACTTCCATACATGGCTACACTCCATACAAATACTTTCAGAAATGACTTCCTGACATTTAAATCAATACTGGATGTTAACAAATTTCTCTTCTTCAGAAACGCTTTCCTTGCCATTGCCAGCCTACATTTTATATCCTCTCTACTTCGACCATCATCAGTTATTTTGCTCCCCAAATAGCAAAACTCCTTTACTACTTTAAGTGCCTCATTTCCTAATCTAATTCCTTCAGCATCACCTGACTTAATTAGACTACATTCCATTATCCTTGTTTTGCTTTTGTTGATGTTCATCTTATATCCTCCTTTCAAGACACTGTCCATTCCATTCAACTGCTCTTCCAAGTCCTTTGCTGTCTCTGACAGAATTACAATGTCATCGGCGAACCTCAAAGTTTTTACTTCTTCTCCATGAATTTTAATACCTACTCCGAATTTTTCTTTTGTTTCCTTTACTGCTTGCTCAATATACAGATTGAACAACATCGGGGAGAGGCTACAACCCTGTCTTACTCCCTTCCCAACCACTGCTTCCCTTTCATGTCCCTCGACTCTTATAACTGCCATCTGGTTTCTGTACAAATTGTAAATAGCCCTTCGTTCCCTGTATTTTACCCCTGCCGCCTTTAGAATTTGAAAGAGAATATTCCAGTCAACATTGTCAAAAGCTTTCTCTAAGTCTACAAATGCTAGAAACGTAGGTTTGCCTTTCCTTAATCTTTCTTCTAAGATAAGTCGTAAGGTCAGTATTGCCTCACGTGTTCCAGTGTTTCTACGGAATCCAAACTGATCTTCCCCGAGGTTGGCTTCTACTAGTTTTTCCATTCGTCTGTAAAGAATTCGTGTTAGTATTTTGCAGCTGTGACTTATTAAGCTGATAGTTCAGTAATTTTCACATCTGTCAACACCTGCTTTCTTTGGGATTTGAATTATTATATTCTCCTTGAAGTCTGAGGGTATTTCGCCTGTTTCATACATCTTGCTCACCAGATGGTAGAGTTTTGTCAGGACTGGCTCTCCCACGGCCGTCAGTAGTTCCAATGGAATATTGTCTACTCCGGGGGCCTTGTTTCGACTCAGGTCTTTAAGTGCTCTGTCAAACTCTTCACGCAGTATCATATCTCCCATTTCATCTTCATCTACATCCTCTTCCATTTCCATAATATTGTCCTCAAGTACATCGCCCTTGTATAGACCCTCTATATACTCCTTCCACCTTTCTGCTTTCCCTTCTTTGCTTAGAACTGGGTTTCCATCTGAGCTCTTGATATTCATACAAGTCGTTCTCTTATATCCAAAGGTCTCTTTAATTTTCCTGTAGGCGGTATCTATCTTACCCCTAGTGAGATAGGCCTCTACATCCTTACATTTGTCCTCTAGCCATCCCTGCTTAGCCACTTTGCACTTCCTGTCGATCTAATTTTTGAGACGTTTATATTCCTTTTTGCCTGCTTCATTTACTGCATTTTTATATTTTCTCCTTTCATCAATTAAATTCAATATTTCTTCTGTTACCCAAGGATTTCTACTAGCCCTCGTCTTTTTACCTACTTGATCCTCTGCTGCCTTCACTACTTCATCCCTCAAAGCTACCCATTCTTCTTCTACTGTATTTATTTCCCCCATTCCTGTCAATTGCTCCCTTATGCTCTCCCTGAATCTCTGTACAACCTCTGGTTCTTTTAGTTTATCCAGGTCCCATCTCCTTAAATTCCCACCTTTTTGCAGTTTCTTCAGTTTTAATCTACAGGTCATAACCAATAGATTGTGGTCAGAGTCCACATCTGCCCCTGGAAATGTCTTACAATTTAAAACCTAGTTCCTAAATCTCTGTCTTACCATTATATAATCTATCTGATACCTTTTAGTATCTCCAGGGTTCTTCCATGTATGCAACCTTCTTTCATGATTCTTAAACCAAGTGTTAGTTATGATTATGTTGTGCTCTGTGCAAAATTCGACCAGGCGGCTTCCTCTTTCATTTCTGTCCCCCAATCCATATTCACCTACTACGTTTCCTTCTCTCCCTTTTCCTACACTCGAATTCCAGTCACCCATGACTATTAAATTTTCGTCTCCCTTCACAATCTGAATAATTTCTTTTATTTCATCATACATTTCTTCAATTTCTTCGTCATCTGCAGAGCTAGTTGGCATATAATCTTGTACTACTGTAGTAGGCGTGGGCTTCGTATCTATCTTGGCCACAATAATGCGTTCACTATGCTGTTTGTAGTAGCTTACCCGCATTCCTATTTTCCTATTCATTATTAAACCTACTCCTGCATTACCCCTATTTGATTTTGTGTTTATAACCCTGTAGTCACCTGACCAGAAGTCTTGTTCCTCCTGCCACCGAACTTCACTAATTCCCACTATATCTAACTTCAACCTATCCATTTCCCTTTTTAAATTTTCTAACCTACCTGCCCGATTAAGGGATCTGACATTCCACGCTCCGATCCGTAGAACGCCAGTTTTCTTTCTCCTGATAACGACATCCTCTTGAGTAGTCCCCGCCCGGAGATCCGAA
The DNA here is from genome assembly GCF_021461385.2 of Schistocerca piceifrons. Taxonomy (NCBI): domain Eukaryota; kingdom Metazoa; phylum Arthropoda; class Insecta; order Orthoptera; family Acrididae; genus Schistocerca; species Schistocerca piceifrons. Next base: position 107,840,467 of record NC_060139.1, read on the forward strand.
TGGGGGACTATTTTACCTCCGGAATATTTTACCCAAGAGGACGCCATCATCATGTAATCATACAGTAAAGCTGCATGCCCTCGGGAAAAATTACGGCTGTAGTTTCCCCTTGCTTTCAGCCGTTCGCAGTACCAGCACAGCAAGGCTGTTTTGGTTATTGTTACAAGGCCAGATCAGTCAATCATCCAGACTGTTGCCCTTGCAACTACTGAAAAGGCTGCTGCCCCTCTTCAGGAACCACATGTTTGTCTGGCCTCTCAACAGATATCCCTCCGTTGTGGTTGCACCTACGGTACGGCTATCTGTATCGCTGAGGCACGCAAGCCTCCCCACCAACGGCAAGGTCCATGGTTCATGGGGGGAAATAAATAAATAAAAAATAAAATAACGGCCATTGTGAGGTTACCATCCATCACTGACTTCAGTATGAAATGTTGTCCTAGTTAATACAAATATATTTGAAATCTAAAATTTTACTACCAAGTCCCCTTCTAACTGTACCGTAAATTTCATACGTGACCTGTTTCAAGAAGAAATAAAGTACCACTTCAGCACGCTGCGTATCACAGTTTACTGTACTCTCGTATGTGTTTAACGAGGTGTTCCACGTGTCCTGCTCGCATTTGTATCCAATACTGCAACCGCCTCTATAATGGGCTATGAAATCTTTCAAGCTACACCAGATCACCCCGTATGACCCTAGGATTCGCTGCTTCAATTCGTCATCCATATCAATGGGAGTGCTGTACATTTTACGTTTGAGATAACCCCAAACTTGAAAAAGCCAGAGGATTATGGTCAGGTAATCTTGGAAACCAATATACAGTCCCTCTTCAACTTATCAGTGTTAGGCATCTTACGCTAACAGCCAAATATGCTGTTGCCTGTCATGCATGTTCCACACTCCTGAACCAAGAACCATAGCTGAAATTTGAGCCCAATCAAGAGACTCATTAATGCAAAATTTTACGTCGAAAATTCATATACACTATGATTATATTTCATACTGATGTCAGTGGAGGCTTGTAACGACACATTCTCTAGTACCTCGCAAATGGTTCATTTGCGATTACATTTTTACTGGAACCTCTTTACCTCTATTACTGTATGCTTCTACCAATGTCAGTTTCGCTATTAATTGTAATGCAAATTGACAACACGACATAGTGGATAACGTCGGAATCTTTGTCGTATTCAAAAATGTCGTACACCATATTAAAGCTGATCTGGGACTGGTTTTCACTTTTTCCACTGTCTTACAACCATGTCTGAAAGAACAGGCACTGCTAACGATCCACATCTGTAAGAAATATTTCGACATTTATTCGCGGGCCGACCGGTGTGGCCGTGCCGTTCTAGGCGCTTCAGTTTGTAACCGCGTGACCGCTACGGTCGCAGGTTCGAATCCTGCCTCGGGCATGGCTGTGTGTGATGTCCTTAGGTTAGTTAGGCTTAAGTAGTTCTAAGTTCTAGGGGACTGATGACCTCAGATGTTGAGTCCCATAGTGCTCAGAGCCATTTGAACCACCATTTATTCGCGAATTCCTTGACAATAGTTGTATTACCAAAACTGGTACAACGAAAATTTGAGCCCGATCAGGATTCGAACCCGGATTCCCCACTTTATTGCAAGCGATCGCCGTAACTACTTCGGCTATCTGCACAAGCTCCCCACCCAAACCTCCATATGTCATATTGTCTACATCCTTACGTCGTAGTCCACTAAATTAATCACGTAATGCTCGCAAATTTACGAGCATTGCGGGCATTACGTAATTAATTTAGTGGACTACGACGTAAGGATGTAGACAGTATGACATATGGAGGTTTGGGTAGGGAGCGTGCACAGATGCCGAAGTAGTTACGGAAATCGGTCGCAATAAAGTGGAAAATCCGGGTCGAATCATGGTCGGGCTCAGATTTTCATCACGCCAATTTTGGGCGGTAGAGTGATACCTAATACAGGTTTTGTCAAGGAATTCGCAGTCAGCGAATAAATTTCGAAGTTCTCCACTGTCATCCCGTTTGTGATCCCTTGTCTTCGAGCACCAAGGCCTCCGCCTCCCATTCTATTCCTGATTCTTCAGAGATTGTCTGCTGCTTAGTTTTATGTTATTCAGACTAATCTGAGGACACTGGAATCAGCTGCGCCACTTTCCCCTTGTGTCATTGATACATTGTTGACGAACATTTCCACTAACTCTGAATGAATGGTTGCTCCGTGTCCAATTAAAATGCAGAATAAAGATTTTTTATCGCACCATCGACTTTCATTCCTCTAGTGTAGTTGTAAATTGTTGTAGTTGTGCTGGGAAAGTCCCTGAGCTTCAAGCGCTAATAGAAAGCACAGAAGCTGAAATCGTTATAGGTACAGAAAGCTGGCTAAAGCCTGAAATAAGTTCTGCAGAAATTTTTACGAAGTCTCAGACGGTGTTCAGGAAAGATAGAGTAGGCAGAATTGGTGGTGGAGTGTTTGTGTCTGTCGATAGTGGTTTATCTTGTAGTGAAGTCGAAGTAGATACTCTGTGCGAATTGGTATGGGTGGAGGTTATACTTAACAGCCGAACTAAGTTAATAATTGGCTCCTTCTACCAGATTCTGATGATACAGTTGCGGAAGAGTTCAGAGAAAATTTGAGTCTCGTAACAAATAAATACCCCACTCATACGGTTATAGTTGGTGGGGACTTCAACCTTCCCTCGATATGTTGGCAAAAATACCTGTTCAAAACCGGTGGTAGGCAGAAAACATCTTCCGAGATTGTCCTAAATGATTTCTCCGAAAATTATTTCGAGCAGTTAGTCCACGAACCCACGCAAATTGTAAATGGTTGCGAAAACACACTTGACCTCTTAGCCACAAACAATCCAGAGCTGATAGAGAGCATCATGACTGATACAGGGATTAGTGATCACAAGGTCGTTATAGCTAGGCTCAATACCGTTTCTTCCAAATCCACCAGAAATAAACGCAAAATAATTTTATTTAAAAAAGCGGATAAAGTGTCACTAGAAGCCTTCCTAAGAGACAATCTCCATTCCTTCCGAACTGACACTGCAAATGTAGACGAGATGTGGCTCAAATTCAAAGATATAGTAGCAACAGCAATTGACAGATTCATACCTCATAAATTGGTAAGAGATGGAACTGATCCCCCGTGGTACACAAAACAGGTCCGAACTCTGTTGCAGAGGCAACGGAAAAAGCATGCGAAGTTCAGAAGAACGCGAAATCCCGAAGATTGGCTAAAATTTACAGACGCGCGAAATTTGGCACGGATTTCAATGTGAGATGCCTTTAATAGGTTCCACAACGAAACATTGTCTCGAAATTTGGTAGAAAATCCGAAGAAATTCTGGTCGTATGTAAAGTACACAAGCGGCAAGACGCAGTCAATACCTTCGCTGCGCAGTGCCGATGGTGCTGTTACCGACGACTGTGCCGCTAAAGCGGAGTTATTGAACGCAGTTTTCCGAAATTCCTTCACCAGGGAAGATGAATGGAATATTCCAGAATTTGAAACACGAACAGCTGCTAGCATGAGTTTCTTAGAAGTAGATACTTTAGGGGTTGCGAAGCAACTCAAATCGCTTGATACGGGCAAGTCTTCAGGCCAGATTGTATACCGATTAGGTTCCTTTCAGATTACGCTGATACAATAGCTCCCTGCTTAGCACTCATATACAATCGCTCGCTCACCGATAGATCTGTACCTACAGATTGGAAAATTGCGCAGGTCGCACCAGTGTTTAAGAAGGGTAGTAGGAGTAATCCATCTAACTACAGACCTATATCATTGACGTCGGTTTGCAGTAGGGTTTTGGAGCATATACTGTATTCAAACATTATGAATCACCTCGAAGGGAACGATCTATTGATACGTAATCAGCATGGTTTCAGAAAACATCATTCTTGTGCAACGCAGCTAGCTCTTTATTCGCACGAAATAATGGCCGTTATCGACAGGGGATCTGAAGTTGATTCCGTATTTCAAGATTTCCGGAAAGCTTTTGACACCGTTCCTCACAAGCGACTTCTAATCAAGCTGCGGGCCTATGGGGTATCGTCTCAGTTGTGCGACTGGATTCGTGATTTCCTGTCAGGAAGGTCGCAGTTCGTAGTAATAGACGGCAAATCATCGAGTAAAACTGAAGTGATATCAGGTGTTCCCCAGGGAAGCGTCCTGGGACCTCTGCTGTTCCTGATCTATATAAATGACCTGGGTGGCAATCTGAGCAGTTCTCTTAGGTTGTTCGCAGATGATGCTGTAATTTACCGTCTAGTAAGGTCATCCGAAGACCAGTATCAGTTGCAAAGCGATTTAGAAAAGATTGCTGTATGGTGTGGCAGGTGGCAGTTGACGCTAAATAACGAAAAGTGTGAGGTGATCCGCATGAGTTCCAAAAGAAATCCGTTGGAATTCGATTACTCGATAAATAGTACAATTCTCAAGACTGTCAATTCAACTAAGTACCTGGGTGTTAAAATTACGAACAACTTCAGTTGGAAAGACCACATAGATAATATTGTGGGGAACACGAGCCAAAGCTTGCGTTTCATTGGCAGGACACTTAGAAGATGCAACAAGTCCACTAAAGAGACAGCTTACACTACACTTGTTTGTCCTCTGTTAGAATATTGCTGCGCGGTGTGGGATCCTTACCAGGTGGGATTGACGGAGGACATCGAAAGGGTGCAAAAAAGGGCAGCCCTTTTTGTATTATCACGTAGTAGGGGAGAGAGTGTGGCAGATATGATACGCGAATTGGGATGGTAGTCATTACAGCAAAGACGTTTTTCGTCGCGGCGAGATCTATTTACGAAATTTCAGTCATCAACTTACTCTTCCGAATGCGAAAATATTTTGTTGAGCCCAACCTACATAGGTAGGAATGATCATCAAAATAAAATAAGAGAAATCAGAGCTCGAACAGAAAGGTTTAGGTGTTCGTTTTTCCCGCGCGCTGTTCGGGAGTGGAATGGTAGAGAGATAGTATGATTGTGGTTCGACGAACCCTCTGCCAAGCACTTAAATGTGAATTGCAGAGTAGTCATGTTGATGTAGATGTAGATGTAGTGGAGTGCTACGGGACTGTAACCTGGGGATTTCTGTGTGTACTAGGACTGCAGACTCGGGAAGTGTATTCATTTAAATGCCATGATTATTCTCTAGTATCCGTAGCTCGTGGTCTTGCGGTAGCGTTCTCGTTTCCTACGCGCGGGGTCTCGGTTTCGATTCCCGGCGTGGTCAGGGATTTTCTCTGCCTCGTGATGACTGGGTGTTGTGTGTCTTTCATCATCATTGACTCTCAAGTCGCCGAAGTGGCGTCAACCAAAAAGGACTTGCAATACGGGGGCCGAAATCAGCCGCATGGGGCCTCCCGGCCAACACCATTTCAGTAGTAAACATCATTTTATTTTATTGTTCAGTTTCCGTTTGTTATCTCTCGTACCCTTCAAGTCACTAGGTTAGCATCCATATTCGTCTTTGCAAATGGCGGCTTCAGTTTAGGAGTATCTGACTCCCTTCTCCACTACGACGTGGTTGGAGCTTGCTTCAAATGCGGTATTTATCTGTAGCAAGGAACAATAAATTAACAAGGCTGTTGTAATACAACGCATAAAAAATGTTATTCAATGTATTCGCTTAACATTTATGATCGGATCTCATAGTCCATAATGTATTCAAGTATAAGTACAGTTACTTCTGGTAAACAATTAACAATCCGCACACACTGACAACGTAACATTTCGTTAGGCATTTTCAGTGACAGAACTCTGGGGTCACTGAGGTTGCCAGCACTCTGAAACAGAAAACAGTCGACACTAGAGATGGACAAACTCGTTCATGCTTGGGAACTAGTCCACTGGTGATCGCTCTATTTTGGGAACCGTTCATTTTTACTCGTTCACTGATCATTTGCGCTTGGTATACGGTTCTCATGAAAAATTGAAAATTAATAGCATAGGTGACTGAAGATGGAAGGCACCAAGAGGGGGCACTTGTCTCCGCCCTCGAGTACAGAGTTTTTATTCATAACAGAATTCTCGCACACTTGTAATTTTCGTAATTCTGCAAAACCTCTCGTTTAGCCAACTGTAGTTATGTGGCTGATCGCAGTGAACTGGTGTAAAATGGCTTACGAAAAACCGGCCCCGAGTACAGACTGCTCGCCAATTACGCGCGATTTGTTGACCGCTACGAGCAGAATAGATAAACATGTAATAATTAGGCAGTGAAAAAATAACAAATAAGCTAATGCAAACAACAACTTCGGAACAATAGATGATGATTGGTAGACGACAATGAGCAGTCTGGTACTCGGGGCCGATTTTTCGTGCGCCACCCTGTACCACTGAAATAATATTGTAGAAGTTATCATACTCTCTTTACAAAATGTGATACCAGACATTCGATTGTGGAACGCGGACTTCATTCGGTTGTAAGTCTGTCTGCCTTCCATAACAATAATCACTTTTAAACTGTATTAAAAAAAAAAAAAGGACGGAAAATGGTCACTCTTACGTGCCGTGCTGACTTCCTTTGCATGTGTAATAACAAAAAATCTTGCCTTTTTGCAAGTATTTCTTCTGCTGTTTATCGAAATAGTGAATAAGCTAATATGTCGTTTTGTTACCTGAAAAGATGTATGTATTACATACCACGTAATTTTATGTAATTTACGTAATTATAAAATACATTTTAATTACCGGTCATGGACGCTGAATAGAATACGAAAAGAACCAGAAGTTCAGAGGTCAAAAAAGGTTTGAAGCAGATATAGAATGGGCGTGCGCAGCGAACGAAGCGAACTACTCTAAACTGAACTATGAGCAGTCGGCAGTGGAACTGCTATGAGTGGCCACGCGAAGAAGGACGAGTCCGGCCGAGCGAGACCGAGACAAATGGGAACGGGACCGAGGCTGGAACGAGACCAGCCGCCGTGTCGTTGCGGGAACGAGACCGACCGTTTCCCGTTCCCGTCAACTGTCAGTGGAAAGTCGCGACCGAAGTGAACTATGAAAGACCGTTCCTTAGACTTCGTTAATCGCTCGTTCCGTTCATCTTGATGAACCGTTCCTTTGGACCCGTATGTTCGCGAATGACCCATCTCTAGTCCACACGAAGTGTTCCGAATGGTGTCGACTTTTAACGATCAGTACTTGGTCGGCCGGCGGCTAGCTTATCACGTCCTTACCATATCTATTATATAGAGAGCAGGTAACATACTAATTTAGGTAGTTTACCAGTTAATAATAAGATTGGTAAACATGGTGCCCCGTGTCACCACACAATGTGGTATTGGCCTTAGAGCAAAAGAATTGGGCGACCACTGCTTTAGACCCAACAGGTAAAACCACTTAGTGTGTTCGAAGGAACTAAGGACTCGGAACCTTCCAGACAAAAATGCTGCACCATTTTTATGTTGTGGTGGTTCTGACGCCTGTGACTTGCTCGTTTCAGAGCGTCCCGACGTGGAACTCAGCTGCCTGGAGGACTGGTATCTGCTGCGTTTCCTGCGCTGCAAGCTGTACGACCCCACGCAGGCTCTCCGTCTGGTGAGTACACCAATCTACATCTACGTCATACTCCGCAAGCCATCTAATGGTGTGTGTCGGATGCAACTAACAGATCTCCCTACCCTGTTCCACTCGCAAACGGCGCGTGTGAGGAATAACTGTCGGTAAGCTCCCCCCCCCCCCCCCCCCCCCGAACCATGGACCTTACTGTTGGTGGGGAGGCTAGTGTGCCTCAGCGATACAGATAGCCGTACCGTAGGTGCAACCACAACGGAGGGGTATCTGTTGAGAGGCCAGACAAACGTGTGGTTCCTGAAGAGGGGCAGCAGCCTTTTCAGTAGTTGCAGGGGCAACAGTCTGGATGATTGACTGATCTGGCCTTGTAACACTAACCAAAACGGCCTTGCTGTGCTGGTACTGCGAACGGCTGAAAGCAAGGGGAAACTACGGCCGTAATTTCTCCCGAGGGCATGCAGCTTTCCTGTATGGTTAAATGATGATGGCGTCCTCTTGGGTAAAATATTCCGGAGGTAAAATAGTCCCCCATTCGGATCTCCGGGCGGGGACTACTCAAGAGGATGTCGTTATCAGGAGAAAGAAAACTGGCGTTCTACGGATCGGAGCGTGGAATGTCAGATCCCTTAATCGGGGAGGTAGGATAGAAAATTTAAAAAGGTAAATGGATAGGTTAAAGTTAGATATAGTGGGAATTAGTGAAGTTCGGTGGCAGGAGGAACAAGACTTCTGGTCAGGTGACTACAGGGTTATAAACACAAAATCAAATAGGGGTAATGCAGGAGTAGGTTTAATAATGAATAGGAAAATAGGAATGCGGGTAAGCTACTACAAACAGCATAGTGAACGCATTATTGTGGCCAAGATAGATATGAAGCCCACGCCTACTACAGTAGTACAAGTTTATATGCCAACTAGCTCTGCAGATGACGAAGAAATTGAAGAAATGTATGATGAAATTAAAGAAATTATTCAGGTAGTGAAGGATGACGAAAATTTAATAGTCATGGGTGACTGGAATTCGGTAGTAGGAAAAGGGAGAGAAGGAAACGTAAGGTGAATATGGATTTGGGCTAAGAAATGAAAGAGGAAGCCGCCTGATAGAATTTTGCACAGAGCTCAACTTAATCATAGCTAACACTTGGTTCAAGAATCATAAAAGAAGGCTGTATACATGGAAGAAGCCTAGAGATACTGGCAGGTTTCAGATAGATTATCTAATGGTAAGACAGAGATTTAGGAACTAGGTTTTAAATTGTAAGACATTTCCAGGGGCAGATGTGGACACTGACCACAATCTATTGGTTATGACCTGTAGATTAAAACTGAAGAAACTGCGAAAAGGTGGGAATTTAAGGAGATGGGACCTGGATAAACTGACCAAACCAGAGGTTGTACAGACTTTCAGTGAGAGCATATGGGAACAATTGACAGGAATGGGGGAAAGAAATACAGTAGAAGACGAATGGGTAGCTTTGAGGGATGAAATTGTGAAAGCAGCAGAGGATCAAGTACGTAAAAAGACGAGGGCTAGTAGAAATCCTTGGGTGACAGAAGATATATTGAATTTAATTGATGAAAGGAGAAAATATAAAACTGCAGCAAATGAAGCACGCAAAAAGGAATACAAACGTCTCAAAAATGAGATCGACAGGAAGTGCAAAATGGCTAAGCAGAGATGGCCAGAGGACAAATGTAAGGATGTAGAGGCTTATCTCACTAGGGGTAAGATAGATACAGCCTACAGGAAAATTAAAGAGACCTTTGGAGATAACCACTTGCATGAACATCAAGAGCTCAGATGGAAACCCAGTTCTAAGCAAAGAAGGGAAAGCAGAACGGTGGAAGGAGTATATAGAAGGTCTATACAAGGGCGATGTACTAGAGGACAATGTTATGGAAATGGAAGAGGATGTAGATGAATATGAAATGGGAGATACGATACTGCGAGAAGAGTTTGACAGAGCACTGAAAGACCTGAGTCGAAAAAAGGCTCTCATAGTAGACAACATTCCATTGGAACTACTGACGGCCTTGGGAGAGCCAGTCCTGACAAAACTCTACCATCCGGTGAGCAAGATGTATGAGACAGGCGAAATGCCCTCAGACTTCAAGAAGAATATAATAATCCCAATCCCAAAGAAAGCAGGTGTTGACAGGTGTGAAAATTACCGAACTATCAGTTTAATAAGTCACGGCTGCAAAATACTAACGCGAATTCTTTACAGACGAATGGAAAAACTGATAGAAGCGGACCTCGGGGAAGATCAGTTTGGATTCCGTAGGAATGTTGGAACACGTGAGTCAATACTGACCCCACGGCTCATCTTAGAAGCTAGATTAAGGAAGGGCAAACCTACGTTTCTAGCATTTGTAGACTTAGAGAAAGCTTTTGACAATGTCGACTGGAATACTCTCTTTCAAATTCTGAAGGTGGCAGGGGTAAAATACAGGGAGCGAAAGGCTATTTACAATTTGTACAGAAACCAGATGGCAGTTATAAGAATCGAGGGGCATGAAAGGGAAGCAGTGGTTGGGAAGGGAGTGGTACAGGGTTGTAACCTATCCCCGATGTTATTCAATCTGTATATTGAGCAAGCAGTGAAGGAAACAAAAGAAAAATTCGGAGTAGGTATTAAAATCCATGGAGAAGAAATAAAAACTTTGAGGTTCGCCGATGACATTGTAATTCTGTCAGAGACAGCAAAGGACTTGGAAGAGCAGTTGAACGGAATGGATAGTGTCTTGAAAGGAGGATATAAGATGAACATCAACAAAAGCAAAACGAGGATAATGGAATGTAGTCGAATTAAGTCGGGTGATGCTGAGGGATTTAGATTGGGAAATGAGACACTTAAAGTAGCAAAGGAGTTTTGCTATTTGAGGAGCAAAATAACTGATGATGGTCGAAGTAGAGACGATATAAAATGTAGACTGGCAATGGTAAGGAAATCGTTTCCGAAGAAGAGAAATTTGTTAACATCGAGTATAGCTTTAAGTGTCAGGAAGTCATTTCTGAAAGTATTTGTATGGAGTGTAGCCATGTATGGAAGTGAAACATGGACGATAAATAGTTTGGACAAGAAGAGAATAGAAGCTTTTCAAATGTGGTGCTACAGAAGAATGTTGAAGATTAGATGGGTAGATCACATAACTAATGAGGAAGTATTGAATAGGATTGGGGAGAAGAGAAGTTTGTGGCACAACGTGACTAGAAGAAGGGATCGGTTGGTAGGACATGTTCTGAGGCATCAAGGGATCACCAGTTTAGTATTGGAGGGCAGCGTGGAGGGTAAAAATCGTAGAGGGAGACCAAGAGATGAATACACTAAGCGGATTCAGAAGGATGTAGGCTGCAGTAGGTACTGGGAGATGAAGAGGCTCGCACAGGATAGAGTAGTATGGAGAGCTGCATCAAACCAGTCTCAGGACTGGAGACCACAACAACAACAACAACAACAACAAGCTTTTGTATTGGCTCTTATTTCTCGAATTTTCTCTTCGTATTCATTACGTGAGATATATGTGGGAGGAGGTAATAAGATGTCCGACTCTTCCCGGAAAGTGCTTTCTCCAAATTTCAGTAGTAAACTTCTCCGTGATGTACAACGCCTCTCTTGTAACATCTATTAACGGAGTTTGTTGAGCATCTTGTTAACGTTTCAGTGCTGAGTAAAAGATCCCGTGACGTAACACGCCGCTCTTCGTTGGATATTCTCTCCCTCTTTAGTCCTACCTGGTAAGAATCCCATGTTGATGAACAGACTCAAGAATCGGTCGAACAAGCGCTTTATAAGCCACTTCCATCGTGGATGACTTACATTTCCTTAAGATTCTTCCTATGGATGTCAGTCTGGCATTTGATTTTCCTGCTATTTGTTTTATGTGGTCATTCCCCTTAAGATCGCTTTTTCTTTTCCTGTGTATGAGCAATATGTTACATTTATTTACGTTCGGGGTCAACAGCCAGAGCTTGCACCATTCATCAGTCCTCTACAGGTCATTCTGCAAATCGATGCTGTCTTCTGCGTTGCTGTCTGTCAGACACGGAGGAGGGACAGGAGCGGACCCAGTCTGCCTTGCTACCGTTTGGCTGCATGGTCGGTCAATGTGGTTGTGGTTTTCGTGGGGCTTCCTCTTCATCCCTTTAGGCGAATAACATGCTATTATTTTGCCTGGTCAGAAACACGGCACACAAAAGTCACGAGCACATACAAAAAAGTTTACTAGATTCGTAATTAAAAGATATGCACGTCGATCCTCCACTTATCCGGAGATATTGTGCCTCAAGGAAGAGATCTGGTCACAGAGACAAGTGTGAGGTCCCATACGGGGAAAGAGTCACCAAATACAAAGCCTGCACAGCTTTGCAATTTAATGAGAGAAGGGAAAAGAGAACGATTAGGACGTGATCCTTCATATTACATCTACGAGATTGCTGGTTTAAAAGTTTTAGGAGTTGCATCTATTTCTGACTTTGCAGTTACTTGATTACTTTGATAACTGGGGAAGACGTGACTTCTTTCATACTCAAGTAACGTCGAGGGAGCGGGGGGGAGGGGGGGGGAGGGGGCAATTAAAACCAACTTTCTCCATGACAACAAGCGTGGGCTTGTACAACAGCGATAATCCAATATTATTGAGATGTGTGTCCCCAAAAGATTGGGGTGCAATATCCCATCGAAAAATTTTGTAAAGCTTGATAGCGTTATGTTATTCAGCAAGTGATCTGAACATTCAATATAACTGCTATTTGTCTTGATCGCAGTTACAATTATGATGACCAGTTTCGATTGCTGAACAACCATTCTGATTCAAAAACTTAGCTGCAGCTACTTAGTCAACGTACATTTAAAACACATACACAGCATATTCGTAAGACTGACACGGAATTGACCCTTGTCAACGAGCAGGAGAACTGCCCACACAGAAAATGCTGGAAATCGTGATTTGATGAACCAATCGGTTGCTGTCACTTGTGTGTAAATGTACATGTCCCGCGTGTCCTGCCTCAAATACTTCGCTGTCATTACGTTTGAGTGAGTGAGAGGAGCGGAACCGTTTAGTAATCCGTTTACTGCAACACAAAATAGCGCTCACAGTAAAGCAGTGAGCGTCCGTTGTCGAGTGTTAGGCGAAGCACAATACGTGGAAAATGTGTGCGGAACTGTTTGCGCAAACGTTTAAGACTGAAAGCGCTTTCGTAAAACCTCCAGTAAAGTCTGCAGTATAAAAGTTAGTGGTAAAATGGCGCGAAACGGGCTTTGTAGCGAATAAGGACAGTAACTACCCGAAAAGAGCTCGTGTGAAACAAAGCTTGGATCAAAGTCCAACGGAATTTCAACATGGTTTATCTGTGAAAGTGGGAATTAAGGGATCGTCACATGGGAACGTCACCAAAAGAGACATAGATTTGTATCCTTATAATTTACTGCTGTGTATGAGTTAAGGCATCCAGACGAACTTTCGCATATTGCGTTCTGAGTGAAGTAGAATCAAGACTTTTCGATCCTCAGTTTTTCATTTCTTCAGATAAGGCCTACCTCGGCCTGTCAGCGTATGTGAACTCGCAAAACATGCATCGTTATGTATCAGAAAATCCCCATCAGCACATAAAAGAATTGTTATTTGGTGGTGCAATGTGTGGTGTCTCCATCAGAACGCGATTCCTTCGCGAAACTGCTAATGTTAGCCGGCCGGAGTGGCCGTGCGGTTCTAGGCGCTACAGTCTGGAACCGAGCGACCGCTACGGTCGCAGGTTCGAATCCTGCCTCGGGCATGGATGTGTGTGATGTCCTTAGGTTAGTTAGGTTTCATTAGGTCTAAGTTCTAGGCGACTGATGACCTCAGAAGTTAAGTCGCATAGTGCTCAGAGCCATTTGAACCATTTGCTAATGTTAACTGGTGTGTCAGAAACTGATTAATCAAAATGCGGATCATCTCATAGAAGACGAATGGTTGTATGGATATTTTCAGCAAGATGGACCAACAGCATGTAACACTCCCGGGGGTACTAATGGCGGGCTGGCTTTAACTGTTTGTCGCTTCTGACCCTGCGCCCTATCCTCACCACGTACCTGATACTCGCGTGGCGGTCGTATTGTTCTGCTCCACACTGCTGCTGGCGTGCCGGAAATTATGTATCTAAATATGTAAGAGGGTTTCGGGAGCCACTCAACGTTTAACACAACACTGTCCTACGTCTGGTATGAACAACTACATTCTGAGACAATAAGCAAATAGCAGATTGCACTGTTTACATCCTGAGTCCTAAGTGTTTATCCCAATTAACATTCTTGATGATTATCTGACCACAATGTCACTTGGACGAGCGTACGTGTGACCGACGCGACGCGTGTGATTGTTGATGATGCGGAAGCCGAATTTTCGAACGAAAATTCTTACGCTCGTCACGCAAACACAGATATCTGGTACCACTCCTCCTTGTCACTAGCAATAATATAACACTGCTCATGAATTTAAATTTTCAGTTCTCAGTTCTCACTTGTACAAGCGTGCACGTAACCGTCGCGGCGCGGCTGATTGTTGATGATGCGGAAACTCGATGACCGAACGCACGTCCTCACGCTCGCTACAAGACACTGTCACTTGATTGCACTCTTTTGTGGTAACTATATTGCTGATTGACATAAGTTCATTCTGAGAGGCTGGACAGGGCGCGGGTGATTGATGTACGGTACAACACGCAGACGGGCGGATACTCAAAAACGTTATCGGAGGAATTGCTGATATTTAATTACTTCTTTGCGCGCTTTTCACTAAAACCACTTCCATATCTCATTACTTCACTATAATAGCACTTGTAGCAACACTTGAACTTCCATAACAATGCATTTTACATATAAAGCTACTGACAGCACAAGATAACAGCTCCGAATGGCAAAACGTCATTTTTACGGATGAATCCAGGTTCTGTTTACAGCATCATGATGTTCGCCTCCGTGTTTGGCGACATCGCGGTGAACGCACATTGGAAGCGTCTACTGGTCATCGCCATATTGGTGTATCACGCGGCGTGATGGTATGGGGTGCCATTGATTATACGTCTCGGTCACCTCTTGTTCGCATTGACAGCACTTTGAACAGTGGACGCTACATTTCAGATGTGTTACGACCCGTGGCTCTACCCTTCATTCGATCCCAGCGAAACCCTACATTTCAACAGGATAATGCATAATCGAACGTTGCAGGTCCTGTACGGGCCTTTCTGGATACAGAAAATGTTCGACTGCTGCCCTGGCCAGCACATTCTCCAGATCTCTCACCAACTGAAAACGTCTGGTCAATGGTAGCCGAGCAACTGGCTCGTCACAATACACCAGTCACTACTCTTGATGAACTGTGGTATCGTGTTGAAGCTGCATGGGCAGATGTAGCTGTACACGCCAACCAAGCTCTGTTTGACTCAATGCCCAGGCGTATCAAGGCCGTTATTACGGCCAGAGGTGGTTGTTCTGGGTACTGATTTCTCAGGATCTATGCACCCAAAGCCGGCCGGAGTGGCCGAGCGGTTCTAGGCGCTTCAGTCTGGAACCGCGCGACCGCTACGGTCGCAGGTTCGAATCCTGCCTTGGGCATGGATGTGTGTGACGTCCTTAGGTTAGTTAGGTTTAAGTAGTTCTAAGTTCTAGGGGACTTATGACCTCAGAAGTTAAGTCTCATAGTGCCCAAAGCCATTTGAACCATTATGCACCCAAATTGCGTGAAAATGTAATCACATGTCAGTTCTAGCATAATATATTTGTCCAATGAATACCCGTTTATCATCTGCATTTCTTCTTGGTGTAACAATTTTAATGGCCAGTAGTGTATATAAATCGCAACACCAAAAAATAATTAATGTAGGGTAATGATATTTCTGGAATACATCTCTTTAGGTAACATATTTAAGTGATTAACATTGCAAGATCATAGGTTAACGTAAGTGGGGGATAAGCCAATGCAAATGTGAAATGCTGGTACATTAAAAACTGGCTTAACCGCCAGAATGTTGAATGCAAACATGCAAACGTGCATGCATTGTGTTGCACATGTGCCGGATGTTTTTGTGGGATGGAGTTCCGTGACTCTTGCACTTGGTCGGTCAATAGAGGTACAGTTAGTGCTGTTTGTGGATGGTGTTGCCGTCCGATGATATCCCACATGTGCTCGATAGGAGACAGATCTGGTGATAGAGCAGGCCAAGGCAACATGCCAACATTCTGTAGAGCATGCTGGGTTACAACAGCAGTATGTGGGCGAGCGTTATCCTGTTGGAAAACACCCCCTGGGATGCTGCTCATTAACGGCAGCACAACAGGTTGAATCACCAGACTAACGTACAATTTTGAAAGCAGGCTGCGTGAGCTAATTACGAGAGTGAGTTCTGTCATACAAAATCGCACTTCAAACCATAGCTCCAGATGTGGGTCCAGTATGTTTAGCATGCACACAGGATGGTTGCAGGCCCTCAACTGGCTTCCTCATAACCAGCATTCTGCCATCACTGGCACCGAGGCAGAACCAGCTTTCATAAGAAAACACAACAGACCTCCACCCTGCACTCCAATGAGCTCACGCACGACACTGCTGACGTCGCAAATGGCGGTGGTTTGGGGCCAGTGGAATGCACGCTACAGGGCGTCCGAATTAGAGCTGTCCTTGAAATAACCGATTTTTAAAGAATTCTTTGTAACACTATGGTGTCAACTGCTGCTCCGATTGGTGCTACAGAATGCGCCAGAGCCATGCGCCGGACACAATAGCACATTTTGTAACTAAAAATGAAATTCCTCCAGCTGTACTTAAGATTTTTTATTTAGTTCGCTACTAGTTTCGGCGTTGCGTCGACACCATCTTCAGGCCCGTACGCTTTGCTGAAATCACTTGTGCGTGACTCAGTCTAGAATTCCGCGGTGATATCAACACGTGCTCCAGTCTAGAAGTCCGTGGTGAGATCAACACATGTTCCACCAGGTGTTGATCTCACGATTTCAGTAAAGCGTACGGGGGTGAAGATGGCGTTGACGCAACGCCGAAACTAGTAGCGAAGTAAATAAAAAATCTTAAGTACAGCTGGAGGAATTTCATTTTTAATAAAAATTATACCTTCATCCAGTTTAAATATGGGTATAAGAAAACATGGTCGTTCGGAGCCCAGTCTTCTTGCGACCTTACATTCTCATGACCACCGCTGCCAGGAGTCATGTACAGTAGCTACATTCCTGCCAAGGTTTTCTGCACTATCGCAGAAGGGACATTTAACCTGTCAGAGTCCACGCACAAGTGATTTCAGCAAAGCGTACGGGCCTGTAGATGACGTTGACGCAACGCCGAAACTAGTAGCGAAGTAAATAAAAAATCTTAAGTAGAGCTGGAGGAATTTCATTTTTAATAAAAATTATACCAGCTGTGTCTCACCTTCATCCAGTTTAAATATGGATGTAAGAAAACATGGTCGTTCGGAGCCCAGTCTTCTTGCGACCTTACATTCTCATGACCACCGCTGCCAGGAGTCATGTACAGTAGCTACATTCCTGCCAAGGTTTTCTGCACTATCGCAGAAGGGACATTTAACCTGTCAGAGTCCACGCACAAGTGATTTCAGCAAAGCGTACGGGCCTGTAGATGACGTTGACGCAACGCCGAAACTAGTAGCGAAGTAAATAAAAAATCTTAAGTAGAGCTGGAGGAATTTCATTTTTAATAAAAATTATACCAGCTGTGTCTCACCTTCATCCAGTTTAAATATGGATGTAAGAAAACATGGTCGTTCGGAGCCCAGTCTTCTTGCGACCTTACATTCTCATGACCACCGCTGCCAGGAGTCATGTACAGTAGCTACATTCCTGCCAAGGTTTTCTTCACTATCGCAGAAGGAACATTTAACCTGTAAGTCCTATTAGACGACCTCGTTCAAAGTCAGTGAGGTGATGATAATGGCTCCTTTGTCGTCTTAATGGCATTCTTGACTAACATCTACATACCATATACAATCTGAAAAGTAACTAACGATCACGACCGTTAAGCGTGTGTTCAAGCAAACCTAATTTGCATCCTCATAGTGACGCTAACAGCGCCACCCTCATGCGATTGGCGCAAATTTGAATAGCCTTCTTTCAGATGCAGAAACACGCCAAGCAACCTTCGTTTGTGTCGCACAACTCCTTTTTGGTATTGGTTTTTTTTCCTTCAGTGTTTTTTCTTATTCCGTTTTTAAATATCACGTTCGCTTGCCATCTATTGCAGTCTTTTTCTGAAATTACAAAAATTACTCCGGAAAATTAAAATTTTTCCAACTGTGAAAACATGTTCCAAGGTATAACGTGATCGTGTAACTAGGATCAAATATTCTGCTGACATTTAAAAATATTTCAGTCGATGAACTCTTGTCAATACTATATTGAGTTATCTATCTGTTACAAGTTTTGCACGCACTCACCTCGCTGTTGAGCTCACGGGTCATGCATCGGTGGGAGGATGAGTGGCTGGAAGTGACTGACAACAAGCTCCGTATAGTCAAGCCCACAACGCGTGTGTGGCGTACTTCCTTTCAGCCCCATCGACGGGACGAGGTTGTCCTCACTCGGCTTCGAATAGGCCACAGCCCTATGACGCACGGCTTCCTGCTCCGGCGAGAGGACCCTCCAATATGTGGTGCTTGCGGCGTCCAGGTCACTGTGCGCCACGTTTTATTGGATTGCGTTTTATTTTCTGACCAGCAGGTCGCGGCTGACTTGCCAGCGGACCTGCCATCTCTTTTAGGCAACACTCGGACGAATGTGGTTAAAGTTTTAAAGTTCTGTTTTTACAAAGATTTTAGGGAGAGGATTTTAATTTGCTCACTGTGTGACAAGCTCGCCCATATTTTATGTAAGTGGCAGGGCCAATAACAATTTCCTGTGACATTCTTGTTGCTACGTTCCCCCTTTCCTTAGGTTTTACTTTCTTATGTAGCATTTTCCTTCTTTTCCAGCTTTCTTTGAGTGTGTGCTTTAGTTTTCTTAGGTCTGTCCACATTCGTTTAATGTGTGTCAGGGCGCTGATGCCCTCGATGTTGAGCGCCCATAAGCCCCAACACACCACCACCACCATCACCACCACAAGTTAAATACATTTTGAAACTGAAGCTACTGGAAACGAACACAAAGTTCCATTTTGGAGATATATTAAATTGCTAAGACAGTAACGAAACTCAATTAATTTGCAAATATCCCACGGTCCACTCCAAACACCTGCTTCGATTTACAAGATGATGCACGACGGATGAAGTGTGGCTGAACCATCCACAAGTTATATAACTAGTTTTAAAACTATATAGAATCTTACTCGCCATAAAAATCTGAAACTGGAGAATTAAGAATATATTACAAATACGAGGGCAGTCCAATAAGTAATGCAACACATTTTTTTTCTGAAACAGGGGTTGTTTTATTCAGCATTGAAATACACCAGGTTATTCCCCAATCTTTTAGCTACACAACACTATTTTTCAACGTAATCTCCATTCAATGCTACGGCCTTACGCCACCTTGAAATGAGGGCCTGTATGCCTGCACGGTACCATTTCACTGGTCGATGTCGGAGCCAACGTCGTACTGCATCAATAACTTCTTCATCATCCGCGTAGTGCCTCCCACGGATTGCGTCCTTCATTGGGCCAAACATATGGAAATCCGACGGTGCGAGATCGGGGCTGTAGGGTGCATGAGGAAGAACAGTCCACTGAAGTTTTGTGAGCTCCTCTCGGGTGCGAAGACTTGTGTGAGGCCTTGCGATGTCATGAAGAAGGAGAAGTTCGTTCAGATTTTTGTGCCTACGAACACGCTGAAGTCGTTTTTTCAATTTCTGAAGAGTAGCACAATACACTTCAGAGTTGATTGTTTGACCATGCTGAAGGACATCTAACAGAATAACCCCTTCAGCGTCCCAGAAGACTGTAACCATGACTTTACCGGCTGAGGGTATGGCTTTAAACTTTTTCTTGGTAGGGGAGTGGGTGTGGCGCCACTCCATTGATTGCCGTTTTGTTTCAGGTTCGAAGTGATGAACCCATGTTTCATCGCCTGTAACAATCTTTGACAAGAAATTGTCACCCTCAGCCACATGACGAGCAAGCAATTCCGCACAGATGGTTCTCCTTTGCTCTTTATGGTGTTCGGTTAGACAACGAGGGACCCAGCGGGAACAAACCTTTGAATATCCCAACTGGTGAACAATTGTGACAGCACTACCAACAGAGATGTCAAGTTGAGCACTGAGTTGCTTGATGGTAATCCGACGATCATCTCGAACGAGTGTGTTCACACGCTCCGCCATTGCAGGAGTCACAGCTGTGCACGGCCGGCCCGCACGCGGGAGATCAGACAGTCTTGCTTGACCTTGCGGCGATGATGACACACGCTTTGCCCAACGACTCACCGTGCTTTTGTCCACTGCCAGATCACCGTAGACATTCTGCAAGCGCCTATGAATATCTGAGATGCCCTGGTTTTCCGCCAAAAGAAACTCGATCACTGCCCGTTGTTTGCAACGCACATCCGTTACAGATGCCATTTTAACAGCTCCGTACAGCGCTGCCACCTGTCGGAAGTCAATGAAACTATACGAGACGAAGCGGGAATGTTTGAAAATATTCCACAAGAAATTTCCGGTTTTTTCAACCAAAATTGGCCGAGAAAAAAAATGTGTTGCATTACTTATTGAACTGCCCTCGTAGCTTTAATCCACACATACTATAAAATGGACGTACATTAATGCTTGTGTGTGTGTGTGTGTGTTCCACACATCTTCCTAAACCACTGGGCCGATTTCAGCCGAACCTGGTATAAATATCCCTTACTGTGAGATAACAATCGCGGAGGGGGGTATAAAGGCGCACCTATCATAGTTCAGGAGGTAACACTATTCGCAATAAATTTCGCAGACTGTATCCCCATATGACGGAGATACGACATCATGGACACTGAGATGCGTGAAAAACTGCCGCATTGTGCATGACGTTGAAGTTTATTGCTTCTTTTCTACTAACTTTATTCGCAACACATTTCTCTGACAGTATCCACATACAGGGTGTCCCAGCTATCTTGTCCACTCAAAATATCTCTGGAACAATAACAGCTATTGGAAAACGACTTTCACCGGTACCAACGTAGGGCTGGGGCCCATGAATGTACATATTTGGAAACATTCTAAAACGAAAGCATATGTGTTTTTTAACACCAACTTATGATTTTTTAAATGGACCTCCTATATTTTTTCTTCAGCAATCCATAGCATGACAAAGCACATACACAATGGCGTTGATTGCATCGCAATATTCCCATTACATCCCGAGATATTAAGACGCGAAGTTGAGGCTTGAAACACCCGACATGCGCTGCTAGCGCACGTCCTGAAGCTCAGGCGTGAACCCCATGCTGCCCGTAATCGCGATGTGATTGACATGTGTAATCACACTTCCATACTTATCAAGAGGTCCGAAACGAATAATACGGTCTGCTGCCATCCTGCATTAACGTCGTACATTCCAGCAGGTGTTTATCCCATAGGCTAGGGGTGATGCGGTTCTGTAACATATCTGTGTACCGCAACGTTAGTCACAAAGTTAACTTCGTTTATCGTTAATCCGTTACTAAAAAGGTAATGCCGTTCAACGTTGAAACTTTACTTTACTGTAGATCTAGCGCAAGTGCCAGTTAATCATTCACTCGTAATAGTAAAATTCATGTTAATGGTTGTAGTGAAACGAGCAAGTCAACTAAAAGTTTTACCGTTGTTTCGGACCTCTTGATAAGTATGGAGGTGTGATTAGACATGTCAATCACATCGCGATTACGGGCAGCATGGGGTTCACGCCTGAGCCTCAGGACGTGCGCTAGCAGCGCATCTCGGGTATTTCAAGCGTCAACTTCGCGTCTCAATATCTCGGGATGTAATGGGAATATTGCGATGCAATCAACTCCATTGTGTATGTACTTTGTCATGCTATGGATTGCTGAAGAAAAAATATAGGAGGTCCATTTAAAAAAAAAACATAAGTTTGTGCTAAAAAACGCATATGCTTTCGTTTTAGAATGTTTCCAAATATGTACATTCATGGGCCCCAGCCCTACATTGATACCGGTGAAAGTCGTTTTCCAATAGCTGTTATTGTTCCAGAGATATTTTGAGTGGACAAGATAGCTGGGACACCCTGTATACAGCTGAATGCGCCTACAAAATTATATCACTGTACAGGTATGACTCGTTTTTTTAAAAATCATCAATCTTTTGACTGGTTTGATGCGACCCGCCACAAATCCGTCTCCTGTGTCAACTTCTTCATCTGAGAGTAGCACTTGCAACCTATGTCCTCATTTATTTGCTAGGTGTTTTCCAATCTCTATCTTTCTCAACCATTAAAGAAGCAGTGCTGCGAAACACGTTTTCCAATACAAAATATCAGCTTAAATTTTTTATAATGCGTAAATACTTGGACATCTATGAATTTTGGGCATTTGCCTATGCATTTATGCTGGGCATTTTCCCCAAATTATAAATGCCCAGGCATTTTACGCCACTAGGCAAGACCCTTGCAGCTCAGACAGCTCCCATCGTCCAGGACTGGTTTCGTCAACATGAGGATGAAGTGTCGCTTCTCCGCTGACGACCACAGCCAGCAGATCTCAATGTTATTGAGTCATTGTGGTGTACTTTGAAGGTAAGGGTGCGTGACCGCTGTCCACGCTATTTGAACTAGCCACTAGTTTGCAGGAAAATTGTATAAGATTCACTTGAAAAGCATACAGGACCAATATTTATCCATTCAGAGGCGACTGGAAGTTGTTTTGAATGCCAGCAGTTTTCCTGCACCGCACGGTTAGTAATATTATAGGTGTTGCCATATTCTGTTGACCCCATGGACAAACTACGTTCCTGAACAATGTATATTCTTCTCAACACGTACAGAGACCACTACGGGCATACAAACAGAAGAAAAAGGAAGATGATGAGCCCTTCAAAACGTAAACTTATTTACCATATATGGGAAACGTATACGGTTCAAAATGGTTCGAATGGCTCTGAGCACTATGGGAATTAACAGCTATGGTCATCAGTCCCCTAGAACTTAGAACTACTTAAACTTAGCTAACCGAAGGACATCACACAACACCCAGTCATCACGAGGCAGAGAAAATCCCTGACCCCGCCGGGAATCGAACCCGGGAACCCGGGCGTGGGAAGCGGGAACGCTACCGCACGACCACGAGCTCCGGACTGCGATGCAGGTATATGCAGGATTCCGTGTGACTGCGGCGTATTGCATATAGGGCAAACGACGTGGACTGCTCAGGATCGCTCAGCACAAGCGGCACACTCGCCTCCTCCAAGCCAGCGAGTCTGCTATCGCCGAACACTGTATTTCTAATACTTATCCGATGAAAAACTGTAAAACAAAAATTGCAATCCATGCGTTATAATTTTGGAACTCCATAAATCGGAATGGCGGCTTCCAGTTGGGTTCTGCGTGGTTTCTTGTTGTAGAAAAACTTCGAACTCTGCGATTGTACGGTGTAAAGGCACGGAGGGGCACGGCGCAGTGTACCGTACCGTACCGTACCGTACCGTACTGAACTGCAGCAGAAGCACGTGCGCTCAAGCAGCGCATGTGCAGCGATAACTGGGTATACCATGCAAAGGTCAGAAGGCTCTGCACCGGAATATCGTGGCAGCAAGTTACAGACACCCGGCAGTTCGCCCGAAATTTCATCGAACAAGATTTCAGGTAATGGAAACACTGACAGTTACCACTAGAGGAAGAGAATGACTGTTGAGACACAGATGGAGTCATTCAAGTCATATACGCACTCGTAGACACAAATGTGATGTGACATGCAATTGAAGTACCACTCAAATTCCTTCATCTAAAGCAGACGGCAGCCTTCACTCCAGTTGCCTCACCTAGGAAAGACATTGTACAGGGCGATTCTTATTAACTTTTAAAAACCCTCGTAGCGACGTAGACGATGCTGAGACAAGTAATTTCCTGTAAGACACAGGGGGCCGCAAATGTCGGGAAATATCCCAAAAGCGGATGACAAATGCTGAACACGTGACGTCACATCCAAAATAAGGAGCATATTGTCGAGGGCGTGCGTGAAGGGATGACTGAGCGGTGCAATAATTGCATTTGAGCAAACGGTGCAAATTTCGGACACCTTTTTAAAAATGTATATGTTGTAAACGTAGAAGTTACAAAGTCGTTGTCCTCGCTATAACCTTCCTTCCCGTCTTTTTTTGTTTACAGACATTTTGCAGTAAGGAAAACGTAGGTCATTTACTGGCAGTGACGCAATTCCGTTTACTTGTGACGCAATACTGTACTTAGCAATAAACCAGCGGAGACCGCGAGACCGATAAATACATTAATAAATTAATAGGTCAATGTAAGCACATAATTGTCTCACGCAATGAAAAAATACTGCCTGCTAGACGTATGACTCAAACCCTGACATCACCTCCCCCCTCCCCCCCCCCCTCCCCTCTCCCGAGCTAAAGTAGCGCACGCAGGCCCGGAACGGCACCGAAGTGAATACTTGACTTTGGTTGGCCAGATTAAATGTGACTGGCCGATAGACACAGCCGCTGCTCGTGCGGCAAGCTACGTCAGCTGGTGACGTCACGTGTGCAACATTTGCCATCCACTTCTGGGGTATTTCCCGAGATTTGTGGCCCCATGGGTCTCAACGTTATCTACGTCCCTTCGGAGGTTTTTATATGTTAATAAATCAGTCTCTATAAAGCTGCTAAGACCACTTATACTGATATACTATTCAGATGTATGGGATCCTTATTAACAACTGGTACCGAGCGAGGTGGCGCAGTAGTTCGACACTGGACTCGCATTCGGGAGGACGACGGTTCAATCCCGCGTCCGGCCATCCTGATTTAGGTTTTCCGTGATTTCCCCAAATCACTCCAGGCAAATGCCGGGATGATTCCTCTGAAAGGGCACGGCCGACTTCCTTCCCCATCCTTCCCTAATCCGATGAGACCGATGACCACGCTGTCTGGTCTCCTTCCCCAAAACCAACCAACCAACAACTGGTGTGAGTGACACGAGAATCTAAATAGAAAATTAAGAAGACCTCGTAAATTGCGGAGTAGTACTACAGAAACGTTCAGCTATCTTAACTAGTATACGTTCATAGGAATAAGCCACATGCCTCACAAAAACTTACAATATTTATGGGATCGCCTTCAGTGATTATCTACGAATAGACTTCAGCTTCTTATCTATTGAGATGGATTGTAGGGATATGATGAAGTTTCATCACTTTAATTCCACAATACATCGGTGGAGGCATCGACGAAGAAGCCATAAAGTACAGTACAATGGATACCAGCCTGTGCTATGTAACTTACAGGGTGATCAAAAAGTCAGTATAAATTTGAAAACTGAATAAATCACGGAATAATGTAGATAGAGAGGTACAAATTGAAACACATGCTTGGAATGACATGGGGTTTTATTAGAACCAAAAAAATACAAAAGGTCAAAAAATGTCCGACAGATGGCGCTTCATCTGATCAGAATAGCAATAATTAGCATAACAAAGTAAGACAAAGCAAAGATGATGTTCTTTACAGGAAATGCTCAATATGTCCACCACCATTCCTCAACAGTAGCTGTAGTCGAGGAATAATGTTGTGAACAGCACTGTGAAGCATGTCCGGAGTTATGGTGGAGCATTGGCGTCGGATGTTGTCTTTCAGCATCCCTGGAGATGTCGGTCGATCACGATAAACTTGCGACTTCAGGTTACCCCAAAGCCAATAATCGCAAGGACTGAGGTCCGGGGACCTGGGAGGCCAAGCGTGATTATCATGCGCATTCACTGACGTTTTTCTGTCCAGAGCCATCTGTCAGACATTTTGTGAACTTTGTTTCTTTTGTTCTAATAAAACCGCATGTCATTCCGAGCATGTGTGTCAATTTTTACCTCTGTATCTACATTATTCCGTGGTTTATTAAGTTTTCAAATTTATACTGACTTTTTGATCACCCGGTACATTAACTAACAGAGGATAAAAGTGCCTACAGTGATGTGCTTTGAAGTTGCAGTAGTACGTACTTTCTATACGAAGTACTGAGCTAACAATAAAGCTCAACAGAATCAGCGGAATAGTACGATGTAAAAACTTTCAGCCAACTAACACCACTTAACAGTTTCATTACTGCACAAATTTATTCATAAGTCAAATTGATAACTTTATCAGTATATTTCAATTTGGCCAACTTGATAGACTGTTCTAGATAAATGCACTCTTACTGCGCCGATTCGTTTATGACAATAATGTTTGCGGATATCTTCGACAGCAACGATACGATTGTTACTTTCATAGTAATCAAACATTTAACTCGGTACGGAGTCAACACGAGAGTTAACTCACACATTGTTAGGAATTATAAGGCTGTGACAGTGTTCGCTTTTCCATCGGTGACATTTTTCTGCCCTTATCTTTTTATATTTAGCAGAGGAAAAGAACTTATCATATCTAACTTCTTTCCGCTACATTCAATGGGTCGAACTTACATACAATAGGGAAGATGGTCAAACCTCTATCTAGAGGTGTTGATTTAGCTTGTGCCTTATCTCTGGATGGCATCAGCAGAACAAACACATGACTTCCCATAAATTACGCAATGGGTTTTTGCCCGAATTTTCATAGCCAAACGAAGAGTGGCAAATGGACAAATGGGCGTTAAACTGACCATCTTCAGGTCGTGGTAATCACGAAAAATTAGCGCTCTGAGGGGAAATCTAAACATTTCACGAATACCTGCTGCTAGCTACATTAGCGAAGTGTCAAAAATTCTTGCTCTTAAAAAGTTGCATTAGTTTGATATTTTACTGTGAAAATGGTCTTATTCGAATCAAGTAGTAAATTCAGGACACACTGAGAATATACGACGTTACGGAAGTAAGTGAGGTGTTAATAAGATCACACTTTCTGAACGAAACCTGGAAACAAAAAATAGTTAAACATTGGTCAAAAGATTTGTCTAAAACCAAGAAATAAAACAGGTTAGAAAAACATTTGACGCGCCGTTGAATTGTGCTCGAACTTATTTACAGCAAATGAGGTAAGTCAAGCATTTCTCTAATCTGTTTCATTTCTTACTTTTAGGCGAATCATTTTACGAAACATTTAACAGATTTTTTTCAAAATTATTTTGTTGTCTCTTCTAATTTCACAGCAAGAAAATATTCTTGCAAAAAATCACGCTTCCAGAAAACGGATCTAATGAAACAGAGAAAAATATATGCAAAATAAAACAGATCTCCCTGTTGCTGCCCGGGCCTTCAGCATGACTCGTTCTAAGAGCAGTTAAAATGGGAAAATTCCCATCCTAGTTTGCACACAAAGGCTGCGAAGACAATGCTGAGGCCTTTGACGTTGAGACATGCTTGCTCTGTTTCATTGCACTTTATAAACTGACGAGCTGGAAATGCGATGGCAATCAGTCACAAAACAAAGTCATGGACTTCCATCAGCGGCTGAACACAAAGAAAAGGAAGCAGAACTTTTGCTTAAACAATAACATGATTTATAGAATTTCTTGGTTTATTGCAACGTTTGTACTGCCTGTTCTCCTGTGGGTTTCATAAAAACACTAATCCTGAATGATATGGCAAATTCCCTCCTAACTGAGACTATATGTAGTACTTTTACTTCTAATAAACAGTGCTGGTTATCGGCAACAATTAAGCTACTGTAATTTACACTGGTACACTCGCTACACAATAGAACGACGATCCTTCATTATCTTCTGTACTAGAAACGTCTCTCGTAGTGGACGATGTAAACGTGTTTACAAGTCGTTGGGAAGATAAAGAAGAATAATTCCGCATCATCTTTTGAGTTGATTTTCAACTGACAGATTGCTCGCAAGTGGTGAATGAATTGCGCCATAAAAAGAAAAGGGTTTGCCATAGTCTTTCAGATTTTGGCAAAAGGAAGCAAATTCAATCGATATAAACATCTATTCAAAGAATTTACAATAGTGGATTTGCTAATTTTGAATTCACCGGTGTAGATAGCCTTAACACACTGAAATTTGTTTGATCTACGTTGGCACAAAAGTTGGTCACTCTTTATTATTCGTACCGTTATTGATCGCTATCACAGCCTATAACACATTTTTTGAAGTTAGAAGAATAGCATAAATACAGAAGACAAAACTTACAGTTCGGGGTCTTCGTTGCAGTTTCCACTTAAAACTTCATGCATCACATTTTGTTGGAGCATTGGTCATTGATTAGTTAATGATCGTACAACAACTTTTAGTTACTCTATTAATTAACTAAACGACAAAGTTGTGACTGATAATTCACAAGCTGCGAGTACTATTAACAATTACTTTCTAAATATAGCAGCAAAAATATGATTAAGATTCTGTTGAAGTAGCAAGAGAATCTATAAAAAAAATAGCAGTTCCACAAAACCTTAAGCAAACAGAAGTATCACCAACATCCTTCACTGAAATTAATGGTATGATAAAAATTCTAAAAAGCGAAAGCTGATATGGTGTTGCTGAAATTTCAGATAGATTCTGTAAAGTTGTTCTAATTTAATAAGTAATGTCTTTAGTTATATATGTTATCCATCACTGCCAAAGGGAATTTTTCCAGACTAAAATGTCAACAGTTAAATCTTTTTATAAGAAGGGTAACAAGAAAGACTTAACTAATTATCATCCATTATTTACTTTACGAACGTATGTTCCCAAAATACTGAAAAAGTGACGTATTTAAGTCTCACATTTAAGTAGAAACTACTTACTTATCACATCACAGTTTGGACTCCACAAGGGTTGCTCCACCGAACATGCTATTTATACATTCACCCACCAAATATTGCAAGCTATAAATAATAAAATATCGGCAGTCGATATTTTTGTAATCTTTCCAAGGTGTTTGATTGCGTAGATCAAGTTACTCTCTTTGAAAAACTTATGTTTTATTGAACAGATGGTTTTATGGACGACTGGCATAAATTATACTTAACAAATAGAATGCAAAAAATTGTGCTGAATAATTCAAACAATTTTGGAGAGGTAGAAAAATTTTGTGGCTGGGGAGGACCCACAGAGGGAGTCCCATAGGTTTCAATTTTGGACCCATTCCTATTCCTTATATATGTGAATGACTTTCAGTTTAACAGCCCCCACGCAAAATCGATACTTTTTACAGACGATACCAGTTTTATATTAAACCCCATTAGAGAGAAAGCAACAGAAGAGATCGTTAAGCGTGTTTTTCAAAGAATTGTCAAGTAGTCCTTTGAAAATGGACTCCCCCTAATTTTTGAAAAAACACACTGTGTTTAATTCTGTACAGTTAATAGCCATACCAACAACTCATGTAGCACATGAACAGTAGTCAGTGAGTAGGGTAGAATGCTCCAAATTTTTGGGTGTACATAATGATGAAAACTTGAGCTGGAAGAAGCATATTACTAGGTTTTTCAAACTATTAATGTCAGCTACTATTGCTTTTCGTACAACTGCAAGTCTTGAAAATAAACGAATCAATCACCTGGCTTATTTTGCATAGTTTTTTTTATTTGCCCAATAACATAAAATGGCTGGCAGGGAGCAAAGCAAGTTTTAACTCTAACTTACAATCATTTCTCCTTCTATATCATCGAAGAACTGCCGTTTAAAAACTGGTAGCCTGTACTTAAAAAAAAAAAAAACCCTTGTACACCATAGAACGTCTTCCATGTCTCCATACTTTCCTACTACTTCAACAGCCATATCTATCAATAATTGCTTTGACTTCAGCAACAGTATGCAAAAATTACTTACATTTACAATAGTTTTACAGTTCGGAAATAGTAGGTTACTTTAGTTAATTTCGTAGCACTAATGTATAACACATAAATAGAAAATGGAGAATAATGTTTAGTAATAAGCTACGCCACTTAACGTCAATTTCGGTTCGTGGTTCAGATTCAAAGTCCCAGTTGAAGTTACCCATCCCGCTTGCAGGTGCAACCAAAATTTGATTTTTGGCTCAATTTAAAAATTTAAAATGCTGTCATAATCTACTCATTAAGAGGTATAACCTTGTGTTAAATTTTAATGTTGTTGTGGTCTTCAGTCCAGAGACTGATTTGATGCAGCTCTCCATGCTACTCTATCCTGTGCAAGCTTCTTCATCTCCCAGTACCTACTGCAACGTACATCCTTCTGAATCTGCTTAGTGTATTCATCTCTTGGTCTCCTTCTACGATTTTTACCCTCCAAGCTGCCGTCCAATACTAAATTGGTGATCCCTTGATGCCTCAGAATATGTCCTACCAACCAATCCCTTCTTCTAGTCAACTTGTGCCACAAATTTCTCTTCTCCCCAATTCTATTCAATACCTCCTTATTACTTATGTGATCTACCCATCTAATCTTCAGCATTCTTCTGTAGCACCGTATTTCGAAAGCTTCTATTCTCTTCTTGTCCAAACTATATATCATCCATGTTTCACTTCCATACATGGCTACACTCCATACAAATACTTTCAGAAACGACTTCCTGACACTTAAATCTATACTCGATGTTAACAAATTTCTCTTCTACAGAAACGCTTTCCTTGCCATTACCAGTCTACATTTTATATCCTCTCTACTTCGACCATCATCAGTTATTTTGCTCCCCAAATAGCAAAAAATCCTTTACTACTTTAAGTGTCTCTTTTCCTAATCTAATTCCCTCAGCATCGGCCTACTTAATTCGACTACATTCCATTATCCTCGTTTTGCTTTTGTTGATGTTTATCTTATATGCTCCTTTCAAGACACTGTCCATTCCGTTCAACTGCTTTTCCAGGTCCTTTGCTGTCTCTGACAGAATTACAATGTCTACGTTTTTATTTCTTCTCCATGGGTTTTAACACCTACTACCCCTGCAATTACTCACGTTTGTCTGGCCTCCCAACAGATACCCCTCCGTTGTGGTTGCATCTACGGTACGGCTATCTGTATCGCTGAGGCACGCAAGCCTCCCCGCCAACGGCAAGGTCCATGGTTCATGGGGAAAGAATTTTAATAGAGTACAGAAACTGTGCACCAACCAGGTCTGGATCACCTCCCCTTCTCGCAAACTAGCGTACGACGCGTTATGCTACACGAACAGGTACTTTATACCGTGCACCTGTGACAGTAAAATTGGGACATGTACGTCACATACACCTAAATATCTCGTGAAAGTGTCCTCTCTGAGTTGTAAGTGGTTTCCGCAATGGACCAGAAATTGCTTCATTATGTACTTCGGAACAGATAAACGAACTAGTTTACAACGTAACGCAAGAGTAACTTACAAACATCGAGGGCGTGCAGAAAAATCTTATTCATAATCTTAAGTTCACAGTTGCGCCTATACACAGTTGAAGAGTTTATATAACCACTTCTTACCTGTCCTGTTTATTTCATAGGACAAACTGGATGATCTTTCAGTGTCAGATCTAAGGAACAATTATTGGGGAAGTGAGGCGCTTATGTACATAATTGCATTTTTGCTGTTCATCTGTTAATTTCCGGTCACAAACCGAAAAATGTTGAAGAACTGTGCATTTTACATAGGGAAAAGAAAGGTCACCGGCTCGACGTACACGAAGAGCTGGAGATTTACAAGCATACTTCTAAGAACGATGGCCTCGTCCTCAGCGAACAGTTACAATTATGTCTTTTTTAATGGCTTAATTCACTACTCACGAAATTTTTATTCCTTTATTTTTTCCATATGTTCCTGCCTATAACTCCTAAACATCTTTTTCTTCAGATCTCATTTAGACGTGAATTACTAAAGTTTCTTTGACCCATCTCTTTTTGCACTGTGCAGCTGTTGGTGTAAATATTCTACAATACTCTGTACTTTATGTAATGGACACTTCAGTAAGACTTAATAGAAGGCTTTTGCTTGTACTTCATTTAATTGATTGGTTTGCATTTTCAAAAATACATTAAGTTCTCATCCCTTGAATTTTGTTTTTTACAATTAACTGTTGTCTAATTCGATTATTTTGTTATGGTGTCTCAAATGGGCATACAGTATGTCATAGTCTGCGACCGACAGGCGACGCAACTTGTGTCTTGTTTTCGTAGTAGCAGTGTAAGCCACTGGGACGGCCAGTCTGATGTTGATCCTTGCAAGGCATACGTACCAAAGGCTGGAACATTCTTAATTTTTAATCTTTGACTTGAGCATGTCTGCTCTAAACTTTGACTACTTCCTTGTCGCAATGTAACTTTGCATAAGTAATCTTTCTGTGTTACGACATTTCTCATCTTGATTAATGTTTCTGTCAAACTTATTTTTATATATATTATTTTATAGGGCTTTGAAATTTTCATTCTGATGAAGACATCCTTACATGTGTCGAAACCTAGGTAAATGTATCAAACAATTATTTGCAGCCGATTGGCTGTGTTGTTTCTCCAATGAAACTTAGATAGGGTTTCTGAAAGACAGCCATGTTCAAAATGTCAATGGGAAGTGTATGGCCACGCACCATACAGCCCGGTCTTGTCTCCCTCTGGTTTTCGCCTCTTCACTCACATGAAGCACTGGTTATGAGGCCAGCGTTTTGGCACAAACAACAAGCAGCAGACGATCACAGGGAATTGACGGAATCTCAGAAGGCAGCCTTCTACGACGGGGTATTGTTAAGTTGGCAGCATGTTACGATAAATGTCTATGACTGAGAATGTATTCCCGCAGCAGATTGAGGGTCCCTGCTGTAAATGTAATTGCAAGGAATCGTATGTTCAAACTAAGGAACTAAATGCAGTTTGAAAGACGTCTGAGTGATTCAGATAAAATCAAGACAAGTAAAAAAATTATGGAAAGTGCAACCAGTCATTGATCGTGTTATGAGAAAATGTTTTTCACTGCCAGTTTCTAGGCATGTTTCGATAGATGAGCAAATGATTGCTTTCCGTGGCAAGACTTCTCTTAGACATTGTGTAAATAATAAGCCAAGTGCCGTCGGTATGAAGAATTTTATGCTGACAAATGCTGATGGACTGGTACTTAACTTTGTTTATGTACCACACTTGTCAGTCTGCGCACCCAGAGCCCGATCTTGGTTTGGGACATTCTGTGGAGAAGAAGCTGGAAGAAAGTAAGTCTGCCAGCGAGCATGTTGTGTATTTCGATCGATATTTCATATCCATTCTATTACTGCACTACCTGTGGGAAAGACAAACGTGTAAAATAGGAACCATTTTAGCTACCGTATTCCATCCAAACTCACTGGAGACAAGGAACTGATAAAGAGAAGTAGACGTTCATTTCTACGAGTTCGTCAGAGAATGTAGCAACATTTCCCTTTTGAAGCGGGTCGATAAAGTGGTGTACTGAGATATCACGTAAGAAGAGTTTGCGACAGTTGGTATCAGAAGTACCGTGATTGTCCGTCCGCAGCGCTAACGTTGCTGACTGCAAACCAATCACGACGCCCGCGAGGACCACTCCCCCTGGAGTTGCGGCGACACGAGAAAGACACACATGCTCTTAAATAAACGTGTAGTGTACGAGCAGAAGTTGTCGGTTGTAAGTTGTCTTGACAGGGTGTGACGTTCGTCTAGTCCTCAAGTTGTCGAGTGAGACAGAAACAATGATCGACAGACAGACAGTGGTTAATCTTCAGTAGAAACAGAACAGTGAATAGAATTGACGTGTATGGAAAGAGACCGCGTGCCTAGAGATTTAACTGAGTACTGTTAGTTCGGAACTGCCTTTCGAATAGTATATAAAGACAGAAAATTTGCTTTCTTCCTGTTTTAGTTCAGAGAACATTATTTAGATGGTGTTCGTGGAACAGTAATCACCGCAGGACAAATAGGCTAAAGCTGCATTCTACAACTGCTGTATCCAGCATAACCGAAGTTGAGTAATTTTACTATTCACTATTCTGTGTTACTTTCATTCTGTGTATACTATCCTGGAACCCACGCATTCGTCCTACCAGGACACCTTTATTAGTCTTTTTCAGCGGTAGAGAGATTTCATCAAAGTGGATGTTCTCAGTCCACAACAGTTATGTTACAGTAGCGTCTACTATCTCTGATGCTTCTCCAAGTAGTGTAGTAAAAAGGTGGCATACAAAGACAACAGAATTCATTGGAGAGTCTCGGCCCAAATGTATCTGTGATTACTGGAAACCAATGGGAAGTGTTGATCTATGAGGGGCGTGTGAAAAGTCCCAGCGATGGCACCACTGATGCGTATCGAGACCATGTTTGGTTAGTAGCATCTTTGGAAAGAACGCACACCAAGTTTCAGCCATATTGGTCTATTTCTTTGTGTTTAGCATTCGTGTGAATCAAGGAAGTCGAGTGATTGTCAAAAAATGGACGAAGAAGAATTTCGTGTGGTGATTAAACATTACTTTATGAAAGGCAAGACGCCTGAGGAGAACGAAGAGAAGCTTGATAAACATTACGGTGACTCTGCACCTTCGATTAGAACAGTTTATAAAGGGTTTCAAAATTTTCGGAGTGGTCATATGGGCCCAAGTGGTGCTGAACGTTCTGGACGCCCTGTGGACGTTACCACTCCAGGGATCATTGATAAAATCCATGATATGGTGATAGATGACTGAAGAGTTAAGGTGCTTGAGATTGCTAGTGCTGTGGGTATCTCGAATGAACGGGTACATAATATTTTGCATAAACATTTGGACATGAAAAAGCTATCCGCAAGATGGGTTCCGCGACTGCTCATGCTTGACCAAAAACGTAATCGTGTGAAGTGTTGCAAGGATGGTTTGCAGCTGTTCAGGAAGAATCCGCAGCACTTTAAGCGTCGTTTCGTCACTGTGTATGAAACATGGATACATTAATATACTCCTTAAGATCAAACAACAATCTAAACAATGGGTTACCAAGGGAGAATCTGCACAAAAAATGACGAAGACCAGTCCTTCGGCCGGAAAGGTTATGGAGACTGTCTTTTGGGATTCGTAAGGGATAATCCCCATCGACTATCTGGAAAAGGGTAAAACTTTTACAGATGCATATTATACATCGTTATTGAACCGTCTGAAAACCGAGCTGCAAGAAAAACGGCGGCGATTGGACAGCAAAAAAGTCCTTTTCCATCACGACAATGCACCAGCACACACCTCAGCAGTTGTGGTCGCAAAATTAATGGAAATAGGATTCCAACTCGTTTCACATCCCCCCTTATTCTCCAGACTTGGCTCCCTCGGACTACAATTTGTTCCTCAACTTGAAGAATTCGCTGGTGGGACAAAGATTTTATTCAAACGAGGTGATTGCAACAACTAATAGCTATTTTGAAGACTTGGACTATTCCTATTATTCGGAAGGGATCAACAAATTAGAACAGCGTTCTAAAAGGAGACTATGTCGAAAAATAAAAAAGCTTTACCTCAAACACGTAACTAGTTTTTATTTTTGCACGTACTTTTCAAACGCCCCTCGTATGTGACAGAGTGATTTCTTATTTTGGAATATCTACGCAAGAAAAGAAATGGCCTGTAAGAGTCTTCTTCCATCTCATTTACATGGCGACTGTGAACTCGTGGAATGAGTAATGAAAGGATCAGAAGGCACTAGAGGCTAACAACAAATCAGTTATGGATTTAATGGATTTTAAGATCTGTATCGGTAAGTCTATGATTTCTGCTGCAACTGCAGCATGACACGACATATTTACTCTTCAGACTCTCAATCTGAATCTCATGAAGTAGCTCCCACGAAAGATGCAAAGGTAGTTCAAGTTCCAAACGGAGATGTTAGGAAAAGTGCGAGCAGACATTTGCCTCTCTGGCCGATTTCAGACAAAAATAAATGGATGAGATGCCAAAACAAGGGCTGCAAAGCTAGAACCAAGTTTATAAGCTCCGAATGCCAAGTATATTTGTGTATCACTGAAGAGAGAAAATGTTTAAAGAGTTCCACAACTGAGAAGTGATTATGATGTACTGCCCCAATTTCAGATATTTATCACTGAAACTGCTTTTTCTGTCTCTTAGTTTTGTAATACTCCATAAATAATGTTTCTAAATGTTAAATAAATATTGGACAACAAATACTTTTCTTATTAATTTCATGGTCGTATATCGTGAATAATAACTTTGAGTTCCATTGTCCGTCCAGCTGGACAAAAGGACAATCTCTTTCTGAATGAACAGTAACAAAGAACTGTTGTTGCACTGCTCATTTAAGACATCCATATGCCACGGGGACCGATGACCGTAGCAGCCTGGTCCCTTTAATCCCACAAACCTACCAACCAACCATATGCCACGATATTATCAAAGAATATTTGAAGTAATAGAAACGTTTTCCTTGTGTCTGGAGAGACTTAGTTGGAGCAATGCCTGTCTAGAGGAGTAGCTGAAAGGTGCATCTAAAAGTTGCAAATACAATAGTGGAAATCAGTATAAAGACAGGTTTCCACGAAAGTAACAGTACAATGTATGAAGCACACATGTATCGAATTTTCTATGGAAGTAGTAGATGCATATAAGACATGAACAATCATAACGTAATTACATTGTTTCTTCCATAACACGATTAATAAAATAGGGCGTTTGCATTTCCTGGATGGAAATTGATACAAAGGCACTCACTGTCCTGTTCTGATTTTGCGTTGTTAGTACTTTGTCCAGCCTCTGTCCTTCCTAATTACCTCAAGAATTGTCTCTGACATTGATTCTGTTAGGGTTTATAGTTCTTGCAGTGAAATTGTCACCCACACTTGTCGTTTAGCTCTTTTCAGCTCATATACTGTCTCAAATTGCCTTCCGTTGCAACAACTGCACGTTGCAAGTATTCCCGATAGCTTCTCCGTTGGGTTCAAACCCAGGCCTGTACAAGCTTCAGACCACTTTTTGGCTGTAACCGAAACAGGCACAGATGCATTATCTTGTTGAAGGTTGAAGCGTCAGACTTCTTTTCCCTAATCAATATTGTCTCTAGCATCTGTCTGTACGTGTTAAGAGTTCGTTTTAGTGTTCAACCAAGCAATGCATAACAATTTTAGCGCAGAACGCTGCACGAATCATAACACTTCTGCAACCAAAGTTTCTGTTCATTCTTACCTATTGCTCTGTTCTCAGATCATACCAATAATATTGATGTGGTGTGAGTACTGTAAGACCTTCTGTACACACACCATCAGATTATTTGACTTGTCGCTCTAATGAAGTAGGCGAGTGTCAGCAAATTGTCTCGTGGTCTTATTGTGGAGTGTTTATCTTCTGCCGTTAGGTCAGACGACAGAAATGCCACTTGCACGCTTAGAGTAGCAGATTGACGGTGACCAACTTTAAACAGAACTTGATCAATTTTCACACACATTTATTAAAATAATAAAAAGCATAGGCATTACGCAACTTGGTTCTGGATGCTGTTCACAACTGACAATCTGAAGTTCCTTTGGTCTTGGTACGTTAATCTTATTCTCACATATCTCTGATACTTGACAAAGCGTCTATACATTTCTCTTCATGGCTATGTACAGGAATATCATAATCTTAAAAGGCGCAGATTGAAACTTGACTATGGACTGGTACAGACAAATGCAGACTAATGCAGACTGACTAATCGGATGTCTGTACACTCGTTATAATATCTCGAGCGTTCATGTATTACTGCACAAGTGTGATCCGTGAGGAGAAAAGGTTCTACATTAGTAGCAATCTCATTGGCTGTGTTACATATTAATACACGGATCGGCGGAAGCAGAATTTGGTCCGTCTCTAAGGCAGCGCCATCTCGTAGTGCGGAGACGGACGAGCGCTGCGCCTGCGCTGTTGTGCTCAGCAGGGCGCGCTCTAGTGGGAAAGTTGTGTACGCGCTGACTACGCGGAAGTATGTACATGACAATTGAAATCCATCCTGCCCGTCTAAATCATATTTCTTCTCATCACTGAAGAAGTGATGCACATGTTTTTCAGGAAACTCCAATCTAGCCTATTTATGTTTGGGCATAGAGCGGGTTTCTGCTCTTTTTTTTTTTGAGAGCAATGTCATGAGACAAAATTTGTCGCACACGACTGGCAATTATTGGCAACTTTAAATTAGCAACAACTGAGAAGAATAACATTTTGTGGACCTTGCTGTGCGCAAAAGTAGCCCTTTCTGTGGCTCAGATAATTTTCTGTTTTGCTCATATTTTCCATTCTGTCCATATCCTGCACTCAGTATGACGAAAATATCAACCACTGTACTTGAACAGTTCAGCTTCTTGGAAATTTGACGGTTAGAGTCCCATTTCCTTGTACATACCGATGTTTGCTTATATATCACACGATAACTAATTTCCCTGTGGCATTGTCACAATGGTGGTTTATGTACACAACACGCACTGTCACTAATGGTATTTGTTCCCTGTGGGTAGTAATAAGACGCCCATGCACACACACTAACACTGCACAAAGCCGACTGTGTTTATACCGAGTTCCACTTCTGCCACCTCATACGTTAAGATGTTCTTAAGAACTGTACTACTGACATCATAGGCGATTCCATTTGACTGCATTTGTCGGATTTCATAGTAGTGCATATACATTGCGCGCAACTATTCCAACCAATGTCCGCCTCCATAGCTGAGTGGTCATAGCGGCAGAATGCCATGCGAAGGGCCCGTGTTCGGTTGCCGGCTGTGTCGGAGATTTTCTCCACTCGGACACTGTGTGCTGCGTTGCCTTATCATTATGTCATCCTCATCGACACGCAAATCGCCGAAGTAGTGTCAACTCGAAAGATGTGCAACAGGGACTGGTCTACCTGCCAAGAGGCTATCGCCACACGACATTATTTCCAACTGACAATGTTTTTTTTTTTTCCTGCAAGTAGCCACTCCTTTATATTGATTTCCACTATTGTGTAACATTTTCGTTTTCCGATGTGGTTTCCATTCCGCGGCCGGTCGGAGGTTGGAAAAAAAAATAGCCCTCGTATCGGTGTTATCGGTGTAGCGTGACGCAGTGGAAGTGACGAGAACTTGTAACCTTCCCGTATAAATAAAAAAATATAAAATCATGAAGTGTAACCTTCCGGTATAAATAAAAATAATTAAATTCTGACGCATGAAACTGATAAATCTTAACTAATGAAAAACTGATAAATTTTGATGTAAGCAGCGCTACGCCATGGCCCTGTGAAATCAATCTGAATCTGTCCGTGAGAAATAAACTGAAAAATTCTTGCCTCGTGATGGTGTCGCCGGATAACGTTGTCTATATATCGGCTCGTGAATGGCACAGCTTAGTGCAGTGCTGGCCTGTCTACTAATACTGGATAACATTTGTCTGAGGTCTGAATTACGAGAAAAACTTACTTTACTTAGTGACACAGCTGCACAGCTGGTCGTCTGATTACCAAAGGGCACATGACTATGACCTGACAAAAATTCTGGAATATTTTAATTTAGATAAGTGATTGAATCGGGGCTGGCAATGATTTTAGGGGAAATTATACTTTTATAGTTAACTGGTGAAAACAATTATATTCTGAAATTTTTTTTACATTATTGATAAAGATCTACAATCCATTACACAGGAAAATTCAATATATATTAGAAAACTGGGTCAACTGGAGCTGACGAATCACAAAAGAAAAGATTGAAACAAATTCATATTAACATCTCAGACAAGTGACTTAACTACGCTCATGCCAATAAAAATAATAAAACTTACCTTACAATAGACGGTTGACTTCATTAAACTGTTGATTTTTCATTATATTAACAATTATTCATTTGTTCTTCATCATCTCATTCCATGGTATCATTTAGCTCTGCGGCTGATCACAATTATTATTCAGTTCCATATAATAGAATTTTACAATTTGTTCTCCACTGTGACTAACAACTACTAACTGCGCTGTACCAGCTACAACTACAGTGTAGCAGCGAGCGACTGCAACTGCGGTAGAGACTGCTCTGACCTGCGACTCTATTGCAGCTCTCTTTTAACAGGGGCAAAGATATTTTATGTCTAAGGCAGTGCCTGTGAATTGTCGTTCTAGCAAATGAGCAATACATCGAGATTACATTTGCTTCAGCAGGGTGGTGAACCCCTTACAAACTCGTCAGCGGCCATAGGTCTCGCGGTCTAGAGCCTTGTGGCGGTCGATCGTAGCCGCGGCAGCCTGAAGAGCCGTTGGCAAGAGCGGAGCGCACGTCCAGAGGCACGAGACGTGATGAGCTCCTCGCCGATGGCCTTCGGCGTCTGCAGAACAGCCGCGCGGCCGCCCTTGGCCGCAGCAACAGCCTCCCTCGTGTTTGGAATCTGCTTAGCGGCAGTGACGCGTCTCCTGTCGCTTCATTCCATGAAATATGACACTTGGCGTCGTTCAACACTTTACTGATCAATAACGTAGGCAAGACCAACAGTTCCCGCCGTCCACTGTCTACACTGAAGCGACAAAAGTGGTGGGTTAGCGATATGCTCTTGTACAGGGTGTCCCAAAAAGAATGACCCGATTTTAACTTGTAATAATATTGAGGCAAATGTCACTAGGTAACTGAAACAGCGCTAGATGTAATCGGCATGGTTTCATAAAAAATCCGCTAGATGTCGCTACGAGCGCTGACCTGGAGCGTGTAGCCAGTGTCGCGCAATATGGCGTCCGCGCAACAGAAGGCGTATTGTGTTATTGAAATTAGTCGTACTCAATCAGTGATCGCAGTTCAGCGGGCGTTTCATATTCTATTTCGTGCTAAACCACCATCACCAAAGAACATTCTACAGTGGTATAAACAGTTTGAAGGAAGAGGGTGTGTTGTGTACATAGTTCCGCGTAGTCAGCGCGCCCCGCGAAGCACAACAGCGCAGACGCAGCGCTCGTCCGTCTCCGCACTACGAGATGGCGCTGTCGTAGAGACAGACCAAATTCTGCTTCCTCCGATCCGCGTATTATGTAATGCAGCCAATGAGATTGCTGCTAACGTAGAAGCTTTTCTCCTCGCGGATCACACTCGCGCAGTGATACCTGAACGCGTGAGGTATTATAACGAGTGTACAGACCTCCGATTACTCAGTCTGCATTACTCTGCATTAGCCTGTAGCCAAGTTTCAGTCTGTGCCTAATAAGATTATCATATTCCTGTACATAGCCATGAAGAGAAATGCATAGACACTTTGTCAAGTATCAGAGATATGTGAGAATAAGATTAACGTACCAAGACCAAAGGAACTTCAGATTGTCATTTGTAAACAGCAACCAGAATCAAGTTAAGTAATATCTATGATTTTTATTATTTTAATAAATGTGTGTGAAAATTAATCAAGTTCTGTTTAAAGTTGTTCACCGTCAATCTGCTACTCCAAGCGTGCAAGTGGCATTTCTATCGTCTGACCTAACGGCAGAAGATAAACACACCACGATAAGACCACGAGACATATTGCTGACACTCGCCTACTTCGTTAGAGTGACAAGTCAAATAATCTCATGGTGTGTGTACCGAAGGTCTTACAGTACGCACACCACAGGGTGCCTCTGTAAAGGCAAAAGTCCTGGACGGCCACGCGTTCCTAAACAAACAGAGGAACAAATTCGACGAGCATTTGAGCGGAGCCCCCGCAAGTCTACGTGTTGTGCTAGCTGAGAACTTGCGCTACCGCGCATGACAGTGTGGCGTGTGTTACGGCGTCGTTTAGCCCTCAAACCATACCGATTACGACTGGTACAAGCTCTTCAAGATACTGACGAAGTGGAGCTAGCGGACTTTAGTAATGCTGTTGTAGAGGACACGGAAGATGACACTTTTATGTCACGGTTGATATTCAGCGAAGAGGCAACTTTCCATACTAGCAGTAAGGTTCACCATGTGCGTATATAGGGGCTCGAAAATCCTCATGAAGCAATTGAACCCAAACGTGATTCACCAAAAGTGAATGTTTTTTGTGCTGTTTCGCAAAGCAGGGTTTATGGACCGTACTTTTTTGAGGAAGAAACCGTAACAGGACAATCATATCTTGCAATGCTACGTAACTGGTTATTCCCACACCTTGACTCTGTCAATTTCACCTATCAGCAAGATGGAACACCACAGCACTGGCCCAACAATATGCGCAGTTTCCTCAACGCCAACGTGCCTCAACGCTGGATAGGGCATACAGGACCGCGAGACCACGCGTTACACTCTTGGCCTCCTGGGTCCCCTTGCTTAACAAAAATGGCTCTGAGCACTATGGGACTTAACTTGTGAGGTCATCAGTCCCCTAGAACTTAGAACTACTTAAACCTCACTAACCTAGGGACATCACACACGTCCATGCCCGAGGCAGGATTCGAACCTGCGGTCGTAGCGGTCGCGCGGTTCCAGACTGAAGCGCCTAGAACCGCTCAGTCACTCCAGCCGGCCCCTGGCTTAACACAATGTGATTTCTTCCTGTGGGATATGTTAAGCAATGTTTTTATGTTGATGGATTTTTATAATCTTTTGTCTTTTCTGAGTAATTTAGTATGCAATTTGTTGGTGTTAAGCCCTTCTTTCTAATAAAAAATTCTATTTAAAATCGGGTCATTCTTTTTGGGACACCCTGTACAGATGGCGGTAGTATCGCATACAGAAGGTTTTTTAAAAGCTGTGCACTGGCGGAGATCTCGTTTGTTATCAGGTGATTCTTGTGAAAAGGTTTCCGACGTGATTGTAGCCAGCAAGCAGGGAATTAACAAACTCTGAATGAGGAACAGAAGCATGGGACAATCTGTTTCGGAAATCTTCAGGCAATTCAGTATTCAGAGATCCACAGTGTCAAGTGTGTGCCTAGAATACCAAATTTCAGGCGTTAACTGTCACCACGGACAACGCACCGGTGATGACTGGGTGTTGTGTGCTGTCCTTAGGTTAGTTAGGTTTAAGTAGTTCTAAGTTCTAGGGGACTGATGACCATAGATGTTAAGGCCCATAGTGCTCAGAGCCTGTACAACGCACCGGCAGACGACTTTCTCTTAACGACCGAGAACAGCGGCGTTTGCTTAGAGCTGTCAGTGCTAGCAGACAAGCAACACTACGTGAAAAAACCGTAGAAATCAGTGGGACGTACTATGAACATATCCGTTACGACAATGCGGCGAAATTTGTCATTAATGGTCTATGGCACCAGACGACCTACGCAGCGAGTGCCTTTGCTAGCAGCATGACATCGCCTGGGTTCATGACCAAATCGGTTCGACCCTAGGCGACTGGAAAACCGTGGCCTTGTCAGAGGAGTCCCCATTTCAGTTGGTAAGAGCTGATAGAAGGGGTCGAGTGTGGCGCATCCATCTGACCGGGTCACAATTGTTCACCATTGGTTTGAAGAACACGATTCGAGCGAATTATTTGGCCACTCAGATCGCCCGACATGAATCCCATCGAACATTTATTGAACATAACGGAGAGGTCAGTTCGTGTACAAAACCTTTCAGTGGCAACACTTTCGCAATTGTAGACGGCTATAGAGGCAGGGCAGGTTCAATATTTCTGCAGAGGACTTCCAACGATCTGTTGACTCCGAGCCACGTCGAGTGGCTGCACTATGCCGGGCAATAGGAGGCCCGACACGATGTTAGGAGGTGTCTCGGGACGTGTGACACCTCAGTGTAACATCAAGCACTCACTTATTGACAGTGCTGCTTTGCTGTACAACTTCATAAATTGTTATCTTTTGGTGGAAGGATTGCTTACTCACGCAGTTTCGATCAGAGATCTCAAAAGACTGCACATGTATCTACTGTGGTTTCGAAGTGCAGTTTAAATAACTGAATTCTAGGGCGAAACAGCACATCACAGCATACAGGGGGAATATCAGTATCGACACTAGGCTGTGTTCATTTATTTATTTATTTATGCATTTATTTTACCTGGCAAGATTAAGG
Organism: Schistocerca piceifrons; assembly: GCF_021461385.2. NCBI lineage: Eukaryota > Metazoa > Arthropoda > Insecta > Orthoptera > Acrididae > Schistocerca > Schistocerca piceifrons. Next base: position 107,883,890 of record NC_060139.1, read on the forward strand.
CCATCGGGCCCTCTCTTACACCTAACCAGGCATACTCAGATTCAACAAATTTCAGTTTCTACAGAACATTAAGGACATATAACATGTTATACAGTATTAATGTTAAAGAAAAAAATAGAGCTTATAAAAGTAGTACAATGATAATTATAACAATCAAAAAATAATTATAACAATCAAGAATAATAATAATAATAATAGTAATGACTATCTATATGAAAGTAAACATATTTTTCTTTTATGAATGTCAGTCCTATTGCTAGTTGGGAATTTTCTCGTTATGTTCTTGCAGCTTGTGAGTTATTCTCATCAAGCAGAGACATAAGACGATAGAATGGGGTGAAAGAGATATAGAAGAGGTAGATAGGTTAGAGGAAGAGAAATAGAATGGTAAAATTCGAAGCTATGATGGAGAGGAGAAAGAAAAGGATGAGAGGGGCACAACAATGGTGGCTATACCGTCCCTAATATGTAAGTCTTGAGTTCCCTCTTGAATGTTGAGTGGTTCTGGATAAGACGCAGATCACAGGGGAGCGCGTTCCATAGTCGTATGGCTGAGATGGAGAATGACACGGAGAAAGATTTTGTGTTATGTAAAGGTACAGCCAAGATGCTAGACGTATCCGATCTGGTATTGCGGGTGTGGAATGATGATAGGTGTTTAATGTGAGAAGATAAGTATTGGGGGCACCAGTGGCTAAGAAATCGATGAAGTAAGCACATCGTGTGGAGATCGCGTGCCTTATGTGGGCGTATCCAACCTAGCTGGGAGTATGAAGGACTGATATGATCATACAACCGTATGTTGCATACGTATCTAACACAAGCATTCATCACTAGCTCGAGGCATCTCGAATTTTCACTATTTGTGCCGTGTTGAACTACATCACAGTAGTAAAGATTAGGCAAGACAAGTGTTTGGACTAATTTTTGTTTAACATGGGTTGGAAATATTTTTCTAAATTTTTGAATTGCATGTAGGGAGGAGAGCGATTTCCGGCAAGCTGTGACTGTTTGTTCTTCCCAGTTTAGGTGTTCATCCAAGATTATTCCACAGTCTTTTATTGTTTTTTGGTATGGTAGTTGGGTACCATTGAGGAGTATTTGAGGGACTGTTTCGCGAAAGTACCGACTGATTATCTTTGGATGAGATATAAGTATGACCTGGGATTTCTTGGGGTTTAGTTTCAGACCTAGGTTCTGTGCCCATCGAGAAACAGAGCAAAGATCTGCGTTCATACTCGCTACTGCGTCAGCAATGTTCTTGGGGCTTGCACTTATGTACAGTTGGATGTCGTCGGCATATAGATGGTAGTTGCAGGAGTGCATCACTGAAGAAATATCATTAATGTACAGTGAAGAGTAATGGACCAAGGACAGAGCCTTGGGGAACTTCAGAGCGCACGTTTTTCCATGATGACTTTTCCGACCCACAAATGACTTGTTGACTTCTGTTTTTGAGGTAGCTGTCGAACCAGTGTATTGCACTGTTTGAGAAATTCAGCTGCTTCATTTTAATTAGTAATATATCGAAGTCAACTGTATCAAAAGCCTTGCTAAAGTCAAGCAGTGTTAGGATGGTAGCTTCACGTCTGTCCATAGCATGTTTAATGTCATCAGTTACTTTGATTAATGCAGTTGCTGTACTATGGTGCTTTCGAAAGCCTGACTGATATTTGCCGTGGATGTTATGAGTTTTGAGGTAATCCGTCAGCTGTTCATGGACAATGTATTCTAGGGCTTTAGATATTGCAGGTAGTATGCTGATCGGCCTGTAGTCACCTGGCGACTTAGGGTTGTCAGTCTTGGGTATAGGTTGAATTAAACTTTGCTTCCACTCAGTAGGATATGTACTACTGACAAGAGACAGGTTGAAGGTGTCTGTGATAACTGGAGTAATAGTGTCTACGTCGTTCTTAATCATGCCAATGCTCACTCCATCATTTCCTACTGCCTCGGAAGAGATTCTCATAATTGCCTTGTGTACTGAGCCGGTAGTGACATGTTTTAGGAAAAACTTGTCTCTCGAGAGATTGATATCTTGGGGCTGGTAATTTGTCGCTGCATGGCAGCTTACAGCTGTTGAGAAGAAATCGTTTAATTCTTCTGCAGACGCTTGATAAACAGCGTCAGATCTTCGCTTCCCTATACCGAAACTGCGCAGCTTTTTCCACAGTGCAGCAGGTTTTGATATGCCGCATACGACAGAGCGGGCATGTCTGATTTTGGCATTCCTCACGCTTTGCTTGGTTCTGTTTCGGAGTTTCCTATAAGCTTCGTATGCCTCGGGAGTTGGGTTACGCTTGAAGGCCCTATGTGTCCTTTTGTGTACAATGATTGTTTTGATTTAAGTATTTAAAGATTGTATTATACATAGCGGTTTTCATCATTTGTTTGAGTAGCTGGTTATCTGTCTGTCAATTACTAAGAACACAACAGACGAAAAAAAAAAATTACCCCTGGGACACATCGCACTAATACTAGTCCAAGCATTATGGAGAAGTGATTGCAAAAATTATGACCTGAAGACAAAAAAATTAGCATTTGGGAATTTTAATTTTAAATGCAGTTTCTTTTTGACGAAACTCGATCCAAGATGGCAAACATGGCCACAAAAATCTGCAAAGTTGCAAAATAAGGTTTTTATTAAGTAAGTAAAACTTTGGGCCTCAGTGCATCTGTAGATAAAAAGTTCTTCGCTGATGCATAACTTCAGTCCCGTTATGTTATTGTAACTGGTGAATTGTGTTGTGAATTGGCAGGAGCCAATTCACGGGGTTTGGAGGAAGCCGAAAGGCACGCTTTTAAGCTCACGCAGGCTGGCGTGAGGTCTGGAACAGGTAAAGTAATTATACTATCAAGAAAAGTACGTAGCTTCAGGAATACTTAACTTTAATCCATAATTGGTGAACATCGGTCAGACTGTACATGCATCACAAGATTAACAGCAAATGATAATGGCGCCTTGCTAGGTCGTAGCAAATGACGTAGCTGAAGGCTATGCTAACTATCGTCTCGGCAAATGAGAGCGTAATTTGTCAGTGAACCATCGCTAGCAAAGTCGGCTGTACAACTGGGGCGAGTGCTAGGAAGTCTCTCTAGACCTGCCGTGTGGCGGCGCTCGGTCTGCAATCACTGATAGTGGCGACACGCGGGTCCAACGTATACTACCGGACCGCGGCCGATTTAAAGGCTACCACCTAGCAAGTGTGGTGTCTGGCGGTGACATCACAAATTGTATAATTCCATATGTAATTTGTTAAAAATTGGTCATTGCAGTATTTTTACATTAAGCCATGAATCGACACACTAAGAAGTGGAGACGAATATCTTCGCATTATAATCATGTTTATCTGTGCATTATCATCTTTGAGAATCAGTAATGTACTTGAAAATGGGCTTATAACCCGAAACCTAGGTTGAGCAGTAATAAAATTTGTGAAAAAAGGCAAAAAACAGTGTTTGTTTAGATTTTAAAGCGTTACGACTTTCTCGTTTCCGATCTTTCGATCGGACCTATAGGTTTTATACTTATTTAAGAACAACTTTACGGATTTTTGTGGCTATGTTCGCCATCTTGGATCGAGTTTCATGAAATAGGAACTTTGTTTAAAATTTAATTTCCTATATTTTGAAGAAACTGAGTTATACTCATTAAACTGCAAGAACTTTATTTTTCCACTACTATTAACATAATGTAACCGATTGCCAATGATGCGGCGTGAAACTCCTCTTTGGCCCGTCAGTTAAGATATTTTTACGACCACTGTTCTTACATCGAATTACATGGCTGTCAGTTTTACATCACTTCTTTTAGACACATTGGTGGGTCCCTGTTGATACTCTAAGAAACCGGACAACTTCGTGGGCAGGTCCAAAGACAGTAGCTTTTTTCTGCCTTTCGCCACATGTCCATGTAGACTCTTCTTACTGCGCTGATGCCATGGAAACGAATGGTACACATACCCACACACACGCCCACACCCACTTACACACACACACACACACACACACACACACACACACACACACACACACACACACACACACACACCACTTCACTGGCATGTCACACTTCGGAGGTTGAAGAGAGGCGATTCACTTGAGCTAATTAAATTAAATTACATGTAGGGGTAAGTCAGGAAAGAGTACGCACCTAATATTTAACGATCATATCTAGTAGGTGAGAAGGATAAAACAAACTTTTCCTATAAAAAACTATTGCCGGTTTATTTAGGGACAACATGAATCAGTTGCAGCTGCCTAATTCTTAACACAAATCTTAAATGCCAACATATGCAAGATGCTGCTCGTTTGCACTCTTAGCCGCACCGTCTGGTAAGAGTACGCGACATGTAGTCAGAGAGTAGGCACTAGCATAATCACAAGAAAATTCATCATGTCCTTCATAAACTGCGCATTCTTCATGCCACCATTGGGAGCAATTATCACACTTAATCTAGTCTTCCATGATAAGTTCCTTGTAGACTTCACCACACTCAGAGCAGTTGAAAATATTAGATCCTTCCTTGGACCTGAAACTGGTTCTTCCTGAAGATGATGGCGCAGTTAAGTCCAGATTAGCCATAGAAATTATGCGTTGTTCGCTACTGGTGGTTTCTCTCTTACTGGTTTTGTCTGGTTTAGCTATTTTGCTTAACAATGCATTTTTGTACGGAGACCCAGACAAAATCTTGGATTTTTTGCCATTTTCTTCTTTGTCGTGGGTCAATCGAATTTTGGCAGTGGATACACACTGGATAAGCCTACAACTGTTCGTTAAAGAGCACTCTGAACTTCATTAGTGTGATGTTCTTGGATTTTTCCTGGTGACTGCACAGACAACTCATCTGTCACTGATGAGCACTATTTGTCTGTGGGCTCCTACTGAACTCCTTTTCCTTCTTCAGATGTTGGAAACCCAGCTCTCTCAGTGATTTCTGATGGAGAAAATCTCCTGTTGTGAAGACATCCAGATTGAACGCGAGTATTCCCGTTGACTTGAAGGATTTCTCAACTGTCTGGAGTTGCCACTGAGAATATGCAGCTCGAAACAAAGCACTCACAACTGTCTGCCTGATGGTATTCCTGGATTAGTGACCGTTAGAAACAAGGGGAGAGGTGGGGGTTAAGAGTATGCGATTAGTCTTTCCCACTATCTTACAGCGTACTCTTAACCGATGCGCCACACGGTTCAGAAAACATCACAAATGTCAGTCACTGCTTGCTTCCGCTGTTTGTCGAGCTGTCGTTTGTTCCTCACAGGACGGCGATTCTTTTGGCAAATACGAGGGTAAGTCAATTATTATCCGCAAAGTAGTTATAAAATTTTATTGTAATCAAATAGGAAACTTACAGGAAATCATTTTTCGACATAGTCTCCTTGCGTTTCAACGCACTTGGTCCATCGTTGTACAAGTTTCCTGATGCCCTGAGCTGCTAGCCAGGAATGCACCGTTTTTTTCACTGCTTCGTCCGAGGCAAATCGACGGCCCCTTAATGCCTGTTTGAGTGGACCAAACAAGTGATAGTCGGAAGGAGCAAGATCGGGATTATATGGAGGATGATCCAGTACTTCAAATTTGAGTTTCTGGAGCGTTTCAGCAGTGTGGGCAGCAGTATGCGGACGGGCATTAGCGTGCAACAACACAACACCTTTTAACAGCAGTCCTCGGCGTTTGCTTCGAATTGCAGTCTTTAGCCTGGCAGTAAGCATCTCACTGTAACGTACACTGTTTATTGTTGTGCCCCTTTCCCCATAATGTTTCAGTACTGGACCTTGAGCGTCCCAAAAAACCGTAAACATCAGCTTTCCTGCGGACGGTTGGGTCTTGAACTTTTTTTTTGCTCCGCGAATTTGCATGTTTCCATTCCATACTCTGCCGTTTACTCTCCGGCTAGTAATGATGGATTAATGTTTCGCCATCAGTAATGATCCTAAGAAATTGTCCCCTTCGTTACCATAGCGATCCAAATGTTTTTTGCAGATGTCCAAGCGCGTTTGTTTATGCAACTGTGTGAGATTTTTTTTGGGACCCATCTTGCACAAATCTTATGCCGTCTGCTGTGCAGCGAGCTACGTTAATTTAAGTATTAACTGTATTTTTCTTACCTGTCACTTCTTCTTCCGTGTGTTTTTGCTTTTAGGAAGCTTTAATTGTCGAGTGCTAGTAATAGTGTTCCATAGATTTCGTGTTTGTTTTGAATACAGTCGGAGAGAGTCCCTTTGTCAACCATAGTGCCAGTAGAGCTAGTGTTTGTTTTCAATACAGTCCAGAGACAGGTAGTGCTATTTTCATTGTTTTCTACGAGAAGTGTCTAGCAACCACAGTTTAGTCAACAATCAGCCGCCTTTAGTGAATTAGCAGTCTAGTTAAAAGTTGATTAATTCTCTACAGTAAATTGATTTCTTAGGATGGGTAGGATGTGTGACAGCTGTGTACGGACGCAGGAGGAGCTGGCCACTGTTCGCGAACAGCTGAACGTGTTGATGGCCGCGGTCAGCCGTCTTCAGGCTGCTGCCTCGGAGTGTAGCGCAGTGGGGAGTCTGGTGCATCGCATGGTACACCCCAGGTGTTACGTGCTTCACCCACTGTCCCTGCTGTCGAGACATCTTCGCGGGTACAGGGCGCGGTTGGGCCACCCTCTCCCCAAGGGGGGTGGCGGGTTCAGCGGCGTTCACGGCGCACGAGGCGGAGGGTCAATGTGGAGGCTGGCCATGTGGCATCGCCCGCTCTGCGTGTGAGTGGACATGTGGCCGCTCCTTCAGCAAAGTCCGAACAGGCACACGGGGGGAGGGGTTTATTAGTTATTGGGAGCTCCAACGTTAGGCGGGTGATGGAGCCCCTTAGGGAAATAGCGAAAAGGTCGGGGAAGAAGGCCACTGTTCACTCTGTCTGCTTGCCGGGGGGTCTCATCCGAGATGTGGAGGAGGCCCTGCCGGCGGCGATAGAGAGCACTGGGTGCACCCGACTGCAAATTGTTGCTCATGTCGGCACCAATGACTCCTGCCGTCTGGGTTCAGAGGTCATCCTCACTTCATACAGGCGGTTGGCGGAATTGGTGAAGGCGGAAAGCCTCGCTCGCGGGGTGGAATCTGAGCTAACTATTTGTAGTATCGTTCCCAGAACCGATCGCGGTCCTCTGGTTTGGAGCCGAATAGAAGGCTTAAACCAGAGGCTCAGACGATTCTGCGGAGATCAGGGGTGCAAATTTCTCGACTTCCGCTATCGGGTGGAGAAATGTAGGGTCCCCCTGAATAGGTCAGGCGTGCACTACACGCCGGAAGCCGCTACAAGGGTAGCGGAGTACGTGTGGAGTGCACATGTGGGTTTTTTAGGTTAGAGAATTCCCTCCCTAGGCCCGACAAGACGCCTCCTGAGACGGGGCAAGGTAGGAGTAGGCAAAATGCAACAGGGAATAAAAATATTAATGTGCTAATAGTAAACTGCAGGAGCGTCTATAGAAAGGTCCCAGAAAGGCTCTCATTAATAAACGGACACAATGCCCATATAGTACTAGGGACAGAAAGTTGGCTGAAACCAGGCGTAAACAGTAATGAAATCCTAAACTCAGATTGGAATGTATACCGCAGAGACAGGCTGGACAGTGAAGGGGGAGGGGTGTTTATAGCGATAAGAAGTGCAATAGTATCGAAGGAAATTGACGGAGATCCGAAATGTGAAATAATTTGGGTGAAGGTCACGGTTAAAGCAGGCTCAGACATGGTAATTGGATGTCTCTATAGGCCCCCTGGCTCAGTAGCTGCTGTGGCTGAGCACCAGAAGGATAATTTGGAAAATATTTCGAGTAGATTTCCCCACCATGTTATAGTTCTGGGTGGAGATTTTAATTTGCCGGGTATAGACTGGGAGACTCAAACGTTCATAACGGGTGGCAGGGACAAAGAATCCAATGAAATTTTTTTAAGTGCTTTATCTGAAAACTACCTTGAGCAGTTAAACAGAGAACCGACTTGTGGCGATAACATACTAAACCTTCTGGTGACAAACAGACCCGAACTATTTGAAACAGTTAACGCAGAACAGGGAATCAGTTATTATAAAGCGGTTACTGCATCAATGATTTTAGCCGTAAGTAGAAATATTAAAAAAGGTAGGAAGATTTTTCTGTTTAGCAAAAGTGACACAAAGCAGATTACAGAGTACCTGACGGCTCAACACAAAAGTTTTGTCTCAAGTACAGATAGTGTTGAGGATCAGTGGACAAAGTTCAAAACCATCATACAATATGCGTTAGATGAGTATGTGCCAAGCAAGATCGTAAGAGATGGAAAAGAGCCACCGTGGTACAACAACCAAGTTAGAAAACTGCTGCGGAAGCAAAGGGAACTTCACAGCAAACATAAACATAGCCAAAGCCTTGCAGAAAAACAAAAATTACGCGAAGTGAAATGTAGTGTGATGAGGGCTATGCGAGAGGCGTTCAATGAATTCGAAAGTAAAGTTCTATGTACTGACTTGGCAGAAAATCCTAAGAAATTTTGGTCTTATGTCAAAGAGGTCGGTGAGTCAAAACAAAATGTCCAGACACTCTGTGACCAAAATGGTACTGAAACAGAGAATGACACACTAAAGGCCGAAATACTAAATGTTTTTTTCCAAAACTGTTTCACAGAGGAAGACTGCAATGTAGTTCCTTCTCTAGATTGTCGTACAGATGACAAAATGGTAGCTATCGAAATAGACGACAGAGGGATAGAGAACCAATTAAAATCGCTCAAGAGAGGAAAGGCCGCTGGACCTGATGGGATACCAGTTCGATTTTACACAGAGTACGCGAAGGAACTTGCCCCCCTTCTTGCAGCGGTGTACCGTAGGTCTCTAGAAGAGCGTAGCGTTCCAAAGGATTGGAAAAGGGCACAGGTCATCCCAGTTTTCAAGAAGGGACGTCGAACAGATGTGCAGAACTATAGACCTATATCTCTAATGTCGATCAGTTGTAGAATTTTGAAACACGTATTATGTTCGAGTATAATGACTTTTCTGGAGACTAGAAATCTACTCTGTAGGAATCAGCATGGGTTTCGAAAAAGACGATCGTGTGAAACCCAGCTCGCGCTATTCATCCACGAGACTCAGGGGGCCAAAGACACGGGTTCCCAGGTAGATGCCGTGTTTCTTGACTTCCGCAAGGCGTTCGATACAGTTCCCCACAGTCGTTTAATGAACAAAGTAAGAGCATATGGGCTATCAGACCAATTGTGTGATTGGATTGAAGAGTTCCTAGATAACAGAACGCAGCATGTCATTCTCAATGGAGAGAAGTCTGCCGAAGTAAGAGTGATTTCAGGTGTGCCGCAGGGGAGTGTCATAGGACCGCTGCTATTCACAATATACATAAATGACCTTGTGGATGACATCGGAAGTTCACTGAGACTTTTTGCAGATGATGCTGTGGTGTATCGAGAGGTTGTAGCAATGGAAAATTGTACTGAAATGCAGGAGGATCTGCAGCGAATTGACGTATGGTGCAGGGAATGGCAACTGAATCTCAATGTAGACAAGTGTAATGTGCTGCGAATACATAGAAAGATAGATCCCTTATCATTTAGCTACAAAATAGCAGGTCAGCAACTGGAAGCAGTTAATTCCATAAATTATCTGGGAGTACGCAATAGGAGTGATTTAAAATGGGATGATCATATAAAGTTGATCGTTGGTAAAGCAGATGCCAGACTGAGATTCATTGGAAGAATCCTAAGGAATTGCAATCCGTAAACAAAGGAAGTAGGTTACAGTACGCTTGTTCGCCCAGTACTTGAATACTGCTCAGCAGTGTGGGATCCGTACCAGATAGGGTTGATAGAAGAGATACAGAAGATCCAACGGATAGCAGCGCGCTTCGTTACAGGATCATTTAGTAATCGCTAAAGCGTTACGGAGATGGTAGATAAACTCCAGTGGAAGACTCTGCAGGAGAGACGCTCAGTAGCTCGGTACGGGATTTTGTTAATGTTTCGAGAACATAGTCAAGCAGTATATTGCTACCTCCTACGTATATCTCGCGAAGAGACCATGAGGATAAAATCAGAGAGATTAGAGCCCACATAGAAGCATACCGACAATCCTTCTTTCCACGAACAATACGAGACTGGAATAGAAGGGAGAACCGATAGAGGTACTCAAGGTACCCTCCGCCACACACTATCAGGTGGCTTGCGGAGTATGGATGTAGATGTAGAAACCCAAGTCTGTTGTGGATGATTTCGTAGGCAGAACCGTGACTAATTTGCAGACGATGTGCACTTCGTCAGTTAATCGTCTAAGAGAATCATTTCACGTGAACGCTCAGTGGTTTTTTTCATTTGTGGCGGTAAACGGTCGTCCGGCTCCAACGTGCGTAACACTTATGCGACCATTTCGGAATTTTTCAAACCATTCGTAGACTCTCCGTTGTGGCAAAACACTGTTGCCGTACTGTACCGAAAGTCTCCGATGAATTTCGGCCCCTGATACGCCTTAAAAAAAAAAACGGATCACTGAACGTTGCTCTTCTTTGGTGCATGGTGCAAATAGACAGCGGAGCTGCCACGATTAACAGCACGGTAGCGATAACTAAACCAACCTATCAGCTTGAAAATTGCAATGATATAACTGCAAATAAACAAAGCATGCGTCATCAACGTAAAACGACAGTACTACCAAAATAAACAAAAATATAACTAAATTGCGGATAATAATTGACTTAACCTCATAGTTTTATTTTCTAGTGCATACCTAGATAGTGCTTATTGCTTATGATATACAACTTAAACATTCATAATTTGAAACAAAAATTTATATTTACCTTCTGTAACCAATAAACCCGGCGAAGCTCTTGAAGATTACATGTGATGGCGTCTTTATGGAAGCAACAACTGAATGTAGTTTTTCGTTGCCGGTCAGTGTGGCCAATGTAGAGAAAATGTCACTGCATACTCTTAACCGATCTTACCCTATGTAACAGATACAGACAACAACAGTCATAAGAGAACAACACTTCATTGATGGTGTTGATTATATTATCGCATAGAGCTCGTGCTTGTAAAGAAAGTACTTATGATTAGCACAAAGTGCTGTATGAGAATATTAATTTTTTTAATTTTTTTAGCACCGTCGATTAAAATAGTAGAGCGCGCCTCTGTCTGACTGATATTGAAGATAGACAACATCATTGATGGGAGATCAATGGACGAATCATTCACAGCATGGCTTCCATCTCAGGGCCGCATTGTATTTGGTTCAAAGGCAAACTGACTGTACACTCAACGTGTTCGCTCATTTCGTCTCGCAACAATTCCTTACCATCTTCAACTTTTATAGTCCTGTCTTCCTCAGTTGCATGTAATATTACGGTATATTAATAATTTTTACTTATGGACCGTCTGACAGCAACTGAATAAAACACAATTTTAGTGCCATACGCGTTTCGCCTTTATTTTCTGCAAGGCATCATCAGTGGCCTGGAATATGTACATATGTTAGCTATTTTATTTACATTTTTGTCATTGTGCCTATAGGTTATAAACAGTTCTGGTGGTTGGTATTTCTTATTAAGTAGTAATGTTTTTAACTGTACTTACAGGTTGCGTGGACAATTTCCTACATATTACGCTCCTGTTGCATTTTTAGTGTTGTTCTTCTTCTTATGAACGCCAATTTGCGGTATTTTTCGCCATTCCACAACACTATGCACAGAACGCTTTTTTTAAAGCAATGTTTTGGTTTCTGTTGACGACTGTCAAATATTTTTGCCAAAGATCGAATGTTATTGCCAAACTTATGAGTGTAACTATTGAAGTATCTGTGGTCTGTTCGTGTATGCATTTGTGTGTGTGTGTGTGTGTGTGTGTGAGTGTGTGTGTGAGTGTTTTTTGGTGTGATATATATTTTTTTTGTGCTGTGTGTGTGTGTATTTTTTTCCCCTGTGTGAGTGTGTGTGTGTGTGTGTGTGTGTGTGTGTGTGTCTCCAGATGATGTGGGGAAGAGTTTTATTTCTTTTTTTCTTTTTTATGTTATCATTTCCTTTACTAAGTGCAGTAGGGAGCCTGTGCTGATGTGTGTTTGTTCATTTATCACATGTTTGTTTTCTGCTATGGCTTTTTGGATGTGGAAGTTTTCTTGCATTTGTATAAGATGTTTGTCATGGTTGCTTATTCTCATTATTTTCATTTCTTGTTCCATGTTTGTAGGATGATGGTTGTAGTGTTTTAATACTTCAATAGTTACACTCATATGTTTTGCAATAACATTCGATCTTTGGCAAAAATATTTGACAGTCGTCAACAGAAACCAAAACATTGCTTTAAAAAAAACGTTCTGTGCATAGTGTTGTGGAATGGCGAAAAATACCGCAAATTGGAGTTCATAAGAAGAAGAACAACATATTCCAGGCCACTGATGATGCCTTGCAGAAAATAAAGGCGAAACGCGTATGGCACTAAAATTGTGTTTTATTCCGTTGCTGTCAGACGGTCCATAAGTAAAAATTATTAATATACCGTAATATTACACGCAACTGAGGAAGACAGGACTATAAAAGTTGAAGATGTCAATACAGCTACGTCAAGCATTCCCTGTCAAGCATTCCCTGTCAACGTGTACAACAGGTTCAAGAAAATACATTTGAGACTCCATAAGACGATACAGCATATAAAATTCAACAAAACATGCAAAAAGAACGATTTAATTCCAAGTTACATTAATGTAAAGGTTAAAAACAGTTCTACAGTGGCACAAAAGTCGAAATCATTTGCAGAACGATATTGATCACTACATGAAATTAAGATGCTCTATTCGAAAAAACAGCACCTAAACATGATACTCTATGAGACTCATCTAGAATTGGCAAAAAACGTAGGAAACGCCGCAGTTTTCATGGCACTAGCAGAAAAAACTGAACACAACACATACACAGCAATGAAACATTTACAAACCAAACATAAACAGAAGATAATGAAACTAACAGTAAAAAAGACGCAAAAACACATTTACATTTTAAATGAGAAACCACATGAACACCAACACACATTCCATCCACGCTTCGTTAACCTAACAGAGACAGAACTACACGAAAATGAAAAAATGCTCTTGGAAAAAGGTTTGAAACACTGCACCAATAACAAAGTGAACAATCAACACATAGAAAATCTCATAGTAGAAACCGAACACATCCTTACACGTGAAGAACAACAAAACAATTGTGAAATAAACATAGGACTGACAAGAGAACTAGTAAAAGAAGAAATAAAAGGTATAATAAAACAAACACAGCAGACACACAATAAGAACAACCAAACAGAAGCAGCTACTATGAAAAGGTTAAAACAAACGTTAACAGACAATAACGTATTAATAACAAGAGCAGACAAGGGAAATGTAACAGTACTCATGGATAAAGAGCAATACATCACAAAAACCAAGGAATACATAAACACCAACGCCATACAAAAACTGAAGTCAGATCCAACTACACGATTCCAGGCAAATGTGAAACGAACACTGAAAAGCATTGAACACACACTCACAGACAAACAGAAATACTACTTAACACAGAAAAACCCACAAGCACCAACACTCCGCAGTCAACCGAAAGTACATAAAGACGGAATGCCAATGAGAGCTGTTATCAACTTCAAGAAAGCCTCAACATACCGCATAGCCAAACACCTCCAAAAGTTAGTTACAAAACACTATAAAGTAGAAAACAACAGAACAGTGATAAACACAGGAAACCTAATAGAAAACATACAAAACATACAGGTACCACACACAGCATCACTGATTTCATTCGATATAGAAAATATGTATACCTCCATCCCTATCACAGAAACAATAGAAATCATAGAACAAAATCTCTCATCCCACAGCAACCTCACCACAGACGCAATAAAAGAAATAACAGATATGCTCAGACTGACAACTGAACAAAACTATTTTCAGTTTGAGAAAGAATATTATCTACAAACTGATGGACTGCCCATGGGATCCCCAGTATCAGGAACACTAGCAAACATTTTCATCAGTCACCTAGAAAATCAGATATTTGATAAGATAACCACAAATGAAAGTTTCAAAATCATATATTGGTATAGATACGTGGATGACATTATTTGTCTGGTAGATGAGCCAAGTGAAAAAATAGATGAACTCCATTCAGAAATAAACAAAGCTCATCAGAACATAAAATTCACACTTGAAAAAGAAAAAGAAAATCAAATAAATTTTCTTGACATTACAATTAAAAAAGAAAATGGTAAACATACATTTAACATCTTTAGAAAACCAACAGTCAGAGACACAATAATACATTCCACATCCAACCACCCCCACAGCCAGAAACTTGCAGCACTAAGACACATGTTACATAGATTAAACGGAATCCCACTCAGCAAGAGAAACTATGAACAAGAAACGAGTACAATCATACAAATAGCTAGGAACAACGGGTATGACACACATGTGGTACACAAGCTCAATCAAAAAATAAAACACAAATAAAAAACAAACACAACAGTTCCACAATACAAAAGGACTCACAAGCTGACAACTTACAAACACACTCAACAAACACACACAATGACAACACCACACAGAAAAGTACCAGATGGTACACCATGACCTACACACATAAACTAACACACAGAGTTGCAAACATCCTAAAGAAACAGGGCTTCAAAATAGCATATAAGCCTGGGCAAACCCTTCAATCACACCTAAGCCAGCCAGCTACCAAGAGAGACAAATTCCAACAATCAGGAATATATAAACTTGAATGTCAAAGTTGTGATGCAGTATACATAGGCATGACATGCAGGAATTTTCAAACAAGATGCAAAGAACATATCAGATGTTGGAAGTATGAAACAAACCATTCCACATTTGCAGAGCATTTAAAACACTACAACCATCATCCTACAAACATGGAACAAGAAATGAAAATAATGAGAATAATCAACCATGACAAACATCTTATACAAATGCAAGAAAACTTCCACATCCAAAAAGCCATAGCAGAAAACAAACATGTGATAAATGAACAAACACACATCAGCACAGGCTCCCTACTGCACTTAGTAAAGGAAATGATAACATAAAAAAGAAAAAAAGAAATAAAACTCTTCCCCACATCATCTGGAGACACACACACACACACTCACACAGGGGAAAAAAATATACATCACACCAAAAAACACTCACACACACACACACACACACACACACACACACACACACACACACACACATACACAAACGCACACACAAATGCATACACGAACAGACCACAGATACTTCAATAGTTACACTCATAAGTTTGGCAATAACATTCGATCTTTGGCAAAAATATTTGACAGTCGTCAACAGAAACCAAAACATTGCTTTAAAAAAAGCGTTCTGTGCATAGTGTTGTGGAATGGCGAAAAATACCGCAAATTGGCGTTCATAAGAAGAAGAACAACACTAAAAATGCAACAGGAGCGTAATATGTAGGAAATTGTCCACGCAACCTGTAAGTACAGTTAAAAACATTACTACTTAATAAGAAATACCAACCACCAGAACTGTTTATAACCTATAGGCACAATGACAAAAATGTAAATAAAATAGCTAACATATGTACATATTCCAGGCCACTGATGATGCCTTGCAGAAAATAAAGGCGAAACGCGTATGGCACTGAAATTGTGTTTTATTCAGTTGCTGTCAGACGGTCCATAAGTAAAAATTATTAATATACCGTAATTCCTTACCAACTTCGCTATTCCAACCGTTGAATATTCTGAAAAATAGTGAATAAATACATACACGTGTCAGAGTTCTAGGAAAGGAAATTACTCTATAAATGATAACAATCGTATAAACTAGATACACAAGTTTAATATTATTTAAAGCCAGCGAAAAACGCGTACACGAGCAGACACAAGTAAATCAACTCTGCAGCAGAGTGGATGGAAGGCAAGATAGAAGTGAGCCAGCACTCATAAAACAAACGAAACAGCTTTACATTTTCTTGTTTTAGCAAAGGTATTCCGTATATCTCTGAACACCTGGAAATCTCTGATTTGAAATGCAGATCGCTGGTATTCTTGATATGACATCTGCATTTTACGATATCGACTTAATCAAAATTTATGTTTACGTAATTAAAGACACAAGGTTTACATACGTACTACACTAGGCTCTACCCTCAATATGTAAATGTATATTTTCTAAAGAAACATCTCAGTTTGAGAGGTCACTTGAGTACCTTTCGCCAGTTCTACGGCATGTGCAGCACTAAAGGCGAACAGTGTGTTCTTTGAGTTAGTTAGATACATGTTCCCTAGACCAATTGATAGATCTTTTTATCGAAATGATGTGGAACGAGTCGGTTTACAGAATGTATATACATCGTTAGTTTCAAAGTATGGCAACATGCTGGCCATTTACAAGTTCCTAAATGTTACTATGACCAAAATTTCGCATTAATGAACACGTTACTCATCGGTCTTTAATTGTTTGAGCAGTTTAGTAATACATTTCACCCAGTACAAGTTTTGATCGATATCTAGATCCAACAATTTGGAACATACTATACTTTATACTGATTATTGTTCGTGTGCTTTGCCACCGATGGTAAGACGCTATTTGTTGTGCAGGACTAACAATAATGAATTTCTTCAAAATTAAAGGGGAGCACATTTTCGGAGAACCTCTTAATAATTCTTCGGAAAGAATCATGAACAATGATTTTTCTGTTATTTTCACACCAATGGCATTTATTATAGCACTAATAATGTCTGCAAAAGTACCAACTCTGCTTGAGGAATGTTAAGTGGGAGAGCGTTCGCGTATGACATAAAACTGAACCCTGTACAACTCTCTGAGTGATTCCTCCTCACTAGCTAAAGTTTCCCTCTTTCCAACGTTATTTGAAATATTCAGCATAGTTGTTCGTGTTCTGCCTGTCAAGTATGATTTATTTATATCAGTTGTCCATAAAGTCATCAAGTCCATAATTTTACTAAGAGAGTAACATGATCCAACCAGCGCCTTGGAAATTTCACAGAAAACACTAACTGTCGATATTTTGTTATTTAAAACTCATAATAATGAATAGTATTCTCAGTCGAACAGCCCTTCTGGAATTCAAACTCTCAACGTGTTAAGTAAAGTGTTTCTGCTAAAATATGAGACTGCTTTTGAGTTCATCACTTTTTTCGAATATTGTGGAAAAAGATGTTTGTAAGAAAATTGGACAATAATTCTTTCTTGTCATCTTCCTAATAAAGGAATACTTTAATCTATCTGGAAAAGTTTCCTGTGCCAGTGACACATTACATAATATATTACTAAGGAAATTGTCGGAAATTGTGAATGATGAGTCACAACATTATCTCCATTTAATTGTGACTGTTACACTTATCGGTTGTCCTGTCTCTTGTTTCAAATGGTTCAAATGGCTCTGAGCACTATGCGACTTAACTTCTGAGGTCATCAGCCGTCTAGAACTTAGAACTAATTATGTGTTGTCACCGCCAGACACCACACTTGCTAGGTGGTAGCCTTTTAAATCGGCCGCGGTCCGCTAGTATACGGCGGATCCGCGTGTCGCCACTGTCAGTAATTGCAGACCGAGCGCCACCACACGGCAGGTCTAGAGAGACGTCCTGGCACTCGCCCCAGTTGTACAGCCGACTTTGCTAGCGACGCCACGCTGACAAATACGCTCTCATTTGCCGAGACGATAGTTAGCCTAGCCTTCAGCTACATTTGCTACGACATAGCAAGGCGCCGTATTCAATTGCTAATTAATATTATGAAGCATGTATCATCAAGAGCGATGTTCTATAATTATGGATTAAAGTTAGGTATTCCAGAAGCTACGTACTTTTCTTTATAGCATTCATTACGTATCCTGTTTCAGACCTCACGCCAGCCTGCGTGAGCTTAACGCGTGCCTTTCGGCTACTTCCGAGTGGCGTGGCTGTCTTGCTACGCCACTACAAATTATACCTAACTAACCTAAGGACATCGCACACATCCATGCCCGAGACAGGATTCGAACCTGCGACCGTAGCGGTCGCTCAGCTCCCGACTGTAGCGGCTAGAACAGCGCGGCCTTTTCGGCCGGCTGTCTCTTGTTTCAAAACGTCCCTTGTTCGTCAGCTTTAATCTCATTATCTACTCATTAATTTCTGTCATGATGTGCCTATTTCTGGACATTTTAGTGGTTTCCCCAAAATATTACAGTATTTTAATGCGGAATCCGAGGAGGGACACTGATACACTCCAAGAAAAAAGGGGGAGAAAAAACGACGCACCACGAAGAAATTATCCGAATGGAAGAGAAATCTATAGATGTGATGTTCAAACGCAGACAAAGGAATGCTTACAATTTCAGAAAAAACTGGATGATTTATTCAAGAGAAAGATCTTCAGCTGCAGAAACAGAGCTAGTCAGTAACGCATTGGTCCACTTTTGACCATTAAGCAAGCAGCCATTTGGCTTGACATTGATTGACAGAGTTGCTGGACCTGTTCCTGAGGCACATCGTGACAGATTCTGTCGAACTGGCGTGTTAGATGGTCAAAATCACGAGATGGTTGGAGGGTCTTTCTCAGTTGGGAGAGATACAGCGACCTTGCTGGCAAAGGTAGGGTTTGGCAAGCACGAAGACAAGCGGTAGAAACTCTCGCCGTGTGCGTCCTGGATGTCGGACCATAAGGTGGGCAACATTCAGGTTGGTATCTCTTCACTGTACAGAGTGTCTAGGCATTGGGGCTCAATTTGAAGCGGGGCTCATCGCTGAAGAGAACTCTACTCCAGTCAATGAGATTCCGGGCCGAAGACGTGTCTGGAAAAGCCATGAAATGCAGTGGGATACCTGCCTGACTGTCACTCAGTATAAAGGCCCGAGAACCACGTACGATGATCTGAGGCGCCATTCCTTTTCATAACAGGACCTCTTTGGTTGTTATTCGCGGCACTCTTACAGCACAACGGTACGTTGACGGTGTTCTACGCCCCGTTTTGTTGCCCTTCGTGACAAGTCATCCTGGACGTTCATTTCGGCAAGTTATTGCCCGCCCGCACGCGGCTAGAGTATCTACTGTTTGTCTTCCTGCATGCCAAATACTGCCTTGGCCAGCAAGGTTGCCGGATCTCTTCGCAGTTGAGGGCGTTTGAAATTTTATGGGCAGGGCGTTCCAACCAGCTCAGGATTCTGACAGTCTAACGCGCCATTAGGACAGAATTTGGCACGATATCCCTCAGGAGGACAGTGGAGTCAACTGCGTCAAAAAACAGTGCCAAAATAAATAGTACAATACTGTAACGTCTCACAACATCTCCGCCGGTGTACCAACGATGCAAACTGCTTTTGGGACATCAAAATCCTAAATTAACAACTGTCAAGTAAAAGAGTGGGGCAACGGCCTTGCCGCAATGGATACACCGAAGTTAAGCGCTGTGGGGCGTGGTCGGCACTTGGGTGGGTGACCGTCGGGATCGCCGTGCACTGTTGCCATTTTTCGGGGAGCACTCAGCCTCGTGATGCCAACTGAGGAGCTACTCGACCAAATAGTAGCGGCTCCTGTCACAGGAAACCTCATAACGACCGGGAGAGCCGTGTGCTGACCACATGCCCCGCCTTTCCACATTCTCAGTGAGGACGAAACGGCGGTCGGATGGTCCCGATGGGCCACCTGTGGCCTGAAGACGGAGTGCTTAAGTAAAATATTGTACAGGCAGATTCTCGCACCGTAAGCACTGATCTGCATCCTATACAAGCTGTGGCGTCAATAATAATAAACAATGAGGCAGCTCCACATCAGCAGAAGGCATCACCGGACATTAATTTCCGGCCAACCACTGCCTGCCCCCTCCTCCTCCTCCTCCTCCCCCCTCCCCACAAATACCACACCAGCAGCGAACAACAAACAAAAAGTCGTTTGCTAATGTAGATTGAGACATTTTACTTATTATATTACTCTTGAAGAACCAAGTTTACCAAGATCGCTAGGAAATCTCTTTATTGATATTACCACTTTCTGCAGATTTACGGTACCATCATCAGATCTAACAGTTACTAAAACCAACATCTCAAGTAGTGGTACCACAAACATATACGATTTCATATAACCACTGTGTACACTACTGAACATTAGAACGTACCCCGTTACGTTATTAGATGTGAATGCTTTTTTCAGCACTGCAAGTCACACGTGATGTTGTGTCACATTGTAATAAAACGTGGCAGGGTACATTAGCATGTCGCAAATAAAACATCACACAATTAAAACATACAACATGTGCTGATGTCCCAGCGTGGTCACTTGTCACCACAATGGCGATTTAGCTAGTATAATGTTTTCACAAATAACCAAGCATACGTTTGTTTACATAGTGGTGTCCGATAATCGATAAATTTCGATACATGTGACACACTACAATTATGTCTTCTCTCCAGTCTCATTAAAATTATTTGTGAGATTTGAAATAACATTGTGTTTTGAGTATATACACTGTCATTTTTTTTTAAAAAATGTGAAATTTAGAGTGAAATCAACATCTACATCTACTTGGATACTCTGCAGAGGGTTCATCGAACCACCTTCAGAATAATTCTCTCTTATTCCACTCCCGAACAAAGCGCGGAAAAACGAACACCTATATCTTTCCGTGCGAGCTCTGATTTCCCTTGATTTATTATAATGATCGTTTCTCACTATGTAGGCCGGCGTCAACAAAATACAAAGTTACTGATTGACATTTCGTGAGAAAATTCCGCCTCAACGAAAAAGTCTTTGTTTTAATGGTGTCCATCCCAAATCCTTATCACGTCCATGAGACTCACTCCCCTATTTCGTGATACTACAAAAAGTGCTCCTATGCGTTGAACTTTCTCGATGTACTCCTTTAATCTTACCTGGTAAGGAGCCCAGATAGTGCAGCAGTACTCCAAAAGAGGACGGACAAGCGTAGTGCATGCAGTCTCTTTGTAGATCCATTACATTTTCTTAGCGTTCTGCCTATAAACGCAGTCTTTGGTTTGCCTTCCCCACAACATTTTCTTCGTGTGTTCTTTCCAATTTAAATTTTTCGTAATTGTAATTCCTAGCTATTTAGTTGAAAAAAAATTCAAATGGCTCTGAGCACTTTGGGACTCAACTGCTGAGGTCATAAGTCCCCTAGAACTTAGAACTACTTAAACCTAACTAACCTAAGGACAACACACACATCCATGCCCGAGGCAGGATTCGAACCTGCGACCTTAGCGGTCGCGCGGTTCCAGACTGTAGCGCCAGAACCGCTCGTCCACCAGCGGCCGGCTATTTAGTTGAATTTACGGCCTTGAGATTAGACTGATTTATCGTGTAACCGATATTTTACGGATCCAGTCATGTGGATGACCTCACACCTCTCGCTATTCTTTACTTACATTACACTGAAGCACCAAAGAAACTTGTAAAGGCATGTGTATTCAAGTACAGAGATATGTACACAGGCACAATATGGGGCTGTTGTCGGCAACGCCTGTATAAGACTAAAAATGTCTGGCGCAGATGTTAAATCGGTTACTGCTCCAACATTGCAGGTTATCAAGATTTAAGTGAGTTTCGCCGGCCGTTGTGGCCGAGCGGTTCTAGGCGCTTCAGACTGGAATCGCACGACCGCTACTGTCGCAGGTTCGAATCCTGCCTCGGGCATGGATGTGTGTGATATCCTTAGGTTAGCTAGGTTTAAGTAGTTCTAAGTTCTAGGGGACTGATGACTTCAGATGTTAAGTCCCATAGTGCACAGAACCATTTGAATTAAGTGAGTTTAAACGTAGTGTTACAGTCGGCGCACGGGCGGTGGGACACAGCATCTGCGAGGTAGCGATGAAGTGGTGATTTTCCCATACGACCATTTCACGAGTGTACTGTGAGTATAAGGAATCCGGTAAAACATCAAATATCCAACAATGCTGCCGCCGGAAAAAGATCCTGCAAGAACGGGACCGACGACGACTGAAGAGAATCGTTCAACGTGATAAAGTGCAACCTTTTCGCAAATCGCTGCAGATTTCAATGCTAGGCCATCAACAAGTGTCAGCATGCGAACCAGTCAACGAAACCTCATCGGTATGGGCTTTCGGAGCCGAAGGCACACTCGTGTACCGTTGATGACTGCACGACACAAAGCTTTACGCCTCGCCTGCGCCCGTCAACAGCGACATTGGTCTGTTGATGACTGGAAACATGTTGCAGGTCGGACGAGTCTCGTTTCAAATTGTACGTGTACGGTTGTGGAGACAAGTAGGGGAGCATAGACTGTTACTCTGCAATATTCTTCTGCCGAATTTGTTTGAGGGTTGTCACGATAAACTTGGCGTCGACCGTGGCGAGGTATGCGAGGGATATTGAGCTCGATGCCGGTGGCCACCCAAAGTGTTCGCTCGCTGTCAGTTTCTTAACAGTCAAACCGCACCTCAACACAACCTTCTTGACTTCAGCGGTTCGCAGTAGTTTCTAATATATGATGTTTTTTTTTCTGTCAAATCACGCTTCTAGGCCTACTACAGTGGTGACTTACATTATCACTATCGTGTTTCACTGAATTTGAGAAGCAAAAAATTGGAAGCCTACGTTTTTTTTACGTTGTTGTTTTACGTCCTGTTGACAATGTGGTCATTAGAGACAGCTTAGTGCTAACTTATTGTAGCTTAATCTACGAAGTGTGTTAACTGTAAGACGGCAGAGTTGTGAGGGGAGTGCGGTGAGAGGAGGAAGCAAGCATTGGCTGGCAAGGGGGGGGGGGGGGGACAAGGCACGCCTACCAGTTGCAGTGCTGGCACTACCAATTGCGCGTCATGCTTACACGAAAGGCTTGGAAGTAAAACTCGCTTTAAATGTTATTCGTAAACGAAACTGAAATCGTCATGTATATTAAAATCTATATATATAAAAATGAATGTATGTATGTTTGTCTACTATGCGCTCACAAACCATTCTTCCGATTGCAATGAAACTTTGGTAAGTTGTTCTCCAAACTCCCGAAAAGAGTAATAGAAGCAATTTTTTCTGCTCCCTTTCCCTTTCGCAGCATTCAATCACACGCAATATAATTTTGCGAGCATCGATACGTAATACTGGTTTCCTTCTAACCGTAGGCCTACCGGTAGGGGTTGTTGGCGACTCCCAAGATGGGCCAGCAACTGCCTCTTCACTCATTTTGAAAATGTTTAGCTCAACTGCACAATAAAAACACGCAGAACAGTACAGCGCAAAACGATAACGAAGCAGACGACAATGGCTACCTTGCACAACACAGTCAGCTACATAATGTTGGCAGCAGTTGCAACTGCCTACCGAAGTCTCCCGACGTTTACCGACTTCTACCGATTCAGGACTAGGGAGAGGTCTGCCATCTAAAAGTTTACACACTGTACAGACATCACTGATACCCAAGGGGGGACACGAACACAGTCTTCGCGTACGCGCGGCTCATGACAACGCCTAAAGCTGTTCCGCTACAGCGACCGAGTACCATTGGGTTTTCAGAGTCCTGTGAAATACTTATGAACTGGTGGCGAAATACATATTATCAATAAAATCATGTGGGAGGAAAGCAGGTGGGGAATGATGGCATTATAGGAATCAGAAACAGGACGTAAACAATAAAAATTCATGAACTAGCAACAGGAGCTCATGTTTTCTTTAAATACTGTTATGACAGTTTAGCAAGCTCGAGAGCAGATTCTTCCTTCTACTCCAGCAGTTTCCCTGGCTATTTGCAAACACCAGTTCGTTTCTTCAAGATTTGACTTCTGAAATAAGCAAACAGTTTAGAACAAAGCCACAGCTCTAAGTTCTAACACTGTTATGAAATTCATGCTTTTTCAGATTGCGGCAGAAGCATACGCTTAGTTCCTCAGAATAAATTATATTGATGAGGAAAACGCATCTTCCTCAGTCTTTGGCAGAGTTGTCCTCTGCACTCTGGAGAAAGAGAAATGAATGTGAGTTTTCTAGATTTCAGGATCTGTTTGAATCTGCTGACCGTAACATTTATATTCTTACTGGACAAAATAAAAAATAAAATGAGAGAATGGATTGTGAATGAATCCACAGACGTTATTTTCGTGTGCATTATTACATTTGGCTAATTAATGTTTGTTCACATTCCGCATCAAAAGTGAGAAGAAAGCCAAAATGGGGGAGAAGCGTTCATCCAGATCGAAACGTGCAATTGCAGAATACAAGGGATTGTCGTAAGGTTCTCACTATTTTCAACTAATGAGAATATTTTCAAGTATTCCTTCGGTGCTCATTGCCATCTCTTTCCAATTTGCCACTAGGAACAAAATCTTACATACGCACTGCAGGGAAAGTGCTAAAAAAGGGACACACATCGCTCATGCCTCAGCGAATATTATCATTTTATTCGCAAGTATAGTTGTTTCTTCTGTAGTTTATTCGTTAAATGGAAGTGGCTTCAAGGTCTCTTTTTGAATTGTTACATCAAACTGCGTGCCATTGTTTACATATTCAACTTCAAGTAAAACATACTAGATAGACGTAAAATAATCAGCCCCTAAAGCAGTCGGAAAGAAAGATCGGTCAAGCAACGGTGGCCGGGGGGGGGGGGGGGGGGGGGGGCAATTGCCCCTGCCTCAAGCAGTTGTGTTCGGCACCAGTGCGCATGCGCGATTGGTTGAACTTCACTGTACCCAAGCGCTGGATAGGCCGCAAAGGGCCCAATGACAGGGCTTGCTTTGCATGGCGTCCACATTCACCTGACCTAACACGCCATGCGATTTTTTCCTTTGGGGCTTCATCAAGGATCCTGTGTACGTGCCTCCCCTACCAACAGACCTCCCTGAATTAAGAAACCGGATTGAAGCAGCTGTTGCTACAATTACTGAAGACACACTCATCTACGTTTGGGAAGAACTCGGCTATAGACTTGATGTTTGCCGTGTGACAAACGGTGCTCACATTGGACATTTATAAGGTTCTTGGTAAAACTGTTTGAGTCGCTCTTTCATTTGACATATCATTTATAACTGTAAGTTTAATATAATAAATATTATAAAGCGTTAAAACAACGATATTCATTTCTAAACACCCCGTATAACAGTTCAGTGCCGTGTTAAAAAAAAAAAAAAATTGACAATACGTGTAGCTCCGATTATTCATCAGCATGGAGCCATATCAAAATTTTGTTTTTAAGTAATAATCTTCCGTACGTATAAAACTTGAAGATCAGCAGAACATCCTCGAAACGCGTTGCAATATGTTAAATTATACATGAAGCAAATAAAAGCGGCTGGTAACGGAAACTACAAATCAGTAATTATTCCACACAGTCACGGTTCCCAGACGTAACCACTATGGCTACAAGTGACTAATACTTTCTGGTGAGGTCTCTCTGAGCCGTAGTTGTGTTCGAAAAGCGCGCCAGGCGGTGTGCTTTCGCTTCGCGTCTAGTGTTTGCGGTGGCGCTTTCTGTTTGGCGCGCTGTTTGGATCGCTACCGCCCTCTAGCGGCAGGTGAGGCAAGTGTACGGTCGCGTGAAGATCGAGGAGCACGTACTGGGCGGTGACCGAGAGAGGTGCTGGCGAGAGCGGGGCCCTGCTGTTGGGGATCGTCAACTGCTCGCCACGTGCTTTGCCCGACCTCTTGGCTGTCAGGGACTAAGTCTGCCTTACCCGCATGTACGTGGCTTATGAACCTTAGAAGCCGTAGTGTAGGAGATCAGCTCTTGGGACCGTATGTCTTCTTATCGGCCATTGAAACCACTGGCAGCGGTTGGCTCTGACGAGCATTTGGAAGTGCAACGTGTTCTAGGCGCTGTGGTGGAGTGTGAGAAGTTGAGTACTGTTTTTATGTAACAGAGTTATATATATATTGTGGTCTTCAGTCCTGAGACTGGTTTGATGCAGCTCTCCGTGCTACTCTATCCTGTGCAAGCTTCTTCATCTCCCAGTACCTACTGCAACCTACATCCTTTTGAATCTGCTTAGTGTATTCGTCTCTTGGTCTCCTTCTACGATTTTTACCTTCCACGCTGCCCTCCAATACTAAATTGGTGATCCCTTGATGTCTCAGAACATGTCCTACCAACCGATCCCTTCTTCTAGTCAAGTTGTGCCA
The DNA here is from genome assembly GCF_021461385.2 of Schistocerca piceifrons. Classification (NCBI taxonomy): domain Eukaryota; kingdom Metazoa; phylum Arthropoda; class Insecta; order Orthoptera; family Acrididae; genus Schistocerca; species Schistocerca piceifrons. The sequence goes on from NC_060139.1 coordinate 107,910,010, forward strand.
CAAACTTCTCTTCTCCGCAATCCTATTCAATACCTCCTCATTAGTTATGTGATCTACCCATCTAATCTTCAGCATTATTCTGTAGCACCACATTTCGAAAGCTTCCAAACTATTTATCGTCCATGTTTCACTTCCATACATTGCCACACTCCATACAAATACTTTCAGAAATGACTTCCTGACACTTAAATCTATATTCGAAGTTAACAAATTTCTCTTCTTCAGAAACGCTTTCCATGCCATTGCCAGTCTACATTTTATATCCTCTCTACTTCGACCATCATCAGTTATTTTGCTCCCCATATAGCAAAACTCCTTTACTACTTTAAGTGTCTCATTTCCTAATCTAATTCCCTCAGCATCACCCGACTTAATTCGACTACATTACATTATCCTCGTTTTGCTTTTGTTGGTGTTCATCTTATATCCACCTTTCAACATACTATCCATTCCGTTCAACTGCTCTTCCAAGTCCTTTGCTGTCTCTGACAGAATAACAATGTCATCGGCAAACCTCAAAGTTTTTATTACTTCTCCATGGATTTTAATACCTACTCCGAATTTTTCTATTGTTTCCTTCACTGCTTGCTCAATATAAAGATTGAATAACATCGGGGATAGGCTACAGCCCAGTCTCACTCCCTTCCCAACCACTGCTTCCCTTTCATGTTCCTCGACTTTAATAACTGCCATCTGGTTTCTGTACAAATTGTAAACAGCCTTTCGCTCCCTGTATTTTACCCCTTCCACCTTTAGAATTTTAAAGAGAGTATTCCAGTCAACATTGTCAAAAGCTTTCTCTAAGTCTACAAAAGCTAGAAACGTAGGTTTGCCTTCCCTAAATCTAGCTTCTAAGATAAGTCGTAGGATCAGTATTGCCTCACGTGTTCCAATATTTCTACGGAATGCCAACTGATCTTCCCCGAGGTCGGCTTCTACTAGTTTTTCCATGCGTCTGTAAAGAATTCGCGTTAGTATTTTGCAGCTGTGACTTATTAAACTCATTGTTCAGTAATTTTCACATCTGTCAAGACCTGCTTTCTTTGGGATTGGAATTATTATATTCTTCTTGCAGTCTGAGGGTATTTCGCCTGTCTCATACATCTTGCTCACCAGATGGTAGAGTTTCGTCAGGACTGGCTCTCCCAATGCCGTCAGTAGTTCTAATGGAATGTTCTCTACTCCTGGGGCCTTGTTTCGACTCAGATCTTTCAGTGCTCTGTCAATCTTTCACGCAGTATTATATCTCCCATTTCATCTTCATCGACATCCTCTCCCATTTCCATAATATTGTCCTCAAGTACATCGCTCTTGTATAGACCCTATATCTATATATATATATATATATATATATATATATATATATATATATATATATATATATATATATAAAGGGGTTTTTCAAGTTCTAGTGAAGTGTATGAGTTTCTTCACCAGTGGTTTTGTTGGGGTCTTCGCACCACAGTTTTCGTTTGTCTGTCCGCAGGAAATTTGGTAATTGCTTCTTGGTCAGACCGTTTCATTCACACCTCGACTGGGTGATTTAGGGTCAGTGTCGCGTGTCGCTGTGGTTCGGAGTCCGTGCAGGCACCGCCCTTGCTGCATCTTCTGGTTTTGGGTAACTCGGGGAGGTGGTAGCTTCTAATGGAAGTTTTGGGGCTGATCTGCCGTGGCCCTGTAGACCACCAGTAACTATTCCGCCTATTGTGATTTGGGCCCCTTTACACGTGTCACTCCCTCACCGAGCTAAGGAAAATTTTTTTGGGAACTGCCTTTAATGTGAAGGTTTGTGTGCTGGCTTATTCACATTTATCTTTTAACAACTGACAGGTGTAATATAAGTTATTTAACTGGCGAGAGACAACTATTTTAGCTTTAGTACAAACTGGCTACTTAAAGGCGCTTTTTCTTTTTTTTTTTTCTTTTTCTTTTTTTTTTTTTTTTTTTACGGAATTGTTCTCTTATAGATATAACAAGTTTAAAATCTTATTATTGGGAAGTTGTTAACGTCATACCTTGCAATATCCTTTCCATAGAGAAAATTTACCAGCTATTTAAAAGAGTTTTTTAAATTGTTGTCTTATATACCGGGTGATCAAAATGTCAGTATAAATTTGAAAACTTAATAAACCACGGAATAATGTAGATAGAGAGGTAAAAATTGACACACATGCTTGGAATGACATGGGGTTTTATTAGAACAAAAAATGCGAAGTTCACAAAATGTCCGACAGATGGCGCTGGACAGCAAAACGTCAATGAGTGCTCATGACAATCGTGTATAAAAGGAGCTGTAATGAGAGAGAGAATCAGATGTGCCAGCAGTCGCAACATGTTGATGTTACCTGAAAAGGCGCTTTTAGTGAAGCATCAGAATGGGGAATGTGCTAGCTCAGCGTTACGATCCTATCGTCATAGGAAGGGGATTCGAAAGGGTAAAGGTCCGTTGACAAATGCAGCTGTGGCGAGAATGATTTTGAAGTTCGAAGCCACGGGTTGTTTAGACGATAGACTCCGTAGTGGCCGACCGAGCACAAGGCGTAATGCTGCTGAGACAGTTCAGGAAGAAATGGAGACTGTAGCGGGTTCGTCTATGCACGGGGAAGTCAGCGCTCGTGCAGTCGCACGTCGCACTGGAATTCCATACACTACTCTTTGGTTGACACTGATGCGTACCCTTCGATGCTATCCGTGCAAAATCCATCGGCATCATGAACTGTTACCTGGCGATTTAGTGAAGCGGAGGGCATTTGCAGTGTGGGCGTTTTAAAAGATGGCGGAAGATGACGATTGGTTGAGTAATGTGTTGTGGACCGACGAAGCTCATTTCACGCTCCGAGGGTCTGTCAACGCCCACAACTGCAGAATTTGGGCTACCAAAAATCCTAGAACTGTCGTGGAAACTCCATTGCACGACGAGAAAGTCACGGTATGGATTGGATTTACCACATCTACCGTTATCGGGCCTTTTTTCTTCGAGGAAATGCGTGGATCTGGTTTTGTAACTGCTACCGTGACGGGTGAGAGGTACACCGGTATGTTGCAGAATCGCATCATCCCCAGCCTGACTGATAAACACCTGCTGGAACGTACGATGTTTATGCAGGATGGCGCTCCACCCCATATTGGTAGACGCGTGAAAGACCTCTTGCGCGCGTCGTTTGGTGATGATCGAGTGCTCAGCCGCCACTTTCGTCATGCTTGGCCTCCCAGGTCCCCAGATTTCAGTACGTGCGATTATTGGCTTTGGGGTTACCTGAAGTCGCAAATGTATCGTGATCGACCGACATCTCTAGGGATGCTGAAAGACAACATCCGACGCCAATGCCTCACCATAACTCCGGACATGCTTTACAGTGCTGTTCACAACATTATTCCTCGACTACAGCTGTTGTTGAGGAATGATGGTGGACATATTGAGCATTTCCTGTGAAGAACATCATCTTTGCTTTGTCTTACTTTGTTATATTAATTATTGCTATTCTGATCAGATGAAGCGCCATCTGTTGGACATTTTTTGAATCTTTGTATTTTTTTAGTTCTAATAAAACCCCATGTCATTCCAAGCATGTGTGTCAATTTGTACCTCTCTATCTACATTATTCCGTAATTTATTCAGTTTTCAAATTTATACTGACTTTTTGATCACCCCATATATATATGTCAAGCTAAAATCTTACTATTGGGAAGTTGGTAACGTCATACCTGGCAATCTCCTTTTCATAAAGAAAATTTGGCAGCTATTCGAAATTGTTTTTTAATTTTTTTTTAATTGCCAGAGTTAAAAATTTATTATTGAGGAAGCCTTTCAAAATAAAAAGATAACCTTAGCAGTGTGTTATTTCACCAGCGCCTCCTGGCCCCTACTTCCACAATAACGGTTGTAATAACATGTATATTGTATTGTACTGTATTGTACGTTAACCGGGGACCTAGAAACGACAGAGAGGCTCCGTCCCCGCCGCAGCCGCAGTGGTCCACAACCCCACGACGACTACCGCAGTCCACTTCACCCCTCCGCTGCCCCACACTGAACCCAGGGTTATTGTGCGGTTCGGCCCCCGGTGGACCCCTCAGGGAACGTCTCACACCAGACGAGTGTAACCCCTATGTTTGCGTGGTAAAGTAATGGTGGTGCATGCGTACCTGGAGAACTTGTTTGCGCAGCAATCGCCGACATAGTGCAACTGTGGCGGAATAAGGGGAACCAGCCCGCATTCGCCGAGGCAGATGGAAAACCGCCTAAAAACCATCCACAGACTGGCCGGTTCGCCGGACCTCGACACAAATCCGGCGGGCGGATTCGTACCGGGGACCAGGCGCTCCTTCCCGCCCGGAAAGCCCTGCTTTAGACCGCACGGACAACCGGGCGGGCGAATAACACGTGTACAGTGGAAACTCGATTAACCGTCATGTTCGGGACCGTGGTCGTGACGGTTGAGCGAATAGACGGATAACAGAAACACTGTATTCCTCCAAAACATAACCTCAATCGATCATTTTATGTATAGACACATATCACTCTCACAGTAATATAATAATATTTCGGAGCGAAAACAAATTAAACACGATTGTAATAGCAAATAAAACTATTTATTACATGATAAAAACATCCGTACAGTAGCTACAAAAGTTGCAAAATACGTAATGTACAGTACTGTACTGTACTATAAACTTACAGGTGAAATAGTTTATCTAGCTTGGAAATAGTCAGTCAATTTCTTGTGCCTTTTTAATGTTCGAGCTTTCACCGCAGCAATATTTCGTATTTTTCGGAGCAGTAGAGCCTGCGTTTCATTAGCCTCTTCTTGACTTTCAAACCATTCTATACACTTGGACAGCATTGTTTCGGTCTCTGAATGGCCAATAGTTTGTTTTTCTTCATGGTTTGAACACTTGTCTTCATCAGCCCCTTCTTCTTCTTCTTTGGTGGCACTTACACTGGCAACAATTTCGTCATCACTCAAAATCTAAAAACCCCCATCGACTTTGTGACACTCTAACCACTCTGGTACTTCTTCTGTCGTCAAATTTGCGCTGATTTGTAAATTATTGCACAAATTGACCATCTCGTCAACTGTCACACACTCAGGTTCCTCCGATTCTTCACCTCTAGGTTGAGGCCAAAGTTTGTTCCAGCCATTCTTGAGATTTGACACTGACAAATCATTCCATGCACTGGCAACATTGAAAATGGCATCTTTAATACTGTAAGACCTCCAAAACTGTTTTACAGATGTTGATTCATCAGATGAGAGCAAACTTTCGATAAATATTTTTCTGTAATGACGTTTCATGTTTTCGATGATTCCCTGATCCATGGGCTGTATAAGTGAAGTTGTGTTTTCTGGAAGGAAGACACATGTTATGTTGCCGTCATCACTTTTCATTTCACAAGTAGGGTGCGTTGGGGCATTGTCTAATAGCAATAGCGCTTTCTGTGACAACTTTTTTTCAGCCAAATGTGCTCTAACTTGAGGTACAAACTGTTTGTGAAACCAGTCAGAAAAAATTGATTGACCCATCCAAGCACTCTTCTGGGCGTAGTATTGTGCAGGGAGAGCATTCAAATTCTTGAATGCACGAGGTTTTCTTGATTTCCCAATCACAAGTAGGGGTAGCCTATGATTGCCGGTCACATTTGCGCAAATCCATAGCAGTGATGCGATCTTTTTGTACTTTGAAACCTGGAGCAGCTTTTTCAGAGAGTGATGCTAATGTCTTTTGTGGTAAAGCCTTCCAATGAAGCCCAGTTTCATCACAATTGTAAACTTGCTCCCTAACAAGATTCAAATCAGCCATTTTTTCTTTAAATTGTTCCCGGAACTCAGCAATTACAGAGCTATCCGCGCTGAGTTTTTCTCCACTGACATCAAGTTGGCGAATGCCATGACGAAATTTAAATTTGTCGAGCCATCCGATACTTGCTTTAAAAGACGAGTCACCATCAAGTTGGTTGTTCATTTCAACAGCCATGGCCATTATTATAGGCCCTGAAAGTGGAATCTTCTGACTTCTTGCTTGTATAAACCATCGGTACATTGCAGTGTCCAATTCATCATTTTTGCAGGTTTCATTGTCTTTCTTGTTCGCACATCTCCATCCATGCTCTGCATTGTTGACATGTCGTTCTATTTGATCAGTATCACGTTTTATATCGTTAACTGTTGTTCTCCCAATACCATAAATCAGCGCTACATTTGTCGCAGTTTCGCCCTTTCTTAAGCGTTTTATAATTTCAAGTTTTAAGTCCTAAAACAACACGTTTACATTTACATTTTATCAAGTCACTGTATCACACACACCTGCACTAAATACGGTAGTGTAAAATATTAGTCAATAAAGCTTATTCAAGTGGAAAACACGTAACACGGCACAGTCCGCTACATACACTGCGAGTCTTCTCGCCACAACTGGAAACCGATCCAGTGGTGATTGTTGACTCACAAGTGAGACAAAGACAAGAAAAGGGGGAGATGTGTTCGCACGTCACCTGAAGGTCATATTTTATGTACCATTCTACGGCGGGCGGATACATTCACTTCCCACTAAAATAAAGTAAATAAACAACTGCACCTTAGAGCATTCCGTTATTACAGTATTATTATGCTGTTACAGCAGTGACGGTTAACAGAAACTGGCGGTTTAAAGAGTGACGGTTAACCGAGTTTTTACTGTGCTTGAGTTGTTGTTTGTGAACCGCCCTAATGGACGGTTCACTCCCTTTATCCTGGCGTCCCTGCACTGACGCACGCCTTCCGCGACCGTTTGTTGCGCAGGCGCAGCTGTACGAGGAGTTCGTGCGCCAGCGCGGGCCCGGCTGGCGGCGCCCACGTCGGCCGTGGGTGCGGCGCTGCCTGACCTCTGGCGTGCTGGAGGTGCGCGCCCGCCGCCTGCTGCTGCTGCGCCTCGGCCGCTGGCGGCCCGCAGCCTGGCAGGCGGAGGAGCTGCTGCAGGCGGCCGGCCTGTGCGGCGAGGTGGCCGCGTTGGAGCCCGCGGCGCAGCTGTCGGGCGTGCAGGCCGTCTTCGACCTGCGCGGGCTGGGCCTCGAGCAGCTGCGCGCGCTCTCGCCCGGCTTCGCGCGCACTATGGTCCACTATCTCGGGGTGAGTGCTCAGCTGCGCCGAGGTCGGCGACCTTCAGTACTCTTCCACCCTCTTGTTTCACTCACTTCTTTCACTCTTCGTGAATACTATACTTTGAAACTTCCTGGCAGTTCGAGTCTCGGTCCGGCACACAGTTTTAATCTGCCAGGAAGTTTCATATCAGCGCACACTCCGCTGCAGAGTGAAAATCTCATTCTGAAAACATCCCCCAGGCTGTGGCAAAGCCATGTCTCCGCAATATCCTTTCTTTCAGGTGTGCTAGTCCTGCTTGATTCGCAGGAGAGCTTCTGTAAAGTTTGGGAGGTAGGAGACGAGGTACTGGCAGAAGGAAAGCTGTGAGGACGGGGCGTGAGTCGTGCTTGGGTAGCTCAGTTGGTAGAGCACTTGCCCGCGAAAGGCACAGGTCCCGAGTTCGAGTCTCGGTCCGGCACACAGTTTTAATCTGCCAGGAAGTTTCATATCAGCGCACACTCCGCTGCAGAGTGAAAATCTCATTCTGAATACTATACTTTGTTCATCGTAGGTTTGCCCGCAGCTCACGGTCCAGTGGAGCATTTCTCAACCGCCGTGTAGCGACACACTGGTGCGTGCCGCCAATAATGTCAGGGGTGCCGCGAGATCTCTACTAATCTTCTGCTGATAAAATGTCCACAACATAGAAATCGCCAAATCGTTTCTTGCAACAACCACTTTATAAAATTTGTATCTCACATTCATTCTACACTGAAACGCCAAAGAAACTGGCATTGCCATGCGTATTCAAACACAGAGGTACGTATGTAAACAGGCAGAATACGGCGCTGCGGTCGGCAACACCTATATAAGACAACAAGTGTCCTGCGAAGTTGTTAGATCGGTTACTGCTCCTACAATGGCAGTTTATCAATATTTAAGTGAGTTTGAACATGGTGTTATAGTCAGCTTACGCGAAAGAACTTGCCCCCCTTCTAACAGCCGTGTACCACGAGTCTCTAGAGGAACGGAAGGTTCCAAATGATTGGAAAAGAGCACAGGTAGTTCCACTTTTCAAGAAGGGTCGTCGAGCAGATGCGCAAAACTATAGGCCTATATCTCTGACATCGATCTATTGTAGAATTTTAGAACATGGTTTTTGCTCGCGTATCATGCCATTTCTGGAAACCCAGAATCTACTGTGTAGGAATCAACATGGATACCGGAAACAGCAATCGTGTGAGACCCAACTCGCTTTATTTGTTCATGAGACCCAAAAAATATTAGATACAGGCTCCCAGGTAGATGCCATTTTCCTTGACTTCCGGGAGGGGTTCGATACAGTTCCGCACTGTCGCCTGATAAACCGAGTAAGAGCCTACGGAATATCAGACCAGCTGTGTGGCTGGATTAAAGAGTTTTTAGCAAACAGAACACAGCATGTTGTTCTCAATGGAGAGATGTCTACAGACGTTAAAGTAACATCTGGCGTGCCACTGGGGAGTGTTATGGGACCATTGCTTTTCACAATATATGTAAATGACCTAGTACATAGTGTCGGAAGTTCCACGCGGCTTTTCGCGGATGATGCTGTAGTACACAGAGATGTTGCAGCATTAGAAAATTGCAGCGAAATGCAGGAAGATCTGCAGCGGATAGGCACTTGGTGCAGGGAGTGGCAACTGACCCTTAACATAGACAAATGTAATGTATTGCGAATACATAGAAAGAAGGATCCTTTATTGCATGATTATATGATATCGGAACAAACACTGGTAGCAGTTACTCCTGTAAAATATCTGGGAGTATGCGTACGGAACGATTTGAAGTGGAATGATCATACAAAATTAATTCTTGGTAAGGCGGGTGACAGGTTGAGATTCATTGGGAGAGTCCTTACAAAATGTAGTCCATCAACAAAGGAGGTGGCTTACAAAACACTCGCTCGACCTATACTTGAGTATCGCTTATCAGTGTAGGATCCGTCCCAGGTCGGGTTGACAGAGGAGATAGAGACGATCCAAAGAAGAGCGACGCGTTTCGTTACAGGGTTATTTGGTAAGCGTGATAGCGTTATGGAGATGTTTAGCAAACTCAAGTGGCAGATTCTGTAAGAGAGGCGCTCTGCAACGCGGTGTAGCTTGCTGCCCAGGTTTCGAGAGGGTGCGTTTCTGGATGAGGTATCGAATATATTGCTCCCCCTACTTATACCTCCCGAGGAGATCTCGAATGTAAAATTAGAGAGATTCGAACGCGCACGGGGGTTTCCGGCAGTCGTTCTTCCCGCGAACCATACGTGACTGGAACAGGAAAGAGAGCTAATGACAGTGGCACGTAAAGTGCCCTCCGCCACACACCGTTGGGTGGCTTTCGGAGTATAAATGTAGATGTAGAACGCTACGAGGTAGCGATGAAGTGGGGGTGACAGAACTTCAACCCTTCCGCAAATTGCTGCACATTGCAATGCAGGGCTCTCAATAAGTGTCAGTGTGTGAACCATTCACAACGATACATCATCCATATGGGCTTTCGGAGCTGAAGGCCAACTCGTGTACCTTTGATGACTGCGCAACACAAAGCTTTACGCCTCACCTGGGCCCGTCAACACTGACATTGGACTGCTGATGACGGGAAACATGTTGTCTGGAAATTTGTGGTCAGTTCCTAAGGGGCCAAACTGCTGAGATCATTAGGCTCTACACGTTGCCTGCCCCGACGAGTCTACTTTCAAATTGTGTCGAGCGGATGGACGTGTACAGGTATGGAGACAACCTCATGAATCCATCGACCCTGCATGTTAGCAAGGAGCTGTTCAAGCTGACGGAGGCTCTGTAATGATGTGGGGCATGTGCAGTGATATGGGACCCCTGATACGTCCAGATACGACTCTGACACGTGACACGTACGTAAGTAACCTGTCTGATCACCTGCATCCATTCATGTCCATTGTGCGTTCCGATCGACTTGGGCAATTCCAGAAGGATAATGCGACACCCCACACGTCCAGAAATGCTACAGAGTGCCTCCGGGAACACTGTTCCGAGTTTAAACACTTCCGCTGGCCACCAAACTCCCCAGACATGAACTTTATTGAGCATATCTGAGATGCCTTGCAACGCGCTGTTCAGAAGAGATCTCCACCCCCTCATGCTCTTACGGATTTCTCGACAGCCCTTCGGGATTCATGGTGTCAGTACCCTCCAGCACTACTTCAGAGATTACTCGAGTCCATGCCACGTCGTGTTGTGGCACTTTGCGAGCTCGCGGGGACCCTACATGATAGTGGGCAGGTGTGCCAGTTTCTTTGGCTCTTCAGCGTTTTATATAAAAAAAAAAAATATATGTACGCTGACGGAAAGAAAATCACAACACCAAAAAGGGTCAATGTGACATAAACGAAAGTCGGAAGGGGTGTTTCTGCATCTGAAAGATGATGTTTATTCGAACTTCGGGCCAGTCGCCTAAGAGTGGCACTAATAGCGCAACAATGATGCTGCAAATCAGGTTTGCTTTAAATACAAGCTGTAACGGTCTTGAGAAAAAACAACTGGGGTCACACGCACCCAAGTCAAAACTATAGGACATGAAGACAGAGAGGAGTTAGCAAAGGGCTATGCCTCAATCCCAACTGACGTAAGAGAAGACAGCTAAAAACAGGGACGTGGAGAAAGGGCTGCAAAAGACACCATAGAGAAACGGAGATCGAGAACTAAAAATTAAATGGCGTACGCCATACTGTTGCGATGGATAAAAAGTAGAACGCCGTCGACAGCCCGCGCGTCATTTGCTACAACGGCCGATAACTCTGACGGCAAACCCAAGCAGGAAAGTAAACGGTTAAAATATGGGCATTCTGTGAGGAAGTGGCAGACAGTTAAGGCTTGGGCGCAATGTGTACAAAGTAGTGGGGGAGCGCCATTTAACAAATGACCATGGCTGAAGAGACAGTGCCCAATAAGCAACCTAGTTAAAATAATCTCTTTCCAGCGGGAGGGCCGAGAGGAGGTCGTCCAAGCCGCTGAGAGAGGCTTAATAATCTGGAGCTTATTCCCATGAAGGGAGGACCAATGGCGATGCCAATGGAACACAACCTGCTGACAGGCGGCAACGCAGAGATCTCTGGAGGGAATAGAGGAACTAGTGGGCTGTGGTACGAGGACTGCAGCCTTGGCAGCAGCGTCAGCAGCCTAGCTTCCCGCCAGACCGACATGACCAGGAACCCACAGAAACATCACACTGGCTCCACCATGAATGAGCAAGTGACAGTTTCCTTGGACCCGTTGCACTATGGGATGGGCGGAGTACAGCGCACATAGACTTTGAATGGCACTGAGAGAGTCTGAGCAGAGGACACAATTGAAAAGTCTGTGTCGCTGGTTGTACTCCGTGGCCAGATACAGGGCGAAGAGCTCGGCTGTAAATACTGAGCAGTGTGCCAGAAGCCGATATCGAAAAACGTTGGCGCCAATAACGAAGGCACAATCGGCACCACGGTCAGTCTGAGAGCCATCGGTGTACACAAAGGTACAATCGCGAAGTTCCGTGCAAAGGTCATGAAACTGAAGTCGACAGAGCGAGGCTGGTGTAGTGTCCTTAGGAAGCGAATGAAGCCCAAGGTGAACATGGGCCGCTGCACGAAGCCAAGGTGGTGAAGACTCTACACCCACCGGGACAGTTGCAGGCAGCGTGAAGTTAAACCGCTGGAGCAAGTGCCGAAAGTGGACCCCAGGAGATAACAGAGAAGAGGGACACGCCCCATACTAGCGATCAAAGGAATCATCGAAGAAGGAGACATAAGATTGGTGGCCACACATGGCAGACGAACGGTATGCATACCTGCTGAGGAGAAAGTCATGGCGGTTGGACAGTGGTAGTTCAGCAGCTTCTGCATACAGACTCTCAACCGGGCTAGTGTAAAAGACGCCAGTGGCCAAACGGATGCCACGATGGTGGATAATGTAGAGACAGCGTAAGAGGGACGGACGTGCAGAAATATAAACACAGTAGCCATAGTCTAGTTTCGAACGGACAAGGGACTAGTACAAACGGTGGAGGGTCGTTTTATCTGCACCCCAGGAAGTAACATTGAGGACATGTAGAAAATTGAGGGAGTAGAACATTAAGGAACCACGTAAAGTGGGCTGCCAGGTAAGGCACATGGGAGGACCAAGAGAGTTTCCTATCGAGCATGAGCCCCAGAATTTCGTAGTTTCAACGAACGGAAGAGCAACAGGCCCAAGATGTAAAGATCGGGGGAGAGACCAAATGCACCGCCAGAGATTCATACAGACGGTTTTGTCAGTGAAAAAACAAAAGCTTTTATCGATGCTCCAGGAGTAAAGACGATCAAAACATCGCTGTAGACGCCGTTCAGTGAGACAGGTCCGTGGAGAATCGTCAATTTGGGAGACAGGCCAGTATAGGGTTAATGGCGATAGCAAAGAGGACGACGCTCAGAGCGGAACCCTGAGACACACCGGTTTCCTGGCTAAAGGGTGTCTCACAAGGCAGAGTCCACATGCACCTTGAAAACTCGGCCGTTTAAAAGTTCCTGAAGGAAACGGGGCAGGCGGCCACAGAAGCCCCACGTGTTAAAAGTATGGAGGATACCAGTTCTCCTGCAGGTGTCGTAGACCTTCTCCAAACCGAAAAACACGGCCACAGTCTAGGATTTCCACAGAAAACGATTCATGACATGGGTGGACAAAGAAACTAGATGGTCAACTGCAGAATGGGGCGCTCGAAATCCACACTGTGCAGTCGTTAGTAAATTGCGAGACTCGAGCCACCATGCCAGCCGGCCGTGAATCATACATACATTCCATCACCTTGAAAACAGAGCTGGTGAAAGAGATGGCGAGGTAGCTAGGAGGAAGGTTTTTGTCCTTACTGGGCTTAGTTATACGTATGACGGTGGCTTCACGCCAACGTCCAGGAAACGTGCCCTCTGTCCAGATGTGGGTGCATGTATTAAGCAGAAAGTGCTTGCCCACAAGAGAAAGGTGCTGCAACATCTGAATGTGGACAGTGTCTGGCCCTGGGGTGGAAGATCGGGATGAACTGAGAGCATGGTCTAGCCCCCTCATAGTAGAGGCGGCATTGTAACACTCATGATTCTGAGCAGAGAAGGGTATCGCCTGAGCTTCCTCCGCTCGTTTCCGATGGAGTGAGGCAGGGTGATAGTAGAAAGAGCTCGAAATTTCCGCAAAATGGCGGCCCAAGGTGTTGGAGATGGCAATAGGGTCCACGATGACAATGTCTGCTACTGCCAGGCCGGAAATTGGCGAACGGATCTTGGTCCCAGAGAGTCGTCGGAGGATGGCCCACACAACAGAGGAAGGGGTGGAACTGTTAAAAGAACTAGTGAATGAAATCCAGCTAGCTGATTTGCTGTCCCGAAGAACGCAGCGTCACTTTGCACTCATATGTTTTTAATGGAGGCAGTTTGCCATCGTAGGATGATGGTTAAAAATGCGGAAGGCACGTCTCCACGCGCAAATTGCGTCGCGGCTTGCCTCAGTCCACCATGGGATTGGGACACGGCGTGGTAAAGTGGAAATGCGAGGAATGGAATGTTCTGCAGGAGTAAGAATAACGTTTGTGAGATAGTTCGCCTGGTAATCACTTCCAGGGAAATCTTGTTCTTCGAAGGTCGCCAGGGAGGAGTAAAGCTGCCAGTCAGCCTTAGTAAGCTGCCATTTGGGTATGTACGCAGCTGGGGTTGGAGTCAGCAAATGGATAGCACATGGGAAATGGTCGCTCGAGCATGTGTCAGAAAGAATTGACCACTCAAGACGATGAGCAAACTGGGCAGTGCAGAAAGATAGGTCCAAATGGGGATAGGTGTGCAAGGAGTCAGAAAGGAATGTGGGAGCTCCAGTGTTAAGGCAGTGTCAAGATCAGCCAAGAGGGCTCCTCTCTAACAGGTCCTGGGAGAACCCCAAAGGGGATGATGTGCATTAAAGTCACCGAGTAGCAGAAATGGGGGAGGTAGCTGCCAATAAGCTGAAGGAAGTCTGTCCTGGTGACACTGAACGATGGAAGAACATAAATGGTACAGAGGGAAAAAGTCAGGTGAGGAAGGAAAAGGCGAACTGCAACACCTTGAAGATGGGTAGTCAGGGAGATGGGTTGGCTACGAACGTAATCCCTTATGAGCAGCATGACGTCCCCATGAGACAGAATGTCGACCTCAGGAGGAAGATCAAAACAAACTGGGAAGAAATGTGAAAGCTCAAAGAAGTCATGAGGATGCAATTTTGTTTCCTGAAGGCAGAGTACAAGGGGATGTGGCAATGCTAAAAGCAGCCATAAATCCTATATGTGGGATCAAAGACCATGAACATTCCATTGGAGGAGAGTCATGATGATGAAGAAATGAAGTGGTATCACCTTGGCGGCTGCCGAGCGATAGCGTGCAAAGAACTGCTCCTACAGGGCACAGAAGCAGGAGGATCGTGCTCCTTGATCTCCACAGAAGCATCAGCTTGCTTGTGCTGTTGGTCTGTGGAGTCCAGCGCAGAAAAAGGGTCGGTGGTGCACACCAGCGACACGGGGACTGGTCAGGCTAAGGTATCACATGGCAACATCATCAAAGAGGATCTTTGATTCAGTGAAGGAGAAGATCGTTTGCCTTTGTTGGACTTCTTTGAGCCTTTCCAGTTAGCAGAGGAGGGCTCAGATGCTGGTTGGCTGGAGGGATATAAGAAGTCTTGACGGGAGCATTCCTTCTGTCCATTCTGGCCTACTGGTTGTGTAGCTGGTGGCTTCACCCTCTGAGGCGAGAGTTTGATGGCTTGTTGCACAGCTGTACGAGGGGATCGCGATGCTACCTTGACACTGGGAGATTTCACAACCTCAGATCTGAATTTGAGGTCGCATGTCTGCATGGCCATGTCCTTCATGGAGCGAGAGGTAGCAAGAACAGAATTATAAGTGCCAGGCGGGAGAACACAGGTTTGTGACAATCCAATAGCTTGCGAGCGGCTGGGTAAGGCACTTTTTCCTTTACCTGGATCTCCTGGACAGCCCTCTCATCAAGATACATGGGACAATCCCGAGAGGAGGCAGCATGGCCGCCACTGCAATTGATACAGTGGGGAGAAGGAGGTGGATAATTGACCTCGTGTGCCACGGTATACATATTTGGCTGGGTGTCAACAAGACATTCTAGCGTGGTTGAAATGATGGCACCGGTAGCAGTGCATCGGGTTTGGAAGACTGTGATAATTTCATAGCCTGCTTTAATCTTGGACAGAAGCACCACTCCATCAAAGGTGAGAAAAAGGCTGCAGGTGGGCACTAAGGTGGATTCTACGTTTTTCATCACCTGATGAATGGCAATGACACCCTGATCAGAAAGGTATGATTAGATTTCGGCCTTGGTCAGAATGGCAAGCAGTCTAGTATACATAGCACCACAGCAAGAATTCAGAATTCTGTGGGCCTTGACATGAATGGGACGGCCATGGAGAAGCGAGGTGGCAAGCAGTTGTTGTGCCTGTGAATCAGAAGTAGTCTTCAAAAGCAAAGTGCCATTCCATAAACGAGAGCAGGATTTCACAGGGCCAGCAATTGCATCATCACCTTTCTGAATAATAAATGAATTTACTGTTGCGAAGGACTGACCACCTTCAGAATGTGAAACAATGACAAACTGTGGTGAAGCTGGAAGTGTCTTTGAATCATTAGCCTCATTCCATTTACGTTTCGTAGATGTTGGAATATTTCTTCCATTGAAATGATGTCAGCTGACTTAGCACTGGCACACAGAGAAAACATAACCCTCACTTATCGCCAAGTTTATTACACCATGAAAAAACATGCTTTATGGAACACAGTACTTTATAGAGTAACACATAATATTCTGATAGCACTGCGTAGCACTGAGCACATTGACTGGACAACAGTAATACAACAGAAAGAGTAAACCAAGCACTCATTTGTGATTGCTTAAATAATACTGTTCTTTGGCAGCTCACCAGAGCACACCGGCAGGCTGACCCAGGCAGCCTCTATAAGCAGGGCTGTGAACTGTATGGACACACTCTCTGAAATCACATGCATCATGAGTGAATGTACATTGCCTTACTCTTACGCTATTTAGACTGGGAAAACTATCCAAACAAATGATTCAGTGTGCTGATGCTTACACTGAATCATATAAGGATATGATCAAATACAAATTATTCATTTATTTTTATTAGCTCACGAATATTGTTGTTACCAAGATTGTCAATATAATATCAAAAGTACACCAGAAGGTCACTCTTTTGTATCACTGTGCAATAATTTACTCTTCCAAATTTTAATTTATAAGAACATTTTACTATGTATTGCTAAAGTTACAGATTTCATATGCTCATATTTATGGTAATTATGCTATTTGTGAACCAGGACTTAAAATCTGCCATTACTATGGCAATCTTTTGCTCCTCTACCAACTACTATTACTCTTTTGCTGTCCCAGAATTTAAATACACTTTATGATGATGATGATGATGATGATGTTTCCTTTGCTTGTCTATCCAATCTGTGGCCACACACTGTGCTATCTCTTCCTTTGTATTTCCATACTGGTTAGTGTGTAGCTGTAAAATATTGTCATAAATACACTGTTGTAGCAGCACTGTGAACTTCTGGTCATACGTTTACATTAAAATTCCAACACAGAGTTGTCAGGATTGCATAATATAATCAGTAGAAAACCACTTTGCTTGTTTTCTATACTGTGTGGTATTGAGCGTAGAGGATAGAGGATGAAAAGATTCAATATTTGACTGCTGAAAGAATGTCTTTCCTTTCTTTCTTTATTTTTGACAGATAATAGATCACTAAATGGGGTCATTCTACTGAGTATCTTATTATTAATAATATATTAACACTAAAATAACACTGGTACAGCAAAATTTTTCATTTACAGAATTGCTTTCCTATACGAATAAACGGAGTCCATGTTGTAAATGAACCAGCAATTTTTGGTCTGGTATTTTCACTATTCAAGAGCTTCCTTAATGAACGTATGCAGAAAAGGGTAAGTTTCCAAATACTATTACACAGTTTTTATAATGTATTAAAATTTAATTTACATATAAGTTAATAGGATGCATTCACATTTTATTAATGCACTTTGCTTCCTCCTTTTTGATACTCCCATATGTCAGATGTCTTGTAGGCTCCTAATAAACACACAGTTGGGTGTCTATAGCTTTAAAAATAAACTCCAGACCAACAATATTATTACTTAAGATAAAAGGCGCAAAAGACACACTTAAAAGAAGCTTATAATTAGGCAAGCCTTTGGAACCAGTGACTCCTTCTTCAGACAGAAGGGTTGAAGGGGTAGGAAGAGTGGTGAAGCAAAGGGACTGGAGAGGTCTAGGAAAAGGTGCAGATTTCAGGAAAGTCACCCAGAACTGCAGCTCAGGAGAGACTTACCAAATGGGATGCGAAGGAAAGACTGATCATTGGGGACCGCACTGGAAGAGATCTGAAAACCTGAGAGTTTGAAGGTGGAAGACAGGGTTATATGCAAGACAGAGACTACTGCTTAAACATTATGCATGAGTTAATAATAATGAAAAGCTGAGTGCATTGTACATAACACAGGTGGGAGGGAACAGAAAATAGGCAGGTAAGAAAATGAAAGATGTAGAAAACTGTGAAGGAATTAATGTAAATTAAGGCAAGGTGGGTGGAAAGAACCAAGGATGTGTTGCAGCACTAGTTCTTACTTGTGGCCCTGCAGCAGGGTATTTCGTGTTGCCAGTATACACCCACTGCCTATGCCCATTCATTCTAACTGTAATTTGGTGGTAGTCATGCCAATATAAAAGGCTGAGCAGTGTTTACATAACAGCTGGTATACAACATGTGTCATTTCACAGGTGGCTGTCCCTTAGAAATTATATGTTTTGTCAGCTACAGGGCTGGTATAGGTGGTGGTAGGAGTGTGCATTGGGCAATTCTTGCAGCAGGGATGATCACAGGAATAGGAGCCATACTTTAGGGAGATGGGTGTAGGAACAGCATAGGGTCTGAGAAGAATATTGCGGAGATGGTGAGGCTAACCTGTTAAAATTCCTGGAATCTCTGAGCACCTTCTCCCAAATAAATTTCACATGGTCCTATTCTGAATCCAGTACCTCTTTTCTTGATGTTGGTCTCATCCTTACCAAAGGCCAGCTACACACTTCTGTTCACATTAAACCTACTAACAAACAACAGTACTTAATTTTTTATAGTTGCCATCCTTTGCATGTCAAATGTTCCCTCCAGTACAGCCCAGCATTTGAGGCAAACATATTTGTTCAGATGCAGACTCTTTACAACAGTACACCACCATTCTCACCTCAGCCTTTACCGAACATAGTTATACCACCAGCCTACTTAAAAAGCAGATTTGCCGGGCCATCACATCCAGTCCTGGTACTGCTGATCCCCCCCCCCCCAAAAAAACTTCAAAGTGCACCATTGGTCACTACTCAGTCATGTCTGTCACCACCATTATTTTACTTACCTTTCTCATTTAATTAACAAGTGGAATGCATTCTCAAAAAATATCCCTGCTGCAGAGACAGGCTCCCTTTCTTATTTCATTATTGTTTCATTATATAATAAATAAACACCTGCTCTGCTTATTTAATGCCCAATTTACTCTACTGAAAAACACTCCAAAGTAACAGATCCTTATGCTAAGGCAAATTTAACTTTCATTACTGACCAGACAAAATTATCACTCAGAAAAACCTATCTTGTACTTGCCTGAGGTTGGTGAGATGTTGGGTATTTTAAGGATTAAGGATTGATATTAGGACTTGGAAATTTTGGGATTTTTGTCATCGACTTAATCGTCGAAGATTATTATAGCGCGTTTGCGCGTATCACAGGACACGTCATGCTGGCCTAAGCAGTGGATGAGGTTATTTCTAGATCTGGAAGAGTTCTCATAGAAAGTCCTTGCCAGATCTTGGAATCTTTCTTTGAGGAGGGGGATTTTGGCAGCGGCGTGCAGATTGTTGGTGGGGAATCCCATGGGTAGATGCAGTGCCCTCCTGAGGGCGCGGTTTTGCAGCCTCTGGAGTTTGTCCAGATGCTGCTTTGCTGTGTATCCCCAGACAGGGCACACATACTCCATTGCTGGCCATATAAGGGCTTGATTGACATTTATTCATACAGAGCAGGGAAGGGAGCTGGTTGTGTTGAGGACTGGGTATAGGATGGACATTCTGGCACAGACCTTCCTGTGGATGTCATCTATGTGGGGTTTCCACCTTAGTCTTGAGTCCAGGGTTCCACCTAGATACTTGGTGGATCTGCACCAGGGGAGTCGGGATCCATATCGGTGGAGGTGAAAGGGGGGACGTTGAGGGGTTTCACGTCTCCCAAGTCTCCAGGTGATCAGCATAGACCATGTCTTTTCAGGGCTGATGGTGATGCGCCAGTGACAGGCCCAGGTTTCTGTGTTATCTAAAACCATTTGTAGCCTATGAATGACCAGGTCCTTACTCGCATTATGAGTGTAAAGGGCTGTGTCGTCAGCATACTGTGTGGTGCGCATCAGGGGGGCTGTGGGAGTGACCGCAGTGTACAGATTGTACAAAACGGGCCCCAGACCAATCCCTGTGGCATCCCAGCATGAATATGGCTTTTGGTGGAGATGACTGTTTCTACCTTCACAGAGAAAGTTTTGTTTGTGAGATAGCTTTGGACTAACCTGACTATGCTTGGAATCCGAATTGTAAATCCAGCAGAAGTCACTCATTGGTGATGTGGTCTCATATGGGAATAAGCAGGAGGCACTCACAGATCTTGCTGAGAGTTGGCAAGAGGCTAAACGGTCTGTAGTGCTGTGGGAATAAAGGCCGTTTTTGTGGTTGTCCTCTTGATTCATCATCTGCTGCGCATTGTAATTCTCTCAGCGAAGCGTCTTGTTTACCTTCGGTCAGCTGTATCCACCTCCATGCTGATTGGCTGCTCCTGTGCTCCGTGGCTGCTTCCATAGAAACTGGTCACTGATTAGCTGCTGTCCCACTGTGGCCATGAAAACCCTGCACGACTGGCTGGTGCTCCATTACACTGTAAACCGCTGTAAAATTTACTGCTCAAAATTCGCGAGTCCTTGTTTATTGTGGTTACGTACAATACTCCTCACCTGCCAGGACACCGCATGTGGCAGTTCCACCTGCTTTATCTCTTCGTTTGTTGATTGTTGTCTTCAGTGTCAACATTGTCCATTCCTACATTTGCTGAAAAAATGGACTGTGGATTCAGACACTGATTACTGCAAATTATGTAGCCGACAGGTACATAGTTGTGTTTCATAGTACTTTAGTTTCACTGTTCACAACCTCTCAGTAATACACAGTTATATGTCCAGTGCACTATTGTTTAACTTATGATAAGCCTCATTAATAGTTCGCATGTGAAGCTCCACATATTGCTACAGTAGTTTACTGTTGAACATCCCCGAGCAGTAAAGACATAACCACAAAGTCCACAGTTCTTGAATAATAATCAGGTGCATATGAAGCTGCCATTGACATTGGTTTTTACACATGAGCTAATTGTTTAACACTTGTTTCACAGTTAAATTGAAGCATTGTAGCAATACGAGAGAAGGAAAGTTGCTACTCACTATATAGCGGAGATGCTGAGTCGCAATAGGCACAATAAAAAGATTCACACAAACATAGCTTTCAGCCATTAAGGCCTTTGTCAGCAGTAGACACACATACATACATACACACACACACACACACACACACACACACACACACACACACACACACACTCACACAAGCGCAACTTGCACAGACGTCTGCAGTCTCAGAGAGCTGGTTGTTTTAATAACCAGCACGGGTTTCTTATCTGAAACTTGGCCCTGGACCAACTGTCTTGTGACCAAAAATTGGGCCCTTATATGTTATCACAATAATAGGTGCTGAAACTACACATTGTTCAAAGTTAAAATTACAGAAACTACAGTTAAAACTAAACTAATTAAATTAACTGAGTTCATCGAAAAACTGGTTCTTTTTAACAGTTTCTTGTACTACAAGAGTTAGGCCAAATTATTTGTTTAAATTGTGAAATTAACAAATATAGTTGCACAAACAATGCTTTTGACCAAACTGTTAATTACTTTTGAATTAATTCAGGGCTGATTTTGCTAGCATGTTTCCGAATAGAGTCAAATAGATACTTTAAGATTGCTAGTATCTCACCTTCCAAATGTTTACAATTATTACAGAATGTATATTTGTTTACATGTCAACAATAGAATATAAGTCATGAAACAATTACTGTTTTCACCCTATAATGAAAGATACTAACAAGGAATAGTCAAAACAAATTAGAAAATCAATTACATACACAAAACTAATCACAAAATTAGATCTGGAGTTATTTACTTTAAAACTAAGGGCCAATCTTTCTATTTTATGGAAGTGCAGATTATATTAATGTATGTTAACGATAATCAGTTAAAAGTAACAAAACGAATTTAAGCAGGCAGATGGCAAAACAAGAGGGGAATTAAAATTATGCAAGCTTGCTTCATCACAAATGATTTTAACTGACTGGAGTAATTTGAAATTTGATTGCATAGTTTACATCTTCATTCATATGAGAAATCATTATCTGATGAGTGGTGTTCTCAAGAAAAGTCGGGTCCCAGTTGGATAGGCATAAAAAATGACTGATTTTCACCAGATGTTCCATCAGCATTAGCCACTGGGGTCTGAAGTGCAGTTCTAAATATTTTATTAAATGATTGAATGAGTTTGAATGGTACAGCCATCTCCTGTTTAACTGTAACTTTGACAATGCCCAGAAGCAGTAGTTTTATTGCACACAGTCTTGCGATCTTGTGTCTTTGATGAGATCACGTTTGTATTTTTTGCTGCACCCATAAGAATAAACCTGACACACTACTTCAGATAATTAATATTATCCTTTGGAACACATTTATTCTTGACTAAACTGGGCAGCCTAGCATGCACAGTCAAGGATATAGATAACTGAAAAAAAAAAAAAACAAAAAACAAATATCACATCAGCAGTCATAGAGTTAGTGCCAACCTTTGTAGAGAGGATAGTGATCTTCTAAAAACTCTTCTGTTTCTTTGAGTTGTATTCTTCGTTTATAAATTAACTCCTAGTACTCAATCCTCTTGTCAGGTTTATGTGACTTCGATTGCACTTGTTGGCCCTTGCTGCTTTGTTTAGGACTGAGTTTTTTTTGGGACTCTGCCATGCAGTTCCCCTTCATTGAGTCTTTAAATATGTCATTTCCTTCTCTCATGGTCTGCCATATTCCCAATAGATGTGAATGCCTTTACTTCTGTCTTACCAATATTACTCTTTGACCAGTGGTATGTACTGAACTTACTGTCAGGAATAGCAGTTACAATAGAATAAAATTTCATTTTTAAATATGATAATACATTTCTGGCAATTTTGTTGCTCACTGGACCATAAAACTCAAGACATCAGCTTCCACAGGAAATCATTTTCAATTAACAATAGAGCTAACATTGTAAGCTGTTCTTGAGGGTATGAAGTGCATACATAGTTTTTTATCTTTTTCATAACTGAAAGGCTTCTCTTGGCTGAGGTACTGGATGCAAGAGTAGTCTAAATAAGTCCAAAGAGGTTTATAATTTCATAGCATGCAGTCTGGAGCCCATTTGACAGCAAAATTCATGAAATCACCAACATTTTCATGATGCATTTTTCTTAAACAAGAAAAAACAACTGTGTAAAAAAAAATTCTAGTAGTTTATTCCAAAGATTGTTGCCAAAATGACAGAAGTATTATTCATATGACATTTAATTACCTGTTAATGTGTATGATGGCCATGAATTAGTTTTTCCCATATTCTCACAAGTCCATTATGTTTAATTTTCAGCAGTTCTTCAAATTCATTAATTTTATCATACATTAGCTAACGTCATAAATTCCAGACTGAAATATATCAAATAATGTGTCAGTGAAAGGGAAACAGTCTGCAAAAGTATGTTGAATGAAACTGAAATGAATTCTTGCATCATGATTTCAAATCCATGCACAGTAGTATAGGCTTTTCGTGAAACAAATGACTGCAGTTTAAGGTTCTCACACACAGAATGCAAAACTCCACCACGTAGCTGACACTTTAGACAGTCATTTCTTTACTTCCTCATCTACACTGAAGTACCGAAGAACTGGCATGTGTATTCAAATACAGAGATATGGAAACAAGCAGAATACAGTGCTCTGGTTGGCTATGCCTATATAAGACAAAAAGTGTCTGACACAGTTGTTAGATCAGGTACTGCTGCTACAATGGCAGGTTATCATGATTTAAGTGAGTCTGAATGTGCTGTTATAGTCAATGTGCAAGTGATGGGACACAGCATCTCTGAGGTTGTGATCAAGCGGAGATTTTCCTGTATGACCATTTCATGAGTGTACCATGAAAATCAGGAATCTGTTAAAAAAGCTAATCTCAGATATTGCTGCAGCTGGAAAAAGATTCTACAAGAATGGGACCAACAATAACTGAGGAGAATCATTCAACATGACAGAAGAGCAACCCTGCTGCAAATTGCAATGCTGGACCATCAACAAGTGTCAGCAGAGAACCATTCAATGAAACATCATCGATATGGGATATCGGTTCCAAAAGCCATCTTGTGTACCCCTGATGATTGCACAACACAAAGCTTTACACCTTGCCTGGGCCTGTCAACCCTGACATTGGACTGTTAATGACTGGAAGCGTGCTGCCTGATCAGAAGAGTCTCATTTCAAATTGTATCGTGGGGATGGACATCTACAGGTATGGAGACAACCTCATGAATCCATGGACCCTGCATGTCAGCAGGGGACTCTTCAAGTTGGTGAAGGCTCTGTAATGGTGTAGGGCTTGTGCAGTTGGAGTGATATGAGACCCCTGAATCATCTAGATACGACTCTGACAGGTGACACGTATGTAGGCATCCTGTCTGATCACCTGCATCTGTCCTGCCCATTGTGCATTCTGACAGACTTGGCAATTCCAGCAGGGCAATGCAACACCCCACATGTCCGTAATTGCTACAGAGTAACTCCAGGAACACTCTTCTGAGTTTAAACACTTCTGCTGGACACCATACTCCCCATACATGAACATTATTGAACATATCGGGGATGCCTTGCAGTGTGCTGTTCAGAAGAGATCTCCACCCTCTCATACTCTATGGATTTATGAACAGTGCTGCTGGATTAATGGAGTCAGTTCCCTCCAGCACTACTTCAGACATTAGTCGAGTCCATGCCATGCCGTGTTGCAGCATTTATGATTGCCCGCGGGTGCCCTATACGATATTAGGGAGGTGTGCCAGTTCCTTTGGCTCTTCAGTGTAGAACCCAGTTCTTTTTGTTTACTTGGAAAGAAAGGTAGGTAGACCAGTGGAAGAGAGGGAAAAAAAATCTGCATCCTTTGATCTTTGGCACAGCTTGCAATAGCACTGAATTCAGTGAAATGATGAATGACCATTGGACTAGAAACATGTTTATCACTCTTGACTGGAATCCATTGAAATGACCATCCATTTGCATTTCCATCAAAACTCTGAGCTCTTTCATGAATTTTATAAACCTTTAATTTACTTGACTAACAGCTATGACAGCTAGCATCAAGAAGGCCTGCAAGAAATTGTACATATCAGTTACATTACCCAGAATAAATTAGACAAAATTCATTATTCTCCTTTGTTATTTTATTCATGAATGTGTTTGAAATAGATGCAGTCAAGCCATTTTCTATTAGAGTTAATGCTCCTGAAAACACAGAAGAACCTATTGAATGAAATTTTAGCTTTTTGTCACATTCACTGAGAAGATGTATGAGTTCAGAATGATTGCATATTTCAGCTTTAAAGTATTAGGCATCCTGATAACCACTCGTTGCTTTTGTATAGATGCATAATGAACTGTGATATGGATTTATAGTTGTGATGTGTGATTCAGTTATAGGTCTACCCAGTTGTATTATGTTCTTCTTGTCTCTGAAACTATTGGCTACAAAGTTGTGCAGCAGAGTCCAGCATTCCCTCTGGTGTTGCCCTGCTCCAACTTTCACAATTTTGCTGCTCAGCAGTGTGATAAGCAATGGACTTGGTTGATTACCTTCCTACCAATAGCAGTGTACATGTGCAATGCGTATTAGAAACTGTTAGGTCTGTTTATGGTATTGAGATAATACAAAATTGTATACCACATGCATAAATAGTTTTTTTTTACAAACAATGAACACATTTTCTGCAGCAGTTGGAAATAAATTATTATGTTTAGTAGTTATAACCTTATACCAATGCCCACAATCAATTCACCGTGGGAGCTGGTGGCTGGAGGAAGCAGGTAACCATCCTCCACAGAGCTTTGTTCCCAGTTGTACAACCCATTCAGGGACATCAGGCCCCACCCAGACTGTAATTTCGAGTGAGCACAATCTTACAAATTTTGGTGAGACTCATGAAAAATTGATAGTGCTAATCTAAAAGTCTGCCAGCCTATGTAAGGAATGCTTTTATACTTCATTGTTTCCATTAGTTTCACCATTGTTTCCAGTTTATGCTGTGTAAGCAGTGCTTACTTCACATCCATTGGATACATACCACTGGCCTTAATATTTCTCTGTGCTGAATTATTTCTTCTAATAATGGTTACTCTCAGTTCTCTTTCTGACACCACTTTCCTTTTGAACCTCTTTCTTCAAACATAAATTGATAATTTCTTTAGTCAATTTACACACAGTCAGTACCCTCTGACATCTCACACAAATTTGCACTAATTATTTAATTCAGAACTCAGAATATTTCTTCAGGTATCCACAATATTCTATATTTCATATGATTGCCACAGTGTCAACGTTTATTATTATTACATTACTGCATCTTCTGTTTACTCATATCAGTGTGTGTGCCCAGTCTTGTGGCTCAGGACAGTAGTCAGAGTCTACAGATTGCTACACTGAATGAATGTTCAGGTGACGTGAAGTGAAATTTTAGATTTTATGATAACTGACTTGGAAAGAAATCATTTTAGGGCAAAGTTCAAACTAAAAACCCATAATGCAATGTTTAAGGATTGTTATCTAGTTGTATAACAATTTACCACACAAATGAAAATTTAATGACTTGAGGAGATTAAAAAGAGGAAAAGAATTTTCATTTGGAACTTCCGTTTTTAAACTACTCTCCCTTTTTATTGAGATTAGTTTGTACTTTATGCCATGTAATACTCTAAATGTTGTGGCATGGGCCCTTTCAAGTTGCATACTCCTAAGTTTCATCTTGGATTATCTACGCATAAAAGCAACCCTGTTGTGGCCACAGACTTGAGAGTTTCTAATTCATTCCCCAATAAATGAAATTGTCAGAATCCCATATTCTAACAGATTGCCTCTTTTTCTCTTCATTATTTTTATATTATGATCTGAGTCAAATACTTTGATTGCTTTGCATCTAGTTGTCAAAAACCTCTTTTTTCTGAAAGTTTTATCAATCCTAATAACCACCACAGAATATTTTCTGCAAGTGGTTCACTCCATAACTTTCTCATAGAGCTGTTTATAAAATCATGTTACATGACTGGTTGAGGTAGGAGCGTGAAGCTACAGCACTCCACCCACTGCAACTGTCAGGGATTTTCTTGTACTGGGTCAGCCATTATATTTTTTATTTGCAAAAGAGACTATCTTTAAACAAAAGTTAGCCATATCAAAAAGATACATGTGATTACTTGTTAGTTTGAAATATTTTCTGTTTAGCTGTTCTTACATGGACATGACATGGAATCACTACATAGCCACATAACTCCTGACTGGTTGCCCCCTGACCTGGGAGGCTCTGGAAAAGAAACAGATCTAAATGAGTGGCTTTCCTATGTTCTCAGTCAACCTGTGGTATTAGGTGAGTGTTCACAGTGAAACATTATGATTTTACTATCATGAAGAAGTTACTGTTTCTTACATGTGAGTTTATTTCTCTCTTTCTAGGGCTGAAGAAAGTTGGTTACGTTTTTGAAGATGATCTGATTATTTAGAAGAAGACAGATAACTTGAAAAAAGCATCACTGTCATAGTTATATGCATTTTCTGTATTGAGTAAAATATTTTTGTACAGTAAAAGAAATTGGACTGGTTTTAGAATGTTTGTACAAGATAGCTAAAGCTTTGTGTATAATATAGTTTTGTATTTAGAATAGTGTATTTTCTCACAATGCCTATATTGGAGAAAATACTGTAGTGTTGTTGCTCATTTTATATGTCAACTGCTATCATTTTTATCCTCCTACTTCAGTAATTAGGAAGTTGTGAACTGATATAGAAGCACCTAATATTCTGTTTGTTGTGACCTGTATGTACTCGAGTTCTAGGTACATTACAGTTGTTTGGCAATAAAATACTGCGGAGATCCATCTTAAAGAGTCAAGGGTGGGTATGTATTTAACATCACCATCAAAATTGTTATTTTACAAAGCACTTTTTGGTGACCGAGGTTACTAAATTATGATAATTATGTTACACTATAGAGAGAAGTCATTTAGAGTCCTGGAGGTGAAAGCATTTCAGAAATCACATGCTGCCATGTAATCTTACCCTAACATACATCACCATTAAAATTCTCTGTCTTTGTACAAATTTGGAAAGCTTCAAGAGGTATAAGATATACAAAAGAAAAACATTTTACTTATCTTCACTATTTTGTGGTTGTCGTTGTTGGCTCCAGGTCTTGTCTAGGGGTACATACTTGAGGCTGTAATTTTATAACATTATGGGTTCTTGTTGAACTGAAGAACTGATGAAGATTTGCCTGTCATTATGAATATCTTCTTATTTTAGCCTATTCTTCTAAATCACATTGACTTTACAATTTTCATTTCTATCTCACCACAAATTACATTGTTGTTGACAAACTTAGAAAAACATCTACTTCCATCTGAAGGATGCCCACTACTACCTACATTCTAATGGACTCACAAAATTTTAAAGAGTTTACAAAGTAAAAGAGTTTACAGACTTTCTTCACAAAAAAGAATTCCAAGCAAGATATAACATTATTTTATAAATGAACCTGGAAATAAATTTAATAATTCGTGTTAGATTCTCAATTAATAATATGAATTTTAAGTATACCTGAAATTTTGTAATTTCAAATATTTTTAAAAGAAGAGTAATTTTAACTGTACATACAGAGTACTAACAAATTAATTTCTTTTTACATATTTTAGCCCAAAACATAACACATTGTATACAAAACCATATTAAGTTCATTCAATTAGACAGCTGATATAATGATCACCTATACAAGAGTTGATAGTATGCATGGTATCGGTTATTTCTACAAAAAAAGGTAATGTTAGTGGAGGGTGACCCATTATAATACCCCCCTTACAAAATTTGAAAACAGAATGTTTACAATATTTTGTGACAGTCTATAAGGTTTGCCAAATGGTGTATAAAATGATGCCCAGGATAGAAAATGGATGTATAGAAGTATCTGATACATAACATATTACAGAGAACATAAGAAAAATATCTGCTATACAAATCATAATCTATACCTATATCAGGATGTGGCGTTCAGATTTTCAGATCTGTGGAACACATTGTCGCAAGACAAATAATACAAGGTCAAAACTACATTACGCCTCTAAACTATAGAAATAATTACAGAGATAATGTAAACTACTAGAATTTATAAATTTTATGTTAAGATCTACACAATCAAACCTTCAAAAGAGAAGAGAAAAAATTTCAGAGCCTAAGTGTACGATGAGTGAGCTGACACCTAAAACTCATAACGACAGTTACAGACCATAAGAATATACTAAATCATGAGTAGGAACCAATCAGCCATGTAAGTCATAGTATTCACAGTTTGTTGACTCATGAAAGAACAAACTAATGGAAAAATATTAGAGCCAAAGTTTATGATGTGGGGACCAACCCACGAATCCAAACCACACTGACTACAAACCAGCAACAAAATAAGGTTCATAGTCATAGCAATAAGTTCAGTCATATGCAGAGAGTAAATGAAAGAAGCATCTAGCCTCAATCAAAGGTTGTATCATACACACACACACACACACACACACACACACACACACACACACACACACAGAGAGAGAGAGAGAGAGAGAGAGAGAGAGAGAGAGAGAGAGAGAGAGAGAGAGAGTCACAATGACCAGCAGTACCAAAACTGAGCCAAGCATGAGTCTGTCCATGACTCAAGATCCAGTCAGATACAATACTGCAATACTCAGGATAGATTCAAGTAAACATAGTCATAAATAGCTTTGAATGATGACACTTATATTGTCCACACTAGTAAATGTCTTCCACACTATTTTCTAACTGTCCACCCAAACTAACCTACATATATAAAAATCTAGAAGATTCATTCACAATTGATAAAAAAATACATACTGATTTAAAGTTACATAATGTATTGGAAAGACAATCCCCCTACATGCATTTATGCTGAATAACACTGTCTTTAGTCGTCTCAGCTAACAGTTCACAAATATCAGTCACAACACAGATCCAGTCAACAGATGCTAGCACCCACGATCTCTTGCAAGTTGGCTGGCCCAGCAGGGTACAGTCATACAGCAGTGTGGGAAGTTGATCCGCCCACATCTTTCAGCTACCTCTCTAGAGTTATAATCACATGTTCCAGCAGATAGGTAACTTCCTGTCTAGCATTCACATCAAATCCTGAAACATTGTTTTGTGTACTAAATATACTGTTCAGTACCTTCTTCACATCACACAAGATACGTTCTCCTTATTAACTTTTCCAAGTCAGTTATATGGGATTTATGTCAGTGAGAATGTTCACATACGAAACATTAATAAATGGAGTTAAACACAATGAAAAGAATGGACTAGTAAGTTAATACACACAGATATGTGCAGATACTGTTCCTAATTTTTGCAGTACAAATTGTGAATACTGTCCCATTGTAAAATTGCAAAAAGATCTACTCTTTAATCTCATGGCATATATGTATTAAATTCTAAAGCACAAATCCATTACAGAACACAACTATATAGTGTATCATAGGTATTAACTCAGTCAACAGATAAGACAAATCTTAAAAAAATCACATCATCTTACATGCTAAATTCCAGAAAACAAAACACAATTATATTGTTTTATGAATCTAAAAATAGATTTAAATTCAGTCAATGCATAAGATGGAATGCTAGAAACTACATGATCTTACATACTACATTCATGGCAAACAAAACACAATTATATAGTCTTAAAAATCTACAGACTAAGGATCATTATCATGTTTAGAGGTCTTGTCCTCTATGCTAAATTTTAACAGTACTTGACATTTCACATACTTGCTTTGCTTACCAGTTGCACCTCTAATCATTACAAGTGCAATGGAAATTTCCACCAAATTCTTACTATATTGGATATCATCTCTAAATTGTTCAGATATACCACAAATTGGACTACCAGTATCAACAATTCCCTTCCCACTGGTCAGTCTTAATCTTAATGTAAGGACATTCAAAATCTAAATCATCAACTTTGTTATTAGACACTTCATGTAAGATATCATTTTCAATTTCATCAGATGCTACATCCACACAGCTTTTGCAGGGTTTTATCAACTTTATTGGTATCATAGCATTACTTTGGTTACAAATGTTGTCAGGTAAAAATTGAATACACTGAACAGATTCCATAGCACAACTAACGTCACTTATTACAGAAGGAACACAAAATATATTACTGAAAAAATTACATTTCCTACTTAGATCTTCTTTCACTTCATTCCACCAATTTGTATGTAAATTTTGACTAACCACCTAACTTATTCCATTATCTATGTTATCATCAATTTTGTCCCAAACAAATTTCAAAAAATTTTCATCTTTGTTCTCTAGACTTACAGATAACTCACCTTTACTGTTTGGATCATTAGTCTGCATGACATTAATGAAAAACTGCTTTGACTGGACTGGTAGTCCATGACTCTCACTTACATCATCACAAACATCACTCACCTTACCTGTATTCACTTGCTTCACTATTCTTAAACTCCACAAAAACGTGATACTCATCGTCATCATCATCATTATCATCATATTCTTCCAAAATTACTTCATCAATAACATCATTAACACCACAAGTCTCACCAATAAGCTACCAGTCTCAGACTTACTGACCTTAGTAATTTCACAGCTCTCATTCACATCTTCATCAAAAATATGACCTAATTCAGGTACAGTACAGTTGTTACCTTTTTCACATACATCAATAACACTGTTTTCTGACCAAGAGAAGAAATTAATAGTACACACATACACACAATATCAAAATTCTCATTACTCTCACATCATGGTTTGTGGTTCACATCTACATCTTTATAATTGATCATAGTATTTCAAAACTTCTGATCAATACATAATTGAGAAATCTGATGTTCCTTGTGTTCAACTTCAGATATCTGTGCCACATTTTAATACTGTTTTTATTATCTAATTGTTGTTAATTGGGTGTCCTGTACTTGTTGTGCTTCCTCGCCCCAAAACTGTGGACCTTCATTGAGCTGGATTGCCATTTCCTGAATAGCCATGTCTATGATTGTTTCTCCCATAAATTCACCCATGATTATCACCATTATTCCTATTCTGCTGATGTTCAAAATTTCTGTCTCTATTACCATTTTGACCCTGATAAAAATTACCACTTTATCTGTTTCTGTAATTACTACCATTGTGATCTCTATCATTATGATTGTTATGGTACATGCTTCTTTCTAACTGCCCTGTCCAGTCTGTCAACACATTGTAAAAATTGTTCAAGGCAATTGTCAGGTCCGTGTACTAAATCCCACTGCAATCTCTCTGGTAATCTCTTTTTAAGTGTGTCAGTCAATGTCATTTCATCAAATGGCCTGTCAAGGTGTGCTGATTTCTTTAGTTGATTCTTACAAAATTCTTTCATTGTACTGTCCCTATTCCTATAATTTAGATCATTCAGAAGCTCACTTTTAATTCTCCCTTGTTCAGCTTCTGACCAAAATTTATTTAAAATACTTTTTTTGAAACTTTGATATGTCTCCCACTGACTTAAATTTAGGTTTACCCAAGACAGAGCTTTGCCTTCAAGAAATCTTTGAACAATTTTAATCTTTTGGTCATCACTCACGCCTGACACAAAACTATCTCTACAGCGGTGTAGAAAATCCGCTGGCTGTAAATTGTCTGATGGGAAACTTTTGATTGGAATGTTGGACCATGCAATACCATTATTTGAATTCAGATTGTTGTGAATACAAATTTCCTGAACTACTGAAATTTTTTGGTCTAAAATATTTACATTAGTTAGCATAATGTTTTCAACATTTAATTTTTTAAAATCTAAACCACTACAATACTGTTCCATTCTTTCTGCTACAGCTCTCTGTTCAACTCTGACATCATCAACATTCTTCTCCTGTTGTGCAGATTTGGCCATGAATTCATTTTCCAATACAATAAATTTATTTTCTAATACATCATTTACGCTTATTAATCCTTCTGACAACCCATCTTTTAGTTCTGAAACCTGATTACTAAGTTGGTCTATTTGGTATTGTACCTTGTCCATTTGATCATTGTTTTAGACTGTTCTGTTTTTATTTTTATTAACTGATCACTGACTGCACTAAATTTGCTTTGTAGTCCATCTTCATTTCCTCTAATTTTAATAAAATCAACTTCAAAATATTGGTTTTCACTGTCTCTTTGCTTTCTACACTTTCACTTGGTTCAAACATGTCTAGGCTACTTACAGCTTTCACTTCATCACTACTACCCTCATCTCTATTCATTTTCCTAGCAATCACACAAGTGCACCAAAACTATTAATTTCACAAATAGTCTGTACTTATGTTTTTTTCTTATTGATGTGCCCCGTTGTCATTGTAAAGTCCTCTTTCAATTCATCTGGTCTGTCATTGTTGATATTATCTTGTCACTGTTGATCCAACTTTGTTGGGCAGTCCTTGGGTCTTTCTCTGTCCGGTGATTGAAGCTCATTTATACAAAAATACACAAATAATTGTCCTTTCCTCTTCTGCAACAGACAAAAATTCATTATGAGTCAACAGACCATGGCTGATGCCCACACTTGTAATATTACCCTCCCCTACATTACTTATAAAATTCTCTGCCTTTGCACAAATTTTGAAAGCTTTGAGAGGTGTAATATATACACAAGAAAAAGTTTTACTTATCTTTAGTATCTTTTTGATGTTGGCTCCAAGTCTTGTCTAGGGGTACATTCTTGAGACTGTAATTTTATAATGTTGCGGGTTCTTGTTGAACTGAATAACTGAGGAAGATTTGCCTGGTGTTATGAATATCTTTTTATTTTATCCCATTCTTCTAAATCACACTGACCTTACAATTTTCATTTCTATCTCACCACAAATTACATTGTTGTTGACAAACTTAGAAAAACATCTTTTTCCATCTGAGGCATGCCCACTACCTCCTACATTCTGCTGAACTCACAAAATTCCAAAGAGTTTACAAAGCAAAAGAGTTTACCGACTTTCTTGACAAAAAAGAATCCCATGCAAGATATAACATTATTTTATAAATGAGTCCAGAAATAAATTTAATAATTCACATTATATTGTGCAATTAATAATATGAATTTTAAGTGGTTGTTGTTGTTGTCTTCAGTGCAGCTCTCCATGCTACTCTATCCTGTGCAAGCTTCTTCATCTCCCAGTACCTACTGCAGCCTACATCCTTCTGAATCTGTTTAGTGTATTCATCTCTTGGTCTCCCTCTACGATTTTTACCCTCCACGCTGCCCTCCAATACTAAATTGGTGATCCCCTGATGCCTCAGAACATGTCCTACCAAACGGTCCCTTCTTATTGTCAAGTTGTGCCACAAACTCCTCATCTCCCCAATTCTATTCAATACCTCCTCATTAGTTATGTGATCTACCCATCTAATCTACAGCATTCTTCTGTAGCACCACATTTCAGAAGCTTCTATTCTCTTCTTGTCCAAATAATTTATCAGCCACATTTCACTTCCATACATGGCTACACTCCATACAAATTCTTTCAGAAACGACTTCCTAACACTTAAATCAATACTCGATGTTAACAAATTTCTCTTCTTCAGAAACGCTTTCCTTGCCATTGCCAGTCTACATTTTATATCCTCTCTACTTTGACCATCATCAGTTATTTTGCTCCCCAAATAGCAAAACTCCTTTACTACTTTAAGTGTCTCATTTTCTAATCTAATTCCCTCAGCATCACCCGACTTAATTTGACTATATTCCATTACCCTCATTTTGCTTTTGTTGATGTTCATCTTCTACCCTCCTTTCAAGACACTGTCCATTCCGTTCAACTGCTCTTCCAAGTCCTTTGCTGTCTCTGACAGAATTACAATGTCACTGGCGAACCTCAAAGTTTTTGAAACTTCCTGGCAGATTAAAACTGTGTGCCCGACCGAGACTCGAACTTGGGACCTTTGCCTTTCGCGGGCAAGTGCTCTACCATCTGAGCTACCGAAAAACGACTCCCGCCCGGTCCCCACAGCTTTACTTCTGCCAGTATCTCATCTCCTACCTTCCAAACTTTACAGAAGCTCTCCTGCGCAGGAGAGCTTCTGTAAAGTTTGGAAGGTAGGAGACGAGATACTGGCAGAAGTAAAGCTGTGGGGACCAGGCGTGAGTTGTTTTTCGGTAGCTCAGATGGTAGAGCACTTGCCCGCGAAAGGCAAAGGTCCCGAGTTCGAGTCTCGGTCGGGCACACAGTTTTAATCTGCCAGGAAGTTTCATATCAGCGCATACTCCGCTGCAGAGTGAAAATCTCATTATCAAAGTTTTTATTTCTTCTCCATGGATTTTAATACCTACTCCGAACTTTTCTTTTGTTCCCTTTATTGCTTGCTCAATATACAGATTGAATAACATTGAATAACATCGGGGATAGGCTACAACCCTGTCTCACTCCCTTCCCAACCACTGCTTCCCTTTCATACACCTCGACTCTTATAACTGCCATCTGCTTTCTGTACAAATTGTAAATAGGCTTTCGCTCCCAGTAATTTACCCCTGCCACCTTCAGAATTTGAAGGAGAGTATTCCAATCAACATTGTCAAAAGCTTTCTCTAAGTCTACAAATGCTAGAAATGTAGGTTTGCCTTTCCTTAATCTAGCTTCTAAGATAAGTCGTAGGGTCAGTATTGCCTCATGTGTTCCAACATTTCTACGGAATCCAAACTGATCTTCCCCGAGGTTGGCTTCTATCAGTTTTTCCATTCGTCTGTAAAGAATTTGCATTAGTATTTTGCAGCTGTGACTTATTAAACTGATAGTTCGGTAATTTTCACATCTGTCAACACCTGCTTTCTTTGGGATTGGAATTAATATATTCTTCTTGAAATCTGAGGGTATTTCGCCTGTCTCATACATCTTGCTCACCAGACAGTAGAGTTTTGTCAGGACTGGCTCTCCCAAGGCTGTCAGTAGTTCTAATGGAATTTTGTCTACTCCGGGGGCCTTGTTTCGACTCAGGTCTTTCAGTGCTCTGTCAAACTCTTCACACGGTATCACGTCTCCCATTTCATCTTCACCTACATCCTCTTCCATTTCCATAATATTGTCCTCAAGTACATCACCCTTGTATAGACCCTCTATATACTCCTTCCACCTTTCTGCTTTCCCTTCTTTGCTTAGAACTGGGTTTCCATCTGAGCTCTTGATATTCATACAAGTGGCTCTCTTTTCTCCAAAGGTCTCTTTAATTTTCCTGTAGGCAGTATCTATCTTAACCCTAGTGAGACAAGCCTCTACATCCTTACATTTGTCCTCTAGCCAACCCTGCTTAGCCATTTTGCACTTCCAGTCGATATCATTTTTGAGACGTTTGTATTCCTTTTTGCCTGCTTCATTTACTGCATTTTTATATTTTCTTCTGTTATCAATTAAATTCAATATTTTTCTGTTACCCCCATGAACCATAGACCTTGCCATTGGTGGGGAGGCTTGCATGCCTCAGCGATACAGATAGCCATACCGTAGGTGCAACCACAACGGAAGAGTATTTGTTGAGAGGACAGACAAACATATGGTTCCTGAAAAGGGGCAGCAGCCTTTTCAGTAGTTGCAGGGGCAACAGTCTGGATGATTGACTGATCTAGCCTTGTAACACTAACCAAAACGGCCTTGCTGTGCTGGTACTGCAAACGGCTGAAAGCAAGGGGAAACTACGGCCGTAATTTTTTCATGAGGGCATGCAGCTTTACTGTATGGATAAATGATGATGGCGTCCTCTTAGGTAAAATATTCTGGGGGTAAAATAGTCCCCCATTCAGATCTCCGGGCGGGGACTACTCAGGAGGACGTCGTTATCAGGAGAAAGAAATCTGGCGTTCTACGGATCGGAGCGTGGAATGTCAGATCCCTTAATCGGGCAGGTAGGTTAGAAAATTTAAAAAGGGAAATGGATAGGTTAAAGTTAGATATAGTGGGAATTAGTGAAGTTTGGTGGCAGGAGGAACAAGACTTCTGGTCAGGTGAATACAGGGTTATAAATACAAAATCGAATAGGGGTAATGCAGGAGTAGGTTTAATAATGAATAGGAAAATAGGAATGTGGGTAAGCTACTACAAGAGCTGCATCAAACCAGTCTCAGGACTGAAGACCACAACAACAACAACAACAACAACAGCCTAAGGGTTTCTACTAGCCCTCATCTTTTTACCTATGTGATCCTCTGCTGCCTTTACTATTTCATCCCTCAAAGTTACCCATTCTTCTTCTACTGTATTTCGTTCCCCCATTCCTGTCAATTGTTCCCTTATGCTCTCCCTGAAACTCTGTACAACCTCTGGTTCTTTCAGTTTATCCAGGTCCCATCTTCTTAAATTCCCACCTTTTTGCAGTTTCTTCAATTTTAATCTACAGTTCATAACCACTAGATTGTGGTCAGAGTCCACATCTGTCCCTGGAAATGTCTTACAATTTAAAACCTGGTTCCTAAATCTCTGTCTTGCCATTATATAATCTATCTGATACCTTTTAGTATCTCCAGGGTTCTTCCATGTATACAACCTTCTTTCATGATTCTTAAACCAAGTGTTAGCTATGATTAAGTTACGCTCTGTGCAAAATTCTACCAGGCGGCTTCTTCTTTCATTTCTTAGCCCCAATCCATATTCACCTACTATGTTTCCTTCTCTCCCTTTTCCTACACTTGAATTCCAGTCACCCATGACTATTAAATTTTCGGCTCCCTTCACTACCTGAGTAATTTCTTTTATCTCATCATACATTTCATCAATTTCTTCGACATCTGCAGAGCTAGTTGGCATATAAACTTGTACTACTGTAGTAGGCGTGGGCTACATGTCTATCTTGGCCACAATAATGCGTTCACTATGCTGTTTGTAGTAGTTTACCCGTACTCCTATTTTTTGGTTCATTATTAAACCTACTCCTGCATTACCCCTACTTGACTTTGTATTTATAACCCTGCATTCACCTGACCGAAAGTCTTGTTCCTCCTGCCACTGAACTTCACTAATTCCCACTATATCTAACTTTAACCTATCCATTTCCCTTTTTAAATTTTCTAACCCACCTGCCCGATTAAGGGATCTAATTTCTTTTTACATATTTTAGTCTGAAACGTAACACATCATATAAAAAATCATATGAAGTTCATTCAGTTAGACAGCTGATATAATGTTCACCTAGACAAGAATCGATATTATACATGGTATCGGTTATTTCTCTAAAGAAAAAGGTAATGTTAGAGGAGGGTGACTCATTATAGCCACCAGTATAGGAAAGATGGTACTAACACTGCTGATAATTGTCACAATGAGTGCCAGGAGACTGAGTTATGTATTGGATTTCATCTTACCGTATGAGAACATATTATGCTGATGAAAATGTCTCCTCAACTCACACTTATTCACTTTATATACACACCAAAAAAGGTTTTTCATCACCTTGGTTCTGAGAATTCCGGAACCTGTATAGAAAATGGGAATAGGGGTCAACATAAACATCATTTCCACCATATTTGTCGCTCAAGAACATCACACATTGCATGTTGTACCACCATACAGCATGACCTTCAGAGATGGTGGTCCAGACAGCTGTATACACCAGGACCTCTAATACACAGCAGCACATCCTCTTGCAGTGATCCATTCCTGTATTCATTGTGGCATACTATTCACAAGTTCATCAAGGCATTGTTGGTCCAGATTGTCCCACTTCTCAACGGCACTTCAGCGTAAATCCCTCAGATGTGGTTGGTTGGTCATGTCATCCATAAACAGCCCTTTTAAATCTACCCCAGGCATGATGGATAGGGTTCATGTCTGGAGAACATGCTGACCACTCTTGTCAAGTGATGTCGTTATCCTGAAGGAAGTCATTCACAAGATGTGTGCGATGGGGTTGCGAATTGTTGTCCATGAAGACAAATGCCTCACCAGTATGCTGCCAATACGGTTGCACTATCGGTTGGAGGGTGGCATTCACGTATTGTACAGCCATTATGGCACCTTCCATGACCAGCAGTGGCATACGTCTGCCCCACATAATACCACCCTGAAACAGCAGGGAACCTCCATCTTGTTGCACTCGTTGAACAGTGTGTCTAAGGCTTCAGCCTGACTAGGTTGCCTCCAAACACATCTCCGACGATTGTCTGGTTGAAGGCATATGTGACACTCATTGATAAAGAGAACGTGATGCCAATCCTGAGTGGTCCATTCAGCATGTTGTTGGGCGCATCTGTACCACGCTGCATGGTGTCGAGGTTGCAAAGACGGACTTCGTCATGGATGTTGGAAGTAAGTTGTGCATCATGCAGCCTATTGCTCACAATCAGAGTCGTAACACAATGTCCTGTCTCTGCACAAAAAACATTATTCAACATGGTGGTGTTGCTGTCAGGGTTCCTGTGAGCCATAATCCATAGGTAGCAGTCATCCACTGTAGTAGTAGCCCTTGGGCAGCCTGAGCAAGTCATGTCATCAACAGTTCCTGTCTCTCTGTATCTCCTCCATGTCTGAACAACATCGCTTTGATTCACTCTTAGACTCTGGACACTTCCCTTGTTGAGAGCCCTTCCTGGCACAAAGTAACAATGCGGATGTGATCGAACCGCAATATTGATCATCTAGGCCTGGTTGAACTACACACAACATGAGCTGTGTATCTCATTCCTGGTGGAATGACTGGAACTTATTGGCTGTCAGACCTCCTCCTCCTAATAGGTGCTGCTCATGCATAGTTGTTTACATCTTTGGGTGGGTTTAGTGACATCTCTGAACAGTCAAAGGGACTGTGTCTGTGATACAATACCCACAGTCAATGTCTATCTCCAGGAGTTCTGGGAAATGGAGTGTTTCAAAACTTTTTGCTGTGTTTACATTTTGAGTGGAGTAGGCAAGATTTGACATTGAGTATAATGCTTTTAACATCCATCCTTAGCCCTGAAAAGTAATGTTGAATTTACAGTTATACAATGTATAGAGAAAAAAATTTGTAGACTGAATTAGATACTTTCATTGCTATAGTATATAATATTCTTTAAAGTACAGAAAAATGGAAGACCGGTGTGTAGCATACAGAAAGGTTATCCACTTTGCTTTAAATGTGGATGCCCATACTCTCATTTGTGTCACATTTAGGCAACACATGGCCAGATGTGCAGTAAAATATATATCACCCAAGTGATTTTTAACATTACTTTTATTAAAAATTGTCATATACAGGAGTCCAAAGAATGTACTCACTGTTTGATAGCATACACATCTTTTAAAAAATTGACTTAATTTACAGTTTTTGACATAAAGAGAGAGTTATGTTTTTTGTCCAAAATTACAAGTAGAAATTTCTAAACACTGTTGGCACTGAACTGCAGACTGAACCACAGGTGTCAGTGATCTGGTGTAACTGCAGCACATGAGGCTATGATTTCTTTTTCTTTTTTTTTTTTTTTTTTATGCAGCTCATTGACTGTAGATGGTTTTTGTCAATACACAGGATCTTAGATGGTTCCCTGTGGCCGATCTACCCACCATGCAGGTAGACTGTCATCTAGGTACACCCTGACATTTCAATGTGAGGGAGGTGGGGCTCAGATGTTTCTTCTCTTGTCAGATGTTTCTTCTCTACTCAGAGTTTCGATAGCAGGTTAAATCATTGTCTGCAGAATATCAGGATATGCCTGACCCACTATTGTAATCTCAAAGAAGAAAGGATCAATTAAATCATGTGATAACAAACCACACCACATGTTAAGCACTGGTAGATTCACTGCCTTGTCTACAAGAACATGAGGATTTTTAGGAGGCCAGTAGATACAATTTTGGTGGTCCACAGGGCTGTTAAGTTTGAACAGTACCTCTCCTGACCACACAGGTTTCCCCACGAATATGAGGGTCCTCTGTAAATTAAGGTCTCCAATGTTTCTTTACATAGTAAATATCATTTTATTGCAAAAGTACATATTCCGAAGCCTTGGACTTTTAGGTGTTTTTCAATGTAGTCCCCATCATGATTGATGCCGTTTTGGAGACACTTCAGAAGGTTTTTCATACCTGCATCATACCACTCTCCTGCCGACTCATGCAGGATGGAATGGACAGCCGCCACCAGCTCTTTGATGCTTGGGAATTTCATTCACCCCAAGTGTTGTTTCAAATTGGGGAACAATTAGTAGTCACTGGGAGCCAAATCAGGGCTGTATGGAGGATGGTCAATGATTTCCCAC
Organism: Schistocerca piceifrons; assembly: GCF_021461385.2. Taxonomy (NCBI): domain Eukaryota; kingdom Metazoa; phylum Arthropoda; class Insecta; order Orthoptera; family Acrididae; genus Schistocerca; species Schistocerca piceifrons. Next base: position 107,950,887 of record NC_060139.1, read on the forward strand.
CTGAATTTAGTGATGAGATCTGTCATGTTGTGGACAATGTGAGGGCAGGTATTGTCATGTTGTAAACGGACTCTCTTTGTCAGCCGACCCCTCCTTTTGTTCTGTATAGCCCAGCTTAGCTTTGTTAGTGTTGACTGTTGTACATCTTTCCAGGTATTCGACCAGCAGAATGCCTTTCCTATCCCAGAATACCAAAGCCATCGCCTTTCCCGCAGACAGTGTTTGCTTAAACTTCTTGACATTTGGAGAACCAGAGTGCTGCCAATCTTTTGATTGTTCCTTAGTCTCTGGCATGAAGTTGTGGACGCAAGTCTGATCCCTGGTTACAACTGAATCCAGAAATTCCTCACTCTCTTCCCAGTAATGGCGCAGAAACTCCTTTTTGTGTTCATAAATGAGCATCCGTGGGACCCAGCTGGCACACACCCTTTTGTAAAGGCCTTGTCACTACTGCTGTGGAGGCTGAGTTGCCGCTGTTGTTACGGTAGGCCGAGTTTGTGAGTTCATGAAATGGCTTCTGGTGCAGTATGTTCCTAAGACAATTTCTCCCTGCCATTATTACACAGCTATGCCCCAGAGTCAGGTAACAGGAGAGGGGAACAAAGGTTCTACAACACTTCAACAAGTTAGTAACAAAGTCACACAAGTGAGTTAAGAAGGTTTACGTATCTTTGTGACTTGTCGAATAATGAAGTCAGTAACACTACATGTAATATAATGCAAAAAAGGCCCTCAATGGCTAAGTACAAATAATCGTAGGTAAACTTCACAGTAAATAGCAAATGCAATTTACAACAACTGTTCGTTCACTTCTAAGAATTCACTAGATGATGTTCCCTGTCTAAGTCAGCCCTGGACGATGATTTATAACTAAATGGGTAAGAGCTGCTCTTGTATCTCCTGAGTAGGCTTCTGTCTGTTGTCGTCCGTTCATTGGTGGAATGTACTTGGCCAGCAATTGGCCGAGGTGAAGTCAATATCTTCATCCTCAGTGCCACCCGTGGAGCTAGTGGAACTCATGCAAGTGGTGAGTCTCTGTGGCACTGGTACCAGCTTGCATCTTTGCACCTGTGGTGCATTTGCACTGGCTGTGTCTTGTTCGAACAACACAGCACATGTAGTGATATTTCAAACTCTAACCACCAAACGCAATTCACACTTGGTGGGAACATTGATTTTCCCTTCCATCATTAATGGCTGTTACACCAAGAATGAGTGTCACAGAGAGGTGGGAACTGGCAAGAATATTGGTGTGGGAAGCCAGGAACACGGTGCTGTTGTCAGATTTAAGCTAGCTTGCTTTGTCCCAATGGGAGCTCATTGGAGACCTTACTTTATGGGCAACCCTCGTACCTCATCCTCGCTTACCGTACACAGTTTTCAATCCTTTGAAGCAGGCTATTCTCATTAATTATGTGTATCCTTAAGAATGTGTCTTATACTTGATCAGATCATCCTGCTTTCATACACAACAAATGTAATAGCTACACTACATTTCCACTTACCATTAAAAAAAAAAGTAAGCAACTTTGTTGAAAAATTATTGTGCTACAAAGAGATAAATTTTTTAGTCCCCTTCTCCTCCTTGTACTGATGAATGTTTCCAATAGTAAATATGAAACAGATAACTGATCTAACAATTAAGCAAATCTTTCATAATCCCAAAGATTGATTTTAAAATCACAGTGCTTTACCAGGAATTATCCTATTGGAGGTGCAATGCAACTGCCTTCCTCTGGCTTTTGGGCACACTTACCCAGCAGTTGTAGGGAGACTGGAGCAAGGAATAGATGATAGCTCTCGGCCAACAAGGCCTTTGTCAAAAATAGACAAAAAAGAAAAAAAGAAAAACAAACACACACACACACACACACACACACACACACACACACACACACACACCAGCGCGCGCGCTCGGGTGTGCACACGATCACAGTCTCTGGCAGCTGGAGCCAGAGACTGTGGTCATGTGTGTGTTTGCACACAACTATGGCACAGAATAGCTAGACCAGGAGAACTTTTAGAATGCTGACTGTAATTGTCTACCAGAATTAACAAAAAGGTAACATTGACTCTGAGAGACAGATCCAATGCAGATGTTACATGTGCACACACAGCTACCCAGTGTTTACATTTCACCCCATGTGGTGATCTCACTGTGAGTCAGAAGCATGGTGTATGATTGAAAAAAAAAAGAAGCTTTAAAACTCACACACACACACACATTACTACAGTCTCTGGCAGCTGGAGTCATCTGTGTGTGTGTGTGTGTGTGTGTGTGTGTGTGTGTGTGTGTGTGTGTGTGTGTGTGTGTGTTTGTCTATTTTTGACAAAAGCCTTGTTAGCCAAAAGCTAACTTTCTGACAGCCTTTTTGTTGTGCCTTTCTGCAATTCACCACCTCTGTTATATGGTGAGTAGCAACTGTCCTTTTCATTAAACTATTACATTCCATCCTGGATTTTCCATTGTTTGACTACTATGGATACACTTATCTCAGTGTAGTTGTTTCATCGAAGCTTGCAGGCCTGTACATAATTTTTACTATTTGTAACTACCAGCACAACCAAATAAATGCACCCATCAAAATTTTCAGCACCAGGAGACATCACACTAATACAGTATAACACCACCTCTTTCCTTGATAATGACACATTATTTCTCAGTTCTACTCACACAACTACACTTAAAAACTAGATTTTCTTACAGGCTACCAGTTTTTAAATAAAAATTTGTCTACAAAATAGGGAGAGTTAGCCAGGAAAAATCAATGTAGGTTTGATTTAAAACTTGTTTGCTACCTGTAGTCACATTATGTTATTGGCAAAATAATCAAAACTTTTGTTGGTACATCTTTCAGTGAGCTTGTGAAAGTTATAATAATGGATAATAAAGGCCATTTTTTCTAGTGTTGGAATGGACATCACTATTCTTCTCAAATTGTGCTGGATTACTTGTGATGAATTTTACTAATGAGTATATATATTGTGAAGGAGCAATTTAAATGCCTTACTCCTTGAAGAGGTACCCACAAGATGACTGCAGGTGAACACCATATATTATTCTTACAGCTCACTTTTGTGTGATCAGCACTTTCTTTCTAACTGACAAGTCACCCAAGACAGTTATTCCATAATACATCATTGAGTGGAAATATGGAAAATGTATTAGAAGGTTAACCTTCAAGTGGGTGTGCTGTTTTTCATAACACGAGCGGCCGCAAGGTGCACTTTTCACAAATGTGTAGGATAGCTTTCTTTATATTATCAAGGTAAGTCATGTATGATCAAAATCACAGTTTAATCATAGTTTATTTAAACAACAAGAAAATAAACTTACATAATTTGATCTTAACCACTGTTTTATCAAACAATAATGAAATAAATGTTCACTATCAAACTCTGTTGTCAAGGGCAGGTGTTACATAGACAGTAATGACCCACTTGAAGCATTAAGCAGTGCAGTAGCATCGGATTCCAGCCAGCTGCTTATTCGATCACTAATTATCTCCTAGACAACTGCCTCAATGTGGGATTATGTTGCTAGTTCGTAATCAGGGTCATTTTTTTGCATGGATCGTACATTTTCTCTTGCCTACATCACTTTGCATTTTCTATTACCATTGCTCACTTGGATGTATGATAACAGAATTTATCACCATGTTACCTGAACCAATAGTGAAGGAATGGGTATGGATTTGCAGTTGTGAGATGACAATGGAACCATGAAATTTTATTTTTGGTTGGCGCACTTTATGCACAGGCGCACCCGCTCGAGGGTTAATTCGTTTGTTTCTAAGACTTGCCATTATATGAAGAGTGAAAGCAGATAAAGTTAGCTGTTTGAGCAGCTCAGCAACATGCTTCCATCAGTGAAAGGCTTTTTTACCCTAAAATTTGGAGCATTCTGCCTTGTTTACTGACTGCTGTTCATGTCCTGCATCAATTGTTGTATGATTATTTGTTGAATGGATCTGAATGTAATATGTTCCCTAAAAATTTAGAGAGATTCCGTTTTCAGAGAACCACTTAACACTTCTTTGAAAAAAACATCATTATCAATTTCTTCTGTTGCTTTTTCTCTGTTGTTGTTGTTGTGGTCTTCAGTCCTGAGACTGGTTTGATGCAGCTCTCCATGCTACTCTATCCTGTGCAAGCTTCTTCATCTCCCAGTACCTACTGCAATCTACATCCTTCTGAATCTGCTTGGTGTATTCATCTCTTGGTCTCCCTCTACAATTTTTACCCTACACAACCCTCCAATGCTAAATTGGTGATCCCTTGATGCCTCAGAACATGTCCTACCAATTGATCCCTTCTTCTAGTCAAGTTGTGCCACAAACTTCTCTTCTCCCCAATCCTATTCAACACCTCCTCATTAGTTATGTGATCTACCCATCTAATCTTCAGGATTCTTCTGTAGCACCACATTTCGAAAGCTTCTATTCTCTTCTTGTTCAAACTATTTATTGTCCATATTTTCACTTCCATACATGGCTACACTCCATACAAATACTTTCAGAAATGACTTCCTGACACTTAAATCTATACTCGATGTTAACAAATTTCTCTTCTTCAGAAACGCTTTCCCTGCCATTGCCAGTCTACATTTTATATCCTCCCTACTTTGACCATCATCAGTTATTTTGCTCCCCAAATAGCAAAACTCCTTTACTGCTTTAAGTGTCTCATTTCCTAATCTAATTCCCTCAGCATCTCCCGACTTAATTCGACTACATTCCATTATCCTCGTTTTGCTTTTGTTGATGTTCATCTTATATCCTCCTTTCAAGACGCTATCCATTCCGTTCAGCTGCTCTTCCAAGTCCTTTGCTGTCTCTGACAGAATTACAATGTCATCGGCGAACCTCAAGGTTTTTATTTCTTCTCCATGGATTTTAATACCTACTCCGAATTTTTCTTTTGTTTCCTTCACTGCTTGCTCAATATACAGATTGACAATATACAGACTTCAAGAAGAATATAATAATTCCAATCCCAAAGAAAGCAGGTGTTGACAGATGTGAAAATTACCAAATTATCAGTTTAATAAGTCACGGCTGCAAAATACTAATGCGAATTCTTTACAGATGAATGGAAAAACTAGTAGAAGCCGACCTCGGGAAAGATCAGTTTGGATTCCGTAGAAATACTGGAACATGTGAGGCAATACTGACGCTACGTATTATATTGGAAGCTAGATTAAGGAAAGGCAAACCTACATTTCTAGCATTTGTAGATTTAGAGAAAGCTTTTGACAATATTGACTGGAATACTCTCTTTCAGATTCTGATGGTGGCAGGGGTAAAATACAGGGAACGAAAGGCTATTTACAATTTGTACAGAAACCAAATGGCAGTTATAAGAGTTGAGGGGCACGAAAGGGAAGCAGTGGTTGGGAAGGGAGTGAGACAGGGTTGTAGCTTTCTCTCTTATGAGATTTATTATAACACTAGTATTGTTTGCAAAATATACCAATTCTGCTAGACATCACAGATATAAGACATAAAAGTGGACTCAAAGTTCTACCCTGTAGGACTTATGATTTCTCTGCAGTAATTAAATTTTTCTCTTGATGCAACATTGTTCAGAATTATTCATCACAACTTTTTGAATTCAGTTTGTTAAGTATGGTTCAACCCAACTATACGAGGTGCATTCAAGTTCTAAGGCCTCCGATTTTTTTTCTCCGGACTGGAAAGAGATAGAAACATGTGCATTGTTTTAAAATGAGGCCGCGTTCATTGTCAATACGTCCCAGAGATGGCAGCACCGTACGGCAGATGGAATTTTACCGCCAGCGGCGAGAATGAGGTTTTAAATACTTAAAATGGTGACGTTTTCCTTACTTGAACAGCATGCAATCATTCGTTTTCTGAATTTGCGTGGTGTGAAACCAATTGAAATTCATCGACAGTTGAAGGAGACACGGTGATGGAGTTATGGATGTGTCAAAAGTGTGTCCGTGGGTGCGACAGTTTAATGAAGGCAGAACATCGTGTGACAACAAACCGAAACAACCTCGGGCTCGCACAAGCCAGTCTGACGACATGATCGAGAAAGTGGAGAGAATTGTTTTGGGGGATCGCCGAATGACTGTTGAACAGATCGCCTCCAGAGTTGGCATTTCTGTGGGTTCTGTGCACACAATCCTGCATGATGACCTGAAAATACGAAAAATGTCATCCAGGTGGGTGCCACGAATGCTGACAGAAGACCACATGGCTGCCCGTGTGGCATGTTGCCAAGCAATGTTGACGCGCAACGACAGCATGAATGGGACTTTCTTTTCATCGGTTGTGACAATGGATGAGACGTGGATGCCATTTTTCAATCCAGAAACAAAGTGCCAGTCACCTCAATGGAAGCACACAGATTCACTGCCACCAAAAAAATTTCGGGTAATTGCCAGTGCTGAAAAAATGATGGTGTCCATGTTCTGGAACAGCGAGGGCGTAATCCTTACCCATTGCATTCCAAAGGGCACTATGGTAACAGGTGCATCCTACGAATATGTTTCGAAGAACAAATTCCATCCTGCACTGCAACAAAAACATCCGGGAAGGGCTGCGCGTGTGCTGTTTCACCAAGACAACGCACCCACACATTGAGCTAACGTTACGCAACAGTTTCTTTGTGATAACAACTTTGAAGTGATTCCTCATGCTCCCTACTCACCTGACCTGGCTCCTAGTGACTTTTGGCTTTTTCCAACAATGAAAGACACTCTCCGTGGCCGCACATTCACCAGCCGTGCTGCTATTGCCTCAGGGATTTTCCAGTAGTCAAAACAGACTCCTAAAGAAGCCTTCGCCGCTGCCATGGAATCATGGCATCAGCGTTGTGAAAAATGTGTATGTCTGCAGGGCGATTACGTCGAGAAGTAACGCCAGTTTCATCAATTTCGGGTGGTAGTTAATTAGAAAAAAAATCGGAGGCCTTAGAACTTGAATGCACCTCGTATGTAAAATTTATGTTTTCTAAGAGAGGTGCAATGTGATGTTTCTTGGAACAGCCTGTTCCACTGTGGTTTCTTGCAGTAGCCAAAGGTGATCATGTTCTATATTAACTTGGTGTAGTGTAAATGAGCAACCATGCACTGTGTGCAGTCTCGTATCTGTATGTGCAGATGGTGCAGACATTATATGGACATGTGATTACCAAAACAGGGAATGAAATACAAAAAAAGATCATTGGCTGTGGATGATGAGTGGTGCTTTGGTGGTACATACAGAAGTTGTGGCGAACTCCTCAGAGCAATATGGTCACTATCTTCGAACTGACTTACCCTGATGGCAGACGTTGCTTGCAATGCTTCAATGTATGTTGAGTTATGTGATTGTCATTATTATTGTTAAATGGATCCGTCATTTGCTTGACTTGTGTTGTTCAAATATAGAAGAATACCAATGAAAGGAGTAAACTGACATCTAGGGAGTTACATCAAGGACTAAACTGATTATTTCATTAGTGTTGAGTAGTGAAGACTTTTCTTTCAGTGCCACCCTGTAGGAAGTAGCAGTCCAACGAAATCAACTCTGTAAACAACTATGGTATGAAATAGCTAGACCATGATAACTTTTAGAATAGTGACTGTAATTGTTTGCCAGAATTATCAAAAAGGTAATACTGACTTTGAGCTTTGAGTGACAGATCCAATGCAGATGCTACATGCTCACACACAACTACCCAGTGTGTACATTTCACCCCATGTTGTGGTGTCACAGTGAGTCAGAAGCATGGTGTATGATTGAAAAAAGAAGCTTTAAAAAGAAGATGAACAAATTTTCAAGGGGTTTCAACAAAACATTAAGAAGAAACAATATTTTGCTACAAGCAACAACAAATCAACAAGACAACTTACAAAGTGCACACAATACATTGTGATACAAATTTCAACACTTTGGAGAAGACAAGTTATCCAATATTATTTTACAACAATAGCTCATGAAGTTATCCGTAATTTGAAGGGTGCAATAGTGCTGTAAACTTGTAAACACCAGCCAGAATTATTACAACAGAGTAAATGCATGACAAATATTGAGCAAATATTACATACTTAGCAACATAACAATAAATTCAGTTCAGGTTTGGAGAAGAAGACAGTCGAGTTTGTAATTAGCATCTAGTTGTGAGCTGATGTACGCTCCAAAATTACAGAATTGCTTCACCGACTTGGCGGTAGCAGCTAATCAGCAGCCAGATACAGCTCCAAAATGCATCATAGCCAGCTGCAGCCCACTGGCAAAATGGTACACTGATCATCAGCAGCTCTTCGCCAGTGCATCGGCTGTTTACTGTTAATGAACACCAGCATGCAGTTCACTTCATCCAGTGAGCTAAATACAAAAATTTTATTTTCACAGTAATGATGGAGAAACTTCGTGAGAAGTGAAACAGTGAGATTTTGTTTCATAATTTCATTTCAATCATTGATGGTTACTTATTTCTACTACAAATTGAAATTAAAATAGCTTTAATTTGTGACAGTAGTTAAGTGTGCAATGGAAGCAAAAGCAGTGGAATCTGTAGCAGCATCGCAAATGCCTAAGTTAAAAAGTTAACAAATAGTCTTAAAAACACATTAGAAGCTAATGGTAAAAGATTACAAACATTAATAAATACCAAACTGACTTTACAAGAAGGATATATCACGCAATTAGAGGAAAATATAAACAAGAAAGTGGAGGACACCATTGAAACAGAATTTCTGTCATGCATAACTATGCTAGAAAATCTAGTAGGTTCCTTAGAAAATAAAGTTGGTACCTTAACTAAAAGTCTACCAGCAACAGTAGACACTAAAGTGATGACTAAACTTAAAGATCATTTTACAGCTAGGTTGAAGAGAATTTCTAAGCAGTAAGCAATGAAATCTCAAAGATTCAAGAAAGAGTTGAGACCTTAGAAAACCACCAGGTATTAAATCCACATAGTGTTAACTAGTTTAGAGAAACAACCGCAAGATTTTGTAGAACAAAAGGTACAGGGCACTGTGGAATCCTTTAGTGGACTTACCACTTCTGTGGGTAGTGCTGCACAACAACAACAAAATTTCAAAATTTAGAGAAAACACAGTTAGATATTGAAAAAAGAGGGAACAGTGTTAATGTAGGGTGTCTAAAGAATTCTTGGAGGAATTCCAGTTATGATCAGGTTTAAATTCATCCAAGTAATTTCCTAAATCTAAAGTGGAAAGGCAAGTACATCCAATTTATCTCTTATGAGCATTTTCTAGTTCATTACCAAGTAAGTGGGAAGACTCAAGAAAAATAGGTTTTACATTAGGCTATTTAATAGGAGATGCATCAGAATGGAATAGTTCCCATTCTGAAAACTTCACATCTTGGGAATGTTTCAAAAGTAGTTTCAAGAGGAAATACTGGTCAGCTAGCATGTAGGAAATATTAATACTTGATGTACTCAATCCTAAGAATTATAGTAATAGTTGGGGTTCCCACAAGAAATATATGGAACGCACCTTACACATACCAAATATTTAGATAGTAAAATAGGACATTTAGCAGATTTATTGGTAAGCTGATTACTTTATCATGTACATAAAGAAGTCTTGTATCAACGATGGACAAGTGTTAGTGATTTCTTAACGTTAATGGAGGGGGTCAGATGATTTAAACAATGAAAGGAAGGGTGTGACTGGCTGCCAGAAGAAGAAGAAGGAACAGTAGAGGAGGAACAAATAAAACCTATAACTGTGGATAAAATTTTTGAAATAGAGGTAGATATTCACTAAGATTCAGGTAGCAATACATCAATAATTTCACAGGAATTTATGACCTTGAGTATAGAAAATGAAAATGTCCAGTACTACCAGTAATTGGTGTTTATGTGACATGCATAACCCGAAGTAGAGGTAAGCCTACAAAAGAGGAAACAATAGCACCAATTATGGTGAATGGTTCTCCATTTTACCAAACTCTATTACTTAGCAGAAGAACAGCTTTGTAGCTGAGGTAGTTATAAAAACAACTCTATTGTAGATAACCGGTTTTGATAAAACTAAGTTACCATCTTCAGGACTTCGTAAAGGTTATTACAAACATCTTCACAACCTTTATGAATATCTGAAAGTGGTAAGTTAGTTCTACCAAAAATCAATTATCCGCAATAAAGTTTTTTATAGAGAACTTGGCTAAGTAGTTCTCCTCTTAAGCAGTCACTCCAGATTGGCTCTTCAAGCTCAACATGAGTAAACTAACAAACGTTATTGATTTGATTTTGATTTCATTGTAACAGGGAAGCTAAAACGGCTTAGGTCTAACCCACCACTGCCTGCACCGAAACTAAGTTTAATGTGCAGTATTGCTCCCTGTATATCTAGTAAAGCCAACCAATGCCCTTAAATAGTGCAAGGAGTCCCTCTACCAGTTTTTTGTTAGACACAATTTCTTCAGGTCTAGCTGTCCCGAAGATTCTGTATCTTTTACTCTCCAATGCCATGCATTCGAAGATTAGGTGTGATGCAGTTTCTTCACCCTCATCACAGATCCTACATTTAGGGTCCTCTTCCATTATACCCACTGTGTGTAGATGTTTTTTGAAATTCCCATGGCTGGTCATCAGTCCAGGTCATGAGTTTGATCTCTTTCCTGTTCAATCCCAGGATTACAGAGCTTATGTTTTAAAAACATGGCTTGGGAATCATTACCTTACCATGTGTTTGTTTATGGACCTTGGTCCAACATCCTATGTGCTGTTTCCTAAGCCAGTTCTGTAGTTCTAATTTGATCATAACCTTAATGATTGTCAGGACAGGTTCTGGTCCAATAAATGGAGTTGTTACCTCCCATCCTAGCCAGTCTGTCAGCTTGTTCATTGCTACAGATCCCTGAGTGGCCAGGGATCCACATTAAGTTTATCCTATTGCTTCCCCATAGCTCCACCAGAGCCTTGTGGCATTCTGCAACAATCTTAGATCTTGTTGCAGGAGCTGTGAATGGTTTCAGGGCTGTCTGACTGTCTGAATAGATGTAGATGCTATGGTCCTTGTAGCACCTATGCATACTCTCCTCCACACATGCCCTGATTGCAGTAATTTCTGCTTGTAATACAGAGGCCAGTTTTCCTACAGAGATGATACCCTCCAGTCAACAAACTTTATTAGTCATTCCTAATTTTAATTTGCATGTATTACTCAGAATTGATTGGTTGTTACAACGTGGAAGTAATGCTTGATTTTCATACTAACAGAGTATCATAGAGGATTGGAACAATTTCTTAAAATGTACCATTTAAGAATAAAACAAAAGCAGTTAGTCAGACAGAAAAGACGTAGCCAAGATATAATTGGTAGCCACTACTAAAACAGCAGTAATGGAGAATGCTGTAGTTGAAATGGCTGCAATCCACAAAAGTCTACAATGGAAACCTTGTGAATCAGACATCTGACAGAAGAATAAAAGCGGGAATTATATGATATATTAATTACAAACAAGGTAGTTTTCTCTGTTATGGCAAGAGCAATAGGAGATTATGTCTGTAATTTTAAAATAAAATATAATAGGCCTTTTTATATAATAGGACTTTTTTTGTAAGCCATATGCTATTCCTATGGGTTTACGAAAAGAGGAAGAGATACACAAAATGATCAAAAATGGGATAATTGAAAGTAGTCTAAGTGTGTACAATTATCCATTATTGGTTGTAATTAAAGTGACTGGTGGAATGTTCTTGGTATTAGATGCTTGGATATTAAAGAAACACATCAAAACAGAAAGAGACCAACCAGTAGGAACAGATGAATCACTATGCAGATTTGAGCAAGCCAATTTCTTTAGTTCAACGGATCTCACAGCCAGGTACGTTCAAGCAAAATTGCACGAATACTCATGACCACATATGGTGTTTGTGTTTGAAGGGAAGTTTTACCAGTTCCAAGTACTTCCATTTGGAATATATCAGTACCTGTTTTTATAAGAGTATTGGACAGAGTGCTGGAAGATGATTTAATACAAGATTTAATAATATATGTAGATGATTTGCTATTAATATCAGAATCATGGGAGGAACATTGTGAATTATTAACTGAAATCTTACTAGGGGTATTACAGTTAACTTAAAAAATTCTCACTTTGGTAGAAATGAATAAATTTTTTTAGGACATATGGTAAGAGTAAAAGGGATACAATCTGACCCTGAAAGAATATGAGCAACCAAAGATTGCCTAGAGCTAAGAAATGCCAAGCAGTTAGGTTCATTTTTGGATTTAGCTGGATTCTACAGATTTTTCATAAAATGTCAATCCATGAATGATCCACGCTTATTGTCATTTCTTAAGCAAAGAACTAAATAGGAATGGGATGAGGGAGTGCTGAAACCCTTAACAAAATTAAATATTGTTTATTAGATGCTAAGCAACTTATGCATCCAAGGTTACATCAGCCTAATGGATTGCAAATGTGTATCATGAGCCGAATAAAACACAATTCACAGTTAGCAAAGGATGCTTCAGAATATGGATTAGGTTGTGAACTGTTTCAAGGGGAGTGGCACAAAGAGAAATCAATATCATAGCTTTTGCTAGCTGAGTTCTTAATAAAAATGAATTAAATTATCAGCTATGGAAAAAGAAATACTAGCTATTGTATGGAGTTAAGAAAGTTTCAAATGTTGATTTGGGGATCAAAGATAGTAACATACATCAATCACCAGCCTTCGAGTTTTGTAATGGGGACTAAACTTCTTCACAGTAGAATAATAAGATTTTTGCAGAAGTTCCCTAAAGAGATACATCATATTGAAGGGTAATTAAATGCAGTACCTGATGCACTTTCATGATTATCCCTTTTCATGAATATGTTAACTGGAACAGAGGGACCAGGAATTAGTTTTTACTATTAATTTTTTATCTATAATTTACACCAATAATGAAGTGAGAATTCTAGCAAGACAATCAAGGAGGAAGATAAAATGAATGAGTTTTTCAGTTAAGTATTGTCATTATTAGAGCAGAATATTTTACCAGAAAATGAAAGGAAATGTGGATTGTTTGCAAGGATACTTTGTTTTGGAGACTAAATGAGAACTCTTGTTACTGGAGGATTTGCATCCCAGAAGACATGGAGATGGACCTAATCTGGTTTTTACTCAGAGGTTATGAACACTTTGAAATAAAGAAAGTCATTAAACATATGACAAGGTAGAGGAGGTGTGTCACCTACATTCTCGTGATACGAGAGTGCTGGTTCAAGACATATAACTATACATGATACTCCACCTGCAGTCAAATCTGACAGAGAGTAATGAAGGAAATCAGATGACTGCATGGAATGTATTGTTCACATAGACACACTACATGAATACAGATGATCCCCAGGTTTCAGGTGATTCTAAATGAGCTTCCACACCTATCTATAGGACTCTTGGCAATGGAAGTACTTTATAAGCAATTTATTGGAGAACTATTATTAAAATATTACACCAGGCCTGATGTTGGAAACATCAACTTTGATGATATACAAAAAAGCAAGTAGAAAAATAGTTAAAATGTCAGTCTGAAATTAGAGTCAAAGAAATTAATTAGAACGCAGTCACACATCATTTATACGTACATAGATGTACTAGTTCTAGTAAAATCCCATCAGAGCTACAACTTGACAAAGGAGATTGGAATTTTTTTTATTGTGAGGGACCTTGTAAAATAATTGATATTTCTCACCCCAAGGCAGTATTTCTGGTAGATCCACCCAATGGTCAAAATAAAGGGTTATGTAATGTTGATATGATTAGGAGTTATGTGAAGTGATGCAACATCCCATATTTATTTCATCTGCATTGGTTCCTCACCCTTTATGAATTAATATATTTATAACTAGATCTCTGGGGCACCATGTTATTGAGTATAAACAAATACATAGTAATATTAACATATAAAACAGAGAAAGTCTTTTATCGTGAATATATAGAAAAAATAAATTTACGACTGTTTATGTATTGCAGATGCTGACCAGAATAAGTTCTGCAATAAAACGTATATGATTATCATATCTGAAACATGAATGAATTCACAATTCCTAATTAGTATAAGTATTGAAGATACATCTTTTTAACATGTTGCAACAGTATTACATAATACATATGTAATATGAAACTTTTCTATTTTTTACTTAACAGGGAATTTTTTTATGTTTTATCAACATAATATATAGTGAAGGGGTATGTATTATTTTTCTAGAGGAGGTGTAGCATAGATGGGGAATAAATATAATGAATGATAGACAAACTGATGACAATAATGAATTGCTGTTAACTATTTTTTTCTTTCTTAATGTGTTGAACTTCTCTTTCTTCTATTCCAGAGCTCTAAAGGTGAAACTACAACATGACTTGTTGTACTTGTATTCACAGGAATCCTGGAGAATGAAGAGCTCATAATAATACATTGACAATTAGTCAAACATTTTTCCAGTGTGATTTAGACAGGTTACTGCTTTAGAGGAGGAGAACAAGTCACAAAATGCTACAATGGTAAAGGAAATGATACACTAACTTGCATCAGAGCAGTAGCAAATAATTGGAGAACCACAAGGGGAAGGTTGGTCTCCATAGCCTGGGAAGGCAACTAATCTAAGGAAGTAAACCCTGAAATCAAACCTACTGGAGCTTACAACCTTGGTAGTAACATCATTAGGCTGTAACAATCCTAATCCACCCAACAACATTTTCAACAAAAGCATGGAGGACAAGCTTACAGATATAATTACCCCAGGTGGTACTCAATCCACCGTCGCCTCGGATGATGTTAGTGGGTCTTTGGATTCTGGGGGGCCCACACCAACATGCAACAAGGATGAGTTGGAGCATCCTAAAACTTCTAGAAAAAAGATACGGCATAAACAATGTAACTACTTTGCCATGCTGAATATTAACTCCTTGCTCAAGATGGGCAAGTTGAAGCATCTGACAGGCACCCTGACACAACACAAGATTCTTATCACAGTGGTACAAGAGAACAGGTATACAGATGAACATACCTTTGAATCTCAGGGTTATCAAATATTCAAGGGCAAAGTGGGACATTGGAAGATGAAGAACATCACTCACCTGGGAACTGGATTCATTGTCAGTAACAAAATACTTGATTCAGTTATCTACTTCCATTCACCTATTAGTCGAATGTCTCTATTAACATTTTGATGCTCCAGTGAGGTCCACACCATTGTGAATGTACATGAACCTATTAACCAGGACAACAAGAAAAACACTGAAGGTACAGACCAATTTTGGGAAGAACTCAAGGACACTATCGGCAAGATCCCAGAGCAGAATACAGTCATATTATTGGGTGATTTTAACACCCAGTTAGGGAAAGAGTGGAAGTATAAATATGTAGTGGGGAAATACCGGGCTCACAAGCTCACTTACAGAAATGGAGAACAAGTTGTGGGACTCTGTAACGCACTTAACATAGTAACGAAATCAATGGCCTTTAAGCATCTACCAAGAAAACAGGAGACATGGACTTCACCCAATAAACTCCTAGTAGAGTTTCAAATAGACCATGTGGCCATTTCAAGAAAGTCCTGTAGAGAAGTCCAGAATGTGAGAGTGTTAAGAGGGGAGAACCTGGACTCAGATTACTACCTCTCAAAAATAAAGTTCCAATTTCTACCTAGGAATACAAGAAAATCTCAAACTTACCAAATTTAACTTGGAAAAACTGAAAACCTGTAATTTACTTGCAGAGAGAATGCAAACACTAGATCATGAATGCAACAACTGGAACCAACTAAGGGACAAATTAGTAAAAGCCACAACAGAAGTTGCCCCACTAAAGAAAAAGAAGGAATGAGTGGTGGACAAGTACCTGCAACCAAGTGATCGCAAAGAGACAAGCAGCTTGGTTAAGATGGAGCTCACAGAAGTCCAAAGCAAATAAGGAGAAGTTCATAGAACAGCATCGGCTAACTGCCAAAACCATTAGGCAGGTTAAACATCAGTACACTCAGGACCACTTGACTCAATTAGATGAAGATTTCAAGAAGAATAACACTAGAAACTTTTACCAAACTTTCAAGTGAAACCTTAGAAGCTATGCCCCACCTAGCTTACATTTCGGAGGACCAGATGGAAACATAGCCTATAATGACAAAGACAACTGTCACATATTGGCCAAATATTTTGAGAATATCCTCAACTGTGGATCCCCTAAAACCTCCTTTATCTATCAAGACAGTCCCAGACAACCAAACTCTCACCCTCCAACAGAAGAAGAAGTGAAAAATATCATTCAGTCCCTGAAGAATAACAAAGCAACAGGAGAAGACGCTATAGTTGCAGAGCTCTGGAAGCACGCTAGAGACAAAGCAATCAGCAAGTTGACTGAGATCATCTACTGAGAAGTTACCAGATGACTAGACATTTCCTCTGATCCACCCCTTACACAAGAAGGGTCATCTGACTGACATCAACAATTATAGAGGGATCTCATTGGTACCAGTCACCTATAAGATATTATCTAAGGCATTATTAAACAGAGCCGAACCTCAACTGGACCCAAAACTTGGAGATTATCAGGGTGTTTTTAGAAAAGGACGTTCTTGTGCTGAACAGATCCTTAACTTGAAGTCAATATTAAGTCAAATTAAAGTAACGAATAAACAGTATGTAGTTACTTTCATTGACTTCAAGAAAGCATACGATTCTGTTGACAGAGAATTTTGCAGGAAATGGGCCTGGACCAGAAAACCTACAGCCTTATTCAAAAGACCCTGAGTAACACTAGATCACAAGTAAAGTTTGGGGGGGACACTTTCAGAAAGCTTTGAGATAATGACAGGAGTTAGACAGGGAGATGGACTTTCACCTCTTCTCTTCAACTGTGCACTGGACAAGGTGATCAGAGGCCGGTGAAAAAAATGGAAGTACAAAATATATCGAGTGGTATTTACCTGGGACCCAAACGGAAGGGACTAGTAGTAGACGGTTTAGCTTTTGCAGATGATCTGGCAGTTATAGCAAGCTCAGTGGAAGTAGCAGTAAAGCAGCTCAATATACTCAAACTCCAGGCTGCTAAGGTAGGACTTCAATTGTCACTAGAAAAGACAAAATATCTCACCAACAGCAGTGATACTCCCAGTGAAACTACAGCTCAAAAAACGTCAAATTGAGAAATTTGACAGATTCAAGTATCTAGGAGAATGGTTGGAACATAACCTATCAAAATGAACAGCACTAACAACTTGAATTAATAAGTTACAATTAGCATATCGATCAATCAAGAACATCTATAACAATAAATGCCTATCTTGCAATTCCAAACTAAAACACTACCAAACAGTTATCTACCCTGAAGCCCTATATGCCTCAGAATGCGAGAACCTGAACAGGGAAGGCTTAACAGATAAACTACAGATTCAGGAGAGGAAGATCGTGAGAAAAATTCTGGGACTGATCAAAACAGATGGTGAGTACAGAAGACAATTAAACCAGGAGCTATACCATCATACTGAGAAAATCACAGATGTAGCCAGGAAGAGACATCTCACTTTCTACAGACATATCACAAGGATGGACCAAACAAGACTGACCAACCGATTTCTCAACTACTGGAAGAGCAGGAAGACGGTGACACCATGGCTTATAGAAGTCAAGAAAGACGTCCAGGAACTGAACATAACTGAAAGGACATTAGAAACCGAGCACTTCTCAGAAGAATACTAAAAGAAAAGAGGTTTCAGGACAGATCATCCTGTAAAAAGACCGGTGCCCTTTGGACAAAGGAGAGAAAGGAGAAACATTGCCAGAGAATGTGGGATTACTGGGCAAACATCAAGTCCCTCTCCAGGCTGAAAAATTGGATATTGTGGTCCTTAGCGGGCCCATTCAAAAGAAGAAGTAGAAATAATTGGAGAATGAGACATAGTGAGTTTTGAGGTAGATACTGACAGGTTGGAAGTTGAGAAAGTGACGAAATTATCCACACTAAAAAACTATCCTTGTGACTATTGATGAGAGAATAATATTGTTGTAAAATATTTTTGGGAAACATATATCTACACAGCTATGATAAACAAACTTTTAGCACGTAGAGGTGAAGTAACTGAATTAATTTAGAGGAAGTGAGCTTGGGTATATATGATATGGTATAAGACAACAAAAAGGGCATTGCTGGCCAAGAGAAGTCTACTGGTATCAAACATAGACATTAATTTGAAAAAGAAATTTCTAAGAATGTATGTTTGGAGCACAGCTCGGTATGGTAATGAAACATGGTCCATGGGAAAACTGAAAAACAAGAGACTTGAAGCATTTGAGATATGGTGCTACAAAAGAATGTTTAAAATTAGGTGGACTGATAAGGTAAGGGGTGTGCAGGTTCTCCACATAATTGATGAGGAAAGAAATATAGGGAAAACAATGACAAGAAGAAGAGACAGGATGGTAGGACATCAGTTAAAATGTCAGGGAATAATTTCCATGGTACTAGTGAGAGCTGTAGAGGGTAAAAATTCTGGTGGAAGACAGAGATTGGAATGAATTCAGCAAATAATTGAGGGTGTAGGTTGCGAAAGTTACTTGGAAATGAAGATGTTGGCACAGGAGAGGAATCCATGGCAGGCTGCAACAAAACAAAACAAATAAAGCTGAAGTGACAGAAGATTTACATTGGCATCTAGATACAGTAAAGGAACTTCTTCGTGTAGTGTTATAAAGTAACTACAGTGTGGCTAATATGGGATATAAGGTGAAGTGCACCCACATTAGGATTAAAGTAAGTAGAAATGAGTAGGCAAATCCATGGGAGGGTACTGTGGGTCAGGTACATTACAATGAAATGTTCTGCACCTTTATACTTAGTGTTAGGCAATGTATTTTGGACATTTACACTGATAAATAATTAAAGACTGTTCAGTATCTACCCACAAAATGGTATTAACATGTTATTTGTAAAACTAATGAAAGACTTTTGAGTGACAGTTGGTCACGTGAATGAAGACATTTCTGAATTCATTAGGGTATAGTAACATACCTGGGTTATGAAGTACAGACATGATTTATTAGGATATGTGCTGTGTGGATGAGAGGCTGTATCCAATGCCAATGGGCCAAGATTAGACATCATGCCAAACCACCCTTTGAGAAATTCTCCATCCTGAAGACCATTTCCAGCATGCCCACATAGACCTGATGGGGCCACTCCCAGATTCAAACAGATACAAGGACATCTTGTCAGCCATAGAAAGAACGTCTCAATGGGTAGTGGCCGCACCTCTGACTGATATCTGGGCCAACACCATCACCTGATTTTTCATCACACTATGGATTACACTCTTCAGCTGCTGAGTCCCTGACAATTAACAAAGGGCCAGCAGTTTGAGTTGGCTCTTTTCTCCAAGCTTTGCCACCTCTGTGGGTGTCACCTGTTCCACACAACACCCTACCATCCTCAATACAATGGACTTGTGGAACTGTGGCACTGCACCCTCAAGACAGTGCTCATATGTCATGACCAGGAATGAATGGTGGCCCTCCTCTGGCTGCTGATGGGTATACTAACTGCCTACAAAGAAGATATGGATGACTCACCAGCAGAGGTACTCTACGGGGAACTGACCACTCTCCTAGCAGAGTTTGTATCACAAACCACTGATCCCATGGATATCAACCTGCCAGACCTAGTAAAACATGTGAGGAATCACATCCACCACATCCGCATCCCATCATGCCAAATTGACCATCTTTGTGAACAAGGACCTCCAATCATGTACACACGTCATACTCAGAACTGCTGCCATCAAACCCACAATCCACTATGTGTACAGTGGTCCGTACAAGGTGTTAAAATGTGGGCCAAACACTTTTGATATCTTGCAAGCTTGAAAAACGACAACACTGTCACTGAGCAACACAAAACTGGCGTGGACCTTAGTGGACACACCCAATGTTTACCCTCCATCAGCCCCAGCTCCAGGCCCATCAAGCCAATTTACAGTCAGCCTAGACCTGCGAGACTACCTCCCAGAAGACATTTCTGTAACATTGCAGGACTCACTACTCATGGTTAGGGCCAAATTTGACAAAAGACAGTCGGGCAACAGCACAGTCTCAAGGTAATTAGAGCAGTCCATGCCGCTTCCACCTACGATCAACACAACAGGTCTGAAGTCCCCTCTTTCTTTCGAGAGCTACCTGCTCGTGTCAGCCCCAGAGCACTTCATAACAATTGATAACCCGGAGACCATCGCCGGCAGACCAACAGCCTCACCAAGAGATTATTTAGCAGTGTAATCACCATGCCCTCTCCCCAAGACATACAATCTGTTGTTTCTAGGCAATGGCTGTACATGAAATGCTCCTAGGAGAGCTTAGAAAGGCAATGAGGAGCAGCACAGGAGCTATACAACCTATGGGAGCTCAGATTTTTAGATTTTGGTGAGAGAACGAAACAAAAGAGTAAGAAGGCACAAAAGAGTGTCACAATACTGGAGTATGGGGGAGTGTGGGCTGTTACAGTTAATCTGTTGTGGGTGCCCAGTTTGATTTAATCTCACTTATTTTTGTAGAAGTGAAGAAGGATAAAAACATTTACTTCAAAATTGCCAAATAGTTATGGCTTACAGTTAGTTTGGAAGCAGTTCGTTTGGTATTTTGCTGGTCACAAAAATCATACTTTGAGAAAAATAAGCAACCGCAGCTTCTAATTAGTGTAATGTGCAACTAGTAACCACATATAAAGTAGGGTTTGAAATAATCACAAACCAAATAAAAGCTTCTGTATTTAGTTATCTCCCTAGCACTGAATAAAATGGATCTTTTCCTTTTTATACAAAATAAAAGATGTTCTTTAAATGACATAGTCTTAATGTCATAAAATATTTTTTAATTCTTTTAATGGGCATTCAGTCAGTTTCAAACGTAAGTATGAGTCACATTTAGTAATACAGTTCAGCAACGAAGACCTAATTCCATCCAAGACTTAATAACAAGAGAAAAAGACTGAAAGAGAGTTTTTTGTACACGTCCTTCTATAATATTCTAACCGTATTATATTTGCATAGTTTTTATCTCAGTACTAATTGGCGTATTTGTGCACTGCTACATTTCATAGATGGTGGAACCAAGAAAATTAAATATTGTTTCACTTACACATTCTAGACACTGTCATTTAGTAATTATTTGTCTTCATATGGAGGAAAGTTCATTAAGTCTGGTTGTGACATCATATTTTCGAAAGTGTGGAAGTAGGTATTATTATCAGAGATTCACATTTAATTTACAGGGTGACCCAAAATTTCATTAGCATTTGAAAATTCACTACTTCACAGAATAATGTAGATAGAGAGCTAAATACAGATGCACATATTGAAATGACATGCGGTTTTATTGAAACCAAAACAAAGTGCACAAAATGACCAACAGATGGCGCTTCACATGATACAAAAGCAATAATTAGCATAATAATTGATTTTTAGCAAAGACAATGTTCTTTATAACAAATACTCAATGTGTCATCAGTTATTCATCAACAATACCCATAGGCAAGGAATAATGTTGTTAACACTGTACAGCATATTAGTAGGCATTGTGAGAAACTGCTGTCAGATATTGTCTTTTAGGATCACTAAAGAGGTTGGATACTCACGGTAGACTTGTAACTTCAGGTAATCCCACAACCAATAATCACACGGATTGATGTCTGGGGACCTGGGAGGCCAAGCATGAAGGACATGGCAGCTCAGCACATGATCCTCACCAAATAAGGTGTACGGGAGGTCTTTCACACATGTAACAACATGGGCTGGAGCACCATCTTGCATAAAATTTGTACTTTTCAGCAGGTGTTTATCAGCCAGGATAAGAATGATCTGACTCTGTGTCTCACTGTGGCTAACTTTATACATGATTCTCAAGTGGCATCATGTGCATGTTGCCTTTGAGTGCCATCTGTTGGCCAGCTTTTGCTCTCTTTTTGGTTTCAATAAATCCCAATGTCATTTCAGTCATGTATGTTCAATTTTTACCTCTCTAACTACCACATATTCTGTGAATTAATGCATTTTCAAATGTTAATGGAATTTTGAGTCACCCTGAATATTGGCATGCCATTTTTGATAATCTTTTCCTCTGTGTTTTCAGATAGTTTGTGTTGTTCCTGTATCTCTAGTGAGCACTTCAAACTTTGAATGTGGCAGGTATACATGAACAGAGGAGGTGTTCATCAATTTAGACAGTCTTCCAGCATTGATGTCACTGAATATATGAACTGATGCTGGTTACTCATAAGATAAAGTAGCCTGATGATTTGTATGTAGAAAATTGCATTTATCTCATGAAGTATAACTTTTATAGTAAGCCTGGTGATCCAGTTGATACCAATTAAAGAACTGACAGGTTGTGATGGAGGTAGCTGAACATGGATATCTTTATTCAGTTGGCTTAATATAGGGGTGGTAAATCATATTATCTCAAGATATTTTGATCCCAAGGTCATCCATCCCTTACCCTTACCCTTACCCCTGCTACTGTTTGATTGTTCTCTTGTATGTTTTAGTGAAAACAAGACAAAGTGCTGTTAGGGGTACATGGAGGAAAGAGTTAAATTTTCAATCTACACTGTCTGATTTATATTTTTCTCCTCTGTGTTCTTCCATACTGTCTTTCTAAACTCCATATTAAAATAATTTTGGGATTCTATAATACAATACTGTATAAAGTGTGCACATCATTCAATCGTTAACATTTCACCATCATGCTCTATTACACGATGTACTTCAATCCTTCTCAGGAATTTTTCTGGGAGTAATAATTCAAAGTTGGACATACACAACTCTAGGTGCCCTTGATCAGCATTCATGAAAAATCGGCATTCAAATCTTTACAAGCAATGATGCTGCAGTTGAATCTACATAACCGTATTAAAATGTTGATCACTATGGCCACCAAGAGACATATGGCATCAAACATGAGGCTTTGCTGTTGCCAGCAGCTGATTTGTTGCAGTCAGTGTGTTAAAACTGTTTCTAGCTTCTTTATGGAGCTTAAGATATTTCCAGTTTGTGGCCTATATGTCAGTACTGTAAGTCTTTGTTTCATCAATCAGAATGGCCTTGCACTTCACACTCCTGTTTTGCATTTGTAGCCAATCCTCTTTCTTGTTATTAGTTTCACAGTAGTATATTAGGTTGTATTCATCAAGAAGATTCTATAAAATTTAACTGATTTCCATGTGGTATTCTGCTCTTATTCCATTTATCATTTTTTCTGTATAGATTCATTAAGTTCTTCCTTTTTATTAATAAGGATTCTGATACCTTCATGGATGACTTTAAAAGAATTTTCTTATTACCCATGACTTTGCTCAAGCTATAACATTTTGTTTTGCAACTACATGTTTCAACTATAACCAATTTATTCTCCAGATATGGATGTAGAATTTACCCTAAAAAGGCATACACAGCATTTTGGAAATCATTGGTGTGAAATGGATACTGCTTTGATGAGACTGGACCTTGTCCATTGTTGAATATCTTTTCTGTATACAAAAATTATTTAGCAATTAAGGTTTAACAAAAACTTATTACATGATCTTTTGCCATCTACGCAACAAAAGAGAATGTATTATTTTATAAAAGAAACATTTACATGTTGTATGCATCTTACCAAGTCAATTAAATGTCAGACCACTATGTATTTTTAATGAGAGATAATTCATATAAGTGTTTAGCTGACAGTGCACTAGTGGTTGGGATTTGGTTAAGTTGTATTCCCAACATGAGTTTAGCATGTGCAAACATTTCAGTAAAACACATTAACACAGTTATTTATTTTTCATGCTCTAAATAAACTGAAAGCTGTCAACTCTCTTTACAAATAGCTCTTTATGGAATACAGATCACTGTTACTTTTGTACTTTTTTCCTTGGGAAACATTACACCAAATTCTAGCAATGTATAACAAAGTTTTATTCTCTTTCTGAACTCAAAATCTCACTCATTATGGTGGGATGCTGACTCAGTTTTTCAGAAAAGCAAATGGCAAGTTGCAGTGTGCAAAATTAAAACTTGAGGTAAGCTGATACACTGATAGCAAAAACGTTATAACCCCTGCTTAACAGCATGTTGATCTACCTTTGGATCTCAATACAACAGCAGATTTGTGCAGCATGAATCTGTCAAGTCCTTGGTAAGTTTCAGGAGGTAATCAGTATCAGATGACTACACAAGTCACGCAGTTCCCATGACATAGGCTAATGGTTTGTGTGCATGGAGTTGGTGCCCAAAAGCATTCTGTAGGTGTTCTGTTTGGTTCAGATCAGGCAAATTTAGTGGCCAAGACATCAACATAAATTTGTTGACACACTCCTCAAACTGCTGCAGCGTGATTGTGGCCTTAAAGAATAGACAGTTACCGTTCCGTAAGATGTCATCTCCATCAGGGACCACATCAACCACAAAGTTATGTAGGTGATCTGCAACGACGTTCAGCTGCTGTGGTACCTTCAATTGCTGCCACAGGTCTCATGGAGCTGAGGTGAATGACTATTCCCCCTCCCTCTAGTGTAGTACTGCCCCTACTAGAATTTGTTCATAGAGTAATGAGCGTACTGAGCCTCAATGACATCTCCAAGGAGAACCATCGACCTGGCACAAGAAACATTATTCACCCAAAAAGGAGTTATTTCTATTGATCTACAGTCCAATCTCAATGATTCTGTGCCTACTGCATTTGTAAATGGGTCAATTGTCTGCTGCAGATCTCCATATTCAACAATGCACACAGGACGGTGTGCTCTGAAAGACTTGTGCTTGCACAAACATTTTACTCTTATCAGATGTGCCACAGACTGCCACCTATCCTGCTTACAAGTGTGGACAAGCCTCTGACTTCCATACTCAGTGATGAGGCATTGACATTAAAACCTTGTTGGCTACTTGTCGTTTCACTGGCCTTCGACAGTTTCCATAGATGTGTACCACAGTAGCACAAGAACAGCTGACCAACTTCACCATTTCTGAAACAAGATATGTAACTTAGCCTTGTAGCATGGAAGAGAATATTCATTAGTGTCCACAACAATTGGGAAGTAGCTTGCTGCATCAGTAATTCTGGAGTATGTGAGTGGCAGCTACCACTTTGCACTAGTGGCACTTCTGTTCAAGCTGTTTTGCCAATGTTGTCTTGGCCTGGCATGCTGTTGTGTTAATGTTTTAATCACTCTCTGTGGTGCATCCAATATAAACATTCAGGGGAAAGTTGCTTTACTCTTAAAAAGTTATTTAGTGGCAAATAATTGAAAATGTGACAAAAAGTATTAATAAAAATTACAAATCTAGTTGTATTACATTTTTTCCATTCTTAACTTACACATCTTCAAAATTAAAGTGATGGTACAAATCTTCTTGCTGTGACATCCTTTGAAAAATTTGGTCTTCTTACTTGGAATGAAAAGAGAATAAAAAATCAGGCCTTTATCAAAATCAACAGTAGGGAAACTTAAAAATAGTATTGTTTTTAAGAGAATGATCTTGTATTTGGAAAGATGAGATCTCCAAGCCCATCCAGCCATCTTAATGTAGGTCTTCTAAGATTGTATAAATTACTTCAGGTAAATGCAATGATGGTTCTTACTATTAGGACCCACAGACTATCTGCTTATTCTTGTCAAACTAGATTTGCAGTAAAGCGAATGTCTGTATATATGACAATTCTTTTGTTTTTAAACTCTAATTCTGTAACTATTCATGCATGCTTTTAAATGTGATCCACAGACGAATAAAACTATTACTACTACAATACTTACCTTTGTTGTCCTTGTGATGATGTGTATTCTATTTGACAATTACAATAGGAAAGTTCAGATAGAATGTAAATAATTTAGGAGTAAAAGGGACAACTCATCAAATAGCAGAAGCATGGAGTTATGAACAGGCTCACACAAAAGAGAAAGAAAACTTGCTAGCTTGTAGCATAACTCCTTTGTTGAGCTAGAGTACAAAAGCAAATGATTCATTCAAAATGTGGCAAGTTTTCTCTCTCTTTTGTGCATGCTGACAACTCAACGCTTCTACTATTTGATTAGCAGTGTCCTTTTCTCCTAAATTATTATCAGTTACTGTAAGAATATGCATCCTGACACTTCCATAGCTGCATAAATACTAAAATTCGACTTATAATTAACTACTGCTTCTACAGTAATTGGGACTGTATGGTTTACACATTAGTTGAGCTATTAGTTCAGCTACAGGGAAGTTAAATGTGTTAAAAGCTGCACATAGTGTACTTGATACTGACAAAAAAAATCATTTGCCCAGGGCTTGATGAAACTGTTATGTTTAAATAACTCACAACTTGTGAGTCTAAGTGCACCTCTGAACTATTAACTGGTGAATATTTCCAAGCCTGAGATGGTATAAATTGAGATTTGTGGTGATTAAGCAAGTTCTGAGATTTATGAAAATGAGGTCCAAAATTTCTAAAGGATAAATTTTTAGAATGGGCTGTTCCACTCACTTGTCATATCATTACTTGGTTTCTTCAGGCACTCTGAAATAATGAGGTATTTGAAATCATGTGTAATGGTTCATTTTCAATATAATCATTTTATAACACGAGTGAATCTTTCTCTGGAACTGTACGAGAAACACTAATACAGTGTACATAATTGAACAGTTTACTGTACTACTTAACAACAGCAGGAGCAATATAAATTTTCAGTATATTTCAGTGATACTCTACCTATTATTTCATTTTTTAATTTAATTTTTATATATGTATGAGATAGTCTGGAAATGAAACAGTAACAAATGCAAAGAGAATTTTTCATTTGTATTCATTTAGAAGCATTTGAGAACAATTTTTTTTTTTTTTTTGAGACTTAAATACAGAATATTTCTGGTTTGTAAAACCCTAAAATAACCAGTGTTACAAAAAACAGTGTTTTCCTGTTGTTATGACAGTGGTGGTGGTGTAATAATGCCATATAAGATATGAATAACTAAAACTGATTTTTGGCTGCAATACTTTTTTTATTTAAAGAACCATTTAACTCAGCTGAGAATTATTCTTATGGATCGTTACCAAATGTGTTTCAAAATTTTAACTTTTTTCCCTGGTATATATGCTGCCACCTCCACAGACAGTGTACTGCTGTTCACTAATAAACTGACATTCCATTCAAAGAATTATGATGCCTTACAGGGGTCGTATCATGTAATATGTAATATGGCTGTGGGGTAACTGTCACTAAGAAATTAATTTGGTAGTAGGGCTGAAGTCTGTATATTTACAATTCAAACTGATTTTTACTCTCATTAAATATTTATTAAAATACATTTGTAACAAAATTACTTATACTCAGTATAATACAAAAATTAAATTTACAAAAATCAGGCACACTTGGCAATGCAGGAAAAGATTCATATACAACAGTTGCAAGACTAAGATGTATAGATAAGGCACTACTTAAAGGCACTTCAACATTGGCCAGCATCAACTATTGTACAGTAATTGCTAAAACATGTTGAATTCAGGAAGAATCTGATGGGAGTTCTTCCTCATCTCCTCTTGTGTACCCAAGGGACTTCAGCTCTGAAACACAATTTACACTGTAGTTAATTAAGGTACAATGATGTGAAATCGGGATAATTGTACTTGTTATTGGGAATATTTCCATTTGAAATTTACATATTTTAAAAAACTTTGTCTCCAAATTGTTTTTTATGTGTGTGTGTGAGTGAGTGTGTGTGTGTGTGTGTGTGTGTGTGTGTGTGTGTGAGAGAGAGAGAGAGAGAGAGAGAGAGAGAGAGAGATGGAGAGGTTTCATATTAACATGGTCCAGCATCCAGTTTAGTGATATGTATTAATACAAGAAGAATGACTCCCATTCATGCAGTGACTGAGTAGTGCTGTTGATTAACAGTAGCAGAGACAAAGTAGCATGGGCAGTGCTGGCAAGAGATGGGGTGAATTAGGCAAGCAACACAGGATGAATAAATGTTTGGCAAATTAATAAGTGCTAAAGGATATTTTTTTAAATCTAATTTGGTGATGAACTTATTCTGGACCACTCTCAAATGGACACACAAAATTCCATTTACAAAATAGTTATTTGTAACTGAAAAACAATGTTTTTCATTGACAGTTAGTGTAGTATAGAACTTGTGATAAGGAATATTCATTTGGGCTGATTTCGTCTACTCACTGCAATTATCTGCATTCAACATCTCTTATTAGTTCAGAAAATTTAATAATAATAAAAATTACTTAATAATACTTAGTTTAAGTTTGTTCACATTTTTATAGCATACAATAGCGCTGCACTTGCCTTGCAGATGACACTGTTTTGAAGATGACTGCAGTTGGCTTTAAGCAAACAGTCTTCTTGAGAACTAAAAGTGTTCATAGCCTAAGGAATCAAGGTAGCTATAAAACAGCAGAAGCAGCAATGAACTATTACTATTATTATTCACTGGCTCACTGATTTCTACCCATGTACAGGCCTTTGAAAATTCAATCTTGAGAAAGACTTTTGTAAATGTTCTCCAGTACTTAAGAATTAGTAATGCACAAAATACTACCTACCTTACAAGGGAGCTGTACTTTGACATTAATAATAACAGTTGTTGTAAGTAATAACAGGGAAACTTGTAAATTTAGTAGACACTTGGCTCCAGAATTTATTGAGCTATTAAAATATATTTAGAAATATTTCTATCATTTACATCCCAATTGTGTTTATATATAGGCTCATAGTCAAATCTGAGAGAGCTGCAGAAGTCACATGGACCTGGAGTCATGGAATCACACACTGATTGCAAGAACAAATCTGACCAACAATTGTACCAATAGACTGACAGCTAAGGAAAATGAAGCTTACTGTTACTAAAAGAAACATTCATTTAGATGTGTTTCATGAGAACCTTTCTTGTCATCACATGTAACATCTGATGTTTTCATCATGTGAAAAGAAGTATTTTGGCTGCTTGTAGTGTGTGTTTTTATGTGAAGAATAATTTACTTTGAAAGAAATTGTCAGTAGTTATTTTAATTAGATTTTCTGAGGATGCACTTTGATTCACGAGAGATGACCCAAACCACATTAATAATTGTTTTAAATACATAAAAAGATAGAAGATTCTTCTTCAGAACCAGAGAAATTTTGTCCACGGTAGCAGTGGAAATTATGTTTTAGTACCATACAATTACAATTTTTGTAAGTTGTTAACAGCTGTGTTTCCACTTAATTGTGCAATTACAAGAGGAAGAAAGTTAACCTTAATCTATTTATTCATTTTACTTTCTTTAAAATAAGTTTAGAAAGTAACAAGAAATAAAATTTTATTCTATGGTTGTAGCACTTACAGTGGAGAGTTCCTCAAGTCATATCCAAGGAAGAAGGGAGGGAGAAGACATGGATGCAGTGTTATGTGAAGAGAACTTACCCTTGATGATCAGTGGGTTTTGGCTGAGTGAGTCCATCCACTGTCGGTAGGAGTACTCTGGCCTTGTGCCGCCATACTTCTCGGGCAGGAACTTGGGGTCAATATGCGCATGTAGGCTCTCCAGATTGGATCCATGTATGTGGATCTGTAACAGCCAATAGACAGTCTTCCTTCAATATTCATGGTTATGGCCCTTAAAGAGCTTGATGGTGTTGGGAATGTCTCATAAGGCCATTGTTTGTTAAACTGTATGTGAAATGTAGAAGTCATGAATTAGTGGTGTGAGATGTATTCAGTTCAAAACCAACTACGTGGTGATGAGGTAGTGCAATTAGGTCTAGAGCAATTTGAAGTGATGTGATTCAGAAAGCACTTAAACAGCAGTTAATTGCTTTTCTTACTGCCACTTGTGATTCTTATACCTAGTTCACTAGAATAGTAGGAACAATTATCCTGTAGAATATGACAATGTAAGCTGGAGATTTTCATTCCTTGCAACTAGTAAGTACCAATTTAACAGAATTATTAGTTTTTGTTAATTATCTTTGCTTTCAATGTCATGTTAATTCATGTTTTATTACTGATTTAATTAATTCCCCCATGTTAGAGCATTTAAGTATCTTGGTAGTATGATCAGTGAAGACTTGAAGTGTAAATTGGGACATCTGGATTGCTAAGGAGGAAATTACTATCTGGCAAACTAGAAAAAGGCATAAGGGAAGGCTTGGTAAGTATTTTGTCTGGAATGTGGCACTCCTTGGGACAGGAGCGTGAACACATACAAGAGGGTGATAGACGTGAGACAGTAATAACAGTGTTGTGTGTGTGGCCGAAGAGTAGGAAAGAATACTTGGTAACCAATTCAGTGAGATATTGCAAAGAGATAGTACTGAGTTGACAGCTATTTCTTTTAATTTGATAAGATAGTAGAAAGTGAGAGAACATAGATTCTAGTTGAAGATAACATCATTTTAGGTGAAATGTAAATAATAATGGACAGAGGTCAATAAAATACTGGTGTCATGTACTACAGCTACTGACAGTCCAACATTGTCTTTTGCTGGGATGACAATATTTTACTTTTACAGCAGTTTAAAATACATTTATAATCATACTTCACGTAAGGCCTAGTTAAAGGTTGGTACTACAGCATATGCACATCTATGTAGGATGGGGAGAGGGGATGTGATTTCCTAAGTTCACAGGTAGAACCAGCAAACGATAGGAAGTTGAGCAAAGGAAGACAGAAAAAAAAGAACCTCAATTAAGAAAATAAACAGAAGACTGGCTTATTTAACATAGGTGCAAAGAACTGAAAGAATCATCATTCTCTCTAATTACAAGCTCATGTAGCCATAGACTTCAGACCTGTGTTCACAGTCATGGTACTAAGTGAAGTACTGCTAACTTTGATTGAACACTTCAATTTTATACTGTGTAAATCATGATGTCAAAGTTAAAAGAGCTTGTCAGTTTTTAGTTCCTAAACTAAGAGTATCAGACATCATCATTTCAAATTTTTGGGCAAATTCAATTTCTTGGATTCGCCAAATACTGACCCCTCCAGATTTGAACCTTGAATCTGTTCCTGTAACACTAGCATATGTAATAATTTGGTCATTATACATTATGGTGGACTGATCTACAGGTAGTAGATGAATTTTGCCCTTAAGCAGAAAATAAGTGACAAGGGCTGAAGTTAAAAGAATATAAAATGATGTCTGGCAATAGCAAGAAAAGCATCTCTGGAGAAGAGAAGTCTGCTAACATATTGTTTAAATTTAGGTGCTAGGAAGCCTTTTCTGAAGGTATTTATCTTATGCGTAACTTTACACAAAAGTGAAACATCGTCAATAAACGGACATGAATGGGCCAAAAGCTTTTTGAATGTGATGCTACAGAATAATGCAGAAGGTCACAGAGATATATCAGGTAATTAATGAGGAGGTACTGAATCAAACTGGGGAGAAGATAAATTTATGGCACAATTTGACTGAAAGAAGGCATCAATCAACAGAATATGCACTGAGGCATCATGGAATTGTTGATATGACAAGGGATGGAAATGTGAGGGGTACAAATTGTAGAGTGAGACCATGACTTGAATACAGTTAGCAAGTTGATAGACAACTGTGGAGTGGTACATCATACCAGTTTTCTGACAGAAGATGCAACAACACAACTTTGTTCTTCACAAAATGAAAGCCTTGTGGCATCATCCAGAGATTGCAATGCCACACCAATCAGCTGCAACCAATGGGAGACACTCCTGAAGACATGCCCTTCATCTCAGTATAGCAGTGGCTTCATGCTTAGGCCAAGCATGCAAGAGCTCTCTCCAGTTTGTGACCTCATCTGAAGTACTCATCGTAGTGTAGGACCAATGAGTTACTAAAGTTTCTGATGAACTTTTAGTTTAGGAAATGTTGGACATTGTACCTCAAGAGGACAGTTTGTTAACCTGTGCATCAAATGATGCATACATAGTCAATGACAGTTGTAAATTATCCAGTATTCCTGTGGCAAAGAAGTGTATCAGAGTTAAATAAATAATTTATTAATTAATGTAATAAAGTCAATTAATATTTCTTGAGTTCAGTTCTTATGTGCCATCTCACCAAGCAATCAAAAAACCCATAGTTACGGCCAGACGAAAGTAGTTTCGCTTGGTCATAACAGTCCTACATATAAAAATTCCTGGTGTTGAGATGGAAAAACTACGATGGATCCAACATGTGCATAAACTGATCATGAAGTTCATTATACTCATTTGAGAGTGTTGCTCTGCTTCATTACACAATTGCCTCCCACAATATACCAAAAGATGAAGCAGAAAATTAGGAATCTCCACAAACTCTACATACAATTGGGAAAATAAGTCATCAGTAACTGCTTAAGTTACCCGATTGTAAGGCACTAATTAAAATACCAAATGATAAAGCTCATTGTCAACAGGCTTGTATCCATACAGCAGGTAGATAACTCTAATAATCTCTGATAATTACAATTGTGCTCATGCAAATAATAAAGGGTGGGTCCCACTGAAAAATCCGTGATTGATATCTATTCTTGGCCAATGTGAGTTGCAGTCACCTCTCTAAAATTGTGCCATCTACATCTACCATAGTTCC
The DNA here is from genome assembly GCF_021461385.2 of Schistocerca piceifrons. Classification (NCBI taxonomy): domain Eukaryota; kingdom Metazoa; phylum Arthropoda; class Insecta; order Orthoptera; family Acrididae; genus Schistocerca; species Schistocerca piceifrons. The sequence continues at coordinate 107,983,417 of NC_060139.1, forward strand.
TTCCTTCCTTCAATATTCAGCACAATGTATGCAGCAGCTACTTAATGCAGCTAAGGAAACACCTGCTTTTTTTACCGAGTAGCGCCTTTCCTGCTAGTCATCACATCCACATTTACACGCTTTTCGGTGGAATCTGTTAACTCTTTCAAGTAATTGGCTGTCCAGTTTGTACGGATGGAACAGTCACGTAGGTTCAGTTGTAGCTAAAAGTGGTGGATTTCAGCCCACTGCCAGAATACTATGAAGATGCAACCAGTCTGTAAAGAAGATTGCTTACAAGATAATCAGGTGACCCATCTTATAACATTGCTCAAAAGTGTAGGACCCATACCAAACAGGACTAACAGGGGATATTGAATACATACAGAGAAGAGTAGTGTGGAAGGTGACAGGTTTGTTTGACCCGTGGGAGAGTGTGACAGATACTGAAGAACCCAGAGTGGCAGATACTCTGAGATACATGCAAACTATCCTGAAAAAACCTACTTACAAAGTTTCAAGAACCAGCTTTAAATAATTGATGTAGAAGCGTACTACGACCCACTACATGTCACTCCTTTAGGGATCATGAGAAGAAGATTAGATTAATTACAGCCTACATAGAGATGTTTAAACAATCAGTTCTTCCTGTGCTCCATAGTTGAATGGAATGGGAAGAAGCCATAACAATTAGTACAGTTGGATGTGGGAAGTCCTCTCTGCCATGCATTTCAGACTGATGTGCCAAGTACTGATGCACTTGTAAACAGAAGGCACAGCAAAATAACTTTTAGATATACTTCCTTCGGAATAAGATGCATTTATGCATGAATGAATGAAATTATAGAATATAAATGTATGAAGAATATAGAGAAAACCAAGTGCAATAGTTGAAGCACTGATTATACGTCTCCTCGGAATGAAGAAAGAAATCATTAAAAAATGGACATGCATTCAGAAGGAAGAAGACAAACCTCCATCCACCGAATATACAGATGTAGGTTTCCAAAAGAAATTCTGCAGGTCAGGGAGCCGCATCAATAACGCTAAGACAGCTTCAAGACCTAAGGTCACACTGGCTCCGATATCGGCAGATTCCGCCGATGGCCGACATTGGCTGGAGACAGCAGATTTTTTCACATCAGTACACCACTATGTGCACAGCCACACCGTAGCTGATCTTATCTTCTGAATGTACAGACTTCAGAAGACAATCGGCAAAATTCAAATCAGTTTGTTTTCTTCAGTCAAATCGACAGATGTTCTCGCACACTAAATATGGAGTGTGAGAAACTGATTGTAGTCTAAGAAAGAGTGAGTTTGTGGATCCTGAGAATGAAAGTATCATAATTAGGTTATAGCTTGGAATCTACGGACCGAAATCGCGCGTTTGTTCGAAACCTTAAATAAGCAAAATCTTTATTGAAAATTTTAGGTGTAGATTATAACCTCAAAAAATAATTTGTTCAAGAGAAAAGGGTCGCGTATCTCATATGCGTATCACAACTGAAGCGTACTGGATCTTTTTGTGGTAGGTTGCCATTAGTTGTCTACAAATTATTACTACTGCTAACTGGTGTTTTATGCCAGTTGGGTAGCGATTCTGTTAATATGAAGTAGTTTGCAAATTTGGAGACTATGGCGGTCAATCAAGGCCCGTACGCATGGTATCTGGGTACCCCAGAGCCAGAATGTGGTCCGCTAAGTGCTCCTCCAGGACATCAGACATTCTCCTGCTTCAATGGGTTCTTGCATGAACAACATCTTGTGGAAATCAGGGTCACTTTGGATAATGGTGATGAAATAATCTTCCAAAACCTTCACGTACCGTTCGGTAGTCACCATGCCATCAAGAAATATCGTACCTATTATTCCGTGACTGGACATTGCACACCACACAGCCACCCGTTGAGGGTGAAGAGACTTCTCGATCGCGAAATGCGGGTTCTCAGTCCCCCCAAATGAACAAAATTTGCTTATTGACGAATTCATCCAAATGAAAGAGGGCTTCGTCGCTAAACTACACCACGCATACTAACTCCCATCATGCCCCGAGCCCAACTCTGCAGTTTGAATCAGTTTGAATGCAGACCGTTCAGAAGTGATGACGATTTTATTTCATATAGCTCAATAATTGTCACCCAGTATTTTAAAAAAAATGAGGACATTCAACATTCTGGCCGTTACCCGTAACTAACGTACAAGCATTTCACATTTGCAGTGGCTTATCTCCCCCTACCATTAACCTGTGATCTTGCAATGTTAATCACTTAAATATGTTATCTAGAAAATGTATTCCCGAAACTTCATTACCCTACATTAATTGCTTTTTTGTGTTGCGATTTGTTTCGTCTTTGTAACCAAAAAAATCTTAAACTTCATTTTATTTACGATGTAATAATAAACTTGTCACAAAACTTGTGAACTTAGAATACACTGAGTGCGTATGGCAATTCATATGTTAATGCAGACACGCATCATAAAACAGACAATCGCTTTACAACACTCGTTTGTACTAATCACATTACTGTACTGAAGATCTGCAGAAGTCACAGTTTACATAATACTAGAGTTATTTTGCTTATTATTGGTAACATATACATAAATCGGTTCCACCTCGTCCATGGATGATCTGGTCACCACTAAGTCCTTTAGGCTCATTTTAAACTGCACGTTATTTGTAGCTGAACTTTTTATGGCTGCTTGCAAGTGTGTGAAAATGTTTGTTCCTAAGACATTCCAAGGCTCCCTTTCTTGTGCGTGAACACTTGCTACAAGACAGAATATTTACTTGTGCTAATTTTCCGGTGAATAACGTGCCCCGCACGCCATTTGTCCTATAACCCTTAACTGTCCCTGGATGTAAGTGGCTGATTGAAGGGCGTAATGGCGTTACGCAGTGCATTAACATACCAAATAGGAGGTCGCAGGTAACAGTCGTATTCATTAACGGTTCTAGATGAGTCAACGACCTCGGAGCCTTAAACCCGCACAACGCCGCAAAGTAATCCAGACGCACATTTGTTTTGTCTATGAATACAACACGCACGTCATGCTGAGACTACTTGTCCAGACAACACCACCTGCAGCCCGGTGCCATTATTACCTGCGAGTCCCGTTACAACACACTGGCCCCAGGCGCGGCGCCTCGCGTCTGACGTCACAGCTTCCTGCTCTGCAGGTTTCGCGTATTTGGGACGCTGACCCATCGTATGCTTTTCGTGCTGGTCCATCCGGACGTAAATGTGTGTGATCCACAGGGCAGGTCACTTACGTTCTTATACGAGGAAGAGGGGCTCTAGAACTCGTAGCATTCTGGCTGGCACCGACCGGCCGTCACCGTCGCCGAAGTTCGTCTGAAAACGCCGGCCGTCTTAATGGTCATATTGCGTCTGATCGCCGTCAGATTTCGGCAGGGTCAAGGAGGTTAGGTTAGGTCAGGTTACGTTATAATCTATTTTATGTATGAAGTATGTTAGATTTTAACCTCTTAGGGTGGGATGGATACCAGGAGGCCTCTGTCCTTCGATAGAAGTGCTGCATAGCGGCTTCTGCTACTAAAGAGGCGCCAAATGCATGTGAATGAGCTTTCCTGTCTCGTAAATAACGTGGCTAATACTGCACACTCTGTCCTAAGTTATCGGAGTAACAAGGCAGGTTTTACGAATATATGAGATGACGTGAGAAACGTTCTGTTACATTCTTGAGACAATTCGTGGTGACCTTGAAAAGCAAATTATAAACACACTGTTTTGCAGTATACGTTTAAAGTTCTGCAGGCGTACGTCAATAAACCTTCAATGACTGCCATTTAGCACACGTGTGAAGGACAAGCCTAAAGTGTAGCATAACATACTCTGAAAACCATTGCTGAGCGGGAAACAGCCATTCAGAAGGTCGTCTACACCATCGATGTCCCGACACTTCAGTGGGTCAGGCAGAATTTCGCTATTCGTCTGAGCCACATCACTGCCAAAGATAGCAGGCATATCTGTAGTGACGTTTACATGTTGAATAAAATGTGTGGGGTCGTAGTTTGCAACCAATTTACGTTTTTTTCCCCATATAGTTCAATAATTGCACCCTGTATGCACAATGCTTCCTTTAAGGATTTTTCGCTTTGGATCTATGGTACTAAAGTGTCTTCATCTGTACTCTGCAACACACCGTGAAGTGCATGGCAGAGAGTACGTCCCTTTGTACCAGTTACTAGGGCTTCTTCCCATGCCACTCACATATAGAGCGCGGGAAGAACGACTATTTTAATGCCTCTGCGAGTGCTGTAATTATTATAATCTTGTTCTCATGATCCTTGAGTGTGCGATACAGAGGTGATTTTTGTGTACTCCTAGTTTCATCATTGAAGTCTGGTTCCTTAAACTCAGTAAATAGGCTTCCTCGGGATAGTTTGTCTTTCTTCAAGAGTCAACCAATTCAGTTCGTTCAGTATCTCTGTGACACACTTCCGCAAATCAAATATTCGTGCTCCCTGCCTCTATATAATTCAATATCCCCTCGTACAGGTCCCACATACTTGAGTAATATTCTAGAATGGGTCGCACGAGTGATTTGTAAGCAATCTTCTTTCTAGACTGATTAGACTTCTCCAGTATTCTGCTAATAAATATATCTAACCTAGATGGTACAGGGATTATAGTCGAGATGACATTTGAAGAGATCAATGAACTTAAAAACTATTGAAAAATCTGATTACAGGTTCCCAAGGTTGCCCTGAATCAGTCCAAGTGAAAGCCAGAATTGTGCTCTTAACATTCCAAAATAAATTTCTTTTCCTTTTCTTGCTCATTATTAGGACTTACAAAATTCAGTTCTTAAACTGTGTTTATTATCATCATTCATATTACTGTTGCTGTTGGCATCGTCGTTTTCAGACTTAGTTTACTTTTGACTTCTCACAGTTTCAAGCTTCGTTACTCTGTCTTGTTCTGTCTTCTGTGATGTGACTGTGTTTCACTAACACCGAGATGTCCGAAAGAAAAAGAAAAAATGTAAGTAATTAAATTAAAATGTTACACAAAAAAGAAATACATCTGTTACCAGTCCCTACCTGCACAATTTCTTCAGAAATACTTGCAAAAGAAGTTTTGGAAGGGACGTATACAATATGAAGTTCGTATTCTCATATGGAAACTAAACGAGGCGCTTGCAGGAGGAAAGCAGGTTATTCAGACGTATTGTAGATCAAAACTAAACGCTTGAATAGAAAAAAATTGATCCGTTGTTCATTGCTAATTCAAAATCTTTCTCGAAGTTTACTCTTTTTTAGGCTTCTTTACAGAAAACTAAGTAACTAGAAAAAGTACAGCCCTGTACTGTAAAAACGGAAGAAAGGACGAATCTCACGATTCTCTTGTAATGAACATACATTTACTCGACTGAACATTAAAGATATTCAACAGGCTGTGACTCTAAACACTTTTAGCATTCTTTTTTGCAGACCTCTTGCGAGAACTCTGTTTTCTATTGTGCCTTTTCTTGTTTGCATTTTATTTCCCTCGTGATAATTATCATTTATAGCTTGGCTTCTTACGTATGTGTGTTTCTAACTTTTTATTATGAATTAGCTGCACAACCGCATCGTTTGGTAGTTGGTGCATGAAAAGAAAGAACTATTAAGTAAATAATATGTCAAAAATAAAACTTCTCAGTTTACATTAATGGATGCATTTTGCCACTGTTTTATTATTATGGTTTTATTGCATACCTGCTTTAGTTACTAAAATGTTTTTTTATTAATCCACGACCCATTTCAAGTTTTGTATTGAAGTTATTTTCCAGTGAAATCCGAGAACTGTATTTTAGTGAAGTTTAACGTCCCATCGACTTGAATACCTCTCGAAGCTCTAGCTCAATGGAAAAAGGGTGGTCAGAAGCGGCCATGCCGATGGAACCATGCCGTCATGCGCCGCACGTTGTTTAGGAATTTAGGAAAGCAACAGAGAAACCCATCGGTAAGTCGAGAAGGGAATTCTGTCTCCTCCTTCCAAAACCAATCTGCCACTTCGTACAGTCCCACAATAAAATATTTTAGTCTGCTCTCGAGCCTTGTCATATTTTTTTAAAATTTAGAGTTATGCAGTATTTGTTGTATTGTACTATTGCTGCACAATGAAAATTTTCGATTTGACTTCAATACACATCGCACCCAGAAATATGCCTGCTCAGATGTCAGAGCACAGTTATCAGACCCAGTCAAGTGGTTGGATCTGTTACCGATTCTCCTTCCTCCCAAACAAAGCAACAGTCTCCTCCAAATCTACAGGAGTGTCTCTCCCAGGAGAAAAACTAAAGCACTGCTTCGCAGTAGTTACTCGAATGAAATATTGTCCTGCGGGCTTGACCAGGAAACTTACGAAAATACGAGTACGGACAGCTAACGAGAAATTTATGAACTTGCAAATCGCAATCTCGATTCACGTCTTCCACAGTTTCAATGATTCACTTCATGAGAATATTATAAGACCGCTCTGGCTTGACCCAAATCCTTCAACTATGTAAGAGTTCCGTCTCCAGTGACCTCTACGTCGATAACCTCTGAACTCTAGCATTTATTCCGTCTTCATTCTTTATGCTTGCAATCTAATGGGGAGGCACAATGATAATACACTTCATCCATATTCGGCAGGGCGGCGGTTCAAATACCAGTACGGGCGTCCAGATTTAGGTTTTCTACAGTTTTCTTAAATAGCTCATGGCAAATGCCTACGCGGTTCCTTTGTAAAAAACGACGCCAATTGTCTCCCCTACCCTTGCTGATTATCTCTGAGACTGTACGCATTCGCAGCTGACCTGTTGACGTGGCTGACCCAAACAGGTGACTGCCATGGGATTTTTCTTGGTTTGAGAGCTAGGACGTGACTAACTATGTTTCATACTAACACCAGAGCAGCCCGAAAGAGGTGGAGAGTTTCTGGCTTCGAAACCAACTGTATCGATCGGACGAGCTAGCCTGTCACGCGCAATTCTCTTAATTTCGATGCAACTACTGTGGTCTAACCACAAAACTAAAATTTAGATGGTCTTCCAGCAATTTATTTTGTTACGAGACATGTTTTTTAAGTGAGTACCGTTTTGAAATTAAAAAAAAGACGTGCTAAGATATCTCAATTTTATTTTTACATGAAAGGCTGTACGTTAATCTACTTTTCTACAGAATTTCCGTCAATAATGAGGCACTTGTCATAACGTTGTACCAGATTTGAATACCCTCCTCATAGAAGTCTGCCGCTTGACTTGTTAACCACTGCATCACCACTGTTTTGACTTCGTAACCGTCTTGAAGACGCTGACCGCCCAGGTGTTTCTTCAAGTGCAGGAACAGATGGTAGTCACTGGGCGCAAGATAGGGGCTGTACGGAGGATGATCTAGAGTTTCCCATCGAAAAGATGTGATGAGATCTTTGATCTGATACGCCACATGCGGACGGGCATTGTCTTGCAACAAAACGATGCCCTTACTCAACTTCCATGGACTGTTGCTTTGATTCTGGTGTGACGTAGGCCACCCATGTTTCATCGCCCGTAACAATTTGGCATAAGAAATCATCACCGCCGTTGTGGTACCGCTCAAGGAAAGGCAACGCACTGTCTAAACGTTTGGTTTTGTGCACATGCGTCAATATTTTCGGTAGCCAACGTGTGCACAATTTTCGGTAATTTTAATGCTCGGTCACAATGCCATACAAAACACTACGAGAAACATTAGGAAAGTCATCCAGCAAGGGGGCAATCGTAAATCGTCTGTTTTCTCTCACTTTATTGTCCACTTCCTGCACCAAACTTTCATTAACGACCGAAGGACGCCCACTCCGTTGTTCATCATGCACATTTGTGAGGCCATCTTTAAATGCTCTCACCCACTTTCTTACCATTCCATCACTCATAATGTTTTCTCCGTAAACTCCACAGATCTCACGATGAATATCGATCGCTTTTAGGCCTTTAGCACTAAGAAATCTTATAGCACCCCGTACTTCACAGTCGGCGGGACTCATGATTATCGGAGGCATCTTAAACACTCAGTACACAACGTAAACAAGGAAGGATCAGACTGTAATGGCGTCAGTGCGTAGATTAAGGTACAGGCTTTCATGTGAAAATAAAATTATTGAGATATCTTAGCACGTATTTTTTCAATTTCAAAACGGTACTTACTTAAAAAACACGCCTCGTACAACCGAACAGTCCAAGTGTGAGACGTCATTTCTGAAACACAGCAGGGTTGCGGTCGCGAGTGAAGAAGAAATCACATTATTGTATTTGCTTGAACAGGTGTGTGATGTAATATGACGACAATCCGTTTCACAAAATGATCTGGCACCGAAGTTTTCCCAAGGTTTCATGTGTTTCCTGTTATGTCTTTTCCTTCTTCCAAGCTCAACATTAATCATCCAGATTCACTGTTTTATTCTGTCTATGTCCTTTCTCCTACAACCCCACTCCCACCTCCCTTAATCTCCGTCACTAAAATTGTGTGACACGAATTAGGGATAGAAAAGAAAAGTGTTAACGAAAAACATTCATTAAACAGTCACTAAAATACAGTTTTTAGCAGTCACCAAACGTTTCGGAGCTCTAGCCCCATCTTGGTGATTAAAGAGTGCACATTTGTAAGACTGTTTTTGGAATCTTCTCGTTCTTTCAACAGTTTCAAGTACGACCACAAACGCAGCCTTTATTATAATATTGTTGTACGCAAAGAACAGGTAAGTTTAAGTGAAGCTCTAAATATGTAGAAGAGAATGGAAAAACAAACGTATAGATCACAATGTGAAATAAGGAATAACGAATACCTTCCGTAGACCTTAGGCGTAACATTTGCGACAGTGTTGGAGCATTCTATTACATGCCACGGAGGTAAATCTCGCAAGCCTTTCACTTTGCGTCACAGAGAAGTAATGTTAGAGTGGCTGGGTAACATTTGGCGAGTGAAAGCAACCGAAATGCTTAGCAGACAAGATTTATCCGATGAATCGCCGCAACATGGGAGACTGGGCTGTGACTAGAAGGTGGTCTGGCAACTATTGTAGAGTTTACAGTTAACGCCAAAGACGATGATGACACTAACAGGCACTGTTCAGCCACAACTTTAGGTCCTTTTAGTGATATTTTGAACTCGCCAGGAAAGGAACCAGGCGTTGTTCGTCGTGCTGTGAACTATCATGTTTTCACAAGTGATCAGAAGTAAATGCTTAAATTATCTGTGAAATATTATCGCAACTCCTGTAGAGCAGTAATAATTTGTGAACTCTGAGAATGTACTTTATGAAATCACGAATAGTTTCGTGGGAGTTGATAAATGAGGAATGTGGGGGCCAAGAAATCTATTTTCCCTCGATCTACTCTGCTTTTGGAAATTTGAAAATAAACCATCTGAAGCAGTACTGCCACACGAATGAAGTTTTAATCAACTGCAAACACAACCGTTGCTGAGGAGAAAAGAAGCTGTCATATGTCATAGCGAATAGCTACTGATGTGTCAGAACTACGTAGAAACGGTACAGAAGTGTTAATTGACTGAGCCAAGGGGCAGGCCAGTTTATGGAGAACGAGAAGGTCTATCAGCTGGTAACGAACGCAGCTAAAAATGGAATACAACGAAGATTTGTTCCAGAAGATGAACTAAATGTTCTAGTCGGAGACGTGGCCACGATAAGTGGGTGACCGAAGATCTACACATGGGCATCAGATACAGGTAAATCCACTAACTTATACCGAAAGCACAATGGTTCAATGAAATGCAGGGTATGAAACGTAGCTCTACTGCCGAAGGGGAGAAGTGGTTCGTAATGATCATTGCAGCTGCTAACATCACTTCCATGAAAATTCGCGCCGTGCTATTACAGCATTGCGATTGTGGGGAGATCCATGACGTCAAACGCATATACTTTGGCTGCTCTAGACACAGAAAGGAATCTGACATGCTACTTAACGAGCTGGTAAAGCTGAAACAAGAATTTTCCATCGAATGAGTTGATAATCTTACCGATATCGATTATCAACATTTATAAAGATCTTAAGGAATTCTTGTTAAAAGTTGGCATTAAAATAAAAACTCGTTTCTTAATTAATCTAAGACAGACCTTTGGCTGCTGTACTTGTTTAAGTATTATCATTAATGTTAATGAAAACTGTTTTGAAGTACCTAGCAACTGGTGGAAAGGTAACCCTTATAGTCTGAACAGGCCATAGTGGCGTGTCCATATATGGGAAGACTATCTTCGTACAGTAGTTTCTGTTCTTTTACAATATCCAGTAACTACAATCTCGTTCCGCGATCATATATACAGTAGGGACAATCAGACGTATTCAGTGCAATTTTGAAAGTGATTATTCCACACTCCAACTGTTGCCGCAGTTGGTAAAGCAGTACTGCTGGACCAGATACCATGTCTTGTCTGGTGATCAGTTTAACTGGGTAGTTCACGAAACTGCGTTACCGAATGCGCTTTGGAAGTAGACTGGTATTGCACTGAAACAGCACGTCACCCTGACGTCATAGACCCGGCAACAAATTGGACTAGATGGTGGCGATGACGCGTCTTACACTCTCTGGTGATCCCAATATGTACTGTCACGTATACCTCTCCATCAGCCTGTCTGCTAACTCTCCGGTAGTTGCACTCATGGACTGTACTATGTTGCACTCGCAAACGACCACTACTGTCGCCATGCGATACTGTGCTCTCATCAATGTTCAGACCAGTTTCATTCATCTCACCACGACGTCCTCTCCTATGCCAGTCTTTGATCTCAGACGCATTTACAGTCAACGGCGTCAGTCATTTGAGTCGCTTATTTCAACAGCTGTCTTCGACTATGGCTATCTCCAGCACCATCGAAGTCATTCCCTGGTGTCTTAAAGCATGTCCTACAATCCTGTTCTTTCTTCTGACCAGTATTTTACACAAATTCCTTTCCTTGCCTATTATGGGGAGAACCTATTTCTTACCAGTCCATAGTCTGGCGCAACCCGCCACCATTTATTTTATTTTGAAGTATCAGTGCCTTTAGCATGAAACCGCCGATGCTACGAATGTGGGGTTCCGTAACATCGGTGGTTTCATGCTAAAGGCACTGGTACATCAAAATAAAATGAATAAAATGGGGCATTGCAGCAAAAATCACTGGAGCTCAAAGCGTTAACTTGCAGCAACTTTTTGCAACTCTACATTTCAAACGTTTAGATTCTCTTTTCCCGCTTTCTCCCGGCATATCATTCACTTCCAGATGTACTTCATCAGAAATTTTTTCTCACGCTAACGCTCATATTTGAAATTACAAAACTTATTTTGTGGGAGCCATGTTCTTTGGCTGTTAGTTTGTTTCATATCCACTGCTTCGCTCGTCCGTTACGGGTTATTTTGCTCCCAGACACAGTTTTACGCAACTCGTACCTCCAGTGTCGTTACACCATTAGAATCTGGCTACACAGTGATGGGCTGAGAGTGAGTATGGAAAGAGGCGTCCATGCTCGAAGACCAACTGCGAGCAAGCAGTTTACATTCTTTGATAACACGTTGGTCCTAATCCGCGCTGCGGTTGCCGTGCGATGAACTATGGTCCTCCATGTGTGATACTATCTGTCACGACAGTCCGGAACCAAAATAACGCACTTATGCCGCTCCCTTGGACCAATGGTGCTAACAGTGATACACAGCTGATACCCCACATCAAGCACGTTGGGAAGGAATGAAGGAAGGAAGGAAAGTTAAGATCATTCACCTAAGATGAGTTAGGGAAATCGCTTATAAGTCACATCCGAATGACCAGACGGGGAAATGAACAACTGTCCTCCAGAAGACGAGTCCTGTGCCTTATTACTGAGCCACCTTGCTCGGACTAGTCCGTGGGGCAATCCGTCATTATTGAGTTTCCAGATTAAGGCATACTCACAACCTTGTGTATCAAAGGTTAATACTTGGTCCGATATGCGTAGGGTTGCAAAAATTCCCTTAAAACACGGAATAATCATTTCTGATCAGAAGCATTGGGATGCAAAACGGAAGTATGGAAACTACTGCATTAAGAATATGGAAAGCATATACACACAGGACATCTCCACTGATCCATTGTGGATAAGCTACAGTGGCCGGTCAAATATTTACCACGGAAAAACGTATGTTTCGATAAGTTATTTTACTTAGACAACCATCTTCAGGTCCCTGTATATTGTCACGTAGAAGGTGTAATTAGATGAATGACGAACACTAACTTCACTTACGAAGGTTTATTCAGCACTTGCACATACAAGAGCGCGGAGCGAACTGCCTCCGGCCAGAACACATACGGTATATATACAGCTACAGAACATTCCAGTACAACGATTCTCCACATTTGTGGATCTTCTAGAATGTACTCGAAACGAATATAGAAATTAAAATCGTTCAGTCCACGCGAGTTTTGAACTCTCGACCCTCCATGCAACAGTTTAGTAACATAACCACTACACCACGGTGCTACTCAGCTTTTTCTGCGACAATATTAACGAGTACTAACGTGTAAGGACCTGAAGATGGCATTAATGACATGCCGAAACTGGTTGTCTAAATAAAATAACTTCCCAAAACATACGGCTGTTGAGCAATTTTCCTTGGTAAATAAACATACAGAACTTGTGGCCACTAACTGAAAAAGTGTTGTGGTGTCCTCTCCGTTGGCAGTATCTCTAATAGTCTTCCATTTAGGTCATCACCAGAAAAGGAGAGGGTAGAAATTCCCAGTAGGCAAGTGTTCATAAAGGAAGACTGATATGGCAACGACACGAGGGAAGGAAGGAAAGGTTTAACGTCCCTTCGACGTCGAGGTCATTTGAGAGCGAGCACAAGCTCGGATTGTGTCAAGGATGGGGAAGGAAATGGGTTGTGGCCTTTCAGAGGAACCATCCCGGCATTTGCCTGGAGTGACTTAGGGAAATCATGGAAAACTTAAATGACAGGGCACGGGTCTGAATTGTCGTCATCCCGAATGCGAGTCCAATGTGTTAATTGCTCGGTTCTAACGAAAGGGTAGCATTCTTACAGTGGGAGTGTGGAATGTGAAAAGCCTTAATACGATATGGAAGCTAGTAAATCTGGAAGGGGACATACAAAACGCTCAACTTGAACATAGTTTCTAAAGGAACAGATGTCAATATCGATACGATGTCGGAATCTTATCTTTATCCTTCTCGGTTGGACCCAAGATCACAGCTAACTTGGGAGATAGATGCCCCTTTGCCTCAGAAATGGGGAGCGAGCATCTGCCGGTTGCGGGAAAGGCGTGTTAGGCCGCTTGTCTTAGGGGTGTGCTCACTCAGTGAACAAGTACGGCTAGGGGGCGTGGATGTGACGGAGTGAATAGGAACGCGAAGTACTTATTTTATGATTATTACTGTGCAGTATTCTCAAAACATCCTCTTTTTACTTGTCGCTTCAAATCTGCGCAAAATCTCTAACTTTCGGCGAAATCTTCCATAGTCTTCCTCAGAAACGAGTGACTGTCGTGGCTGTGTGACAATCATTTACTCGTATGGGCCGCAGACGGCTTGTGACTGATCAGTGGACGTCGTAATTACGTCATGCTGCCAGAGATTGTCTGCACAAGTGATGCCAGCCTTCTCGGAGGAACGTTAAATGGAGACTGTTCAGCAACTGCTGGTTTCTCAAGTTCTAGAATTTTGGTGTTCCTTTGGTGTCCTGCACTGCAGTTTGAAGGGCACGCCAAGGTTCGTCATTGTCGTTGCTTCCACACTCATAAGCAATCACTACGGCGGCCGAACGCAGTAAGAAACGGCAGTGATTAACTCAAGTGAAAATGGGAATGGTGTACGTGTTCATGAACCCTGAATTGACATAAGATCGACGTAGGGACCTTTTCATACTCTCAAGACGAAAGCAGCCCAGTGTTAATCATAACATGGTTTAATTTCAAGTTCTTCTTTCATCATACTGTGATAATTGATTTAGATATATTGAAGCGTGGCAGTAACAGATGGAGAATGCATACTTCAGCGTTCTGCTATGGAAATTATTACAGTTGATACGTGGTGAACGCAAGTTGTCCAGAAATGATGTCTACAAACGATTCGATAACGAGTCAATACAACAGTAACCAACAGATTAAAAGACATAGTGAGCCAATGAACAGGTTATAAAATCGTTAAAAGACCGGGCAACTTACCAATTGCAGTAAGTGAAGTGAAATAGAAAGAATGTGGTCAGATGAATACAGACTAATGTTACACATATCACATACACACTCAGATCTAAAATTAGTAGGCTGAAATTTCAGCGGAAAGTCAGGAAGAGTCAACAAACAAAGGAGAGAAATACTGAAGTACTGAGGAATGACGATGTGTGTACTAAGGTCACTGAGGCAATAGATATAGTGATAACGAATATCAGAGGTCACGGAAAACTCTAGAAAGGGATCATCAAAGAAGTTGGATCCGAAAAAAATAGATATGAAGAAGGTAACTGGAAGTAAATTGTTAGTAACCGAACAAATATATCAGTTGACTGACGAAAAGAAAGAAGTGCAGCATTGAGAAATAAAATCTGTAGGATATTCAAGAAAGGTAAAGCGAAATGGCTTCAGGAGAAAAGTGACAATATCGAAAGAGAAACGGTAGTCTGAAGGAAAGATTCAGCGTATCGATAAGTCAAATAATTTTCTGAGAATTCGAACGCAAGAACTTCAAACACTAAGAGTGCAAATGGAGATGCGGCAACTACAGTGTCAGGTTTGTAGCTGAAGTATCCAAATTGCTGAACAGAATAACATACAATACGGTAAGGAAAACTGAAGGTCTGTTAAATGACTATCACTCTGCATTTAGGACATGTGACGACACGGGGGAGGCAGTTCTGACGTCGCGCTTAATGGAGGCAATACCTAAGGAAAAAATCAAGAAGTCCCCTTTGCGTTTGTCGATCCAGAAGAAATGTTCGTAAAACGGGGCAAGATGCTTGAGAGGCCCAGAAAAACAGGTAGATGAGGTCATCAGTCCACGAGAACTCAGAACTACTTAAACCTAACTAACCTAAGGACATCACACACATCCATGCCCGAGGCAGGATTCGAACCTGCGACCGTAGCAGTCGCGCGGTTCCAGACTGTAGCGCCTAGAACCGCTCGGCCACTCCGGCCGGCAAAACAGGTAGACTTTAGGGGGTACGAGTGGTAATATTCAGTATGTACAAGACCCAAGTGAGAAGTGCTCGGATTCGAAGGGGCTTAAGGTAAGGATACAGTCATTCTTCACTACTTTTCAACCTGTTTATCGATGATGCAATGACGGAATTTACAGAAATTCAGGAGTAGGATAAAACTAAAGGGCAAACGTATATTAATGGTAAGATTCGCTAATAACATGCTGTCCTCTGTGAAAGTCAGGAAGAATTATAGGATCTGTTGTGTGGAATGTACGGTCTACTGAGCACAGAATGTGGTTTGAAGATAATCCAAAGAAAGATGGAATTGTTGAGGGGTACTATAAACGAGATTAATGACAAACTTATCAAAATGAAGAACACGAAGGAGAGAAACCGAAGAGTTACGGCCGAATAGGGGATGATACAAGAAGCAGGCTTGCACAGGCGAAGAGAGCGTTCCTCGCTGAAAGAAGTCAACTAGTATTAAAAAAATCTGACTTAATTTGGAAAAGAAGTCATTTAGATTGTACGTTGAGCACAGCACGTTTTATGCAAGTTAAGTGCCCTGTAGGAAGACCAGAAAGAAGAGAATAGAAGCAACGTGTAAGGTGTTATGGAAAAGTGCTGAAAATTAAGTCAACAGGTAAGATAAGAAAATGGTTCAAATGGCTCTAAGCACTATGGGACTTAACATCTGAGGTCATCAGTCCCCTAGACTTAGAACTACATAAACCTAACTAACCTGAGGACATCACACACATCCATGCTCGAGGCAGGATTCGAACCTGCGACCGTAGCAGCAGCGCGGTTCCGGACTGAAACGCCTAGGACCGCTCGGCCACAGCGGCCGACGGTAAGATAAGAAAAGTTGTCTGCACAATCGGCGAGGAAAAGGAAAATATGGGAAACACTGAGTAAAATTATGGAGAGGATGAGAAACGTGTAAATACGTCAGGGAAAGAGGTAGATTTGACTAAATACATGACATAATTTAGGCTGTTGGATGTAAGTGAAACTGCGAGAGGATGAGTTTGGCACAGAAGAGGAAATCATGTCGACGGGCATACATGTCCGAGGACTGATTACAAAATGGTTGCCACGGCAACACACGTTATCTCTCTTGGTCACGATGCTTTCAGTAATAACTGCATTTACTTCCATATATCAGTGCCCCTTGGACAAGTTGTGACTCATTTTTCTGTTTCACGTTGTTGTTGTGGTCTTCAGTCCTGAGACTGGTTTGATGCAGCTCTCCATGCTACTCTATCCTGTGCAAGCTTTTTCATCTCTCAGTACCTACTGCAACCTACATCGTTCTGAATCTGCTTAGTGTATTCATCTCTTGGTCTCCCTCTACGATTTTTACCCTCCACGCTGCCCTCCAATACTAAATTGGTGAACCCTTGATGCCTCAGAACATGTCCAATCAACCGATCCCTTCTTCTGGTCAAGTTGTGCCACAAACTTCTCTTCTCCCCAATCCTATTCAATACCTCCTCATTAGTTACGTGATCTACCCACCTTATCTTCAGCATTCTTCTGTAGCACCACATTTCGAAAGCTTCTATTCTCTTCTTGTCCAAACTGGTTATCGTCCATGTTTCACTTCCATACATGGCTACACTCCATACGAATACTTTCAGAAATGACTTCCTGACACTTAAATCAATACTGGATGTTAACAAATTTCTCTTCTTCAGAAACGCTTTCCTTGCCATTGCCAGCCTACATTTTATATCCTCTCTACTTCGACCATCATCAGTTATTTTGCTCCCCAAATAGCAAAACTCCATTACTACTTTAAGTGCCTCATTTCCTAATCTAATTCCCTCAGCATCACCCGACTTAATTAGACTACATTCCATTATCCTTGTTTTGCTTTTGTTGATGTTCATCTTATATCCTCCTTTCAAGACACTGTCCATTCCATTCAACTGCTCTTCCAAGTCCTTTGCTGTCTCTGACAGAATTACAATGTCATCGGCGAACCTCAAAGTTTTTATTTCTTCTCCATGAATTTTAATACCTACCCCGAATTTTTCTTTTGTTTCCTTTACTGCTTGCTCAATATACAGATTGAACAACATCGGGGAGAGGCTACAACCCTGTCTTACTCCCTTCCCAACCACTGCTTCCCTTTCATGTCCCTCGACTCTTATAACTGCCATCTGGTTTCTGTACAAATTGTAAATAGCCTTTCGCTCCCTGTATTTTACCCTTGCCACCTTTAGAATTTGAAAGAGAGTATTCCAGTCAACATTGTCAAAAGCTTTCTCTAGTCTACAAATGCTAGAAACGTAGGTTTGCCTTTCCTTAATCTTTCTTCTAAGATAAGTCGTAAGGTCAGTATTGCCTCATGTGTTCCAGTGTTTCTACGGAATCCAAACTGATCTTCCCCGAGGTTGGCTTCTACTAGTTTTTCCATTCGTCTGTAAAGAATTCGTGTTAGTATTTTGCAGCTGTGACTTATTAAGCTGATAGTTCGGTAATTTTCACATCTGTCAACACCTGCTTTCTTTGGGATTGGAATTATTATATTCTTCTTGAAGTCTGAGGGTATTTCGCCTGTTTCATACATCTTGCTCACCAGATGGTAGAGTTTTGTCAGGACTGGCTCTCCCACGGCCGTCAGTAGTTCCAATGGAATATTGTCTACTCCGGGGGCCTTGTTTCGACTCAGGTCTTTCAGTGCTCTGTCAAACTCTTCACGCAGTATCGTATCTCCCATTTCATCTTCATCTACATCCTCTTCTATTTCCATAATATTGTCCTCAAGTACATCGCCCTTGTATAGACCCTCTATATACTCCTTCCAGCTTTCTGCTTTCCCTTCTTTGCTTAGAACTGGGTTTCCATCTGAGCTCTTGATATTCATACCAGTCGTTCTCTTATCTCCAAAGATCTCTTTAATTTTCCTGTAGGCGGTATCTACCTTACCCCTAGTGAGATAGGCCTCTACATCCTTACATTTGTCCTCTAGCCATCCCTGCTTAGCCATTTTGCACTTCCTGTCGATCTCATTTTTGAGACGTTTCTATTCCTTTTTGCCTGTTTCACTTACTGCATTTTTATATTTTCTCCTTTCACGTAGTGTATAAAAATTCTAGTCATGACGTATGAACATCTGCCCTAATCGAAAACAGCGTATGTGGTGAAGTAGATATTGGTCATCAAGGGAAACAAGCGATCAGATAATGTTCTTGACGTAATTTACAACCTTTTGTGGGTAGAGCAAAGGAGATTCAGCTGAGTTTTTCTTGTGCTATAATACTGCCAATACGCGCCTGCATCTACCCACGCTGTCAGTGTCTTACACGTTGTCCTTGACGAGGTATCCCAACAATCATGGAGTTGCTGTACGAGGATGGCCGGATAACTCGTTCCACTGTCCAATGGTCTTATCTCAAAATCACCATATTCACACTGATAGTAACTGACGATGTCATTCTCTCGAGAAGGGCTCATATATGTATTTCATACGAAGGCCCATTTGTTACAAGATGCCATTTACGGCATGCTACAATGCGGTATTGTTTAAATAATTGAGGGGGGCGGGTGCTATCTAATTACTTCAAGTGTAATGACTTTTCACAATCTTTTTTCGTTACTGCCGTAATCTTTAAGACTATGTTCGTTACTCTGTCAAATAATTTGAAATAATGCTCTTACTGAAGTAGCTCAAATCAACATTGCATTTCACTAGTGATAACCGATATACTTACCCTCTCACGCATCTTCTCTTGCAGGAATGGCTTAAACATAGAGAACACTATGTCGAACAACCACGACTGGTTGACTATATGGATGGCGTGGATCCTCATAGGAAAGGCCATCTGCAACAGATAAAAAAATATCGAGTTGGAGCAGGAACAGAAAGATATCTGTCTGCTGCAAGTAAACTGCTGTCAGTATTTGTCACATCACATTTAATTGCTTACTAACTCAGCAGACTATAAAGAATTTTGTGTCATCAGTCTTCTGACTGGTTTCAAATGGTCGATCGTGCCAACATCATCATCTCAGAGCAGCTTTTGCATCCGATGGCCTCAGTTATTTGTTGGATGTGTTTCAGTATCTGTCTTCTCTTATATTTTTTAGCTACTATAGCTCCCTGTAGTACCAAAACGTTATTCCTTAAGGTCTTAACATATAACCTATCATACCAATAATCAAGCCACTTGTTTGTTTCCTCTAAACGATGCCGTGATCCAAACGTAAATTCTCAGAAATATCTTCCTCAAATTAAGGTTTTTGTTTGATAGTAGTAGACTTCTCTAGGCAAGGAATGGGCTTTTTGGTACTGCTAGTCTGCTTTTTTATATCCTCCTTACAGTTCATAGAGAAGAAATAAAGACGTTGAGGTTTGCCGACGATATTTTAATTAGAGCAGAGACGACAAAGAACTTAGGAAATAAAAGGAACGGAATGGTTCGAATCTAACAAGTTTCGAGAAACTGAAGTAAAAAAGGGTAATGGAATGTATCCTAACTGATTTGGCGATGCTGCGTGAGAGAGATAGGCGTAAGAGAGACTGAAAGCAGTACGTGAGCTTTGCCATTTGAGCAGCAAAATAACTGACAACAGAACCAAATAGGTCGTAAAATGCAGACTGACAATACCAAAAAGCGAAAAATATTAATATCGAATATAAATGTAAGTGCTAGGAAGTCTTTTCTGAAAGTATTTAGTTGCAGTGTAGCCTTATGAAGCAGTGTAGGATGGAATACGGACAAGATAAGTGTACAAGAATGCTGAAGATAAGAGGGGGTAGACAGGATGACGAATCAAAGAGGTACTGAATCGATTCAAGACAAAGGATCCTTATGTAACACCGAAAATGCAGATAAAATACATTCTGTATCATCCAAAATTTTTGACCGTTCAATAACCGTTGATAACTTATAATGTATTTCTGATTGTGCATATGTAAACTGTTTTACAGGAACTGTAGTTAATATGTAATGGATGTAATAGGATATTTCTGTCAATATATAACTGGTTGTAATTATAGTGTCGCTATTGTAAATTGCTGGGTAATAGGCAAGGGAACTTTATTTAAAAGTATCGACAGCAACGATGAAAAGGCAGTAGCTGTGCCATTGTTTATCTTTGCTTATGGGAGTCTGTCGCGCTGCGAACAGGGACAGAGCAGCTTGAGTCATGAAAGAGTGCGAAAGTGTGTGCTGGGCGCTTCCGCGGATGCAGGAGTGGACAGGCGAAAGTAGATGCAGTTCTATTGCCTATCCCGTAATTATCCGTGGCTCTGTAGATGACTCGTGCTTCATAATCAGCAGCAGCAGCAACAACAGCAGCTCAGCGTTGTCGTCAGCACAGCTACAGCATCGTAATACTCTTTAAGGTACGAAGTGTAACTAATATTGTAGAGGCATTACCCAGTGGCATTTCTTTCACAATTTTCGACTAATTGTAATTAACAATAACCAGAAATAGTTAAAACATGTAGGGCTCTTGTGTTATTGTCCTCAGACATTATTACCAAACAGTCCGCCGCTGGTAG
The DNA here is from genome assembly GCF_021461385.2 of Schistocerca piceifrons. Taxonomy (NCBI): domain Eukaryota; kingdom Metazoa; phylum Arthropoda; class Insecta; order Orthoptera; family Acrididae; genus Schistocerca; species Schistocerca piceifrons. The sequence goes on from NC_060139.1 coordinate 108,004,069, forward strand.
CTGAGTGGTCAGCGCGGTGGAATGTCGTACCTAACGGCTCGGGATCGATTCCCGGCTGGGTCGGAGATTTTCTCCGCTCAGGGACTGGGTGCTGTGTTGTCCTTATCATCATTATTTCATCCACATCGACACGCAAGTCGCTGAAGTGGCGTCAACTCGAAAGACTTGCACCAGGCGAACGGTCTACCCGACGGGAGGCTCTAGCCACATGGCATTTCCATTACCAAGCAGGGTCCCTTTCTTTTCCATGCAGTCACCGAGTGTCGTAAAAATATGAACATTGATTAGCTACTTACTGCCAGTACTGTTGTTTGCTAATGACCAGTTTCAGCCTAAATTTTGTCGCCTCAGTAACTGTTCACTATTGTAGTCCGTAACAGAAACTTCGCTACTTATTTTCAGTTTTAACTTCACTCACTTAAAGCAAGGTAAAATTTCACTGGCAAGACTAACAAGTAAAGATAAAGCAAAAATTAAGAGTGCACAATTTTACTTAGTCTGTGTTTAGCTTATCGAGTGACTTCTGTTGGCTTGGTGTCTTATTGTTCTGATATTAATTCAGTTGCCCATTTTCTTAAAGTAAATTAAATTCAGTAGTTCAATAATTAAAAATAAATTGCTTGCCCTTTTCCAATTTTGTATTACGTTAAGATGAGGTTACTGAAAATCATTTTTTACGAAACCAAGTTTCTGTTACATCCAATCATTTATTTAACCAGCAACTTCATTTAATTTTACTTTCAAAATGTAGTATTTCAGAATAAGTAACTGCAAGCTCAGTGCTTTCTGATTCATTTATTTTCTCGTGAAATTTTGTGTTGTGGAAAAGCGACACAATATTTTGTTGCCACGCCAGTGATTATTTGCTTTACTTTCTTTACCATTATCCTTCCTTGGATTTTGGATATTCATTGCTCTAGTAGGCTCTTTTGCTAATCAGTATTTTTTTATTATCAATATTTCCTTTGTATTAAAAATATTACATGCTACCGTTTTCCCCCATGTGGCTCGTGAGCGACTGCACTAAATTTCCACCCATTTCCAAATCATCAATGTTTAGGTTAGGTTTAGAATAGATTCTTCCTTCAGATGGGTCTGTTGTACACTTTCCTACTACTATCTGGTATTGTTTCTCTTCGGTAACGATAGCCTTACTCACTGTAAAAGTTCATTAGACATAAGCGATCCCGGTCAACTTTATCACAATGCAGTAGGCCGATTAGGAAGGGTCGATTTGGTTATGGGGAGAAGTATGCGGGTAAAATTTGCGGGAGACGGCCAAGGATCTACTGCCTTAAGCAAATTTTTATAAGCTGCAGTAGCTATACATAACTTCATCACAGTATTCTTGAGACTGAGGATAACAACATGGACAAATGTTGGTGTACATAAAGCAAGAGATGTACACTACTGGCCATTAAAATTGCTACGCCACGAAGATGACGTGCTACACACGCGACATTTAACCGACAGGTAGAAGATGCTGTGATATGGAAATGATTGGCTTTTCAGAGCATTCACACAAGGTTGGCGCCGGTGGCGACACCTACAACGTGCTGACATGAGGAAAGTTTCCAACCGATTTCTCACACACAAACAGCAGTTGACGGGCGTTGCCTGCTGAAACGTTGTTGTGATGCCTCGTGTAAGGTGGAGAAATGCGTACCATCACGTTTCCGACTTTGATAAAGGTAGGATTGTAACCTATCGCGATTGCGGTTTATCGTATCGCGACACTGCTGCTCGCGTTGGTCGAGATCCAATGAGTGTTAGCAGAATATGGAATCGGTGGGTTCAGGGGGGTAATACGGAACGCCGTGCTGGATCCCAACGGCATCGTATCACTAGCAGTTGAGATGACAGGTATCTTATCCGCATGGCTGTAGCGGATCGTGCAGCCACGTCTCGATCCCTGAGTCAACAGATGGGGACGTTTGCAAGACAACAACCATCTGACGAACAGTTCGACGACGTTTGCAGCAGCATGGCCTATCAGCTCGGAGACCATGGTTGCGGTTACCCTTGACGCTGCATCACTGACAGGAGCGCCTGCGATGGTGTACTCAACGACGAACCTGGGTGCTCGAATGGCAAAAGGTCATTTTTTCGGATGAATCCTGGTTCTGTTTACAGTATCATGATGGTTGCATCCGTGTTTGGCAACATCGCGGTGAACGCACATTGGAAGCGTGTATTCGTCATCGGCATACTGGCGTATCACCCAGAGTGGTGGCATGGGGTGCCACTGGTTACACGTCTCGGTCACCTCTTGTTCGCATTGACGGCACTTTGAACAGTGGGCGTTACATTTCAAATGTGTTACGATCCGTGGCTCTACCCTTCATTCGATCCCTGCGAAACCCTACATTTCAGCAGGATAATGCCCGACTGCGTGTTGCTGGTCCTGTACGAGCCTTTCTGGATACAGAAAATATTCGACTGCTGCCCTGGCCAGCACATTCTCCAGATATCTCACCAATTAAAACGTCTGGTCAATGGTGGCCGAGCAACTGGCTCGTCACAATACGCCAGTCACTATTCTTGATGAACTGTGGTATCGTGTTGAAGCTGCATGGGCAGGTGTACCTGTACACGCCATCCAAGCTGTTTGACTCAATGCTCAGGTGTATCAAGGCCGTTATTACGGCCAGAGGTCGTTGTTCTTGGTACTGATTTCTCAGGATATATGCACCCAAATTGCGTGAAAATGTAATCACATGTCAGTTCTAGAATAATATATTTGTCCAATGAATACCCGTTTATCATCTGCATTTCTTCTTGGTGTAGCAAAATTAATGGCCAGTAGTGTATTTTTGAAACTTCAGATGCAAGTGACATCGAGATATTTATGCAAACCAGTGACATGATTTGTGTTAGCGTGTCTGTATTTCGTCTCTTTGATCACCGTTAGCAAATACAGAAACTGCTTTGGTTTTGGAGCACGGGCAGCCGTAATTTTCGTTTACGCACCCCCATGAGAGCCATGACCTTGGCGGCGACGGAGGGCGTGAGGTACCACGTCTGCGACAGCGAGAGGCCCTCCAGGTCGAAGATGGCGATGCCGCCCAGGATCTGCGCCCTCTGCTCCAGGATGCCCAGCTCGAGCACCGCCAGCGACGCCTTCAGCAGGTCCTCCACCGAACACCTGCCCGGGTCCCAGTTCCCTGCAAACACACACGCGTTGCACACTCCACTCAACAAATGAGGCTGTTGCAAGCGGAACTTATCCCATATACATAACGAAACGTGGGCAACGCAAGATTATACGCTTCTAATTTACTAGTGTTCAGCAAATAACTGTGTAAAATTTATGTTGACTGCCATAACTGCATTTTCATTACGTATTGTACAGAGCAATTCAGTTTATTTGCTAATTTCTTACACTGTCGTATTATTTGTACAAAAGACTTGTTTGAATCGTCATATTACCCCTCAAAGTATGGAACATTGTGCTTAACATATGCTTCAACCACTTAAAAATGGCGACGATATGTATGCATTTTAGAACACACAAAAAGACAGATCTTTTTCATTTTTTAAATGTAAGCTCTGCAAAGCAATAGGTTTCTGTAGATGAGCATTCATTAATATCACGTTGTGCTGTTCGTAATTTAGTATTTGAACATTTAATAGATTATCATAATGATTGTAAAACACACGATATACACGAACGTTATGCTCCAGGTATGAATGCATGAACTTTATAAAAGTTTCCTAGTGAACCCATAGCTAAGCGTAAATGAATGTGTAGCAACACGCCACAGATCTGTTAAGTGGTAAACATACTTTAATTGTCCTTTCTGATTACAGGCACATCTGTAAGAAGTGGAAAACAATCCCTGAATCGAAGATTATAAATTGACAAGCATAGGATCACAAATTGATGTGCCAACACAAAATAGCACTGCGTGGGTTGACGTATGATCCAACGATATCCAGAAATTCGGAGTTTGTAGTTATATACAGAAAGTTTATTCCCTATCTCTAAATCAGTCTATTGGAAATGCAGCATTTTAAAGTAAATATTAACACACGATTCTTATTTTGACGGAGTGTGACTTCATTTGAGGGACTCAGTCCAGTCAGTCGAAACAAAGCAAATCACTGTGTTACGGTCTACAGGACGCTTTGCTAGTTCTAACCTATGTACAACCTTCAGAGCTATGGCGTATGGTGATTATTTTCTGTGACAGAATTTAATGTCACCAGGTGGCATGAGTGAATATACAAGATGATAACCAAGGTAATGAGTAGAGAATTGAAACATAGTTATAACTCTTCGCAACTGCAAGAAAGTCTGTATTTAGACCAAAGGCATATTGGTTTTATATAAAATGCTAGAGAGCAGTAACAGTTGTGATTTGGCCAACAAATTAAAAATGTATTATTTGCGCGACTGTGGATGTAACGCAATAAAATAAAAAAATATAGTCATTCAATGTTTCGCAGTATTATTCACAACCAGATGCAGTATGTTTCATTTTGAGAGGGGTAAATTATTTGGTACTTTTTTCAGGTGGCAACTGACACAGAAAATTCGCTTATACTGACCACTATAACATAAATTTTTAATATTTTGAGCGTTAAAAGAATTAATAAGCGTTTCGCCGCAAAAAGATTTTCCTTTAATTTTGAAAAAAACTCAGTACGTTCACTTCTAGACAAGAAATAGTATGATATAACAATTAATGTCAGGGGTCAGTGTATAGGGCGAATGCACCAGTTTTGGATGTATGGATGAAACCCTGAAATGGACGGAACATAAGAAGTTTCTCAATGCGCTTAATTCAGTAACTTTTGCGTACTGCTTAATAGCTAGTTATGTAATACTTCACTGATTTTCACTCAGCGTCTTACGACTTGGTTTCCTGTTATATCTTTAAGTCATCACTTAAGTAAGAAGTACTTATTGAGCAAAAGTGAAGAGTGAGAATTAATATAAAGTGTTAATCAACAACTATCTGGTAGCTGCTTCTTCAGCTTTATGCGTTCTGCTAGCAGCTTCACAATGTGTGTTAAGGGTAGCCTGACGCATTCTTTCTGCTGTTTCGGCAGACACTTTCAATTTAGCATGTTTTTGTAAAGCGCGGATGCAGCTCATCTGAAGAAACATTTCTCATCATGCGTTTCATGTGACGCCCACGGTCAGCGAAAAATGTCGCTTTGTTTCTCCTTACAAACAAAATATTTTTAATTGAAATTGTATGTCCCAATTCGATAGAAGTTTCTTCAACAAGAGCGATATTCGGTTTAACGATGTGTGTGAAGGGGACAACAAAACACGAAGAATGACCGGTGCTTCAGCAGCGGCCGAGTAGCGCCGTTGCAAGGCTGACAGACAGACCATGCGATGTGAGCGAACAAACGATAGAAGGGACAAGTCGCATACGAAAGCAAATGTTTACCAATCTTTATCAACTGAATTAGAGTGTGATGGAGAGTGAAAAAACGTAGCACTGAACAAATACAGTCCGATAGAGTTTAACTCTAGATACCGTATTTGCCCCACGGAGTCCTGATGTTTCAGTTTTCAGACTCCTAACATGATAATATCTCCTGTATTTTACTGAGCTTCTGGGCTGAAAAAAAACTAGCTCTAGTGTTATGGCGCTCTTCATATAGGTAAACATCGGTTGACCACATTTTTAGTAACAAGAAACAAACCGACATCCGACATTCTCAGTTAACACGGAACCTCAGATGAAACGCTAGAAGAGCATTATTTGTTTGGGATGATACGATCTACGAATTTCAGAAAAATTGTAGATATCGGCCAAAAACGGGAGAAACTGCGCCTGGCCTCACTTATGAGACGCAAGTACCAGCTGACGAAGTTAGTTATAAAATAATATATCTAAATTTCAGAAGTGTGTTAATATTCACAGATACAACTCTTGAACAACTGATCTCTGAGTCAGTATTAAGCTCAAAAAATCTTTTTCATCGCTTTCGCAACAACATGAAATGCCTGTTGGGTAGCAAAGCAAATTTTAACTTAATCTCAATTCATTTCTTCTGGAGAACTCTCTTACAACAGTAGGATATTGAATTAAACGCTGGCAGTATGTGTAGTATTTAGTAATGAATTTGTGCTTCACTTTTACTATGAATAATGACGAAGACTAGTATGTTCATTTCCTGTTAAAAGTTATGCCGCTGTGCTATTTTGCAGTTATTTATAGCTAGCATGTGGCTCTACCCACAATCAATCGTGTACGAGGATCGCTCAATAAATAATGCCCCTCATTTTTTAAAAAGCCATTAGTATAGACAGGCAAACGTCCTTGGTGGTGCTTCACATTTGATGTTTGTTCTGTGCGCCGGTGAAGTTTCGAACCGTTCTGGCAGATGGCAGAGCCGTAGTACAGCGCCAAAGTGGCGTCCACATACGGTCCACGTTACAAGCAGCGTTCTGTTATTGAATTCTTGTGTGCAGAAAAAGAAACCGTGGTAAACATCCATAAACGTTTGTGTGCATCGTATGGCGATGTTGCGGTTGATAGGAGTACAGTTGGCCGATGGGGAAAGAAAGTTACAGCCTCAGGAAATGGAGAAACAGAGCTCCATGATCAGCCACGCTCGGGACATCCCGTCACAGCCACTATTCCAGAAGTGCTGAATCGTGCAGATGCCATTATTTGTGCCGAACGGCCCATCACAATTCGACAATTGGCTCTACATTTCTCGGTCAGCATTGTAAGTGCGTCTGAATGATCGAGACTCTCGAATATTTAAAGAGGTGCTTACGATGCGTTCCACGAACCCCCCCCCCCCCCCCAAAGAAAGGCCACTGCGCCGCGCGGGGTAGCCGTGCGGTCTTAGGCGCCTTGCCATGGTTCGCGCGGCTTCCCCCGTCGGAGGTTCGAGTCCTCCCTTGGACATGGGGGTGTGTGTTGCCATTGACGTAAGTTAGTTTAAGTTAGATTAAGTAGTGTGTAAACCTAGGAACCGATGACCTTAGCAGTTTGGTCCCACGGAACTTACCCCAAATTTCCAAAAAAAAGGCCATTTCATCTGAATTGTTGGAGCGTTTTGAGACCGACGGAGAGGCCTTACTGCCACGGATCATTACGGGGGACGAAAGCTGGGTGCACCACTTCGCGCCGGAAACAAAAAGGCAGAACATGCAGTGGCATCATCCTCATTCACCACAAAAGAAGAAATTCAAGAAAACCCCTCTGCCGGAAAAGTCATGGTGACAGTCTTCTGGGATTGTGATGGCGCCATTCTCGTGGATGTGATGCTAAGAGGGTCAACCATCAAGTCAGAGGCATGCGACAAGAATCCAGCAGAAATCTTGTTGCAATACGATAATGCACGTCCACATACAAGTCTGAGAGCCCGGGAACCAATCGCCAAATAGGGTTCAGCGTCATTGCCTTATCCACCCTACAGTCTAGACCTGGCACCCTCGGACGTCCATCCCTTTGGGCTGCTTGAAGATTTTCTACGGGGAACACACTTTAAAGTATCAAGTGATGCAGTGAAAACGTGGCTACGCCTACCGGACGAGAGCTTTTACCAGCAGGAAGTACACGCGCTTCCACAACGTTGACGTACGGCCATAGAACGTGATAGAGACTACGTAGAAAAGTAGGACATGGACATGTTGATTTATATTGTCAGCAAATTCTGACTTAACAATAAATATGTTCTGTGAAAAAAATGTGGGGCATTACTTATTGAACGACCCTGGTATATGCGGCATGTAAACTAACACATTCCATCTCATTTTCTGAAGAAATCGAGCAAATTATCCAGAGTCCGTGTAACGAAACTAAGAAACTAGATCTTAAGTAAACCAGGTCAGGAAAGCAAATTCCATGTGCAGCTCATCCATCTGATATTGACGTCTGCATCCGCAAATGAGGTCGCTTCTTACGTATCTTAGTGTGTTGTCACTTGACCAGAGAATATGTGGATCGAGTCCTAGATGTGGATAGATTTGCATCGCAACTAGTTTGAGCTTAGAGATGCGATGGCACGCAGTCTCTGATTTCTAGACAGTATACTGATATCCCGGGTTAAACCACAAACCTATCCGCCGCGCCTCCAGGAATGAGAACAGCTGCTGCTGTTGTTGTTGGTGCTCCGTCCTTAGGAGTTCTATTTTAATTGGCGTACTGATGCATCGCAGCGTTTAACATGTGGCCCACCGAAGTGCTTTATCAGTGAATCAACGAAATTTAAAGTGTGCGTGTTACATATGCATGTAAGTGTGAAACAAGGAGCTACAAGTTACAAAATGAAAGGCAGATTCAGCATTCGAAACAGTCAACAGAAACGTAATTTTGATGAAGATGTAAATGTTTTATGTCAGCTGAAGATGAATACCTGATACAAATCTTGGCATACATTACGTTATGTTGAAACTAGGTGGTTGCTGTATTTCTTCAATTAATGTAATCCATAGCCATGGAACTCAACCACTATTGTCATGGATAAATTAATACTGAGCAGTTTAGCACTTTTGAAGCAGTGTTTAGCGTAATGGCTCTGAGCGCTATGGGACTTAACATCTGAGGTCATCAGTTCCCTATAACTTAGAACTACTTAAACCTAACGAACCTAAGGGCATCACACACATCCATGCCCGTGGCAGGATTCGAACATGCGACCGTAGCGGTCGCGCGGTTCCAGACTGAAGCGCCTAGAACCGCTCGGCCATATCGGCTGGCTTTTTAGTGTAATCATAAACGATAGTGACTGAATTGAAACGACAGTGACAACGGCTTAAAGAGACTGCTTCGAAATAGGACGCTGTAGATAAGGCAGTCGGATCGTAGGACGGAGGAAGAGGCGGAGAAGGTTGGACTGGAGTCAGTTGTTAGCCGAATATGTGGATGAGATGGCTATTGTGATAAGTGAACTATTAGCCCTCTCTTGAAGTTAGAATGGAGATGGAGATTTTGAGGAAGATCGTTTCCAAGTTGGATTCCTGAAGGAGAAAATCATTTTGGAAACATGGCATACCTAAAACTCACTTTCACACCAGAATCGGTAATCATAATCACGTCAGTTCCTACACTATGGTGGCCACCTATGCTGGCGCTGAGTCTGAATACACTATCCTTTCGCTTCTACTGTCATATATAACATCACAGATTATACTCGGGAAGCATTCATCACAACCGACCACAGGACGACATACGTACACACACACACATTGAAGTACTCGTACTTCCCACGAACACCATTGAGAAACATTTAGTTTGGATTCGAACTACTGACTATGCGTTATTCTGTTTAAGTTTGTTCCTGGGTTTTGCTCCATCATTTAATTTAGGCACAGTACTTAGATTTCGAGTTTGCTGCAGGGAAACATTTACTGTAAGTTTTCACTTATCACTTTCAGTCATAAACATCACGCTAAGCCTGTTCTCGCAGAATGAATTCAGACTTTTAATCGACAATGGCTTCCCTGTGTCACTAAACTGCCTTTGGTCTATGTTACACATAACATTCGGCATTGTTGCCCAGTATCTTCCTGTAGATGTAAAGTGAAAAAAGAACCTGAAACAAAGTTGGTAATCTTACGCGACTGTGACAATTCGTTCAAATTATAGTATTGACACTGAGTACGAAGTCCACACTGTCGCACTATGATGAATACAGTTGCGGAACATTTTTGTACCTATGCTGTAGACATTACAGCAGCTGTGAATGGCGCTTACAAATTACTAAGTGACTGAATCACACACTTACAAGGGAACCTCCCCATCGCACCCCCCTCAGATTTAGTTATAAGCTGGCACAGTGGATAGGCCTTGAAAAACTGAACACAGATCAATTGAGAAAACAGGAAGAAGTTGTGTGGAACTGTGAAAAAATAAGCAAAATATACAAACTGAGTAGTTCATGGGAAGATATGCAACATCAAGGACATTGGTAACGGAGGAGCGCCGTAGTGTCGTGGTAACGTGATCAGCTGCGCAACGAGAGGTCCTTGCTTCAAATCTTCCATCGAGTGAAAAATTTAATTTTTTTATTTTCAGTTTATGTGACAAACTCTTATGTTTTCATCACTTTTTTGAGAGTGATTATCACATCCACAAGAAAACTTAAATCGGGCAAGGTAGAAGAATCTTTTTACCCATTTGCCAAGTGTACAAGTTAGGTGGGTCGACAACATATTCCTGTCATGTGACGCACATGCCGTCACCAGTGTCGTATAGAATATATCAGATGTGTTTTCCTGTGGAGGAATCGGTTGACCTATGACCTTGCGATCAAATGTTTTCGGTTCCCATTGGAGAGGCACGTCCTTTCGTCTAATAATCGCACGGTTTTGCGGTGCGGTCGCAAAACACAGACATTAAACTTATTACAGTGAACAGAGATGTCAATGATCGAACGGACAGATAATAACTATGCAAAAATAAAGAAAGTAAACTTTTCACTCGAGGGAAGACTTGAACCAAGGACCTCCCGTTCTGCAGCTGCTCACGTTACCACGAGACCACGGCGCTCCTGCGTTTCTAGTGTCCTAGATGTTGCATATGTGTCCCATGGACTACTCAGTTTGCATATTTTGCTTATTTTTTTGCAGTTCCACACAACTTCTTCCTGTTTTCTCAATTGATCTGTGTTCAGTTTTTCAAGGCCTATCCACTGTGCCAGCTTATAACTAAATCTGAGGGGGGTGCGATGGGGAGGTTCCCTTGTTAGTAAGTTCCAGTACCGGCTGATCCACATTCCAGAGCAATTACTGGCGTGCTGATCCTTGAGGGGACCATGGAGTACTCTTTCCTGACACTGCGCTATCATAGGCTTCATAGTGTAATTGACGGCGTTTCATACTACAGTACCGTTGCCTGATGCCAAACTGTCACCATAGATTCTTATGTGGTAGAATGGTTCGTATAGTGGTATACTGAGCCTTATGTGTTCGACGTTGGAACTTGCAGTTATACCGAAGAGTAAACTCTACACAGTGCTCTCTCTCTCTCTCTCTCTCTCTCTCTCTCTCTCTCTTCCGCACACGTCTTCAGACTTGGTGAACATTACAATGTTTTCCACGATAACTCACCAGCACGAGAGCTACTTTATGAGGTTCACCTATGAGCGTGTACGAGGAAAAGTTGAGACCAAGCGACTTCTAAAGTTCTGACAGCAGAACTGCGTTAGGAGCATGTTTATTAGGGCGACCCGTGTAGTACTGATGAGGTGTCAGACGCGAGATGTCGCTTGCAGCAGGTAAGAGGATTACGTGGAAGGAAGGAAGAAAGGTAAAATTGGGGTTACCGTCCCGTTGACGAGTAGGTCGTTATACACCAAGCACAAGCTCGGATGGGTAAGGTTGGAGAAGTATGGAGAGGGCCGGCCGGTGTGGCCGTGCGGTTCTAGGCGCTACAGTCTGGAGCCGAGCGACCGCTCCGGTCGCAGGTTCGACTCCTGCCTCGGGCATGGGTGTGTGTGTGACGTCCTTAGGTTAGTTAGGTTTAATTAGTTCTAAGTTCTAGGCGACTGATGACCTCAGAAGTTAAGTCGCATAGTGCTCAGAGCCATTTGAACCATTTGAAATATGGAGAGGAATATGGCCACGTCCTTTTCCATGGAATTCTGCGGTAGTTGCCATAAACAACTCAGGGAAACCAACGAAATCTTAAATCTGGATGGTCAGATAAGGATTTTAAGCGCCTTTCTCCCGCGTACAAGTTAGTCTTACAACCGCATCATTTCTTGGGACCACAAAATTATCTAACTGCTTCGAAGAGTTTAATTCTTAATGTTATTGTTTCTAAACTCTCCGTCCCTCATCCCTCCTCCTCTCTTTTCTTCCCTGCTCCAGCATTAAAGGACTACACAAATTCGGTTCCGTTGTTATACCTGCTTGCTTTGTAAACATACACTTAACTCCACTCTGGCTTCGAAGTTTTGTTTCTGGACGGCGAACAACAGCCCCCTTATTCGCTACCAGAGCTACTGAGTAACCGCTAACTGCCATGCACAACAGGATCAACGCATCAAGAAAATTGTGCATGTACAGACAGCGTTGTGATGTCGACAAGCACCGCTCTAGATTGAGACAAGAGCCACTTGCAGTTCGCAAGCCGCGTTGTGACCACCCCTGTTATTCAGGGTGAACCCTATGCTGACAAAATTTCGAAGAGTTTTGGAGGATATTTTCCGAGTGTTTTGGAATCAAGAATTTGTGCTATCTCGTGGAGCCTTACAGAGTAATTGCATTTCGCTGGATTCTTTACTTACATGTTTCTTTGTATATGTACCGCACTGAAAATATCTGCACAACAGTGTAAACGTCGACGGTATGCGCTATGTGTCTTGGTCGCAAACAAACTTCGTTCTTGGCAACAGCGACGCCCACTTTACATTTCGCCCTCAAGCTTGCATTCACTACTGCGCGTTTCTGTCTAGGGCTTATTTTTCTGGAAGTGTTAGTTGCACGTTAATAATGATACACAGCAGCATGGACAGGTTTACTGTTTTACAGTTGGCGAGTAATCGCACCGTGTATGGGTCAGTGAATGCAGTGGAAGAGCGGCAGAAGGACGCTTCGCCGAATTGTTTCCGTAACGACGGTAACCACAGTACTTTTGCTTCTGTACATAGGAGTACAACAGAAACCGTGTCATCCTGCATTTTATCGGGCGTTTCGGTGGTTGCACATGACAGATGTTTTCACCGTTGTGCAGTCATTTTCATGGAAACAAAAGTAACTGGTGTAAAAAACCGAATACATTATAATTACATTATGAATGAAACAACACGTGTACTGTAATACACTATTTATTACTTATTTCACAAACCGGTTTTTAGCTGTTACGCCATTATCAGGAACAAAGATGAGTATGTGGTGCAGTGAAATTTTGTTGGATCAAAGATTATAAACTGATGGATGTACAGAGCGTCTCCATTTTCATAGATGAAAAATGTTAATGTTAGAATTAGGAATAAAACAAGAGGGATTATTTCAGTATAAACGCGATGTAAGGTTATTTAACTACGATGAAATACGTGACACATTAACTAATGAACTACAGACAAATTACAACAGTCTTGCATAGAAGAAGCGAACTGAACAAAGTTTGATGACGTTTTCCACAGATGTGGCTGAACAAAATAATCTTGTCTTCAATAGGTCTTAAATTACAAACAGATAAGATATAGTAGTGATATTAAGTAGCTAAGTGAAGCAGCTGTGATTATGTTGCTGTTGTGGGCTTCAGTCCAGAGACTGGTTTGATGCAGCTGCCTTTGCTACTCTATCCTGTGAAAGCTTTTTCATCTCCCCGTATCTACTGCAACCTACATACTTCTGAATCTGCTTAGTGTATTCATCTCTTGGTCTCCCTCTACGATTTTTACCTTCCAAGCTTCCCTCCAATACTAAACTGGTGATCCCTTGATGCCTCAGAACATGTCCTACCAACCGATCCCTTCTTTCAGTCAAGTTGTGCCACAAATTTCTCTTCTCCCCAATTCTACTCAGTACCTCCTCATTAGTTATGTGATCTACCCATCTAATCTTCAGCATTCGCTGTGATTATACAAAGTACTTTATTTTTATTTTAGCAGGACAAGTGAAATTACAGTAACTGAAATAAAGAAAAAAATGAGACATATGAATAAGGGAGATAATCTACAACATGGTTTGAATGGGATTATGAATAGTATATGCAGCTAGAAGTGGCGAATAAGGGAACTGTGCCTGGTCATTCAGTACTAAGCTTGGGTAAATGGACACGTACTTATTAATTTACATTATTTCAAGGTAATTCATCTTCCTTCCTTTTATGGATATGGTGTAATACTTCATGTTTCACCTTCCAGCTCTGGTCTTCTTTAAGCAGGTGGTCTACAAAAGTAGAGACTCCTTTTCTGTTTCCAGCTTCTGTGGTGTTCCTTCAAGCGGGTACATAAAGCCCAGCCAGAATGGCCAATGTAGAATCTGCCACAATTACAAGTAACTATACATATATCACACTCTTTTCCAAACCAGGAGTGCTGTCATTATCATTGGGAAAAGTGTCCAACAGTGTTCTGCACACAAAATGATTCTTTTACGTCCCTGGATTTAAGGTTCTGGCAACATCCAGTGGGACTTTTTCTAAATATGGAATTGTGCACCATTTATTGTGTTCTTTAGGCGGTGAGTCAATAACACAGTAAAGAAGAGTACACCTGTTTCAGCTTTTTGTGCATTATAGAGTTCACCAAGGTAGGAGAGTAGCCATTGTTTTATGCTATTTGTTTGTTTGCAGTTATTTCTAATTGGAACTTGTCTTTACTTATAGGGATGGATATCAGGAGATGTATCATTGAAAGAAAGGCAGCACGTTTATGGATCATTGGGTGTTAAGAACTGACAATAATGTAGCCGGCCAGTGTGGCCGAGCGGTTCTAGGCGCTTCAGTCCGGAACCGCGCTGCTGCTACGGTCGCAGGTTCGCATCCTGCCTCGGGCAGGGATGTGTGTGATGTCCTAGGGTTAGTTAGGTTTAAGTAGTTCTAAGTCTAGGGGACTGATGACCTCAGATGTTAAGTCCCATAGTGGCTAGAGCCATTTGAACCATTTGACAATATCGTAATATCTGTGGTGGAAGGTTCCCTACAAACCTCGGAAGTGTGAATACGGTCACTTACATCTACTGATAGATCTGAATAATTTGTGCGGTTACCCAAAACTCCATTGTGAATTTTATACCGTTATATTTAGAATTCAGTTACTTGAGGAATTTTTGAAGTTGTGAGGTAGTACTTGTCCGGGAGCACAACACATCATCAACATACCCAAACTAGTATCCAACCATGGGCGAGAGTGGATTCTTTTCCAAAACCTGTTTTTCAAAAGTATCCATGAAGATTTCAGTAAGGACTGGACTGAGGGGGCTCTCGTACCTAGACCATCCAACTGTTTGTATATCCTGCCATTAAAACTGAAACAATTTTGTGTTACGCAAGTTTACGTAGCTAACTTTATGTTATCTGTGAATACCAGGTTAACTCCTGATTTACTTAGTAAATCTGTGAGAATGTTTAGGCATTCCTGAGCAGGTATATTAGTGAAAAAGTTGCTACGGTCGCAGCCGGCCGGAGTGGCCGAGCGGTTAAAGGCGCTACAGTCTGGAACCGAGCGACCGCTACGGTCGCAGGTTCGAATCCTGCCTCGGGCATGGATGTGTGTGATGTCCTTAGGTTAGTTAGGTTTAAGTAGTTCTAAGTTCTAGGGGACTTATGACCACAGCAGTTGAGTCCCATAGTGCTCAGAACCATTTGAACCATTTTTTGCTACGGTCGCAGGTTCGAATCCTGCCTCGGGCACGGATGTGTCTGATGTCCTTAGGTTAGTTAGCTTTAATTAGTTCTAAGTTCTAGGGGACCGATGACCTCAGATGTTAAGTCCCATAGTGCTCAGAGCCATTTGAACCATTTGAAAAAGTTGCTGACATAAAAAATGATTCAAATGGCTCTGAGCGCTATGGGACTTAACATCTGTGGTCATCAGTCCCCTAGAACTTAGAACTACTTAAACCTAACTAACCTAAGGACATCACACACATCCATGCCCGAGGCAGGATTCGAACCTGCGAACGTAGCGGTCACGCGGTTCCAGACTGAAGCGCCTAGAACCGCACGGTCACACCGGCCGGCGCTGACATCAAAAGAAACTGCGCTTGGCGCTAGGGTGGATTTGCACGTCTTTTAAGTTGTTAACTAAGTCAACTAAACTAAGGATACCATGACTAGGTTTGAACTTAGTTTTGATCTTATCAGATCATTTAATGCTCTGGCTAATACGGTGAATCTGATGATGGAGTAACGGCCGAAAACCTGTCTGCGATATAAATAAGAAACATTGTAGACCATTACATCGGCGTGGTGTGTGTTTCATTCATAATGTATAAAATATCCTACTGAGAAACGACGGAACAGTCAGTCAATATAATTAAATAATTTGCTTCGTAACGAACCACCAGACACCACAACTCTCTTGTATCAAAATATTCAGGAAATATCGGCGAAAAAATCCAGATTTTTGTCGACGTAGTTCAGGTTCACCCTGTGAATGTAAGTACTACTCACTTCTGATTCCATTCTCAAATTGCCTTTGCAAATATAGCCGTACAACCAGTTCATAGTTTTTGCTTCGGAAAATGAGCAAGGATAATTATCAACAAATTCACTCTGTTTGCTGCCATTTAATCTCATTAGTACTTTGGAAACATTCTTTGACGAACTCATTTAGGATGCGCGACGAGACACGGCAACTCGCGATTAACAAGGCAGCAACACCGCTTAAGAGGCCAACACCGCCCTGTAGGATCCAAGTTCATCAAAACACTGTCGTTATTCCGTAAGTAGTTCGAAAGCTTCTCACGTGGAACACCTGAATGTTTTTCGGGGAGTGGCGACTAACGTCAGCTGTAAATTTCGACATAGCATTTAACGACGGCAGTTTCCATCTCCGCTGTGGCACTCAATAACAGTCGGTAGTCCTGCTCGAATGGTCCGTCACAGGCACGAATGTTGGTAAAGAAATGTCAAGTGCATTATGATGTTTCTCTACGGTGTCTTCTTCTTCCTTCTGTTACAACATCTGCGTCTGTATCTGTATTCCGCAAGCAACCTTACGGTGTGTGGCAGAGCTTGCGTCTGGTCCCCCCTGTCTTTTCCTGTCTTCTCTCTTCCAATCGCGAATGGCGCATAAGAAGAATGATTGTCAGTGAACCTCTGTATCAGTTCTAAATTCTCGGATTTTCTCATTTTCATTTCGCGAGACCTGCGCGGGAGGAAGTAATGGTTGTTTGGTTTGGGGGATGGGACCAAACAGCGAATCCATCGGTCCCATCGGATTAGGGAAGGGTGGGGAAGGAAGTCGACTTTGCCCTTAAAAAGAACCATCCCGGCATTTACCTGAAGCGATTTCGGGAAACAGGATGGCAGCGCACGGCCGGCCGGAGTGGCCGAGCGGTTCCAGGCGTTACAGTCTGGAACCGCGCGACCGCTACGGCCGCAGGTTCGAATCCTCCCTCGGGCATGGATGTGTCTGATGTCCTTAGGTTAGTTAGGTTTAATTAGTTATAAGTTCTAGGGGACCGGTGACCTCAGATGTTAAGTCCCATAGTGCTCAGAGCCATTTTTTGGCTGCGCGCGGATTGGAACCGTCGTCGTCCCGAATGCGAGTCCAGTGTGCTAACCACTGCGCTACCTCACTCTTTGAGAAGTAATAAGTTGCCCAACTGCTCCCGGAACGTACTCTCTTCGAATTTCAATAGCAAGCCTCTCCGTGATGTAGAACACCTCTCTTGCACGGCCTAAACTGCAGTTTGATTAGCATTTTCGTAACGCTTTCGTGCAGACTAAACGATCCCTCGATAAAACGCGCCGCTTTTCGTTGGATCTTCTCTATCTGTCCTATGAATCCAACCTGGTAAGGGTCCCAGACTGATGAGTAATACTCTAGGATCGATCGAACAAGTGTTTTGTAAGCCATTTCTCTCGTGGCTAAATTACATTTCCATAAGATCCTATAGCCCGCCCAGTTAGTCATGCGGTCTAACGGACGGCTTTCCGGACTGGGAAAGAGCGCCTGGTCCCCGGCACGAATACGCCCGGCGGAGTTGTGTCGAGGTCCGGTGAGCCGGCCAGTTTTGTGTATGGTTTTTAGGCGGTTTTCCATCTTCCTCGGCGAATGCGGGCTGGTTCCCCTTATTCCGCCTCAGTTACACTATGTCGGCGATTGCTGCGCAAACACGTTCCCACTATTACTCTACCATGCAAACATAGGGGCTACACTACTCGTCTGGTGTGAGACGTTCCCTAGGGGGGCCCACCGGGGGGCGAACCGCACAATAACCCTGAAAGAGTGGTTCTGTGTGGGGCGGTGGAGGGGTGAAGTGGACTGTGTTAGTCGTCGTGGGGTTGTGGACCTCTGCGGCTGCGGCGGGGACGGAGCCTCTCCGTCGTTTCTAGGCCCCCCGTTAACATACAATACAATACATACAAGATCCTGTAACTGTCAGTCTAGCATCTGTTTTGGAAGTCATTTCTCTCGTGTCTAAATTACATTTCCTGAAGATCAGTCTGGCATCTGTTTTTCCAACGATTTATTTTACGTGGTCATTCCATATTAGGTCACCTTACATAGTTAGTCCTAAGTATTTTGCGGTAGTTTTTGTTTCTAGAGATTTGTCGCCAACAGTGGATTTCTTTATTTATGCACAGTAGATTAAATTTATTTACGTTCAGCGTCATGTTCCATTCCCTGCACCAGTCGTTGATCCTCTGCAACTCTTCTTGCAATTCTCTAGTCTTCTGGCGTTGCTACATTCTTATAGACAGCTACATCACGTGCGAATAACCTCATCGGGCTTCCGACTTTCACCTCTAGAATAGTTGTCAGCAAACTCATTAGTTAACAGAACATTTCTTTTTACAGCTAAATTTCTTGAACATAATCATACAGATAGGTACAGTGTTATCAACGTAATTAGCATACTTCTAAGTTGGCTTTTGCTAGAAAGCTCAGTCCGATTGAGGTACAGTGACTCCGCGCCGTGGTCATGATTAGCCTCTGTGTAGGTTATGAAATGTATATTATGAGAGCAAACTTCAGCAGACGAAATTTCAGGCCAGAGCACCACAGAAGCGACCACGACCAGGTAAAGTGGTTTCCAGAATATTAATAACCGCGGATGTGGCTACGAATAGCAATTTTCTGTTCTTCTCAGACCTCTATCTGCTGTCTGTTCCCTTAACTATCGCATGACTCGGGTCTGCTTTGGCGGCGACCAAGGTCGTGGCGCTTAGCAAACGACCGGAGCGTGAAACCAGCTGGCTGTGCTGGAGGAACACGGAAGCTCGGGAACACGTAGTAATCTGGAGGCGGACGACAATTTGTCGAAGTGTTCTGAAGGATGCGTTATATAAATTGCGTGACCAACGATTTTCCGTCGCTTGGCTTCTTGAACAATGGCTTCCCCCCAGCTTCAGGGTCAAGGTTCCCGGAGCACCTGTGGAGACGAGTATTATCCGTCCTACTGCATGTTATGTACATTGCATGACCGACTCTATGGTTACCGCAGTAGTGCTCTAACTGTTAATAACGACAGTTGCTACTTACCTTCTTTCTTCTGTACCTACCGCACCGTGAGTTTGTGAGGAGATTTCAATGGTGGTGATTGATGAAACAGCAACCTCAGCTGTGAAGGTTGGGGCCGGAAAATGACAGACTTTCATTAAGACGTTCGTCTCTACAAGTCTTTTGCAGTTTAAGAAATCACACAGAATGCAATGGAGGAGAGGACATATATGCAGTGAGCCTTTTATACAGTATACGAAATCCATCCTTGGCGAACTCTGTGGTGTACCGACGAAGTTCTACTAAAGAGGTTGCACATTAGTGTACCTTTAAGAGTTACTATCAAACAGAGCAAAGCATGTCATTTTCAAGAGAAGTCTTCAGAAGCAAAAATAACTTCAGGCGCTAATGCTATAGCACAAATACCTTCCATTATACACGGTGAGTCACTAACTATTGCCACCAATAATAACTCAAAGTATGATAGGAGCTGAAAAGTTTGTGGGACCAAAGTTGCATGGGAGAACGGGGGCCATAATATGACGTTGGTTTTTTGTTGCTAGGTGGGATCGCTTCAGAGATACGAAGGTCAACTTTTTTTTTAAATAGGATGCTATAGTTTGGTATTTATTTTCTGATAGCGGTTATCGAGACGTCGAGACGAATCCAATGATGTGTAACAGAAAGGTCTTTGAAGGTCAACGAAGGTCACAAAGGTGGCATGAACATCCATTTACAGAAGGTGTTCGAAGTGAAACCCATTGCTGTGCTGTGCTGCAATCTTCTTATTATGGATTGAGTGGTATTTCTTATCACATGGCCACTTATCGAAGCACATGCTCTGACAATTCTCTCTCGCATATCTTCAAGTGTAGTTGGAACGTCTTTATAGACAATGTCTTTTACGAATCCCCACAAGAAAAAAAATCCAGAGCCGTCAAGTCTAGCGAACGAGGCGGCCATGACATATTTCCTCCACGTCCAATCCTAAGATTTGGGAATTGTCTCTGCAGCTCATTTCTAGCCATCAGCGAAAAGTGTGCTGGACACCCATCGTGTTGATACCACATTCTGTTCTTTGTTCCTAAAGGTATTTCTCCCAGTAACAGGCCTAATGTTTCTTGCAGGAATGTGGTTTACTTCCTACCATTAAGATTTCCTTTGATGTAATACGGGCCTGTAATTCTGTCCTCCAGAATGCCACACCATACATTCACCGACCACGATTTTAGGTGTGCAACTTTCGGCAGCCAACATGGATTTTCAGTTGCACAATAATGCATGTTATGCAAGTTAACATTTCCATGGCTCGTGAATGTATCCTCGTCAGTGAATAAAATCAAGATGGTAAATGTTTCATCCCTCTGAATCTGAAGTCGAGCCCATCGGCAGAATTCAATGCGACGCATACAACCCGTACCAGTTAATTCTTAGTAGAGACTGATATGGTAACGATGATATTTATGGTGATGCAGAACACGAGCAATACTACTCTGGCTCATGCCAGATTCCCTTGCGATTTGACGTGAACTAACACAAGGATCTCGAACCACAGTGGTGAGAGTACCAATTTTCGTCTCCTCGTTAGTAACTTTCCTTTGACGGATATGTTTCCGATGCGTTAAAGATCCAGTTGTTCTCAATTTATCATACACGTATTTTAATGTACGACGTGTAGGGTGAGTACATTGAGGATAACTTTCAGCGTATAAGTCTGTAACTCTCACTGAATTTCGTTGGCATTCTCCGTAAATGAGAAGCACATAAGGAATACATCATTCACATTCGCTTGATTCGACGATACTAGTCTTACCGTTCCTATTAGTCTTGTATTGCGAATACCACTCAATCCATGATAAGAACATTGCAGCGCTGCACTGATACCAATGGTCATCACTTCAAACACCTTCTGTGAATGGACGTTCATGCCACCGTTTTGACCTTCATTGACCTTCAAAGACCTTACTGTTACATCATTGGATTCGTTTCGATAGCCGCTATCAGAAACTAAGAACAAACTATAGCATTCCATTTTTTAAACAAACAAAGTTGACCTTCATATCTCTGAAGCGACCCCACCTAGCAACAAAAAAACCAACGTCATATTATGGCTCCCGTTGTAGCAAGTAACATTTTCCCCACAAACTTTTCAGCTACTATCATACTTTCGGAGTTATTCTAGGTGGCAATATCTAGTGACTCACCCTGTATATAAAAGGCCTACTACATAAGGTCCGAAGTCCCATGAAGCTCTTGCGGATGATGCTAATGCAGGTAGACCCACATAGTGTAGACGCTTGGTGCAGGGAGTGGCAAGTGGTCCACAAAATAAACATAGCCTAGTGCATCTACACAGACATAAAGACCATTTATTGCATGACTACAAGAATGCAGCACAACCAGGGGAAGCAATTCCTTCCACAAAATATCTAGATGTACGTGTAATTGCGGTTGAAGTAAATGCCCGACATATTCACTGAATGAATCCTCAGGAAATTTAATTCATCAGCATAGGAAGCAGCTTACAAAATACTTGACTATTGGTCGTGAGTTTAGGATCCAAACCAAATTAAGTTGATAGAGGAAATACAGAAGATCCAAAAATGAGGAGCACGTTTCGTTACAAGTTCATTCGGTTAGCGGGAAAGCGTCACGGAGATGCTGCAGTGAGGCGTTACGCATCACTTTGTGGTTTACTGTTAAAGTTCCGGTAGCATAAGTTCCTAGAAGAGTCAATCAATATGCTGCTTCCTTACCAGCACCTCTTCTTCCAGAGACCGATGCGCGACAGAGGCAGGAACAACAAAAAGGGGGATGTGACGCTAGTAAACGAAGTAACCTCCGTGACAATCTGTGGGATGGCTAGCCGAGGACTGATGCAGATGTAGATCTTCGTCGTTATTTTCTGTCTTGAGCAAGTCTTTGTAATTCCGCATAATTTCTTTAGAGAAACTGAGACAGCTAACGCTGAGTGGTATAAAATGTTTTTCCGAAAGTTACAACTGCAGTCAGGAAAAATAACCGGAAACTTCGCATCATTCTTCATCGTGAAAATTCCAGCTGTCATATAACAAATCAAATGCAGCGAGTTATGTCCCACTGCCCGTATTTCCTGATTTATCACCTAACGACTCCTTTTTTTCTCCTCATGTCCACAAAAAGAACATTCTGGATAGCACTTTTCGTCAGATCTAGAAGCTGATGAGTCTTTCGAAAAGGATATCTGAAGTACAAACAAGCCGGCTGGGGTGGCCGAGCGGTTCTAGGCGCTAGAGTCTGGAACCGCGCGACCGCTACGGTCGCAGGTTCGAATCCTGCCTCGGGCATGGATGTGTGTGATGTCCTTAGGTTAGTTAGGTTTAAGTAGTTCTAAGTTCTAGGGGACTGACGACCTCAGAAGTTAAGTCCCAGAGTGCTCAGAGCCATTTGAACCATTTTGAACATACAAACATCACAGTGGAAGAATGTAACAAATGTATAAATTTTGAAGATGAAGACTGAGAAAACAAGAGGTTTGTATAAAAAAATATTTTCTTTCACGTGGTCGTCCTAAGTGTGTGAAGTTCAGATTTTCCCTTGATCCACTGAGAATCACGTGCCGTTCGACTAACTTTCCGTCCACCAGCAGCAACTGTTGATAGCAATGCAGCAGGAAGAAAGCAAAGTCATTTCATTGTACACAACGAGATATGGTTAGTTTGACTGAAGCATTTAGTGACTTAGCACTATAATTAAATCGCATTAATGCTCCATGATCATAATTAGTATTTTCGTTTACGTTCTTTGTCGTCCATGTCCTCACCCATACACTGCTGTGCAAAACTATAGCATGAAAGCAACTTTCGCATGACGTGCCACTGCCTATTAACATAGCTTGATCACAATTGGATCACACAAAGAACGAACTGTTACAGTACAGCACAGAAGGTAACAAAGAAATACGCGCTCAGACGAACATGAACGACACTTTTACTCAACCAACTGTTACACTGAAGTGTCTTGGCACTTATGATGGTCCCCTGGATTTACGTAAGTCGGGAAATGATTCGTAATAGGATGTGTGACACCATGGATAGCAATGCATACTCTGGATTGTAATCACATACTGGCCACAAGGTTGGTAAAAAGTTGTTTTGGTACGGCACTTCGTTCCTCCACCAGCGCAGTTGACAATTGCTGAACGGGCCTTGGTGCATGTGAACGTGCTCTAATACCTCTCTCCAAGCATTCCACACGTGCTCTATGGGTTTGAAGTCGGGGAAATGGGCATCCGCCGAGTGTCTTCCCCTTCCAACAGCTCCCTCACCGCCGCGCGGGATTAGCCGAGCAGTCTCAGGCGCTGCAGTCATAGACTGTGCGGCTGGTCTCGGCGGAGGTTCGAGTCCTCCCTCGGACATGGGTGTGTGTGTTTGTCCTTAGGATAATTTAGATTACGTAGTGTGTAAGCTTAGGGACTGATGACCTTAGCAGTTAAGTCCCATAAGATTTCACACACACTTATGAACATTTCGAGCTCCTGCACCTGCGCAGTTCGATGCGTCGCGCTTCGTCATCCATAAAAGTGAAGTGAGGCCTAACGTACCTCTGAAAAGATGCACATGGGGAAGGAGTACAGTGAAGTTAAAATCTTCTGGGTTATTAGGCCGCGTCATATTTCTACTAAAATGGTCCACGTTTCGACCCCTCTGCTGGGATCTTCCTCGGGATCTTATGATGTCCACTACTGCTACAACACTGTGTTCTAGCAGTACTGGACACCATAAGATCCCAAGGAAGATCCCAGCAGAGGGGTCGAAATATCGATCATTTTAGTAAAAATATGACGCGGCCTAATTACCCAGAAGATTTTAACTTCAGTGACAACGGCCACGAAAGCCTGCAGAATTACATAGGGAGTACAGTGTCAGGATAACATTGGACAGTGAGTGTACCGTGTTCGAAAGATTTGGAGGTCAGTACGGCCCCACAACATTATGCCCCCACACCAAAGCATCTGGACCACCAAAACCATCATTTTTGACAACGTTCCTGAGTGCATTACGTACTACCACCTCCGCCATATGAGGGTACGTAGTGCCCCAAGGAACAATGTCGAACATGTCCTGCCGGCCGCGGTGGCCGAACGGTTCTAGGCGCTTCAGTCCGGAACAGCGCGACTGCTACGGTCGCAGGTTCGAATCCTGCCTCGGGCATGGATGTGTGTGATGTCCTTAGGTTACTTAGGTTTAAGTAGTTCTAAGTTCTAGGGGACTGATGACCTCCGATGTTAAGTTCCATAAAGCTCAGAGCCATTTGAAACATTTTGAACATGTCCGTACATTCATATATGCAACAGGAACTGAACAATCACCTTCTGGTCAGCAATGGAGCACATTGCGGAAAAAGCACTGTCGTCTATGAACAATCACTTTATTAAAAAACCATATCCCGTCTTTTGTAATGTCCAGGCAAGAATGGTCGTAAATTCAGTGTAATAATTATTGTTGTTGAATAGAAATGTCATTTCTGTTTGACTCATTGCGTATTAATTTCAGCTACCTTTCGTGCAATAATGTAGCAGTTCTTTCGTGGGTGATCCAAGTTCCATAGAGCTGTGTTACTTGGAATAACATATCGTGCGAGAGTTACTTTCGTTCGTAAGTTTTGCACACCAGTGTATTTGACTACTTAGCTCGTTATGCATCCCCTGCAGAGAAATGTATGTCATCTTCAGACTAACGTTGAAAGACAAGCAAACTGCAGACATGGCTGTCGTGCAGTACCATCACTGTGTGTTGGTGTGCATTCAAACTCAGGATATGTGTGAGGGTCGCCCAACCATTCTAAATATGTTGATATTTTATAAAATATTTTCTTGTATTATTCAGTTATAATTCATTACAGACGAATGGAAAAACTGGTAGAAGAAAACCTCGGGGAAGATCAGTTTGGATTCCGTAGAAACACTGGAACACGTGAGGCAGTACTGACCTTACGACTCACCTTAGAAGAAAGATTAAGGAAAGGCAAACCTCCGTTCCTAGCATTTGTAGACTTAGAGAAAGCTTTTGACAATGTTGACTGGAATACTCTGTCTCAAATTCTAAGGTGGGAAAGGTAAAATACAGGGAACGAAAGGCTATTTACAATTTGTACAGAAACCAAATGGCAGTTATAAGAGTCGAGGGGTACGAAAGGGAAACAGTGATTGGGAAGGGAGTGAGAAAGGGTTGTAGGCTCTCCCCGATGTTATTCAATCTGTATATTGAGCAAGCAGTAAAGGAAACAATAGAAAAATTCGGAGTAGGAATTAAAATCCATGGAGAAGAAATAAAAACGTTGAGGTTCGCCGATGACATTGTAATTCTGTCAGAGACAGCAAAGGACTTGGAAGAGCAGTTGAACGGAATGGGCAGTGTCTTGAAAGGAGGATATAATGATGAACATCAACAAAAGCAAAACGAGGATAATGGAATGTAGACGAATTAAGTCGGGTGATGCTGAGGGAATAAGATTAGGAAATGAGACCCTTAAAGTAGTAAAGGAGTTTTGCTATTTGGAGAGCAAAATAACTGATGATGGTCGAAGTAGAGAGGATATAAAATGTAGACTGGCAATGGCAAGGAAAGTGTTTCTGAAGAAGAGAAATTTGTTAACATCGACTATAGATTTAAGTGTCAGGAAGTCGTTTCTGAAAGTGTTTGTGTGGAGTGTAGCCATGTAGGGAAGTGAAACATGGATGATAAATAGTTTGGACAAGAAGAGAATAGAAGCTTTAGAAATGTCGTGCTACAGAAGAATGTTGAAGATTACATGGGTTCATCACATAACTAATGAGGAGGTATTGAATAGAATTGGGGAGAAGAGGAGCTTGTGGCACAACTTGACTAGAAGAAGGGATCGTTTGGTAGGACATGTTCTGAGACATCGAGGGATCACCAATTTAGTATTGGAGGGCAGCGTGGAGGGTAAAAATCGTAGAGGGAGACCAAGAGATGAATACACTAAGCCGATTCAGAAGGATGTAGGCTGCAGTAGGTACTGGGAGATGAAGAAGCTTGCAGCATTGAGAGCTGCATCAAACTAGTCTCAGGAGTGAAGACCACAACAACAACAACAACAATTCATTGTGATATACGTTCCAAGAAATGTTGTCGCCTCAGCAGATGTGGTTTGTTCTCTTGAAATACTGATGCATTCTTTGTGTATAGCCAGTAGGGGACAATGGGTTGGAATCATTTGCTGACTGCTGGCTGCCGCATGGAAGTCAACCGAAACAGAAAGCTCTCTCGAGCGCCGTGTCCTAGGTACCTAGTATGCGTTTCCTTCCTGATTTCACTGTGGACCTAGTTCCAAATTTCTATAGTTACGACTCAGTCCCGCAAAAGCTTGCTGGAGGAGGACTTGCAAACCGGTCGCGCCCAGCTGTAACACATAAACGGCTCGTCCAGGAAAACTTAATCTGACCACCCGCTGTACCTGCACACACCACGAATCTCATAACGTTTTGCAGCCCCACTACAAATAACAACGCCTCACACGTATCCTACAAGCTGTCTCACGGAAACAAACATCTAATCGTGGTTTTCTTCTGTGACTAAATGGAAAGACTACGTGTTCAGCTTGGTGTAAGCACAGCTTCGCGGAAGTGTGCTATAATTTGTGATCACCGTATACCGCTCTTGCACAAAAACTCCCTTAGTTAATACGCGTTCGAAAGCGCAGCAGTAATTCCAGCCACGGTGCCGCCACCTCGCATGCTGGACGCCGCTCTAGTAGAGCGGAGTGGCTGTGCGGTCGGCGTGGGTCACTGGCAGGCTGCAAAACGAGCGGCCTTGAGCCGCAGCTGTCCGCGTGAGTCTGACTGTCCAGGCCAAGTCCAGGCCAAGTCAGCGTGCAGATGTGTCACAGGCGGCCTCTCTACGGCAGGCAGGAGCGCGCCAGGACGGCGGTTACGGCGTAAGCGCTAACAAAGTCTCCTACTTAAGTAACACGCCTACTTGAGTTTTCCAAATAATTTCCGCATCTATTGCATTCTGTTACATCTACTTCTGGTGCTGATCGTATTTTGTATGCATTGCACGAGATTTGTCGAAGTAAGTATTATATTTCTTAACGCGTCTTGGATGTTTATTTTGGGACTCATGCGAGGAGGCGTTTGCGAAATGCTTATAACTGGATGGTTGATACGGGGGAGGGGACCAAACAGCGAGGTCGTCGGTCCCACTGGATTAGGGAAACACGGCGAACGGAGTCGGCAGTGCCCTTTCGAAGGAACCATCTCGGCATTTGCCTGAAGCGATTTAGGGAAATCACGGGAAACCTAAATCTGGATGGCCGGATGCGGGTTTGAAAAGTCGTCCTCCCGAATGAGAGTCCAGTGTGCTAACCACTGCGTCACATCGCTCGGTAATGCTTATAGTATTTCTGATATTGTCTCCCATTGGAGTTTGTAAGCTTCTTCCCCCACTCCGACCTATATTCAAATGACCACTATCAAATTCAAGTTTAATTAATGGAATCGGATTTTGTTTACTTTGAAAGGGGGTATGTTGAACTTGCTACAAGAATAGAAGAAGGGTGAAGGAAGGTGGGGGGGGGGGGAATAGTGCCAGATCTATTGTGTTCCGTAGTGTTGTCACGACGAAAGCACTATGCGTTTGGTACAGAAATAGGACATAATACTTTTAGGACTTTTTCCACAGGAGTACGTATTGTCACAGGACACTCGCCGTATGCTGGACCACGCTCACGCTATACTCTTCCTCTCAGACAACCAGTTTCCTTTCGCAGGGGCATCATTATCTTCAGTCACCATCGTACCCTGTAGCTTGGTTTGAATGTCGTGTTAAAAGTCCCAACTATTTCTTTCAACCACGACTTACTATGCCACATCTGGTGCTCTAATACACACAGTACTACGTACAATAACGTGTCACAGCGATGTCAGCTGCAGCTTAAGGCAGAGCGAAGGAATCTTAGTTTTGGTAATGTGACATACACGTGTCTTTATCCAACTGTTGTTATTCTGCAGTACCATTACCCTCAGTGATAAATGAAGGCGCCGCGGCTGGTCGTGGGCTCTTCTCTCTACTTACAAATGGGGCGAGTTTGTTTAAATTCTGCATTTTACAGGCCGCGGTTGTAAAAGCAAAATACAGAAATTTTGTACGGTACTCATCCAAATGAAGAATGAAGAAATCACCTGAGTTTTTCCCTTCGTATCGAATGTCCAAATAACTTACGGGAATGCAGCCGGGTAATGTCCTCGACAACCGCATTATTCTATTTCTTTAATTCTTTTGTGCCTTTAACATTGCAGGGTG
Organism: Schistocerca piceifrons; assembly: GCF_021461385.2. Taxonomy (NCBI): domain Eukaryota; kingdom Metazoa; phylum Arthropoda; class Insecta; order Orthoptera; family Acrididae; genus Schistocerca; species Schistocerca piceifrons. The sequence goes on from NC_060139.1 coordinate 108,032,418, forward strand.
CTCATCTGCCGAAATACCGGCGGATCTCGAGGACGTTATCCTGCTGCATTGCCCTAAGCTCGACAAACATTTTGAAAGTGAGCGAATCAGTTGCAATAAGTGAATAAAAAGAACAAGGTAGACACTAGAAATTGAGGTACGACCCAAAGGGCAATTTAAAATAAGTTTTGACGCCGACAGCTTGACCCTGAGAGTTAATTTGCCTCTCAGTACCAGCTGAATGTGCTTAAGCCATATGGACAATCTTGTCTACGATCTGCGCAGCCGGCCACTGTGGCCGAGTGATTCTAGGCGCTTCAGTCCAGAACAGCGCTGCTGCTGAGGTCGCAGGTTCGAATCCTGTCGAGGGCATGGATGTGTGTTAGGTTTAAGTAGTTCAAAGTCTAAGGGACTGATGACCTCAGACGTTAAGTCCCGTAGTGCTAGGAGCCATTTGAACCATTTGATATGCGCAAATTCTCTAGAAGCACTTACCGACTACCAGCACAATTGTAGCATAATTTTCTCCTCAGGTCAGGAGACAATTAGTGCAAGTTCAAAAAAATGAATGCGAAATATAAAAGCAAATCACATAAAATCTTTAAAATTTCAGTATACCCTAAAATCAGTATTATCGCATTTATAGCCGTAGCCTCTAATCGAAAAGACTCACTTTCAACCGTACTTTTTGCTGCATTAAAGACTATTTAAAATCGAAGATTGCTACGGTCTTTTACAACACAGTTTTGTGTTTAGAAAACTAAAAATATCTTTCTACTGATAAGAATAAGAATAATCGCATCCCCATAATGTAAGCAGTACTCTCCACAGACAAACTAGTGTATTTGTGTTATATATGCATTGCAGTCATTCATTTAAATTGCAATTTTTTTCGATCTTTTTAAGGAAAATTATACTGCAGAGTCCAAGTGATTCATGAAAGTAAAACACTGAATCGATGCAAGAACTGCTGTGTGTATTATTGATCCAGCTCAAGAGAGAACTCATGGTTGTCATCTTTTTTAATAGAAGGCTATGAAGACAACAGACTGGAACATTAAAATGTACTGCGTCTATGGTCACCATTACAGTAACAGTTAACTAATCCAAATATGTTAAATATTCTCAGATAAAACGCTGTCCAATAATGTAGCATGTTTTTAAACCAAATTCTATCACCTGAACGGGTCCGGCCGGTGTGGCGGTGCGGTTAAAGGCGCTTCAGTCTGGAACCGCGTGACCGCTGCGGTCGCAGGTTCGAATCCTGCCTCGGGCATGGATGTGTGTGATGTCCTTAGGCTAGTTAGGTTTAATTAGTTCTACGTTCTAAGCGACTGATGACCTCAGAAGTTAAGTCGCATAGTGCTCAGAGCCATTTGAACCATTTTGAACCTGAATGGGATTTTAAAGGCATTTATTCATCACAGACTGTCATATGCATCATTTCTGCAATTTAAGATATGGAAACTGTAAAACCATAACTGAAGTATACGAATGATATACAGGGTGAGTCACCTAACGTTACCGCTAGATATATTTCGTAAACCACATCAAATACTGACGAACCGATTCCACAGACCGAACGTGAGGAGACGGGCTAGTGTAATTGTTTAATACAAACCATACAAAAATGCACGGAAGTATGTTTTTTAACACAAACCTACGTTTTTTTTAAATGGAACCACGTTAGTTTTGTTAGCATATCTGAACATATAAACAATTACGTAATCAGTGCCGTTTGTTGCATTGTAAAATGTTAATTACATCCGGAGATATTGTAACCTAAAGCTGACGCTTGAAACCTCCGACGTTCAGTTGCGTGTTGTAACAAACACGGGCCACGGTCGGCGAGCAGCATCTGCAGGGACATGTTTACGATGACGACCGTGTTTACGAGTGTGGCTGTAGTGCACTGTTGTGGTTTGGTCTAGCTGTCGCAGTGTCCGCATGTAGCGCTTGCTGCTATTGTTATTCTGCATTCGTCTCCGCACGCAGACCAACTGTAGTACACCGTGTTACCAGACGTCTGTGATAGTGTAGTGTTGTAGGAACTGTGACCACGGTGTATTCGAACTCTGAAAAGGCGGAGATGATACTCATCTATGGCGAGTGTCGACGAAATGCAGCTGAAGCCCGCAGGGTGTATGCAGAACGGTACCCGGTCAGGGAGCATCCAACGTGCCGCACATTGCAAAACATCTACCGCCAACTATATGCAACCGGTATGGTCGTAGCACGCAAACGGGTCCGTAACAGGCCCGTCACAGGAGAAGCGGGTGCAGTTGGTGTGTTAGCTGCTGTTGCCATGAACCCACACATGCGTACACGGGACACTGCGAGAGCCGGTGGACTGAGTCAAAGTAGTCTCATGCGCATTCTGCATCGTCACCGCTTTCACCCGTTTCATGTGTCGCTACATCAGCAATTGCATGGTGATGACTTCAATCATCGAGTGCAATTCTGTCAATGGGCATTAACAGAGAATGCGTTGCAGTTCTACCTGCTTACGATGAAGCGGGTTTCACAAACCACGGGGCAGTGAATCTACGGAACATGCATTACTGGTCCGTGGACAATCCTCGCTGGCTCAGACAGGTAGAGCGACAGCGACCGTGGACTGTAAATGTCTGGTGCGGAATCATTGGCGACCACCTCATTGGTCCTCACTTCATTGCAGGGGCCTAAACAGCTGCAACATATATCGCGTTTCTACAGAATGATCTGCCAACGTAGCTCGAAAATGTCACACTGGAAACGCGTCGACGTATGTGGTTTCAGCATGATGGTGCACCTGCACATTCCGCAATTAACACTAGGCTGACCCTTGACAGGATGTTCGACGGGCGTTTGATAGGACGTGGAGGACGCATAAATTGGCCAGCCCGTTCTCCTGATCTTACACCTCTGGACTTCTTTCTGTATGGTACGTTAAAGGAGAATGTGTACCGTGATGTGCCTACAACCCCAGATGATATGAAACAACGTATTGTGGCAGCCTGCGGCGACATTACACCAGATGTACTGCGGCGTGTACGACATTCATTCATTACGCCAGAGATTGCAATTGTGTGCAGCAAATGATGGCCACCACATTGAACATCTATTGGCCTGACATGTCGGGACACACCCTATTCCACTCCGTAATTGAAAACGGAAACCACATGTGTACGTGTACCTCACCCCTCATTGTAATGTACACTCTTTGACATAAAACTTGACCGGCGGCTGGCCGCTTCAGAGGCTAAGTCCGCGCCGATCGCGACATGGGACAAAAAAACTGGCCAACTCGCTAATTCTCTAAGTCCGGTTATCTGCACAATCTGGCAACACTGTAGACTGTGGCACTTCCTGGAGGAAAACTTGTCCCACGATAGAGAAACTCTACGCTGATTACGCCTGTGGTCTAGCGGTAGGGTGCGTTGTTTCTGTTCATAATGTCTGTGGATCGAGAGCAGCTGGCATAAAATATTTTTATAGCCTCTTCTGTCTGAATGCTGAAGACGTGAATGTAATGGTAGCGCAGATTCAATCTATTTCGCTTTGTGACACACCGATATCAAAATTTTATACACCAACGATTTTGCGGCAGATTTCCTGCAGGCTGTCCTCCTCTGGACGCCGTATGCGGCAAAGCTCCGGGATCCATTTGCTGGCTACTGGCAGCGGCCGTGGCGACAGCAGCGGCGCTGCACTCCCCCGTTCTTTATCGAAAGCGCCTGCTACCGCTCATCGCTTTTGATGATTTAAAACGCTTTATTATTAAATGTTGCTCCACAGAAAATTTCTACAATTTCCATTCACGCTCAAAAGCAACGGAGACAGACGCCCTGATTAGTAGGCGGGTATTATATTACATTAATCGGCAAGAGCTGAGTATGGCCCGAAATTAATTTTATAGACTGGGACGAAATGAAACCACCTCACCACATTCGATGAATTTATAAATGCTTCATACCTCGTTTCTTATCCTTTCAAACTCAATTATTTGTGCAACTTTTGGTCAATGTTTGGATGTTTTCGTCAAGCCAGAGTGAGCGTCTGCGGTGTAAAGTGTATTACAGTTCATGTTTCATTCCTTATGGTAAGTCTATGCGATAAACTGTGTGAATACCTTGCAATGCATGCTCTGTAGCAGTGCAGGAACACTGCACAATTGGAGTTCATGAAGTATTTATTGTTGATCGGAAGTGATAGTTAAGGTCATCAGATTTAAACCAGAAAAATTTGTCGTTTTGAAGGTTTCAGAGAACGGAAAGGAATTGCTAACGCCGGTGTTAGAAAACGTCTACAGTTAAATGCTATTGCAAAAATTTAGAAGAAGGGAACTATATTAATGAACATGTGCACTTCATAAACAACCTTCTGACATGTTAGACCTATATGACGAACAAAGCTCAAATTTATATCGTTGACAGTCGGTTTGAATCGATTCAGGGTCTATTTCACAGTGAAGCACCTTGGAATTTGCAAAGCAGAAATCCATGATATTAACTTAATTTACTAAGTCGAAATCGGACGAAGATTGATGTTTAAAGGCATTCTTCAGATTTCGCATAAGAAATTTTTACTAGCAGTTTGCAACTCCATTAATTAAAATGTAAAATAAAAGGTTATAGTCAGCGGCTTTTACCGTGATTCGAACTGCTATGTCTTATAGTACAAGCACTGCAACGCGCAGGGGAACCTCTGAGCTAACGACACACTGGCTGCCATAGGCGGAATATAGTCACTGCGATGTTGCCTGAGCCTCAAAACGCAACCTTAAACACACGAACAGAGGAGGTGGAGATTACTGTTTTAACGTCCCGTCGACAACGATGTCATTAGAGACGGAGCACAAGCTCGGATTAGGGAAGGATGGGGAAGGAAATCGGCCGTGCCCTTCCTAAGGAACCATCCCGGCATTTGCCTGAAGCGATTTAGGGAAATCATTGAAAACCTAAATCAGGATGGCCGGGCGCGGGATTGCACCGTCGTCCTCCCGAATGCACACACAAACAGGGAATACTTATGTGAAGAACGCCGTTCTTGGAGTCCAGAAATTAAATATACTTTCTAATTGTGTCATCTTGCAGTGGATTATATCGTACGAGTCTTCGATGTGGAAAACGAATGTCAAGTGAATTTAGCGAGGTAACGCCGACCTACACCCGGAAGTAAATGCACTATCAGAGTGTTGACAAATACTTGCTACGACGCTGCCATTTCTAGGCTCTCTGACGAGGCAGCTCTTCAGCGAAATGCTTGCCGTGATTCTCCGATACGGTTCTTCAGAGTGGAGACGCGCGCGCACGTTTGGTTTTTATGCGGCGTTCTCCCCTGATGGTTTCTGACGTCGCCTTGTGGGCTATGTATATATATGAGACATTCAATTATCATTAATCCAGAATCATACAAGTTTCAGCTTCCGGCGTGGAAGAAGGCTGTTGACGCCGACATTATATCATTTCATTTGACACGTAAGAAGAGGTAAAGCGGGAATTTACTTTCGTTAACACGAAAGATATGCCGCACATATTGATAACGAGGAAGTCTGCGTCTTCATACGTTTCCTCCTTGAAATCTGTATGCTCTATTATATACTAAGTAACCCGATCCTTCCTGGGTTGTTTTTTGTGTTTTATTGCTTGGAATTCCTGAAGCAGACCACTGTGCCTTCCCCCTCGTGGGTTAGGTCTCAGAACTAAACCGCTTTGTATCCAATGGCATAATTTATTCAGACAGCATCAGCATAAGACTATCAAACAAAGCCTTCCATTTACAGTTGCAGCACTCTAACCAGCACTGACCAAAGTGTAATCCACGGTCATGGTCCTAAATTACCAGCTGTCTGCTACTGTGGCAAAGTCCGTACTACACTTTCGATTCCGCAGCACCATTTTATCTGGTAACACTGTGTAGTTGCACAGTTGTGCTACCAGGTCTGTCCTCACACTGTCAACTTTATGTATCTCACTTCTCCTGTAGCGTAGATCACGAGGAGCCGAAGTAAATGAGTGTATTCTGCATGACGTAACATTCAGTATTCCCTTCTTTCATAGCCACTCTTCATGTGCATCGGTACCAAATAGGAATGCGAAAACTCTTGCGAGTGAGAGAATGACAATAACAATCGTAACAAGAACAAGCAAATAATGAATGATGTTTATTCCAACGCAGAACGAGAATGACTTTAAATATAAAAATCTGTATCTATATCTATATCCATATCTATTGATCTTTGAGTTGGCACAATGCAAATATATTCTTAGCATTTAGTTACTGAATTTAGTTCTGGATGTTTGCAGAGAAAAGGAAAAGTCGGTACTTCTCGCTAGTGTAATATAATGTGAACCAGCAACTACCCTTTCCTTAGAACACGACTCAAGCAGGTCCTCAAGTAGGTAGCAAGGCAGTGCTGCATTCTGTTCGCTGACATTGCTCTGATGACGGTTAATGCATAGTTCCGATTATGAAATACAAAACGTATTGCAGGTTAGTTCCCAGGATAGTAACATTAAATTTGCGTTGCAGACGGCACATGAACGTGACGACTATCCATATTACTCATCAATATAAGAAGACAATATTTTGGGAATTTAGCAGGATTACTCAAAATGAATTCTGAAATTGGGTGACTTGACTGCACAGGTGCTAAACGTCGTCAAGAGTATACGATGTCCTAATCGCATTAGGAATATGAAGATCGTCTTCGACAGCTCGCAACTTTCACATTGCTATCTCCACCCTACTCCAGACAGCCCTCGGTGGAGTTGCACTACGTTGCCGATGTTATGGAAGGCCTTCAAACCGAAACAGACCACATATTGAAAAATACAAGCGAATTCTCTTGCAGCGTAAGCTTATTGTAACTAATCTAAAAATTATTGGAGAGGAACATTGTCCTATTCAAAAAAAGTAAAATGTTACACACTGTTGACGTCAAACGGACATTATCTATGTCCTGTCTTGTGTCCTACTCATCTATAATATCAAGTGTACTATGAAAATGATTATATATAATGGATGATAGGGTAATGCATTGATACCAGATGGTGGGGGCCGGCCGGTGTGGCCGTGCGGTTCTAGGCGCTTCAGTCTGGAACCGCGTGTCCGCTACGGTCGCAGGTTCGAATCCTGCCTCGGGCATGGATGTGAGTGATGTCCTTAGGTCAGTTAGGTTTAAGTAGTTCTAAGTTCTAGGGGACTGATGACCTTAGAAGTTAAGTCCCATAGTGCTCAGAGCCATTTGAACCATTTGAACTATTTAACACGAAATGACATTAAAAATTAAAGTTATTCACGAGCAGCTAGTTGAGAATATGTATGAACATTAAATGACACGACGAACTGAAATAATATGACGAAGAGTTCAGCGCTCACTGGGAATAGAGCCCCACACATATCGTTGTTGACTACACACAAAGAGACGTCAGCTACCGAATTTTTCTCCACCAGCTGCTCAGAATAGCATCTTGAACTTACAGTCATCTCGCAAATAGTTCTGTGTCTCACTGGGAGTATAAGCGTCAGATATCGTTAGTGTTGACAACGAATGAAAATACATTAAAAATCAAAATTTTATCCACCAGCAGATAGGTGTTCTCCTGATAGAGCTTGATAATACATAATTAAATCTTTAGTGCCGGGCCAGGATTCGATCCCATTCACGCGTAATGTGTGGAGGTGTTGAGGAATCTGCAGTTTTGAACAAACAACAAATTGTAGCCGAGCTGTATTGCCACGAAGGGAACAAATTCCGCGTTAAGGGCGGTCTGAGTTGCATTCCCAGTTTAGAACCAATTTTATCGACATACAGAAGCTCAAATAAAAGATGGAATAAGTGTCCTGTGACCATACATAGCGTTTGTGTCGTCACTTGAAATAAATAACTAGTATAAGAAAGGTTACTGGTGATAGAGTTTCTACATGTCGCCACTCCAGACTTTATTGTGGTTCAACCTACCGTCTACGTGGTAAAGAAGGAATATCATCTTTAATGTGAATTTTCAGACCATGCAGCCATTATATCTCCTTCACTTGGTGTAGCCAGGAGAGAATGGAATCTGTCTCTCCCTATCTAAAATCATTGACGGAAGTGGGAATCGAACCCAGACCATAGGTATAACAACCAACCATCCGTCCAACAGACCACGAAATCCTCTTCTCTGCGAGTCATTTTTCTATCGTAACGCAGTTGCGCCACACTGGATGAGAATTCTGACACACAGGCTCCCTGTATTAATTTGCAGCATGTTCAGTAAATTCATTTACTTGGTTGACCGAATCACCATGAACTAGCTGCCTCGGCTACCCACTGCATACATTCGACTATTTTGTAATCACAGAAATAAAATCACGTAACTGCCACTTACACACAACTGCCAACAGTGTAGGATGCAGAAGTTTAAATAGGAAGTGTTCCTTTCCACTTGAGCTATTCTATTGCGCTATCTGTTACTAGAAAACGTCGTTCAGTCCAAAAGTAAAGCTGTAACTGTTTGTCTCTCAGAAGTCAAGACCTGGCCATATGCATAATCTCACAGTGCTGTGGAATCCATAAGTTCTGGAGGAATAGTTGCCGAGCTCTGGAGCTTATGTAGCTACGTGTCAGCTTGTAGCATAGATAAGATGTCGCGAGTTCGAATACATTCAGTGCTATATTTTTTAAAACGCAATTCTGCTCTCTGCTGAAGGTATCAATCTAATGGAACTTTGAACATAATTCCCTTCACTTCTCAACCCAAAGTAGTCGCATGTGGAAAAAGGGCTAACTACTGTGACATTTTGTTCTATTCAGGTTTAATAGACAGCAGGCAGCAGATGCATCTCGAAGATGTGCAGGGAGAGCGCATCGTGCCATAATATGTCAGAAAAGTATTTTCTACATTAGCCGTCGTGTGGTAGTGATATTTTATTCTTCTTCAAACTTTGTTTGACAGCTTTAACTCAGAACAAGTTTTCTACATGCATGTAATCAATAAACTGCATGTGCTTTGTCAGACTGTCATAGGTAACATCAGAGAATTCGCATATATCGTTGATGATTAATTTCTCTCTCATGTTTACTATTGTTTTAACAAAACTAAAGGAAACCTTACGAAAATTGTGCACTGTAGTATAAGAAATGAAATAAAACTAACCATGATAACCTTACGACGAAAGTATCTGTACACAAGCATGCCTCTATCGACACGAATTAGTAAAATACTACTCACTTAGATTTTGATTGGGTCTGTGTTTAATTGGTATGCTGTGTCATACTCAAGAGGTATGCAAATGTGGCAATTCATAAATATAGTTACGTATTCCTAGAAACCCAAAATTCGCTTGGCAGCAGCGGAAAGAGGCCTTACCTGTTGAGCAGCATTGTAAGTTCTTCAACATTGCACTATGAGCTGAAAGCATTTTCTTGCGATTTCCTTATTGATGTTTGATCTGACTGCTTGTAGCTCTTTCACAGAAGGGATAAAAACGTTACAGTCAGTGAGACTGGAACTGTGAACCGTAACAAACGCTTTTTCACAGGTCCGCATGTTACCACAGAGCTGGCGAGGAGGTATGGGTCTGAGCTTCCTATTACGAGGGCAATAGGAACTCGAATTCGTAAACCGTTATTTGAAGGTCGAGATTAGTTGCGGTTTCCACCTGCAACGACTTTCCTGGGCTGAAAACCGTAAATTTTCAATCTTTTGTTACCCTTCAAGCGATAATAACTCAGATTATTCAATGGAAATGACAGGTAAAATCAAGTGAACTTTGAGGCTTAATTCCGTGCACACCAGGAAGTAACTCGTCGATCACAGAGTTGCCAAACATACGTTGCCTTGTTGCCAAATCTCAGTTACAGTACCAGCAGGAAGAAGACGAACCGATGTGATCCTACAGCGGTCTGGAAAGTGACCATAGCTGGTGTCTCCAAGTCGCGGCTGCTACGGCCTGGAATACGTAATGCGTCTGATTCGCTTTCTGTAACTAGGTTTAGGGACTGGAGCGTAGTTACTAATAATACTCAGAACTGACTGCAAACTGAGCATCATAAATCAGTAACTCTAATTGTTGTTTTTATATTTCTTTCGTAAGTGTACTCAAAACTAAGAAAGTCATTCACAGGCGTTTTCGTGCCTCGCCGATAGTCGAGCACAACATACAAATAAAAATAAAAAAGAATGTGTGTGTGTGTGTGTGTGTGTTTGTGTGTGTGTGTGTGTGTGTGTGTGTGTGAGAGAGAGAGAGAGAGAGAGAGATAAATAAAAAGCAATGAGAGAGAGTGTAAAAAATTGTTGTAAAGAAATTGAATCATGGTATTTAAAGAAATCTTTCATTAAAATGACACGTTCCACATCATTACGAAATGTCGTATTCATGATCTATGGAACAAGAGTTAATCTAATCTAATCTAATCTAATCTAATGACATCATATTGATGATTAGCCATGAAGAGTCATGAATTACCGAAATTTTGGCCCATACCAGTAACCAAATCTAAACTTGAAAATAAAAGACGACAATTTTTGTAATAAACCGTGACTCCTATCACGACCCTTTCGTCCCTGTTATCTAACCACGAAAGATGTCTGATATACCTCCATTCTGAAGTAACAAAGTGTGCATGCATTTAAAGATGAAGTGCATGATGTGAAGTTCTGTGACGGAGATACGAACCCAACACGTAATCCGATTGCCAACTAAGAAAAATCAAATGTTACGTATCGGTTTTTCTTACGAGCCGCTAGGTGTCTGAATCTAAAATAAGGATACAAACTTTTGTGCCTAAGCGACAATCGAACTGCACACCTACCGTGCATCCACGAATATAGCTTAAGTATCAGTTGCTTACTCATGAACAGTAAGATGTGTGCATGTTTGACCAGAAATAACGACACCTGTTGCGATTGTTGGAAACACATGAACAGACATTGAAATTGAGCGTTAATTTTCACTAGCAGGTGGGTGTGCACTTGATAAAGCTAGAAATGAAATTATGAATATTTTTGTACTGGATCAGGTTTCAGACCCACATACTTACCTTTGGAGGAGACCTAGAGAAGATTGCAGTCTTGGGAAAAGGAACGAAATGACTGAACTATACTGTTCCGAGAGATTCAGATCCTCGAAAGAGGAGATACGAGTTCGAATCACAGTCCAGCACCAAATTTTTAAACGTCTCTAGTTCAATCAAGTACAAGTAAAATAAGAGCCCTGTCCCTTTAAATGGCTATCGGTCCATCAAATAAAATAAAATTTTCTAATGTAATTAAGCTTACTGGCGACTCTATTTCTGTTTACCATGACTTCCGCTGTGTCATTTCCCAACGTAAACCGGCTCTGCCCAGTTGGTAATGAAGGAACATGATGTTTAATGCGGATTCTGGATTATAACGTCTTTCTCTTGAGGTTACCACAGGTAAAATAAATCTGTTTGTGCCTCTTAAAAGTAAATGCCTGAACCCATGCATTGCACCTGTGATAGCTCGTTCCACCATACCATTGTGGCCACATTACCCAGCCCCAAGAGTGTGCTGTAACGGATGATGTGCTTAGCTTACAAAATTAGTCACGGTGGAAAATATGCGAGTCTATTAAATGGTCAAGTAGAAGCAAGCTTCTGATGCAGAGATTATGCTATTCTCATGTCAGCAGGATGTAAAGACTCTTCTAGGCATCATAGGCTGGATGTGAAGCCATTTTGATTTTTCACAAATTCAGCAAATTTCTTAGTTCGAGAAAATCCACTGTGAAGTGTGAAGTTGCCGGATAATTCGATTATTACTGTCATTATTACTATCATTTTATTCATACCGCTGCTGGGACACGACCGTAGTCTTCAGGTAAAACGCGAGACCAGCTAATATGACGTCTGGTGACCGAAAGCACATATCGACAAAATTTTTATCGCCCCTTTCCTCTCGGTGCTGAAGCTATGAGTGTAATTCAAGCGAATCTACAATATCATATTAGCTGGTCTCGCGTGTTACCTCAAGACTACGGTCGTAGTCAAGAGTAATGTACTAAGACTGGAGTCAAGACTTCCTCTGGGTAGTGCCGCAGTCTACATGTTGCTAGATCGAGCATATTGCCAGACATAGAATTCTGAGAGGAGCACGACTGTATTGTCCACCTTACGTGAACGACTCGGCGGTCAATTTTTTGGTCTGAGACTGTTATCTACAACACATATTGCACGCTGAAGACCCAGAAGAATTTAAAAAAAAAGTAGTTTATGAGAGCAACGTTAACCATAGCGTTCGAAGTATTCATCGTATTGTATACGTGTGTGTAAACGCCTTCCAATGACCACTCAAGAAAGACAAGGATACACAGTCTAGCTCCAATATTATAAATACGCCTCAGTTTGTGGATGAACTCAGACTTAGGTTGATAATAATTGTGAAAATTTAGCAGCACTTTACCCATTGGTGTTAAACTCGTTTTCAACCAATGATTCCCACAGCTACAAGGATGCTACTTGTGATATTTCTTAGACAAAATACTTAAGCAGTGTTATCAGACGAAAAGATCAACCTGACACAAACTGTGGGAAGTTTGTTTTACAACCTTCGTACCTGGATATTCAGCTTTTTCCTATTTGAGATATCTGTGAACGTTGCTGCTTAAGACGTTTTAAGCAGAAACTAAGTTCCCTTAGCTTCGACAATGTTTAAAGAAATCGTCTTATTGGCACTAAATCGTGGTTTGTGAATTGTTTACCGGCCGTACTCTGCCGTATTTTGCCGGTTGGAAGGCAAAAGCTTACTGACAAATTTCACACAGAAATTACTGTTACAGTGTACTTATGGAGCCAAATGAGTGAATTGCGTATTTTCCGGTGAGAAAGAGAACTGGCAAACAGTCTTCGCTACATTAGGTTATTTAAACTGGTGTCACTCTGAGCTAGAATTTATGGTCAGCGACTAAGTGTAAGGTCAACGTTTCGGATGCGAGTTTTGCGACTGTGAAATACTTTCCTACATTATAGAAGCGAATATTAAATTTGAACTAATATTGCGAAAATTTTGTACTTGGACAGCTTAGAATGAAAATACTTCTGTTTATTTCAAAGGGAAACAATAGATTTTCTAAAACACTGTCTGTCATACACAACTTGAAACAGGTCATGTCGACCAAATCATGTGGAAGAACTAACAGCAACGTGTATCGGAAGGCAGTAAGATCTCTTGCCTTTTGGTTTGTCAGTACTCGATAGCCATTTCTAGGCAAAAGTAAATGAAGAAAGGCAGTGCGTTTTTGTTACCAAGTAACGTCTTCGTCAATTACTTTAGTTTTAAAGTAATCTACGAGTAATTGCTGGTGTTTGATATTAACATGAAAAGGATTCCGTAGACAGGGAAAGCACCTGTTCTTGGGAAACTACATCTATAGTGACCAAAAGGCATTAAATGATGTTCAAGCACTTGTGTTACAGCAGCGGTATGAATAAAATGATATTAATAATAACAGTAATAATCGAATTATCCGGCAACTTCACACTTCACAGTGGATTTCCTCGAACTAAGAAATTTGCTGAATTTTGAAAAATCAAAATGGCTTCACATCCAGCCTATGATGCCTAGAAGAGTCTTTACATCCTGCTGACATGAGAATAGCATAATCTCTGCGTCAGAAGCTTTCTTCTACTTGACCATTTAATAGACTCGCATTTTTTCCACCGTGACTAATTTTGTAAGCTAAGCACATCATCCGTTCAGCACACTCCTGGGGCTGGGTAATGTGGCCACAATGGTATGGTGGAACGAGCTATCACAGGTGCAATGCGTGGGTTCAGGCATTTACTTTTAAGAGGCACAAACAGATTTATTTTACCTGTGGTAACCTCAAGAGAAAGACGTTATAAACCAGAATCCGCATTAAACATCATGTTCCTTCATTACCAACTGGGCAGAGCCGGTTTACGTTGGGAAATGACACAGCGGAAGTCATGGTAAACAGAAATAGAGTCGCCAGTAAGCTTAATTACATTAGAAAATTTTATTTTACTTGATGAACCGATAGCCATTTAAAGGGACAGGGCTCTTATTTTACTTGTACTTGATTGAACTAGAGACGTTTAAAAATTTGGTGCTGGACTGTGATTCGAACTCGTATCTCCTCTTTCGAGGATCTGAATCTCTCGGAACAGTATAGTTCAGTCATTTCGTTCCTTTTCCCAAGACTGCAATCTTCTCTAGGTCTCCTCCAAAGGTAAGTATGTGGGTCTGAAACCTGATCCAGTACAAAAATATTCATAATTTCATTTCTAGCTTTATCAAGTGCACACCCACCTGCTAGTGAAAATTAACGCTCAATTTCAATGTCTGTTCATGTGTTTCCAACAATCGCAACAGGTGTCGTTATTTCTGGTCAAACATGCACACATCTTACTGTTCATGAGTAAGCAACTGATACTTAAGCTATATTCGTGGATGCACGGTAGGTGTGCAGTTCGATTGTCGCTTAGGCACAAAAGTTTGTATCCTTATTTTAGATTCAGACACCTAGCGGCTCGTAAGAAAAACCGATACGTAACATTTGATTTTTCTTAGTTGGCAATCGGATTACGTGTTGGGTTCGTATCTCCGTCACAGAACTTCACATCATGCACTTCATCTTTAAATGCATGCACACTTTGTTACTTCAGAATGGAGGTATATCAGACATCTTTCGTGGTTAGATAACAGGGACGAAAGGGTCGTGATAGGAGTCACGGTTTATTACAAAAATTGTCGTCTTTTATTTTCAAGTTTAGATTTGGTTACTGGTATGGGCCAAAATTTCGGTAATTCATGACTCTTCATGGCTAATCATCAATATGATGTCATTAGATTAGATTAGATTAGATTAGATTAACTCTTGTTCCATAGATCATGAATACGACATTTCGTAATGATGTGGAACGTGTCATTTTAATGAAAGATTTCTTTAAATACCATGATTCAATTTCTTTACAACAATTTTTTACACTCTCTCTCATTGCTTTTTATTTATCTCTCTCTCTCTCTCTCTCTCACACACACACACACACACACACACACACACAAACACACACACACACACACACACATTCTTTTTTATTTTTATTTGTATGTTGTGCTCGACTATCGGCGAGGCACGAAAACGCCTGTGAATGACTTTCTTAGTTTTGAGTACACTTACGAAAGAAATATAAAAACAACAATTAGAGTTACTGATTTATGATGCTCAGTTTGCAGTCAGTTCTGAGTATTATTAGTAACTACGCTCCAGTCCCTAAACCTAGTTACAGAAAGCGAATCAGACGCATTACGTATTCCAGGCCGTAGCAGCCGCGACTTGGAGACACCAGCTATGGTCACTTTCCAGACCGCTGTAGGATCACATCGGTTCGTCTTCTTCCTGCTGGTACTGTAACTGAGATTTGGCAACAAGGCAACGTATGTTTGGCAACTCTGTGATCGACGAGTTACTTCCTGGTGTGCACGGAATTAAGCCTCAAAGTTCACTTGATTTTACCTGTCATTTCCATTGAATAATCTGAGTTATTATCGCTTGAAGGGTAACAAAAGATTGAAAATTTACGGTTTTCAGCCCAGGAAAGTCGTTGCAGGTGGAAACCGCAACTAATCTCGACCTTCAAATAACGGTTTACGAATTCGAGTTCCTATTGCCCTCGTAATAGGAAGCTCAGACCCATACCTCCTCGCCAGCTCTGTGGTAACGTGCGGACCTGTGAAAAAGCGTTTGTTACGGTTCGCAGTTCCAGTCTCACTGACTGTAACGTTTTTATCCCTTCTGTGAAAGAGCTACAAGCAGTCAGATCAAACATCAATAAGGAAATCGCAAGAAAATGCTTTCAGCTCATAGTGCAATGTTGAAGAACTTACAATGCTGCTCAACAGGTAAGGCCTCTTTCCGCTGCTGCCAAGCGAATTTTGGGTTTCTAGGAATACGTAACTATATTTATGAATTGCCACATTTGCATACCTCTTGAGTATGACACAGCATACCAATTAAACACAGACCCAATCAAAATCTAAGTGAGTAGTATTTTACTAATTCGTGTCGATAGAGGCATGCTTGTGTACAGATACTTTCGTCGTAAGGTTATCATGGTTAGTTTTATTTCATTTCTTATACTACAGTGCACAATTTTCGTAAGGTTTCCTTTAGTTTTGTTAAAACAATAGTAAACATGAGAGAGAAATTAATCATCAACGATATATGCGAATTCTCTGATGTTACCTATGACAGTCTGACAAAGCACATGCAGTTTATTGATTACATGCATGTAGAAAACTTGTTCTGAGTTAAAGCTGTCAAACAAAGTTTGAAGAAGAATAAAATATCACTACCACACGACGGCTAATGTAGAAAATACTTTTCTGACATATTATGGCACGATGCGCTCTCCCTGCACATCTTCGAGATGCATCTGCTGCCTGCTGTCTATTAAACCTGAATAGAACAAAATGTCACAGTAGTTAGCCCTTTTTCCACATGCGACTACTTTGGGTTGAGAAGTGAAGGGAATTATGTTCAAAGTTCCATTAGATTGATACCTTCAGCAGAGAGCAGAATTGCGTTTTAAAAAATATAGCACTGAATGTATTCGAACTCGCGACATCTTATCTATGCTACAAGCTGACACGTAGCTACATAAGCTCCAGAGCTCGGCAACTATTCCTCCAGAACTTATGGATTCCACAGCACTGTGAGATTATGCATATGGCCAGGTCTTGACTTCTGAGAGACAAACAGTTACAGCTTTACTTTTGGACTGAACGACGTTTTCTAGTAACAGATAGCGCAATAGAATAGCTCAAGTGGAAAGGAACACTTCCTATTTAAACTTCTGCATCCTACACTGTTGGCAGTTGTGTGTAAGTGGCAGTTACGTGATTTTATTTCTGTGATTACAAAATAGTCGAATGTATGCAGTGGGTAGCCGAGGCAGCTAGTTCATGGTGATTCGGTCAACCAAGTAAATGAATTTACTGAACATGCTGCAAATTAATACAGGGAGCCTGTGTGTCAGAATTCTCATCCAGTGTGGCGCAACTGCGTTACGATAGAAAAATGACTCGCAGAGAAGAGGATTTCGTGGTCTGTTGGACGGATGGTTGGTTGTTATACCTATGGTCTGGGTTCGATTCCCACTTCCGTCAATGATTTTAGATAGGGAGAGACAGATTCCATTCTCTCCTGGCTACACCAAGTGAAGGAGATATAATGGCTGCATGGTCTGAAAATTCACATTAAAGATGATATTCCTTCTTTACCACGTAGACGGTAGGTTGAACCACAATAAAGTCTGGAGTGGCGACATGTAGAAACTCTATCACCAGTAACCTTTCTTATACTAGTTATTTATTTCAAGTGACGACACAAA
Organism: Schistocerca piceifrons; assembly: GCF_021461385.2. Classification (NCBI taxonomy): domain Eukaryota; kingdom Metazoa; phylum Arthropoda; class Insecta; order Orthoptera; family Acrididae; genus Schistocerca; species Schistocerca piceifrons. Next base: position 108,049,741 of record NC_060139.1, read on the forward strand.
CGCTATGTATGGTCACAGGACACTTATTCCATCTTTTATTTGAGCTTCTGTATGTCGATAAAATTGGTTCTAAACTGGGAATGCAACTCAGACCGCCCTTAACGCGGAATTTGTTCCCTTCGTGGCAATACAGCTCGGCTACAATTTGTTGTTTGTTCAAAACTGCAGATTCCTCAACACCTCCACATATTACGCGTGAATGGGATCGAATCCTGGCCCGGCACTAAAGATTTAATTATGTATTATCAAGCTCTATCAGGAGAACACCTATCTGCTGGTGGATAAAATTTTGATTTTTAATGTATTTTCATTCGTTGTCAACACTAACGATATCTGACGCTTTTAACTCCCAGTGAGACACAGAACTATTTGCGAGATGACTGTAAGTTCAAGATGCTATTCTGAGCAGCTGGTGGAGAAAAATTCGGTAGCTGACGTCTCTTTGTGTGTAGTCAACAACGATATGTGTGGGGCTCTATTCCCAGTGAGCGCTGAACTCTTCGTCATATTATTTCAGTTCGTCGTGTCATTTAATGTTCATACATATTCTCAACTAGCTGCTCGTGAATAACTTTAATTTTTAATGTCATTTCGTGTTAAATAGTTCAAATGGTTCAAATGGCTCTGAGCACTATGGGACTTAACTTCTAAGGTCATCAGTCCCCTAGAACTTAGAACTACTTAAACCTAACTGACCTAAGGACATCACTCACATCCATGCCCGAGGCAGGATTCGAACCTGCGACCGTAGCGGACACGCGGTTCCAGACTGAAGCGCCTAGAACCGCACGGCCACACCGGCCGGCCCCCACCATCTGGTATCAATGCATTACCCTATCATCCATTATATATAATCATTTTCATAGTACACTTGATATTATAGATGAGTAGGACACAAGACAGGACATAGATAATGTCCGTTTGACGTCAACAGTGTGTAACATTTTACTTTTTTTGAATAGGACAATGTTCCTCTCCAATAATTTTTAGATTAGTTACAATAAGCTTACGCTGCAAGAGAATTCGCTTGTATTTTTCAATATGTGGTCTGTTTCGGTTTGAAGGCCTTCCATAACATCGGCAACGTAGTGCAACTCCACCGAGGGCTGTCTGGAGTAGGGTGGAGATAGCAATGTGAAAGTTGCGAGCTGTCGAAGACGATCTTCATATTCCTAATGCGATTAGGATATCGTATACTCTTGACGACGTTTAGCACCTGTGCAGTCAAGTCACCCAATTTCAGAATTCATTTTGAGTAATCCTGCTAAATTCCCAAAATATTGTCTTCTTATATTGATGAGTAATATGGATAGTCGTCACGTTCATGTGCCGTCTGCAACGCAAATTTAATGTTACTATCCTGGGAACTAACCTGCAATACGTTTTGTATTTCATAATCGGAACTATGCATTAACCGTCATCAGAGCAATGTCAGCGAACAGAATGCAGCACTGCCTTGCTACCTACTTGAGGACCTGCTTGAGTCGTGTTCTAAGGAAAGGGTAGTTGCTGGTTCACATTATATTACACTAGCGAGAAGTACCGACTTTTCCTTTTCTCTGCAAACATCCAGAACTAAATTCAGTAACTAAATGCTAAGAATATATTTGCATTGTGCCAACTCAAAGATCATTAGATATGGATATAGATATAGATACAGATTTTTATATTTAAAGCCATTCTCGTTCTGCGTTGGAATAAACATCATTCATTATTTGCTTGTTCTTGTTACGATTGTTATTGTCATTCTCTCACTCGCAAGAGTTTTCGCATTCCTATTTGGTACCGATGCACATGAAGAGTGGCTATGAAAGAAGGGAATACTGAATGTTACGTCATGCAGAATACACTCATTTACTTCGGCTCCTCGTGATCTACGCTACAGGAGAAGTGAGATACATAAAGTTGACAGTGTGAGGACAGACCTGGTAGCACAACTGTGCAACTACACAGTGTTACCAGATAAAATGGTGCTGCGGAATCGAAAGTGTAGTACGGACTTTGCCACAGTAGCAGACAGCTGGTAATTTAGGACCATGACCGTGGATTACACTTTGGTCAGTGCTGGTTAGAGTGCTTCAACTGTAAATGGAAGGCTTTGTTTGATAGTCTTATGCTGATGCTGTCTGAATAAATTATGCCATTGGATACAAAGCGGTTTAGTTTTGAGACCTAACCCACGAGGGGGGAAGGCACAGTGGTCTGCTTCAGGAATTCCAAGCAATAAAACACAAAAAACAACCCAGGAAGGATCGGGTTACTTAGTATATAATAGAGCATACAGATTTCAAGGAGGAAACGTATGAAGACGCAGACTTCCTCGTTATCAATATGTGCGGCATATCTTTCGTGTTAACGAAAGTAAATTCCCGCTTTACCTCTTCTTACGTGTCAAATGAAATGATATAATGTCGGCGTCAACAGCCTTCTTCCACGCCGGAAGCTGAAACTTGTATGATTCTGGATTAATGATAATTGAATGTCTCATATATATACATAGCCCACAAGGCGACGTCAGAAACCATCAGGGGAGAACGCCGCATAAAAACCAAACGTGCGCGCGCGTCTCCACTCTGAAGAACCGTATCGGAGAATCACGGCAAGCATTTCGCTGAAGAGCTGCCTCGTCAGAGAGCCTAGAAATGGCAGCGTCGTAGCAAGTATTTGTCAACACTCTGATAGTGCATTTACTTCCGGGTGTAGGTCGGCGTTACCTCGCTAAATTCACTTGACATTCGTTTTCCACATCGAAGACTCGTACGATATAATCCACTGCAAGATGACACAATTAGAAAGTATATTTAATTTCTGGACTCCAAGAACGGCGTTCTTCACATAAGTATTCCCTGTTTGTGTGTGCATTCGGGAGGACGACGGTGCAATCCCGCGCCCGGCCATCCTGATTTAGGTTTTCAATGATTTCCCTAAATCGCTTCAGGCAAATGCCGGGATGGTTCCTTAGGAAGGGCACGGCCGATTTCCTTCCCCATCCTTCCCTAATCCGAGCTTGTGCTCCGTCTCTAATGACATCGTTGTCGACGGGACGTTAAAACAGTAATCTCCACCTCCTCTGTTCGTGTGTTTAAGGTTGCGTTTTGAGGCTCAGGCAACATCGCAGTGACTATATTCCGCCTATGGCAGCCAGTGTGTCGTTAGCTCAGAGGTTCCCCTGCGCGTTGCAGTGCTTGTACTATAAGACATAGCAGTTCGAATCACGGTAAAAGCCGCTGACTATAACCTTTTATTTTACATTTTAATTAATGGAGTTGCAAACTGCTAGTAAAAATTTCTTATGCGAAATCTGAAGAATGCCTTTAAACATCAATCTTCGTCCGATTTCGACTTAGTAAATTAAGTTAATATCATGGATTTCTGCTTTGCAAATTCCAAGGTGCTTCACTGTGAAATAGACCCTGAATCGATTCAAACCGACTGTCAACGATATAAATTTGAGCTTTGTTCGTCATATAGGTCTAACATGTCAGAAGGTTGTTTATGAAGTGCACATGTTCATTAATATAGTTCCCTTCTTCTAAATTTTTGCAATAGCATTTAACTGTAGACGTTTTCTAACACCGGCGTTAGCAATTCCTTTCCGTTCTCTGAAACCTTCAAAACGACAAATTTTTCTGGTTTAAATCTGATGACCTTAACTATCACTTCCGATCAACAATAAATACTTCATGAACTCCAAATGTGCAGTGTTCCTGCACTGCTACAGAGCATGCATTGCAAGGTATTCACACAGTTTATCGCATAGACTTACCATAAGGAATGAAACATGAACTGTAATACACTTTACACCACAGACGCTCACTCTGGCTTGACGAAAACATCCAAACATTGACCAAAAGTTGCACAAATAATTGAGTTTGAAAGGAAAAGAAACGAGGTATGAAGCATTTATAAATTCATCGAATGTGGTGAGGTGGTTTCATTTCGTCCCAGTCTATAAAATTAATTTCGGGCCATACTCAGCTCTTGCCGATTAATGTAATATAATACCCGCCTACTAATCAGGGCGTCTGTCTCCGTTGCTTTTGAGCGTGAATGGAAATTGTAGAAATTTTCTGTGGAGCAACATTTAATAATAAAGCGTTTTAAATCATCAAAAGCGATGAGCGGTAGCAGGCGCTTTCGATAAAGAACGGGGGAGTGCAGCGCCGCTGCTGTCGCCACGGCCGCTGCCAGTAGCCAGCAAATGGATCCCGGAGCTTTGCCGCATACGGCGTCCAGAGGAGGACAGTCTGCAGGAAATCTGCCGCAAAATCGTTGGTGTATAAAATTTTGATATCGGTGTGTCACAAAGCGAAATAGATTGAATCTGCGCTACCATTACATTCACGTCTTCAGCATTCAGACAGAAGAGGCTATAAAAATATTTTATGCCAGCTGCTCTCGATCCACAGACATTATGAACAGAAACAACGCACCCTACCGCTAGACCACAGGCGTAATCAGCGTAGAGTTTCTCTATCGTGGGACAAGTTTTCCTCCAGGAAGTGCCGCAGTCTACAGTGTTGCCAGATTGTGCAGATAACCGGACTTAGAGAATTAGCGAGTTGGCCAGTTTTTTTGTCCCATGTCGCGATCGGCGCGGACTTAGCCTCTGAAGCGGCCGGCCGCCGGTCAAGTTTTATGTCAAAGAGTGTACATGTCCGTCAGTGAAAAAGACCAATAAAAGGTGTTAGCATGTGGACGTAATGTGCTGTTCCAGTCTCTTCTGTACCTAAGGTCCATCACCGTTCCCTTTGGATCCCTACGTAATTCGGTGCTCTCCGATACACACGATCGAACAGCGGAGGAGCGGTACTTAAGCGTCAACCTTAGGTTACAATATCTCCGGATGTAATTAACATTTTACAATGAAACAAACGGCACTGATTACGTATTTGTTTATATGTTCAGATGTGCTAACAAAACTAACGGGGTTCCATTTAAAAAAACGTAGGTTTGTGTTAAAAAAATACTTCCGTGCATTTTTTTTCTGGTTTGTATTAACCAGTTACACTAGCCCCTCTCCCCACGTTCGGTCTGTGGAATCGATTCGTCAGTATTTGATGTGGTTTACGAAATATATCCAGCGGTAATGGTAGGTGACTCACCCTGTATAAGGTATATACCAATGAAAGAGGGGTACGACTTCTGAATAGGCAGAATTAAAAACAGATGTGGTGCCGGGATTGGAAAACACCTTAAGACAGCCAAAAATATCCATTTACACGACAAAGAACTACTGAAGAGTGCTGAACGACGCATGATGTGTTTAGCAGTGGTCGTAACACGAGAAGTCTCTCTGGCTCGTCGATCCCGAAGGGAGTCATTTGAAGAAGTATCAGACTTTACACAGCAGCGAATAATTGACCTTTGTAAATATCGTATATAATATAGAGAATAGCAGCCAATACAAGTTGTAATGATACTACACATAAACCGTACGCAGGTGGTAGACGTTATAAACCGGTGAACCTTATGAGCCTTAATTTAACGTCAACAGAAGTATTACTCTCTTCCTCAACATAACTGTAATAGGTAGAAGAACTTCAAGTGGAGTGTTCATGCAGAGACTCTGCATGTATATTTGAGAAACAGTACAGGGTTGCATTATATTTTAGAGTGCGTTATCCAGCATTTCGACTGGTCCAAACTCAAGGTACTTTGGAAAGCAAAAACTACATCAAGCTCAACGTCAATTAGAGCAATCAAACTGGTTCAGAGGTAGACGTGTTTAACACAATATTTTGGGCACTGGTTTTCACTGTTCCAGGGGTATGCAACGTGGTGAGATTTGTGATAATGCTTTATAAGGTAACAACAAGTTTCCTTGTCTCTCATAACGTAAAAACATAAAACGTCACCCTCAAGCCCCCGTTAGCCCATCGGTATCGACTGACCGCTGTGTAATCCTCCGCCAATTACGTCATTGGATATAGCATGGAGGTGCATGGGGTCAGCACATTGCTCTCCCGCTCGTCAGTTTTTCAGACCTGGAGCCACCACTTCTCCATCAAGTAACTCCACACCTGGCATTACGAGACACAGCAGCCCTTTCCAGTCCTCCCACCAAGGAAGACTCCCTGGCAGTGCCGGGAATCAAACCCGGATCCTCCGCATGGCAGTTAGCTGCGCAGATCACTGTTACAGAGGCGGACTCGTCTCCCATTAGAGATAGAAGTGAACTTATGCCACAACAGACATTTAGCATAACCTTCTAATGATGTGTGGTTTTTTCCTGGCTTCCGAATGGCTCAGTGGGAACGAACAAAGGCCCCTACTAAAGGGACGAAAAAGCGTGCACACACACCAAGTTTGGCGGTCATAGTGTGCGGAGGTGTTAGGCGCATCGAACAGCAGAGATTAGTGTACTTAGGTGAATACATATTTTAACAACGCTGTGGAATTTCCTGCAATTTTTTTAAATTTCCAGTTGAAAGAAAACACGATGGCTGTTGATGGTTTTATTTGTTTTTCCAGGTGTGTGACTCGTTGTCGCACAATAAAAAATTGTCTCGACATCCTAATTCGTTAATTAAAATCGTAGTAATGCATTTTATTTCTGTAGGTTGACTTTAAGTGATCGATACATTGCAAGATGCCGAGTCTTTACTCGTTCCCTGTAATGGCAGTTACGTCCTCCTCAGAACTGCCCAGTCTTCTATATTCAAATAATCACAACAATTGATAAGTTTTTCAGAAATGTTCATACACGATGCTTCAATGCTTCACCAAAACCATAAGTTCGTACTTAACTAACAACGAAAACCAGCTACGCCTATTTTATAGTAAAACTTTTATTCATTTTCATGTATTTAGCAGAACGTCTCGCCTTTCCTTATGATACTGCTTCTCTTATCAGTTCCGTTTGTAAATATTTTTAATGGTTAACTATGAACCGGAGCAGAAATATTATAGTCTGTGTGTTGCCCTGTCTTCTATGAAGAGGACTGCAAAGCATAAAAAGCGGCGAAAACCCAAGAGACTGCTGAAGATTCGTCGACGGTACTCGTAATCACGTTTCAAGCGTTGCTGTTGCGTGGTAGTTACACAGATGGCCACAATTTACCGTTAACTAGCGACCTCGGTAGCAGTATTTCGGGAATTATACGTTCTGAGACGAGTGCAGTAAACTGCCCCTGTTATTATATAAATTCACTTGCGCGCCTTGACTGCTAGTTGTAATGGTAGGTTCCCACTTTTGCACACACCCCGCCCTCCCCTCCTCTCCTCGCGTAATTGTGTAGAAAGATCGTTCGCTAAAATCTTGACGGAGAAGGGCCCTACATAACGAGACTGAGGAAGGACTGCACGGAGTATGTCCACCAAGTGCTCACTGTGATTTTCTGATAAATGGCACCCAACGACAGCCAGTGTTCTTCCCAGCAGACTGATCTCGTGCCCGTAGTGACAGAAAGGTCACGTATTACAGTTCTGCCAGCAGTATGGGCGTGGAATTTCAACACTGCGATCCGGCGAGGTTTCGCTCTTTTTTTTAATTACATTGCTGAAAAATCTCTCACTGGTGTATCAATATCTGATACCGCAGGTTACAAGGGTAAATGCTTAAATAAGCATAAATGCTTAAATATGTCACGAGGTCAATGCAATTTTTTTTGGGCATTATTACTTTGATGCTTGGAAGAATTTAGAGTTCGTTTCTTGTGCCATGTCCCTCACTTTGTTTGCAGCGAGCATGGAATTTTCTTGATCATCTAATGGAACGCCAAAATCAGTAGCAAGTGAGAGCTTGTTTTATGGCCAACATCCATCAAAAACTAGAAGATCCTGTTGAGGAAACTCGTAAGGCACTGTTTTCTGTCCTGTCAATATCAGGGGATGAGATCAAGTTCACGAACTTCCATCCTAAAGGTGAAATATGATGCATGAAAACTAATCATCTTCCAAACTGGGATGATACTATATGCGATACGATACGATGCAGTTCCCCATATGACAAGAAACAAGACAGACAGCACGAATCACGTTTCGGTGTCAGTTTCAGTTACAACCATGAGCTCTTTTGAAAAGACGTTATTGTGGCTTATTATTCAAAGCTCAAGAAATTGAGAAAGAAAAAGAAATTTTAGGTGCAAACGTACAATGCTATAAATATCGAACATTGAACAATGTGGCTTCCTGTTAGTTCTCCACACATCAACACACATTCCACGAATTCTACGGAGTGAGTCCAGTATCCACTTATCGAGCAACTACAGTCAGCTACTCTGACATAGCGGGACACAATTTTCTACTTGCTATTTCTCCCGCTGAGAAGCCACTCATTACAATGACGTAAGCTGCTGAAAATGTGTGAAGAAAGATTCAAAGATGGAAAGTTTATTTTTTGCACAAAAATCTATTATGGTACTTCATGGTTGTACACACATAAATAATGGTTATAGACTGGTAAAGCTAGGATAGTATTTCGAGAACTATTTGATTCGAATAATAGTATATAATCCAGTTCGAGGCGTATTCAGAATGTCTTTTCATTTCAGTAAGTTTTTCCATCTCTCTCTCTCTCTCTCTCTCTCTCTCTCTCTCTCTCTCTCTCTCTCACACACACACACCCACACCCACACCCACACACACATATACACACATACCAGTCACCTAATTTCCTAATTTCCGGGGAGGAGAGGGGCGGGTGGGGGGGGGGGGGTGGAGGCGACGAGCTCTGACGCCACGTTCAGTCACATCCCAGGTGTGTTCCATCGGGTTCAGATCTGGAGAGTTGGTGGCCCAGCACAGCAATCGCCATTGTGTTCCTCGAACTACTCCACACTCCTGGCCTTTTGGCATGGCGCATTGTCTTGCTGAAAAATGCCACTGCATGGCATGGTCTGCAACCAGTGTACGATACTGATTGGCCGTCATGGTGCCTTGCATTAGTTCCCATGGATACATGGATGTCCACTTTAATGTTCCCCAGAGCATAATGGAGCCGTCGCCAGCTTGTCTCCGTCTCACAGTACAGTTATCAAGGAACTGTCCCCCTGCAAGACGACGGATTCGTGCCCTCCCACAGGCATGAAGAAGAAGGGATCGGGATTCATCAGACCATACCTCTAGTGGCTGCCTCTGGATCACGGAGTCCCGGGTTCGATTCCCGACTGGGTTGGGGATTTTCTCTGCCCAGGGACAGGGTGTTTGTGTTGTCCTCATCATTTCATCATCATCATCATCATCATCATCATCATCATCAGACCGCACCATGCAACGCTCTGCCACTGCGCCAACGTCCAGTGCCAATGTTCATGTGCCCATCATTTCAGTCGTCGTTGCAGATGTCGTGGTGTTCACATTGGCACATGCATGGGCCGTCGGCTGCGGAGGCCAATCGTTAGGACTGTTCGGTGCACCGTGTTTTCATACACACGTGTAGTCTGTCCAGTCTACGACGTCCGACATTTGTAGTGAGGGGCGGCCGCCCAACCACAGGACATCTGGACGTGGTTAAGTAATTACTATTACAACCTAGCCGAACATTTTTCGCACCTAGCGCCTCTCCTGCGGCCTGTCCCGTTCCGTCAACTCTCCTACGTGGCCTCCCCGCCCGTTACTGTGTGTTTACATCAAGAGCGCATTGCAGCAGACCGTGTTGTAGCTGCATCTCGTGGCTCGTGGCCAGCGAGGGAAAGTGTTCTGCCAGCTGCAGGCGATGGATGCAACCTTGCTCCGCTGGCGCCTGGGCTCAGCTGCTCACCTATGCGGTAGTACATGATGCGGCGGCCCGTCTGCTCGCGGTACGGCAACACGCCCAGCACGTCGTCCTCGCCGATGAAGTCCAGCTCCAGCAGCGACACGCCCTTCTGGATGTACGGGTTCTCCTCGATGAACTTGTAGTAGCTCACCAGCTGCAACAAAGTCAACCACTTGTCATCTACTAGAGCAGTGGTTCAAAAATGGTTCAAATGGCTCTGAGCACTATGGGACTCAACATCTTAGGTCATAAGTCCCCTAGAACTTAGAACTACTTAAACCTAACTAACCTAAGGACATCACACACATCCATGCCCGAAGCAGGATTCGAACCTGCGACCGTAGCAGTCCCGCGGTTCCGGACTGCAGCGCCAGAACCGCTAGACCACCGCGGCCGACAGAGCAGTGGTTCCCAACCTGAGGACACAATGAAATTTTCTGAGTGGTAAAAACTAAACGATTCGATTCTGCTTCGGTGACGAAAGATCATTGCTATTATTACAGTTTTGTAAGACTCTAATATGCGTTGTATATGAGCGCTCCGTCTTCAGGCCACAATTGGCCCTTCGGGAACATCCGACCGCCGTGTCATCCTCGGCTGAGGATGCGAATAGGAGGGGCGTGTGGTCAGCACATCGCTCTCCCGGTCGTTATGATGGTTTTCTTTGACCAGAGCCGCTACTATTCGGTCGAGTAGCTCCTCAATTGGCATCACGAGGCTGAGTGCACCCCGAAAAATGGCAACAGCGCATGGAAGCCCGGATGGTCACCCATCCAAGTGCCGGCCACGCCCGACAGCGCTTAACTGCGGTGATCTGACGGGAACCGGTGTATCCACTGCGGCAAGGCCGTTGCCAATATGCGTTATGTAAGTTATCAGTAATTACTTTTCCTCAGTTGGCAGCGTTAATGCGATGGAGGTTACAGGTTTCTCACATAGTCCACCCACTACAGACATATGTCGTACTTTGTCCCGTACATCGTTGATGATAAAAGTAAAGAATACACGTAACAAATGCTAAATATCCCAAGAAAATGTATTCTCCACGTTGTAGACAGTACCTGCAGTAGTCCAGAAATTCCTTCATTACTCGCTTCGGAACAGATAAGTGAATTAATTGACAGCACGCCACTGCAGTAACTACATAAGGGCTACTATAGTGCTGTACAGAGGATGGTGAACACAGTGGTATTACTACTACTACTACTTCTACTACTACTATTAGTGGCTGTGGGCAGGAACAAAACATTAACAGCCTGAAATTGGAAATTTCTGGTAAGTCCCTGTCTATGGGACCAAACTGCTGAGGTCATCGGTCCCTAGGCTTACACACTGCTTAATCTAACTCAAACTAACTTACGCTAAGGACAACACACACAACCATGCCCGAGGGACGACTCGAACCTCCGACGGCGGAAGCCGCGCGAGCCGTGGCAAGGCGCCCTATGACCGCGCGGCTACCCGGCGCGGCATTAACAGCCTGAAGTCTTCCAATTTCTGCCAACTGAGAAGTAAGCAGTGCAGTAATCAAGTGATCTACGAGCAGTAAGTATAGTGCACACATTTTAACTCGGTTGATTTTAAATGGGACTGCAGTGTGCAGCTCAAGCAAGTATCGCAACGGAGAGCAAGAACGCATGGGAAGTTGTTTTGTAACAAGTGTCTACCCTCACTGTGGATAATTACCTTTCCTATCTGTGAAAGCGCGACTGCTACGGTCGCAGGTTCGAATCCTGCCTCGGGCATGGATGTGTGTGATGTCCTTAGGTTAGTTAGGTTAAGTAGTTCTAAGTTCTAGGGGACTGATGACCACATATGTTAAGTCCCATAGTGCTCAGAGCCATTTGAACCATTTTATCTGAGAAGAAGTTGTGGGTAGCACTTGCGATGCACCATGGGTACCTTCGTCTTTCATTCTAACCCCCCCCCCCCCTCCCTAACACACACACACACACACACACACACACAAAAACTAAGTATCATTCATCTTTCATCATTTTAAAAATAAATGTGTTCCAACACGAAAAATCTTTCATCCTACAGTTTAGTTAAGTGCTAAATTTGGTAATAATGTGGGAGGGGGGGGAGGGATGCAACAGACGGCAGGAGGAGAGGGGCAGGGGGTACTATTTAATGTCTGGTTGCACTCAAGGGTAATGTGCTAAGAAAGGTTAGGAATCACTGTACGAGAGCGAGTAAGTGGACAAACCAAATACACTGACGGGAAAACATAATTAATGTAGTGTAAAGAAATTTCGAGGATACGTTTGTCTAGGTAACACATTTAAGTGATTAACATTGCAAGATCACATTTTAATCGAAGCGCGAGATAAGCCATTGCAGATGTTATATGCTCTTCCATTAATAACTGGTGTAACCGAAGGAATGTTGAGTGCAAGGGTGAAACGTGCATGCATTGTGTTGCACAGATGCCGGACGTCAGTTTGTGGAATGGAGTTCCATGCCTGTTGCAATTGGTCAGCCAATACAGGGACGGTTAATTCTGTTTGTGGAAGACGGAGTTGTCGTCCGGTGATGTCCCAACATGTGCTCGATTGGAGACAAATCTGGTAACAGAGCAGGCCAAACCAAAAGGTCGATACGCTGTAAGGCTTGATGCATTACAACACCGGTAAGCGGACAAGCGTTATCCTGTTGGAGAACACTTGTAATGCTGTTCATGAATGACAGCACATGAGGTCGGATCATCAGACGGACATAAAGATTTGAAGTCAGGGCGCGTGGGATAGCCACGAGTGCTTCTGCTGTCATACGAAACCGTACCCCAGAGTGTAACTCCGGATGTGGGTACAGTGTGTCTAGCACACAGATAGGTTGGTTTCAGGCCCTTTACTGGCCTCCTGCTAACAAATACACGGCCATTACTGGCACAGAAGCAGAAGCACGTTTCATCAGAAAACACAAAAGACCTCCACCCTGCTCTCTAGTGAGCTTCACACCGCTGAAATCGCATATGGGGGTAGTTCGGGATAAGTGGAATGCACGCTGCAGCGCTTCTAGATAGGAGTAGTCCTTAAAGTAACACATCTATAACAGTTTGTTGTGTCAAAGCAGTTCCAGCTCCTGCTCAGATTGGTGCATTCCTCCAATATCGCAGAAAGAACATCCACCTTCCTTTAGCCCTATTACACGACCTCTTTCAAACTCACTGACCTGTTGATAACGGCATCTTTGTCACCTGAAAGGCATTCTTGACTAATATCAACTCACCATGTCCAATCTCAAAGTTCACTAACGCTCACGAGCGTTACACCGCGTATTTAAAGTAAACTTGATTTGCAGCCTCATACTGGCGCTACTAAGAAATGGATTGGGGCTAAGAAATGAAAGAGGAAGCCGCCTGATAGAATTTTGCACAGAGCACAACTTAATCATAGCTAACACTTGGTTTAAGAATCATGATAGAAGGTTGTATACATGGAAGAACCCTGGAGATACTAAAAGGTATCAGATAGATTATATAATGGTAAGACAGAGATTTAGGAACCAGGTTTTAAATTGTAAGACATTTCCAGGGGGAGATGTGGACTCTGACCACAATCTATTGGTTATGACCTGTAGATTAAAACTGAAGAAACTGCAAAAAGGTGGGAATTTAAGGAGATGGGACCTGGATAAACTGAAAGAACCAGAGGTTGTAGAGAGTTTCACGGAGAGCATAAGGGAACAATTGAAAGGAATGGGGGAAAGAAATACAGTAGAAGAAGAATGGGTAGCTCTGAGGGATGCAGTAGTGAAGGCAGCAGACGATCAAGTAGGTAAAAAGACGAGGGTTAGTAGAAATCCTTGGGTAACAGAAGAAATATTGAATTTAATTGATGAAAGGAGAAAATATAAAAATGCAGTAAATGAAGCAGGCAAAAAGGAATACAAACGTCTCAAAAATGAGATCGACAGGAAGTGCAAAATGGCTAAGCAGGGATGGCTAGAGGACAAATGCAAGGATGTAGAGGCTTATCTCACTAGGGGTAAGATAGATACTGCCTACAGGAAAATTAAAGAGACCTTTGGAGATAAGAGAACCACATGTATGAACATCAAGAGCTCAGATGGAAACCCAGTTCTAAGCAAAGAAGGGAAAGCAGAAAGGTGAAAGGAGTATAAAGAGGGTCTATACAAGGGCGATGCACTTGAGGACAATATTATGGAAATGGAAGAGGATGTAGATGAAGATGAAATGGGAGATACGATACTGCGTGAAGAGTTTGACAGAGCACTGAAGGACCTGAGTCGAAACAAAGCCCCCGGAGTAGACAACATTCCATTGGAACTACTGACGGCCTTGGGAGAGCCAGTCCTGACAAAACTCTACCATCTGGTGAGCAAGATGTATGAAACAGGCGAAATACCCTCAGACTTCAAGAAGAATATAACAATTCCAATCCCAAAGAAAGCAGGTGTTGACAGATGTGAAAATTACCGAACAATCAGTTTAATAAGCCACAGCTGCAAAGTACTAACACGAATTCTTTACAGACGAATGGAAAAACTAGTAGAAGCCGACCTCGGGGAAGATCAGTTTGGATTCCGTAGAAATACTGGAACACGTGAGGCAATACTGACCTTACGACTTATCTTAGAAGAAAGATTAAGGAAAAGCAAACCTACGTTTCTAGCATTTGTAGACTTAGAGAAAGCTTTTGACAATGTTGACTGGAATACTCTCCTTCAAATTCTAAAGGTGGCAGGGGTAAAATACAGGGAGCGAAAGGCTATTTACAACTTGTACAGAAACCAGATGGCAGTTATAAGAGTTGAGGGACATGAAAGGGAAGCAGTGGTTGGGAAGGGAGTAAGACAGGGTTGTAGCCTCTCCTCGATGTTATTCAATCTCTATATTGAGCAAGCAGTAAAGGAAACAAAAGAAAAATTTGGAGTAGGTATTAAAATCCATGGAGAAGAAATAAAAACTTTGAGGTTCGCCGATGACATTGTAATTCTGTCAGAGACAGCAAAGGACTTGGAAGAGCAGTTGAACGGAATGGATGGTGTCTTGAAGGGAGGATATAAGATGAACATCAACAAAAGTAAAACGAGGATAATGGAATGTAGTCGAGTTAAGTCGGGTGATGCTGAGGGTATTAGATTAGGAAATGAGACACTTAAAGTAGTAAAGGAGTTTTGCTATTTGGGGATCAAAGTAACTGATGATGGACGAAGTAGAGAGTATATAAAATGTAGACTGGCAATGGCAAGGAAAGCGTTTCTGAAGAAGAGAAATTTGTTAACATCGAGTATAGATTTAAGTGTCAGGAAGTTATTTCTGAAAGTATTTGTTTGGAGTGTAGCCATGTATGGAAGTGAAACATGGATGGTAAATAGTTTGGACAAGAAGAGAATAGAAGTTTTGAAATGTGGTGCTACAGAAGAATGCTGAAGATTAGATGGGTAGATCACATAATTAATGAGGAAGTATTGAATAGGATTTGGGAGAAGAGAAGTTTGCGGCACAACTTGACCAGAAGAAGGGATCGGTTGGTAGGACATGTTCTGAGGCATCAAGGGATCACCAATTTAGTATTGGAGGGCAACGTGGAGGGTAAAAATCATAGGGGGAGACCAAGAGATGAATACACTAAGCAGATTCAGAAGGATGTAGGTTGCAGTAGGTACTGGGAGATGAAGAAGCTTGCACAGGATAGAGTAGCATGGAGAGCTGCATCAAACCAGTCTCAGGACTGAAGACCACAACAACAACAACAACTGGCGCTACTAACGCCACTTTTATGCTACTGGCGCGGAATCTGTAAAGACATGTTTCAGATGTAGAAATACGCCTGCCAACTTTCGTTTGTCGAACAACTCCTCCTTGGTGCTACGATTTTTTTTCCGCAGAGAGGGAAGAGAGGTGTGTCTCACTCAAATGTAAAACTGCTTGCAATGCTAAAATTTCACGATGGATTAAACCTGTATGCCAAGCCTGAAGTCCAGTCCGTACCACTACCAATAGCTGGCAAGAATGTCTCAGAGTGAGCTGTGTGAACATTCATTAACGTGCAGCTAAAAACTTTGATCTGCAGTGTTGTTGCTTTCATGGCGCTGCAAATAGAGTAAGTCAGCTGTGAACAGTTTTAGTGTGAAGAATGAAGACTCCTCTGTTACTACCTTTCCACTCAGCCGTGTTTATTGTTTGAATTATTTGTAATCCACTTCGAATCAACTATGGCATTATTTACATGAACTGAGCAATGTTACCGGTGTGATTCAGTACCGCAAGTATATCCTGCTAATGCATCTCGGCGTCCTCTAGTAAGGAAACTCCTAGTTTTCAGAACAAAGATTCTGGATTACCTCAACGGAATGTACTTCCTGAGATGTATCATATAGATAACAACGTTCCAGTGCCTGAAGTTAGACGCGAATTTGCTTCGAAATCGAGTTCACATACATCATAACAATAAATCATAAGCACTTGGGTGGAAAAGTAGTAAGAAGATAATCTATGTTTCTATAGAAAACGGAATTTGTAGTAAATTTCCCCTGCATCCCTAGTTTCAAAGTGTCTCGTCTGTATATCTTGTATGATTACTGTGCTTTTGAGAATTCTAGTGACAGATTGGAGCTTAGGTCCAGGTCGTTAGGAATGTTTCCCCGAGCCATTTGGTGACAGCATTAGTAGCAATTGTCCCGAATGCTTGTCTACCACACAGTTTTACTCTGTCAAGAAATTCTATTTTAGTATGAAATGCACTCTCTCCACCAGTGCTGCGAGTGTATCAGTCAAGGATGTGTATCCACTTTATTACAGTTGAAGAACGCAGTTGGCACTGAAATACCAGTGCATAAAGTCAAATCAGATATTACAGATCTCAGTGCACGTTCAGAACCATACGTTCTCATTGAACTATACTTGACTTTAGTAGATGCAGTATCCACGAACAATTTTTCGCTCTTCGAAGTTGGTGTTGCTTGGTTGGCTGGGGTGGGGAGACGGAGGGAAAGGATTAACGGATTAAACAGCAGTCCCTCGTTCAAGGATTGCCGGAAATGTATCTGGAGTTCATGACAACAACCAGGAATATCATCGAAATATGACAGTACGCAGCAGTGGTAAAATTATCGAATAATTAAAACAAACTCTAGCGGAGAGAAGATATTTAGTAAATGGCAGAACACCTAGTACTGTCGCTGATGACAGCAACCAGAGCGGAAGAAATCGTGATGCAACACGTGAAAGTAGAATGTACTCGTTCTCTCGCACTAATTCTCACAACTGCAGAAGTAATTGGACGTTATCTTTCTTGAGCTTTTGACAGCCTAGTATGTAGTGAATGTGAGAAATTCCTCTAAGTCAAAGCACTTTACTTTGGTGATGTCAGAAAGGCAGGTAGAAAACTTAAACTACCAGATGAGAGAGCAAAAATATGGGTTGGGCTGGTCTGGGAGACCCGCTCCCCTCCACTCAGTGGCTCAACTGCGCCGAAGGGCACCACTCCACGTCTGACGACCACCGACCGGACGCAGTGGTAATAAAATAAAGTGCAGTCGAAGAAAGTGCTAAGCATCTGAAATTAAAACAGAGTAAAAGAGAAATCAGTCCGACTGGCGGAGGAGATAGGGTCGTTCCTAGCATTAACGATAAGGAATCCGGAAGAACATGACTGGCGTTGTGAGCAAGGAGGAAGGGGCAGTCCACCATGATGTGAGCTAATATCTGTAATGCTCCGCTACCGCAACATCAGGTGACTCATTACTAAAGATAGAACTATGGGTTAATCTGGTATGACCGATAGGGTGGCGACATACGACGGTGGATTCCTTCCGGGAGGAATGGAACGAGGGAGTGCCACTTAGCCTGTCTTCTTGATTGCGAGTATTTTTTTAGAGGGAACAGTAGCGCATCAGATTTTCCATCTCTGTATCTGAGATGGAGGCCGCATCTGCAAAATGTTGGGCGAGGAGTCTTTTCTCTAGCCAAATGGTCGGCCAGTTCATTCACGAGGATATCCACATAATTTGGGGGGAGAAGCTGGTGTCAAATTCACTCTGGGCTACCTTCAATAGCAAGCAGTAGCAACCAAAGATTTGTATAATGAACGAGCCTCAATCATAAAATTACTGTTACATCATGGAAGTAGCGATGTCATGTCTCCGTATAGGTAACTGATTGTTTTAGTCATAAAGCGAGTGTCAGTTAGGCTGTTAACATAAAACATTTCCGTGATAATGGAACATATCGAAACATAATTGTCAAAAAGTCATAGAGGTAAAGTTTAGAGTATTTTCTGTGTGGTCGATCCTTTGACATGGGACACCCCAGTGTTCGCAGTTCAAATGGTTCAAATGGCTCTGAGCACTATGGGACTTAGAAGTTAAGGCCATCAGTCCCCTAGAACTTAGAACTACTTAAACCTAATTAACCTAAGGGCATCACACACATCCATTCCCGAGGCAGGATTCGAACCTGCGGCCGTAGCGGTCGCGCGGTTCCAGACTGAAGCGCCTAGAACCGCTCGGCCACTCCGGCCGGCTGTTCGCAGTGGAAGTTGCTTTACGAACAGTTTGTAAGCATACTGAATGTGAGGCGTAAATGATGTCAAATTCAGCTTAATCCCCGCCATGTTAACATTTTTACATGGTAATGTGCCGGTACTGCGATCCGTCAACCTGACATCAACCCCGTTTCCAGATAATTTTGCAGAAAGTGTGTTAAGGTCTAGAGCGTATTCTCTACAAAACAGCAGTACTGCAAAAGAAAACATTTAAAAAAATAACTTCTCATGGTTGGAGTTCACAGTCATGTCGAGTTTTTTTAAATGCCATCATATTCGCCGTTGCCGGCCGAAGTGGCCGTGCGGTTCTAGGCGCTGCAGTCTGGAACCGCGAGACCGCTACGGTCGCAGGTTCGAATCCTGCCTCGGGCATGGATGTGTGTGCTGTCCTTAGGTTAGTTAGGTTTAACTAGTTCTAAGTTCTAGGGAACTAATGACCTTAGAAGTTGAGTCCCATAGTGCTCAGAGCCATTTGAGCCATATTCGCCGTTGACCGTAGAAATTATTTATTTCATAATTGAAGTTTCAGCCTTTGGGCCATTTTCAAGTGGTGCTGCGAAAGATTTTCCTTCAGCACATGTTAGACTTTAAAATCCTTCGGTATGTATACACGTCATCGTCAAACATAGGCCTCTTGTTTTCTATCTGGGGAGACGTAACAGGTTATACACGCAGTTAAATTTATCGAATAATTAAAACAAACTCTAGCGGAGAGAAGATATTTAGTAAATGGCAGAACACCTAGTACTGTCGCTGATGACAGCAACCAGAGCGGAAGAAATCGTGATGCAACACGTGAAAGTAGAATGTACTCGTTCTCTCGCACTAATTCTCACAACTGCAGAAGTAATTGGACGTTATCTTTCTTGAGCTTTTGACAGCCTAGTATGTAGAGAATGTGAGAAATTCCTCTAAGTCAAAGCACTTTACTTTGGTGATGTCAGAAAGGCAGGTAGAAAACTGTAAACTTCCAGATGAAACAACTTCACAACTTAAATGGAAAACTTTTCAATAGTCAGGAATTACATTTATGAGAAAAGCAAGTTCAATCTGCGAGAGAGGCAGACATGATTTGTACTTCAGTTAGTTTTTCTCTTTGAGATACGTCAGAACTGCATGCCTGACATCAGCAAGGAAGAAGCTAATTAGCCTAGCCTTATTCTTTGTCTTTTTCATTGTCGCCTTCGTGCTGGGGAATACCATTTCTTGCTTTTAGTGTTCATGATGGATGAATTATTACGCCAAGGAAAAGAATGGGCTGATGGGCGGAAAGGTGGGATTTGGAAGACTGCTATATTTAACTGCAAACGATGTGAAAACTCTCAATGACGTTACCTGGTATTACCGGACTTGTGAGCTCTTCGTATTATTTACTGTAGCAGATATGCTCCATCATACGTCAGTTTCAAGTACCCTACTGCTCTGCAGTTATGTAATACGCTACTTACATTTATTCAGTAACTCATGTGTGACGTAATAGTTGTCAAGGTCAAACAACTGTAAACTGTAAACAATAGTTGTCAAGGTCAAACAACTGTAAACAATCACTTCGTTACTGCTTTGCAGTTGACCTGGGTAGACCTCAAATGCATTGTCGAGAATGTTGGTGGTAAAAAAAAATAGTTCAAATGGTTCTGACAAGGGAACCTCCCCATCGCACCCCCCTCAGATTTAATTATAAGTTGGCAGAATGGACAGGCCTTGAAAAACTGAACACAGATCAATTGAGAAAACAGGAAGAAGTTGTGTGGAACTATGAAAAAAATAAGCAAAATATACAAACTGAGTAGTCCATGCCAAAGATAAGCAACATCAAGGAACGTATGAGCTTAGGAGCGCCGTGGTCCCGTGGTTAGCGTGAGCAGCTGCGGAATAAGAGGCCCTTGGTTCAAGTCTTACCTCGAGTTGAAAGTTTAATTTTTTGTTTTCAGACAATTATCAAAGTACAGGCACTCACACTTAATGAACTTCGCTCTCCAGAATTCCAGGACATATTCAGATTTGCTTGGACATGTGCAGGATTTGACGCTCTAAACACGGAAAAATTTGAAAACGTTAAAAACATATGTTTTGACAGAGCACAGGGAAAACTGTGCGACTGTGAAACTGTTGCATTCATTTGTTGCAGTTCATGTGACAAACTCTTATGTTTTCATCACTTTTTTGGGAGTGATTATCACATCCACAAGAAAACCTAAATCGTGCAAGGTAGAAGAATCTTTTTACCCATTCGCCAAGTGTACAAGTTAGGTGGGTCCACAACATATTCCTGTCATGTGACGCACATGCCGTCACCAGTGTCGTATAGAATATATCAGACGTGTTTTCCTGTGGAGGAATCGGTTGACCTATAACCTTGCTATCAAATGTTTTCGGTTCCCATTGGAGAGGCACGTCCTTTCGTCTACTAATCGCACGGTTTTGCGGTGAGGTCGCAAAACACAGACACTAAACTTATTACAGTGAACAGAGACGTCAATGAACGAACAGACAAATCATAACTTCGCGAAAATAAAGAAAATAAACTTTTCACTCGAGGGAAGACTTGAACCCAGGACCTCTCATTCCGCAGCTGCTCACGCTAACCACCGGACCACGCCAATCCTGATCTCACATTATCCTTGATGTTGCCTGTCTTGCGCATGGACTACTCAGTTTGTATATTTTGCTTATTTTTTTCATAGTTCCTCACAACTTCTTCCTGTTTTCTCGATTGATCTGTGTTCAGTTTTTCAAGGCCTATCCACTGTGCCAACTTATAACTAAATCTGAGGGGGGTGCGATGAGGAGGTTCCCTTGTGAGCACTATGGGACTTAATATCTGAGGTCATCAGTTCCCTAGAACCTAGAACTAGTTAAACCTACCTAACCTAAGGACATCACACACAACCATGCCCGAGGCAGGATTCGAATCTGCGACCGTAGCGGTCGCGCGGTTCTAGACTATAGCGCCTAGAGCCGCTCGGCCACAACGGTCGGCTGTTGGTGGTCTGACTAAGACACTGGTTTCTATTCGGGACGGCATTTAAAATCCCTGTTGGACCATCCTTATTTCTGTTTTCCGTGATTTCCCTAAATCGCCCGATGATAATGCCAGGACGGTTCCTTTGACGGAGCACGGCCGGTTTCTGTCATAATCCTTCCCCGGTGTGTACTTGCACTGTCCTTAATGACTTTCATCGACGGGACATTAAACCATCTTTTTTTCTAATATACATATAGCACAGCAAAATACTGGTGTGAGACCGTAGTCAAGATTATATACTGCTTAAATGCGAACTATATGTAGCATACACATGCGAATCAAAACGGCGCTAATTATTGTGTTTACTAATTTATCGATTTTACTGGTTTTTGAGCTGTGGATTATTTTAAGAAATACAACACCAGACACATTTTTATTTTCTGCCAAGAGGTGTTTCGAGCTTTCACCCATCTTCAGTGACGTAATACGTATGTAATCTAACATCGCTAAAAAGTCTTCTATTGTGCTTGTTGCTCCAATTTTTCGCACTTACAATGGTAGCATGAATATTTTTGAATATTATCACAAAACATAGCGGTATCAGTGACGTTGCAGATTAACAAATACTACATATCTCTTTCCCCAAGTTCGATTGAATACCTCGTCATTAGTTATTCGATTTACCAATCCATTCTCCGCATTCTTCTCTAGTATCACATTTCCAAAGCTTCAGTTCTCTTGCTGCCTGAACTGCTTGTCGTCTACGTTTCGTTTCCGCCTACGGCTAGACTCCATGAAAAAGCCTTAAAAATGTATTCTGACACTTCAGATTGTACTAGACGTTAACAAATTCCTCTTTTTCAAAAACGCTTTCTTCTTATTGCTAGTCTGCGTTTTGTATGCGCTCTACTTCGGCCATCGCTAGTTAATTTGCTATCCAAATAGCAAAACATATCTACTTTTATTGTTTCATTTCCAGATTTAATTCCTTCAGAGCCGTGTGATTTAATTGGATAACATTTCTTTAACCTTCTATTATTTTGCTCGCCTTTATCTTTTCAAGAGATTGTCCCTACTGTTACATTGCTCTTCAAATTATTTTGCCACCTATGGTAAAACTAAAATGCCATCGTCAATTCTTTAAGTTTTTATTACTTCTCCCTGTATGTTAATTCACTTTCCAAATCTGTTGTTGTTTTGCCTTACTGCTTGCGCAATGTACAGATAGAGAAACATTGGAGATAGGTTGCAACCCTGTCTCTCACTCTTCTCAAGCACTGCTCCCTTTCATGTCCTACGTATCTTAGAACTGCTGTATGGTTTCTGTCCAAGTTATACGTAACCTCTCGCTCATTACATTCCATGCCTTGCGCCTTCAGAACATTCTTTAAATCTACAGTTGCCATAAACTTGGATTTGTCTTTCTTCATTGCGATGGTGATTTGAGATGAGGGGCACTAAACATCAAGTTCATCAGCGCTCTGATGAAAAGTCAGCATGCCAATCTCTTGGGTGGGGATGAAGGCTGTCCCCACATGCAGAGCAGTGTTAAGTTCTGCCTCCCTCCCCCAGCAATTCAGGGTTGAGGCTTGACAGTTCACAATATTTCCCCTGTCTTATAACATTGGAACTAGTATCGGTGAGGATGGTGAGCAGATCTCCGTCGAGACTGAGGTCTCCCCTAATATTATTATATAGGACACAATTGCCAAAACTTTCCGAACTGAAAGTGGCACACCACAAACTTCGTAGAGTGGGGGATCCTCCCGCCCATGTGTCAGAGGGCTATGTACGATGCGCAACCTGATGAGCAGAACCTCCCTCCAGTGGAGAGGCTGACATGAAGTTCGCCATGTCTGTGTGGTCGGTTTGAGCTACCACAGTGAGTTTTCTGTCTCCTGCAACCATTCTTCGTTCATTGCGTCTGCTAAGGTAAGCTATAGGGACAGTATTCTCTCGTGTGTTCCTACATTTCTCCGGAACCCAAACTCATTTTCCCCGCGATCACCTTCTACCAAATTTTCCATTCTTCTGTTTAGTGCAATGCATATGTTTTGTCACTGAAGCGTTATATGAATATAATATAATTTCAGAGAAGTTATCAGTAAACGACATTATGAAAAATAAGCCGACTTACTGATTTTTACGTCTCAACGGTAGCGATTAATATGAAGGCAAAAATAGTTGCAATGGTTATCATCTGCAGCTGGTACTGCAATTAGAGGTAAATCTTCTAGCCACTGTCTGTAGAATATCTTGCAGTTCTGACGCGTCCATTCTAAACGTACTTGCCATTGTCAACTCTGTTCACTGTACATTGTGACAATTCGGAATCGCACATACGACAGGTAGACAGGATGATAACGTTCTATTGCACCGCATGCGAGATGCGTCGACTAGCAGAAATTAAATTGTTATGAATGTAGACGAACATAACAAAGTGTGTATTGTAGCGAACGGCTTGATAATGTCACTGTAATGCATCGTCGTAAGATCTCTACTGTCCTCTGCAAACCTCAAGCATGGCCGTTGTCTCCCAAGTGGGACTGTGTTGTTACTATTGCTACTTAGTTTTACTTAAGGTTTGTCCAAGAATAGACTCGCATGCTACTAAACACCCATCTTTTCCGTATCTGTGGTAATTATTTTTACTTAGTCTGGGCAGTGAATAAGACTAAGGTCACCCACTCAGCCATCAGCGTTCCCAGATGGAAGACTAATGTGTAGCACTACAGTATTTTGTTGCTTCCCAACGTCAAACGGTAGCAGTCTTAACTGGGCACTTACAGGACTAACGACAGCAGTATAAACAATGCGGAAGTCAGTGCGTCGGTGGCTCAGAGAACTATCTGCGGTAGAGACACCGGCCCTAGTCGCTGCTTTTCTCGTTGTTTTGTATCTGTAATTTCCGTTCACTTCAGAGACAGTTGAAAGCTGAAAGTGTGGAAGATGGTAGCGGGCGAGAAGAAATGCACAAGCTGTTTGCGTGGTTGCGATAGAAATAGTGAATCGTCGTTCAAGTGTACAAACATTTTCTATTTTAGTGCATAAATTTCACTGCTACTGACTTCTATGTGTTATGATTTCACATGCCAAGAAAGTGAAGAGCTAGACGAAAATTTCTGTTTGCCTGCTGCAGCTCTCCTAATCATATATGGGAAACATGGTTCATATAATTATATAATTTAAACTGTAAACATCTGGTTAAACGGAAAGATCATTTAGAGTGGTTATAATTAAGCTTTCGCTACTTGAAAGGGCCCTCATGATAAACGAGTGGTAGTATGACAACGACACTTCGTGGAAATATTTGTAGGAACTTGCGGAACAGAAATAATGAATCACTGAAAGAAATATTTTAATTTCCACATGAGAGGATAACATTGTGTAACTGCGTACCATAGTTACCTTGGACCTACGCCAGCATCGCCTACCACAATGTTCTACATACACAAGTCTGCACGGCAGTCGAACGACGGTGTGTACACTATGTGATCAAAAGTATCCGGACACTGGCTGAACATGACTTACATGTTCGTGGCGCCCTCCATCGGTACTTCTGAAATTCAGTATGGTGTTGGCCCACCCTTAGCCTTGATGACAGCTTCCACTCTCGCAGGCATACGTTCAATCAGGTGCTGGAAGGTTTCGTGGGGAATGACAGCCCATTCTTCACGGAGTACTGCACTGAGGAGAGCTATCGATGTCGGTCGTTCCAAAACATCCCACAGGTGTTCTATAGGATTCAGGTCAGGACCCTGTGCAGGCCAGTCCATTACACGGATGTTATTGTCGTGTAACCACTCCGTCACAGGCCATGCATTATGAATAGGTGCTCGATCGTGTTGAAAGATGCAGTCGCCATCCCCGTATTCCTCTTCAATAGTGGGAAGCAAGAAGGTGCTTGAAACAACAATGTAGGCCTGTGCTGTGATAGTGCCACGCAAAACAACAAAGGGTGCAAGCCCCCTTCATGAAAAACACGACCATACCATAACACGACCGCCTCAGAATTTTACTATTGGCACTACACACACTGGCAGATGACGTTCACCGGGCATTCGCCATACCCACACCCTGCCATCGGATTGTCACATCAGACTGCCGCATTGTGTACTGTGATTCGTTACTCCACACAACGTTTTACCACTGTTCAATCGTCCAATGTTAACGCTCCTTACACCAAGCGAGGCGTCTTTGGCATTTACCGGCGTGATGTGTGGCTTACGAACATCTGCTCGACCATGAAATCCACGTTTTCTCACCTCCCACCTAACTGTCTTAGTACTTGCAGTGGATTCAGATGCAGTTTGGAATTCCTGTGTGATGGTCTGGATAGATGTCTGCCATTACGACCCTCTTCAACTGTCGGCGGTCTCTGTCAGTCGGCAGACGAGGTCGGCCTGTACGCTTTTGTATTGTAGGTGTCCCTTCATGTTTCCACTTCACTATCACATCGGGAACAGTGGACATTGGGATGTTCAGGAGTGTGGAAATCTCGCTTACAGACGTATGACACAAGTGACCCCAATCACCTAACCATGTTCGAAGTCCGTGAGTCCCGCGGAGCGCCCCATTCTGCTCTCTCACGATGTCTAGTGGCTACTGAGGTCGCTGATATGGAGTACGTGGCAGTAGGTGGCAGCACAATGCACCTAATATGAGAAACGTATGTTTTGCGGCTGCTCGGATACTGTTGATCTCATAGTATAAGTGCGATCCTCCTGTGTAAACCATTTGTTAAACGTGAAATTTAAAATTTCAGCTTTCCTTTAGCTGTCTTCTATTGCCTCACCAGAATGATCAACGAGTGACTGGACAGAAGCCTTCGAACCACGTAGTGATTTTACGTGTGATCAGAATTTTCTCGAACTCTCGGCAAGATCTTTGGGGAAAGTATGACTGGAAGCAGGTGTACTCTTCGCCGGTGATGACATCATCATCAGTAACCGCTGTCTCTAAACTGACACCATCGATAAGGTCGCCGCGCGGGATTAGCCGAGCGGTCTTAGGCGCTGCAGTCATGGACTGTGCGGCTGGTCCTGGCGGGCATGGGTGTGTGTGTTTGTCTTTAGGATAATTTAGGTTAAGTAGTGTGTAAGCTTAGAGACTGATGACTTTTGCAGTTAAGCCCCATAAGATTTCACACACATTTCAACATTTTTTTTGATAAGGTCGAATCTGTTCGTAAATATAAGGTGTAAAATACACTCCTGGAAATTGAAATAAGAACACCGTGAATTCATTGTCCCAGGAAGGGGAAATTTTATTGACACATTCCTGGGGTCAGATACATCACATGATCACACTGACAGAACCACAGGCACATAGACACAGGCAACAGAGCATGCAAAATGTCGGCACTAGTACAGTACATATCCACCTTTCGCAGCAATGCAGGCTGCTATTCTCCCATGGAGACGATCGTAGAGATGCTGGATGTAGTCCTGTGGAACGGCTTGCCATGCCATTTCCACCTGGCGCCTCAGTTGGACCAGCGTTCGTGCTGGACGTGCAGACCGCGTGAGACGACGCTTCATCCAGTCCCAAACATGCTCAATGGGGGACAGATCCGGAGATCTTGCTGGCCAGGGTAGTTGACTTACACCTTCTAGAGCACGTTGGGTGGCACGGGATACATGCGGACATGCATTGTCCTGGTGGAACAGCAAGTTCCCTTGCCGGTCTAGGAATGGTAGAACGATGGGTTCGATGACGGTTTGGATGTACCGTGCACTGTTCAGTGTCCCCTCGACGATCACCAGTGGTGTACGGCCAGTGTAGGAGATCGCTCCCCACACCATGATGCCGGGTGTTGGCCCTGTGTGCCTCGGTCGTATGCAGTCCTGATTGTGGCGCTCACCTGCACGGCGCCAAACACGCATACGACCATCATTGGCACCAAGGCAGAAGCGACTCTCATCGCTGAAGACGACACGTCTCCATTCGTCCCTCCATTCACGCCTGTCGCGACACAACTGGAGGCGGGCTGCACGATGTTGGGGCGTGAGCGGAAGACGGCCTAACGGTGTGCGGGACCGTAGCCCAGCTTCATGGAGACGGTTGCGAATGGTCCTCGCCGATACCCCAGGAGCAACAGTGTCCCTAATTTGCTGGGAAGTGGCGGTGCGGTCCCCTACGGCACTGCGTAGGATCCTACGGTCTTGGCGTGCATCCGTGCGTCGCTGCGGTCCGGTCCCAGGTCGACGGGCACGTGCACCTTCCGCCGACCACTGGCGACAACATCGATGTACTGTGGAGACCTCACGCCCCACGTGTTGAGCAATTCGGCGGTACGTCCACCCGGCCTCCCGCATGCCCACTATACGCCCTCGCTCAAAGTCCGTCAACTGCACATACGGTTCACGTCCACGCTGTCGCGGCATGCTACCAGTGTTAAAGACTGCGATGGAGCTCCGTATGCCACGGCAAACTGGCTGACACTGACGGCGGCGGTGCACAAATGCTGCGCAGCTAGCGCCATTCGACGGCCAACACCGCGGTTCCTGGTGTGTCCGCTGTGCCGTGCGTGTGATCATTGCTTGTACAGCCCTCTCGCAGTGTCCGGAGCAAGTATGGTGGGTCTGACACACCGGTGTCAATGTGTTCTTTTTTCCATTTCCAGGAGTGTATTTCCATGGCTTCTGGGTTGTCTAACGAGCTGTTCAAGGCCATTTTCGCAAAACGTGTTCAAAATTACTTCACCAGACTCCACGTACCACCTGTTGTGAATCCATAGGCGTCGTCGTCTATAGTCGACAGACTGAATTCGGCTCAAACTTATATGCACGATATGGGTATTTCCGCGCTACTGAGCATAGACTTACTTTGAATGATTCTATAGCTGTTGTGGCGGAATGGGTTGGACGGTAGAAACGTTTAATAATTAACTTGAGTTCACCTAGGCCTGCTACTCGTGTCGAGGTACTTCAGTCAGGCTCGGTTTCGACCTCGATGGACAATATTTTTGTCGATAGCAATGAACGTTCCCCCTCATATGCCGTCTAACGGCCTGACTAGCCAGCAGAAGTAGCACTCGAAGACTCTTAGAAGGAAAATAGCACGGGAGCTGTCATCATAAAACCTGAGAAGTTCCCTGAAGGGAAGCAGCCTGGCTGTCAAGGGCGACTGCTTGAGTGACGTCGCGCGAGGCGTGCTGCCCTACTCTGCGTGACACGAGCTTATGTTGGCTTGCTGAGCATACAGGGTGAACATGAATTTCATGAATTACTCGGAGATATTTTATGATTAAAAATCTTATACATGGCTGCGAATCAGCAACTGTGCAAATCTGAAGAGACTGGAAAAAAAATCAGCCAACCAGTTGCAAAACAGAAAATAAGCCAGTTTGAATGTACACAGTATGCGGCGTGTGTCTTATTTGGAAGCGAACTTTTTCGATTCACTCGCGGTACTTGCGGCTGCCAACAACAATATTCATTTTACTCTTCATCCTCAACCTGATCTTTAGTACAGTTCGTTGTGGGGTATATGTCCCCGGCAGTATCAGCTGTCTGTTAACACTGATGCTCAGCAGTATGGATACATTTACTAATGAACATTTGGCCGGTATGGATATCATGCATGGGTTCGTTGAATGCAGTGAAAGAGGCAGAACGACGGTAAGGTATCTATATCTTAATGTTATGAACACTCTGCAATTCACAATTAAATGCCGGGCAAAGCATTCTTCGAACCACCTGCAAGCTATTGATCTATTGTTCCACTCTCTAACAGTGTGTTGGAAAACAGAACGCTTAAATCTTTCAGTGCAAGCTCTGATTTCTCTTATTTTATTATAATCATCGTTTCTTGCTATGTAGATCGGTGCCAACGAAGTATTTTCGCATTCGGAGGAGAACGTTGTGACTGAAATTACCTGAGAATATCCTACCGCAACGGAAAAGACCTTGGTTTTAGTGAGTGCCGTCTAATTTCGCGTATCATATGCGTGGCACAGTCACTCCTGTTTCGCGATAATACAAAACGAGCTGCACTTCTCTGAACTTTTTCGATGTCCTCCGCCAATCCTGTCTGGTGAAAATCCCATACAGCACAGCAATACTCCGGAAGAGGACGGACAAGCGTACCGTAGGCAGTCTCTTTAGTAGATCTGTTGTGCCTTCTAAGTGTTCTGCAAACGAAACTTTGTCTTTGATTTGCCTTCCCCACAACATCATTTATGTGATCGTTATCATGCAGTGAAGGTATTCTTTATGTCTTTCTGTTGGTGAACTTCTACATACGACCAGAACTTCTTTGAATTTTCTGCCAGATTTAGAGACATCTGATCTGTTTCCGCAGTGACTGCAACCACATCAAAGTACTGTAAAGTTTCTTTCGTCCGTACTTGGGAGCTCGCGTAGCGTCGTGCGGAAACACACTCGCGGCCACGGCTAGAATCCACGCACTCTTGGCGATGTGCGCCGCATGAGCAAAATTTAACGTACTGCTCCGTGGAGTTAATGGTAGAAGATTACTGGTGGACCCGGATTAATTGTCTGCACCATCACACCACACAACCACTTTTAAATAGGGGTCGCCACTCTCGCTTTGACCCGGGAGGCAGAGTACTTCTCATTACTTCGAAGTTAATAATTAGAAGGCCTGTAGCACTCTAGCTACTTTTGGAAAGATCCCGAGGTAGGACAAACTGACTGGATCATTTACACCGTTAACAGTTCACACATCGCCGTAAACTGAGAACAGCACAACAGGAACACAATTCAGGGTCAATAGGGAAAGAACCATACAGAAACAGTACTCTCATTTGGGCACGAAAACAAATGGAATTTATTGGCCTGAATTAACACCACCTTCAGCTTGATAGTGGCTTCACACAGTGCTCTAATCTGGGGAAGTACCAAAGCACAATTCTCCTCCCGCCCCGCGAAAACGCTTTGGGTTCTCTTTCTGCTGTACTGCAGCAAGTAACTCGGTTAATCACGATCAGCTACTCTAGCCTTCATAAATTCACTACGAGAACACCAGCTCCACCACCAGAGAGCACACCACACTACCTCCACACCCTACGAGGGCTACTAACCGACTTCTCGATCTCATGAGCACCAAGCGGAATGGAGTCTTCTCACTGGCCATTTGCTGCTCCCGCTAATAGTGCTTGCGTATCATGCGCCTTCCTGGTAGCACTTAATACGAGGTGCACTCAAGTTATAACACCTCCAATATTTTTTCTCACGTGCTGATCAGACGAAAACAAACTTGGTTCACCTCTCTACCTAATCCCCCACCAGCCGTACAGATCTTTCATAACGTAGACGTCTTGATTCCATGATCGCTGCGAACGCTTTATAGGAGTCTGGTTTGACCACTGGAAAATCGCTGACACAATAGTATGGGAAGGGAGACTGCCTTTCATTGTTGGGAACAGCCAAAAGTCGCTGGGAGCCAGATCAGGTGAGTAGGGAGCATGAGAAACCACTTCAAAGTTGCTGTCACGAAGAGACTGCAACGATCCACCTGGAGGACACTTCGTATCTCCAGGTCTCCCCGCAGGATTATGTGCACAGATGCCACGGAAATGTCAGCGCTGGGAGCTACGTGTTCCACACTCATTCGGCAATCTTCAAGAACAACTTTCTCCATTCGCTCTATCTCGTCGTCAGACCGGTTGGTGCGAAGCCAAAATTGTCTTGGTTTGGTCTCACACGACATGCTGCCTTTCTTTATACTATTGCACCCCCGAATGTAGGCCTACATCAGACGTACCCATGACTCCGCAACTACAGCTCTCATTTACGTATTTCAATCAGTGTCACACCACACAAACGGAGAAAGCCATGGATTATCGACTGTTCTTGTAACTAAAATGTCATTATTTTAGGTATACAGAAACAGTTCTTACTCTCGCCGCTGCTGCCAGAGATCTCTGTGTCGTGCAGTGCTGCCACCTCTGCGACGCATTTACAACGAGCGCGTATCTGTTTTCAAAACAACGAGTTTCTATAGCGAGTCCTGAAAACAAAAGTAGAAGATGTTACATTTGAATGCACCTCTTAGTTCCAGAATGAAATTTTCACTCTGCACCGGAGTGTGCGCTGATATGAAAGTGCCTGGCAGATTGAAACTGTGGGCCGGACGAAGACTCTAACTTCTGTGAAGTTTGGAAGGTAGGAGACAAGGTACTGGCGGAAGTAAAATTGTAAGGACGGGTCGTGAGTCGTGCTTGGGTAGCTCAGTTGGTGGAGCACTTGCCCGCGAAAGGCAAAGGTCCCGAGTTCGACTCCCCTCCAGAAACGACTCCGCCTCAGACTACAGCCACAGGAAGAGCACAAAGGCACGGCCAGAAAATATTTTACAGAGCTTTTGCATCTGAGGGTTGTCACAGTATTTTGTCTTTTGCGTTTGTACGTATTTGTGATTGCACGTAACAGACCTTTTTGCGTTTGTGAAGATATTTTCACAGAAACAAAGGGAAAATCGAATGAATCAATTGCAAAATTTACTTTTTTGTTAATGAGGCACTGGAGACTGCGAGTCGCTTATACCAAAATATTCACAAAATGTCAACAAGTTCCGATATTTTGTCAGTGGAGTTCGGAGTCACCCGTAGATGCACAGCTCGGGCGCCAACTCATGAATACAGGTGGCGCACGTACTGTAGTTTTCCGCTTATGCAAGGCGTCCAGCGCGAAACAAATTGCTCGCACAAAAAGTTAGAAACTGATACTTCCGGAAGGGAGGTAGAGAGAAAGTGTGGAGGAGGCTCGCCTCTGTAGTCGGTCCTGAGGCTGCGGAGTGTGGACGGAAGCAGGAGGAAGCGAACGGCCAGCGGAGAAAGCAGTCGCCCAACTCGCGGAGGGCGTGTGGAACCTGCTTGCGTTGCCGAACGCAGCTCGGCGAACAGCGCACGGGTCGCTACACTCGCTGACCCCTCCACAACGGCGCAGAGATACGAAGGTAACTGTCCCATTCGTCACAACGTGCGGTTCGGACGTCCGCTACGACACCTCGTGTGCCGAGCTCTTGCGCGCGTGACACGTAGCTTGTATCCCAGGTGTACTGTATTACGATGAGGATTCTGCTTCAGTGCCAGGAAAGGGTAAAACCATCAGCAATGACGGCCGAAGACTTCCGGCACCGTCTTACTGCCAACGACCTCATCAAAGAGGACAATGGAGCTAACAGAGGTTCAGGGCATCCTTTAGCACCTGCGGAGAGAAACTGCTCCTAAAAGGCGGAATAATAAGTAATGATCAACGACATGAAGATGCATAACCGCAATGGAAACAATTGAGGTACATATTCCAGAATGAGATTTTCACTCTGCAGCGGAGTGTGCGCTGATATAAAACTTCATGGCAGATTAAAACTGTGTGCTGGACCGAGGCTCGAACTCGGGACCTTTGCCTTTCGCGGGCAAGTGCTCTACCATATTGTGTATCCGCAGAGCATGTGGCCTGCAATTGGAAAGTGTCATTATGATTTTTTGTTGGCAAAACATTCCAGACCCCCATTCGGATCTGTGGGAGGGGCTGTCAGGGGGAGGTGGCAATGAGGGAAAAACTGAATAACCGGTAACAGGGTAACGGTCTACGAATCGCAGCGTGGAACGCCAGGAGCCAGTCTGGTATAGAAGCTAGAAAATCTGAACAGCCGATGCAAAGGTTCAGTCTAGATATAGTGGGGGTCAGTGAAGTGAAACGGGAACAAGACAAGGATTTCTCGTCAGAAGAGTAAAGGGTAATATCAACAGCAGCAGAAAATGGTATAATGGTAGCAGGATTCGTTGTAAAATGGAAAATGGGGGCAGAGAGTGTTATCGTGGACAGTGTAGTAATAGTGTTTTTATCAGATTCGGCTGCAAACCGTCCCAAACAACGGCAGTTCAGATATACCTATCGACGTCACAAGCAGAAAGTGAACAGATAGAGAAAGTATATAACGGGTAATTCGGTAAAATTTAATAATCATGGGGAACTGGAATGCGGTTATAGGCGAAGGAGTGGAGGAAAGGGTTACGGGAGAATATGAGCTCGGTAGTGGGAATAAGAGAGGAGAGAAAGGTTCAGTTCTCCAATGTATTTCAGCTAGTAACAACAAATACAGCGTTCCAAAATCACAAAAGGACGACGTATAATTTGAAACAAGCTGGACACACGTTAAGTTTCCAAATGAGCTAATCCCAATGAGGCAGAGATTGAGACATCAAACTGTGCACTGAAAGACGTGAGCAGAAGCAGATGTAGATTCACATCACAATTTAGTAACGAAGAGTAGACCTAACATTAACAGATTAGTCTGGAAGAATTGACGTGGAACTGAATTGGATACTGTATCACTGAGGAATTATGATGTCTTTCAAGCTGCCTAAGGCTGTAAATACTATGATATTCGTTATCACAACAAGCAGTTCAGCTGAAGAGGAGTGAACATCTCTTACAAGGGCATCATCGAAGTTGGAAAGAGGTATTTATGCACAAGGAATGTAAGTGATAAAAACACCTAAAAACCTTTGGGTCCAAGAAAAAATACCTCAATTCATCGGTTGAATGAACTAAAAACATGCTAAAGAGAATAGAAGAATACAGCAGTGCAAGACACTTGGGAATGAAATGAACAGAAAGTGTAGGAGTCCCAAGGGGAAATGATTGCAGGAAAAATGTGCAGAAATCTGGAAAGAAATGATTGTCGGAAGGACAGATTTAGGACACAGGAAAGTCGTAACAGTCTTTCTCTGAAATTAAAAGCGAATGCGTCACATTAAGAATGCAATAAGATTTTCACTGTTAAACGCAGAGAAATAGCATATAGGTGGAAAGTACACTGCCTCTACGAAGGGGGAAGAACTGTCTGATGACGTGATAGATAAGGGAATGGGAGCCAATGTGGAAGAGATGGGGGGATCCAGTATTAGGTGGTTCGAATGGCTCTGAGCACTAAGGGACTTAACATCTGAGGTCATCAGTCCCCTAGACATAGATCTACTTAAAATTAACTAACATAAGGACATCACACACATCCATGCCCGAGGCAGGATTCGAGCCTGCGACCGTAGCAGCAGCGCGGTTCCGGACTGAAGTGTTTAGAACCGCTCGGCCACAACGGCCGGCTTCAGTATTAGAGCCAGAGCTTAACATAGCATTGGAAGACATGCGCTCAAATAAGGCGAAGGGACAGAAAACATTCCATCGGAATCCCGAAAATCATTGGGTGAAGTGGCCACCGAACGACTATTCGTTTGCAGACACTGCTAAGGCGCCATGCCACGGTTCGAGCGGCGCCCCCGTCGGAGGTTCGAGTCTCCCATCGGGCATAGGTGTGTGTGTGTGTGTGTGTGTGTGTGTGTGTGTGTGTGTGTGTGTGTGTGTGTGTGTGTGTTGTCCTTAGCGTATGTTAGTTTAACTTAGATTAAGCAGTGTGTAAGCTGAGGGACCGATGACCTCAACAGTTTGGTCCCATAAGATCGTACGAAAAATTTCCAAAATGTACTACGAGAATAGAGACATACCACCAGGAAAAAATGTCGTCCATGAAGTGCAGGAGATTGCAAAGGCAGAGGTGTGTGAGAACTATCGCACAATCAGCTTAACAGCTCATGCATCCAAGTTGGTGTGAAGAATAATACACACAAGAATGGAACAGAAAACTGAAGCTTTTATTTGACGATCAGTTTGGTTGTCCGAAAAGGTAAAGGCACCAGAGACGCAGTTCTGAAGCTGCGATTGATAATGGAAGCAATACCTAAGAAAAATTGTGACACAAAGCATTTGTCACCCTAGAAAAAAGCTTCGACAACGTTAAATGATGCAGGATGTTCAACATTCTCATACAAATAGATGTAAGGACGTGTAATATAGAGCATTTACAATCGCTGAGCAGGCAAATCGCTTCCCGATTTGATGTGTGTCCTATCGAGCGACTAGAGACGCATCATTGGAAACGGTTGCAGTCAGTTACAGTAAAGAAGCGCTAATGGACAAGTGCACGGATACTGCCGCACGTGCAAATGGTTCAAATGGCTCTGAGCACTATGGAATTTAACATCTGAGTTCATCAGTCCCCTAGAACTCAGAACTACTTAAACCTAAGGCCATCACACACATCCATGCCCGAGGCAGGATTCGAACCTGCGACCGTATTGGTCGCGCGGTTCCAGACTGAAGCGGGTAGAACCGCTCGGTCACAACGGCCACTGCTGAGTACGGCCGCTGTATTGGAATCTGACCTTGATCCCGAAGTAGTATCCTGGAACAAAGCGCTTCTATACGCCACGATTTCTCGGCCGTTTAATTCCGACGGATGCTGATTGACGATTCTGCATGTTAGACCAGCCATAACAAGGCGTTCTCAAAAATTTTACTAATTTGAAAATAACATCGCATAAATTGATTGCAATTTTGTTTAAAATTCCCTGTCTTTTCCCCCCTCAGACATCAAATGGGTCGTGTTTGTCAATGAGGTAATCACATACTTCGCAGAACAACTAACATGCTTGGAACAGCTGTCTCACGCATTGCAGGGTTATATTACCTCTTTTTGAGCAGCACCCGGTAACTGCATGACTCAGCATACCGAGGGCAATCTAGACTTGCAACAGTTACAGGGCAGCAGTGGGTGTAGGCGCGATTTCTCCGGAATTTTCATGTTTAATTAGGACAAGGAAGTAAGACTGCTGTTTTTCAGCACCGACATTTGTACGGCTAGCTCTGCTGTCTGGAACCAATTAGCTTACTTTTTATTCTGTAGAACATATTCGCCAAATAAACTTTTATTGAAAAATCGAAGACGAAGAATGAGCTGGAGGGCGCAGGGGCTCACGCACTGGGGACACATTTTGGAGGGCTGTAATTCAGCTCCACATCCGGCCATGCAGATTTAGTTTTTCTGCGATTTCCCCTAAAACCGCTTAAGGCAAATGCCAGCGTGGTTCATTTGTAAACCGGGTCGATTCCCTTTTCCATCCAACCCCAGAATCAGAGGTTGTGCTTCGTCCCCGATGATGCTATCGTCGACGGGACATTAAACCCTGTTCCTCCAATTTTACGAGGACCAAGAGAGAAACCGTAAAGTCTTACGTGCTACGGAAGTACTTTTAGCTTCTTTTTCGCATTAGTGATGATTACACTGAATAGCTGGCTACATAACGGTTGAAACTTGCTGTCGGATTAAAACTGTGTGCCGGACCGAAACTCGAACTCAGGACTTTTGCCTTTCACCGGCAAGTGCTCTACCGAAAGACAAAGGTCCCGAGTTCGAGACTCAGTCCGGCACACAGTTTTAATCCGCCGGGAAGTTTCGTATCACCGAGCGAGGTGGTGCAGTGGTTAGCACACTGGTCTCGCATTCAGGAGGACGACGGTTCAATCCCGCGTCCGGCTATCCTGATTTAGATTTTCCGTGATTTCCCTAAATCGCTCCAGGCAAACGCCGGGATGGTTCCTTTAAAAGGGCATGGCCGACTTCCTTTCCCGTCCCCCTAATCCGAAGAGACCGGTGACCTCGCTGTTTGGTCTCTTCCCCCAAACAACACAACCCAACCTCAACCCAGTTTCCTATCAGCGCAGACACTGCTGCAGTGTGAAAATTTCATTCTGGAAACGTAATGGTTAATTCCACGTAGGGTGTCAAAAGGACGAAAGACTGAATTAATTTGTTTCATACTGCCACTTCGGATTCTGTTTTGAACAGTCTTCGTATCATCATGTAAATATTTATGGGAATTAAGAGGTGGTTTTATTTTATTACCTCTTATGCGTTACGTAAATGTGAAGTAACAAATTAACAACTAAGAATACATTTTCGAAACGAAGTTCGAACGAGGCTGAATGATTGTTCTTCACCAAACTCGTTTGTTATATCCGACATTTCAGCTAGCACAGACGATGTTGCAGAATGAGATGAGAGACTAATGCCTACTTTTGCCATTTCCAAGTAATAACTAGACTGCATTGGTCCCGACAGTGAGAGTCAGTGAAATTTAAACTGCGTTAGATGCCATATTAACGTTGTGTCCGTGTTGGAACTTTACGGAGTATCAGTACTCAGATAGCAGTGAGCAGTACTTCAGAAGCTTCTGTGTGGGAGAGGAAGACAGAAAACTGGAATCACAATGTGAGCACAGCGCAAAATGACTATCTTGCCCGCACGGGCATACCTCACTCTACAGTTTCTACAGTGCTGGTGCGACCCTGTAATACCTAACAGGTACAGACCTTAACAGTGCACATTCAGGGGATGATTCCAATTTTATGCATGATCAGGTGCTGAAAACTGTTCGTTACGCATACAGCACTATCCGCGGCTGACAAGACTGCGTGCGGCAGGAATGTGACCGCGAGTCGGTTGACATGGTCTGACCACGATAGTAGGCGCTGTTGTAAAAACATTTTCATGAATGCTACTACCTGAAAATTACGACTGACTAACAGCTTTGACCGACGAAAATATATTAGGTTGTGCTAAGTCTTTAGCGCGCCGATACTTCCGAAAAGATGTCGGTCAAATCCTCCAGTTGCATGTATAGGTACCAGTAATTGCAGCATCAACAGTTTATTAATACTGGTACTGTGTAGGCAACCACATAAATGTATTTTTTCGCTACAATAAATGTCTCGTTTTAGTCAGTTCAAAATAGCCAATGGTAGGATTTTCTCGTCCATTTATAGCTCTGGTGCTGTAAATAAAAAGTGAATGACACACAACAAGGCTGACGATAAAGTCTACTAGTAAAGCAATGTTTTTCAGGAGACCAATAACACAGATAGGCCTATGGACAGTCGCGGGGCGGAGAAGAGAGCGATAGGAGGGACTTGCTCCCCCGCTCCCCGTATTACCCCCTGCAGTCATTCTTATCAGTTGGCTACCGTACCCGCTGTCTGGACTCCAGCCAGACTGTAGTAGTGCTACCGTCGCACTGCTATTTATGGGCGAGTATGACTTCCGGTGAGCACTATGCCCATTGATACATCTTCGCAGAAAATCTGTTTTTCAAACCCCCCACTGTTATTCCTTGAAACACGCGTTCATTCTGTGTGTTTCAACTCTGATGAATGAGATGGTCGCCGAGATCTTAATAAACTGAAGGGCGAATCCCAAGCCTTTCTTAAACTGAAGCCCTCCCCATTTATTAGGTTTTCTGACATGCATGTTTCGAATATTTAATTGCGTTGTCCTAGAATCTCTGAATTTGTACCACGATTCTGTCTCCTCGCAATTCATTTCACGATTATACTATAAGCAATGCTCAGTGACAGAGTTTTCTTCATTGTCTTAGAACAGTTGAGGAGATGTGCAGAAAGATGAGTGCCACACGGGGCTAACATTCTGCCTCACGTAGGACATGCCCCACTCGCGTCGAATGCGGTACACGCCAATCTTTCGGAGACCAACACAGTCTCTCAAATTGTAAAAAGAGAGTAAAACACATACAGTGCCACGTTATTACATAATTAGTCTGCGGTTTACACTTAGGTATTTGGTACAGCGTGTATAACACCAGTTTCAGACCACTTCTCAGCCGTTACACTCCAGTAGGATGTGAGAAAAGGGAATACACAAATAATTCCGGGCGATCTGTTGTTTCTCTTATCACGATCCTAATTTCTCCCTATGTAGATGGGGGCCACCCAAATATTTTGGCATTAGGAAGACAAAGTTCGTGATTGAAATTTCTTGAAAACTCTAGTGGCAATGAAAGCTGCCTTTTTTGTGAATGCCACCGCAAGTTGTTTATCGCCGACCGCTGTGGCCGAGCGGTTCTAGGTGCTTCAGTCCGGAACCGCGCTGCTGCTACGGTCGCAGACTCGAATCATGCCTCGGGCATGGATGTGTGTGATGTTCTTAGGTTAGTTAGGTTTAAGTACTTCTAAGTCTAGGGGAGTGATGACCTCAGATGTTAAGTCCCATAGTGCTTAGAGCCATTTGAACAATTCTTTTTGTTTATCACATTCTTGACACTTTCTCCTATTTCGTGATAACGTAAAACGAGCTGCACTTCTCTGTATATTTCGATATCCTCCGTCAATCCCATCTGCTGCAGCAATACTCCAGAAGACGACGGACGAGCGTAGCATAGGCCGTCCGTTTCGGAGTTTTGTTGCACCTTCTAAGTATTCTGTAAATAAAAAACAGTCTTTGGCTCGCCTATGCGATTGTTCCAGTTTTAATTGCTCGTAACTCTAATCCCTAAGTGTTCAGTTGAATTGACACTTTTAAGTTTGTCGGATTTACCGTGTAACCTAATTTGAAGGGGATTTTTAGTATTTATAAGGACCACCCCACTTTTATAGTTCGTGGTCAATGCCCACTTCGCACCTCGCAGATATCTTTTCTAAACAATTTTTTAATTCGTTGTGTTGTTCTGATGACTTTACTTGGCGGTCAACGACAGCATCATCTGTAAACAACACATAGAGCTACTCAGATCGTCTCCCAAATCGCATATACAGGGTGATCAGGAACAGTCTGTAAAGCTCTTAAGCGTGTTGTAGGGGACGTTGTGATCAGAAATAATTTTTAAGAAAAAAATTCGATTCTTTGCCCTTTTTCCGAGTTATTTAGCATTGAAGTTAGCCAATCAGATTGCCCGAGCGCAATTTCAAGCTCTTTCACGCTTTAAGATGTGGTCTCTCTCCGTCCGAACAGGCCTTGGAAGGCCCAACGGTACCGACCGGCCGCCGTGTCATCCTCAGCCCACAGGCGTCACTGGATGCGGATATGAAGAGGCATATGGCCATCACACCGCTCTCCCGGCCGTATGTCAGTTTACGAGACCGGAGCCGCTACTTCTCAGTCAAGCAGCTCCTGAGGTTGCATCACAAGGGCTGAGTGCACCCCGCTTGCCAAAGCGCTGGGCAGACAGGATGGCCACCCATCCAAATGCTAGCCCAACCCGACAGCGCTTAACTTCGGTGATCTGACGGCAACCGGTGTTACCACTGCGCCAAGGCTGCTGTCCGTTAAAATGCGGTAATGCACAGGAATCTGTGGGTCCCTGAGTTACTACATGTTCAGATGCTCCTTACCAGTTAAAAATGTGCCGTTTTCCAAAGTGTCAATTTTAAACTAGATATACGTTAACTACGCATGTTCGGTTTGAAGAAATTTAACTAAAGAACACGTTTGACAACACTGCCTCTGGAAGGCAGCTTAAATTTCTTAAATTTGTTTAATTTCAGTGTTAAATAACTCAAACGGCGCAACGCACGAAGCTTGTTTCTGAATAGTTGCTTCTCAACACAACCTCCCCTACAACACCCTCAAGCTTTTCGGACTGTTTCGGACTACCCTGTATAAATTTAGAACTCCATAGAAATATACCGATATTTCTGAAGGTTGAGCCAGCATGAGGCAGATAAGTGCTCCTTGGTTTTTTCTTTCTCGGTCTTATCCTCTTCGTTGGTCGTCGTTTACTTAGACTGCAACGCCCGTTGAGTTTACCGATCTGAGAACCTATTCCTTCGGAACACTATTCGTGTTTTAATCCTATAGTCTGTACAAGACTATACGAAAGCGTCAGAGCTTTATGGCGCTGAGTCTTTAACATGAAATCGTTTGTGACGGGATGCTGTCTGTGATGTAAACAGCAGTCTGACACCAAAAATACGTCACTGTTCGTGAAATATTCACTATCGCTCGACGTCTCCAGCACCACTTACACTATATTTTGGGACGAATGCAGCTACACGAGTTAAAATTGTAATGTACGAGGTGAGTTCCGTCAATGAAGTCTGAAGCATTTTGTCCCTGTCCATCTGTCATCCACTCACCCATCCACACAGTACATAATATAGCGTGTCCAGCCAAGGAGACCGTGATTATTGTGAAAGCTGTTACAATTTTATACAGAAGCTGTGCAGAAGTTTCGAAATAGTTCGAAAAGTTAATAGACGGCGCTGTACGCTGTGCACTTCTTACAGTATCAGCGTGAATAATTAAAATTGTCTTCTGCAAGCAAATCTTTGCTATCACATCGCAGTCTTTTCGACAAGTCCATCACTCGCAGAACAGAGGTGGAGGAAACGAACAATGAAATTTTCCATTACACCCTGTTGTGTCTCAATGGAAATTTAAGTTCGTCCAGCATGGTGGGATGGTTCCGGTAGAGAGTGTCTTTTGATGTGCCCCCACAAAAAAATGAGCACAAGAAATCAAATCAAGTGAATACGCAGCCCGATGCATCCCTGCGCCAGTGAATTTGCAATAATCCGACGCAGTGACTCTATTGTCGAAGTAGGCCTATTCATCAAGAACACAACACACCTGTTCTCTGCGACGTGGTCTGGGCCCATCCGTCATGAATCACTCCGTGGCTGGTCGATCTTCTGACGTTAGCTGTTTTGAGACAAAATGTTCCAAAATTACAACGCAACGTTCACCAGCAATCGCTTCTCCCTTGAAAAAGGGGCTAAAATGCGTCCGCTGCATCAAGAAACCCAAAGAGTAACTGTCGGAGAATACAGTGGTTTCGCTTCACACAAATGCGTGTTTTCTGGAACTCCAAAATCATCAGTTTTGTTTCCTCACGACTATTCAGGTGGGAGAGTGTTACATCTATGAATCAGATACAGCCAATATCAAATCCATCACTATTAACCATTGCGATAATCTGGGTCGCAATGTCAGCCCTCTGTCGTACAGCTCGTATACGTGTGGTCTGGTGGCTTTGGATTGAAACAAGTGTAGCCTGTTTCTCACCATTTTCTGCGTCCTGGAGCGCTTCAAATCAGCCTCTGCTGCTGTTCCGACAGATTTCCTTGGCTTTTGCTCAATAATTCCAGAAACTGTGTAGACATTTTCAGGAGTAGCTACGGTTTGCCTGGGGCCAACATTCCACGCTAGATCACCAACCACGCTGCCTGTCCGTTGGAATTTACCATACAGCTTGCTAATGTTTTTCGCGTCCTGGCCTTTTGGAACATTAAATAGAATTTGAAAATTGGCCTTGTTGCTGTAGGACTGTGTTCTAATCTGTGGGATTCCAGTACCCTAGGGACACCTTATTCAATGATACGTTAACCTTATCTCACGTTTCAACGGTGAAATTGCCGTGTTTCAGCAGCGACGCACTGTCTGTAGGCGCTACGTATTGTGATTCTAGCACGATCTGTTAGCAACTTTTCGAACTATTTCGCAACTTTTGTATAAAATTCTTAAAGCGTTCACAATCAACGTACCGTTTGACGCACTCGTCTATCAATATTAGTTTCCGAGATACTTAATTTTGAAATCAGGGACTCCCTCGCTGGACACCCTGTACGTAAAACTCATTATCCACACGTTCTGGCACTCGACAAAAAAATTGTAACATGAATACTGGAACAACATATTAAAAAATACTGTAACCATATGAATACATTATCCACACGTTCTGGCACTCGACAAAAAAAATTGTAACATGAATACTGGAACAACATATTAAAAAATACTGTAACCATATGAATATTTCTACAACCAGTTTTCAAGTATTAATGTCAGTAGTTATTGTTTCATCGCAAAATGGCTTATTGATATAATGCAGAAAAGCTCCAATGAAAAAAAATAGTAACCGCGTTTATATAAATGAAGGCGCAGTGTTGACATCAGTGTGAAACCAAATTTCAAACATAGCATTTTCAATATAATCACAACAAAAGGACTGCTGACTGCACAAGGAAGGACGGTAACAATTAACCACAAACAATGAGGAAAAATCAACTGTCTCCGTCGTGATTTTACAGTTCAACCGAAAGATATTCCGCTGCAAAACTTGTCTAATAAAGCAGCTCAGTTCCTGATGCGCTCCTCAAATAGAAATTCCAGTTACTGGGAAAGCCTGTGTTAGTGCAAAGGACGTACCACGCAAGTAAAAACGTGGCTCATTTCTTCTAATAGAATTGAGCGTAGCGGACGTGCCCGCTCATTACGTGGAAAATGGAAAATACCAACAGGCTATGGGTGTGAAGGACAACCGTCACAAAGCCGAGGACTGCGTCATGAAGGTTAAGCAGAGAATTAAAACTATGTACGACTGCAGCTTAGATGTCTGTGTGTGAACGCGAATAATAAAAATCTTTCTTGTGAGAAAAGGCGACCCTAACTGCCAGAGTAGCACATTAGCATCAGGAAAGAACATAAATCTTGACCTTTCAGTTCCACA
This sequence comes from Schistocerca piceifrons, assembly GCF_021461385.2. Lineage (NCBI taxonomy): Eukaryota > Metazoa > Arthropoda > Insecta > Orthoptera > Acrididae > Schistocerca > Schistocerca piceifrons. The sequence goes on from NC_060139.1 coordinate 108,093,018, forward strand.
AGTCAACATGACTTCTGTGATTCTGTTCTTTGTGTGACTGCTTCATTTTCCCTTATGTAAAGGAAAATATAAGTATTTCCTTTTACACAGAAGACATTGCTTTGTATGTTGTTTTCGGTTTATTTACTGAATGTTTTGGAAGTTTGTATTCCATATTCTCAAAGAACAAGGTTTAGAGAACAAAACCACTGCAATTATTGGCGAAACACTGAACAGAAAAAAATGTAAGGTAAAGGTCAGGGGAGATATTTCGGAACATTTTGAAATCAATACAGGAGTGAAACAAGATTATGGACTCTCTTCATTACTTTCCAAATGTGTTTTAGGAGACGTAATCCAAGAGTGACGAAACTAAAATTATGCTTAAAACTGACGAAACAATCGAATCAGCAACAACCGATATTAAGATAAACTGCCTAGCTTTCGCAGAGACCTAACGATTCTACGCCAGGACTTTCACTCAGCACGAGATAATATTCAAATAAAAGCAGAAAAAGCAATTCTCAAAATATCATTAAGAAATTACATGTCTGGCAATAATCTGGCTGTCTTACGCCTAACAATATGCACTCCGTCTTCAGGCCACAAGTGGCCCATCGGGACCATCCGACCGCCGTGTCATCCTCAGTTGAGGATGCGGGGCGTGTGGTCAGCACACCGCTCTCATGGTCTTTATGATGGTTTTCTTTGATCGGAGCCGCTAATATTCGGTCGAGTAGCTCCACAATTAGCATCACGAGGCTGAGTGCACCCCGAAAAATGGCAACGACGCATGGCGGCTGGATGGTCACCCATCCAAGTGCCGGCCACGCCCGACAACGCTTAACTTCCGTGATCTCACGGGAACCGGTGTATCCACTGCGGCAAGGCCGTTGCCACGCCTAACAATATAATCCGTCAAAACTGAGAGAGGACCTCACTTCAAATCATTTTAGGAGTAACCATACAGGAGACTTGCCTAGGAAAGATTGATCGTGAATTTCGTCACCACAAAATGGAAACAGTTTTTAGGAATGCAAACAGATATCTGCAACAAGAAAATTCATCTTAAAACACACAAAACAAACACTACGGCACAGCAACGAAATCAGAGTTTCTTTATGGGGCTGGAAACTCGTTCTAAACTTGGAGACATTGAAGAAATTTAAGTCCAAACTAAAGACAATACGAATGTACAAAGAGCAAATACAGAAAGAGAAAAGTACTCCATCGTTTTTTCGGATGTGAAAAAATCCATTCCGGGCAGTGATATTTTGCGGAAATCTGTAGTAAAACTGAAACAGTAAAATGGATCGGTGCAGTAAAGGAAGATAAGGATGATGAAGCGCATTCATAGAGAATGAAAGTAATATAGGCACAAAGAAAAGCTAGAACAGAACTCTGAAAATGACCCTGTTGTACATCGGAGGCTCGAAAACGTGAATAATAATAATAATAATAATAGATCACATCACAAGCGGATGTACAATACTAGTAAATACAGAATACACCAGAAGACATGACAATGTAGCAAAAATAATACATCAACAACTTGCCATACAACATAAACTAATAAAACAACACGTTCCCACATACAAGTATGCACCACAAAATGTACTGGAGAATGATGAATAAAAATTATACTGGAACAGAACCATTATAACAGATAAAACAACACCACATAACAAACCTGACATCATACTCACCAATAAAAAGAAGAAATTAAAACAACTAATCGAAATATCCATACCCAATACAACAAATATACAGAAGAAAACAGGAGAAAAACTTGAAAAATACATCCAACTGGCTGAGGAAGTCAAGGACATGTGGCATCAGGATAAAGTTGACATTATACCAATTATACTATCAACTACAGGAGTTATATCACACAATATCCATCAGTACATCAACGCAATACAGCTACATCCAAACGTATATATACAACTACAGAAATCCGTAATTATTGATACATGTTCAATGGCCCGAAAGTTCCTAAATGCAATGTAACATATACCGTACAATTAAAAGGAAGTCACGCTTGATCAAGGTCCGCGTCACTTTCCATTTTTAACCAGACATAACGTCTGAGAAAGGAAAGAAATGATAATAGTAATAAGAATAATATTAGTAATAGGTGTTATTTGTGTTGGTAATTATCTCTTATCACCTTTACAGGGACACAAGTCCAGGCAGAAATATAGAATGATACTTCATATTTTTTAGCATGTACAGTTCCTTGTCTGACGTAACACAGAGCCTTAATGCCCTAATGTAGTGAGGCTAAATGAAATAAATAAATAAGTAAATAAATCACATGTAGAATGTTATTCAAAGATGGCGACAGGAAACAGGAATTTTGAACGTGCACAAAAGCTGAAGAAAAGGCTGATTTTTGCATCAAATGACGCAAAAAAAAACAAATGTGTGTGAAATCTTATGGGACTTAACTGCTAAGGTCATCAGTCCCTAAGCTTACACACTACTTAACCTAAGTTATCCTAAGGACAAACACACACACCCATGCCCGAGGGAGGACTCGAACCTCCGCCGGGACCAGCCGCACAGTCCATGACTGCAGCGCCTGAGACCGCTCGGCTAATCCCGCGCGGCTCAAATGACGCAAATCAACATTGCGTTCTAATACGTAACTGGTTCTCTTGCGCAGTCTGCAGTTGAAGAATTAAACGAGGATAATTACAATCACACAGCACAGGCGCACAATGTAGGGAAACAGCAACAGAGCCCCAGTATGACACCAGAGGCTGCCGCGGTACTCACCAGCTTGTGCGCGCGCTCCACGTGGAAACAGCGTGCCCTGAGGAAGCGCAGCAGGAACAAGTCGTCCGTGCGGTGCGGTTCCACCTCCCCGCGCTCTGAAACACCGAGCCGCCGGGTCATAAAAACCGCCCGCAGCTGCACTCAAGCTACTCACATCATACCTTATTTACATACAGTTACTGCGTTTTGGTTACAGACGTTTCAAGGAGGTAAGCTTCGCTTCAGTGTCGCTTTTTGATTCTGCTGTTGTGTAATAGATAAAAACGTTACCCGGGTGGAGAAGTCTGGTGCCCGATACTATAGGCGTACATATTGGTTGTCATTAGCCGACCTACAACGAGACTTCTGAAAATACAATGACAAAAATATACTGGGTTGGTGCGTAAGTTCGGAGCGTTTTTGGCAAGGTTTAATAAATACAAAAGATGCACGTAACAGACAATTTAGTCGTCATTAATATATTTTTCTTCACTTTACAGTCTTCCTGAACGTGAAGAGTCACTAAAGTCAAAGCGCCGGCCGGTGTGACCGAGCGGTTGTAGGCGCTTCAGTCTGGAACCGCGCGACCGCTAAGGTCTCAGGTTCGAATCCTGCCTCGGGCATGGATGTATGCGCTGTCCTTAGGTTAGTTAGGTTTAAGTAGTTCTGAATTCTAGGGGACTGATGACCTCAGATGTTAAGTCCCATAGTGCTCAGAGTCATTTGAACCATTTTGAACTAAAGTCAAAGCGATCCTCTTTAAAACGAGGTTTATCCCCATACACGGGGCAAATGTCCCTGGGTTGCTTCCGCTGCCGTCAGCCCCTGTTTTGAACTCAGACAGAAGAACATGTAGGAAACGTTCGAATTTCTACACTTGGCACTTCATTTTCTAGCTTCCACAGTTCCATTCACTATATCCAAATGACAATATGAATGATCAATTCTGAACCAGAAATAAAAAAAGGACAATCGATAAATGAACACTATCTCTCGGAATACCACCTCGCGTCGCGTAAGACGTAACACACCGTTTATTCCGGGGGAGATTGCACGTATCGGCTTGCAGTTTTCGGCGAATCGTAGCAGACTATGGGGCACATACGTTGGTACATGATGCACCATAATCACAACGTTTATATTGTCCTAGGTAATGAGTCAAGTACATGTTTTTTAAATGGGACGCTATACTTTTTTTACCATCATTCGAACGCTCTGGAAAAGACGCGTATAGTGATGTAACGCACGTTGCTATTGTGTTTCAAACTTTTCCTAAAAGAGGGCGGATGAAGATTTACCGACGTAGCGTAGGCCGTGCATGCTGCACAGAGCACGGCAACTCAGCCCATGGGTCGCGCGAGGCGTGTTTACAGTCTGCAGCCGCTTTCGACCGCCTCGACCTCCAATCGTACAATATTTCCCAGCGTCTTTTAAGCGAAGTTCGAATTACAATAGCAACATGCGTTACATCATTATACGCGTCTTTTCCAGAACGTTCGAATGATGGTAAAAGAAGTATAGCGTCCCATTTAAAAAACATGTACTTGCCTCATTATCTCGGTCAATATAAACGTTGTGATTATTGTGCATGTACCGAAGTATGTGCCACATAGTCGGCTATGATTCGCCGAACACCGCTTGTCGATACGTGCAGTCGCCCCCGGAATAATGGGGGTGTTACTTCTTAAGCGACTCATCCTGTATATAAAATTAAAAAAAGGAATGCTACGAACTTACGGAGCAATCTAATATTATGCTCAGGTCGCTAGGAGCCTGAACACTCCAACATACATGTGCCCGCTACATTTACTGTTACCAGTCACATATTACAAATACTTCTAACACAACTTTAGGTAAGTAGGCCCTACTGCAAGTATGAGCGTGTTTAGTACGATAGTCGTAACAAAATATATATCACACAGTAAGATAGTGCAAAACAATCTCACAACTCTCAATGGCATGTAAATGGATGTTCGAACATCTGTAGCAGTTACCAAGACGGCATACCATTCCACCTGTAAGTCACCTGCATTCCGCCGCCCTCCACTAGAAATGGAGGCCGCCAAACCTACGTGACAAGTGAGCTGTACAATGTCTACGTGTTAGAGTAGATGGGACATTCTGCTAAACAAACACTTCTTGAGAAGCGCCAGCCAATCACGCGTTTGACACGCTCCATCCTGTCCGTGGTACTACTTCTGTCGCTCAGCCAGCTATTTCGCTTATATACTTTAGTTACCGGTGTATGATTAATGGCTCTAAAATGGTTCAAATGGCTCTGAGCACTATGGGACTCAACTGCTGAGGTCATTAGTCCCCTAGAACTTAGAACTAGTTAAACCTAACTAACCTAAGGACATCACAAACATCCATGCCCGAGGCAGGATGCGAACCTGCGGCCGTAGCGGTCTTGCGGTTCCAGACTGCAGCGCCTTTAACCGCACGGCCACTTCGGCTGGCTTATGATTAATGTCTTTTCCGTTTTCTCAGACAGTATTTGGCACTCAGACTCGATTAGCCACCCCCAGGAGCACCTGTAGCTGTCCTCGCTGCTGAGTGATGCACATTCGCGCTGATGTTCTGGTCTCCTGATGGCAACTTCCGACGCACCGGCACTGTGCGTGTGGTTTTTGTCCTGTAAGCGGTGACGCTCTCTCGCATCGGCCACCATACGCAACGCACATAGAAACCAACGAAACGACTACCAAGTTCGTTGTAGATTCAGTTTATGTTCAATAGCTGCGTGGGAGGCTTGCATCATTTAAAATGTTAAATGTTAAAACCGTCACCCCAATGGAGGTGTTAGATTTCACAAAAAATTTACATGTGTTGAAGTGTCAGATTTGGCGTAGTAGAACACCATCAAGTTACTAAAAAACAACCGAATACATTTTCTTTGACAATACTGTGAAACGGGTGGTTTCTTTGTGTCAATGGTATCTACAGTCGAAAATTTCTCCTAGTGATATCTGATCGCTGTAGCTTCCTGTTGAAGTTATTTACAGGTGTAAAACTACACACATCAAAAAAAGTTTTGCATCACTTCGGTTCCGAGAGTTCCGGAACCTGTACAGAAAATTGGAACAGGGATCAACATAAACATCATTTCCGCCCTCTTTATTACTTATGAGAACCACATACTGTATGTTGTTCCACCATACAGCGAGACCTGCAGAGTATCACGTTCTCTTGAATTGAGGCATGCCTGTATTCGTCGTGGCATACTATCCACAAGTTCATCACGGCACTGTTGGTCCAGATTGTCCCACTCTTCAACGACGATTCGGCGTAGGTCCCTCAGAGTGATTGGTGGGGTGGGTCACGTCGTCCATAAACAGCCCTTTTCAATCTATTCCAGGCATGTTCGATAGGGTTCATGTCTGGAGAATATGCTGACCACTCTAGTCAAGCAATGTCGTTATCCCGAAGGAATTCATTCACAAGATGTGCACGATGGGGGCATGACCTGTCGTCCATGAAGACGAATGCATCCCCAATATGCTGCCAACATCGTTGCACTATCGGTCGGAGAATGGTATTCACGTATCGTACAGCTGTTACGGCGCCTTCCATGACCACCAGCGGCGTACGTCGGCCTCCACATGATGCCATCCCAAAACAGCAGGGAACCTGCACCTTGCTGCACTCGCTGGACAGTGTGTCTAAAGCGTTCAGCCTGACCGGGTTGCCTCCAAACACGTCTCCGAGGATTGCCTGATTGAAGGCATACGCGACACTCATCGATGAAGAGAATGTGATGCCAATCCTGAGCGGTCCATTCGGCATGTTGTTGGACCCATCTGTCCCGCACTGCATGGTGTCCTGGTTGCAAAGATGGACCTCGCCATGGACGTTGGGAGTGAAGTAGCGCATCATGCAGCCTATTGCGCACAGTGTGAGTCGTAACACAATGTCCTGTGTCTGCGCGAAAAGCATTATTCAACGTGGTGGCGTTGCTGTCAGGGTTCCTCCGAGCCATAATCGATAGTTAGCGGTCATCCATTACAGTAGTAGCCCTTGGGCGGCCTGAGCGGGGCGTCATCGATAGTTCCTGTCTCTATGTATCTCCTCCATGTCCGGACAACATCGCTTTGGTTCACTCCGAGACCCCTGGACACTTCCCTTGTTGAGAGCCCTTCCTTGCACAAAGTAACAATGCGCACGCGATCGAACCGCCGTATTGATCGGCTAGGCCTGGTTGAACTACAGACAACACGAGCCGTGTACCTCCTTCCTGATTGAATCAGTTGTCTGACCCCCTCCGTCTCATAGGCGCTGCTCTTGCATGATTGTTTACATCTTCGGGCGGGTTTAGTGACATCTCTGAACTGTCAAAGGGGGCTGTGTCTGTGATACTAAGTCCACAGTCAACGTCTATATTCAGGAGTTCTGGGAAACGGGGTGTTGCAAACTTCTGATGTGTGTAGATGTAAGTGCTGAAAAACATTGCTGCTGCGGTGGAGAAAGACATATGTACTGATGGAGAACAAAAAGTCGTTCGAGTAGAATAAACAGAAAATGGAGATTACTGCGTATTTTTCATGCACTCGATGCTGTTGTTATTTTACACTTTCGTATTCTGGCAGCCGCGTTAGACACGCCCGTGAAAGACGTCATAGTTACATGTGGTATGTATGTAATGGTCAATGGGCATTCTCATGGGTTGCGGGAGTGTGGGGAGGGAAGCTCTGAGGGCTCCAAAACTTGCAAAGGACTTCATCCAGAAGTAGCCGCCCCCAGTGTATACAACGGAAGAGACTAGATCAGAACCTCACTGAGTTACGCCTGGGTAGTCGATTCTAGCAGCCGTACGTTTCAATTTTAGTTTATTTCTGGGATATTTCTGCGGAAAATTTGAGTGTCAACATTAACAAGCGTTGTTACTCCATTCGTCTTTTTAAGCGGTTACAAAAATGGTTCAAATGGCTCTGAGCACTATGGGACTCAACTGCTGAGGTCATTAGTCCCCTAGAACTTAGAACTAGTTAAACCTAAGGACAACACAAACATCCATGCCCGAGGCAGGATTCGAACCTGCGACCGTAGCGGTCTTGCGGTTCCAGACTGCAGCGCCTTTAACCGCACGGCCACTTCGGCCGGCTTAAGCGGTTACGTATGTCACAAAAATTAAGAAGTTATGAAATATACTTGCTTTACTACAAAGTTGGGACTATGAAACGAACAATGACAAATGAGAAAAATCGGCGAAGAATAACATATGGCAAGCATTGACGAGGGAAGACATGACAGCATGATAGTACATGTGCTAAGACATTTACGGATTACGTCCTTGGTGCTAAAGGGAGCCTTAGAGGGTAATAATTGGGGGGAAAGAGAGAGACTTTAAATGAGGACGTAGGATGCACGTGCTTCCCTGAGACGAAGAGGATGACACAAGAGAGGCGTTTCTGACGGCATCATCAAATCAACCAGAAAACTAGTGACTAAAAAAAGAAGACCATATTACATTCCTGTTACTCCCGAAATTACCTTCACATCTATGGATTTCCCTCCGCTAAGAACAGCAGGTTGAGTTCTATGTGCTACGAAGTCTTGAGTTCAGTCATAATTCGGGCCCAGTACTCTGAAAATCTGTATTTTTTCGCGATACGACAGTACGGAGATGATCGAATGCCTTCCGGAAGTCAGACAATACGGCATCAACCTGCGCGCAGTTGTCTATGGCGTATTGTATCTAACGAATGAAAAAAGCGAGTTGACTTCAAGATTTCTGTTTCGGGAACACGTGTTCATATTTACAGAGGAGATTTTTTCTTATGAAGATGCAAAAAGATTTCTATCACAGAAACAATGTAAGACATAAAAAAGATAAAATGTGAAATCAGTAGCAACTGTAAGTCATTAAGTCTTTGCAGAGTTTGAGTTCCTGTACCTAGAGCGGTACACAACTATTCCATAGTAAGGGTCTACGACGAGGTGAGGAAACCTGAGAATATCAAGACTAATTCAATAAAAAACCGGAATTTAAGAGAATCTATTACGAGAATGGAACGGAATACTTATTTACAATGCAATCCTTTTCAAGTTCTATGCACTGATGCCAGCGCTGGACAAGCTTCTCAATTCTACGTGCAAAGAATTTTTGGGGGCTTGTGCGTAACTTCTTCCTGGTCTTCCTCATCATCCGTGAATCTTCATCCACTAAGAGGTTTTTTCAGCGAGTTAAAAATGTGATAAGCTGAAGGCGGCAGATACGGGGAATATGTGGGTGTGGGAAGCAGACGAGCTCCAGATCTCTGAAGGTATATAATGTGACTCAGGCAGTGTGTGCTCTAGCGTTGTCACGCACTAACAAGTCGCCGCTGGACACCAGTTCACGACGTGTCCTCAAAATTGCTGGCTTCTGTTACGTACTCCTCAGTACACAGTGGTAACGGGAGGTGGGCTACGGAATGGTGCAGCAGCTGCAGTCGTAGATAAGTTGGACGGGGCAGAAACGATTAGCGATCACGTAAATTCAGCAAACAGAAAGTTTTACTTCACATGTAGCCTTCTCCAAGCTTTGCGGAGAAACTTTAAAAAAGAACAAATAGCAGTGAAGTGCAGCTATTACAAGACGCAACAAAGGCGCACAGTGGAGAGTGAAGCTCCTGCTGCTAATGCATAAGCGAACTGTCGAAGGTTAACAGGTTGAGGACTATCAAAGACTGCGATTGAACCGACCTTGTAGCTGCCGCCCGCTCTCCTATATCTCGGCGGCAGAGGGCGCTCGTATTCGAAGCCGCTGAAGACGTGGCTCAGTGGGCGCGCATTATTGGATCCGCCAGGTCCTCGCGTCGCGTGACCCCTAGTGGCATCTGACGGAAACGTGCGTTTCTGTTGACAACGGCGAGACGCCGGTGGGGGTGGTATCACTCTTCTTCTTCTTCGTGGATGGATCACTTATGACCAAGCGTAACCAACATTTGTGGGCATTCCTTTCCGCCCAATATTTCTTCATACGCAACGAATGGGCTAGTTTTAGTTGCGCAGACCACGTATGTCGCTTCGTTTTTCTCTCTTCTTCCTCAAAACCCTGTGTGTTTGTGATTTTTCTGATTTCTTTTCAGTCATGTAGATTTGGATACCCTAATTCTCTCGGGTCTTTTTCAGTCTGTTTGTACCAGTTGCGGTCTTGTAGTTTTGTTCTTTAAAAATGCATAGATTTTGTGCGTTAACCTGTTTCAGTCCATTCTTTCTAAATTCCCCATGAATTGGATTCTTATCATGCGCTTTGTGTCTTATTTTGGAGATATTTATATATATTTCGCATTGGGTTTTGAATAATGTACGCCACCTTTAGTTCTTGGTCCTAGGATTTTCCTCATTATTTTACGTTCTTTCACTTCTAATTCCTCTTTTAGTGTTCTTTGTTGAAGATTTAGTGTCTCAGACGCGTAGAGAGCTTCGGGTTTAATTACTGTTGCGTAGTGTCGTATTTTGCAGTTCCACGTGAGACTCATTTTGTTGTAAACTTTTTTGTTAACTGAGACGCCGTCTCCATTTCCTGGACTCTTGATCTGACAGATTTCTTTTCATTACAATTTTATGCAATCCATTCACCTAAATATTTAAATTCTTTTACTCGAGAGATGTAGTTATTACCAATTTTGAGATCAGAAGGTGCATCTTTGATGTCAGTCATAAATTTTGTTTTTTCAAATGAAATTTTTAATCCTATTTTTGCTGCCTGTTCTTATAATAGTTCTAGCTGTTTCTGTGCAGCGGAAATGTCTTGGGCGATCAATGCCATGTCGTCAGCAAATGCTAAACAGTCTAATTCTGTGCCCTTACGTTTTGGTCCCAGTCTGTGTGCTGGCGCACCTGCTTTTCTCCATTCTCGAACAATTTTTTCAAGAGCACAATTGAAGAGCACTGGGAACAGTCCATCCCCTTGTCCTACTCCTGTGTCTATTTCAAATTCTGTGCTCAATTCTCCCATGGGTTTTACTTTGCATTTCGTCTCCGTGAGTGTTTCTTTTATGATGTTTGTTGTCTTTTGATCTAGTCGAAATTCTGCTGACACTTCAAAAAAGGATTCTCGGTCTATACTGTCATATGCTTTTTTTAAAGTCGACAAACGCTATGACGTAACTTTTGTTTGAAGTACTATGCAAATATTTCATCGAGTTTTTCAAGTTAAGGATTTGTTCTACGCATGATCGACCTTTTCTGAATCCACCTTGGTATTCGCCTAGTTCTGAATCCAGCCGAGGTTCTGCTCGGTTTAGTAGGACTTTAGACAGAATTTTGTATGTTATTGACAATAGATTCCACGATAGTTGTTGGGGTCTGATTTACTTCCGTTTTTGTACAGAGGATATATGATTGCTGTCTTCCAATCTGTGGGGGTTTGTTCAGTTTTCCAGATTTCATCTATAATTTGAGTTTTGCAATAAGATTTTCTCCTGCATTTTTCCATAATTTTGCGATGATTTGGTCTTCTCCTGATGCTCTGTTATTTTTTAGTGACTGAATTATCTCTTTAATCTCCTGTAAACTTGGTGGCTTTGAGTCTGGGTTTCGTTGTGTATGACGGAACTCAAATTTTTCTGCAGGCTTTCCACAATTCAGTACTTTAGAGAAGTATTTTGAAAGAATTTCACAGTTTTCGGTGTTGGTATGCGCAATTTCCCTATGTTCATTTTTCAGTTGGAGTGATGGAGTAGAGTAATTTGTTAATTTTTGTTTTAATACTCTGTAGAAATTTCGGGATTTGTTTTTCTTGAAATCATCGTCTATGTCTTGCATTTTTTTGGCTTCGTGTTGTTTACGGACTGACATCACAGTTTCAAATTTCACGCGTAAGGGTTTCATACATAGCACTGTTCCCTTTTTGGCCCTTCAGCATGTAATGCTCAACAATTTCTCCCTTGTGGTCCCAAAACAAAGTCAGCAATATCAAAGCATTATTCAACTTCCAGTTCAAAATTTCTTGGATTTTAGAGAGGAAGAATGTCGCCACTCCACTGAAGCCCACTTTCATTCAGATTCGTAAAAATGCAGCCAATTTTCATCTCCTGTTAAACGATGAACAAATGCCTCCGCCTCAGCATCGTAGTGTCGCAGGCGATCCCTACACATAATGATGCGCCATTCTTTCATTTATCACGTCAGATGTTTTGGAACCACTTAACACACACTTTCCTGAACATCAGTACGTAATGAACAATATGGTGGGCTCATCACGCAAATGTTCAGCGTTGCTTCAGTATCACTCAACCATAATACGCCCGTTTTCCTGTATAAATTCATCAACTCATCTGTTCTCCGTGACTGCGTACTGAATGTAGCGAATCTTTAACACTCATTACACTCCTTTTGAGCTTATCTGCCCACTCATACACTTGTGTGATTCACAAAACTTTTACCATACTGCACGGTCATCCGACGGACAATTTCTATTGGTTTTAACCCTGCAGCCAACAAAAATCTAATGATACTCCGCTGCTCCAAGTTGGTGCATACCTGCAGGATTCCCGCTATCTTTTTTCACTGAGTCCTAGCACCCCGTTCGTGAGGCAGGCATGCCAGGCGCATCTCGTAATAGTTCTAGTACACCACCAAAAATAGCAAAGGAGCACCAACTTTGTCGAATTTTCGTGTTTTTTTATACAACTTTTCCGGTTATTTATTGAATGGACCGTGCACCTGCGAACATATGTACTGAAAGTTTTAGTATGACTAATTATAAACATGTAGCTACGCTACATTTTATATCCTAAAAAGTATAAAATGTAGACAGGCTATGGCAAGGAAAGAAGAGAAATTTGTTAACATAGAATATGGATTTAAGTGTCAGAAAGTCTTTTTCTGAAAGTATTTGTATGGCGCGTAGCCATGTATGGAAGTGAAACATGGGCGAAAAATAGTTTAGACAAGAAGTGAATTGAAGCTTTTGAAATGCGGTGCTACAGAAGAATGCTGAAGATTATATGGGTATGAGGAGGTACTGAATAGAACTGAGGAGAAGAAGAATCTGTGGCACAACTTGACTAGAAGAAGTGATCGGTTGGTAGGACACATTCTGAGGCATCAAGGGATCACGAAGTAGCTATTGGAGGGAAGCGTGGGGGGCAAAAATCGTAGAGGGAGACCAAGAGACGAATAGAATAAGCAGATTTCAGAAGGATGTAGGTTGCAGTAGTTACTCGGAGATGAAGAACCTTGTTCAGTAGCATGGAGAGCTGCATCAAACCTGTCTCTTGACTGAAGGCAACAATAACAACAACAACAACACCAATAGCTTGGCTAACAATGTTGTGTGTGTGACCGTTGGCACACTGAAGTATGACACTTGTGTAGATGATGGCTTGGTGCTGCAAGAGAGGGGAAAAGAGAGAGAGAGAGATTGCACGCGCCAGGTGAAGCGAGACGACCGGGCAGGTGGCTATAGTGACCGAACCACTTTTTAGCCAGGTGCCGGTTGGTCTCTAGCCTGATGCAAGCGACTAAGCCCATGTATATACTGGCACTTTCACGGCTAGTGTCTCGGCTCTTAAAGAGCTACTTCAGTAGTTTTGCACCCACATATGAGCTGCTCTTACTGTGGTGTGTTCAGCTCTATTATTCAGACTTTTACTATGCCTGTACTATTCTTTGAACACAAGGCTGCACCACTCCGCAGCAACAACGCAGTTAAACTTTTCGCTTCTAATGTCTTTGATGTCTTCACTTCTATCTCGGATGTGAGATGCTCAGATTGCGTATCCATCATCTCAAAATTTACTTAACTGCAAGGGACGTTGTCAAATAATTTGGATACACTGGGAAATAATCTAGCCAGACCTAAGAAGCTTTGACAGTGTGCAGTGTTAATACTTCTAAAAGAAAAGAAAAATCAAGCAGAATAGCGGTTTCAAAGTAGTCCTTATAGAATTTACGTTGGTGAAAGTAACTGCCGATCTTGCGAATGGAGAGTATCTACAGTAGTAACCGTGACAGGACGAAGTCTCCCATTACAAGATAGATTGGTCGCTTTTAAAACGGTTTAGACGGTGTGTAATTGGTACCTTGTCAAAGGCCAAACCACGACTGAAGTTGCCCAGTGGGAAGAGACCTGCATACTATGAAAAAAAAAAAAAACTTCACTCACAGCGGCATAAAGAGTATCATTAATGAGCGAACAACACAAACTGGATAACAGCTGAATGGAGGCGTGTTGTGTTGCCCGACAACTCGCGATTTGGCCTCTTTTCAAGCGATGGAAGCCGTCGAGTGCACAGACGACCCAACTACACGTTTAACGAACAGTGTGTGGAGAATATAATTCAGGTCGGAGGTGATTCTGTGATGTTTCGGGGGTGTTTCTGGTAGTACGATTTGGGCCTACTCATAGTGGTTACTGTGGAAAGAGCATGATTATTTCAAAATTTCTTGATGACCAATTGCTGCACCTTTTTCAGCTTCTTCACAGAGAGTATGATGCGACCACCGCCAACTTATGAGATGTCAAAAACCATCTTCACAGGACAGCACACGTTCTTTCTTGGTCTAACGAATACTCAGACGCATTTACGCATCTCGACTGTCTTCGCAAATCATCCGATGAAATTTCGTAGAAAATGTTTGTGACTATTTGGAACAGCGAGTGACAATCAACACCCCTGCAATCTGGTAACCTTACGAGATCTGATCGTCAATATGTGGCATACCTGAAGAAACATGTTGACCATTTTCCTCGAAGGATTGAGGACATTATATGGGCTAGAGGCAGTGTTACGTGGTATTAGGAAGTTGTATTCTGGTGTGATTAGTTTGTCAGATGTGTGTGTGTGTGTATTGCTGTACGTTTAGGACAATTATTACTCGCTATTTATTTTCGTCAAATGTTTTTAACTTTGCATCACGTCGGCGATGGTGATGATGATCATATACGTGGAACTTAACTCCTCCTGCGTCAGACAACGGCTGGAATGTAACCCCGACATTCAAAGAGCTGAAATCGATAGCGTTTAACAAATTTCTGGGGCCGGATGGAATTTCTGTCAGATTCTATACAGAATTTTTGTCTGTTAGTCCTGCTTTAATTGTAATTAGATCTAGTGAACAAAAAGCTGCTCCCAGTTGTTAGAAGCAAGCACAAGTCGCGCATGTTTAGAAGAAGGGCAGAAAAAGTTATCCACAAAACTGCCGTACAATATGTTCGATGTCCATCTGCTATAAAATCTTAGAAAATATTCAGAGTTCAAACGTTATTATCTACCTCGAACAGAATAACCTCCGTGCCAACCAGCATAGATTTCGGAAACGTCTTATGCGAAAGCGAGCTCGCAGTTTTCTCGCACAACATTCTGAAGGCCGTGGATCAAAACTGTCAGGAAGATATAGAATTTATTGACTTTAGCAAGTATATGGCGCAGCACCACACCAATGCCAGTTTGCGTGAGTACGATCCATCAGTACCTGTTTACGTAAGTACGATCGTATGGGGTATCAAGGGAAATTTTTGAATGAATTGACAATTTATTCGTAAGGAGGACATGGCAAGTTATCTTCGATGCAGTTATCAAAATAACTTCCAGCATGGCTTAGGAAACTGTGAGGCAACGCTTGTCGTTCATGTTGTACATTAATGGTAATAGCCGCTTCATACTTCATGCAAAATACGCAATTATCTACGTAGAGGGTGGGGCAAAGAAAAGTAGCCCGGGCGAGTGGATACGCTTGGACGTGAATGTATGCATATAAACTATAATCCGTGACGCGCACACCTCGTGTGCGCCAACCGCGTGATCCACACGCTTCAGAGCGTAGAGCGGTCTGTCAGGAAGAGTAGTGCAATGCAAAGGGGACGATTGTACAGTGGAACTGCGGCTGTTGTTATGGAAAGTTATGTGACAATAAAGTCGCGGAAACGGAGGATCTGTTTTGAACAAGTCAAAAAACATTCTGAAACGTACCCGCGCATCAGAAAATGCGGCTGCAGTTCACCAGAAAATGCTTCACAGTCCTACCAAATTTACGCGACGCTTGTCGCAAGAGAGTGGCATATCACGTCGATCATGCGGACGAATATTCCACCTGAACCTGCATATGCATCCCCATCGAGTGGACGTTGTTCATTTATTAAGACCAGCAGATGCTCCTCAGCGCCTCCATTTTGTTAGTGGCTGTTCACTGAGGCAACACTGAATGGCTTGGACATGGGTCTGATCTTTATTTGTGCTGAAGACTGGTTTCATCTAACGAGGAGACGGCACGAGCGTTGGGTCGGGGATTTGTCCGAAATTTTGTGTGGTGAAAGAGGACCCCTAAAACCTCACGTGGTTAAAATATTAGGACGCACTACCCGGAAAATCCAGGAAAAATAGATCCAATGTTTCTTAGGTGTCTTATGAGTATAAAATGTCAATCCATTGCCGAGCCGCCGTCTGGCCTGGATGTTTAGGGCTCGGACTCTTACGCCAGAGATCTCGGGTTCTATTCCTCCTCTGGCACTTTTTTTCTTCTGTTTCATTTTCTTTTGTTGGTCCACCAATTATTCAGAAAGTTTCCCAAACCTACATTATCTTTAGCAAATTAGTTACATTATTGAATAAAAATTATTTTCTTTTTGTCCAACAACACAATTCATGGCGGTGGGTTTTCCAATTTTCATTGTAAAGTATATAAGGAGAATCATTGGGTTTTTAATCAGAATAACAAATTCGATTGGGAAACATTCAATTTT
Organism: Schistocerca piceifrons; assembly: GCF_021461385.2. Lineage (NCBI taxonomy): Eukaryota > Metazoa > Arthropoda > Insecta > Orthoptera > Acrididae > Schistocerca > Schistocerca piceifrons. The sequence continues at coordinate 108,109,429 of NC_060139.1, forward strand.
TATACATACAATAATTATAAAGAAGAACTGCAGTGGTAATTATCGTGAAAACAAACAAAGAAATAATTTTTGCGACATCTTGTGCAACATATAAAAGCGGATTTTTTACAATCACAGGGCGTTTGCAATAAATCTGTACAAAAATATGCCCCATCAACATTTACGAAAATGTTTTGAGTTTCTGATAATTTTGAGCCAAACCAGGCATATTGAATCATGTCTCGGAATATTGGTGACGATAACTGATGGTGAATTATGGAATGAATTTTTATACAGTCTTCCTGGGAATTAATTTCACGATTCTCCTGTAACAATGCGCTGCAATTTTGCAAGCAACAGAAGAAAAAAAAGTGCCAGAGAAGGAATCGAACACGAGACCTCTGGACGTAAGGGTCCGATTGCTAACCGTGTAGGCCAGACGGCGGTTTTGCAATAGACTAACATTTTATACTCATAAGGCACCTAAGAAACTTGAGATCGATTTTTCTCGGGATTTTCCTAGTAGTGCGTCCTAATATTTTAACCACGTGACGTGTTAGGCGTCCCCTTTCACCACACAAAATTTCGGACAAATCCCGGACCCCAGGGTCGTGCCGTCTTCTTGTAAGTGGTTAAGTCGGTCCACAGAATAACAGGTCCTGGGCACCGGGGAATCCGCTTAACTTCCACGAAACACCATTGCATGATCAGAAGATTGTCTTACGCCGCATTATAGGTCCCATCATCTTTCATGAGATACTTGCTTCGGCGCCTTACATTGCCAACAGTTTGAAACCATTTGTGGTAGCATCAACGGGGGGGGGGGGGGGGGGGAAGACCTACAGTTAATTCCAACAGGATGGAGCAACTACCCATAAAGCCCACCGAATCTTGGAGAACATTTACACGGTCTTCCTGATGTCAGAGTTGTTAGCAGAGATCAGTCTGGTGGCGACCTTATCTGGCCACCCAGGTCACCTGACCTGTCGATGTGCGATTACTTTGTGTGGGGAGCCCTCAAGTCTAAGGTGTATTGCAGCAACCCTAATAGTCTTCAAGAACTGTAGCAGAATATTTCGGACGAGAGTGCAGCAATTCCAGCAGTCCAGTTTCGAACCGCCTTCAGCAGCTTGCTGAACAGGGCTCAAAAATGGCAAGAAATGAATGCTGGTCATATTCAGCATCTGCTATAGTCACGTTAGTACTTTATTTACTTTCGTCTGCTGTGTTTCTTTGTACCCTGGAACTCTGTACTCCGGGCCACTTTTATTTGTACCACACTCTATAATGAAGAAAAAAGCTGTAGATACACCCAGTCACGTCTTGACAAGATTTGAAAGAGGTGCAAAGAACCAAAACATGCTTTAAACATCCAGATCTGTGGAACAGTGCCCCTAACAGAACATAAAACACGAGTATTTTAGTGCTACAAAATAAATGAGTCACAACTGAAAAAGCTCAGCTCATATGGATAGCTGGGTGTAACAGTTTCTAGGAATGTGAAATAGAATAATGACAGCCTCAGACTTAGGTAGAGCATGTGGCAGACACCGTGTGAGTAGTAGGCTACTTAGAAAATACAGTCAATATACACTCCTGGAAATGAAAAAAAGAACACATTGACACCGGTGTGTCAGACCCACCATACTTGCTCCGGACACTGCGAGAGGGCTGTACAAGCAATGATCACACGCACGGCACAGCGGACACACCAGGAACCGCGGTGTTGGCCGTCGAATGGCGCTAGCTGCGCAGCATTTGTGCACCGCCACCGTCAGTGTCAGCCAGTTTGCAGTGGCATACGGAGCTCCATCGCAGTCTTTAACACTGGTAGCATGCCGCGACAGCGTGGACGTGAACCGTATGTGCAGTTGACGGACTTTGAGCGAGGGCGTATAGTGGGCATGCGGGAGGCCGGGTGGACGTACCGCCGAATTGCTCAACACGTGGGGCGTGAGGTCTCCACAGTACATCGATGTCGTCGCCAGTGGTCGGCGGAAGGTGCACGTGCCCGTCGACCTGGGACCGGACCGCAGCGACGCACGGATGCACGCCAAGACCGTAGGATCCTACGCAGTGCCGTAGGGGACCGCACCGCCACTTCCCAGCAAATTAGGGACACTGTTGCTCCTGGGGTATCGGCGAGGACCATTCGCAACCGTCTCCATGAAGCTGGGCTACGGTCCCGCACACCGTTAGGCCGTCTTCCGCTCACGCCCCAACATCGTGCAGCCCGCCTCCAGTGGTGTCGCGACAGGCGTGAATGGAGGGACGAATGGAGACGTGTCGTCTTCAGCGATGAGAGTCGCTTCTGCCTTGGTGCCAATGATGGTCGTATGCGTGTTTGGCGCCGTGCAGGTGAGCGCCACAATCAGGACTGCATACGACCGAGGCACACAGGGCCAACACCCGGCATCATGGTGTGGGGAGCGATCTCCTACACTGGCCGTACACCACTGGTGATCGTCGAGGGGACACTGAATAGTGCACGGTACATTCAAACCGTCATCGAACCCATCGTTCTACCATTCCTAGACCGGCAAGGGAACTTGCTGTTCCAACAGGACAATGCACGTCCGCATGTATCCCGTGCCACCCAACGTGCTCTAGAAGGTGTAAGTCAACTACCCTGGCCAGCAAGATCTCCGGATCTGACCCCCATTGAGCATGTTTGGGACTGGATGAAGCGTCGTCTCACGCGGTCTGCACGTCCAGCACGAACGCTGGTCCAACTGAGGCGCCAGGTGGAAATGGCATGGCAAGCCGTTCCACAGGACTACATCCAGCATCTCTACGATCGTCTCCATGGGAGAATAGCAGCCTGCATTGCTTGCGAAAGGTGGATATACACTGTACTAGTGCCGACATTGTGCATGCTCTGTTGCCTGTGTCTATGTGCCTGTGGTTCTGTCAGTGTGATCATGTGATGTATCTGACCCCAGGAATGTGTCAATAAAGTTTCCCCTTCCTGGGACAATGAATTCACGGTGTTCTTATTTCAATTTCCAGGAGTGTATAAAAGAAGCTGCTTGAAAACACTTAAGTGCTCGTGAGAATATTGCTGATGAATATGGGGCCGGTACCAAATAGTGCTAATGTGGCGGTGTGAGAGTGAAACTGAACGCTTTCAAAAATGGTATCATGAATGGTTTGTTTCACTCCCGGCTGAGCGTCATGGAAATACTGAAAAACCTTAGCTGGCAGATGGCATAACAGACGCCAACTACTCCGTGAAAACTTTCAAAGTTTCAAAAATCAGCAACTTGTGAGGAAACTAGGAATATGCTACAACGCCTTATGCATCGTTCCCACAGGAGCCATGGAAGAATGGAAGACCGAGAATCAATTATTACCGGCCGCTGTGGCCGATCGGTTCCAGGCGCTTTAGTCCGGAACCGCGAGACTGTTACGGTCGCAGGTTAGAATCCTGGGGGCATGGATGTGTATGATGTCCTTAGGTTAGTTAGGTTTAAGTAGTTCTAAGTTCTAGGGGACTGATGACCTCAGATGTTAAGTCCCATAGTGCTCAGAGCCATTTGAACCAATTGTTCAGATGAAACAATGTGTAAGATAGGATGCAGTCTTTCTCCACTACTGTTTAATCGAAGGAACACTGAAGACAATAAAAGTAATTTTAAGGAGCTGGATAATTCGGGGTCAGACGTTAAGATGATAAGAATCGCTGGTGAGACTAGTATACTTACGGGATTTGTTGAATTAAATGAGCGGCCTACGGAGTAACGGAGTACAGACTACGTATGAACTGAGAATAAAGCGATGAAAAACTTAAATAATAAAGAGCAGAAATAAGATCAGTGGAAGCGCAACATTGTAACTGGCGACCGCGACGTAGAAGAAGTTAAGGAAAAGTGGCATTTTGGAAGTAAAGATCATGATGGGCGAGGCAAGGATATAAAAAGCAGCTCACCATAGGCAAAGACAGTGTTCCTAGCAAAGGAAGAAGAAAAATTCCTGAGAACATACATTTGGAGCACAGAGACGTCCTGAAACAGAACGGTGGGAAAACCGGAAACGAATCATAGCGATTGAGTTGTGGTGCTATGGAAGGACTTTGAGAATGTGGTGGACTGATTAAAGCAATGAGGGGGGAGGTTCTCCGAAGAATTGGCAAAGAAAGTAACATGTGGAGAACACTGACAAGAAGAAGGGACAGGAAGGTAGGAGATGCGTTGAGGTATCAAGGAATAACCTCCATGGTGAGGGTAAAATCTATAGGGAAAGAGAGAATGGAATATACTCAACAAAAACCGAGGTTGTAGAGTGCAACTGCTACCTCGAGATGAAGCGGTTGCCACAGGAAAGGAATTCGTGGCGAGTTACATCAAACCAGTCAGAAGGCTGGTGAGTTAAAAAGATAAAAAGCAAAAGAAAACGAAGGAGACCGTCAAGAGCAGGTTAGACTAACTGCAGCCCGCACAGAGGCAGCTAAGTACTCATTTTTTCCGCGCTCCATACGCAAATGTCACGCAACGTAAACACGTTGTACAATGAAAGGCGTAAATTGTGATGAAGTTCAGAATGCTTTACAGAATGTGGCTGCAGATAAGGAATAATGGCTGTGACACTAACACAAAAAAAGAAGTGCTTAATGGACTTATCTGACGACTGGTCAAAGATCAGTAGCTAGTAGTCAGAATTATCTCAAACATCCAGTGTTCTCGCCGGATAACGTGAATACCACTGACTGAAGCAGAACAAAAGACAATTGAATCAGAATAATGTGGAGTCAGAATAAGAGAATTCTGGCACGTCTAGCAGATGGATGACAAGAATTCGTATGCTCACTAACAGACACAAGAATCGTGGAAGAAGGAGAAGGCATTTAATGCTATCATCTTGCACTTATTTCGTAAATGCGAGTCCAGTACTGCACATTTCCGTCAATACATGACAGAATAATCATTTCACACGGTCGTAAAATGAGAAATAGAAGGTACGGAATTATATTTTTTAAACCTTTGCCATTGCTACAGCGAAATGTGTGTGACGATATCTAGGTACGGGTTAGTTCAGTGGAGCCCTGCTCTTGGAATTCAGTGAACACCAATTCGAGTATTTCACTGTACGCATACATCCTGAGTAGCAAACTCGATGTATTTCTATTTTTTATACCCGACTGTGTTTCGGATTCCCCGCGTAGCAAGGACGTGTGGATGTCAGGGGAACTAAGACTGCGGGCCGCCGCCGTTAAGGGGCGTCACCGCCGACTGTTAAGCCCGTCTCACACGGAGTAAGGTTCGCCGCAAGTTTGCGAGATGGCGTGCATGCCTGCCGGCTTGCAGGGAAAGGAGCCGGCTATCTTCCATGCCGAAGCTCTCCCACGGTGCAAGATCGGCTGCTGGTTGTCTTGTGATCGGCTGCAAGTTGTATCGAACGAAGATGGCTCCTTCAGGTAAGATGTTCAGAGCAAACTGGCATTATTAGCTGTTTTGGTGCTAAACGATGCAGAAATGCATGCTAATGAGAGAAGAAGAAAGAAAGAATGGACGAAAAACTGGATTAAGAGGAGAAACGCTGGAAAAGGAGTGCTCTCCATGCTTCACAAAGAGTTGAGGTTAGTTCCCATAAACCTACTTTTGCTTGAAAAGTATCACCATTTCACTACTGTTTGACTTAATAAATATACCAACAATGACTGTTATATACGACTTTATTTTATAGGATACAAGATTGTACATCCTTAGCAAATTTTATACGAATGGATGTATTGGTATTTGAAGAACTGCTTTGTATGGTTTCGCCTCTGATTCAGAAGAAAGCTACATCGTAATCCATTATCATTCAAGATTATGTGGTTTCAAAAATCGTGTGAATATTCAGTGTGATATTTCTAGGAAATAGTCTTAAATGTGTCCGATTTTTGCAAGTAGTAGGTTTCTACATTAAACACAAAATTCATAGCTTTGTACTTACGTCGTTCGTCCCAGCGCCACTGCTTTTCGATGATTTTACTTTGGCCTACTCCACTTTCAATTGAGTACGTAAATTGTGCATTTTGCTATAGCACTCCTTGCTCGTCGTATATGGTCGAACAAGACAAACGGCACTTGCAACGCTTTCGAGTGCTTCTGCACGCAAGTGTTTATTACAATAGTTTGCGCTTTTCACGACGTACAGACATTGTTCTTCCCAATAAGTACATATCAATGCTTCAATCGGTTCCTTGGACCGCTGCGGTGCCACTATTTAATAATTATAAGAACTTCCTACCGCACCTCACAACAGCAGAAAAGCGACTATCAACAAAGGCTTCCCGCCCAAGCTTTCCGCGTCTGACGTCACAAACGAAACGTCTCATTATTGGCCAACGCAGGTAGCACACAGGGAACCTTACAAGAAAAATAGCACCGGACCTATCCTGGAAATCTTACAAGGTTCCCAGCAACGTAGCCCGCTAGCAGACGACGGAGCCCGCAAGGTAGCCGTCGCGCGAGCCAGCAAGGAAACTTACAGCGAATCTTGCTCCGTGTGAGACGGCCTTTAGCTGCTGAACCTGTGGCCCGGGCTCACGGCGCGGCTGCCCTTTGTAGCTTTTTGTATAGCGGCACTGTAGAGCTATGTTAACTTGGCTAATTCCGGTCTCTAGCGTTTACTAATTTGCGACTTTTCTTAATTGCTACGCCGACTTCGCTTGGTCCTGGACCTTTTAGTGATTGATGGTTCGTTGGTTGGTTGATTGGTTTGGAGTGAAGAGGACTAAACTGCAAACTCATGAGTCCCTGCAACAGATAAGTGGCAAACCAGGAGTGGTCGTCAAAGGAAGGGAAAGAAAGGCAAATCCTGAAAAGCCTAACAATTTTAAAAGAAAGATAAAAGCCAAGAAAAAAGACGTTAAAAGATCAGTCAAGACAAGGCGTTAAAACCAAGAAATGAAAAAGAATAAAAAGGTGGAAAGTGTGCCGGGCTGGGCCGCCGACCAAGGGCCGTCTAGGAAACACGGAGGGCGAGGGTAGGAGGGGAGAGGAGGAGAACGGGAGAAGGGTGCCCTCCAACCCCTCAGGTGGTCAATGAGGCCAAAAGGCCCTATCTTACAGGGATGGAAAGAAATCACTCTCGCTGGCAAAACTTTACACTAGGTCAGCCGAGTTGGCGTCGTCTGCTAGCACCAGAGGTAGTGTGTCAGGAAAATCAAGATGCCGCCTCAAAATAGCCACCTTGTTAGTGTTTCGATCACTTTGTGAACTCTGTTGTGGACTTAAGTAGACGCCTGTTCGTTTCCCTGTGTTTTGATGTACTCACCTGAGCAAGTGACGATAAACAGATTCTATCCATTCCATGCAGAACAGAAGAATATTCACCAAATCGTCTTGTTGTCAAACCACCTAAAGTAGTTGCTGTTGTGGAGGTGGCTTGCTAGCACGTTGTAATTACACTGTCTCGTCACAGGGCCAAAAAGGTTTAGGCAAGCTATGGCAGAAATTATGGCAACACAGATTAACACAATTTACAATAATTTATTAAAGGGAGTTATGCATTACGTTTCTTTAGTGTTTAAAGTTCACTTCCACTGATCTACCTGAGAACTCTGTATCCAGTGAACGTAGACTATTGGGCTCTTCTTAACGGCGACTGATTTTAAGTCCTACGCTGCTTTGCGGTACTGTGTTGACACTGTTTGACTAAATGTTGATCTATCCACAATGAGCAGCGCCGTGCGTCTGCCTGTATCTGCGTTTGGCGGATGACTGTTAATTTGGGAAGTACTTGTGTGATGTAAGGTGTAAGCGTAACAGTCATGAGGTGTACACCCTCTACGGTGCCCATAACTATATTATGCGTCTCCGGATATCGGCCTTGCTGCGTGGCGCCCTTTCTGTATATGGTTCTGCTTCGTGGCGGACACAGGAATGCCAGTTCGAATTATGACCAGTGTAGAAATGAGTGGAAGGTAAATTTAATAAAATATTGTACCAGCAGCATTTTAAACAATTTTTCTGTCAACTTCTCAAGAAAGTTGTGGTTTTAAGTTACACAGACACCGGAAATCACTATGATTTCTGAAAAGAAATAGGTATTTCTCTATATTACTGGTCGAAGACACCAGAAACCTAAATGCCAGTTTCACTTAGGAACATTTGCAAGTTCAAAATTAAAGTAGAAACAATGCCATGTATTAAAATGCAGTTTTTGTGCTCAGAGGGACAAAAGATATGGAGTTGGTAGTATTATCTTACTGAAATTTCCTACATCCGACAACGCATGTAGGTGCCGGACAGTTCTGATTATCATGTGAACGACTAGTCTGTCGATCCCACTTCCCTCTTGTTGCTGCTGTTAGTCAACTGTTTGCACTGTTCACCTTCGTGAGGACGATGTCGAGGTACTGGCGAACGAAAATGTGAAAGCTACAGCTCCGTCATAAACGAATCTAGTAGTGGCTTAAGTCATGTGGATGAAGCAAAATGTTCTGCAGAAAATCCAGATACTTTTTCCCGTCAGAAAGTCACGGGAAAGCAACTTATAAAAATAGGTGCTGCCAGAAATACCTGTCTAGATTACTGATGCGACGTCATGTTATCAGTGGTCTCTTCAGTGTTTGAACGATTGGGGACAGAAGAGCTGAAAATGGTAGTGGCTAGTTATAAAATGTGCATAGGAATATCTGCACGCGATGATCTCTGAGCACGAAGCAATGGCTCCGGCTCTGAGCACTATGGGACTTAACATCTATGGTCATCAGTCCCCTAGAACTTAGAACTACTTAAACCTAACTAAACTAAGGACATCACACACATCCATGCCCGAGGCAGGATTCGAACCTGCGACCGTAGCGGTCGCGCGGTTCCAGACTGGCCATTAAAATTGCTACACCACGAAGATGACGTGCTACAGACGCGAAATTTAACTGAGAGGAAGAAGATGCTGTGATATGCAAATGATTAGCTTTCGAGAGCATTCACACAAGGTTGGCGTCGGTGGCAACACCTACAACGTGTTGACATGAGGAAAGTTTCCAACCGATTTCTCATACACAAACAGCAGTTGACAGGCGTTGTCTGGTGAAACGTTGTTGTGATACCTCGTGTAAGGAGGAAAAATGCGTACCATCACGTTTCCGACGTTGATAAAGGTCGGACTGTAGCCTATCGCGATTGCGGTTTATCGTATTGCGACATTGCTGCTCGCGTTGGTGGAGATCCAATGACTGTTAGCAGAATATGGAATCGGTGGGTTCAGGAGGGTAATACTGAACGCCGTGCTGGAACCCAACGGCCTCGTATCACTAGCAGTCGAGATGACAGGCATCTTATCCGCATGGCTGTAACGGATCGTGCAGCCACGTCTCGATCCCTGAGTCAACAGATGGGGACTTTTGCGAGGCAACAACCATCTGCACTAACAGTTCGACGACGTTTGCAGCAGCATGGACTGTCAGCTCGGAGACCATGGCTGCGGTTACCCTTGACGCTGCATCACCGACAAGAGCGCCTGCGATGGTGTACGCAACGACGAACCTGGGTGCACGAATGGCAAAACGTCATTTTTTCGGATGAATCCAGGTTCTGTTTACAGCTTCATGATGATCGCATAAGTGTCTGGCGACATCGTGGTGAACACACATTGGAAGCGTGTATTCGTCATCGCCATAGTGGCGTATCACTCGGCGTGATGGTATGGGGTGCCATTGGTTACACGTCTCGGTCACCCCTTGTTCGCATTGACGGCACTTTGAACAGTGGACGTTACATTTCAGATGTGTTATGATCCGTGGCTCTAACCTTCATTCGATCCCTGCGAAACCCTACATTTCAGCAGGATAATGCACGACCGCATGCTGCAGGTCCTGTACGGGCCTTTCTGGATACAGAAAATGTTCGACTACTGCCCTGGCCAGCACATTCTCCAGATCTCTCAGCAATCGAAAACGTCTGGTCAGCGGTGGCCGAGCAACTGGCTCGTCACAATACGCCAGTCACTACTCTTGATGAACTGTAGTATCGTGTTGAAGGTGCATGGGCAGCTGTACCTGTACACGCCATCCAAGCTCTGTTTGACTCAATGCCCAGGCGTATCAAGGCCGTTATTAGGGCCAGAGGTGGTTGTTCTGGGTACTGATTTCTAAGGATCTATGTACCCAAACTGCGTGAAAATGTAATCAAATGTCAGTTCTAGTATAATATATTTGTCCAATGAATATCCGTTTGTCATCTGCTTTTCTTCTTGGTGTAGGAATTTTAATGGCCAGTAGTGTATCAGTCTCGTGATACACGAACGACAATAATAACAAAGTGAGGAAATTAAAGTGTTGATCAATAGGCACCTTTCCTGGACAAAGTGCAACAGTCACGCCGCCAACACGACATTCATCAGCTGGTAACGACAAACACTTACGCATCCCCGTCAGTCCGTCTCTCAATGTTACCATTGTCGCTCGCGGTCGTTAGGCTGTGGTGAGAGGTAATGCCCTAAATGTTGTATTCTAGGCATAGTCTTGACACTGTGGATCTCGCAACATTGAAGTCCCTAACGATTTCCTAAATAGAATGTCCCGTGAATCTATCTCCAACTAGCATCGCGCGTTCCAAGTCTGTTGGTTCTCGCCGTGCGGCCCTAATCACGTCGGAAACCTTTTCACGTGAATCAATCACCTGAGTACATATGACTTCTCTGCTAATGCACTGCGCTATTATACGTTGCATACCGAATACCACCACCACCTGTTATGTGCATATCGCTATGCAATGATTTACCATGTCAGTGAATAACAGTATTTGGCTAGTGTTGTCCTGTATCTATCGACCTCTCTCTCTCTCTCTCTCTCTCTCTCTCTCTCTCTCTCTCGCTCGCTCTCTGCCGAAGAGCCCTGCGATGTGGCGAGAACTGCGCGAGATAAAGCCGAGATAGTGTCTTCCTTATGAGACTTTGATGTGTTTGTAGCTCTGTGCGTGACGATAGCTGCCACAGAAGCACATGTGGCTGATGACCACTGCAGCAGCGAACATAAGCACTCGCTCTAGTTAGCTTTCAGTTTGACTGCTTCAGTTAATGTGTGCTTTCAAAGGAGCACTGAACAGCAGTTCCACTCTGTCACCCAAGCGTGACATATTTGATTTTATGCCTACCATTTACTTGTTCCCAGTAGTACACGAAGCATGAGATATAGGGATCTTCCACAGTAAAAAAATGGCACGGAGTTCTCATCACTAGAGTCCATATCCGTTTATTACTCTGACGACCTGACGAAATGTTTAAAGAGTCGAGTTTGGCGAAATTTGGTTTGCTCAATGTTATACGTGTTCCAATGAAAACAAGCGACCCAATACAACTAATGGTCTCTTCTCTCACAATCCACCACCCGAATTTAAGAAAAGTTAAGTTCTTGTATTGTTCGTATTTCTTTGACAAAGCGCAGTAATTATCCAGTTTATCGTAGAAACAATTTAACTCTAGAATCGTAGAATAACAATCTTGCAGAGAAGGAATATAACACCGTCAAACAGATGGTTATAATTTGTTATAATTTCAAATACATTGTCAGGAAGTTCGTTAACGAAAAATAGCACCATCAGTGAATTCATATACAAACCCCACTTATTTTTGGGAATATCGTGGTTATAAGGGGGAAGGCCCATCACTCGGGTGATGCTGAGGGAATTAGATTAGGAAATGAGACACTTAAAGTAGTAATGGAGTTTTGCTATTTGGGGAGCAAAATAACTGATGATGGTCGAAGTAGAGAGGATATAAAATGTAGACTAGCAACGGCAAGGAAAGCGTTTCTGAAGAAGAGAAATTTGTTAACATCGGGTATAGATTTAAGTGTCAGGAAGTCGTTTCTGAAAGTATTTGTATGGAGTGTAGCCATGTATGGAAGTGAAATATGGACGATAAATAGTTTAGACAAGAAGAGAATAGAAGCTTTCGAAATGTGGCGCTACAGAAGAATGCTGAAAATTAGATGGGTAGATCACATAACTAATGAGGAGGTATTGAATAGAATTGAGGAGAAGAGGAGTTTGTGGCACTACTTGACTAGAAGAGGGATCGGTTGGTAGGACATGTTCTGAGGCATCAAGGGATCACCAATTTAGTATTGGAGGGCAGCGTGGAGTGTAAAAATCGTAGAGGGAGATCGAGAGATGAATACACTAAGCAGATTCAGAAGGATGTAGGCTCCAGCACGTACTGGGAGATGAAGCAGCTTGCACAGGATAGAGTAGCATGTAGAGCTGCATCAAACCAGTCTCAGGACTGAAGACAACAACAACAACAACAACAACAACAACAAGGGGGAAAAGGACGGTAAGTGGGATGAAATACGTGGAGCAGGAGTATGCTCCGTATGGAAAGGAAATGGGCGTTCAGCAATAAGAAATAAAAGCTTTAAAATTTCCCGTTAACATTTTAATTCTTTCAGGTATGGCAATGGATATGGAAGTGCAGCTGAACGAAATGGATAGAGTCCTGGAAAGATGATGTAATAGTAACAACAAAAAAGAAAAAAAGTGGTGGAATGTAGTCGAATTAGATGATCCTCAGGGAACTGTATCAGGAAAGTTGATACTCAACCTAATGGATGAGGTTTTCTGTTTGGATCGTAAAACTACTGAAGACGGCCGAATTGAGGATATAAAATGGCCACTGGCAGTGGAAAGTGTTTCTTGAAAAGCGAAATTTGTTACCATCAAATGTAAGTCTATAAATCTAAATGCCAGGAAGCCCGTTCCGAATACATTTGTTTAGAGACTAGCTTTATACGGAAGTGAAACATGGCCAATAAGCAGTTATAACAAAAAGATAATTACGAGCTTCTCTTGTGTTGTTACGAAGAATGCTGAAGATTACACGGCTAAGTCGAATAAGTAATGAAGAGATACTGCATCGAATTGAAAGAAAATAAATTTGTCGTATAATGTGACTGAAAGAAGGCAATTTTCGATGGGATGCATCCCAATATATTGTCGCTTTGTTATTGGTGATGTGGGGCCGGGAAAAGGGGTGGGTGGGTGGGGGGGGGAGATTGTAGAAGACCAGGTCTTGACAACTCTAAGGAGGCTGAAGTGGACTGACGTTGTAGTAGTTATGTAGCGATAAAGGAGTTTGCACAAGATTGACTAGCTTGGGGAGCTACGTTAAACTTCGCAGTGAAGACTACATCATAACCACCACCACCACCATCTCGTCCTCTTGAAATTAAAAAGGCGTGATATGTGAAGAAAAATCAGTTAAGGAAAACAGATTAAAGTCCAATGGAGATGGAATATACAGGGTGGTTCAAAAAGAATACTACAACTTTAAAATGTGTATTTAATGAAATAAACATAACATAACCTTCTGTTATACATCATTACAAAGAGTATTTAAAAAGTTTTTTTTCACTCAAAAACAAGTTCAGAGATGTTCAATATGGCCCCCTCCAGACACTCGAGCAATATCAACCCGATACTCCAACTCGTTCCAAACTCTCTGTAGCATCTCAGGCGTAACAGTTTGGATAGCTGCTGTTATTTCTCGTTTCAAATCATCAATGGTGGCTGGGAGAGGTGGCCGAAACACCATATCCTTAACATACCCCCATAAGAAAAAATCGCAGGGGGTAAGATCAGGGCTTCTTGGAGGCCAGTGATGAAGTGCTCTGTCACGGGCTGCCTGACGGCCGATCCATCGCCTCGGGTAGTTGACGTTCAGGTAGTTACGGACAGGTAAGTGCCAATGTGGTGGCGCTCCATCCTGCTGAAACATGAATTGTTGTGCTTCTTGTTCGAGCTGAGGGAACAGCCAATTCTCTAACATCTCCAGATACTGTAGTCCAGTTACAGTAGCACCTTCGAAGAAAAAGGGACCAAAAACTTTATTGGCTGAAATGGCACGGAAAACGTTCACCTTAGGCGAGTCACGTTCATACTGAGTTGTTTCCCGTGGATTCTCAGTGCCCCATATACAGACATTGTGACGGTTGACTTTCCCGTTAGTGTGGAAAGTTGCTTCATCACTAAACACAATCTTTGAAACGAAAGATTCATCTGTTTCCATTTGAGCAAGGATAAAATCACAGAATATTATCAGCTGCAGACAGTGCTTGAACCAATTTCAGACGATAAGGTTTCATAACTAACCTTTTTCGTAGGACTCTCCATACAGTTGACTGTGGAATTTGCAGCTCTCTGCTAGCTCTGCGAGTCGATTTTCATGGGCTGCGAACAAATGCTTGCTGGATGCGTGCTACATTTTCATCACTCGTTCTCGGCCGTCCAGAACTTTTCCCTTTGAACAAACACCCATTCTCTGTAAACTGTTTATACCAACGTTTAATACACCACCTATCAGGAGGTTTAACACCATACTTCGTTCGAAATGCACGCTGAACAACTGTCGTCGATTCAGTTCTGCCGTACTCAATAACACAAAAAGCTTTCTGTTGAGCGGTCGCCATCTTAGCATCAACTGACGCTGACGCCTAGTCAACAGTGCCTCAAGCGAACAAATGTACAACTAAATGAAACTTTATAGCTCCCTTAATTCGCCGACAGATAGTGCTTAGCTCTGCCTTTTGTCGTTGCAGAGTTTTAAATTCCTAAAGTTGTGGTATTCTTTTTGAATCACCCTGTATGTTAAATTTTGGCAGGTCTCCCCTCCCCCCCCCCCCCCCCTCCGTACGTTTTCTCGATTGCTTGTAAGAACTTCTTCAGTTCAATAGATATCAGCTGGAAACTGCTGCGTTCTAAGTATGCAGTCAGAATTTCCGTTTCGTCAACAAGACACGAACTGAGAAACGACTGTCCGCAGCTCGTGGTCGTGCGGTAGCGTTCTCGCTTCCCGCGCCCGGGTTCGATTCCCGGCGGGGTCAGGGATTTTCTCTGCCTCGTGATGACTGGGTGTTGTGTGATGTCCTTAGGTTAGTTAGGTTTAAGTAGTTCTAACAAGGGAACCTCCCCATCGCAACCCACTCAGATTTAGTTATAAGTTGGCACAGTGGATAGGCCTTGAGAAACTGAACACAGATCAATCGAGAAAACAGGAAGAATTTATGTGGAACTATGAAAAAATAAGCAAAACATACAAACTGAGTAGTCCACGCGCAAGATAGGCAACATCAAGGAAAATAGGAGCTCAGCAGCGCCGTGGTCCCGTGGTTAGCGTGAGCAGCTGCGAAGCGAGAGGTCTTTGGTTCAAGTCCTCCCTCGAGTGGAAAATTTAATTTTTTATTTTCAGTTTATGTGACAAACTCTTATGTTTTCATCACTTTTTTTGGAGTGATTATCACATCCACAAGGAAACCTAAATAGGGCAAGGTAGAAGAACCTTTTTACCCATTCGTCAAGTGTACAAGTTAGGTGGGTCGACAACATATTCCTGTCATGTGACGCACATGCCCTCACCAGTGTCGTATAGAATATATCAGACGTGTTTTCCTGTGGAGGAATCGGTTGACCTATGACCTTGCGATCAAATGTTTTCGGTTCCCATTGTAGAGGCACGTACTTTCGTCTATTAAGCGCACGGTTTTGCGGTGCGGTCGCAAAACACAGACATTAAACTTATTACAGTGAACAGAGACGTCAATGAACGATCGGACGGATCGTAACTTTGCGAAAACAAAGATAGTAAAATTTTGACTCGAAGGAAGACTTGAACCAAGGACCTCTCGATCCGCAGCTGTTCACGCTAACCACGGGACCAGGGCACTCTTCAGCTCAGGCTATCCTTGATGTTGCCTGTGTTGCGCATGCACTACTCACTTTGTATATTTTGCTTATTTTTTCATAGTTCCACATAACTTCTTCCTGTTTTCTCGATTGATCTGTGTTCAGTTTCTCAAGGCCTATCCACTGTGCCAACTCATAACTAAATCTGAAGGGGGTGCGATGGGGAGGTTCCCTTGTAAGTTCTAGGGGACTGATGACCATAGATTTAAGTCCCATAGTGCTCAGAGCCATTTTTTTAGAAACGACACTGAGATTGACCACTTTCCTGTTTCTGTGTGTGTGAATTCCTAAGGGAACAAACTGCTGAGGTCATCGGTCCCTAGTCTCACACACTACTTAAACTAACTTATGCTAAGAGCGACACACACACCCATGCCCGAGGGAGGACTGTAATCTCCGGCTGGAGTGGCCGTATCCTGTTTCTATATATTGTGAAAATATGAACTGCGTCTTCATACTGACGAGCTTGTGTATGTACTTTGAAATCTTAAGCACCTTAGAGCTAGCAGGCGCTGTCGGCGAATGTTTCCATGGATAAAACGCAGGATTAACCCGTACTAAGTGGGACACGTATTGCAGTTCCAGCAGATAAGGATGTGCGTAACGTAGGATTAACACGTACTAAGTGGGACACGTATTGCAGTTCCAGCAGATAAGGATGTGCGTATAACCTCGAATGTGGTTAGTTCTGGGCAACACGGATCCTAGGTCACCATTCTATTTATATGCTTCGGCGGCATAATGTAAGTGTGATTTCGGCGGTTTAATAATAGCTGTTCACAGGCTAGTGCTCTTCCATCTTGTGGAGTACGTTTTTTCGAGCCGTTTTCTGTGGCCTAGTAGAGCGTTGTTAATGGATAACCAGGGACTTGACAACCGACAAAGAACTGATCGCCGTCAGACAGTAGACAACAGGTGCTTATGCTCGACACGATTTATCCGCCGATGTAATCAGTCTGGGAGATCAGGATCGGTACAGATATCTCCGTTAGCTTGTAGTGTCGTAAGATTTCCCGGGCGAGAGAACACGTCAGATTCTTCTGTTTGCCGAGTCACAGTGCTTCGAAACATATCGAGGAATCTGATCCATTTCATCGGTGCAGATATGTTATTTTGCGTATAGCATTTTTCTACTTCAGACAAGATTTATGGAGAATAAATAAATGGATGAACTGGATTGTTTAGACAGCTTCCGTACTTTTGGCTGATAAACTAGGACCATGCGAATGGAAACATGAATAGAATAGTTGAGAAATTAGCCGAATAAGGGAATAGTTTGAGAAAGAAAGCACTGTAGCGAACGCAGAATAGAAGTCCTTATATTTTTATTTATTGTGTAGCTAGCAGTTCCGGTGCTTCAACGTGCCGTTTTCAGATCTTTGTTGATGCTGAAGGGGTTGTCACGATCCATATATAAGAAGCCCCAGTGGCCAACGTAACTGGTTTACGCGGACTATCTGTAACTGTCAAATGAGTCAGCTGACAGCAGGTGGTTGGAGTGACGACGTCACAGTTACAAGCAGTTTGCGTAAGCCAGTTATGTTGGCCACTGATGCATCGTGTCTATGGATCGTGAAACCTCTTCAGCATCAAGTAAGGCCTGAAGATGGCGCGTTGAAGCGCCGAAACTGGTAGACACACAATAAATAAGGTCGTAAGGACGCCTATAGGCGTTTCATTTTCTTACAATAGTGAATGGCCGTGGTTCGGCAGACCTCCAGTCAAAAGGATGGGCATACAAAAGTAGAACAGAAGATCCAAATTTTAGGACAACATTTCATAAAGGAGCGAAGGAAGTTGGGGACAAAAGGAATTGGTGCTGATGAAATTTACTAACAATGTTTGCGATACTGTGGCTTGGTTGTATATATATATAACAAAGACAAAGAAATCTGATCTTTATAAAGATAAAATTGTCAGCTTTATCGCCATTAAACATCGCAAAGAAACAACAGGTTTATCTGAGTTATCACATCGGCCGAAAATCCGCCTTGTGTATAAGCAGCTAATACTCGACACGAGAAGTTTAGAAAGTCAGGTAAATTCTGAAGACTACCGCGGTCCTCGCAAAACAAATAAAAACCATTTCGTGCGAGTATTTCAAATATAGATGGAAATTTACGTCTGTTCAGAGATACCATAAAGTAAATCACGAAACTACATGTTTCTCAGTGGTTACAGTAATTTGTAATGGGTATGTGAAATCTCTCACTCCCTGACGAAGTCTTGACACAGAATTATCTTGCACGTAATTCATAAGAAGTATCACTATTATATCACAATGAAACAGAGTAGCTAAGAGCAATTACTAAGTCTTTGAACCAGTTCAGAAAAATTTGATTTCTTATGTTATATTTTTTTAATGAACCTGAGTTCAGTAAATTGAAGAGTCTTTTCGAATACAACTTTCAATCTAAAAGAAATTATTTCATGTGCGATGCGTTTAGTGCAGTAAGAGTTTTCGGTCAAGTGATTTGAGTTTTAGAAATGTATGTTAAATCAGCTGTGACAGTGAAAAATCTGTTGGGTATTGTAACGGGACATCCTCCACTAGCATTACTTTCCTTCAACAGTAGTTGTCGATACCAGCATTACTTTTCGAATTTTGGATACGTCATTATTATTTCAGTGGAATTTCTGAAACATTTCATACAATTTTATGCACAGTATGTTATATTTCAAGCTAAAATTTATGAAAAGGAATTACTTTATAAAATATTTTGGTTTCGATGTTATAACCGCTAAGTACTAGTCCTGAATGTACAGTTAAAATTATTTTTTAGAAACATTTGAAATTACGAATTAATGGCATACTAAAAATTTCTATTATTAATTACGCAAGCCTGTACTGTTTGCTATATTTATTTCTTGATTTATTTATGAAATAATAATTAAAATTAATAATCTAACGGAAACTAGTAGAAATTCGTTTGTTAAGAAAAAATGTGAACTCTTTGGAATATTGTTATTTCCACAGAGTGTGAGAGTCGTAAGCTGGCCTGTGATTGGTCGGACGTATTTTTGCGTGAACAATATAATTTCGGCTTTGTTAACGTGAAAAATCAAAATTCTGCATGATACACTAAAATGTGAGACAATATATTTACGTAGAAAATGCTGCATCAACAATCTTCAGATTTATTTAGTTCAAACCAACCGCGAGGACCTGTTGTGAGATTTTCAGCTTGAAGAATCAGACCCCTAGACAAGAAAAACTGGAGCCAACTCAACATGACAAGCTAAGTAAACTTGAAAGTTTATTGTAATCTCAACTCCTCTAGAATCGTCATAAATGGTTTTGCTTATTAATAACTTGGACTGGACATTGTTTAATCAGGACAATGGATGGAATCAGGAAGGAGGGCGGAGATTACAGTATGTACTATGCAAGTTTTTGTCTGTTCGCTAATGAACTAGCGATCACACAGAGTAACTAGTTTATCTCTGGCATAGTGATACTTTGAAACTTAAGAAAATTTTGAGAGAAACTTTAAGATAATTGCACCATACACCCTGCAAATGCAATAACATGAAAATTGACTCAAAGAGCATAAATGTAATCAAGGGGTGATTCTGAATTAAAATGGTGTAAGAGAAGGTGTTTACAGCAACATTGTTAGATGTTTCTACTCTCTAATATTAGTAAGGAGGCCATTTAAATAGTCTTAGGGAACAGTGTCATGCGTATTCAATCTGTAAAACACATTTCGTTATCAGGAGCTCGTTTCCTTAACCGTCAAAAAATGGCAATGGAAATTCTTGAGCAGATAGAAACTTAATTTGGTACACAGATAAATATCAGTACACTGTTACAATTAGTCGCATAACTTGCTGTGCATCAGAAAGTACGAACAGTTATTAACAATTAAGAGTTGCGATTCAAGAAGCTACTTTGAACAACACGATCTGGGAGCAATCATACTTCGATCGGTAAAAATTCTGGTGACAGTAACCCTATCATCCCTCACACTGCTCATAATTCACGCCACATTCAACATTACGTCTGTACTCCGCAAGCCATCACGGCATGTGGCGAAGGATACTTGTGGTTTAATTATTGTCTCTTCCCTGCTTTCCTGTATCATTCACGAACGGCGCGTGGGAAGAACGACTGTCGGTGAAGCTCCGTACGGCATTAATTTCTCTGATTATCCGGTCGCGATTATTTCGCGTAACGTGTGTGGGAAAAACTAATGAGTTTCTCATTTCTTCTTGGAATGTACACAGTCTAATTTTCAACACAAACTCTCTACCATCCACGGCGCCTCCCCTGTAGCGTCTGCACTTTAGTGAGAATGTCCGAAACGCTTTCGCCTTGTTTAACATCACTCAACAATCTGTCGAACGAATGCTTTGTAAGCCACATCTTTCGTGGATGAATTACATTTCCTTTACATTCTTTCAACGAAAGCGTGACCTCTTCTGTGCCTACAATTAACAATTAGCTTTGTGGTCAAACTGATTTTTCCACTTTAGGTTGCTCCGGACGTATTTTACGGTTGATATTGCTTCCATTGAGCTTTCACCAACAGTGTAACCGAACAGCAAAGTGTGTGTTCTTAAGGACCCGCAACGCAGTGTATTGTCTTGCGGAGACATACCTAGAAAGATCCAAACCGCTGGTACGTTTATTTAGTGCTTTATTGCTTGGTTTGCGAAAGGCCTATTTCTGCTATAGTGTCATTTTCTAGCTGTTTGCGAATAATACATGCCATCGTCAATCTTCGTTTCTATTTTTATGTATAACTGCTGACACAAAAAAATGGCAAAGAATACATTTCTGAGGAAGAGAAATTTGCTGACATGGAGTATAGATTTAACTGTCAGAAAGTCTTTCCTAAAAGAATTTGTTTGGAGTTTAGCCATGTATGGAAGTGAAACATGGACGATAAACAGTTTAGACAAGAAGATAATAAGAAGCTTTTGAAATGTTGTGTTACAGAAGAATGCTGAAGATTAGATGGATAGATCACGCAACTAATGAGGAGGTACTGAATAGAATTGGGAGAAGAGGAATTTGTGGCACATCATGCCTAGGAGAAGGGATCGGTTGACAGGGCACGTTCTGAGACATGAACGGATCACCAATTTAGTATTGGAGGACAGCGTGGAGGGTAAAACTCGTAGAGGGAGACCAAGAGATGAATACGCTAAGCAGATTCAAAGGGATGCAAGTTGCATTAGATAGTCAGATGAAGAGGCTTGCACAGGATAGAGTAGCATGGAGAGCTGCATCAAACTAGTCTTTGGGCTGAAGACCACAACAACGAGCAACGTGTTATAGATGGCGTGATTACGCTTGAAAGTCATGGGATAGCAATGTGCACATTTAGTGATGGCGGTAGTAACGTGTACTCAAGGTGTAGAAGGACAGTGCATTGGCAGAGATGGCATTTGTACTCAGGTGATTCATGTGAAAAAGTTTCCGACGAGATTACTGCAACACAACAGAAAGTAACCGACTTTGAACGCGAAATGGTAGTTAGAGCTGGACGCATTGGAATACATATTACGAGATCCACAGTTTTTACAGTGTGTCGAGGATACGAAATTTCAGGTACTACCTCTTACAACGGCCAACACAATGGTCGATTGCCTTCACTTTACGACCGAGAGCATCGCCGTTTGCGTGGAGTTGTCAGTGCTAAAAGGCAAGCAACACTGCATGCAATAACCGCATAAATGTGGTATATACGAACGTATCCGTTAGGACAGTGTGGAGAAATTTGACGTTAATGGGCGACGCGAGTCCCTTTGCTAACAGCACAAAATAGTCTGCAGCGCCTCTCCTAGCCTCGTGACCGTATCGGTTTGACGCTACACTAGTGAAAAACCGTGGCGTGATCAGACGAGTCTAAATTTCAGTTGGTAAGAGCTGATGGTAGGGTTCGAGTGTGGAGCAGAGCCCTCGAAGCCATGGACCCAAGTTGTCAACAAGACACTGAGCAAGCATATGGTGGCTCTATAGTGATATGGACTGAGTTGACATGGAATTGACGTTGTCCTCTGGTCAGACTGGACGTATCACTGACTGGAAATGGTTGTGTTCGGCTACTCTCATACCATTTGCAACTGTTCATGGACTTCGTGTCCCCAAACAGCGATGGAATTCTAGAAAATTCGAGCGAATGATTTGGCCACCCAGATCACCCGACATGAATGCCATCGAAAATTTATGGGACATAATCGAGAGGTTAGATAGTGCACAAAATCCTGCACCGGCTACGCTTTCGCAGTTACGGAAGGCTATAGACGCAGAGTGACTGTTTTTCTGCAGTAGACTTCCGACTTGTTGAGTCCATGGTATGTCTAGTTGCGGCACTACGCCGGACAAAAGGTGGTCTGACACGATATGAGGAGGTGTACCGTGACTATTGTCACGTCAGTATACAAGACTTGCAGCTATACTGCCATATCTCGATCGTTAATGTTTTAGAGGATATGTTATGTTGGCTATGGCATTTTTGTTCTGCTTACTGATTATTGTACATTTGACACCACACCAATGATTTTTATATGTTTACAATTGTTTTAATGTATTAAAATATACGTTTCTATGTATAAGTGTTCTGAAATTTGCAGTTACTTTTATCTTTTCTCGTAAAATATTTTAGCTATGTATGTTTATCCGTTACATACATTTTGGGTTTCCATAAAATTTTCATTATAATGTGTGTTTCAGATTAATTCCTTTGTTTAGTATGCTCTGTGGGTAGCTATATGCGTGCATATAAACTTCTATTTTTTACAAGATATTCATGGTTAGTCCCTTCGGGATTATATCTAATATTTGTTTACTGAGTCTGTCTGGTTTACTTTCTAGTTTTTCTATTTTCATGTGTTTGAAGACAGTGGATTCATTTGTATCGCTATTTCTGGCATGTTCTCGGTGTCTAATTCATAAATTTCATCCTTGTTGTCTTATATAATATTTATCGCAACCTTGGCATTTGATTTTGTATATGCTTGAATTTTTGTGGACTGATAGTTTTGTTTTCCATAAATGAATTTGAGTTTTAGTTTATGTTTGGTTCAACAGGCCAATTTTACTCCTATATTTTTCAGTAATGCATTTAATTTGTCGGATTTATTTCCTATGTATGTGTGTACATATGTATAAAATTTTATGTTTCGCTGCTTGTTCTTTTAGTAGTTTTGTGTCCTTATGAATGTCACTGTGTGTTTATTTGGCCCGTGTTTTAGAGCTGAGTGACAGACAACGTCATAAATGCAATATCATGTCACCTTAAAGCACATAAACACATTTCCATACAATGATGTATAGACTAACCGATCTACCACTACAACAAGCAGTGATACGAAAGGAACTAGCAAAACAAAGGAACTAACACAACAAAATGATTACAATCCAGCAACGTCGTCTGTTGATAGAATCCCGGAGCATCCGACATTATCCGCATGTTCATTAATGTAACTTGTTAGTAGCGGCCTCCCTTATAACGAACTTAGTTCTAAGGCTTACAACGTACTCAGTCCTGTCACAAATCTGGTCGGATATCCCGTAATCTCGCTTTCAGCTCTATAAACGATAATGTGAAACTATGTCTAGTGTCTTCCGAGGATCAAGCACTCGGAATTTGAGGGATTAACGCAGCGATCTATGTTTCGCAAGATCTCTGTTAACAGAATCGATGTTAGTTTTTACGTAAGACGTTTTCGGCCTCCAGTGATGTCGAAATGCGTGAACATAATACATGTTCCACAAAATCCTAAGAAATTTTGGTCTTATGTCAGAGCGGTAGGTGCATAAAAACAAAATGTCCACACACTCTGTGACCAAAATGGTACTGAAACAGAGGATGACAGACTAAAGGCCAAAATACTAAATGTCTCTTTCCAAAGCTGTTTCACAGAGGAAGACTGCACTGTAGTTCTTCTGTAGATTGTCGCACAGATGACAAAATGGTAGATACCGAAATAGACGACATAGGTATAGAGAAACAATTAAAATCACTCAAAAGAGGAAAGGCCGCTGGACCTGATGGGATACCACTTCGATTTTACACAGAGAACGCGAAGAAACTTGCCCCCCTTCTTGCAGCGGTATACCGTAGGTCTCTAGAAGAGCGTAGCGTTCCAAAGGATTGGAAAAGGGCACAGGTCATCCCCGTTTCCAAGAAGGGACGTCGAACAGATATGCAGAACTATAGACCTATATCTCTAACGTCGATCAGTTGTAGAATTTTGGAACACGTATTATGTTCGAGTGTAATGACTTTTCTGGAGACTAGACACCTACTCTGTAGGAATCAGCATGGGTTTCGAAGAAGACGGTCGTGTGAAACCCAGCTCGCGCTATTCGTCCACGAGACTCAGAGGGCCATAGACGCGGGTTCCCTGGTAGATGCCATGTTTCTTGACTTCCGCAAGGCGTTCGATACAGTTCCCCACAGTCGTTTAATGAACAAAGTAAGAGCATATGGACTATCAGACCAATTGTGTGATTGGATTGAAGAGTTCCTAGATAACAAAAATGGTTCAAATGGCTCTGAGCACTATGGGACTTAACATCTGACATCATCAGTCGCCTAGAACTTAGAATTACTGAAACCTATCCAAAGGACATCACACACATCCATGCCCGAGGCAGGATCCGAACCTGCGACAGTAGCGGTCGCGCGGTTCCAGACTGTAGCGCCTAGAACCATTCGGCCACTCCGGCCGGCCTGATAACAGAACGCAGCATGTCATTCTCTATGGAGAGAAGTCTTCCGAAGTAAGAGTGATTTTAGATGTGCCGCAGGGGAGTGTCGTAGGACCGTTGCTATTCACAATATACATAAATGACCTTGTGGATGACATCGGAAGTTCACTGAGGCTTTTTGCAAATGCTGCTGTGGTGTATCGAGAGGTTGTAGCAATGGAAAATTGTACTGAAATGCAGGAGGATCTGCAGCGAATTGACGTGTGGTGCAGGGAATGGCAACTGAATCTCAATGTAGACAAGTGTAATGTGCTGCGAATACATAGAAAGATAGATCCCTTATCATTTAGCTACAAAATAGCAGGTCAGCAACTGGAAGCAGTTAATTCCATAAATTATCTGGGAGTACGCATTAGGAGTGATTTAAAATGGAATGATCATATAAAGTTGATCGTTGGTAAAAGCAGATGCCATACTGAGATTCATTGGAGGAATCGTAAGGAAATTCTATCCGAAAACAAGGGAAGTAGGTTACAGTACGCTTGTTCACCCACTGCTTGAATAAGTCTGCTTTCGGCCGGTGAGCGGCGAGGACGTCTTGTTTACGTCCCGTCCGCAGAGTCGCGAGCGCGCGTAGTTTGTTTACTTCCTCGCCGCAGCTAATACTCGCGTCCGTTAACACTGAGTCGCCATGGCTCATTCGTACAGAAAAGCTACCATCAAGATCAGCTTCCAGCCCGACCACGCACGACCACGAGCCTTTGAAGTCGAACGATTCATCCGTGACGAAGTTCAAATACCAACACAGCACATCACCGGTATCCACCCATCCATCACAAGTAGCGTCGTTTACGTCAAGATGGTCGATGACGAGTTATGTCACGCACTTGTGAACAGATGCGCGAACACTCAAGTTCAAACACTCCGATGGTCACATCGGAGAGGTTACTGTTGACCATGCTGGACTAGGATTACGCACACTAAGAGTCTTCGAACTCCCTTTCGAAGTACCTCCGGACGTCGTTACCTCAGCTTTCCGCCCTTATGGGACGGTAATTAGCCACGTGGCCGAAAAATGGAACACCTTCGAGACGTACCAAGTCCTCAACGGCGTCCGACAAGTGAAAACTGAATTAAAGAAACATGTGCCGTCCTACTTAGTCATAGGTGGCTGTCGAGCAATAATAATGTACGACGGCCAACCTCGTACTTGTTCTGGTTGCGGCCAGGAGGGTCATGTGCGCTCGGCGTGTATTCAACGTCGGGTTACACAACTTCCATTGCATGACACGACACCACCTCCTACGCTCACGGCCCTCCCCCTCAATTACGCAGAGGTGACACGATCGACCGTCATGACAGACGACAACCCCCCCGGAAGACAGGAAGCGTTAGAATGCGCACCTGTCGCCGGTCCTGGATTGACCAACACCATTACGGTGTCTGCAGGGGTTGAAGAACGCCGCCCATCGACTCCACATGAAGATTCGGACGAGAGAATGGAACTCGACGCTAGGGTTGTACCGACCTCTGCCTTTCTCCCTGAGGGGGATGCTATACGGGAACCACAAACTCTTTCGGACACAGAAACCCACGTCCGCAAACAAAGGTCACCGAGAAAACATAAAAAGCGACGTCGCACACCCTCAGACGATTGCCTCCAGCGGACGTCTTCTCCAGTTGACGACCGGCCGGCCGACGAAACGACGAGGAAAATGGATGACACGAGATTGCCCTCACCTGTCGCTTTGTCTGATTTTGACAAACCCGATTCAGCTCTCTCGGACAAACGGATGGCCAGCACAGCGCCCGCCGTTGGTACACAACCGGAAACAACTGCGGATTGACCCTTAGTCACTCAGCCCACATGTGTTCCACCGCAGCCACCGTTAACTTACGGACCTTGGGCGGATGACATTGAAGACGATTCTACGGCCGCTGTGGTGGATGAGGAGAGGGGTCTCTCCTCCCACACCTCGGCCCCTCCCGAGTAGCAACAGATGACGGCGCGGACGCGGCCAGCAGATCACGGGCCCCACCTTTTACGGCGACACTGACGGCAGCCCCCACCGCAGGAGACGATCTACAGACCTATCGCTTAACGACCATCAACATTAACACCATTCGGACACGTACGAAGTTGTCGCTGCTCCAAGACATGCTCAATGCAGCAGGCGTTGACATTGTCTTTCTCCAAGAAGTCTTCGTCGCCGATTTCCCGGGTATGTATGGTTATACGGCTCATGTGTCCCACGCCTCGCCAACTAACAGTGGAGTCGCCATTTTCCTCAGAGAGGGCCTCGAGGCGGACGAAGTCCGATATCTCCCCGACGCTAGAGGAATGGCCGTAACGGTGCAAGGCGTCCGGTTTATCAATGTGTACGCCCCTTCCGGAACGAATCGCCGTCGTGACCGATCGCTCTTCTTCGCAGAAGGAATAGCACCGCTTTTTCAGGGCAGACACGATGACTTGATATTAGGGGGCGATTTCAATTGCACCCAAGCACCTAAAGATCACCTGCCACGCCATTCGCCGTGCCCCGAACTTGGGACACTCATCGGCGATCTCCAGCTGGTAGATACATGGGAGCATGTCCGACGAAATAGACCGGGATACACCCATTTCACGAGTCACTCGTCTAGTCGCATCGATAGGATTTACGTCTCCCGTTCTCTCGCGGCAACGGTGAGTGACGCGGAGGTGTGGCCAGTAGCCTTTTCTGATCACGAGGCCTATATCTGTGCCGTCACCCTTCGTCGCCAACGGGTGTGGCGCAGCCGACATCCCTGGAAATTAAACCTTGCTCATCTCGCTTCTCCGGATTGTCGACGCGCCATCGAAGACACGTGGAGTTTGTGCGTCCGCCGCCTCCCAACGTATCGATTAGTTGGTGGTTAAACTGCGCCAAGCCGGCCCTACGGCGAACCTTTATTGCGTATGGTCGTGAGACTGCTGCTTAGAGGCGGCAGACCCTTGATTTTTATTTCACCGTCCTTCGCGAATGCGCCTCCTTGCCACCCACACCGGAACGACAGCTGACAGTTCAGCGTGCGAAAGCACAGATCGTAGCCCAGATGCGCCGACACCTCGAAGGGACGATCGTCCGAGCGCGGACACAAGACAGACTCGCAACGGAACGACCCACCATGTACCACGTCATCCGAGAACGTACACTGCGAAGACGGGCGCTGATACATGCCATCACCACTGAGGACGGCCATCATCACACCACACAACGCGATATTGCTGCAGCCTTCTTCGACCATTACGCACGACTTTATTCTGCTCAATGTTCCGACCCGACGACGGTGACAGCAGTCTCACAACTGGTTTACGACATTGTCCCACAGGATTTACAAACTGAATTATTGAACGACATTACGGAAGACGAAGTTATCGACGCCATCGGTAAAGGAGCGGCGAATAAGTCTCCTGGCCCCGACGGGCTCCCTGTGGAGTTTTATAGAACTTTCCAGCATTTACTGGCTCCCAAGTTAACAGACATCTGTCGGGAGCTTATGTCCCCCGCGGTGCCGCTCCCTGCGACCTTCGTAGAAGGAATCATTATACCGGTTCACAAACCTAAAGGCGGGGCCCGAATACAAGATTACCGCCCGCTAACACTCGTCAACTGCGACATGAAGATATTCACCAGACTATTAGCAAACCGTCTACGACCGACCCTACCTTACGTCATCTCGCCAGATCAGACTTCCCTAGGGGGTATCAACAACATCCACACAGCACTGTGTCGATACCGTGACTTAATAGCCCTAGCCAGGGCACGTCGTATCCCGGGAGCGCTGGCATCACTAGATTTTAGCCAAGCTTTTGATCGAGTGGATCACGCGTACCTAACGTCCGTTCTCCAGCACATGCAGTACCCACAGCAATTCACAGACGTCGCGATGCGCCTCCTCCGAGGGGCGACTTCCAAAGCTCTCGTTAACGGGCGTCTCTCGCAGTCCCTCCCGATTTTCCGCTCCGTGTGTCAAGGCTGCCCCTTGTCGACGTTACTATATGCTCTGGCACTGGAACCGCTCCTCTGTGGTCTCCGTCAACTCCTCACCGGTCTTACCCTACGTGACGTCACATTTCGCAGTACAGCATATGCAGACGACCTGGTTCTCGTGTTCCGCAATCGCGATGATGTCAACAGAGCACTAGAATGGATTACCACGTACGGTGTGGCTTCCGGCAGCTGTCTCGACGTCGCCAAATCGGTCGCCATGGCCATAGGAGACGGGTTGACCCCAGCGTGTGTCGACCCCCTACAGCTTCGTGGCACTATCAAATGTCTCGGAATAGAGTTTCACGACGACATACGGCGCACCGCGGCTCTTAACTACCGCCGCTTATTACAACAAATTCGGGTCCAGATCTTCAACCTTCGTCTGCGGACCCTCGACATTCTCCAAAGGACACACTTCGTCAATGTTTACCTCGCATCGCGCCTTCCACACATAGCGCGTGTTCTCCCAATACCGTTACTGATGGCTCGACGTCTATTAGCGGCATTCGGAGCCTACGTCAGTACAGGCATGCTCTTCAAAGCCAGTTATGAGTCACTGACCCTTCCCCCAGAAAGGGGAGGTCTTGGTCTAGTCCATGTCCACGGCAGAGCTGTGGCCCTGTATGTCAGCTCACACATCAAGCTGTGGCGCCACCACCCGGAAAGTTTGACAGGTTTGCTGTTGGAGTCCTTAGCTCCGCCCTCCCTTATGCCCCCACTGACGACGCAAGACATATCCCCACCCTTCTACTACTTCGGGAACATTTACATTGAACACAGCTATGTCCGTATCGCAGTACCACCGACGAAACAGGCGTCGGCGCGGGATATATATCATGTCCTACAGCAGAGGCGCCCACCAAACATCGTGGAGACCAAAAGCCCTCAGGTTAATTGGAAGGTGGTGTGGAAGACGATTCATGGAAGACGATTCACGCGGTTCCACTGGACACAGCCGTCCGATCCACATGGTACATCACAGTCAATGGTAAACAGGTCACCCGATCACGCCTCCACAAGATAAACATGGCGGAATCGCCTCTCTGCGTAGACTGCGGGATACCAGACACGGGCGAACACCGTCTCACATGTGGCGCGGCAGAAGACATATGGCGCTTGGTGCGACAAATTTTGTCGTATTTTCTACGAGTGACTCCGGAACACATTACACCTCGGTTTCTACTATTTCCGGATCAACAGTATTTCCCGCGCGCCAAGACCAACGCTGTCACGTGGATCCGCGCGCATGCGGTACGCTACTTATTTCACGATGGACCTAAAGATGTATTAGACTTTTGAAACTACCTACAAGAACGTCATTGCAAGATCGTACGGAACCCAAAATACAGACAGTATTTTTCTAATTACTTAGGGAGTGCCCTACGCGACCCTCCACGCAGATGGATCATCAACAGGTAGGAGAAGATACCCATTGAGTGAGCTGACATGACTAAGTTCGATTCTCGGTGGAACAACATGATATACGTGAAGACGTACCTGGATGATGAAGCGTAAGGAGAGTAGCGACACACCCTTCTGCATCCTGTATGAAGCACATTTTTTTTTTTTCGTTTTCCCCATATACATTACCTCGGTGTAGGAACGTGCCGAGATATTGTTTTCTTTTTCTCAGAGCACGATGCGGTGTCAGATACATTTATTTTTGTTGTGGTATAAAGTAACACCACATTAATAATGTATTAAAAACAGTAAATAAAAATAAATAAATAAATAATAATTCCCAAAAAAGATTTCCCCTTCCCATCCCTGATTCCTTGACGGACGAGGGGGACACTGCGACCAGGCCTCGGGTTACGACCCCTGATCGCTCTGCCTTCCCCGCCCTCCCCCACCTCCTTAAAAAAAAAAAAATGGTAGAGCACTTGCCCGCGAAAGGCAAAAGTCCCGAGTTCGAGTCTCGGTCGGGCACACAGTAATAAAAAAAAAAGAGTGAAAACTTTAATTTTTTATTTTCAGTTTACGTGACAAACTCTTATGTTTTCATCACTTTTTTGGGAGTGATTATCACATCCAGAAGAAAACCTAAATCGGGAGAAAAAAAAAAATACTGCTCAGCAGTGTGGGATCCGTACCAGATAGGGTTGATAGAAGAGATAGAGAAGATCCAACGGAGAGCAGCGCGCTTCGTTACAGGATCATTTAGTAATCGCGAAAGCCTTACGGAGATGATAGATAAACTGCAGTGGAAGACTCTGCAGGAGAGACACTCAGTAGCTCGGTACGGGTTTTTGTTGAAGTTTCGAGAACATACCTTCCCTCCTACGTATATCTCGCGAAGAGACCATGAGGATAAAATCAGAGAGATTAGAGCCCACACAGAAGCATACCGACAATCCTTCTTTCCACGAACAATACGAGACTGGAACAGAAGGGAGAAACGATAGAGGTACTCAAGGTACCCTCCGCCACACACCGTCAGGTGGCTTGCGGAGTATGGATGTAGATGTAGATTCTACAACAGATTGATGCCAGCGATATAGCCCTATAATTACGTGCGTCAATTCTAGGACTCTTGTTGAAAACAAGAATGACCTGTGTTTTTTCCCAATCGCTTGGTACTCTTCGTTGTTCCAGCGACCTATGAGAAACTACTCGTAGAAGGGGACCACGTTCTTTCGCATCATCTCTGTAGAATCTCTCACATATCTCTTCTTTCCTTGATCCCTTTTCACTATTGAGTGATAACATCAAGCTTAAACTGAACATGATGAAGCATTTCATGGCACCTAGACCTTCCACAGTTTAACGTAAGAGTAGAGTGCCTCGCGTGAGAATTACGAAGCCTTGTTCAGGAAGCTCTTACAGGAAGCTGTTACGTTACCCAGGCATGTGCACAAGCTTCAGGGCCCATTTGGCCGGCGTCAGTTCAGTGCTGCACGCCAGCTCGCCTGACCTTGTGATCAAGGCACACCTGTCTGGAAAGTTGCGTAGTGTACGTGACTCTGCAACTTCCGCGTGTGGAATGTCCGAGAATCCCTCGAAATATCAATGCAAGGTGTGAAGAGAGATCCAGGTAGGAAGGAAGATAACATAGAATTATCAAAGCGAAAAAGATATGAGAAATAAGTACATACAGACGAAGGAAACCTTTCTTGATACTGTAAAACATCTAATGATATCAGATATTGATATGAAGCTGTGGATGAAGTGGGTGAAAGCACACATCTAGAACAAGTATCGTCAGCATTGTTTGGCGGTATTTGCCGACAGGTCGACAATGGCCTTCGATTATGGACTAGCTTGGTTCGCACTGCAACAGGATTATACGACGTACTAGCAATTACTTTTTCCCCTCAAAGTTGTTTTGTAGCGGCCGGCCGGGGTGGCCGTGCGGTTCTAGGCGCTACAGTCTGGAACCGCGAGACCGCTACGGTCGCAGGTTCGAATCCTGCCTCCGGCATGTATGTGTGTGATGTCCTTAGGTTAGTTAGGTTTAAGAAGTTCTAAGTTCTAGGGGACTGATGACCTCAGAAGTCAAGTCCCATAGTGCTCAAAGCCATTTGAACCATTTTTTTTTTGCAGCGGCTCAAGTCTCATACTTCTAGAGTAGTGAAATGAAGTATGGTGTTACAGCCGGTCCAAAAAGGAACAAAATTGAACTCGCTGCTGGCAAATACGATGGGCGTTCAGTAAGCAACCCAACATTTTTTTCCACCCGTTTTCGGTGGAGTAAGTGCGCAATTTGTTTTGGGAAGATCGTAATTTATGCTTCAGCCCCTGTAGTTTCATGAAGTTCCGGTAGGTGGCGGCGGTGTGTAACGGAGGTGTGTAACTGAGGTCCGTACGAAGCAGAGAGCTGTCATTGAGTTTTTTTTTTTTTTTTGGCGAAAAACCAGAGCATCGCATATATTCATAGGCGTTTGCAGAATGTCTACGGAGACCAAGCAGTGAACAAAAGCACGGAGAATCGTTGGACGAAGGGTCTGTCATCTCAAGGTCGCGCAAAATTCTCCTACCGCCCGCGTGCCGACCGGCCGCACACAGTTGTGACTGCAGTGTTGGAACATGTGGACACGCACTCGACGTGATCGACGGATCACAGTCGGACACCTCGCTGCTCAACTGAACGTCTCTGTTGGTAGTGCTGACACTTCCACAAATTTGGGCACTCAAAGGTGTGTGCGCGCGCTGTGAATCGCCGCCTAACAGGAGGCCATAAAGAGCAACGAAGGACCATCTGTGCGGAATTGCTTGACTGGTACTTGGCTGATCGTGACAGTTTTTCTGAACATGGTTACAGGTGATGAGACATGGACTCTTCATTTCGAACCGGAAACAAAACGGCAGCCCATGGAATGGCACCACACCACCTCTCCTCCTCAGTAATTCGAAGCCTTACCTTCAGCCGATAGAGTCATACTGACCGTCTTTGGCACTCTGAACGGGTTATTCTGTTTGATGTCATCCATCAAGGTGCAACGATCAACTCTGAAGTGTATGTGCTACGACCGGCGAATTGAAGAAACGACTTCAGCGCGTTCGACGCCACAAAAATTCAAACGAACTACTTGTTCATGACAACGCAAGACCTCATACAATTCTGCGCACCTGATAGGAGATCACAAAATTACAATGCACTCTTCTTTCTCATCCACCATACAGCCTGGATCTTGCACCTTCCATCTGTTTGGCCCAATGAAGGATGCACTCTGCGGGAAGCAGCAAGACATTGGCCCCGACGTCGTGCAGTATAGTGGTACCGTGCGGGCATACAGGCCCTCCCAGTAAGATGGCGTAAGGCCGTCGCACTGAACAGATATAATGTTGAAAAATAGGGTTTTGTAGCCAAAAGAGTGGAAATAATATGACGTACTGGAATCATGAATAAAATCAACCTGCTTTCCGGAAAAAGTATTGTAATACTTGTTGAACGCCTGTAGTATCCTGTATCCCAAAATAGTATTGAAGGGACAGTCGGTGAATCAGCAGAAACGGTGTTATGTATCCTCGTTCCGTAAGAGGGTGTGGAGAGGTTTTGGATTTAATGCCGGACATTGTCGCGTAGTCTGGTTATCGCGCACCTTACCCTACCAGCTCTCCTAGGCGTATCACACAAGTAGTGGCGAAAATTTTTTTCACCACCCGAGTTAGAACTGGCTAAATAGGGATAGCATGACATTTCACTAGCACACTATAGGTCTGCGGAGGCAGATACAGGAATGAACAAAAAGTTTTATCTGGTAACTTGCTACTAGTAAGTTTTCTTATGTACACTACCCTCTGTAATTTTGGAAACACCTAGTAATTATAGACAATTGAAAAGAAATACAGTATAAAAATGCATTTTGTTGTTTTCCAAATGTTTACTAAGCTCAAATAAGGTGCAAAAATTAAATTTTCGATTCTTCAAAATAGCCACCCATTGCTTTCATCACTGCCTTGCACACTCTCGGCATGCGCTGCGTAAGTTTTGCCAAGGTTTCAGTTGGAATTAATCTCCATTCTTGCTGCAGAACCTCCCAAACTGTGAACCACTCATGATTTCCCGTTTTCGGATCCTCCTGTCCAATTCATCCCATAGCAGCTCGATTGGGTTACAATCAGGGGACTGGGGAGGCCATTCCGTGTTTTTCAATATTTCACGAAACTCTAGACACTTCACATAGTTCTGACACAAGCGAGACGTATGTTTCGGGTCGATGTCTTGCTGCAAGAGAAACCCTTTCCCAATCAGACGCAAACCAGATGTCTTAGCATGTCGCTGGAGAATGGTATGATAATCCTTTTGGTACAGTTTTCCATCTATTTTCACCGAATCTCCGACTTTATTCCTTCCAAAGGATCCCCATACCATCACAGAACTCCCTCCACGCCTTACAGTTGGAATTATGCATTGAGGATTCAAGCGTTCATGGGGTAAACGGCGTACAAATTGGCAGCGTTTACTTCCAAATATTTCGAACTTGGATTCATCAGTGAATAAGACTCTTTCCCAATCCCCTGCTGTCCAGTGTTGGTATGTCTTGGCCCACTGAAGCCTTTTATTCTGTTTAACAGGGCGCAACAGTGGTTTCCCTGTTGCTACATAACCTCGGAGGTTGTTGTCTGCCAGGCGTCGTCTCACCGTTGACTCACTCACCGGTGTATTGCGTTTAGTTCACCAGTCAATTCACGGACAGTTACGTTTACTGGTCACTACCAATTACTTTTCCTGGCGTTCTGATATTTTTCTCGGTGCTCCTGAGCGAGGACGATCTCCATAGGAGTCTGTTTGTCGGTGCCGATGTATGGTTTTGACAACTCCGCTGATGGAAATCATCAATTTCTTTGCTATTTGTCGGACGCTATTGCCTTCTTGGTGCAAAGTGATTATCATTACCCGTTATTCATAAGGAATCTGGCACTTTTGGACCATTCTGAATTACTTTCGCGGCGTGTTATACCTTTATGTAAACGCAGCTACAAGTGAACAGAAATGTAAACAACGTACCTCTACATAGCCATGCGGTCTACTCGCGCCACCTGGCGTGTCTAGTAGAACTGCTTGGACAGGTAACGTCGATTTACATAAAACTGAGCAATACTAGTATGTTCCAATATGTATATATATGTACAATAATTAACTGTACAATACTGTACTTGTCATTATTAACCGTTATTTGAGCTTGCTATTCCGTATTCTAATCAATAACTCACATAGATCACTTCCATCTTGCTCCATTGTAATACGCAGCGTGGCGTTTCCAAACTTATGGAGGACAGTGTACGTAACCATGAAAGTTGGAGCACAGTATTGACAAGTTACGAATTTCGCGTAAGGAAAAGTTCCATTTCTACAAACCAACCCATTTTATTTTTTGACTTTATTCTTGTATTGTATCGTGCACGCAAATGAGTAGACGAAATTATTTTCTCCAGGAGTGGACGAAGCTCACCAATACATTAATTTAATACAAATTTGCTTCGTCCCTGACAGTCTTAGAAGAAAGAATTTCAGTTCGAAATTTTGATCTTCAGCTAAATAAACACTGACATCGGTGCAAATCTGCCTTCACGGTCTCTGACTGGGTGGTAATACGATACACTGATTCATTTCCCTAAACATTCACATTCATCTGGTCCTCCATAATCTCATATTCGCAAATGTCCATATGCACTGGGTGAATATATTCTGAACTCTAAACAAAGAATCACCTAGTTCCCAGACAGTAGCTCTCTTTGCCTTCCTGGCTGTCTAGAGAAATTATGCGAAATTCTTTTTTCCTACAGTTCACCCTAGGATACGATGTACACGTAGAATAAAAAAGTCTTCCACATGGTAGAGTTACAATATATCGTCATATCCTTAATTTCCTTCTCCATCCCAATCGAGTGTAACGCTGCACTGCCTTATCGCAGAGTTTCTTGGTGTTATGCGGTCCAGCGTGTCCTTCAGTAAGAAATCGCCTCTTATTATGTAGCTGACCTTGCTGGACCTTGTTGGCTAACCCTGTCCGAACTCTTCCAGTTTACACAGCTGTTTCCCGTCGTGTTTCGTAACGGGCCAGTTTACCCTGCCTGCTTACGTATGCGGAACAATGGCGGCTGGACTGGAGTCAGTATGTACACCGAATTTTGCAGTTTAAGGTCATCGTTCGCATCGTTACCTCTTGTAACAAGGAAGAAAGGAACGAAACAAGGCCAGACCTTGACGTCGAAGTGACTGGCAGAGCTGATCCTGAAGTGTCAGCCAGCTGTCTCCCATACCGATGGCACTGCCTGTCACCACTCTTGTTTATTGCTGCGGATTTTACAGCCTGTGGTAAGGAAGGGAAAGAAGGCTCTAGAGTGTCACTGAGTACCCGCCTTTCACTCGTTAGCAGAGTACGACATCAGACGGCACTACTGCTCAGCGAGTGTGGCAGGGAAAGAGGATTTTTTTGTTTTGAAATGTAGTGTCAAAAATGAAAGTTTTATTGTTTTTGATATTGCGTGCGGTTAGAGTATTTCTACATCCACGTCTAAACACTGCAGACTATTGTGGGCTGCATGGTTGAGGGTATTTCCCTTTGTGCAATGTGTTAGAGAATGTCTGCTTCAATGTGTGCAGTAGGTAAATAATCTTGTCTTCACAGTCCCTGCGGTAGTGAAACATATAAGGCTGTAGTACGTTCCAACATTCCTCACTTACTACTGGAGCTTCAAATTTTATAGCTAAGGCTAAGCTGTTGGGAGATAGTGATTGTCTGCAAGTTCTTTGTTTTTGCTTATCCGTGACCCTCTGCGAGTCAGACAAGCCTGTGACCATTCGTGTTGCCCTTCTTTGCGTGAATTAATGTGCCCTTACTGCTCCTATTTGTAGTGTGTCCCACATACTTAAGCAATGGAACGCACGAGTAATTTGTAAACAGTCTACTTTGCAGATTGATTGCATTTTCTCTGTATCTATGTGTGCTATATCTGCTGTCTGCTTTTCCTAAAGATGGCCCCTTTCTGTGACCCCCCCCCCCCCCCCCCCCCCAAATCGTTACACCCAGGTATTTCTATAAGTGGTGACTAATTCCAGATGCGACACATCTTTATAATGTTAGAATACTACTTTCCTGCATCTCAAAAAGTGCACAATTTTACATTTGTAGTTTAAAGTAAGTTGCCAGTCGTGGTATCGCTCTGATGTCTTATGAAGGTCCGACCGCATATGTGTGCAGATTTTTTCAAGTACTATTTCCTTACATACCGAGCCATAAAGGCCATAAAGATTTCGAATTTCTATTGTTTCCCTAAATCGCTCCAGGCGAATGGCGGGATGTTTCATTTGAAAAGGGCACGGGGGATTTCCTTTCCCATCTTTCCGTAATCCGAACTTGTGCTCCGTCTTATGACTGCGTTGTCAACGTGATGTTAAACTCTAATCTTACTCC
The DNA here is from genome assembly GCF_021461385.2 of Schistocerca piceifrons. Lineage (NCBI taxonomy): Eukaryota > Metazoa > Arthropoda > Insecta > Orthoptera > Acrididae > Schistocerca > Schistocerca piceifrons. The sequence goes on from NC_060139.1 coordinate 108,146,615, forward strand.
CTGTATTACATATGAACAGCCTGATTTACCATGTCATTAATATGCCACATGAACAGCAAGTGTTACAATGCACTTGCCTGGGGCTCAACTGACAGTACTTCTACATCTGTCGATGACACCGTCCTACATACCACGACGCGTCTTCCCTAGCAAGAAAACATTCATAAATTTAGTTTGGTGTTCTATATAGCCGTACTTTCGTTAGTACGTTTTGGTGTGGTACTGAGACAGTCGTTTTTCTGAAATCGAAATAATCACTTAAATGAAAATGATTTTCAGTATACCACGTGTTTAAATTTGACTTACAAGTTCAAAAATTTCTGCTAGCACCATACAGATTCCTTACCACCATACAGATAGTCCCAAAAATTTGTGATTAGGAATTTTTAATAGCTATGAAAATATTTTTGAGGGTTAAAAAGAGGCCGGCCGGGGTGGCCGAACGGTTCTAGGCGCTTCAGTCTGGAACCGCGTGACCGCTACGGTCGCAGGTTCGAATCCTGTCTCGGGCATGGATGTGTGTGATATCCTTAGCTTAGTTAGGTTTAAGTAGTTCTAAGTTCTAGGGGACTGATGACCTCAGACGTTTAGTCCTATAATGCTCAGAGCCATGTGAACCATTTTTTTTAAACGAGAAGCGTATTGGGGTGGGAGCATGCAGTAGGTAGTTAGTAATTCTTGTAATAGTAAGGAGGTGAACTATTCATGCATCGGTTATGTTTTGCATGCGTCCCGTGTTTTTCCTGTTAAATCTTACAAATATTTTCATAACTATTACAAAATCAAAAGCACACATATTCATGTCTACGTGCATTAGGTAAAGAATCTGTAGGGGGCTCGAGTTCATTTGTATTTAAATTAGGCTGCATTTTAGTCTTGTGTGGGTGATATTTTTCAATCAATTTCAGACATTTTGGCGAGATTACAACAGAGATACGTGGTAAAGTTCGGATTTATTTGACTTTCTGTTCACCTGACTGAACGAAAATACCGCTTATTTAAATTTCCAGAGGCGGGTAGGGTCTGACAACACATTAGTTCCTTCCACATACCTCTCGCGAAATGACCACGACGAGAAAATTCGAGAAATTAGGGCTGATTCAGACGATTACTATCATTCTTCTCACGCACCCTTCTGTGTTGGAACAGAAAAAGGGAGAAATGATTGGGATACAGATAGTTCCCTCCACCACACAGCAGACAAGAAAGCGAGTTGATATTGCATTCTAATTCAGTTCTGAGCTATGTTCAAAATTTTACGTGTTGAGCTAATCGTGAAGCTAGTTTAATATCAATTGCAAAGTTGGTTCGGAACGGACGCAATGACAAGAAGCGACGAATTAAAAACGTGGTAAAATGCCTTGACCAATAGCTGAATTTCACAAGATCGATATTTCTGGGAATCCATCCTAGTTGTCATGTGTCATTTGTCACAAATAATACAAAGAAAACACGATAAAAATGAATGACTGAATGTGGCGAATGGAGGTATAATGAGTTGCCATGACATCAAAGACTAAGGCGAAGTCCGCTATGTCACTTGCTCCAAAAATTATCTTCCGGTGGAAGTCTTTTGATCAAAAATGCAAGTAATGTTGCGATAATGTGGTCTAAACTGTAAAAGAATCATTTCATTCGTAAGTGGATTTGTTCAAGTTATTTTATCTTCTATATGCATTAATTTTGGTTGTGCTGTCTACTTTTACTGTATTGATTTTATTTCTGTCATTTGACTTTAGATTTGCTGTAAATCCAACTCGAAAAACCCTCTGAGTGAGCGCTCTGAGAACGAAAGGTTGGAAATCGACCAAACACAGCAAAGCATGTTCTCGCCATTTTCGGGAAGAGAACACAAACCAAATATCAGTATCGTCATTCCGGATCAAGGAAAATGCTGAATTACGAGGACAGTCTTTACGCATCCCATACTTCTCTTCTTTACTATCCGAAACGTCTAACCAGAAAAGTTAGAAATGCATCCTATTACTGGATCAAATATGCATGTAGGACCAGAAAAACATAAAAAAACGCAATACACTGTGTTATTCACGAAAGCATTTTGACATTTACTAATTACCAGGTGTACTGGTATGAAATGGGCGTTTTTTGTGAAAATGAAACACTAATTTTGAACTGCAAAGTAAAAACATTTTATTCAAAGTACTGACCATTGCTTTCTATACATTTTGACCACCTTTCCGGCAATTTCTGTACACCACGCCAATAGAAATGTTCGTCTTTTGAAGCAAACCAATCAGACACCCAATTTTCGACTTCTTCGTAGGAATCGAAGTGTTCCTCAGCCAATGCGTGTCCCATTGATGAAAACAAATGGTAGTCGGAAGGGGCCAAGACTGATAAATACGGCGGGTGGTGTAGCATCTCGTAGCCAAGCGTTTAGATTGTATCCTGAACCAGTTTTGCTTTGTGTGCAGGTGCATTGTCGTGTAAAAAAAATTACTTTGCTGTGTCTTCTGGACCATTCTGGTCTTTTTTCGATCAAAGCATAGTTCAAATTTGTCATTTGTTGTCTTTAGCGATTAGTATTCACAGTTTCACCGGGTTTTAGAAGCTCATTACACACCACACCTTTCTGATCCCACCAAACACAGAGCATTGTCTTCTTGCCGAATCAATCTGGTTTTGCAGTCGATGTTGATGGTTGTCCCGGATTAACCCATGTTTTTTCCCGTTTAGGATTCTTAAAATAAATCCATTTTTCATCGCCAGTAACAATTCGATGCAAAATTGATTTTCTTTCATGTCTTTGAAGCAAAATTTTTACAAATGGTTTTTCGGTTTTCCATCTTTCATTCAATTTATGTGGCACCCATTTTCCACACTTTTGGATCTTTCCCATAGCTTTCAAACGGTCAAAAATTGTTTGTTGTGCAACATTTAGCATTGCTGCCAGTTGATTCTGACTCAAAGTATCATCTTCATCCAATATTGCTTGCAATGCGGCGTCTTCAAACTTTTTTGATGGTCTTCCACGTTCTTCATTTCTTACATCAAAATAATTATTTCTGAACCGTTGAACCCATCTTTTGCATGTTGCTTCTGATAGAGCATGATCACCATATGCCTCGGCAAGCATTCGATGCGACTCTGCAGCACCTTTTTTTCCAAATGAAAACAAAAAATTAATGCTTTCCGCAAATCATCACTTTCTGGTACAAAATTCTGCATGTTGTTTGTTCCATGACTTGATGTACACTAAGTATCTTTGACAGATGTAATACCAACCAAACAAAAAAAATTAGGCTCTACATCTACATCTACATCCATACTCCGCAAGCCAACTCACTTGACGGTGTGTGGCGGAGGGTACCTTGAGTACCTCTATCGGTTCTCCCTTCTAATCCAGTCTCGTATTGTTCATGGAAAGAACGATTGTCGGTATGCCTCTGTGTGGGCTCTAATCTCTCTGATTTTATCCTCGTGGTCTCTTCGCGAGATATACGTAGGAGGGAGCAGTATACTGCTTGACTCCTCGGTGAAGGTATGTTCTCGAAACTTCAACAAAAGCCCGTACCGAGCTACTGAGCGTCTCTCCTGCAGAGTCTTCCTCTGGAGTTTATCTATCATCTCCGTAACGCTCTCGCGATTATTAAATGATCCTCTAACGAAGCGCGCTGCTCTCCGTTGGATCTTCTCTCTCTCTTCTGTCAACCCTACCCGGTACGGATCCCACACTGCTGAGCAGTATTCAAGCCGTGGGCGAACAAGCGTACTATAACCTACTTCCTTTGTTTTCGGATTGCATTTCCTTAGGATTCTTCCAATGAATCTGAGTCTGGCATCAGCTTTACCGACGATCAAATTTATATGATCATTAAATTTTAAATCACTCCTAATGTGTTCTCCAAAATAATTTATGGAATTAACTGCTTCCAGTTGCTGACCTGCTATATTGTAGCTGAATGATATGGGATTTTTCTATGTATTCGCAGCACATTACACTTGTCTACTTTGAGATTCACTTGCCATTCCTTGCACCATGCGTCAATTCGCTGCAGATCCTCCTGCATTTCAGTACGATTTTCCATTGTTACAACCACTCCCCTGCGGCACACCTGAAATCACTCTCACTTCGGAAGCCTTCTCTCCACTGAGAATGTCATGCTGCGTTCTGTTATCTAGGAACTCTTCAATCCAATCACACAATTGGTCTGATAGTCCATATGCTCTTACTTTGTTCATTAAACGACTGTGGGGAACTGTATCGAACGCCTAGCGGAAGTCAAGAAACACGGAATCTAGCTGTGAACCCGTGTCTATGGCCCTCTGAGTCTCGAGGACGAATTGCGCGAGCTGGGTTTCACCCGATCGTCTTTTTCGAAACCCATGCTGATTCCTACAGAGTAGATTTCTAGTCTCCAGAAAAGTCATTATACTCGAACATAATACGTGTTCCAAAATTCTACAACTGATCGACGTTAGAGATATAGGTCTATAGTTCTGCACATCTGTTCGACGTCCCTTCTTGAAAACGGGGATGACCTGTGCCCTTTTCCAATCCTTTAGAACGCTACGCTCTTCTAGAGACCTACGGTACACCGCTGCAAGAAGGGGGGGGGGGGGGGCAGTTCCTTCGCGTACTCTGTGTAAAATCGAACTGTTATCCCATGAGGCCCAGCGGCCTTTCCTCTTTTGAGCGATTTTAATTGTTTCCCTATCCCTGTGTCGTCTATTTCGATATCCACCATTTTGTCATCTGTGCGACAATCTAGAGAAGGAACTACAGTGCAGTCTTCCTCTGTGAAACAGCTTTGGAAAAAGACATTTAGTTTTTCGGCCTTTAGTCTGTCATCCTCTGTTTCAGTACCATTTTGGTCGCAGAGTGTGTGGACATTTTGTTTTGATCCACCTACCGCTTTGACATAAGACCAAAATTTCTTAGGATTTTCTGCGAAGTCAGTAGATAGAACTTTACTTTCGAATTCATTGAACGCCTCTCGCATGGCCCTTCTCACATTACATTTCGCTTCGCGTAATTTTTGTTTGTCTGCAAGGCGTTGGCTATGTTTATGTTTGCTGTGAAGTTTGCTTCCGCAGCAGTTTTGTAACGCGGTTGTTGTGCCACGGTGGCTCTTCACAGCAAATGTTCCCTATCAACACATTTGTATCTTAACGCTCATTTCATACCGGTACACCTTGAAAACCAAGTGCAACTTAGGTCCGTAGCGCCATCGCCTCACTGGTGTGGGGGTGCACGAATGTGAGACAGCAGGTACGTTGTCGGCGGGAACTCACCAAAGATGAGGTCTCTGAGCTCCTGGAGCGCGGCGGCCCTCGTGTCCGGGGACTCCCCGAGCTCCTCCCTGGCGAACTCCACGAGCTCCGCGGGCGGCTCGCCCAGGTCCAGCTCGCACGACACGTCGTCCGGCTGCATCGCGCCCCGATCCTGCGGGCACAGAGACGAGCTCACTGCAGGGCAGCACGTGGCGCTCACAAGGCTACATAAACTCACCACACTTATCGCTTTCTTTCCTGTTTCTTCAACACGGGTAAATCCCCGATTCTTTAAATCAACGTCTGGATCTCGTCAGAATTTTAAATGTTTAAATTCGCTCACTATATACAGGGTTATTACAAATGATTGAAGCGATTTAACAGCTCTACAATAACTTTATTATTTGAGATATTTTCACAATGCTTTGCACACAGATACAAAAACTCAAAAAGTTTTTTTAGGCATTCACAAATGTTCGATATGTGCCTCTTTAGTGATTCGGCAGACATCAAGCCGATAATCAAGTTCCTCCCACACTCGGCGCAGCATGTCCCCATCAATGAGTTCGAAAGCATCGTTGATGCGAGCTCGCAGTTCTTGCACGTTTCTTGGTAGAGGAGGTTTAAACACTGAATCTTTCACATAACCCCACACAAAGAAATCACATGGGGTTAAGTCGGGAGAGCGTGGAGGCCATGACATGAATTGCTGATCATGATCTCCACCACGACCGATCCATCGGTTTTCCAATCTCCTGTTTAAGAAATGCCGAACATCATGATAGAAGTGTGGTGGAGCACCATCCTGTTGAAAGATGAAAGTCGGCGCTGTCGGTCTCCAGTTGTGGCATGAGCCAATTTTCCAGCATGTCCAGATACACGTGTCCTGTAACGTTTTCTTCGCAGAAGAAAAAGGGGCCGTAAACTTTAAACCGTGAGATTGCACAAAACACGTTAACTTTTGGTGAATTGCGAATTTGCTGCACGAATGCGTGAGGATTCTCTACCGCCCAGATTCGCACATTGTGTCTGTTCACTTCACCATTAAGAAAAAATGTAGCTTCATCACTGAAAACAAGTTTCGCACTGAACGCATCCTCGTCCATGAGCTGTTGCAACCGCGCCGAAAATTCAAAGCGTTTGACTTTGTCATCGGGTGTCAGGGCTTGTAGCAATTGTAAACGGTAAGGCTTCTGCTTTAGCCTTTTCCGTAAGATTTTCCAAACCGTCGGCTGTGGTACGTTTAGCTCCCTGCTTGCTTTATTCGTCGACTTCCGCGGGCTACGCGTGAAACTTGCCCGCACGCGTTCAACCGTTTCTTCGCTCACTGCAGGCCGACCCGTTGATTTCCCCTTACAGAGGCATCCAGAAGCTTTAAACTGCGCATACCATCGCCGAATGGAGTTAGCAGTTGGTGGATCTTTGTTGAACTTCGTCCTGAAGTGTCGTTGCACTGTTAGGACTGACTGATGTGAGTGCATTTCAAACATGACATACGCTTTCTCGGCTCCTGTCGCCATTTTGTCTCACTGCGCTCTCAAGCGCTCTGGCGGCAGAAACCTGAAGTGAGGCTTCAGCCGAACAAAACTTTATGAGTTTTTCTACGTATCTGTAGTGTGTCGTGAATATATGTCAATGAATGGAGCTACAGTGAATTTATGAAATCGCTTCAATCATTTGTAATAGCCCTGTATATGAAATACTGAAAATAAAATTTTTATGTCCCTGGAAACCGTTAGATACGTAACCTGCAACTGGGTTTGGGTTCCGTGCCCAAGATAGGCGCTTACTAACACAGATGAAAAATGGGTTACATTGTACAGGGTTTCGAGAGCGATGGGTGCTGCTTATTTGCTACCAAACGACATTACAGTACCAAGCAGAAGGAATTTTAACTTTTAGATGACAATGAAGCAGCAAAAATTTAAAACGAGTAAGAGATGGTGAGGCGTAGCGCCGTATACCGATCCTGCCTTGGAGGCAGTTAAGTGGGAGATGTGTCTCAGAGCTGGATAGTGACAGATGGTGACGCGAGACTGGACGCGCACGTAGTTTATGTATCACCCGATAGAGGACAATATTGGATAGGGGGACTGTGATTTTAGTTTCGATTGTGTCCATTAGAGTGCAATAAAGTAATAGAATGTTTTTCGTAAACTGTTCTAGTATTTTCATAAAGTGTTATTATGTCTTTTTGTGTAGGTAAAATGTTATAAACGTGTTTTAGCAGTATGAATGATGCGTAAGTGTGGTTTAAGGTTAATATGAAGATAATTGTTTAACAAATTATGTAGTGGGATTTAGTGTGGGAGCCGGCCGGTGTAGCCGTGCGGTTCTAGGCGCCTCAGTCTGGAACCGCGTGACCGCTACGGTCGCAGGTTCGAATCCTGGCTGGGTTAGTTAGGTTTAAGTAGTTCTAAGTTCTCGGGGACTGATGACCACAGATGTTAAGTCCCATAGTGCTCAAAGCCATTTGAACCATTTTTTTTTAGTGTCGGAACATTTCGAAGTAGTATGGATGTGGACAAATTTATTTTTGTAGAATAGATTTGTAAAGTAAGTTTATGGTAAATGGAAAGTTAATTCAGGTATAAATAACAACAGTAAATAACTTTATGCATAAACAAAACTTCAGCATATTAGATAATTACGTCGGTAAAAACTGCAGTCGTTAGGTTTACTATTTTGCGATTGGTTATTGATTAAAAGCGCGGACTGACGCGGGAGAATGTTGTTTTGCTATTGGCTGTTGAGTGAACTGACCAATGGTAAAGCAATATTCTTCGCGCGCTTTCTCTGCTGGTAGAGAAGACAGAGTATTCTAGGGAAGAGTCGGAGCCTACCCATGAAACAGTTCGGACGTGTGTAGTAGTAGTTCCGATGGAAATGATAAGTTGCCGGATCTAGCAGTGTTTCATACATCAAAAGTGTGGTAAAGTGACGACCTAATTATTCCGATGGGTGTGTAGAAATTTCGGAATTTTTAAGTAAATTTTGTGACGAGAAAAGACAAATTCAGCGTGGCGTATTGAGCAGGTCGGTGACTAAAAACTGTGACTGCATTAGGTACCGACAGATTTAATATTTGGCGAGCATTCTCAATCAAAAACAATCCGTAATTTTGTAGCTATTACGTTTTCGGGAAATGCAACATCATAAACTTGCTAACGTGAGTGAAAGGGATTGTGAGTGACTGTGTTAAGACTAGCATGGGCTTGGCAGTGACACTTGTTCACCTAAGTTTCAGAATATATTAATTAAGGACAAAATTTCCAACCTTTCATTTCGTGTGAAAACTTTCTCCCGAAACGTAGATTAGTGACTTTAATTTCAGCCTGGTTCACGCCGAAGTACAGTAGGTTTCGCTCGGCTTTCCTACTGATGATCTGCTGAGACAATGTTCACAGGTAGGTGCAGGTACGTCGTAAAGGGACGGAAAGAACCGCGCCGCCGCAATGGGATTCATTGCTCTGTACATGAAGCATTTTGTGCTAAATTTGCAGACATGGAGCATTGTAAGAGATTTGTGGTACGAAATGTAAAGGTTTTGAAGTCCGATCCGTTATTACAGTTCCAGTTGCACCATGTTTCAGTGGAAACAAAGAGTGTACAGAGTTCATATATTACTGAGAAGTACCTTGCTTAAGTCAAGGAGCATGCCTGGAACGATTTTTCGATTTAAATCTCGCTGTTATTGAATTTATGAGAGAAAAAGGAGTGCAGGAACGAAAATTAGAACATTCGGAATGGATTGCAAACTTCGTATTTTAAGTGGACTTGACTGTACACTGCCCAAAGTAACACATTGCAGGTTAACTTCTGATTTGATGGGGATGCATTCAAAAAGAAAATCGCGTTGTGGATGGGACGCCTTCTGACACACAATCCAATTCCCCAAGCTCACTGGCGTTAAATAAAGCGCGAGGTCTGAAGAATTCATTGTGTACTTGCAAGAATGACAGTGATAGTTTTATAAAGGTTTTGAACACACTGTCAATCTTGGAATCTGTTTTCGAACTGCTTTTGAGACCATTTGCCGTTTCAGTTCAAAGCACCCCTGTACATGTGCAGATTTAACTAACTAACCTGCAAGGTAATTCCAGTTTTAATTACAAATCTTTTTACGTTAAAACTGACCAGGAGGTCTACATTGCTTTTCTCAGGTACATTTTCCAAGTCTTCATAATGAGGTTGCAAAAGTGCTACAATATTTTGATCGACATATTTGTGTGGAGGAGTCGGAGCAGATCAAGGAGAAGGTTAAGAATGATTTTGAAGTAATACGTTTAACATCAGAAGAGGCAGCAATGTTAGCACTGAATAGGGGATCATGGAGGAATTTTATAAGGGGGCTATGCTCCAGACTGAACGCTGAAAGGCATAATCAGTCTTAAATGATGATGATGGTGGTGTATCGAGAGGTTGTAACAATGGAAAATTGTACTGAAATGCAGGAGGATCTGCAGCGAATTGACGCATGGTGCAGTGAATGGCAATTGAATCTCAATGTAGACAAGTGTAATGTGCTGCGAATACACAGAAAGATAGATCCTTTATCATTTAGCTACAAAATAGCAGGTCAGCAACTGGAAGCAGTTAATACCATAAATTATCTGCGAGTACGCATTAGGAGTGATTTAAAATGGAATGATCATATAATGTTGATCGTCGGTAAAGCAGATGCCAGACTGAGATTCATTGGAAGAATCCTATGGAAATGCAATCCGAAAACAAAGGAAGTAGGTTACAGTACGCTTGTTCGCCCACTGCTTGAATACTGCTCAGCAGTGTGGGATCCGTACCAGATAGGGTTGATAGAAGGTATAGAGAAGATCCAACGGAGAGCAGCGCGCTTCGTTACAGGATCATTTAGTAATCGCGAAAGCGTTACGGAGATGATAGATAAACTGCAGTGGAAGACTCTGCAGGAGAGACGCTCAGTAACTCGGTACGGGCTTTTGTCAAAGTTTCGAGAACATACCTTCACCGAAGAGTCAAGCAGTATATTGCTCCCTCCTACGTATATCTCGCGAAGAGACCATGGGGATAAAATCAGAGAGATTAGAGGCCACACAGAGGCATACCGACAATCCTTCTTTCCACGAACAATACGAGACTGGAATAGAAGGGAGAACCGATAGAGGTACTCAAGGTACCCTCCGCCACACACCGTCAGGTGGCTTGCGGAGTATGGATGTAGATGTAGATGCTGATGGTATTTGTGTGATTGACCTTCCTTCGTTTATGAAACTGAGTTATGATTACATGGCAAATTGAGTGCGAAACTCTCTGAAATTGTCTTCGTCTGTCGTATGTCGATAGTTTGTACCAGATAATTATGTCTTCAGTGGCCCGAAAATAATTAATACTGAAAACTGATTTTGTTTGTGACCTGTGTCACTGAGAAATGTGGAATAAGTCGTATGCAATAGGACTTTATTGACATTTAAATTCGGCGCGTTCGCTGTTTTCCCCTCTTCTCCCTCCTCGTTCTCAGACAGCGCAACGTGGCAGTCGGGGAAACGTGAACCGAGGCTGAGCGCTTTGGCATTTGCGCTCGGGCATGGCCCGCGAGCTTCGAAATCTTGGCCACCCCTGCTCTACATGAACAGGGTATCCGTGGAGGAGCGTAGCTTCAAGCAGTTTTTGAGCTTGAAAGGGAATGTCTATCTCTAGAAAGAAAGTCTCATTGCGCAAACGAGTGCAGGACTTCGGCGGACATGCAGTTGTATGCACACCTTCCTGAATGATGAACAGGTTCACTGTGGAAAAGTCCTGACCTCCTCCTATGTGTGATTCCACGAGATAGCGAGTTGCATCTGGAAGATTCGTGTTATCTTTGGTCTCATTCCACTCCCGTTTGTGAGACAGAGGGTGCATTGATGGAGAGATGCATTGATGATCCCCCACGATTGCCAGCGCCTCCGATGACATGCTCCTTCCTTCCGGAGGCCCTCACAGAGGAGCACACCTGCCTTAGGTGATTGTCCACACCTGAGCCCACATCCCCCCCGAACTCCAGACACAGGAATCAATCGGCAATTGGGAAGGTAACATTTCAGGCAACCATCCCTCCCTGGGCCTGGCTTTTACCAGGGGTCTGCGCGAGTCGTGTGTGTGTGTGTGTGTGTGTGTGTGTGTGTGTGTGTGTGTGTGTGTGTGTTGGGGCTTACGGGCGCTCAACGTCGAGGTCATCAGCGTCCTGACGCAGTCCTACCTTTCGATCCGGGCGCTGGGAGTTACGCCTTACCCAGTCGCCCTTTGTGCCTCAAACGTATGTGCCGGCCTTTAGACACACACATGTGGATTTCATTTTTGTCTTCCGTCATCCCTAAGTCTTCCAATACCTTCACAAGTTTCGATTTCCCAAGTGTTCACAAGACATGATACCCGAGGGAGGGGAGAAAGAATAGGAGGACAGACGTGCATCGCGGAAAAGGAAGGAGTACTGCAAGGTAGGGCCACGCACGTACTCTCAAAAGAGTTGTTAGTCCACAGGGGGGCGGGAGGGGGGGGGGGAAGGGGGGGCACTGTGTCCATGTTGTCAGTACCGAGTTCTTTGTTATTGCTCAGAAATAAGTGAGGTGAGGCTCAGCACATTCAGCGAATCATTGGAAATGAAGCGTCTATATCTAAATTTTCATATTTATAATTTTTAAATGCGAAACTTGTTACACTTTTGTATTACTTCTTCTGTCAGACGTTACAAACTATGTGAAACTTTGACAATTTGTTGTCCTTCAAATAAAATGATGTTTAACATTAATCTATCATGTTTTTTCCAGTTATGTATCTTACAGTTTGACATTTCGCTCTTCCAGTGTTTCTCATTTCCAGTCTGCAATTAAGCCAAAGGCTTGTAGGAAAATGAAAGGGGTGGGGGCAGGAGGAGGAGTGATAGATGGGTGGTGTGTAAAAGCGAGTGTTATGTTTTGATAACTTTATGCAGACTTGATAGAAATCTACATCCAGTACCAACACATTCTCCTTGAAATAAACGAAATTAAAATTTTGGTTTAAAACGTATTGGGATACACGTACACCAACAGAACAGAAGCTGGAAGGGTAGAAATTCTGGAAGGATGATTAGTGACTTAACAAAGCCCAGGAGCTGGGAAGTTCTGTAAATGATTCAAAAGAAGAGTGTGGTGGGCACAGCTCAGTTGCAGTCAGTCACTGGCAAAAGCTCGCTCGTAGTGCGTTAATAGGGAGGCGTGCGGGTGAGTCTTGGATTTGGGAGGCGTTCCTTAACGCTGATCACTGCAGATTGCACCCTCCTTTATTATAACTTATTATGCGTTTTAACGCCGTATTTTATGTCCTATACGTACAAAAACTAATGGAAAGATGATTTTCAACACTAAATATTAACGACAATGTACTAAAAAATTAGGTGGTGATGTCCAGAGGACAGTTTTACCATCGTTCTCCTTTAATTCCGCGATTGCAGCGTGGAATGACAAAGAACATAGACTGTAACGAGGACTCCGTTGGCGAACGAGAACCGAAAACCACTTTCTGCTAGTTGTCACTTCACTGATTAGCTGTTATACATACACATTATGATCCTTAAGAAGTGTCACCTTTTGTCCTCTACAGCCAAAATTAAGTAGATGTTAGAGGATCCTAAATGGAATATTTTCCGATAGTGAAGCAGCGGTCGTAAATGCTCATTCCTCGCGGTACGGAATCGCATTAGGAATGAGAAATGCTGCAGAGTTTTCAAACACCTTTTTTACAGTTGCAGATCGTAGCACATCACTATCTAGGCGAATAGTAACCCTCTTCTAATAATATACAATGGAGTCAAGTTACTGTTCCCCGAAAGAGCTACGCTACATCCACATCTAGTTCTCACGGATCCCGTTGGGTAAATCTGCGCGACCATTACACTATCACCCATGTATCTCTCGCACGTATCAAAAGGTGAGAGATTTAAGCATGTAGATAGGCATGTAGACAGCCACATTCAGTACAAGAAAAGAAGGAAGAGACTAACGTGCCGTAGACGACGAAATCTCTGGAGATGGACACTCGTTTCCTGGACTGAACCGCAAAGAAAATCGATGACGTTAACACGATGAACCTTCCGCTGTGCGCTGTAGAGTGGCTTGCGATTTTCTGTCCTAAGCCACTCACGTTCTGAGAGAGTGTCTACAAGTCTCCGTAAGTGCTCAAATCGCTCTTATGTCGTGACACCTACGTGTGATATTCGATGGTGGCAAGGTGCACAGTCCTCACGAGATAAAGTTCTCTAAATTTACCCAGGTGGGTTTCGCGAGAACTTGATAGTTCACCCAAGGAATATTTTTGCTACACTTTGACATGGGTTACACCGACCTATTAAGGTCCTAGCAACACGTGTCTTGACATACTCAATGCTTATCGTCAAGCCTACATGATGAGGGTAGATAGCACTCGTGGCACTCGTGTCTTGTGATTTCCTTTACATATTCAGTGTATCTTCGCAGAACCCTTCCACCAAAGCTAAGTCTTCTAATGGACTTCCCTAATACTGATTGTGAGTGAGTGTGCCATTTCATTTGTTCTTAGTATTACCGCTAATTAATTAATTGACATGCTCAAATTCTCATCCTTATAGCCGACCGGAGTGGCCGTGCGGTTCTAGGCGCTACAGTCTGGAACCGAGCGACCGCTACGGTCGCAGGTTCGAATCCTGCATCAGCATGGATGTGTGTGATATCCTTAGGTTAGTTAGGTTTAATTATTTCTAAGTTGTAGGCGACTGATGACCTCAGAAGTTAAGTCGCATAGTGCTCAGAGCCATCATCCTTATACTTTTAATCTGATACTATCCGATCTGAATATTATTTGTGTGCTACCTTGTATTACATTCCTCAAAAAAGCACTAATATTTACTGCAGCTTAATGAAAAGTCTACCTAATGCCACAGAGGCTGCAGAACTCATAGCGGACCTAGGATGTGCTAGCAAGTACTTAATATTCTACATGTGTCATCTCATTACAAAAAATATACATAAAATTTGAAAATAGCGATTGTGGACACCTTTGTATTACTCTTAGTCCTGAGCAAGGTGTCATTTGAATCCCTCTCGAGCTTTTCGTACTAAAATATGAGAGTCGATGGTGGTCCAACTTCAAGCAACAGTTGGTTATGTTTGGCCACTGTACACAAATAAAACACCTTCACAGTGAGAACGACAACGAAAGGAAACAACAGATTTTTTTATTTGTGCGTCGCTTAACCATGGACAAGTTGATGGGTAATTACGGGATCTTTCAATCGAAGTCAAGTCTCTGTATAACATTTTTTATTCAAATGGGGGACCGACGTCGCCCGCAGTTGTGCACTGAAATAATTCAACGGTGAAATTTGAAAATTTTTGCCGGGCCAGGACTCGAACCCCGATTTCGCGCTTTACGTGAGTGGTCTCCTTAGCGCCTCTGTCTTCCGGACACGCTTCCCGTCCGACCCTAACTCTCGGCCGGTCGGAGTGGCCGTGCGGTTCTAGACACTTCAGTCCGGAACCGCGCGAATGCTACGGTCGCAGGTTCGAATCCTGCCTCGGGCATGGATGTGTGTGATGTCCTTGGGTTAGTTAGGTTTAAGTAGTTCTAAGTTCTAGGCGACTGATGACCTCAGAAGTTAAGTCGCATAGTGCACAGAGCCATTTGAACCCAACTCTCGGCTTGCCACTCGCTGGTAGTCTCCACTGTCCCGTCGTACCTGTCCGACAGGACATAGTAGATTTTTTATTTGCTATTTATGATGCTCGAAATAAACGAAACTGACTGAGCAAAGGTCTCAATTAAAATTTCGCAAAATAGGATACATTGTGTGCGTGTGGGATGGAATACAAAATTATATGGAAGACTATGGAAAGAACGCAGCAATATTTCCTGATTTGGCCAGCTAGTGAGCGAGAAATCTGAAAATATTTGCTTCTGAGCAAACATATTTCGTACTCTCAATAAAATAAGAACGAAGCAGTGCCAGAAAAATGGAAAAACATCACAAAGCAATATATAGCCGTCATGTTACGAAACTCAGACCCTATGTTCATGCGAACACGTCAGCGGTTTACTAGGCATGTTCCTACCGGGGGTGGTACGCGTCTGGTGGACGCTTGCGTTCCAGCAACCTCTGTGTTCGCTCACCGATCTAGTAACGGGCGGACCCACGGCCTAATGTGAACTACGAATCATAATGCAAGTTGGTATTGTTCACAGAAATGTCAGACGTGAAAAAAGGGACGACGATGGATTGTATCTGTGTATGTGAAAAATGCTGTGTTACCCCGCGGTTCGGAATTCACGTTAGACTATATACACTACTGGCCATTAAAATTGCTACACCACGAAGATGACGTGCTACAGACGCGAAATTTAACCGACAGAAAGAAGATGCTGTGATTTTCAAATGATTAGCTTTTCGGAGCATTCACACAAGGTTGGCGCCGGTGGCGACACCTACAACGTGCTGACATGAGGAAAGTTTCCAACCGATTTCTCACACACAAACAGCAGTTGGGCGGAGTTGCCTGGTGAAATGTTGTTGTGATGCCTCGCGTAAGGAGGAGAAATGCGTACCATCAAGTTTACGACTTTGATAAAGGTCGCATTGTAGCCTATCGCGACTGCGGTTTATCGTATCGCGACATTGCTGCTCGCGTTGGTCGAGATCCAATGACTGTTAGCAGAATATGGAATCGGTGACTTCAGGAGGGTAATACGGAACGGCGTGCTAGATCCCAACGGCCTCATATCACTAGCAGTCGAGATGACAGGCATCTTATCCGCATGGCTGTAACGGATCGTGCAGCCACGTCTCGATCCCTGAGTCAACAGATGGGGACGTTTGCAAGACAACAACCATCTGCACCTAACAGTTCGACGACGTTTGCAGCAGCATCGACTATCAGCTCGGAGACCGTGGCTGCGGCTACCCTTGAAGCTGCATCACAGGCAGGAGCGCCTGCGATGGTGTACTCAACGACAAACCTGGGTGCACGAATGACAAAACCTCATTTTTTCGGATGAATCCAGGTTCTGTTTACAGTATCGTGATGGTCGCATCCGTGTTTGGCGACATCGCGGTGAACGCACATTGGAAGCGTGTATTCGTCATCGCCATACTGGCGTATCACCCGGCGTGATGGTATGGGGTGCCATTGGTTACAGGTCTCGGTCACCTCTTGTTCACATTGACGGCACTTTGAACAGAGGACGTTACATTTCAAATGTGTTACGATCCGTGGCTCTACCATTCATTCGATCCCTGCGAAACCCTACATTTCAGCAGGATAATACACGACCGCATGTTGCAGGTCCTGTACGGGCCTTTCTGATACAGAAAATGTTCGACTGCTGCCCTGGCCAGCACATTCTCCAGATCTCTCACCTACTGATAACGTCTGGTCAATGGTGGCCGAGCAACTGGCTCGTCACAATATGCCAGTCACTATTCTTGATGAATCGTGGTATCGTGTTGAAGCTGCATGGGCAGCTGTACCTGTACACGCCATCGAAGCTCTGTTTGACTCAATGCCCAGGCGTATCAAGGCCGTTATTACGGCCAGAGGTGATTGTTCTGGGTACTGATTTCTCAGTATCTATGTACCCAAATTGCGTGAAAATGTAATCACATGTCAGTTCTAGTATAATATATTTGTCCAATGAATACCCGTTTATCATCTGCATTTCTTCTTGGTTTAGCAATTTTAATGGCCAGTAGTGTATCATCCAGTGACTGGTTCCGTCAAAAGAAAGATTGCGGGAAGGCAAGAGTTTCTAAAGGGAACGGGTAAAATGTACAGTGAGCTGAGGGTAATTGTTACTAATTATTAATTTACAGACACACAAAGCTCTATTTTAATATTCTGTTGGGAGTGATGTACGACTAGTTCGTGTACATGTTGCGTGCGGCATGAAACGGTATTTCAGGCGTGGGGCAGGACGTTTCGCCAGCACCGGCGCTGCCTCCGGCAGCTGCGGAGGAGTCAAGGCGAACCGCAGCTGCAGGCAGACTACCGCGTCCACTGGCCGTTCCCGCCTCTCATTAAGGCGGAGCGCCTGGCCGCCAACTTCTTTCGACTTAACTTAGCACACGTCTGAACGAGGAGCTGATATACTGTAATGGCTATCACGTCAGCAAGACGTAATATCGAGATAGCGAGGACGTAACTACTGTTACGGTCACTGTGTAGCAAAAGGAGTCTGAACGATTGCGATCGCGTTTCGCAGACGCATTAGCAATTAGCGAATTTCTCGTTGTATTAAAGAGGAGCGGAAATGAAGTGAAGGGGTGCTGAGAGGTGGTGGTGGTGAAAGAATCCCTCTCAGCATCTCATATAGGGAAATTCGTTTGGTGTAAATGCCAAATGCTGTGAATGTTTTTCGTGAAAAAGGAGAAAATGAGAGGAAATAAAATCTCTCATACCCTCACGTTCAAAATGTAGCTTGTCTGACCAGAGGCGAACTAGTAAGCTAACGGAGCAATCTGCATCTGGAAGGATGAATGTGGGAATCATATGCCACGAGTGATAGGATAAGCCACTCATCGAGGTGTGGTACGCCATAAATGCTACTTTTTTTTAAAAAAAAAATCTTTATTACAAACCATAATAATTATACAATATCAACCCACTTCCTTATCTGATTAGTGGGTCATAATAATTATACAACTGGTACTTATATTGCATCTAGTTACAATTTTCAGGTGAGCTACAGTTAGTATTACATACAATGGGCATTTAATGTCTAGTATCTAGGACTTATATCTATTTCTTATAACTAGTTCCTATCGCCTGCAGCGTCACATGTGTGCCAGTGAGATATAAACCTACTTTGATAGCCTTGCTCACCGAGCTAACGCCGAAGAGCGTGCCCCTGGCACTGGGCAGGCCGCGATGTTGATTCGCTGCTGTTCCCTAGCACAATTTTCGTTAACTAAGTCCTACAAACTAACTTATCCTACGTCATATCCGGTGCATGTCCTTATCGGTAGCATTGACCCCCACTCCCCCTAATCCTGCTATTTACAAAGTAGAGGAGTTTTGCTATTTGGAAATCAACATAACTGAATATGGCAGAAGTAAAAACTATATAGCCTACGATTCAGACTGGCGACAGCAATAAATGCATTTCTGAAAGAGAGAAATCTGCTGACACCTTATATAAATTTACGAATTAGTGAGACTGGTGGAAGTATTTATCTGGACTGTAGCCTTATATGGAAGTCCAATGTGGACGATAAACAGTACCGACAAGCAGATAGTAGAAGCTTTTGATATTTTGCTTTGTTGCAGCGTGCACTATTCGAAAGAACTGAAGAAAGGTGGGCTACGGAGGATGATGTGGGCAAGAACCGATCATCGCATTGTTGAAGGTACTATACCAGAATTCGCCCGAAGTCATCCGCGTAAAATTCGACCAACCAGTGTCAGATCAGTGCGACGGACATCAAAGCTCCACAACAATGGGAAAAATTCACTGATGGGCATAAGAGGGCTTAACAAGCTAAAGTTACCTGAAACGGGACTGCTGTTTCATGACAGTGACAACATATGCCCCGAAAGAACAAACAGTAAAATATCAGACTTCCTGTTAACCAGACAACTGCAATGTAAGAACCTCAGTGGTGGACTGACTGAAACACTGTGTACTTAGTAACGTAAACATGCAGTTTTGCCGCCTTTTCCATACAGCAGAATACATCTGCAGATGGAAATTGACAGAAAAGCGTACTTCTGCCTTCTTTAAACCAGAAGTATGGCCAAGTTTCTTTACTAGTTTAATCAGACGTATCGTCATTTTCAATGGATAACCACAGCTTTACTTAACTCTACACTAGCCTGATTTGACTATTTTAGGGCATTTTTCGCCTACATTGAAAAATTAATGGCTATTGTCCTCTCCCAAAACATTTTTTATGGATGTGATACATTCCCAGGAAGCCAAAGTTGACCCAGGGTCATATAACGTGGGTAAAAGCCGTTATTCCCCTAGTTGGATGTGGGAAAACACCTAAAAATCACATCCCGACTAGCCGGTACATCGGCCCTTGTCATTAATCTGCCGTACGGTTTGGATCTGGGGCCGGCGCACCTCCCTGAATCCCGAATGTGGCGATCAGCAACGGTATTTGGTCGTGGAATTTGTATTTTTGTATTTTCCTGAGCCCTGTAGTTCTTACGCAGAAAAAGTCTGTAAGACATCGTTGTTGACTGCGAGACAACAGAAGACTTCTCAGATGACCAATCGTTTTATTCTTCGCACTCGTGTTTGAATGACAGAGATGATAATACTTACTGTCAGCACACTGCCTACTTCTCTCCATCAGCAGCAAGGTAGCCGTTAAACTAATTGATCACCTTCAACACTGTCACAGAGCAAAACTCCATAAAACGCTTTGAGATGTTTAAGCAACTACAGTTGTGCACCAGTATGGTGAGTAGAGACCGTGCGCCAGCAGCTCCCTCTTTCTCGCAGGCCAGGGACGGAAGATTCCGTTGGGATTCAAACCAGCTGCCGCCAGGAATGAGTCGACACTGTCGAGCTACGGAGGCAAGCCAGTTCTTACATAAAGCAGCTGACAGTGTGCCGGTCAGTCGTAGCACTTACAGGACGCTGATCTAGTTTGTCGCTGACTTTCCACAATGGCCCACATGCGTGGTGGGACAGTAGCAGATGCATCGCACAAACAAGATGCACGATAGAAAGAAAATGTCTACGTTTACGAGCTTCACGATCAATGACTGAATGCGTCCTCTCTTTATGGCATTAGTGCAGCTGTGAAAAATACTGAACTTAGAGCTTGTACTGGTCGAGACTGCTAGCTACCTCGTGATGTTTTAGTTTTTAAGACTCTTACTTCGTATGATACTAAAAGACCATCTTCTTAAAATGGTCGTTGTATTACGATTTGCGACACTTGTTCACATTTGCGCTTGTTTAAACCAAACATGGGTGAACGTTTCTTAGAGCGAGGTTAACGTTTGGTACAATAATCACATTTTTCTGTGAAATTTGTCAGTACATTCACAAGGGAAGAAATGTCGTGCAGCAACATGTCTACCTCATCTGTCATCTTCGCACATTTTAGGGGCCCCCACTTCGAATGTTTCACTGATACAAGGCTTGGTACTTTAATAGTGGCAACTATTTATTTACAGTTCGTACAGAATAGATACTTGTTTCCAAGTTTTGCTGACCTTCAAAGTAGTCACCGGCATTGTGTATAACTCGTTGTCAGCGATGTGGAAGTCGTAGGATACTCTTAGCAGTGCCAGTTGTGTTGACAGTTCGAGCGGCGCGGACGAATTTTTAGCTGTTCTGAAGCGAATGCCGTGAAGTGTTTCCTTCAGTTTATAAATCGAGTTGAACTCACAAGGGTTTAAGTCAGGGGAGTGCAGTAGGTGGTATAGCACTTAGCAGCCCCATCAGTCAAACAAATCAGTAACAGCTTGCACTGTACGTGCTTGAGCATTGTCCTGAAAAGTGATGGTCAGGTCCTACAGAAAGTGTCATAACTTTTGTCCCTAAGCTTTCTGCAGGACCAGTCCATCATTTTGCAGGACAATGCTCAAGCTCTACAGTGCAAGCTGTTACTGTGTGTGTGTGTGTGTGTGTGTGTGTGTGTGTGTGGTTTGAGGTTTTCGGGCGCTAAACAGCGTGGTCATCAGCGCCCAAACGCATAGAAACAGGAACACATGCAGTGAAGGGACGAAGACGGACAGCGAACAACGAGAACGGCTAAAAGACACAGACCTGACGCAGTTACAAATCCTCACATACAGAGGCAAAACAAGAGGAGAAGAAACGCACTAAAAAAGGAAAGGAAACACAAGGAAAAGAGAACAGCAATCGAAGTGAAACAAGTAGGTAATCGTGACTGGCGGACCTCTTACCTAAAGCCTGGGTGAGCCAGTCACGCAGCAGCACATTAAAATCCTCTCCCTAAAATCCGAGGCAACAAATTGGACAGGACACAAAACCGTAAGACCTTAACCACAGTCGTTGCGTCGTCTTGCAAAATAGAGGGCAAATCCGGTGGCAAGGAAACCACCGCCCTCTGGTCAGAGAATAAAGGACACTCAAGTAAAATGTGGCGGACAGTTATCTGGACGCCACAAGCACTGCAGATTGGGGGGTCCTCCCGCCGGAGTAAAAAACCGTGCGTTAAGGGACTGTGCCCGATGCGGAGGCGAGTGAGGAGAACCTCATCCCGCCTGCATGACTGGTAGGACGTACGCCATGGCCGCGTGGTGGCCTTGACCAAACGCAGCTTATTTTCACCGACTGCCAGCCACTCCTCTTCCCATTGACGCATAACACGAAAACGCAAAAGGGAGGTAACAGGATGGAGGGGGACGGCACATTCAACAACGTGAGGGAGGGAACATGCATCTTTGGCAGCCACATCCGCCAGTTCTTTTCCCCTAATACCCACGTGCCCCGGCACCCAGCAGAAAGAGACCTCTTTCCCCTGCCGTTGCAGGTGGAGTAGGGCATCATGGATGTTCTGGACGACCGTATCCGCTGGGTACAAGTGTTGCATGGTCCGAAGGGCACTCAGGGAGTCAGAACAGATGAGAAACTTAAGACTGGGAACACATCTCATCTGCTCCAATGCCCGCAAGATCGCAAACAATTCGACATCAAAAATGGTAAACGCCGCAGGAAGCCGTAACTTGACGACTCGATCAGGGAAAACAACAGCACAACCAACAGAGTCCCCCTGTTTAGAGCCATCCGTAAATACTGGTACATGCTCGGCATGCTGGTTTAAAATATCGTAAAATGAGGAGGTAAAAACAAACGCAGGAGTGCAGCTCCTCCGGTAGTCTGACAAGTCTAAAAGGACGCTGGGCCTCTGGAGCAACCAGGGAGGCAGGCGGGTAAAACCCTGGAATTGGGGTGTCACACGCTCCACACCAAGGGACTCAAGCAAATGCTTGGCACGAATCCCAAATGGTCTCGTTGCCCTTGGACGACTGGAAAAGAGACGTTCCATAGGCGGTCGGGCAACAGTAGGGTATGCAGGGGAGGTAGGACAGGCAAGGAATTGACACACCCGTCGCACCATGAGGAGTTTCCGCCGGATGGCGAGCGGCGGTTCCCCTGCCTCAGCACACAGGCTGGGGATGGGACTGGTACGGAAGGCACCAGTAGCCAGCCTGATACCCTCATGGTGTACTGCGTCAAGAATCTTCAGATACGAAGGCCTCACTGACCCATACACAGTGCATCCATAGTCAAGACGCGACCGGACGAAAGCCCTATAAAACTGCAGCAGACGCGCCCGATCTGATCCCCAGGACCGATGGCTCAGACACTTCAAAATATTCAGCGCCTTCAGGGCCCGCACCTTGAGGTCTTTAAGGTGCGGCAACCACGACAACTTGGAATCAAAAGCGAGGCCCAGGAACCTCACAGTGTCGCGAAAAGGAAGAATGGTGTCCCTCAGACGCAATTCAGGGGAGGTAAAAGCACGTCGAGAACGATTAAAATGAACACACACACATTTGTCTGCAGAAAAGGTAAAACCCGTCTTCGCAGTCCATGCCTCTAATCGCTTTATCGTAAGCTGCAGCTGCCGACTCGCAGTGAAAAGACTGGAGGAAGAACAGAAAACAGCAAAATCGTCCACAAACAAGGAGCACTGGGCAGGACTCCGGATAGTGGACGTGATACTGTTAATGGCGACGGCAAAGAGGGTGACACTTAAAACGCTTCCCTGAGGAACACCATTCTCCTGCACGTACAAATCAGATAGCACATTACCAACCCGATATCGAAAGAGGCGGCGGGAAAGAAAGGACCGAATGAAGATGGGGAGATGGCCACGAAAGCGCCACAGATGGAGTTGACTGAGGATAAGGCGGCGCCAAGTAGTGTCATACGCCTTATTAATGTCAAAGAATACACCTAGACAATGCTGGTTACGTAGGAAGACCTGCTGGATGGCCGCCTCAAGCAGGGTCAAGTTGTCTATAGTTGAACGACATCTCCGAAAGCCACACTGAGAGTGGCTAAGGAGCTGCCTGGTCTCGAGCAGCCAAACCAGGCGACGGTTGACCATGCGTTCCAATGTCTTCCCGACACAACTCGTCAAAGCAATACTCCGATAACTACTGGGATGCATTCGGTCTTTTCCCGGTTTGAGGAGGGGAACCAAAATCGCCTCCCTCCACGAGTCAGGGAACGTGCCGGATGACCATATCATATTAAAACAATTCAGGAGAACTTCCTTGGATGGCAGCAACAAGTGCTGCAGCATGCTGTACAGGATTTGATCATCACCTGGCGCAGTATCATGAGCCACAGACAGCGCCGAATCCAGTTCCCACATTGTGAAGGGGCAGTTGTAGGGTTCAGAATTTGGAGACCGGAAGTCCAAGTGATCCCTCTCGATGGCAGTGCGGTAGCGGCAGAAATCTGGATTACAGTTAATAGTGGCAGTAGATTCGGCAAAATACATGGCCAGTGTCTGGGCAATGTCTTTCGGCGCCGTGAGTAGACAACCCTGATGCAGCAATGCCGTGACAGGTAGTTGGCTGCGTTTCCCGGAAATCCTCCTGATGGCTTCCCATACTTTTGTAGAACTAGTGGAGCGGGAGATGGAGTTCAGGAACGATTGCCATGACCGTCGTTTGCTCTCTTTAATCACTCGCCGCGCCTTGGCCCTTGCCACCCGAAAGGCCGCAAGATTGTCAGTTGAGGGACGGCACTTGAAGCGGCGCAAAGCTGCACGGCGGGCTCGGATGGCTGAGTGGCACTCAGTGGTCCACCAAGGGACAGGGCGCCTCTTGGGATGACTTGAGGACCGTGGGATCGACAATTCAGCAGCATGGGAGATCACGGCTGTAACATGGTCGACCCATTCGTGGACGCTGGCACGGTGTTCCAAAACAGCTAAATCGCTGAAAAGTGTCCAGTCAGCTCTGCAGAGGTGCCACCTGGGCGGCACTGGTAATGCCACAGTCTCATCCAGGAGGCGAATCCAAAGGGGGAAGTGGTCACTAGAATGGAGGTCAGTGACAACCTCCCACAGAGCAGAATCCGCGAGTGCTGGAGAGCAAAAGGAAAGGTCAATAGCTGACGATGACCCAGAAGCAGTACAGAAATGAGTGGGAGCACCAGAGTTGAGGATGCACAGTTCTTCGGATGCCATGAGGCTTTCCAGAATGCGACCCCTGGGGCAAGTAGTCGTAGAGCCCCATAAGACATTATGAGCAAGCTGTTACTGATTTGTTTGACTGATGGGGCTGCTAACTGCTATACCACCTTCTGCACTCCCCTGACTTAAGCCCTCGTGAGTTCAACTCGATTTCTAAACTGAAGGAAACACTTCACGGCATTCGCTTCAGAACTGTTACAAATTGGTCGGCAATACACCGCGTCGCTCGAATTGTCAACACAACTGGCACTGCTAAGAGTATACTATGACTTCTACGTCGCTGGCAACGGTTTATACACAATGCTGGTGACTACTTTGAAGGTCAGTAAAACTGTGAAACACGTATCTATTTTGTACGAGATGTAAATAAATAGTTGCCACTATTTAAGTTCCAACCTTCGTATTAGTATTTTAGGAATACGCCACGATTTTAGTTTACATGTGATAAGAATATACCAAAATTGCAGCATGACTCCATCACTGAAACTTGTAAAGCAAACGTTATTCTGTAGAGGTATGGAATGACAATTAAGCTAGCATAGATTTGCACGGAGTTGCAGTACCTGAAGCATTGCGCATAACCGCCGTAAGAAGACACGAGGACATGAAAGAGACATAAAGATTATGAACATCTTCAACGTCCGTTCTGGGATTAGAGTACACGAACCTCTGGTTACTGGCAACTCATAGTAGATATAACGGCCAATCAGAGTGTTCAGTGAAGGTCAGTGACGTCTAGGGCAGACCTGTGATTTCTACAATTCTCTGTGAACTGCAGATGAAACTGAATTGAAAAGGCACTCACAAAAAAATGAAGCTATAATATTGAAAAAGTTGTTGCAAGAAATGCTGTTCAGGTTGCTGTAATTATAAAGCTGCGAACAAGCTGCTATGTAATGGGAATACAAGCACGATCAACTTTAATCTCCTGTAACATCCAGTATAAAATAAAATGTGTACTGGTGCAAACAAAATAACGAGCAGTTCAAGAATTGAAGACAAGGAAACTGGATGTAGGTATGGTTCTTGAGCTGAAAGACTGAATTTTGCTTTTCAGTGCAGAGTATAATTTACTATGGGCACACTGGAAAAACATCTCGCACCAGAAGCAGACCAAACTTAACAGTTGTAAGGCTAATAACACACTTTAGAATATCCCTTCCATTAACTGTCTTATCTATAGCTGTGTGGGAAGTATTGCCGCTATGGAGAAGTATAGAATATGAAAATACGGAAATACAAGATTAAGATCATTTTAATAGTGGTTCCGCCATTGTGTATCACAAACACCCAGAAAGAGACTACATAATCAGACACCAATGTGTTCGTAACAACGTAGAGCTCGTTCGCACTTGTCTGTAGAAAATTAGATGAGAGACACGTCAAGATACATAAAAGTGTTTTAAACACCGTCAATACTGCGTTTGCGCATTAACATTTACAAGTAAGATGAGTGGTCACAGAAAGACTGATGGTGCCAATACCGAAGAAAACAAATCCTACAACGTGCAGCATGCAGGGCAATTAGCGTTTGACAGGGTTCTTTGGACTAAACTTTTAGATGTGCTGAAGATCTGAGTTAAGTGGAAGGAAAAGAAGACTAATAAGCAACCTGTATGTTACACACAGAGTAAATGTATGTATGAACAGAAGATGACAGTAGAAATTGTTGTAGGGTTTAGACAAGGTTGTCGTGTTTCCCCTAATCTGTTTAACATGTGTTTAGATGATTAGTCAAAAACTGCTTCAGATAAAAGAATGTGGCAATAGGAAGAAGGACAGTGAGATTAAAATTAACAATACATGAAAAGAACTTAACACCAGTTGTGTGGAAAATGTAGCCGGCCGCTGTGGCCGAGCGGTTCTAGGCGCTTCAGCCCGGAACCGTGCTGCTGCTACGGTTGCAGGTTCGAATCCTGCCTCGGGCATGGATGTGTGTGATGTCCTTAGGTTAGTTAGGTTTAAGCAGTTCTAAGCCCAGGAGACTGATGACTTCAGATGTTAAGTGCCATAGTGCTTAGAGCCATCTGAACCATTTGAGGAAAATGTAAGAAGATAAACGAAGAATACTAAGATAATGATTTTTACAAGCCAAGTAACGAAAAGAAACTTAAAATTTGTGACGAGTTAATTGAAGAAATAGTTTCAGATACGTAGGCTGCAAAATTATCAGTAGCACGTCATGCAGTCATGAAATAAAAATGAGGGTAACTACTGCAAATGTCTTGCAGAGGCAGTAATATTTTCTGTGGTGCAGTAAAGGAACAATTAAGGAAAATATTAATGAATTGTTTCGTATAGAGTGCATCACTGTCTGGTACCGATAGATGGATATTGCTACGTAGAGGAGAAACGTGTAAGGAATTTTGAGATGTGAATTTAGAAAGGAATGGAAGATGTGGAATTAACAGATAAAATAGTGAATATGATTGTGTTACAGAAGGCGTATGAGAAAAGAAAAATACTGGAAACAATGAAGCGGATGAAAATAAATTGGCTGGGGCAAAGTATCAGAAGAGACTGAGTAAGGAAAGATGCACTAGAAGGAATGGTGACAGAAGAGGGCCAGAGAAAGAAGAAGATATTAGGTAATTGACATCAAGATAAATACAGCTACGGAAAGTATGGCGGAAAACCTGGAGGATTGGAAAGTACTGAATTTGCCGCAATTGCTCTGCTTTGTGGACGGAGCACACCACCCCCACCACCGGCAGTCTAACGTCATTCCCAAGTAATGAAGTGTCTACAGGGCACACCTAAGATGAGAACGAAACGCCAAGGGTTCATAGCTGTATAACTGTCGACATTCATGGTCGAAGGAAATCATTATTGTGAAAACATGTAAAATGGTGTCTTTTATTCAATATATCTGAAGGACTAACTCTGGCAAGTAAATTGCGGGGAAAGAAGTATATGTCAAGTTTATGCCAAGGGACTTCAGGGTGTAAGTTAAACACACACTTCCACGTTAAGACCACCGCGCAACAAGAGCAGTGCCGCAGTGCAGCATGCAATAAAAGTTACTTGTCCTGCTATAATCAGGTGTAACTTACTTTCTGAATACCCTCGTGCATTTACAGAGACCGTTCCATGTTTTTTAATATGAGGAATAAATTTGCACTTTGACAGAACTCCATTAAGCGTGGTACAGAGGGGAATGCATTACTCAATAGGTTTCATTTTCAATAAGCACATCCAGTAGAAATGAATAGTTAATTGACTAACCCCAAACCTTCGACTAAGTTCAATAGTTACCTTGAGGCACACTACTAGGATTCTGTACAGGAGTTCCTCGCAGTAGTTGATAACTTATTAGTAATTTATTATTTATTCGTATACTAAATGTTTTTAGTTTTATTCTTTTGTCTGTAAATTAGCTAACCACTGAACTACCTACAGGCTCGTTTCATGGTCAAGAAGTCTTGGTTCGCATGGCTAGGCGGAACCCAATAAAAGTGAAAGAAACAGTTAACAGTCATGTCGACGTTTCCCGCGTGAATGTAAACAGTATAAGTGGCTTACGCAATGTCTGAGGGTGATAATTTGGATGTAACGATGGCACAGATATCCGAACGCCGACCTTTACCCACTTTGATCGCAGAAACCCCAGTTTGCGAGCGGTGCTCGCAGCAGCGCGCCGCACGAAGGTCACGTGCCAAATTGGGACAGCGACGTGATAGTCCATTACGTTGCGCCACACAAATGTTTTTTTTTTATTTCGCTCCAGCTGTACGAGAAGTAGCATTGCACAAGTCAGTCGGTACGGAGTCATGCTGCAGCGCCTCCGGGGCGGATCTAGCTTTCTTCCGACACGGTTTTTAAGCGATTACAGTACAAGATTGCTCAGTGCGGACCTAGCCACACCGTGAAAATAGTAGAGAGCTTGCTTCTGGACGAGGTGGTGAGTCATATCTGGATTAAATCTGCACATGGATTAACGACTCTTGATTAGTACACCGACCAGACTAACTGTGGGTCTAATGGGTCTAAGTAAGAGACAGAGTGAGGCCTCCTATCCGATACATAAATAAAGCTGCAAAGTGTAAAATCACGAAAAGGTACAAAAACAATGTGTACTTCGCTGATGTATGATATCATGTCATTCTCTCCTTCCCCTTCCCTCCCCTCCCCCTCTACTATTTAACGTGTGACTGTGTTACAAGAAATATAGAAGCTCTACAGTCAGTATGAACGAGTACCCAAATGTGGAGCATAAGAGAAAGGTGAAACGGCTGAACAAAAAGGCTGGGCACGTCAGTGCAACTGCACACTATTTCGCTGCAGATGAAACGTTTCCCACCGTTTTGTAACGCAACTTTGAAGTATTCTACAAACTACTAATCTTACATCTCGTTCAACTTTAGGTGAAAAGTAAATTAATTAAATTTATCACATTCCCATAAGCTTAAGCAATGTTATACCAACGGAAAAATGCTCTTGTCGGAGCACAGGAAAGACAGATATGCTCCCGTTTAAAAGAATCGAACTGAAAAGTGTGGTACCAGCTGCCTCATTCTGTCTTCCTCAGCACCTTCAAAAATTTTCACCAAAATTTTGGCTCGTGAACATATTCGCACTGCTTTCAACATACAACTCACCTCATTGCCACAAGCTCCCCTAACTAACTCGTTCAGCCGGCCGGAGTGGCCGTGCGGTTCTAAACGCTACAGTCTGGAACCGGGCGACCGCTACGGTCGTAGGTTCGAATCCTGCTCCGGGCATGGATGTGTGTCATGTTCTTAGGTTAGTTAGGTTTAATTAGTTCTAAGTTCTAGGCGACTGATGACCTCAGAAGTTAAGTCGCATAGTGCTCAGAGCCATTTGAACCATTTGAACTAACTCGTTCAGAACCACTAATCCTTCGCTGCAAGTCGCTCACACCCATCCAGTCCCACTTGCGCATTCTCTCTCTCACACTCACTCACTCATTCATTTCATTCATTCAGCCCACCTCGTTGTCATTATCTCTTTTGTCTCTCTTTGTCACCGTCTCTCGTTCCACAGCCATAGTTTCCTTTCTGCCCTATCACAACTGTCTCCTCCCACTGTCGCTGTTTCCCTCTTGCTCTCTCTCTCTCTCTCTCATTGATATTATCTCATTTATTTCTTCCCACTGCTGCTGTCTCTTCTCACTGTCATTACCTCTTTTCCTCGTTGTGTTTGCCATACACTGCATACACTGTCATTACTACTATCTATTACCCATTTCCACTTTCTCTGTCTCTTCATTCCTCTCCTTCACTCTTTTCCCACCACTGTCAACTATGTTCCACTGCCACTGTGTCCCTCTCTTTCTCTCACACTGTCACAGTCTCCTTCGCTCTTTCCAAACCACAACCACTGTGTACTATTTTCCAATATTTATTACTTTTCCGTCTCTTTTCTACTGCCACTGTCTCCATCTCTCTCAGCATAAAAAGCGCGAATAAGTTCACATGCCAAAATTTTTGTGAG
Source organism: Schistocerca piceifrons (assembly GCF_021461385.2). Taxonomy (NCBI): domain Eukaryota; kingdom Metazoa; phylum Arthropoda; class Insecta; order Orthoptera; family Acrididae; genus Schistocerca; species Schistocerca piceifrons. The sequence goes on from NC_060139.1 coordinate 108,176,466, forward strand.
AATTTTTAAAAGTGCTGAGGAAGGTAGAATGATGTAGCTGGCATCCCACTTTTCAGTTAGATTCTTTTAAACGTCAACATATTCGCATTTTTTGTGTTCCTTCTTTTCTCTGCCACAGCAGGGCAGATGATCCTTCTGTTGGGTATACAAATGGTCCCTAGCCCAAAGCCTATCCAAAACACTTGGCCGTATCTATCACCAACAGAACCCGAGGTATGAGGCGAAAGAATCCCCTTTTTATGCGAGGCGTTTTGGAACATACGAGTATTAGGTGGTGTATGCTGTCGCATGCATATCGATAGCTCAATGTGATGTTAAGACACTGGGGCTGGAGATGTCGAATACACTTCGTCGTCATCAGTAGTAATAGTAGTAGTAGCAGCAGCAGAAGAACAGAAGAAAAATTTGTTAATCAGGGGAGGAGTTGGCTTCTCTTTTATGAAGGTTATCGAGATTTGTTTGTTTCACTAAGAACATGTCTGGCGACTGGCAAAATAACTCGCTTGTCAGGAAAACAGTCGAATCTTCACTGTGGAAGGTGTTTCTCTTCATTCCAAGATGCCCCTCTGAATGGAACACAGCGTTTCAAAAAAATGGTTCAAATGGCTCTGAGCACTATGGGACTCAACTGCTCAGGTCATAAGTCCCCTAGAACTTAGAACTACTTAAACCTAACTAACCTAAGGACAACACACACATCCATGCCCGAGGCAGGATTCGAACCTGCGACCATAGCAGTCGCACGGTTCCAGACTGTAGCGCCAGAACCCCTCGGACAGCGTTTCAAACGATATTGCTAGCAGAGCTCTTGTAGGCAACCATAGACAACGAACATGTTGTCGTAGTCTTACTATCTAAATCTACTATTTGTGTTGAATAGTGATACCACAATCCAGAAGTAAGGTATTGACTACAGACCGTCTGAAACAACTTCTCGTAATTTCAGAGCGATTTATTCTTGATAGTGGCTAAATAGCGTTGGCAAGTAAAAAAAGTTTCGATACTGCGAAATAAATGTGGAGCCCAGAGAAAAAGTGAAAATGTTAGCTATATGCCAAGGGCTTCATCTTAAAATACCTACGTTCACCATAATCTACTGAGTGCGGTTTTCTTTAATTAAAAGGTACAGTAGCAGTTAACCGAAAGTTGATCTAAACGCACATCCTGTTCAACGACCATAACTTTCATCCGACAATCTTGGAATCTGATGAGGTTACAACGTGACTTTTTGACTTCAAGTAGTTTCACGGTTTGTTAAAGTCACGTTAAGTGCTCAGAAATATCCGGAGACCGACATGGCAAACAACTCTAAACTTCAGAGTAAATAAGAGTAAATAAGATTTTAGCCTCTTCTTCTTACCGTACTTAGACTAACTAAAATCACTCTGGGTTTTGTAATACCTCACCGCTGGGCATTGTAGACAGGAGGTATGTTCGCAACTGGCGCGTATTCTTTTCTCAGGTCACTCACGTACTTATGAAGTGTGTGGCTCGTTTGAAAAGGGTTGCCATGCACAAAGTCGACGGGCGGCAAGTAGGATCCCGGTAAGTCAGGGACACTTGCGGGCACTTGCACGAAGCACAGGCATCCCGTTACAGCGAGCAGGTTGGTTGGTGTGTGGATGCTTTCTGGACTACTCAGGAAAGCAGCCAAAAATTCGAAACAGTCTGTTGGTGCGGACATCACAGCGAGTGTTGGAAACCGCACGGCACTGAACACATGAGAACAAGCGGGAGTTCTCTAGTCATACAGCGGCCGCCACAAGTTCTGAAATTTTCGCTCTGGGCAAAGACAGAGGCTTGGTCACGAAACGTCTGTCAGTCATTGGATGGAACTGTAAATTCGGTCCGCCCATGACAATGCCGATGTGGCGGATGATTCGGGTTGTCTATGACTGCCTGAAAATCATCCTGTTCTTTCGCCTTATGGAGGCCTGTCAATCTATTGCTTAAAATTTTCCGATGTCAGATACCTACTTCCATTAATATTCACTGTCACTTATTGACATATTCCTTTTCGCTCTATTGTGAGTGGGTTTAACTTGCAGCTCAGTGCTTGTGCACTGTGTTTATCTCGTCTGACGCCCACCTCCAAACACTGCAGTAACACCGCTTCTGCGAGACAATTACCGCGGGCAATAGCCTCTGGCAGTGCACACACAGGAACGCCACGCTCGGCAGCCGAGCGTGCAAGGCGGTCAGTCACTGTGGAAGCAACTCCGGGCCGTAGCCTCGAAGCCCTTGAACAACGAAGATGAAAGTTATTGGCTCTCAAATCGTCACCAAACAACAAAGAAACGTTCGACGTACCACGTCAGACTCCCCTTCACGCAAGAATGGACCACGTCGAGTCGTGAGATGGCCCATTTTCGACTCCCACTTGACAAATACTGAGTCATGTCTAAGGCCAGTGAAGTCGGTCCCTGATTTATAAATGTATTTATTACATGATAAGCGTACATTTATCGAATGTTTCAACCCTTTCATTAATTTGTTTCATCTGCATCTCCATATCTTGAATTTAGTACGTTTTTGCGCCCAACATATTGGCAGCTAACCTAGGGCCCTTTATATGAGGTGCGACAATGAAGTAATGAGACTGATTTTCTTTGCAAGATGTGGCAACCCTGCAGGCTTGCGTAGGCACAATATCTTTGACCTTGGTCTATTAGCTGCTTCTGGTCCAAGCAGCACATCGATGCAACTTCTCAATCGTGAGTTGTGCTGTAATAAGTTAACACGTGTTTGTGTCTCTCGTCACGGAAATGGAACCGCATAATACTGCACAACGGTATGCCATTTTTATTGCGTTAAATTGGTTGAAAACGCGACGACAACTTATGGTAAGCTACAGAAAACTTTTGGATAGGAGGTTATGTCAAGAGCTCAAGTTTTTCGTCGGCATAAAATGTTTAGTGAAGGCAGAACGAATGTTGAAGATGAAGACCGCAGTGGACGACCATCAACCTCACGGGCGGATGTCAACTTGGCCAGGGTGCGTGAACTCGTACGATCTGATCGAAGATTATCCGTGAAAATGATGGCAGAAGAACTGAACATCAATCGAGAAACGGTTCGTCTAGTAATAACTAGAGAAAGATTTGTGCAAAAATGGTCCCCAAAAATCTCACAGCACAACAGCGAGAAACACGGCAAAAAGGTGGGAGGCGATCTGTTAGAGCAAACGGAAATCAATCCAGAATTGTTAAGTCGTGTTATCACTGGTGATGAAAGTTGGTTTTTTCAGTACGATCCAGAGACAAAACGCCAAAGCTCGCAATGGTGCTCAAAGGGATCACTCAGACCGAAAATGCTCGCATGTCAAAGTCAAAAGTGTGCTTATTTGATTCCAAGGGAATTGTTCATAAAGAGTCGGTGCCTCCTGGACAAAGAGTTAACCAAATTACCATAAAGAAATTTTAGAAAGACTTCGTAAAAGAGTTCTTCGTGTCCGTGCCAACATTGATGATAACTGGATTCTGCATCACGATAATGCGCCATCCCATACTGCTGTCAGGAGAGCAATTTTTAACCTCAAAACAAATTTCAGTACTACCACAGCCACCTTATTCACCAGATAGCACCCCATGCGACTTTTTTCTGTTTCCAAGAGTCAAAACGGCAGTCAAGGGACGCCATTTTCAAACAACACAAGATGTCCAAAAAGCTGAGACGAAGGTCTTGGAGGATATTACAGAAGATGAGTTCCAGAAATGTTACCATCAATGGCAGAAGCGCTGGAAAAAGTGTGTGCAATCAGAAGGGAACTACCTTGAAGGTGACAACACTAAACTTGACTAAAACGGTAAACAACATTTTTTTTCACATCAGTCTCATTACTTTATTGTCGCACCTCGTATATTAACTCATGTCTCAATTTTTTTTTCCAGTTGAATACAATACGCTTCCGTGTCACCCTATAAAATGCCAAAATACTAAAATGATAAGCTAAAATACTGAAATTCTAAAATACTAAAATTTCCAATCCCTTGGTCATGTTGCAGCGACCTTCCTCATGGTGTAGAATGTTTTCGACTGCTCACCTGAACGTGTCATGTAGGTACCCAGATACAACAGTAGTAAACGACGACCGGCTGCACTCTGCAGTCAACAACGAATGCTCACTGCGCCGAAAAAATTTTAAGGAACACACAGAACTATCATGAAGCAGGCAGTTCCAGTTCGCGCTGCTGGAGTGCAAGCAGGACGTGTGTTCCTGGCCCGCGTGAAAGCTCCGCCTGGCCAGTGTCACGCTCCGATCTCCGTCCTTGGCCGATTGGCTCCCGTGAACTGCCGCTGCGCCGTCGTCTGCGTTTGCGAAAAGCACTTTGAGCAGCATTGAGGTAGTCCTCAAGACAACACGATTACTGCTGTGGTCATTCTCATTTTGCCCGTGGAGAGACTAAGCTGGGAAAGTAAAACTGTTCCTTGCACGTGATGTCGCCCCTCCACACATGAAAGGAAGTCTTCCTGACAGGTTCTCAAGCATGTGTTTCCATTTGACACAACAGCTTATCATGCTCCTAATGTGTCTGCCAAGTGCACTACTTGATATTTATGTACTCTATAACTCGCGAGCAGCCGTCAAGTGTTTGGCGCAGGGTGACCCGCCTCTGTACACGAGGTAGCTTATACGTAGGTCTATGCGGTGGCGCTGAACTCTTGAGGTACACCGGTATGAAATATGTGGTAGGAAATTTTCACTATCAGTATTTGGCCAGCAAGAGGGGGAGAGATGTCGTCAAAGTTCCTGATCGCTGGTCTTTGCTCCATTGTTCCGGATTAAATTTCAAACCTCTCCACAGTGTCTCATTTAGCGGGGGCGTGTGACACTTTAAGACCTGTCCGTCGGGTAGGGACCTCATTGGTGCTGTCAGGGAGGAGTGGGCTATGTGCCGGCATCGGCTTTCATCTTTTTCCTTTTCTCATTGTCGTCGCCGTCGTCGTTATCGTTATCAACACAATCTTATCACTATATCAGTGCTTAATTTTAAAAGTTTCAGGTGTTGGAACGGACCTCATCAACCATACAACACACAACACGTCCTCCCTTCCCCGTGCCATAAAAATCACGTCTCAATTTGTGGAAGCCTGTGATAGAACGTAGGGTGAGGTAATTTTTTACACAATACTGTTCTCAAACTCAAACAAGAAAACTGTAAAGTTTAATACGAAGACGATTTGTACCGATCACAGTTTCGGAACGAAGCTCAATTTATCCTGGTTATACTGTGGATCTGAGGTTGCTGGCAGTCGTAAACAACAGACAATCGATACTCTGTCACGTTGCCTGGTGCCCGTGCAGCGGCAAGTTATAGTAACGCTGTGCTATTTTGATCTCCGATGCCTATTGCCCCATTGAGTCCATAAAAGTTCCCTGGCAGGTGCCGGAATGCCGTTCCGGCGAGTTCCGTCCGAAATTAAGGTCAGGACTACCCTACACTATAAACGCATTCATTATACTCACCTGTAACCTACACACAAACAATCGACAATATTCGCGCATATAAGAAAGGGGCCGATGTGCACGGAACCCATCCCGTGGTTGCCAAGCCAATAATGCCATACGACATGTACATTTTTTACTGTTTTCTATTTCCGAATATTGTGAGGCTGTCATCTATTCGAGATTTTTCTCACTACATTGATATGCTGATAATATGTACGTGACAGAAAATCTGTGCAAAGAATCCTTATCCAAGCTGTATCTTGCTACACTCCGCGGTTTTCATCCGGCTATATTGTTGATGATACCGGAGCCACCAGCCGGAAATACTTTTAAGAAACTTTAATTACCATTACCAGCTACGAGCCCTTATACCCTTCATTTGCTACACTTGGCCCAGTACAGCGTCGGTATCGTCAACAGCCTGTGGTCTGCCACTGTACTCCATAAGAATATTAGTACTGGACCAGAGGACGTGCTGCTGACGATTCTGACACTTATGAAACGAGTGGGGCGAGAAACCCGTCACGATAATAAAGTAAAGGTTATTAAACCTGCCTGTGGCAGGTTGTTCTCTCCTTCAGTTTTAATGCCTTTTGCGAGACCATTAGCATTGTACTGACTTTCTGTGACGCTCAGTTTCTGAATAGTTGCTAGCTTGGTGACTGAAAACGCATCTTCTATCTCAAAACACACACACACACACACACACACACACACACACACACAATGAACTTATTTCCGGAAATGCATGGTTTCCACGCTAGAGGGCATTTGTTCAGCCATACATTGTCGCAGAGACTGAAGTCTAATACGTATGGTACTATGCAGCCACAGTTACATCATGTGTTTAAGTGTAGAAGGCAGCATGAATACGCTGCCCGCTCCTGTGTCTCCACATCTGGAATGGACCCTACATACACGATAGTTTTGAGATGGCCCCGTAACCAAGACTCGCACTGGTTGAGATTCGGTGAACTAGCAGGCCGTACAACTCGATCCCCTCGTCCGATCCATCGACGAGGGAAGACACGACTGAGGTGCGTCCGGACGTTAGCGGCGAAGTGGGCTGGAGCACAATCATGTAGCAGCCGCACAATCCTTTGATCATCACTGGCGCTTCTTCCAGCAGGGGAGGCAAAGTCATCCGTAAGAAACGGAGATATTTCCGGCCTGTTAGGCGACGTGGGAGGGTGACTGGTCCAAAAATACGGTCGCCAATTATTCCGCCCCACACATTCTGGCTGCACCGATGCTGATAATTCGCTGTCATCATACCATGGGGGTTTTGCATACTATCCCACAGACGGCTTATGGAAGTTGAAAATAACACTCCACGTAAAGGCCGACCGATGTTGCCGTACGGTTCTAGGCGCTTCAGTCTGGAAGCGCGCGACCGCTACGGTCGCAGGTTCGAATCCTGCCTCGGGCATGGATGTGTGTGATGTCCTTACGTTAGTTAGGTTTAAGTAGTTCTAAGTTCTAGGGGACTGATGACCTCAGATGTTGAGTTCCATAATGCTCAGAGCCATTTGAACCATTTTCCACGTAAAGATGGCCTCATCTGTGAATAGGATGGATGACAAATCCCCGAATCGTGGTTTTCTGGTGAAGAAACCGCTGACAAAAGTGCTGTAAATGTCGAATTTCTGTCGCTAGTAAGCACTACACATAATGTGAGTGATACGGGTAGTAACAATTGTCATGGGGAATGTTCCGCATGGTCGTCGGGCTTAACCTGTACCGGCATGCCGACTGCCTGGTACTGACACGGCGGTCGCTTTCCACAGTGTTCATCACATTTTGCCCCAGGTCAGGTGTCCTAACATTGCAGCTACGTCCTCATGATTTCCTGCTTCGCGGCTTTTAACTCCGCAGACGTTCAATAGACAGTTTCTCGGCGTGTTTTGGTGCTGCGTGTGAACTCCGAATTTTAGACTTACTTCCGACACTGTTTCAGTAATAAAATTTAGTTCTCATGTAAGTCATTTATCATAACCGAACGACAAGAGTACAAGCTGCATTTCCTTTCGTAATTTTTCCCATTTTTCTTAAACATTAAGATTATGGCGATTGCGGCAGAAATAAAATCATGCAACCATAACTTCAGAACTGTCAAACAGCGGAAAGCTCTTATACCTGGAATCCAGGATCAGTTCCTGTTTTCAAGCTAGGCTGTCGACTGGTTTCACAAGTACGTTCAAACACATTCAGTAAATAACTGCAGGAATATTCTATATGAAACAGGGTTTTTATAAAGAAATATGGATTTAGATCGAACATGATCATTTTAACATTGTCATGACCGTAAAGAGTATGTCGTGGTGAAATTTAAAAAATAACAAAGGTCTCCAGGAAACACGAAAAAAGCATGATGTTGTAGTCAATCTAGACCTCCTATCCTTAATCTATAATTTTTAATCAAGTTAGAAAAACGGTGGATTTTACCTTAACACGCTGCGGAGCGTACATTTCAGGCCCTTACGGCGTGGGAAGCCAGCTAAGAGAGGACGTGGGAGTCAGCAAGAGGGATTACGTCCGCAGCCCGGCCACGTGTTACGAGGCTACTACTCCCGTTCCCGCAGCTGCCACAGCGAACTTGGCGCCTGCGGCGGCGCACTTCGTAACACCCACTCAGAGTGGCCACAGCCTACGACAGCCCTCCGTAGCTAAAACTGCTGTTACACTGACAGACTGAGTCTCTAACAATTCTTCGGGTGCTTCATAATACAGTCCGATCGTCGGCTGATACCCGTATCCGAGTTTTCATTTCTCTCCTGAGATTTCCTTTGTCACGGTTCAGGCGTGGAAGTGTCGTTGATCCAATCCTAGCGTGGAACAGACGGCCACAGACATTACAGCTGATGGAAGGTGGAGGACGTGGCTGAGCCTGGAGGAGTTTACGTCCCCGGCGCTTGTCATCCTCCATTCTTCGACGTTCCAGCTCGAAGTTTTGAAGAGCATTTGAGGTAACTGAGCGCCAGCGTCTTCGATCTCCTGCTATTGTTGACCAGTTACTCGGATCGATGTTCAAGTTTTTCAGATTTTTCTTGTACTGATCCTTATAACGTTTGAGAGGGGCACCTCGTGGCCTTTTACCTGTGCTCACTTCGCTGTACAGCATTTGGCGTGGAAGTCTGTCATTTTTCATCCGCTGGATATGTCCGACCCATCTGAGTTGATGCCCAATGATAAGAGCTTCCATGCTATACATATTTGGTTTCTCAAGAACAGCCGTCTCGGATATGACGTCATCCCATTTCAGGTTCATGATATATCTTAGCTTCTGTTGGTTGAAGCGTTCTAGTTTCTTCAGATCACAGCGATATAAGGTCCAGGTTTCGCAACCATATAGCAGGGTGGAAATGACTACAGCTTTGTACACCATCAGTTTGGTGTACAGTGTTAGGTCTTTATTCAGGAAGACACGCTTTGTAAGACTTCCAAATGCTACATGGGCAGCACGTAATCTATTCTCCACATGCAGTCCGATAGTACGTCAGAAAGAAGGAAGGCAGCTTAGAGTTTAATATCCCGCGACGACGAGGTTGGAGATGGAGCACTGAGTAATGAAGAGCAACAAAATTCGTCGTGTTTTTTCAAAGTGACGTTCCAGACTTGCCGCAAGTGATTTAGAGAATGACAGGAAACATTTATAGGGATGGCCATAGGGGGATATGAACCTCCATTCTCCTGAAGACGAGTCTACTGTCCACTACGCCCCCCATTTGGTCGACGCTTAACTAACGAGAGTCGTGAGCCAACGAGATTGTCGTATGACCACTACCACGATTAAAACTTAACAAAAAGAATAATATGGGTTTGTTTGTAGATACTACTTTGAAGTGTTGGTAGTCCAACGACCTTTATGCCTAATTCCATTGTCGTCTTGTGTAAAATTTTTTGAATCGTACTGGAAGTTAATTATACAAAAAAATATGCGAAAGAAAGAGTTTGTCCTATTTATTGTGGTAGCCTTTTTCGAAAAACAACTTCGGCCAGTTCAAACGTGGAAGCTGAGGTAGGTGAAACTCTTAAAAACTCGTGTTCTGATCGTAGGGGGTACGTTCACTTCTGGCTATTTGAGCAATGCCGCAATTACTGTCTACGGAGATTTATTCCGCATTTGTGTTCAGTTCACAACTGCAAGCCGTTTTTGAAGTTTATTAATTTAAAAGTAATGCCTCTTTCCAAACACTTACAGGAAGGAAGGCAAATAAAACAATGGATACAAGGCTGCCGTTCTTGTCAGGAAATAGACGAAGTAGGAAAATAGTTCTTGTATTGTAGGATTCCGCTACATACAGTCTAGTATTTATCAGCACGAATTATATATATAATTTTAGTGACGAACGTGCTCTTGAACTGTTTCAAGAAACGCGTTTAAAATTTTTGTGGTATTATTCTCCACATCTAGCGTCAACATTTGTTTATTTGTTATACACAGTGTTCGGAAAATACCGTTACAGACATCTAGGACTTACAAAAGTGATTGAGTACATAATTTTTTGAATAAGAACAAATGTCCGACTACGTACCGTTTCCGTTCTACGACCGTTTAAGTTAAACATCTTAACTCCACTTCTGCTCGAGGAATTTATTAGGTAATAGTTCGAAAGGAAACATGACTAAACGTCCATTTATCACTGAAGCACGTTTGCATGTATTAACACTTAAACATTATGTGTTTACAGTATACCGAAACAAAAAATAACACAGCGTGTTGTACGTACAGAACAGCACCGATGCATTACAGCAATGGCTGGGTGTGGTGACCACCAACGATGTTGCAGACATTGTACCTGCGAAGCATGTGTTGACACACTCTCTCCATCTCACCTGACGTCTCTTCAATTTCTAGTGTACCGGTCAGAACCCGAGCCAGCAGATCTTCCTCTGTCACCAGAGGAGTGACGTAAATTAAACTTTGCATACGGTTTCGCGAGAAGTACTGCACGTGATCGTATCTGCCCTATTGCGTTCCAGGGCAAGCATGTCAGACTTTTTCTCTCTCTCTCTCTCTCTCAGCAGAGGGTTACATATACCCGAACTGAAACCATCGCAGATCGGAAACATTCCGCTTCCGGACATAGGTTCCTGTTCAAAATATTATGCACTCTCTCCCCTCTACAAGTCCTAGAAGTTTGTAATTGGAATTTATGAACATCCTGTATAATCGTTGATGCAGATTTAGTTCCTATTGCCGCGCGGGATAGCCGCTCGGTCTGGGGCGTCTTGTCACAGTCCGCGCGGATCCCCCCGTTTGAGGTTCGAGTTCTCTCTCGGGCGTAGGAGTGTATGTCTTCCTTAGCGTAAGTTAGTTTAAGATAGGGACCGATGACCTCAGTAGTTTCCAATTTAGTTCCTATTGGAAATCGTCTTTAGATTTATGTGCCAGTTTAATAAATGGAAGCCCTAAGCTTGCACTGTAGGTACTTCATAGGCAATGTCTCACGACCACCTGTAGGGCGGGGGGGGGGGGGGGGAAGTGGGGGAGGGGGGGGGGAAGTGGGGGAGGGGGGGGCGAAGCATTCAGTAGTAAACATACGTAATGAAAAACAACACAACACTCAGCGCTTGCGCAAAATGTAACTTCCAAACCAGACAGCGTGACATGCAATTAACAGGAGCTACACTGCGCAACTATTGTTTGTGTCACGCGAGACGTCCAAAGGTGTCAACATAACAACTTTATGGAAAAATTACTTATTTGTAAGTGGAAAACAAGCCACTGTTAGTGCACGGCAAAGTGCTTGTAACATGCACTAACTACTGTGGATGTGCAATTACCATTAGAAGTAGGGCATTTCGAAAGGGTTGTGCAAAGCATAGATGATGGTTCAAATGGTTCAAATGGCTCTGAGCACTATGGGACTCAACTGCTGAGGTCATTAGTCCCCTAGAACTTAGAACTAGTTAAACCTAACTAACCTAAGGACATCACACACATCCATGCCCGAGGCAGGATTCGAACCTGCGACCGTAGCGGTCTCGCGGTTCCAGACTGCAGCGCCAGAACCGCGCGGGCACTTCGGCCGGCCGCATAGATGATGCCAGGAAAAACGTAATAGTGCTGTAAGCCAGAATGTTATTCCAGCAAGGCGACTGGTCCTTGATGAAACCAGGGATTGACTTTTTTCAGTTTTTGTCCCTCAGACTTTACCTCCACCCTTACCAGCACCACTCCTCTGAACCTTAACAATCCTATGAAACAATTATTTGGGACCACTATCTAAAACTAGCACACAACATACTGAAATTACATCTACTCCCTTTCAAAAAACTGCGCTCAATGAGCGGTGTGCGTGAAAATTTCGAGTGCTCTAATGGCAAGCAAGGTAGGAATGGCATCAGTTATTATAAAATGTGAGAAAAGGGAAGGTAATGGTGTGTTGAGAATGAAAGTGTTGAACAAATAATTATTACTGCGAATGTATTGTCCTGTCTCGTGGGCCCCTACCACCACGGCACAGCGCGTCCTCAGGTTGCGGATAGGGGATACGGCCTTCAGATATGAAGGATAGCTGCGAATACAAAAAATAAGCAGTCGCGGACAGCCGGTGGGGAGCAGGCGATGGCGTGGTGAACCATCCCTGTTTCTTCTTCTCTTACTATCAAAACTATTCATCAAGAATCAAGCAACATTAATGGGCATGGGTCCCTTTGAAGTAAAATATTCCGGAGGTAAACTAGGTTCCCATTCGGATCTCCGGGCGGAACCTACTTCGAAGAGATTCAGGCCAAAAGGAACTTTTAGGTTGGGCACATGGAACGTTAAAAGTTTGAACAGGCCAGGTACATTCCAGACATTATTAGACGAATTAGATAGATACGATGTAGACATTACAGCTATTCAAGAAACTCGCTGGCAGGGGGAGGGTAGCATAAAGAGGGGTAACTATACAGTTTTCTATGGAGGTTCGGAAGCTCACAGTTTCGGAACAGGTTTCGCAGTACAGGGAAAAGTGCTTCACGCAATCAGAGATATAAGGTTCATTAGTGACCGACTATCAGTTATAGTGTTGTCTGGCAGGTGGAATAGACTAGTAGTAATTAATGTACACGCACCAACTGGGGACACTGAAGAGGTTGTTAAAGACGGCTTTTATGAAGAACTAGATCAACTATGGGATGAGTTCTCCTCATATGATACAAAATTAATCATAGGTGATTTTAATGTGAAGATAGGGAAGGAGGAAGCATTCCGGCCTACAATTGGGAAAGAAAGTTTGCATAACATTTCGAATGATAATGGCACAAGGGTGGTTAATTTTGCTGTTTCAAAAGTCATGATTGTTCAGAGCACATATTTCAAAAGGAAGGACATTCATAAAGCAACCTGGGTCTCTCCGGATGGACACACCCGAAACCAAATTGATCATGTTCTTGTAGATCGGAGATGGCACACTAGTATAGAAAATGTTAGGACTTTCAGGGGAGCAGACTGCGATTCTGATCATTTTCTTGTAGTTGCCAATGTTCACCAGCGGCTATCTACAGCAACATCAAGTTGTCACAGTGCAGAACTTGTTAGGTTCGACACTGACAAGCTAAATGATGAAAGCTTTAGAAGGAGGTACATCATAGAAATTTCAAATAGATTTGATGCTCTCAGGACACACGAAGATCAAAACGAGGATGTAAATAAACAGTGGGTCACTGTGAGGAATAATATCAAAGAGGCAGCGAAGGTCACAATAGGTACAATTAAGAAGAACAGGAGGAAACCGTGGTTTGATGAGGAATGCAAGAAATTGGTAAAGGAAAGGAGAAAAGCGCGATTAGATTGGGATAGAATGGGAGACAGAAAACGAGAGCAGTTCTTGAACTTGAGAAGGGAAGTTGGTCGTAGGCTACGGGCAAAGAAGAAGGATTATTTGAACAATCAAATTACAAAAATGGAAACAAACAGTAAAACAAAAACATTAGAGAACTTTACCTAGACATAAATGGGTATAGGAAGGGCTTCAAGGCTAGGACAAATGCACTTCGAGGGGATGCTGGGGGAATACTGACAGACCCCAGTGCTATATTAAGTAAACGGAGGGCGTATTTTGAGCATCTATTAAATGTACACCAGGAAGCAGGATATGAGCAGGCGTACGAAATACATACAGCAGAACCCCAGATACCTGAGCCAACGTTAAAGGAAGTAAGAGATGCAACCAACAAATTGAAAAACCACAAAGCACCAGGATCAGATTGCATAACCGCAGAATTAGTTAAAAATGGGGGACAGAAATTGGTGGAAGTAGTCCACAAAGTGATAACTAAAGTATGGAACTCAGAGATGATACCCGAAGAGTGGCAGGAGTCGATTCTGATCCCAATTTTTAAGAAAGGTGACAAAATGGATTGTAGTAATTATAGAGGGATATCGCTGTTACCACTATGTTCCAAAATTTTCTCGAATATTCTGCTAAGCAGGCTTACACCATATGCAGATGAAACTGTGGGGGTTTACCAAGCCGGCTTTCGGAGGAACAGATCAACTATAGACCAAATATTCACCCCGCGTCAAATTTTGGAAAAGAAATGGGAATACAATAAACCAGTTCATAATCTTCTCATAGATTTTACAAAAGCATATGATTCAGTATTGCAATAAAAATTGTACAGAATTTTTTTGGAACTTGGAATACCAAAGAAGTATGTTAGACTTGTAGAAGCGAGTTTTAAAAACACAAAAGGTAGAGTACGAGTGGGGAAATTGGAGTCAGAAGAATTTGTAATAAAGAACGGACTTAAGCAGGGAGATGCCCTGTCTCCGCTACTTTTTAATTTAGTCCTAGAATATATTGTACGAATGGCAGCAGATAATTCAGACGGTGTGGAGTTAAATGGAAATATTAAGATATTAGGGTATGCAGATGATCTAAACATCATTAGCGATAGGAAAGAATCTGTAACAGCAAATGCGAATGCGTTAATCAAGACTAGTGAAGATGTAGGTCTAAGGATAAGTGAAGACGAAACTAAATACCTGGTTACTACTAGAATGCCAGCAGCAGTAGATCAGGAAATGTTAAGAGTTGGAGACATGCAGTTTGAAAAAGTGAACACATTTAAGTATCTAGGCGTGGACATCACTTCGAGGAATGAGACTGAATCCGAACTGAAGAAGAGATAACGGGCGGGAAATGTGTGCTACCTCTCACTGAATACATTACTTTCATCACGGATATTGTCTAGGAATTTAAAGATTAGAATATACAAAACTATTATTCTACCAGTTATGCTGTATGGGTGTGAGACTTGGTCTCTCACTGTGCAAAATGAAAAGCCGTTTCGAGTATTTGAAAACAAAATTTTGAGGAAAATTTTCGGAGCGAAAAGGGATGACATTAGCGGAGAGTGGCGAAAACTGCGTAACGAAGAGGTTCACGAGCTCTATTCAAGCCCTGACATAATCAGTATTATTAAATCACGTAGGCTGCGATGGGCGGGTCACGTAGCTCGAATGGATGAGGGCAGGGAGGCGCGCAGAGTACTGGTAGGGCACCTAGAAGGAAAGCGTCCTGTGGGGAGACCGAGGCGTAGATGGGAGGACAATGTGAAGGCTGACTTGAGGAGCCTAGGTATTGAAGGTGAATGGATGGAAATAGCCCAAGACAGGGACAGATGGCGAAAATATGTTGCTGCGGTAATGGACTCTCGAGTCCGGTATGACCAGTGAGTAAGTACGTAAGTAAGTAAGTAAGCGAATGTATTGTCCATCATTTTCAGCCGTCATCCTCCATCGGGGATATTTACGAATCTCTTCACGCATATTTTCCATAATTAATGAAAAATGAACATCGCTCCTGTTTCACGCAGCCTATAACATGCTTACGATAGGCCGTGCAGCCGACTACACAAACCAGGAAATTATTGTTTAACTAATAGACACATTCAGCAGGACTTAACAGACCATGTACCAATTGGATCCTTGTTTCGTAGTGATCTGCAGCAATGTAACATGGCGAGCTTTTTCCCTGTTTATCTCTCTGCGTACCAGTTCCAATATCCTAAATACGTAGGTAGATTTTGTACAGGTTACTATTCCTTCGAGTGTAAGGGTTCTTTAGAATTGCGTCTTCAGATGTTTAATAGCTCTGACATCGTACGGAGTGAATCTCAGTACGGTCTGGCATCCTTATGCAGCCACAAATTTGAAACGCTTCCAATTTACGCTTCTTTTTTTCAATGGTTCCTTGTTTCGTACCTGTCACATGATCTTTACGACTCTTAGATAGAAGAATTCTTTAATGTCTTGTTGAATCATCTTTAATTTTGATGCTTAGCAAACTTTTAGGTTTCGTAAGCACACTGGACGCAACATTAGCACGCCGAATATTTCCCTGCCCCCCCCCCCCCCTCTACACACACACACACACACACACACACACACACACACACACATACAGGAAATATCACCGCCTCTAGAGTCGACACGGTGTAAGAAGATCCCAGGTCGCAACACTGTTCCCACCTTT
Organism: Schistocerca piceifrons; assembly: GCF_021461385.2. Classification (NCBI taxonomy): domain Eukaryota; kingdom Metazoa; phylum Arthropoda; class Insecta; order Orthoptera; family Acrididae; genus Schistocerca; species Schistocerca piceifrons. Next base: position 108,192,387 of record NC_060139.1, read on the forward strand.
CAGCTGCGAAGAGCTAACGGCTGCAGGCGGAAACGTTAGGCGTCTACAGGGGTGTGATGACACTGAAGCGTTGTCAAAGATAATTTTACAAAATCGAGTTACGTTATTGGTTGAGATAGGCCCAAAAGCTGCCACGCCCAGCCTACTGCAATCGTCACGGATCAACTTACGTTGACTGAACTACAGACTTGATAAAGATTTGAGTTCAGCGAGGGGAAGCGTTTAGTTTTTTCATGTACGCCATTTCAAATGGCGGTAACCCATTGATGACTGTATGAATGAGAAGCTGATTGCTACGATTTATCCGCCTATGACTGAGACAGGATGATTTAGCGCATCACAGTCGAGGTGCCATAGAGTACCCGATTGTTGTTCAAAACAGGAATGTGTGCTTGGAACGCTGTGAACACGGCTTTTTCAATCACCATGGAAATGTCGTCGAGTGAAAAACACTTGCCCATCAAGGATGTTGAAACAAACGTCCTGGTTCATTTACATGGTAACCTGAATGCGTGGCCCCAAGCCATGATACCGATGCAGCCATTATGTAATCTCTAGAAACTAAAGTAAATCAGAACACTATCAGAATATAAAAAAATCTCTCTTATTCCCAGACTACGGATTATATGAAGGAGCGACAAGGTCTTCAAGTCTAACAATTTGTCCTACATCTACATTTAAATTCCTCAGATCGGGAGAGAAGTCCTGCATAGCATCCCTTGAAATACCGATAGAGTCGACACGCACTCTCAGTAAATCCAAATGTGGCTAGCGGATACATTCTTGGAAAGAGTAAAAAGACACGAGGAAATATGCGTAACGTCTGCGGCGTTTATGCTGGCGTGAGTGTATGCCTCTCAGACTGCGAGAAGGGAAGGCTTAAGTCGCGCAGAAGGCTTCCTGAGCACCGATCTCGAGAATTTAAATGTTTGGTAATACTATGCATTAAGGCATTTTATATTATGTACTGATGATGGGCTATGCGTCAGTATAATTAACAACTAATCTGTATGATTTTAGCAACCTAGTGAAGTATCTATGTAAGATGTTCAGAAAGAGGGAATGAACACGAAGAGGCAACAGATGAAGTCGATAGCAAATGAGCGCAAAGTACTGTCAGTAGCGTCGTACGAGATCCCTAATTTAAGACAGCCACAAAGGAATACTTTAGATGGTAGCAAAACAAAAACAAAGGCTCGAAATATAGAGATCGTGAGTTTCATTGACCTGTCAATTTCTGAGTTATCAGTCCTGACGCGAGATGGCGTCTAAAGATAATGAAAATCTTGCTATTATGGATTTCCGTTTGTAGACACACAGTTTAAGTTTTTGTGCGTAAGACCCGTTTGTATCAATAACATAAGAAGAATGAACCGATAACCCATCTGGCATAGTCAGAGCATCAAATTAAACATACGGAGCTGCATTGATTCATATGACTACGAAAAGGAGATGGATCTTAATTAAAGAACAAGTAAAAAGAGAAATTAATCGAGCCTTAGCAAGTTACGACAATGAAAATGATGCGAGCTAAAGAGAACAATCTCAGTAAGACGATGGTAACCAACTATCCCAGACATCATCTCTCAACGCTTTTTACCGTTAGAGCTCTTACACTCCCTTACGCTCTCCACTAATTGCACACAGTTTCTAAACACTGGAGATCTTAGTTAAGGAGTGCTGCCCATGGACACCGCATCAAGAAATGACGTTCTGTACAACTGCAGTTGCGGCTGCACCGGAATTACGCGACGGAGTGTGAATGAACTGGGCCTCAGGCTAAAGATTGCCCTCTGTCAACTAAGTGAAGACGTGAACAGACATTTCACAAACCCTGACAAGTGCACAACCGTAAGTCATTCATGAAAGTGTCAAGTCATTTTAGCTACTCAAATAGAAAATGCGTACCGTAAAAGGTGGCACAAGTCGTCTCAAAGCAAGCAGTGGAGGCGGGGACAGCTGTCCCGACAGGCGAGGGCAGCTGGTTCAGCTCGGCTTTCGGGATTTCACTACTCCTGAGACAACACGCATGTAGCAGCAATAGGTGTGACAAAGGCTGTTTATAAGAAGACTCGTCTGAAACACAACTAAGCGAAAATCCACCACACAAGCGACAGCGGAGAGACACATGCAGTTAGCTGACTCATGTCAAGTGGAAGAACGCAGATTACAAAGATACTGTGTAATATGAACATGGCTGCTTTCTTCTACAATCACTGTGGCCGTGAAAGCAGCATGACCAGCAAAAAGAGAAAGGTCTTCAGAGGATGGTTGCAGCGAGCTTTTGTAGAACAACTTTTGGAAATTAAACATTTAAGAGAAATCTTCACGAAGCAAGATGATTAGCTTAACATATAAAATGGCTCAAACGGCACTGAGCACTATGGGACTCAACATCTGAGGTCATCAGTCCCCTAGAACATAGAAGAACTTCTTAAACCTAACTAACCTAAGGACGTCACACACATCCATGCCCGAGGCAGGATTCGAACCTGCGACCGTAGCAGTCGCGCGATTCCGGACTGAAGCGCCTAAAACCGCTCGGCCACAGCGGCCGGCGGTTAACATATAAAATATGTTTACTTGTCCACATTGTTAGTTAATGACCACTTCTCTGATTATTACTTAGTAATGATGATAGGCCAAGTTTCCTGCATGTTATCACGTCTCACACATGTTTTCTCCTTAGCTAGTAGATGTCAACTACTTTCTCACAAACATCACAAATTGACCTCATATTTTAAGGAGGAATCATCACACTAGCAAGATATCCGAACATTTGGGCCATAGCTCTGATAGTACGCAGTTATGACCTCCTGAATGTAGAGCTTTCAAACTTCGCGCTCACCGATTGTTTCTCACTCACTCTGCTCCATTGCAGCCGCCTATTGCCCGAGCGTCAAGTACTGCTTTGCAGACTGACAACCTGAGCCCTCCTATTCGCAATATGTTGAAGGCGACGGAAGAGGACCGTGGTTGAACAAACCAGTCTAACGTTTACTGCAATACTGTTCGAGAAAAATTGTTACGTAACGTGAAAGAGAGGTGAGTAATATGAGCACATGAGAACCTCACGCACATATACGTTCAATATTATTTTAACAATATTCTCATACCGGTATTCTGCAGCAGTTATAGATCAAAGTTAACATAAGTAACTGAAGAATCGTTATGAAATGAAAATGTTTTTTGATTCACATTTTGCCGGCCGTTGTGACCGAGCGGTTTTAGGCGTTTCAGTCCGGAACCGCGCTGCTGCTACGGTCGCAGGTTCGAGTCCTGCCTCGGGCATGGATGTGTGTGATGTTCTTAGGTTAGCTAGGTTTAAGTAGTTCTAAGTTCTAGGGGATTGATGACCTCAAACGTTAAGCCCCATAGTGCTTAGAGCGATTTGAACCATTTGATTTACATTTTAATCACTCCAGTCACGTTGAAAACAACTCCTGAAAATGCACTTATTTTAACAGCGTCAGCTTTGCAATTGAAAGGAAACAACGCGAAACAGCGATGTTAACAATTACCTAGAGCTACACTACTACTTTAATGACATTCATTTACACTCCATTTGTGAATCGCTACATAAATTTCAAAGTAAAGTAATCTCTGACATCAACTATAGATTAGAAATATCGAACTGACCACGAACAAACTACATTACCAAAGTCAGAAAAGTATTTCGCTGGATGTTCATAAAGTACTACACTGCTGGCCACCGTAAATGCAACACCAAGAAAGACAAGAGGTAGCACAACAAAATTTATTTTGCAGATAACATGTTGACCAAGTATCAAATGATTACGTTTACAGATGTCTGTGACATGTGGTTCCTGCCAGAATCAGTAGCCAGAGTAGCCGCCATTGTTGGAGATCACCGCTGCCACACGTCTCGGCATTGAGTCAAAGAGACGTTGGATGTGTTCCTGGGGTACAGCAGCCCAAGCAGCTTCCACACGTTGCCAAAGATCATCTGGTGTGGCAGTTGGGGATGTCACTGGGTCACTCGTTGAGCAACCATGGACCACATGTTTTCTATCGGCGAAAGATCCGGAGAGCGAGCCGGCCAGGGAAGCACTTCAATCTGGTTATTGCCGAAGAACCTTTGGACAATGCGTGCCACGTGTGGTCGCGCATTATCCTGTTGAAATATGGCTGTGGCCGAGCCCTAAAGGTAAGGAAGGACAACTGGCTCCAGCACCTCGGATATGTAGCGCCGGCTATTTAAAGTACAGGCAATGCGTACTAGAGGCGTGCGAGAGTAATATCCAATACCGCCCCATACCATAATACCCGGTGCAAGACCAGTGTGGCGGTGCATAATACAGCTGTCCAGCATCCTCTCTCCACGGTGTCTCCACACTCGAATCCGACCATCGTGGTGCTGCAGACAGAAGCGTGCCTCTTCAGTAAAGACAACGTCATTCCATTCTGCCGTCCACATCCGTCTGTCATCACACCATTGGCGACGGAGACGTCTGTGGTTCTGCGTCAGTGGTAGACGAAGCAATGGACGTCTTGCGGACAGACCACTCTGCTGTAAACGGCGTCGAATGGTACGCGCAGACACTGGATGATGCGTTACAGACGCAATGTGCTGTGCTATGGTTCGGGATGTCACTGAGCGATCCGTCACTGGCATGCGCACAATTTGCCTATCAGCACGTGCAGTGGTGCACCGAGGTGAATGCGATCGACCACGTCGGTCCGTCGTACCCTCCTGCATCCAACGGTCACATATCCGCTTTACAGTTGTTTGGTTTCGTCCAACACGACTAGCGATTTCTCTGTATGATAATCCACAATCTCGGTAAGCCACTATCCTTCCTCTGTCGAACTCGGATACTTGATCAAACGATGTTCGCTGTTGTCTACGAGGCATATCTGATCGTCTTGTGAAACAACCACAAGGTAACACACGTGCCGAACGTACACTCGTCGAAATCGCCAAGCCTTAAATGGCGCTATGAGGTGGCGCCACAGGCGCGCGTGATGTGCGTCTGCGCTGAAATTCTAATCAGTTGCATATCTCATCGCTGCAAACTCATGGTGTAAATTTCACATGATTCGGATGCTTCCTTCAGGGTGTTGCATTTACGGTGGCCAGCAGTGTATATGATCACTGGCGTAGCCACCTCGATACCATACGTAGTGGAAGACCGGCCGAAAGAACGATGTTTTTCAAGAAGAGATCGCATATTATTGTGCTTTCAGAAGTTCGCATCGACACCCAGAAGTCGTGCCGAGTTGTTAAACCTATGGCCAAAAAACCCTTTAATACATCCAGCTGTTGACAGTACCTTATTGCACACGACGGTGTTGATAATTCAGATGATTCAGGGGGTTCTGCTGCGTGTTTTAATACGCATAGATCCTCTTGACCGTCTTGAAAGACAGGTATCCTTTCTCTCCACTTTTCCAAAAGGTGGCGGCTCGTCTCATACAGTCATCTGTAACGGACAGGGTAAAGTCGTAACCGACGATATGACGCTTGCACAGCAAGGTTCCTCTGCCTCGTGATGACTTGGTGTTGTGTGATGTCCTTAGGTTAGTTAGGTTTAAGTAGTTCTAAGTTCTAGGGGACTGATGACCATAGATGTTAAGTCCCATAGTGCTCAGAACCATTTGAACCATTTGAACACCAAGCTTCATTATAGCTAATTACCTCTTATTTACATCCTTGCCCCGTTGTACCAGTGAAGATGTTCGACTCTTCACCCTGGTGAAAGGGCAACCTCATTATCGTCATTGTCACTTAAAGAAGCATCGAACATCAATCTACTATATTGCTCTTTATCGAGCACGTCTTCATTCGTGAAGTTGTTTATGACTGCTGCAACGAAACTGGAACAGATAAGTAACAGCACATTCGCTTTCGTTCGCTTTGTACAGAAATTGGTCGAACAGCGGCATATAAATATGCTTATCGGTCACGAGTTTCAGGAGCTCTCATTCTTTGACGATAAGACGTTGCAATTTAAACGTCATTCCGTAATGCTCCTGCAGTTTCCGTATTTCTATCGCTTGTTGGTTCATCGATATTATGGACATAAACCTAGTACTCACTCTACCGTACAATACTTCGCTCTCGGGCATTACGCGGCTTCGTTGGGGCAGAGCGATTGACGAAGAGTCAGTGCGCGCGAAGCTTAAAAGCTGTACATTCTGAAGGTCATAATTGCGCACTACCAGAATTATGGTCCAAATTTTCGAGCAGGAGCGATTCCTCTGGCTTTTATCTTATAACAGAGCTTTTTTCTACTGAAAATAAGAAGTTAAATTGGTGAAGTTTTCTTATCACATTTGAAACTTGCGGGGTCCGTTCAAAATGTGGTGTCACCGCCAGGCACCACACTTGCTGGGTGGTAGCCTTTAAATCGACCGCGGTCCGCTAGTATACGTCGGACCCGCGTGTCGCCACTATCAGTGATTGCAGACCGAGCGCCGCCACACGGCAGGTCTAGAGAGACTTCCTAGCACTCGCCCCAGTTGTACAGCCGACTTTGCTAGCGATGGTTCACTGACAAGTTACGCTCTCATTTGCCGAGACGATAGTTAGCATAGCCTTCAGCTACGTCATTTGCTACGACCTAGGAAGGCGCCATTATCATTTGCTATTTATCTTGTGATGCATGTACCGTCAGACCGATGTTCACCAATTATGGATTAAAGTTAAGTATTCCAGAAGCTACGTACCTATTTTGCTAGTCTCTATTCCTTTAACTGTTCCAGACCTCACGCCAGCCTGCGTGAGCTTAAACGCGTGCCTTTCGGTTACCTCCTAGTGGCTTGGCTGTCTTGCCAAGTCACAACACAAAATATCTACGTTATATGCCTCCATAAGTGAAACTAACAATCGCATACATTGTACATTCTAAACTGTACGGCCGTTCAGCTCCATTGATTTGAACATGGGAAATTTCGTAATGCTGATGTGCAGTTGTTGGTCTCTACCCATTCTGTTTCACAAACACAACGTAAACCACAAAGAATAATGCCAAGTTACTTACGTGTGATAGCAATATTAAAAGTTAAAGGCTGAGCTGCATAAATCTCAGATCTTCAGTTCTAATAAATCTTTCAGGAACGAGAATTAAGTTCTTGACCACCCACACGCTCGTACGTTTCTCAGTGATTACCAGTTCCGCGAATTCGCCCACGTCTCCTTTTCTTCTTGCCCCTGGTTCTGCCCCCCTCACTAATGTCCCCGACATGGGGCTGAGTGCTTACACAGTGAGAACTGGGTACAGAGATGTAACTGCCGAGACAGTAAGTTTCTCTGCTTATCAGCGCGAGTTAGAGCACGAACAGACGCTCCCGTGCGGTCTGCGAGAGCTGCGGTCAGGGTTCACCGAACACCGCGGAGCTGACACGGAAGAGAACGCCGCTCCGAAGCGGTCAACGACCACAATGGTCCAGCGAGAGACGCTCTCTTCTGCGTACGGTGCTTTGTCCTTTAAATACTCCAACTTGACACTCATTTTTCATTGTTCCTAAGTGTCACAATGGTTACTAGCTCTGGCGTGAGCAGCGGCTTGTGCGCTGCAACGAAAGCCACTGGTAAATTGAAACACTGTGCTGATTCAGATTTGAGTCCAGGTCTGATAAACGAAATCACTCATGAAGTTTCAAATAGGAGATGTTTAGTGTTTTTGCAAAGAACGTTAAAATTCTAAATTTCACTTACTGTACGTAAGACGACATCTCTCCATGTGGTTCGTCCAGGTTAATTCAAGATTTTACTTTAGTTGCTTTTCTTTCTGTAAACCGCAAAGCTTTTTCATGGTAAACAAATCTGCCACAGTTCTAAAATGCTTTTATAAGTCTTTCGTCAAGTATATGTGAAATCTAAAGTAAAACAATAGTTGTAATCTACTCCTTCAATCAACTAAAAAATTAAGAAATAAAATTTACAAAGTAATAAATAAAATGATTAAAAAATAGTCTACCTAGCAGTAGTAGGACGTCATGTCCATGCCCAAACAAGTAGTTAGCAAACATGTACCGTAGGAGGATCGTCATAATAGCATCCCAAACTGCAAGTAACGCTAACTTTCAAGCGGGCTTTGGGAGAATGCTTCTTACACAAAAATTGTCAACAGGAATGCGCACAGCCTACAAAAGTAAAGCCACCACAGGACATCAGGTGGAAATCACGCGCTACATCAAAGTTAGAGCACAAATCACACTACAGGTTAAAACTATTTTGTGCTTTAAATTTCAGATACACATGATGATGGGGCTAATACCACGAAACGTGGCGGTATATAGCGGCTTTTGTCGTGTTAGACTTCGGTCAATAAAAGAATTTTACAAATGTCGTGGATATGTTTACCATGAACATGTTGCAGAACATGTTGTGGATGTCCTAGAAACAAAAATTTATGCAACGATTTTTTATTAGAAGTTCGCAGCTCGTGGTCGTGCGGTAGCGTTCTCGCTTCCCACGCCCGGGTTCCCGGGTTCGATTCCCGGCGGGGTCAGGGATTTTCTCTGCCTCGTGATGACTGGGTGTTGTGTGCTGTCCTTAGGTTAGTTAGGTTTAAGTAGTTCTAAGTTCTAGGGGACTGATGACCATAGATGTTAAGTCCCATAGTGCTCAGAGCCATTTGAACCATTTTTTATTAGAATTCTGAAACAAAGACGCTTATTCATGATTTTTACAACACGTGCTCTGAGAGAAGAAACTATTGAAGAAATGCATTTCCATCAACGCTACATTACTTAGCAGAAACCTCCACTGCATCTGTTATATCGAACGAAAACCTAGGTGCTGTTGTTGGTTTTGTAGATAGTACTTCCTGTGCAGCGCAAATAAAGAATATGCCAATAGCAACAATGAAAATAATGGTATCGGCAAAAGGAGATGGAGGGACACACCGCGAAGATTTTTTCTGGAGTAATGAATTCCCCAAACGTTGCGAGCCTTTTCCTTTTTTAGTGTTCCGGCTTCCTTAAGAAATGTAGATTAGAGTCAAGAGTCAGGTCGACGACAAGGTACATACGTAGGTACAAAGTACATACGTATGTATATGACCAGGTGTGGTACAGGGCATGGCGAAGTGTACGTTACCAGTATTCTAGACTTACTGTCTCATTCTATTCGCGTATTGAGCCAGGGGAAATTATTCATCTCTGTACACGATTTAATCTCTCTCATCTTATTCTCTTAATCCCTTCACGAGGTGTACGATGGTGGCAACATAATGGTCTTCGAATATATATTCTTTGTAGTACACAACACTTTTTCGTGAGAACAGCTTTATTTTTCTTCCATGAATTTTAATTAAAATACGCCGAGCATCTCTGTTGCCTTTCATGTGCACCATACCGATTCGTTAAGATCCTGGCAGGGCGTCTCTGAATTCGTTCAGTGCGTTGTCGAGCTTGCTTGATAAGGACTAACCTAAGGGTAACAAAGGTTCCAGAAGAGAGGGGAAAAAAGCGGTGAAGGTGGATCGTGAATCGTGCTGGGTAAGAGCGTTGCTCGCGAAAGGCAATGTCCCTTGTTCGGGTTCCGACACGCCACAATTTAATTTGCCGGGAAGTTTCACTAGGAGAATTCTCTGAAATTTGTCACACTATAGTCTTGTACGCGATATTTTTTAGGAGTGCATTACATTTCCCCCAGTATCCTTCGACACAGGTTGGGGTAGGGCACAGTCTCTGACAGGGTGATGGAAATAGGCCGTGTCCCTTTCAAAAGAACCATCACAGCATTCACCTTCATTTAGGGAAAACACGGAGAACTCTCAGAACAGATTCGCTACAATCTCTGTTCCTACCTGCTCCAAGTCGGGATATACCGGAAACGTACACGCCTGCGAGAGAGTGCTCAGCATGTCGGTAAAAGCAACATTGGCGAATATGGAATCACCGAACAGCCTTCGCACCGGTGATGCTAGAGGCAGAGACAATCTGATAAGGTGTCGTTTCTCTGCGGAAGGAACGCAGGTGAAAGTCGGTAGAATAGATCACCTGCCACTTGCGCTTTTACGGAACGTAAACCTCGTCTTACACACAAAGCTTATGTCAACTGCAAATGCTGTAGGTTTGTCCCTTTGTCAGTTGATTATGTGGTTTACTCAAGGGCTATTTTCGTTTCTTTTTCTTCACGTTTCGTCTCTTTAGATTGTGCAGAATGGCGTGCCGCCCTCTTTAACATGTAAAAGTAGGAAAAGCAACTGCTGACTGACATCAGGGGATTCCACTTGCCGAAGCAGCAGGGATCCACGTGAATAACACTTGGTATCAGTACAGCAGCACTTACGAGCTGTTGACGAGCTGAGTATTTTTTTCCGTTAGATGCTAAAGCATTCAAAACATTTGTATTGTCATAGGTTGTAACAGTTAATACCATACGCGTTTGTCTATGTCTTCAAGGAGAATGTCTAAATTTGAAACTGAAGAAATGTTACATGTATGGGTGAAAGAGCGACTTGCAAATTTGAAATTTAACTCAGTATTGTACAGTATATTTTAAACAGTTTAAAATTGATCTGCGTTATTAGTGACCTGTAGACTTAGCCGACGTGTAGGTTCAGTAAAGGCAAGGTGTGAGTGTACGAAACAACAAAGTATGGAATGTGTTTATCCCCGTGCGGTATTTATTTCTTTATAACGCTGACAGTAAGCGTTGTTGGAGAATTTAGAATGAGGAGAAAGCAGATTTATTACAGGGATAACAAACAGAGAACCAACAATTCTGTCTTTTTTCGATGAAGAAAAAAAGACTTATTTCCTTCCTTAGGTTACTCTTCACCCGTCTTGCCAGAATTGCTGATTTCAACAGAATTAATGTTGACTGTCCAGTGCATTTCCACCATGAATAAACGAAGACACATTAAATCAAGAATTGTAATGACGGAGCAAGTAATAAGGCTCCATACGCCCACTTTACAGGACGAAGTGCTTTTAAGTTCTCTCAGTGCATTAATGGGGATAAGGAAGCTTACTATGCAATATCTTGTCAACAGTAAAATTTTAGAAACTGAACAATAGCTCAACTGAACTGATTAGCAGAGGGAATTGTTGGTGGTTCGTTTAATTCGTAGTTGTAGATTTTGCATAAGATAATTTAGAAAAACCAAGAAAAATCTGGATGGCCGAAAGGAAAGGAAAAGGTTTTATCAAACACATTTATTAGGCCAGTGCTACTGATCTTTTACTGCCGATTAAGACACTACTGTATGAAGGCTACATCGGAGGATTGGTTTTTGAGACACGAGTAAGCTGTTCACACACTTACTGGGTTGGTAGAAATTCAAAAACGGTTCAAATGGCTCTGACCACTATAGGACTTAACAACTGAGGTCATCAGTCCCCTAGAACTAAGAACTACTTAAACCTAACTAACCTAAGGATATCACACATATCCATGCCCGAGGCAGGATTCGAACCTGCGACCGTAGCGGTCGCGCGTTTCCAGACTGTAGCGCCTAGAACCGCTCGGCCACTCTAGCCGGCGAAAAAGATAATTCCTCAATGCAGCCGTGAGACGTGTTTTGTTGACCTCCGAGGAAGAATAGCTGCGAAAGTCTAAAATTCAGTTTCACGTCCCAGCAAAGCCCAAAACTTTAATTTTTAATTTGCTACGCAAGGGCAGATTTCGACTCAGATACTTACAGTACTTCCACACACGAGATATAACCATAATCTGTTTGACAAGTGCTTTTGCACTCTCTCCACTAAAATTATTGTGACTGGAAGAAAGGCTGGTTCGCGGTAGTCATTACTTAGTCCAGTAGTGAATTATTTAGTAACTTATTTGGAGAGAATTATTCAGACAAGCAGTTTAGTAAAACGAGTTCGTTGAATTTACCTAGTGAATTAGAGAGTAGATCCCCCCCCCCCTCCCCGCCCCACAATTCACTTCACTTACCACTGACATCCCAATCGACATGTCTGAATGCAGGTACTTGAATTTCTTAATTTTGTTGTGAATTACTGGATTACCAACAGGGTTTGTTAGAGTGATAAAAGGTTAATCGTATTTTTAGTGCCTATTTGGATCATGAGTACTTGTGACATAGGAAAAGACGGATGTCTGTCCTAGTTGAAAACTGTGTCAAGATGTATTTATTTATTTATAGAACTGGGGACCTAAAAACAACTGAGAGGCTTCGTCCCCGCTGAACCCCTCAGTGGTTCACAACCCCACAACAGGCTACAGCAGTCCACTCACCCCACCGCCCCCCCCCCCCCCCCCCGACTCCCTCAGTGGAGACTCCTTAATTCAACGCAAAACTCTGCTAGGAGTTATAGGGTGGTCGTAAACTCGTCCTTTCCTTCAACAATATCAACTTACTCCGTCAGTTATTGGCTGACATAAATTTTAAAGACGCCTCTGAGCCACTGTGCAACTTTCTTTCAAGCCACTTCCGTAAGTGAAGGAAGCGAGAAATGACGGAAAAAGTCGTAGGAACAATTTCGAATTTAGTCATTGAATGTCACCTTGAGCCTCCTAAACATTCAGTGAAGGAAGTTAACGGAAAAATCTAAGTCGATATGGTTGGGGGGGAGCGGGCGGAGGGGTTTATACCCGCCCAGTTACTCCTGAGTCCAGAGTGTTAACCTACTTTGAAACAATCACAGCCATGTACTCAGTTTTTTCATTGAAGTTTTGTTGTGACTAAACAGCTCATTTAAAATATTGCTATATTTTCTGCTGTTCCAGAAAGTAGTTTTTGAACACCTAAATTTTGCGTTTCAATACTGTCGTATGAACAGATTTGTCTTGAACTCCACGTAATAGAACTATCATTGCTGTTGCGTCTCATATGTTCCATAAGAAAAGAAACTAGTGCATGGTCACATAGTGCAGTGAGGTGACATGTTCAAATGGCTCTGAGCACTATGGGACTCAACTGCTGAGGTCATTAGTCCCCTAGAACTTAGAACTAGTTAAACCTAACTAACCTAAGGACATCACACACATCCATGCCCGAGGCAGGATTCGAACCTGCGACCGTAAAGTGACATGTATTTAACATGAAGGAAGCATATACAGAAATATATCCACATCTACACCCGCAAGCCACCTTATACTTTGTGGCGGAGTGTACGTTATAGACAATATGGATTTCCACCAATTTCTATTCTAAACACAAAAAGTGTTTGGGAGGAAGAACTGTTTACAAGTCTGTTATAGCTTTAGTTTATAGGATTTTATCATCCTTTTTGTGCGAGGTGTGTGTGGGAGGATGCAGTATGTTGCCTAAGTTGTTGAAACGTTCGCTCTTGGTATTTTAACGAACTACTTCGTAACGCACAACGCCACCTGCCAGTGGAGTTGAACGAGAATCAACGGAACTCTCGCAATAGCCTATACTCTACAGGTCACTGCTTAGAGCATAGCGGCAGGTATTCCACACCGGTATCGACTTTTCGTTTTCTTTCATTTCTTCATTTCTTGTCTATTAAATGCGTCAATACACGGCCTACTATCGGTTACGATCCTTGCACCTGATATGCCACAGATGTAGCAGAACTATTGTATAGTTTTTCCAATACCGAGAGTCCAAATTTACTCAACCGCATTTTTTTTTTCATTGAGAATCCCTACTGCGTTTTCGTAGGGGATTCACTGACCTATTACGATCCCCGTAGTACGACTTTGATCCGTACAGTTTGCTGTTGCCATGCGTAATTGATAAATTCTAGCTAATACTAACATCTCTAAAATGTGGCACAATCGTTTTTTATGCTGACCCCTTGGTGGAGCCTCGCAATAAATATTTAATTCCGCTTCACTATTAGTGTGCTATTCCCATTTCAAACAGCTTCGTAGTGTTATTTTCAGGTCCCTAACTTATGTGCCAGTTTGTAGAAGCTGACCTCTAATCTTGCCTGGATACTCAAAGGTTCTTTTCTTTGTCACGGGTGCTGTCTTCCACATCAACGAAGTTGTCTTTCGTTATACCAGATTTAATTACTATGGAAGTCGTTCGCTTCCTTACAATCGGCCGGCCGCAGTGGCCGAGCGGTTCTAGCCGCTTCAGTCTGGAACCGCGTGACAGCTACGGTCGCAGGTTCGAATCCTGCCTCGGGCATGGATGTGTGTGATGTCCTTACGTTAGTTAGGTTTAAGTAGCTCTAAGTTCTAGGGGACTGATGACCTCAGCTGTTGTCCCAATGGCGCTCAGAGCCATTTGAACCTTACACTCGTCCTAAGAGCTATAGATAAGAGCGTCAGCAGCAAGCAGTATTTTAGTGCTATGTACTCCACCTGCCAATCGCTCTAATATGTTGAGAACATTAGCGTTTTTATCACGTTTTCTAACGCTATCTGATACTACTACTTTTTGTTGAACATTCACCATCCAGCGTAATTTACTAGGTTCTTTTAGTACAGTCGGTCTTAGATCTGGGGAAAACGACATAATAGATATCGGTCCAAGATTAGCAAACTCCCCATAGTTTTCAGATAGGGATATAATTGAATTGCTTTATCTTGGACGTTAGAAAAAATGAACAGCTACGCATACTGCCAATTCGGATTAATGAAACAAATTAAGTAGATTTCTTGTTTTATAGATATATTTTTAGAAAAGCTTCCATGAATGATCATATTATTTAAGCTCTTAGATCTCTCAGAAAGCTGATTACTCAGAGTAATTTGTCTTTCACCGCCGTAAGATTTGCTGACGTGATCTTAGTTTCCATCAACGCTGTCAAAGAAACGTATTTTAGCGGTCTTTCCTTGAGCGAGTGGTACGTGCAGCGAATCACTTCTATGTAACTGATTCCTATGTTAACTGCTTAACTTCGTTATACAGCCATTTGGTTTATTAGAGGGCAACCGTTTCGTGGTTACAGAGGTTTCCTTCTTTACTGACTGAACTGTTGGCTGGCTGATGAATTTAAAGATACTTAAGACACAAAGGAATTACAGACATTAGCTACAAGCAGGCATTGATTGAAATCAATGGGGAAAGTTGAAAATTTGTACCCATTGATTTCAATCAATGCCTAATCGCAGCCAATGTGTAATTCCTTTGCGTTTTTATTCATAATGACTGCTGGATCATCACAAATTGTGTATTTGAAAAGAGTTGGTGTGCAACAGAGCAACTGCAAAGGTTTGTTGCCATTAATTGTGGCATATGAAATTTATTGATGCCCTTTACACTGAAGCGACAAAGTGGTATAGATATGCCATTTCAAATACAAATATACACTCCTGGAAATGGAAAAAAGAACACATTGACACCGGTGTGTCAGACCCACCATACTTGCTCCGGACACTGCGAGAGGGCTGTACAAGCAATGATCACACGCACGGCACAGCGGACACACCAGGAACCGCGGTGTTGGCCGTCGAATGGCGCTAGCTGCGCAGCATTTGTGCACCGCCGCCGTCAGTGTCAGCCAGTTTGCCGTGGCATACGGAGCTCCATCGCAGTCTTTAACACTGGTAGCATGCCGCGACAGCGTGGACGTGAATCGTATGTGCAGTTGACGGACTTTGAGCGAGGGCGTATAGTGGGCATGCGGGAGGCCGGGTGGACGTACCGCCGAATTGCTCAACACGTGGGGCGTGAGGTCTCCACAGTACATCAATGTTGTCGCCAGTGGTCGGCGGACGGTGCACGTGCCCGTCGACCTGGGACCGGACCGCAGCGACGCACGGATGCACGCCAAGACCGTAGGATGCTACGCAGTGCCGTAGGGGACCGCACCGCCACTTCCCAGCAAATTAGGGACACTGTTGCTCCTGGGGTATCGGCGAGGACCATTCGCAACCGTCTCCATGAAGCTGGGCTACGGTCTCGCACACCGTTAGGCCGTCTTCCGCTCACGCCCCAACATCGTGCAGCCCGCCTCCAGTGGTGTCGCGACAGGCGTGAATGGAGGGACGAATGGAGACGTGTCGTCTTCAGCGATGAGAGTCGCTTCTGCCTTGGTGCCAGTGATGGTCGTATGCGTGTTTGGCGCCGTGCAGGTGAGCGCCACAATCAGGACTGCATACGACCGAGGCACACAGGGCCAACACCCGGCATCATGGTGTGGGGAGCGATCTCCTACACTGGCCGTACACCACTGGTGATCGTCGAGGGGACACTGAATAGTGCACGGTACATCCAAACCGTCATCGAACCCATCGTTCTACCATTCCTAGACCGGCAAGGGAACTTGCTGTTCCAACAGGACAATGCACGTCCGCATGTATCCCGTGCCACCCAACGTGCTCTAGAAGGTGTAAGTCAACTACCCTGGCCAGCAAGATCTCCGGAGTCGGTCCCCACTGAGCATGTTTGGGACTGGATGAAGCGTCGTCTCACGCGGTCTGCACGTCCAGCACGAACGCTGGTCCAACTGAGGCGCCAGGTGGAAATGGCATGGCAAGCCGTTCCACAGGACTACATCCAGCATCTCTACGATCGTCTCCATGGGAGAATAGCAGCCTGCATTGCTGCGAAAGGTGGATATACACTGTACTAGTGCCGACATTGTGCATGCTCTGTTGCCTGTGTCTATGTGCTTGTGGTTCTGTCAGTGTGATCATGTGACGTATCTGACCCCAGGAATGTGTCAATAAAGTTTCCCCTTCCTGGGACAATGAATTCACGGTGTTCTTATTTCAATTTCCAGGAGTGTATGTAAACAGGCAATACGGTGCTGCGGACGGCAACGCTTATATAAGACAACAAGCATCGCTGCATTTGTTAGATCGGTAACTGCTACTACAATGGCAGGTTATCAACATGTGAGTTTGAACGTGGTGCTATAGCCGGCGCACGAGCGATGGGACACAGCATCTCGGAGGTAGCGATGAAGTGCGGATTTTCCCGAACAATTATTTGACGAGTGTATCATGAATATCAGGCATCCAGTAAAACATCAAATCTCAGACTTCGCTGAGGTTGGAAAAAGGTCCTGCAAGAACGGGACCAACGACGACCGAAGAGATTTGTTCAACGCGACACAAGTGCAACCCTACCGCAAACTGCTGCAGATTTCAGCGCTGGGCCATTAACAAGTATCAGCGTGCGAACCATTCAACGAAAGATCATCGATATGTACACGTGATGACTGCACGACAGAAAGCTTTACGCCTCGACTGGGCCCGTGAACAGATGCACTGGAATACTGATGACTGGTAACATGTTGCCTCGTCGAACCAGTCTCGTTTCAAATTTTATCGAGCAGATGGACGTGTAAGGGTATGGAGACAACCTGCATGCCAGCAGCGGACTGTTCAAGCTGGTATAGGCTCTAGAATGGTGTGGGTCGTGTGCAGTTGGAGTGATATGGGACCCCTGATACGTCTACATACGACTCTGGAAGTTGACACGTACGTAAGCATCCTGTCTGGTCATCTGCATCCATTCCTGTCAATTGTGCATTCCGACGCACTTGGGCAATTCTAGGAGCACAATGCAACATCCCAAACGTGCAGAATTGCTACAGAGTGGCTCCAGAAACACTCTTCTGAGTCAAACAGTTCCGCTGGCGACCAGACTCCCCAGATATGAACATTATTGGACACATCTGGGATGCCTTGCAAAGTGCTCTTCAGAAGAGCTCTCCACCCACTCTTTCGGATTTATGGACAGTCCTGCAGCATTCATGGTGTTAATCGCCTCCAGCACTACTTCAGACATTAGTCGAATCCATACCACGTCTTGTTTCGGCACTCCTCGGTGCTCGCGGGGGACCTACATGTTATTAGGCAGGTGTACCAGTTTCTTTCGCTCTTCAGTGTAGGGCATAGCTTGTAAAACAACAAATACGAGTAAGCTTTGCCTCCATTCTTCAAGGAACAAAGCTTAAGTCGACATCCACACAAATGAAAACAGAGTAATAAATGTCAACTTCACGTAGGAGGGAATCTCTCAGAACCGGAAGACATTATCAACGGTTAATTTCAGCCGTTTTTTCGTGTGAACTGCCTCCATTGTATTTAGAACTACGGCGGCAGCGTTGACAAAGCGTCCCATTATATGAGCGTGTATTTAGCCTCGGTGATCCTGTGAATCGTTTAAATAGTTGCAAACACGAACTGCCGATACAGTCTTTGCCAGAATATGATAGCGCCCGGTCCACCGTCAAACCCAGGTTGTGATGATGCATTTTTAATGCATCCTGGAGTGTAGATTAGGACGCAAGGTGAAAATTTGGTTAAGAGTTAGCAAATCAAACTAAAACCAATGCGGAATAAAGGTTGTGGTAATTTAACTATATTGTGACCCGAAGTCTACGTTCGCGCAACATTTAACGCATTTTGAAATTGAAAACAATTATGTTAAGTAAGACGGATCTCCGGCAAGTATTTTGTCATTGTGATTTACATATATTTTATGTAAACTACGAAAAATGTAATGGGGGAAAGGCGGGGGAGGAAGAGGCGTGGAGCACTACCTAGTTGTTCATATTTTTTTTTTGTTTTCGTATTAGAGACTTATGTAAATTGTAAAAAGATATTACTTTAAGGCCAATAAATTGTCATAAACAAACTTAGAGTTGGATTTGTTTCCATCGAAAACATAAAAAGACTCAGTGCTTCTCACCGCCTTTTGCATACTTTACATGTTAGGATTAAACGACAAATCCCTCTTCGGTTACGTAAAGTCCAGGATGAGCCAGAACGTCGACAACAAAAATTAGGATGTTACTCAGGAATATTTTCTGAGTTTTTCGTTACAAGTGATTCCTGGTCTCACGTGGCTGATCACGGAGTAATTGCATTTCGTCCTCTCTCTCACGCGCATTTATTTTCTCTCTTCGCCTTCAATCTTGCATTCGGTACGGCTCGCTTAGTTCTTTCGGTGGTGTTTGTTGCATGTTGACAATGTTATTCAACAGTCTGGATAGGCTTATTGATGAAAAGTTGGCTAGCATGCAGCTCATGGACGCTGTCAGTGAATGCAATCAAGGATCACAACGCCGCATGTTGGACTAATCTTGCAGCGACTGTAACCACGTCCCGGTTCCTTTCCATTTGTACATAACGCCTACGAGAAACCGGATCCTGTATTGCCGCTGCACGTTTTTATGATTGCGTATTACAGACTTTTCCACCGACCTGAAGTTATGTTCAGAGAAACAAATGCAAATGGGGTAACACACCGAATGCATCATAATTACGTTATTGCTGTATAGCTAGCCACCGGAGATCACGAGTTGCCTGTTCCAAAATATAAAATGTTCACGAAATTTGACCATGGACATCGGGTTCATCCAATATAAACACGAGTCGTCAACCCATAGTCATGTATATAGCAACTTCACCAGTAATTTAATGTGTGTGTGTGTGTGTGTGTGTGTGTGTGTGTGTGTGTAACAGCTTACAGTGTATTATCGAAGTGTATATCGTTTTCCTTCTACAGTTCACAAAATGAGTCTATATTGTCGAGAAGAAATCCCATGCTGGAATATATTTACAGGGATAGAGTCAAACTTGCCGTGACACTTAAACAACAGCCTTCACAAAGTTCGCGAACTGACACCACAGGTCAGCCTGACCGCGCTTTTCTGAGCTAAGAATATACTTGCTGAGTGCACCGAATTGCCCCAAAACGTAACACCACACGAAGTTGTAGAGTGAAAGCAAGTGAGTAAACAAGCCTTTGCGTTTCAGTTCCAGACAACAGAAATTATTTTTATAGTAAAGACAGCATCATTTAGTTTCTGCACGAGATCTTGAACGTATGACTTCCAAGAAAACCTTCCATCTGTCCTCAATTCTTCAATGATTGTTTGATCATCTTTCGACAGTAAAACTTCGCTTTTACAAGAGCCCCGTATCAGAAAATGCATGCACTGATTTTTTCCCCCCTCATTCTCTCTCTCTCTCTCTCTCTCTCTCTTTCTCAGTCTTTCTTTTCTCGCTGCTACGAGTTAATATGTTCTCTCAAAGCCAGTACTGATGTCACTGACAACCCTTTGTATTACGTTCCACGCCTTTCACAGCAACACTTGCGTCATCTGCAAACAGAACAACTTTGTCATCTTTCATGTTTAGTGGTAAATCATGACGTACAAGGTATTTGAAAATTACACCGACACACTTCAAGGGGACATAGAAGTTTCTTAACGAAGAAAATGCGGATAGGAACTTGTGTCAGGAAACGTCATCCAACGATGCTACAGAACGTCAAAGTTATAGGCGCCGGCGCCTGTATATTATGTATACACAGGGAGATTCCGTGATACTACAGATTTTCTGGGTTGCTGGAGAATGATAAATGTATCAACGTGATGAAAGGGGCCCTGTGGTCCATAAACGAACGAGTGGAAATTTGTTAGTGAAAATGATTCTGATACCTTTAATAGTGGAAAAAATGGTTCAAATGGCTCTAATCACTATGGGACTTAACAGCTGAGGTCATCAGTCCCCTACTTAAACCTAACTAAGGACACCACACACATCCATGCCTGAGGCAGGATTTTTAATAGTGGAATACATGTAACAGTATTGTTGTTGAAACGGTTGTAGGGCAGGCTACTTTCGGAGCAGGTAGTATGGATCACAATAAGAAAAAATATGTAATAAACAAGGGCTCTAAAATGCTTATTTAGGAGCTGTAAGTAATTTTTCGATAGATGAGACGTGTTTCACTGTAGTGAAGATGAACAGTGCTTATAGCTCCTCAGGTACGCATTCTTGAGCCCATATTTACTGCAAATTTTTTCTTGTTTTGGTCAGTACTTCCAAATCTGAAAGTAGCCTACCCAGAAATCTAGCAATCTTAGCAACGACAGTACCCGTACATGTGTTCTATTGTCAGAGGTATCAGAAGGATTTTCGCTTATAACTTTCCAGTCGTTCGTTTCCGGATCAGGGTCTCTCAACTCAAATTGATACACTTATCCTTCTCCATTATCTCGAAAGTTTGTAACACCTTCATGGAATCGCATAAACATACACACACAGGCGAGGGTGCCTATAATTTCGACGTTTTGTAGCGACGTTGGATTACGTTTCCGGACACGAGATCCTATCTTTATTTTCCAACATCCTTCTACATCTCCTAGAAATTAGTCGGTATAGCCTGGCCGGGTGGCCGAGCGGTTCTAGGCGCTACAGTCTGGAACCGCGCGACAGCTACCTTCGCAGGTTCGAATCCTGCCTCGGGCATGGATGTGTGTGATGTCCTTAGGTTAGTTAGGTTTAAGTAGTTCTAAGTTCTAGGGGACTGATGACCTCAGAAGTTAAGTCCCATAGAGCTCAGAGCCATTTGAACCATTTTTTTAGTTGGTATAATTTCTAGACACCCTGCATATCTAGAAAAGTGATGGATTCAGAACAGACCCGTGTGGTAACCGATTCCAGTGAAACAACGGCAACGCTGATGAACAATCAGGGGCTTACGAGTCCTCGAGGTGGGAACTGTAGAATTTTGGAACACGTATTACGTTCGAGTATAATGACTTTTCTGGAGACTAGAAATCTACTCTGTAGGAATCAGCATGGGTTTCGAAAAAGACGGTCGTGTGAAACCCAGCTCGCGCTATTCGTCCACAAGACTCAGGGGTTCACAGGTAGATCCCGTGTTTGACTTCCACAAGGCGTTCGATACAGTTCCCCACAGTCGTTTAATGAACAAAGTAAGAGCATATGGACTATCAGACCAATTGTGTGATTGGATTGAAGAGTTCCGAAATAACAGAACGCAGCATGTCATTCCCAATGGAGAGAAGCCTTCCGAAGTAAGAGTGATTTCAGGTGTGCCGCAGGGGAGTGTCGTAGGACCGTTGCTATTCACAATATACATAAATGACCTTGTGGATGACATCGGAAGTTCACTGAGGCTTTTTGCAGATGATGCTGTGGTGTATCGAAAAGTTGTAACAACGGAAAATTGTACTGAAATGCAGAAGGATCTGCAACGAATTGACGCATGGTGCAGGGAATGGCAATTGAATCTCAATGTAGACAAGTGTAATGTGCTGCGGATTCATAGAAAGAAAGATCCCTTATCATTTAGCTACAATATAGCAGGTCAGCAACTGGAATCAGTTAATTGCATAAATTATCTGGGAGTAGGCATGGGGAGTTATTAAAATGGAATGATCACATAAAGTTGATCGTCGGTAAAGCAGATGCCAGACTGAGATTCATTCAAATAATCCTAATTAAATGCAATCCGAAAACAAAGGAAGTAGGTTACGTACACTTGTTCGCCCACTGCTTGAATATTGCTCAGCAGTGTGGGATCCGTACCAGATAGGGTTGATAGAAGAGATAGAGAAGAGCCAACGGAGAGCAGCGCGCTTCGTTAGAGGATCATTTGATAATCGCGAAAGCGGTACGGAGATGATAAACTCTGGTGGAAGACTCTGCAGGAGAGACGCTCAGTAGCTCGGTACGGGCTTTTGTTAAAGTTTCGAGAACACACCTTCACCGAGGAGTCAAGCAGTATATTGCTCCCTCCTACGTATATCTCACGAAGAGACCACGAGGATAAAATCAGAGAGATTAGAGCCCACACAGAGGCATACTGACAATCTTTCTTTCCACGAACAATACGAGACAGGAATAGGAGGGAGAACCGATAGAGGTACTCAAGGTACCCTCCGCCACACACCGTCAGGTGGCTTCCGGAATATGGATGTAGATGTAGATGTGGGAGCCGACGGTTACCTGTAGACGGCGTGGTGCGGCTGTGCGGTGGCAGGGACAGCGTGCAAAGTGGCGGTCGTGGCGGCGGCCGGCGCGCGACTGTCGACTGCGGAGCGTGGGCCGCGGGCTCTCTGGCCGCTAACGCCCGCCGCCGCCTCCACCACGCAGCCCGGCCTCTCTGCCCCCACTACTCGCAGCAATCTGCGACGCCGCGCCGCGCCTCGCCGCGGCACTCACGCGGAATACCGGCCGCGTGCTCGCCTTCCGCCTCAGGGTCACCCGCAACCGTCCCTACACGCGTTTCTCGTTTTATTCAGGAGGTAGTATGGGGCGGAGCTAACACTGAAGACCCAAATAAACTGGTACAACTGCCTAATGCAGTTAATGAAGCAGGCAAAAAGGAATACAAACGTCTCAAAAATGAGATCGACAGCAAGTGCAAAATGGCTGAGCAGGGATGGCTAGAGGACACATGTAAGGATGTAGAGGCTTATCTCACTACGGGTAAGGTAGATACTGCCTACAGGAAAATTAAAGAGACCTACCCCCATGAACAATTGACCTTGCCGTTGGTGGAGAGGCTTGCGTGTCTCAGCGATACAGATGCCCGAACCGTAGGTGCAACCACAACGGAGGGGTATCTGTTGAGAGGCCAGACAAACGTGTGGTTCCTGAAGAGGGGCAGCAGCCTTTTCACTAGTTGCAGGGGCAACAGTCTGGATGATTGACTGATCTGGCCTTGCAACACTAACCAAAACGGCCTTGCTGTTGTGGTACTGCGAACGGCTGAAAGCAAGGGGAAACTACAGCCGTAATTTTTCCCGAGGGCACGCAGCTTTACTCTATGGTTAAATGATGATGGCGTCGTCTTGGGTAAAATATTCCGGAGGTAAAATAGTCCCACATTCGGATCTCCGGGCGGGGACTACTCAGGAGGACGTCGTTATCAGGAGAAAGAAAACTGGCGTTCTACGGATCGGAGCGTGGAATGTCAGATCCCTTAATCGGGCAGGTAGGTTAGAAAATTTAAAAAGGGAAATGGATAGGTTAAAGTTAGATATAGTGGAAATTAGTGAAGTTCGGTGGCAGGAGGAACAAGACTTTTGGTCAGGTGAATACAGGGTTATAAATACAAAATCAAATAGGGGTAATGCAGGAGTAGGTTTAATAACGAATAGGAAAATAGGAGTGCGGGTAAGCTACTACAAACAGCATAATGAGCGCATTATTGTGGCCAAAATAGACACGAAGCCCACGTCTACTACAGTAGTACAAGTTTATATGCCAACTAGCTCTGCAGATGATGAAGAAATTGAAGAAATGTATGATGAGATAAAAGAAATTATTCAGGTAGAGAAGGGAGACGAAAATTTAATAGTCATGGGTGACTGGAATTCGACAGTAGGAAAAGGAAGGGAAGGAAACGTAGTAGGTGAATATGGATTGGGGCTAAGAAATGAAAGAGAAAGCCGCCAGGTACAATTTTGCACAGAGCATAACTTAATCATAGCTAACACTTGGTTCAAGAATCGTGAAAGAGGTTGAATACATGGAAGAACCCTGGAGATACTATATGGTTTCAGATAGATTATATAATGGTAAGACAGAGATTTAGGAACCAGGTTTTAAATTGTAAGACATTTCCAGGGGCAGATGTCGACTCTGACCACAATCTATTGGTTATGAACTGTAGATTGAAACTGAAGAAACTGCAAAAAGGTGGGAATTTAAGGATATGGGACCTGGATAAACTGACTATATCAGAGGTTGTACAGAGTTTCAGGGAGAGCATAAGGGAACAGTTGACGTGAATGGGGGAAAGAAATACAGTAGAAGAAGAATGGGTAGCTCTGAGGGATGAAGTAGTGAAGGCAGCAGAGGATCAAGTAAGTAAAAAGACGAGGGCTAATAGAAATCCTTGGGTAACAGAAGAAATATTGAATTTAATTGATGAAAGGAGAAAATATAAAACCGCGGTAAATGAAGCAGGCAAAAGGGAATACAAACGTCTCAAAAATGAGATCGACAAGAAGTGCAAAATGGCTAAGCAGGGATGGCTAGAGGACAAATGTAAGGATGTAGAGGCATATCTCACTAAGGATAAGATAGATACTGCCTACACGAAAACTGAAGAGACCTTTGGAGAAAAGAGGGCCACTTTCATGAATATCAGGAGCTCAGATGGAAACCCAGTTCTAAGCAAAGAAGGGAAAGCAGAAAGGTGGAAGGAGTATATAGAGGGTCTATACAAGGGCAATGTTATGGAAATGGAAGGGGATGTAGATGAAGATGAAATGGGACATACGATACTGCGTGACGAGTTTGACAGAGCACTGAAAGACCTGAGTCAAAACAACGCCCCGGGAGTAGACATCCCATTGGAACTACTGACGGACTTGGGAGAGCCAGTCCTGACAAAAATCTATCAGCTGGTGAGCAAGATGTATGAGACAAGCGAAATACCCTCAGACTTCTAGACGAATATAATAATTCCAATCACAAAGAAAGCAGGTGTTGACAGAAGTGAAAATTACGGAACTATCAGTTTAACAAGTCACAGCTGCTAAATACTAACACAAATTCTTTACAGAGGAATGGAACAACTGGTAGAAGCCGACCTCGGGGAAGATCAGTTTGGTTTCCGTAGAAATATTGGGACACGTGAGGCAATACTGACCTTACGACTTATCTTAGAAGAAAGATTAAGGAAAGGCAAACCTACGTTTCTACCATTTGTAGACTTAGAGAAAGCTTTTGACATTGCTGACTGGAATACTCTCTTCCAAATTCTGAAGGTGGCAGGGGTAAAATACAGGGAGCGAAAGGATATTTACAACTTGTACAGAAACCAGATGGCAGTTACAAGAGGTGAGGGACATAAAAGGGAAGCAGTGGATGGGAAGGGAGTGAGACAGGGTTGTAGCCTCAACACGATGTTATTCAATTTGTATATTGAGCAAAAAGTAAAGGAAACAATAGAAAAATTCGGAGTAGGTATTAAAATCCATGGAGAAGAAATAAAATCTTTGAGGTTCGCCGATGACATTGTAATTCTGTCAGAGACAGCAAAGGACTTGAAAGAGCAGTTGAACGGAATGGACAGTGTCTTGAAAGGAAGATACAAGATGAACATCAACAAAAGCAAAACGAGGATAATGGAATGTAGTCGAATTAAGTCGGGTGATGCTGAGGGAATTAGATTAGGAAATGAGACACTTAATGTAGTACAGGAGTTTTGCTATTCGGGGAGCAAAATAACTGATGATGGTGGAAGTAGAGAAGATATAAAATGTAGACTGGCAATGGCAAGGAAAGTGTTTCTGAAGAAGAGAAATTTGTTAACATCGAGTATTGATTTAAGTGTCAGAAGTCGTTTCTGAAAGTATTTGTATGGAGTGTAGCCATGTAAGTGAAACATGGACGATAAATAGTTTGGACAAGAAGAGAAGTGAAGCTTTCGAAATGTGGTGCTACAGAAGAATGCTGAAGATTAGATGGGTAGATCACATAACTAATGAGGAGGTATTGAATAGAATTGGGGAGAAGAGGAGTTTGTGACGCAACTTGACCAGAAGAAGGGATCGGTTGGTAGGACATGTTCTGAGACATCAAGAATCACAAATTTAGTATTTGAGGGCTGCGTGGAGGGTAAAAATCGTAGAGGGAGACCAAGAGATGAATACACTAAGCAGATTCAGAAGGATGTAGGCTGCAGTAGGTACTGGGAGATGAAGAAGCTTGCACAGGATATAGTAGCATGGAGAGCTGCATCAAACTAGTCTCAGGACTGAAGACCACAACAACAACAACCTGCCTAATACCGTGTAGGGCCCCCGCGAGCACGCAGAAGTGGCGAATAACGACGTGGCATGGACTCGACTAATGTCGGAAGTAGTGCTGCAGGGAACTGACACCGTGACTCCTGCAGGGCTGTCCATAAATCCGTAAGAGTAGGAGTGGGTGGAGACCTATTCCGAAGAGCACTTTGCAAGGCACCCCAGATGTGCTCAACAATGTTCATGTCTGCGGAGTTTGGTAGCCAGCGTAAGTGTCTAAAATCATAAGTGTATTTCTAGAGCCACTCTGTAGCATTTCTGGATGTCTGGATGTGTGGGGTGTTGCATTGGCCTATTGGAATTGCTCAAGTGCGTCGGAATGCACAATGGACATGAATGGATGCAGGTGAACAGATAGGATGCTCACGTACTTGTCACCTGTCATAGTCGCATCTATACGTATCTGGGGTCCCATATCAGTCCAACTGCACATCCCCCACACCATTAGGGAGCCTCCACCAGCTTGAACAGTCACCTGCTGACATACAGGATCCATGGATTCATGAGGTTGTCTCCATGCCCTTACAAGTCCATCCGCTCGATAAAATTTGAAATTAAACTCGTCGAACCAGGCAACATGCTTCCAGTCATCAACAGTCAAATGTCGGTGTTGACTGGCCCAAGCGAGGCGTAAAGCTTTGTGTTGTGTCATCAAGGTACGCGACTGGGTTTTCGGCTCCGTAAGCCCATATCAATGATGTTTCGTTGAATGGTTCGCACGCTGACACTTGTTGATGGCCCACCACTGAAATCTGCAGCAATTTGCGGAAGGGTTGCACTTCTGTCACGTTGAACTTCATTTCTCGCTGGTCTCGTTCTTGCAGGATCTTTTTTCAGCCACAGTGATGTCGCAGATTTGACGTTTTACTGGATTTCTGATATTCACGGTACACTCGTGAAATGGTCCTACGGGAAAATCCCCACTTCATTGCTACCGCGGAGATGCTGTGCCCCATCGCTCGTGCGCGGGGTATAACGTCACGTTCAAACTCACTTAAATGATAACAACCTGCGATTGTAGCAGCAGTAACCGATCTAACAACTGCGCCAGACACTTTTTGTCTTATACAAGCGTTGCCGACCATAGCGCCGTATTCTGCCTGTTTACATATCTCTGTATTCGAATGCGCATGCCTATACCAGCTTCTTTGGCGCTTCATTGTAGTATGGGGTGGAGCTATGAAAATCTGCCGGTGCACTTCGCCTCATCTTCCGGGCTGATGTGGACTCCGGAGGCCGGTTTCCGGTAGCTCCACTTTTCGTAATCCTAAATGGGTTGTGGTCGGGAACCTCTGGTGTGGAGAAAACGGTTGCCAGGGAAGTACTCCGCGAGATTATAGACCGTGTACTTACACAAGGTTTTGTTAGAAATAACCTAATTGAGACGATGTCTGATTACTCGTATTTCATCCCAGAAGAACTCGTTTCACTTCAGTATTGGGTGCACGTGGAGAATGTGATTCCATCTGATTACTAAATTATGTAGATCACGCACAATATTGCTACTAATCCCATAAACAATGTAAGATTAAACTACACATTGTTCACTTATGTGTGTAATCAGCAACTACCGTGTTATTGATCGTGAATGGTTTGACAGCTGTCACATTCAATCTTTCGTCACCGCGAATCTTGGACTAATAGCGAACAAACAGCTTTAGAGCTATTCGTCAGCGTCTAGAAAGTAATTGCGGACGCACCGATTTCCGCGCTCGACCATATCAAACATTGAGGTATACCAATTCACTCTGAAAATAGCACTGCACACGTGTTTGTAACACATCCGGTCAAGAGGCACACAAAAGCATACAAATTGTAGTAGCATTAATTTAAAAGAAAGAGACAGTTCAAGTAAAAGAAAAATACTTATAACTAATGGTGGGTCACAACAAAGGTACATTGAATGTTAATACGAGGGTTAGACCTTTAATTGTGGCAACTATTTATTTACAGCTCGTACAAAACAGATACGTGTTTCAAAGTTTTACCGACCTTCAAAGTAGTCACCAGCATTGTGTACAACCCGTTGCCGGCGATGTGGAAGTCGTAGGATACTCTTAGCAGCGCCAGTCGTATTGGCAGTTCGAACGGCGCGGTCTACTGCCCGACGAATTTGTAGCAGTTCTGAAGCGAATGCCGTGAAGTGTTTCTTTCAGTTTAGAGATCGAGTTGAACTCACAAGGGCTTAAGCCAGTCGACTTTAATAGTCGCCACTATTAAAGTTCCAACCCTCGTAATTCACTTCAAGCTATTTTATTCATGTATCAAAAGTAATGAGAAGAATAAGGAAGAAATTAGTTTTATAATAAAACAAACGATTTACAATATGAACTGCTGAATTCTATTAGTCTTTAACTGGGAAGAGTGCACGGTAATGAAGCTTATTTGTTCGTTGTTTTGCGCGGCCCCTCCCGCCGGAGGTTCGAGTCCTCCCTCGGGCAAGGGTGTGTGTGTTGTTCTTGCTGTAAGTTAGTTTAAGTAGTGTATAAGTCTGGGGACCGATGACCTCAGCAGTTTGGTCCCATACAAATTCAAACACATTTGAACTTTTTTGTTCGTTGTTGGAGAGACGGCGCGTTGAGATGACAGTGGCGGCTTGTGAAGTTATAGATTAAGTTATTATAGTAACTCTGTTTGCCGGCAGCGGTTCTAGACGCTTCAGTCCGGAACCGCGCGACTGCTACGGTCGCAGGTTCGAATCCTGCCTCGGGCATGGAAGTGTGTGATGTCCTTACGTTAGTTAGGTTTATGTAGTTCTAAGTTCTAGGGGGCTGATGACCTCAGATGTTGAGTCCCATAGTGCTCAGAGCCAGTAACTCTGTTTGTCCTATTTCCACAGCGACGTATGCTGGTGAAGCCTCTTTTCGATTATGCTGCAAAGTCATCCGCAGTGGCGTTTGACAGGCCACTGGCTGAATAGACGCTGTTGTTGGTGAAAATCCTCAGGTTCAGCCTGTGGACTTTAATTACTCGTTATTCACATTAAATTCTCGTTTCAGTACTTTGCCATCCGTTCGTGGTAATTTCGACATGTTTACAAATGACTACCGCGATCGCGAATTCACGATCAGGAAATCCGCTCGTACACTTGATCCATAATTCTAATTATGTTCACCGCGACAATTACGGCTTCAAAAGACTCGGCTGCTCATTAAGAATACAATTACAACACACAGTTTTATGAAGTCTTGGCTCTCGCTTTGCGGTTAAATAAAAAAAAAAAAAACAGTTTCACTCACATGATACCAATAACTAGTGTTTACTCGCGAAAGCATCGTCAGTACCTGTTGAGACACATTCCATTTAGTATTACTCAAACCCTACGATCCTTCTGCTCATAATGATCACTTCAACTTTAATTACGCTCTGCGACTGTAATGTCAATAGTCAGTCGTTTCTTGCATCTCAAATGAACAACGCATGTCTCGCCTTATTGCCGCAAACGCACTGATTAACATTTCCTCACTATATATAGCTGCTCCACTGCCACTCTCGATATTTGTCTCAATGGTTTCATGCCTGCGATTTACATAGCAGTTCTTCAAATCACAATTAATATTACAAATGCAGATAAAATAAACAAAGAATTTAAAGTCTTTCCATGTTCAGGTAATAATAAGAAAATAGATTTATCCTTTAGAGAAAAAGAAATAAACTGTAGTTATCTTTTAACATTATTACCAAAAACAGCTGTGCTACATCATCAAAGACATGAATATTCAGTCCAAGAAAGCGAAACAAATGACAGAAAAGGAGAAAAACATTATCTATCACTAATGGCTATGTCTTCACACTGGTTAGGCTGTAACACAAAGTGCTAGAGAATTTCACGTGAGGGGTGTCCCTAGGTGCCAGATGAGCTGGTTGCTGTATTACTAACCTGTAAATCTTTGTGACTATCGTTAAGCTATTGGAAGCTGCTTCGAATGTGATTGCCAAGAGACCACAAATACCGAAGGTATCACCGAGCGAGGTGGCGCAGTGGTTAGACACTGGACTCGCATTCGGGATGACGACGGTTCAATCCCGCGTCCGGCCACCCTGATTTAGGTTTTCCGTGATTTCCCTAAAATCGCTCCAGGCAAATGCCGGGATGGTTCCTTTCAAAGGGGATGGTTCCTTTCAAAGTGCACGGCCGACTTCCTTCCCTGTCCTTCCCTAATCCGATGAGACCGATGACCTCGCTGTCTGGTCTCCTTCCCCAAAACAACCAACCAACCAACCGAAGGTATCTCAAGTACTATCCTCTCCTATGGATACTGTGAAACCACCCTTTAGAAAAATTAATGAATTTACTGTGCTGATAAACCTCTACGTTATTTGATTTTCAAACAGCTGAGCAAAACTGAACGTACCCAGACATTACTCTCTTTACTTATTCTGATCAACACTAAACTGACACACAATATCTTTAGCGCAACGCAATCTGACTTTCAAAAATCCCTACAAAAGAATGGCCCTGACTAACAACAACCTATACCTTTCATGAATCACTTACCTCACAAAAATCTTCGTTACTCGAACTACTGCAATACAGTGAGCGCCAATACTGCCATCTAAATAAAAAATTCTAACTACTCAAGGCACTAACTACTGATAGGCATAGTTAGCAAATGAAAGATTTTGATAGAGAACAGACAATGTATTTACCTTAATAGTGTTCAATAGTCCTCAGTTCATGATATCCAGTACTAAAAAATTTACTCTTTCTGAAAGATGGACACACGTCCAGATCGTCCGCTCTCAAAACCCCGCCATCTCTTTCCCCACATCCACCACTGCTGGCGGCTCACCTCGAACTGCGCAACGCTACAGGCTGTTCACATCCAAACTGCCCAACACTACAATAGCGAATATTCCAACAATGCCAACCAGCCACAGACTGCACACAGTACAGCCAGTGATTTTCATGCAGAGCGCAACGTGACATTACCAACATAAAAACCTAAACAGTCTACTTACAACTGCATCCTGTAAACGAAGTACAGGATCTATTACCACTCGTCTACTCGGTTGTGAGTGGTGTATGGATGAGACAGGGACAAGGTAGAATTCAGGGGGGTTCACCCATCCTCCAACCAAGAAGTTCGAACTGTTGTCTTCCACTGAAACTGAACCAGTAAGATACACTTCATCTGTTGGGTAGTTCCATGTAAGCGAAAGCCAAACATAAAAGGATAGGTGCCAGTTCGAAGACACAGCGAATAATGGCACGCATTAATAAATCTGCAGCAAGGGATGGGAAGGACTACATTTTGCACTCAATATCTGTGGCTGAGGACCTCGTTTTGCGTGTTGAAGAAGGTGTTCCGAGTCAAATGGAAAGCTCGAGCCAGAGACTTTGAAGATCGTTTGATGTGCCAGGCTATGACTGCCTGGACTTGTGCGATAGGATTGAGAACTGTAAGATCCCCTTAAATTGACAAGGTGATCACGACACATCAGAAACTGCTACCCCAGCTAACTGACGGTGTGTGGCGTCCACTCAAGTGTTGTATAGATCTGGTGGCTCACCCTGCAGTCCAGATAATGCTACCCGCAGCAGATCCGTCGTATTAGTGTAAAATCCAAAGCTGCTAAAATCCTAGTGATAACTATCGAAGCATTCGCAACAACGAACCAGAGTTCGAAGCACTCCTAAAAAGCAGTGCAGCTCGCATGAAATTAGCTTCAGAAAATTGCCTAAAACCTGAAACTGACAGCAGTGAGATTGGTGGTAAATCTATGCGTATAGCGAAACAATAAGCTAATGGGAAATGTTGGTGTATTCGTCGCAGTAGATAAGAAACGCCGGCCGTTGTGACCGAGCGGTTCTAGGCGCTTCAGTCTGGAACCGCGCGACCACTACGGTCGCAGGTTCGAATGCTGCCTCGGGCATGGATGTGTGTGATATCCTTAGGTTAGTTAGGTTTAAGTAGTTCTAAGTTCTAGGGGACTGATAACCTCAGATGTTCAGTCTCATAGTGCTCAGAGCCATTTGAACCATTTTTTAGATAAGAAACCCAAATACACCGAGACAGAAACTGAAACTGCCTATAAGATTGTTTTGGCATGATTCGGTAACAAGTATGGGCACAAGCTCATAAGACTGTCCCTCAGATGTAAGCGAAAACTGAAGTGAAAATCTCAGTTCTCTAGTACGTATGTTTCACTTACATTATAAGAGGCTGTAATAGCAAAAATCACTGGGGATAATTACAGTTTTGTAAGTTGTGTGCATCACAAGACTTCGCGCAACCAGTACCAAGTATCTTCCGTGAAGTCCATTCGTGATGGAAATTCATAGACCTGCTGCAGCATACAGACGTGACTTCCTTCAAGAGTCCAAGTTGAAAACGGAATCAGTGATCATGAGTTAGTTGTAGCAACAACGGGTATAAGGATTAATACCTTCAGCCAACTAAGTAAAGATGCAGTAGTTTATATCTCAATGAAGACTTTGAAACACTCAACTCTGGACAAGGGGTGATACAGGTAAACTGTCGCAGAGGTTTTAAATGCGAGAGCTATCCTAAAAGTAACAGGACTTTCGAAATAAAAAATTAACAATATGGAAAAACCACATTTTATTACATACAAGTTAAAGATACAGTTAAGCTATTTTTCTAGATAATCGCCGTTCAAACTGAGGAAATTATCATACTGTGGCACAAGCTTTCCAATACTGTCTTTTTAGAAATCTGCCGCTTGCGATTCCAACCACTGGTTAATACTGGCCTGCTATTCGGCGTCAGGATCAAAGCGTTGTGTAGCAGGCCATGTATTCATTGCTGGGAAAAGGTGGTAGTCGCTTGGCGTCTAATCCGGACAGTATGGTGGATGGTCAAACACCTCCCATCCACAACAATGTAGAAGCTCTTGGGTATGGTTGGCCAAATGTGGACGTGCGTTATCGTGAAAAAACAAAACTTTTACGCTAAATTTCCCCTGGAACTTGTTTTGTATCGCCCGCCTTAACTTTGTCAATCTTTGACAAATTTCAATTCGTTTGCAGTATTTTGCCAACAAAAACATGATCATAGAACACACCTCACAAACACGGGATTTTCTACTGTAGTGCACATTTTAACAGGTCACGGAAAGCAAATTACCAGAGGCACAGACCACACTCTACCACCGCTGAATGTGTAATGAGTGTAAGGACCTACCATTGTGCCGTCTGTGGTGACCGTATATCCTATTAAGAACCATGTCCTGCCTTTTGCAGTGTCCAGGAGGCAAAACATATATCACGGTACTGCAGGGTCATTATTGTCTTTGTAAAGTGTCATTTCTTTTAGTCTCATTGCGTGTTTCTTTCAGTTACATTCTGTACTATATTGTAGCAGTTCTTTCTGAGTGTAGTCTAAGTTACATCGAGGTCTGCTGCTTGGCAGTGACGCATCATGTGGAAGTTCCTTTCGCCCTTCCGTTTTGCACACCGGTGTACTTGTCCAAGAGTTCCTGCTACATGACGTGCACCAGAAAAATTGGAGTTCCACAAACATATAGAGGTTTTCTTCCTACCTCCAAACCCCTCTTTCTGCCACTTTGTTATTAGGGAAGGAAGAGCGGGAGATTCTGATTCAAACCTATCGTGTTTAAAACTAATTTTACACTTATTCAGAAATAAAACGTCAAGAATTGTCTACTGTTATCAATACTAAAAAAAAGAATCCTGTGTTGTCCGAATTCGAGAAACAGTGTGGTTTGTAACACCTCCGTTTACTATCCCGACTTGATCTGATCGAATAGCAGTCCAATATTTATTAGTAACATGACCGTGAACGTAATGGGGCTGGCAATCGGAACTGACTGCTACGGAAGTTGTTACTTTCCAGTTCGTCCTGTTCAATACTATAATACTGAATGACTGGTAAAGGAACAACAACACAGTTTTACTAATTATGAACTTATATTCTTCTCAAAACACTAAAAGGAGATAGCCACTGCCTTCGTCATACATATCTAATGACGGCTAATCTCAGCATAGGCTTTCTTCATTTTCCATTATCGTCACACGCTAATCCATCACTGCATCCAACACTGCAATCCAAGGTTAGGCCGGCGCGGTAGACGCGAAACCAAATATCGGCACTAGTAACGTCACTGATCACTTTCGTAATGATACTTCACTTTCCCGGTATTAATCTATTATATAGGGGTCTAACCACGGCGATGGCGACACCCTTCTCCGTTAAAGCCCTGTATTTCAACAATGGCCTTCACACACATACACCCGCCAACCACACTGGCGCATCTCGACACTCGCTCTCGCAACACGTCACAATCGATTGTTCGCCCTATCGACCCGTGCCGAGTGCGAAGTTATAGTAAGGGCCTATGGACCCCTTACAGGTTGTACACATGTGTCCCACAAACTTACCTAGGTCTATTTTTTCATTTGGACCTAGGATATTAAACATCAAATTTTTGTTAATAAAGAGAGTTTATCAGGATGATAAATACGGAAAAATTATAACAAATTTGTGCCAAACATTTCGCAAACAAAAACATGAAACATCGCATACAAATTTGCATAAAAAATTTAAGGTGGCTTGACATACCACGTACGATAAAAATGTGATTTACATTCTGTGCCGCGAAAGAAAAAGATTCCGAGTTCGAGTATCCGTTCTGCACACAGTTTTAATCTACCAGGAAGTTTCATATCAGCGCACATTCCGCTGCAGAGTGAAAATTTCGTTCTGTCGACTGTAGTATTATTTCAAAACAATGTCTGTAATGAATAAGTCCGCCATATACGTAAATGTATGCTTGACGAGCACATATGCAGAGCCTTCATGTTTGATCGAATTTCGATTATGCATGCATGTGCAAACCTTCAAGCGTGTGCATGCTTGAACGCAAATACCAAAAGATTGTACTCTAATATAGGACAAGTCAAAAACCACACTACTATTTGGATAAAAAGCGTTCTATATGTCTAGCCCATGGTCTGTAGCATTTTTCTCCAAGTTCCAGAAGATTTTCGCTAGGTGGTAGCTCTAGAGAGAGATAGGACTCAGACATCACAGTGCTGAAAACTACGCACTACTTAAGTGGAGTATGTATGTTCAGTCGACCACGAAAGGGTTAACGTGTTGTCAACTACGAGATCATTTAAGAAAAAGCGTTAACTCGGATGGGAGAGTCATGGATAAGGCCATCGTCCGCAACCTTTTAAAGGGACCATGCTGGTATCCCAGGGAAACCGCGGAAAAACCCCTTAGGATAACCCGACGGCGTCGAACCGCGGTCCCCCCCAAAGCGAGTGCAGTGCCTTGCCAATGCCCCACGTCGCTCCGTAGTGATGGTGATGGAAATCAGTTCCGAGCAGGAATTAACACCGGTTAGGTGATGAATATCTTCGCATCTCGCCTGCTTTGTGGTGTAATACTTTCCGTTTCTGTCGGTGCATATTACCGTTTTCCACATTGTTTTTCTTCCGTGTTTTCGCAGGTCGCCTCAGTATAAAGCTACGCGCATGAATTTGTTTTTAACGTATTCATTGTTGGGTTACTAATCCCTCGCAGCGAGGATTTATTCCTGAATACAGCTGTATGTTTGTTTAGTTTCTTTTTGGTGCCTGCCATTCAGCGATTACATTAATGTAGCTTCTTCCGCCACGCTGTACTTTCTTCAGATTTTAGAGGACACGATGTTGTCAAATAATATTATCTGTAGCTTTCTTAGCCTTTGTTACGCGATATTTAAACTTTCAGTTTGTACGTATACGTCACTTATATATATATATATATATATATATATATATATATATATATATGTATATATATATATATATATATGTGTGTGTGTGTGTGTGTGTGTGTGTGTGTGTGTGTGTTAAGTATGTGTATGGCGATTTATGTTTCTTATGCGACGCCTGGCTTTCTGAGAGATGGCACGTATTTGCCTGCGCACTGGAATCATTACGCTTTTTCCATAAAACGACAGAATATATTGTGAAAATTTATGGGAAGACGTTCTCCTCACAGAATCGGTGAATTCAGAATTTCTGTCAAGTGGCATAGTGGTCAATGGCCTCTTTGTGCTGTGCTACTGGGGTCTTTTTAACACGTCCCACAACTGCTTAGCGCGGGCTCTATTTGCTTCAACTGCTGACAAACAGTGCTGATGGTGCCGAGTGACGCAGAAACCACAGCAACAATGCTGCGTCATCCTGATGACTGAAATCCAGTTACCGGCTTTTTGCCAGTCAGCAGCATTATTCGCGACTCCTCCTACACACATGGAGCCGTCTGTTTAGCTCCTACCGCAGACGGTCCTGCGCAATGTACCTTATCGTGAGTCACGGTGTTTATAAGATGTCCATTCAGCTTCTCCGCCGACGCCAGGTAAACTGTTATTACGTTTTATACTGTAATTCCTTAGACGTAGAGCTTGTTTCCGATGAGGCGGCATGGAAACGGAGTAGTTGCAGTAACCAGTTTGCATGGAAAACAGGTTTCTGCCGTCCGTCTATCTATCGTGCATCGGGTCTGTAGTTCATGTCCGAGGCAAAAACTACATTTATCTAAAATATTGTCCGTCGCTCGTGGTCTCACGGTAGCGTTCTCGCTTCCCGAGCCGGGGTCCCGGGTTCGATTCCCGGCGGGGTCACGGATTTTCACCTGCCCCGTGATGACTGGGCGTTGTTGTGTCGTCTTTATCATCATCATCATCATTCATCCCCATTACGGTCGGAGGGAGGCAACGGCAAACCACCTCCATTAGGACCTTGCCTAGTACGGCGGTGCGGATCTCATGGGACCTCATTTCATTTCATCTAAAATATCATGGAAAGCTTCTTATGCTCAGATAAATTAAAATACTTGTGACTATGGCATGAGATATGAGCCGTCTCTTCTCTAAAGCCGACGTGATTCAGAAGTTTACCAAGCACGCCGAGTCAGTCTTGTGGCACCAAGTATTCCACATGGTTCACCCTTTTTTCATAATGCACACACAAATTTGTGTGCATAAATATTGTCCAATGCTACATTTTGCAACTCGGTATAACAGTTTGGATTAATTATTGGCGTAAAATCTAACGAGCAAATAAATGAGAGGTTTCTACGTCACTTAAGTTATACCCTAGTATTTGCTGGGATTATTGTTGGTGTAAGCCATCCTTTGCATTTTAGGTGCCCAGAGATAACCTCCTACCATATGAAGTGGATCAAGGTGAATGAATCCGGAGGAGAATGGAGGGCTCGATAAATTTTGTAGCCTCGGTCACATTCTTAGGTGACGGGCTGAATTTACACCATAAGAAAAAATAAATAAAATAAAAAAAAAGAAAACTGAAAATCAATGCGCCACGAAGGAACTATGTGAATTGAACAGAAATCGATAGAAATGATTCACATGGACAGACAAACAAATGATTATAATTTCACAAAAATTGGATGATTTCTGGCGATTTCCATCCCATTCGGATAATTCCTTCGTGATGTGTCTTTTCTTCTCTTAGAGTGTATTTCGTAGCTTGCTTCTCAATCAAGCGTCTGACCATTTTTGTCATTAACTGAAAACTTCAACTTGTGGAGGTATCTAGCCACGGGGGATGGGATGTTAAATCCTAATTTTCCATCCTACCTTCTTTTCAGCCACCGGAACAATGGTACTGAAAAGAGTTTTTGGAATTATTTTGGGTAAACGTGTATCAGAACATAGCTCCCGAATTCCAAGGTTCAGTCCCAAATTGGGCCTGGGAGTTTTTTTCTTGTAATTTCTTTCGTCTCTATGCTGATGGGTATGTATGAAAATGCCAGGTTGCAGTTGCACCGTAATTGAGAGTCTATATCAACTGAACGACCTCCACTGTTCTTGGAAAATTTATTTTAATGCGCGAAGATAATTTTTTTAAATAAATAATTGAAATAAACACTTTACTTCATTTCATTTAGGTTTAGATAATTTCACGACCTTGTTCATTCCGAAGTAACGTCACAAAAAAAGAAAAGAAAAAAACGCTGTGTGCTTGCACCGCGCTCTTTATTTATAGGAGGCGAAATTAGTTAATCGCAAATGAAATGAAATGAAATGAAGTGTTTAACTCTAATAATGAAATTATCTGCAGCAAGAAAACTGCTTATTTCAAAATATTTTCAGCGGCTGTGAATACAAGCAAAAAACACTGTTCCCCTATAATTGACAGGATAAGTCACTTCTAAGGTCGTAAGATGGCAAGGCCATGCAAAATCCTACAGAGCCGTGCCCAGTAAAGCACTGTGCTGCTCAAATCAACCTTCACACTGATGGCAATCTTAACTTATCAGACTGAGGTCGGTGCATCACTTGAAGCAAACACAAGAAACAAGGGCCAAATACCCATCCACTCAATTAAATTAGATTTTATATATTTCCCCAAGTCACGTTCAAAATAAGCACGTCTCGTCCTTGTGCAGGACTAATTATAGAGAGGGAGTTCGGGAGAGGGATGAAAGTAGAACGTAAGCATGAGTACAAACCACATTTGTAAATTCTCAGTATTTAGATATATATTGGAAAACTGCTTACTGCTGTAAGTCGATGTAAGGGTCTTACGTAACGGTGTTTTATTGCGTGGGCGTGAGCCTGAGAACTTAAAAATAACCAAGTAATTCATCTCTCTTGGAGACGGCAGTAATGCCTCTCTGCATACAAGCAAAAGGTGAAATATTGACGGCCTCTCCAGAGATGACGCTTGCCGGATGCGAGAAGAGGCTAACCATCGCTGAGTGCTGTTGAGGCTAAGCATAGCGAGTTTCAACGAGGATCTGTGTTCACGAGCGCATGTTATGTTGATTGTATGGCAAAGGAATATAGATTTCTCTCAGTAAAGACCAAAATATAAACGTATACTCATTTCATGTTTGATAAATATTCGAATGTAGCAGAAATCTTGCTAATTCATGAAAATACTGGAATGACTACTTTAACACCAATACTGTCGATTGTTTCCCTTACTCTTTTCTATTCTCGATATGACTTAGACTGGAGAAGCACGCTGACGGAAATGGAAAGCGTTACGTCATGAACACCATGACACCATTAGATACTCCGGTACTACCATGTCAGTCTGATAAGTTGAGTAAAATTAAAATTTCATAATTATGAGAGTTTGTTTTTAGAATTATCAGTACAAAGAAGTACTGTATACAAGGAATGATGTTAGTTTAAAGAGGAAATTGTGTATGTCTACGGGTTGACTTGACTAGTAATCTAAACATCGCGAGTCCCTTGTTCGATCTCAGGTACTACTTAAATTTAGTGTATAAATCATCAGTAACGGCGGCTCCAAATTTCCGGTATAACTAATCACCTTCTTTTTGCCAGCGGCCTTGTCAGAGAGGACAGAGAAGCGAACGGAGGTTTGGGGCGCCCTCTTGTCGTTGGGGTGGGCGGGTAGAAAACTGCCCCTCGTTGGCGGAATAGGCAACAATGATGGACAGGGTG
This sequence comes from Schistocerca piceifrons, assembly GCF_021461385.2. Taxonomy (NCBI): domain Eukaryota; kingdom Metazoa; phylum Arthropoda; class Insecta; order Orthoptera; family Acrididae; genus Schistocerca; species Schistocerca piceifrons. The sequence continues at coordinate 108,232,206 of NC_060139.1, forward strand.
AAAATGCAGAAGGCGCTGTAAACGACTGCATTAAAGAGACATAATTTTTATCCACAGGATATGTAGCCTGCAATTGAACTTCCAGGATGATAATTCCATTGGCAAATGATCCCTGGTTAGTCTCCGATTCGGATATTCGGGGCTGCCAAGGGGGAAGTGACCACGAGAAAACTGAATAACCAACGAAAGCATAACTATGCCACGATTTGGAGAATGGGATGTCAGAAATCTGAATGTGGTTGGGAAGCTAGAAAGGAAAAAGCAAAGCAGTGCGATTCAGAGATGTGAAATGGGACAAAGACAAGGTTTTCTGGTCAGAGTAATATTGCTTGTTTGTTTTGTTTTAGGGCGCAAAAACAACTATGGCCATACGCGCCCATATCAAAACTGTAGAACACGAAGAGGGGAGCTAAAAACGACTACACATCAGCTCCAATCGATCTAAGAGAAGACAGCTAAAAATAGGGACGAGGAGAAAGGTCTGTATAATACGCCATAGCTAAACGGAGTCCCAGAACAATCAACAGCAGCAGAAAATTGTGTAACGAGAGTGGTATCCGTCATGAATCGGCAAGCAGCACAAAGACTGAGTTATTGTGAACAGGTAGAGTAAGGGGGATAACTGATCATGTATTAAGGTCCGGTTCAAGAAAAAAGGTGCATATATACTTTAGCAGTGGCCTGTCCAGTTAAGTAAAAAACCTATGATGAAGTTTAGGGTGTAATAGCTCATCGCATCCAAAGGCCTAGAAACGGAGAAATAACTCGGTTTGACTGATATTCACAAATAATGCAAGAATAAATGGACCGCAACCCATTAAGACCATTTCCGGCATTTTCCTGACTTAAGGAAATAAATTGCAAACCTAAAGACAGTTCCTGAATGGAGATTTGGTTGTCAGTTGTCCAGCATACGAATTCATTGCGTTAATCACGTTGCCCCATTCCTTGGTGATTATTCGCTGTCGCTACATTCACAGATGTAAACAACTTGTCCATATAAATAATTGTACTTATCTTAGATACTCGCGAACCCGCATGCTAATGCCAGTAGTAGATAACTGTCAATTGTTACGTATGACGATCTTTCCAGATACCTTTTTTGTATAACATTTAAATAATACTTAAATCATTATTAATAATAGCACCAATCTTTTTGCTACGAATGCTTTGAAACTATAGCAATTCCGAATCTGACCATCCGCTTACAAATTAACGATAAGGAGGGTTTTTTTTTGCCACTGAAGGGCATTATGCTACCCAGTATCATACGTGGTCTTATTTAGCAGTTTGTGGTATCTAAATGTTGCGTCATTTCCTCTATTGTCTCATATTTTCGATTACTTCCGGTGTACTCTCGAAAGAATCCAAAAATATATAAATATGATGGTAAATGTAACATACATTTTCCTAAAGGCAAAGCTGTCGTCAACCCGAAGGTTGGGTGGAATATTGCATTGTTGTACTAAGCATGGTCCCATTCGAGGTCGTACATCGTTACCTTCCTCCAGCCTATCAACCGACTTAATCTACCCCTTAGTTATAAGGGGAAGTCAGTGGTGCACCTCGGCCTTTTTGAGATTAATAATCTACTCGGGGATGAAATAATTAATACGAGACAGACACAGTCGCAGAGCTGATCGGGGATCGAACCCGAAGGGTTTAGATCAGCACTCTGCCACTGAACCTCACACCCCCTGTTCTTCTGTTTCATTATAATTTTTAAATTGGCTTTAGTGAGATTTGAAAATTTCCTCTTTTGGCAAATTATATCGGTGGTTTCTTAACCAATATGTCAGACTTTCGTGAATAAAATCACGCTAATGTTAAGGCATCACATTGTAGTTACCTCGTAACGTCGTATATTTTTGTCTTTCGTGTCGCGTCCGCTCTGTTTCATGCCGGTGTCCAACTACAGCACTGCCAAGCTCCTCTCACAGCGGACTAAACTGTCGGTTTATTTGCCGTAGATTTTATACTCCGGCCCCGGTCACAGCGGACTAAACCGTCGGTTTATTTGCCGTAGATTTTATACTCCGGCCCCGTAACCGCTGTAACGAGTCCCAGTGGCCTCGCAATATAACCTACAGCCACTGGCGTTCTCGTAGCTAATTATTAATTCAAGGCTTTGTTTGGATCTTGACCTTATTTTTAGAGAGTGTCTTTTTTTTTTCAAACACTCAGGAATATATGTACTCATTGTTAAACTGATGTTAGCCACCAAAGTGATGAAATAATAAAATAATTTTCTTGCTCTATGACACTACCTGTTTCGAACAGGATGTTCAAATTCAGACGGCTGCTGTGTATTTATGAGAGGGAACGTTGATCATCTCTTACATTTTTTGTTTCATGCACTGAAGCAGCAGAGTAAAAAAAAATTTTTTTTTTATTATGTAGATGGGAAGTTTAACTTCATGTTCACAGCCAGTCACTGTCGTATTTTCTACTGGAGGATACCTAGGCACCTAAGCGCGTTATAGGGGACCCGCATTTATCCTTACAAAGGCACTGCAGCCATATGAAGATTAACAGACTGTTGATAGCAAAAAAGCAAATATTTAAACATTAAGTTTAGTGGGTGGAAGCTGTTTCACAACCACGTGTATTCCCCACACAACTAAGCCTACCCTTAATGTCATCCATTATTTGAAGAAATACAGCAGCCAGCAAGTGGATGATTGTTGCATTTCTTCGATTAATTATATTCACAGCCACGGAGCTCAACCACAAATAACATGAATAAATTAATGTCATCAATTAACGAAATACCTTTAAATGAACGGAACTGAGAGATTGATTCTTAACAAAATTTAAAATTACTAGAAGACTTTTTGAAATAGGCTAAACTTACGATTTGTTTAAAACAAAGAAGCGGAAAAATTGCTGGGTTATCACTTTAAATAAAAGGAATGTACCTGAGCAGCAATACGAATTATAAAATCATAACAACACACATAACTCCGACACATACAGGAAAAAGACAACTTCGAACATCACAATACCTGCCACATGAAGTTGGACACGAGAAGCCTAAAGCCATGGTACATAGTCAACAAAGTTCCATTTACAAAGAGAATAGAGAGAGGGCATTGGACATCACAATGGAAAATTGCACTGGCTAACGACGTTCCCAGTTAATTACAGAGAAAATGAAGAAACCAATAGGAAAAATGGAACAAAATACTGAATCTGTGAAAGAAATTAATGGTGCAAGCAGATGTGTTGCCAGTATTCATTTCGTAGCTAACATTTGTAAAAAAAAAACCGAAACTACGTAAGTCCCGTAAATTGAAAATAGCGTTGTCCGCAAAATAAGCTACATTAGAAACTAATTCAAACCATAAGCAGACAGAAAAGTTTACAAATTTAGGAATCTATAAAATCACGTGAAAAAACCTTTCTGAAGCTCTAAATGGTACGCACAGTCACAGTAACATATATGAAAGGAATACTTAACACGTACTGACAAACATATAGCAGATCTTAGGAACTCAAACACTTTCAAATGTCGTCTGCAATGGATTTAACGCATGTATGGCCCAAAGTATGTCCTGTCGCTTTTATGTTTCGTTCTTATCTCCTAGTAGCAATACATAACAAATTGTGTCTGCGTAAACATTCAACCTTTGGAGTGAACATATCTAACCAAGATGGAATTAAACGTTTCTTGACTGTAATAACCGCTAATGCAAACATCCGTTATATCAGACTAAACAGACTTTATCTCAAACATTTACTACGATTTTGGCAAACTAAATTATTTTGACACACCACTCTCGTAAAAATTACTTTCCTATACTCTTGTTCTCCTTAATATTCAGTTTATACTACCAAGTTTAACGGTAGTGTTACATAAATGTATTTCTGCACGTTCAAAAATTAAGTACGACGCTTCAAACGCTTCGAAACGGTTGTCATTATGTTATACGATGAAAAATCTCTGACTGCAAACATCGCTTAACTTATTCTATTTATAAATGTTGTCAACTCGAGTTAAAAAAAAAAAAGAAATGGCTTTTCTTTATTTACCTTACAGCAGCAGGATCGTCTTTAGATCCTTAATTCCACTAACAAGAATCAAATATTGCGTTAGGCTAATGGCTCTTCACGTAGCTAATATCCTTTGTTTTATTAGTGAAGTAATAACTCAGCGGTATTGTATCTAGTCAGAGAACAGTCACTAACTCTGGATTATACTTACTAAAGCGATTCTTTCTAAAGAGCTTAAAGGACATAAAACTAATTATATTCATTTAAACTTCATCAAAATTATTTTTTATTGAATTAACTTTCATCTTACCGTGACCTTGTAATATCTTAGTTACTTCTTTTCACAATACCAGAATACGCTACTACTTTATAGATACTACGATCTTTATATGTTAACTTACTGACTCTTGTTTTGGATTATATGTTAAATTTATGTTTGACAGTTGAAAGCTTTCTTATCAAATGGGAGAAAAATCTATTTCTTTCTATTCCCTAGTCTCATTATTTCTTGAGAATAATAATAACGTAGGCTACAGAATCAAGAGTCAAAGTTTGGTTTTAATAGTGCACGTTAGGCCACAGTTTAATTTTTCTTTCTTTGAGTACACGTTCTGCACTCGAGTTCCACAGTGTTTCCCCAAATTCTTAACTTGGAAATAAAAATAAGTTAGTTGCCACCGCCACTTTTTCCCTATAAATTAATACAATTTCAAATAAAGCTCAAGTACTTCAGGCGTTGGCATCTCATAATGTTAATTTTCCCACATGTATATTACATTAATAAGTGGATACTCTATTATGCACCTGTATTAAGTGAATAATAATGTTGTTCCATTGACTTTCATGGTTCCACAGGACGACGTACTAAGACGTACTAATTCGACTATTAGAAGTTTGACTGATTATTCAAAGTAATCACAAAGCAACTCAACTTCCTGCTATCACGACAGTAGCAACCGATTTACCACCAGCAACGCACTAACGTCTTATCGGAGCACTCAGTGCTAACAAAAAAATGGCTCTGAGCACTATGGGACTCAACTTCTGAGGTCATTAGTCCCCTAGAGCTTAGAACAAGTTAAACCTAACTAACCTAAGGACATCACACACATCCATGCCCGAGGGAGGATTCGAACCCGCGACCGTAGCGGTCTCGCGGGTCCAGACTGCAGCGCCTAGAACCGCACGGCCACTTCACACGGCTCAGTGCTAACAGTTCCCCCTTCCAACATCACGTAAATAAACCCTTCTCTATAGTCAAGAATCTGCCTAGGAAAGCTATTATGATCCGGAAACCTATCGGATATGCTTCCGACCCAAACTCCTGTTCCGTACAAAAAACTAATTAAACAACATGAGTCGCTAAGTACTAAACGAACTATCAATAATACCTCAGCATTTTTCGATTCATTCCATTTCACTTAACTACCACATGTATGCTAAGACTAGTCGAAATCGGGTAACAAATAAATTTAGCAGTTGAACCAAACATTCCTTTTTTCGTAACTGCGCTAGGGTTACATTCTTTTTTGCTCCACTGACCTAACTCGTCTTTCTTTGCTGACACGAATTTATGTAATTTTATAAAGCCCACTGACTCGTTCGTCCGACTCCAGAAAAAAAAATCTGAGCTGCCTTTAAAACCGTACCAATTCAGTTTCGGAATCATTAAAAGCGACAAATGAACAGCGTTAACATTCCTTTTAACGATGTATATACCGTAATCATTGGTTGCCGGTTGGTAACATTGCAGTCAGCTTCTCTACTACAAGTCAGCATTAACAGCCAAGGGGCGTCATCTTGTTTTGCTCCTATCAGCATCTGCATTGACGCAGCTTCTCCCATTTTTGCCATTACCTATCATATGATTACTAAAATTTACATATTACGTCAAAATTACATAAAATATCATTAGGCCTATTACCACATTAATCTTCACGCTATAACCAACAAATTAATACAGCTTTTTCCCTTACCGTTCATCTGCACCTAAGGTGGTGCGACGATTATTCTCGTCATGGGAAACAATTCTTCGCCCGTCACAAGCAGCTGTAAATTTTTGTAGTTGTAAGAAATCGGAAACGATGTTAAATTTCTAAAATTTTAGGCGTCGGAACGCACCTGTTCAACCATACAACTTCAACTCCTCCCCAGCCATAAAAACCACAAATTTAGAGTTTTGAAAACTTATTGTTTATTTCTCACTGTCACACATAACACGAGACCTCGCCATTCTATTAGATCGCTGAAGTTGCTGGCTGTCGTAAACAAGACAGTTGACTCGAAGATTACACACACACACACACACACACACACGCACACGCACACAAAGTTGCTCTCTCTACATTCCATGCCCCGGTCCATCGCATCCCCACCCATTGTGACGTTCATTGGTGTCGCCGCAGCGCCAGTTATAGTTACGTTGTGATTTAATACACATGTACTATTGTAAATCTCCAGTGCCGACTTGTTCCAATGATAAGTTTCCTTTAATTTACGTCTATGGTCAAACTACTGACAACATGACTCGTGCATGTGACGTTATTGATATGTATTTGATGACGCTGGTGCTGATGCTGCATTTAACATTTGACGATGCCACTATGGCTGCAGTACATTAGGACTTTGTTTTTATGAAACAGATCTGATGATAGTCATTAAAGACCGAAACCGGTAATCTGTTAACCAAATGTTTCTTGACCATAGACGTAAATTAAAGGAAACTTATTACGTATACAGGTCACTGTGTTTTTTCGCGACGATGTCGCAGCTTGTTCTAATGAGTTAAAAAAAATCCCTGGAAGTGCTGGAACGCCGTTCCGACGAGTTCCGGCGTAAATTAAGCCCTGTTCGGAAAAACGTATCCAAGCTCGATAGAGAATCCATTAACTTTCCAAACGTTGGCTCGTATACAATAGACATAGTGAATCTGTAATTGTATTAAATTTTCGAACATTTATATCGCACTGGTATTTAATTACTATGACCACAGGGTAATGATCACAAGCAGCGTAACAGTAAAGAAGTTGAATTTAAAGCTTACTTGGTATTTAAAAATAGTCATTGCCACTAAGCTTTTCTGTAGTAAAATCTTAATTTAAATGAAAAAAATTTGGTACACTGAAACAGACCATCTTTTTCCCGCAACACTTCATCGCTTGAACTTAAGTGATATTGATGTACACGACTATAGTGACCAGGGAGCGGGACATGTTAATCATTTGCTTTATAAAGTAGGAAGTACGTGGGAGACAGGAAGAATATGACATGAAATTAATAAAGTAAAAGTTGAAACAACACTTTCATGTCAATATTTACCAACTTCTAGCGTTAAACATCCATAACGTTCACAGATAAGCCTCTTTTTATGATATTTCCTTCGGACGTGTTTTAAAAATTTTAATTCAGAATTTATAGTTTCTAAACCTGAGAATTATTATTATCTTTTTTTGTTTTCTCTCGGCGTTAAGTGATGCATTTTCCTTAAGTATTTGTAATGTAGTTACTATCGATGTCTTGTTCAATTATCACGGTACAAACTGAATTATTTGCAATCACTGCCAATTTATTGCGAAAGTCACGTGAATATGCCTGGGCAAGATTTTATCAATATCTGTGTAATATTAATGTTTGTTGTACGTAGTAATACATAAATCGCGCAGCAGCGGCGGATGGAAAACAAACGTGATCCTTTTTTTGTCATCAGCCTTTTGACCAGTTTGTTGCGGTGCGCGACGAATTTTGTGCTAACCTCTTCATCTCAGACTAGAACTCGCACCGTATGTTCTCAATTATTTGTTTTACGTATTCCAGTCAGTGTCTTCCACTTTAGTTTCTATCCCTTACAGCTCCCTTTAGTACCATGGCAGTTAATATCCTGTCCTTTCTTCTCGTGAGTGTTTTCGATATGTTTCTTTCTTCACCGATTCTGCGGAGAACCTATTCATTCCTTATTTTACCAGTCCACCTATGATTGCTCCCAGCTGTTTGGCAAGTAAAACTAGTGCGAATCTTTGTGTTATATGGTCACTGAACGTGAGCGTGTTGCGTGTTCCCATAGGAATACACTGAGGTGACTAAAGTCCTGGGATACCGCCTAATACCGTGTCGGACCTCCTTTTGTCCTACGTAGTGCAGCAACTCGACGTGGTACGGACTCAACAAGTCACTGGAACCCCCTGCAGAAATAATGAATCATACTGCATCTATAGCCATCCATAATTGCGAAACTGTTACCGGTGCAAAATTTTATGATCGAACTTACCCATCGACTATTTCAAATAAATGTTCAAAAATGGTTCAAATCGATCTGAGCACTATGGGACTCAACTGCTGAGGTCATTAGACCCCTAGAACTTAGAACTAGTTAAACCGAACTAACCTAAGGACATCACACACATCCATGCCCGAGGCAGGATTCGAACCTGCGACCGTAGCGGTCTCGCGGTTCCAGACTGCAGCGCCAGAACCGCGCGGCCACTTCGGCCGGCGCAAATAAATGTTCAATGGGATTCATGTCAGGCGAACTGAGTGGCCAAACCATTCGCTCGAGTTGTCTAAACCAACTGTGAACATTGTGACTCGGTGACATGGCGCATTGGCTCGCCTCCCATGCAAGGGGCCCGGGTTCAATTCCACACCGGGTTTGGAGATTTTCTCCGCTTGCGGACTGGGTGTTGTGTTGTCCTCATCATCATTTCATCCTCATCACCGCCGCGCAAGTCGCCCAATGTGGCGTTGAATGAAATAAGACTTGCACTTGGCGGCAGAACTTCCCCGAATAGAGGCCTCCCAGCCATCGATGCCATACGCTCATTTCATTTTTTATGGCGTATTGTCATCCATAAAAATGCCATCGTTGTTTGGGAACATGAAGTCCACGAATGGTTGCAAATGGTCTCCATGCGGCCGAACATAACCATTTTCAGTCAGTGATCGGTTCAGTCTGACCAGAGGGCGCAGTCCGTTTCATCCAAACACAGCCCACATCATTATGGAGCCATCACCAGCTTGCACAGTGTCTTGTTGACAACTTGGGTCCATGTCTTCGTGGCGTCTGCGTACGAACCCTACCATCAGCTCTTATCATCTAAAATTGGGACTCATCTTAGCAGGCTTAGCAAAGGCGCACGTGCCAGTAGCCTGCTGCCGTAGCCCATTAACGCCAAATTACGCCACGCTGTCTTAACGGATACATTCGTTGTACGTCCCACATTTATTTCTGTGGTTATTTCACGCAGAGTTGCTTGTCTGTTAGCACTGACAACTCTACGCAAACGCCGATGCTCACGGTAGTCCTCTTCTTTCAAAGTGGAGGGCGACCGCAATTCCGTTTTCCGTGGTGAGAGGTAATGCCTGCAATTTGGTACTCTCGGAACACTCTTGACACTGTCGACCTCGGAATATTGAATTCCCTATTGGTTTCCGAAATGGAATGTCCGTCACTTGTAGCTGCAACTACCATTCCCCGTTCACACGTGCGACCACAATCACGTCCGAAACCTCTTTACGTGAATCACCCGAGTACAAATGACACTTCTGCCAATGCACTGCTCCTTCATACCTTATGTACTGATCCTACCGCCACCTGTATATCTGCATATCGCTATCCCATGACTTTCGTCACTTCAGTGTACTATGCTACAACATCGGCATCTAAATTTCCATATACTGTTGATGGATTTCTTCACGCCAATCTATCCTCTGCAAAGCTCTTCATCTCTGCGTAACAACTGCAACCTAAATTCATTTGGACCTGCTTACTGTACTGAAGCCTTGATCTTCCTCTGCAAGATTTACCCCTGCGTTACCAATTTGACGGTTGCTTTATTGATTCTTGATTTTTTTGTCAAGTTGTGTCATAAAGTAGTTTTCTCCCCATTTAGATTGTGTATCTCTACATTATTTATCACATCTTCCCTTTCAGTCTGAAGAGTTCTTCTGCAGGACCATATTTCAAAAGCTCTTACTGTCTTCTTGTCGAAACTGTTCAACTAGTTAAACTTCGGTCACACTATAAATCAGTCTAATCTAAAAGCCGTAAATTCAACTAAATACCCAGGCATTACAATTACGAACAACTTAAATTGGAAGGAACACACAGAAAAAGTTGTGGGGAAGGCTAACCAAAGACTACGTTTTATTGGCAGGACACTTAGAAAATGTATCATACGTGCTAAGGAGACTGCCTACACTACGCTTGTCCGTCCTCTTTCAGAATAATGCTGCGCGGTGTGGGATCCTTACCAGATAGGACTGACAGAGAACATCGAAAAAGTTCAAAGAAAGGCATCACGTTTTGTATTATCGTGAAATATGGGAGAGTGTCACAGAAACGATACAGGATTTGGGCTAGAAATCGTTAAAAGAAAGGCGTTTTTCGTTGAGGCGGAATCTTCTCACGAAATTCCAATCACCAGCTTTTTTCTTCGAATGCGAAAATATTTTGTTGACACCGACCCACATAGGGAGGAACGATCACCTCGATAAAATAAGGGAAATCAGAGCTCGTACGGAAAGCTATCGGTGTTCATTCTTTCCGCGCGCTATACGAGATTGGAATAATAGAGAATTGTGAAGGTGGTTCGATGAACCCTCGGCCAGGCACTTAAATGTGATTTGTAGAGTATCCATGTAGATGTAGATGTTTATAGTTCACGTTTCACTTCCATAGAAAGCTACACTCAGACAAAAACATCCAGAAAGCACTTCCTAACACATTTATGTTCGGTGCTAAGAGTTCATCTCATCCATTTAGATTTATTTGCACTTGCGTATATGTAGGGTGTAGTCTCTTGATAAAGTTTACAAGTAGTGCCACAAACCGCGATTAGGATCGTGTTTTTCACGGTAGGATCCTAGAACGCCATGAAGTAGATGAGGGACAGCCCACAGACTCAGAACGTATCACTGTCATATTCCAGCGTTATTTCTATGGCTTCGCGACGGGTAAATGTCCAGTTCATGGAGGTGGGAAGATGGGCGCGTTTGCACTGAGGTGACAAAAGTCGTGGAATAGCGATATGCAGATATGCAGCTATACAGACATCGCGTATACCAGGTGTAAAAGAACAGTGCATTGGCGTAGTTGTTATTTGTACCCAGGTCATTCACGTGAAACGGTTTCGTCGTGATTATGGCCGCACGGCGGGAGTTAACAGATTTTGAACGCGGAATGGTTCAAAATGGTTCAAATGGCTCTGAGCACTATGGGACTTAACTTCTGAGGTCATCAGTCTCTTAGAACTTATAACGACTTAAACCTAACTAACCTAAGGGCATCACACACATCCATGCCCGAGGCAGGATTCGAACCTGCGACCGTAGCCGTCGCGCGGTTCCAGACTGTAGCGCCTAGAACCGCTCGTCCACACCGGCCGGCGAACGCGGAATGGTATTTGGAGCTAGACGCATGGGACACTCCATTTCGGAAATCGTTAGGAAATTCAATAGCACTGCGAGTTAAATGTTCGAAAATTTACAATAAGCATGTGTCCATTACAGTTACTGCATACGAGAAAACATTTGGAAAGTTAATGGATTCACTGTCGAGCTTGTCATGTAGCATATTTACCTCCGAGCAAGGCTTAATTTAGGCCGGAATGTCGTTCCGGGACCTCTCGGTATATTTCATGCTTTATGTTTTATAAATGTTAGAAATTACTCGTGAGCATATCGTTTGAACCACGGACGATTGGGAGTCCGAGGCCTGGTCAGATGAGCCGCGCGGTCTTAGGCGTCTTGTCACGGTCCGCGCGGCTCCTTCGGGCATGGGTTGTCCTTAGCGTAAGTTAGCTTAAGCTAGATTAAGTTGTGCGTAAACTTAGGGACAGATGACCTTAGCAGTTTGGTCCCATAAGACCTTACCACGAATTTCCTGGTCACATGAGTCCAGATTTCAGCTGGTAGAGAGCTGATCGTTGGGTCCGAGTGTGGTGCAGGCCCCACGAAGCCATGGAGCCAATTTGTCAAAAAGGCACTGTGCAAGATGGCGGTGCCTCGGCAATGGTGTGGACTGAGTCCTCTGGTCCAACTGAACCCATCGCTGACTGGAAACGGTTATGTTCGGCTACCAGGAGACCATTTGCAGCCATTCGTGGACTTCATGTTCCCAAACAACGACGGCATTTTTATGGATGGCAGTGCGCCATGTCTCTAGGCCCCAATTGTTCGCAGTTGGTTTGAAGAACTTTCCGGACAATTCGAGTGAATGACTTGGCCAACCAGATCGCCTGACATTATCGAGAGACCAGTTCGTGCACAATATACTGCATCGACAACGCTCTCCCAGTTATGGGCGGCTATAGAACCAGCATGGATGGAAACCCAGTTCTAAGCAAAGAAGGGAAAGCAGAAAGGTGGAAGGAGTATATGGAGGGTCTATACAAGGGCGATGTACTTGAGGACAATATTATGGAAATGGAAGAGGATGTAGATGAAGAGGAAATGGGAGATACGATACTGCGTGAAGAGTTTGACAGAGCACTGAAAGATGTAAGTCGAAACGAGGCCCCGGGAGTAGACAACATCCCATTAGAACTAATGACAGCCTTGGGAGAGCCAGGCCTAACAAAACTCTACCATCTGGTGAGCAAGACGTATGAGACAGGCGAAATTCCCTCAGACTTCAAGAAGAATATAATAATTCCAATCCCAAAGAAAGCAGCTGTTGACAGATGTGAAAATTACCGAACTGTCAGTTTAATAAGTCACAGCTGCAAATTACTAACGCGAATTCTTTACAGACGAATGGAAAAACTGGTAGAAGCCGACTTCGGGGAAGATCAGTTTGGATTCCGTAGAAATGGAACACGTGAGGCAATACTGACCCTACGACTTATCTTACAAAATAGATTAAGGAAAGGCAGATCTACGTTTCTAGCATTTGTAGACTTTGTGAGAAAGCTTTTGACAATGTTGACTTGAATACTCTCTCAAATTCTGAACGCTATTTATAATTTGTACAGAAACCAGATGGCAGTTATAAGAGTCGAGGGGCATGAAAGGGAAGCAGTGGTTGGGATGGGAGTGAGACAGGGTTGTAGCCTCTCCCCGATGTTATTCAATCTGTATATTGAGCAAGCAGAAAAGGAAACAAAAGAAAAATACGGAGTAGGTATTAAAATCCATGGAGAAGAAATAAAAACTTTGAGATTCGCCGATGACATTGTAATTCTGTCAGAGACAGCAAAGGACCTGGAAGAGCAGTTGAACGGATTGGAAAATGTCTTGAAAGGAGGATATAAGATGAACATCAACAAAAGCACAACGAGGATAATGGAATGTAGTCGAATTAAATCGGGTGATGCTGCCGGAATTAGATTAGGAAATGAGACACTTAAAGTAGTAAAGAAGTTTTGCTATTTGGGGAGCAAAACAACTGATGATGGTCGAAGTAGAGAGGATATAAAATGTAGACTGCCAAAGGTAAGGAAAGCGTTTCTAAAGAAGAGAAATTTGTTAACAACCAGTTTAGATTTAAATGTCAGGAAGTCGTTGCTGAAAGTATTTGTATAGAGTGTGGCCGTGTATGGATGTGAAACGTGGACGGTAAATTGTTTATACAAGAAGAGAATAGAAGCTTTCGAAATGTGGTGCTACAGAATAATGCTGAAGATTAAGTGGGTAGATCACATAACTAATGAGGAGGTATTGAATAGAATTGGAGAGAAGAGAAATTTGTGGCACAACTTGACCAGAAGAAGGGATCGGTTGATAGTGCATATTCTGAGGCACCAAGGGATCACCAATTGAGTATTGGAGGGCAGCGTGGGGGTAAAGATCGTAGAGGTAGACCAAGGGATGAGTACACTAAACAGATACAGAACGATGTAGGTTGCAGTAGGTACTGGGAGATGAAGAAGCTTGCACAGGATGGAGTAGCATGGAGCGCTGCATCGAACCAGTCTCTGGACTGAAGACCACAACAACAACATAGAAGCAGCATGGATGAATATTTCTGCAGGAGACTTCCAATGACTTGTTGAGCCTGTGCCTAGTCGAGTCGCTGCACCACGCCGGGAAAAAGTAGGGCCGATACGACAGTAGGAGTTATGATATGACTTTTGTCGCTTCAGTGCAGTGTGAAGACGTGGAAAACCCGAGATTGGGTCGGAAGAATTGGAGGAAACTGATCTTTACAGATCAATTTTTCAGTAGTTTGTAGTTTGGTTATCGTTCTACATGCTTATTAAGGGAGTATGGTGCCCGATCAAAGTGTAGGAATGTAGAGGAAAGAAGACAATTATGTGGTAGTAGGAGCTTAACATTTTCGCTGATGGTCGAAAGAATACTTTTAATGGCCGAAAATACAGAGATTGACTGCCACAATTACTTATGCGACTTTCCAGTGGTCGTGCCATACATGAATTACTTCTCGTCCACATATTTGTAATCAGATGGATGATTATTTTTATTGCTCGCAGATGGGCTGACCAACAACTTCTGCGGGTATGAATCCCACAGAGCTTGTCAAGGATGCGTCGGGGACTTTATTTGTGGCCGTTAACTGAAACAACAGGGTCTTAAAAATCTTAGATCTTTCTCGATAGTCGCCGGCCGTTGTGGTCGTCCGGTTCTACGCGTTTGTCTGGAACCGCGCGACCGCTACGGTCGCAGGTTCGAATCCTGCCTCGGGCATGGATGTGAGTGATGTCCTTAGGTTAGTTACGTTGAAGTAGTTCTAAGTTCTATGGGACTGATGACCTTAGATGTTAAGTCCCATAGTGCTCCGAGCCATTTGAACAATTTTTTTTCTCGATAGTGTATCAACTGACCATAATTTGTAATTTGTCCATTAGGTATGGGGACGAGCATATTTCGTGCAGTGTATTTTATAAATATTCGGAATTTCCGTTTGATTTTGCTGATGTTTTTCTGTTAATTATACCTGCGCTGCTGCTTTTTGGCGTCTATGACAGACCGCTGATTTTTAATGGCCTGAAACTATAAAAATGTTGTGTTTCCTAAATAGGAGACAGGAAAACAAGACGTGTAGCATACGCCCGAAACTGTCGCTTATTCTTTACGGCCAGTGCTTGTCTGGCGAATGGCTAGTGAAGTGTGTTGGGCGATTACTGTAAACTTCACACAAACAAGACACAGCTACTGGTTAAGGAAGTTTACGGTGTGTTAAAAGCAACTTGTGATTTTCCTGTCCATGAAGAGTAATTTCAAAACCGCTCTCTACTATTCAGTTAATGTGTGGCTGCCGTAAGAAAACGTGTGTAGTATCAGTAATTACACCTTTGAGCAAGCATGGAAAATTGTAAATGCTCCGGTAGCGTCGGTACATTTTTCACAGCGAAGGTGAGACATGAGCGTCAAAGCCCTATATGAACTTCTGCGCAACTTCCAGGACCTCAGCTGTTAAATTGCCATTTCTGTAAATTATTCGGTAGGAACAAAATTTGATGTTCCTTGGCAGACCATTCGCTGTAATTAGCCGTTTCCGTTTAGAAAGCTTTCCATCACGCACAAAAATTGCGGTAGAGAGTGAAGCGCTGCATTTTTGACATTAACTGCGGCACCTTCTAAAATTTCAGTACAGAAAAGCGTGTCAAGCAGGCTGTTATTATCTCGTGGATGCGAAATCAGCGAGCAGAAAGTGTGGTGCGGATTTTAAAAGGGAAAGGAAATGAACTTTTTTTAGGGGGACTCCCCTGGCCAGTCTCTTTCCCTGTGACCTAAAAAGTTTTCCAACCACCAGACGTTAGAGATCCTTCAGAACAAGGAAGTTCGTATTCAATTATTCATCCGAATCGTATTCCATAAAATAATTAGCTTTTCGACTGCCTGATCTGTAACTGCAACTCAACTCGCAGGTGGCTGCATGTCATTATCTTTTAGCGTGCTATGGGAATACACTACACGACAGTAATATAATCCACACAGAAATGGTGAGATTCATGCCCGCGCGCGCGCGCGCGCACACACACACACACACACACACACACACACACACACACACACACACAGAGAGAGAGAGAGAGAGAGAGAGAGAGAGAGAGAGAGAGAGAGAGCGGAAGGGAGCAGGTGGTAGGAAGAAAGAAGTATTACGCATGGCAGACGATGAAGGAATATTGTATCACGTGTAATGTGAATATGAATATTTACGCTCTATCCTAGTCAACATTCTTGTAAAACTGTAGTACAAGCGAAGGTATGTACTTCATGGGTGTTTGCTCTGTGTCTTGCGTCATTCTTATTTTTCTACCAGTTTCAACTTTGTCAGGTTTTTTGGAAAACGTAAATGCTACTTGATTTTCTTTTGTAACTGATCGAGCTTTCTTCTTCGGCATGCTGTACTTGAGATGGATACTTCTATGTTTACAGTATATGCGAACTGTAATCTTTAAACGAATGAAATTAATAAGACTACATCGTTTAACTTCAGCGTTCAAATTGCACTCAGATGCACAGATAAAGAGTAGTTGTAGTCAACGCCTCTTTCAGAAATGCAGAGCAAACGAAAATGTCGTGACAACAAAAGGAGTTTTATTGGCTCGCTGTTCTGCACCTGTCTGCGCGTTCTGGTAACGTAAGTGCTAGTAAGACTTAAGATTACTATTATATGTTTTTATACTTATTATACGTTCAATAGCGTAATCTTTTCGTGAGTGAAAGAAAGACTTCACTTTGTTGCTCTTTCAGAGAAATGTCACCGACAAATTTAATGTTTCATATCGTAAGCATCATCCCGACTACATAAAGGACAATTCTAGAAGCTACTTTTGGTTGAACAGGAAAGACTTTCACTAGCTGGCGATGTGCGTTAGTCTGGAGAGTAACTTTTAAGTCCAGTAACCCTTGTTTAGGTTTTCTGTTTCCCCACATCACCACAGGCAAGTGCCGGTAGAGTTCCAGGCAGCAAATGTCACCGGTATGCTCCTCAAAAACAGTTGTGTATCTTTGTCAACTCGCGCAAAAGAATTACTGATTAACAAAAAGAGTTAGGTTGTAAGTAGGCTGTTTAGGTTTTTATGTTGGTAACGCCACGTAGCGCTCTGTATGAAAATCACTGACTGTCCTGTGTGCAGTCTGTGGCTGGTTTGCTTTGTTGGAATATTTGTAACTTGTCTGCTAGAGTAAGTTATCGTGATGCATCACTCTAGTGTTAAGATGTGACATAGGTATTAGACATGGCCATCTTTACTGTAATATTTTTCCTGCTTGTGCTTTGTCATGTTTCCGTATAAGTTATGGCATTTGCTGCTGCTGTTTGCCAGGCATAGTGCTACTAAATCTCACTTTGTATTACTCTGAAACGCCAGTTTTACTACTGATTTATTTTTCTTGTTGCTGCACATTGCCTCATATTAGTTGCAAAGTTACATTTGCTTTGCTAATTTAGATACACTGCTGCTTGCTTTACCAATTTGCATTTTTTGTCATTACTGTTTGTGCTAATTGTTTTGTGCTGTTGCATTGCCTCGTCCCTTAGTTTATGCATCTGAGCTCAGTAGATTTAAGTTAGCTTAAGAGGGGGTAGGCTATATAAGAGAATCAGTTGTGATGAATTGGAAGAAATGCATTGAGAAGTTATATGAGAAAGATTTGGGCCAAAATGAGTAGTGTACAATGAACATTAATTATTTTGAAAGAGGATATGAACAAAACAGTAGCGTTTCGGGACAACAGGTATAGATAGGACTTTTTGGGAATAATGATAAATGAAGGGAGATCTCCAAGAAATAAAGTTAGTTTTGTTTGCAAAACACTGCAGTAAAACAAACCCTGTCCTTTCCTTTTGTGTTATTCCGCTATGTGTTTGTGAACCCTTGTGTACTTGTGTTCTTCCTGCCTTTATGCGTTTACCTGATAAGAGTTATATTGTAGAATTTTTCTAATACTATGTTATTTATTTTGTAAAGATGTTTAGACATCATTAATTCTGTTCTGTTTCAATGCTCATGTGTGAAATTAATGTTTCGAAAACTATTCTCATTATTTTATTTATTTACTTACGTCATAATTCCTGTAACACTGATGTATATGTTTATTTCTATTCTTTTGTAAAGCCTGTATTACTATAAATGTTATCTGTACTATTATGTTCTTTAATGATGTATTTTGTACCTTTCTAATTGTAATCTTATGTTGTCAATTTATAATTGTATAGACACCAGTTCTTCAAATTAAGTTTCATTTCAGTGCACACATTTCTGTTGGTCATAGTATATGCACAATATGTGAGAAGTTGGAACTGTTACTGTTTGCACGTGTGTTAATAATTCAGCAAGGGACTGGTTAACAGTATTGCTGGTTCTAAGGACAATTCCAAAAACTTTGTGAGTGCACAAGTGGTGGTTTATGGACTTGCTATATTGTCCACAAGACTCTTCGATGGTGATTGGGCACCTGCACAGTCGCAACAGATGGCTGCTAGCCATCTCTACAAGGACTGCAGTTGGTCTGCACCTTTGATGACCCACCATTACCATTATTTCTACAAGGACTGCAGTGGGTCTGCACCTCTCGTGGCCCACTAATACCACAATCTGTACCAGGACTACAGTGGGTCTGCTCTATGTTGATCTACCTACCAATAGTCTTCAAAACTTCGACTGACTCTGCTGTGGGTTTGCTCTGTTGTGGCCCATTACCTGTCTGCATGTCAAGAGTCAGCATTGTCTTTCCGTTGGAATGACAACACTATTTCTTCAAGACTGCATGGAAATCCACTTATTCCGTGTGCATTTTCTTCTACTGCTCAGATTTTGAGAAAAAACTGCAATTACCACTGTGATGAATGATCAGGACTGTCTTTATGGACTGTGAGGACAATTTTTGCTTTTGACAAACCTTTGTTATTGTAATCATGAAATTTTTTTTCAAATCTGTATTGGCCACTGCCCAAAACAATTTGTAAAATTTTTTGTGGGGAGCATGGGGGTTATGTAAGTAGGCTGTTTAGGTTTTTATGTTGCTAACGCCACGTAGAGCTCTGTATGAAAATCACTGACTGTGCTGTGAGCAGTCTGTGGCTGCTTGGCATTGTTGGAATATTTACTATTGTAGTGTTGGGCTGTTGGATGTGAACAGTGCTTAGCGTTGCGCAGTTGGAGGTGAGCCGCCAGCAGTGGTGGATGTGGGGAGAGAGATGGCGGAGTTTTGAGAGCGGATGGTCTGGACGTGTGTCCATCAGAGACAGTAAATTTGTAAGACTGGATATCATGAACTGATATATATATATTATGACTTTTGAACACTATTAAGGTAAATACATTGTTTGTTCTCTATCAAAATCATTCATTTGCTAAGTATGCCTATCAGTAGTTAGTGCCTTCAGTAGTTAGAATCTTTTATTTAGCTGGCAGTATTGGCGCTCGCTGTATTGCAGTAGTTCGAGTAAAAAAGATTTTTGTGAGGTAAGTGATTCATGAAAGGTATAGGTTATTGTTAGTCAGGGCCATTCTTTTGTGGGGATTATTAAAAGTCAGATTGCGTTGCCCTAAAAATATTGTGTGTCAGTTTAGTGTTGATCAGAATAAGTAAAGAGAGAAATGTCTGAGTACGTTCAGTTCTGCTCACCTGTTTGAAAATCATATAACGTAAGGGCTTTATCAGCAGAATCATTCATAAATTTTTCTAAGTGGAGGTTTCATGGTATTTGAATGGAATCTAATGAAATTCTGTAGTTCTTTTTAGTGGGTACCTTGGCAACATACTATATTCTAGCATGAGCAAAGAGAATATTAACACTCAGTCATTATGGAACATTTATTTTCCAAGTTTTTTAATAGCAGTGAGACAGGAGGGAAGGGGGGCTTTCCTCACCTATAACACCTCTGAAGAGTGTCACGAATGTTTGGTTAGAGTGGTACTATGTTTATTGCTATGAACGAAGGCGTTAGAGATGGGGCACAATC
Source organism: Schistocerca piceifrons (assembly GCF_021461385.2). NCBI lineage: Eukaryota > Metazoa > Arthropoda > Insecta > Orthoptera > Acrididae > Schistocerca > Schistocerca piceifrons. The sequence goes on from NC_060139.1 coordinate 108,252,068, forward strand.
ACGTCAAAGGTGGTGGAAGGGAGTTCGTCGAGGCCTTTGAAAGGAACCATCCCGGCTTCCTCCTTACCCGAGTTAAAGAAATGGAGTAAAACCTAAATCTTGGTTACCGAAAGAGGAGTTGAATTTTTGTCCTTCCGAATGTGGGCCTTGTATCTTCCCATTGTATCACCTCGCTCCGTTTGTTGTTGTTATGGATGAATACGGAAAGAAAAGGTTGGTAGAGGATAAAATAGTGCTAGAATACGACATAATCCTATCGAACAGTATCCCGTCGGGCATAAGGTCCACTTTCAGCGGACTGATGATCATACTGACAGTTGGTATACTACCGCTCGTGTAATTGTAATTTTTCTTGTGTTCCATCGGCTATCATTACTGTTACTGTAAAATTTCGCATTCGCGCTAGGAAATATTAATTGAAGCCTAAAAATCTTGATGACGACAGTTCATTACTAGAACGTCAAACACGAACTTATCCTCGCCATGTCGACTTATTAAATTATGAACTACAGTAAAATTAATTTTGCCAAAACATAAATGAGAACACTTTGTGCCACACTGTAATTCCGTAATCAATGCGATATGAAATCACACTTTAATTGGTTTAACATCGAAATTTCCTGCATAAGTGCCATGGTGATCCTGACGGTACGTAACCAGCTACATTCTTAAACTTGGGCTGATGCATACCCTGCACAACCAGTACAGTTACGATTAAACTAGCTCGTATTTTTAAGCAAAGCTTCCTGATTTCAGTATTCCGTTGCTGTTATGGAATGTTCTGCAAGTGCAACACTAACAGACGTGCACAAATAATTATATAAAGTTAATAAAACAGCAATAAATAAATGGTACCCTGAGGAAGGGATGGTCACGGAGTGGAGTATACTCGTAACCTCACTTGCCGAGACGCTGTATCAAACTTTCGTGTGTAACTCGGTACGTGGGTGCACAGTCAGAAGCTGTGCACCCCCGACTCTTCTCTCCCTGCCAAGCAAATAATGGCGATGAAAAGTTAGTCTATTACAGCTGCCTACATCCTTCTGTCTCCGCGACGGATGCTATTCTACCAAATGACATTTTATAAATTATAGAGCGCAGCAATCAGTCGTCCTTTTTTGTAGGTTTTATTACTCAAATCCAGATTTCGGCTAGTGCCTAGCCACTATCAATGCAACATTTTCTAATCTCGATGCATGTAGTATTCAAAGAACTGTGACTAACGCCCGAACAGCAGGGAACTAACATGCATCGAGATTAGAAAATGTTGCATTGATAATGACTAGGCACTAGCCGAAATCTGGATTTGAGTAATAAAACCTACAAAACAAGAACGACTGATTGCTGCGCTCTAAATTTTATATATGACATAATAGTCGCTGAATGCACCCACTTTCCCAGTGGAAGGTAACCTGATAAAATGGTATTTTCTACTTCGCTGATTTCTCCTTAATGTTTCCGACTCGACAGTGAATATTGTTAGCTAGGAAGATATTCGCCTGCTTCGACGACTTACTCATTTGAGTTATCCAGGTGATCAATATTTTACAGTTTCCCTTGAAACTGATTTTGTGGACGGGATGGCGCAGAGATTACGACACTGGACTGGTATTATGGTCGTTGCGGAATTCAGGTTCCTGTTCGTTTACCCTCGTTTACATATCTACATCTACATCCATAGTCCGCAAGCCACCTGACGGTGTGTGGCGGAGGGTACCTTGCGTACCTCTATCGGTTCTCCCCTCTATTCCAGTCTCGTATTGTTCGTGGAAAGAAAGATTGTCGGTATGCCTCTGATCTCCCTGATTTTATCCTCATGGTCTCTTCGAGAGATATACGTAGGAGGGAGCAATATACTGCCTGACTCTTCGGTGAAGGTATGTTGTCGAAACTTCAACCAAAGCCCGTACCGAGGTACTGAGCGTCTCTCTTGCAGGGTCTTCCACTGGAGTTTATCTATCATCTCCGTAACGCTTTCACGATCACTAAATGATCCTGTAACGAAGCGCACTGCTCTCCGTTGGATCTTCTCTATCTCCTCTCTCAACCCTATCTGGTACGGATCCCTCACCGGTGAGCAGTATTCAAGCAGTGGGCAAACAAGTGTACTGTAACCTACTTCCTTTGTTTTCGGATTGCATTTCCTTAGGATGAATCTGTCTGGCATCTGCTTTACCGACGATTAATTTTATATGGTCATTCCATTTTAAATTACTCCTCATGCCTACTCCCAGATAATTTATGGAATTAACTGCTTCCAGTTGCTGACCTGCTATATTGTAGCTAAATGATAAGGGTTCTTTCTTTCTATGCATTCGCAGCACATTACACTTTTCTACATTGAGATTCAATTGCCATTCCCTGCACCATGCCTCAATTCGCTGCAGATCCGCCTGCATTTCAGTAAATTTTCTATTGTTACAACCTCTTGATATACTACAGCATCATCGGCAAAAAGCCTCTTGAACTTCCGATGTTATCCACAAGTTCATATATATATATATATATATATATATATATATATATATATATATATATATATATTGTGAATAGCAACAGTCCTACGACACTCCCCTGCGGCACACCTGAAATCACTCTTACTTTGGAACACTTCTCTCCAGTGAGAATGACATGCTGCGTCCTGTTATCTAGGAACTCTTCAATCCAATCACATGATTGGTCTGATAGTCCATATGCTGTTAATTTGTTAATTAAACGATTGTGGGGAACTGTATAATTTAGGATCACGAATTAAATCAATTTTGCAGCGAGTACAGCTGCTGATCATGAAAGCAGACGGTACACTACTCGATGCTACGACGATGTCGAGCTAATGTTTCAAATAGTGTCGTACATTTTCCCATCTGTTTTTGATGTGTAATATCACACTTTACGTCACAATTGCTTTTTGTTCGGCTGGATAGTCATTTAGTGACGGAAAGGTAGTTGCACACCAGATAAGTTACATTCCTTTCCAAGCTTTGTCCAGTTAGAGCTAGTGTTATAACTGCACCGGTATTCTAATTTATTGTGTTTTACACTATATTGCAATGCCTATGTTATTTCGAATTATGATGCAAAGTTCCTTCGGACATACATGCATGTAAGAAACTGCATCGACTACAGCCGTTATGCCGTAATGAAAGACACACACACATATATATATATATATATATATATATATATATATATATATGCAACTCCGAATAGGAACTATCATGAGCTGTATAATGAAATGACGACAAAGAAAATTTGTGCCGGACTAGGACTCGAATTATATCGTATTTATCTGCGACTTTTAAGTAAAATGTCTCCCCTGTAGGAGAATAAAGCGGGTATTAGAAATCCATCCAATATTTCAGGGGATGATAGTATGCATCAAAACAAGACAAAAGTATCTTGTGACCATGGATCCTACAAAGCATACATTCTGATACACGACATATGGACAAGTGTTCATAGGAAGTGCTCTTGTAATGCTACGCCTGACAGTGCATTACTTGTCCCATTACAGACGATTGCCCGATAAATATCGTTAATTACAACCCGTGGCATGGAATGCTGCGAGGTAGGAAGGCATCACGAACATGGGGTTGCGGATATGAGCACCGTTGTTGCATTGGCGCTCTGCATCGTACAAGGGTCAACAGCGGGCTGGGATAATGCCGTGCAGAATCGATGTAAACATTAGTTGCCTCAGTGGTCTGCAGTGAGTTGTTCTGTTTACTCCGATGTTTGACCTACTTACAGCTCACTTTTAAAGTGCATGTTATTGAGATGTTTGTGGTGCGGTACTTGCAGATATTGTGACACAACCTAGCAATGAAGGCCTTTTATTCCACAAGGGAAATGGCAGATGTATTTACAGCTATAGTTAAGCAGATGGAGTTAATCTGCGAACCAGTAAACTGTTCACTGAACGATTTCCAGCAACCAGGGTATCAGCTGTTAAGCTGTTCCATTCTCTTTGGGAAACAGGTTCCGTAGCACCCAACGAAGCAGACATGCAAGGCCACATTCAGTTTGCACGCCTGAAATGGAGCAGTATGTTCTAGCTGCAGTCGACGACAATCCAGTGCGACGACTAGCGGCAGATCAAGGTATTAGGCATCCTCTTATCTGGGCGATTCTTCATGAGCAATTGTTGTTTACGTACGATGTTCAGCGCGTCCAGGCCCTTAGGGCACAAGACCATCCTAAAAGACTGCAGTTCTGCCAGTGGTTCTTGCGGCAATGTGGTGCAGATCCACAATTTGCCTCCGAGATTTTGTTTACTGATGAGGTAAGTTTTGGACAAGATGACATTGCAAATATCCATAAACAGCATGGATGGGCAGGTGAAAATCCCCATGCGGTTTAAGAAACAAGGCATCAGCATCGATTCTCAATCAATGTGTGGGTAGGTGTTCTGGGTGATAGATTACTAGGGACACACGTCCTAACACAGAGATCGACCGGGGCCCGTTATCACCGCTTTCTGAAGAACGCGCTGCCTATCTTGCTGGACGATGTGCCATGTCAGAACAGACTAGAGATTTGGTTAATGCACGATGGCGAACCAGCACATTTTCTCTGCATTGTGCATCGGCACATGACGCGGACATTTGAAAACCCATTGTTTGGCCAGAGAGGTCCCATACCTCGGCCTGCTCGTTTCCCAGAACTAAATCCACTAGACTTCTGGTTATGGTGACACATGAGCAATTAATCTATGCTACTCCAATAGACGATGTGCAGACACTACACAATCCTGTCTTTTGGCATCTCATCATATTCAGAACCAACCAGGGCTATAACAAACGGTGCGTGTTTCCTTATGCCGAAGGTCAGAGGCGCGCACTGAGATGAAAGGCCATCATGCTGTGCACAAGTCGTCATATGTCAGAGTGTATACTTTGTACGATTCTTGTTTTGCTGCGTACGATCGTCCCCTGAAATATTGGATAGTTTTTTAACACCACAAATACGGGTAGTGGACACATGTTCGACGACATGCGGAAGTTCGGATCTGGCCGTGACTGTTGCACGGATAGCTATATGACAAGCGGCAGCGGTGGTGGATAGTTGTCTGCGGTGTTCTGCAGCTGACTTCGCTCGCGGCTTGGTGAGTTTGTGCGCTTTGCAGCTTACAGCCTACCCCTAGAATATGATAAATGTCTTGATGTCCCAGCCAAGCAGAAAGACACTTTGAAGATCACTTTTGAAGAAAATTATATTAGACCGACTTCCTTTGAGGATGAAAGGTTCCTAGAAGAATAATTGAAACTGAATTTTGACTACCTCACTGGAATCCATACGTCGATTGTCTGCTGTGTGAAGTTGAGGAGTGCAGAACTCTGCAAGAAAGAAGAAGGATCGTGTGAAGGTAGTATAAAATTTACAATGTCTACATTGTTTTGGCAATATCGGTGACGTTAGTGTTTCACTTGCCGTATTCGGTATCACAACTATCAATGTTCGAAGTGCCTGCCGAATATACTGATGCAGTTATGGGGAAGTCGTAAGTAATATTGCCGCGGAATGGTCCAATGCCCGCAGGTTCCCCGTACTGAACGGCGTGGGGCAACTAAAAGTTGACCTACAAAGATATATTCCATCCTACATTAATGCGTGTAAGACTCGCGGCTACGACTACCTAACCGCTAACTTACACGGCTGATGCTATGGAACAGAAACCATCCACCCCAATTACGGTAACGATCCCAAACGACAGTGTTAGTGAAAGAGTCATTCAGCAGGAGACAAAGAATACTGCGTAAGTGTCCCTGACCGCACAGCAACCAACAGGACGTGTGACGAATGTTCTAACCGCTAACGTATCAGAAAACACTGCGTCAGTGGCTCTCACTATACAGCAAACACACATCCCGATTTCTACAACACTCACGAATGGCAATGTAATTGCAAGTGACATTCCAATGGAGATCACCGAAATTGCGGGGGCGGGCTTGACTAAACCACGACTCACAGAACTTGTGACGAAAATCCCAATCACGAACATTCCCAATGACTCGAAAGTTTCGGAAGCAGCATCTGTTGACCATAACTTTTTCGATCAGGACCAGGAAACTGCACCGGAATCTTCAGGGACTACACCAAAATGCCTTTCCCCTAGAAAAAACAAGAAGCGAAGCTTGCGCGTGAAGGGGCTGAGAAAACAACTCCGATAATGCGTGAACAGGCTAAACAAGTAGCTAATAAAAACAATGAAGCTTCTGTGGGAACCTCCGTCCACAATCCGCCAGTACCGTCCATCAAAGTGCGTCTATCATTGTTAAATTGAGTCACATTGCAGGTGCAACAAATAACCATGAGACAAAACAGACCACTCACGACTTTGGACAAATTGCAAACAATCATACCACTCAAGCGAACTGGGCAGACGAACCAATCGAGGACGCAGAGCTGAACGAACTATCGATACCTACTGACGAGGCAAAGATTGATTCTATGAGGGATCTGTTAGGCCGGTGACTCTTGCGGATCAGACAGTGGGAAATGATTGAGTCAGATACATATTAAAACTAGCAGAACACGGCTGGCAGTGACGAGAGCTCTTAAATTAACAATACTCAAAAATAGTATGACCTCCTTGAAGCCAGCCGAACTGCGACTTTGAACATAAACAGTATACGAAGTTAACTTAAGTTGAATAGCCTGAAAGATTTTTTTTAATTGTCGCAGATATCGACTTTGCCTTGCTTCAAGAAGTACAAGACATTCAATCAAATGTCATAATTGGGTATAACGCTGTTTTCAACTCCGGTCATTAAGGTGAACTAGGGACAGTGAAAAAATTTTCTGGTATGAGAAACGCTTGAATTTTGTTACCAGTATCTGAGGGATCTCCATAAACCAGATTCATTGGCAATTGGGAACTATATTCAGATCAAGACAAAAATCAAAAATTTTGGCTCTGAAATGCAAACATTAGGACACAAAGTTCGGTCGAGAAGGTAGAACACGGTTTTCCACGAAGAAACATCAGTTCTTCATGTTGCATGCGAAAAGAAAAGGGGCAAATAAAAAGTTTTACAGAAGTCAAAGCGAATGATGGAACCGTTTTAACCACCTAGCAGGAAATTAAAGAAATATACAGACATTTTGCACAGCTTACGTCCCGCAGTGCTATTTATAACAACACATGCATAGAACTGTTAAGTAATCTTCAAGAGAAACTTAGTATTACAGCATCTCACGGTCTGGAGATCTATGAAGAAGATATACATGCTGCAATAGCATTTAGTCCGGAAAGCACATCGCCTAGTTCAGATTGCATACTTGCAGAGTTTTATCAAACCTTCCAGGCGCAACTGACACCTAAATTATTACAATTGTATAAAGAAATTATGATTCCTGAATTCGAAATCACGAAATATCTCTTGGAAGTAAAGGTTGTGCTCATTCCGGAAAAGCCACACAGTATGTCTCTCGGAAGCCTACAACCCATCACACTGCTTAAGTGACTACAAAATAATGACCCGGATCTTTGCACAAAGGCTCAACAGAAGAATACGTGAGGTCAACGGAGTCCATTGAGCTAGTATAAATACGTACAGATCAGACGTCCCCACCATGTGTGATTATAGAGACATTAAAGCTACAGATGTTCTTGAACTTTTTTTTTTGGTCATCAGTCTACTATTGGTTTGATGCGGCCCGCCACGAATTCCTTTCCTGTGCTAACCTCTTCATCTCAGAGTAGCACTTGCAACCTACGTCCTAAATTATTTGCTTGACGTTTTCCAATCTGTCTTCCTCTACAGTTTTTGCCCTCTACAGTTCCCTCTAGTACCATGGGAGTCATTCCCTCATGTCTTAGCAGATGTCCTATCATCCTGTCCCTTATCCTTATCAGTGTTTTCCACATATTCCTTTCCTCTCCGATTCTGCGTAGAACCTCCTCATTCCTTACCTTATCAGTCCACCTAATTTTCAACATTCGTCTATAGCACCACATCTCAAATGCTTCGATTCTCTTCTGTTCCGGTTTTCCCACAGTCCATGTTTCACTACCATACAATGCTGTACTCCAGACGTACATCCTCAGAAATTTCTTCCTTTTTAAGGCCGGTATTTGATATTAGTAGACTTCTCTTGGCCAGAAATGCCTTTTTTGCCATAGCGAGTCTGCTTTTGATGTCCTCCTTGCTCCGTCCGTCATTGGTTATTTTACTGCCTAGGTAGCAGACCTCCCCCCATGAACCATGGACCTTGCCGTTGGTGGGGAGGCTTGCGTGCCTCAGCGATACAGATGGCCGTACCGTAGGTGCAACCACAACGGAGGGGTATCTGTTGAGAGGACAGACAAACATGTGGTTCCTGAAGAGGGGCAGCAGCCTTTTCAGTAGTTGCAGGGGCAACAGTCTGGATGATTGACTGATCTGGCCTTGCAACATTAACCAAAACGGCCTTGCTGTGCTGGTACTGCGAACGGCTGAAAGCAAGGGGAAACTACAGCCGTAATTTTTCCCGAGGACATGCAGCTTTACTGTATGATTAAATGATGATGGCGTCCTCTTGGGTAAAATATTACGGAGGTAAAATAGTCCCACATTCGGATCTCCGGGCGCGGACTACTCAGGAGGACGTCGTTACCAGGAGAAAGAAAACTGGCGTTCTACGGATCGGAGCGTGGAATGTCAGATCCCTTAATCGGGCAGGTAGGTTAGAAAATTTAAAAAGGAAAATGGATAGGTTGACGTTATATATAGTGGGAATTAGTGAAGTTCGGTGGCAGGAGGAACAAGACTTTTGGTCAGGTGATTACAGGGTTATAAATACAAAATCAAATAGGGGTAATGCAGGAGTAGGTTTAATAATGAACAAAAAAATTGGAGTGCGGGTTAGCTACTACAAACAGCATAGTGAACGCATTATTGTGGCCAAGATAGACACAAAGCCCATGCCTACTACAGTAGTACAAGTTTATATGCCAACTAGCTCTGCAGATGATGAAGAAATAGATGAAATGTATGACGAGATAAAAGAAATTATTCAGGTAGTGAAGGGAGACGAAAATTTAATAGTCATGGGTGACTGGAATTCGTCAGTAGGAAAAGGGAGAGAAGGAAACATAATAGGTGAATATGGATTGGGGGGAAGAAATGAAAGAGAAAGCCGCCAGGTAGAATTTTGCACAGAGCATAACTTAATCATAGCTAACACTTGGTTCAAGAATCATAAAAGAAGGTTGTATACCTGGAAGAATCCTGGAGATACTAAAAGGTATCAGAGAGATTATATAATGGTAAGACAGAGATTTAGGAACCAGGTTTTAAATTGTAAGACATTTCCAGGGGCAGATGTGGATTCTGACCACAAGCTATTGGTTATGAACTGCAGATTGAAACTGAAGAAACTGCAAAAAGGTGGGAATTTAAGGAGATGGGACATGGATAAACTGAAAGAACCAGAGGTTGTAGAGAGTTTCAGGGAGAGCATAAGGGAACAATTGGCAGGAATGGGGGAAAGAAATAGAGTAGAAGAAGAATGGGTAGCTCTGAGGGATGAAGTAGTGAAGGCAGCAGACGATCAAGTAGGTAAAAAGACGAGGGCTAATAGAAATCCTTGGGTAACAGAAGAAATATTGAATTTAATTGATGAAAGGAGAAAATATAAAAACGCAGTAAATGAAGCAGGCAAAAAGGAATACAAACGTCTCAAAAATGTTATCGACAGGAAGTGCAAAATGGCTAAGCAGGGATGGCTAGAGGACAAATGTAGGGATGTAGAGGCTTGTCTCACTAGGGGTAAGATAGATACTGCCTACAGGAAAATTAAAGAGACCTTTGGAGAGAAGAGAACCACTTGTATGACTAACAAGAGCTCAGATGGCAACCCAGTTCTAAGCAAAGAAGGGAAGGCAGAAAGGTGGAAGGAGTATATAGAGGGTTTATACAAGGGCGATGTACTTGAGGACAATATTATGGAAATGGAAGAGGATGTAGATGAAGACGAAATGGGAGATACGATACTGCGTGAAGAGTTTGACAGAGCACTGAAAGACCTGAGTCGAAACAAGGCCCCGGGAGTAGACAACATTCCATTAGAACTACTGATGGCCTCGGGAGAGCCAGTCATGACAAAACTCTACCATCTGGTGAGCACGATGTATGAGACAGGCGAAATACTCTCAGACTTCAAGAAGAATATAATAATTCCAATCCCAAAGAAAGCAGGTGTTGACAGATGTGAACATTACCGAACTATCAGTTTAATAAGTCACAGCTGCAAAATACTAACGCGAATTCTTTACAGACGAATGGAAAAACTGGTAGAAACCGACCTCGGGGAAGATCAGTTTGGATTCCGTAGAAATGTTGGAACACGTGAGGCAATACTGACCCTACGACTTATCTTAGAAGAAAGATTAAGAAAAGGCAAACCTACGTTTCTAGCATTTGTTGACTTAGAGAAAGCTTTTGACAATGTTAACTGGAATACTCTGTGTCAAATTCTGAAGGTGGCAGGGGTAAAATACAGGGAGCGAAAGGCTATTTACAATTTGTACAGAAACCAGATGGCAGTTATAAGAGTCGAGGGGCATGAAAGGGAAGCAGTGGTTGGGAAAGGAGTGAGACAGGGTTGTAGCCTCTCCCCGATGTTATTCAGTCTGTATATTGAGCAAGCAGTAAAGGAAACAAAAGAAAAATTCGGAGTAGGTATTAAAATTCATGGAGAAGAAGTAAAAACTTTGAGGTTCGCCGATGACATTGTAATTCCGTCAGAGACAGCAAAGGACTTGGAAGAGCAGTTGAACGGAATGGACAGTGTCTTGAAAGGAGGATATAAGATGAACATCAACAAAAGCAAAACGAGGATAATGGAATGTAGTCAAATTAAGTCGGGTGATGCTGAGGGAATTAGATTAGGAAATGAGACACTTAAAGTAGCAAAGGAGTTTTGCTATTTAGGGAGTAAAATAACTGATGATGGTCGAAGTAGAGAGGATATAAAATGTAGACTGGCAATGGCAAGTAAAGCGTTTCTCAAGGAGAGAAATTTGTTAACATCGAGTATAGATTTAAGTGTCAGGAAGTCGTTTCTGAAAGTATTTGTATGGAGTGTAGCCATGTATGGAAGTGAAACATGGACGATAACTAGTCTGGACAAGAAGAGAATAGAAGCTTTCGAAATGTGGTGCTACAGAAGAATGCTGAAGATAAGGTGGGTAGATCACGTAACAGGATTGGGGAGAAGAGAAGTTTGTGGCACAACTTGACTAGAAGAAGGGATCGGCTGGTAGGACATGTTTTGAGGCATCGAGGGATCAAAAATTTAGCATTGGAGGGCACCGTGGAGGGTAAAAATCGTAGAGGGAGACCAAGAGATGAATACACTAAGCAGATTCAGAAGGATGTAGGTTGCAGTAGGTACTGGGAGATGAAGAAGCTTGCACTGGATAGAGTAGCATGGAGAGCTGCATCAAACCAGTCTCAGGACTGAAGACCACAACAACAACAACAGGGAGCAGAACTCCTTAACTTCATTGACTTCGTGACCATCAATCCTGATGTTAAGTTTCTCGCTGTTCTCATTTCTACTACTTCTCATTACCTTCGTCTTTCTTCGATTTACTCTCAAACCATACTGTGTACTCATTAGACTGTTCATTCCTTTCAGCAGATCATTTAATTCTTCTTCACTTTCACTCAGGATAGCAATGTCATCAGCGAATCGTGTCATTGATATCCTTTCACCTTGTATTATAATTCCACTGCTGAACCTTTCTTTTATTTCCATCATTGCTTCCTCGATGTACAGATTGAAGAGCAGGAGCGAAAGGCTACAGCCTTGTCTTACACCCTTCTTAATACGAGCACTTCGTTCTTGATCGTCCACTCTTATTATTCCCTCTTGGTTGTTGTACATATTGTATATGACCCGACTCTCCCTATAGCTTACCCCTACTTTTTTCAGAATCTCGAACAGCTTGCACCATTTTATATTGCCGAACGCTTTTTCCAGGTCGACAAATCCTATGAAAGTGTCTTGATTTTTCTTTAGCCTTGCTTCCATTATTAGCCGTAACGTCAGAATTGCCTCTCTCGTTCCTTTACTTTTCCTAAAGCCAAACTGATCGTCACCTAGCGCATTCTCAATTTTATTTTCCATTCTTCTGTATATTATTCTTGTGAGCAGCTTTGATGCATGAGCTGTTAAGCTGATTGTGCGATATTTCTCGCACTTGTCAGCTCTTGCCGTCTTCGGAATTGTGTGGATGATGCTTTTCCGAAAGTCAGATGGTATATCGCCAGACTCATATATTCTACAGACCAATGTGAGTAGTCGTTTTGTTGCCACTTCCCCCAATGATTTTAGAAATTCTGATGGAATGTTATCTATCCCTTCTGCCTTATTTGACCGTAAGTCCTCCAAAGCTCTTTTAAATTCCGATTCTAATACTGGATCCCTTATCTCTTCTAAATCGACTGCTGTTTCTTCTTCTATCACATCAGACAAATCTTCACCCTCACAGAGGCTTTCAATGTATTCTTTCCACCTATCTACTCTCTCCTTTGCATTTAACAGTGGAATTCCCGTTGCACTCTTAATGTTACCACCGTTGCTTTTAATGTCACCAATGGTTGTTTTGACTTTCCTGTATGCTGAGTCTGTCCTTCCGACAATCATATCTTTTTCGATGTCTTCACATTTTTCCTGCAGCCATTTCGTCTTAGCTTCCCTGCGCTTCCTGTTTATTTCATTCCTCAGCGACTTGTATTTCTGTATTCCTGATTTTCCCGGAACATGTTTGTACTTCCTCCTTTCATCAATCAACTGAAGTATTTCTTCTGTTAGCCATGGTTTCTTCGCAGCTACCTTCTTTGTACCTATGTTTTCCTTCCCAACTTCTGTGATGGCCATTTTTAGAGTTGTCCATTCCTCTTCAACTGTACTGCCTACTGCGCTATTCCTTATTGCTGTATCTATAGCGTTAGAGAACTTCAAACGTGTCTCGTCATTCCTTAGTACTTCCGTAGCCCACTTCTTTGCGTATTGATTCTTCCTGACTAATGTCTTGAACTTCAGCCTACTCTTCATCACTACTGTATTGTGATCTGAGTCTATATCTGCTCCTGGGTACGCCTTACAATCCAGTATCTGATTTCGGAATCTCTGTCTGACCATTATGTAATCTAATTGAAATCTTCCCGTATCTCCAGGCCTTTTCCAAGTATACCTCCTCCTCTTGTGATTCTTGAACAGGGTATTCGCTATTACTAGCTGAAACTTGTTACAGAACTCAATTAGTCTTTCTCCTCTTTCATTCCTTGTCCCAAGCCCATAGTCTCCTGTAACCTTTTCTTCTACTCCTTCCCCTACAACTGCATTCCAGTCACCCATGACTATTAGATTTTCGTCCCCCTTTACATACTGCATTACCCTTTGAATATCCTCATACACTTTCTCTATCTGTTCATCTTCAGCTTGCGACGTCGGCATGTATACCTGAACTATCGTTGTCGGTGTTGGTCTGCTGTCGATTCTGATTAGAACAACCCGGTCACTGAACTGTTCACAGTAACACACCCTCTGCCCTACCTTCCTATTCATAACGAATCCTACACCTGTTATACCATTTTCTGCTGCTGTTGATATTACCCGACACTCATCTGACCAAAATCCTTGTCTTCCTTCCACTTCACTTCACTGACCCCTACTATATCTAGATTGAGCCTTTGCATTTCCCTTTTCAGATTTTCTAGTTTCCCTACCACGTTCAAGCTTCTGACATTCCACGCCCCGACTCGTAGAACGTTATCCTTTCGTTGATTATTCAATTTTCTCATGGTAACCTCCCCCTTGGCAGTCCCGTCCCGGAGAACCGAATGGGGGACTATTCCGGAATCTTTTGCCAATGGAGAGATCATCAAGACACTTCTTCAAATACAGGCACATGTCCTGTGGATACACGTTACGTGTCTTTAATGCAGTGGTTTCCATTGCCTTCTGCATCCTCATGTCGTTGATCATTGCTGATTCTTCCGCCTTTAGGGGCAATTTCCCACCCCTAGGACAAGAGAGTGCCCCGAACCTCTATCCGCTCCTTCGCCCTCTTTGACAAGGCCGTTGGCAGAATGAGAATGATTTCTTATGCCGAAAGTCTTAGATGTGCAATAATGTCACTGGATTTTGGAAAGGCTTTTGACACGGCCAGCCATCAGTACCTCCTGGAGACAAGGGGTACCGTGGGCTTTCCACTACGGTTTCTCAACGTGAGGCATAGAATACTAAATACCTTCTCATGAAGAGTTATGGTCAACTGTCATTTTTCGAGGAGTATTGATTGCAGCAGTTCAGTGGGGCAGCGCTGACCAACATCTATGGGCTTTTTTTTTCATTGATATTGAACCCTTGCTCGTCACTCTGCAGCAGAAACTTCCAGGATCACACATACATGGCCAGAGCATTGTTTGCGAGGGATACACCGACGATGTAGGTCTTGTGGAGATAAGAAACGAAAACGACATACAGATCGCACTGCAAATTGTACGCTGATACGAATTGGCGTCAAGTGCAAAACTGAACAAGACAAAATCAAGCATAATGAATGCAGGACGAGGACTCCCCACGCAAAACACCGGGGAAATAAAAGTGATCTTCCACATGCATACGTTAGGCATAGAGTACATGTGTAACATAAAGTACACCATCCCTGCCCACTACAAGAAAATCTTATCGGTACAGACACACAGCATGAGGAAGCTAGACGAAGTTCAGAGAGTAGGAATTGCAAATACACACATGATATCGAAACTGAACTACGTGGATCATATGTTACCAATACCTAAGAACATAACACGAGAATGACGTCGGCGTTAGAGCACTACATAAGCCGCGGCAATGTTTTCAAAGTGAAATTTCGAAATTTGACAGCCTCTCACTTTCGACAGAAAATAGAGGACTAAACCTCACTGACGTCAGTTTCAGAGCGCGAGCTCTATACGTGTGTAACACCTTCAAGCTGTGGGCAAAGTCACCCAATAGTTTCACGTCCCATTTACTAAGTGAGATCACTCCTGTTAATCTGAACTCACCCACAGATGTACAGCACATTCCAAACAGTTTTACTATTTTAAGCAATTTTTAATAGAATTTAGTTATGTCGAACTGCAACTCTCCGCTAAAAGTATGGCAACAGTGAAAGATAAATATAAGAAACTAAGAGAAGACTAGAACAGAAATATTATAAAAATGCAATACATTACGACTGGAAGGAGATTTGGAGAAACAGACACTGGAAATTAGCTTCGGATGTGAAAGCGACATGATGCAAGGCTGTCAACAGAAAAATACCAACTCCAAACTTCACTCCATCCATCAGAGTCCGCGCTGTGTGCATCTTGTGGCCTAATGGATACTGAAGAGCCATGCGGACTGGCCGAGCGGCTAGAGGGGCCATGTCACGGATTGCGTTGCCCCTCCCGCCGGACGTTCGAATCCTCCCGCGGGCATGGGTGTGTGTGTCGTTCTTAGCATAAGTTACTTCAAGTAGTGCCTAAGTCTAGGGACAGATGACCTCAGCAGTTTGGTCCCTTAGGAATTCACACACATTTGAACATTTGATAATGCAGAGCACAGAGCGGTGTGCGTTGAAGTACAGGACATCTGGCAAACGATTAGGCTTCTATTAGCAGATAGCACCAAACAGTGTCACACCAGCGGACTTTTCCTACCCAGATGGAGTTGCATTCCCGAACACGAAAAAAAAAAAAAAAAATGCTGTCAGTGGGGTCAAGGGACATTCAATCCATTACATCCTGACAGCAGATACTGAGTGTAAGGAAGACTTCAGGCTATATCTTATTACGTACCATCATAAATTATACAAGATAAAAAAGTACAAGGAGACATTTGTAAATTTTTTGAAATATACAATTATGTAAAGCTGAATCACCACTTGTGTTGCGTTGCGGAACAGAGTGATTTTCATTTGTTACTATTTATTTTTCCTCATTGAATTCCACAGTAATAATGTTCAGGAAGAATATAGATAAGTTATTAATAAAATGGTTCAAATGGCTTTGAGCACTATGGGACTCAACTCCTGAGGTCATCAGTCCCCTAGAACTTAAAACTACTTAAACCTAACTAACTTAAGGACATCACACACATCCATGCCCGAGGCAAAATTCGAACCTGCGACCGTAGCGGTCGCGCGGTTCCAGACTGTAGCGCCTAGAACCGCTCGGCTACTGCTGTCGGCAGTTTTTAATAATGGAAAGAAAGTAAATGAGTTTAATTTTACATCATACGCAAGAAAGGAGACAGCTTAAAAAACCGTTACTCCTCATTCATTTTATAATGTGTACTTCGTTCTCAGAAATGTTTAAGTCAAGAGGTTGACATTTATTTACATTATGTGAAGAGTTTTCAGTAATAATGCATGTGTCTCTTGACTCCTTTTTAATGTGAGGCTTACAAGATAAAGAATAGGAAATACGCCGCAACGGAAAAAAGTGGTTAGGCGACCGCTCATGATAGCAGGAAATCCGGGTTCGAGTCCCGGCGTGGAACAAACTTTCATTTGCCGTGATTCGATTATACAGCTGATGGTAGTTCATTTTCGCAGTTGTGAGTACATTTCATGTCTTTCATAACGGTTGTAGTTACCGCAGTGCCTGTTGCTTCGCACATGCATGCATGTACGAAGGTACTTTTCCTTGTAATTCGGAGTAACACAGGCACTACAATATCGTATTTTTCCAGCGACACCGGACAAGCGTCTTTTAACTAAAATGTCTCCTCTGTATGGGTATATACACAATGAGTGTGCGAGTACGGGTTGTGACACATTGCTGACGACATATGGAAGTCTGGGTCTAGCGGTTAGCTGTGCTCGGACAGCCAAATAGTAAGGCGACCGTTCGCGATAAGCAGGAAATCCGGGTTCTTGCCTCCATCCACCACGAATTTTCGTTATCGTCATTCCATTACACAGCTGATGGTATTCCATATTCGCAGCTGCGAATAGATTTCATGCCTTAATA
The DNA here is from genome assembly GCF_021461385.2 of Schistocerca piceifrons. NCBI lineage: Eukaryota > Metazoa > Arthropoda > Insecta > Orthoptera > Acrididae > Schistocerca > Schistocerca piceifrons. The sequence continues at coordinate 108,269,065 of NC_060139.1, forward strand.
TTGTCTAGTTCGTTACTAATTTTCTCCTTCTACTTATGTTTTCGTCGGTGGAAGAATCACAGTCACAGTGCACGGATTAATTTGAATGCTTGTATACACAACACTGGAGACCGGTTAGCTTTATGAAATACGATAATTTCTGCTATCTGAAACAGAAATATTGCATGCTGCTAACTACAAGATACCGTGCAAGTTACGAATTACGCTTGTTATTTTTTAAGTACGTGGGATGCGTAATGTCCAGTTAATTTTACCTGTTTTTGCTGTCATTGTTTATCGGTGACCAAAGACATATATGACAAAGTCTCTTCTAGTCGTGACATATGAACACCTATAGAATTCTGTTATCGCTGCCTTTTGCTTTTGTAACATGACTTAATGCCTTTCTTCACTTTATTCGAGTACACTTTAAAATGGATATCGAAGCGCTTGGGCGACAAACTGATTTGAATCAGAGATATTTCTAGAAAGTACAAATAAATTAGGAGCAGTGTATGAAGAAGTAACCAGGTAGTAATAATATCTTCATTTTCACCCACAATCGCCATTTACAGCAATATTTTATAACTCCCTATACAGGGAGTTACAAAAAGGTACGGCCAAACTTTCAGCAAACATTCCTCACATACAAATAAAGAAAAGATGTTATGTGGACATTTGTCCGGAAACTCTTAATTTCCATGTTAGAACTCATTTTAGTTTCGTCAGTATGTACTGTACTTCCTCGATTCACCGCCAGATGGCCCAATTGAAGGAAGGTAATGTTGACTTCGGTGCTTGTGTTGACATGCGACTCATTGCTCTACAGTACTGGCACCAAGCACATCAGTACGTAGCATCAACAGGTTAGTGTTCATCACGAACGTGGTTTTGCAGTCAGTGCAATGTTTACAAATGCGGAGTTGGCAGATGCCCATTTGATGTATGGATTAGCACGGGGCAATAGCCGTGGCGCGGTACGTTTTTATCGAGACAGATTTCCAGCACTAAGGTGTCCCGACAGGAAGACGTTCGAAGCAATTGATCGGCATCTTAGGGAGCACGGAACATTCCAGCCTATGACTCGCGACTGGGGAAGACATAGAACGACGAGGACACCTGCAACGAACGAGGCAATTCTAACGTCAGCGTCAGAGAAGTTGCTGCTGTACAAGGTAACGTTGATCACGTCACTGTATGGAGAGTGCTACGGGAGAACCAGTTGTTTCCGTACCATGTACAGCGTGTGTAGGCACTATCAGCAGCTGATTGGCCTCCACGGGTACACTTCTGCGAATGGTTCATCCAACAATGTGTCAATCCTCATTTCAGTGCAAATGTTCTCTTTACGGTTGAGGCCTCATTCCAACGTGATCAAATTGTAAATTTTCACAATCAACAGGTGTGGGCCGATGAGAATCCGCACGCAATTGTGCAATCACGTCATCAACACAGATTTTCTGTGAACGTTTGGGCAGGCATTGTTGGTGATGTCTTGATTCGGCCCCATGTTCTTCCACCTACGCTCAATGGAGCACGTTATCATGATTTCATACGGGATACTCTACCTGTGCTGCTAGAACATGTGCCTTTACAGGTACGACACAACATGTGGTTCATGCACGATGGAGCTCCTGCACATTTCAGTCGAAGTGTTCGTACGCTTCACAACAACAGATTCGGTGACCGATTGATTGGTAGAGGCGGACCAGTTCCATGGGGCCGGCCGAAGTGGCCGTGCGGTTAAAGGCGCTGCAGTCTGGAACCGCAAGACCGCTACGGTCGCAGGTTCGAATCCTGCCTCGGGCATGGATGTTTGTGATGTCCTTAGGTTAGTTAGGTTTAACTAGTTCTAAGTTCTAGGGGACTAATGACCTCAGCAGTTGAGTCCCATAGTGCTCAGAGTCATTTGAACCAATTCCATGGGCTCTCCTGACCTCAACCCTCTTGACTTTCATTTATGGGGGCATTTGAAAGCTCTTGTCTACGCAACCCCGGTACCAAATGTAGAGACTCTTCGTGCTCGTATTGTGGCCGTCTGTGATACAATACGCCATTCTCCAGGGCTGTATCAGCGCATCAGGGATTCCATGCGACGGAGGGTGGATGCATGTTTCCTCGCTAACGGAGGACATTTTGAACATTTCCTGCAACAAAGTGTTTGAAGTCACGCTGGTACGTTCTGTTGCTGTGTGTTTCCATTCCATGATTAACGTGATTTGAAGAGAAGTAATAAAATGAGCTCTAACATGGATAGTAAGCGTTTCCGGACACATGTCCACATAACATATTTTCTTTCTTTGTGTGTGAGGAATGTTTCCTGAAAGTTTGGCCGTCCCTTTTTGTGTCACCCTGTACACTATACAACTGCAGGGGCCGCGATCCTTTATTAAACACAACAGACACGAAAGGCTATTTAAAATGGTATGCCTCCAAAAATGTGATTTAGTACTCAGTCATTCCTTACCGTGATTCAGTAAAGGACACATTCTTGCGTCATTCGCATCTCACATATCAGCTCCTCAATGCTCATAAATTTCTAGGCGCTTCAGCCCGGAACCGCGCTGCTGCTACAGTCGTAGATTCGAATCCTGCCTCGGGGATGGATGTGTGTAATGTCCTTAGGTTAGTTAGGTTTAAGTAGTTCGAAGTCTAGGGGACTAATGACCCATAGTGCTTAGAGCCATTTGAACCATTTTGCTCATAAATCGCTTACAAAATCTCAGGAACTTCAGTCATTTGAAATTACACGTTCTTTACTCCACGAATGTACAGTTTTTTTCACTGTTAGTTCTTGAGTCGTCCAGATCCTCGTTTTTCATACATTCAATCTCCAGAAAATCTCATGCCATTACTTTCTTTCTACTCACAGTCCTTTCGTTCCTCTGCTTTTAGCCGCGTTGCACTCATAAAACAGAAAATATAGATGTTCAACACATACGTACATACGAATTTACGTAAATAAGGCAACACAGACAATATTAGTTGAACAAAAAATAAACACTCCAGGAAAATTCCGTCGCAGTGATCCATCTCTAATAACGTCGAATTCAGTACGTTAAATTCTAACGTTCTTTCCCCCTTCATTTAATGCGTGGCAGGTGTGGACGGTAATGAGAACCAAGCGAACACAGTGTGACTTTCGGATAACCTGCCGTGCGGTTAAAGGCGCTGCAGTCTGGAACCGCAAGACTGCCACGGTCGCAGGTTCGAATCCTGCCTCGGGCATAGCTGTATGTGATGTCCTTAGGTTAGTTAGGTTTAACTAGTTCTAAGTTCTAGGGGACTAATGACCTCAGAAGTTGAGTCCTATAGTGCTCAGAGCCATTTGAACCATTCGGATAACCTGGTCGCTGCTGAGTTCTCGCCAGCAGTGCGCCTGCTGTGTGCGACGTGGTTCGCCTTACGCAAAGCGTAGCAGCAGCGTCTCATGGAGTGGTGTATTTGCCGCGCTGAACCATCATCGCTGGTGTGTTTTTTTCTTTACTAGCATTAACAAAACTGTACAATCAAGTGAAAAATTGCATTCCGTAAATTCTTTAGAGTATCGTACAGTTAGAAAGATGGAACGAAACACACTGGTGTCCAAAATTAAAGCATTAAACTGCTATTTCCCCGTCCTGTGTCTAATTCACGATATAATCGTACAAACTGTAAACAGATGTCCGTACCATCGTGTTCTCCACGACAGATAGCATTCCGGTCCACGGAAGAAAGTGCCAACGATGACGTCAGGGCACCTATCGAATGGGGTAGTGTTTGCCGGGTAGTCTCACATCCACAATTGCTGTATACACAGCCACAGACGGTGCAGTATGGCACAGAGACGACGCCTACCAGACTTTCTGCGGTGGAGGGCCATAAGAAGAATGGAAGCAGGACAGTCGCAAACTGATGTGGTTCAAAATGGTTCAAATGGCTCTGAGCACTATGGGACTTAACATCTATGGTCATCAGTCCCCTAGAACTTAGAACTACTTAAACCTAACTAACCTAAGGACATCACACAACAGATTAGATTAGATTAGATTAGATTAGATTAATACTAGTTCCATGGATCATGAATACGATATTTCGTAATGATGTGGAACGAGTCGAATTTTCCAATACATGACATAATTAGGTAAATTTAACAACATACTTAAGTTAATATAACAACTTTATTTTTTGTGTTTTTTGTTTTTCTTTATTTTTTATTTTTATTTTTTTATTTTAATATTTTTGTTTTTTTCTTAATTTATATCTAAAAATTCCTCTATGGAGTAGGAGTTGTCATTCAGAAATTCTTCTAATTTCTTCTTAAATACTTGTTGGTTATCTGTCAGACTTTTGATACTATTTGGTAAGTGACCAAAGACTTTAGTGCCCGTATAATTCACCCCTTTCTGTGCCAAAGTTAGATTTAATCTTGAATAGTGAAGATCGTCCTTTCTCCTAGTATTGTAGTTATGCACACTGCTATTACTTTTGAATTGGGTTTGGTTGTTAATAACAAATTTCATAAGAGAGTATATATACTGAGAAGCTACTGTGAATATCCCTAGATCCTTAAATAAATGTCTGCAGGATGATCTTGGGTGGACTCCAGCTATTATTCTGATTACACGCTTTTGTGCAATAAATACTTTATTCCTCAGTGATGAATTACCCCAAAATATGATGCCATATGAAAGCAATGAGTGAAAATAGGCGTAGTAAGCTAATTTACTAAGATGTTTATCACCAAAATTTGCAATGACCCTTATTGCATAAGTAGCTGAACTCAAACGTTTCAGCAGATCATCAATGTGTTTCTTCCAATTTAATCTCTCATCAATGGACATACCTAAAAATTTGGAATATTCTACCTTAGCTATATGCTTCTGATTAAGGTCTATATTTATTAATGGCGTCATACCATTCACTGTACGGAACTGTATGTACTGTGTCTTATCAAAATTCAGTGAGAGTCTGTTTACAAGGAAGCACTTAGTAATTTTCTGAAAGACAGTATTGACAATTTCATCAGTTAATTCTTGTTTCTCAGGTGTGATTACTATACTTGTATCATCAGCAAAGAGAACTAACTTTGCCTCTTCATGAATATAGAATGGCAAGTCATTAATATATAATAAGAACAACAAAGGACCCAAGACTGACCCTTGTGGAACCCCATTCTTGATAGTTCCCCAGTTTGAGGAATGTGCTGATCTTTGCATGTTACGAGAACTACTTATTTCAACTTTCTGCACTCTTCCAGTTACGTACGAATTAAACCATTTGTGCACTGTCCCACTCATGCCACAATACTTGAGCTTGTCTAGCAGAATTTCATGATTTACACAATCAAAGGCCTTTGAGAGATCACAAAAAATCCCAATGGGTGGTGTTCGGTTATTCAGATCATTCAAAATTTGACTGGTGAAAGCATATATGGCATTTTCTGTTGAAAAACCTTTGTGGAAACCAAACTGACATTTTGTTAGTACTTCATTGTTACAGATATGTGAAGCTACTCTTGAATACATTACTTTCTCAAAAATTTTGGATAAAGCTGTTAGAAGGGAGATTGGACAGTAATTGTTGACATCAGATCTATCCCCCTTTTTATGCAAAGGTATAACAATAGCATATTTCAGTCTATCAGGGAAAATGCCCTGTTCCAGAGAGCTATTACACAGGAGGCTGAGAATCTTACTTATCTGTTGAGAACAAGCTTTTAGTATTTTGCTGGAAATGCCATCAATTCCATGTGAGTTTTTGCTTTTAAGCAAGTTTATTATTTTCCTAATTTCAGAAGGAGAAGTGGGTGAGATTTCAATTGTATCAAATTGCATAGGTATGGCCTCTTCCATTAACAGCCTAGCATCTTCTAATGAACACCTGGATCCGACTATATCCACAACATTTAGAAAATGATTATTAAAAATATTTTCAACTTCTGACTTTTTGTTCATAAAGTTTTCATTCAATTTGATGGTAATACTGTCTTCCTCTGCTCTTGGTTGACCTGTTTCTCTTTTAATAATATTCCAAATTGTTTTAATTTTATTATCAGAGTTGCTGATTTCAGACATCATACACATACTCCTGGATTTTTTAATAACTTTTCTTAATATAACACAGTAGTTTTTATAATTTTTGATAGTTTCTGGGTCACTATTCTTTCTTGCTGTCAGATACATTTCCCTTTTCCGGTTACAAGATATTTTTATACCCTTAGTAAGCCATGGTTTGTTACAAGGTTTCTTAAGAGTATATTTAACTATTTTCTTGGGGAAGCAGTTTTCAAAGGCATTTACAAAAATGTCATGAAATAAATTATATTTTAAATTGGCATCAGATTCACGGTACACCTCCTCCCAGTCTAACTGCTGTAGGCTTCCCTGAAATTTGCAATTGTTAAATCGTTGACTGAACGTACTACTTTGGAGGACTGTTTAGTATTGCTGAATGGAGCTATGTCATATATTGTAACTAGCTGTGCACCATGATCAGAAAGACCATTCTCAACAGGCTGAGCATTTATCTGGTTAAACTTATCTTGGTCTATAAAGAAGTTATCTATCAGTGAGCTGCTATCCTTTACCACCCGAGTAGGAAAATCAATAACGGGTGTCAAATTGAAAGAACCGAGTAGTACTTCAAGGTCATTTTTCCTATTACCCTCTTTCAGAGAATCTACATTGAAGTCCCCACAAATAATAATTTGCTTTCCCCTGTCTGACAGATAGCACAACAAGGAGTCCAAATTTTTCAGAAATAGATGAAAATTTCCTGATGGGGACCTATATACAGTTACAATTATAAATGTGCCTTTATTTAATTTAAGCTCACAGGCACATGCTTCTATATGTTTCTCTACACAAAATTTTTTTGTTTCTAGACTTTTTGCACAATGATAACTTTTGACATATATGGCAACTCCTCCTTTCTCCATATTTTCTCTCATTACATGTGCAGAGAGCTTATAACCACTTACATTTACCTTATCCATATCAGTAACAATGTGATGCTCAGACAGGCATAGTATATCTATTTCATTCTCAGCTTCTAAATCTTCTAAACAAACCAGAAGCTCATCTACTTTATTCTTTAAACTCCCAATATTTTGATGAAATATACTTACATTATTTTTAATTATACTTTTATGAGAACCTTTCCTTATTCTAACATTTGCAGTACTCTCCTGTCTGAGTTTCTCATTGTGCTTAGGCCTAGTTCCTATACCAGTGGTCACGTGGTGTTCAGAGAGGCAGATTATGTCAATTGGGTTGGGTGACTTTAATTCATCAATGCAATTACCTAGGACTGAGATACAACTTGGTGGAGATAAAATTTCTGGTGATAGGTGAAAATTTATAATTGATAGCTGTGATTGGTGATCCAATGTGCTAGAATTGTGCAGTTTAATTTCTTTCCTAAACTGAAGATTTGTTTCAATCCTGACCTCTCGTAGAACTTGACATCTTTCTGTCTTACATATCCTAAAAAAGGTGCTGCTCCAACACCTGTAACCACTGGTATTTTACCATTCATGGCAGTGCCTCCCCCCCTTAAATTTCCTGCTATTACCCCAGCCAGTTTCCCCTTCCCTTTCCTGTTTAGATGTAGGCCATGCCTGGTATAGTCCCACCTACTGAGATAATCAACAGGAACCACACCAATATGTGCCCCCGCACCCGACCCAAGCAGCCGATCCAACTCCAAATTAACTCTCCCAACAGAAGAGTTCAAATGAGGCCGGTCATGGCGTCTCAGGACAGATACAAACTCAACATTGGTGTGTCTCGATGCCGACGCAATCTTTACCAGGTCACCAGTCATCACGAGGCAGAGTAAATCCCTGACCCCGCCGGGAATCGAATCCGGGCGTGGGAGCAAACTGATGTGCCTCGATGGCTTAATGGGGATCATTCTGTAGGTTCTCGGATGTGGCGACGGTTTATAGAGATCGAAACTGTATCCCGTAGACCACGACAAGGCCGGTTACGTGTGATATCAGAAATACATGACCGTTATTTGGCTTTAAGGGCACTACGGTACAGTGTGGCGTGCGAAGTATTGTGGTTTGATTGCGTGTTGTACAATTTCAGCAAGATTACAATAAAACTAGTTACTTATTATCAATGTAACATGAGGTTTTATTTTAACACTGCTTTTCCCGGCTAATGATCGTCATTTTGCTAAAGAAATCTCCACCAGGGAACGTGTAGCATTGTTGTCTGTCAAGCAGTGTAAATGGCACAAAGCTGCAGATCGTTTATCGAATTTAACGCTACTGTTATTCGAGGTGGTAGCACTTTTCTTTAAGCAAAATAAACATGTTTGTCACACAATACTGCACTCACACAACACTAACGTATTTTTCCTGTCAAAATATTTCATAAAAGTTGTTACGAAATAACCAGGCTTCACACATCAGCAGAGAATTTATATCACGTAAGATGGTATTTGCACTATTTTTGGAGATTATTCACAATCTAAGTCGAATTTAGTTCCTCAAAGTGGGTTCTGGGCCACCAGTACACAATTGTTATCGCAATTATGACCAACAATACTTATGTCCATACAGAAAATCAATTTAAAACTGCCGCTGCAATATTTCACTAAGATTGCGGCTAACATAACACAATTACTTATCGATTGTGCTTCAGGCCCTGTTTTACTATTAACAAATAATATATATTAAATCTTTTTCTACCTTCACTATACGCATTAATATTTAAAAATATTTCACAATGTTAATCGCTTATTAATCAGCATTTGCCAATAAACCGCGCTGTAGATCAATGGCGCTAATGGCTGCGCTTCTTTGTAGCTGAGGAGAAAAGTTAAATTTATATAGGACGAGAATTACAATGAAATAAAAGTTTAAACAAAGAAAATTCATTTCAATGACACAGAAATTCAGTTTATCAAATATTAATTAACAACATAATACAATTTTTTACAGACCTCTGTGCTACGAGACATCAATCACGTCCGATCAGTTCGAACAAGAAGAAGGATTATTCTAGAAGAATCACAGATAACAAAAGATGAAGATTTCCAATATCTTTTTCCATGAGTACTTTCTGAGATATGATTTTCACAGAAAATTAAATTATGTCACTGACAATAATTATTTACTATTATTTTAGTATCGATGAAGTCCTTTTTTATTAATAGCACGAGAATGTTCGCTCAAATTCCACACACAATGCTGTCGTGAATATTGTTCTGAATAAAATATAGTCGTGGATATTACAACAGCCTTAGTACAGCACGGCAACTGGCATCTGACCTCGCAGCATCCACTGGACGTGTTGTATCGGGGCAAACGGTATATAGAAGGCTTCGGCAGAATGGCACTTATTGTCGGAGACCTGCTGTGCGTGCACCTCTGACGCTTCTTCATAGAAGGAAACGTCTAGAGTGGAGCCGTCGACATGCCACCGGGACTGTCCAGCAGTGAGCCCATGTTCATTTCACAGATGAGTCCTGATTTGGTCTGGAGAGTGATTCTCGACGGAATCGCATCTGGGGAGATTTCTGGACCCAAATATTGTGGAAAGAGTCCGGTATCGAGGAGGATCCCTAATGGTGTCGGCAGGGTTTATGTGAACCACTCGAACACCTCTTCATGAAATTGTATGGCTGAATAGCAAGGTTTATCTGTTGTCTGGTATCGTGACGAAATCTTGGGACCTCAGGTGCGGTTGTTGTGATGTTCTGCGAGCCCGGACTTCGTACATAGACGATAATGCTCGACCTAATAGAGCAAGGGTAGTTGATGTTTTCTTGGTGCTCGCTCTCCCTTTTTCAGTCCCCTAGAGCTTGTCTGGGGTGCACTAGGGAGATGGGTTGCATCACGTCAATAGCCACCAACCGCTCTCCAAGACGTGCGAACAGATCTATAGGAAGACACTGATGTCATCATTCAGGCCTGTATGGTTGCCAGAGGTGGTCACACTCACCCCCCCCCCCCCCCCCCCTTGTATCAGCACATTAACCAGTTGTCGGAATGTCTGTCCAAATCCGTTAGGTTGAAAAACCGAACATTTTTGTCTGCCGTTATGCATGTTGCAGTTGTTTACGTTCTGCATTCTTTGCAATGTTTCTGCTTTCCTGTCACCCGTTCATATGGTTTTGTGGAAAAATGACCGCATCCTTGCAAAATTTCCGTGTGTTGCTTTAATTTTGGGCACTAGTATGTTTCCACGTCGCACTTTCTACAAGAATAAGGCGGTTTCTCAAATTGTTTTGGTTACAGCAAACGACGAACCTTCCCACAGAATGGCTTTCTTTTCGTGAAGACTCAGAATCAGTGAAAAGTGCTTTCCTCGTAGTCTGAGGAGGTTTTCCTCTTCCCGTCGACGACCTACTGATACTATTCTTTTTCGCTATGAAACTCGGACACTGACACGGTTTCTTCTCAAAGTAAATAACACGAGACCTCGTTAATCGTACATCCACTGCGAACATATTTTTATACGATGCATTGTTTCATCTACACACTCAGTTGCCCTTGGTATCATGTCGCATTTGACTACTGCTCCAATTCATTGATTGTTGCCCAAAAAGTGTTTCGGTTTCTATTTTTCCAGAGTTCTCCGCTGGTCCGCTTTTCCAGTTGATACCATTTCAGGTGTGTAGCATGTGGGAAACATACATACGTTTCTTCTGTCATCCTACTTCACTGCCATTAGTATGCTCGGTCGTGATAATTTTTAGCTCTCGTCACGGCAACCTGAATTCGAGATTACCTACTACGTTAGTTCCTCTGTCAACTAAATACAGGAACATATGATCCAGTTGTGGTAGAGAGTTCGTCCTCTTCTAAAGTAAGGTTCTAGGAGCGTTGTTACTACGAGACGCATGAGAAAAGCAATGAGACAGCATTGTCCCGTTCAAAGCAGTCCCCTTCGGCAGCTACACACCGGCAGAGTCGTTATTCCCAGTCTCTGTAACAGCGCTGAAAGGCTTCAACTGGTAACGCGTTTAAATTATGTGTCACATTCTTTTGATCAGTTCCTTGTTGATCAGTCTGGTGTGGCTGTTGAAGACAGCAAAACGAAAGCCGATGTTTCAAACTTCGCGTTGAAGAATCGTACGAACATACCGTCATTTGACCATCGGTCAGACTCCCGTATGGACGACATAGTAATAAGCATACCTGGTGTAGAGAAACGACTGAAGGATTTAAAAGCAAATAAGTCACTAGGTATGGATGGAATCCCAGTTCAGTTTTACAAAAAGTACTCTTTGGCTCTGGCCAGTTACCAAGCTTGCATTTATCGCGAAACCCTCGCCCAGCACACAGTCCCAAGCGACTGGAAAAAAAAGCGCAGGTGATTCCTGTATATCAGAACGGACCCGCAAAATTATAGACCAATATCCCTAACTTCGGTTTGATGCAGAATTCTTGAACATACTCAGTTCGAATATAATAAACTTTCTTGAGACTAAGAAGCTTATGTCCAGAGTCAGCATGATTTTAGAAAGCATCTCTCGTGCGAAGCTCAGCTTGTTCTTTTCTCACAGATACACAGCAAACTCTAAATGAAGGGCAACAGGCAGATTCCACATTTCTAAATTCCCGGAAAGCATTTGATACGGTGCCCCATTGGAGGATGTTAACGAAGATACGAGCATGCGGAATAAGTTCACAGATATGTGAGTGGCTCGAAGACTTCTTAAATGATAGAACCCAGTATGTTGTCCTCGACAGCGAGTGTTCATCAGAGACAAGGGTATCTCGAGGAGTCCCCCAGGGAAGTGTGATAGGACCGCTGTAGTTCTCTATACATATAAATGATTTGACAGACGGGGTGGGCAGCAATTTTCTGTTGTTTGTTGATGATACTGTGGTGTACGGTAAGGTGTCAAAGTTGAGTGACTGCTAGAAGATGTAAGATGACTTTAAAAAATTCCTAGTTGGTGTGATGAATGGCAGCTAGCTCTAAATGTACAAAAATGTAAGTTAATGCGAATGACTAGGAAAAACAATCCCGTAATGTTCGGATACGGCAATAGTAGTGCCCTGCTTGCCACAGTCAAGTCGTTTAAATATCTGGGCGTAACGTTGCAAGCGATATGAAATGGAACGAGCATATGAGAACTGTGGTAGAGAAGGCGACTGGTCGGCTTCAGTTTATTGGGAGAATTTTAGGAAAGTGTGGTTCATCTGCAATGGAGACAGCACATAGGACGTTGGTGCGACTTAGTTTTGCGTACTGCTCGAGTATTTGGGATCCATACCAGGTGGGATTACAGGAAGACATCGAAGCTGTTCAAAGGTAGGCTGCTAGATTTGCTACCGGTAGGTTTGAACGTCACGTAAGTGTTACGGAAATGCTTCGGGAACTTAAATGGGAATGCCTGCAAGAAGGCCACGTTCTTTTCGAGGAAGACTATTGAGAAATTCAGAGAACCGGGCATCTGAAGCTGACTGCCGAACCATTCTACTGCAGCCAACACACATTGTGCGTGAGGACCGCGAAGATAAGATACGAGAAATGAGCGCTCATATGGAGGCAGACAGACAGTCGTTTTCCCCTCGCTTTATTTGCGAATGGAACAGGTTCAAATGGCTCTGAGCACCATGGGACTTAACATCTATGGTCATCAGTCCCCTAGAACTTAAAACTACTTAAACCTAACTAACCTAAGAACATCACACAACACGCAGTCATCACGAGGCAGAGAAAATCCCTGACCCCGGAACCCGGGCATGGGAAGCGAGAACGCTACCACGCGACCACGAGCTGCGGACAGTGGAATAGGGAACCAAATGACTAGTAGCTATAACGTTTCCTGGTAAAACATGCTTTATAACTATGAAATTAAAATTTTATTTATGTATAGGCACTGATTACGTCTGTGGACTCTGAATAATAGTAGAATAGGGACAATTATTTTATATTTTGTATTTGTAAAGGATTATGTACTATTTCTGTGAAATAATATCTGTGTCGGCGAGCTCTGAAACCCCCACAGAAAAGAATTAGTAAAGAAAAACACAGAGATTTCATGACAAACAGCCTTTATATAAATAGTAGTGTAAGAATAATAATAATGTCGTTGTCTTCTTGGAGTCACGCAGAGAGGAGGAGCCTGTGACGCTATGTTTAACGCATAGGTAGCTTTCATTTGTCAAGATTGTAAGAAGGACGCCATTAGGCACTGATTATAAAGAAAGGTGTGTGAACTTGTTATTATTCGAGTTTTAAATATAGTTATTTAATGAGAACTCGCGTGGTATTATTAGAAAGCTTGCCTGGTATTTTACCCATTTATTTAAGACATTTTCAGCTTTTTAAGTAGTGTTGGTGGTGCAGAGCTGCGACACGGTGGAACGAGCCGCCGCCACGGCAGATTCAAATCTGATAATAACGGCGATCATACCGCAGTAAGCGGTCAGGTAAAAAGTGAATTTAAAATTATGTCTTACAGCAGTTCGATCGAGGTCGGAGCACAAAGCAGCAGATTTTACGTTGTTTCACAGGCGGACGCGGGCTGCTAATATTGTAAACTTTAACAGTGCCAAAAATAAAATACTTTCATGCTTCAAAAGGAAACCTTGCTGTGCTAAATTCTGGACTGGTAAGAGTCATAGAAAAATCATTTTCTGGTTAATAATGATAGTCTCATGCTCTAGCGTTAGCCGTGGCACTGATTAATAATTCATGTTGACGAAAAATCCACTGCAAGGTTTGAGGTTCTTTAAGCATTGCGTACGGTAGCTTCATTATTTTTGACAACAGAAATAAGTTCAGAAAATTTTTACGATAGTTGTAGCAGAGATGCATATGTTGTACATTCTATTGAGTTACAGTAACAAAACAGTGTTCATTTAATAAGAAGCCAGTTCCGGTATAATAATAATTAAACTCATTTGTTCGCAACAACACATTTTAGCACATACAATTAACCAAAGTAAACCAGTGTACAGAAAAAATATTGGAGCGCGAAATAGTGGGACAGGGTACCCTCCGCCACGCACCGTACAGTGAGTTGTGGAGCATCCACGTGGATGTAGAATGTTCTCCAGAGTCCCCAAATGACACTCTTTTAAGATATTTTCTACTTCAGGAAAAGAAAAAGTCACAATAACTCAGATTTGTTGAATGGGGGGGGGGGGGGGGCGGGCTGTGGAACAATTGAAATGTCTTCTGAGGTCCAAAATTCCGTTATGAAAGTGGCTGTGAGACACGGGGCGTTGTCGAGATGTAGCACAAACCTTTCGTATCTGCAAAACTTTGGTTAAAATTTGATGTGCAGTCAAGGTGTTTTAAGTTTAACAGGTCTCCCATCATCCTTATTGTTAAACATCGGTCCGATCTCATAAGATCAAGCTCACGTCCGACGTTTCCCCGGGTATTTGAAGTTGAAGGTTCATCTTCTACGTGTTCTCACTCAGCCTTCCAAAAATGATTGTGCCAGCGGATAGCTTGTGCTCTTGATAAAAAATGTTCCCCACTGACCTGTTTCAACTTTTAAAAATCACACTCGCGAATTCTCCAAGTTTAACACAAAACTTGATGGCTTAACGTTGCTCTACATTCCGCTGTTCCATTTTCGTAACACACAACAAAAACACAACGTCAGTTATGGTGCTCTCAAACATCATGTGGTGGCTGTACGGATGTGAAATTCGCAGTTAGTATCTGGAAGGGATGAACACACCGGTCTACATCAGTACAAAAACACACCGTTGCCAGTTCGCTCGCTCGCAGTGATGTCTGTCTCGTTACTATTCTCAGACACCTGGTATATTGCCCGGTTTTCCGAAATAACTTTCAAAAGCTATTGTATATAAAGTCGTTGCACCATTGTAAACTAAGAAATCCAATACAAACGCAGTTTCATACTCAGAACGATTGTTTTTGTTACGAACGACTTCTTTTCGACGGAATATACTGCTTGAAAACCACGCACTCTTTGAAAAGGCCTTTGTCAGCACTTACGTTATGAAGTGGAGCGATAGCATATCTGACGTTTCTCTTACATACCCACCAACAGACATTACTTTGAACATTTTCACTCCTGGAAGGGTAGCGCGGATACGCGAAGAACGATTTTTTACGGTCTCGAGATCAATCGCAGCCAGGATCAATCACGGCCACTGTATTCTCATCCGTGGGCGAGCGAAAATTCATTTCCTCCTCTCTACCAGTATACACAAGTAGCTTTCAGACAATCTGCACACGTACATCTTCGAACAGTTTCGTTAGACGTTCCGGCACTTTAATCACATCAAGGGTGGCGAATGGTAAATAAGAAAGCTTCTTTTACTAGCAATGAGCAATATTAATAAAGTTATTACTGTGATAAATACCCACATGAAGCCTTGTAGGTCACGTCTGTATTCATTGAAACCTGTACATCCCACAATCGAGCTCCTGGCACTTCAGACGCGTTCTACACACCCTGTCAGTCCCAAATCTGTCGAGACGAGGTTAATAAAGAATAGGGAAAAGTCAAGATGGTGGTTTTAATGCTTCAGATGTTCTACATAGTCTTCCCCCATTTGAGTACAACACACAGAACGTTCATACAACCATTTTTTAAATCAGGAAAGTTCTTCTTTCGGATCTTGTTCAACTCATGCGTCACAGTGATCTGAATGACGGTTAAGTCGTCAAAGCGTTCACCCTTCATGTGAAATTCTGCACTTCGTTGTTTTGTGGAAGGATCGTATTGACAACACCAAGTCTTGTCACCAGTGCTGACATTTTCCAGAAATGGACTGTATGCGTTTTGCATTTCAATCAAGTCGCGCCTGGTGTCCACGGTGGTTATTTTTGTTTTGGAGTCAAGGTGTGCTGGACAAACTTTGCACTTTCTTCTTCAAAACAGTCTGGAGACTTGATTTAGAGATGTTTCTCCACTGCGGTTTTGGCACTACAACGCTGAAGACTCCGGTTGCACGTCCACTAGTTAACACTGCCTGTTCACGATTGACAGGTCGAATGCTCACCTGTTGTTTACATTTGGTAGTTCAAGCTAACGTCTCTTATTCACCAGGAAAAATATCAGTCTCGGAACTTTTTGGACGAACGGTATATACACGGTGGTCCATTGATCGTGACCGGGCCAAATATCTCACGAAATAAGCGTCAAACGAAAAAACTACAAAGAACGAAACTTGTCTAGCTTGAAGGGGGAAACCAGATGGCGCTATGGCTGGCCCGCTAGATGGCACTGCCATAGGTCAAACGGATATCAACTGCGTTTTTTTAAATAGAAACCCCCATTTTTTATTACATAATCCTGTAGCACTAAAGAAATATAAATGTTTTAGTTGGACTACTTTTTTCGCTTTGTGATGGATGGCGCTGTAATAGTCACAAACATATGGCTCACAATTTTAGACGAACAGTTTGTAACAGGTAGGTTTTTTAAATTAAAATACGGAACGTAGGTACGTTTGAACATTTTATTTCGGTTGTTCCAATGTGATATATGTACCTTTGTGAACTTATCATTACTGAGAACGCATGCTGTTATAGCGTGATTACCTGTAAATACCACATTAATGCAATAAATGCTCAAAATGATGTCCGCCAATCTCAACGCATTTGGCAATACGTGTAACGACATTCCTCTCAACAGCGAGTAGTTCGCCTTCCGTGGTGTTTGCACATGCATTGACAATGCAGTAGCTCATGTTGTCAGGCGTTGTCGGTGGATCACGATAGCAAATATCCTTCAACTTTCCCCACAGAAATAAATCCGGGGACGTCAGATCCGGTGAACGTGTGGTCCATGGTATGGTGCTTCGACGACCAATCCACCTGTCATGAAATATGCTATTCAATACCGCTTCAACCGCACGCGAGCTATGTTCGGATATCCATCATGGACATCCATCATGTTGGAATTACATCGCCATTCTGTCATGCAGTGAAACATCTCGTAGTAACATCGGTAGAACATTACGTAGGGAATCACCACACATTGCACCATTTAGATTGCCATCGATAAAATCCTTCCTCCCATAATGCCGCACCATACATTAACCCGCCAAGGTCGCTGATGTTCCACTTGTCGCAGCCATCGTGGATTTTCCGTTGCCCAATAGTGCATATTATGCCGGTTTTATTTACCGCTGTTGGTGAATGACGCTTCGTCGCTAAATAGAACGCGTGCAAAAAATCTATCATCGTCCCGTAATTTCTCTTGTCCCCAGTGGCAGAACTGTACACGACCTTCAAAGTCGTCGCCATGCAATTCCTGGTGCATAGAAATATGGTACGGGTGCAATCGATGATGATGTAGCATTCTCAACACAACGTTTTTGAGAGTCCCGATTCTCGCGCAATTTGTCTGCTACTGATGCGCGGATTAGCCGCGACAGCAGTTAAAACACCTCCTTGGGCATCATGATTTGTTGCTAGTCGTGGTTGACGTTTCACATGTGGCTGGACACTTCCTGTTACCTTAAATAACGTAACTATCCGGCGAACGGTCCGGACACTTGGATGATGTCGTCCAGGATACCGAACGGCATACATAGCACACGACCGTTGGGCATTTTGATCACAATAGCCATACATCAATACGATATCGACCTTTTCCGCAATTGGTAAACGGTCCATTTTAACATGGGTAAAGCATCACGAAGCAAGTACCGTCCACACTGGCGGAATGTTACGTGATACCACGTACTTTTGATGCTTATTTCGTGAGATATTTGGCCTGGTCACTATCAATGTTCCGCCCTGCATATACATATGTCGTTACCAGAAGGTGTGCACAATTTCGCTCTGGATATATCGCACGCCGGCAAGAAAAGTAACACAGTTCGAAAATCGGCATCTCTAGTTTATGTCAGTGAAAAATATATGTGAAGTGCCCCAATGTGTACGAAGAAAAAGTGGAATTTACTGCTAACAACACTTACTAGAAATTTAAAGAAGCTTACACTATGTCAACATAGGTTCTACAGAATTAATACCTTACGTCAAGTTTTCTCAACTGTTGCATTTTTGAGTTGTGTCGCTGTTCTTAGCAGGGTGCGATATGAGTCGCTAGCAGTTCAAGGTCTCCAATGGCAAAACACGTTAACATAGCCCTGGAAGGATAGAATTATATACATGCTCGTTGTCACAGCGGCTGCTCAGTTTCCCAGTGAATCAGCTGTTCTAGGTGACATCCTGGCCTGTCAGAAATGGTTGCGTCCGTCGGTTATTTCGGGCGCCCTCAGGTTGACAGAGCCGCGCCAGCAATGTCTGCCGGAAATAACTGCCGAGCTGTAGCACGCTTGAGAGACTCTGCACTGCGAAAGTAAGGCAGACTTGGCTCTTTTAGAGGAAGTATCACTGGTTTGTCCGTGCTCAGATCGCGCTGTAGTTGCCAGCAACCTGTTTTTCCAGGTGTCACGTGTTAAATCGTGGACTCTGGTGTAACACGCTTGTCTGCCTTCCGTACTTTACTGAATGTGACACTCTGCAATTTGCCTGTATTACGCTGCCAACTTTAGATAAAGCAGAATGTCGTGTCGATTTCTCTCGCCATATATCCAAGGTCATGGACAGTTTTCCACTTGGTTTACACCTGCTGTGTCTACTACCACTGCAACCCACCTATTACAACGTGCTTCTCCTCGTCGAGGCCCTCAAGGCCCAAGTGATGTACACCGGCCGTCGTGTCATTCTTTGCCTTGCGGCTGTCACGAGGATGCCTTATGGCGCGGCAATTGGTTAGCAGACCGCTCTCCCGGCAGTTTTGCCAGTTTACCAGAACGTGAAGCCGCTATTACTCGGTCAAGTAGCTCCTCAATTGGCATCACAAAGCTGATTGCAACACTTACCAATCCTCCCACCTAGAAAAACCCTTGGCATTACCGGGAATCGAAACCAGATCCTCCGCATGGCAGCCACCTACGCTGACCGTCTTGGGTTTTCTTTTTCGGACCTTCCTGGCACGCAAAGGGACGGGTGAGGGGAAAGCGGGCACGGATCGCAACCCGAGGCATGGCCAACATGTCCCGTTCCCATCCTCCAGGAACCAAGGAAAGCTTAGGGGACGTGGAGTAGAGGTATAATGAACATCAATGGTTTATTTACTTATTTTCCCTTTTTCGTTTTTTTTTCAATTAACATTAATACCACCGAGAATAGGCAACGGCCTTGCCGCAGTGGATACACCGGTTCCCGTGAGATCACCGAAGTTCAGCGCTGTCGGGCGTGGTCGGCACTTGGATGGGTGACCGGGCCGCCGGGCCGCCATGCGCTATTGCCCTTTTTTCGGGGTGCACTCAGCCTCGTGATGCCAATTGAGGAGCTGCTCGAACGAATAGTAGCGGCTTAGATTGAGAATACCATCTTACGACCGGGAGAGCGGTGTGCTGACCCCACTCCCCTCCTATCCGCATCCTCCACTGAGGAAGACACGGCGGTCGGATGGTCTCGGTAGGCCACTTGTGGCCTTAAGACGGAGTGCTTTTTCTTTTTTTACCAGCGAGAATAGCATGTAAAGCATTCAGCTATGGAGACTGATAAGGAAGTTACAAGGTTGATGATAACAGTACCTACTGATGTCTTAAGCTCATAAACTGGACGATAGCTTTCTCACCAGGCCAGACACTGAGGAGAAAGTGTAGAATCTTCTATTTATTTGCGACTACAAATTATGCAGGATGTTCCAAAAATATTCATCCGATTTCACAAGCTTACACATTCAGCATGAATGATGTTAGGAACTTGGTGTAAGTCGTAAGATTCACATATAAACGAAAAGTTTACCTTGGCGCCAGTTGTGAGTTGGCAGTTAACGTGGTTGCCGTTAGTGGTCTTCGTGGTGCTGATAACGCATTCGGTATGCGCCTCCTACAGCTGAAAGCACTCAACAATGGCACCAGCAATAAGTCTTTTTCCTGCGATTTTAAGAACATTCAGAAAATTTCGTTTTTCAACAGGTCGGAAGACCACTGACCTACTTGCAAGAGATTTTTTTAACTACGAGAAGCCTTAACGATGAATCGGCCGCAAGACGTGTACAAATCCCGCAATTCGCCACTGGCCTCCAAGGTCGCCTGATTTCATAATATGTAATTTTTTACGGGATTTTGTGATAGACTCCGTCCACGTATCTCCCCTTCTAACAACTCTGGATGGATTACGATGTTGGATAGCAACAAAATGAATAAAGTAAGTCCAGACCAGATCGCAAAGTTTGACTACTGTCTGGATGTTTTGACTTGCGTTCGATGGAGAACACAAACGACTCGCGAAAGGTAAATGAAATATTTGATCCTAGATGCAACTACATCAATAACCTCAAGGTTGTATATGCATGCGCGTAAAATATATAAACATAGACTCTGTCCACAGGCCCTGGCGGTCCCATCGGCACCGACCGACCGCCAAGTCATCCTGCGCCAATGTCGTCACTGGCTACGTTATGTAGGGGCGCTGGGTCAGCACTCCGCTTTATCGGCCGTTGTCAGTTTTTGTGATCTGGTGTGAAAAATATATGCCCTGATAAAATTGGACAGTTCTTTTGAAAATAAAAAGTTTGTAATTATACTCATAGGTTAAAATTCACCCAGATTTTCTATCTTCACCTACGTGGAAGATGCAGTGTTGTAAAATCTGATTTGTCTTTATGAAACACTCTCATCAAGGAGGACCGACTTTTTGCGAGTGTACCTGTCCGGATATCTTTAGCACAAATACGCTGGAGGTCATGACTTAGCTCTGCACATCACCTCAACCGTTACTGTGGACGCCGGTTCTCAGACTTCCCTAGATCAGAATCCAGTCAGTAAAGCATTTCAGTGCGCACAGCAGTAACAGAGAAACAGTTTGGAATGTTTTTGTTTTGTGGATGGGCAGTACATAAGTGAGATTATCATGATGATGTTAGATACTGGGGGTACACCCTGAGGAGCCGATGCAGTAGACACGTGTGCTCAACTTGTCTGGCCGCAACACATGTAGCTGGGCGTATGAAGCACTGACGTCATCAAACAGACAGATTTTACAGATGTAAGGCGGGTTTTAACCGTCTAGTGTTGTTATTACACGTGACGTATTGGATTAGAACGCAGCAGTGGAGTTTTGACAGAAAGAATGATCGTACAAGTGTGCGTTTTAAATACTGCGGGAATATGGGGTCAATTCTAGTCTCCGATTCCATCGGTCAGCTTTGAGCAATGACGTCACACCTGACGCAAAGAAGCTACATAGAGGCAATCTTTGAAAGCAGCTGATCATATTCGTAAACAAACGAATTTAGAATACGATAAAATTACAATCACAGTTCAAGTGATTAATTGCTTAGCCACGAATTATATCACAAATAACTGACGGTAAAGAAAATAAATAAGAACAGGAAAAAGAAATATTCATGTTTGAAACAAGTTACTGTCGATGTTTATGCGACTAAAAAAAGCGCGGAAAACGTTTAAATCTATTACAATATTCTGAAATACCATTGATTTTAGATAATAATTGTTAAATCTATGGGAATACTGCGGGAAAGTGGGTATTTTCGGCGTCGTGAAACTAAAATGTAACACAACGGGCATATGAAATAAGTAACATATATGGAACATGGAAAGAACAGTAATACGAAATTTGGAGAAAGCAATACGGAAACCTTGAGACAAAATCCAGTATACAAGTAACGAAAATTAACAAAAGTAACAAATATTGGAATGGTACCTCGATTTTAAGCTACATAGATTAATTCTAGTTTCTGATTCCAGTCATTCCATGGTTCATTATTCAGCTCGTTTTTCCAGCTGGTGTGTGTACTGACATGTAATAGGATTTCAGCATTTGTAATTGCTCTCTGAACTACTGCGAAAAAAAGGATAAATATTAGAATCGGTAACTAGAAATGACCTATAAAGGTTATTTAGACCGTTTTTGCACAACTGCATGCACTACGGTGTTATAAGTTTTCTACATTTGGAATTACTCTCTTCACTACTACGAAAAGGAAGAAAACTTGGAGTCGGTACCTTCAACACTTGTTACTTCTTCCCTGTAGTTCAGAGATCAATAAGAACATAAAAACGGAGTCCACACACTTGATGCAGACATGTCCAAAATTTTGAACCATCGAACGGTTGGAATCGGTAACTAGAATTAACCTGCTATATATAGGTCAATTCCAGTTACCTATTCCTACGTTTACTTGGTTCATTATTTACATCGTTTTTCCGGCAGGTGTGTACACTGAAATGTAACAGGATTTTTTAATTTGTAATTGCTATCTAAACTACTGTGAAAAAATGACAAATATTGTAACCGGTAACTAGAATTAAGCAATATAAGAGATCAATCCAAGTTACCGATTCCAACTATTCATTGTTCATTATTTGGATCGTTTTTGCAGCAGGTATGTGCACTAAAATGTAGTAGGTTTTTTGCATTTTTAGTTGCTCTCTGAACACTATGAAAAAGTAACTAAAATTAGAATCGGTAATTAGAATCAGACGAAATACCCTCAGACTTCAAGAAGAATATAATAATTCCAATCCCAAAGAAAGCAGGTGTTGACAGATGTGAAAATTACCTAACTATCAGTTTAATAAGCCACAGCTGCAACATACTAACACGAATTCTTTACAGACGAATGGAAAAACTAGTAGAAGCCGACCTCGGCGAAGATCAGTTTGGATTCCGTAGAAACACTGGAACACGTGAGGCAATACTGACCTTACGACTTATCTTAGAAGAAAGAATAAGGAAAGGCAAACCTACGTTTCTAGCATTTGTAGACTTAGAGAAAGCTTTTGACAATGTTGACTGGAATACTCTCTTTCAAACTCTAAAGGTGGCAGGGGTAAAATACAGGGAGCGGCAGGCTATTTACAATTTGTACAGAGACCAGATGGCAGTTATAAGAGTCGAGGGACATGAAAGGGAAGCTGTGGTTGGGAAGGGAGTAAGACAGTGTTGTAGCCTCTCCCCGATGTTATTCAAACTGTATATTGAGCAAGCAGTAAAGGAAACAAAAGAAAAATTCGGAGTAGGTATTAAAATCCATGGAGAAGAAATAAAAACTTTGAGGTTCGCCGATGACATTGTGATTCTGTCAGAGACAGCAAAGGACTTGGAAGAGCAGTTGAATGGAATGGACAGTGTCTTGAAAGGAGGATATAAGATGAACATCAACAAAAGCAAAACGAGGGTAATGGAATGTAGTCGAATTAAGTCGGTTGATGCTGAAGGAATTAGATTAGGAAATGAGACACTTAAAGTAGTAAAGAAGTTTTGCTATTTGGGGAGCAAAATAACTGATGATGGTCGAAGTAGAGAAGATATAAAATGTAGACTGGCAATGGCAAGGAAAGCGTTTCTGAAGAAGAGAAATTTGTTAACATCGAGTATAGACTTAAGTATCAGGAAGTCATTTCTGAAAGTATTTGTATGGAGTGTAGCCATGTATGGAAGTGAAACATGGACGATAAATAGTTTGGACAAGAAGAGAATAGAAGCTTTCGAAATGTGGTGCTACAGAAGAATGCTGAAGATTAGATGGGTAGACCACATAACTAATGAGGAAGTATTGAATAGGATTGGGGAGAAGAGAAGTTTGTGGCACAACTTGACCAGAAGAAGGGATCGGTTGGTAGGACATGTTCTGAGGCATCAAGGGATCACCAATTTAGTATTGGAGGGCAGCGTGGAGCGTAAAAATCGTAGAGGGAGACCAAGAGATGAATACACTAAGCAGATTCAGAAGGATGTAGGTTGCAGTAGGTACTGGGAGATGAAGAGGCTTGCACAGGATAGAGTAGAATGGAGAGCTGCATCAAACCAGTCTCAGGACTGAAGACCACAACAACAACAACAACAACAACAACAATTAGAATCAGTGCATGTATTCGTTATTTTTAGTTATCGATTCCAATATTTGTTACCTTTTGTGAATTTCCGTTATTTGTGTACTGGCTTTTTGTTTTAGGGCTTCTGTGTAGGTTTTTTCTCGTTTCGCGCTACTGTTTCATATACGTTATTATTTATTTCATTTTCCTGTTGTTGTGCTATATTTTAATTTCTCCCCACCCGAAACCCCTACATTCCCACGGTAGTCCCATTGGATTCAGTAATTTTTGTTATAAATTAACGCTGTTTTATAACATTACAGCTTCACCACACGCCATACTGTAATGGAATTTAAAGATTCTCTGTGAGTTTCTTACACCCTTAAGTTACGACAGCAATGTATTTCACACGTATCTATTTCTTTCTTGTTTTGCTCTTTCTTATTTCCATTATCTTCCATTCGTTTCGATGTAATTCGTGGCTAAGTAAATAATCGAATGACTTGTGATGGTAATTTTATCATATAGTACATTCCTTTGTTTACGAATATTGTCCGCTGCATTCAAAGATTGCCTCTACGTGGCGTACTTGCCTCTGGTATGACGTCGTTGTTCAAAGCCGACGAGTGGAATCGGACTCTAGGATTTATCCGAAATATGTTCCGAGACTTCTGGTGAGCATAAAAACAAACTATATTGTGCCCAGTTGACGTGCATACGTATATACTGCCGAGGAGAACTGGAGGAGGATTTGGCGAAATTCAGTTAAATGGCCTACTAAAAGTATTTGGTACTTCTTCGCATTCGGTGTAAGTCTTACGTTTTCTGCCCATCAGACAGATGAAGAAAGATCGTCGTTCAGTATGGATATCTTCAAGTCTGGCTCTTAAGTAAACCTGGAGATTTTCCCACAGAAATGCTATTTACAGGGGGACATGATCTCCTCAGTATCATTAGCAGACAGTGATAACAGTAGTGGGCCAAGAACTGAGCCCTATGGGACACCTTGAACGCAGGCGCTCCGCGGAAGAAGTTTCATTCCCACGAAGGTGCTTCCAGGAAGACGTTTTATGCCCATACACGTACTTGCGAGAAGACGTTTCATTTTCACAATCAACACGCTGCTTTCTGTTCCTCAAGGTGCTTTCAAACCACTTCAGCACACTAAATGATGCGTAAGGGCTTCTGAGCGAAACTTCTGCAGTGTACTTGCAAAAATACTGGCAACTGTGTGCTGCCCCACATGTTGCCAGAGTTGCTTTGAGTAGTCTGCAGAAGTCGCAGGGAAGGCCTTGCACATCCTCCACACAGTCTCGATTTCTTATCATAATTTTGGTGTCCTACAGAAAGACATTCGCGGCCGTTACTTTGCTTCGGACGAAGAGGAGCGAGCCTGGGTACGTTCGTGGTTTCGTAGGCAGCCCTAAATATTTTACATGTATTAATAGATACGATGATTACTTTTCGAATAATAAACAGTTTACTTACTTTCTTCCACCAGTCTCGTTTTCATTTGAGTAGTCTTTAATTTTTTAATGACCGAACATTACGTCTTTTCAATCTGTTCCTAGTAGTTCCGATTTCTTTCAAATAAGAAAGCTCCTTGGCTGTCTATTTCAGTGCTGTTTCTACGCGTTTCCATTGTTGTTAGCTAAATCCTGACTTTATGAAGTGCTTACTTTCTGTTAACATCACCACGCGAATGGCAATTTGCAACTGCAATCTGCTGATCTCCAACTATACACTGTTTCCCCATAAACTCAAACATTCCTCAAAGCAGTACATTATTTGAAAGATTTAGTTGTGACTTCGACGCGTTTCGATCGTTTTTGTCACTTGGGGCGGATTTGTCAGTGCGACTGCTGTCAGAGGTTTATTCTGCGATCCGTCAAAATTGTTAACATTATACGATAAAGTTTATATCTTCCACTCTCACCGTTGTATCACAGACGAACAATAAGAACATCAGTTTTCAATGATGTTAACATCATCATTATCATCATCATCATCGACAAGCTGCAGATTTGAAACCATTTGATGACACTAAACTGTGAGAAAGTATTACTCTAAGGGTTATGCAAAAATAGTATAAATTTACTAGGGTTGCCTAAACGGAAATGACCATATACTGATCGTAAAAATCGTGGTGTTTCATTGCTAAGTAAAATATAAAAACACGGGGAAACATAAGCAAAGATGCCACTACGACTGAGGATTAATGTTTTACAGCCTCGGATATTTAACTTTCACTAAGTGGATAATCAGAGAGAGGAAAATTTCGCTTTTTTTTTTTTAATTGGTGGTCCATGTTTTTCATTAAAAGGCTTGTATAACTTCTTGCGCCTAAGTGGCTGAGCTTTAACTGAACTCTAGTAGCTCTTTCCTAAAACGTGGAAGAGGAATCCTGGTAACGAGATACTGCGGAATCGCTCGTACGTCATGCGCTGTAGGTCCTTCCGGTAATAATACATAAAAGAGTGAGGAAATTGCTTGAGAACCTGAATTTACACACGAAACGTAGAAACAATTTGTTTCGGTTGCGTGGCCAACCGCAGGAAAGAGCTGCTTCTTTCCGGACTATGGAACGCCATCTCATAGGGCAAGGCACGAACATACACAGTACAGACTGTAAAAATTGTTAAAAACGGTTGAGTATACAATACTTCAGACATGGTCAAATGTCTTCCCATATGTTAGGATTTGCGGGAACGTATAATACTGTGGTAACATTTTCCTCTCAAGGTGTCTCACGGGGAGCTCAACCTATCAACATGGAAGCAGGCAGGTACATAACAGTTTGTGACATTACTTTCGTTGGCATGAACTTGTCAAAGTTTCGTTAACTACATCGGTGATCTTCGAAAACATAGTTTCAGAATAGTTACGATAGCTGAATCGGCTCTTGCTTTACTGACATTTTAGTCGAAATCTCATACTTTTTCTATTGAGATCGCTCATCCTCTGCTGAAATTATGATGTGGAAACAAGCAGAATAATATCATCCTTAATTTGCAAGTGGTTCATATTGAGTATAATGATAGGGGCTACTGCATTTCAGTTAAGTGGTTTAGAATACGTTAAAAGTGGCATATAAATATCTAAGTGTAATGCGTGTACCTTGCCTAGTTATTCTGTCAGTTTCAGATTTTACAGTTTATTAATGTACTGTAACTAGTGCTGCACCCAATCTTGAGATCTTTCGTGATAAAATGCTACTTCCTTTACATTACTTGTTCATCATCTTCTTCTTCTTTCTTGGCTCTACACCTCATGATGAGCCTTGGCCTCTTCTACAATTTCCTTCCATTTCTCCCGATCCTTTGTCAATACTCTCCAGTTTCTATAGGCCATCTTCCTAAGATCTTCGATTACTTCATCTTCCCATCTGGCTCTTGATCAACCACGTCCTCTCTGCCCTCCTGGCTTTCCTTGTAATATTCTTTTTGGTACTTCTGTATTATTCATGCGAGCCACATGTCCCGCACATCTCAGTCTGGATGATTTCACTATCCTTCTGATGGGATGGTCTTTGTGTATGATACACAACTCATGGTTGTATCCCCTCCTCCATCTTCCTCTTTCACAGATTGGGCCGATAATTCATCTAAGTACCTTTCTTTCAAATGTATCTAATATTTCAATGTCTTTAGTTGATCATGTCCAGGTTTCAGCGGTATATGTAAGCACTGGTCGTATAAGTGATTTGTTGTTGTTGTTGTGGTCTTCAGTCCTGAGACTGGTTTGATGCAGCTCTGCATGCTACTCTATCCTGTGCAAGCTACTTCATCTCCCAGTACCTAGTGCAACCTACATCCTTCTGAATCTGCTTGGTGTATTCATCTCTTGGTCTCCCTCTACGATTTTTACCCTCCACGGTGCCCTCCAATACTAAATTTGTGATCCCTTGATGCCTCAGACATGTCCTACCAACCGATCCGTTCTTCTAGTCAAGTTGTGCCACAAAATTCTCTTCTCCCCAATCCTCTTCAACACCTCCTCATTAGTTATGTGATCTACCCATCTAATCTTCAGCATTCTTCTGTAGCACCACATTTCGAAAGCTTCTATTCTCTTCTTGTCTAAACTATTTATCGTCCATGTTTCACTTCCATACATGGCTACACTCCATACAAATACTTTCAGAAACGACTTCCTGACACTTAAATCTATACTCGATGTTAACAAATTTCTGTTCTTCAGAATTTAATTCGACTACATTCCATTATCCTCGTTTTGCTTTGGTTGATGTTCATCTTATATTCTCCTTTCAAGACACTGTCCATTCCGTTCAAATGCTCTTCCAAGTCCTTTGCTGTCTCTGACAGAATTACAATGTCATCGGCGAACCTCAAAGTTTTTATTTCTTCTCCATGGATTTTAATACCTTCTCCGAATTTTTTTTGTTTCCTTCACTGCTTGCTCAATATACAGATTGAATAACATC
The DNA here is from genome assembly GCF_021461385.2 of Schistocerca piceifrons. Classification (NCBI taxonomy): domain Eukaryota; kingdom Metazoa; phylum Arthropoda; class Insecta; order Orthoptera; family Acrididae; genus Schistocerca; species Schistocerca piceifrons. The sequence continues at coordinate 108,297,237 of NC_060139.1, forward strand.
GGGGAGAGGCTACAACCCTGTCTCACTCCCTTCCCAACCACTGCTTCCCTTTCATGCCCCTCAACTCTTATAACTGCCATTTGGTTTCTATAAGTGATTTATAGATAGTTAATTTAGTGGTATGAGTCAGAAGCCTTGAAGATAGAAGTCTTGTTAGGGCAAAATAGGCTCTATTGGCTTGTATTAATCTCTGCTCCATTTCATTGGAGGTATCATGTAGATGGGTAACTGTCGAACCCAGATTCTTGAAATGTTCAACTCTCTCAAACGTATAATTGCCCATTGTTATAGCATTTGACATATTTTCTCTATGTGCTTTTCCAACTGCCATATACTTTGTTTTTTGTCCATTAATAATTAAGCCCATATTCCTACTAGCCTGTTCGAGAGCTGTAAATGTCTCTTCCATTGCCTTTTGGGTTCTTGCTGCTATGTCTATGTCATCCGCATGGGATAGTATCTGCACTGATTTATAGAAGGTCGTTCCCCTATTGAGAAGGTTTTCGTTTCTTATCACCCTCTCCAGGGCGGCATTAAAGAGAAGACATGCCAGTGCATCCCCTTGTCGCACTCCGTTTTTAATACTAACTGTATTGGACATCATTCCTCCCATTCTTATACTACCTTGTGTTTCAATCATTGTCATTGTCACCAGCCTTACCAACTTCCTCGAGATTCCCAGTTCATCTAGAACTTGATATAACTGCTCTCTATTTATGCTATCATAAGCTGCTTTGAAATCTATAAAGAGGTAATGCGTGCCATTTAACTGAATTTTGCCAAATTCTCCTCCAGTTCTCCTCGGCAGTATATACGAAGACGGTGAAGAACTTTCTGAGTCACTCTGGGTATGCACGTCAATTGGGCACAATACAGTTTGTTTTTATGCTCACCAGAAGCCTCGGAACATATTTCGGATAAATCCTGGAGTCCGATTCCACTCGTTTGTTTTTTTTCCAGGATTTGTCTTAAGGTGAATATTTTATCTATAGTTGCCTTCCCAGGGAGAAATCCGCATCGATACGGTCCCGTCTCCCTCTGTATGATTGGGAGGATTCTGTCGAATAGTATATTAGAGAATATTTTATATCCCAGATTAAGTAGTGTGGTCTCTCTGTAACTGCCATACTCCATCTGATCTCCTTTCTTATATATGGGACATATGGTACCCTCTTTCCATTGTTGGGACATTTTCTCCTCTTCCCATATTCTGGTGACCATTTTCAGAAGACTTCGTTCCAGCTCTCTGCCTCCTTTTTTAAACAGTTCTGCTGGAATACCATCTGTCCCTGCCACCTTGTTGTTTTTCAATTTCTTCATGGTAGTTTTCACTTCTTCTATGTTTGGTGGATCAGTTTTGCTGTCTGGGTCCTCTTCCACATTTCTATTGGATTCCCTGGTATAGTTATTCTAGGGTTGAGGAGACAATCTGCGCCATCTTTCGCATATTCCCTACTCTTCACTTATTATATACCCTGTCTCATCTTTTATTAAGACAGTTTTAATACCAAAAGGCTTCCGTGCCGCATTCATCTCTCCATAGAATTTTCTTAGTTCATATTTGCTTCTCATGAGCTCCATTTCTTTGACACTTGCTTTCATCCATTCGTTTCATTCCATTTTCCTTTGGTAAGTCCTCTTTTCAATCCTCCATTATTCTTTGTATTCTTCTACTATCCTCCTCGTACAGTGTGATTGCAGTGTCCTTCTATATGCTTCGTTCTATTCTATTCTTCAGTCGTTATTTCTCTTTTAGTGTCAAACCATGATGGTCTTACTTATTTTGTCCCAATTCCAAGTATCTCTCTTGCCAATGTCTCCACCATCTTTTTTATCACTTCCCACTGATCTGCGATGCTGTTATATTCTCCAATGTCTTCCAGGATCTGTGTTATCTTCTCCTGATACTGTTCTCAAACTTCCACTGATTCTAAAGTTGTCTGCCCTGGGTTGGACTCCTTTCACTGCGTTAGATATCCTTGCTCTCACCCGTGCCCATACCAGAAAATGATCTGTATCTATGTTTGGGCCTTTGAGACTCCTCACGTCCAATAGGTCAATATCAACATACGGCAGATCTGATTTACTGTGTTTCCATCCGGTGAGGAGCGGTGAGGACCGTGTTCACTTATGTATTTCTTTATGCGGGAACAGTGTTGTTCCTACTACTATATTTCTAGATGCTGCGAACAGTATAAGCCTTGCTCCGTTCTCATTGTTTGTTGCGTGTTTGCTATGGGATCCAATTATCGGTCTATAAATCTGTTCTTTACCCACCTGAGCGTTTAGGTCTCCAGATATTATTTTAATATCATGCCCTGGGCACTCATCATATGCTCTCTCCAGAGATTCATAGAATGCTTCCTTCTCTTCTTCTTCGGATTCTTCTGTCGGTGCTTGGGCATTAATTATGCAATAGTTAAGGAATTTGCCCTTTATCCTGAGTGTGGATGATCTTGGACTAATGGGTGTAAACCCTATTACCAAATGCTTTAACTGATGATGTATGACAAATCCTGTTCCCAGCTCATGATTTCTTTCGCTGCAGCTATAGAATATATTCGCTTCATTCTTTTCTAAAACTCCACTCCCCATCCATCTAATTTCTTGTAGTGCTATTATACTTTGCTTTAGATTCATTATTTGATCCAGCATTACTTTCAGTGCTCCTGGGCGATACAGGGATCTCACATTCCAAGTACCAATATATAGATCTGATCTACGCCTTATATTTCTTTTCTTCCTTGTTTTCTCACCTTCATTTACTTGTATTCCATACTCATTGTCCTTTTTTATGCCAGGTCCGTCTTCCTTCATCCGTCCGGCTTTACTTTGTAGAAGTTTCGCAACAATTATTTTTTACAGAGTGGGCTGTCAACCCTGCGTGCAACCCCTATTGGGGGATGGGGGATTTATCATCAGGATTTTCTTCCCTTAGCCTTTAGAGACCCAACTACCAGCTGCAAGGCAGCAGTTGTTGTTTTGCTAGTTTTGGTCTGCCCCGGGTATTTTATTTCCCCGGTGTCCACCATATCTGGTGAACGTTCCCCAATCCGCTACCTGGGGCTGCGGCCGATGGGAGACTGGCAACTCCACACGGGCATTTACCTGTTCATGAGGTGTTTTATCGGAATCTTTTCTAAGTGTAGTCAAACGTTTTGCCGAAGTTAACAAATTCCAGAGAACGTGGTACTTCACTATCACAACCTCTTCCTCCACTCTCACTGAAAATATTTAGGGCCTGAACCCTGTTTGCGCCATATGTGCTTTAAAATCCAGCATGTTCCCTGCCATGGTCAAATACTAATTCCCCGCTCCCTTTCCTCCCGTAAAGAAGCTGTTGAGGATTATGGTAGAATTCTTCATACTGCGACTGTACATGTATAAAAACAAAAATTTTCTGAGAAAACAATTTTTGGCTGCTTGGAATTCAACACGAAACTAATTTATTTTCCTGAGAATATAGTGTGTGTACATTTGTGTAACTTTCCTGTCCTTAACAATCGACTGCAACAAGTCGAATTCCACGAAAATCTTCTAGAATAAAATATTTCTGCAACCTTAATTTACAGTAGAGTAAGGGTGCGGTTGCAATTTTTTGTTTCAACATTGCGGTGAACTGTAGAAGATTTATGGTATTATCAAGAGACATAAATGGATTCCGTGTGGACTATAAAATTGTTAAACTGTATAGCTTGGGAATTCCCCAAAGTAGAATAGTATCAAGTGTGTTAATAGTGGTGATGTAAGAACTATAAACCCTGTACACATACAACGTGTTTCTTGATCATGTAAGTAAAAGTGATCACATTGCAGAAGGATACAGATCTACGTGCGCCGTGCGCCAGTTATATCGATGTCTTTGGAGGCTAGTATCGATATGGCAGTAGGCTGGAATATCTGTGGTGGATGGCCGGCTGCGAGATGTCTGGACAGTTGGCAAAGAAGGAGAGTTTAAGTTCGGCTGCACGGGTAGGTGGAGTTAGGTGGGAGGTACGCTGTGAGTATAAACAGCTGAGGCGGATCGTGACCGCAGGTGCAGGACCGCGGTAGTGGGTGCTCACTGAGCACTGCCGATGGCGGCAGCCGAGATTGGGGAACTGCGCGGTCTGTTGTGGCCCTCAAGTCTGGATTAAGGTCTGCTGAGCGGACGTACTGTGGATTTGGCGACAACTGCACTTCCTGGTGAATGTCAGGCCCGTGGATTTAGTCGGTTTGTAATGACTCAGCATTCTGTTCATCAAATATCATTATTGTGTACATTGAATACAGGAGGTGCGTAGCCCTTAGTGGCGTTTTAAGATGATTTAAATTGTTTTTCTGTTATTTGGTGAAGGCTGTCGGTCTTGCTTACGAGATGAAGGCAGAGAGCTCACCATCTGCAGCATCGTTGACAGAACCGACTGCGGACCTTTGGTGCAGAGCCGGGTGGAGGGTCTGGCTCAGAGGCTCAGACGGTTTTGCGACCGTGTTGGCTGCAGATTCCTTGACTTGCGCCATAGGGTGGTGGGGTTTCGTCTTCCACTGAATAGGTCAAGAGTTCACTACACTCAGCTGGCGGCTACACGGGTAGCGGAGGCTGTGTGGCGTGGACTGGGCGGTTTTTTAGGTTAGAAGGCCTCGGGAAAGTACGGGATGGGCTGCAATCTCAAAGGGGGCACGGCAAATACAGGACGTGCTTGGATCAAGGAACAGTCGGAATTGTAGTTGGAAAGTGTTATAGCTGTGCTGGGAAAGTCCCTGAGCTTCCAGCGCTAATAGAAAGCACAGAAGCTGAAATCGTTATAGGTACAGAAAGCTGGCTAAAGCCTGAAATAAGTTCTGCAGAAATTTTTACGAAGTCTCAGACGGTGTTCAGGAGGTGGTGGTGGTGGTGGTTAGTGTTTAACGTCCCGTCGACAACGAGGTCATTAGAGACGGAGCGCAAGCTCGGGTTAGGGAAGGACTGGGAAGGAAATCGGCCGTGCCCTTTCAAAGGAACCATCTCGGCATTCGCCTGAAACGATTTAGGGAAATCACGGAAAACCTAAATCAGGATGGCCGGAGACGGGATTGAACCGTCGTCCTCCCGAATGCGAGTCCAGGATGTTCAGGAAAGATAGATTAGGCAGAATTGGTGGTGGAGTGTTTGTGTCTGTCAGTAGTGGTTTATCTTGTAGTGAAGTCGAAGTAGATACTCTGTGCGAATTGGTATGGGTGGAGGTTATACTTCACAGCCGAACTAAGTTTATAATTGGCTCCTTCTACAGACCCCCAGACTCCGATGACATAGTTGCTGAACAGTTCAGAGAAAATTTGAGTCTCGTAACAAATAAATACCCCACTCATACGGTTATAGTTGGTGGGGACTTCAACCTTCCCTCGATATGTTGGCAAAATACTTGTTCAAAACCGGTGGTAGGCAGAAAACATCTTCCGAGATTGTCCTAAATGCTTTCTCCGAAAATTATTTCGAGCAGTTAGTCCACGAACCCACGCGAATTGTAAATGGTTGCGAAAACACACTTGACCTCTTAGCCACAAACAATCCAGAGCTAATAGAGAGCATCATGACTGATACAGGGATTAGTGATCACAAGGTCGTTGTAGCTAGGCTCAATACCGTTTCTTCCAAATCCACCAGAAATAAACGCAAAATAATTTTATTTAAAAAATCCGGATAAAGTGTCACTAGAAGCTCTCCATTCCTTCCGAACTGACTACGCAAATGTAGACGAGATGTGGCTCAAATTCAAAGACATAGTAGCACCAGCAATTGAGAGATTCATACCTCATAAACTGGTAAGAGATGGAACTGATCCCCCATGGTACACAAAACAGGTCCGAACGCTGTTGCAGAGGCAACGGAAAAAGCATACAAAGTTCCGAAGAACGTGAAATCCCGAAGATTGGCTAAAATTTACAGACGCACGAAATTTGGCACGGACTACAATGCGAGATGCCTTTAATAGGTTCCACAACGAAACATTGTCTCGAAATTTGGTAGAAAATCCGAAGAAATTCTGGTCGTATGTAAAGTACACAAGCGGCAAGACGCAGTCAATACCTTCGCTGCGCAGTGCCGATGGTACTGTTACCGACCACTGTGCCGCTAAACCGGAGTTACTGAACGCAGTTTTCCGAAATTCTTTCACCAGGGAAGACGAATGGAATATTCCAGAATTGAAACACGAACCGCTGCTAGCATGAGTTTCTTAGAAGTAGATACCTTAGGGGTTGCGAAGCAACTCAAATCGCTTGATACGGGCAAGTCTTCAGGTCCATATTGTATACCGATTAGGTTCCTTTCAGATTACGCTGATACAATAGCTCCCTACTTAGCAATCATGTACAACCGCTCGCTCACCGATAGATCTGTACCTACATTGGAAAATTGCGCAGGTCGCACCAGCGTTTAAGAAGGGTAGTAGGAGTAACCCATCGAACTACAGACCTATATCATTGACGTCGGTTTGCAGTAGGGTTTTGGAGCATATACTGTATTCAAACATTATGAATCACCTCGAAGGGAACGATCTATTGATACGTAATCAGCATGGTTTCAGAAAACATCGATCTTGTGCAACGCAGCTAGCTCTTTATTCGCACGAAGTAATGGCCGCTATCGACAGGGGATCTCAAGTTGATTCCGTATTTCTAGATTTCCGGAAAGCTTTTGACACCGTTCCTTACAAGCGACTTCTAATCAAGCTGCGGGCCTATGGGGTATCGTCTCAGTTGTGCGGCTGGATTCGTGATTTCCTGTCAGGAAGGTCGCAGTTCGTAGTAATAGAGGGCAAATCATCGAGTAAAACTGAAGTGATATCAGGTGTTCCCCAGGGAAGCGTCCTGGGACCTCTGCTGTTTCTGATCTATATAAATGACCTGGGTGACAATCTGAGCAGTTCTCTTAGGTTGTTCGCAGATGATGCTGTAATTTACCGTCTAGTAAGGTCATCCGAAGACCAGTATCAGTTGCAAAGCGATTTAGAAAAGATTTCTGTATGGTGTGGCAGGTGGCAGCTGACGCTAAATAACGAAATGTGTGAGGTGATCCACATGAGTTCCAAAAGAAATCCGTTGGAATTCGATTACTCGATAAATAGTACAATTCTCAAGGCTGTCAATTCAACTAAGTACCTGGGTGTTAAAATTACGAACAACTCCAGTTGGAAAGACGACATAGACAATATTGTGGGGAAGGCGAGCCAAAGGTTGCGTTTAATTGGCAGGATACTTAGAAGATGCAACAAGTCCACTAAAGAGACAGCTTACACCACACTCGTTCGTCCTCTGTTAGAATATTGCTGCGCGGTGTGGGATCCTTACCAGGTGGGATTGACGGAGGACATCGAAAGGGTACAGAAAATGGCAGCTCGTTTTGTATTATCACGTAATAGGGGAGAGAGTGTGGCAGATATGATACGCGAGTTGGGATGGAAGTCATTAAAGCAAAGACGTTTTTCGTCGCGGCGAGATCTATTTACGAAATTTCAGTCACCAACTTTCTCTTCCGATTGCGAAAATATTTTGTTGAGCTCAACCTACATAGGTAGGAATGATCATCAAAATAAAATAAGAGAAATCAGAGCTCGAACAGAAAGGTTTCGGTGTTCGTTTTTCCCGCGCGCTGTTCGGGAGTGGAATGGTAGAGAAATAGTATGATTGTGGTTCGATGAACCCTCTGCCAAGCATTTAAATGTGAATTGCAGAGTAATCATGTAGATGTAGATATAATACGTCTGTAACTGTAGCGAGCGGTTATCCTGTGTGCATTTGTGTGTGGTGATTATACTGTTTGGGATAGTCTATTTCCAGTAGTTTTCTGTTGCTTCTTTCTTGTGTATAATTCATGTCATAAATTTCAGGCATCGATCAAAACATTTACTGGAACAGTTTGTACTTGGACCACTGACTTTAACATTTGCTGTGGACATATTAAACGAATGGTCTTGCTGATTAGGTGTTTGCGGCTGTTTACTTGTTGCTGCTAATGCTCTCTCAAGAGGTGATATTTTTACACGATTTACTATGATTAAATCTTGTTCGTTGAGTGTACTCCGTAGGTAGGTTTTAAGGTAAATTACTAGCTGATTTCCGTGACCAAATTGTGTGGTCCTCAGAGGCTGTGTTTACATATACATACTACTATTGTTATTATTGCTGTGATTATTATTATTATTGTTATTATTATAAGTGTTTGCTGTCGATTCCATTACCTCCTTGCAATGAGACATGTTTTCCTCCACCTAACTTGTTCGTCTACTACTGTGCACCTTTCATTTCAAAGGTTGTGGACTGTAAATAATGCCTCAAATTTCTTGACTGTGTTGGCGCAGTTATCTAATGAAATCTTACTGACTGCATCATTAACAATAATCTGTTACTTTATGGCTGTAATAGATTCTGTTATTACTTATGATAATAGGTCACTTACTTTTCTCAAACATAAAACTGGCAAGTACCACCTTATATAAAGAGCAGTAAGGCCGTTATTGTGACTGTTTCGTACTGCTACCCGTCTATTGCTTTGTTTACTTGAAGTGACTTCCATCACATTAAAGCTGTTTAGTTTTACATTATGTTTAGTTTTACATTACGAAAGCAAATGCAGGATTTGTCTTAACTATGGTTACTTATCCTGAAACTTCTTTCACCTGGTTCTGAAGTGGGCCACTGGCCGTTTTAACATTGAATCATTATTTGTGAGACTCATCTAGAACTTGATTATCTCTTAATCGAATTATTTTATTACTGTGACTCCTCTGATGCAGGCCATGAGGTCGTGACATCATTGGTGTGGCTGTGTTATGTCGACGTGTTTTTTGTACCAACTTGTCCAAATTTTTGAACACGGTACTCTCACCAGTCATTGTCAATGTGGCACTGTGTTCCTCTCCCACGTGCACCTCTTCAGAAGTGCATTCAACCCTAATTCCATTTTTATGTATGACAATGCATACCGCATCGAACAGCACAGGTAGAGGAGCTCCAGGAATGAGAGGATATTTGGCTAATGTACTGGCGTCGCAGCTACCCCGACTTAAATCCCATAGGGTGCGTGTGGGAGGCGTTGGAGAGACGTACTGCCGCACGTCCACAAGCATCAACGACCACCCAACACTTGACAAAGCGCGCTGGTGGAGGAACTGAACGCGCCACCACAAGAATGCCTTACGAACCTTGGGGGTGCTTTACAGAGCACGCACTGCCGTCCGTAGTGATCACATACCGTATTAAGAACCACATCCCGCCTTTTTTAATGCCGACGGCACCATCATGAATCGCGGTGACTCCAGTGTAATTATTGTCTTTGAAAAAAAGTGTCAGTTCTGTTTGTCTCAAGCGGGCCTAAGTGGCCGAGCGGTTCTAGGCGCTACAGTCTGGAACCGCGCGACCGCTACGGGCGCAGGTTCGAATCCTGCCTCTTGCATGGATGTGTGTGATGTCCTTAGGTTAGTTAGGTTTAAGTAGTTCTAAGTTCTAGGGGACTGATGACCTCAGATGATAAGTCCCATAGTGCTCAGAGCCATTTTTTTGTTTGTCTCATGATGTTTTTCTTTCAGTTACCTTCTGTGCTATACTGCAGCAGTTGTTTCTATGCATAGTCCAAGTTTCATCGAACTATGTTACTCGACAATGACACAATATTCGAGAGTTACTTTCGTCTTTTGCACAATGCTATATTATGAAATTCCGTAAATGTTACTTCAAGACGACAATGACACTCATATGAGAGCCCGAGATAAGATAAAATATCATCGGTGGCAATCACCATGAAGGCCTGGAGTCTCATAGAAATTAGAAACTGGTATGTGATACATTTTGGTCATCCTTTGGTCACCTCGGGCAGTGCGGTAGGTTGGCGCAATATATAACAGTGATTTCATTATACCTTGCAGCAAATGCAAGTTTATAAGTTATACCGTATACAAGAGGTATGAGGTCTCGAATGACATATCACTTTGTAATGTATGCTGCGCTTAATTTTTCAGAACGTTCATTTGCAACACAGTCGTCATACATGAGTGATTTCCATTTGGGAGCGTGGCGAAAATCAAATAACTTATAAATAATTGTTGAGAATGTGGAAACAGCAATGGAGAAGAGGATGGAAACTGGGCGAATGAATTACTGCCTCTGAGGTCAAGAGACAACGAACGCAGCTTGCAAGACGCTGCAGTTATTTCCATATAGGGAAGCAGGAAAATCGGTATCGGAAGCTTTGCACTGTGGCGAAGTGATTTTCTGCTCCATTCAGGTTAGAGACTGACCAGCACCCGAAGGTCACCGAGAAAACTGCACAGCAGGAAGCGAAACTTCTTTCATCGCATTTCCTTTTGGGCAATGCAACACGTTACTTAAATAAAGAAAAGGCGAGAAACTAACGGTCATCAAAACAGTTGTTTTGGTGTCAAAAAAATTCAACAGAAAGAAACAGTACATGGATTCGCAACCCAGCTACAACTTCCAAACTGCCGCATATAATAAACGACGTAACAGTTTCTCCTAAGACTGTGCAACAAAACATGGCAGGGAGCGTTCTAGAGGAACAGCGAAGCCAACTTCCCTAGGGGCGACAACCCCGACACAAAAAAGATCCAAATGGAAGTAGACCTCCTAAAACCGGTCGAGGATCTACCTAGGAGAAGATAGTTGAAACCCTGTCCCCTAGTGTGGGAGAGTGTTAACCTCCATAAAAAACTACAACTCATAAGTCTAGAAGAACGAAGTGCTGATATTGAAAAGGGCGGAATTGCAATTGTGAATAACTTAAATAGGAAGGATTACATAGATAATGTTGTATGGAAAGCAAATCAAAGACAGCGATTTACTGGCAGAACACTGAGAATATGCAATAGGGCTACTAAAGAGACTATTTACACTACGCTTGTCCGCCGTCTTCTGGATTATTGATGTGCGGTGTGGGATCCACATCAGTTAGGATTAACGGTGCACTGCGAAAATCTGCAAAAAAAGAGCAACTCTTTTTGTACCGTCGCGAAATAGGGTAGAGATTGCCACAGATGTGATATGCCAATTGGTGAGCCAATCATTAAAACAAAGGCATTTCTCTTTGCATCAGGATCTTCTCACGAAATCTCAATCATCGACGTTGTCCTTACATTGTGAAAATATTTTGTTTACGCCCACCCACGTAAGGAGAAAAGATCATCATAGCAAAATAATATAAAGATATTAGTGTCCGCTTTTCCCGCGTGCTGTTCGAGATTGGAGAGGCAGAGAAATAATTTGAAGGTTGTTCAATGAACCCTCTACCAGGCACTTAACTGTGCATTGGAGAGTAACCATTTAGATGTAGATAAATAAAGACGCAGACACTAACTTCAAATGGTCAAATGAAGGCAGTAGTGAGGAAGAAACGATGAAAATAGCTAGTGAGATACGCGGTAAAAGTAAAGTATCAAACCAGAAAATAGACCTGAAAAAAAATTAATATGGAATATAGAACTAGCCAACAATACTGTAGAACAGCAACAGCTTTATACCACCTATTTACAAAGTCAGACAAACGAAGCCTGGGAAATATATAAACAGAAAAGAAATGAAACAAAAAAATTGCTGAAAAGATACTATATTGAATCCTGGGAAAGACTGATTGCTAATGCCGAACATAACGGGGACAAAATATAGCGTTTAAACTCGTGAAACATATGAATAAAATGGAGAAATATACTGCAAACGCTAATTCAATAACAGAAAATCAGTGAATGTTATTTTAACTATTTTCCCGATTTCTGCTACACAATGATTTTATTAGCTCACTTTGTACATAATACGGCGAGCCTCGTTTCGGCAGTTTGCCATTTTCAAGTAATCGTTCTTATTTAATTTGGAGTGTCCGTCGAGATTGTTTATTAGTTTCCGTACTGTTGAGGCTTGTCAGAACCGTACGTGTTTTGTGTACTATTTTATCTGCACTTACGTTCGTTTAACAGCACAATCCACTCCATCGTATTTATGTTATAAATGTGAAAGTTTGTTAGTGTGCGTGCATCAGTATGTTACTCCTTCATGCTGAAACGGCTGGACGGATTTGCATGAGACCTGTAATGGAGACAGCTTGTACTCTGACTTACACGCTGAATATAAACGGTTGCTTGGTATGCATTTATTCTAGTTTTTTATTACTACCTCTCGTCCTTACTCCGCCCATTCTAATTACATCCCCTTCCCCCCCTTTCAATTCTATCTCCTACTATCCCCACTCCTTGTCCATCTCCTCCTCCCCCCCTCTCTGTGACCATTTGTTTGCTCTCATCCACGTATGTCAAATATAATTCACATATATTCAACGTATTTCACACATATTTACACACATACGAGTATTTCTTCTGTATCTCAAACGAATTTCGTCTTGTAGTTTCATTTTCACGCAGCTCAATGATCATGACATTGTGTCTCCTGAACTAATGTACTATACAATCATATAATTTTGCAGGTACATCCAGTGGTATATGCGGCTACTGTATCCGATATGTGTTGTGAATATAGTTAAAAAGAAAGACGTAATAAAATGAAACAGATGATGCAGTGGTTTTTGACACATCTCAGTATATGGTATGATAGATTTTGAAATATGTGTCCCTCAAGGGTACACTTTTCTACGTACATTCTGAGCATACGTGGATACTGTTTGGGAAATGTATTTAGAATAGAGTTAGTAGTAAATAAGTAATAAATTAAAACGTCATGTTTAATGTGGCAGTCTTACTGCATGACAGCAAAAATTTAGGAAGTGATAAAACTGTTTTCCTTCCATCATTTTGTGGGGGTTGTCAGCAAAAAAGTTTCGTAAAGGTTTGAAATTATGTGCAATGTTTGTTGCAAGTCTCTAAGTGCTCTCATTCTCAAGCAATGGGTATTCGTGGGTCATGAACTTCGCTTCATTTTGTTCCCCCACACACTTGATGGACAGATTGTTCTTACCCATACGGCGATGATTTCCAGACAGCAAGTGACGTGTATACCAAGTTTGGTTGAAATTGGTTCAGTGGCTTACGAGGAAACGTGGCTCTTAGAGAAGTACATACATATATACTAATATGAGTACAACCATTTTAATGATATGGGTGGATATCTGTCAAAGCAGTGGGGGTGAAAAATAAGTATAGGCTATGATGTGCTTATACCCATACTTTATTCATTCACTTAGTCACTTGAAACAAAATTTACACGTAATATTACACCTGTATAAAACTTTTTCCCGCTGACAACTTCATAAAATGATGAAAGGAAGAAAGTTTATCATTTACTATGTTTTTGCTGTTCAGGCAGGGCAACTGCCAAATGAAGACATAACGTTTTAATTTATTATTTATTTACTACTTCCTTTAATCGTGACAATAATTTGCAGACAGTGTTCTCGTATAGTACTGAATGTACCAGCAAAATTATATCACTGTATAACACATAGCTCAGGCAATGTGACGTCTTAAACACAGAGGTGTGTGAAAAACAGCCGCATCATACATGACGTTTAAATTTATTACTTCTTTGCTACTAAATCTATTCACAAGACCTTCCAGACAGTATCTACATATGTCGCTGAATGTACCTACACAAATGTGTCATTGTACTACATATAGCTCAAGAGATAAGACATCAAATACGGATGTGTGAAAAACTGCTGTATCATGCATGACGTTTAAATTTACTACTTTTGTCTACCAACTGCATTCCCAACATATTTCGCAGACAGTATGCACATACGTCGTTGACTCTACCTAGATAAATATATCATTGTACGACACATGGTTGAAGAGATATGGCGTCGTAAACACTGAGATACGTGAAAAATTGCTGCACCGCACACGAAGTTTTAATTTAATACTTCTTTACTATTAACTTTATTCGCAACAAGTGCTGCAGACAGGAGCCACATTTACCACTGGGTGTGTCTGCAAAATTGTATTATTACACAATACATAGTTCAGGAGATACCCAGTGCAGGTTGCAGTTTTGAAATCTTCAATGGGAACACACATTATTATTGCAGATTACGATTCTATGGCCCAATCTACATGCATTTTGTATGAAGCATTTTCTTAGTTTCACCACAGATCGGGCTCCAGTAAAGGACGTTCGTTTGATGATAATGTATTTATAGTAACACGAATACTGAAAAACGCCGGGAATTTGGTTTGGAAACTCATTTACCATTTATTTCCGCTTTTGTGGAAAATATTCGATATAGAAGGCTGTCCTAAACACCTTATGAATACCATAAAGAATCGATATGTCAATACGAAAATATAAGTACATATTCGAAAATGTGGAATGAAAATTTTAATAAAACAAAGTGTTTGACAGCAGTGTCGTCTCTTTAATTTATATTTTGACGACCCTATAATGTAATGGAAATATGAAATGCAGTTAGAATTAAAATAGTATCTATCAGACCATTAAATACTCTTTTATATGCAGATAATTATACATGAAAGAAAATGAAATTTAGAAGGAGCAGTGTATACACTGAGCAAAAACACAATATGCTACAATTTAACGAGATCTGGGAATAAGACAAAGATAATGACTTTCAAAGGGAGTTCAGTAAGACCGAAAATAATAATAAATGGGAAAATATTAGAACAAGTATCCCACTTCAGTTATCTAGTATGTTATATTAGGTTTTAACTATGTCAATTCGTGGACGTTTGTGATGGATGCCGCATCGAGTGCAAAGCCTCTGCGACCACACGCAAGACGGGCTGGTGGTTGGAGTTCAAGTCGTTGATCATCTGCAACTGCAAATCCAGCCTCAGATTCTGAAGTATGGCCATGTCCAGAACATCCGGTCTATGATGGGGGTTCGACGGAAAGTGTGTTGGATCCTCAGACGCAAACGTGATAGCATCAAGTCTTTCTTCCAAAGCATAGTATCCCTCACCCTTCAGACTGTTGCGCCGAAGTGACATGCAAAGAGCTTTGTGTTGAGGTCACCACACATGAAGATTTTCTCAAGTCGGTCAAATATCTCCAGGAAATCGTCTTCACTGAATTGACTGCTAGCGCTGAGGTATACAGAGTTAAGTGTGATATTGTCATAAGCAGTAGAAGCGGTGATGGCCGTGGCTTCAAGAGTTTCCAGTGCTGGGAGAGTCTTTGGTGCATGAGGGATGGAATTCTTGATAAAAATGTCGGTACCTCCCCCACGGCCATTGGCACGGCCTGTCCTATAGCAGACCATGTTGCACAACTTAAAAGTTTCTGTGGGACGGAGGTGTGTTTCAGTAACAAATAGAATGTCCACACGATGACGAAGAATAATTTCTTCCAGTTCAATCTTCTCATTTAAATCTCCTGCGGCATTAAATATACAGAATGAGAGGTCCCTTAGTGCGGTGGGTCTATTGACCACAGCTAGGTGCAAATAATCCGATGGCACCTTCGAAGAGGGCCATCAGTTTGGAGATGATGGTTGGTGCTTTGTTAAAATTCTTCAACGTAGTCGTATTTATGGCAAAGATGTTTATCGTCGCAACTTAGAGAGGAAGTCAAAAATGCTTGAAAAGATCTTCAGAAGCTCTGTGTAGTCGAAGGAGGACCGTTCTATTGGAGCTAGTGGCGGTCGTCGTCCTTGTTGTCATGCCGACTGTTTTTCGAAAGAGTGACACAGCCAGTCGGTTCGCAAGTCGTGGGAAGCCCTGTTTAAAGTCAGTGGACGAGTTATTTCGCCTTTTGCGGTTCTCGTAAACGTGCAGCTTGGCCTTGGGCCGTGTTGGTGGGCAGAGCTTGTTGAAACGTGCTGCAACCTCTCCAAGTGGCTGGGTGTTCCTCGCCGCAATTTGCATAAGTTGGTTTTTGAGTTGGAGATTTCGTGCAGTTCTGTGCCTGATGGGGGTCTCCACATCTGGCGCACCTGGCGGGGAGTGAACAGTAATTTGCAGTATGGAAATAGCGCTGACAGCATTTAGACTGTGTAGTGCCCTCCTTAGGTTTGTAAGTGTCCTCCTTCACTTTTGTGTACATGATATGACGGATGTCGTAAATCGAGTCACTTGTTGGGCCAGCAGGGAGTGATACACAGTAGACTGGTTGGGCTACTAATGCATTCGTCTTGGTGTTCCCCGTCTTGTAATGGTGCACCACAGCTTGCGTAAAACCAGTGGCATGTAAGTCAGTCTCAACTTGCTTCTCTGTAATTTCGTCCGGGAGATATTTAATGAAGATCTTGAGCATCTTCTCACTTGGAGATTGGTGAGTATAGAACGAAACGTTTGGGTTCTGGAAGGACTGCAGTCCATTGGTGGTAATTGATAGATTTGCCTTTATAGATGGCCTTGATTGGTCCAGCCACATGTCTCCTCATTTTGGTGTTTAGGGATATTTGCACGTGCACTGTATGGTTATTGGAGGAATTTTCGTCGGTGAAAGTTTAGTGGCTATCTTGGCGGAAGTTTGTTGTGCGTCTTCCGTTTTTGCTTGAGGAGTCACTTTCATTAATTCACCCTCGACCTGCAAGCGCGAGAATTGGTTGGAGGTTGTAGTGTAATTTGGTAATAGTGATGTCTTGCGAGTTCTTCCTCTTACACCCGGTTCGTTTGTTTCGGGCACATTGAAAACCTGCGTCTTCGTCGTTGCCCGACGGTTATTAGGTGGCTGTCATCGGTGCGTGGTCAGAAACATAAGAGTCACCGTCGTGGTGCTTCGGCGTGACTTCACCGCGTCAAGCGGCCATATTACGCGCCAGTTGATCTCGCCTTCGTCGATCGTCGTCTGTTATTCGCTGTCCTCGATGGTGTTCGGTCGGTGGAATGTTGATAGGTGGTGTGGCATTGTTCCCAGTGTGACTGTTCTTCCAGTGGAACGGTGGCGGGTTCCAGACCTCGATCGTTGACGTGAAGGCCGCGGCCGGGGCTCAGGCCTTCCGTTGTTGTCCGTTCGCACCATTCCAGAAGTTGCCGTGTCCGCAGCCTTAGTTATCGTCGTCGTCGAATTTCCTTCTTGAATGGCCACGGACGTCGTGGACGGGGCCGCCGCTGGAGCCGCTGGCGGCGAAAGAACCGCCAGACGACGATCAGCCGACTCTTCCGCGGCCGAGGCAGCTGCCTCGGTCGCGCGCTCGCTCCTGTCCACTAGCTTGAGCATCGCATAGTCGATTGCATTTGTTTCTCTTATTGCGCTGAGTGATCGCGCGGTGGTGCCGAAACTTATCAGACCACTAGCAGACAATACGCGTGCGTAGGAAGACGCTGGCAGTTGGCGGAAAGCGGCGCTCATAGTGCCTCTTCCGGGAGCCGCAGAACTGCCTTCCGCGCTTGCGCTGTGGGTAGTGGCCGTGCTGCTGAATTAAATTTCAGCAACACTCTGCGTCGAATCTTGAATCGGAGGTTCTCGTTTCTCCCGTTTCAATTTAATTGCAGCCACTTATAGATTCCAGGCGGCGCATAACTGGAAAGCTTCGTACCTGTCGAGAAGATTGTCCGCCGTGCGGATGTGTATGGCCTCCTTCAGAACACTGTCCTGGAAAGATGACGTTGAGAAGAAAAGTTTAGTCTTCTTGAAAAACGTGCAATGGCCCTTATCGAGGCAATGCTCCGCTACCGCTCCTTTATCACGTTACTCCAGGCGTATATGACACATGTTCAACACAATGTTCTTGCACGGCTCAGCATGTCTGCCCAGTATAAGATTTCCCACAATGGCATGAGATCTTATATACGCCACGTTTTCTAAGGTCAAGATCATCTGTCTGTGCACTACCCTTTTATACCTTGTGTACGTAATACTACCTCCATCTGTATATGTGCGTAACGCTATACCATGACTTTTGTCACCTCGGTGGGTAAGGAGCAGTCAGCTGAAAAATTTACACATAAAAAAAGTGAGTAAATGTTTATTATTTCTAAAGAAATCGCCATAACTGATAATACATTAATTCCAGTGTGAGACAAAAATGCAAAAATATTTACGTTTGCTACGGAAACATGATTGTACACAGGCTTGTACCTCTTCGTCCGAAGCTAATTGAAAAGGTCACGAATGTTTTTCTTCGGGATTCCTAAGCTACGGAAATCGCATGGGGAGAGATCGTGACTGTATGGAGGATGCCTAAGGACTACCCAGCGAAATTTCTGCAACGTACTCGAAAAAGTCTTGGCAAAATGTGGATGGGTCCAATTCCTGCAAATGTGTGGTCACCTGTTGTGGGAAGTTCCTCTCAGACACATCCTCCCCGGTCCAGGAGGGCGTAAAGCCTTCCGGTTTGTTGCTGAAGTTTTTGCCATCCTCCAGCCATTAATATCAAGTGAATCTTGTCATACAAGTTTTTAATAGCGGGGAGATGCGGGATAGGAGCAGTTGCCACGGAGGAAAGTTTGTGCTCGCGAGCTGGAGCGGAAATGTGGATGATTCGGGAATACCGAGGAAAATGTAAAAAGGTGGCAAGATGGGCAATATAATTCTGCCTTTTCAACTGTGGAAACCCCTACTGATAGCAAGTGCCACCTCTGTGGTTTGATTATTTTTACGCGTGTAAGTCTTATGACAAAATATTTTCCAAGAACTGTTCTCCTAAAAGTAATTCGTGGGTTGGGGTTGGGTTGCTTCAGAGAGGAGACCAGACAGCGAGGTCATCGGTCTCATCGGATTAGGGAAGGACGGGGAAGGAAGTCGGCCGTGGCCTTTCAAAGGAACCATCCCGGCATTTGCCTGGAGCGATTTAGAGAAAAAACCCTAGATGAAGATGGCCGGACGCGGAATTGAACCGTTCTTCTCCCGAAAGCGAGTCCAGTGTGCTAGCCATTGCGCCACCTCGCTCTGTCTAAAGTAATTCGAATAACTAGCTATACTGTAAGCTTATGCTAGACCTAATCGATAGGGAAAGATGCATAAGAAAATATGAAGCAACAAATGATTGCTTAGAATGTTAATCCCGTTTTTGAGGTTGTCGTTGGTATATGAGGCAAAAGCTTTAGTAGAAAAATTATAACTTTATTTATTTTTACAAGTTTCATTAATTCCTTCGTCAATTTTTTGAAGCCCATTTAATATGACTTTATTATTTTGGCGACACACAATTGTGACATGCACAGAGCTGACGGCTTCATTTCATTATGCTCTGTCGATTTATAATGGTGTACTAACAATTAGCTATTTTCCAGTGGCTTTTCATTAGACCCTCACTTACTCCTTTGAGTAAATAGAACGATCCAAACCAACTTATTAGAGTTTGCGATCAAGTTTCTGAAACATTTGTTACTCGGGAAACGACAATGGAGCAATATCGCGCAAGTTAACTGATGTGAAGCTGCATATAATTCTTGCTAAGGGAAACATACATTTAGCTCTAAGAATTTTCCCATACTTTAGCAATTGATCGTACTGTAGTTTACCAATATGTGAAATTTTCGGGGTTTGCTCAGAGTGAACTAATGTTATGCTCCAAGTGAAAACGACTACATCAAACGTGATACACGAAGCGCTTTAATTAACAATACATATTCGATTAAAGTGGCCAGAGAGAAAGCTATACTCTGTCTTTCGACTGGCAAAGTTAGTGTTAAAAACCGTGGTCGAAATAACAGAACCGGCCGGAGTGGCCGAGCGGTTCTAGGCGCTACAGTGTGGAACCGCGCGACCGCTACGGTCGCAGGCTCGAATCCTGCCTTGGGCATGGATGTGTGTGATGTCCGTAGGTTAGTTAGGTTTAAGTAGTTGTAAGCTCTAGGGGACTGATGACCTCAGAAGTTAAGTACCATAGTGCTCAGATCCATTTGAACCATCGAAATAACAGACGGTAGGATAAATGCGCAACATAGCAGAATTTTGATTCAATAACATTTCTGAGGGGTGGTTAGAAATCACTGTACTTTGGCCAACTCGGCTGTAGAGTCGTTAGATTTTACTGAGTTTCCTAACAAGTGATAAGAAATGGAAAATACGCAAAATACGGCAACATATGCACGGAAAGTTATATAAAATAGCTAAGTTTGAGAAATTGAAAACGATAGGTGTATATAATTGAAATTGAATAATGTTTATTTTATTCAATAAAACTGAATTCACTAATAAATGCTGGCCTCAGAATAAAAGAGATAAATGAAAACGATTTTGACAACAGCACTTCATCACCTAGGTCCGTATATAAGTTCAGTAAAGCTACCAGTAATTCTTGTCTCAACAAAGCAAAGTCTCATACGAAACGAGCACGACACGTGGGCGCTCAATTTAGAAGCCCCGAAGCGCCTTAACTGCAGGAAAATCGGAAATTACAGATCGTTGCTCAATTCGGTAGTCATCGACAAGCGGTAAGAAAATTGCTCAGTTACATATTTAGTTTCTGTTAAGCGCGACTAGTTCGCGATAAATTAATTTAAACAGGCCTTACAGTTCACTGCAGTACGTTGCGACATACGATGCTAAACGTAACGTGTCAGCTCACTTTCTAACTCCCACAGAAAGATAAAAAGTCTCCCTGTCTGGCAATACTTATCACCCGCGAATGATGAATTAAGTTGAAACTTTAACACAAAGAGGAAAACTTGAAGTCTTTCCACATGCGGCACGACCGATACGCTCCACAAAATCTACCTCCAGCAGTGCCTGTTCCGAACTCATCACCGACAGACCACAATAACGACTGCCGTACAAAAAAGACCCCTCGCCACGGAGGTGTCTCTCTTACACAGCATGACTGACGTCACACTTCCCTGTCCGTTACAATGAAATTTACTTCTATGGCCACCATTCAACTATTGCAAATAAAACATTAACAGCCTTCTCTCCTGTGGTTGTTTCCCGCTTACAGATTGTATTATACATCTACTGGTTTTCTTGTCATTAAAAAAATATATTGAAATCCTGTTTCAATATTGGTTTGCACAGAGAAGACACGTTTATAAATTAACGCAAAAATTACGGACCGGCTGTCCTCAATCATCTTTTGACGACCTTTCATCTCGTGTCTTCAGCATTGACGACACAATCATCATACTCGTGTGATAGAAGTCTTTATTAATGGTCTATTAAATAAATTTAGTATAATTATTAAAAGTGCTGAACATAGCAAAATAAATAAGATAGGAAACAAGTAATGGATGTGCCTGCAATGTGCTGTCTTCATAATACATGATACTGTGGAGACTTGCGTATACTGGCTTAATTTGTTTAAGTGCAAAATTATTTATTGTTTGTAACGTTAAAACTATTAAGTTTATCATGTCATGGCACTCACAGATTCTAATATAAACAAGTTATTTCATTTGCCACTTCATTTTAGTTCGTAGCACCTCAGGTTCTCATATAATTAATTTTTTAAAGAATCAGTGTAAATTATTGATATTAAATAGTATTTTGGCGTATGAAAACATTCTAAGCGGCGATAGACCTGTAACATCGATACTCTCAATTTGCTAGCTTTCTAATTAAACTATATCGTGTGACACTAAATATCCAAGATTTTTTTCGTAGACATGTTTTACTTTAGTGACCCTTCCCGCCATGACACCCCTTCTGTCCCGTGCATGCGGATGTGACGTATTTTGGAGGAAAGGAGAACCAAAGCTTGTTCAGTGTCTCTCGCGCCTTCCCGTTTACGTGAAAGACGGTAACCGTGCTTAGACTCTGTCCCTTTGGCTGGACTATTGCCTCCCTTACCGCCAGGTGCACGCTTTTAAATACGAGCACTCCTGTGTACTTCCTTACTCCTAACTAATCCCATGAGCAAATCTGTACTAGACAATGAGACGTTGGCACTGTGGTGGGTACAAAATCCTGTTAGAGGTGGTGGTGAGATGAAAACAACAGTATGCTCTGTTTTGCGTACACAACTCAGCGTAAGACTAACAGCATTAGTATGAAGGACCTTTGTGAACTTATACCCACAGGTACCTTATATGCATTAGCTTTAACGCAAATATTTTTCCAGCTGGCTTTTCGCGACAGTGTTTGCGTATCTTTCATGAACGTCGTCAGGTAAAGAAGAGAGAAAGAAGACAGACACAGAGAGAGAGAGAGAGAGAGAGAGAGAGACGACCGCTTGGGACTGTTGTGCGGTCTTTCCCACAGACTTTGCTACACCTACTCGAATAAGACCTTGAAGGAGATTAAAAATGTGGTTTGCGGCTACTCAACCGAATTAAATTTCGACCAGCTGCAAGCCCGAAATTTGTTCAAAAATTCATTTCGCTGGGAAAATTTAAAATACTCACCACTGACCTTCTTCGGAATACCTTCGATGCAAAAATTGTCCATAAATTTCGACCACAAGCTGTTCTTCCAAAAGGATATGGGCTGCCAAAGGTCCAGGCCTAATTACACAACTATATGCATGTTACTACACAAGCATGGCATAACATCGCAATACAACTCAAAAGCTGACGATACCATACAACTGTTGTTGTCGAATGTAAAATGGTTGTTTTTTTCTTTTTTAATATTTGCTTTATTATGGGAGTCGAGTTAACGTTAAATAGTCCAGTGCACAATGGCGGACGAGATCCCTATGAGGCCGTGGATCTCCCTCGGTCGGGACAGCAGTCTTTTATCACGGTTCTGAGGATGCCGGCATACGGCTGAGTTCGATTTAAGCGGGAGGGGCTTCTGTTTCACCAACAGCCGACTTTCGAAATAGCCTCTGGAGCGTCCTCCGTATGGGCGGTGTTACGCTGCTTAATTTCCCCTTTGTGTTGTCTAGGACTGCCGCCTGAAGCCATGGCGCAAAGGGGGTGCGTCTACTGCGAGCGGTCGCCGAACACAGCCGCTCTCCGTCTAGGGGAGGCAGTGTGTGGGGGCTCTGTCGCTATATTTTGGACGAAAAAGTTGCACTTGAGGCGGCCATCCTTTTATCTCCTGTTGTTTAGTTGACTATACACGCTATTGCGCAGGCATAGCGCCTCAAAAAATGGCTCTGAGCACTATGCGACTTAACTTCTGAGGTCATCAGTCGCCTAGAACTTAGAACTAATTAAACCTAACTAACCTAAGGACATCACACACATCCATGCCCGAGGCAGGATTCGAACCTGCGACCGGAGCGGTCACGCGGTTCCAGACTGAAGCGCCTTTAACCGCACGGCCACACCGGCCGGCCCAGAGCGCCTTGTGTAGTGACTTCACCATTGTAGCTTCTGCGGTCTCCATCCCCCTCCCAGCAGGTAGCAGCTTGCCTACCCGACATCACTCTGGCCCAGCCCGCTGTGCGCCTTTTGACATGAAAGGCACCGCACAATGCGAGCTAACGCGACTGTGGTTAGGTGGTCTTACGATGCAATTGCAATACTTGCGCCACTCAGCCACGTGTCCGGCGGTCTACTGGTGATAACGTATCTCTCTCTGTCAGGGGGGCGGCAGACAGCAGCTGGAATCTGTATACCATTCTGCTCTCAAGGCGCGCTTTGTTGGTCATTACCGGTTTCGAAGGTTAGAGTCGTCCACCACAGCTCTGTCATAAGGAAAATATTTTACGAGGAATGCAGCTGGCACTGGGAGTGTCTGTCTCAGACTGAACAAAGAATGTTTTTCTAAAGCTAGCAGCTGCATCCAATATTCCATCCACGTGCAGGCAAACACAGGACGTTCCTCTCAGATCTTTCTTTCCTCCCCCCACAGATGTGATACTTCCCTCAAACAGCTGCACCAAACCTCCTTGAAGAAAAAGAAGAATACAAGTTATAACTTGCTGGTATGGCACTCTGGGTTCCTATTGGTCCTCTACAAACTAGAGGGTGGGATGTGAAGCTATGTAAAGCCCAACCCCCCACCACAGTCATCAGTCTTTGACAGAGCATAATGTGATTCCTACACAATGAAACGCACATTCAGCACTGATGCCAGCGGTAGTGGTGGCGGGACACAGCCAAACTTGGGTCAGTTGCTATGTAAGTGTTTATTAAAAAAAAAAAAATATTGTGACAGTTATGAAATATCGTAGCAAAGTATTCAAATTTTTTCGAGATTGTGATTTTCGTAACAAGTGTTTATAAAAGTTCTTTTTTCTTACTATTAAAGCATTCATTCCAGAAATGCAGTTGGAATTAGAACGCCAGCTGGAGGCTGAAATTCTCCAGCAAACGGAAGAGGTTGTCATCATGTAAGTACATCTCAAAATTCTGTGTAGTAGTTTAAATATTCAGAAAACAGCTCTTGATGTACTCAGATCGTAACAAGTGTCTATTAAACTTTTGATCTCGCTGTTGCAGCTTTAGAGCAGCAGGTGATGGACATTGAGCAGCTGCTGCTGGGATCTGAAATGCAGCAAGAAAGTAAGTACAGTTGTAATATATTGCCATTATATTTTTTTATCATATACAGTCATGTGAGGTATACATAAATTCATTGTTGTAGATGTTGCTACTGCTCAAGAGATTCCTGTAGGGGTATGCATCGAGAATGATGACCTGGAGCCATCACTTCCATGTGGTATGAACTTTTTACTTGTTTATTTAATTTTTTCGTAGTTATAATCAATATCTCGTTGTAGTCAAATTCAGTACAAAGTTTTTGTTGTTGTTTCTAATAATCAGTATCTTGTTGTAGGCAACTTCCGTGAGATGGATCGATGGCTACACAACAACAACAACAATAATTCCGGCGAGAGTGAGATGCTTGAGTGGGGACGTGAGATGGTGGCTGCTGAAAGTGCGATCCCTCACTTCTGGAGCAGGGGATGGAGATATTTCACTGGGTGGGAGAACTGCCAGACAGATCGACTGAACTGTTCAATCCTGGGACCCAGAACGCAAAAGGTGATTATAATGTGACCGTCATCGTTTAAGCATATAATTATTGTTCAGGAATGGTGATTTACTTAGTTGTCATTGTTTGTTTACAGCATATTTTTTAAAAAATCTTGAGCATTTTTCCCTTTATTCGCATGTTACAGAGGTTGCACCAACACTGCCACGACAGGAGATGGCTGTGGCACGTGCACCTAGAGCAGTGGTTGTGGGGGCGGGTGTCACACACACACCCGAGCGCCGTGCACCCCCGTGCATAGCTCCACTTGTTGCCGCGCATGAGGCGGCCGCGGCTGCTGCAGCGCCTGGACACGAACTACCGCATACCATCTGGAGTTCTTGGGTGGTTCAGTCAGAGCAGCGATCTCCCACCCCCACGCTGGGGATGGTAATGCTCCACTATGCAGGAGCATCAATGAGGGTGCTCGCCGCAGCTTGGATGCTCCCACAGTAGGTCGCCACAACAGACTCCTACTACTCATGCTCCGACTTCTCGCCCTCGCCAGCAGCGCGTTGTCTGGTGAACGGGTGCTTAATACCCGGGCTTATACATCATTCGTGACCGAGCGAGGTGGCGCAGTGGTTAGACACTGGACTCGCATTCGGGAGGACGACGGTTCAATCCCGCGTCCGGCCATCCTGATTTAGGTTTTCCGTGATTTCCCTAAATCACTCCAGGCAAATGCCGGGATGGTTCCTCTGAAAGGGCACGGCCGACATCCTTCCCCATCCTTCCCTAATCCGATGAGACCGATGACCACGCTGTCTGGTCTCCTTCCCCAAACAACCAACCAACCAACATCATTCGTAAAGGTCAGAAGGAACATGACACATAGATGACCACACAGGAATGTATCAAAGTCTTGGTAGTGTCGAAACTTGTAGAGCACATGTTTTCTGGAATGAGATTTTCACTCTGCAGCGGAGTGTGCGCTGATATGAAACTTCCTGGCAGATTAAAACTGTGTGCCGAACCGAGACTCGAACTCGGGGCCTTCACCTTTCGCGGGAAAGTGCTCTACCAACTGAGCTACCCACGCACGGCTCATGCCCCGTCCTCACAGCTTTACTTCTGTCAGTATCTCGTCTCCTACCTTCCAAACTTTACAGAAGCTCTGGCTAAGCCATATCTCGGCAATATCCTTTCTTTCAGGAGTGCTAGTTCTGCAGGGTTTCGCAGGAGAGCTTCTGTAAAGTTTGGAAGGTAGGAGACGAGATACTAGCAGAAGTAAAACTGTGAGGACGGGGCGTGAGTCGTGCTTGGGTAGCTCAGTTAGTAGAGCACTTGCCCACGAAAGGCGAAGGTGCCGAGTTCGAGTCACGGTCCAGTACACAGTTTTAATCTGCCAGGAAGTTTCACATGTTCTCTGCCTGTGGAGTATCGTTGTAATTCTTCTGGGGGTTGCAGGTCACCGAATGAGTCGAAATAGTAAACATTATTTGTATTTCTTTTTATAACGTATGCTATCCAGTGAGTTCCAGGTCCTCCTGCTTCATCCTGATTTACAATTCCGCATTCTCCTGATTTACACACAGTCTTCGGTAATGTATTCCGCATAAACACATCGTGGAATGTTGAATTTATTCGTAACAAACTTAAGCAGATCTGTATTTGTAAGCGCCATGTCTGGTAGAACTGCTAGGGGGCTTTCTTTCTTTTTTTTATTATGAAGAAAAAATGGTTCAAATGGCTCTGAGCACTATGGGACTGAACATCTGAGTCATCAGTCCCCTAGAACTTAGAGCTACTTAAACCTAACTAACGTAAGGACATCACACACATCCATGTCCGAGGCAGGATTCGAACCTGTGACCGTAGTGGTCGCGCGGTTTCAGACTGAAGTACCTAGAACCTCTCGGCCACACCGGCCGACTATTATGAAGAGACCTAGTCCTTTATTGTATGGTTTTAAGTACAGATATAGCACTTTTCCGATGGCTGCTGCCTCCACCACGCGGTTATGTCTTCGTGCCTCCTGCAGTTGCTCCTGAGAGCTTTGTGCAATTGCCGCAGCACCCCCAGCTAGTGAACCCACCGCCGAGAGACCGGCTAGGGCAGGAATTAGGAAGGCAATAATTCCACCCGACGTCTTGGGTATTGATAAAACCCTCGATGGTTTAATCGCTCTTTTTTTCTCACTCCTTTCTGCTTCAGGGCGCTTGTAGCTGCATATATCGCTGTCATGATACAGTTTTTCATGCACCCTTTGGTTTTCATCTTCTTCCTTAGCGCCATACGTGCAGCGCTCATAACTTGGCTGAACTCCTTCACATCCAAACCCAACTTAACTTTACCACGCATAGTTTTTTAACTGCAAATGCAGAATTGTGTTGAAGTATATATGTGGTGTTACCGCCAGACACCACACTTGCTAGGTGGTAGCCTTTAAATCGGCCGCGGTCCGTTAGTATACGTCGGACCCGCGTGTCGCCAATATCAGTGATTGCAGACCGAGCGCCGCCACACGGCAGGTCTAGTCTGGAGAGACTCCCTAGCACTCGCCCGAGTTGTACAGCCGACTTTGCTAGCGATGGTTCACTGTCTACATACGCTCTCATTTGCAGAGACGACAGTTTAGCATAGCCTTCAGCTACGTCATTTGCTACGACCTAGCAAGGAGCCATATTCTTCAAGAATGTATTCTGAACTGATAATATTGTGAATCATGTACCGTCAAGAGCGACGTTCATCATTAATGGATTAAAGTTAAGTATCAAACTAACTACGTCCGCTTACTGAATTCCAATTCCTTGTCATGTTCCAGACCTCACGTCGGTATAGTCCTTTCCTCCTTCCACGCTAAAACGCGTGCATTTCGGCATTCACTAGTAACACGGTGTTGGCTCTTCTGCCAACACAACAATATCATTATCCTTTCTCGCACGTATTGCCGTGGCTCTATCAGCTAAAATTCGATTGGCGGTGTGACGATCTTCATTTGCTGCGTATGCGATGTCGTGTTCCATACACGCTTCATCGAGTAAATTTATTCCCTTGTCATCGCGTATCAATCGATTCTCAAGTTTTGTTCCAGGATTACAGTAGTTATATTCAGGAACCTGTAATTGGACTCGTAGTTTGTCGAGAACACCGCCTCCTCCTCTAATGCGTCTTCTATCACACATGTAATGCTACTGAAGTGCTTGTGGACTGCGCTCCCTGTTACATAACAAATCGTCAGCGTCGACCCAGCTGGTTTGTGATGCTGGAAAACCAAGACGTTTAACCAACGCTCTGTTCCCTAAACACCGTATGACCCTCTCTACGGGATGCACATCTGATTCCGAGCACTTCTGTAAGTCCTGTGCGTAAAAGCATACTGCAATTTCAGTACCACTGCTGTCCTTTAAGAGGTTGGTTCTAGGATTCGTTCTCTGCACTTTGGAAACTGTTAATATCTCGGTTGACCAGTCTGGCATGTATGATTACTCAAACGTTGTCTTGTGTTTTGAAATACGTACTAAATCACCTACATTAAATTGCTGTTTGCTCGGATCTACCATTTTAATACACTTGTATACTATATCTAGATGTTTATTATCATGAACATTTATTGGTCTCATTTTTATTGTGTGATGTTTGGTTCGATTATACTGTGCAATTATTTGCGGGAGGATATCGATCCACCTGTGTCAGCCACGAAGATTGAATTTCATCCACATTTGGGTTGTCACTGTTCTGTTCAGACGTTCCACGACACTCGTCTTCAGATGGATGAATGTCGAGTAGTGGTGTATATCATACCGCTCCATCACAGCCTTGAAATATTTATTATAAAACTCACCGCCGTGATCTGTCTGAAGGTTGTCTCGGCTTCGATTCGTCCCCGTCTGCAGCAATCCATCAAACACATGTGTGACTTCCTTCCCTGTTTTCGCTTTCATAGGTAATGCCCAGGCATATTTAGAGTAAGTATCAATGACCATTAAAATATACCTGAATCCGTTATTCACACGTGAATATTCTCTCATGTTGACAAGATCCGCCTGTCACAGGTCGTCCAAACCTTTAATCATAACATATCTTAGAGAGTATGTTTTGCGTGGTGGTTTCTCGAACTATAGTCTCCATACTCATTGGATGACGCCTCTCTCTCTAAGCTCAGAAATTACTGAAACAACCTCATTAGAATGAGCTGCATTACCAGCGGCAGCTGACGCCATGAGCAGTCGTAGCCGGTCTGTTAGCTCATTGGGGTCGTCGGAATATATATAATGTGGGAGTCGATTGCTCTCTCTTTTATGCTGAATGCCAATACCATCACCACTGAAACTTCCTGGCAGATTAAAACTGTGTGCCCGACCGAGACTCGAACTCGGGACCTTTGCCTTTCGCGGGCAAGTGCTCTACCAACTGAGCTACCGAAGCACGACTCACGCCCGCTACTCACAGCTTTACTTCTTCCAAACTTTACAGAAGCTCTCCTGCGAGCTTCTGTAAAGTTTGGAAGGTAGGAGACGAGGTAATGGCAGAAGTAAAGCTGTGAGTACCGGGCGTGAGTCGTGCTTCGGTAGCTCAGTTGGTAGAGCACTTGCCCGCGAAAGGCAAAGGTCCCGAGTTCGAGTCACGGTCGGGCACACAGTTTTAATCTGCCAGGAGGTTTCATATCAGCGCACACTCCGCTGCAGAGTGAAAATCTCATTCTGGAACCATCACCACTGATTTTTTTTTCACCATACAAAATAGGTCTTACAATGGATTTGTATTTCACATTGCTACGACTTTTTGCGTTCTTATGCAGATCAGTTAAAAGAAATATTTCGCGATATATTTCCAGATCTTTAGGCGAATAATTTGCAGTTTTTGTGGGTCTTAGGAAAATAAGATTCAGTAGACCGGTGTTCTTTGAAATTGTTTATCGCCGATCTGTCTCGTTTTTTCATTTAAAGTTACAGGCTGTGTGCCCAACATGTATGGTTTCTCACCACTAACACCGAATGCAATGTCTACCCTAACGTCGCTGTGACGGTTAAAGAAATCGGCAATAGTGTCATCGTCGTCGTTGCGGAATTTCGCTGAAAGTTCATCGAGAGATTCAGTAACTGGTTTAAAGGTTTCTCGCAGTGTCTGCTCCCGCTTCAGATGCCCTCTCGCGGATGGCCTTCCGTGTCTCGATGACTTTATGTTTAGTCGACATCTCGGTGTGTACTAATCGGATTTCGGTGCAGCGTGAGGTCTTATATATTCGCTCTTCTTCTTCTTATGCTAGTCCGCCCCGACAGCTGAGTAGTCAGCGGGACGGATTGCCCTCCTACGGGCCCGGGTTCGATTCTCGGCTGGGTCGGGGATTTTCTCCGCTCAGGGACTAGGTGTTGTGCTGTCTTCATCATCATTTCTCCCCCTCTGGTATCAAACTGAGCTCCCGACATGCGTGCGAATTTATCCATGGTGATGCATATACTGATGTACCTACCTCTTTGCATGGCTATATATACTGGTACTCCTGGAAGTTCCGTCTGTACCTGCCATCATTCAGTTTTGTTGTTTTATCAATCCATACTGTACATATTTTTACAAAATCATTGAACGACATGTTGGTTCCTACATGAGCCTGGTAAATGTGTTTTAAATTCAGATTGTCCTGTTTGACTGCTATAATTAGGTTTGCATTATCCCTCACTGACTGTTTTGGGATTCTGGAAGATGTCTGACTCAGATAAAATACATCAACAGCCATATGGCGACCGAAACAGAAATATCGCCTAATTTGATCTTGGTTTCCCACAGCAACATTGTCAAATATGAATGCTGTGCTTGGCTTTACTTTTCCCGGTGGAGGGATATCGCTGCTCTCACTGAATGTCGTGTATGTCACACCATCTACACCCAGCAGAATCTCCTGTAATAGTTGGTATTTGGGCTGAAACAGTGTTTTTAAAAATACATATACATGCTCAAAGCGGACTCCAGCCGGATGTGCTAGCAGCGACATGAGAACATTTGTCTTGCCGCAGTTGGATGGACCTAAAATTATTGCACGTACGTTGTCGGGAAGGAGTGCGCCATTCTTCTTCTTCCATTCTTCTTGCGCACCATCACAGCTCCAGTCGCTTACAACAGTCTTGATGCTTCATCCACACTGTCATGATACCTACTGCGACAGGTACCGGCTTACAAAGAGTTTTTATAGAAAATAATGAACACTGTGCCCTTTCGCTGATATCGACCATTTCAGGTACTGGCGTACAATGGACTTTGACGGAGAATGTAGTTAAATGGCATAATTTTCTGCTGTTGCATGTTTCCAGTGAAAATACTGGGGCAATAGCTTTAGTACTTGTAATATAATAAGAGGAAGGGAATAAAAAACACGTACATGGTTACATACATTTTTTTAAATTCAGTGATCATACACAGGATGCACTACATCAACTGGTTCTTTCTTTATCTTAACGCCAGTACAGAACACAGAAAATATAGCCTTCTTGTAAGCACAGCATTCAGCATGTATTTCTCTCAGACTTATCGGCAGTACATTAGTTTTCGTCAGCACCATACTGACCCATTGTTCGAAGTCGTCTACATGCGCACTGCTCATACTTAGATACTCTGCAATGTCTCTATAGACAGCTTTAACACAAGGCATCCATATGTTCAGTCTTTCCATCACAATGGATAGTACCATCTGTAGATGAATAAAGTTTTGAACAGTGCTGTAGATAAATGGATGTGTTACCTGATTTCACACGGAGTGCAGAGTCATTGTACACTGTTGTAATGGATAGAGTTAGAGCAGTACAGTAAATGTCCGGAGGAGGACGGCTCGGGTGATACTCAGCGGTCAACTGCTGCATTATATACGCTTTTGCACGACAGAGTTCATCCCATTCCACCTCCGTAAGCCCCACTTCAATACTTTTAGCTGAATTCTCGATCTCTATCACAATTCGCCACTATATGTCTGTTGTTGCTTCTATACCAATCTGTAAACGTTTCGAACCACTAGCAGTTAAATTATACACTGAAGAGAAGTGTAGTGGTGAACAGGGCATAATTGGTATCTTCTCATCCACTACATCCTCACTCTGTCCATGCAGTATCACTGGAATATTCTGCGACGGTGCGTATGATGGAGGCCAGTACCGACTTGCGTCCTGCTGATTAGGATCCCCGGTGCACTTCAGCGAGTCAGGGACTGGGTAGGTGTCTTCAGCCGATACTAACAGCTGACTGTCCTGCTAAATCAAGCTGATCAGGTGCGCGACAGGATCCCAGGATGCTAGCGCTGCTGCGGGTCCCGACGGGCTGTGACATGTCGCTGTTGCAGACCTCGACAGGCTGGAGGACGTAGCATCCGCTGATCAGAAAAGAAGAAAAACCGTTACAAGCGATGATAGAAGCACAAAGACCCTCGCACGGCCGTAAATACAGACATTAAGCAGGGGTTACTTACTCTTCTGCGGCTTCTTCGTATTCCGTTGCTGCTGTGGCTGGACGGTGCTGGGTGATCTCGACTGGCACTTCATTCTGGGTGACTGACAGCAACTGAGGCTGCAGAGCTGCTGGGCCTGCCTTGTGTCCCCGTTGTGCGATCGGATGCTGCGTTCCTGCAACTGGGCATTCCGCCCAGGAGGACCAGGGTTCGAGAACCGGAAAGGATACCGCCAATTTTAATTTCCAGCAAATTCCTGGGTGGGGGGGGGGGGCAGGGGGTGTGATGTCAGCACAGCCCTGGGACAAAGAAATCCCCGCCAATAGGGTAGGTTGGAGGGAGGGGAGGAGAGGAAGAGGGGGCTGGGGCAGATGTGTAACTGAGAAAAGACGTGACGTCATCCGGGAGCGGAGGCTGGGCGTGGTCGGGGACGGGGGTGATTATTTGATCAATTTAAATAATTTGCATGTCAATTTGACATCGAAATTGCCATGTGTGGAAATGAAACGTGGACGATAAATAGTTTAGACAAAAAGAGAATAGAAGCTTTCGAAATGTGGTGCTACAGAAGAATGCTGAAGATTAGATGGATATATAACATAACTAATGAGGAGGTATTGATAGAATTGGCGAGAAGAGAAATTTGTGGCACAACGTGACTAGAAGAAGGGATCGGTTGCTAGGACATGGTCTGAGGCATCAACGGATCACGAGTTCAATATTGGAGAGCAACGTGGAGGGTAAAAATCGTAGAAGGAGACCAAGACATGACTACAGTAAACAGATTCAGAAGGATGTAGGTTGCAGTAGGTACTGGGAGATGAAGAAGCTTGCACAGGATAGAGTAGCGTGGAGAGCTCCATCAAACCAGTCTCTGGACTTTAGACCACAACAACAACAACATCGAAAATGCGCTACAAACGGCTTTATCCTTCTACTCTCGGACACCCATACGAAAACCGTGTGATTTCAACTCTGGGCGTCGCAGCTCTGATCTCCATCGCAGAGGTGTCTAAAGAAGGAGTGAAATGTGGGTAAGAAGGGATGTGACTTTACTGTCTCCGGGTGAAACGTCTACAGCTGCGTTGCGCAGAATTTTGGAGAAATCTGATGAAAACGTAACGGTCTTAACCTCCCTTACAGCTCACATGAACTTTTCAGCTGTGGCCTTTTTTGAAGCGACGCCGAACCCGAGGGTGACGTCTTTTGGACCACTGCGGACGAAGGTTGCAGGCACCTTTGACATAAATTTCAAACTTATGCCCTGTAGTGGGAGACAGTTAAGATGTTTCGAAAAAGTGATTCTTTAATTTTGCTGCACAGTATAGTTAATAAAGCGGCCTGCAATTAACTCAGGCACGGAACCCTGTACTGATTTGAGAAAAAGCGAAGCGTTCCCAAATAGTGAGTTCCGAAATGGATGACGATATCGCGGATGCTGGAGACAGTAGTTCGCACCCGGGCGCCACTATCTACACCACTACCACCAACCGCAGCGGCTTCACCGAAAGCCGCAGCAGCAGAGTGTTGGAGGGAGTAACGGCCAACGTACGCAGGGCGTCGACACGGGCAGATCAGCAGTCATCAGGAATCACCCGAAGACTGCAACGAGTCTGTTTGCCGAAATATAATGGAGAACTCATGACGTGGCCAAGGCGGACATCCGAGAATTGCACAAAGCTAAAATGTGTTGAATTGTCATTAGGAAGATTAATCTGAGATCTGGATTACGACATTATTTTGCTCAAGCCTCATATCGGATTGTTTCTTCGTTCAAGGTTGCGGCTACTTTGTGTGATTATCGCCATCCATTCTAAATCTGTGCACTGTCTCTGTCTTAGTGGTGTAGCAGAAGCGGTAGGTCTTAAGGTAGCAGCCGATCGACTAGCCACAAGTTCAGATACATCAAACAAAACTGTGGCGGATACACTGCATTTCGTTGGCGACAGGAGGCAGCTACTATAATTCCACATGCAGGTCACGTGTTTCTGTGTAAACGAGCAGGCTGTCTGACCGCAAACGCTGTAGCTCTCCCACGGGGCAGCGTGAGTCAATTAGGAGGACAAAGCCACATCCCAGCGACCTGGACACTACTTTGCATCAGAGAGCCACATCGGAGAGCTGCTGGTTCCCTCCCGCTGTCCGCTCTAACTGCCACCTGCCACGTAGCGCGAGCCGTCCAGACTTGAGATCAGATAACCGCATTTAGTACTTGATTTCAAAAGCCAGTGGCAGCGAAGATTTCTAGTAGTACAGCAAGCGCTAATTACCTTGCGGAGACCCCATTTATCTGTCTCTACCTCTCCTCAGAGTAGCTTAGTGCTGCCCTATTTCTAATAATGGCCGGCCGGTGTGGCCGAGCGGTTCTAGGCCCTTCAGTCTGGGACCGTGCGACCGCTACGGTCGCAGGTTCGAATCCTGCCTCGGGCATGCATGTGTGTGATGTCCTTAGATAAGTTAGGTTTAAGTAGCTCTAAGTTCTAGTGGACTGATGACCTCAGATGTTAAGTTCCATAGTGCTCAGAGCCATTTGAACCATTTTTCTAATAATATACAAGCTGCATCATCAAGAGTCTGCAGTAAGTATGATCGGAAAAACCTACACTTGATCTGCGTTTGCCATGATTGTGTGAATATTTATGTCCTGCGGTATATAATTAACAAGACGACAGGAAGCATCCGGCCATCCTCTACCACCAACGTTGCCAGATCTTGAAATTAACATGGTGACTCCGAGAAGATATGAAATAAAGGCCAGAATAAGAAGAAGATACACAATTAGTTACTAATGAACAAGGAAATGAGCCCCAGAAAACTATCAGATTTTAAGACCACTTACTGCTTGTACACTCTTCGATGATGGGGACAATCCTTTTTTATCGAGAGTTGCGTTTCGTTGTAAGTAGGTCAGTTAAAAGGGAGCAGTATCTCAAAGGAAAGGTCAAACATATTTTTGTTATATCCAGCAAGCTGCCTCTGGAGCATCCAAAAGAGGTGTAGAAGGGGTAATCGAACATGTTATGAAACAACCAGTAAACCGACGTTCTTCGAACTGCAGTGTTTATAACGACTTCAAACGTCTGATTATTTTACAACTGAGTACTGCATCAAACAGTTGATTCAAGTATGGAAAGGTCGGAATGTATGCTTAAAGTTTGCTACGAGTCGCTAAGTGCTCACATTCAAATACTGGATGAATTAAGTCCAGCTTTTGAGCGCTGAAAGTTACGATGCCTCAGGAAAACAGTTTATAACTGTAACACTTGCCTATTGTGTCAAACCTGTAACGTAAGATTATATCTGTTACTGAGTTGAATATGACGGCATTTCAAGTTTTTAAATGCCGTCAATAATTAAAAAAAAACGAATTTTTGTTGCCCTGGAAGTCGTGTCAGAAACAACCAGTAACTGAAAGCCGGTTCTGCGATACCGGTTTAGTAATATGGATCCGCAAAAGCTAGGCGTCACATAACAATGAATACATCTCAGCTTGATTCGATGGTGAAGCAAGCAATCACAACCGAAAAGCGACCATCGACTTAACGTTACTGACGAAACGAAATTTTGGAAATTTGTGGTAAGTTCCTACGGGACCAAACTGCTGAGGCCATCGGTCCCTTGGCTTACACACTACTTAATCTAAGTTATAACTTGAATAGAAGAAGGGATCAGTTGGTAGGACATGTTCTGAGGCATTAGGGGATCACCAATTTAGTATTGGAGGGCACCGTGGAGGGTAAAAATTGTAGAGGGAGGCCAAGAAATGAATACACTAAGCAGATTCAGAAGGATGTAGGTTGCATTAGGTACTGGGAGATGAAGAAGCTTGCACAGGATAGAGCAGCACGGAGAGCTGCATCAAACCAGTCTCAGGACTGAAGACCACAACAACAACAACAACAACAATCTAACTTAAACTAACTTACTCTAAGGACAGCACACACACATGCCCGAGGGAAGACTCGAACCTCCGATGGGGGGAGCCCCGCGATCCGTGGCAAGGCGCCCTAGACCATGCGGCTAACCCGCGCGGCTTGACGAAACGAATGGTGATTATTACAGATGTGCACATCGCCGAGAATAAAGCTTTGACTACCTATAGAGCACAGTAATTTATTTCACTAGACCAGCTTATTTCAATCATGAGCCAGTTCCTGCTGCTTACTCATATCCTCGCAATTTAACACAGCCACACTTTCTGGATGTACACAACATATATCTGACTTTTAAATTCATTACTGGTGGCGTAGTAGTACTAATTATACACTTAATTGACAGGCACACATTTCACACTCCCACACAGGGTGACTATAAAATTACGAGGATATGAGAAAGCAATTTGAAATAGCACATCGCCTAAATCAACTGATCACATGAAATAAATAACTAAGCTCAAAATACAGCGAAGGGTGAAGATGAAATTGTTGTTGTTGTTGTGGTCTTCAGTCCAGAGACTGGTTTCATGCAGCTCTCCATGCTACTCCTGTGCAACCTTCTTCATCTCCCGGTACTTACTGCAACCTACATATTTCTGAATCTGTTTAGTGTATACATCTGTTGGTCTCCCTCTACGATTTTTACCCTCCACACTGCCCTCCAATACTAAGCTGGTGATGCCTTGATGCCTCAGAACATGTCCTACCAACCGATCCCTTCTTCTAGTCAAGTTGTGCCACAAACTCCTCTTCTCCCCAATTCTATTCAATTCCTCCTCATTAGTTATGCTATCTGCCCATCTAATCTTCAGCATTCTTCTGTAGCACCACATTTCGAAAGCTTCTATTCTCGTCTGGTCCAAACTATTTATCGTCCACGTTTCGCTTCCATACATGGCTACACTCCATACAAATACTTTCAGAAACGACTTCCTGACACTTAAATCTATACTTGATGTTAACAAATTTCTCTTCTTCAGAAACGTTTTCCTTGCCATTGCCAGTCTACATTTTATATCCTCTCTACTTCGACCATCATCAGTTTTTTTGCTCCCCAAATAGCAGAACTCAATTACTACTTTAAGTGTCTCATTTCCTAATCTAATTCCCGCAGCATCACCCGATTTCATTCGACTACAGTCCATTATCCTCGTTTTGCTTTTGTTGATGTTTATCTTATATCCTCCTTTCAAGACACTGTCCACTCCATTCAACTGCTCTTCCAGGTCCTTTGCTGTCTCTGACAGAATTACAACTCCGAATTTTTCTTTTGTTTCCTTTACTGCTTGCTCAATATACAGATTGAATAACATCGGGGATAGGCTACAACCCTGCCTCACTCCCTTCCCAACCACTGCTTCCCTTTCATGCCCCTCGACTCTTACAACTGCCATCTGGTTTCTGTACAAATTGTAAATAGCTTTTCGATCCCTGTATTTTACCTCTGCCACCTTCAGAATTTGAAAGAGAGTATTCCAATCAACATTGTCAAAGGCTTTCTCTAAGTCTACAAATGCTAGAAATGTAGGTTTGCCTTTCCTTAATCTTTCTTCTAAGATAAGTCGTAGGGTCAGTATTGCCTCACGTGTTCCAACATTTCTACGGAAGCCAAACTGATCTTCCCCGAGGTCGGCATCGACCAGTTTTTCCATTCGTCTGTAAAGAATTCGTGTTATTATTTTGCAGCCGTGACTTATTAACTGACAGTTCGGTAATTTTCACATCTGTCAGCACCTGATTTCTTTGGGATTGGAATTATCTATAAATAAATTAATGGCTGTGGCATCCGATACGAAAGAAACTTATTTAGCATATATATCCAGCACGATCTGCAACAAGAAATGCCTTATCCAGAATACAAAGATACGTCACTTTGAAACAGTTTTGAAGTCAGCAATTTTGAATCCTGCCCAAACCTTATCCCTAAACGCTGATAAAACACTCCTCGACGAAATTAAGATCGCAAAATTATTAGAAGAATCCTAGGATTCAAGTACAAGAATGACATTGATCAAAACAGATCCAACAAGGAAGTCTTCGAAAAAATTACAGACACTATTGGTAAAGGACGGGCACGATTTTGTCGTCACGTCAAGGCAAGAAATAGGTTAATCAAAAGCATATTTATCTTTTTTGATTCAAAACCAAAACCTACGATGCCATGGTTTAAAAACACCGAAGAAGACCTCCACAAACTACGTATCAAACCCGAAGACGCTTTTGACAGGGTTGTTTTCTGAAAGAAGATAGTGACAAACGGAATAGCCCGAGACGATCAGCCGAAAAGAAGGCACGGTTGTACTTTGGACAGAAGAGGGCAAGCAGGTCTCGTCACAACGAATGAGGGAAATCTGTGCATAGGTAAAAGCCAGGCTGAGTGATAAGTGCAACTAGACTTAACGTGGTCCTAGATGGTCCCAACGAAAAAATAATAATGATAATAATAATATGTATGTATTCCAAGAAAATGGCCTACTAATCAACAGAATGAAAGCTGCCATGCTATGTAATCACTCACATACTGGATGCAGCGTGACGTTCTGCGACCCTTAAACTGCCGACGACGGTTTCGCTCATAGTTGAGTGAGTTACCCAGATGTCCTCTATCTGATCAAAAGTATGCGGACAGTGCTATGTTATGTGAAACTGACCACTAGATGTCACGGGAGACGGACCTGCCAGTATATTAGGAGGCAGGAAGTATTGTGACGTCATAGGTGAAGCAGAAACAGCAGAATGGGTCGGCAGGAGACCTCAGTGACTTCAAACATAGACTAGTTACTGCGTGTCACTTGAGAGGAAAATGCATCATGGGCATTTCAGCCTTTCTAAAGCTGCCCAAGTCGGCTTTTCGTGGCGTGACTGTGAAGTGGAAACGCAAAGGAACAGCCATAGTTCAACCAAGACCAGGCAAGCAACATGTGCTGATGGACGGGGCGGCATTGCGGAGTGTGGTTGTAAAAAGTCGCATGCAGTCACCCAAATGAATCACTCGTGTATTCCAAAGTGCTACCAGCTGTCCAACTAGCACAGTGACTGTGGGTATGAAGTTATAAAGAATTGACCACAATGATCGAGCAGCTCCTTTGGGCCGTGGTAAAATTTGCTGTTTTGAAGGGCGCACCGCAGCGCGTAGTGTAAAGCAGTCGCCTTCCGTTTCTGGCGGTGGAGCCGCTGTGACAGTCGCAGCTTTGGTGTCTCCCTCTGGTGGGAAAGGGGAAAAGTTGCCTGCATTTAAGGGTCGCTATGAGCTCGGCGATAGGTCAGTCCGAGTGAGGCTGGGTCAGTCTCGCGTCACCAGTTGCTGGTCTATCTCTCGTTTGCATTTGTGCGGCAGTGAGTGTCTATCTGTCATCGGAGTGCTAGTATGGCTGTCGTTTCGATCAAACTTTAAAGACAGAAAATGAGAGTTTTGCCATTCCGCCAGTAACAGAACTCAGCTAGTGATCGCCCGGTCGGGGCTAAGTTCCTGCATCTGAGTATGCGCGTTAGGTCGCCAGTCTGCTCGAGTTGCTTGGGCAACGGCCATTCGCGGTTGGATTGGTCGGTTGTTCGGTCGCGCACCGACACACAAGATGACTGGTCCGCCTTGAGCGTCGGCGCATGTGAGGTCCCTACGTGAGTCCAGTGGGCCGCGCAGTATAGAAAGGGGTAGTGGTCGACACCAGAGCAACAGGAGTCAAACCACGACATCGGGCTGGCCGGGGCGAGCTGCGACGCCGTGAGACGGGAGATCGGCGCGCCTTCCTGCGTCCGTTGAAGCGGCTGGCAGCGGACGGTTCGGGAGAGCGTTGGGGGTGCTGCGCCAGGTCTTCGCCAGAAATCGCAGTTTATTAGAAGTTAAGTGACTGGAGATATGTTGTTTCATTTACTTGTTAAATTCTACTTGTTTTCTTGGTGAGGTCACCAGCCGCTTTGTTTTGGGGTCGCCCCACCATTCTTCTCCGTTTGCCCACCCGCGGGAAGATGGTTATTTATGAATTAGGTGGTCCGTTTTCCCTTGTGGAGTTGTTAAAGTAATCCCCCTGTCAATCTGCCATACATTAATAGCTGCCTCTGTCATGTTTGTCGGATTCGGTGCTAACGAATTTATTGCTTAAGGTGTAAAGGCCGACTTCCTGAAATATTCTTTTATCTTTCCTATCAACTTGAGAGGTGGTATATGTGTAATGTAGAGCATTTTGATACATTTTATGTAAAACTGCATTTCATGGATTTTATTTAAATGGTCATTTTAGCATATAAAGTTGCCACCCTTCCACCTTCGGTGGCAAATAATTTTTAGTGTGAATGTTTTGTATCATTTCCATCCCTCTTACCAGGTTCATAGTTTATGTGTTTGTCTGAGTTGTTAACATTTTTAGTTTAAAGGAATCTGGTGTGTTCCTGATTTGCACCAGTGGAGACTTTCAGAGGTTGTTGTGAGCAGTCGTGACTGCGGGCGTGTCAAAAAAAGGGAGCGGCAAGGTTCTCAGCCCGAAAGCTCATACTATCAAAAAAAAATTCTTATTTCTGCCTCTGAATAAATTGTAACTTGATATTTACAGGGTGCTTTCTGATTATAATTTTAAATCTGTTTAGAAAAAAAAGGACTTTTAGGAATAAAATTTCCGTTTATTGAAAACAAAAATTTTAATTTGTCTCATCAGTTACCCATTGGCAACTACTTCCGCGCTCACATAGTGTGATTAAATATGTTAATGTTCTTGATGAATCGCTAGTAAACAAAATAAATTCTTAAGAAAAGGTTTTGAAAGTAAATTCACGCTTCATCCTTGTAAATAACAAATTTCTGCAGTCAATGTTAAGGGATGCATGAGGTGATGCAAAAAACGACGCCGCTGGATGTGGTATGATTGGAAACGAGTGATCTGGATTGATGACCCTACTATTCCCTGTGGCAATCCGATGGAAGGGTCTGGGTTTGGAGAACGCCTGGAAAATTTTACCCGCCATCGTGTGTAGTGCAACAGTGGCGTACGGGAGATGTAGTGCTACGATATGATAGCGGTTTTCGTGGTTAGGGCGTGGACCCTTATTGCTACATGCCTAATGATGTGAAGAAATTTTACAGCAATGTGTACTGCGTACAGTTTGGAGACGATGACCGATGACTGTATCAGCATGACAATGCACACTGTCATACAGCATCATAGGTGAGGCAGTGCTACGTGGACAGTAGCATTTCAGAAATGGACTGGCCTGTCCGGAGTTCCGACATGAATCCAATGGAATACCTATGGCATGAGTTAGAAAGTCTACTGAGCTCCAGTCCATCACTACCTTCTCTGGTTTCGGCTGTTGAGGATGAATGAATTTCTCCACAGATGCCTCACTTAAGATGTCCCCAGCAATATTCACGCCTTCATAAAGATGAAGGGTGGACATACCCCGTATTA
Source organism: Schistocerca piceifrons (assembly GCF_021461385.2). Classification (NCBI taxonomy): domain Eukaryota; kingdom Metazoa; phylum Arthropoda; class Insecta; order Orthoptera; family Acrididae; genus Schistocerca; species Schistocerca piceifrons. The sequence continues at coordinate 108,338,624 of NC_060139.1, forward strand.
ATATCCACTTATACGTGTAAGCTAAGCTGGAATATGGGTTTTGGGTTGTTTGGGGAAGGAGACCAGACAGCGAGGTCATCGGTCTCATCGGATTAGGGAAGGACGGGGAAGGAATCGGCCGTGCCCTTTGAAAGGAACCATTCCGGCATTTGCCTGGAGCGATTTAGGGAAATCACAGAAAATCTAAATGAGGATGACCGGACGCGGGATTGAACCGTCGTCCTCCCAAATGCGAGGCCAGTGAGCTGGAATATGAACCGCATCATTTTTCCTCAGTGGTGCTCTATGTACTGAGTTACTCACGTGGTGCTCGTAGACTAAGGAGAAGTTTCGATCTGGAATTAGCTCACCAGCGCTCTACGAAACTTACCACATCCCTTAAGCAGAGCGTTAACTATATGCACTGCGTATGGATGAATGACGATGCTAAGCAATTGCGTTTCCGCAGCTTTCAAACGCAGTGCAAATGCAAGGAGAAGGTGTTATGGAATTTCTTTAGGATTTAGAGAGAGCTACTAGGAAAGTAGAGCTTCAGTTTTACATTCCGAAGGTTACAATATAATTAAATATGGTAAGTAGGCTCAGGTGGTCTGAGGTGACGGAAAGAGTTTCTTTACTAAAGAACTCTTCCAACTTTCGTGTCGAAAGTTGCAGGAGGCACTTAAAAGTGGATAGCCAAACTGATGGCCAAACTCGTTTTCGAATTTGGTCTCTCCTGAATATACCGAATGAGATGGTCCCTTGGCCAAGGCAAAGGAGTCTTTTTCAAAACGAATGAGGTTGAAACGCCACACTGCTACTCTCATTTCCATGGTTTCAGTTAGTTGCTTAAGGCGAATTGAGAAATGGTTCCTTGAACAAGGTCATGTCACGATTCTTCCCTAGTACTCGTCCTCCTAAACTGGTGTTCCGTGTGAACTGATGTCTGCATCTACATCTACATCCGTACTCTGCAAACCACTGTGAAGTGCATTGCAGCGGGTGCTTCCCTTCGTAACAGTTATTAGGGCTTCTTCCTGTTCCGTTCACGTATGGAGCGCGGGAATAATGTTTATGCGCTGTAATCACCCTATCTTGTCCTCATAATTTTCACGGGAGCGATAGTTAAGCAATTGTAGATTCCTCTTTTAAGGCCGGTTCTTCAAAGTAAGTTTTCTCGGGATAGGTTGCGTCTATCTTCAAATGTCTGCCAGTTCAGTTTCTTTAGCACCTCCGCGACATTGACCCATGGGTCAAACATACCCATTACCATTCGTGCAGCCATTCTCTGTATTCTTTCAACATTCCCTCTTGGTATAGGTCCCACACACTTTAGCAAAATTCTAGAATGTGTCGGACGAGTGACGTGTTAGCAATTTCCTTCGTAGGCTAATTGCATTTCTCTGGTATCCACCAATAAACTGAAGTCTGCGACATGTTTTACCTATGACTGAGCCTATGTGATATTTCCATTTCATATTCCTCTAATCTCCTACACTCACATACTTATACGAGCAGAAAGATTCTAGTTGAGATCGTTTATAGTGTAGTCATATGATGCTGCGTTTTTTCGTTTTCTGAAGTGCAAAATTTTACATTTCTCAACATGTAAAACAAGTTGCCAATCTTTGCACCACACTGAAGTTTTATCACGATCTGTCTGAAAATCTGTAAACTTTTTTTCACACAGTGCTTCATTATGGATACCTGCGTCATTTGAGTAAAGTGTGAGGTTGCTATTAATATTGTCTGTAAAGCCCCTGCGTTCTCCTCTGGGGCCCACCTTAAGTTGTTGATTTTCCACCCAAGAAAACATGTTGCGTCCTCCCTCCTAACAAATCCTCTGTCCAATGAGAAATTTCGCTTGATACCCCATATTATCGTTCTCTCGATAATAATTGTGGATGTATTACTGAGTCAAATTCCTTTGGGAAATCGAGAAATATTGCATCTACCTGGCAGCTGCATTGGCCCATGCCTTTCCATACGCCATGTGATAAAAGCGCGTGTTGGGTTTGACATTAGCGATGTTTTCGGAATCAATACTGGTTTGTATAGACGAGAACATTCTGTTCGAGCACAGAATACGTTCAAAGACTGCACAACGAATGGATGTCAAAGATACTGGACGGCAGTTTTGAGGGTCACTTCTCCTATTCTTGTTGTCCTCTCGTCCATCTACTAAGCACGGCTTTCCGTTCGCAAGATTTACGTTAAAGTACAGTTAAAAACGAAAGTAAGTCACCTGCATATTATGTGTAGAATCTGACAGGATTTCCACGGAGCCCTAAATCTTCGTTCAATTTTAATAATATCAATTGTGTATCATCACTATTGACACTAATATCTATATCACTAATCTTTGTCGTGCTGCAAGAATTTAATTAGCGCGATACCCCTGTATTTTCATTTGTCTTCGTCGGAACAGTAATCGCTGTTATGTCAATTTCTTGCCTTCTGATGACTGGATATTGCTGGGACGTGAAACTGTATCCTGCCCTGCTTTCATCCAGAATACAAGTCTGGCACTTTGTCTTCGTTCCACAGCGTTCGGTATAACCAGTTTGGTACATGTTATCTAAATCTACATCGACACCCCACAAGATATCTGACGGTATGTAGCGAAGAGCACTTCTGATACCACTATCTGATCCCCCCCCCCCCCCCTACCCCCTTCCATTCACGAATGGTGTATGGCAAGAACTAGCTCTAGTTTCTCGAATTTTCTCGTTGTGGTCATTTCACGAGACATACATGGAGGACGTAATATGACTTCTGCCACAACGTACTCTCTCTAATCTCGATAGTAAACATCTTCGCAATGCACAACGCCTCTCTTCTAGCGTCTGCCTCTGGAGTTTGTTGAACATCTCTGTAACGCTCTCGCACGGACTTATCACCTTGTGACGAAACGCCTTGCTCTTCTTTTGACCTTCTGTATCCGTTAAGCGTGCCCGCATCAGTCAGTAGAGTTCAGTGAAACTGTAAGTAGGCTGTTTATGTTTTCTTATTGGCAACGTTACGTAGCGCTCTGTATGAAAATCACTGGCTGTGCTGTGTGCGGTCTGTGGCTAGTTTGCATTGTTGTCTGCCATTGTAGTGTTGGGCTGTCGGCTGTTAACAGCGCGTAGCGTTGCGCAGTTGGAGGTGAGCCGCCAGCTGTGGTGGATGTGGGGAGAGAAATGGCGGAGTTTTGAAATTTGTAAGACTGGATGTCATGAACTGCTATGTATATTATGATTTTTCAACACTATTAAGGTAAATACATTGTTTGTTCTCTATTAAAATCTTTCATTTGCTAACTATTCCTATCAGTAGTTAGTGCCTTCCGTAGTCTGAATCTTTTATTTAGCTGGCAGTAATGGCGCTCGCTGTATTGCAGTAGTTCGAGGAACGAAGATTTTTGTGAGGTAAGTGATTTGTGAAAGGTATAGGTTAATGTTAGTCAGGGCCATTCTTTTGTAGCGATTTTTGAAAGTCAGATTACGTTGCGCTAAAAATATTGTGTGTCAGTTTAAGCACAGTCATGTTTAATTTTTCTAAGGGGACGTTTCAAAACGCAACACCACGGCTTACCAAGCTGCATTGTTAAACTGCTCGGAGATACTGTGCATTGTCGATAAAACTAAGGCGATCATAATGGTTTACTGTACGAGACACAGCTAATTTCTCACAGTGGATGCAGGAAACAAGAAAATGACAGATCTGTTGTGAATCTTCAGGTTTTGGCGGCGCAAATACTGTTCCATAAAGTTTCGGGTGTGCAGCCGCAAGAATTCTCCTCCTTCTTCTAATATTTCGGCTGTATAACGTTCAGCCATCTTCAGAGTGAGCCGCAAGACTGCCGCTCCAGTGCTCGCTTCGACCCTTATCCTCGTGTACTGCGCATGCGGCCACAGATGCAAATGCGCCAGAGACGTTGGTCGGCGGCAGAGACGTGCACAATGCGCGAGTTACATCTATGACTCCGCAGTCGATCTGTGTTGGCATGTCGATATATCATTGTGAGCTGCACTGTGACGACGTGCTGGATTCCATGATTTATCAAGGTTGAAACCACAATCTCTATTGACTAAATTCGTCGTCAAGCGAATCTCAATTGACTCCTTCACTATCGAGTCCCAAAAAGATGATGTAGTTCCAAAATTTCAACTTTGTCATACAACGTACTTTGACCATCGTCAATACAGTGTTCTGCGACTGCCGACTTGTTAGGCTGTAAAAGTTGTGTGTACCTCAGCTGTTCTGTACATCTTTCTTGGACATTACGAATTGTCTGTCCAATGTAAGAAAGGCCACATTCACATGGAATTTTGTAAACTCCAGATTTTCGGAGCAGAAAATCATCTTTGACGGAGCCCACGAGTGCAGCTGTCTTGGGTGTAGGACGAAAAATCACTTTTACTTTGTGTTTGCTGAGAATCCGTCCTATTTTTTGGTGAGAGGCTACCCACATATGGCAAGAAGGCCATCGATTTAAAGGTTGAAACACGTATGTTGTGTGGCGGCGATGGCGAGGCATTGCAGAGTCTCTGACCAGAGAGCTATTTGTCGTTCCTAGTCTGCGCTTGACCGCGCGAGAGTTGCGAGCAGCAGTCTGTCGGTAGCAGTAGGCCAGTGCAGTCTGTGGGTAGTCTGTCGGCAGTAGTGGTCTAGTACAGTCGCGAGAGAGTCGCGAGCGGGACGCAGTCGCAGGCGTCGGCATGGGTCTCTGGTCAAGATGCTGAATGAGGTATATTGTTAATTAAGATAACAAAGCTGCATTGCGCACATCAGATAATGTAATCTATTTTTATTGTAATCAATTTTCAACAAGTGCCCCAATAATAATTTTGTTTTCAATGCATTCTAACAAAAGAACCATTTAATTGAACGAACGATCTCCTTCCATTTCCTCTAAAGAAAAGTTTCAGTTAAATTTAAAAATAATAATAATAATAATAATAATAATACTTCCAATGCATTTCCTCCAAGCCGTGGCCAACAATGAGAGCAGAAGTTTGACATGCAGTTTCAATGAGTTAAGAAATTAATTCTGATTTTTTTGCACGGGGCCAAAGACTGACATTTCGGTCTAACTGAGTTTTCATTGTCACAGAAGTTTCATTAGCATTGAATTGTTTTTCATTATTTTCGTGAGAGCTTACACCTTGAGTAAGATTGCGATTCTCATTTTTATTGCCATTAAATTTAATTGCTAGGGAGGTTACGCTTGGCTCCCATTTATTATTTTTTTTTTGTCTTTCAAAATTTCTGTGGGGAGGTTACACTTGGCGACACCCAGTCCAGGATCGTATTTCGTTGAGAATCTTTTGAAAAACAGTCAGATATCTGCTCTTATTTGCTTAGATATAATTAGGATTTGGCGCAACGCTTTTACTAATCTTGTGACTTTCTTTCTACAGGTCAACGGCAATTCATTGCTCTGTTGTATTTGTGTGTTGCTTTTGCATTGTGCTTATTTGTTCTGTGAATAATTGTGACTATTGTAAAAATGCCGCGAAAGACTGTGAATAGTGTATCGCGAGGTATTATGAATGAAATTACCGACTCAAACAACTTTACCGATAGGACTTGTGACACGCAGTGTAATGATGACAATCCTGCGTTCACTGACAATCAGTGCATTCCAAGCACTAATGATGACTTTTACCTTAATGATGAACAAGCGAACTCAATTGTCTCCTGTGTTAATTTGACGACAATTGATGACGGGGAGCGGTCTATTGTAATGAGCGCTGCCCAGCGTAACACACCCGGTTTGGAAAATTCAAGTAACGTACAGACAAATTTTTCGAATGAAAATGGTCAATGTAGTGAAAGTACGACGGATTTATTTAATTCCGAAATAATGTCTGACAGTGTACATCCGACTGACAAACCTTTTTGTGAGTCTCAGAATAACCAAATGGTTACGGAAAGCGAGACAATTCCAGGTACACCACTAAACAACACGAAGAATAGAAATGATAATTTTGTGTCGAATCCAATTATGGCATTTTTGCTACAAATGAATGAAAAATTAGACAACCTTAATGAAGATAATAAACAATTCAAAGAAGATAACAAACAACTTAGTGAACAGGTCAGACAACAGAGTGAAGATATCAAACAGTTCAACGAAAAATTAGACAACAATTCCAGACAGTTAAATGAAAAATTAGACAACAATTCCAGACAGTTAAATGAAAAATTAGACAACAATTCCAGGCAGCTTAGTGAACAAATTAGAGCCGTTGCCGCGCAGTGCCATGACACTAAGGAACAGTTACGCGAGGAAATTGAGGCTTGTTCAAGAAAAAGTAGCGAAGAAATTAAGTCTGTTGCTCAGGAATTAAGGGAATTGCAAACAGCTGCAACAGAAACACTCAGAGACGAAATTAGCGGAGTCGCTGAACAATGCTCTGAAAAAGCTACACAATTACGGGACGAGTTTAAAGCAATGACGGTAGAACTTTTGCGCATAATGGACGCAAAGATAGACGCGAAATTCGAACAACAGAACACTCAGATTGACGAACGCTTTAATCTCCACATACAAAACAGTGATACGCGTTTCCGCAAATTTATTCAGGATCAAAATAAAGTAAAACGTCAGGTAATGGAAACAATCACTGCACAGAGGCAGGAAGACAAATGTAAATTGTTCGCGAAAGCGAAGACATACGTAGACAACAATATTGCTACAGTGTCCAACGAAATTAATTCCATCAAACAGTCGAACACAGAATTACGTGACGAAATTTCGGATCTTAAATTGAAAACAGACACATACACAGCAGATTTTCAAACAGTGACCGACAGACTCGAGCAATTAGAACTAACACAGGATTCAGATGTAGTCAAGGCTGACGTTAAAAAACTGAACGAAACTACACGTAAATTGCAAAAACAGATTAATGCGTCAGACACTAAAACCGATGATCAGGTAAAAATACTGACTGAAAAATGTGATGAATTGGCCAGTCGTATTGACGTTATAGAATGTGGTAATGACAACAAATCAGACGATACTTCACCGGTTTCATTCAGTCAAACACCGGAATTTCAAAATCTACAACAAACAGTCAATGAGATCGATTCAGCTAATCACTCATTACGGAGAAATTTGTCAAATTTACAGCAAGAGGTAACAGATATGAAAAATATTTCGGTTAATAACTCAACACAGCAGACGCCACATAGTGAACATTTGCCAGACTTACGCAGCGCGTATAATTTGGGCAATCTACAAAGAGTACGGGACTTAGATTCAGAACGGACACAGACAAATAGATTTTATTGCAATACAGAACCTGTTCCGTCATACAGAGATGATAATTTCGATTACAAACATTTTCTATCGGTAAGGAAATTCAAAGTGTTTAGGAATGACAGAACACAGATTCATCCACTTGATTGGATACAACAGTTTAGCTCTGCTTTTCCACCGACTTGGCCCGTTACGCATAAACTTGAATTTATTTGCAGCTTTTTGGAAGGCGAACCGGCAACTCGTATGAGGCCGATCGCGAGACAATGTTATTCAGTAGAAGAGTTTCAGAATGCTTTTCTGTCAGCGTATTGGTCGAAGACGACACAGCGCGGAATTAAAGATCAGTTAATTAGTTTGTCAAATTACGAGAACTCAAATTTTCCCAGTGTGACGCAATTTTTTGAGCACATGGTGCAACAAAACCAGTACCTAAGTGAACCATATAGTGAATCTGCACTCATTCAATTGTGTATCTCTAAATTACCGCGGTCAGTAAGAGTGTCACTTTTAACAGGTCAGCAAAAAGAAAATATTTCGGCATTCAGGGATCTGCTGCAGCTTTTAGAAGTGCAGCAATCAGATTATTCTTTCGTAAACAAAAACTTTTCGTATAATAACCAAGGTCAACAAACATACGGCAATTATGATCAGACACGTAATTTTAATAGAAAAGGTAACAGACGCTTTAGGAACGACAACCATCAGAACTTTGATGGCAGACAAAATTCTAATTATCAAAACCGTCAAAATTTACAGCAGCAGGACCCATATTTTAGTAACAATAGAGGTTTTTCACAACAACAGCAACAAAACCAGCCGGTTAGTATACCTAACCAACAATGGAATGCACAAGGCCAACCAGGCTTTAATGTTTCGCCGCGTGCACGTATAGTCCCTGATACAACAAATAGTAACGCAAGACAGCAAGGAAACAACTACGTACAAAGAAGACAGTATTTCAATTCCTATCGCAATGGACCGTATAGGAATGACTATCACGACAGACGTAAAAATGATGAGCACAATTTTCAGCGTACATCTAACAACAGTCGGTCATACTAACAGCAAAATTATTCACGAGAACATATTCTCATGAATGAACCCAACAGTAGATACCATCCAGAGCGTAATTCGTCTGGAAGAAGTAATAGAACAGTTCAAATAGTAGAAATGCCACAACATCGCCCTGAAAATAGTAACACGTCAGATAGAATCTGACTAGATACTGTACAGGTCGTTTCTTCCAGTAACACAAGCAATACTTTAGAAACACAGAATGTTATTCACGAAAATGTAATTACTTTTGACGACATACGAGACACTCTTTTGCAGGAAAGACCAGTTGTTCAGAAAACTATTTCACATCCTGTCATAGAAATTAAAATTGGTTCATCGAAATTTTCAGCAGTAATCGATTCTGGATCGCCTATGTCAGTAATAAATGAAGAAACTTTTAACGAGTGTAACAAAGAGAATACGTATCCTACATTACCATTAGGCAAAACGAAAGTAAAAGGAGCAGTATCGAGTAAAGGAGTAGACGTTAAATTACAGACACATTTATCATTTTGTATTGCAGGTCACACATTTCACTCAAATTTTTGGATTGTCCCTTTGTTGACAACAGACGTCATTTTAGGTACGAATTTTCTCGTAAAACACGACGCAGTGGTTGATTTTCAGAATTCTTATTTAATGTTAAAGGATGAAAATGTACAATCGGCTTTAGAATTTCAGCACTCTTTATCTGCGGAAGAACAAACAATTAATCGCACAGAGGTCATTTCCGTATCACGTAACATAAACTGTAATCCCACATTGTTCACTGATACGTACGTACACAACTATAATACTCCAGACGAAACTGACTACGACGTAATGCAGATGATTTCTGATAAAGTCAAACAAAGCAGTGCAAATACAGACGACGAACGCATGCAACTACGCAAAATTCTTTTACAGCAAGCTCCAGTTTTTGACAACATTCCTGGTACTATGTCCGGATTTATGTATGAATTTCAAGTCAAACAGCACGACACATTTAAAGCTAAGCATTATCCTATTCCGTATATTCATAGAGAACAAGTTAAAAAAGAATTGCAGGATATGCTCGACCAAGGAATTATTGAACCAGCAGTTAGTCCTTACATAAACCCGCTGCATATTGTTAAGAAAAAAGATGGCTCACTTCGCCTCGTACTTGATTCACGTCACATTAATGACATAATTATTAATGAAACAGATCGACCACAGACATTAGAAAAACTTCTACAGAAATTTCACGGTACTGCTATTTATTCTACATTAGATTTGAAATCGGGATTTTGGCAAATTCAACTTCATCCGAATTGCAGAAAGTACACAGCTTTTCTCTGTTTTGGTGACTGTTATCAGTTTTGCAAATTACCATTCGGCTTAACTATTTCTTCTACAGCTTTTATTCGCGGTTTGAACACAATACTACCGACAGAACTTAACGGACAGAATCACGACGTACGTAGATGACATTCTTATCGCAGAAGCTAACTGGTCTGAACACAATATGATTCTTGAACATCTGTTGCAAACTTTTCATGCTCAAGGACTCACAGTTAATCTCAGTAAATCGCATTTTGGCAAAACTTCTATAAAATTTCTTGGACACGTAATTTCAGCAGAAGGCATTGCGCCTGATCCGGAAAAACTTCAAGCTCTACGTGACATTACTGTTCCTACGACAAAGAAACAATTACGCAGTTTTTTGGGCTTAATTAGCTTTTTTCGCAAATTTATTCATCATTCTGCTTTAGATACGCCTAGATTATGCCAATTAACAGGTAAAAACACTATTTGGTCCTGGGATAAGCAAGCACACTCTGAATTTGTGAACCTGAAACATGCGTTGTTGAATGCTCCACTTTTATCGCACCCAGATCTTACCAGAAATTTTTCCATTGCCACCGACAGTTCTAACACCGCTTTAGGCGTACATATTTTCCAGGAAATTGAAGAAGATGGTTCTACAGTAATTAAAAACATCGCATTTGCAAGCCGCATTCTGTCACCTGCTGAGCGAAATTATTCTGTTACAGAACTTGAAACATTATGCGTTGTATTGGCTTTCACGAGATTTCGGCACTTTCTTTACGGCAGACATACCACCGTTTACACAGATCACAGAGCTATACAATTTTTACTTTCGGCTAAATTCACTCACGACAGGTTGAGCAGATGGAAGCTATATTTACAGGAATTTAATTTTACAATAGTTCACATTCCCGGCACACAAAATGTTATAGCAGACGCACTATCGCGTTCTCTCAGCAACAATCAGCAAGACGTAGCAACCAACTTCCGCAAAGCAAATTTCAGTGTCATGTACATTCAGCAAGTTGCATTTGAAAATTTTATTTCGTCGTCATTACAGGACATAGCAAAAGAGCAAAATAAAGACAACGTGTGGAAAGAAATTAAACACCTCTGGCAAGATAGGAATAATGTTACGATTAGAAACCATTACACTGTACGCAGTGACATTCTGTTTCGCCGCTCTCATCCTGACAGCAACAATTGGTTATTATGCATTCCTGACGAACTGATTAACAAACTAATTTGGTACACTCATTTAAGTTACGCACATTACGGAGCAAGAAAATGTTTTCTTATACTGAGACAGAACTGTTATTTTACCAACATGGAAAAACGTATACGACGAGTTTTAGCGTCTTGTAAAATTTGCCAGAAAGCTAAGTCAGACACCACTTCACATATTCCTCCTTTATATCCCATTGTACCTGTTAAATTAAAACATATGGCCGCTGTAGACATTTTTGGTTCGATTCCGAGAACTAACAGAGGTTTTTGCTACATCTTTGTCGCTGTTGAACTCACTTCAAAATTTGTTACTTTCACTCCGTTACGCAAAGCTACTGCTAAAACTGTTTCGAAAGCATTTGTAAAACATTTTCTATTTCATGTAGGGCATGTGATGAGAGTAATTTCCGATAATGGATCACAATTTCGATCTGCTATATGGACACGCATGTTACGAGCTAGAAACATTTCTCCGATCTATATATCCAAGTACCACGCTTCTTCGAACCCTTGTGAACGATTAATGAAAGAAATTGGTAAACTGTGTAGAATATACTGCCACAAAAGACATATTGATTGGGACACACACATATTCTCATTCCAAGATGTAATTAATTCCATTCCAAATGAGTCCACTATGCTATCTCCGTCTGTTATACTGAAAAATGTTGAACCACCTAACAAAATCACAGAATTAGTAAACTTCCCTACAAGTCGTCGCCTACGACACCATGAAATAATTAACATTGCACTGAACAACATCAAACGTGCCGCAGAGCGCCGGAGAAGACAGCAAAAACAGGTTTGTATACGCCGAGACTTTCACGTTGGACAGAAGATATTAGTACGTACACACTATTTATCCAGCAGAATAAAAGGGGAAGTGCAGTAAATTTGAACTTCTATACGCAGGTCCATATCGGATTCGCAGCATCCCTCACCCCAATGTTGTACACGTCGAAACTTTGAGAACCAGAAAATCGAAAGGCAATCACCATATCTCAAACATTAAACCGTTTATTGAATGAAACCACTTTATGATGTAACATGCTATGATGCCATTTACTAATCTTTATGACCACTTATGCAATTGTATTCACATGACTAATTACTGATGATTATCGTTTTTTTTTTTCTTGGCAAGTGCCCGGCAAGGTAAGGTTAGCAGGTCGCTTTTCTTGTCGTTACATATCAGACCGTGCATATTTTCCAGATGAATTTACACATCTTATGAGCACTTATGCAATTATAATTACATAGTTAACTACTGATGATTATCGTATTTTTCTTGGCAAGTGCCCGGCAAGGTAAGGTTAGCAGGTCGCTTTTCTTGTCGTTACACATCAGACTGTGCACATTTTCCATTTTTTTAAATGTATGTACGATTGTTTTCATGTTTTGTTTGTATGCACTGTGAAATAGTTAAGGTATAACACACCAGTTGACTTCGACATTTTTTGCCCTGTGATATCTCAACATCGTGACTATCTTACATTTTTTTTCTGCTGCATCGTGATATTCTGTGCACACTTTTTGCGTCTGAACACTGTCTATGCTTTTGACATATTACGTTTTCTGTCATGATATGCTGTATGCTTAATTGTGTCACCATTAACCAGTCATTATTTACTGAGTATATGATTTAAATGCAAGACATTAATCTTTGTTCGTCATTTTCAGAAAGAAATAACGTGTAAAGGAAATTAATTAAACAGAAACGGGAATTTCACCTACGGAATAAACGAAAGAAGATGCAATAACTTTATGAGGAAGAGTAAATGGATCAGGATTAACAAGCATTAACAAGAATATACTATACTCATCGTAGAATAGCAGTCTTAAATAATTTTTTCTTTCAGAATACAAGGCGATTGATGCAAGCTGTCAGACAGAACTACACATCTTAATTTTAAGTGATGAAATATGCTAGAGATAAGGAATAGTTGTGTAATGAATAATGAAGTGATTTTTGCAGATGATAATGAATGCTGATGAAGAGTAATGATGAAGGATATGCTACTATGAATAATGAAGTTTTTCTTTACAGGTGATGATGATAATGGAGTTATGATGATATGGATAATGAAGTTTTCTTTGCAGATGAGGATAATGTTGAAGTTATATTTATGCTATGTAGTTATTTAAGTATTTGTTGCAGTTCGTTTTGACAGCAGGTGTTATATTGCATAGTATAATGACTGAAGGTTTTGGAAAGGACAGCTATGGAGCACATTTTTTATACACATTTCACTACCTGTTAATTCGAAGTTCACTACTTTTCAGCATAAAATGCATTTCTCTTTTCAGCTTAATAATAAATTTTTATACATTTTTTGCAGGAGAAATTATTTATGAGATTAATGTGCTATAAACAGTTGTTCATTAAATCTATGAATGTGATTACATATACTCTACTTGTTTCATAATCTTGCTACAGCTGACTCATGACGAATGACGTTACACACTTTTCATTTACAGGAACAACCCAGAAGCAAATTTTTTTTTCTTTTTCTCTTCTTGCTTTCCCTTATAATTACCCAAAGCAATGCATTGCTAACTATCTAGCACAGAAACAAAAAAAAAAATGTATTACCAGTCCCAAATAATGTTACTACACTCCTGGAAATGGAAAAAAGAACACATTGACACCGGTGTGTCAGACCCACCATACTTGCTCTGGACACTGCGAGAGGGCTGTACAAGCAATGATCACACGCACGGCACAGCGGACACACCAGGAACCGCGGTGTTGGCCGTCGAATGGCGCTAGCTGCGCAGCATTTGTGCACTGCCGCCGTCAGTGTCAGCCAGTTTTCCGTGGCATACGGAGCTCCATCGCAGTCTTTAACACTGGTAGCATGCCGCGACAGCGTGGACGTGAACCGTATGTGCAGTTGACGGACTTTGAGCGAGGGCGTATAGTGGGCATGCGGGAGGCCGGGTGGACGTACCGCCGAATTGCTCAACACGTGGGGCGTGAGGTCTCCACAGTACATCGATGTTGTCGCCAGTGGTCGGCGGAAGGTGCACATGCCCGTCGACCTGGGACCGGACCGCAGCGACGCACGGATGCACGCCAAGACCGTAGGATCCTACGCAGTGCCGTAGGGGACCGCACCGCCACTTCCCAGCAAATTAGGGACACTGTTGCTCCTGGGGTATCAGCGAGGACCATTCGCAACCGTCTCCATGAAGCTGGGCTACGGTCCCGCACACCGTTAGGCCGTCTTCCGCTCACGCCCCAACATCGTGCAGCCCGCCTCCAGTGGTGTCGCGACAGGCGTGAATGGAGGGACGAATGGAGACGTGTCGTCTTCAGCGATGAGAGTCGCTTCTGCCTTGGTGCCAATGATGGTCGTATGCGTGTTTGGCGCCGTGCAGGTGAGCGCCACAATCAGGACTGCATACGACCGAGGCACACAGGGCCAACACCTGGCATCATGGTGTGGGGAGCGATCTCCTACACTGGCCGTACACCACTGGTGATCGTCGAGGGGACACTGAATAGTGCACGGTACATCCAAACCGTCATTGAAGCATCGTTCTACCATTCCTAGACCGGCAAGGGAACTTGCTGTTCCAACAGGACAATGCACGTCCGCATGTATCCCGTGCCACCCAACGTGCTCTAGAAGGTGTAAGTCAACTACCCTGGCCAGCAAGATCTCCGGATCTGTCCCCCATTGAGCATGTTTGGGACTGGATGAAGCGTCGTCTCACGCGGTCTGCACGTCCAGCACGAACGCTGGTCCAACTGAGGCGCCAGGTGGAAATGGCATGGCAAGCCGTTCCACAGGACTACATCCAGCATCTCTACGATCGTCTCCATGGGAGAATAGCAGCCTGCATTGCTGCGAAAGGTGGATATACACTGTACTAGTGCCGACATTGTGCATGCTCTGTTGCCTGTGTCTATGTGCCTGTGGCTCTGTCAGTGTGATAATGTGATGTATCTGACCCCAGGAATGTGTCAATAAAGTTTCCCCTTCCTGGGACAATGAATTCACGGTGTTCTTATTTCAATTTCCAGGAGTGTAGTTTAAGAGAATTCTGAATAATACTGATCAGCTCTGAATAGTATGTCACTCCAGTAATGACTTCTTAATGATACAAAAAAATATATATAAAATAATGCTTTGTAACTGGCTAATAACTGCCACTGTTTATTGTAATGAGACTACTTATAATGCCCATGATTATTAATGCTATGACTGTAATTAACTGATTTTAATAATGATTCCTTAATGATCTGAATAATACTGAATGATGAACAATGTTTTATACTATTCAATACTTGCTGGCCACTGAGTGCCAATAATTAATATAACTAAATGAATTATGACTTTTCATATTTTGCTAACTGGCCACTGAGTGCCAATAATTAATGTCACTAAATGAATTATGTTATTAATTATGCCATTAATTAGCTCCTGTTTTCAATGATGATTTTTCATGTTCTATAACTAGCCACTGAGTGCCAATAATTAATGTCACTAAATGAATTATGTTATTAATTATGCCATTAATTAGCTCCTGTTTTCAATGATGCCTTTTCATGTTTTGTTACCTGGCCAATGAGTGCCAATAATTTGTATAACTCAATGTATTATGTTAATGCTAGGCCAATAATTGACTTTTTTTTTTCAATGAAGACTTCTGATGAACATTATTCTGTCATACTAAATATGCTTTGTAACTGGCCAAACACTGCCGCTGTTTATTGTAATACGATTACCCATGATGCCAATAATTTAATTTTATGAACATTATTCTGTAATACTAAATACATGGTACAGAAATGTTCAATAACTAGGCTATGAATGCCGCAAACTACTAATGTAATTCCTAATGAAGACTAGTATGTGACGTAATGTCCTTCACCTTCTGACCTCACTACCCTGAATTACTGCAATATCCATTTGTCCTGTACATCCTCCTGATCATGGAGCACTATATTTGGTTTTTGCACTAATTCTACGTTGGTGTGCCTTGTAAGAGCGTGGTGTTGACACGACATGCTGTCCACCACCGTGAGCGATGGAGACGTTATTATGGTCCCACTGTTTGGTGTACCTAATGTACTGCCAAAATGAAAACATGGAATATTACTATGACAGTTCAGTGTCTTGGCTACGCTGATAAATTCTGATGGGAAAAGAACTTCAAATTGTGTCACTTGGTGTTGAACTTCCGTGGAAAGATATGGACTTTCAGAGCAGCTGCATGCAACCTAAAGTGCTACAACCATGATGCAATCCTTCCCTTTCCTATCCTCATTCTTGTAACATAGTAAAAAAACATTTTTTTGCTAACATGATTTATATTCATGACCTATACATTTTTTTTGATTTCATGATATGTTCTAAACTACAGTACATGTGCACTTATGTCATGTGTTAATATGCTTTCTACTGAACTTCAGAGCCTGTACACTTTTCTCATTTTTCAATATGATTTGTACTCATTCTGTATACATTTTGTGATTTCCTGATATGTTCAATACTTCCGTGCGTATGCACTTATGTCATTTGTTACTTATTGTATATACATTTCCTCATTTGCTGATATGTTCTGAACTGCAGTGCATGTGCACTTATGTCACTTGTCGACATGATTTTTTTGCCATTATGTTTATTTGTTGTGAAAATGCTAAAGACATTTTTCGATTTGTTCTGAAGTACAGTATATGTGCACTCTTGTCTTTTATATTGTATATACATTTTCTGATTTGCTGATACGCTCTGTACTCATTGTATACATTTTTTGTCATTTTCTAATGTTTTGTATTCGGTGCATGTGCACCACATTTAATTCATGTACTATATCTGTATATATGCTGTAACTGTAAAGTTAATTAGTTAAAAAAAAATCTTGCGACGGCAAGTCCAAATGACTCACCATCGCTGCCAAATTTTTGCCCCCCCCAGTGGAGGGTTATGAAACACGTATGTTGTGTGGCGGCGATGGCGAGGCATTGCAGAGTCTCTGACCAGAGAGCTATTTGTCGTTCCTAGTCTGCGCTTGACCGCGCGAGAGTTGCGAGCAGCAGTCTGTCGGTAGCAGTAGGCCAGTGCAGTC
This sequence comes from Schistocerca piceifrons, assembly GCF_021461385.2. Classification (NCBI taxonomy): domain Eukaryota; kingdom Metazoa; phylum Arthropoda; class Insecta; order Orthoptera; family Acrididae; genus Schistocerca; species Schistocerca piceifrons. The sequence goes on from NC_060139.1 coordinate 108,355,509, forward strand.
TGTGGGTAGTCTGTCGGCAGTAGTGGTCTAGTACAGTCGCGAGAGAGTCGCGAGCGGGACGCAGTCGCAGGCGTCGACATGGGTCTCTGGTCAAGATGCTGAATGAGGTATATTGTTAATTAAGGTAACAAAGCTGCATTGCGCACATCGGATAATGTAATGTATTTTTATTGTAATCAATTTTCAACAAGTGCCCCAATAATAATTTTGTTTTCAATGCATTCTAACAAAAGAACCATTTAATTGAACGAACGATCTCCTTCCATTTCCTCTAAAGAAAAGTTTCAGTTAAATTTCAAAAAAAATAAAAAATAAAATACTTGCAATGCATTTCCTCCAAGCCATGGCCAACAATGAGAGCAGAAATTTGACATGCAGTTTCAATGAGGTAAGAAATTAATTCTAATTTTTTTGCACAGGGCCAAAGACTGACATTTCGGTCTAACTGAGTTTTCATTGTCACAGAAGTTTCATTAGCATTGAATTGTTTTTCATTATTTTCGTGAGAGCTTACACCTTGAGTAAGATTGCGATTCTCATTTTTATTGTCATTAAATTTAATTGCTAGGGAGGTTACGCTTGGCTCCCATTTATTATTTTTTTTGTCTTTCAAAATTTCTGTGGGGAGGTTACAAGGTTTCTTCGTCTTCTTCTGCTTTTTTGTGGCCTCTTTCGGTTTCATTTTCAGTGCCTTCTGTATTTGCTGTGGGGAGTACTCATTGTGTTCAAACACTCTTTGTAAGTGGAAAAGTTCATTTTGCAGACTGCTTTCGTCAGAAATAATATGCACTCTATGGATCAAAGTTCGGAGAACACTCATCGTGTGGGCAAAATAGTGGCAGCTATTTGCACGTAAATACAAATCCGTGTGCGTCGGCTTCCGATACACTTCATGTCCCAAAGTGCTGTTCTCTCTACGCCAGATCAGAACATCCAAGAATGGAAGGCATCCCTCCTTTTCAGTTTCCATTGTGATCGTGGAGGGAGTTCAGATGGCTTAAGAAGTCTAATGAGGAGGTATTGAATAGAATTGGAGAGAAGAGAAATTTGTGGCACAACTTGACTAGAAGAAGGGATAGGTTGGTAGGGCAAATTCTGAGGCATCAAGGGATCGTCAATTTAGTATTGGAGGGCAGCGTGGAGTGTAAAAATCGTAGAGGGAGACCAAGGGATAAGTACACTAAACATATTCAGAAGGATGTAGGTTGCAGTAGGTACTGGGAGATGAAGCAGCTTGCACAGGATAGAGTAGCATGGAGAGCTGCATCAAACCAGTCTCTGGACTGAAGACCACAACAACAAGAAGAAGTCTTGCGAGTTATGTTCACCACGGGGCCAAACAACAAAGGTAACATCAACATACCTCCAGAATAGCGTGGGTTTCAAGCCAGAAGATTCAAGCGCCTTCTCCTCGAAATCTTCCCTAAATAAATTGGCCACCAGACGGGATAAGGGACTACCCATAGCGACCTCGTCCGAAGGGAGCACTGGAGCGGCAGTCTTGCGGCTCACTCTGAAGATGGCTGAACGTTATACAGCCGAAATATTAGAAGAAGAAGGAGAATTCTTGCGGCTGCACACCCGAGACCTAATGGAACAAATGACAGATCTATCCATCATCACAACATCCACCAGCGGTACACGTACAGCAGATTCAATGTTTTTTTTTTTTTTTTTTTTTTGTAACACTTGACATCGAAAATAAGTAAATCGTATTGCACGTTAGTTCGAATCTTCTGAGAGTTCAGCTGTTAAGATGTGTGAAGTTCTGTGAGCGTCACTGATGACGATAAGAGAGACATAACGAGATCTGTTGCCAGCGCGAAGGATACCCCAGGAATAGCTGAGATCAAGTATTCCGAAACCACGACCAGGTCAGAACAATTCTCATAGCCTTGCTCCCTGAGAATGAGATTTGTAATTTGACTCAATACACTGGCACATAGCGTACTGGTCGGCGGCCTAATGTCACCGTCTCACTTCCCCCTTACTGAACGACATAGCGCAGTGATTAGCACAACAGATTCGCATTGGGAGGACGCCAGTTCAAATCCTCATCCGACCATCCAGCTCCAGATTTTCCATGATTTCCTTAACTGGCTTCAGGCATACGCCAGGCTGATTCTTTTGAAAAGGGCACAGCCGGTTTCCTTTCCCAGTATTTCGTAATCCGAGTTTGTACTCCTACTCTAATGACCCCACTGGCGAGAGGACGTTGAACCATAATACAGGGTGATTCAAAAAGAATACCACAACTTTAGGAATTTAAAACTCTGCAACGACAAAAGACAGAGCGAATTAAGGGAGCTATAAAGGTTCATTTAGTTGTACATTTGTTCGCTTGAGGCGCTGTTGACTAGACGTCAACGTCAGTTGATGCTAGATGGCGACCGCTCAACAGAAAGCTTTTTGTGTTATTGAGTACGGCAGAAGTGAATCGACGACAGTTGTTCAGCGTGCATCTCGAACGAAGTATGGTGTTAAACCTCCTGATAGGTGGTGTATTAAACGTTGGTATAAACAGTTTACAGAGAATGGGTGTTTGTGCAAAGGGAAAAGTTATGGACGGCCGAGAACGAGTGATGAAAATGTAGCACGGATCCAGCAAGCATTTGTTCGCAGCCCAGGAAAATCGACTCGCAGAGCTAGCAGAGAGCTGCAAATTCCACAATCAACTGTATGGAGAGTCCTACGGAAAGGGTTAGTTATGAAACCTGAACGTCAACTACTCGAGGCGATGGATCGGCCGCCAGGCAGCCCGTGACAGAGCACTTCATCACTGGCCTCCAAGAAGCCCTGATCTTACCCCCTGCGATTTTTTCTTATGGGGGTAGGTTAAGGATGTGGTGTTTCGGCCACCTCTCCCAGCCACCATTGATGATTTGAAACGAGAAATAACAGCAGCTATCCAAACTGTTACGCCTGATATGCTACAGAGAGTGTGGAACGAGTTGGAGTATCGGGTTGATATTGCTCGTGTGTCTGGAGGGGGCCATATTGTACATCTCTGAACTTGTTTTTGAGTGAAAAAAAAACCTTTTTAAATACTCTTTGTAATGATGTATAACAGAAGGTTATATTATGTTTCTTTCATTAAATAAACATTTTTAAAGTTGTGGTATTCTTTTTGAATCACCCTGTACATTAATGTATTCACAGTTGCGAATATGGACAACCATCAACTAGGTGATAGAATGATGACAGTGAGAACTTGTGCTGGACCAGGACTTGAATCCAGATTTCCCGCTTATCGCGAGCAGTCGCCTTAGAATTAGGCTATCATAGCACAACTATGAACAGCCCCGAACTTCCACATGTTGTCAATCATGCGTCTACAGTCTGCGCTCGTACATCCATTATGTATTTTCTCGTACAGGGGAGACATTTTTAACGGAAAGACGCTGACCCAATTTCGGCGTATAACTACGATATTGTAGTCTCCGTGTTGTTCAGAAGTACTCTGCAAAGTGCCTTCGGACAAGGTCAAATGTTCACTGTCATCAATCTGTTATGCAGCTTATAGTTGTCCGTATTCGCATCTGCGAAAAGTGTCTGTGCTGTTCAGAAGTACGATGCAAATTTCCTTCGGACATGCATGCATGTCTCCCCTGCACGGGAACACACGTAATGCACGAACGAATGCCGGTTGTAGACACATGGTTGACAACGTATTCGAGTTTGAGTCTGGCCGTGAGTCGTGTTCAGATAGCCTAGGCTGCGTTCACATTGCCGGCCTGGCTGACGCGGCTCGTGCCTAGCCAGCTCAGGCCGACGTGTAGTGCATTCACATTGCGCGCCGAGCCGGGACGGCGAAATGAGGGAAAATCCACTTCTCCGATTTTCTTGTTTTAAAAATCCTTAGCGGTATATAAGAGTTCGCCACATCGTTTTCTGAACTTATTTTTTCCTTAAAAGCGTTACTTATGTCGTGAAAAAAGAAAAAGTCTACTTTTCGTTTCGCGTGATTTCTTAGTTTCGTAACGCTTCCCAACCGATTTTGAAGAAAGTATGCGGCTAAAGAATCTGATTTTTGTACACGTGGTTGTGCAACATCTTAGCTTCGTATTGAATCATTTATCTTTCCATATTTCTTAACAGTCATTGTGAAATGATGCTATTTGTCAACGTTGTGCACTTTTATTTACAAATCTTGTAGTGAAAAAGTTATGTAGCGGGTAGCTTACTGTTAGATCCGTTTTAGACCATACATTGTTGGGAATGAAATGTAGCTAAAAGTACCAAAAAGTTTTTGAAATGATAATGATACTGATATCTGTCTCTGGTCACAAGTAATGCGAGCTATTCAGTGGCGTCAGTGCCGCGTCCGCAAGTTCGCGCGGTTACAGCTTGGTTTAGTGTAGTCATATAATGCAGGACAGAAAAAAACTAATTACTAGGGATCAGCGCAGACCTGGTGTCGGTCCCTCGTATTATTTTAATGGTCTCATTGTCTAGACAAATCCAAATGTATAAGAATTTTTCCCTCGGCTACTGGACAATCATCTGCTATGCTTTTATAATTGGCCACACGTTGCATCACAAAAGACAAACAATTATTTGTCATCAACATCCTACAATTAGTATGATGTATATTTCGTACTTCGAACTAAAAGATAACTGAAGCGCAATTCTGTAGCCTCGTTGTCTACTTTGACAGAAAAAATAATGGAGAGTTAATGAAACTGCTGTAGATCGGCAAAGATGTGCGTTTCATTGTTCTTCATTGTTTTTGATTCTTCCTTGGCTGGCTGCGCTGCACTGTCAAGGTAATCCCCACTCTCTGGCTAAATGGCTGGCCGGAGGCCAAATAAATAAATTTAAAAAGATCCCCACCCTTCGACAGCTGACAAGCAAGTCAGTAGAAAACGCAGCTGCAGTCAACAGTTGCTCGCCTTTAGCTAGTCTGTGCTGTCGTGTAGAACAATGTCTTCACTCATTTATTGGTATTGTTTTGACTCTGCAGTAACTCGTCGAGTTTTGAAGTGCAGAAGAACTAGGAGGTTATGGATTCATCCCATAAATAGCGACAGACATTTAGGAGAGTTTTTTTCTTTATATGAAGAACTTAAAAACTATCCTGAAAAATTTTATTTAAATTACAGAATGAATCATAATACATTTCAGTATGTGCTGCAGAACATTCAAGACAAAATTTCTAAACAGAACACAAATTTTCCCAGAAGTATAACAGCAGAAGAAAAATTGTGTATAACGATAAGGTAAGATTCGTTAGTACACACTTTTTGGTTTGCAGTAGAACTTTGTACAGCATTCGCTACCTCCAATTAATTGTAGTCATGCTTTTGTATTTTAAATTTCACAAACGCTTACCTCTGAGGGGAAGAGAGTTTATGGGACTTCTGAGAACCACTAGGAAGTAATTAGCTTCGTCATTTTGGGCAATGTCTTGCTGTGCCTTCAACGAAGAATCGCAGAAATACTCCTTCAGAATTGTCCAACTTTTTTTCTTCTTTTTCTTCATGATGCAGCGCTTGGCAGTGGTGATGGTTCATCATGTGGAGCTACTGATGACCTCACAGAATTCTTTTCATTACCTTGTAAGATAGACAGATTGATAGGCGAAGAGTTTTGAGATAATGCCCTATGACTCAGTGGTTCTATTTCCACTGATAAGGAACTGCCACAGCATGACTTCACAATGCATTATCATCTGGTAGGCACACATTTCCGTCCCTCAGTGACACTCATATCTGTCTCCGTTTACAAGTAAACGCGAACTATTCAGTGGCGGAAATGCCGCGATCGCTGGCAAGGTATTGTTATAAATGCATGTAAATACGGTAGATTAAATAAATGAAATAAAAGTAATTTCGCATGTATCATTATAATAAACGTAATTTTTCCTCACTGATTGTGAAATGTGAGGTAACATCTTAAAATAAAAGACGTGTGCAGTCACACTTGTGATGAAAGCAGAAGGGAGACGTGTGATGCGTGTACTGCAGAAGCTGTAGTGCTGCTCCACAGGCTCGCGTCGGCAATATTAAACACTCGGGATGTCGCCGGCTCGGCTCCGGGAGGCTCACGCCGTGTCGGCGCGGCCCGGCCGCCAGTGTGAACACCGCAATTCAAAACCGTGTGTTTGATATCGAAGCGGGCGGCGGCCCGGCCAGGCTCGGCTCGGGCCGGCCGGCAGTGTGAACGCACCTAAAATGGCAGTAGTTTGGCGACTAACACGGAGTATCTTGGCTTGTTTACCTGCCTGCCACACCTAACGTGATCAAACCTCGGACCATCCTGTTTCCGTATCAGTATTACTTACATGATTCAAAAGACTGACCATCGACCATGTGTTCGGCGAAGCGGAGAGAGTGGAGCTTGATTACTGGTGGCACTTGACAAACGCTCACAACATTCTTGAACGCACACCGAGGTACCGCGCGCTCTTTGAAAGTTATTTACGCAGTGTTTCCATTACGGTCCACTCTAGTTCGGGGACAGCCAGGCTCAGTGTGGCGTTCTGCATAGCATCACATTCAAAACAGAAAGATCTGAATTGTAAGCAGTGAGGAGAGAAAGAGATTGGCTGATACATGGAAAGCCGCATTCATTGAGACCTTAGCGAAGCAGTATGTGTCTGTTGCAAATATTTTAGGCGGCATTATGGGAAATTGAAAACGCCACTGGTTGTGGACAAGAAAACTTCAGACGTATTATTCTTCATGAAAGATTCTTTTAGCTGAAGTAGCACATGTACTGTACCAAGCTTTTTTTAGTTTATCCTTTGAATAATATTTCTTTGTAGCATTGTTTGATAGGACTTTCCCTTCCTCACTTTCACTAATTATAGTTATGTAATAAAAGAAATGGTTCAAATGGCTTTAAGCACTATGGGACTTAACATCTGAGGTCATCAGTCCTCCTAGACTTAGAACTACTTAAACCTAACTAACCTAAGGACATCACACACATCCATACCCGAGGCAGCATTCGCACCTCCGACCGTAGCAACAGCGCGGTTCCGGACTGAAGCGTCTAGAACCGCTCGGCCACAGCGACCGGCAATAAAAGAAATAAATAAGTTTTTAAAAATGAAAAAAGAAAAATTATAGAACCGTGAATCCTATCGCCTTGGGAGAATTTTGGGAATAATTAGAGGCAACATATGAAGAGGGATTTTTTAAAAGTGGTGATGAAAAGTGGGGGTAGATTTGATTTTAGTTTCATTTTTTTTAAGTTAAATTTAGTTAGACGACGAGATAGGCGAAAAAAGTGAGCAGAAAAAGATAAGGTGACTGCTCACGATCAACGGGAAAATTGGATTCGAGACCCAGTCCAGCATAAATTTTCATTCCCGTCATTCTGTTACAAAGCTGATGTTTGCCCATATCCGCAATCGCCAAAACGTTTCATGTATTTCATAAGGGCTATAGTCGCCGCAGTGCCTAGTCCTTCTGACACGCATGCATGTCCGAAAGAACTTTGCATCATACTTATAAACAACACAGGCACTGCAATACCGTATTAAACTTGTAACCTCCCAAAAGTAAAAAAAAAAAAATATGTATATGGCATTTACATTTAGTGTAACCTCCCAACAGAAAATTTCCGAAACCTCCCAACAGTAAAAAATATAATGATAACATTGACATTTAGCGTAACCTCCCAATAAATAAATTGCGTAACCTATCAATAATAAAATGTGGCTAATCTCTCAATAAAAAATTGTAGCTCAGTTACAACCTTTCAATAATTGACTGTGAATTTAAACCGGTGAATTTGGACGTCAGCAGCGCTGCGTTACGGCCCTGAAAGATCATTCTGAACAAATTGAAAATTCTTACCTCAATAAGGTCGCCGGATAACGCGTATATATCTGCTCCCATAAGAAATTTTTCTGGTACAGCCGAGTGCAATGCTGGCCGATAATTTGTCATGTATAAAAAGAAACAAATGATTTTTCTTTTCAATAATCGGGATGACCAAGGATTGGAGAAATTAGTAAATTCTCTAAATTGAGGTGAATGATTGTCAAAAGTTAATTTTTATAAGAAAGATTATTATTAAGAGATTTTTTTTAAACATTTACGTGGGACTTGATATTACAAAAGTACATATGCGCGAGGCTGCTTTTACCTTATGCTACAACCCTCAGGCGCCGCCATCGCTCCACACGACCAGCCCAGCCAACTCGATACACCAGACTGCTTGCTACTACTTACTCCTACTGCTACACAGTTCCTACTGCTGGCAACACTGCTCTTTGGTCTGAGATTCTCTTATAGCTTACATGTCGCAGGCAGCGCATGAGCAATCCATCGAAATTACATCTGCTCGAGTGCGCTAGCAACAAATTCCTTAATCATGGACCTCTTACAAACTATGCTCTTCCTCGCTTTCTTTCTCACCTTTCCGGCTAAGTAGTGCTAAGAATAACTCCTTTTCACTGGATTCGCCCTTTCTGTCTCTTGGGTGAGAGCACAACTCTAGTGCAGCATGCTACCCCAGATACAGTATCTGAAAGTGGTGATATCTACCAGATCAAACTTTTCTCACTCCTAAGCTACCTCGGTTATCCGTGGATGAGTACACAATGGCGGGTACTCTACGGACAGAGTCTACCAGCTGTGCTAATTTCCGAGGTCACTCAGTTCGTAACTGATTTGCAAATGTTGCAAAGTTTGCATACTAGTAGTTCTACTTTCTAAACTCAGTTAGTGCTCAACGCTACACGGGACACTTTCGTGCCATTAATTAGCTGCAACTAGTTGAGCCTATCTTCCCTCTCTTCTCGCCAGCCTCACAACGACCCTGAAAGAAGCCACGGAGACCGGTCGTTCCAGTTGCAGCGGCCTGGAAGCGACGCCGAACAGCAGCTTGAGCAGTACCTCGTGACGCACGACGAGGGTTTTGCGCGCAAGTTGAACTCGACGTAACACGTGTTCATCCTTTTTGCTATACTTCGACTGCCCCTTGCGTCACACAGCACGCCATGGCCCAGAGGTATAATAAACCAGTAAATTACTAACTTCGAGTGCAGGTATGTAAAATGGTGTTGGCTGCAAGGACTGTAAGTATAGGTGAGAGATGATGACGGGGAGACCAGCGTCACGATCATAAGACGTGACGCAAAACGGGAAACTTGAAAATCGGGGTGTTAAAATGTGTGTGCAGATATTTCCTGAGGTAAGACCGATGAAAGACAGCTCAGATCTGTCGCACAATCAGCTTAGCGCCTCATGCATGCGAATAGCTGACAAAAATAATATACAGAAGAATGGAAAATAAAATCTATTTTCTGTTAGATGCAATTGGTCTTACTTTTGGAAAGATAAAGTCACCAGAGAGTCCGTTTTGGCCTTGCAACTGATAATGGAAGCGAGACTTAACGCAAATGAGAACATGTTCATTGTATTTGTCCATCTAGACATGAGCAAACAGTAATGTACAATATGGACAAAAACCATGTTGGAACAATAAGATGAAAGGCCAAGAACGAAATGCCTGGGTTAACAGCGGTGAGAGACAGAGATGCAATCTCTCGTCCCTATTGTTCAGTTTGTAATTGGAGAAGTAACTGTGGAAATACGATGGTCACTCCAAAAGAAATGCACACTATTTTTTTTTAAATGCATCTTTTATCCCACATGTTTGAAAGTCTTACAGTGCGTAGATACATCCTTCAGGAACAGTATTTTCATTTCTCCACATAATTTCCTTTCCTCTTAAATGCCTTACGCCATCTTGGAACCAGTGCCTGTATACCCGCACGCTAAAATTCTGGACCAACCTCTTGTTGCCACTGTTTGGCAGCGTGCACAAGGAAGTCATCATCTTCAAACCTTGTTCCACGAAGAGAGTCTTTCAGTTTCCCAAAGAGATGATAGTCACACGAAGCCAGGTCAGGACTGTAAGGCGGGTGTTTCAGTGTTGTCCATGCGAGTTTTGTGATCGCTTCCACGGTTTTTTGACTGACATGTGGCCGTGGATTGTCGCGCAACAGCAAAACATGCTGCATTTGCCGATGTGGTCGAGCTTGAAGTTTCTTCAGTGTCGTCACATATGCATCAGAATTTATGGTGGTTCCACTTGGCATGATGTCCACAAGCAAGAGTCCTTCGGAATCGAAAAAACACCGTAGCCATAACTTTTCCAGCAGAAGCTGTGGTTTTGAATTTTTTTTTCTTGGGTAAATTTGCATGATGCCACTCCATTGACTGCCTCTTCGTCTCTGGTAAAAAATGATGGAGCCATGTTTCATCACCTATCACATTTCTTCCAAGACATTAATCTCCACCATTCTCGTACTGCTCCAAAAGTTCGCTGCGTACCGTTTCCCTTGTTTCTTTGTGAGCCACTGTCAACATCCTGGGAACCCACCTGGCACAAACCTTTTTTAACGCCAACACTTTCTTCTCAAACACTTCCTTCCCCTATACCAACGTAGCTCGACAATTCGATCACTGTGATGCGTCTGTCAGCAGTCACCAATTCGTTAACTCTGTGCACATTGCCTGGAGTGTGTGAAGTACGAGGCCTGCCGCTGCGAGGACAATCCTCAATATTGCCGTGCCCGCTTTCATCATGTAACCTGCTTGCCCGCTGACTAACTGTACTGCGATCGACAGCAGCATCTCCATACACTTTTGCAGCCTCTTGTGGACGTTTCCCACTGTCTCGTTTTCACAGCACAGGAATTCTATGACAGCACGTTGCTTCTGACGAACGTCAAGTGTAGCAGCCATCTTGAAGACATGCTGTGAAGGCGCCACTCACGGGAACAGGTTGAACTAACTTTGAAAACAAGCGGGAAGAATGTATCTACACACTGTAAAACTTTCACGCATGCGGAATGAAAACTGTATTTTTACAAAAAAAGTGTGCGTTTCTTTGGGAGTGACCCTCGTAAATGCAGAGTTCTAGTCTGGGTTTAAAATTTAGGGTGAAAGGGTATCAGTGCTAAATTCCCCCTATGACGTTTCTGCCCTCAGTGAACGTGAAGAAGAATTGCAGGACCTGTTGAAAGGATTGAACAGCCTAATGAGCACACAGTACGGTTGAGAATGAACTGAAGAAAGACAGAAACAGAAACGAGGCTAGCGATAAACTTCTCAAAATTGAGGACCCCGCAGTACATGAAATAGGGAATTCTGCTACATCGGAAGCCAACTAACACGTGGTAGACGATGCAAGAAGGACACAAAAAGCAAACTACCACATGTGAAGAGGGCATTCGGGGCCAAAAGATGTCTGCTAGTATCGAACATCGACAACAATTATAAACTTCCCTATCGCAGAACACCAGGAATCTTCACCGACCAATCCACTTTTGTTTTATATATTAATCTCATTTTGTTCGCTTTTGTTCGTTGCGTCTGCTCGGGGCGGACGTCGTAAGACATCCGTTTTTAAGTTCGTTGATGATAGATTAGCTCAGTTTTTTTATTACAGAGGGCACGTAACCCTCTGACGAACTCGCTGAGCTTCCGTGCCGGCGCTTTGACCTAGTATACAGTTGAGCCACTGACGTCTTTTCTAAAGAATTCGCAATTTTTATCTGCCTCATGCAGCTCAGGTTAAAGAGACTATTTGCTTTAGACTATAGTCGCAATATTTAATTTTGCCTACTAGCTACCGATTTCGGCACCGAGTACCATCTTCAGGTGCCGAATTCATGCTCGCTTCCCAAGTAGGTGCATCAGATACTGAGTAATGCTCGCTTCCCAAGTAGGAGCATCAGATACGGAGTACGTTGTCTTGAGTCAGGAGAAGCGGTGGTGGAGAAAGTGGAGTCACATTCAGTAGGAATTTGTTTCGATTCATGCCGAACAAAACAGAATTACATTTCTCACTGTTTCCGTAAATCAAATAAAGGCGAATGGCTGCACGACCACTCGGAAAAAGCTTGTTAATCTATCTTCCTAGGTTTTTCCGGATCAAGTTATCTACTTTTTCTAATGACAGGTCGTCAATATTATGTAAATCCTCACTCATCCTTTTTTATTTTCGTCATACATTCCTTGGTAACAAACTGTCGCACATATAGAGAGTTTGTTCAATTTACAAACATCACATGGACAGTTAGTGTCTCTGCGTGCCAATGGGTGCAGCTGTCTGAGCATTTTAATCTACGTACTTGAATTTTACGAAATGAAACAAGAAGAGAAAAGCCACACCAGAAAAGAGGGATATATGCATTATCTGATCAGAAGCATCTGGATAGCCATAGGTAACGCTGAACTGACCCCTAGGGCCCTGTCACAAGAGGCGCGACTGCCAGTGTGAAAGGAGGCGGGGAGTACTGCACTCTCAATAGAGATACAGCAACAGCGGAATGGGGAGGTCAAGAGAGCCCAGCGACTTTCAACGTGGATTAGTCACCGCATGTTACCTGAGTAACAGATCCATCAGGGACATTTCCGTCCTTCTAAAGCTGTCCAAATCGATTGTTGGTGATGTGATTGTGAATTGTAAACGCGAAGGAATAACCCCAGCTGAAAAAGATCAGGCACATCTGATGTAGTAAGCTTCGCGGACGGTGGCTTTAAAAATTACATAGTTGGAGGAGGGAATCTCTCGTGAGTTCCAAAGTGCTTTGAGCAGTGCAGCTGGCACGGTGACTGTGCGTAGGGAGTTACAAGAATGGTGTACAGTGATCGGCCATCTCCTCATGAGCCACAAGTTTCTGTAGCCAGTACTAAGCGTTGCTTGAGGTGATTTGAAGAGCGGCTCGTGTGGACGGACGATGACTGCAAATGAATGATTTGGAGTGATCAATCACGGTGTATACAGTGGTAACCCTATGGAAGTGTTTAGATTTTGAGAATGCCTGGAGAACGTTACATGCCGTCCTGGATAGCGCCAGCTGTAAAGTACGGAGAAGGTGGTCTTACGGCATGGGCGTTATTTTCGTGACTGGAATTTGGTCCCCTTATTGCGATTAAGGAAATACTAAATACGGAACGATAAAAACACATTTTACAACCCCGTTCACTGCAATCAGTAGAGGGTCAATCCCAAGACGATTATTCTTTGCATCACCATGGCAAAGCAGCATCAGAGAGGCAATGGTTTGTGGACAATAACATTCGTGAAACTGACCTGCTCAGAGTTCCAACCTGAACCCACTGTCGACATTGCTCCAGACTCCAGCTTCAAACTTCACTACATTCTCCGGTATACTTCTACATTAGCTCAAGTACTGTGGTATGAACGGGACAGCGCTCAAATGGTTTAAATCATACCCAACTGGAAGAGTGCAGAAAGTTGAAATAAGCAGTTCAAATAACACGCGAAAAACGGGCGATTTCTCAAACTGGGGAACAATGAAGAATGGGGTGCCGCAAGGTTCGGTCTTGGGTCCTCTGCTGTTCTTAATACATACTGGGTGGCCCAAAAAGGATGGTCGGATTTGAACTGCGTAGTACCATTGAAAGGTGAGGAGGGGGGACCACTGCCGGCCGTCTGCAAGTCGGCCATTACACCCAGTTTGCCACGAGATGGCGCAGTGGACGGTCGAGCATCGTGTTTTTGCTGTGGAACAGTTTTTCAGAAATGATGAATCGTTTATTACTGTGCAACGATTGTTTCGACAACGTTTTGGTGTAGCGCGTGATGGACCCATTCCAGATCGCAGATCCATATCACGTTGGGTGACTGCATTCCAGACAACAGGGTCTGTCAAAAGTGGTAAATCTACAGGGCGTACACGTACGGCAGTTACTCCACAGAACATTGATGATGTTAGAGCGTCAGTGCTGCAAAGCCCGCGTCGTTCCACTAGGCGTCGTGCTCAAACTTTAGGCCTCAGCCGTAGTTCGTTGCAGCGTATTTTAAGCCGTGAGTTACAGTTTCACCCATACAAAATTATGATCACGCAAAAGCTGTATGATCGTGATTTTGAGCAGCGAAGACGATTTTGTGAATCAATGCTTGACATTTTGTACTCTAATAATGATGTTGTGCTTCTTATGTCAGATGAAGCCCATTTCCATTTAGACGGCTATGTCAATAAACAAACCTGCAGGTATTGGGCAGCAGATAATCCCAGAGAATTGCACCAAAAGCCTCTTCATAGTGCTAAGGTAACAGTCTGGTGTGGAATTTCAAGATTGGGGATTGTTGGTCCTTATTTTTTTGAGGAGAACAACGCTACAGTCACAGTGAACTCGAAACGTTACGTTAACATGCTACGTAGCTTTTTGGTGCCGAAACTGCGAGAGTTACATGTAAATCGAGATCGAATTTGGTTTCAACAGGACGGGGCCACGGCCCACACAGCCAATGACTCCATGTGTGTTTTAAGGCGGATGTTCCCCCACCACATCATCTCGCGTTTTGGAGATGTCCACTGGCCCGCGAGATCACCTGACCTCTCAGCCTGTGATTTTTTTCTTTGGGGATACCTAAAGTCAAAAGTCTACGTAAAGAAGCCCCGAAACTTAATTGATCTGAAGGAGGCAATCAGTGCGGAAATTATGGCAATTCAAGAAGAAACAGTAGTGAAAGTGATGGAAAATTTCGAGGAAAGACTTGTGGAATGCATCACTGAGGAAGGACACCATCTTCCGGAAGTCATTTTCCGTACATGATTTTTTGTGGTTAGTTCTTGTAATTGGGTGCCTGGGAGCATTTAGTTACGTAATTGAATAAAATTAATTTGTAAAACTGATGGAGTTATAGTTATTTAAAATGTGACCATCCTTTTTGGGCCACCCTGTATTAATGACTTGCCATTCTGTATTCACGTAGATGCACAACTGGTACTTTTTTCTGATGATACAAGTATAGCTATCACACCCAACAGACGAGAATTAACTGATGAAATTGTAAACGATGTTTTTCAGAAAATCATTAAGTGGTTCTCTGCAAATGGGCTCTCATTAAACTTTGACAACAGTTCCATACAATTAATGGAATGACACCATCAATAAATATAGACTTCGATCAGAAATCGGTAGCTAGGGTAGAATATTGAAAATTTCTAGGTGTATGCATTGATGAGGGGTTGAAGTGGAAAAAACACACTGAAGATCTGCTGCAACGTTTGAGTTCAGCTACTTATGCTATTAGGGTCATAACAAATTTTGGCGATATACATCTCAGTAAATTAGCTTACCACGCCTATTTTCATTCTCTGCTTTCGTATGGCATCATATTCTTGGGTAACTCATCATTGAGTAAAGAGTGTTCATTGTACAAAAGCGTGTAATCAGAATAACTGCTGCAGCTCATCCAAGATCATCCTGCAGACACTAACACTACTGGTCATTAAAATTGCTACACCACGAAGATGACGTGCTACAGACGCGAAATTTAACCGACAGGAAGAAGATGCTTCGATATGCAAATGATTAGCTTTTCAGAGCATTCACACAAGGTTGGCGCCGGTGGCGACGCCTACAACGTGCTGATAAGAGGAAAGTTTCCAACCGATTTCCCATACACAAAAAGCAGTTGACCGGCGTTGCCTGGTGAAACGTTATTGTGATACCTCGTGTAAGGAGGAGAAATGCGTATCATCACGTGTCCGATTTTGATAAAGGTCGGATTGTGGCCTATCGCGATTGCGGTTTATCCTATCGCGGCATTGCTGCTCGCATTGATCGAGATCCAATGACTGTTAGCAGAATATGGAATCGGTGGGTTCAGGAGGGTAATACGGAACACCGTGCTGGATCCCAACGGCCTCGTATCACTAGCAGTCGAGATGACAGGCATCTTATCCGCATGGCTGTAACGGATCGTGCAGCCACGGCTCGATCCCTGAGTCAACAGATGGGGACGTTTGCAAGACAACAACCATCTGCACGAACAGTTCGACGACGTTTGCAGCAGCATGGACTATCAGCTCGGAGACCGCGGCTGCGGTTACCCTTGATGCTGCATCACAGATAGGAGCGCCTGCGATGGCGTACTCAACGACGAACCTGGGTGCAAGAAAGGCAAAACGTCATTTTTTCGGATGAATCAAGGTTCTGTTTACAGCATCATGATGGTCGCATCCATGTTTGGCGACATCGAGGTCAACACACATTGGAAGCGTGTATGCGTCATCGCCATACTGGCGTATCACACGGCGTGATGGTATGGGGTGCCATTGGTTATACGTCTCGGTCGCCTCTTGTTGGCATTGACGGCACTTTGAACAGTGGACATCACATTTCAGATGTGTTACGACCCATGGCTCTACCCTTCATTCGATGCCTACGAAACCCTACATTTCAGCAGGATAATGCACGACCGCATGTTGCAGATCCTGTACGGGCCTTTCTGGATACAGGAAATGTTCGACTGCTGCCCTGGTCAGCACATTCTCCAGATCTCTCACCAATTGAAAACGTCTGGTCAATGGTGGTCGAGCAACTGGCTTGTCACAATACGTCAGTCACTACTCTTGATGAACTGTGGTATCGTGTTGAAGCTGTATGGGCAGCTGTACCTGTACACGCCATCCAAGCTCTGTTTGACTCAATGCCCAGGCGTATCAAGGCCGTTATTAGGGCCAGAGGTGGTTGTTCTTGGTACTGATTTCTCAGGATCTATGCACCCAAACTGCGTGAAAATGTAATCACATGTCAGTTCTAGTATAATATATTTGTCGAATGAATACCCGTTTATCATGTGCATTTCTTCTTGGTGTAGCAATTTTAATGGCCAGTAGTGTATTTAAAGTGCAAGGGATCTTCACTGTAGCCTCACAATATATATATTCACTTACGAAATTTGTTATTAACAATACGAACGAATTCAAAAGTAATAGCAGTGTACATGGCTCCAACACTAGGGGAAAGGATGATCTTCACTACTACTACTTTGGTTCAGAAGGTGGTAAATTATGCTGCCACAAAAGTCTTTGGTCACTTACCTAATAGCATCAAAAGTCTGACAGATAGCCATATAGCATTTAAAAGGAAATTGAAAGACTTTGTGAATGGCGACTCCTTCTACTCATTAGATGAATTTTTGGATACAGTAAGTGGGTAATTTCCCCACCACACACCCAAAAAAAAATTAAAAATATTAAGTGTCATGTAATATTTTGGGTTATGTAATATCTTGTGTAGACACCTTTTATGAACCTGACACGTTCCACATCATTACGAAGTGTCGTATTCATGATCTATGGAACAATTACTAATATAATCTGATCTAATCTTCGGCTCTTGAGGAAGAATGGGCTGCCCGTCCTCCAGAACCATTCAGACACCTCATTCAAAGTGTCCCTCAGATGAGTTCAACCAGTCATGAAGGTGAAAAAACGGACACAACACATACTAACGGCCACTAACAGATGTCCGGGTGCTTTTGTTTAGATAGTGTAAGCACTCTGTATGCACGCGGACATCGAGACTACTGGTTACCATTTCGCATCACCTTCGCGGTGGATGTCGGTGCGGCAAAGGATTGACGAAGCAAGTTATCTCTTCATTATATCTCACAATCAACTGGAGTGGAGAAATCTTTTTTTGTGGTTAGACGAGGGAGGAAGACTGCCCCTGCCTTCTTCATATTATCTGCCCACGAGCTCTGCAGGTCATTTAACTGGAGTACGACGTCTGCGTTGGTCTTCCATTTTGCGCAAAGTTGTTTGACCAGATAGCTGTTCTCTCACGCTGAGCTTTCAAAAGAGAAAATACGTACTTGTAGTTCCGCAAATACAGGCCTCCCCGGATACGTTTAATAGATGAGAAACTAAACCAACCGGGTGGTGTTTAGATTTTTCGCCGGTACAGCCCACGATCGTGACTACTGAACCGGTCAGCGTTTCCCTATGAAATCATTAATCTGCTTTCTACGTTCTCGTAAGGTGAGCTCTGCATACGTGTTAGCCTGTTTCTCTCTCCTCGTGAGGGAGACATGTGATAGGCAGTGTGTCACTTAACAGCTGTAAGAGTTTAATTGATGCTTTCGACGGCGTGTCTAAATATAAACCCCTGATTTAAAGTATCACGTCTACACTGCTTTTTGCAGCATGAAATCAGTTTAATCAAATGTTAAATGAACAAACAGATTTTGCAAGCCACAGCTGTTTCAGTACTTTTAAAGAGCTCTTCTAAAGTTATTAACTGCATATCTCAATTGTTTAATAATTACAGGGTGTCCGAAAAGTCTTTCCCTAATTACAGGCTAGAAGTAAGATACAAATATGAAACTTGTGTCGAATTCTTTACAACTATCGAAGTTTTTTTCCTGTTTTAGGTTCGCAGTACGTAAGTAGTGGATGAGGTGCAATGCCCAAGAAGCCATGTTAACCAATCAGGAGAAGGCACAGTGTGTCCTGTGGTACCATGAGACACGATCACCAACCACAGTGCAGAGACACTTCCAGATAACATTTGGAAGGAATCCACCTGATGTCAAGAGCATTAAAGCCCGGTATGAGAAGTTCAAGAACACAGGATCGGTTGCTGACATTCCGAGGTCTGCTCGACCAAAAACCTCAGAAGACAGGGTGGAAGTTGTAAGGCAGTCTTTTCTGCGAAGTCCGAAGAAATCGGTCTCACGTGAATTACAGATGCCAAAAAGCTCTCTCCATGACATTTTACACAAGCGTTTATTGTTTCGTGCATGGAAAGTGCAAATCGTTCAGGCCTTGTTGCCCAATGACAGTACACGTCGATATGACTTTGCGGTCGAAATGCTATCACGTATCGAGGACGATGATGGTTATCTCAGACGAATTGCCTTTTCCGACGAAGCGACCTTTTTTGTCAGTGAAGTAGTGAATCGCCATAATGTGCGCATTTGGGGTTCAAAACCCCCTGCCGAAGTCATGGAGTGCACCAGAGGCAGTCCAAAGGTGAATGTTTGGTGCGCGCTATTGCACGATCGAATTATCGGGCCATTCTTCTTCGCTGAGGCTACCATCACACCTGCAGTGTATCTGGACGTGATGCAACTGTATGCTGTTCCTCAGCTGCTTCAGTAACACCCCGATGTCTTGTTTCAGCAAGACGGTGCATCGCCTCATTGGGGATTGGACGTCCGTGCCTATCTCGATATGACCTTTCCTGGGCCGTGCGGTTAAAGGCGCTGCAGTCTGGAACCGCAAGACCGCTACGGTCGCAGGTTCGACTCCTGCCTCGGGCATGGATGTTTGTGATGTCCTTAGGTTAGTTAGGTTTAACTAGTTCTAAGTTCTAGGGGACTAATGACCTCAGCAGTTGAGTCCCATAGTGCTCAGAGCCATTTGAACCATTTTTGACCTTTCCTGGGCGATCGATTGGTCGTGATGGGCCAACGGTTTGGCCTCCACGCTCTCCTGACATAACCCCATTAGATTTCTTTTTATGGGGTTATGTCAAGGACGAGGTCTACCGAACACGTGTACCAAATCTTGAAAACCTGCGGCAACGGATAACCACAGTCGTTGAATCGATCCCTCCAGTGATGTTGGCTAATGTGTGGACGGAAATTGAATATCACCTAGATATGCTACGTGCTACCAAGGATGCTCATATGGAAGTTTACTGATGTGTGAAAAAAACTTTGATAGTCTGTAAACAATTAGACACCAGTTTCATATTTGTATCTTACTTCTAGCCTGAGTTATCAATTTATGTAATCAGGGAAAGACTTTTCGGACACCCTGTATTTCTTTAGCACTATGAAAAATTCATTTTTTGACCACACCATGTACAAAAACATCTGGAAAGTGTTTACAAACATGTGTTTTCGAATGTGCCTCTTGAATGAAGTGATATGCTTGAAAACGATGGAGGAAAAAACTTATGCTCTTACTAAAACGTTAAAAACGCTTTTCTTGGATTATTTGGTAAGTTCACACTATTCATTTTTTCCACTATTTCGCACATATTTTCCGCGTATGACCTACAAAATTCATAACCTAACATCAAACCTTTTCGTGACAGGAATATGCATTTCATCTCATTCAAGAGAACAAATAAAGCTTTTTTAAGACGAATTACACCTGAAGACGGACCTACAGGGTCCGAAATGCATCATGTACTGAATAAAGCACGAAAAATTGTGACTGAAGGCGTTTTTTAATTCGTACCTTGAGTGTAATACTATTGTACTGTAGAATTTATTGATACGTTTAGAGGCGTGCGAGGCAACTGGGAAAATCTGGTCAGTTGGTCAGTTCACGTTTGAATATCGAACATTCTGCAACGCAGATGCCAGTCATATTAGCTTCCACTAGCGTATCATAATAACGTCTACAGACTCTGTGGGATAACTGGATATGGCAGTCAACGCGCGTGGCCGGGAGCAGGCGATGGGGGTGCGGAACAGGAAGGGCAAACGGGGAGGAGGGAGAGCAAAAGGGGAGGAGGCAGGCCAGTTTGGAAGCAGATGAAGAAAAGGAATGCAACCAAGGCTTATGGGTAGCGTCTTTGATTAGTGACCAAAACGTCGTCGGTAACGCGTTCGAACACCGCCACCGCTTAACCTTTGAATAAAAATCATTAGCAGTTAACGGCCTTGTCAAAGAGGGCGGAGGAGCGGATAGAGTTTCAGGACACTTTCTTGCCGTTGGGGTGGAAAACTGCTCCAAAAGGCGGAAGAATCAGCAACGATCAAGCGGCGTAAGGATGGAGAAGGCAATGAAAACCACTGCATTAAAGACACATAATGTGCATCCACGGGACATGTGGTCTGTAACTGAAAAGTATCGTGATGATCTCTCCATTGGAAAAAGATTCCGGACTAGTTCCCCATTCGAATCTACGGGAGAGGACTGCCAAGGGGAAGGTGACCATGAGCAAAAGATTGAATAACCAAAGAAAGAATAACGTTCTGCGAGTCAGGGTGTGGGATGGCGGAAGTTTGAAAGTGGTAAGGAAGCTAGGAAATCTGAAAAGGGAAATGTAAAGGCTCAGTCTAGATGTAGTGGGGATGAATGAAGTGAAAACGAAAAGAAGATCAATATTTCTGATCATACCAGCACAGGGTAATATCAAAAGCGACAGAAAATGGTATGACGAAAGTAGCATTTGTTTTGAATAGCAAGTTAGGGCAGAGAGTGACTTACTGTGAATAGTTCAGTGATAGGATGATTCTCATCTGAATCGACAGCAAATCGACGCCGACAACGATAATTACGGTATACATGCAGATGTCGCAAATCGTAAGATGAAGAGGTAGAGAAAGTATATAATTCTGTGCCTAAAGCGACATGGACATCTAATAGTCATGGGGGATTGGATTGCGGATGTAGGGGAGGGAGTAGAAGAAACGCTTAGGGAGAATATGGGATTCGTACTAGGAATGAGAGAGTAGAAATACTAATTGAGTTATGCAATAAATTTCATCTAGTAATAGCGAAATCTCTCTTCCAGAATCACAAGGGGAGGAGGTAAACTTGGAAAACGCCGGGAGATAGGGGAAGATTTCAGTTAGGTTACGTAACAGTCACGCAAAGATTAAGAAATCAGCTACTGGGTTCTAAGGCGTACCCTGGAGCAGATATAGACTGAGATTAAAATTTAGTAGAGATAAATAGTAGGCTGAAATTTAAGAGTGTAGTCAGGAAGTGAAGGAATGGGATACATAAGTGCTAATGAATGAAGATGTACGTTTGAAGTTCTCTGAGGCTATAGATATTGCGATAAGGAATAACTCAGTAGGGGGTTCAGTTGGAGAAGAATGGGTATCTCTAAAAAGGGCAAAGAAGTTGGAAAGAAAACCGTCGGTACAAAGTAGATAACTGCGAGAAACCTTGGGTAACAGAAGAAATACTTCAGGTGATCGATGAAAGAAGGAATTGTAAAAATGTTCTGGGAAATTCAAGAACACAGTAATAGAAGCGACTTAGGAATGAAATAAATCGGAAATGCGGGGAAGCTAAGGCGAAATGCCAGCGTGAAAAATGTGAAGAAATCGAGAACGAAATGATTGTCGGAAGGACTGACATAGTATGTAGGAAAGTCAAAACAACCTTCGCTGAAACTAAAAGCAAGAGCGGTATCGTTAAGAGTGTAATCTGAATTCCACTGTTAAATGCAGAGGAGAGGGCGGATAGGTGGAAAAAATACACTGAAGGCCTCTATGAGGGGAGAGAACTTGTCTGATGACGTGATAGAAGAAGGAACAGGAGTCGATATAGAAGAGACAGGAGGTCCAGTATTAGAATGAAGATTTAAAGGAGTTCTGGAAGACTTAAAATCAAATAAGGTAGAAGAGGTAGATAACATTCCGTCGGAATTTCTAAAATCGTTGGGGGAAATGCCAACAGAACAACCGTTCACGTTGGTGTGTAGAATGTATGAGACTAGCTGTATACAATCTGACTTTCGGAAAAAACAACATCCACACAATTCCGAAGACTGGAAGAGCTGTCAAGTGCGAGAATTATTGCACAATCAGATTAACAGCTAATGAATCCAAGTTACTGCCGACAATAATACAGAAGAATGGAAAAAAATCAAGACACGTTCTTAGGATTTGTCGACCTGGAAAAAGCGTTTCGCAATGGAAAATGGAGTAAGATGTTCGAAATTCTGAGAAAAATAGTAGTAAGCTATAGGAAAAGGCGGGTTATATACAGTATGTACAAGGACCGAGAATAATAACAATGGAAGACCAAGAACGAAGTTCTCGGATTAAACAGGGTGTAAGACAGAGGTGCCGAAGTCTTTCGTCCCTGCTGTTCAACCTGTCCATCGAAGAAGCAATGAAGCAAATAAAGAAAAGTTGAAGAGTGGAATTAAAATTGAAGGTGAAAAGATATCAGTGATATGATTGGTTGATGAAATTGCTATTCTCGGTGAAAGTGAAAGAGAATTACAGGATCTGCTGAATAGAATGAACAGTCTAATGAGTCTGAGACTAAATCAAAGAAAGACGAGAGTAATGAGAAGTAGCAGAAAGGAGAACAGTGAGAAACTAAACATCAGGATTGGTGATCATCAAGTAGATGAAATTAAGGAATGCTGCTATCTAGGCAGCAAAATAATCCTTGAGGGTCGGAGCAAGGAGGACATAAGAAGCAGACGAACACTGACAGAAAGGAGATTCCTTGCCAAGAGAAGTCTACTAGTATCATGCATAGATCTTAATTTGAGTAGTGAAACTTGGTCTGTGGGAAAACGCGAGCAAAAGAGACTCGAAGCATTTGAGATGTGGTGCTACAGAAGAATGTTGAGAGTTAGGTGGACTAATCCGCAGAATCGTTGAGGAAAGTAATACATGGAAAGCACTCACAAGAAGAAAGGACAGGATGGTAGGACATCTGTTAAGACATGAGGTAATAACTTACATGGTATTAAAGGGAGCCGAAGAGGGCAAAAACTGTAGAGGAAGACAGAGATTGGAATACAATTGCCAAATAATTGAGGACATAGCTTACAAGTGTTACTCTGAGATGAGGAGGTTGACACAGGAGAGGAATTCGTGGCGGGCCACATCAAACCAGGCAGAAGACTGATGAGAAAAAAACGAAAAAAGAGAGAAAGAAAAGGATGAAGACGGAAAATGGAAGGAACCGATGTGATATATGCAACATGCCTGCAACAGCAGCTGCTGTTCTATTCGGCTCCGGATGCGTTCACACGTTTCATTTTAATGCGCACTAGGTGTGGTACCCCCTTTTCTTTCCTGTCCCCCATGGAGCAACAAGTTGTATCGGTATCCAAGTATTAAATTGATCTCGTTGCCTGTGATAAACTATGGTAGAGATTCGCATTACTCTGCACGCATCTTTTGTCTCCTTCTTTTCGAACGCGGAGACTTTATGATAAAAGTGAGTTCTAGTGTGTCATTGGAAGCAGCAAGGCGCTTTCTGCTAACTCGACTGTCATTATCAGATATCTGCCACTATACACGCCGTAATTAATATTACTGCAATGTGGCATACCAAACGTTATTGTGAAATACCATATTTTTTTATTGCGAGTGCATACTAGGAATAATTTTGAGCTTAGAGGACGATAAAACAATAACGTAATTTGAAACGTCAATCCTGTGTCTTCTATCTAACGCAAAAGTATTTTATGTTCTCAGAACCGTATCCACAGAGTTCCGACAAACTATGTATTGTTATATGCCTAGTCAGACGTTAGCGGTACATAACTACCGGTATTTAATTCATATCGGACATACAAAGTGCAGATAGTGTTAGAAGAAACCCAAATAAGCGAAAATACGTAACAGACGAAATATAAAAAGGAATGCTATATAGGCAGTACGATTTGCAGGACCCTAATAGATTTGTCACTTTTCTGTTGACTAGGTCAAGACGTTGTGTTACGTAAAATGTAATAAAAAAGCAAGCACTGAGAAAGAAAGAGCACGGTAAAAACGAATCAAAGCGGTTGAATTACTGGCGCCAGTTGGTAGCTGGAGCTGTGGCGAAAACTAAAACATGAAGAGCGGAGCAGTGTCGGAACGGTATGCAGAACAGAAGGCGCAACCAAGCTCACCCTCTGGATGATTTCTGTTACAAATCGTTGTCCTCTAAGCAACTAGCCGTTATTCTGATCTGGGTGTAGATAGAGCCACTTTCGTAATTGCAAGTGCGGTAACGAACCGCAGGCGGTTATTTTTGCAGGCAATATGTCTTTGGACTGGGTGTTATTCCATTTTTTAAATTGTATCATACGAAAACGAATAATTACTTCATCGCAAAGTCGTGGTGATCTTAGTAAATGAATAAACATACAAAAGAGTGATGAGGATTAAACAAAAAAATTTAACACGTTGACTGCCACATAAGTTAAATATATCTCACAGGAAGTGTTCTTTTCGGACCACGTGAAGTAAATACAACTAACGGACATTTTTCCATTTAAAGCTCCGTGGTGCAGTTGTAACTCACAGGAGCGTGCTGTGAATTGGTGTTACAGTAGGTTATGGCCCCAGTAACAAATCATGTTCGTGGCCTACGGTTTTCAGGAGCTCAAGACACTTGAATTTGAGTTATATATAAGTCGCATGGCTCACTCGTATTGGACTTTTCTTCTTTTTATTATTTATTTGTTATTTAATTTTACATATTACTTACACAGCAGATTGCAAATCACACACAGTTTTATTTACATTCTTCAACTTTAATCGCAACAACAATGAAACCGAAAAATTTGGGCCATTCCATTTTGTTTCTCTAACACTTGTATACACTGTGCTTTAGGAAAAAACACTCTACACAAAAAAATGAGTCACAATTCTTACATTTCCATGCAGTTTGTTTGCATTTCTTGACAGCTTGCTCTCTTCCAGATTCATTCTTCATTTTTTTTTTTTTGTAGCACACTGTACACCTGTGTATGGCTGCTCCCATGTTCACATGTACACAATCTGCAGGTAACGCGGTGGCTTTGGTTAGAGATGTCTCAGGTTCATCGGCATCTTCTGTATGGAGTAGTCTCAAAGTCACTTCTTTGAATGCTGTGATTCAGATCTTCTTGTTGTTGATGTATAGGTAAATCACATGACCATTTACCAGTGCTGACCCTGTCAACAATACAATTGCAAGCTTCCTGTACCATTTCACACCCCGCCTTAGACAATGAGAGTACGACTGAATTTGACTGATTATAGTCAATTAACATTGCTGGTTTTTTTGGACTTCCGCTTCTTCTTCTCCATGAACAGTACTCAGCATCAAAACATCCCTCTTATCTTTCCATTTTAGTACTACTAAACATGTTGATGTTGTACTTTCCTTTGCTTTGCGTTCCCCCTTCTTCAGTTTTGCCTGTACAACATCCTGAGGTTTCAGTTTTCTGTTTGATCTTAGAGTACCAACTAAATGTGTTGATTGTTCAATAAGCTGGTTAGAGATGAACACTTGTGTAAAAGTTGTCTGTATACAAGATTCTGCCCTCATTTAGTAATCCACTCATAAGGCTCATAACAACAGAAGTGGCAAGAGGAACACCAGGATTCGCATTGTTCCCACAGTAAACTTCATATTCCAGGTGTAGCCTCCCTTTAGACAAAGTTTGAACAATTTAATTCCGAATTTATGGCACTTATTCTTTATATATTGGATGAAACTTAGTCTTCCTCGAAATGGCACAAGTGTTTCGTCAATGCAAACTTCTTTCTCCGGCACAACTGCACTTTGAAATCTCTGCGACAATTTATCAATAAGAGGTTGAATTTTGAATAAGCGGTTTCCCAGTGGGCACTGGCTGTTATCAGAAAAATGCCACATACGTAGAAGCAGTTCAAAACGATTGAGTGACATAACACTTTTTACATTGTTGTGTTAGAGCGTATTTCTTGACCAATAATTTGGAATCCTCGGTTTTACATTTAGTGATATCCATAACAACAATCCTAAAAATTGTTCAATTCCAGCTTTGCTGACATCAGTCCACTTTTTCAGTCGTGAATTAACAGTTACTGAATGACTTTCTAAGACTAGTTTTGCTGACAAATTAGTTTGTTGAGTCACATATTCTAAAATTTCATTAGTTACAAAATATCTGAAGAAATCGTATGGTGTCTTGCCTTTGAGAGTTAGTGCAACAGAAGCATTTACACCAGAACTGGAGTCGCTACGGCCACAAGTTCGAATCCTGTCTCGGGCATGGATGTGTGTGATGTCCTTAGGTTAGTTAGGTTTAAGTAGTTCTAAGTTCTAGGGGACTAATGACCTCAGATGTTAAGTCCCATAGTGCTCAGAGTCATTTGAACCAAAACTGGAGTGAATAAATGTAACGTTTTTCATATTTTTACCCGTAACTGGCCCCCAGACAATCTCATTAGAATTTGTTCTAAGTGTGTCATCTTCATCTTCAGACCTTTCTGATATTACACTTGCTTCAATTGAACCTGAATCAACTGCAGTAGGCATGGCACTAACACGGTTAGAGGTGCTTTGTTGCCTGGTTTTTACAGCTGTGAAGCCTGGTTCTTTGACTGAATGTGGACATAAGACTGTTCTTCCTACCTTCACTGATGTGATTCCATCATCAGAACTTCAGGTTTCGCTTCCGGTCTCCTCTGGTAAAAATTCGTCTGAGCCATCACCAAATAAAGACAGAATCTTCATCACTTATGTCCATAACTTCATCTAAAAGCTGCTGTAGATGCCTTTGTTCATATTCATAACTTCTACGATACATTTCCTTCTGCCACAATATCACTCTGTTACGGAGCAAACAACACCGAATAAAGACTGTAGCAACAATGCAGGAAAGCAACAATGGAACTGCACACAAATAATGCTGTGGAATGAAAAACTGACAGGTGTACAAACCTAAAATTATTAGCGACGTAGCAAATGACACACTTGATACCTTTACTCTGGGGCCATGTGAAGCATATGTAACTCACAGAAAAAAATTTTAAAAAAAGGTACTAAAATGCCATATTTTCACTTACAAGGGGAGGCCGCCAATTGTGAAATTCAGATTCGATTCATACTGCGCATAATAAAAGCTCGTGGTCAGATGTGTAATGTGGCAAAGCACCAAGATGCACTTCTCAGCCGTTGTCGAGAAAACCGACAGTTAAAAGAAACTGTTGCAGTGAAATACTCACTACGGTTAATAATTTTCCACAGCGTCGTGGTGCAGCGGTAAGCGCTCTGGTGTGTAATCCGAAGGCAGCCGGATCGAATCTCGCACCATGCAACTTTTCTTTTTGTATTTGTTTTTTGTGATTCAAATGTGTATATACACACACACACACACACACACACACACATATATATATATATATATATATATATATATATATATATATATATATATATATATATATATATATATATATATATAATTCCCGGCAATCAGTTGCAACAATTATGTATATAATAAGTTGTTGAATGTCGTTTGTCGTGAAAAAACTGGCGACTTCGAACATCATTATGTTTTCCGCAAACAAAGTTGTATTTCACAAATGTTATTAATTGTCTTCATAATGATAACCACGTATAATCAACGGAAGACGTAGAAACGATATTCCGAAACGAATACGTATAGCGTGGGTAAGTCAAACGTTCGAATGAGAATAGAGACCCCACGAACTCAAATTCGCTGTGGCAGGTATGAAATATAAACTCCGTTACTCGCTCGTTACACTTGAAGGACAGATGTTGAATGGGCCGAAACGAGCCGCCGCATAACAGCGTAGTTTGCCTGCTAACTTCGACAGAAGGTAGATGCGGTCCCTAGCGCAACTTATATAACATCGTCGAAAATCAGTGCAGACGGGAGAGCTTTGGTACACCCTGTTAAAAAAACGGAAAAATGGAGGCGGTACAATTGGACAGCGATCCGCCTTCACCAACATGCATAAGCAATTCATTAAGATGTATATATTTGAATTACAAAAAACTAATAATTAAAAAATCGCATGGCGCGAGATTCGATCCGGCGACCTTCGCATTACGAACCCTGTTACGTCGTGAATCACAATAGAGCAGCAATTAGCAGTCCAACAACACTTTATTCCATAGTCACAGAACATACAATATAACAAGTCAAAGATACATTGTCCTAAGAGTAAACAAACAGTCTCTCACTTGCGATAAGTACATCACTCTGTGACATCCTCCCCACCCTGGTCGACCTCCAAAGGTACGGCCAGCTGCACAGGACGACTAATGATGTGACCTTCTGGTGTCCGGAGTATTATCGTCCTTACCCTGCCGTCTCTTCCTGGTAGTACCTTTTCTATCCTGGCCTTCTTCCACATATGTCGCGGACGAAGGTCCTCTTGGATCAGCACGATGTCACCAGGGCGAAAGGGGATGACCCGTCCCGATGGGCGTTTAACTTCATGGTAGTTCCGGAGCTCCAATAGGTATTCTTTAACCCAACGGTTCCAAAAACTGTCACAGAGTTGCTGTCTCAGTCGGAATTCCTTTGTTAAATTCGTGCTCGCTGAAGGCTCTGGTCCCGTCGGAATAGTCGTACGTTTTTCTCCCGTCAGAAAATGGGATGGTGTGAGTGCATCACAATCATCTCCTGGTGTGATGGGCCTGGAGTTCACCGCGGCTTCAATACTGATCAAGGTGGTGTTCAGTTGTTCCTCAGTGAGCTTTGCGAGTCCCAATACCTTCCGTAGGCAACGCTTTATAGTGCCCACCATTCTTTCCCACCATCCTCCCCACCAAGCCGCACGGGAGACAATGAATTTCCAAGTAATACCGTGGTGGGCGAGGAACTGATAAGATTTTGTGGTGGTTAATGCCTTCCAAAGTTGGGCTAGTTCCATATTCGTGGCGTGGAATGTTTTCGCGTTATCTGTATATATCGTGTGGGGTAGTCCGCGTCTTCCGGCGAATCGCTGAAGTGCCATAAGAAACTTGTCCGTTGACAAGTCTGTACAGAGTTCGAGGTGGACAGCTCGTGTGGTAGCACATGTGAAAAGAGTGATATATGACTTGTGCGTTTCCTTCCCCACTTTGATGAATAGTGGGCCAGCAAAGTCTATTCCGGTTACAGCAAATGGTTTGGCAGGTGAAACTCGTTCAGGTGGCAGCGGTGCTTCGATCTGTTGCCCTCGTGGATTCTTCGAGATCTTGCATGCGAGGCATGAGTATAGGATTCTTTTGATTGCCTGACGAGCTCTAAGGATCCAAAATTCGGTTCGCAGTTCGGATAGTACAGAACGAACACCAGAGTGATGAAGGCGGATGTGTGTCTCTCGAATAACCAATTGTGTGAAGTGGTGGGATCCGTCAAGGAGTACAGGATGTTTTTGTTCCCTATTTAGGCTAGTGCACTGCAGTCGACCTCCTAGACGTATCAGTCCATCTTCTAGGAAAGGATTGTATCGTGCGATTTTTGACTCTCTTGGCAGTGGTAAGTTATTCTGAAGTGCATGTAATTCGTTGGGGAAGGAATCTCTCTGGCCCACTCGAATCCAATACATTTTGGCAGCTGATAATTCGGTGGCTGTAAGTTCTCCTGAAGATTTATTCTTCTGACGAATGTTGTGTAGGAAACGGAGAGTCCATGCTGTGATACGAATGAGCTTCCAGTAAGTTCAAAAGGCCGGTTGGCGTAGATATCGACAAAACTTGGCTCTGCGTTTTCTTCCTCTTTTCTTCAGGAGGAAGTCGTACCATCGTTGGAGTATCGTTGTTTGGCCAGCATTCAGGGGGGCGTGTAAGCCAAGGCGGCCCATGCCACCAAATGTCCAAAGAATTCATTTGGTAGCCGAGGAGTCCACGTGAGAGGTGGTCAGCAGGATTGTCTGGTCCTGGGCAGTGTTTCCATTGCGTGGGAGTCGTGTGTGTTTGTACCTCAGTTACACGATTACAAACGAAGGTCTTCCATCTGTTAGGATCACAGCGAATCCAACTTAGTGTTATTGTAGAATCCGTCCACAGTATCGCACGGGCAATTTTAAAGTCTGTTGCGCGGCAAAAGTAACACAATAGTCTGGTCCCAACTACTGCTGCTAAAAGTTCGAGTCGAGGCAATGTCACCTTCTTAATAGGAGCAAGTCTGTTCTTGCTACAGACTAAATGGGTTACGACGTCATCATCTAAGACAGTACGAATGTACAAAGCTGCTCCATATGCCTTTTCCGAGGCGTCACAGAATACGTGCAGCTGAGAGTCTCTTCCATGAGCTGTAGCTATCCATCTAGGGACACGTATATGTGACAATGAAGGTAAGCTAGATATCCAAGCGCGCCATCGTGCCCCTAAGTCCCAGGGCATAAGTTCATCCCAGCCAATTCCTCGGCACCATGTGTCCTGGAATAGCAATTTCCCAACAAGAGAAACTGGGGAAAACAGTCCGAGTGGGTCATAGAATTTAGCCGTACATTGTAAAAGAAGTCGTTTGGTGGCTGGCTCTTCTGACGACCTTCTGATGATTTCGCTAGGATCGATGCAGAAGTAGTCACCTGCGGTGTTCCAGTCTACACCTAAAACTTGAGTCTGGGTGTGGAGTTCTCGACCTTCTGCCCTCCAGATAGTGTGGAGTTGTTCACAGTTGGTAGCCCATTTTGATAAAGGGAGACTGATCAATTTCATTAGGGTTACAAGTTCATAGTATATAGTTATCACCAAATTATCACCTTCTACTGAGATCACAAAGTCGTCCATGTATGCAGTCTTGTTTATAAGTGGCGCTACGGTGGGAAATGCTGTCATACACTTGTCGGCAAGTTCTCTTAGTGTTGCAGAAAGTAAAAATGGGCTGTAGGTCAGGCCGAATGGGAGTCTGTTAAAACGGTATTCTGTTAGTTCGTCCGTCGTTTGAAGATTTCCTGTTTGATCCTGGCTAATCTTGAACCAGAAAAATCTGGTCAAGTCTTTGTCCTTTTCGTTCAAGGTTTATTGAAGGAAAGCTTGTGTGATGTCCGCGACGATAGCCGTAGAATATAATCTGAAACGCAGTAAAATTTCCAGAATCTCTGGTAATAGGTTTGGTCCTGCTTCTAATACCTCATTCAGAGAAGGTGCATTGTTTTCGTGAGATGAGGCGTCAAAGACTATTCTCCACTTAGTGGTTCCGTATTTCTCCTTCCTCACTGCATGATGAGGGAGATAAAATAGCTCCTTTGCTGAGAGTGGGGTGGGAGCGACCTCTACTTGCCCCTTCATAATGTAGTCTAGCATAAGATCGAAATACATTTGCTTAAATGTCTCTTGACGTTGAAATCTTTCCCTGAGGTGCTTGAATCGTTTTTCCGCGATAGGTCTGTTACTCGAAAGCACTTTATGTTGCATTTCGGGAAGTGTAACGACTGCTCGATGATCCTTTATAGAGAAAGATGCTCTAAACTCTTCAAGAAGTCTCGTATCCTTGTTGTTCACAGGTAGATCCTGATCGGCAGTAATCCCTATAGTTTCCAAGTCCCAAAAGCGTCTGAAATCACTGTCAGAGTGCAGAGGAGATCGGTCAGTCTGAGCAAAATTTACCACGGTTGCATGCACACAGGCTTGTGACTTGTTACCACTAAGTATCCAGCCAAACAGAGAAGGAACTAACACTAAGGTTTCAGAGATGCGTATGGGCGAATTGTGCTTCACTATCTTCCAATAAAAATCGCCTCCTACAAGAATCTCCACGGGAAGATCTTCTGTTGAATCGGTTTTCGGATCTGCTAGCGTAATCTTACGGGCATCTGGTAAACTCTTTATATGTTGTGGAACTGAAGGCTGGTGAGAAATAACGTGAGTACTTTCGAAGGCAGTAAGTGGCACTGAAGAATTCTGCCAAAGCCCACTCATATTAAACTGAACAAGCCTGCGGTGGCGTGGGCGTGTAGGGTTTGATTCAAAGGAACAAACAGTTAGTTCTTGTCGGTCTACCGTTTGTAGTTTGAGATCATCAATCAGCGATTTTGCTATGAAGCTGGACTGACTGCCTGCATCCAGTAGACATCGCGTTGTCCTGCTCAATCCTATAGGTCCTGAGACGCATACTTGAGCTGTCTGAAGGTACGTATATCCGTGAGGAGCGACAGATACCTTTCCCACGGAAGTAACGTTTGTCTGACCCGCAGGACCCCTAATATCCTTTCGTTCCTCACAAATGGACTTATGATGCAGTCTTTTACAGCCTTTTCCTTCTTTTTGCAATTTGACACCTTGTGCCCACGTTGAAGACAAAGAAAGCATCTGTTTGCTAGTTTCAATTTATCTATTCGATCATTAACGCGTACGATCTTCTTACAGTCTTGCGCCCAATGACCGTCAGATTCACAAAAGACGCAGAATGGTTCCTTTACGCTGGTATCCTTCGGAGTCGATCTTTTAGATTTCGCGTGTACGTGAAGTGTGGACGCTGTGGGAAGGTTATTAGAAGTGCTTGAAAATTCACCGCGTATCTTCTGCGTGGTAAGCGCCCCGTCGACTTCCTCGTTCAGAAACTCCATCAGTTGCAAAATGTCCCCTTCGGATATTCCTGTACGCTTGGCGTGAATTATCCAGCGGCGGCATATATCATCCGGAAAAGCGCGTAAAATTTTCGGCGCAAGGACACGGCCGTATCCGTTCACGTCTTCCCCAAGTGCCCGGAGAGCTTGAATACGTCGCTGGCATTCAATGAATGTTGAATTAAGTTCCTCTGGGGTGGACAGCTTAATTGGTTTTATGGCTTCGAGATAATCTAAGTGGGCTTGAATTATTCGATCCTTGTTGCCATAACGCGCTCGGAGAATCCTCTTCGTTTCTGCGTACGTCTCGGCCGTCACCGCAATACCGCCCACTAAATGCTTTGGTTCTCCCGAGAGATAGCCGCGAAGAAAAATGTGTTTATTGATTGTAGTTACCGTCGGATCTTTGTCAACCGACTGCTCAAACTGCTCCCAGAATCGCGCCCATGTCTCAATATCGCCTGAAAAAGGCTCAAGTTTGATCGGCGGAAGTTTTACTGAAGCTGTGGGAACACTCATTGTTACAGATTGTGCCGGCGGATTGTCGGGAATCTTTATGTCTGCTACCGATTTCGCAAGCTGTTTCTCTATTTCGTGAGACAATCGGGAAATTGTGAGTCTCGCGGTGTCTATATAATCTTCGCATTTAGGAACATCTTCTTCGTATTCGCCATCGTCTAACAACTCGTGAATATCCTCATCTAATTTAACGAGGCGGTCCAGAACGCTTCCCAATCTGTCATTGTAATATTTATAATCCGCGATTTCCGATGTGTCGGGCAACCTTGCAACTTCCGCCACGAGTCGCGTAATGTTTGCTCTTTCTCTCATACGTTTTCTTTTTAGAGAGTGTAATTGCGCTTCTGGTTTGTGGTCTGGCACGTCCATTCCGTCCGATTACTCGAAAGTTTAAAGCAGTGTCGGCTAGCGATCAGCTGGTCCTAGTAAGGCGTTATCTTTGGATCGCTAGTCGAAGTAGTTCAATTGATGGTCGCTAGATGGCAGCACTAGTCATAAACAATCTACAGGCGTAGCGTAGGATCTGATAATTCGTTAAAGCGCTAATCGAACAGCTACAATAGCAGTACACAGCGGCAATAATGTAATCAGTTGCCTTTACAAATGGCACTACAAAACATGTTGCGTGATAATTCAATTGAACTTAGCTGTGCATGATGGCGGTTGTCGTCGAAGAGCTTGTTGCGTGGTGTAACAAATCGCTGCAGTAAACCCCGTCGTAGTATTGCCGCGTGACGTGGGTCCAGAATTCGGTTCACTACGACAATCGTGGAATTGTCTCGGGCAAAGTCTACTCCCGGGTTTCGGCACCAAATTGTTACGTCGTGAATCACAATAGAGCAGCGATTAGCAGTCCAACAACACTTTATTCCATAGTCACAGAACATACAATATAACAAGTCAAAGATACATTGTCCTAAGAGTAAACAAACAGTCTCTCACTTGCGAGAAGTACATCACTCTGTGACAAACCCAAGCGCTTACCGCTGCGCCACGACGCTGTGAAAAATTATTAATCGTAGAGAGTATTTCACCGCAACGGTTTCTTTTAACTGTCGATTTTCTCGACAACGGCTGAGAAGTGCATCTTGGTGCTTTGCCACATTACACCTCTGGCCATGAGCTTTTATTATGCGCAGTATGAATCGAATCTGAATTTCACAATTGGCGGCCTCCCCTTGTTAGCAAGCTTACTTGGAGCAAACTAAAGCGGAATATTGAAAAAATGTTAATGACCCCAAGGGGTCGGTAACCCAACTATACCATGGCAGACAATGTGCTAATAAGACCACATCTGCCAATTGTGGAACGCCACGGGATTTTTCCCCTTCCACCGCGGTCCTTGACAGCACTTGCGATTAGTTCCAGCATTTTCCGTCGGTAAAGAGAGTTCAGACGGCAGCACTGCTTTCATTTGTTGTCCGCAAGCAAAGGACGGTAGAGCCGTTTACGTACAAATTCCCAATGTTTCTGCTAAGCGCGTAGGCCCAGCACAGGGAGGGGGAGTCTGAGAAACGCGAGGTGGAGCAGTGGGAGTCCCCGGAGCCGTCAGCGGTAGCGGTAGCGGCAGCGCACGGCGTTTCGCTGTCGGCCGCGGCTGACCCTGAAGCAAGGGCGAGTTCAAGGACTCGCCGAGCCCCGCCAAGGCGAAAGCAAAGGCGGACCACGTGGGCAATGAGCCAGCGGCAGCTCGTGTTGGCCAAACACTCCGCACGTGGCTGTGGTGCCGCAGGGGGATAAGAGACGCCTGCGAAAGCGCAGGCAGCAGGATTGGCTAACGATGCCAACAGGATCATACCACAAGCTCCAGCGACAACATTCCGTAAGTTATTCTGGGTCTCAGATGGATCACTGACAGTAATATCGTGAATTCACCGTCACCGGAAAAGGCGAACACCGAACGGTAATAGGGGAAGATTATGCGCGATTATTGTGACGACGTTAGCGTGGTGCTAAAAAATTATGCTCGTAAGAGGCAAACCAGAACAGGAGCACGCTACGAGATTCTCACATTGAATTTACAGCAGTCTATGTTCACGAGAAGTTGTGCGAAGCTGCCCAAAGGGCGGTTTTTTAACCAACGACAATGTCCAGTTCATTATATACAGGAAACAGTAACGCTTATTGTTTGTTTAGACTATAAATTTTGTGGCCGAGTGACACGGTCCGTCGTTGTCTAGTAACATGAATGACTGTAAATGTTCTGCAAGTAGTCGAACATACACTACTGGCAATTAAAATTGCTGCACCAAGAAGAAATGTAGATGATGTACGGGTATTCATTCGACAAATATATTATACTAGAACTGACATGTGATTACATTTTCACGCAATTTGGGTGCATAGATCATGAGAAATCAGTACCAAGAACAACCACCTCTGGCCGTAATAACGGCCTTGATACGCCTTGGCATTGAGTCAAACAGAGCTTGGATAGCGTGTACAGGTAAAGCTGCCCATGCAGCTTCAACACGATACCGCACTTCATCAAGAGTAGTGACTGGCGTATTGTGAGGAGCCAGTTGCTCGGCCACCATTGACCAGACGTTTTCAATTGGTGAGAGATCTGGAGAAAATGCAGGCCAAGGAACCAGTCGAACATTTTCTGTATCCAGAAAAGCCCGTACAGGACCTGCAACATGCGGTCGTGCATTATCCTGCTGAAATGTAGGGTCTCGCAGGGATCGAATGAAGGGTAGAGCCACGGGTCGTAACACATCTGAAATGTAACGTCCACTGTTCAAAGTGCAGTCAATGTGAACAAGAAGTGACCAAGACGTGTAACCAATGGCACCCCATACCATCACACCGGGTGATACGCCAGTATGACGATGACGAATACACGCTTCCAATGTGCGTTCACCGCAATGGCGTCAAACACGGATGCGACCATCATGATGCTGTAAATAGAACCTGGATTCATCCGAAAAAAATGACGTTTTGCCATTCGTGCACACAGGTTCGTCGTTGAGTACACCATCGCAGGCGCTCCTGTCTGTGATGCAGCGTCAAGGGTAACCACAGCCGTGGTCTCCGAGCTGATAGTCCATGCTGCTGCAAACGTCGTCGAACTGTTCGTGCAGATGGTTGTTGTCTTGCAAACGTCCCCATCTGTTGACTCAGGGATCGAGACGTGGCTGCACGATCCGTTACAGCCATGCAGATAAGATGCCTGTCACGTCGACTGCTAGTGATATGAGGCTGTTGGAATCCAGCACGTCGTTCCGTATTACCCTCCTGAACCCACCGATTCCATATTCTGCTAATAGTCATTGGATCTCGACCAACGCGAGCAGCAATGTCGCGATACGATAAACCGCAATCGCGATAGGCTACAATCCGACCTTTATCAAAGTCGGAAACGTGATGGTACGCATTTCTTCTCCTTACTCGAGGCATCGCACCAACGTTTCACCAGGCAACGCCGGTCAACTGCTGTTTGTGTATGAGAAATCGGTTGGAAACGTTCCTCATGTCAGCACGTTGTATGTGTCTCCACCGGCTCCAACCTTGTGTGAATGCTCTGAAAAGCTACTCATTTGCATATCACTGCATCTTCTTTCTGTCGGTTAAATTTCGCGTCTGTAGCACGTCACCTTCGCGCTGTAGCAATTTTAATGGCCAGTAGCGTAATCATTTCCAGTCAACAATCGCTTCAGTTGGACCGGAGGGCCCAGTCCATTCCACGTAAACACAACCCACCACGTTATGGAGCCACCGCCAGCTCGTACAGTGCCTTGTTGACAACTTGAGTCGACAGCTTCGTGGTTTCGCGGGGTCTGCGCCACATTCGAACCCTACCGTCAGCTCTTACCAACAGAAAAAGGGACTCCTCTGACTAGACCACGGTTTTCCAATCGTCTAGGCTCCAATGGCTATGGTCAGGATCCCAGGAGAGGGGATGTCGTTGGATTAGCAAAAGCATTCGCGTCGGTCGTCTGCTGCCATAGCCCATTAACGCCACGTTTCGCAGAACTGTCCTAACGGCATGTTAGTCGAACTTCCCTCATTGATTTCTGCGGCTGTTCCATGTAGTGTCGCCTGTCTGTTAGCACTGACAAACGCTGTTGCTCTCGATCGTTCAGTGAAGACTGTCGGCCACTGCGTTGGCGTGGTGAGAGGTGATGCCCGCAATTTGGTATTCTCAGCATCTTTACACTGTAGACCTCGGAATATTGAAATCCTTAACCATTTCCGAAATCTAATGTCCTATGCGTCTAGCTCCAACTACCATTCCGTGTTCAAAGTCTGTTACGTCTCGGCGAGCGGGCCTTATCACGTCGGAAATCTTTCCAAATGAATCACCTGAGTACAAATGACAGCTCCGTTAATGCACTGCACTTTCATACCTTGTGTACGTGATACTACCGCCATTTGTATAAATACATATCACTACCGCGTGATTTTTGTCACCTCAGTATACATTAGTTATTTCGAAAGACAAGGAAGTGATCATGTTCATACCAAACTTCCACAAGTCGTGCGTGACACCAACAAAAAATTATTTCAAATTTATGAGAAATCAGCCCGTAACACCAAAAATTCTTGGAGAGGTTACAGTATGCGACGTGCGGTCAGTTTTCCTAGTGGTTTAACAGTGAATCTACGCCCTAAGTAAAATGTAAGAATCTCTCAGTCTTCAAAGTATTGTTACCAATTGTTGTCTGGGAGGCTTGATGATCAATAAATGGTTTAGTTGGAAAATCTTCATTTGTATACCTCCAAGGGAAAAAATATGGATTTACAGAGCTTGTACAGGCCAAGACATTGAGCCGGACAAATGGAATATTTACGGTTTGACTGAGTTAGTCGCAATTCTAGCACCGTCCCATATGAAGCAACTATTTATGGAGCACTACCCGGAACAATTGTAGTACTATTTACTCAGATCCGAACAACCTGGTGCAAAAGCTGGAAACTGATTGTAAGGTGCAGCCAAGGCCAAATAATAGTTAAGAAAAGGCTGGAAAGTATCTCATAATGCATACATAAGTGAATGTGAAAGAAATGATTCGCAATTACGAATACTATTACATTTCTGCCGGACAGTTAGTTAAAGAAAAGGCAATGAAAATTTTGCCCTACTGGGACTCGCGTATCGCGACCAGTCGCCTTGACAACTTCGGTTTTGTCCGAACACGCCTTCCAGACCGATCCAAACTTCCAAATGTCACCTTGCGTTCACCTCCTGCACTCGCACAGTTGTGGTCCCAGCACAGTAAGAGACTTTCACTGCTATTGTCGTGGCTTTGTCTAGGCATGAAATCTACACTCCTGGAAATGGAAAAAAGAACACATTGACACCGGTGTGTCAGACCCACCATACTTGCTCCGGACACTGCGAGAGGGCTGTACAAGCAATGATCACACGCACGGCACAGCGGACACACCAGGAACCGCGGTGTTGGCCGTCGAATGGCGCTAGCTGAGCAGCATTTGTGCACCGCCGCCGTCAGTGTCAGCCAGTTTGCCGTGGCATACGGAGCTCCATCGGAGTCTTTAACACTGGTAGCATGCCGCGACAGCGTGGACGTGAACCGTATGTGCAGTTGACGGACTTTGAGCGAGGGCGTATAGTGGGCATGCGGGAGGCCGGATGGACGTACCGCCGAATTGCTCAACACGTGGGGCGTGAGGTCTCCACAGTACATCGATGTTGTCGCCAGTGGTCGGCGGAAGGTGCACGTGCCCGTCGACCTGGGACCGGACCGCAACGACGCACGGATGCACGCCAAGACCGTAGGATCCTACGCAGTGCCGTAGGGGACCGCACCGCCACTTCCCAGCAAATTAGGGACACTGTTGCTCCTGGGGTATCGGCGAGGACCATTCGCAACCGTCTCCATGAAGCTGGGCTACGGTCCCGCACACCGTTAGGCCGTCTTCCGCTCACGCCCCAACATCGTGCAGCCCGCCTCCAGTGGTGTCGCGACAGGCGTCAATGGAGGGACGAATGGAGACGTGTCGTCTTCAGCGATGAGAGTCGCTTCTGCCTTGGTGCCAATGATGGTCGTATGCGTGTTTGGCGCCGTGCAGGTGAGCGCCACAATCAGGACTGCATACGACCGAGGCACACAGGGCCAACACCCGGCATCATGGCGTGGGGAGCGATCTCCTGCACTGGCCGTCCACCACTGGTGTTCGTCGAGGGGACACTGAATAGTGCACGGTACATCCAAACCGTCATCGAACCCATCGTTCTACCATTCCTAGACCGGCAAGGGAACTTGCTGTTCCAACAGGACAATGCACATCCGCATGTATCCCGTGCCACCCAACGTGTTCTAGAAGGTGTAAGTCAACTACCCTGGCCAGCAAGATCTCCGGATCTGTCCCCCATTGAGCATGTTTGGGACTGGATGAAGCGTCGTCTCACGCGGCCTGCACGTCCAGCACGAACGTTGGTCCAACTGAGGCGCCAGGTGGAAATGGCATGGCAAGCCGTTCCACAGGACTACATCCAGCATCTCTACGATCGTCTCCATGGGAGAATAGCAGCCTGCATTGCTGCGAAAGGTGGATATACACTGTACTAGTGCCGACATTGTGCATGCTCTGTTGCCTGTGTCTATGTGCCTGTGGGTCTGTCAGTGTGATCATGTGATGTATCTGACCCCAGGAATGTGTCAATAAAGTTTCCCCTTCCTGGGACAATGAATTCACGGTGTTCTTATTTCAATTTCCAGGAGTGTATTTGTAGTGTATGTGTTTTAGGGTGTATCATGCAATGTCCTTCAGGCATGCATGCACGTTTGAACGACATCGCATAGTACACCGTATAACACAGATACTGCAAATAGCAGAAGTGAAACTATTGTAATTCACGAAACGTAAGTTCCAAGTAACCTGGAACAGCATGATAACGAACCACAAACAAAATCAGTCAAATCATACAAATACCTGAAAGTAACCAAGTGCTATAATATGAAGCAAAAGATTGCATAGACTCAGGCGATAACGTTGGTAGTGATCGTTCGGAGGATAGTGGCGTCAGTCTTCTACATCTGCATCTACGTGATTACTCTGCTATTCACAATAAAGTGCCTGGCAGAGGGTTCAATGAACCACCTTCATACTGTCTCCCTACCGTTCTACTCTCGAACGGCACGCGGGAAAAACGAGCACTTAAATTTTTCCATGCGAGCCCTGATTTCTCTTATTTTATCGTGATAATCATTTCTCACTACGCAGGTGGGTGCCAACAGACATTTTCGCAAACGGAGGAGAAAACTGGTGATTGAAATTTCATGAGAAGATATCGTCGCAACGAAAAACGTCTTTGTTTTAATGATTGCCACTCCAATTCACGTATCATGTCTGTGACACTATCTGCTATATTTCGCGATAATACAGAACGAGCTGCCCTTCTTTGTACTCTTTCGATGTCATCCGTCAGTCCCACCTGATGCGGATCCCACACCGCACAGCAGTACTCCAGAATGGGGCGGACAAGCGTAGTGTAAGCAGTCTCTTTGGTAGACCTGTTGCACCTTCTAAGTGTTCTGCCAATGAATCGCAGTCTTTGGTTTGCTCTACCCACAATATTGTCTATGTGATCGTTCCAATTAAGGTTATTTGTGACTGTAATCCCTAAGTATTTAGTTGAATTTACAGCCCTCAGATTTGTGT
Organism: Schistocerca piceifrons; assembly: GCF_021461385.2. Classification (NCBI taxonomy): domain Eukaryota; kingdom Metazoa; phylum Arthropoda; class Insecta; order Orthoptera; family Acrididae; genus Schistocerca; species Schistocerca piceifrons. Next base: position 108,396,378 of record NC_060139.1, read on the forward strand.
GACTTATCGCGTAATCGAAATTTAACTGATTTCTTTTAGTGCTCATGTGAATAACTTCGCACTTTTCTTTATTCAGGGTCAATTGCCACTTTTCGCACCATACAGATATCTTACGTAAATCATTTTGTAAGTCGTTTTGATCATCTGATGACTTTACAAGACGGTAAATGACAGCATCATCTGCAAACAATCTAAGATGGCTACTCAGATTGTCTCCTATGTCGTTAATATAGATCAGGAACAATAGAGGGTGTATAACACTTCCTTGGGTAACGCCGGGTATTACTTCTGTTTTACTCGATCACTTTCCGTCTATCTTGGTGGCCCCTTGCTGCTATCTAGGAGTTGTGGGCCGGATTTCACACTTACCGTTCTCCTCTCATCATACCACACAAACATCACACCGCTTAATTCTCACACCCATTACAGCCACCTACACTCAACAAATACGCCTAACATGCAACTTTCTCACTCCGCGAGTAAAGAGGGCGTTTTGCTTTGAAGAAGAGTAGTCACACGATTCTTTCTCTTCTTTCTGTACCAGATGGCGATGAGGTGCCTTCATACGGTACAGCTGTTGTTCAGCAGGAAACTGACAAATGATATGTTGCGCTCAGGTCCGTCTAACCGCTGTTTCAACGGATATACCTTGCATCAGTTCCGAGCAGAGCCGTATCGAGTTGATCCTGCGCCCATGATACAGTTGGCACAGTTGCACCATCCTCCGCTCCCGTAAAACAATCATTTTGCAATTTTGTCTACACTGGGGCGCGAGTCTACGAGCGGCAAGCACAGCAGAAACGACTGTCTAGTGATCATCATCATTCGAATGGCACACACGTGCAGTACATTTATATTAGGTAATGAATGTCGCATAAAACAAAAATAAATCGACTAAATATCAATATCTACACTCATGCTCATAAATTAAGGATAACTGCAGAATTTGGTGCCACACAACGTGGCACTACTCAAAACTGGCGCTAATAGCATAGGCACATGGGGAACACACACGACACAGATCACCACGGTACTGGTGATAAGTTGAGAAAACCGTCCCGAAACACGTGCTACAAAACGCCACTGCTTCCTGCGCATGCACCCCGGCATCAATATGGGATATGATCACCATGCAGACTTACACAGGCCGCACAACGGGTTGGCATACTCTGGATCAGGTGGTCGAGCAGATGCTGGGGTATAGCCTCCCATTCTTGCACCAGTGCCTGTCGGAGCTCCTGAAGTGTCGTAGGGGTTTGAAGAAGTGCAGCGACACGTCGACCGAGAGCATCCCAGAAACGTTCAATGGAGTTCAGGTCTGGAGAACAGGCAGGCCACTCCATTCGCCTGATATCTTCTGTTTCAAGGTACTCCTCCACGTTGGCAGCTCGGTGGGGCCGTGCGTTATCATCCATCAGGACGAAGGTGGGACCCACTGCACCTCTGAAAAGGTGCAGCGCCCACGTTTTGAAGCAGCACTTCAATACCAGCTCAGTGAACAACGATTCTGTGTGTTACTTTCAACCAAACGTGTGCGGGATACGTCTAGAAGGCCGTGATACATACTCTTTGATTTTATAGATCATCTTTGGCCGATCCTGCACTTCTCAAAAAGCGTGTTCATGGCAAAACCCAAAATTCAAATGAGTCTCTAAATCAATTCATATGGAAATGATGCCCTGAGAATTTTACTCAAGACATCCTGAGGAAAATAAATTTACAGCGCGTCTCTGCAGCTGAAAAGTCAGTTGAAGACCTGGTAAATGGAAGAAGACAGACAACATAAAACCAGATGAGAAGCCTTGAAGGGAAAGACGACCCAGAGTTCAAATGTGGTCCCTTTTGAAGATGTAACATAAGGAAAAAAGTTAGGTTAAACATAAAATTACGTTTCCTGAAAAGTTTGTTTTTTAAAGTTTACGTACCTTTTCGTCAGATTCTATGAATGCTAGAATTGTGAAATTTTGTACACATATTTTGTAAGTCTAATAAACGTTGTCTCAAGAGAAAATTTTGAAATTCTGATTGCAAGCTGATATGGGGCAAAGGGCTTGGAATTTTGCATGAATTTAAAATCCTACTTGTGCAATTATAATTAAAAAACTATGAAAATTCTGTTATTTGATCTATTCCAAATACCTTATGAGAGAAGCTTACAACATATAAAGAGATGAAACAGAGAAATTTTTGTAGAAATCTCTTGAATACTTTCTGAGAAAAAGGAATATACATTATTTTTTAAAATAAAACTTCAAATTTCATTCAAAAAAGTTGAATATATATAATCAAAGGATTTTATATGTAAATGTGTTACTTTCATGTGAAGCGTGGTACAAAATTTCATTGCCGTATCTCCAAAACTGTGGATTTAGTGCATTTTTGAAATAGTGTGTGTTTTTTATCCCCTTAAGTCGACCTCGAAGGTTCTCTGTACAGAAAAACTGTAGAATACTCGTGACTTTTCTCGAACAAATTCCAGACAGAATAACGTAACGAGGTCACTAGAATGACCGCGACTTTTCTCGTAGGTATGTGTTAGCTATGTGCCAGACAGAAACGTATAAAACATGGTAACACGGACGCGCGTGCTACATAGGAAAGTAAAAGTACAACTACTCGATAAGTTGATTCAGTCGAGTTGACTGACGAAGGAAACGAACGAATAGCGTGCGGGATGACCATATGTGTCCGCCACTGGTCAGAGCACCGACCACATTCTGTGCGAATTCTATTTAATGTGACGCACAGTTTCCTGTTAAGTTCGACAACAGCAGTATCACAGTTATGTTCTCGAGCTATTACCGTTATTAGTAATTTCCGATGTGTTGGCGTGTCTTTTTCTAGAGATCTCTTACTTTGGTGTTAGTTGTAACTAGCTGTTCACCGTACTATAGTGGCCGATGACTCGAACGAAGCCTATTTCTTCGCTAGACAGGTGTATCGTGATGAATGGGTAGATGCTTATTCTCTTGTATTTGTGGTAATCTCTAAGCAGGGTCTCAATTATGCGAGTCTGTGGTGGGTAGGTACTGCTGTAGATATTGCTTAGCAGGAGAAGCCAGTGCAGAGGAATTGGTCTGACTGTACTAGTAACAATGCGCGTCATGTAGAGCTGCGCATCGATGTGACTGGTACGACAATGGTTAACCACAATGAAGCACAATACTCTGCGGTCGAAAAAAACAGTGCATGTGCCGATACACGCAAAGTCTCCTTTGAAGCTGTAGGATTCTCACATGTTTTCTACTATTGTAAATAATTCGCCTTTACTGTACTGGGACGAAGATTAATGAGCACAGTGCATCAGCCGTGAATAAGATCCTTGACTGTGTTTAGTTTTACCCGTGGTTGACTTGCTAGTCAGTCAGTCAGTCACGCAGCGCTGGGCATTCTTACTTGAGGCACAGTAGCGAAGAGTTGAGTTTTTGGGGAAATATCTGTGAATCTGGGGAAACCATCTGGAATACTTAATTATGAAGATGAAAACTCTTTTATAATACTTTCTTGTTCTTTATATTGACGAAAAATATTGTCAATAATCAGAGTTTGATTTCTCAAAAACGATTTTTTAAAAGTAAAATCTACCTCCATGATTCATAAAAGAGTTTTAAATATTCTGTCGTGTGTGCACTGCACCTTGCGCCACACGTAGCAACAGATTGCTTCTGACAAGAAAAAGCTTTAGAGTAGATTATTTATCTTTAGCTGCCGCATCTGATAGTCTGTATTTGTTTCCGATAACGTCAATACTCCAGTCACAAAACAGTATGCTGAGCAAGAGGTAAGTCGCTTTTATTTCAAGGGAGATCTTACCTCGCATTCTTGAGCATACAGCTTGTAGTCAGGATTGTTGGGTGTCGTACTAGCAAGCAGGTTAGTTTACAGTGAACATTAATGGTGAATCAAACAGTTATCTTCTTGCGAGTAGAGCAATAATTTATTTTTGAGGATATTCCAAGTGAAACATTGCACTTCGTACCACTCAAAGTTCGTAATATATTTCGCTATTGAGTTTTAGTTGTATTGTTTTCATTGAGCACACAATTAGTTTCCTTTGGAATTTAATTTATCCATTTTCTTTAATCCAAATTTTGCATTTCATAAAGTTCATTGTTTTATTTCAAGACAGTGTTCGGGCAGCCGACAAACAGTTCTGCTCAGCAGTTGAATGCGTTACCTAAAGTACGCGTTACATGAGGAGAAATATTTTGAAATCAAGATATTCAATTTTCTTGCATATAGACAGTTCTTTCTTACAAAGCGCAAAAAGCCTCCATGTAAGAACTACACTACTGGCCATTAAAACTGCTACACCACGAAGATGACGTGCTACAGGAGCAAAATTTAACCGACAAGAAGAAGATGCTGTCATATGCAAATGATTAGCTTTTGAGAGCATTCACACAAGGTTGGCGCCGGTGGCGACATCTACAACTTGTTGACATGAGGAAAGTTTCCAACCGATTTCTCATACACAAACAGCAGTTGACCGGCCTAGCCTGGTGAAATGTTGTTGTGATGCCTCGTATAAGGAGGAGAAATGCGTACCATCACGTTTCCGACTTTGGTAAAGGTCGGATTGTAGACTATTGCGATTGCGGCTTATCGTATCCCCACATTGCTGCTCGCGTTGGTCGAGATCCAATGGCTGTTAGCAGAATATGTAATCGGTGGGTTCAGGAGTGTAATACGGAACGTCGTGCTGGATCCCAACGGCCTCGTATCACTAGCAGTCGGGATGACAGGCATCTTATCCGCATGCTGTAACGGGTTGTGCAGTCACGTCTCGGTCCCTGGGTCAACAGATGGGGACGTTTGCAAGACAACAACCATCTGCACGAACAGTTCGATGACGTTTGCAGCAGCATGGCCTATCAGCTCGGAGACCATGACTGCGGTTACCCTTGACGCTGAATCACAGAAAGGAGCGCCTGCGATGGTGTACTCAACGACGAACCTGGGTGCACGAATGGAAAAACGTCTTTTTTTCGGATGAATCCAGGTTCTGTTTACAGCATCATGATGGTCGCATCCGTGTTTGGCGACATTGCGGTGAACGCACATTGTAAGCGTGTATTCGTCATCGCCATCACCCGGCGTGATGGTATGGGGTGCCATTGGTTACACGTCTCGGTCACCTCTTGTTCGCACTGACGGCACTTTGAGCAGTGGACGTTACATTTCAGATGTGTTACGACCCGTGGCTCTACCCTTCATTCGATCCCTGCGAAACCCTACATCTCAGCAGGATAATGCACGACCGCATGTTGCAAGTCCTGTACGGGCCTTTCTGGATACAGAAAATGTTCGACTGCTGCCCTGGCCAGCACATTCTCCAGATCTCTCACCAATTGAAAACGTCTGGTCCATGGTGGCCGAGCAACTGGCTCGTCTCAATACGCCAGTCACTACTCTTGCTGAACTGTGGTATCGTGTTGATGCTGCATGGGCAGCTGTACCTGTACACGCCATCCAAGCTCAGACTCAATGCCCAGGCGTATCAAGGCCGTTATTACGGCCAGAGGTGGTTATCCTGGGTACTGATTTCTCAGGATCCATGTATCCAAATTGCGTGAAAATGTAATCACATGTCAGTTCTAGTATAATATATTTGTCCAATGAATACCCGTTTATCATCTGCATTTCTTCTTGGTGTAGCAATTTTAATGGCCAGTAGTGTACAATGGTTAAACTTTTAGCAGAGTGATTAGCTTAGAAACTTAAGACTTTCCATGCTCTATCATGCGTCAGACTTCCATTCGCATTAGAATAAAAAAATATCTTACACATAACGAAGCATTACTTGTGTGGGCAGTGTAGCTGAGTACCAGTGGCAGAGTATACAATTTGTTTACGAAGGGTTCATAAAAAAAATGGAGGCACATAAGGGTCCAACTGATTGTTGAATGAGGAGTACAGCTGCCTATAGGCACAACGATTAACAAGTCCCGTAATATTATTAACCAGCCACAGAAGGCTTAGTCTCGAAATGTTTGTTATTTGCACGGCGAATCGTACCGGACGATACTTCGGAGAGCAAAGGTACAGGCAGGAGGGGCAAGTAAATTATTTACCTCCTCCATTTGTTTTGCTTGCTTCTTTCACGATCGAGAGTAGCTCCTGCCCTCAGTCGGTAGGAATCGGCAAAACTCGGAAGTCTTCGGTCGAACAGAGTATTTGCTTCAGCCGATACTAAACTGGGGAAATTAATGTACAAAGCAAATCTGTGACGGATGACGTCACTATCGCCATTTTCGGTCGAAGCCAGCTGTCAAATCGTTCTGCTAAACGGGAGAAATGAAATTACTGTTAACTGGTATCACGTGATCCTGTCTAAGGCTGGTTAGCTCCTCACTGAGTGAGTAATTCTAATGTTGTAAGCACGAGCACTACTAACAACTACGAGTGCCCCTCCCTCTCATCGCCCCCTCCCAACATGGCGACTCCCTTAAAGTCCATCAGTGTTTTCTAGACAAAGACGCCTTTTGAGTAGTCTCTCCAGTTTAGTACTGAGCTCTGTGGTTTCAAAATCCGGTCGCCGATTACCGTAGCGCAGTAATAGCAAGAACTCCACTGTTAAAACTGAGAGGACTGTGTACGCGACATCTGTGGGAACAAAGCGCCCTGTACGGTACTCGTCATTTCTTTTCGAAACTACTTGGACTTAATGACACTGCAGAAACGACAAAGCGCGAACCGCAAACCGCATTCGTTTACAGCAGTGGTTCCCAAGCCGGGGGTCATTACCCCCTGAGGGGTTCTAAGAGGAAAAAACAGTAGGGTTGGACTGTATTTCGGTCATGAGACTAAATTATTTTTAAGATCACTATTATCACTATTTGAATAGACTGTAATACTGATTACATAAGTTGCCAATAATTGCATTTCTTGTCATTTCTTTTCAAATACTAGCATTAATGTACGACACGATGTAGTATATAATACAGCTTGTGAAACGAAGGTATGAACAACATATTCCCCACACAGCCCATCCACTACAAACAAACTTTATGCCTTACATCTACGACATTAAAATTGAGACGTATATGTAACATATACTTACATATCTAATGAAAACACCTTGTCCTAGTTGTAGGTACGAGGTAGAGTCAAATGAAAACCTTAAATTTGTAATAACAAATCGAAATTTCGCGTCGTTTTCCTGTAAATTGGTAAGCGTGCTACAAACAGCGGGCAGAATGGCCTGTAGGTGGCAGCATAGTGCAGCTGCACACATACCGTCGCAGTATCAGTATAAAGATGGACGCCCCACTTGCGACGTGCACCAGGGAAGAACAGCGTTCTGTTATTCGGTTTTTGCGTAGTGAAAGTGTGAAACCTATTGAAATTCATCGACGAATGAAGGTTCAGTACGGTGATGCATGTTTGTCACAGCAGCAAGTCTACGAATGGAGTAGGAAGTTCGCAAATGGTGTGACTTCAGTGGAAGATGCTCCTCGTCCAGGTCAGGCATAACGAGATGTGACTCCACAGGACATTGCAGCAGTTGAAGCCATAGTGAAGGAAAACCGCCGAGTGACACTGAATGACATTGCAGCATGTTTACAGATTAGTCATTGGTCAGCACACCACATTGTGCTTGATGTGCTCCGGTTTCACAAAGTGTCTGCAAGATGGGTGCCATGGCACCTGACTCCTGAAACGAGAGAACAACGTGTTGATGCTTGTGAAGAACTTCTTCGGTTCTTTGAACGAGAAGGTGATGACTTTCTTGCAAGAATCATTACTGGGGACGAAACCTGGATTCACTTCCACCAAAAGTTGTAACAATCACAGACCAGCATTTTGAGCGTCTTCCTCATCCACCATACTCACCAGACCTTGCCCCAAGTGATTTTCATATGTTTGGAGCACTCAAGGACGCAACGGGAGGAAAAAAGTTCCGTTCTGATGAAGAGGTACGCCACTCGTTGCATGAGTGATTGTGCAGACTACCCAAAGAATTTTTTTCTAAAGGAATTTATCACTTTGTAAGCGCTGGAGGACTTGCATTGAGCGTGGGGGAGATTATGTTGAAAAGTGATACAGCTTTGTACCACTTCTGCACAATAAATAATATTTAAAAAAATATTTAAGGTTTTCATTTGACTCACCCTCGTAGTTCCCACAATAGTCGATAAATTGCTTCGTTATTCCCTTCGTAAAAATAAACGAAATATTAGACAGCACAACACAACAGTAACTATGTACGTAATGATCATAACATGTAAGCTTTCACGGCTTACGTACATATCATTAATTAAAACTTCCGGGCTGAATTGCCGTGGTCCATACATAAAACTTCTTCTCCTCGCCGACTCACCTCAGAAGATGTCGCCCGCAGTAGGCAACGAAACGTCAGGAAGGAGAAGAAGTTTTATATACACTCCTGGAAATTGAAATAAGAACACCGTGAATTCATTGTCCCAGGAAGGGGAAACTTTATTGACACATTCCTGGGGTCAGATACATCACATGATCACACTGACAGAACCACAGGCACATAGACACAGGCAACAGAGCATGCACAATGTCGGCACTAGTACAGTGTATATCCACCTTTCGCAGCAATGCAGGCTGCTATTCTCCCATGGAGACGATCGTAGAGATGCTGGATGTAGCCCTGTGGAACGGCTTGCCATGCCATTTCCACCTGGCGCCTCAGTTGGACCAACGTTCGTGCTGGACGTGCAGACCGCGTGAGACGACGCTTCATCCAGTCCCAAACATGCTAAATGGGGGACAGATCCGGAGATCTTGCTGGCCAGGGTAGTTGACTTACACCTTCTAGAGCACGTTGGGTGGCACGGGATACATGCGGACGTGCATTGTCCTGTTGGAACAGCAAGTTCCCTTGCCGGTCTAGGAATGGTAGAACGATGGTTTCGATGACGGTTTGGATGTACTGTGCACTATTCAGTGTCCCCTCGACGATCACCAGTGGTGTACGGCCAGTGTAGGAGATCGCTCCCCACACCATGATGCCGGGTGTTGGCCCTGTGTGCCTCGGTCGTATGCAGTCCTGATTGTGGCGCTCACCTGCACGGCGCCAAACACGCATACGACCATCATTGGCACCAAGGAAGAAGTGACTCTCATCGCTGAAGACGACACGTCTCCATTCGTCCCTCCATTCACGCCTGTCGCGACACCACTGGAGGCGGGCTGCACGATGTTGGGGCGTGAGCGGAAGACGGCCTAACGGTGTGCGGGACCGTAGCCCAGCTTCATGGAGACGGTTGCGAATGGTCCTCGCCGATACCCCAGGAGCAACAGTGTCCCTAATTTGCTGGGAAGTGGCGGTGCGGTCCCCTACGGCACTGCGTAGGATCCTACGGTTTTGGCGTGCATCCGTGCGTCGCTGCGGTCCGGTCACAGGTCGACGGGCACGTGCACCTTCCGCCGACCACTGGCGACAACATCGATGTACTGTGGAGACCTCACGCCCCACATGTTGAGCAATTCGGCGGTACGTCCACCCGGCCTCCCGCATGCCCACTATACGCCCTCGTTCAAAGTCCGTCAACTGCACATACGGTTCACGTCCACGCTGTCGCGGCATGCTACCAGTGTTAAAGACTGCAATGGAGCTCCGTATGCCACGCCAAACTGGCTGACACTGACGGCGGCGGTGCACAAATGCTGCGCAGCTAGCGCCATTCGACGGCCAACACCGCGGTTCCTGGTGTGTCCGCTGTGCCGTGCGTGTGATCATTGCTTGTACAACCCTCTCGCAGTGTCCGGAGCAAGTATGGTGGGTCTGACACACCGGTGTCAATGTGTTCTTTTTTCCATTCCAGGAGTGTATGAACCACGGCAGCTCAGCCCGGGTGCCGTAGCGTTCTCTCTTTCCGCGCCCGGGTTCCCGGGTTCGATTCCCGGCGGGGTCAGGGATTTTCTCTGCCTTGTGATGACTGGGTGTTGTGTGACGTCCTTAGGTTAGTTAGGTTTAAGTAGTTCTAAGTTCTAGGGGACTGATGACCATAGATGTTAAGTCCCATAGTGCTCAGAGCCTAAAGTCCAGCCCGGAAGTTTTAATTAATGATATGTACATAATGGTTACTAAGCTGTTGTAGGACCTAAACTGTATTATTAATAATAATAACAATAATAATAGTAATAACAGTGTCAGTGGTCAGTGGTGAGGCACAAAGCATGGCAGCTTGAAGTCATCCAATTTCTGCCAGTTCAGAAGTAAGGGGTCCAGCAGTCAAGTGATGTTCAAACAGCATGACTAAGCATACTACACACATTTTACTGTGGTTGATTTTAAATGAGAGTGCAGAGTGTGGGCCAATCAAATGTCGCTAGGAAGAGGAATGGTGTAGAGGAAGCATGCTTTGTTATCAAGTGCCAATCCTCAATGCAGAGAGTTAGGTTTCTTTTCTGAGAAGGAGTTACAGGTAACATTAGTGGTGCACAGGAAATTGCTTCATCATTCTTTAAAAAATGTTCTTAGAAATAAATAGCAACAATTGTCTCACTGAATTACTAATTCTTGGTTTAATAAAACTATAAAAACTAAATATAACTCATCTTCTGTCATTTTAAAAATGAAAGTGTACTTTTTCAGTGTAAAGTTAAGCTAGGCGGTAATTTTCAGGGAGGCGTGGGGGGGGGGGGGCGAGGGGGGGAGGGAGGTAGTGGGTGTTACTAGCAAATAACTGGTTGCACTCAGGGAAAAATGATCTCAGAAAGTTTGGAAACGACTGGTTTACAGCCACGGGCCGAGGGAAAGGCTTCTTCTCGTTGGCAGAAGACAATAACACGAGGTGTTGGGTACTTCCTCCGGTTAATTCTGAAGCAGTCTTTCTATCTTCAGTTTTTCAGTCAGTTTTTGTGCCGCTCTGTGGCTGCGCTCTGGGCAAGGGCCTTTCTCGCCACGCCCTCGTTGCGGAGTTGGACAGGATGTTGAACGGTCTCAGAATCGAGGCACATCGCTGGAAAGCTGGCATTTGACAAGCGTAATGCTCACAAGCTGTAAGAGATGGAGGGCCTCATTAGTTGGACGTAAAAGATCTAGCCGCGAACAACTGCACTGGATACCGCGCGTGTTGTCCATCACTGCAGACAGCCGGTGCACCGTCGACTGTGTCTCAGCCATGTGACATCTCGAAGTATGCTATCCACCGTGTCGACAGTAGCGCGATGTCTCCTCCGCACCAACTGAACTAAATCAGCTGCACATGAAATGCACCTGAAAGTTCCGCACTCTCTTCTGAGCGGAGCTTTAAGTTTGTTATTGGATTTCACTAGAACATTCAGTTGTGAGCTTGGCTAACATTTTTGCCATCTGCCTCCTCTACTTGTCGCATAAAGTGCGCTACCATTTTCACTTGAGCTCGTATATTATTTATGCCACTTCAGTAAGGCTATTAATATTATACTGGATCTCCGAGTACTCGCTGACCGGCTGTGTTTGAATTCGTAAAGCCAGTTTTCTTTAATATGGGTGCAAAATGTGGCAAGAGAACCGTGACGTAAAGCTGTTTTGATGAACTGTATTACTAATTACTATGATTCTATAATCGGTAATGGAGCGTTTCAATTGTAACTTATAAAAAAAAAAAAAGGATGCAAACTTTACTTGAAGACAGTTTAAAATACATGAGACTACAGTGATGTGTCTATTGAAATGATGCAATGTTTAACCTATTACTATATGAATTAATTACTCCAGACCAATCAGTAAATTTGTTAGCGAAAAGTGCATGGTGCAAATGAATAAGCATCAAGGGAACGTTTTTGAATAATTTTTAAATTACTCGTTTTCCAGAGTAGATTAATGGCTGTGTGCATGGATTTCTCCCGTGTTACAATGTAGTGAACCCAATATATTTGAATTAAAACCGGGGATAAAAAAGTTAATAGTAATTAAGTTTATACTACGTTAGGTATATCTGAATCTCGAGATTTGTGAGTTCCATCACCGGTCGATCATAACACTTTGCTTAACAATCACCTTCGCCTGTGAATTATCTACATCCCGTAATAATGCCCAGTGAAACTGTTGTTCAAATACCCTGTGAAACTGTATGTTTCCAATTACTGACTAGTTCTCAGCTCAGACGAGAGAAGGTCAATGAGACAAGGTCAACGAGACAAGGTCATTCCCCATTAGCGACTAGTTCTCACCTCAGAACGAGACAAGGTCAGCGACACAAGGTTAGCGAGACACGGTCATTCAAACTCTATTGTGATTGTTGCTGAATAAAATAAAGTTGACTTTCCAATCCTACGTAATGAAAGTGTCAGTTCCACAACCTTATTTAAGCACAAATTCGTGCAACACATATTATAATAAGGAAGTTAGTGTGTTTAAGTACTTGAGTATAAATGTTGTGTATGACTGCACATGAAATAAGTTTTATATGCATGTGTTATGATGAGATTAATTTGAAACATCGCTAATGATTCTGATAATGGGCGTCAGTAAAGCGATTGTCGATACGTGTGAGATCTTGTATCATTTGACACCATCTTTGAAAGTAGCATTTTCTGTGACATATAAGGAAAAAAGGGGTATAAGTGCAGATACATCTATATGTGGTACCTTAATGCATACACACAACAGTGTGATGGTTGTTTTTTTTCTCTTTGTGTCAAAAGGTCTTCCCACAAACACATCACAAATTATACAAACTGATGTTTTTCACATGGCTATAACTGCACCACTAAGTGGATTACGCCTGTCAGCATATACTAACCGTTTCGCATCTACTTGTCCACACGTCGATTCCTAATATGCTGCCCAGGGAAAAGTAAGCAGTAATGGCCTGTCCTTACCACATGTACTTGCAGGCACTAACGGACCTAAACATATATCACTCCTAATATCTATAATTATTAGTATGCAGATGAAGAAATACTGACGTAATGTCTTTCAGTACACCATCCCTAGCCACCAATAGAAATATCTGCCTGTATATCTCTACGAAGTGCTCACTTCACAGTTTGTTTTTAAACAGATATTGTAGTAGTCAGCATTATTGAAAAAGTAACATTTTGCCAATATTGTATGACGAGAAGAGCACAAGTCGTACAAAATACAAATGGTTACAGGTATGAAATATGTAATACCTTAACGATTTTTGACAACATATTTGAAAGAAACAGCGATCGCAAAAAAGATGGTGTCTTATTAATGGTGACCGATTTCAATCTATACAGATCGTCTTCAGACTGTAAGAATTTGCCTTCAGTGATCCGTGCAGACGCTGAGCTGAGCCGAACTGTATGCCAGAAGCTCGAACGACTGTGCCTTCTAGCATACAGTTTCGGCTCAGCTCAGCGTCTGCACGGATCACTGAAGGCAAATTCTTACAGTCTGAAGAGGGTCCGTATAGATTGAAACCGTTTACGATTAAAAAACATCTTTTTTGAGATAATGAATGATCATTTTATTATTATGTAAAACCTACATAAGATAAAATTGTATGTCAAAGAAGTAAACATATATGTGAGGTTACATCACACCGATAGCTGTTAATAGGTTGTAATGACATTTGTAAATAGGTGTTTGTTACAGTGAGGGTTTCTAAGCTATTTTCACGTTGTCTTATGTAATTAGCACGAACATAACATAAAGTGCACTCTATAACAAACAGTTCTGTTTGTAAAAATATGCTGCTTTGAAATACGTAGATCTATTGGAAATGGGCACCGACCAAAACATGTCCTGAGTTACAATAAAAAATGGTAGCGATTTGAACGAAATTCCTCTTTAGTTGCTGATATACAAAGCAACAGACGATAAGTTTTCAACGTAAGTTGTGTTTGTAAATGATAGAAGGAGTAATTTGCGGCTGATACGCATCGAGGCTTTGATAAGAGGGTTACCTTTGAACATTAAATTGCGTGAATTGCATTACACACATTTCCACCACATAGAGATTGGGTGCATGTGAATATTTATCTCGATGCGCATGATTTTTCAAGCTGGTGGTAGTTTCTTCTTGCCCGACTGGAGACAAATCAAAGTGATTTACATTTATCTCTAAAATAACGCAAAGATTTTTTGACACTTAATATAAATGGAATAAACTGGCGTACGTGAAGTGTTTGTAATGAAATTTGTACGTCGATGATTCCGCTGTGTGCATACACAAACTCTGAGTCTGAAATATTATTATCGCGAGTAGTAGCGAGAGAGCAGGGGGGAGTCGGAAACGGTCGCACGGAGGGTGCGGTGGAGAGAAACCACTCGACATGAGAGATCGCAGCCTGCCGTGATCGTGCCAGCAGCGCCGGAGCAGACTTTTTTATTAATTGAGGATTTTTTGGTAATTTGCCTTTTCACTGCAAGTAGTCGTTGGTTGCTTCCACACTGGACGGATTTTGTCAGATTTGAGTATGGATACATTCGGAATAATTTGTTGTGGCCAGAAACGTGTTTATTGAGTATACACATTCTGGAATAATTAAAAGTTTGTGTAAAGTTTGTCAACATTTAAAGCATCAATTTTTTGAATATAGTAAATTAGAAGTTCTTGTTGGTTTCTTTCAGTTTTCTTTACATCGTTAAGGTTAGCTGACGAAACCCCTCCCGAACATTCAATTTCTAGGTACAAAAGTATGGCGGTAACTGTTGCAATTTGTCCATGCATTGCACTCTTCATGGATTGCAGTATCGCTTTTTGAAATATTTTAGCATGTCGCAGTTGCAGCGGCAAGACGAGGTAAGTTTTCTGTTACGTAAGGAGCATTGCAGAACAGTTGTTAGGAGACGTTAGAGGATATTTTAAAACTCGCAGTCAAATGGTTGAGAATTGATTTCTTTATAATTCGTAGGAGGAATAATTCGTAGGAGGAATAATTAACTTTTCTGTTCAAGCTCATTTTTATTGTTTTGAAACCAATCAATATACTAGTATTGTCAGAGATGTACCATCACGCACATGTTTTCGTACTTCTTACAAAAATAATTATGAACTTGTTTCAATAACTATGATTGTTGTAGTCTGAAGGAGCGTTTGGAAGTTAGATATGTGTATGCTGGCAAGGTGGTTTCCTGCGCCGGCCGAAGTGGCCGTGCGGTTAAAGGCGCTGCAGTCTGGAACCGCAAGACCGCTACGGTCGCAGGTTCGAATCCTGCCTCGGGCATGGATGTTTGTGATGTCCTTAGGTTAGTTAGCTTTAACTAGTTCTAAGTTCTAGGGGACTAATGACCTCAGCAGTTGAGTCCCATAGTGCCCAGAGCCATTTGAACCATTTGGTTTCCTGCTTGGATGCTACCATGTAAGATGCAAGAAGTGTTTGCAATGTAAAATGTTCTGATACATGTATCTTCTGTCTTCCCTGAAACAAAATGCTAAAAATTTATAACATTAATGCGACCTGGAAAGCAAAATTCCTTTTCGGATACTATCTTCGCCTAAGTACCATGACGACCTGGAAAACATCTGTGCATCAAACGAGATGATGCAATATTATATCGAAATATGTGACAGATACACACACATACACACACATTTGCTTTACTCACACACAAAAGCAAATACAGACAAAAGGAAAAAGAGGGACAGTAAAAAGTTTACAGCGTTAGTTAACCTAAAAAACTCATGATGCCAGTCACCAAGAATTATAAATGGCAAGATTACGAGTGGAAATTCCTATCAACAGTGTATGTACGTAGATGTATTTATATGTAGCCATTTCTCACGACGTTAGTTGGAGCAGATAGTTGGGACTCAACAGCAATTTATTCAACATAATTTATATGATATTAGGCGACACAGGCACTGCCTTTTAAATACAGTATGTAATCTCGTAGTAGCTAAGGCATTCGGACGGTTCTATTATAATGCCCCACGCCGGTTTTAGATTAATGTTATTTGTCGAATACTGGCTTCTTTAGTTTGCTGTAGCATTGAATTTGGCATCGGACAATTTTATCTTGACAGCTGTCTCAACACCAGTCGGATCTTGAAATGTTATATCTACCTCACTAAGTGCATATTTAGCTACTTGGTAGGTGCGAGTGAACGTTTATAAATATTTCAGTGTTAATGGTTCTTTCTCTTTCTTCTCGACGTAATCCACCTCATTTCTTCCGTAGTGTACTGTACTGCTTCTTACGATTCGTTTCTCTTTACAGCATTTCGCCACGCTTCTTCTGTTGCCTATTTCTTCTTTATTCATCTTCAACATTTTGTGTTAACGAAGCGGCACGACGACTGTGCTCATGCGATGCAAATCTTCTTTAATTTCAAATTTCAAAAATACTTGGCATTTTATTCGTTTACCGTTAGATATGACAACAGCGCCTTCTGTTTTCAAATCCACTAACGGGTAAACTTGTAATTTAAGTTCTTGTCTTCAATACTTCATTATAAACGCTGTTTGCTATGGGATGCAGCTGATAATCTTTTGTTATTCTCCCACAAAGTTTAACCGTAATAATTTGAGTAAATATTAGAAATAATTTATTATATTTTCTTCTTCTAATAAATTATTTAAATTATCCTGTTCTAATGATGTAAACTGATTGGATGCTACTAGCTGCCTATGACCCTACAGATTTCGTTCAAGAAACTAGGGAACTGTCATGTGTTCTGATTGGCTGGTTGATTCGTGACCACTCTCGTCTTCCATTCTTCATATTCTTCTTCGGTTGAACCGCGCCCTTTTTCTCTCCTGCTTATCTTCCACGCTTCGTTGTGTCAGAGGACGCCAGTACGCACGGCATCGATGATTCCTTGCCCGCTGTTTAGTATCTTAATAATCACTGTGTGGACGATGTGGCCTATTCTACAACTTATTTTAGATCTATATGACGATGCTGTGCTGACTATATTTATATGTTTTGACGATGCCATTATGGCCTTATCACTTTAGGACATGATGTAAAAATAGATCTGAGGCTGGTCATTACGGACTGAAACGTGTCATTGTCTGAAGAATTGATCCTGTCATCAAAGACTGGAATAAAAAACATTTGACAGTATTTGATCACTGTTTGTGTACGCGACTATGTCGCAGTTGGTGAGATTAGTATCTTATCTCTGCAGTAGTGCAGGCCTCTGTCGTGATTCCTTTCCGATTTTCGGCGGACTTTTAGCCGCTGTCCGCCTCCTTCAAACAGCTTGTTTTGCGTGACCGGCCGGCTTTGTATGCGTCATTTCTACGTTACTGTTATTCTTTCTTGTTCCGCCGTTTGTATATCCTTTCATATTAAGTGGCTGCGTACTTTGCTTTCAGTCTGTGTGCATATCGTACCTTCTCACCCACTGTTATCATGATCGTACTTGTTCGGTGACTGTGCACTTTGATGGGGGGTCCTGGACCATCCAGCACGTTGTGCTTTGTTCGTCATCCTGCACGGTTAGAAAATGCTTCCTTCTGTTAGCCTTTCAACAGAAACTGCTTCCAGATTCAATAAATTATCTCCTGCTCGTTCCACGGGTGTTTTCACCGTCCATTGCACTTCCTGTATAACTTGGCCCGCAGTGTGTTCTGCTTGCGTAACACATAAAGTTGCTTCGCTCCGGTCCGACGTACATAATTAACGGCAAGATTCCAAGTGCAGAAACGGTATCATACCTTTTCGTTTTGTCCAATAGTTAAAAAGTCGTTTTTCTGGAATTCCGTTACAAATCTCTTTAGCATACGGTATTCCGTGTGGTTGTTTATAGTTTCCCAAAAGTTATATGTATCGGTATTCAGGTGCTGATATCTTTTTATGTTCTATTGTTGTTGTGGTGGTCTTCAGTCCAGAGACTGGTTTGATGCAGCTCTCCATGCTACTCTATCCTGTGCAAGCTTCTTCATTTCGCAGTACCTACTGCAACCTACATCCTTCTGAATCTGCTTAGTGTGTTCATCTCTTGGTCTCCCTCTACAATTTTTACCCTCCACGCTGCCCTCCAATACCAAATTGGTGATTCCTTAATGCCTCAGAATATGCCCTACCAACTGACCCCTCTTTCTAGTCAAGTTGTGCCACAAATTTCTCTTCTATCCAATTCTATTCAATACCTTCTCATTAGTTATGTGATCTACCCATTTAATCTTCAGCATTCTTTTGTAGCACCACATTTCGAAAGCTTCTACTCTCTTCTTGTCTAAACTATTTATCATCCACGTTTCACTTCCATACATGGCTACACTCCACACAAATACTTTCAGAAACGACTTCCTGACACTTAAATCTATATTCGATGTCAACAAATTTCTCTTCTTCAGAAACGCTTTCCTTGCCATTGCCAGTCTACATTTTATACCCTCTCTACTTCGACCATCATCAGTTATTTTGCTCCCCAAATAGCAAAACTCATTTACTATTTTAAGCGTCTCATTTCCTAATCTGGGTAATGTAATTAAGCTAACGTGTCTGGACACGCTCAGGCAGCGCACAGTTGAAATGTACCGTACCTTATATTATGGCCCTAGAGTCCAAGACCTTTTGAGAAGTTATTGCGTACGAGGCTATTTTATTTCCCTGAGATTTCTACCTGCTCTCGTTTTCTTCTGACTGTGGCCGTGGTACGTTTTGTTTTACAGTAGTGAATGCGCCAAGGCCGCAAACGCCCATTTCACCGTCCGAACGATTTACATTTCCAGTTCTTGCAGTCGTAATTTGCGTGTTCCGAACTAGAAGCAAGTGTTGAGCAATCCTTGACCGAAAGTACTTTGTTCAGATCCCGTTACACAAGCATTTCAGAATATACATTATATTCGAGGAACTTGTAGCAATGATGTTGCACGTGATGGATTAAATCATTGAAAAATTCTGTTTCATGTGAAAAAATTACTATTAAGCTATTCTGAATCCCGGGTAACACACACACTTCAAATCGCAGATTTTGATCAGACTGGACGAAGTTTCAAACATGGAAAATTTCTGGTGGGCTTTTGCTGGACTTCGGACTACATTTATATCTGATATATCTGTGCTACCATTTGATAACGTGTTAAGTCTAAAAGTGTCTCACCCGGGTTTAGCAAGGTCTAAGTCGTCTTTCTTCAAAGACTTCTTATTTAAGTTCCCGAAGTATTTCTGTGTACTTTCGTATTAGCCATATCGACCCGTTACGCTCCTAGCAGAGCACCTATGATTCGTTCGATGTTTCTCTCATGCACACTTGATACGGTTTTCAGTCACTCTAAGAATACACTAAAATTGATCATACCAGCGTTGCATTCTGCCAGAAACCTTCTATTCGCCGACCATAACACTATTTTGACGTGATCGTCCTATTTCTGCATGGAATCTTATACTACCTGTAAATACTTACTAGCACAGAATGACGGCTAAATAAGCAAGAATAAAAGCGACCTGGATGCGATTCAGAGACGTCACTGATGCTCTCTGTGATAATAAGATGCAAATACGCCTAAAATCAAAACTACACCGAACAGTGGTGAGGCGAGCTCCATTATCTGGCACCTAGAAGTGCTGAGTACTCACTAGGCTACGTGTCGTGGAAATGCGCGTATTGAGAAGATCTTTAAGGATTTCTCTACTCGACCGTATCGACATACAATGATTCGACAATTAGTTGGAGCAGCTCCAATAGATGAGAATATGCAAGAATGAAGACGTTGTTGGTATCAACGTACACGCCGTACTGGCACCACCAACTTCAGTCATCAGCTGAGCTGACTGTAGGAGGCCAGAGACAGCGTGGAAGGGCTGCACCACGGTGGCTAGACACTACAAATCCAAATGTGCGATCAAGAAGCCTAAATCCACGGAAAGCGCAAGATCGTAGGAGATGGCGTACACTGACACAAAAAGTGGACCCCATTCCAATGGGAAGGCATCAGGAAGACGGTGATGACAGACATTATCTAAGACTGAATGAGTGATGTACTTTCGCTTTGTGCATCTGTTGTATACAACAGAAGGGGTGGGATTCCAAAAATCAACCAATTTTTCTGTGGTTTCGCTAAATCATTTGTTGTGAACGTCGGGATAATTTCCTACACCGTCGCCGTGTGAGGAAGAAAATGGCTTCAAATGGCTCTGAGCACTATGGGACTCAACTGCTGTGGTCATAAGTCCCCTAGAACTTAGAACTACTTAAACCTAACTAACCTAAGGACATCACACACATCCATGCCCGAGGCAGGATTCGAACCTGCGACCGTAGCGGTCGCGAAGTTCCAGACTGAGGCGCCTAGAACTACTCCGCCACTCAGGCAGGCTGTGAGGGAAATGTTTGTCCTTTGTGTAACACTTATATCGATCAGAAGCAGGTCTGTACGAGGGTTGAATGAAAAGTAATACCACCACCTTCCTTAATTGGGTTTGGATGGGAATATTTTACTAGATCAAACGAAGAAACAATCCTTAGAATGTGACCTTTAACTACCAATATTCACTTCTCCACAAATCACCAGCCAGTCGGATACGTTTCTGCCAACGATGAACAATTTTTCTGATGCCGTCACGGAAGAAGTCGACACTCTCTTTACGCAACCAGAGTCTCACAGTTCTCTCAACATCTTCATCAGAAGCATGTTGATGTCCCCGCAGAGCGTCTTTCATTATCGGGAACAGATGGAAGTCAGACGGTGCTAAACCTGCACTGTACGGAGGATGCCGTACAGTGGTGAGATTTCATTCCAGGTGTCAGCATCCGGGGTACCCATCGTGCACATATCTTCCGATAGCCAAGCAAAACAATAATGTGACCCACACGTTCTTGTGAAATGCCGATTGTGAGTGATACGACGATCGTCCTGAATCAATCTGTCAGCAATTTGCTTGTGAAACTCGGTGGTTGCTGTCACAGAATGTCCAACTCTTTGTTTGTCACTCAGGTCAGATGTTACCCTCAGCACCTTCAAACTCACTCTCCCAACGACGCACAGTACTCACATCAACACACTCACCATAAACTGCTTTCATTCTCTGATGAATCTCCTTTGGTGTGACACCTTCTGCAGTCATGAATTCTGTGGTGTCACCGCCAGACACCACACTTGCTAGGTGGTAGCTTTAAATCGGCCGCGGTCCATTAGTACATGTCGGACCCGCGTGTCGCCACTGTCAGGGATCGCAGACCGAGCGCCACCACAAGGCAGGTCTCGAGATACGGACTAGCACTCGCCCCAGTTGTACGAACGACTTTGCTAGCGACTTCACGGACGAAGCATAGCTCATTAGCCGAGCAGATAGTTAGAATAGCCTTCAGCTAAGTCAATGGCTACGACCTAGCAAGGCGCCATTAGTAACATTGCATGTATCTTAAGAGTCTCACTTGTATCGCCACAATCTCCAGATGTACCAAAAGGATGGATTAAAGTTAAGTATTCCAGAAGCTACGTACTTTTCTTTATAGCATTCATTACGTATCCTTTTCAGACCTCACGCCATCCTGCTTTAGCTTAGCGCGTGCCTTTCGGCTTCCTCTCATTGTGTCTAGGCTGTCTTGTCTAGACACAACAAATTCAATGACTGCGCGTTGCTTAAATCTCATTGACCGACCGTCTGCGCAGGGTTCCATACTTTACACTGTAACAACACAACCGTTCACTGCTAAGGCTTCCCGCCAACTGGAGCTGTAGAGAAGAGGCTATGAAGTGTTACGAAGGTGGGGGCATTACTTTTCGGTCAACCCTCGCGCTATGTAACTACGTATCTGCAACTATAGAGTGTGTATTCTTTGTTAGTTAAAGTGCCGGCCGTTTTGGCCGAGCGGTTCTAGGCGCTACGCTCTGGAACCGAGCGACCACTACGGTCGCAGGTTCGAATCCTGCCTCGGGCATAGATGTGTGTGCTGTCCTTAGATTAGTTAGGTTTAAGTAGTTCTAAGTTCTAGGGGACTGATGACCTCAGATGTTAAGCCCCATAGTGCTCAGAGCCATTTGAGCCATTTTTTGTTAGTTAAAGCCCTTGATTTGTGACAGGAAATCAGAGTTTTGTAATGTATATGTGGAAAAAGCAAAATGAATTGTTAATAGGATAAATTATTATAAAAAAAAGACACTGTTTCTTGAAAGCTAGTTCATGCTTAGGGCACTTGTAATTGTTAAACATAAAAGACGTAGGGAAGTCCCTCCGCAACGGAAGTGGCATGGCGCGATGTAAAAGGTGGTTTTGGCGGTCGAACTGGGCGGCTCTTTGGTATGAACAGTACGCAGTCTGTGGCTAGCTGTAGCACGGTACATTTCGACGGTGCCAAGAGAGCAATTGGGAGCTGCTTTGTAAACGATTTTTGCCTCGGATGTGGATCTGGCTATTATTTGGTATTCTCGGTAAAAAAGGAATGGCTGTAATATGTTGAAAATCCGACGCCAAGAAGAGATTTTGTAGAGCATACGAACATCGAGAGCCGTGAGTACAGTTAGCCGCCATGTCCCTTGCGCCAAAACTTCGCCACTGCTTTACTAACTTCATACATCCAGCTATGTATATGGGCATGGACCACTTAATTTGTGTGTGGGTTTTAATAATAATCCAAATGCTATGAATCTGTGTTCGAAACCATGTGTTCTATCCTTATCACGAACCTATGCAGGGTCCTCTCCTAAGTACGACTACAACCGAGTATCCTGTTTTAAATGAACAATTTTTGCATTCATGTGTTTGAAAGTGGTTTTTTTTGTTCATCAAATGCAAAAGCAGTAACAAAAGTTAAAGTTAAAACCACAAAAGTGAAGTTAGATAGGATGTTGCTGAAGTACTCATTGTTTATTGTAAAGTAGAGTTTTGCAAGAATACAGTGTCAGATTGTGTGAATCTTATTGTCTAAAATACCAGCTTCACGGGTGGTAAAAAAGACAAATAAATTAAGCTCATTTCAAAAATAGTGGTGTTTTGGTTCCTATCATGAATGGTTCCTTTTTGAAGTTAATTGAGCTCAGTGTTGAATTTTTTTGTCTTGCGAAGTAAATTATGAACTACTCCAAGTGAAGTGAAGGATTAGCTTTGTTTGAATTATTTTTTTTTACTGAAATTATCATAAAGCTTGACTACTGACACTATAATAGTTTATGGGTCCCCATCACGTTCACCACATATTAGGAAGATAATTGGACTGTAATTGCTGCTAAGGAAAACTGATATATGTAGAGGAGTAGAAACAGTGTATTTATGATATTATTTATCTTTATTTGTGTTTTTACATGTCAGTTAAGATAGAAGCCCCTCATGTCCAAATTTCGTTCCGAACTTCATGCAGTAACATTTCAGAATTGGTTTAAGTAATGATCTTGAGTGTAGTTTTTATTAGCATGAGCTTGGTGCAAATTTGCTTTCCATAATTACTGGTGTGTGTGTTATTGATAACTTCTGCTACACACAGGTCAGAGTGCCTTGTGTCTGTTTGTATCCTGTGCGCTATTCAAAGGGAAATATCAACGAAGTAACTGTAATAACCAATGTTCAATTTTCGTAAACATATATTTCAAATTTATGTGCCTAATTGGGGTGGCGACCGTTTTTTTATTTTCATTCACATACGATTTTTACCACTTTCATTGACTCCCAAGATTAAAGTCCGTTTAATTTTTCTATTAATTTCACCATATTCAAAATTATAATCCGACACCTTTGTCCATTAGATACACGCGCGGTCAAAATTCGAAATCCTCTCAGAGGTTATTGTTAGCTTGTTTCACGGTACGCTTGTGCATTTATACGTGGCAAGTTAGCGTTATACGTGGCTTTTCCCGTGACAGGACTAAAGGTTCGGTTGTTAGGGAAGAGTGACGTGTAACAGGCTAGCGTTACATTTATAACTGTTATGTGTGAATTTCACAGTATTCTCTTTTTGCTGACTTACTATTTTTCCATAGTAGAGTTATTACATATATTGCTGATTTTGTTAACACAAATAAATATCATAATTGTGTATATCTGAATGTACGAAATTTGATTTATTTATTTATTCCTTTTCTTGTGCTTCTGTGTAATGTTAATGTATTAAACGTATGTACGTTAGTGCTATGTCCGTTAGATTGTAATTTGTGTCTACGTTCTGTAAATGAGAAAACTTACAGTTAACTCTGGAAAGATGGTGTGAGATGACAGCAGTACTTTAGTTGAGGAACCGTTCATGTTATTATGGTGAAACGTGTATTTTAGAGCAGCATTTAGAGAGACACAGCGGAGAAGGGTGTAGAAACAAGTGCGTTAATGAGAAGGAGTGAAGCTGCTGAGGAGAATTCGTAAACCTAATGAACAGTGTGTCGCGGGCGGTGAGTTAGGATGTGTTAGTTTCTTGGCGACAGACTGTAAGCTGAGACATTCGGTATGCAAAAAATTAACCAAGTGCGAGTACGACTTGCGCACTGAGGATTCTGTGCAAACTGAATTATGTATTTATATGCACTACCGGCATTGTGTGAAATTCCGGTATTATATAGCATGCCAAGGTGTTGTATAGGATGCCTCCTGGTTTTAGGTAAACTATGAAATTAAGTTTTTTGTGAAACTGTTACATGCTTTTCCTAAGCATTCTATACCATTCCTAGACATTCTACAGAATGACCAGAACCATTTACGCAAAGCGTTAAAATGACATGAGATTAGAAGCCTCTATTAATTAAAACGCATTTGAAACTGAAAGGACAAAACTACGAAATAAGGCGCAGCATTTTCTTACTGGAAAGTAATGGAAGCAAAACTGAGAATGAAGTACTTGGCAGTAAGTACTTACTTTTCTACTTCACAAAAACACTTTTCGTTTTGGCAATTTGATCGTGTAGATACAATTCACGACTTGGAGAAAAATGCTAACACAGTACTGTTGCCGTAAAACGCAACGCAGAACTGGCGTGACCTACTTGTTGCAACAAGGTAGGTAACATTTTGAATTGCCTTAATTTTCTTTTTGACACAAGGGCACCACATATTTTGGTCTGTTTTGTTGTACAAAAAACTGATCGATCTTGGCAGCTCCCCTGTAGTTGCAGATGGGAGTGGTATTTAGTGGTCAGGAACATCTTCAATTCCCGTAAAGTTCTATGGACGTATGATGAATTCTGATCTTGCATAGAGCTGTTCAAGATTCCTTCTGCAGTTCCAAGTCGGTAAAACCCATTTTCCGTCACGTTCATGACAACTGTCAACAGACTGCGTGAGTCACCCCATCCCTTGTCGAACGTTGGGAATCGGAACACGCATAGCGGCATCCAAAGGCACAGGAGGAAGTATTTTGTCAGAATCCCTTTTCATTCCCTTTTCTCTTTTTTGGCCTGAATCTCAAGGTTCAATTTCTATTCCATTTTACTTTGGATAGCTTTCTCAGTATCGAAGCAAACATTGCAGAAAATGCTAATTCGATAACCTTGTACTTCGTCGTCGTCATCGTCTTTAGGAGAATGTCCACAGATGGTATGAACGTTTCGGCCACACTTTTGACAAATATGAGCTCCGCTCGTTTGTTTTAAGCAGCCGCAATAGAGATCAGAAAAAGAAGCATTTTGGTAACCACAGAAATGGTAGGCTCTTCGATATCCGGAGCTTCATTATTGTTTTGGTTTCCTTCATCATGGAATGCATTCTCATCTATGTTTCCTGCAGGGAGCTATGCCTCTTGCATTGATTCCTTGTAAAACGTCGTCAGGTAAGGGCGACGTCGAGAGACCTACTCTTGCTTTGCAGCCTAATGGAGCTTCGTATGGTGACCTGTTAATCCCAGGATGAAAAGCTCTGTTTTTTATATTTAGACGAACCGAAGTCCGTCACTAGTTTTTCATCTTGCATCCAAGCACGCAGCATATTTTCAATGTCCTGAGTTGCACCTTCACACTCCCCTGAATTTGTGAGTGGCACGGCTCACTATGGACGGTCTTCAAGGTGTGATCCCTTAGGCTGCTTACCATGCTTACCACATTGTTCTGACATTCCCTGCTGTTATCGGTCTGTAGAATCGTTGGAGTACCAAGTAACGTAAATATGTCGATGAGCTTGTAGGCTGCTTCCTCTGCTCTCTTATACGTCAGAGCCCTGAAAACTACAACCTTAGTGAGATGATCTTGATAGATCATTATAAACTTATACTCTCTATCAGAATGGGACTAAATAAAATGTCTTATGGCTAGGGCCTCCCGTCGGGTAGATCGTTCGCCGGCTGCAGGTCTTTCGATTTGATGCCACTTCGGCGACTTGCGCGTCGATGGGGATGAAATGATGATGATAAGGACAACACAACACCCAGTCCCTGAGCAAAGAAAATCTCCGACCCAGCCGGGAATCGAACCCGGGCCCTTAGGATTGACGCTCTGTCGCGCTGATCACCCAGCTTCCGGGGCGGACAGAATGGGACTGAAAATCGATGATCGACCTGACAACGGGAACTGATTTCCTAAAAAACCATTGGCTTGAACAGGCCACCTTTTTTAACACCTTTTTGTTTGTTTTTTTTCTGACAAGGATAAATGTACAGCCCAGTACCTTGATGCGTAATGTTCTTATACTTGGGTGGAAGTTCTTTCAACATCCTGTCCCGCCCTCATGACCAATAGCCAAATGCGGCCTTATAGAGAATGTCAAATAACTCAAAGTCCGCGACGTAAAATTGAATAGTACTCGTACCTTCTTTAACAGACTACATCAACTTAGTCTTATTCTCGACCATCATGGCGTCGTAGTGCTTCAGCAGCCAACTTTTGATAACTGGTTTCGGTTAGGAATAGACAGTTTTTTACTTGAGATAATTCATCGCAGACCCATCGTTGCACGTCACCATGGGTGATTCCTGTCTAGACACTACACTCCCCAGACATGGTACGCGAACAGCGGGAAAGGATGACGGAAGGGCGCCTCCGGAACTTCAGCCAGGTGCTATATAATTGAGAACTACAATGACGATATCCGTGGCGTGATAGTTGAACGCCGTACAACAATACGCTGTCTTCGCAACATTAAACAAAGATCCGAACGCAACCGCAAACAGTGGTGGTGGGGAAAAATGGCAGCATTACATACTTTGCCAGCAGACAATCTGGCAATATACAATGCTTAGGCAATGTATAAAATATCAGCCTTTTCATACTTTGACGTTCGATTTTAGGCATTCTATATATTACCTAAGCAGTCTGTAGAATGGCGGATTTCCCACAATGCCGTTAACATATACACCGTTCATCCTTCCTGGGAATCGAGAATCTAAACGATTTTTGCCTGTTTTCGATACAGATACTGGCAAGATATTGGCTCAGGGAATTCCGAGACCGTATCAAAATTTCTACAGTAGCTCCTCAGAATAGCTCGGACGTACAAAAAGAAACGAGCAGGACTATTCAGCTTGTATACTGTATGTAATACAGAAGATTTATTTTTTATTTGCTTACTAAAACGTGACTAAAATTTAATTTTATGTTTTGATGCAGTGATGTTGACGGATGACGAATGCGATGTATTTATAAAGGCAAAAAGATGTTTTTACGTGACATAATTACAATTTAACCCTTTTCAGATCTTTTTACTTCACTTGTAGTGTATAATCTTGCTTTTAGAAAAGTTTCATGATTCTAGGTAAACGGGAAGTCCCTGTAAGGTTCAAATGGCTCTGAGCACTATGGGACTCAACTGCTGAGGTCATCAGTCCCCTAGAACTTAGAACTGCTTAAACCTAACCAACCTAAGGACATCACACACATCCATGCCGGAGGCAGGACTCGAACCTGCGACCGTAGCGGTCTCGCGGTTCCAGACTGAAGCGCCTAGAACCGCTCGGCCACTCCGGGCGGTTGTCCCTGTAAGATTCGATGAGTGACTTTCAGAGTATCAAAATACTTGGTATAAATGACCATACATTTTGACTAAATTGACTTAAAAGCTTGGAAGTTTTACATTGCAAAGGGACCATAGGCCCTAATATGTGACGTAAATCTGAACTTGTTACGTCTACCCGTTCCTGAGGAAAAGGGTGCTTAACAGTCGGACACATAGACAGACAGACAACAATGCGATTCTATAACGGTTCCGTTTTTACAGATTGAGGTACGGAACCCCAAAAATTATTTAATCGCTGTGGGGAGGGAGTAACAGAAAGAAGAGAAGCCGATTGGAGACGGAGGAAGAAAGTAATTAATTGTCTGACGAAAAATCGCAAGAGAGAAGAGATCAAGAATAATTAAATGGCAGACAGCTACGTCGTGCTTCAAGAACTTTTGAGTAGCTTTTTGGACTCTGAGAAGTTGTGGGGGCAGAAAAGACAAAAGAAGAGCGTACGTTAAGTGCAGTTACTAGTAACATTTTCTTTCACGGAAAAACAGAAGATCTACATGGACTGTTTCGTGAAGACGGACTGTAGCAGACGAAGGAATTGTGGTTACCAACGAACGAATGCCACGCGAACTTACGTATATGACAGATAATTCATAATTGCTTTTATTTTCTTGTAGGAGCACAGTATATGATTTGCTCTGAGTGAAGTTTTGAAACAAAAGTGCATCTCGCGTATCAAACACATCAACTGTGCGAGTATTCATTGGTGAAAGTGAAGAGTTATGTTTCTACAAAATATACCTCGTTGAAACCAATCCCGGATTCTCCGACATGTTCTACACTACGTTTAAAGTACTTTGCTCTATTGTTTGGAGTGGAATCTTGGCTATATTAATTTCCGGTGGATTTATTAAAATTTGGAGGAAGAGGACACGCCGTTTGCAGACAAGATAACGCAGATCAGTCACGACAGCGGTTCAGAGATACATCGCATGTTTCCTGCAACCAGCAACTGTCTTCAACCGAAGGTAGGCAAATCTTAGATATACATCTCTAGAGGACAACACACAGAACCATAACAATACGTATTTACGACGACTCCAAATAGCGCGATCATAACTAAATCAGTTTAGAAATGTTAATTAAACGTTAAAATATTATTTTACAACAAGACATTAAATAATAAAATCTAAATTAAACCTGCATTAAAAGGAAAACATTGCAAACAGATGCTGGTTAACTGTAGCCAGTACAACTTAGTGAAACACATAGACACTGTAATTTTTCTCACAGTCAAGTGTTGGAATTTGTACAATCAGTTAGCTTCACACACGTTGAAGACTGATTACAGGACAGCTGTTGCACAGTAGTTTTACGTTAAGGAAGTCGTGTCGTAATAAGATTCACGATTCCATGGAATTACAGACACTAATCATCAGTTTAACATACACTCCGTTAGTTACTAGTAATTATTATTATTATTATCATTAATATTATTATCATTATTATAAGTCCCTACTGTCTACTTAATACTATGCTTGACATGTCGGTGTGTGAGTGAGCTTGAAGGTGTAAATGAGTGCTTATGTTTGTGGTCAATGTACAAGTGCGGTGCAGTGCAGTAACAGAGAAGTTTGTTTATCAGGGTATGTTAGATGAACTTAAACAAGAAGATAGCGATATTTTACGACTGTTCAGATGAGTAGTAAAGAGTACATGGAAACAGATTCAGTAACATAATATCAATATAGTACAGAAAAGAGATAGAGATTTATATTTAAACCCATCTCCTTCCGCTCCTCTCATCACACCATTTGTTGTTCAGTCTGACCTTTTGTCCTCACCTAAAGGCGTAAATGTAGGCAGTAAGCTAAACTACAACTTTCCTCCTTCTTTCTCAGCCCCTCTTTTCTAGCTAAAATACTTGAGATGGAAATATTTTGGACCAACAAGACTGCGACGTCACCAGCCCACATTATCAGTTTTAGTTACAGATGCATTTAATACAGAAGTTAGGATAAAGTGTCCACATTCATTTGCGCTCTTGAAAATGAGTACCCGACCGAAGCTTGTGATTAATTAAGTGCGTACTGTAGCCAAATAGCCTGCTGGAAATGATAAAGTCTTTCTTTGGATGGTCTCTAAAGATTCGGACGTAAGTGGGGCAGAACTCTTGTTCTTTTAGACAGAAGCAGCCTGATTGCAAGCGCAGTCATCTTTCAAAGAACTTTCATGATATTTATCGACAACGATTGCAGCTTGGAATATTCACCTGCAAAGTACTCTGCAAATATGAGTAAACAAACAAGTGTAGCACAGCCGCTAGTGGAAGGGCGAAAGGGTCGTTCCATTGAGCCAAAATGAATGTCATAAATGACTGACAGACACTCGACACGGCCGCCTTAGCAGTGTGATTGTCCAGAGTGAAAGCGAGTAAACACGAAACATAACGCAAAGTCACATTTGACATCGTTTATACGAAACTTCAGTACCACGCGGGCCAGCATTGGGAATGGGCCACAATACACTTGTCAGAAGCGCTCTCGAAACTTCCGGCAAACAATTAGACGGAAAGGAGATCTCATCGTTCCTTAATCGTACACCCATCCCACATGGCTGCTCTATACCCAAGGACGTGTGTCAGGTGTTTGTAGTCCCGCGTCAACAGATACAAAACAGGATCTCCCACATAAACGTTCGCTACGCCCCCCCCCCCCCCCTTTTCAGTGAAATGCTAACTGGGACTTCCTTAGTAAGGGCTGTCATAGTCGATAACAGTATTATCTTCAGTTGACTTCAGTAATGGATTTCAGTTTTGTCAAAACAAGTTTCGAATCCGAATACATAAAAAGTTTGATATAAACTGTCACACCTGCCACTAACTGTTTAAATGGTTGGAGCGCAATCAAAATATTTTTCGATCATCTGTAGTTGTAATTTAAGGAATATGAATGCCACATTTGCATACCTTGGAAAAGAGCCCCTGTTTTCTCAAAACAACCGATAACTAATGCCCTTGCACTATAGGAATGTCTCTCGAGTCTTTCGACATGTTACCTTAACCGTACCCAACACGCGAACTAGCCGTATGCTGAAAATGTCTAAAACCAGATCAGAACCCGAAAATTTTTAGCTTTCAGCATAACTATCGGCCAGCCACTTACGGTGTCACATTGAACAAACAGCCACAATTTGTACAAACGAGGAACAATTATTTGCAATAAAAAGAGGAACACCACCGGTAGTAACAACCGTAAATCAAGGTTGGGGCACATGCAACGCCGGCACGGTAGCTCAGCGTGCTCGGTCAGAGGGCTGTGTGCTCTCTGTAATAAAAAAAACGGAGTCAAGGAATCAACGATCAACTTGAACGGATGTCTTGTGACGTCCGCCCATACGAAACGCAACGAATTATATCGAAGAAAAAAAAAATTCGCTGTTTCCTAGACTCGGGTAGGCGTGCTGGCCCCGGATCGAATCCCGCCGGCAGATTAACGACGAGGGCTGGTGTGCCGACCAGCCTGAATGTGGTTTTTAGGCGGTTTTCCAAATCCCACTAGGTGAATACCGGGCTGGTCCCCACGTTCCGCTTCAGTTACACGCTTCGCAGACATTTGTAACAAAGCTCAGCGTGTTCGGTCAGAGGGCTGGGTGCTCTCTGTAATGGTGTGCCGACCAGCCTGGATGTGGTTTTTAGGCGGTTTTCCAAATCCCACTAGGTGAATACCGGTCTGGTCCCCACGTTCCGCTTCAGTTACACGCCTCGCAGACATTTGTAACAAGTTCGCACTATTTCATGGTTTACACTAGATGCAGACAGCTGGGGTACACTCATTCCGCCCCGGGGGGCATCCGGCCACCCCTTAAAATTAACCACGCCAAATCCGACTTAACCATGACGACCCTGCGCAGAAAGCGGGACAAGGCACTAGCAAAAGAAAGAAGAAAGACACACGCTGTTTAAACGTTTTGTTGTACTGTCCAGATCGCTACACTTCTTTCATACAAGCCGACTAGTTTCGACCGCACTTCACAGTCGCCTCTTGACATAATGACAACAGACAAAGAGGAATAATCCAAAAATATGTTAAAATACTACTATAACACATTATACAAAACATACCATATGGTTATTACCACAGTAACTGGTCAGTTCAGTACATCACAACGTCCCATACTGAAAGCCGTACAGCCGGCCGGTGTGGTCGAGTGGTTCTAGGCGCTTCAGTCTAGAGCCACGTGACCGCTACGCTCGCAGGTTCGAATGCTGCCTCGGGCATGGATGTGTGTGATGTCCTTAGGTTAGTTAGGTTTAAGTAGTGTTAAATTCTAGGGGACTGATGACCTCAGATGTTAAGTCCCATAGTGCTCAGAGCCATTTTTGAATGCTGTACAAACCTCACTCACTAATATAGGACAAAGCATCTGCAAGGTGGCGCGTTGGTTGGAGCAGCTTACAACAATAATTACAAATACACACATCAAAAAAAGTTTTGCATCTCCTCGGTTCCCAGAACTCCTAAAGATAGACGTTGACTGTGGATATTGTACCACAGACACATATTAGATTGGATTAGTTTCCCGTTCCTTAGATCCGTGCTGAGGAGATCCTCGTGGATGTGGAACATGTCAATTTTTTTAAGCTGTAATAACAATACTAATAGTATGAATAAACACAATAAATCATTTGTTTCTATTAAAAAATTCATCTATGGAGTAGAAGGAGTTGGCCACTAGTAAGTCTTTCAGGCTCCTTTTAAACTGATCTTTATTTGTAACTAAATTTTTTATGTTTTCTGGCAAATTATTGAAGATGAGTATTCCTGAGTAGTGGACCCCTTTTTTAACTAAAGTAAATGCTTTTAAGTCCTTTTGCAGATCATTTTTGTTCCTGGTATTGTATGTATGAACTGAGCTGTTCGTTGTAAAAAGAGAAATATTATTTAGGACAAATTTCATTAAGGAGTAAATATACTGAGAGGCAGTAGTTAGTATACCCAGTTCTTTGAAGAGGTTTCTACAGGACATCTGTGAATTTACTCCACAAATAATACGTATTACACGCTTTTGGACTCTTAAAACTTTTGTTTGACTTGAAGAGTTACCACAAAATATTATACCATATGACATTATGGAATGAAAGCAGGCAAAGTATGAAAGCTTTTTCATTTTCATGTAGCCTATGTCTGCTAACACTCGAATTGCAAATACAGATTTGTTAAGGCGTTTCTGCAGTTCTGTGGTGTGTTCCTCCCAACTGAATTTATTATCAAGTTGTAATACCAGAAATTTAAGACTGTCAACCTCTTCTATCTGCTCTTCTTCATACTTTATGCATATGCTGGGTGGAAACCTCTTACAGGTTCTGAATTGCATATAGCGAGTCTTTTCGAAGTTTAATGTCAGTGAGTTGGCTATAACTACACTCGACATACTATTTATTGCAATACTTGTGTCATCTGCAAACAAAACGAACTCTACTTCTGGCAGTGTAACTGATGAGAGGTCATTAACATACACAAGAAAAAGCAATGGCCCTAAGATGGATCCTTGTGGGACACCTCATGTAATTTCTTCCCATTCTGATGATGACTGATGACTTAATTCACTAGTCCCTTGCACTGACACCCTTTGTTTCATGTTAGCAAGGTATGGCTTGAAACATTGCCCGTGACACCATAGAATTCTAATTTATGTAAAAGGATGTTGTGGTTCCCACAACCAAATGCCTTTGACAAATCACAGAGAATACCTGCTGCTTCTAATTTGTTAATTAATGAATTAAGTACATTTTCACTGTAGGTGTAAACAGCCTTCTCGATATCAGAACCCTTCAGAAATCCAAACTGTGTTCTTGATAATATGTTATTTGTGGTCAGATGGTTGAGAAGCTGCCTGTATATTACTTTTTCTAAAATTTTTGAGAATGCTGGCAAAATGAAATCGGTCTGTAGTTTGATGGTATCTCTTTATCCCCTTTTTTTGAATAGGGGCTTAACATTTGCATATTTTAGCCAGTCAGGAAATGTCCCAGTTATATGGTTCAAATGGCTCTGAGCACTATTGGACTTATCATCTGTGGTCATCAGTCCCCTAGATCTTAGAACTACTTAAACCTAACTAACCTAAGGACATCACACACATCCATGCCCAAGGCAGGATTCGAACCTGCGACCGTGGCAGTTGCGCAGTTCCGGACTGAGCTCCTAGAACCACTAGACCACTGCGGCCGGCTGTCCCAGTTATAATTGACTGGTTACACAAGTAACTTAGAGTTGTACTAAACTCACAAGAACATAGCTCAATTAACTTTGTTGATATTTCATCGTAGCCACTAGAAGGCTTTGTTTTTAAAGATTTTATTATGGAAGTTATTCCTTTTGGTGAAGTGAGTGAAATACACTCCTGGAAATGGAAAAAAGAACACATTGACACCGGTGTGTCAGACCCACCATACTTGCTCCGGACACTGCGAGAGGGCTGTACAAGCAATTATCCCACGCACGGCACAGCGGACACACCAGGAACCGCGGTGTTGGCCGTCGAATGGCGCTAGCTGCGCAGCATTTGTGCACCGCCGCCGTCAGTGTCAGCCAGTTTGCCGTGGCATACGGAGCTCCATCGCAGTCTTTAACACTGGTAACATGCCGTGACAGCGTGGACGTGAACCGTAGGTGCAGTTGACGGACTTTGAGCGAGGGCGTATAGTGGGCATGCGGGAGGCCGGGTGGACGTACCGCCGAATTGCTCAATACGTGGGGCGTGAGGTCTCCACAGTACATCGATGTTGTCGCCAGTGGTCGGCGGAAGGTGCACGTGCCCGTCGACCTGGGACCGGACCGCAGCGACGCATGGATGCACGCCAAGACCGTAGGATCATACGCAGTGCCGTAGGGGACCGCACCGCCACTTCCCAGCAAATTAGGGACACTGTTGCTCCTGGGGTATCGGCGAGGACCATTCGCAACCGTCTCCATTAAGCTGGGCTACGGTCCCGCACACCGTTAGGCCGTCTTCCGCTCACGCCCCAACTAGAGGTGGGGGATCCGCTCCTGAACTAATTCATAGAGTTGAATCTTTCAAAGGAGTGAACAATCAGTGATTCAGAAAAAAAGAACGGTAGCTCCAAACGTTTCACACAGCAGAGAGAGAGAGAGAGAGAGAGAGAGAGAGAGAGAGAGAGAGTAGGAGTCGGAGCAGACCAGTGGGGCCTCTGCTGGTCAGAGCACACTGCACGCCACACAACACAGCCAGCGCCGGCCTCTGCCCTGCTTCTGCCTTGGCTGCCTACATTGTGCAGTGACCCATTGGATTTTGTGTTTCACATATGCCGTGCTCTCTCTGTGCTCCCTCTGCCGCGTACAGTGTCTGGAGCACCTTAACTTAGCATAGCACTCTGTCGGCGATCGTTTCAGTCGCAGGTCCTGCCCTCTGGGCAGTTGATGCGAGCAACAGAACAGAGAGCCTCCTAGCGGAGAAGAACTACTTGCAACAACCTGCTCGCAAGAGAACGGACGATGTGTCTCCGAGCGGGTGAGTGGTGGCAGTTCACCGCTCCCCCCACCCTCGGAACTCGCCCGCTCAACGCTCACCCCACCGTTCTCGACTCCAGCCAGAGCGTTGAGCAAAGCAACTCAGGTGTCACTCTGTTCTCTGCGGTCTTAGCTCACGCAGTAATACAGCTCGCGTCTCGACCTGCTTGACTCAGCGCCTCTGCATCGGAGTTCCTCTCTACTGGATATTGTTCTTCATAGTAATACCGTTATGTATATTACATAATTAAGTTATGTATACATCATTTGTTTTTATTTTATTTTTATTTGTTTAAACTGATCAGATTAGGTTCCTGACGGCTCCTCTCACTATAGGATTTTTTATTATGGTCACTCGAATTTACACTTTAATTACGAGCGAACCGATAAACATATAGCAAAAGTGATACACCAATATTTTCCTTGTTTTATTCTGCGGAAGGCTATATGAAGCACTTTGGTCTTACAGTCAAATATATATATTTTTTTCTTATTGTAGTACGGATTTTGCGATTTTAGGCATCTTCGGAAGGAAATGTTCACTTTAAAAATATATGGCTTGCGATGTATTTGTACGAGGTTAATGAAATTTTAATACATTATAGCCAAATATATTGTTAATGTAAATCTCAAGTTACAACATTTTCCGATCGCCCCAAAAACCACGATAGTGCAAAATAAATCAATAATAAAAAACTTCGTCATATCGTGGAAATTTCAATAAACAATACAAAATTCTTACTCATTATCTGTGTTACTTCAAAATAGGATGAAATAAGATGAAAATACAGGTATAGTACTGGAATAAACCAAGTTTAAAGGGCAATGTGCCTTCCATTTATTTTCTGTTGTGCATGAGTGGTGAGTCATGAAAAAGAGCTAGTTCATTTCAGGGAGTGAACAGTTCTGATCCGATCTCTGAAAAGAACAGTTTTGCCCATCTCTAGCCCCAACATCGTGCAGCCCACCTCCAGTGGTGTCGCGACAGGCGTGAATGGAGGGACGAATGGAGACGTGTCGTCTTCAGCGATGAGAGTCGCTTCTGCCTTGGTGCCAATGATGGTCGTATGCGTGTTTGGCGCCGTGCAGGTGAGCGCCACAATCAGGACTGCATACGACCGAGGCACACAGGGCCAACACCCGGCATCATGGTGTGGGGAGCGATCTCCTACACTGGCCGTACACCACTAGTGATCGTCGAGGGGACACTGAATAGTGCACGGTACATCCAAACCGTCATCGAACCCATCGTTCTACCATTCCTAGACCGGCAAGGGAACTTGCTGTTCCAACAGGACAATGCACGTCCGCATGTATCCCGTGCCACCCAACGTGCTCTAGAAGGTGTAAGTCAACTACCCTGGCCAGCAAGATCTCCGGATCTGTCCCCCATTGAGCATGTTTGGGACTGGATGAAGCGTCGTCACACGCGGTCTGCACGTCCAGCACGAACGCTGGTCCAACTGAGGCGCCAGGTGGAAATGGCATGGCAAGCCGTTCCACAGGACTACATCCAGCACCTCTACGATCGTCTCCGTGGGAGAATAGCAGCCTGCATTGCTGCGAAAGGTGGATATACACTGTACTAGTCCCGACATTGTGCATGCTCTGTTGCCTGTGTCTATGTGCCTGTGGTTCTGTCAGTGTGATCATGTGATGTATCTGACACCAGGAATGTGTCAATAAAGTTTCCCCTTCCTGGGACAATGAATTCACGGTGTTCTTATTTCAATTTCCAGGAGTGTATTTATGTACCTGAAGCTATCTGTTAAGGCTAGTTTCAGATATTCAGGGTCATTATTTACTGATCCTGACAATCCCATTCTATCAGTAACGGATATTAGGTACTTGTTAAATAGATTTGCCACACTGTGCCCATCGGTTACTAATGTGTCATCTACCCTTAATGCTATTTGCTCCTGTTCCTTTCTGGTTCTACCAGTCTCCTCTTTCACTATATCCCATATTGTTTTTATTTTGATCCCTGACATTGCTATCTTCTTCTCGTAGTGCATTTGTTTAGATGTCTGAATTACTTTTTTTAAATATTTTACAGTATTCCTTGTATTTAGCTAAATCATCAGCATTGGAGCTATTCTTGGTCGACAGATACATTTTCCTTTTTGTATTACAGGAAATCTTTATTCCTTATGTAATCCATGGCCGGCCGGTGTGACCGTGCGGTTCTAGGCGCTACAGTCTGGAGCCGAGCGACCGCTACGGTCGCAGGTTCGATTCCTGCCTCGGGCATGGATGTGTGTGATGTCCTTAGCTTAGTTAGGTTTAATTACTTCTAAGTTCTAGGCGACTGATGACCTCAGAAGTTAAGTCGCATAGTGCTCAGAGTCTTTTTTTGTAATCCATGGTTTTGTTATAGACTTCTGTTTAATTTGAGTAACTTTTAGAGGAAAACAGTTTTCAAACATGGTACTGACATTGTTCGTGAATGTGTTATATTTTTCATTCATGTCATGAGCACTATAAACATCTTTCCAGTTCATATCGTTGAGCAGTTTTCTAAAACACTCAATTTTTGGTTGATTGACTACTCTCCTGTACTAAGATGTAGCAGTCTTGATAATCTGCTTAGAATTTACATCTAAAACAAGGTGCTGCATGTCATGATCAGATAGTCCATTTATTACAGGTTTTATGATATGATTTTGTTCCTTTGATTTGTCTATAAAACTGTTATCAATGGCTATCCTTGAGGATTTAGTGATCCTAGTTGGAAAGTTTACAGTGTGAGTTAGATTTAAAGACAACATTACTAACTGCATTAAATATTTACTGGAAGATTGCATTAGAAAATTTGTATTAAAGTCACCACCAATCAAAATTTCTTTGTTTCTTCCTGTTAAATAACCCAAAAGAGCTTCTAGATGATTTATGAATAGATTAATATTTCCTGCAGGTGCTCGGTAAATAGTTACTATTATATAGGATCTGTTATGGAACTCTTCTTCTGTTGCACATGCTTCTAGATGCTGCTCTAAACAGAATTTATTAATGTCAATTTTCTTCTATTTATGGCAGTTTTTAATAAATGTGGCAAATCCTTCTCCATCCATGTCTACTCTTCAAAAGTAGGAAGCTAGGTTAAATCCTGAAAAGTCTAACATATCGATATCAGTGGTCACTTGATGTCCAGAGAGACAGATTATGTCAATTTGGTTAGATGAATTGATTTCATCAATGCAAATGAGTAGTTCATCAACTTTATTTCTGAGTCCCGGAATGTTCTAGTGTAATAAAGATAACTGACACTGCATACTAGTGGGATTATAACTGCTTTGACGAAGATGAACTGGCAGTTTCAGATTACTTTCCGTTAAACATAGTTTAAATGGAGGCTGTATGCTAAAATCTGACTCCTGTTCATCTGTTTTCTCAAACTGAGAGTGTCTGCCAGTCTCTCTTAAAACTCGTTTTCTTTCCCCCTTCCCTATCCTAAAAAAGGCATCGCTCTGACACCTGTGACCACTGGTATTTTACCACCTGTGACAGTGTCCCCCCTTAAATTTTCTTCAATCGACCCAGACAGTTTACCCTTCCCTTTCCTATTGAGGTGAAGGTCATGCCTAGTGTAGTCCCACCTATCGATAGCATCTACAGGAATCGAACCAATATGGGACCCTATATCCGTCCTAAGCAGCCACTCGATCTCCAAGTTCACCCTCCTTACGGAAGAGTTCAAATGAGGCCGATCATGGCGTCTCAACACAGACACAGATCTCACACTCGTATGCTTCGTTGCTGATGCTGTCTTCACCAGGTCACTCTCTATGGAATATTCAGAGTCTCTGTCAATGCTATTTCCAGGACCACCCACTATAACCACGGCGTCCTCCTTTGTGAAATCCTTGCATAAAGAACCTACATCCTCTGTTACCTGACCCAGATCTGCACTAGGCTTGAAAAAGTTTGTGACCTGGTACTCTGGACCTAGATTTTGCTGCAGCAGTTAGCCAACACCTCTACCATGTGAGCTGCCTAACAACAGAACTTTCTTTCTCTTTACAAATTTCCCTACCTTTCTCAAGTCCTTGAAAGCTTGTTGTGCCCTTTCTACAGCTACATGAGGCTCATCCGATTCTGACTAAGGCAGCAAGTCAAATTTATTTTCAAGATTTATGACCAAGCCGTCTGATGCTCTCCTTTGCCTGTTCTCCCTATTACCTGTTGCCACTTCCCACCTCTGCTCACTCTTCTCCCTCTTTAACCTATCCAGATCCTCCCTTGCCCTGTCTAAGTGAGCTTGAAGAGCTGCAATTTTCCCTTCCTGTTCCAGTATTTTCCTATCTCTACTGCAGATCCTACAATACCACTGGTGAGCCTCATTTATGTCCCCATTTCCCACGCCACTACATTCGCCCCAATGACAGAAACTACAGCACCCATCACACTATACCTCGGAACTAACGATCCTACGGCATATCACACACGTCTCACTCATGGTAAAAACAGAAATCGTGTAAACTGATTTAAGTACTGACTGAAACGTAAGCAATGGACCCTAGAAACTATTCAAGCAGATATAAATGAATTGAAAGAGTACTGAATAAAAAAAACTGGTGATTAAATGTAAGTTTAAGTCACTGTTTACTTACGATACGTGCGCGTGAAATTAAGCCTAAAATCCGTGCCATAGGCACGAGAAGGAAAATAAACTTCTTACCCCATTTAATCTTCTTTAACACTTCACTAACACTTCCACTAATGTAACAACACTTATATTTATACCAACTGGAACGTTTGCCTGTAAGTTTAATTCACTGCTTGTGCGGTAGCGTTCTCGCTTCCCGCGCCCTGGTTCCCGGGTTCGATTCCCGGCGGGGTCAGGAATTTTCTCTGCCTCGTGATGACTGGGTGTTGTGTGATGTTCTTAGGTTAGTTAGGTTTAAGAAGTTCTAAGTTCTAGGGGACTGATGACCATAGATGTTAAGACCCATAGTGCTCACAGCCATTTGAACCATTTTTTTAATTCACTGCTTACTTACGATTCGCGAGTGAAATTAGGCCTAGGATTCGTGTCGAGAAGAAAAATACGCTTCTTACCCGTTTAATCTTATTTTATACTTCACTAACACTTCCACTAATTTAACGGTACTTAGATTACATTTATAACAACTGTAAACGTTTAAAAACAACTTAATAACAATGCTTTTTGTAATTACTTATTGCAGCAAATACTCGAAGAGTCTTCGTCGGCGCAGTGTTGCCAACCAGTGCTCCAGTCCCTTTGACTGTTCAGAGATGTCACTAAACCCGCCCAAAGATGTAAACAACCATACATGAGCAGCGCCTATTAGACGGACGGGACCGACGGCCGATCAGTTCCAGTTATTCCATCAGGAAGGAGGTACACGGCTCGTGTTGTCTGTTGTTCAACCATGCCTAGAAGGTCAGTGCCGCGGTTCGATCGCGTCCGCATTGTTACTTCGTGCCAGGAAGGGCTCTCAACAAGGGAAGTGTCCAGGCGTCTCGGAGTCAACCAAAGCGATGTTGTTCGGGCATGGAGGAGATACAGAGAGATAGGAACTGTCTATGACATGCCTCGCTCAGGCCGCCCAAGGGTTACTATTGCAGTAGCTGACCGCTACCTACGGATTAAGGCTCGGAAGAACCCAGCGCCACCATGTTGAATATAATGCTTATCGTGCAGCCACAGGACGTTGTGTTACGACTCAAACTGTGCGCAGTAGGCTACATGATGCACAACTTCACTCCCGACGACCATGGCGAGGTCCATCTTTGCAACCATGAAGCCATTCAGCGCTGTACAGATGGGCCTAACAACATGGCGAATGGATCGCTCAGGATTGGCATCACGTTCTCTTCACCGATGAGTTTCGCATATGCCTTCAACCAGACAATCGTCAGAGACGTGTTTGGAGGCAACCCAGTCAAGCTGAACGCCTTAGACACACTGTTTAGCGAGTGCAGCAAGGTAGAGATTCCCTGCTGTTTTGGGGTGGTGTTATGTGGGGCCGATTTACGCCGCTGGTTGTCATGGAAGGCGTCGTAACGGCTGTACGATACGAGAATATCATCCTCCGACCGATAGTGCAACCATATCGGCAGCACATTGGCGAGGCATTCGTCTTCATGGACGACAATTCGCGTCCCCATCGTGCACATCTTGTGAATGTCTTCCTTCAGGATAAAGACATCGTTCGACTAGAGTGGCCAGTGTGTTCCCCAGACATGAATCGTATCGACCATGCCTGGGATAGATTGAAAAGGGCAGTTTGTGGACGACGTGACCCACCCACCACCCTGAGGGATCTACGCCGAATCCCCATTGAGGAGTGGGACAATGTGGACCTACAGCGCGTTGATGAACTTGTGAGTAGTGTGCCACGACGAATATAAGCGTGCATCAATGCAAGAGGACGTGCCACTGGGTATTAGAGATACCGGTGTGTACAGCAATCTGGATCATCACTTCTGAAGGTCTCGCTATACGGAGGTACAACATGGAATGTGTGGTTTTCATGACCAATGAAAAAAAATGAAATGAGCATTTGGCGTCATTGTCCGCCTTGGTGCAGGTCTTATTACATTCGACGCCACATTAGGCGACCTGCGCACCGGATGGGGATGAAACGATGATGAAGACAACACAACACCCAGTCCCTGAGCGGAGAAAATCCCCGACGCAGCCGGAAATCGAACCCGGGCCCCTTAGGACGGCAGTCCGTTACGCTGACCATTTTTTTTTAAAATTCCTTGTTGATCTTATTTTGTTAGTTGTATACGATGGGGGCGGACGTCTCATGATACCCGTTCAGGTTGTGAGTTGATCCATTCACTCAGTTTTTTTATTACAGAGGGTAGCTAAACCCTCTGACCGAACACGCTGAGCTACCGTGCCGGCTGTTCATTCAGCTATCGGGGAGGACTTCATGAGCAATAAAAAGAGCGGAAATGATATTTATGTTGATCTCTATTCCAATTTTCTATACAGGCTCCGGAATTCTGGGAACCGAGGTGACGCAAAACTTTTTTTTTGATGTTTCCAGAATTTCGAACAAGAAATACAAAGAAGTAATTAAAGTACTTGTGAGATCAATTCGTAAAGATAGGCTCGTTATATTGAAGGGTAAAAATATACAAGCAGTTCCCTGCAGCAAGACAATAAAGTCATGGTTATTAAAGCATAACCGGTGCTACTGCTAAGTCCATCATGGAAACGTGCTGAAGATATATGAATTTTATAGTTAGATTTCAATAAATAAATATTTCTGATTGATATCACATTAAGGTTTTGATCAAATAAAGTAATGAAATTAACGTATTACTCTTTACAGTGCTTACGCCTCTTCTTTAATGTACTAACCGCGTTACCTCCTAGAAAATATTCCACTGTTTCCAAACTGACATTGTCGATCAGTGAATCACAGTGCTGCCCAACCATTCCATAATGAAATATTTTTAAACTGGCGTTGTTGTGTAGAAATTTCGGTCAAAATCGATGCAGAAATCACTATACTTCGGTAACGTAACTAAACAGAATCAAGGGAGTGAAATTTAGATAGTAAGCGTCGATTTATAAGGTTCTTGCACATGTCACCCACTATACGCTCTAACAAAAAAAGAAAGGAATTATTCGAATGCGATGGAACTCGGCAGATGTGATGTACATGTGCAGACAAATAAATAATTACAATTTCAAAAAAATTATGTGAATTTTTCAGGAGAAAGAGCTTCACAAATTGAGCAAGTCAGCAGCGTGTTCGTCCACCTCTGGCCCTTATGCAAGCAATTATTCGGATTGGCACTGACTGACAGGACTGATGAATGTCCTCTTGAGGGATATACAGGGTGGTCCATTGACCGTGACCGGGCCAAATATCTCACGAAATAAGCGTCAAACGAAAAAATACAAAGAATGAAACTAGTCTAGCTTGAAGGGGAACACCAGATGGCGCTATGGTTGGCCTGCTAGATGGCGCTGCCATAGGTCAAACGGATATCAACTGCGTTTTTTTAAAATAGGAACCCCCATTTTTATTACATATTCGTGTGGTACGTAAAGAAATATGAATTTTTTAGTTGGACCACTTTTTTCGCTTTCTGGTAGATGGCGCTGTAGTAATCACAAACATATGGCTCACAATTTTAGACGAACAGGTAGGTTTTTTAAATTAAAATAGAGAACGTAGGTACGTTTGAACATTTTACTTCGGCTGTTCCAATGTGATACATGTACTTTTGTGAACTTACCATTTCTGAGAACGCATGCTGTTACAGCGTGATTACCTGTAAATACCACATTAATGCAATAAATGCTCAAAATGATGTCCGTCAACCTCAATGCATTTGGCAATACGTGTAACGACATTCCTCTGAACAGCGAGTAGTTCGCGTTCCGTAATGTTCGCACATGCATTGACGATGTGCTGACGCATGTTGTCATGCGTTGTCGGTGGATCACGATAGCAAATATCCTTCAACTTTCCCCACAGAAAGGAATCCGGGGACGTCAAATCCAGTGAATGTGCGGTCCATGGTATGGTGCTTCGGCGACCAATCCACCTTTCATGAAATATGCTATTGGATACCGCTTCAACCGCACGCAAGCTATGTGCAGGACATCCATCATGTTGGAAGTACATGGCCATTCTGTCATGCAGTGCAACATCTTGTAGTAACATCGGTAGAACATTACGTAGGAAATCAGCATACATTGCACCATTTAGATTGCCATCCATAACATGGCGGCCAATTATCCTTCCTCCCATAAGGTCGCTGATGTTCCACTTGTCGCAGCCATCGTGGATTTTCCGTTGCCCAATAGTGCATATTATGCCGGGTTACGTTACCAGTGTTGGTGAATGACGCTTCGTCGCTAAATAGAACGCGAGCAAAAATCTGTCATCGTCTCGTAATTT
The DNA here is from genome assembly GCF_021461385.2 of Schistocerca piceifrons. Taxonomy (NCBI): domain Eukaryota; kingdom Metazoa; phylum Arthropoda; class Insecta; order Orthoptera; family Acrididae; genus Schistocerca; species Schistocerca piceifrons. The sequence continues at coordinate 108,440,432 of NC_060139.1, forward strand.
CTCTTGTCCCCAGTGGCAGAACTGTACACGACCTTCAAAGTCGTCGCAATGCAATTCCTGGTGCATAGAAATATGGTACGGGTGCAATAGATGTTGATGTAGCATTCACAACACCTACGTTTTTGAGAGTTCCGATTCCCGCTCAATTTGTCTGCTACTGATGTGCGGATTAGCCGCGACAGCACCTAAAACACCTACTTGGGGATCATCATATTTTGCAGGTCGTGGTTGACGTTTCACACGTGGCTGAAGACTTCCTGTTTACTTAAATAACGTAATTATCCGGCGAACGGTCCGGACACTTGGATGATTTCGTCCAGGATACCGAGCAGCATACATAGCACACGCGCGTAGGGCATTTTGATCAAAATAGCCATACATCAACACCATATCGACCTTTTCCGCAATTGGTAAACGGTCCATTTTAACACGGGTAATGTATCACGAAGCAAATACCGTCCCCACTGGCGGAATGTTACGTGATACCACGTACTTATATGTTTGTGACTATTACAGCGGCATCTATCACAAAGCGAAAAAAGTGGTCCAACTAAAACATTCATATTTCCTTTCGTACTACACGAATATGTAGTAAAAAGTGGGGGTTCCTATTTAAAAAAAACGCAGTTGATATCCGTTTGACCTATGGCAGCGCCATCTAGCGGGCCAACCGTAGCGCCATCTGGTCTCGCCCTTCAAGCTAGACCAGTTTCGGTCTGTGTAGTTTTTCGTTTGATGCTTATTTCGTGAGATATTTGGCCCGGTTACTATCAATGGACCACCCTGTGGGGCCAAATCGTCGAAACCCTGAGCTGGGTAGAGGGCCCTGCCCGTAATGCTCCAAGCGGTCTCAGTTCATGAGAGATCCAGCGACCTTGATGGGCAAGTTAGCGTCTGAAAAGCACGAAGACAAGCAGTAACAACTCTTGCCGTTTACGGTCGGGCATCATCTTGCTGAAACGTAAACGCAAGAAGGGCAACAAAATGGAGCGTAGAATATCGTCGACGTACCGCTGTGCTGTAAGGGTGCCACGGATGACAGCTAAAGGAACCCTGCTATGGAATGAAATGCCACACCAGACCTTCACTCCTGGTTGTTGGGCCTACGGCGAGCGACAGCGAGGCTGGTATCCCACAGCTGACCGGAGCGTCCCTAGACACGCCTTCGTTGGTCATCGTGGCTCAGTTCAAAGTGACACTCATCGCTCAAGGCAACTGTACTCCAGTCAATGAGGTTCCAGGCCGAAGACGTATCTGGAGACGCCCCGGACAGCGGTGGTGTACCAATCTGACTGTCGCCTTCCACGAAGCCCAAAAAGCAGCAATGATCGTCTGGGATGCCATTTCTTTTCATAGCAGGACCCCTTCGGTTGTCATCTGCGGCACCCTTATAGCATAACGGTACGCCGACGATATTCTATACCCCGTATTGCTGGCCTTCATGGCAAGCCATCCTGGGCCTACATTTCAGCAAGATAACGGCAGCCCGCACGCGGCGAGAGTTTCTACTGCTTGTCTTTATGCTTGCCGAATCCTGTCTTAGCCAGCAAGGTTGCTGGATCCCTCCCCAGTTGAGAACGTTTAGAGCATTATGATCAGGCTCCTCCCACGAGCGCGTGATTTTGACTAAATCCCACAGGAGGACATCCAACAACTGTATCAATCAATGCAAAGCCGAATAAGCTTGCATAGGGGACTGAGGTGGACCAACACGTTACTGAGTTGCTCAATTTGTAAAGCTCCTTCTCTTGAATAAATCATTAAATTTTGCTGGAACTATAATCATTTCTTTTTCTGTACATGTATTTACACATTCCTTCCCTAAATCCTCGCACGAACGAAAAAATGGCTGACATCGAAATAAGTGTCCGTGGAATAGAAAAGCAACTGAAATCACTCACCAGAGGAAAGTCCACTGGACCTGACGGGATACCACTTCGACTCTACACAGAGTACGCGAAATAACTTGCCCCCCCTTCTAACAGCCGTGTACCGCAAGTCTCTAGATGAACGGAAGGTTCCAAATGATTGGGAAAGAGCACAGGTAGTTCCACTTTTCAAGAAGGGTCGTCGAGCAGATGCGGAAAACTACAGGCCTATATCTCTGACATCGATCTGTTGCAGAATTTTAGAACATGTTTTTTGCTCGCGTATCAGGGAAACCCAGAATCTACTCTGTAGGAATCAACATGGATTCCCAAAACAGCGATCGTGTGAGACCCAACTCGCTTTATTTGTTCATGAGACCCAGAAAATATCAGATACAGGTTCCCAGGTAGATGCCATTTTCCTTGGCTTCCGGAAAGCGTTCCATACGGTTACGCACTGTCGCCTGATAAACAAAGTAAGAGCCTACGAAATATCAGACCAGCTGTGTGCCTGGATTGAAGAGTTTTTAGCAAACAGAATACATCATGTTGTTCTCAATGGAGAGACGTCTACAGTCGTTAAAGTAACCTCTGGCGTGCCACAGGGGAGTGTTATGGGACCATTGCTTTTCACAATATATATAAATGACCTAGCAGATAGTGTCGGAAGTTCCATGCGGCTTTTCGCGGATGATGCTGCAGTACAAATAGAAGTTCCAGCACTAGAAAATTGCAGCGAAATGCAGGAAGATGTGCAGCGGATAGGCACTACGTGCAGGAAGTGGCAACTGACCCTTAACATAGACAAATGTAAAGTATTGCGAATACATAGAAAGAAGGATCCTTTATTGTACGATTATATGATAGCAGAAAAAACACTGGTAGCAGTTACTTCTGTAAAATATCTGGGAGTATGCGTACGGAACGATTTGAAGTGGAATGATCATATAAAATTAATTGTTGGTAAGGTGGGTGCCAGGTTGAGATTCATTGGGAGAGTCCATAGAAAATGTAGTCCATCAACAAAGGAGGTGACCTACAAAACACTCGTTCGACCTATACTTGAGTATTGCTCATCAGTGTGGGACCCGTACCAGATCGGGTTGAGAGAGGAGATAGAGAAGATCCAAAGAAGAGCGGGGCGTTTCGTCACAGGCTTATTTGGTAAGCTTGATAGAGTTACGGAGATGTTTAGCAAACTCAAGTGGCAGACTCTGCAAGAGAGGCGCTCTGCATCGTGGTGTAGGTTGCTGTCCAGGTTTCGAGAAAGTGCGTTTCTGGATGAGGTATCGAATATATTGCCTCTCCCTACTTATATCCCCGAGGAGATCATGAACGTAAAATCAGAGAGATTCGAGCGCGCACGGAGGCTTTCCGGCAGTCGTTCTTCCCCCCAACCATACGCGACTGGAACAGGAAAGGGAGGTAATGACAGTGGCACGTAAAGTCCCCTCCACCACACACCGTTGGGTGGTTTGCGGAGTACAAATGTAGATGTAGATGTACTGCTTTCCGCCCCACTCGGACTATTCCTTTGTGGTGCTTTTTTCTGTCTTATAGCGTATGATCTATGTTATTCACTGCTCGGTAGCTACTTGTGTTTCTATGAGACGAATGCACATTCGTATACCTTTTTATATTGAATATTTCAAGTTGTTTAAGGACAAACTACATTGTTATTTCGGTAATTGCTTTTCACGAGAAAACTCTGAAACAATCAGACCTTTCCCATGATACCAAATTTTACTTCGTGACCTGGAAAGCCACGGTTTCTTTCAATGCGGAGAGGCTGAACTCACGGATTTATCGATTGGCTTTTGTTGTCAAGAACTGAAACTAATCAGCCAGGCTTAATCACATTTGGGGAATCCATAAAGCTCCGCGCAAAAACACGCGTTGTTTCATCTTTGCATCACGGTCCGCCCCAAGCGCCACTGAACCCAGTGAAACAACTTTTCTATAACCCCATCATTTGATTATAATTAAAACAGATCCATTACTCACACACGTGCACAATATTATCTGAGTTTCTTGCGAATAAGTTCATCAGCGTTTCACGCGTTTTCATCTGTTATGATGTTAATGGTATGAGTGAACATGACAGGTCTCAAATCCAGCAATCGCTAGGCCTGATCTCCGAAATCATCGAAATGTGTAATTTTAATTCACTGTATTGCCTCGCACACTCGTACGGCTTATTGTGTTGTCATACACAATGCAGCATTTCACGAATAACTGGTTTTACAGGCGTTAGACTATTTTCTAAGGCATGTTCCTGGCCTTCTGCACACATTCTTACCGGTCATCCAAAGGTGTCTGACAGTTTTTTTTTTTTCGCAGTCCGAACTCAGAACATATGTGAGTCTATTGCAACACAGCAATAATGTAGTACATAATGCAGTGGGTCTATATTTTTTTTACCATGGTAGTTTATTTCCCACGACTGTCGCAGTTCGAATATATGAAACCCAAAGACGTCGCTCTGAAACGGGGAATTCATTTCGAAGTTTCTCGAAATTTTGTAAAGTTAACTTGTTTGCATAGGAGACCCTGGTATTACTATAAGGTTAATCAAATGCCTCGTTGCCTCTCCTTTTTGACTCAATGCATTTCATTTACGTTATTGGACTAAGCAGAAATGTGTACCATTAACGGTGAATAATACCCACTCAGAATCCGCCGGATACAGCCGTAATTCTCAAACGCAACAGCAGGAAACGGTGCTATCTACGGAGTAGCTTCATCCGCCAACAGATATACAACAAACGCTTATCTCAAAAATTCAGACAAAACCGGCGATTGCTCTCGAATCTGCGCCACAGACTGTTTTCAGGGATGACTTCGTGGAGTCTCTTAAGTGGTTGACTTTCCCTGGAAACTGATGTCAAAGAAGCTTTGACTTACACCAGGCGACGCTTTCGCAATGAATATTGACTTCAGCGAACGATAATTGCAACTCACTGTCGATGTTTAACGCCGACGTAAATTTCTGAGAATCTCCTGGACATGGTACTGACAGGGAGTGTGCTCCACCAGTACGAATGTCGTAGAGCCACGCTATATTCTGAAGGTTTTCTTCTGGACAAGCCAAACTCGTGCCACCAGTAAGTGCTCCGCCAAATCTTTTAAAGGTATCTTTTGTTTTAATTCTGACGTATAAGTGACGTTGAACTAGGAAGAAATAGTAGCTCACAACCTAATCAAAAACAAATAAATATTAATTTTGCTGTCAGTACGTCACCAGCACAACAAAAATATTTTATTCATTAGAACTCTGTAAGATACCAGAGAAATATACGCTACTAGAATTAGTATTACTGCAAATTACTTGAATAATTTGTACGTTATAAGCAATTTCATGTCTTCCCACTTCAGAACTTATACTAATGAATTGTAGTAAGAGGCTCTCGCTTCTTTGCGTGCAACTATTTGCTGCATTTACACGGAATATCATTTGTACAAATGTCAGTTTTTTCAGACATTAGTCTTCCGACTCGGTTGATGGGGCCCACTAGGAATTTCTCTCTTGTGCCAACGTCTACATCTAAGAATAGTACTTACAACCAGCATTCTCAACTATTTGTTGAATGTATTCAAATCTCTAGTTTTTCCCTTTAGTTTTTACCCACTACAGCTCCACCTAGCACCATGAAAGTTACTCCTTGCTGTCTTAACAGATGTACTATCGTCCCGTGTTTCTCATATGTTCGTTTCTTCGCTGATTTTGCAGAGACTCTTCTCATTTCTCATTGTATCACTTCACCTAATTTTTAACATCCTTCTACAGCACCACATTTCAGACTCTTCGACTCTCATCTCTTACGGTTTTTCCCAAAGGTAAATCACACAATGCTGCCTTCCTAACGTATATTCTCAGGCTATATCTTCCTCAAATGAAGGCCTGTGTAGATTTCTTTTGGCCAGGAATACCCTAATTGTCTGTGCTAGTCTGCTCTTTATATCCTCCTCACTTCGTCAGTCATGCTTGCAGAGGAGCACAATTCCTTAATTTCGTTTACTTCGTGGTCACTTTTTTTAATAAGTTTCTCAATAATCTCATTTCTGCAACTATTTATTATTTTCGTCCTTCTTCGATTTACTCTCACTCCTCATTTTGTACTCATTAGATAGTTCATTCCATTCAATAGATCCTGTAATACTTTTTCACTTTCACTGAGGATTGCACTGTCATTATTGAATCTTAAACTGATACTCTTCAACCCTGAATTTTAATCCCACCTTTCAAACTTTTTTATAATTCCGTAATTGCTTTCTCGATGTACGATGCTATCTCTTCGTCCGGTGTCTTCCATTCTTATTGTTCCCTCTTGGCTCTTGTACATATCGTATATTACCTGTATTTCCCTACAGCTTACTCTTACATTTCGCAGAATTTCGAAGACCTTGCACCTTTTCATTGTCGAATGCTTTTTCTAGGCCTACAAATCCTATGAACGTGTTTGACCTTTCTTACATCTTGCTTCCGTTATCAAACAGGACTGCCTCTCTGATGGATTTACCTTTATTTACGAGGTGCAACAATAAAGTAGAGACTGATTTTCTTTGCAAGATGTGGCAACTCTTCAGGCTTGCGTAGGCACAGTATCTTTGACCTTGTTCTATAAGCTGCTTCTAGTCCAAGCGACACATCGATGCAACTGGTCAGTCGTGAGTTGTGCTGTAATAAGCTAACATGTGTTTGTGTCTCTCGTCACGGAAATGGAACCGCATAATAATGCGCAACGGTATGCCGTTTCTTTTTGCATTAAATTGGGTGAAAACGCGACGACAAATTACAGTAAGCTTCAGAAGGCTTTTGGAGAGGAGGTTATGCCAAGAGCTCAAGGTTTTCGTTGGCATAAAATGTTTAATGAAGGCAGAACGAGTGTTGAAGATGAAGACAGTAGTGGACGACCATCAACCTAACAGACGGATGCCAACTTGGCCAGGGTGCGTGAACTCGTACGATCTGATCGAAGATTATCTGTGAAAATGATTGCAGAAGAACTGAACATCAATCGAGAAACGGTTCGTCTAATAATAACTGAGTATGTTGGTATGAGAAAGATTTGTGCAAAAATGGTTCCCAAAAATCACACACCACAACAGCGAGAAACACGGCAAAAAGGTGGGAGCCGATCTGTTAGAGCAAACGGAAATCAATCCAAAATTGTTAAGCCGAGTTATCACTGGTGATCAAAGTTGGTTTTTTTTTTTCAGTACGATCCAGAGACAAGACGCCAAAGTTCGCAAAGGTGCTCAAAGAGATCACCCAGACCAAAAAAAGGTCGCATGTCAAAGTCAAAAGTGAAATGCATGCATATGTTCTTCTTTGGTTCCAAGGGAATTGTTCATAAAGAGTGGGTGCCTCCTGGACAAACAGTTAATCAGTATTACTACAAAGAAATTTTAGAAAGACTTCGTGAAAGAGTTCTTCGTGTCCTTGCCAATATTGCTGATAATTGGATTCTGCATCCAGATAATGCGCCATCCCATACTGCTCTGTCAGTACAGCAACTTTTAACCTCAAAACAAATTTCAATACTACCACAGCCACCTTATTCACCACATATCGCTCCGTGCGACTTTTTTCTATTTCCAAAAGTCAAAACGGCGGTCAAGGGACACCATTTTCAAACAAAATGTCCAGGAAGCTGTGACGAGGGTCTTGGTGGATATTACAGAAGATGAGTTCCAGAAATGTTACCATCAATGGCAGAAGCGCTGGAAACAGTGTGTGCAATCAGAAGGGAACTACTTTGAAGGAGACAACACTAGACTTGACTAAAACAGTAAGCAACATTTTTTTTTCACATCAGTCTCATTACTTTATTGTCGCACCTCGTAGTTTTATTATCCATTCTTCTGTATATTATTCTCGTCAGCAACTTGAACGCATGGGTTTTTCATCTGATTCTGAGATAGTTTCCGGATTTATCTGTTCCTGCTATCTTCGGAATTGTGTGGATGATATTTCTCCAAGTGTCTGATGGTATGTATATCGTCTCGTGCATTATATACACAAACGTGAATAGCCGTTGTTTGCCATTTCAGACTAATGATGTGAGAAATTCCGAGGGGCTCTAGTCCTCCACCCTGTCTGTCTTACCTGATCTCATGTCTTTCAAAGTTCAGCTAAGCTCTGGCTCTGTCACTGGAGCTCTTAAGCCTAAGTCTTTTATATCGACTCCCATTTCTTCATCTATCCCGCCGTCAGACAAGTCAGCCCACTCATAGAGGCCTTCTGCTGCGTGGGATTAGCCGAGCGGTCTCGGGCGCTGCAGTCATAGACTGTGCGGCTTGTCCCGGCGGAGGTTCGAGTCCTCCATCGGGCATGGGTGTGTGTTTGTCCTTAGGATAATTTAGGTTAAGTAGTGTGTAAGCTTAGGGACATGACCTTAGCAGTTAAGTCCCATAAGACTTTTTTGAAAAAAAAAAAGAGGCCTTCAGTGTACTCATCCCACCTATCCGCTCTCTCCTCTGAGCCTAACGGTGGAATTCCCGTTGCACTTGAATGTTGTTGCCCTTGCTTTTAGTTTTACTGAAGGATGATTTGACTTTCATATACACTGAACCAGTCCTTCCGACGCCCATTTCGTTTTCGATTTTTTCAGCAGCCATTTCGTCTTGCCTACTCTGAACTTCTTATTTGTCGCATTCCTAAATTGTATTCCTGCCATTCCTTGAACTTTTTAAAAGTTCCTTATTTCGTTGATCAACTGAACTATCCACAGTTTCTTCACAATACCTTCCATACCTATGTTTTGCCTGTCCAGCCTCTGTGATTACTTTTCTTGGAGATGTTCATTCCTCTTCAACTAAAACGCGGTCTGTGTTACTCGTCGCAATATCTGCAGCCTTGGGTAACTCAACAAGCGTTGCATCATTCCTCTGTATTTCAGCATCCTACTTCTTTCCACATGATTCTTCCGGACGAGTCTCTTAAATTTCAGTCTACTCTTCACTATTACTAAATTGTTATCTGAGTCCGTACCTACCGGTGGATACATTCTGAAATCCAATACCTGATCATCCAGCTGAAAACTTCCTGTGTCTCCAAGCCTTTTCCAAGTTTGCGTTCTCCTCGTGTGATTCTTGACAGCGTATTTTCTGTTACTACTGAAATTTATCACATAACTCAATTCGGTTTTCTCCTCACTCATTCTTATTATCAAGCCCATGTTGTCCTGTAACTCTCCATTCCCCTACTACCGTGTTTCAGTCTCCCATGATTTTTAGATTTTCATTTCCGTTTAAATACTGAATTACCCACGGACAATCCTCACATACTTTCTCCATCTCTTCGTCTTCTGCTTGCAACATAGACATGAATACGTCAGCTATTGATGTTGCTGTGGTTTGCTGTCGATTCTGAGGAGAGCAATCCTATCACTGAATTTTTCATATTGCCTCACTGTCTACCTTACGTTCCTCTAAATTGCGTACTAAACTGTTACTGATTGTCTCAATAGCATATCAGTTCCCTCTATGTGAAAAGCACTGTTCCGACTGTGTGACTCACTGACTGACTAATCAGTGCCCAGCCCAAACCGCTAAGAATAGAAACTTCAAATTTGGAGAGGGTGTGGACATTTTACTGTACGTATCGCTTAAGAAGCGATTGTTCGAAATTCCACTCCTGAGGGGGTGAAATAGGGGATGAAAGGCATCTGATAGTATGTCGCTATTAAGGCAATTTTGAAGACAGAAATACGAAAGTTGGTATATTGTTTCTGGATCAGAAAATAAAAAAAATACGTATTTCAGCATTTTTGGAAAGTCAACCGTTAAGAGGGTAAAATAATGGATGAAATTTTTTTGGAAATAAATCATTATTAAAGAACTACTAAAGCACTTTTACAGCTCTGAAAACTGATATTTGACTTCTCGGTTAGAATTGAAAAAATATGTATTTCAGTGATTTTGGAAATTCCGCCCTCTAAGGGAGTGAAATAGGGCATGAAAAGTCTTATGAAATTATTTATGAAATCATTTTCAAAGCTAAATCAATGAAAATTGGTTTTTGGCTTCTCTGTTAGAAATTTAAACAATACATATTTCGCTATTTTTTGAAAATTCAATCCCTTAGGCGGTGAAGTAGCGGGTGAAAATTTTAAAGTAAATATTTCATTATATAAAAAAATTAATGCTGTATTTATGAAAACTGGAATTTTAACCCCTCTGTTAGATATAAAGAAATACATGTTAGGGGATGTAAGCTCCTATGGAAATATCACCACAGGAACGCGAATGGCATGATTCAAAAAAGCTTTGGACTCTAGCAACCAGAATCGGTTTTTGGTCAGAAGTACAGCCTTCTATGTTCTTAATTAGTACGCAAAGCTTAGAAGGCTTTGTAATTTGTCAACAATAAAAAATTTGATTAAAGAAAATTTTTTTAATAAAAAATCTGCAGACCATACAGAATACGTGAGCATAGCAGTGGGCAGTAAGCTGATTTTTTTATATACAGGGTGTGATGGGTAGAAGTGAGATATTTCTATTGGTGGCTGAGGACGGTGTATGGTAAATACGTCAGTATTTACATCTTTTACACACAAATAATTATAGCTTTACGAGTGGTATACTTTCAGGTTTGGTAGTACCTGCGTACATGTGGTAAGAGCAAACCATTAATGCTTATTTTACACTGAGCAGTAGATCAGGTTTTACAGTGTAGATATATGGACGCAACGCGGTTAGTCTGTATTGACGTACGTAGTCCACTTAGCGGGGCAGTTATGACCACCCAAAGAAACACCAGGTCGTAAACTTTGTGACGTGTTTGTGGGAGGACTGTTCAACCCAGAGAAAAGACAACCAACACACTGATGTGTGTACCTATTAAGGTACCACATATAAAAATATCTCCCCTTATACCAGCTACACCTCTGCACATAGGCTGTCTACAATTTAAAGTTCCAGTTTGAAAAAGCTGTAGAAAGAGAATCACTGCTCAGAACAACGCCAAATTTGAACAATGTACTGAACAGTATATTACTGAAGAGGGGGAAAAGTCACGAAAAAAACAATAAAAAATAGACTGCGCTTTAAGCGTCAGAATATGCACACTAACAGACGCGCGGCACAGAGTTTTCCTTAGTTTGCGTCCAAGATGCCCAGCATGACTGCCTCCATGAAGGACGACGTGCTACTGGTAAAACCCTTCGGCAAGAATGGAGACAGTTGCGCCAGAAGCCCTGCACTTACAAAATCTGAAAAAGACAGAATTTCTGGAGGGTATTGTGGCACAGAGAAGAAAGTAGCTGATCCACGTCTGTCGAAGATGTGATCACATGATTGCAGGAGGGGTCGAGCAGTGGTCTGTGAACATACAGTGCATGGGGAATTGCTCGAACGTTGGACATGCTCAAGTGCAGTGCGTAATATAGTTCAAAACATCCTGCATTGTTATCCGTACAAAACCACCAGTGTTCAGGTATTGCTTCCTGCTGAACTGCCAACAAGACAAACGTTCGCTCTGGAATTTATTGCTCGCATGTAAGTGGACAATGAATAGCCATGGAACACTCTGTGGGCAGACGAAGCCCATTTTCGTCTCCAAGGACTCGCCAATACGCAGAATTGCAGAATATGGGCAACGGAAAATCCGCGTGCACATCAACAGGTACCAGTTCATTCTGCAAATGTGACTGTGCGGTGCACCGTTTATCGTGGGGCGGTATTTTTTCGAGGAGATCAGTCCCGCAGATCCTGTTACCTGTAGCGTCATTGGTAAACGCTAAAAAAGTTTTCTGCACACCAACGTCATTCCAGCGCTTCAACAGTGTGGAACTGTCGGTATGATCATTCTCCACATTGCACGACCAGTGAAGCGGCTGCTGCAGAAGTATTTCGGAAAAGCTATTATTTATCAGCCGTCCTTTCCCTACAGCCTGCCGACCAGATCACACGGTCTTATTCCATGTGACTCCTTTCTGTGGGGTTATGTGAAAGATGTTGTGTTTAGTGCTCCAATTACAAACGTTGCTAAAATGAAGGCACTCATTGTGCAACGCATTCTGAACGTGATCCCCGGGACACTCCGATCTCTTGTGAAACATGAAGTTTCTCGATTCCAACTCGTGGCAGAAAGTAGTGGACAGCTTATGGAACGTATCTTCGCCAGTTTCCCGTCAACTAGAAATCCATGTTACTTTGCTGTTTATGCAGTTTTTGGCCCCAGGACAATTAAAAACCGATATCACTTTGCTTTTTATACCGTTTTTGACTTCAGGTCGATTAAAAACCAATGTGGTGAGACCTTACCCTGGTACCTGGGCTTTCCTAGATAACAATGCCACAATTACTGAATGCCGAACTTGTGCATGGTGTAACGCGACACTCAAACCTTAGCTGTAGTATAGTGATTTTCATCATTTGCAGCCAACCCCATTTACGCTTACACCGCCGTCTTTTGGTAAAATTTTAGTTTTCTTCCATGACGTTTCTCCGTGCGTCAATAATATGCTGTTCAAATTTGATGTCATTCTCAGTGTTGGTTCTCTTCCTACAGCGTTTTGAAACTGGAACTTAAATTATCGATATCCTGTATACCTACCATACGGAATCGATACCTTGCTTAAATCCTGCAAAATACTTCAGCAATGGATGCACCCAGTGACAACATTGTAACTACTGACAACCACTGGACAACTGTACGTGTTTCATTTGCAAATGAGTAGACTCAAGGCCAGAATGTGAATTTAGGCTGGAGGCAGAGTAAATTTTCAACGCGAACATCTAGCTGTAAATAGCAGGAAAATTGGTGGCAATTAGTTCCTGATCATTACATTGTACATTGATATACTCGGCTTAATTCCAAATGTTGAGTAGGCAGGCAATCATAGATTGTGTCTGTTTCATGTGAGTTTCATTGGCGATGATGAACATGAGGTACACAGAAGACGTCATGTAAACTCACCAAACATCGATGAATGCAACAAGTAAAGACATATCCATCGAAAAAATATTTTTCAGCTCAACGGAGAAATGAAACATCGTTGCTTTTAATATGGCGAATCTCAATGTCAACCCGCAGCTCGTGGACTTGTTGTAGCATTCTCGCTCCCGCGCACTGGGTCCTAAGTTCGATTCCCGGTGGGGTCAGGGATTTTTCCTGCCTCGAGATGACTGGGTATTGTTGTGTCGTCTTAATGGTCATGATTCATCCCCATTACGGTCGGAGAAAGGCAATGGCAAACCACCTCCACTAGGACCTTGCCTAGTACGGCGGAGCCGACCGGAGTGGCCGAGCGGTTAAAGGCCCTACAGTCTGGAACCGCACGACCGCTACGGTCGCAGGTTCGAATCCTGCCTCGGGCGTGGATGTGTGTGATGTCCTTAGGTTAGTTAGGTTTAAGTAGTTCTAAGTTCTAGGGGACTGATGACCTCAGATGTTAAGTCCCATAGTGCTCAGAGCCATTTGAACCATTTAGTACGGCGGTGCGGGTCTCCCCCATCGTCCCCTACGCTAATCGGAATATGGGACCTCATCATCAGTCTCAATATAACAGAAACCATATGACACACCACTCTTCTTAAATCATCACAAACTGTTTAAAAATGTCTTTTTAATAATTTTAATGTTGTACATTTCACACTCTGTTTCACTTAGCATATGGACATGAAATGGACAGATGTTGCACTCGTTGGTATACATGGTGTCCCAAATAAAAACCAACAAACTTTAGCGACAAATTCCTTTCACCAAAAAAGAAAAAAAATGCCTAGTAAACAAGGGCTTTATGACGCATACCTTAAGAGACATGAGCATTTGTTCCTCTTCGATACTAGGAAACACATCTCTTCTACTGCAACCTCTTTGTTTTCCATATTTTAGGAGGAGGCAGTATGCACCAACACAAGAAAAGAGTGACTAGCAAACATGGACTCTAAAGTGTATACCTTCAGAGCTTTGAGCACTTGTTCAGTAGATGCAATGTGTTTCACACCAGCGAAGCTGAAAAAATGTTTATAGCTCTTAAAGGATACATTCAACAGCCCATGTTTATTAGTCATTTTTTTCGTTTTGGTCAGTTCTTCCTCCTCCCAAAATAGGGAAAGCAAAGACTGTGGAATAGAAGAGATCCGTTTCCTAATACCAAAGACGGAAAAGTGCTCATATCCCTTAATGTATGAATTTTAGAGCGCATGTTTACTGAACTTTATAGATATTTCTGTATAAGAAATCTCTCCTTAAAGTTTGTCGGTGTTTTTTGGGACACTCTGTAAACTGTACCGACTAGGACAAGCTCTTCGGTACTTATTCTGTGTTACTATGACAAGCGAAATAGAAAGCCGGCTAATTTGTTGGACCTGAATGTCGAGAAGCGATGTGCGAGCTCAAATTTGAGTCGGAATCTGAGTGTGAGGGAAGCTTTGAAATATTCAAGGAGGTTGTAAAAAATCTTTCAAAAAATTGCTCTGAGAACTATGGGACTCAACAGCTGAAGTCATCAGTCCCCTAGAACTTAGAACTACTTAAACCTAACTAACCTAAGGACATCACACACATCCGTGCCCGAGGCAGGATTCGAACCTGCGACCGTAGCGGTCGCGCGATTCCGGACTGAAGCGCCTAGAACCGCTATTGACTGAACAGCCATCTTTATTTCTTCAGTAATAATTTGGATGACTGAAGTGAGCAAGTTGAGCGCTTTTATCACGTCATCAAACTGATGGAAGATGGTATCAGGGCCTCTGGAATACCAACACAATGGGAGAGTACTGTTTATCACTTAACTGAGACGTACAACTGGTAAGGCAGGTGTGTACTCTGACCACAATCTATTGGTAATGAATTATAGATTAAATCTCGAAAAATTCCAAAAAGGTATGAAATTAAGCAGATGAGATCTGGATAAGTTGACAGAAACAGAGGTTGTTGAGAGTTTCAGAGGGGGCATTAGGCAACATTGATTAGAACAATGAAAAGAAATACAGTAGAAGACCAATGGGTACCTATGGGAGATGAAACAATGAAGGCAGTAAGTAGAATATCAAGTATGTAAAAAGACAAGCCCTTTTATACATCACAAGACATACTAAATTTGATTGATGAATGGAGAAAATATAAAAATAAAGCAAATGAAGCAGGTGAAAGGGAATACAAACGTCTAAAAAAATGAGATTGACAGGCAGTGCAAAATGGTTACGCAGAAATGGCTAGAGGACAAATGTAAGGGCATAGAAGATTATGTCACTAGACGAAATACAGGGTGAGTCACCTAACAGTACCGCTGGATATATTTCGTAAACCACATCAAATACTGACGAATCGATTCCACAGACCGAACGTGAGGAGAGGGGCTAGTGTAATTGGTTAATACAAACCATAAAAAAATGCACGGAAGTATGTTTTTTAACACAAACCTACGTTTTTTTAAATGGAACCCCGTTAGTTTTGTTAGCACATCTGAACATATAAACAAATATGTAATCAGTGCCGTTTGTTGCATTGTAAAATGTTAATTACATCCGGAGATATTGTAACCTAAAGTTGACGCTTGAGTACCACTACTCCGCTGTTCGATCGTGTGTATCGAAGAGCACCGAATTATGTAGGGATCCAAACGGAACGGTGATGGACCTTAGGTACAGAAGAGACTGGAACAGCACATTACGTCCACATGCTAACACCTTTTTATTGGTCTTTTTCACTGACGCACATGTACATTACCATGAGGGGTGAGGGACACATACACACGTGGTTTCCGTTTTCAATTACGGAGTGGAATAGAGTGTGTTCCGACATGTCAGGCCAATAGATGTTCAATGTGGTGGCCATCATTTGCTGCACACAATTGCAATCTGTGGCGTAATGAATGTCGCACACGCCGCAGTACACCTGGTGTAATGTCGCCGCAGGCTGCCACAATACGTTGTTTCATATCCTCTGGGGTTGTAGGCACATCACGGTACACATTCTCCTTTAACGTACCCCACAGAAAGAAGTCCAGAGGTGTAAGATCAGGAGAAACACGGTCGTCATCGTAAACATGTACCTGCAGATGCTGCTCGCCGACCGTGACCCGCGTTTGTTACAACACGCAACTGAACGTCGGAGGTTTCAAGCGTCCACTTTAGGTTACAGTATCTCCGGATGTAATTAACATTTTACAATGCAACAAACGGCACTGATTACGTATTTGTTTATATGTTCAGATGTGCTAACAAAACTAACGTGGTTCCATTTAAAAAAAACGTAGGTTTGTGTTAAAAAACATACTTCCGTGCATTTTTGTATGGTTTGTATTAAACAATTACACTAGCCCCTCTCCTCACGTTCGGTCTGTGGAATCGGTTCGTCAGTATTTGATGTGGTTTACGAAATATATCCAGCGGTAACGTTAGGTGACTCACCCTGTGTACATATCACCTAAAGATAAGCGAAAGACGCCTTTGGAGAAAAAAGAAGCATCTGTATGAATATCAAGCGCTCAGATCGAAAACTAGGACTAAGCAAAGAAGGTAAAACTGAAAGATCGAAGGATTATATGGGGGGGTCTGTATAAGGGATATGAAACTGAATACAATGTTAGGAGAGAGGACGTAGAATAAGATGAGATGCGAGCTATGATATTGTGGGCAGAATTTGACAAAGCAGTGAAAAACCTATGTCGAAACAAGGCTCCTGGATTATATGTCATTCGTTAAAACTATTGGTAGCCTCGGGAGAGCCAGCCATGACAAAGCTATTCCATCTGGTGTGCACGATGTAGGAAACAATCGAAATACCCTCAGACTTCAAGAAGAATGTAATAATTCCATAATTCCTGAGCCGTGGCGGCTCGGGTTTGATCTATCGAACGTACGGCGTGTAATATTATCGCTGTATCGCGGAGGAAAGAGAGAAGTGGCGCCCCCTAGTGGGGGAAGTCGGCGAGGCACCTGTGACAGTCGAGTAGTTGGAGTTTGGAGGGCGAGCAGAAACAGTGAGATAGGCAGTAGTGCGCGGTGCGTGAAGCTGTGTCTGCCGACGCCGTGTGTGGTGGCAAGAGGAAAGTTTGCCACATTACCTGATTGTGTTTGGGCGTTTGCGGCGGACTTGGTGGGTAGAGGCGCCGATGCTGTCGGGAACATGCTGCTTCCTTCTTTATGATGGATTTACCGTTTGCTTCTAGTGACTACATTCTCGTCTCTATGGCGCTGTGACTGATGTGATGCCATTGCGAGCACAGTTGGTTTGGATATAAGCAGCATTTTGTTCTCAGTGTCCATCGTTCTGGCGATTACTGAGTGTGCTTGCCGTTGTGGTGTATTTATTGAGCAGTGTGCTTTGGACGCTTGACCTTACTATTAGGAGTCCATCGCATAAGGCCGCGTTTATCCTGTGAGGACTTGTGCACTGCATTTAAAAACTTAGTTGTTGTCAGTCACTGAATTGCCCAAATGCATTCATACTTCTCTGCTTAAGTGTTATTGTTTTACGCCCCTCTGAATGGGAAAATGATAAAGGGCCTTACTATTACTGACCTTCTTGTGTGCCACTGACTTGGTTGTGTTTTTCAGCCACGTAATTTGTGCGTTTATTGTAACGAACCGATATCTGTTTCTGATTAATGTTTCCCTGTGACATTGAGTGTTAATCTTGTAACGAACACTGTTTTAGATATTTTAATCAGTGTGTTGCAGGACATGTCCTATTAGTACCTCGCAAGTGGAGAGCGGAGGCGGTTTATTGGCCATGATGATGTGTTGGTAAATCCATTTCGCGAGTCCAGGCCAGTCACCCGGAGATTTAGAAGTTGTATGTTGTGTTAATACTCCTTATTTTAAGCGTAGTGCGCTCATGCGGAAGTTTATGTGGTTTTGCGCAGATTCAAAAATCAAATGGCTCTGATCACTATGGGACTTAACTTCCGAGGTCATCAGTCCCCTAGAACTTAGAACTACTTAAACCTAACTAACCTAAGGACATCACACACATCCATGCCCGAGACAGGATTCGAACCGGCGACCGTAGCGGTTGCGCGGTTCCAGACTGTAGCGCCTAGAACCGCTCGGCCACCCCGGCCGGTCTTGCGCAGATTGCGAGGTATGTTTAGATGACTCTGAATTCAGTGTGTTAAGTGGTGTCCTGTGAGGTGCTGGAAGTAGTTGATAGACAGCTGTTTTGGACACGTTGTATATGCAGATAATTTACGTCCTTATTACGTTGGTGAGTTGCTTGCCCTTTGTGTCGCAGGTGGTGATAATTTAATTAATTTCGCCACCGGTCTTCGCAGAGGCTGCGGGAGGAACCGACCCACTGTAGCAAGCAGTTACGTAGTCGCGCCCGCCCAACGTGGCGGGCGTTGTTTACTAGCCCGACGCCTTCCTGTACTTGGTGGCGGGAGCGTGTTGACCGATTTCTTACGGCTTACAAAAAAAAAAATGGTTCAAATGGCTCTGAGCACTATGGGACTTAACATCTATGGTCATCAGTCCCCTAGAACTTAGAACTACTTAAACCTAACTAACCTAAAGACATCACACAACACCCAGTCATTACGGCTTACAGTCTGGGAAACCGTGCCTTTGGTGTACACGTGGAAGACTTATGTTTTGCTTCCAGTGCCTCGGAGTGGCTCTATGTGGGTAATGAGAACAATTTATGTTGCTGGCTCAGGCCGAAAGTGGTTCATTTGCTAAACAGAAGGTGTATATGCATTTCTTTCCCATAATTCTGTAAACATGTTTAGGTGGTTGTGTTTTTTTTTTTAAGTCAATTGAATTGTTGTTCAGAGGTTACTATGTATGGCCATTAACTTATGCAGACATTTAATAGCAAGGAAGTGTATTGAATTCTGGTTTTAAGTTGTGTTGATTATGTGGGGAAATTGCCTTGAACAGACATTTAATTAATTAGTAAATAACTGGATGCTATTTGTGAGATCAAGTTTACTGTGTTCCTAAACATATTAACGATTATTTTTAGTAGTTCATTTCTGCAGTTAGGCGATTTAAAAGTCCTGTTGTGTTGTTTCCTTTTAAAAGTATTATCAATGTTATTAATAAAGAAGTGTGTTGTAAAAAAAATAAACAGTGAATGAAGTGCCTCAAATCCCTTTGCTCCACACCTTCCGTCATTCACACTTGGGTGGTATTAACAAACCGTGAAAGCCCATTTCAATACCAATTCCAAAGAAAGAAAGTGCTGACAGGTATGAATAGCACCGAATTCTTGGTTTAATAAGTCACGGTTCCAAATATTAACAAAAATTTCTTAAAGAAGAATGGAGAAAGTGGTAGAAACCGACCTCAGGAAAGATCAGTCAGCCTTCCGGAGAAATGGAGAGAACAGGCAAGGTAATATTGACACTGCGACTTCTATTAATAAGTTAAGGGAAGGTTAACCTACGTTTATGGCATTAATAGACTTAGAGAAAGCTTTTGATAATGTTGACTGGAATACTGTATTTGAAATTCTGAAGATTGTAGGGATGCAATACACTGAGCAATAGGCTATTTACAACTTGTGCAAAAACTAGACGGCAGTTATGGTTCAAATGGCTCTGATCACTATGGGACTTAACTTCCGAGGTCATCAGTTCCCTAGAACTTAGAACTACTTAAACCTAACTAACCTAAGGACATCACACACATCCGTGCCCGAGGCAGGATTCGAACGTGCGAAGACGGCAGTTATAGGGACTGAGGGATATGAAGTGAAGCGGTGGTTGAGATGGGAGTGATACAGGGATGTAGCCTTTCGCCGATGTTATTCAATCTATACACTGAGCAAGCAGTAAAGGTAACCAAAGAAAAGTTTGGAGTGGGAATTAAAGCTCAGGGAGAAGAAAATCTTTTATGTTTGCCGATGGCATTGCAATACTGTCTTGATACAGCAAAGGACTTAGAAAAGCAGCTGAACGGAATGGACAGCGTCTTGAAAGAAGGATATAAGATGAGATGAACATTAAAAAAGAAATAAATAACTCTAATGGAATGCAGTTGAATGAAATCAGGTGATTCTGAGCGAAATAGCTAAGGAAACGAGACACCAAAAGTAGTAGATTAGTTTCACTATTTGGGGAGAAAAGTAACTGATGATGGCTGCAATGGAGAGGATATAAAATGTAGACTGCCAATGGGAAGAAAGTCGTTTCTGAAGAACAGAAATTTGTTAACATCGAATTTAAATTTAAGTGTGTAGGTACGTATGTAAAGGAAACGTGGACGACAAGCAGTTTTTACGAGAAGAGAACTGAGGCAATTGAAGTGAGGTGCAACAGAAGAATGCTGAAGACTAGATAGGTAGATCGCGCAACTAATGAGGAGGTGCTGATTGGAATTGGGGAGACAATAAATCTGCCTCACAACTTGGCTAAAAGAAAGGATCGGTTGATAGGACACATTCTGAGACATCAGAGAATCACCAGTTTACTACTGGTGGGAGATGTGGGGGTTAAAAATCGTAGAGGGAGATCAAGAGGTGAATACAGTACGCAAATTCAGAAGGATATACACTCCTGGAAATTGAAATAAGAACACCGTGAATTCATTGTCCCAGGAAGGGGAAACTTTATTGACACATTCCTGGGGTCAGATACATCACATGATCACACTGACAGAACCACAGGCACATAGACACAGGCAACAGAGCATGCACAATGTCGGCACTAGTACAGTGTATATCCACCTTTCGCAGCAATGCAGGCTGCTATTCTCCCATGGAGATGATCGTAGAGATGCTGGATGTAGTCCTGTGGAACAGCTTGCCATGCCATTTCCACCTGGCGCCTCAGTTTGACCAGCGTTCGTGCTGGACGTGCAGACCGCGTGAGACGACGCTTCATCCAGTCCCAAACATGCTCAATGGGGGACATATCCGGAGATCTTGCTGGCCAGGGTAGTTGACTTACACCTTCTAGAGCACGTTGGGTGGCACGGGATACATGCGGACGTGCATTGTCCTGTTGGAACAGCAAGTTCCCTTGCCGGTCTAGGAATGGTAGAACGATGGGTTCGATGACGGTTTGGATGTACCGTGCACTATTCTGTGTCCCCTCGACGATCACCAGTGGTGTACGGCCAGTGTAGGAGATTGCTCCCCACACCATGATGCCGGGTGTTGGCCCTGTGTGCCTCGGTCGTATGCAGTCCTGATTGTGGCGCTCACCTGCACGGCGCCAAACACGCATACGACCATCATTGGCACCAAGGCAGAAGCGACTCTCATCGCTGAAGACGACACGTCTCCATACGTCCCTCCATTCACGCCTGTCGCGACACCACTGGAGGCGGGCTGCACGATGTTGGGGCGTGAGCGGAAGACGGCCTAACGGTGTGCGGGACCGTAGCCCAGCTTCATGGAGACGGTTGCGAATGGTCCTCGCCGATACCCCAGGAGCAACAGTGTCCCTAATTTGCTGGGAAGTGGCGGTGCGGTCCCCTACGGCACTGCGTAGGATCCTACGGTCTTGGCGTGCATCCGTACGTCGCTGCGGTCCGGTCCCAGGTCGACGGGCACGTGCACCTTCCGCCGACCACTGGCGACAAAATCGATGTACTGTGGAGACCTCACGCCCCACGTGTTGAGCAATTCGGCGGTACGTCCACCCGGGCTCCCGCATGCCCACTATACGCCCTCGCTTAAAGTCCGTCAACTGCACATACGGTTCACGTCCACGCTGTAGCGGCATGCTACCAGTGTTAAAGACTGCGATGGAGCTCCGTATGCCACGGCAAACTGGCTGACACTGACGGCGGCGGTGCACAAATGCTGCGCAACTAGCGCCATTCGACGGCCAACACCGCGGTTCCTGGTGTGTCCGTTGTGCCGTGCGTGTGATCATTGCTTGTACAGCCCTCTCGCAGTGTCCGGAGCAAGTATGGTGGGTCTGACACACCGGTGTCAATGTGTTCTTTTTTCCATTTCCAGGAGTGTAGATTACACTAGGTGTGTACAAACGAGAAGCATTGCACAGGACAGAGTAGCATGAAGAGCTGCATTAAAGCAGTCTTCGGACTCAAGACCACAACAACAAGAACAACAAATGCCTCCACTTCGTCTCCCATTGTTAGCCCAATTCTTTCGCCACAAGGTTAAAACTAGTTACCTCCAAGCTAACAAACGCTTGACCGAGCACACCTCTAGTTTACAATAAAGAAGAGCACTTCGTCAAAAGGAATATCTGCTCTCATTTAATGTCGTCACGACTACGTTAAACGTATGAGCTAGGAAGGCAGGCATGTAGGTAAACGTGGGAGGTTCAGACGTGTTGCCTTTACGACGATGATGCAATAACAACTAACCGTGTTCCTCGTCAGAGGCAGTGGTTACGTAACATACAAACAGTCTTCTTTGACAGAGAAACAGAGCAATAAGTGACAAATACTCGTACAATGCAGTTACTATAATAGTAACTGCGAGTCCCAAAGGATACGTTGTTAAGTACTTAAGTTTTCATGGCATTTGTGGTCTGAAGAAAAAAAAGAAGAAGAAGAAAGAATACAAAGAGGAAATTGAATTGTGTGGGAATAATAACTTGAGAAAAACGAGAATCAGAAAACGAACAAACAAAGTAAAGAATAATTCATAGCCTGTTGGTAGACATCCTATGTGTTTCTTTAATGAAACAGGTTTCCAGAAATAAATCTTCGTTACATACACAATCGACAAATACAGGCAGCCTGTGACTATTAGCGTACTTACTCGAGGAAAACTGAATTAAGAAGCCACCTCCATTAACACATGGTGTCCATAACAGAATGTCCCAGTTTCAATGGCATATTACAACAATTTAATTTAGACTATTTACAACAAACCATGCATCAAATTGAAGGTAAACTGACCTAGTTTTTCTTGCAAATGTTCCATAAGTGCGCACGTCCGACCTAAAAGTCCAATTCTTCCCACACTTTCGTTAACAAGTCCGAAGTAATGGAAGCAACGGCCTCTTCCGTTGTTGTCTCAACCGTGGCAAATCATTAGATTGTGGCGGAACGTAGACACGATCTTTTATAAAGTTCCAAAGTAAAAATTGCATGGCATAAGGTCAGGCGAATAAGGACGCCAGCGTAAAAGAGCTGCGTCGTATTGTCCATAACGACCAGACCTGCGTCCTATCACCGTTCTTAACACTGATTATAAGTTGGTGGCACGAAGCGTGGCTTCTCGTCTTAAACAGGTCATGAATAAGGTACTTTGCCCCGCTCAACCATGTGACGTTTCGAATCGAACCATCTTCACCGCCGCTTCTACACTCCTGGAAATTGAAATAAGAACACCGTGAATTCATTGTCCCAGGAAGGGGAAACTTTATTGACACATTCCTGGGGTCAGATACATCACATGATCACACTGACAGAACCAC
This sequence comes from Schistocerca piceifrons, assembly GCF_021461385.2. NCBI lineage: Eukaryota > Metazoa > Arthropoda > Insecta > Orthoptera > Acrididae > Schistocerca > Schistocerca piceifrons. The sequence continues at coordinate 108,463,602 of NC_060139.1, forward strand.
AGGCACATAGACACAGGCAACAGAGCATGCACAATGTCGGCACTAGTACAGTGTATATCCACCTTCCGCAGCAAGGCAGGCTGCTATTCTCCCATGGAGACGATCGTAGAGATGCTGGATGTAGTCCTGTGGAACGGCTTGCCATGCCATTTCCACCTGGCGCCTCAGTTGGACCAGCGTTCGTGCTGGACGTGCAGACCGCGTGAGACGACGCTTCATCCAGTCCCAAACATGCTCAATGGGGGACAGATCCGGAGATCTTGCTGGCCAGGGTAGTTGACTTACACCTCCTAGAGCACGTTGGGTGGCACGGGATACATGCGGACGAGCATTGTCCTGTTGGAACAGCAAGTTCCCTTGCCGGTCTAGGAATGGTAGAACGATGGGTTCGATGACGGTTTGGATGTACCGTGCACTACTCAGTGTCCCCTCGACGATCACCAGTGGTGTACGGCCAGTGTAGGAGATCGCTCCCCACACCATGATGCCGGGTGTTGGCCCTGTGTGCCTCGGTCGTATGCAGTCCTGATTGTGGCGCTCACCTGCACGGCGCCAAACACGCATACGACCATCATTGGCACCCAGGCAGAAGCGACTCTCATCGCTGAAGACGACACGTCTCCATTCGTCCCACCATTCACGCCTGTCGCGACACCACTGGAGGCGGGCTGCACGATGTTGGGGCGTGAGCGGAAGACGGCCTAACGGTGTGCGGACCGTAGCCCAGCTTCATGGAGACGGTTGCGAATGGTCCTCGCCGATACCCCAGGAGCAACAGTGTCCCTAATTTGCTGGGAAGTGGCGGTGCGGTCCCCTACGGCACTGCGTAGGATCCTACGGTCTTGGCGTGCATCCGTACGTCGCTGCGGTCCGGTCCCAGGTCGACGGGCACGTGCACCTTCCGCCGACCACTGGCGACAAAATCGATGTACTGTGGAGACCTCACGCCCCACGTGTTGAGCAATTCGGCGGTACGTCCACCCGGGCTCCCGCATGCCCACTATACGCCCTCGCTTAAAGTCCGTCAACTGCACATACGGTTCACGTCCACGCTGTAGCGGCATGCTACCAGTGTTAAAGACTGCGATGGAGCTCCGTATGCCACGGCAAACTGGCTGACACTGACGGCGGCGGTGCACAAATGCTGCGCAACTAGCGCCATTCGACGGCCAACACCGCGGTTCCTGGTGTGTCCGTTGTGCCGTGCGTGTGATCATTGCTTGTACAGCCCTCTCGCAGTGTCCGGAGCAAGTATGGTGGGTCTGACACACCGGTGTCAATGTGTTCTTTTTTCCATTTCCAGGAGTGTAGATTACACTAGGTGTGTACAAACGAGAAGCATTGCACAGGACAGAGTAGCATGAAGAGCTGCATTAAAGCAGTCTTCGGACTCAAGACCACAACAACAAGAACAACAAATGCCTCCACTTCGTCTCCCATTGTTAGCCCAATTCTTTCGCCACAAGGTTAAAACTAGTTACCTCCAAGCTAACAAACGCTTGACCGAGCACACCTCTAGTTTACAATAAAGAAGAGCACTTCGTCAAAAGGAATATCTGCTCTCATTTAATGTCGTCACGACTACGTTAAACGTATGAGCTAGGAAGGCAGGCATGTAGGTAAACGTGGGAGGTTCAGACGTGTTGCCTTTACGACGATGATGCAATAACAACTAACCGTGTTCCTCGTCAGAGGCAGTGGTTACGTAACATACAAACAGTCTTCTTTGACAGAGAAACAGAGCAATAAGTGACAAATACTCGTACAATGCAGTTACTATAATAGTAACTGCGAGTCCCAAAGGATACGTTGTTAAGTACTTAAGTTTTCATGGCATTTGTGGTCTGAAGAAAAAAAAGAAGAAGAAGAAAGAATACAAAGAGGAAATTGAATTGTGTGGGAATAATAACTTGAGAAAAACGAGAATCAGAAAACGAACAAACAAAGTAAAGAATAATTCATAGCCTGTTGGTAGACATCCTATGTGTTTCTTTAATGAAACAGGTTTCCAGAAATAAATCTTCGTTACATACACAATCGACAAATACAGGCAGCCTGTGACTATTAGCGTACTTACTCGAGGAAAACTGAATTAAGAAGCCACCTCCATTAACACATGGTGTCCATAACAGAATGTCCCAGTTTCAATGGCATATTACAACAATTTAATTTAGACTATTTACAACAAACCATGCATCAAATTGAAGGTAAACTGACCTAGTTTTTCTTGCAAATGTTCCATAAGTGCGCACGTCCGACCTAAAAGTCCAATTCTTCCCACACTTTCGTTAACAAGTCCGAAGTAATGGAAGCAACGGCCTCTTCCGTTGTTGTCTCAACCGTGGCAAATCATTAGATTGTGGCGGAACGTAGACACGATCTTTTATAAAGTTCCAAAGTAAAAATTGCATGGCATAAGGTCAGGCGAATAAGGACGCCAGCGTAAAAGAGCTGCGTCGTATTGTCCATAACGACCAGACCTGCGTCCTATCACCGTTCTTAACACTGATTATAAGTTGGTGGCACGAAGCGTGGCTTCTCGTCTTAAACAGGTCATGAATAAGGTACTTTGCCCCGCTCAACCATGTGACGTTTCGAATCGAACCATCTTCACCGCCGCTTCTACACTCCTGGAAATTGAAATAAGAACACCGTGAATTCATTGTCCCAGGAAGGGGAAACTTTATTGACACATTCCTGGGGTCAGATACATCACATGATCACACTGACAGAACCACAGGCACATAGACACAGGCAACAGAGCATGCACAATGTCGGCACTAGTACAGTGTATATCCACCTTCCGCAGCAAGGCAGGCTGCTATTCTCCCATGGAGACGATCGTAGAGATGCTGGATGTAGTCCTGTGGAACGGCTTGCCATGCCATTTCCACCTGGCGCCTCAGTTGGACCAGCGTTCGTGCTGGACGTGCAGACCGCGTGAGACGACGCTTCATCCAGTCCCAAACATGCTCAATGGGGGACAGATCCGGAGATCTTGCTGGCCAGGGTAGTTGACTTACACCTCCTAGAGCACGTTGGGTGGCACGGGATACATGCGGACGAGCATTGTCCTGTTGGAACAGCAAGTTCCCTTGCCGGTCTAGGAATGGTAGAACGATGGGTTCGATGACGGTTTGGATGTACCGTGCACTACTCAGTGTCCCCTCGACGATCACCAGTGGTGTACGGCCAGTGTAGGAGATCGCTCCCCACACCATGATGCCGGGTGTTGGCCCTGTGTGCCTCGGTCGTATGCAGTCCTGATTGTGGCGCTCACCTGCACGGCGCCAAACACGCATACGACCATCATTGGCACCCAGGCAGAAGCGACTCTCATCGCTGAAGACGACACGTCTCCATTCGTCCCACCATTCACGCCTGTCGCGACACCACTGGAGGCGGGCTGCACGATGTTGGGGCGTGAGCGGAAGACGGCCTAACGGTGTGCGGACCGTAGCCCAGCTTCATGGAGACGGTTGCGAATGGTCCTCGCCGATACCCCAGGTGCAACAGTGTCCCTAATTTGCTGGGAAGTGGCGGTGCGGTCCCCTACGGCACTACGTAGGATCCTACGGTCTTGGCGTGCATCCGTGCGTCGCTGCGGTCCGGTCCCAGGTCGACGGGCACGTGCACCTTCCGCCGACCACTGGCGACAACATCGATGTACTGTGGAGATCTCACGCCCCACGTGTTGAGCAATTCGGCGGTACGTCCACCCGGCCTCCCGCATGCCCACTATACGCCCTCGCTCAAAGTCCGTCAACTGCACATACGGTTCACGTCCACGCTGTCGCGGCATGCTACCAGTGTTAAAGACTGCGATGGAGCTCCGTATGCCACGGCAAACTGGCTGACACTGACGGCGACGGTGCACAAATGCTGCGCAGCTAGCGCCATTCGACGGCCAACACCGCGGTTCCTGGTGTGTCCGCTGTGCCGTGCGTGTGATCATTGCTTGTACAGCCCTCTCGCAGTGTCCGGAGCAAGTATGGTGGGTCTGACACACCGGTGTCAATGTGTTCCTTTTTCCATTTCCAGGAGTGTATATACCGTGATGCTGTCTTACTCACCGCTGACCCTCGAACCCCGGCTGCAATTCTTTCCCTAGATTTCGCCGGTGCCTTTGACAGGGTCTCCCACCCTTATCTGCTGGCCGTTATGTCGCGGATGGGTTTTGGGGAGCGCTTCATAAGAATCATCCGGCACTTCTTGGATGGAGCAAATTCCACAATCGTTGTGAACGGCTGCCGATCACGACCAATTCCCATCAGACGATCAGTTCGACAAGGGTGTCCCTTGTCAATGTATTTGTTCGCTTTAGCGCTGGACCCCATGCTGCGTGACATCGGACGGATGGTCGATGGTGTCGCTCTCCCAGGCGTCACCTTCCGCAGTGCGGCATATGCGGATGATGTCGGTGTGTTCGTCGCAAACGCCAGGGACATCGATTCAGTTCGCCGAGTTCTCAACGTTTATGAACGAGCATCTGGTGCCATGTTAAATTCCAACAAAACGGTGCTGATCCCGCTAGGACCATGATCATTGACCATCGAACGCCCATGGTACCGAGTTGTGGGGGAACAACGTATCTTGGGCCTTGAGGTGACCGCCTGTCCGCAGCGCATGCTAACACTCACGTGGAGGAGGCTTCTCACGCGCATCAGAGGACTTTGCGTGAGTCACGCTGATCGACGACTCGACCTCCATCAACGAATCCAACTGATTAATACTTACATCCTATCACGGGCATGGTATGTAGCACAACTTCTTAAGCTACCGAAACAAACCGGCAGAGCCATCTCACAACAGTATATTGGCTCTTGTGGCGGCATGCACTGTTCAAAGTCGATGCACAGACTTGTACACTGCCAAAGGTCGATGGTGGCCTTGGACTCATTGACTTTCCCCGCAAATGTGTGGCCCTCCTGATTCACCGTATCGCCGCTTTGCGTGAAACTGACCCAGGTGGGACAACAGCGGTTCTTTTCGACCGTTATCGCCCACAATCGGCGCGTGCACCAGTATGTTTGACACATATTCCGTTCCGGATGACGACAGTCAAGGACTACGTACTAACAGTGGCCACTGACAAGGCACGCACGTCGAAGCGCCTTTACCAGGCACTTCGAGGCCAGCCCACACCACATAAATTAGAGGACAGACGACCGTCGGTCATCTGGCACCAAGCTTGGGCTAATATCAACAACCCAGCCCTTCCCACGGAAGTTTCAGCGCTATGGTATCGTGTCGTAAACAATTTAATACCCACTAATCATCGCCTGGCGGCCATCCGCCTACGGCCCTCGGCTGCTTGCGGCCGATGTGGTGACGTAGACACCAGAGAGAATCGTCTCTTATGCCCTCACGTCACAGAAGTATGGGACCTTGCATGTGTGCTATTAGCGCTGATCGGTGGGACGACACCAGACAATGTGTCCATCGACTGGTTCCTTACAACTGATATTCAGACCCACCCCCGAACACGACGTAACGCAATGGTGTGGCTCTTGGGCCACACCATTTTCACGATCTATGACCTTTCCCTCACCGATGCTGTCTCTTTCATGGACTACCTGTGGAGCCAGCATCGCCTGGCAGAATCTGACCGGAAATATACCATTACTCTTGCAAGATTTCTGAAAGTTGCAATGGTTCATGGTTATCAAAAGGTGTTCCGGGTTGACTAAGGCACCCCGTCCAGGAATTGCCTGAGTTTACCCCTGGATCTATGTCACTCGGACTTTCAAACTATCCTTGACTTGCCTATACTCAAGATTTGACATTGGCCTTCTGGGCATCACTAGCGTAGACGTTTCTATGCTACTGATAATATGGCAATTGGTAACATGGGAATTGTGTGAACCTTGTATGAAAAATTATTGGAAAATTAGAAAACACGTAATCTATCTTAGAGGATTATTACTTCGTTAATTCTATGGCCGATGGGATTATCTCGCCACTTTCGTTTTCATTTGTGTGTGCTGCCGTCCCCGTTTTTAATTTGCCTTCATTTCTGTCTTTATTTATTTCTTCCTTTTTAGTTTCTAAACTCATCACTTGCTTCACACCTGCAGAGAGAGGTGTATTTCTGAGTAGTGTGTCGTCGGCCCCTGAGGCATAGCAGAGTATGCCTCCGCTTTTCTTTTCGATTTATGGCAATGAGTCTTGCTACTAACAGCACCCTGCTTTACGTGCTGCGTCGACACTAGAGGATGGCGGCATTTTTGGAGAGGAAAAGGTAGGGCTATAGGGGAGGAAGGAGGCCCATTTAAAAAAAAATGAAGTATAACTGAGGTGCGATTATTACTAGTTGAAAACGTTTACCAATACCCCGCCAGAGGGACGTGAAATACCGTCTCTGTGGCAATTTTTGGCAACCCCTGAGGAGGTGTAAGTCTCATAGAAACAATGCTTCAAGCTGTGTTTACCTGTGTACTCATTCTGCACTTGTGGAAGTGTTTAGCTGATGGTTGTTAGGGACCATGTACACAGACTAGGCTGTGTTCACTGATGAATTGTGTACATGTCTTAGGGAGCTGGTGAGAAACATTCTCCTCAGTGTAAGATGTTGTGCAACTGCTATGTGTGAATAAAGATGCCAATATGGACAGTTGTAAAAAAAATATTAAAAAATCCAACAGTCAGGCACTTCAAATAAATGGTTGAAATGGCTCTAAGCACTAAGGAAGTTAACGTCTGAGGTCATCTCAGGGACTTCGTACAAAGAGATGACAGTGGGGAGGGGTTACATCTCGTTGCCAAATAAAGGTATCAGATTCACCTTATAAAGGGGAACGACCTATTCTTGCAACATATCCAAGTGCGCCATCCCTGTTACAGCAACTTCAGCGAAAAAACAATTGTCCGTACACTTGACGTCGGGACACAGAGCAGAAAACTTATATTTTTGGGGAATCTCTCTGATATTCTACTAGCTCATGACTATGTTCTGATCAACAGATGCGAACATTCTGGGTATTTACCTTCCCACTTAGAGATGAAAAGTTGCAACATCACACAATCAAGAAAGTGAACTTCCCGCTGCAGCATTTCATTTGCGAAGTTATAAAGTGCACCATAGTCATCTGGCTTTAGAGAATATACCAACTGTAACCGGTAAGAGCGCATGTGCAAAGCTTTTCTAAAGACCTTCCATGCTGCCGTATTTGGCAAATGATGTTCCATATTTGCTTCCCGAACAAAATTCTTAGGACTGTGGAGCTAAGATGCTCTGACAGGGTCAATATCATCTTCAGACACCTTTGATCGTTCCATGCTTTTCCCTTTACGTACACACCTGATCGTTTCTAACTCCCATACCATAGGCTAAAGCATCACAATTAAACTTTAAAAGGAACGCTCATCGAACTGAAATTACAGATTCGCTCTTGCAAACTGCAGAACACAGATCGATTTACGCTCAGAAATCAAAGTTTTTTGTATGTTGCGCTGCAGGTGGAAAACAACAAAGCAGTACTCACGCATGCGCTTGTGTAAACCTGTTTGACTTACTTTTTAATTGTGACTTTGAGCCAACACCGTACAACGTTTACAGTTGGTATTATAAAAATTTATAACTGGGACATCTTTTATGGACACCCTGTGTTATGTTCATTTCGTAGCTAAGAATAAATATTATCAATCATTTGCAACTGAATGTTTGTTTTCAATCAAAGTTGTTTCATCTTTTCGTATTTGGAGTCATCAGTGGTCTATAAATTTAAAAGATGTTAGTTTTACACATTTTATTATGAGTCGTCTAATGTTTCCTAGCAGCACATTTAGGTTATCCTACTATTTCAAATTATAGGATCGTGTTTGGTCACCTTTGTGTTTTTCGTCATTTTCCTGTTCTTATTGGCTCTTATCTAAGCATTAGATGAACACAGTGTACCTTTCCAGTAGACGGTGTGTCTCAATAACACATTTCATTTCACAAAGCTTATCTTGCTGTACACAGCTACAGGGGCGACTAAAGAATCATGAGACCTGTAGAGGGAAGCGATTTTTTTATTTATTAATTACACGTCAAGTTCCATAGGACCAAATTGAGGAGCAAATCTCCAAGGTCATGGAACGTGTCAGTACATGAACTTACAACATAAAAGTAATGACAGATAAAAATAAATGTTCATGAACCTGAAAAAAAGTCAGTCCATAAGTTTAAGTTAACGCTATCAGCAATACAATAAGAATCAGCTTAATTTTTCAAGGAACTCCTCGACAGAATAGGAGTGACCCATGAGGAAACTCTTCATTTTCGATTTGAAAGCGCGTGGATTACTGCTAAGATTTTTGAATTCGAGTGGCAGCTTACTGAAAATGGATGCAGCAGTATACTGCACACCTTTTTGCGCAAGAGTTAAGGAAGTCCGATCCAAATGGAGGTTTGATTTCTGCCGAGTATTAACCGAGTGAAAGCTGCTTATTCTTGGAAATAAACTAATATTGGTAACAAGAAACGACAATAAGGAATATACATATTGAGAGGCCAATGTCAAAATACCCAGACTCGTGAACAGAGGTCGACAAGAGGTTCGTAAACAAACACCACTTATTGCCCGGACCGCCCGTTTCTGAGCCAAAAATATCCTTCTAGATTTGGAGGAGTTACCCCAAAACATAATACCATACGACATAAGTGAATGAAAATAAGCAAAGCAGACTAATTTACGTGTCGAAGTATCACTCACTTTTGATACCATTCGAATAGTTAAAATGGCAGTATTAAGTCTTTGAACAAGATCCTGAATGTGGGCTTTACAGGACAGCTTACTATCTATCTGGAGAAATTTGAACTGTTCAGTTTCACTAATCATATGCCCGTTCTGTGAGATTAAAACGTCAGGTTTTGTTGAATTGTTTGTTATAAACTGTAAAAACTGAGTCTTACTGTCATTTAAGGTTAGTTTATTTTCTACAAGCCATGAACTGAGGTCATGTACTGCACTACTTGAAACCGATTCAATGTTGCACACAACATCCGTTACTACCAAGCTAGTGTCATCAGCAAACAGAAATATTTTAGAGTTACCCATAATACTAGAGGGCATATCGTTAATATAAATAAGGAGCAGGAGCAGCCCCAACATTGATCCGTGAGGCACACCCCACTTGACAGTACCCCACTCAGATCGCACATCACAGCCGTTATCAATATTGTGAATAATGACATTTTGCTGCCTGTTGCTAAAGTAAGAGGTGAACCAATTGTGAGCTACTCCCCTTTTTCTGTAATGGTCCAACTTCTGGAGCAATATTGTGAGATGCCTTTGATAAATCAAAAAATACGCCAAGCGTTCGAAACTTTTTGTTTAGCCCATTCGGTATCTCACAGAGAAAAGAGAATATAGCATTTTCAGTTGTCAAACGACTTCTAAAGCCGAACTGTACATTTGATAGCAAATCGTGTGATATAAAATGATTAATTAACCTTACATACACAGCCTTTTCGATAAATTTTGCAAACACTGATGGCATAGAAATAGGTCTAAAATTATCTAGATTATCCCTTTCTTCCTTTTTATAAAGCGGCTTTACTACTGAGTACTTTAATCGCTCAGGAAACTGACCATTCCTAAAGGAAAAATTACAAATATGGCTAAATACAGGGCTAACATGTGCAGCACAGTATTTTAATATTCTGCTAGACACTCCATCATAACCATGAGAGTCCTTAGTCTTCAGTGATTTAATTATTGACTCAATCTCCCTTTTGTCTGTATCACAGAGGAGTATTTCAGACGTCAATCTCGGAAAGGAATTTGCTAAGAAATTTATATGATTTCCTGTAGAAACTAAATTCTTATTTAATTCACCAGCAATGCTCAGAAAATGATTGTGAAATAGTGTACATATATCTGATTTATCAATTATAGAAATATTATTACTGCGAACTGACTTTACATCATCGACCTTGTGCTGCTGAAAAGACACTTCCTTCACAACTGACCATATGACTTTAATTTTATCCTCTGAATTAGCTATTCTATTTGCATACCACATACTTTTTGCCTTGCTAATAACATTCTTAAGCACCTTACAATACTGTTTGTAATGGGCTACTGTAGCTTGATTGTGACTACTTCTAACATTTTGATATAATCCCCGCTTTGTTCTACATGATATCCTTATCCCACTAGTCAGCCAACCGGGCTGTCCATTACTGCTAGTACCCCGTTTAGAATGTTCTAATGGAAAGCAACTCTCAAAGAGCATGAGAAATGTGTTATGGAAAGCATTGTATTTATCATCTATATTATCGGCACTATAAACATCTTGCCACTCTTGTTCCTTGACAAGTTTTGAAAAACTCTCTATTGCTGTTGGATTGACTTTCCTACGTAGTTTGTAATTAAATACGACATTGGTTAGAGTACAAAAACCTTTTAGTGTTAAAATTTGTGCATCATGGCCTGAAAGGCCATTCACCCTTTTACTAACAGAATGCCCATCTAGTAATGAAGAATGAATAAAAATATTGTCTATGACTGTGCTACTGTTGCCCTGCACCCTAGTTGGAAAAAACACAGTTGGCATCAGATCATATGAATTTAGGAGATCTACCAACATCATTTTTCTTGCACAATCATGTACAAAATTAATATTGAAGTCACCACATAGAACTACTTTCTGGTACTGTAAGTAGGCTGTTTATGTTTTCTCTATATAAGTAGGCTGTTTATGTTTTCTTATTGGCAACGTTACGTAACGCTCAATATGAAAATCACTGGCTGTGCTGTGTGCAGTCTGTGGCTGCTTTGCATTGTTGTAATACTCGCCATTGTAGTGTTAGGCAGCTGGCTGTGAACAGCGCGTAGCGTTGCGCAGTTGGAGGTGAGCCGCCAGCAGTGGTGGATGTGGAGAGAGAGATGGCGGAGGTTAGCAATTTGTCATGAACTGATATATATATAATGACTTGTGATGATATTAAGGTAAATACATTGTTTGTTCTCTATTAATATCTTTCATTTGCTAACTATCCCTATCAGTAGTTAGTGCCTTCCATAGTTTGAATCTTTTATTTAGCTGGCAGTAGTGGCGCTCGCTGTATTGCAGTAGCTTGAGCAGCGAAGATTTTTGTGAGGTAAGTGATTTGTGAAAGGTATAGTTTAATGTTAGTCAGGGCCATTCTTTTGTAGAGAATTCTGAAAGTCAGATTGCGTTGCGCTAAAAATATTGTATGTCAGTTTAAGGACAGTCCTGTATAGATTGTTCAAAGGGGACGTTTCATATGTCGACCCTTAGCCTAGGATACCTCACTGGAATCTTCTGATTTTTGTTGTAGTTTGTGTAATTAGTGTAGATTTTGTTTATTGGTAGCGCGTAATCATAGAGAGAATTTCCTTTGTAGTTGTAGTTTTTCATTGTTGTACAGTAAAACAGTTGTGGCATGCATGTAGATTTGCACCAAGTATTTCGCAGCTGCGCTTGCAATTAACTAGATATTATTTTCAGTGCTATGTTAATGTGTTCTCTTATTTTTGATCTTCAAATTGTGTTTTTCTGTGTTGTCGTGTGAAATACTGTGACAATAATGGCGTGTGAAAAACGTAATACTAGGCTCCAAAGTAAACTGAGAAATGACAGTGAAAATGAAAGCAGTGTGTTAGCGCCACCGAGTAATGAATTAACTGATGTTCAAAGTAGTAATTTGGTAACTGTTCATAGGGAAATGGAGCAGGCGGCAAACAATGGCGTGGACAGTGAAACAATTAGTGAAGAGGGACGCATTATCGATCGATCGGTCGGCAACAGCTCGCCTCAGGAATCCGAAATGACAGGACACAATTTCGCAAATACTGTAGATTCAGGTTTTGGGTCATCACCGTTTTCTCAAATAAGTCAAGACACATTTTCTGCTTGTCAAAATGTGAATGTTGTCGGTGCAAATGCACTGCCGAAAAGCGTAGAGAAACAGATTCCAGACACTAATACATTATTATTGCAATTAATGCAACAAATGGAACAAAATCAGAGACAAACACAGCAACAGTTAGACACAGTGGAACAAAATCTCAAAAAGTTAGACACAGTGGAACAAAATCTTAAAAAGTTAGACTCATTGGAACAAACACTTGAACAAACACGTGAAGATTTAACTACTGAGTTACATAACATTGAATCGAAATGTCAAAAAGTCTGTAATGACGTAAAAACACAAATTTGTGAGCATTTTCAACCTATTTTTTCGCGGCATGAAAATGCATTACAGAATCACGAAGCAGCCATAAAAGAACTGCAAATTATTGTTCATGAAAATCATGAGACCTTGCAAGCTAAATTTGACTCAGTTGCATCTACCGATTCGGTTACGCAACTTGCAAAAACTCAGGAAAACTTTAAGGACACAGTAGATACTCTGAAACTTGGTTCAGAAAAACACACTGAAGAAATAAGTACACTATCGGAGAAAGTAGCCGAACTTTCGGATCAGGTCACTAACTTATCTACAAAGGTAGATGATGATCTGAATGACACAAGACCCGTAGCCTTCACTGACACAGAAGAGTATGAACAAATAAGAAAATTCAAACAAAATCAGAATCAAATTAATACACAACACCAAAGAGAAATCCGGGAAGTACAAGATCAGCTGACACAGGTAATACAAGAATTACGTATTTCAGAGGACACTCGCGCTCCAACACGGGAAGAGGGACTTAGAAATACGGAAAAGACGCAAAATAATAACACAGGGCATTTCGTAAGTTATGAAAGAAACTGGCAATGTGCACCGAATTTCGATATGGAACCGCCGACACGACGTAACAATGACCGATATGCTACTCGCCGACATGATGATTTTGACTATAAGCTGTTCATTACTACACGTAAATTCAAAACATTTAAGAATTCTGGCAACGACATTCATCCACAAGCATGGCTCCATCAATTCTCTCATTGTTTTCCTCCCAACTGGTCATTAGAGCACAGATTAGAATTTATGTGTGGCTACTTGGAGAATGAACCAGCTGTAAGAATGCGATCGGTAATTCACGATTGCCACAGTGAAGGAGAGTTTTACCATGCCTTCCTCTCAGCATATTGGTCTCAAGCCACACAAGATCGTGTAAAACATAGCATCATGATGATGAAACACTTTGAACAATCTGAATTTTCCAGTCTTGTCAAATATTTTGAAGACATGTTGCATAAGAATCAATATCTTTCAAACCCATACAGCCCCTCAGAACTCATCCGCATTTGCTTACTCAAATTGCCTGAACATTTACGACATATTATTTTAGCAGGACGTTGCAAAGATGACATTGAAGCATTTCAGGGTCTGTTACAAGAATTGGAAATTGACACTGACAATCGGGGAACGCGGAAACAGGAGCACAACAATTACAGGTCACATCTGTCACAATTCCACGATGAAAGAAATAATAACTGGACACGACAAGGCTATTCTCACAACACATATCGTGACCAAAACAGACACCACCCGTATGACAACCGTTGGCAGAGTAGTAATAATTACAGGGAAAGATCACCTCTCCGTGGTAATGACTATCACAGAGACAATCAGAGAAACAGACAATATGGGAACCAAAACAATTATTATCAAGGGAGACAGAATAACTTTAGACGCAACGGTCCGGCGCAGAGTTACGATTCAGGGAGAAATTCTCCACCACATGACCGACAAACAAGAAACTATGTAAACTACCGACAAAACGACAGACGCGAATTTCATCAGAACTGGCGGGATTCTAACAGAGCAGGGCCCTCTCGGCAAGGCGAATTTGTAGAAGTTAGGTCTCCTAATCCCAATAACAACGCGCGCCAACAAAGAGACAGACAATGACTCGCGCCGCAGGCACCCACGTGCGCCGGCTGGCTCAGAGAAAAATAACATAGACGCTAACCTTGAGAAAAATTCCAGTATTCTTTACCGACGTATACCGCCTGACAATTGCATTCAAGTTCAAACTCTGAGTACTATGAAGAGTAAAGGTTTACACCACATTTCACATGTAAAACCGTTTATTGAGAGATAATCTGCTTTTTACCTTTGTCTTTGCCATATAACTTTTCACTTTACGTTGCTAGTATGCTTTGTCAGACTTAGAATCTGTTAACATACAACAATGTTTGAAGGTAAATATCCAGTCTAGAACCTAGGGAACATTTTTAAAACAGAAATTACGAATGCATTGTTATAGTGAACAGACGACACAGTGTTGTATTTGTACATTCTTGCTTGTTAGTTGCACGATTACGTAACGACTATCAGGGTTACATACTTAGGACACATACTGGTACTGCTAATGAGATTTTAATGCAACATTTTGGTTTACTTGAAAATATATTCTGGATTTAAAGTACTTTCAGTGAGATACCAGATGGCACAGTGGTTAGTTTATGTGACAGCTACACGATTTTATCACGACGCTACTAATGAGTGACAATTTACAATGTTGCTTTTGCAGTGTTTCTGTTTTATATCTGCACAGTTTTCTGTTTTATTCTGGAAAGTAAAACAGGTTTTAGTAGTAACTTTTGTGGTATAGCTACAATGAGACTGCCCTTCCCGTAGCACAACAATACGTTACAGCAAAGTACTTTCCTCATCACGGCAATAAGCGTAATAACTAAGACATTTATACGCAAAGCATTTCACTTTTGTTTATCATGTGGTAAGTACATTGACTTCTGCAGAACTTAGCTTTCGGAGGACGATAACAACGACACTTCCACAGAGATTATGTTGCGACAAGATGCACAGTTTAGCGCTACAGTACACGCATTTGAGTGATTAATCTTATACTTAAAACACTTATTTTTAAAGATTTTTTTAATTACAAAGAAAGTTTTCCGTGATACATTTCATTCCATTGCTGTAATTTGTAACACCTGAGGGCATAATTACATTTATCCTCAGGGGGGTACATGCCTACTTTGTGTACCATGTGTGTGGCAACCACAAGGAACCCTAGCTTATATGGTATTTGCTTATACAACTTTACACATCGGTACCATATTTCTCTAACACACAAATTACACAGCTATCTGATCATTTAACTGAGAGAGACAAACATTTATTTTACTGCATCAGTGACAGATGTTTACGCAATTACACGGTTGGATAACTTCACACTTATGAAACTGTATTTTGTCTGTACTTTGTAAACTGTTCATATTTTTTCGGAACCATTGTGATACTATGAGAGATTTGAATGATATATTTGGTAAGGGAGCATGATTTTAAAGTACGTTTGAGGCAGATGACACTTTTGACATGAGCAGAGAATTTTTTTAATTATTGGAGGAAGCTACGACGATTTTGAGATTTGACTGAGGTGTTATGATGTTATTTTTACGACGACGATGTGTACTATGCTGTTGAGGTATGTTTATGATAAATAAGCTGATGCTATATGAGGAATCTGATTATGCTATGTAGCTATTATGATGAAATATTGAAGACGTGTTGATGAATATGAATATGTATATGGGTAATAAGGTAAGGAATAAGGAGTAGGGGTTAGGGACTCTGATTTATGAAAAGGTTGTTGGAAACCAAGAATCCGCGGGCACCCAGCTGTGTCAGACGCCTGGAGAAAAAGCCATTAGCGCGTGCCTTTCAGAGCACAGGAAAACACCTGGAGAACAAGCCATTAGGGTGTGCCTTTCATCGCTAATGCGACACCCTCGTTACTTGAAAACATATGATTACTCGCACTTTGTGCTAATTGCTGAAATGCTTATGAATTGATGGGAAATATTCGTACATCTGCACACCTGATTATGACAAGTGTCTTTCTATGAGAGTTGAGAGCTACTGACTTACGAAATGCCACATGACTATTGAATGATGTTTTTATGCTTTGGTTTGCGTAATTGCTTATTTCATTTGATACCTGTTTTTCAGCTGTGTTGCAGCATTGCTTTTATAAAATGAAATGCATTTGCTAATGTGAACACTTTCTGTCAACAGATCTATTAAATAATTATTTTATGATCCACATTCTTTAAAAAAAGGGAGCACTTGGAAAGGAAAGAACAATAAGAAGGAACTAATAACAGTAACACATAATTTTCTTTTCAAGTACTTGGTACTTTCTTTTGTAGAATAAATTGTGATGCATCACTCTAATGTTAAGATGTGACATAGGTATTAGACATGGCCATTTTAGTGTAATATTTTTTCTGCTTGCGCTATGTCATGTTTAGGTATAAGTTGCTGCTGTTTGCCAGGCATAGTGTTATTGAATTTGACTTTTGCTCATTTATGCTGCTAGCTTTGCCAATCTGTATTTTTTGTCATTGCTGCTTGTGTTAATTGTTTTGTGCTGCTGCATTGCCTCGTCCCTTAGTTTAGCATCTGAGCTCAGTAGATTTAAGTTAGCTTAAGAGGGGGTAGACTATGTAAGAAACTGACTATGGAGAATAGGTAAAGAAATGCATTGAGAAAACAGGTTTAGGTAGGATTTTCTTGGAAATAAATGTTGAGGTAAGAAATGTATGAACATATAAATACAGAAAGCATGCTTAGATAGAATTTTTTGGGGGAAGCAAAGGTTGAAATAAGACGAAAGGTCTATAGAATGAAGTTTTGGGTTGGACTGCAGTACCAAATGTTACACTGAAAACGAACCCTGTCCTTTCCTATTGGTGTTATCCCACTATGTGTTTGTGTACCCTTGTGTAGTTGTTTTCTTCCTGTCTCTGTGTAGTTTCATAGAATTTTTCCCTCTTTTAATATTAAGCTACATTCACTATGATGAGGAATACTGTTATCATCAAATATAATTGGCATTAATAATATGTTATTTACTTTGTAAAGATATTAGACATTATTCATTCTGTTTAAATGCTTATGTGTGAAGTTGATGTTTCGAAAGTTATTCTGATCTTTTATGTAAGTACTCGTGTCATAATTCCTGTAACACTGATGTCTATGTTAGTTCGATTCTTTTGTAAAGCCTGTACTACAAATGTTATCTGTATTGTTATGTTCTTTAATGATGTATTTTGTACCTTTGTTATTGTATTCTTCTGTTATAAAATTGTAATTGTCACCAGTTCATGATATTATTAACTTGTAAGTTACATTTCACTGCACACGTTTCTGTTGGTCATAGTATATGGACAATATGTGAGAAGTTGGGACTGTTAGTGTTTGCACATGTGTTAATAATTCCGCAAGGGACTGGATAACAGCATTGCTGGTTCTAAGGACATGTCAAACAAATTTTTTGTGAGTGGACAAGGGGTGGTTTATGGACTTGCTATATTCTCCGCAAGACTCTTCGATGGTGATTGTGCACCTGCACAGTCGCAACAGATGGCTGCTGGCCGTGTCTACAAGGACTACAGTAGGTCTACATCTTTGATGATTCATCAATACCATTATTTCTACAAGGACTGCAGTGGGGTCTGCACCTCTGGTGGCCCACCAATACCGTAATCTCTACCAGGACTACAGTGGGTCTGCTCTGTGATGACCTACCTACCAATATTCGTCAGAACTTCGAATGACTCTGCTGTGGGTTTGCTCTGTTGTGGCCCATTACCTGTATGCATATCAAGAGTCAGCACTGTCTTTCCATTGGAAGGACAACACTACTTCTTCAAGACTGCATGGAAATCCACTACTTCCGTGTGCATTTTCTTTTACTGTTCAGACTTAAAAAAAAAGGAAAAACACTGTCATTTTACTGTGATGAATCAGGACTGTCTTTATAGACTGTGAGAAAATTTTAGCTTTTGACCAACATTGTATCAATAAGTGTGTGCATTTTATATCTTTGTTACTGTAATTGTGAAAAATTTTTGTCAAATCTGTATTGGCCAGTGCCCAACACCATTTGTAAAAATTTTTTGTGGGGAGCATGGGGGCTATGTAAGTAGGCTGTTTATGTTTTCTCTATATAAGTAGGCTGTTTATGTTTTCTTATTGGCAACGTTACGTAACGCTCAATATGAAAATCACTGGCTGTGCTGTGTGCAGTCTGTGGCTGCTTTGCATTGTTGTAATACTCGCCATTGTAGTGTTAGGCAGCTGGCTGTGAACAGCGCGTAGCGTTGCGCAGTTGGAGGTGAGCCGCCAGCAGTGGTGGATGTGGAGAGAGAGATGGCGGAGGTTAGCAATTTGTCATGAACTGATATATATATAATGACTTGTGATGATATTAAGGTAAATACATTGTTTGTTCTCTATTAATATCTTTCATTTGCTAACTATCCCTATCAGTAGTTAGTGCCTTCCATAGTTTGAATCTTTTATTTAGCTGGCAGTAGTGGCGCTCGCTGTATTGCAGTAGCTTGAGCAGCGAAGATTTTTGTGAGGTAAGTGATTTGTGAAAGGTATAGTTTAATGTTAGTCAGGGCCATTCTTTTGTAGAGAATTCTGAAAGTCAGATTGCGTTGCGCTAAAAATATTGTATGTCAGTTTAAGGACAGTCCTGTATAGATTGTTCAAAGGGGACGTTTCAGTACTTCCTACAAAGTGAATCAAGAACACTCTCTAGCTTAAGCAAAAATACTCTGTAGTAGGAGTTAGGGGGCCCATAAACAACAGTAATTAGTAGTTTAGTTTCACTAAATCCAACTAATGCTGCACAACTTTCAAATATCTGTTCAGTATAGTGTCGTGGTACGTCTATGGACTCATATGAAATTCTGTTTTTTACGTACAGAGCCACTCCCCCACCCGCAAAGAACTCCTTGAGAAACAGCCAGTTAATCTGTAGCCTGGTAAAGGAAGCCTCCGAATTATCAAATTATTTAAGTGGTGCTCTGATATACCAATAATTTCAGAGTTAACATCTATTAGCAGTTCACTAACTTTATCTCTAATACCTCCTATATTTTGATGAATAGACCCAACTGGCACCACTGAGATGTGATCCATGCCCTCCGCCATCAGTGCCCTCCCCAGCCCCACATTAACGCCCCTAACAGTCGCATTAAGGTGAGGCCGATCATGACGCTGAAACAGTTGCACGAAATGCACATTAGTGCCACCAGTTTCAGTAGCTATCTTAACCAAGTCACCACTGACATCATATTCCCCGTCCCTATCGAGACTGTTACCTGCTCCACCCACTATCACTACCTTATCCTCCTTTGTAAAATTCTTACATAGCTCCCCTATGCTTTCAGTCACCTGAGCCAACCCTGCACTAGGCTTCACAATGCTGGTGACCTGGTACTCACTCCCCAACACTTCCTGCAACTACAGGCCCACACCTCTACCGTGGGAACTACCTAGCAGCAGAACCTTCTTTCTGCTAGACTTTGCAACTAACCTAGGCCTCCTAATTGCTGAGGACTGCTGCAAGTTACCTACATCTACAGCTACACGAGCCTCCTCTCCACTCAACTCTGACAGTTGGTCGTATCTATTGCACGTATGCAAAGTAAGATTGTCTGAATACCTTCTCTTCATAGCTATCTTCTTGCCAACTGCCAGTTCCCATTCCCCACCACCCTTCACCCTCCTCAACCTATCAAGTTCCTCCTTTGCGCATTGTAACTGCACCTGAAGGGCACAGATCCTACGCTCCTGCTCCTCTATTAATTTGTTTCTACTACAGATTCTACATTCCCAGGAGAGGATCTCCCTAAACTGACCACTGGTTTCCCCACTGCGTTCCCCCCCAATGAAAATACTTTGAACAAATCGCACATTGTAATCTACTACTCACAAACCTACGACAGAGCCCACACTTTTCACTCATGGTAAAATTTTACAGTTACTGAAAAAAAACCTATACGTCTACGATGGAATGGGATATTGGGGTAGTGAGGGGTGGGTGCGATATTGTTTAAATTCGATTTCTTCTTTGGGAGTAGGGGAGGGTGGGATTGTCGCTCTTCTGATTGGTTTGATTCTGCCCCTCACGAATTCCTCTCCTTTTGATTCCTCTCCCGTCCTGTGGCAATCTTCGTCTCAGAGTATTGCTTGCACTCCACTTTCTCAAATATGTGTGTGTGTGTGTGAAATCTTATGGGACTTAACTGCTAAGGATAACAGTCCCAAAGCTTACACACTACTTAACCTAAATTATCTTAAGGACAAACACACACACCCATGCCTGATGGAGGACTCGAACCTCCGCCGGGACCAGCCGCTTTCTCAAATAATTGTTGGATTTATTCCAATATCTACATCTTTCCTTCCGACCTCTGATGTCTCGTATTTATTATGATGATCATTCCTCACTAACTAGATGGGCGTCAAGAAATATTTTCGTACTCAGAGAATTACGTTGTTGATTGAAATTTGTGAAAAGTTCTAGCCGAAACGACGAACATCTTTGTTTTAATGATTGTCACCCGAACTCACGTATCATACACGCGACACCCTCGCCTCTATATCGCGCTAATACAAACGAGCTGTTCTTCTTTGAACTTTTTCGGTGTCCTCCGTCAGTCCTATCTGGTACGAATCCAATACAGCACAGCGGTACTCTAGTCAGTCTAGTAGATTTCTTGTATCTTCTAAGCGGTCTGGCAACAAAATGCAGTCTTTGTTTCACCTGCCGCCCAACATTAGCTGTGTGATCGTTCCAATTTAAGTTGTTGGTGAATTTAATCCCTAGTTATTTAGTTTATCGTTTAAATGAAATTTAACGGTTTTCTTTTAACACTCATGTGGATGATCCACACTTCTCATTATTTAGGGCCCATATTTGTCCTTCCCAACAGTTTTCACCGTCTTAACCTACCTGTATACCGTGGAAGTTATTTCTTGATGTCCAAATACACACAGTCTAGCCCTGTTCTTTCTTCTTTTCCGTGTTTTCCACAATTTCCTTTCCTCGCCGGCTCCACGCAGAACGTCCTCATTCCTTACCTTAATCAGTTTACCTGATTTTCACCATTATTTTATTGCACCATTTCTCCACGAGTTAGATTCTCTTATTTTCCTGTTTTCCCATAGTTCATGAGTCATTGCTATATAATGCAATGCCCAACCACAACTTTTCAGAAATTTCTACCGCAAATTAAGTCCTATGTTTGATATCAGAGAACTTTTAGAGAGGAATGCTCCCTCTCGCCGTGCAGGTCTGCCTTGCTTCGTCCGTCGTGTGTAATTTTGCTTCATGGGTAGCAGAATCCCTTTGTCTCCTTCGTGGTCTCCAGTACTAATGTTAACTTCGCTAATCTCATTTCCGTCACGTGTTAGTTTTCTTCCAACATAGCAGTATTCCTTCACTTCATCTACTTTGTAGTCAGAAATTTTAATGGTGCGCCTAATGCTTATCTCATTTCTGCTACATTCATTTTCCTTCTATTTATTGTCAACCCATATTCTGCACTCATTAGACTGTTCATTGCTTCCAACAGGCCCTTCGATGTACATGAAAGACGGCATCCCTGTCTAACAATCTTTTTAATCTGAGAATTTCGTTCTTGGTTCTATACCAGGCTGTGAATTAGTCAAAGCATCGTCCTTTCGTTTTTGGTTTTCAGGCCATTCTGCTTATTTTCATTTTTCTGATGGCTCTGAGCACTATGGGACTTAACATCTGAGGTCATCAGTCCTCTAGAACTTAGAACTACTTGAACGTAACTAACCTAAGGACATCACACACATCCATGCCCGATGCAGGATTCGAACCTGCGACCGTAGCGGTTGCGCGGTTCCAGACTGAAGCGCCCAGAACCGCTTGGCCAGCCCGGCCGGCCATTTTTCTAAATGACCTTCTGTATGTAATAATCATCGTAGAGAGTTATCTTGTTACAGTTGCACTTCTACTTTTAATTGCAGTGTGGTGATGATTTTGTTGTGTTAAATGTTCTGCATATGTGGAATAGTTACATTCAGTCTTCAATGCCATGATATGTTGTTTGTATCTGAAATTAAAATTTCTTGCAGCCATCCCAATAGATTTGGAGTTGCAGCTGTTACATTGCAATTAATATATTCCTCAACTAATATCTAGGCCTATGTGAGTAGTTAAGGAATTACCTTTTTTTTAATATCTCACTAATGATACGAAAGGGTGAGACAAAAAAATTGTTCAAATGTGTGTGAAATCTTATGGGACTTAACTGCTAAGGTCACCAGTCCCTAAGCTTACACACTACTTAACCTAAATTATCCTAAGGACAAACACACACACCCATGCCCAAGGGAGGACTCGAACCTCCGCCGGGATCAGCCGAAAGCTGAGACATGGTTGACTGAAAATAAAAGAAACTTTCAGTTGCAAAACGTTGTAAAATTTATTCTTATTTACACGATAAGCATAACCGCAGTAGCAACTGAGGATAACGATTGGATTTATTAGCAATGCCCAGCACTATTTATTATGCTAAAGTATGAAGCGAAACAAGCGCTGTATCGTTGGTGAGACAACACAGAGGGGACCGAGTGTGCAGGGACTCGCTCCAGTTCACTGGTAGTAGCGCCACGTCAACTTGTCGTGTCTGCGCGTAAAAATGGCTCTGAGCACTATGGGACTTAACAACTGAGGTCATCAGTCCCCTAGAACTTAGAACTACTTCAACCTAACTAACCTAAGGACATCACACACATCCATGCCCGAGGCAGGATTCGAACCTGCGACCGTAGCGGCCGCGCGCTTCCAGACTGAAGAGCCTAAGATCCGCTCGGTCACAGCGGCCGGCCGTCTGCGCGTAGCGCACAAATATTGCACCATAATTAGTATAAAATTAAAAGTCAAAATTTCAAATTCAAACTTTGTCAACATATAATTTAATGTAATAACGTTTTAAATGTCAAGTCTTAAAGTAATTAAATCAATACTTTTCAATAAAATACAGTTCTAAGAAAAAAATAAGTGGCGCTAAGTAATAAAGCTAGAAAGCCAGAATTTGATCAGAATGTACCTATGGAGGTCATAAGTAAGTGGTGTAAGTTTCAAAATAATAGAATAAAAATTACAGTCAGAATCCACGTTTTAAGAAAACTTGAAGGCGCTAATAAAAATTCCTGTGATACTTCAGGTCAACCTATAAATAATAACTAAGAGGGTACGTTAAGCTACGTCTTATAGTTTTTGAGTAATTTAATTAAAACCAAATTTGTAAGTAAAATATACCCATTTGTGGCAGATTAAGTACTTGTAATTTTAATGGTAGAAAATTTTGGTAACAGCACTTGATAAAACCTACTAA
Organism: Schistocerca piceifrons; assembly: GCF_021461385.2. Taxonomy (NCBI): domain Eukaryota; kingdom Metazoa; phylum Arthropoda; class Insecta; order Orthoptera; family Acrididae; genus Schistocerca; species Schistocerca piceifrons. The sequence continues at coordinate 108,486,708 of NC_060139.1, forward strand.
GTAATAGAGCTATAACAAATTTTAGAATTCATTGAATTAACCAATACGGAGTCTATTAAAGTTATAGTTCAGCGGTACCGTTAGTTCCATTATAAAAATTCTAGAAGGCAAATTTTTTATTCAAGCGACCTGAAACTTTTTCTGTGATTTCAAACACCTTACCAGAATGCAGCTAAAAATTAATAAGATTCTAAATTAATTAATAACTTTGTTATTAAAGATTATGTGTCCGAGAAAGCGGTCGTTCAGAGGCTGCTGCCGTTTGCATAAGGCAGATGACAGCAGATGTTCCCTTGGCCGTCCACTGCGGTACATACATAAATACAGCCCGAGAGGCAGGCAGAAGGTTCACTTCGCACTCAGCCACAATAAGATCCGCGTCTGTTAAACGTCGGATTGCGCTCTGCCTTGGATGACGTCAGAGACGGACTGTGACAAAACGCGTATTTGCGGTAAAAACGGATAGTGAACTCGCGACGACTGTACACCGTCCTGGATCGCTTAGATATTTGCTAAAGTAACTGTTAGTGTGCAGTCCGTGATAATTACAAATCCGCGTGGCAAGCGGTACTATTTCCACTTATTTGGCGAGCATTTATTTTGAACATTTAGTTGAGTATTAGTAGTCAAAGAAAAGAACTATTTGGTAGAAACGTACCGTAGAGGTCGCCTCTGAAATGATAATAGTGCTGTTTAAGCTAGAAAGAGCCGGCCGCTGTGGCCGAGCGGTTCTAGGCGCTTCAGTCCGGAACCGCTCTGCTGCTACGGTCGCAGGTTCGAACCTGCCTCGGGCATGAATGTGGTTGATGTCCTTAGATTAGGTAGGTTTAAGTAGTTCTAAGTCTAGGGGATGATGACCTCAGATGTTAAGTCCCATAGTGCTTAGAGCCATATGAACCATTTGAGCTAGAAAGATTTACTGTCAGTTGAACTTAGTGACTTTCAAAGTGTTGTGAGAGAGATACTTTAATAAATATATGTCTGAACTAGATCTTTATACCTTCATTTATAATCACAGTCCTGATCCCGCTAAGTTGAAAGAGAATAGAAACATTTCTTTCAGTGGGCTCGACCAAAATGTGGCCGTGCAGACTGGAAACTGTGGTCAGTAAGTTCTCCATCGCTTTCTGGCTGACCACAAAAATGGTCGGCAGGCTCGCGTGAGAAAGAGGGCGTACAACAAAGACAACTCAACAACCACAAAAATTCATATTTAACCCGCCGCCCCACAAATAGTTAATAATAGGTAACTCACTTTCTGACTCCTTCCACAAACCTGATACTCTTCCTTCATGCCGATACTCATAGAACATGAAGCTTGAATAATTCACACATTCCGCTGAGTTATCGCCATATGTACATTAAATGTAAATCTTGATATAGGCCCAGTTTAAGACCAATTAGTCGCTCTCATTAAATCTCAAGATCTCTTAAACTGAAACTGGTGGTAGTACTTATTTGAAACAATATTTTTATGAAAGTAAAGTTACGACTTTTTTGATCTACTTTTCATCAAATTACTGCGAACGGCAAATAATATTTCGTGAAGAGGTTTCACATCCACGGTTGGGTTGAAATTCTGCAGTGGGGTGACAAACTTACCGATTATGCTTGAAAGTGGTTATCGGAATTTTGAGATACATATGAACTTCGTGAGATATTGCTTGTAAAATTGAAAGCTGGCATTTGGAACGAGAAATGTGAATTGCGTTCATAGAAATATCTTGTGCTTAGCGATGGAAAAATTGTTGTTTGCAGCCATTACTCTGTTGTAGACTACTTTCATTATTGTTTGCGAATACCTTTCAAACGCTAGATTGTCTAAATGCATTATGTGAACAAACGTATTCTGAAAGCGCCTCATAATGCAGTTGAAGCCTATTCCTTTGTACTTTACTTTTATTACAGTCTCTGCGCTCAGAGTCATAGTTATTGAGATACAGGGTGAATGATTCGATTTGGAAACAATCCGTAGGCTACTGTTAACTATTTCCTCCTTGCCCCTCCTGCCAGGGTTACTACCCTAGGAAGGAATGCAGGAGGTGGACGTTGAACCTAGAAGAGAAGTAGTGTGAGATGGTAGATTTGATATTGACCGTTCGTCTGAATGACTCGGACCGTAAGAAAATTTCCGACGTAGCGGACAGAAGGATTCGTTCTGAATTCAGTGTCAAAAGGTTCTCCAGGAACTAAGCTTTCATGACGGCGCCCAGTACTCTTTTGATGCAGCGCGAGACTGACTTCTCCATACACGAACTAAATGTTGAGTATAGTTAAAGTCAAAATTGTGACCAGGCAAGTCTTAATCTGGAAATCACTCCACGCAGTATGTACAAAATGATCATTCACGGATCTCTAAATCTTGAATTTCTCTTCGATAGCCTCTACCATGGCATTTTCCTCTAGACAAGAAGGTTCAAATGGCTTTAAGCACTATTGGAACTAACATCTGAGGTCATCAGTCCCCTAGACTTAGAACTACTTAAATCTAACTAACCTAAGGACATCACACACATCCATGCTCGCGGCAGGATTCGAACCTGCGACCGCAGCAGCAGCGCCGTTCCGGACTAAAGCGCCTAGAACCGCTCGTCCACAGCGGCCGGCAGACAAGAACGGAATCAAGAGTTACGCACGAGGTGATACGAACGGCTTATCGTGGGTTCACACAGTCTCGCGAGATCAAATGAGAAAGAGCTTGACAAAACGAGAAGCAAAATTTGGACGCAAGCCATCGAAGTTAAGTCAAATCTCAAAGCTTGCACCGGGTTGGGAGTCATGGGGTATTTATTTATTTACCTCTACACTACTGTCCAGGCAGAAAAGTCTTCAGTCGCAAACAGGTGCAAATCGTTTGCTGTTAGTCGGGTGTGTACAGGATTGTAATACCACTGTCCATCCCATCTGGCCAGTCCTCTGAGGTCATAGGTGCAGCTCGCGGCTTTGCTTTCCGTGATGCAGCTTATTTGTCCCTTGCCTGTACCGCAGGTTCCTTTGTTCGTGAAACACGTTGCAGTTTTTCTATGAACAATAGCGTTCTTCCCATGAGTAGTTGCTTCATGGTCGCGAATTCTATGAAAATCGCTCCCTTCCCGCCTACGACTCCCTCGTTATTGCCATCAATTTGTTCTAGGCAGTTCGTGACTTTTCTGCACAGAGATCCTGAATGGCTCTCTTTCGTCGACAGCCTTTTGCTGTTGATACCTAAACGGGTTTTAACATATGTAACGAGTTTGTGAAAGAACTGCGTCCAGTGCCCATAGAAGCTTTGCAAGAGATCAAAAGTTTTACCTTATTTGCATCACCCTTCTATCGAAGAACGAAAATGTTACTGTATCTTCTTGTCTTTCATGAAGATATAGCCAGAGCGGACGTTTTTGCCACGCCAAATGCTCCGTAATGAGTTTCGGCGTGACGTAGCTTTCATGTTGAAGTTCATCAATGCCCAGGGCTCTGAATTCATTGAAATACATTACCTCGACTCTTTGTTTTATTCTCTCGGTCAGGTAACTCTCAATCGATGATACACAGTTATTCTCGTAGTTGTAGAGAAGTAGGTTTCTACAAGCTGGCGCAGTAAAGTAGCGACTTACCTGAAACAAAAGGAGACAAATGTCAGATACAGGTTAGATGGTTAAAAAGCAATTCATCTACATTTTATTTCCGATTATCGAGCTGCAGTGGATTATTTCTTTTTTATTGTGACGGACCTATGTAGATGACAACGTCACGTAAATTTGTTTTTGGATCGTGAAAGTTAATTTTTCAATGTGTTGTTCTGAACATTTGACGGTTTCTGTATATTAAACTTATGACTGATTCTGTTGTCGCTTAGGCATTCTGAATTTCCTACTGCACTGTGAAAAAGGGCCTGGCTAATTAGGAGGGTGTACACGTCTAGCTCCGGCTTATTACTGTGCTATAAGGCCACTCAGCTGATAACTCTACATATAAAATCATTCACAATGGCTTATCCTCATGCTTTGCTCCGAATTATTACCTGTAAAGGTCCTGTTCCTAGGATTCTTGCCTTAAGTCATTAAGTAACTTTCTGTCACAGCACAGCTGCGCACAGCCTTTGTGCATCACAACAGCATTATTGCAGTGTATTGTCTGACATCTCTAGGGAGAAAGAATCACCCCATCATCATCATCAACATCATCATCATCACAATCATCATCAGATATTTGACATCCGCTACTCACTGTTGGCTCCTGGATGGAATCCTTCTCCAGATTTGCCCCAATATCATATTTCGCATCCACATTGCTGCTGCAAGTTTTCTAGTCTTATTCATTCACATTTCATTAAGTTGTTGAGACTTCACGTTTGCTTTTAGTAAGTCAGGTTACGGGGTAATCTGATAGCCGAATTGAAGCACTGCGTGGGACACATCAAAACGTATTTTAAGAAAGTTTCACTATATCCAGACTTGAGTTAGGAGCTGGGCGCCGGGGGGTAATCATGTTTAATGACGGTGAATGACGAAATAATAATGAGATTTTGCACAAGCTTTCTGCGGTACTATTAATACTACTCAGTAGTACATGTCCTACTTTACTTCAGTTTTTTTTCCCCTAATAAGTCTCTACGAGGACGGCAGCTAGTTTTTACAACTAGGTGGGCTACGGTTCAACTTAACCTGACAATTAGAAGCTCGTTACTAATTTTATTCCAGCTCAACTTCGGCGCCTGTCTCCTCGCAGGCGTTATTCATATGCGTTAGATGACATGATTGGCTGTAGCAGTGATTCATTCAGCCTGCTTTATATTTAGCAATGCATGTTCTGCGGTTTCCTTCCCTTCTTTGTATTTAAAAACATACATTAGGCTCTACACTTCCAGAAACCACATGGTAGTTGTAAGAGTCGAGGGACATGAAAGGGAAGCAGTGGTTGGGAAGGGAGTGAGACAGGGTTGCAGCCTCTCCCCGATGTTATTCAATCTGTATATTGAGCAAGCAGTAAAGGAAACAAAAGAAAAACAGCAAAGACAGCAAAGGACCTGGAAGAGCAGTTGAACGGAATGGGCATGGTCTTGAAAGGAGGATATAAAATGAACACGAACAAAAACAAAACGAGAATAATGGAATGTAGTCGAATTAAAGCGAGTGATGTTGCGGGAACTAGATTAGGAAATGTGACGCTTAAAGTAGTAAATGAGTTTTTCTATTTGGGGAGCAAAATATCTGATGATGGACGAAGTAGAGAGGATATAAAATGTAGACTGGCAATGGCAAGGAAAGCGTTTCTGAAGAAGAAAAATTTGTTAACACCGAGTATAAATATGAGTGTCAGGAAGTCTTTTCTCAAAGTATTTGTATGAAGTGTAGTCATGTATGGAAGTGAAACATGGACCATAAATAGTTTGGACAAGAAGAGAATAGAAGATTTCGAAATGTGGTGCTACAGAAGAATGCTGAAGATTAGATGGGTAGATCACATAACTAATGAGGAGGTATTGAATAGAATTGGGGAGGAGTTTGTGGCACAACTTGACTAGAAGAAGGGATCGGTTGGTAGGACATGTTCTGAGGCATCAAGGGATCACCAATTTAGTATTGGAGGGCAGCGTGGAGGGTAAAAATCGTAGGGGGAGACCAAGAGGTGAATACACTAAGCAGATTCAGAAGGATGTAGGTTGCAGTAGGTACTGGGAGATGAAGAAGCTTGCACAGGATAGAGTAGCATGGAGAGCTGCATCAAACTAGTCTCTAGACTGAAGACCACAACAACAACAAACTTCCTTGAAAGCTTAATCACCTCTTAATGAATATTCTTGTCATTGCTTGATGATAATATTGGCATTTGAAAATCTCTGTGGCTACAAGTAATGTGATCTGCCGACTTAGCAACATAGAGCTCTTTTTGGCTTTCGTAAAACATGTAAGAAGTTACTTCTGTTGCTTATAGTAACTATCCGTCCAGGATGGCCTATTGCTCCCGGTTTATCAGCAATATTTCAATGTGTTTACGAGGAGCGAGGTAATCAAGGGGCATAATGTGAAATTCACCACGCTAATTTGCATCGCGTCTTGTACCGTATTGCATCTCTAAACTACAGTTTGAATTTAAAGTTATTGTTTTTTTGCTTGTTGATGCCTGATATTTTTTCCAGATATATCACTATATTCAAATATAAAATATGTTGTAGGTTTCTGCAGCAGATACATGTCAGAGACGTTCTGAAGAACAGTGTTCGCCATGCTCTCTCTGTCACTAGGGGTGACTGATATTCGGGTTATGGCTTCAACGACAGGATGACAGAGATAACGCCCAGATACGGATTCCTTCAAGTCCGCAGTCATGCTGTTTTCTTCGGCCTAGATCTGTTTGATGTAAGGAGCGGTTGCGATTTTTCCTCTTGACACATAACGCATCCGCATGATTAGTAGACTGGTCGTATCTCAAGTTCGCATCATAAGCGATCGCTGAAGACAAATGAAGTCGCAAGAATGAGTTATGGACGGGAACGTGAGATTGTGGGGGACTCGTGAATAAACAAGCGAAAGCTACCGCTGGTGTCACGGTGAGGATAAACGGCAGCGCCGGGATTCCAACTCACGACTGTCCTGTCAGTTACCGCGGCACCGCTGGGCTTTCGCGGACAACATTCCTTGCTCAGGATGTTGCTGGCCATTGTGAAACGACGCAGGTATTTCAGATCCGGCTTCTATCTTGTGTTATCATGCAGTGACCTTCTTTGTCCAAACATAAATTAGAATAAAATATTGACGACCTACACACTTGGAATTTATCACGTCCTTTTCTTCCAGCTTTTAATAAACAATACCGTTAAAATTTAGTTGTAGAGTTCATTTGTTGATGGAATGATTCTCTTCGCTTCTGTACCTGAGTGAATGATTAAACAAAACATATGTGTACATTGAAATTATAACAAAATATCGTATCTTCGTCCCCGAAAATTACTACTTTCCACGCATATTCTTGCACCTCCGTTTCACATGCCTACACGGCCAGTATTTGCGGAGAAACTCACGCTTGCGCACAAGGTCATGAACTGGACGTGTTGAGTTTCAGGGAACTTCCGTGTTCGTTGGTTCAAATGGCTCCGATCACTATGGGACTTAACTTCTGAGGTCATCAGTCCCCTAGAACTTAGGACTACTTAAACCTAACTAACCTAAGGACATCACACACACCCATGCCCGAGGCAGGATTCGAACCTGAGACCGTAGCGGTCGCGCGGTTCCAGACAGTAGCGCCTAGAACCGCTCGGCCACTTCGGCCGGCCCGTGTTCGTTGGTTACCCTTTTCAGATATGCGGCATTTATTTTCTAACCTAGAAAGTACGGCATGGACAACTGAGCACCAGACTGTTCGAAATATTGAACATGTAACCCACATGCTAAGACAAAGAAGCAATGTAATCTCTTCACATCAAAATAACATTATCATTACGACGTAATAGCGTAAACATGCTTATGTAAGAAACGTGTCTGGAAGGTGTAGCTGTACAAGTTTGGCCATGAGCTATGTCTAGTGCCGGGATCACAATCTTGGCGCCTGATATGTATTAAGAACTTCGAGGTAATCATCTGTTACCCACACGAATCCTATCAGATTATGTATCAGCGTGTTCAAGAAATTGCCTTGCGCATTGTGTGTGGCTACGTGACCCGTGGCGTCCCGTTAAGGTATCTATGTGTAATGATTAACGCCATTTGTTCATCTGGCGCTTCCATCGTGCTCGTTGTAACCCGTCAGGTCGGTGAAAAAAGGTGACATGGTACTGTGTTATCAGCAAATATGTCGCAGCTTGTATTTCTTGTAGGCACAGACATATTTGATGTCTATGACATCATTTAACAGTGTGTGCCCGGTTTTCGAGATTCATGTAAACTTGCGTTCCGTTCACTGGACGATAATACCCAACTAAAAATAAAAAAAGAAATAATAAATAAAACGTCCTGGTGGACAAGCAGCTCGATTATGTGTACATCACACGTCAGTGGTGCCTACCCGGCTTCCATGATCCAGACGACACTCAACATGCCTGGGACTCGTATTTGTTTTTCATTTTTTTCTGACTCCTGATATATTCTAGTCTCCATCCTCCCTCACATTTTTACATCCACATCTACATGGATACTCTGCAAATCACATTTAAGTGCCTGGCAGAGGGTTGATCGAACCACCTTTACAATTCTCCATTACTCCAACCTCGTATAGCGCGCGGAAAGAATGAACACCTATATCTTTTCATACGAGCTCTGATTTCCCTTATTTTATCGTGGTGATCGTTCCGCCCTATGTAAGTCGGTGTCAAAAAAATATTTTCGCATTCGGAGGAGAAAGTTGGTGAATGGCATTTCGTGAGAAGATTCCGTCGCAACGAAACACGCCTTTCTTTTAATGATGTCCAGCCCAAATCCTGTATCATTTCTGTGACACTCTCTCCCATATTTCGCGATAATACAAAACGTGCTGCCTTTCTTTGAACTTTTTTGACATACTTCGTCAGTCCTACCTGGTAAGCATCCCACACCGCGCAGCCCTATTCTAAAAGAGGACGGACAAGCGTAGTGTAGGCAGTCTCCTTAGTAGGTCTGCCAACAAAACGCAGTCTTTGGTTAGCTTTCCCCACAACATTTTCTATGTGTTCCTTCCAATTTAAGTTGTTCGTAATTGTAATACCTAGGTATTTAGTTGAATTTACGGCTTTTTAGATTAGACTGATTTATCGTGTAACCAAAGTTTAACGAGTTCCTTGTAGCACTCATGTGGGTGACCTCACACTTTTCGTTATTTTAGGTCAACTGCCACTTTTCGCACCATTCCGATATTTGTTCTAAATCGTTTTGCAGTTTGTTTTGATCTTCTGATGACTTTATTAGTCGATAAACGACAGGGTCATCTGCAAACAACCGAAGACTGCTGCTCAGATTGTCTCCCAAATCGTTTATATAGATAAGGAACAGCAAAGGGCCTATAACCTTTGGGGAACGCCTGAAATCACTTCTGTTTTACTCGATGACATTCCGTCAATTACTGCGAACTGTGACCTCTAAACCTTTACAACATTAGAGTACCACGGAAGCTGATATTTGAACACGTCCTGTTAGCCTGTCACTTCTTCGTGTAAGTGTTTTCCAGGTGTTACTTATGTGCATTCTGTGTGCGGATGCAGGAGCATCTGGCGGCAGTTTGCGAACAGCTGAAAGCGCCTTTGGCTACGGTCAACCGTCGTCAGGCTGCTGCCTCGGATTGTAGCGATGATGGAGAATGTGGTGCGTGCACATGGGAAACCTCAGTTGTCGCTCGTTTCGCACAAGAGCTCTGCTGCCCAGGCACTACAATTACACCAATTCCGCTTGGGCACTTTCATTCATCTTGGGAGTACTTTCCAGTGTACCTTGTAACGCCGGAAATGCATATCCTCCTATTTCCATCTATTGTACTATAATTTGTTTTCCTTATTTTTGCTACCTGAATATATGATATTTCTGTGTCTTTACATATTGTAATTGTTTTACTATTTGTGTATATATATATATATATATATATATATATATATATATATGCATTTATGTCGATGTATAATTGGTTTGTTGTGTAAAGATTATTTGTATTTTTACGCTGGGTCTTGCCTAGGGAAAACTGCTATCGAACGATTACATCGATAGGTCGTGTGAAGAATCAAAGTGTGTAGGATCTTTGGTAGTGTGAACTCTGCCGCGTGGAGCGCGGGCAGAGCATGAGGGAGGCTGGCTGGAGTGCAGTGGAGCAGGTGCGTTGTGTGACGCTCCCGCGAGTTGCCGCGCGTTCGGGGTTGGGCAGCATGTAATTGCGCTCGAATTGCTATGATAGTTTCTGACACGGTGTCGCGGACGGGAAGCATTAGCTGGCGCACATCAAGAGCCCGTTTCGCCTGGTGACCGTGTCGAGAAGGCGCGCCAGCATCCAGCTTCTGCAACAGCGACGGCCGACAATGAGTGACTGTCGCCACCTCCTCGATCGACGGCTTCAAACTTTCAATCAACCAACAAGGAAGACTGGAAGCACGTAAAGTTTTAGAACTGTATGGCAGACCTCAGCTTTTAAAACTGTTCAAATCACAAAATTACAGCAACGTAGCATGAACCTTTGTTGCTCATTGTTCCAATTGCATTACCAAGCAGGGTCCCTTCCTTTTCCGGAATGAACCCGAGTGTCGTTGAAATTCAAACGCCAGCATCATTCAATTTCACTGCCTTAATTTCAAAGTTCAGTTAAAGTATTCATAGCTGGCTACAATATTTAGATTACACAAGCACAAATTAAGAGTGCGAGTTTTGTTACCATATTTTAGCTTACCTGTGACTGCAGCTCAGCTTGGTACGTACTAAATTTTAATATTGTTAATTGTTCAGAATCGTTTAATTCAAGTTCAAAGTTAAATCTCTTATTTCTAAATTGCGTAGATTCAAGTAGCTTTTGAAATGATTGTTGAGGTAGTCCAAGACTAACCGTATTTTACTGAATTTCGATGTGCTTAAGAAAGAAAGCTTCTTATTAATTTCAGTCACTAAATTAACTTTCACTTTTCCGGTTTTATTAATTCTTTTGCTAAATTAAGTCAGAGTGCAGCGAAAGTTATTACTTTTGACAAACTTTCAGTTTTCACACTACATGTGTCAACCTTCAGTTGCCACGCTTCTAGTGCTAATTATATGTGTAATTACCTTTCTTTTTCAGTTACTATAGTAATTGTCCTTAGGACTGGCGACCGTAATTTCCCCCAAATCTCAAATATCTAATTACCGCTAGTTAATTGTTAACGTAACGGCCGCACATTTACTTTCTTCATTAACTTTACCCCTTTTCAAAATTAATTTCCACCAGTTTCATTTGCATTTTTCCTTTCATTTAGATGTAACCCTTTCCTCCCTCTTTACCGACAGATTAACTTCGGTGACGATTGCTTTTCCCAAATTTCCATTAGGTACACGCGGTTTAATTTTTCACTGTCATTAAGGTCGATAAGTGAGGTGGAGGTTACAACCTGATGCGGTGGATCCGACCTCACCGCAGGAGTGGCATGTGGTAACGCATGAGTGCCGCTCGAGGTAGAGGGACTGGCCATTGAGTGGACGGTTGGCCGCTTCTTCAGCAGGGTCCGAGCAGGCACACTGGGAGAGGGGTTTGCCAGTTATCGGTAGCTCACGGTGTATTTGCTGTTGGGCGTCATCGGAGTTGTGGAGCCTTGGATTATCGAGCGTGCAGGGTGAAGTCTTCTACAAATTGTGGCTCACTTCGGCATTATCAGTTCATGTAGGCGGCTGGCTGAAGTGGTGAAGACTCCTGGAATCGCGCAAGGGGTGCAAGCAGAGCTCGCTTCGCAGCATTGTTTCCGGAGTTAACCGGGGTCCTTCGATTACGATCTGAGTGGACAGTCGCAACCTTAGTCCTCGCCGACCCTGTCGCGGTATTGGCTGCAGATTCCTGGACCCGCATTATCTGGTGGAGAATTGTGAGACTTCCCTCGATAGGTCAGCAAAGAAATCAGCCATTCAGCTATCAGAGTACTTGTGGAGAGCACATGATTTTTTATTAGATTAGGCGGTAATCTGAGGTACTCTGATAAACACTCGCCAGTTGACACGCAGATACCAAAATCAGACCGCGTTCAGAGTAGAGACACTTGTAAAAAATTTGTCACTAAGTTGTCCAAATATTCGTAATAAAGTTCCCGAATTTACTGCCCCCGAGGAAATTTGTCGTGCTGGAGCCCAAAGTAGAAAGCTCTGAAATTTTTAGCGAGCTATGGAACGTCTATCGGAAGGACAGATTAGACGCCACAGGAAGGGGATAGCTTATTGAAGTCGACAAAAATATTATCTCTATAGAGGTCCAAATCGAATGTGACTGTGAAGGTGTCTGGACCCATATAAAAGGTCTAACTAAAATCAAGCTCATTTTTGGATCTTTTTACCGACCATCTGTTTCCGTCGTGACAGTTTTAGAGCCATTGAAAGAAAGTCGACGCTCAGTAGCGCGGAAGTACCCAGGTCATACAACATTAATTGGAGGCGACTTTAACCTACTGAGTATGGACTCCAACATCTACGGATTCATTGCGGGGTTACGGACAGGCAGTCTTGTGAAGTACTTTTCCGAAAACTGTCTTCATCAGGTAGACGGACAGACTACAAGCAACGGAAACACTTTAGTCCTTGTAGCTACAGACAGGTCCGATGTTATCGACGGTGCCGGTATAGAGACAGGGATTAGTGACCATGACGTATCAGATAAATAAAGTTAATAAATCAATCAAGAGAGCTAGGAGAGCAGTTTTGCTAGGAAGAGCAGATAAGCAGTTGCTAGCATCCCACTTAGACAATGAATAGACATCATTTAGTTCCAGTAAGGGGTGTCAAGCTAGTTCGCGTCCGTAGTAGAATACTACACGTGCACCCTGGGTAACGCTAAATGAACTAGCAAAGTACAGGCGACCAGATAATCCTTAGTTGATCTCCTGGTCACGGCAAATCACGATGAATTCTAGCAAAACGAACCCTTTGACTAGAGAACTCGGATCGCTGATTCGAGTCTGCCACCTGAATATTGAAGGCATAAGTAGAGCCAAATGCATGTACTTGCATAAAGTTTTAACAAAGAACGACATTGACGTAGTCGCAATTCAGGAGACCCATACTGAAGATGACGAGCAGCTAAGATCAATGGGCATAATATCTCGCTATGACCTAATAGGCGCCACACACCACAGACATTATGGCACGGCAACATACGTCAGGAGAAATATCGAAGAAGTGGCTCTCGTATCAACATCTACCACAAACGAGATTCACGAAGTCATTATAAAAGTGGGAGAAGTCACAATAAATAATATATACAAGCCTCCAGGGCAATCGTGGCCCCCACAAGCCCTTCAAATCCTGCCTCACCCAGCAATATACGTAGGTGACTTTAATAGCCACCATGAAATATCGAATATTTGACCAAAACGGCGAAGACCTGGTGAAATGGACAGAAGATCATAATACTCAACTAATCTTTGACGCCAAAGACCGAGGTACATTTAAATCAGCCGCTTGGCTAACTGAGACCTGCCCTGACCTCAGTTTTGTTACAACTGACAAGAACAACAAACCCCTGCCGGTCTCTCGCAGGGTACTTGAGGATTTCCCCCACTCTCAGCATCGTCCAGTGCTCTTAGAAATAGGTCTTACTATTCCCCTGATATCCTCTTACCCTCGTCCTAGATGGAACTTTGGGAGGGCAGACTGGGCTGCTTTCTCGGAGAAACTTGATAAATGCCTTGGATGGATACCCCCAACGTATAAGAACTACGAAAGATTTGTTGGAGCCGTCATCAGCTCAGCTAAAGTTAGTATGCCCAGAGGATTCAGAAACGAATATGTGCCAGGATGGAGCGAGGAAAGTGAACGGCTTTATAGACAGTTTCTGGACAATGGGGATAAAGAAATTGCAGACGATCTATTACATAGCCTAGACGCGGCCAGGCGTGCTAAGTGGATGGAGACCGTGGAACAAATGGATTTTACAAGATCAAGCAGAAGGGCGTGGTCTTTGCTTCGGAGACTTGGAGGTGGAGGTAAAAATCTGCGAATGACCAGCGCTATGTCCCCAAATACAGTTGCGGTTCACATCAGCAAGACGTCCAGGGCCCCAAAGGAACGAGCCCATACTATAAAAATTAAAAAGGAGCTTAAAGAGCTAAAATCGACAGCAGAGAACAATACATCTTATTCCCAACCCTTTTCAGTCGAAGAGTTAAATATGGCCCTGAACGATATAAAACCAGGAAAGGCCCCAGGGTTTGATGGGATTCACCCAGAATTTCTGCTCCACTGTGGTAAATTTGCAAGGTTATGGCTTGCGCGATTCTTCTCTAACGTGTTGCAAACTGGAAAAATTCCGCACACTCTCAAAAAGGCTAAAATTGTTGCCATATTAAAACCGGGCAAACCGAGTGACCAACCTCAGAGCTACCGCCCAATCGCCTTACTCAGCATGATCTATAAATTACTGGAGAGACTTATGTACAACAGAATGAGCCAAGTCATCCTGGAGGCTGTACCGGTAGAACAGGCGGGCTTCCGGCCGAAAAGAAGCTGCACGGATCAGGTCCTCGCTCTAACAACCTACATCGAGGCGGGCTTCCAAATACAGCAAAAAACATCAGTGGTATTTGTTGACCTGACGGCGGCGTTCGACACTGTCTGGAGACAGGGCCTGATTTATAAGCTCCTCCGCATCGTGCCATGTCTAAAAACGGCTAACCTTATCAACGAAATGCTCTGCAATAGACCATTCCAGATTGTCATCGGTAACAACAGAAGTAAATTCATGAAACTTAATAATGGCCTGCCCCAAGGCTCAGTACTGGCTCCACTGCTTTTCAGCATGTATATAGCCGATATGCCTAGGACGAGATCCAAAATGTTCGGATATGCGGACGACTGGGCCTTGGCCACACAACACCGGGTGATGGAGGAAACTGAGATCACACTATCCAGCGATTTGACCACTCTAGGAAAATACTTCCGTGACTGGAGGCTCCAACCCAGCCCATCCAAAACAGAGGCCACTTGTTTCCACCTGAATAACAAATTAGCAAACAAAGAGCTGAAGATCCGCTTTGATGGCGGCATTCTTCCATATAATAGAGCACCAAAGTATCTGGGCGTGACACTCGATAGAACATTGAGCTATAAACAACACCTTGTAAACACTGCTGAAAAAGTCAGAACTAGAAACAACATTGTCCAAAAGCTTTGTGGCACTAGTTGGGGGTCCACTGCCTCTGTTCTGCGTAGCTCTGCACTAGGACTTGTCTATTCTGCAGCAGAGTACTGTTCCCCAATATGGTTAAATAGTGCTCACATCAAGAAGGTGGATGCAGTCTTGAACCAAACGATGAGGATTATCTCTGGAACGATCAGGTCAACTCCTGTCCAATGGCTGCCTCTATTGAGCCATATCCCGCCGCCACATTTGCGCAGAGAACACGCACTTGTCAGGGAGTGTCGAAAAATCCAAAATAGCCCAGATCTTCCTATCCACACCCTGAGTAATGGAATTGAGCAAAATAGATTGAAATCCAGACACCCCCCTCTCGCAAGTGCCAAAGATCTGGTAAAGAACGCTTTTATTCTTGAGGACCGCTGAAGAGAAGAATGGGAGGAAAAGACACCGCCTCAGGTGAACCCCTTATTGGGAACATCTAACAGACCTCGGGGCTTTGACTTGCCCCGCAAAATCTGGTCTACCCTTAACAGGATCAGGACGGGCCACGGCCGTTGTGTGGACTCCTTGTACAAATGGAGCATAGTGCCATCACCACAGTGCGACTGCGGCGCTGACAGGCAGACAATTCACCATATCGTGGCAGAATGCCCTCTGAGGGCCTACCCTGGGCCAACAAGGGACTTCATGGATGCGACTAACAGTGCAATCGATTATATTTCTAACCTAGATGTTTGTTTGTGATAATGTAACTGTTTTGTGTGTTATGTATTTTTAGATTTTTCATACGTGATTTGTACTTGCCATACGCTAAATAAATAAATAAAGTTCCAGTACGATAGAAGTATAGGAATTATGGGCAAAGTTTAGACAGACTGTAAATCGCGCTCTGGATATGTATGTGCCAAGTAAGTGGATTAAAGGCTGAAAAGATCGATAGTGGTTTAATAAAAAAATATTGGAATATGCTGAGGATGAAAAACAGTTCCACATTCGTTTCGAACACACTTATATTTACTATAATTATAAATCATCACAAAAACCTTCGTTGTCAATCAGTCTGCCTATCAGTGAAAACTTCATCAAAACCCCTACAGTAGGCGAAGCACATGACTGACTACCAAGAACTGCTGATAAAATTTATTTACTGAACAAGCAGTTTCGGTTCACGGACCATCATCAGGTTCATAAAAACATTTACAACCTCATACCAGGAGATATAAAATGAATGGCATCAGATAATAAAATCCATGAATAAAATCCATGGACGACTGGCCTTCAAATCCAGACACAAATGACAGCGGGGTACTCTTTCATAATATGTATGGATGTAGAAGCGAAAAATCGGCGAATGTGTACGCCACTAATATTGCTCAGAAAGTAAAACACAAATGACTTCGACTGCTAGTACTTCCCGGATCGTATAAAAATGTGATCTAAGCAGAACATGTCCTATATAGCAGACCATTATCGACGCGTTATGTATCAAACTGTAATTACAGTGACACGCAACCAGTATGCGATCAGTCGACCTGAAAATTGGGTACATGCCAGACAGCTTCGCTCTGATCTCGTTGTTACCTTTCTAGTTTAGCTTACTTTTTTAATTTTTTTAATTAATTAATTTACTTTTTGCTCTTCCTAGTTTTTTTCGTCGCTTTCCTCACATCTCGCTGCCCGGATACACCCTTCCACATTTTCACTCCCATGATTTGACATTTCACACTGCTGCAGTTTCATGTCAGAGTTGTAAATGGCGCAAATCCATTATTCAGTCTCAGAACGGGCTCCATAATTTTCCAAGGAATTATTTCCTCTGTGGGTGCTATCCCTCCATTAAAGTAAAAAAACCGTCGACATTGGAGCCAGAAAGAGGAAATTAGGAGCAGATTGAGACTTTCCTCCAGGAAGTGAGAACACTCTGCAGAACTCGGTGAACGAAACGGTAGCCCATACAGCCTGAGAGTCGACAACCAGTGGGATATTTCAGCAGCTAGTGGTTATGAGGGCATTTTTACATTTGGGAGCAAAGCTCTTTCGTCTATAATAGAACAACAGGGTAAACCACTCAGGACTAGTAATGAATTACTAATGAAAGAATGAAACTTACGGCTTCATGTTCCATCGATGTCAGCATAATTAAAGACTGTACTCCAGCTCACTTTCACAAGAATTTGAGTCGAAAATGGCCACAATGTTAACGAAGGAACAATCCCAATATTCTTGGTAGTCATTTAGGGAAGACACAGACAACGTGAAAGAGAATATATGGACTTTCTTTTACCAAACTCGTTCAGCATTTCAAACCGTTTTTAAGGCACTTAGTTGCGTCCTTGTATGCTGACGTGGTGAAGAGACAGTGAAGGTGAAAGCTAACATTAACAGATCCGATATAAGATTTTTGTGATGCAGGTCATACTTTCAACTCACTCTCTGTAATTCTAAATCCTGTAAATGGATTTCTAAAACATATTCGGCCTGCCTTTATGTGCAGTTTTTTTAAATGTTTTCAAAGGCGCAAAGAAATTTGCAGAAAGACTGGTAGTTTGTAAAGCAGACCTCATGCAATATAATTCTACAGCATATTGGTGACAACTAGTCATGTGTTTGAAATTCTGGTCAATTTGGCCAGAAGAAAGTGTCGTAATGCAAGTTATGGAGACTATGGAAAATTTAAAAGAAAATTGTTGAAACAAATAATTGTTTCCACGAAAAACTGTTGTGTGATAGAGAATTATTCTCGATGTAGATTATAAAGCGATTACACTAATTTCGTCAAACATTTCACGCAAGATTCATGAGCACGAGGTAAGTGAGTGTAAGGACCACTAGAAGCATAGTAAGTAAACTCTCCTTTCCATTCGCGAAAAGAAGATAGACATAGAATGAAGCAGTTAACCACCGTATGAAAGACAGGTACCTGCTTATCAACTGGTGAAGATCTCGCAGAAATAGGATACAAAGAGATTAGTCTTGTGCCGGTCGTGTAGTAATAATGCTTCTCGTTGATGAGTAGGCGGTAGGGTGTGGTACTGCTGCCACTGACTGAATGGTATGCTTTCTTTTAACTGGAAAAATGTGTAGGGTGTGTATAGTTGTGTTTGGAGAGCACTTCGCGAAATTACTAGGATTTTAAGTGTTGAGTGAGTTTATGATGTGGCCTGACACTGTGGCCGAGCGGTTCTAGGCTCTTCAGTTTGGAACCGCGCGACTGCTACGGTCGCAGGTTCGAATCCTGCCTCGGCCATGGATGTGCGTGATGTCCTTAGGTTAGTTAGGTTTAAGTAGTTCTAAGTTCTAGGGGACTGATGACCTCAGATGTTAAGTCCCATAGTGCTCAGAGCCATTTGAACCAAGTTTATGATGTATCAACGTCAGTGAAATGCGAATATCACACTCAAGAACACGCAGGTAAAAAGCTGTTTAACTGATGAGATAGATAGAGACGTTTGCAGGGACAAGGACGATTGAGGGATGACGTCCCGTCGAAGACGAGGCATTAAGGGCGGAGCAAATAAAAGGATTGAGGAATGATAGGGTTAGAAAGTGGCCGCGTCCTTTCTCAGGGAATTATCCTTGCATTTGCATAAAGTGATTTAGGGAAAATACGGAGAACCTAAATCTGGAAGGACAGACAGCGACTTTAACCATCGTCCCGTTGAATACGGCTCAAATGTGACACTACGCCGCCAGCATTAGTGTCTTGGGATCAAGGGGTCCCGGGTTCGATTCCCGCTCGGGGCGGGGATTTTCTCCGCTCGGTGACTGTGTGTTGTCCTCAAAATTTCATCATCATTCGGGAAAGTGGCGAGACTGGACAGTGAAATAATTGGGAAGTTGTACGGGTGCTGATAGCCACGCAGTCGGTTTCTTGACTCAGTTGGAGATGATTAAGGAGATAATTGTTGTGGAGGCGTCGCCACAGGTACACACTATCTGATCAAAAGTATCCTTACAACTATTGCATTAATACGTTGTTGGGTCCATCCTTCGCCTTTCGGACGCATCTCTGGCGCATGGACATGTCGGAAAGAATAGACACAATCTTCGTGTAGATAAGGCTTACCGGCCATTGATCTTCTTCAGTGCGGATTGTTCAAACACTTACGGGAATCGGTAGATTGACTTCCGCGAGTAATGAGTATAGTGGACAGGGACACTACAAATGTAGTGTGTGGACAGTAAGTTGGAAGTGTGGGTCTAACGGGGAGCGCGCCAGAGATAGGGTCCCTGCAGTCGCGTTGTCTTCTGTGTCCTCGGTGGCTCAGTGGGATAGAGCGTCTGCCATGTATGCAGGAGATCCCGGGTTCGAGTACCGGTCGGGGCACAAATTTTTCAACTGTCCGTGTTGATATTTACCAACGCCTGTAAGCAGCTAATGGTCTGGATTTCAATGTAATTTCATTCTTCGAGAGCTGCAAGATCAATAATGGTATGTTATTTCGGACATGCCCGAAAGGACAGATACCATCTTCATACATCATAAACCTGTTTTTGTTTAGTTTTTAGGGTCCCATACCTCAGTGGCTTATAGGTTCACTTTCTTCACCTTCTGCTATGCTGTCTGTTTCTCTGCCCGACTATTAGACAGTTTTTTTCTAAGGAACGGGTAGAGATCAGCGACTTTGACAAAAGGCAGATTATTATTATTACGCAGATCCTGTGAACGAGTATCTGGAAATCGGCGAAACTGGTCGAATGTACACATGCTACTGTCGTGAGCATCTACGGAAAGAGGTAGGAAGACAGTGAAACTGTCATTAGGCCCTAAACGGTTGGACGTCCATGACCCTTCACAGAACGTGTGGTTCGGACGTTTCTCTGCTCTGTGAAGTAGGATAGATGATGATCTGTGGCGTCTCTGCCGAAAGAGCACAATGCTGGTGCACGCACAAGTGTTTTGGAGCACACCGTTTAACGTACATTGTTGAACATGGATCTCCGCTGCAGACGACCCCTATGTTGACCCAACGACATCGTCAGTTACGACTGCGGTGGGCACGGGACAAACGGGATTCGACCGTCGATCAATGGAAATGTGACGGCTCTTCGGGTGAATAGGTAGTCTCCACAAAGCCGTCATCGAGGCGAACGGCGACTCAAAACGTGCAGTGCCTCAGGGGTGCAAGCTGGTGGGAGCAGTATCATGCTGTGGGAGAGGACCTTCTGCGATTGCATGAGACCTGTGGTAGTAATCGAAGAAACGCAGACAGCCGAGAACCACCTGTAACCTTCACGCTTGGCGCCTACCCCGACGGCGATGTCATCTTTCAGCAATATAATTGTCCTTGTCTCGGAGCCGGAACCGTGCTACAGTAGTTTCAGGAGCTTTTGGACCACGTTGATGTCTCGGCGACCAAACTCACCTGACGTAAGTCCTATGTAAACCATCTCGGTCGTTAGTGGGCGCCATCACCGTATATCAGCGGCCCATTATTTACGCGAATTACATGACCTATGCGTGACATCTAATGGCACATACCTCCACAAACCTACCAAGAAACTGTCGGATCCCTGATAGACTGTGTCAGTGATGTATTTCGTTCCAAAGACGGACAAACAAACTATTAAGCAGGTGGTCATAATGTTTTGGCTCATCAATGTATTTTGATACAAACTCGCGCAGCAATACCTATAAGTGCCCTCCGTTGCCATAGACTCATGAAATACGGCAAGAAGCAACCTTTAACAGTACAAGTAAAGTTAAAAATCAGAAGTTTGTCAATTTGTAATTATACAACACGAAAAAAAAATATTTTTTAGGCGTAGGTTATCCGACTTCAGAGCTAAAAATTAAAACATTCTGTATAGGATTGCAATTCACAGGACTGATATCTTCCCAGTATTACTTTCGATAACTGGTAAAAATTATCTAATTTCGCGATTCCCGGTACGGATGTACTGTCCACCTACATAGTTAAGTATGTACAGAACCCTCAGAGCAGAAGCCCATTCGCACGTGGCCTACTTTTGTATTAGTCGTCCATTTGTGAACGCCATAGTCAAAAGTTATACTACACATCAACTGTAAGCTTTCCTCTGGCAGACACATCACAAGCGCAGCTTTGAACAGCCTATTTAATTTTAAAAAAGAATTGCTGACCACTTTTACCTCTACCTATCTCCTTTGCTGTCCATTCACTTTTATTTGCAATTACCTCAAATAATAAACCGTCTCAACTGATTCTGTGACTCCATTGTCGATTAGGCTTACTTTTACCTTCTTTTCGATATGTTGGTTCTAGGATATTTTTGTTTTAAAGTTTTCCACAAATTACTGCTACCAGTCGTCTCTTGTTTTATTCTTCAATTTTTATTCTCCATAACAGGTTTCGAATTGCCTAGCGGGTTATCATCAGTTGGTACATATTTATTACTGTTAGTTTATTATTGATATGCTTCAGTATTTCTGCTTCCTTGTGGGCGTTTTTCTGTTTTTTAGGTTTTTATTTATTATTTTACTTGCTTCCTGTGATAGAGCATTTTGTTCATTTTGACTTAATTTTGCTGACAAACAGGACATTTTAGTGTTAGTGATTGGTAGTGTCCTTGTAGTTAAGACAGACAAAAGCAGTACAGCTTAAATAACGTATGAATCAGAGTACATTAACACAACTTAACAATTTTTCAAAAATAACAACAGAACTGAATTAGAATCTGATCCCATTCCCAGACACCAAGTTAAAATCAAGAAAAACCTGATAAAGAACTGCCAAACATTGTATATCAATGAACTCTACTGCTTCAAAGCTCAGATAACAGCCTAAAAATCCATTAGATAACTTAATAAACACCCATCGATGCAAAATAACTAAAAACGTTATGAAAGGAAATTCTTAGCAAATCTCACACGTTTACAGACAACTACTTTATTGATTGACAGCATCAAAGATATCACTATACCCAGTACAGTTAAGTTTAAATCCCTTGACACAGTTAATCCCTGCAGCAACATACTTATAACAGAAACACTTCAAATAATCAAAGGTAACTTACTGTGCCACAAAAAGTTAATCAATATAGAAATCTACAAAGTAATGGATATGCATGAGTTGGTGCTATCTCACAATTACTTTTCCTTTAATACCAAAATCTATATTCAGAATGATGGTTTACCAATGGGCAGTAGCTCAGCTGGCCTATTAGCTCATACCTATATCAATAATCCACAAACCAAATTTTTTAAAGTGAACAAAACATAAGATGGCGAAATGATTTATTATAAACGTTATGTTGACGACACCTTGATACTAAACAGTTGAACAACACTTAAATAGAAAGCTCAGCTGAGAAAGTAATATACATCCCATAATACATTTTAAAACTGAATGCCAAACACAATGTGGCATGAATTTTCTTGACCTAAACATAACCTGAGACAAGAATAAACAAAAAATTCCAAACTTACGAGACACAAACGATATCGTATTTCATTATAAATAACACATCACGTCATTCATATCAACATAAATTCGTATTTTTAATATCAGCACTCAACTATTCAAACAAAATTCTTGCTGAACCTGATGTAAAACACAAAGAACTAAACATTTTAAAAACAATAACCCACAACAATACTTATGACTCATCTATAGTTGATAAAATAGATGAAAAATAAAAAGCAACCAAACAGCATCAACACAGAACTCAATAGGAGAGGGAAAGTAAATGTATCTCCACACCTTTCATCGGTAGCATCTCATACCAACTTGTAAAACTAAACTACACAAAGTCAAAATAAGTTTTCACACAAACGAAAAAATAAAAAACAAAATAGTTCATAACACTAAAACAGCATAAATCTGGTATATATATATATATATATATATATATATATATATATATATATATGTGTGTGTGTGTGTGTGTGTGTGTGCCAAGAACAAACCAACAGATACTGATATATATATATATATATATATATATATATATATATATATATATATGTATATATAAATCAGTGACAGCTGCTCCTGCTACTACATGGGATAAACGAGAAGAAACATTGCAGTTCGATTAAAGAGCACACAGACAAATTCCATTTAAAAAGTTTATATAAATCAAGTTTTCAAGCCCACCTAGTACAAAAGTCGTTCAATTACAGACAGCAAAACAAACTTACATATCCACACATTGCAGACAAAGGAATAACGGTGGATTTCCTGGAACTATTTGAGATTTTCACTCATAACAACAAATCACTCCACACCACTCTTAAATCAACAAACTGACTTAACAAGCAATCAGTTCTTATCAAAATTTCAATGAATCTTTAAACTTCAAAAACTAAACAATGCAGAACGAAAAATCTCACACATGCACCACCTTTCCACATTGACACACTTATTCATCACTCTTTCTCTTCTTCTGGTGCACACACACACACACAGATACCTTCATGTGGAGCTTTAATGTTTATTTCATATGTAATGATCAATGTTTCTCAAAAGTAGGATAAATGTCAAGCAAAACTTCAGCACTAAAATTGTATATGAAATTTCATCCAAAGTCATTGTTTAGTAAATTTTGTAAATAGCACATGTCAAGTTAGTAATTTAAATACACATTGTTTTTGGAATAATGAACATAACACAAATAGATATATACTTTCTGTTGTCAATGTGCAATAGAAGTGCTGAATAAAGAAACTTTTTGCTTCAACACTAACTCTAAGAACATAATCAAGATTTCGATCTTAGTTACGTTTTGTAAAGCATGTGCAAGTTTTAATCTGTGGCGAAATTTGTAAAATGGTGTAAAATTAATGTCAGTGGAAAATATGTGTATGTTCTCCAAAACTATGTGTGCGCCAAGAACAAACCAACAGATACTGATAACTGTAAGTAGTGCAACTAAATCGATCTCATAATGTGAATAATTCTCACCACATTCGGTGCTCACACGTTTTGTTTATAAGTTTTGCCACAGCTGCATGACCCCCACAATGCTGCAAACATGCGATAAACATATACCATCTGACGATGAACCACTATGCAATCGAGACCGTTGAAAAATGCAAAGAAATGTATCCAAGATGGTGGTGATGGTACACACTGAGCACTGGATTAAACTGGTGTTTACTGACAACTGTGTACATTGTCTCCTTCATTCCATGCCTGGCTTGTGTGTTCCAAACTGCCTGCGACCTCCTCCGCATTTCAGTGACGCCACCACGCAAACGAAGCGTTTTCGAACATACGTTTACTAGCGCAATATGCAGACATCGTACCTTTCTACCAGCCAAGACGCCTTGTAATACTCATTTTTAAACGATCTCTATATTTTTCAGTACAGTACCAAACTGAATCTAAGTCCTGTTTCTCAACGGCTCTTACAGTCAGTAAAGCTTTATTGGAACTGATTTCGAAGCAATACTTGTGTCTGTAACTTCCTTTAGGTGTTAAAAATGGCGCATTTTGCTGTATTTCCTTCTGAGATCAGCTTGTTCCTTTGCTTCACGTACCGGCGATAATTTTAATAAGTAAGTTGCACATTACGGGAGCTTTTTGTATCTTTCCTGTCCCTTCTCTCATCAAGTAGAATGGTTACAGCATTCTTCGAGTTTTAGAATTTTCTTCTTTCTCAAACATTCTGCAGATAGTTTTGTGAGTACGTTTTACATAATTTTCCTCCCATCTTAATTGTTTCTACTGAAACGTTATCTTCTCAGGGAGTGTTCTTTTTCTACATACCTCGAATAGTTTTATACGCTTCATTACTTTCAGAATTCCATTAATGCCATTATTTACTATGTGCATTTCTGATTCGTGTCTAGAACTAACAAACATTTTAAAACATCTTGGAATTATTGTATAGTTTTCTCTCTTTTACTAATTGTTGTTGCTAGCACATCTAGTTCAAAATGGTTCAAGTGGCTCTGAGCACTATGGAACATCTGAGATCGTCAGTCCCCTAGAACTTATAGCACTTCAACCTAAGTAACCTAAGCACATCACACACATCCATGCCCGAGGCAGGATTCGAACCTGCTACCGTAGCAGTCGCGCGATTCCGGACTGAAGCGCCTAGATCCGCTCGGTCACAACGGCCGGCTAACACATCTAGTATTTACAGAATATTTTCGAAAGAAGATAATTTCCCAAAACTCGAAAACTGCTATGATTATTCTACTTCACGAGAGAAGGGACAGAAAACATAGAAAAAGCTGTAGATATTTTAAACCTTTTTCGTAACACACGAGATGTGCATTAAAATTATCACCAGCAAATGATACAAAGCAACAAAATGGTTCAAATGGCTCTGAGCACTATGCGATTTATCTTCTGAGGTCATCAGTCGCCTAGAACTTAGAACTAATTAAAGCTAACTAAGGACATCACATACATCCATGCCCGGGGCAGGATTCGAACTTGCGACCGTAGCGGTCGCTCGGTTCCAGACTGTAGCGCCGATAACCGCACGGCCACTCCGGCAGTCCTAAAGCAACAAAATTGTCTCAGAAGCGCATACGGAACATAAACTTCAGCTTAGTTTTCCGCACGTTCATGGTAATGAAAGTTAGTACATCAATGATAGTTACTGCCATATTTATTAAGAGGAATAATAATCAAAAAATTTCACATTTTTTGTCATTGAACAATAATGAATAATAATAACCGTCCGAAAGAAAGCAGGTGTCGACAGATGTGAAAATTACCGAACTATCAGTTTAATAAGCCACAGCTGCAAAATACTAACACGAATTCTTTACAGGCGAATGGAAAAACTAGTAGAAGCCGACCTCGGGGAAGATCAGTTTGGATTCCGTAGAAATACTGGAACACGTGAGGCAATATTGACTTTACGACTTATCTTAGAAGAAAGATTAAGGAAAGGCAAACCTACGTTTCTAGCATTTGTAGACTTAGAGAAAGCTTTTGACAATGTTAACTGGAATACTCTCTTTCAAATTTTAAAGGTGGCAGGGGTAAAATACAGGAAGCGAAAGGCTATTTACAATTTGTACAGAAACCAGATGGCAGTTATAAGAGTCGAGGGACATGAAAGGGAAGCAGTTGTTGGGAAGGGAGTGAGACAGGGTTGTAGCCTGTCCCCAATGTTATTCAATCTGTATATTGAGCAAGCAGTAAAGGAAACAAAAGAAAAATTCGGAGTAGGTATTAAAATCCATGGAGAAGAAATAAAAACTTTGAGGTTCGCCGATGACATTGTAATTCTGTCAGAGACAGCAAAGGACTTGGAAGAGCAGTTGAATGGAATGTATAGCGTCTTGAAAGGAGGATATAAGATGAACATCAACAAAAGCAAAACGAGGATAATGGAATGTAGTCGAATTAAGTCGGGTGATGCTGAGGGAATTAGATTAGGAAATGAGACACTTAAAGTAGTAAAGGAGTTTTGCTATTTGGGGAGCAAAATAACTGATGATGGTCGAAGTAGAGAGGATATAAAATGTAGACTGGTAATGGGAAGGAAAGCGTTTCTGAAGAAGAGAAATTTGTTAACATCGAGTATAGATTTAAGTGTCAGGAAGTCATTTCTGAAAGTATTTGTATGGAGTGTAGCCATGTATGGAAGTGAAACATAGACAATAAATAGTTTGGACAAGAAGAGAATAGAAGATTTCGAAATGTGGTGCTACAGAAGAATGCTGAAGATTAGATGGGTAGATCACATAACTAATGAGGAAGTATTGAATAGGATTGGGGAGAAGAGAAGTTTGTGGCACAACTTGACCAGAAGAAGGGATCGGTTGGTAGGACATGTTCTGAGGCATCAAGGGATCACCAATTTAGTATTAGAGGGTAAAAATCGTAGAGGGAGACCAAGAGATGAATACACTAAGCAGATGCAGAAGGATGTAGGTTGCAGTTGGTACT
The DNA here is from genome assembly GCF_021461385.2 of Schistocerca piceifrons. Lineage (NCBI taxonomy): Eukaryota > Metazoa > Arthropoda > Insecta > Orthoptera > Acrididae > Schistocerca > Schistocerca piceifrons. Next base: position 108,513,281 of record NC_060139.1, read on the forward strand.
GGGAGATGAAGAAGCTTGCACAGGATAGAGTAGCATGGAGAGCTGCATCAAACCAGTCTCAGGACTGAAGACAACAACAACAACATCGAGAAATTACGGAACTGCTGTGATAATGCAAATTAGAAGACTGAACAGCATACTAATAATAGGAAAGAAAGTTTGCTCTTGCTAGGATACGAGTTGCTGCCAACAGCTGTCCTTGACATACAGTTCAAGTTAACAGGCAACAGAAACAAGAGTTGTGTAGTACATTTAAATATATATCCTTGTCAGCATCGTGAAGAATGAGTCCTGTAGTAGACAACAGCTACGAATGAAACGTTTTTTCACATCGGCGTGATTAATTCAAATCCTTGCACAAATGCTTATATTTGTCATTGTCATAGGAAGAGAGGCTAACTTTTTGTAGTTGTCGGTAGCGTCTTTGATGTCCTTCCTGACATTTCCCCTGCTTTATGCAACGTCGTACATGGCATCGATCTGCAGTTAAGGTTTTGAATTTTGAGGTATTCACAGTTTTTATGTACAGTTTTAAAGGCAGAAATGGAGAATGAAACGATGTTCGCTTGCACGAATACAATAAAATACACTACTGGCCATTAAAAATGCTACACCAAGAAGAAATGCAGATGATAAACGGGTATTCATTCGACAAATATATTACACTAGAAATGACATGTGATTACATTTCCACGCAATTTCGGTGAGTAGATCCTGGGAAATTAGTAGCAAGAACAACCACATCTGGCCGTAATAACGGCCTTGATACGTCTGCGCATTGAGTCAAACAGAGCTAGGATGGCGTGTACAGGTACAGCTGCCGATGCAGCTTCAACACGATATCACAGTTCATCAAGAGTAGTGACTGGCGTATTGTGACGAGCCAGTTGCTCGGCCACCATTGACCAGACGTTTTCAATTGGTGAGAGATCTGGAGAATGTGCTGGCCAGGGCAGGAGTCGAACATTTTCTGTGTCCAGAAAGGCCCGTACAGGACCTGAAACATGCGGTCGTGCACTATCCTGCTGAAATGTAGGGTTTCGCAGGGATCGAATGAAGGGTAGAGCCACGGGTCGTAACACATCTGAAATGTAACGTCCACTGTTCAAAGTGCCGTCAATGCGAACAAGAGGTGACAGAGACGCGTAACCAATGGGACCCCATACCATCACGACGGGTGATACGCCAGTATGGCGATGACGAATACACGCTTCCAATGTGCGTTCACCGCGATGTCGCCAAACACGGATGCGACCATCATGATGCAATAAACAGAACCTGGATTCATCCGAAAAAATGACGTTTTGCCATTCGTGCACCCAGGTTCGTCGTTGAGTACACCATCGCAGGCGCTCCTGTCTGTGATGTAGCGTCAAGGGTAACCGCAGCCATGGTATCCGAGCTGATAGTCCATGCTGCTAAAAACATCGTCGAACTGTTCGTGTAGATGGTTGTTGTCTTGCAAACGTTCCCATCTGTTGACTCAGGGATCGAGACGTGGCTGCACGATCCGTTACAGCCATGCGGATAAGATGCCTGTCATCTCGACTGCTACTGATACTAGGCTGTTGGGATCCAGCACGGCGTTCCGTATTACCCTCCTGAACCCACCGATTACATATTCTGCTAACAGTCATTGGAATCCGACCTACGCGAGCACCAATGTCGCGATACGATAAACCGCAATCGCGATAGGCTACAATTCGACCTTTATGAAAGTTGGAAACGAGTTGGTACGCATTTCTCCTCCTTACACGAGGAATCACAACAACGTTTCATCAGGCAACGCCGGTCAACTGCTGTTTGTGTATGAGAAATCGGTTGGAAACTTTCCTCATGTCAGCATGTTGTAGGTGTCGCCACCGGCGCCAACCTTGTTTGAATGCTCTGAAAAGCTAATCTTTTGCATATCACAGCTCCTTCTTCCTGTCGGTTAAATTTCGCGTCTATAGCACGTCATCTTCGTGGTGTAGCAATTTTAATGACCAGTAGTGTACATAAAACGAGAAGCAGGTGCTGAGAAGAGAGTAACGTAGGGTTTTAGCATAACCCCAACATTACTCAATCTCTACATTTAGCAAGCAGTAAAGGAAACAACGAAAATTTGGAGTAGGAATTAGAGTCCAGAGAGAAGAAATAAACACTTTGAGGTTTACCGATGACATTCTACTTCTGTCGGAGACAGCAACGGACTTGTAAGAGAAGTTGAAAGGAGTGGACACCGTCTTGAAAGGAAGATATGAGATGAACATCAACAGAAGTAAATCAATGGTAACGGTGCGTAGTCGGAATAATCAGGGAATTAGCGTAGGAAACGAGACGCTATGAGTAGTACACTAGTTTTATTATTTGAGCAGGAAAATAACTGATCATGGCCGAAGTAGAGAGGTTATAGACTGGCAATGAGAAGAAAAGCGTTTCTGGAGAGATTTTTTCGTATGGAAAATAGATTTAAGTGTTAGGAAGTATTCTCTGAAGTAGTTGTCTGGATTACAGCCTTGTAAGGAAGTAAAATGTGGACGATAAACAGTTCACACAAGAAGAGAATAGAAGCTTTTGAAATGTGGTGCTACAGAAAAATGAAGAAGATCAGATGGGCAGATCATGTACCTAATGAACAGATACTGAACAGAATTGAGGAGAAAAGAAATCTGTGACACAACCTCACTAAAAACGGATAAGTTGATAGAAAACATTCTGGGACATCAAGGGATCACCAAATTAGTACTGGAGGGAAGTGTGGGTAGTAAAAATCGTAGAGGGTGACCAAGAGATGAATATAGTAAGCAGGTTCAGAAGGATGTACTTGCAGTAGTTATTCGGAGATGAAAAGACTTGCACAGCTTGGAGTACCACGGAGAGCTGCATCAAACCAGTCTTCGGACTTAAAACCACAACAACAACATAAAACCCCACCCTTGCTGACAAGTACACAAAGTAAAAAGTTGTTAATCGCGCTCATAGACTCTAATTGCGCTTGGCTCAGTTCCCTGTCTCGTGAGTTAGCGCAACATGAGGTACGCTCTACGAATAAGTCCGGCTTGCTTAATTTGTTTTATTTGGTTCTTACGCTTAATGACACTCCTTAAAACTTTTCATATCACTTCTTATTTCCTTGGGCCATTGCGAATGTGACTCATCGGCGCCCCTCACCGATTTCGGTCACGAATCTTCTATAGAGAGGGAGGGAAGGAGGGAGACAGAGAGTGAGAGAGACAGGGGGGGGAGCACGGGAGGGGGTTTGGGTTAGTGTGTCGGCATAATGCTACACCAGTTGTCCTGAGCTAAAAGTAATAAGCTAACGGGACAGAAATTGGAGCGCACCGGTCGCTTTGGAATGCGGTTGACTGTTTGGGGGCTGGCAGTCATGTTGCCCTCCACCTAGAGCTCCTGAATAATAGGCTGAATCGTCCGTCAATGTTTCCCCAACCCTGATTCGCCAATAACGAGTTTGTTTGCTTGGCCATCCTCCGCAGTAAGCACAGAAATATTTGTTTTGTAAATAAATAAAAAGAGCCTTCCCTTGCTGAACTGTATTTTATTCTCCCAGACGCGTTTCGCCTTTTTTCACTTAAAGGCGTCATCAATGGGCTGTATAATTATACTGTTAAGACACACTTTCCTTTTGATATGTATCATTCGTACATTATAAAACATTTCACTTCTCGCTTTTGTGTAAATAAGTGATTACTTAAAGTTACTTGCGTTTTTAGTTGGCATTGCATTTCCTCTCATCTGGTCACATGCTGGAGGTCGTACTAACGCTCTATTTACGAAACATAAGCATGTTTTTATGTTTCCAACATTTTTCTTCCCACTTTTTATTTTGTCTGCCCTTGTTGGTGTGATGCACTATCAGTCTTCCGTCACTAATATAGACATTTGATCGAAAACGGTAACTTTAAGACGTAACTAGCCTGGGTTCACTTGTATCTTATCCTGTTTGATTTATTTACGTACATGTTGCCAACCTAACAAAGATTATGCTGAAAACTAATGCCATTGAGTGTGTGTGTGTGTGTGTGTGTGTGTGTGTGTGAGAGAGAGAGAGAGAGAGAGAGAGAGAGAGAGAGAGAGAGAGACAGAGAGAGAGAGAGAGAGAGAGAGAGAGAGAAAGAGAAGAGGTGCGTGACAAGTGAGTGCAAAGGAGGTTGGGTGCTATTATTTTTTATTATTATTATTATAATTATGATAATTATAGTAAAATCTTTTTATTTTATCTATAGTGTAAACAATGAGTTGTTTGGCGTATGTACTTGATCATTCAACATGGTTTTCTTTTCTGCTCTGTACCTTAAAGTGAAAAAATGCGAAACACCTATGGGAGAATAAAGTACAGTACAGCAAGAGAAGGCGTTTTTTATTTCGAAAACTGATTTGCCAATATTTACCTAGTGGGTAGTTAACGTATTCACGCAAGTTTTTGCAACATTTCTCATAAAATATTTGATATTAATGTATGAAGTGTTTTGAACAGTAATTATTGTGTATAGAGATATTTAGAATGCCATTTTAATATGGAAGAAAAACTGAATGTAACATTGCACGGCTATACAAATACATGCTCCGATCTTGCGTGGTAGTTTGTAAATACTAAGTGTAATGAGGTAAGAACTAGATACCAATGTCTTCAAATAAGGCTGTTATGCAGTAACAGCCTGTGCCTATTTATTAGTTTTTGCCCAAATACAGGCATTTGCAAAAGTGGTGTTTATTTTTTAATCGTAAGTAGGTACTTTATGAAATGCGGCATTTTTATTGTACAGAGCGGGAAGAAGTATAGTTTCATGTTGCACTGCATAGAATTTTTGTTAATAGTTTCATCTATCATTCATCCAGTATTCATTTTGTGTTCGTCAGGATAGGTTTTGTTACTTGTACAGATTCCCTCACAATAATCAGTCTGCTATAAAAATATCTTAATTATTATTCGTCCTACCGTAACTGTATAAGAGAAGGGTTTAAGTATTATTCCGTTTGTATATGTATGTTTGTGATAATGACATATAAATTCATCGCAATAAATATTCCTGTCCTATTTGCCAATGCAAAATATCACAGGAATCGAAAACTTTTGAGACGAACCTCTTCAGTGTAGTTTTCGAATGGAAGAAGAAACGCAACGGTATACAGCTGGTTTCATGTTTATAATTACTTTTATTATTAACACATAATACACTACTGAGCGCCAGGTCCTGGTTCCCAATTGTCTCTATGGCAATTTATGGCCCATCTTTTTCTTCGTTCGGAGTTACTTGGAAATCTAAATATGCGAGAACCATTTTTGCAATGGGTAGTGCAGTTCACTGCTGAATAGCCACTCAAATTTACTAAAAATTCTTCAATACATTTATTATGACGATCGTCAACAAAATATTTTCGCATTCGGAGGAGAAGGTTGGTGATTGAAATTTCTTGAGAAGATCCTTTCTTTTAATGATTTCCACCGCAAAGTCTGTATCATGTTCGTGACACTCTTTCCCCCGTTTCTCGATAACACAAAACATGCTGCCCTCCTTTGAACTTTCTCGATGTACTCCGTAAATCCTGTTTGTAAGGATCCCGCACAGCGCAGCGGTATTCCAAAAGAGGACGGACAAGCGTACTGTAGGCAATCTCTTTAGAGATCTGTTGCTTCTTCGAAATGTTCTGCCAATAAATCGTAGTCTTTGATTCGCCTACCCCATAATATTTTGTAAGTGTTCGTTCCTATTTAAGTTCTTCGTAATTGTAATTCCTAGGCATTTAGTTAAATATACAGCATTTAGATCTGACTGATCTATCTGGTAAACAAAGTTTAACGGATTCATTTTAGCACTCTTCTGGATGAACTCACAGTTGCCTATTTTCGCACATACAGATATCTTATGTAAATCGTTTTGCATTTGGTTTCGATCTTCTGATGACTTTACCAGACGAAAAACGACAGCATCATTTGCAAACAACCTAAGACGGCTGCTCATGTTGTCTCCTAAATTGTTTACATAGATAAAGAAAAGCAAAGGGCCTATAACACTACCTTGGGGAACGCCAGAAATCACTTCTGGTTTACTCGATAAGTGTCTGTCAGTTACTACGAACTGTGACCTCTCTTGACAGGAAATACAAATCTAGTCGCATAACTGAGACATTATTCCATGAGCACGCAACTTGATTACATGCCGCTTGTGAGGTACGGTATCAAAAGCCTTCTGGAAATCTTAGAAATACGTCATCCATTTGAAATACCTTTTCGATAGCATTCAACACTTCGTGTGAGTAAAGTACTAGTTGTGTTTCATAAGAATGATAATTTCTAAATCCGTGTTGATTTTGATTTTGTGTTCTCTTCGAAGTAATTCGTAAGGATTGAACACAATATATGTTCCTCAATCCTGCTGCATATCGACGTTAGCGGTATGGGCCTGTAATTTAGTAGATTATGCCTACTGCCTTTCTTGAATCTTGGTCTGATCGTGCAACTTTCCAATCTTTGGGTACGGATCTTTCGTCGAGCGAGCGGTTGCATACGATTGTGTAGTATGGAGCTATTGCATCAGCTTACTCTGAAAGGAACCTGGTTGGTATGGATTCTGGTCCGGAATACTTGCTTTTATAAGTTGTAAGAGGTCAGAGCAGATGTAATTTCGATGTATTGCTCATGCGCTGCCTGCGATATGCAAGGTCTCTGACCAGAGAGCAGTGTTGACTGTAGTAGGAACTGTGTAGCTGTAGCAGTAAGTTGTTGCTAGTCTGGAGTCTGCTCTGGTCTGGTCTGGTGTACCGTGTTGGCTGGCCCGATCGCGGTGCAGCGATGCCGGAGCCTGAGTATTATTGTATAAGGTAAAAAGCAGCCTCGCGCATATGTAGTAATGTTATCTCAAGTCGCATGTAAATGTTTTAAAACTCTCGTAATAATAATCTTCCTCATAAAAAGTAACTTTTTAAACAACCATTCATTTCAATTTAAAGAATTTACTAATTTCGCCCATCCATGGGCATCCCGATTATTGCAATAGAAAAATCAGTTGCTCCCTTTCATAAATGACAGATAGGTCGGCCAGCATTGCACAGAGCTGTGCCGGAAAAATTTATTGTAAGAGCAGATATATCCGGTGACTTCAATGAGGTAAGAATTTTTTCCTTTTTTTATTCAGAATGATCTTTCAGGGCCATGACGCAGCACTGCTGTCGTCCAAAATTTACCAGGTTAAATTCACAGTGAACTATTGAAAAGTCATAAGTGAGCGACAATTTAATTGAGAGGTTAGTGATATTGTATTGTTACCGGGTTACTGAACTTATTTTTTATTGGGACGTCACACTGAATGTGAACGACATAATTACAATTTTTTACTGTTGAGAGGTTTAGGAATTTTTCTGTTGTAAGGTTACGCTAAATGTGAATGAATTTTGAGCTTAGATTAAATCAAAAAGAATTTTGTGGGCAGGTTAAATGTAAACGAATTTTGTGTGGAGGTTAATGTGAAAAGAATTTTGTAAGGAGGTTATAAAAGTAAATGAATTTTGTGGGGAGGTTACTCTGTGAAAGAATTTTGTTTTGAGGTTACAGTAAACCATAATCATTATCCATATTATTTATTTTTATTTCTGTTGTGAGGTTACACTAAATTAGAATCATACTAATAATATTTATATTTTTTATTTTGTGGGGAGGTTACAAAGTGATTTAAGTTGCTCCACTACTCTCAGGATATCTAATTCTATGTTACTCCTGTTGGCAACTGTTCTTGATTCGCACTCTGGAATATTTTTTTCGTCTTTTTTTGGTTAAGGAATTTCGGAAAACAGTGTTTAGTAACTGTTTTAGCAGCACTGTCAGCAATAGCATTTCCATTGCTATCGCGCAGAAAAGGCATTGATTCTGTCTTGTCGATAGCATAATTTACGAGATGAGCCTTGAACGAACAGTGACAGGAGCCCGAACAACAGAGGTCTGAAGTACTAGGGCATGTATTAAAACTCTGAAATACTGCACTGATAATGACTAGTCACTATCAGAAATCAAGATTTGCTTCAGCAAAGCCTGAAAGGAAAGGATGACTCATTGCTGTGTCCCGTCGTTTTGAAAATCGTATCACAGTCGTTGAGTGCATTCCAAATTCCTAATGGAAGGTAATTTGATGGAGTGGTGTATCAGTGTGGATTGCCCAACATGTTCGCAGGGGATAGTGAACCGCTCACACTCATGTGACACGGCGTATGAACAGTGGTCGTAAAAAAAATGAATTTGAATCTATCCGAACCAGTTTCCAGATGAAAACTGCGAAGGGAGCTGAATGTAATGGATATTTGGAGTGGGAGATATCTCAAAAGGCCATCGCTAACAGCGGTACTTGAACCTGAATGTAGCTGACTGGGGCTGTGCAGAATGGTGCGACGAGTCGCCATTTGCTTCTCTTCATACTACGCGCTGCGTCGACTATTCTGACGGACCAATGAACTGTTAAATCTGCAGTGTGTGGAAGGTATAGGGAAGTTGGATGTGATTTTGTGGTGTTGTGGGAATGTTTTTTATACCATGGTGTCGTTCTACTTATCCAGCATACCGTGAAAATGTAATAGAAGGAATTTCTTAGTGGCCAAGTGTCACCCTTATTTCTACAGCTTTATGGTGCGTATGCTGTGGACACTTCCGTCTTCCGTGTTCACTGGGCTGCATGTATACGGTCTTTGTTTGAGAAACAGTGATGTCACCTAGGTTCCTCGACTGGCCCACAAAATAATCCGATTTTAATTCTATGCAAAATGTCTAATACTATTTGCAACAGCGGGCGAAACTTAGCAATCGCCATCCCCCCCCCCCCCCCCCCCCACCCCGTCATTTCATATGGCTACGAGATCTAATCATCGATGAATCGCGTCATTTGGATATTGTATACCTGAGCTCTCTTTATCCGAATGTGGACTACTGTGAAAATTAGAAGTGGTGCTACTGGGTATCAACATGTATCCTGTGAGTGCCTATTGTTTTGGTCGGTATTCTTACATAGCTCTAGGGAAACACTTTTGGGAAACGGGTGATCGTCTCGTGGTACGACGCACAGTTGAGAATTAAGGTTAATCAGCTTCATTGTTAGAGAACTTCCTATTCAACAAGGATACACAAGTAAATGGGGCTGGAGGTGGGAAGATGAATGATTTTGGTGTAACGTTTTGTCGACGACGAGGCTTCTGGCGAATGAGGCACGAGCACCAACTGGACTAAGAAAGGAATTTAATTCGCCGTGTCCTTTTCCAAAGGATAACCGCCACACTTGCGATTTACAGAAACCACGGGAAACATCTGAATGGCGGGACTGAGAATTGAATCTCACTTCTTTTGAATATACGAGTCCAGAACCTTAACTGCTTCGTCATCTCTGTCAAGATTGTTGTGAGAATCATTTGAGTTTTCGTGTAGTCGTTCACAGAAACATCGCAGAATCTTAATAAGCGTGCCCAAATGCGATATTACTGATTGTACAACAATTATGCTGACTTGCGTCGTCCATGGGTGCTCTACCTTCGCAACCGACTCGCCTCCAGTTACAAAAATGGAATAAAATTTCACTTGTTCTTATTTAATTTTGAATGATATACGGAAGCCTCTTTGCAGAGCAACCAAAAATTTGCCAAATATGAACTTAAACACATAACTAGATTTCACGCAGCTACGCTCTGATTACTTTCAGATTTAGAGTAATTCAGGCTGTAAAACATGCAAGTACGAGAATGTTGTGCGAAGGAGGAACATGATAGTGATAATGATTAATTACAGACAGAACTGATTACCTAGTTATAACTAAAATCACAGCACACTGGTATATGAAGTGAAACATTTCCACAGGAGGAAGGACCGTTGACAACAATGCGAATGACAGATCTCAGGGCGCTAATTGGATACAGAATTTGTCAGCCAAGAAAGCTGTCTAACGATCAGATCTGCGACTTTGTTATCACTTTTCGATTCTTCGCAGTCCGTAACAAGACCTTTTGAACGAATGCTCGGCACGTACAAAAAGAGGGACGCGAAAGGTGGTGACTGATTTCCGCAGTTAGAACACAATAATGCTACGCTGTTCATCTATCTGAACTAGTTTGAATTAGTAAATCAAGTATTTCCTGAAGCATTACCTATAAAATAACAGCACTCCCTTACATTACTGAAATGAGAAATGTTACACCTCTAGCTACACATCCGTCATGTAAGTAAACACCAAATATCAATTGAATCCTAGACCTGTCGATTGCCAAGCTGGTACTCAATCAATGAGCGATAAGATTCGGTAAAGCAACTTCTTTTCTTCCTTCAAACCGCTCGAATAATGAGAGCAACCATTAAGTCGCTGGTTTAAGATAAATTTTTAATAATATTTCACAACAAATCGCAGGATACGCTTGCAGACGTAGAGGCATAAAACTGGCAGCATCACGATGTTCTATTGGTGAAAGGCAATGATCTTCGTGTGCGGTACCCGAAGAGTCAGGGAACCCAGCACGATGCAGTTAATTAGTACTTCCGCCCAGCATTCACTGACCTATGCTCCCACAACATCATCGCTCTTCCTGTGCTCAGTATTCGAAGCCACGCTTCAGATGTGACAGGCAGTGTCTTATAAACAAGTAACGAATAAGATAGTTAATCATTTAAAAGTGATGACCAATACTTACAAATATCAAAACATTAAAGTAATCAATCAAAATATACTGGTACTTAGTGAGGATAATGCTTTTTTCTGGACTGTTTTACGTACAACCATTCAGTATTACCAGAGGAAGGAGAAGATGCTTTTCCTTTCAGCTACGCTCAGCTAATCAGACGGCAAGCATTGGAGCTTCATGAGTGAGAAATGTACAGTGTTAGTACTGACCTCGATTCGAGAGAAGTTGCTTCACTGCCTGTTATGTTATTTACTGAAATTCTTGACCTCGATCCACTGGTAGCGCAAGAGCTGGTTAGTATGTAAGTAGCCTGGTTATATGTTTGTATGTTGGCAGCGCTATAGAGTGTATTAATATCACTGACAGCGCTCGGCGCTCTCACTAAGAGACTCTGTGGCTGGACGGACTCGTAGATGGCGATTAATAGTTGGCAGTGATCGAGGTTTTCAGTGTTACCGCGATCGGACGGTTTGGACGTATGTCCGTCAAGCAGATTTAGTATTGGTTGGACATGGATTGTAAAATGATGATTGATGTATTTGCTAATGTTTGGGAAATTGAATTATTGACGATTATATAATTTTTGTAACTGGCTGTCACATGAATAAGGTAAATTCTGCTAAATACATTGTTTGTTCTGCAACAAAATCTTTCCTATAGCCACATGCCTATTAGTAGTTAGAGCCTACAGTAGTTACAACCCTTTTATTTAGCTGGCTGCAGTTCCTGCTTGCTGTATTTGCTGTAGTTCGTGTCATGAAGGTTTTCTGTGAGGTAAGTGACTTATGAAATGTACGGGTTAGTGTTAGGATTTCTTCTGTTTCAGGGCCATTCTTTTGTGTTAATTATTTGCAGTCAGATTGCGTTGCGTTTGTGTATTGTGGGTCATAAATGAAATCAATAAGTTTGAGTTGTATTTGCGAAGGAAAATTCTGTAGGTCAATGTTGAAATGAGAAAAACAAGCAAAACATTCAGTAGGTTCTATTTCACTCAGCAGTTTAAGTAAAAACATAGTAGTTTCAAGTACTTCTTGAAGAAGCAGACGCTATTGCCGTGTTACAAAGAATAAATTTACATATGTGAAATGTCTTACAAACAACGAATACCATCTAAAGAAGAAGAAACTTAAAACGAACAGCTGCACTCAGAGATAATTACTTTCATTATCTCTCAGCATGTTTTTGTCAAACTACAAATCAGTTACGTGGGGATGTAAATACCTACCGCATAATTTACCAAATGTTTACCGTTTCACTCTAAGCCGACGAGACGTCAAATTTTAACCTGTTTATTATATTTAAGTTACAAATTTTATTCCCAGTCGGTCCTACGATTTTTGTAGCTTTTAATATAACTAACTTTCTAAGCATAATACGACAAATAGCATTATGGTTCGATGTATACCTTAAAGTGCAGTTCCCCTCCTCCGTTAACAACCCTATTAACAAAGAGACACCTAACTCGAGGCATAACAACCACTTTCTTATCAGTTTGCACTGTTTCAAACACTAACAACGTCATGTAACCTCATAGGGACACAGGAACAAACCGCTGACGTACCATAGAGCCGGCCGGTGTGGCCAAGCGGTTAAGGGCGCTACAGTCTGGAACCGCGTGACCGCTACGGTCGCAGGTTCGAATCCTGCCTCGGGCATGGATGTGTGTGATGTCCTTAGGTTAGTAAGGTTTACGTAGTTCTAAATTCTAGGGGACTGATGACCTTAGAAGTTATGTCTCATAGTGCTCAGAGCCATTTGAACCATTTTTGAACGTACCATAGACGACTGAATAGGCTATTGTTTTTGAGGTAGTGTTACCATGGACGATGCAGAAATGTAAACGTTTTACAAACGCGTGCCTCACACGTGTAGCTCATGAAAGACCTCGTATCGCCTGATTCAGATCATAGGCCACTTATTTCAAAATGCTAAGACTGGAAAACAAACAATCTGCATTTTTATTGTACCAATATTTATATCTAACAGGTTTTGGGCTTATTGGACCATCATCAGGAACCAGTTGATTAGCGCCCACAAGAGACAGTAGTACGTAGCAAAACAAACACTGGGAACAAAGAAACTGACAACACACAGATGCTCTTTCGCCGTGACATTAGGTAAAAAAAAATCAAATTGAGCGCTCGTTGCTCATGTTACACTCAAAACATATTAAATTACAGTATTAAATTACAATTTGCGAAATGGATAGTATCAAACACAGCACACAACGGAAGTGTGCAGGTTTTATGAATGTAATGCTAAAGACTGTGAGAAAAAACCTCGTAAGGAATATGACAGTACTATTCTGATACAGGCTTGTGGAAACTCATGTTATCATTGGGATTGGGGTCTGAGTGTGTGTGGCTGGTTGATTTGATCATGTAAAGCGTAAGAGCGACTGTGTATTCAACCGTAACTGAACAGGTGAAGTTTTGAGCGGAGTATTTATTTGCCTCAAGTGCTTCTAATACACTATGTTATCCCCTTTGTTGGCTACATGTAGCACTTCCGTGTAGCCTCTGTATCTATCTTCCTTAATGACATGGTCAGCAAAAGTGGAGACTGACTTACGTAATCTCCAGCTATGTTGATTCTCATCCTAGCTGTTATAACACTGCATGTTTGACCAATGTATAATTTATTACAGTTAGTAAAAGTGATTTTATAAACTTGTTTCAGCCTTGCTGTTGGATAACGTATTACGTAATTGTGGTGTTTACAAAATCGCAGTACTAACGAGGCCGCGTCATATGACAACTCTTAGTGACCGTTTTACGAGAAGGTTAGAGCTGCGTGTTGGACCAGAAAATGGCTGCAACGGACAGTTGTAATCACCTGTTGTTTCTTACTACATTATGATTGTTGCTGTTTAATAAACAATGTAAAACTGTGGCTGAAATAGCCGTTTAGTAAACAATATGAGTAGTTCCTTCTAATAAGTAAAGTAGGAAGTGTTTTGCTTAATACTGTGAACAGTAGATTTAATGTCTTTAAGAGTTATCACTGGAAAAATAAACATTAGACTAGTGTTTATCATCACATAATAACAAAAATGACACCGAGCGAGGAGACATTTATTACGACACGGGGCCTGACTTCAGATTTATGTGAGGCCATCAAAATTGAGGTTTTATATGACTTTTCTAATCCACTTAACGTGAATACCAGTATGGTTCCTTTGAAAAAGGACAAGGTCAAGGTCGTCCCCACTCTTCGTCCAGCCAGGTGTTACGATGCGCCGTAAATGACACCATAATTTTTCTTCCTTCCTTTTTAATAACAGATGCATGTAATTGCTATTTTACTCCGCAATCTAAGAATATAAACAGGGAAAAAAAACAGGGAAAAAAACAGGGAAAAAACCCGAAATGATAGTACACCTGCTTACCGGCCTTCGTACAGCGGACTTGCCGTAAGAACATAACTTCTGTAATAAACGTATTAAGCAGGTGTTCAGTTTTCGCAATGCAATCTGCTGAATCTTGAAACTTCCTGGCAGATTGAAACTGTGTGCCCGACCGAGACTCGAACTCGGGACCTTTGCCTTCCGCGGGCAAGTGCTCTGCCCCCTGAGCTACCGAAGCATGAATCACGCCCGGTACTCACAGCTTTACTTCTGCCAATATCTCGTCTCCTACCTTCCAAACTTCACAGAAGCTCTCCTGCGAAACTTGCAGAACTAGCACTCCTGAAAGAAAGGATACTGCGGAGACATGGCTTAGCCACAGCCTGGGGGAGTTTTCCAGAATGAGATTTTCACTCTGCAGCGGAGTGTACGCTGATATGAAACTTCTTGGCAGATTAAAACTGTGTGCCCGACCGAGACTCGAACTCGGGACCTTTGCCTTACGCGGGCAAGTGCTCTACCATCTGAGCTACCGAAGCACGACTCACGCCCGGTACTGTCAAGTACAGTCAAGCACCCAAAAAACATGGATGTCGACGTAACTACGTACACGTACACACCATTGGCGGGAAAGTAAACGATTACACGTACTTTTTTTTTTGTGGGTCTGCATTTGAATGGCTGGTCGATTTGTGCAAAATCAAAATTTTTGAAGCATTCGGATGTGACAGTGACTAGATGGAGTGCATGGGAATGTGGGGGCAAGCATTGTCATCGACGTCGTCTAGTTTCCGATCGGCCACATGTGACCACCACAATAGCCGTATTGTGCACCAGACACATCGTAACACCCTCACATTCTCCTGCTATCCTAGAACAAGTTATGAAGTTACTGCAACATCTAAGGCGTAGCGCCTCGCATCATGCCTATTCAGGTTGGATATTACAGCAGTGATTTGACGTCCGGTATGAGTCACACGCAAGACAGGTAGCGTCAGATGGCTCCAGTCTATGTAGCTTCTGTGCGATATGATAGAAGAACTACCTGAAGAACACTGTTTGGGCTGCAGTCAAAATACTGTCAATTTTAGTTCCAGTTTATTCGTTTCATTTTCTAATTGTTTATGAATTACTGCTATTATTGTGCTTAGTTATGAGGGTGGAAGAAGGTGTGAATGGAAAAACTGATTCGTGTAAAGTTTTTCTACGATACAGAAACGTAATTGGCGCCCGCCCGGTTAGACGAGCGGTCTGACGCACCACTTTCCGGAGCGGGAAGGACCGCCTGGTCCCCGGCACGAATCCGCCCAGGGGACTTGCGTCGAGATCCGGTGAGCCGGCCAGTCTGTGGGTGGTTTTTGGGCAGTTTTCCATCTGCCTCGGCGAATGCGGGCTGGTTCCCCTTGTTCCGCCTCAGCTAAACTATGTCGGCTATTACTGCGCAAACAGGTTCTCCACGTACGCGTACACCACCATTACTCTACCACGCAAACATAGGTTTCACACTCGTCTGATGTGAGACGTCCCCTGGGGGGGGGGGGGGGGTCCACCGAGGGCCGAACCGCACAATTACCCTGGGTTCGGTGTGGGGCGGCGGAGGGGTGAAGTGGACTGCGGTAGTCATCGTGGGGTTGTGGACCACTGCGGCTGCGGCGGTGACGGAGCCTCTCCGTCGTTTCTAGGCCCCTGGTTAACATACAACAACGTAATTGGTCACGTGGGGAATGTTCGAGAATGACGTGTATGTAAGTCATTCGTACCGGGGAATTTGTTATAAATTATTTAGTCAGCTTATGGTTCTGTGGAAATGAGATCACACAGCGGAACGTGAAATAAACGATCTTGCATGTTAGATTTTTGCCTTGTGGAGGGGATGCGATCTAGTTTTGCATCACAAGCAGAAGATAGCAGCCGCCATACTGTATGGCATTAAACATCGTATTTGGTGGGTTTTCTTTCTCACAGGGTATGTGATACGAATCTAAACTGTTTCAAAGCATCAGCAAATTGAGAATCTCTCTAAAACGCATCGTTTTAGTTACGATTTGTTATAATTAAAGGACACATTACCACATATCGGTAGGTAACGGCTTCTTGTAGTTCGTGCTTGTAGTGTTAAAGCTTGCGTGCTTCGAAAGTATACCGTTTCAATGCTGCGGCTCAATGGTGACCTATCAAAAGCGCGTCTTTTTGGTACATTTAGCATGTTAAAAATCAAATAATGATATTTGTATACACAGCCTTCAGATAATGTATGACACATACAGTGACTCTAGTTGATAGCGATGTGAGTATTAAAGTCAAAAGTACCAGGTTAGTATCAATCTTGTTCATCGTTTGTTTTCTTAAAGATTCTGGCTCTTTATTATTCATTTAATAGAAATATTACTTCAAAAGTCAATGTTATTTAATACATGATGTATTGGCTGAAATTCTTGTTTCAATGACCGACGACTGGAATGTTTCTCCTGCAGCCAGAAATCCTGACGTGACTGCCAGTCTGTGTCTGAAACTAAACACAAGTTACACACTGACATTTTCGCTATTAAGGACTGGCTCATGTTTGTGTGTTCAGGTAGATATCTATTTCACTGATGGTGAGGAGTTTCTAAAAAAAATTCATTCCATTCGAATGAAATTGCGAAACGAATCTCGATCTTAAAAGCGATGTGTAGAAGTACGTTATTTCCTCCAACAAAGGAGAGCCAGTGGGTTTCTCAAGAATCCACAGTCCGTAACGCTTCGTTCCTGTATCTAGTCAAAATTAACTACGCAGTAAGAATTATCAGAACTGGGACACCTCAGCTGTTGGGAGATTCATAAATATATTCCTTAAGAAATTGGTGCAATGTGTTCTAAATTTCGTTCAGCGGAGTACCTTGTTTTGTTGTCCGAGTAAGTACACCCAAAACTGCAGTTCGTCCATTCCATTGTCGTCATATATCCATTTCACCGCCATTTCTGCGATCCAATTGATCGCACTGATTCTTTTCAGGGGAAGTATGTCACATCTGGGTAAAGAATTACCGACTTGGCAGAGTCCACACTTCCATCGTCTTTCCACATACTACATACTAAGTTATTCATCCCTGTCCATCATACCGCAATGTGTGTAAAGAGGTGAATCAACCACGTTATTCCATGCAAACTGGCCCGTGTCATGTACTTGTGATTAACAAGAACATGCCATGAAGATCGAGGCGCCGTGTTCGAGTACGTGGCGTGGGGCGGGGAAGGGGGGGGGGGGGGGACACAGAACGCCAGAATGTGGGTCAGGCTCTCATCGAGTGTTGCAGTTCCGTCACGTTCCTGTCATGATCCCGGTCTTCAGCATCGTAACTGATCCTCTGCGTACGGCACACACTGTCTACAGGCTGTATCTATAACTCTCACTATTTGCTATATAGTATACAACCTGTACCAAAAAGACGCACTGTCTTAGGTCAACGTTGTGTCGTAGTGCACAAGTTATGACACAAAAAACATTAACCATGTGAAGCCTTTACCTACTGGTATGTAGTTTTATGTCATTTTATTATTATTTATCTTCCGAGAGATCTTCAGTTTGCACGTGCTTTGATAAAGCCTCCATACCACGTACTCTGTGATGAAGAAATCCCACCAAATACATAGCTTAACTCAATGCAGTTCTGTTTGTGGCGTAAAAAAGATGTCGCATCTCGCTGGGCACGTCCCTCACCAAGAGGCAAACATTCGACAGGTTAGATTCTTCATTTCACTCTGCACGGTGTAGTGGAGTGAGGAATTCCAAGCCGTGACGCCACCAGCTCCTCGCCCAATTGCGTTTTCAGGTCCCTTGAGATGCTCACCGTTTTCAGGACATTTGAGATGTTCAACGCATGCCCCTGCATTTGGAGGCAGTAATGCACTGGTCACTGTAGTGGATTATGAATTCTTTCAAACACCCTCGGATTATCTCGTAAATCTTAAAATAATTTCAGCATTCGCTGCTCCAATACCTCAACTGTATCAACGGGAGTGCTATACACTTCAACTTTCAGATGACCCCAGAGCACTGAAGTGGACCCGTCAGGGTAGCCGAGCGCGCTAACGCGCTGCTTCCTGGATTCGGGTAGGCGCGCCGGCCCCGGATCGAATCCGCCCGGCGGATTAACGACGAGGGCCGGTGTGTCGGCCAGTATGGATGTGGTTTTTAGGCGGTTTTCCACATCCCACTAGGTGAATACCGGGCTGGTCCCCACTTTCCACCTCAGTTCCACGACTCGCAGACATCTGAACACGTTCGCACTTTTCCATGACTTACACTAGACGCAGACAGCTGGCTTACACTACTTCCGTCCCGGGAGGTACGGGGTGGCGGCAGGAAGGGCATCCGGCCACCCTTTTCCACTAACCTTGCCAAATCCGTTACTAACAATGCCGATCCTTCGTCAGAGCGGGACATGGTACCAGTGAAAGAAAGAAAGAGGACTGAACTCAAGCGACTTTCGAGGCCAAGCTACAGGCCTTATTCGGCCTAATCATCTTGGACCATCCTGACGCGTTAGACGTCGTCTTTGATTAGCAGCAAAACGTGCCTCTGCCCCATCATGCAGACACAACGTTCCGCAACGCTGCGCAAGATTAGGTAGGCCATGGGAGAAATGAGAGCCCAATTGGATGGGGACTTGATTGAAAAGTTTGCGTGTCAGCTACATTTGAACTAACAAGGACAATACTTAATACTGTCGTCATTGGCGACTCGTGACCACAAATCTGCAATTATCTCGCAACGGGTCGTTTGCGGATCCATGTTTACTGGAAAGTTTTGATCTTATTATCGCATACTTTGAGATTTTCAGTTTTTGATATTTCTTGTGATTTACCCTATATCACGTCTTCTTCGACCTAACGGGATCGACATCGTTATATGGACTAAATTGGAATTCATTGGATGGCCTGTGTGCAGGAGCGAACATCGAATTTTCAAATTCAATCCTAGATTACTAAATCCCTGTAAAATTTACTGTTGTAGTATGGGATAAAACTGGACGTTTTGTACTTAATTTTGTATGAAACATACCATTGGAGATCCAATATTTGTAATTAACCAGTGTAAAACCTATAAATTATGACTTCTTTTGAATAAACTGTGGAATAGTAAACTTTACAATGGTTTAGTAGACTTTGGTGTTCTAAGATTAAAGAGGGACACAAGTCAATCGCAAAAATCCATAATTTATTGTAGATCTAGATTTCGACTACAACATATTGATCGTCTGTGCATTACCAGAAGAGTCATATAGGTACCAACATGTCACGGAATAAGCTTCTGAAAAATGACTCTGGCCTTTACACGGCATGTTTCTGCTATGTAAAGGATAGTATCTTTTGCCACAACTTTATGCCCTGAGATATTGGTACCTACACACATCTTCTGGTAATGCACAGATGATCACTATGTTATAATCGGTGTCTAGATCTGCAATAAATTACGAGCTTTTGCCACTGACTGCTATTTTTCTTTAAATTTGTTTGTTGTGTGGGGTTGAAGCAATGTTAGTGATTGTGGATGGCCGGACTCCCTTGCTGAAGTCAAGCCTCACATGATCAAGTGTGAGATCGTTTTCTAAATATTTGCTCATCGTATATCTGAGGGATGTGCACCCGTGGTCTTTCATTCATAATCAAAACGTCTTCGGTCCCGGGTTCGAATCCCGCCGCTGCTTAAATTTTGATTAATAATTAGCATCGGCAGCCGAAGACTTCCGGTATAAGAAGTCAGCCTCATTCTGCCAACGGCCTTGTAAAAGAGGGCGGAGGAGCGGATAGAGGTTCAGGGCACTCTCTTGTCGTAGAGGTTGGAAACTGCCCCTAAAGGCGGAAGAATCATCAATGATCAACGGCAAGAGGATGCAGAATGCAATGGAAACCACTGCATTAAAGACACGTAACGTGTATCCACAGGACATGTGGCCTGTAATTGAAGAAGTGTCATGATGATCCCTCCATGGGAAAAAAAACCGGAGTAGTCCTCCATTCGGATCTCCGGGAGGGGACTGCCAAGGGGGATGTTACCATGAGAAAAAGATTGAATAATCAACGAAAGGATAACGTTCTTCGAGTCGGGGCGCGGAATGTCAGAAGATTGAACGTGGTAGGGAAAGAAAAATTTTAAAAGGGAAATGCAAATCCTCAATCTAGACACAGAAGGGGTCAGTGAAGTGCAGTGGAAAGAAGACAAGGATTTCAGGTCAGATGAGTATAGGGTAATATCAACAGCAGCAGGTAATGGGACAATGGGAGTAGGATTCGTTATGAATAGGAAGGTAGGGCAGAGAGTGTGTTACTGTGAACAGTTGAGTCACAGTGTTCTTATCAGAATCGACAGCAAACCAACACCGACAACTGTAGTTCAGGTATAAATGCCGACGTCGCAGGCTGAAGATGAAGATAGAGAAAGTGTATGAGGATATTGAAAGGGTAATACAGTATGTAAAGGGGGATGAAAATCTAATAGTCATGGGGCACTGGAATGCAGTTGTAGGGGAAGTAGAGGGAAAGGTTACAGGAGAATATGGGCTTGGGACAAGGAATGAGAGAGGTGAGACTAATTCAGTTCTGTAACAAGTTTCAGCTGGTAATAGCGAATACTCTGTTCAAGAATCACAAGAGGAGGAGGTATACTTGGAAAAGGCCGGGTGATGCAGGAAGATTTCAGTTAGATTACATCATGGTCAGAGAGAGATTCCGAAATCAGATACAGGTGTACCGAGGAGCAGATATAGACTCAGATCACAATACAGTAGTGATGAAGAGCAGGCTGAAGTTTAAGACATTAGTCAGGAAGAATCAGGACACAAACAAGTGCGATACGAAGTAGTAAGAAATGACGAGATACGGTTGAAGTTCTCTAAGGCTATATATACAGCTAAAAGGAATAGCTCAGTAGGCAGTACAGTTGAAGAGGAATGGACATCTCAAACCGGGCCATCACAGAAGTTGGGAAGGAAAACAAATATACAAAGAAGGTAACTGCGAAGAAACCATGGGTAACAAAGAAATACTTTAACTGATCGATGGAAGGTGGAAGTACAAAAATATTCCGGGAAACTCAGGAATAGAGGGAAACTAAGACGAAGTGGCTGTAGGAAAAACGTGAAGACATCGAAAAAGAAATGATTCTCGGAAAGACAGACTCAGCATACAGGAAAATCAAAACAACCTTCGGTGACATTAAAAGCAACGATGGTAGCATTAAGAGTGCAACGGAAATTCCATTGTTAAATGCAGAGAGAGAGCGGATAAGAGGATAGAATGCACTGAAAGCCTCTATGAGGGGAAAGATTTGTCTGATGTGATAGAAGAAGCAACAGGAGTCGATTTAGAAGAGATAGGAGTTCCAGTACTAGAATCAGAATTTAAAAGAGCTTTGGAGGACTTAAGATCAAATAAGGAAGAAGGGATAGATGACATTGCATCAGAATTTCTAAAATCGTTGGGGGAAGGGGTAACAAAACAACTATTCACGTTGATGCGTAGAATGTATGAGTCTGGCGACATACCACCTGACTTTCGGAAAAGCATCATCCACACAATTCCGAAGACTGCAAGAGCTGACAAATGCGACAATTATCGCACAATCAGCTTAATAGCTCATGCATCTAAGTTGGTTACAAGAATAATATGCAGAAGAGTGGAAAATAAAATTGAGGATGCGCTACATGACGATCAGATTGGCATTAGGAAAGGCAAAGGCATGAGAGAGGCAATTCTGACGTTGCAGTTAATAATGGAAGCAAGACTAAAGAGAAATCAAGACACGTTCACAGGATTTGTCGACCTGGAAAAAGCGTTTGACAAAGTAAAACGGCGCTAGATGTTCGAAATTGTGAAAAAAGTAGGGGTAAGCTGTAGGGAGAACGGGTCATATACAATATGTACAACATCCAATAGGGAATAATAAGAGTGGACGACCAAGAAAGAAGTGTTCGTATTAAAAAGGATGTAATACAAGTATGTAGCTTTTGGCCCCTACTGTTCAATCCGTACATCGAGGAAGCAATGATGGAAATAAAAGAGAGGTTCAGGAGTGAAATTAAAATTCAATTTGAAATGATATCAAGTTACGATTCGCTGATGACATTGCTATCCTGAGTGAAAGTAAAGAAGAATTACATTATCTGCCGAACGGAATGAACAGTCTAATGAGTAAAGAGTATGGACTGAGAGTAAATCGAAGAAAGACAAAGGTAATGAGAAGTAGTGGAAATGAGAACAGCGAGAAATGAGAACAGCGAGAGTAGATGAAGTTCAGGATTTCTGCTACCTAGGCAGTAAACCAATGACGGACGGAGCAAGCAGGACATCAAAAGCAGACTAGCTGTGGCAAAAAAGGCATTCCTGGCCAAGTCTACTAATATCAAATACCAGCCTTAGAGGAACAAATTTCTGAATATGTATGTCTGGAGTAGTGAAACATGGACTGTGGGAAAACCGGAAGAGAAGAGAATCGAAGCATTTGAGATGTGGAGCTACAGACGAATGTTGAAAATTAGGTGGACTGATAAGGTAAGGAAAGAGGAGGTTCTGCGCGCAGAATCGGAGAGGAAAGGAGCTCGTGGAAAACACTGGTAAGGAGAAGGGACAGGATGATAGGCCATCTATTAAGACATGAAGGAACGACCTCCATGGTACTAGAGGGAGCTGTAGAGGGCAAAAAGTGTAGAGGAAGACAGAGATTGGAATACGTCAAGCAAATAATTGAGGACGTAGGTTGCAAGTGCTACTCTGAGTTGAAGAAGTTTGCACAGGAGAGGAAGTGGTGGCGATACGCATCAAACCAGTCAAAAGGCTGGTGACCAAAAAATTATCTGCGGCGGGAAGTGTGAACCAGTGCGCAATTTACCCAGCTGAATGTGGGAAACCACCTGGAAGTCATCGGCCTATCCAGGATGTCCAGCACGCCGACCTTCGTCGTTAATCCGCCTAGCGGATTCGATATATGGGGTTGGGGGGTTGTTTGGGGAAGGAGACCAGACAGCGAGGTCATCGGTCTCATCGGATTAGAGAAGGATGCGGAAGGAAGTCGGCCGTGCCCTTTCAGAGGAACCATCCCGGCATTTGCCTGGAGTGATTTAGGGAAATCACGGAAAACCTAAATCAGGATGGCCGGACGCGGGATTGAACCGTCGTCCTCCCGAATGCGAGTCCAGTGTCTAATCACGGTGCCACCTCGCTCGGTCGATATATGGGTGGCGCGTCTCCCCGTATCCCGGAAGCGATGCGTTAACGCCTTCGGCATTTTCCATTGCAATGATTATAGAAGCATAAACAGAAACTCGCTTGTGGGCACAGCTTAGTGCAAATGCTTTTACTTGATTCTATTTCAATGACGGGCGTGTCAGTTTAAACTGCTGGTGCCGTTACTAGGTTCATCGTGTGAAAAGCGTGAAAACTACCATTTAGCTATGTAGCGAGATTACTGTATTGGTGGCATGAAAAATTAAAAAAAGCCTAAGCAAAGGCAACTATTGACAGAGAGAGAAATTCGGGGGTGGATGGGTGAGGGGGATGCTGGCGTCAAATATACATTGCTCGCGTGGAAAAATATTTCTCAAACTGGTCATGGCAAGAGGCTCCAAGAGAAATTTGTACTTCCATCGTCTCTTGCGTATTATTCGTCATACGCAGATCAGTTACCACCGCTCCTAAGCACAGCAGTGTGTTTCCACAGTAAAACTACAGGCGACATGGCACAGTGGCTCTCAGAATACAGGCTGAAATATTTTGATAAATAGCAGGATCGAAGCGAGCGATTAATTGCGGGCGTTATTGCTGCCTACACTGCAAACGACATATCGCTCGTGTGTGGAGCCTTCAAGACTGAGGTTCTTCAAATGGTTCAAATGGCTCTGAGCACTTTGGGAATTAACTTCTAAGGTCATTAGTCCCCTAGAACTTAGAACTACTTACACGTAACTAACCTAAGGACATCACACACATCCATGCCCGAGGCAGGATTCGAACCTGCGACCGAGCGGACGCGCGGTTCCAGACTGTAGCGCCTAGAACCGCTCGGCCACCCTGGCCGGCTGAGGTTCTTCAGTCACGTATTTATTCCACGCCGAAAATTACTTTACAAGTTTTTTACGCTTATACTGACAGTCTCAGAGAGCAATAATTATTTTACGTATACTTGAGTTGCATATATTCGTCATATACTTGTATGCTAAGCGCAGGCATTATCAGTGACTTGCACTGCCAATAGGAAGGATACACACGAACTTAGAGATATTAGCAGGAACGTGTCCAACGTTTCAGGGAGGTGAAGAGCAGCAGATTCCGCAGAACTATTCCGCCGTCCCGTGACGGCCATCGGTCAGTGCAGAGGCTGCAGCCGTCGCCTGTGACCTGCAGGTGTTGGAACCTGTTCCGAACACCGACCCCGCTGGCGCAACACCCGCTGACCTTGGCCCACGTCACGAGATGCCGCCGGTGAGACGGGTTCCACATTGTTGCGTGGTCATGCTGGCGCTGCAGTTATTTGGAAACGGCACAAAAAAGCTGCACGTCGAAGCGGAAAATGTGTGTTCCCGCACCCTGTACCCGCGCAACGTCGAAGGATGACTCCGTGGCATTCTTACTCAGTCATTATGGCATTCAAAGTGAGCGTCTCAAACTGAACATTTATGGGAATACTTGACCTAAATGATGAAATATTTGTAAAAAAAGGAATATCGAAAGCTCATAACGAAAAGACATTCTATAACATAAAAGCTACGCACCACGTATCCGAGTGCGACGGAAATCGGTAGGTGTGAAGTACACGTACATACAAAATAATGCTTAGAATTTCAGAAAAATTGGATGGTTTATTCAAGAGAAAGAGCTTGACAAATTGAGTAAAGCATTACCACGCTGGGACACCTCTGGCCCTTATGCAAACAGTTATTGCGCTTGGCACTGACTGATAGAGTTGCTCAATGTCCTGAAGGACATCGTGCCAGATTCAGCCCAACTGGCGTGTTAGATAGTCAAAATCGCGAGCTGGTTAGAGGACCGTCCCAGTAATGCTCCAAAATCCGGCAACCACGATGACCAATGTCGCGTTTGGAAAGAACGAAGACAAGCAGTAGAAACTCTTGCCATGTACGGGCGGGCATTATCTTGCTGAAACGGTAAGCGCAGGTTGGCTTGCAATTGAAGGGCAACGGCCGGCCGGTGTGGCCGAGCGGTTCTAGGCGCTTCAGTCTGGAACCGCGCGACCGCTACGGTCGCAGGTTCGAATCCTGTCTCGGGCATGAATGTGTGTGATGTCCTTAGGTTAGTTAGGTTGAAGTAGTTCTAAGTTGTAGGGAACTGATGACCTCAAATGTTAAGGCCCATACTGCTCAGAGCCATTTGAACCATTTGAAGGGCAACATATTGGGGCGTACAATATCGTCGACGTACCGCTCTTCTGTATGGGTGTCGCGGATGACAACCAAAGGGGTTCCCTTATGAAAAGAAATGGATCCCACACCATCACTCCCGGTTATCGGGCGGTATGGCGGACGACAATCAGAATTGTAACCTACCGCTGTCTGGGGCGTCGCTAGATACGTCTTCACCGGTCGTCAATTCGAAGCGGGATTTATCACTGAACACAATTCTATTCAATGAGATGCCAGGCCGAATGTGCCCAGTGTGCTCATCACCACTGCAAACTGGCTCGTTGGCGTACGGAGGTGAATGGTGGTTGGTGCAAGAGACGCCCTGAGCTCAGCCGCTTACTAAGGGCTCTTGTGGTCACTGAAGCACCGACTGTACGTCGGATCGATGATAACGATTGCTCGTTTCTCAACTTCTGTCGTCTCTCTAGATCGACCACTTCCTTCTTGACGCTGTGGTTTGCGCTGCTTCAACAGCGTCGAACAATGGCATCGCTTTTATTCAAGTGTCAAGCTGTTCGCCGGTTTCGCCGACGTTTAGGAGTGACTGCCTGGTGTGTCATTTCTTTATACAGGGTGTCCCAGCTATCTTGTCTACCCAAAATATCTCTGGAACAATAACAGCTATTGAAAAACGACTTTCACCGGTATCAATCTAGGGCTGGGGCATCAAAACTTAGTCCACTTGCTCGTTTCACTAAAACCATCAACTTGAATTTTACTATTACGAGTGAATGATTAACTGTCACTTGCGCTAGATCTACAGTAAAGTAAAGTTTTAACGTTGAATGGCATTACCTTTTTAGTAACGGATTAACGATAAGCGAAGTTAAATTTGTGTCTAACGTAGCGGTACACAGATATGTTACAGAACCGCATCACCCCTAGCCTATGGGATAAACACCTGCTGGAATGTACGACGTTAATGCAGGATGGCAGCAGACCGTATTATTCGTTTCGGACCTCTTGATAAGTATGGAGGTGTGATTACACATGTCAATCACATCGCGATTACGAGCAGCATGGGGTTCACGCCTGAGCCTCAGGACGTGCGCTAGCAGCGCATGTCGGGTGTTTCAAGCGTCAGCTTCGCGTCTCAATATCTAGGGATGTAATGGGAATAATGTGATGCAATTAACGCCATTGTGTATGTGCTTTGTCATGCAAAGGATTGCTGAAGAAAAAATATAGGAGGTCCATTTAAAAAAACATAAGTTTGTGTTAAAAAAGACATATGCTTTCGTTTTAGAATGTTTCCAAATATGTACATTCATGGGCCCCAGCCCTACATTGATACCGGTGAAAGTCGTTTTCCAATAACTGTTATTGTTCCAGAGATATTTTGGGTGGACAAGATAGCTGGGACACCTTGTATAGCAGCATGCCGCTGGTTGTCTCCGCGACACCTTCATAGCACAGCGCTGCGTCAACGATATTCTACGCCCCGTTTTGTTGCCTATCCTGGCAGGCTATCCTGGATTTACATTTCAGGAAGATAATGCCCGCCCGCACACGGTGAGAATTTCTACTGCTTGTCTTGGTGTATGCCAAACGCTACCATGTGCCGCCTCTGTAGTTTCCTGCGAGCGGATAGGGATGGGAGCTAGACGCTAAACCCAGTAATGAGGTGGCACGTCCAACTCGAAGTCCTGGTGCTGGAAAACAAGCTGGAAATTCTTTGCAGATAAGGGAACTCGGTGGGATAAAGGACGTATACTTCTGATGAAATAACTGAGATGAAACACAAGGTAGGATAAGACCACTGTCGAACCCTAAGAGGCACCAACACATTGAATGTAAGTTGTACGTACAATCCTGCATGTACCCTGTGCAGCTAAGTGCCATGAGAAACAAAATCCCATCCCGACTGGACAGTAACTCAGGTCCAGCGTCTGAGGAAACTGTCGAAGGAATCTCTCTAGCAGCACCAGCGGCCCTGCTTATAAAGGCTCGTCTGATGCAATCCCCCGCGATCACGCGCGTCTCCCGTGTCCTGTCGTACTTCCAGAGCATTCTGTCGTAGCTGGTCACGTAGCTCCAGCGTCCCTTGCTACAAAAACGCAACCTCTCCTGCTTCCCAGCGCCCTGGCTGACATTAGGTTGGTTCAAATGGATCAAATGGCTCTAAGCACTATGGGACTGAACATCCGAGGTCATCAGTCCCCTAGTGTTAAAATTACTTAAACCTAAGTAACCTAAGGACCTCACACACATGCATACCTGAGACAGGATTCTAAGCTGCGACCGTAGCAGCAGCGCAGTTCCGGACTGAAGCGCCTAGAACCGCTTGGCCACAGTGGCCGGCGACGTTAGGTTGCTTTCCAACATGTTCATCTTATGCAATCTTATACATTTCTACTCACATCCGCGACCCATTCGCGACAAATGGCCAGCGAGGTCGTCTGTGCATTATTGGCAGGGCTCTTCTACTAGTTCTGGATACTGACGATCTCACATTCCAGTTGGACAGAATTTGGTACTATATTCTCAGGGTTGGGTTGGGTTGTTTTGGGGATGGATACCAGACAGCGAGGTCATCGGTCTCATCGGATTAGGGAAGGACAGGGAAGGAAGTCGGCCGTGCCCTTTGAAAGGAACCATCCCGGCATTTGCCTGGAGCGATTTTGGGAAATCACGGAAAACCTAAATCAGGATGGCCGGACGTGGGACTGAACCGTCGTCTTCCCGAATGCGAGTCCAGTGTTTAACCACTGCGCCACCTCGCTCGGTCTATATTCTCAGGAAGACATCCAACAACTCTGTCAATCAGTCAAATCGAATAAATGGTTGCACAAGGGCCATACGTGGACCACTGTAATACTGACTTGCTCTATTTGCGAAACGTGATAAATCACTCATCTTTCCTGAAATTGTAATGATTTGTTTGTCTGCACATGGACATCACACCTACCGATTTCGCCCCATCTCTCATTCAGACAGGTCCTTCTTGGAGCATCTTTTTTTCCCTTTTTTTTCTTAGAGTACATTACTGATCCGACAAAAGCGCACACTGGGCACATTGGTCGCTTTGGAGCACTGTAGATAGTGAAGAACTGGTACCAGTGGATCTTCTGATACCAACGAGGACGGAGGTGAGCACTTTAAAATGGTACGTACCAGTCGGTTGTTAGGAAGCTGCGCAATAACATCAATCAACGTGGAGACGTAACAGAATGGCGGTAAGGACATGTAGTGAATGTGTTCACGACCTCACTGTGAGTGAAGCTGCTCGATTGTTGGTGTTTCAACGGAGAATGTTTAATATGTCTGTGAGAAATTGTGTACCTCTCGAAGAAATGTAAGACAGTGTGAAAACAGTGGTCGCATAAAATTATTAACGGACAGGACCTGAGGGAAGTGTCTCACTTCGTCAATGTGGATCGGTTTCAGCCGGCCGCTGTGGCCGAGCGGTTCTAGGCGCTTCAGTCCGTAACCGCGCTGCTGCTACGGTCGCAGGTTCGAATCCTGCCTCGGGCATGTATGGGTATGATGTCCTCAGGTTAGTTAGGTTTAAGTAATTCTAAGTCTAGGGGACTGATGACCTCAGATGTTAAGTCCCATAGTGCTCAGAGCCATTTGAACCATTTTTGATCGGTTTCAAATCAGACTGCAAGTGACGTAGATCCTTTTCCACGTATTTCCGGTCGAACATTTCGGAGAAAACTCGACGCAATGACATCTGAAGTCGGATACTTTGAAAAAGGCCATTGCTGACAGCAACACATTAAGTTGCACGTTTGCACCGGGCGCCGAGCAGTGTTTACCGAGTGAGGTGGCGCAGTGGTTAGACACTGGACTCGCATTCGGGAGGACGACGGTTCAATCCTGCGTCCGGCCATCCTGATTTAGGTTTTCCGTGATTTCCCTAAATCACTCCAGGTCAATGCCGGGATGGTTCCTCTGAAAGGGCACGGCCGACTTCCTTCCCCATCCTTCCCTAATCCGATGAGACCGATGACCTCGCTGTCTGGTCTGCTTCTCCAAAACAACCAACCAACCAACCGAGCAGTATTACGTCTCAGGGCGAGAGAGTTCTTCCGTTTATCTTATTGTTGACTCTGCAACATAGCAACAAGCGCTATGGCGTCCCGCTAGAGCGTGTAACTTTTCCGTCTGCCGGCTTTCAGAGCGCAATCCGCGCAGTCTGAAAATTTGGAAATTTGTGGTAATTTCCTATGGGACCAAATTGTTGAGGTCATCGGTCCCTACGTTTACACACTACTTACTCAGACTTTGACCACTGGCCCTGCAGTGCGCCATGCTGTTCACACCAGGCTGTTGCAGGAGACGGGGTCGGACTAGTGACAGACGAGACTAGCTGCGCCTAGGGACCTAGACCTAGCTATTGTTGTTGTTGTTGTTGTTGTGGTCATCAGTCCAGAGGCTGGTTTGATGCAGCTCTCCATGCTACTCTATCCCTTGCAAGCTTCTTCATCTCCCAGTACCTACTGCAACCTACATCCTTCTGAATCTGCTTAGTGTATTCATCTCTTGGCCTCCCTCTACGCCTGCCCTCCAATACTAAATTGGTGATCCCTTGATGCCTCGGAACATGTCCTACCAACCGATCCCTTCTTCTAGTCAAGTTGTGCCACAAATTTCTCTTCTCCCCAATTATGTTCAATACCTCCTCATTAGTTATGTGATTAGCTATTAGCGAATCCGTATTCTGCGCTTCCGGCGTAGCACCTAAGGCAATTAATTTGGTGAGAAGCTTATTAAAAGCTGTAGGGAGCTTCACAGCGAGTGATTTGTGTGTGCATGAGACGAACTTCAGCAAAAGTTATTCAAATCACGAAGCGTAATTCGTTTCTTCACTCTCGAGTTAGTGCGGTCTAGCTCTAGTTGTGTTCTCAATATAATTTGTACTGTATTTCACTGGCGATGGTTTCGATGGGGATGCGTTAACTACGCCTCGTAATCGGCGAGAATTATCGCCTACACTTTGGGTTTGAAAAGTAACGCGTGGTCTATGCGTCAGTTGGCTCTAAGCCGTGTAGCGTGTGGAATTGCACCGCGTTCCGCTTTCGGAGTTGTTTACTTCCGCGTCGCGCTATTTGTGTATATGGAGTCCCCTAATAACGTACCTCATGGCGCGCTCTTACCACCGTGCGACGATTAAAGTAACGTTTCAGGCCGAACATCCACGAACAAGAGCCTTTGAAACTGATAGTTCATACGAGAGCGTCTGCGTTTCTTTTTTTTTTTTTAACCCAAAAACGATAAATTTTTCTGGTTTAAATCTGATGACCTTAATTGTCACTTCCAATCAACGTTCAATACTATTTGAATCCACACATGGAACTCCAAATGTTCAGTGTTCCTGCATTGCTACAGGGTATGCATTGCAAGGTATTCACACAGTTTATCGCATGGACTTACCATAAGGAATGAAACAAAAACTGTAATACAATTTACACCACAGACGCTCACTCTGGTTTGACGAAAGCATCCGAATATTGGCCAAAAGCTGCACAAATAATTGGCTTTGAAAGGAAAAGAAGCAGGGTATCTAGCATTTATAAATTCATCGAATGTAGTGAGGTGGTTTAATTTCGTCCCAGTCTATAAAATTAATTTCGGGCCATACTCAGCTTTTGCCGGTTAATGTATGCAGTACCCATCTACTAATCAGGGCGTCTGTCTCCGTTGCTTCCGAGCGAGAGTGGAAATCGTAGAAATTTTCTGTGGAGCAACATTTAATAATAATAATAAAGCGTTTTAAATTATCAAAAGCGATGAGCGGTAGCAGGCGCTTTCGATAAAGAACGGGGGAGTGCAGCGCCGCTGCTGTCGCCACGGCCGCCGCCGGTAGCCAGCAAACGGATCCCGGAGCTTTGCCGCATACGGCGTTCAGACGAGGACAGTCTGCAAGAAACGTGCCGCAAAATGGTTACTGGATAAAATTTTTGCTATCGGTGTGTCACGTTAGAGCCCCCTAGACATGATTGAGATTCATGTTTCCATCACAAGAAGTGCTGTATACATCAACATGTCCGTGTCCATGGTGGCGCTATCCGCTGCAGTTACCGAACGACATGCCACTGGACTAAAATTTAAACACTCTGTAGTAGGAACATAAAATTAAAGTTGTAAATTTTAACGTATTATCCAAGAGCATAAGCGATATATCGATTACAAGGATGTACGTCTGAAAGAACGCTGCGAGGCAGCTATCGCTCAGGCAGAGTAGGAGAACAAAGGGCTTATCTTACGTCGCGCAGTGGTAGGCAATTGTTGCTCTGGAGTAGCAGGAGTAGCGAGCCAGAGGCTGGCGGTGTCTGTTGCGACGCCCCACAGTGGGCAGTCGCTTAGTATTAAATATTCAGTGTGATAATTTCAGTGCTGTGTAGTAAACATTTATGGAAGAAATAAGCTTTGAAGCAAAATTAGTTCAGAAAACGCTACAAATATTGTTATGAAATTTTCATGAAGAATCTTTCTACATAGTGTTACATCGATCTACAATATAGTAATCAATATTCAGTTAATTACGAGTTTTTTATGTAGAACGAAATTGAATGACACCAGCTTTGTATGCAACTCCAACTAATTTTTATGATATGGATTAACTACTGCAAGTCAATTTCGCAACATGGTGTTTTTCAAGTAACATACACTACTGGCCATTAAAATTGCTACAACAAAAAGAAATGCAGATGATAAACGAGTATTCATTGGACAAATATATTATACTAGAACTGACATGTGATTACATTTTCACACAATTTCGGAGCACAGATCCTGAGAAATCAGTACCCAGAACAACCACCACTGGCCGTAATAACGGCCTTGATACGTTTGGGCATTCAGTCAAACAGAGCTTGGATGGCGTGTACAGGTACAGCTGCCCATGCAGCTTCAACACTATAGCACAGTTCATCAAGAGTAGTGACTGGCGTATAGTGACGAGTAAGTTGCTCGGCCACCATTGACCAGACGTTTTCAATTGGTGAGAGATCTGGAGAATGTGCTGGCCAGGGCACCAGTCGAACATTTTCTGTATCCAGAAAGGCCCGTACAGGACCTGCAACATGCGGTCGTGCATTATCCTGCTAAAATGTAGGGTTTCACAGGGATCGAATGAAGGGTAGAACCAGGGGTCGTAACACATCTCGACCAACGCGAGCAGCAATGTCGCGATACGATAAACGCAATCGCGATAGGCTACAATCCGACCTTTATCAAAGTCGGAAACGTGATGGTACGCATTTCTCTTCCTTACACGAGGCATCACAACAACGTTTCACCAGGCAACGCCGGTCAACTGCTGTTTGTGTATGAGAAATCGATTGGAAACTTTCCTTATGTCAGCACGTTGTAAGTGTCGCCACCGGCGCCTTCCTTGTGTGAATGCTCTGAAAAGCTAATCATTTGCATATCACAGCATCTTCTTCCTGTCGGTTAAATTTCACGTCTGTAGCAAGTCATCTTCGTGGTGTAGCAATTTTAATGGTCAGTAGTGCATTGCAGTCATTCTCCTCAGTCATGTTCCGCCTTCCAAGTCGTTTTTATTTAAACAAATTCTAAATGTGTCTCAGTCAAAAATCTTGCTTTTGCCTTTTGTAACTGAAATTAGTTTAGAAGTGGTGAGAGCAAAACAACGCGTTATTCAACGCGACACCAATACAAGGTAAGAAACGCATTTCACACAGTTTATGGATTTTCGCACAGGGACCACTTTTGCACTTATTCATAGTTACAGGACTGTAGTAAGATCGAGTAGATCTGAATGTACTTACCTCTGATTTGTCATTATCGCGACAGGTTTTAATTAGTTTGGGTTTACTGGTATTTCTTTCTTGCTAGTAGACAGATTGTTTAAAACAGGGTCAGGTAAATGTACAGATACACATAATCAGATGTGCAGTGAGCATACCACTTGATATAACTGTTCTTTGTTAGACATAAACATCACACGTTACTTTAGACATAAACGTTACAACTCTGATGTCAGTGACGGTGGACCATGCTGGATTCGGTGTCCAGACCTTAAGGGTGTGTCAGCTCTCGTTCTAAATACCTCAGGAAGTGGTCATTGCCGCTTTGCAATAGTGTGGAAACGTCTTGGGTCGCCTCGCAGAGAAGTGACATACATCTTCGACCTACCCCGTGTTAAATGGCATCCGGTAGATCAGAACTGAGCTGGCGAAACACGTTCCATCGTACTTGATGATTCGTGGTGTGCGGACCATCGTCATGTACCATGGCCAGCCACGAACGTGGGCAGGAAGGACATGTCCAGTCCGAATGATTACGCCGACGTTTGTTACAGACACCGCTGGGTGAAGTGACCCCAGCATCGACGCTCCTGTCACTACCCATCAACCACGTGACGGTAGCACATAACCCTGCCACGTCACTCCAGGATACACCTGAAGCCTCGCCAACGCCATCCACCGCAGCACAACGCGCCGGCGATACCAGCATGGCCTCACCTCCAGTGCTCACACCGAGACTATCCAATTTCAGGACTATGACGGAGGACCCTAGTCGAACCATGGGCGTCGAACTAGATGTCGTGCCGACTTTCCATACATCCAAATGGGTACAGCATCGGACGGTGGGCGACCACATTCTGATTCCGAACAACACATCAGGAAGCGCAAGAAACGCGACGAACACCCTCTGACGACGCCCTCCTTCAGATTGTCTCGCGAGATGACGACCAGATGAGTGATAGTGACGTTCCATATTACGTCCAGTCACACGGTGCAGCCACCCCTGGCGCCCCTCCTGTGACAGATCCTCTCTCGATCCAGAACACTTGCTCAGTATCGCCAGTGCATGAGGACGATGGATTCCCCACAGTTTTCGCCGCAGCACTCACTTCCCCCACTCTGACAGCACAAGGCTGCCTCATATATTCGACGTCACCATCCTGATGATGTTGAAGAAGGAGCGGATCAGATCACCAGTGTGTCTCAGCGGGAGCGCCCCACAGAGGCGTCTGAGCTGGCGCCCTGCTAGTAATCATGGGCACTGCACCCACCGGATGCTTCCATCACGCGTTTTGTATCGACTGCAAGGGACCGTACACAGCACTATCGTGTCGCCACAATGAGTCTCGACTCCATCCAAGCCCCTCACAAACTGGCCAAGGTCCGAGACATCATCTACTCTGCGGATGCTGATACTGCACTCCTACAGGAGGTGTTCTTCGATGATTTCTATGTGCCCATGTGTTTCATGCCTCCAACACTGACATCGGCGTCGCCATCCTCCTACGCGACGGGCTCCCTGCAGAGGATGTCTTATACCTCCCCACCGCACGGCACCCTACTTGGTGCACCATATGGCTTTAGCCGCCGTCGTGACCGACATACAATCTTCACTGAGGACGTCACACCGCACTTCACAGGCCCAAAAGACGATTTGGTGCTCTGTGGCGACTTCAACTCGACACAAGCACAGCTGACTAACTCCCGCGGTTTCACCTTCTGCAGGTCTCTCAGTGGTCATCGGTCGCCTGCGACTCATTGATACCTGGACGAAGCTCTACTGGACCTAACTGTGTTACACATTTTCCACTGCTCACTCGTCAAGTCACACAGACCACATCTACCTCAACCGCTCCATTGCTGATGTCACTCGTCTTGCAGAGGTCTGACCCATGAACTTTTCACACCATGACACATACATCTGAGACGTCACTCTTGCCCGACAGCGCGTGTGGCATGGATTATATTATCACCACGATTAATTTCCAGCTTTTTCAGTACCCAACACTTTCCAATATGGTCTGTGGATATTCATTGTTGCCCACCTGACCTCCGCAAACTGTCGCCATATGGTCGAGGATGCGTGGAAACAATGCTGACGTCGTCGCGACACCTATGATTCCACCTTATCTTAGTAACTTTCCTGTGCGAAGCCGACCCTCAGTGAGACATTGATGAGTTACGGTAAGGAAGTCAAGGCGTGGCAAATTAATATGTTGCACTCCTATTACTCCATTCTTCATGCCTGGGACGATGCCTTTTTCGCCAGTCCAGCAGATGGTGTTACACCGAACGAAGGTGCAGACCTCCTTGCTCATGCGCCATCACCTAGAAGGGACTGTAGTCCTATCTCGAACCTCTAATCGTGTACCTCAAGAACATTCGTCGATGTACCACCTCCTCCAGGAAAGACAATGACGACACACGCCTCTGATACACCTTTTCACCTACGCGGACGGCACTACCATCAGACCCAACAAACCATCGGTTATCTTTTAGATAATTTCGCCGAATTGTATGCGGTTGTACCGCATTCCGCGAGAGGAGAAAGACTAATTGAGTTCTGCAGTAATTTTCAGCTAGTAATAGCGAATATTCTGTTCAAAAAATCAAAAGAGGAGTAGGTATAGTTGGAAAAGGCCGGGGGATATGGGAAAATTCCAGTTAGATTACATCATGGTCAGACAGAGATTCTGAAATCAGATATTGGATCGTTAGACGTACCTGGAAGAAAATATAGACTCAGTTCACAAATTAGTAATAACTAAGAGTAGGGTTGAGTTTAAGAGACTAGTCAGCAAGAGCCAGTGTGCAAGGAAGTGGGATACAGAAGCACTAAGGAATGAAGACAGTTCTCTGATGCTACAGAAACTGCGATAGTGAGTAGCTCTCTAGGCAGTTCAGTTGAAGGGGAAAGAACATCTCTAAAAGGGCAATCAGAGAAGTTGGAAAGAAAACATTAGGTACCAGGAAGGTAACTGCGAAGAGAGCATGGGTAACAGGCGAAATACTTACGTTGATCAACGAAAGAGGGAAGTTAAAAACTGTTGAGAGAAATTCGGGAGTACAGAAATACAAAAGTCAGTTAGTATGAAATAAATAAGAAGTTTAGGAAAGCCAAGACAAAATGGCTGCATGAAGAATGTGAAGAAGTAGGAAAAGAAATTATTGTCGTTAGGACTGACTCGGCATACAGAAAAGGCCAAAAAACTTCCTGTGAAATAAAAGGAAAGGGCGGTTACATTAAGAGTTCAATGGGAATTCCACAATTCCACTGTTGAATGCAGAGAAGACACTGAAGACCTCTATGGGGGAGGGGTGGGGGTGAGGGAAGACTTATCTGACGACGTGATAGAATAAGACGTGATAGAAGAAGAGATAAAGAGCTTTGGTAGACTTAAGGTCGAATAAGGCAGAAGGTATGGCTAATATTCCATCGGAATTCCTAAAATCGTTGGAGAAGTGGCAACAAAACGTCTATTCGAGTTGGTATGTAGAATTTTGAACTGGCGATATACCCTTAGACGTTCGGAAAAACATCTCCACAATTACGACGATAGCAAGAGCCGACAAGTGTGAGAATTATCGCACAATCAGTTTAAGGGGCTCCGGAACGCCCTATACTTGCAATGTTAAAATAACGGTTATAAATTACATCTTTCCTCACAAAGTATTTGAGGTAGGAAGTTGAACTTTTTACAGATTATTTATTGGAATATGGGCTACAACTTAACACAGGGATTTTTCAAAATTTTAGTTCAGTTATTAAAGATGATTTTTTTTCAATTGTAATGAAAATTCACAACATTTTTTTAAAATTTTTTATTTATATATTCAAAAATATACAGTTTTTTGGAAAAAGGCTATGTTAAATTATGCAGAAGGTACTGTGTAACATTTACTGAAAGTTTGAAACAAATATGTTTGGAAGATCCTTAGAAAACATGTAATTAGTATGAGAAAATAAAAGTTTTGGGAATCGAGCGACAAAGATTGGATTAAGTTTTTAGTGCATTCCAGGTCCATAGGGTGGATTATCTTCATCCTCTGCAAACTCCTCCTCCAACTTCCTCTTGTTCTTCCTCCTGTTTACTCTTGCTTGTATTTCTAGACTCTTTACAGCCCTGTCTGCAGCCCGAAGGCGTTCCTTGTCGAAAGCAAGCATCGCTCGTTGTTGTGTTCGTAGATTTTGCTACCATTTTCTTCAGTTGCAGTTACTGCAACACTGTTCCAAAAGGTGGTCATGTATGAACACTTATCACATTTCAGTTGTATTTCACTAGCAAGTCCTACGTGCTTTATTATGGACAGTTCCAGACCAACTTCACTACAATAAATACATCTTACACAGTTTGAAAAAATTCCTTTGAGAACCGACATATCAAATATTTCATTCACATCCGATTCGCCCATAAAACATTCATAGTTTTCACTCATTGAACCAAGCTTCTTCTGTGAAGTATTTTCTTTCCCACTTTGACTGCTATGGGCAGGTGTACATGAGAGGTTAGGTTCACTCACTTGGTTATCGTCTTTATTGTTTACAGTAATAACACATACCTTTGGCTTTCCAACATTTCTCCTTTTCTTAAAAGCCTTCAGAGGATTACTAATAACTTTACTTTTACTCATTATTGTACTTCAACAAAACAGAGACTCAAGAAACAGAATTAATTACGAATATTTTCGCGATAACGACAGAGTAAATAAACATGAAACAATCGACAATCACACCAGCGATATATATTGAACCATCACAGGTTAGCCACAACACATACTTTATCTCACATCACTAAAATGTACCTGATGAACACGGACGTTGATAATAACACCATTTGACAGCAGTTTAACAGCGCCACAGTGGGTCACGCCCATGTAGAACACATTTCAAAAAAAATTTAAAAATAGTTATAGTCTTCGGAATTGAATAAATTATATATCTATAATAAGGTAATAGTCGGCAGATTCAGAAACCGCAAAAAAGTAAAAATTGAACTTTTCATGATTTTGAGCCTTTCCGGAGCCCCTTAACAGCTCATGTATCCAAGTTCCTGACAAAAATAATACATAGAAGAAGGTAAAAGAAAACTGACGTTCTGTTAGATGATGGTCAGTTTAGCTTTTTCGACCTGGGAAAGGTGTTCGATAATGTAAAATGCTGCACGATATTCGAAATTCTAAGAAAAATAGCAAGCTACAGTGAAAGATGTGTAACCTGCAATATGTTCAAGAAGCAATAGGGAACAATAAGACTGGAAGGCGAAGGACGAAGTGCTCGGATTGAAAAGGGTGTAAGAGAAGGATGTAGTCTTTCGCACCTACTGTTCATCCTATATACCCTAGAAGAAATGAAGGAAAGAAAAGAAAGCTGCAAGAGAGGGACTAAAACTCAAGGTGATAGGATATCTATGATGACATTGTTGTCCTCAGTGAGACTGAAGAAGAATTACAGGACCTGTGGAGTGGAATGAACAGTCTAATGCGTACAGAATACGTACTGAAAGTAAATCAAGCCGGCCGGGGTGGCCGAGTGGTTCTAGGCTCTACAGTCTGGAACCGCGCGACCGCTGCGGTCGCAGGTTCGAATCCTGCCTCGGGCATGGATGCGTGTGATGTCCTTAGGTTAGTTAGGTTTAAGTAGTTCTAAATTATAGGGGACTGATGACCTCAGAAATTAAGTCCCATAGTGCTCAGAGCCATTTGAACCAGAGTAAATCGAGGAAAGACGAAAGTAATGAGAAGCAGCAGAGATGAGAACAATGAGAAATTTAACATTAGAATTGGTGATCACGAAGTTTTCGAAGTTAGGTACTTCTGCCACCTAGTCAGCGTAAATTCTTAGACATCACAACTGAAGGTAGTTTCTTCTGATATCGCACGTAGAGTTATACGACAGTCTTCTTGCGGTAACTGCTATACACGATCCACGTTTACATCGGTATGTGCTGCAGACAGGCGGCCAGTTCTTGGATCAATCTGTACTGAATGTTTGCCTTCGCAAAATTTTCTGTGCTATTCGAAAACACGACTTCATGAAAGTACCTCGCCTGCATGTGCTTGCTTAATCATTGTCCACGTTTCACTAGGGGTTTTCACGAGCTCAACGCAGGACTTACTGTTATTCTGTTCTTAATACATATTAACGACTTGCTATTCTATATCCACGAAGATGTAAAGCTGGTACTTTTTGCCGATGATACAAGTATAGCTATCACTCCCAACAGACAAGAATTAACTGATGAAATTGTAAACGATGTTTTTCAGAAAATCATTAAGTGGTTCTGTGCAAATGGGCTCTCTTTAAACTTTGACAAAACACAGTATATAAAGTTCCACACAGTAAATGGAATGACACCATTAATAAATATAGACTTCGATCAGAAATCGGTAGCTAAGGTAGAATATTCAAAATTTCTAGGTGTATGCATTGATGAGGGTTTCAACTGAAAGAAACACACTGAAGGTCTGCTGAAACGTTTGAGTTTAGCTACTTATGCTATTTGCGTCATTGCAAATTTTGGCGATATACATCTCAGTAAATTAGCTTACCACACCTATTTTCATTCTCTGCTTTCGTATGAAATCATATTCGGGGTAACTCATCATTGAGTAAAAGAGTGTTCATTGCACAAAAGCGTGTAATCAGAATAATTGCTGGAGCTCATCCAAGATCATCAAGCAGACACTTATTTAAAGAGCAAGGGATCTTCACTGTAGCCCCGCAAAATGTACATTCACCTAAGAAATTTGTTATTAACAATCCGAACGAATTCAAAAGTAATAGCAGTGTACATGGCTACAACACTAGGAGAAAGGATGATCTTCACTACTCAAGGTTAAATGTAACTTTGGCTCAGAAGGGGGTAAATTATACTGCCACGAAAGTCTTTGGTCACTTACCTAATAGCATCAAGTGTCTGACAGATAGCCATATAGCAATTAAAAGGAAATCAAAAGAATTTCTGAAAGGCAACTCCTTCTACTCATTAGATGAATTTTTGGGTATAGTAAGTGGGCAATTCCCCCAACTCACCCAAATATATACATGTAAATTAAGTGTAATGCAATATTTTGTGTAATGT
Source organism: Schistocerca piceifrons (assembly GCF_021461385.2). Classification (NCBI taxonomy): domain Eukaryota; kingdom Metazoa; phylum Arthropoda; class Insecta; order Orthoptera; family Acrididae; genus Schistocerca; species Schistocerca piceifrons. The sequence continues at coordinate 108,553,467 of NC_060139.1, forward strand.
AATATTTTGGATAGAGACCTTTTATTAACCTGGCACGTTCCACATCATTACGAAGTGTCGTATTCATGATCTTTGTAACAAGTACTAATCTAATCTAATCTGCGCTCACAATCAGCATCAGTTGTGTCACCGTAAATAAGCCGCCAAGAACCCAAACAGTGTGTCGCTAAGCACAGCCCTACCACTACACACTTGTGAAATTCAGATTCGATTCATACTGCGCATAATAAAAGCTCATGGCCAGAGGTGTAATGTGGCAAAGCACCAAGATGCACTTCTCAGCCGTTGTCGAGAAAATCGACAGTGAAAAGAAACCGTTGCGGTGAAATACTCTCGACGATTAATAATTTTCCACAGCGTCGTGGCGCAGCGGTAAGCGCTCGGGTTCGTAATTCGAAGGTCGCCGGATCGAATCTCGCGCCATGCAATTTTTTTATTATTAGTTTTTTGTAATTCAAATTACATTATATATATATATATATATATATATATATATATATATAAAGTATTAATGAATTGCTTATGCATGTTGGTGAAGGCGGATTGCTCTCCAATTGTACCGCCTCCATTTTTCCGTTTTTTTTTTTTTTAACAGGGTGTACCAAAGTTCTCCCGTCCGCACTGATTTTCGACAATGTTATAAGTTGCGCTAGGGACCGCATCTACCTTCTTTCGAAGTTAGCAGGCAACTATGCTGTTACGTGGCGGCTCGTTTCCGCCCATTCAACACCTGTCATTCAAGTGTAACGAGCGAGTAACGGAGTTTATATTTCATACCTGCCGCAGCAAATTTGTGTTCGTGGGGTCTCTATTCTAATTCGAACGTTTGACTTACGCTATACGTATTCGTTTCGGAATATCGTTTCTACGTCTTCCGTTAACTATACGTGGTAAACATTATGAAGACAATTAATAACCTTTGTGAAATACAACTTTGTTTGCGGAAAACATAATGATGTTCGAAGACGCCAGTTTTTCCACGACAAACGACTTTCAACAACTTATTATATGCATAATTGTTGCAACAGATTGCCGGGAATTTTATATATATCTACAAATACTAAAAAAAAGGTTGCACAGCGCGAGATTCGATCCGGCGACCTTCGGATTACGGACCCGAGCGCTTACCGCTGCGCCACGACGCTGTAGAGAGTTACTAATCGTAGAGAGTATTTCACGGCAACGGTTTCTTTTAACTGTCGATTTTCTCGACAACGGCTGAGAAGTGCATCTTGGTGCTTTGCCACTTTACACCTCTGGCCATGAGCTTTTATTATGCGCAGTATGAATCGAATCTGAATTTCACAATTGGCGGCCTCCCCTTGTTAGCGATTTTGTGAGGAAACATGGTCAAGATCATTTCAAGAACGCACAGGTACCAGGTAACACAAAAATAACATTTTTTGCTTTTTAGTATTGCAAACGCAGAAATAAAAATAGCTGTCTTGGAACTTTTCTGACAAAGAGAGCATGTAGGTATGACTCAGAAGCCAAGCAACGATCGAGTTAGTTGCTGCGTAATCTAAGCGATGAAATCAAAACAGATGATAGCTAAAGTGGAAAACATGCTAACGATATGAAGCGGCAGATGTATATTAAAATTTTCAACAAAATAGCGCAGCTTATCTTCATTACCTGGAGATGCTGAACTGCTGAGAGAATGCTGAAAAAACAGCCTACATTGTGGTGGATGATCAGCAGTTCGGCATCTGCCCAACGACTACACACCACAGCATTGACAGACAGGTAGTTTTTGACTATATAACAAAATGAATATATATTCTCATTAACCGTACTCACTGGATCTAGACCTGACAGATTTTGTTCTATATCATAACACGAAAAGGCAATTCTTTTTGATGGAATGCTTTTTTGACTGGAATGAAGTACCGGAACAGTACCATTTAGAAATTTCGCAGATAAAGGCAAACTCCATTACATTTTGAGTTACATCTTCGTTCTACCGCAAGTTAATCTCTACACAATCTAGAAATTTTTTCACGACATACTGTTAGGATTCTTTAAACAATAATGAATAGGTGTTGTGTAAAAACCGACTGCGAGTGAGGAAATGCTGTGCTGTGCTTTGAAAATTGCGTTTCATGTTGTTTCTTGCAGTCCGTTTCAACGACGATAGCAGGCATTTAAACCATTAGACAAACAGTCTGTCCCATGTATATTGGCTCTCTGCATACACAATTATAACAAAAATTGTATATGCAACAATGTGCTATTTTGTTTTCTTCCTCGCAGTCGTTTTTAACAGAAAACCTGTATTTTAGGAACGTTGCAGCTGTGGCCTTGTGTTTTAATGATTAGGATACTCCAATGTAATCTGAATGTTCAAAACTTTGTAATGCTACTCGTTCATCGATTACAACTAAATGTAGACACGTTAGGCATAAGTTTCTTGATTTCCTTTTCTCTCTAAATTAAGAGTGCTTTGTTTTCATACACCTAATTTCTGTCAAATATAAGTTGCTGATAAGTCTCTCTAAATGTTCACGTGCTCTATATTGTCTTTCAAGGTACTCAAATCCGAACTACTCATGCTTACCGAAGCTGTTTCAGCGCACATTGCTCATCCATGATGGCTTTAAACACGAAAGCTTACATTATAAGTAATATTAATTTCACAATAATAATGCCCTATCTCTTTGAAGTAATGATCTACGCTTATTACTGAAAGCTCTGTATAAAATGATACAGTTAAAACCAGTGGAGGTCCGAGTGCGTCATAGCGCGCAAGACACGGCCGGCACTGGAAACGACTAGTGTCAAAAGCTTTAACAAATATAAGGAAGGGCTCCCAGGGACACGTGTTCTCGCTATAAACTCCCAACTGATTGTCGCTAAGTGCTATTGTCGATAAGGAAACAAGGCCGACTTACTGGCAACGTCTGCTGTTAGCCAACGTCTTATGAACTGAAAAAAGGAAACGAATGGGACGCTTACGACCTTCGCCGTCTCTGACCCTCTCAGGCATTGGGCGAGCTAATCGGAGTGATGGTTAACACGTTCTGTGCCCCGCCCCGCCAGGCTTGGAGGGGGAAAGGCAGGTGGCCGTCGCTACACTGCAGTGAACGTCGGTGGTGATTTAACTATTGGTTTGTCCTTTTACCATTCTGTGGTAAAACTTGTGCAGTTACATGCCTTTCTTTCAGTTTGTCGTTCTTTATCTATAAAACACCTATTTTCAGCGTAATTATGCACTAATATTAGTTTTGTAGATATGTCTTACAACAGGCGTGGACTAAGAGGTCATTATTTCCTTTTGAAGATAGTAACTATAAATTAAAATGTGTTCTGAGACATGTCTATCAAAATAAAATTTGTGTATACAACTACATCTACATGGATACTCTGCAAATCACATTTAAGTGCCTGGCAGGGGGTTCATCAAACCACCTTCACAATTCTCTATTATTCCAATCCCGTATAGCGCGCGGAAACAATGAACACCTATATCTTTCCGTACGAGATCTGATTTCCCTATTTCATCTTGGTGATCGTTCCTCCCTGTGTAGGTCAGTATTTTCGCATTCGGAGGAGAAAGTTGGTGATTGGAATTTCGTGAGAAGATTCTGTCGCAACGAAAAGCGCCTTTCTTTTACTGATGTCCAGCACAAATCCTGTATCATTTCTGTGACACTCTCTCCCATATTTCGCGATAATACAAAACGTGCCGCCTTTCTTTGAGCTTTTTCGATGTACTCCATCATTCCTATCTGGTAAGGGTCCCACACCGCGCAGCGGTATTCTAAAAGAGGACAGACAAGCATAGTGTAGGCAGTCTCCTCAGTAGGTCTGTTACATTTTCTAAGTGTCCTGACGATAAAACGCAGTCTTTGGTTAGCCTTCCCCATAACATTTTCTATGTGTTCCTTCCAGTTTAAGTTGTTCGTAATTGTAATACCTAGGTATTTAGACGAATTTATGGCTTTTAGATTAGACTGATTTATAGTGTAAGCAACGTTTAACGAGTTCCTTTTAGCACTCATGTGGATGACCTCACACTTTTCGTTATTTAAGGTCAACTGCCACTTTTCGCACCATTCCAATATGTTTTCTAAATCGTTTTGCAGTTTGTTTTGATCTTCTGATGACTTTATTAGTCGATAAACGACAGCGTCATCTGCAAACAATCGAAGACGGCTGCTCACATTGTCTCCCAAATCGTTTATATAGATAAGGAACAGCAAAGGGCCTATAACACTACCTTGGGGAACGCCAAAAATCACTACTCTTCTACTCGATGACTTTCCGTCAATTACTACGAACTGTAACCTCTCTGACAGGAAATCACAAATCCACTCACATAACTGAGACGGTATTCCATAAGCACGCAATTTCACCACGAGCCGCTTTTGTGGTACAGTGTCAAAAGCCTTCCGGAAATCCAGAAATACGGAATCAATCTGAAATCCCTTGTCAATAGCATTCAGCACTTTTTGTGAATAAAGAGCTAGTTGTGTTTCACAAGAACGATGTTTTCTAAACCCATGTATAACTGCGACGAAAATAATTGTTTTGCTCATAAAGTACGATACATTGAAAACAAATATATTTACCAGCACAAGTTTCAGCAATGAATGGTAGAAAGATAAACCAACAACTAAATCGCAATCGACGTTCACTGCAGGGCGCCCGGGCACGGACTGTGGCAAATGGGGCCCACGCGGTAAACAAAACGTGGACTAGATGGCGTCGATGGTCAGAATACGCTAGGCGTGGCGTCGGCCACCCGCCGTTCCCTGAGCTACCAAGCCTGGCGGGGCGGGGGTACCGAACGTGTTAAGGGAATGCCAGTTGTGGGGCGGCGGGTGGAATTATTTGTTTTTATAAATAAATGATTGTTCTTCCCGGCCGATGCACCATTTGTGGGGCGGCGGGTGGAATTATTTACTGTTGTATAAATGTTTGAATGTTGAAACACTTCACGGCCGATTAACCACATGTGGGGCGGTGGGTAGAATTAATTGTTATGTAAGTGTTCCTGTTATTTATGCTGTTGTTTTGCCGTTCTCAACACTGGCTCACTAACTACAATTTTGGCAACCAGAAAGTGATTAGCAAAACGTGAAGCCTGCAATTAGAATTCCTAGTGCTCACTTCATCTGAGAAGTACACTTATAGCTACAGCTTATAGCTCTGAGGAATTAAAAAAGTTCGATATATTCTGAAAGTCACAGATGAAAAAAAAAAAAAAGAATCCACACAATCTAACTAACAGAGCAGTTCAGAGTATAATGCGCTGATGCAACTATTAACAGTCCAAATTAAATGTTTAAGTGAATGCTCGCCATAATTTGATGATCATGTACATCAAACGCCACGCTAAATAATGGTAGAATGTCTGTCCCGCGGCGGCACGTGAAAATACGACATACGCAAACTGAAGATAGATAGTTAAAATCATCCCAGAATTAACACTTCACTCGAAAATGATTTCATGGTTACGCGTATCCCGAGTAACTTAATACGGCATCCGAGGCTGTTTATAGCAATGATACCGACACGACGCGACTCCCGACACAGATGGCGTGCTATTCAGCGTCTGGAGAGAACTGGGGCCTGCTTCCTCGCGCAGCGTTCTTATATATAAAGCCGCGGTGCGGACGGCTAAGGGAACGCCTGATCAAATCGGCTCTCCCGACTAGCAGCTGGGCTAGTAATGCACCACATTAAGTTACTGAATAAATCATACCTTCTTTTGCTGTTGGCCGATGAAGCTCTCAATTTAAATGTGCATTCAGCACACAGGTAAGTAATCATAATAAAAGTTTGACGTGGCTAAGTTAAATATTTTGGGCGAGAGAATTAATTTAATTACACTGCACGCAGTAGACGAGCTCTGAACTTGCCCATTGGAGATACACTATCGCTATAGTTTTATAGTTATTCAAATGAAACTCATCACATCTTAATAGTTATAGCGGATCTCCATTCTACTTAAATATAAACATCCTAGCCTTATTTATTAACCTACTTAATCTATCTTGCTTCCTTAATTTTTAAGACAAAAACCAGAAAATCATGAATTGCCACTAAAATTTTAATTTGTGAAATCCAAAGTATTGTTTCTATTAAATTATTATGGAAAAGGAATCTAAATATAAATTTTTAAATCTCTAGCTCTTTTCTGTTGCGCCAATGATTTTTAAATAAAAACGTCCAAATTTCGAAAATGGTTCAAGTTATCGAACTGATATTCAACACATATTAATTTAGTATTACTCCTGACATGCTAGAACCGTTTCAGGTTATTGACTTGATTTTAAAAGTATTGCACAACATTTATGACGTCAGAGCTAGTTACAGCGGACTGGCTGGCATACAATGGAAAGACTGATGTGAATTTACTACAGCGTGAGTAGGCTGCTTCGCTACACAGTAGACGTCATTGCCAGCTGGGCTATCCCGTATCAAATTCTTGTCGGGTTTCCAGTCGGATCAAACTGTCAAATGTGTGTGAAATCTTATGGGACTTAACTGTTAAGGTCATCAGTCCCTAAGCTTACACACTACTTAACCTAAATTATTCTAAGGACAAACACATACACCCATGGCCGAGGGAGGACTCGAACCTTCGCCGGGATCAGCCGCACCGTCCATGACTGCAGCGCCCAGACCGCTCGGCTAATCCTGCGCGGCATTCAAACTGTCATCTGAGCACAATATTTCAGCGGTCCACCTGGCCGCCATCTTCAGATGAGAAAAGCTACGCTGCTCTCGCCGATAACTGATTCCACTCGCAAATGACTGCACCTTTATATGCATCTTAAGTACAACAGCGCATGCGCTAGATACAGTGCGCACGCACTCAATCATTCCTGCTGCCCCCTGGCGCAAAGAGAGTTGCAGTGCCTCCGGTGGTGAATACTGTCGAAAACGATATATCGTTACAAATGATTATACATGGCCGGCCGGTTCAGATGCCGTTGTTTCTTCATGTCTGATAAAACAGAATTCCACGATCTTCTTAGGGATATTCATTATCACGATCAATGATATTATCCGCTAGTCTGATTTCTACAGATTCTTTTAAAACACAATCCCAGTACCGAGAAGCATTTGCAACTACTTGCTTCTCATTGTATAACATTCTGTGTCCCTCTGTAAGGCAATGCTCAGCCACCGCAGATTTATCTGGTTGTATTAATCGCGTCTGGTGAGGATGTTCAATACACCTGTCGTTGACGGTACGCATAGTTTGGCCAATATAAATTTTCCCGCACTGACACTCAATTTTGTAAACGCCAGGCTTCCTCAAACCTAAATCATCTTTAACAGAGCCAAGAAGTGCTCGAATCTTACAGGGTGTTTCAAAAATGACCGGTATATTTGAAACGGCAATAAAAACTAAACGAGCAGCGATAGAAATACACCGTTTGTTGCAATATGCTTGGGACAACAGTACATTTTCAGGCGGACAAACTTTCGAAATTACAGTAGTTACAATTTTCAACAACAGATGGCGCTGCAAGTGGTGTGAAAAATATAGAAGACAACGCAGTCTGTGGGTGCGCCATTCTGTAGGTCGTCTTTCTGCTGTAAGCGTGTGTTGTTCACAACGTGCAAGTGTGCTGTAGACAACATGGTTTATTCCTTAGAGCAGAGGATTTTTCTGGTGTTGGAATTCCACCGCCTAGAACACAGTGTTGTTGCAACAAGACGAAGTTTTCAACGGAGGTTTAATGTAACCAAAGGACCGAAAAGCGATACAATAAAGGACCTGTTTGTTAAATTTCAACGGACTGGGAACGTGACGGATGAACGTGCTGGAAAGGTAGGGCGACCGCGTATGGCAACCACAGAGGGCAACGCGCAGCTAGTGCAGCAGGTGATCCAACAGCGGCCTCGGGTTTCCGTTCGCCGTGTTGCAGCTGCGGTCCAAATGATGCCAACGTCCACGTATCGTCTCATGCGCCAGAGTTTACACCTCTATCCATACAAAATTCAAACGCGGCAACCCCTCAGCGCCGCTACCATTGCTGCACGAGAGACATTCGCTAACGATATGGTGCACAGGATTGATGACGGCGATATGCATGTGGGCAGCATTTGGTTTACTGACGAAGCTTATTTTTACCTGGACGGCTTCGTCAATAAACAGAACTGGCGCATATGGGGAACCGAAAAGCCCCATGTTGCAGTCCCATCGTCCCTGCATCCTCAGAAAGTACTGGTCTGGGCCGCCATTTCTTCCAAAGGAATCATTGGCCCATTTTTCAGATCCGAAACGATTACTGCATCACGCTATCTGGACATTCTTCGTGAATTTGTGCGGTACAAACTGCCTTAGACGACACTTCGTGGTTTATGCAAGATGGTGCCCGGCCACATCGCACGGCCGACGTCTTTAATTTCCTGAATGAATATTTCGATGATCGTGTGATTGCTTTGGGCTATCCGAAACATACAGGAGGCGGCGTGGATTGGCCTCCCTATTCGCCAGACATGAACCCCTGTGACTTCTTTCTGTGGGGACACTTGAAAGACCAGGTGTACCGCCAGAATCCAGAAACAATTGAACAGCTGAAGCAGTACATCTCATCTGCATGTGAAGCCATTCCGCCAGACACGTTGTCAAAGGTTTCGGGTAATTTCATTCAGAGACTACGCCATATTATTGCTACGCATGGTGGATATGTGGAAAATATCGTACTATAGAGTTTCCCAGACCGCAGCGCCATCTGTTGTTGAAAATTGTAACTACTGTAATTTCGAAAGTTTTCTGCCTGAAAATGTACTGTTGTCCCAAGCATATTGCAACAAACGGTGTATTTCTATCGCCGCTCGTTTAGTTTTTATTGCCGTTTCAAATATACCGGTCATTTTTGAAACACCCTGTAGCTGGCGGATGAAAAACACATCTGATCCCACATTTCTTTAAAAGTCTACCTTTCTTGGCGGACAGATTCCCAGCATACGGAAGAAAAGCCGCTGACCTAAGGGTGTCTTCAGAAGGTTCAGCTAGAGGTCCAAACTCAAAAGCACGTCGAATTTGTCGGTCCGTATAGCCTTTATTGTTGAACACGTCCTTAAGATGTTGCAGTTCCTGTGGTAAATTTTCAGCAACCGAGACAGCATATGCTCGTTTAACCAAGGTCCGAAGGACTTCTGTACGTTGAAAAGGTGGATGGCAACTGGTAGCATGTAAATACCTGTCGGTATGAGTCGGTTTTCTGTAAACACTGTATCCAGTGATTGAGCGCGTGCGTACAGTATCAAGCGCATGCGCTGTTGTACGTCCGATGCATATAAAGGTGCAGCCAATTGCGAGTGGAATCAGTTATCAGCGAGAGCAGCGTAACTTTTCTCACCTGATGATGGCGGCCAGGTGGACCGCTGAAATATTGTGATCAGATGACAGTCTGATCCGGCTGGTAACCCGACAAGAGTTTGATATACTAATACGCCGGGAAAGTCTACGTAGTCTGCTATCCCGTGTTTCGTTGTTTGATTATATCAGTATATGCACGAAACGGTAATGTATACTGCACAGTCACTGATATGAGTGCGTTATTAATAGTGGTAGTTGTGTACGCAACAACTAAAATAATTCTTTGTTGATACTGACGTCGCGGCTTGCTCATCTAAAACAAGAGTGTACAGACTGGCTAGTGCTGCGGGTAGCAAGTCCATCATTGAGCATGTCAGATCCGCAAGCGAAGCAAAAAATAAAAAATAAACACATACGCAATTAGTTCACATCATTTGCTTCACAAATATTCTTTTTGTTTAACAAATATAATTGCAAACATATATGTTTTCAGAAACATTAGTAATACTCTTTAGCCGGCCGCTGTGGCCGAACGGTTCTAGACGCTTCAGTCCGGAACCGCGCGACTGCTATGGTCGCAGGTTCGAATCCTGCCTCGGGCATGGATGTGTGTAATGTCCTTTGATTAGTTAGGTTTAAGTAGTTCTAAGTTGTAGGGGACTGATGACCTCAGATGTTAAGTCCCATAGTGCTCAGAGCCATTTGAATACACTTTAAATTGAAGTACGACACTCCTTTGATTGCTGTTTGGCTCAATTTTTGTCAATTTGCCAGTATGGATGGCGAGGGGCGGTCGCCGCCAGATTTATGGCGGGCCGCAGTCTGTGCATCCCTGACTTAAAACCTATCAGTGGATGCGTTCTGTCTTCTGTTCTCTCCACCCGAGAGGACGTATTACCTCCTTGCACGTTTCACACTGGTTTTCTTGCTCATTTTCTATTTCTTGAGGTGGTAATTCTTGTAAAACGTTCTCGCGTACATCAAATCCTCATTGTAAGCAAGAAAACAGTATAAACTGTCTTGATATTTTTTTAAGTACACTTATGTGACAAAAGTCATTGGATACCTGCTAATATCGTGTCGGACCTCCTTTTGCGGGGAATATTGCAGCAGCTCGATGTGTCATGGACTCGACAAGTCGTTGCAAGTCCTCTGCAGAAATAACGACCCATGCTTGCGAAAGTGTTGCCGGTGCAGGATGCTGCGCATGAACTGAGCCCTTGAATACGACTCATAAATGTTCGATGGGATTCAGCTCTGCCGATGTGGTGGCCAAATCATTCACTCGAACTGTCCAGAATGTTCTATAAATCATTTGCGAACAACTGTGACCCAGTGATATGTCGCATTGTCATCCATAAAAATTCCGTCGTTGTTTGGGTACATCAAACCCATGAACGGCTGCAGGTGGTCTTCAAACAGCCGAAAATAACCATTTCCAGTCAATGGTTGGTTCAGTTGAACCAAAGACTCAGTCCATTCCATGTAAACACGGCCCACACAATTAAGGAACCAATACCAGTTTACACTGTGCCTTGTTAACAACTTGGGTCCATGGCTTCGTTGGGTCTGTGCCACTATTGAACCCTACCATCAGCTCTTACCAACCGAAATCGGGACTCATCTGATAAGGTCGCGGTTTCCCAGTCGTGTAGGGTCCAACCGAAATGGTCACGAGCCTAGGATAGGCCTGCAGGCGACGTCGTGCTGTTAGCAAAGGCTCTCGCGTCGGTCGTCTGCTGCCATAGCCCATTAAGGCCAAATTTCGCAGCGCTGTCGTAACGGATACAGTCGTTGTAGGTCCCACATTGATTTCTCCGGTTATTTCATTCAGTGTTGCTTGTCTGTTGGCACTGACAACTATATGCAAAAGGCGCTGCTCTGGGCACTTAAATGAAGGTCGTCGGCCAGTGTGTTGTCCTTGGCGAGAGGTAATGCCCGAAATTGAGTATCCTCGCTACACTCTTGACACTGTGGATCTCGGAATACTGAATTCCCTAACGATTTTCGAAATGGAATGAACTATGCGTCTACCCCCCCCCCCCCCTCCCCACCACTACTATTTCACTTTCAAAGTCTGTTAATTCTGTGCGGCCATAATCACGTCGGAACCCTTTCCACATGAAACACCTCAGTAAGAATGACAGGTTGGCCGATGCAGTACCCTTTTATACCTTGTTTACGCGATACTACCACCATGTGCATATCACTAGCCCACGACTTTTGTTACCTCAGTGCAAATAACACAAAACATGTGCCGCGACACACACACACAAAATGAAATGTTTCAGTGATTAGAAGCACAGTACCAGAATAAACCAACTATTTATAGAGAGTTGCTACCCATAACCGACATAGAAATGGAGAAACTGACCACTGTTACTCCTGAAGTGTTAGTGCGCTGAGAAGGTGTGGTGAGATATTTGTGTTGCTTATATGCAAAGAATTTGATCACACAATTCTGATTCAGTTGCATTAACGATAATGGTTTTAGAATGTCACGTGCTGTCTGTTCTGAACTACGTCACAATGCACAACCAACTGGCTGCCGCATTCCTGTCATGCTCATGCTTCATAAATATTCTGCTGCTTTCCTTGATTAAAGTAGTCGCCAGAAGGATTCCTTTGAAAAGACGCATCTAGTTCCTTTCCCGAATTATGTTATGCACATGCTTATGTGTTCAGTCTTTTAATGACAGTGTCACCAATGGGACCTTAAACTGTGATCTGCCTTCCTCCTGTAAACGTCAGATGTACATAATATGAAAGAGGTAGGAGCATGGATACAACATGGTGCTTTTATACTCGGGAAGACGCAACGAACATGTGTACAATAATGAACTAAGTATACCCAAATACATATCTTATTGTAAAATAGACTAGACTCGCTAGGGAGTTGCTCAGCTCCTCTACACACAAGTTTTAAGTTGAGAAATACCGCGTACAAGTTTTTACTGGAAGCAGAGATATTTTCGTGAGGTGAGCAACACCAATAAAAGTTAAATAAATGAGTGACTGCTTATTGAGTAACCGAAATCAAGCGATGATACAAAGTACTGCTTTTACCGACTGCACAAATGGTTCAAATGGCTCTGAGCGCTATGGAACATAACTTCTGAGGTCATCAGTCCCTCTAGAACTTAGAACTAGTTAAACCTAACTAACCTAAGGACATCACACACATCCACACCCAAGGCAGGATTCGAACCTGCGACCGTAGCGGTCGCGCGGTTCCAGACTGTAGCGCCTAGAACCGCTCGGCCACCCCGGTCGGCCCGACTGCACAGTAATGGAAATTCATTACTACAGTTTTGCAGATTGATTTCTGTGTTGTCATAAACGCCAGCGATACAGCCAGTAATTATACTTAGCTGTTGCTGTTTCTTCAACTTCAACGTAACAACTTCTGATTTTACAAGTGTATCACGTAAAACGTTTCGTTTTCTTTTGTGTTTCATTGCACACTGTGATGACTGCATGGCGTGGAAGGTCTAAAGGAAATACGAATAAATTAATAAAAATAAACTAAAGCCGTTGTAAACAGACTTTCCTATCATAGATGTTGTCTAGGATACGCACACTGTTATGAGAGCCACGACGACCAGGTACAACGCAACGTGAACCCTCAAAGGAGCTGTTGCAGAACGCTGGAATTAGCTCGCCGCTGCCGGTTTCCACACGACGGAAGGAGTGTAAATTGTCCCACGGGAGGAGTGTTTAGGCCGCGGTACGGCCAACGATGCGCAACTGAACCCACCAGTCTGCAGACACTACAAATTAGCGGACGTTGGCCTGCGTCCTGTTCCACTTTTTGCTGCGCGCCGTCGGTTCAACTAGCAGGTCTCACAAGGTATTACGCCTTCGCTAACCCTATCTCTTTCACAACAGCTTGCGTACGAAGGTTCGCCTATCTCTTTACACACCCACGCACACACACACACACACACACGCACACACACACACACACACACACACACACACACACACACACACACACAAACTCAAACGCGTTATGTTCCTCGAACTGACTGGCAGGTAAGGAATTATAAGCATAAAATTTGGGCAACCATGACCTCAATTAAAAATTTTACAATTCACTTCTGTGATGGATGTCAAAAATTCTTTAATAGGGGTTTCAAAAAAATATGGAAACATCGCGAGAAATCCGTGCTTGAACATAAATGAAGACGCTAACCAAGCATCCAGATTGTCCTGTGTTATTTGACTACGAACGGCACCTGTGCTATGTCCTCAATACGCTGCATGTGTCAGTCTTGGTCAAAAGAGTGTTCCGTGTAGCTGTGAGTGCATTAAGTCGGAGCAAAGTGGATTCGAGTGTGGGTAAATTGTCGGTGCTCATATGGTGGGTGCCTTCGTTATTACCAAGGTAGCCGCAGTGTTTGGTGTTTCCAGAGACAACGTCTGACGTACATGCAACCAATACGTGACGTTTCTACAGCAAATATGTCTATGTACGTCTGTGAAAATGGACTCGATAAGCAACCTGAGCTATCAGTAAATGGAATCTGACCTGCATAACACTGCGTGCATGTTGTATAATTGTCAGTTTCACTGTCCTTTAAGCCCTCAACAGGTCGTTACGTGAAAAACTTAACACTAACATTTGGACAAGCTATCTGACTGCGTGTTTGAATATAAAAAACTACAGTAACAATCAATGCCTAAGCTATCTGACAGCGTTTTTGAATAACAATTTGCAAGTGATACAGAATCTGGCTTGTGCGACGGAATTTACTGGGTTAGAGTACATGACATGTTGTGGTGTGTCAGTGTCTCTACTTTGCCCCTACGTTTTGCACTCACCTCTATAGATGACTGCCTTTTTCCATGTGGTTTAGAGCAATTCGCAGCAGCATGCAGCAGCAAGCAGCTAAAGCTTATTGTTATTAAGAATGAATTTAATAAAAAGGAGTTAATAAAAAGGATTTAATTAATTAAGTCTATTTAAAACTTCAAAAACAATAGTATACAATGACAATAATAATGACATAGGTATCAATAATGGCTGAGTGACAGATTACCAAATTATGTCAATTTCAAAGTTACATTAACATTTAATAACCACAACATATTTATTGATGAGATGTGGAGAATAATTATTATTATTTGGGGGATAAGGAGGCTCCCTTAACTGACAAGCAAAACATGGGATTATTGCAAACTCGGACTAATAATCACGAGCCTAACCCGCAATTGATTTTGCGCTAAGCTTGTGAATTTCACCTTGAATTCCATCTTCAGGCGTAGTTAACCCATCTAAATCTCTCGCTATATAAATGAAATCAGGCCTTGAGGGTGGTAAGATCTGCCATCACTGATGTGAGGGCAGCGTGACTGAGCGCTCGACCTACACAACTACTTCCCTCTCGCAGACAGACCTCGTCTCACAACAATGCTTAGAATCGCGCTCCCATGTTTCGCCCTCGGATTGTTACTCTCGATATCTGAGTGCTTAGGCCGGTATTACACTATCAAATTTCTTTGTCCACTATCTTTATCCAATATCTTTGTCAAAGATATTTGATAGTGTAATAGGGACTTTGTCAAATGTCGTCCAGTATTTGATCAAATCTAGGGCCTCGCTGTATATTTGATCAAAGAAACCGCTTGTCTTCTGTTCACTACAATGTGACATGTTACCACATGGAGCGCTAGCATCGCTGCAGCGTTCTGTCGTCTCTAGTGTTTTTATAACCATTACCGGTAAATACAATTGGTGTGTGCCGACAACTACAAAATTAATAGTGATGTCTGAAGCTGATGAGGCGCTTTACAACGTGAAGCACCCTGAATACAAAAATAGATTAAGAAGATTGGAGACCTAACATGACCTAACCTAACCCAAACTAACATAATCCTCTCCTGTAGCAAGGAATCGGAGTGTTATAGTGAGCCTGTCTTCTGAAGATGTAGCAGTTCTTAAGTGATCTTAAGTGAATATTGTGCTTTGTGATATGAGGATACACTTCATTGAGCACATACAGAAATGTATGCTCATCCATTCTTAAGTAATTGATGTACGACTTGACGTAACAAGTTTTGTTGAATGCTTTTATCGTGTCGTCGTAAAACCCACGGCTTCACCCAGATTAGATTAGTTTTTCGTTCCATAGATCCGTGCTGAGGAGATCCTCGTGGATGTGGAACATGTCGATTTTTTTAAGCTGAAACAACAATACTAATAGTATGAATAAATACAATACATCATTTGTTTCTATTAAAAATTTCGCCAATGGAGTAGAAGGAGTTGGCCAGTAGTAAGTCTTTCAGGCTCCTTTTAAACTGATCTTTATTTCTAACAAAATTTTTTATGTTTGCTGGCAAATTATTGAAGATGAGTGTTCCTGAGTAGTGGACCCCTTTTTGAACTAAAGTAAGTGCTTTTAAGTCCTTGTGCAGATCATTTTTGTTCCTGGTATTGTATGTATGAACTGAGTTGTTGGAAAAAGATATATATTATTTACGACAAATTTCATTAAGAAGTAAACATACTGAGAGGCAGTAGTTAGTATACCCAGTTCTTTGAAGAGGTTTCTGCAGGAGGTCCGTCAATTTACTCCACACATAATATGTGTTACACGCTTTTGGACCTTGAAAACTTTTGTTTGACTTCAAGATTTACCCCCAAAATATTATCCCATATGACATTATGGAATGAAAGTATGCAAGCTTTTTCATTTTTATGTTGCCTATGTCTGCTAACACTCGAATTGCAAATACAGATTTGTTAAGGCCTTTCTGCAGTTCTGTGGTGTGCTCCTCCCAACTGAATTTATTATCAAGTTGTAATCCCAGGACTTTTAAGACTGTCAACCTCGTATGTATGGTTCCATTTTTCCCCCCCACTTCTTTCCCGCATGTGCACACAATACAATTGGAGTACGTAGAACTGCTGCGGTTAAATAACAAGTTGTTTATTTATTTATTTATTTATTGTTCCGTGGGACCACATTTAGGAGAAGTCTCCATGGTCATGGAACGAGTCAATACATGAAATTATAACACGATTGTAGAAACACATAAAATGAAACAAGTCGTTAGTTTAAATAAAGAAAATCAAGAATGTAACACTGGAATTTGCTTAATTTTTTATCTCTTCCAGGAGCTCCTCGACAGAATAGAAGGAGTGAGCCATGAGGAAACTCTTCAGTTTAGACTTAAAAGTGTTTGGGCTACTGCTAAGATTTTTGAGTTCTTGTGGTAGCTTATTGAAAATGGATGCAGCAGAATACTGCACTCCTTTCTGCACAAGAGTCAAGGAAGTGCATTCCACATGCAGATTTGATTTCTGCCTAGTATTAACTGAGTGAAAGCTGCTAACTCTTGGGAATAAGCTAATATTGCTAACAACAAACGACATTAAAGAAAATACATACTGTGAGGGCAATGTCAAAATTCCCAGACTATTGAATAGGGGTCGACAAGAGGTTTTCGAACTTACACCATACATAGCTCGAACAGTCCGTTTTTGAGCCAAAAATACCCTTTTTGAATCAGAAGAATTACCCCAAAAAATAATACCATATGACATAAGCGTATGAAAATATGCGAAGTATACTACTTTTCGTGTTGAAATGTCACTTATTTCAGATACTGTTCTAATGGTAAATAAAGCGGCATTTAGTTTCTGAACAAGATCCTGAACATGGGCTTACTATCTATCCGTACGCCTAGGAACTTGAACTGTTCCGTCTCGCTTATAACATGCCCATTCTGTCTGATTAAAATGTCAGTTCTTGTTGAATTGTGGGTTAGAAACTGTAAAAACTGAGTCTTACTGTGATTTAGCATCAAATTATTTTCCACAAGCCACGAACTTACTTCATGAACTACATTATTTGATAATGTTTCAATATTACACACAAGATCCTTCACTACCAAGGTGGTGTCATCAGCAAACAGAAATATTTTTGAATCACCTGTAATACTAGAAGGCATATCATTTACATAAATAAGGAACAGCAGTGGCCCCAGCACCGACCCTTGGGGAACGCCCCATTTAACAGTGCCCCATTGGGACTGAACATCATTACCACTCTCAATATTGCGGAGGATTACCTTCTGCTTTCTGTTCTTAAAGTAGGAGGCGAACCAATTGTAAGCTACTCCCCTTACTCCATAATGTTCCAACTTCTGCAGTAATATTTTGTGGTCAACACAGTCAAAAGCCTTCGTTAAATCAAAGAAAACACCTAACGTTCTCAACCTTTTATTTAATCCGTCCAAAACCTCACAGAGAAAAGAGAATATAGCATTTTCAGTTGTTAAGCCATTTCTAAAACCAAACTGTACATTTGACAGCAAATTATGTGAATTTAAATGCTGCAGTAACCTTGTATATACAAGCCTCTCGATAACTTTAGCAAACACCGATGGCATAGAAATAGGTCTATAATTGTCAACATTATCCCTGTCTCCCTTTTTATAAAGTGGCTTCACTACCGAGTACTTTAATCGGTCAGGAAACCGACCACTGCTAAAGGAAAAGTTACAGATATGGCTAAGTACTGAGCTAATATACGTGGAACAATACTTCAGTATTCTGCTAGATACCCCGTCATATCCATGAGAGTTCTTGGTCTTTAGTGATTTAATTATTAACTCAATCTCCCTCTTGTCAGTATCATGGAGGAGCATTTCAGGTAACAGTCTCGGAACACTTTTTTCTAAGAGCGCTATATGATTCCCTGTTGGGACTAGGTTTCTATTTAGTTCACCTGCTATATTCAGAAAGTGATTATTAAGTACTGTACATATATGCGACTTATCAGCAACACGGACATCCCCACTACGCACTGATTCTATATCCTCGACCTGTCTCTGCAGACCAGCCACTTCCTTTACGACTGACCATATGGTTTTAATTTTATCCTGAGACTTAGCTATTATATCTGCATACCACATACTTTTTGCCTTCCTAATAACTTTTTTAAGCACCTTACAATACTGTTTGTAATGGGCTGCTGCATTTAGATTTTGACTGTTTCTAACGTTTTGATATAATTGCCACTTTGTTCTACAAGATATTCTTATCCCTTTAGTCAGCCACCCAGGCTGCCTGTTTGTGCTAGTACCCTGTTTTAAACGTTCTAACGGAAAGCAACTTTCAAAGAGCACGAGAAAAGTCTTGAGGAAAGCATTATATTTATCGTCTACTGTATCAGCCATCTTGAACTTTGACGAAAAATTTGATTACAGTGTAATACCCCTTCTAGCGCTACGTCAAGGATCTTTGTCAAATATATTGGACGGAATATTGGATCACATCTTTGATCAAATCTTTGACAAAGAAATTTGATAGTATTATACCGGCCTTACACAATGTAAAGAATGCCGTTAAGTTGGCTATATTGTTTTCAATGTAATTGAGAGTTCTGACACACTCCTTAGAAACATTTCGAACATTTTTATCGCATACAGGGAAAGAGGAGGAACATCATCCGCTAAGTCACAATGCAGCCGAAAGTGTGTGTTGAGTGATCGAGACAGACAGTCATTGAAGAGGATTATGACGAAAAAGAGGGGTAGTATAGCCTCAAAAATCACTGCTGAATTGAATACTCCGCTCGCGAATCCTGTCAGCACCACAGAAACACGCAGGGAGCTCCAAAAGCATGGAATTACAGGGCGCGCTCGAATTTCGAAACCACTTATCAACGACGCAAAAGCCTGCAACGGGAAAACTTGGTGCAGAAACCGTAAAACCTGGTCTACAAAGTAATAGAAGTAAATCATTTGGTCAGATCAACCTTCTTTCACACTGTTTCCAATTTCAGGTCGAGCTTACATTCTAAGAGTGAAGCATGGCGCGGGATCGATACGCATTACTGCAAAGGATTATGTGACCATTTTGGCTGATCAGGTGCATTCCATGGTACAATGTTTGTTTACCAATGGCGATGCTGCGTTCCAAGACGGTAGGATCCCTAATCACTCAGCTTGCATCGCCCTGGAATGGTTTTGTGAGCAAGAGGATGAAATGTCACATTTTCCCTTGGACACCACCGTCACCATGTCTCAATATTATTGAGCCTTTGTTGTCTGTTGTGGAGAGAAGAGTGCAACTATTTTGCAGGAACACTGGTATAAGCTTTCCTCGATAATCGTACAGGACTCGTATTTATCCATTCAGAGAGAACTCAAAGCTGTTTCGAATGCCAATGGAGTTCCTAAGACGTGTGTGTTTTGTTTCTGGTGTTTTCATATTTTAATCCAACCCCTGTACATGACAAACAGTAGAATTTCATAGGAGGCCAGGTAAATACGAAATAGCCGGAATATGGTTAAGTGACATGGCTTGTTCGAGTGATTCTTGTAACAATTATCATACGCTCTAAAACAGAAGCAATGATTAGGTGTTTGTTTATAGGTAGCCATCTTAATTGATTGTTGTCAAAACATAGATATGGATACAGTGATATAGATATGGATATAGATATGGACATAGATATGGACACAGTGATGGTGAAACTCAAGCATGCTACAAAATCTGCGATTGAGGAACACTGCAAAGCTACCGGGGGCTCTATGTAATATGAATAAACGGTCGTTTTGGGATTGTGATCTAAAGGAAGGTGTTGAAATACGAGCGGCCGATAGCCTAATCACGATATAGAGGCAGTGGCTTCATTCTCAGTAAAGCGTGGGACCCAGCACTCAGTCAAATGGAGTCACAACGTCGGCGAGAGCGACTTCCTCGCCAGACGTAAGCGGCAGAAGCACTGACGGACTGGAGTTCACGACCACCATTAGGCCGAAAGGTTCTAGGCGCTACAGTCTGGAACCGCGCGACCGCTACGGTCGCAGGTTCGATCCTGCCTCGGGCATGGATGTGTGTGATGTCCTTGGGTTAGTTAGGTTTAAGTAGTTCTAAGTTCTAGGGGACTGATGACCTCAGATGTTAAGTCCCATAGCGCTCAGAGCTATTTGAACCATATTGAACCACCATTAGGTATCTCTTCCCCCACCACTCCACTTGATGCGGCGTGCGACCGGGTAGATAGGGATGGGATGCGGAGTGATAAGAGTATAGGAGACGCTCACATCAAACTGGACTGCTCGAATGTTTCTGACTTCACATATTTTCTCGGTAGGCCTATCTGCCTGGTGAATTACGCTGTGTCCTTCTCTCAAACCGAATTGAGGGAATATGATTTCGTTGTCTTTCAGGAAATATTTAAACTTGGCCTGTATTTTCCCCAGAATTTTGTCCAGAAAACTTCGTGTTTCGCAA
Organism: Schistocerca piceifrons; assembly: GCF_021461385.2. Classification (NCBI taxonomy): domain Eukaryota; kingdom Metazoa; phylum Arthropoda; class Insecta; order Orthoptera; family Acrididae; genus Schistocerca; species Schistocerca piceifrons. The sequence continues at coordinate 108,574,007 of NC_060139.1, forward strand.
AAGACTGTACCCAGCTGGACAGCCAAGAACAACAGAAACAAGTTCCAACACTCAGCTGCCTACTGTTATAATTTAAAATGAATTAATGCAGCTCTTGCTCTTATGCTTTCTAATAAAGCAGTTTCTGCATTGCAAATTTCAGTGTTGCCTAACAATTCAAGTGCAGTGACATTCATATTTCAATAAAACACAAAAATTTAATATGAAGATTATATTTCTCTCGTATGTTAATTTATATTAAAATGCAAGGTAGGATGCTGAATTCTTAGCAGCAGATTAAGGTAGTTGGAGGTAATGGTGCGCACGGGGCAAACATCCGAGTCTAGTGTTTGTCCTACTTATGAGTGCAGTGTGGCAGTCCTGCATCTTTAGTTGAGAGCTCTTATGGAGGAAGAGTCAAATGTGTTGTGCTACTGGTTTGTGCTTTGAAGCTTTCGAGATACAGGGTGAGTTAGTTTCATCGAACTTTCGATCTAAGCATTTACCGTGTAATTGACGCATATCTGTCCGCTGTAACAAGACCCAAAGGATTACTAGTACTTTAACAAGTTGCTATATACGGCAGCTGATACCAGAAGTTAAGAAATCTGTGCCAGGGGGCAAAGGTACTACCAACTTGCTGGTGAAAATATCCGCTTCCGTACCTTTGCCCCAAAACACTTGTCTTTTCTTTCTTCGGTTTTAATACTGACTGCGTAAGTTCAGTTAACATATTTAATGGATCATAATTATAGTTCACTCGTTTCATATCGTCTAATTCAGTATTAATAAAATTAGTTCAACTTCATGTTAGGGAAATTACGAGATAAGATCGTCCTCCACGTCGTTTTCTTCTAAAAAGGTTAGAGGAGGCTAAGAAGTTAACAGGAAATGGGTCTTACATTAGAAATGTAGCTAAAAGGCTTCGATATATTGAATCCAAATTAGGTAAAAGATTTAAAGCAGTCTACGGAGTGACATCATTGTGGTGTTTTAAGAGTGTATTTTCTGAGACAGAGGAAACTGAATTGGCGGAGCACTGTATCAATCTTACTTCTTTGTTCTATGCCATTACGTTTAAACACTTCCGACATTCTGCATATCACTTGGCGTAAACCAACAGTTTAATAAAGAAACGAAGGTGGCAGGGGAAGACTGGGCTGGCTCAACCATCGCTCGTCATAATTGAAGTTTGAGGCAACTGGAGAAAATTAGTATCGGGAGAATAATGCGGTTCAATAAGGCACAAACAGAACTTTTTCTCAGGAGCTTGGAAACTTTGCAATCTAAACATAATTTTACGCCCCATGGAGTCTACAATGAAGACGAATCAGGAATACAGCCTGTACCGGGAGAACTGTAGTAAATTATGGGAAGAAAAGGCAAAATAATATTAACACAATGTGTTTCCTCGTTTTAAAATGTTTTGTATTTAAATTAGTGATATTCCAGTGTCATCTTTTGACGTTCAATAAGATTACAGTGACAGAGACAGTGATGATGGAGATTGTGATGAGGTGACGATTTTGGTATTCTAGAACATTACACAAGTTAATAATGGCAATTCCTGAGACATACTGTAATTCTCCTTTAGTATGTTATAATTTTAATAATTTCTTCTTGTGTGGAATTTGTCCCATAACAGGACGTTGTAACATTTTATTAAACATAGCTTTAATACACCATACAAGCGATCTTGAACTTACGGTATCGTATAAAGTATGATTCTAGGTGTGTAAAATTTTCATTGTCATTCAACCGGAAAAGTGGAAGGGAAAAATAGAAAAGTGTTTGTGGGCATCTTTGCCCCCGCTTACCTAATAATCGGATGCTCCTAATGGTCACCGGATTCAGATAAATCTGTCGTAGTCTTTCAAAGACAGCGTCCAACCGAAAGCACGAAAATATCTATAGCATACGGTGCACAGATTAGGAACAGTAAGGACAAATAACCTTTCGAAGCAATGTTGAATGCACTGTGTCACATCTGACCTCGAACAATTTCTCCGTCAACACAAAACACGGCAGTAACATTCTAGATGAATCGGCTTCAAATAGCTCCGATGTTTTCTATAATGTCACACATGCGAGAGGGGCTAGTGACCATGAAACTTTACAGAAACAATGACCACTAAAGGCAAAAAGTTCATCATGACGCTAGTCAAACTACACTACTGGCGATTAAAATTGCTACCCCAAGAAGAAGTGCAGATAATAAACGGGTATTCACTGGACAGATATATTATACTAGAACTGGCATTTGATTACATTTTCACACAATTTGGGTGCATAGATCCTAAGAAATCAGTACCCAGAAAAACCACCTCTGACCATAATAACGGCCTTGATACGCTTGGGCATTGAGTCAAACAGAGCGTGGATGGCGTGTACAGTTACAGCTGCCCATGCAGCTTCAACACGATACCACAGTTCATCAAGAATAGTGACTGGCGTATTGTGACGAGCCAGTTGCTCGGCCACCATTGGCCTGACGTTTTCAGTTGGTGAGAGATCTGGAGAATGTGCTGGCCAGGGCAGCAGTCGAACATTTTCTGTATCCAGAAAGGCCCGTACAGGACCTGCAACATGAGGTCGTGCATTATTCTGCTGAAATGTAGGGTTTCGCAGGGATCGAATGAAGGGTAGAGCCACGGGTCGTAACACATCTGAAATGTAACGTCCACTGTTCAAAGCACCGTCAATGCGAACAAGAGCTGACCGAGACGTGTAACCAATGGCACCACATACCATCACGCCGGGTGATACGCCTGTATGGCGATGACGAATACGCGCTTCCAATGTGCGTTCACCGCGATGTCGCCAAACACGGATGCGACCATCATGATGCTGTAAACAGAACCAGTATTCAACCGAAAACATGACGCTCTGCCATTCGTGCACCCAGGTTCGTCGTTGAGTACACCATCGCACGCGCTCATGTCTATGATGCAGCGTCAAGGCAGCCATGGTCTCTGAGCTGGTAGTCCATGCTGCTGCAAACGTCGTCGAACTGTTCGTGCAGATTGTTGTTGTCTTGCAAATGTCCCCATCTGTTGACTCAGGGGTCGAGACGTGGCTGCACGACCCGTTACAGCCATGCGGATAAGATGCCTGTCATCTCGACTGCTAGTGATACGAGGCCGTTGGGATCCAGCACGGTGTTCCGTATTACCCTCCTGAACCCACCGATTCCATATTCTGCTAACAGTCATTGGATCTCGATCAACGCGAGCAGCAATGTCATGATACGATAAACCGCAATCGCGATAGGCTACAATCCGACCTTTATCAAAGTTGGAAACGTGATGGTACGCATTTCTCCTCCTTACACAAGGCATCACAACAACGTTTCACCAGGCAACGCCGGTCAACTGCTGTTTGTGTATGAGAAATCGGTTGGAAACTTTCCTTATGTCAGCACGTTGTAGGTGTCGCCACAAGCGCCAACCTTGTGTGAATGCTCTGAAAAGCTAATCATTTGCATATCACAGCATCTTCTTCCTGTCGGTTATATTTTGTGTCTGTAGCACGTCATCTTCGTGGTGTAGCAATTTTAATGGCTAGTAGTGTACTTACGGGACGAGCTGACAGCATAAAGTTCATATTCGGCCAACGCCGAATAAATGTGAAAGACGTCAAAAACTTTACTTTAGATAATTAGGCACCAAATAAAGTCATAAAAGATGGGAAGGACCCACCTTGGATTAATGGTACAATTCGGAAAAGTTGCGAAAACAGAGAATTCCGCATTCTTGCTGTAAAAGAGACCTGCGGGGAAACAGAGAAAAAACTGACAGAACTGATCGGAAAAACTCGCGACTCTAATTCGCAAGCATTGAATCATTTCTTCTGCCTATCGTTGGTCGTGCCATGGTGAATAACTGAAAGCTTAAGTTTCGAAATGTCTACATATCTGCCTGTAATACGTCGTTAGGATTTATGTAAATTGAACTGGTCGAAAAAAGATCCAAAATGAATATTCTTTACAGAAACACTACAGAAAATGCGAATATGTCAGTCAGGACTAGTGAGCTTTTCCTAGATTTCAGCGAAATGCTGGAACTAGAAATCAGAGTGTAGATTTTGAAACAGAGATTCCTTTACATTACTCAGAACTCTATGTGGATCTGTAGAGAAAAGCACAAGACCGTGGAACAACTACCGGAGCTCACGCCGTGTAAAGATGATTATTAAGACAAAGGAGATGGGTTTAGCAGATTGGATTCTGTTGAAATTATCACAATTACCGCGTAAAAATCTTGAGTTTACATGACATCAAGTTAAAATATGTATGAAATAACCTTTAAAATTTTCTTTACTTTTAATTAATCTGTAACAGGTTATGTGATGGTTTTCCGTTGATACACTTAATCAGATTTTCATTCAGCAAATAATTCTCAGACTTCTTACACATGTGTAAAGTAGTTTGTATGAAGCAAATGTACTGCTTTCCTCACGACTTCCCTCAGACACTTGAGTGACGTCATCGGCGTCACTACAGAAATAAATACTCTGCGCAATGAGATAAGCAGCCATTAAGGTGAATTACAGCACGCGTTTGTTCACGGTTCTTGTTAGAGCCCTCCCAAGCAAATATCTTGTGCCGAAACAGTGGCACTGGGTGAAGGTAAACTCCCTCAAATGTCGCTTGCAAAGCAAGATGGGCACTTAAAAGGCGCAACTATTCGGGTCTCTAATTACTGAAATTAAAAGCGACGAACGGGAGATAACGACTTCTTGCGAAAATCTGATCGGAAAAATTCTCACAACATTATAGCCCCTTTTCTTTAAAAAAGGAAAGGAAACGAAGAACAAATTTCTTTTCTTTAGGACTAACGAGTTTTATGTGAGCTCTTGCGTTTTAACACGGCTATATGTCTCTAATTGTGTGTTTAGTACTCTTATTCTTAGTCTGTTGCTCGCTTTACCGTAAACGATAATATGAAAGCGTGGTGTCTGTTCTTTCGGACGTTTTCGGAAGGACAGACGTCACTCGGTTCAAATGGTTCAAATGGCTCTGAGCACTATGCGACTTAACTTCTGAGGTCATCAGTCGCCTAGAACTTAGAACTAATTAAACCTAACTAACCTAAGGACACCACACACATCCATGCCCGAGGCAGGATTCGAACCTGTGACCGTAGCGGTCGCGCGGTTCGAGACTGAAGCGCCTAGAACCGCTCGGTCACAACGGCCGGCTGATAACTGCTGGATGGTCGTTGGTGCATGTGGGCTTGCTGCAATACTTATCCGCAGGGCATCCCACACGTGCTCGATGGAACTTCAATCGTTAAATATCCTCTCGTTCCAAGAGCACCACCTGCAGTATTCGATGCTGTCGCGCACTGTCATACTTAAAAATGCAGTCAGGGTCAAATGCATCCTTGAAAAGACGTATGTCGAGGAGGGGTACAGTGTCACAACAACAATGATCAGACAGTGTACTGTGTACAGAGATTTGGAGGTCAGTAGCCCCTGTAACGTTGTGCTCCCTCACACCAGAACACCTAGTTCACCAAAATGATCATGTTCAACAATCTTCCGGTGTGCATTACGTGTCCCCTCTCTCTGAATATGAGGGTAGGTCCAGCGTTGTCGACTATTACTTTCTTCCCATCTGTCTCTCTTCCATCTGACTGCCCCTTACAACTGTACTTACCGAAGTCGTGAAGGAGCTAGGTTTCTTTTTCAGTTGACGTTGCACGATTTGTACGATTTCTTTGAGAAACATATTCCTTAACTTCCTGTAATTTGTACTTTTTGAGAATTTTGTTTTATAATTGCAAACATGAATTCTACAGTAACTTTTGTAACTAAATCGGTTTTTTCAGTTCTCAACTAACTAAATGTTACTTCTTTACGATTCTGAGCTATTTATTTAGACAAACTCGGTAATGTACTCAGCATACAGTTTTATTACGTATGGCTTTCAAGGGACAAGACTTGAAGTTTTTCTCGATTCAAAGAACTTTACCATCTGCCGTTTATTTTGGGTTATTTTATTTTATATATCAAATGCTACCAGTTTCGGCAATTCAGTATTCGTATTAACAAGCTTATCGTATGGTGCCATAAAACTGGAACCGTAAATCCGATCCGTTATAGGAGGATATCCCATAAGTAAGGTCTCATATTTTTTTTATAAGTACGCAGACCTATTAATTTCTACAATGATTTACATCAGTGTACAGTTTGAACATTTAGCTATTTTTCGACGTAAGCACCATTTCTTTCCATGCATTTTTGTAGACGCTGTGGCAGTTTTTGTATGCCATTTCATACCAGTTCGCCGCCACGCTGTTCAGAAAGTTATGAACCTCTTCTTTCACCGCGTCGTTGGAGCTGAATCGCTTTCCGGCCAGATGTTCTTTTAACCTAGGGAACAGGTGATAGTCACCAAGTCAGGACTATAGGGTGGGTGGGTGATCATGTTCCACTGAAACTGTTACAGGAGAGCAACGGTTTGCCGAACGATGTGTGGGCGAGCGTTGTCATGGAGAATGTGTACGCCCTTGTTCAACATTCCTCTTCTCCGGTTCTGAATTGCCCGTTTGAGTTTTTTCAGAGTCTCACAGTACCTGTCAGCGTTAATCGTGCTCCCAGCGATTCAGGTACGACAACGAGGTGAAAGAAGAGGTTCATAACTTTCTAAACAGCCTGGCGGCGAGCTGGTATGACATGGGCACACAAAAACAGCCAAAGCGTTTACAAAAATGCATCGACAGAAATGGTGATTATGTCGTCGAAAAATAACTAAATGTTCAAGCTGCAAAATGATGTAAACCATTGTAGAAATAAACCGGTCTATGTACTTACAAAAAATAGGAGACCTTACTTATGGGGTCACCCTCGTATGAATCAGTTGCATAAGGGATCGGATTTACAGTTCCAGTTTCATGGTACCACACGATAAGCTTGTTAAAGCAAAATAAGCGTATGGGGCCTGAAGATGGCAATACTGAATTACCGAAACTGGTAGTATTTGATGTACAAAATAAAAAAAAACCCAAAATACACTCCTGGAAATGGAAAAAAGAACACATTGACACCTGTGTGTCAGACCCACCATACTTGCTCCGGACACTGCGAGAGGGCTGTACAAGCAATGATCACACGCACGGCACAGCGGACACACCAGGAACCGCGGTGTTGGCCATCGAATGGCGCTAGCTGCGCAGCATTTGTGCACCGCCGCCGTCAGTGTCAGCCAGTTTGCCGTGGCATACGGAGCTCCATCGCAGTCTTTAACACTGGTAGCATGCCGCGACAGCGTGGACGTGAACCGTATGTGCAGTTGACGGACTTTGAGCGAGGGCGTATAGTGGGCATGCGGGAGGCCGGGTGGACGCATCGCCGAATTGCTCAACACGTGGGGCGTGAGGTCTCCTCAGTACATCGATGTTGTCGCCAGTGGTCGGCGTAAGGTGCACGTGCCCATCGACCTGGGACCGGACCGCAGCGACGCACGGATGCACGCCAAGACCGTAGGATCCTACGCAGTGCCGTAGGGGACTGCACCGCCACTTCCCAGCAAATTAGGGACACTGTTGCTCCTGGGGTATCGGCGAGGACCATTCGCAACCGTCTCCATGAAGCTGGGCTACGGTCCCGCACACCGTTAGGCCGTCTTCCGCTCACGCCCCAACATCGTGCAGCCCGCCTCCAGTGGTGTCGCGACAGGCGTGAATGGAGGGACGAATGGAGACGTGTCGTCTTCAGGCGATGAGAGTCACTTCTGCCTTGGTGCTAATGATGGTCGTATGCGTGTTTGGCGCCGTGCAGGTGATCGCCACAATCAGGACTGCATACGACCGAGGCACACAGGGCCAACACCCGGCATCATGGTGTGGGGAGCGATCTCCTACGCTGGCCGTACACCACTGGTGATCGTCGAGGGGACACTGAATAGTGCACGGTACATCCAAACCGTCATAGAACCCATCGTTCTACCATTCCTAGACCGGCAAGGGAACTTGCTGTTCCAACAGGACAATGCACGTCCGCATGTATCCCGTGCCACCCAACGTGCTCTAGAAGGTGTAAGTCAACTACCCTGGCCAGCAAGATCTCCGGATCTGTTCCCCATTGAGCATGTTTGGGACTGGATGAAGCGTCGTCTCACGCGGTCTGCACGTCCAGCACGAACGCTGGTCCAACTGAGGCGCCAGGTGGAAATGGCATGGCAAGCCGTTCCACAGGACTACATCCAGCATCTCTACGATCGTCTCCATGGGAGAATAGCAGCCTGCATTGCTGCGAAAGGTGGATATACACTGTACTAGTGCCGACATTGTGCATGCTCTGTTGCCTGTGTCTATGTGCCTGTGGTTCTGTCAGTGTGATCATGTGATGTATCTGACCCCAGGAATGTGTCAATAAAGTTTCCCCTTCCTGGGACAATGAATTCACGGTGTTCTTATTTCAATTTCCAGGAGTGTATATGACTGTTGGTAAAGTTCTTTGAATCGAGAACCACGTACCAGCCGATGTGCCCTGGCCACAATGGACCGACAGAGACTTGAAGTTGTCAGTCAGTTTCGTTACAACATCCAAAAGAAAACTCCAGCTATTGTTGTCCGTCGTCATATTATAATACTGTATAAAAAATTGACTGAATTTTTCGTCGGTGCTTGGCAGAACATGATAATGACAATAGCAAAACACTTCCTAATGGTACTTAGCACTTAACAATGCGGGCAGCCAGAGCCGTTAAGCATCATAATGATTGTAAGTAAAATGATTTACAACACAGCTGAAACTGGTGCTTTCTTTATTGTCATAACCGTTTTCGCTATATTAAAACAGCGTCCTAAGGTGAGAACAGTGTCACATTAGCGCACCAAGACGCACCCAACGTTCGTAGCCAAAAATCAAACCCTTGAAGACAGGGACTCATGAAATTAAATAAAACAGTACATCGGGGCGAAAAATGTGACGCGCACCTGTGGTGGTTGCAGGGGTATACCACGGCAGGTGGTCAGGTGATCGTACAACTTCTTTTGTCAGTACACACCTGAGCGCCTTCCGTGCTGTATCCTTGCAACCACCACAGGTGCGTCGTCGCATTACACGCTCCGATGTACTACTTCATTTATTTTGACAACTTCCCATGTTCATGTGTTTGAATTTTGACTACGAACTATACGCTGATGTGGTATTGTTTTCACCTCAGGATGCCGTTTTAGTATAGCGAAACCAGTTGTGACAAAGAAATCACTGCTCCTTCGCGGGGTAGCCGTGCGGTCTCGAGCGCCATGTATCGGTTTTCCTGGCTTCCCCCGTCGGAGGTTCGAGTCCTCCCACGGGCATTGCTGTGTGTGTTGTCCATAGCGTAAGTTAGTTTAAGCTAGATTAAGCATTGTGTAAGCTTAGGGACCGATGACCACAGCAGTTTGGTCCCATAAACCTTCCCATAAATTTCCAGAATTTCCAAATTACAACTGTGTTACGGATGATTTTACTTCATTATACTTGCTAATGTTCTGCAAAACTATATTTATTTTGTCGCGAACCGGCCTGCGGCTTCTTAGGACACCTTGAGGTGAGCTGAAGATGGCCTAACAAGGGAACCTCCCCATCGCACGCCCCTCAGATTTAGTTATAAGTTGGCACAGGGATAGGCCTTGAAAAACTGTACACAGATCAATCGAGAAAACAGGAAGAAGTTGTGTGGAACTATGAAAAAAATAAGCAAAATATACAAACTGATTAGTCCATGTGCAAGGTAAGCAACATCAAGGAGCGTGTTTGCTTACGAGCGCCGTGGTCCCGTGGTTAGCGTGAGCAGCTGCGAAACGACAGGACCTGGGTTCAGCTCTTCTCTCGAGTGAAAAGTTTAATTTTTTATTTTCAGATAATTATCAAAGTTCAGGCACTCACACATAATCAACTTCGCTCTCCAAAATTCCAGGATATGTTCAGATTTGCTTGGACATATACAGGATTTGACGGTGTACGCACGGAAACATTTGAAAACGTAAAAAACGTATGTTTTGACAGAGCACAGGGAAAACTGTGCGACTGTGAAACTGTTGCATTCATTTGATGCAGTTTATGTGACAAACTCTTATGTTTTCATCACTTTTTTGGGAGTGATTATCACATCCACAAGAAAACCTAAATCGGGTAAGGTAGAAGAATCTTTTTACCCATTCGCCAAGTGTGCAAGTTAGGTGGGTCGACAACATATTCCTGTCATGTGACGCACATGCCGTCACCGGTGTCGTAAAGAATATATCAGCCGAGTTTTCCTGTGTAGGAGTCGGTTGACCTATGACCTTGCGATCAAATGTTTTCGGTTCCTATTGGATAGGCACGTCCTTTCGTCTACTAATCGCACGGTTTTGCCGTGCGGTCGCAAACCACAGACACTAAACTTATTACAGTGAACAGAGACGTCAGTTAATGAATGGACAGATCGTAACTTTGCGAAAATAAAGAAAGTAAAATTTTCACTCGCGGGAGGACTCGAACCAAGGACCTTTCGATCAGCAGTTGCTCACTCTAACCACGAGACCACGGCGCTCGTTATTGTCCATTGTCCTAAAGTTGCATATCTTCCACACGGACTACTCAGTTCGTATATTTTGCTTATTTTTTCATAGTTTCACACAACTTCTTCCTGTTTTCTCGATTGATCTGTGTTCAGTTTTTCAAGGCCTATCCACTGTGTCAATTTATAACCAAATCTGAGGGGGGTGCGATGGGGAGGTTCCCTTGTAAGAAGCCAAAAAACGGTTCGTGATAAAATTTGCAGAACATTAGCAAGTTCTTTCCCACATATAATAAATTTTTGCGAATATGGCAGGCCGCTCTAAGTGGAATCACTCCTCTTTAAATTATCCGGTACGCACGCTGTGTCCGGAACCGCGCGACTGCTACGGTCGCAGGTTCGAATCCTGCCTCGGGCATGGATGTGTGTGATGTCCTTAGGTTAGTTAGGTTTAAGTAGTTCTAACTTCTAGGGGACTGATGACCACAGTAGTTAAGTCCCATAGTGCTCAGAGCCATTTGAACCATTTTTTTGAACGCACGCTGTCAGTGCCACAAATAACGAGTCTTGCCACCTGTACGTTACAATTGTTTATGCCGAATGTCAACAGACAATCCCTTGCGCCCAGCATCGATCAGCTGCATGTCTTTCTGCATTGCTCGATGGATTTAAAGTGATGTGGATTCTCGGTATTAACAGCACAACTAGCAGAAATATTCATTTTCAGAGGTTAATCCATTCTTCAAAATCAGCTGCAATGAAATTAGGCAATTTAAGCAGGTCACCCATGTCCACCAATTTTCAAGTTGGAGACGCGGTATTGCTCGTCTGAAGCGTTTGAAACGTACAGCCCAGCTACTGACGTAGCGAGCGCTGTCTGCTTCTGACGTGTGTGACTGTAGTAGCGTTTGCTCGAAATGCCACGCTGCGGCGGTCGAGTGACTCATGATGACGTAAGAGGTGGCCCTGTTGCAACAGCGGCTTTGCAGCTATCCTTGATCGACAAAAGGTGCAGTGCACCTCGGCGAACGCGTCGTTGCTGTAAGCCAACGCTGCAGCGCTGATCACACCTTGGAATCATCTAGTGGTTTTGTTTCATTCCGGTTGCTTTTGAAAACTAAGAGCCGTCATACAAAAAGTTATGTCAATTAGCAGAAAAATACCTTTTATCGGCAGCTGTAGCTTCCTACAAACTGACTTCCGTTTGTCATTTAATCGCCTCTGACTTGAAAGCTTTTTTGTGACTTCATACTAGCTTTCCCAAATCCCCTGCATAGAAGTTCTCAGCTTGGGAACTGAGCCAGCTGTCAATGGCTCACGCCGTCCATTTTGGATAGTAAATCCAGTTTTTGAGCGAAGAGGGGAGGGGGGCGGTGGGGTAAAGGGGTCCGTCAGGCCCCGGGCACCACTTGAAGACAAGCGCCAAATAATCTCCAAGAACAAACAAGAGCCGGCCGCGGTGGCCGAGCGGTTCTAAGGCGCTCAGTTCGGAACCGTGCGACTGCTACGTCGCAGGTTCGAATCCTGCCTCGGGCATGAATGTGTGTGATGTCCTTAGGTTAGTTAGGTTTAAGTAGTTCTACATCTACATCTACATCCATACTCCGCAAGCCACCTGACGGTGTGTGGCGGAGGGTACCTTGAGTACCTCTATCGGTTCTCCCTTCTATTCCAGTCTCGTATTGTTCGTGGAAAGAAAGATTGTCGGTATGCCTCTGTGTGGGCTCTAATCTCTCTGATTTTATCCTCATGGTCTCTTCGCGAGATATACTTAGGAGGGAGCAATATACTGCTTTACTCCTCGGTGAAGGTATGTTCTCGAAATTTCAACAAAAGCCCGTACCGAGTTACTGAGCGTCTCTCTTGCAGAGTCTTCCACTGGAGTTTACCTATCATCTCCGTAACCCTTTCGCGATTACTAAATGATCCTGTAACGAAGTGCGCTGCTCTCCGTTGGATCTTCTCTCTCTCTTCTATCAACCCTATCTGGTACGGATCCCATACTGCTGAGCAGTATTCAAGCGGTGGGTGAACAAGCGTACTGTAACATACTTCCTTTGTTTTCGGATTGCATTTCCATCGGATTCTTCCAATGAACCTCAGCCTGGCATCTGGTTTACCGACGATCAGCTTTATATGATCATTCCATTTTAAATCACTCCTAATGCGTACTCACAGATAATTTATGGAATTAACTGCTTCCAGTTGCTGACCTGCTATATTGTAGCTAAATGATACGGGATCTTTCTTTCTTTGTATTCGCAGCACATTACACTAGTCTACATTGAGATTCAATTGCCATTCCCTGCACCATATGTCAATTCGCTGCAGATCCTCCTGCATTTCAGTAAATTTTCCATTGTTACAACCTCTCGATATACCACAGTTTTAGGGGACTGATAACCACAGATGTTAAGTCCCATACTGCTCAGAGCCATTTGAACCATTTTTGAACAAACAAGATTTTCCAGGAAGTATATTATTACTAGAGTAAATTCAATGTATTATATTACTCTATGTGTTTCCGGAGGGGGCGGGCAATAAAGAAGAGTGTCGTACCCTGGTCGTCCACGAAAGAAAGGCCGTGGTACGTACGTCACAGCACGCGTCACTGTAGGTGTTACAAGTGCCAGCAGCCGTCTCTGGCGGGGAGCCAGTAACTATTTCAGATGATTTTAATAATTCTTGACTGTACTTCTACACGCAGGCGAGTAGACGATAGCGCACGACAAAATTAAGACATTTAGAGGGTACCTTTTCAATTACATGTCGATTTTCCGTCTTCCCTGCATGGAGCCAAACGTTTTCGAAGGGTGGAGGACAAGCCGACAGGCTGACGTCTCAAGTTCGTTGCGAGGCCAATATTTCTCTCGGGCCCTGGCCAATATTGGGGTCCACGAGAAATGCGGGCCCCGAAACGAACTTGAGACGTCAGCCTGTCGGCTTGTCCGCCACCCTTCGCAAACGTTCGGCTCCATGCAGGTCCCACCGGAAATCAATATGTAAGTAAAAGGTACCCTCTAAATATATTAACTTTGTCATGTGGTATGAAGAGCTTGTATGCATACAAACGCGCAGTCAAGAATTATTAAAATCGTCTGAAATAGTTACTCGCTCCCCGCTATAGAAGGCTGCTGGCACTCGTAAGACGTGAAGTATCACGTGCTGTGACGTACGTTCCAGACCCGTCCTTCTCGTGCGATACCTGTGCTGGCTTCCTTACATCACACTGTTAATTCCGCGAGTATGAGTCCGAGAACGGCGGCGCTGCGATGGCTTCCTACTCGTCGACTCGTTCTCTCTTGCTAAAGTGTGCGGAGCAGAAAGACAAGTCAAAACTTAGTACAGAATTTGAAAAAACGAGCTTGCTATTATAGTGTAGCGCTGACAGGGCGAAATGACCGATTGTCGGGATCACATGTGTGGATGGATGGAGAGGGTTGTATAGGCGCACGACGGCAAGGTCTTCAGCGCCCGCTCAGATGAAAAACATATAAAGCCGGCCTCTGTGGCCGAGCGGTTCTAGGCGCTTCAGTCCGGAAACGCGCTGCTGCTGCGGGTGCAGGTTCGAATCCTGCCTCGGGCATGGATGTGTGTAATGTCCTTAGGTTAGTTAGATTTAAGTAGTTCTAAGTCTATGGGACTGATGACCACAGATATTAAGTCCCATAGTGCTTAGAGCCATTTGAACCATTTTAGAAAAACATACAAAGTTCGTCCAACGCAAACAAAATGGTTAATATGCCCGTTTATTCCACCGCTACGATGAGGGAACATCCGTGCTCTCTCAAACGAAAGCAAGGTGCAGAGTAATGTCACTATTATATCCCTGAAACCGAAAGACGCGCTATTCGTGTATTATTTTAGTCATGGAAACTTGCGTTTATGGAGTAATAGCGAGTTTGCAGCTTGCGGTTCATTTCTGTAACTCTTTCGAAGACAGCTGCAAAATTTATTGTAATAATTAATCACACACTAGTAACGTGTCAAAAAATGTGTGTATAGCAACGTAACAGTGGAGAGTTTCTGAATAGAGATTATCACAAAAAATTTACTGCAGTCTTCGAAAACGTTCACACACACACACAAATTAGGACGTTCAATCTGCACTGTTGGTCGTGAGGTGTTCCACTGTTAAATGCAGAGAAGAGAGCGCATAGGCGCAAAGAATACATTGAAAGCCTCTGAGGGAGAAGTTTTGTCTGACGTGATAGGAGAAGAGCTAGGGGTCCAGTATTAGAATCAGAATTTAAAAGAGCTTTGGGGGACTTAAGATCAAAATAAGGCAGAAGGGATGGATAACATTCCATCAGAATTTCCATAACAGTTGGGGAAGTGGCAAAAAAACGACTATTCACGTTGGTGTGTAGTTGGCGACATACCATCTGATTTTCGGCACAATTCCGAAGACTGCGAGAGCTGACAAGTGCGAGAATTATCGCACAATCAGGTTAACAGCTCATGCATCCAAGTTGCACAGAAGAATGGAAAAGAAAATTGAGGATGTAATAGATGACGGTCGGTTTAGCGTTAGAAAAAGTACAGATACGATAGAGGCAGTTCTGACGTTGCGGTTGATAATGAAAGCAAGATTAAAGAAAAATCAAGACACGTTCATAGGATTAGTCGACGTGGAAAAAGCGTTCGACAGTATAAAATGGTGCGAGATGTTCGAAACTCTGAGAAAAATAGAGATAAGCTATAGGGAGGAGAGACGGGTAATATACAATATGTACAAGAGCAAAGAGTGGACGACCAAGAACGAAGTGCTCGGATTAAAAAGGGTGTAAGACAGGGATGTAGTCTTTCACCCCTACTGTTCAATCTCTACATCGATGAAGCAATGATGGAAATAAAAGAAAGGTTTAGGAGTGGAATTAAAATTCAAGGTCAAAGGATGTCTATGATACGATTTGCTGATGACATTGCTTTGCTGAGTCAAAATGAGGAAGAATTACATGATCTGATGAATGAAATGAACGATCTAATGAGTACAGAATATGGATTGAGAGTAAATCGAAGAAAGACGAAATTAATGAGAAGCAGCAGAAATGAAAACAGTGAGAGATTCATCAGGCTTGATGGTCACGAAGTAGACGAAGTTAAGGATTTCTGCTACCTAGGCAGTAAAATAATCAATGACTGTCGGAGTAAGGAGGTCGTCAAAAGCAGACTAGGAATGGCAAAAACGGCATTTCCTACCAAGAGAAGCTAGTGGTATCAAACATAGGCCTTAATTTGAGGAAGAAATTTCTGGGAATGTACGTCTGGAGTAGTGAAACATGGACTGTGGGAAAACCGGCACAGAAGAGAATCGAAGTATTTGAGATGTGGTGCTACAGACGAATGTTGAAAATTAAGTGGACTGATAAGGTAAGGAATGAGAAGGTTCTGCGCAGAATCGGAGAGGAAAGGAACATGTGTAAAACACTGACAAGGAGAAGGGACAGGATGATATCTGTTGAGACACGAGGGAATGACTTCCGTGGTACTAGAGGTAGCTGTAGAGGAAGACAGAGATTGGAACACATCCAGCAAGTAATTGAGAACGTAGGTAGCAAGTGCTACTCTGAGCACTGAGATGAGGTTGACACAGGAGAGGAATTCGTCACAAATGCCCAATGGCTGCTAATGTAGTGGTAATGCCGCGAGTCACTGATTATACTTGTGAACTCGTATACTATCCCTCCTTTCTATGCTGGTGGATTTCACTTGTACCCGATAAAACCAAAACGACGAGTTTGCGATTGTAATTGGGCAGTTGGAGAGAATGACAATTCGTGTCTCAGAGTGTACGTAGACGGCAAGTTTGGAGATAATGTATAGGACCCGCTGACTTGTTTAAAGTGAGCATACGGAGCCCATTTCTATCTCTAGTACAGACGGCCTGACAAAAAAAAGTGAAGTACTTAGAAGGGGAAAGGGAAACGAAATGAAACTTCACGGGTTAAAAGGGTGTGTGATGTTATTTCTGTGATTATAAAATTTGTTAATGTAAGTGCGATATAAACCATTACAGATGTGAAATGCTGGTATATTAATAACGGGTGTAACCGCCACAATGTTGCATGCAAGAATGCAAACGTGTATGCATTGTGTTGTACTGATGCGCGATGTCAGTTTCTGGGTCGGAATTCCACGCCTGTTGTGCTCGGTCAGTCAATACAAGGGATGGTTAATGCTGTTTGTGGATGAGGCTGGAGTTGTCGTCCGATGATGTCGATTACAGACAGGTCTGGTGGTCGAGCAGGCCAAGGCGTCGTGTCTTGGGTTACAACAACGGTATGTGGGGGAGCGTTATCATATTGGAGTGTGTGAAATCTTATGGGACTTAACTGCTAAGGTCATCAGTCCCTAAGCTTACACACTACTTAACCTAAATTATCCTAAGGACTCGAACCACCGCCGGGACCAGCCGCACAGTCCATGACTGCAGCGCCTCAGATCGCTCGGCTAATCCCGCACGGCAATATCCTATTGGAAAACACCGCTAGAAATGCTGTGCATGAGTGGCAACAGACTAGGCCGAATCACCAGACTGATGTACAGTTTTGCAGTCAGGGTGCGTGGAATAATCATGAGACTGCTGCTGCTGTCATAAGAAATGACACTCCAGGCCGTAACTCCAGGTGTACGTCCAGTGTGTCTCGCATGAATGCAGACCGGCTGGAGGCCCTCAACTGGGGTCCTTGAAACCAGCACATGGCCGTCGCAGGCACCAAGTTGGAACCAGATACCACCAGAAAACACAAAAGACCTCCATCCTGTCTTCAAATAAACTCTCGCTTGACACCACTGAAGTCGCAAAT
This sequence comes from Schistocerca piceifrons, assembly GCF_021461385.2. NCBI lineage: Eukaryota > Metazoa > Arthropoda > Insecta > Orthoptera > Acrididae > Schistocerca > Schistocerca piceifrons. Next base: position 108,591,287 of record NC_060139.1, read on the forward strand.
GGCAGTGGAATGCGCGCTGCAAGGTGTCTGGCTAAGAGCTGTCCTTGAAGTAACCGATTTGTGACAGTTCATTGTGTTGCTGTGGTGCCAACTGCCGCTCGCTCCAACTGCTGCTGCTGATACAGTAGGATGCACCAGAGTCATACGCCGAACACGACAGGCTTCTTTCTCAATAGTGCCGTGTGGCTGTCCGGAGAACAGTTTTCTCGTGACCGCACACTCTCATGACAAGCGCTGCCAGCAATTGCGTCCGTGTGCAATGCATGCATTCCTCCAAGTCGTTCTGCGATATCGCAGAAAGGACATCCAGCTTCTCGCAGGTCTGTTACAAGCACGACCTGGCTTAAACTCAGTGAAGTGATGACAGTGGCGTCTATGTCACTACCAAAGCACTCCTGACTGACATCAGTTCATCATGTCCAGTCTCAAAGAAAAGAAGCACTTGCAACCGCTGCAGTGCAGGCAGCCGTGATGTGAACCCTCATAGTTGCGCTTAGAGATGGGCAAACTGAAACACGTAACTGTTTCGAAACAAATGAAACAGTACAATGTAATGTTCCGATACGTTGTTTCGAAACAGTGAAACAGTTTGTGTTTTGTATTCTAATAAACCTACACATTTTATCATCTTGAATGTCTACTGTATAAGTATGTCCATATAAACACAAATGAGGTGCGAGAGCGCTAATTATGTCGCAGAAAGTATGAAACTATCACTTAGGCGTTTTGGCAGTTTCGTATTTCCTGCAGCAAATGCGCTGCTTTCGTGTCGCGTGACTTTCATACTTTTCAAATGGCTGAGGACAGCCATAGCTGAAGACAGAAGAACCACCACGAACGGAACTGGAGGTGAGAGCAAACTGCAGAAACACACATTCCGTTAGTATGGGTAATATACCCATCCTGCTAATTTCCATCTACGCAAGGGGAATCATTGTGGATAATAGGCACAGTGACTATAGACTCACAAATAACGCCAAATAATTCGAATAAATAACAAAATATAACAGAAAATTTTTTTGTCTTTCAAGGTGTTTCGAACCGTTACTATAAATTCACCATGCTTCCCAGCCCTTCCCGTACACCATTACACTATCAGTGATTTGTCAAACAGATTGCTTGCAATTATACCTACATCAAATTTATGTGTATGTCTAATAACTGTCACTCTACGCCTTTTTTTATTCAAAATGTTGTAGGCTTACTTCCGTTTCTTAATACACTCCTGGAAATGGAAAAAAGAACACATTGACACCGGTGTGTCAGACCCACCATACTTGCTCCGGACACTGCGAGAGGGCTGTACAAGCAATGATCACACGCACGGCACAGCGGACACACCAGGAACCGCGGTGTTGGCCGTCGAACGGCGCTAGCTGCGCAGCATTTGTGCACCGCCGCCGTCAGTGTCAGCCAGTTTGCCGTGGCATACGGAGCTCCATCGCAGTCTTTAACACTGGTAGCATGCCGTGACAGCGTGGACGTGAACCGTATGTGCAGTTGACGGACTTTGAGCGAGGGCGTATAGTGGGCATGCGGGAGGCCGGGTGGACGTACCGCCGAATTGCTCAACACGTGGGGCGTGAGGTCTCCACAGTACATCGATGTTGTCGCCAGTGGTCGGCGGAAGGTGCATGTGCCCGTCGACCTGGGACCGGACCGCAGCGACGCACGGATGCACGCCAAGACCGTAGGATCCTACGCAGTGCCGTAGGGGACCGCACCGCCACTTCCCAGCAAATTAGGGACACTGTTGCTCCTGGGGTATCGGCGAGGACCATTCGCAACCGTCTCCATGAAGCTGGGCTACGTTCCCGCACACCGTTAGGCCGTCTTCCGCTCACGCCCCAACATCGTGCAGCCCGCCTCCAGTGGTGTCGCGACAGGCGTGAATGGAGGGACGAATGGAGACGTGTCGTCTTCAGCGATGAGAGTCGCTTCTGCCTTGGTGCCAATGATGGTCGTATGCGTGTTTGGCGCCGTGCAGGTGAGTGCCACAATCAGGACTGCATACGACCGAGGCACACAGGGCCAACACCCGGCATCATGGTGTGGGGAGCGATCTCCTACACTGGCCGTACACCACTGGTGATCGTCGAGGGGACACTGAATAGTGCACGGTACATCCAAACCGTCATCGAACCCATCGTTCTACCATTCCTAGACCGGCAAGGGAACTTGCTGTTCCAACAGAACAATGCACGTCCGCATGTATCCCGTGCCACCCTACGTGCTCTAGAAGGTGTAAGTCAACTACCCTGGCCAGCAAGATCTCCGGATCTGTCCCCCATTGAGCATGTTTGGGACTGGATGAAGCGTCGTCTCACGCGGTCTGCACGTCCAGCACGAACGCTGGTCCAGCTGAGGCGCCAGGTGGAAATGGCATGGCAAGCCGTTCCACAGGACTACATCCAGCATCTCTACGATCGTCTCCATGGGAGAATAGCAGCCTGCATTGCTGCGAAAGGTGGATATACACTGTACTAGTGCCGACATTGTGCATGCTCTGTTGCCTGTGTCTATGTGCCTGTGGTTCTGTCAGTGTGATCATGTGATGTATCTGACCCCAGGAATGTGTCAATAAAGTTTCCCCTTCCTAGGACAATGAATTCACGGTGTTCTTATTTCAATTTCCAGGAGTGTATGATTACTGTACATGAACAGAGAAGCGTATGTTATAAAAAAAGTGTAATTTAACTGAATGATTTTCACATATTTATTATTTTGAATGTGAATAGTATGCGTTGTTTTATTGTTTGGTTAGCGTTTATAAAGCAGATGTTACGCCATTTCGAAACAGGACAGTCAGCTAGAAACGAAGCTTTATTTTCGGATATCTTAAGCTTCATGGTACTGCTTGTCAAAAAGATTTCGACACTCTTGAAAGAGTTTCATGAAGTGGTATGTTGTGTTTCAGTACCTGTGCCGAGCCCGTATCTCGTCCGACACAGAGTGGAATGAAACATCACTGTTTCTATACAATTAGTCCGTTCCAGGCACAGGTGGACTGAAACAGCCTTATTTTGAAACAACGATACAGTTTCTGTGTCTGGCTCGAAATCGAATCTGGTCCGAGACAGGGGCGGAATGAAACACCACTGTTTCGAAACAGTGAACCACAACCGTTCCGAAACACTGAAGCAGTTCCACGTATCGATACACTGAATCGAAACATAGAAACAGTGGCCAAGTCTAGTTGCGCTACTATCGCCACTGTTATGCGACTGGTTCAAAATTTAAACAGATGTCATCCCTCAGATGTAAAAATACCCCTACTAACTTTCGTTTATGTCACACAATTCCTTCTTTGTGCTGCAATTTTTTTTCCTTCATTGATTAGTGAATGCTACAGTATGGATCCACTTATGAGTATGACGTTGCACTCCCTCTGGCCTGGATGTGTAAGGTGGTAGAATAAATGAAGATCAGATTCTCACCATACGTGAGAGCTTTGTACATTGCAACAGGAAAGTGAATATGACACCTAACTTAATTCGGCGGTTATGAGCAAATTTGCCTATCAGTATATAATGTAAAACAGGGATGACGCTCAATCGATGGTAATTAGCACACCATTCCTATAAAATGCATGTCTATGTGCAGAAGGTGCAATAAGCAGCGAGAGGCGTTTTAGTTTGGAATTTCAGAGGAGCGAGCAGAGGCAAGGCCGCGCTACAGGGGGTACCAAGGAAACCACTTAAAGGGGAGTCCCAAGCCAGGTCAACGACAGACCAGGTTACTCAGACGGGGAGAGAGAGTATAACGGCCCATCTGAGGGAGGACAGGAAAGAAAGATTTTAAAAACTATGTTTCAGAATTCGAAAGGGATATGAACAAAACCAGTAACGCATTTTCGATCACGTGTCCAGCGAGTGCTACACACATGAGAGAGTCAATGTACACATTTAGACGTCTGGGACGGGCACAAAACGTCAGATTGGCGGAAATGCGCTAGAAAGGAGAAAAGAGCGAAAGTTTCGACGCAATTTAATGGTAGACACTTTGTGACTGGTAGAGAGAGCTTCCACAAAATAAGAGGAACGCTCCTATCGGTCGAAAAAAGCCATGATGTGAAGAACGAAAGAACCTAGGTGGGGAGACAGTTCGGGTATGGGTAAGACAAGATGGGAAATCTTGAGGACTCTTCTCGGAACTGTGGTCATGTGCAGAATGGAGTGCATAACGCTCTGTACGATGCAGAGAAGAAATTTGAGAGAACACTGCGTTCACAGCAGCTGACATACAGCTAGAAATTAGCTGTAGCGTCGTTTAGCTCCAACTGTGGAGAAATGAACCAGCCAATTAGTTAATTGTTCTTGCTAGAACTGAGAGGGCATTATAATATGCATGCTGCTCCAGCCATGTCAGTGTATATCGCCACTTTCTAAGACTAGGGATGACTACATGTTTTTTTCCCATAATGAGAAACATAGGGAAAGTTTCTGCTGGGAAATTCAGCAAAGCTTTAATTAGTTTCATAGGAATTTCAGCGGAAGAGAGCGGCGTAGCAGACGACAGCTCATCGGAGCTTAAGGTAAATACTGCTTGCAGAGGCATAAAACATGCTGGTTCACCAGCTTGCATCCACTGTAAACTCGAGCGACCTTGGGTAATATTTTGCCCAATTTGTCACATAACTAAGCATCCACTGTAGACTTGATTGTCATCCTAAAAACGGTACCAAACTTTGAACTGGAATCGGGAGATTTTCGTAATACTGACCAACATCATAACGTAAGTGTAGGAACAACTTTGTAAAGAAACTTCTAGTTAAACTTTAAGATTGTTGTATTTAGAATTATTTAACTTTCTGAGGAGTAAGATTTAATATTGTTGTGTTTAGGATTATTTCACTTTTTGATGTTGATGAGATATGTTACCCTGACAACTGATTTTTGCTGTCAGATTGAAAACTGTGTAAAAGCGTGTATTTTTGTGTTAATATTGAGACATTAAACATGTTATTTCTTGCCAGCATCTCGTGGTCGTGCGGTAGCGTTCTCGCTTCCCACGCCCGGGTTCCCGGGTTCGATTCCCGGCGGGGTCAGGGATTTTCTCTGCCTCGTGATGGCTGGGTGTTGTGTGATGTCCTTAGGTTAGTCAGGTTTAAGTAGTTCTAAGTTCTAGGGGACTGCTGACCATAGATGTTAAGTCCCATAGTGCTCAGAGCCATTTGAACCATGTCATTTCAACTTACACAGTTGTCTTCAATCCTAGTATAAGTAAACCACAAATATTGCACCTTGCAGATGCATGCACTGATTCACACGGGAAAGGTGTTATAAAGCCACTGTATCCTCTCCTGGGGCAAGCTGACCTGCAGCTGCTGTAACTAGTCCTTGGTATCCTGGATACTAGCCCTAGGGTGGAGGTAACGTCTGAGCTTGTCACGGCAGGACCTCAACATCACACGGACAGTTAGCAGGGACACGTGCCATGTGTGAACGAGCTTTGTATTGATGAAGAGTACTGCTGCATGAGAAGCAGTAAATGGGGACGCAGGATGTCTGAGACGTACTGCAGTGCCTCCGAGTTCACTCACTCAGTACCTACCGTTAGCTGAAGTTATACCCTATGGCTCCTCACACGACGGCATTGAAGAATGGGACTTCTCTCCGTGTTGCCGCTCGTTTCGCTGACGATAGTCTTCTGGGGTAGCGTAGAACCGCAATTTGTCTCTGAATGCAATTGGAAGCCATTCATCAGCACTTTACATCTCCTCGTCACGGCATCATTCCAAACACAGCCCTTTGTGTAGCGCTAACGGTATCATACGCTCAGGGCAGTTATCCGCCTGGCCGGCTGCTGTTAGTCTGCATCGAATGGTGCGGGCCGACGCAGAATGTTGCAGGAAGTCCATTACTTCATCTCGAATGGCGGGCACAGATGTGAATGGGGATACTACGCGCTTGGTGCCCAATGCGGTGATCCTTCCTTGTGCTGATTGGCTGTAGTCATCTAGAACCTTGTCGACGAGTATGCCAGCACTTATGATCCCAAAATCTGGTCACTACTATCAGAATGTCCCACTAATTTTGCATGATTCGACTAGCCGTTCAACTGAAAACCACAGTGAGACCCCGTTCAAATTCTGTCTGGGGCTGATGGCGCTGTGATTTTATCCATACTGGATGAGAGGTCGTGGTTGTGAATGTCAATGTTAAAAAATATATCGGCTCAACCACTTGTTTACAGTGTAAAACACTAAGATTGACGCGTTCCGGAAGTCAAGCTTCCATCATCAGAATAATGAAAAGTAAAAGAACCTGTAAAAACTCGCTAAAATGGAACGTGCACCAGGCACAATAAAATTGATAATAAAATTAAAACATCGTGGCTACTTCCCTTGTTGCAGCCGTATCTTCCAAGGTGCATCTCCACATAGTCGTCAAAATATAAAAAACTCTAAAATGGTGTCGCCTATGGTGTTCAACAACTAACCACATGGCTCTCTCCTCTATCGTCGAAAACCGCCCGTGCGTCTTCGTTGATACCACACACCACGCAGCCAAACACGACACTGAAACGCGAGTGAGTTCACGCGCAAGTAAACAAGGAAGTCACGGAGATGTCTATACAAACAGATAACGTATACATGTTCCAAGGAACCCATGAAATGGTGGTATCATAGGCAGGACAAAGGCAGAAAGCTGGATCTACTAGAACAGCTGGAAATTACGATACATAGCGTTGATAATCAGAACACACTGAATGAACAGCTAACTGGTGACATAAATAACTTTTTCAAACATTTCACCGGTTTCTTTTAGTAACTACATTTTTAGCAATTGGCAGGATACCATCATTTCATGAGGTCCTTGTAACATGTACACGTTATCTGTTTGTATAGACATCTCTGTGACTTCCTTGTTTACTTGCGCGTGAGCTCACTCGCGTTTCAGTGTCGTGTTTGGATACGTGGTGTGTGGTGTCAACGAAGACGCACGGGCGGTTTACGACGATAGAGGAGAGAGCCATGTGGTTAGATGTTGAACACCATAGGCGACATCATTTTAGAGTTTTTTATATTTTGACGACTATGTGGAGATGCACCTTGGAAGACACGGCTGCAACAAGGGAAGTAGCCACGATGTTTTAATTTTATTATCAATTTTATTGTGCCTGGTGCATGTTCCATTTTAGCGAGTTTTAACAGGTTCTTTTACTTTATATTATTCTGATGATGGAAGCATGACTTCCGAAACGCGTCAATCTTAGTGCTTTACACTATAAACAAGTTGTTGAGCCGATATTTTTTAACATTGATAGCGCTGTCTCTGACGAGTACGTGGAATATCTGTGTAACACACAGTGATAACATCCGACGCTACTCACGCCCCTTATATAGCATATCAGGCTGGTAACAACACTAAACAGGAACAATATTAATGCACTCTGGTGGCCGTTTTATCTGTCACAGAGAACTGAAACACTAACCATTTACCGATGGCATGTACAGGTACGAAGTTACATTACCATACGACCATATCTTCACTGCTTTTGTCAAACTAAGGCCTCGGTACGACGTAAAAATGGATACGGTGATATAGTTAGTAGTTTACATTCAATCCAGCCACATAAATTACCCAGAGGCATTTTTTAATTTTATTTCACAAATCTTTCCAATTACGATTTACTCCACTGTAATTTTTCTTTGTTCTGGCGCAGCAAGAAAGTATTTGGCTTCTGCACATTTGTATGACAAAACTGACGACTGTGATCGATTTTCAAATTTTATTACTGGAAATTTAGCGACACAAAGGAATTTCTTTTCTGATATACGAAATAAAGTTTAGACTAAGAAGAAAAAACCTAAAAAACAGTTTGCAATTACATCTTGAGCGTGTGAACGAGTAAGAAGAGCCATTTTTCCATCATTATTATTAAGGGAGTATCTTCAGTTCTATTAAATGTGCATCGTTGCTAATAAAACAATGAGTTCGGGCAAATAAAAGTTTATGAGCTACGTAGTTGAGAAGCTAATTGTGAAAGCTGTGCACCGTGTCACCACAAAGGCGGAGAAAAATAGTGACCAGCGCTGTAGGAGTCAACAGAGAGTTGGCAACAACAAAGGTGCTCCGGGAAAATTAATTATACATCCGGGGGGCAGTAATCATAATTTGAGCAGTACAGAAAAAAACCGATTCGCGACTCCTATACTGGCACCGATGTGAGTGAAACTTTTCCATTATCATAAATGGAACATAGTAGTGCATTTGAAGGAGGAAGTGCCATCGACAGGTGGAGAATATTTTACAAGGTTGTAACTATCAACACGCTTATACATTCTTACGTCGTTCGCGGCGCAACAGGTTAATACTGAAAATATTTTTAAAAAAAGTATGTATAACAAATATCTTTAAAATATTTCAGAATACTACATACTCAACAGATAATTGAAGCTTTTTTCATTTTATATGTTGGAAACAGTTCTAAATAAATTTACGGACACAGGTACGACATGTTTTGTCGTGGTTTTTGCTTTTTACACAAAAGAAATCGAGTCAGAGCATTGGGGGCCATGCTTCAAACCCAAGATTTATGCTTGGCTGTATGAACTGTCAGGACTATAAACGCACGTCGGCATGAGTCAGTGTATAGTTAATAAGAAAAACGGAATGAAAAGGTGCAGCACATCAGTCAACATCTGTGTCCTTAAAAGGGGCCTGATTGGAACATCACTCAAACGATACTCCCATACCAGCCCCGGAAGCATGTCTCAAAACAGCAATGAGAAAAAAAAATACAATAAAGAAAACACACTACAAAAACAAACTACTGTTGCTTTCTGCAGCACATCTTGTGTCTAACAACATCGTCGAAAATTAACGACGTGCTGGAACTTGCAAGATAATGCATAAATATGAACCGCAGTTCTTGGGGGGGGGGGGGGGGGGAGGTGGGAGGAACTGTGCTATAAAGTACTGTAAAGATAGATACAAGAAAAAGCAGCAAGAAGACCTATGTAATAAGTAAGTACATCTAAGGGCTTATGATGGTGCGACGGTAAGCAGCAACAAACAATGGAATAAAGTGATGTTGTAAACACCTGAACGAACATAATTAGCCGGCCGAAGTGGCCGTGCGGTTAAAGGCGCTGCAGTCTGGAACCGCAAGACCGCTACGGTCGCAGGTTCGAATCCTGCCTCGGGCATGGATGTTTGTGATGTCCTTAGGTTAGTTAGGTTTAACTAGTTCTAAGTTCTAGGGGACTAATGACCTCAGCAGTTGAGTCCCATCGTGCTCAGAGCCATTTGAACATAATTACTACTGAATTCTGTCACGTGACTCCTACTGCATGAGCGATTTGTCACTTAACGATTGCCAAATACTTAAGTAGTTAACTGTTTGCAGAGGAATTTTATACTGTTCTTAATGCAGTGGAATACTTTTAATACGCTCATGAACAACAGAACTGTGGATACTTATCCAATATCGAATAACAGAGGCGATACCTTGTCGCGTAGACTCTACGAGATACCTATATCATTGGTGAGCCAGCCCAATTTAAGCAATGTCAATCGCCGCTCACAATTAATGCAGTGTCTTCGTAGCTGTGTACAAAACAACAACTCTAACAAGGGAACCTCCCCATCGCACCCCCCTCAGATTTAGTTTTAAGTTGGTGCAGTGGATAGGCCTTGAAAAACTGAACACAGATCAATCGAGAAAACAGGAAGAAGTTGTGTGGAACTATGAAAAAACAAGCAAAATATACAAACTGAGTAGTCCATGCGAAGATAGGCAACATCAAGGATGCTTTGAACCCAGGAGCGCCGTGGTCCCGTGGTTAGCGTGAGCAGCTGCGGAAGGAGAGGTCCTTGCTTCAAGTCTCCCCTCAAGTGAAAAGTTTTTCTTTATTTTTGCAAAGTTATGATCTGTCCATTTGTTCATTGACGTCTCTGTTCACTGTAACAAGTTTACTGTCTGTGTTTTGCGACCGCACCGCAAAACCGTGCGATTAGTAGACGAAAGGACGTGCCTCTCCAATGGGAACCGAAAACATTTGATCGCAAGGTCATAGGTCGACCTATTCCTCCACAGGAAAACACGTCTGATATATTCTATACGACACTGCTGAGGGCATGTGCGTCATATGACAGGAATATGTTGTCAACCCACCTAACTTGTACACTTGGCGAATGGGTGAAAAGATTCTTCTACCTTGCCCGATTTAGGTTTTCTTGTGGATGTGAGAATTACTCCCAAAAAAGTAATGAAAACATAAGAGTTTCTCACATAAACAGCAACAAATGAATGCAACAGTTTCACAGTCGCACACTTTTCCCTGTGCTCTGTCAAAACATATGTTTTTAACGTTTTCAAATTTTTCCGTGTGTAGACCGTCAAATCCTGCATATGTCCAAGCAAATCTGAACATGTCCTGGAATTTTGGAGAGCGATGTTGATTATGTGTTAGTGCCTGAACTTTGATAATTGTCTGAAAATAAAAAATAAAATTTTACGCTCGAAGGAAGACTTGAACCAGGGACCTCTCGATCCGCAGCTGATCACGCTAACCACGGGACCACGGCGCTACTGAACACTGACTATCCTTGATGTTGCCTATCTTTGCATGGACTACTCAGTTTGTATATTTTGCTTATTTTCTTCATAGTTCTTCTTCATAGTTCCACACAACTTCTTCCTGTTTTCTCGATTGATCTGTGTTCAGTTTTTCAAGGTCTATCCACTGTGCCAACTTATAATTAAATCTGAGGCGGGTGCGATGGAGAGGTTCCCTTGTAAGCAGTACTCTATTAATAACAGCAAAACTTATCTTTGACCCCCAGGCTCGGCTATAGCTGTGAAACTTCACACGTGGACTCGCCTGTTCAGAGCACACTAAATGAGCCACTATTACTGAGTGGCAAATTGATACAAGTTCAGAATATGCGCACTTTGGCTCCCCTACAGCAGTGGTACCCAGCCTGGGGGTAATTACCGCCTGAGGTGTAAAATAAAATTTCCTGCAGGGTTAAAATTAAACGATTCGATTTTGCTTCAGACAGGAAAATAAAATATTTTCAAGGAATCATTACTATTATCATACTTTTGTAAGAATCTAATATTGGTTATGTAAGTTACCAGTCATTACTTTTTCTTAATTAATAGCGTTAATGCGATGGAGTTTACAGATTCCTCACATAGTCCACCCACTACACATATATGTTGTGTTTTGCCCCGTACATCCCAGATGATACAAGTGAGACATGCGCGTAACAAACGCTAAATATCTCAAGAAAATGTCTTCTCCAAGCTGTAGATAGTACCTGCAATAGTCCAGAAATTGCTTAATTACTCGCTTAGAAACAGATAAATGAATTAATTGACAGCACGACACAGCAATAACTACGTAAGAGCTACTATAGTGCTGTCCACAGCATTATTATTATTATTATTGGCCGCGGTAGTCTAGCGGTTCTAGGCGCTCAGTCCGGAACCGCGCGACTGCTCCGGTCGCAGGTTCGAATCCTGCCTCGGGCATGGATGTGTGTGATGTCCTTAGGTTTGTTAGGTTTAAGTAGTTCTAAGTTCTAGGGGACTGATGACCACAGATGTTAAGTCCCATAGTGCTCAGAGCCATTATTATTATTATTATTATTATTAGTGACTGCGATCAGACATAAATCATTAATAGCCTGCTGTCTTCCAATTTCTGCCAGTTCAACTACATCTACATCTACATGGATACCTTGCAAATCACTTTTAAGTGCCTGGCAGAGGGTTCATCGAACCAATTTCACAATTCTCTATTATTCCAATCTCGTATAGCGCGTGGAAAGAATGGACACCTATATCTTTCCGTACGAGCTCTGATTTCCCTTATTTTATGGTGGTGATCATTCCTCCCTATGTAGGTCGCTGTCAACAAAATATTTCCACATTCGGAGGAGAAAATTGGTGAGTGGAATTTCGTGAAAAGATTCCGTTGCAACGAAAGACGCCTTTCTTTTAATGATGTCCAGCCCAAATCCTGTATCATTTACTGACACTCTCTCCCATATTTCACGACGATACAAAACGTGCTGCCTTTCTTTGAACTTTTTCGATGTACTCTGTCAATCCTATCTGGTAAGGATCCCACACCGCGCAGCAGTATTCTAAAAGATGACAGACAATCGTAGTGTAGGCAGTCTCCTTAGTAGGTCTGCTAAATTTTCTAAGTGTCCTGCCAATAAAACGCAGTCTTTGGTTAGCCTTCCCCACAACATTTTCTATGTGTTCCTTCCAATTTAAGTTGTTCGTAATTGTGATACCTAGGTATTTAGTTGAATTTATAGCTTTTAGACTAGACTGATTTATCGTGTAAACGAAGTTTAACGAGTTCCTTTTAGCACTGATGTGGATGATCTCACACTTTTCGTTATTTAGGGCTAACTTCCACTTTTCGCAACAGTATGATATCTTTTCTAAATCGTTTTGCAGTGTGTTTTGATCTTCTGATGACTTTATTAGTAGATAAACGACAGCGACATCTGCAAACAACCGGAGACGGTTGCTCAGATTGTCTCCCAAAGGGCCTATAACACTACCTTGGGGAACGCCAGAAATCACTTCTGTTTTACTCGATGACTTTCCGTCAGTTACTGCGAACTGTGACCTCTCTGACATAAAATCCCAAATCCAGTCACATAACAGAGACGAAATTCCACAAACACGCAATTTCACTACGATCTGCTTGTGTGGTACAGTGCCAAAAGCCTTCCGGAAATCCAGAAACACGGGATCGATCTGAAATCCCTTGTCATTAGCACTCAACACTTCATGTGAATAAAGAGCTACTTTTGTTTCACAGCAACGATGTTTTCTAGACCCATGTTGACTGTGTGTCAATAGACCGTTTTCTTCGAGGTAATATACTGTATGTTCTAAAATCCTGCTGCATATCGACTTTAACGATATGGGCCTGTAATTTAGTGGATTACTCCTACTACCTTTCTTGAATATTGGTGTGACCTGTGTCTGTGTAGCAAGGGTCTACCCTCACTGTGGGTAGTTAGCTTTCTTTCATGGGAGAAGTTGTGAATAGTACATGCAATGCACCACAAATTCTTTCGTCATCCATTCTAACACACACACACACACACACACACACACACACACACACACACACACACACACCCCAACCCACCCACCCACCCCGAGCCACCCACCCACCCGCACACTCACACACACACACACACACACACACACACACACACACACACACACATTAAATATCATTCATCTTTCAACATTAAAAATAAAAGAGTCCCAAGAAACGTCTTTCATTCTACAGTTTAGTTAGGTGCTAAAGTTGGTGATAATGTGGAGGAGTGGACAGACGGTGGAAGGGGGAGGATAGTGGCGGGAGTACTAGCTAATATCTAGTTGCACTCAAGATTAACGGTGAAACGCGTATGTATTCAGTACAGCGATGGCGAGGCATGACAGAATCTCTGACCAGAGAGTTATTTATCGTTGCTAGTCTGCGCTTGACCGCGCGAGAGTTCAGTGGAGTTGCGGTCGAGTTGCGAGAGAGTTCAGTTGCATGTAGGGAGTCAGTAGTGGTAGTCGCTAGTTGCACTCAGTCAGTGCTAGTAGCACGCGAGAGATACTCGGAGTTGTGTGTGAGGAGTCGGCGGGCGTCGACATGGAGCTCTGGTCAAGATTTAGGACGAGGTATATTTTTAAATAAGGTAATGAAGCAGCATTGCGCTCAGCTGATAATGTAATGTATCTTAATTGTAATTAATTTGTCCAAGAATCGCCCCAATAATAATTTGTTTTCAAAGCAATTTTTTAAGAAAACAATCATTTGAATTGAAAGAAAGTTTCCCATGCATTTCCTTAAAGAAAAGTTTCACTTAAATCCAAAGAATATTTACGATGCATTTGCTCCAAGCTATGCCGAAGAATAGGAGCAGAATTTAGACATGCAGTTTTACTGAGGTAAGAATTCGGGTTTAATTCCCAAGGTCGACATTTCGGTCTATTTGCGTTTTCATTGTCACTGAGATTTCATTATCATTGATTTGACTTACATTTTTTGTGGGGAGGTTACACTTAGCACGATGAGTATTCACATTTAAGTATTGTCATTGCAAAATTCTCCGGTGAAATTACACTAATGTCTTTTCAAGATTTTCCGGGTGGTAACACTTGGCACTATGTCCATTAACATTAGAATAATTTTCATTTAACATTTTTGCTGGGAGGTTACAACGGTCTAAGAAAGGTTGGGAATCACTGCCCTATAACCACTAGAAAACACAAGTTCGTAGGCACTTGTTGACAGTTCTGATCAGCGTTGGCGCGAGGGCACGGTTCACAGGAGACAGAAGTCTCTTAACTTCGGGCAGCACAACGACGTTACTGCCACAGGAACTTCCTAGAAATGGGTGGGATCGGACCTCGACTAGAACTGCCCTCCTGGTCTCTGGCAACGCTACGTCGCGGCGGTGGCTCCTGGGAACTACAGGAGGCGCGGCTTCTTCCTAGCATCTCATTGGCACCTCGTGATACTGCTTTGCTGTGCAGTATCTCTGCGGTGGTCGATACTTCTTGTTCCCTCTCGATACTCGACGTCACCCTGGGGGGGAGGAACATAACATAACTCAAGCACATGAGGTGTCTTATTACACTGTAGGTGCGATGGGGTTGTGTGTTATCTTGTTGAAGGTGTAAGTCGTCAGGCTACGGGTCATCTGCAAACAGCTACAGGCGAACTAAAAGAATATCTTATTGCACATCAGATTTCTGTATCGTTCACTTCGTTTTCAGACGGTGAGAGTGTGGTTTGCAGTGTTACCTTGTTACTACTTGAGAGACTTCCACACGATTTAATCTTCGAAGTCATGTTGGAAGGCCTTTTCAGTGGTGGAGGAAGAAGTATAAACTAACAAGGCAAAACATCAAGACTGAATGCCACCAGGTGGCGTTGTCGAACCTGTTGCGGTCACATGTAGTAAGCGTTGCTTCACGCAGTGGAGAATGGCAAGACAGAGGCACGCCGGCGACTGAGGCGTTGCGAAGTAGGCAGGCACAGATAGCCTGGCTGACAGCAGCAGTCTACCAACAGGCTCACGCAAGGACGCACACAGACCGAGCGCCGAGCGAAGCCTTAACAAAAAGCTACCACCGAGGGTAAAAAGCGTCCTCCTGCCGGATATAAATAGTGGAGCGCAGGCAGCGTCAGACAGAAGCCATTAGGAAGCAGTTCGGATCTGAGGACGGACGTGGTCCGTGTCCGAATGTTCAATCTTCGTAGGTGACGATTCCGGAAGTCTGTTCCAGCTCGTAGGAGTCATCTGTTCGCCGCCAGATGTCAACTTCAGCTCTGGAGGTCGGCCCGAGTTCGGTCGGCACCATGGCTGACTAACTACAGTGATAACTTCCAGCAGGACCGGCCGCAGCGCGGTCTCGGTCACAGGCGCCGCCGGGGATTGACGCCCAGACTTCACGGCACCCCGGCCCCACGGCGGGTGGTCCGTCCGTGACAGGACCTCGCGGACATCGCGACTGACGGCTTCCCAGCCGCCGGTGCAGCAGGCGTCGGCAGCTGACCTCACGGCGACGTGGTTCAAATGGTTCAAATGGCTCTGAGCACTATGGGACTTAACATCTGTGGTCATCAGTCCCCTAGAACTTAGAGCTACTTAAACCTAACTAACCTAAGGCAACACACACATCCATGCCTGAGGCAGGATTCGAACCTGCGACCGTAGCAGTCGCGCGGTTCCGGACTGAGCGCCTAGAACCGCTAGACCACCATGGCCGGCTCACGGCGACGTGGCTCTGTGGGCGTGCCCGTACTGGGGCGCCGAGCAGCGACGAGTTCATCTCAACCACAGGGCATCCTGGCTTCAACGGAGCACTGGTGGCCTGAGGCTCCCGAGTGCGATCAGCGTCGCACGTTGCGTGCATTGTCGGAGAATCTACGCAGCAGTAGGCAGGTGGAGGGATCCGCAGGGCTGGGCAGAGACGACGAGGAAGAAATTGTAAAGAAAGTTCAATAACTAATTGTAAAACTCCACGCCGTCTCAGTCTTTGGCGCAGCCACTGTGTCTGCTGCTAACAAGTGGTGCAGGAGTCGTAACAGATGGAACTTGGTAACGAAAGTACAAATATGTGGAGCAGGCGCGAATGATGAATCATTCTAGCGACAATATGGGCAGTACAATGACATAAGCGATTTTCATAAAAGACAGGATATTATGGCTCCGTATCTGGGAATGAGGAACTCTGAAACGGCAAAGCTAGTCAGCTGTTCGAGTGCTACCGTGGTGAGCATCTATGGAAAGTGTTTGAACGAATGTGGAAGAACCAGTAGGCAACAGAATGTTGGAGGTTCACAACCCAGAACTCGGAATTCGGAGGCTTGCTCGTTATTTAAAGCAGGATAGTCGGCGATCTGTGGTAGATCTAAAGAGAGAGCATAATGTCGGTGCGGTAACAAGTGTTCAAAGCACATTTGTTGAATGTGATGCACTGCAGGAGACGTCCGCATGTGTTCCATGCTCGCAGAAAGACATCGTCAATTTCGATTGCAATGGGCACCGGATCATCGGCATGGTCTGAAATACGAGGTCTGTTCAAAAAATTCCGGAACTTCGCCCACAAAATTTTTCTACGCTTACCTTTCACTTATTGTGCATGGTCTTCTTTGAAATACTCTCCTCCACAATTGATACATCGCTCCCCTAGGCGTTTCCACTCCAAAAAGTCTTGGTACCCTCCTTTCTGGATAGCGCGAAGCACCGTCTACGAATTTTCTTTTTCTTGTCTGTCGTTGCAAATCTTCGTCCTTTCATCGGGGTTTTCAGCTTTGAAAATTAAAAAAAAAAAAAAAAGAATCCGCAGGGGCCAGATATGGAGAGTATGGAGGATGAGGCAGCGCAGTGATTTCGTTTTCTCTGCAGCTGTCACTCACCAACGGGGATGAAGAGTCATGAATTGTCTCGCCACACTTTAGGCTGTTTTCTTCTCACATTTTCCCTCAGGCGTCGCAGCACGTCCCGATTATAACCCGTGTCACAAAGTCACGAATTCACAACGAACCGATCCTTCAATGTAAAAAAAAAAAGAAAACTATCAGCATAGCTCTGACATTTGACCTGACCTGAAGAGCTTTTTTGGTCTTGGAGAAGATTCCCCGACCCATCGTGAAGATTGAACCTTGGTTTCAACATCAGGACTAGTTATGGCTCTCTTAAGGAAAATATCGTTCTCATTTGGGCGATCCAAAAGCTCTTCAGATTGCGAGGCGAAAGTCTTCTGGTCTTGACTCTTGAGCCGTGGGGCGAACTTGACGATAACACGATGCATTCCTAGATGCTGTGTCAGGATTTCATGACATGATCCAACTGAAATGTTACGTTCTTCTCCAATCTCTCGGACAGACCGTCTTTGATTGGGACTCACAATTTCGCTGACGTTTCAGATATGAGCTTCGTCGGTAGATGTCGAAGGGTGTCTTGAACGAGGGTCATCTGGAACTTCCGTCCGGCCGTTTTCAAACCGTGTGAAACATTCGTAACACCGAGTACGGCTTAAGCACTCTCACCTAGGCTTTCTGCATCATTTGGTGTGTGTCTGTAATGGTTTTCCTGAGTTTCGCGCAAAATTTAATGCCGACGCGTTGCTCCTCAAATTCTGCCATCTGGGAATTCGCAAACTGTGGAAAACAACGTTCTGCTCAATACAGCACTGAACAATAACTAACAGACATACAACAATGAAAGTTCAGACAGTTACACATTAAACACAGGCGTGTACAGGGATGCCAACCGCATTTCGCTCCAACTCACCACTGACGCGAAATTACGAATGTTCCGGAATGTTTTGAACAGACCTCGTAATAGAGATAACGAAGTACCAACTTCCCCCAGCTTAACAAGTACAATAAAATACACCTCAGACGAAACATATACAGGACGTTAAAAACAAGTATTCCATATTGCTAGAGGTGGTAGTATGGAGCCAAACAAGTAAAAAATATCCATTAAATATGGGCTCTAGAATACGTATCTTCAAAGCTACGAGTATTTGTCCTGCGTGAAACACAACTCTTCTACTGCAGGCTCTTTGCTATTATGAGCGACCTACGGAGTGTGGCAAATAAACGAGGACACATTCCTCTCTTATTGTTGATGCATCCAGCGTGCAGTAAATATCTGTTAGCTTTGTTACTGTAAACGGTATTCACTCTGGTAGGTGCAACGCATACTTTAGTTCTAATGGAATAAATCTGTGATCTGATAAGTTTGTGAAATGCTCTTACATTGTGTCAGTGCCCTGCGTTCTGGATATTTTTCAGCGTACGCGAGACGGAGGTCGACGATTGCTTCCATTTGCCAGACCATAACAAACTGTGTCTGCCGCTTCCCCTGTCGATTGAAAGACTTCCACTATACTGATAAGTGCAAAGATAAAAATACAATGTAAAAGCATTTCAGTAACATATCACAACACAGTATGATTACGTCAGGTCTAATGAATGCACTACGCCTACTCAAAACTGAGAATCCGGTTCACAGTAACAAATTTTCAAATGTTGAAATGTGTGTGAATTCCTATGAGACCAAACTGCCGAGGTCATCGGTCCCTATACTTACACACTACATCAGCTACCTTATGCTACGAACAGCACACACACCCATGCCCGAGGGAGGACTCGAGTCTCCATCGGGAGGGACCGCGCAATCAGTGTCATGGCGCATCCAACCGCTCGGCCACTCCGCGCGGCAGTAACAAAACTAACAGATGTTCGCTACATGCTCATCAATGGAAAATAACTTAAAAATATGTCCCCATTTGTTTACTACTTTCCTTAGGTCGTTTGTTATAACAAAGAGCTTGCAGTAAATGTGTTTCACAGTAGCGAAGATGAACACGTGCTCGTAGCTGTTAAGGTAGGGCATACATTTTAGAGCCCATGTTTACTGGGCATTCATCCCTCCCCCCACAGGCCGTCATTCTCCTTCGAGAATCCCGCCGCCTCTACCGCTCTTTTCTCCGCACTCGTGACCAGGACACACGTACCCGCCACCGGCAATTACAACGACACATCCGCAACCTGCTTACTGCGAAGAAACGCCGCGCCTGGCGCCAGACATGTACACAACCCAACACCACGCTCCCAATAAACTCTTCCAAGTATTGGTCTGCTTTCCACCGCCTTACTGGGAACCGCCTTACCCCCCAGTACCCTCTTCTCTTGATGACCGTCCCTTTCCTGACAACCTCAGTAAGGCCAACCACTTTGCTTCTCACCTATCCGATGTTTTTTCCATCCCAGATGATCCCAAATTTGATTATTCCATCTTCCCTGACGTCATCGACCGTACGAATACCTCTGTTCCTCCCCTTGCTCCTAGCTTCCAGTACTTGGGCCACACACCACCATCTGAACTAAACATTCCCATCACTCCACAGGACATCAGCATCACACTCCGCACTAAACGCAACACTGCTCCTCGCCACGACTGCGTTACCTACCGCCACCTCAAACACTGTCCTCCCTCCTTCCTTGCAGTCCTTGCCACCCTCTATAACATCATCCTTGTCACCGGCTTCTACCCTGACCTGTGGAAAACCTCCCATATCCTGATGTTCTCCTAACCCAACAAGCCTCCATCTGATGCCTCTTCCTATCATCCTATATGTCTCACCTTGGTGTTCAGCAAGCTCTTGGAATCCATTCTTATGCGGTGCATCCATCACCACCTCCATCGAAACCACCTCCCCACCTCCTCCCCAACACCCAATGTGGCTTTTGACCTTCCTTCTCTGCCGATGGCCAACTCCTACGCCTCACTCATCTCCTCTCCCTCCAGCTTAAATCCCGTCGCTCCGCCATTTTTGTCTCCCTCAACCTCGAAAAGTCTCATGTTAAACTCCAAACCGACCCCCTTCCTGTCAACTACATCCGTCTGATGGCCTCCTTCTTCTCCCGCTGCCCCTCCTATGTTACTGTCCATAATGCCAATTCCCACACCTTCTACCCCTCTCCAGGTATGCCCCAGGGCTCTGTATTCTCCCCTCTCCTCTATCTCCTGTACACAGCAGATATGCCCCAACCCCACCCCCCTTCCAGTACACCCCTTGCAGTATGCAGATGACACCGCATTCCTTGCCCTCGCTCCTACCCTCCAACAGTCCCAACGCCTTCTCCAGAATCACCTTGACCTTTTTTCAGCATGGTGTAACCAGTGGCTCCTGAAAATCAATCCTTCCAAGACTCAGGCAATCATTGTAGGTTGTACCACTCGCTCCTTCCAGCTCCTGGATTTCTCCCTTACCATCTGCGCCTGTCCTGTCCTCCTCTCCCCCACCCTCACCCACCTTGGCCTCATCATTGACCGTCACCTCAGCTGGATCCCTCATTTCTGCTCCATCCAATCCAAAGCCCACAACCACCTCCGACCCCTCAAACTCCTCTCTGGCCTGACATGAGGGTTTCACCCCTCTACCATCCTCCACGCCTACAAATCCTTAATCCATCCCATCCTCTGTTATGCCAGTCCCACCTGGATATCCGCCCCCCCCCCCAAATTCTATAAGTCCCTCCAGATCCTCGAGCGCCACGCACTCCGCCTCGCCTTCCATATACACCTCCCGTCCCCTACACAGATCCTCTACGATCTCATTCCTTTCCCCCATCTGCTCCAATTCCTCGAACATATCCGCATACTCAACACCTCCCGCCACCTTGATCCCCCTCACCCCCTGGTTGCTCCTCTTCTCTCCCATCCCCGCCCTCTGCCACGCCTTCACTGTTGTGTCCCCCCTACCCTCCATCTCTATACCCTTCATCTCCTTTCCCAAGGTGGCTTCTGTCAACTCCCTCTTCTGGATGATGCCCTCTCTCCCTCCATTTTTCCCTCCTATTAACTCTGATCCACACACCCCCTCCTCTCCTCTGTCGTTTCCCTGGGCTCCCTCTTCCCTCCCTTCCATCCTGTTTTCTCCCCACCTAGCCTCTCCCTGCCTCCCCCCCCTACCCAGTCCTTTTGTATTCCTTTCCTCTGCCTTTCCCCATTCCCTATTGTGTCTACCCAGCACCCCCCCCCCCCTTATGGGTCATCGTCCTCCATCGGCTCCTTTCCTTGCCCCCCTTCATTTTTCCTCTCCTTTCCCCGCCTTTCTTTCTCCTCATGTCTCGGTTCCCCCCATCTGCCCTCCGCTGTGATTTGTCATATTTGTGCCAACTTTTTACTGCAGTGTTCAAGTGAATGTTCAGTGTTGTTCGTCTTTCCAAAGCGTTGCAAACAGAAATCATGCTGTCGCTGGGTGTGAATTTTATATCTCTTGCGAGCAGAAACCAGACTGTCACCTTGTTTTTTAATTGTCTGTCTATTATTTTACCTGTCTGCTTCATATGTATTTCATTAGCATCATCAACCTTTGTTCTATGTTTTAAGTTCCACGATTTTCCGCCATGTTACCATTTAAGTCTCCGATTTTATCGCCTGTTTTTATTATTTATTATCTTCATCCTTTTGAAACAAATTCTGTAGGCTGAAGAGCGGCATACTAAGCTGCTGCCAGCCGCCCCCTTAGGGGGGATATCGAAACTCAATAAAAAAAGAAAAGAAAAAAAATGGAGATTCATGTCTTGCTTTGGTTTTTATTTCCACCTCACGAAATATGGAATACTTTTTTTGACACACTGTGTTTCTCATGGTACTTGTAACGCTGGAGAAGGAAGCTAGCGTTGGGAGCACACGCCACTGGACAGCGCCAGATGTAACCAGGCGACCCCTGGCGTCGCATTCCGTGCTGCGCGGCTCAGCTGTTGCGTAAACGTTGCATGGGACGAGAAGCAGACGCAGAAGCAGAGCCAAGCTGGGCAGGCTAAAACGGGCGCTCTGACGCACTGCACTACTCCAGCGCGCGAACCGCCTACTGCACTTAAGATTTACTAGCAGGCGCGATTTTCCAGGTGTACGCACATTTCATTACGCTTAGGTAGCTGAAGACGAAAGAGACTTTTTCAGATCTATGTTAGATTTCTACTAGCTGTTGCGAGTACTTTCTTCCCAGATCACGACAGAAAGATGTGTAATTGAAAATGATCTATAGATACGGAACTATAAACTGGCTAGACGAAGGCCTAATAGCAAATAGCGAACTGTGAGAGCTATACCAAAGCAAGGCATGGGTTCGGATCGTAGTAGTGATGAACAGAAGAGTGAAATCAAAAAATGAAAGAACTACAACATACGGGCAAATAAGATATTGGAAAAATGCGACAGGCTAAGAGGGAGTGAAAATCTTCCGTTGCAGTGTGCTACGGCCTGCACAATGAAAGTAGTAGGACTAGAATGCCACAAAGAAAGAAATGATCAAGGCAGGACAGTTTAGCAAGAGGGACAGTAAATAAATACGAGAAATAAAAGCTAACTCTGCTAACACTCCATTTTCTCGTTGAAATAAAGAAATGTAATAGCGCTTCTGTCGGCGATGAGACCTAGTGTTTTTAGATGAAATTAACAGAAATGAAAAAGAGACTAAACGATACTGAGGGACAGACATGCGTAAAAAAAAGGAGAGAGAAAGATGTGGTGTATACAGTGATAAAACGTAATTTTAGATACCTAAAGGATTGTGTACTTAAGATGTGCGAATGTTAAAACTCTTATCTGACATGTGCGATAGGTGCATGACAGTAAATCGAAGGTATGATTGCTGGAGAACAGCTGTCATATAGTGTGGTAGGAAACGCAAGTTTATCCATATGCAGTAATACGGTTAGAGTTTCACAAGCACTAAATAATCTAGTGTCAAGCAAGTTAACAGGATACTAGGACATAAATCCAGAAGAAAGGAAAGTAGATTAGAGGTGCAACCATGCAACGAAGCATCGTCGATATGGGGTTTCGGAGCCGAAGACCCGCTCGTGTACCCTTTATGACTGCACGAGACAAAGCTTTACGCCTCGCTTGGGCCTGTCAACACCGACATTGGACTATTGATGACTGGAAACATGTTGCCTGATAGGACGAATCTCGTTTTAAATTCTATCGAGCGGATGGACGTGTATGGGTATGGAGACAACCTCATGACTCTATGGACCCTGCATGTCAGCTGGATACTGTTCAAGTTAGTCGAGGCTCTGTAATAGTGTTGGGCGTGTACAGTTGGAGCGATATGGGACCACTGATACGTCTAGATACACCTCTGACAGGTGACACGTACGTAGGGATCCTGTCTTGTCATCTGCATCCATTCATATCCGTTGTGAATTCCGACGGACTTGGGCAATTCCAGCAGGACAATGCGACAGTCCACACGTCCAGAATTGCTACAGAATGTTTCCAGGAAACTCGTCTGAGTTGAATCACTTCCGCTGGCTGCCGAACTCCCTAGACATGAACATTACTGAGCATATCTGAGATGACTTGCAATGTGTTGTTCAGAAGAGATCTCTACCTCTCGTACTCTAACGGATTTATGGACAGACCTGCAGGATTCATGGTGTCAGTTCTTTCCAACACTACTTCAGATATTGGCCGAGTTCATGCCACGTCGTGTTGCGGCAGTTCTGCTAACTCGCTGGGGCTCTACACTGTATTACAGAGGTGTACCAGTTTCTTTGGTTCTTCAGTGTACATATATTCGGTTACCGCACCATTCGAGCATACTAATACTGTCGAAATAACATGTTTCAAATTCTTTATTTGGGTGACCATGCTACTGGAAACTGCATTAACTGATTTAAGAAATAATTAATTCTGGCACTGTGTTGTTGTTGTGGTCTTCAGTCCTGAGGCTGGTTTGATGCAGCTCTCCATGCTACTCTATCCTGTGCAAGCTTCTTCATCTCCCAGTACCTACTGCAACCTACATCCTTCTGAATCTGCTTAGTGTATTCATCTCTTGGTCTCCCTCTACGATTTTTACCCTCCACGCTGCCCTCCAATACCAAATTAGTGATCCCTTGATGCCTCAGAACATGTCCTACCAACCGATCCCTTCTTCTAGTCAAGTTGTGCCACAAACTTCTCTTCTCCCCAATCCTATTCTATACCTCCTCATTAGTTACGTGATCTACCCACCTTATCTTCAGCATTCTTCTGTAGCACCACATTGCGAAAGCTTCTATTCTCTTCTTGTCTAAACTATTTATCGTCCACGTTTCACTTCCATACATGGCTACACTCCATACAAATACTTTCAGAAACGCCTTCCTGACACTTAAATCTATACTCGATGTTAACAAATTTCTCTTCTTCAGAAACGATTTCCTTGCCATTGCCAGTCTACATTTTATATCCTCTCTACTTCGACCATCATCAGTTATTTTACTCCCTAAATAGCAAAACTCCTTTACTACTTTAAGTGTCTCATTTCCTAATCTAATTCCCTCAGCATCACCCGATTTAATTTGACTACATTCCATTATCCTTGTTTTGCTTTTGTTGATGTTCATCTTATATCCTCCTTTCAAGACACTGTTCATTCCGTTCAACTGCTCTTCCAAGTCCTTTGCTGTCTCTGACAGAATTACAATGTCATCGGCGAACCTCAAAGTTTTTATTTCTTCTCCATAAATTTTAATACCTACTCCGAATTTTTCTTTTGTTTCCTTTGCTGCTTGCTCAATATACAGATTGAATAACATCGGGGACAGGCTACAACCCTGTCTCACTCCTTTCCCAACCACTGCTTCCCTTTCATGTCCCTCGACTCTTATAACTGCCATCTGGTTTCTGTACAAATTGTAAATAGCCTTTCGCTCCCTGTATTTAACCCCTGCCACCTTCAGAATTTGAAAGAGAGTATTCCAGTTAACATTGTCAAAAGCTTTCTCTAAGTCTACAAATGCTAGAAACGTAGGTTTGCCTTTTCTTAATCTTTCTTCTAAGATAAGTCGTAAGGTTAGTATTGCCTCACGTGTTCCAACATTTCTACGGAATCCAAACTGATCTTCCCCGAGGTCCGCTTCTACCAGTTTTTCCATTCGTCTGTAAAGAATTCGCGTTAGTATTTTGCAGCTGTGACTTATTAAACTGATAGTTCGGTAATTTTCACATCTGTCAACACCTACTTTCTTTGGGATTGGAATTATTATATTCTTCTTGAAGTCTGAGGGTATTTCGCCTGTCTCATACATCTTGCTCACCAGATGGTAGAGTTTTGTCATGACTGGCTCTCCCAAGGCCATCAGTAGTTCTAATGGAATGTTGTCTATTCCCGGGACCTCGTTTCGACTCAGGTCTTTCAGTGCTCTGTCAAACTCTTCACGCAGTATCTTATCTCTCATTTCGTCTTCATCTACATCCTCTTCCATTTCCACAATATTGTCCTCAAGTACATCGCCCTTGTATAAACCCTCTATATACTCCTTTCACTTTTCTGCCTTCCCTTCTTTGCTTAGAACTGGGTTGTCATCTGAGCTCTTGATATTCATACAAGTGGTTCTCTTCTCTCCAAAGGTCTCTTTAATTTTCCTGTAGGCAGTATCTATCTTACCCCTAGTGAGACAAGCCTCTACATCCTTACATTTGTCCTCTAGCCATCCCTGCTTAGCCATTTTGCACTTCCTGTTGATCTCATTTTTGAGACGTTTGTATTCCTTTTTGCCTGCTTCATTTACTGCATTTTTATATTTTCTCCTTTCATCAATTAAATTCAATATTTCTTCTGTTACCCAAGGATTTCTATTAGCCCTCGTCTTTTTACCTTCTTGATCGTCTGCTGCCTTCACTACTTCATCCCTCAGAGCTACCCATTCTTCTTCTACTGTATTTCTTTCCCCCATTCCTGTCAATTGTTCCCTTGTGTATGAACTCTGAAATGCGTTTCTTCGTCGTGGTACAACGTTCTTCTTATTCAGTTAAAAATCGTGTAATAGGTTTTTTCCTTCGGTTTCTTGTTCAGAATGAATATTTTACATCTGCATGCAAATTTCACAAGGATTTTCGCCTTTGACGCCGATGTAACAAATAAAAAATGGCCAAGTGCGAGTAGAACTGAGTCACTGAGGGTTCCGTAGAAACTTGATTATGTGTATAGACAGTTCATCCATCCCGGCAATCGAGAATCTCGAATATTTTTTCTGTTGTCGACACTGATTCAGGTAAGATATTGGTCTCAGGGATTCCAGGATTTTTGTGAATGTTATAATTTCTAGTTTGAAGTCAGAAAAGAAATACTTTTTCATGTGTTGTAGAAACAAATTAACAATTTTCTGATTTTCTGTTTTTGTTGTACTGTGAAATCTTTCTTATCGCCAAATTTCAAGATTCTACGTCAAGGAGAAGTACACTATAGGCGTTAATGAGTGAATTTGCTAGTATCAAAATATATGACATAAATGATCAAACTTTTGGTTGTATTGACTTAGAAGCTTACTTGTATTACACCGCCAAGTGACTATGGACCCTAATAATTGACATAAATTTCAACTTGAACGCCAACCTGTTCTTGGGAAAAAGGGGGCTTCACAGACGGACGGGCAGGCAAACAGCCAGATAGGAAATGACAAATTTTTTTTACGTGTTATATGATTTCGAATTCACAATGTTCGGATTTTTAATTTTACTTGTACAGTGAAACCTTGCTTCTTGTCAAATATCATGATTCTATACCATCGGAGAGTACCCTATAGGTTTTGAGTTGCAAATTTGCTAGTATCAAGACATGTGATATAAATAGCCGCATCTTTTGAGCTTCGGCTTTTTAGACCATAAAGGAACTGTAGACACCATTATGTGACGTAAATATTAACTTCACACGTCTATCCGTTCCTGAGACAAAAGGTTTTGATCAGTCGGACAGAAACACTGACAGACAGATAGACAATTGGCAATAAAATCATCTTATAAGAGCTCCGTTTTCCCGATTGAAGTCCTGAGCCATAAAAATTAGCAACAAAATCACTGTCGAAAGTAAAATTTACGTGAAGTATGTAATCAGGCAACACATACCTTTACGCCGGCCGGTGTGGCCGTGCGGTTAAAGGCGCTTCAGTCTGGAACCGCGTGACCGCTACGGTCGCAGGTTCGAATCCTGCCTCGGGCATGGATGTGTGTGATGTCCTTAGGTTAGTTAGGTTTAATTAGTTCTAAGTTCTAGGCGACTGATGACCTCAGAAGTTAAGTCGCGTAGTGCTCAGAGCCACATACCTTTACAAGCGAAAACAGAAGATTTGAATAAGATGTAGTGTGTACGGTGACGAAAAAACGCAGTTCGGTATTTGAATACAGTTACTGCTCTGAATGAAGTATTCATTAATCAATATTTTTGTACCCACACTGGCAATGAAGCTTCCAGCGCGACAATACTGCACTGACAGTCAATTGTAATGACCACAGCCTGCCGGGGGCCGTGAGGGAGCGAGGTATAGGGCTGTTTCCGCAAGCCCAGCTTGGCCCCTCGCAGGCGTTCTTCTGAGCTGCATACTGCAGATTACCGGCGTTCACATGAAGAGGCAAGTCTCGTGTTCGAAACACAGTTGACAAGTTCATGAACTTGAAATCCGGGAAGAATATCTGTCACTTTGTGTATCCTCTAACATGAGCAATACGCTCCTGCGGCCATCAGTCATGTGTTTATGATGACGGCCGTCAGATGGAACAGAACCGTTATGTAATAACGTGCGCTGACCTCGGCGACAGCTGTTTCTGGGACGCGCGCCATTCACACCGCTGGTGTAATATTTGCGCCTGCTGCGGGCGCGAAGCGAACTTCATGGCGCCTACCTGCGAGTGGTGCATGCAATTTGTGCATGCAGTAGGGGCACAGTGTAACATAGACGAGTCACGTTCTGTCTGCTGCAGAAGTTGTTACAATTTGATGGTTCCTAGCGCTCCAAGCGATGAGAAAGATGACAGTCACATACGTTAATGATAATGTTCGTTTCTAGTTCTTTTCTCCTTAATTATCGAAGCAGTGCATTAGTGAACTACAAAGTGACATGATTATTGTAAAATAAATATAAAAAACATCCCAATCTCACTGAATCAATGATATAACCTACAATTTATTCATGAAGAAATATTTACGAATGTGTGCAGAATTGCAGCTCGGTCTTCTGAAAGGAGAGAATATAAACACGTATGTCATGCACGATAAACACATACTCGTATTTCTGTTGATGTCTGTCCTTATTATGATAGTCACTTTCCTTAACGTGTAAAAATTTACTATAGAAACCCGACTTTCAAATCGCCGAATATTTGCGTCGAAAGCGAAAGTGTTGAAGATTGTATCATTTGTGTCTCAGATGTAACAATTATTGTGGAATTGTTTTCTTCTGTGTTGGGAAACAGATATCACGCCTGTATGATATTCACTTCAGGTGGTTTATTTAATACGTTAAATGATGTAGCTATTGCATTCCGTACAAGTTTCCTGCGTTGCTCATTCACTGGGAGTGTAGCGAGCAAAACTTCACGTTGTTGACTAGGTATACCAAGTATTTGTTCAAAAGATCCGGTCTTCTGTTGTTTGCTAGCCGTTTTGTTTTGCGTTCTTATAAGAAAACGGCATTCTTTAATAAATACCTCCGTGTTACAAGACAATCGTACACAAACTGCCCTGTAAGGTACCATTTAGTTATTGTGGATTTTTATGGCACTCCATGCGCTCCGTACTGTAAAAACTATGTTGCAAATCAATATAAACCATAAAATTCGTCCTTATTCGATATCGTATTCAGAAGTGTAGTTTGCTGCCCGCTTGGCGCGCTGCTGTTGCAGTGGGTAACAAAGATAAAGCGGAGTGTTGGGACTGTTATCTTATGAGGAACCCCTTGAGTGCGAGGTCGCAAGAGGCCAATGGATTTTCCCCCATTCGACGCCCCACATGTTGTGTATCATGCAACCATAATATCGGCTGATAATGGCAACAGGGGGCGGCACTGGAGGTATCCGATGGTGAGCGGAGCATGAGGCTACGGAGCGTGGATGAAGTGCATGGTCGACGAGTAACTCATGACAGTGCTCATTGCTAGTCTGTTGATATAAAGCAGAGCAATAGCAACGATAAACAAAGCAAACATTGAATAATATCTACAAAAGTTGACGAAATTGACATTTCGTCAGAAAGGGACCCAAGGAATTTCGCAGAGTGAGAAAGTAGCGGCAGATGAAGTATTAGATTTTCTGCAAGGTGAAGGAGTGGTATGTGTGCCCGCCAGGGTAGCCGAGCGCGCTAACGCGCTGCTTCCTGGACTCGGGCAGGCGCGCCAGCCCCGGATCGGACCCGCCCGGCGGATCAACGATGAGGCCCGGTGTGCCGGCCAGCCTGGATATGGTTTTTAGGCGGTTTTCCTCATCCTGCTACGTGAATATCGGGCTGGTCCCCACGTTCCGCCTCAGTTACACGCGTCGCAGACATTTGAAGCACGTCCGCACTATTTCACGATTTACACTGGATGCAGACAGTTGGGGTACACTGGAAATGGAAAAAAGAACACATTGACACCGGTGTGTCAGACCCACCATACTTGCTCCGGACACTGCGAGAGGGCTGTACAAGCAATGATCACACGCACGGCACAGCGGACACACCAGGAACCGCGGTGTTGGCCGTCGAATGGCGCTAGCTGCGCAGCATTTGTGCACCGCCGCCGTCAGTGTCAGCCAGTTTGCCGTGGCATACGGAGCTCCATCGCAGTCTTTAACACTGGTAGCATGCCGCGACAGCGTGGACGTGTTTGGCGCCGTGCAGGTGAGCGCCACAATCAGGACTGCATACGACCGAGGCACACAGGGCCAACACCCGGCATCATGGTGTGGGGAGCGATCTCCTACACTGGCCGTACACCACTGGTGATCGTCGAGGGGACACTGAATAGTGCACGGTACATCCAAACCGTCATCGAACCCATCGTTCTACCATTAATAGACCGGCAAGGGAACTTGCTGTTCCAACAGGACAATGCACGTCCGCATGTATCCCGTGCCACCCAACGTGCTCTAGAAGGTGTAAGTCAACTACCCTGGCCAGCAAGATCTCCGGATCTGTCCCCCATTGAGCATGTTTGGGATGGATGAAGCGTCGTCTCACGCGGTCTGCACGTCCAGCACGAACGCTGGTCCAACTGAGGCGCCAGGTGGAAATGGCATGACAAGCCGTTCCACAGGACTACATCCAGCATGTCTACGATCGTCTCCATGGGAGAATAGCAGCCTGCATTGCTGCGAAAGGTGGATATACACTGTACTAGTGCCGACATTGTGCATGCTCTGTTGCCTGTGTCTATGTGCCTGTGGTTCTGTCAGCGTGATCATGTGATGTATCTGACCCCAGGAATGTGTCAATAAAGTTCCCCCTTCCTGGGACAATGAATTCACGGTGTTCTTATTTCAATTTCCAGGAGTGTATTTCTTAATGTTACTATTATGGATGCGTGGTATAAAGAACGGGGTGTTCCTTTCGACGGAATGCCCTCAAACATGTGTAGCAATTCCGCTGAAATTGCACAGTGTAATTAGTGACGTTTGACGTGCCAACACTGCACCCTGCAACATCGTTTGACGCAACAGTGTGTTTCTGTACGTCGCTCTTGCTGGAGCTCCGAGTTCAGTGTTCAGCGATGACAATGTATCGCTATTCTGTCGAAGAGCGCGTGTGAAACAATATTGAATTACTGGTTCCATTAAGGCATGCCAGCAAATGTTTGTTCAACGGTTTGGTGACCAGCGTATACCGTCCAAATGCTGGATACAAAATTTAGTGAACAAGATGGAGAGCAGAGGAACGGTGTTGGATCTTGACGGCGTGGGACGGCCGCCAATATCGGAAGAAAAAGTTGGCCTCTCCTGCAAAAGTCTGTTCGATGTTTATCTTAGGAATGTGGAATGTCATGGAGCACATGTCACAGAGTTTCAATGAAAGCTGGAATGTATCCATACGGGTTGACAGTCGTTCAGGGACTGAATATCAGTGACAAAGACAAACGCATTACATTTTGGCGTTGGTCTCAGTAATTTATTACTCAGACGCCAGGAATATTGCAGTATACATGGTTGTACCGGCCGGTGTGGCCGAGCGGTTCTAGGCGCTGCAGTCAGGAACCGCGCGACCGCTACGGTCGCAGGTTCGAATCCTTCCTCGGGCATGGATGTGGCTGCTTTCCTTCGGTTAGTTAGGTTTAAGTAGTTCTAAGTTCTAGGGGACTGATGACCTCCGATGTTAAGTCTCATAGTGCTCAGAGCCATTTGAACACATGGTTGTGGTGTAATGAATATCCACATGCTCTGGTCGAGTAAAGCCTGCATTCACAAAAGACTAGCGTGTTCTGTGCAATATCATAGCGTCACATTATCGGACACATCATCGGACCAATTTCTTTCGAGTCTACTGTGGTGGTGGTGGGTGGTGGTTAGTGTTTAACGTCCCGTCGACAACGAGGTCATTAGAGACGGAGCGCAAGCTCGGGTTAGGGAAGGATGGGGAAGGAAATCGGCCGTGCCCTTTCAAAGGAACCATCCCGGCATTTGCCTGAAACGATTTAGGGAAATCACGGAAAACCTAAATCAGAATGGCTGGAGACGGGATTGAACCGTCGTCCTCCCGAATGCGAGTCCAGTGTGCTAACCACTGCGCCACCTCGCTCGGTCTCGAGTCTACTGTGACAAGTGCAGTTTACATCGAAATGTTTCGGAAATTTTTGAACCAATTGGAAGATGAAGAACTTACCCTTGGCCGGTAGCCTTCAAGCGTAATTTAAGCAAGTGATTGTTTGTGGGGCCTCTTTTCAATTGGACACCCTTAAAAGTAAGTGTGTAGTGGCTGGACTATATGAGAAAGTTACTTGTACATTCGTTTCACAAGCTGTAACTTACACTGCATTGTGTCACGCTTTAATGGCAGTATTTGGTAAAGAAATGTGTTTGTTGGTATGTTGTGCAGTCAATATTACAGTCTTACAAAATGGCTACAATAGTAATGATCTCTTAAAAGTAATTTAGTTTCATGACCGAAATACAACTGAACCCTTATGGTTTTACCGCTCAGAAAGTTTCATTGTATCTAAATTTTCAGCATCTCCTGGAGCACTATATTTCATTTGTTTACATTCTGATTAATGCCCAACGTAAGATTTTCTTTCTCCATATTCTGTAAACCTAAATAACTCTTTTCATTCGTAATTTTGTGCCTGGTGTTGGAGAACATTCATAGGAAAAATACCCAGTCCACATACAATCTCTCCAATGTGCCAGAGAAACAAATCAAGCAATAAAATAAAAGACTAAGTTAACAAAAAATCTGTTACTGTAATATGAGTGAGCTCGTCAAGAGCTGGTTATAACTTCCAATTTTACCAGGCGCTACCATCCCCTGTACCTACAAATGTGCATTCTTGATCAGACTCGGATGTTTAGAACTCTACACTCAGCACAATCAACTGCTCAATGTGTAACCGACCCACTCGTGACGTGATTGGTGGCTGCTTTACGCGGCGACATGTGAAGCGCACCTACCACAAACAGTCTACTTAGACAAAGAAGTTGTTTTTGCTTAAGCTCGTTTTATACGAGAGACTTTCTGGTCAAAATTGTCTACTCGAAGTACGTGCACTTTTCGTGCCTGCATGTAAAACAGTAGATGTCTATGAATTTCCGACTCTGCCACGTACTGTGCATGTGTAAAAACAGCCGACTGTAGCGACGTCTGCTGTCATTGGAAGTTAATGTATTCCAGCCGAACTCACGCTCATTCTACATAGAAATGGATTGAGCGCTTTCATGTCTTCTTAATCTTTATTGTGTTGTTTGGTTTGTTTTCGTGACACACTGGAAATGTTGCACGAGATCCTGGTTTTGTTCTACTAGTGTTCTCCTACAACGGGAACGAAATATCTCAAACAAAAAACGTGTTTATCTTTCACAGAGAAAAGGCCTACCCTATGCATAAGTCTGAACGTAAATACGTAAAATCTAAATTATATGACGAGAAAAATAGTGTTCGATGTTATTAGCCACTTTGCAAGGAACCAGGGTGGTCCATCGATCGTAACCGGGCGAAATATCTCACGAAATAAGCGTCAAACGAAAAATCTACAAAGAACGAAACTCGTCTAGCTTGAAGGGGGAAACCAGATGGCGCTATGGTCGGCCCGCTAGATGGCGCTGCCATAGGTCAAACGGATATCAACTGCGTTTTTTTAAATAGGAATCCCCGTTTTTTATTATATATTCGTGTAGTACGTAAAGAAATATTAATGTTTTAGTTAGACCGCCTTCTTCGCTTTGTGATAGATGGCGCTGTATTAGTCACAAACATATGGCTCACAATTTTAGACAAATAGCTGCTAACAGGTAGGTTTTTTAAATAAAAAATACCGAACATAGGTACGTTTGAACATTTTATTTCGGTTGTTCCAACGTGATACATGTACCTTTGTGAACGTATCATTTCTGAGACCGCATGCTGTTACAGCGTGATTACCTGTAAATAACACACTAATGCAATAAATGCTCAAAATTATGTCCGTCAACCTCAATGCATTTGGCAATACGTGTAACGACATTCCTCTCAACAGCGAGTAGTTCGCCTTCCGTAATGTTCGTACATGCATTGACAATGCGCTGACGCCTGTTGTCAGGCGTTGTCGGTGGATCACGATAGCAAATATCCTTCAACTTTCCCCACAGAAAGACATCCGGGGACGTCAGATCCAGTGAACGTGCGGGCTAAAATATGGTGCTCCGACGACCAATCCACCTGTCATGAAACATGCTATTCAATACCGCTTCAACCGCACCAGAGCTATGTGCCGAGCATGCATCATGTTGGAAGTACTTCGGCATTCTGTCATGCAGTGCAACATCTTGTAGTAACATCGGTAGAACATTACGTAGGAAATCAGCATACATTGCACCATTTAGATTGCCATCGATAAAATGGGGGCCAATTATCCTTCCTCCCATAATGCCGCACCATACATTAACCCGCCAAGGTCACTGATGTTCCACTTGTCGCAGCCATCGTGAATTTTCCATTGCTCAGTAGTGCATATTATGCCGGTTTACGTTACCGCTGTTGGTGAATGACGCCTCGTCGCTAAATAGAATCTGTCATCGCCCGTAATTTCTCTTGTGCCCAGTGGCAGAACTGTACACGACGTTCAAAGTCGTCGCTATGCAATTCGTGGTGCATAGAAATATGGTACGGGTGCAATCGATGTTGATGTAGCATTCTCAACACCGACGTTTTTGAGATTCCCCATTCTCGATTCTCGCGCAATTTAGTCTGCTACTGATGTGCGGATTAGCCGCTACAGCAGCTAAGACACCTACTTGGGCATCATCATTTGTTGCAGGTCGTGGTTGACGTTGCACACGTGACTGAACACTTCCTTGTTCCTTAAATAACGTAACTATCCGGCGAGCGGTCCGGACACTTGGATGATGTCGTCCAGGATATCGAGCAGCGTACATAGCACACGCCCGTTGGGCATTTTGATCACAATAGCCATACATCAACAGGATATCGACCTTTTCCGCAATTGGTAAATGGTACATTTTTACACGGGTAATGTATCACGAAGCAAATACCGTCCGCACTGGCGGAAATTTACGTGACACCACGTAGTTGGCTGGCCGGTGTGGCCGAGCGGTTCTAGGCGCTTCACTCTGGAACCGCGTGACTGCTACGGTCGCAGATTCGAATCCTGCCTCGGACATGGATGTGTGTGATGTCCTTACATTAGTTAGGTTTAAGTAGCTCTAAGTTCTAGGGGGCTGATGACCTCAGATGCTAAGTCCCATAGTGCTCACAGCCGTTTGAACCATTCGAACCACGTGCTTATACGTTTGTGACTATTTCAGCGCCATGTATCACAAAGCGAAAAATGTGGTCCAATTAAAACATTCATATTTTTTTTACGTACTACACGAATCTGTAATGAAAAATGGGGTTCCTATTTAAAAAAACGATGTTGATATCCGTTTGACCTATGGCAGCGCCATCTAGCGGGCCGACCATAGCGCCATCTGGTTTCCCCCTTCAAGCTAGACGAGTTTCGTTCTTTGTAGTTTTTTCGTTTGACGCTTATTTCGTGAGATATTTCGCCCGGTCACTATCAATGGACCACCATGTGTATAGGCTAATGCAAAAAAGCGCAGTTTATTGCGTTCTAGATATTGTTTGATGCGTTTGCAGGTATATATTTGTTAAGCAAATAAATGTATATTTTCTGAAATGTCTGAACAACATTTTTTGTATTCTTTCAGTTATCATGAGTGTAGAGGATTTACCAAACGACCTCCTACAGGAACAATCACTATGAACTCTGTCTGCCTTGGTCATTAATAAACTCTATTACGATTGCTTGTTGAAAAATTTGTTATTATATTTAGATTTTTTTTTTTTTTTTTTTTTTTTTTTGTGAAAAAGGATGGCCCCTCATAACCTCATTTCCACCTTTCAGGTGGCAAATTGCGCAGCAGACAGCTCTCAGTACACACGCGTTTTTGGCGCCGACGTGTAGACAAAAATGATCACACGAAGACAGATGAGATTCACTTCAGGGATAAAATGGCAGGAGCGCTGCAGTAGACTCACTTGTCTCGACTTGTCAATAGCAACAAGAAGGTCGACAGTGTAAAAGGTATTTATAACATGCTGTAAGTGCCGCTGGTATACGGAAGTGCGGTTCGATGTAAAAGTAGCGTTAGGTAAATTACTGTGTGGCCCTGACGAGCCATTTAGGTGGGACCTGCGAAGGACGGAGGCGTTGAGCAGACACACGTGCGCCAGCCACGGCTCATACGTCACGCACGCTTACCTTGACGTAGTCCAGCAGCGCGCCGTGTACACCATGTCGGAACTGCGCTGGCTCCAGTGCGGGCGCGCTCACGCGTCGTGCGGCACGCAACAGCTGGGCGTCGCTAGCGGAGGCCATCCAGTCTGCACGTGTTTTAAGCAAGTCTGTGTGTTCGCTCCTCTACAAGCGGCGGCCACTTGCCAACACTGGACCACCAATCAGCGCGGTCACCCGGCACACGAGTGGTTCTACAGTAGGGTGACCAAACGTCCCGGAAAACCAGGATTGTCCCGGTTTTCATCCCCGTGTTCCGGTGTCCCGAAAATTTGTTTCGGGACGCTCAAAAGTCCCGGAATTCGGTTTTTAAATACATTTCGTGAAACTTTCTCAAATTTTTGGGATTTCGCTATATTAAAGGAAATACAACACAAGAAATTAATATATTTTGGCTTATTTGTCTGAAACTTCCATTGTCCCATACTAGCAAACGCAGTATCAGTATTGATACACTCAGGCAATAATTTACTTTGAGCTGTACTTTGGCCAACAAGTAGTAAGTTGGAGTATTGTAACAGAGCTATGAATCCGTCTGATTGTCGCGCCACTTACTCACACACTCATTGTCAGAACAGTGTAGTAGTTGATGTTTTATCAGACAAACTGCAATAGTTTTTTCTCATATTAGTGGTATTATTGCTGCAGTAGTGTGAAACGCAATGCCGAAACGCGCCTGCAAGTTCAGTGACTGTTATTCCAAGGAATGGAATTTCATTAAGAAAGGTAGTTTTGATTACGTAGCAGAGTGTTCCGTATGTAACTGTTTTATTAGTATAAGTCATGGGGGACGTTCCGACATAGTTGATCACATCAGGTCAAAGAAACACATTAACAGATACAGTGCACCGAGCTGCAGTAAAACTCTACAAAATTATTTTGTGAAACATCAGTCAAGTGAAGAGACGAAAGTTCGAGCAGCCGAGCTTACACTAGCCTACCACACGGTAAAACATCACCAAACTTATAGATCTAGTGATTGTACTAATAAGCTTAACAGCATTATGTTTGATGATTCTTCCATTGCAAAAAAGTTTAGTTCAGCAGGAACTAGTGTCAGCCTTAGTGAAAGGACTTATTGCTCCCCAGAGTGTAAAGGAAAGCCTTGAATACATCAAAAAGTCTTCTTTCTACGGGATATCCACTGATGCCAGCAATCATAAGGCCACTAAAATATTTCCGATTGTTGTTCAGTTTTTCGATATTAATCAGAGAATTCAGACCAAACTTTTGAAGGTGAGTTCCCTACCTAATGAAATATATGACGAAATTTCAAGATTTTGTATGAATACTATCGAAATGTTTGGTCTTGAGGAAAATAAATGTGTGGCATTTTGTAGAGACAACACCAACACAAACTTTGGTGGTTTAAAAAGACAAGGCAAATGCAACGTATTTACCAAATTAAAGGCAACATTGCATGAAAACAGTGAAGTCATACGGTGCCCTGCCCATGTTTTACACAACAGCGTGCACACATCTGCTGACAGTTTAAGCTGTCATGTTGAAACTATCGTCATGAAGGTATACTCACACTTTTACATATATACTGTTAGAACAGAGAGGCTTAAGGAGTTCTGTGATTATGTGGGAACTGAATATATGAATGTAATGTGTCACTCGAAAGCTCGCTGGTTATCACTGTTTCCATCAGTTGAAAGAGTAATCGGCCTGTTTGAACCATTAAAAGATTTTTTCCTAAATGAAGACAAAGCCCCCAAAATATTGGTTCAGTTTTTCAGTAACCCTTTAAGTGAAGCCTACTTATGGTTCATTCACAGTCAGCTTAGCACTTTGCAGCATGGGATAAAGGAAATTGAGGGAAGCACGAAAAGTGTAATAGAGGTTAATGATGTTTTGAAAAATACTCTGGAAACTGTTACTGAGAGGAGCGAACAGCAGTTCATTTCTTTTAATGTTAAATCTATCCTTAAAAGAGCAGAAGTATCAGAAGCAGCGGAAAGGAGTTTTAGAGAAGAAGTTAACAAGTTTTATGACACTTATGTAGAATATCTCAGCAAGTGGAGCGCCTTATATTTACCCTCATCGCCGGTGTTTGATTGGATGTTACTGAAGAGAGTGCCAAAATGGGAAAGTGTTGAAGAGACAGTTTCTTATTTGAAGAGTAAAGAGATTGAAATCGATGATTCCATTCTCTTCGATCAGTTCGGCAAACTGACAAATTTTGTTGAAGAAAGTCTTCACAAGTGGAATGCTGAAAAAAAAACCACCATTGCAATGTCATGAGAAGTGGGTGAGTTTTTTTAAAAGCTGTGACTGTCTTCAGCATTACTCTGAGTTGGTAATAATTGCAAGGTATTTATTTGCAAACCCAGCCCATAATGACAATGTGGAAAGAATATTTTCGTTCATGAATATCCAGTGGACTGATGAAAGAAACAGAATGGAGGTGGACTCTCTTGAAGCAATCCTGCAGATCCTGTACAACTACAAAATGGATTGTGCCGAGTTTTATCACTGTGTCTCAAAGAACAAAGACATGATCAAGAAGGCTGGAGGCAGTGAAAAATACCTTTTTCTCCAAGGACAGTCAATTCCGTCTACAAGTGCTCAGTAATATTAAAGCACACGTTAATATTAATTGATTAAAAGTTGAATGGCTGTAAAATTTTCTAAAATCGTAATACATTTCTTTATTACTGTATACGTTTATTAAATGTCATTAATTATACAGATAAGCTAGATTATATCAATCTTTTGTATCCTCTTATTAGTTATAATAATCGGGTTAACAAAATGTATCAACAAAACATTAATATTTACAAGTAAGAAACCTGGGTACATGTGGAATGAGGTGTCCATTGGCACCCGGCTGAATGTGTCCCGGTTTTCACCGAAAATAATTTGGTCACCCTATATCTACAGTCTTTCAGTAGATACGTGCGAGCTTGTAAGTCTTCAGGGTACTACAATACCGGAAATCGAAAGTGTTGAAACTCGAAGCATCAGTCCAATATTTATCGCACTTTCTGGAGACGTTTATCACATAATGGGTACTAAACTACAGATGTACATAATTAGTATATTACATCGCTGACATCCGTCTGCTGAAGCATGTTTTATGCCCATGTATTACGACGTTCTTAGAGAACGAAAATGTCTTCTATAAATATCAACATGGATTCTGCACTAAGGATTCTGTTCAAATTCAGCTTCCTTTGTTCCTCCGTGAGGTGCACAGTGCTGTAGACATAGGCAGTCAGGCTGCAGCCGTTTTCCTTGACTTCAGGGTGGCATTCCACACAGTCCGCCACGCTGTCGCTTAGTGTTTTTTTTAAAAAAAAAAAAAAAGAAAGAAAGCTTAACGAGTATCCAGTCAGATTTCTGACCAAATTCAAGACTTGCTTGCAGACAGAACTCAACACCCAACTCGTAACGGAACAAAATCCACTGGTGTAACGCTGAGTTCAGGAATACCCCATGAAAGCGTGATAGAACCGTTGCTGTTTGCAAATGCAGAGTGTTTGAAAAAGATCTCCCTAGTGTTAATGTGTCCTAGAATCTGTACAAAGTGACATATACTGTTCTAGTTTGTAGTGTTTGATTCATCAACTCTCCAAGTTTGGCTCCCCTGAAACTGGCAAGTCTGCTTGAGCTTGAGACTGCACCAGTGCTGCTTTTTTTCCCTCTGTTCCCACAATTCAGTCCAGGCGTGCGTGCAGTGCAGTGCAGAGCAACGCAGCAACGTCATCAGAAGATCAAAACAAATTGCAAAACGATTTAGAAAAAAATATTTGAATGGTGCGAAAAGTGGCAGTTGGCCCTAAATAACGAAAAGTGTGAGGTCATCCACATGAGTGCTAAAAGGAACTCGTTAAACTTTGGTGTCACGATACATTAGTCTAATATAACCTACTGAAACGTCCCCTTAGAAAAATTATAAATGACTGTGCTTAAACAGACACACAATATTTTCAGTGCAACGCAATCTGACTTCCAAAAATCCCTACAAAAGAATGGTCCTGACTAACAATAACCTGTACCTTTCATGAATCACTTACCTCACAAAAATCTTCGTTACTCAGACTACTGCAATACAGCGTGCGCCAATACTGCCAGCTGAATAAAAGATTCTAACTACTGAGGGCACTAACTAATGACAGGCATAGTTAGCAAATGAAAGATTTTGATAGAGAACAAACAATGTATTTACCTTAATAGTGTTCAAAAGTTCATGACATCCAGTCTTACAAATTTACTGTCTCTGATGGACACACGTCCAGATCATCCGCTCTCAAAACTCCGCCATCTCTCTCCCCACATCCACCACTGCTGGCGACTCACCTCCAACTGCGCAACGCTACGCGCTGTTAACAGCCAACTGCCCAACACTACAATGGCGACTATTGCAACAATGCCGACCAGCCGCAGACTTCACACAGCAGTCAGTGATTTTCATACAGAGCGCTACGTGGCGTTACCAACATAAAAACCTAAACAGCCTATTTAACACTACTAACGGCACTGCCTACACTACACTTGTCCGTCCTCTTTTAGAATACTGCTGCGCGGTGTGGGTTCCTTACCAGGTAGGACTGACGGAGTACATCGAAAAAGTTCAAAGAAAAGTAGCACGTTTTGTATTATCGCGAAATGTGGAACAGAGTGTCACAAAATGATGCAGGATTTGGGCTGGAAATCATTAAAAGAAAGGCGTTTTTCGTTGCGATGGAATCTTCTCACGAAATTCCAATTACCAACTTTCTCCTCCGAATGCGAAAATATTTTATTGACACCGACCTACATAGGGCGCAACGATCACCACGATAAAATAATGGAAATCAGAGCTCGTACGGAAAGATACAGGCGTTCATTCTTTCTGCGCGCTATACGAGAGTGGAATAAAAGAGAATCGTGAAGGTGGTTCGATGAACCCTCTGCCAGCCACTTAAATGTGATTTGCACAGTATCCATGTAGATGTAGATGCGCAATCCGCAACAGAAAGCGCAGTTTGTTATTTGGCTTCTGAAAACTGCGTCAGTTGTAACAGTGCAACAGTGCAACAGTATGGTGGTGAACCAACTACAGCAAAAACTATCCGTCATTGGCTAAAGTCTTTCAAGGAAACCGGTATTATTTTAAAAGCAAAATCACCAGGTCACCCGAGAACTTCTAAAGATGTTGTTGAACAGGTCTATGTTTCGTATGTTCGGAACCCGAAGAAGTCATTGGCCAGACTTAGTCTACAATTATGAGTGCCTAAAGGTACTGTGTATAATGTGCATAAAAGACTGAAGTTGCGTGCCTACAATTTGTAACTGTTACATGAAATAAAACCTACAGGTACATTCGAAAGGTATAAATAATGTTGTGTACAGTGGAAAGATCAGAGACATCAATCATTTACGAGAAATAATCATCGCGGCGGTTGGGACAGTTACACCTGAAATGTTGACGAATACGAGGCGAGAAGTGGAATAGCGTCTCGACGTGTGTAGGGCAACAAATGGGTCTCACGTGGAAATCTACTAACTTTAAACAAAACTTGAAGAAATTCTCTTTCCTGATATTTACTGATTGATGTAATTATTCACTAATTTCATTATTTCCCCATTAAATTTATACTTAAACTTAGGGAGTTCGTTTTCAAACACCCTGTATAGAGTGACGGAAAGAATCACAGCATCAAAAAATGATTAATGTAGAGTAATGAATACTTGGGAACACATTTGTCTAGGTAACATACTGTGTTTAAGTGACTAACATTGCAAGATTCCGCCGGCCGCGGTGGTCTCGCGGT
The DNA here is from genome assembly GCF_021461385.2 of Schistocerca piceifrons. NCBI lineage: Eukaryota > Metazoa > Arthropoda > Insecta > Orthoptera > Acrididae > Schistocerca > Schistocerca piceifrons. The sequence goes on from NC_060139.1 coordinate 108,632,813, forward strand.
TCTAGGCGCTCAGTCCGGAACCGCGCGACTGCTACGGTCGCAGGTTCGAATCCTGCCTCGGGCAAGGATGTGTGTGATGTCCTTAGGTTAGTTAGGTTTAAGTAGTTCTAAGTTCTAGGGGACTGATGACCTAAGATGTTAAGTCCCATAGTGCTCAGAGCCATTTGAACCATTTTTTTGAAAGATTCCAGGTTAACGTAAACGCGAGATAAGCCATCGCAAATGTGAAATTCTGGTACATTAATAACCAGTGTAACCGCCAGAACGTTGAATGCCAGTAATAAAACGTGCTTGCATTGTGTTGTACATGTGCCGGATGTCAGTTTGTGGGATGGAGCTCCAAACCTGTTGCGCTTGGTCGGTCAATACATGGAAGGTTAATGCTGTTTGTCGATGGCGTTGGAGCTGTCATCTGATGATGCCCATATATCTCAGATATGGTGATCGAGCAGACCAAGGCAACATGTCGACTTTTTGTAGAGAATATTGGATTACAACAGCGGTATGTGGGCGAGCGTTATCCTATTGGAAAACACCCCCTGGAATGCTGCTCATAAATGGCAGCACAACAGGTCAAATCTCCAGACTGTGTAAGACGTCGTGGTCTCCTGACCTTCATTGCTTACATATTCCGCCCTCACAATCATATTCCGCACATCAAGACACTTCATTCGAGCCAAAACTCGATAAGATAGAGCCAATGTTGTATGAATTCATGTAAACGATATGCAAATAACTAATAAATCGCAAGTGCGCACCGTGGTTGAAATACTTCGAGGCTGGCGTACACACATACATTCCAGACACGACGGTCACAGGAGCTTTTAGTTCGAGAGAGGCAACCGCACGCCAGGAGGCCGGTCCCAACCCATCTACGTCGGCCGGTGACCGCCCGTAGAGCAGACAGCGTTCGTCTGAGTGAAAGGACGACCCCGTGTTCGGCTTAAAAGCAAATTCCGCTACATTGTGTGGGAGCGGCCAGCCTACACATTCTTTACACATAGCACGCAGTTTCAGAGATTTTCACAGGGAGACAGCAAACGCCAAACGCCGATACTACAGATTTCCGGATTGGTCGCCTTAAACGAAACGTCATTCTCCCGTTTTAGAAGAGCAATGCTGATTGGCAGACGATATTTCTGACGCCTTGAGCTGAAGGAGTAATGGAAGAGACCGAAAGATATACCTCTTCACGTCTGGCGTGGAGAGGGGCTGTTCCACTGTCGCTCTTGGAGCGAGAACACGTAACGAGAGCGTGCGCCCTCGTACGTGTACTCAAAGAGCGAGGAACAACTCTCTCCTCAGTACTTCACTGGGAGAGCACCTCTGTCGAGAGCGAATCAAAGTGCGACTCTATATTGAGTCCTTGCGATTAAGCGTTGTTCACTGTGTTGGCTGCCACACTTATTGTGCGGTGTGAACAAACAGAGTTATAGTTAAACGCCTGCGAGCGAATTTTGAATGGCATCACAGTGGACTGGTTATCTGACCGGTGTACCACGCCAGTAGTTAGACTAGAGGCGAATAGGAGTCCTTGACTTCATCAAGGCGTGGAAGAGTTTGATTGGCGACTGTCAATCCAGATAGAACGAGAGTTATCTTAATTGTCAGCAGCGAGCAGCGCAGACGGCAGTCATCGCAGCTTGCGGTATTGTGCGTTACAGCTCTTGCGAGCCCCATATTTCCTCCACAACAGTGCACTTCACTGCATTTCACACGCGAGAGCCTCGACCGTACCTAGCAACATTCTAACGGATAATTATTCAAGTTGAGTAGGTGAAGCTCTCAGCCATTCTGCCAAGTCAATAACAATCTTAAACTTTGTACAGAAATTTCATTAGTGAATCCTACACTTAAGAGGTAACTTCACATTCCGAAAATAACCCGGAAATAACGTGTTCGGTTCATAATTAAAAGTGCCATTGTGATTTTCTCAGAATGTTTGCGAAATAAATAATAATTTTCGTTAGTTTCATGTTTTTCTTACACTAACTAGCGCTACTCCAATACCCAAGTATCCCACTAGTTACGTAAGAAATTTTGTGAATTTCTGTGTCATTTCCTTACAGCGGACGACTCCAGAAGATATTTATTGCTGAAAGTTTTTCAGACATTTCTCTTTAGAACGTTAGGAGCGTCTGTCTGACTTCTGTAGTAGTGTGGGGGTGGAAATTGCACCTTGCAGGAGCCACAGGGTAAAGCGTACATCTCAGACTAATCCGTTACGCAGAATGACAGAATAGCACCCCCACACACTCACAACTGACGTGCAAACAACCTATCTGCGTGCTAGACATACTTGATGTACACCTGGCTACTCCAGGTGTACATCAAGTATGTCTAGCACGCAGATAGGTTGTTTGCAGGATCTCAGCTGGACTAACCAACACACAACCATCACTGGGACCGAGACAGAACCAGATTTCATCAGCAGACTCCAAAAATCTCTACCCTGCCCACCAGTGAGCTCCTCCCTTGACATTACTGAAGTCGCAAATGACGGTTGTTCGGGGTCGGTGGAATGTACGCTACAGGGCGTCTGGCTCGGAGCTATCCCTGACATTTTCGAATTGTAGCAGTTCATCGTGTGACTTTGGTGCCAACTGCCGCTCATACTGCTGCTGCAGATGCAGTACGATGCGCCAGAGCCATACGCTGAACACGACGGTCTTCTCTCTCGGTAGTGTGAAGTGACCTTTCGGACACCGGTCTCCCTGTGACTGTTCATTCTCGTGACCACCGCTGCTAGCAATCATGTACAGTGGCTACATTTCTGCCAAGTCTTTCTGCAGTATCGCAGAAGGAACATCCAGCTTCTCGCAGCTCTTTTACAGAACCTCATTCAAACTCAGTGCCGCCTTAAGGGGGGGGGGGGGGGGGGGTTGGACGTTAAACGTGCCGACTTGGAGCAGGAGCGTCGCCACAGGACATTTTAATTTCCACTGTCTATACTTTCACAAATAAATTCACAAAACTTTGTCAGCATGCGCAGGAAGAATTCAGGAGTCACATTTATAGCAGTGGAAGTTCAAAAACATAACAAAAAAATTATTTTTACATGTGAAATTTCATCATTTTTGTCAGTTACTATTGGTTACATTTGTTTCTATAAGTAGACCTTTCTCCTTAAGTAAGAGATTCTTCGATGAATCTTGCACAGCATACAAACCATACTTACAGGTGTATGAAACTACATAATTTTCGAAATCTAATAAAAACTGTGGTAAAATTGAGATAATTAACCATGAAGTTTGAGTTGTTGTAAACATGAAGTTTAAAATGTAACAGCGCATTCATTTTTTCATAAATTAAATAAATTCTAGATTTCGTACACTTGTAAGTTGGTTATTATGCTGTGCAAAATTCACCGAAGAATCTCTCTTAATTATGAAAAAGTGTACCTATAGCAACAAATGCAGTCAATACTAAGTGAAAAATGATGAAACTTCACATGTAAAAAAATTATTTTGTTATGTTTTTGAACTTCCACTGCTATGAGTGTGAATCCTGAATCCTTCCTGCTCATGCTGACAAAGTTTTATGAATTGATTTGTAAAAGTATAGACAGTGGAAATTAAAATGTCCTGTGGTGCCTCTCCTGCTCCAGGTCGGCCCGTTTGACATCCTACCCCCGTTAAAGGCATCCTTGACCAACATCAACTCACCGCAACCAACCTCAAAGGTAACTAACGCTAACGGCATTTATAGTGTGTGTTTAAAGCAAATCTGATTTGCATCCTCGTAGTGGCACTATTAGCGGCACTCTTATTTAAATGGTTCGAAATCCGAACAAACATCGTTATTCAGATGTAGAAACACGCCTATGAAATTTCGCACAACTCCCTCTTGGCGCTGGGACTTTTTTTCTGTGAGTGTACACAAATGATCTAGAAGAATGTGTCAGATAGTCTTTAAGGCTGTTTGCAGGTGACAGGGTTGTCTATAACAGAGGCCATCAAAAGTTGCTACCAGAGGGCCGGACAACTGACAAAATGACGAGAGCGGACCGCATCATAATTCTGTACAGTATCAGGACAGATTAATTAAATTTGAGGTAGTAAATTTAAGCTACGTAGCAGTCAGAAGGTCTCCTCATGTGTGAAGATTTCTGGTATTCTAAATATAAAATTTAAAATTAAATTGTAGCACAAAGTGTAGTATTCCATACGTTTTCTCGGGCATATTCAAGAACCATCGGTGAGCAGTAGTTTGACGACCCGTGGTATATAAGAAGGTAGCGCATTGACAGACTGTGGCGAACTGCACCGATACCTGCAGAGGACTAATGTTTGATGCACGGACTGGTAGTTGTCACTGAAGGAAACATACTGCACAGACATAGCATAAGACATCCACTACTGTACAATTACACTATTGGCGATCAGTTGCTGGAAACTACCGCAAAATATGTAGGAGTAACCATCCAAAACGACCTTAAGTGGAATGACCACATAAAACAAATAGTAGGAAAAGCAGACTTCACGCTGAGATTCATGCGGAGAATCTTAAAGAAATATAATCCATCCACGAAATAAGTGGCTTGCAGAACGTTTCTTCGACTGATCAGCCTGGACCCTTACCAAGTAGGATTAATACAAGAGACAGACAAGATGTAATAAAGGGCGGGACAGTTTATCACGGGATCGTTTAATCAGCACTAGGACGTTACGGAGGTGGTGCACTGACGACGCTACAAACGCTACAAGTGAACTGCTGTGCATCACGGCAAGGTTTACTATTGAAATTCCGAGAGAATGCACTCGGGGGGGGGGGGGGGGGGGGGGCGAGGAGGGTCGAACAATATATTACATCCTATCACATACATCTCGTGAAATGACCACGAATAGAAGATTAGAGAAATTAGAGCTAATATCCCCCGCCCTCCCCGAATGAACCATGGATCTTGCCGTTGGTGGGGAGGCTTGCGTACCTCAACGATACAGATAGCCGTTCCGTAGGTGCAACCACAACGGAGGGGTATCTGTTGAGAGGCCGGACAAACGTGTGGTTCCTGAAGAGGGGCAGCAGCCTTTTCAGTAGTTGCAGGGGCAACAGTCTGGATGATTGACTGATCTGGCCTTGTAACACTAACCAAAACGGCCTCGCTGTTGTGGTACTGCGAACGGCTGAAAGCAAGGGGAAACTACAGCCGTCATTTTTCCCGAGGGCATGCAGCTTTACTGTATGATTAAATGATGATGGCGTCCTCTTGGGTAAATTATTCCGGAGGTAAAATAGTCCCCCATTCGGATCTCCGGGCGGGGACTACTCAAGAGGACGTCGTTATCATGAGAAAGAAAACCGGCGTTCTACGGATCGGAGCGTGGAATTTCGGATCCCTTAACCGGGCAGGTAGGTTAGAAGATTTAAAAAGGGAAATGGATAGGTTAAAGTTAGATATAGTGGGAATTAGTGAAGTTCAGTGGCAGGAGGAACAAGACTTTTGGTCAGGTGAATACAGGGTTATAAATACAAAATGAAATAGGGGTAATGCAGGAGTAGCTTTAATAGAGAATAGGAAAATAGGAGTGCGGGTAAGCTACTACAAACAGCATAGTGAACGCATTATTGTGGCCAAGATAGACACGAAGCCCACGCCTACTACAGTAGTACAAGTTTATATGCTAACTAGCTCTGCAGATGATGAAGAAATTGATGAAATGTGTGATGAGATAAAAGAAATTATTCAGGTAGTGAAGGGAGACGAAAACGTAATAGTAATGGGTGACTGGAATTCGATAGTAGGAAAAGTAAGAGAAGGAAACGTAGTAGATGAATATGGACTGGGGCTAAGAAATGAAAGAGGAAGGCACCTGGTAGAATTTTGCACAGAGCATAACTTAATCATAGCTAACACTTGGTTCAAGAAACATGAAAGAGGTTGTATACATGGAGGAACACTGGAGATACTAAAAGGTTTCAGATAGATTGAATAACGGTAAGACAGAGATTTAAGAACCAGGTTTTAAATTTTAAGACATTTCCAGGGGCAGATGTGGACTCTGACCACAATCTATTGGTTATGCACTGTAGATTAAAACTGAAGAAACTGCAAAAAGGTGGGAATTTAAGGAGATAGGATCTGGATAAACTAAAAGAACCAGAGGTTGTACAGAATTTCAGGGAGAGCATAAGGGAACAATTGACAGGAATTGGGGAAAGAAATACAGTAGAAGAGGAATGGGTAGCTTTGAGGGATGAAATAGTGAAGGCAGCAGAGGATCAAGTAGGTAAAAAGACGAGGGCTAGTAGAAATTCATGGGTAACAGAAGAGATACTGAATTTAATTGATAAAAGGAGAAAATATAAAAATGCAGTAAATGAAGCAGGCAAAAAGGAATACAAACGTCTCAAAAATGAGATCGACAGGAAGTACAAAATGGCTAAGCAGGGATGGCTAGAGGACAAATGTAAGGATGTAGAGGCTTATCTCATGAGGGGTAAGGTAGATACTACCTACAGGAAAATTAGAGAGACCTTTGGAGAAAACAGAACCACTTCCATGAATATTAAGAGCTCAGATGAAAACCCAGTCCTAAGCACAGAAGGGAAAGCAGAAAGGTGGAGGGAGTGGCTCATTATGGTTCAAATGGCTCTGAGCACTATGAGACTTAACATCTTAGGTCATCAGTCCCCTAGAACTTAGAACTACTTAAACCTAACTAACCTAAGGACATCACACACATCCATGTCCGAGGCAGGATTGGAACCCTTGACCGTAGCAGTCCCGCGGTTCCGGACTGAAGCACCTAGAACCGCACGGCCACCGAGGCCGGCGTGGAAGGAGTATATAGAGGGTCTATACAGGGGCGATGTTATTGAGGACAATATTATGGAAATGGAAGAGGATGTAGATGAAGATGAATTGGGAGATACGATGCTGCGTGAAGAGTTCGACAGAGCACTGAAAGACCTAAGTCGAAACAAGGCCCCAGGAGTAGACAGCATTCCATTAGAACTACTGACAGCCTTGGGAGAGCCAGTCCTGACAAAACTCTACCATCTGGTGAGCAAGATGTGTGAGACAGGTGAAATTCCCTCCGACTTCAAGAAGAATATAGTAATTCCAATCCCAAAGAAAGCAGGTGTTGACAGATGTGAAAATTACCGAACTATCAGTTTAATAAGTCACAGCTGCAAAATACTAACACGAATTCTTTACAGACGAATGGAAAAACTAGTAGAAGCCGACCTCGGGGAAGATCAGTTTGGATTCCGTAGAAACACTGGAACACGTGAGGCAATACTGACCTTACGACTTATCTTAGAAGAAAGATTAAGGAAAGGCAAACCTACGTTTCTACCATTTGTAGACGTAGAGAAAGCTTTTGACAATGTTGATTGGAATACTCTCTTTCAAATTCTAAAGGTGGCAGGGCTAAAATACAGGGAGCGAAAGGCTATTTACAATTTGTACAGAAACCAGATGGCAGTTATAAGAGTCGAGGGACATGAAAGGGAAGCAGTGGTGGGGAAGGGAGTGAGACAGGGCGGTAGCCTCTCCCCGATGTTATTCAATCTGTATATTGAGCAAGCAGTAAAGGAAACAAAAGAAAAATTCGGAGTAGGTATTAAAATCCATGGAGAAGAAATAAAAACTTTGAGGTTCGCCGATGACACTGTAATTCTGTCAGAGACAGCAAAGGACTTGGAAGAGCAGTTGAACGGAATGGATAGTGTCTTGAAAGGTGGGTATAAGATGAGCATCAACAAAAGCAAAACGAGGAGAATGAAATGTAGTCGAATTAAGTCGGGTGATGCTGAGGGAATTAGATTAGGAAATGAGACACTTAAAGTAGTAAAGGAGTTTTGCTATTTGGGGAACAAAATAACCGATGATGGTTGAAGTAGAGAGGATATAAAATGTAGAATGGCAATGGCAAGGAACGCGTTTCTGAAGAAGAGAAATTTGTTAACATCGAGTATAGATTTAAGTGTCAGGAAGTCGTTTCTGAAAGTATTCGTATGGAGTATAGCCATGTATGGAAGTGAAACACGGACGATAAATAGTTTAGACAAGAAGAGAATAGAAGCTTTCGAAATGTGGTGCTACAGAAGAATGCTGATGATTAGATGGGTAGATCACATAACTAATGAGGAGGTATTGAGCCGGCCGGTGTGGCCGTGCGGTTAAAGGCGCTTCAGTCTGGAACCGCGTGACCGCTACGGTCGCAGGTTCGAATCCTGTCTCGGGCATGGATGTGTGTGATGTCCTTAGGTTAGTTAGGTTTAATTAGATCTAAGTTCTAGGCGACTGATGACCTCAGAGGTTGGGTCGCATAGTGCTCAGAGCCATTTGAACCATTTTTGAGGTATTGAATAGAATTGGGGAGAAGAGGAGTTTGTGGCACAACTTGACAAGAAGAAGGGACCGGTTGGTAGGACATGTTCTGAAGCATCAAGGGATCACAAATTTAGTATTAGAGGGCAGCGTGGAGGGTAAAAATCGTAGAGGGAGACCAAGAGTTGAATACACTAAGCAGATTCAGAAAGATGTAGGCTGCAGTAGGTACTGGGAGATGAAGAGGCTTGCACAGGATAGAGTAGCATGGAGAGCTGTATCAAACCAGTCTCAGGACTGAAGACCACAACAACAACAATCGAGGAGATCGAAGAGTGGTGTTAGAACTATCCTCCGACTTACACCGTTAGGTGGCTTGTAGAGCGTTGATGTAGATGAAACCTTCAGTGTGTTCTGGACTGATGTCCATAATCAACATCAGCATCAGGTGTGTCCCCAACGTGTGCAAATAGCACCCTTGCATTATGGTGCTATGGAAGTGTATGTTTTCCCAACGGATCCCCGACATGTTGTAAGGTAACAAATGAGGGGACCAGGCATTTCAGTCGAGGATCCCACATCCCTCAAGACATTTATAGTGTAACCTAAGTGTGGGGTCTTGCATTATCCTGATGGAATATGCTGTTTGGTACTCTGGTCAGAAAGGGAAGGACAACGTGGTTTGCCATTCTTGCCACGTACTGGCGAGCATTCAGACTCCCTTCAACCCTTATCGGGTCAGTCCTACTGGCACATCCAGTGGCTCCCCACATCTTGACTCTAGGAGTCAAGTGGGTCTCGAGGATCGCTGCTTGCTGTAACTTGTCAACAGGCCCTCTACGGACACGTTGGCTTTGATCTGACCGTCACAGACAAGACCGAGAATCATCCCTGAACACCACTTAAAGTCACAGTGGACTCTCGTTTTACACCATGCCAGTCTCTGATGTCTTTGGTACGGTGCCAATGGTGAATGAGGCTTGGCAGCTCGAGATCTCAACGCAGATTCCAGTCATCCGTTCCAGACGGCTCCTGGCCAGATTCTGCCTGTAACCTCAACCCGAAATTTAACTGTAGTCATCATTTAATTCGGCAGAGAGCCAGTCCAATAGTCCTAAGTTTTCTAGTAGTCTAATCTTTCTAGGAGCACTCGTGCCTACTCTTCTTACCACGTTGTTGTCCTGAGACTATATCGTCACCCCTTTTTTCTATAGTGATTGTAATAGAGTCATCTGCCTGTGTGATCCGTCGGTATGATGCTCCCATGTCTCTCATGCCAATAATCTGAACTCTCTTAAGTCCGAAAAGATAGTGGGAAGCTGCATGTCTACGTTCTCTGGGCATGATGTTGTGGTTTCAAATCGAAAAGTTACGCACACTCAATAGTTGTAGGAATGTCTTCTTCCTACACGAAAAATAAGCTCGCATAAGGTTGAAATTTCAGTCTACATGTCTCACAGGTATGGAAATACTGAAGTAGATGTCTCAGGTTTTCTTCGCATTGTGTAAGCTGTAAGTGCAGTTCCCGTTGGGAGTTTTGTGGTATATTTATTTCCATGGACTCCTTAATTGGGCTGTCCCAAAAACTTTGCGTTTGCGCTACGATACTGGTCTCATAGTATTTAATTTCACGACTATATTCGAGGCAGTGCTCTGCGACAGCTGATTTGCATTGTTGTTTCAGTAGAATATGCCGTTGATGTTTCTTGCATCTCTTCTCGACTGTTCTGATACTCTGTCCCGCGTAAAGCATGCCACGTACGCATTGAATGCGATGCGCACCCGGCTTTCGGAGAGATCGTCTATAACAACACAAAGAATACGTTTTTCTTACTTGAAGGCAGCGAAATACACTGGAGGCCATGTTTCCGTAGGAGTCTACAGATATGTGTGGATATTGGGCCAACGTAAGGTAGATAAGTAATTTTCGGCTTCTCTTCCTCTGTCTCAGTGTCAGCCTCTTTCTTAGGCGTTCTTGCTTTTGACTGCGTCGCCCTGTAATTCTTCGACGACGGTCCCCTTAGCTGAAGGTGTTCGCGTCTTTAGCACGAAACCCTTTGTGACGAATGTTGGTGGTCTGAGGCCAGCGGCCTTATTTCACACGTAAAAACTGTGTTAAAACACTGATTTGTAACGATTTATGTGAAGGATGTTAACAATGGTAACAGTTTACGTAATTTACATGATTTCTCGACGTACAGAGCTTCGCACTCGTTTGATGTTACTGTATTTCCATAGTGAAAAAGCTTGGTTTTGACGATGACATGCATCCTAGCGCTGAAATCTCTTTTCTCCTTGGGAACAACTGCCTAGGCTGCTCTCAGGGTTGGAATCTCGATAGAAAAAAGTTTCCATCTGTTGCCATCTACGTCGTCTTCATTGCTGCCAGTCATCACCACTCCTCATCACCTTCGCTGCCAGTCCTCGCTACCAGTCATCGCGTTTGTTGATAGTCCTCGCTGCCAGTCATCACATTTGCCATCAGACCTCGCCCTCTCCGCTGATCGTCGCTACTTCTCGCCAACCCACATCTTCGATGCCTATCTTCGCCTGCATCAGCTTGACATCGCTTGCTTGTCACCGTCCTCATTCAGCTATATGCCAACCTACAATTACAACATCCACAATCATCTACTCACACATGTACTCCACTTCCACCTCCACTTACCCTTTACCCACTACTCAGTGTCCTGGCCTTCTCTTCCCTCCGTTGCCCCCTTCCCTTCTACCCGGATGACTCAATCCATCTACCCACTCACGTACACAGGATTCCCAGATTTAATTGACTCCTCATTTGCAGATAACGTCACTCCAGCGTGTGCTGCACCTCCACTGCCACCGCCGCTGCCGTCGACACAGCCACCCCCCCCCCCCCCCCCCCCCACCTAACAGCGTCAGAGCTGCACCAGTCAGCAGTGCCATCATCCCTTACTTCTGCTCCTTTGTCACCGCCATCATCGTGGCGTCTGAGTCCAGAAACAGAAGCATCAGCCATAGCCACTCTAGCAACAATCAAACCCAAACCAGCAACTATTACCTCATCAGTTACACCTGCATCAGCATCAGCTTCAGTCCCAGCAGCTCCAGCTAAGAAAAGACGTACAAAATCCCGTCCGAGTCCACAGCGAATGTCCAGTGACACCCAATCCACAAACGACCCCTGACCCACCTAGCACAGATATCCCACCTGTCTCTGACACTAAACCGCTCCTTTCCATTCAGCCACACACATCAGAACCTATGGCGACCAGTACCATCCCACCCCACACATCTCCAACACATTCCTTCATCATCAAGCATCCTGATGTCAGATTCCTCAATCCCAAAACGCTTTACCTCGTAATAAGACAAATATCTTCCAAACCTCAACATTCTCTACTCATACTCCGCAAATACACCTTAATCATAAAGTCCTCTGACTCTGATTTACAAATGAACCTACTGCAATGACTACCATCACATTTTCTCGAGATGTCTCTCTGATCCCACTCAACCTACCACAACCCAGATAACCCCAACCTCCCCACCACCCACCAACTCTTACAACTATGTGCTGTGATCAAGTTGGTTGACCCTGAGATAACAATGAGGAAAGCTGAGTGGGAGCTAAATGCCCACACTGACTCCTGGATTTGACCTTCGAGTTCATTACTATTCTGGTCCTGCATTCCTCATTCTCATCTTTTCTGAAGATCCCTCAACCATACACCTTCTCCTTCAGAATGAAGCTTTCATCTATCAGTGTAAACACAAAGTACAGCCTTCCTGTTCCCAAGCTGAAGCCTACAATTGTTACAAAAGGCTTATTTACACTCTTCATTCACACTGCAAAAACCTTCCTACCTGCCCCCAGTGCAAAGCCAACCACCTGTACCAACATTGTCCCAACCTTCAGTCCCTACCCACCTGCAACACTTGTTACCCATTCCATCCCACTTACTCCTGTAAATGTACAGCCAAATCCCGTCCCACGAAACCTGAACTAACCGTCCCAATCCGGCCTATCGATACCACTTCACCCTAATAACTCCCTGCATCCTTCTCTATCACATCCGCTTCATCACCACTGTCCTTAAACAGAAAAAATCCTCTATCAGGTCATCCCAGGTAGCCCATTCGGTACTTCATTTAAATACCACTGCTGCACATTCTCAAAACCACTGTCACTTCCCCTTTTCCCAAGTAGACACCCTCGCCTAATAAATTTCCACTCATCCTTAAGAATCCTTTGCAACATATATCCTTTGCTTCACAAGACTCCCCTCACAACCACACTAGGTCCCCCTCTCTACAACGTCAATGCCAGCTCTCCATCCCCATCCTTCGTTTCACTCTCCACTGCCCTACCGTGATCCCCTCCGTCTACCCATTACGTGGAGGTGCTCATCAAGCAGAAACAAAATCAGCATCATCTGCAACTCGTCGCCTCTGAGCAACTCGCCATTCAGCGCCGAAAAAAAAATCAAATGGCTCTGAGCACTATGGAACTTAACATCTGCGGTCATCAGTCCCCTAGACCTTAGAACTACTTAAACCTAACTAACCCAAGGACATCACACACATCCATGCCCGAGGCAGGATTTGAATTTGAACCTGCGACCGGAGCAGTCGCGCGGTTCCGGACTGTGCGCCTAGAACCGCTAGACCATTCAGCGCCGAATCTACCGTGTCAGCAGCACCCAGAAATTTCAGTATTCATATTTTGCTCACCATTCTATGCTATTAAAGTAGGCTGAAGAGTGAACACCTCGCTGCTGCAGCTGGGGAATAAAATGACAATAAATGAAAAAAGAGGATGACTTGTATATGTGTCGGAGGATTTTAAAGTTTGACATATGCACAAGGAAAAAAATATTGCAGTGCTATTTGAAAAGGAACCAAAGACCGCAACTGCAATAGTGAAATAAATCATTTCTACAGGTCAACGACGAATATTATGTTCTTTAAAAAACTGTACCTAACTATGAACCCCGACCATAAGTAGTTAATCAAAATTATTTAGATTTCATTGTGTTAGGTACAGGATGTAAGCGCATGCATAAAACTATTACCAGAGTTAAGTAAATTTTTTTAACTTACTCTTAATGAATGTGTAAGTAGGCTGTTTAGGTTTTTATGTTGGTAGCGCTCTGTATGAAAATCACTGGCTGTGCTGTGGGCAGTCTGTGGCTGGTTGGACTCATTGTTGGAATATTACCTTGTGTAGTGTTGGGCAGTTGGATGTGAAGAGCGCGTAGCGTTGCGCAGTTGGAGGTGAGCCGCCAACAGTGGTGGATGTGGGGAGAGAGATGGCAGATGTGTCCGTCAGAAAAAGGAAATTTGTAAGACTGGATGTCATGAACTGATATATATATATAAAATGACTTTTGAACACTATTAAGGTAAATACATTGTTTGTTCTCTATCAAACTCTTTCATTTGCTAACTATGCCTATCAGTAGTTAGAATCTTTTATTTAGCTGGCAGTATTGGCGCTCGCTGTATTGCAGTAGTTCGGGTAACGAAGATTTTTCTGAGGTAAGTGATTTATGAAAGGTATAGGTTATTGTCAGTCGGGGCCATTCTTTTGTGGTGAACTGCGTTGCGCTAAAAAAAAAAAAAAAAAAAAAAAAAAAAAAAAAAAAAAAAAAAAAAAAAAAAATTAAAATTGTGTGTCAGTTTAGTGATGATCAGAATAAGTAAAGAGAGAAATGTCTCAGTACGTTCAGTTTTGCTCAGCTGTTTTAAAATCAAATAACGTAAGAGGTTTATCAGCACAGTCATTTGTAATTTTTCCTAAGGGGAAGTTACAAATGTTACTGGTTATTTCTTATTGCATTGCCCCATTTCAGTTCAAGTGCCGCCCTATCGAGCAAGTGTTTAATTTGACAGTATTCACGTGCAAACTGCCACTCAGTTTAGCGAACCTAAGTAGGAATTAAGTTTTCTGCTATGTGGATGTTTGGGCTGAATTAATAGTAACATTCAGTTACAACATCCCCGTATGTCCTATGACTATAATATTAATGTCAGTTGGAATCGGCCGACATATACAGATAACTTGGTGTAACAATCAGTAGTGATTTGCAATGGAATGATCGTGTAGGCACAGTCGTAGGTAAAGGACCTGGCTGACTTCGGTTCATTGGTAAAATACTAGGGAAATGCATTCAGTCTACAAAGGACAGTGCTTACAATTGTGTGGAATTCGTACTAAACAGGACATGCAAAGGTGACAGAACGTATACAAAGCAGGGGCACAAAATTGGTAATAGGTTTGTTTGACGCAGGGGAGAGTATCACTGATATGCTGAAAAAAGTGAACTGACAAATGACTGTTATCGGCTTGCGTGTTCAAATACAGAGATACGTAAACAGGCAGAATACACCACTGCGGTCGACAACGCTTGTATAAGACAACAAGTGCCTGGGGCAGTTGTTAGATCGGTTACTGCTGCTACAACGACAGGTTTTCAAGATTTAAGTGAGTTTGAGCGTGATGTTATAGTCGGCGCACGAGCTATGTGACACGGCGTCTCCGAGTAGCGATGAAGTGGGGATTTTCCCGTACAAGCATTTCACGAGTGTAGCGTGAATATCAGAAACCCGGGAAAACAGCAAATCTCAAACAACGTTGCGGCTGGAAAAAGATCCTACAAGAACGGGACGAACGACGGCTGAAGATAATAGTTCAATGTGGCAGAAGTGCAACCCTTTCGCAAATTGCTGCAGATTTCAGTGCTGGGCCATCAACAAGTGTCAGCGTGCGAACCATTCAACGAAACATCATCGATATGGGCTTTCGGAGCCGAAGGCCCACTCGTGTACCCTTGATGACGGCACGACACAAAGCTTTACGCCTCGCCTGGGCCCGTCAACATAGACATTGGACTGTTGATGACTGGAAACATGTTGCCTGGTCGGACGAGTCTCGTTTCAAATTGTATCGAGGGGATGGACGTGCACGGGTACGGGCGAACCTCATGAATCCATGGACCCAGCTTGTCAGCAGGGAACTGATCAAGCTGGTGGAGGCTCTGTAATGGTGTGGAGCGTGTGTAGTTGGAGTGATATGGGACCCCTGATACGTCTGTATACGACTCTGACGGGTGACACGTACGTAAGCACCCTGTTTGATCACCTGCATCCATTCATGTCCATTGTGTATTCCGACGGACCTGGTCAATTCCAGCTGGGCAATGCGATACTTCACACATCCAGAATGGCTACAGAGTAGCTCCAAGAACACTCTTCTGAGATTAAACACTTCCGCTGGCCACCAAACTCCCCATACATGGACATTATAGAGCATTTCTGGGATGCCTTGCAACGTGCTGTTCAGAAGAGATCTCCACCCTCTAGTATTCTTAAGGATTTATGGACAGTCCTTTAGGATTCATGGCGTCAGTTCCCTTCAACACTACTTCAGACATTTGTCGAGTCCATGCCACGTCGTGTTGTGGCACTTCTGCGTGCTCGCGGAGGCCCTACACGATATATTTGGCTCTTCAGTGTATGTAAACAATACTTTGAAAGCCTACTTAGAATGGTTCAAGAATTCAGTTTTCGAATTCGATGATGCGTGTGTCGAAGTCAGTGTATTGTGAATTTTATCTCAAATGTCATGACTATATTTGAGGCAGTGCTCGGTGACAGCTGATTTGCACGTATTTTTGTTTTAAAATATAGGTACTGTAATTTTTTATCTACAATCGCAGAAAATCTTGTAGTCTTTGATAATGTTCTAACGTATCACCGGATAGATTTGTTGCAACTGATGATGATGATGATCATAATGATGTGCGCAAGACGACGGTTATCGCAGAAGATAACATTTTGGAGATAAGTCAAAAGACAGGTCAAAAGTAAACTACAACGACGAATTGACAATGAAATGAACACTGCAATTCCTGTCTCCAGTATAACATAATGCGGAATATTATGTAAAGTATACTTATTCGAATGACGTAATGCATAAAAAGTTGGGCGATCTCGAAAATATTATAAACATTTGATCCTGGAAACGACACTACAAAATCATAAACGGATTTTCACATAAAAACAATAATATACTGTACATACAGTTCAATGTACAATACCGATAAGAAGGAAATGGAATTAATGCACTGTAATAAAATAAGACGAGCTCGAAAGTAGTATTTCTCGCACCTTTCGTTTACCGCCAATTTATTTTAACATGGAAAAATATTTCGCTCCCAGTACTTTCATGTTTAAGCTTTCTCATTATTTGGAGAAAAACGTGCACGCCTTCTTGGAAGAGCCCCGAAAAAACGGCATATTGGTGAAGACATTGGCGCCGCATTTGAGAGAAGCACGGTGCTAGCTTTCCGTGTTAAACGTGAGTATCGTAATCCATTAAAACGAAAACCGAGAAAACGCCTTTGAAAAGAAGGTGGTGTATTTCCTTCCTCATTCGTGACCTATCCGAGTTTGCACAACCCTCTCTAATGACCTCCTTATTGACGGGACGATAATTGTCAATTTTCATCCTTCCTTCTACGAGTACCACCTATTCCTTGACAATCTGACGTAAAATACGGCATAAGGAAACAGTAGCTCACAGTAAATAACCAATGTGAGGTGTGTCTGAGATAAAATATGGCACCTAGCCGAATGCCGTAGGCCAAACGGCCAGGTCTTTTGATGTTTGTTGTAGAGAACATGGTAACATAGGTAGCAATAAAACAGCTTTTGGTTGTCATTTTTCTTTAATGCTGACACAAAGTAGGGCAGGCAGATAAACATCGTGACACCTGTCATGTTCCTAGCGGGCGTCATTTGAATTGACTTGGAGAGGTTGAATGTCTGACGAATTTGAAAAGAAATACCGTGTGCAGTAAAATGAACAATGTTATTTTTTTTCTTTGCTGTAGTTTCTTTTATACCGGCTGTTTAGTGTTCACTTGCGAACGCGTGGGACCGGTTGGCCACTCTAGCATTGCTTCTTTTGGCGAGCGTCTTTTAGCCCGCTTCTAATGTACGTCTAGGTTACCTATACCCATAGGTACGGCATTTTTTCCTAATTTTCTCTTTAACAAGGATACTACTGCTACTACTACTACTACTACTACTACTACTACGTGATAAGGCCCAGTGGACCGCACGCATCTACATGTTTCCTCCTCCACTGTATTCTGTCCATTGCTGCTATCCACCATCCGTTCACATCTATTGACACTTGGTTTAAATCTTCATGGAGCCCATCCCTCCAACGCTTCTTGGGTCTCCCTGGTGGTCTCTTTCCTGTAGGTGTGAAATCCAGGAGCTTCCGAGGATATATCTCACAATCGATTTTATATTGTGGACACTTTTGCGATTTAAATTTTTCAACACTATGCCATTACGCAGTTAACTATTGCCTGCAGCTCCAAAATCAGGGTGCAGATGTGTTTACATTGTGAGCGTCTGTCCTGATCTGTTAAGTAGACGATTTTGCTGAGTAACGTATTCAAGAACGTGTATTTGTGTGCAGAGATACTTAGATTTGTAACTTACTTTCCCAACGTTTCATTATCCCCTTTTTTCGTACTTTTAGAGCAGATCATATGAAGACAGTAATGAAACCGGTAATGATAGTATCTGAGTGACCTAGACGCTGAAATATGTGATATTTTAGGAGTCAAACACAACATAACCAATCACTAAAATTTTATTTTTTATTTGCCACGCGCTTCGGGCGCTTTAATCCGCTTTCAGGGAGCAGCTGCTTCGCTCTCCTGGGAAACCAACGTTCATTGTTATTTTTTTAACACAGTCACTTTTTACAAACTTCACCAGAGATGTTCGTGTAAGCAGTACTTCCATTCTAACTTAAGTCATTCACTTTTTACAAAACTCACCTGAGATGTTATAAGTATTGGTCTACTACAAATGATTCTTTAGTTTTCAGAGCTCTACATTTTTCAAAGCATTGTATTTACAAATATGACTGATGCGCGAACAGAAGCGTAAACTCAACAAGTTTGCATTTTTCACTCTACAGATATTTTATGATTGCCCTCTACTCACACGACACACATCCAAGCGGTAGTTAAGTCTATTTCATACGTATTCAAAAAGAAGGAACTGATTTCAGACATTTATATCTTCCAAATTACAAAAGGTAGCACCATAATTCTGCTGTTCCTGGACAGACAACAGTTTAAAATTTGAGCAGTCCAATTAGACGTTTAAATCACTGCCGCATTGGTGCTGTTGCATTCTACTTCATGGAGAAAACTGTGACAGAACTAACCTATCTAGACATGCTTCAAACCTGGTTATCTCCTCGATCTGAAGGTGATTCAGATGACTTCATCTTCATGCAAGACGGTGCCTCGCTTCATTTCTTTAAGCAAGTCCGAAGTTACTTGAATGACACCTTTCTAGGACGTTGGACCTGAAGAGGAGGAGAAGAAGATGAACTTCATATGCGTGATTACGCAAAAGACCGCGTTTTTATCCCCCTATGCCTGACAAACTTGAAAGCGTGCAACATCGCATTGTTGACGTTGGGAATTTAATAACGAAAGACCACCTGCTTCGAGTGTGTCACATGTGTCGTGTAACACATGGTATTCGCATTGAATTTATAAAAATTCGAACTTTTCTCATTCCAGGAACGTTGAAATTGTGTTTCTGTCTTTTGTAGTTTGGGAGCAGTAAATGTTTGTAATGTTTCCATAAGGTGAGGTTCAACAGCCGTAAAGTATTTTATAAAAAGCATTTTAACAATCAGTTGTTTATTTGTCCCATTACTCATCTACCGTTTTCGGTTATTAGCCATCATCCAGGATGTAGGGTACATCAGATTAGTTAAAAACATCCCATAATTCTTTGAGGCTGAATAATATCGAAATTGTCGAGTGAAATTGTACAAACATCTGATGTAATTTGTCTTAGAGTACTGAGATATGACTGTCAGTATTTTTTTTTTTATTTTTCGAGCCCAGGACATAAAATAATTACAAAAACCAGTAAGTATTGATTCACATAACAAATTTGCAAAATTAAATATGTCCAGTAGTATTTATGACAGAGATTCAATAATATATACAAACAAGCAGCAGATAAACAAGCAGCAAGATGATTATATTTTTTGACGGGCCCAGTATTCGGCTGTTATCACAGCAGTTTCGCTGGCTACAGAAAGATCACAGACAGTGCATGCAGCCGGTAGGTTCCTGCAGACTAGCAGATGTTGTTCGTCCTGTACGTCACCACACTGACAAGTTTCCTCCTCATTACCGAAGCCCCACATCCTGAGGTTGGCTTTGCACCTTGACACCCAACTCGGATTCTGTTCAAAGTCTTCCAGGTCACGTATGACAGGTGTGGACCTTCGGCTATTTCCTCCTTGACCGTTATGTGATTGTCTTCAGCTAGGGAGTCTCGCCAAAGCTCCTCCCTGCGAGTTCTGGGAGATGAACGAATTGCCATAGTTTTCTGTAGGTAGATTTTTCTCGACCTCAGTCTTGGTTGTTGAGGGTCATGTCCGAACAAAGGATGTCTAGGGTCGATTTCTTGTTAATTTGGTACAGCTTATTGACAGGAGTAGGTCGTAAGCAGGCTGTAACAATGCGTCCTGTCTCGTTCAGGGCTGTATCTATATGTTCAGCATGTGCAGTTTTGCCAGACGGGTGCTGCGTATTCTGCGGCGGAGAAACATAGTGCCAAGGCAGATGTTCTAAGCACTGTAGGCGGGGCACCCCAGGTAGTTCCTGCAAGCTTGCGGATTATGTTGTTCCCCGCTTTTACTTGAGGCGAGGCTTGTTTCTTCACAGTGGGCTTTGAAGGTGAGGGAACGGTCCATCTTCACCCCAAGGTATTTAGGGGTTTCGCAGTGGAGTAATTGTTTTCCTCTCCAAGTGATGTTCAGTTTCCTTTTGGCTTCCCTATTTATAAGATGGAATGCATAGACTTGGGTCTTTCCAGGGTTCGGTTTCAGTTGGTTTTATCGTAATACTTGGCCAAATTGTCAGTTTCACCTCTACTTCCTCAAAGGTCTCACCTTGGACAACGAGTGCTGTATCATCAGCGTATATGAATGACTTAGTTGAGGAGTTAATTGGCTGGTAATTTGTGTAGATATTATATAACAGCGGAGACAGCACACTTCCCTGAGGGAGACCATTTTTCTGCATTCTCCATCGACCCTTCTTGTCTTGGAGAGCCGGCCGTGGTGGCCGTGCGGCTCTAGGCGCGTCAGTCCGGAACCGCGCTGCTGCTACAGTCGCAGGTTCGAATCCTGCCTCAGGCATGGATGTGTGTGATGTCCTTAGGTTAGTTAGGTTTAAGTAGCTCTAAGTCTAGGGAACTGATGACCTCAGATGTTAAGTCCCATAGTGCTCAGAGCCATTTGAACCAATTGTCTTGGAGAGAGACGAAGTATCTCCTGTTTTGCAGCATACACTGAAGGATCTGAGTTAGTTGGTAATCCCAAAAGGACCAAAAAGAACAAAGGCTTTTATCAAAGCCAGCCCTTAGAATTATATCCATTAATATAGACTGTCAGTATTGTAAGATCCCAAAAGGACCAAAAAGAACAAAGGCCTTTATCAAAGCCAGCCCTTAGAATTATATCCATTAATATAGACTGTCAGTATTGTAAGATAAATTATATCAGGTGTCTGTACAATTTCACTGGATAAATACGACATTGTTCAGTTTTAAAGAAATATGAGATGCTGTTACCTAATCTGCTGTACGCTACAACCTGGACGATGGTTAATAAGAGAAGCTGATAGATGACTAATGAGACAAATAAGCACCTGACGGTTGAAATGTATTTTATATAATAAATGTTTGAAATCTGTTCCCTCTTTTTGAATAGCCCTATATGTAGCAACATCCTGTCAGTGGTCATCGAATTAGCACTGATGAGTTCTCTGAGCTGTTCCAGTGTTCTTGGCAGTGGCAGTACGTAAACACGGTCCTTAAAGTACCCTCAAAGGAAAAACTCACAAGACATTAAGTCAATCGACCTGGGGCGGGCAGAGCGAGGGGAGTGGGAAGGGGGGGGGGGGGAGGGGGCAAGAGAACAGTTCCAAATCGCCTTTTATCATTACTCCCTACACAACATAATGTTCGTCGTTTAGGTAGCGACCGACATCGATGTCTAATGAGGGTGCGCCCGTCTGGTTGGAAGATGACATTCTCCGAATCAGCAATCAGTTGTGGAAACTAGTGCATCTGGCACACATGGTCGACCGGTACTTTTCTGTTTACAGGGACAATCAGTCTCCCAAATTGTCGATACAACGCAAAATGATCTGTTTAAGTGACGGTTCTGTTCCATGAGCCCTTCTGAATGCACGCTGCATTGTTGTAACAGATACACATCTTGCATATTTCAATGGTTAAGTTGTGCAGTCGTGTTAATGTATCAGTCATATCATATTTGTACATTTGATCCTTTGGAAAATATAGAACTTTGAGAACGAATGAATTATTTATAATAGCCCTGTCTGCTTGTAACATATCTGATAAGGTGTGGAAGAGCAAATGATTTTAAAACTGATAAAATCGTAGCTTACAAATGTTTCCAGAGACGATACAAGTATACATGGATTTGACTGTAACGCATCCAGTTTTGTCAAGCTTTACCAGAGACATTACAAGTGTATTTACACTCGATGTATATATGCTTATTATTATTAACATATGAAGATATGGTTTGACTACACAGCTAAATGAAAAGCTGATTGTTTTTTTTCCATAAGAGTTTGGTTTCTTGTTATTTTCGAACCATCCTCAGTGGCTTATAGTATATGTTTGCTGTATGGATATAATAAATGTGTTTCCAGATACATTACCGTGAAAAGTGACGGCCCTTTGTGCATGCCATCTTCCACTCCTTGCTAATTCTGTAGTCGCTGTAAAGGTATCATAGCCATCTCAGCTACGTAGCGAGCCATCAGGACGGGTAATTGTAGGTATGATAGAGAACAACAGAGTCTGTTTGCCGCTAGCAATAATATTTGTGGCACTAGAGTTTACTGTGTTGGCGAGCACACTACCAAGACGTGTCCAGAGCGGCAGAAGTCAAAGAAACAGCCATAGGCTCTTCCAGGAAAGCACTTGGGTTTCTACAAAAGCGTCACTCACCACTTTGCTTGTGTGCGCAGGCCGTGGCCTCTCATAAAGTCGGCCCACGAGGGCAGCCAGTCTTCAGCAGGACAACGCCAGTGGCCTGCATTCCGTAGGCGTGTTACCCACATTGGGTGTGCTAAAAAAATGGTTCAAATGGCTCTGAGCACTATGGGACTTAACATCAATGATCATCAGTCCCCTAGAACTTAGAACTACTTAAACCGAACTAACCTAAGGACATCACACAACACCCAGTCATCACGAGTCAGAGAAAATCCCTAACCCCGCCGGTAATCGAACCCGGGAACCCTGGCGCGAAAGGGAGAACGCTACCGCACGACCACATTGGGAGTGCGACCGAGCGACGGGCACCAAGCTTTATGGTCGTTCTGGGAAGAAGAGCGCCGGCCGCGGTGGTCGTGTGGTTCTAGGCGCTCAGTCCGGAACCGCGTGACTGCTACGGTCGCAGGTTCGACTCCTGCCTCGGGCATGGATGTGTGTGATGTTCTTAGGTTAGTTAGGTTTAAGTAGTTCTAAGTTCTAGGGGACTCATGACCACAGATGTTAAGTCCCATAGTGCTCAGAGCCATTTGAACCATTTTTGAAGAAGAGCATTGTCCGTCGCAGGTGTGGAATGCACGCGCGTTCATCTGGCGCCATGATTAATGGGGGAGAACATAGTTTTTGGCGAAAAACTTTCTCATTGGAAGAATACCGCCCTGCCGTGTCTAGACGGGAGTTCTGGCGCGGCGTTATTAGCAAACAATTGGCGCAATTTGCGCGAGCAGCTTGCCTATTGGTGGGGACAACTTTTGCCGGCTCCACATGGATTTGGTGTCGAGGAGGGAAGAGAGGATAGATTTTCGTGGCATTCGGTGGAGTCCATCGTAGAGGATAGTCTGGGCAGTAAATGTACATTGTACGCTCTGCAAAGTGGCAGAGATCCGCCACAGAGGCCAGTTCTGATTTTTGCAGCACACCAGCCATTATTCTCCCACGGCCAGTCTCCACAGCGCTCATGGGGTAGTTCAGTGGTGAGCATATCGGCAGCCCGGAACTATTAGCAGTCTGTGTTTGAGGAATTAGTCCTAACTGCAGAAAGTCCATATGACCTGCAGCCCTTTATTTCAACCAACCCGTGTCGTATCGATGATCAGCTAGTGATTCACAATCCAGTACCTTACGTATAGTAGTTGTTGTTGTTGTGGTCTTCAGTCCTGAGACTGGTTTGATACAGCTCTCCAGGCTACCCTATGCTGTGCAAACTTCTTTATCTCCCAGTACTTACTACAACCCACATCCTTCTGAATCTGCTTAGTGTATTCATCTCTTGGTCTCCCTCTACGATTTTTACCCTCCACGCTGCCCTCCAATGCTAAATTTGTGAACCCTTGATGCCTCAGAACATGTCCTACTAACCGGTCCCTTCTTTTTGTCAAGTTGTGCCACATACTCCTCTTCTCCCCAATTCTATTCAATACTTCATCATTAGTTATGTGATCTACCCATCTAATGTTCAGCATTCTTCTGTAGCACCGCATTTCGAAAGCTGCTATTCTCTTCTTGTCCAAACTATTTATCGTCCATGTTTCACTTCCATATATGGCCACACTCCATACAAATACTTTCAGATACGACTTCCTGACACTTAAATCTATACTCGATGTTAACAAATTTCTCTTCTTCAGAAACGCTTTCCTTGCCATTGCCAGTCTACATTTTATATCTTCTCTACTTCGACTATCATCAGTTATTTTGCTCCCCAAATAGCAAAACTCCTTTACTTCTTTAAGTATCTCATTTCCTAATCTAATTCCCTCAGCATCACCCGACTTAAATCGACTACATTCCATTATCCTCGTTTTGCTTTTGCTGATGTTCTTCTTATATCCTCCTTTCAAGACACTGTCCATCCCGTTCAACTGCTCTTCCAAGTCCTTTGCTGTCTCTGATAGAATTACAATGTTATCGGCGAACCTCAAAGTTTTTATTTCTTCTCCATGGGTTTTAATACCTACTCCGAATTTTTCTTTTGTTTCCTTTACTGCTTGCTCAATATACAGATTGAATAACATCGGGGAGAGGCTACAACCCTGTCTCATCCCTTCCCAACCACTGCTTCCCTTTCATGCCCCTCGACTCTTATAACTGCCTTCTGGTTTTTGTACAAATTGTAAATAGCCTTTCGCTCCCTGTATTTTACCCCTGCCACTTTTAGAATTTGAAAGAGAGTATTCCAGTCAACATTGTCAAAAGCTTTCTCTAAGTCTACAAATGCTAGAAACGTAGGTTTGCCTTTCCTTAATCTACCTTCTAAGATAAGTCGTAAGGTCAGTATTGCCTCACGTGTTCCAATATTTCTACGGAATCCAAACTGATCTTCCCCGAGGTCGGCTTCTACCAGTTTTTCCATTCGTCTGTAAAGAATACGCGTTAGTATTTTGCAGCTGTGACTTATTAAACTGATAGTTCGGTAATTTTCACATCTGTCAACACCTGCTTTCTTTGGGATTGGAATTGCTATATTCTTCTTGAAGTCGGAGGGAATTTCGCCTGTCTCATACATCTTGCTCATGGTAGAGTTTTCTCAGGACTGGCTCTCTCAAGGCTGTCAGTAGTTCTAATGGAATGCTGTCTACTCCTGGGGCCTTGTTTCGACTCAGGTCTTTCAGGGCTCTGTCAAACTCTTCACGCAGTATCGTATCTCCCATTTCATCTTCATCTACATCCTCTTCCATTTCCATAATATTGTCCTCAAGTACATCGCCCTTGTATAGACCGTCTATATACTCCTTCCACTTTTCTGCTTTCCATTCTTTGCTTAGAACAGGGTTTCCATCCGAGCTCTTGATATTCATACAAGTGGTTCTCTTTTCTCCAAAGGTCTCTTTAATTTTCCTGTAGGCAGTATCTATCTTACCCCTAGTGAGATAAGCCTCTACATCCTTACATTTTTCCTCTAGTCATCCCAGCTTTGCCATTCTGCACTTCCTGTCGATCTCATTTTTGAGACGTTTGTATTCCTTTTTGACTGCTTCATTTACTGCATTCTTATATTTTCTCCTTTCGTCAATTAAGTTCAATATTTCTTCTGTTACCCAAGGAGTTCTACTAGCCCTCGTCTTTTTATCTACTTGATCCTCTGCTGCCTTCACTACTTCATCCCTCAGAGCTACCCATTCTTCCTCTACTGTACTTCTTTCCCCCATTCCTGTCAATTGTTCCCTTATGCTCTCCCTGAAACTCTGTACAACCTCTGTTTTTTCAGTCCCATCTCCTTAAATTCCCACCTTTTTGCAGTTTCTTCAGTTTTAATCTACAGTTCATAACCAACAGATTGTGGTCAGAGTCCACATCTGCCCCTGGAAATGTCTTACAATTTAAAACCTGGTTCCTAAATCTCTGTCTTCCCATTATATAATCTATCTGATACCTTCTAGTATCTCCAGGATTCTTCCATGTACACAACCTTCTTTCATGATTCATGAACCAAGTGTTAGCTATGACTAAGTTATGCTCTGTGCAAAACTCTACCAGGCGGCTTCCTCTTTCATTTCTTAGCTCCAATCCATATTCACCTGCTATGTTTCCTTCTCTCCCTTTTCCTACTGTCAAATTCCAGTCACCCATGACTATTAAATTTTCGTCTCCCTTCACTACCTGAATAATTTATTTTATCTCATCACATATTTCAGCTATTTCTTCATCATCTGCAGAGCTAGTTGGCATATAAACTTGTACTATTGTAGTAGGTGTGGGCTTCGTGTCTATCTTGGCCACAATAATGCGTTCACTATGCTGTTTGTATTAG
This sequence comes from Schistocerca piceifrons, assembly GCF_021461385.2. Taxonomy (NCBI): domain Eukaryota; kingdom Metazoa; phylum Arthropoda; class Insecta; order Orthoptera; family Acrididae; genus Schistocerca; species Schistocerca piceifrons. The sequence goes on from NC_060139.1 coordinate 108,658,975, forward strand.
CTTACCCGCTCTCTTTTTTTTTATTCATAATTAAACCTACTCCTGCATTACCCCTATTTGATTTTGTGTTTATAACCCTGTATTCACCTGACCAAAAGTTTTGTTCCTTCTGCCACCGAACTTCACTAATTCCCACTGTATATAACTTTAACCTAACCATTTCCCTTTTTAAATTTTCTAATCTACCTGCCCGGTTATGGGATCTGACATTCCACGCTCCGATCCGTAGAACACCAGTTTTCTTTCTCCTGATAATGACGTCCTCTTGAGTAGTCCCCGCCCGGAGATCCGAATGTGGGACTATTTTACCTCCGGAACATATTTCCCAAGAGGACGCCATCGTCATACAGTAAAGCTGCAAGCCCTCGGGATAAATTACGGCTGTAGTTTGCCCTTGCTTTCAGCCGTTCGCAGTACCAGCACAGCAAGGCCGTTTTGGTTAGTGTTACAAGGCCAGATCAGTCAATCATCCAGACTGTTGCCCCTGCAACTACTGAAAAGGCTGCTGCCCGTCTTCAGGAACCACACGTTTGTCTGGCCTCTCAACAGATACCCCTCCGTTGTGGTTGCATCTACGGTACGGCTATCTGTATCGCTGAGGTACGCAAGCCTCCCCACCAACGGCAAGGTCCGTGGTTCATTGGGAAGGTACGTATAGTTAGAAAGCATTATTGCTATTACCTTGAGGTAGGGACCGTTCTAGCTTGACTCCCTTCCTCTTTAATAAATTTGCCAGCTTTCAACATCGATTTGTGCTTTTTGTTTCTGTTTTTTGTACGTTGGTCTTATACTAATTCTGGAAATTCGCGTGTTGGCTTTGTAATAAAATAAGTCTGAAAAGAGCAAAATTTCATTTCGGTATCCTATTCGTCCTGACCATTTGAAGTATAAAAGAAAATTTGTGACCCCAAGGTACGTAATAAGGGTAGGAAACTAACTACTGTGCTAGTGCCCGACTCGACTCCGCACTGCTAGCACTAAATATGTACGGGCGGACGACTTGCCTGGGACAGCAGTACTTTATTTATGAGTCATTGTATAGATTCATGATTGAAATTCAGAAAATATTAGGTAAATGAATATCATCACATTCATACAACTTAACTGATGTATGCAGCGCGCACCAGGAAAATTCTGAGGAGGCACGAATATTATCTGGTTCATATCAATTTGGCGTTTGGGGTGACTCGTCGTGGGCGTATTGGAAGCTGCTAGCTGCAGCGTCGCTGGGTTCTGCCTGAATCATTCTGTTACTGAAAACCGTATCGGAATGCTGTAATATCCACGACACTATGTTCCAGCCACAAGGCGGTAAAATGAACTAAGTGTACAAACTTCAACAAACATTATCGATACTACATATAAAAAAGACTGTACCGTGTAAAAATGACGACAATTATTTCATTATTTCTGTAATAATTTAATTTCTGTGTGAATTAAAACTATTATCAGAGAACTACATTCATAGACAACGACAATTATAATCTTTTTTTGTTATCTGTGATAATTGTGGTTCAGTTGTTCTTCCTGTGCTAACCAATGAACTGTTCGGGCGTGAGACGTGTGAGGTCTGTAAAGAGAAAACCTGTAACTATTATTATTTGAAAAATAGAGTCACTATTGTCTAGACGTGAATTTGTATTTAGTTCAATTGTAATTTAATCCAATTAACGTTTTTAAGTGTTAATTTTCAGCTCCGCAATTAGGACGGCAGCCATTAGAGCTAGTAACTTACAGCAGAGTTTACTAGTAGCTGGTATATAAAATATGAAACATTTTTCATTGAGAATAATTTTAAATACTAAAGAATAGAGAACAAAAGGCTTAAAGACTTTTATCTGAATATATTAACTTGATATAAAAGGAATCGAGAATAACAATAGACAATTTGACTATCGTCTGTCCGCCGCCATCTTAGCAAAAATATCTCCGCGGCAGTTTTGAATCGAGAATTTTAACAAACATAAATGTTGTTAGATATAAATGAATTGAAATAAATGTGCACCGGTGGTCCTGAATCTACTTTAAAAGATAGAACTCAACTCAGATTGAATCTTTAAAAATAGAGCTCACAGCACGTTACGTAATATCAATTTCTTATTTGCTGATGTATGAAGCCTAATTATTTCGGACGATTTAAATGAAATATCTTAATAGGAGACATACGTCAGTGTTGTGCGCGGGTAGTATTTCCTGACTAATTGTTCCTTTTGCTAGAGAACAGTGCTTCCATCTTAAGTAACAGTTGAGTAAAATTTGATAAATGAAATGCAATTTAGTGCCCCTCACACGACTTTACAGACAACATTTCTACACAACGTCAAGTGGAGATTTCTTTACCAGAGTGACAAATACTATCCTGGATAATCATGTTTGAGATCAAACGAATTGTTACGCTGAACAATAGGTTAAAATGGCTCTGAGCTCTATGGGACTTAACATCTTTGGTCATCAGTCCCCTAGAACTCAGAACTACTTAAACCTAACTAACCTAAGGACAGCACACAACGCCCAGTCAACAATAGGTAACTGGTTTTATATATTTTTTTGATCTACCTGAAATATCATTTATAAGTAATTAAAGCCACGAAATACTATAAACCGGTTCCGCCACAATGCCTACAGAAGTTCCTGAGACGAGCCTGAGTATAAGAACAGAAACTGTGGTGCGAGACTTTAATTTATAACATGTACAGAATGGCAGTGGAAATAGTATCGATCACAGCGCTGCTAAAGAAGAGGAAATTTCTTTACCAAAGAAGACGAAGTATATATTCCAGAACTCGAATCAAGGACAACTGCCAACATCAGTAAGTTAGAAGCAGATATCCTCGGAATAGTGAAACAGTTTGACTCACTTCTGGTCCACACTGTATACCAGTTAAGTTCCTTTCAGAGTACGCTGATGCAATAGATCCATACTTAACAATCATATACAACTGCTCGCTCGACGAAAGATCCGTACCCAAAGACTGGAAAGTTAAATAGGTCACACAATATTCAACAAAGGCAGTAGGAATAATCCACTAAATTACACGCCCATGTCGATATGCTGCAGGATTTTGGATCATACGTTGAGTCCGAACATTCTGAATTACCTCGAAGAGAATGGTCTATTGACACATAGGCAACACAGATTTAGAAAACATCATTTTTGTGAAACACAACTAGCTCTTTACTCCCACGAAGCGTTGAATGCTATCGACAAGGGATTCCAAATTAATTCCGTGTTTATAGATTTCCAGAAGGTTTTTGACACCTTACCTGACAAGGGGCTTGTAACCAAAATTACATGCTTGTGGAATATCACCTCAGTTGCGCGACTGGATTCATGATTTCAAGTCAGAGAGGCCACAGTTCGTAGTAATTGACGGAAACTCAACTTCCTCGTCGATATAAGCAATTTAGGAGACTATCTGAGCAGCCGTCACAGGCTGTTTGCAAATGATTCTGTCGTTTATAGTCTAGTTAAATCATCAGAAGATCAAATTAATTGCAAAACGATTTAGAAGAGAGAGATTTGTATGGTGTGAAAATCGGCAGTTGGCCCTAAAAATGTCAAGTGTGAGATCACCCACATGAGTGCTTAAAAGGAGTCCGATAAACTTCGGGTACACCATAAATCAGTGAAATCTTAAGGCCGTAGATTCAACTAAATGCCTAGGAATTACAATTACGAACAACTTAAATTGGAAAGTACACATAGATAATGTTATTGGGAAGGCGAACCAAAGACTGCGTTGTATTAGCAGAACAGTGAGAAGATGCAACAGATCTACTTAAGTAACTGCCTATGCTACGGTTATCTGTTCTCTTCTGGAGCACTGCTGTGCGGTGTGGGATCCTTACCAGATATGATTAACGGAGTATGTAAGAGAGGGGCAGCATGTTTTGTATTAGCGAGAAAAAAGAGAAGAGAGTGGTAAAGTATTTGGGGTGGACATCATTGAAACAAAGGCGTTTTTCATTGCCGTGGGATCTTCTCACGCATTTTCCATCAACAACTTTTTCCTCTGGATGCGAAAATATTTTGTTGACACTGGCCTTCGTAGGAGCAACGATAAGGGAAATCAGAAATGACACAGAAAGACACAGGTGTTCGTTTTTTCCGAGCGCTGTTAGAGAATGGAATAATAGAGAATAATTGTGAAGGTGGTTCGGCGAAACCTCTGCCAAGCGCGTAAGTGTGATTTACAGAGTAGCCATGTAGATATAGAAGCAGGTGTAGAAGAACAAGATATGTATAGATGTGTAGATTCTGACAACAATTATTTTGTCTGACACAATGGCTTCCAGTTTATTCCCTACTGGAAAACGCTGACTTAATCCGCAGAGACGTGCAGGCAGCAGAACATGTACGAACCCCAAAACGGAAAACAATTAGTCACATAACCCAGAAAATGTTGTCTCGGGGCGAGCGGGGAGCATTCACAACTGCAGGGAGGTCAGACGGGCGCTTTTGATAGGGCATCAAGAGCAAGCGTTCAAATAGACGTCATCGTAATGATAATGAATATGAGTATAACGGCTACGACGGAAACACTCGCATTGCGCTGGTAGTAGGTAGTAACAGCGTGCAGAAACATTTAAGGGCCAGGCTGTGGATGTAATGAACACTTGGGTTACCATCGGTCACGCTTCAGTGAAGCTCTTGAAATCATAACCTTCACATAATGACAGGGAAACACTGCTGGAGACTGTAATGTGTGATCCGTATGGATGATTTCAAGAAGTTCTGCAATTCACCGGTAGGTGGAAATGGCGGAGGCCTTGATTTCGTTCGCTCTCGTTCGTGTAGCTATTACTGGTAAGGTCTGACGGAAGTCTGCTGCGAAAAAAAACGTGTAGCCGCCCACAGGGCTATCATCTGCGCAACGACTCAACGGATATTTTACGGGACGTCTGAGCCCCATCCCAAACGATCGAAGTGCAGCCCTGCGTCAGTTTACCAGGATTACTTTTCTTCGAAACATTACACCGAAGGGGTCACCAGCATAAAATTTCAGGGGAACTTTGTACAAAATAAGCTGTTCATAAACGATGTATGATGCTCGTACCGGCGTAGCGCGGTAGTCGGTTAGCCTTGCGCCTATCACCGCTAGATAGCAAAAGCATCGTTTTCGGACCGGCACGGGTCGTGGTTTATCCAATTAGCACGAAATATTTAAATATTATGTACATAAAGCTTCCTCCGAAATCAGTCTACCTGTTCGTAAAACCGAGATTAGACGGAACATACAGATGGAAACGACTATGGGACTTCAATTTGTGTAGGTAGAGATTACAGTTTGTATTATGTTATTTTTAGTTGCGATTCAAGTTTTTAGAACGCAAGTTTCGCAAGGTTAACTGGCTGTTTTGTTCTACTTATATTTTTTGGGATCTTGGTATCACATACGCAAAATTGTATCTCATTGTCCTGTATGTACCGGGACGTCTGATTTTCGTCGTTTGCGAGCACATTTCATCTAAGCACTTACCCTTGTGTCTTTTTTTTTAAGTGTCTGTTGATGGTGTGTGTTTCCTCTTTATAATGCTGCCAACAGTCGCTGTGTGTTTTTACCTTGTCTTTCGTTAGCGCTGTTGTCTGCGTATGCATTTTGGTATTTGTTTGTTTGTAATGAAGATGTAAGTGTTGTTGTGTGTGGTAGTCGATGCTCTGGAAAAACGGTGGAAATGAGGGGAGAGAATGGCACTTTTTTAACCGATGTGTCTGTTATGGGAGATCGGGTAGGTTATTATATAATATGGGTTTTGTTATTGTTTATGTGGCTAACGTACTCAGTGAGTCGATATTCATAACAACTGGGACAATTTACCTTAACACCTTTACGTTTTACAGATTTACCTGAAATAATACAACTATAGTTGTAACATCTCTAATAAATTTTGGAAAAAGTTAATATACACTACCGGCCATTAAAATTGCTACACCACGAAGATGACGTGCTTCAGACGCGAAATTTAACCTACAGGAAGAAGATGATGGGATATGCAAATGATCAGCTTTTCAGAGCATTCACACAAGGTTGGCGCCGGTGGCAACACCTACAACGTTCTGACATGAGGAAAGTTTCCAACCGATTTCTCATACTCAAATAGCAGTTGACCGGCGTTGCCTGGTGAAACGTTGTTGTGATGCCTCGTGTAAGGAGGAGAAATGCGTACCATCACGTTTCCTACTTTGATAAAGGTCGGATTGTAGCCTATCGCGATTGCGGTTTATCGTAGCGCGACAGTGCTGCTCGCGTTGGTCGAGATTCAATGACTGTTAGCAGAATATGGAATCAGTGGGTTCAGGAGGGTAATACGGAACGCCGTGCTGGATCCCAACGGCGTCGTATCACTAGCAGTCGAAATGACAGGCATCCTCTCTGCATGGCTGTAACTGATCGTGCAGCCACGTCTCGATCCCTGAGTCAACAGATGGGGACGTTTCCAAGACAACAATCATCTGCACGAACAGTTCGACGACGTTTGCAGCAGCATGGACTATCAGCTCGGAGACCATGGCTGCGGTTACCCTTGACGCTGCGTCACAGACAGGAGCGCCTGCGATGGTGTACTCAACGACGAACCTGGATGCACGGATGGCAAAACGTCATTTTCGCATGGAACCAGGTTCCGTTTAAGCATCATGATGGTCGCATCCGTGTTTGGCGACATCGCGGTGAACGCAAATTGAAAGCGTCCATCACCTGGCGTGATGGTATGGGGTGCCATTGGTTACACGTCTCGGTCACCTCTTGTTCACATTGACGGCACTTTGAAAAGTTTACGTTACATTTCAGATGTATTACGACCGTGGCTATACCCTTCATTCGATTCCTGCAAAACCCTACATTTCAGCAGGATAATGCACGACCGCATGTTGCAGGTCCTGTGCGGGTCTTTCTGGATACAGAAAATGTTCTACCGCTGCCCTGGCCAGCACATTCTCCAGATCTCTCACCAACTGAAAACGTCTAGTCAATGGTGGCCGAGCAACTGGCTCGTCACAATACGCCAGTCACTACTCTTGGTGAACTGTGGCATCGTGTTGAAGTTGCATGGGCAGCTGTATCTGTACACGCCATCCAACCTCTGTGTGACTCAATGCCCAGGCGTATCAAGGCGGTTATTACGGCCAGAGGTGGTTGTTCTGGGAACTGATTTCTCAGGATCTATGCACCCAAATTGCGTGAAAATGTAATCACATGTCAGTTCTAGTATAATATATTTGTCCAATGAATACCCGTTTATCATCTTCATTTCTTCTTGGTGAATTTTAATGGCCAGTAGTTTATTTAAGGTTAACAAGTTCAGTTTTTACGAAATTTGCCCGAAGTGTTACAAGGGTGCTTATAAATCCCAGGTAAAGTGCGCAAAAAGTTAAAAAGTTAATGTGTCAAGCTAAAATGTAAGTGTCCTTGTAACATCCGTGATACATTTGATTGAAAGTGAAGACGCCAAGCTTAAATGCTGTGCTCTCGAGGACATTACATACCGAAGATGCACAGGCCTGCAGTACTTTGACGTTTATTTCGCAGTCGCAGCACACCAAAATTAAACGGCAGAGTTGCCACTTGATGATGGCGCAAAGCCTCCGAAACGTGTCGTAAATAAAAATAATAACAAAAAAGAGCCGCGCGGGATTAGCCGAGAGGTCTAGGGCGCTGCAGTCATGGGCTGTGCGGCTGATCCCGGCGGAGGTTCGAGTCCTCCCTCGGGCATGGGTGTGTGTGTTTGTCCTTAGGATAATTTAGGTTAAGTAGTGTGTAAGCTTAGGGACTGATGACCTTAGCAGTTAAGTCTCATAAGATTTCACACACATTGAACATTTAAACAAAAAATAAGTTGAGATTCACTGCTCCTTACGTAGATTTTAAACAGACAGCCACGGCAACGGAACACCAGCCACTCGTGAATTTAAAAAAAAATAGAAGTCGTTCTATTAGTTTTTTGCTAACTACGAATCGTACCCAGTCATCCCTTCGAACATGATAACCGGAGCGGATGAAGCCGCTTACGGTTTTTAATCGCGCTGTGGTAGCTCAGTTTCCACTTGGCGGTTGTACGAGATCTAGGAACCCGCAGGGGGTAAGAAGGTTGGAAGAGCGTCGGTGAGAGCCGCGCGGACTAGCGCAAACCTGCTGGGTCGGGATCTGGCAGGGTGGGACGAAGGGTGTTGGCCGTCGCGCCTCCGCGCCCAGTGGAAAGTTCCCAGCCACTGGTGGCAGCGGCGATAGCCATCTGCCCCGCTCTGCCCCACTGGTTTCCACGGGACGTCACTGCAAACAGTGGTAGCACGCTCTCCCGTGGCTGTTATCCACTAATCGGCGAACAATGTAATTACCGCTATGTATCCCGGTATTTCAGATTAAACATGATTACTAGGCCGTTCCCTTATACAGGCGTCTGCATTATGTATGGCCATATCACACTGACAAATCTCTGTCCAACTCTGGTAATTTTCTCTGTACCCTAAGCAAGATCACTGCCATTAGCAAATTGGAAAGCTTTAATAAGATATAAAGATGTGTCGTCTCGCATTGTCTTGACACTGCCCGGTTCCAATAAAGTATGTCGGTCGTTTCTGGCATGCGTTGACCTGTGTCTGTGCTTTATCTGTCGACCAGTTGTGACACTATTCTATGTAATTTTCTAACAAACCGACTAATAATTCCTGTGATTATATGGACCCCGAACTGCGAACACGTACTTGTTTCTTTGATAGGAACAAGGGACGCAGTCGTATCATCATGCGACAAGAATGGAACTTCCGATTTCTTTGATTACATTGAAATAATTCTACTGTGTAATGATTTTCGGACTAATCTACACTACTGGCCATTAAAATTTCTCCACCACGAAGATGACGTGCTACAGACGCGAAATTTAACCGACAGGAAGAAGATGCTGTGATATGCAAAAGATTAGCTTTTCAGAGCATTCAAACAAGGTTGGCGCCGGTGGCGACACCTACAACGTGCTGACATGAGGAAAGTTTCCAACCGATTTCTCATACACAAACTGCAGTTGACCGGCGTTGCCTGGTGAAACGTTGTTGTGATGCCTCGTGTAAGGAGGAGAAATGCGTACCATCACGTTTCCGACTTTGATAAAGGTCGGATTGTAGACCATCGCGATTGCGGTTTATCGTATCGCGACATTACTGCTCGCGTTGGTCGAGATTCAATGACTGTTAGCAGAATATGGAATCAGTGGGTTCAGGAGGGTAATACGGAACGCCGTGCTGGATCCCAACGGCGTCGTATCACTAGCAGTCGAAATGACAGGCATCCTCTCTGCATGGCTGTAACTGATCGTGCAGCCACGTCTCGATCCCTGAGTCAACAGATGGGGACGTTTCCAAGACAACAATCATCTGCACGAACAGTTCGACGACGTTTGCAGCAGCATGGACTATCAGCTCGGAGACCATGGCTGCGGTTACCCTTGACGCTGCATCACAGACAGGAGGGCCTGCGATGGTGTACTTAACGACGAACCTGGGTGCACGAATGGCAAAACGTCATTTTTTCTGATGAATCCAGGTTCTGTTTACAGCATCATGATAGTCGCATCCGTGTTTGGTGACATCGCGGTGAACGCACATTGGAACCGTGTATTCTTCATCGCCATACTGGCGTATCACCCGGCGTGATGGAATGGGGTGCCATTGGTTACACCTCTTGTTCGCATTGACCGCACTTTGAACAGTGGACGTTACATCTCAGATGTGTTACGACCCGTGGCTCTACCCTTCATTCGATCCCTGCGAAATCCTATATTTCAGCAAGATAATATACGACCGCATGTTGCAGGTCCTGTACGGGCCTTTCTGGATACAGAAAATGTTCGACTGCTGCCCTGGCCAGCACGTTCTCCAGATCTCTCACGAACTGAAAACGTCTGGCTCGTCACAATACGCCAGTCACTACCCTTGACGAACTGTGGTATCGTGTTGAAGCTGCATGGGCTGCTGTACCTGTACACGCCATCCAAGCTCTGTTTGACTGAATGCCCAGGCGTATCAAGGCCGTTATTACAGCCAGAGGTGGTTGTTCTGGGAACTGATTTCTCAGGATCTATGCACCCAAATTGCGTGAAAATGTAATCACATGTCGTTTATCGTCTGTATTTCTTCTTGGTGTAACAATGTTAATGGCCAGTAGTGTATTTACTCCAGTCAGAAGCACTAGAAGGGCAACTACGAAGTATGAGACAATAATCGTCAAACAGTGCGCCAATAAAGTACAACTGCTGTTTCTGTCATCAGTCTTCCGAATGGCTTCATGCGCCCGTCACATCCTCTTCTGCTTAACCAACCACTTCATCTCAGAGTAGCACTTGCACCCAGCGTCTTCCATTACTTGTTGGATATTATATTCTAGTCATTGCCTTCCCCTACACTTTTTCCTTTCTAGGGTTTCCTCTAGAAAGGTATACCGCAGAATTTACTTCCCTACGTCTTACACATGTCCTATCAATCTGTCCTTTATTCTAGTCTGTGTTTTCGACATATTCTTCACCGATTCCGCATAGAATCTCTACAGCTGTACTCTTAACAGTCCCGTTAGTATTCGGGATCCATCATCCTTCTATATAAAATTCTCGTGCCACAGCGTTAGTTTCCATACTCCTCCGAAACGCCTCGATCGATTCTGTTGTAATTTTATATGTGTATTCGGTTCATCTCAGAATCTGTCGTAATCTATTTTTCATACATCTATATTTATTGGACAGAACTTTTTATTTTTATTTTTTTATTATGTGGCATTACAAAATACTCGCAAACCTAAATTTTCACCCTTCTACCACCAACCCCTATTTTTAATAGCGATTTTAGTAATTTAATAATTTTCAACCCCGGTCGAAAACTGATCAATTATCACTTGATCAGATATCCCCCCCCAGGTGTCTACCGGTAATAGTCTTTCACTATTCGATAGATACGTAAGTGAAGAAAACGTACTAGAGGAACGACTCGAATATCCCTCTCTGAATCGACGTAAGTAGACCGAGAAGTTTAACTAGGTAGCACGCGTCATTCGCCATACCGACATTTAGGCCTATCGCACACGCATCGTCTTTTATGGTACGGAAACATATCACACGATCAAATTCTTTTAGTGGAACAAAGAAGTTCCTATGCTCTCCTTTGTTCCTCTAAAAGACTGTAATCGTACAATATCTTATACGTACGATAAAAATCGATGTATGTGCGCTTGGCCTTATTCATAATGCTGGCGAACACTTTTCGACACGAAATTGCCAATATGTTTGTATGCTCATGTAGGAGCCGAGTATCGGCTGCAATTGTTAAATCCGCACGATCTACCGTAGAAACGCTAGAACTAACAGTGGCCGATACTGCAGGACTTCCCTTTAAGCCTTTTCTCACTCCCTACACAGCTTTCGGCCATTATTATTCTGTCACGAGCTCCTGCCAACAACGGCTATTGTGTTACACGTATACATTGTGTTACACGTATACACTATTCTTATAGACTAGAGATAATTTATATGGCAAAACAACGTTTGCCGGGTCAGCTATAACATATAAAATTTTCAGAGGCGGAACGAAATTCGCCGGGTACAGCTAGTCTTAAATATGATTCGCTGTCATACAGACGTGCATTCTTTGGAATTTCGTCGTCAAATTCAGACCTATGTTTCATATCAGTAGACTTCTTTTAGCGAATAATGCTGTCTTTTCCTGTCCTAGTTTGCTTCTTGTATTATCCTTGCTTCGCCCGTCTCCATCATTCCCTTGCTAAGGTAGCAGAATTTTTTCCCTTTGTCTATTCTTAGGCTGCAGTTTCTCGCTGTTCAGATTTCTGCTACTCCTCGCTACTTCTTTAAATTACTCTCAGTCCACATACTTTTCTCATTACATTGTTAATCCCATTCAACAGTTCCTGTAGTTCTTCCACATATACAACGAGGCTAGCAATGTCATCAGCCAATTTTATCACTGATATTCATTCGTCTTATATTTTAACTGCACTCCTGACTCTATCTTTTGCTTCCGTCTTTGCCTCTTCGATTGTGCAAAAGTAATACAAAACACCCAAACAAAAAATTTTTAGTTCGTTGCACCGTCCTCATCGTTGCAGAATATGTAGAGATGGCTGACGTAGAGCTTTTGCTCGTTTCCACTAGGGGTAACATGATAGAGAATCTGCGTTTTGATTCAGTTGTAACGCTAATCAGAAAAGTACGTTAATTAATCATTAGAAAAGTGCGTTAACTTACACAGCTTTCTTCTGTCTGCAGATTCTTTACACAGATCATCGATTTGTTATCAGCAAGCCATCATACAATCCGTAAAATGTGCGTATCCGAAATTGTTTTTATTTTATAGAGCTGTCCATCTAGATTTTTTTTTTTTTTTTGCTCTCTCTTATGGAATCAAATTTTGATTTGTGATAATGTGTTCCAAACTCTTTACATACAAGCATATATGGGAGCAAAAAGGTTTTGGAGATGGCTCTGCTGAATGTTTTGAGATTCCGCTTTAATACCAGTAGTAAGACGGGAAACTACTTGTTAGATACAGAAGCCTGTTTTGAAAACTACTCACTGCACTAACATAAGACTGATCTGCATTGCGATTAGCGTACTCTAACCCCTTCGACAGGTAGTTTTTTTTTGTTCACTATGTTGGAATACGTTTAAGCTACTTCTGCTTGAGACGCTTCGTGCTACTTTACAGTGTTCACCTTTCTCTTATTTAATCCACTTGGGCCTCGTCCCAGCAGAACCAGTACCTGCCTCAGAACATCCTCTCTTGACCTTCACTTCGTGCGACTTATACTTTCGCTCTATTAAAACATAAACTTTTTCGCGCAGCGATTTGTGGAACGGAAGAAAGAAGAGAGAGAGAGAGAGAGAGAGAGAGAGAGAGAGAGAGCTGTGTGGCAGGTGTAGACGGTGGACGAGGTGGAGAGAGAGTATAATCCCATGTTTATTGCATCAAACTTTCACGTCACATGTCCAAAGAGGCCACGAATAGTGTACTAGATTACAAAAGTCTTTCGTTTTTTCTTTGAACAGAAGTAACTGGAACTCGGTTCTAGTCAGAAAGTAAGGAGTTCTATCGCGCATATATTTTTGTCAATTTTTTTTGTTTTTCTTAAACTTATATTGGTGTCAATTACACAACGTCGCAAGACTCACGCGTACATGACGAAGGTCAGTCACGTGTATTTAGCCCATTTTTCATGCCAGATGATGGTCGTTGAGAAAAACCAGTAGCAAATAAATGAATTTTTTTACTGTAACCAAGTGTCATGAGTTTTCTGAAACGTATATCCATTGCTGAAGTTACCTGAAGAAAACATCTGATTTGGGAAAATCCAGTTATCTGTAAAAATAAGGTAAAACATGCACTTTTTCATAACGTAAATATACACTTCTTGACGGCCAGTCACTTTGTCACTTAGCAGGTGGCACCACTGTACAGTTATAATTAACAGTTCACCTCGATGAGCAGATACACTGTGTGATCAAAAGTACACGGCCACCTGGTTGAGAATGACTTACAAGTTCGTGGCGCCCTCCATCGGTAATGCTGGAATTCAATATGGTGTTGGTCCATCCTTAGCCTTGATGACAGCTTCCATTCTCGCAGTCATACGTTCAAACAGGTGCTGCAAGGTTTCTTGCGGGTTGGCAGCCCATTCTTCACGGAGTGCTGCACTGAGGAAAGGTATCGACGTCGGTCGGTAAGGCCTGGAACGAAGTCGGCGTTCCAAAAACAGATGTGTTTATACAATTCAGGACAGGACTCTGTACAGGCAAGTCCGTTATAGAGGTGCTACTGTCGTGTAACCACAGGACATGTATTATGAACAGGTGCTCGATCGTGTTGAAAGATGCAATCGCTATCCGCGAATTGCTCTTCAACAGTGGGAAGCAAGACGGTGCTTAAAACATCAATGTAGGCCTGTGTTGTGACAGTGCCACGCAAAACAACAAGGGGTGCAAGCCGCTTCCATGAAAAATACAACCACACCATAACACCACCGCCTCCGTATTTTATCGGGCATTCGCCATACCCACACACTGCCATCGGATCGCCACATTGTGTACCGTTATTCGTCACTCCACACAACGTTTTTCCACTGTTCAATGTCTTTGCTCCTTACACCAAGCGAGGCGTCGTTTGGCATTTACCGGCGTGATGTGTGGCTTATGAGCAGCCGATCGCCCGTGAAATTCATGTTTCCTCACCTCCCGCCTAACTGTCATAGTACTTGCAGTGGATCCTGATGCAGTTTGGAATTCCTGTGTGATGGTCTGGATCGATGTCTGCCTTTTACACATTACGACCCTCTTCAACTGTCGGCGGTCTCTGTCAGTCTACAGACGAGGTCGGCCTGTACGCTTTTGTGCTGCACGTGTCCCTTCACGTTTCCACTTCGCTATGACTTCGGAAACAGTGGACCTAGGGATGTTTAGGGTGTGGAAATCTCACGTACAGATGTATGACACAAGTGACACCCAATCACCTGATCACGTTCGAAGTCCGTGAGCCCCGCGGAGCGACCTATTACGCTCTCTCACGATTTGTAATGACTACTGAGGTCGTCGATATGGAGTACCTGGCAGTAGGTGGCAGCACAATGCAGCTAATATGAAAAAAGATTGTTTTTGGGGGTGTCCGGATACTTTTGATCACATAGTGTAAAAGTAACGTACTGTGAAAGGAGTTTTCACCACACAAGGCTTAAGGCTCAATCTAAATTTTACTGAAAGCTGACGGAGATGTAATAGTGGAGGTGAAAGCTGTTCAGCAATAGACCCATAACACTAACGGAGCTGGACAACGCAAATCGCGAATTATTGATGTTTTATTTTCTTTAACTTATCTATTCATTTTAGATTTACAAAGTGGCGAGGTATAATTATCTTTGTTAACACGTAGTAACTACCAAATGGAAAATTAACATTAACTGTATCGAATCTGGCGGTAACAAAATCGATGCTATAGTCTACACAAAAATTACTATGATAAAAACAGGGTATTTTATCAGTAAAAGCATTTTTTGTCAGGATAGCAGCGTAAACTAGCTACAGAGATATGTAACATCATAAAACTTTACTTCGAGATACCGTAGAATACAGCTTGCGAATCATCCGATTATACTAATACATCACCTTTGTTTATTTTAGTTCAGAAAGTGTACATAATATAAATACGACTGGAAAAGCAGTATGTAATCACTTAAAGACAGTGTCACAGTTTTTCCACATAAAAATCGTCGAGACCTCTGTTGAAATAAATGATGGGGGTATAATCTTCCGAAATGCCTAACTGAAAGACTGAAAGAGTAATAAAGGTGACTGATTTGATCTTATATTGTATTATACCAAACGCGAAATGGCTAACATGATCTTCTGTTGTCTGATGATCATGTCTGCCATGTCCGGTGTGGAACAATAGGGTCCCATCATGCCATCAGTGCAAAGATAACACAGTAATGTGTAAGATTCTCGCAGACTTATAAAAACACAACCTAGTTTCATTAGAATTAATGTATGCGCTGCCTTTATCCAGATCTGTGAATGGTTTACTGTAATAATACCATCAGATGTTTACTGAGCGATTTATCCACGGACATTAACACAGAGTTGTGTCCTCATTTGTCTACTGCATTCTGTTGGTCGTTCGTAACACCAACGAGCTTGTAGCAGAAGAGATACGTTTCACAGCAGCGAAGATGAACAACTGCTAGTAGCTCTAAAGGTATGCATTTAGTGCCCATATTTACTGGACATTTTTGTATTCTTTTGGTCCTTGCTACCACTCTCAAATTCTCAAAATCTGGAAAACTTGTTTTTAACACACACACACACACACACACACACACACACACACGCACACTGGATCTATGGGGATGAAATCACTGGCAGTACAGTGACACGATATGGTACCAGTGAAAACTGCTGAACGTCCATTTAATGAGTATCTCGTGATAAATGAAGAACTCTTTCTTACTCCGCTCAGATAGTCTAAGCGGTTATGGTAATTGCCTGCGAAAGTCTGGAAATTCTGGTGAGGCACAAATTTTCATTTTTCGCGGCGACATGTTCACTACTTTGTTGATTCATCATTTCTAGTCAGTTTTCACTGATATCATTTCATGTCATTGCATATAGACTGATTCTATAAGAAAGTCTCGTAAGTGTAGGTGTGGTTTTGAATCGAAAGTGTTTCGGTAGTATGAGAATGTCGAATACAAGGGACTACCTCTATCTATGGAAATAAAGAAATTATTTATGAAGTGCATGAATTTGGATTCACTCGATCAGTGTTTCCGCCATCTAAGCTACAGACTGTTACTGAAATTCGCTATCATTATGTAGGAGAAATACTGAATGTGAAGTTTCACTGCATTATGTTTTAAGATCTAAATGTGACGATAATCGATACCAAAACTGGGGGTGTGTGATATGTTTTCTCGCTTTCAGCTTCTCACAATGTCTGCAGTTTACAATTTATCTCCGATATTTAACTTACTTTTAATAATAAGTGATTATAATTACCATACCAACTCGATAACGTTCTCTCTTATAAGTCACAGATTTCAACGAGTGGTTTAGTAATGTATGTCTTCCTACAATATGTGTAAAACGTGCTCGGGGATCATACGGCACTTTAAGCAGAGTAGCATCTCTATTCCATCTTATTTAACTATTGTCGTTAATGTTATTTTTCTTAACAGAAATTTAAGTGCAGGAATTACTGGGCGACAATTGTTATGCAACTTACGCCAAGTCCACTGATATATCTGCTCCACTGACACATCAGAAACATAAATTAATTGAAATTACAGAAAATCAATTCACTCATACGATGTTTACTATTGAATATAGGAACGACGTTAGAAAAATGTGCTCACATTAAATGGTTGACCATGGGTCTGCATTTTTCAAGCAGAGATCTACAAAAACATACTTTCTATATTTACTTCAGAATGTCGCTTAATTCTCATATAAGAACGTGAACACCAAAATTCAGAGAGCAGCAACAAAGAGAATGTACAGAGGTAGTCTTATGTCACACAAACGTTCCGTTATGGTAAGCTGTCTTTAAAAAGATTATTTCTAGAAAGAGTTCCATAGATTGATTTATTTTACTTCAGCTAATCGGTGCATTTGGTCTTATGTATACAGGGTGGTCCACTGATCGTGACAGGGCCAAATATCTCTTGAAATAAGCGTCAAACGAAAAAACTGCAAAGAACCAAACATGTCTAGCTTGAAGGGGGAAACCGGATGGCGCTATGCTTGGTCCACTAGATGGCGCTGCCATGGGTCAAACGGATATCAACTGCGTTTTTTTAAAAAATAGGAACCCCAATTTTTTATTACATATCCGTACAGTAAGTAAAGAAATATGAAAGTTTTAGTTGGGCCACTTTTTTCGCTTTGTGATAGATGGCGCTGTAATAGTCACAAACATATGGCTCACAATTTTAGACGAATAGTTGGCAACAGGTAGGTTTTTTAAATTAAAATACAGAACGTAGGTACGTTTGAACATTTTATTTCGGTTGTTCCAATGTGATACATGTACCTTTGTGAACTTATCCTTTCTAAGAATGCATGCTGTTATAGCGTGATTGTCTGTAAATACCACATTAATGCAATAAATGCTCAAAATGACGTCCGTCAACCTCAATGCATTTGGCAATACGTGTAACGACATTCCTCTCAACGGCGAGTAGTTCGCCTTCCGTAATGTTCGTACATGCATTGACAATGCGCTGACGCATGTTGTCAGGCGTTGTCGGTGGATCACGGTAGCAAATATCCTTCAACTTTCCCCACAGAAAGAAATCCAGGGACGTCAGATCCAGTGAACGTGCGGGCCATAATATGGTGCTTCGACGAACAATCCACCTGTCATGAAATATGCTATTCAATACCGCTTCAACTGCACCCGAGCTATGTGCCGGGCATCCATCGTGTTGGAAGTACTTCGCCATTCTGTCATGCAGTGAAACATCTTGTAGTAACATCGGTAGAACATTACATAGGAAATCAGCATACACTGCACCATTTAGATTGCCATCGATGAAATGGGGACCAATTATCCTTCATCCCTTAATGCCGCACCATACATTAACCCGCGAAGGACGCTGATGTTTCACTTGTCGCAGCCATCGTGGATTTTCCGTTGCCCAATAGTGCATATTAAACCGGTTTACGTTACCGCTGTTGGTGAATGACGCTTCGTCGCTAAATAGAACGCGTGCAAAAAATCTGTTATCGTCCCGTAATTTCTCTTGTGCCCAGTGGCAGAACTGTGCACGACGTTCAAAGTCGGCGCCATGCAATTCCTGGTGCATAGAAATATGGTACGGGTGCAATCGATGTTGATGTAGCATTCTCAACACCGTCGTTTTTGAGATTCCCGATTCTCGCGCAATTTGTCTGCTTCTGATGTGCGGATTAGCCGCGACAGCAACTAAAGCATCTACTTGGGCATCATCATTTGTTGCAAGTCGTGGTCGACGTTTGAGATGTGGCTGAACACATCCTGTTTCCATAAATAACGTAACTATTCGGCAAACGGTCCGGACACTTGGATGATGTCGTCCAGGATACCGAGCAGCATACATAGCATACGCCCGTTGGGCATTTTGATCGCGATAGCCATACATCAACACGATATCGACCTTTTCCGCAATTAGTAAACAGTCCATTTTAAAACGGGTAGTGCATCACGAAGCAAATACCGTCCGCACTGGCGGAATGTTACGTGATACCACGTACTTATACGTTTGTGACTATTACAGCGCCATCTATCACAAAGCGAAAAAAGTAGTCCAACTAAAACATTCATATTTCTTTACGTACTACACGAATATGTTATAAAAATGGGGGTTCCTATTTTAAAAAAAGCAATTGATATCGGTTTGACCCATGACAGCGCCATCTAGCGGGCCAACCATAGCGCTATCTGGTTTCGCCCTTCAAGCTAGACGAGTTTCGTCCTTTGTAATTTTTTTGTTTGATGCTTATTTCGTGAGATATTTGGCCCGGTTACTATCAATGGACCACCCGGTATATTAGTGGAAAGTAGAAAGTTGAACAAACGTGAATTTTCGCTGTATTCACATTTTTCCTTAAAACCGAACTGTCCTTGTTTAGACTTCCCAGAAAAGCAGAAATAAAATCTACGCAATACAAATCAAGACGACAGCAGTAAGCTCTGAGAACTGATGTGATTCCTCTTTGTTAATTTCTGAGAACAATGAAATCCGTTTGCTGTTATGCGGTATTAGGCATTCCTTGAACAGACGCTGGAAACATGTGACATGACAAACTTGTCTTTGCAAATGGTATATAACACAGGAAGTTTATAAAATAAACAGACTTTTTATTTCACATTTACCTAAAGAAAAATGAGACAAAGCAAGATTTCCTTGGCACTTTGCGTCACAAAATAGTTACACACATTTTGAAGCATCAGATAAGTAAAACTTAATGTTAAGATTTTTTCTGACGTTATTGTACAATGTAAGTAACACCCGAAAGTTTAGCACTTGACTCCAACACATGTTGGTTTAGTTGCACCATATTCAGGAAAATTCTCAATGAACGCAGTTCAACATTTCCGAAATGTGTTTAGGTATTAAGAAACAAGGAAAATAAACTATTCGACTTCAGAATGTATACGTCTTACGTATTAACGAGGTGTGCTACAATTGGTGGCGTCATAACTCATGGGGACGTATCCAACGCGATGACAGGGGCTCACATGTTATCAACAGCAGTAGCGTCCGAATAACTTTTTCGCCGGTTACTTACTAGAAGCAGTAGGGGTACTGTACTACAGGGCATAACACTATGGTTATAAACATACTAATCTATCTAACTAAGGGGTGTGAAGATGGAGATTTTTTGGTGCAGTCTGACTGAGGAGCTCCTGTTTACTCATTCTTTCTTTCTTTTGCTACGGCCTTTATGCCGCATTGTGCACAGGGTCTACATCTACATCTACATCCATACTCCGCAAGCCACCTGACGGTGTGTGGCTGAGAGTTAAGTACGGATTTGGCATGGTTAAATTTAAGGGGTGGCCAGATGCCCTTCCTGCCGCCACCCCAAGACGGAAGTAATGTGCCCCAGCTGTCTGCATTTCAAATGTCTGCGAGTCGCGTAACTGAGGGAGGCCGTGGGGACCATCCCCGTATTCACCTGGTAGGATGTGGAAAACCACCTAAAAACCACATCCAGGCTGGCTGGTTGGCTCACCGGCCGTCGTCGTTAATCCGCCGGGCGGATTCGATCCGGGGCCCGCGAGCCTACCCGAGTCCAGGAAGCAGCGCGTTAGCGCGCTCGACTATCCTGGCGGGTCTCTTGTAGTTTACTTATCGCTACCCAAAAATGATCTAAGGAGTGAAACCAATCATGGCCAGATTTGGTGCTACTGGCGTTGGGATTCAATAAAAATACTACTGACACTTGCGAATGTCCTATGTCGAAAAAGGAATTAGACAAAATAACATTATAAAATACTGAGAGAATTTGCAAACACTTCATAGATAAACAACTAAAAAGAACACTTTCGTTGTCAGACCAGATCTGAGAGACAAAAATACGGCTTGAAATAATTTTTAAGAGCATATTATCTTTTGGAAGCATATTATCTTTTGGAAGTCCTGAAAAATATTACTTAGCTGTTCTGTGTTTCGCAAACTGACTGGTACAGGATGTTTTTGTGTTGATAATAAAAAATTTATAGAGATGATGGAGAGGGTTATCAGTCTGAGATTAGAAAACCAGATAACAATTGCGAGAGAAAATGAGAAAAACTCGGCTGTACCATTAGTCTGCTGATGATGATAAAAACTGAAGTAGATATATTTAAACAAATTATCTGTATAACTAACAATAGAGACGTTAGAACCACAACAGTCTCTGAAAGTAACGTTCCCAGCTTCTGTGCAGACATGACATCACCTCATACACTTCTCACACACCTCAACCTCGGTGTTGTTCGAACAGCTAGCGAGGTTGCTTGCCGGTCCTCTTCAGATTCGAATCTCATGTTAATTTTCGATGCTCTTTAAGGCTTTTCGCAGATGATGCAGTTATCTATACCAAAGTAGCAACGCCAGAAGATAGTAAGAATTTGCAGGACGACCTGCAGAGAACTGATGAATGGTGCAGGCTTTGACACTTGACCCTGAACGTAAATAAATGTAACATATTGTGCGTACATAGGAAGAGAAATCCACTACTGTACAACTACATTATTGGCGACAAACAGCCGGAGACAGCGTCTGCCGTAAAATATCTAGGTGTAACTGTCCAGAGCGATCTTAAGTGGAATGACAATATCAAACAGATAGTGGGAAAAGCAGACACCATGCTCAAATTCATCGGAAGAATCTTAAGGAAATGTAAGTTATCCACGAAAGAAGTGGCTTATAAGGCGCTTGTTCGCCCGATTCCTGAGTGTTGTTCATCTATCTGGGATCCCTATCAGGTAGGACTATAGAGGAGATAGAGAAGATCCAACAAAGAGCGGTGCGTTTCGTCACGGGATCGTTTAGCTGGCGAGAGAGCGTTACGGAGATGCTAAACAAAGTTCACTGGTATACGTTACAAGAGAGGCGTTGTGCATCACGGAGAGATTTACTCTTGAAATTTCTGGACAGCACTTTTCAGGAGGAGTCGAGCAACATATTACTTCCCTCACATGCATCTCGCGTATTGACCACGAGGAGAAAATTCGAAAATGCAGAGGCTTACCGACAATCATTCTTCCCAGGCACTATTCGTGAGTGGAACAGGGTTGGAGGAATAAGATAGTGGTACGGAAAGTACCTTCCGCCACACACCATTAGGTGGCTTGCGGAGAATGATGTAGATGTAGAGACCACACTGGAAGATATCAGGTGTAGTCAGGATAAGTGATAGACCTGGCCGCAACATACGACTGAGGCTACCGTGATTTTTGGTGATCTACGCCAGGTATTTGGCTATTCAAATAGTAAAACTCTTTCAGAGAATGTAAAAGTTAGTTGCTTTCGAGGTATTGTCTACCAATGCAACCACAACATTGGCTGCTGATGGCAAGAAGGGGCCAGAGTTTGAAGCATCCAGAGGTAAGCACAGCATTAGGCTACGGAGTGTAAAAAATGGATCAAATGGCTCTAAGCAATATGGGACTTAACATCTGAGGTCATCAGTCCCCTAGACTTAGAACTAATTAAACCTAACTAACCTAAGGACAGCACACACATCCATGCCCGAGGCAGGATTCGAACCTACGACCGTAGCAGCAGAGCGGTTCCAGACTGAAGCGTAGTTAGACTGCTTAGTCAATGGTTAACTCAGTACAGTGCTGCAGTGCTAGTGGTGTCGGTACTAAGTAGAGCGAGGGCAACCATAAACAAAGCAAATATTCCATTACAGCTGCAACAATAGTTGCCGAAGGAACCCAAGGAATTTCGCCCAGTGAGAAAGAAGTGGCAGATGAAATATTAGCATTTCTACAAGACGAGTCAGTGGAATGTGTGGTGTCGTATATGTGCTCGATTGTGAGGACAATGCACGTGAGAAGTACAATGATGACGATACGTGCTACAGTTTAGATACTGTCCCTCCAAGTATGGTACTCTGTGGCCAACAGACAACCAGCCTGCTCAGAGCTGTGTCTGTTATACATTGGCTGTAGTGTGCGGCCATACTCAGCATTCCACAGTCTCGCTGACACCAGTGGACATTGCTACTTGCATGCGATGCCTCCTGAACAGGTAGCGGCTGAAATCGGAAAGCCGCGCTCCCGCGGCCCACTAAGTCGTCGGTTTGGGGCTGGGGGGTTTGGGCAACAGCCTTCACGCCAGTGGCGATCTTGCCGCTGTACGCTAACATGAATAAGGAACTAGTTGCATTCAATAATATTTTCTAGTGACCTGCCATACCGTTCCAGACACCACCAACACTGACAACCCACGCCCAGAAGAAGGATGCGGTGCCTCATTCTGACCTATGAACAGCCGATTCCTTAGTCGCCGTTGAGTTCAACTTTCAGCCCAGCCGGGGATATCTTGCATCAATGTAGAGAGACCTCTACGGATCACAATGTGCGCTGATGCAGTAAAGTGGGGAGGAAGCAGATGAGGCTTGGGTAACCAATCACTGACTATTTCCACACTGAAGTTCACAGAAACTTTATATTCATGTCTCAACACAATTTTAGCCTGGTACATACAGTACTATGGCAACCGTTGACCACCCTACCTCTGATGAAAGAGTACTTCGTTATCCGCGAAAATTAATAACTAAAGAAAATGAGAACCGACCATTTTGCATTGCAGCACTAATTGGCTCACAATGACGTGAGGTCCGAAGACAACAGGAGTGAAAGCGGCCACTGTCTGCGAACAGCGTGCATGTTGTCACAGTGTTACTTATGATGCCATACTGTTCATGACGCTCGCCGATGGGGTACTGATATTAAACTCCTTATCCAAGTCATACGTGCAACAGTCGTCCTCAGTTGAAAAAAAAAAAAAAAAAGAACAGTTCCTACCTGAATTAGAATCAAATAGTGTTGAATTAAATGTACACTTTTTTCATACCTTACAAGAAGAAGCGTTAAAACTAATTGTTATTTATCTGTTTTTCTTGATACTGTCCAACAATCATTGTTGTAACAAACTGACATCAAGCTTCTTCAGGTCACACGTTGTAACTTAAATTCAAATACTTTAAGTCGTTTGAATATTTCAGAGTGTGTTGACGGTTTGATCACTTTCAACTTTTTATTAAATATGCATTTTATTTTTTTCATATTTCTTCCAGCCGCTCACTAAGGAATGTCCCATACGTTTCATCACTGTGAAAGAGACATACTAACTGGGCCTGTACAAAGATGATGCGTATCACAGGGTCGCAAATATATATATATATATATATATATATATATATTCTAATTACTCACAGTTAATTTAACACAATTTATTTAAAAACACATTTTGAGCTTTATTACAGCGAATTTCAAATGGTTCCTAGTTACAAAACAAAATGATATGCTCCAATTTGGTTTTTGAATAAAACTATATAAATGTGTTATGGATGCGACATAATCGTACACGTTATGTAAATGATAACTTGCCTCAAGAAAACATGAATGAACAAATCAATATCAGGCAACATGAAAAGCATAAACTCAACAGACCGTTACTGCATCACAGATCAGTGGACAGATCGACACCTCGAATAATTGGGTTGTCTTGAAAATCAGCCTCATGCAAACATTATTGATTTATGTTTCTTATATTTGCCCAGACATGTTTCGACAACTGTGTGTCGTCCCTCTGTGATGATGACACATAGTTGTGGAAACATGTGTGCGTAATATAAAAAAAAACATAAAATAATTGTGTTTACATAATGCTGATTTTCAAAACAACACAATTTTTAAATCGCAAACGCGGAAAAACGTCAAGAGGAGTTTCAAAACTTAGTGAAATGAGTAACTCGTATGATGATGAAACTCTATAATGAACGCACTGATGCCGGTGACAACATCATACAAGGCAGATCAGGAGACAACATGGTCCGTTGCACCCTTCTGTCAATCAATCAGCTTCCTTACAGTTTCCATTTGCTTACCCGGCCACGAAAATCATGTACGATAATTGCGTAACCGGGTTAACGCCATTACACCTTAGCTGATTGACCACGTACTTGTAAATACAGACTGCAATCTTACAAATCTTTACGTCCGGACTGAACATCTCAGGGTAGCATCGCTTCATCTCCTCTGAATTACTAGAGATTCCTGTCCCCACCCCATATGATGTACTCCTACATGTCTGTTAATGAGTACACAACAAATTAGTTTGTTAGATTGTGTAAGAGCAGTTCGTAATTTCTCGTACTGTTCTGGCATACTTATCCGACATTACGTTTGCTATTGTAACTTTTTACTCTTTCTTATCTCACAATCAGTTCGATACTTTTCCCATCTCCATCGTTCCTGAAACTTTATATCATTATCGCCATAAAACTCTACAGTTGTGCGTAGAGGCAACAGTATTTCGAGTAGTACTAAGTCTGAAGTGAGATTTCGTATCTCCTGCAACTAGCAGCTGGTAAAGTACGCACCATACGCCACATTTTTCTACTGCTTTTATTCTTAAATGTAGTGGTCGAGGGTAGCAAGAAACAAAATACCCAACGTGAAATTATATAATAAAAAAATCGTTAAATATTTTAGATAGAACTAGTAATGGAAGTTTTAATTGAATGAACTGTGCGTTCTTGGTGAAACATTGTAAATTAACTAAACAAACACATTTTGCCTTGTTTCTCAAATTTTATAATTAATGTTACTGCACAAACTAGGTTTCGGGTTTATATTTTCAAGTGCTTTACTGATTCCCAAAGATGATAACCCACAGATGAACATGATGATAAGACAAAGATAGTCATCTCAACTTCTTAAGGTATCGATCCATAGCTTAATGTAAAATTACTTCAATGACCATTTTTTAAGCAATTACATATGTAATTACGCAATTCAGCAATTACCCTAAAATGACGGGATTATAGTTATGCATCAGTCAAGAAATTTGTATCTACCGATGGACTGAGGTCCAAAGAATGAATCAGGCTTCTTCAACCTCCGGCTTCATTGATGAAGCTGAAGAAGCCTGATTCACCCTTTGCATAACATTGCCTCAACAATAACCACAAATACATAATAGATGTACAGGTCTCACACACAGAGGAAAGGGGGCTAAATTCATCCAATTAGAAACTTCAGTAATTAAAAGACAGATGTGTACATCCCCACACCCATTAATAAACGAGCAAGCTCAATTCAACTATTCATCTATTTTAGATGAGATCGCAACTCTAGGACAGAAGCAAAACTTTGCATCTCAGTCCACAAGTAGATAAAAAGTTCTTGGCTGATGCATAACTTTATTCCTGTCATGTTAGTGTAATTGCTGAATGTGGAATTACATATGCAGTTTGTTAAAAATAGTAATCGAAGTAATTTTACGTTAAGCTGTGGATCGATACCTTACGAAATTGAGATGACTATCTTTGCCTTATCATCACGCTTATCTGTGCATTACCATCTTTGGAAATCAGTAATGTACTTGAAAATCGGCTTATAACACGAAACCTAGGTCGTGCGGTAACTTCAATAATAAAATTTGTTGAGCATTGCAAAAAAACCAGTGTTTGCTTTGTTAATTTACTAATGGAAGCGTTTATGATCGTGAACTCATCGCAGAAATTTATTTCCTTTATTCTTTAGTTCCTTTTCTGTCTGATGTGTGTCTGATGCTTCACATTCTTCGCATAAAAATATTATACAGTTATCTGGTTGTCTGTATCTGGTCCAGTTCATCTCAATTACTTCCCAATCTGTGAAACACCGTTAATAAGTTCCGCGGTTTCTCTGCTGGAAAAGTTGTTAAGCGTCCTCACTACCTAAAATATAAATGCAAATGATTTTTCTTACCATTGCACTCACAGATATTGTTGTTGCCCTCATTTAGTTTCTATCGTAATTATTTATGAACTGTTCACCAGTACAGTGCTACAAGTCTTCATAGTAGTTGTCGGCAAACACAATTACATGCTCGCTAACCGTTCTGAGAAGAATAGTTCTAACCATGATAGTATTAATTTGTATGCCATAGGTCAGAAGCATAGGCGGTTGCTTGTATTTCTTGATGACCAGAACGTGTGCCACGAATGATGAGTCGAGTGCTTTTTGTATTAGTGTCAAGGTTCATTCATCAGACTCTGACGCTAATTCGGGAAGCCACCTGATTGACTTTCGATGCCAATAGGTCTTGTGTTCGTACTTCTTGAGGCACGTACAGTAGACTAATTGTTGATATAGGCCTAATAATTTTCTGCTTGTAGGATCACCTCAGGCTGTATGGAAAAAGTTTTAACTAGATGGATGAATCAACGTCTAGGACACAGTTGCAGTGGCCTTCTTCTGGGTTATCTTAATGTAGAAACTGGCGCACTGTGTTGTCGATGGCCCACTTGTACTACGTAATGACTCTCCTGCTGAGCATAGCATTACACCACAGTTGAATCAACGAACTGTTCATATTTTTGGTTTCCTATGGCGACATGAATGAGAAACTTTATCAGACTGGTATCCACTGGTGGAAGGGCCATAGGCAACAGCAGATCCCCGCTTCATCCACCGTAGGAAATCAGTCTAATGTAACTATACACAGGGCCTCATGATAATCGTACGGGAACAACAATCCTTGTTGAAAAAGACCGTGGAGAAATAATACGGCCAAAAGAAAGACTGGGTCCTCACTGAAATATTTCGGATCACAGTGGAGCAGCCGCTGAAATGAGTCCTCCTGATAAATATTTGTATCGAATTGGAGCACATAACTTCGAGAGAGTAAACTTTTTTTATATTTAGAGTCAATTGTAGACTGTGTTAGGGTGAGACTTCAGTTTATTCTTTAACGGACTGTTTACTAAACGTATACATTTTGTAAACATGTTTTTTTTAAAAACTACAGACTATAAACGTCGGTCTTGAGGTTCCCAACATCGTTCACCTCATAGTAAATACCTAAATTACATGGACTTAAATTAGCGATGAGCGACCTCATGCACCGACTTACAGTAGAAAAACGTGCACAAAAGCGGAGTGTATACAGGGTGTTTCAAAAATGACCAGTATATTTGAAACGGCAATAAAAACTAAACGAGCAGCGATAGAAATACACCGTTTGTTGCAATATGCTTGGGACAACAATACATTTTCAGGCAGACAAACTTTCGAAATTACAGTAGTTACAATTTTCAACAATAGATGGCGCTGCGGTCTGGGAAACTCTATAGTACGATATTTTCCACATATCCACCATGTGTAGCAATAATATGGCGTAGTCTCTGAATGAAATTACCCGAAACCTTTGACAACGTGTCTGGCGGAGTGGCTTCACATGCAGATGAGATGTACTGCTTCAGCTGTTCAATTGTTTCTGGATTCTGGCGGTACACCTGGTCTTTCAAGTGTCCCCACAGAAAGAAGTCACAGGGGTTCATGTCTGGCGAATAGGGAGGCCAATCCACGCCACCTCCTGTATGTTTCGGATAGCCCAAAGCAATCACACGATCATCGAAATATTCATTCAGGAAATTAAAGACGTCGGCCGTGCGATGTGGCCGGGCACCATCTTGCATAAACCACGAGGTGTTCGCAGTGTCGTCTAAGGCAGTTTGTACCGCCACAAATTCACGAAGAATGTCCAGATAGCGTGATGCAGTAATCGTTTCGGATCTGAAAAATGGGCCAATGATTCCTTTGGAAGAAATGGCGGCCCCGACCAGTACTTTTTGAGGATGCAGGGACGATGGGACTGCAACATGGGGCTTTTCGGTTCCCCATATGCGCCAGTTTTGTTTATTGACGAAGCCGTCCAGGTAAAAATAAGCTTCGTCAGTAAACCAAATGCTGCCCACATGCATATCGCCGTCATCAATCCTGTGCACTATATCGTTAGCGAATGTCTCTCGTGCAGCAATGGTAGTGGCTCTGAGGGGTTGCCGCGTTTGAATTTTGTATGGATAGAGGTGTAAACTCTGGCGCATGAGACGATACGTGGACGTTGGCATCATTTGGACCGCAGCTGCAACACGGCGAACGGAAACCCGAGGCCGCTGTTGGATCACCTGCTGCACTAGCTGCGCGTTGCCCTCTGTGGTTGCCGTACGCGGTCGCCCTACCTTTCCAGCACGTTCATCCGTCACGTTCCCAGTCCGTTGAAATTTTTCAAACAGATCCTTTGTTGTATCGCTTTTCGGTCCTTTGGTTGCATTAAACCTCCGTTGAAAACTTCGTCTTGTTGCAACAACACTGTGTTCTAGGCGGTGGAATTCCAACACCAGAAAAATCCTCTGTTCTAAGGAATAAACCATGTTGTCTACAGCACACTTGCACGTTGTGAACAGCACACGCTTACAGCAGAAAGACGATGTACAGAATGGCGCACCCACAGACTGCGTTGTCTTCTATATCTTTCACATCACTTGCAGCGCCATCTGTTGTTGAAAATTGTAACTACTGTAATTTCGAAAGTTTGTCCGCCTGAAAATGTACTGTTGTGCCAAGCATATTGCAACAAACGGTGTATTTCTATCGCTGCTCGTTTAGTTTTTATTGCCGTTTCAAATATACCGGTCATTTTTGAAACACCCTGTATCTCAAGCTCCAGATCGTTCTGGGAGGTAGCACTTCCATCTCGCAGACAAATTACGTAGGTGAGCCCCGGGCAACTCGACACTAGCAATCGAGTTCACTCGTGTAGCTACCCACTAGTTTTCCGGCTCTGTAGTTTCCTGTGTGAGCAAATCGCAACGGTTGCTGTCTGTATGATGAAACAGGATACAGATCCTCTAGACAGGAGGGACGGTTGTATTATGTAATACCGAAAATGAATGCTTTACGGAAGAGGGATAAAATGAAATGCTCCTGTCCACTGCCTAACTCTGCGTAGCGGACAAAACTTAACTTTCTACTCGCGTATACCGTACAGAGTCTGACCCTACTGTTAACTACTTACAAAGAGCGCTTCATATAATTATTAATCTTCACCATTTCAGTTGCTGCTGTAAGTAAAGTCCACTTGTTCTGTGTCAGTTAAGTAAAGTACAATTCGACATATTACCCGCATCAGAATTTTTTGTTTTACGAGAAAGGACATTGCCCATAGAAAACTGATATGCCGCAGCTGTGCTGGACTTCACACTTTGTTTATACTCGACAATATGAACTTGGAATTCCACGTTTACGTTAAATTTCAAGTAAAATATGTCCAACCTTTGTAGAAATCACCTATCTAACAAAGTAACAGAGGAGATCCGCCCAGGTCAGAGGAATCAATCTGCCACATGCTTTCCAATATTTTTAAGGCATTACACAGACTCATTTTATTGGTACATCACATTTATGTATTTTTATCGTGTTTGATAGTGGAACAGTTTTCTTTCTTTGTAACCAAGGAAACGATGGAGAGAACATTAATACAGAAAAATTAACAGTGCCAGAAAAATCAGGTGACGTTCTTTCTACGAGCACTTTACTTTCGTTCCATACTTCTGCCATAACATAATGCGACTTTTTTAAATTTATTCGCAACTGCGGAATCTCTCTGACATTATCTGAGTCAGGTACGAGGATATTACCTATTACAGACACATGAAAATTTGAGCCGGATCGGAACTCGAACCTCAATTTCCCGCTTGTCGCGAGTGGTCGCCCTAACAACTTCGGCTAACCAGGCATGCTTCCAGGACCGGCTCCATCCTGCATAATGTGTCAAACTGCGACCCCATCGCTCTCAGCCTTACTTGGATTCCCACCATAGATTTTGAAGGAGACAAAACATATTCAACGTTAGTATTACGATCATCATTTTGCCGTTGAGGCTTGTAATACCTATCTTTAACAATGTCTGAAGAAATAGACACTGGTGATGACATTGAAGCTGTACTAAGTTTGTGAAATTTATTCGCAATCGAGGTATCTTCCTGACATTAGCTGCTTTAGTTCCTGTTTTTTCAGACATTGTTAAAAATAAAAATGTTGCATACTGGTAGCTATTTTCTTATTATTTCGATTATTTAATGACTCAGTCAGTAATGAACACTTCAAATCTTCGAAGAAATGTTAATCACCATAATTGCTTTCCTTTCAAAGCTAGATGTGGTAGGCGTAGAGTACAGTCCCTGAATGTCGAACTGTTTTGGTTTAAATACCAAACTTCTATCCAGTCTCACAGACAAGGTACACTACTGGCCATTAAAATTGCTACACCACAAAGATGACGTGCTAAAGACTCGAAATTTAACCGACAGGAAGAAGATGCTGTGATATGCAAATGATTAGCTTTTCACAGCATTCACACAAGGTGGCGCCGGTGGCGACACCTACGATGTGCTGACATAAGTTTCCAACCGATTTCTCATACACAAACAGCAGTTCACCGGCGTTGCCTGGTGAAACGTTGTTGTGATGCCTCGTGTAAGGAGGAGAAATGCGTACCATCACGTTTCCGACTTTGATAAAGGTCGGAATGTAGCCTATCGCGATTGCGGTTTATCGTATCGCGACATTGCTGCTCGCGTTGGTCGAGATCCAATGAGTGTTAGTAGAATATGGAATCGGTGGGTTCAGGAGGGTAATACGGAACGCCGTGCTGGATCCCAACGGCCTCGTATCACTAGCAGTCGAGATGACAGGCTGTAACGGATCGTGCAGCCACGTCTCGATCCTTGAGTCAACAGATGGGGACGTTTGCAAGACAACAACCATCTGCACGAACAGTTCGACGACGTTTGCAGCAGCATGGACTATCAGCTCGGAGACCATGGCTACAGGTTACCCTTGACGCTGCATCACAGACAGGAGCGCCTGCGATGGTGTACTCAACGACGAAACTGGGTGCACGAATGGCAAAACGTCATTTTTTCGGATGAATCCAGGTTCTGTTTACACCATTATGATTGTCGCATCCGTGTTTGGCGACATCGCGGTGAACGCACATTGGAAACGTGTATTCGTCATCGCCATACTGGCGTATCACCCGGCGTGATGGTATGGGGTGCGACTGGTTACGCGTCTCGGCCACCTCTTGTTCGCATTGACGGCACTTTGAACATTGGACGTTACATTTCAGATGTGTTACGACCCGTGGCTCTACCCTTCATTCCATCCCTGCGAAACCCTACATTTCAGCAGGATAATGCACGACTGCATGTTGCAGGTCTTGCACGGGCCTTTCGAGATACAATAAATGTTCGACTGCTGCCCTGGCCAGCACATTCTCCAGATCTCTCACCAACTGGAAACGTCTGGTCAATGGTGGCCGAGCAACTGGCTCGTACAATACACCAATCACTACTCCTGATGAACTGTGGTATCGTGTTGAAGCTGCTTGGGCAGCTGTACCTGCACACGCCATCCAAGCTCTGTTTGACTCAGTGCCCAGGCGTATCAAGGCCGTTATTACGGCTTTTCTTCTTGGTGTAGCAATTTTAACGGCCAATAGTGTACATGTGACATTGCTGATAGTGATCAGGTATCGACTTTACGCTCGGCGGTCGTCTTGGAGCTGAACTGTAGTGCAGGTGCTCACATCGGGTATGCTGTCTCCTCTCTTTTACCCCAGTACAAGCACAATACTCAGTAAGTACTCATAAGGCATCTATAACGAACTTAATATACATCATTAACACTTCCCCAAGTAAGTTGGCGCAAATAAACAATTATAAATTAACCAATTGTTACTCGCGGCCCCAGGAACAAATTAAAGTTGTGAAAGCCGTCCATTAAAAGTCATCTTTCAAACCGTTTATTTTTACGGAAGTTACAAGTCCCTACAGCAGTGCAAAGACATTCTATACCCGTGTTCTTGACAGCTAAAGCATACTACAGTCTTTGGCTGGCAAAATGAAGGAATTTTTACTGTTGATACCTTTTCAAACGTGGTTGACTGACCAGTCACGCTTCTGCGCGGTTGAGTTCGTTGGCAGCATGGCCCTGCAAACACGATAAAAGTCACTGCTTCCTGCTTTTCGCCGTGCTAGTGCTTGATGCTTTTCATTCTTTACGGAATTCGCTCTTTTTTGCGGTGCCATTGTGGCCACGTGCATAGTGAAGACGCTGCCTGTACTAAATCGACATTACGTTCCGGTGGTCATTTCATGCCGTAAGCTACATGAATTAAGCTGAGGTCGTGGCTATGCTTGCACAAC
Organism: Schistocerca piceifrons; assembly: GCF_021461385.2. Taxonomy (NCBI): domain Eukaryota; kingdom Metazoa; phylum Arthropoda; class Insecta; order Orthoptera; family Acrididae; genus Schistocerca; species Schistocerca piceifrons. The sequence continues at coordinate 108,691,756 of NC_060139.1, forward strand.
TTGGCGTAGCATTTAGTTTGCAGCGCTTTTAGGGAGATATACAGTATATGAGCCTTCCATGATGCCCAGGCTTGATATCCGTTGTTCAAAGAGAACAGTAACTATTTTTCAATTGCCCACCCAGCACATTAGGTTATGACTGGTTTAATGTTGCTCTGAGTGTTCCAGAGTGTACAAGGGTTTCCTTTTATTCTAATTCTCATGTTTCTTGAAATTGTCCTCCACCTGGTCCATAGTAGGACAAATCTAAATTTGTTGTTGCCACTGCTTATTAATGAGTAAAAACAAACAATTATTCTAAAGTGTTTTTGATTTACTCTCATCCCACAGACATTCACAACACTGGCTCGATTTCTGAGCTGTTCCCACGGGCTATTATAATTCTACAGAAGGAATATTTGATCTCAGCACAAGCCATCACGTGCATTGTACAGAAATATCAATCAAAGACGATTTACTATCAGCAGAAATATTCTGAATTCTTAGGATGCATATTATAGCCAGTTAGGTAAGTCAATACTGACTAAACTTCGAGACTTCAGGCTGAACCTTATAATGTTCGACGTGACTATCATATTTATTTCATGTTTATTTAGTGAAGAGGCTGTAATTACACTTAGAGGTTACAATTACACTTATAGGTAATACCACGAAAACAGTAACGCAGCATTGATTTAAATATTTGTTCATGCCCTTTTAGACTCTTAGTTACGCAATGAAAGCGGTTCCTACTTCTGAATATCTCAATTAAATCAGGGACAGATAGCGTTAAAAGTTGTCCTTGGGTCAAAATCTTGTGAAAAAGGGGAACATTTCCAGGGCATTTTATTGAAGTCACGTCTTTTGTGTACTCATTTTACTACAAAAAAGAAGTAGAAGACTTTGAATTGGTTCCATTTTCCAAATAAAGTTTTCAGTGGCTGTGTGGAAAAAAAACCAGAACTGAATATCACCTCGCAAATTATCCCAATTTGGAACCCCTCTGGGCTACTCCAATTTATCTGAGGTACAGATGAAAATACACTAGCTCTCCAAGAGAGTGAGACTTCAAAAATTCAGATTTGCCTATTAAGGTATGAAATGAAGAATATGATAGAAAAGCAGAAAAAAAATCTGAGTGAAAGTATAGTTCGACGACCATATGCCGCAAGTGGCATACACTCTTTCAACTTTTCACTCTCATGAATCTCATGAGACCGAGCGAAATGGCGCCTTGGTTAAGATAGCACATTAAAATTATGCAGGAGTGGGGCTCAAATCCCATCGGGCCATTCAGATTAAGAAGATGCTTCAGTTGTGTTCAATAATTTTACACTGTCAAGACGCATTATTGTCCCCACCTCTCAAAAACCTGAATAACAACGTTTTGCAGCGCGGACCTCTGCGAGACGTGCAGGAAGAATGTGAATGAGGTTCTGGAAGGAACCGGCAGGGATGTCGGGCCATGCTGACTCCAGTACCGTGGTCAGATGTGCTAGGTTTCTCGGCTGAGGATCCATGGAACGCACAGCCCAATCGAGATAGTCTCACAAATTCTCGATTGGATTTAAATCCCGCAATTTTGGAGCCTAGGTGAATATACACTACTGGCCATTAAAATTGCTACACCACGAAGATGACGTGCTACAGACGCGAAATTTAACCGAAAGGAAGAAAATGCTGTGATACGCAAATTATTAGCTTTTCAGAGCATTCACACAAGGTTGGCGACAGTGGCGACGCCTACAACGTGCTGACGTGAGGAAAGTTTCCTACCGATGTCTCATTAACAAACAGCAGTTGACCGGCGTTGACTGGTGAAACCTTGTTGTGATGCCTCGTGTAAGGAGGAGAAATGCGTACCATCCGTTTCCGACTTTCATAAAGGTCGGATTGTAGCCTATCGCGATTGCGGTTTGTTACATGATCGCGTTGGTCGAGATCCAACGGCTGTTAGCAGAATACGGAATCGGTGGGTTCAGGAGGGTAATACGAAACGCCGTGCTGGATCCCAACGACCTCGTATCACTAGGAGTCGAGATGACAGGCATCTTATCCGCATGGCTGTAACGGATCGTGGAGCCACGTCTCTATCCCAGAGTCAACAGATGGGGACGTTTGCAACACAACAACCATCTGCACGAACAGTTCGACGACGCTTGCAGCAGCGTGGACTATCAGCTCGGAGACCATGGCTGCGGTTACCCTTGACGCTGTATCACAGATAGGAGCGCCTGCGATGGTGTACTCAACGACGAACCTCGGTGCACGAATGGAGAAACGTCATTTTTTCGGATGAATCCATGTTCTGATTACAGCATCCTGATGGTTGCATCCGTGTTTGGCGTCATCGCGGTGAACGCACATTGGAAGCGGTTATTCGTCATCGCTATACTGGCGTATCACCCGGCGTGATGGTATCGGGTGCCATTGGTCACACGTCTCGGTCACCTCTTGTTCGTATTGACGGCAGTTTGAACAGTGGACGTTACATTTCAGATGTGTTACGACCCGTAGCTCTACCCTTCATTCGAACCTCAGCAAGATAATGCACGACCGCATGTTGCAGGTGCTGTACAGGCCTTTCTGGATACAGAAAATGTTCGACTGTTGCCCTGCTAGCACATTCTCGAGATCTCTCATCAACTGAAAACGTCTGGTCAATGGTGGCCGAGCAACTGGCTCGTCACAATAGGCCAGTCACTACTCTTGATGAACTGTGGTATCGTGTTGAAGCAGCATGGGCATCTATACCTGTACACGCCATCCAAGCTCTGTTTGACTCAATGCCCAGGCGTATCAAGGCCGTTATTACGGCCAAAGGTGGTTGTTCTGGGTACTGATTTCTCAGGTTCTACGCACCTAAATTTCGTGAAAATGTAATCATATGTCAGTTCTAGTATAATATATTTGTCCAATGAATACCCGTTTATCATCTGCATTTCTTCTTGGTGTAGCAATTTTAATGGCCAGTATTGTAATAAACTCATCCTGGTGCTGTTCGACCTATGCACGTACACTGCGAGTTGTGTGACACGTTATGTTGTCCCGCTTGTAGAAACCATTGTGCTGAGGAAAAACAAACTGCATGTACTGGTGGACATGGTTGCCAAGGATAGATCCACACTTGTGTTGACCCACTGTGCCTTCCACAATTGCGAGATCATCCAGGAAATTCGACGAAAAGATTACCCAGACAATAACACTCCCTCATCCGTGCTGGACCCTTCCGGCGTTTATTGCAGAGTACGTGATTTCAGACGTTTCACGCCGGTGGAGCATAAAACGTTATTCATCTGAAAAGGTCATCAGTCACCGCTCTGTGTGCGTCCAGTTGCGCTATTAGCATGCAAATTTCAGCCTTCGTCGCCAGTGAACAGCAGTCAGCAGAGGTGCATGAATCAGGCGGGGTCCGTAAGCAGCAACGTCCGCTGAACCCTTAAGGAAGAGGATACGAGATGACTTGGACAGGATTTGTGATTGGTGTAAAGAATGGCAGCTAACTCTAAATATAGATAAATGTAAATTAATGCAGATGAATAGGAAAAAGAATCCCGTAATGTTTGAATACTCCATTTCTAGTGTAGCGCTTGACACAGTCACATCGATTAAATATTTCGGCGTAACATTGCAGAGCGATATGAAGTGAGACAAGCATGTAATGGCAGTTGTGGGGAAGGCGGATAGTCGTCTTCGGTTCATTGGTAGAATTTTGGGAAGATGTGTTTCATCTGTAAAGGAGACCGCTTATAAAACACTAATACGACCTATTCTTGAGTATTGCTCGAGCATTTGGGATCCCTATCAGGTTGGATTGAGGGAGGACATAGAAGCAATCCAGAGGCAGGCTGCTAGATTTGTTACTGGTAGGTCTACATCTACATCTACATCTATACTCCGCGAGCCACCTTACGGTGTGTGGCGGACGGTACTTATTGTACCACTATCTGATCCCCCCTTCCCTGTTCCATTCACGAATTGTGCGTGGGAAGAACGACAGCTTGTAAGTCTCCGTATTTGCTCTAATTTCTCGGATCTTTTCGTTGTGATCATTACGCGAGATATATGTGGGCGGTAGTAATATGTTGCCCTTCTCTTCCCGGAATGTGCTCTCTCGTAATTTCGATAATAAACCTCTCCGTATTGCGTAACGCCTTTCTTGAAGTGTCCGCCACTGGAGCTTGTTCAGCATCTCCGTAACGCTCTCGCGCTGACTAAATGTCCCCATGACGAATCGCGCTGCTTTTCGCTGGATCATGTCTATCTCTTCTATTAATCCAACCTGGTAAGGGTCCCATACTGATGAGCAATACTCAAGAATCGGACGAACAAGCGTTTTGTAAGCTACTTCTTTCGTCGATGAGTCACATTTTCTTAGAATTCTTCCTATGATTCTCAACCTGGCGCCTGCTTTTCCCACTATTTGTTTTATGTGATCATTCCACTTCAGATCGCTCCGGATAGTAACTCCTAAGTATTTTACGGTCGTTACCGCTTCCAATGATTTACCACCTATGGCATAATCGTACTGGAATGGATTTTTGCCCCTATGTATGCGCATTATATTACATTTATCTACGTTTAGGGAAAGCTGCCAGCTGTCGCACCATGCATTAATCCTCTGCAGGTCCTCCTGGAGTACGTACGAGTCTTCTGATGTTGCTACTTTCTTGTAGACAACCGTGTCATCTGCAAATAGCCTCACGGAGCTACCGATGTTGTCAACTAAGTCATTTATGTATATTGTAAACAATAAAGGTCCTATCACGCTTCCCTGCGGTACTCCCGAAATTACCTCTACATCTGCAGATTTTGAACCGTTAAGAATGACATGTTGTGTTCTTTCTTCTAGGAAATCCTGAATCCAATCACAAACCTGGTCCGATATTCCGTAAGCTCGTATTTTTTTCACTAAACGTAAGTGCGGAACCGTATCAAATGCCTTCCTGAAGTCCAGCAATACGGCATCAATCTGCTCGCCAGTGTCTACGGCACTGTGAATTTCTTGGGCAAATAGGGCGAGCTGAGTTTCACATGATCTCTGTTTGCGGAATCCATGTTGGTTATGATGAAGGAGATTTGTATTATCTAAGAACGTCATAATACGAGAACACAAAACATGTTCCATTATTCTACAACAGATTGACGTAAGCGAAATAGGCCTATAATTATTCGCATCTGATTTATGACCCTTCTTGAAAATGGGAACGACCTGCGCTTCCTTCCAGTCGCTAGGTACTTTACGTTCTTCCAGCGATCTACGATAAATTGCTGATAGAAAGGGGGCAAGTTCTTTAGCATAATCACTGTAGAATCTTAAGGGTATCTCGTCTGGTCCGGATGCTTTTCCGCTACTAAGTGATAGCAGTTGTTTTTCAATTCCGATATCGTTTATTTCAATATTTTCCATTTTGGCGTCCGTGCGACGGCTGAAGTCAGGGACCGTGTTACGATTTTCCGCAGTGAAACAGTTTCGGAACACTGAATTCAGTATTTCTGCCTTTCTTCGGTCGTCCTCTGTTTCGGTGCCATCGTGGTCAACGAGTGACTGAATAGGGGATTTAGATCCGCTTACCGATTTTACATATGACCAAAACTTTTTAGGGTTCTTGTTTAGATTGTTTGCCAATGTTTTATGTTCGAATTCGTTGAATGCTTCTCTCATTGCTCTCTTTACGCTCTTTTTCGCTTCGTTCAGCTTTTCCTTATCAGCTATGATTCGACTACTCTTAAACCTATGATGAAGCTTTCATTGTTTCCGTAGTACCTTTCGTACATGATTGTTATACCACGGTGGATCTTTCCCCTCGCTTTGGACCTTAGTCGGTACGAACTTATCTAAGGCGTACTGGACGATGTTTCTGAATTTTTTCCATTTTTGTTCCACATCCTCTTCCTCAGAAATGAACGTTTGATGGTGGTCACTCAGATATTCTGCGATTTGTGCCCTATCACTCTTGTTAAGCAAATATATTTTCCTTCCTTTCTTGGCATTTCTTATTACACTTGTAGTCATTGATGCAACCACTGACTTATGATCACTGATACCCTCTTCTACATTCACGGAGTCGAAAAGTTCCGGTCTATTTGTTGCTATGAGGTCTAAAACGTTAGCTTCACGAGTTGGTTCTCTAACTATCTGCTCGAAGTAATTCTCGGACAAGGCAGTCAGGATAATGTCACAAGAGTCTCTGTCCCTGGCTCCAGTTCTGATTGTGTGACTATCCCATTCTATACCTGGTAGATTGAAGTCTCCCCCTATTACAATAGTATGATCACGAAACTTCTTCACGACGTTCTGCAGGTTCTCTCTGAGGCGCTCAACTACTACGGTTGCTGATGCAGGTGGTCTATAGAAGCATCCGACTATCATATCTGACCCACCTTTGATACTTAACTTAACCCAGATTATTTCACATTCGCATTCGCTAATAACTTCACTGGATATTATTGAATTCTTTACTGCTATAAATACTCCTCCACCATTGGCGTTTATCCTATCCTTGCGGTATATATTCCATTCTGTGTCTAGGATTTCGTTACTGTTCACTTCCGGTTTTAACCAACTTTCCGTTCCTAATACTATATGCGCACTATTTCCTTCAATAAGAGATACTAATTCAGGAACCTTGCCCTGGATACTCCTGCAGTTTACCAATATTACGTTAACTTTTCCTGTTTTTGGTCTCTGAGGACGGACGTTCTTTATCAACGATGATAATGTCCTCTCTGGTAAGCCGTCAGGTATTTTATCGTTTCGCCCAACGGGGGTCCCTCTAACCTAAAAAACCCCCGTGTGCACGCCACACGTACTCTGCTACCCTAGTAGCTGCTTCCGGTGTGTAGTGCACGCCTGACCTGTCTAGGGGGGCCCTACAGTTCTCCACCCAATAACGGAGGTCGATGAATTTGCAACCATTATAGTCGCAGAGTCGTCTGAGCCTCTGGTTTAGACCCTCCACACGGCTCCAAACCAGAGGACCGCGATCGACTCTGGGCACTATGCTGCAGATATTAAGCTCAGCTTGCACTCCGCGTGCGATGCTGGTTGTCTTCACCAAATCAGCCAGCCGCCGGAAGGAACCAAGGATGGCCTCAGAACCCAAGCGGCAGGCGTCGTTCGTTCCGACATGTGCTACTATCTGCAGCCGGTCACACCTAGTGCGTTCAATAGCTGCCGGAAGGGCCTCCTCCACATTACGGACGAGACCCCCCGGCAAGCACACCGAGTGCACACTGGCATTCTTCCCCGACCTACCCGCTATTTTCCTGAGGGGCTCCATAACCCGCCTAACGTTGGAGCTCCCTATAACTAATAGGCCCGCCCTCTGTGACTGTCGGGACCTTGCCGGAGAATCGGCCACTGGCCCAACAGGCGAGGCATCCTGTGGTGGCTCGGAAACGATGTCATCACCACTAGGAAGCACCCCGTACCTGTTGGAAAGGGGTAAGGCAGCTGCCACGCGGCCAGATCCCACCTTCGCCTTTCGGCCAGGCACGCGCGAGCCCACCACTGTCCGCCATTCACCCTGGAGTGATGGCTGACCGGTAAGATGCTCACTGCCGGAAGACGCAGCGACATCAGGGGTTCCATGTGATTCCAAGGCCACCGAAGTAGGCATAGGTCTCACCACAGTTGCCCCAACGCCACTACGAGCCGACGCCTGCGCCTCGAGCTCGATGAGCCTAACAGACAAAGCCTCCACCTGCCCCCGAAGAGTGGCCAATTCTCCTTGCGTCCGCTCACAACAACCACAGTCCCTACACATGACTATGTTTACCCTACTCTACACGGTGACAAATTCCCAAGATAATATTCTGATGAGCTACTCTGATAATCAAGAAACACTCACTGAAATACGAGACGCGAAAACTACGCTAGGTTTTCCCAGAAAAACTATTTAAAGCTAAGCGCAGCAAATAAGTACAAAAACGCTTTATACAAACAGTACTCGCTGCTGCTGGTGCTCTCGCTCTGGCTGTCACAAGACAACTGCTGATTCAAGTGACTAGTGGCTAACGGCCGCGAAACAAACAAAAGACGGTTTTAGGGCGCTTTCTGTTCTAAACGATCAAGAAAACACTAAGAAATCTAACACGAAAACTACGTAAAGTTTTATCAAGAACTGTTAGTTACTATGCAGAGCAGATAAACACAAATAGAATCCCTTCTTTAGTGGAAGGTCGTAAACAAAATGCAAAATAAACGCTTTATACAAACAGTACTCGCTGCTGCTGGTGCTCTCGCTCTGGCTGTCACAAGACAACTGCTGATTCAAGTGACTAGTGGCTAACGGCCGCGAAACAAACAAAAGACGGTTTTAGGGCGCTTTCTGTTCTAAACGATCAAGAAAACACTAAGAAATCTAACACGAAAACTACGTAAAGTTTTATCAAGAACTGTTAGTTACTATGCAGAGCAGATAAACACAAATAGAATCCCTTCCTTAGTGGAAGGTCGTAAACAAAATGCAAAATAAACGCTTTATACAAACAGTACTCGCTGCTGCTGGTGCTCTCGCTGTCACAAGACAACTACGTCTGATCATCACGCGAGTGTTGCGGAAATGCTTCAGGAACTCGGGTGGGAGTCTTTGGAGGAAAGGAAGCGTTCTTTTCGTGAATCGCTACTGAGGAAATTTAGAGAACCAGCATTTGAGGCTGACTGCAGTACAATTTTACTGCCGCAACTTACATTTCGCAGAAAGACCACAAAGATAAGAGAGATTAGGGCTCGTACAGAGGCATATAGGCAGTCATTTTTCCCTCGTTCTGTTTGGGAGTGGAACAGGGAGAGAAAATGCTAGTTGTGGTACGAGGTTCCCTCCGCCACGCACCGTATGGTGGATTGCGGAGTATGTATGTAGATGTAGAAGGAGACTCTGTTGGCAGCCCCATGAATCATCTGGATAGTGAGTTGCTCAACACTTAAACATCTATTCGCCTGTACACATACCCCCAGCCGTCGTTCACCGCTATCACCTTGGGCCTTGGAGCAAAATAATTGTCTCGGCGCGAGTTTTGGATATCGTCATTTTGCCATTTAAACCACGGCTGCACGCGAACGGTTTACAAACTTGGTCGTTTCGGAAATGCTTGCGCCCTTGACGCGAAAGCCATCACCCCACCCGTTGCTTGTCCGATTTTGCGTGTGTCCGCGCCTGACAAACAACGTACAGAGAAATTGGGAGTGGAACTGTACGCAAAAATGGATCACGCTAGATTTAAATGTGGCCCTGTCACCACTAATTAATATGTGGTGGTAGTGCTGACGATAAATCACACCTATTTTTACTTCCAAACATGAACGATCACGATCACTTAGGGTGTTCAATAACATCAAACACATACACAAAAATAAAATAAAGCAAAAGGGTGAACTACTGAAAGTAAAGGTTCTACTGAATCACAATAATTTTATTATAACCTTCAGACCAGTGCTGAATAAAACACAATGAACAATTTACAAAGTGCCCTTCTAGGTATTGACAGTGAACTGTATTAAAATCGGTCCAGAACGCGATCTCTTATAACTTGGCTGACCGACTGACATCGACACAAAACGTAAAATACGAAGAACCACTACACCCAGAATTATCGTGAAACCTCTGTGGAAACAGCAATTGCACGTGATCCAACTACTTAACGTTACTCCTAACAGAGACTGAAGCGGGAGCGATCTCACCGTAATATTCCTGTTGCAGCGGCGGTCTCCGACGGCGACGGCGCGGCTGTGCGGTTGGCGTGTGGCGTCTCGGAAAGTACACTCCTACAATACTCGGAAACTTCTCTAATTGCGACAATCTTTCCGTCAGCAATGGGCTGGCGCGGCTAACGTCATCTCAGAACGAAAGACCAAGACGGGAGACGACTTGGCTAACGTCCTCTCAGTACGAGAGCCCAGAACGGAAGACCTCAACAGCGAGTCGAGCAAGATCGCTCTTCACCTCTGCTTTCCCACCTCAGCTTTTACCGAGCGAATCACATCACTAGAAGCTCTCGAAATACCCAGTTTGCCAGTCCCGACCAATGTACGGCCTGGGAATAGAACTCTTTTCCACAATTTTTCTATTTCTACAAAATTTCACAAGTAAACTCTGCCCACGCCGGCTGGGAAGAACCACAGTTGTGGGCAATAACACGTTTACTCGAATTTTTCTCCTAACAGATTACTCGAGATTTTCCCAGCAAGATTCCCCGTCGTAGCGAACAGAGACTCCTGCATTGAAAGGTTTGTTATTCAGGACTCCTGGCCTGCCACACTTGAGTTACTCGAAGGCGTAAAATTAGCAGGACATAGGCGAGAGCACGCACAGGAGAGCCCATCCAGCTATCCAATGCTATGTTCTGGTAAACACTTGAACACCTGCAGCCGCACGTCCCTCAGAGCTTGGCGGCCGCTGTGGCCTCTCTAAACGGATTACAAATGGCTCTGAGCACTGTGGCGAAACCTACAACGTACTGACACGAGGAAAGTTTCCAGCCGATTTCTCATACACTAACAGCAGTTGACCGGCGTTCCCTGGTGAAACGTTGTTGTGATGCCTAGTGTAAGGAGGAGAAATGCGTACCATCACGTTTCCGAATTTAAAAGGTCGGATTGTAGCCTGTTGCGATTGCGGTTTATCGTATCGCGACACTGCTGCTCGCGTTGGTTGAGATCCAATGACTGTTAGCAGAATATGGAATAGGTGGGTTCAGGAGGGTAATAAGATAAGGAACGCCATGCTGGATCCCAACGGCCTCGTATCACTAGCAGTCGAGATGACAGGCGTCTTATCCGCATGGCTGTAACGGATCGTGCAGCCACGTTTCGATCCCTGAGCCAACAGATGGGGACGTTTGCAAGAGAACAACCATCTCCACGAACTGTTCGACGACGTTTGCAGCAACATGGAGTATCAGCTCGGAGACCATGGCTGCGGTTACCATTGACGCTGCACCACAGACAGGTGCGCCTGCGATGGTGTACTCAACGACGAACCTTGGTGTCCCACGCCCGGTTTCGTTTCCCGGCGGGGTCAGGGATTTTCTCTGCCTCGTGATGACTGGGTGTTGTGTGCTGTCCTTAGGTTAGTTAGGTTTAAGTAGTTCTAAGTTCTAGGGGACTGATGACCATAGATGTTAAGTCTCATAGTGCTCAGAGCCATTTGAACCATTTTTGAACCTTGGTGTACGAATGGCATGCGTGTTTGGCGACAACGCGGTGAACGCACATTGGAAGCGTGTATTCGTCATCGCCATACTGGCGTATCACTCGGCGTAATGGTATGGGGTGCCATTGGTTACGAGTCTCGGTCACCTGTTGTTCACATTGACGGCACTTTGAACAGTGGACGTTACATTTCAGATGTGTTACGACCCGTTGCTCTACCCTTCATTCGATCCCTGCGAAACCCTACATTTCACCAAGATAATGCACGACCGCATGTTGCAGGTCCCGTACGGGCCTTTCTGATACAGAACATGTTCGACTGCTGCCCTGGCCAGCACATTCTACAGATCTCTCACCAATTGAAAACGTCTGGTCAATGGTGGCCGAGCAACTGGCTCGTCACAATACGCCAGTCACTACTCTTGATGAACTGTGGTATCGTGTTGAAGCTGCATGGGCAGCTGTACCTGTACACGCCATCCGAGCTCTGCTTGACTCATTGCCCAGTCGTATCAAGGCCGTTATTACGGCCAAAGGTGGTTGTCCTGGGTACTGATTTCTCAGGATCTATGCACCCAAATTGCGTGAAAATGTAATCACATGTCAGTTCTAGTATAATATATTTGTCCAATGAGTACCCATTAATCATCTGCATTTCTTCTTGGTGTAGGAATTTTAATGACCAGTAGTGTATATTCTTGATTGTCACAAATATTCTTTAATTGGGATCGAATTCTTGACAATTCTTTCGTAAGTTCGGCTGTGAAAACGAAAGTCGAACTGTTACGGCTTAAAGTCAAGCACAGATACGCCAGTCGGGAACGAAGGAGAGAAGGCGGCGAAGATGTCATCCAACTGCGCACTGACCGACCCCTCTCCAGGTCGACAACGCGACAACGGCGGCCTCTATGCAAAGAGAAATTAAGCGCCGCGCTTGACTGACGGCGGCCCAGTTGAACAGCAGCATCAAGATTATACACTTTCATAGCAGCGCCTTAGCAATTGTAAATACTGAGGAAGCTTGTTTATTTCGTAGGTCACCCTTTGCTTGCGGCGCCTCTGTGTTATTGTCATAGTTAAGTATTGCAATTGCTCATTTTGTAATAAAAACGCATTAATACGATTTGTTTGAATATTGTCTAGCGATCCGAGAAAGGAGGTTTCCTAGCCATTCCATATTTGACGAGTAGGTGGGATTCAACACGTACTACGCAGCGAGTGAGCGACGTGACGAGACCGATTTCCTATTTCAGCCGAATGATCTTTCTATAATCATTTTAGTTGTTTGTCGGTCGAAGCGAGCACTATACGGTCAAACGAATAATTGTTATTAATCATATTAAATTATGTAGCTCTTGAACAGAATTAAACTCTATTCACATTGGAGTTGAAGTGTTTCAGTTGCCGAACTTCGATTGCTATTTACGCATTACAAACTCAGGCTACCGCACGACGTGCGTACTTTCTCGTTGTGTTGGTTTTTCTGTTACGCTGTTTGTAAGGAGGCTGTTTAGGTTTTTATGTTGCTAACGCCACGTAGCGCTCTGTATGAAAATCAATGACTGCTGTGTGCAGTCTGTAGCTGTTTGGCATTGTTGGGATATTCGCTATTGTAGTGTTTGGCAGTTGGATGTGAACAGCGTGTAGCGTTGCGCAGTTGGAGGGGAGCCGCCAGCGGTGGTGGATGTGGGGAGAGAGATGGCGGAGTTTTGAGAGCGGATGACCTGGGCGTGTGTCCATCAGATAGAGTAAATTTGTAAGACTGGATATCATGAACTGATATATATATATTATGACTTTTGAACATTATTAAGGTAAATACATTGTTTGTTCCCTATCAAAATCTTTCATTTGCTAACTATGCCTATCACTAGTTAGTGCCTTCCGTAGTTAGAATCTTTTATTTAGCTGGCAGTATTGGCGTTCGCTATATTGCCGTAGTTCGAGTAACGAAGATTTTTGTGAGGTGAGTGATTCATGAAAGGTATAGGTTATTGTTAGTCAGGGCCATTCTTTTGTAGGGATTATTGAAAGTCAGATTGCGTTGCGCTAAAAATACTGTGTGCAAGTTTATTGATGATCAGAATAAGTAAAGAGAGAAGTGTCTCAGTACGTTCAGTTTTACTCAGCTGTCTCTGTATCAAATAACGTAGAAGTTTACTAGTACAGCAATTTATAACTTTACTAAGGGGACGTTTCATGTTTTTAGCGGAATATTTTTTGTACAGGCAATCAGGTGCGCTTGTGTAGCTACGCTTTCGGACACTTACTATTCAGTATTGCGTGAATGACTGTCAGAGAAAATGCATTCGTATGAGGAGAGTAACAGAAAATTACGTAATCCAAAACATCTAAAAATAGAGAACCAATGCGTCACAACACACTACAACAACTCGAAACAATTCTACGGATACATAACGTGCAACAATCGTAACAGCAGCAGTTGTAGTAGTCGTTGTAGTAGTTTCTTTAATCCACAGCTCACACTTACAACAAAATGGAAGATGTCATGATACTATATATTAAAAAAAGAAAAAATTCATATATACAATTATTTACAGACAGGAGTTCGACAAGGAGACGGACTGTCCCCAATTCTCTTTAACTTGGTTTTAGATCAAATAGTGAAAACAGAGGCACAAAGGGTATAACCATGTGCCAAGGAAAGAACAAATATGAAGTGAAATGTTTAGCCTTTGCGGATGATATAGCATTGACAACTGAAAACCGAACAGGCGCAACAGTTGTGCTTGATCTGTTACACGAGGTTGCTGAAAAGACAGGGCTAAAAATATCCTATGAAAAAACCGAATATATAGAACACAAACATAATACAGAAAAGTTTATGAAAAATTAAAATAGTTGATAGATTCAAATACCTAGGGGAGTGGATCCAAGCCAATGGAGTGGATAACACAACAAATAAAGAAAGAATAAAAAAGTTAGAATTTGCATATAAATTAACACAAAACTATTACAATAAGAAATCAATATCCATACAAGCGAAGATTAAACATTATAATTCAGTTATTAGGACACAAGCAACGTATGGATCAGAGTGCCTAACATTGTATAAAAAAGGCGAATTGAGAGAAGAAGAAAAAAGAGAGAAAAATACTAAGAAAAATGCTAGGTCCTGATAAAAACAAGGAAAATAGGTGGATTAAAAAGAGAAATAAAGACTTATACAAAAATACAGAAAAGATCACAGATACAATGAGGAAGAGGCGGCTAAAATTTTATGGACATTTAAAAAGAATGGAAGAAACCAGATTACAAGGAAAATTTTTAATTACGTTAGTAAGCTGAAAAAACTGTAGGATGGATAGAAACAGTAAAGAAAGACGCCAACAAAATAGGTGTTACAGAAGGAATAATACGTGACAGGAATCACTTCAGGCTACTGATAGAAAACGCAAACTATGAAGGAGATGAGCCAAAACCTCGACCCAAGAGAGTGTGGACAGATGAGCAGAGACGAGCAATTGGCGAGAAAATGAAGAAGTACTGGGAAGGACGGAAGAAAAAGAAACACCATAAGTCTTAAGTTGTATGCGGTCGATAGCTGACCAAATTCATAAATAAAAAAAATATTTAAAGACTCGCAGATTAAAGTGTTTCGAGGTTAGGACAGGTATTCGTCCTTCGCCTTAGAGAAGAAATAATCTTGGCATTTATCTGAAGTAGTATCGAAACGTAAATCATTATGGCCAAATGGAAATTAGAGCCTCTGTCCTCCCCAATATAAGGCGAATCTGTTCAGAACATCGCAATCGCATTTTGTTCATATCTAGAGTGCAATACTATTTTGTTGATACAGTCTTGCAAAGAAATTACGTAATGACGTGAAAAGCTAGTTACATACTATTCGTTCATTTCCCAGTACCGATCACTGCACACATTATTCACACTTAATTTCGTAACGTTAAAACCTAGTATTATGCTGTTCTTAGTTTCTTAACACAAAACATCGAACACACTATGCACCCTATATACGTACAGTATCAGCTGACTGGTATCCATTTCGTGTATTGGAACTTAACGTTTGCTTGCCTGAAAGACCGAGCACCATTCCTCCATAATGAGTTCTTAGAAAGAAGATAAAATATTAGTATTGTCCAGTCCTGAGTTTATACTTACTTTATAAGTACCTTTTTAAACAGTTTTGTTTCAGTAAACCTCACTGAAGATTCATTTGCTTTCTCTGCCAAAAAAAACTCTGTGATGGACAATTGTTGCGAAATGACAGAAGTTTTTTATTATTTACTTACAGTTTTAACCAAACTCCTACTGTGTGTTGTCTGGGTAATCCTTCCCTGCTCAGAATATTTTTCATAACACTTACTTTATAACTACCTTTTTAAACAGCTTTGTTTCAGTAAACCTCACTGAAGATTCATTTGCTTTCTCTGTCAAGTGTTCTTTTGTGTCTTTCGGGCACTATAATGCTGTTTGCAGCAGAAAAAGAGAACTCCTCTGCATTATATACTATTTCGTCGTTAAACGACTCTTTTGACCAAGTGGTAGAAAATTAAAAACTCTGCCTCAGTATGAACATTTTTCATGGAAATGAGATAAATAAGAGTCAGAGTCTGAGAGGACTTTATAATACTTGCTGTTATTCTGTTGTGTTTGTGAGAGATTGCTACGTTGAGGATTCATTTGGAAATGTGTTTTTATAGCTCAGTTAGAGTAACACTGATAAACAGAGAATTTCGCTTTTACTTTGGTTTCCCTGTACGCTTCATCCATTACATTCCAACATTGCTTTGGTAGTTCTCTTTAAAAGTCTTAAATTTCGACTTCTCGCAAGTTTTTTGTTGGCTTGCCGTTTAGGAATTTGATCGGCACCTAGTTAGTTAGTTAGATAGTTGGTTGCATGTTGCGTTAATCAATCCCACTGCACCGTAGCCGTTATGATGTGAAACGTATCAAGTGCACAAGAAATGCACATATGAAACAAATTTTTTTAATATATATATATTACAATACAGAGTTAAATATTAATATTTCTATTATTTACCCCATTTCCTTAAATGGCGCAAACTGCATATACTGTATTTATAGATTTATTTATTTCTATTCAAGAATTCATCTATGGTATAGAAGGTGTTGTCAAGGAGATATGATTTCAATTTATTTTTGAAGCTATTACTGCTGTCTTTCAGACATCTTATTTCATCTGGTAATTTGTCGAAAATTTTTATAGCAGCATATTTTACCCCTTTCTGTGCCAAACAAAGGTTGAGCAAAGGATAGTGTAAGTCTTTCTTTTTTCTGGTATTATAATCATGAATGTCACTGTTGTTTTAAACTGGTCCATGTTGTTGAGAACAAATTTCGTTAGTGAGTAATTGTATTGTGAGGCTGTTGTAAGAATTCCCAATCTTTTAAAAAGATGCCTACACGATGTGTGACTATGAACCCAACACGTTATTCTAACCACTTTCTTTTGAACAGTGAATACTTTTTGTCTAAATGTTGAGTTACCCCAAAATATTTTTCCATATGACATCAGAGAGTGAAAGTATGCGAAGTATGTTAGCTTACTAATCTCTATATCCTCAAAACTGGAAATTATTCTGATCGCAAAAGTTGCTGAACCTAGTCGCTTTAGGAGATCCAAAATATGAATTTTCAGTTAAGGTTCTCATCTGTATGTACACCCAAAAACTTAGTATTCTCTATCCTGTCTACTGACTTCTGTTGATGTATTATAATTATTGAAGGAACTGTACTTTTTCCAGCAGAAAACTGGATGTACTGTGTTTTTTGAAAGTTTACAGCAAGCCCAGTTGCAGAAAACCAGTTAATGACTTTTCCAAAGACCTTATTTGTATCATTTGCAATTGGACTTTCTTTTACTCGATTAATAATGATGCTTGTATTATCAGCAAACAGTGTCAGTTCGGCTTCCTCTTTCAGATAGGAAGGGAGATCTTTCACATATATCAAGAACAGAAGGGGACCCATGATTGAAACCTGTAGAACACCTAAAGTAATTTCACCCCAGGCAGATGAAGTGGCAAACTTATTTAAATCACTTGACCCATATAAAGAAACCTTTTGCTCCCTGTCCTGTAGTGTATGAGTTAAACCTCTCATATGCTATTCCATTTATACCATAGAATTGTAATTTCTGTAACATAATATCATGGTTCACACAATCAAATGCTTTGGACAAGTCACAGAAAATTCCTATTGGTGACATTTTACTATTTAAAGACTCTATTATGTGGACAGTGAAATTGTATATTGCTGTCTCAGTTCTATTATTTATTATCCCATATATTATTATCACATACATTATCTGCGATTTTAGTCTGCTTTTTGCGAAGTATGTTTCCTTTCAGAAAATTAATCGTTGTTAAACTAAAATTTTTGTCCAGTCTCCTTTGAAATTATCAGAACATTGACAGACATCAGCTATACGACAGTCAATCGCTTGTTGCGCTCGTTTTACTCCCTCAGTTAAAGACAGACATCCAGAGATGAACTCGTGATTTTGTCTGTGAGAATGAAGAATGACAACTCGTGATTTACTTGTTACATTCCCATGTTTGTTACTCAGTGGAATTAAAGTTTTACTCGGTTCGACATATCTGGAGCGAAAGCAGATGTACTTCTGTTTTGCTTAGGCGGACAACATGCGAAATTAAAAATGATTCGTTTACCGAAGTAGTGGGCTTCTAATATCCATCTCGTCACCCTCATTCAAATTATCTAACCCTTTCCCTACTAACTTTAGTATTTGTGACGGTAAGTGCTGTAAACAAGGTTATGGATGACTCATTCGTGTCAGACCCTATCTTGTGAGACATTTCTAAGGACTTCGATCTAGATGGAAAGTTAAACTGTATTCCTGATTTATTTTCTGCATTGCATTGATACGTCCTTGGCAGGGAATATCCTTTACTGTTCTACATCTACATGGATACTCTGCAAATCACATTTAAGTGCCTGGCAGAGGGTTCATCGAACCACCTTCACAATTCTCTGTTATTCCAATCTGGTGCACCGAGTGGAAAGAACGAACACCTATTTCGACATGCTGCTGTGTCCATTAATTTTTTTGTTTGTTTTTTGTTTCTCTAAACAAATAACATCAGTTCTGTCATTGCGGAGAATGTATGGCAGTGTCTTGCGTAAGTAGCCTGTCAATAAAATTATATTTTTTTATTATGTTGAAATATTATTGGGATTTCAGCCGACGAATTAATTCAAATTTTCCTTAATATGGCTTTTAGCCGAAATTGGTAAATGCTTGCCTTTTAAAGAATTTCCTTGTTGATCTGAAATATTATTCGGGCCTTTAGTTAAGAAGATATTTTAATTTTACTTAAGTAAGGCCTTCAGCCGTTTCTCTAAACACTTGTCTTTTAAAAGGAATTATTTAAACCTTATTATTGAGAAGTTACTTCGACCCTCAGTCGTGAATTGATCCTTGTTGTTTTAAAGAGAAAAGTGAGCATTGTGTCTTCGAGGGATAAAGTTCTGTGTTCTTGTGTAACTAACAGTAACTGATCTTGGTCCCTGTCCACAACGTGATCCGCTCTGTCCTGCGAAAACAGATTCCAGCTGCCTCAGTTCTTGCTGGTGCTCAAGTCCCAAGAACATTGTTTATTCCTCTTAGGCACCATGCAGTTTGAAATTATTTGTCAACTTGTGAACCGCCTCAGTAAGCCAGTTATGAGAATACTTGAGGTATAACGCGATGGCCGAATGGCTGTGTGACTTATTACTTGTTTCTCATATCAAACGTGAAAGGTATTCTGTCTGATGGAAGGAACTGCTGGTATCAACTGTTGGTTAGAGCTTTAGACCTATGAACTAAGCCTCACCAGAAGCTGTAAATCTGTTATACAAGTCATCACCTTGAGTTACATGAACGAAAACATTTTCACAGGATGATTAAACACAAAGTACAACGGAGTAAGGAGCTTGAAAACCGAAAGATCGTTTAAGAATCCACTAACGAAGGAGGTGACTTATCGTACTCACGACTCCGTGCTTAGATTACAGTAGACAACAAATGCGTAAGAGACTGCCAGTTTGAGAGTAGCAAAATAACTCACATTTTGCGCTCGCCTTACAGGGAAACTACGAAACGCCGTGTCGCGTTATCGTGAGATCCTGCCCGGTGTCCTTAGAAACGCAAATCCTGCGTTTCGTCACTGTTTGTTGACCTCGAAGACCCTCACAACGTACTAAGTCTTCAGCGACAGCACGCGGCAAGGACGTTCGCTAGTATCATGCCAAGGAAGAGGTGCCCAGCCAAGTAAAGGCCGGGGGTCACATTTCGGATGAACGAGTGCCAGTCCTCCAAGTGACTGATGCCCGCTGCGACAACCTCGTACAAAATGAGGCACACTCGACTTCACGAACCTACGAAGGTGCGCTGTCGACATAGAGTTTTAGAAGAAAGAGTTCGATTATAAGTTTTTTGGACTAGAAGAAATCAAACGAAATAGATGATCTGGTTAGGATTTCTCCTTATGTTCTCGTGCGAAACATTACAAGGGACTGTTCTTTGCAGTAATAGCTGTTGGCAGTGCCAGCTAATCAGGCTTCACGAAATATGGAAGCATACGAGGACAAGTGACAACTTCGTGACATGCCACAGACTCGGCGTTGATGTTAATGAAGTATTGTTTTTCGTTGATAGCTGTTACCAAATGACGTGAATCATTATTGGCCACCTTGATCTACGATCCAGTATTGTTTACATTGCTTTTCAAAGCAGTCGTATTTTTTACGTGCTTAAACCGGAGTACCGTGCCATTATTAAACTGTTTGTCCTGTGTAAGCTTAACTACCCACCTAACGATATAAATCTGATACCTAATCCATTTTACCTCTGTAAGCGGGTGTACAGTATATCATAACAAATACTTCAGGACTCTAAGCGCAACCGTACACTTCCTTACTTACTTCGTGTTTGTTGATGTCGAAGGTTCATCGTAACCGGCAGTACTCGTCAAACTGCATTCCGCTGGCCACATGCGGCCCGTATCAAGTTTCCGTGAGGCCACGGTTCTCAGTCTTATTTTGTAATATGAATCTAGCTATTAACAACCGAATCCAAAATCGTCAAGTAACAAAAAATGGTTCAAATGGCTCTGAGCACTATGGGACTTAACTACTGAGGTCATCAGTCCCCTAGAACTTAGAACTACTTAAACCTAACTAACCTAAGGACATCACACACATCCATGCCGAGGCAGGATTCGAACCTGCGACCGTAGCGGTCACGCGGTTCCAAACTGACGCGCTTAGAACCGCACGGCCACACCGGCCGGCGTCAAGTAACGTTCTCCTGCTCAGTAAGAAGCAGAAATACTTATGGGCGGTAGTATTTTAACATGTGCTTAATTTTATTTGACATTGGTGAATTCTGCCACTAGCTAACTTGGCCTCTCACAGCAGGGGCGGAGGGGTACGTAGCACGACCATTGGGGCGGCAAAAGATATAGGCGAGGGAATGTTTCATTGTCTGTCTTCCAGTACTGGCAGCTCATGGGCGTGTGTGTGCCTCGAGCCGATCAGCTGCTATAAAAAATTTCAAACGGAAGTAACATGGACGTATGAAATTCCGATACAGGGATGATCATGTTCAAATGTAGTATATATTTGTTGCAAGAATATGAAATTAAATTAAAGACGTTGTGATAGATGTGGTGAGTAGAAGAAAATGACATTCAAAACATTTAGTAAATGTTCGTTGTGTTGTCTCCTATTTCATAATGTATTTAAGTATAAGTACAACTACTGTTACAAATCAATTAATCATCCGCTCACACAGACAGCACATCGTCAGGCAGTTATAGTGTTACAGCTGTAGGGTCACTGAGTCTGGCAGCAGTCTGAAACTGAGAACAGTCGACACGAAGTGTCCCGGATGGTGTCGACTTCTGAAGATCAGTATTTATGGGAGGGTGTTAACTTGTTGTCGCAGCCTCATTGCAGCTAGTCTTTTGCGGCTCATAACGTAGCAATTTATGTAGGTTACCAATAAATAATAAGATCGGTACATTTGCTGCTCAAGGTGCTGGCCCACAATTTCAGTATAGGCACTTCATCAAGAAAGGTTGACCACCATTAATGGACAGTATCCAGTACCGTTTATGGCCCTTCTGAAGTTTTGTATACAGCATGTGGACTTGATAATTTTGGTTTTAATTAATTAACGTCTCCATTTTTCTACGTTATCTCCAAATGCAACATTTATTTTCCTTCGATCGTAAAAGGTTGAGTTATCTGGCTAAAAATATCTTCTTATTCCTCTCCAGGATAACACCGAACTTGAAAAAAGTTCCTTCCCAAAGTCAAAGAAGGTATCGTTCATAAAGGTACGTAATTCAAAGATATATGTAAGGTAGATTGCGAACCATCATTTACAAAATCGATTTACATTTTGAATTTTAATACAATTATTGCAGGTGGCCCTAAAAAAGAAAAGGTGAAATTGATATCACGTTGGAAAAGACGAATTTTACGCGTCTCTCGTAGAGCATGGTGCATCTGAAATGTGGCCAAAGAACACAGAAAATATTTTGGGGGAGGCTAACCAAAGGCTGCGTTTTATTGGCAGGCCACTTAGAAAATGTAACAGACCTACTAAGGGGACTGCCTGCACAACGCTTGTCCGTCCTCTTTTAGAATACTGCTGCGCGGTGTGGGATCCTTACCAGGTAGGACTGACGGAGTACATCGAAAAAGTTCAAAGAAGGGCAGCACGTTTTGTATTATCGCGAAA
Organism: Schistocerca piceifrons; assembly: GCF_021461385.2. Taxonomy (NCBI): domain Eukaryota; kingdom Metazoa; phylum Arthropoda; class Insecta; order Orthoptera; family Acrididae; genus Schistocerca; species Schistocerca piceifrons. Next base: position 108,713,646 of record NC_060139.1, read on the forward strand.
TATGGGAGAGAGTGTCACAGAAATGATACAAGATTTGGACAGGAAATCATTATAAGAAAGGCGTTTTTCGTTGCGAGGGAATCTTCTCACCAAATTCCAATCACCAACTTTCTCCTCCGAATGCGAAAATATTTTGTTCACACCGACCTGCATAGGGCGGAACGATCACCACGATAAAATAAGGGAAATCAGAACTCGTACGGAAAGGTATAGGTGTTCATTCTTTGTGCGCTATACGAGATTGGAATAATAGAGAACTGTGAAGGTGGTTCGATGAACCCTCTGCCAGGCACTTAAATGTGATTTGCAGAGTATCCATGTAGATCTAGAGGTAGATGAACAAATTCCTTAGTGCAGAGGATGCGCAGAGTGTTACCTCCTATGTGGCCACTGAGAAGTTTAGACCGAATGCATATATGTTTAATTCGAGACCATACCACAGGATGTTTGAAGAAATTGTCCCGTAATTCTACATGATATAGTGCTGATCAAAATTAGACGAAAACTTACACTGATGAAACAAAACTTATCTATCACCACTTTATGACGACTTAATAGCGTGTTAGTCCATGTTTCGAACGTAATACGGCGGCGATTCTGCGTGGCATGGATTCCACAAGTCCACGATATGTTTCCGGACAGCAGATGAGCACGCACACGTCACGAAATTACCGCTGGCTCCCGATAGCATGCGAAGTGTCTCCCATCGGTTTACGAGCAAGCGAATTAAGTGGCTAAGACATGGGTTCACTATTATGCTCCTCAAACCACTGTTGCTCGATTCTGGCCTTATAACACGAACAGCTGTCCTGCTGAAAGATTCCACCCCTGTCAGGAAAGAAATAAAGCATAAAGTGAGGCGAGCTGCTCGTAATAATAATCACGTAGTCTACAGCTGGAATGGTGACTTGTATTGTTACCACAACTCCCCATGGAAACCCACGTGGATGTCTCCCTAGCATAATACACTTCCCAGACACGTAACAATGACCGCCTATCAAAAGCCTGAATGAACACCTTTAGCAGCGGAGACCTCTGCGAGACATGCTGGAAGATGGTCAATGAGGTTCCGCAAGGTACCGAAAGGGATGTGGAGCCATATCGCTGTGCTGGTTATCTCGGCTGAGGATCCACGCCGTGAACAGCCCGATCGGGGCAGTCCCACAGAGTTTCGACTGGGTTCAAATCCGGGGAGTTCGGTGCCAGAATAATGCGGAGAATAATCCTGGTGCTCTTCGAAACATGCACGTACACTACAAGCTGTGTGACTCATTGCATTGTCCTATTGGTAGATGCCATCGTGTCGAGAAGAAACAGACATCGTGTAAGGGTGGACAAGGTCTGCAATAATGCATGCATACCATTTGTTGATTAACTATGCCTTCCAGAACGTCGAAATTACCGATGACGATGATAATGTTTGGTTTGTGGGGCGCTTAAAAGCGCAGTTATCAGCACCCGTACAAATTCCCAAGCTTTACGCAGTCCCATCTCGCCATTTGCACGGATGATGATGAAATGATGATGACGACACAAACACTCGGTCCCCGGGCGGAGAAAATCGCCAACTCGACCGGGAATCGAACCTCGGACCCCGTGATCCAGAGGTAGCAACGTTAGCCACTAGGCCACGAGCTGCGGACGAAATCACCGAGGGAATGCCCTCTGGAGTGGACTCTTCCGACGATTGTTAGAGTGCGTTTGGTTTCAGGTATTTCACGCTTCCGCCTTCGGACCAAAAGCCAGTTATCCTGCCCTTTTAGACGTCAGATAAAGCACTCCGTTTCCGCATGACCAGAACTACTGCACTGTTTCCCGTGTCCCGTATTTATATATTTATATACCAACCACTGCTAGTGCTGCCACCTGCCATCTGCGTGTGGTTATCGCACGTTGACGGCTAACATGGGCGGTGGCCACATTGATGTAGTTGAACCTTCCACAGCTTGCGTCTGTGGAATGGTGTATGTTTGGATCAGCCGTTCACCAGATGACACCATACTCGGACACCATTATCGACTTGAAACGTGATCTAGCGAATCACGCGACACTTTCCATTGATTCGCGATCCAATCTCCATGATCCCATGCTCATAGTAATCGTAAATGACGATGTCGTTGAGTCAGTTTGGGAACACATAGGGGGTAGTAAATAATAGAGTTCAGCTATCAGTCGTCCTTTGGAATTTTTACTGGTGGATCTAGATTTCAGCTAGAAACTAGGCATTCTCAATGCACTATCATTTTTGGTCAATGCATTGACCAAAAATGATAGTGCATTGAGAATGGCTAGTTTATAGCTGAAATCTAGATCTACCAATAAAAATTCCAAAGGACGACTGATAGCTGAAATCTATTATTTACAAATCAAAAATAACGGTCGCTGCGTGCAACAGCCTCTGAATGGGGGGTAATCTGACACAGGGGTTCTATTCTGCGGTGCCTCATGTTGAACAATGTACGCTGATTGGAGTGCTCCGAAGCCCTTCTGCCCACACCAGTACTGTGCTCTGTCGCCAGATCACCGCCTATCCTGCTCTACAGAGCAGGCAAGTCTCTGATCAACTGTGAATCCGGTGAGTAATGAGAATAACAAAGTGCTGCCTAAGTCTATATCTTTTTTCGCCTTACGCTTGCAGTACTTCCAATATAATTGGTTGCACTCTGAGGAAACACTGTGCGAAATGTGGTTTCGGATCACCCTCTAAGATTAGTGACCTTTTAAGAATCTGTAAAGGACGATCTTGGTTTGCATAAGAGGGGTGTCTACCGTATTCCCTGAAGCTGCGGCAAGTCTTTCATAGGTCACACCGTCAGGAACGTTGTGGATCGGTGTTCAGTGCATAGGCGCCACACAAGATTGCAAAAATCGAACGAATCTGCGACTGGAGAACACTTCTTTGGTACTGGTCACTCTGATGGAATATACCAACACAGAGATTTTGGTGTACACTTCCAGTTACTGAAGTTGCAGTTTGAGGCTGCTGTTGAGGTTAAAACGTGCAAATGACACTGTAAGCAGTGAGGGAGATTTTTGCTTAAACTCGGCTTGGAATCCTGCTCTATCCCTCGTCAAACAATTGAGGGACAGAGCGCTACTTCCTCACTCTTAGTTAATTAATATGTCACGGTCAACATGGTTGTATGGTGATACTAGTTGTTTAAAGTTTGTGTCGCCTTTCCGCTTACGGTCTTTTGGTTCCTGGTTGGTATAGTTCATTCAACCAAGCTTGAAGTTGTAATGCATGGTAATTTCTCGTTTCATTTGTTTCTTGAGAAGGATGGGGTGTTACCCTGTCGAAATATCAGTGAGTATCGAAAAAGTTAGTGTGCTGTATTCCCATAAGTTATTAGAATATATTTTATTTTATTGATTTGTGCGATGTGTGTGTGTGTGTGTGTGTGTGTGTGTGTGTGTGTGTGTGTGTGTGTGTGTGTGAGTGAGTGAGTGAGAGAGAGAGAGAGAGAGAGAGAGTGAGTGAGTGAGTTCCTAAAATGACACGTAACCAGGACCATAGGTTACTGAAACTGAAAAGATTGAATGTCGTATGGCAAGCCTTACGTCATTCTACACATTTTGTAAAGTGTACAGATTAACCTTCTTTTCGGAAGGAAACAAATGTGATGTTTCATATACTTCATTCAGGTACTGAAGAAAGTAGTGAAAACTGCGTTTCATCATGGTTGGTTTGTTTGTAATACATTAGTTCATTAGAGTATATTTTTGTGTTCTTTATTCACCTTTATTTGTTGTTTAAATATATATCCAGTGTCAGTAATCATGATCACTATGATGAGAAATACAGTTTTAAGATTATTTTATTTTCAAGTCATTGCATCTTTTTCTATAGTTAATTAGTTGTTAACTTGTAACGAAGCGAATACTTCATTTCGTTCCTTGTCACGGTTTTATACTCGTATTTCATTTTAATGTTGGTGGGAATGCTTGCAACACATTAACATTTTCTGGTCGATTCTAATTTGTGCCCATCATGAGATGGTAATACGTTAAATTTCGTGCAGCCAGTGATGTGCATTGTAACATCAGAAGGTACATGTGGAACTACAAATGCATGATACAGATAAATACCTCAAGAAAAGTTTGGAATGTCCTAGAGTTAATTACGACTGTAAGGTAACAGAATAAATTATCAGATTCGCACATTACATGAGACCTTTATACATCACAACGAGAAGGTGAAGACACATAACGTAATTCTGCGGTTATGAGAATATTTTCCTATCAGTATGTATTGCAACAAGGGATGACAGTCAATTGATGGTAATTAACACACTGTTCCTATACAATGCATGTCTTTGAGTGGAAGGTGGAACAGGCAACGTGAGTCGCTTTCAGTTTTGAAAAGCCAGCCATACAACGGCATAGCAAAGGTGTGCCGCTGGGGTTATGACGGAAGCCACTTAAAGGGGTGGCAGGAGGAAGGTCAGCGACTCCAGCCAGGTGATTCAGGCTGGAGGACCGCGTGTAGCGGCATATCTGCACAAGGGACAGAGGAAAAGCTTTAGAAAGCTGCGTTTCGAAACTCTAACAGGATAAGAACAAAAGCCAGTGACGCACTCCGTCCAGCAAGTGCAACACACAGAAAGGTCAATGTACTTGAGGCGTCTAGAACGGGCATAAAACGTCCGATTGGCGGTAACGCACTAGGAAGGACAAAAATACTGAAATTTCGACACAGTTTAATAGAAGGGACATTGCGACTGGTAGAGAGAGTTTCTACAAAATAGGAGGAACGCTTCTATTGGTCGAAAAAAGCTGTGACGTGAAGAAAGAACCCAAGTGGAGGGAGGCAGTTCTGCCATAAGCAGGACAAGAGAGAAATTTTTGGGTACTCTTCTCTGATCTGGCGTCAAATGCGGAATGGAATACTGGCACAGAAAAGAAATTTGTGTGGACACTGCATTCACAGCAGCTGCACTTCAGCTAGAAATTAGCTGTAGCAACGTTTAGCTCCAACTGTGGAGAAACAAACCAGCCGAATTAGTAAAGCGTTCATGCGAGAATTGAGAGGACACTATAATATGCATGCTGTTCCAACCATGCGCTTGTATATCGCCACATAATAAGACGGGCTGAATACATGTTTTCTCGCATATCGAGAAACATAGGGAAAGTTTCTGCTGGAAAGTTCAGCAAAGGCCAGATTAGTTTTGTAGGAACTTTAGTGGGAGAGAGTGGCCTTGCAGTTGGCAGCATGTCGCAGTTTAAGGTAAATACCGCGTGCAGAGGCGTAAACTTTGTTGGTTCAGCAGCTTGCATCCACTGTAAACTCTAGTAGCCTTGGGTAATCTTGCACTCAAATTTGTCACTTAATTAACCATCCACTGTAGACTTCATTGTGTTCCTAAATAGTACCGGACTTTGAACCGGAATCGGACGATTTTCGTGGTACTGACCAACATCGTAACGTATGTGTAAAGAAACTTCCAATTAAACTTTCATAATATTGTGTTTACGATTAATGTTCAAAAATGGTTCAAATGGTTCTGAGCACTATGGGACTTAACTTCTGAGGTCATCAGTCCCCTAGAACTAAGAACTACTTAAACCTAACTAACCTAAGGACAACACACACATCCATGCCCGAGGCAGGATTCGAACCTGCGACCGTAGCGGTCGCGCGGTTCCAGACTGTAGCGCCGAGAACCGCTGGGCCACCCTGGCCGGCCTATTAATGTTCTTTCAGAGAGTTAATATTTAACATTGTTGTGTATAAAATTATTTCACTTTTTGATGTTGGCAAGATGCTTTGTCCATGGCGCGGTTTTATCGTCGAGTTGAAAACTGTGTAAAAGCGTGTAATTTTGTGAGAAAAATTGCGACATTAAACTTTTCATTTCACCTTACGCAGTTGTTCTCAATTATAGTACACCCAGTGAGCTTATACAATATCTTATTAACAAAACAAACATAATACCTTCTGGAAACGAGAACAATTTTGGTTACTTACAAAAAGTCAGTACGAAACAAACCAGTTTCTCTCCTAAGTGTACATCTTTATCTCATAATGATGATTATCAGTCTTTAGCAGTGAGTATGTCCTCCCTGCATGTGGATGAGTTCTTCAGCTCTGCAAGGCTTGCTCTGGATGAGCCCACCGAGTTTATCTTGGGGTATGATGTTCCACACCACAATGGCAGCTTCGGTGAGCACCTGAAGATTGTCAGGTGGATTCGGAAGCTGTGCATCGGCCAACTTCAACAGGTCCCATGCATGCTCAATTGCAATCATGTATGGGAACTGTGCTGGCCAGTGAATTCGGTTGATATTATATCGTTGAAGATACCTAGACGCTGCTAGAGCACAGTGCGATCTAGCATTGTCATCGACTAGGATGCAGTTGTCATCGAATTTACATCTGTAGAGCCTTACAATCGTTTGTAGGACCTCTAGAAGGTATCGGCGACCAGTCAAATGCCGTAGATGGCAATCAGAGAGGTCCACCGTCCCATCATTATTGCCGCCAACTATTACTCTTCCACCCGCAAAAGGATGGACTTCCTGAACGTATCGGCGTTCTTTGTGTCGTGTGGCGCTTCGCCAGACGCCAATACGTGTAGTGTTCGGTCTCAAACCAATCCTGGTTTCGTCAGCAAACATGACATTACTCCATTCTGCAATGGTACAGTGCTGATGTGCAAGAGACCAGGTCCTTCGATTACGTCGGTTCCGTTGGTTCAGTGCAAAATTTCTTATTGGTCTTATGGATTGAAGACCACCCTGATGCACTGGTTAATCTGAGATACGGATCCCTGTTGCCCGGGAGAAGTCATTTTCTATTTTTCCTGGCAGTTGATGTTGGATCCCTGCATGCTGACAACTGGAGGTAACGATGCTGCATTGGTGTTGTCATATGAGGGCCACCACTGCTAGGTCTATCTTTCATATCTATCGTCTCTCTGTACTTTCTCCACATCTTAGACACGCCACTTTGAGTGGCATGCAGCCGATCGGCAACATCTTTCTGTGTATGACTCGTTGAAAGCAATGCCACAATCCTGACTCTATCAAAGTGTTGTATGCCTCTACGTGGCGTGTTACTGCAGTGCTGAACACAAACTGAACGAAGCTGTTGTCGAAACTGTACTGCTGGAGATGTGTCACTGCGGCAGCGGTAATTTTACGTGACTGGGAAACGGCCACAAAGCATGCCAGTAGTGAACACCATCGAGTATAGGGGTTCTAACCAGATAATGCACGAAGTGCCTAGGTAAATGAGACCTTTAGTGTCGAAGATACATTTTACGATAGTATTCCAAGCTTTTGTTGAGCAGTGTAATTGAAAAGATCAGTGGTTTATTTTGATGTCTGATGCGCTTCAAAATGGACAATGTCTGAAACTAGTAGTGGAAATAAAGTAATTTAAAACACAGCCTAGTGAATCATGTTATTTTTTAAATTTATTTTTGTGTTTTCCTGCATACTACAGCTTCTGACGAAGACAAACCGTATGAGGGTCCTCTAAGAAGAAAACTCATTCAGACGATAAAGTGTTCCATGTGAACATTGTTAAATACGAATTAGTCCTGCCGATTAGCGAGGGATGTATCTATTAACATTTTTCGAGACTGATTCGTCGAAGAACATCAACTTTTCGAAATTATTTCTAACAATCGACTCCGGCAAGTAGAATATCGTTGTACTTCCAGTGTCTCTTTCAAAATGTTAGCCGTTGCTTCGAAGTACTGATTCATGTGTACGGAATTTCACGCTTCGTCAGGATCTAGTTGCGAAAGACGTCCGTCCATTTTCACGCCGTCCAGTTGATTATCGACGCTTCATCGCCTCACCTGCTTAGCATAAAATCTCAGCAGCATCGCCAAAACAACTCTGGCAACCTTTTCCTTATCTCCGTTCCTCAGGTGTGGTTATTACTGGTTGGAAACCGCACCGGAACGATAATTACCTCACATTAACACTTGCTGCCATGCTTTCTAAATCACGTGCCCGTTATCGCTCTTATTTTTTTTTTATATTTCAGTCATTAGCCTTCCCCTGAATCTCTAATATGCACAACGTCCTCGACAGTCTATTTTACGTAATGTAATGTTCCAACTTCAGACTACAGCTGCGGCTCTGTTTCTCCACTACTTCGCAAGAGCGAAGTTAACTGTAGTCTTTCCAGATGTGTTACTAATTTCTTTGACCCATCATATTGAATGGTCACCTAGATAACCGTTTTGGCAGAATTTTTTTTATAACGAGAGACAAATCGAGTTTTATGCTTACACTGGGCGTCTCATGAGACATGTGAATCCAGTAGTCTCTTGGGACAGTTGCATCTGTACATTACAAAAACGAAATTGCAAATTGCAAATTGTCGAAACAGTGGAGCAAACGGATCCTCAGTTCATTATCCATTACTTGGTTGCTTGGAACATTAGTGAGGCATCCGTCAATTAATGGTAAGCAGCTGTTGTACTATGTTGGATAACAATATCTCCAGGACGCATAACGATATCAAGGAGCAGTTTTCGGTAATATTACGGAACAATGTGGTGAATTTTCAGAAGCAGACAAGTAAATTTTCTAAACAATTATGTAAAGTGCATTTTTAATAAAGCAACTACATACATTTTCTGTGTCATTGGAACAACCTTCGAAGAATATAATATGTACTGAATTTGATCAAATAGTGAACTGTTTACAACCCCGGAAATCTTTGTCCCGCAGTCAATACTAGCTTGTGGAAACTGAGGTACGGTTTGTGTGTTTATTAATCAAATGCTCAAAGTTTTGATCTGGAGCTCTGGCACATGGTACAAAGCGGTTCCAAAAAGACTGCACCGCAGGATAATTTTCATCTGGACTTTCCGATACACCAACTTGTGTTGTACGGTATTTCGTGTCTTATGGAGCCGCCAGTGTTGCGTTGTAGATCTCTTGTTTTAATTTTCCCTACGTATAAAAGTGCAGAGGTATTAAGTGTAGTGAGAGTGCAGACCACTTGTGTTCCCTGAACGACCAGTCAAACATACTCCTAAGGTCATATCTGTGTGAAGGTCTGTAATTATGTGTGCGGGACCGGACATACACCATGTTGGTACCACCTGTATTATCTTATGTCCTTGGAATGTCTTCGAATAACGGCGACATATTATTTATTAGGAACTGTGGATAGTTATGCCTATATAGTCTCACAAGTAAAATAGGGATCATGTTGCGATTCTTGAAATGCTCGCACCACGAAATGGCTGGCCAACATAGTTGTTTATCCACATATCTGAGATGACGTGGATTATTAGTTGACGAGTAGACTATATTACGAAGATTGATTTGCCCATGGTTTGCGAACGATGCTGCGACGTCTGATGTCACCAAGCTTAGTACATATTATAAAATCTATGATAACAAGGGGTACTGGAGTCTTCACATAAATTTAAATAGCAAATTTGTATAAATACCGAGCATTATACAGTTTGTGAAATACAATTTCACTGAATACATATTTAACATTCGCGGAATTAAATTAACTAAAACACAAATATATAAGTTTTATATAGTCATTTGCAAATTTTGTAATGTCCGAAAGTCAGTTTATGCATGAACAGGTTTAAACCATTGTACTGAACATCTCTGACAATAAAGCTTTAGGATCATTGTGCAATAGAATCTTTGGAGCTGTTGTTGTTCGCACTTGGCGGGAAGAGTTGTATGATGGTGTTTCCGAAAGACAGCTGTAAAGAGTAGTCTTGTTTAATTGTTGAAAGAACAGTCTTGTGGATATTTTTGTAACATATTTTATGAGCCTATCATCTACGAATTAGTGAACACAGAAGACGTAGCAAAGAAACTATTCATTTCCTACTTAGAAAACCAACAACCCGACAAATCTAGAAATAGTATACATCTTCGTATAGGACGTATACGAGATCATAATTACTCTGAAAAGGAGACAACGGGGCCAACTTCAAGACAATCAGCTAACAGTTCTGTTTCGTAGGGCAACCGCAGCTGTACATGTCCATTTTCACAGAATGAAGCCAACCGCAACAGTTGTTGAACAAATAATATTTTCATCTACATCTATATCTACATGGATACTCTGTAAATCACATTTAAGTGCCTGGCAGAGGGTTCGTCGAACCACCTTCACAATTCTCTATTATTCCAAACTCGTATAGCGCGCGTAAAGAACGAACACCTATATCTTTCCGTACGAGCTCTGATTTCCCTTATTTTATCGTGGTGGTCGTTCCTCCCTATGTAGGTCGGTGTCAACAAAATATTTTCACATTCGGAGGAGAAACTTGGTGATTGGAATTTCGTGAGAAGATTCCGTCGCAACGAAAAACGCTTTTCTTTTAATGATGTCCACCCCAAATCCTGTATTATTTCTGTGACACTCTCTCCCATATTTCGCGATAATACAAAACGTGCTGCCTTTCTTTGAACTTTTTCGATGTACTCCGTCAGTCCTCTCTGGTAAGGATCCCACACAGCGCAGCAGTATTCTAAAAGTGGACGGACAAGCGTAGTGTAGGCAGTCTCCTTAGTAAGTCTGTTACATTTTCTAAGGGTCCAGCCAAGAAAACGCAGCCTTTGGTTAGCCTTCCCCGCAACATTTTCTATGTGTTCCTTCCAATATAAGTTGTTCGTAATTATAATACCTAGGTACTTAGTTGAATTTACGGCTTTTAGATTAGCCTGATTTATCGTGTAACCTAAGTCTGAGTTCCTTTTAGCACTCATGTGGGTGACCTCACACTTTTCGTTATTTAGGGTCAACTGCCACTACTCGCACCATTCAGATGTCTTTTCTAAATCGTTTTGCAGTTTTTTTGATCTTCTGATGACTCTATTAGTCCATAAACGATAGCGTCATCTGCAAACAACCGAAAACGGCTGCTCAGATTGTCTCCCAAATCGTTTATGTAGATAAGGAACAACATAGGGCCTGTAACACTACCTTGGGGAACGCTAGAAATCACTTCTGTTTTGCTCGATGACTTTCCGTCAGTTACTACGAACTGTGACCTCTCTGACAGGAAATCACAAATCCAGTCACATAACTGAGACGATATTCCATAAGCACGCAATTTCTCTACGAGACGCTTGTGTGGTACAGTGTGCAAAGCCTTCTGGAAACCCAGAAATGCGGAATTGATCTGAAATCCCTTGTCAATAGCACTCAACACTTCATGTGAATAAAGAGCTAGTTGTGTTTCACAGGAAAGATGTTTTCTAAACCCATGTTGACTGTGTGTCAAATGGTTCAAATGGCTCTGAGCACTATGGAACTTAACAGCTGAGGTCATCAGTCCCGTAGAACTTAGAACTACCTGAACCTAACTAACCTAAGAACATCACACACATCCATGCCCAAGGCAGGATTCGAAGCTGCGACCGTACCGGTCGCGTGGTTCCAGACTAAAGCGCCTAGAACGGCTCGGCCACTCCGGCCGGCGACTGGGTGTCAATACACCGTTTTCTTCGAGGTAATTCATAATTTTCGAACACAATATATGTTCTAAAATCCTGCTGCATATCGACGTTAACGATATGGAACTGTAATTTAGTAGATTACTCGTATTACCTTTCTTGAATATTGGTGTGACCTGTGCAACTTTCCAGTCTTTGGGCATGGATCTTTCGTCGAGCGAATGGTTGTATATGATTGTTAAGTATGGAGCTAATGCATCAGCATACTCCGAAAGGAACCTAATGGGTATACCGTCTGGACCAGAAGACTTGCTTTTATTAAGTGATTTAAGTTGCTTCACTACTACGAGGATATTTACTTCTACGTTACTCATGTTGGCAGCTGTTCTCGATTCGAATTCTGGAATATTTACTTCGTCTACTTTTGTGAAGGCATTTCGGAAGGCTGTGTTTAGTAACTCTGCTTTGGCAGCACTGTCATCGATAGTATCTCTATTGCTATCGCGTAGAGAAGGCATTGATTGTTTCTTCACATACGACCAGAGTCTCTTTGGATTTTCTGACAGGTTTCGAGACAAAGTTTCGTTGTGGAAACTGTTACAAGCATCTCGCATTGAACTCCTCGTTGAGTTTCGAGCTTCTGTAAAAGATCTCCAATCTTGGGGATTTTGCGTCTGTTTAAATTTGGTATGTTTGTTTCGTTGTTTCTGCAACAGTGTACTAACCCGTTTTGTTTACCAAGGAGGGTCAGCTCTGTCGTTTGTTAATTTATTTGGTATAAATCTCTCAACAGCTGCCGATACTATTTATTTGAATTTAAGCCACATCTGGTGTACACTTATATTATTAATTTGGAATAAGTGGAGATTGTCTCTCAGGAAGGCGCAAAGTCAATTTTTATCTGCTTTTTAGAATAGGTATATTTTTCGCTTATTTTTAGAGGACTTGGGGATTACAATATTCAGTCTCGCTATGACAACCCTGTGTTCACTAATCCCTGATTCGGTTTCATTTGGTAGAAGACAAGCTTAATTCCTTTATACTTTGTTATATGCCAGAAAATACAATTATTTTATTACGAAATCGGTCATAAACAACAAAAAATTATTGGCTCCACAACTGTTGCGGTTTTATCCATTCTGCCAAAGATAAACACCTAAGCAATATTTGTGTTTCAGTAAAGTGAACTTGCCCTTCAATTACACTTCTTTCAGAAAAGTGCCGAATATGCGTGCCCGGTATGGTGCAGATCCGCCCACGCAAAAAAGATAGATATTAGCCTGAATGAAACATGCAGGATAGTGACAGGCTGCACGAAACCTACCCCCATAGAAAATCTTCACAGGGCCGCAGGTTTCACAAACCCTGACTCACGTAGGACAGCCCATGAACATACCGAGAAGCTAAAACAAACCTTTGATGCCCGTCACTCAATATTTGGCCTAGAGTGTGGCCCCAGCAGACTCAAATCCAGACGCCGTTTCCTAAGTTGCGCCTTAGATGAGCCGCCCATCTTACTATCCGCTAAGAGAGGACCCACCAAGCGGCGTTTCTGGTGATTGGAAAACCTGGAGAATGCTTAACCGCATCAGAACTGGGGTGGCTCCTGTGAAATCTAATCTGATCAAATGGGGTTTGTTGGACGAAAATGACGAGAAATGCAACTGCGGCACTCGACAGGACATAGAACATCTCCTACAATGCCCTGCCTGCCCCCACAGATGCACCCTCGACGATCTATGGCTGCTAAAGAAGAAGCATTGGACATTGCCCAATACTGGGCAAACAAATTGTAGTTTCTGGACACGAAAAAGTAAAGTAAGCTCAGAAAAGTGACGGAAGTCCGTTTAGAGATGCTGTCTCGTCCTACAAGTGCGTGTGGGTGTGACAGCACCGAATGTAGTGTCGCCACGTGTATGTATTTAAATCAACCGCCGACTGAATCAGCGCGGGTCGCCCACTAAAGAGGCCGCCTGTATTGAAGCGTGCAGACGGCACTGATTCCGTCTACTGGCGACTCGCGCCTGCATACGCGCGGAGCAATGCTCACGCAGTCTCACTGCGTCCTTTTAAGTCGTGTCGCACCACATCAGTTGTTCTGTGTATCGCTTATGTTGCACCTTCTGTATGACTCTTTTGTCTTATTACGTGTGGAGCCACGAGGAGCCTCTTTCTGTTATTGTTCAGAGGTTTATGAATAAAGCCATGTTTGTGTTACTGGAATCGGTTTAATGTATTACGGGTTACTACGAGACTTCACATCAATGTATGGGTTTAAACTGAAGAGGCGTCTTACAACCTGTAAAAGAAATACTGCATACAAACGGTCCAGTACTCTGCAGTTTTGTTGTCATCTTTCCGAGAATTGTAATCCATTATGAAGACCTTTGCCGTGATGCTGTTGATACAGTGAAATGTAAGGTTGAAATGCGCTGGAATATGGTATTCGCAGAACACTCCTTTGGCTCATCCCACTCGCATATTCTAGCTGCCTCGTAGCAACATGTCGGTGTTTGTTGCCGCTGCTCAAATCTTTGGTGTATTTCTCTGATCGCTTGATGTTCTCGGCGTATTTTATGCTTCACACATGCAGTATCTTGTACTTTTTCTATAATGTTTGCAAACAGAGATCATCGAAGCTTGGCACAATGAGGATACCTTCAAGCATACAACTACATCGCTGTTCTAAACTGTAAATGAGCAACAACCACAATTAATGTAAGCAACATATCCACTGCTTCATACACTGCGTAAGGCTGAATAGCTTCGCGAGCCAGTTCCCTGATAGCTGCAACAGAGTGCAGACCGCAGGGCTTCGAGTGACCAGGTAAACACACGGATCGTGTAAGTCGACCGCAGTGTTATTGCACCTTGGAGAGAGGGCGCTTCTCGCGAGTCAGCACGTAACCGGGATCGACCGTAAATACGGAGGAGGAGAAGGAAATTAGTGTTTAACGTCCCGTCGACAACGAGGTCATTAGAGACGGAGCGCAAGCTCGGGTGAGGGAAGGATAGGGAAGGAAATCGGCCGTGCCCTTTCAAAGGAACCATCCCGGCATTTGCCTGAAGCGATTTAGGGAAATCACGGAAAACCTAAATCAGGATGGCCGGAGACGGGATTGAACCGTCGTCCTCTCGAATGCGAGTCCAGTGTGCTAACCACTGCGCCACCTCGCTCGGTACGACCGTAAATACGCAACTGACGTTAAAGCAGTGACAGTGCGACGGGTTTTCTTTAGTCGGAGCTCTACTTGTTTATTGTAACGTCACCGTGTGTCTCCGATAACGGCCAAGTGCAACGATACCGTGGTCGGGCTGTGCACGAGTTATTTCTTTCTCTATGTTTTTGGTATAAATAGGCAGACCTTTGTGCGATTTCTTATCCTCACCAAGGATCAGGTTACGTCACTGAAGTCTTCTTCGAAGGTCCTTTTTTCGAAAGACACCGAAAAAAATACGTAATCCTGTAGTGTAAACACTACAACACAGCAGTCGAGCACAGGCTAAACAAACGAGGATTAACACCGAATGAGGGGAAGAGGAGTGGTGCGTAGAACATTGTCTGCACCCGATATTCCTGGTACTACGAAAGTATTTAATTAATGTTTTATTTATTTTAGGTTTAGGCAACATTCCCATACAGCCAGCGATAGTGTTAACTGTACAGAGTTAAAGAAGAATGATAGAGTGATATTAGCTTTGCGGGTTGTACAATATACAAAGATTACATTATATTTAAGTCTATTCTTAAGTTTCCATATGAAGGATCTTACTCATGAGTGAGTCTGTCTATATATACAAATTATTTGTGGAACTGGACAGGAGGGGAAAAAGGAAGCTGGTTGATACATGAAATAAATACGCATTCACACACTGCGCACTCCTTTCACGAGACGTAAGGACACAGAAACGTCACGTGTGCTATTTACAAACTAATATCCATTAATATGAATCAGCCAGTAATGGTCAGTAGTCACGGCCATCCACGAGGTGTTTTGGTAACTGCATTCTTTCTTTCTTTCTTTTGCTTGTGCCTTTTTCCCGCAATGACGCAGGGTCGGCATGGTTAATCGGAATTGGCAAGGTTAATTTAAGGGGTGGCCGGATGCCCTTCCTACCGCCACCCCAGACCTCCGGGATGGAATCAGTGTACCCCAGCTGTCCGTTTCTAGTGTAATCCATGGAATAATGTGAATGTGTTCAGATGTCTGCGAGCCGTGTAACTGAGGCGGGACGTTGGGACCAGCCCAGTATTCACCTAGTGGGATGTGGAAAACGGCCTAAAAACCACACACAGGCTGGCCGGCACGTTTTGGTAACTGCATATTACTTGCTTATTCACTGTTAAGAAGGTGTTTTCTCAGGAACTATGGTGACTGGGATAACACATTGGAATAGTTGAAATTGCATTATACCTTGTAATGAATCAAAGGAGAGAAAGGATACGTTATACCAAAATACTAAGAAAACAGTCCTCAACATCCCCGTAAATTTTGTCAACAGCCTTTACGAAATATTTTGTTTTAGTGAAGTCCAATCCCTCTCATTTGTTTCTATTCTTAAATTATTTGTAAATTGACACTGAACGAAGTAATAAGTCGTTCAGCATGCGAGTAGCTTTGATTCACACGGTCCCACAGCACTTAAGAAAAGTGAGTAAAGTAGAAAGGAGCAGTAATTGCCTGACCGTGGGATGAATGTGTCCTCATGTGACAGTTCTTCAAAGCATTATTACTTCAAATCTACACTGGTGTCCAAAATTAAAGCAACAAACGGAAGTTCTGCAAGGTTGCGTTTAATTTGCCGCAAACCAGTATAAACAGGTGATAGTAAAGCAGAAACAAAGTAAAAAAATACAGAACGTAAACAACTGCAACATGCTTAACGGATTTGCGCACACATTCCGACAACTGGTTCATGTGCTCAGTATGGGATGTGACCACTTCTGGCAGGAATACTGGCCTGATAACGACAGGGCATGCTGTGAGTGATGTCATCAATCTCATGTTGAGGCAATAACGCTCATTCTTCCTGCAGAGGTGCTCGCAAGTCTCGGAGAGTGGTTGGAGGATGGCGACGTGATGCATCCCGTCTCCCTAGTGCATCCCAGACATGCTCTATGGGACTGAAATCGGCAGTGCGAACAGGCCCGTCATGCGTGCAATATCTTCCGTTTCCAAGAAAGCATCAACTAGCAGTGCTCCACGAGGACGAGCATTATCGTCCATCAGTAAGAAGTCTGGGCCCACAACGCCTCGCAGCAGTTTGCACATGGCGTCCCAAGACCTCATAACGATACCTGACAGCAGTTAAAGCTTGCCGATTCACTCATACAATTTCGTGAAGAGGTGTTCCAGCGGTCTACAAAATCCCTGCCCATAGCATTAGGGATCCACTTCGATACTGGTGTCTTTCCACAATGTCTGGGTCACGAAATCGTTTTCCAAGTCCCCTCCAGATGCTAATTCGTCGAAAATCATTCACCCGACCAAATCGGAATACGTCTGTGAAAAGAACATTGGCACATTGTTTGACAATCCAGGCGGCGTGATGACGATTCCATCCTAGACGTTTACTTCTGTGAAGAAGCATCAGAGGTACACATAGAGCAGGCCTCCGACAATAGAGGTCACTCTACAGGAGCGCTCTGTACATTGTTTGCCTCGGTACAACACGTCCAGTTGATGCTGCGAGGTCAGATGCCAGTTGCCGTGCAGTGCTAAGGCGGTACTGTTATGTCCTCGCAGCCAAATAACGGTCCTCTCTTTCTGAATTCACACATGATAGGCCCTGTCCTGTTCTTTGGGATACAGTTTCGGTCTGTATTAACTGTCGCCACATTCGAGAAACAACAGAACGATTCACATTGAGCCATCGGCCCACATCTCTTTGCGTCTGTCCTGCTTCCATTCTTCCTGTGGCCCTCCACCGCAAAGAGTCTGGTGGGCGTTTTCTCTGTGCCATATCGCGCCGTCTGTGACTGTGTACACAGCGATTGTGGATGTGGGACTACCCAATAAACACAACCACGTTTGGTAGGTGCCCTAGCGTTATCGCTGGAGTCGTTGTTCGTTGAACAGAACGCCATATTTCGTGCAGAACACGATCGTATGGACATCTATTGACAGTTTGTATGATCATATCGTTAATTAGACACAGGGCAGGGAAATAGCGGTTTGTTGCTTTACTTTTAGACGCCACTGTATCCCGATACTCATTCAGGAGCAGAATGTGTTTTATAATGCCCAATGTCGGGCCTGAAGTTTTATAAGCAAGCTTTCGCGAAGTGCTATAATATCTCGTTCAGTGTCTAGCAGTTCTAGTTTTTCCAGCAATTATGTGACATCACCCTCGAGTTGAAGAGACATCTTATCATTCACACTTGTCTCGTTGTGTATGATCGACATGTCCTCTCAATAACACTTTATGCTTGTGTCATACAGTGGGCCAGTGGATAGTAAAACCTGTTAACCTATGTTCTCAATATTTCCAGTTGATAAAAAGTTCAGTAACCTAAAAGAATATCTTCCTAAAAATAAATTAGGCTTTCGTTCGATTTTCATGTTTGCTTTCTGCACATATTTGCTCTGAACACCTACTGGACTAAATGTCAAGGGAACACGGGAGTAGAAGTGGGCAATATGTACACTTATCTAATAGTCTCATCGAATTTTCCGGTTATTTTGTAGCTCAGAATTAATATTTCTATCTTATTTTGTATCAAGGTTACGTCTGGCCGGCCGCTGTGGCCGAGCGGGTTTAGGCGCTTCAGTCCGGAACCGCGCTGCTGCTACGGCCGCAGGTTCGAATCCTGCCTCGGGCATGGATGTGTGTGATGTGAGGTTTAAGTAGTTCTAAGACTAGGGGACTGATGACCTCAGATGTTAAGTCCCATAGTGCTCAGAGCCATTTGATTTGAAGGCATCGTCTTGGTTTTAACTGGTGTCATAAATGCTTTAATAATTGTGAACTCTTGCCTTTTTTCCACTGCATAGTCTGTCCGAATATCTCACAGGAATACAGCCAGGTAAAAACTGTCAAATAGACATATTCCTATAGACAACCGGCCCATCATTCTCAAGGCACCAAGTGCAGCACGATCTGTTTCATTTATTTGTGAATTACATTCACTGAATTGGAGGCCGGTCTAGAGTGGTCATGATGCTGTTCTTCAAACTGTGATACGGAAAACAATGATGATGATTGATAGGGACTCTTGATAACTGTAGGTAAGTAGCTTGTATATGGAAGCTACTAGAGTGTATTCTTTATGAAGAAGGATTCCAGGCATATTGGAGGAAGCAAGAGATAACCCGGATGTAGGAATTAATAAAAAAATGTTCAAATGTGTGTAAAATCTTATGGGACGTAACTGCTAAGGACATCAGTCCCTAAGCTTACACACTCCTTAATCTAAATTATCCTAAGGACAAACACACACACCCATGTCCGAGGGAGGACTTGAACCTCCGCCGGGACCAGCCGCACAGGCCATGACTGCAGCGCCTGAGACAGCTCGGCTAATCCCGCGCGGCAGGAATTAAGAGTCAGGAGAAATGTTAGAAGCTGGGATGATACGATCAGAGCGGCTGGTGCACGTTAAGGGAAGGCATGACTGAAACTCCCCTAACGCCAGGAAGTCGCCAGCTTCTTTTATCGAACGAAAAAAAAACAACATATATTTCACAGGCACGACTGTGTGGGAAGCATAATAGCCTTCTTTCAGGAGTTGGAACTGGTCGGCCTGGAAAGATTGTATCTCTTCGTAAACAAGGGACTGTGGTCCCAGCTAGGTAGACGTATTTTGCCAAGACATGGCCATTCTTACCATGAGAATGTCTCTCCCTAACCTAAATTTTTCTTTTTTTCAGACAAGAGAGATTTTGGGTCGCTGATTGGCTCCCCCTCGGGATATGCAAAGCAGAGGCCTGCTCTCCCAGCATGCGAAACCCGATGCTGCGTCTAGATTGGCTACCAGATCAGCAGAACAGTGAAGAAGGGAGATTCAGTAAATTCGATTGGTTTGTAGAATATGGAGGCCGGTTTTCTCTGCTAATTCTGCTCCTTTACGAGGCTAGGTGGAAAGTGTTCGTGATTCTTTGTTTTCTTTCGTCTTCTGGTCCTCCCCTGGAGGTCTTTCCCTAGTGCATGACCGAGCGGGGTGGCGCAGTGGTTAAACACTGGACTCGCATTCGGAAGGACGACGGTTCAATCCCGCGTCCGGCCATCCTGATTTAGGTTTTCCGTGATTTCCCTATATCGCTCCAGGCAAATGCCGGGATGGTTCCTTTGAAAGGGCACGGCCGACTTCCTTCCCCGTCCTTCCCTAATCCGATGAGACCGATGACCTCGCTGTCTGGTCTCCTTCCCCAAACCAACCAACCAACCAACCTAGTGCATGAGACTCGTGGTATGCAACTTGTGGTGGACTAAGAGCCAGTGGCAGTTTCCAACTGTACCGACAGTGGAACAGCATATCATCTCGGACATGTCGTGTGTCGCGAGGGTGAACTTATCCGTCCTGAGTCGGTCGTATGACGTTTGACAATTCCAGCACGCGCCGCCGTGCCTGGGAGTCAAATTGATTGGCCAGACCAGGGAATGGGTGCACCTCACACTGAAATCTGCCGGGATTTCAGAGCTCTATTTGGGAAGTTTCGCGAATTCTAATAATCGCAACACCAATCCGCGCAGTTTGCAAGTTTTCGTGGACGCGTCAGAACATTACAAAAAATGGTTCAAATGGCTCTGAGCACTACGGGACTTAACATCTATGGTCATCAGTCCCCTAGAACTTAGAACTACTTAAACCTAACTAACCTAAGGACATCACACAACACCCAGCCATCACGAGGCAGAGAAAATCCCTGACCCCGCCGGGAATCGAACCCGGGAACCCGGGCGTGGGAAGCGAGAACGCTACCGCACGACCACGAGATGCGGGCTCAGAACATCACAGCTGCTGCCGCACTTCGCCCGTCGACCACAACGTGCCGTTTTCTGCTGCGACCTGAATGAAGGTGAAAGGGTGAAGTATTGCTGCACCGGCGTAGAGTTGTTAAATGGCATCACAGCTCCCTGTTCTCCGTGAACCATAGTTTGCGGTGTACTTGGTCGTAATTGATTCCATCTGAACTGAATTTACCTCACAGTGGATCAAGTAAACTAAGTATGATTGCGTTGTAAAAGGACTTAATTCATGGGGGAACTTGTGTAGTTTCCACCCCAGTGAATGCTTTGCCAATCAAGCACCATTCCTTTCCTGATTTATGTTTATCATGTTTTGTAAGATTTGGGTTGGGTTGCTTTGGGGAAGGAGACCAGACAGCGAGGTCATCGGTCTCATCGGATTAGGGAAGGACGGGGAAGGAAGTCGGCCGTGCCCTTTCAAAGGAACCATCCCGATATTTGCCTGGAGCGATTTAGGGAAATCACGGAAAACCTAAATCAGGATGGCCGGACGGGGGATTGAACCGTCGTCCTCCCGAATGCGAGCCAAATTAAGGGTAGATCACGATTTTAAGATTGTTGAGAAGATAATACCTTTCTTTATGTAAAGATAATAACATTTAGCATTACTTGGACATATATATATGATAAAGCAAACGACCGCTTGCAAAAGAGAGAGAGAGAGAGAGAGAGAGAGAGAGAGAGAGTTAATGTCATTTGGCGGTCTTTATACCGCGATAGCAGGTTATAACCACCTTGTCATTCAGTTTCAGCACATTTTTCGTATACTGTTGCGAAAAGTTTCAACGCCAACATTAAAGAGCGTTATACCAACGTAATTGTTTTCTCAACAGCTTTGGATGCCATTAAAGAAAGGTCATCGTTCCATTTAAACAAGCTATTCACCACCGGGATTCATACAGGAAGCAGATTTAGAAGGATGGATCCAGGTTGCAGTAGAAGAGCGATGTACAGGGTAGAAAATGGTTCAAATGGCTCTGAGCACTATGGGACTCAACTGCTGAGGTCATTAGTCCCCTAGAACTTAGAACTAGTTAAACCTAACTAACCTAAGGACATCACAAACATCCATGCCCGAGGCAGGATTCGAACCTGCGACCGTAGCGGTCTTGCGGTTCCAGACTGCAGCGCCTTTAACCGCACGGCCACTTCGGCCGGCCGTACAGAGTAGAGCAGCATGGAGTGCTGCATTAAACCAGTCTTCGGACTGCAGACCAAAGCAACAACAACCTCTGGATTCATACAAGAGCATTCATTACCTGTTGTGTCTGCTATCAGACGCGGTACGCAGCTATATGCACAGGTGGCTCCACACGGAGGGGCTAGTCTCCAGCATGGCTCCACATAGTCAGGGGTAGACGCCGCACGGATGGCGCACATAACCGGGACCATGTTCTGCTTCCGCTATAAGTCACACAAATAGTCCGATCCATCCGCCGTATTAGGCTCTGACGCCACAGAGGGCGCTAATTCCACTTGACAAATAGTTCGCAAAGGAACATTTATCTGGCATTCATGGATAAAAGCGGAAGAACAGTTCCACTCGGCCAGCTGTCTCCTATGCTAGTAGCTGCCATTAGTTATCCAGCAATCATCGCGCAGTGCCGAAGTAGCTGTCGAGTGTCGCAGAGTGTGTTATTAACAGAATCAAAAAGTTAGAGACTGTCACACACAGTAGAGCTAGACTGCAGCTACTACAAATATTAGATTAGTTATCCGTCGTTCGCTTAATTAAATTTAGACCAGTATTCAGAATTTTAAGCTCAGTGCCACACATTCACACCATCATCATCACACAAAAGCTGAGTGTTGATAAATATTCTTATAATTAACGATTGTTGATTGGTGCTCATAGTGTGCCAACACTATTTTCGTTGTGCCCAACTGTGACCCGCGACGAGACAGCTACGGTGTGCACGCGCATCACCTCGTTAGAACACTACTCTCTGTAGTAGGGTGTACGTTTCCTATTAACCTTATGTTGTACTGTTGTACGCCAAACTTACAAGGTGACAATTACTGAGATATATAAAAAACGTAAATTAGTTACAAACTAAGGCGTGCAAAGACTTTATACAACATGTACGAGGTGCATTCAAGTTCTAAGGCCTCCGATTTTTTTTCTAATTAACTACTCACCCGAAATCGATGAAACTGGCGTTACTTCTCAACGTAATCGCCCTGCAGACGGACACATTTTTCACAACGCTGACGCCATGATTCCGTGGCAGCGGCGAAGGCTTCTTTAGGAGTCTATTTTGACCACTGGAAAATCGCTGAGGCAATAGCAGCACGGCTGGTGAATGTGCGGCCACGGAGAGTGTCTTTCATTGTTGGAAAAAGCCAAAAGTCACTAGGAGCCAGGTCAGGTGAGTAGGGAGCATGAGGAATCACTTCAAAGTTGTTATCACGGAGAAACTGTTGCGTAACGTTAGCTCGATGTGCGGGTGCGTTGTCTCGGTGAAACAGCACACGCGCAGCCCTTCCCGGACGTTTTTGTTGCAGTGCAGGAAGGAATTTGTTCTTCAAAACATTTTCGTAGGATGCCGTAGTGCCCTTTGGAACGCAATGGGTAATGATTATGCCCTCGCTGTCCCAGACCATGGACACCATCATTTTTTCAGCACTGGCGGTTACCCGAAATTCTTTTGGTGGCGGTGAATCTGTGTGCTTCCATTGAGCTGACTGGCGCCTTGTTTCTGGATTGAAAAATGGCATCCACGTCTCATCCATTGTCACAACCGACGAAAAGAAAGTCCCATTCATGCTGTCGTTCCGCGTCAACATTGCTTGGCAACATGCCACACGGGCAGTCGTGTGGTCGTCCGTCAGCATTCGTGGCACCCACCTGGATGACACTTTCCGCATTTTCAGGTCGTCATGCAGGATTGTGTGCACAGAACCCACAGAAATGCCAACTCTGGAGGCGATCTGTTCAACAGTTATTCGGCGATCCCCCAAAACAATTCTCTCCACTTTCTCGATCATGTCGTCAGACCGGCTTGTGCGAGCCCGAGGTTGTTTCGGTTTGTTGTCACACATGTTCTGCCTTCATTAAACTGTCGCACCCATGAACGCACTTTCGACACATCCATAACTCCATTACCACATGTCTCCTTTAACTGTCGTTGAATTTCAATTTGTTTCACACCACGCAAATTCAGAAAACGAATGATTGCACACTGT
This sequence comes from Schistocerca piceifrons, assembly GCF_021461385.2. Lineage (NCBI taxonomy): Eukaryota > Metazoa > Arthropoda > Insecta > Orthoptera > Acrididae > Schistocerca > Schistocerca piceifrons. Next base: position 108,737,205 of record NC_060139.1, read on the forward strand.
TCAAGTAAGGAAAACGTTTTTTTTTTTTCATTTGTTTTTTCATTTATTGAATTTCAATTCCCCCCGAAGGGGGCGGGCTGGCAGCAGCTTAGTACGCCGCTCTTCAGCCGACAGATTTTGTGACAAAGAGCAAGAGAACAAATAATAAAAAAACAGGCGATAAAATCGGAGACTTAGAGAGTAACAAGGCGAAAAGAAATCGTGGAACTTAAAACAACAACACAGGGATGATGACGCTAATAAAAATACATACGAAGTAGACAGGGAAAACAATAGACAATTAAAAAACACGGCGACAGTCTGGATTCTGTTCGCAAAGGAAATAAAATTCACACCGAGCGACAGCATGGTTTCTGTTCGCAACACGAGAAAGACATACAACACTGAATAGTCACTGGAACACTGCACTAAAAAGTTGGCAAATGTGACACCACAGTCGAGAGCAGGTGGGGGGAAACTGGACAGAAGATGGGAAAACGAAAAAGGGGGGGAAAGGAGAGTAAAAGCGAAGGGGGGAGCCGGGAAAGGAGCTGAAGGAGGATGAGGACCCATAAGAGGGGTGGGGGGCAGAACAGGAAAACGTCGCCATTTTAAGTATTTAAAACAGTTCTCATTCTCGCCGCTGGCGGTAAAATTCCATCTGCCGTACAGTGCTGCCATCTCTGGGACGTATTGACAATGAACGCGGCCTCATTTTAAAACAATGCGCATGTTTCTATCTGTTTCCAGTCCAGAGAAAAAAAAAATCGGAGGCCTTAGAACTTGAATGGACCTCGTAAACGTCACTACATATATTCGGATTTAGATTATGACACGTTCGATATGCCCGCCATTATTGGCGATGATGTGGCGCAGACGAATAGCGAAATTCTACATGACCCCGCTGAAGTGTCGGAACATCGATGCTGTCGAAGACCTCCTGAATGGCTCTTTTCGCCTCAGTAATGGTTCTTGTAGTATTACAGTATACCTTTTCTTTAATATAGCTCAATAAAAAGGAGTCGCATGTGTTCAGATACGGAGGATACGGCGCCCAATCGAGTTATCCAGCAACCATCGCGCAGTGCCGAAGTAACTGGCGAGTGTCGCAGTGTGTGTTATTAACCTTAGAGCCAGAATACAGTTCCGGAAGTGCTCCTCCAGGATATCAAACAGTCTCCTGCTTCGATGGGATCGAGCTTCGTTTTGCATGAACAACATCTTGTCGAAATCAGGGTCACTTTGAATAATGCGGATGAAATCATCTTCCAAAACCTTCATGTACCGTTCGGTAGTCACCGTGCCATCAAGGAATATCGCTCCGATTATTCCGTGACTGGACACTGCACACCACAAAGTCAACCATTAAGGGTGAAGGGACTTCCCGATCGCGAAATGCGGATTCTCAATGGCCTAAAAGCGCCAGTTTTGCTTATTGACGAATCCATCCAAATATAAGTGGCCTTCGTCGCTGAAGCAAACCGCACGCATGCATACTAATTCCCATCATACCCCGCTGCCAACCGTGCAATTTGAACGTCCTAACGCAAACCGTTCAGAAGCTATGACAATTTTATTCCATATACACTGAAGCGCCTAACAAACTGGTATATTCATGAGTATTCAAAAACAGGTATATGTAAACAGGTAGAATACGGCCCTGCGGTCGGCAACGCCTGTATAAGACAAGTGTCTGGCGAAGTTGTTAGATCGGTTGCTGCTGCTACAATGGCAGGTTATCAAGATTTAACTGAGTTTGAACGTGGTGCTGTAGTCGGCGCATGAGCGATGGGACACAGGGTCTCCGAGGTAGCGATGAAGTGGGGATTTTACAATACGACCATTTCACGAGTGTATCGTGAATATCAGGAATCCTGTAAAACATCGAATCGTCGACATCGCTGTGTCCGGAAAAAGATTCTGCAAGAACGGGACCAACGACGACTGAAGAGATCGTTCACAGCGACAGAAGTCCAACCCTTCAGCAAACTGCTGGAGATGTCAGTGCTGGGCCATCAACAAGTGTCAGCGTGAGAACCATTCGGAGTCGAAGGCCCTTAATGATTCCACGACACAAAGCTTTACGCCTCGTCTGGGCCCGTCAACAGCGCCATTGGACTGCTGATGATTGGAAATATGCTGCCTGGTCGAACGAGTCTCGTTTCAAACTGTATCAAGCTGACGGACTTGTACGGGTATGGAGACAACTTCATGAGTCCATGGACACTGCGTGTCAGTAGGGGGCTGTTCCAACTTGGTGTAGGCTCTTTAATGGTGTGGTGCGTGTGCAGTTGTACTGATATGGGACCCCTGATACGTCTAGATACGAGTCTGATAGGTGACACATAGGGAAGCATCCTCTGTGATCACCTGCGTCCATTCATGTCCATTGTGCATTCCGACGGACTTGAGTAATTCCAGCAGGACAATGCGACACCCCACACGTCCAGAATTGCTACAGAGTGGCTCCAGGAACCCTCTTCTGAGTTTAAACGCTTCCGCTGGCTACCAAACTCCCCAGACGTGAACATTATTGAGCATATCTGGGATGCCTTGCCAAGTGCTGTTCAGAAGAGATCTCCACTCTCTCGTACTCTTACCGATTTATGGACAGCGCTGCAGAATTCGTGGTGTCACTTCCCTCCAGCACTACTTCAGACATTAGACGAGCCCATGCCACCGCGTGATGCGGCACTTCTGCGTGCTCGGGGGGACCCTACACGATATTAGGCAGGTGTACCAGGTTATTTCGCTCTTCCGTGTAGTTCAATAATTGTCACCGTGTATTTGCCAACTGCAACATAACTACAAAATTAGAGGCCACTCTTGCAACTACAATTTGCCGACAAACCTCGTTTTGATACCTAGAACGGAAGATACAAACTCCTGTCCGGAAGGGTCATCGAAAGATACTACAACTTGTCAATAACATAAGGCCAACACCTGCTGCTAGACCATCACTTCCGTAGCAACAGCAAGTTTCTTCGCCCGCGGGCCGTAAGCATAACTTCTCCCATTGTGCCGAACAGCATTCATGTTGTTACATGGAGTCGAATGATCTACAGTTGCAGTTCGTCCGCGTGTAAACTCACGTTTCCGCAGAAGGGATGGCGTGGCAACAAGTGTCTGTCGTACAAGTACCATAGCGTCGTTAGTTAATATTTCCATGAATGTTTATTGTCTTTCATTTTTTCTTCAAAACGCCCTCTACAACACCTCGAAAATTATCGGCATTGTTTTATTACGTTATGCGTGTCGAATCACAGCTGCATGGAATACGATATTCATCTGCCTTGGAGATCCTAAAAGACCTTCATCATACAGGGACATCGAAACAAACTACATTTTGCGCCATCTGTATTGTTTGTGATGCTACCTACACAGGGAAGAAACTTGTTTTCTTACAAGCCTTCTCGATACCCTTCATCGTTTAGTAAGATGGTATCAGACACTGGCGAATTTTGTAAATTCTGTCAGTTGGCTTTATCGAAACAACATGTCCTAGAGTATCATCACCTTGCTTCCTGATCAACACACCATAGAAAGAAAAGTACAAACCCTTTTCCATCTCGATAGAAAAATAGAAGTTCGAATGGATGGAGTAAATATGCTTCACAAAGAGATGCAAATTTCCGTAACCTCAAGACCAGTTTACAAGGATATCCAAATTTGTCAAGAAGGAAGAAGGCTTAAATTCCACAGACTCAATGACGTGTTCCTGAAAGTGCTACATAGATAAAGGTCATACGCAATAGGGAACAAAGGGCTACCCATGATCAACATTCCAGAAGAAGTGGTTATTAAAAAAACATAAGGACATAAACATGTGTAGAATACATTAATTAGTTGGTTGTCAAACGCAGCCCCAATTAGTCGCAAAGACTCTCTCAGTGAAACATGAGCTACAAGAGACTCCACATCGATACTTACATGCTGGCTTTCCCAAAATCCATACAGGGCGTGACCCCACTTCGGCCTACTGTTAGCAATATCCATGAATTAGCTGTGGCTCGGGATCCTCTAACATCGATGAACTGGTAGGCCATCCTGGACAGCATATCAGGAAGTTAGTTATGTTTTTTACGCCATTTGAAACCATTGTGTCTAACGATTTCGGGGCAACTGTATAATTGAAATACTGACTGGCAGAAGAAATGTATAAGCAAAGAATAAACGTTGATAGAGTAATTCAACGTCTCTCCTTGGGTAATTCAGCGACTCTCCTTGGGAATGCCTAAAGATAGAAAAATTTCTTCTCCAATTAGCAGATGACTTGTGGCTTCTTGCCTCGATATGATTCCAGAACCGTTAATTACGTCACATCAGTGGTACCAGTATCTGCCAACAGCAGCAGCAGTTCTCGGTGGTGGCTTCATTGTGCTAGCATTTACCCTGCACATTCCCAGCTGTATATGTATGGTCTCACACCGCGTCTGCTACACTCCTGGAAATGGAAAAAAGAACACATTGACACCGGTGTGTCAGACACACCATACTTGCTCCGGACACTGCGAGAGGGCTGTACAAGCAATGATCACACGCACGGCACAGCGGACACCAGGAACCGCGGTGTTGGCCGTCGAATGGCGCTAGCTGCGCAGCATTTGTGCACCGCCGCCGTCAGTGTCAGCCAGTTACCCGTGGCATACGGAGCTCCATCGCAGTCCTTAACACTGGTAGCATGCCGCGACAGCGTGGACGTGAACCGTATGTGCAGTTGACGGACTTTGAGCGAGGGCGTATAGTGGGCATGCGGGAGGCCGGGTGGACGTACCGCCGAATTGCTCAACACGTGGGGCGTGAGGTCTCCACAGTACATCGATGTTGTCGCCAGTGGTCGGCGGAAGGTGCACGTGCCCGTCGACCTGGGACCGGACCGCAGCGACGCACGGATGCACGCCAAGACCGTAGGATCCTACGCAGTGCCGTAGGGGACCGCACCGCCACTTCCCAGCAAATTAGGGACACTGTTGCTCCTGGGGTATCGGCGAGGACCATTCGCAACCGTCTCCATGAAGCTGGGCTACGGTCCCGCACACCGTTAGGCCGTCTTCCGCTCACGCCCCAACATCATGCAGCCCGCCTCCAGTGGTGTCGCGACAGGCGTGAATGGAGGGACGAATGGAGACGTGTCGTCTTCAGCGATGAGAGTCGCTTCTGCCTTGGTGCCAATGATGGTCGTATGCGTGTTTGGCGCCGTGCAGGTGAGCGCCACAATCAGGACTGCATACGACCGAGGCACACAGGGCCAACACCCGGCATCATGGTGTGGGGAGCGATCTCCTACACTGGCCGTACACCACTGGTGATCGTCGAGGGGACACTGAATAGTGCACGGTACATCCAAACCGTCATCGAACCCATCGTTCTACCATTCCTAGACCGGCAAGGGAACTTGCTGTTCCAACAGGACAATGCACGTCCGCATGTATCCCGTGCCACCCAACGTGCTCTAGAAGGTGTAAGTCAACTACCCTGGCCAGCAAGATCTCCGGATCTGTCCCCCATTGAGCATGTTTGGGACTGGATGAAGCGTCGTCTCACGCGGTCTGCACGTCCAGCACGAACGCTGGTCCAACTGAGGCGCCAGGTGGAAATGGCATGGCAAGCCGTTCCACAGGACTACATCCAGCATCTCTACGATCGTCTCCATGGGAGAATAGCAGCCTGCATTGCTGCGAAAGGTGGATATACACTGTACTAGTGCCGACATTGTGCATGCTCTGTTGCCTGTGTCTATGTGCCTGTGGCTCTGTCAGTGTGATCATGTGATGTATCTGACCCCAGGAATGTGTCAATAAAGTTTCCCCTTCCTGGGACAATGAATTCACGGTGTTCTTATTTCAATTTCCAGGAGTGTATGTAATACGAGAGCTAACACAGTCCCTGAGCAGAAAGATATCCCTGTACCTGTTTTACAACACAAGCTGAACAGGTTATCCGGCGATGACACACTAGCCTCTTGCACTTTGGACGGTCGAGAAATGTCATCCTTGACTTTAACCTGTGTGAGTCACATTCAGTCTTCATATCTGTAGAGAACTTTTGGAAATTCATGAGAAGCGAGGTGGGTGAACTTGTTAAGCGACTGCCTTCGTACTCGGGAGCTGCTACGTTCACATACCAGTCAGTTCGTCCTGATTCAGTTTTGTCGTAGTTATTCCTAAATAACTTCGCGCGAATGCTGCTTTAATTCCTTAAAGCAAGCTGTAATACTGCTCTGTCTGCAAGAACTTCGACGTCGACAAGACGTTAAACTGTAAAGCGCGTTCCGAGGTGCACGCACTGTAGTTTGTCTCATTGTTGTCTGAGTTAATCAATAGCTAGTACCATATTTCATGTTAGCATAATATGTCAAGAATGTCTGCTTAGATGCTTCGCGCTATGTCCGTAATCTTACCGGCAAAATAAATGGATGAATATTTCCTGCTATTACGTATTAAGGTGGTTGATGGTTTCATGTATCGCTGTTTCATTGTATTCCGCTGTTCTGTGGCTATGATGGAAAATGTTTCGGGAGTGTTAAGGTATCTGCTGCGGTTCAGTTATTGTTTCGTAACTAGAGAATCATATTCGAAGTCGATACAGATCCATTCATTAACTGACTGATGTTCAGGTGTAGTCCAACAAATATAATGGATATAGTTCAGCATCTTTCCTATCGCGCGTAAACGCTCTATGTGAAATTCATCGACTATTTGCAGTTGGTTTTAGAACTGCCCCTCAGGCAAAGGTTGCGTCCCTTTGTAGAACTAATGTAAGTCCTAAACTGGATAATTAACGTAACAAAATTCGTCAGCTACCATAAGTTGTATACAGCAGTTTCACGACAGTCAAAAAAGAGAAATGGTACCTTTTTTTATTTATTCAGCTTTCACGTCAAAATATTGACCCTGCATGTGAATTTGTTGTCGGTTTGTGCTAGATTCGTTTTCATAACACAAAGTATCGTCACCCGTGATTATTTTTTTGTTTTCTTCAGGAAAGAATTTTCCGCATTTTGAATTTCAGTCAAGTCGCTGTAAGCGTTCACGAGCCTTTGTTTTTGGTCGGAAGTCACCGTGTGCAGAACAGACTTAGCACATACTTTTCTTCAAAACATTCTAGAGAATGTCTTAAACACTTGATTTAGAGTTGCTGCTGCATCGCAGTTTGTGAAAGAAGAACGTTGATCACCTCGGCGGCACGACCGCTACTTGAAACTGATTGTTCGATTACTGCTTAAAGCTGTTAGTTCAGTCTGCCACTGTATTTATTGCACTGACGCAATTAAACACCAGGAATAAAATCAGTCTCTGAACTTTTTAGATAGACGGCACATACAGGGTGATTCCGTGAAGACGTTACAAACTTCCAGGAATGATGGATAGGGACGCTGGTCCGGAAACGGCAGGGTCGAAAGTTACAAACTAAAATCCTTCTGACACGTGTGACAGTGTAATACATACACCAATACTGTGATTGCCAAGAGTGTAGTGTAGGCAACTTTCAGAGGTGACGGTATGGACCAAAACTAGAAGAAAATGTTGACTAAACATTGATTCTAAAATACGTATCGTTACAGCTATGAGCAAGCGTTCATATTTGATACTTTGAAACACAGCTCTTCTACTGCAAGCTCTACGTTTTCCATATTTTTGGGGGAATGTAGTACGGACCAAAACAAGAAAAAAGTGTCCAGTAAATATGGGCTCTTAAATGCATACCGTGAGAGCTATAGGTACTTCTTCAATAGAAGAGATTTGTTTCACAGTAGCGAAGATGAACAAAAGCTCATATCTCTTAAGGTATGCACTCTAGAGCCCACGTTTACTGACTTTTTCCCGTGTTTTTGTCCATACTACCACCTGTGCAAGTTGCTTCCCCTACAGTCTTAACAACCGCAATATCAGTATACGTATCCCACTGCCAGAGGTATCAGAAGGATTTTCGTTCATAACTTTCGACTGGACCGTTTCTGGACCACCGTCCCTTACCTCAAACTGACACATTTATCCTTCTCCATTATCTTGAAAGTTTGCATACTGTCACCTGAGCGGAACAGCATTCGCCAGTGAGCTGCAGGAGTGTGCAGAAAGACAACGTCCATCACAGATATTTGCAAAAGGGCTAAGGAGTGGGTCATACACCCAGATGTCTAAATTTAATGTTTTTAGTAAGTACGTGTTTTAATTTTCTGCATATACTGCAACACATCATAATCGATTTCGAGGCAGTCTGCAAAGGTCATCGCCTGCAAGAGCTGGTAATAGCTATCTCTGCTTGCTGATAATTCTAGCGATGGTACAAGTCTGGAACAGTGATTACCTTACTATTCGCTGTTTGTGAAAACTACAGTAAGAGGACACTAGTCTTGAGGTTACTTTCAGTGTATGCGCGGCCTGAGTGAGCAGTGGTTTCAGTTTTATGAAAAGACTGAGCTATGACACGTAGTTGTAGTGTCTGAGTGTTAAGTATGATTATAGGAGTTTGAGTATAGAAAACGGAACCTAAAAATTTTTAGAAGACGGAATTTAGATGTTTCGGACAAGATAAGATTAATTTAGACACTGACGGACATATTATTAATGTGTAAGGAGATTAGGAGCTGGGTAGTACCCTGACATGTGATGGGCGATGTGACAGAGATATCCAACAACAGATCGCTCAGGGAAGGTCGGCTGTCCAAAAACTAAATCCCGTACTTCGGTCCTCAGGAAATGAGAATGCATTTTTACAAATGCTTCGCGGAACCGATATGCTATGGGAGCTCACAGAAAGAAAGAGACTTAAGAGCTTTAGAAATGGATCACAGAAAGAAATAGAAAAAGAGCTTCAGAAATGGATCACTTGAGAAGAGCATGTTGAATTTCACCACTTGAGCACGTAAAAAAGGAGGCAATGAGAGAAAGGAAAGAGACTCGTTGTAGTATTATGGGTAGAATAGGAAAAAACCAGCAAGGACGGTCTGGGCATGTCAAAAGAATGGATTAAAGATAGATGGTTCAAGAGAGTACTTTGACGGCAACGTGCTGGAAGGAGAAGGGGAAGACCTCGGAAAGTGTGGTTAAGTGGTACCGAAGAGGTGATTGGGAGAAGAATAATAGAGGAGAATGAGGAAGAATGGCGAGATGAAGGTGTTTGGTAAGAGATGTTGGTGCGGCGACACCTGTAGGACCGCCCCCCCCCCCCCACCCGCCCCCACAAGAAGAAGAAGAGAAACATGCCTCGGGTTGGTAGTGCTAGATTTAGTGAACACAAAATCTTATTAGTCGTTTCCTTCGTATAATATGCGGAAGTAATGTAATACGATTCAAAATAACAGTAAATATTGTTGAATATTTGGCCACACTGTTTGTTCACCAGTGCTTTGGGCCACCGCGACGTTAACTCCCCCCCCCCCCCCCCCCCTCTCAATCAACCTCCGCCCACCGTCCCTGTATACACCCACGACATCTTTCAAGCAGTAGATACAAGTGAATCGGTATATTCCGTCTCCTCAAATTTCTGAAAGTCGTTTGACGCTCTGCCAGAACGTCTAACACTACAGCGCACGTCACGAAAATAGGCACAAGTTCATCTCACCGGTTAGTGGTAATTTCAAATGTTGGGAAAAATTCCGAAAAAATATTAGATATCTATTTTTATTCTATAATACGATGGAGTACTTTACAAACGAAAATTCTTACTACCTCTACAAAAAAATAAAATGAAAACTGACGTTACAAGAAATTTTGAAGAAAAATAATTTTACTTCAACGTATTAATAAAAAAGAATCACTGACATATTTGGACTGAAAAATGTATAAACACTGTGAAAGTTTATAGATGAATGTCATAAAATATTTTATCGTGAAAACATGGAAGTACTCCGACATGAAAAATATACACCAAGAGGTGTGAAACTGTTCCGAGCGTGAAGCCAAAAACGTCGCTGAGAAATCTGCGTTCTGTTGGACCTTTTAGAAGCTCCCAGCGAGAAAGTTGCTAACAAAACTATAAAATTAATTTTGGTAACATCAGACATTACTGTATCGTGCCACCTCATGAACGCATTTTATCTGCGAGAGACTCCGTGGCAGGCCGCTGTGGTCGAGTGGTTCTAGGCACTTCAGTCCGGAACCACGTGCCTGCTATGTCGCAGGTTCGAATCCTGCCTCGGGCGTGGATGTGTGTGATGTCTTTAAGTTAGCTAGGTTTAAGTAGTTCTAAGTCCTAGGGGACTGATGACCTCAGATGTTAAGTCCCATAGCGCTTAGAGCCATTTGAACGATTTGAGAGGCTCCGTGCCCGGCAGCGCATGGGTACTTGTACGCTGGCGTCAGGAGTTTTGTTCCGAGGGCTCGCCATAATAAGACTGAGAATATTCCCTACCTCCAGAAAATATTTTATTTGCATGTCTTACTGACCCTTCGTCACTGCACCAGTCACCCAAATCGCGGAATACGCTACACAAAAGTAGCTGGTCCTACTTTCAGGCCGCTACCTTCGTTGAAGTCGGCGAAATTTATTTTTGCGTTGGTTTTTCTTTAAACCTAAGTTTTAGCAAAGTATGCTAAAAGGCCATTGCCCTCAGCAAGCAATAAGTGCATTGTACACAAAACTTCATTCGTGCGGTTGCATTCTTTCTGTATTCCATTTAAAGTTTTCGTCTACCATTACTCTTTCTGAATCAAAAACCGGATGAGCGGAGAGAGAACAACTCTTCTGAGCCAGAATAATTAATTTTTTCACTGAAATCACCCTGTGTTTTTGTAGCTATTGTATACTCTCATCTGTCATACTACTAAGTACAATGCTATGGACTAACTTCTTGTCAATATCGTCGGTTTCCGTAGGTTTCCATTTTCATTTACATCTCTTTCTTGTAGAAGCAAGACACATGTCGAAATGTGCAGATTCTGTCGAGTTAATTGCACTGTTGATATGGAACAGAATCGATTCCGAGATACCACAAACTTCTGTCATCATTTTATGAACTTGCGAAAAATTTGTATTACCAGTATTCTTGCTTTCTTTACTGTTAGCCAGCATATTCGATACGACAATTTTAGATTGTTTTCGTATCTCTTTTCGCCCATTACGCACTCCGATTGGAGTAACATTACACGTAAGCCCTGCTCATACATTTCGCTCACTACCAAACGCCAACCCACCGTTCCACGGGAGACCGAAACCACAGTTGGTGCTGACCTATTGCACCGCTAAGTGTGGCAACAAAGCTAGGAAGCGGGCGAATCACAGTGCTTAGCACCTGTGGACTGTAGGCAGCGGTCATGATCTTGAGGGTGTCTTACTTTCGTGACGGTACTATAGGTAAGATATTGTGATAGGCAATGTCTTCGCAAATACGTGTTTGGATCGATAAATAAATATTAATAATCGAATCCCACTTGTTATACTGGACGGTGAATGTTTCATAGAAGCGATAGTATCGTCGGTACACACAGAGAGAGCAGATGAAATCTCTTAATGTTTTCAGTGTAGGTAAGAGAGTTATCAGAATAGCTCAGCAGTGCTCCTCTGTTTTTCTCTGGCGGTGCTCCTGTCTACAGAAAATGCTGCTTGATGGAAATGCAGAAAGACAAAGATAAATGCGAGATAATGCCAGTAACAATGAGAAAGAAATAGCATCCGGTTACAAGATTAGTGCTGAACATCTGATACATATGACCTTGTGTCAGTGTTTACGGGTCATACTAAGAATAAATATCAAATGGGAAATCAGTATTAGGGAAGGCGAGTAGAAGACTTAGATTTGTTGGAAGGGTTCCGGAAAGAATGCATTGCGCCTGTGGCGAAATCGCATAGTATTTCGAGACATTATCAAAAACGCTTGAGAAGAAGCACTGATAGGATCTTGGAAAGTCGATATAGCCCGTAGAAAGTGTAACAGAAATTCTCGGAGAACTTAAGTGGGAATGCTTGGATGAAAAACGACGTCGTTCCCACGAAACCCTGTTGGGTAAATTTAGTGAAACTGCAACGTAAGTGGACTGAGCGATCATTTTGTTACTGCGATTGTATTTGCTCACGTAGGAGTAGGTATCATGGGAACAACATAGGAAGGATATTCGGAAAGCAGGACCGGCTTTCTTATACAACATAAAACGTCACAGATTTTTTACAAAAATCTTTTTATTTAATTCCTTCCATGTCTCTCTTATTTTCCTACCTAGTTTGAACATTTGTCACAACATTCTACAAACTTCTGTATTCGTAAGTGACAGCCTGTGAAGATCACCAGTCTTCAGCTGCTTCTTTCGTCTTTTCATCTGTTGCGAACAAGTGAAAATCGTTCGGCGTGAAGTCTGGACTGTACCATGGGTGGCCAGTCTGTTCCCATCCTAAATATTTGACAAAATGGGGTCTGGCATTGTCATGCAGCTACAAAACTCCAGATGCCAGAAGCCACGTCGCTTATCCTATGTTACATGTCGAAGGGCGGTATCCGCCAGACGTCAGATACCGGTGCACACGTCAGCGAACAGGCGAGATACGATGGTGACGCAAGGCGGGTAGACTACCTGCGATAGGGTCTCAAACCCACGCCGGAATCGAGCAACAGGGCAGACGAACGGCGGATCGGACACAACGAGAGAAAGACACTCTATGCTACGACGAAGTGCAACGAACTGTCGACACAACGCTGTCAACAGATCAAGTACCACCATAATCCAAATCGATACCAGGGAGAAAAACCAAAATCAAAGCGAAGTTGTCGACGAGCATTCAGTAGTACGGTGGAGATAGAAAACGAACGCTTAACGTACGAAGTACACGACTGACAGAACAGAGGGAAGACAAGGCAGGAGGGAGTGCAGAGACACTGAAAGGGAGCACAAGAGAGGGGGGGGAGTAGGAGGGGAAGCCGCTCAGGAGAAGGGAGGGGGAGGAGAGGGAGCCCTGAGGAGGAGGCAGGAAGATGGGGTTAGAGTTGGCAGGAACGGTAGATGTCAGGGCGAAGCTCATCATCCAGGAGGGGTAGATGGTGGAAGTAGCGTTGGTGAAGGAGGCGGAGAGTGTGGAGATGGAGAGAGGGTGGGACACAACGGTAAAGGCGCGGCAACAGGTTGGGGGTGAAGGGGAAGGGAGACAGTAGGGGGTGAGGGGGGGTCAAGGCAGCAGACAATATATAGTGTGCGGATGTGTTCAAGGAAAAGGAGAAGGGGGGGGGAAGGGACGAAGTCATAGAGGATGCGTGTGGGAGACGGAAGGCGGATACGGAAGGCGAGGCGGAGGGCATGGCGTTCGAGGATTTGGAGGGCTTTATAGAACCGGGGAGGGGCGGAAATACCAGCTACGCTGGCATAACAGAGGATGGGCTGGATCAAGGATTTGTAGGTATGAAGGATGGTGGAAGGGTGCAGACCCCACGTCCAGCCGGACAGGAGTTTCAGGAGGCAGAGTCGGTTGTGAGCTTTGTGTTGAACGGTAAGGAGATGGGTAGTCCAGGTGAGTTGGCGGTCGAGAGTGACGCTAAGTATTTGAGGGTAGGAGTGAGGTGGATAGGACGGCCATAAATGGTGAGGTAGATATCATGGAGATGGAAGAAGTGGGTGGTGCGGCCGACGATGATCGCCTGGGTCTTGGAGGGGTTGATACGGACAGAACAGTAGAGACATGGCGGTATTTATGCCGGACGCATGGGACGCTTCTGGCCAGTGTATTCACGTGGGGAGACGGTGGCGCACTCACTAAGCGAATGCGGCGCTGTGGCGACACTGCCCTGTATCGGCCATAGAGATCCTTTTGTTCCGGCGGACATTCAACTTTCGAGCGGCCCGATATCAGATCGAAGGTTAAATAGTGTAGCGCAGTAAGTGACTGCATTAATTGTTGTCCCTGTCTAGCCAGACATGCAGTCGCCATAAACTTGCATGTTGAGGTTGTTGGCTTGGCCTTGACTTTATTTATTTATTTTATTTATTTATTTATTGTTCTGTGGGACCACATTAAGGAGAAGTCTCCATGGTCATGGAACGAGTCAATACATGAAATTATAACACGATTGTAGAAACAGATAAAATGAAATATAAGAAACATATTCAGTTGTAGATTGTAGGAACAGATAAAAAATATAAGAAACATATTCAGGCGACAAGTCGTTAGTTTAAATAAAGAAAATCAAGAATGTAACACTGGAATTTGCTTAATTTTTTAGCTCTTCCAGGAGCTCCTCGACAGAATAGAAGGAGTAAGCCATGAGGAAACTCTTCAGTTTAGACTTAAAAGTGTTTGGGCTACTGCTAAGATTTTTGAGTTCTTGTGGTAGCTTATTGAAAATGGATGCAGCAGAATACTGCACTCCTTTCTGCACAAGAGTCAAGGAAGTGAATTCCACATGCAGATTTGATTTCTGCCTAGTATTAACTGAGTGAAAGCTGCTAACTCTTGGGAATAAGCTAATATTGCTAACAACAAACGGCATTAAAGAAAATATATACTGTGAGGGCAATGTCAAAATTCCCAGACTATTGAATAGGGGTCGACAAGAGGTTTTCGAACTTACAGCATACATAGCTCGAACAGCCAGTTTTTGAGCCAAAAATACACTTTTTGAATCAGAAGAATTACCCCAAAAAATAATACCATATGACATAAGCGTATGAAAATATGCGAAGTAGACTACTTTTCGTGTTGAAATTTCACTTATTTCAGATACAGTTCTAATGGTAAATAAAGCGGCATTTAGTTTCTGAACAAGTTCCTGAACATGGGCTTTCCACAATAGCTTACTATCTATCCGAACGCCTAGGAACTTGAACTGTTCCGTCTCGCTTATAATATGCCCATTCTGTCTGATTAAAATATCAGTTCTTGTTGAATTGTGAGTTAGAAACAGTAAAAACTGAGTCTCACTGTGATTTAGCATCAAATTATTTTCCACAAGCCATGAACTTATTTCATGAACTACATTATTTGATAATGTTTCAATATTACACACAAGATCCTTCACTACCAAGCTGGTGTCATCAGCAAACAGAAATATTTTTGAATCACCTGTAATACTAGAAGGCATATCATTTATATAAATAAGAAACAGCAGTGGCCCCAGCACCGACCCTTGGGGAACGCCCCATTTATCAGTGCCCCATTGGGACTGAACATCACTACCACTCTCAATATTGCGGAGAATTACCTTCTGCTTTCTGTTCTTAAAGTAAGAGGCTGTAATATTAGTAATTTTCGCCTCACAAACATTAATATACGCTCAATAGTAAACGCCTGATGGCCTAACGTTATCGAACAATTGTAAAGTAAAAGAAATGAATCATCGCATAGCAGCGACAGAGTCTATTATTAATAATAAATGAAAAGCACCAGTTTGCTTTTGTTCTACAATATTATTTTTATTGCTAACCGGTTTTCGACTTACAAGGCCATCTTCAGACATTTACTGAGTATTATCACCAAAGAAGTTAAATGTTAGCAGGCAACACTGGAAGAGAAGTAACACATCTAGAGTGAAGTAGAAACATACAGTGAGTAACATCTTTGCAATGAAATAGTAAAAACTGAACAGTACATAAATAACAATGGAGTTGACAGGAAAACCTTTAACAAAAAAATAGGAATAGCATGCCTACATAACAGTTTCTATTAATAAACAAAACTAATGAAATAAGATAAAATTAGTACTAGTTTTGTTTATTAATTTATTAATTTTATTAATTATTAATTTATTAGTTTTGTTTATTTATAGAAAGTGTTATGTAGGCATGCTATTCCTATTTTTTTGTTAAATAATGAAATAAGATAAAATTAGTACTAGTTTTGTTTATTAATTTATTAATTTTATTAATTATTAATTTATTAGTTTTGTTTATTTATAGAAAGTGTTATGTAGGCATGCTATTCCTATTTTTTTGCTAAAGGTTTTCCTGTCAACTCCATTGTTATTTATGTACTGTTCAGTTTTTACTATTTCATTGCAAAGATGTTACTCACTGTATGTTTCTACTTCACTCTAGATGTGTTACTTCTCTTCCAATGTTGTCTGCTAACATTTAACGTCTTTGGTGATAATACTCAGTAAATGTCTGAAGATGGCCTTGTAAGCCGAAAACCGGTTAGCAATAAAAATAATATTGTAGAACAAAAGCAAACTGGTGTTTTTCATTTATTATTATAATGTTGTTCTACCAAGAACCGACGGAAGATTCTGTTAATATGAGTCTATTATTCTTTATCTTTGCCGTTCTTGCGCGGTGCCTGTAAATCTCTATGTACATGTATCGATTAATGGTATAAAAAAGAATTCTGTTGTTTCAAGACAAATGAGGCTTTTGGCGCCTCACCTTTTACGGTTTGTATTCTATGAAAGGCGGACGCGGACTTGCTGCGTTCCGCAACTGTATTTTATATTTTATGTGAAAATACTGAGTGAATATGCTAGTTGTTATTTTTTTTCAATCAGAAAACACGTAGTTTCTTGTTACTGATTACGAACAGACAGCATTAGTAGGAACCATCTTGTCTTCTTGGCGTACATGAACGTCAGTTGTTACCCAGAGTTAAAATTTCATCTTAGGTCCCAGTAAGCCATAGCACTACGCCACAGACAAACGACTGACAGCAGTGACAAACAATATCTGTAGCATTTTGACGTTTGACAAATAATTCATGAACATGGCTGACGGTAAACAGCGGACACAAACAAAAGCAGACGACAACGGTGATGCGGATGGACCTCACTATCCATTACGATCACGCGCGATAGGTACACGAGCGGAGGCAGAAGCAGCCTCGACCGAAGTTTTAGAAGCCAGTCCTAGTGTGCAAACTATTCCCGCTTTTGAAAAAAATGACTTGGTCGCAATGATCGAAGCAATAATGGAACGCAAGTTCGAAAATCAAAGACAGAGAGAAGCGCAAAGACAAGAACGTGAAAAGCAGAAAAAATTAGATGAAAAGGCCCGCGAAGAAAACGAGAAGGCCGAAAGACGGCATAATAAAAATCAGGTCCTTACAAATCTGTGCAATTCACTAAAAGCAGACATAAATTCAATAAAAACAGATCTGCAAACGGAGATAAATGACCTAAATTCAGCCCGCATCTCGTGGTCGTGCGGTAGCGTTCTTGCTTCCCACGCCCGGGTTCCCGGGTTCGATTCCCGGCGGGGTCAGGGATTTTCTCTGCCTCGTGATGGCTGGGTGTTGTGTGCTGTCCTTAGGTTAGTTAGGTTTAAGTAGTTCTAAGTTCTAGGGGACTGATGACCATAGATGTTAAGTCCCATAGTGCTCAGAGCCATTTGAACCATTTGAACCTAAATTCACGGTTAAATTGGTAAAGGCCGAACTAAAGGCCGACATCCTGTTGGGTAATGTCCAAAGCCAAATCAGTAGTCAGATCACGACCATGAGGCTAGAAATTGACACACAAGTAAAGTCAAAAATAGAGGATATTTCAAAACGGTTAGATGAGAAAATCGAAGCAGCCAAGGGAGAGACAAATTCAAAAGTGATGGAATATCAAAAACAAGCTTCGACCTTAAAAGAAGATTATACTGCAATCTATGATGAGGTCAAAGGAGTTAAAACCGCAGCAGACACGGTCGAGAATGTTGTTGATGATCTTTCCAAACAGATTGAGACTCTTAATGTAGAGGATCAAATAAAGAATATTGTTAAGGCACATGCTGAAACATTGTCCGACCACTACCAAGAGTGGATTAAAAACAAAGACGGATTCATAGAAAACAAGGTCAAGAACGAACTCAGGGAAACTGTCAAAAACGTGACCTTTGAAATATTGGCAGCCCCTGGAAAAACAGGAGACACGGTGATGTCAGAATTAGGCCAGATAAGACGAACGTTAGCCCATGATTTACCTGAATGGCGTTAACAGATAGTTGATGAAGTTCGTACACTAAAATGGCGAGTTGAAAATTCCCACCTCCCGTGTCAGGAGAGTGGAATAATTCACCACTATGTAATGAACAACAGCAGGTACATTACCGTTCACCATTTGATAACGCTCAAACTCATAGTTCTATAGTTGAAAATTCCCACCTCCCGTGTCAGGAGAGTGGAATAATTCACCACGAAGTAATGAACAACAGCAGGTACATTACCGTTCACCATTTGATAACGCTCAAACTCATAGTTCTATAGAAGCACAATTTAACCAGAGTAGCAGCCCACCCACTTTTGTCAGTTTGATCCAGGAGGAAAGCGTGATCAAACATCGTGTTTTTCCGACCTTTCACCCACAGAAAAGAGAAATTCATCCTATAGTGTTCCTCCGAAATTTTTCACGAATTTTCCCGGATAGCTGGAGTGACCGCCTGCGAATTCAATTCGTTACTGGATTTATCGTAGGCGATGCTGCCTTATGGGGAACCGAAATGGTCGACTCTTGTAAAAGTTACAAAGAGTTTGGACAGATGTTTTTATCTAAATTCTGGAGTTCTGGTGTGCAGCAGCGCCTGAGAAAAGAGGTTTACCACGCCGAAGTGTTTAATAGTAAGCGCGGTAGTTTGAGAAGATATGTTGAAAAGTATTTAGCGAAAATCAAGTTATTATGATTCTAAAAACTAAGCTACCGATTGCGATCAGAGAAAAGTTAGTAAACGTGTCTGAGGACGATACGGACACTTTCCTATCTGTGTTAGACTCGTTAGATCCGATTTACGAGGACGCTAGAGTTGATGTTGGCAACGCCCACTTCAGTGCAGGCGGCCAGCACAATACAGAATACGCAGGCAACAATGGTGGCCGAGCGAAAGCGCGTCGCAGCGACGGTCAGTACCAACCCCACAACGGTTTAAAAAATAAACACACTACGTACTCCAACAGTAAATACAAAAATAAGTACAATAACGGCCAGAGATACAATCCAATATATAATTCGTCACCACCTCAGTACGGAAATGCACTTTATAATATACAGCCCCAGCAATATGGAAACACGCAACCAATCAATGGTAATTATCAAAACGACCAGTCTTACGATTCAAATCGTGAGTGGAAAGGAAATAAATGGCATAGTCAAGGTGGAGACCAACGTACGCCTTTCAGTAAAGGTTATAAGGCCACAGCAAAATACCTTTCAGCCACAAAATATACGCTTCACGGACCTTCGGGAAGTCTGAAGCCTAACGCCCGCATAATACGCAAATTTATTATGCGCAAGCGAATACGCCAGGGCAACAAGATCCATTTCCAACCGAGTTCGTACCACAAAACCAACACCAATTCCAGACGGAAGAAACTTTAAGAAATATAAATCAGCAGGAAAGTAAGCGTCGATCGGAAAATTAAAAGCAGCACGTTTGAGTCTCCTAGAGGATGCTGCAGGTTTGAATGGGGGCACCCTGTCCCATAGTCCACACGAAATTAAAGCAATTAGGTATGACAAAGAGACAAACTTACGGGATGATCTAGTAGCAGACACTGAGACCAAAGACAATGATGACGTATGGGACGAACAATTTCAAGCTTCCACAAGAGTATCAATTGCCAACATACCAGTAACAGCCATTGTAGATACAGGAGCTAATATAAATATCTTATCTTTATGTTTATTTAAGCAAATATCCTCTGTATGCTAAGTTTTATCACTTCCAATTCAAGGTAGCACCGTTTCGGGAGCAATTGGTCCACTAACACAACGTGTAAATCTTCAGACTCAGCTTCAAATCCAGTCTATTTCAGTAACGTGCATTTTTCTTA
This sequence comes from Schistocerca piceifrons, assembly GCF_021461385.2. NCBI lineage: Eukaryota > Metazoa > Arthropoda > Insecta > Orthoptera > Acrididae > Schistocerca > Schistocerca piceifrons. Next base: position 108,756,840 of record NC_060139.1, read on the forward strand.
TTGTTAAAAACCTGTCAGTGCCATGTATCCTGAGTATGGAATTCTTCAGGCAGACGAAAGCTAAAATTGACATCGAGTGTGGAATCTGTACTCTAGTAGCGAGCCAGCAACAAGTAACTGTAAATTTGTTAAGAAGTAAGGTGAAGACAAACTTTGGGGTGCTTCAAATAGCAGTACGGCCATGGACTAAACGACAACAGTACAGTCAGACAAGACATGACAGATCTTGAGAGTGTTAATGACGATGAGTATAAAGACCTAATTCCCGGTCAGAATGAATTCTACGGTAAAGCTAGTGAGTCTACTGAATTATCCAAACAACAGGAGAATGAGCTTTACAATTTGTTAACAGATTACGTTCAAGTATTTTCTAATAAACCTGGACTAATAAAAGGCTTTGAATATCGAATGGATGTCCTGCCCCATCCAACCTACTGTAGAACAAACTATTCCATTCCGTATGCGAGACGCGCAGCTGTCAAGTACGAGATCAGGAAAATGTTACGCTGGAATGTGATAGAAGTATCTCATTCATCTTATTCGAGTCCTTTATCGTCTGTACTAAAATCAGATGGTAGCGTAAGGCTAGTCCTAGATGCAAGATTAATCAATAAAATTATAGTACCCATAAGAACGAAAGGAATGAATGGATAGACCCCCTTCCGACGTTACAAGACAACGTATGCCAACCTCCGAAAAAAGGCATTTGATAAGAAGATAAACAGTTATCGATTTCAAAGAAGGAGAAAAGGTATTAGTCAGGACTCACTTTAAACCATCCCTGTTGTTAAAGAAGAATCGTAAGTGGCAACACATTTATGAAGGTCCCTTTGTGATAATGAGGAAACCAGACATTGGTAGCTATTTGTTATCTGACCCTGCCACGAATAAAATCAAAGGATTGTTCCACCATCATGGTTTAAGAAAATTTTATAACGCCAGGAATTAATTTAAGCTGTAAGAAAATTCTAAGGTATTGGAGATCAGGATTAACCAATGAGTGACAAGAACTGAACTGAACTGACTACGGACGTTAACCGGTGCTAAAAGGAAACCTTATGTATTAAAACAACGCGTCTGGAAAATAAAATACAGAATAAGTTGTAGACAAGTATTTACATGAATAATCTTTATGTAAACAGGAGGACATGTCCTAGAGGCGATTTTCAATTTTAGTTATAAGTTAGTATGTAAGAAAAATGATGTACTCGAGAGGTATTAATTGGCCCCGAGGTACTAAAATGAGGAAAGAGGAAGGATCGAATAATGCACTTCTCTCGCTAAATAGAAATTTGAGAATGAGCAGGAAGGAGTGAATAATGCACTTCTCTCGCTAAATAGTAATATGAAAATGATGATTATATGTGCTTAGTATTAGTAAGTGAAATTTAATTGAGGACAAATTAATGACCTGTTTTAAAAGGAAATACTTAAATGTCCAGACAAAAGAGGAAAGTAGTGTGAGAAGATTCGATTCCATGAAGTTATTCCCTATTTTCAAATGTGACGTAAATAAGGCACCACCTGTTGGCGCAAAACAGTCGGTAAATTTAACTTGTAAGTTCCAGCACAGTGCTGTGCCAGCGATAAAAGAACATCTCTTTGAAGTAAACAGGTACCTAGGATTAAGCATGAACAGATTGATAACGCAGTGCAATTGTTCTAAAAAGGCCTGACGTTAACCTTAACTAAAAGCGTGATGGAATAAAAAGGAAGTTTATTATATAACGCAAAGTAAGATGAGTCCAGACTATAAACAAGCTGAGTAAAAGAACGTATGAGTAACATGGTTTATTATGGCAACTTCACAGTACTATTGAGCATTAGCTATACTGCAAATTCACAAGCTAGCAGCAAATAGAATAAGAATCTCACCCAAGCTTCACAGGTCGCGACGGCAGCAAACAACACTCTAGTGAGAGGCTTATATATACAAATGATAATTAATACCCAAATGCGTAATGCATAAACTTGACTTCGTCTAAGAAATGAACAAAGAGTAGTAAGCAAGCTGCAGCAAGATACATATTAGATATACATGCTTGAAGTGATAGATTTTATTTTAAGTGCGTACTGCAATATTTATTGTTTTCTCTGTGATTATTGAATCCCTTTCCTAAGTGCAAATCCTTTAAGATCCTTGATCCTATCCACTCCCCAGGATCAACTTGTAAAGATGCACGTGTGCTTGGGAAGTGAGGCACTACGTATAAAAACGAGTAGGTTCGCGACGCGCATATTGATTTTGTAATGCGCAATGTAAATTAAATTTTCGACCTGATTGAGGAGTAATTTAAATTCTGTCGACGATCCGCGAGTAGGCCCCCTTTTCCCACTTTTCTTTTTCGACTGTTTGTATTTCTACACGAAATCCAGAGGCGGATTTGCTATCTTCAAATCTGTCCTCGAACTTTCTTTAAAGACAAACATATACGAGAGAAACTTTGACATAAATGAAGCTCCCCTCACAAGTCACTAAATAAGATGAGCATTAAAGAAAATGTATTGAGCCTGCAAAATGAATAAGCAAGTGTGATAAAGATTACTATGAATGAAATCAATTTGTAAAGGAGATTGGAATGAATTTGGTCAAAGAAAAAGGACTTATAATAGCTTACCTGTTACCATAGGCATAAATAAAAAAAACACTAATTAAGAAACAAATATTCTGATTCAAAGTGGTCAATTAGATTATTTCTCGATTTAAATGCACTCTTGTAAATATTAGTATGTAAATCAACTTGTAAATACCGTGTGCTGTTATGAAGCGAGAATTTCTTTTAATACACCGTTCACGCAGACGCTCACCACAGTGCAAGTGAAGTTTTATAGTTCGACGATTTTCAGTGGCAGTATTCTACTGCACCATATGTGTGAAAAATTCATTGATGTGTGCAGTGTGTAATAATCAGTGTCATTCTACACATTCAGTTGCAGCGGTAGCTACCACTTACCTGTGAATCCGTAATTGGATAGTGGACAGGAAGTGATGTGAGGCAGTTTCGGTGGCAGAAGCTCCCTCCCGCAATCTAAAGAGCACAAAGGCACGATCCGCCGAACAAAAGCGACGCATGGCATCTCAAACGCGAAATCAACGCTCTGCAAGAAAGCTGCGGTCACGTGCACGCGCAGACTGAATTTCAAGATTGCTCGCAACAGTGGAGGTGGACCGCCACCATGTGACGAAATAATGTAAACGTTCAACCGCCAACAGCAGTTGCTGTGCGCTGTATTCTGTAGCAAAAACATTCACATCCAGTACTGAAAACATTTTTGTATGTGTCATAAACCTTCTGAGAGACTCTAAGATAGAGAAGTTAGTGTAATTAGTATAATGACTGATTGTACACAGAGATAAGTCACAAGTTCACCTCTGAACACTGTTGAAAAGTAAACTTTAACGAGAGGTCACGATACGAATGAAAATAAGCACAAGAAAATACGTCAAAGAATCCGATCCTTCCTATATCCCATCCCACATGTATATAAAATTAGTTTTGTAAGCTATTCTAATACAAGATATTTTATCTGTTTCATATGTGAAATAATTTGGAGAGCCACACTCGAGCCCAGAAAGTGAAAGATATGGACTTCCTTGTCGAAGCCATCACCAGTGGCCGCTCTACAATCCAAGTCTATCATAAATAGTGTATGTGCGACGAAAATAAATGTATAATTAAGTGCGACAACGGACAAGGCAATCAATCGACAAGACAATGACAATATAATGAATACAATCAAAACAGAAAGTTGTGTACCAGTTGTCATAGTCAAATTACTTTTGCAACGATGTAAAATTAAGTGTGACTCTATTTCCTTATAAATTTTGTAAATATGTGTACTTATAGCCTTAATTTTAAGAATCATCAAGAAAGACTGAATCCATCCAAACACTGATAGAAACACAGAACAAATTCACAATGATCCACCGTCAGTAATTACAAACTGAAACGTTAATTCTTTTATTATGGAATGAATGTGAAAGAAAACTTTTAATAACCTGTATGTTACACCCGAAAATTACAAATATTCCAATGGGCATGAGGATGAAAGTAATACCTTCGGTATTCCTTCCCTCCTCATGGGAGGCAGTGTAATATTAATAATTTTCGCCTCACAAACATTATACGCTCAATAGTAAACGCCTGATGGCCTAACGTTATCGAACAATTGTAAAGTAAAAGAAATAAATCATCGCACAGCAGCGACAGAGTCTATTATTCTTTATCTTTGCCGTTCGTGCGCGGTGCCTGATAATCTCTATGTACATGTATCGATTAATGGTATAAAAAAGAATTCTGTTGTTTCAAGACAAATGAGGCTTTTGGCGCCTCACCTTTTACTGTTTATATTTTATGGAAGGCGGACGCGGACTTGCTGCATTCCGCAACTGTATTTTATATTTTATGTGAAAATACTGAGTGAATGTGTTAATTGTTATTTTTTTCAATTAGAAAACATGTAGTTTCTTGTAACTGATTACGAACAGACAGCATTAAGAGGACATTTTGACTGTTATGTATAAAGTATTTAACCACAATGGTCATCTATTGTAATTTAATATGAAAAGGTACGTAGCAAAAAAAAAAAAGGTGTGTTACAGATAAGTGTGCTTATTTTAGTAAATTAACCTTGATGATTTCCATCTGCTTATTTGCTTGAATTATAATTATTTTGTGTTACTTCATCACCAGAAATTACGATCACGCTGATGGGCCGAACGCAGCATGAGGCAGAAGGAACATTATTGTTTTCCAATTATTTCTGAACCAACTTTTTTGTGTAGCGTTGCATTTGTTTTAAAGTCTATAAATCTTCTGGTCCCTTAGTGTTGATCCGGGTATGACTACATCACGACTATAAAAATGCACAGAAATGATAATGTTTCTTCCGAACGATCTCAAATATATATATCAATACGCTGCTCTTATTCAGGTATTTAATGCTCAACGTATGTTATTATAATAGTGTAATCAATCCCTGATTCTGTTGCCAAGTGGCCCACCAAAATATTCACTTTTTCGACATTTTTCAAAAAAAAATATAAAATAACAATTCTTTTTCTTTTCGTCCCCCAAGAGCAACGCTACAAGGCGAACCAATTGTAAGCTACTCCCCTTACTCCATAATGGTCCAACGTCTGCAGTAATATTTTGTGGTCAACACAGTCAAAAGCCTTCGTTAAATCAAAGAAAACACCTAACGTTCGGAACATTTTATTTAATCCGTCCAAAACCTCACAGAGAAAAGAGACTATAGCATTTTCAGTTGTTAAGCCATTTCTAAAACCAAACTGTACATTTGACAGCAAATTATGTGAATTTAAATGCTCCAGTAACCTTATCAATACAACCCTCTCGATAACTTTAGCAAACACCGATGGCATAGAAATAGGTCTGTAATTGTCAACATTATCCTTGTCTCCCTTTTTATAAAGTGGCTTCACTACCGAGTACTTTAATTGGTCAGGAAACCGACCACTCCTAAAGGAAAAGTTACAGATATGGAACAATACTTCAGTATTCTGCTAGATACCCCGCCATATCCATGAGAGTTCTTGGTCTTTAGCGATTTAATTATTAACTCAATCTCCCTCTTGTCAGTATCATGGAGGAGCATTTCAGGTAACAGTGTCGGAGCGCTATATGATTCCCTGTTCGGACTAGGTTTCTATTTAGTTCACCGGCTATATTAAGAAAGTGATTATTAAATACTGTACATATATGCGACTTATCAGTAACATGGACATTCCCACTACGCACTGATTCTATATCCTCGACTTGTCTCTGCAGACCAGCCACTTCCTTTACGACTGACCATATGGTTTTAATTTTATCCCGAGACTTAGCTATTCTATCTGCATACCACATACTTTCTGTCTTCCTAATAACTTTTTTAAGCACCTTACAATACTGTTTGTAATGGGCTGCTGCATTTAGGTTGTTACTGTTTCTAACGTTTTGATATAATTGCCACTTTGTTCTATAAGATATTCTTATCCCTCTAGTCAGCCACCCAGGCTGCCTGTTTGTGCTAGTACCCTGTTTTGAACGTTCTAACGGAAAGCAACCTTCAAAGAGCACCAGAAAAGTCTTGAGAAAAGCATTATATTTATCATTTACTGTATCAGTGCTATAAACATCTTGCCACTCTTGTTCCTTGATAAGGTTTACAAAAGTCTCTACAGCAACTGGATCAGCTTTCCTAAAAAGTTGGTTACTATATTTAACATGTGTTGCAGCACAAAAATCTTTTAGACTTAAAATTTGTGCATCATGGTCTGAAAGGTCATTCACCTTTTTGCTAACAGAATGCCCTTCTAGTAATGAGGAATGAACAAAAATATTGTCTATGGTTGTTCTACTGTTCCCTTGCACTCTCGTTGGAAAGCATACGGTTTGCATAAGATAATATGAATTAAGGAGGTCTACCAGCATCGTTTTCCTTGCACAGTCACTTATACAATTAATATTGAAGTCACCACATATAACTAACTTTTTGTATTTCCTATAAAGTGAACCAAGAACCTCCTCTAGTTTTAGCAAAAATGTTGTGAAATCGGAGTCTGGGGATCTATAAATAACAACGGTAAGAAGTTTAGCTCCACTAAATTTAACCACACCTGCACAACATTCAAACACTTTTTCAGTGCAGTACTTTGAAAAATCAATTGTCTCAAACGGGATACCATTTTTCACATACATGGCTACTCCCCCACACCGCAAAGAGCTCCTAGAAAAGCTGCCAGCCAACCTGTATCCTGTATCCTTTGACTGGTGTTATCGTGTGACGCCATTCCAGTGACGGAATTTCTGATTCTGATGTGATGTGAGAAATCCACGTTTCGTCCCCTGTGACAGTGTTCTCTAAAACTGGTCACCGTTATGATATCGCTCCAAAAAATCAAGCGCACAAGCCATTCTTTCCATTTTGTGTTTCCCAGTAAGCAGCTTGGGTTACTGGGAACCCTACATTCAGACAATTTGCGAAATTCCAACTATTCAGAGACATTTTTGTGCAAAGTTGATCCAGCCACACTCGGAAATTCCAGTGTTGAAGTTGAATTGTAAATCGCCGGTTTTCACGAATCTTTTCGTCCACGGATTTGATCAAATCTTCTGAGATCAGTGATGGTCAGTCTGATTGCTGTTCATCATGGACATATTCCCATCGGACCTTGAAAGCTCTCACGGTATTACGCAGTTTGCTGTGACCGAATCACTAACCATACTTCACAGTCGGTAGGTCGATCAAGTGTTTTACGCGTTTTTAACTGCCACTGTAAATAGTACGCTGCTACAATACCTGTGCAAATAACGTCGAATGACGAACAAGGCATGCCGGGAGTCGATGCGCATGCACGTTTCAGTGTTTACGCGACTTTCGATTAGCTACGGCGATTCGGTCCTTACTTTCCTGAATATAGAGATAAGGACGAGTACAGAGGCATAAAGAGGCATTTTTCCTCGCCGGATATGCGAATGGAACAAGAAACAATATCTCTAATATCGGTAGGAAGTACCCTCCGCCATACACTGTCAAATGGCTTACAGAGTCCCTTTGTAAATACAGGTATTGAATTTAAAGTACTCGTGAAAAACTGTAAACTTCAAGGATCAATTAAAGGTGTTGAATTTTGTCTCTTCTTAGGTTAGTAATGCAACTGTTGGAAATTTGTGCGTAGCACAGGGAAGTGAACAAAGTTCCTTGTGGAGATTTTATTCTTACATTCATTTGGCTCCACCTGGAAACATATTGAGATCTTTCATCGATCGTAATATTCGTGAATTCCTGTAAGATTCATCACCATTCAATCAGTGTTTAGGTCCAGTGTCACGCTGTAGACAGTACCGTTCCAGTGTTCAGTGATGTTCGCAAGGACTCACGTGAGTATATTCCCGTGTGGTACACGTGTTGACTTTCTGAGCCGGTCATGGAGACTCTCCCGGTTTGATAAATCGTCTAAAAGTCTCTCTCAGACTGAATGGTGAAGCATATCAATGATTGTTAATCCAGCACAATGCCAGTCTGACTCTGATTCACTTTACTATCTCTCAAGTAAGGAGTACATGCTTTATGCTACATGAACAGGTCTTCTAATAAACATGAAAGTAATTGGAAGCTAAAAACATAGTACTAAAAGGTCTCTAGTGACGAAATTACTGTTATACAGCCGAAATCGATGGCTAATTTTCTCCTAAAGTTATGAATGATGTATCACATACGTGACCTTTAGCGTACGTACTTTGTAAGAGTCTGAGGTGCGTGTAATTGGCATATTCCCGTTTCTATTGATAAGTTGCAGGACGGTAGGAAATATCAGTTCGGTGCCAGATCATTGCAGACTTATCTCTAAAGCGTGATTGAGGGATCCTGTCTTATTATTCTGGAAATGGGGACAGGATCTCAATCAACAGTAGCGGACAATGTCGTATCTTGATACATTTTTACTACTTCCACCTCTTGCCAGCCGTCAAATGAAAGTTTAATACATTTTATTATTCCATTTTTAAATGATGGTGTTCATCTCTTATGTGTCGGAGTCTTTTTCTGAAGTTACAAAAATTACTTCTGAAAATTAAGGGTTATCGAAATGCGAAAACATGTTCCAAGATACGACATGGCCATGTACTTAGGAACAAATATTGGACTGAAATTTAAAAGCATTAAAATCGAGAAAATGTTGTCAATAAGAGTCCATGTGTTACGTTATTACTCTACGACACGCCAATAAAGAGTTAGTGAATTCAAATAGGCAGAAGTATTATCAAAAACCATTCACACATTAAACACATTTTGAAACAGAAGCTACTGGAAACTAACACAAATTTTAATCTTCAAGGTAGTAAGAACTGTTAAGATATTAAAGAAACTCATTTAATATTGCTTCTGTCTCGGGTTCATTTCATTTGCAAGTATCATATGTTCCATGGTAAGAGATCTTCTTTTTCGCCGTACACGATGGAGCACGGCCGATGAAGTATGTCTTAACTGCCCTCATGTTATACGGGATGTTCAGCTGCCCCTGCTGTTGTGGTTTCATGCAACCCGCAATGTATGTGTTCTTCAAAAACCATGCGCTACATTTTCATTTTCTCTTGCTCGCTACGTGCAAACCATTAGTGCTGCAGAAAAAATGTACAGGGCATTTCTTATAGGAAATTTAATGTGGTTAAATTTTTTACTGGGACGTGTTTTGACTGGAGGCCACGGTCTCCGAGTTATTCAAGAAAAACTTATAAAACTGACCGTCAAACACACTTTCAGCCGCACATTCATCCCTCACGTCAGGATTTCTAGTGTTATAATACTAGGGTTGTGATACTCCTTCCTACCAAGGTAAAAATTTCCGACCACTTGAACTATTCCCTATATCCGTCCTGTTTTGATCTGCATTGAGCGGACTTACAACGCACCGGCTTGGACCAGCAGTTACAAATTGTAAAATTTACGTGAGGGATGAGTATGGGGGCCGAGGTGCGTCTCAAGATCCTGTTCACTTTTCCTGTAGGACTAGTAGTTTGCGCTTAGCGAGCGAGTGAATGTGAAAAACCCATTCGTGGTTGTTGAAGGCTAGATATAACATTGCCGGTTGTGTAAATTTTACCTGACAATTTTGTGGTTTTAACAGCATAAAACAGACAATTACACGTATTCGTCAGGGCTGCTGACTATGAAACTACTATGCTTGTAGGGGTTACGTTTTGCTCGAATTGCCAACGTAATTAGTTCTCATGTAACATTTAAAAGAGTCGTTTTCCTTTCTATACCCTCACGGGCATATTTAAATTAATAATTTTAATGAGCCGGCCGAGGTGGCCGAGCGGTTCTAGGCGCTACAGCCTGGAACCGCGCGACCGCTACTGTCGCAGGTTCGAATCCTGCTTCAGGCATGGATGTGTGTGATGTCCATAGGTTAGTTAGGTTTAAGTAGTTCTAAGTTCTAGGGGACTGATGACCTCAGAAGTTAAGTCCCATAGTGCTCAGAGCCATTTGAACCATTTTTTTTGAATAATTTTAATGAAATAACTATCAGGGTGGCGTAAGAGCCCAATCAATAGAGACCAAATAAGGTAGAATATCGGGAATAGTTAGACTAGTCTGAAAATTTTGTACAGTGGTAGGAGGTAGTGCCACGATTGCCAGTAGAAGTCCTGCCTTGAGGGATGAGTGTGAAGGATGAGGTGCGTCTGAAGGTCGTGTGCACTTTTACTGTAGGGCTAGTAGTCTGCGCGTAGCGAGCGGAGAATATGAAAACCCGCGCGTGGTTCTTAAAGGCTAGATATAACATAGCGGGTTGTGTAGAATGATAGCAGTAGGGGCACCTGAACTGTATAAACAGTTATATATATGTGAATGTATGCTTTCCCGGCGTATACAGCTGGCGAAGAGTTCTCGGGCTTCCAGCCGGGTGGCGGTGTCTTCAAACAGCGACGTTTCGACGAGTGACATACTCATCATCTTCTGACGAAGACACCGCCACCCGGCTGGAAGCCCGAGAACTCTTCGCCAGTTATATATATAATTACTCACCATGAAATTCTGTATCTGAACGATCAACAATATATTACAAATGTCTTTAATATATCACACAGCACTTAAATGTTTAAAACGCGAAAAGATTACAAAAGTTGCACAAAGCACAACCTCACGTCTAACATAAACAAAAACCGTAGAAAATATCGGAAAATGCTTGTAGCGGTCTCGAGTGCGCGATCGTCGATCAGTATGTCGAAATATTGACCAAAAAACATCGTGTGTTCCTACGTACATTATTCTCTATGTACAACACTCTACCCACTCTCCATGACCCACTGCATATAGAGCTGAGATTTACCACAGAAATTAGCAATTACGTTAGATAATTCTGTCACTCTTTCCACTGTCTGAACAAAAGGGAGTGAACCGCCAAACCTGCGGTCAAGAACACTCGTGTTTCGCGAACTCGGCCACGGACACTGCTATTACGAAACAAAACAGCCATTCAGGTAATTACGTTAACTACGGGACGTAGTAATGCTTAACGTCACAGGAGAACGCCTCGTCCCGTATACAGAACTATATGCAAAGTATGTGCTCGCTACGCAACAGGCACAAAAGGAAGGCGACCGTGCAAGCTTTAGACAGGCACTGAGCTCCCGGGGTGACGACCCGTGACCCCGTTGAAGCACGTCAGCCATCACCGAGCGTTAATACCCGTCTAGAGGCTCGACCTGGCGCGTGCAAACCACAGTCGGTCTCCTTGACCGCAGGTAATGGCGGGTGAGACTTTACCTCGCTCGCAGACGCCGCAGTTGCCATGGTAGCGATGTCTCAGACGTACGCACCGCCTCGCTGTCGAAACCCGCTGCACGTGCTCTGACACACACACTACTGAGACACGGACGCGTGCTGTTGGCGCAGACAGGGCTCTGCTATCGGCAGCGCCTGTGATAGCCCGTCTCTGACCTCTCAGCAGCTGCGCTGTGTGCTAACGCGCTTTGTCCTCGTACTGTTTACAGTTCAGCGTCTCACAATGCTCTCATTCACGCACGGATTTCAAGGGAGTCATACACTTCATGAAAAATGAAATGAGCATATCGTCGATGAAGAAACAATACCGCATAACTGACAAATCGGCAATTTTTCGTTCTTCAGTCAGACGATGTCGTTGACCGTACGCACATCTACTCTTAACGTCATGATGACGAATTTTTAATTATTTACCATAAAAAAATTATCTAAAACAATACCGCGTATGTGACACAGCAAATAAATGGATGGCAATACCGCGGAACTGTAGAGTATTACATACCGCGTATCTACAATATATGGATACTGTAAACAATACCGCGTAAATACAAAAGCTCGCGCAGCCACAGCACATTGTTTCTGCCTTATTACGTATTTAACAGTGCTCGAAAGTGGTTCCATGCTTGTAGCTTCGTTCGTGATAATGGACAGCGATATAGATGATCTTTTTACCGAAGAAGAAATTGTTTCTCAGCTAAAATCAGCTTATGAAAGCGGAGAATCGTTCCTGAGAGTGACTGATAGCAGTAAGTAAATTGTTTTATTATTCACCTTCGAATGTTAGTAGCATCGCAAGTGTCTTATTGTGATATAAATCAGAACGCCCCCACTTCACTCGTTCTGTGCTTTATTCATTTCTGTAAAAGATTTCTAGATTGTCCGCTTTCTTGTAGCATCTCCCGTAAATGCAAAACAAACAGCAGGCAAGAAAAGTCGTAACGCTGAAGTTACATTTACCGAAGAAGAATTAATTTTGTATATGGGGTTCTCGGTTACTGTTCCTGCAACATCTAATGACGCAGGTAAATTTTTTTGGGATTATTGTTAATAGTATTACTGACGCCTTCGTTCTCATAAATACATAAATTTGAGCTTCATCTTTGTCTGCTTAAATTAACATATAAATATTTTTCCATCTAGAAACTTCAGTGGCTGTATCCAACAATGCTCAAAATGAAACCACAGTCACTGTTTCCACTAGAGACGACAGTACTTCACACTCATTGCTGTGCGATGGTGCTCATTGTTTGCCAAACACTCTGGATAAATTATCGGAAGATCACGGGAGCAATAATGATGCTGACAGTGAAGGCCAAGAATTTTATGGTGATGTAAGCAGTGACAGGAAACGGAAATCTAAATCACATCCTGAAGATTGGAAGAAAAATGCCAATAAAATTCTGAGAATGCGTGGACAGGCGTATATTGGATACAAAAGAAGTCGAATTGGTAAAATGACTCATGATACTCCAAGAGAGGCACGAAAATTACGTCCAACATGTACTTCGAAGATGTGCCTGAAATCCATTCAAAAGCAGTGTCATCAGTTTGCTGCTGATGATAGGCAGGCAGTATTTAACACATTTTGGGAAACGATGTCATGGGATCAGAGAAAGGTTTACGTTATCAACCTTGTAGACGTAGTTCCAACCAAACGTCCAGGGAAGAACATTGGCGAATCCAGGAGAAAAGGGAGGCTCATTCATCATTTGAAAAATGAGCTGAGGAAACATAAAGTATGCAAAAAGATGTTTCTCAATACTCTTGGGATTAAAGAATGGACAGTCCGATATTGGCTGGGTAATTCCACACATGGGATGAGTCCGGGCACAGAATCGTCACGACCTCGAATCAAACAGACGAAAAAGAAAGATGAGAGAACCTTCATGAAAGAATTCCTGGACGCTCTTCCGGAACTTCCGTTGCATTACTGCAGGAAATCATCCTTGAAGTTGTCCCTTGAGCCTACTACAATCCAAACAACATCTGTATGGACTCTATGTGGAAAAATGTCATGCGGAGAAGATTTCACCATTAAGTCGCGCTTCCTTTAACTTGATTTTAGATGATGGTAATATTAGCTTATTTTCCCCCAAGAAAGACCAGTGCGACTTGTGTTGTAGTTACAGGCTTGGTAACTTGAGTGAAGACGTGTGGTAGCAACACACAGAACGGAAATAGCAGGCAAGGATGCAAAAAGATGCTGACAAGAAAGAAGCCCAGCAGAAGCTTTGCTCAGAGTACACCATGGACTAACAGGGCGTGAAAGTAGCTCCATTTTTAAGTGCAAGTGCAGTTTATTATAAAACAAAATTAGCTGTTCATAACTTTACAATGTATAATTTAGAAAGTCGTGATGCAGTATGTTACTGGTTCGATGAAACACAAGGTGATTTAGTTGCATCATGTTTTGCCTCGTGCATCGTGGACACCCTATCCAGAACGATTAAGGAAAATCCCATTCTGTATTCTGACGGCTGCACATATCAGAATAGTAATGTGATATCATCAAATGCTCTTTTAAGAGTAGCAATTGATACTGGAGTATTAATTACACAAAAGTGTTTGGAGAAAGGCCATACTCAGATGGAATGTGACTCAGTTCACAGTTCCATTGAGTGCAAGCTTAAAGGACGTGAAGTTACACTTCCTAGCCAATACGCTATGATACCTAAAGAAGCGGGGAAAAAGCCACATCCATACGAAGTCCATTACCTAGATTATTCCTTTTTCATAAACTGTGCAGAGAAAAGTTTGTGGCTATACGACTCAATTAGGCCTGGAAGAGCTGTAAAAAATGAGCCAACAGTTACCGATCTGAGGGCGCTACAGTACTGACCAAATGGTATTATTTACTACAAGTGCTCTTTCAACGAGGCGTGGCAAGAATTACCGAGGCGTCCGAGGAAAATTCTTGGAGATGTTTGCCTCCCGAAATTATACAAGGGAAGACTGAAAATCAAGAAATCCAAACGGGATCATTTACAACAACTTAAATCTGTTCTTCCTAAAGATTGTCGTAGTTATTATGACAACATTCTTTATGAATGAAAATTATCGTGGAGGTAACTGTGTGATGAGTATCAATGCAGTGTAATTCTCTGTTGCTGCTTTGAATGACGTTTAGGATTTTTCCTGAAGAAATGTGCAAACATTATCGCAACTATTTAAACAATATATTTATTTAAAATGTTTCTATATAGTCTTTCAATAAAAATGATTAATGCTCCCAAACGTGTTCTTACTAGCTTTCTCAGCACCAAATAACTACGTAAAAGTGTCAAGTCGTGCCGGGAGACTGACAAACAAATACCGCTTAAGTAGCAGAACATGGCATAAATACCGAGAAAATTCCGCGTATGTGCCGTAATTAAGTTTTCTAAAGCGTATTTTTTTTGTTTCACATTTTTATTTGATTCAATATTTCCTTGTAGTGCTACGATGCAAATTTAGCGCCGCTGTGAAATGTATTAAGTATTTTAGACAGTTTTTTGTCTGTCGTGTAAAATTCTTATTTTGCTACTTACGCGGTATTGTTTCTTCACCGACGATATGGCATTGTTGGCCAGGAGGCGCTGTGCGGAGGAGTTCGGCCGCCGTATAGTAGGTTCTTTTTAGTTGACGCCACTCCACCGACTTGCGAGCCAATCATGATGAAAATGACGATGGACACACCTAGTCCCCTGCCGGGAATCGAACCCGGGCCCCCTGCGTGGGAGGCGGAAACGCTAGTGCTACGCTACGAAGGCGGACATCATCATTGTTCCAACAATATTGTTCATCTTTGTTGGAGGGAACGATTACTGCTTAATGTATGAAGCGATTCTCAAGTTTTTCGGAAAAAAGCCGTAGATCATTCCAGTTTCAAGAAGCGTTGTAGAACTTACACTTAATAATAATGAAAGTGCTCTTTCAAATAATCAAAAATCATATATAGTGAAAGTTCTCTTTTAAAATAATTAAAAATATGACTGAAATACTGTTTTTGATTGTAAGCTCTGAGCTGTAATAATAAATGAACAGTCGTAATGAAACTTGTACTGTCGTAATGTGAAAGCAAAGCCGCAGTATAATAGTAATTAACTATCGTAATGAAAAGGGAAATATTTCATACTGTCAAAGCTATCAATCTGACTGCAAGAATTTTGAACAGTATAAACTGCCTGAATAAAAAACTTTGACATGAAACCTTGAGTAATTGATTTTGCAAAACTGATCACAAAAACTATCTCTCACTAACATAAGTAGGCTCTGATTGAATAAAAAGAAAATCAAAATATCTGGTCCATATCTGTATTCTGCGCAAATCTGGATATGCGTTGCAGTACTGCTCTGTCTTGCTCGCCGCTATGCTAAAGCTGCAAATTGCTGCATCTACACAGAGACACTCCAGAGGTTTGATGAGTTCTTTGTTAACTGCAAATCGAACTGTTTTTCGAACACACTTGGTTCCATGATCTATTAAAAACTGTAAGAGAAAGGTTGGTAAAAAATGAAATATGCCCATAAGTGACAACACTAAGCTTTTTGTACACTGTGAAAAAGTGCTAGAGGCAGATTATAAATTTAATGAATTTCTAAATACCCAAAAAATACCCTATCCTATCTCTCAAATGTAGTAACTTTCAGTACGATAACCAAATTAGTCCGATGGCGCAGCAGTAGTGAAAAACAAAGTAACGTCATTATAATATTTACCTTTGACATTCCATTGGACTTCTTCCTTCACACATCAGTTTCCTTTACAATCTTGATATAATCACGTTGACTGAACAAATTGTTAAATTGAGACTTTAAATTTGAAACATAGTACTGTCATTGCTTCCGCTTTCTAACACAGCTTAACGTTGTCTGCCTCACTCTAAAACAGCTTAACTTTGTCGGCTCGACTGCCCCTCGCGCAAATCAGAGATACTAACTTAACTTCTGTGATACAGCTTTACGACATCGCTGCTCGCTCACAATCGATTCAGATACAAAAATTATGCATGACACCTATCAATAATAGTAAAAACCAAAGGCTTCATTAAAATCTGAAGTGAAGAATTTCATGCCACCCACAATCCGACGTGAAGTATTCCAATGAAATTAACAGGGAGCAATTGAAATGACACTAGGCACGAGAACACCTGAACGCTGCGTATGGAAGGGATGGGTTGCTTAAAACAGGAGGGACAGTGTGAAGTAGCCGGAAGGTATATATTGGCGCGGCGTTTTGAGCGAGAAGATAGAAACTGTTTCGATTGTTCTGGAAGGATCTTGTGATGTGCGTACTGTAAGACCTTCGGTACACACACCATCAGATTATTTGACTTGTCGCTCTAACGAAGTAGGCGAGTGTCAGCAATATGTCTCGTGGTCTTATCGTGACGTGTTTATCTTCTGCCGTTAGGTTAGACGATAGAAATGCCACTTGCACGCTTAGAGTAGCAGATTGACGGTGACCAACTTTAAACAGAACTTGATTAATTTTCACACACATTTATTAAAATAATAAAAAGCATAGATATTCTGTAACTTGATTTTGGATGCTGTTCACAATTGACAGTCTGAAGTTCCTTTGGTCTTGGTATGTTAATCTTATTCTCACATATCTCTGATACTTGACAAAGTGTCTATGCATTTCTCTTCATGGCTATGTACAGGAATATGATAATCTTATTAGGCGCAGACTGAAACTTGACTATAGACTGGTACAGACTAATGCAGACAAATGCAGACTGGTACAGACTAATGCAGACTGAATAATCGGAGGTCTGTACACTGGTTATAATACCTCGCGCGTGCAGGTATCACTGCGCGAGTGTGATCCGCGAGGAGAAAAGGTTCTACGTTAGCAGCAATCTCATTGGTTGCGTTACATATTAATACGCGGATCGGCGGAAGCAGAATTTGGTCCGTCTCTAAGACAGCGCCATCTCGTAGTGCGGAGACGGACGAGGGCTGCGCCTGCGCTGTTGTGTTTAGCGGGGCGCGCTCTATTGGGAAAGTTGTGTACGCGCTGACTACGCGGAACTATGTACACAACAGATCTTCACTTAGGTAGAGCTTTCTATCAGCTTAGAAGGTCGCGGAACGGCTATGCCAAAGGGGAATCCCCGTATTGATCTGCTACAATAGATCGAGATATCACACAAAGAGAGAAAATAGTCCCAGGAGTCCTTAATCTTTCAGGTTCATATGTTTTTATTCATTTTCAAAAACGAATACATCTACTGTTACTCACGAGAGCAGAAGCGTATGTCTAGTGGAGTGTACACCAACTAAGGTGTTGACGCAGTCCTAAGATTAAGTTGTTATTGGGCTGCCTGAGAAGGACGTCACGTAGATGAATGCGGGCCAAAAGTTCATTTTCTGATGTAATATAATACTTTCAAAGTACAGTCACTTTTCGGACACTTCTTCGAGTGTCCGAAACGGCACCTGAGTAACGAAAAATTATTCCGCAAATATAACGCGCAGTAACGTCTACTAGTAGGAAGTGACTTTGAATGTGTGCACAAGTATGATTTCCAACTGTGACAGTTGTTACAACGTCGGTAGGATTGCGATATCGAGCCATTACGCTGCATCAACATGATGGGTAAATGACTTTACACGGCTGCGAAACCTCTGATGGCCGTGTCTTGAACAGTTGAAACACGCGGACGGCCGACTGGTCACATGGCAGTATGATTCCCGTTCCTTTATTCCGTTTATTCTGGGCAGACGAGAAAGATTATACTTTACAATCATTACTGAAAGATCCACGTGGTAGTGCACAGTTGATTAATGCAAATGAAAGTTTCTTTACATACTCGTACTATTTTTCCGTGTCGTAACTATGTTAAACTATCAAGTGCTTGATATAGATTTCTGGAGTTCTAGAAATAGATAACGCAAATGAAAATTGTCTTCGTAGTGAGTACGTGATTTGTAAGAAGAATTATATTCAACATGGCAGCATAGAAGCTACGCAAGAACAGACGTTTGTCTGATGCCTCTGTCTTCCGTGAGCTCTCGTCTTAAGCAATAGGTGCCAAACACGACTGAAACTATCAATCCCTTGCTATTGTAACTGTTATTTATTAGAAGACAAAAGAGGACAAAGCGCCTCTCAATTACATTTGGAGGTACGGCAGGTCTCTTATTTTTATTCGTGACTAACCTTTCCTTCCTTCTTACCAAGCCATCTCAACCTAATTATGCTTTGGAGAATTACAGTATGTACCTAAGAGAGCGCATTAGCAGGGCTATCAATGAGTGCCTTTTCGACGAAATGGTGAAATATCGGGATTTGTGGCACTCGCGGCATATTAGAAACGTGAGGTGACAGTTGGCATACTGGACGCCGTGGTAAAATGTACAGAGCGGCACTCATGTAACACGACACGATTCAAACAAATTTACGTTTAGATTTTGAAATTAAAATTACTATTCTGCATGTTATACATCTGCATCCACGCGATTACTCTGCTATTCTCCATAAAGTGCCTGGCAGAGGGTTCAATGAACCACTTTCAAGCTGTCTCTCTGCCGTTCCACTTTCGAACGGCGCGCGGGAAAAACGAGCACTTAAATTTTTCTCTACGAGCCCTGATTTATCTTATTTTATCGTGATGATCATTTCTCCCTATGTAGGTGGGTGCTAACAGAAAGTTTTCGCAATCTGAGGAGAAAACTGGTGATTTAAATTTGATGAGAAGTCTCATCACAACGAAAAACGCCTTTGTTTTAATGATTGCCACTCTAATTCACGTATCATGTCTGTGGCACTATCTCCCCTACTTCGCGATAATACAAAAAGAGCTGCCCTTCTTTGTACTTTTTCGATGTCATACGTCAGTCCCACCTGATGCGGTTCCCAAACCGCACAGCAGTACTCCAGAATAGGGCGGACAAGCGTGGTGTAAGCAGTGTCTTTAGTAGACCTGTTGCACCTTCTAAGTGTTCCGCCAATGAATCGCAGTCTTTGGTTTGCTCTACCCACAATATTATCTGTGTGATGGTTCCAATTTAGGTTATTTGTAATTGTAATCCCTAAGTATGTAGCTGAATTTACAGCCTTCAGATTTGTGTGACTTATCGCGTAATTGAAATTTAGTTAGTTTCTTTTAGTACTCATTTGAATAACTTTTCTTTATTCAGGGTCAATTGCCACTTTTCGCACCATACAGATATCTTATCTAAATCATTTTGCAAGTCGTTTTGATCATCTGATGACTTTACAAGACGGTAAATGAGAGCATCATCTGCAAACAATCTAAGACGGTTACTCAGATAGTCTCCTATGTTGTTAATATAGATCAGGAACAGCAGAGGGCCTATAACACTTCCTTGGGTAGCGCCAGATATTACTGTTTTACTCGATGACTTTCCGTCTATTACTAAGAACTGTGACCTTTCTGACAGGAACTCACGAATCGAGTCGCACAAGTGAGGCGATACTCCATAGGCTCGCAGTTTGGTTGGAAGACGCTTGTGAGGAACGGTGTTGAAAGCCTTCTTGAAATCTAAAAATATGGAATCAGTTTGACATGCCCTGTTGATAGTACTCATTACTTCATGAGTGTAAAGAGCTAGTTGTTTTTCAGAATAACGATGTTTTCTGAATCCGTGATGTGTCTCAATAAATCGTTTTCTTCGAGGTACTTCATAATGTTCGAATACATTGTACGTTCCAGAACCGTACTGCAAATCGACGTTGGTGATATGGGTCTGTGATTCAGCGGATTACTCCTACTTCCCTTTTTGGGTATTGGTGTGACCGGAGCAATTTTCCAGTCTTTAGGCACGGATTTTTCTGTAAGCGAGTGATTGTATATAATTGCTAAATATGGAGCTATTTTATCAGCATACTCTGAGAGGAACCTGACTGGTATACAATCTGGACCGGAGGCCTTGCCTTTATTAAATGATTTAAGCTGCATCTATACACAACAATCACAGTTCCTATCCATTTCTGAAGTCGCTCCTGTTTGAAACTCGTAAAAATATGTAACAAACGAACGGTGTACTGACCTTATTAGCAGCAGGAACTCTCGGTTCACTGTTACTGACGGTCTAACCGTCACTAAGCTGTTCTAACCAAAACAAACAAAAGCCTGTATGATAGTAGGGTCGATACAAGGGTCGATAACAACGGCGGTACTGTACGCTAAACTGTTATTAAAATAAAAGGTTGTGCCAAGTAAGCACTCAAACACGCAAGAAATTACAAAAATACACATATAACTGAAAATAAGTCGCTCCTGTTTGAAGTTCGTAAAAATATGTAATAAACGAACGGTGCACTCGTCTTATTAGCAGCAGGAACTCGTGGTGCACTCTCACGGACTGTCTAACCGACACTGTTACCGAGATAGTCAAGGGGGACTGGTTATTCCATTTTATAATTCTCCACTGTTCCTGCCACATTCCTAGATGTGCAAAAACTATAGGCCTATCTAACTGATGTAGGTCTGTTGTAGAACTGGGAGTCTTAGATTTTGTGATAACATTTATAACCTTTCTGGAGACCGAAAATTTCCTCCATGGGAGTGAGAATGTATTTCGCAAAAAACCGTCGTGTGAAACCCAGCTCGCTCTGTTCGTCCACAAGACCCAGATGGCATTAAATATCGACGGCCGGATTGATGCTGTTTTGTACGTCTTCCGAAAGGTGTTCAATACACTTCCGTACTGTTGCTTAGTGGACGAAATACGAGCGTACGGAATCTTAGACCAGCCTTGTGTGTGGATTGAACGGACCACCGCATACAGAGCATTGTTTGTCGTTCTTAATGGAGAGAAACCTTCAAACTTAAGAATAACTTCGGGCGTACCAGAAGGAAATATTATAGGACAATTATTGTTAACTGCATAGAGGGTGAATCATAACCACTGAAAAACTTTCAGCGATGTTAGTATGGACCAACACTTACACGCATACTTTCAGTAGAAGAGAGGTGCTTTACAGTAGCAAAGATGAACAAGTGCTCATAGCTCTTAAGGTAAGCACTTTAGAACCAATGTGTGTTGGTCCTTTTTTTCTTATTTACTCCTTACTTCTACCTCTGAAATTTTGTAGGTGGAGTTCGGGTTTACCGTGTATAAATGCTCTAGCGGATAACGTCGGAATATCCATGGGGCTCTTCGCGGATTATACAGGGTGATTCAAAAAGAATACCACAACTTTAAAAATGTGTATTTAATGAAAGAAACATAATATAACCTTCTGTTATACATCATTACAAAGAGTATTTAAAAAGTTTTTTTTCACTCAAAAACAAGTTCAGAGATGTTCAATATGGCCCCCTCCAGACACTCGAGCAATATCAACCCGATACTCCAACTCGTTCCACACTCTCTGTAGCACATCAGGCGTAAGAGTTTGGATAGCTGCTGATATTTCTCGTTTCAAATCATCAATGGTGGCTGGGAGAGGTGGCCGAAACACCATATCCTTAAAATACCTCCATAAGAAAAAATCGCAGGGGGTAAGATCAGGGTTTCTTGGAGGCCAGTGATGAAGTGCTCTGTCACGGGCTGCCTGGCGGCCGATCCATCGCCTCGGGTAGTTGACGTTCAGGTAGTTATGGACAGATAAGTGCCAATGTGGTGGCGCTCCATCCTGCTGAAATATGAATTGTTGTGCTTCTTGTTCGAGCTGAGGGAACAGCCAATTCTCTAACATCTCCAGATACTGTAGTCCAGTTACAGTAGCACCTTCGAAGAAAAAGGGACCAAAAACTTTATTGGCTGAAATGGCACAGAAAACGTTCACCTTAGGCGAGTCACGTTCATACTGAGTTGTTTCCCGCGGATTCTCAGTGCCCCATATACAGACATTGTGACGGTTGACTTTCCCGTTAGTGTGGAAAGTTGCATCATCACTAAACACAATCTTTGAAACGAAAGAATCATCTGTTTCCATTTGAACAAGGATAAAATCACAGAAATCGATTCTTTTAATCTTATCAGCTGCAGACAGTGCTTGAACCAATTTCAGACGATAAGGTTTCATAACTAACCTTTTTCGTAGGACTCTTGTATGGAGAGTCCTACGAAAAAGGTTGATTGTGGAATATGCAGCTCTCTGCTAGCTCTGCGAGTCGATTTTCCTGGGCTGCGAACAAATGCTTGCTGGATGCGTGCTACATTTTCATCACTCGTTCTCGGCCGTCCAGAACTTTTCCCTTTGCACAAACACCCATTCTCTGTAAACTGTTTATACCAACGTTTAATACACCACCTATCAGGAGGTTTAACACCATACTTCGCTCGAAATGCACGCTGAACAACTGTCGTCGATTCACTTCTGCCGTACTCAATAACACAAAAAGCTTTCTGTTGAGCGGTCGCCATCTTAGCATCAACTGACGCTGACGCCTAGTCAACAGCGCCTCGAGCGAACAAATGTATAACTAAATGAAACTTTATAGCTCCCTTAATTCGCCGACAGATAGTGCTTAGCTCTGCCTTTTGTCGTTGCAGAGTTTTAAATTCCTAAAGTTGTGGTATTCTTTTTGAATCACCCTGTATTATAGCGTTCCCAGAGAAGTCGCAACGGCAGAAAACTCCACCGACATGTAGAAACGCCCTCACGGGGTCGACGACTGTGTCCAGGTATAGGTAGTTGACCCTCAATATAAACACACGTAACGAATACCCATAAATAAGTGGTAAGACTCTCTACTGTACCACTGCAAATTTGTGGAACTAGTACTGGAATCTGTCATTTCCATACCATATCTGGGAGTATGCGTACGGAGCGATTCATGGTACAAAAGCCACAGAAAATAAGCGCAAGATACGTTGATGCCATACAGATGTATTGCAAGAAGTGTAATTCACCCACGAAGTTGCTTACAAAGCCCTTGTTCGACCGACAGTTGAATGGTGCTCATCAGTCTGGATTACTAGAGTAAATAGAGAAGTTCCAAGAAAGAACCGCGCGTTTCGTCACATATTTGTTTGGAAAGCACGAAAGCGTCACGGAGCTGCTCACACATTTACCAGATGGTGCAAGGGAGGTGTCTAGCACCTCGACATGGTTTATTGCTAAAATTCCATAGGCGTCTTTCCCAGAAGACTCAACCAATATATTGATTCCGGCTAAGTATACCTCGAGCAACGAGATTCGAGCTCACACGGAGGTTAGCCGACAGTTGCTCTTCGCGCGCACCGTTCTGAACTGAAACAGGAAAGGGGGCACTGATAGGCGTACACAGAGTATCGTCCCCCCCACACCGTAACGTTTCTGACAGATTGTGGAAGTGATGAATGCGGGTCACAGGAAAATATTAGCTGTTAAATGCGGTATAATGTATGTTAATGGTTCCTTGTCGTGCATAATATCAGCTGTATGTGTGACTTGGAAACGTACTCGTGTCACGTAATAAGACAAGTGGTCCATAAGACCAGAAATAATGTTTTTTCGACAATGACGGTCAGGCAGGTCAGCCAATTTTTAGCATTTCAACACGCACTTGTAAATGGCTACAAAGCCGAAATGATGACTACGTAAAATAAATGAGAAATTAGCAGCCGATATGGGGGATATTTGTTTCATAGAATAAAATGCCGAAATGATGATTATGTAAAATAAATGAGAAATTAGCAGCCGATATGGCGGATATTTGTTTCATAGAATAAAATAAAATAAGACAAAAATAAAAAAGTAAAGAAAGGAAATATGTACCTACGACTGAACCTTTCTGCGTTGGCGTCATGACGAAGTAGAAGCACGGAACGTCACTCTCAACAACTTTCATGGTTGCTACGCAGTCTGCAAGCTGCAGATAAAATCGTTACAAAAATGCATTTCTCTAATATTTTATCACCGTCAGCAGAAAAACAAAAAATAAATTATTTTCTCATTCTCGTTTATAATTTTCGTCTCAGACGTTTCTTACCTCAAACCGACACGTCCTCCTTTCTCCACAATCTCCGACAAAAACCTTGTAGAAACAAATGAGCTCGTAACGCAGAAGTGCAGTTGAAGCCGTCGACAGGAGAATGCGTAGTTTACCACTGGTATTCTTGCTGCTTCCGCTTGCGCAGTCACACCTAACATCTAATTTTATTTTTTTTATCATAACAATTATTTTACTTATCTCTCCTTCACTAACCTCTCAGGACATTATGAAGATAATACTATTTTAATATTCTAAAACTTTAATATATTTAATACATCCAAAATTTATTTTCACAACGACTGATTCTAAAAAACTAATCTCCTGCCGAACATGTACCGACCGGCCGCCGTGTTATCCTCAGCCCACAGGCGTCACTGGATGCGGATATGGAGGGGCATGTGCCGGCCGAAGTGGCCGTGCGGTTAAAGGCGCTGCAGTCTGGAACCGCAAGACCGCTACAGTCGCAGGTTCGAATCCTGCCTCGGGCATGGATGTTTGTGATGTCCTTAAGTTAGTTAGGTTTAACTAGTTCTAAGTTCTAGGGGACTAACGACCTCAGCAGTTGAGTCCCATAGTGCTCAGAGCCATTTGAACCATTTTTTGGAGGGGCATGTGGTCAGCACACCGCTATCCCGGCCGTATGTCAATTTCGGAGACCAGAGCCGCTACTTCTCAATCATGTAGCTCCTCAGTTTACCTCGCAAGGGCTGAGTGCACCCCACTTGCCAACAGCACTCTGCAGACCGGATGGTCACCCCTGCCCGACACCTCTTTACTTCGTGATATGACGGGAACCGGTGTTACCACTGCGTCAAGGCCGTTGGCAAGGATTGACACCAGCGTTATTTAAAAAACTTCGTATGCACCGAACGAATGCCACGGCCCACTGTAGTTTTTCTGCTACGAACCGTCATCTGAGCACTAATATGCGTCCCAAGCCCAGCAAAGATCTTAAGAAGGTAAACTTAAGGTAGAAGCAAAGCCTGCTCTTTGTTAACAATAATTATAGCATTTTTCAAGTGAAATGTTTTAAGAAACGAATGTTGGAGATATTAATTATCTGGACTGAGTAGAATGTAACATTGATGGAAAAAATATTAATATATCATCAATGTATTTAATATTGACTACATTTTTCATCACAAGTATGGGAAGATTCAATTGTTTTTGTAAGTCAGTTATTTTTTGAAAAGGACGACAGAATCTGCAATTAAAAAAATATTTATAGAGAAACACCACAAAAGATCACTGGATCTGACGAGATACCAGTAACATTCCACATCATTGTGAATAATCCGGTTACTTAAATTCTACAGGGTGTTGGGAAATCCCGTTACAAAGTTGTAGGGCTTGTAGAGAGGGATGAGTACATAATATTTTTAATAGGAACCCACGTCCGGAAAAGTACCGTTTCCGTTCTACGACGGTTTCAATCCAGATGTGTAAAGCGCTCACGCCGGCTAAGGAAAGAGAGAAGTCTCACAGTTTCTTGACCTTGTATGCAATAGGGTAGACTCAGACGGTCCCTAATGTCACTTAACGACTTCATTGCTGCGAGACCTATACGTTGCCAGTGTGTCTTCGTTACAGTACACATGGCTGAGCACACATTTTCGGAATACGCCGATGCCCCTCGTGTAACCCGAAGTAACGGAAGAGCTGCTAGGTGGCTGTATCACGAACGTTTTCCGCAACGTAGGACGCCATCGTTTAAACTTTTTGTCCAAGTTACGCAGCGGCTCCGAGAAACAGCTGCCTTCAGCGTGAGGAGGCGGGAGTGTGGTGCTCCACGGCGACACTGCACGCCTTAATTTGAAGATGTACTGCACGGCATTGAAGAATACTTTCGCTCTCTTTGTTATTGCTCGCGTAACAACTAATATACAGAGGGCTCCAAAACCATGTACCCACTGTTTAAAAGTCCATAACTGGCAAACAAATTGACGGAGTTGTCTCATATTTTGTGAAAGTGTAGCTTAAAGTCCAACTTAAAGATATCACTGCAGCTGTTCGAAATGGTCACCATTAACATCCACACACAAACGATGTCGCCGAACTGCAGCACGAACTACTGACTGCAACGTGTTCAATTTGATATTTGCACATGAATGTACGATGGTTTCTCGAAGTTCATCCAATGTGCGTGGCTTTTGTTGATAAATGACGTCCTTTAGTGTTCCCTACAGGTAAACGTCCAGAGAAGTAAGGTCTGGGGAACGTGGTGGATTTCTCAATCGTAGATTATGTGAAATCCAGGTAGCACTGTTCGTTCACAAGACCGAGAAAACTAGAAATATTAGTAGCGTGCAGTCCCTGAAAATAGAAAGAGATGAAAACGTTTCTGGTACTCTCCACATACTGACTTGGATAGTGCAAATATTATTTTACGTATTACTTTAAATATAAGGAGTTGAAGGTGTGGCGGAAAGGTGCTGGAGATAAAGCATTGCGGATATATAACAATAGAGGCCGAAGGCACAGTGTCGAAGTTGACGTGTTCCGCTGTACCTAAGCTGTAAAGTTCAGAAGACGTCAGGTAGCGGCTGAAAGTGATGATATGCAGATGTCAAATATACGACTGATTATAATTTGCCAACTGTTCCTGCATCGTGTATGCCTCCATAATAACACATGTTCAGAAGTGCACCGGTAGTCCAGGGTTAGCCCCTTTGCATGCTATTATTTGAATAAAAACATCAGCAATGACGACCGAAGATTTCTGGTATAACGAGTCACTGTCGTTATGCCAAAGGCCTCAACAAAGAGGATTGACGAGCGGGCAGAGGTTTTTAATGAAATTTGCCAATTTAAATGGAATTTCATTAAAGAATAAAAGTAAATAATCAGTTACCCTTTTTAAATTTTTTGCTTTTAGTTAATTTGCCTTTCTTTCTTTCTGTACGTACGAACGAACTTTGTTGTAGAACCTCTCATTTACGTGTAGTAATAAAAAATTCATTTACACGGAACTAAGTACATTTAAAATTACGTGAACTCATATTAACTGATTAAGAATATTTAGTTGAGAATTAAATCCTTTACATAATTCGGCCTTGGCACACATTTTCTAAATGCAGTGGTTTTTTTTTTTTTTTAAATATTTACTGAATTCTTTCCCGGCGTTAGATATGGAACACAAGACTGTCTCTATTAGCAGAAAACGGTTAAATATTGCCAAGCCGACGTTTAATTATCACTGATAAAACACACATCCCTATACATTTAAGTTATTTGAAAGAACCAAAATTGTTAAATTTCAACATTAACTATCCGCCTATGAATGCACAAATGTGTAACTATTTTTAAAATCCGTCAGTCTCAGGATCGCTGCAAAAGAAGAACATTTTCTTAATTCACTGCTAATTTTTTATCTGTTCCCGATTTACGGGTTTGGTTAATTTTTCTTAGCGGAACAATTTTTTAAATGTGCCGCCGCTGCAAATCGATCGGTCGCGGCACACCCCAGCAACACCGCTAAAAATGCTGAAAACTCTTTAAAGAAATATTATAGATGACATGGGCAAGCTAATTTACATTAATAATACACACTTTTGATAAATTATGATGTATTTATACCACAACAATAATTCAACTTACACTAGTTTGTAATTTCTGCTCTAATGGCGGCTAAATCTCGATACAGACAAAAGAAGTCTACCCATTCATAAAACGCTTCGTCACAGCTTCCTATCGCTTTCAGCTCTAAAGGAGGATGACCAAAGAATACTCAGTACGTGGTGCTTTTATACTACTGCTGACTATTAACATCTCTTTGTAATCATATAACATTATTTTCGTCTGTGGCTGAATTTTACATTTTCGTTATCGCAGATATTGACACATTTCGCAATTATATTATGAATATAGAAATATTACCATCCTAAATACAGAAAGAATATTACTACAGAAAATATTACAATAATAATGAATGTCCTTTACACAAAATTCAATAATATTTTTTGTTAAATAATTACAGTATTTACAAATTGCTTTATAGCGGCGTATATGGTACAACTAAATTTTAGTTTATTAATAGTGTGAGTTTGCCAGGGAACGTTACATTGCCCCCTGGCAGCATTTGGCAAAGAGTTTCTATACTTTGACACAATGGTGCCAGTAACGTTCTTTACAATTCTGTATTTTTTTTTATGGAATGGCTCTTTTAATTTGTCCCACGGTTAAATATGTTCATGGCTCCCCCATTTGGGCGAAGGCAGACAGGAAACCTGGGCAAAACTGTGCCGGAGCCCAGCCATCCCTGTTGGTTCATGATTAATCTTGTCTCTTTAACAGTCATTCTTTTGAATTGATATAGCAGTTTGTCATCAATGGTTACATAATATCACAGTCACATACAGTTCAACGAAATTTTTTGTGTGTGATTAACAACTCGTTATTATCAATTTTTGCGATGTACTGCAAGGTCACTTGTCCTAGGATACATCACTTAGTTTTTTGAAATCACTTAGCACAACGTCACTTTTTATAATGTTCCCACTACCTACGTTTTACAAATCCATCTCCTACACTTGGTTGTGTTCATTTTCTCTTATCAGTTTACGGATATACATAATAAATGTTCAATGTTTATCAAAAATGGAGTCATTGACATGTTATGCAGTTTGTGTAAATATTTTGGAATATGTCAATAATGCTGTGGTTGGTGAGCGGTGAGGAGTGATTGTTGAGCGGCGCTCGGCGCGGCGCGTTGGCTCCGTGTAGGTCACCGCCCCCGGTGTTGACAGCTACGGCGCGGAGAGGCGTGTGGCTGTCTGGTCTGCTACGGGCTGCTGCGGCCGCTGCATGGCTGAAGTAGCCGGATGCGCGTTGTATATCAGCTCGCCCGTGTGACATCTTCTTGTAGTGCTCCAGCAAACATGCAACAAGTTCACAAACAGTGTACTATCCTTATGGGCATTTTTCCTGCTGTGGGAAAAAAACGCACACAGTTATTATTCAGTAAGCCTTCACTAGTCTGGTTTGCACAATGTTTCGTTGTCATAGTAACACGTTTTATGGGCACACAATATTTTTTCACCATGTCATGACTTGTCATTAGTCACACGCAAGTTTTCACCTTAGGACAAAATGCATCTCTGTAGTCAATGCGCTTTCCTAGCGTCCCTTAACACACAGAGTTATAGTTTGACACTAACTTGGTCCACCGTCCGTTATCGGCTCACTGTTCGTGTCGTGCTAGTTCCTTGTTCACTTGCACACACGGCGATGATACAGTTTCTTATTGTTTGTTCAAAACAACTTCGTGACGTATTGCTGCAGGTTTAACAGTCACTGTCTGTCTCTGCCACACAATACTGCACTTTTGTTTAAGTTTTTTTTTATTTACAATGTCCGTTGTGCGATTTTTATAACAGCACATTCGTAACTTCTTTGTTCGCTCTTTACCAAGGTGTGTGATATTTGCGTACATGGTAACAAATATTAAAACTTCGTATTAGTTTGCCCAAATATCATCTATATTTATGTTCGAGTAGATTTTATTTATGCATTCCAGCCGGATTTAGGCATATTGTTCAATAACTCCTTTGAAATTATGTCTCACTTTACTTGCAAGGTCCTACGTAACTACAGTGTAGTCTCTGTAGGCTAAAATTGACTTGGACTGTATCAGGCTAGCTCCTTTTTACTGATTGAATCTGCACATGCTTCAATTGAAGCTTCTCTGTGCGTAACTTTGCGTTACTTAAATTTGCAATAAGTTTGCCTCCCATGGTGCCCTCGGGTCACTACTGGGTGCATTATTCTCTTTGATAACACTGGTTTGAAAATAAAGTTCTCAGGGTCTCATATTACTGATATTATTCTGGGTTCGAATCTGTCAATCTGACAGCTACACATATATACATACATACATATATAGTAGAAAAGATTGTACCAAGAAATATTTCAAGTTTGACACACATATAGAAAATTATGCAGTACACAAACTAATCATTACTAAAATGTTCCTCCTGACTGATCTCTGTCACAATTTAACACTATAAATAATTGCACTAATCAGGTTATCTGTGCAGACATTTAGAGCATGTTTAAGCTAACACTAATTAAAAGAAGACATAACACAAATATTCATAAACAAAAGAGAAAGTCAATCATATTCTTATAACTAAATACTTCTACACTAGTACATTATCTCTACAGATCACACATCATTAATGTTCATTCATTTTCAAAAGAATGGTGTATCTTTTTTTTTACACATAACACATATTTTCACATCCTTACGCGGATACAGTCCCCGTACTCTCCCTGAATGGGGATCTGCTAAGAGATAGCTACACTCATGTGGCACACTTACTATTCTAAAAGGTCCATTGTACACCAATTACCACTTGCTATTCTGTTTCAAGGATGCCGAGGACTTAGGATGATTGCGTAATAGTACCAAGTCCCCAACACTAAGTTTTTGATTATTCGTCACATGTCGATTATATTTTTCTTTCCTTTTCTGAGCGCACCTGGTAAGGATGCACCCTGCTTTCCTTATCTTCTCTTCCTTAGGCTCAGGAATGACTGGGACCGTAGGCAAAGGTGCCAGCCACTCATTCAGAACTCTATTATTATTCATTATAATCTCGTTTGGTGGATACCCCGTAGAAGCATGCGAGGTTGCATTGTGGATTTTCAAAAACTTAGGTATCAGATCTGGCCATCTTGTGTGCTTACATGCAATGTATAACCTGAAAAATTTATTTAACTCTCCAAATGTTCTCTCAACTAAACTTGCTTGTGGGTGAAAACGGGATATTAGTATGTGCTTTATACCTTGTTCATGTAAATAGTTCTTCCAGGTATGACCTGTAAAATATGAAGCATTGTCAGATATTATCGCTTCAGGCTTACCCACCTGTGTAAAATATTCTTTCCCTAACCATTTAACTATTCCACGAGCGGTGGCTGATTTAAAGCAGTATATTTTTAAGTATTTAGAGAAAAGGTCATATACCGCTAAAATGTACTTTAATCCACCCATGGCTCGAGGGTAGGGTCCTGCTATGTCTATAGATACTAATTGAAGTGGCCGCTGAGGCACTATAGGATGCAGCTCAAACCTTGTGGACTTATTTTGAAACTTAGCTTTTTGGCACAGAGGACAAGTCCTGATAATGGTGCGAGTCTGCTGGCTTATTCCTTTAAAGTAACAGAATCTGGATAAAATCCTTATTGTTTTGCCTATCCCAGCGTGACCCCATGCTAAATGCGTGTGCCACACTACAGCTGGGATAGCCTGTTGCGGTATACACACGACTCCATGGTCATTTGACACACCTGTTTTATAATACAGAATATTATCTACTATTTTGAAATTCTGAACACTTTTAAGATTGGTTCCTTCTTTAATATTGCTAATGATATCTCGCCAAATCGGATCAGTTTCCTGCAATATAGACATATTCTTACACATATGTAAAAAGTCCCTCCTATGTACCTTATCTTGTACTAGGAGTATTCGATATTCCTCCGATTGTTCCAAAATCTTTGACACTGAGGATTGCCCTAATGGGAGCCTCGACAAGGCGTCAGCTACAACATTATCTTGCCCTTTTATGTACATAATCTTAATTTTATATTCCTGCAATGCTAACCTCCATCTTAGCAAGCGGGTGTGGTATAATTTGCAAGACATTAAATAGCTCAGAGCCTGGTGGTCGCTGAACACTTTGATTTCTTTGCCATAGATGTAATAATTGAATTTCTTTACCGCCCAAAACACTGCAAGAGCCTCTAACTCGGTAGCGGAATATGCTCTCTCACAGCTGTTTAGTGTGCGGCTGGCAAATCCGATTACATTGATTGTTGTGGGGTCGTTGCTCCTATCCCACTGAAACAAACAAGCGCCCAGACCGTATGAACACGAATCTGTCGCTATGCAAAAATCCCTTGTCATGTCTGGGTGTCGCAGTATGTTTGCATTCACCAAGGCGTTTTTGATAGCGTCAAATGCGCGTTGACATTCTTCTGTCCATACCCAGTGCGCATTTTTACGCAACAGGCTCAATAACGACTCGTTATTCATTAATTGATTTGGAACAAACCGTCTAAAAAAAGATGCAAGACCTATAAACGCTTTGAGTTGTCTCTTAGTTCTCGGGGTAGGAAACCCACGAATTGCGTCAAGTTTTTTGCTGTCAGGTTTGATGCCTTGTGGTGTTATTATGTGACCTAGAAATTTAATCTGATTACGTCCAAATTTGGATTTCTCAACATTCGCTGTTACTCCCGCTTGCTTAAACCTTTCTAAGACTCTACCCAGTAGTTCTACGTGCTCCTCCCAGGTGGCAGTAGCAATCACCAGATCGTCCACATACACTGTTACCCTTTGCAGCAAATCCGGACCTAAAACCGCGTCGAGGGCTGTTATGAAAACTCCTGCACTTACATTTAGGCCGAAAGGTAGTACCCTAAATTGGTAGCTCCTTCCCCCAAATATAAATGCAGTATATTTCCTCGATTCGGGTGTGAGTAGGATTTGCCAGAATGAACTTTTCATATCAACAGATGTCAAATATTGCACTCCATGGAATTTTTGAATTTGCTCATCTAAGTTTTCCGGATGAGTCCTGACAGGTACAATAATTTCGTTTATGTCTCTCGCATCTAATACTAACCGTACCTGTCCGTCTGCTTTTGCTACCGCCACCAAAGGACTACTATAAGGGGACAAAGACGTTTCTATTTTTCCCCACTCGATCAGTTTTCTGATTTCTTTAGCTACTATTTCCTTCTTGGACCAAGGAATGGAGTATGAGGCTCGACAGTAGGTTTTGTGAGGTTTCACCTCGATATTGTACTGATATCCCTTAACAATTCCTGGTCGTTCTGAAAATACATCTGCATAATTAGATAATAACTGTACCAAATCCTGCTGTTGCATTGAATTCAAATTTTCGGACTGTGATACTTTGTTCACAAGTGCGTCCACATTTGCTTTTAAATGATCACTTTGTACGTCTGGATAATAGAGATTTTGTCCTAAACAATGATTGTCTAAATGTAGTATCCACTGATTCCTACATTTTATGTTAATAGCATTACAATTAGGCACAGGTACCTCTTCAGATCTGAGCATGGACAATTCTATCCTCCTACCCGCGTTCATCAAACTTAATTTTCCCCGAGAAAGGTCGATTATTGCGTCCCTTTCTCTCAAAAAATCTACCCCCAAAATGCAGGCTACCTTTAAACCCTTTACTACCAGGAATGTGCACGCTATGGCTTCTCCCCCTATATACATCTCTACCCGCACTTGGAGTTTAATTATTTGTCGCTGTGCACTGATGGCTCCAGAGACTTTACAATTGTTCACAGGAAAAGTCAGCATCCGCTTTTCTTTCCCCAGTACTCTGAATAAGTCCATACTCATGACACTCACAGTAGCACCTGTATCTACGATTGCTTGCACATCAATATTGTTAATTTTGATCTCTATTATCGCTTGTACTTTGTCTTTGTGCTCCTTTATGCACGTGGATGGTTCAGTTATTAATTCATGTCCCATCTGTACCCCGTCATTATACCTAAGGATACAGATTCCCGATGTCTTGTTCTGTGTCGGGCTGCTCTCACTCCAAACCTCAGCCGGCTGAATCTAGTTTGTTGGATTATTGCTGGTGGATGGGTGTGGCTGCTCTGTGTCACTGACCTCCACTATGTGTAAGTTGTGTTGCGTCGGCCGCCACGGTTGCGCAATTGGCGCGTTTTGTGGTGGCGGTCGGTTATTGTCATATCTTTCACTGTTTTGCCGGTCCGGACTGGGCCTCTGGTTCTGTGGCCAAGTTCGGTTTGCATCGTTATAGGTATTACTGTTCCACGGCCCCCTGGCATTTTTCCATCTACTATTGCTTGGTGGGCCTGTTTAATATCGGTCATCAGACCTCCTTTTCCGGTCATTATTCACCGGCGGACTATTGCCGTTCCGTTTTGTACATAATCTTGTCTCCTATTGTTACCTCCGCCGTTTCCATTATTTGGTGGAGGCGTGTTATTTCGACCATTTCTGTAACCGTTTCCGTTACTTCTAGCCTGTTCAGAGGCTGCCTTAACATCCTCCTGAATCAGGTCAATTGAGTCCAGAACAGACAAGAAATGTTCTATGTCGTTCTCCGGTACGTGTATAAGTTTTTCCTTTACGTTTATCGGCAAGTGTGATTTCAAAAGTCTGATCAAATCCCCGGATGAAATCTGCTCGTCCCAGTAACGGGTCTTATTAATGTACTTCTCAAAATATTTTCGCAAATTGCCTAATCGTGGAGAATACGGCTCTGGATTATATACCTCTTTCCGTAATCTCTCCTGAATACATGTTGACCAATATTTGGCCAAGAATGCCTTTTCAAATTGCTCATATGTGTCGCAACTGTCAGGTGCTTCGGTTGCCCATAATGCAGCATCTCCTTGTATGTAAGACATAACGAACTGTATTTTCTGTGTATGACTCCAAACGCTAGGCAAAATGTTTCTAAATCCCTTGATAAACACTACAGGGTGAACAGATTTCTTCTCCGTTGTAAAGATCTGAAACTGTCGGTTTCTAATCAGGCTTTCTTCAATCACTATTTTGGAGTGACATTTATTTGTTTCACTAACATTGGTTGCCTGTTCTGTCTCGCAGTCGCAATTTTTTACTGCTATATTTATACGCCTATCATTGTTGGACCTGGCTGGCGTGACACACGCCTGTGCGTCGCCGTGCAGCAAGCTGGTTTCCAGCTCTGCAAGACGACGGTTGACATTCCGCTGCCACAGCGGAATGTCAGTGTATACCGCCTTTTTTAGGTCCTGCACTTCCGCATTGGAGCCTACGTCTTTGGCTTCAATCGCGGCGTGCACCTTCTCATCTATTTTTTTTATAAATTCGTTTTCAATTTTGTGCACTTGTTCGGACATTTTGTGCTCAATTACTTGACTTGTGTCAATTTCTAATTGTTCCATCCTGTTAGCCAGTACACTAATTTCACCCACGATACTGGCGTTAACCACCTGGATATTATCTACTCTGTCGCTCAGTTCTTGCACCGCTTTGGGTATGGTTTCGTAGTTTTGTCTCAAACTAACAATCTCACTTTGCATAGTTTCCAAAGATTGCATTAACTGCAAGTCTCTCTCATTCAAGCGTTGATCACGCTCTGCTTGTTTAGCATCACGTTGTCTATCGCGTTCTGCTTGTTTAGCATCACGTTCTTTATCGCGTTCTGCTTGTTTACGTACAAATTCAGCTTGGAAATTGAGCATGCGCTCGAACATAACTCTTAATGATTGCACTTCTGACACCTCACCACTCTCTGGTCCGTGTCTAGTGCTTGTGGGTGGCACAGTATTTCTACTATCAACTGAATCACTGGCTGGCAGTGGCAACATTTCTTGCCCTTCTGCCCCCAGATTCTCACATGGTACTTCCTGAATTACGCTACTAACATTACTTTGTGCCCCACTTTCTAACTCGGTATCACTACTTGCTAACTGTTGTTCATTATCCATGTTGATATCTTTCTGACTACGCAATCTAACCATAGTCAACAAAAGAAACAAAATCTGAACTAAATATCCTAACACTCAGGTTTCACTGACATAATCACACAAGAAATGGTCATTTGTTGAAACACACTTATTATATACTACAATGACTAACTACTCAAATGTCCTGTTATTTAAAAAAAAACACTAACAACAAGCACACCACTAATGATCCGAGAACACTGCACTGAGGCTACTTTACTACCCACAGGACAACTACACTGTAGCTTTACCTTTTGGTGATCTATCTTGGCTGCAGCTGCCCCCTGGTATTGTGGTAGGTAATTAATTTTTCGATATAATGAGCTCTCTTCTTCAGCTTGCCTCTGGGTATATAGTGTTCTCATGCAAAAAATCATACACAGGTATTATCACACAATATTGGTTAGGCAATACATACAATACATGAAAAAAAAATTATTGGTTGTTCTCCAACAAAGTTCGACTACAATAATTCCCTAGTTATCTCATGGGTATTTTGTGGCCACTGCATATTCGGGCCCCACGTTGGGCGCCAATTTAATGAAATTTGCCAATTTAAATGGAATTTCATTAAAGAATAAAAGTAAATAATCAGTTACCCTTTTTAAATTTTTTGCTTTTAGTTAATTTGCCTTTCTTTCTTTCTGTACGTAAGAACGAACTTTGTTGTAGAACCTCTCATTTACGTGTAGTAATAAAAAATTCATTTACACGGAACTAAGTACATTTAAAATTACGTGAACTCATATTAACTGATTAAGAATATTTAGTTGAGAATTAAATCCTTTACTTAATTCGGCCTTGGCACACATTTTCTAAATGCAGTGTTTTTTTTTTAAATATTTACTGAATTCTTTCCCGGCGTTAGATATGGAACACAAGACTGTCTCTATTAGCAGAAAACGGTTAAATATTGCCAAGCCGACGTTTAATTATCACTGATAAAACACACATCCCTATACATTTAAGTTATTTGAAAGAACCAAAATTGTTAAATTTCAACATTAACTATCCGCCTATGAATGCACAAATGTGTAACTATTTTTAAAATCCGTCAGTCTCAGGATCGCTGCAAAAGAAGAACATTTTCTTAATTCACTGCTAATTTTTTTATCTGTTCCCGATTTACGGGTTTGGTTAATTTTTCTTAGCGGAACAATTTTTTAAATGTGCCGCCGCTGCAAATCGATCGGTCGCGGCACACCCCAGCAACACCGCTAAAAATGCTGAAAACTCTTTAAAGAAATATTATAGATGACATGGGCAAGCTAATTTACATTAATAATACACACTTTTGATAAATTATGATGTATTTATACCACAACAATAATTCAACTTACACTAGTTTGTAATTTCTGCTCTAATGGCGGCTAAATCTCGATACAGACAAAAGAAGTCTACCCATTCATAAAACGCTTCGTCACAGCTTCCTATCGCTTTCAGCTCTAAAGGAGGATGGCCAAAGAATACTCAGTACGTGGTGCTTTTATACTACTGCTGACTATTAACATCTCTTTGTAATCATATAACATTATTTTCGTCTGTGGCTGAATTTTACATTTTTGTTATCGCAGATATTGACACATTTCGCAATTATATTATGAATATAGAAATATTACCATCCTAAATACAGAAAGAATATTACTACAGAAAATATTACAATAATAATGAATGTCCTTTACACAAAATTCAATAATATTTTTTGTTAAATAATTACAGTATTTACAAATTGCTTTATAGCGGCGTATATGGTACAATTATATTTTAGTTTATTAATAGTGTGAGTTTGCCAGGGAACGTTACAGGTTCACGACTACCTATTGTCCTTGGGGCGGGAAATTGACCCTAAGAGGCTGTAGAATCATCAGTGGTCAATGACATGAGGATGCAGAAGACGATGGAAGCAATTGCGTTAGAGACCCACAGTATGTATCCACAGGTGATGTGGCATGTAATTAAAAATGTGTCAGGATGAGCTCTGCATTGAAAATGAATCCGTATTAGCCCCCGAGTCGGATCTCCGGGAGGGGACTGCCAAGGATGGAGGTAACCAAGAGAAAAAGACTGGATAACCAAGAGACAGGTGACATGGCATACTAAGTGTAAAACCGTGCAATATCAGAAGTTAAGCGTGGTAAGGAAGCTATAAAATGCGAAAAGAGAAATGCAAAGGCTATTCTAGGTATAGTGGGTGTCAGTGAAGTGAAATGGAGAAATGATAAGGATTACTGGTCAGGCAAATATAGGGTAGTATCAACAAAAGCAGAAAATGGTATAAAGGATTAGGATTCGTTTTGAACAGGAAAGTATAATACAGTGCGAAATATTGAGTACAAATCAGCGATACGGTACTTTCCTTCAGAATCTGTAGTTAACCAAAGCCAACAACAACAGTTCGTATATATTCCGGCATGACAAGCAGAAAGTGAAGGGACGGAGGAAGGAGCTAAGGATACTGAACGAATAATTCGATATGCAACGGGAGATGGAAATCTAATAATCATGGGGAATTGGAACGCGATTGTAGGGGAAGAAATTGAAGAAAGGGCTGCGGAAGAATACTATGATTTTGGCAGTAGGAATGAGAGATGAGAGAGATCAATGGATTTCTGAAATGAATGTCATAGCAATAGCGAATAGTCTGTTCAAGAATTACAAGAGGGGAAGGTGTAAGTGGAAAAGACCGGGAGATACATGCAGATTCCAACTGGATTACATCATGATCAGATAGAGATGCCGAAATCTGATATTTGACTGTAAGGTGGGCACAGAAGCAGATATAGACTCTGACCACAATTTAGTAATTATGAAGAGCAGACCAAAGCTTAAGAGAATCGTCTGGAAAAATCAATGTCAAAAGAAGAGGGATACTGCGATAAGGAACATCATAGGAGGCTGTTCAGTTGAAGAGAAATGGACATCTCTAAAAAGAGCAATTATAGGAGTTGGACAGAGAAATAAATGTAAAGGAAGGTAGCGGCGAAGAATTCTTGAGTAGCAGAATAAATTCTTCAGTTTAGCCACAAAACACAGAAGTACTAAAGCGTTCAGGAAAAAACAGGAATTTGGCAGTCATCACTTAGGATTGAAATACGCTACTGGCCATTAAAATTGCTACCCCAAGAAGAAATGCAGATGATAAACGGGTATTCATTGGACAAATATATTATACTAGAACTGACATGTGATTACATTTTCAAGCAATTTTGATGCAGAGATCCTGAGAAATCAGTACGCAGAACAAACACCTCTGGCCGTAATAACGGCCTTGATACGCCTGGGCATTGAGTCAAACAGAGCTTGGATGGCATGTACAGGTACAGCTGCCCATGCAGCTTCAACACGATACCACAGTTCATCAAGAGTAGTGACTGGCGTATTGTGACGAGCCAGTTGCTCGGCCACCATTGACCAGACGTTTTCAGTTGGTGAGAGATCTGGAGAAAGTGCAGGCCAAGGAACCAGTCGAACATTTTCTGTATCCAGAAAGGGCCGTACAGGACCTGCAACATGCGGTCGTGCATTATCCTGCTGAAATGTAGGGTCTCGCAGGGATCGAATGAAGGGTAGAGCCACGGGTCGTAACACATCTGAAATGTAACGTCCACTGTTCAAAGTGCAGTCAGTGCGAACAAGAAGTGACCGAGACGTGTAACCAATGGCACCCCATACCATCACGCCGGGTGATACGCCAGTATGACGATGACGAATACACGCTTCCAATGTGCGTTTACCGCAATGGCGCCAAACACGGATGCGACCATCATGATGCTGTAAACAGAACCTGGATTCATCCGAAAAAATGACGTTTTGGCATTCGTGCACACAGGTTCGTCGTTGAGTACACCATCGCAGGCGCTCCTGTCTGTGATGCAGCGTCAAGGGTAACCACAGCCGTGGTCTCCGATCTGATAGTCCATGTTGCTGCAAACGTCGTCGAACTGTTCGCGCAGATGGTTGTTGTCTTGCAAACGTCCCCATCTGTTGACTCAGGGATCGAGACGTGGCTGCACGATCCGTTACAGCCATGCGGATAAGATGCCTGTCACGTCGACTGCTAGTGATATGAGGCCGTTGGAATCCAGCACGGCGTTCCGTATTACCCTCCTGAACCCACCGATTCCATATTCTGCTAACAGTCATTGGATCTCGACCAACGCGAGCAGCAATGTCGCGATACGATAAACCGCAATCGCGATAGGCTACAATCCGACCTTTATCAAAGTCGGAAACGCGATGGTACGGATTTCTCCTCCTTACACGAGGCATCACAACAACGTTTCACCAGGCAACGCCGGTCAACTGCTGTTTGTGTACGAGAAATCGGTTGGAAACTTTCCTCATGTCAGCACGTTGTAGGTGTCGCCACCGGCGCCAACGTTGTGTGAATGCTCTGACAAGCTAATCATTTACATATCACAGCATCTTCTTCCTCTCGGCTAAATTTCGCGTCTGTAGCACGTCATCTTTGTGGTGCAGCAAATTTAGTGGCCAGTAGTGTAAATAGGAAATGCAGGTACGCCAAGGTGAAGTGACTCCAGAAAAATGGGAAGAAATCGAAAAATAAGTGATTGTCGGAAGGACTATATGAGCGTGTACCAAAGTCAAAACAACCTTCGGTTGAATTAAATCAAGGACGTCAAGATTTAGAAGACAATAGGATTTCCACTGTTAAGCGTAGAAAAAGAGCGGATAGGTAGCCAGAGTATATTGAAAGCTTGAAAGAAGGGACGAACCATGTGATGGAAGATGACGCGGGAATCGACATGGCAGGCATGCGTGATCCAGTATTAGAGTGTAGCGTCTGAACAGCGCTTTGGAGGACCTTTGATTAAATACGGCACTATGGATAGATAACAACCCCAAGAAAATTCTTAAATCGTAGGGGAATGCTAACCAAACGATTATTCAAGTTGGTGTGTAAAATTTAAGAGACTGAAGAAATATCATCTGCATAGTCCCAAACATATTACGGGAGATAAGTAGTGGAACTGTCGTATGCATCCAGGATGCAAACAGGAAAAATATACAGAAGAATGAAAACGAGATTGGAAAATTTGTTACAAGACTGTCAGTTTGGCTTTCTAAAAGGTAAAGGAACCCCTGTGCTTCATAATGGAAGCAAAAAGTAAGAAAAAGCAAAACACTTCATTGGATTTGTCAATCTAGAAAAATAGTTCAGTAATGTGAGAATGGGGCAAGATGTTCGGAATTCTGAGAAAAATAGGTTTAATATAATATGTATGTATGCAGTATGTGTATGCTAATAGATGTAATATGCAAAACGTACAAGAACCAAGAGGGAAAAATAAGAACGGAAGACAAGGAACGAAGAGCTCGGATTAAAAAGGGTCTTTCACCCCTACTATTAAACCCATACATCGAAGAAGCAATGCCGGAAATAAAAGTAAGGTGGGGTCAGGGATTTTCTCTGCCTCGTGATGGCTGGGTGTTGTGTGCTGTCCTTAGGTTAGTTAGGTTTAAGTAGTTTTAAGTTCTAGGGGACTGATGACCATAGATGTTAAGTCCCATAGTGCTCAGAGCCATCTGATTTGAACCAATGAAAGAAAGGCTCAAGATTTGTTTTATAATTCAGAGTGAAGTGATATCACTGATTAGATTCTCTGATGACATTGCTGTCCTCAGTGAAAGTGAAGAAGAATTAAGGGACTTGTCGAATGGAATCAACAATCCAGTTTGAGTACAGAATACACACTAAGAGTTATCCGAAGAAAGATGAAGGTAATGAGCAGTAACAGAATTGAGATTAGCGATAAACTCAACATCAAAACTGGCGAACACTAAATAGATGAACTCTGTCACCTTGAAAGCAAAATAACACCTGACGGACGAATTAAGGAAGACATAAAAAGCAGACCAGCACAGACATTCCGGGCCAAAAGAAGTCTTTTGCTTAATGTGAGGAAGATATTTCTGAGAATGTGCGTCTGGAGCACAGCATTGTATGGTAGTGAAACATGGACTGTGGGAAAACCGGAACAGAAGAGAATTGAAGTGTTTGAAATGCAGTTCTGCGTAATAATAAGTGTTTGAAATGTAGTGCTGCGTAATAATGTTAAAATTAGTTGGACTGATAAGGTAAGGCACGAGGAGATTCTCTGCAGAATCGGCGAGGAAAAGAAAAATGTAAAATACTGACAAGAAGAAGGGACAGGGTGGTGGGACACGCGTTAAGACATCAGGGAATAACTTTCATGGTATGGAGGAGGTAAAAATTACAGGGGAAAACAGACTCTGGAATACATCTAACAAATAACTGAGGACATAGGCAGCAAGTGCTACTCTGAGATGGAGAGATTGGCACAAAAGAGGAATTGGTGGCTGGAAGCTCTGATAAACTTAACACATGTTTTACAAAAATGTTTTGGTAGTGTCCTAAAGTTTAAATTTCATTCTTCATTTATTTAATGGCAAATGTGGGTACACCCACATACAATGTCTTTGGGTTAATTTAATTGTGCGTAGGCTACCTAACTTGGAGTCTGTGAACAAAAAAGTTTTTTTGCGCATATTGTCATATGTGTCATAGTGTCATATTGTAAAATAAATCGGCCTTACTTTTACATCTTTTATAAAATATTTCGAGTATTGTGTAGATGTAATAAGTTTCCTAAATTATTATTACTAATATGTCGGTGCATTCCGAAAACACTACATACCAATTTAAGATATTTCAGTTTTGAATGTTGTCGATGTGACAAGTGGTCGTTGATGGTTACTGGATCGAGGAGGCCAGCAAACAGTGAGTAGGCTAATAGAAAATTCAATATTGAGAGCGGTGGGGAAGCACTGTTAGTGAAATACATAAAAACTATCATTAAATAGAGAGAAAAGGGATTTTTTTGTGAACAGAGTAGAAGCTGATACAAGTAGAGTGGTCAATTGTGGAAAGTAACTCCAGTAAAATTGAATGCGCCGTGGTGAATGCTACACACGCAACGTAGAAATACTTTAAATGGATGACATTATTACTGCAATTTGCTGCAATCACCCATGTGCTGTGAATAGTTCGTGCGACTTTTTCATTTGCATGCTAATTGCACTGTCCAGCATCCTGTGCGAAGAATTTGCATTAGAATGTGTTTTTTCCATGTTTAATTGTAAAAGATTATAGGTTTCAGCAGGACTGCTTTAAGTCAGCATAACCACTTATCACGTCACCCCAATCGCAGGCATGTTAAAATATGGTTGTCTCGCATTACATGTGGCAACTGTAGCATGAATATTACATAAAGCCTTCATTGCTGACTATTAAATCATGTTAATCGCCTACTACTGTATCACAATCAGAGCTACATTCTCTCTTAGTTCGATATTCAGTAGCTGAAGCCTTGGCAAGTGGCATTTATTTCTGAAGTCCAGTAAATAGAGGGAAGAGTTAACTTCTTTCGACAGGCGTGCAGTATAGGTGGTCATATGAACCCAAAAACAAACGCGGTGCTGAAGATATTCAAACGCTGCTAATTTTGATCCAGATGTGTGTTACAAATATCAACGTTAGGAATAGCATTTAAATTTGAGGTGTATTTAATGTTACTTAAGGAAGGATTCTAGCCTAGCGTCGTCTCTTAAAAATCAGAGCATTAAAAGCGGACACAAAGCGAGTGCCTATGACATGAAAATACACTTCATTTACGTCCCTCCATGCTTGCCCGCGAAAGGCAAAGGTCCCGAGTTCGAGTCTCGGTCCGGCACACAGTTTTAATCTGCCAGGAAGTTTCATATCAGCGCACACTCCGCTGTGGAGTGAAAATTTCATTCTAGAGACATCCCCCAGGCTCTGGCTAAGCCATGTTTCCGCAATATCCTTTCTTTCAGAAGTGCTAGTCCTGCAAGGTTCGCAGGAGAGCTTCTGTAAAGTTAGGAAGGTAGGAGACAAGGTACTGGCAGAAGTAAAGCTGTGAGGACAGGGCGTGAGTCGTGCTTGGGTAGCTCAGTTGGTAGAGCACTTGCCCGCGAAAGGCAAATGTCCCGAGTTCGAGTCTCGGTCCGGCAGACAGTTTTAATCTGCCAGGAAGTTTCAGTTTTCTCTGTACTTATTCTGATCATTTCTAAACTGACACATAACATTTTAGAGCAACGCAATCTGATTTTTAATGATCCCTACAAAATAATAGCCCTGACTAACAATAACCTATCCTTCATGAATCGCTTATCTCACAAAAATCTTCGTTACTCGAACTACTGCAATACAGCGAGCGCCAATACTGCCAGCTAAATAAAAGATTCTAACTACTGAAGGCACTAACTACTGATAGTCATATAGTTAGCAAATGAAAGATTTTGATAGAGACCAAATAATGTATTTACCTTAATAGTGTTCAAAAGTCATATATAAATTATTGACATCTATTTTAACAAATTTCCTTTTTCTGGCGGACGCACGTCCAGATCGTCCGCTCATATTAGCATCTCAAAATTCTGTCCTCCCTCTCCTCACATCCACCACTGCTGGCGGCTCACCTCCAACTGCCCAACGCTACGTGCTGTTCACATCCAACTGCCCAACACTACACTAGCGAATATTCCAACAATGAGTCCAACCAAGCACAGATTGCACACAGCGCAGTCAGCGATTTTCATAGAGCTCTACGTGGCGTTACAAACATGAAAACCTAAACAGCCTACTTACAGAGTTACTGATTATGGGTTATAGGTTTTACATTAAGGGTTATGCACTAAGATTATCAGGGTTATTTTTAGGTAATACCAATAAACGAGTTTTATGTATTTTAATAAGTACTGCAGACAAGTTAGACGGGGAAACACTAAAGGTGAAGCCTCATTATGATTGCAGACAGTGTAAAATCGTATTAGAAACAATACAGTTTTAATTTTCTGCGAAGTTAGATTTTTCATAGAGATCTGTAATTATTCTCGCATATTTCGATAGCAGTCTGCCTGAATGTCTTCGTCAAAACACCTTATTCTTCCTTCACTCCTAATATGGTGTTCTCTATGTTTGTTTCTCGTTTGAATAGGTTGTTTATATGAGTGTGTGTTTCCACAACACACATTTTTATTAGATACTCTGTAAATGTTTAAAGAGCTTTGGCACCATTATTCTGATAGATAAATATTTCAACCTTCATCAAAGCTTGTTATTTTACATAAGCTGTAATAGGCCTGAGTCAATTTTAA
The DNA here is from genome assembly GCF_021461385.2 of Schistocerca piceifrons. NCBI lineage: Eukaryota > Metazoa > Arthropoda > Insecta > Orthoptera > Acrididae > Schistocerca > Schistocerca piceifrons. Next base: position 108,801,689 of record NC_060139.1, read on the forward strand.
TAAATATTTTGGTAGGGTATTGCATGATACGTTGTCTTTGTATCTCCTAAAATTGTGTCTCAGAACAACTAAAATGAGGAAATATTTAATTACACCAAGAGATTGCCTAATTAATTAATTCATTCATTAAATCAAACTATCTGTTTGTTGCTTGTCTGCATAGGATAGTATTTTAGCTAACACATATTTTCTGCAGTTACAAGACATCGATCTCTTATGCCTAATTTCTAATCTCAAAAGTTAGTTTATTGTATTATTTGTAACCATTTAGGCATGGAAACTACACTCCTGGAAATGGAAAAAAGAACACATTGACACCGGTGTGTCAGACCCACCATACTTGCTCCGGACACTGCGAGAGGGCTGTACAAGCAATGATCACACGCACGGCACAGCGGACACACCAGGAACCGCGGTGTTGGCCGTCGAATGGCGCTAGCTGCTCAGCATTTGTGCACCGCCGCCGTCAGTGTCAGCCAGTTTGCCGTGGCATACGGAGCTCCATCGCAATCTTTAACACTGGTAGCATGCCGCGACAGCGTGGACGTGAACCGTATGTGCAGTTGACGGACTTTGAGCGAGGGCGTATAGTGGGCATGCGGGAGGCCGGGTGGACGTACCGCCGAATTGCTCGACACGTGGGGCGTGAGGTCTCCACAGTACATCGATGTTGTCGCCAGTGGTCGGCGGAAGGTGCACGTGCCCGTCGACCTGGGACCGGACCGCAGCGACGCACGGATGCACGCCAAGACCGTAGGAACCTACGCAGTGCCGTAGGGGACCGCACCGCCACTTCCCAGCAAATTAGGGACACTGTTGCTCCTGGGGTATCGGCGAGGACTGTTCGCAACCGTCTCCATGAAGCTGGGCTACGGTCCCGCACACCGTTAGGCCGTCTTCCGCTCACGCCCCAACATCGTGCAGCCCGCCTCCAGTGGCGTCGCTACAGGCGTGAACGGAGGGACGAATGGAGACGTATCGTCTTCAGCGATGAGAGTCGCTTCTGCCTTGGTGCCAATGATGGTCGTATGCGTGTTTGGCGCCGTGCAGGTGAGCGCCACAATCAGGACTGCATACGACCGAGGCACACAGGGCCAACACCCGGCATCGTGGTGTGGGGAGCGATCTCCTACACTGGCCGTACACCACTGGTGATCGTCGAGGGGACACTGAATAGTGCACGATACATCCAAACCGTCATCGAACCCAACGTTCTACCATTCCTAGACCGGCAAGGGAACTTGCTGTTCCAACAGGACAATGCACATCCGCATGTATCCCGTGCCACCCAACGTGCTCTAGAAGGTGTAAGTCAACTACCCTGGCCAGCAAGATCTCCGGATCTGTCCCCCATTGAGCATGTTTGGGACTGGATGAAGCGTCGTCTCACGCGGTCTGCACGTCCAGCACGAACGCTGGTCCAACTGAGGCGCCAGGTGGAAATGGCATGGCAAGCCGTTCCACAGGACTACATCCAGCATCTCTACGATCGTCTCCATGGGAGAATAGCAGCCTGCATTGCTGCGAAAGGTGGATATACACTGTACTAGTGCCGACATTGTGCATGCTCTGTTGCCTGTGTCTATGTGCCTGTGGTTCTGTCAGTGTGATCATGTGACGTATCTGACCCCAGGAATGTGTCAATAAAGTTTCCCCTTCCTGGGACAATGAATTCACGGTGTTCTTATTTCAATTTCCAGGAGTGTATATTGGTATACTTACTTTAGAGTTGAGAATCATGTTTTAGGCACTAATTGGACTGACATCTATATATGTGTAAAATAGCATTGAGATGGCGACTACAACACTAATTTCTGATTGGAGGAGGGGAGACGAAGGTAGTAAGGACGACGTGGAAGGGAGGACCAACAAATGTATCTTTCTTTCACACAACCTGTTTATTTAACAATATATAATCATAAATTGGTTTTAGTTACAAATTAACAAATTTCTGAGATGAATAAGCTTTTACAAGCGAAAAATCAAAACTAGAACAACATTAAAATAATTAAAATAGCCCAGACCTGTAGCCCGCCCGTTATCGGGTGAAACAGCGGTGTTTACTACCACGCTGGACACAGTTTATCTTATGAAATGTCCTTCTGCAACACAAGAAAAAATATAAGTAATATTGGTGAGAAGAGCGCTTCAATTACTCAAACAAATGACTTTTTTTTTTTTAATTTGGAGACTGTATGTCGAAAGGTTCGGGGTTGAGATATGCACCTATCCTTAAAGGTTAAACAAATTAGGAAACAATTATGACAATGATAAGGCTTGCTTCAAAGCGAGCAACCTTTTCATTTCAATCAGCAACAAGGTGCGACTGGATCACAACCCGTTACTTTGACGACAGTCTTAGTCTGACTCAACCCCTGGTGACAGTTGGCTATTAATATGTCAGAAGTTAAATTACTTCTCACTTATGAACGCCGCTCTGAAGGAACGTTTTACAACATTAAGTATGAGCTCTTATTGCAGGAGAACTCACTCGGCGGAACCACAAGATCCAGTTAAAAATATACCAATAATGACCAAGTCTTTCAAAGATTGGAACGCACAGCTATGAACAACAGGTAGTTCAGATTATCTCAAATACAATTACAATCAAGGAATTGAACCGGCTAACATTTAAATCTAACCACACGACCCCTGTTTGTTTAACGGCAACCTGTGCCTTGGTACATTTGTTCTGACTGTATTTCCGGCTAGGAGCTGGTTCAATAAAACATTAATGACCAGGTATTAACTAGAAAGGAAGGGCAATAGAATATCAGAACAAATTTTTGATTCGCAACTAGTGCCTAGCACAATACTACGGTGTATATTTACGACCAAAGAGCCGACCGATTAAAACTCTGAGGGTCGGGTACAAACCAGAAAATAATTAGGAGGTCGGATAGACAATGACACCAATCACCACGAGGATTGCAGAGTGTTACTCCCCTTTATCAGCAAGCAGCTCCATGGATCCACGATGCGTCATGGCTGTTACTGAGTGGTTCCGACGAAAGCCAGATAGAAGGAAGCAGCCAGGACAGGAGCAGTCGTCCGACTTAAATGTTGCCAACCCACCGACGGGATGGCGGCCTGCTGCTTATGGTCGACACTGACCCCGGTGAAGTATTCCGGATCTTTCCTCTGCACAGACCCTCCTTGTGCAGCTCGTGGATTCAGCCACTTGGACCTCGTGACTGCCTGGGAACATAAAACAGAGCAAGGGGAGATAAAGGAAGTAAAAATACACTGACATGGAGACATTCATGGGGGGACAATTAAAAAACTCGACATAAAGTTAAAAAACACAGTTGTCGATTCTTAAAACACAAGACACTGAAGGCAAACACAGGTTTAAAGTCGACCACAGTATTAAAAACACTCCAGAACAACACACTTAAAACCCACTTGTGCACACATGATGAAGAATAATACTGTGAGGTGGGACCTGCCGAGGGAGAGGCCAGAGAGGATAGAAAAGGAGGGGAGAGCAAGGGGCAGCAGGGGAGGCGGCGGGATGAAGAGAGTAGGGGTGTCAGTGGGTACACTAAGAGGCAGGAGACTGATGGGGCAGGAGATGAAGAGGGAAGACATGGCAGGAGGGAGTGCAAAGGCACTGAATGGGAGCACAAGAGAGGGAGGGGGAGTACGGGGGGAAAGCCGCTCAGGGGAAGGGATGGGGAGGAGAGGGAGCCCTGAGGAGGAGGCAGGAGGAAGATGGGGTTAGAGTTGGTAGGAAGGGTAGATGTCGGGGGAAGCTCATCATCCGGGAGGGGTAGATGGTGGAAGTTGTGTTGGAAAAGGAGGCAGAGGGTGTGGAGATGGGGAGAGGGTGGGACACAACGGTAAAGGCGCTGCAATGGGCTGGAGTGGAGAGGAAGCGAGACACCAGAGGAAGAAGGGGATCTACGCGCCAGACAATATATAGTGTGCGGATGTGTTCAAGGAAAAGGAGAAAGTGGGGGAAGGGGATGAGTTCACAGAGGGTGCGCACAGGGGACGGAAGGCGGATGCGGAAGGCAAGGCACAGCACATGGTGTTCGAGGATTTGGAGGGATTTATAGAACCTAGGAGGGGCGGAAATCCAAGCTATGCTGGCATAACAGAGGATGGGGCAGATCAAGCATTTGTAGGTGTGAAGAATGGTGGAATGATGCAGACCCCATGTCCGGCCAGACAGGAGTTTCAGGAGGCAAAGTCTATTGCGAACTTTGTTTTGGATTGTAATGGGATGGGGAGTCCAGGTGAGTTGGCGGTCGAGGGTGAGGCCAAGGTATTTGAGGGTAGGATTGAGTTGGATAGGATGGCCATAAATGGAGAAGTAGAAATCATGGAGATGGAAGGGGTGGGTGGTGTGGCCTATGATGATCTCCTGGGTCTTGGAGGGGTTGATATGGAGGAGCCACTGGTTGCACCAAGCAGTGAATAGGTCAAGGTGGTTTTTGAGGGTATGTTGGGACTGTTGAAGAGTAGGATAAAGGGCTAGGAAGGTGGTGTCATCAGCAAACTGGGGAAGATGAACAGGTGGGGGAGGTTTGGGCATATCAGCAGTGTACAGGATATAGAGGAGAGGGGAAAGGACAGAGCCTTGGAGCACACCGGCAGAGGAATAGAAAGTGCGGGAATTGGACTTGTGGATAGTCACATAGGAGGGACGATGGGAGATGAAGGAAGCAACAACACAGACCAAGTTGATTGGGAGAGCATAGGTCTGGAGTTTGAAGAGGAGCCCGGGATGCCAGACACGGTCATAGTCGTTCTGGAGGTCAAGGGAAACAAAGATAGTGGAGGGACGGGAGTTAACTGGGAGTGAAAGAAGACTGGTAAGGTTAAGGAGCTGGTCGTCGGTGGAGAAGGAAGGCCGCAACCCATATTGGGTAAGGGGAAGGAGGTGGTGCTGGTTAAGGTGGCGGTGAATACGGTGAGAGAGGATGGCCTCAAAGACCTTACTGAACACGGATGTGACGCAGATGGGATGACAGGATGAGGTATCAGAGCAGGGTTTGTTGGGTTTAGGGAACAGCAGGACATGGGAAGTCTTCCACAGGTCGAGGTAAAATCCAGTGGAGGCAAGGACATTCTACAGGGTAGTAAGGATGGTCAGGAAGGATGGGGGGGATTCCTTGAGGTGGCAGTAGGTGACACCATCCTGACCATGGGCGGTGTTGCGTTTGGAGTGGAGGACGAGTGTGATGTCATGTGTGGTGATGGGAGTGTTGATGTCTGAGGGGGGTAACCGATCCAAGTACTAGAAGCTAGGGGCGAATGGAGGGACAGAGGTGTCAGTGCAGACAATGACAGTGGGGAAGAGGGAGTAATCAAAATGGGGATTGTCAGGAATGGAGAAGACCTCGGAGAGGTGGGAAGCAAAATGGTTAGCCTTACTAGGGTTGTCAGGAAAGGGGCGATCGTCATGGAGGATTGGGTAATGCGTGGGATGGCTACCAGTAAGGCGGTGGAAGGCTGACCAGTGCTTGGAGGAGTTGACAGGGAGGGTAGAGTTGAGGTGTGTGCATGTCTGGCACCAGTCCAGGCGTTTCTTTGCTGTAAGGAGGTTCCGGATGTGTCACTGTATTTGCCAGTGGCGGATGAGTGTATCCCAGTCACAGATGTGGAGGAAGGAGCGGTAGAGCCTGCGGGATTCACGGAGAAGAAAGACGGCCTGTGGAGGAGGTGTAGGGTGGTGAGGGTGGATGAGTTTGGTAGGGACATGAGCCTCCACAGCATCAGTGATGATCTTCTGAAGGAAATAAGAGGCATGGATGATGTCAGCAGGGTGGTGAAAGGTGAGGGGATGGCTTTCGACCTGTAAGGCAATGGATGGGAGGGAGTGAATGTTGAGGTAGAGGAGACAATACTGGGGACACACCAGGAGGTTGGAGGAGGGAAGGAAGTGGGATGAGGAGAGAGGGGCTTAAATGAGGGTGTCAAGGCAGGTGAAGGAAAAGTGGACCTGGTTGTGGGAGTAGGTGGCGTAGGTGTTTAAGTAGAAAACAGAGCAGGCTGGAGTGTGTGGGGGCGCTAGAAGGGGTGTATGTTCTGCAGGACTATGGTGAGGAACTGGATGATGTCTTCTGCTGTAGGGGGAGGACGGAGGGAATTGTTGGGGTGGATGGGCAGGTCGATGGGGTGAATGTGGGACAGTAAGCTCAGGGTTGGTGGGAGGGGGTTTGGCTTTGCATTTGGAGGAATACGTGGGGTGAGGTGTGTTGCAGGTGTTGCAGGAAGGGGGGGAGGTGCGGTTGGGACCCTGTTTAAAGAAGTGGGAGGCTTCACAATGAGGGCAGGTGGCGGGGTTCTTGCAGTTTTGGGTGAGGTGGTCGTTGTACAGGAGACTGCACTGGCAGCGGTAGGACCAAGAAGGACAATGGGACAGGTCAAAAGGGTGGCGGCAGTTGAAAATCAGGGCTGCCTGCATGAGCAGGTGGTCGATGGTGGAGGCGGACTCTGTAAATATACGCATCAGGAAAGTAGGGCCAGAGGAGTTGTAAATACAGTGGGCCAAGCGGGTTTCCAGGGCGGGTGGGCGTTCAGTTCCGCCAACACTTCAGCCTCCGTGAACACAGGGCTGAGTTTTGTGATCACAGTGGTGAGGGTTGGTGGACGACGAGGGGTTTGGGGCTGACGAGGGTAGGATGATGTAAGGAAAGGGGCAAGGGAGGCATGGGGGCCAAATGTGATGCGGGGAAGGTGCTGGAGGTGATCAGTATGGAAAGAGGGAGACGGGGACTTGATGAGAACAGAGTCTCTGTGAGGGATGAGTTGTGTGATTGGTGGACTGGAGATGTACTTCTGGGTTTCAAGGGTGAGGGTGAGGGTTGGCTAGGATGAAGGTATACACAGAGAGGGGTGGAAGGAGGGAGGTGGGGTGGTATCCATGGTGGGGTCAGAGGGAGGTGGGGTGGGCTGTTGTTTTTTGAATGAGGGGGTGGAGGAGAAGTCGCCACTGGGGCGTTTGGAAGATTTTTTGGCAGATGTGGCCTGGGAGGAGGGATGAGGGACTGGATGGATGAGGTGGTGGGAGGCAGGGCCCTCCTGTGAGGCAGTGGCACTGGGTAAGGGGGTAGGGTGCTCTGTGGTGGCGACTGAGGCGCAGTGGGCGGTGAGTCAGGTGGGGGAAGCAGAGGCAGGGGGGAGGAAAGTCGTCTCAGCGGGCGACTGGAGTGGGAGGGAGGGCAGGAGCAGGGGCAGGAGTGACATACAGGTGGGGATACATTGATGAGGAGGACATAGAAGGGGAGGAGACCGTGAGTAGGGGAGGTGGATGAGATGGGTTACTCCCAGAGGAAGCACTCCACCATGTTACGGTTGGGACAGCTGAAGGGGAGGTGTAGATAATGGTGGCAGTGGGGGTGTCCATGATTGCAGGCAGTGCTCACAGGCGACCGGAGTCGCCGAAGTACGAAAGGAACTAAAACGGGAGGCAGCGATGAGCACTGGGCGGCGGCGAACACTGGGAGGCGGCGACCAGGCGGCGGCGGTAGCAGAGGCGGCGGCGGCGAGCACTGGGAAGCGGCGGCGGCGGCGGCGGCAAGGATCGAACGGCGGGCAGCAGTGACGGCGTGCACACGGGCGACAACACGACAGGAATGGTTGGGGCTCTTCCAAGTTGAAGATACACCCTGAGTGTTGCCCAGACAGTGGGAGTCCTCGATTAGGAAGTGAGGGAATCCAACCCTCGAATGTGTCCTCCCTCGGGCTGGCGAACCGGTATATATACATCAGCAAGCAAAGACCTTCTAATGGCACAGCTCACAGGTATCAACTCTTCCTCATATATATTGACAATGTAGCTGCAAGAGGGATAGTCGATACTACTCTTGAAGCAGTGGCGCCAGACAGAAGAGTCTACTAACTCAGTGGCGCCACGGCTCAGAATCCTATCCCATTGTTGAATGTTCCATATTTTTCTTATGGTCATTTTCCCCTCGGCAGTCCTCTCCTGGAGGAATACATAATATTTTGTCAATGGAGAGATCATCGTGACACTTTTTCAATTACAGACCACATGTCCTAAGGATACATATTATGTGTCTTTAGTGCAGTGGTTTCGAGTGCCTTTTGTATCCTTATGCCACTGATCATTGCTGATTCTTCCACCTTTTAAGGCAATTTTTCATCTAAGTGGCAAGAGGGAGCCCCGAACTTCAATTTGCACCTCCGCCAACTCTACAATACTGTTGGCAGAATGACGGTGATTTTTTTTCTTTTTTTTAAGGAAAGTGCGGACACAGTCAGCTTCAGGTTGGGTAGAGACACGGTGCACAGGGGTCGAATCCTCCATGTCTGTCAGAGGTACTCGGTACTGGGCCCAGCAAACATCAAGTGCCGGCACGTTGGCATGGAACGTAACCGCAGAGAAGGCTGTGAGAGGACGTCAGCCAATAGCACGTCGACTAGGACTGCACCACGACAGCAGCGGCCTCTATCTGAAGAGAGTATAAGCGCCGCTCCAGGTACCTTCGACCGCACTACAAGAGCCGCACTAGAAGGCGAGCTGTCATCCTAATTGTTTAGCTGAGATTTGCGATATATATCAGTTGCTTGCACGGAAATTGTATGTATCAAAGGACATTGATTATTTGCATGTCGCCAATTGCTTGCGACACTTCATTGTGCAAAAGCCAAAGTTAAGTGCTGTCAGTTCAATTTCTGTAATAAACTTCATTAATTTGTTATCTTTATGTATTTATTTATTGACCCTCCAGGGTTGCCGAGCGGGCTAACGCGCTGCTTCCTGGACTTGGATAGGCGCTCCGGCCCCGGATCGAATCCTCCTGGCGGATTAATGACGAGGGACGGTGTGCTGGCCAGCCTGGATGTGGTTTTTAGGTGATTTTCCACATCCCACTAGGTGAATACTGGGCTGGTCCCCACGTTCCGCCTCAGTTACACACGTCGCAGACATTTGAAACACGTTCGCACTATTTCACCATGTACACTAGATGCAGACAGCTGCGGGACACTGATTCCATCCCTGGGGGTACGGGGTGGCGGCAGGAAGGAATCCGGCCACCAATAAAACTAACCTTGTCAAATCCGTTCTAACCACTCCGACCCTGCCATCGCTGCGGGACTATGGCGTAAGTGGAGGTAAGAAAAAAAGAAAAGAATGTAATTATTTATTTATTCTTTTATTTAAACCTTACAACTTGCTTCTCAAAAAGGAAAGAAACAAAATCGGACTTACGTGGTTTATGCCATTTAAAAGGAAAAAATCATTTTTTGTCGAGGCCTGCAACAATTTGTATTTTTATTAATTAAACCAAAAAAGGCAACCAGGGCCACCAAAAATGAAATAAACTAACAATACACCTGAAAAGGGACCATCACAAAAATACCAAGACGACCAGTAAGCTCAACACTTTATTTTTTTTTTGTCAAGAAGAATGAAACATTCTGTCAGAAAAGAGAATCTGCACTTCATCCAACTCCTTGACGACTAAATACCAGGTACAGCATACTCGCAAAAAGCTCACAATAGCGTGGCATTCTCTGCCATGTCCAGGGGACCGTAATTACATATTGGTACAAGGCATAATGCCCAACAAGCCACATAATCGTATTGTTCTTCGATCTGGGAAAGAAGGCTGACACGGGGCGCATGAGAACCTCACTGGAGATTGCAGCTTCCGTTGTCCTGGCAAGAAAGGCTAATTGTCGGCGGAGCCAACTTCAGAGTCTGTGCCGCAGCGACTAACAAAAATCAAATGGTTCAAATGGCTCTGAGCACTATGGGACTTAACATCTGAGGTCATCAGTCCCCTAGAACTTAGAACTACTTAAACCTAACTAACCTAAGGACATCACACACATCCATGCCCGAGGCAGGATTCAAACCTGCGACTGTAGCAGCAGCGCGGTTCCGGACTGAACCGTCTACAACCGTTCGGTCACAACGGCCGGCGCAGGCGACTAACCGATGACGTAATGTATCCGTTTCATGGGAACCACTACATCGGTCTATTCCGCTAAGGCCAATGCGAGAACGTCGATCGTTCGTGGGGACAAAGTTGTGAACGACTTCAAACCATGAGGACGCCACTTCAATCGGAAAATACAAGTAGGCTGACATTGGACCTAACAATCTTCTGGCGACAGGATCTCCATAAAGGAAGCGCGATTTTGAAACTTCACAGACATATCTGCTTTTCGACAGGTAGATGCGACTGGGGAAGAATATCAACCCACAAATAACTGACATCAAGAAAAAATTCACGAACATGGCACAATTTATTGTTTACCTTACCGACATGTTCTGGAGGGAAGGACACCACAGGTGGGTGACAGGCGAAAAGGTCCGGTATAAGTGACTGGGGGATGTGAAGAAATAAAGCACAAGCCTTGGCGCGAACTTTAGGGGGGCCTAAACCTCCCATCTTCTGGGATCTCATTGTAACGTGATAGAGCACCCGAGAAATAGAGTGTCGGCAAGTAAACTTGCCCGATAATCGTTGTAACATTCGGGACATCATCGCAAGAAGGAGAAAAATTTGGGCAACAAAATAGGCTTTGCTCAACACACATTTTTCCATGATCCAGACCTTATGAAGTAACGAGAGGTAGCGAGGCTCTTGTTCAATGATCGCTCCTCGAATGCCGGCCGGAGTGGCCGAGCGGTTCTAGGCGCAACAGTCTGGAACTGGGCGACCGCTACAGTCACAGGTTCGAATGCTGCCTCGGGCATGGATGTGTGTGATGTCCTTAGGTTAGTTAGGTTTAAGTAGTTCTGGGTTCTAGAGGACTGATGACCTCAGAAGTTAAGTCCCGTAGTTCTCAGAGCCATTTCAGCTCCTCGAATCCTGTGAGTGATGCACTTCCAATTTAAAGCAGCCATCATCATCGGACAACGATCAATTGTAACATCCACTATGTGATCAAAAGTATCCGGATACCCCCAAAAACATACGTTCTTCATATTAGGTGCATTGTGCTGGCACCTACTACCAGGTACTCCGTATCAGCGACCAGAACGGGACGCTCCGCGGAATTCACGGACTTCGACCAAGGTCAGGTGATTTGGTGTCTCTTGTGTCATACGTCTGTACGCGAGATTTCCACACTGCTAAACATACCTAGGTCCACTTATAACGTGCGCGTGGGGCACACAATACTCGTTAAAGCCTGTACTATGGTAAGTGAGCGGGGTTCACCTTATGAGAAAGGATTTTTGTATCGATATCGACCGCGTGTACCTGAATGGTGGCAAATCAGACTTACACCCACTCTGTAGTAACAATGATCCGTCAAGCAAGTCCGAAATGCAATTACACGTCAGGATGGACCAAAAGCAACACTGAAGATGCTACCAATTTGATAATAATACGGTCGCCAGCCTAATTAGGTATTAACTGAGTTTCTTCCCTGTACAAGTTGGTAGATATTCATGCAAAACAACAAGTAGTAACACTGCATAATATAGTAGAATTTTAGAACCAGAAAATCTATTGAACAGATAGTTTCACGTTCTGTACTGATATGGAAAAACCATGAATACATAACGCTACACTATAATGTATACTACAAAACTTCGTACTGTCTATTGATCTGATTAAAATCGGGCATAGGTTACCCTAGAAATAGCACTTTCGAGCCACACACAAAATGTCAATTTTGATAAAGATAAAACACTGATAAATTTTGACTTTTATATTGACTTTAACTTTTATTGGTCAAACCAATTTAGAACACCGCAGAATACAAATGAATAAAAAAGAGGGGGGGGGGGGGGTCCTGAAACTGTTATAATCACTGTATTAAAAAAATGATTACTGTGTTTATTATGCGTTCAAGATTTCCAGTATATAAGTTACTACTCTTTTCATCTTATTTACTGCTCATTTAAATACCTTTATATCTGAAACTTCCTGGCAGATTAAAACTGTGTGCCCGACCGAGACTCGAACTCGGGACCTTTGCCTTTCGCGGGCAAGTGCTCTACCAACTGAGCTACCGAAGCACGACTCACGGCCGGTACTCACAGCTTTACTTCTGCCAGTACCTCGTCTCCTACCTTCCAAACTTTACAGAAGCTCTCCTGCGATCTGTCTCGAAATGATTAAACTTCATTACTATATCAATACTAAAGTTATCTTTCAACTTCTTTAGACCTTCGTTATTCATTTACTGGCTCATTAACAAAACATTTCTTTAAACACCATTCTAACATAGCTAGGTCTGCAAGTAATTATTATTAACACAAAATTTAATTTTCCATTTCGGGACACTCGGATTGCACAACATTTGGAAAGGACCCTGTCTAGGTTAGTTGTGAGGATAATTAAATGGTGGGAAAGTTCTGGTAAAATGTAGGCTATTATTGAACAGTTGACACTCTCTGGTCCATACGAATACAGTACTAAAAGTTTCAACTTGCTTGTATCAATGCGGCGGTTGGTGGGTGGCAAGATGGCGAGGCACAGAGCACACATACAACCACAGCTATGGCTCTTGACGTATCGGCACTTTAATTCTTCTTTGCGTCGCAATACTTTTCCATTTAGTGCCTATGGACTTTTGCCATGCTGTGTGGGCGTTGGAACGGCATACCCGGGGCTCAGTGAAGCTACGTTTTCCAGGAGAGCCTCCTCGCTCCAGATTGTGTTGCTCAAACCAGTGCCAAACTCCAACTACTACTGCTGCTGAGGCCGTTGTGCCGTGCAGTGCGCGCGTGCATTTTCCCGCGCTCGCCTGCCATCCACCTTTTACCGCTCCCTGACAGGCCGGGTATTCACCCGAGATTTTGCATTCTACATATCCTAACACATTGCCTACGTATGGACGAGACGCACAGTTACAATTTTAAACATCTTACTACAATCTCAACATTTGTTACATTTCAATTCTATCACAATATTACTTGACATTTTACATAAACATTAATATTCACATTGAAACTTGTTTACAGTTTTCTTAACACAATGGCATGAAACAAAAAAGAAATGAAATCAGAACATCAATAACACAAGTTTATCGAAAAATCAGAAGGAAAAAATTACTTATATGTACAATAGTACAGCGTCGTAGTTGTTACACACTGTTTCCGATGTGATAGTAAGTGGAAACGTGAAGGGACATGCACAGCACAAAATCGCACGGGCCGACCTCGTCTGTTGACTGACAGAGAACGCCTATAGTTGAAGAGGGTCGTAATGTGTAATAGGCAGATATCTATCCAGATCATCACACAGGAATTCCAAACTGCATCAGGAACCACTGCAAGTACTATGACAGTTAGGTGGGAGGTGAGCAAACTTGGATTTCATGCTCGAACGGCCGCTTGTAAGCCACACAACACCCCGGTAAATGCCAAACGACGCCTCACTTAGTGTAAGGAGCGTAAACATTGGACGATTCGACAGTGAAAAAATGTGCCATGCCTCACCGAGTGACATCGATACCTCTCCTCAGAGCAGCACTCCGTGAATAATGGGCTGCCATTCCCCAAGAAACCTTCCAGCACCTGCTTGAACATATGCCTGCGAGAGTGGAAGCTGTCATCAAGGCTTGTAAGGAATTTTCAACCAGTTATCCGGATACTTTTGATCACATAGTGTAGAAGATATTTAGCCCAGTTGTCAATCATGTGATTATTGTCGTAATATGTTTCGGAACAACATTATCCCATTTTCATGTGCTAAAAACAAGGAAACCAGATACAACAATCCTCTTTATACCGACAGTCATGTAAGGATTGCATATGTCCTGAGTTATAACCTACCTTAAAAAAATTTATGCCATTAGGTCTCGTCACAACTTAAAAGCAAACTGCACACGTGCGTTGTCAACTCAAACCACGAAACATTAAACATCACAAGCTGGTGCATCCACCGTTCCCGAGGTACGGTTGCAAACTGAAAGAATACTCGCGTTGACAAGGGCGGTTACTGATAAGTCCTCATGCCACCTCCATTAACATAAATTAGCATTTTTCAGAAATGCAGTGCACAGGGCTAATTCTGTACCTCTAAGCCCGGAAAACAGGAATGAGGAAATGAAATCCCAAAGGCAAATAGCCGTAGACCGCTGCTACAGGTGGCTATGCAACAAGCTTTCTTGCTTAAAACAACGTTGTATTGTAATATTTTTTTTACATCAGTACGACACTACTTAGTCAGCACAACATTCAAGGACAGCTATAACTATGGAGCCACCAGCCGTATTCATTCGGTCCTTCTTATCTAAAAGCTCTTTTAGGTACCGAGCTGGTAACGTGAAGTCAAATAGATTTGAGAGAGAGAATGGAGCTCCCTAAGGCAGTATTACGTGTTACCCTGTTTGCCATGGCCGTAAACAGTGCAATGCTGTTTATTTGAGGACGATTTTGCAATTTTTTATTTCTCCTACAACTCTGGAACAGCGATGTGTCAATTACAGCTTACGGTGAAGAAGATGGAGGAGTGGGCTGCAAAGACGAGTTCCAAATTATCTACAGATAAACGTGAGTATTAATTTTCATCGTTCTCATCGTATCGTTCATTTACCAGACCTATATATGAGGGACACCATTCTACGTTTTGAATGCAGTGAGGTTTCTGGGCATCATTTCTAATTCAAAACTACCGTATTTGCCACACCTAAAGAACCTGAAGGCAATGCGAAACCTCGCTCGATATTAAAGCGATTGATAAATGATGCGATTTAGTTATCTTCCTGAGCCAAACTACGCTGATTAAACGGTACGCAACGGAGAAAATGAACGATAATTTTCGGCCCAGCTATAGATCAATGAGTGGAGGTACATAATTTCTTAATTATGAATAAGGATAACTAGCTGCGAAATGAAATTCAAGGATACGATAAATTCCTGAGTTTATTAGCGCAAGTTAACTTCGTTAAAAATATTATTAAGTAATTTAGTAAAAGTTACTCCTGATCCAAGGACAGTAATGATAAACACAAAACAAGATAAAACTAGATACTTATGGGTGACAAAGATCAGCAAGGGAAGCATGTGATATAAGTTCATCTTTCTAACATATTAAATTGTAACTGACACAAATCCGCGATTCGACAGCAGTGATTACGTTCGTGCTTGAATATACACTGACGGGAAAAAGTCGCAACATGGAGAAGGAGATGTGCGACATAAATGGAAGTTAGTAGGCGTGTTTCTACTCATAAAATATGGCTATTCAGATTTTGCACCAGTCACATAACAGTATCGCTAGTTACTTCACTATGAGGATGCAAATCAGATTTTTCAAAATTACATTGCATTGGTCGTGAGCATTAGTTACCTTAGAGATTGGACGAGGTGAGTTGATGCTAGTCAGTAATGCCTTTAGGGCGACAAAGACGCCATTGTCAGTATCTCAGAGGTAATACGGCTACGAAAAGCTGGATGTTCCTTCTGCGATAATGTAGCCACTGTGCATGATTGCTGGCAGCGGTTGTTACGAGAATGTAAGGTGGCAAGGAGGCCGGGCTATGTGGCAGTACGGAGAGCGAAGTTCATCTTGTTCGGCGTATGGTTCCGGCGCATCGTACTGCATCTGGAGCAGCAGTATGAGCAGCAGTTGGCACCACAGTGACACAACGAACTGTCAGAAATCTGTTACTTCAAGGAGAGCTCCGAGACCGACGCCTTGTAGTGTGCATTCCAGTGACCCCAAACTACCACACGACAGCAAAGGCCTTGGAAGAGCAGTTGAACGGAATGGACAGTGTCTTGAAAGGAGGATATAAGATGAACATCAACAAACGAAAAACGAGGATAATGGAATGAAGTCGAATAAAATGAGTTGATGCTGAGGATGTTAGATTAGGAAATGAGACACTTAAGGTAGTAAAGGAGTTTTGCTATTTGGGGATCAACATAGCTGATGATGGTCGGATATAAAATGTAGACTGGCAATGGCAAGGAAAGCGTTTCTGAAGAAGAGAAATTTGTTAACATGGAGTATAGATTTAAGTATCAGGAAATCGTTTCTGAAAGTATTTGTATGGAGTGTAGCCATGTATGGAAGTGAAACATGGGGAACATGGACGATAAATAGTTTGGACAAGAAGAGAATAGAAGCTCTCGAAATGTGGTGCTACAGAAGAATGCTGAAGATTATACGGGTAGATCACATAACTGATGAGGAGGTATTGAACAGAATTGGGGAGAAGAGGAGTTTGTGGCACAACTTGACCAGAAGAAAGGATCGGTTGATAGGACATGTTCTGAGGCATCAAGGGATCACCAAGTATTGGAGGGCAGCGTAGAGGGTAAAAATCGTAGAGGGAGACCAAGAGATGAATACACTAAGCAGATTCAGAAGGATGTAGGCTGCGGTACGTACTGGTAGATGAAGCAGCTTGCACAGGACAGAGTAGCATGGAGTATCAATACAGTCTCAGGACTGAAGACCACAACAACAACAACAACAACAACAAACTACCACCATTTGTGACATTTCATACGATAATGCAGTGCCGGTGTTATTCTGATGACGCACTGCGGTGACCACAGCCATTACTAAACACATCAGATGTATTCGGAACTGGCGAATAATGCATACCGTCGGCTGTAGAATGGAATGACGACAGTGAAAATTTGTGCCAGACCGGGACTCTAACCCGTACTTCCCGCCTATCGCGAGCGGTCGCCTTCCTATCTGTGCACGAATCACAGCCAGACACATAATGGATATGCGAGTACAGATCGTCGACGTGTGGCGACATATGGAAGTTTGGGTACGGCCCTGATTTGTGCACAGATAGCCAAATGGTAAGGCGACCGTTCTCGATAAGCGGGAAATCAGGATTCGAGTCCCGGTCTGGCACAAATTTTCATTGTCGTCATTCCATTCTACAGCCGATGGTAGCCATTAATCGCAGTTGCGAATTCATCTGATGTGTTCAGTGGTTTCAAGCGAGAACTCATTGGAGGGGAGGATGGAGGTCTGTTGTGATTTCTGATGAAAGCTGGTTCTGTCTCGGTGCCAGTGGCGGCCGTGTGTTGGTTAGAAGGAGGGCATTTGAGGGCCTCCAACTAACCTATCTCCGTGCTAGAGTCACTGCACCTACGTCTGTAGTTATGACCTGGGGTGCAATTTCGTATGACAGTGGGAACACAATCGTAGTTATCTCACGCACCACGACCGCAAATCCGTGCGTCAGTCTGGTGATTTGACCTGTTGTGTTCCCATTCATGGACAGCATTCCAGGGAGTGTTTTCCAACATAATAATGGTCGCCCATATACCACTGTTGTGTAACTGAAGATGTTACGCAACTGCACTAGCCCCAGTGGCCAGATATAACATAGCTGTAAAATTATTTACGATTATTAAATTAATCGTTACTTATGCCACCGGTCCTGCCCGTGCATTACCCATCGTTGTGGTGTGAAAGTGCTGGTTACGGGAGGTGACGATGGCTCGCTAAGTGCGGCTGTGTGGGCGCCGGTGTTGCATCGCTCTCGGAGGAGGTCTGACCAGGAAATCTACTGGCGAAGTCTGCGCCGTGACTGCAAAGCGTCCCAGCTGCGTGCGGAACACGAATTTTGTCAGAAAAGTCACATTTTTGTTCCACCAACGAAAAAAATAAGTGGAATCTCTCTTCCGGAAATTTGCGTCTAAAATTTTTATCTGACAGAATTCCAGCCAATACAGATGTCTTACGCTTCGTGCCTTTTCCGCGCTCTTTCCTAGCGTGGGGACATAAGAGGAGAAAACAGAATAAAAGGGGAAATCTGTCAGGCCAGATGCCGAATGTGGCCGAAGCGTGTGACCGTCATTCCCAGGGACTGCCCGTGTCTTTTAGTAATCTTAAGTTTTCTCTTAACAATAGGTCAAAAAAGTAGCCTTTTTCTTTTCTTTTCCTTTCTTTTCTTTTCTTTTCATTTCTTTTCGCCGCGTCAGTCTTCTGACTGGTTTGATGCGGCCCACCACAGATTCCTCTCCTGTTCCAACCTCTTCATCAGAGTAGCACTAGCCGTCTACGCCTTCAATTATTCGCTGGATGTATTCCAATCTCTGTCTTCCTCTACAGTTTTTGCCCTACACAGCTCCCTATAGTACCATGACAATCAAACCATGATGTCTTAACGGATGTCCTATCATTCTGTCCCTTCTTTTCGGTGTTTTCCACACATTCCTTTCCTCTCAAATGCTACGCAGAACCTCCTCATTCTTTAATTTATCAGTCCACCTCATTTCAACATTCGTCTGTAGCACCACATCTCAAATGCTTCGACTCTCTTCTGTTCCGGTTTTCTCACAGGCCATGTTTCACTACCATGCAATGCTGTACTCCAAACGTACCATTCTCACAAATTTCTTCCTCACATTAATGCCTTTGTTTGATACTAGTAGATTTCTGTTGGCCAGGAATGGCCTTTTTGCCAGTGCTAACCTGCTTTTGGTGTGCTCCTTGCTCCGTCTGTCATTTGTTAGTTTGCTGCCTGGGTAGTAGAATTCCTTCACTTCATCTACTTCGTGACCATCAACCCTGAAAAGTTTCTCACTGTTCTCATTTCTGCTACTTCTCATTTTTTCTTTCTTTGATTTACTCTCAATCCATATTCTGTACTCATTAGTGCCGGCCACTGTGGCCGAGCCGTTCTAGGCGCTTCAGTCCGCAACCGCGCTGCTGCTGTGGTCGCAGGTTTGAGTCTTGCCTCGGGCATGGATGGTGTGATGTCCTTAGGTTAGTTAGGTTTAAGTAGTTCTAAGTTCTAGGGGACTGATGACCTCCGAAGTTAAGTCCCATAGTGCTTCGAACCATTTGAACCATTTTGTACTCATTAGTCTGTTCATTCCATTCAGGAGATCATGTATTTCTTCTTCACTTTCACGCAAGATGGCAACGTCATCAGCGAATCGTGTCACTGATATCCTTTCACTTCGAATTTTGATTCCACTCCAGAAGCTATCTTTTATTTCTATTCTTGCTTCCTCGATGTACAGATTGAACAGTAGTGGCGAAAGACTATATTCCTGCCTTACATCCTTTTAAATCAGAGCGCTTCGTTCTTGGTCTTTCACTCTTATTATTCCCCCTTGGCTCTTGTGCATATTGCGTATTACCCGTCTCTCCCTATAGCTTACCCCTATTTTTCTAAGAATTTCGAACATCTTGCACCACTTTATATTGTCGAACGCTTTTTCCAGGTCGACAGATCCTACGAACGTATCTCGATTTTTGCGGTTGATATCGAAAGCAACACTAAAGATAAATCTAAAGTAAACAAAGTAGTCATGTTATTTGCGAAATCCTCCTCTCACAGGGGAACGTTTTTAGGCTTTCTTAGCAGAAAAAAGATGCAGAGTTCCCCTGACTGAGAAAGTCTCTCCAGGAATCCGACAGAGGACAGTGCACAGGTATCTGCAGCATCCGTCCTCCCTCTCTCCCTGTGTTTGACAACAAGAGACCGACACAAACAAGCGGGGAATGGAACTGCACTTCTGTTGAACTGCTCTTGCTTCTCTGCAGCTGGCACAGCACACAGTAATCGCCTTAGCCCAAACCCAGTACATGCAATGGAATATGTGCAAGTTCAAATGGTTCAAATGGCTCTGAGCACTATGGGACTCAATTGCTGTGGTCATAAGTCCCCTAGAACTTAGAACTACTTAAACCTAACTAACCTAAGGACATCACACACATCCATGCCCGAGGCAGGATTCGAACCTGCGACCGTAGCGGTCGTGCGGTTACAGACTGTAGCGCCTTTAACCGCTCGGCCACTCCGGCCGGCTAATATGTGCAAGTGCCCAGGTAGAAGAGAAGGGAGGAATCTCCTGTGCAAAGATTTTTGCTGTATTTCAATTGAAAACAAAAATGTCTTTCAGCTGTCTCCCCGATTTCAATTGGATTTAATTTGAATTGACTCGCATTTTCATATAAAAATGTGGATAATTTGCGTAGTAACTATCGCTGGAAAGTAAAGAGCACGGCATTTTGCTTTGCCCCTTTTTATCACCTGACGAAGCAGAAGCCATACTTAATGTCGGGAAGCACCCAGAAAGTACCAAATATTCTAAAATGCCTTAGCTAAGGGGCTTCGGAGAGGGCGCGTCTGCTCGAGATTTATAAAGTTTTCGTGAGATCATGGCTAGACGGTAGGTGCATAGTATAGCTACACTATGTGGTCAAAAGTATCCTGACACCTGGCTCAAAATGACTTACAAGTTCATGGCCCCCTCCATCGGTAATGCTCGAATTCAGTATAGTGTTGGTCCACCCTTAGCCTTGTTGACAGCTTCCACTGCCGCAGCCATACGTTCAGTCAGGTGCTGGAAGGTTTCTTGGCGAATGAAACCCCATTCTTCACGGAGTGCAGCACTGAGAAGAAGTATCAATGTCGGTCGGTGAGGTCTGGCACGAAGTCGGCGTCCCAAAACATTCTAAAGGTGTTCTATAGGGTTCAGGTCAGGACTCTGTGCTGGCCCGTCCATTACAGGGATGTTGTCGTGCAACCACTCTGCCGCACGCCGTGCATTGTGAACAGGTGCTCGATCGTGTGGAAAGACGCAATCGTGATCCTCGAATTGTTCTTTAACAGTAGGAAGCAAGAAGATGCTTAAAACATCAATGTAGGCCTCTGCTGTGATAGTGCCACTCAAAACAACAAAGGGTGCAATACCTCTCCACGAAAAACACGAACACACCACAACACCACCGCGTCCGAATTTTACTGTTGGCACTACACCAGGTGGCAGATGACGTTCACCGGGCATTCGCCATACCCACATCCTGCCATCGGATCACAACATTGTGTACCGTGCTTCGTCACTCCACGCAACGTTTCTCGTCGGTTCAATCGTCCAATGTTCACGCTCCTTACACCAAGCGAGCCGTCGTTTGGCATTTACCGGCGTGATGTGTGGCTTACGAACAGCCGTTCGAGCATGAAATCCATGTTTTCTCACCTCCCACCTAACTGTCATAGTACTTGCAGTGGATCCTGATGCAGTTTCGAATTCCTGGGTGATGGTCTGGATAGATGTCTGCCTATTACACCTTACGACCCTTGAAACCTTCCCGTCTCCTCTATATCTCTTTTGTAACGCAACCTTCCCTTCTACAATAATCTATGAAACCTCCCCTTAGGATTTCTACCCCTTTGAAATCAATTCTCTTTCTCAATCTTCGAATACAAATTTAAATGCTTCTTATTAAAAGTTATTTTCTGATTATTTCGACGAAACACAGAATGTGTCGTCGTCGTGGCCCTCAGTCGTTACCTGCAATAACCAAAAACTGTCCCTTACCTTTTTCACTGTTACTGGATCGCCATCTGACTGCTACATCGAACTGCGACGTGAATATACTTACTCTGTTTCACTACACTCTATTAGCTGCTGGTGGGCTGTCATAATAAGTGGCTGTATTTATTACCAAAGCCCTACGTTATTCTTTAATAGCAAAGCTGACGTTATTCTTTTGTTAATTTGACTGACGTTACATAATTCATAGTTAAACTTTTTCTTGACAACAATAAAATTTTCCAAAGGTTTACGTTGATGTTTTTTTGGGATGGATTATAATCAGTAGTGCAGTATTGCTGGCAAAAATTAATTATATTCTGAATGAAATGATTTTACAAACGTCAAATGGGACTTACTTTTTACAATAATCTTACAACTAGCAATGTGCAAACATACTTTCAGTAGTCTTGAGTTTCTCAAAAAATTAATTCAATTCTATTAGTTCCTCTTATGATAATAGTTAGCTGATGTCTCTGTACACCCATTTATAATCTCTTGTAAATCATAGCTAGTGGCTGGCAGGCACACCGCTCCTCTCAACCTCTCTCTTCAGACCTGCTACCGACTCGCTTCACATCTCGCTTACTACTGACTTCCTACGAACGCTAAAGAGCGGTCTCTCCTGCCAACAATGCTTTCTGGTGCAGACAATCCCTGCTACCATTACAAAATGTATCAACGCGCGGTCTTTCCCGCTCTTTTCTTAAAATGTATCCATACGCTGTCTCTCCTGCCCTTTTTAAAATTATATCAGTGTGCGGTCTCTGTTGCCAACAATACTTTGGTGCAGACATTCCTAATAATAAAATATAAACATCTTTCATAAATTGTGATTTGACAATAGACAATAGAAATATACACGTCTTACACCATCTTTATCTGACGGCGGACTCTGTCAGTCAACAAACGAGGTCGGTCTGTACACTTTTGTGCTGTATGTGTCCTTCACGTTTCCACTTCACTATCACATCGGAAACATTGGATCTAGGAATGTTTAGGAATATGGAAATCTTGCGCACAGACGTATGATAGAAGTGACACACAATCACCTGAGCCGCGTGACGTAGCTGTGCGAGCTGAGGCGTCTTGTCAACATTCGCGTCGCTCCTGCCGTCGGAGGTTCGAGTCCTCCCTCGGGCATGG
This sequence comes from Schistocerca piceifrons, assembly GCF_021461385.2. NCBI lineage: Eukaryota > Metazoa > Arthropoda > Insecta > Orthoptera > Acrididae > Schistocerca > Schistocerca piceifrons. The sequence goes on from NC_060139.1 coordinate 108,824,028, forward strand.
GTGTGTGTGTTGTTCTTAGCGTAAGTTAGTTTAAGTTAGATTGAGTAGTGAGTTAGCCTAGGGACCGATGACCTCAGTGGTTTGGTCTCATACTCCGTACCGCAAATTTCCAAATTTCCAATCACCTGACCACGTTCGAAGTCCGTGAGTTCCGCGGAGCGCCCCATTCCGCTACCTCACGCTGTCTAATGACTACAGAAGTTGCTGATATGGAGTACCTGACAGTAGGTGACAGCACAATGCACGTAATATGAAAAACGTATGTTTTTGGGGGTGTTCGGATACTTTTGATCACATAGTGTATCAGCGTAACTTTCTTCTCTAAAGTTTTTTGACGCTATTCACCATGAGGGAAGGTTGACCACGGGAGCTTGCAGGACCAACTATCCCTGTTCTGAAGGTGTCGAACCGTCATTCACCATCCGGCGTCAAGTGTAAGAAATCCTTGCTGTTCCCAATCCACCAGCATACCGTACCGTTGCACGTTCAGCTATGGAACACCTTTTCTCCAATTATCGATGAGCAGCAGCGCCATCTGGGATCCGCGTGACGCATGATCTGGAGTCACTTGATGTGGGGTAGTTCACACTCAAATCCAGTGTTGATCACTACAGAGGCCCAGAATAATTTTAGATTCAGTACGGTAAAGGGGAGGCTACACATCTGTCTCTGTTTTAATACAGTATTTTACGACATTTTAAATGAGACCCACTACTACGTAATTGTGTTTACTGATGCTTCTAAACACTGGGACTCCTTTGATTGTTCTGTTGTTTTCCTTGATCATGTCCTCAATATCCTGTTACCTCAGGACTTCAATGTGTTTGATACTCAATTATTCGTGATCTTCAGGTCACTGGAGCAGATGATATGTGCTGCAACTGCTAATTCTTACTCTGTTCCCACTCCCTGAGTGTCTTTGGTCTCAGCGACACTTATATCCAGCAGATAAATTAGTCCGGAACATGCAGAGGGCCCAGAATGAGATTTTCACTCTGCAGCGGAGTGTGCGCTGATATGAAACTTCCTGGCAGATTAAAACTGTGTGCCCGACCGAGACTCGAACTCGGGACCTTTGCCTTTCGCGGGCAAGTGCTCTACCATCTGAGCTACCGAAGCACGACTCACGCCCGGTGCAAGGTTCGCAGGAGAGCTTCTGTAAAGTTTCGAAGGTAGGAGACGAGATACTTGCAGAAGTAAAGCTGTGAGCACCGGGCGTGAGTCGTGCTTCGGTAGCTCAGATGGTAGAGCACTTCCGCCAAAGACAAAAGTCCCGAATTCGAGTCTCGGTCGGGCACACAGTTTTAATCTGCCAGGAAGTTTCATATCAGCGCACACTCCGCTGCAGAGTGACAATTTCATTCTGGAAACATCCCCCAGGCTGTGGCTAAGCCATGTCTCCGCAGTATCCTTTCTTTCAGGAGTGTTCGTTCTGCAAGGTTCGCAGGAGAGCTCCTGTAAAGTTTGGAAGGTAGGAGACGAGATACTGGCAGAAGTAAAGCTGTGAGCACCGGGCGTGAGTCGTGCTTCGGTAGCTCAGATGGTAGAGCACTTGCCCGCGAAAGGCAAAGGTCCCGAATTCGAGTCTCGGTCGGGCACACAGTTTTAATCTGCCAGGAAGTTTCATATCAGCGCACACTCCGCTGCAGAGTGACAATTTCATTCTGGAAACATCCCCCAGGCTGTGGCTAAGCCATGTCTCCGCAGTATCCTTTCTTTCAGGAGTGTTCGTTCTGCAAGGTTCGCAGGAGAGCTCCTGTAAAGTTTGGAAGGTAGGAGACGAGATACTGGCAGAAGTAAAGCTGTGAGCACCGGGCGTGAGTCGTGCTTCGGTAGCTCAGATGGTAGAGCACTTGCCCGCGAAAGGCAAAGGTCCCGAATTCGAGTCTCGGTCGGGCACACAGTTTTAATCTGCCAGGAAGTTTCATATCAGCGCACACTCCGCTGCAGAGTGACAATTTCATTCTGGAAACATCCCCCAGGCTGTGGCTAAGCCATGTCTCCGCAGTATCCTTTCTTTCAGGAGTGTTAGTTCTGCAAGGTTCGCAGGAGAGCTCCTGTAAAGTTTGGAAGGTAGGAGACGAGATACTGGCAGAAGTAAAGCTGTGAGTACCGAGCGTGAGTCGTGCTTCGGTAGCTCAGATGGCAGTCGGCTTTCAGCCGTGTTACCGTGCGGACGGGCTCGGCGCGCCGGGCAGTGCTCCGCTGGTGTTGTTGTTTACCTGCTAGCGCGCGGTCGCGTCGTTGTATTGCCGTATAGTACCTGTACCGCCCCGACATGGCGTTCTCATATCGAAAAGCTACAATCAAACTAACGTTCAATGCATCGTAGACGAGACCGAAGGCCCATGAAATTGTACGGTTTCTACGAGACATCATGCACATCGAACCACAAGAACTCATAGGAATTCATCTATCTATTGTTACAAGCACAGTGTACCTCAAACTGATCGACGAAGCGGCCTGCGACAGATTACTCCAACGATCTGCAAACGGCTTTCGCTTCTGTCACGCAGACGGTAACGTGAGCGTGGTAGGAGTTGACCATGCTGGTCTGGGGGTGCGTACCGTGCGCATCTTTGAACTACCGTTCGAAGTTCCTGCCAGCCTAGTCGTTGATGCGCTGCGGCCATACGGCACAGTTCTGAGCCACGCAGAGGGGAAATGGAACACATTCGAAACGTACCCTGTCCTTAACGGGGTACGACAAGTGCGCATAGAACTTAAGAAGCACGTTCCATCATATGTTTTCGTTGGTGGCTGCTGCGCAATTGTTATAGATGATGGACAACCGAGGACCTGCTCGGGCTGCGGCCAGGAGGGCCATGTTAGAACTGAGTGTCTGCAGCGCCGCCTCGTTCAGGTGCCCCACAATGAACTTCCCCAACGATCCACTATGACCTCTCTCCCGCTAACATATGTGGAGGCGGCACGACATGATGTGATGGATGATCAAAACCTGCTCCCTCCTCAAGCCGCTGCCAACTCCGTTGGAGAGTCAGCGCCGTCGAAGACGCCGCAGCCCAACGGTGCAGAGGTTCCTACAGCCTCTGCCCACCGCAGCGTCGTGGGCACCCAGCCACCGTCACTGTCGGTATCAGACACAGGGGTTCCTAGCGACCGAGACTGTGTCGAGCCCCGCCCTGCAGTGGATGTCGAATCTCGGGCCCGAAAGCAAAAATCACCCAAGCGACACAAGAAGAGGCGATTGTCAGCTGAAGAACAGGACAGGGATGTGAAGCCGGCGGAAGACATCGACTTCGTTGACTCACCCACAATTGCAACGGACTCCAGTGGCATCATTCACCGGAAGGTGCCTGAAGACAAGGAACACTCTCCTAAATCTGGTGGCCCAGAAAACGTGGCGCACTGCGTCGATTCCCAAAATGTGGGCTCCCGTGAAAGCGTACAGCCCCCAATGACATCACAATCGTCTCTTGGTGATTGGGCAGACGATATGGAGGCAGATGATGCACAGCAAACATCGATATCTCCACCAGAGCCCATGGCTGACATTGAGCCCGGAGGGCTCTGCCAGTCAGGGACTCCTACGGCACAGTAATGCACAGCATGCGGATGGATGGCTGTGTGGTGTGTGAGATCACCGTGGGATTGCACCGGCACACTGCCTCCGCCACTTGATACGTCTCAGTCATACCGTGTGGGAACAGTCAATGTAAATGGTGTCCACTCCACTGTCAAGACCTGCATGTTACACGACATGATCAGAGCGGCAGACTTGGACATTGCCCTTCTCCAGGAGGTCCGTCCCGAGCTGTGTTTAGACCTATATGGCTACACCACGTACCACAGGAGGAACGGCCATCCTTCTCCGAGATGGCATAGACGCGACGGACGCGACGTACTTGCCGAACGGGCGAGGCATCGCACTCACACTTGGCGCAGTCCGCCTCATTAACGTCTACGCTCCCTCCGGTAATTCGCACCGTGGTGACAGGCATGTCTTCTATTCGGAGGAGGTAGCCCCACTTTTGCAAGGAAATATGGACCATTACATAGTGGGCGGCGATTTTAACAGTGTTCTGCGGCCCGAGGACCAGATACCGTATTACGTCCCATGCCCGGCTCTACAAGCATTGATACGTGACCTCGCGCTCCACGACACATGGCTCTTACATCATGGGACCCAGAGTGGATATACGCACTTTACCAGCCATTCTGCCAGTCGTCTGGACCGGATATACGTCTCGCGTGCCCTCCGCACAGCAACCCATGATGCAGAATGCAGAACTCTGGCCGACGGCCTTCACGGACCATCTCGCGTACATCTGCACTGTCACCTTGCCCCGACAACTCACAAGACGCAGCAGGGGCCCGTGGACGCTGAACGTCTCCCTCCTTCGCAAGGAAGCGTGTCGGCGAGCAGTCACTGACACGTGGCGTCGATGCATAAGGCGCCTGCCTATGTATGCTTCCACGTTGCTGTGGTGGTTGGGATGTGTCAAACCTGCACTCCGAAAGACCTTGATGGCCTACGGGCGTGACAGATCGAACTGGCAAAGGGCAACATCGGAATTTTACTATACAGCGTTACGTGAGCTGGCAACGCAACCGCCGTCTCCCGAACGTCAGATGTCCGTACAACGCATCAAAGCTCGTCTACTTCGCATCAGAACAGAGCAGCTAGACGGTGTCCGCATCCGTGCGCGAGTGCAAGACTGTATCCCCAACGAAACAGCGTCAGTCTATCACACTGTGCGCGAGAGGCGCCACCGCAAACGTCAGCTCATTACGGCGGTAAACACGGAGGACGGCGGGCGCGCAGTGACACAAACGGACATCGCGCACACGTTCGCCAGACACTATGGGACCTTGTACATGGAAGATCCGCGAAATGTACGTGATTATGACGAGCTGTTGCACGATTTTCCCGCCCCTCGGGACGTGGCACCCGATGATAGTCTGCTGTTGCCCATTACACCCGACGAGCTGACATCGGCCTTGGCACGTGGAGCACCGAACAAGTCGCCTGGACCGGACGGTTTACACCCTGGAATTCTACCGCACTTTTTACCACCTTATGGGTGACAAGTGGCTCCAAATGTTTCAAGACCTGATCCGCCCTGATTTCACTGTCCCCACAGAATTCACAGAAGGCATCTTGATCCCAGTTCCGAAACCGAATGGTGGTTGTAGGTGGCAGGATTTTCGCCCACTCACACTCCTCAACAACGACTACAAGACCTTCGCCCGTATCCTCCGCGCGCGTCTCCACGCCGCTATCGGGAAAGCCATCCACACCGATCAGACATGTTTAGGTGGTGTCAGCAACATTCATACGGCGTTAGGAGCATACCGCGACGTAATTGCTTTGACGGCGGCCTGCAAAATACGAGGCGCCCTTGTCGCCGTAGATTTTGACCACGCATTCGACCGCGTCGACCACGGCTTCTTACGCGCAGTTTTGCAACACATGGGCCTCTCTCCAGAGTCTGCACAGGTGGTCCTTCGACTGGTCCACGGAGCGCGCTCCCGCATGATGGTCAACAGTTATCAGTCTGCGCACATTGTTGTTGGACGGTCAGTGCGACAAGGGTGCCCCCTGTCGAGCATATTATTTGCTGCAGCGCTTGAACCAGCTTTACATGGTCTACGGCAGCGATTAACTGGTATCTCCTTGCGGGACGTGACCTTTTGTTGTGGTGCATTCGCCGATGACGTGGTGTTCCTGGCCAGATCAGAGGATGAAATGCATATGGCGCTACAGTGGCTACGCCAGCACGGGGCGGTCGCTGGGAGCGTCATCAACGTGAAGAAGACAAAATACATGGATGTCGGAGGGGGGATTTCCCACACAACGGCGGTGCCCTTTGACAAGGTGCCCGTAGTCAAGGGTTTAGGAGTGCAATTCTATAGCAATGTCCGCCGCACGGCGGCGGCTACGTACCGCCGGCTCCTACACCAGACACGTGCTCTGCTGCAGGACAACAAATTGCGTCGCTTGGATATGCTCCTCAGAACACGTTATATCAACACTTATCTTGTCTCAAAACTGAACTATTTTGCGCATCTCCTTCCCTTGACAGCTGCGATGGCCGACAGATTTCAAGCAACATATGGACATTTCGTAAGCACCGGTCTGGTTTTTAAAGTCCGATACGCCACCCTGACACTGCCGCAGCGGGCGGGCGGTATCGGTTTAATTCACGTATATAACCGTGCGCGATCGCTTTATCTCAACACTATGCTTCGCACGTGGACCTCTGCCCACGCCACTCTGACGGGCACCCTGATAGCGGAAGTGGCACCACACTCTCTGCATCCCCCAGTTTCTGTAGGACACATTTCACCGGCACTCACCCACATCAGAGAGTTCTTTATTGACTTCAGCTACTTACGGTCAGAACTTCCGACGACACGGAAGCCCAGCACAAAAGACTATTATCGCCTCTATCAACAGCGGCAACCTGTAAATACGGTCACCCACAGACATCCTGAAGTTGCCTGGAACACGGTGTGGCGAACGGTACACACGCCTTTTCTACCTACGACGGTGCGTTCATTGTGGTACGTGGTTGTGAATGGGAAGTTCGCTACTCGTCAGAGGTTACTTTCCATACATCTGACGGACGACCCCTTGTGTCCGACATGCTCAGTCGCTGACTCGGATGCACACCGTCTGACGTGTGCCGCGACCAGCGAGTGCTGGCTACTGACGCAGCGCATGCTGGCATTACTCTTGCGGCGATTGCCGGAGTCTATCTCCCCTGATGACGTATTGCGCCCCGACGGCGTATACTTTCCATCAACCAGAACGAACGCCGTTAACTGGCTAAAAGGCATGGCCGTTTACTACACATATTGCGATGCTCCCAAAGGCACACTCGACTTCTGGTCCCTATTGATGACGACACATGCAGTTTTCAGCCGCTATCCGAAGTACAGAACTCGTTTCGCAAATTATTTAGGTTCATTATTTGCGGATCCTCCTGCTCACTGGGGCGTTCCGGGTATGAGACGCTGAAAATGAAGAAGAATCCTGGAGCATATTGATCCTCTACGGACGGAATAGGGGGGAACCCCTCCCAACAGACGGGAAGACGACTCGGACGCTCGGCTACGGCAGTTGTAGGATCTTTCTTTGTAATGAAACAACAATAAATCTATAACACAAAAAATGTTATAAAAATTAAAGAAATAAATAAATAAAACAACATCGACAAACCCACTACATCCTCTTCCCGATCCTTCGAGCCTCGAACTCGAACACGTTGCTTGGGCGTGGCGGCGGGATGGCCAGGCTTCGGGTGTCGACCCCTCCCCTACCCGTCGTCCTGCAGCGGTTCATTAGACTTAAAAAAAAAAAAAAAAAAAAAAAAAAAAAAGATGGTAGAGCACTTGCCCGCGAAAGGCAAAGGTCCCGAGTTCGAGCCTCGGTCGGGCACACAGTTTTAATCTGCCAGGAAGTTTCATATCAGCGCACACTCCGCTGCAGAGTGACAATCTCATTCTGGAAACATCCCCCAGTTTGTGGCTAAGCCATGTCTCCGCAGTATCCTTTCTTTCAGGAGTGTTAGTTCTGCAAGGTTCGCAGGAGAGCTTCTGTAAAGTTTGGAAGGTAAGAGACGAGATACTGGCAGAAGTAAAGCTGTGAGCACCGGGCGTGAGTCGTGCTTCGGTAGCTCAGATGGTAGAGCACTTGCCCGGGAAAGGCAAAGGTCCCTAGTTCGAGTCTCGGTCGGGCACACAGTTTTAATCTGCCAGGAAATTTCATCCAGAGGGCCGTTCTCCACTCACAAAGGGTGTCGAGGGAGGTGTCATTGTGCCGGAAGAGACGGCCCATGGCTATCAGTGGAAACGAGGTGGTAGATGCAGCAGCCAGGGAGGTGTGTCGTAATCGGATACTTCCCCGTACATGCTGTCACCTTAATGTTGAGGCACAGAGTCATGCGTACATCCGAAGGAGTTTGGCTCAAAGTGACAGACAAAAAGCAGCGCCTAGTAAAGTCAGCAACTCGGCCATGACGAAACACCTTCCGACCACACAGACGGGATGAGGTCCTTCTCACTCATCTTCGCAAAGGACATAGCTCTGTGACGTAAGGCTTCTTGTTCCTGCAAGAGGAGCCTCCCATGTGTGGTGGTTGTGACTTACAGATCACAGTACACCACATTTTAGTAGACTATGCCGGCGGCAGTGGCCGAGCGGTTCTAGGCGCTACAGTCCGGAACCGCGCGACCGCTAAGGTCGCAGGTTCGAATCCTGCCTCGGGCATGGATGTGTGTGATGTCCTTAGGTTAGTTAGGTTTAAGTAGTTCTACGTTCTAGCGGACTGATGACGTTAGAAGTTAAGTCCCATAGTGCTCAGAGCCATTTGAATCATTTTTTAGTAGATTATGTTTTACATCCAGACAAGAGGCCATCAGATTACTTACCTACAGATTCATCCCCTGTTTTAACTCACAATGAAACGAATCTGGTACGACTTTTAAGATCCTGTGAGACGTCAGACTTGTTCCCCAAAATTTTAAGGAGAATTTTTTACTGTGTTAATCGGGTGGCTGGATCATCGATGTTCTTTATTAAGCGATCAGCCAATCACACTTCAGCTTTCCAGTTGTATTACTGGTGTTTTAATTGACAGTTTAGAATATCTGACAATTTGTACGCGATTTTATAGGTTGCGAGATAGTGCGACTGTGTGGATGACAGTGGGTAACACAGAGAATGGGTGCGGTTTTATGTCAGATTTCCTCTTTTTATTTTGTAATATTCGCTTCTACTAGTTTTCGTGAGTGACAGTGGGTAACACAGAGAATGGGTGCGGTTTTATGTCAGATTTCCTCTTGTTATTTTGTAATATTCGCTTCTACTACACTCCTGGAAATGGAAAAAAGAACTCATTGACACCGGTGTGTCAGACCCACCATAGTTGCTCCGGACACTGCGAGAGGGTTGTACAAGCAATGATCACACGCACGGCACAGCGGACACACCAGGAACCGCGGTGTTGGCCGTCGAATGGCGCTAGCTGCGCAGCATTTGTGCACCGCCGCCGTCAGTGTCAGCCAGTTTGCCGTGGCATACGGAGCTCCATCGCAGTCTTTAACACTGGTAGCATGCCGCGACAGCGTGGACGTGAACCGTATGTGCAGTTGACGGACTTTGAGCGAGGGCGTATAGTGGGCATGCGGGAGGCCGGGTGGACGTACCGCCGAATTGCTCAACACGTGAGGCGTGAGGTCTCCACAGTACATCGATGTTGTCGCCAGTGGTCGGCGGAAGGTGCACGTGCCCGTCGACCTGGAACCGGACCGCAGCGACGCACGGATGCACGCCAAGACCGTAGGATCCTACGCAGTGCCGTAGGGGAGCGCACCGCCACTTCCCAGCAAATTAGGGACACTGTTGCTCCTGGGGTATCGGCGAGGACCATTCGAAACCGTCTCCATGAAGCTGGGCTACGGTCCCGCACACCGTTAGGCCGTCTTCCGCTCACGCCCCAACATCGTGCAGCCCGCCTCTAGTGGTGTCGCGACAGGCGTGAATGGAGGGACGAATGGAGACGTGTCGTCTTCAGCGATGAGAGTCGCTTCTGCCTTGGTGCCAATGATGGTCGTATGCGTGTTTGGCGCCGTGCAGGTGAGCGCCACAATCAGGACTGCATACGACCGAGGCACACAGGGCCAACACCCGGCATCATGGTGTGGGGAGCGATCTCCTATACTGGCCGTACACCACTGGTGATCGTCGAGGGGACACTGAATAGTGCACGGTACATCCAAACCGTCATCGAACCCATCGTTCTACCATTCCTAGACCGGCAAGGGAACTTGCTGTTGCAACAGGACAATGCACGTCCGCATGTATCCTGTGCCACCCAACGTGCTCTAGAAGGTGTAAGTCAACTACCCTGGCCAGCAAGATCTCCGGATCTGTCCCCCATTGAGCATGTTTGGGACTGGATGGAGCGTCGTCTCACGCGGTCTGCACGTCCAGCACGAACGCTGGTCCAACTGAGGCGCCAGGTGGAAATGGCATGGCAAGCCGTTCCACAGGACTACATCCAGCATCTCTACGATCGTCTCCATGGGAGAATAGCAGCCTGCATTGCTGCGAAAGGTGGATATACACTGTACTAGTGCCGACATTGTGCATGCTCTGTTGCCTGTGTCTATGTGCCTGTGGTTCTGTCAGTGTGATCATGTGATGTATCTGACCCCAGGAATGTGTCAATAAAGTTTCCCCTTCCTGGGACAATGAATTCACGGTGTTCTTATTTCAATTTCCAGGAGTGTAGTTTTCGTGAGGGTGCTGACAATCTCGCCGTTGAGCACGCCTACAGAACAAACACATACGCACGCGCGCTCCTGCACACACACACACACGTGCTTTATAGACTGTGGAGGACATGAGAACGAGAATTACATCTGCGTGTAAAAAATTACTCCAGACATGTTTACAGTGTTGAAGTCATCAATGCTGGATCGTGTACGAGAGTAACGTGATGTAAATGTTTCTCAACTGTTTAAAAAACTCGCCAAGGGAAACCGTGGGCGCTTTACAACGTCTTCGCTTGTTTTCGACCACAATTATTGGTTTCATTTGTTTAATTTATTATTTTAATGTACGATTCTTTACCGGCGGACAACTGACAGAGCATATGTAAAAAACTGAAGAAATAATTTAATTTTTATTTAAAGTAAACGAAAGTAAATTTTGATTTATTATTTATTTATCGTACACTTAGCACCACATCACAGAAAAAAATTCTTTTAACATGTACCTATATTTAACACAAAGAAAATATCGTAAGTTTATTATATTTGCAGTATTTTTAAAGCATAAAAGTCACAGACATATAGCCAACTAGTGAACAAATACTTTGTAAAAAAAAGGAAACAAAGTTGATGTATGTATGTCGGGTATTAATGAAGTTGCGAGAAGGCAGTGCTGTTCACTTCACGAGTCCCTGATCACTGCTAGGTTTTCACCTACAGATAACAAATATTTTTGACGTGTCAAAAGCAATTCGAGGTGAAATACTTTGGCGCCTTGCCCTGTTTACGAGGAATTCGTCCTGTTAATCCAACTTCAATAATGGAAGATTTTTGCGACGGGGAGCTGGCGACTAATTTTAATTGGGCCTACAGCTCAGTACCCTGTGAACGACGCTAGAGAACAAAAAATATTAAACATTTGCTATGTGAACTATAAATGACGTTTGTCGTGCGTTTTACTCTTCGACTTTGAAGGGAAAATTCACTCCTCCGATGTAATATATCGAAAATAACCTTCAATGAACAACATACAACCGTCGGCATGTGTTTTTCTTTTAAAAATGTGGAATGCCTATCAACTCCTGTGTATTGCGTAAAGTTACATAACAGCCTAACACACTAACGCGTCCGCTGCTGTATGTCCTCAGAGACTACGAAAACCGGTTCATCTGAGCTCTCTGCCAGTATCTAGGTCACCTAGTCGCTTACAAACGCTCGTGTCAAATACGAAATTCACATCGTGCAGAAGGCAAACACGTCTCATAGCCGGTGGCAGTGTTCAGTGTCTTGGCTACATCGCGAAGGATACCTAAAATGATTAAAGTCAGCTGAGGCAATTTTTAACCATGTGCATATTATAAACCTTCTGCACCGGTTCAGAGTTAATAGTTAAAAATGTTTACTAATGGAACTGATGGGAGCAGCAATATTATAAGGGAAGATGAGACTTATGATAATGAAAATGAAACGAATAAAAGTTTTGCTTTAAAATCGGCCTAGATGGTTTTCGTGGTCGGTCATTAACAAGGCACTGGTAGGCTTGTATCGATTATGAAGATTTTAATCGGCACTGCTGGCGTGAACAGAAGTGCGTACAACAAACTGCGATCGAACCTCGTAAATCATGAGAGATAATGAAAGCAAATTTGCTTGTCGGCTGCTACAATCGCGGCGGATCTATTGCATCACCTCATCCCGGTTTCTATGTCGCCTCGTCTCAAATTAATGCAGAAACAGATAAATACTGGTTAGGACAAGATAGACACAATGATTCATTTTAAATAAGAACATTTCAGAGTTTAACCGATTTATTGGCATAAAATATGCAGACATTAAAAATACCGTGTCTCCTAACAAATAGTGTTCTACGTACATGGGAGGCTAAGACAGAAGAGAGTGAGGGAGGCAAGACTCCTCGATAAAGAATCTAGAATCATTTGTTCCAAAAGACGTTACTTCACACTGAAAAGTCACGGATTACGTTTACATAATTTTCCTACTACGTCTGTGGAGCGGTCGTTGTCCAATTAATTTAGAAAAAGGGATGTCACATTACACCACTTTCTTCCTCTTTTTTTAAATAGTTCGAATTTTTTCATTGAAACTGTGGAGCGTTACTCTTTCCAATGAGACAATGACAACTTCAGCACTCTCTCATCAGCTCAGTGAGTAGGCGCCAAAACGAGGCTTGTTGGGAGGGGCGGCGGGGATTGTTGGGGAACATGGGATGCTTCATACTATCAAGACATGGTTGGTTGGTTGGTTGTTTTGGGGAAGGAGACCAGACAGCGAGGTCATCGGTCTCATCGGGTTAGAGAAGGACGGGGAAGGAAGGCGGCCGTGCCCTTTGAAAGGAACCATCCCGGCATTTGCCTGGAGCGATTTAGGGAAATCACGGAAAACCTAAATCAGGATGGCCGGACGCGGGATTGAACCGTCGTCCTCCCGAATGCGAGTCCAGTGGCTAACCACTGCGCCACCTCGCTCGGTGCCAAGACATGGCCCCAGGCACTTGATGAGCACTGTGTTCCTACTGAAGAAGCACTGTCCCTTCGCAACTATGCAGCAAGTGTTTCAATTACTATGGTGACAATGTTGGACGGTAAAGATTTTACTCCTGGAATCTCTACCTGAAATATTCTCACCTAGCACTCTAACCACTGCATTAAATGTACAGCGCTGTTGTGGCACATTGAAGCAATATACTTGTCGCTCATTCGAACACACTGCCACCAAACTTGTCTTTATTTGACTTTCATTTTGCACCGAAAATATGTCATCGGCGAAAATCTGTGATGTACATTTTTGTATACCTGTTAGCGAGGAATACCGCCGTGAACTTCGAATTCGCAGTTTTTCTTCAAACCTGCATATACGAGGATTGTTAAATAGGCAAGACAACAAGATCTTTCATACGTGTACAAATACACAGTGCAAATTACACTGCAAGCCATTCTGCTAGATTATAATTAAAAATACGTTTATGGAACAGAAGAAGAAGTTCAAAGAAACCATGTGAGGCTAGATTTAAAACTGTCGTAGCGAAAAATTTTATTACCGTGTCAGTCTGCTTACTTGCAGAATAAAGTTTCGCTCTATAAGGTCATGTGTTAGCAATTTCACTGTTAATAGTAATTCACTCGGGTGATTGGAGTACACAGTTATTGTAAAAATTGCATTTTAGCGTCATTTCGACATATGTCCTGCTCTTTAGGTCGTGGCTTCAGGAATACACTATATGGTAATCAGTTTAATGCACCTGCTGATTCCAACCGACAAGAAAAAAAGGTCACTCGTTGAAGAAATGTAACGTATGTGTTTCAGTAAATCAACCTGAAAGTAGCGAAACATACCCTACGTTCACTTCTTATGTAATTTTAAAATATTTATGCTTACACGGAGGGCTGTTTTCTCTTTTTTGCTATTACAGAGAAGGCTGAGAACTCCTGTCCCGCACGTGAGTATGCGCTGTCCAGACAAGCTGAATATTTTAACCTGTCCCGAGGTGACAGTGCAGAAATGTAACTTGTTTTTATTCTTCGGTATTCTGCTTAATCTTAAGCTGCACACAAAGTGACGATCCACGTATAAACCGCAGATGACGCCCTTGGCTACAGGTAGTTTAACTCCTGCAAACTTTTTTCTCTCACGTTTCAAGGTGAGGATAAATGACTCAACAGGTACAATAAGGGGGGGGGGGGTGGAGGGGGTAGGAAACGGAGTAGTGGCCACGTGCTAGTATCGAAGTGTATCGCATACTACCAGAACAGTTCGGTAACAGAACCTAGTATACATCTCTGTGCCCCAAGTGTTGCGAAACAAAACGTGATAGTCAAACGTAAAAGTGTATTTCAGTGCAATGTCTCGTAACTAACTCATAAACTTTATCTGAATATATCCTAAAAATTTAGAAGCAACTTAAGAGCTCTACAGCCCGTACTTGAAACATGACACGGAAGATGGGGTTCCGCTTATACTCCCCAACTCAGTCATTTTATTAAGAGATTGAGGATCGAAATTGTATATTCAGCCCCTCATCGACAATAGTAGCACTGAAAATGAATAGCACCGAGACAAGATGCGAATCGGACAACTGCGTTTTCAGCTACGTATCTTGGAACGACCAACAACTACCCAACTCCTTGCGCTGACAGATGTAATATGAACCAAAGAGATACCGTATATCTGAGGACTCAGTGTGAAGCAATTACTCAGAGCGGAGTCCGCCTTCGTGGCGTAGAGGTAGCTTTCTGCCTGCTATGCAAGGGGCCCGGGTTCGATTCCCGGCAGGGGACTGGATATTGTGTGTCTTTCATCATCATTGACCCACAAGTCGCCGAAGTGGCGTCAACTAAAACGAACTTTCAATACTGCGGTCGAACTCCCCCGCATGGGGCTTCCCTGCCAGCAATGCCATACGATCATTTCATTTTTCACAGAGATCGGACGTGTTTTATTTTGAAGAGATTTTGCTATTGTTGTGCGACACTGTTAAGTTCCATTGTGAATGTTTAGATAGTCTATGACACAATAAACAAATTCAAGAAAATAATGCGCATTCAAGGTGTCTATTTATCAATTTATAAAAGATTTGACAAACATCATTCAGATATCACGAGACGTAGATCGATCGGAGGTGCAGTGTGGAATGATGGTGCGAGCCTGCATCTTTTCACGGTCATTATTCGAGAGAATATATGAGAAGCAATAAACTTTTCGTTGGAAAAAAAAAATTGGACACACCAATCCATACGCATCACACAACAGGGCACCTAGCTTGCCGAACGATTTTCGTAGCGAAATAAACATTTCATAGATTTCAGGTGGAACAGTCCCGACGAGGAGTACCAGCGAGATCGACGCGGCTTGACATACCGGGTGATCAAAAAGTCAGTATAAACTTGAAACCTTAATAAACCACGGAATAATGTAGATAGAGAGTGTAACCTTTCCGGTGAATTTTTAAATGACAGAAATAGTAAATGAATGGGAGCCAAACGTAACCTCCCTGCAATGAAATGTACTGACAAAGACAATAAAAATATGAAATTCGCAATCTGACTCTGGTGTAAGCTCCCACAAAAAAATAATGAAAGGCAATTCAATGCTAATGAGACTTCAGTGACAATGTAAACTCAATTAAACCGAAATATCGGTCTTCGGCCCTGCGCAAAAATCAGAATTAATTTCTTACCTCAGTATAACTGCATGTCAAAGTTCTGCTCTTATTGTTGGCCACGGCTTGGAGGAAATGCATTGCAAATAATATTTTTTTTTTAAATTTAACTGAAACTTTTCTTTAAAGGAAATGGAAGGAAATCGTTGGTTCAATTAAATGGTTATTTTGTAAAAAATTGCTTTGAAATCAAAATTATTATTGGGGTGATTATTGCACAAATTAATTACAGTTAATTTACATTATTAGCTGAGCATTGCTGATTCATTACCTTGCTTAAAAAACAATATACCTCGTCCTGAATCTTGACCAGAATGCCATGTCGACACCCGCCGACTCCTCACACACAACTGCACTGGGCTGCTACTACCGACATACTGCTCTGCTCACAGACTGGCCACTGACTGTACTGCACGACTACTACTGACAGACTGAACTGTACGACGACTACAGACCGACTACTGCTCGCAACACTCGCGCGGTCAAGCGCAGACTAACCACGATAAATGGCTCTCTGGTCAAAGATTTTATCATACCTCACCATCGCTGCTACGTTACATACGTGTTTCATAACCCTCCACTGGGGGGGCAAAAATTTGGCAGCGATGGTGAGTCATTTGGACTTGCCATCGCAAGAAATTTTTTTTTTTAAATTAATCAATTTTTACAATTTACAGAATATTCAAATGTAGTACATAACTTAAATGTGGTGCACACGCACCGAGTACAAAATATATCAGACAAAGACAAAATGTGAGTACAAAACATAGTAGCAAATCACAAAACTGTATATACAAATTATTTGACAGATAACAGAGTGCACACGCACTGAAAAAATTCTGTAGCATTTTCAGAACAAATAAACAGAATGGCAGAAAATCATGTTGACAAGTGACATGAGTGTACTCGCGCTGGAGTTGAGAACATATCAGCAAATGACGAAATGTATATACAATGAGTAACAAATGACATAAGTGCATACGCACTGAAGTATTAAACATACAGAATGAGTACAAATCATATTGAAAAATGAGAAAAGTGCACAGGCACTGAAGTTCAGTAGAAAACATATTAACACATAACATAAGTGCACATGCACTGTAGTTCAGAACATATCATCAAAATAAAAATGTATATACAATATAAAAGACAAGAGTGCACATATACTGTACTTCAGAACAAATCGAAAAAATGTCTTTAGCATTTTCACAACAAATAAACATAATGGCAAAAAATCATGTCGACAAGTGCCATAAGTGTACTCGCACTGGAGTTCAGCGAATCGAAAAAAAATGTATAACCCATGAACATAAACGATGTTAGCAAAAAAATGATTTTCACTATTAGGATAGGAAAGGGAAGGATTGCATCATGGTTGTAGCACTTTAGATTGCACATAGCTGCTCTGAAAGTCCATATCTTTCCATAGAAGTACAACACCAAGTGACACAATTTGAAGTTCTTTTACCATCAGAATTTATCAGCGTAGCCAAGACACTGAACTGTCGCAGTAATGTTCCATGTTTTCATTTTGGCAGTACACTAGGTACACCAAACAGTGGGACCATAATAATGTCTTCATCGCTCACGGTGGTGGACAGCATGTCGTGTCAACACCATGCTCTTACAAGGCACACCAACGTAGAATTGGTGCAAAAACCAAATATAGTGCTCCATGATCATGAGGATGAACAGGACAAATGGACATTGCAGTAATTCAGGGTAGTTAGCTCATAAGGTGAAGGACATTAAGTCACACAATATTGAGAATTACAGTAGTAGTTTGCGGCATTCATAGCCCAGTTATTGTACATTTCTGTACCAAGTATGTAGTATTACAGAATAATGTTCATAAAATTAAATTATTGGCATCATGGGTAATCGTATTACAATAAACAGTGGCAGTCCTTGGCCAGTTACAAAGCATATTTAGTATGACAGAATAATGTTCATCAGAAGTCTTAATTGAAAAGGAGAGTCAATTATTGGCCTAGCATTAACATAATATATTGAGTGATACAAATTATTGGCACTCATTGGCCATTTACCAAAACAT
This sequence comes from Schistocerca piceifrons, assembly GCF_021461385.2. Taxonomy (NCBI): domain Eukaryota; kingdom Metazoa; phylum Arthropoda; class Insecta; order Orthoptera; family Acrididae; genus Schistocerca; species Schistocerca piceifrons. The sequence continues at coordinate 108,841,502 of NC_060139.1, forward strand.
GAAAAGTCAACATTGAAAACAAGAGCTAATTAACGGCATAATTAATAACATAATTCATTTAATGACATTAATTATTGGCACTCAGTGGCCAGTTAGCAAAATATGAAAAGTCATAATTCATTTAGTTATATTAATTATTGGCACTCAGTGGCCAGCAAGTATTGAATAGTATAAAACATTGTTCATCATTCAGTGTTATTCAGATCATTAAGAAGTCATTATTAAAAATCAGTTAATTACAGTCATGGCATTAATAATCATGGGCATTATAAGTAGTCTCATTACAATAAACAGTGGCAGTTATTAGCCAGTTACAAAGCATTATTTTATATTTTTTTTTTGTATCATTAAGAAGTCATTACTGAAGTGACATACTATTCAGAGCTGATCAGCATTATTCAGGATTGTCTTAAACTAGTATCATTATTTGGGACTGGTAATACATTTTTTTGTTAGCAATGCATTGCGTTGGGATCGATAATTAATTGCTGAGGCATAACAATATTTGCTTTTGACCTATTGCTGCAAATGAGGATAGGTAACGTCATTCGTCATGAGTCAGCTGTAGCAAGGTTATGTAACAAGGCAGTATATGTGATCACATTTATAAATGATAGACACAAATGGAATGGGTAAAAAAATAAAAATTTAAGTACTAGAACAGGTATAATAAGTAACAGGTTTAGTAAGTATCATGAAAAGCTTCTCCTGGAAAAAAATACAAAATGGATTATTGACCTGAAAGAAGAAACACATACTATGCTGAAAAGTAGTGAACTTCGAATTAACAGGTAGTGAAATGTGTGTAAAATGTGTTCCATAGCTGTCCTTTCCAAAACTTTCCGTCATCCTACTATGTAATATAACACCTGCTGTCAAAGCAAACTGCAACAAATACTTAAATAACTACATAGCATAAATACATAACTTCAACATTATCCTCATCTGTAAAGAAAAAACTTCATTATCAATCACTTCATTATCCATATTATCATAACTTCATTATTATCATCACCTGTAAAGAAAAACTTCATTATTCATAGTAGCATATTCTTCATCATTATTCATCAGCATTCATTATCATCTGCAAAAAATCACTTCATTACTCATTATACAACTATTCCTTATCTCTAGCATATTTCATCACTAAAACTAAGATGTGTAGTTCTGTCTGACAGCCTGCATCAATCACCTTGTATTCTGAAAGAAAAAATTAGTTAAGACTGCTATTTTACGATGAGTATAGTATATTCTTGTTAATGCTTGTTAATCCTGATCCATTTACTCTTCCTCATAAAGTTATTGCATCTTCTTTCATTTATTCCGTAGGTGAAATTCCCATTTCTGTTGAATTTATTTTTTACACGCATCATTTCTTTCTGAAATTGATGAACAAAGATTAATGTCTTGCATTTAAATCATATACCCACTAAATAATGACTGGTTTATGGTGACATAATTAACCATACAGCATAACATGACAGAAAACGTAATATGTCAAAGACATTGACAGTGTTCAGATGCAAAAATGTACACAGAATAATACAATGCAGCAGCAAAAAAAAAAAATGAAAAACAGTCACGATCTAGAGATGTCATAAGGCAAAAAATGTCAAAATCAACTGGTGTGTTATACCTTAATTATTTCACAGTGCATATAAACAAAACTTGAAAACAATCATACATAAAAAGACAAAATGTGACGTTCGTTGTGTTCAGCTTGTATGTACTGTAGTTAATAAAGGCGAGAATTAAAGCCTTAATGGAGAAAAAATGTAATGAAATTAACATGTCATTAGATAACATTGCATAATTAGTCATAAAATACGTAAGTGTCTCTGAAAAAAAATGTGCACAGTTTGATATATAACGACAAGAAAAGCGACCTGCTAACCTTACCTTGCCGGGCACTTGCCAAGAAAAATACGATAATCATCAATAATTAGTCATGTGAATATAATTGCATTAGTAAATGGCATCATAATGTGTTGAATCATACAGTATCTTCATTCAATAAAGGGTTTAATATTTGAGATATGGTGATTGCCTTTCGATTTTCTGGTTCTCAAAGTTTCGACGTGTACAACATTGGGGTGAGGGATGCTGCGAATCCGATATGGACCTGCGTATAGAAGTTCAAATTTACTGCACTTACCTTTTATTTTGCTGGATAAATAGTGTGTACGTACTAATATCTTCTGTCCAATGGAAAGTCGCGGCGTGTACAAACCTGTTTTTGTTGTCTTCTCCGGCGCTCTGCGGCACGTTTGATGTTGTTCAGCGCAATGTCAATTATTTCGTGCTGTCTTAGTCGACGACAGGTAGGGAAATTTACTAATTCTTTAATTTTGTTTGGTGGTTCAACGTTTTTCAGTATAACAGACGGAGATAGCATAGTGGATTCATTTGGAATGGAATTAATTACATCTTGGAATGAGAGTATGTGTGTATCCCAATCAATATGTCTTTTGTGGCAGTATATTCGGCACAGCTTACCAATTTCTTTCATTAATCTTTCACAGGGGTTCGAAGAAGCATGGTACTTGGATATATAGATCGGAGAAATGTTTCTAGCTCGTAACATACGTGTCCATATGCCAGAACGAAATCGTGATCCATTGTCAGAGATTACTTTCATCACATGCCCTACATGAAACAGAAAATGTTTTACAAATGCTTTCGAAACAGTTTTAGCAGTAGCTTTGCGTAACGGAGTGAAAGTAACAAATTTTGAAGTGAGCTCCACAGCGACAAAGATGTAGCAAAAACCTCTGTTAGTTCTCGGAATAGGACCAAAAATGTCTACAGCGGCCATATGTTTTAATTTAACAGGTACAATGGGATATAAAGGAGGAATATGTGAAGTGGTGTCTGATTTAGCTTTCTGGCAAATTTTACAAGACGCTAAAACTCGTCGTATACGTTTCTCCATGTTGGTAAAATAACAGTTCTGTCTCAGTGTAAGAAAACAATTTCGTGCTCCGTAATGTGCGTAACTTAAATGAGTGTACCAGATTAATTTGTTAACCAGTTCGTCAGGAATGCATAATAACCAATTGTTGCTGTCAGGATGAGAGCGGCGAAACAGAATGTCATTGCGTACAGTGTAATGGTTTCTAATCGTAACATTATTCCTATCTTGCCAAAGGTGTTTAATTTCTTTCCACACGTTGTCTTTATTTTGTTCTTGCGCTATGTCCTGTTATGACGATTAAATAAAGTTTTCAAATGCAACTTGCTGAATGTACATGATACTGTAATTTGCTTTGCAGAAGTTGGTTGCTACGTCTTGCTGATTGTTGCTGAGAGAACGGGATAGTGCGTCTGCTATAACATTTTGTGTGCCGGGAATGTGAACTATTGTAAAATTAAATTCCTGTAAATAAAGTTTCCATCTGCTTAATCTGTCGTGAGTGAATTTAGCCGAAAGTAAAAATTGTATCGCTCTGTGGTCTGTGTAAACGGTGGTATGTCTGCCATAAAGAAAATGCCGAAATCTCGTAAAAGCCCATACAACACATAATGTTTCAAGTTCTGTAACAGAATAATTTGGCTCAGCAGGTGACAGAATGCGGCTTGCAAATGCGATGTTTTTAATTACTGTAGAGCCATCTTCCTCAACTTCCGGAAAAATGTGTACGTCCAAAGCGGTATTGGAACTGTCGGTGGCAATGGAAAAATTTCTAGTAAGATCTGGGTGCGATAAAAGTGGTGCATTCAACAGAGCATGCTTCAGGTTCATGAATTCAGAATGTGCTTGCTTATCCCAAGACCAAATACTGTTTTTACCTGTCAATTGGCATAACCTGGGTGTGTCTAAAGCTGAGTGATGAATAAATTTACGAAAAAAATTAATTAAACCCAAAAAACTGCGTAATTGTTTTTTCGTTGTAGGAATAGTAATGTCACGTAGAGCTTGAAGTTTTTCCGGATCAGGCGCAATGCCTTCTGCTGAAATTATGTGTCCAAGAAATTTTATGGAAGTTTTGCCAAAGTGCGATTAACTGAGGTTAACTGTGAGTCCTTGTGCATGAAAAGTTTGCAACAGTTGTTCAAGAATCATATTGTGTTCAGACCAGTTAGCTTCTGCGATAAGAATATCGTCTACGTCCGTCGTAATTCTGTCCTTAAGTTCTGTCGGAAGCATTGTGTTCAAACCGCGAATAAAAGCTGCAGAAGAAATAGTTAAGCCGAACGGTAATTTACAAAATTGATAACAGTCGCCAAAACAGAGAAAAGCTGTTTATTTTCTGCAATTCGGATGAAGTTGAATTTGCCAAAATCCCGATTTCAAATCTAATGTAGAATAAATAGCAGTACCATGAAATTTCTGTAAAAGTTCCTCTAAAGTCTGTGGTCGATCTGTTTCATTAATAATAATGTCATTAATGTGACGTGAATCAAGTACAAGGCGAAGTGAGCCATCTTTTTTCTTAACAATATGCAGCGGGTTTATGTACGGACTAACTGCTGGTTCAATAATTCCTTGGTCAAGCATATCCTGCAATTCTTTTTTAACCTGTTCTCTGTGGATATATGGAATGGGATAATGCTTTGCTTTAAATGTGTCGTGCTGTTTCACTTGAAATTCATACATAAAACCGGATATAGTACCAGGAATGTTGTCGAAAACTGGAGCTTGCTGTAAAAGAATTTCGTGTAGCTGCGTGCGTTCGTCGTCTGTATTTGCACTGCTTTGTTTAACCTTATCGGAAATCATCTGTATTACGTCGTAGTCAGTTTCGTCTGGAGTATTATAGTTGTGTACATACGTATCTGTGAACAATGTGGGATTGCAGTCTATGTTACGTGACACGGAAATGACCTCTGTGCGATTAATTGTTTGCTCTTCCGCAGATAAAGAGTGCTGAAATTCTAAAGCAAATTGTATATTTTCATCCTTCAACATTAAATAAGAATTTTGAAAATCAACCACTGCATCGTGTTGTACGAGAAAATTAGTACCTAAAATTACGTCTGTCGTCAATAAAGGAACAATCCAAAAATTTGAGTGAAATGTGTGACCTGCGATACAAAATGATAACTGCGTCTGTAATTTAACGTCTACTCCTTTACTCGGTACTGCTCCTTTCACTTTTGTTTTGCCTAATGGTAATGTCGGATACGAATTCTCTTTGTTACACTCGTTAAAAGTTTCTTCATTTATTACTGATATAGGTGATCCGGAATCAATTACTGCTGAAAATTTCGATGAACCAATTTTAATTTCGATAACAGGATGTGAAATGGATTTCTGAACGACTGGTCTTTCCTGCAAAAGAGTGTCTCTGATGTCGTCAAAAGTAATTACATTTTCGTGAACAACGTTTTGCGTGTCAAAGGTAGTGCTTGTGTTATTGGAAGATGCGACTTGTACAGTATCTAGTCAGATTCTATCTGACGTGTTATTATTATTAGGAGGATTCTGTGGCACTTCTACTATTTGAACTGTTCTATTACTTCTTCCAGACGTGTTACGCTCTGGATGGTACCTACTGTCGGGTTCATTCATGAGAACATGTTCTTGTTGATTGCTTTGTTGCTGGTAAGACCGACTGTTATTAAACGTATGTTGGTAATTATGCTCATTGTTTTTACGTCTGTCGTGAAAGTCATTCCTATACGCTGCATTGCGATAGGAATTGAAATACTGTCTTCTCTGTACGTAGTTGTTTCCTTGCTGCCGTGCGTTACTATTTGTTGGATCTGGGACTATACGTGCACGCGGCGAAACATTAAAGTTAGGTTGACCTTGTGCATTACATTGTTGGTTATGTATTCCAACCGGCTGACTTTCATGCTGTTGTGGTGGAAAACGTCTATTGTTACCAAAATGTGACTCCTGTTGCTCAAAATTTTGACGATATTGATAATTAGAATTTTGTCTGTTATTAAAGTTCTGGTAGTTGTCGTTCCTAAAGCGTCTGTTACTTTTCCTATTGAAATTACGTCCCTGATCATAATTACTGTAAGTTTGTTGACCTTGGTTATTATACGAAAAGTTTTTGTTTACAAAAGAATAATCAGATTGCTGCACTTCTAAAAGTTGCAACAGATCCCTGAACGCCGAAATGTTTTCTTTTTGCTGGCCCGTTAGAAGTGACACCCTTAATGACCGTGGTAATTTAGAGATGCATAATTGTATAAGTGCGGATTCACTGTACGGTTCGCTTAGGTACTGGTTTTGTTGGACCATATGCTCAAAAAATTGCGTAACACTGGGAAAATTGGAGTTCTCATAATTTGGCAAACTAATTAGTTGATCTTTAATTCCGCGCTGTGTCGTCTTCGACCAGTACGCTGACAGAAAAGCATTCTGAAATTCCTCTACTGAGTAGCATTGCCTCGCGATTGGTCTCATACGAGTTGCCGGTTCGCCTTCCAAAAAGCTGCAAATAAATTCAAGTTTATGCGTAACAGGCCAAGTCGGTGGAAAAGCAAAGCTAAATTGTTGAATCCAATCCAGTGGGTCAATCTGTGTTCTGTCATTCTTAAACACTTTAAATTTTCTTATCGACAGAAAATGTTTGTAATCGAAATTATCGTCTCTGTGTGATGGAACAGGTTCAGGATTGTAAGAGAATCTATTGAACTGTGGTTGTTCGGAATCTATCTCCCGTACTCTCTGTAGATTACCCAAACTACACGCGCTGCGTGAGTCTGACAAATGTTCATAAAGTGGCGTCTGTTGTGGTATGTTATTAACTGAAATGTTTTTCATCTCTGTTACTTCTTGTTGTAAACTCGACAATTTTCTACGCAACGTGTTATTAGACGAATCGATCTCATTAATTGTCTGCTGTAAATTTTGAAATTCAGGTGTTTGGTTAAATGAAATCGGTGCAGTATCGTCTGATTTATTATCATTATTACTTTCAGTAGCATCAATACGACTGGCTAATTCATCATATTTTTCAGTCAGTATTTTTGCCTGATCATCGGTTTTAGAATCGGACGCATTAATCTGTTTTTGCAACTTACGTGTAGTTTCGCTCAGTTTTTTAACATCAACTTTGATGACATCGCAATCCTGTGTTAGTTCTAATTGTTCGAATCTGTCTGTCACTGTTTGAATATTTACTCTGTGTGTATCTGTTTTTGATTTAAGATCAGAAATTTCATCACGTAATTCCGCGTTCAACTGTTCTATGGTATTAATTTTGTCGGACACTGTAGTAATATTATTGTCTACATACGTCTTCGCTTTCGCGAACATTTTACGTTTGTCTTCTTGTCTTTGTGCAGTGATTGTTTCCATGACGACGTTTGACTTTATTTTGATCCTGAATAAATTTGCGGAAACGTGTATCACTGTTTTGTATGTGGAGATTAAAGCGATCGTCAATCTGAGTGTTCTGTTGGTCGAATTTCGCGTCGATCTTTTCATCCATTGTGCGCGAAAGTTTTGCTGTCATTGCTTTAAACTCGTCGCGTAATTGTTTAGCTTTTTCAGAGCATTGTTTAGCGACTCCGTTAATTTCGTCTCTAAGTGTTTCTGTTGCGGCTGTTTGCATTTCCCTTAATTCCTGAGCAACAGACCTAATTTCTTCGCTACTTTTTTTTGAACAAGCCTCAATTTCCACGCGCAGCTGTTCCTTAGTGTCATGGCACTGCGCGGCAACGGCTCCAATTTGTTCACTAAGCTGTCTGGAATTGTCGTCTAATTTTTCATTTAAGTGTTGTTTGAGTTTTTCGTTATCTTGTTTGACCTGTTCACTAAGTTGTTTGAGATTTTCGTCATTATTGTCAAGTTTTTCATTTAAGTGCTGTTTGAGATTTTCGTTATCTTGTTTGTTCTGTTCTCTAAGTTGTTTGAGATCTTCACTCTGTTGTTTGGAATTTACATCATTATTGTCTAGTTTTTCATTAATTTGGTTAAGTCGTTGCAGCAATAGTGCCATAATTTGATCTGAGCCAAAATTAGCATTTCTATTCTCTGTGCTAATTAATGGTGGAACTGGAATTGTTTCGTTTTGTGTGACCATTTGGTCATTCTGTAATTTACAAAAAGGATTATCAGTCGGACGTACACTGTCACTCACTATTTCGCAATTAAATAAATCCGTCGTACTTTGTGTATCCTGTTCATTTTCATTAGACAAATTTGTCTGTACGTTATTTGAATTTTCCAAATCGGGTGTGTTATGCTGGGCAGCGCTCATTACAATAGACCGCCCCGCGTCATCAATTGTCGTCAAATCAACAGAGGAGACCATTGAGTTCGTTTGTTCATCATTAATATAAAACTCATCATTAGTGGTTGAAATGCACTGATTGTTAGTGAACGCAGAATTGTCATCATTACACTGCGTGTCACAATTACTATCGGTCACGTTGTTTAAATCGGTAAATTCATTCATAATACCTCGCGAAACACTATTCACAGTCTTTCGCGGCATTTTAACAATAGTCAAAATTATTCACAAAATAAATAAGCACAATGCAAAAGCAACACACAAATACAACAGAGCAACGATTTGCCGTTGACCTGTAGAAAGAAAGTCACAAGATTAGTAAAAGCGTTGCGCCAAATCCTAATTATATCTAAGCAAATAAGAGCAGATATCTGACTGTTTTTCAAAAGACTCTCAACGAAATACGATCCTGGACTGGGTGTCGCCAAGTGTAACCTTTCCGGAGAATTTTAAATGACAGAAATAGTAAATGAATGGGAGCCAAACGTAACCTCCCTGCAATGAAATGTACTGACAAAGACAATAAAAATGTGAAATTCGCAATCTGACTCTGGTGTAAGCTCCCACAAAAAAACTAATGAAAGACAATTCAATGCTAATGAGACTTCAGTGACAATGTAAACTCAATTAAACCGAAATATCGGTCTTTGGCCCTGTGCAAAAATCAGAATTAATTTCTTACCTCAGTATAACTGCATGTCAAAGTTCTGCTCTTATTGTTGGCCACGGCTTGGAGGAAATGCATTGCAAATAATATTTTTTTTTTAAATTTAACTGAAACTTTACTTTAAAGGAAATGGAAGGAAATCGTTGGTTCAATTAAATGGTTATTTTGTAAAAAATTGCTTTGAAATCAAAATTATTATTGGGGCGATTATTGCACAAATTAATTACAGTTAATTTACATTATTAGCTGAGCATTGCTGATTCATTACCTTGTTTAAAAAATAATATACCTCGTCCTGAATCTTGACCAGAATGCCATGTCGACACCCGCCGATTCCTCACACACAACTGCATTGGGCTGCTACTACCGACATACTGCTCTGCTCACAGACTGGCCACTGACTGTACTGCACGACTACTACTGACAGACTGAACTGTACGACGACTACAGACCGACTACTGCTCGCAACACTCGCGCGGTCAAGCGCAGACTAACCACGATAAATGGCTCTCCGGTCAAAGATTTTATCATGCCTCACCATCGCTGCTACGTTACATACGTGTTTCAAGAGGTAAAAATTGACACATATGCTACGAATGACATGGGGCTTTATTATAACAAAAAAAATAATTGCTAGACGCGTGAAAGATCTCTTGCGCGCGTCGTTTGGTGATGATTGTGTGCTCAGTAGCCACTTTCGTCATGCTTGGCCCCCCAGGTCCCCAGATCTCAGTCCGTGCGATTATTGGCTTTGGTGTTACCTGAAGTCGCAAGTGTATCGTGATCGACCGACATCTCTAGGGATGCTGAAAGACAACATCTGACGCCAATACCCCACCATAACTCCGGGCATGCTTTACAGTGCTGTTCACAACATTATTCCTCGACTACAGTTATTGTTGAGGAATGATGGTGGACATATTGAGCATTTCCTGTAAAGAAAGCATCTTTGCTTTGTCTTACTTTGTTATGCTAATTATTGCTATTCTCATCAGATGAAACGCCATCTGTCCGACGTTTTTTGAACTTTTGTATTTTTTTGGTTCTAATAGAACGCCATGTCATTCCAAGCTTGTGTGTCAATTTGTAACTCTCTATCTACATTATTCTGTGATTTATTCAGTTTTCAAATTTATACGGACTTTTTGATCACCCCATGAACCATGGACCTTGCCGTTGGTGGGGAGGCTTGCGTGCCTCAGCGATACAGATAGCCGTACCGTAGGTGCAACCACAACGGAGGGGTATCTGTTGAGAGGCCAGACAAACGTGTGGTTCCTGAAGAGGGGCAGCAGCCTTGTCAGTAGTTGCAAGGGCAACAGTCTGGATGATTGACTGATCTGGCCTTGTAACAATAATCAAAACGGCCTTGCTGTGCTGGTACTGCGAACGGCTGAAAGCAAGGGGAAACTATAGCCGTAATTTTTCCCGAGGGCATGCAGCTTTACTGTATGATTACATGATGATGGCGTCCTCTTGGGTAAAATATTCCGGAGGTAAAATAGTCCCCCATTCGGATCTCCGGGCGGGGACTACTCAAGAGGATGTCGTTATCAGGAGAAAGAAAACTGGCGTTCTACGGATCGGAGCGTGGAATGTCAGATCACTTAATCCCGCAGGTAGGTTAGAAAATTTAAAAAGGGAAATGGATAGGTTGAAGTTAGATATAGTGGGAATTAGTGAAGTTCGGTGGCAGGAGGAACAAGACTTCTGGTCAGGTGACTACAGGGTTATAAACACAAAATCAAATAGGGGTAATGCAGGAGTAGGTTTAATAATGAATAGGAAAATAGGAATGCAGGTAAGCTACTACAAACAGCATAGTGAACGCATTATTGTGGCCAAGATAGATACGAAGCCCACACCTACTACAGTAGTACAAGTTTATATGCCAACTAGCTCTGCAGATGACGAAGAAATTGAAGAAATGTATGATGAAATAAAAGAAATTATTCAGATTGTGAAGGGAGACGAAAATTTAATAGTCATGGGTGACTGGAATTCGAGTGTAGGAAAAGGGAGAGAAGGAAACATAGTAGGTGAATATGGATTGGGGGACAGAAATGAAAGAGGAAGCCGCCTGGTAGAATTTTGCACAGAGCACAACATAATCATAACTAACACTTGGTTTAAGAATCATGATAGAAGGTTGTATACATGGAAGAACCCTGGAGATACTAAAAGGTATCAGATAGATTATATAATGGTACGACAGAGATTTAGGAACCAGGTTTTAAATTGTAAGACATTTCCAGGGGCAGATGTGGACTCTGACCACAATCTATTGGTTATGACCTGTAGATTAAAACTGAAGAAACTGCAAAAAGGTGGGAATTTAAGGAGATGGGACCTGGATAAACTAAAAGAACCAGAGGTTGTACAGAGTTTCAGGGAGAGCATAAGGGAGCAATTGACAGGAATGGGGGAAATAAATACAGTAGAAGAAGAATGGGTAGCTTTGAGGGATGAAGTAGTGAAGGCAGCAGAGGATCAAGTAGGTAAAAAGACGAGGGCTAGTAGAAATCCTTGGGTAACAGAAGAAATATTGAATTTAATTGATGAAAGGAGAAAATATAAAAATGCAGTAAGTGAAACAGGCAAAAAGGAATACAAACGTCTCAAAAATGAGATCGACAGGAAGTGCAAAATGGCTAAGCAGGGATGGCTAGAGGACAAATGTAAGGGTGCAGAGGCCTATCTCACTAGGGGTAAGATAGATACCGCCTACAGGAAAATTAAAAGGACCTTTGGAGATAAGAGAACGATTTGTATGAATATCAAGAGCTCAGATGGAAACCCAGTTCTAAGCAAAGAAGGGAAAGCAGAAAGGTGGAAGGAGTATATAAAGGATGTATACAAGGGCGATGTACTTGAGGACAATATTATGGAAATGGAAGAGGATGTAGATGAAGATGAAATGGGAGATACGATACTGCGTGAAGAGTTTGACAGAACACTGAAAGACCTGAGTCGAAACAAGGCCCCCGGAGTAGACAATATTCCATTGGAACTACTGACGGCCTTGGGAGAGCCAGTCCTGACAAAACTCTACCATCTGGTGAGCAAGATGTATGAAACAGGCGAAATACCCTCAGACCTCAAGAAGAATATAATAATTCCAATCCCAAAGATAGGTGTTGACAGATGTGAAAATTACCGAACTATCAGTTTAATAAGTCACAGCTGCAAAATACTAGCGCGAATTCTTTATAGACGAATGGAAAAACTAGTAGAAGCCAACCTCGGGGAGGATCAATTTGGATTCCGTAGAAACACTGGAACACGTGAGGCAATACTGACCTTACGACTTATCTTAGAAGAAAGATTAAGGAAAGGCAAACCTACGTTTCTAGCATTTGTAGACTTAGAGAAAGCTTTTGACAATGTTGACTGGAATACTCTCTTTCAAATTCTAAAGGTGGCAGGGGTAAAATACAGGGAGCGAAAGGCTATTTACAATTTGTACAGAAACCAGATGGCAGTTATAAGAGTCGAGGGACATGAAAGGGAAGCAGTGGTTGGGAAGGGAGTAAGACAGGGTTGTAGCCTCTCCTCGATGTTGTTCAATCTGTATATTGAGCAAGCAGTAAAGGAAACAAAAGGAAATTGTAATTCTGTCAGAGACAGCAAAGGACTTGGAAGAGCAGTTGAATGGAATGGACAGTGTCTTGAAAGGAGGATATAAGATGAACATCAACAAAAGCAAAACAAGGATAATGGAATGTAGTCTAATTAAGTCGGGTGATGCTGAGGGAATTAGATTAGGAAATGAGGCACTTAAAGTAGTAAAGGAGTTTTGCTATTTGGGGAGCAAAATAACTGATGATGGTCGAAGTAGAGAGGATATAAAATGTAGGCTGGCAATGGCAAGGAAAGCGTTTCTGAAGAAGAAAAATTTGTTAACATCCAGTATTGATTTAAGTGTCAGGAAGTCATTTCTGAAAGTATTCGTATGGAGTGTAGCCATGTATGGAAGTGAAACATGGACGATAAATAGTTTGGACAAGAAGAGAATAGAAGCTTTCGAAATGTGGTGCTACAGAAGAATGCAGAAGATTAGATGGGTAGATCACATAACTAATGAGGAAGTATTTAATAGGATTGGGGAGAAGAGACGTTTGCGGCACAACTTGACCAGAAGAAGGGATCGGTTGGTAGGACATGTTCTGAGGCATCAAGGGATCACCAATAAAGTATTGGAGGGCAGCGTGGAGGGTAAAAATCGTAGAGGGAGACCAAGAGATGAATACACTAAGCAGATTCAGAAGGATGTAGGTTGCAGTAGGTACTGGGAGATGAAAAAGCTTGCACAGGATAGAGTAGCATGGAGAGCTGCATCAAACCAGTCTCAGGACTGAAGACCACAACAACAACAACATGTATGTGAGGTCGAATTTTACTTTTAGCAAAATTATGAGTTGAAATTTTCCGTTAAAACAGAACATTCACACAAGGTCGGCGCCGGTGGCGACACCTACAACGTGCTGACATGAGGAAAGTTTCCAACCGATTTCTGATACACAAACAGCAGTTGACCGGCGTTGCCTGGTGAAACGTTGTTGTGATACCTCGTGTAAGGAGGAGAAATGCGTACCATCAAATTTCCGACTTTGATAAAGGTCGGATTGTAGCCTATCGCGATTGCGATTTATCGTATCGCGACATTGCTGCTCGCGTTGGTCGAGGTCCAATGACTGTTAGCAAAATATGTAATCGGTGGGTTCAGGAGGGTAATACGGAACGCCGTGCTGGATCCCAATGGCCTCGTATCACTAGCAGTCGAGATGACAGGCATCCTATACGCATGGCTGTAACGGGTCGTGCAGCCACGTCTCGATCCCTGAATCAAGAGATGGGGACGTTTGCAAGACAACAACCATTTGCACGAACAGTTCGACGCCGTTTGCAGCAGCATGGACTATCAGCTCGGAGACCATGGCTGCGGCTACCCTTGACGCTGCATCAGAGGCAGGAGCACCTGCGATGGTGTACTCAACGACGAACCTGGGTGCACTAATGGCAAAACGTCATTTTTTCGGATGAATCCAGGTTCTGTTTACTGCACGATGATGGTCGCATCTGTGTTTGGCGACATCGCCGTGAACGCACCTAGGAAGCGTGTGTTCGTCATCGCCATACTGGCGTATCACGCGGCGTGATGATATGGGGTGTCATTGGTTACACGTCTCGGTCATATCTTGTTCGCATTGACGGCACTTTGAACAGTGGACGTTACATTTCAGATGTGTTACGATCCGTGGCTCTTCCTTTCATTCGATCCCTGCAAAATCCTACATTTCAGCAGGATAATTCACGACCGCATGTTGCAGGTCCTGTACGGGCCTTTCTGGACAAAGAAAATGTTCGACTGCTGCCCTGGCCAGCTCATTCTCCAGATATCTCACCAATTGAAAACGTCTCGTCAATGTTGGCCGAGCAACTGGCTCGTCACAATACGCCAGTCACTGGAAAAAAGTGTAATTGACTACTACCTACAAGAAGGGCAACAAAACTGACTAATTACGGACCTCACTTCTAATATACGAAGACATGCTGAAAAGTAACGTCTTCGGACTTTTTATGTGAAACCTCTTGACGCTTTCTAAATAAAACTGACTTGATTAACATTGTACGTCTTTATTCTTCATGTCTACATATTAATCAACATAGCCACCCTGGCGACCAACACATTTCTTCCAACGACAGACCAGTTTGATGATATTGTCGCTTTAGAATGTTTGGCTTTACCGAAGGGGCCATATCCTCACCTCCCTTGCACCGCTTCATCACTATCAAAGATAAGTCCTCCATGGTGTTCTCTAAGTTTCGGAATTATATGAAAATCGGATGGGGCGAAGCAGGGACTGTACGGAGTAATACCACAGTGCATGGGCTGACATTGTCATGCTGAAGGGGTGTGTGATCCGTGTGTGGATAAAGCCGTCGAAATCGTGCTTTCTGTTTTTCGAGGGTCTCGTAGATGGCACGGTCTTGAATTTTTTTGGTGTCGGTGATCCTTTGTGGCCAACTCCGCTGATACTCTTGGTTTCGGGGTTAAAACGGCGAACCCAGATATCATCATCTATCGCGGTGTTGCTAAGGAACCCATCACCCCCACGCTCGAAACGCAAAGGAATTGTTGTTAGATGTCCAGTCTCCTTTGTTTCACGTCAGGATTGAGCACTCGAGACACCCGCCGTGCACACAGTTTTGTGCAATAATGGCCTGTATACACGTTCGTGATATGTCACACTTACCTGAGAGCTGCAACTGTGTTATCCGTCAATTTTATCCAATGATTTCATTAATCCAATTCTGATGAATCTCGTCCATCCTAGCTCTGTCACATACGCTGAGGCTAGCAACACCGTTAATACTCACTGTCGTACATTACTGATATCGGTGTATCCGAAGGAACTTACCCCCCTTCTTGCAGCGGTGTACCATAGGTCTGTAGAAGAGCGTGGCGTTCCAAAGGATTGGAAAAAGGCACAGGTCATCCCCGTTTTCAAAAAAGGACGTCCAACACATGTGCAGAACTATAGACCTATATCTCTAACGTCGATCAGTTGTATAATTTTGGAGCACGTATTATGTTCGAGTACAATGACTTTTCTGGAGACTAGAAATCTGCTCTGTAGGAATCAGCATGGGTTTCGAAAAAGACGATCGTCTGAAACCCAGCTCGCGTTATTCGTCAACAAGACTCTGAGGGCCATGGTCACGAGTTCTCAGGTGGATGCCGTGTTTCTTGACTTCCACAAGGCGTTAGATACAGTTCCCCACAGTCGTTTATAGAACAAAGTAAGAGCGTATGGACTATCAGACCAATTGTGTGATTGGATTGAAGAGTTCCTAGATAACAGAACGCAGCATGTCATTCTCAATGGAGAGAAGTCTTCCGAAGTAAGAGTGATTTCAGGTGTGCCGCAGGGGAGTGTCGTAGGACCGTTGCTATTCACAATATACATAAACGACCTTGTGGGTAACATCGGAAGTTCACTGAGGCTTTTTGCAGATGATGCTGTAGTATATCGAGAGGTTGTAACAATGGAAAATTGTACTGAAATGCAGAAGGATCTGCAACGAATTTACGCATGGTGCAGGGAATGACAACTGAATCTCAATGTAGAGAAGTGTAATATGCTGCCAATACATAGAAAGAAAGATACATTTTCATTTAGCTACAGTATAGCCGGTCGTTATCAGGAGAAAGAAAACTGGCGTTCTACGGATCGGAGCGTGGAATGTCAGATCACTCAATCGGGCAGGTAGGTTAGAAAATTTACAAAGGGAAATGGATAGGTTGACGTTAGATATAGTGGGAATCAGTGAAGTTCGGTGGCAGGAGAAACAAGACTTCTGGTCAGGTGAATACAGGGTTATAAACACAAAATCAAATAGGGGTACTGCAGGAGAAGGTTTAACAACTAATAAAAAAATAGGAGTGCGGGTAAGCTACTACAAACAGCATAGTGAACGCATTATTGTGGCCAAGATAGACAAGAAGCCCATGCCTACTACAGTAGTACAAGTTTATATGCCAACTAGCTCTGCAGATGACGAAGAAATTGATGAAATGTATGATGAGATAAAAGAAATTATTCAGGTAGCGAAGGGAGACGAAAGTTTAATAGTCATGGGTGACTGGAATTCGAGAGTAGGAAAAGGGAGAGAAGGAAACATAGTGGATGAATATGAATTGGGGGAGAGAAATGAAAGGGGAAGCCGCCTGATACAATTTTGCGCAGAACACAACTTAATCATAGGTAACACTTGGTTCAAGAGTCATAAAAGAAGGTTGTATACATGGAAGAATCCTGGAGATACTAAAAGGTTTCAGATAGATTATATAATCGTAAGACAGAGATTTAGGAACCAGGTTTTAAATTGTAAGACATTTCCAGGGGCAGATGTGGACTCTGACCACAATCTATTGGTTATGAACTGTAGATTAAAACTGAAGATACTGCAAAAAGGTGAGAATTTAAGGAGATGGGACCTGGATAAACTGACTAAACCAGAGGTTGTAAAGAGTTTCAGGGAGAGCATAAGGGAACAATTGACAGGAATGGGGGAAAGAAATACAGTAGAAGAAGAATGGATAGCTCTGAGGGATGAAGTAGTGAAGGCAGCAGAGGATCAAGTAGGTAAAAAGACGAGGGCTAGTAGAAACCCTTGGGTAACAGAAGAAATATTGAATTTAACTGATGAAAAGAGAAAATATAAAAATGCAATAAATCAAGCAGGCAAAAAGGAATATAAATTTCTCAACAATTATATCGACAGGAAGTGCAAAATGGCTAAGCAGGGATGGCTAGAGGACAAATGTAAGGATGTAGAGGCTTGTCTCACTAGGGGTAAGATAGATACTGCCTACAGGAAAATTAAAGAGACATTTGGGGAGAAGAGAACTACTTGTATGAATATCAAGAGCTCAGATGGCAACCCAGTTCTAAGCAAAGAAGGGAAGGCAGAAAGTTGGAAGGAGTATATAGAGGGTTTATACAAGGGCGACGTACTTGAGGAAAATATTATGGAAATGGAAGAGGATGTAGATGAAGATGAAATGGGAGATACGATACTGCGTGAAGAGTTTGACAGAGCACTGAAAGACCTGAGTCGAAACAAGGCCCCGGGAGTAGACAACATTTCATTGGAACTACTGACGGCCTTGGGAGAGCCAGTCCTGACAAAACTCTACCATCTGGTGAGCAAGATGTATGAGACAGGCGAAATACCCTCAGACTTCAAGAAGAATATAATAATTCCAATCCCAAACAAAGCAGGTGTTGACGAATGTGAAAATTACCGAACTATCAGTTTAATAAGTCACAGCTGCAAAATACTAGCGCGGATTCTTTACAGACGAATGGAATAACTGGTAGAAGCCGACCTCAGCGAAGATGAGTTTGGAATCCGCAGAAATGTTGGAACCCTCTTTCAAATTCTGAAGATGGCAGGGTTAAAATACACGGAGCGAAATGCTATTTACAATTTGTACAGAAACCAGATGGCAGTTATAAGAGTCGAGGGGCATGAAAGGGAAGCAGTGGTTGGGAAGGGAGTGAGACAGGGTTGTAGCCTCTCCCCGATGCCATTCAATCTGTATATTGAGGAAGCAGTAAACGAAACAAAAGGAAAGTTCGGAGGAGGTATTAAAATCCATGGAGAAGAAACAAAAACTTTGAGGTTTGCCGATGACAGAGACAGCAAAGGACTTGAAAGAGCAGTTGAACGGAATGGACAGTGTCTTGCAAGGAGGGTATTAGATGAACATCAACAAAAGGGAATCGAGGATAATGGAATGTAGTCGAATTAAATCGGGTGATGCTGACGGAATTAGGTTAGGAAATGAGACACTTAAAGTAGTAAAGGAGTTTTGCTATTTGGGGAGCAAAATAACTGATGATGGTCGAAGTAGGGAGGATATAAAATGTAGATTGGCAATGGCAAGGAAAGCTTTTCTGAAGAAGAGAAATTTGTCAACATCGAGTATTGATAAGTGTCAGGAAGTCGTTTGTGAAAGTATTTGTATGGAGTGTAGCCATGTATGGAAGTGAAACATGGGCGATAAATAGTCTAGACAAGAAGAGAATAGAAGTTTTCGAAATGTGGTGCTACAGAGTAACGCTGAAGATTAGATGGATAGATCACATAACTAATGAGGAGGTATTGAATAGAATTGGGGAGAAGAAGAGTTTGTGGCACAACTTGACTAGAAGGAGGGATCGATTGGTAGGACATGTTCTGAGGCATCAAGGGATCACCAATTTGGTACTGGAGGGCAGCGTGGAGGGTAAAAATCGTAGAGGGAGACAAAGAGATGAATACACTGAACAGATTCAGAAGGATGTAGGCTGCAGTAGCTACTGGGAGATGAAAACGCCTGCACAGGATAGAGTAGCATGGAGAGCTGCATCAAACCAGTCTCAGGACTGAAGACCACAACAACAACAACTGGCAAAAAGGGCGTTCCTGGCCAAGAGAAATCTACTAATATCAAATATCGGCCTTAATTTGAGGAAGAAATTTCTGAGAATGTACCTCTGGAGTACAGCATTGTACGGCAGAGAAACACGGACTGTGAGAAAACTGGAACAGAAAAGAGTCGAAGCATTTGTGATGTGGTGTTACAGACGAATGTTGAAATGAGGTGGTCTGATGAGTTAAGGAATGAGGAGGTTCTGCGCAGCATTGGAGAGGAATGGAATGTGTGGAAAACACTGAAAAGAAGGGACAGAATGATAGGACATCTGTTAAGACATGAGGGAATGACTTCCATGATACTAGAGGGAGCTGTAGAGAGCAAAAACTGTAGAACAACACAGAGATTGGAACACATCCAGCAAATAATTAAAGATGTAGGTCGCAAATGCTGTTCTGAGATGAAGAGTTTGGCACAGGAGAGGAATCCGTCGCGGGCCGCATCAAACCAGTAAGAAGGCTGAAGACAAGAAAAAAAGAAAAGATATCAACCATTTTAAAAGTATACTCTCTCGTTGTATTTTCTCATAATTATTTACATCCTATAATTTCATCGGCAGCAGCAGCTCATTAGTGTCAAAACACCGAATATATTAAACATCTCAGTATCATCAGACACACCAACCGATTCATCGATTTGAATCCCAAATCTTCCGTCGATTTTAATATTTACTTCTACTGGTCGACAATATCTTGTGCCATATAATAAATTTCATGCACGAAACTTCTGTGGAAACCCTTAATTGTTTTGCTAACTTTAGCGGAATTTTTGTGTAATATTTCACTTGTCACAATCAAAGAAGCAGAAAAAATAAGAGGTTCAACTGTGATGTGAGGTGATTCATTTTTTGTTGCTAGCAATGCTAACTTATATGATGTCCCAAGCTCCAACTTTGTTGATTTCGTAAAATGCTGTATTACATCTGAATTTTTATTTGAGTTCGGTTGCAAATAACGAACAGGGGAAGAGGTGGATCGCACATATTTTATACAAATTTGTATTTAATGTAAGATTCATTGCAATATTTGTATTTCAGGTTTCTCGGTTTTTTTTTTATTTGCTCGTAGATATCAACAGCAGCAGAAAATGGTATAACAGGTGTAGGATTCGTTATGGATAGGAAGGTAGGGCAGAGGGTGTGTTACCGTGAACAGTTCAGTGACCGGGTTGTTCTAATCAGAATCGACAGCAGACCAACACCGACAACGATAGTTCAGGTATACATGCCGACGTCGCAAGCTGAAGATGAACAGATAGAGAAAGTGTATGAGGATATTGAAAGGGTAATGCAGTATGTAAAGCGTCGCAAGCTGAAGATGAACAGATAGAGAAAGTGTATGAGGATACTGAAAGGGTAATGCAGTATGTAAAGAGTGCAACGGGAATTCCACTGTTAAATGCGGAGGAGAGAGCAGATAGGTGGAAAGAATACATTGAAAGCCTCTATGAGGGTGAAGATTTGTCTGATGTGATAGAAGGAGAAACAGGAGTCGATTTAGAAGAGATAGGGGATCCAGTATTAGAGAATCGGAATTTAAAAGAGCTTTGGAGGACTTACGGTCAAATAAGGCAGAAGGGATAGATAACATTCCATCAGAATTTCTAAAATCATTGGGGGAAGTGGCAACAAAACGACTATTCACTTTGGTGTGTAGAATATATGAGTCTGGCGATATATCATCTGACTTTCGGAAAAGCATCATCCACCCAATTCCGAAGACGGCAAGAGCTGACAAGTGCGAGAATTATCGCACAATCAGCTTAACAGCTCATGCATCGAAGCTGCTTACAAGAATAATATACAGAAGAATGGAAAAGAAAATTGAGAATGCGCTAGGTGACGATCAGTTTGGCTTTAGGAAGAGTAAAGTGACGAGAGAGGCAATTCTGACGTTACGGCTAATAATGGAAGCAAGGCTAAAGAAAAATCAAGACACTCTCAGGATTTGTCGACCTGGAAAAAGCGTTCGACAATATAAAATGGTGCAAGCTGTTCGAGATTCTGAAAAAAGTAGAGGTAAGCTATAGGGAGAGACGGGTCATATACAATATGTACAACAACCAAGAGGGAATAATAAGAGTGGACGATCAAGAACGAAGTGCTCGTATTAAGAAGGGTGTAAGACAAGGCTGTAGCCTTTCGCCCCTACTCTTCAATCTGTACATCGAGGAAGCAATGATGGAAATAAAAGAAAGGTTCTGGAGTTGAATTAAAATACAAGGTGAAAGGATATCAATGATGCGATTCGCTGATGACATTGCTATCCTGAGTGAAAGTGAAGAAGAATTAAATGATCTGCTGAACGGAACGAACAGTCTAATGAGTACACAGTATGGTTTGAGAGTAAATCGGAGAAAGATGAAGGTAATGAGAAGTAGTAGAAATGAGAACAGCGAGAAACTTAACATCAGGATTGATGGTCACGAAGTCAATGAAGTTAAGGAATTCTGCTACCTAGTCAGTAAAATAACCAATGATGGATGTAGCAAGGAGGACATCAAAAGCAGACTCGCTATGGCAAAAAGGCATTTCTGGCCAAGAGAAGTCTACTAATATCAAATACCGGCCTTAATTTGAGGAAGAAATTTCTGAGGATGTACGTCTGGAGTTCAGCATTGTATGGTAGTGAAACATGGACTGTGGGAAAACCGGAACAGAAGAGAATCGAAGCATTTGAGATGTGGTGCTATAGACGAATGCTGAAAATTAGGTGGACTGATAAGGTAAGGAATGAGGAGGTTCTACGCAGAATCGGAGAGGAAAGGAATATGTGGAAAACACTGATAAGGAGAAGGGACAGGATGATAAGACATCTGCTAAGACTTGAGGGAATGACTTCCATGGTACTAGAGGGAGCTGTAGAGGGCAAAAACTGTAGAAAAGACAGAGATTGGAATACGTCAAGCAAATATTTGAGGACGTAGGTTGCAAGTGCTACTCTGAGATGAAGAGGTTAGCACAGGAAAGGAATTCGTGGCGGGCCGCATCAAAAACTGTTTTCATCGATGTTCCGTGGTGGAACATGAGTTGTCCCGCTTCAGTGGCGGTGGTACATCACTGTCGTCACTGTCACTTGTTTCATTGATTTTACGTTTTGCTGTTACACAGAATTTATCTATCTTACAACAAAAGTTAAAGTATGTAGACATCAGTTCACAGATATAAGCAATGAAATGTGAGACTGAGTAAAGTCACGAGAACATACTAAATTCTGAAAGACAATAAATCAGTTGGGTACGTACATTCACAGACATTGTTATTGCTGAATGTTTTAAACAAACAACGCAGTGATTAGTGAGGTCTGATGTAAGATATCATTGTTGGGTAGACTGCAGAGAAAGCAAAATGAATTCTTGGATTGAGGGCACTTCAGATCTCTGTGTCCGAAATATTTTCGTTATTTGTGATCATTCAGAAAACATATACTGATTGTATGCATATTTTAAATTTTACGTGCCCCTTAAGAAGGCTTCACATACCCCTGAATACACGCGTACTCCAGTTTGAATATCACTGATCTGGTAAAGCACTGTAGAACCATGTATTTTTTATAAACATATTGAATAATGTTTATATCAAGCAGTTTTTCTCTCTCCTCTCTGGGCTTGTTCTCTTTCTGTAGATAGCAGTTCACTTAGAGAATAATACCGGTCCTAACTTATTTCCCCGGGGCACTCCTGACTATATCCTTATCTCTGATGAATGCTCGCCATCGAGACACATATCTGGGAACCTTCTCCGTCTTCTCGTCCCTTCGTACATAACTTGCAAAGCGGCGCCGTGTCAAGCGCTTTCCGGAAATCTAGACCTATGAAATCTGTTGCCCTTCATCCATGGTTCACAGGATATGTGTGAGAAAAGGGC
This sequence comes from Schistocerca piceifrons, assembly GCF_021461385.2. Lineage (NCBI taxonomy): Eukaryota > Metazoa > Arthropoda > Insecta > Orthoptera > Acrididae > Schistocerca > Schistocerca piceifrons. Next base: position 108,864,217 of record NC_060139.1, read on the forward strand.
AACTCAGCTTCGCACGAGTGATGCTTTGTAAATACTTGCTGATTTGTGGAAAGACATTTCTCCGTCTCAAGGAAATTTATTACGAGGGTGTGTTGAAAAGTAATGCCTTCGAATTTTTTATTCTGTTGAGGTATTACATGTAATGTATATTAATCGGTCGTCAGTCCGCTTCGCTAACGCAAGTTGCAACCACACGTCGCTAGATGGCTCCGAATTGTTGCATGTAACATGACGATGTGTGACGTAAGTATGTCGACGCGTGGAAAACAGCGTGGTGGTTCAAATGGCTCTGAGCACTATGGGACTTAACATCTATGGTCATCAGTCCCCTAGAACTTAGAACTACTTAAACCTAACTAACCTAAGGACATCACACAACACCCAGCCATCACGAGGCAGAGAAAATCCCTGACGCCGCCGGGAATCGAACCCGGGAACCCGGGCGTGGGAAGCGAGAACGCTACGGCACGACCACGAGATGCGGGCAAACAGCGTGGTATAATGGTTTTTCTAACCGGTGAAAACGTGCCTCCAACTGAAATCCGTGGAATAATGAAAGCCATGTACGGTGATTATCTACACCTACATCTACATCCACACTCCGCGAGCCACCTGACGGTGTGTGGCGAAGGTACTTTGAGTCCCTCTATCGGTCTCCCTTCTATTCCAGTCTCGTATTGTTCGTGGAAAGAAAGTTGTAGGTATGCCTCTGTGTGGGCTCTAATCTCTCTGACTTTATTCTCATGGTCTCTTCGCGAGATATACGTAGGAGGGAGCAATATACTGCTTGACTCATCGGTGAAGGTATGTTCTCGAAACTTCAATAAAAGCCTGTACCGAGGTACTGAGCGCCTCTGTTGCAGAGAGTTTATCTATCATCTCCGTAACGCTTTCGCGATTACTAAATGATCCTGCAACGAAGCGCGCTGCTCTCCGTTGGATCTTCTCTTTCTCTTCTATCAACCCTACCTGGTACGGATCCCACACTGGTGACCAGTATTCAAGCAGTGGGCGAACAAGTGTACTGTAACATGCTTCCGTTGTTTTCGGATTGCATTTCCTTAGGATTCTTCCAATGAATCTCAGTCTGGTATCTGCTTTACCGACGATTAATTTTATACGGTCATTCCATTTTAAATCACTCCTAATGCCTAGTCCCGGATAATTTGTGGAATTGACTGCTTCCAGTTGCTGACCCGCTATGTTGTTGTTGTCTTCAGTCCTGAGATTGGTTTGATGCAGCTCTCCATGCTACTCTATCCTGTGCAAGCTTCTTCATCTCCCAGTACTTACTGCAACGTACATCATCCTGAATCTGCTTAGTGTATTCATCTCTTGGTCTCCCTCTACGATTTGTACCCTCCACGCTGCCCTCCAATGCTAAATTTGTGATCCCTTGATGCCTCAGAACATGTCCTACCAACCTGTCCCTTCTTCTTGTCAAGTTGTGCCACAAACTCCTCTTCTCCCCAATTCTATTCAATACCTCCTCATTAGTTATGTGATCTACCCATCTAATCTTCAGCATTCTTCTGTAGCACCACATTTCGAGAGCTTCTGTTCTCTTCTTGCCCAAACTAGTTATCGTCCATGTTTCACTTCATTACATGGCTACATTTCATACAAATACTTTCATAAACGACTTCCTGACACTTAAATCTGTACTCGATGTTAACAAATTTCCTTGCCATTGCAAGTCTACATTTTATATCCTCTCTACTTCGACCATCATCAGTTATTTTGCTCCCCAAGTAGCAAAACTCCTTTCCTAATCTAATTCCCTTAGCATCACCCGACTTAATTCGACTACATTCCATTATCCTCGTTTTGCTTTTGTTGATGTTTATCTTATATCCTCCTTTCAAGACACTGTCCATTCCGTTCAACTGCTCTTCCAAGTCCTTTGCTGTCTCTGACAGAATTACAATGTCATCGGCGAACCTCAAAGTTTTTATTTCTTCTCCATGGACTTTAATACCTATTCCGAATTTTTCTTTTGTTTCCTTTACTGCTTGCTCAATATACAGATTGCATAACATCGGGGACAGGCTACAACCCTGTCTCACTCCCTTCCCAACCGCTGCTTCGCTTTGATGCCCCTCGACTCTTATAACTGCCATCTGGTTTCTGTACAAATTGTAAATAGCCTTTCGCTCCCTGTATTTTACCCCTGCCACCTTTAGAATTTGAAAGAGAGTATTCCAGTCAATATTGTCAAAAACTTTCTCAACTCTACAAATGCTAGAAACGTAGGTTTGCCTTTCCTTAATCTTTCTTCTAAGATAAGTCGTAGGGTCAGTATTGCCTCACGAGTTCCAACATTTCTACGGAATCCAAACTGATCTTGACCGAGGTCAGCTTCTACCAGTTTTTCCATTCGTCTGTAAAGAATTCGCGTTAGTATTTTCCAGCTGTGATTTATTAAACTGATAGTTCGGTAATTTTCACATCTGTCAACACCTGCTTTCTTTGGGATTGGAATTACTATATTCTTCTAGAAGTCTGAGGGAATTTCGCCTGTCTCATATATCTTGCGCACGAGATGATAGAGTTTTGTTAGGCCTGGCTCTCCCAAGGCTGTCAGTAGTTCTAATGGAATGTTGTCTACTCCCGGGGCCTTGTTTCGACTTAGGTCTTTCAGTGGTCTGTCAAACTCTTTACGCAGTATCATATCTCCCATTTCATCTTCATCTACCTCCTCTTCCATTTCCATAATATTGCCAGTGCTAGTCTGCTTTTGATGTCCTCCTTGCTCCGTCCGTCACTGGGTATTTTACTGCCTAGGTAGCAAAATTCCTTAACTTCAGCTACTTGATGAGCATCAATCTTCACGTTAAGTTTCTCACCTATTTTTCTAACACTTCTCATTATCTTCGTCTTTCTTCGATTTACTCTCAACTCATACTCTATACTCACCAGACTCTTCATTCCGTTCAGCAACTCATGCAATTCTTCTTCACTTTCGCTCGGGTTAGCTATGTCATCAGCGAATCGTATCTTGATATCCTTTCACCTTGAATTTTAATTCCACTCCTGAACCTTTCTTTTATTTCCATCATTGCTTCCTCGATGTAGAGCTTGAACAGTAGGGGCGAAAGGCTACAGCCTTGTCTTACACCCTTTTTAATCCGAGCACTTCGTTTTTGGTCGTCCACTATTATTATTCCCTCTTGGTTCTTGTGCATATTGTATATGACACGTCTCTCCCTATAGCTTACCCTCACTTTTTTCAGAATTTCGAACATCTTGCATCAATTTACATTGTCGAACGCTTTTTTGAGGTCGTCAAATCCTTTGAACGTGTCTTAATTTTTCTTTGGTCCTGCTTCCATTATTAACCGCAACGTCAGAATTGCCTCTCTCGCGCCTTTACCTTTCCTAAAGCCACACTGATCGTCATCTAGCGCATCACCAACTTTCTTTTCCGTTCTTCTGTATATTAATCTTGTAAGCGACTTGGATGCATGAGCTGTTAAGCTGATTGTGCGATAATTATCGCAATTGTCAGCTCTTGCCGTCTTCGGAATTGTGTGGATGATGCTTTTCCGAAAGTCAGATAGTATGTCGCCAGACTCATATATTCTACACACCAACGTGAATAGTCGTTTTGTTGCCACTTCCCCGAATGATTTTAGAAATTCTGATGGAATGTTATCTATCCCTTCTGCCTTATTTGACCGTAAGTCCTCTTAAGCTCTTTTAAATTCCGATTCTAATACTGGATCCCTTATCTCCTCTAAATCGACTCCTGTTTCTTCTTCTATCACATCAGACAAATCTTCCCCTCCATAGAGGCTTTCAATGTATTCTTTCCACCTATCCGCTCTGTCCTCTGAATTTAACAGTGGAATTCCCGATACACTCTTAAAGTTATCACCCTTGTGTTTAATGTCACCGAAGTTTGTTTTGACGTTCCTGTATGCTGAAGTCTGTCCTTCCGACAATGATTTCTGTTTCGATGTCTTCACATTTTTCCTGCAGCCATTTCGTCTTAGCTTCCCTACACTTCCTACTTGTTTCATTCCTCAGCGACTTGTATTTCTGTATTCCTGAGTTTCCCAGAACATTTTTGAACTTCCTCCTTTCATTGATCAACTGAATTATTTCTGCTGTTACCCATGGTTTCTTAGCAGTTACCTTCTTTGTACCTATGTTTTCTTTCCCAACGTCTGTGATGGTCCTTTTTAGAGATGCCCCTTCCTCTTCAACTGTACTGGCCACTGAGCTATTCCTTATTGCTGTATCTGTAGCCTTTGAGAACTTAAACCGTATCTCGTCAATCCTTAGTACTACCGTATCCAATTTCTTTGCGTATTGATTCTTCCTGACGTATGCCATAAACTTCAGCCTACTCTTCATCACTACTATATTGTAATCTGAGTCTATATCTGCTCCTGGGTACGCCTTACAATCCAGTATCTTATTTCGATATCTCTGTCTGACCATGATGTAATCTAACTGACATCTTCCCGTATCACCCGGCATTTTCCAAGTATTCCTCTTCCTCTTGTGGTCTTGAACAGAGTATTCGCTATTACTAACAGAAATTTATTACAGAACTCAATTAGTCTTTCTCCTCTCTCATTCCTTGTCCCAAGCTCATATTCTCCTGTAACCTTTTCTTCTGCTCCTTCCCCTACAATTGCATTCCAGTCTCCCATGACTATTAGATTTTCATATCCCTTTACATACTGTATTACACTTTCAATATCCTCATACACTTTCTCTAGCTCTTCATCTTCAGCTTGCGACGTCGACATGTATACCTGAACTATCGTTGTCGGTGTTCGTTTGCTGTCGATCCTGATAAGAAAAACCCTATCACTGAGCTGTTCACAGTAACACAATCTGATCTACCTTCCTATTCATAACGAATCGTACTGCAGCTATACCATTTTCTGCTACTGTTGACAATACCCTACACTCATCTGACCAGAAATCCTTGTCTTCTTTCCATTTCACTTCACTGACCCCTACTATATCTAGATTGAGACTATGCATTTCCCTTTTTCTGATTTTCTACTTTCCGTACCACGTTCAAGCTTCTGACATTCCACGCCCCGACTCGTACAACGTTATCCTTCCGTTGATTATTGAATCTTTTTCTCGTGGTAACCTCCCCCTGGGCAGTCCCCTCCTAGTGACCCGAATGGGGGACTATTCCGGAATCTTTTGCCAATGGAGAGATCATCATGACACTTCTTCAATTACAGGTCACATGTCCTGTGGATACACGATACGTGTCTTTCGTGCAGTGGTTTCCATTGACTTCTGCATCCTCATGTCGTTGATCATCGCGGATTCTTCCGCCTTTAGGGGCAATTTCCCACCCCTAGGTCAGGAGAGTGCCCTGCACCTCTGTCCGCTCCTCCGCCCTCTTTGAAAAGGCCGTTTGCAGAATGAGGGTGACTTCTCATGCCGGAAGTCTTTCGCCGCCAATGCTGATTCTTATTCAGAATTTAAGTAGCGGTGGGATCCGACCCCGGGACCGAAGACGCTTTGATTATGAATCAAATATCACGGGTGATATCTTTATAGCACTCAAATTAAATCTATTGTTGGATTTGTGTGTAAGGGTGTTCACAGATGGAACTGCTTCATTAACAAGGAAAAAAAAAACAGTTTCATTGCTGGTATTCACGAAATAACACCAAAATAACTTGCGACATTACATGATACACAGAAAAAATTTAATAGCAAAAAATAGAACTCCTGATGTACACGAAATAGTGAGCATTACTATGAAAGTATACAATTTAATAAAGCCACATGCACTGAACTAACGTCTGTTCAAAAAAATGTGAGGGGAGATGATAGCAAGTCACGCTCTGTTGATTTGCACACCGAAGTGCGCTGGTTATTATGCATACTGACGAGTGTTTTTGAAGTGAAAAGTGGAGTAAAATGTTCCCTTACGAAACTGAAATCCGATGTGGTTAAGCATTTTGAAGATTAAGAGAAAATTTTACAGTTAACTTATTTGAATGAGATATTCAACAAATTTAACTAGTTCACTCTTCAACTGAATGGTTTTGACTGAATATTTTTAAAGCTCGTGAGAAAATGAAGGGTTCCTATAAGAAAGTTTTATTTCGGATTGAATGTGTCAACAAAGAGAAATTCCAACTGCGTTGGAACATAGTGGGCAAAATGAAGTTAATATTGTTGACGGAGTTTTGGAATTAATCAAATTCCAACTACAAAAACTCAGATTACAGTTTATAAAATACTTTCCAGCAACTGAGGAATATTATAGTACACCACAATGGTTTACATATCTGTTTTGCGCCACCGTCGTGAATTCCTTCGATGTTCCATAAAATTACGAAAAAGTTTTTTAGAAATATCCGTTGGCTGTTCATTGAAAGTAAAAATCGAAAAGATCAATTTGTGATTTCTGGTGTTATTCACGCAAAGAGTACACTGAACTTAGTAACATTGCCATGACACGCCTTCTTCCATTCCCCTTCTGTGAGCGGAGTTTCTCTGCTTTGACAGCATTCAAAACTAAACAAAGAAATCGCTTGAATCCAAAATCATCATTGACACTCGCATTTGCGAAGACTGAGCCACGAATAGACGAGCTGGTGTCCAGAATACAAGTTCAGCCATCTAATTAACAGGTCAGAAACATACACAAAATTAATATAATTTTTTGGTGTCTGTGTGCTGTCTGAATCGTAGTTCGTGTATTTATTTTGCACATTTGTAGCATAATCCTCCGATTTTTAGTATTTAACAAGTTGTTGTTGTTGTTATTGTTGTTGTGGTCTTCAGTCCAGAGACTGGTTAGATGCAGCTCTCCATGCTATTCTATGCTGTGCAGGGTTCTTCATCTCCCAGTACCTACTGCAGCCTACATCCGTCTGAATCTGCTTAGTGTATTCATCTCTTGGTCTCCCTCTACGATTTTTACCCTCCAAGCTGCCCTCCAATACTATATTGGTGATCCCTTGATGCTTCAGAACATGTTCTACCAATCGATCCCTTCTTCTAGTCAAGTTGTGCCACAAATTTCTCTTCTCACCAATTATATTCAATACCCCTTCGTTAGTTATGTGGTATACCCATCTAATCTTCAGCATTCTTCTGTAGCACCACATTTCGAGAGCTTCTGTTCTCTTCTAGTCCAAACTGTTTATCGTCCATGTTTCACTTCCATACACGGCTATTCTCCATACAAATACTTTCAGAAAAGATTTCCTGACAATTAAATCTATACTCGATGTTAACAAATATCTCTTCTTCAGAAACGCTTTCCTTACCATTGCCAGTCTTCATTTTATATCCTATCTACTTCGACCATCATCAGTTATTTGCTTACCCAAATAGCAAAACTCCTTTACTACTTTAAGTGTCTCATTTCCTAATCTAACTCCCTCAGCATCACCTGATTTATTTCGATTACATTTCATTATCCTCGTCTTGCTTTTGTTGGTGTTCATCTTATATCCTCCTTTCAAGACACTGTCCATTCCGTTCAACTACTCTTCCAAGTCCTTTGCTGTCTCTAACAGAATTACAATGTCATCGGCGAACCTCAACGTTTTTATTTCTTTTCCATGGATTTTAATAACTACTCCGAATTTTCCTTTTGTTTCCTTTACTGCTTTGCTCAATATACAGATTGAATAACATCGGGTTAGGCTACAACGTTGTCTCACTCCCTTCCCAAACCCTGTGTCCCTTTCATGTCCTCGACATCTTGTGTCTGTACAAATTGTAAATAGCCTTTCGCTCCCTGTATTTTACCCCTGTCACCTTCAGAATTTGAAAGAGAGTATTCCAGTCAACATTTTCAAAAGCTTTCTCAACTCTACAAATGCTAGAAACGTAGGTTTGCCTTTCCTTAACCAATCTTCTAAGGTAAGTCGTAGGGTCAGTATTGCTTCACGTTTTCTAATAATTCTAAGGGATCCAAACACGTTATAGATTTTATAATCCTTTTCGGATATGGTTATGTATAATTTGAGTTTTGGATAACTCCAGGGCTAGGCCTAGAGCCTTAACCTAGCTGTACAAGCTGCAGTGGAAAATCGTCTTTGTCGGTACATGGAGAAAAAAGTGGTGAATACGGCTGCTTTAGATTATGTAACTTTTGTGATGTGCCTTAGCTAGCCTAGATTTACTGCTGGAGGACAACACACACAGAATACGGAAATGCTTTATTAAAATTTGAGAAATCTAAAATACTTAACTTGCAAACAATCCATGTCCATAGGAATGCCACTACGTTTGTGTTGTTGTTGTTGTTGGACATTGTAACTGTTATCACTTGATAGAATAGAGAATGATAGTCACATCTCAGTGTACAACTGACTGCAAACTCTGATACACACTTCCGACGCAGCTGTGTGAGGCCGGACCTGAGCTAAGGCGATGCTGTCATCGCAGGCGATGATTACAGAGTAGCGTGAGAGGGGCTGGGCGCTGACGTAAGTAGTCTTCCGGCAACGCCAGAGTGTGCAAACTGCTGTGGGCGCATCTACGACGACCTCTCATTCACTGCTGCGTCTGGCAGCGACGGTCTTTAGCTTGTGGTGCCATTGCGAGGTACCAGCTGTAACATGTAACCTCATTCTTCGGACAACACCACAATTTTTATACAACTTTGTGTTACAGGTAGCTTAACTTTTTTAGTACTGGACGTGTTCGCTTTTTGTGGTAAGCAATACGTATACAACGTAAAAGCCTTATCTTTTGAGAATATAAATTTGTTTTACGTATTTCATTCAAACTAAATACATTTTAAACATTTACTACATCAAAATAAGTTCATGGTCTTAAATGTTATCTACAGTTCCATTACCGTTTCTTATCGAATATGTCAAAATTACATTCCAAAATGCTTATTTTCTTTCAGAATGAAAATTAATTTTTTAATACCAACCGTTTTTAAGATTCCTACGGTAATTTGGTTTCGTAGGCCCGTTTCTTTCAAATGGTACTAAGCACTATGGGACTTAACGTGAGGTCATCAGTCGCCTAGACTTAGAACTACTTAAACATAACTAACCTGAGGACATCACACACATCCAAGCCCGAGGCAGTATTCGAACCTTCGACCGTAGCAGCAGCGTGGTTCCGGACTGAAGCGCCTAGAACCGCTCGGCCACAACGGCCGGCCCCGTTTCTTTGGAAGTTGTAAATTCACCTTTCAGTTCACAAGCCATTGATGTCTATCTTACCTTATTTTGTGGTGCATCTTCGCTGGAACTAAATACGTAATACTTTGATATTCAAGGCGCTTCAGTCTGGAACCGCGCTACCGCTACGGTCGCAGGTTCGAATCCTCCCTCGGGCATGGATGTGTGTGACATCCCTAGGTTAGTTAGGTTTAAATAGTTCTAAGTTCTAGGGGACTGATGACCTCAGATGTTAAGTCCCATAGTGCTCAGAGCCATTTGAACCATCTGATACTTCGATAGTGCAAAAGAAATCATATGCTCCTCTGGAAAAACTTTCCCATAAGAATCGTTAAACATGCAAGTGCTTTTTGTAGAATTTTCGCCATAAATTATTGTAGTCTGTGAAGTCTTCTATTTGATGACAACAATTTGCCTCTCTTCTGCGAAGAATCCAGTGTGAGGTGTATCACCTCACTAACAGTGTAATATCGTTCCTGTTTTCTCACTTTCCTCATGATGATACCAAAATACCTACAATCACCATCCATTTCTGCTAGTACCCGTTGCTAGCGCCGCTTTATAGACTGTGCCCAAGTTCCGTGTCTGCGAGTAAACGTTACTCCTGTCCAACCGAACGCCTTTGATGTAACAAAAGGAATTTTGACAATTTTCGAGTTCTTTCCTTTCTGCAGCCAGCGATTCATAAACATAAATGATCTGACGGACGGGGTGATCAGCAATCTGAGGCTATTCCCTGATAATACAGTAGTGTATGGGCAGGCGTCATCGTTGAATGACTGTAGGACGATACGAGATGACTTAAACAAAATTCCTGATTGGTGTGATAAATGGCAGCTAGCTCAAAATGTAGAAAACTGTAAGCTAATGCAAATGAGTAGGATAGTATTCGAATACAACGTTAGTAGTTTGCTGTTTGACGCAGCCACGTCTATAAAATATCTAGGCGTAACATTGCGAAGCGATGTGAAATGAAACGAGCTCGCCGGCCGTGGTGGCCGAGCGGTTCTAGGCGCTACAGTCTGGAACCGCGGGACCGCTACGGTCGCAGGTTCGAATCCTGCCTCGGGGATCGATGTGTGTGATGTCCTTAGGTTAGTTAGGTTTATGTAGTTCTAAGTTGTAGGGGACTGATGACCTCAGATGTTAAGTCCCATAGTGGTCAGCACCATTTTTTGAAACGATCTCGTAGGGGAGGCGAATGGTCGACTTCGATTAACTAGAAAGATATTAGGAAACTATGATTCATCTGTAAAGGAGATCGCGTATAGAACGCTAGTGCCACCCATTCTTGACTACTGCTCAAGTGTTTGGCATCATCATCAGGTCAGATTAAAGGAAGACGAAGTACTTCAGAGGCAGACTGACAAATTTATTATCGGTAGATGTGGCAAACAAGCAGTTACTACGGAGATGCTTCGGAAACTCAAATGGCAGCATATAACACGTCAGCCTCAGTTGCAAATAGAAATCAATCTTTACTTAGGTTTCAGCCAAAATAATTTGGCCTTCTTCAGAAGCTATTGACACTAAACTATTGCATGCCAAAGTTTGGCCATGACAAGTATAAAATTATAGCACCGTAGTACCCAGTCATAAATCTATATTACTTAGCTGAAGGGCAACATCAGGCCCCACTGCCCAGACGAGGTCTGTAGGCCGCGAGAGCTGCACCGGAACTAATCGCAGCGAGCAACTATGTACCGAGCACCGCTGATGGTCATGCGCATTTGGGCGTGGAAATGTAGATGTGTAAACAGCAGCTACCTTCACGTTAGGAATTGGACTAATATAACCATTAAAACTGTTAATGGCGTAATCTGTAACCGAACTTACTTCTGAGGACAACGAGAACCCTATAAACGGATTCGGAGCCCGTAAGGAAGACTAGTTATTACTCGGCAAAAAATTATTCCTCAATTTTGAATACAATACTGTTCGACTGAAGAAAGTGGAGTCAGACGTCGGCGACTACAAAGGCACCGTAACATCAGAGCCAGTGAAGCAAAGGTGGAAAACCTTAGAAAAAGTTCTTATTTATCAATTGTAGCTGCTCATTAAGTAGGGTTTCTTTACCAAGCAACAGGTGTTTAAAGATTTGCAACTCCTCAAGGATATCAAGCCTAGTGCCTTTGACCTCGCAGTTTAATAGCTCTGTGTTATTTGGTGGTTTGGGAGCATAGGCCAATTGAACAAGGTGCACGGCAAAAGGCGAGCCACGCGCGTCATCACCGCTTTTCGTGGGTATATGTTCTTTATATTTAGCTGGGAGGACTCTCCCTGTCTGGCCGATGTAATAACTAGGGCAATCGCTACAGGTGATTTTGTACAGCCCAGAACGAGATAATTTGTCATTTGTATTCTTTAAAGAGTGTACCAAGTTCTTTTTGAGGCTGTTTTTCGTAGTATATGCAATCTTAAAGCCGTGGGGAAGAAATAAAAACTTTGACGTTTGCCGATGACATTGTAATTCTGTCAGAGACAGCAAAGGACCTGGACGAGCAGTTGAACGGAATGGACAGTGTCTTGAAAGGAGGGTATAAGATGAACATCAACAAAAGCAAAACGAGAATAATGGAATGTAGTCGAATTAAGTCGGGTGATCCTGAGGGAATTAGATTAGGAAATGAGGCACTCAAAGTAGTAGATGAGTTTTGCTATTTGGGGAGCATAATAACTGATGATGGTCGAAGTAGAGAGGACATAAAATGTAGACTGGCAATGGCAAGGAAAGCGTTACTGAAGAAGAGAAATTTGTTAACAACGAGTACTGATTTAAGTGTCAGGAAGTCGTTTCTGAAAGTATTTGTATGGAGTGTAGCCATGTATGGAAGTGAAACATGGACGATAAATAGTTTAGACAAGAAGAGAATAGAGGCGTTCGAAATGTGGTGCTACAGAAGAATGCTGAAGATTAGATGGGTAGATCACATAACTAATGAGGAGGTATTGAATAGAATTGGGGAGAAGAGGAGTTTGTGGCGCAACTTGACTAGAAGAAGGGATCGGATGGTAGTACATGTTCTGAGGCATCAAGGGATCACCAATTTAGTACTGGAGGGCTTTGTGGAGGGTAAAAATCGTAGAGGGAGACCAAGAGATGAATACACTAAGCAGATTCAGAAGGATGTAGGTTGCAGTAGGTACTGGGAGATGAAGATGCTTGCACAGGATAGAGTAGAATGGAGAGCTGCATCAAACCAGTCTCAGGACTGAAGACCACAATAACAACATAAAGCCGCGGCTCTTTAAGAGTCGCCCTATTTTTCGAAGGTTTTCAACCTTTGCTTCAGCGGCCCTGATGTTACGGTGCCTTTGTAGTCGCCGACGCCTCACTCCACTTTCTTTAGTCGAATATTAATATATTAAAAATTGAGGAATAATTTCTTACTGGGTAATAACTAGCCTTTCTTACGGGCTCCGAATCCGTTTATAGGATTCTCGTTCTCCTCAGAAGTATGTTCGGTTACAGATTACACCATTAACAGTTTTAATGCTTATATTAGTCCAATTCCTAACGTGAAGGTAGCTGCTGTTTACACGTCTATATTTCCACGCCCAAATGCGCATGACCATCAGCGGTGCTCGGTACATAGTTGCTCGCTGCGATTAGTTCCGGCGCTGCTCTCGCGGCCTACAGATCTCGTCTAGGCAGTGGGGCCTGCTGTTTCTCTTCAGCTAACTAATGTAGATTTGTGACTGGGTACTACGGTGCTGCAGTTTTATACTTGACATGGCCAAACTTTGGCATGCAATAGTTTAGTGTCAACAGCTTCTGAAGAAGGTCAAATTATTTTGGCTGAGACCTAGGTATAAAGATTGGTTTCTATTTGCAACTGAGGCTGACGTGTTATATGTTTAATTGTCACAGTTGCTGACGGGGCTGCACGATGTTAAAAGTTCTCAAATGGCAACCTTTGGAGAAAAGGTGAATTTTATTTGGAGTAACACTATTGAGAAATTTAGAGAACCCGCATCTGACGTTGAGTACTCCGTCTTCAGGCCACCAGTGGCCTACCGGGACCATCCGACTGCCGTGTCATCCTCAGTGGAGGATGCGGATAGGAGGGGCGTGGGGTCAGCACACCGCTCTCCCGGTCGTTATGATGCTATCATTGACCGAAGCCGCTACTATTCGGTCGAGTAGCTCCTCAGTTGGCATCACGAGGCAGAGTGCACCCCGAAATATGGCAACAGCGCATGGCAGTTTGGATGGTCACCCATCCAAGTGCCGACCACGCCAGATAGCGTTTAACTTCGGTTGTCTCATGGGAACTGGTGTATCCACTGCGGCAAGGCCGTTGCCCCTGAAGCTGAGTACAGAACGATTTTATTGCCGCCAATGTACATTTCGAGTAAGAACCACAAAGGTAAGAGAAATTAGGGATCGTACGGAGGCATATAGCCTGCCGTTTCCCATCGTTCCCATCGCTCGGTTTGCAAGTGGAACAGGAAAGGAAATGACTAGTAGTGTTACAAGGTGTCCTCCACCACCATATGGTTGCTTGAGAATGTGTGTGGATGTGGATGTACAGTAATCAGCCAGAACATTATGACCACCGACCTAGTATCGATATAAACCCGTCCAGACGAAGAATGACAACTAGTCACACGCATGGTGCATATAGTATCAGTGACCATGCTGTCCATGTGTAGAATGGGGAAGGCGCGCTGTATACCTGAGATTCACCTAGGGCAGATTGTGATGGCTCAGAGGCTCAGCACGTGCATTTCGGAAACTGCACGACCTGTCGAGTGTTTGAGGAGCGCTTTGGTGCTGCGCTGAACGTCTTCAACAGTTGTGAAACCACGTCCAGAAGTCGTGGGGTTGGGATGTCACCTCTCATTACACATGCCAGACACCGGAGGCTGAACAGACTCATAAAAGAGGACAGTTGGCGAACTGTGGGGGATCTAACACATTTACCCATCAAATAGCACAAGCCCTAAATAACAAATTATCGCCAGTTGATATTTTTTGTGATTTCTCCAAGGCATTTGACTGTTTGGATCATGTCACACTCTTAGAAAAACTTAGCTTTTATGGAACTGAAGGCTATACACACAGCTGGTTTGAATCATACTTAATGAACAGAAAGCAAAACGCTGTGCTGAATAGCACAAATAATGTTGGGAGGGTGGTAAATTTTAGTGAATGAGGAGTTATCACAAAGGGAGTACCACAGGGTTCAATTTCAGGTCCTCTGCTGTTCCTTATTCATGTGAATGACCTCCCACTTAACGTTCAGCAAGCGGAACTAGTACCTTTTGCAGATGACACGAGTGTTATAATAAATCCCGTTCCAGAAAAAGCAGCCGAAGATATTGTTAAGGATGTCTTTGAAAGAATTATTAAGTGGTTCTCAGAAAATGGACTCTCCCTTTATTTAAAAAACTCACTATATCCAGTTCTGTACACCGAATAGAGTCATACCGCGAACTGATGTAGCATATGAACAGGGCTCAGTTAACAGGGAAGATTCTCCAAATTTTTGGGTGTTCACATTGATGATAACTTAAACTGGAAGAAGCATATTACTGAGCTTCTCAAACAACTAATTTCAGCTTCTTTCGCCCTTCGTATAATCGCTAGTCTTGGTAATAAACAGATCAGCTTGCTAACGTACTTTGCGTATTTCCACTCAATAATGTCTTATGGAATAGTTTTCTGGGGTAACTCACCACTTAGACATAAAGTATTGATTGCACAAAAGAGAGCAGTGAGAATAATTAGTGGTATTCACCCAAGGACGCCATGCAGGCACCTTTTTTAAGGAGTTAGGTATTTTAACTGCGCCATCAGAGTACATATATTCGCTAGTGAAATTTGTTACAAGTAATCAATCTCAGTTCGCTAAGAAGAGTGATGTTCGTATGCACAACACTAGAGGGAAAAATGAACTTTCCTATCCGTTACTGAAGCTGTCAGTTGTTCAAAAAGGAGTACATTATTCAGCCACAAAAATCTTTGTTCATTTGCCCAACAACATAGTGTCTGGCAGGTAGCAGATAAAGTTTTAAATATAGCTTAAAATCATTTCTTTTGGACAACTCCTTCTACTCCGTGGACGAGCTTCTGTTTCAGAAATGGTAAAAAAAAAGAAATTGTACCTCTAAATGTAGTTGCATGTGAAGAATTAAAAATTTCAGTAATATTAATATTAGCACTATTCATGCGTGTATATATATCTTGTAATCTGACTTGTTCCACATCATATCGATAAAATAACTGGGGAAATGATCTACGGAACATGACATAACTAAAACTAATCTAAACTAAAACTAACCGGAGACTTTAATGCTGGGCAGAGTACAAGTGTGTCTGAACACAGGGTGCACCGAACACTCCAGACGATGGGCCTCCGCAGCTGACGATCCATTCGTGTGCCAATGTTAACTCTACGATATCGGCTACTATGTCTGAAATGTGCACCTGACCATCGGCGCTGGACGTTGGCACAGTGGTATAGCGCTGCATGTTCTGATGAATCCCAATACCTTCTTCATCATGCCGTCGTCGTCTTCCAGAAGAACAGCTCCTTAAGGGGGGACGTTGATGAAACACACACACTATTTCAAAAATGCACCAAATCCACAATTTTGGAGATATGGCAATGGAATTTTGTACCACGCTTTACACGAAACTAACACATTTACATATTGAATCCTTTGATGATATATATTCAACTTTTTTTGAATGAAATTTGAAGTTTTATTTTCAAAAAATAATGTATGTTAGTTTTTCTAAGAAAGTATTCAAGAGATCTCTACAAAAATTTATCTGTTTCATCTCTTTATATGTCGTAAGCTTCTCTCATGAGGTTTTTGGAATATGTCAAATCGGAGAATTTTCGTAATTTTTGATTATAATGCCACAAGTACAGTTTTAAATTCATGCAAAATTCCAACTTTGCCCCATATCTCAGCTTGCAATCAGAATTTCAAAATTTTCTCTCCAGACAACGTTTATTAGGTTTACAGAAATATGTGTATAAAATTTCATAATTCTAGCATTCATAGAATCTGAGGAAAAGGTACATAAACTTTAAAAAACAATTTTTTCAGGAAACGCAATTCAACCTAACATTTTTCCTTATGTCACTTCTTCAGAAGGCACCACATTTGTACTCTGGGTCGTCTTTCTCTTCAAGGCTTCTCTTCTGGTTTCTTGTTGTCTGTCTTCTTTCCTTTACCAAGTCTTCAACTGAGTTTTCAGCTGCAGAGACGTGCTGTAAATCTGTTTTTCTCAGGATGTCTTGAGTAAAATTTCCTATCTTGAAGCCCATTCTTTCTAATACCTTCATCCTCCCGACGTTCCCATCATTAAATACGATAACTGCATCATAAGAAGCAAAAAAATGGCTCTGAGCACCATGGAACTTAACTTCTGAGGTCACCAGTCCCCTAGAACTTAGAACTACTTAAACCTAACTAACCTAAGGACATCTCACACATCCATGCCCGAGGCAGGATTCGAACCTGCGACCGTAGCGGTCACGCAGTTCCAACCTGTAGCGCCTAGAACCGCTCGGCCACTCCGGTCGGCCATAAGTTGCAATGCTGACAACTGCAGCAGATGCAAATGTGTTTTTAGGGCATCGTTTCCGTATGAGTGAATTTAGAGACTCATTTGGATTTTGGGTTTTGCCGTGAACACACTTTTTGAGAAGTGCAGGATCGGCCAGAAACCTGTTAGTGGGCTTGACAAGATCCAGGACACAATTTGGAAGCCTCTCCTTGTGAATGTAGTGTTTGTTATCCCTCTGAGCTTCTAGATATATACACCAGCTAATGTTGCACAGATTATGAATAGGGTGTTCATTTGTTGACAACATGTGGAAATATATAGCCCATACTGCACTTTTCATGTTATTTACGCTGGATGGGTTCTGTCTGATAGCCTTGCCGTAGTACACTTGAAGATTGTCTATTGTCTTCTTTGTGAGTCTGTTGTGTCCGCCAATGTCCTTTCCATCTTCCAACTTTTTGCCCTTCATGTCACCTCAAGCCATAGGTAAACCTCATATTATCTTTATAGTTGCAGTTTTTACATTTAGAAGTTTTGAATGAGCTTTCAGCACCGCATTTTTGCACACAATATGCAGATTGGCTGCCAAGCCTACTCCCTTACCATCATCTATAATCTGAATGTTGTCACTACCAGACGTCTTAAAAACACAAGAAAATTTCACTACTGCAGGTCAATTAATCTAAATCCATTGTACCGAGATTTATCGTTGTAGTATGCACCATTCACCTCACCAATTTCTCACTTGAAGCTGCTAGGAGACGAGTTCACATTTTCAGCAGATGTTCTTACTTCGGACGTAGCCTCATTGCTGGTTTGTCGTAGTTTCTCATGTCTTCCATTCACTAACTTATTCAAACGCAGTTAATCCAGTTTTTTTTATACACTCTAGATCGTGGCATAACTGAATGAAGAAAGAGTCGAACACTTGTATAAATCTCCGTCAGTATCACAAGGCAAAAAAAAAAGAATTGCTTCGTGATAAACGATGCAGCTAGTTTGTTATTGTTTATAAGTGTCAAAGATGATCTGTAGAACCAAAGATTATGTGTCACGGCCATTTAGATGTATCCCGCACACGTTTGGTTGAAAGTAATACCCAGAATCGTTGTTCACTGAGCTGGTATTGAAGTGCTGCTTCAGAACGTGGGCATGGCACGGAGGCCAAGTCACACTTTCAATTAATTCTCAGGTCCTACGGATGCCATTTCAACATTGAAACTTATTGTCCATAAGTTGTACTAACAAATAAAAAATAAATCGAAAGTTGACATTTTTGGTCAATTTCATCAACGTCCCCGCTTTATACCTTTAATGCGGGACGAAGCGAGTCTGGTGGTGGCTCCATTACGCTCTGGGGAACATTCACTTAGGCATCCATGGGTCCAGTGGAGGTCGTGCAAGGAACCATGACGGCCAAGGAGTATCTTACACTGGGTGCATACCAAATACACTCCTTCAGGACAATCGTGTTTCCCGACCGCAATGGCATTTTCCAACAGGATATTGCACCATGTCACAAGGCCAGGAGTGCGATGGAGTGCTCCGAGGAACGCAGTGGAGAGTTTCAATTGATGTGAACACAATCCAGTACTTCTGGGATGTGACTGAACGTGGCGTCAGAGTTCATCGCTCCACTCTCCTGAATTTACGGGAGTTAGCTTACTTGTGTCTGCTGGTGTGGTGCCAACTCTCTCCAGCGACTTACCAAGGCCTCGTTGCTTCGATCCTACGATGCGTCGCCCTGGTATCCATGCCAAAAGTGAACGTACCGGCTATTAGGTAGATGGTGATAATGTTCTGACTGATCAGTGTAAATGCACTTGTATAAGTAGATGGACGTAATACAGTGTTTCTTTCATCGCTTAATCAAACATGCCAACTATTGCTCTTGATAAATTTATCCATCTAATTTCAGTGTTCTGTCAGCTGAGATAACGCACCAGTGCCTACTAAGATGATGTTTCTTTACTGAGTCAATTGCAAGAAATTAATGTAGGTGCCAGTCGTAACACGCGCTTGAGAGATCTCCGTGCCTGCAACATTTGTGAAACAGTCGATCTTAATTAAGCTCCCAACCATTCACAGCTTATTTTTATGACTGAATGTATTTCGTTGAAGCAGCTAATACTTTTTTACAACTACAGCATCTCAATAATTTTGACATTGGCCTGGTAACAGAAATGGTACGCAATTTTGTCGATAGAAATCAGCAGAAACAATGAGAACGGTTTTAACAATAACTACATTTTCCGTCAGTGCTGGGCAGAACATGATAATCGTATTAAGAAGGAAAACACGTCCTAACGTTCTGCAAAATTGTATTTATTTGGTCACGAACCGGCTTTCGGCTTCTCAAGTCATCTTCAGGTGACAATTGAATGTCAGAGATGAACATGAAGTGACCTTAGACTGATATTATTTGCACAAAAGTTACAAAAATAACAACGTGTTTACGTAGGAAAACGTAACAATAGTTACATTAACTAAAAATGGGTAAACCAAGATTTTATGTGGAGTACATTTATCAATATGTGAGAAACAAGATTTATTTACCGTTTGAATCTAATATTGCTAATGAAAACTTAATTTAACAATCGAGACAATGGAAAGGCTGTCTGATTATTTAATACTAGGTTGGCATTCTGCGTAATGTGTTTGTTGATTTCCAGTATGGTCATCTTCCTGCTTTTCTTGACAGAATGTAAAAATTCACATTCTACATGATGCGAATGGCTTTCTGCTAAAACATAATCAGCAAAGGTCGAATTTTTCTCCCTTAATCGCCATCTTCTCTCATGGTCACGTGCCCTGATTGCCACAGCTCTCCTTGACTGACCAGTATACACTTTTTCACACTGTTCACTGCCGTAATTTTACATACACCATTCTGTGCCAAGGGATTCAGTTTGTCTTTACTTTTGAACAAAAATTTTGATACGTTAATGTTATTATAAAATGCAGGTCTTTTGATGTGAGACTTTAACTTTTTTGCAAGGTTGTCTGAAATGTTTCCAGTGTATGGAATTTAGCACTAGGCTTTGTAACTACTGATTGATTACTGCTATCCAGCGTTCAGAAATGATGTAATTTTATTCATTTTCTAATGTTTCATTTTCTTTACGTTAGTGTTTAGAGAAATGTAATACCGAAGTTTCAGTGTGCGTGGTAAGTGCTGGCAGGGAGTTTTGTAAAGATGAGAAGTTACCAGGCGATGGCTTGAGCGTGAATGCGTCTCTGAGAACAAATCTTCTTGCGAAGATTATTGTCTTACTTCTAAACATCCGGACCTAAAGAGTTTGCCATCCTGGCGACGACGAGGTCGTTAGGGAAGGACTGGACAAGGGTGGGGCGAATATCATAACCGGAAGTGCTGAGGAAATCATCCTGGTACTAAACTCAAACTAATTAATTCGAAACTGGCGCCAGAGATTGGAAGCCCTTCTTTTCTTAAGTAAGAGAATAGCGGCTGCCGTACGTCGTAATGCTAAAACATGGCTGCCACCTCATGACACGTGACATAATGGCCGTCTGCATTGGAGACCAATGGAGCGTTGATTACCTGAATCTAGGTCAGTGTGCGCTGTCCGGATTCTGTCTCAACTCTATTTGATTTTTTACGCACACTAATTCTCGACTAGTTCGCCGTCCCTGCACCAGGTGAAAGGCTTACGTAACGCTGACAAAATGCCAGCACGCCAGCTAGTATCTCTGCCATTTCAGTGAACTCTTACGTGCCCACATGCGCGGTTATCTACGTGACTTGTTTAGAACCAGGTTCTTGATTCGTCACATCTCAAACGCACCGTCAGTAACCGATCTCTGAACACCCTCCTCCTTTCATTATCTGTAAAAGTACGGCCATCATTCGTTTGTTGTAAGGGTGTTTCAAAAAGGTTCTTATAATTTCACAATAATACGTCTTCCACTTGAACGAAGGTAGAAATTTGGGGTGTATTTAAAATTGCGTATCGAAACCAAAAGTTTACGTCGGTGTCAGTTTTAAGTTGGCCCGCCACGTGGCCGAAGATAGGGGTTTCCCTGATTCAAGCAATTCGCTCGTTCCCTTGGATATCCGATCTACCCGAGTAATCTTGAGCATCCTTCTGCAGCACCACATTTCAAAATCCTGACGTTCATCACTGAATGTGCGCCGAATCGAGATAGCAATAACACAGCTTCAAAATGCGTCTTAAGCTCTCTGTTTCAACAGGTACAATTCAGTTAAAACTGTACGGTGTGGCCGGCCGGTGTGGCCGAGCGGTTCTAGGCGCTTCAGTATGGAACCGCGCGACCGCTACGGTCACAGGTTCGAATCCTGCCTCGGGCATGGATATGTCTGATGTCCTTAGGTTAGTTAGGTTTAAGTAGTTCTAAGTTCTAGGGGACTGATGACCTCAGATGTTGAGTCCCATAGTGCTCAGAGCCATTTGGACCATCTGTACGGTGTGAATTTCGTCAGTACAATCGCCTACATCTCTAACCATTAGACCAGTGGTTGTCTAGCTTTTTTGCTCGAGACCCAGTACCGACATTGTTGTGCAGCACCTCGGGAAGCGTAAGCTCCGATCATATTATTAATTGGTAACCTACAAAAAATAGCATTTGGACCTCCCAATAGGCTGCCTATAGTAAAAGATGCGATATGTTGACCGCTGGCCCCAACTACTGATAGTTAAAAGTCGACACCATTCGGAACACTACTTGTCCAGTTATAATATTACTGATATTTTAAAAAATTGAACAGTATTACAAAACTTTTTAATCACGTGTGCCGGTGGCAAAGCTCCTGAAATCGTAGAATGACGCACAGACAATTTTTACGTGTTAATTATGAAATTGCATTCCACCATCCGGCATCAGATTCCCAACGTACCGACGAGAGGGCTGACCAACGGTATTCTTTCGAAGAATACCGATCTCAAAATTATGCAGTTTGCATAATTACATTGCCCGGATGCTGATACAAAAGATCGACAAAAGAGATCTCAGAGACGCTCAAATGAAAGTTTGGTAAAAAGTAAATGCCAATTGAAAACTAGTAGCATTCATTTGTCGCCACCACATGATTAGTCGGCAACTCTCCTTCGCTGCAACCTGAAAAGTTCTAAAATACAACGTAATAAATTGAAATGTGACATTAATGGAAGAGGAAAATGATCCCTTCATTCGAACACGACTATTATAATTAAATTAACGTAATTATTTAACCAAAAGTTACAGATACGAGAGCGAACATTTTATGAAACAGCCATCGAAAACAAACGAGAGAGAGAGAGAGAGAGAGAGAGAGAGAGAGAGAGAGAGAGAGAGAGAAGGATAACAGCTCCTGCCTTTATACAGTCAAAAAAAATTACGGCGACTGCCTTCAAATTGCTTTACAAAGAGTTTATCAAGTTTAAATATATAAACACTTCTCCAGAACATTCTTTAACAGAACAGCACAAAAATACATCCCCTGTATTAAATCATGACCTTTTCCCCTTCCTATACAGATTTATGTACACAGAGAAAAGTTATACTTAATGTCTTTTGCGTTAATTAAACGTTTGGGGCCTATTCTATTAATTATTCAGAAAGCGGATGATTAACTGATTAGTAACAGTAGCTGTACCTATATCGTGCAATATGACACACGATCATAAGCGTTTGCTAAATGTTTTTATTGTAATTTTTCTTCTACTCATTACGTTGCATCACAACAACATTAATTTAAGTTCATATTTCTTGCTACAAATATATACTGAATCTGAAAACGACAATCTCTATAATATGCATTCACGAATCCATGTTACTTCTGTTTGAAATTTATACCACAGCTGCTTACGAATCGCTACCGCCCGTGAGTTGTCTGTACTAGAAGACAAACAGTAAAAGTACTGGAAGAAAATTAGTAAAATGTTGTCCCCCTCACATCTTCACAGTGGCCGAACCTCTCACTCCTCTGCTTTTGAGGCAAGCGGCCAACTTAACTTAGCTCATGGCCAACTCACTGATGTGAATTAAAATTAAGCACGTATTAAAATATTACCGTCACTAAAATTATTTTTGTTCGTTACTGAGTACAAAAACTATACTTTTAAGACTTTCTGAACGTTAGTTGACGACTTTTGATTCCGCGGTTTCTTGTTAGATGCAGGTTATTACAAAGCTTAAGTGTACTGGATTCAAGCCACAGGCAGCCCGCGAGCTGCAGTTTGACGACCACTGTAGTGATAAACTGAAGCGCCGAAGAAACTGATATAGACATCAGTATTCAAATACAGAAATATGTAAACAGGCAGAATACGGTGCTGCGGTCGGCAACGCATGTATGATACGGTAGATGTCTAGCGCAGTTGTTAGATCGGTTACTGCACCTATAATGGCAGGCTATCAAAACACAGCATCTCCGAGTTAGCGATGAAGTGGGGATTTTCCCGTACGACCATTTCACGAGTGTACCGTGAATATCAGGAATCCGGTAAAACATCAAATCTCCGACAGCTCTGCGGCCGGAAAAAGATCCTGCAAGAACGGGACCAACGACGACTGAAGAGAATCGACCAACGTGACGGAAGTGCAACCCTGCATCAACAAGTGTCAGCGTGCGAACCATCCAACGAAACATCGTCAATATGGGCTTTCGGAACCGAAGGCCCACTTGTGTACCCTTGATGACTTCTACGACACAAAGCTTTACGCTTCGCCTGGGCCCATCAACACCGACATTGTACGGTTGATCACTGGAAACGTCTTGCCTCGTAGGACGAGTCTCGTTTCAAATTGCATCGAGCGGATAGATGTGTACAGGTATGTAGCCACAGCCTTATGAATCCATGGACCCTGCATGTCAGAAGGGAACTATTCATGCTGGTGGAGGCTCTGTAATGATGTGGAGCGTGTGCAGTTGGAGTGATATGGGACCGCTGATACGTCTAGATACGACTCTGACAGCTGACACGTACGTAAGCATCCTGTCTGATCACCTGCATCCGTTCATGTCCACTGTGCAGTCTGACGGACTTGGGCAATTCCAGCAGGATAATGCGACACCCAGCACGTCTAGAATTGCTACAGACTGGCTCCAGGAGCACTCTTCTGAGTTTAAACACTTCCGTTGGCCACCAGTCTCCCCAGCCGTGAACATTATTGAGAATAGCTGGAATGCCTTGCAACGTGCCATTCAAAAGAGATCTCCACCCCCTCGTACGCTTACGGATTTATGGACTGCCCTGCAGGATTCATGGCGTCATTTCCCTCCAGCCCTACTTCAGACATTAGTCGAGTCCATGCCACGTATTGTTGCGGCACTTCTGCGCGCTCGCAGGGGCCCTACACGATATTCGGCAGGTGTACCAGTTTCTTTGGCTCTTCAGTGTAGATCTCAAATGCGTCACTGGCCTCCAAGGCCTCCTGATCCGTTGTGATGCTCATTTTGTGCAAGTTCTTGAGAGACTCCGTCTATGTACGACCTCTAACGTCAATCTTAGGGCACTGAAACGATGCATAGAAAGAGCAGTGAATCTAGTAACTCCAGACGTGAGCGCAGAAGACGGGAAGTTCGTTGTGACTCCGTTTGAGGGCATACAGAACATTCGTGAAGGATAAGTTAAAATTTCTATACTAAGTGTAAGTGTAATATGTACCCCTCTGCAAGGTTGTATGAACGTTGATATGACATTTTTTCATTTAATGTAAAGACGATACACTTGTTTCTAGTAGCGTGCTCTTATTGTCCGAATGTTTTTGCCGTTTTAGTGTTTTCAGAATTTCCGTAAAGGAATCATTCATAATTCATGTTTTACAATTACTAGGATAAAGCAGGTACTCTGTCTCTGATTTATTTCAGACATGTGTCCTTAATCATCATCAACGATAGTTCACGTTAAATCGTCAAATCAAAAGAAAATTCACATTTGCACTCAACATATAAAATGTTCACATCATAAAAATCTTAAGGCAACAATGTGCCTACATGAACCAAAGGACTTCAATGCCGCGCATTTTTAGATAGCAGGACTCACTAAGCCCGAGCTTCTTACAGAGACATGCCAACTATCAAGTGTCTCATTCCAATGCATAATACCAACTAACTCTTTGGCGCGCATTGGGTGAACTCAGACTTCCCACTAGAATGTTCTGGAAATTGGTTTCTCTAATTAATTACAGTAATGACATTATGTTTTAATAATAACGAAAATCTAAGGAAAATGTTTCTTTCTATAGTTAACAAAATCTGAAGATTGAAATAGTTACAAAAGATATTTTACATGGGCCTAAATTAAAAATAAGAAAATCCGAATTATTTTTAACAGAATAGTTTGTTTACATTCGAGAATATTGCATTTTTGTACCAAGTGAAATAGTTCCTCTGAAGAGAACTGTGTTTTCAGGATAGAATTTATCTAATAAGCAATCAGTTAGTATTCGCTGTAGTTTACACAGAACTTGAAAATTTGGTAAGTACAGTGACATTTGTTGTAAATTGTATCAACAGAATGAAAGCATTTATATGTTTTACGGATACAAATTTTCCGCCAAATTACTTGTTTGATTGTTTTTAAGGTGAAATAAATAGGATGGCCAGTATTTTTCGATTTTTTGTTTACACATTGTAACCCATAAAAACGATTTCGTAATTTATAAAACCGGGAAATGTAAAGTTCGAAAATACTTCAGTGTATCACGTATTTTTGTATAGATTGTGAATCGCGTATTTTAGGACCGAGATTGGAACAAATTCTACCCAACTGAAAGTGATACCATAAGAAAAAAATGTCCTGTTTACGACTAGAGCTGCTTGTAAAATTCTTTACTTATACACTCAGTCCCAGTCGCCTGACCGCCATCAGATTGATGAAGATATTAACAGCATCAAGTTAGCTGAAATATAAAATGTTATCGTCAGCTGATAAAACCATGAATAATACACTTTCATGGTATGGTTATATAAATTACGTTGCTGTTGTTGTTGTGGTCTTCAGTCCTGAGACTGGTTTGATGCAGCTCTCCATGCTACTCTATCCTGTGCAAGCTTTTTCATCTCCCAGTACCTACTGCAACCTACATTCTTCTGAATCTGCTTAGTGTATTCATCTCTTGGTCTCCCTCTACGATTTTTACCCTCCACGCTGCCCTCCAATACTAAATTGGTGATCCCTTGATGCCTCAGAACATGTCCTACCAACCGATCCCTTCTTCTAGTCAAGTTGTGCCACAAACTTCTCTTCTCCCCAATCCTATTCAATACTTCCTCATTAGTTATGTGATCTACCCATCTAATCTTCAGCATTCTTCTGTAGCACCACATTTCGAAAGCTTCTATTCTCTTCTTGTCCAAACTACTTATCGTCCATGTTTCACTTCCATACATGGCTACACTCCATACAAATACTTTCAGAAATGACTTCCTGACACTTAAATCAATACAGGATGTTAACAAATTTCTCTTCTTCAGAAACGCTTTCCTTGCCATTGCCAGCCTACATTTTATATGCTCTCTACTTCGACCATCATCAGTTATTTTGCTCCCCAAATAGCAAAACTCCTTTACTACTTTAAGTGCCTCATTTCCTAATCTAATTCCCTCAGCATCACCCGACTTAATTAGACTACATTCCATTATCCTTGTTTTGCTTTTGTTGATGTTCATCTTATATCCTCCTTTCAAGACACTGTCCATTCCGTTCAACTGTTCTTTCAAGTCCTTTGCTGTCTCTGACAGAATTACAATGTCATCAGCGAACCTCAAAGTTTTTATTTCTTCTCCATGGATTTTAATACCTACTTCGAATTTTTCTTTTGTTTTCTTTACTGCTTGCTCAATATACAGATTGAACAACATCGGGGAGAGGCTACAACCCTGTCTTACTCCCTTCCCAACCACTGCTTCCCTTTCATGTCCCTCGACTCTTATAACTGCCATTTGGTTTCTGTACAAATTGTAAATAGCCTTTCGCTCCCTGTATTTTACCCCTGCCACCTTTAGAATTTGAAAGAGCGTATTCCAGTCAACATTGTCAAAAGCTTTGTCTAAGTCTACAAATGCTAGAAACGTAGGTTTGCCTTTCCTTAATCTTTCTTCTAAGATAAGTCGTAAGGTCAGTATTGCCTCACGTGTTCCAGTGTTTCTACGGAATCCAAACTGATCTTCCCCGAGGTTGGCTTCTACTAGTTTTTCCATTCGTCTGTAAAGAATTCGTGTTAGTATTTTGCAGCTGTGACTTATTAAACTGATAGTTCGGTAATTTTCACATCTGTCAACACCTGCTTTCTTTGGGATTGGAATTATTATATTCTTCTTGAAGTCTGAGAGTATTTCGCCTGTTTCATACATCTTGCTCACCAGATGGTAGAGTTTTGTCAGGACTGGCTCTGCCACTGCCGTCAGTAGCTCCAATGGAATATTGTCTACTCCGGGGGCCTTGTTTCGACTCAGGTCTTTCAGTGCTCTGTCAAACTCTTCACGCAGTATCATATCTCCCATTTCATCTTCATCCACATCCTCTTCCATTTCCATAATATTGTCCTCAAGTACATCACCCCTGTATAGACCCTCTATATACTCCTTCCACCTTTCTGCTTTCCCTTCTTTGCTTAGAACTGGGTTTCCATCTGAGCTCTTGATATTCATACAAGTCGTTCTCTTATCTCCATAGGTCTCTTTAAATTTCCTGTAGGCGGTATCTATCTTACCCCTAGTGAGATAGGCCTCTACATCCTTACATTTGTCCTCCAGCCATCCCTGCTTAGCCATTTTGCACTTCCTGTCGATCTCATTTTTGAGACGTTTGTATTCCTTTTTGCCTGTTTCACTTACTGCATTTTTATATTTTCTCCTTTCATCAATTAAATTCAATATTTCTTCTGTTACCCAAGGATTTCTACTAGCCCTCGTCTTTTTACCTACTTGATCCTCTGCTGCCTTCACTACTTCATCCCTCAAAGCTACCCATTCTCCTTCTACTGTATTTATTTCCCCCATTCCTGTCAATTGCTCCCTTATGCTCTCCCTGAATCTCTGTACAACCTCTGGTTCTTTTAGTTTATCCAGGTCCCATCTCCTTAAATTCCCACCTTT
Source organism: Schistocerca piceifrons (assembly GCF_021461385.2). Lineage (NCBI taxonomy): Eukaryota > Metazoa > Arthropoda > Insecta > Orthoptera > Acrididae > Schistocerca > Schistocerca piceifrons. The sequence goes on from NC_060139.1 coordinate 108,891,953, forward strand.
TTGCAGTTTCTTCAGTTTTAATCTACAGGTCATAACCAATAAATAGATTGTGGTCAGAGTCCACATCTGCCCCTGGAAATGTCTTACAATTTAAAACCTGGTTCCTAAATCTCTGTCTTACCATTATATAATCTATCTGATACCTTTTAGTATCTCCAGGGTTCTTCCATGTATACAACCTTCTTTCATGATTCTTAATTGACAGTCCATAAAAACTGTGCTATGGAGTGTACGCGCTCATGTCAAAACTGTTATCGTTGTAATATGAATGTGTACGCTTCTCAAAATATATTTGTACCATAAAGTTCAATTGGTCTAGTAATCCTTAATCAGGTTACGTATAAAAAATACACCCCTGTAAAATCTGATGACTCCTTTGAAAATAGTTTCTACCTTCATTCAAGCGGAGGATGAAAACGGAGGCATATTTTTGAAATCCCCTGATGTTATTTAAGTGTAATAAAGCGTTTGACACTTTCACATCATCAGAAGTGTTAATAGAATTACGGTATTATTGTTATTCTGTGGGCCAGCATTTTGAGTTCCGTAGCTCTTTTGTGTGAAACGGTGATGTCATTAAGGTATCGTCATATTCTAAACTTGCTGCTTGGAGAATCAATTGCAGCCGGCAGTGACGCGTTGAAGACGTACATCTGCGTCGCCGTCGACTGTCTCGGATTGGAACGGCAGGTAGAGAGGACACTGAGCAGCAAATCGCTTGACACTTGACAGCTGAGGAACGACAAGTGACCAGTCATACCATCCACGGCCATCTACTCTGTAAGAAGTACAGAGACATCTGCTGAGGACATGGCAGAGGGAACAGAGGTCACTTAGGTGCAAGAGAACTGTCAATGCTCGAAGAATTCTGTGATTAAAAGAAGGAAGACTGCGGTTTAACGTATCCTCGACGCCAAGATTATTAGAGACGAAGCCGAAGCCTTCGGTTGTTCCCTTTCAAAGGAACCGGCATTCGCCTTTGACGATTTGGGGAAAGCACAGTAAAACTAAGTCAAGGGACTTGAACCGCGATCCTCCCGTAGTCCTGTGCTCTACAAAGATATGGCCTGCAAAGTTCCACAAGTGACGACGCTGACCACCGACTCCGACAGCAAGAGGAGAGTCACGTGATCTGATGTGACATACGTCAAAGAAGGGTAAGCATGTGGACAGCGAGGACACATGTAGTAGCTGCTTATTCATCCTTGGTCCTTCAGTCAATCCATGCATTGACCACATGAAGTGTTGGTGAAACTTGTTTGTGGCTCCTAATCTGGCTGAAGTATTCGCAAGAGTATTTCCTATTGTCAAGCAATGGCTGGTGTACGAGAATTGGCGTACCATCGCGAGTCCAATGTCTCACCGCTGCGCAAGCTCGCTCAGTCGATATATGCAGACAGCTCGCCTTAAATGTGACGGAATGTATATGGGTACTCCCTAGGAAGACTAGAAGCTCGCATTAAACCTCATTATGCGATGTATCCTGGTTAGTCCAACCCACGTCTACATGCATACTCAGCTAGCCATCTTAAGGTGCGTAACGGAGGGTGCCTTGTGTACCAGTATCACTTCCCCCTTTCCCGTTCCACTCGCGTATGGTTCACGGGAAGAACTGTTATTGGTAAGGATGATATCCTGTGACGTAGCACCTAATTTTTATTAGTAAACTGGACGGGATACTTTTACAAACGGCACAGTTATATCTGAGGATGGTTCATGTCATAGCTGAGGATGGTTCATGTGAATATTTACAGGTCAGGTCACATAAAGAAAAAAACTGAAGAAATCTAGATGAACAAGATATCTGTTGTATGAGAGTTCACATATTCCTAAAACAAAATTAAGAAACTTCCATCTCCTTTTAGTTTTGATTCGGTGTTTTGTTTCTTGCAGTACATAAACTGAGAGTAAACAAGAGAGAGATAAAAGTAAAAAGAAGTCGCAGAAATAAGAATGGCGAGAAAACAACAAAATGGGTGACCACAAAGCAGAAATTTGCCGTCCTGGAGGCTATGATGGACGAAGCAAGAAGGACATAAAAAGCAGACTAACTCAGGCAAAGAGGACATTATTGACCAGGAGAAGTCTACTGGTATCAAACATAGGCCTTAATTTGAGAATAAATTTCTGATTTTGTATGTGTTGGCCATGGAGGAATATTGGAAATGAAGTGGACAGATAAGATAGGGAAATAGGAGGTTCTTCATAGAATCGGCGAAGAAAGGAACACGTAGAAAACACTGTGAGAGGCAGCGACAAGATGACAGGTCACGTGTTAAGAAGTTATGGAATAACTTCCGTGGTACTAGAACCAGCTACAGAGGATAAAAAAGCTGTAGTGATAGACAGAGAATGGAATACATTCAACAAATACCTGAGGACGTAGGGTGATGCTCTGAGATGAAGAGGTTAATGCAGGATTGGAATTCGTGGTGGGCCGCAAGAAACCAGTCAGAAGACGAAAAACTAAATAGACGATGAAAAATAAATAAATCTCCCAGCAGCTCTCAGCAAAGGCAGATAATTCCACCATCAGACCAAGAGGAGCACGCATTGCCGACTGGCCACTGTGTCATCCTATGCCGTATGGCCTCATTTGGACGCAATATGGAGGGGCACAGGTCAACACACTGCTCCCCTAGCTGTTGCCGGCTTTGCAAATCTTGAAGCCGCTGCTTCTCATTCCAGTAGCTCCACAGCTGGCTTCTTGAGGATGGTGAATGGACCCCGTTCCAGTCCTCCCACCAAGGAAAACTCCCTGGCAATACCAGGGACTGAATCTGGACCATCCACATAACAGCCAGTCGCGTTGACCACCCAACAACGGAGGCGTACAGTAGCTCACATTAGCGATCACTATTTGATGTTCGATACAATAACCGAACCCACTGGTTTCTCGTGTGACCGATTAACTAAATCTTTTTGGAATAGTTCGCGTGGAATACATGTTGGCAGTTGCGTACAAACTAATTACATGATTCAAAAACTTTAAAGATGATGGCCATTATCGTGCGTATTACTTTCGCAGTCTTGTCTCTAAGTCAAAGTTAATTTGAAAGAAGCTAATATTTAACTTAAAGAAAGTAATTACTTAAAGTTGGTAGGACATGTTCTGAGGCATCAAGGGATCACAAATTTAGCATTGGAGGGCAGTGTGGGGGGTAAAAATCGTAGAGAGAGACCAAGAGAAGAATACACTAAACAGATTCAGAAGAATGTAGGTTGCGGTAGGTACTGGGAGATGAAGCAGCTTGCACAGGATAGAGTAGCATGGAGAGCTGCATCAAACCAGTCCCAGGACTGAAGACCACTACGACCGATTACTTAAAAATTGTGAAGTTACAACCTGTCAGCAAGTTATCAAAGTGACCACAATATTTAATTCAACAGTAATAGCTCTTTAAGCTACTACACAGTTATATTTAAGTTTAATTTGAATATATGACAAACAGTCTTTGTCTATAACTTGGATTCTAACACGATGTTTTAGATCATATCGATTTAAGCAGAAGCATTTAAGAAATTTATGAGCAGGAAACAGGATTAACGAAGTGACACTAGGAGAATGAATTTAAGAAGCTTTTTGACTACCTGCCTGCATTCAAAAGTTGCACATTGTTAAGTGACTGGAATATTCTGAAAAGTTCTAACCACAATTAAATTTACAGAAGCGTTGTCGCCTTAGTTATTGAAGATGTTGTAGTTTTGTTGGCTGATAAGTAGCCAAGCTCTTCAAGTCTCAAAGCCGATGGCATGATATCCAGCAAACCATGTTGCTTGTAGGAGCTATTTTCCTAGGAGTTGCCTTGTTTCAAAACTCCATTTCGAATTATGACGATAATTTGGCATTCTGTGATCCATAATTTTGAGAGATTACTTTGCGTCATAAATACAACAGCCGCACCAAAGCTTATTTCAATCGACATTATACTGACACTATTAAAATTTCACTTGCCACTGCATGTAGTACCTCGATTGAATACCCGCCATGTGAACGTTGTGTTACAGAATGCTAATACATAATTATTGACAAAATAAATTACAGTAGTATTCACTACTCTGAACATACATGATAATCATATAATAGTTATTAACAAACAGTTACTTATACAGCTGCTTCTAAGTGGTATCAGAGAGTAATAGGTTGTCTGTTTGATCGATATTACTGTATTGGCTTTGGTGGTTACAGATAAATTTTAATTTTTTAATATTTTTAGGGCTAATTTAAGCTATTATGTTACAACCTTCAGGAGTGCGTTGATCAACAGTGGACCTTTCATATCCAACTACGCTGTTTTCCTCAACCTTACAGTAGAAGCTTTGACTTTGAACATATTTGCTTTAGGCAACGACTGATCTTTGCACTCCATGCTCTGCTACTTAATCTATAGTTTGTAGTGATGCGGCTTCTTTTGTCAACGTGAAAAGAAGAGCTCTTCTTCTGCTTCCTCTTATAAACGCCTTAAATGAATATCTCTGCTGTAAACGATGGTATAAGCAACAGTCGATGAGAAACGGAGTCATTGTACGTGAAACACGAAACATGACGTGCTTTATTCATATTAGTTGATAGTTCATGATACACTGAGAAATGGCAGCTCTATCTTCATTTTCAAATTCTAACTAACGTCAACTCTGTCAGGATGCAAGCATGCTAACACTGGTAAGTGCCAAAAACATGGCTACCAGTACCGGGTGTGATGTTCGTGCCTGGAAAATGCTTTTCAGTGACGATTTGTGCAAATCCAAAGATGACTAACCCAGATGGAGATAGTGAAAAAAGTGGTCCAACTAAAACATTCATATTTCTTTACGTACGACACGAATATGTAATAAAAAATGAGGGTTCCTACTTAAAAAAAACCCAGTTGATATCCGTTTGACCTATGGCAGCGCCATCTAGCGGGCCAACCATAGCGCCATCTGGTTTCCCCCTTCAAGCTAGACAAGTTTCGTTCTTTGTAGTTTTTTCGTTTGACGCTTATTTCGTGAGATATTTGGCCAGGTCACGATCAGTGGACCACGCTGTATATGCCTGAAAAACGTAATATTATTTTAATGTAGAGTAGTAATTTCCAGCGTTTGTCCACCAATTTTTGGACGCTCTGATATGACTTGGCCTGAGCAAAGTGTGCGACAAAAAGAAATTTTCCCTAATTTAGTTACTCTTTGTTAATATTCTTATATTACGTATGATAATAACAATAATGAACGAAGAAATGTAGGGACATTTCTGGGCTCTAAAACCATAGACAACTAGCTCAGATTAAGAAATATGACGGCAAGTCTTCAAGAATAGAAAGAATCATCAAGAGACACGACATCAAGTGTGTTTTTCGGCCACAAGCAAAATTGAGGAATATGTTGTTTTGGGGCAAGGACAACCCTGGTCTTAGGAAACCTGGTGTGTATTAGATCCCATGCCAGTGTGGTGGCTCTTATACTGGACAAGCAAGCCGAACAGTGCAAGAGCGTTGTGTTGAACACCATCGTCATACACGCTTGGGGCTAACTGATAAATTTGCGGTAGCAGATCATTACCCCCGGACGCGGGGAATCGCATTTTTCACGATAACACTGAAGGTTCATCCTCAGCGCCATCTTTCTGGGACTGTGCTCTTAAGGATGCTGTGCATATCTGTATGGAGGACAATCATATCAACAGGGATGCAGGTTTTCAGTTAAGCCTCTCCTGAAATCCAGCACTGGCTGACATTAAATCAAAACAGGAGAAATAAAAACTTCTGAGTCATAGCCCGACGCATTCTTTCCCTTTATTGTAATTTCATGTCCCTGCCCCATATGGGCAGGGGAGGGCTGGCAGCAGCGCAGTCCACCGCTCTTCAGCCGAGTGGCTTTACAAAAAATATAAAAAAGGGGAACTCATACAGAAACAGAGAGAAAAAAATGAACATATGAAAACACATAAAATTGAGATAATGGAAGTTGTAACTGCTCCTCTTAGGATGTATCGGAAATGTTCGTTGATGAAATTCGTGCTCCGACCAACTAGTGGTTGAAGGCATATATATATATATATATATATATTGTCTTACGAGGAACATTACATAAAGAAATCTATCTTGCTGCACTGTATTCACGCCGAGTGCGTGTTAATGATACCGACCAGTTCAAATAATTATATGCTCCCCGACGTGTACTAATTATGGCTTCAGTCCATGTCGGCAATAGCTTCTCCCCTAAAGTTTTCAGTTTACATGAGCTTAATAGTTCTAATCGGAAGAATAACTGTCTAACGCGGCAAAGAATATGCATGCTGCGCTCCATTATTAATCTACAGGGTGTTTCAAAAATGACCGGTATATTTGAAACGGCAATAAAAACTAAACGAGCAGCGATAGAAATACACCGTTTGTTGCAATATGCTTGGGACAACAGTACATTTTCAGGCAGACAAACTTTCGAAATTACAGTAGTTACAATTTTCAACAACAGATGGCACTGCGGTCTGGGAAACTCTATAGTACGATATTTTCCACATATCCACAATGTGTAGCAATAATATGGCGTAGTCTCTGAATGAAATTACCCGAAACCTTTGACAACGTGTCTGGCGGAATGGCTTCACATGCAGCTGTTGAATTGTTTCTGGATTCTGGCGGTACACCTGGTCTTTCAAGTGTCCCCACAGAAAGAAGTCACAGGGGTTCATGTCTGGCGAATAGGGAAGCCAATCCAGGCCGCCTCCTGTATGTTTCGGATAGCCCAAAGCAATCACAAGATCATCGAAATATTCATTCAGGAAATTAAAGTCGTCGGCTGTGTGATCTGGCCAGGCACCATCTTGCATAAACCACGAGGTGTTCGCAGTGTCGTCTAAGGCAGTTTGTACCGCCACAAATTCACGAAGAATGTCCAGATAGCGTGATGCAGTAATCGTTTCGGATCTGAAGAATGGGCCAATGATTCCTTTGGAAGAAATGGCGGCCCAGACCAGTACTTTTTGAGGATGCAGGGACGATGGGACTGCAACATGGGGCTTTTCGGTTCCCCATATGCGCCAGTTCTGTTTATTGACGAAGCCGTCCAGGTAAAAATAAGCTTCGTCAGTAAACCAAATGCTGCCCACATGCATATCGCCGTCATCAATCCTATGCACTATATCGTTAGCGAATGTCTCTCGTGCAGCAATGGTAGCGGCGCTGAGGGGTTGCCGCGTTTGAATTTTGTATGGATAGAGGTGTAAACTCTGGCGCATGAGACGATACGTGGACGTCGGCATCATTTGGACCGCAGCTGCAACACGGCGAACGAAAACCCGAGGCCGCTGTTGGAACACCTGCTGCACTAGCTGCGCGTTGCCCTCTGTGGTTGCCGTACGCGGTCGCCCTACCTTTCCAGCACGTTCATCCGTCACGTTCCCAGTCCGTTGAAATTTTTCAAACAGATCCTTTATTGTATCGCTTTTCGGTCCTTTGGTTACATTAAACCTCCGTTGAAAACTTCGTCTTGTTGCAACAACACTGTGTTCTAGGCGGTGGAATTCCAACACCAGAAAAATCCTCTGTTCTAAGGAATAAACCATGTTGTCTACAGCACACTTGCACGTTGTGAACAGCACACGCTTACGGGAGACAGACGACGTACAGAATGGCGCACCCACAGACTGCGTTGTCTTCTATATCTTTCACATCACTTGCAGCGCCATCTGTTGTTGAAAATTGTAACTACTGTAATTTCGAAAGTTTGTCCGCCTGAAAATGTACTGTTGTGCCAAGCATATTGCAACAAACGGTGTATTTCTATCGCTGCTCGTTTAGTTTTTATTGCCGTTTCAAATATACCGGTCATTTTTGAAACACCCTGTATGTCGTCGTACAAATAAATATTTCATAAACACGCAATATTAAATGGTTTGAAAGAAATATCACACTGTAAATCCACTTTATGCCGGTTTATTCTATACTATTCACGTCCTATCATTTTTCCCTAAGCTGGGTGGACTTAGATACGTAAGTTTCCGTCAAAGAGTTTGTAACACGATCTAGATTTCACTTGCTACTTTAACGAAACTTCAGTACTTTCTCACAATACAGTACCAATGTTCACTTCCTATGTCGTTAAATTGCTAACAGTCTATTACTTTGGGGAAAAGTTCAATCTACCCGGTATGATAATCAATTTAAGGCAGATTCGGATCTTTTCCTCCCTTGGCTTTACGTAATGATATATTCAAGGTTACTGATCTACCTATTTCAAGTTTAATGTTTCCTAGCAGATCGCAAAATTTCCAAAAATGCACAAAAACAATCTCGCCGCGCCTACGTACAAGAGCACACGTTGAGATATGACCTGATCCAGCGAGTGCTAGCAGCACATTAACGATGTATGATTTTTTTCTTCTGTATAACTCACTGTCCTCAAAGAGTACTCACAAAGAGTATTCTTTGAGTTCACTCGTTCTGTTCCGTGATCTATAAGTACACTACTTTGCGATCTACTATTATTTCCAGTTGAAACTAATGGATTCTACTTCTTTTCTTTCCTTTTTTAAAACGTTAAGTCGCCATATACTGGATTTCCTTTCTATATACACTCCTGGAAATGGAAAAAAGAACACATTGACACCGGTGTGTCAGACCCACCATACTTGCTCCGGACACTGCGAGAGGGCTGTACAAGCAATGATCACACGCACGGCACAGCGGACACACCAGGAACCGCGGTGTTGGCCGTCGAATGGCGCTAGCTGCGCAGCATTTGTGCACCGCCGCCGTCAGTGTCAGCCAGTTTGCCGTGGCATACGGAGCTCCATAGCAGTCTTTAACACTGGTAGCATGCCGCGACAGCGTGGACGTGAACCGTATGTGCAGTTGACGGACTTTGAGCGAGGGCGTATAGTGGACATGCGGGAGGCCGGGTGGACGTACCGCCGAATTGCTCAACACGTGGGGCGTGAGGTCTCCACAGTACATCGATGTTGTCGCCAGTGGTCGGCGGAAGGTGCACGTGCCCGTCGACCTGGGACCGGACCGCAGCGACGCACGGATGCACGCCAAGACCGTAGGATCCTACGCAGTGCCGTAGGGGACCGCACCGCCACTTCCCAGCAAATTAGGGACACTGTTGCTCCTGGGGTATCGGCGAGGACCATTCGCAACCGTCTCCATGAAGCTGGGCTACGGTCTCGCACACCGTTAGGCCGTCTTCCGCTCACGCCCCAACATCGTGCAGCCCGCCTCCAGTGGTGTCGCGACAGGCGTGAATGGAGGGACGAATGGAGACGTGTCGTCTTCAGCGATGAGAGTCGCTTCTGCCTTGGTGCCAATGATGGTCGTATGCGTGTTTGGCGCCGTGCAGGTGAGCGCCACAATCAGGACTGCATACGACCGAGGCACACAGGGCCAACACCCGGCATCATGGTTTGGGGAGCGATCTCCTACACTGGCCGTACACCACTGGTGATCGTCGAGGGGACACTGAATAGTGCACGGTACATCCAAACCGTCATCGAACCTATCGTTCTACCATTCCTAGACCGGCAAGGGTACTTGCTGTTCCAACACGACAATGCACGTCCGCATGTATCCCGTGCCACCCAACGTGCTCTAGAAGGTGTAAGTCAACTACCCTGGCCAGCAAGATCTCCGGATCTGTCCCCCATTGAGCATGTTTGGGACTGGATGAAGCGTCGTCTCACGCGGTCTGCACGTCCAGCACGAACGCTGGTCCAACTGAGGCGCCAGGTGGAAATGGCATGGCAAGCCGTTCCACAGGACTACATCCAGCATCTCTACGATCGTCTCCATGGGAGAATAGCAGCCTGCATTGCTGCGAAAGGTGGATATACACTGTACTAGTGCCGACATTGTGCATGCTCTGTTGCCTGTGTCTATGTGCCTGTGGTTCTGTCAGTGTGATCATGTGATGTATCTGACCCCAGGAATGTGTCAATAAAGTTTCCCCTTCCTGGGACAATGAATTCACGGTGTTCTTATTTCAATTTCCAGGAGTGTACTTGCTACTATTCAAGTGATTCTATTACAGTGGGACTGTGTTACGTTGCTGCCATGTGTTACGTTATATATATAAAAAAATTATTTAATGTATCAGCATGAATTTTTCTTTTGTTACAGCATGATTCTTTATCTCAGGGATATTGTATTTTGTTATCACATTTACTTACGTGCATAAGCAAATATGAAACGGGTTCTTGAAGGGCCGTTGTTATTCATGTACCAACTTTAGATTTTGAACGTGATGACTAAAATATAGTTGCCGTAAACTGAATTGAATATAATTTTGTTAATTTCTATTTATTGATTGCAAAGCAAGGCTCGAGAGAATTACGATTGTTGCCGTGGAGCGGCCAAGGTAAAACGTACTGAACTCACGGAATCTGTATAATGAAATAAATTAACTTTAATGTAAATTAATTATCTGTTGCAATTTAGAAAGGTTCTTATAATGAAATTTCTCGTATCTACATTTACTGTTAACACTTTGAAAAATAAATTAATGCTTCGGCGCATAATGGCATCGGAAGATCAGCTTCCTGCACCGCAAACTACTGAAGAAAATGCTTATTAAAAATAATTAGCCACTGCGACCATTTGCGGTGACAATTATTACAAAGAAATTAATTTTGTGATAACAATAATTAGTTTATTTTAGCAGAATACCGAGAAACGTACATAAAATATGTGTAGCCGCTCAATGGTTGCCTTCCGTATCGCGAAACAAAACAGTGTGTGTACCACAAAATACGTCCTTCCTCCCGGCCGTACAATCGAGTCTCTTTTCGATCCTTTTCTTTTTAATAGACATTTTTTAAATAAAGATCCTAATTTTAAATTATCGCTGCATGTCAGTTGTTTCAAGAACATTAACTGTATCTTTTACACTAATTATGTTCATAAAATACGTTAACTACGGTTTACAACCGATAAAAATGTCAATATTTATGTGACGTACCGTCACAACTTGAAATTTAGTTCTTGGACTTTGGGACTTTTGTTGGGTTTTGGGTACCATTTTATGTTTTCAATTTTGTGTCCAAAGGAAGCGGCGTTACTAAGTTAAAATATACACTTACACGGGGACATTCACAGGGGGACAGTTAAAAAAGTCGACATAAAGTTAAAAGAACACTGCTGGCAATTTGTGGGGCACTTAGAAGTACACTGGAGTCACACTCATGTTAACGTTTGGCCATAGTATAAAAACACACAGAGCGAGAGACACCTACAAAGCCACTGTAAACGACGGAGCACACACGAAGAATAAAAACCGCTGGTGGGGACCTGCCGAGGGACGGGAGCTCCCGACGCAGCGCACTGGTGAGATTCGGCTTTTAACCACAGGAGGCTACGGCAACAAAGTCTGTGCCGACAGCGCACGCGCAGAAAGCCTTCGTACAGCTCCCAGCAAGGGACTCCATGAGCGCCGCTTTCCTCGAACTGCGAGCGTCTTCCTGCGCACGCGTATTGCCTGCACCTGGTGTGGTGAAGTTCGACGCCGTAGCGAGATTATCATCAGTCGCACCTTCTAGTAGTGACAACAGCTACTACCATCACATGAAGATTCGAACAGTTGTCTCGATGAAGTATTGTGGGATTTGCACAATATGATCCGACTGCAAACCCGAGAAGACTACTTGCAGAAGAAACAGTACTCAACAATCACAGAAACATTAGATTCAGATTAATGTTTTTCAGCCACATCAAAAAGCTACCTTTCACTCATTTGCTCACGAGTGTACACGCGTCTTGTGGCTGTGCGTGAGGTATCATTGTTAAATTACTATGTCTCCGGCAATGTCTAGAATATTCGATCTAGATATGTTGACCACCGGGTGCACTGTCTGCTTGTCGCAGAGCCAATTATTTGCACTAAGAGAGGTGGTTGGCAGATAAAATATTAGACAGGTTAGGCAGGTGGCGCAGTGGTTAGCACACTGGACTCGCATTCGGGAGGACGACGGTTCAAACACGCGTCCAGCCATCCTGATTTACGTTTTTCGTGATTAAATCGATTCTGGTAAACGTTGAGATGGTTCCTTTGAAAGCGCACGGCCGACTTCTTTTCCTATTCTTCCCTAATCCGACGGGACCGATGACTTCTCTGTTTGGTCCCCTCCCCCCAGCTCAAAACCAACCACTTTATAGTAATATCTTGTTTCGCGACATCTTAACGTCCTTAATGCATTACTTCCTCCACAGTACACAGAAACTACACTGGATTAAACGTAGAGGTCGCAATATTAAAATTAACATCGATTTATTGCTCATACCAGTAAGCCCTCTTGTAGAAATTATGTATCACCTTAGTTTTCACTCAAGCTATATTTGATGACGCTATAAGAGCACGATGACGTTGCCCAATACCAACGGGAACACTTGGTTACACTCGCCGCTCGCTATGGGTGAAAACATAAATCGGACCGAAGAGGTTGCCCACATGGAACGTGTACACGCGTATCAAGAAATTCTAAAATGTGTTCAGTTCCGTATATTAAATCCATTCGAATATTGGAATGCCTGCTCCTGCAGGTGGGGTTCTTAACACGTGCTAGCCAAATACTGCTCGTCTCGAAACTAGCAGGTTTGAATTGTGGTCGTGAAAGGAACTGTTTTCACCAGTGTTCCATCAGTAAGAGGTAAAAGCTAATCTAGAATTCCTGATTATCAGATGTTCTCCAACTCGTGGGCTCACTTTCTATTATTTACTTTATGTGTCAATAGAGTTAGGATAGCTGTTAGCGATCTATTCACCACATGGAAGCCTTAAGCTATCGTTAGTTTTACACAAGAGCGCACTAAATGCTGGCATCGAATTTTACGCTCTCTCTTCCCTTAATTGTTTGACGTCGAGTAACAATGCAGTAACAGCGCTGTTAACATGCCAAACCATTCAAAGGGGGCACTTATATACTTTACGGAATAAACTGAGGTAGGAAACATCCATGAAATACATTATAAAGCTCGATTACGGAATTACCTGTATCCCAGCATATATGGCATTTTCGACAGTTCATATTTATTTCTCTGCACTTGCTTCCACCCTTCTAGTTAATTCGTTAAGAAACACGTGTCGACGTATTTCACAATTTGCTTCCACTTCTCGAAGCTGGCAGCTGCAAACATCATACCCATCAAAGTTTTTTTTTAATTTTTTTTATTTATTTACTTTTTTTTTAAGCGAGGAATACAAGTAGAACAGTTTGCTGAAGTTCCGCGAATCGTTTCTCTATAACTCTTCCGAACGCCAGACTTTATAACCAGTGAGCATCTAATTACTGCGCTCACCTGATCTTCGTGGTTACTTGCGGGAAGCAAATGGATCTCGTCTGTTCTTTGTTGTCTGTGGAGAGTAGTTTTCTGTTGCAAGTTATTTGCTGATTCGTCATTCAGCATAAATGTGGCACGGTACCTCAAGCTGTTTTCTGCTGATTCAAGTTCCAATCGTGACACAGTCGGCCTCGAAAACTGCGTCAGTATCGAACTTCCGGGGTCCCTTTCATCTGCAGCCCAGACGCAAAAAAATCACAATCACTCTGAAGATACTTTTTTCAGAAACATACTGGAAGACCATCATTAATCGACGAGAATCACGAATTATGAATTGAAGTCAGTTAAATCCACTGTTTGCCAATTATAGGCACAGATTGCCAACCATGTCATTCCATCAACTTTCAGGAGTGCAGCCGGGGTCTTGTTGTTCCGATACTTCGAATGACAACCTTTCAGCTATTCTCAAGGTGACTCGCTTTCAAGCATAATACTGTGAGGTAATTGTGCATGTGTCAGAGATGACAGTGATAGTCACGAGAGCGTCAATCATAGGTAAAACTTAACGCATCTGACAATAAGACTAAAACAAAACAAGTGCAGACAGCGAATCAGTGTTGCTTGCCAATTATGTGGTTGATTATTAAGTGTGTCATATCTTTGAATGCCAGGCAGTGAAGACTTACAAGCGACACCTTTGACCTCGAACTCTTGGAACAGCACGAAACGATGCTTAGAATAACACTCGATCATATAAAAAAAACAGTAATCTATGTTATTTCCGTGTTAAACGTAGCAATTCTGCCACAACTGCCATTTTAACAGAGAAACAAAGTGACAAGATATCAGTACCACAGGAGGGAAATTATATGTAATTCAATGATGTCAGTGTCTTATTATATTTTTAATTAACAGTGCAAAAGCCCTTAGATTGAATTAATTATAACAGTGCAAAACACACATATCCTTCACACCTGATATTGCTTGTATTAGTCCTCATAGTGAAGATGCGGGATTTCGATGAAGTAGTTAAAACGAAGTGGAAAAGAACAGTGTGCACACCTCACTAAAGCCACATTTTTACATTCAAAATCACATTTGCATTCAAGCAATCCAATTTCAAAACCCACACTAATTACATTTTCAGATGATGATATGGGTATGTGAGTGTCGTAATCTGACCAACGCAAAGCATACTGCAACGTAGGCGTATACTTTCGAGCAGAAAATTGATTGTAAATCACAGAATGAAGTTTGATGATGGAGTAATGCTCATGCAGCTTTGGTACATTGTGTGCCCGCAAACCCACCGTCGTCGCGACTCCACAGATATCACTTCGCCGTTCCCCCTCCCGACAGCGGAGCTGATCTCAAAAGTATTGTGTATATATTGTCCCAACTAGTTAAGAACCATTCCCTGCCGTGTGGGTCGGGCATAAAACATCTCTGAATCACGTTGTGCATCTGGTCATGTGCACTAGCAGTTGAAAATTTATGGCGTTTTCCAGATATATTTCATACACTTTCAACCACGACGGATCCAAATTCGGTGTTGTTTTTATTTTTATTACTCTGGAGTAAGGTATCGATTGAGTTCCAGTCTATTTTGAATAATTTGTTTCCCTGAGTAATTTGATTTAGTTACTTTAGCAGTGTGTATGCATTCGTTAAATCCTATTAAATCTATTTGTAAAAAGGTTTGTCAGCTTCCTTCAGTAACCCTTGAATGTTCACAGATATTATGGTCTATGCACTAGCTGATTATGGAATTTAGTAAACACTGGGAATGTCTTGTATACTTATGTTTTACTGACACAATTAAGTTCTTAAATTAATGAGAGATGGCACTGGGGAATCAATGAAAGGAGAGTATTGTTTCGGTATGATAACAGTCAGTCAGTAATACATTCCTTCGTACACCTATCACCAAAGATATGCTTTCCCATAAAACTGTCATTTGACGTTAATGTCCGATAAATTATAAATATGTCTCTGGGCCTTACATTGTCTAATCTTCTCAGTTCTCACAATACGATATTAATTATGGGTTCGAATACTTTCAGTGTCGGTTCAGCACAAGTTTAGTCTTTTAACGGACACTATTTTTCACTTCTCTTTTATTAGCGGAATCACCTTGACAACGAGTGGTAAAAATACTAGTGTGATAAGGTCCAAACTATTTTCGGTCCCAATACTCTTTAATAATTCGCATACAGCGAATAAAGTCCTAATTCAACATAAAAGTTTCCGTATTGTCAATAAATGTCTTCACAATAGTAAGTATACAATCGTAGGGTTTCCTTTAACACGTACAATCACCATTCACTTGAATATCAATGTTCGAACACCCAATCACCTCTAATTGACTCCGTCTCTGAATTTATCCCAAAATAATCTATTCTCCACCACTCCAATGTCTAATCCAGTTCTAAGAATGCTATTTAATTAGGCTTCTGATCCCAAAATTCCGGCTACCACGGAAGAACTGCGAACAAACTCGCCACCGCTGAAAACAAAAACTCAAGAGACCTAACAATGCTGTGCATTGGTTTATATATTACATTCAAAACATAACGCAACTCTGATCTCATTCTGGAAATAACGCAACTCTGTTATGTCTTCCTTGGATTTCCTTTGTAATACTTTGCGTTACTCTATTTGGAATATCTACTCTTTGTAAAATTTTAACTAACTGTTACTTCGAGGTACTACTACCGTGTTTTGGCTCTTAGGTCATTTCGTATTACAGAATTTAACCTAATACTCGTTTCTGTATAACCAGTCTCTATAGAGCGGTTACAATTTTAGTCTTACAAAATCAGCATTCCTTCCTATATACAGCTTATATTGCCGAAAGAAGTAAACAACAGGGGGTTTGCAATATTTTGTTGTTTTTGGTGGCAATATCTTCAGCATAACATCTTTGTTTGGAAAACTTGCATCTAGAAGGGTACGATCTGTATGAGCTGACCAGGAATCACACAGCAATAGGCTCTTTCCTCTTGTTACATGTTCGCCAAGGACTGGATTTGGAAAACGTTTCATGTGTTCTTTGGTCATTTTTCCACTTTTGCTTGCTTCCACCTGAATGTTTCGTAGGCAGTTTTTTTTTTCAAGTTTGTGTGAAATATTTGAGCCGAAAGTGCCTTACACACCTCTTGAAAACAGATGTACAACTCAGTCGCTAGTTTACCAGTCTTTGATAAAGCCACATCAATTGTGTAGCTGTGGGTAGATCTATGTACAGACTGCAACACACTGTAGTTTTCTGTCCTCTGTGAGTCAGTGTTGATGATGAAGAGATTTCATGCTGGAATTTACTCTGGTCACTGTTCCAAACAATTTCTTTTCTCCACACCCTGCTCTGTCATAAACATGTTCACTTCCTCCACAAAGTGTTTTGCCTTCCGATGTATCCTCTTAACGTCTTCTATGCCCTTGCCTGTGACAAATATAGTAATATGACTGAAAGAAATGTCGTATTCAGCCTTAAGACTGTCGATAAAAGAAATCGACGCTTTGAAATTGTGCAACAGTTTTAGGTGTTTCTAGCGCCTACATTTGTAAATGCCATTAGTGAACTGTTGATCCTTACGACCTTGTTCTATCAAATTGCGATACTACATGTTCTTTTATAGTTTGTAATTGTGACAGCGTGTTTTGTTTGAAACGGGCTCCCGATCCCTCCTGCTAGACACATAATTTAGAATTAATCCGCAATTTGATTTACTTTTAATGCACTTATAGCGTCTCATTAGTTTGCTTAGGAACTGAGGTCACGTTTGTTGTAGCCTTCATAAATGTTCTCTATTACGCTGTCATCGGTATTTTCTAATGCACTGGGCCTGTACTTTTCGGGTGGAGATAGTTTTTATTCACTTTTAGTAGGCTGTTCCTGATGCTCCGGAGATGAACACTGTGTACTGTTTGAACAGACACGTTCAGGTAATTCGTGTCCTTCAAAATCAGTGTAGCTGTCCGGCCAAATGTAATGTATTTCTGTGTTATTCCCATTATATTTCTGGGTTATTGTGTTGTATAATATATCTGCAAACTCTCCATTCTCGGCCCCGATTTCATTTCTGTATTCAGCACGTCGTAACTTTATCCCTACTACTTGGACCCCATTCGTAGGATTAATTCTCTTCATGATATCACTGTACACAGTTTACTCTGTACCCCACAAGCGAACACGCCAAGAGAAATATTTGTACTGCAGCTAACCCATTCACGCAGCTCGAGCACTTGTTAATGCAGCTACCGAATGCCACCGTCTGATGACGCCATCAGACAAGTGTTGAATAGAAATGACACATACCACTGTTATTTTTATGATCGAGTGTTAGTCTAAACATGGTTTCGTGCGGCTCTGAGCCTTTCAGGTCAAAGGTGTCCCTTGTTAGAACTATACTTGCTTTGAGAGCTCGGACGTGGAATGATGGGTTACCATTATTTGTCGAGCTGGAAAACCTAGTCTCGGCTGAGCAGGTTGTCTTGCTAACTGTATTTCCACAGCTTCCTTGACCACTAAATCCCAGTAGGATGAGGCTGTGGCCAGTCTTATACAGTAACTTTCCCCATAATCCACGGAATCTCCAATGGAAATACAATGATAAGCCACTGCAGACTTGTTGGCTTGTGGAAGCCGGTTGTACCGCTGAAGGTCAGTACAATATGTAAAAAACAATCCGCACTGTACAAGATGGTGGACTATCCGATCCGTCGGAAAAACTCCAAGATGCACATGTCATTACTTTATAAGCAAATGGCGTTAATTGTCACCGTCTGTAAAGAATACGACGACGATCCTTGAACTTCTTTAACTTCTTGCGAATTTTCCCCATTTCTGATAACAGAGTCTGAAAAAGCATTTGAAGCCTTAAAAAAAATAATTTTCATTGTTGGAAAGTAAGGGAAGATCTGATGGTTCACCTACTCCGTCCGGTGTGTGGCTGAGGATACTTACGGTACCGCTATTATTCTTCCCCTTCCTGTTCTATACGCGACAGATGCACAGAGAGAACGATTTTCGACAAATTGTACTGCTCAATAATTGAAAGAAATCGTATCTGGCGTACGAAAGAGAAGCTTCAAGACAAACACAGACTGCTCGACTCTGTGAATGGTTTGGTCCTAACTAGCAAACAAGCCGCTGGACAACTTTACTAACCTGTCATTTCACATACAATATTACCACCAGAAGTAAATGTTCTGTGAACCAACCGTACGTCTGGATTGGCACCAGCGACATTCATTTAAGAGAAGAACCCTCTTTCCTTGATACGCAGAGAGTAACACGATTGGGGATTCAAGATACACATCAGGCCACTGAAATAGCAATACTATGAAGATGGTACATTTCAAACGTCAAATTCGCATGAAATGCGACGTATGCCTGGGTATGCAGACGATTAACACTTCAGTACGATCGCATTGACCCTACGACTTATCTTAGAAAATAGATTAAGGAAAGGCAAACCTACGTTTCTTGCATTTGTAGACTTAGAGAATGCTTTTGACAATGTTCACTGGAATACTCTCATTGAAAATCCTGAAGGTGTCAGGGGTAAAATACAGGGAGCGAAAGGCTATTTACAATTTGTACAGAAACCAGATGGCAGTTTAAGAGTCGAGGGGCATGAAAGGGATGCAGTGGTTGGGAAGGGAGCGAGACAGGGTTGTAGCCTATTCCCGACGTTATTGAATCTGTATATTGAGCAAGCAGTAATGGAAAAGGAATAAAAACTTTGAGGTTAGCCGATGACATTGTAATTCTGTCAGAGACAGCAAAGGACTTGGAAGATCAGTTGAACGGAATGGACACTGTCTTGAAAGGAGGGTATAAGATGAACATCAACAAAAGCAAAACAAGGATAATGGAATGTAGTCGAATTAAGTCGGGTGATGCTGAGGGAATTAGATTAGCAAATGAGACACTTAAACTAGTAAAGGAGTTTTGCTATTTGGGGAGCTAAATAACTGATGATGGTCGAAGTAGAGAGGATATAAAATGTAGACTGGCAATGGCGAGGATAGCGTTGCTGAAGAAGAGAAATTTGTTAACATCGAATATAGATTTAAGTGCCAGGAAGTCATTTCTGAAAGTGTTTGTGTGGAGTGTAGCCATGTATGGAAGTGAAACATGGACGATAAATAGTTTAGACGAGAAGAGAATAGAAGCTTTCGAAATGTGGTGCTGCAGAAGAATGCAGAAGATTAGATGGGTAGAACACGTAACTAATGAGCAGGTATTGAATAGAATTGGGGAGAAGAGGAGCTTGTGGCACAACTTGACGAGAAGAAGGGATCGGTTGGTAGGACATGTTCTGAGGCATCAAGGGATCAAAAATTTAGCATTGGAGGGCAGCGTGGAGGGTAAAAATCGTAGAGGGAGACCAAGAGATGAATACACTAAGCAGATTCAGAAGGATGTAGGCTGCAGTAGGTACAGGGGGATGAAGACGCTTGCACAGGATAGGGTAGCATGGAGAGCTGATTCAAACAAGTCTCTGCACTGAAGACCACAACAACAACAACGATAGCACAAAGTATACAGAGGTAGCCCCATCAGCAATGTGTATAGAAGGAAAAATTACGCAATGGGTTTTCCATTTAGACATCTCATGACATGATTGGTTGTTTGTGGAAACATTGTATTATAGCACATGTAAGAATCAGAAACGTCTACAAGCACATATCGGAATTAGACAGCAGCAAGGTTGTGGCCTATCCAGAGTGCAGTTAATCGTTTCACTATGCTACTGCATTGATGGTTGGTATGTCACAACTCGTGGAGTGGGTGAGCACAGTAGTTCCGGGAAGGATATCTATCGCCCCACGCGACTAGCGCCGAGAGAGCGGACATATTGCTCGTTCAGCCATAAAGAGCTGTACAATTACATTATGTACCTTGAACCAGGCAGTAGGCTTGTTAGCAGCAATACTACAACTGGAATGCAGGTAGGTTTTATTCAGAATTCCAGTATGCCATATTCTTCCCCATTCTTTTCACTACAAAAACTTTTTTTCAACATAAGCTCCGCTCAGCTCAACAGCCTTACGGCGCCTTACTTTGAAGACCTGTATGCTACATGTTACCACTCTAATGGTCGACGTCGGCGCCGACGTCTTACTGCACCAATAACCGCCCCATCATCCTCGTAATGCTTCCCATGAAGTGAATCCTTCATTGGAGCAAACAGATGGAAGGTGCGACACCTGGGCTGTAGGGTGAATGAGGAAGAAGAGTCCGATGAAGTTTTGTGGACTCTTCTCGGCAGCGCAGACTCATGTGAGGCCCTGCGTTTTCACAAACCGTCGATTGCCTCGAATGAGAGTGTCTGCACGTTCCAACATTGCAGGAGCCACAACTGTATTAGGCGGGCAGGCACGCAGGATATCGGACAGGTTCGGGCCTCACCCATCGACTCATCGTACTTTGTTTACGGCTAGGTCTCCGTAGACGTTCTGCAAGCGCCTATGAATATCTGCAATGCGCAGATTTCCTGCAAAAGAAACCCAATGGTAGCTCTCTGCCTGGAAAGTACCTCCGTTACAGATGCCATTTTGAAGGCTACGTATTGTGTCGGGATCTGTCGGAACTTCATGATAGTATAGGGGCTGAAGCGGGAATATTCCACGCTGTCCCACAAATTCCGCATTTTTGTTAACTGAAATTAGGCAATGGCCTTGCCGCAGTGGATACACCAGTTCCCGTGAGATCACCGAAGTTAAGCGCTGTAGGGCGTGGCCGGCACTTGGATGAGTGACCATCCAGGCCGCCATGCGTTGTTGCCATTTTTCGGGGTGCACTCAGCCTCGTGATGCCAATTGAGGAGCTACTCGACCGAATGGTAGCGGCTCCGGTCAAGAACACCATCATAACGAGTGGGAGAGCGGTGTGCTGACCCCACGCTCCTCCTATCCACATCCATTGAGGATGACACGGCGGTCGGATGGTCCCGGTAGGCCACTCGTGGTCTGAAGACGGAGTGCTTTTTTCAACCGAAACTGACCTAGAAAAAGAACCTGTTTCATTACTTATCGAACGCCCCTCGTGATATCCACACTGACAGTGGGACGACGTGTGGTGCAGCAGGGACTGTCAGTACACTAAGCGCTGGAGAGTCGCCCTTGACGCGGTACGAGAGAAAGGGGCACTGACAACGGTACGACCAATGGTAGACAATGACCACAGGATTGCCACGACATCTTCTTTTCAGATAAGGCCTGATTCTGAGTACAGCATCAAAACGGAAGCTCCGAGGACAACGAAATATGTCTGAGCTCGTTATCACAAGGGCGCAGCACCTGGTATATTGGTACCGAGAAACGTATGGTAAAAATTTCGTTTACTTTACGTCTATGGTCACAAATGTTTTGTCATCAGACTGTTATAAAACCCGATGGTCATTATAGACCGAAGCCGGTAGTCTGATGACAAAAAATTTATGCCCATAGACGTAATGCAAAGGAAATTTATTCTAATTCGGATCACTGTTCAAACCGTATGGTAAATAGCTCGATCACGTCTGGGAGTGACAACAGGTAATTTGGACAGCAGTTGATATACCCGACGAGTTAAGGCAGTGGTTGTGCTCTATCTCCGAGTTCTTCATAACGTTATCTTTCAACAAGATAACACAAAATCACATGCAGCACTTGCTGTCCAGACCTGCCTTGATGCAGCGTATTCGATTGTTTCTGTGGTCAGTGCGTTCTCCTCATCTGTCACTCACTGGAAATATACGATTGAAGTAGTATGGAGCGACCTCCCCTCAAGAATCATACAAGTTCAGTCGAAATCGATGACCAGCCAGGTTACAGCCAGTCTTGTTGCCAGAGGTGGCAGCTCTGAGTACTAAATCTCGCACCTTGTATGCCACCAAGTTACCCCTAAATTCTTCCTCCTGTACTGTATGAGAAGTATGGGAAAAGTTCCGTTATTTTGTATCCTTCCTGGGGGTTACAATATTAATGGTCACCTGTCTTTCTTTCTGAGCTATACTTTCACTATTCTGGCTACAGCTTCTCACATGATGTTCCACATTTGTGTTGCTGATTGTAGATTGTTGGTAATCTACAACGTTCCTGCGTGTATTACGTACCCTCATATGACGAGAGGTGGGAACACGTAAGGCACCTAGGAACATTACCGAACAATGTCATACTGTGCAGAGCGATAAAATTGATTGGCCGTCATGACCTACAGTTCGTTAAACGCTATGCACCCATCGGTCAATGTTATTGTGATTTTGTATTCCTTCCTCACGCGGGTGTTTCCAAGGTTTCATTGCGGCCTGACTTCGTTTTTATGGATGACACTGCGCGACGGCATCGAACACCGCAGGTGGAGGAGGTCTTGCAACGAGAGAATATTTGGCAAATGAAATGGCCTGCCCGTTCCAAGGCTTAAATCCCACCGAATATATGTAGCATACGTTGAGCAGACATACTGTAACACATACATATGCCCAGTGAACATCCGGCAATTCTCAACAACGATGGTGGTGGAATAGAACACTCTACCAGAATAACTCCTTACCAACGTTACGGGCCGCTTGGGAGTATGTTGCACAGCGTGCAGTACCGTCCACAGTCATCACACACCTTGTTACGAACCACGTCCCGACTTTTGTATTGTCTAGTGGACCGTCATAAATAAAGGGTTCATTTCAGTTCGTCTCATTGCGTATTTCTTGAATTTATGTTTTGATCTATACTGCAGCCGTTATTTCTATATTTAGTCTTAACATAATCAAGTTACGTTACTTCGCATTGACACATCATGCGAAGGTTACTTTCGTCCTTAAATTTTATACAGCAGTGTAATTTGTCAGGTACCGCAATAAAAGATCTTATTATTGTATAAACAAATGCTGACCTGGAAAGCTGTGGAAATTGATTTTTTGCGAACGGGTTCTAGAATACGAAGAATCGGAAAGATCATTAATGAAGAAGTGGAAGGTCGAATGAAGGTAGATGAAACACTGACAGACAGAATCGAAAGAAAATCTGTAAAGTAATATGGGCATCTATTGAGAATGTCAGATCATCGACGGCCAAAAGACACATTTGAACGGAAACCTCCTGACTCACGTAAACACGGGAGACCACGACGTTCTAGGAATGTCCACATCGCCGGCCGCGGTGGCCGAGCGGTTCTAGGTGCTTCAGTCCGGAACCGCGCGACAGCTACGGTCGCAGTTTCGAATCCTGCCTCGGGCATGGATGTGTGTGCTGTCCTTAGGTTAGTCAGGTTTAAGTAGTTCTAGGGGACTGATGACCTCAGATGTTAAATCCCATAGTGCTCAGAGCCATTTGAACCATTTGAATGACCATATCAACGGAGTAATGGAGCATCGAGGGATACGGAAGGAGGAGGCACTGAATAGAGGGGCTTGGCAGAAGATAACAGGAATACAGCAAAATGTTGTTATTAATTGATCTCTGTATTAATTAATTAATACTGTAACAATAATAATAAGAATTGCGTAGTGTCTTTTTTACTGCCTCTACTCTAGGTGATAAGTGTTGAAAAATAAAGTCCGTTGAACTTGCAACCTAATTATTTGTTCATTTGGCATGGTGCTAGCAGAGAGCCGCTGTGAGCTCGTTAAATTTGACTATAAACGTTATCAGTCAATGCTTACACAAATTTGTGTGTTCCTTGCTGAGCCAGTGTACGATAGAGTGTACATGTCCTCACGGCTTACTTGCGGATATCTTCACTTCTGCCAGGCTTACTGAGTTTCCGGTGAAGAAACGTTATGAACTATTGAAAGTTACTAAAAAAATACATACCGGTACAGGCAAGAAATAAAAATCTGTGTGAGCGTTGACTGATGACCTGTGTAGTCAACCTAATTATGTTGCATACAAACGTCAGGACCAATAAAAAGTATCGCTATTTCTGCTCTAAATAAGCACTGCACAAAACAAAACGTAGAACGACACCGTATCACACCACATTGAGTGGTTATCACCCTTAAGCTCAACAGAGGTGTTCAGCATGTGACGGATACCTTTCGGTATTTCTTCGAGCCCACGTCACCGCTGCTTTTAACGTTGTCTCATGATGGTCTGCCGACCGAAATGGTTGACATCAGTGCAATACAGAGACAAAGACTAATCGGTATAATAAATCAAACAAAATACAATTAATCCATAAGGATCTCGTGGTGACCACGAGTCCCATTAAGCAAAATATTCAGAAAATATCTCTGAACAGTATTTGACTTTATAAGTTATCAGTTTAATTGTTCATTTATTG
The DNA here is from genome assembly GCF_021461385.2 of Schistocerca piceifrons. NCBI lineage: Eukaryota > Metazoa > Arthropoda > Insecta > Orthoptera > Acrididae > Schistocerca > Schistocerca piceifrons. The sequence goes on from NC_060139.1 coordinate 108,916,475, forward strand.
TTATTTCTTTTCCTTTAGTTCAAGCCTGCCGCGCGGGATTAGCCGAGCGGTCGTAGGCACTGCAGTCACGGACTGTGCGGCTGGTCCCAGCGGTGGTTCGAGTCTTCCCTCGGGCATGGGTGTGTTTGTTTGTCCTTAGGATAATTTAGGTTGTGTTTAAGCTTAGGGACTGATGACCTTAGCAGTTGAGTCCCATAAGATTTCACACACATCTGAACATTTTGAGTTCAAGCCTGTTTTGCTCCAAGTTTAGCTGAAACTAATCGCATTCCTTGAGAAGGTTGAGGTGCTCATTGTGTGGCCGTTGTTCTTACAACACAATAGGTATCTCTAATTCGACTCTCCGTGGGTGTACAAGCTCACTGCCAAAGAAATGGGCCCGAATATATGAAGGGATTATGAAAGAGTTTTATACTTCTCTTCGGAGTGTTGCTGGGTTAACTGTAAGATTTCCTGTTCACGAACATGGTCGCATGGAAACAAACAAACAATCAATAGGAAGTGCACACAAACTGCTCATGGCAGTGCCATACATATTGCTTATGCTTGCAGTAAGTGAATGGCATGCAGTAATGATAACAAGAGTTCTTTTGGCTACGTGCAACAAATACTGAATCTGAAGGACTCGTCGTAGAAAAGAAAAGAGCTTGTGGTGAGGTGGTGATATAGTTGGAAAATCTTTCAGCTTGTAGCTCTAATCATTTTAACGGTAGCAGGATCGGCTACTGTTGAATAATAACGCCCACTGCCCCCTATACGATTATGGCAATTACTATATTTTAATAGTGCGGTCGGATTCTCCTCCTGTCGTGTAACCTATTTTTCTGTGTATAGCTATACATAAACTGCGTGTTGCTATTCTGAGGCGGAGATGGAAGATCAATCCAGTATTCAGCTAGATACAAGCGCAAAAAAAAAAAAAATCAGCTCGTCTGTAGAAAGAATAATTAGGTAAAATAGATATAAGTCATACAACACATAAACGAGCCAGAGACAAGATATCACAAACCAAGAGAGAATGATCTCTGACAACAAGAAAGGTTACGTAACACCGAGGAATCTCAAAGGGAATATTTTTACGCTATGCATTAAATCAGAACTTGAGACATTTACTAGTATACCTCCCTGTTACTGCTACCGTCATGGAAAATATGTAAGACGAATTCTTACCTTTTTAGGTAATGAATCGTCCAGGGAATGTCACTTTGTGGCTTCTCGGTCGAACATTAAAAGTATGTGAGAGAAAAACAACGCACAGAAAAGTTTAAATGATGTACTCGAGGCACCTCTAGTTAATAACTTCGTAATGATGTGATCACCTCTTTGCTCTTCCTCGAACTGTAAAACTTTTGCTCTGACGTAAAGTTCAGGGAATAATGAGAGTAGTCGTTATTATTGATCAACCATCGGCGTTTGACAAGAAAAAGAAACACGATAGACACCAGGAAAATTACCACGTACTTCGTAAGAATAGGTACTTCATATGTTGAAGCGTTCTTCAGAGTACCAAGAATTAACTAACTGGCTCTCGAAGCAACCGCAGTGAAGAAAGAACAACCCGACTTCTCAAGGTTCTTTCTTTTACACGGATCTGCATGCAACTTTGAGGTGTTTTTTACAACTACGTTTATGATCAACGTTTTCATTTACCTTTTAAGAAATAATCAATGTGCCCTCACGACAAACATTTACAAAATTTTTGCTAGAGATAGGGGTGCCTAAAAAGAACTGAACGATGTACAACAAAAGATGACCGCATACCCTTCATACTTGAGAAAGTTTTACGCGTGGAAAGTTGAAAACTCTTTGAGTGCAGGCGTGTAGGTGTAAAACACAGCTGCAATAAAAGTTTCAGTAACATTTAGGGAGAACAATTTATTTATATTGGACAGATATTAAATGTTCAGATATTTAATTTTATGTGGCGCAACTTCTGCGCACATCGTCTTAGAATAGTGATCATGTGAATCATATGACTGCCTAAGCTGATGGTCTCATCTTCGAGAACCAGAAAATATTACCCCCTGATACAAAAGACGCACATTTTCAACACTCCCCCCCCCAAAAAAAAAATGGTTCAAATGGCTCTAAGCACTATCGGACTTAACACATGAGGTCATCAGTCCCCTAGACTTAGAACTACTTAAACCTAACTAACCTAAGGACATCACACACATCCATGCCCGAGGCAGGATTCGACCTTGCGGCCATAGCAGCAGCGCGATTCCGGACTGAAGCGCCTAGAACCGCTGGGCCACATTGCCCCCCCCCCCCCCCCTCAATACAAACGCCGGCAAGTGAAAATGCAGCTAACATTCCTTGCCCCATTCATGTGTGGCCATGAGAACAATTTCTTACCGTTTCTTCTCTTACTACATTCAAAAGCACTTGTTAGTGCCATTGTGGAGAATACATAAAATCACTGCTGACGCTTTCGTATATTAGGCGTAAATAGGAAACATGAGAAATGAAGAGATTTTTTACAGCGTTTCGCCCCATGAAATCCCAGTGTTCCAAAGTAATCACATAAATCTGCTAACAGCTACACTATGTGATCAAAAGTATCCGGACGCCCCCAAAATATACGTTTTTCATATTAGGTGCACTGTGCTGCCACCTACTGGTAGGTACTCCATATCAGCGACCTCAGTAGTCATTAGACATCGTGAGACAGCAGAATGGGGCACTCCGCGGGACTCACGGACTTCGAACGTGGTCAGATGATTGGGTGTCACTTGTGTCACACGTCCGTACGCGAGATTTCCACACTCCTAAACGTATCTAGGTCCACTGTTTCCGATGTGATAGTGAAGTGGAAACGTGAAGGGACAGTACAGCACAAAAGCATACTGGCCGACCTCGTCGGTTGACTGACAGAGACCGCCGACAGTTGAAGAGGGTCGTAATGTGTAATAGGCAGATATCTGTCCAGACCATAACATAGGAATTCCAAACTGCGGCAGGATCCACTGCAAGTACTATGACAGTTAGGCAGTAGGTGAGAAAACTTGAATTTCATCGTCGAGTAGCTGCTCATACAGCACACATCACGCCGGTAAATGCCAAACGACGCCTCGATTGTTGTAAGCAGCGTAAACATTGGACGATTGAACAGTGGAAAAAAGTTTTGTGGAGTGATGAATCAAGGTACACAATGTGGCGATCCGGGACAGGGGGTGGGCATGGTCAATGCCCGTTGGACGTCATCTGCCATGTGTAGTGCCAACAATAAAATTCGGAGACGGTGGTGTTATGGTGTGGTCGTGTTTTTCGTGGAGGGGGCTTGCACCCTTTGTTGTTTTGCGTGGCAGTATCACAGCAAGGGCCTACATTGATGTTTTAAGCATCTTCTTGCTTCCCACTGCTGAAGAGAAATTCAGTGATGGCGACTGCATCTGTCAACATGATCGAGCACCTGTTCATATCGCACGGCCTGTGGCGGAGTGGTACACGACAATAAAATCCCTGTAATGGACTGGCCTCCACAGAGTCCCGACGTGAATCTTACGGAACGTCTTTGGGATGTTTTGGAATGCCGACTTCGTGCCAGGCCTCACCGACCGACATCCATACCTCTCCTCAGTGCAGCACTCCGTGAAGAATGGGCTGCCATTCCCCAAGAAACCCTCCCGCACCTGATTGATTGTATGCCTGCGAGAGTGTAAGCTGTCATCAAGGCTACTGGTGGGCCAACACCATATTCAATTCCAGCATTACCGATGGAAGGCGCCACGAACTTGTAGGTCATCTTCAGCGAGGTGTCCAGATACGTTTGATCACGTAGTGCACCTCTGAAACATGCCTCACCGTGTCATTATAATTTAACAATCTCGAAATTTTAAACACATCATAGGGTGAAATAAAACTTGACAAATCGCTAGTACTGCAAAAATCGTAAGATGAACGCAATCAATTGGCTATGGATACAAGCGTACAGTACACAGGTGTTATCACCGAGTAAGAGAGTGCACTGGTTCAGACAGTGAAGTTTTATTTAGGAAGCCACGGATTTATGTGTACGTACAGCAATGCTGATTTAGGTCCCGTGCTACGCTAAATCATTTCAGACTAATGTCGAATGGCTTTTTTTAAAAAGCAAGACTATTTATTTGTTCCATCCTTAGTATATCGCTGATAACTTCGACGTCGACGAGCTCCTCTTTCCCAAGTAAACGCCAACTAGTGTGAAGAGTTTCTTAGTTGATGAAACGTTCGTCACGAAATAAAGTTTTCATGAATAAAAAGACCTCCCGTCTTTAAAATAACTCTGGCAGAATGATGAAGGAGTGATTTATTTAGTGCACGGCTGACCACCTGGTTTATACACTACGTTACAGATGTAAACCATAAATCGGTCGTACTAATAAAAATACGTAAAACATTTAAATACCTTAAATATATTATAAGACAAAAAAAATGAGGCACCGCAAAGGAATGATCTGAATGGGACGGAAATCGGTAAATGTAACGTACCAAATGATTACAATTTCAGAAAAATTGGACGGTTTATTCAAGAGAAAGAGGTTCACGAACTGAGCAAGTCAGTAAAGCGTTGGTCCACGTTTGTCTCCTATACAAGCAGTTATACAGCTTGACATTGATTTACAGAGTTGTTCGATGTCCTCCTGAGGGATATTGTGCGAAATTCTATCCAACTGATGCGTGAAATCGTCAAAATCACTAAATGGTTGGAGGGCCCTGCCCATAACGCTCCAAACGAGAAATTGGGCAGAGATCCGGCGACCTTGCTAGCGAAAGTAGGGTTTGGCAGGCCCGAAGACAAGCATAGAAACTCTCGCCGTGTGCGGGTGGACAGTGTCACGTGGATGTCAAATGTCAAACAAAGGGGTCTTGTTATGAAAAAAGAAGAAAAGAAATAAATAACACCCCAGACCAAATCCCCCGGCAGTCATGCTGTGTGGTGGGCTACACTCAAGATGCATCCACCACTGTCCGAGGCGTCACGAGACACATTTTCGCTGGTCATCTGAGCTCAATTCTAAGGGGGACTCTCGCCAAAGATGGTGTGGTTGGAGGCGCCCCAGACAGCAGTAATCGGCCGCCACGTGGGGTGACTGCCAGGAATGATGATCTGGGGTTCCATTCCTCTTCATAGCAGAATCACTTTGGGTGTCGTCAGCTGCACCCTTACAGCGCAGCAGTACGTCGACGATAGTCTACGCCATGATTTGTTGCCCTTTATGGCAAGCCAGCCTAGGGCTGCATTTCAGCAAGATAATGCCTGCCTACACAATGGGCGAGTTTTTACTGCTTGGCTTCGTGTTTGTCAAACCCTACCTTGGCCAGCAAGGTCGCTGGATCTTTCCGCAACTGAGAACCTTAGGGGAATTATGGGCCTGGCTCCTCCAACCACCACGGATTTTGACGGTCTAACATGCCAATGTCACAGAATTTGGGACGATATCTCTCAGATGTACATGCAAAATTTCTATAAAACAGCGCCAAGCCGGATAATTGCTTGAATAAAGACCAAATGTGGACCAACACATTACTGACTTGCTCAGTTTGTGAAGCTCTTTCTCTTGAATAGATCATCAAATTTCTCTGCAATTGTAATAATTTGTTTGTCTATACATGACAACTAATCTACCAATTTCTGTCCCATTCGGTTAATTCCTTCCTGGTGCATCGTTTCTTTTGTCTGGAAGTGTATTTTATACAATATGTAACTGGCTACTTCCACAGTCTGTCGTAGGGAGAGAGGTGCAAGGACATGGCGAGGAGAAGGGGGAGGAGTGCTGCTTGTTTTGGCCAAGAGTGGCTGGCCGCTCTTCCACCCAGGCGTCGTGGATTACTTGCGAACAAGGAATGTCGATTTGCTGAAGGTATAGGTGGCCATCCTCCGGTGGATACACCTGGCGACGACCCTTGGCGTCTTCGTCTTCAGTGTAGTGTGTAATGCTATTGTAAAGATAATACTGCCACTAATCTGTATATTTTAAAAATTTTTGTTCCGTAATAGTTTTGAAAAATACTATAACGAAAGTAAGCTTTTGTTAAGTGAAGTTTATCTGTTTAAAATAATCTCAAGTACAACTGTAATTAATTATGTCAATTTTGTATGTATATGCTGTCATGCAATTGTAGATGGTTCATACTTACGGTTTTTGTAAGCAGAAGTGTAAACTGAAAAGGCGTATGGATCATAGGTAGAACGGAACTCCGTTCTGTGGTGGAATGGAAAAGGTGGTGGGGCGCGCGAGTGAGAATTGGCGCGCAAGTGGCTCAGACAGTCGGTAGCTGCCCTGCAAGTTGTGAACACGCATTACGTTGGTCAAGCACTAGAGGCCCCGAATTTACCTGCAAGACTGGGTTTTGGCCTCGGACCTGTTCTACATGATTGGCGCAGTACGGCAATAAATTAATAGCTCAGAAATTTGGAATTTTATCGTCGCCACCAAGAGGAAGACAGAGCTATGTACATCAAGAGCCGTACCTGCGCAGTGTTACTACGCAGCACCGCCGCACGCCACCTTCGACATCAGTAACAGGCAAAGTACTTTATTTAGAAGTGTATCACAGTATGAACCATCCATCTCCAATCAGTGGAATATAAGTGTTAAATGTACCTTTGTGTTTAACCGTAATTTTCCTATTTTATTTACCTCAGTAGGATCCTTACCTAAACGAATTTATTCCGAGTATCCTGATGTTTATTGAACCTTGAATAACAGTAAATTACTGGCAACAGTACTGTTTTGGTAGTAAATTCTGAAAATCATTATTAAATAGTAAAGTTTGCACGTATCAGTTTAAGGGCCACCGCTTTGCGTGACCATGAGGATAAGTTTTCAGTAGCATTTCTGAAAGTAGAGTAACATAACTATTTAACTGCAACAATCTTAACAGTAATTGTCCGTGTTACTTCTCCATGTTAAAGAAAGCCAGACAAATATTGGTGTTAGTAAAACATTAACAAATAACAGTCCTAAAGGAGTGAAATTTAACGTGTTAAATAATTTTTGGTAATATGAGTGATAGCTATATGTTTAAGATTTTTTTGTATACTTGTTGAAACATATGTGTGTCTTCTGTAAATATTTACTGAAGTATAGTGATAAATTCCATAAGTAACATAAAGTGGAATTAATAGTACTTACTGCCAAGTAACTGTAGTAAATGGAAATTAAGTGGTTGTGTTTAAATTACGTAGTAAGTGAAAGTAGTTATTTATTCAGTGTCGAAAATTGACTTCATCTCTTTGTGTAGACACTGTGCCCGATTTGGGTTGGCGGCCGTTTTATTAAGCGAAACAGTTTATTGTTATAACAGGCTTTGTCTAATAAAAAGTTTCCAAAGGTAATTATTCTCACTGCTTATCCCACAAACTGTATGATTCGGAGAAAATAGTTCGATACATTACCATTAAGTTGAACACGGTTAAAATCTCTCTCCGAGAGTCGATGGTTTGGAGTGTTAGTGCTGCGTAATTTTGTGGTGGTGTTCCTGCCGCTACTTGCTACACAGTTCTGACGTTTAGAATCGCGGATCTTCCGTCTTTACAGTGGTAGAACTTAAACGTTGTGGTACCGTATTGACGAGAACGCGAAAAACCGTTGCAAGTGGAGGCGGCCCTGCCTAAAGCCCTCATACTAGACAAAGTGGCGAAATGACGAAACGCTGCGGTGGTGGCCAGCTGATGGATAGGCAGCGACTTTGTAGGCAGCAGCGGATGCCGTTAGCTGAGCTGGCAGTGACTTGGCAAGGACTGACGAGTTCGCCAGAAACCACGGATGGTATGACGACATCGAACCCCGAACCTCCATGCGCGTGGCTGCCTGCTTTCTTGCAAAGGCCTCTGACCCGATGCGCAGGCCTTCTCAACTCTGTCACCGAACTCTTCACTGTACAGTACGTCATCGAACCTGCCTGTTTGCAGCGTCGTTTTGCGGTCTGACGGTGGAGGTATGAATAACGGTTACTTCAGTGCTGCTTCGGCAGGACTCTTGACAAACGCCAGCGTAACGCCAAGCGTGGCCAGCAGGTCGAGGGTGTCGTCTGTCTCGTGCCTTTGGGAGCGTTGAGTGCATCACCGTATAATGAAAATTCCGCATCGCAGTATTCCATCTGAATTCCACGAGAAACAGATTAAGTAGAATCATTAAATAACATTCACTTTCGTCTCTCAATCAAACCAACTGAATTTGGGTCCAGTGTCAAGAAATCTGAGACGACGTCAGGATATGATGTTATAGTACACTCTTGCACGATGTGTTGGAATGTCTGGGGGCTCTTGCCACAATTTTACGATGGACTGCAAAACTTTGTAAGTGGGCTGTTTACGTTTTATTATTGGTAACGCTACGTAGCGCTCTGTATGAAAATCACTGGCTGTGCTGTGTGCAGTCTGTGGCTGGTTTGCATTGTTGTCTACCATTGTAGTGTTGGGCAAATGGATGTGAACAGCGCGTAGCGTTGAGCAGTTGGAGGTGAGCGGCCAGCAGTGGTGGATGTGGGGAGAGAAATGGCAGAGTTTTGAAATTTGTAAGACTGGATGTCATGAACTGCTATGTATATTATGATTTTTCAACACTATTAAGGTAAATACATTGTTTGTTCTCTATTAAAATCTTTCATTTGCTAACTATGCCTATCAGTAGTTAGTGCCTTCCGCAGTTTGAATCTTTTATTTAGCTGGCAGTAGTGGCGCTCGCTGTATTGCAGTAGTTCGAGTAACGAAGATTTTTGTGAGGTAAGTGATTTGTGAAAGGTATAGGTTAATGTTTGTCAGGGCCATCCTTTTGTAGGGATTATTGAAAGTCAGATTGCTTTGCGCTAAAAATATTGTGTCAGTTTAAGGACAGTCATGTATAATTGTTCAAAGGGGACGTTTCAACTTTTTTGATTCGAAGACTTCTTGTATGCTCCGTAGCTTCTGCGGATTCTATCATTAGTCTTCTAGATACCTGAGGTAAATGGAGTTTTCTGGTTTAACGTGGGTTTTTGGGTCGTTTTGTACTCTTGGTAGTGATGGCTGGGTACATTTTTTCTCCCATTTGTGGTACGTATCAAATTCTTTATTGATAAATTACTGTTCCAAAGGTACTGCCCACCACTAATTTAGAGGTTGGCGTAGCTGTTACTCCGACCTTGTTGCGTTCTGTGTTGCACGCTTCTCAGAACTCCTGTACAGAGAGGTGAATAACAGAGTTTATGATGGTGTTCAGATGCGTGAAAATGGTAGAGCTGTTAAACCGCGCCGGCCGAGGTGGCCGAGCAGTTCTAGGTGCTTCAGTCTGGTACCGCGCGACCGCTTCGGGCATCGATATGTGTGATGTCCTTAGGTTAGTTAGGTTTAAGTAGTTCTAAATTCTAGGGGACTGATGACCTCAGATGTTAAGTCCCATAGTGCTCAGAGCCATTGTTTTGTTAAACCGCAATGGTGGTTGTGGTGGTTAGTGTTTAACGTCCCGTCGACAACGAGGTCATTAGAGACGGAGCGCAAGCTCGGGTTAGGGAAGGATTGGGAAGGAAATCGGCCGTGCCCTTTCAAAGGAACCATCCCGGCATTTGCCTGAAACGATTTAGGGAAATCACGGAAAACCTAAATCAGGATGGCCGGAGACGGGATTGAACCGTCGTCCTCCCGAATGCGAGTCCAGTGTGCTAACCACTGCGCCACCTCGCTCGGTAAACCGCAATGGTCTCCCTCTTAATTTTTACAGTGTCATTTTTCCGGTATGCTTCTATTGGTGTATGCATTAGAAAAAAGTCATCCAGTTTATTTCCCGAATGCTAAGTGTGGGAAATATCTGACTGAATACGTCCACCATCTCGTTATCCACGGAAGTGCTTAACTGAGGACTGCCAAGTATATGAATAGTGAAAAACATGTCGTCGCCAAAGTTACAGGGATTCAGTGGGTACACCTTTAAAGTTCACTAAAATTTATCTCATTTCAGTAACCTGCTTAAATAACACCTTTAAAAGCAGCACATCATCATCCTTTCCAAAGATGTTCCTTCCAAACTCATTCATGGAATTAAGTGGATCCTTGTAAGAAGCTGTATGTCTACCTCCAACTGTGTGCAGTTGAATGAAACACTGTTAGATGTATTTTCCTTTATTTGCACTTTTAGCTTCTAAAATGCTCTTTTCTAACTAATTGCCACACAAGTTTCCATGTTTTTTCGCATTTTCACTGTGTATTGTCTTATTTAGCTCTATGTCACAAATTTACGTTCTTCATCATACGTAATGCTAAGAGCCAAATACAATAATATGTTTTCATAGAATTTTAGCTTCAGATGTTATGTCTGTGTTATACAACAGGGTCAGAATATGTTATTATCATCATCAAAAGTTATTCAAAATCCACTGCAGGATAAGAGACTCCTGTATTCTTCTCTGTGCCTTGCATCCTGCAGTAGTAGGCGCCCATGTTGCTCCTGGATGTTAGCTAATTTTGTCTCCCAACATTGTATTAGGTCACTTTCTTTGTCTTTTTTTATGGTGGAATACAGCAAAAACTTACATGGGAATATTCACAAACTTTTAAGTAACTGAATATCAGACGTACATTAAATCTGTTTTATGTTATTTATGTGCGTGCTTTTATCTAAAACACTGTTAATATCGTTGGCAAAACTATGGTGGTTTGGATATGTTACATTAACAAATAAAACTTTCTTTCTCCAGTTTTTTGACGATAATGAATCTCCTTTTTCTGATGCCTGTTTTGATTGTGAGCATCTCACAAACATGTACGAGCTGTAACATCGATGATGTTATACTACTTCCTGTGGTGTATTGTGAATTTGACCCCAATTCCTCTCACACCACTTTCACGGAACAGTACGTACCATATGTGGCAGCATGTAAAGTTGTGTGCTCATATGACTCCAATGTAATGAAATTCGAATCATATGTCAGGGATAATACTGTGAGATGGCTGCTTTCTGAGCTTCTCAAACTCACATTGAGTGTTCATGTTCTGTATGGTAACAACATTCCAGTGACCAGGTTGCAGGAGAATGATGCCTTATAGAAGCAGCCAGTAGAAAGTTGTATTTGTGGGCTGCCGTTGGATAGAAAAGTGGAACCTCCACTTAGTGACTAACGGGGAAGTTCTGCGGTGTAGCTCACATTCCAGGCAACTTGAAATACAAATTGTCATGACACATACCCTTCTTCTTCCATAGTATCAGTGGGAATGTTGCTCACTTTCTTGTTGAGTACTTGGGCGATTTCTGATTGAAAAATGATTAGGTCGGTGTGATATATGACAGTGTAAAAAACTACATTTCGTTCTCCAAGTGAACCTCGTCAAGAGTATCGCTCTGCTTCCTGTATTCATTACGATTCATGCATGCACCTTTACAGAAACTTGCTTAGACAGTGTATTGGGAGGAAGTGCATATCACTAGAGCCACATATACCGATGATGCAAAGTTTCAGTTTGTGACGAAGAAGGGGGTTTTCCACACAAATACATGGGTTCGATGGAGAGATTCCGCACAACCACATTTCCCAGCATTACTGAATTCACAACGAAACACACAGGCACTGCCTTAACGAATGCAAAGTATAGGCATATGGTGATTATTTAGCTGGAGTTCAGCATCTCTGTTTCAGAGGGATATGCTAAAATATACATGGAGACAGATGTGCAGTTGCTTGCAGATGTCTTTGAGAAATTCTGGAGTGTAAGCCCGGGAATACACACTCTGGATCTTGCCTTCTGGCACATCACACAGGGCTTTTGTGGGATGCCGTCTTGAAACCGACACTTATTGGCTTTTAACTGTTGACCGATGTTAATTTGTTGCTTTTTTTCCGAATGCGGGATCCGTGGGGGACATTGTCACTGCGTGCACAGGTACCCCGAGGTGAGTAACCCCTGAATGAGCGAGGAGGAAAACAGGCCTTTTCACAATTTTAGTTACATCCTTTACTTGGATGTAAACAATCTCTACGGATATGCCACGCAACAAACTCTGTTATTTGGAGGGTTCGGATGGCTGTCCAAAGAGAAAGTCGTTAGCTTGGAAAAAAGATCCAAAATATTGCTGTGGATGTTAGTGTGGGATCTGTCCTGCAGGCAGACCCGGTGTATCTCATGGGATGGTTCCGTCCCCAAACTGATGACAACGCTAGTGAATAAGTAAAGATACATTATAGAAGCCTCCAGCATTGTCTCAGACTGTGATGCGACTTATTAGAATCACCCACAGCGTCTCCTTACCCAGGGACGCTGGTTGAAGGATTATATTGATGTTAATGTGTGATTTTGAAAAGAATTTTTATAAATTAATGAATAAATCAGTTTTCGGAAAAACCATGGAGAAAGAACCCACCACTAAATTCATTTAGTTTAGCATTAGGACGGGTGTTATGACGCAAGAGATTGAAGTGCCAGGCCAAATTTTAAATGGGCCACGATCTTCAAAGAAGGAATAATCGTCTCGAATTTCCATATGTACTGAAGTACGAGATTACAAAACAAAACTTCACTGATCACAAGTTACTTTATATGGATACAGTTTCATCTGCTGGGTGAAAGGAACTTGACACATCTGGATTTGTGGCTTAATTGTGATGGTATAATACCTTAGAACAGGAAGATCATTGGTGTGATGAAGTAAGAGACGAATGGCTGGCAGATTGTGGAGTTTGTGGGGCTCAGATCGAAAATGTACGCATGTACGCACAGTGTACGGATGCAGGTGCCATCCAAATGCAGCTAAGAGCGTGCATCATATGGACTCACAGGCTTTCACTCTTAAGAACTTCAAGGAGTGCTTGAACATTGGTGATGCATGTCTGCGTAGGTTGCACGAAGTAATGTTTCGATTTTGGAGCCATGAGGTGCGTACTGCACTGCAACTGAAAGTCAACCTGTTGTGGCATGTCAACAAATGCATCTGTGTAGATGGGATCAGGACCCTCCCATTCTCACTCTATTCACTCTACAATGTGTGAATGACGAGCAACCAGACTGAGAGGGAAACCCAATTATTTAGGAATTTTTCTTGCCAAATTTTATTGCACTATATTTTATGATTTCGATACTGCATTCTGTGAGGAGAAAGTGGATGGACCTGGGAAGATGTGTTTCGGATGTTACTCGATGTTCCCTGCCCACATCTGGTTTACTTAGGGTAACGTTCTCATTGCTGGTATTGCTTACAGGAGACGCTATTCCAAGACGTTGCTGACAGTAGGACGAATTGGGGTACCATCGCGCCATCCAATAGGGAAGTTCTAAATAGTCATGTGAGGGATATGGAGTGTGCTGGCTAGAGGATTATGCTAATTTGTACTCGCTTGGGAAGAAGGTAGACAGGACACGTTGTTGATTCGGATGTTGTGATAAATGGCAATAAATCTACGTGTTTGGGACGCTTCCTGGCTACTTTGGAAAAGTAGTCGGGTCCCACTTCTTTATTCTTTGCATATTCTGGTTTGCTTTCTTTTCTCATCTACCACCAAGGCGTAAATGTGAACCGAATAATTGGGGTTCTATCTCTAGAATTTTGGTAGTTCTTCGACGTTGTAGTGCTCGTGGATGTATCTGTAAGATGTGGATGAGGTGAATAATTTTTATTGCAAACCTGAGTGACCATGCAAAACAATTTCATCCCTCTCATCTAGATTCGGGACATTAATACGTGCTTTTCTAGCAGCAGAATCTTCTGGAAGAGGGATGAAACTGGTCCCCTCCATTAACTGGATCAGAAACGTGTGAGTACACATCAAGGTGACTGAGCAACTTACCAGTCCCTCTTTCCTGTATACTGAGAAATGGTTCAGTACGATGCTTTCAGTAAGAGTTCTATACCACTCTGCACAAGACTCACTCCACGATATTACGCCATCCTTCCACTAGATTTTGATAATGCTTTTCCCTGCAGCACTTCTGTCTTTTTGGGGGAGGGGAGCGTCAACTTGTGGTAGAGAATTGGTTTGCACCCAATGGCAGAATATTAAAGGTTGCCGATGACTTTAGGGAGTTCCCTTTCCTATACTGCTCGACAAGCACGAAGAAAGGTAGCTGGATATCGGTATACTGCATTAGTGTTATAAGTGAGGGATTTCAGGATTCTGTGCTAAAAGCACTAGCAACCAGAGAGTAGTCTAATGGAGCTGCATGATTTACCTGGCATTCACTAACAGACTGGGCTTGATGACTGCTACTGCTAGGCCGAGACAATAGCCAGACAGGACCAGGTGAGGTGATGACGATCCATGGCGATGTGATGTAGCTGGGTCACCTCGCAGAGAGTTGGAAGCCATCGACTGCATGAAATCACAGATATCTAATTTTCAGGAAAAGCATTAGCTTATACAGTTATGATGGAACAGAATAGTGACCCGTATGTGGAAAGTACTGCAGCAGAAAATATTGGCGACTGTGTAATGGAATTGTTTATTGGAGAAGAAGGTTATTCGACAATGTGGTCTGCATCAGACAGTCCATAAATTGATCACATCTGTGTACGAAGGATAACACATATTAACAAATTTTATTATAGAAGAAATATGAGAACTTTGGTTACAGCAAATATTTGACAGTGCACACTTTGCCAAAAATCAAAAGATTTGGTTCTACAGTACGAGGTGCGGCTAGAAAAAAACCGGACTGATGCTGGAAAAAACATTTATTTACAATTATTTACAATTTCATGTTATCTCCTTCAATGTACTCTCCTCCTCGGTCTCTACACCGCTCGATACGAATTTTCCACTGTTCATAGCAATGCTGCAGATCATTTTCGGTAAGTCCATACATTACTTCCGTCGCTTTTTCTTTTACTGCTTCAACAGTCTCAAATCTAGTTCCTTTCAAAGCTGACTTGACTTTAGGGAAAAGAAAAAAGTCACAGGGGACCAAATCAGGTGAGTAGGGTGGATGATCTAAGATGGGAATGTTGTGTTTTGCCAAAAACGTCTTCACTGACAACGCACTGTAAGCTGGGGCATTGTCTTGGTGAAGGATTCATGACTTTTTTCTCCACAAATCGTTCCGTTTTCTCCGTACTCGCTCACGTAGGGTAGCCAGGACGCTAATGTAGTAATGCTGATTCAGTTTGTCCCTCTGGTACCCAATCAATGTGCACAATCCCTTTGATGTCAAAAAAAAAACAATCATCATTGCCTTGAATTTCGATTTTGACATTCGTGCTTTTTTTTTGTCGTGGAGAACCAGGAGTTTTCCAATGCATCGATTGGCGTTTAGTTTCGGGATCGTAAGTAAAAAACCACGACTCATCGCAAGTAATAACATTATGTAAGAAGGTGGGATCACTTTCAATGTTTTCCAGGATGTCAGAACAAATCATTCTTCGGCGTTCCTTCTGTTCAATTGTGAGACACTTTGGAACCATTTTTGAACACACTTTGTTCATGTTGAAACTTTCATGAAGAATCTGCCTAACACTTTCCTTGTCAACTCCTGTTAACTCAGACACTGCTCTGATTGTTAAACGGCGATCTTGTCGAACAAGTTTACCGATTTTTTCAATGTCTGCATCAGTTTTTGCTGACAATGGTCTGCCAGTGCGAGTGTCATCACTGGTGTCTTCGCGGCCATCTTTAAATCGTTTAAACCACTCAAACACTTGTGTTCGCGATAAACAATCATCGCCGTACACTTGTTGTAACATGACAAACGTTTTACTTGCAGATTTTCCTAGTTTGAAACAAAATTTAATGTTAACACGCTGTTGTTTCTGTACACTCAACATTTTCCGACGCACAGACAAAACGTCAACTACTTAAAACAGACGCCACGGGCAGACTGAGTGCAGGAGGCAGATGAAACTCGAGCAGTAGGCGGAGCGAGAGTCACGTGACAGGCCACGCGACTTTCAGCCTTATTGCATTTGTTTTATTGTTTCACCAGTACTAGTCCGGTTTTTTTCTAGCCACACCTCGTATAAGTACATTCTCTACCCAGTAATTGCTAAGGGATTGTGGGACTCAATTGTTGAAGATTTATATGGTCCATTAACTCTAGGCAGAGGAGGAGTAACATATATCTTTGTTACATTAGGATACTGGTCGAAACACATAAAATGATACCCTCCCAGGGCAACTACAGATAAGAGCGTTACAAGATGCTTTGAAACAGGTTACTTTGTTGACTGCCATATACAAAAAATATTATAATCAGACAATGGTAGCCAACTGTGTAAGTAAATATTTAAGAAGTTTATAAACGAATTTAAAATCAAGTACATAAAAATATCGAAATTTAACTCTAAAAGCAATACAGTGAAAAGAGTTATGAAATAACTAGGCTCTGTTTCGGTGGAATTCATTGTAATGAATGCCATAATAAATTGGCAAAAGGGTTCCTGAATTCGAAACAATAATAAATTAGTTACCTCATTCATTGCAGGTTTGACCAAAGAAGAAATACTTCGGAATAGAACAACTGGCGAACCTCTGTTATCAAAGTTAACTTTTCCCCTGACCAACAAATGCGTAACAGGATAACAAAGAAAATGATCCAGCAAAGATGGAAAAGGAGTGCTAAGAATCGACTTAAGCAGCAAAACACAGGCTTACAGAAATGGCTCGGTGTCCCTTTAAAGCACTACAGTTGGGTGAACTCACGCAGTTTGCTTTGTAGTAGAACATGTAATTCTCGTAGCATGAAATGCGTCAGTAGAAGTGGGGCTGGTATTCTCGGTAACCTCTCAGTTTAACTTCATAGCCCTGGATACAACTTCTGTCGACTTCGAAAGAAGCTGCGAAAGTGTGTACGCATGGCGACAATGTATTGCTGCGTTCACAGTCGATACAGCAATGTGTACCACAGTGAAATTGGGTGTGTAATATATTTCAGGTTTATTACGAATGAACCTCATCGTACATTAAAGAAGAGAAAAACTTAAGGAATATTTAATAAGCTTCGTCCAGTCAATGGTGGCTTTTGGGTAAGGTTCCTTGAGGCAAGGAGAAGGAAGAAAAAGACGTAATGAAATGCCGTGGATTTCTCTAATACCTAAATATCCGGTGGAATAATTCCATCCCTAATTCCTGCATATGTCAGGTTGTCAGTCATTGGTTCTTTAGCAAGAGGAGCTGCCGCCATAACTCAAGCAGTAAAGAATGCACAAAACACAGAGGCAATTGCAGGAGACTAAAAAACATAATACGACAATGGAGGCCATTGCTACTGGTAAAACACTGTATTTAAAACCGCATCGGAGAGGGCTTGGACTCCTCGTAAGAAAGAAAAAAAACCATAGCAATACTACTGGACAGACTGCTAGCTAATATAGATCCGCTTAAACTTGTCATAAAACCCGAAATCCTAAGATTTCATGGTATGTGTATGCGGAATACCTTGCCCAAGACGATGTGAAAAATCCAAAGAACGTGGGATTGTCAGTTTAGATGTTGTGGGGAGATATGTGACTCACTCATTTCACGTTTTGGTTGGAAAATAATTAAAACACTCCGATATTATGTACTTCACCAAAAAATTTATTTCAATCTATTCAACAAAGAGAAACAAAAACACATTTTAAGTGTCTTCCTGAAATGATTCTGTGTAGGTCACAATTCACAACAATGTTTGTTAACAATTCTGCATTTCTTATTTCAAATTTAGCAGCTAAAATTGATATCTCGTTTAATTTGATATGGAGAACCATGATATGTTGTAAAATGGGACAGGAAATACTCTCCGACTCTCCGTCCGAACAGGCCTCTGAAGGCCCAACGGTACCAAGCTACTGCAATGTCATCCTCAGCTGATTGGCGTCACTGGATGCGAATGTGGAGGGGCTTGTGGTCAGCACACCGCTCTCCCACTCTTCTCAAATAAGCAGCTCCTCAGTTAGCCTCACAAGGGCTGACTGCAACCCGCTTGTCAACAGCGCACTGCAGACCCGGATGGTCACCCACCCAAATGCTAGCCTCGTTCTGGCTAGCAGAATGATACAGATGACATTGAATTGGCTTGTGTTATTTACCGAGAGAATTTGAACTCAAGTGAATATGTGAAATACGGGCACACGTTTCCAATTTAACGTGATTACTTCAATAGTGAATGTAAATGTGGGTAATGGACTGTTCCAAAAGTATCATACTGAATTTAAGGAGCCCTTTTGTATTTGAGTTAAAGTTAACTTTTTTCTATTGCTTTATAAAGCTAAACCTGATTTTTTCTGTTCTTAAGAGTGTTTAATATCGTAAGATAGGTCTTAACAGTTCCAGTGGCCTGCATTTTTCTGTTCATTGTAACCTGTATTGAGAGTTGTCTTGTCCATATTTTGTTTGTAGTAGCGTACAACCTAAGGTTGCTTCATTTTTTAAGTATACTTACAGAAAATGGCAGGAACATTCAAAGACTAAGTTATGTCATGAATGATTTTCTTTAACAATATCCGTTCGCGTAGTGGCCACACGAATGTGTTACGAGGCGCTCCAGTGTTTGACCATAGACCTATTATATATTTTGTGGTCCTGATTACGTAAGAGACCTACACGTAAGCACTTTACCTGTCACTCTAGTGCCTTCTTACATTTGGAATCGTCGTTTACAGTAATAGCTGTACGTGTATCCTAAAATTTAACGAAATACTTTAATATTTAGAAAAAAATGAGAAAAATATATGGAACGAAAAGTGGCGGAGTGGTATAAACAACAGAGCGGCAGTTTGCCGAGCAGGGTTCGATTCTCGCTGTCGCCAACAGTTTTTTCTTTTCGTTTTATTTTATTCCTCGCAATGTTAAATGATTAATTATGAAATTTAAGTAGATGTGATCAATTCGTGTTATATATGTAAGATTAGTATTTTGAAATTAGTTATGATTACTACCCTTTTAAGACAAAAAGCATTGGCTAGATGATGCTAAAAAATCGTGTACACGAGGAAATTTAGTATGAAAGTGTTATCTGTATATGATGATGTGTAGATGGCCTGCTAAAGAGGCCCTTTTCGAGTAGATTTTTGGAGGAGAAAGCACGATTTTAAAAAATCGGGTGGATGTACTTCAAATGTATAACAATAGAGGGACATGGGGCGAGGCTCACCAGTTTGGCTTAGGTAACGCTGAAAATTTCGGAATACTAGAAAAATGTTTTGATCAGCTTCTTAACTGTCCAGAACCAATTCATCAGCTCAAATACTCAAACGCTCATGAAAATCTAGAAGATTTACCACCAGTTATCAAAGAAATTGAATAAGTTACTAAAACCTTATAAGGCTACTGGAGAAAACTCTTTTACAGATTTCTCGAAATTGTCTGTACCAAAAATAAAAAAGAGGCAAAATTAATCATTGCCAAAAAATTTGGAAAGCGGAAAACTCCCAAGAGAGTGGGAGGTGGCCTTGATGGATCCACTACATAAGAAAGGCAGTAAACAAGATGTTAACTAAAGAGGAGTTTCTTTGTAAGTAACTGCATATAACATATATTCCAATATTAAACTAATCAGAGTAGAAACAACACTGGAGAGTAATTTAGCTAAATATCAAGGTGGTTTTGGGAACGTCAGATCAAGTTCCGAACAAATATTTAACCTGAACTCAGTCATTTTCCTCAGATTACTGAATTCAAAAGGTCAGTATTTTTCTTTGAAAGTGCGTGTAGCGCATTGTGCAAGCATACAAGTATTTCTAATACTCCCCCGCCCTGCCGACCCAGCAGATGAGTGGTGTGAAGCTCATACTGGCAACTCGCCGACGCAGTTTCGATATCCACTGATCCCATTTTTTTCATTCTGTTTCATTCCTCATGATTTTAAACTATTGTTTATAAAATTTAAATATATTTAAAACAGCTCAGTTTACCTATACAAAATTAATATACT
This sequence comes from Schistocerca piceifrons, assembly GCF_021461385.2. Taxonomy (NCBI): domain Eukaryota; kingdom Metazoa; phylum Arthropoda; class Insecta; order Orthoptera; family Acrididae; genus Schistocerca; species Schistocerca piceifrons. The sequence continues at coordinate 108,936,267 of NC_060139.1, forward strand.
CAATTTTAGTTTCGATTACTACCCTTGTAAGTCAAAAGGCTAGAGGGCACCACATCGTAGCACATTGGTATAATGTTTGCATGAGACACAACGGGATGATGTCAGAAAATAGGCGTATTAGGGTGAGGGATATTGGAGTAACGGTGAGCATCACTGTTGGATCAGCCCACCAAGAGTTCGTTAAGTACTGATGTACAAGACAGTGTTGCGGTGTGGGGTTCAAATCATCTAACATCAGAAATGAAAGAATGACGCATGGATGTGTGCAGGAATACCTGAAGTTCGTCTGCTTGCCCAACCCCTGCATTCCCTGGATCTGGGGCCTTCACATTATCACATTGTTAGCGCACTGAAATAAACTGTTAGTGACTGGAGGTACACTGATGAGGAAATCCAGGCGGCAGTGTACAACTGTTTACGCACACGCCACCAAGAATTCTTAGCACGTGGAATTGAGAAGCTTGTTGAGCGCTGGCAAAAGTGTATAGAAATTGAGAGGGATTACGTTGACAAATAAATAAATGTTGCATTCCATTCTCGTAATAAGTCCTTTAAAGAAATATCCTATTTTTTATTGAATGACCCTAGTACAAATGGACACTTTGGACTTTATTCGATTTTGACGCTGTATTCGTTCCTCAGCGGTAAAACAGACAACAGTGAAGAATGAAAAATACACTCCTTGAAATGGAAAAAAGAACACATTGACACCGGTGTGTCAGACCCACCATACTTGCTCCGGACACTGCGAGAGGGCTGTACAAGCAATGATCACACGCACGGCACAGCGGACACACCAGGAACCGCGGTGTTGGCCGTCGAATGGCGCTAGCTGCGCAGCATTTGTGCACCGCCGCCTTCAGTGTCAGCCAGTTTGCCGTGGCATACGGAGCTCGATCGCAGTCTTTAACACTGGTAGCATGATGCGACAGCGTGGACGTGAACCGTATGTGCAGTTGACGGACTTTGAGCGAGGGCGTATAGTGGGCATGCGGGAGGCCGGGTGGACGTACCGCCGAATTGCTCAACACGTGGGGCGTGAGGCCTACACAGTACATCGATATTGTAGCCAGTGGTCGGCGGAAGGTGCACGTGCCCGTCGACCTGGGACTGGACCGCAGCGACGCACGGATGCACGCCAAGACCGTAGGATCCTACGCAGTGCCGTAGGAGACCGCACCGCCACTTCCCAGCAAATTAGGGACACTGTTGCTCCTGGGGTATCGGCGAGGACCATTCGCAACCGTCCCCAACATCGTGCAGCCCGCCTCCAGTGAATGGAGGGACGAATGGAGACGTGTCGTCTTCAGCGATGAGAGTCGCTTCTGCCTTGGTGCCAATGATGGTCGTATGCGTGTTTGGCGCCGTGCAGGTGAGCGCCACAATCAGGACTGCATACGACCGAGGCACACAGGGCCAACACCCGGCATCATGGTGTGGGGAGCGATCTCCTACACTGGCCGTACACCACTGGTGATCGTCGAGGGGAGACTGAATAGTGCACGGTACATCCAAACCGTCATCGAACCCATCGTTCTACCATTCCTAGACCGACAAGGGAACTTGCTGTTCCAACAGGACAATGCACGTCCGCATGTATCCCGTGCCACCCAACGTGCTCTAGAAGGTGTAAGTCAACTACCCTGGCCAGCAAGATCTCTGGATCTGTCCCCCATTGAGCATGTTTGGGACTGGATGAAGCGTCGTCTCACGCGGTCTGCACGTCCAGCACGAACGCTGGTCCAACTGAGGCGCCAGGTGGAAATGGCATGGCAAGCCGTTCCACAGGACTACATCCAGCATCTCTACGATCGTCTCCATGGGAGAATAGCAGCCTGCATTGCTGCGAAAGGTGGATATACACTGTACTAGTGCCGACATTGTGCATGCTCTGTTGCCTGTGTCTATGTGCCTGTGGTTCTGTCAGTGTGATCATGTGATGTATCTGACCCCAGGAATGTGTCAATAAAGTTTCCCCTTCCTGGGACAATGAATTCACGGTGTTCTTATTTCAATTTCCAGGAGTGTATAAACCGATGGCTACGCCTTCAATGAATACTACCAACCTCATCGGTTTGTATTGCTGGTCACCAAAACTGTAGGCGAAGCCATTAAAGGATGGAAGCTGGTTTCTCTCTCTCTCTCTGTATTCCAGAATATCGAGAAGTAACACACTAAATCCTGTTTCATCCAAACTGTCTAGGTGCAGATACGTATAAGATGTCACGTCATTGATGGGCCATGTAGCCTGTGAGGCGAAACAGTACTCCCATCAGAGCGTTTGTCTACCGCAGACTATAGGAGCTGTCCACTCACTCTCTGATCTCGGGTTTGCTTAAAAAATGAAACTCCTTGATTGCTCCAAACACTGCTCGTTAAAACAGTGTCCTGTGTTTTATTTATGTAGGAACTACGAAAGTACCCTTAGTACAAAGTGAGAACTTCAGTCATGAAATATGATTTATTTCCCTGTGTTCGTTATCCGTTTGCACCTACCCTGTTCGGTGGACTACAGTGTCCTTCTACAATTTGAACTCGTATCAACATATGATGGAGCATGATAAAAAAAATTTTTCATTCATAAAGACGGAGCACATCAAAGTATTTGTAGTTTCGTACTTCACTTTTCGTAGAAACAATGATACTCTCATTTTCATTTCACCTCGCTGCTTTTTTGTTAACAACGGGATGGTGCAACATGTAACAAATATATAGAGGTGCAAAAACGCCTTGAATACTGGTTCCCGTGCAAAATGCCACTGACTTAAGCAGGATGAATCCGAATTCCATGGGCAAAATTTCAGTGTTTTCACGGATATTTTCTATGTATTTTTATCTAAAAGACAGTGATCGATATTGACTGGTTACGGATTAGTAATGCAATTAAGGTTTATTTGATTTGTTACGCCCAAACCTAGATTACTGTGAAAACGTTTTCACAATAATGAAGAAGCCCGTGATATGGAGTCACCAAAACTTACTACGGAAAACACAGTAATGTAACAAACCTCGGTACTGTGACGTCGCTGCTGTCGCTGCGGCCCCGCATCTCGTGGTCGTGCGGTAGCACTGTCGCTTCCCACGCCCGGGTTCCCGGGTTCGATTCCCGGTGGGGCCAGGGATTTTCTCTGCCTCGTGATGGCTGGGTGTTGTGTGATGTCCTTAGGTTAGTTAGGTTTAAGTAGTTCTAAGTTCTAGGGGACTGATGACCTAAGATGTTAAGTCCCATAGTGCTCAGAGCCATTTGAACAATTTTTTTGTCGCTGCGGGAACAGCTCAGCATTGCCTCCTTGTGCCACCCTCTCATTGTATTCAGTAGATCCACATCTGACGTGCATATCGACCAACTCTTTTACACTACTGGCCATTAAAACTGCTACACCAAGAAGAAATACAGATGATAAACGGGTATTCATTGGACAAATATATTATACTAGAACTGACACGTGATTACATTTTCACGCTATTTGGGTGCATAGATCCTGAGAAATCAGTACCCAGAACAACCACCTCTGGCCCTAATAACGGTCTTAATACGCCTAGCCATTGAGTCAAACAGAGCTTGAATGGCGTGTACAGGTACAGATTCCCATGCAGCTTCAACACGATACCACAGTTCATCAAGAGTAGTGACTGGTGTATTGTGACGAGCCAGTTTCTCGGCCCCCATTAACCAACCTTTTTCAGTTGGTGAGGGATCTGGAGAATGTGCTGGCCAGGGCAGCAGTCGAACATTTTCTGTATCCAGAAAGGCCCGTACAGGACCTGCAACATGCGATCGTGCATTATGCTGCTGAAATGTAGGGTTTCAAAGGGATCGAATGAAGGGTAGAGCCATGGGTCGTAACACATCCGAAATGTAACGTCCACTGTTCAAAGTGCCGTCAATGGGAACAAGAGGTGACGGAGACGTATAACCAATGGCATCACATACCATCACGCTGGGTGATACGCCAGTATGGCGATGACGAATACACGCTTCCAATGTGCGTTCACCGCGATGCCGCCAAACACGGATGCGAACATCACGATGCTGTAAACAGAACCTGGATTCATCCGAAAAAATGACGTTTTGCCATTCGTACACCTAGGTTCGTCGTTGAGTACACCATCGCAGGCGCTCCTGTCTCTGATGCAGCGTCAAGGGTAACCGCAGCCGTGGTCTCCGAGCTGACAGTCCATGGTGCTGCAAACGTCGTCGAACTGTTCGTCCAGATGATTGTTGTCTTGCAAACGTCCTCATCTATTGACTCACGGATCGAGACGTGGCTGCACGATCCGTTACAGTCATGCGGATAAGATGCCTGCCATCTCGACTGCTAGTGATACGAGGCAGTTGGGATCCAGCACGGCATTCCGTATTACCCACCTGAACCCACCGATTCCATATTCTGCTAACAGTCATTTGATCTCGACCAACGCGAGCAGCGGTGTCGCGATACTATAAACCGCAATTGCGATAGGCTGCAGTCCGACCTTTATCAAAGTCGGAAACGTGATGGTACGCATTTCTCCTCCTTACACGAGGCATCACAACAACGTTTCACCAGGCAACGCCGGTCAACTGCTAATTGTGTATGGGAAATAGGTTTGAAACTTTCCTCATGTCAGCACGTTGTAGGTGTCGCCACCGGCGCCAACCTTGTGTGAATGCTCTGAAAAGCCAATCATTTGCATATCACGGCATCTTATTCCTGTCGGTTAAATTTCGCGTCTGTAGCACGTCATCTTCGTGGTGTAGCAATTTTAATCGCCAGTAGTGTGTAAGTATACCTATCTATACTGCTGCATACCACTATTAACGCATCACTATCACTCTCTGGGAAAGAAACTCGAAACAGAAACGGACAGTAGTGAGTGTATGTTTGAGGCCGAAAGTACATCTTGCTGTTGTCAACAGCAAACAGTAAATGGAACATCTGTTTCCAAACAAGACCATAGCTGATGCCGTCGACATTTTCTCTATTGGGTCTATTAGTCACTGCAGTAGAGATACAAAGGTAAAAGAGGTTGGAGGTCATTCGAAACGCACTTACTCGAGGCTAAAGAGACACATTAGGGCACGAGTCCTTTATTCCAATATACTAAAAGTTCCTCAGCAGTAACCGAAGTTTTGTAAGTGGTGTTGAGAGTGAGCCTGCATACATACACAGCAGAATATGTCGTCGCCTGTTAAATAGATTTCAATAGGGATTATTCTGGTGTGGAGAGATACGACTGCCACACTCCTTCGGGAATCTATCTTAGTATTGACGTGTCGGCAACTGAATTAATGCATGGGCATGTTGATAAGGTGTGCTTTCGTGGGCAGTAAGCGTGATTGGATGTAAAAATTTTATAAAATGAACACGGGAAACTCCTTTTGTTCTATTAACAATTATATTACTTGAATACAATCAACAGGAAAAGCAGTAAGATTTAAGTGTCCACCTAATTTAGTGAAGAACTTCGGAACGAATTCCAGTTGCATTCCCTATTTAGGCAACCACTTAATGACGGCTGTCACTTGTGGGTTAATGGTACAACGATTGCGTCCTTTCAGTTTCGAGATAATGTAGACTCCACAATGTTTCTGGGCTTAAAACTACAGCCTTGCTGAGCCAATACTGCCGGATGCGGTATAATGTGAACAGCAAAAAAAAATCTCAGTTAAAAAATAGATCACTGATAGCTGAACGAGTAGTATTCAAATAGTACCGAAGTGATTCTATAGAATATCCAAAGAAGACTGCTGCGGTGAGCACAGATACAGAGTAGCGTATCCCTACTTCGCGGACTGCCGTGTTTGACAAGTGTAGGCAGTTCGGGAAATCTTCGCTACAGTCTATATCACCGTTTATTTTCGTACTGCACACAACTTTAAGCTTATGAAAGCTACATCGTGTAAAAATAACCAGAAGTTACTACGGAACAAGGGCTGCAATACCCCGAGCTCATAACCATCTCAAAGGTAAGATCGAGAAATGGTATGGACAGAAACACTCGGAGCCATGGTGTTCACTTTCCATCCCTTTCAAATTACTTACTTGTCACTATCCCTCGAAAGGATGTGCTCATAGACGCAAACCAATTGTGCCAGTCCTTCTGAAACCAGTATTTCTGTAGTTCTCTCTGGAAGGAAAGACATGCAACATTGAACTTTTTCTGGTAACAGGTTGCCCACAGTGTTGTTGTTGTGGTCTTCAGTCCTGAGACTGGTTTGATGCAGCTCTCCATTCTACTCTATCCTGTGCAAGCTTCTTCATCTCCCAGTACCTACTGCAACCTACATCCTTCTGAATCTGCTTAGTGTATTCATCTCTTGGTCTCCCTCTACGATTTTTACCCTCCACGCTGCCCTCCAATGCTAAATTTGTGATCCCTTGATGCCTCAAATCATGTCCTACCAACCGATCCCTTCTTCTAGTCAAGTTGTGCCACAAACTTCTCTTCTCCCCAATCCTATTCAATACCTCCTCATTAGTTATGTGATCTACCCACCTTATCTTCAGCATTCTTCTGTAGCACCACATTTCGAAAACTTCTATTCTCTTCTTGTCCATACTAGTTATTGTCCATGTTTCACTTCCATACATGGCTACACTCCATACAAATACTTTCAGAAACGACTTCCTGACACTTAAATCTATACTCGATGTTAACAAATTTCTCTTCTTCAGAAACGCTTTCCTTTCCATTGCCAGTCTACATTTTATATCCTCTTTACTTCTACCATCATCAGTTATTTTGCTCCCCAAATAGCAAAACTCCTTTACTACTTTAAGTGTCTCATTTGCTAATCTAATTCCCTCAGCATCACCCGACTTAATTCGACTACATTCCATTATCCTTGTTTTGCTTTTGTTGATGTTCATCTTATATCCTCCTTTCAAGACACTGTCCATTCCGTTCAACTGCTCTTCCAAGTCCTTTGCTGTCTCTGACAGAATTACAATGTCATCGGCGAACTTCAAAGTTTTTACTTCTTCTCCATGAATTTTAATACCTACTCCGAATTTTTCTTTTGTTTCCTTTACTGCTTGCTCAATATACAGATTAAATAACATCGGGGAGACGCTACAACCCTGTCTCACTCCTTTCCCAACCACTGCTTCCCTTTCATGCCCCTCAACTCTTATAACTGCCATCCATCTGGTTTCTGTACAAATTGTAAATAGCCTTTCGCTCTCTGTATTTTACCCCTGCCACCTTTAGAATGTGAAAGAGAGTATTCCAGTCAACATTGTCAAAAGCTTTACTGCTTGCTCAATATACAGATTAAATAACATCGGGGAGAGGCTACAACCCTGTCTCACTCCTTTCCCAACCACTGCTTCCCTTTCATGCCCCTCAACTCTTATAACTGCCATCCATCTGGTTTCTGTACAAATTGTAAATAGCCTTTCGCTCTCTGTATTTTACCCCTGCCACCTTTAGAATGTGAAAGAGAGTATTCCAGTCAACATTGTCAAAAGCTTTCTCTAAGTCTACAAATGCTAGAAACGTAGGTTTGCCTTTTCTTAATCTTTCTTCTAAGATAAGTCGTAAGGTTAGTATTGCCTCACGTGTTCCAACATTTCTACGGAATCCAAACTGATCTTCCCCGAGGTCCGCTTCTACCAGTTTTTCCATTCGTCTGTAAAGAATTCGCGTTAGTATTTTGCAGCTGTGACTTATTAAACTGATAGTTCGATAATTTTCACATCTGCCAACACCTGATTTCTTTGGGATTGGAATTATTATATTCTTCTTGAAGTCTGAGGGTATTTCACCTGTCTCATACATCTTGCTCACCAGATGGTAGAGTTTTGTCAGTACTGGCTCTCCCAAGGCCGTCAGTAGTTCTAATGGAATGTTGTCTACTCCCGGGGCCTTGTTTCGACTCAGGTCTTTCAGTGCTCTGTCAAACTCTTCACGCAGTATCGTATCTCCCATTTCATCTTCATCTACATCCTCTTCCATTTCCATAATATTGTCCTCAAGTACATCGCCCTTGTATAAACCATCTATATACTCCTTCCACCTTTCTGCCTTCCCTTCTTTGCTTAGAACTGGGTTGCCATCTGAGCTCTTGATATTGATACAAGTGGTTCTCTTCTCTCCAAAGGTCTCTTTAATTTTCTTGTAGGCAATATCTATCTTACCCTTAGTGAGACAAGCCTCTACATCCTTACATTTGTCCTCTAGCCATCCCTGCTTAGCCATTTTGCACTTCCTGTCGATCTCATTTTTGAGACGTTTGTATTCCTTTTTGCCTGCTTCATTTACTGCATTTTTATATTTTCTCCTTTCATCAATTAAATTCAATATTTCTTCTGTTACCTAAGGATTTCTATTAGCCGTCGTCTTTTTACCTACTTGATCGTATGCTGCTTTCACTACTTCATCCCTCAGAGCTACCCATTCTTCTTCTACTGTATTTCTTTCCCCCATTCCTGTCAATTGTTCCCTTATGCTCTCCCTGAAACTCTCTACAACCTCTCGTTCTTTCAGTTTATCCAGGTCCCATCTCCTTAAATTCCCACCTTTTTGCAGTTTCTTCAGTTTCAATCTGCAGTTCATAACCAAGAGATTGTGGTCAGAATCCATATCTGCCGCTGGAAATGTCTTACAATTTAAAACCTGGTTCCTAAATCTCTGTCTTACCATTATATAATCTATTTGATACCTTTTAGTATCTCCAGGATTCTTCCAGGTATACAACCTTCTTTTATGATTCTTGAACCAAGTGTTAGCTACGATTAAGTTATGCTCTGTGCAAAATTCTACAAGGCGGCTTCCTCTTTCATTCTTCCCCCCAATCCATATTCACCTACCATGTTTCCTTCTCTCCCTTTTCCTACTGACGAATTCCAGTCACCCATGACTATTAAATTTTCGTCTCCATTCACTACCCGAATAATTTCTTTTATCTCGTCATACATTTCATCAATTTCTTCATCATCTGCAGAGCTAGTTGGCATATAAACTTGTACTACTGTAGTGTCTATCTTGGCCACAATAATGCGTTCACTATGCTGTTTGTAGTAGCTAACCCGCACTCCTATTTTTTTATTCATTATTAAACCTACTCCTGCATTACCTCTATTTGATTTTATATTTATAACCCTGTAATCACCTGACCAAAAGTCTTGTTCCTCCTGCCACCGAACTTCACTAATTCCCACTGTATCTAACTTTAACCTATCCATTTCACTTTTTAAATTTTCTAACCTACCTGCCCAATTAAGGGATCTGACATTCCACACTCCGATCCGTAGAACGCCAGTTTTCTTTCTCCTGATAATGATGTCCTCTTGAGTAGTCCCCGCCCGGAGATCCGAATGGGGGACTATTTTACCTCCGGAATATTTTACCCAAGAGGATGCCATCATCATTTAATCATACAGTAAAGCTGCATGTCCTCGGCAAAAATTACGGCTGTAGTTTCCCCTTGCTTTCAGCCGTTCGCAGTACCAGCACATCAAGGCTGTTTTGGTTAATGTTACAAGGCCAGATCAGTCAATCATCCAGACTGTTGCCCCTGCAACTACTGAAAAGGCTGCTGCCCCTCTTCAGGAACCACATGTTTGTCTGGCCTCTCAACAGATACCCCTCCGTTGTGGTTTCACCTACGGTACGGCCATCTGTATCGCTGAGGCACGCAAGCCTCCCCACCAACGGCAAGGTCCATGGTTCATGGGGGGGGGGGGGTTTAGTACACGTTTATTAGTGCGACGATTTAATGAAGTCTGAAACTTTTGCTACATGTTTGTTCTGCTCTTTCTGATAGACGATGGTGTACGTTCAAACATCCATACTGTTCCACATGTGTCTCCCAAACTGCACACCATATTCAGCTGTGGAAGTGAGTCCGTTCTGACTATGTCTCGAAACAATTAAATTTATACATGGTATTGTATAAGACTGTACATGTAGCGTGATCCACACACACTGTCTGAATGTTCAGACACATTCGCATTGCTCTAATTGCTCTAAATGGCGTTCTTTCGGAGACTAAAGTGTAGGCAGATCAGGAAATTATCACTGCAATGAAATTTCTTGGCAGATTGAAACCAAGCTAGGGCCTTAGCCTTTCGCGTTCGATTGCTCTACTGACTACCAAAGAACGACTCACGACCCGCCCTCTCAGCCTTGCCACCGCCAGTACCTCACCTCTGCAATGTAAGTCAACCATCATTTTCAGTTAAATTCAATTGAAACGCGTATAGCGTTGCTGACTGTAAATCCCACGGGGTTGTGTTCAACTATCTAGTCCAGGGGTCTCCAAACTTTTTAGTCCGCGGGCCACATTGACTCCTCCACGAAGTCATAAGGGCCAAGATCTACCTATTGGGATTAAAGCACTCTAGCACTCCATGATCGCCGTAATGTAAGGCTAAAGGAAAGATGAAATCGCAAAAATCTAAGGTTGTGGGGATAGCTACCACTGAAACGAACTACGATTTTTATTTACTTACATAATTTTGATTGGTGGACGTACCTGACCGAAATTCTGGCGTATTTTATTCTGGCGAATTTCACCGTCAAAAAAGTATGTCACTGCACATTCTTCACGAAAGCGTCCTGCAAAGTTAACGAAATCTCAAAATCATTGTTAGCAACAATATTACTGCAAGACGTAACAGAGGTAGAGTATGTCAACGCATTGTTATTTCAAGGGGTGCAACAATAAATTTAGTTATGTAATCTTGTAGCGAGTAGCAGAGCCAATGTCGCGGTGTATTCGTCACGATAGGCCTCGAAACTCAATTGTTGTCAGTATAGGTACCACCTCAAATACACTCCTGGAAATGGAAAAAAGAACACATTGACACCGGTGTGTCAGACCCACCATACTTGCTCCAGACACTGAGAGAGGGCTGTACAAGCAATGATCACACGCACGGCACAGCGGACACACCAGGAACAGCGGTGTTGGCCGTCGAATGGCGCTAGCTGCGCAGCATTTGTGCACCGCCGCCGTCAGTGTCAGCCAGTTTGCCGTGGCATACGGAGCTCCATCGCAGTCTTTAACACTGGTAGCATGCCGCGACAGCGTGGACGTGAACCGTATGTGCAGTTGACGGACTTTGAGCGAGGGCGTATAGTGGGCATGCGGGAGGCCGGGTGGACGTACCGCCGAATTGCGCAACACGTGGGGCGTGAGGTCTCCACAGTACATCGATGTTGTCGCCAGTGGTCGGCGGAAGGTGCACGTGCCCGTCGACCTGGGACCGGACCGCAGCGACGCACGGATGCACGCCAAGACCGTAGGATCCTACGCAGTGCCGTAGGGGACCGCACCGCCACTTCCCAGCAAATTAGGGACACTGTTGCTCCTGGGGTATCGGCGAGGACCATTCGCAACCGTCTCCATGAAGCTGGGCTACGGTCCCGCACACCGTTAGGCCGTCTTCCGCTCACGCCCCAACATCGTGCAGCCCGCCTCCAGTGGTGTCGCGACAGGTGTGAATGGAGGGACGAATGGAGACGTGTTGTCTTCAGCGATGAGAGTCGCTTCTGCCTTGATGCCAATGATGGTCGTATGCGTGTTTGGCGCCGTGCACGTGAGCGCCACAATCAGGACTGCATACGACCGAGGCACACAGGGCCAACACCCGGCATCATGGTGTGGGTAGCGATCTCCTACACTGGCCGTACACCACTGGTGATCGTCGAGGGGACACTGAATAGTGCACGGTACATCCAAACCGTCATCGAACCCATCGTTCTACCATTCCTAGACCGGCAAGGGAACTTGCTGTTCCAACAGGACAATGCACGTCCGCATGTATCCCGTGCCACCCAACGTGCTCTAGAAGGTGTAAGTCAACTACCCTGGCCACTGTACTAGTGCCGACATTGTGCATGCTCTGTTGCCTGTGTCTATGTGCCTGTGGTTCTGTCAGTGTGATCATGTGATGTATCTGACCCCAGGAATGTGTCAATAAAGTTTCCCCTTCCTGGGACAATGAATTCACGGTGTTCTTATTTCAATTTCCAGGAGTATATTTGGCGGGCCGGATACCGGGGATGTCCGGCCAGCTAACGCGGGCCGGTTTGCCGGTCATCGCGGGCCGGTTTCGGCCCGCGGGCCGTGGTTTGGAAACCACTGACTGATCTAGTCGGAAAGTGTTTTCGTTCCTACGCGCACACTGGCCCCTTTCCATGTGATGTGTGGGAGTTCCGTTATTCGTGTATTTGCGGGGTCTAAGTGAGTCTAATGAATGCATTATGGTATGGTGTAATGTTCGTCTTGTATGATGACGATAGAAGGGAGAGAGTGGAGCCCAGTACCGGCACATAACCTACCCACAACGCATAGCACCAGGGCGCCGCCAAAGCTGACTTCCCCGACCGACGACGGATCGCCACCAACAGTGTTACTTGGCCTCACGTCATGAGGCACTGCAGGCAGATTTTGAATTTAATCCAAAACATTGACGCAAACGTAGGTGATCAGGAACTTTACGCTCCGACCTCCCCTCCTCTCACCGGCCAATTATTGGAGACAAAATTTCATCCACCGCCATGATTCGAAACGGCGTATCTGAGAGCCGAGCGTCAGGGCAGAGACGTGCACTATCGACCTCGGCTATGGAGGCAGGGGTTTCTTCAATATCACTAAAAACGACTATCTGTCAAGAAGTAAGCAAGTGCCTTCGCAAAATCGGCATGTGTAAAACCACAGACTAGAAAGAGAGGGCTGAATGATAGGACATGTGTTGAAGCATCGGTAAATGATTCCATTGTACTAAAAAGATCCGTAGAGGGTAAAACCTGTACCGGAAGACAAAGCCGTAATATTTACAATAAATAACTGAACTTCCAGCATGCTGGAATAATTGAGGGTCAGCAGCTTCTGTTAATCAGTACACGAAAAACTAGCCAAAGTCGAAAATCACAGTTTTTTTTCTTTACTTGATGACTAGTTTCGGGCCGGGACCCATTTTCGAAACATTTTGCGGGACATAAAACCAAATTTACATTCATTAAAATACAGATATTATCAAATTTTTAAGCTCACACCAAAAATACAGAACGTAACGTTTTAAGATTTACATACCATATTGTCAGAATGCTATTTCCAAAAATACAAAAACCATGTCAAAAATATATACGTATTATGAAGTGCATTTGAAGTGTTAATGGCATACAGATAACTGGCAGTTTGTTAATTCACATGCCGTAAGGAACCCTCAGGAAGAGAGTGCCATATCGGGACATAAGAAACCTTTCGTATTTGTTACAGTACTCTCTAAGCATCAAAGATACAACAATTAATAAAGTATCAATACAAGTCAACAATAAAGTGAATACTTTAAAAATCTTTACCATAAACAGTTGTAATGGTTCCTTATTTGCGAAACCATTACCACCCGCCAACCCTATTTTTCGATGGCGTAGATTAATGAATATTTTCTACGTAATGTCTCATATTTTTCACTCTATTCAAATTTGGTTTCTTTTTTATATGTATGTACATCGATATTTTGAGATGTTGAAATCGATATAATATCTAGTGCCAATATCTTTGTACTTATTGTTATCTTTGATGCTGATTTGTGACTTTTGGCGCGGAAGCGTACAGAGTAGTCAAGTTTTTGTGTTGCATATGACCGGTTTTGACTTGGTGCTGGAAGTAAAAAGATGAGTCTGAGTTGTGGACAATGAAAAATGTTGTGAGTTTTATTAAGAGCAGTAACGGCTGCGAAATTGTATGATGAAGTAATGTTTTCAACATGCGAAAGTAAAAGTAAGTGTGAAGAATTATTTTCAAGTGGCCATTGTTTAAAAAAGTATGAAGCACATTGCAATGAAAAACATAAATCATCAAATTAATCCTGAAAGACTGTCTTCGTAAGTTCTTCGGGTCGGCGTAATTAACATCCGAGTGCCTTTCGCACCAACAGCGGCAGTCGTGCTACCTAGAAAACATTTTTAATTACGAGCCAAAGCCAGAACGAGATCGTCATTGCATTGCAAATACAAGATAAGTGATATTATTGTTAATTTTCTTCAGTGACTGTAATCAATTGATGTAGCAATACCTGCCACATTTAAGACCTTTTGCCGGCCGAAGTGGCCGTGCGGTTAAAGGCGCTGCAGTCTGGAACCGCAAGACCGCTACGGTCGCAGGTTCGAATCCTGCCTCGGGCATGGATGTTTGTGATGTCCTTAGGTTAGTTAGGTTTAACTAGTTCTAAGTTCTAGGGGACTAATGACCTCTGCAGTTGAGTCCCATAGTGCTCAGAGCCATTTGAACCATTTTTTAAAGACCTTTTAGTTGCGCAATAAACAGATCATACTTTGAGTGCGCGACGTGCTAATTTTTGAACTAATTAACTGTTAGTGGAGGTATTGTTATACAGTCAAATACTTATAATCACAACTGGAATTTAAAAAATTTTCATCACTTTTGTACATTTACAAGCGTAAAAACTTTACCGTAACAAACTTTACAAATTGTACTAGCCGTCCTGAGGGGCGACATAGCATAAATGTGTTCATGCGCTTAAGATTTGGAGGTCGGGTTGTAGAGAGAGGGGGTGGAAGAAGAGATAGGCGCAGGATGCTGGGCTGGGAAATGGGGGGAGGGGGGGTGGGGGTGGAGCACAAAGGCAAAGGAGCACAGAAATGGCGTCAAGAGGGCGGGTATGGCAAGAATGTATATACTGTATTATCAGTAGAACATTATACAGAAATACTACAAGATCAGTAGAACAGTAAAACATTTCAGCGCCACATACGGCGCGTATGACAGGGTTGTATGCCATGTTGGCAGGGAAAAATCATTAAATGTGAACTACAACATTATTATTACAAAAAAACTGGATCTGATATGTATGGACCGTAATTTCTCTGTTCTTAACGCACAGGTGAAGTTAAATAAAGCTACAAAGAGGGTGCGTGTTACACAGTTAACAGCAGTGGTTATCCACTTACCATTCTTGTCAAATTTATTTTTCGGAAACTGTAAGGTGTGTGTAAGTTCCGCGTTAATTATATTGTACTGAATAGTGCATTTGATATGGTAATGGCTTATTTTGAGATTTAATCTGAATCAGGATCTCTCTGACGACGTAAGTACTAGTGCATTCCTTAAATCTCGTAAAAAATGACTTCCCCGTCTGTCCCACATAAAAATTACTGCACTCGCCACAATTTAATTTGTATACACCCGTTCTACAGTTGTCATCATTCATCTAAATTTTGTGTCTCATCTTACACTTAAGCGTAGTGGAAGTTTTAGATGCAGGAATCACATTCGACTTCCGGAAGTACCGTTCGATTTTGTCCATTAACTTTCCCCTATATGTCATGGGAATGTATTTTAATTTAGGTTTTAGGTTTTGGCAATGACCTGAAGGAACACTATCTTTATTATATTTACTCAACTTCTCTTTTAATTTTACGTGAAAATCTTCGACAAAGCTCTGAGAAATATGTCTTAATGTTGCCAACTCCTGTTCCACGCTTCTAGCATCAAGTGGTAACCTTAACATTCTGTGTAACATTTTGTTAAAGTAAGCCGTCTTATAACGCAATCGATGACACGAAGAAGCGTTAATAATCATATCAGTGTTCGTCGGTTTCCTAAATATGCTGAAGGTATGTCTACCATTCTGTTAGTTAATGGTGGTATCCAAATAATTTATGGCATTATCTTTTTTTATTTCTAATATGCAATCTATTCAGTGTTGTTATACAATTCTGTACATCTACTTCACTATTCTTTATCAGGATGATAATGTCATCTACGCAGTGTATATAGTTTTTCCTTGAGCTTACTATTCCGACAAAAAAGTTATTTTCTAAGTTGATAAAAATCTCTGCCGTGGTTCCACCCAGGCTGTTACCCATAGCCAATCCCTCAGTTTGGTGATGTTTACAAATTAACCACTTTCAGAGACCATCTAAGGGACAGGAAGCATGACTTCACTGATATTCGTCATAACAGGACAGTCTTGTATAATGTTCCCAAAGGGAAAAGTTAGATATTTTAGGAAATATAAAAATTTACAGTTATAATAAAAGATCTCCGATTAATTTATTGAATGAACAATTAGAATATAATGAGAATGTTTTTTACTATTTTTGATAATCTTTTATGAAATTTCTCTTACCAGGATGATGTGATTCTATAATTTCACGGACGTTGATGTCTCCTCGTTTCTTCGAAATTGATTCCCTTTCGCTCACACATTATAGTTGTGGAAAGCCCACACTGGGAACACATTGTTGTTCTGTTGTTCCTTTTGGTTTGACGAAGTTCACTGTAATACTTTGGCCTATGGGACTATGCTATTAGTTCCGTTTGTCCCTGTGAGTTCCTATTTCTCACCGACATCTGAGCGCTATGCTAGTATCTGAACATCGAATTATATGTTCATAGCGTAAATATTGTGATTGTATGAAGCCAGTTAAAGGATTTCATTGTATGGTTTCTGTACTTGTAATGACGTGATGCGGTAGTTATATGAGTGGAACACTTGATGTTTCTTTGTAGTTCCTTCATGTTTGCTCAACTACACTAGCGAACAACAGTGTACAATTGTCGATCATTTATCCTGCCTCCACTTTATAACGTGTGTATTTTCATTGTATTTGTTTTTATAATACGAACATGATTATGACTGTCTTCACTACTTGTGTATTAAACGATACATGAAGGTACAGTGCTTATAATTATTAAAACAAAACATGTATAACGCACTCTGATTTGGATTATTCATTTATGTCTACAGTATAACATTCTTGGGTTTTTGGTTTGTTTTATACTTTATATGACACGACGTATTTTTGTTTGTAACTGCCGCGCGGGATTAGCCGATCGGTCTAAGGCGCTGCAGTCATGGACTGTGCGGCTGGTCCCGGCGGAGGTTCGAGTCTTCCCTCGGGCATGGGTGTGTGTGTTTGTCCTTAGGATAATTTAGGGTAAGTAGTGTGTAAGGTTAGGGACTGATGATCTTAGCAATTAAGTCCCATAAGATTTCACACACATTTGAATATTTTTTTTTTTGTAACTACTGTCACTGTGCCATCTGGCGGTTGGTTGTAGCGTCTATGATGTTTACCTGAGAATTTCAGTCTTCATTCTGCTAATATACTAACGTAAGCTTGTAGAATCAGTGAGATATGTACGTTTTTACGTAATAGTTAGTCTATGCTTAACTTGCTGATATACTATTATTTCCATGTTCATGATATATCGTTCTATGATATGATACAAAATAATATGTATGTGGTCAAGATTCAATGAAATGTACTGCAGAAGGTACTTTATATTCCATGGTATAGTCCACGTTTATGTTAAATTATATGAAATCTCTTTACACATGATCCCACTGTCCCTGAAGGTGTTGATCTATGCTGTACAGATCCGATTATGGCAACATAGTTTGCTGAAACCTGTCGTCACAATAAATGCTGTACAACAGCGATCTTGGCTGTTTGAAGCTGTACTTCGGTTTATACCAAAGAATATTGTGATAACTGTAAATTTAAAATCAGTCCCAGAAGAACAGTTCAGTATCAAGGTTCCAGTACGACGAAACAGAGTTAAGTCAGGGTAGCACTAATGAAACAAAGACCCGAATTATTGCAGGTCCACCAGTTTATCACCGAATTGCAAATCGATATTGTAGTTGCAGCAGTTCTGAAGTGAGTTCCTCTTTGATGGAACGCTACTGGATTCTGCCCACTCGCAGGGAACTTCTAGACGTGAATCGAGCACTGGTCTACAAACAGCCCAGGCACCAGGATACCATAAACACTACTTTCAGCTACAAGGCCCGTGGATGGGAATAATTCCCTGGAGCCAGCGACCTTTATTGGCGTCTGAGATTCCGTCTGGTGGACGGGCGGACCGTGCCCCCTTTCGTCCGTCTGTGGGAAGACTGGCGCCTGTGATGTATGTGACCGCCCACCTCTGGTGTATTGTTGGTTGCCGAATGAGCAGGCGCTATGCCTTCCACAGCGGTTCGTGGGTTGTACTTTGTGCGACGCAGATCATTGATTAGACCATCATTTACCTATTGGAGCGTGGAAAACGGCCAAAAAACCACACTCAACCTGGCTGGTGTAGAAGACCACGGTTTTTAGTTCGGCACGTGGATTCGATTAAGTATGGCTCACCTACCTGTCTCGAAAGATAACGTGGTGTATGTTAAGCTACACGAGCAGTTCAGCAAACCTCAAGGAATTGAACAGTGGTAGGACCGTGGCGTGGTACGATCTTATTGTGGTTCTATCTTGATTGTACATAATTTTTTTTATGGTGTGAGACTCTCTCAGCATATCGCCACACTAGAAAGGTGGTATCAGAATTTTACAACACATTTTCCACTCTAAAGTGTCCACAATCGATAAATGATTGGATGAAGGATTTCATGAGACAAGTGAGAGCATTTTTGTCTAGGGCTGCAAGAGTCAGGCTATACTCGTACGTGGAATATGCAAGGAAACATATGTCAATCGTATTAGGAGCGCTGTGGCAGCGCTACTTAATTATTAGTGAGGCGAAGCGGTAATACAAGACAGCCAGCGATCAAGATGTCTGTCATTCCATCATAACATCTTTCCATTCAATGTTTGTTGTAGTCGCTTGATGAAAGATTGTCAGAGTGTCTCACGTGAGTCTTCATCGATATAAACGTAGGCATGTCATCTTTGCTGGAATTTAACTTCCTCCACGTTCCTGTTGGGTCTACCCATATTCTTCTATGGAACGAGAAACGTGAGACGAGTTTTTCTTCGTGGTTCCCCTTGCATTACCGTCGAGTTGTTGGTTGTGATTATTTTTTGTTCGATCAGGCAGACATCAATTTTCGTATCTTCCGTATAACGTCAGTTTTTATTGGCCAGATAAAACTATATAATCATTACCTGATAAGTCTCGTCGTTGCGTTCGGTTCCAGTTTCCTGTTTCTGACCTGATGCTTCTTCTTCAGTTGCGAATACAAGATGCTATTACGTACTGTTCTTTTTTTGTCAGTAATGTGGAGGAAGCATAGCCAACAATCCACTATCACAGCTGCATGTTTGTGCTATGTTCAGCAAAATGAGTGCCCGTTCAGGAATCAGTACAGCTAACTACAATGACGGAAAAAATCGCAACATCTAAAAGTAATTAATGTACAGTGACAACACTTCTGGAATACATTGATTAACTTTGCAAGCTCACAGGTTAATGCACGCGCGAAATAAGACATTGTAAACGTGCAATTGTGGTACGTTGATAACCGTTGTAACCGCCAGAATGTTGAATGCAAGCATGCAGACGTCCATACATTGTCTTACAGAGTTGTCGGATGACAGTTTGTGGGATGGAGTTCCATGCCTGTTGCACTTGATCGATCAATACAGGAACGGTTAATTCTGATTGTGGATGACGTTTAGCGGTATGTGGGCGAGTGTTATCCTGTTGGAAAACATCCCCTGGAAAGCAGTTCGTGAATGTCAGCACAACAGGTCGCACACCGGATTGACACACAAATTTGCAGTCAGGGTACGTGAGCTAACCACAAGAGCGCTCCTGCTGTCATACGAAATCGAAGCCCGTACCACAGCTCCAGTTGTAGATTCGGTGTGTCTAGCACGCCGATAGGTTGTTTGGAGGCCCTCAAATGACCTGCTTCTAACGAACACATGTCCATCACTGGCACCGAGGCAGTATCAGCTTTCATCAGAAAACACAACACACCTCCGTTCTCTCCATCAATGAGACCTCTCTTGACACCACCGAAGTCGCAAATGGCGGAGGTTTGGGGTTAATGGAATACACGCTACAGAGCATCTGGCTCGGAGCTGTCCTTGAAATAACCGATTTGTAACAGTTATGGTACCAACTGCTGCTGAAATTGAGGCTGCAAATGCAGTGCGATGTGCCAGAACCACAAGTAAAATACGATGCTCTTCCCTCTCGGTATTATCACGTGGCCGTCTGGAGCCTGGTCCTCTTACGACCGTACCCTTCCGTGACCACTGCTGCCAGCAATCATGAACAGCCGCTACATTCTTGCCATGTCTTTCTGTAATACCGCAGATGAACTTCCAGCTTCTCGTAGCCCTATTACTTAAGCTCGTTCAAACCCTATAAGGTTCGGTAATGGTATCTTTGTCGCCTTAAGGGGCTCCAGAACGCCCTATACTTGCAATGTTAAAATAACGCTTATAAATTACATGTTTCCTCGCAAAGTATTTGAGGTAGGAAGTTGAACTTTTTACAGATTATTTATTGGAATATGGGCTACAACTTAACGCAAGGATTTTACAAAATTTTAGTTCAGTTATTAAAAATGATTTTTTTTCATTTGTAATGAAAATTCACAACATTTTTTTGCAATTTTTTATTTATATATTCAAAAATATACAGATTTTTGGAAAGAGGCTGTGTTAAATTATGCAGAAGGTACTGTGTAACATTTACTGAAAGTTTGAAACAAATATGTTTGGAAGATCCTTAGAAAACATGTAATTAGTATGAGAAAATAAAAGTTTTGGGAATCGAGCGAAAAAGATTGGATTAACTTTTTAGTGCATCCCAGGTCCATAGGATGGATTATCTTCATCCTCTGCAAACTCCTCCTCCAGCTTCCTCTTGATCCTCCTCCTGTTTACTCTTGCTTGTATTTCTAGACTCTTTACAGCCCTGTCTGCAGCCCGAAGGCGTTCCTTGCCTAAAGCAAGCATCGCTTGTTGTTGTGTTCGTAGATTTTGCTACCATTTTCTTCAGTTGCAGTTACTGCAACACTGTTCCAAAAGGTGGTCATGTATGAACACTTATCACATTTCAGTTGTATTTCACTAGCAAGTCCTACGTGCTTTATTATGGAGAGTTCCAGACCAACTTCACTACAATGAATACATCTTACACAGTTTGAAAAAATTCCTTTGAGAACCGACATATCAAATATTTCATTCACATCCGATTCGCCCATAAAACATTCATAGTTTTCACTCATTGAACCAAGCTTCTTCTGTGAAGTATTTTCTTTCCCACTTTGACTGCTATGGGCAGGTGTACTTGAGAGGTTAGGTTCACTCACTTGGTTATCGTCTTTATTGATTACAGTAATAACACATACCTTTGGCTTTCCAACATTTCTCCTTTTCTTAAAAGCCTTCAGAGGATTTCTAATAACTTTACTTTTACTCATTATTATACTTCAACAAAACAGAGACTCAAGAAACAGAATTAATTACCAATATTTTCGAGATAACGACAGAGTAAATAAATATGAAACAATCGACAATCACACCAGCGATATATATTGAACCATCACAGGTTAGCCACAACACATACTTTATCTCACATCACTAAAATGTACCTGATGAACACGGACGTTAATAATAACACCATTTGACAGCAGTTTAACAGCGCCACAGTGGGTCACGCCCATGTAGAACACATTTCAATAAAAATTTAAAAATAGTTGTAGTGTTCGGAATTGAATAAATTATATATCTATTAAAAGGTAATAGTCTGCAGTTTCAGAAAACGCAAAAAAGTAAAAATTGAACTTTTCATGATTTTGAGCCATTCCGGAGCCCCTTAAATGCATTCTTTACTAACTTCAACTCACTACGTCCAGTCTCAAAGGCAACTAACTCTCACGACCGTTACAGCGTGTATTTAAAGCAAGACTGATACGCGCGCTCGTAGTAACGCTACCTCTTATGCGACTGGAGCGAAATATGAATAGACATCATCTTTTAGATGTAGAAGCACGCCTAGCAACTTTCGTTTATGTCGCGTAACTCCCTCTTGGTATTGCGATCTTTTTCCGTCAGTGTAGTAATCGTATTAGGGGCATATACCGCGACAGCAGCTACTTAATCATTACTGAGGTGAAGAAACCAACTTTCGTACCTTGTGTATGGCGTCATTCTTTGTTAGTGGTCAGATAAAAATAAAAAATCATTATCTGATGGCTCTACCGTCGTTCCGTTCGGCTTCCTGTTTCTGGCCCGATGCTTCTTCTTCAGTTGTGAATACAAGGTGTTATTGTGATATGGTTTCCTTCTCTCTCAATATTCTGGAGGAAGTAAGTCCACTACTGCAACTGCATTTCGTTATTATGTTCGTCAAAATGAGTACGAGTTCGGGAATTCCTTGTTTTATACTTAGTCGCGAATAAAGAAGGGAAAAGCTGGTGATTATTACTGCCTTGAATATCGTATCTGATTTCAGAAGATACTTCTCTCGTGGCCTTAATTTGCCAGTCTTGGTTTCTTCCATTAAACCATGGATAGTTTCGACACCGAGTAGTATTAAAGATAGGGAAGAAAACAAATATTATAGTGTTGAGAACGAATTACTGCTGCATATTAACTTGGCTAACAGGATGCAGTGATAAACGCGAAGACATGACATTTGAAGTATATTACTGCGTTGGTGATGTAAGCGTTCACTTTAGAACAGAGAACATATTCCTTCTTTTTGTTCATTGGGGTCTTCCATACTTACTAAATCTGTGCAGTACCCTCGCTGTTGGTCAGGTGTTGTTACTCTGATAATCATGTATTCCAAAGTAGTATGACGTCACAATTGTGCAGTTTAGCGGAATAAACGTATCTCAGTAACGGATGAGTAATTCCTGCTGAAACACGACGGGTTGTTTACGCACCTACACAGATCTAAAGACATCAGATTTGACCGAAACTCGTCACATTATAAAAAAAGTGTGCGACTGAGACAAAACAACGATATATATTTATGTACACACATTTGTGTTAAATCGTCTTTTGAATTAAACAAAAACTGATTTTTTTGTGCCACCTTCGGTGTTCAAATTGTCTGTTTATCAAACAGACACTTCGCCACCTTTTTATGTGGCAATACTTAACAGTACAAAACGGAGGTCTGTTATTCAGGGTCGATCTCAGAGACGCTACTCAAAACGATTTCCCCTCGGTGGGACACATCCTACTATTCACTGTAGAAAACTTGGATTTAGTCTTAGAATAGCGACACGTAGATAACTAGTATCCAAAAATATGGCCTCTCCACATTAACGGTGTCAAAAATAAACTTATTTGTCAGAAAGGGAATGCATTACTCCCTTCTCTAGCTGGCAATCTGACTGTGAGACGACTCGTACACAAAAATTGGTTTACATATTTACTGTGTTAGTTCCTGAGCAAAGTAAAGATACGTGCCTTATAACATCGTACGTGGTCATCGTGCATCCAGATCTGGTGTCGAGAGAGACCTTTCAGACAGTGTGGGCAAAGAAACAGATTTTTGTTTAAGATTTGTTTTGTTAGATGCATATCTTCACAGAAAGACACAATCTTTGTGTCGTAAGAGTTAAGTTCAAATGGTTCAAATGGCTCTGAACACTATGGGACTTAACATCTGTGGTCATCAGTCCCCTAGAACTTAGAACTCCTTAAACCTAACTAACCTAAGGACATCACACACATCCATGCCCGAGGCAGGATTCGAACCTGCGACCGTAGCGGTCACGAGGTTCCAGACTGAAGTGCCTAGAACCGCACGGCCACACCGGCCGGCAAGAGTTAAGTGGTAGAGAACATTAGAGTAGTAGTATAAACAACAAACAAAAGGTAATTCCACTAACGGAAGTGGAAAAATGGAAAGTGTTACATCATGAAACACCAGTTCCATATTTCTCACACAATATGTATGTGTAATTCAAGTTTTCGATGTTTCTCTTTGTTTGAGTCTGAAGACTGTCCTGTTTGAGCGGTCTTTTACTTGAGTTGTAGTTTTGATCATGTTAATGGTAATTAAACAAACGCTGAAATAATTACGCCTGCCAACATGGGACGAAATCTGATGCTTAGTAAAGGCCACGATAGTAACCTAACACGCAGTTACACAGTTTAGCAGGATCTTAATGTTCATGGTAGAATATACTGGCGTTTAGTGTCTAGAGCGAGCCCCCATTTTTCATCACGTTTGGAACGAAGAGAGAAAACATACTACTATCTGCGTGAGACTTGGTGACTTTATGAGGGAATGTCGACAGTTTCTGAAGTGTAGGGCATACTACTTCTAGGACTCATTCTCCAGCTATAGTTCTCGTAATGCTAGGCTTGTTTGTATGTGTTCAGCTACAGAAGGCCATATTCAGCTTTAATTTACTTTCTGCACCTATTTGTTCATTCGTCTACCTGAAGCTAAATCTTGGGGTGTTGCAGTTCGTATCACTTTTCGTGTCACAATGAAGGTAATTGGGAAGGCACTTCAGTCAAACTACGTTAAATCGTTTTTATGAAGTCATAACTCACCAGGGAAAACTTTCCAACTTACACATGAGCATGCAGCTGCAGCATCAAAATTATAGTCACGTCGCAAATATTTACAAATGGCCGTTCGCAACAAACAGCCAAAGAGCGAAACATCGGCCGCATTCCGAAGCTCTTACATCACTGACATAACAGAGGTTACGTCATGCTTAGTATAGTGGCGTAATATATCAGTGACGATGGGAACAAGTAACCACTTGTTTTACACAGTAATAAAAGCATATAGCATTAAATATTAGCTGTTTTATGACTGGTCTGAGCAATGTGAAAACTTGATTTTTATAGCACAATTATAAATGTATGTTGCTTAATGTAGTAGCAGACTGGCGTACAGTATCTAGTGATAGCTGTCTAGGGCGATCAGCAGGGCATAGTTAGGGAAAGATATTCAACAGACTAATGTGTGGTAAATTTACGTGATCCATTTCGTTTGATAACTACTTTATTTCCAATTGCAGGGTGCGACATTATTATGCTGTCAGCACTACCTGATCAAAATTATCTGGCTACCTATGAGTGGACACTGATTTGCGGTGTTCCCCCTTCACCTTGAACTCTGTTGGGGAGACTTTCAGTGAGGTGTGTGAATATCTGTGGAGGAATAGCAGCCCATTCCTGGCTAAGAATCGAAAGCGCACTTCACTGTTGGCACTCCACGTGGTGCCAGGTAGCGTTCTCCACTCATTCGCCAAACCCAAATCCTTACATCGCATTGCCAAAGGGTAATGCGTGATTCATCATTCCAAATCTCTCATTTCCCGGCATTCAGTGTTTAGTGGTGTCGCACTTTACACCACCTCAAGCGGTGCTTAGGATTGGCTACACGAATGTGTGACTTGTGAATTGCTCGACCATTGTATTCCATTCCTTTTGACTCACTACGTATGGTCACTGAGCTAGCAGGCCTGCTGGTAGCACTTTAAAACTCACGAGTAATTTCTTCTGCCGATTTCACGCCATTACTTACAACCACACTTTGCGGTGCTCTACTGTCCCTGTCCGACAGGTCCGTCTCGGTTTAGCTCTAGTTGTTCCTTCGCATTTCTACTCCACTGTTACGTCACGAATAGGCCTTTTGGGCAGCTTTGGATGCACTGAAGTGACCTTGATGATTTTTTTTTACTCACCTGACATCCAGTGACTAGTACAAGATCGAAGTCACTAAACTCTCCTGACCAACCCATCCTGCTGCTGCCGGCCGAAGTGGCCGTGCGGTTAAAGGCGCTGCAGTCTGGAACCGCAAGACCGCTACGGTCGCGGGTTCGAATCCTGCCTCGGGCATGGATGTTTGTGATGTCCTTAGGTTAGTTAGGTTTAACTAGTTCTAAGTTCTAGGGGACTAATGACCTCAGCAGTTGGGTCCCATAGTGCTCAGAGCCACTTCATCCTGTTGCTATTGTTGCTCTACTGACAACACGGAACTTCCCGCTTCCTTTTACACTGACGGGTATGCTTCTCGTGACATCTAGTGGTCAATTTCGTATTACACGGGAGTGTTGGTTTTTTGGTTGATTTGGAGGAGGGAACCAAACAGTGAGGTCATCGGTCTCATCGGATTACGTAACGGTGGGGAAGGAAGTCAGCCGTGCCCTTTTAAAGGAGCCATCCCAGCATTTGCCTGAAACGATTTAGAGAAATCACGGAAAACCAAAATCAGGATGGCGGGACGCGGGTTTGAACCGTCGTCCTCCCGAATGCGAATCCAGTGTACTAACCACTGCGCCACCACGCTCGGTACATGGGGCTGTCCGGACACTTTCGGTCAGGTAGTGAATTTGACTAACGGCTTAAACGGTCACTTGGTCACCCAGGTCCAGCTGCAGGTTGCCCATGTAACGGCTTTCGGGAGCAACAGAAAAACTGATTTTAAGTATTCCACGTAATTATCGTTCGAATTTGAAAAACTAAAGCACTGTCATAATCTACTCATTAAGAGCTATAATCTTACGTTAAAAGTTTAACACAGTAAGTCACGTATTAAATTTAGGAACTGTCTACACATCTTGAAGTAGTGTAACTCAAGGTGCGCAAATTTCCCACGTACATTCACCAATGCTTGAGAATGAGCGCACTAAATGACTTCCAACAAACTTTACACACAGTTCCAAACCTTTTCGAAACTTTTCTCCTTGACACTTCTCACAAAATAATGATAAGAAAAACTTTTAGCAACTTTTAGCTGTTCTTGCAATAAAACTTCAGGATCAGGCATTACATTTTAATTTTTTGCTTCTTTAGCACTAAATCTACTTGCAAAAAATTTTTCAGGGAGTGTTAACGTAAACCATTGAATGTACTGCAGAATTATATCATTTTACGACAAAAAATTTCAATAGAGGTATGACGTCACAAATATTGAGATGTGCGAAAAACTAGGTTTCATTAAAACAGAGAACAAATTACTCAGACTGCACTCCTCAAATGTTACACATGTTAAATCGTTTATAAAGTAATCAAATGAGATGTCTGTATCTGTTTCATACGTTCGACCTCGATTCCTTAAAGAATAAGGATGTGGTACAGGTACTATTTCATACCAGTCTTACGCATACTGATTTACTTACGAATGATGACACCACTTCCTACGTTGCCTGCCAAGATAGTTAGATAGAGTCGAAGAAAATCATAATAATAATTCCGCTGTATGAGACAAAATCTTCAGATCGAATGTTACAGCACCTCTTGAGGTGCAAAAGCTGACAATATGCAGGAATGTGCATGCGTGCGTGTGTTTGTGTGTGTTAACTACCGAGTACGTTACTCGAGTATGTACAGGCTGGATACCAGTCTTCGGAAATCAGATGTTTGCAGCGAGAATTATAGCTGATGAGCTTATGAAAATGCATATTGCGTTGCCGTAGGAGCTACTCGAGCGTAGTAATGGTTGAAATGACTGACATTAATGCCAAGGTAAACGCTGTATCCTAGCACAGATGACATACTATCTGGTGCTTGCGTTGCAAGGTAATACTGGTGTCAAGGCAATCTTCAGGCAAATTAGCAACGTCCTGGTGTAAATCTACATGCGTAGCCTTGAGACTACGATGAACCCAATCTACATACTAATAATTCAGTAATAACGAAACAAGAGTCTGTCTCTGTAAAAACACTGATGTCTGGATGATTCCACAGTTAGTCTTTAACACAACCTAACATGTCCTAAATTTATTCTTGCCTCCATTCGAGTCTAAATGCGTATACCTGAGTTTTAATTTTAGAGGTCCAATATATTGCAAATGATCTCGGCTTATGACAACTTAGGTCTGAACAGACATCTCTGACCGTAATACAGCATGTTATCAGGAGTTAGAGCTTTGTAAAGAAGTCAGAATTTTACACAAATATCTGAGAAAGTAAGTTTTTAATAGAAAAGTCCACTTGTGCATAAATTAGCATTAAATTCTTAGTCGATTAAATACTAATTCATTTCAATTCGTTGAAATAATGTTGTAGAAACACTATGTCAAGAAAAGATAACAGCGTTCAACTACTTAGCTTACTGGTAGCTACTAACCTCTGGCGTTGAAAGTCGATATTTTAGTTCTACAGGGGATCACTCTTAACATTTCACAACCAACATTTTTGTTTCAACTGTTGTTCACTTACTTTATAAATAGTTTGCGGGATTGAATTAGCTTATCATCAAACGGTGATATTTACAGGAATTGTAGCACAGCTTATCTCTAGAAGGTTGAAGCGCTGGCGATAATATAACGAAAGGTTCCTTCTGCCCTGAACACCCTTCGGTTGTCCAGCGTGAACCCTTCTGGCTTCTTTGTTCCAAAGAGAACACTGAATTTTTCATAGCTCCATCGTTAGTATGTTTACAACGTTCACCATTAAATACAAAGTAAGATATTTATTTATTTATTTGCTGTTTTCCATTAGTCACGTATCAAGATACTAAAACAGACCAACGTTGCACATAACTCTTACATACGAGTACAGCATACACACATAAAAAAGAGTCTTGCAGCACCCTGGTTCCCAGAACTCCTGCATCTTGCAAAGAAAATCAGTCTCATTACTTTACTGTCGCACCTCGTACCTCTTCCGCTTATGATTCAAAAAAAGATAATAGCGTTCAACTGCTTAGCTTACTGGTAGCTACTAACCTCTGGCGTTGAAAGTTGATATTTTAGTTCTACAGGGGATCACTCTTAACATTTCACAACCAACATTTTTCGTTATCACTAACTGAAATCTATTACAGAACTCAATTAGTCATTTTCCTCTCTTATTCCTTGTCCCGAGCCCATATTATCCTATAAGCTTTCCTTCTCCTACAACTGCATTCCAGTCCCCCATGACTATTAGATTTTCATCCCCCCTTACATACTGTATTACCCTTTCAATATACTCATACACTTTCTGTATCTCTTCAACTGCAGCACGTATACTTAAATTATCGTTGTCGGTGTTGGATTACTGTCGATTCTAACAAGAACTAGCCTATGACTAAACTGTTCACAGTAACACACTCTCGGCTCTACCTTACTATTCATAATGAATCCTACTCCCGTTATACCATTTT
The DNA here is from genome assembly GCF_021461385.2 of Schistocerca piceifrons. Lineage (NCBI taxonomy): Eukaryota > Metazoa > Arthropoda > Insecta > Orthoptera > Acrididae > Schistocerca > Schistocerca piceifrons. Next base: position 108,965,041 of record NC_060139.1, read on the forward strand.
CTGCTGCTGTTGATATTACCCAACACTCATCTGACCAGAGATCCTTGTGTAATTAAGGTGAAAGTATACCAATGGTACCATTCGCTGATGACATTTCTATCCTGAGTGAAAGTGAAAAAGAAGTACATGATATGCTGAATGGACTGACCAATATAATTAGTACAGAATATGGATTGAGAGTAAATCGAAGAAAGACGAAAGTAATGAGAAGTAGCAGAAATGAGAACAGCGAGAAACTTAAAATGAGGATTGATGGTCACAATGCAGATGAAGTTAAATAATTCTGCTACCTGGAGAAAAAATAACCCATGACGGACGGAGCAAGGACATAGCAAGCAGGGTGGCACTGGCAGAAAGGAGTTCCTGACCAAGAGATCTACTATTATCAAATATAGACCTTGTATTGCATCATATTAGCCGTAGCCCACTGTGGTACACAACAGGCCACAGCAGTCCTCCCACTTCACCGCCGCCCGACACCGAAACCAGGGTTATTGTGCGGTTTGGTCACTAGTGCCCCCCCCCCCCCCCTTCCTCCCAAATGTTTGCATGGTAGAGTAATTATGGTGTACGAGTACGTGGAAACGGTGTTTACGCAGCAATCGCCGAAACAGTGTAACTGAGGCAGAATAAGGGGAACCAGCGCGCATTCGCTGAGGTAGATGGAAAACCACCTTAAAAACCATCGACAGACTGGCCGGCACGCCAAACCTCGACACATCTGCCGGGCGGAATCGTGCCGCGGACCAGCACGCCTTCCCTCTAAGGAAGCAGTGTGTTACATTACTGACCATTAAAATTGCTACACCACTAAGATGACTTGCTACAGACGCGAAATTGAAGGAAGAAGATGCTGTGATATGCAAATGATTAGCTTTTCAGAGCATTCACACAAGGTTGGCGCCGGTGGCGACACCTACAACGTGCTGACATGAGGAAAGTTTCACAACCGATTTCTCATACATAAACAGCAGTTGAACGGCGTTGCCTGGTGATACGTTGTTGTGATGCCTCGTGTAAGGAGGAGAAATGCGTACCATCACGTTTCCGACTTTGATAAAGGTCGGATTGTAGCCTATCGCGATTGCGGTTTATCGTATCGCGACATTGCTGCTCACGTTGATCGAGATCCAATGACTGTTAGCAGAATATGGAATCGGTGGGCTCAGGAGGCTAATACGGAACGCCGTGCTGGATCCCAACGGCCTCGTATGACTAGCAGTCGAGATGACAGGCATCTTATCAGCATGACTGTAACGGATCGTGCAGCCACGTCTCGATCCCTGAGTCAACACATTGGGACGTTTTCAAGACAACAACCATCTTCACGAACAGTTCGACAACGTTTGCACCAGCATGGACTATCAGCTCAGAGACCATGGCTGTGGTTACCTTTGACGCTGCGTCACAGTCAGGAGCGTCTGCGATGGTGTACTCTACGACGAACCTGGGTGCACGAATGGCAAAACGTCATTTTTTCCGATGAATACAGGTTCTGTTTACAGCATCATGATGATCGCATCCGTGTTTGACGACATCGTGGTGAACGCACATTGGAAGCGTGTATTCGTCATCGCCATAGTGGCGTATCACCCGGCGTGATGGTATGGGGTGCCATTGATTACACCTCTCGGTCACCTCTTGTTCGCATTGACGGCACTTTGAACAGTGGACGTTACCCTGCGAAACCCTACATTTCAGCAGGATAATGCACGACCGCATGTTGCAGGTCTTGTGCGGGCCTTTCTGGATACAGAAAATGTTCGACTACTGCCCTGGCCAGCACATTCTCCAGATCTCTCACCAATTGAAAACGTCTGATCAGTGGTGCCGAGCAACTGGCTCGTCACAATACGCCAGTCACTACTCTTGATGAACTGTGGTATCGTGTTGAAGATGCATGGGCAGCTGTACCTGTGCACGCCATCCAAACCTGCAGCCCACACGGTCGCAGAACCGTCTCAGCCTCTGATTCAGACCCTCTACTCGGCTCTGTACCAAAGGTCCGCAGTCAGTCCTGTCGACGATGCTGCAGATGGTGAGCTCTGATTTCATCCCGCTAGCGAGACTGGCAGTCTTCACCAAATCAGATAGCCGCCGGAAGCCAGAGAGGATTTCCTCCGATCCATAGCGAGACACATCATTGTTACCAACATGAGCGACCACCTGCATATGGGTGCACCCTGTACCCTTCATGGCATCCTGAAGGACCCTTTCCATATCGGGAATGACTTCCGTCGGTATGCACATGGAGTGTACATTGATTTTCTTCCCCTCTATTGATGCCATATCCATAAGGGGCCCCATTACGCGCCTGACGTTGGAGCTCCCAACTACCAGTAAGCCCACCCTCTGCGACCGCCCGGATCTTGCAGACTGAGGGGCAACCTCTGGAACAGGACAAGCAGCCATGTCCATGTGGTGTGAAGCGGCATGAGGTCAGCATAACGCAATCCAGGCCGTTGACAGTTTCGGTGACCTGCCCCAACTTCTCGGTCGACTAGCTCCTCAGTTGGAATCACGAGGCTGAATGCAGCCCATTACAATTCACCCACCAAGGAAAAATCTCTAGTATTACCAAGAATCGAACACGGGTCCTCCACGTGCTACTTAGCCAAGCAGACCACTCAGTTACGGGGGCGGACGTACTTGATTGTACCTGTCTTAAAAATAATAATTTTAACAAGGATTTATTACTGGTAAACCATCGATTAAAATTGTAGTTTTTTAGAAATCAAATATATGATTTCGCAACGCGTACTAATCATACAGTAATGATTAAGGTATCGTTAGAAAGGTCGTAGTACAGATACCATTATATTTGTTTTATAGTACTTATTAACTGGATATCTGTATACAGCATTGTTAGAGAGAACAACCGCGAGCACTGTGCTACTCCATTGTCTCTTCCCGTGGTGCAAGCTGACTTTTCTAAATGAATATACTTTTCGAAACGAGAACCTATTTGTCATTGCACCTTTATTTGTGGTTTGCCTGTTGCTACTACGGCCTCAAGAGCTTACATAAAGTAGGAAGTACAATAAAAGTCTCAAAATAAAGTTAGAGGTTGTTATGGCTTAGTACCATAATGTTAGAGGCCCTAATTACGATCATGCTCCTTATATTGTCCCACTAGGAATTTCCGATTTCGACAGTTGGTAATTAATGTTCAGCTGAGTCCACATGCGTTTCTTCAATTTACTGTCTTATTGAGAGAGTCTGTTGTGTGTAGCACGTTTAGCTTTCGTGCATGAGGGAAATCATCTTTTTACGCTGAGGTGAGTTAATGCAGCAGTGAAATTAATAGTCCGTTACTCCTGGCCTGAGCACTGATTTGTGTTCAAATATTGGACTATATTTCAGTCGTGTACTGTAGTTTCTGACTTATAATCACTAGTCAAGGGCTTGGCGTATGTTAAGGCAGTGGCCACGATAATAAATATGGGAGGTTCGTAATTTCGTCCCCCTTGTCATTCCAAATTTCGTCCCCAGGACAAAAATAGGAATTGTTATAAAAATTTCATTTTATGTGCCTTTAATAGAGATTATTTTCTATTCCCAGATGAGAAAACGCAAGGGGAGCGAAATGGATTCGTTGCAGGAGATTCTTGGTTTGGTATGAGGAAACATACTCTTCAACTACACAGACATACAAATTCATATGTGACACATGTTTATGAGACTGATAATAGCATGAAAACATCGTTCATCATGGACTGTAAGTGATTTATAAATTTAAAGTGTTTGGTAATATTAGAACAAAGAAATACGTTTTAATTGTACTTCTGAGTTTTTATGGGTAATGAAATTAAGAACTCTGTTTTGGCAATTAAGATTTATGTCCACTACTGACTGCAATATATTACAATAATTTAACTGTAACTTGCCTACAGGTGGAGAATAAATTCAAGAATATATGTACCAATTTTAGTCTTTTCCATAACCTTTCTTGGCCTAGAGTCCCCAGCCTACTGCGGTGACGAAATTTGGGCTTCTTACCTTAGCAGGTAAGAAGCAAACACTTCGTTATAACCTACACATTTCGCATTTATTTATTTCTTTGTGTTTTACATTTGTATTCCAAATAATTTCACTATTTAAAATTATAAAAGTGCGAAAGCTTTGCATGGATGCTCTGGCTAGACAGAAACTGGAAAAGTGCGAAAATTTTGAGTTTCTTCTAGATGGCGGTTGAAGCTCCATTCGGGAGCAGGTAGAGATGAATTATTATAAAGGAGGCATGCTCGTGTAAAACAGTTTTCAGACTTCAACAATTTTTTTAACAGATATGTATCTAGCAAGTGAAACTACCCAAGGGATAAATTTCGATTTAGATCGGATTTGTAGTGTAGAGAAAAATAAGAGACAAATATTTTTTTATACCTACCCATAAGACCATTAAGAGGGTGAAGCACCCCCTTGAAAATATCTGAATGAATAATGCTGACACCGTAACAGCCGTAAAAAAACTTCAAATAAAATCTCTATCATCTGTAATATACGTCACAACTGTACACACACATTTCTGGAAAAACTAATTTTTTTCGAAATCCCCTCACAACCATTGTTTTGTTTCTGATTTCGACATTTGACTAACAGTAAAATATATAGCATCGTTAACACCAATTCATTCTTGTATGTGGTTTTCCAAAGACACCTTTGTCAGAAACAAGCTAAAGATAACTTTACATCACTGTGCACGCACCCAATAAGTGTCTGCTTCAATGCCAAACATAAGTCATGTTGGGTTGTTCAATAAATCTTCCCTGAATATATATATATATTGTTACCTATATTTTTTCCCTTAATTTTATGAAATATAAAATATTTTGTGCTGTATTTGTGTTTCCTTTTAATATTTGGTGTAATCCTTATTTTAATTTGTTACTTTTTCAGATTTAATTATGTTATATTTGAAACTATTAGCACACTACTGTGTTGAAACATTATTGTAAATGCGTGCAATAATACGCAATACAGAATTGTTCGGATGGGACAAGGACGGACATGGAGAAAGTGAACCAGTGTCTCACATTTAGGTGGCTTCTGTTCAGTGTAGCAGTGTAGCCACCCTTTTACCATGTATATTTAAAAAGATTAACAAATCTTGGAGAAGGAAACTGACTGTGAATGAGGGTATGAATTTTTACAATATTATTTCTTAAATGCATTTTAACATTGTAGTTATATAATATAGTTAAGTCTGAAAAATGTTTCAAGAAGTTTTTCGATTACCACATTATATATGCATCTAATGGATGAATCATACCAAGAGTTCGCCAGGAGTCGTTAAAATAATCTCACTTTTTCCATGTTCATCAACGGTGTTAAATATTTTTTCGTTTTTCCCGGTCCATGAGTCCAAACACAATTCGTATTAGGTATATAAACCTGTTTGTATTAACAATACTATACGTTTTGCTGTGAGTCAAATGAACAAAAATGAAAGGCAAAACAGTGGGTTGGGGGAATTACGAAAAATTATGACGTTTTCGACAAATCTAGGTGCACCATGACGTACATTAAGAACAACTGAACTTTTATTTGAAGCTTTCATTATATTTCTTACTGTTTCAATTGTATTCTTTCAGAAATATTAAACATAGTTATATTAGAACAAATAAGCCCTTGGTCACATATATTAAGTCAAAATTGACCAGGTTTCGACGCTACTATGAGCGACGTCTTCAGAATGAGACTAACTGTCCTGAAACATATTAAGTATATAATACATTAACGAAATTAGAGTTTCTGCTGACTGGAAAAAGATGCAATACTTACAAGTCACATTTTAAAAAAAAGATCTAAGCCGGAAAGGCGACGTTAAGAATAGTTGTAAGTAAGATGGCGAGCCGCTAAGGGTTAACCCTTGTTCACTAAAGTACGAGCAGCCCTTAGCGGCTCGCCATCTTACTTACAACTATTCATGACGTCGCCTTTCCGGCTTAGATCTTTTTTAATATGTGACTTGTAAGTACTGCATCTTGTTCCAGTCAATACAAACTTCAATTTTATTAACGTATGATATACTTAATATGTTTTAGGACAGTTACTCTAATTCTGAAGACGACGCTCATAGTACCGTCGAAAGCTGGTCAATTTTGACTTAATATTTGTGACCGAGGGCTTATTTGTTCTAATATAATTCTGACACTGTCACTGAACCTTAGCAGCTATGTTCAAAGTTAAACATAGTTCTTTTCAAGGGGGTGTTTCACATGTTTACGACAGTATAGGTACGTACAAAAAAATTGTGTCTCTTATTTTTCTCTACACTAGAACATGTTCAGAGCCGACCAAATTCGAAGTGTATCAGTTGCGTGGGTTTACTTGTACGTCTACTGGCCTAGGGAGAAAGACGCCGGTCTCGGACATAATCGTCAGGAAGAGTCTGCTGGACGTCAGATTTTCAAGACTGGCGGTGTCAGCCGCCGCTTCTTTCGCCCAGCAGAGCGGCAAGCGGTGACTGCGAGTTCCCCGAGAAAGGTGACGGCGGCTGCGGCCCAGCCGATCGCCAGCAGGCTGAAGGCGACCTGGAGGTGCTGCGGCCGCAGCGGCGTGGGCGGCGGCTCCTTCACTGGCGCCACGGCCTCGCCGCGCACCAGCTCCGCGTGCTGGCTGCTGGCGCGCCAGTGCTGCGGGATGCCGGCCTGCAGGGCGCGCGACAGCACGCGGTCGAAGCGCGGCAGCAGCGCGGAGCGGCGCGGCACCTCGTAGGCCACGTAGCTCTGGTAGGGGCAGCGGCGCAGCACGTGCAGCCGTGGCAGCCCCAGCGCCGACGCGTGCTCCGAGGAGCGCGCCAGCCGCTCCGCCTCCCACCTGCGCAACACGCACACCCGGGCAGGGTGACCACTTGTCTCCCGTATTTCTCGAATCCCCCTCGTGTTATAACAACACCTTTTTAATCCTCCCGGCTCTCTTATTGACCGCCTGTTCCTTCCGTATACCAGGCGTACCGGTATGAAATCAGCGTCTTTTTGTGAAAATGAAACACTAATTTTGAATTGAAAAGTAAAAACATTTTGTTCAAAGTACTGACCATTGCTTTCTATACATTTTGACCACCTTTCTGGCAATTTGTGGACACCACGCCAATAGAAATGTTCGTCCTTTGAAACAAACCAATCAGACACCCAATTTTCGACTTCTTCGTAGGAATCTAAGTGTTCCTCAGCCAATACGTGTCCCGTTGATGAAAACAAATGGTAGTCGGAAGGGACCAAGTCTGGTGAATACGGCGGATTGGGTAGCAGCTCCCAGCCAAGTGTTTTGATTGTATCCTGAACCAGTTTTGCTTTGTGTGCATGTGCATTGTCGTGTAAAAAAATTACTTTGTCATGTCTTCTGGCCCATTCTGGTCTTTTTTCGATCAGTGCGTAGTTCAAATGGATCATTTGTTGTCTGTAGCGATTAGTATTCACAGTTTTCGTTCAAATGGCTCTCAGCACTATGGGACTTAACTTCTAAGGTCATCAGTCCCCTAGAACTTAGAACTACTTAAACCTAACTAACCTAAGGACATCACACACATCCATGCCCAAGGCAGGATTCGAACCTGCGATCGTAGCGGTCGCGCGGGTCCAGACTGTAGCGCCTAGAACCGCTCGGCCACCCCGGCCGGCTATTCACAGTTTTACCGGGTTTTAGAAGCTCATGTTACACCACACCTTTCTGATCCCACCAAACACAGAGCATTGTCTTCTTGCCGAATCGATCTGGTTTTGCAGTCGATGTTGATGGTTGTCCCGGATTAACCCCTTGATTTTTCCCGTTTACGATTCTTAAAATAAATCCATTTTTCATCGCCAGTAACAATTCGGTGCAAAAGTGATTTTCTTTCATGTCTTTGAAGCAAAATTTGACAAATGGTGTTTCGGTTTTCCATCCGTCTTTCATTCAATTCATGTGGCACCCATTTTCCACACTTTTGTTTGTTGTGCAACATTTAGCATTGGTGCCATTTGCTTCTGACTCAAAGTATCATCTTCATCCAATATTGCTTGCAATTCGGCGTCTTCGAACTTTTTTGGTGGTCTACCACGTTATTCATTTCTTGGATCAAAATCATTATTTCTGAACCGTTGAAACCATCTTTTACACGTAGCTTCTGATTGAGCATGATCACCATATGCCTCGACAAGCATTCGATGCGACTCTGCAGCACTTTTTTTCAAATGAAAACAAAAAATCAATGCTTTCCGCAAATCATCACTTTCTGGTACAAAATTCGACATTGTTAACACGATGAAAACATATGATGTTGTTTGTTCCATGACTTGATGTATACTAAATATCTTTGACAGATGTCATACCAACCCAACAAAAAAAATTAAGGCTCGTTCACAACAAATGTTCCCTATCGACACATTTGTAACTTAACGCTCATTTCATACCGGTACACCTGGTATTTCGTCTACATCTACATAAATACTTCGCAATCCACCATACGGTGCGTGGTGGAGGGTACCTCGTACCACAACTAGTATCTTCTCTCCCTGTTCCACTCCCAAACAGAACGAGGGAAAAATCACTGCCTATATGCCTCTGCACGAGCCCTAATCTCTCTTATCTTATCTTTGTGGTCTTTCCGCGAAATGTAAGTTGGCAGCCTCAGATGTTGGTTCTCTAAATTTCCTAAGTAGAGATTCACGAAAAGAACGCCTCCTTTCCTCTAGAGACTCCCACCCGAGTTCCTGAAGCATTTCCGTAACACTCGCGTGATGATCAAACCTACCAGTAACAAATCTAGCTGTCCGCTCTGAATTGCTTCTATGTCCTCCCTCAATCCGACCTGATGGGAATCCCAAACGCTCGAGCGGTACTCAAGAATAGGTCGTATTAGTGTTTTATAAGCGGTCTCCTCTACAGATGAACCACATCTTCCCAAAATTCTACCAATGAACCGAAGACGACTATCCGCCTTCCCCACAACTGCCATTGCATGCATGTCCCACTTCATATCGCTCTGCAATGTTACGCCCAGTTATCACTGTCGTAAAAATTAATCCCATGCAGCAGTCAATGGTTCAGGCTTGGTGACTGACAGATCTCTGTTTTTTGTTTGTGCTTATATGGAAAGACTTCAAGAAAAACATAATAATTCCAATCCCAAAGAAAGCAAATGCTGACATGCGTGAATATTACCGATCTATTAGTTTAATAAGTCACGGTTGCAAAATTCTAACACGAATTCTTTACAGACGAATGGAAAAACTTGTAGAAGCCGACCTCGGGAAGATCAGTTTGGATTCCGTATAAGTGTTGGAACACGTGAGGCAATACCGACCCTACGACTTACCTTAGAAGATAAATTAAGGAAAGACAAACCTACATTTCTAGCACTTGTACACTTACAGAAAGCTTTTGACAATGTTGACTGGAAAACTCTCAGATTCTGAAGGCAGCAGCGGTAAAATACAGGGAGCGAAAGGCTATTTACAATTTGTACAGATACCAGATGGCACTTATAAGAGTCGGGGGGCACGAAAGGAATGCAATGGTTGGGAAGGGAGTGAGTCAGGGTTGTAGCCTATCTCCGATGTTATTCAATCTGTATATTGAGCAAGCAGTAAAGGAAACAAAGGAAAAACTTGGAGTAAGGATTAAAATCCATGGAGAAGAAATAAAAAATTTTAGGTTTGCCGACGGCAAAGTGACCTGGATGAGCAGTGGAATCGAATGGACAGTGTCTTGAAAAGAGGATATAAGATGAACATTAACAAAAGGAAAAGGAGGATAATGGAATGTAGTCTAATTAAATAAGCTGATGCTGAGGGAATTAGATCAGGAAATGAGACACTTAAAGTAGTAGATGAGTTTTGTTGTTTGCGGAGCAAAGTAACTGATGATGGTCGAAGTAGAGAGGATATAAAATGTAAACTGGCAGTGGCAAGGAAAGTGTTTCTGAGGAAGTGAAATTTGTTAACATCGAATATACATTTAAGTGTCAGGAAGTCTTCTTTGAAAGTGTTCGTGTGGAGTGTAGCCATGTAAGGAAGTTTTTCAAATGGCTCTGAGCACTATGGGATTTAACATCTGAGGTCATCAGTCCCCTAGAACTTAGAACTACTTAAACCTAACTAACCTAAGGACATGACACACACCCATGCCCGAGGCAGGATTCGAACCTGCGATCGTAGCGGTCGCGCGGTTGCGGACTGAAGCGCCTAGAACCGCTCGGCCACCACGGCCGGCCTATGGAAGTGGAACATGGACGATAAATACGAGGGTTGGAACTTAAATAGTGGCAACTATTTATTCACAATTGATACAAAAGAGTTACACGTTTGCATCTGTTACTGTCCTTCTGAGTAGTCACCAGCGTTTTGTAGAACCCGTTGCCAGCGATGTGGAAGGCGTAGTATACCGTTACCAGAGCCTGTTCTTTTGATGCTGCGAATAGAGCGGTCTACTGCCTGTCGAATCTCTGGAACATTTCTGAAGCGAATGTCACGAAGTGGTTCCTTCATCTTCGGAATCAAATCAAAGTCACAAAGACTTCAGTCGTCTTACTGTTCGGTTTTCGAGCATCACCTACGACCAGCTTTGCGAAAGAAGCGGTGACACTTTCTGCGCAACCCATCCATCATTTTGCACGACAATGCGCGAGCGTATACAGTGCAAGCTTTGGCTGCTCTATTCGGTCGATGGGACTGGAAAGTACTGTACCATTCACCATACTCCCCGGACTTAAGTCCTCGTGAAGTGGTGGCTTATCAGTCATAAATAATTCGGGTACATGCTGCATTGTGATTGGTGAGAGCATCACGACGTAGATACGACTTTAGGAGCGGCCGGATGGAGGTAGCGTAGTTGTGTAAAATTTGGGAAAATTACGAAAAAATACGTAAAATTGTGGAAAATACGGAAAATAATGTAAATGGGCGAAAAATACGTAGAACTGGGGAAGAATGAGAGTACTCACTTATCTGCTTGAGTGGGGTCTCTACTAGAGCCTAAAATAAAGTATTATTAAAGTCTTATAAACACACAGCCCTCAAGTGAAGTGACTTAACGTAATCTGTTATCAATAAATAGGCATATCCTGATCCTCTCCCTATGATGTGCAGCTCCAGATCTAATCTTATTCACTGAAGTGCCCCAGTTATATAAAATGCTTATGAGGAGGGGGGGGGGGCTTAAGTCTCATTGGTCCAGGGGGATAGGAAGGCTGGGGGAGAGGGGGACGAGTGGAGGAGGTTGTGGATTCCGTGAATGACTTTTATCAATCGCTGACGGTTCCCAGCAGAAGATGTGAAGGGAGGGGGGGAGGGTTACCATGAATATAAGTCGCCCAAGCGTGTAACCTCACACCTAACGTCCTTACTAGTGATCTTGAGATAGATTGTTATCTGAGCCTGAACCGATAAACTACTGTCATCTGCCTGACAATTCTGTAATTCGCATTGGTTCCGGTAATTAAATCTTGATTCGGACGCCTTTAAGTCACCATCACCTTCTATTAAAAATAAATAAATAAACAAAAAAAATTAAAAAGTCGGATACGTGCGAGTTGGACTCGCGCCCTGAGGGTTCCATGCAAACTTTCTTATGCATATAGGTAGTTCATCCATATGTTTTGATGAGTGATCTTACGAGTATCATAATATGTGGCGTAAATGGCCGTATCTTATGATTAAATTGACTTAAAAGCTTACATATTTTACACTGCCAAGGGACCGTGACATTATTATGTGACATATGTGACATAAATTTAAACTCGATACTGAAGCAGAGCAAGAGCTGATTGTGTATGAGATACAGAGGCGAGCGACTGTGCCGGGACTTACCCCACTTCACTGCCAGCTGCGCAACGTCACCTTAAACGCGTCTGCGCACAGCGCGCAAGAATTGCACCACAATTAAGTGTGAAATAAAAAATCAAAATTTAGGTTTAAAACTTAGTTAAAGTATAGTCTAGTGTTATAATGTTTCAAATATCAAGTCTTAATGTTCTAGACTTAACAGCTTATGTAGAAATGCCGTTATAAGGGAAAAATAAGTGGCGCTAAATAATAAAGCTAGAAAGCCAGAATTTGGTCAGAAGGTGTCTTTAGAAGTCACAAAGAAGTGGTGCACGTTTCCAAAATCATAGAACAAAAACTGACACCAGAATCCACGTTTTAAGGAAAAATCAGAGGCGCTAAATATTGGACTTAGAAACATGAAAATTTCTTTTATGCCTCCGTTCACCCCAAAAATAATAACTGAGACACCACGTTAAGCTACCTCTTATACTTTTTGAGTAAATAAGTAAAATGTACTCAATTGTTGTAGACTAAGTACCTGTGATTTTAATGATAGATAATTTTGGTTAAAGTGAATGATAAAACATACCAAATGATAGAGGTATACCAACATTGAGTGTTGTAGTATTAATAACTGCCGACATAAGTTCTAGTAAAGATATGGTTCAGAGGTAACAATCTACCGTTAGTTCGGCTATAAAAATTCTAGAAGGCAAAGTTTTCATTCTAGTGAACAACATTATTAATGTTTATGTGCCCGAAAAGCGGTCGTTCGGAGGCTGCTGCAGTATGCAGATAGCCGTAGACAACAGATGTTCCCTCGGCCGTCCGTTCCTGAACCTGTATAAATAAAGCCCGAGAGGCAGTAGGAAGCTTCACTTCGCATTCAGCTGCTGTAGGATCCACGTCTGTTAAACGTCGGATCGCGCGCTGCCTCGGATGACGTCAGAGCCGAACTGTGACAAAGCGCGTATTTTGCAGTAAAAACGGATAGTGAACTTGCGAGGACTGTACACCGTCCTGGATCGATAAAATTAGACAAAGTAACTGTTAATGCGCCTTCCGTGTGAATTACAATTGCGCTTGGCAAGTGGTGACTTTATTTCCACTTTTATGGCGAGCATTAACTTTGAACATTTATTACAAACTTTCAGTTGAGTATTTTTAATCCGAGCGAAAGACAATCTGGTAGGAATGTGCTGTTAGAATAAAAAGACTTGTTTTCAACTAAACATAGTGAATTTCCTAGTGTTGTACGTGAGAAACTTTACGTAATATAATTTTTAACTGAAACTATATACTTTCATTTAAATCATATCCTGATTGTGCAAAGTGGCTGACCACTAAATTAGTTGCCGGCCGCAGTGGCCGAGCGGTTCTAGGCGCTACAGTCTGGAAGCGCGCGACCGCAGGTTCGAATCCTGCCTCGGGCATGGATGTGTGTGATGTCCTTAGGTTAGTTAGGTTTAAGTAGTTCTAAGTTCTAGGGGACTAATGACCTCAGAAGTTGAGTCCCATAGTGCTCAGAGCCATTTGAACCATTTGCGTGAGTAAGACGGCGTATACAACTTATACAAACGAATAGAAAACAAAATTATTTCAACTCGTCGCCCAACAACACCTCTACACGTTCCTGCGAAAAAAAGTCCTAACAGACGGACACACACACAGACGAAGAACTAACGGCAAATAAAAGTTTGTATGTGATATGATGTATACTGGCAATGGCAAGAAAAGGAAATTTTTAAACTTCGAGTATAGATTTAAGTGTCAGAAAGTCTTTTCTGAAAGTGTCTGTATGGAGTGCAGCCATGTATGGTAGTGAAACATGAATGATAAACAGTTTAGACAAGAAGAGAACAGAAGCTTTTGAAATGTGGTGCTACGGAAGAATGCCGAATACTAGATGGGTAGATCAGTAACTAATGAGGAAGTACTAAATATAATTAAACAGAATTGAGGAGAAGAGAAATTTGTTGCACAGCCTGACTACAAGAAGGGATAAATTTGTAGGACATATTCTGAGGCGTCAAGAGATTAACAATTTAGTACTGGAGGGAAGCGTGAGGGGAAAATCGTAGAGGGAGACCAAGAAATGAATACGTTAAGGAGATGCAGAACGATGTAGGTTCAGTAGTTACTCAGAGCTGAAGAGGCTTGCACAGGATAAGACGCATGGAGAGCTGCATTAAACCATTCATTCTTTGGACTGAATAAGACAACAACAACAACACATAATTACACATTAACAGTTTTCGGATTTTTACCTTTACTTTGATGGTGAAACCCTGATTCTTGCCAAATTTCATGATTCTATGTCAACGGAAAGTGTCTTATAGTTTTGATTGCGTTTGTGGATATCAAAACTTATGACATAAATGACCGAATCTTTTGATTGCATTGACTTAGAAGCTTAAATTTTTTACACCGGCAAGGGAAAGCCATGCTTAGTACGCGATGTAAATTTCAACTGGATACATCTATCCATTCATGTGATAAGGGGGTCTTAAAAGACGGATAACAAAGTGATCCAATGAGAGTGCCTTTTCCCCGATTAAGGAACAGAACCCAAAAAAGAGAGACAGTACTGCTAATACAAGCAAGGAACTCAGTGTAGGGTGGGTATGTTCCGCAAATAATGAAGTGGGGATTGTTTACTGTACTTCTTGTAGAGGAAGGGTATCCACTGCACAGGATTTTCAGATGTGCTACATACACCAGAATATGCACCTGTGACCCAAAACTCCACACAGCACGCATTTTGTAACGACACCACCGTTCGGAGGGTTCTTCGCGAGTGAGACAATGAGTCCTGTACTGGGGAGACACGTTTTGTAGTACTTTGTACTTAGCCTAGGTTACCGCAGGAAGACATGCAGGAGCATCGATGATCGGTACAGGAATTGGAGGTTGTCACTGAATGTAAGCCAATGTAACGTAGAGCATATAAATAGATCGAGAAATACAGTACTGTACGATTAAACTATTGACAACAAATCACCAGAAATAGTAACACTCAGTCGATACCTGGAAGGAATTATCCTGAGAGACCCAAATTGGAAGTGGATTACAAAACAATCGTTCGAAAGATTGTTGAGCATTGCTCTTCAGACTTGGCACCTCCCAGGCCACGTTAATAGAAGTTATGGAAAAGATCCGATGCTGTGGGGCATGCAAACGATGGTTTAGTCAGCCTGAGAGCGTTATGGACATGTTAAGCAAACTACAGGGGTAGGTGCTACAAGAGAGGCGTTGTGCATCACGAAGACGTATGCTGCTGAAAATTCGAGGGAGTTTTTCTGGGAGGAGTTGGGCTACATAACCACATGTTGTTGTTGTTGTGGTCTTCAGTCCTGAGACTGGTTTGATGCAGCTCTCCATGCTACTCTATCCTGTGCAAGCTTTTTCATCTCCCAGTACCTACTGCAACCTACATCCTTCTGAATCTGCTTAGTGTATTCATCTCTTGGTCTCCCTCTACGATTTTTACCCTCCACGCTGCCCTCCAATACTAAATTGGTGATCCCTTGATGCCTCAGAACATGTCCTACCAACCGATCCCTTCTTCTGGTCAAGTTGTGCCACAAACTTCTCTTCTCCCCAATCCTATTCAATACTTCCTCATTAGTTATGTGATCTACCCATCTAATCTTCAGCATTCTTCTGTAGCACCACATTTCGAAAGCTTCTATTCTCTTCTTGTCCAAACTATTTATCGTCCATGTTTCACTTCCATACATGGCTACACTCCATACGAATACTTTCAGAAATGACTTCCTGACACTTAAATCAATACTGGATGTTAAGAAATTTCTCTTCTTCAGAAACGCTTTCCTTGCCATTGCCAGCCTACATTTTATATCCTCTCTACTTCGACCATCATCAGTTATTTTGCTCCCCAAATAGCAAAACTCCTTTACTACTTTAAGTGCCTCATTTCCTAATCTAACTCCCTCAGCATCACCCGACTTAATTAGACTACATTCCATTATCCTTGTTTTGCTTTTGTTGATGTTCATCTTATATCCTCCTTTCAAGACACTGTCCATTCCATTCAACTGCTCTTCCAAGTCCTTTGCTGTCTCTGACAGAATTACAATGTCATCGGCGAACCTCAAAGTTTTTATTTCTTCTCCATGAATTTTAATACCTACTCCGAATTTTTCTTTTGTTTCCTTTACTGCTTGCTCAATATACAGATTGAACAACATCGGGGAGAGGCTACAACCCTGTCTTACTCCCTTCCCAACAACTGCTTCCCTTTCATGTCCCTCGACTCTTATAACTGCCATCTGGTTTCTGTACAAATTGTAAATAGCCTTTCGCTCCCTGTATTTTACCCCTGCCACCTTTAGAATTTGAAAGAGAGTATTCCAGTCCACATTGTCAAAAGCTTTCTCTAAGTCTACAAATGCTAGAAACGTAGGTTTGCCTTTCCTTAATCTTTCTTCTAAGATAAGTCGTAAGGTCAGTATTGCCTCACGTGTTCCAGTGTTTCTACGGAATCCAAACTGATCTTCCCCGAGGTTGGCTTCTACTAGTTTTTCCATTCGTCTGTAAAGAATTCGTGTTAGTATTTTGCAGCTGTGACTTATTAAGCTGATAGTTCGGTAATTTTCACATCTGTCAGCACCTGCTTTCTTTGGGATTGGAATTATTATATTCTTCTTGAAGTCTGAGGGTATTTCGCCTGTTTCACACACATACATCACTCGAAATGATGACAATGGGAAATTCTGAGGAATTCGAGCCAGTATGGAGGCTTACCAACAATCGTTTTTTCCCATGCATCATTCGCAAATGGAACAGGGACTAGATTAAATGATAGAGGTACAAGTGGGTGAAAGTCCGTAGATACACTCTACCCAAGTGGCAGGAGTGATTTGCTATCCCTAGCCGAAAAAAATGATTTGGAAGTCGATTCCACTCTCGAATAGGCGGGATGATTGTTAAATGGTGAAACTGCTCTCCGCCAAACACCATAAGGTGATATACGAATGTTATGCATCTGGTTTTCGGTGCAGTCTTTACACATAGTACTAGTATCACCAGGAAAAACTTTGTGGAGCGTACATTCAGTGTTATTTATTGTAAACAGCAGAGGGAACGCAAGCGTGGATTAGGTATGGAGGGGCATATAAATCTGTCGTACCCTCCTCTAAGGATCCCTGAAATCTATGTGGTAAGGATCCCAAATGCACACCAATACTATACTGGCTGGCGTAGTGTAGGCAATCTCTTTTACTGTAGATTTACTACATCTTCTAAGTGTTCTGGTAAAAATACGTATTCTTTGGCTCATCTTTCGGCGTAACCTTAGCACTGTCGTACGGGGTAATCACTTCATTTCGTCCCATTTCTGTGTGCGTACAGACGTTATTTAGAACACGAAACACACTGAACAATGCCTAATTGTTACTAACTTCAATGAACACGGTTACGATACAATAACTTCAATGAGGACGGTTACTGTACAATACACTATAACAAGGGGATACTCTCTTTATGGAATGGATAAAATCTGTTTTACGCAACTGATATTCGATACAGTTTCTCTATAGAATAGCATGTCTGGGAAAGCAGCATAAATCTACCAGTGTTATAACAGGCACATTTGTTTAGTTCATAACAACCGCAAAGTATATGTTAAACATATTATGGCGTGGCTGTGCAGTATTAATTACACCTAAGTTTTATAAGTAAAACTTTTGTTTCACTTGTTTTATGTTATAGCAACTGTACAATGGATATATTTAGTAATTATATTTTGTTTTATAGGTACCATACATCATTCTCGACATATCAGCATTGTTTTAGCCAGAGCACTGAGCTCTACAGGATGGTTTCCTCCCCAAGCTGATGAATGCTGAGGGGTAAAAGAGGATATGTTTAGTCATTGATGGAAAACCTAAAGCCCCTATCGGAGCCCTCTGACCTTGGCAGCGGTGTGGGAAGCCAGTGTGCTCTGCAACTAAAAATTGTGTGTTAGGTAAATGCTATGGACCATACTCCCTGTCAGAGAGGTCACAGTTCGTAGTAATTGACGGAAAGTTATCGAGTAAAACAGAAGTGATTGCTGACGTTCCCCAACGTAGTGTTATAGGCCATTTGCTGTTCCTTATCTATATAAACGATTTGGGAGACAATCTGAGCAGCCGTCTGAGGTTGTTTACAGATGACGATGTCGTTTATCGACTAATAAAGTCATCAGAAGATCAAAACAAATTGCAAAATGATTTGGAAAAGATATCGGAATGGCGCGAAAATTGGCAGTTGACCCCAAAAAACGAAAAATGTGAGGTCACCCACATGAGTGCTAAAAGGATTCGTTGAACTTCGGTTACACGATAAATCAGTCTAATTCAAAAGCCGTAAATTCAACTAAATACCTAGGTATTACAATTACGAACAGCTTAAATTGGAAGGAACACATAGAAAATGTTGTGGGGAAGGCTAACCAAAGACGGCGTTTTATTGGCAGGACACTTAGAAAATGTAACAGGTCTACTATGGAGACTGTCTACACTACGCGTGTCCGTCCTCTTTTAGAATACTACTGCGCGGTGTGGGATCCTTCCAAGATAGGACTTACGGAGTAGATCGAAAAAGTTCAAAGAGGGGCAGTACGTTTTGTATTATGGCGAAATATGGGAGAGAGCGTCACAGAAATGATGAAGAATTTGGACTGGGCACTATTAACAGAAAGGCGTTTTTCATTGCGACGGAATCATCTCACGAAATTCCAATCACCAACTTTCTCCTCCGAATTCGAAAATATTTTGTTGACACCGACCTACATAGGAAGAAACTATGACCACGATAAAATAAGAGTAATCAGAGCTCGTACGGAAAGATATAGGTGTTCGTTCTGAAACATCCCCTTAGAAAAATTTATGAATTTCTGTGCTGGCAATACCTCTTACGTTATTTGATTTTCAAACAGCTAAGCAAAACTGAACGTACTCAGACTTTTCTCTCTTTACTTATTCTGATCATCACTAAATTGACACACAATATTTTTAGCGCACCGCAATCTGACTTTCAATACGCGCTGTTCACATCCAACTGCCCAACACTACAATATGAAATATTCCAACAATGCAAATCAGCCACAGACTGCATACAGCACAGTCAGTGATTTTCATACAGAGCGCTACGTGGCGTTACCAACATAAAAACCTAAACAGTCTACTTACAGTTCTTTGCGCGCACTGTACGAGATTGGAATAATAGATAATTGTGGAGGTGGTTCGATGAACCCTCTGCCAGGACTTAAATGTGATTTGAAGAGTATTCATGTAGATGTACATGTAGATACGGTGTTTTAAATAATGTGTTACCATATACATGTTAATCAACTGCGCTCCAGTGTCTGCACTAAATCGAAGTGGTAAAAATTCTCTGCAGCTCATGATTGTGTACTGATATGATGTTCAGTAATATGTAATTATTTAATAAATATGGGATATTAGATGTGTAAAGTAACGATGAATTTTAAGAGGTTAACACATGACAATGATCAAACCCAGAATCTCCCCAGGTACATGCAGTGCACGTCCACAATGGCATCAGCAGAGCCAGCGTTACTCGCTCATCGTTTCATCATAATCATATAAATGGCGGCCGCTTACAAGGCTCGGCTACATGTTTAGCGCCAATGGTCTAGAGTCCAGAGAGATGGGAGGAGCAAAAAATGCATGGGTTGTCCGAGGTGAGGTGAGGTACTCACTGTCTTTATGCATATGCACTCCCAGCAGTCGCTCGCCTTCTTACTGTTAGGGTCATTCCAGAGTGGACATCCTACTCGGCCAAAGGTAGCAGCTTTCACTGGCTGCAGGCAATGTGGAGTAGTGTGTTCGGAGTACTGGTGGTGCTTGAAGCCACACAGAGGTGGTATAAATGTGCCTGTCCCATTCTGTCCTATAACAAGTATGCTTCGGTTACTTGTTAAACATGAACCAATGGGCTATCAGTTTGTGCCGGCGCGGTTCTTTCCGTCCCTTTACGACGGACCTGCACCTACCTGCGAACATTGTCTCAGCAGATCATCAGTAGGGAAGCCGATTGAAACCTACTGTACTTCGACGTGAACCAGGCTGCAATTTAAGGCACTAATCTACGTTTCGGGAGAAAGTTTTCTCACAAATGAATGGTTGGAAATTTTGTCCTCAATTAATATATTCTGAAACTTAGGTTAACAAGTATCACTGCCAAGTCCGTGCTAGTCTTAACACAGTCACTCACAATCCCTTTCACTCACGTTAGCAAGTTTATGGTCTTGCATTTCCCGTGAACGTAATAGCTACAAAAATACTGATTGTTTTTTTATTGAGAATGCTCGCCAAATATTAAGTCTGTCGGTACCAAATGCAGGCACAGTTTTTAGCCACCGACCTGCTCAATATGCCACGCGGAATATATGTCTTTTTTTCATCACAAAATTCACTTACAAATTCCAAAATTTCTACACGCCCATCGGAATAATTATGCCGTCACTTTACCACACTTTTGATGTATGAAACACTGCTAGATCCGGCAACTTATCATTTCCATCGGAACTGCTACTACACACGTCCGTACTGTTTCATGGCTAGGCTCCCACTCTTCTCTACCAGCAGAGAAAGGCGCGAGAAGAATATTGCTTTACCATTGGTCAGTTTACTCAACAGCCAATAGCAAAACAACATTCTCCCGCTTCAGTCCGCGCTTTTCATCCATAACCAATCGCAAAATAGTAAGCCTAACGATTGCACTTTTTACCGACGTAATTATCTAATATGCTGAAGTTTTGCTTATGCATAAAGTTATTTACTATTGTTATTTATACCTGAATTAACTTTTCCTTTACCATAAACTTACTTTACAAATCTATTCTACAAAAATCCCCTTTGTCCATATCCATACTTCTTCGAAATGTTCCCACACTAAATCCTACTACATAACTCGTTAAACAGTTATCTTCATATGAACCTTAAACCACACTCAGGCATCATTGATACTGCTAAAACACATTTATAACATTTTACCTACACAAAATGACATAATAACACTTTATGCAAATACTAGAACAGTTATGCAAAACATTCTATTAATTTAGTGCACTCTAGTGGGCACAGTCGAAACTAAATCAGTCTCCTATCCAGTACTGTCCTCTATCGGCTCATACATAAACTACGTGCGCTTCCAGTCTCGCCTCACCATCTGTCACTATCCAGCTCTGTGATACATCTCCCACTTAACCGCCTCCAAGGCAGGATCGTTATACGGCGCTACGCCTCAAGTGTAATTTTTTTCTGCACATCCACGGTGTAAATTAGTGATGCCCAGTGTGTGAGCTGCAGCGAGCTTTTTTTTTAACATAGTACTGACAGAAACATGTCTGCAAAAACGTTCCTGCGTAAGTACACCCTGACATCTGACTCCTTTTCTTTTTTTTTAAATTTCCAACCGTTTTCACTCTGAGCTAGGTCCGTTGTAATGACAAAGAGGGGGACTTTTGTTGACCACCCATGTTTGATAGTGATATTATTGTGTTATTGGTGGCCATATTGGGTCATAAATTACAGCTATAAGTTCTACATTTGCATCTACATCATACTTTGTAAGCCACCTAATGGCGTATGCCGGAGGGTACTTTTTACACCATTAACTGTGCGCTCCAACGCAGTACCATTTTCGAATAGCACGTGGGAAGAATGATTGTCGGTAAGCGTCTGTATTGACTAAACTTTCTCGAATTTTCCCGTCGTAGCAATTACGCGAGACGTTTATGGGGAAAAATATGTTGGCTGACTCTTCCCAGTAAATGCTCTCATGAAATTTCAATAGTAAATCTCTCCGTGATACACAACGCCTCTCTTGTAAGTCTGCTAATGTAGTTTGCTGGGCATCTCCGTAACGCTCTCAATCCGGCTAAACGATCCCATGACGAAACGTCGGCTCTTCTCTGTCTCTTCTATTTCTCCCACCTTGTAGGGATCACAGATAGATGAACAACACTCAAGAACCGATCGAAGAAGCACCTTATAAGCCACTTCCTTCGTGGATGAGTTACATTTCCTTACGATTCTTCCTATGAATCTGAGTCTGGCAAATGCTTTTCCACTATTTGTTTTATATAGTCATTCCACTTAAGTTCGCTCTGGATAGCTACTTCTAGACATTTAACGGCAGATATTCTTTCCAGCGGTTTGTCATTAATCGTGTAGCTGTACAGTAGTGGTTTCCTTTTCCTATGTATACGCAATACGTTACGTTTATTTACGTTTCGGGTCAACTGTCAGAGCCTCCACTATTCGTCAATTCTCTGGAGATCATTCTGCAAATCGTTAATATTTCCAGCGTTACAACTTCGCTACGGACAACCGCATCATCTGCGAGCAGCCTTAAAGAGCATCTGAAGGTTTCTTCCACATCATTTGTATGTATTGTAAACAGTAACGGTCCTATTACAATTCTTGTACTCCGCAAATTACCTTTACATCTATCGAATATGTTCCGTTAAGAGCGACATGTTGACTTCTGCCTGCAAGGTAGTCTTGAACCAAGTCGCAAATCTGCTCCGATACTCGATAAGTTCGTATTTTCACTAAACGTCATTGCGGGACGATGTCAAATGCCTTACTGAAGTCAAGAAATACGGCATCATCCTCAGTGCCGTAAGGGTCGTATAAACATGGAGGCAACCATATGAGGTAATAAAGTATAGTTTTAAGAATAATTAACTGAGAAATAAATTAGGTCCCAAATAAACACCAACATCTATCCTCGAACCAATTGGTAACAACACAGGGTCGTAAATTAGTAATAGCCCGAGCAGCCTACAGGGAAGAGGGGTCTGGAGAAAAACTTTTTGGATATTTGTGGTAAGATCTTATGGGACCAAATTGCTGAGGTCATCGGTCCCTAAGCTTACGCACTACTTAATCTAACTTAAAGTAACTTACGCTAAGGACGACACACAAACCCATGCCCGAGGGAGGACTCGAACCTCCGACGGGGGAAGCCGTGCGGACCGTTACAAGACACGCAATACCGCGCGGCTACCCCGCGCGGCTAGGTAGGGAGAGAGGTCAGGGAAGGAGAGTGACCACTGGCGGGTGGAGTTTGTTTACGTAAGGATTGTAAAGAATTGTACCATGAGCGGCACTATTCCACTACCATTGCGCTTCTAGTGAAATATCTCAATTGCTTAATAAGGTTTTTTCAGAAAAAAATAAAATAAATTAAGATAAGCACTACTCTCATACCAGGGTTTGAAGGATTAGTTCGTGGAAGCTATTCTGCAGAATTACTATTATGTCACTATGAGTAAGACGTGGTTCTGACTTACAAAACGCTTTAATGAAGCTAGGTATAATTTCTAAAACAGAATCCAATTACCGCAACCTAAACTGCAGGAAGAAAAGAGGTAAATACAAGTAGACAGAAGCACCAAAGAAACTGATATAGGCATGCGTGTTCAGATACAGAGATATGTAAACAGGCAGAATATGGCGCGGTGGTAGGCAATGCCTATACAGGGTGTTACAAAAAGGTACGGCCAAACTTTCAGGAAACATTACTCACATACAAATAAAGAAAAGATGTTATGTGGACATGTGTCCGGAAACGCTTAATTTCCATGTTAGAGCTCATTTTAGTTTCGTCAATATGTACTGTACTTCCTCGATTCACCGCCATGATTTCATACGGGATACTCTACCTGTGCTGCTAGAACATGTGCCTTTACAAGTACGACACAACATGTGGTTCATGCACGATGGAGCTCCTGCACATTTCAGTCGAAGTGTTCGTACGCTTCTCAACAACAGATTCGGTGACCGATGGATTGGTAGAGGTGGACCAATTCCGTGGCCTCCACGCTCGCCTGACCGCAACTGTCTTGACTTTCATTTATGGTGGCATTTGAAAGCTCTTGTCTACGCAACCCCGGTACCAAATGTAGAGACTCTTCGTGCTCGTACTGTGGATGGCTGTGATACAATACGCCATTCTCCAGGGCTGCATCAGCACATCAGGGATTCCATGCGACGGAGGGTGGATGCATTTATCCTCGCTAACGGAGGACATTTTGAACATTTCCGTAACAAAGTGTTTGAAGTCACGCTGGTATGTTCTATTGCTGTGTGTTTCCATTCCATGATGAATGTGATTTGAAGAGAAGTAATAAAATGAGCTCTAACATGGAAGGTAAGCGTTTCCGGACACATGTCCACATAACATATTTTCTTTCTTTGTGTGTGAGGAAGGTTTCCTGAAAGTTTGGCCGTACCTTTTTGTAACACCCTGTATAACACAACTAGTGTCTGGAGCAGTTGTTATATGGGTTACTGCTGCTAAAGTGGCAGATGATCAAGATTTACGTGAGGTTGAACGTTATGTTAAAGTCGGCGCATGATCGATGGGACACAGCATCTCTGAAGTAGAGATGAAGTGTGAATTTTCCTTCACGATCATCTGACAATTGTATAGTGAATATCAGGAATCCGGTAAAACTACAAATCTCCGACATCGCTGCGACCGGAAAAAGATCCTGCAAGAACGCGACCAACGACGACAGAAGAGAATGGCTCAACGTGACAGAAGTGCAACCCTTTCTCAAATTACTGCATATTGCAGTGCTGGGCCATCAACAAGTGCCAACGTGAGAACCATTCAAAGAAATATCATTGATATAGGCTATCGGAGCTAAAGGCCCACTTGTGTACCCTTGATGACTGCACGACACAAAGGTTTACGCCTAGTCTGGGCCCGTCAACACCTAGATTGGACTGTTGATGAGTGGAAACATGTAGCCTGGTCGGACGAGTCACGTTTCGAATTGTATCGAGCGGATGGACGTGTACCGGTATGGAGACAACCTCACGAAACCATGGACCCTGCATGTCAGCAGGGGACTGTTCAAGCTGATGGAGGCTCTGTAATTGTGTGTGGCGTGTGCAGTTGAAGTGGTATGGGACCCCTGATACGTGTGATAGGTGGCACGTACGTAAGCATCCTGTCTGATCACCGGCATCAGTTCATGTGCATTGTGCGTTCCGACGGACTTGAGCAATTCCAGCAGGACAATGCGACACCCCACACGTCCATAATTGCTACAGAATGGCTCCAAGAACTCTTCTGAGTTTAAAGACTTCCACTGGCCACCAAAATCTCCAGACACGAACATTATTGAGCATATCTGGGATGCCTTGCAAGGTGCTGCTCAGGAGACATCTCCACCCCCTCGTACTCTTACAAATTAAAGGACAGCCCTGCAGGATTCATGGTGCCAGTTCCCTCCAGCACCACTTCAGACATTAGTGGAGCCCATGCCACGTCGTGTTGCGACACTTCTGCGTGTTCGCGGGGCCCTACATGATATTAGGCAAGTGTACCAGTTTCTTTGGCTCTTCAGTGTATAATGGCAAGCAAATTCATGTAGTGCTCAAAAGTGCACGTTATATTACCTAGAAACCAAATACTTTTCTTTATATGTGTAATGTCTGTTCTTTCGGACGTGTTCGGAAGAACAGACAGCTTTTCATGATCCCGCAGGCGTATATGCATATACGAGGATAATCCCAAAAGTAAGGTGTCATATTTTTATATAAGTACACAGACCTGCTTATTTCTACAATGGTTTACATCTGTTTACAGCTTGAACATGTAGCTGTTTTTAGACATAATCACCATTTCTGTCGATGCATTTTTGTAGACGCTGTGGCAGGTTTTGTATGCCCATGTCATATCAGCTCGCTGCCATGCTGTTCAGAATGTTATGAACCTCTTCTTTCACCTCGTTGTGGGAGTTGAATTGCTGGAACCACAATTAACGCTGACAGGCACTGTGAGACTCTGGAAAAACTCAAACGGGCAATTCAGAACCGGAGAAGGGGAATGTTGAGCAAGGGCGTACACATTTTCCATGAAAAGATTCGCCCACACATCTCTCGGTAAACCGTTGCTCTCCTGCAGCAGTTTCAGTGGAACATAATCACCCACCCACTCTATAGTCCTGACTTGACGCCCAGTGACTATCGCCTGTTCCCTAGGTTAAAAGCACATTTGGCCGGAAAGCGATTAAGCTCCGACGACGAGGTGAAAGAAGAGGTTCATAACTTTCCGAACAGCATAGCGGCGAGCTGATGACATGGGCATACAGAAACTGCCACAGCGTCTACTTTATGCATCGACAGAAATGGTGATTATATCGAAAAATAGCTAAATGTTCAAGCTGTAAGCTGATGTAAACCATTGTAGAAATAAACAGGTGTATGTACTTATAAAAAAGTAGGAGACCATACTTTTGGGATTACCCTCGTATACATATACAGGATGGTCCATTGATCGTGACCGGGCCAAATATCTCACGAAATAAACATCAAACGAAATAACTACAAAGAACGTAACTTGTCTAGCTTGAAGGGGAAAATCAGATGGCGCTATGGTTGGCCCGCTAGATGGCGCTGTCACAGGTCACACGGATATCAACTGCGTTTTTTTTTAAATAGGAACCCCCATTTTTATTACATATTCGTGTAGTACGTAAAGAAATATGAGTGTTTTAGTTGGACCACTTTTTTCGCTTCGTGACAGATGGCGCTGTAATAGTCACAAACATATGGCTCACAATTTTAGACGAACAGTTGGTAACAGGTAGATTTTTTAAATTAAAATACAGGCTGTAGGTACATTTGAACATTTTATTTCGGTTGTTCCAATGTGATACATGTACCTTTGTGAACTTATCATTTCTGAGAACGCATGCTGTTGCAGCGTGATTACCTGTAAATACCACATTAATGCAATAAATGCTCAAAACGATGTCCGTCAACCTCACTGCATTTGGCAATACGTGTAACGACATTCCTCTCAACAGCGAGCAATTCGCCTTCCGTAATGTTCGCACATGCATTGACAATGCGCTGACGCATGTTGTCAGCCGTTGTCGGTGGATCACGATAACAAATATAGTTCAACTTTCCCCACAGAAAGAAATCCGGGGACGTCAGATCCGGTGAACGTGCGGGCCATAGTATGGTGCGTTGACGACCAATCCACCTGTCATGAAATATGATATTCAATACCGCTTCAATCGCACGCGAGCTATGTGCCGGATATCCATCATGTTGGAAGTGCATCGCCATTCTGTCATGCAGTGAAACAACTTGTAGTAACTTCGGTAGAACATTACATAGGAAATCAGCATACACTGCACAGTTTAAATTGCCATCGATAAAATGGGGGCCAATTATATTAAAAAAATGGTTCAAATGGCTCTGAGCACTATGGGACTTAACATCTGTGGTCATCAGTCCCCTAGAACTTAGAACTACTTAAACCTAACCAACCTAAGGACATCACATACATCCATGCCCGAGGCAGGATTCGAACCTGCGACCGTACAGTCGCACGGTTCCGGACTGAGCGCCTTAACCGCGAGACCACCGCGGCCGGCGGGGCCAATTATCCTGCCTCCCATAATGCCGCACCATTCATTAACCCGCCAAAGTCGCTGATGTTCCAATTGTCGCAGCCATCGTGGATTCTCCGGTTTACGTTACCGCTGTTGGTGAATGACGCTTCGTCGCTAAATAGAACGCGTGCAAAACATCTGTCATCGTCCCGTAATTTCTCTTGTTCCCAGTGGCAGAACTGTACACGACATTCAAAGTCGTCCCCATGCAATTCCTGGTGCATAGAAATACGGTACGGGTGCAATCGATGTTGATGTAGCATTCTCAACACCGACGTTTTTGAGATTCCCAATCCTCGCGCAATTTGTCTGGTACTGATGAGCGGATTAGCCGCGACAGCAGCTAAAACACCTACTTGGGCATCATCATTTGTTGCAGGTCGTGATTGACGTTCCTGTTTCCTTAAATAACGTAACTATCCGGCGAACGGTCCGGACACTTGGATGATGTCGTCCAGGATACCGACCAGCATGCATAGCACACGCCCGTTGGGCATTTTGATCACAACAGCCACACATCGACACGATATCGACATTTTCCGCAATTGGTAAACGGTCCATTGTAACACCGGTAATGTATCACGAAGCAAATATCATCCGCACTGGCGGAATGTTACGTGATACCACGTACATATACGTTTGTGATTATTACAGCGCCATCTATCACAAAGCGAAAAAAGTGGTCCAACTAAAACATTCATATTTATTTACGTAATACACGTATATGTAATAAAAATTTCCTATTAAAAAAAAAAGAAAACGCAGTTGATATCCTTTTGACCTATGTCAGCGCCATCTAGCGTGGCAACTAAGCGCCATCTGGTTTCCCCCTTCAAGCTAGACGAGTTTCGTTCTTTGTAGTTTTTTCGTTTAATGCTTATTTCTTGAGATATTTGGCCCGGTCGCTATCAATGGATCACCCTGTATATATACTCAAATAAATTCATTGGTGATAAGCGAAAATTTGTGCCGGATCGAGACATGACTCTGAAGTTCCCCCTTTCCGCGAGCAGTCGCCTTGACAGTACATATTAATATATGCGCCGTAACAGCAATTACTGGGGCGTCAGCGCAGATGCACACTTCGTGTTAACTGTTGCGGGATTCAGGGTGAGGCTGCGAACGATGAGATTGGTGGATAGGGGCTACTCTGTATGTAGTGTGCAACAAGTTAGGGATATTGGTTGAACAGGAAGCGAGCTCGGATAGACGAAGCTGTTCAGGTAACTACTCTTGTAAAGTGGGAAGTCGGGCCACCAACTAGGTACTGCACAAATTTTCACTTGTCACCAATGAATTTATGTGAATGCTCGACTATGGCCACAATCGGAATTACAATTTCGCCAACTGTTTTTACGTGCGAGTAGATCGGTCACAATCGACGTCGGATTTATGGAAAGAGCGGCGAGTCCAGTAGAACTTGCCATCACTAGGCGGTGTGACTGGTTGCGGTTACCTGTCCAGCAGGAGCACGCCCCTGCCCTCGCTGGCGATGCGCCGGGCCGCCCGGTGGACGTCGGAGATGGGCTGGCCGCGGCGCAGCAGGCGGCTGAGCGCGTCCTCCGGCTCCGCGGACAGGAAGGCCAGCTGGCTGCGCGCCACGTAGGCGGGGCCGGCCGCCGGCAGCTGCTCCAGCGACTCCGGGTCGCGCAGCCAGCGCACCACCGCCAGCGAGCCCGCCATCTGGCCCTGCCCGCACAAGCACAGGCGGCCCCGCTGTCCCTCACTGTTGCCGCTTTATTATTATTATTATCGCTATCAGTGCCTGCAGCTGCAGTAGTGCGAGTGATGCCAGTATTAACTTTATTAGCTAATAATCAATATAAGTTACTCACACCGCCGCTGCAGACAAAATTTTAGTACTAGTTGTCATAGTAAAACTGTTATTTTCTTGGATAACTATGATGTAATATAGTGTACAGGGTGTTTCTAAATCAATATTGGGGTTTTAACGCTTTACAATATTTATTACATTAAACTTACAGTTATAAATGATATGTCAAATGAAAGAGCAACTCAAACAGTTTCACCAAGAACCTTAAAAATATTCAATGTGAGCACCGTTTGTCACACGGCACACATCAAGCGCTGGATAGCGCACAAGGGGTGCAATGAGAGGGCTTGCTTTGCATGTCCTCCTACGTTCACCCGACCCAACGCCATGCGACTTTTTCCACTGGGTCTTCATCAAGGATCGTGTGTACGTGCCTCCGCTACCAGCAGACCTCCCTGAGTTAAGAAACCGGATTGAAGCAGCTGTTGCTACAATCACTGAAGACACTCTTATCAAAGTTTGGGAATAACTCGGCTATAGACTTGATGTGTGCCGTGTGACAAACGGTGCTGACACTGGACTTTTATAAGGTTCTTGGTAAAACTGTCTGAGTTGCTCTTTCATTTGACATATCATTTATAACTGTAAGTTTAATGTAATAAATATTATAAAGCGTTAGAACCCCGATATTCATGTATAAACACCCTGTATGTCTTTGTAACCCTAGTCTGATGTAAGAGACAACTGGTGGTCCTAATGAGATCAGGTTAAGTTAAAAACATAAATAAAAATAAAACAAAAATTACCTTACCGCACAACGTCTTCTGACTCCTTTTCTATCCTCAGTCTTTATCATTAGTTTTTCGATTGTTTTATGCATAACTAGATGGCTTTCAGATTAGGCTGCGTAACATCTACATCATTAGCACCTAAACCGTGCAAATATTATTAAATAGTAGGTAGGATGAATCGAAACACAGTCGAACAAACCTTTTTTTTATATTTGTCATTTTTTTGTTACGGATTTCTATGATTATTTACACGTAATATGTTAAAAATACCATTAAAATAAATACGTAGTTCCAGATTTAGAAATACCAGTGTCCCAGAAGGAATGGTCATTCGAAGCAATGAATTGTAGTGAACACTGGCTCTAAAAGGCATACGTTAAAGCCATGAGCACTTCATCTTCCATACTGTGAAACAAATCTCTTCTACTACAAGCCTTTTGCTTTCCATAAATTAGGAAGAGGTAGTATGGACAAAAACAAGAAAAAATTTCTAGTAAACATGGGCTCTAAAATGTGTACATCAACAGCTATGGACATTTTTTCAGTACAAGAGATGTGTTTCACAGTAGCGGAAATGAACAAGTGGTCATAGCTCTTAAGCATACATTTTAGAGGCTATGTTTACTAGACATTATGGCTCCGAATGATGGTCCCTGCATACTGTCTCGGACAGCCTGTATCTGTATTAAGATTTTCAGAATTCACTGCAACCATTCGCCTTTTGTAAAGTTTCAATTTTTATTTTACCGTGACCGGTTTAAGGTCGCCTAGGGACACATTATCAGATGGTACATAGATTTTAATGATTGTCTGCAGTTACTATCATTCATTAAAAATCAAGCCTTGCCCCCGAGGCGCTTCAAAATGTTGATTTAAAAACTTTTAGACTTGCTAATAAGCTGTGTTCCGTTAAATATGAGACCAAGGGATCTTACTGATTCCTTAAAACTGTGCCCATCATGTGCAGCAAACCGTCGATGTATCCATCCAGCTTCCTGCAAGTCCACTATGTGACCCTGTTAGAGTGGCTTATCAGCAGGAGTCTGCATTCGTCTGTAGGGCATGTTGTACCCTAGAGAGGTTGTTGCGATCTCTGTTCACCTCTAAACTCAACACAGTTGTCGGCAGATAGAAAACAGAGGGTGCACGGGAAAGAAAGCCTCCTCAGAGCCCTCTGATCGCCGACGAGCGTGACAAATGAATCACTAACACTCACCCTCAACAGGCACATATTATACCCTAGTGTCACTGGGGCTGGGGGCATCGCATTTGTTTCTGGAACTGTAGCACCAGTCTGTATCGTAGACTCCTTTAATACTAAAACTGCTGCCTGCTTACAAAGGCGCCTTATATTGTCAATTTCTCGTGTTGAGGGATGCCTTCTGATCTGACACTGGGCTTAACATATTATTAGACTCGAGAGCCCGTACTCAGTGATAGCTAATCATTTGCTCGAAATTATTCCTGATGCAGCTTGTGAGGGCCATTTTTTGATAGCAACCGGGGTTTGTGCAGCCCTTCTTTTGTTGCTTTGTTTCATGATAGAGATGATAATTGCCTCTCCCGTCGAGGGCAGCCACATTAGATCCACGTACGGTGAAGAGAATGAGAGGGTATTCTTCTGAAGCAGAAAGATTCTTTTACATTTCATTCTGCACTCTATCTGGCCCTGGTGATTTACCTTGGACAGCATATAATGCATTTTCCAGTTCCCATACAGGAAAGAACTGTTTCACTCCTCTGAATTTTATGAACTAAAGTTTAGACGGCGTTTCTCAATATGTCTGATTATGCTAGCATTTGATATAGGTTTGTGGAACTGTCTTCGGTTATACATATGACTGCGAGGTTTCCACCTTCTAGGCGCTGTTACCATCTTTCGTGAATCCCTGACTGTAAGTAACATCATTTGGCAAATGGACTGTGTCTGGGTGTCATGTATTGACGACTTATTGCCTTTTGCATTGTTAAGATCAAGGGTGCTGGAAGCCAACAAGGGCACTTCAAGGTAGGAAACCAAAGACGCAAAGCAGAGATCAGGCAAAAGTGGTATCGTTTAGAATACAGGAGGTAAGCGGCAATGGTAGATGCTTGCGAATTGCAGAGGCTCTGGACAGCTGACCCAGGGTAGAAGTTCCAGTTCACATAATTAATTGGCAACTTCATACACCGTCTAGAGGCTGTTGTGCGGAATCACAGTAGGTGTTGGTCGCTGAAGGACACTTCTTAGCGTAAACAGCGACCATGGTACTAGGCGATGAGAACCGCAATGCCGGTGGATTCGCACAGGTTAGACTGCTATAGGAAACGTATAAAACTGGGTCCCCGTGCCCGAGACAGAAATCTCTATCCTTCGGGAGGAGCAAAGTGAAGTAAAACACCGTTGTTACTGCCCATATTACGAGTAGGAAGGGCAGCTGAACGCTTTTCCTACCAAATATGGAGTTTGTTAGCGTAAAAGCCAGTAACATCCCAACCTATAGAGTAAGAGAAGGGAAAGGTCTTGAACGAGATTGGCCAGAGGCTCCAGGGAGGTACAGAGACTCACGTCAGGTTGGCCGATGGCTACGAAGAGCCGATGGATTGGAGGAACAATCCACCACCACAATCCCTTAAAAGTCCACGACTTTTGTATTCAGTAGAGTTCTCAGCCAGCCGTTGGCACTCCAATTCCGTGTCGCATGTCACCAGCCTCAGGGAAGCTTCAACTGTTTTGTCATTTGGAGTACTGCTCTCAATGTCAGTAAGATTCTTCTGGGCTGTTGACCGCATTGTCGATGTATAATATTATCCGACGTTTCGGCCACTATTACAAGTGGCCTTTCTCAGGGCCTGTGCCGAGCTCAGAACAAGCCTGAGGATGGCCACTTGGAATGGTGGCCGAAACGTCGAACGATTTTACGTATTGATAGCGTGGTCAATAGCCCAAAAGAATTTTATTGACAGTGACAACGGCTGCGGAAGCCTGCGCTTATATGCTGCTCTGAATGTTTGTACTTTACAATGCTGTTAGTGATCGCGACTTTTGTTAGCTCACATAGAACGATCTCGCCCACTGATTTCTTTGTAGGACAAATCTCTTGATTTTAATACTTCTGGGACAGGTGTAGATAGATTTTACATGATGAGCATTGAAGTGTCCAAGGAGGAGAAGGCACCAGGGAACTATATCGATGAAGTCTTCAAGAGCAGTTGCCTCGAATTTGTGGTCAAAGCTACAAGGAACAAAAGACAATTTTAGATTGCATATAGATTTCTGCGGCTATTGCCTCAAGCTTATTAGTGAGAGAGAGCTGTATGGAATAGTACCATTCCTGAACATGCCCTGTCATATTTTCGTGAACTCCATGCAATCATCCTTCCCATGAAGGATGTAAACACAAGTTTCACAAGCAAGGTATCATTGCACGTGGAAGTTAGGTAAACGTATGAATATGGAAGTGAGTTGCAATGCGCACTTTCGTTTTTGTTATGGTGTCGAGGCAAAAATGTTTTTCTAGCGTTTGCCAAAGTTGTCATCATATTACTTCTCCTGACGTTAACTGCACCAAGCAACGCGTTGGTGTGGGTTTCAATCGCAAGAGGATCCAATACTCCCAGCGACAGTTAGATTTTGTTTCCAAGGAATTTTTTGTACTTGGCTGGATGATTTTACAACGTGTGTCTCTGATGGACAGCCGGCCGGAGTGGCCGTGTGGTTCTAGGCGCTACAGTCTGGAACCGAGCGACCGCTACGGTCGCAGATTCGAATCCTGCCTCGGGCATGGATGTGTGTCATGTCCTTAGGTTAGTTAGGTTTAATTAGTTCTAAGTTCTAGGCGACTGATGACCTCAGAAGTTGAGTCGCATAGTACTCAGAGCCATTTGAACCATTTTTTTCTCTGATGGACAAACATGTGGTAACCTCTGTTGGTCATCTGTCTCTCAATAATTCTAAGACACAGAGACACTACTTCAGTGACGCTACTATGAAAACTAAACGCAACAGATTTGAACGCAAGTGACTATAAAATAAAGTGACGAAAGTGAAGACAACACATTGTTTTGCTTACTGCAAGACTACTCCTGTTATCTCTCACATAAATACGTAAAATAATCAAAGGTTATGACAGGATCTTGTGAACTTGAATGATAGACAGAATTAAGTATCCCGACAGATTTACACATAAAAACAAAAGAGCTTTTGTGAAGTTTGTAAGGTAGTAGGTGTGGTACTGGTGGAAGTACAACTGTGGGGAGGGTTCGTGGGTCGTGCCTACATAACTCAGTTGATAGAGCACTTGTCTGCGAACGTCTCGAATTCGAGTCTCCGTCCGACACAGTTTAAATCAATAGCATTTAATCATTTACTTTATATCATCAATAATCCGCTGCAGAAGGAAAATTTCATTCTGGAAACATCAACCAGTCTGTGGCTAAGCTCTGTTTCCGTAATATCTTTTCTTCCAAAAGTGGTAGTACTAGAAGTTTACCGAGCGAGGTGGCGCAGTGGTTAACACACTAGACTCGCATTCGGCATGACGACGGTTCAAACCTGGGTCCGACGATCCTGATGTAGGTTTTCCGTGATTTCCCTAAATCGCTTCAGGCAAATACTCGGCTGGTTCCTTCGAATGGTCATGGCCGACTTCCTTCCCCATCCTTCCCTAATCCGATGGGACTGATGACCTCACTGTTTGGTCCAGTCCCCAAAATCAACCAATCAATGTGCAAGTTTTGCTGCACAACTTCGTGAAGTTCGGAAGTTAGAAGATGATGTACTGGCGGAAGTGAAGCTACGGGGACGGGTCATGACTAGTGCCGTGCTTGGGTCGCTCGGCTGGTACAGCACTTGCCCACGTTCTCCTGCTCCCCCCCCCCCCCCCCCCCGTAAATGACAAAGGTCTCGAGTTCGAGGCTCGATATGGTATAAAGTTGTAATCCGCGAGGTAGTTTCATTACAATGATAATTCAACATCTAAAATGTTTGGAAAGATAGTTCAGGAACACAGTGCTTATATCAATGTTATTTTCAAATATTATCGAAAAATGACAGCAACACAAGCAATGTTTATGAAAATTGTAACAAAAGTATCTCCACGTCTCAAATACGTAAAAGGTGATGCCAGTTCGATTTGAGGCTATATAATTAATTGTCATTAGCTGAAGTTTTTAGAATTTATTCGGTAATTTTTCATCTTTGCCACCAATTTTATGGAGGAAGAAGGTAATACATTATGTTCTGCATTAGAAAAATATAAACAATCATGTTAATTGATAGTTGTTGTTATAATTATAAATGATTTAGGCCGGATAGAGGTTGAGCACAATAACAGCTTTCAGAGAAAGATGGAATATTTACAAATCAGAAATATGATTACAAGACTCTCTAAACGCATACAAACAAATTTCCCCGCAACTAGCTCCCAAATAATAACAAAAATCTGACCGTATTACTCCAAAATACGGCGCATGAAAACACACAATGTAGCAAAAAGACATACGCATTGACCTGACACTATTATACAATGGAAAGAAGGTGTTTTGACGCTATCTTTAGTGTGACGTATTATTCAAATTGCATATTTTCCTAATACACATGTAGAACCTTATAACACTAAATGTTTAGATAACACAACATGTAACACCATAGCTCTAATGCTCTACTGATTTATTTTACCTTTTGTTTTATTTAATGTTACTTCGTTGAGCTTCTGTAAATATGTTTGAATCGATAACACAAAATTGTATACTCCTTTCTTTGTTCAAACTTTGATGGCATGGTTTTATTCTATGCAATGTAGTATATCTGTAATTTAAATTCTTTGTCGCAATTGGAGGGAGACAAAATTTACTGTATATATTTGGAATTTGTTAAAATAATTTTGTTTAGAACTACCTATATGTGCAAATGATATGTTTTGTTTAAAATGTCTGTTCTCTGTTATGCAAACTGCTGACCTTCACTTAGGGTTCTTAGTTATTTTGTGTGTAAAAGGTGTAGTGGTTCCCCTCGGGAACGGAACTGTGTAGCGCGCGCGAATTGTGGTTGACCTAGGTAGAAAAGGTGGAACAAAGAGTCCGTCGCGGACGAGCTACCAAACTGTGCACTGCCCATGTAAAAGTTATATATTGTGCTGGTTCCGAGAGAGGCTTTTCCTGCCGCTTACCAATGCGGATGGATAAATAGCTGGAACTATTCTGGAATTGGTACCTACCATAGCCACCAAGAAGGGACAGAGTCCAGCAATTCTGCCTGCAAATCCACCTACCAACATGCAGTTGCCACCACATCGCGCAATCACTGTAACGTAATACTATAATAATGTACAGCGAAGGATCAGATTATTGGATGTGTTAGTGTGCTCAAATATAAGGTAACTTGTAATTGAATTCATGTACCTACCCTGATTTTTTCCCTATCGCAACACCTCTCAGGTTCCTCTCCATTTGAACTATAATTACCGAGTGTCCTAGTTTGTGGAAAAAATGAAAGCCTCAAAGCCAAATAGTTAATTAATGTTGTGTGATCTTTGGTATGAATGGAGTATTCAGATTTACTGTGGATTTAGCGAAATTGTGGGAGGTAGTAAAATGTAGTTTTGTGAAAGCCTCCCAGTGATGGAAACAGTCCAATTTAAAGTTTTGTGCAGTTTCAAAGTCACCTATTTAATCATTTACTTGAAAGTAGAAGACTGTGGTAATAAAGATAATTTTCTGTTTCTTTTAAAGATTAAAAGTTCTGAAAACAGAGGCTCATAAAGTTTTGCTTAGTTAAAGATCGTAGTGCTGCCTGTAGTAAATTTTAAAAGTTGAGCCAGTTTCTTGCAAATTTGTCAACATTGTGTCTCACTGTAGTAAAAGTGGAAAACTGCAATAGTGGAAAGTTATATACTCTTGCTTGCTAAGTACTTGTTTCTTTTGTGTAATAAAAGTGCATATTAATGTTGTAACAGGATCCATAGTTTGCCTATTGTGCTCATACTGCATAACAGTTAATAGAAAGACCACTGTTTATGAAAACAATAATTTCTTTATTCATAAGACAGTGAGAAGTAACCTTTTAGTGAATTCCATTTAACTTTCATTCTAAATAGAAAAGTATTCAATTGGAGAGAGGCCTAACCTGTGATCAGCTCATAATTTAGCAGTGAACTACATTTATAAATTTATGTCAACTAGGTAAGTGTTTGAAAAATAACACTTAACTTATGTCCTATTTATGATTCTGCAGTGAACCTGAAAGTAATAGTGTGTTCTGTTATCTGTTATATTTTTGCAAATAGTTTGTGCTGCTCTAGCTGTTAGTTCAAATCTTAACGTTGACATATGCAGGTGTCAGAGTTCATTGCACTCGCGTGTGGTAAAGTATAGGTTGTGTCTGTCCGTTACAGTTACTAATAACTATTTTCTTGAACAAGAATGTTAATCATTCTCTTGCCTAATTAGGCTGGCGACCGCTTTCTTTATTCTTTAAACAGTGTAGCTAGGTAAAATTTTATTTGTTACTGTTTGAATATTTACGGAATTCTGACTTTCACTTCCGATAAGCCACCTCCGTCAGGTGCAAGACGGTCAATATAACAAAATTCCTCTTAGAGGGTAACACTGCTCTGTTGCTTTATACCATAATTACAGTAACAAGATAGTTTTATTTCACAACCTGCCTCCAACTTTGAGGTTATGGTATAGCAGTAGCGGACGGTAATGTTATACGTGGCTTTTCCGTGACAGGACGAGTTGTTCTGTTGGGACATAGTACGTAATAGACCAAATTTGGTATTTGATTGCACAAGCTACGTAAATGCTGTTGCAGTGTATAAACATGGCCACACACAGTGGCGGAAGAAGACACAGATGGAACATGGCCAGACACAATGGTGGAACAAGACAGAGATGAAAGTTCGATATCTTGAAAATACAGTCTGCTTCCGTAATACGCTAACGATCATGTTCGACAACATTCCCGGGTGCATTTTGTGTTACCAAGTCTCGTCATGTGAGAGTACATCCCGCACTGTAAAACATGCTAGTTCTGGTGGTCCGGCTGTGATAGTGCGAAGAAGCATAATGTTCCATGTGCGTACTGACCTCCAAATCTTAATAATTCTGTACGCTCATCGCTCACCGTTATTGGTCGCCGTTATTGTGACACTGTACTCCTTACTCATGTAGGTCTTTTCGTGCATACATTCGGCACTGACTTCAAACTGTGCTGGTGGAGGAGCTCTTGGAACCAGAGAATATTCAGGCAATTGACTGACCTGTCAATTCTCCCGACTGAAATCCCACTGTCCATGTGTAGCATACATTTGGAAGACGTCTTTCAACACATCCACATGCACCGTCGGCAATGCAGCAGTTGTCACACTGGTGGAGGAAACCTTTACCACCCCTGTAGCCAGCACGACAGCGCATAGCAGAGCATGCCGTGCCGTGCGTGGTGGTCACACACCCTATTAAGAACCATGTCCCAGCTTGTGAATGTCCAGGGGACCATCAAGAATCGCAGCGACGTAAGTCTAATTATTATCTTGAAATAAAAGTGCAATTTCTTTTGGTCTAATTGCACATTCTTTCAATTATCTTCTGTATTACACTGCAGCAGTTCTTCCTATGTATGGTCCAACTTTCATAATGATATGCTACTTGTCAGTGACACAACTGGTGAAAGTCAGTATCATCCATTAAGTTTTGTACGCCAGCTTACGTTGCTACCGGTCCCCTGCCACGTTGGCCACCACCTTGGCGCAGCTGCGATTCACGGTTGCATAAGTGAGACCCAAAGGCAAGCACGACAGACCGTATGATGTCGCTTCGGCATAATCACGCCAGCATGTGCGAACCTAATTTACTTGCGTCAGATCTCTATCGCAACAGGCAGAAAACTATGCTTCTTAAGCATAATGCTTTCGGCACGTTTAGGTATCAGCGATAGGCCGACAGTTGCAAATGGATTATGTAGCTGACGTTAGATTAATCTGCTCATCTGCAGAAGTAAATGAAAAGTACGTTCCTAATGATGATGTAGTAGATGGAAGAGATTTTAATAGCTCCACAGTAACGACAGTGATTTACGAATCAAACTAATAAATGAAATATTTTGTTGTACTATGACAACGACGTCTGTGGGCATCAATGTAGTCTTGGAAGCAGTCCACATCTCTTTCGGATGGTAATGTCAGCTCTTGTTGTCAGAAGCCAACCACATACTTCCATGGAATTTCTCATCACTCCTTGGTTATTGTAGTAGTATTTAGTTTAATCGTTAGTCATCTGGCTGGCTTCATGCGTACCACCATGAATTACTCTCCTCTGCCAACCTCTTCATCTCAGATTAACACTTGTACTCAGCGTCTTAAATTATGTGTTAAATGTATACGAATCTCTGTATTCCTTTACAGCTTTCACTCTCAACAATTCCTTTCAATATGTTGGAAGTTATTACCTCTTATCTTAACGCATGTCCTGTCATCCAATCCCTTTTCAGTGTCAGTGTTTTCCATGTGTTCCATTCTTCACCAGTTCTGCGGAAAACTTCTTCATTGAGTTATGTTGTCAGTCCATCTAATCTTGAACATTGTTCAATAACACGACATCTCAAACTCTTCGATTCACTTCTTTATCGATTTTCCCTCAGTCCATGGATCACCGCCATACATTGCTGTGCTCTAAATATACTTCTTCATCAAATTAAGGTCCCCGTCTTACCTTAGTAGACTTATTAAGACCAGGTCACATTATAGAAATGGTGGAGAGCAGACTGAAGTTTAACAGACTCATCGGGAACAATCATTGTGAAAAGAAGTGGGATATCGAATTACTGAGGAATTACTGAGTCTGTAAATACGCGATGATGAATCTCATAGCAGGGATATCAGTTGGAAAAGAATGAACGTCTCTATAACGGGCTATCACAAAATTTTCAATGACAAATATAGGTACAAAGAAGGTAACTGCGATGAAACAAAAGACATACAATTGATCGACGAAATAAGGAAGTAGATTATATTCAGCGAAAGACGGGACTATAGCAGTATGAATCTATAAGGAATAAAATAAGTAGAAAGTACACGGAAGCCAAGGAGAAATGGCTGCAGTGCAGATATGAAATAACCGAAAAGAAAACGGTCGTCAGAATGATTGATGGAGCGTACAGAAAAGGCAAAACAACCTTCGTTGAAATTAAAAACGAGGGAGACAGTATTCAAAGTGCAGAGGGAATTCCACTGTTAAACACAGCTAAGAGAGCGAATCGGTGGGAAAAGTTCATAGAACTCCTCTACGTGGGGGAGGACTCGTCTAATAACGTGATAGAACAAGTGGGAGTCGAAGTGAAAGACGAAGGGGATCGAGTCAGAATTTATCAGAGCTTTGGGGGAATTGACATCAAATAAGACAGAGGAGTCATATAACATTCCTTTGCAATTTTTAAAATCACTTCGGAATGTGACAGCCGAACGACTATTTATGTGATTTGTGAAATCTGTGAGAATGGAAACATGCAATCAGTTTTCCGAAAAAAACATCAGCTCTCAATTCCGATCATAGTAAAAGGAGATAAGTGCAACAACTATTTCACAAT
The DNA here is from genome assembly GCF_021461385.2 of Schistocerca piceifrons. NCBI lineage: Eukaryota > Metazoa > Arthropoda > Insecta > Orthoptera > Acrididae > Schistocerca > Schistocerca piceifrons. The sequence continues at coordinate 109,005,377 of NC_060139.1, forward strand.
CTGCTTACAAGCTCAAGCATAGAAGCTGCGACAAGAATACTGTACTGCGGAATGGAAAGAAAGTTGAGGATCAGTTATATGACGAACAATTTGGCTTTAGAAAAGGTAAAGGCACCAGACAGGTAAGTTTCACGTTGTTACTGAGAAGCAAGACCTATGAACAATCAAGTCACCTTCATGGGGTTTGTAGACCAAGACAAAACATTCGAAAATTTAAAATGTTGCAAGATGTCAGAAATTCTGAGAAAAATAGGCGTAAGTTACGGGAAAAGACTGGTAATGCACAATCTGTTGAAGAACCACGAGGGAATAATGAAACAGGAAGACCAAGAGCGAAGTGCTCGAAATAAAAGTGTAAGACAGGGTTCAGCTTTTAGACTCTACTGTTCCATCCATACATCGAAGAAGCAATGACGGAAAAAAAGGAAGATTCAAGGGTGAGATTAAAATACAATGTGAAAAAATATCAGCGATATGATTCGCAGAGGACATTTGCTATACACTGTGAAAGTGATGAAAAATCACAGGACTATTTGCTTAGAATGAACAGTTTAACTAGTACAAATTATGGACTGATGGTAAACCGAACGAGACGAATGTAATGCGGAGTAGGAGTAATGAGATTAGCGATAAAGTTAACATCAAAATTTTTGACCAGAAAGTAGACGTGACACAGCTTTACCCAGTCATGATGGGCTACGGCCGTTTAAATACAGTTGTCTGGCACCGACAGTGCTGGAGAATCCAGGTTCCTGTGTCGCGTTCTACTTGCAAGTGTCACCACTCGGAAGGAGGTCGACGCGAAAGTAACCCAACAGCGAAGAGTTGCTGTGTCGAAATATTTTTATTTCACTCACTTAGGTTGAGTAACGTCTTCACTGGCGCCAGCACGGCTACTGTGGACACCCACGTTAAAGGCAGGTTTAGGTAATTACGTCTGATGTGGCATACAGAGTTCTTATTATTATCATAATAGCTGTTTCAGCTTATGTGGAAGATCTTATGGTGATGAGTTGGTGACGATGTTCGCTCCGGAAATTTTTTTTAACTTGGTTGAATAGGTATTCTATTATCACGAGAAATTTTGTGTGGCTATCATCTGAACCAATAAAACAAGAAACGTCGGCTCTGGCACGCTAGTTTTTTCAAGGGAGGAATCTCGAGGGGTAGGTGTGGCAGGAAGATTCAAAAGTAGTCATTGTTTAGGGTTGTGGTACCAGTGAAGGCGGCGGGTAACCGGAAAGGAGGTCCTGAAATGTTACATAGCGTACCGTTTATCAACTACCTTTGTCGCTTCACATCTATTGTCTGTGTGCTGCCGAAATGATCTTCTTCGTAGCAGGTGCTAATGACGACTACCAGTCTTGGCTGAAAATAGCCGATGCGCCATTACCTTTTGAAAGAATTCGACTTCAATTGTAATGACTCCCTACGGTGCTCGGTCGCAGGTTCCTCGGAGCGAAACAGAGAGCATTCGCGTGACTAAGGTACTGTATGTATGCGTTTTGTGAGGAAGGGGGCGACTTGTCCAACTCAGCGCGGAAATAACTCTGCGGTGGAAAGTAGAACATAAAACTTCCCATCGGGAGATACAAATAGTATTTCGTGTATCCGTAAGGAGAGAAATTTCTGCTGGGATCCCCATGCTACTGGACAGGTACGGATGGCGGAACACTTACAACGTCAATCCTCCTATGTTAATAGTATCTGTACCCGAACCTCAACTCTTCTTGTGTACTGGCACCGCTGGGCGTATGGTGACACCAGATTTTCATCTCCATTTACATACTATGTTACACGTTCGATATAGTCATATACTTCATCTGTCTCTTTTTCGTCTGCTTGCGACGTCAACATGTATACCGGAACTATAGGTGCCGGTGTTGGTTTGCTGTCATATCTGACGAGAACAACCGTACACCTGAACTGTTTACAATAACTCACGCTCTACCTTATATTCCTACTCATTACAAATCCTACTCCCGTAATGCTATTGTCTACTGCTGTTGATATTGCCCTGTATTCGTCTGATCCTTATCCTCTATTACCCTTACTATATCCAGTCATAATACAGAAATCTTAAAATGAAGATGCTTGGTCTAAAGATATGACGCGTGATCAAGCGGTAGCGTCGTTAATGAGTGATCAGTATGTCGTTGGTCCCGGATTCGAACCCGTCCACAGCTTAAATTCTGAATAAAAATCATCAGTCACCGTCTTTCTGCCAACGGCCTTGTTAGAGGGGGTTGAGGAGCGGACACAGATTCAGGACTCTCTCTTGCTCTCGGAGTGAGAAACTGGCCGTAAAATGCGGAAGGATCAGCAATAACCAACGGCATGAGGATGCAGAAGGTAACGGAAACCAGTGCATTAACGGCAGGCCGTATATTCACAGGCCACTGTACCTGTAATTGAAAGTGCCATGACGATTTCTCCACTGGAAAAAGATTGCGGATTAGGTCCCATTCTGAACTCCGGGAGCCGACTACCAAGAGGGAGGTGACCATGAGAAAAAGGTCGAATAACCAACGACGGAATAACATCCTACGAGTCAGGTTTTGGAATGTCAGCACTATAAATCCCTTGGAAATGAAATAAATAGTAAGTGCAGGGCAACGAAGGTAAAATGGCTGTAGGAAAGATGTGAAGCAAAACGAAAAAGAAATTACTGTCGGGAGGAATGACTCAGAAAACACAAAAGTCAAAACAACCTTTTGTGAAATTAAAAGCGATGGTGGTAACATTAAGAGTGCGCCGGGAATTCCACTATTAAACGCAGAAGAGAGAGCGTATAGGTCTCAAGAGTACATTGGAGGTCTTTGTGAGGGGGACGACTTGTATGATGACGTGCTAGAAGAAGATATTGGAGTCTATAAGGAAAATGTATCCTACCCAATATTAGTTAGAATTTAAAAGAGCTCTGTTAGACTTGAGAGCAAATAAGGCAGAAGCGATTGATAAAATTTCATCAGAATTTCTAAAAATCATGGGAGGGGGGGGGGGGGGGGGGAGCGGCAACCAAACGACTATTCAGTGGTGTGCAGAACCTATAAGACTGGCGACGTACATCAGACTATCGGAAAAATATCATCTACACAATTCCGAAGACAGCAAGGGCAGATCAGTGCGAAAAATATCGCACAGTCAGGTTGACAGCTCATTCATTCAGGCCACTGACATGAATAATATACAGAAGAATACAAAAGAAAATTTAGGAAGCGTCAGATGACGATCAGCTTGACTTCAGGAAGGGTAAAGGCACCAGAGAGGCAATTCGGACGTTGCGCTTGATAACGGAACCAAGACGAAGGAAATATCGAGGCACACTCAATCCGCCCGGCGGTTACCGACGAGTGCTGGTGTGCTGGCCAGCCTGGATGTGATTTTTAGGCGGTTTTCCACATCCCGATAGGTGAATACCGGGCTGGCCCGCACTTTCCGCCTCAGTTACACGACTCGCAGACATCTGAACACGTTCGCACTACTCCATGGATCAGACTAGACACAAACTGTTGGGGTACACTAATCCATCCCGGGGGTACAGGGTGGCGGCAGGAAGGGCATCCGGCCACCCCTTTCCACTAACCTTGCCAAATCCATTCCTAACAATGCCGTCCCTGCGTGAGCGCGGGACATGGCACCAGTGAAAGAGAGAAAGAAAGATTATTTATGTACAAGAACCAAGAGGGCGCAATAAGACTGGAAGACCAAGAACGAAGTGCTCAGATTAAAATGGGTGTAAGACAGGGTTTCAATGTTTCGCCGCTATTGTTCAGAGAATACATGTAAGACGCTCTAACGGAAATGAAAGAAATGTTCAATAGTGGAAGTGAAATTCACTGTGAAATAATATCTATGGCAATATACGCTTTCAACATTGCTGTTCTTAGTGAACGTAAAAAAGAATTACAGGATGTGTTGAATGGAAAGTAATATAATGAGTACGGAATACGGATTTAGAGCAAACCGGAAAAAGACAAAAGTAATGAGAAGTAGCAGATATAAGAATAGCGGAAAACTTAACTTGGTGATGACGAAGTTAAGAAATTCTGATACCTTAGAAGCAAAGTAATCCATGATCAACGGAGCAATGTGGACATTAAAAGCAGACTAGCACTGGCTGGAAGGGTATTCCTGGGCGAGAGAAGTCTATTAGTATCGAACTTAGGCCGTAATCTGAGGAACAAAATTTCTGATAATGTACGTTTTGAGGTCAACATTGCACAGTTAGAATTATATATTAATACCTTCAGCTGCTGACGGGCGTTGATATATATCAACGAGGACAGGTGAAAATGTGGATATGGTGTCTGTTCTTTCGGACTTATATAGTTCTGGCAATACCAGCCATGACCTTCTTCTTCTGTGTGGATACACACATATTACCTGAACTCTTAAGGGACTTGGTAAGAATGTCTTCCACGAGTAATGAGTATGTTGGGTAGGGGCATTACGAATGTAGTGTGTGGACATATAAGGTGAGAATGTGGGTCTCGCGGGAGGCGTGGGCGGGATAGTCCCTGCAGTCGCACTATCCTCTGTACCCTCGGTGGCTCAGATGGACAGAGCGTCAGCCATGTAAGCAGGAGATCCCAGGTTCGAGTCCCGGTCGGGGAACACATTTTCACGTGTCCCCGTTGATATATATTAACGCCCGTCAGCAGCTGAAGGTATTAATACATGATTGTAATTTCGTTCGAGAAGGCTGCTGGTCATCAGTGGTGTCTGTTCTTTCGTACAGTGGGATATCCAGAACGGGGTAGAATCGAACCGTTTTAGGTGTGGTACCATAGAAGAACGTTGAAAAGCAATGAGCAGGTTCTCCGCAGAACTGGCTCAGCAAGGAACGTGTGGAAAACACTGACAAGAAGAACGGACAGGACGATAGGGGATATGTTAAGACATCAGGGAATCAACTCAATGGTACTAGAGAGAACTTTAGAGGGTAAAAATTGCAGGGAAGGCATAAAAAATAGTTGTGCATGGAGGGTGAAAGTACTGCTCTGAGATGGAGAGACTGGCACAGGAGAGGAATCCTTGGTGGACAGCTTCAAGTCAGAATTATGACAAAAAAGTAAGTGACTGTAAATAATGGGACAAAAACCCACCTGTATCAAGGAAGGACGTGAACAAAGCTGCCACTGCTCTCCTACCCTTCCGAATGTTGATACTGACGACACAATTCATCAGTTGTTGATTATATTAAATGACACATAAAGAAGCTGTAATTTCAATTTCACGCCGCTGCGGTTTGCTGATGATCAGCTTGTAACAGGTAAACCTGAAGAAAGTGTTTAAATTATAATACATACTTTGAAATTCTTCCAATCCATATCCATATGCGGCATACAGCAAACCAGTGCTAAACAGTATTGGTTAAAAACGGTCTTGGTTGCAATTTTAGTTTTTTTATTTTTCACCTACGCGTTTCGCCTTATTGAGGTATCTTCAGGTTATCTTAATTTGATATTTCTTAGAAGGATCCTTTAGACAGTGTAGCCTAAGGGCATCGTCGAATATATCAGGCCAACATCGCGTTCGTTATACTCAGTAATAACTTTTCTAGATGGAAGCGAGTGACTCCAAGACCTGCATAACGCGTTCCCGTTTACAGGATCTTTCTAAGAAATCCCAAAATACGATAACCTGAAGATGCCTAAATAAGGCGAAACGCGTAGTTGAAAAATAAAATACTAAAATTGCAACCAAGACTGTTTTTAACAACACATAATTTGAGTCAATCTGTCGCCAAACATGGAATGAGAATCTCGACAGAAAAAATAACAGTGATGGCATTTCAAGTATTGGAACCCACAAGAACCAAAACTGTTGTAGATGGACGAATAGTTGATAAGTAAGATAGTTTAAATGTGTAGGGTGTAATTTTAAATTTCTAAGACAGGTGATGCGGAGCTAAAATTGTCCTATGGGAGATTGTTATTCAAAGTTAGTCAATGGTACTATAAAAAGTACATTAAATAACAACTGGAAAAAATTTAAATTAGCTTTACAGAGCAAAACCCTTGCGTCTGCTGCTGTATGCTACTGAATGTTGCACTTTAACAGCAGATCAATTAAGACAAATCGATTCATCAGGGATGATACTGACCTCCACATTGTAGCAGGTTGTTCATGACCGGATCATAAAATAAACACCGTAGTTAGAAAAGGACTAAATGAAAAACCTTTTTTTGCAAATCTTTGACATAGTGCAGCTCTTCAACAACTGTGTATTGTTTAGAAATTAAGAAAATCAGCTTTCAGTTGCAACCTAAAATTTTATTAGTTTACCTAGATTTCGATACCAATAATGGTATCTTCTTCAGAACCTATAAATTAACCCACACGGACATATGTTACACATTGAAATACATTATAAATCGAATGATTCCATAATGAAGAAAATAGTGGTACTTGCAAAAATTAAATTATTTTGAGGGCCAAACGTTGGCCATGTCACAGAATGAAATGAAAACAGAATAAAGACGCATAGTCATAAGATTATGTCTGTCAAATCTAAGACATAATCTTGTGACTATGGGTTTTTATTCTGTTTCGATTTTATTCAGTGACATGGCCAACGTTCGGCCCTCAAAATAATTTAATTTTTGTAAGTACCACGATTTCTTCATTATGGAATCATTCGATTTATAATGTATTTCAATGTGTAACATATGTCCGTATAGGTTAATTTATAGGTCCTGAAGAAGATACCATTATTGGCATCGAAATCTAGGTGAACTAATAAAATTTTACCTTGCTACTGAAGGCTGATTTTCTTAATTTCTGAAATGAAGAACCATTACAACTGTAATTGAGAATTAGAAACTGAGCTGTAAAGACGCTGTCCAGTGTACTGTATGTTAACTAAGTGGGAAAGATAAGTGTTGGACGTCGCTTAAAGAGGCGGCACGAACAATTCTGAGGCGGAACAAGCCAAAGGCCTAATCCCTGAAGACGATGACGATGGTCGTGATGATGACGGTGAAGGCAGTTAAAAGAAAAGCATAAACGGCCAAGATATCCGTAATGCAGAAGGCTTCAGACAACTTGCTTGGAATCGGTACAGCTTAGTTTGTTCAGAGAGAAGTGCTGACCTGGAAGGCAGTGCTGAGGACGAGGGCGGCGGGCAGCCAGGCGGCCAGGAAGAGTCTGGGCACGCAGCGCGGGGGCGGCCGGTGCAGCGCCGCCCCCACGCAGGGGGCGCACGCCTCCAGCAGCGACACGCAGCACGGACGCCTCGACCGCCTCCCAGGCACCTGAAACCCGCAGAAGGCAGCTTACAGTGCGTCTGTCCTCTCAGTCGTTAGCCGCGTGCGGTTGTTGAGATCCTGCACGGCTGTCGTTAATCTTCCAGGTAGTTTCAAACCAGCGCACACTGCGCTAGAGAGTGAAAATTCATTCTGGAAAAGATGTAATTGCTTCAAAGTAATCAGGTTAATTAAAAAGAATATCCTCTGGTAGTCTTTAAAATTCTAAGTGAACCAATGAATTTTGAAATCTCAATCGACACCTCATTTGCTTCCCCTTCATGTCAATATTATTACCAATAACATAAAATCGAGCGATATTTAAATACCTTATATTTCATGAATGAGAATTTCCACTCTGCAGCGGAGTGTGCGCTGATATGAAACTTCCTGGCAGATTAAAACTGTCCGGAACTCAGTTTTAATCTGCCAGGAAGTTTCATATCAGCGCACACTCTGCTGCAGAGTGGAAATTCTCATTATGGAAACATCCACCAGGCTGTGGCTAAGCCATGTTTCCGCAATATGCTTTCTTTCAGGAGTGCTAGTTCTGCACGGTTCGCAGGACAGCTTCTGTAAAGTTTGGATGGTAGGAGACGAGGTACTGGCAGAAGTAAAGCTGTGAGGACGGGGCGTGAGTCGTGCTTGGGTAGCTAGGATGGTAGAGCACTTGCCCGCGAAAGGCAAAGGTCCCGAGTTCGAGTCTCGGTCCGGCACACAGTTTTAATCTGCCAGGAAGTTTCACCTTATATTTCATATTTTCTGAACAGAACATGAAAATAATAAAAAAAATTGAATAGGAACAGTCAGATTATTGTGAAATAATTTGTCTAAAAGTAAGAAATAAGATCACAGAGATATTTCACGCACCTTTCATCATGAACAGCAAATGAGATGCCTTTTGAAAATTCAAAGTTCATTTTTTAACTTGCTGTCAAAGAATTTTAAAGAGTACCAGGGCATGTTTTGTGGCTCATGCCGTTGTGTGGCTTTGACGTATTTGTTGTATCGTCTGTTTCTCAGTAGAGATTCTTCAAACAACAGGATAGGGAGTACGTCAGGCGGAAGTTGTGATGCGTCCCTTACGAGTAATGTTGTTATTACCGTTCTTGCTCACTCATTGTTCACAATTTAAAAAATGAATATCATAAATAGAACAAATCTGAACCGTAACTCAGAGAGCAGCTTCAGTCGGACTTTGGATTATACTGAGGGATCATTCTACGTAACTAATATATAAGCATTCCGACTGCTACGTTTCTTTACTTATGGTTTTCAATATTGATATACCTGATTTTGCAAAGCAACGTCAACCGCAATGTTGCCTAATTGTTCGAAATGCTGGACACGATTTAGAGCATCATTCAAAGGCGTGTCAAAGGTTTTGATAATATATTTCATTTTTTACTCTCGGACAAATCATTTCACAAAACATTTCACCGTTTTTTTCCATTTTTAGGGTTCGGTACCACAATCGGTAAAAACGGAATTATTATGAGATCACTTTGCAGTCCGTGAATCTGTCTGTCCATCTGTTAAAAAAACCTTCTATCTCGGCAACGGGTAGACCTGTGAAGTTGAAATTTCTGTCACATAATAAGATCTACGGACAGGTTTCAGATAGATTATATAATGGTAAGACAGATGTAAAGATGTAGAGGCGTATATCAATAGGGGTAAGATAGATACTGCCTACACTTTTTAAAATTCGAATCTCGGAAGCTCTGTTAAACATCTGCTGTTATATTGAAGGAGTGCCCAAGTGATTTACCTGCTGCCATTAGGGTTGCTATGCAGCTATCGAAAATTGGTTACTACCCGAAGACTGGGTGATCTTGGTGGTTTTCCTTCTGACGTGAGGCGTTTTAAATGTGGGCGCGCGGGCCACATTAGGAAATAATGTCATCAGCCCGAAAGTTATCACTGTGGGGAGGTGGGCCATGAAGTGGGCTACTGCCGGAAGAAAGCACGGTACAAGCAATGTCCTAATAATCGATCGTTAAAAGGGAATTTTGGTGCCTCAACCGTTGGACGGCGTTCTCGGTAGAACACGAGGGTGCAGAAATGTATGCGGTGCAGAAATATTTGTTAGGCAAAGTAAGAGGTTGTTGTTGTTGTTGTTGTTGTTGTTGTTGTGGTCTTCAGTCCTGAGACTGGTTTGATGCAGCTCTCCATGCTTCTCTATCCTGTGCAAACTTCTTCATCTCTGAGTAACTACTTCAACTTACATCCTTCTCAATCTGCTTAGTGTATTCATCTCTTGGTCTGCCTCTACGATTTTTACCCTCCAAGCTGCCCTCCAAAACTAAATTGGTGATCCCTTGATGCCTCAGAACATGTCCTACCAACCGATCCCTTCTTCTTATCAAGTTGTGCCACAAACTCCACTTCTCCCCAATTCTATTCAATACATCCTCATTATTTATGTGATCTACCCATCTAATCTTCAGCATTCTTCTGTAGCACCACAATCCGAACGCTTCTGTTCTCTTGTGCAAACTATGTATCGTCCATGTTTCACTTCCATACATGGCTACACTCCTTACAAATATTTCCAGAAAAGACATCCTGACACTTAAATCTATACTCGATGTTAACAAATTTTTCATCTTCAGAAACGCTTTCCTTGCCATTGCCAGTCTACATTTTATATCCTCTCTACTTCGACCATTATCAGTTATTTTGCTGCCTAAATAGCAAAACTCCTTTACTACTTTAAGTGTCTCATTTCCTAATCTAATTCCCTCAGCATCACCCGACTTAATTCGACTACATTCCGTTATCCTCTTTTTGCTTTTGTTGGTGTTCATCTTATACCCTCCCTTCAGGACACTGTCCATTCCATTCCACTACTCTTCCAAGTCCTTTGCTGTCTCTGACAGAATTACAATGTCATCGGCGAACCTCAAAGTTTTTATTTCTTCTCCATGGATTTTAATACCTACTCCGAATTTTTCTTTTGTTTCCTTTACTGCTTGCTCAATATACAGATTGAATAACATCGGGGAGAGGCTACAACCCTGTCTCACTCCCTTCCCAATCACTGCTTCCCTTTCATGCCCCTCGACTCTTATAACTGTATTTTACTCCTACCGACTTTAGAATTTGAAAGAGAGTATTCCAGTCAACATTGTCAAAAGCTTTCTCTAAGTCTACAAATGCTAGGAACGTGGGTTTGCCTTTCCTTTATCTTTCTTCTAAGATAAATCGTAGGGTCAGTATTGCCTCACATGTTCCAATATCTCTACGGAATCCAAACTGATCTTCCCCGAGGTCGGCTTCTACCTGTTTTTTCTTTCGTCTGTAAAGAATTTGCGTTATTATTTTTCAGCCGTGGCTTATTAAACTGATAGTTCGGTAATTTTCACATCTGTCAACACCTGCTTTCTTTGGGATTGGACTTATTATATTCTTCTTGAATTCTCAGGATATTTTGCCTGTCCCAAGGTACAGAACATAAATGTCTGGTGGACACAGGGGCTCACCTGTCAGTAGTTAATCTGGATCTCTTGGGTAGAAAGAGACTGCAGGTGCCACGGTATAAGTTACGTGGAGTAGGCGACAATGACTGAAGTCACTATCGATAACACTGTTTCGTTTTAAAGTGGCAAATAACTGTATTCGACAGCATGAAGAAGTACTGCTGCGTGTTGGTAAGGAGTACTATGCGATCCTCGGACTCTACTTTCTTGCTAAACATCACACAAAAATTGACCTTTTGCAGCATACTATTGAACTTGGTGGGACATTTTTTCGCTAGGGCAACAGCTACGAGAGTTACAGTGTCGCAAGGTTCATAAAGAAGGTGGCACCAAATAAACTGTGGACACTGGCACTAAAGATCAATTAGCTTTATACAATACCGCAAGGGCCGGCCGCTGGGGCCTAGCGGTTCTAGGCGCTCCAGTCTGGAACCGCGCGACCGCTACGTCGCAGGTTGGAATCCGCCCTCGGGCATGGATGTGTGTGATGTCCTTGGGTTAGTTGGGTTTATGTAGCTCTAAGATCTAGAGGACTGATGACCTCAGGTGTTAAGTCCCATAGCGCTCAGAGCCATTTGAAGCATTTGATACCGCAAGGTAGAGGGAAGTTGATCAGGATGAGCATAGATATGGATTTATTATACGTTGTAGAGCTGCTGGAAACTAGCGAAAAATTGCGTAAGTCAGACTGTCTTTTACGTAGAAGTATAGTATGGGTTAGTGACGTGGATGGAGATTATATGATTATGGCCAGTTTTGATAAATTTGGCAAGGACGAAATGAGTCTGTCAGAGGGTATATAACATAAATATTAAATTTTAAAAAAATTGTATGTTTTGGAAGGATATGGATAGGACAAGCGAGGACTTCTGCCGCAAACAAACTGTCAGTGCATCTGCATTACTTGAGAAAGTGAAACATATACAGAGAAATGATAGAGAAACAATGGGATCTTTGTTACTAAAGTTCATGGATTTGTTTCATCCAAGTAATCTGTTACCAGCAACGCCACTCAAGCAACACAGAATACCAACAGGGAAGAATTCTCCAGTGTACAAGAACTCCTATCGAGTTCCGAAGTGTATGCAACCGACAATGGAAGAGTTTATCGAACAGCAGCTAGCTGAGGTGTTACTGAGTGTGGTGATAGTCCCTGCGGTGCACCAGTAATTTTGATCCCAAAATAGTCTTAACAAGGCACTAAAAATATAGATTTGGGTCTGACTATCGATACCTAAATGCACGGACGATCACCGATGCATATACAATACCAAACATAACAGAGACTCTCGACAGCTTGGGTCAGTGTAACTATTTCTCCAGAATAGATTTACGAAGCAGATATTATCAAATAGAAGTAGCGCCAGAGGATCGACCAAAGACAGTTTTTTTTCCATCGCAGGAGATCAGTTCCAATATTGTAGAATGCCATTTGGACTCAAGAATGCACCCACCATCTTTTAGAGATTATTTGATAGTGTACTTAAGGGATTAAAATTAAAGCAAATTCTAATGTATCTGGATGACATAATGCATAATAACGATTGAATAAGGTATAAATAAGACTGAGGACATCACAAACATCGGTAAGCATCATTAAATGTCATTTTGCAGCAACAGAAGTAAATTATCTTGGGCATATAAATAGTATGGAAAGTATGAGAAGAGATCCCCATTTGGTCTCAACAGTTCAGAATTTCTTGCCACTGAGACAATTAAACAGTTGCAGATTTTCATTGATGTATATAATTGTTGTCGATTCATAAAGGACTTTACTGAAATTGCTGGACCTTTGAACCGTTTGTCACGGAAAGAAGAAAAACTTGAACTGTCTAGCAGATTTCAGATGCTTTTGACATTGACACTGGATCCAGTTTTGATAGTTCTCAATTTTGAAATAGAATTTATTCTCTTTTGTGATGCAAACAGTACTGCTCCTGGTCGTGCTCTAAGACCGAATGTAGATGGTACAGAGCGTCCTGTAGAATATGCATCCTGACAGTTGAACAAACCAGAGCAAAATTATTCCATGCCTGAGAAAGAGATGCTAGCTGTAATCTATAGTATTATGTACTTCTGCTGATATTTGTGTGGTCAAAAGTTTAAAGCAGTGATGGATCGCACTGCTCTAAAATGGTTATTGGGATTGAAAGACCCTTGCAGCAGATTAACGACATGGGCACTCAGTTTAAGAGAACTTAATTATGAGGTAATACACAGACCAGGAAAAGGCATGCTAATGCCAAAAGTTTAAGCTGAAACGTTTCAGTTCTACAAATACAGGACAGTACTGTTGCTCAATGGCGAAGGGCTCAAACTATTGATATTGACTGTCAATAATTCAAGTTGTATCTCCAGTTCTTGACACAAAATAGCTTGCTGTCCAGAGCAACAAAGTGTGGATTATGAGTGGTAGTACCTGCAGCCTTCTGGAACAAAGCCTTGGCATAAGCACATGATGATATGTTGTCAGGCCATGGTGGGCAAAGACGAACTGATAGATGAATTGGCAAATAATTTTTGTAGAGGACTAGAAAACAGGATATCAAGCAATATGTCAGGAACTGCATACGATGTGCACAACAAGCTAGCTTAGCCACCGTCCAGTTCTGTTAGAACGTTTGCTGGAAGCACCTAAACCATTTGAAATGCTTGAATTGGACGTTTTAGGCCCATTGAATGAAATACCAGCAATAAACAAACACTGGCTGGTGCGCCCAAGCGGGTCTGGGTGCTTCAGTCCGGAACCACGCGACTGCTACGGTCGCAGGTTCGAATCCTGCCTCGGGCATGGATGTGTGTGATGTTCTTAGGTTAGTTAGGTTGATGTAGTTCTAAGCTCTAGGGTACTGATGACCTCAAATGTTAAATCCCATAGTGCTCAGAGTCACTAAATAAATATATATTAACTATGATTGACTATTTCTCGCCCGTACAGTTGCTCAAGCGTTAGTAAATAGTTGATTTCTCACATCTGGCGTTCCAGACACATTATTTACAGACCGAGATACCAGTTTCGTGTGTGATCTTATGAAGCAATTGTGTTGATTACTCCAAATTAGCAAGCTGCATACAAGCCCCTTCCACCCTAAAGCATGGAAGAACAGAAAGAGCGCTCATTGCATGATTTCAGTGTTGAGCTATTACGTTAGCAGTAATCATGAAAACTGGCACTCATATCTAAAGTTTGTAACAGCTGTTTACAATTCTAATGTCCATACAGCTACTGGTCTTTCGCCATATGAGGGAATATATGGGAGAAAAATTTTATCACCTGTCGAAATGATTAAACCAAAGCGTGGATCTGACGCATGATCGGTAAAAAAACTTTGCTAAGACATTATGAGACATTTGGTAACAAGTAAAACTAGCAAATAAGAAAGCTTTGGAAGGACAAGAGTAGATAGGACAATGTGTAGGGTGGTTACTCCAATATGGTATTAGCCAGTGGGTATTAGTAACGAACCCATATACACCAAAAGGTAAAACAAAGAAATTTATGACCTAATACCCTGGACCATGCCAAGTAGTGGAAATGTCGTCACCTGTCAATGTTAAAACACAGATGCCAACCTATACTTAGATTACTCACGTGGAATATTTCAAGCCTTTTAAGGAAGCAATCGATGCTTTGCTCCAGATGCCAGCGGCATCTACAATACACAATCAGAAGCCTCATGTAACAAACAAGAAAGAGATGACTGATGACCAGAGTACGTCTAAGATATCTTACATTCTTAGGCCTTGTCGTTAGATAAGATTTGAGACTGTTGTTTGAGTATACTGCGCTTCATTTGTTCTTGTGCAGATTATTAGGAAGTCATCAAGTTTTAGGTTGTTCTATTTATAGTATGTTTTAAAGAGTTTTTTTTATTTTTCATTATCGAAGGATCGATACAATGTTATTTTTGTGTATGGGGGTCATATAGTTTTGTCTGGGTAATCTTGATCTACGAAGGGAGGAGGAGATATGTTAAAGGTTCCTTTCTCTCATGCCGCATAACAGAACGAAGGCCCTGAGGAGTGGCATGGTCATGGTTGTGCTGTACCTCGCCAGGAGGAGAGTAACAACTGTGTTACAGACCCAGCCTCTGGAATCTGGAGTACTGTTCTGCAGACAACCAGACGTCATCATTTGTGGTCACTTCAACTTACTTTCAGTGCAGGGGAAGTTAGGAAGGAAGTGTGTAGATTGCAAGACACATGTCAGGAATCACATCAGGAAGCACAGAAATGCGGAACTGTAAACAAAGTAAGAGGGGTATACTGAGGTTTACAGCTCTCATATGACAAAAAGGGGGACCAAGTTACGCAGGTAATGGAGATTGTACCCCAAAGCCTGGTGCATAAGAAGGGTGGTTGGTTAGATGCTGGGCAAACAGTGAGTGGCACAACCAACAGTGAAGTCGTCCGGAATGTGAATGACGCGATGGAGCGAATACAAAAGTAGTGGAGCTCCTGGATCCAGAGTGAAATGGCATACCATACAGTGTGGTAAACAATACCGGGATATAGCGAGAGTTAACTGCCGAACTAGTACGAGATACAGTGACTTACAGATACTGAAAAATCGACTTAAAGCATTGGATGGGACAATGCCTGTAGCTGGGTTGCTACGAACACTAGTGGACAGTCTGAATGATGCAAGGATGGGAGTAACTATGCTACAAGAAGCAGCGCATCATGCAATCAATGGGCAGCTGAGTTCTGCATTAATGCCACCACAGTAATTCCTAACCAGCCTCCACAAAGCGCACAAACAATTTACAGCAGAACTGCGATGAATAGTGGAACGAGTAGAACAAAATTTAGCACTGTTCTGTCACTTGCCCATTGTTGAGATGAGTTCGGATGGTGCAAGGTTACATGTCTTACTTCGATTCCCAGTAGCAGGTGTCAATACGCAATATCAGTGCTTTACCGAACACTCCCATCCAGTCAAGTGCCAAACTGCGGTAAAATGGGCACAGTTACGAACCAATGATGTATTAATTATTTCAGAGTAAGGGGATGGCTAGCTGTAATGTTATTGGAAGACCTACAGAGATGCCAGGAGGAAAGTGTTACGATCTACGCAAGTAGTATGATACAAACTGGAGTACATGCATTCCTGGGAAAGGCCAAAGCAACTGGATGTCAAAGAGAAATATTAACGCCGTATCCAAATTTACAGAGAATAGGCACTCACTGGGTCTACTCAGTTTTTTCACCAGAAGTAGCCATAGTAAACCGTTAAGAACACGTGAAAAATGGTTCAAATGGCTCTGAGCACTATGGGACTTAACATCTGAGGTCACTAGTCCCCAAGAACGTAGAACTACTTAAACCTACCTAACCTAAGAACATCACACACATCCATGCCCGACGTAGGATTCGAACCTGCTACCGTAGTGGTCGCGCGGTTCCACACTGAAGCGCCTAGAACCGCTTGGCTACACCGGCCGGCAAGAACACGTGAGACTGACAGATATGGATAGAGTGATATTACGGGATAGCGGAATAGTAATAAATGATATGACTTCGGACTTAGCAAGAGCGACATTTCGGCTACCACCTATAATGACTGGTACGACCACACTTAAGTGGGAACAACCTATGTTGTGCTGGCCCAAGAAGCCGTCAGAGCTGCCGCCTACACAGAACTTAATCTCCCTAAACAACACTCTGAATCCAAACTTTCTACGCTCACTAGACAAATTAGTGGCAGCGCCTAAAAGGGAGAATTACATTCGAACAAACGTTCTAGCAGATTTAGGAATATCGCGATAGACAACATCATAGTTTCACGACTCTAAGAGTGACATCTACCAGCACTGTAGTGGTTCTGGCTGCGATTTTTGTAATCTACTTCTGTGTCAAACGATAGTCAGTGCATCGCACATAGTTATCTGTGTATCAGATACCTGTTAATTGGTTTGTAAATGAAGCTCCGGCATAGTAAGGAAATTGCATGTAAAACAATAGATGAATCAGTAAGCATGTGAATAATTGTGTAAGAAAAGACTTTTGCAAAGACCAACGTTATGGCGTCCCTATTTTGACCATTGAAAATCTTGTAAATTAGCTGTTTGGTAATGGAAAAATAACTAAACTTGTACAATGTTTAACTACTGATGTGAAATATGTAGGATAAGATTGTTGCTGGTACAGCAAAGTGAAAATTTAGAGAGGACTTTTCTGAAGGAAGGGGAAGATTTTGCGCCCCGGGATACTATCCCCGGTGGACACTAAAACTTCATTCAAGTTCTTCCTTGGCGGCCGGCCGAGGTGGCCGAGCGGTTCTAGGCGCTTCAGTCTGGAACCGCGCGACCGCTACCAGTAGACTACGAATTAGGGGAAAATGCTGAGCTAACGTAGAACATAGGCACAGTAAGCGCCCAAGTCTCAAGCGAAGCATAATGACATCGCGGAAGGTGAGACATACAGTCGTGCTTGTGAACAAGCAGAGTTTCATAAGAAAGGCTCGGTACAATACAACTTTAAATATTCAGGTGTCGAGCCGGCAGCACAGTGCCTCTGAAAGGTGAAACTGCGGAAGTCTGAAGTTACAAGGAAAGCAGACGGCGAGGTGCAACAAGGGCACTTGACGTCATAGCCATCCCCAATGCCGCAGAACGCATGGGAAGCGCCAACGCAAATACCCACCCTTCCTAACAAACGTCTGATTACTCACTGTGGGTTACTGATTTATGAGTGTTGATTCCCGATTGCCCAGTGTATAGTTTCAGCCTTATATCTTCGACGTCCACGACAGCACACTGGAGATCGCTATGCAGAACTGGAGGTGGCCACATTCCATAGGTCGACGACCATCGTGTGATGAAACAGTCGCTACCGGACGCTTCCCTCCGCTGACAGTATTGTTGCAAGTGAAGCGCGTGCTGGCTTTCCTCTGCTGATGAGGCACTCTTTCACTGTGTGTGTAAATTGAAGGTGGTGAGGGGAAGAAAGAAAAGGAAAGGGAGTTAATCACTGCTGTCAGCTGCATCTGGATATTAAGCGGAATCAGCGGCGGTGAGTGAAAATGTGTACCAGATCGGTATTCGAACCTGGGACCTCCTACTTACTAGGCAGGTGCCTTAACCATTGCGCCATCCGGGACACAGTGTTATCGCAACTGCACGGACTACTTCGGCACAGCTCACAGACGACCCACACTACCATCGAGCGTCCCTGTCCATTTCCTCCATTTCGGTCTCTGAGATTCCCACAGGAGGTCGGACGTATTTGTACATTCGCACTGAAGAAGGTGGATCCATTGCCCAGCTAGGCCAATCAGATTATATGAATGCATGATGTCTGTTCTTTTCGACATGTCCGAAAGAGCACACCATGCATTCATATCATTCATATAAACTGTTCCACTGGCCTGATTGAGGTGCGTTGCTTTGGAAGACAGTCGTGTATTACTGTCCAATAAATGTGTTATTGTCAATGATGTTTTCTTGGCGTTCTCGAGAGTAACTAGGACCTTCCTTCCAGCTCTCTCCTGACGAAATTTCTGCTTCGATAATAATGGCATAATTAAAAGCTGCGGACATAGTTCAGTTTTAGCAAAGTGTTCGTGGAATCACGACGATTTATAAATCTGAAGAAGATTTGATTGGAATCCTCCGTACACGATGCGCAGTATCACACAGACAGAGTGCTATGGGACTCACCCGATGAGGACTGAAGGTCAGTCATACAGTGATCTAAAATTTCGTGGACATCGCCAGTTGTCATACTGGTAGCAAAAGGTTTACTTGTGCTTATGCTCCTCGTGTACTCATGGACGTTACATACCATTCCTTATTTCAAAACTTCCTGACAAAGCTACATCTAGAAGGAGATTTTCACTCTGCAGCGGAGTGTGCGCTGATATGAAACTTTCTGGCAGGTTAAAACTGTGTGCCGGACCGAGACTCGAAATCAGGACCTTTGCCTTTCGCGGGCAAGTGCTCTACCAACTGAGCTACCCAATCACGACTCACGCCCCGTCCTCACAGCTTTACTTCTGCCAGTACATCGTCTCCTACCTTTCAAACTTTACAGAAGCTCTCCTGCGAACTTCTGTGAAGTTTGGAAGGTAGGAGACGATGTACTGGCAGAAGTAAAGCTGCCCGCGAAAGGCAAAGGTCCTGATTTCGAGTCTCGGTCCGGCACACAGTTTTAATCTGCCAGAAAGTCTCAAAGCTACATCTCTTATTACAAAATCTATAGCTGGATCACTCACTGTCTGGTTTCTCCGTCGTGAATGTCTTCAGTGAACAAAGCGTCCACCATTTCGCTCTCTGTAAAGTTCTAATATGCCTTTAGCAAAGAGTGACCTGTTGACCATATCGAAATAGGTTACCATTTCCGGTTTGTCGTACACATATGGAAGGATACTTTTGGCGATGTATAAGCACTTCAGGCAAATAAGTGCTGATATGGAATGCGATAAGATGATGAGCTGCACTTTGACTACTTGGTAAACTCGTCGGAGAGAGTACTGTTTCGAAGTATGCCCTACCACTTTTCTATTTAGCTTCTGTCCTTTGGGAGAAATACGTAATATCTTACTTCCGTATAAGCATTCAACTTTTCGTAGTAAACACATCTACACGAGGAACAATTTTTTATAAACTTATTAACGGCTTTTTGGAGTCACCCATAAAGCCAACCTCGTAAAAAATAATTTTCTGCTACATCTATTTAAACTGAACTTAAGTCTATAATCCAACCAAATTAACTTATTTACTATATTATAATTTGATAAAATTCTCTTTTCTAATATACTTATTTCATCGTTACAAAATCGTATGGGAGCTTATGGACTTATGTGTTCCTAAAGGAGATTTAATATTTCTAGTAGTTTCTTGATACCTTCTGTAGCACCCGAAGATAATGTGATTAACACCTTTCTCACTGCTGCATTCACGTGAAGAAGATGTGATTATGTTGAGGGGGTAGAAATGTTGACGGTATCTCCCGTCATTGAATCGAATTCGTGCCATTTCCACTGTTAAGTTTCTGCTATATCTACAACTTTGGTACGAAGGACGTCGTTGGAGATTAGGCACCACTGCGGCATAAGGCCTCCATTTAATTTCGTAATACCGTTGGAGGTTTTCATTCCATCTGGCCCTCATAATAGTCCTTAAGGTATGAAGAAGATCGTCGGGTGATACTTTTTCATATTTCACTGAAACAACGTATACTGCTTGGCAAGAGTGTCTACTTTTTCGTCTCCCTTTATTTTGCTGTGCCCTTT
Source organism: Schistocerca piceifrons (assembly GCF_021461385.2). Taxonomy (NCBI): domain Eukaryota; kingdom Metazoa; phylum Arthropoda; class Insecta; order Orthoptera; family Acrididae; genus Schistocerca; species Schistocerca piceifrons. The sequence goes on from NC_060139.1 coordinate 109,025,344, forward strand.
TACCTGTAACATGATGGTCGAATCATACAGGCGGGAAAGCTCTTGCGCTGCTTCCATAATGCGATACACTAGACAATTTTTGATTTTGCTGATGGGGTAGGACTTCAACAGCATCATTGCTAAGCGTGTCTGATAGAACTTTGGACTGTTCTGGTTAAAGCCATTCTATCTTATCAGCTTAGAGGGCATAACACTCATTATTTTCCACTAAACTTTACCAAAATTATTGGTTATTGACTTTTTATTTGACTGCGATTTCTGATACCTTCTTTACTTCTTGCCTTAATATCAGAATACGATAGTACTTTGCAGATGCTGCGATCTTTATACGTAATTACACTTTTACCTTTATTTGGGTTATATTTCATACTCTTCTTTACTAGTTGACAGCTGTCTTACTGAAAGGGAGAAAAATCTACCCATTTTTAACTCACTATTTTCATTATTCAAGATAGACCAGGAATGGGAGGAGTTGGAATAATTTTGAGGAGAAATTATGGCTCACGTGTCAAGGGATATGTACAATATAGCTCTCGAATAATACTAGTCAAACTTGAAATTAAGCCAAAGGACACTGTGCCAACATCCAAAGAAGAAGATGCAGTCGTTGACGAAACACACGAAGAAATAAGTAATGCGATGAGAAATGTTAAAGGAGATGAAAACCTGATTGTCATTGGGGACTTGAATGCGATTGTGGGTGAAGAACCGGAGGAAGGAATTACTGGCAAATATGGACTTGAAAGAAGAAATGAAAGAGGAGATCGACTAATCGAGTTCTGCTCGAGGCGCCAGTTAGTTGTCGCAGACACACTTTTCCAACATCACAAACGAAGAAGATACACATGGAAGCCTCCTAGAGATTGATTACATACTAGTGAAAGCACGTGTTAGGAACCAGGTAAAAGATTTCAGGAGCTATCCATCTGCAGACATAGGTAGTGACCATAACCTGGTCCTGACGAAAAGTTCACTCAGATTCAAATGTCTGAAAGAAGACAGTAAAATTTAAATGCGAACTAGAAAAACTGAAAACCGAGGTACTGGCAAAGCGCTATGCTCACTAAACAGACAACCTAGCTAAAAATTTTCAACATGTTGGAGTAAATGAAGACTGGGGTCAAATTAAATCTGGTTTATGCAAAGCAGCAGAAAAGATAGCTGGAAAAACTAAACCCAAAAACAAGGGGAAATGGATTACAGCAGATGTTACTGAGCTTATAGAAAACAGGAGATTATACAAAAACGCAGCTGATGAACAAGGAAAAGCTGAATATAGAAGACTATGGAATTTAGTCAATAGAGAAGCTAGCAAAGCAAAAGAGAATTTTCTTGACGAAATGTGCAGGGAAGTGGATGAAAATATTCAAAATGGAAGAACTGATATAGCCTACAGAACAGCAAAAAAAATTTTTTAACAAACGTTAAGCGACACTCTCAGGTACAATAGAAAATAAAGAGGGGAAAATGCTGTATGGTGAAGACATGGTGAAGAGATGGAAAGAATACATAGAGGAGTTGTATGCCGGTACACCTCTTTAGGAGGAAGTAATAGGAAGAGAAGAGCAAGTAGACGAAGATGACATTCTGCAAGAAGAATTTGACAAAGCTCTAAAAGAACTACGGGACAACAAAGCAATGGGTATTGATGACATCTCTGCAAAACTAATAAAGAATGCTGGTGACCGCATGAAAATGATGCTGCTTACACTTATTAGCTCTATCTATAACATAGGAGAGACACCGTCAGACTTTCAGAAATGCATCGTTGTTCCTATACCAAAGAAGGCAGCAGCTACAAAATGTGAACAGTACCGAACTCTAAGCCTAATATCACATGCATCAAAAATTCTCAAAAAAATTGTTCTGAAGAGAATTGAAGAGAAGGTGGAGGATATGTTGAGTGAAAATCAGTTTGGTGTTAGAAGGGGAATGGGAACAAAAGAAGCGATTCGGGCACTGAGACTTGCAATCGAAAAGCAATTACAGAAAAATAACTTTAAGTGCCAAGAGATGTTCAGAGTGCTGAGGAAAAGTGGAATGAAGTACAAAGACATCCGTGTGATATTCTGTTTCAATAAGAATGAGGTGGCAGTGATTGGAAACTGTCACCAGGAACAAGAAGCAAATATTAGAAAAGCGTGAAGACAAGGAGGTGCACTCTCTCCTCTTATATTCAACGCTTACATCCAGGAAGCTATAGACCAAGTTCGAGAAACTGCTGAGGTAGCGATCAAAATAAATGGGCACACGATAGAAATGCTACATTATGCAGATGATATTGCTATAGTCACGGAGACAAAAGAAGAACTACAGGAAGTCTTCAAACCAATGGAAAGGAATCTATGGAATCAGTACGGAATGAGAATAAACAAGAAAAAGACTAAAGTACAGAAGCAGAATATGAACCTCTGAGAACGAGAATTTGAAGAGGGGAGCTGGAAGTGATAGAGGAATTTACCTACCTGGGAAGCAAAATCACAAGGGGTGGTAGAAGCTGAAAAGAAAATGTGAGCAGAATACAACAGGCCAAAATTGCTTTTAATCTGAGGAGGAACTAACTCACCAACAAGAACATCAGTCTGAAAATAAGGAAACGTATGATGAAAGCTTGCGTTTGGAGTATGGCCCTATACGGATGTGAAACTTGGACAACAGGAAGAGAAGAGAGAAGACGGCTAGAGGCCCTGGAGATGTGATGCTATAGAACTATGATGAATATCAACTGAAGAGACAAAGTAACAAATGATGAGGTGCTTAGAAGAGCACAGGAAACCAGATCACTGTGGAGGCACATCCAAACAGGGAGACACAAACGTGTATGCCACTTCCTAAGATACAACGTCATTGGAACAATAGTATAAGGAGCTATTGAGGGAAGAAATCGGCAGGGGTGACCAAGGAAATCACACATACAACAGATCATGAATGATATTGGTTCAAATGGCTCTGAGCACTACGGGACTTAACATCTGAGGTCATCAGTCCCCTAGAACTCAGAACTACTTAAACCTAACTAACCTAAGGACATCACACACATACATGCCCGAGGCAGGATTCGAACCTGCGACTGTAGCGGTCGCGCGATTCCAGACTGAAGCGCCTAGAACCGCTCGGCCACACCGGCCGGCAATGATATTGAATGTAACAAATACGTGGTAATGAAGAGGAAGGCAGACAGAAGAGAGGAATGGCGCTCTGCTGCAAATCAACCTCTACGTAGGAACACTAAAAGAAGAAGAAGAAGAAGAAGAAGAAGAAGATTCCCAGTATTTCTTTAGAATATTACTAAAGCAAGCTACAAAATCAAAAGCCAAAGTGATATTTTAACATTGTAAGGTAGATCAAAATTTCTTTTTCTTTCTCTGAATACATCAGCTGCAAACGAATTCCACAGTTTAGTCCCAAATCCTAAACAATGGCTGTTCTAAAAAAAAGGCTGGTACGACAGCCACTTTTGCCCTATAAATTAATACATTTTCGAACAAAGTTCAACCATTTCAGGCGTTGGCGTCTCACTGTACTGCTTTTGCCTCAAATATATTACATCAATAAGTATAAACTCAATCCAAACCTTGAATTTAGTGAATAATAATGATGTTCCTTTCAATTTACTTGCTTCACAGTATCACGTATTAAGATAAATAATTTGACTATTAAAATTTTGGTTCAATATTCAGAGCAGTCACAAAGCAACTCAAATTTTCCTGTGTCACTGTAGTACCTCCCGATTCACCACCAGCCCCCTAATGCACTTCAGTCTTCTCTCATCACTCAATACTAACATATCTCCTCCTTCTTACATCAAACAACAGAAACTTTTCTCTATGTACCGGGTTCTGCCCAGGCAAACTAACACGATCCGGAAACCGATCGGATTATCGCAACTTCTCCCATCTTTGTCTTTGCCTACACATGATCATGAAAATTACATAAAAAGTACAGAATAGAACTGATATATTTACCGCAAAAAGGTTAATCCAGTTCGCTTACTTTTCATGTGTATCTAACGTCATACGACGATTATTCGCGCGACTCCATACACTCAATTCTGGCAGGCCACAAGACACTGTGGAATGGCCATCAACCCTGTTGTTAGAATACTAATATCCGGAGACGGAAAAAAGATCATTTGCTTCTGTCTATAGGCTCCGAAACGGTTCCGTAGCGTTCGTGTTGTTATTGTGGTCGTCAGTCCGAAGACCAGCTCCATAAAAGCAGTGCTTCATTTCTAACATTTTAGGCGCCGGAACGCCCATTTGCAGCCATACAACCCCCCTCCTCCATCCCCACCCTCTGCCCACCCTCGCTTCCACTCATAAAAATCATAAATTTCGATTTTTGAAAGCTATTGAGCCTCGACATGTGTTCTAAAGAAAGGGCGCGGTGCATAAAAAGAGGGAAAGACTTCTAGCGCCGTGGGCATACGGACATGAGGGCAAGGACGTTCACGTATCAGCTCGAAAGGCTGCCAATTGCTGGCCACGCGTGAGCCGCGCTCGCAGTTGATCAGCAGCTGTGGCATAATTTACGACACGTAAGAAACAAGATTTGGCGAAACCACATGATACAGACTCTCAAGTTCAGACTCGTTGTTTGTATCTCATTGTCACACAAAACACGGTATATTGGTTCAAATGGTTCAAATGGCTCTGAGCACTATGGGACTCAACTGCTAAGGTCATTAGTCCCCTAGAACTTAGAACTAGTTAAACCTAACTAACCTAAGGACATCACAAACATCCATGCCCGAGGCAGGATTCGAACCTGCGACCGTAGCGGTCTTGCGGACGGTATGTTGCCGTGCTACTAGATCGTTGAGCTTGCTGGCAGTAGTAAGCAAAAGACGTATGCACCAATCACAACCTCAGAACGAAGTTCTACTTATCTTGGGTTTACACACACACACACACACACACACACACACACACACACACACACACACACACACATACTCTCTCCACTTCCGTGCCCAACGCATCTCGCTGCTCACGCATTGTCACGTTGAACGGTGCCGGCACAGCGGCATATTATAGTTACTTTGCGATTTAATACACATATACTATTTTAAATTTCCGGTGCCGACCTGCTCCAGCGAGCTCAAAAAATTTCACTGAGAAGTGACGGAAACCCGTTCCGGCCGAAATTAAGTCCCGGATGCAGCTCTCCACACTGCTCTGTACTGTGCAAGACTCTTCATCTCCGAGAAACTACTGCAACCCACATCCATTTGAACCTGTTTACTGTACTCATCTCTTGCTCTCCGTCTGCAGTTTCTATCCCCCCCCCCCCCCGCCCCCCCCCCCCCCCCAGTTTTCTCAAATACTAAATTGACGATTCCTTGATGTCTCAAAGTGTGTCCATCAGCCAATAATTTCTTTTAGTCAATATATGCCAAAAATTTCTTCCCCCTCCCCCCCCCATCCCCCCCCTCCCCCAAGTTCTCTGCAGTATCTCCTCATTAAGTACGTGATCTATCTATCCAATCTTCCACTTTCTTGTGTGGCATCACATTTGAAAAGCTTCGATTCTTTTCTTGCCTCTATTGTTTATCATCCTCCTTTCACTTGAGTACTAGGCTCTACTCCAAATGCCTTAAGTAAAGACTTTCTAATACTTACGTTTATATATGATGTTAACAATTTTCCCTTCTTTAGAAACGCTTTTCTTGCTATATTTTGTATCCGCACTGCTTAAGCCATTATGAGTTATTTTATTGCTTAAAATCGACTACTGCTTTTAGTGTCTCATTTCCCAACCAAATTACCTTACCACCACCACATCTAATTCGACCAAGTGCCTTTACACCTGTTTGTCTTTTCTTAACGCTAGTCTTACTTAAATAGTAAAATCTAGTCACGGACCACAAATGTTGATCAACCAAGTAATTATATTTAGTCAACGATGACCATCTCCAGATCTAAAAATAACCATGCAGAGATAGCTTGATGTATAAATATTTCCAAATTACACAAATACAGAATCAGAAACCATTTTTAGCAAATATGACATATTTCAGTATCTGGGTGATTCAGTACACTACAAATATCGTGTCATTAAATATATAGATGGTAGTGCCATAATAATTAGCTGTATACATGCTTCGTCAAAAAGTTATAACAGTGCGACGTTTATGTTGACACTAAGGAAACGAGTTAAGACTGCCGTGCTCTGACGACTGACGCACCTGCATTCTGACACACTAGATGTCGCTACTGAACGTCAGTTCACGTGACTTCAGTACAAATACTCTTTTTCATTAATTTTACAAAGTCTTTCTTGCGAAATTCCGTATAAACAGATATCAAAGTGCAAATGATTGTGCTGACGTATTGTACACCAAAATGTGAGGAGGAGGTAGACTTTCCTAAGAATAAAATTATGTTGCAAAAATTACAAAGCACTACTAAAACAAAAAAATTACGCAATCCACCCCTTAAATGGGAGGCCATAGCTGTCTCTCAATAACATGCAATGAAATGAGAGAATGTCATAGGATGTAAACACGCTATTTGTGAGAATCCATCTGTTCATGAACTGCAGTTCAAGAGACTGTAACGAGGAAGGCGGCTTTGTTAAAAACATGATACTACCTATGTAACAAAAAGTTCTCGGATTACTGTACAATGCAAACAATCATTAAACAAAAAGTCTGCTGCTCACTAATGAAGCAGAACAAAAACTTTTTCTTTCTCAGATTACATTGTGTGCCTGCACAAACTTTTTGCTTAAAGACCGTTTGCATTGTGCAATGGTACTGTGTAATTTTTGCAGCATAGTTTATTTTTAATAATGACTCCTTCTTTGATACATTTTATTACATATTACGCGAGTACAATCATCTGCACTTTGATATCTATTCACAGCAATCTCCGCAAGATAGATTTTGTACACCTAAGTAAAAAGAACATTTTTATCGGCGTCATGTGAACTGACTTACAGCAGTGGCATGTAGCGTACTAGAGTGCAAGTATGTCACTCGTCGCTGCATGGTAGTATAGCTCGCTTCCTCAAAGAGTCGACTTGTTTGTAGCAATGATGATCATGATACTTAAAATTTGTAACGTTGTGACGAAGCTTGTACGGCTAATTGTTACGACTGTACCACGTATTTATATAATGATACGATATTTGTAGAATATTGCTTGTACCAAGGTATGGAAATGCTATATATTTGGTGAAAATGACTGATGATTCTGTATTTGATAGTGAAACTACACTGAAGAGCCAAAGAAAATGGTACACTTGCCTAATATCGCGTAGGGTCCCCGCAAGCAGGCAGAAGTGCCGCAGCACGACGTGACATGTACTCCACTAATGTCTGAATTCGTGCTGCAGGTAACTGACACCATGAATCCTGCAGGATTGTGTATAAATCCGAAAGAGTACGAAAGGTTGGAGATCTCTTCTGAACAGCGCGTTGCAAGGCATCCCAGATATGCTCAATAATGTTTATGTCTGGGGAGTTTGTAGCCAGCGTAAGTGTTTAAACTCAGAAGAGTGTTCCTGTAACCACTCTGTAGCAATCCTGGACGTACAGGGTGTCGCATTGTCCTGCTGAAATTGCCCAAGGGCGTCGGAATGCAAAATGGACATGAATGGATACAGGTGATCAGACAGGATGTTTACGTGCGTGTCACCTGTCAGAGTCATATCTAGACGTATCAGGGATCCCATACCATTCCAGCTGCGCATGAGGTTATCTCCATATCCGTACACGTCCATCCCTTCGATAAAATTTGAAAGGAGACTCGTCCGATCGGGCAACATGTTTCCAGTCATCAAAAGTCCAATTTCGGTGTTGACGGGTCCAGGCGAGGCGTAAAGCTTTGTGTCGTGAAGTCATCAAGGGTGCACGAGTGGGCCTTCGGCTCCGAAGGCCCATATCTACGATTTTTCGTTGAATGGTTCGCACTCTGTCACGGTGAACGTTCTCTTCAGTCGTCGTTGGTCCCGTCCTTGCAAGATCTTTCTCCGGCAGCAGCGATGTCGGACATTTGATGTTTTACCGGATTCCTGATATTCACGGTAGATTCCTCATATAAAAGGGACACTCGTGAAATGGTCGTGCGGGAAAATCCCCACCTTATCGCTACTTCGGAGATACTGTGTCTCATTTTCTCGTGTGCCGACTATACCACCACGTTCAAAGTCACTTAAATCTTGATAACTTCCAATTGTAGCAGCAATAACCGATCTAGCAACTGCGCCAGACACTTGTTGTCTTATACAGGCGTTGCCGACCGTAGCATCATATTCTGCCTGTTTACATATCTCTGTATTTGAATACGCATGGCTATACGAGTTTCTTTCTCGCTTCAGTGTACTGTGTGCTTATTTTTAGATCTGGAGGTGGTCATCGTTGACTGAAATCAATAACGTGGTTCATATACATTTGAGGCCCTTGGCTAGATTTATAATAAAATGAATGTTCCCTGGATCACTGGAATACCTTACTTTGACTGTATCGCATCTTACGGAATAAATATTTTAATGCAGTGAAGAGACGCCTAAATTACGATGGCCAACGTAACGTACAAGGCTTGCGGGCAGCATAACGAGCCCGGCGCATTCGTATGTTGCACGAGGCTGCAGAACACGCAGTTGTCTTCTTATTTCCTATTTTTTCCCCTCATTATCTGGTAATCAGATTCCTTAAAATTTCATCGTAGAGTGTATCTTTCGTATTAAGTAGTAATAGGCTACATGAGGCATAAAAAACTGGCATTATCCATAATACTATAGTACTTTCAAAGAACATTGTATATACGGATTGTTAGTGACTGTAATAATTATCCATAATTTTAATATTGTAATTATGACTGTTAGTTGTGTCATTAACGGACTGTACGGTACGTCATTGGATCTAGACGGCGGGGATAGAGTTTTTACAGCAAATTAATACCATGAGAATAAAGTACACAGTATCTGTACCACAGTACAGATCTGATTTCATTCGTTCTAGAGACGTCATCCATCTGAATATTACGTGCGTGCCTTACTTTCTCTACTATACAAACTTTAATATCTCGAAAACTGTTTGAGTTAAACTATAGAACTATGCATGCTAAACTTGGTTCCATCATTTTTCAAGCATATTCAACGGTTGTTACAAGGTATTTAGGTTGACCGATATAGCATAAATATAAACGATAGTAACAGCAGAGCTGTCGCACAGTGTTCCATTAATACCAGTTAATTTATTCAGCGAGGTTTCCCGCTGACTTTCTATGTAAGCTCAATATCGAGTTACAGGAGCATCTCTGTCACTTTTCTGTATGGGCTGTACCGACTCGTTACGACCCAAACAAGATGTCACTCAATTCCTTCCATGTGTGCTGCCATGCCTACGCCAGACAGTGCATAAACACTATAGAACTGGTCGCAGTAATTTCCTTCATACATTTGGCTACTTTTCAAGGCCACCGAACTACCCATTTTCCCCATCTGAAATACATACTCAATCTTCATTAATTTCTTTATGTTTGTTTAGTGTCCTTTTAATATTATCCAGCTTAGTTTTTAACCTGTAATTTAAATCTACATGGGAGTACTCTAACTGTTTCTCCATCCACTAATTTCACGGGTACAAAAAAGGTATCCAGAATGAGATTTTCACTCTGCAGCGGAGTGTGCGCTGATATGAAACTTCCTGGCAGATTAAAACTATGTACCGGACCGAGACTCGAACTCGCGATTCTTGCCTTTCGCGGGCAGGTGCTCTACCATCTGAGCTACCCAAGCACGACTCAAGCCCGCTCCTCACAGCTTTACTTTGGCCAGTACCTCGTCTCCTACCTTCCAAACTTAAGAGAAGCTCTCCTGCAAACCTTGCAGAACTAGAACTCCTAAAAGAAAGGATATTGCTGATACACGGCTTAGCCACAGCCAGGGGGATGTTTCCAGAATGAGATTTTCACTCTGCAGCGAAGTGTGCGCTGATATGAAATTTCCTGGCAGATTAAAACTGTGTGCCGGACCGAGACTCGAACTCGGGACCTTTGCCTTTCGCGGGCAGCTGCTCTTTCTTTCAGGAGTGCTAGTTCATCAAGGTTCGCAGGAGAGCTTCTGTAAAGTTTGGAAAGTAAGAGACGAGGTACTGGCAGAAGTAAAGCTGTGAGGACGCGGTGGGGGTCGTTCTAGGATGGTAGAGCACCTCCCTGCGGAAGGCAAAGGTCCCGACTTCGAGTCTCGATCCGGCACACAGTTTTGATCTGCCAGGAAGTATCACAAAAAAGGTATGTTCTCGAATTCTAATATATGTGAATTTTTTCTGGTTAATTATGTGTTATATGTCTTTAACAATTAGTTCCGTTCCTTTCTGTAAATGTTGTAGTAAAGAGCGTTCTGGGAGTTTAAGCTTACGTTTTATTTGTTGCGTAACACTAGTAACACTCCACATCTTCCTGGGTATACTCTACCAATTTTCTTGTGCACATTTTTGTGCAATTTCAGTACAGCATTGAAGTTTACAACTTCTGCACTCTAGTGTCCATTAAATGTAGTTATTTGGTTGATTTTAAGCTCTGCATGCGGTCGCCCTGTTGCTTGGTGCACAGCATCCAGGACAACACATTCAGATATTATGCAACCATTCTTTTTAAGCAGATACTAGTGAGAATGGAGCTTTATAAATAGATTTTTTCGTGTCTCCTTTAATGTGGTAAATTGCCTGATTTCGCTGATTTCGGCCAGTACTCCGACACGTGACCAATTTCCGTTGCTGTTTACTGTTAATGCAGATATTTTATATTCCCCAATTCTAGCCAGATTTCGCCACACACAGTGTTTAAAGAGATGTGTAAATCCCGCTTGTGGATCTGAAATAGATTGCTCTCTCTCCAGCTGCAGTCTATAGTCTTCTATTATGGCAGATGTTTTCGTCATACACACCAATTTCGTTTCTTGACTTCGATGTCCTCGATTTAAAGTTTTATTTTACGTGCTTCTTTTCCTGACTTGTGGAATAACATTGTTTGTGGGAACCGGGTCAAATTCAGCAATATCTATATTTGATGGTGTCGTGGAGAACTGTTCCCTAGATTGAGAAAAATATGTTTGTCCTGCTTTAATATAACACTTTCGTAAAACACGCTGGTGTCCAAAATTAAAGCAACAAACCACTATTTCCCTGTTCTGTGTCTAATTCACGATATAATAATACAAACTGTCAACCAGATGTCCGCACCATAGTGTTCTTCACGGAAGATGGCGTTCCGGTCAACGGACAATCATGCCAACGATGACTTCAGGGCACCTATGAAATGAGGTTGTATTTGCTGGGTAGCCCCACATCCACAGTCGCTAACTGATTTGGCCTGATGGCTTAATGTGAATCGTTCTGTTGTTTCTTCGATGTGGCGACAGTTTATAGAGACCGAAACTGTATTCCGAAGACCAGGGCAGGGCCGAAGAGAGGGCACGACAGTACCGCTTTAGTACGGCACAGTAGCTGACATGTGAGCTCACAGCATCCACTGGAGTTAGTGTGTCGAGGGAAATGGTGTGCAGAAGGCTTCGGCAGAGTGGCCTTTCTTGTCGGAGATCTGTTTTATATCTACCTGTGACGCGTCTTCACAGAAGGGAACGTCTAGAGTGGAATCATCAATATGTCATATGGAAGGTTGAACAATGCACACATGAGTCCCGATTTAGTCTGGAGAGTGATTCTCGATGGTTTCGCATCTGGAAGGGACGAGGAACACGATTTCGCGACCCAAACATTGTGGAAAGAAACCGATGTCGAGGAGGATCCCTAATAGTGTTTGCAGGAATTGTGTTTACCACTCGAACTCCTCTTCATGAAATTTCCCGTTTGAATGGGCGAGGTTTACCTGCTGTCAGGTACCGTGAGGAGACCTTGGGAGCTCATGCGCGGTTGTTGCGAGATGCTGTGGGCCCAGACTTCGTACTGCTGGACGATAATGCTCGACGTCGTAGAGCACAGGTGGTTGATGTTTTCTTGGAAACGGAAGATACTGCAGGCATGTTCGTTCTCCCGACTTGAATCCCGTAGAGCATGTCTGGGATGCACTAGCGAGACGGTATGCATCACAGCAGCATCCACCAACCACTCTCCAAGACTACGAGCAGCTCTGCAGGAAGAATGGGCGCTATTGTCCCAATACGACATTGATGACATCATTCAAGCATGCCCCGGCGTTTTCAGGCCTGTATTGCTGCCAGAGGTGGTCACACCCCATACTGAGCACATTAACCAGTTGTCGGAATGTGTGTGCAAACCCATTAAATTAGGGGAAAACGAAGAACAGTTTTGTCTACCGTTATGCCTGTTGCAGTTGCTTATGTTTTGTATTCTTTACACTCTTTCTACTTTACTATCGCCTGTTTATAATGGTTTGGGGCAAAATAAACGTAACCTTGCAAAATTTCCGTTTGTTGCTTTATTTTTGGACACCGGTGAATATTGTCTTTGTTGGAGTCAGTGTTAAGAATCTCCACATAATTTACAGTGAGATAATTAAAAGTGTATATACATAGAGCATAACTTATAAAACTTTTCTCTGTCTTGACAGTCTGGTAAATTTACTTGTACACCAGTCAATTTTCGGATATTGTTACTACTACAGTAGACAAACTGCAGAATGCTTTTCAACACTACACAACAGCTGTTCAGTGAGTTGTTAGTTAGCTAACACCACATGGCTGCGATTGCCGCAGAGTACAATGAAGCACATTGTAGATACTGTATCTTAGAGTATAATACATTTAAACAGTCTTCCACAAGGTCAAACACAAGATCCATTCTGTAGATGTATATAGTAGCCTCCAGCTTGGTAATCCCATGCTCCTTACTCAAGGAAGACTTAAAAGATACTTGTTGTCGCATGTTAAAAAAATGGTTCAAATGGCTCTGAGCACTATGGGACTTAACTTCTGAGGTCATCAGTCTCCTAGAACTTAGAACTACTTAAACCTAAGTAACCTAAGGACATCACACACACCCATGCCCGAGGCAGGATTCGAACCTGCGACCGTAGCGGTCGCGTGGTTCCAGACTGTAGCGCCTAGAACCTCTCGGCCATCCCGGACGGCTTGTCGCATGTCTGAACATTTTATAGTTGCAGATAACGAAGATAACTTACAGAACGACACTGTCTGTCAAAAGAAATGAAGCTCTCGGAAAATACGATCAGAGGTAAATGTGAGTTCGTGTACATACACGCAAGTGCCGGGTGTGTAAATGATTCGGTTGTAATACTCTGTAACATGTAGGATGAACACTAGTGTGCGTTAGTGTTTTCGTGTTCAGTGTTGTTACCAGGCCTGATAGGACACATAAGGGGCGTGAACAGAGTCAAATGCTGAGTTATCGGAGTGAAGAACATGGAGATGACGCGTACCTACGTAAGACAGCGTTAGCCGTACGTGAGAGAGTTTTAGGGAGGCCTCAGTGTGGGTCTCCATTTAATCGGCTATTCCAATCGTACAGTTTCAAGATCTTTAGGGCATTCGGATATGACAGTGACTCGATGTCGCACTGCACGAGAACGTGACGGCGCGGCAAAGTCCCGGCTGATGGGCGTATTGTGCACCAAGCACGTCGTAAGCCTTTCACATCTGCGCCTGCCAGCCGAGTACAAGTAACAATATGGAGCGGTCCGCGGCTAGCGTGTAGCGAACCGCTTTTAAGAAGGTTTTGCTGCGTGCTACACCAGTGCATTGGTTGGTTGTATTGTTCTCTCGGAACTTCCCATCAGAGGGTTTCTTGTGCAGAGAAGGCGAGGCTATTGAGGTGAGAGCGTGCCGCCGTTGGACAGACTCGCATTGCAGCGCCTGGGTTTGTAACGACAACTGTACATATAATAATTTTTTTATTTATGAATTTAGATAAATTAATGTAAGCAAGGTTTTGAACTTTGCTTTCGGTTCGTATCGTTATGTTAAAGAGACTGTGAGCAACTTTTGAAATGAATATTATTATTTATGTTAGATTTCAAATAATGTGGTAATCAAAGGAAAGTGTATTTAATGTTAAAACTATTGTAAGATGTGAAAATTGTAATTTATACACTTGGTCCATACGTAGGTAATGCATTAGGATATGTGTAGTAGAAAACCTGTGGTGAATACCCTACCTGTAGGGGAGCGGGAAAAGGTGGAGGCAGGCGAGGCGGGAAAACGCACACTGGCGCGGTTCGGCACAACGGGCACAGTATTACAGTCGGAGGCGAGCAACAGTCGGAAGTACACGTACTGTACCGAGGAGGCTACCTAGGAAAAGTGGATTCCATTGAGCCTCGGATGAACCGATTCCGACGACTACTTGGCATGGCTATATTCTGAGGCACAAAATTGGAAAGATTCCGACGCTAAGAAGATGGAAAGTGCCGATGTTGTGTGAGCCTTAGCCGTGCTCGTATGTGTGCCGTGCTGCCCGCTATCTCGCTGCCCGCCAACCGCCGCACCGACTTGCACAGGTCAAACGTTTATTTCATCTTTAGAAGTGTATCTGTGTGGACCAGTGTCGAAAATGTTTCTGACTGTTCAATAATAACGTGACTTTTACCAGCATTGCCTTAGCCGTGACTTATCCTGATCACTGACCTAGACAGGGTCCTTACCTCGTATTGTGCTACCCGAGTATCCTGAACTGAAAGTTTAATGTTAGTGTTAACGAAAATTATCAGCAGATTAATCTATGCTATAAAGAAGTTTAATGTCCTGAGTGTTATGGCAAATGTTGGTAAAGAACAAAAGCATGACTAAATTGGAAGAGAGTTTTTTGAATTGAGTTAGCGATGTTATTTAATTAATTTGAGACAGAAATAATGACAGTTAAATTATTCAGAAGTAAGACAAAAGAGTAGTTATCTATAGATTGATAATTTTGAGTGTTAATTTGCCTTCAGTACTTAATAGTTTCAGTTTAACGACCATAACAGTTACAGTTTCAGGGTCCCCCCCCCCCCCTCTCTCTTGTCCATTCTTTCAAACCTTGAAGTGTACTGATCAGATTTGTCCAGTAAAGCTAAATTCTATATTAATCCTAAGTGTATTAGTGTTTTTCCATCTTTAATAGTGATATTGTGTGTGTACTTTCAAGATTGTCGATGCTAGGGCAATCTATGCCCGATTTCAGTCTGCTCAACATACAAAATGCAGTTCGTAGTAATCATTACTGTGTGGTGTTGTGTAAATTTAGCTCGTCCAAAGTAGTACAAAAAGAGAAAACTTTAGTTCAGTGGATTTTTCTGGTTCCAAACTTTGCCATATAACGCAACTTTACTACGTGTAGTTATGCTTGTACATGCACCCACTTGTACAAGGAAAAACTCACTCATTGCCTAAGTAGGCTGGCGACCGAATTATTAATCGTTGTTAGCATCTACTGTGTGTACTTCTTGTCCATGCGAACGAGCAATTATACTTTACATCTGCTTGATGAATCACTGTAGTTATTGACTGAGAATAAGTCCGATCTTGCTTCTATTAGGTACGCGCGGTCAACTAATGTACTAAAATCCTTGTTTATAAGGTGAAGCCCGTGAACTTATTGCAGTACAGGCTTTATAGAGCTAACGTACGTCCGAGCAGGGCGGTAGCGTTACAGGTTGTGCGGCGGCTCCCCACGCGGTGCAGCGTGGTGACAGGGGCAGTTCATGTGGTGTGTTCAATGTCGCTGTCACCTCAGTAATAGCGCAGGCCGCTTTCCTGTTGTTAGAGACACGTGTGTCTCTAAGGGCTCTGTCACCATCCTGAAGAACATATCAAGGAGCTGGGTGGTATTCTGGGATTCTCTGGCACAGTCTTGTGGAACCCGCAATGAGTTGGTGACCATGTGGCGGACTATTACGGGAGTCTTATCAATCCTTCTTCACTTTGGTAGCCTGTGGCCACGATGTTGCATATCACAGCATCTTCTTCCTGTCGGTTAAATTTCTTGTGTGTATACGTCATATTCGTGGTGTAGCAATTTTAATGGCCAGTAGTGTATTTTGGAGAAGCACAGCTGCTGATGTCAGGCTATGGGTGGCCACCGGTTATGACTTCAGGCCACGGCGGGTAGTAGTTGTAGGAACTCTGATGACACAGTGATACGTCACGGACATCCTGCTACCCCACGTGTTACTCCTCGTGCGAGAGCATCGCGGTAACATTTTTTCAATACGTCAGTGGTCATCCACACACGGCACGTGCGTCTATGGACTGTCCATGTGATTCTGAGGTACTCCCATGGACAGCAAGGTGGACAGATTTGTCCGCGGTAGAAGTGTAGGACCAATTCGTACGTCAGCTCTGTCCAGTTACAATAGTCGTGCGCCAGCTTTCGTCAGAGAAGACATGTCCGAAAGAACAGACACTATATCCATATTAGTATATAGTTCTGGCAATACCGACCATGACCTGCCTTTTCTGTGCGGGACTTGGTAAGAATGTCTTCCACGAGTAATGAGTGTGTTGGGTAGGGACACTACGAATGTAGCGTGTGGACATATAAGGTGAGAATGTGAGTCTCGCGGGAGGCGTTCACGACATAGTCCCTGCAGTCGTACTGTCCTCTGTGCCCTCAGTGGCTCAGATGGATAGAGCGTCTGCCATGTAAACAGGAGGTCATGGGTTCGAGTCCCGATCGGGGCACACATTTTCACTTGTCCCCGTTGATACATATCAACGTCCATCAGCAACTGAGGTATTAATACATGATTCAAATTGCCTTAGAAGAGGCTACGAAGGCCCAATGGCACTATGACACCATTCTCAACCGAATCAGTGCAGACCAGAGGGGATGCAACGTCAAATTGAGTGGTGAGCTCATTCTGCCAAGTTCGTTATAAATTTCACTCGATTTTGTAATCACTGTAATAACATCACACGCTTTCTCAACCCGTGAAGTTTCATTTCGTTTCCTCCTCCTCTTCTGGATTCTTACTTTTTTTGCCACACAGTGTATATAAAGTAGCAAAACATCACAATTTAAGTGTATCGACAAATGAAACCTAGTCTGTCGCATTCCAAGGCTTACAACATTTAAGATGCGAATACATATTAGAAACCGAAACTAATGAACAACATTTTCAAATTCTTCAGCTGTGAAACATCACACCTCGGCGATGCTGATACTGAAGAAAAGATTGATAAATTAAAAAAAAAGTGGCACCATCAAAAGAATGCTCAGGGGGAATGAAAAGATAAAACGCTAAAATTTTAAAAACTTCTGACAGTTCCCTATGGACTTCAGTATCCTCTGCAAGTTTTAAAACACCATGGTGCGTATTTCAACGGAGCAAGATGGGAGTTATCTATGTGGGTTATTGGTTAGAATACACAATAGTATGCTCAAATAATGATTAATAATATCACTTATGTAATGTCCAGATAATTATTGTACATATACATCCGTATTGGTGTTGCTCAGTTTTATATATACTAACTTTAACTGTCCAAACAGTTCTACTAAACAAGATAGGTGGGGCTAGTAGATGACACTACTGGGTACAGGTGCGTTGTTTTTCAGTTCTATTCAGTTGTAGTTTCGTTTATATGGAGGCGGGACACGCCGCGAAAGAAGGCAGCGCACGCAGTAAAAGTAATTGAAAATCGCCCCAGAATGCCAGATTTCTAGCGATGGAAAATCACTTTGCACCAAGAAGGCAATAGGTAATAGTGCCACATAAATCTCAAAGAAATTGAATATTTTCATCAGCGGAGCTCTCAAGACAATACACCTGCATCGAGATACAGGCATCTATGGTGATGCTGCTAGTACAGGAGACACCAGGAACATTCCAGGGAAAGAATTTGGCAACAACCAGTGAACGTTACAGATTCAAAACTGCCCATGAATTAACCGCCGAACTAAACACAACTAGGGATCCACCAATGAGTGAGCCAACAGTGAGCCGGCGCCTGGCGATAAAGAACCTCCCTGGTTATGTAGCAGCAAGAAAACCAGTGTTGCGCATTGTTAACAGGAAGAAAATGCTTCAGTGGGCTACGAAACACCACCATTGGACAGCAGATGATTGGGAAAGAGCGTTATTCCTGATGAATCGCCGGCCGAAGTGGCCGTGCGGTTAAAGGCGCTGCAGTCTGGAACCGCAAGACCGCTACGGTCGCAGGTTCGAATCCTGCCTCGGGCATGGATGTTTGTGATGTCCTTATGTTGGTTAGGTTTAACTAGTTCTAAGTTCTAGGGGACTAATGACCTCAGCAGTTGAGTCCCATAGTGCTCAGAGCCATTTGAACCAACCTGATGAATCCAAGCTCTAAATATTTGGAAACAAACGCCGTCATTTCGTTCACCATTTACCCTATGAACGTCCGAATTCCCACTGCGTAATTCCAACTGTGAAACATGGAGGGGGCTCTGTGATGATTGGAGGAAAAAATGTCGGAGGTTTGGTGAAAGTAGAGGGAGAAATAAACCAGAATAATTACCATGCCATTCTCCAGCTACATGCTAAGGCATTTGGTTTGCGTCTGATTGGGAAAAGATTCGTCTTGCAGCAAGACAACGACTCGAAATACACATTGTGTCAGAACTATGTGAAGTCTCTGGAAGTACAGAAAATTTTGAAAAACTCGTAACGGCCTCCTGAGTGCCTTGATTCTAACCCAATCGAGCGACTGTGGGATGAGTTGGACAGGATGATCCTAAAAGAGGAGGATCACGAGTAGGACACATCTGTGGGAGGTCACACAGCAAGAATGGAGACTACTTCCAACGCAAACACTAGAAAAATTGACCCAGCGAATGCCCAGGCTGAGGAAGACATGATTAAAGCAAAGGGTGGCAACTTGGAGGAATCGTAAACTGAATAGTGGCATTTTCCTATGTATTGTTTCAACTAAAAGATTTAGAAAACAATAAAATGCAATTTTATAACATGTTTCCTTTACATTGTCCACAATCACTTTGTGTTTCCAAACTTATGGAGGGTAGGGCACATGGAAGCTGAAGGTGGACTACCAACTCTAGAACACATAGTCGACTCCAAGCAGCCGAGTCTTTTTCAGAACAGTCATACGTTAAACAAGAAGAACAAATTAAAAAATGAGATGATTCGGAAGAATTTAAGAAATTTCAACTTGAATGGAAAGATTAAGGGCTACAGAAATGAATATGAGGAATGTTCTTAAGGAATGAGTGGTGAACTTATTCCAAAAAAGAAAACTATACCAATACATCACTACAGTAAAATGGAACACTGACAGACCCCAGAGAATATGGATGGATTAAGAAGTCGCAAAGGACCAACTGATCTCATGCTTCAACTTACATCGTCAAATTTCGTAGTCCTGTAGTCCTTAGCTGCGAATATTATTACGGTATATTGATAGTTTTTACTCTTGGACCGTCGAATTACAACTGAATGTAACACATTCTTAGTACCAAAAGCGTTCGCCTTTATACACTACTAGCCATTAAAATTGACACACCACGAAGATGACGGGCTACAGACGAGAAATTTAATCGACAGGAAGAAGATGCTGTGATATGCAAATGATTAGCTTTAGAGCATTCACACAAGCCTGGCGCCGGTGGCGACACCTACAACGTGCTGACATGAGGAAAGTTTCCAACCGATTTCTCATACACAAACAGCAGTTGACCGGCGTTGCCTGATGAAGCGTTGTTGTGATGCCTCGTGTAAGGACGCGAAATAGGTACCACCACGTTTCCGACTTTGATAAAGGTCGGATTGTAGCCTATCGCGATTGCGGTTTATCGTGTCTCGACATTGCTGCTCGCGTTGGTCGAGATCCAATGAATGTTAGCAAAATATGGAATCGGTGGGTTCAGGAGGGAAATATGGAACTCCGTGCTGGATCCCAACGGCATCGTATCACTAGCAGACGAGATGACAGGCATCTCATCCGCACGTCTGTAACGGATCGTGCAGCCACCTCTCGATCCGTGAGTCAACAGTTGGGGACGTTCGCAAGAGAACAACCATCTGCACGAACAGTTCGACGACGTTTGCAGCAGCATGGACTATCAGCTCGGAGACAGTGGCTGCGGATACCCTTGACGCCGCACCTTAGACAGGAGCGCCTGCGATGGTGTACTCAACGACGAACCTGGGTGCACGAATGGAAAAACGTCATGTTTTCGGATGAATCCAGGTTCTGTTTACAGCATCATGATGGTTGCATCCGTGTTTGGCGACATCACGGTGAACGCACATTGGAAGCGTGTATTCGTCATCACCATACTGGCGTATCACCCGGCGTGATGGTATGGGGTGCCACTGGTTACACGACTCGGTTACCTCTTGTTCGCATTGACGGCACTTTGAACAGTGGGCGTTACATTTCAGATTTGTTACGACCCGTGGCTCTACCCTTCATTCGATCCCTGCGAAACCCTACATTTCAGCAGGATAATGCACGACCGCAAATTGCAGGTCCTGTACAGGCCGTTCTGGATACGGAAAATGTTTGACTGATGCCCTGGCCAGCACCAAATGAAAATGTCTGGTCAATGGTGGCCGAGCAACTGGCTCGTCACAATACGACAGTCACTACTCTTGATGAACTGAGTTATCGTGTTGAAGCTGCGTGGACAGCTGTACCTATACACGCCATCCAAGCTCTGTTCGACTCAATGCCCAGGCGCATCAAGGCCGCTATTACGGCCAGAGGTGGTTGTTCTGAGTACTGATTTCTCAGGATCTATGCACCCAAATTGCGTGAAAATGTAATCACATGTCAGCTCTAGTATAAGATATTTGTCCAATGAATACCCGTTTATCATCTGCGTTTCTTCTTGGTGTAGCAATTTTAATGGCCAGTAGTGTACTTTGCAAGGCATGTTCAGTGACGGGCCTCGTGGATGTTGTTCTACATGTTGTGTTTTTGGTTCGTTTTTGGCGCCGTTCTTTGCGTAATCGCCATATGAAACTTTGTTTTTCAGATTTCACAGCATTAGGAACTGAACACTTGTTTTGATGTTATGTTAAACACGCTGCAGATCTGCCCCTGCGGATGACTTGGAAAGAATAAAGGCAAAACGCGTATTGCATGAAAACTGTGTTCCATTCAGTTTTACCTAGTGGGTCTAAATGTTAAAATTATCGACGTAGCGCTTCAGGTTGTATTTCCTTGTAAGTTGCGGTGCGGCACGTTTCTTTTTACCGCCCCGCCAGTGTCCAGCAATGTTCATTTGTCTAGCTAAAATCTGTACTAGAAAATACTAGACCACTACTGTCTACTGCAGGTCGCAACATACATAGAAGTGTCCGGTAAATGGGATGTGGATCGCTACTGAAACAAAAGTTCTAACTTGGCAATGTAAATTTTCAGGTGAATTTTTACGATAAAGATCACAGTTAATACTGCCAAGTCCGTACTAAGTGGTAACAGAATGTAAAGTTCACACGCACACCACAATCACGCACGTAGCCAGTTTATGGTATTTACACCCGTTACTGAAGTCAATAGAGTTCACTGGATCGTTTAGTTATGAAAATGCTCGCTCAAACGTTGTGCACTCTGCTCTACACGTAATACCTGTTCCAGTCTTAGATCGCACAACACGCCACGCGGTTTTAACTAACAGTCAAAAGCAATAATTTTGATATTCCGTCCGAAATTCCACACGACTTCCACTTTACCGTTCACTTAAATACACTTTGTACTACTTCACGATCTCGTAATTAGCATTTTTCCGCGATTTTACAGTACTTTCGTCGGAGCTGATTTCAATGACATGTTACTAGTTCGAACACTCAGCACCGACTGACTTAGATCACACCAAAGGCTTTGTTCCCAGCATAGATTGGCGCGAGCCTGCATTTTTCTGATTGGCTGATATCACAAACAGCAAATCAGGTTGCAGTATTATCCCGCGTTAACCCGTGATTTACTTCAATGACCAATCATAGTAAAACATTTCTTTCTATGGCAATTGCTAAATAAATAAATTTAGAAAAGTATCAGATATAAAATTACTCCTTCTGCAATTACCAAAATTACCGATTAATTTGTGTTCTACTCACGATTTATTAGTACCATAAACTGACTGCACATTTAATTATAGTAAATCTCCTGTGTAGCTTAACTGGTACTTCATGAATAAACAAAACAATTTTTGTTTACTTCTGTTCTTCTTCGCTCGTACAACACTCACACGTCTAATTACTACACATATAAAACAATTATAATTATGCGAATACATTAAATATTGATCAAACATAACTTTACAACAATGTTTTGATTACGACTGTTAGCACTGTCCGTCAACTGCTGACCTCTGCCACCTGCTAGTACAACTACGTGCAGCTCTGTAACTCAGGTGCATGTCAGCTGGTGACATCTGTCGATGACTCATGCCAAAAGCTATATCGTCCTAACAAGTGACAGGAGCGATGCGAAGGCGCTACGCCTCAAAGTGACACAGCTGTCCACCAGTGCTATTGGTTCTAGAGATGGGTCGAACTCGTTCATTCCCGTGAACTACTTCATTCATTTCACTCATTGCCGTGAAGCGTTCAAATGAAGTAGTTCATTCACGAAGTACGGAAGCCTGGCGAAGTTGCCCAGTTCGCCGCTCAGCCGCGGCTACGCTCGCTTCGCCTCGCTCGTACAATAATGGTTCGTAATACTTCATAATTTTAGCAACAGATGGCCGAACTATGCAGTAACGTGCACGCAACGTTTTAAGCTCTTACAGCGTCTGAGCTAACTTAAATAGAGCATGGTCGAAGCGGACAAAGGAAAGATAAACAGAGAAGCCTGTCACATATAAAGAAGGTATTACATTTAATCTTGCTCGACATTTTCTCATGAAGCGCCCAAAAAAGTCTTTATCTGCCAAGTGAAATATTATTTGTTGTATTCATGGACTGAAAACTAGGGCTACAAACGAAACGCATTCCAGTTTTATGTTCCTTTTAAAATTTAATCGAAAATAGAATGTGTATGTTTACCACTGTCACAAAGTCTATATATCTACGTTAGGTAATTATTCAGAAGTTTTCCTGTAGATTTTATTTTTGTTGAGAATAATAACCCTCCAGATTCAAAACAGTTTAAACTGTCACCTGCAGTCATTGGTACGATTTCAGGTAAAATCCCTCTTTCAGTGTTATTAACAAACCTTTTATTTTCATGTTGGCTGTGCGTGCTCACACAGCCAGCCTCTTCGTTTGCATCTGTAATATTCATTGGTCCGCAAGCGCTGCCAACGATAGGCTACCGGTAGACGCGAAGTATAACTGAACTGCACAAATAGTCACGGGTAATGATGTCAGCACTGCAGGAAGCAGCTGACGCTGCCTTCCCCTCGCCCCTCACCACCGCAACCCCGCGCAAACCTATCGTTTCCCACAAACGCCGCGCGATTCGTCGACAGTCAGTAGAGGGGGAACTGAAGTGAAGGGAGAATGAGTGACGTAGCGCCGATGTAATGGGACGAGGGAGAGGGGAAGAGAGTGAGTGAACTAGAAAAAAGTGTGGAGTGTGTTATCTGTGAAGAGTTTGAAGTACCAGTTCATTGAAATTGAGTGGTTAGTTCACACTTCACTGGAGTGAAGCGTTCATTTGAACGACTCATTCACGAGCTGCCCATCACTAATTGGTTCTACTCAGCTGTAAACCAGCCCAGCAGTAAGAAGATCCGGCCACCTGTTGTAGCGCACCATCGAGAACGGACGCACCTGCGGCTGCTTGCTGAGGAGCCGCCAGACGAGGCCCCCGGCTAGTAGGGTGGCGGAGGCGGCGGCCCACGTGGAAGCGCAGAACGGCCGCACCAGCTGCAGGTGCGCCGGCAGCGGGCCCGCCTTGGCCACCACCGCGCACAGGTCGTCTTTCGAGAACGTGTGCGTGTACCTGTCGGGCACAACGCATCGTCACTGTTCAACAGGCATCTAAGTAACTCCGTACTTACCGGTTGAAGGTACCTGAGCCGTGCGTGTGTAACACCGTAACTCTAGTGCTCTACTGGTTTATTTTGCTTTTGTTTCATTTAATATTACATCGTTAAGCTTCTGTAAATGTGTTCGATTGAATAGATATCACAAAATTGTATACTCCTTTGTTTGTACAAACTTCGATGTCATGGTTTGGTTCTATGCAATGTACTATATCTGTCATTTAAATTCTTTGTCCCATTTGGAGGGAACGAAACTTACTATATATAATTGTAATTTCTGTGTGAATAATTTTTTGTAGAAATGTCAATATGTGCAAATGTTCTGTTTTATTTAATGTATTTGTTTGCTGTTATGTAAACTGCTGATCCTCACTTAGGGTTCTTAGTTATCCTTAGTTATCTTAGAAGTAGATACCTTAGGGGTTGCGAAGCAACTCAGATCGCTTGATACGGGCAAGTCTTCAGGTCCAGATTGTATACCGATTAGGTTCCTTTCAGATTACGCTGATACAATAGCTCCCTACTTAGCAATCATATACAACCGCTCGCTCACCGATAGATCTGTACCTACAGATTGAAAAATTGTGCAGGTCGCACCAGTGTTTATGAAGGGTAGTAGGAGTAATCTATCGAACTATAGACCTATATTATTGACGTCGGTTTGCAGTAGGGTTTTGGAGCATATACTGTATTCAAACATTATGAATCACCTCAAAGGGAACGATCTATTGATACGTAATCAGCAAGGTTTCAGAAAACATCGTTCTTGTGTAACGCAGCTAGCTCTTTATTCGCACGAAGTAATGGCCGCTATCGACAGGGGATCTCAAGTTGATTCCGTATTTCTAGATTTCCGGAAAGCTTTTGACACCGTTCCTCACAAGCGACTTCTAATCAAGGTGCGGGCCTAAGGGGTATCGTCTCAGTTGTCCGACTGGATTCGTGATTTCCTGTCAGGAAGGTCGCAGTTCTTAGTAATAGACGGCAAATCATCGAGTAAAACTGAAGTGATATCAGGTGTCCCCCAGGGAAGCGTCCTGGGGCCTCTGCTGTTCCTGATCTATATAAATGACCTGGGTGACAATCTGAGCAGTTCTCTAAGGTTGTTCGCAGATGATGCCGTACTTTACCGTCTAGTAAAGTCATCCGAAGACCAGTATCAGTTGCAAAGCGATTTAGAAAAGATTGCTGTATGGTGTGGCAGGTGGCAGTTGACGCTAAATAACGAAATGTGTGAGGTGATCCACATAAGTTCCAAAAGCAATCCGTTGGAATTCGATTACTCGATAAATAGTACAATTCTCAAGGCTGTCAATTCAACTAAGTACCTGGGTGTCAAAATTACGAACAACTTCAGTTGGAAAGGCCACATAGATAATATTGTGTGGAAGGCGAGCCAAAGGTTGCGTTTCATTGGCAGAACACTTAGAAGATTCAACAAGTCCACTAAAGAGACAGCTTATACTACACTCGTTCGTCCTCTGTTAGAATACTGCTGCGCGGTGTGGGATCCTTACCAGGTGGGATTGACGGAGGACATCGAAAGGGTGCAAAAAAGGGCAGCTCGTTTTCTATTATCACGTAATAGGGGAGAGAGTGTGGCAGATATGATACGCTAATTGGGATGGAAGTCATTACAGCAAAGACGTTTTTCGTCGCGGCGAGATCTATTTACGAAATTTCAGTCACCAACTTTCTCTTCCGAATGCGAAAATATTTTGTTGAGCCCCACCTACATAGGTAGAAATGATCATCAAAATAAAATAAGAGAAATCAGAGCTCGAACAGAAAGGTTTAGGTGTTCGTTTTTCCCGCGCGCTGTTCGCGAGTGGAATGGTAGAGAGATAGTATGATTGTGGTTCAATGAACCCTCTGCCAAGCACTTAAATGTGAATTGCAGAGTAGTCATGTAGATGCAGATGTAAAAGATGTAGTGGTTCCCCTCGGGAACGGAACTGTGTAGCGCGCGCAAATTGTGGTTGGCTAGGTAGAAAAGGTGGAACCAAGGGTCAGTCTGGGACGAGCTACTAAACTGTGCACTGCCATGTAAAAGTGGCATATTGCCCTGGTTCCGAAGAGGTTTTTTCTGCTATTTTCCAATTCCTCGGATGGATGGATACATAGCTGGAAAGATTCTGGAATTCGTCACCAAGAAGGGCCAGAGTCCTGCAATTCTGTCTGCAAATGCGCCTACCAACATGCAGTTGCCATCACATTACGCAATCACTGTAAAGGAGTACTATAATAACGTACAGTGAAGGATCAACATATTGGGCGATTTAGTGTGCACAAATATAACGTAACTTATAATTGAATTTATGTACCTACCTTGAGTTTTTCCCTATCTCAACACCTCTCAGGTTCCTCTCCATTTGAACTATGATTACCGAGTGTCCTATTTTGTGTATAAAACGAAAGCCTCAAAGTTAGGCAGTTTATTACATAATGTTGTTTGATCTTTGATGAGAAGGAAATATTCAGATTTACTGTGTATTTAGTGAAATTGTGGGAGGCAGTAAATGTAGTTTTGTGAAGTTTCAAAGTCATCTTTTTAATCATTTACTTGAAAGTAGAAGACTGCGGTAATAAAGACAATTTGCTGTTTCTTTTATAAATTAAAGTTCTTAAAATTGAGGCTTCTAAAGTTTTGCATAGGTAATGATCATAGTGTTCCCTGTAGTAAATTTTAAAAGGTGACTCAGTTTCTTGTAAATTTGTCAAAATTGTGTCTCACTGTAGTAAAAGTCGTGAACTGCACTTATGGAAAGTTATATACTCATGCTTGCTAAGCACTTGTTTCTTTTGGGTATTGAAAGTGCATATTAATACTGTAATAAAATCCATAGGTTATCCTTTACCACTATTTATGAAAACAATAATTTCTTTATTCAGAAGACAGTGAGAAGTAACCTGTTAGTGAATTCCATTTAACCTTCATTCTAAGCAGAATAGTATTTAGTTGAGAGATACTTAACCTGTGACCAGTTCATAATTTTGTAGTGAATTTCATGCCAGCTAGGAAAATGTTTGAACAATAATACTGAACCTATGTCCAGTTAATGATTCTGCAGTGAATGTTAATAGTAATGTTATAAAGACCATTCAGTTTGAACAAGTCCTGAAAGTAATAGAGTGTTTCGGTATCTGTTATATTTTTGCAAATAGTTTGTGCTGTTCTAGCTGTTAGCTTCAATCTTACCGTAAACATATGTATGTTTCAGAGTTCATTGCACTCGCAAGTGGCCAAGTATAGGTTGTGTTTATCCGTTAAAGTTACTCATACCTACTTTCTTAAACGAGAACGTTAACCTTTCTCTTGCCTAATTAGGCTGGCGACCGTTTTCCTTATTCTTTAAACAGTATAGCTAGGCAAAAATATTGTTTGTTATTGTTCGAATATTTACGTAATTCTGACTTTCATTTCCGATAAGCCATTTCCGTTAGGTACAACACGGTCAAACTAGTAAAATTCCTCTCAGAGGGTAACACTGTTCTGTTGCGTTATACCATAATTGCTTTAATAAGATAGTTTTATTTCACAACCTGCCTCCAGTTTCGATGTTATGGTATAGCTGTAGCACACGGAAGTGTTATACGTGGCTCGTGTTTCCGCCATTGTATATTTTACACCCTGTTTTTAACGTACTTCCACTTCACTACGTTAATTTAAATTACTGGTGTCACTGAATTGCTGCTTTGCCTGACTGTGAGAGGCGCTAGCAGTGCGTATCAATACAGGGCGAAAAGTATTTAAACCGACAAACTCTGGGAGGTTGTAGGGGACATCAAAACAAATATTTTTCCCTAATGCAATTTTTTCCTATGAGGATTATTTAAACCGGTGGAGGCCTTATTACGCTCTTCAGTTGTTAGAGGCCGTATTACGCCTTTCAGTTATAGGCAACTGCTGTCCACCAGTGTAGTACTGCATTGTCTCTGTTTACTAATGGAGCGATACACCTCGAGTGAGTACACTGATATGGTTGGTGCGTACTACGTAGCGCACCACAACGGACGAGCTGCACAGCGGGTTTATTAACAACAATATCCTAATCGCCGTATCCAGCATCATACGACCTTTGCTGCTGTGTACCAACGTCTGCGTGAGACCGGCTCATTTAGCCGTCGCACGGCAAGAACGCTGCAATTTGACGAAGCTGTCTTGCAGCACGTGGAGCGGGATCCTTCAATCAGCACTCGTGCAATTGCACTTAACATGGGGACGAATCAGACGAATGTGAGAACAGTCCTTGAGAGCAATTGTTACGTCCATTTCACTTACAGCGTGTCCACAACCTGGAACCAGTTGATTATCCACCCAGAGCACAGTTTTCGCAGTAGTACCTGGAACAGTGTGAAATGCTTCTACATTTCCATCCTCTGTGTTGTTTACCGATGAAGCAATGTTCGGGCGTGATGGAGTCTTCAACATGCACAATTCGCATGTTTGGAGTGAGGAAAACCCACATGCCACAGTTACTAGCGCTCATCAAGTGCAGTTCTTCGTTAATGTGTGGGTCGGTGTTATTTGGCACTGTTTAATTGGGCTGTATCTGCAACCTAGGCCATTAAATGGCAGGCACTATTACAATTTTCTCGCCAGAGCATTGCCAGAATTGCTGCAAGACGTCCCGCTCCCTATAAGACAGCGCAAGTGGTTACAACATGACGGAGCGCCGGCACATTTCAGTCGTCGTGTGCGTCGATTCCTGGACCGACGGTTCCAAGAAACGTGGATTGGCAGAGGTGGTCCTGTACCATGGCCTGCTCGATCCCCAGATATGTTCCCTCTGGACTTTTTTGTGTGGGGAGAGATGCGCAACCTTGTTTACGCAACTCCTGTTGCATCAGAGGAGGATCTGGATGCCTCGATAGTAGTAGCAGCAGCAGGAACAATTCAGGATACTCCTGGGGTTTAGCCGGCAGAGGTGGCCGAGCGGTTCTAGGCGCTACAGTCTGGAACCGCGCGACCGCTACGGTCGCAGCTTCGAATCCTGCCTCGGGCTTGGATGTGTGTGATGTCCTTAGGTTACTTAGGTTTAAGTAGTTCTAAGTTCTAGGTGACTGATGACCTCAGATGTTAAGTCCCATAGTGCTCAGAGCCATTTGAACCATTTGGTGTAACCTTTGTTTACGTGTCAATAGAGGCATTTTTGAAAATCTACTGTAATTGAAATTGGGTTGCGTTAATGTGTTGTCTCTTGGTCATAAAAAAATGGAAAAGTGCTTGTTGTTTTAATTAATTTGCCGCCAGAGAAATCTTCCTCTACCGGTTTAAATACTCCTCGTAGGAAAAAATGACATTAGGGAAAAATATTTGTTTTGATGTCCCCTACAACCTCCCAGAATTTGTTGGTTTAAATACTTTTCACCCTATATATCCTCTCTCGTGGTATCTTTGCTCTACTGCTATTACTTCTCGGTCGTTGTCTGTGGTAAGCTAGTTCGGGTCGCGAGTTCGGGCTGCCAGACTGTTGGAACGTGTCTGGAGCGCAGTCCGGACCTGCCAGTCGGGGAGTTGCAATGCGGCACTAGTGCAGTCGGGTTGGAGTAGTCAGGTCTGCGTCGACATGGCTCGCCCGACCAAAGCCGCCACGGATCAGTTGAGCCGCGCCACGGTCTTGGTGGATCGTCGGTCGATCGTCCTACTGGACGACGCGTTTTGGCTCGCCGATAGTTCATGAGCGGCTGTGTGTGTGTGCATCGACTCCCGGTTTGTTTTCTTGCGTGCTTAGTTACTGTGGGGTATTGTTCAGGTCTTCATGCAAGTGTTTGTCAGGTTGTGTGTGTATTGGATTAGATTGGATTGTTTGGAGGAAGAGACCAAACAGCGAGGTCATCGGCCTCATCGGATTAGGGAAGGAAGTCGGCCGTGCCCTTTCAAAGGAACCATCCCGGCATTTGCCTGGAGCGATTTAGGAAAATCACGGAAAACCTAAATCAGGATGGCCAGACGCGGGATTGTACCTTCGTCCTCCCGAATGCGAGTCCAGTGTGCTGACCACTGCGCCACCTCGCTCGGTTTGTGTGTGTAGTTGGCCTTATTTCTACTGACGACTATTTTAGATGTTGTCGGCATTCTGAGGGTGGTCGGTCGGTTGGTAAGGACCACGGAGATTATCTCCGTGCGGAGCAGTCGGCTGGGTTCGCTGGCGGTTCCTGCGAAGTGTCAGAGCATGTCTGGAACTGTCCGATCGCTACAAGCTTCGTGGTTCACCGACCCAGGACGTCAAAGTTGAATGGTGTGTTAAGTACCCAAGCCACGTCCGTTCGTGTTATGTTGTTCGTTTCGGTGCTTTTCCTGTGAGCAAGACCAAGTGTTTGTAGTGGTGAAATCGAGCCGCCGTGCGGTGGAATTAACTACCGGGTGATAAAAAAGTCAGTATAAACTTAAAAACTTAATAAACCACGGAATAATGTAGATAGAGAGGTAAAAATTGACACACATGCTGGGAATGACATGGGGTTTTATTAGAATCGAAAAAACACCCCATATTGTTAGACGCGTGAAAGATCTCTAGCGCGCGTCGTTTGGTGATGATCGTGTGCTCAGCCGCCACTTTGTCCCCAGACCTCAGTCCGTGCGATTATTGGCTTTGCGGTTACCTGAAGTCGCAAGTGTATCGTGATCGACCGACATCTCTAGGGATGCTGAAAGACAACATCCGACGCCAATGCCTCACCATAACTCCGGACATGCTTTACAGTGCTGTTCACAACATTATTCCTCGACTACAGATATTGTTGAGGGATGATGGTGGACATATTGAGCATTCCCTGTAAAGAACAGCATCTTTGCTTTGTCTTACTTTGTTATGCTAATTATTGCTATTTTGATCAGATGAAGCGCCATCTGTCGGATATTTTTTTAACTTTTGTATTTTTTTGGTTCTAATAAAACCTCATGTCATTCCAAGCATGTGTGTCAATTTGTACCTCTCTATCTACATTATTCCGTGATTTATCCAGTTTTCAAATTTTTACTGACTTTTTGATCACCCGGTACGTCTCCGCAACGCATCCCACATGTGCTCCATGGAATTTAAGCCATGGGAACGGGCAAGCCAAATATTCTCTGCTGCGCTCTTCGAAGCGCTAACGCATTGTCATCCATAAAAATGAAATCAGGACCGAATGCATTCCCGAAACTATATACATCGGGAAGGAGTACAGTGTTACAATAATGTAGATTGGCGAATGTACGATGTTCAAACATTTGGAGGTCACTGCGCCCATACAACTACCTTCCCACACCATAATATATCCACCACCGAAACGACGATGTTCCACAATACTGGACGTACCCTCATATGGTGCCAGGTGGGAAAACTTAACACACCACAACAACCCTTTAGCAACCTTGTAGTCAGCATGGGAGCACGTTGCGGAACATGCTTTGCCGTCCGTTGTTGTCACACACCGTATTAAGAACCATGTCCCGCCTTTGGTAAAGCCTGGGAGACCATCATAAATCACAGTGACTTCAATGTAAGTATTGTCTTTGCATAAAAGTTATCATTGCTGTTCGTCTTATTGTGTATTTCTTTCAATCACCTTCTTTACTATAATATAGCAGTTCTGTCTATGTATGGTCCAAATTTCGTCAAGCTGTGTTACTTGGCGGTGACACATGACGCAGACGTTACTTTTGTCCTTAAGGTTTTCCTTCCAGCGTATGTATTGTTTTCTGTACCGTATTTAATTGGCGTTTGGAGCAACACAGTGTGGCAATGTTGGGAGCTAGCAGCTGGTCATTTACAGCGGAGGCGGTATCTGGCGAGAAAAGTGGTAAAGTAAACAGCAACTACAACTTCAGACAGCAGCGAAGCGGAAGTAGAAACTATTGCGGGGCTGGTGGTCCTGTGGGCACAGCGCTTGGCTGGTTGCAAGGCCTTTGCACAACGCGCGGAACAGACCGGGTGCTCGGGCCAGCTTTAATGATGGCGATCGGTGCTTGCGGAGGAGGCGAGAAACATGTGTGCGCGATGTTTAGTGCTGAAGCGTAATAAACTGTAAGTAAAATTTAGGCATTCAGTACAGCGAATACTGTTCAGTGTAGGTTCGACTACAATGCTTTGCATTTGCACCGTACAGCATTCTAAATTCGCGGTTATTATTTTGATAAGTATAATTTTGTCTGAAGAAGTTCTTGACGCATTCTGGTTAGACTTTGTTCTATATTCACTGTCTGTGAAATTCACTAAAAGTGAAATTTGCGAGAAAATTCTAGAGGCAAATCGCGGCGCGAAGAAATTTTAACATAGTGACAGGAGAGTGACCGAAATAGAGATTATGCATTCAGGTTATGACGTTACAGTGTTTAACATACCACCTGAATGCCGAAATGAACTGATTGCTGGTCAAAACACGGTGTGATTTTGTCGATAACAAACTAGAAGTACTGAACTGCGTACATGTACAAGGTCAGGAGATGAGTGTGAAGTATTGACATCGATTCGAAGCATCCCATCTTTCGTTATCATTGACGGATGCTGCCCTCAAGTCACTTACCTTGGGCAACCACAAATCTGCTAAATTTATCGTACTACTGAGCATATACGGATAAACTGTGCTCACGAACATTCGCTCTAGCTTCGCCATTAGAGTGCAGTAACCGATGGGGGGAACTCTGTGCCGTTAATAAGCGAGGTAGCCGCGGGAACAGTGTCACCACTCGTGTCCTAAGCTCACAACGTGGAAGCGTCAGCTCCGTTTCAGATCAATGCCTGTGAAATTCAGGAACAATGGAGTTAAGTACAACTCCACCATCTCCTCCAGAACATATACCACTGGAAATAAAGGAAGCACTACTAGCACCAAAAGCTAGTAAGAGTGATACTCCGGAACAGTTGGAGGTAACTTTAGCTCCCCCATCCCCACCAGAAAGTACAGGTTGTCTCAAAGTTTTCGGGTCAAATTGAAACAGGTGATAGTGAGTCCACAGCCGATCATATTGCGATAGAGACTCAATGGTCGGAAATGCATATTTATTATGTTATTAATATACAACAATTACACCAGATAATAACTAGCTCTAGTAATTGTTCAAAGTGACGACCACCAGTCTCATTGTATGCATGACAACCGCACATGAAGCTCTGCCGTACTTTCTCAAAGATCATTGGCGTCTGTTGTACGAGGAGACAGGCAGCTTGGACCCTAGCAAACAGGTCATCATCCATTTATACAGGCGTTTCATACACCAACGTCTTAAAGTAACCCCAGAGGAAAAAATCCAAAGGTGTGAGATCCGGCGATAGTGCTGGCCAAGGGACAAACGATGAAGGTACCTGTTTTTCAGGTGCTCGCAGACATTGACATCGGGTTGTGTTGAAACCACGTCCTTTTGTGGGCAACAAGGAGTACAGTCTCCACATCTCTCAGGTTCACCAGGTAACATGGACCAGTCAAATGTTTATGCAGCAAATAACGGCCTGTTAGTTGATGTTGGACAATACCCGGCCATATGTTGACAGAGAATTGTTGCTGGTAGCCACCGATGTGAGTGGCGTGCTTGTTGTCCTCATTCCCAAGATGACTGTTGCCGCTGTTGGAAATACCATCACAGGTGGATGAGGCTTCATCCGTGAACAATACAAACTGTTCAAAGTTCGGTACTACAGCTCTGCGGGGGATAATGAATTGACAGAAGTGAAGGGGGGGCACAAAATCCGCTGTTTCCAGTGCTTGCAAACGTTGTATATGGTAGGTTTGTGATACCTATTCCAACATTAGTCTCCGGTGTGTATCCTTCGAAGCGCGTGTTTCGCGGGCAAGTTGACGGGTACGTATCGCTGGGTGATCAGCCACACAATCCAACACCATCTCCTCAGAATCTGATATTCGGACATGCCTTTGGCGTGAACCTTGTCCGGCTCTCTGTGCAGTGAACGACCCCGTCTTTCGTAAGGTGGTGTTCTTCCAGTAACGATGACGCCTCTTGGGAAAGCTCTGTACATTCGTGCTGCTTTACAGGCACTACATCCTCCCACATCGAATGTTGAATGCATGTTTGCCAACATGCATGACGAACAGGTTCCATGTTTCACAACGCGTCATGCACCGTACTCA
This sequence comes from Schistocerca piceifrons, assembly GCF_021461385.2. Taxonomy (NCBI): domain Eukaryota; kingdom Metazoa; phylum Arthropoda; class Insecta; order Orthoptera; family Acrididae; genus Schistocerca; species Schistocerca piceifrons. The sequence continues at coordinate 109,059,254 of NC_060139.1, forward strand.
GTAACACACGTCACCATGAGCCCATCAGAAGCTGTCTGATGGAATGGAGAACGGACACCAGGCATGGTGGTGGGCGTGCGGCACAGATCATTGCGCCGGTGCGACGCACGCGGTCGTCACATGACACATGTCCCATGAGCTAAGCAGTGTACAGTATGTTTTATGGTCGGGGATGTACGCTGTTTGTCATCCGCTGCCTGTAGCAGTGTACAAAAGATACAAAGGATCGTTGCGAGAGTTTATTTATTTATTTTTATTTAGCGTATGGTATCTACAGAGTAAAATTGCACACATACTATTAATTAATATAATAAACGAATTACAAATATATTAGTTAAATGATTGATTGCAAACAACAGTATGCGAAACGTTAGGGAGACAGCCACTGCAACTATTACAAATCCACATCTAAGCAGGTCATCCACAGAACAGCACGTGGAGTAGCATTCATGATATCCCTCCATTCTCCTTCAAACCTCCTCGCAGGACATTCGAAGATCAAGTGAGGGATTGTTTGTTCTTCTGCACCACAGTCGCATCGTGGGTCATCAATGAGTTTCCATTTGTGGAGAATGGTCTTTCACCTGCCGTGGTTAGTCCTCACACGATTAAGCCAGCACCAAGTTCTTCTGGGCATTTTCATTCCTTCCACCGGAATCGAAGGATCAAAATCAGTGATGAGAGGATGGTGATTATTCAGCGATCAGTGTTGTCTCCATTCCCTTGCTATGTCGTACCTGTTTGGGAATTCGAGCACTTCGTCTTCCCATATAGATTTCCTGGATTTTAGGCGGGTAATTGGTAGATGGTCCATTATTTTTCGGATAGGTATATCTTCAGACATAGAGGGGTCATTAATTTTCTTCCATTCTCGGATAACTGCTTGTTGCCTTCTGAGGGAGGGTGGAGCTATATTGCAAAGGGCATGAAGCCAGGGAAGCGGAGTTGATTGCAGAGTTCGTGAGACAATCCTCATGGTGGTATTAAGATGGACATCTATTTGTGCTGCGGTGCGTAGGGTGTTAGCTTCAGCTCCCCAGGAGGTTCCTGTCAGCTTTCTTAATACGTTATTTCGATTTTTTACCTTTTTACTGGTTATTTTTAGGTTTTTTTTTGTAGGTTAGTGACCGGTCAAGAGTGATTCCTAGATATTTTGGATGGCTGTTGGGCGTCAATCGCTCATTGCAGAATGTTACTTGTAACTCGTCTTGCCTCATGATCGTTCAGGTGGAATACGTTTACCTCAGTTTTATTTGGAATTTGGGAGAGCCTCCATTTCGTATAATACTGGTTAAGAAGTTGAAGGTCCGTTGACAGAGTAGCTTTCCCCTCTTCGAATGTCTTGCTCTGAATGGATATTGCAATGTCATCTACATGTCAGAATTTTTGCGATTTAGTTGCTGGCATGTCACTCGTGTATACTTTGAAGAGAAGGGGGGGCCAACACTGATCCCTGTGGGAGACCATTTTTTATTGAGTAGGATTTACTCGTAGATTGACATACGTTCATTCTGAAGTAGCGATTTTTCAGCATGTTTTCCAGAAGCTTAGTTGTCTAGCGGCAAGGGATCGCTTTTTTCAGCTTGAGTATGAGTCTGTCGAACCAGATTGCATCATAGGCGGCCGAGAGGTCCACAAAAGCCACACAGGTTTTTTGGGCCCTTTGAAAGCCTTAGTCAGTGTATGAGGTTAAGGCAAGTACTTGTTCACAGCAGCTCCGTTTGTTCCTAAATCCTGCCTGGTCTGCGGGAATTAGTCTATCTATGGCGTCATATATTCAGTTGTATTTGCGAGAGTGCGGCAGAACTACCGCCGTTGTAGTACCTGCATTGCGGCTGGCGGTCGTCGTTTCGAACAATTACTATGAGGTACGTTGTTATGTGGTGTACTCTGCGTATGTCTATAACACAATAAACTTGCATTTCCGACCACTGGTTCCGTGTCTGAATATAATCGATCGAGGAACCACTATCACCTGTTTCAGTTTGAACAAAACGTTTAAGACTTGCTGCATATAGTCAGAATAGATGCTGTCAGACAACAAGACGGCACATAGACGAAAACCAAAGGAAACAATGGGAAAGAAAAGAAACGTGCTACATGTACGAACACATCTATTACGGAAAGCGGCAGTGAAATTGAATCTACATCTACATCTACATCTACACTCCGCAATCCACCTGACGGTGTGTGGCGGAGGGTGCCTTGAATACCTCTATCGGTTCTCCCTTCTATTCCAGTCTCGTATTGTTCGTGGAAAGAAAGATTCTTGGTATGCCTCTGTGTGGGCTCCGGTTCTAGGCGCTACAGTCTGGAACCGCGCGACCGTTACGGTCGCAGGTTCGAATCCTGCCTCGGGCGTGGATGTTTGTGATGTCCTTAGGTTAGTTAGGTTTAAGTAGTTCTAAGTTCTAGGGGACTGATGACCTCAGAAATTAAGTCCCATAGTGCTCAGAGCCATTTGAACCATTTTGTGTGGGCTCTAATCTCTCAGATTTTATCCTCATGGTCTTTTCGCATGTCACCAGCTGACATGGACCTGAGTTACAGAGCTGCACGTAGTTGTGCTAGTAGGCGGCAGAGGTCAGCAGTTGACGGACAATGCTAGCAGTCGTAGTCAAAACAATGTTGTAAAGCTATGTTTGATTAATATTTAATGTATTTGCATAATTATAATTGTTTTATATGTGAAATAATTAGCAGTGTGAGTGTTGTATGAGTGAAGGAGAACAGAAGTAAATGAAAATTGTTTTGTTTATTCACGAAGTACCAGTTACACTATACAGGGGATTTACTATAATTAAATGTGCAGTCAGTTTATGATACTAATAAATCGTGAGTAGAACACAAATTAATCGGTAATTTCAGAAGGAGTAATTTTATATTTGATACTTTTCTAAATTTATTTATTTAGCAGTTGCCATACAAGGAAATGTTTTACTATGATTGGTCATTGAAGTAAAGCGCGGGTTAGCGCGGGATAATACTGCAACCTGATTTGCTGTTTGTGATATTAGCCAATCATAAAAATGCAGGCTCGCGCCAATCTATGCTGGGAACAAAGCCTTTGGTGTGATCTAGGTCAGTCGGGGGCTGAGGTTTCGAACTAGTAACATCTTATTGAAAGCAGCTCCGACGAAAGTACTGTAAAATCGCGGAAAAATGCTGACTACGAGTTCGTGAAGTGGTACAAAGTCTATTTAAGTGAACGGTATAGTGGAAGTCGTGTGGAATTTCGGACGGAATATCAAAATTATTGCTTTTGACTGTTAGTTAAAACAGCGTGGCGTGTTGTGCGATCTGAGACTGGAACAGGTATTACGTGTAGAGCAGAGTCGACGACATTTGAGCGAGCATTTTCGTAATTAAACGATCCGGTGAACTCTATTAACTTCGGTAACGGGTGTAAATACCATAAACTGCCAACGTGTGTGATTTTGGTGTGCGTGTGAACTTCACATTGTGTTGCCACTTGGTACGAACTTGTCAGTATTAACTGTGATCTTTATCGTAAAAATACACCTGAAAATTTACATTGCCAAGTTAAAACTTTTATTTCAGTAGCTAGACACATCCCGTTTACCGGAAATTCTATGTATGTTGCGACCTGCAATAGACAGTAGTGGTTTAGTATTTTCTACTACAGCTTTTCGCTAGACAAATGAACATTGCTGGACATTGGCAGGGTGGTAAAAAGGTAACGTGCCGCGCCGCAAAGTCATCACTGGTCAGTAAGACAGAGATACTTCTACTGGCACAGCGTAACGCTCCTGTTGGTCTCCAATTCAGCTGTACTCAGTGCACACGTAATGGGAGAGACACAGTCAATAATGTTCATATAATAAACTTACACGTTATCCTGTGGCTCCACTAAGAGGCGAGAACGGTCTGCATTCTTCAAAAATTAAATCTCCAGGATAATTGGAAACAATACTAGCACTGATTATTGGTGGTGTCTTTAACCGAGTCCTCCATACTAAGGACCAACGCTAGCACTTTAAAGCATGCCTACATGCGATGACCTTAGTACCTGGTTTCCAGCTTCATGACGCAGGGGAACCAGTGAAAGGGAATATTGTCGCTATCTGCACTGCCGGTCACATAGATCGGATCTATTATAACGTCGAAGTCTGGTTAACTAGCGGTAGTGCTGTATGTGTTGACGTTATATAAAAAATCTGTTTGGGTTGCGCTGAAATCCCACCGAGTGCGTATTATTGGTCTCGATCAAGTCAAGCAGTTACGTGGTCCTCGGCGTATTTAAACACAGCTACACGTAGGGATATATCAGTTCCTATTCCGGTATTAATCATAGATTCATTACAATATCTCCACTAAAGTTTTTCAGTTTACTAGATGCTAATAGTTCGTAACAGAGCGATAATTTGTTAATGCGGCAAAAAGTACTTATGCACGCCGCGTTCCTTGGACAATCAATGTCGTCGCACAGATAATTATTTACTGAGTGCACAATATTGATTGCATTGAAAGAAGTTATTAAAGCAGTAATAACACTGAATACTGGTTTATTGCACTATTTTCACATCCCAACATTGCGTAAGGAAGTAGCTTTTCCTATCTGGGTGGAATTAATGGCGTATACTTCAGTCCAAAAAAAATGGTTCAAATGGCTCTAAGCACTATGGGACTTAACATCTATGGTCATCAGTCCCCTTGAACTTAGAACTACTTAAACCTAACTAACCTAAGGACATCACACAACACCCAGTCATCACGAGGCAGAGAAAATCCCTGACCCCGCCGGGAATCGAACCTGGGAACCCGGGCGCGGGAAGCAGAACGCTACCGCACGACCACGAGCTGCGGACACTTCAGTCCAAGATATTATGCAAGTTCCAGAGTCCATTAACTGATTTTACGAAAGTTAATTTTTTTCTCATAATTCGGTTTCAAAGTTTAGTCTCTATATCGGTCCATCATTAATAGTTTCTAGCTTTGGGTAATGTCAAGTCTTTTATTGAAAATATTCAATTTAAGACAATTTCGAGTCTTTCACTATCTGGATTCTACGTCATATCCTATTTGAAGGTACTGATTTACTTCTTACAAGTTCAGTGCGTCGTAGTAGATCACAAATCTTTAGCGTATACGAACACGCTCAGGTACGACTTGCTCCGGGAAACTCTCGTAACACAGTAACAGTGCATGGCTCTTTCTTAGGTATTACACACGATTCTCAAAGAGTACTCATATTGAGTATTCTTTGAGATCATTCGTCCTACTCCGTGATTTCTAATTGCTGTACTTTGCGATCTACTATCTTTTTCAAAACACTAAGCTACTTGGTACTGAATTTCTTTTCTATCTACTTGCTACTATTCAATCAACATTATTCCAAAAGGGACTTTGTTTTTTTTTCTCTTTTTTTTATGAAATTTGGAACTTGATTTTTGGGGCTTTTGGGCTTAGGGGGTACTATTTTTATATCCTTCATATTTCGTCCAAAGGAAGCGGCGTTACAGTATGTCTCGGGCACTACTAGAGCTTCTGCAGTAAACTGTGAGTTCGCTCTGGTGTCTATATCTGATCATTACTCATCCTCTTGCTATTTCAACCTACAAATGAAAGTTACACGCGTCTTTTGCAGAATAGTGAAGTCGCCAAAGACGTACGTCGACAACGGACGCAAGCACAAGGGACAGACCCCAGTGCGCCGAAGTGGTGGCTGCATTGCGCTAAACGACAATCGAAAACGATTGTCTGATGATATTCAAGGAACATTCGTTTATGTCAATGCCGTACGACACAGTTCTATTTTCGTTGTTACCGAGTTGTCTATCAAAGGGATACCGTTTCCTGTTACGCCACACTCACCAAAATAAAATGATTTAAAGCAAACATAGCTGAGTTTCGAAGGGAGCTGTTTTACACTATCCCAGTGCATTATGCCATCCTAGCGCAATCCAAACCGAACGTTGCCTCATGCGAACGTTCGACTTTTCTCCACCTTTTATGTCATGCACGCCGTAGAAAATCGATAACACGTACAGAACTTTCCGATACAATGGGTAGGCCACTCTACCACAGCAAGCGATTCTCAAACATGTTCATGACTTCTTCAGTGAGCTTTATAAACTGCAGAAGCCCAGAACATACCAGACTTGCTTGATACCTTGAATACACAAGTACAGGAGCAGAAAAGACGCTCAGTCGGAGTACTATTCACTGGCTAAATGGCTCTGAGCACTATGGGACTTAACATCTGAGGTCATCAGTCCCCTAGAACTACTTAAACCTAACTAACCTAAGGACATCACACACATCCATGCCCAAGGCAGGATTCGAACCTGCGACCGTAGCAGTCGCGCGGTTCCGGACTGAAGCGCCTAGAACCACTCGGCCACCGCGGCCGGCATACCATTCACTGACGAAGAATTAAAAACGGCAGCTTTCAGGGCAACGAAAGGGAAATTTCCAGACTCTGATAGACGTAACGCCAAGTTTCATCAAACTTATTGACCCACACTGATGGAAAAGTTTTTCCAACACCGAGAAGGAGATGTGCGAGATAAACGAACGTTAGCAGGCGCGTTTCTACTTCTGAAATCTGAGGTCTATTCAAATGTAACGCCAGTCGCATAAGAGCGCCACCATGAGGATGCAAATTAGGTTTCAGTAATTTTTGAGAACATTTCTCTTGGAGTACAGCGGTTTTTTTATTACTTAAAAGAACATGAACAGTCATAACGGCAATATACTTCTTATTTTATTGGGTTACCGGTTTCTGTCTGTTTTATACAATCTCCAGACCTCACGCCATGCTGGTAGACGATGGATGTGAACGGAGCAGGCGCTTCAACTCCACGAACGCTGACTGCTCGAGCAGCATCACTGGCTTTTGTGATCTCGCTGGTGTCAAGCTAGAGCTCACTGGAGGGCCGAGTGGAGGTCTGTTGTGTTTTCTGACGAAAGCTGATTCTACTTCTGTGCCAGCCATGGCCGTATTTTGTTTGAAGGAGGTCAGTTGAGGTCCTGCAACCAGACTGTCTGCATGCAAGAACCACTGGAGTTACGGTCTGCAGTGCGATTTCATATGACAGCAGGACAACTCTCGTGATTATCCTGCGCTCCGTGACTGCAAATTTGTACATCAATCTGGTTTTCGACCTGTTTTTCTGCCATTCATGGACAGTATTACAGGAGGTGTTTTCCAACAGGATAATGTTTCCGCACATACCGCTGTTGTAACGCTGTTGTTGAGTGTCGACATGTAGTCTCGCAATTCGATCACTAGATCTGTCACCAACAGAGCACACTTGAAAAGACAACTACACCGTAGCCGACCGGTGTGGCCGTGCGGTTCTAGGCGCTTCAGTCTGGAACCGCGTGACCGCTACGGTCGCAGGTTCGAATCCTGCCTCAGACATAGATGTGTGTGATGTCCTTAGATGTGTTAGGTTTAAGTGGTTCTAAGTTCTAGGGGCCTGATGACCATAGATGTTAAGTCCCATAGTGCTCAGAGCCATTTTTCGAACTACACCGTCATCGCCAACCAGCACTTACTTTCCCTGTATTGACTGACCAAGTGCAAAACTGATAGCGTGAACCTGTACGACAAACTGATAGCCGGAACCTGTACGACACAGTACATGCACATTTGCATGATTGTACTCGACATTCTGGGTGTTGCACCTTTATAAATGTACCAGCATGTCACATTTCAATTGGTTTCCTCTCGCTTACATTAAACTGTGATTTTGTAACGATAATCACTTAAATATGTTTCCTGGACAAATACATTTCCGAAATTTAGTTACATTAACCATTGACTGGTGTTGCGATTCTTATTCTCGTCCGAGTATTTTCAGATGGTTCAAATGTCTCTAAGCACTATGAGACTTAACATCTGAGGTTATCAGTCTCCTAGACATAGAACTACTTAAATCTAACTAACCTAAGGACATCACACACATCCGTGCCCCAGACAGGATTCGAACCTGCTACCGTAGCAGCAGCGCGGTTCCGGTCTGAAGCGCCTAGAACCACTCGGCTGTAACGGCTCTGGGTCGTTATCCTGAAGAAAGGAGGGCACCATCTTTTTCTTTTATTTTGCTTGTGCCTTTTTCCCACAATTTTTTCAGGGTCGGCATTGCTACAATCGGATCTGGAATGGTTAACTGAAAGGAATGGCCGGATTCCCTTCCTGCCGCCACCCCATACCCCCCCCCCCCCCCAACCCCGGGAATGAATCAGTGTACTCCAGCTGTCTGCGTCTAGTGTAAACCATAATATAGTGAGTGCGAATGTGTTTCAAATGTCTGCGAGTCGTGTAACTAAGGCGGGATGCCGGGACTAGCTCGGTATCCACCTACTGGGATGTGGAGAAACACCTAAAAACCACATGCAGGCTGGCCGGCACACCGACCCACGTTTCGATCCGGGGGCGGCGCAGCTACCCGAGTCCGGGAAGCAGCGCATTAGCACTCTCGACTAACCCGGTGGGTAAAGGAGAGCACCATATGGCTGCAAAATGGCGCCTACCGCATTCCATAACGTGGACCTCAAGTTAGTTACGAGAATGCTCAATACCCACGTAGATCCTGTGTTAGAGATTTACACCGCTTCCCATCATAGCCTTGATATCCCACCGCGTGTAGCCACAGCGACCATATCTGCTCTTCTGCAGCCAATGACTGAGGCAGCGCACTTGTTTATATTGACTTGTGTAAGTTATCAGATAGGTTAAAAATGAAAATGAACAGCCACAACCGGAAGAAAGTTCTTTTTCATGAGGTTACCGTTTTCGGTCGGTTTCAGACCACGTTCAGACCTCACACGATGATGGCAGACGGTGGCTGTAAACGGAGCAGGCGCTACGAGTCCACGAACGCTAACGTAGAGCGTCGTCGCGCCTGCTCCATTCACAGCCCATTCTGCCATCAGCCATTATGGTGTGAGGTCTGAAGATGTTCTGAAACCGACCGAAACCGGTAGCCTCACGAAAAAAGAACTTTCTTGCGGTTGTGGCTGTTCATGTTCGTTTTTAAGTAATAAAAAAACGCTGTACTCCAAGAAAAATGTTCTCGAAACTTACTTAGATAGGGTAGATAAATAACACCTGCTGCAAACGCTACGTCAGATGGCCTTTGCTTAACAGTTTATCAACATCCCGGACAATCTTACTGTGAGAACATCATCCGGAGGTAATTAAATGGTCAACTTACGAAAGAGCATACTATTTACATATTTATACGACATTTTTCCCATTATCAATGGCCTTGTACGCAACTGTCACCAAACCACGCCGGGTTAAACTCGAACAATCGCTGGCAGATAAATCGATGGCAAGTGTCAGACTGTTGCACTGCATCGACCGGTTTCAAACACTCAGGATCTCTGAATCTCAGGAAGATAGGGAACAAATTAAGGAAATACACCAGTGCTACCGGTGCTCAAATCAACAAGGAAAAAACGCTACGCCACACAGCAAATTGTAATAACCATAGGAGACACATTTCAGATCAGTTGGTGGCAGACTGGACATTTCCATCGCTCTCTTGGCAGTGAATGGGAGGTTAATCCCTGCCGCATGCTTACTAAGAACTGGACGGACTTACAGCGTCGGATTCGAGTCATACTGCAAACATGAAACGCAAAATATCTAAACCTACCACTAAAGGTTCAAGTTATACGAATTTCAATCACTAGGAGGAAACAATACCAACCTCATATCCTACCAATACCTGAACCTCTAGCAATGAGCATTCATAGGGCACTCACATGGTTCGTCAATCGTAATCGTCACGAATCACAGAGACTGGGCCCCTGCTATGCGCAGCGTTTAATTGAAAGACTGAAACCGCGAAAGAAAGACTGCGCCGATCAACATTGCTGGACTCCCACTGGTATCCAGACATATGCACCACTACTTTTGACTTCAGTTACGTCCGCGAAAACTCAGAGCGCCCGATTCAACATATTTGTGTGCTCATGATGGCAACAACTATAGGTAATCTCATTGAGATCAAGAAACCGCAAGTTGAATGCAGCACACTATAGCGGCATATCAAATGGTTCAAATGGCTCTGAGCACTATGGGACTTAACATCTGAGGCCATCAGTCCCCTAGAACTTAGAACTAGTTAAACCTAACTAACCTAAGAACATCACACACATCCATACCAGAGGCAGGATTCGAACCTGCGACCATAGTGGAGGCGCGGTTCCAGACTGAAGCGCCTAGAACCGCTCGGCCAGACTTTTTTTCTACCGACGTTCGTATGGTGTCTGTGGTATTTTCTCGTCGGTGACAACATGTCGACGAATGACAAACTACGTAAGATTCACCTGCGGTCGCAGCGTGTGTATAAACTCTTATTTCGACCAGCAAAAAACAGCAGTGCCATATGGATGTGTGGACATCGCAACGCATATAAAAGAAAAGAGACAAGCGAAGTATCATATACGAATTTTGAAAGATCACAGAGTACCCATATCAGACGAAGGCCTTTGGTACCAGGCTCAGAAAAATCGTACTATACAGGGCGTTTCAAAAAGAAAGAGCAGATTTCAAACATTTATTTCTCAAAAACTACAAATGATAGAAACACAATTCCAACGGTCCTTCACTCAATATGAGTACCAAATGTTACACAACAAATATCAAAACTGTACCTCAATATGAGCACCATTTGTTACACGACAAATATCAAACCGGTATCTCATTTCTTGCCACACACGACGCAACTGGTCTTTAGTTACCGAATTCACGGCCGCAACAATTCGATGTCGTACCTCTTGAAGAGTAGCGGGCATAGGTGGGACATAAACACAGTCCTTTATGTACCCCCACAAATAAAAATCGCAGGGAGTAAGGTCTGGTGACCTGGGAGGCCACAGACGATGACATTGATCTTGTGCTCCTGCTCTTCCAATCCACCGTCCTGGAATGGTGTTATTTAGGTACCGTCGTACAGGTTCAGAGAAGTGTGGTGGGGCGCCATCTTGCATGAAGATGAAGTGATTTGAATCTTCCTGAAGTTGAGGAAATAGCCAGTTTTCTAACATGTCCAGGTAAATGGTTCCTGTGATAGTTTTCTCCATGAAAAAGAAAGGTCCATAAACTTTGTTTACCGAAATTGCACAAAAGACGTTAACCTTGGGTGAGTCTCTTTCATGTTGAATAACGTCCCTCGGAGTTTCACTCGCCCAAATTCGTACGTTATGCCGATTAACTTTACCAGAAATGTGAAACGTTGATTCATCTGAAAAAATTAATCGTTCGGCAAAATTGTCCTCTTCCATGTCCTGTAGAATTGCAGTTGAAAATTCGAACCTTTTGTTGTGGTCGTCAGGACGCAATGCTTGCAATAACTGCAGTTTGTACGGCTTCATGTGCAGACGCTTACTCAGAACGCGCCATACCGTTGTTTTAGACATGTTTAGTTCGTGACTTGCCCGTGTCGTGGATTTTCTAGGGCTCCTTTCGTAAGCTGCACGGACACGCTCGACATTTTCATCCGATGTGCGTGGACGACCCGTGCTTTTTCGCTTGCAGATGCAACCATCTTCTACGAATCTGTGATGCCACTCATAAATTTGCTTATGACGAGGCGGCTGTTTGTTGAATTGACGGCGGAATGCACGTTGCACACCAACAATGGACTCTAACTTTGCAAATTGCAGCACACAAAATGATCGTTCCTGTGGTGTCGTCGCCATTTTCCTACAAACAAACGCCAGCGCCACTGCGGATTTGCATGGAACTTCTGCGCGGACCATTGAAAAACTTTGAACCTTTCTCTGACAAGAAACGTTTGAATTGTGTTTCTATCATTTGTAGTTTTTGAGAAATAAATGTTTGAAATCTGCTCTTTCTTTTTGAAACGCCCTGTATATGTCCTACACACCTGATAATCGTGGATAACGCACATTGCAAAATGAAATACACATATAAAAGACTTACCTGCCGAATATTATGAAGTAATACACACTAGAAATATTAGGAGCGTCGGCCAGACGGAAATACTTAGACAGTGAATGCTATATTATTTACTTTCTTCGAAAAGAACTTCTTTTCGTTTCCGAAGAAACTCTTTAATATTTAAATAGCACATACTGTTTTACGGACTCCAGAATCTGAACTTATAGAAAGAAGATTTTGGAAGTTAAGTTATTTTCAGGAAAGAAGAATTTCACATTTCGGTTTTCCTTGCTGAAGAGCACATCCACGACCGCAGTGATGACAGGATTGTTGGTTGGTGTGAAACAAAATTTTAATTTCAATACGAAAACCTATTTTTTAAGCGTAGAAATTTATCTTTTTTTAATTTAATGAAAGAAGGCGTTTAATTTCTAGACTGTATTATAAAGACAAAGAATGAATTAGAAAAGTAAAAAAAAATCATTCAAAAAATAAAGTAGTAAAGCGTGTACCTGGAAATCGATAGGTCTCGGTATCCAATCCTGGTCAGACCACGGATTTTTCAGTCTGCCTCTTAACCTACATTCACAGCTTAATAGTGGTGATTTGCCTAAAACGAAACCTGGTTAGGATTCCACATTAAACAGTAGGCCCCATTTCCTCAGTTGGATAACTGAGGTAGGTTAAGGACACGACAGTCAACGAATCGGCGACCAGTTGAAACACTTTCACCATTCCATTGAGCCACACGACATCATTATCACGAGATTGTATACACGTGTATATACCATATTCTCCTCCACACACACACACACACACACACACACACACACACACACACACAAACACACACACTAACATAAAAAGGTGACGCACCACGAAGAAATTATAGGAATAGGAGGGAAAACGGTACACGTGATGTACACGTACAGACAAAAAAGTGATTACAGTTTCAGAAAAACTGGATGATTTATTCAAGAGAAATATCTTCAAAAACAGAGGAAATCACTGAAGCGTTGGTCCACAACTGCCCCTTATGCAAGCAGTTATCCGGCTTGGCAGTGATTGGTAGACTTGTTCGTTGTCCTTCTGGGGGATATCGTGCCAAATTCTGTCCAATTGGGGTATTAGATGGTCAAAATCTCGAGCTGGTTTGACGGCCCTGTCCATAATGCTCTCAATGTTGTCAACTGTGAAGAGATACGGCGACCTCGCTGGCCAAGGTAGGGTTTGGCAAGCGCGAAGACAAACAATAGAAACTTTTGCCGTTAACGAATGGGCAATATCTGAAATACAACCCCAGCATGATTTGCCATGGACAACGAAACGGGGCGTAGAATATCGTCGACGTATCGCTGAATTATAAGGGTGCCGGATGACGAACAAAGGCACTCTGCCGTGAAAAGAAACGGCATCCCAGATCATCACTACTGCTTGTCGGGCCGTTTGGTGGCCGACGACAAGGTTGATATCTCCTCCTACGTCAGGGACGTCCCCGGAAGCGCCGCTGGTCGCAGTGGCTGAATTCAAAGCAGGACTCATCTACACCAACATCTACATTTATACTCCGCAAGCCACCCAACGGTGTCTGGCGGAGGGCACTTTACGTGCCATCGTCATTACCTCCCTTTCCTGTTCCAGTCGCGTATGGTTTGCGGGAAGAACGACTGCCGGAAAGCCTCCGTGCGCGCCCGAATCTCTCTAATTTTTCATTCGTGATTTCCTCGGGAGGTATAAGTAGGGGGAAGCAATATATTCGATACCTCATCCAGAAACGCACCCTCTCGAAACCTGGACAGCAAACTACACCGTGATGCAGAGCGCCTCTCTTGCAGAGTCTGCCACTTGAGTTTGCTAAATATCTCCGTAACGCTATCACGCTTACCAAATAACCCTGTGACGAAACGCGCCGTTCTTCTTTGGATCTTCTCTATCTTCTGTGTCAACCCGACCTGGTACGGATCCCACACTGAAGAGCAATACCCAAGTACAGGTCGAACGAGTGTTTTGTAAGCCACCTCCTTTGTTGATGGACTTCATTTTCTAAGGACTCTGCCAATGAATCTCAACCTGGGACCCGCCTTACCAAGAATTAATTTTATATGATCATTCCACTTGAAATCGTTCCGTACGCATCCTCCCAGATATTTTACAGAAGTAATTATTACCTGTGTCTTTTCCGCTATCATATAATCATACAATAAAGGATCCTTCTTTCTATGTGTTCGCAATACATTACATTTGTCTATGCTAAGGGTCAGTTGCCACTCCCTCCACCAAGTGCCTATGCACTGCAGATCTTCCTGCATTTCGCTGCAATTTTCTAATGTTGCAACTTCTCTGTATACTACAGCATAATCCGCGAAAAGTCGCATGGAACTTCCGACACTATCTACTAAGTCATTTATATATATTGTGAAAAGCAATGGTCCCATAACACTCCCCTGTGGCACGCCAGAGGTTACGTCTGTAGACGTCTCTCCATTGAGAACAACATGCTGTGTTCTGTTTGCTAAAAACTCTTCAGTCCAGCCGCACACTCATCACTGAAGACAACACTACTACAGTCAATGAGATTCTGTCCGGAGGCGAACCAGATAGTGGTGGGCGGCCCGACAACCAGGTGTGACGGTCTGGAGGGCCCGCCAACTATCTCGAGATATGAGGATCTAAAGCGCCGCTTGCTCAGAATTTGGCACGATATCCCTGACGAGGACATCGAATAACTGCGTGAATCAATACCAAGCCGAAAAATTGCTTGCATAAGGGCCAAAGGTATACCAACGTGTTCTGCAGAGATTTTGTACAGTTGTCTCTAATAGATTGATTCACGAGTAAGGTTTATATACAGAATTTATTATCGCTACTCCAGACAAGTCTTAGGGCCGTAGATACTTACAGTGCTTTCCTTGTGAATCCTGGGCTAGTCGCTAGCCTACAGCATAAATTGTGTTGTCTTAACGAATTTATATTCTTTTATTTAAATTTAACGAAACGTATAAAAAACAACAATTACAAAAATGCTCTTATGAGTTCGCATTTTTTTATGCCGCCCCTTTTAATTGTGGTTCCGACGAACGAAGTACTTCTCTGTATAATTCACTCTTCTCCGGTGTATTCGGGAGGACGACGGTTCAATCCCGTCTCCGGCCATCCTGATTTAGGTTTTCCGTGATTTCCCTAAATCGCTTCAGGCAAATGCCGGGATGGTTCCTTTGAAAGGGCACGGCCGATTTCCTTCCCCATCCTTCCCTCACCCGAGCTTGTGCACCGTCTCTAATGACCTCGTTGTCGACGGGACGTTAAACACTAATCTCCTCCTCCTCGCCGGTGTAAACGGTAAGTCCAGAAATAGGATGAAACGAGATAATAACTGTCTTAGAGAGAATCTTCCTGGCAGATTAAAACTGTGTGCCGGTCCGAGACTCGAACTCGGGACCTTTGCCTTTCGCGGTCAAGTGCTCTACCACTTGAACTTGCCTGCGAAAGGCAAAGGTCCCGAGTTTGAGTCTCGGTCCGGCACTCAGTTTTAATCTGCCAGGAAGTTTCATATCAACGCACACTCCGCTGCAGAGTGAAAATCCCATTCTGTCTTAGAGAATTGCAACATCTTTATTTGAGCAACAGAATATAGAACGTCTTTTGAATGCCGAAACAGGAAGGATCTTGTTTTCAGTTGGGTTGAACATTAACAAATATAAATAACTTCAAGGCAGATTAATATGTCTCTCCTGTTAAACTGCGGTAAGTTGACTAATAGCGTTTTGGTATAAATACTCAGGCCACTGAGGCCACGTCGATTGTTTCAATATATTTTATAATTTAAAGTATTTTACAGGGTGATGCGGCAGTGCACAGAATTCTTCTGTCCAAAGAAGGGCGAGTTAAAGGAAACAAAATAAATTATACGGCCCAGATTTAATGAGCTGTCCCTGATAATGAAACTAGAACTGATGGAAAGACAATAATAATCCCTCAGTGCGATACTGAGGTGATGTAATGAAATGCGTAAATAAAATTGAGTGCATGTTTTTGGAAAGATAAGTTTGCTGAAATACCAGCGTTGTCACTTAATAGACGAACAGTTTTCTCTGCACAAAACTTCAGACCAACGTTTAAGCACAAATGAGCGATGTCTCCTGCATCACTCATCACGAGGCAACCATCGCCATCAGTATTCAGTTTTCAGGAAAGCGTGCAGATGTTGCCTTGTGACAGGAAGCACCTAGCAGGCACACTCTTTCTCGTAAACGAAAAAGAATCTCATACCACCACTGACACAATAATAAAATGTTACAAACCCTACAAATCTCGTAGGCAACGGCCTTGCCACAGTGGATACACCGGTTCCCGTGAGATCACCGAAGTTAAGCGCTGTCGGGCGTGGCCGGCAGTTGGCTGGGTCACCATCCAGCCGCCATGCGCTGTTGCCATTTTTCGGGGTGCACTCAGCCTCGTGATGCCAATTGAGGACCTACTCGACCGAATAGTAGCGGCTCCGGTCAGAGAAAACCATCATAACGATCGGGAGAGCGGTGTGCTGACCACACGCCCCTCCTATCCGCATCCACAGCTGAGGGTGATACGGCGGTCGGATGGTCCCGATGGACCACTTATGGCCTGCAGACGAAGTGCCTACAAATGTAATTGGACCACAATTATAACAACGTACTCGCAATGTCGTAGTGAAGCATACAATATATTTGAAACTTCGGGTATTTGAGACAGCATCAGATGTATAAGTTCAGTTTTTACACAGAACTTAGCCGTACTATCCCACTTATCAGTATAACGTTGCGCACCCTCTGGGCTGAATAGAGGCATAGATTCGGTTGGGAATGGCGTCATAAAGGCTTTGTATCCTCTCCTGTGCAAGCTGACCCACAACCGTCGTAAATTGTCGTTCATATTGTGCTATCCCTGTATAAGTCTTAAGTGTGCCACGGCGATAAAATAAGAAACTGTCGTGTTGTGAGTGGTCGAGCGGTTCTAGGCGCTACAGTCTGGAACCACGCGACCGCTATGGTCACAGGTTCGAATCCTGCCTCGGGCATGGATGTGTGTGATGCCCTTAGGTTAGTTAGGTTTAAGTAGTTCTAAGTTCTAGGGGACTGATGACCTCAGAAGTTAAGTCCCATAGTGCTCAGAGCCATTTGAACCATTTGTCGTGTTGTGAAAATGTGGTCAAGTTGATATGAAAGCCGATGCTGTGCGTCCTCAACATACAAAATGTTAAAGAATACCAGATGTCAATGTTTGCTTTGGATAAACTCATCAACGTCTCTGGCGTAATAAACATATAAAGCGCCTCCAGAAAGAAAATTGACTCTCTTTTGTCTCGTGCAAGATGGAAGATGTTGTGTAATAACACCTCTGACGCTTACTGCTTCTAAAACGAAAACGTATGTATTGTAAATTTATTACTTCGTGCTTAATTTCACAATATAGCTCAATAGTTAAAACACTAACCTATTTTGTTCCTTTCTGAAAAGCGCTAGCCCTTGAATTATTAAGCACATAGGTAAGACTTTTCTAACGGCCTCAAGACATTGCAGAACGTAACTGGATCGCGGTCATAAACCGCTAACAGCTTTATATGTATGTAATAATATGCGGGTTTCACCTGTCTTCTTGAATAATACACTTCTGGAAATTGAAATAAGAACACCGTGAATTCATTGTCCCAGGAAGGGGAAACTTTATTGACACATTCCTGAGGTCAGATACATCACATGATCACACTGACAGAACCACAGGCATATAGACACAGGCAACAGAGCATGCACAATGTCGGCACTAGTACAGTGTATATCCACCTTTCGCAGCAATGCAGGCTGCTATTCTCCCATGGAGACGATCGTAGAGATGCTGGATGTAGTCCTGTGGAACGGCTTGCCATGCCATTTCCACCTGGCGCCTCAGTTGGACCAGCGCTCGTGCTGGACGTGCAGACCGCGTGAGACGACGCTTCATCCAGTCCCAAACATGCTCAATGGGGGACAGATCCGGAGATCTTGCTGGCCAGGGTAGTTGACTTACACCTTCTAGAGCACGTTGGGTGGCACGGGATACATGCAGACGTGCATTGTCCTGTTGGAACAGCTAGTTCCCTTGCCGGTCTAGGAATGGTAGAACGATGGGTTCGATGACGGTTTGGGTGTACCGTGCACTATTCAGTGTCCCCTCGACGATCACCAGTGGTGTACGTCCAGTGTAGGAGATCGCTCCCCACACCATGATGCCGGGTGTTGGCCCTGTGTGCCTCGGTCGTATGCAGTCCTGATTGTGGCGCTCACCTGCACGGCGCCAAACACGCATACGACCATCATTGGCACCAAGGCAGAAGCGACTCTCATCGCTGAAGACGACACGTCTCCATTCGTCCCTCCATTCACGCATGTCGCGACACCACTGGAGGCGGGCTGCACGATGTT
The DNA here is from genome assembly GCF_021461385.2 of Schistocerca piceifrons. Taxonomy (NCBI): domain Eukaryota; kingdom Metazoa; phylum Arthropoda; class Insecta; order Orthoptera; family Acrididae; genus Schistocerca; species Schistocerca piceifrons. The sequence continues at coordinate 109,077,572 of NC_060139.1, forward strand.
GGGGCGTGAGCGGAAGACGGCCTAACGGTGTGCGGGACCGTAGCCCAGCTTCATGGAGACGGTTGCGAATGGTCCTCGCCGATACCCCAGGAGCAACAGTGTCCCTAATTTGCTGGGAAGTGGCGGTGCGGTCCCCTACGGCACTGCGTAGGATCCTACGGTCTTGGCGTGCATCCGTGCGTCGCTGCGGTCCGGTCCCAGGTCGACGGGCACGTGCACCTTCCGCCGACCACTGGCGACAACATCGATGTACTGTGGAGACCTCACGCCCCACGTGTTGAGCAATTCGGCGGTACGTCCACCCGGCCTCCCGCATGCCCACTATACGCCCTCGCTCAAAGTCCGTCAACTGCACATACGGTTCACGTGCACGCTGTAGCGGCATGCTACCAGTGTTAAAGACTGCGATGGAGCTCCGTATGCCACGGCAAACTGGCTGACACTGACGGCGGCGGTGCACAAATGCTGCGCAGCTAGCGCCATTCGACGGCCAACACCGCGGTTCCTGGTGTGTCCGCTGTGCCGTGTGTGTGATCATTGCTTGTACAGCCCTCTCGCAGTGTCCGGAGCAAGTATGGTGGGTCTGACACACCGGTGTCAATGTGTTCTTTTTTCCATTTCCAGGAGTGTATTACAGGAATAAAAATCAGTAGAATATTTACTCTTTTAATGAGACCATAGTACATGACTGCTCATGTTTTTTTTTTTGTTAATGCTCTGACTTGATCGATATCACTTCACGAAATCTGATAGCAGTGAATGTTTTATCACAGCATTAATTCGAAGACTAATACTGAACAGAAAACAGAAGTAGAAATGATTTCATTCTGGATGCTCAAATAATAAGAATTACATCATTACAATAATGTCTCGTTGGGTGAGTGTTTGTATCGGCAATCCATCTCGATAGTGTACGTTGTATGCCGGCCAAACCCAAAAAAAAAAAAAAAAAAAAAAAAAAAAATAAAAAAAAAAAAAAATCATATAATGAAGCGAAAAAATTGGTCCAACTAAAACATTCATATTTCTTTACGTACTACACGAGTATGTAATAAAAAATGGGGGTTCCTATTTTAAAAAACGCAGTTGATATCAGTTTGACCTATGGCAGCGCCATCTAGCGGGCCAACCATAGCGCCATCTAGTTTCCCCCTTCAAGCTAGACAAGTTCCGTTCTTTGTAATTTTTTCGTTTGACGCTTATTTCTTGAGATATTTGGCCTGGTCACGATCAATGGACCACCCTGTATACACGAAGCTTTGTCAGATGTATTGATTCGCGAGATTAATTTTAACAACATTTCAAAACCTTTTGCTCACGTAGTGTCAAACTATTAACAGTGACAAACGCAAGGCAATTTTCTGTGCTTTGTCGCTGTATTCATTTCATTGTTTTGACACTCCGAGCACCTGCGGCGAGCATGTATACAAATCATTACAGTCAATTCCGGTCGCATAATCACTGAGCAAGTAAGATCGATACGATCATTTATTCTTAAACATTATATACAAAATAAATTCAAACAAAAATAAGCACTAAGAGAGGGAAGGTCACTAAAATATAGTGGATACTGACAATGGGACAAAGTTGACGTCTCCCCAGTTTCCCGCCACATTCGCCGACGATGGTCGTTTTAGCTGGACACAATGCGACGACATTCAGAGGAGGTCGTGCTTCCAGGTCACGCCACCTCTCCTAACGCAGTCATGTGTCTTGTGGTGTAAACGACAGTTTACGCATGGAACGAAACTCCCCTAGTGCGGCCGCTGATAATCTCTTACTAATCATGCAGGATGTCACTGACCATTGCAGGGAGCTCATGAAAAACATCTAAGAACAAAACCTTGACAGAAAAATTAGTCGAGAAGATTTAAAAAGGAAATTCATATGTTACGCCATGTGGCAGAAATTTCTCCTGCCCTGATAACGAGAAAAATTTAGAGTAGGAATTAAAATCCCTGGAGAAGATATAAAAACTTTGAGGTTCGCCGATGACATTGTAATTCTGTCAGAGACAGCAAAGGACCCGGAAGAGCAGTTGAATGGAGTGGACAGTGTCTTGAAAGGAGGATATAAGATGAACATCAACAGAAGCAAAACGAGGATAATGGAATGTAGTCGAATTAAATCAGGTGATGCGGAGGGAATTAGATTAGGAAATGAGACACTTAAAGTTGTAGATGAGTTTTGCTGTTTGGGCACCAAAATAACTAATGATGGTCGAAGTAGAGAGGATATAAAACGTAGACTGGCAATGGCAAGGAAAGCATTTCTGAAGAAGAGAAATTTGTTATCATCGAGTATAGATTTATGTGTCAGGAAGTCTTTTCTGAAAGTATTTGTATGGAATGTAGTCATGTATGGAAGTGAAACTTGGACGATAAATAGTTTGGACAAGAAGAGAATAGAAGCTTTCGAAATGTGGTGCTACAGAAGAATGGATTAGATGGGTAGATCACATAACTAATGAGGAGGTATTGAATAGAATTGGGGAGAAGAGGAGTTTGTGGCACAACTTGACAAGAAGAAGGGATCGAATGGTAGAGCATGTTCTGAGGCATCAAGGGATCACCAATTTAGTATTGGAGGACAGCGTGGAGGGTAAAAATCGTAGAGGGAGACCAAGAGATGAATACACTAAACAGATACAGTAGGATGTAGGTTGCAATAAGTACCGGGAGATGAAGAAGCTTGCATAGGATAGAGTAGCATGGAGAGCTGCATCAAACCAGTCTCTGGACTGAAGACCACAACAACAACAGATAACGAGATTGGTAGAACAACTGAGGAGGTTGTACATTGCTTTCTCTGTTAAAGATTATTCGACGCTAACTTGATGTCACACATGCTATAATTACGGACACGTACATAATTTCTGTGATTCATGTAAGATAATATGCGAGCATTGTGTGAGGAAAGTCCATGCAAGGCGTAGCTGTCCCAGTAAAATAAGTCATCACTTCAACAATGAATAAACTACAAGATATTGAAAATAAACCTCTCCAACCCAGGAAGCATAAATTCCCTTTAAAACCGTTAATAGATAAATTGCATGATGAAAAATTTAAAACGGGCATGCGAGTGCGTAGCGAAAGATAAGTGTTTGATTATGTTATTTAAACGACTCAGTTGAAACGCCATCCCCCTCTGTCTACGGAACGCACTCAAAGTGATAATAGTGTTCCTTTCCCGAGTTATAAAACACCTCTAGACCATCCACAGCTGTACAACAGCAATGAGAAGATGCTCAGGTTGTATAGACTTGAGAGACACACAGTGAAGTAACAAAAAATCATGGGATAGAGATATACACTTATACAGATGGTGCAGTATCGCGCACACAATATGTAAAAGGGCAGTGTTTTAGGGGAGCTGCCACTTGTACCCTGGTGATACATGTGGAAAGGTTCCAGAGGTGATTTATGAGGAAAGGCTTACGACGTCATTATGGCAGCGCGACGGGAATTATCAGGCTCTGAACGCGGAATGGTAACTAGAGCTACACGCATGGAACACTCCACTTTGGAAATAGTTAGGGAATTCTGCATTCCAAGAACCACAGCGCCAAGATTGTGCCGAGAGTACCAAATTCCGGCGTCAACTCTCATCACGCAACGCAGTGGCTGACGGTCTTCACTTAACGACCGAGAGCAGCTGCTTTCGCGTAGAGTTGTCAGTGCTAACAGACAAGCAATTCCGCCTGAAATGACCGCAGAAATCTATGTGAGACGTGCGCCGAACGTATCCATTCGGCCAGTGTGGCTAAATGTGGCGTCAGTTGGCTGTGACAGCAGACGACCTACGCGAGTTCCTTTGCTAACAGCACGACATCGCCTGCAGCGCGTTCCCTGGGCTCGTGACAGTATCGGTTGGGGCCTAAACGACTCTAAAACCGTGGCCTGGTCAGTTGAGTCCCGTTTTCAGTTGATAAGAGCTGATGGTGTGATTCGAGTGTGGCGCAGACTCCGCGAAGTCGTGGAAACAAGTTGTGCAAGCTAGTATGGTTCCATAATGGCGTGAGCTGTGTTTAAATGGAATTGACTGGGTCCTCCGCTCAAACTGAACCGATAATTGACTGGAAATGGTTATCTTCGACTACTAGGAGTCAATTTTTATCCACGGATTTCATGTTTACAAATAATGATGTCACTGAGCTACAATTGTTCGCGACTGGCTTGAAGATTATTCTGGACATTTCGAGCGAATGATTTAGCCACCCAGATCGCCCAACATGAATCCAGACGAACATTTATGGGACTTAATCTAGAGGCGATTACATGCCACGTCTACATAATGCACTATGCTTGACAAAACGAGGTCCGACTCAATATTAGGAGGCGTCCCATGACTTTTGTCACCCCAGTGCGTGTGCGACATCCCGTAGGAAATTTAATTACGTTCGCTGTTCCTGAATTAGTAGGCACAATTCAGCTAAAATCATTGAGTCTTCTGACACGCTCAGACAGGCTTCCTGAGTTAATTACAGAAGTATTCAAAAGAAGAAAAGAGAAATTTGATTTATAACAAATATACAGGAAATTCGTGGTCACACGTGGCGGTTGATTATATAGAATCATGGCAACATTGTTGCTTTCATACCCATCACACGTCATTCAGACATTATGAATAACACAGTTGAATGCAGTGTGCAGTGTGGCGGTGATACATACATTAGAGCTGCTGTCGGTAGAACATAAATGTGATGTAATCTGTCTGTCAGGATCGTACTCAGTGTAAGGAAGAACACTCAACATACCTACAAGAGCGCAAGTCGTAACGGGAGGAAGATGTCCAATGGCGGCAGTAATAGTCCACAGCAGGAGGTTAAAGGCCACGAAAGTCACTCAGTCGTATGATGAGCACGCCATAGTCGTCGAAGTTTTTACTGCCGATACCAGTTGGTTCTTCGTCAGCATATAGTCCCTGTACAGTGATGAAATACCTATAAAGATCGAAAATTTAAAGCACATTTGTCAGACTCTTGTAGGTTTCTTGTAATTACAAGGTGTACTACTTTGCTTCTGCCGTTCGCCGATAGGTGGCGACAACGGTAAGTAGCGGTCGAAAGAAACAGATCGCAGACGTCAGGCAGTTACCTAGGACCTTGGTCAACATAACCTCATTCAAACATTAGTCGGTTTGTGTCTGCATCATAAAGTTGTTCTTGATTGAAAATATTAGTTTACGAGCCTAATTCTAGTCATTTGCGGCAGGTATTACTATTTTGTTTCAATATGAAGAAAACAGCGACTGAGTCTCATCGAATGCTCTCAAGTACGTATCGTAAGGACACTATTAGTGAAAGAACGTGTCGTGAGTGATTTCAGCGCTTCAAGAAGGGAGATTTTAACGTCGTAGACCGGCATAGTGGTTGAAGAGAGAATGTTTCCGAAGATGTAGAATTGGAGACACAGCTGAGTGAAGACTAACGTCAGACTCAAGAAGAATTGACACTATTAGTGGGAGTGACACAGCAAGCCATTTCAAAACGTCTCAAGGCTATGGGCATGATTCAGAAAGGAGGAATTTGGGTCCTGTGTGAGCTGAAACCAAGCAACGTTGAACGGCGTTTGTGTGTTTGTGAGCAGTTGCTTCAGAGGCAAAAACGGAACGATTTCTGCATCGCATTGTTATCGGGGACGAAAAATGGGTTCGTTACAATAACCTAAACGCAAAAAATCATGGGGATATCCCGGCCATTTTTCCATGTCGACGGCCAAACCGAATATTCACGGCTCCAAAATCATGCTTTGCATTTGGTGGGACCAGCTCGGGGTCGTGTACTATGAGGTGTTAAAACCAAGTGAAACAATCACAGGTGCTCATTATCGATCGCAATTAATGCGTTAGAGCTGAGCATTAAAAGACAAACGGCCACAATACTGTGAGAGGCACGATAAAGTGATTTTGCAGCACGACAACGCTCGACCCGACGTTGCAAAAGATGTCAAATCGTACTTGGAAACCCCACCCGCAGTATTCTCCAGACATTGCTTCATCTGACTATTACCTGTTTAGATCAATGGCGCATATCCTGGCAGACCAACACTTCCGATCTCATGAAGAAGTGACAAATTGGATCGATTCTTCGATTGCTTCAAAAGATGAACTATTGTTTTGACGCGGGATTCATACACTGCCCGAAACTTGGCAGAAAGTAGTGGCCAATGGAAAATACTTTGAATGATACATGTGTAACCAATTTGTTTCATTAAAGCTTCAAATGTTGGGGAAAAACGGCGGAAGCAAAGTTGTACACCTTTTAGTATCGACGCAAACGCTAAATCTGTCCTGTAGCACAGTGAAACGCCACGTGATAGAGGTCAGACATTGGTAGAAGCGATTTTGGATCTGAAGTTGTATGTGCATAGTCTTACTGATAACCCTCCTACCTACAGAAAGAGAACGGTAGCAACCTTCAATATAGACGTTACACTTACAAGCACGTCGGCCTATAGGCACGTTTAATATTGGAAAGTCACCACAGGACAGACTAGTGATCGTACTCTGATGAAATACTGCGTCACTAAGGGGCCTCAGGGAGCAACACAGAATTCTCTCGTTAAAATTCAGAGAACCGAACTGGGTGTTTCTGTGCACAGAGTACATTTACCCATTCTTAAAGGAGCTGGGAGACAACCTTGATGAAAAAGCCTTCGAATTATGAAATACTATCCACAAAGCTGTAGAAAAGGTTGTAGGACATGCATAACACAAATTATGACTTTAATGCGATTTATTTACCGACCGGTTTCAGACCAGGACCGTGTTCACGGTAGTGAAATACGCAACTATAAAACCGACATTAAATATAATACATTTCTGGAAATCCAAGGTACATAGTGTAAGTTAAGCAAAAGATGTGAAAATTTTCGCATAGTTGTTACGTTCAGAATTGTCCTACGTGACGTAATTTATGTACCTTGGCTTTCGAAAAATGAATATATAATGTTGGTTTCTGAACTGCATATTTGACTGCCACGAGCACACACCTGGAGAGAAACTGGTAGGTAAATAAATTGCATTAAAGTGAGAATTTATGTTTCGCATGTTTTATGATACCTACCTCGACAAGACGTTAGAAAAGGCTACGCCACTGAAAAAGCACGTCGATGCAGCACAGGTGACACCTTGAAGCTCAGAACTTACTGAGCCTAGAAGACAAATTTGGAAGGCATGAAGGACAGATGAAAAAAGTTTGTATGACAGGAAACTTAGACTGATGCAATAACATAGGTCTGTCCGACGAGCTAGCTGGGAAAGATTTGTTCTTCAAAACCTGGCAGTAGATCCCTGGGGAACGTCCCATAAAATTACAACTGAGGAAACAAGACTCCCCACTGAAGTTCTCCTTTATGTTCTTCTTACAGATGACGACGAAAAGGAGGACACTGAATATCACTAAAACCTGAAACAGGAGCTCGAAGATCTTTATGACGATACAGTCGCCGTATACCTGTGTACTGGTACATGTGATAAGAAAGGAAAGGAACACCTGGCCCCGGTGAGGTAATGCAGTCACTAAGTCCCTATGTAGACCTTTACGTGAGCAGATTAATTAATGTATTGTCCAGGGTCGTTTTTCAAAATGTTGGAAAATGGCAGAAGCAGTCATTATAAAAAAGGGGTGAATGTAAATATCCCATACTTCCAAATTTTACTGACCTATTTGCCTGATAAGTATACAGCGTAATATTCTGGAAAAAGTGCTAACCAATAGATCAAAATCCCACAGGATACTGACGGGATTAAAAACCGTTCAGTATCGATTAAAGGAGAGTCATGGTGAGAGGAGCCACGGGTTATGACTTCGGGTCACGTCTGGTTGTGACTGAGGGAACTGTGAAGGCACAACTGTATCCCAGGGGCAACCTGCGCCCTCTTGTGTTATTCCTCATGTGACAGAACCATCTATTGGACAATCCTCATTAACACATGGCGCGTTTCTGTAGAACCGTCTGTATGATGCCCCAGATGAGCCTCCGATAGAACGACTGTGGAACCTGATCGCGTGTCTACTCCGTTGCAGTGCCAGTAACCGGGGTATCAAGTTCCAGTTACCATATTTTAGGACCGTCTTGCTTCAGGAGAGCAATCAAAGGCTTTACGTTTCCATTCAAAACCGAACCATTGCATGCATCCAGTCCAGAGAGGATACGACGTCATACCTATTGGTGGGCTCGTACGGCAATGTAATTTGTAAATTTGACTCGATATTATAATCACATACTCTCCCAACCCGTGAAGTTTCATTTCATTCCCTCCTCCCCTTCTGGGTGCTTAACTATTTTTGTCAGATGCAGTTTGTAGAAGCTATTCCCCACAAAACCTATTGTGTCATTGTGAATAAGAAGAGATGGTTCTGCTTCTCAACAAGTGTTAATGCAGTTGGAGTTTTGAAACGGAAACCAAATGTGAAAACGCAAACTACAAAAAAAAGAGCTTATAAAGTGATTTTAAGCAGAAAGACTGAAACGAAACTATCTGGATGACATCAAACAGGTATATCTTGTAACAAAAAGCGTCTGTTACCTTACGGTAGACTCAGCTTTTGCTTCATGAAAATTAGTTTATGATGAGAAGGACCCGATCTGTAGCAACAGAGTGTTTGAAATCGATCTTAGATACACAAGGTACTATAAGAAAATCGTGAAAACAAACAGTAAACAATCTGACAAGTTTACAGAACTGAAGCTAGTGTCCAATTTTCCAATCTTAGTCTTATATTAAATATTAACAAATCAACGCTATAGTTGCCTTTTGTCTACTGGAAAGCAATCTGATTATCTGCCACAAACATTATCTGAAATTCCAGATCAAATAACAACGAACAAGCAGATACCTAGACGACTCCTTTTTCATTTTTAAAAAGTAATTCGGAAATACCCTGTAGCCATAGAATGGATTTGGAGCTGTCTTTGATAATGTTCACACAGCACTCTTCTTTACACGTGAGATAACAAAGTAATATAACATAAAATAAAAAGGCATAGTCCATTTCAGTCGTATCATGTAAAGAAATAGCTCCTAAGGTTTGATAGCTCCTACTACCGAGCAGTTCTGCGGGTAGCCTATATTGTCTGGCACAAAGACGTCTTACACCAGGACACGGTCGAGAGCACAAACTACATTTAGTTCGTAAGATGCCACCTGTGTAGCTAATCATTCGTGGGACCTCGACCTTCAATAAGTATGGTGTTTAATCTTCAAGGCTTTTTACGAGCATCAGGCAGACGGAAGGAGGATCACCACACCTACTATCCTCTCATTTTGCATAGATTATTGACCATAAGTTCGATACAATGAGTGTACCAGATGATTCAGACACAGGATAGTTATATTCGTATTTTAAAAGTATCTCTTGAGTATCGCCATATCCTTGGACTCCATTCTGATATACTATTATTCCTAGAGAAAAAGGTGGCACCAGCAAGCATCAACATCCCTAGTTCCAAATAAGCTGTTTTCCAAGTTATACGATAGAAATATTTGCTACAGAAATTTAAAGCGGTGTCTCAGCAATAATTTTATTCTCAGCAAAATTCGCTTCACATTATCATTCCGTAAAGCTCCCTGGATGAAATCGTATATCAATATTAACGTTTAAAACGTATGAATACGAAAAACGAATTCGAAAATAATTGTTTAAAACTTGTGAATAACAGTGTTTTTGGCAAAACGTTGCAGAAAGTGCGAAAAATGAGTGTTGTGAAGCTAATAACTTGTTGCTCTGATTCCAAGTGCAATTTTCAAGTGCCGTGTAGCACTGAAGGAAACTTAGTCGGTATTGCATGACAAATAATTAACATTTTTTCTACAAACCCATAGTTGTAAGAAAGGCTATTTTAGTTATTACTACGAAGCTTTTCCCTGGTTTCCATAGAGTATATATTTCGAAGAAATCTGAGGCCAAGAAAGTTGAAATGCGCTACAAAGACGCGGATAGCTACCTTAACATATCATGTACCTATCTCAGACATTTGTGATTCTGTTTAAAAATGATGTAAACATGTGGTTTGACACTTCCGTTTACTCCGACAGTAACATTTATAACATCCTATGTGTCACTAAAAAGAGAGTGGATTTAATATAAGGTGAATTAATGGGAGACATTGTTACAGAATTTTCAGTACTAAGAGCAAACATGTACGCTCCAGAAACCAAAACACAGTGTTTAATGCGTAGAGCGAAACGTTTGAAATGCTCATCCGGTAAGGAGTTAAGAACAAATTTCTTTAATTTCCGCTAATGATAACAAAAATCGCGGTCTTTATACTACCTATTTCGGTCAACAGTGATTATTTTTATAGCTGCAGTAAAATATGGAACATGAAATACCAATTGTAGACAGATTACAACTTCAAACAATAAAATTTGCCATAATGAAGAATTATTACTTTCATAGATGTGGAAAATATGCTCTTAAAATATGACGAGGCGTATCTGTTTTATAACATTCGTAGTATAATAAAACCATAGTGACATCGTCATAAAATATATACAAAATCAGCTTAGTATCGTCGCACATACTTATGTAAAATGTGGTGTAAACTAAGCCAAAGTACCGGGGGAGTCAAGCTTTCAATAGTGCTTTTGTTCATTACGAGCTGCAGTACAATAGCTACAACATACGTTTGTTCCGTAACCTCGTTAGACGTCGCTACTGTAAGTCTACATATATTCGTTAGCTATAAAATTTTATAGAATGCAATAAATGAAGAGCACAATAGGTTATGACCGTAGTGGGCTTGTCAAACGTATAAGTTGTTACAGTGATAAAATGTGATAATTAAAACAAGAATGAAGTTAAACTTTAAACTGTTAAAAGGAAAATAGTCATGTGACTCTCTTGTGGTCATATTAGGTAAAAATAGTAACGTACACAAGAACAAGCTAAGGATTTAATAAAATAATATAAAGTTGATACAATAACTAGGGAAAGAAAAGAAAAAGATGGAAACAAACGACTAAAGTTAATAGTCAGTAACATCTGTTGGCGTAGCAGACAGAATGCATCATATGTGAGATGTAGGAGGAACTTAACCACCAGAGGGCCTCGCATACCCTGAGATACGCCGTTCCGAGGAAAGCATCACAAAATTTTGTAACAGTCACTTAAGATTATCTTGTTAATGAAATGCAATACATAAACAGAGAAAAACAATCAAAAGCGAGAGTAAAGCTAACAACGTAAGAAAATGGAGCAAATATGTAACGACATGACAAGATATAGATTCGAGAGGCGATCCAAAATCAATGTAAAACATTACATGCTAAAGCAAAGTAGGCATTAGGCACAAAATCGCGTTGCTCTTCGCTTTGTAAATTTATGCTCTTCCAATAAACCAAGAGCCGACCTTTTAAAGCTCTGTGGAGTATACTCATACTTTACTCTATGTTTCCCACAATATGATCGATTTCTGGTAGGTGTAACTCACAAGCAATTTTGTTGCTTGACTGGAAAATGGTTCAAATGGCTCTGAGCACTATGGGACTTAACTACTGAGGTCATCAGTCCCCTAGAACTTGGAACTACTTAAACCTAACTAACCTAAGGACATCACAAACATGCAGGCCCAAGACAGGATTCGAACCTGCGACCGTAGCGGTAACGCAGTTCCAGACTGAACCGCCTAGAACCGCTCGGCCACTCCGGTCGGCGCTCGACTGTAAATGCTCCTTAAACGTTACATTAAAAAACGGCTGATTTAGCCGATATAATATTAACCATGGTTTATGATATTAGGATATGTCACAAAGCAGGTATCCCTCGTCATATTTTAAGCGCGTTTCCACAGCCATGAAACTAATAATATTTTGTTAAGGTATATTTTATTGTGTTAAGTTGTAATCTGTCCAGCACTGATATTTCTTGTCCAATATTTTGCTGCAAGTCTGAACAAGATCATTCCTGACTGAATGTCTAAGAATGCAATGTTTTGTGATCGTTGTCGAAAACAAAAGAAATTTATTCTACGTTTTCTTGATGACTGTTTTAAGCAGTGGCCATGCCGCAGCTTGTGTAAGGATTTAAGCATTGATGATTATCGAGAAAAGTATTAAATTACATAATTGGTTCCTCCTTACGTACAATTTCCAGTACAAAGCAATATACATTGACATTACCGACAAAAGATGCTAAACACCCCATATACGATAATATTGCGAGCACCATAGCCTGAAGTCATTTTCGAGAACACATGGCTACTGATCAGCTCTGTACGGAACAGGAGGCGATTCATAGCTGATTCAGTAGTAACTTACTGGATACAAGTGTAATGTTCTGAAATTTTACCCTGCATGTTGTAGATGTAGGAAACATGTAAAGTGTAATTGTAGCCAACGCGTTATAACTGTAGATGTAGGAAAGATGTAAAGTGTAATTGCAGCCAACATGCAGTGATAGTGTAATGTATTGAAATTGTAACCTATATGTTGTAGATACAATATAGATTATATTATATATATATTTAAGGTAATGAAAATGTAACAAAGTGGTTGTAGATGTAGAAGAGATGAAATTTATGTGTTATTAAAATGTAACAAAAACTTCCATAACATATTACAAGCTCCACATCTCAGTCTTTTTCTAATGATCTATATATATGATGCCGTTTTGAACATGCTCTGCAGACAGAATAATGCGTCTCCTTCATCCATTGTCTAGGTTATGTCGCGGGATAGCATTAGTGAATAGGCTTACTTTATAAGAGAACCCATGTGTAAGGACGTGGCTGTGCGCAAGCAAGCAAAATATATGCGTGGTGGACTATTCATGCACAGATATTACGCGACTATCTAGTAAGAACCTTTGCCATTGGATAGGATGACGTCATATTGTAACAAACTGGCTTATTTTCTGAATTTTCTCCCGATCCTTGTCGTAGGAAGGTCTCCGATTTTCGGTTTCATTCTTCAGCCTACTTCCAAGAAGTTAAATAGGAAAGGGGGTGGGTGAGGGAGGAGAAAGAGAGGTGATGGTGGCGAGGGGAAGACGGCGAGGTCAAGGACAAGGTCAGAGGTCAAATTTGGTCCAAAATGTATGTCATTATCACCCAAGGCCCAAAATAGGAGCCGAATACCTACTAAAGCCTTTTCGAATCTGCAACAGACTTGATTGGAGGCCTTCATATTACATGAATCTGTGATATGAACTGACGTGTGGCTGTGGCAAAGGCGAAACTGGGACGGCAGGAAAAAACACGCTAAGAGTACGAACGCCACACACGCTCACGACAAGGTACAAAATCTGTGGTAGCCGAATGTCATGAAGAATTCGATCAGATTATAGACTTCAAAAACTTCCAAGTGCTAGGGACAGAAAGACCTTTAGGCAGTTTAAATTTCTAAGAATGAGTGCAATTTCAAGTACAGGACATGGATATAGGATTTCCGGTTTCGTAGCCACCAACCATGATACTTGTCGTTCTAGAATTTTATTTTCGTGGGGATTCACAGCCTCAACGTGTTTTGAGAATGAAAACGTAGTCCAGGTACGTCTTATTCTTTTTATTATCCGTGCTGTTGATTAATTTCGACCGTGGATCATTTTCAAGCTTAAGATATTTGCTTTGAAAATGACCCACTCTTGAAACGGGCCAATTGCATGGATAATACACTCCTGGAAATGGAAAAAAGAACACATTGACACCGGTGTGTCAGACCCACCATACTTGCTCCGGACACTGCGAGAGGGCTGTACAAGCAATGATCACACGCACGGCACAGCGGACACACCAGGAACCGCGGTGTTGGCCGTCGAATGGCGCTAGCTGCGCAGCATTTGTGCACCGCCGCCGTCAGTGTCAGCCAGTTTGCCGTGGCATACGGAGCTCCATCGCAGTCTTTAACACTGGTAGCATGCCGCGACAGCGTGGACGTGAACCGTATGTGCAGTTGACGGACTTTGAGCGAGGGCGTATAGTGGGCATGCGGGAGGCCGGGTGGACGTACCGCCGAATTGCTCAACACGTGGGGCGTGAGGTCTCCACAGTACATCGATGTTGTCGCCAGTGGTCGGCGGAAGGTGCACGTGCCCGTCGACCTGGGACCGGACTGCAGCGACGCACGGATGCACGCCAAGACCGTAGGATCCTACGCAGTGCCGTAGGGGACCGCACCGCCACTTCCCAGCAAATTAGGGACACTGTTGCTCCTGGGGTATCGGCGAGAACCATTCGCAACCGTCTCCATGAAGCTGGGCTACGGTCCCGCACACCGTTAGGCCGTCTTCCGCTCACGCCCCAACATCGTGCAGCCCGCCTCCAGTGGCGTCGCGACAGGCGTGAATGGAGGGACGAATGGAGACGTGTCGTCTTCAGCGATGAGAGTCGCTTCTGCCTTGGTGCCTTTGATGGTCGTATGCGTGTTTGGCGCCGTGCAGGTGAGCGCCACAATCAGGACTGCATACGACCGAGGCACACAGGGCTAACACCCGGCATCATGGTGTGGGGAGCGATCTCCTACACTGGCCGTACACCACTGGTGATCGTCGAGGGGACACTGAATAGTGCACGGTACATCCAAACCGTCATCGAACCCATCGTTCTACCATTCCTAGACCGGCATGGGAACTTGCTGTTCCAACAGGACAATGCACGTCCGCATGTATCCCGTGCCACCCAACGTGCTCTAGAAGGTGGTAAGTCAACTACCCTGGCCAGTAAGATCTCCGGATCTGTCCCCCATTGAGCATGTTTGGGACTGGATGAAGCGTCGTCTCACGCGGTCTGCACGTCCAGCACGAACGCTGGTCCAACTGAGGCGCCAGGTGGAAATGGCATGGCAAGCCGTTCCACAGGACTACATCCAGCATCTCTGCGATCGTCTCCATGGGAGAATAGCAGCCTGCATTGCTGCGAAAGGTGGATATACACTGTACTAGTGCCGACATTGTGCGTGCTCTGTTGCCTGTGTCTATGTGCCTGTGGTTCTGTCAGTGTGATCATGTGATGTATCTGACCCCAGGAATGTGTCAATAAAGTTTCCTCTTCCTGGGACAATGAATTCACGGTGTTCTTATTTCAATTTCCAGGAGTGTAAAACGAATACAATGTTTTCGTTCCCATGATACTTGTGCATAGCTAAGGCGCGTGAGGAACATATGAAACTATTAGGAACTCACCTCATCACCACGATATCAATGTTCTGCTAACAGTCTCCCTCTCTTTTACTCTCTCCTATCACATTTACCCAGTGAGGACAGTCCACCAATGGCTGCCTGGAGATTTTTTACCCAGTAACACTTCTCCGGCAAAGCGCGGCAAAACTGTCTCTTATAAGTGGTTGCAGCACTCTTTTTCGACAGTGTTCAGCCTCACGGGATGACTAATAGAATTCTGAAGGAAATCCCAGCAAAACATCGAATGTCGAGCGTTCGAGAAATTTGAAACGGAGTATCACGCGGCGTAGCAACTCAGATTTTACTGCATATACGCAGACTGACCCGACGAACGAAAATTTGTAGCAAAGCCGAGATTCCAAAAATTGCTAAAAGTTTTCATTCGTCGCGCTTCAGTCTGCATATACAGGGTGTTCGTTTTAACTGAACACATTGAAATATTCGAAGATTACACATCGGATCAAAAAAAGTTGTAATTCCAATTTGTTTGTCTCGGAGGGGGACATCCTACGATACCTACCACACTCAACCCCCGCCTCCCCCCTCCCCCTCCCCCCCCTCCCCTGCGTGGGTTGCGGGGGTAAAAACTTTTAAATCTTCAATGGGAACCCCCGTTTTTTTATTGCAGATTACAATTCTACAGCATAATCTGCATAGGTTTTCTCTGAAGCATTTTTTCGTTTTGCCACATATGGCGTTGTAATCGGAGGAACAGAAATGGGTACAC
This sequence comes from Schistocerca piceifrons, assembly GCF_021461385.2. Classification (NCBI taxonomy): domain Eukaryota; kingdom Metazoa; phylum Arthropoda; class Insecta; order Orthoptera; family Acrididae; genus Schistocerca; species Schistocerca piceifrons. The sequence continues at coordinate 109,093,420 of NC_060139.1, forward strand.
AATCGTCATTTATGACATGCTACTCAATCCTCTTGAACATCCAATGGCACATGTTACCCCGTGTACGAAACATGGGGGCCGATTACGTTCGTAATAAGCTCATGTTGTGTCTTAACGTTTAAATAAAGGTAATAACAGGAAGAAATTGAATGTCAATGTAGACAAGTGTAATGTGCTGCGAATACATAGAAAGGAAGATCCTTTATCATTTAGCTACAATACAGCAGGTCAGCAACTGGAAGCAGCTAATTCCATAAATTATCTGGGAGTAGGCATTAGGAGTGATTTAAAATGCAATGATCATATAAAGTTGATCGTCGGTAAAGCAGGTGCCAGACTGAGATTCATTGGAAGAATCCTAAGAAATGCAATCCGAAAACAAAGGAAGTAGGTTACAGCACACTTGTTCGCCCACTGCTTGAATATTGCTGACCAGTGTGTGATCCGTAATAGATAGGGTTGATAGAAGAGATAGAGAAGATCCAAAGGAGAGCAGTTTGCTTCGTTACAGGATCATTTAGTAATCGCGAAAGCGTTACGGAGATGATAGAAAAACTCCAGTGGAAGACTCTGCAGGAGAAACGCTCAGTAGCTCGGTACGGGCTTTTGTTGAAGTTTCGAGAACGTACCTTCACCGAGGCGTCGAGCAGTATATTGCTCCCTCCTACGTACATCTCGCGAAGAGACCATGAGGATAAAATCAGAGAGATCAGAGCCCGCACAGAGCTATACCGACAATCTCTCTTTCCACGAACAATACGCGACTGGAATAGAAGGGAGAACCGATAGAGGTACTCAAAGTACCCTCCGCCACACACCGTCAGGTGGTTTGCGGAGTATGGATGTAGATGTAGATGTAGAAGTTACCGCGTTGTGGAAGTGTAAGTTGGATACAATTTGATGCTGTAACTGAAATAAAAAAGAAATTCACCGCGAACCTGATTCAAACACTGGCGAGTCAACGTATCCTTTCCCCACGGCATTGCCATCTCTCACTGAGCTAGTGGGACAGTTCCGGCATAGCGCAGAGTTCATGCTACATATTCTTGGCCACGCTGCTCCCAGTTACAGCGTTGTCTCTGCCTCTTTTCTTTTTTTTTAAATCACATTCCTATTATACCTAATAGCAGGACTGTCTTTTTCTGGGCACAGTTTTGCCTCGAAGTCGGGTGAAGTATCGTAAGCCGACCGCCAAGTGCAGTAGTATCGTTCACTTGAAATTTTCGTGCTCTCGTAGCTGCCTCTTTCCATTCGAGCCGGCCGGAGTGGCCGTGCGGTTCTAGGCGCTCCAGTCTGGAGCCGAGCGACCGCTCCGGTCGCAGGTTCGAATCCTGCCTCGGGCATGGATGTGTGTGATGTCCTTAGGTTAGTTAGGTTTAATTAGTTCTAAGTTCTAGGCGACTGATGACCTCAGAAGTTAAGTCGCATAGTGCTCAGAGCCATTTGAACCATTTTTCCATTCGAATTCTTCTTTTTTCCGCTTTCTTCGTTCTTGCAATGTCTATTGTTAAGTAACTGTTCCTTTCCTCTATGCCTTGGAAGGCCCAGACGCACAGACTATAGGCATCACTGGAAGCGGTGTCGTCTGGTCGGCATACCACACCCCCCTCTCTCGCTACTTCTCGGTCCAGTAGCTCCTCAGTTTGCCTCACAAGGGCTGAGAGCAGCCCGCTTCCAACAGCGCTCGGCAGTCGTGGACGGCCACCCATCCAAGTGCTAGTCAAACCCATTTCTAAATAAATTCTAGTTATCTACAGTCCCAAATTCTCGCAGTTTATAGTTCTGATTTCTTTCGTGATGGATCTGTTTATTGTCAGCTTTTCATCTATTTGTACTCTTTAGCCAAAGAGTCTGTAGTCATGTCCAATTTGAGAGGGGTTTACTCAGTATAAGTTCGTCATGGTTAAATAGAATTTTTGCTCCATTTTGAGCTCACAAATTCCATTTTATAATTGTCATCTTCTTTTAAAAATTTTTGCAAATAAACTTTCTTTTGTTATCCTAATGTTTTTTCTTCATGCTCCTGAAATAAGCTCGCTCGTCATGGAATTAGCTTAGATGTTCTTCCTGTTTCCACCATGTGGTTCTAGCATTGTACGAGGCGTGTTTTTTAAGTAAGTACAGTTTTGAAATTAAAAAAAGACGTGCTAAGACATCTCAATAATTTTATTTTTACATGAAAGCCTGTACCTTAATCTACGCACTGACGCCATTACAGTCTGATTCTTCCTTGTTTACGTTGTGGACTGAGTGTTTAGGATGCCGCCGACTGTGAAGTACGGGCTGTTATAAGATTTATTAGTCCTAAAGGCCTAAAAGCGATCGATATTCATCGCGAGATCTGTGCAGTTTACGGAGAAAACATTATGAATGATGAAATGGTAAGAAAGTGGGTGAGAGCATTTAAAGATGGCTGCACAAATGTGTATGATGAACAACGGAGTGGGCGTCCTTCGGTCGTTAACGAAAGTTTGGTGCAGGAAGTGGACAATAAGGTGAGAGAAAACAGACGCTTCACGATATCCTCCCTGCGGGATGACTTTCCTAATGATTCTCGTAGTGTTTTGTATGGCATTGTGACCGAGCACTTGAATTACCAAAAATTGTGGGTACGTTGGGTACCAAAAATGTTGACGGCTGTGCACAAAACCAAACGTTTAGACAGTGCATTGACTTTCCTTGAGCGGTACCACAACGACGGTGATGACCGTCTTAAGCCAAATTGTTATGGGCGATGAAACATGGGTGGCCTACGTCACACCAGAATCAAAGCAACAGCCCATGGAAATTGAGCAAGGGCATCGTTTTGCTGCAAGACAATGCCCGTCTGCATGTGGCGAATCACACCAAAGTCTCATCACATGTTTTCTATGAGAAACTCTAGATCATCCTCCGTACAGCCCCGATCTTGCGCCCAGTGAGTACCATCTGTTCCTGCACTTTAAGAAACACCTGGGCGATCAGCGTCTTCAAGACGATGACGAAGTCAAAACAGTGGTTAACAAGTCAGGCGGCATACTTCTATGAGGAGGGTATTCAAAACTAGTACAACGTTATGACAAGTACCTCAATATTGACGGAAATTATGTAGAAAAGTAGATTAAGGTACAGGCTTTCATGTAAAAATAAAATTATTGAGATATCATAGCAAGTCTTTTTTTAATTTCAAAACGGTACTTACTGAAAAAACACGCCTTGTGTTAGAAAGGAAGTAGTGTACAAGGTAACTTCACGTTTTGTGAAAATATTCTTTCGAGTATCTTCGTGTCCTATGTGTTTGTGTGTAGGTTAGGCCATTGGAAGTGGCGAACCATTGTGATGTTTATCCAGGAAGGCGTATAAAAGAAGGTGTATAAAAACCGTCTAAAAGTCACCCTCTGGCTGGTCAGTGTGCCAGATGAATGCAGACTGCCTCCAGGCGTGGCTCACCAGTCTCTGTCACAAACTATTTACGTTACGTTACATGTGAAGATATAGTAGAACCTCTCCATAAGTTAAATGACGTGAGTCACGAGACAGCTTAATAACACATTTCCTCACCGTTGTCAACTGTTAGTGCAAGCAGTAGTTCGTTGAGCAAGGCTGAACTCTTTCGCAAGATCCTTCCAGCAAGCTTCTCAACGAAATCTTGTTTTGAGTGTGTTAATACAGCTGGGGCACGTGGTACTGACTACCACAATGAGTCACGAGTCGTTAATGTCCTTTGTGTAAACAGGTTAAGCATTTAAACTGCGAGCTGCAGTAATTTATTCAGAAATCTAGGATGCAATAAGGAGCCACTGTTGACCCATTGTTAAAAACTACTTGAGAAACATCTTTTCGCTGCATTAGCGAAATACTAGATGTGGAAGTGAACGTGCTCTCTGGACTAGATATTCCATCACAAAACATGCGTTGCCTGTTTGTTGCAGACCCGGGTTGTAAGCCATAAGTTAGTCCAGGTACTAGTGCAGACTGCTCGAAGTAGTTGATCGTATAAAAATAGTTAAACAAATCGGCGTAGTTAACCACTTGCCATGTTTAGTTATTACAAAGGCGTCGAACGTTTTTACTTGCCCTTCATTTGTTTGGCGTTTATATGAGCGCAGCTATAACCACGTGTAAGAGCGAGTCGTGAATTTTTATCGCCTCTAAAACATAAGAACACGTAATTAACTTTTAATGTTAACTGAATCATCCGTCGCTTTTTGATAAAACAACACAATAGTAAACTATAAGTGCTATATTGTGTATGTTCTACAGGAAAAACACCTTACCTATGTCAAGTATCGCAGAATGTAGCAAAAACACTGAAATCCTGCAACTACAGGATTTCCTATTACGTGAAGAACACCAAATCCCAGTGCATTTTCAATATTAAAGATAAGAAAAGCAGTGGCGTATACAAAATTGCTTGTCCTGACTATGATAATTTTTATGTTGGTCAGTTAGACAGATACATAGCAAATAGGTTCGCTGAACATGAACGCAGCGGAAGGTTGTAGAATTATGACTCCACATTTGATGCGCATGAACTGAGTGAGGGCCGTAGCTACCAGCCACATTCCCATGTCCTCGACTTAGCGAATAAAGGCGAAAAACTCTGTCTATTGGAAGCCCTGGAAATCCACAAACATCTAGTCCACAGTCTTTTTTTTTCATCTACAGCTATATTATTGCTGTGTAATTTACGATAAAGTGCCTGGTAGAGAGCTCATCGCAATACCTCCAAGCTATTTTTCAACCGTTCCACTCTCAAACGGCGCGGGAAAATCGAGCATTTAAATATTTCTGTACGATCTCTGATTTAGTTTCTCATGATCATCACTTCTCCTTATGTACGTGGGCGCCAACAGAATATTATCGCAACAGGAGGAAAAGTTCGTGATTGAAATTTCAAGGGAAGATACTGCCGCAATGAAAAACGCTTTTATATGCGATCTGAAGTTTTCCCGGCTACCCGGTCGGATACCCGAGAACTGTTCCAAAACGCGTTTGTTTTGATGATTGCCACCCCAACTCAAGTACCATCTCCGTGCCACTCTCTTCCCTATTTCTCGATAATACAGAACGAGCTGCCCTTCTTTAAAATTTTTCAATGGCCTCCGTCAGTCCTCTCTGATGCAGATCCACAAAGCAATATCCAGAAGGGAGCGGACAAGACTGGTCTAAGCAGTCTCATTAGTAGACCTGTTGCATTTTTTAGCACATTGATAGATAACACTTTTATAGATCAAGATAAGTTTAAAAACATAAATTCTTGTCCTGTTGAGAATTGCCTTTCTGATAATGGTGCTCAGCTAGTTACAGTATATGAAATAGCTCCATTCAGTAATTCAAAACTACCCTCCAAAGTTGTGCGTTCAATTAATAACTCAACAATTAGAAATTTCAGAGAAAATCTTCAGCAGTTAGACTGGGATGAGGTGTACAAGGAACTCCATGCTAATTTAAAATATAACTTATTTCATGATATACTTGTAAGAGAATTTGAAAACTGTTTCCCCAAGAAATTAGTTAAATCTAATTTTAAGAAACCATGCAAAAAACCTTGGCTTACTAAAGGAATAAAAATATCTTGTAACCATAAAAGGGAACTGTATCTAACAACAAGAAAGAGTAACGGCCCAGAAACAGCCAAATATTATAAAAACTACTGTGCTACATTAAGAAAGGTTATTAAAAAGTCCAGAAGCATGTGCATCATGTCTGAGATTAATACCTCTGATAACAAAATCAAAACAATTTGGAATATTATTACAAGGGAGACAGGGCAACCAAGAGTACAGGATGACGGCCTTACCATCAAAGCGAATGGAAACTTGACAAGCAACATTTTGATACAATTGAAATTCCACTCACATCTCCTTCTGAAATTAGGAAGATAATAAACTCTCTCAAGAATAAAAGCTCACATGGAATTGATGACATTTCCTGCAGGATAATAAAAGCTTGTTCCCAAGAGATAAGTGGGATTCTTAGCCACATGTGTAATAGATCTCTGAAGCAGGGCATTTTCCCAGATAGACTGAAGTATGCCATTGTTAAACCACTGATGTCAACAACCACCGCCCCATCTCTCTTCTGACTGCCTTATCCAAAATTCTTGAAAAAGTAATGTATTGTAGAGTAGCTTCACACCTTTGTAAAAGTAAAGCTTTAACAAAATGTCAGTTTGGTTTCAAGAAAGGTTTTTCAATGGAAAATGCCATATATACTTTCACTAATGAAATATTAAATGCTCTGAGTAACCGTAAGTCACCCGTTGGGAATTTTTGTATTCTCCCAATGGCTTTTGATTGTGTAAATCATGGAATACTTCTAGATAAGCTCGAGTACTGTGGTATGAATGGGACAGCGCTCAAATGGTTTAGATCATACCGAACTGTAAGAGTGCACAAAGTTGAAATTAGCGGTTCACATAATATGCAAAAAAAACTGGTGATTTCTCAAACTGGCGAACAATCAAGAATGGGGTGGCGCAAGGTTCGGTCTTGGGTCCCTTGCTGATCTAATATATATTTATGACTTACCATTCTATATTTACGAAGATGCAAAGCTGGTACTTTTTGCTGATGATACAAGTATAGCTATCACACCCAACAGACAAGAATTAACTGGTGAAATTGTAAACGATGTTTTTCAGAAAACCATTAAGTGGTTCTCTGCAAATCGGCTCTCATTAAACTTTGACAAAACACAGTACATACAGTTCCACACAGTAAATGGAGTGACACCATTAATAAATATAGACTTCGATCAGAAATCGGTTGCTAAGGTAGGATATTCAAAATTTCTAGGTGTATGTATTGATGACGGGTTGAACTGGAAAAAACACGCTGAAGATCTGCTGAAACGTTTGTGTTCAACTACTTATGCTATTAGGGTCATTGCCAATTTTGACGATATACATCTCAGTAAATTAGGTTACCACGCCTATTTTCATTCTCTGCTTTCGTATGGCATCATATTCTGGGGTAACTCATCATTGAGTGAAAGAGTGTTCATTGCACAAAAGCGTGTAATCAGAATAATTGCTGGAGCTCATCCAAGATCATCCTGCAGACACTTATTTAAAGAGCTAGAGATCTTCACTGTAGCCTCACAATATATATATTCACTTATGAAATTTGTTATTAACTATCCGAACGAATTCAAAAGTAATATGGAACAAATACTAATCTAATCTAATCAAGTGTTCTACCAAATATTTTCAGTCTTTGGTTTGCTTCACCCGTAACATTATCTATGTGAACGTTCCAATTTAAGTTATTTGTAATTATAATCCCTATGTATATAGTTGACTTCGAAGACTTTCGATATTTGTGATTTATCGTGCAACCGAAATTTAGAGGATCCTTTCAGTACTCTCTCGTATGGTTTCACATTTTTCATTATTTAGAGCCAATGGCCACTTTTCGCACCACACAGATACCTTGTCTAAATCAATTTGCAATTTGTTTTGATCATCTGATAACTTTACAAGACGGTAAATGGCTGCACCATGTGCAAATAATCTATGACGGCTGCTCAGATTGTCTCCTATGTTGTTTTTGTGGATTGGAAACAGCAGAGGGCCTGTAACACTTCCCTGGGGAACGCCAGATGTTACTTCTGCTTTACTCTATGACTTTCCGTCGTTTACGAGTACTACGAACTGTGTGGCCTTCCGACAGGAAATCTCGAATCTAGTGACACAACAGAGGCGAAATTCCATAGGCACGAAATATGGCTAGAAAATGCTTGTGAGGAATGGCGCCGGCCGCTGTGGCCGAGCAGTTCTAGGCGCTTCAGTCCGGAACCGTGCTACTGTTACCGTCAAGGGTTCGAATCCTGCCTCAGGCATGGATGTGTGTGATGTCCTTCGGTTAGTTAGGTTTAAGTAGTTCTAAGTCTAAGGACTAATCACCTCAGATGTGCTTAGAGCCACTTGAACCATTTGAGGAACGGCGTCGAAAGCTTCCCGGAAATCTAAAAATATGGAATAAATTTAACATCTCATCTCGATAGCGCCCACTACTTCGTGAGAATAAAGAGCTAGTTGTGTTTTACAAGAACGATATTTTCTGTACCCGTGCTGTGAATAAATCGTTTTCTTCGAGCTAATTCATACATAATACATGTTCCAACATCCTACTGCAAATTGACGGAAGTGGTATGGGTCTGTAATTCAGCGGATTACTCCTATTTCCTTTCTTGGATATTGGCGTGATCTGTACAACTTTGCATCTTTAGGCACGGATCTTTCTACGAGCGAGCGATTGAATATGATTGCTAAGTAGGAAGCTATTGTGTAAGCGTACCCTGAAGGAAATCTGACTGGTACACTCGCTGGACCAAAGGCCTTGTCTTTATTGAGAGATTTAAGCTACTTTGCTACACCGAAGATATCCACTTCTAAGTTACTCATGTTGGCAGTTGTTCTAGGTACGAATTGTGGAATATTTACTTCGTCTTCTTTGGTAAAGGAGTTTCGGAAAAGCGCGTTTAGCAACTCTGCTTCAGTGGCACTGTCTTCAGTGATCTCCGTTATCGCACAATGACGGTACTGATTGCGTCTTGCCGCCGTTGTAGTTCAAATGAGGCCGGACTGTGTTTGGATTTTCTACCTAATCTCGAGACACAGTTTCGTTGTGGACACTATTAAAAGCATCTCGTATTGAAGTTCGCTCTAACTTTCGAACTTCGCCAATCTTGGGGATTTTGTGTTCTTTTAAACTTCGAATGCTTTTATCGCTGCTTCTGCAACAGTATTCTGATTGGTTTTGTGTACCAAGGGGGATCAGTACCATCTCTTATTAACTTATGTGGTACATATCTCTCAATTGCCGTCGATATTATTTCTTTGAATTTAAACCACAGCTGGTCAACGCTTACATAGTCAGAACGGAAGGAGTGGAGACACTGTTGGAAAAGACTGTAATTGCATGTTGTATGTTTTCGCCGCCATTTACACTTCGAGTGAGCTTTTGACTAATTGTTCAAAATAATTGTCTGAGAAAGCATTCAATGCAGTTTTGGACGACATTTTATGCCTAACGTCGGTCTTAAACATGTATTTTTGCCACCATATGGAGGGTAGATTGAGGTCACCAGGAACTGTAGTTGTACGAGTTACCTATTTTAAATAAGGCTCAAGTATTTTTTGAACAATTGAGCAACCGTATCACCTGAGTCACGGATCGGAAAAGGAACTAATTATTAATTTATTCCGGTTGCCAAGTACAGTTTCTGCCCATACTAACACACAGAAATTATCTACTTCAGTTTCACTACAGGGTAAACTATTTCTGGCAGCAATAAACACTCCACCGCCAATTGTATTTAATCTATGCTTTCTGAACACGCTTAGGTCTTTGAAGAAATTTGGCTGAACTTATTTCCAGCTTTAGCCAGCTTTCCATACTTATAACGATTTGTGCTCCAGAGATTTCTATTCGCGCTTGGGGCTGTGATTCCTTCCCAGCTTAGCTTCAACAATTAACAACTACAATACCGATTGTTGCTAGGTCTACCCACTGTACCCTTTTAGATTGACGCCCTTCCCTCCTTGGAAGCCATTTCCCTAAGGGATCCAATTAAGCATCTAACGTTGGAGTTCCTAACTACCAGTAAACCCTTTGTGACTGCCCAGACCTTGCGAGCCAAGGGGCTTCCTCCAGAACAGGGCGAGCAACTGCATCTGGCACAGGGACTTCGTCAGACATAGATAGCGCCCGAAACTTGCTCTTCAAACGAACTGGGGAGGCCCTCTGATAGGCTCCTCGGAAAGTCTTCCACTGCCTGCCATTCCTTGGAACGATCTCCCACTCGACCAGAGGTGATTGGACAGTCTCAGAGCAGGCAATGAAGGGGGCACCCACAGCAGTGGACTGATAGGGGACTCATGGGATGTGCTAGACGCCCCTCAGATCCCCACGCCCAGGCCCCCCACATTGATGCCCATTGGAAGCAGCTTCAAGCTGTGTGACCAAAGCCAACACCGCCTGGAGCTGTGAGTGAAGGATCACCAACTCAGCTCCCATCTGAACACAGCAATCACAGTTCCTATCCATACTAAAGACAGCAAAAATATACTCTAGACAATTAATAAACGCAGAACTGTGCCTAATAAAAAATAAACCAACATGCACAAAACTGACTAATTTAAATTAAAGAACAAAGAGGAAATTTAAATACGTAGATTATTATGAATAGCTGTGTCAAACTCACAGAACAAAATGGGCTCCAAAGATGTGACTACGCAGTAACGAAACCTAGCACTAGACTTAAAAGATAAAACGCAGCTTAATACTTCCTGTCCATTAAATTTCACATAATCCTCTCAGTTTTCCACTATTTCCCATACTTTCCTTCCAATACCTCCTGTATTTATTCATTTCTTCTTATATTATTTTGGTTGGCTATGTACTCCATATAATCTGTTGTTACAACTACTAATTCTTTCTTTTAATTGGTCTCTGTATCTTTTTCCATGTGTAATACCTCTTGCAGTTGTATTGTCAAGTACCAATTTTATTTTATTTTATTGGGTTTGTTTGTTTAATGTGAACTGTTTTCACAGTCGAATATTAATGTTTTTCCTGGTTTTCTCCCTTATATTCTTTTTTTTTTACATTTTAGCCTTTAAATTGCATTACCCACTCTGTCAGAGATGACATTTACTGTGTGTTAGCGCTTCAGTCTTGATGAGTGAAAACTTTTCCATTGTAGTTTACAAACATTGTAGGTTCTTTGACGACGAGAGTCAGATAAAGTCTGATCATGGCCTTGTAACCCGAAACCGAATAACTAAATAAATTACTCCTGTGGAACACATTTAATATAGTGCTCTTTGTCTGTGTGTTAATTTTGCCAGTTTTCAATTAGGAAGGAAAGCAAAAAATGAACTGTGTTCGTAATGAAGTAATACAAAAATTTAATTTCCATGTATTCGTGAAAACTCCATTGAAATTATGAAACAGTCGTACAAAGAAATATGCGTAACGTACTACAGTGGGGTGACAAAAGTCATGGGGTAACTCTTAATACAGTATCGGACCTACTTTTGCCCGGCACAGTGCAGCAACTCGACGTACAGGGAATCAACAAATCGTTGGAAGTCCCCTGCAGAAATATTGGGCTATGCTGTCTCTATAGCAGTCAATGATTGCAAAAGAGTTGCCGGTCCATGATTTCTGGCACGAACTGATCTCTCGATTCACGTTGGGCTCTCTGTGTGCCCATGACATTCGCTCGAATTGCTCAGAATATTCTTGAAAGCAATCGCAAACATTTGTGCCTGATGACATGACATCGTTGTTTAGCCACGTGAATTCTAAGGATGAAAATTTGTGGTAAGTTCCTATGGGACTAAACTGCTGAGGTCATCGGTCCCTAGGCTTACACTCTTCTTAATCTAACTTAAACTCACTTACGCTAAGGACAACACACGCACCCATGCCCCAGGGAGGACTCGGATCTCCAACAGGAGGAGCGGCGCTAACCGTGGAAAGGCGCCTAGACCACGCGGCTACCCCGCGCGACTCTAAACATGGCTGCAAATGGTCTCCAAGTAGCCAACATAACCACTTACAGTCAATTATCGGTTCATCTGGATCAGAGGACCCATTCCATTCCACGCAAACACATCCCACACCATTATGGAGCCACCACCAGTTTGCACAGTGCCTTGTTAACAACTTGGGTCCATGGCTGCGTGGGGTCTGCGCTACACTCAGACCCTACCAGCAGCTGTTATCAACTGAAATCGGAACTCATATGACAAGTCCATGGTTTTCCAGTTGTCTAGAGTTCAACCGATATGGTTACAAGCCCAGGAGAGTTTTTGTTAGCAAAGGCACTCGCGTCGGTCGTCTGCTGCCATAGCCCATTAACGCCAAATTTCGCCGCACTTTCTAACTGATGAGTTTGTCCGGTTATTTCACGCAGTGTTGCTTGTCTGTTAGTACCGACAACTCTACGTAAACGCCCCTGCTCTCGGTCGTTAAGTGAAGACCATCAGCTACTGCGTTGTTCTTGGTGAGAGGTAATGCCCGAAATTTAGTATTCTCAGCACACACTTGACGCTGTGGATCTCGGAACATTGAACTCACCAACGATTTCTGAAATAGAGTGCCCCATGCGTCTAGCTCCAATTACCATTCCGTGTTAAAAGTCTGTTAATTCCTTTTGACGGGTTTTGCGACATGGGGTCGAGCACTGACCTGCTACAGAATTACCTTTACGTGTCTATCGCTGTATTGTGGCCGTTTTGTGTTTCAGTGCTGGGCTAGAACGCTTCAATTTCTTTCGATAATAATGTCTTGGGACTGTCTTCGTTTGTTTCAGTAGCTACGAAAACGTTCTGTCGGAAACCTTTTCACATTAATCACCTGAGAACAAATGACATCTCCGTCGATGCACTGTTACATGTTATGTACGCGATGCTACCACCATCTGTATATGTGCATATCGCTGTCCCATGATTTGGGTCACCTCAGTGTCAAGTATAGATACGCTGTCCAAATTAAGACACATGATCCCGGATAGTTTCTCTACACTAGGCACAGCTGCTTCGTGCGTCTACAATTCGATTTTGTAAACGTCGCTATCGCAAAACCTCTTCGTAGCTCTATAGATGGGTTTCGTTTGAGCCTACAGTCGTCTCCGTTTCATAGCTGAAAGCTGTCAAAAGCGTTGCCAGATATCGCGGATTTCCCTAAGTTGGCGCGAGTGCAGGAGTGTCGTATTAGTAAAGAATAAACGTATGAAAGCTTCATGCATGATGCGGCATTTTCCAAGCAGCTCAGTATTTATGAAGTAATATCTTCTGAAATATATGTCGTACAATAATATACTTTGTAGGTACATTCAGAGGCATAGTTGGATACTGTCAGCAAAATACGTTGTGAACAGAGTTAGTAGAAAAGAAGTAATAAATTTAAACGTCGTGTATGATGCTGCAGTTTTTCACGCATATCAGTGTTTATGACGTCATATCTCCTGATCTGTGCGTCACAGGGTGATATAATTTTGTATGTGTTAGGTCTACATCTTTGCTTCCGCCATTTTGCAATAGACGGCAGTAGGGGCAAGTGGGGTTCAGGTGGTTGGTCATAGGTGTAATACAATAAGCTTAGGTTGGTTGGTTGGTTGTTTTGGGGGAAGAGACCAAACAGCGAGGTCATCGGTCTCATCGGATTAGGGAAGGATGGGGAAGGAAGTCGGCCGTGCCCTTTGAAAGGAACCATCCCAGCATTTGCCTGGAGCGATTTAGGGAAATCACGGAAAACCTAAATCAGGATGGCCGGACGCGGGATTGAACCGTCGTCCTCCCGAATGCGAGTCCAGTGTGCTACCTAAGCTTAGGCATCCGTAAACATAATGCCATAAAAATATTAGTCGATTTGTGATTGCATCACAAGGTTATTCTCGATTAAGTACGTCAACTTAAGTACCCATTTCTCTCCACTTGCGGGAAGTTTTAATTTTCTGCTTTAACATGAAGAAATCTGCGGCTGTGGCTCTTAAAATACTGGGTAAGACCAATGGTGAGGGATATATTAGTGGAAGAACGTGCAAAGAATGTTTTCAGCGCGTTAAGAACGGTGATTTTGATGTCGAAGACCGGCATGGTTGGGGAAGACAGAACGTGTCCGTAGCTACTGAAACAGACGAAGACAGTCACAGGACATCATTATCGAAAGCAATTTATGAGCTCGAGCCCAGCACTGAAACACAAAACGGCCACAATACAGCGATAGACACGTAAAGGTAATTTTGCAGCAGGTCAGTGTTCGATCCCATGTCGCAAAACCCGTAAAAATATACATGGAAACGTTGAAATGAGAAGTCCTGTCCCTCCTGCCGCATTATCCATACGTTGCCCTCTCTGACCACTACCTTTTTCGATTAGTAGCGTACAGTGTGGCTGACCAGCACTTCCGATCATATGAACAAGTGCATTGAATCGATTCATGAAGCCCCACAAATGACGCCCAGTTCTTCCGCCCATGGATTCGAATGATGTCCGAAAGATGGGAAAATGTAGTGGCCAGCGATGGGCAGTACTATGAATCATAATTTTTTTGTAAGTTTTTCGCAATAAAGCCCCGAACTTCGGGAAAAAACGGCGGAAGCGAGGTACATTCAGCAGAATATGTGGGTACTGCCTGTAAAATACGTTGTGAGTAGAGTTAGTAGAAAAGAAATAATAAATTTAAATGTTGTACACAATGCTGCAGTTTTTCGCGCATCCCAGTGTTTTTGTCGTCATACCTCCTGAACTATGACAGATAGTAGGTTCATACTCCCACACCGATTATTGTTCAAATGTTCAAATGTGTGTGAAATCTTATGGGACTTAACTGCTAAGGTCATCAGTCCCTAAACTTACACACTACTTAACCCAAATTATCCTAAGGTCAAACACACACACCCATGCCCGAGGGGGGACTCGAACCTCCGCCGGGACCAGCCGTACAGACCATGACTGCAGCGCCTTAGACCGCTCGGCTAATCCCGCGCGGCACACCGATTATTGCCCGACAGGGATATGTATACCAGATTTGACTGAAATCGGTCTACAAACGCGCGCGCGCACACACACACACACACACACACACACACACACACGCACACACACAGTGATGAACCAAATCGTTATGACCACGTGCTTCAGAGCTTGTTTGTCTGTCTTTAGAACGAATACATAACTGATTCTGCGTATCAGGGATCCGGCATATTGTTGGTAGGTTTGTGGAGGCATGTGGCATTAGATGTCTATGCACAGATCATATGTATAATTTGCGTAAATAAATGGCCACTGATTTGTGAACTCGGTGATAGCTCTCGATGGCGGCCCAGATGGGTTCCATAGAATTTACATCAGGCGATACTCGTCACCGAGACATCAACGTGAGTTCACTATAACCACTGTAGCACGGTTCTGGCTCCGAGACACGAACACTTGTACTGCTGGAAGATGAGATCGCCATCTGGGGAGACATTAATCATGAAGGGATGCAGGTGGTTCACAGTTGTCAGCGTGTCTTCGATTACTACCACAGGTCCCAAGCAAACGCAGTTTAATGTGTCCCACAGTACAACACTGCTCCTATCAGCCTGCGACCGTGGCGCACTGCACGTTTCGTGCCGCAGTTCACCTCGATGACGCCGTTTGTGGAGTCGACCGTCGACCTACTGTAGCATCGACCCGATGTGCAACTCGTGGTTCACTGACCACGAGCACCATTTATAGGCGGTTCACAGAAAGGGGGCTTCTTCACAGTGCCCCTTGCGCCGACTGCCATTGACCTCTGTACGCCAACAACCAAGTTTGCAGTGGTGTCGGGCATATGCGGCCTGGAATCTCATTGACTGGAGTAGAGTTGTCTTCAGTGATGAGTCCTGCTTCAAACCGTTCCCCGACGCCCAACGAAGACGTGTCTGTAGATAGCAGTGATATACTAACCTGAGTGTCATCCGCCATGCGTCCCAGCAACCAGGAGTGATGATCTGGGGGGGCCATTTCATTTCATACCTAGACCACTTGTCATCCGTGGCATCCTTACAGCCCCTCATGGGAAACCATGCTGGTGCTACATTTCAATAAAATAATGTCCGCCCGCACACGGGGAGACTTTCTACTGCTTGTCTTTGTGCTTACCAAACCCTACCTTGGACAGCAACGTAACCAGGCCTGTCGCCAGTTGAGAACGTTTGCAACATTATAGGGCGTGCCCTCCCACCATCTCGGGAGTCTGACGATCTAACGCGCCAATCGGGCAAAATTTGGCACGATGTCGCTCAGGAGGACATCCAGCAACTCAGTGCCAAGCCGAATAACCACTTGCGTAACGGAAATAGATGGACCAACGCGTTATTGACCTCCTCTTGAATAAATCATCCAGTTTTTCTAAAATTGTAATCATTTGTTCTTCTTGTTAAAATTCATAGTGAACCCTTCAGCTGTCATTTATTTTGCACAATTCGCTGCTAGTTTCTGTTAATGACCACTATCAAGCTTAACTGGTACAACGTTCTTGCTTCTTGTGGCTCGTTCATTGTGAAACCTGATTAATAAATATTACAACAATTGTTTAAAAGTACGATGCAGTTCAGCCTTAGTGTCATTCATACTGTGGCTCAGTTAAGGGTGGTAGCTCTACTGCCGTCACAGTATTCTCCTCTTTCTCACCTTGTTTTTTCTTGTATTTGAAGCATTTATTGCGTGTTTTTTATCATTTTGACCGACCAGTGACCACCCTATACAAAATTTATGCACAGACACTACTTTTATTTGTGATTGACAGTTAACACGCCTTTTGGTTTATGTAAGTACAAACGATTGCCATTTAGAATCACCATTGCTCCGGCAATATTTCAAAGTGTCTTGGAAGAGCTAATTCAGCCAGTTCCTCTCTGTGTTACTACATCGATGATGTAGTTTCGAGAGCAAATCGCAGAAAACCTGTATGAAGGTGCGAGCTCTTTTCGTTACTTTTCAGCAGATAGTTTTAAAATGTGACCAAAGTAAGAGCCTTGTTTTTTTACCCAGCATTCAGTACCTTGAATTAATTCGAAGGAAAAAGGTACCTCGCCAACACAGCAACATACTACGTAGGGAGTTTAGAATGTGACGCGTATCGTCCCATGTTAAGCAATGGCTCATTGTCAGGAGAGAGTACGCGTTTCCTGTTTCCTGCAGATGTTTTCGCCATGGCCAGAAGCACTGGATCATACCACTGCTTCCACATCGATCATGCCAGCCCATTTCTAAACAACATTTAGCTGGCAGTAGTCGATATCTTCTCTAAATTTTTGGTTGTACTTCCGATGCACAACACTACCGTGGAAGTCACGATATGAGCAATTTAGAAAAAAATCCCCTTTGAGAGGCTTCTAAAAGCCTTAGTCGACAACGGGCGGCAACTCACAGCCCAAGCTTTTCAGCCTTTCTGTCTCGGTACGGATAACAGGTGGATCACAGTGTGCGATTCAAGTGGCGAGGCAACAAGAAACGTAGTCCAAAACTGAAGTACGTGTGATAGTACAATTCTTGGGTTCAAAACATTTACATAAGATTCAGTGTGAAATTCTGGCGGTGTATGGACCAAGCGCAACCTCACGTCCAACTGTCCTAAAGTCGTGAGTAATTTGCAGTTCCTTTGCTAGCCACTGACGCCCTTGCTTCTTACTGAGTGTTCTCGACAGGTGTAATTTCGTTCATTCCTCTAGCGACACTAGTTCAGTGCTTTATTTACTGTGGATTTAGTGAGTTCAGTAAATTCGGAAAGCGAAGATATAACAGTGGGTGCCTATTTAGGAAGAACAGATGTCGCCAGAGAAGAAACTGCTTCACAAGACTAGTCATTAACGACATAGGATGGATAAGGCAAAAAGAACCCATTACGCTAAAGATCTACAGGCATACCTTGTGATGAAGAATGCAAACAAAGATAGAAAAGTCTCGTGTTCAAGACACGGAATTGGGTAGGTCTGTCTGAAACCCAGTCGTAGGCCAGACCATTCTATTCCTTATATTATTGCTGAAGACTGTGGATTCTCATGGATATGATGGCATATTTAGCAGGTCTTTGCAAAAGTCATTGAAAAAGTTGTATACAGTGTGGACCAGAACTCGACCGACAAACTTTCAAAGTTGTCCAGTGATACCTGTTGAGTATTTTGGTACAAGGGAAGCCCAGGCTACGGCGTCAAGTTAGAGAGTAATAATGTGGTAATGATTTATATTTATTTTTGAGAAAAAACTTTTACAAAAGTGAAAAAGCCTGTAATATGTAATCACCAGTATATACGACACAAAATACGGTTCTTGGTTTCTCGCAGGTGACCGACATGATTGGCATCAACGCTTGGTCAGCTCAACCTTGTGTCCTTGTGTTGCTCCTCCATCGCATTCAATGGAAGCGTACACAAGGCGCATACCGGACACGTCTTCATCAGTAAACCGATCCATAGTACTGCTGTGTATCAGTAAAATGTAAATGTCGTGTGACTAGGGTCTCCTGTCGGGTAGACCGTTCGCGGGTGCAAGTATCTCGCTTTGACGCCACTTCGGCGACTTGCGCGTCGATGGAGGTGAAATGATGATGATTAGGACAACACAACACCCTGTCCCGGAGCGGAGAAAATCTATGACCCAGCAGGGAATCGAACCCGGGCCCTTAGGAGTGACATGCTGTCGTGCTGACCACTTTTTTTTCACTTTTTTTTGCTTAAATCTGGCGCCTTAGACCGCTTTGTTTTTTTTTGTGCTCTACCAACTTTTTTTATTTTTTGTCTTTTTACTTTTTTTATATTTTATTTTTATTTTTTGTATTTTTTTGTTTTATTTTTTTTATTTTTTTCCTCTGCCAACCTTTTTTTTATATATGGATGGAAAAAGGCGTCTTTCAGTTACGACAAACAAAATTAGAACGTACATCCGTAGCAACAACAGAACAAGAGTTTCTTCTAAACTATGAAAGAGAATTTGAAACCAATAGTGTGGTGATAGATAATAAAGAAAGAAAAAAAAAAAACGTAATCAAATCCCGCACGCCATTCCATGTGCATGGCCCATCTGCGTACAGATTCCATGTTCCAAATTGGTACAACATTTCGCAGCGTTTGGAACTCCATGGCGGCGGTCATCCTCTGGCCGGTACTCCCCAACTGTGAGGGGGGTTATCGAAGGCACTGCGTAAATAGTTGGCAAATAGTTGTCGGTATCGGGGTGTACACTCAAGTTTGCTATGACTGTCCTGGAGAAATTGCCAGTAATCAAGCACCATCTTCTCATCATCTCGAAAGAGGTAGTATATGGACATGCCTTTAAACCATGTGAGAGCGTGAGTCTTCGCAGGTGGGAAATAAGTATCCTCTGGACAAAGGAGGAGCCGTGGCTCAATTGTGCGAGGCGCGATACGTAGGTAGCAGGCGAGGATCTTCTGCACTAGCAGCCATACCTCTAACGCCGATCCACATGTTAAACGGTGGTCGTCAGTATCCACGAGGTGGCAATGTGGACAAAGGGGGGAATCCGCCATCCCAATAGCGTGCAGCCTTTGTCGTGTTACAACCTTCCCGTTCACCACCTGGTACCACGCGGCTCATACCCGCGTGGGGAGGAACGACTTCTGGACCGCTCTCCACACTGCAGGCCATAGGGTCGTAGGGCTCTTCCTCTCAATCACATTGCGAGGGATGGACCTTAGCAGCAGTCTGTAAAAGTCTCTCGCCTTGGGAGGGCGAGTGTTGGGAAGGTCTGGGTGCACGTAACTATACTCAAGAATAAATGCCGAGAGGTGCGAGAGTGTAATGTGCGCAACCGTGACAGGTGGCAGAAGAGACGCCGGCAGCAATTCCTCTAATAGACGACCCGTAAGGGAAGCATCTTTGTGGGTCCACAATTTCATCATTGTGCACAAGAATAATGCTGTAGCCCTCGCTCGTACATTTATAAGTCCCAGTCCGCCATCAAGCGGAGGGAGGGTGAGTGTTTCGTAGCGGACTTTGAATAGGTGTCCGGCGGTAAGGTAATATCCAAACGCTGCTTGCAGTATGTGTGCCATCGCTGTCGGTATCGGTAGGACCTGGGCCATGTCGATCATCTTAGTTGCCACGTGAAGGTTGAGGTATTCCACACGCTGTAGGAGGTCCATCCGTCGAAGTAAGTTCCGGCGAACTTCTGTGCGTATTGCCTGTAGTAAACGTGCATAGTTCATGGCAGCCGTGCGGCGCACATCCTGTGAAAATGTTATGCCCAAGAACCGGATCTTGTTAACTAGTGGGAGTGGGGCTAAAGCGTCCTCCTGTAGACCTCTCCCAATGGGCATCGCTGCCGATTTGGCCACATTCATGAGGCTGCCCGCTGCCAAACCATAGCGATTGATCCATTGTATCACCGAGCGTACCTCGTCACCAGATCGGACAAGTAATAGAAGGTCATCAGCATATATCCTGCAATGAAAGGTGTGATCCCTCAATGACATGCCCGAGAGCCTGTTTTTCAACCCTCCGACAAGTGGTTCGGGTGCGATCGCGTAAAGGATCATGGAGAGAGGGCATCCTTGGCGAACTGACCGTCGGATCGGAAAGGGACCCGCAATCCGTCCATTCACCAATACACGGGATGCAGCTCCACGGAAAAGGCGCTGAAAGATGTCGAGAAAGTCAGGCGGGAAGCCCATGCGGGCCATAACGGACAGAAGGAACTTGTGGTGAACTCTATCGAAGGCGTGGTCGAAATCAATGGAGATCAGAGCAGCTCGAAGGCGACAGGATGTGGCGATGGCTATTAAATCCCTGCATTCACTGGTTGCCGTTTGCATGTTGGTCACTCCGCCCTGTGTGGTTTGCTCCATTGAGAGGAGGAGGGGCAGAACCGTCTTCATGCGGCTGGCGAGTAGTCGGGCGAAGATTTTATAGTCCGAGTTGAGCATTGTAATGGGCCTGTAGTCCTCGACCGTCCGACCTCTGGAAGGCTTGTGTATCGGTATTAGGAGACCTTCCACGAATGCCGGTGGCACGTGAGAACCGGGGGTCATCAGTTCTTGGTACATGATGATCCATCGGGGCATCATGAGATCGCGGAAAGTACGATAAAACTCGAGCGGCAGTCCGTCTGGCCCGGGAGATCTGTTGAGTGCTCCCTTGTTAAGCGCGTCCTCGATGTCGTCTCGTGTAATCCCACCTAACAGCGTCGCCGCTGCTGCATTGTCGAGGGTGTGCGACACGTGCTGCAGTATGTCGTGATCGTCCGCTCCCTCGTCCTCTGTATTCACCTCGTCGTAAAACCGGCGATAGTGATCTGGGAAGGCTTCTGTAACTGCCGCCTGAGTCATTACGACCCTACCACCTGGCAATACGAGGTCCGTGATCAGCTGCTGTCGGCGTCGGCGGCTGTCGAGCACGATGTGATGCATAGACGGGTTTTCTCCTTCCACTCGGTCGTGACGTCGCGATCGCACTACGACCCTCTCCAAACGTTTCCTCGTAAGAGACAATATTTTACCTTTAATTCAGCGGCTTTCCATTTGTCGGTTTGGAGATGGTGGTTGGCTGTCGAGTTCGCGAAGCATCGTGTAATAAAAGTCCAATGTGTGACGATGCCAAGCTGCGATATCTTTTCCGAATTGCGTTAGCACACGCCGGAAAGCTGGTTTTGCACAGTCCACCCACCATGCTAGAGTCGATGGGTATCGGGGAAGACGACGTTCGCAATCCAGCCATGTGTTGGCGATAATCTGACGGCTTTCCGGGGCTTGAAGATGTGCCACATTCAGCTTCCAGGGTCCTCGGCTGCGCCATATCTGCTGCTGTTGTAGAGTGAGTGTGCATATGAAAGCGCTATGATCGGAGAAGGCTAGCGGCCAACGTTCGGCGTCCAATACATCCGGCGCTAGAGCTCGTGATACATAAATGCGGTCTAGGCGACTGGCGGAGTGACTAGTAAGGTATGTCGGCCCGGGACGTTCACCGTGCACTGTCTCCCACGTGTCGGTGAGAAGCAGATCTCGAACCAGGAGCCGAAGTTCTTGACAAGTCGAGAAATGTGGGACTTGGTCTTTGGGGTGGAGCACACAGTTAAAATCGCCCCCGAAGATATATTGCTCGAAGCGGCTGATAAAGAGGGGGGCGATATCCTCCGAGTAGAGCAGCGATCGTTCGCGGCGTTGGTCAGTTCCTGATGGACCACTCAGCTACCGGGGGCTGACGTTGTATCAGTGTTAACGCACAACTAACTCTGTCAGAAAAAGAAACCCTAGACAAAACTGAGCATCAGTGAAGGCAGTCTTGATCGCAATGGGTTAAAGAGAATGTTACTGTTAACACCAGGTACTATGAGCGAATGGCAACAAGACGTAGCGCATGCCGTCGATAACTGCACTGTCATGCACTATTTTCAGAATAAACCAGATACAAAGTTGACTGGGGCAAGAAATCAAGAGAAATGCAATAACTCTGTAACAAGCCAGCAGATATTGTGGGTCTCTTGTGTAACAAAATACTCAGAAGGTGACCCCGAATAACCTCTGGAGGTTTCTCATTGGTGCCCTGTTTCACCTTGCAGACAGAGAAATTGATAATTTCAGTTCGCGTAATTTGTTGGTTCCTCTCATACGTAAAGCACAGAAAGCAACAGATCATTCTCCACAGTAATGAGAACAGCTATGAGGTGGCGTCCGACTGGGGCGGGTTTAAGTGGGGGTTGCCTCAGGGGTCAATTCTGGGACCACTACTGTTTCTTATATGAATAAATTATATGCCTTCTAACATTACAGATGATTCTAAAATTGCTGATGTCACTATATTGGTACTGAAGGATGCTGAGTGCAATATACGTAATGTATCAAACAGTGCAGTTCAAGACATAATGTCGTGGCTTAGAATCAATACATTGACGCTAATGTACCGAGTATTACGGTACATTTTGATTTCCTACTGCTGGAGGGGCAGTGAAGAGTCACGCGAGAGGTCGCCAGGAGAGTGCAGTAAATGCTGAGAGTACCTTTCTGGTCAGAGACTCTATGTGAGGCACAAGGGGCTGGCAGTCCGTTGACACCGACGGAAGCTTAAGCAGTACCGTGCAATGGAGCCGGGCAAGGAGAATTGAGGGGGCACGTAAATGGGATGCCACTGTCAACACAGGGAATGGCCAGCTTTAACTCAGACATCCTATGCCCGTGGCAGAAGACGGCGATTATTCTTCGGACGTCCAGAAGATACGGCAGCTGTGAGCCAGGGAGAAGGGTGGAAGACGACGATTCTGCAGCAGGGCAGAAGAATGACTTGCGCTGTTGAGTGTTTCATAATTGCATTTTTGGAGCAATTAGTGTTTGTCGGAGATCTAACGGTCAAAAGACAACGGATCCTTGGTGCTCCTGGATTGACAGAACCGTCCCTTGTGCAATTACTGTGAATTGGACAGCGCGGTTGGGCTCTGGTGTGATCTGATCGTATGATTTTTGTATGTGAATTGAAGAAGCACTGCAAGGACGCCGAGTGGTGTAAGTGAGTCTCAGTGATAAGCTTTGTGATTCTATTGCCGGTATAAGCATATTTTTATGGATTGGGCAGTAACTTGTACATATCCTTATAGGTTGTGTTGTGTATATGTGTCTTCGTCCTGGGATGTTTGATGCTTTGGTGGTGATTGGGTGTTGTTGAAATTCTAGTGGACTAGTTTGGCCGTTACAAGTATTATTCGTCCCCTGCCCCCCGACCACCCTCTCTGCAAAGTTGTTTGTGGGCTAAAGCATTTTTAATATTTATACATGTGTCTTAGTTTATGTCTGTACGGTAAGTTTGACTGCCCACTTGAAGAACTTATAATTTATTTCAAGGGTCACGTAATTATTATTTTTCTTATATTGGTATTCATCTAATCTTAATTATTTTAGAAGTTGAGTGCAAGATTTTGCATTTATTGTTTCCGAATGCGCACTGACGCTGTAAATATGTAATAAATTGGCGTGGTCTAGGAGTAGCGTCTTTGATTAGTGATCAAATCCTCCTCGGTCCCAGGTTGTAAACCGGCCAGCGCTTAAAATGTGATTAATAATCAGCAATGACAGCTGAAAACTTCCGGCAAAAGAAGTCACGCTCATTCTGCAAACGGTCTTGTCAAAGAGGTGGGAAACTGACCCTAAAGGCAGAAGAATCAGCAATGGTCAAAGGCATGAGGGTGCAAAAGGCAATGGAAATCATTGCATTAAAGACGCATAACACGTATCCACAGGACATGTGGCCTGTAACTGAAAAATTGCCATGATCATCTCTCCATTAGCAAAAGATTCGGAAATAGTCCTCCATTCGATCTCCGGGAGGGGATTGACAAAGGGAAGGTGCCCATGAGAAAAAGATTGAAAACCACCGAATGGATAACGAGGAAAGGTTTGAATAACTACCCAAAGAATAACGGTCTACTAGTTGGAGCGTGGGACGTTAGAAGATTGAACGTGGTAGGGAAGCTAGAACATCTGAAAAAGGAAATGCAGAGGCTCGAGTTAGATATAGTAGAGATCAATAAAGTGAAATTGAGAGAAGACGAGGATTTCTGGTCAGATGAGTACAGGGTAATATCAACAGCATCAGAAAATTGCAATACAGGAGTAGGATTCGTTATGAATAGGAAGGTAGGGTAGCGAGTATTTGACTGAACAGTTCAGTAATAGGGTTGTCCTTGTCGGAATCACCGAGCGGGGTGGCGCAGTGGTTAGACACTGGACTCGCATTCGGGAGGACGACGGTTCAATCCCGCGTCCGGCCAATCTGATTTAGGTTTTCCGTGATTTCCCTAAATCGCTCCAGGCAAATGCCGGGATGGTTCCTTTCAAAGGGCACGGCCGACTTCCTTCCCCGTCCTTCCCTAATCCGGTGAGACCGATGACCACGCTGTCTGGTCTCCCTCCCCAAACAAACCAACCAACCTTGTCGGAATCGACAGCAAACCAACAGCGACAACGATAGTCCAGGTATACAGGACAACGTCACAAGCTGAAAATGAACACATAGAGAAAGTATGTGAGGATACTGAAATGGTAATACAGTACGTAAAGGGAGACGAAAATCTAACAGCCATGGGGGACTGGAATGCAGTTGTAAGGAAAGGAGTAGAAGAAAAGGTTATACGATAATATAGCCTTGGGACAAGGAATGATAGAGGAGAAAGAATAATTGAGTTCTGTAATAAATTTCAGTTAGTAATAGAGAATACTTTGTTCAAGAATTACAAGAGGAGTAGGTATACTTGGAAAAGGCCGGGAGACACGGGAAGATTGCAGTTAGATTAACAGCACGGACAGACAGAGATTCCGAAATCAGATACTGGATTAAAGGCGTGCCCAAGAGCAGATTAGACTCAGATCACGATGTGTTAGTGATGAAGAGTAGGATGAAGTTCAAGAGATTAGTGAGGAAGAATCAATACGCAAAGAAGTGGGATACTGAGGTACTAAGGAGTGACGAAAAACGCTTGAAGTTCCCTAAGGTTATAGTAGTACAGTTGAAGAGGAATGAACATCTCTAAAAAGGGCAATAATAGAAGTTGGGAAGATAAACATAGCTACAAATAAGATAATTGAGAAGAAACCATGGGTAACAGAAAAAATACTTCAGTTGATCGATGAAAGAAGGAAATACAAAAATGTTTAGGAAAATTCAGGAATTCGAAAATACACTCCTGGAAATTGAAATAAGAACACCGTGAATTCATTGTCCCAGGAAGGGGAAACTTTATTGACACATTCCTGGGGTCAGATACATCACATGATCACACTGACAGAACCATAGGCACATAGACACAGGCAACAGAGCATGCACAATGTCGGCACTAGTACAGTGTATATCCACCTTTCGCAGCAATGCAGGCTGCTATTCTCCCATGGAGACGATCGTAGAGATGCTGGATGTAGTTCTGTGGAACGGCTTGCCATGCCATTTCCACCTGGCGCCTCAGTTGAACCAGCGTTCGTGCTGGACGTGCAGACCGCGTGAGACGACGCTTCATCCAGTCCCAAACATGCTCAATGGGGGACAGATCCGGAGATCTTGCTGGCCAGGGTAGTTGACTTACACCTTCTAGAGCACGTTGGGTGGCACGGGATACATGCGGACGTGCATTGTCCTGTTGGAACAGCAAGTTCCCTTGCCGGTCGAGGAATGGTAGAACGATGGGTTCGATGACGGTTTGGATGTACCGTGCACTATTCAGTGTCCCCTCGACGATCACCAGTGGTGTACGGCCAGTGTAGGAGATCGCTCCCGACACCATGATACCGGGTGTTGGCCCTGTGTGCCTCGGTCGTATGCAGTCCTGATTGTGGCGCTCACCTGCACGGCGCCAAACACGCATACGACCATCATTGGCACCAAGGCAGAAGCGACTCTCATCGCTGAAGACGACACGTCTCCATTCGTCCCTCCATTCACGCCTGTCGCGACACCACTGGAGGCGGGCTGCACGATGTTGGGGCGTGAGCGGAAGACGGCCTAACGGTGTGCGGGACCGTAGCCCAGCTTCATGGAGACGGTTGCGAATGGTCCTCGCCGATACCCCAGGAGCAACAGTGTCCCTGATTTGCTGGGAAGTGGCGGTGCGGTCCCCTACAGCACTGCGTAGGATCCTACGGTCTTGGCGTGCATCCGTGCGTCGCTGCGGTCCGGTCCCAGGTCGACGGGCACGTGCACCTTCCGCCGACCACTGGCGACAACATCGATGTACTGTGGAGACCTCACGCCCCACGTGTTGAGCAATTCGGCGGTACGTCCACCCGGCCTCCCGCATGCCCACTATACGCCCTCGCTCAAAGTCCGTCAACTGCACATACGGTTCACGTCCACGCTGTCGCGGCATGCTACCAGTGTTAAAGGCTGCGATGGAGCTCCGTATGCCACGGCAAACTGGCTGACACTGACGGCGGCGGTGCACAAATGCTGCGCAGCTAGCGCCATTCGACGGCCAACACCGCGGTTCCTGGTGTGTCCGCTGTGCCGTGCGTGTGATCATTGCTTGTACAGCCCTCTCGCAGTGTCCGGAGCAAGTATGGTGGGTCTGACACACCGGTGTCAATGTGTTCTTTTTTCCATTTCCAGGAGTGTACAAGTCGCTGAGAAATGAAATAAATAGGGAGTGTAGGGAAGCTAAGACGAAATAGCCACATGAAAAATGTGAAGAAATCGAAAAAGAAATGATTGTTGGAAGGACTGATTCAACATACTGTATAGGAAAGCGAAAATAGCCTTTGGTGAAATTAAAAGCAAGGTTGGTAATATTAACATTGAAACAGGAATTCTATTGTTAAATGCAGAGTGGAAGGCGTACATTGAAGGCCTCTATGAAGCGGAATATTTGTCTGATGTGATAGAAGAAGAAATAGGAGACGATTTAGAAGAGACATAGTATCTGGTATTACAAAGAAAATTTAAAAGAGCTTTGAAAGACTTAAGGTCAAATAAGGTGGAAGGGATAGATAACCTTCCATCAGAATTGCTAAAATCATGGGGGGAAGTGGCAACAAATCGACTATTGACGTTGGTGTGTAGAATTTATGAGTCTGGCGACGTAACATCTGACTTTCGCAAAAATATCATCCAAACAATTCCGAAGCCTGCAAGAGATTACAAGCGCGAGAATTATCACACAATCATCTTAACAGCTCATGCATCGAAGTTGCTGACAAGAATAAAATACAGAAGAACGGAAACAAAAATTCAGGATGTGTTAGATGACGATCAGTTTGGCTTTATGAAAGGCAAAGGCACCAGAGAGGCAATTCCGACGTTGCAGCTGGTAGTGGAAGCACGACTAAAGAAAAATCAAAAATCTTTCACAGGATTTGATGATCTGGAAAAAGCGTTCGACTATGTAAAATGGTGCAAGATGTTCGAAATTCTGAGAAAAACAGTTGTAAGCTATAGGGAAAGGCGGGTAATATACACTCCTGGAAATGGAAAAAAGAACACATTGACACCGGTGTGTCAGACCCACCATACTTGCTCCGGACACTGCTGAAAGTATATCAATGATATGATTCGCTGATGACATTTCCACCCTGAGTGAAAGTGAAGGAGAATTACATGATCTGATGAATGAATGATCAGTCTAATGAGCACAGAATATGCATTGAGAGTAAACGGAAGAAAGAAGAAAGTAATGAGAAGTATCAGAAATGAGAACAGCGAGAAACTTAACATCAGGTTTGATGGTCTCGAAGTACATGAACTTAAGGAAATCTCCTACTGAGGCAGCAAAATAACCAATGATGGACGGAGCAAGCAGGACATCAAAAGCTGACTAGCACTGGCAAATAGGGCATTCCTGCCATTCCTGACCAAAAGAAGTCTACTAGTATCAAACATAGGCCTTAATTTGAGGAAGAAATTTGTGAGAATGTACGTGTGGAGCACAGCATTATTTAGTAGTGAAGCAAGGGCTGTGAAAAACTGGAAAAGAGGAGAATCGACGCATTTGAGATATGATGTTACAGACGAATGTTAAAAATTAGGCGGGACGATAAGGAAAGGAATGAGGAGGTTCCGCGCAGAATCGGAGAGAAAAGGAATATGTGGGAAACTCTGACAAGGAGAAGGGACAGGATGGTAGGTCATCTGTTAAGATATTAGGGAATTACTTCCACGTGACTAGAGGGAGCTGTAGAGGACAAAAACTGTAGAAGAAGACAAAGATTGGAATACATCCAGCAAATAATTGACGACGTTGGTTGCAAGTGCTACCCTGAGATGAAGAGATTAGCGCAGGAGAGGAATTCGTGGCGGGCCGCATCAAACCAGTCAGAAGACTGATGGCGCAAAAAAGAAATCGCTCTTGATTCAACGCTCCACGCTTGCACAAACACAAGCAAAAGTCCACTCCCACTGAAGCCCAGCACCACACTAAATCACAGTATGACTGTTTTTACGGTTTGTAATACATTATTCAGCTAAAACTGACATTCTGGTCACACAGAATGAGCATACGATAAGTGAGTCTGAACAACGCAAACACTTGGGTGTTCATGTACAGGGTAGCCTATTACGGGATGCCCATGTTTCGAATCTTGTTCAGAAACTCAGTGCTGTTATATATACCATTGGAACATTATGTGCAATAAGTGACAGCCCAGCACGAAATTAGTCTACTCTGCTTTTTTCATTCGCTTACGATATACGTCGTTACATTTTGTAGTAACTGTTCCCATTCACAAAAGGGTATATTTTACTTAGGAATGTGCATTTCGAGCGATATATGGTGTACGTTCGTGAACATATTGACACTCTTGTTAAGATTATGAGCTTAATCCAAAGAATTAGCAGCTCAATGAAAGTTGGGCAGGAATCGAATCTGGTTTTGGATTTCCGCTCCTTGCGTCTTGCGCAGAAAGGCGTGCAGTTCTGCTGCATCCGTTTTCAATAAGCTAGCACAAGAATTGAAAAATTTTAGGGGCGGTCCTCGCAGTTTCAAGTCTAAAGTGAAAAGTTTTCTGGTGGCTCACTGCTTCTTGTGGAATGTAGGGGTAAATGCAGGGCGCGGATGATTGTATACAATTTGTACAGACACCAGGCTTCATTTATAAGAGTCGTAGGGCAGGAAAGGGTAGCAGTGCTGGAGAAGGGAGTGAGACAGGGTTCTAGGCTGGACCCGATGCTAATCACTGTGTACACTCTGCAAGCAGTAAAGAGAGCCAAAGAAAAAATTGGAGAATCAGTGAAAGTTCAAAGAGAAGATATAAAAACTTTTAGGTTTGCCGATCACGTGATAATTCTGTCGGAGACAGCAAAGGACGTGGAAGAGCAGTTGAACAGAATGGACAGCGTCTTGAAAGAAGGACATAAGATGAACATCAACAAAAGCAAAACTAGGGTAATGGACTGCAGGAGAAAGAAATCAGGAAATACTGCAGACATTAGCATAGGAAACGAGACACTAAAAGCAGTAGACGAGTTTTACTATTTGGGCAGTAAACTAACTGATGATGTTTATCATTTGGATTTGCAGCTCCTTGTGTTGACAGTGTTTGCAGTTAAAATTGTAGAATGTGAGGTCCGCCAGTTATGCAAAACACCGTTTTTTGTTAGTACCCAAACATGTTTCAGCACTACTGTGCCGTTATCAGTGGGTTTCCGTTTTATTTATTCTGTAATGTGAATATATTTATGAAATGATTACAAAATTATGTAGATGTTTAGTTCAAACAATAGTTCGTTTCTTTTTGTTAATACCTTTACACTTGTTGTGCATGATTTTTCCGGGTCATTTGTATATTATTTACTACAGGTAGCTTGTCATCTGCGACCAAAAGATGTTGAAGATGGCCGAAGCAGAGAGGCAATGGCAAAAAAAAGGTTTCCTAAAGAAGAGAAATTCGTTAAGACCGAATATAAATTTAAGTATTAGGCTGTCTTTTATGTGGAGTGTAGCCCTGAACGGAAGTGGAACGTGGACCCTAAGCAGTTCAGACAAGAAGACATTAAAGTCTGTTGAAATTATGATCCTACAGGTGAATGGCGAAGATTAGACGGGTAGATCGCATAACTAATGAGGAAGTACGGAATGGAACTGAGGAGAAACGAAATTTGTGGCATAACTTAAACATGGGACCAGTTGATAGGACACA
Organism: Schistocerca piceifrons; assembly: GCF_021461385.2. Lineage (NCBI taxonomy): Eukaryota > Metazoa > Arthropoda > Insecta > Orthoptera > Acrididae > Schistocerca > Schistocerca piceifrons. The sequence goes on from NC_060139.1 coordinate 109,123,503, forward strand.
TTCTGAGTCATCAAGTAATCAGTAGTTTATTATTGGAGAGATTGGGTGGGGAGAGGGGAAGCAGGAGATCAAGAGACAAATACAGTAAGGATGTTCAAACAGATGTTGGTTGATGTAGTTATTCGGAGGTGAAGAGGCAGAGGTGCAGCAAACCGGTCTCCGGAATGAAGATCACAACAAACTCCTTCTGTTCTGTTGGGAAATTTAAGTAAATTCCTTTGTTATATTGTTGATTACGCTAATACATACCGGGAACGTTGTCATCTGCATAGTATTCGTCTAATTTTTAATTTATTACTAATTTTCTGGTGTAATTTTCTGCAATGATTCGTTTCATGAGTGTAGAGAGTAACAACAACTATACCGAGATCTCCCAGTTAGATGATGTACGTGCATTACTGAGCGACTAATCCAGAACTCGGAACCCGGAATCAATTACCACTTGCAGGTTGCTTGTATAACGGCTTCCAGGAGTAACAGAAATTTGACTTTCAATGTTTCGTGTGATTGTTGACCAAATTTAAAATTTTTAAATTATGTCGTAATCTACTCATTAGAAGTATAACCTTGTGTTAAAAGTTAAATACGGTGTGACAAGTACTACAGTTAGACACTGTCTGTCTGTCTTACCCGGATTTCGTTCATGCAGTATTTGATAATAAGAGCACTTAGCAACTTCTGACAAACTTTACACATAATTTCAAACCTTTACAAAACTTGTTTCGCTGACACACCCCTCCCCCTGCCGCAAAATGGTGAAAGGAAAGAAGTTTATCCTCTACCACCTTTTCGCCGTTAATCCAGTAAAACTTCAGCATCTGACTTAACATTGTAATTTATTCCTTTTTTTATTACCGACTTTTTCGCAACACAGTTTGCAGACAGTAATGAGACTGACGTGTGAAAAAAAATGTTGCTTAGCGCTTTAGTCAAGTTTAGTGTTGTCTCCTTCAAAGTAGTTCCCTTCTGACTGCATACACTTTTACCAGCGCTTCTGCCATTGATGGTAATTTCTGGAACTCATCTTCTGTAATATCCTCCAAGACCCTCGTCACAGCTTTTTGGACATCTTGTGTTGTTTGAAAATGGTGTCCCTTGACCACCGTTTTGACTCTTGGAAATAGAGAAAAGTAGCACGGAGCGATATCTGGTGAATAAGGTGGCTGTGGTAGTGCTGAAATTTGTTTTGAGGTTAAAAATTGCTGTACTGACAGAGCAGTATGGGATGCCGCATTATCATGATGCAGAATCCAATTATCAGCAATGTTGGCTTGGACACAAGGGAACTCTTTTATGAAGTCTTCCTAAAACTTCTTTGTAGTAATACTGGTTAAATGTTTGTCCAGGAGGCACCCACTCTTTATGAGCAATTCCCTTGGACTCAAAGAAGCACACAAGCATGCATTTCACTTTTCAGTTTTTGGTGTGGGTGATCCCTTTGAGCGAACTCTGGCGTTTTGTCTCTGGATCGTACTGAAAAAAACCATCTTTCATCACCAGTGATAACATGGCTCAACAATTCTGGATTGATTTCCGTTTGCTCTAACAGACCGGCTGCCACATTTTCCCGTGTTTCTCGCTGTTGTGGCGTGAGATTGTTGGGGACCAGTTTTGTACAAATCTTTCTCATACCAAGATCTTCAGTTATTACTAGATGAACCGTTTCTAGATTGATGTTCAGTTCTTCTGCAATCATTTTCACGGATAATCTTCGATCAGATCGTACGAGTAAAAGCACCCTGGCCAAGTTGACATCCATCCATGAGGTTGATGGTCGTCCACTGCGGTCTTCATCTTCAACATTTGTTCTGCCTTCACTAAACATTTTATGCCAATGAAAAACTTGAGCTCTTGACATAATCTCCTCTCTAAAAGCCCTCTGAAGCTTACCTTACATTGTCGTCGACTTTTCACCCAATTCAACGCAAAAGAAATGGCATACTGTTGCGCAATATTATGCGGTTCCATTTCCGTGATGAGAGACACAAACATGTGTTAACTTATTACAGCACAATTCACGACTGAGCAGTTGCATCGAGGTGATGCTTGAACTATAAGCAGCTTATAAACCAAGGTCAAAGATATTGTGCCTATGCAAGTCTGCAGGGTTGCCAGATCTTGCAAAGATAATCAGTCTCATTACTTTATTGTCACACCTCGTATACCACGGCTGTACATGCAAATTATATCATTTTACAAGCCTTAGTTCAAGGAATATCACGTCATAGACATTTTGATGCATAAAGAATTAGCTTCTGCCAATAATGGCGTGCAGTAAAACTTCAACATCAGGGATGACGTTTTAATTTATTAAATCTTCATTATGTCAAATGAAATTGTATGATTCCAGAGATCTTTTCAAACACCAAACATCTGTGCTGTATGTATGCAGATTGAACCAAGAAACAAAATATATACGAAAGCCAGGATTCGAACGCGGGTCTGCTACTTACTAAGCAGATGTTATAAGCACTGCACCAAAGTGGCACCAGAGTTTTGCACACTTTCAAGGACTACTGTCGCAATGCTGTTCCAGTTAAAGGAGAATATGAATTCAGGAAGGAAGCGTGCTAGGATAGTCTGTGCAGTAGTGTAAAGCCACTATGGCAGGGTGGTGCAGTGATTAGCGGATCTGCCTAGCGAAAGGGAGAGCTGCATTCGAATCCCAGCCATGGGACAAATTTTCATTCGTCGTTTCTGTCTGCATCTATGCCTCTACAAATATCGCTGAATATACCTGCAAAATTATATCATCTTACAACACATAGTTCAGGAGCCATGAGGCCATGAGCATTGAGATGGATGAAATGCTAGCTTTTGCTGAAAACGGAGCCCAAATTACCCAGACTATATTCATGCAAGTTTCACAACACAGCAGTTATCGACTTCCATCAAACTTAACACATTAATTCAAACCTTCTGCAAACTGTTTCTCGCTTAGGTGCTCAACAGTAAGTAACATATTAATTCATTTTTAAAATCATAGGAGATCGACTGTTTAAAGAATCGTTAGTTTTATTATATATTCTAATCACTGTCTTCAACTGGAAATATAGCACTCTACTAATATCTAGGACAGGAGAACTTTTACCATGTTGGATAAAAATGAGAAAGGGTCTAACGGTATGGCATCTTCCAAAGATCGTGGCCCTGTACCAAAGTTGGCAGCCTATATCGATACCACAGACATTACCGAGGACTCGCTGCGATCCGCAGCGATGTGTGGGAGGCAATCCGGAAGACCACGGCTTTTATCCAGCACTGCAGCACCGTCGCACTGAGGTCAATATAGAGCCGAGCTTGGAAGCACTCTGCCCCAGTTAGAGACCTCAGCTATAGCAGTCAAGATCATCGCGTAGGACAGTGACAGTTAAAGTTTCAGAAGAAATGTACTTCCATAAACGCTGCATTTTGTACTGCAAGAGAACAGTTTGTTAATCTGTGCGTCAGTTGATGCTTTCAGAGTCAATGACATTTCTAAATTATCAAACAGTCTTGTGACAAAGAACTGTGTAATTATGTAATAAAGTGAAACAATATGTCATGCGCTCTAGTTTGATGAAAGAAGGTTGTACACCTGTAAGAAGCCTGGAGATACTAGAAGGTGTCATAGAGATTATATAATGATAAGACAGAGATTTAGGAACCAGGTTTTAAATTGTAAGACATTTCCAGGGGCAGATGTGGACTCTGCCCACAGTCTATTGGTTATGAACTGTAGATTAAAACTAAAGAAACTGTAAAAATGTGGGAATTTAAGGAGATGGGACCTCGATAAAGTGACTAAACCAGAGGTTGTACAGAGTTTCAGGGACAGCATAAGCGAACAATTGACAAGAATTGGGGAAAGAAATACAGTAGAAGAAGAATAGGTAGCTTTAAGGGATGAAATAGTGAAGGCAGCAGAGGATTAAGTAGGTAAAAAGACGAGGGCTAGTAGAAATCCTTGGGTAATAGAAGAAATATTGAATTTAATTGATGAAAGGAGAAAATATAAATATGCAATAAATGAAGCAGGCAAAAAGGAAAGCAAACGTCTCAAAAATGAGATCGACAGGAAGTGCTAAATGGGTAAGCAGGGATGGCTAGAGGACAAATGTAAGGATGTAGAGGCTTATCTCACTAGGGGTAAGATAGATACTGCCTACAGGAAAATTAAAGAGACCTTTGGAGAAAAGAGAACCACTTGTATGAATATCAAGAGCTCAGATGGAAACCCAGTTCTAAGCAAGGAAGGGAAATCAGAAAGGTGGAAGCAGTATATAGAGGGTCTATACAAGGGCGATGTTCTTGAGGACAATATTATGGAAATGGAAGAGAATGTAGATGAACATGAAATAGGAGATACGATATTGCATGAAGAGTTTGACAGAGCACTGAAAGACCTGAGTCGAAACAAGTTCCCAGAAGTAGACAACATTCCATTAGAACTACTGACAGCCTTGGGAGAGAAGGTCCTGACAAAAATCTACTATCTGAGCAAAATGTTTGAGACAGGTGAAATACACTCAGACTTCTAGAAGAATATAATAATTCCAATTCCAAAGAAAGCAGGCGTCGACAGATGTGAAAATTACCGAACTATCAGTTTAATAAGTCAAGGCTACAAAGTAATAACGCGAATTCTTTACAGACGAATGCCAAAACTGGTAGAAACCAACCTCGGGGAAGATAAGTTTGGATTCCGTAGACATGTTGGAACATGTGAGGCAATACTGACCCTACGATTTATCTTGGAAGATAGATTAAAGAAAGGCAATCCCAAGTTTCTAGCAATTGTAAACATAGACAAAGCTTTAGACAATCTTGACTGGAATATTCTCTTTCAAATTATGAAGGTAGCAGGGGTAAAATACAGGGAGCGAAAGGCTATTTACAATTTGTACAGTAACCAGGTGGCAGTGGTTGGGAAGGGAGTGAGACAGGGTTGTAGCCTATTCCCGATGTTATTCAATCTGTATATAGAGCAAGCAGTAAAGAAAACAGAAGAAAAATTCGGAGTAGGAATTAAATTCCATGGGGAAGAAATAAAAACTTTGAGGTTCGCCGATGACATTGTAATTCTGTCTCAGACAGCGAAGCACCTGGAAGAGCAGCTGAACGGAATGGACAATGTCTTGAAAGGAGGATATAAGTGGAACATCAAAAAAAGCCAAACGAGGATAATGGAATGTAGTCGAATTAAGTCGGGTGATGCAGAGGGAATTAGATTAGGAAATGAGACACTTAAAGTAGTAAAGGAATTTTGCTATTTGCGGAGCAAAATAACTGATGATGGTAGAAGTAAAGAGGATATAAAATGTAGACTGGCAATGGCGAGGAACGAGTTTCTGAGGAAGAGAAATTTGTTAACATCGAGTATAGATTTAAGTGTCAGGAAGTCGTTTCTGAAAGTATTTGTATGGAGTGTAGCCATGTATGGAAATGAATCATGGATAATAAATAGGCCGGCCGGTGTGGCCGTGCGGTTAAAGGAGCTTCAGTCTGGAACCGCGTGACCGCTACGGTCGCAGGTTCGAATCCTGCCTCGGGCTTGGATGTGTGTGATGTCCTTAGGTTAGTTAGGTTTAATTAGTTCTAAGTTCTAGGCGACTGATGACCTCAGCAGTTAAGTCGCATAGTGCTCAGAGCCATTTGAACCATTTGATGATAAATAGTTTAGACAAGAAGAGAATAGAAACTTTTGAAATGTGGTGCTACAGAAGAATGCTGAAGATTAGATGGGTAGATCACATAACTAATGAGGAGTTATTGAAGAGAATTGGGGAGAAGAGGAGTTTGTGACAGAACTTGACTAGAAGAAGGGATCGGTTGGTAGGACATGTTCTGAGGCATCAAGGGATCACCAATTTAGTATTTGAGGGCAGCGTGTAGGGTAAAAATCGTAGAGGGAGACCGAGAAAGGAATACACTAAACAGATTCAGAAGGATGTACTCTGCAGTAGGTACTGGGAGATGAAGCAGACTGCACAGGGTAGAGTAGCATGGAGAGCTGCATCAAACCAGTCTCTGGACTGAAGAGTATAACAACAACAACAACTCATTTTTAAAATCACAGAAGTTCGACTGTTTAAAGGACCATTACTTTTCTTACATATTCTAATCACTGTTTTCACCTGAAAATATAGCACTCTACTAATATCAAGGACAGGAGAACTTTTACCGTTTTGGATAAAAACGAGGAAGAGTCTAAAGGTACGGTATCTTCGAAAGATCGTGGCCCTGCACCAAAGTTGACAGCCTATATCGATACCACAGAGATTATCGAGGACTCGCTGCGATCCGCAGTGATGTGTGGGAGGCAATCAGAAAGACCATGTCTTTTTTCCAGCACTGCAGCACCGTCGCACTGAGGTCAATATAGAGCCGAGCTTGGGAGCGATCTATCCCATTTAGAGACCTGAGCCTTAGCAGTCAACATCATCAGGTAGGACAGTGACAGATAAAGTTTCAGAAGAAATGTACTTCCGTAAACGCTGCATTTTGTACTGCAAGAGAACAGTTTGTTAATCTGTGCGTCAGTTGATGCTTTCAAAGTCTTTGACATTTGTAAATTATCAAGCAGTCTTCTGGCAAAGAAATGTGTAATTATGTACACTACTGGACATTAAAATTGCTACACCAAGAAGAAATGTAGATGCTAAACGGGTATTCATTGGACAAATATATTATACTAGAACTGACATGTGATTACATTTTCACGCAATTTGGGTGCATAGATCCTGACAAATCAGTACCCAGAACAACCACCTCTGTCCGTAATAACGGCTTTGATACGCATGGGCATTGAGTCAAACAGAGCTTGGATGGCATGTACAGGTACAGCTGCCCATGCAGCTTCCACACGATAGAGTAGTGATTGGCGTATTGCGACGAGCCACTTGCTCGGCCTCCATTGAGCAGACGTTTTCAATTGATGAGAGATCTGGTGAATGTGATGGCCAGGGCAGCAGACGAACATTTTGTATATCCAGAAAGGCCCGTACAGGACCTGCAACATGCGGTCGTGCACTATCCTGCTGAAATGTAGGGTTTCGCAGGGATCGAATGAAGGGTAGAGCCACGGATCGTAACACATCCGAAATGTAACGTCCACTTTTCAAAGTGCTGTCAATGCGGACAAGAGGGGTCTGAGACGTGTAACCAATGGCACGCCATACCATCACGCCAGGTGATGCGCCAGTATGGTGATGACGAATACACGCTTCCAATGTGCGTTCACCGCGATGTCGCCAAACACGGATGCGACCATCATGCTGCTGTAAACAGAACCTGGATTGATGCGAAAAAATGACGTTTTGCCATTCGTGCCCCCAGGTTCGTCGCTGAGTACACCATCGCAGGCGCGTCAAGGGTAACCGCAGTCGTGGTCTCCGAGCTGATAGTCCATGCTACTGCAAACGTCGTCGAACTGTTCGTGCAGATGGTTTTTGAAATGGCTCTGAGCACTATGGGACTTAACATCTGTGGTCATCAGTCCCCTAGAACTTAGAAACCTAACTAACCTAATTACATCACACACATCCATGCCCGAGGCAGGATTCGAACTTGCGACCGTAGCGGCCACGCGGTTCCAGACTGAAGCGCCTAGAACCGCACGGCCACTCTGGCCGGCGCAGATGGTTCTTGACTTGCAAACGTCCCCATCTGGTGACTCAGGGATCGAGACGTGGCTGCACGATCCGTTACAGCCATGCGGAAAAGATGCCTATCATCTCGACTGCTAGTGATACGAGGCCGTTGGGATCCAGCACGGCGTTCCGTATTACCCTCCTGAACCCACCGATTCCATATTCTGCTAACAGTCATTGGATCTCGACCGACGCGAGCAGCAAAATCGCGATACGATCAACCGCAATCGCGATAGGCTACAATCCGACCTTTATCAAAGTCGGAAACGTGGTGGTACGCATTTCTCCTCCTTACACGAGGCATCACAACGGCGTTTCACCAGGCAACGCCGGTCATTTGCTGTTTGTGTCTGAGAAATCGGTTGGAAACTTTCCTCATGTTCAGCAGGTTGTAGGTGTCGCCACCGGTGCCAACCTTGTGTGAATCCTCTGAAAAGCTAATCATTCGCATATCACATCGTCTTCTTCATGGTGCGTTTGTAGCACCTCATCTTCGTTTTGTAGCAATTTTAATGTCCAGTAGTGTAATAAAGTGAAGTAATATGTCATGCGTTCTGGTTTGATGAGCCTTCTCCCAGCTATGGCCCGACGATAGCAGTTCCATCTGGTTCCAGCAAAGGGCCTGAAGACTAAGTCCCAAGACCAACCTCCCGAAAAATCAGATTAGTTGGCACAGATCGTGAAGTAACGTGCCGGAACCTCAAGCTAAGTAGTGTTGAGGGGAATCCGAATCACCTGATGAGGTGCAGCGCGTCCGGCTTGAAGTAGCGCAGGTTGGCGGCGAAGTCGACGCGGCCGGCGGCCACCTCGCCGCTGAGGCCGCTGAAGGAGCCGCCGGGCCGCCTGAAGCCGAAGCCGGCGCCGTCGCGGGGCTCGCTCACCACGAGCGTGGCGTCGAGGGCGGTGGCCAGCAGGTGGAGCACGGCGGCGTCCAGACCGCGGTAGCCGCCGCCGGGCGCGCGCGACACGCGGCTGCCGAAGGGCGTGATGCCCGCGCGGAGGCGAGCCCCGCGGAGGCTGCCCGCCCGGCCGGGGAAGAGCCGCTGCTGCCCTCCAGCTCCAGGGCTCTGCAGCAGCGCCGCGGGGACCCGCCTGGAGCAGCGCGCCGCCCTCCTGCGGGCGCGGGGCCCGCACTCCAGCGGGTCGTACGTCGCCGCCCGGCCGCCGGCGAGCACGACGCACGCCTCCAGCACGTCAGCCGCCCCCAGCACGCCGAACACGCCTTCCAGCTCGGCCGCCGCGCAGTCGCCGGCGACGAGGACCAGCGTCTTCGACAGCGGAGACCAGTATCTGTCGCGAAGCGCGGCGGTGAAAGTGTTGTTGAAATCCTGCACGTCACAATGAGCCTGGAAGAATACGTAAGCGCCGGCCAGGAAACCCACGTCAACTGAGTCCTCGGTCTTCTCGAGAACACTCACGCTGACAGAATGGCCGGAGTGGAGGTAAGGTATAATTCTGTTCAGCCCAGGGCGTCTAGATTCACCGAAACCTAAAATGATTGCGACTGGACGGTCGATTTGTAAATGGGAAATTACTAATCGCGCAGTTTGCAGAAATTTCGTATCTGGACGTTGCAGTCTTGGCAACAGAGAAGCCTCTGTATTAGTCGAGAATAACATTGTGCATTCGAGAAGAAAAATGAAACGCAGAAGCTTCCCACCATCTGACTCTTTCCTTCGCTCGTAGCCCTGAATCCTTGTATAGTTTCCATTTGCAGTCACATTCCTCCGATAACGGCATTTACTTCGCGTCCTCGTTTGACAATGAAACATTTTGATCCCAAGGAAAATGTCAAGAAAGAGCATATAAGTTCTATGGTAATAAATTAGGAACTCTACCCATCATACCACAGAAATCGTTTAAGCTGGATGCCTTTATCACGAATTTGGCGAAATAGAATAATATCGTGAAGATTAAATTGGCCAAAACGTCATTTACGTTCTTTCAAGTATCAGACCAAGAAATCAAATGCGAATTTTCTCATTGTCCACTGTACACATACTGCTACTTTCAGTTGCCATCACTTCACTTTGCACATAAACTAATTTATTGTAAAGCTCATAGCTGTAGATGTGCAACAACACTAATATTCTCTCTTTAAATAAATCGTATACGTCCCTTTATGTCCTCTACAACACATTTGATTTAAATGCGGAAGTAATGTATAGCTCGTCACATACCTGGGTTATGAATCTGCTGCTTCTGGTAAACAGCTGCGCAGTCTAAAATTTTCAGGCTTGCAAAGTAATATAAGCATCACTTCGACGATATGAGAACGGCTGCAAAGGAATCATGTCCTATGAACTTTTCAGCTGTTCCCACAAAGTTTGAAACTCATTAAGTCTTAGTGGATTATTAACAGAGACTGAGATAACCAGGAAAAGTTAGAGACGAAGTGAGCTAACTCGAGAAAATTCCTCAATTCATGGGTGCCAGGTAAAAATCCAGAATTTTTCAACCAAAGAGATTGAAATTGGCAACGATGTTCTGAGAATACAGGAGGGGAAGAGATATTTGGCTAACGGTTGCTTTGCTCGGAAGCAAATGGTAATAAAAGCAACAGCAACCTACTGGTTTCTTAATGCACAGAGAAAGACTGTGGAACTGAATGAAGGTCAGTGCAATGTTATAACCGTTGCGGTTTTGTCAAATGTTCTTCGACGCAGAGTGCTACGGCGCAATCTAAAAATACAGCAATCAAACTCTTGTGAATAAAATGAGCGTATCAGCAAGACCACCACTGTCATTGATCCGTCACCGTGCGAAGGCATATGCCTGGGCTTTGTCACGATGACAACTGTCGTGATATTCATATGTGATGTACTACTACGTCTCACCAACAAACACGCAACTAATCACTGGTCATGGCAGTAATAAGCGAGGCGACAGCCCGCTATATAGTGGGAATGCCGATTGCAACGTAATATACAGTATGGCTACAGACTAATGGCCAATTTTTACTTAATAGACACAATTATGGGGGGAGGGGGGGGGGGGTGGGAAGCCGAAAGCTCTCACCGTGATTAGAGTACAAATTACAAAAACCGGCCATAAGCACACAATAACGGTATTCGCAATTGAAGACTGATTTCCTTGTAATGAAAGTGCGGTATTGCAATAATCTGAAATTAATTCACTCCGTAAGAAAATCCCGTGACGTGATTTCTTCTTTTTCTCTCTCATACACGGTACTGATTACTGTTCTCATCACACCTACTCTCTTATTAACAGAAAACCTCATTGCCTCGCAGTTATCTAAGATTTTCCCGGGAAGATACCCTCTACCATTGCTGTTACGTCGCTACCGTCTTTTGCAGTGGATGTCTACTGAAATGTTCACTGTTTATGCAGTAATACTTTATGTCGCGTAAGGGTTTTGGGCGTCCCTACGTGCCACTCAACATGAATACTCATGACCGCATTGTTTTTTAAGTGGCTAACATCTTACTAGTCTTTTCCACTGCCTTCGTGCACGTCGTTACGGACATTACATTAGCATCGTTGTGATGGATATCCATACAGCCAGGACGGTGTTTTTCCGGTTGACAGCGGCCTTCAACGTGTGTTTCCATCTCTCTCCTACGAGGTCTATCTTAGCACCAGCTTTTTCCGAGTAACTGAAACATCACGCAAAGAGTAATAGTTGTACCAATAGTATTTTCAGAAAATGTGTCTCAAAGCCTATATCCAGTGTTTCATGAGTTCCTTAACAAAATCTGATCAACCAACGTACAGTTAATGAACAACTTCGGAAATTTAAAATTATGTCGCCATCCGTGACCCTAACCCAGATTCCCGCCTTTCGTGGTAGTGAGCAGCTATTTACACAACACAGATCGACTCAATGTTTCAACGTGTCATTTGCTTTATCTGCTTTCCGCCAAGTCTTCCATGCCACACATGCGCCTCAGACCACCCTGCCTGATAAAAAAAAAAGTGATGTACCGAGAAGAAACGGTCGGATGCTAACGTAACTTTCATTAACAAAGGAAACAAACTTCTGGTATGAGTCCACGATCATCACGGATATTCTGTGAATAGAACCGTCTAGATTGTTAACTAAAATTAAATTACTGCTACGTTTCGGCTGCTGCCATAATCAGACATTAAAAACTTTGAACTTGCGAAACACGGTTGAAACCTGTATCCAAACGGGCATTAACTAACAGCTCAACTGACAAATCATTGGAGTTGAAATTCTGTGTGACAAAGAGAGCAGCCATTAGAATAAGTTAGTGTGTTCTTAGTGTTTAGTGTTGCTACCAGGCCTGGTACGGTACATAAGGCGTGTGAACAGCGTCAGATGTCGAGTGATCCCTGTGAAGGACACGGAAATTATGTACTCGTGTGAGACAGCGTTATCAGTACCTGTAAGAGTTTGAATGTGGCCTCATAATAAGTCTCCATTTCGCCGGCTGGTCGACTCGTGCAATATCCATATTTGTGGGGCATTCGGCCGTGACAATGGCCCGATGCTGGGCTGTGTGAGAACGTGGGGCCGGCGTACTCGTCGTCAAGGTTCTGGTGGTACATGTCTGACCGCCACAAGGGAGGACCGCCGTATGGTGTACCAAGATCATCGTAACCACTTCACATCTGCGCCGGCCATCTGAGAACAAGTAGTGGACTCTCTGCTACATTCTGTGTTGTCCCAGACCATTGGTCAAAGACTACCAGCAGCCAGACTAAGGAATTATCGTTCCATGAATAGGCTGTCATTAACACAACACAAACGGTTATGATGTAGTAGTGGACTGCTGACAAATGTCGTCACATTGTGCTCAGTAATGAATCGCTGTTTTGTATTACCCCTGATGACCATCACTGACGAATAGGGCGGCGAACTGGGGGAGAGGTCCCATTCTTCCAATGTTTGGGGGAGGCACAGCGGTGTTATTCTGGTCGTCATGGTACGGGGAGCCATCGGCTTTGACTTCAGGTCAGGGCTTGCAGTGATCCAGGTTCCTCAGACGCACAGCGGTACGTCACCTACATCATGCGTCATCACGTGTTACTTCTCACGCGGAAATGCTGTGGCGCAGGACAAAGCTCGTCCACACTTGTCCCTATAGTTTGTCTGATGCTGAGGTACTTTCGTGGACAACATGATCCCCAGATCTGTCCCCAATAGAAGATTTGTGGGACCACGTCGGACGTCAGATTCGTCCTAGTGTCAGTACGCAGGATATCAAGGACCAGTGACAACACTTGTGGACAAGTTTGCTTCAGCAAAGGATACAACGGCTTTATGTCGCTCTTACCAATCCAATCACTAATGAATTCGGGCCACGGAGGAAAGTGGAGCACGTTGTTGGGCGGGGGATGATCAACGTCATACTGCAAGTTCTTTGTCAATCTGACTTGAATTTCTAATCACTGTAATAAGTTCATATACTCTCCCAACACGTGCTGTTTTCCGTCCCCTTCTTGGAGCTTCTCATTTTCTGTCAAGTGATGTAACTATTTTCGACTTCTTGTGCTAAACTCAAATAATATTATCATAGCCGCGCCTTCTAAGGCGTCTTGTCACGTTCCGCACGGCTTCCCCCCCCCCCCCCCCCCCCCCCCCCCCCGTTGGTTGTTGGGTTAAATACTGTGTAAGCTTAGGGACCGATGACCTCAGCATTTTGTCCCATAACACCTTAAAACAAATTTCCAGATTTTCCGTTGTCATAAACCCTTTTAGAAAACATAGGCTACCTATACAGCACTTCATCATAGCAGAAACACTTAAAACATCAAAACTTTCACACCCAAAAATGTAGCTCTGGCATACTTACATCCATTAGAGTCTGCAACGCTGTTTTACTATTTGTCATGAAGCCCGAAAAAATAATTTTTTATTTCAAAATCAATACATTGTTCTCACACAGGTTAATTCTTACAAAAATGGCGAAATATTGAAGTCTTATTTATACTGAACCGAACGAAATGGTGCTTAATGCGTCTAACATGAATAATACGAAACAAAATAAAAAATTTCACTCAAATGGCAACTTTTCCGTGAAAAAAAAGCGTATAATTCTCCTGAAACAGGAAGAGAACCAGGCATGTAAGCTACTCTAGCGTTTCTTTATATGATTGTAAGAATCTGTTATTATTATTTTCATTATTAATATTATTAATTATTATTACAACCATGAAAACTCCCAATCATTTCACAGGTTGTCATGTACAAGTCCAACTTTACTACTCACTGGCCACATAACGTTGTGAGCCTCATAGTATCGTGGCACTTTGCTCTGGAAACATGTGGGAGACCTGAGGACACTAGAGAAATTAGTACTATATTTTTGCACATATTCAGTCTTAACTGAAAATGAAAGTATTACCATATCTACTTAAAATTACCTGAGCAGTACAAAGTATGTGGCTCGAATCATCTTGTCTTCTGTATAAAGTTCATTCGTTAGGTTTGTCATTATGCTGGATACCATGGTTCCATTACATATACCTATGAAGATCAGTAGATGAGAGTAGACAAATGAGGAGTCAGTTTCCATCATGAGCAAGGTCTTAAATTAAAATTTCAGTTCATACTTCTTATATCAGAAGTGTGTCATATCACACATCATTTCCTGACAGACTGTCGGCGCAATAAAAGGCGATGGTTTGATTCTTGTATCTTCAGCCATGCTCATGAAGACATTTGGGTTTCAGTTCATTGTTTAAAATTCCACAGATCAACGAGCAGATGAGTTACAAGTTTTTTTTTTTTCCTGAATGTCAAAACTTAAATGGCAAATAAACCAATGAATAACCTGTTATTATTTCTGTTTCATATCACTCAAAGCGAATCCTTTTCGATTAAGTAAGTGACAGCACTTTAAACTCATTTCAAAAAGAAAAGTAACTTACCTGGCTTTTCTTTGTATATATGCTTCATTTCAACTGTTATTTAAACAAGCAACACAGTCATATAGAATACAGTGAAAAGTTACATTTACAAACATATGATCACATTCATTACTTTATCATAATATACATTTGATAGCCAACAGTCGTTTTCATTTATTTAACCATTCAAACCTAAATTTTTAATTACTTGTAACTGATTACAACAATTTTTCCGGAAACCCCTAGTGAAAATGCGTGTCACTAAAATTTATGTGGCGAAAACAGTTATCCTCCACAAGCGCAACGGTAAGGGATAAAAGAGGAAGCTGCCTCTTAGAATTTTGCACAGAGCATGATTTCATTATCGCTGACACTTGGTTTAAGAATAATGAAAGAAGGTTCTGTACGTGGAAGAGACCAGAAGACATCCGACGGTTTCAGACTGATTATATCATGACAAGACATAGATTTCGGAACTATATTTTGAATTGTAAGACATATCCAGTGGTAGCAGCGGGCTCTGACTACAATTTACTGGTTATGATCTGCAGATTAAACTGAAGAAATTGCATAAAGGTAGGAAATTAAGTAGACGGGACTTAGATAAGTTGAAAGAACTAGAGGTTGTTCAAAGTTTTAGAGGCAGCATTAGGCAACGATTGACTAGAACAGAGGACAGGAATACAGTAGAAGACGAGTGGGTAGCTTTGAGAGATGGAATAGTGAAGGTAGCATATGGGTAAAAAGAAAAGGCCTAGTAAAAATCCTTGGACATCACAGGACATATTGAAGGTGAATGATGAAAAGAAGAACTATGAAAATGCAGCAAATGAAGAAGGTGAAAAGCAATATAAACTTCTAAACATTGAAAAATGGCTAATCAGGAATGGCTAGATGACAAATGTAAGAGTTAACAGCTTATGTAACAAGACATATACTGCCTACAGGCGTCTGGAGAAAAGAGAAGCAGCTTTAAGAATATGAGAAACTCAGATGGAAAACCAGTACTCTTCAAAGACTGGAAAGCTGAAGGGTGGAAGGAGTATATAGAGGTTGTGTAGAAGGAGATGAACTTGTAGGCAAGCTTATAGAAATGGAAGATACCTTACATGAAGATGAGATGGGAGACAAGATACTGCGAGGAGGTCCGTAGCATCACCCTATTAGCAACTCCCAACTTCGTGCTTTGCTCACCGCTGAAAAACTGTAAAAACTTCTTTAAAAGGCATCAAACTTTGAAAAACCAATCGATAACAAATGCTGTTTCTTTTATTGACCATGCAATATGCATTCAAGACTACAGCAGTGGCGGCAGATCAGTAGCATCACCCTATTACGAACTTCCAACTTGGTGCGTTGTTCACCGATGCAGAATTGTAAAAAGGTTTGAAGTCGGGTTAGGTCAAGAAATAATGCTAATATTGAATAATGGATTATAGGTTTGAATCAGATATAATTAATCTGAGTTACACAGAGCTTAAGCAAATTATACAACATCACCTTCTGCTTTCTATGCAGACAGGAGAGATGCTAGAAAGAAAAAGATACGTGTAGTAACGAAAACCTTACACAGATTTCACTTCTGCTACAGATATTCACAACATTTTTCCAGAACTTGGGAAGCAGTGTATGCTGTTTATAATGTTTCTACTACAGTCACTTTAGGAAACCAGATGGAAGCAGCAAGATTAGCAGCTGGCCACTACTCCAATACTTGACATCTAGTATCATAACGCAGTTGTTATGGAAAGAGAAAGTGGTACCGATAGAGAGACACAGGCAGAGGAGACAATGTTTGGGCTACATATCACAGAATCGGGTTTCAACTGTGCAATTGGCTATATTATAGCATTTCCAATGTAATCGCTTCTGGTACACGTACTCTTTTTTGAGCAGCTTCTAACTGTACTCTTGCAAAGAGCACAGGATATTTGCATCCCCGAGAAAAACATAAGTGGTTAGGTTACAATTCCATGGAGACCAGAACTTTCCATGTTGAGGCGAAGGGTAAAATCAAGAAGAAAAGTTTGTAAACGCTATTCAAGTCAATCAGCGTGTACTGCGAGGCTCCATGAATTCGGTGCACTTAAGATGCACTACAATATTCAGTGGGAGAAGTTTCTTCTACGGCAACTACAATTTGTCACATGATAGAGAGCTGTTAACTGAAAAGGTTAAGGGATCTACTGTCATCTGCACAATTCGTAGAGAAGCTGGCCAAATAATGGCTGGATGGAAAGAGTCAGCAGAATGTCCTCTAGCCACCCAATTTCCTGATGGCAATATAAACACATATACTGAAAAACATGCAGAACTAGGAATGAATTAAAGAACGAATATGACATTCAGATGTTACGCTAGTTTTTGCTCAGGAATGAGTTCTTCCTCTTCTTCTTATATTTTTTCTTCACTTCAAGAGGTAGGCTTATAACCTGCTCCTTGTTCACAAAAGCAATGTATTCCTTGATATTCCTGTATCTCTCTTTCCTTTAGGTATATGGTATGTTACATGAATAATTGTTATTTTTGGCTCCATTCGTTCAATATGCTTTATCCAATTTATTATTCCGTTTTTTATTCTTTTATTCATGCAAAATATATTTAATTCTTTCCTTATTTCAGGACTTTATTTGATCCCTCATAGTACATCCTTTTACTTTCATTAAAATATCATTGCAGCTGACTGTATTCTGCTCTAGTCCTTCGTTACTGTCCCAGTCGCATTACGTTACTGTCCAGGTCTCATTAGTGTGTGTAAGCATAGGTGTTGCTATTACTTGGAAGAATTTTGTCTTTCTGTTTTTCCTAGCTAATGCTTTGTGTATAATGCCAATTAGCATTACAAGTTTGTTTAACTTTTTAGAGATGTGATTATTACTTCATAAGTTATATCACATCCTAATTGTTGAAAGTTAGGTACGTGCTCAACTGATTCTTAATTTACCATTTATTTTCGAATATACTGGATATTTCTGTTTAAAAGCCATTACTTTAGTTTTATTTTCCGATTTTTTCGTGTTATAGAGCTTGCCTATTAACTCCAAATTATGCAAAGCTAATTGTAAATCTTCCTCCGTATTTTGCAGAATTAATTTGGTCATCGACAAGCAGTACATTATTTAAATGTCTTTTTCTTTAAATTAATTATATTTCTGTGCTGACTTCTCTTTTCCATTGTCTAACAATGTCATCAATATACAAATCAAATAAAATGAGTGGGATAGTGCAGCCTTCACGTATTCCACTAATAATTGCTATTGCTCTCTCTTTGTCTAAATTAATTAAAATTTCGTTATTTAAATACAAAATTATTAATATTTGTTTCGAATGTGAAGCATAACCTCGTCTTTACAATACATGCCTCGATATCCATCTATTCACTTTATCGAAGACTTTTTCATAGTCTACAACTGCAGTATGAGTCTTCATATTAATTATATTCTTCTCTGCTTCAATATATCTCTGCAGTATTGTAATATTGCCTCTGCTTGTTCGTAGTTTTTTAAAACCTTTTTGTTACTGCTCTAATAATTATTTTCAGTCTGTTACATTATTCGTGTATATAATTTCTCGCGAGTGTTCAACAAATTTATTCCTCTGTAACATTCACAAGCATTTATAGTTCCTTTCTTATAGTGCGAAAAATACTTCTGCCACTTTCCAAGAGTCAGGTATCATCTTCCGTTTCTTTCACTCACTTAATAAATGCGACAGCCTGAGTTGTAAGACTAATCCTTCATATTTGATACCTTCTGTATTAATATTATGGGGTCCAGCTCTGTTTCTGTTCTCCATCTGCTTTAGTGCTTTTTCCATCTCTTCCAATGTAATATTGTCTCCTTGATGTATTTTATCGTTTGGTTTTTTTCTCCTGGTCAGTTTTTGTTACTTTCATTTTGTCATTCTATTCTAATCCTTGACAGTGTTTTATGTCTATGACGTGTAATGCTACAGAATCTTTATCCTGTTTGTTAAGCTATTTAAGAAGTTTATAAGCAGTTCTTGGCTATCATGCAGATTATTTTCAGTGTTTGATATTATTCTAACCGAAGAGTCTTGATGTGCTTCTCTCGCTGTATTTCTTAGCATAGTTACGTCTATCTTTATACCGATATTGCGTTTACAATTCTTCTACATTGTGCTTTAGATTTATACTACGTGATCGAAAGTATCTGCACACCTGGTTGAATTACACATTCGTGGCGCCCTCCATCGATAATGTTGGAATTCAGTATGGTGTTGACCCACCCTTAGCCTTGATGACAGCTTCCACTCTCGCAGGCGTACGTTCAATCAGGTGCTGGAAGTTTTCTTGAGGAATGGCAGCCCATTCTTCAGGGAGTGCTTCACTGAGGAGAAGTACCGATGTCGGTCGGTGAGGCCTGGCAAGAAGTCAGCGTTCAGTCAGGACTCTGTGCAGGCCAGTCCATTACAGAGATGTTATTGTCCTGTAGCCACTCCACTACAAGCTGTGCATTATGAACAGGTGCTCGATTGTGTTGAAGGAAGCAATCGCCATACCATAACTGCTCTTCAACAGTAGAATCAAGAAGGTGCTTAAAACATCAATGCAGGCCTGTGCTGTGATGATGCCACGCAAAATAACAAAGGGTACAAGACCCATCCATGAAAAACAAGACCACACCATAACGCCACCATCTCCGAAGTAATTTGGTACTACACACGCCGGCAGATGACATTCAGCGGGCATTCACCATACCCACACCCTGTCATCGGATCGCCACCTTGTGTACCATGATTCGTCACTCCACACGACGTTTTTCACTGTTCATTTGTCCAATGTTTACGCTCTTTACACCAAGCTAGGCGTCGTTTGGCATTTACCGGTGTGATGTGTGGCTTATGAGCAGCCGCTCGACCATGAAATCCAAGTTTCCTCATCTCGCGCTTAACTGTCATGGTACTTGCAGTGGATGCTGATGCAGTTTGGAATTCCTGTGTGATGATCTGCATAGATGTCTGCCTATTACACATTACGACCCTCTTCAACTGTCGGCGGTCTCTGGCAGTCAACATACGAGGTCGGCCTGTACGCGTTTGTGCTGTACGTGTCCCTTCGCGTTTCCACCTCACTATCACATGACGTATGTCACGAGTGACACCAGTCACCTTACCACGTTCGAAGTCAGCGAGTTCCGCGGAGCGCACCATTCTGCTCTTTCACGATGTCTAAAGACTACTGAGGTCGGTGATACAGAGTACCTGTCAGCAGATGGCTGCACAATGCACCTAATATGAAAAACAATGTTTTTGGGAATTTTCGGATACTTTTGATTACATACTGTACATCTTAGTCGCATTTCCTACATTCCCATTCCATATTTTGACTTCCTTTCTCCTCCTAAAAAGTTGCTGTCCCAATTTCCAAGCTCAAAATTGGAAGAACACCAAGTCGGCATGGCGTCTAAACTGAGTATGTGCGGTTGATAGGTCCACTGATAGTGCCCTCTTTTACAACGTTATGAATGAGGCGTTGCGAATAGACAGGCACACTGCTGTTTAGGTCGTTGTATTTAAAAAGGGAAAGGATAAAGACCCAGCGTCTCTGAATAGCTACAGAGTTCAGGTGTGACTGACTGCAGGCGTACAGACAGCCACTGGGGCTGAACTAGTGCCAATATTGATTCAGCAAAGGTAAGTCTATTGCTGATGCGGATAATAGCTCTCTCCAGATTCTAGAAAATTCGACTCCTAAATATGCAGTTGAACTTACAATTGACGTCACAGGTGCACACTTGCGAGATCTCGATGTCCCCAAATGTCTGTACAACATGTTTTTGAATTGGACGTAGTGTCCTGTGGCTTACAGAACGGAGCAAGGTAATCAAAAAGGTTACCAAAGCCAGTCCACGAAGTTCTTTAACGGTTTCGTTGTTCCAGGACGTTTGTATTGAGCCTATATTACATCTGTTAGGTGAGGCAAGTAATGTTGAGCGTGTTGCATATATGGATGACAGATTCAAATGCGAGACACGAGGAAAAGACGAATAATGTGCTTCTCCATACGCAGCTGTGGTGTACTGGAGACAAACTCGCAGTAGCCATCCATGAAACCACATAAATATTTAAGAAGGGAAGACATTCTCTCTCCCCAGAAATCCTTCCCTGAGGCTTGACTTGTTTCCTACAAAAGGCAGCACTGTTTACACGTATCTAGGCATTTTTCAATTTGCCAGGAGATGTAAAATCCGACCGCTACTTTTCATGCTACACCTTTCGTTCTTAGTGGTGATTCTCGGAATATATCGGTGAATATTGTTGTAGAGTTGTATTGGTCGTGGCGTGAACAATAGAATCGGGTGTACTAGACGACAGAAAGTCGTATTTGTATGAAAGACACTTACGAGCTTGGAAGACGACAATTGGCAGTCTGTCTCGGATGGACTAGAAGCATCGCAAGACGGGTATACAGCATATTCCCAAA
Organism: Schistocerca piceifrons; assembly: GCF_021461385.2. Lineage (NCBI taxonomy): Eukaryota > Metazoa > Arthropoda > Insecta > Orthoptera > Acrididae > Schistocerca > Schistocerca piceifrons. The sequence continues at coordinate 109,144,416 of NC_060139.1, forward strand.
TACACACATCAAACAAAGTTTGAAGTCTGAAGATAGACCTTGACTGTGGATATTGTATTACAGATACAGTCCCATTTGAATGTTTTGAATGTTAGATGTCACTAAACCCGTCCAAAGATGTAAACAACCATGCATGAGCAGTGCCTATTAGACGGAGGGGGTCCGACAACCGATCAGTTCCAGTCATTCCACCAGGAAGGAGGTACACGGCTCGTGTTGGCTGTAGTTTAACCATGCCTAGACGGTCAATACCGCGGTTGTTACTTTGTGCCAGGAAGGGCTCTCAACAAGGGAAGTGTCCAGGCGTCTCGGGATGAACCAAAGCGATGTTGTGCGGACATGGAGGAGACACAGAGAGACAGGAACAGTCGATGAAATGCCTCGCTCAGGCCGCCCAAGGGCTACTACGGCAGTGGATGGCCGCTGCCTACGGATTATGGCTCCGGGGAACCCTGACAACAACGTCACCATGTTGAATAATACTTTTCGTGCAGCCACATGGCGTCGCGTTTCGACTCTAACTGTGAACAATAGGCTGCATGATGCGCAACTTCACTCCCGACGTCCATGGCGACGTCCATCTTTGCAACTACGACACCAAGCAGCGCGATACAGATGGGCCAAACAGGATTGGCATCAAGTTCTCTTCACCGATGAGTGTCGCGTATGCCTTCAAACGTACAATCATTGGAAATGTTTGGAGGCAATCCGGTCACGCTGAACGCCTTAGACACACTGTCGAGCGAGTGCAGCAAGGTGGAGGCTCCCTGCTGTTTTGGGGTGACATTATGTGGGGCGGACGTACGCCGCTAGTGGTCATGGAAGGCACCGTAACGGCTGTGCGATACGTGAATGCCATCATCCGGCCGACAGTGCAACCATTTCGACAGCATATTGGCGAGGCATTCGTCTTCAAGGACGACAATTCGTGCCCCCATCGAGCACATCTTGTGAATGACTTCCTAAAGGATAACGACATCTCTCGACATGAGTAGCATTTCTCCAGGCATGAACCCTATGGATCATGCCTGGGATGGATTGATAAGGGCTGTTTATGGACGACGTGACCCACCAACCACTCTGAGGGATCTACGCCCAATCGCCGTTGAGGAGTGGGACAATCTGGACAGTATTAGAGGTGCCAGTGTGTACAGCAATCTGAACCACCATCGCTGAAGGTCTCGCTGTATGGTGGTACAACATGCAATGTGTGGTTTTCATGAGCAATAAAAAGGACGGAATGATGTTTATATTGATCCGTATTCCAATTTTTTGTACAGGTTCCAGAACTCTCGGAACCTAGGTGATGCAAAATTTTTGTTTGATGTGTGTAATAGGAATAGGCCCAGTGTGTGTGATACTGCACTTACTCAAGGTATGGTGCATCTAGTCACAGGGCATGGAGCATATCTGAAAGACCTGTATCGTGTCGGTAGTGGTACTGGAGACGAAGTTGTCGCTGATTATGTGGTATCTGTTGCCCCATTTGCAGATAAAGAGAGACTGCGCGTAATTAGATTGCGATCTGAAAACAATTATAAATCAACAAGATTTATAGACTACCGCTAACATTCTGATAACCGAATATCTGAAGGGGAATAGCTCAACTTTCAGTCTTTAAGATTAAATTGACGCTCTGAATACCAAAATAACGACAACAGAACAAAGAATAAATGTTTCCTCCATAAGAGAGACTGACAGCCAAGAATAAACATAATCACGAGAACCGTAAAAACAAAATCTATACATGTTATAAGAATGTATGTTTATATGTGTGTGTGTGTGTTTTCAACTGCTGCTCCTAAACCACTGGACCTATTTTAACCAAACTTGGTACACATATACCTTATTGTCAGGCGACAATCGCTGTGTGGTCAGAACCACATACCTATGAAAGGGGTGGAATTAAAAAAGAAGCGTAGCCTACGATGCGCAGACTTTATGCATCCAATATTTTTGAATGAGACCACTTAGCGTTTTGCAACAAACATACACATTGTAAGTAGGCTGTTTAGGTTCCTATATTGGTAACGCCACCGCCACGTAGCGCTCTGTATGAAAATCACTGGCTGTGCTGTGTGAAATCTGTGACTGGGTGGCATTGTTGTAATTTGTTGGGCAGCTGGATGTTAACAGCGCGTAGCGTTGCGCAGTTGGAGGTGAGCCGCCAGCAGTGGTGGATGTGGGGTGTTAGATGGCGGAGTTTTGAGAGAGGATGATCTGGACAGAGACAGTAAATTTGTAAGACTGGATGTCATGAACTGCTATATATATTATGACTTTTGAACACTATTAAGGTAAATACATTGTTTGTTCTCTATCAAAATCTTTCATTTGCTAACTATGCCTATCAGTAGTTAGTGCCTTCAGTAGTTTGAATCTTTTATTTAGCTGGCAGTAGTGGCGCTCACTGTATTGTAGTAGTTCGAGTAACGAAGATTTTTGTGAGGTAAGTGATTTGTGAAAAGTATAGGTTAATGTTAGTCAGGGCCATTATTTATAGGGATTATTGAAAGTCAGATCGCGTTGCGCTAAAAATATTGTGTGTCAGTTTAAGCACAGTCATTTATAATTTTTCTCAGGGGACGTTTCATATGTCGACCCTTAGCCGAGGATACCTCACTGGAATCTTCTGATTTTTTCTTGTAGTTTGTGTAATCAGTGCAGCCTTTGCTTATTGCTAGCGCGTATTTGTAGAGAGAATCTCCTTTGTAGTTGCAGTCTTTCATTGTTGTACAGTAAAACAGTTGTGGCATGCAGGTAGATTTGCACCAAGTATTTCGCAGCTGCGCTTGCGATTAACTAGATATTATTTTCAGTGCTATGTTAATGTGTTTTCTTATTTTGCTCTTCAAATTGTGCTTTTCTGTGTTATCGTGTGAGGTACGTAACACTAGGATACAAAGTAAACTGAGAAATAATTGTGACAATGAGCGTAGCTTATCAGCACCACTGTGCAATGAATTAACAGACATTCAACATAGTAATTCGGTAATTGTGCATAGGGAAATGGAGCGGGCGGCAAACAATGGTGTAGACAGTGAAACAATTAGTGAACAGGGAAGCATTATCGATCGATCGGTCGGCAACAGCCTGCCTCAGGAATCGGGAATGACAGGACACAATCTTGCAAAGACTGCAGAATCAGGTTTTGGGTCCTCAAAGAAGTCAAGACACATTTTCTGCTTATCAAAATGTGAATGTTGCCGGTGCAACTTCACTGCCGAAAAGCACTGAGGAACATGCTTCAGACACCAGTGCATTGTTATTACAGTTAATGCAACAAATGGGACAAAGGCTACATAAGTTAGACACAACGCTTGAACAAAGTCAGAAACAAATGGGACAAAATCTTCAAAAGTTAGACACAATGGAACAAAATCTTCAAAAGTTAGACACAATGGAACAACACCAGAGACAAACACAGCAACAGTTAAACGCAATGGAACAAAAGCTTCAAAAGTTAGACTCAGTGGAACATACGCTTGAACAAACACGTGAAGATTTAACTACTGAGTTACATAAATTCGAATCGAAATGTCAAAAAGTCTGTAATGACGTAAAAACACAAATTCATGAGCATTTCCAACCTATTTTTTCGCGGCATGAAAATACATTACAGAATCACGAAGCAGCCATAAATGAACTGCAAACTATTGTTCATGAAAATCATGAGACCTTGCAATCTAAAATTGACTCAGTTGCATCTACCGATTCGGTTACGCAACTTGCAAAAACTCAGGAAAACTTAAAGGACACAGTAGATACGATTTCAACACAAATGGACACTCTGAAACTTGGTTCAGGAAAACACACTGAGGAAATAAGTACACTATCGTAGAAAGTAGCCAAACTTTCGGATCAGTTCACTAACTTATCCGCAAAGGTAGATGATGATCTGAATGACACAAGACCTGTAGCCATCACTGACACAGAAGAGTATGAATAAATTAAGAAATTCAAACAAAATCAGAATCAAATTAATACGCAACACAAAAGAGAAATCCGGGAAGTACAAGATCAGTTGGCACAAGTAATACAAAAATTACATATTTCAGAGGACACTCGCGCTCCAACAAGGGAAGAGGGACTTAGAAATACGGAAAAGCCACAAAATAATAACACAGGGCATTTCGGAAATTATGAAAGAAATTGGCAAGGTGCACCGAATTTTGAGACTGGACCGCCGACACGACGTAACAATGACTGATATGCTACTCGCCGACACGATGATTTTGACTATAAGCTGTTTATTACTACATGTAAATTCAAAACATTTAAGAATTCCAGCAACGACATTCATCCACTAGCGTGGCTTCATCAATTCTATCATTGTTTTCCTGGTCATTAGAGCACAGATTAGAATTTATGTGTGGCTATTTAGAGAATGAACCAGCTGTAAGAATGCGATCGATCATTCACGATTGTCACAGTGAACGAGAATTTCATCATGCCTTCCTCTCAGCATATTGGTCTCAAGCTACACAAGATCGAGTAAAACATAGCATCATAATGAGGAAACATTTCGAGCAATCGGAATTTTCTAGTCTTGTCAGATATTTCGAAGACATGTTACATAAGAATCAGTATCTTTCAAACCCATACAGCCCCTCAGAATTCATCCGCATTTGCTTAATCAAATTGCCTGAACATTTACGACACATTATTTTGGCAGGACGTTGCAAAGACGACATTGAAGCTTTTCAGGGACTCTTACAAGAATTGGAAATCGACACTGGCAATCGCGGGACGCGAAAACAGGAACATAACAATTACAGGTCACATCCGTCACGATTCCGTGATGAAAGAAATAATAACTGGACACGACAAGGCTATTCTTACAACGTAGATCGTGACCAAAACAGACACCACTCGTATGACAACCACTGGCAGAGTAATAGTTACAGAGAAAGATCACATTTCCGTAGTAACGAATATGACAGAGACAATCATAGAAACAGACAATTTGGCAACCGGAACTATTATTATCACGGGAGACAGAATAACTTCAGACGCAACGGTCCACCGTGCAGTAATAATTCAGGGAGAAATTCTCCACCACTTAACCGACAAGAAAGAAACTACAGGAACTACCGACATGACGACAGACGATATAATCATAACAACAGACCTGAATTTCATCAGAACTGGCGGGATTCTAACAGGGCTGGGCCGTCTCGGCAAGGCGAATTTATAGAAGTTAGGTCTCCTAATCCCAGTAACGACGCGCGACAACAAAGGTAACAGACAATGACTCGCACCACAGGCAGCCATGTGCACTGTCTGGCTCAGAGAGAAATAACATAAGCTAACCTTGAGAAAAATTCCAGTAATCTTTACTGACGTATACAACATGATAATTGCTTTGAAGCTGAAACTCTGCGCACTGGAAAGGGTAAAAGACTGCACCACATTTCGCATGTTAAACCGTCTATTGAGAGATAATCTGCTTTTTAACTTAGTCTTTGCCATAAATTTTTCACTTCACGTTACTAGTATGCTTTGTCAGACTTGGAAACTGTTACCATGCAACAATGTTTGAAGTTAAATATCCAGTCAAGAACCAAGAGACCTTATTTAAACAGAAATTACGAATGCATTGTTATAGTGAATAGACGACACAGTGTTGTTATTTGTACATTCTTGCTTGTTAGTTGCACGATCACGTAACGACTATAAGTCTCACACACTTAGAACATATACCGGCACTTCTAGTGAGATTTTAATGCAACATTTTGGTTTACTTGAAAAGATACTCTTTATTTGAAGTACATTCAGTGAGATTAAAGATGACTTAGCATTTGGTTTCTTTGATAGCTACACGATTATATCACGACGCTACTAATATGTGACACAATTTACATTGTTGCTTTTGCACTGTATCTGTTTTATATCTGCACAGTTTTTCTGTATTATTCTGGACAGTAAAACATGTTTTAGCAGTAACTTTTGTGGTATAGCTACAATGAGTCTGTCTTTTTCGTAGGACAACAGTACGTCACAACACAGTACTTTCTTCACCACGGCAATACTAAGATATCTATACGCAAAGCATTTCACTTTTGTTTATGAGAAGGTGAGTGCATTGACTTCAGCAGAACTTTGCTTACAGAGGACTGTTAGTGTTTGGACGTGTGTTAATAATTCAGCAAGGGAGTGATTAACAGCATTGCTGGTTCTAAGGACAATTCCAAAAACTTTGTGCGTGCACAAGTGGTGGTTTATGGACTTGCAATATCCTCTGCAAGACTCTTCGATGGTGGTTGTGCACCTGCACAGTCGCAACAGATGGCTGCTGGCCGTCTCTACAAGGACTACAGTGGGTCTACACCTTTGATGACTCACCAATACCATTATTTCTACAAGGACTGCACTGGGTCTGCACCTCTGGTGGCCCACCAATACCGTAATCTCTACCAGGACTACAGTTGGTCTGCTCTGTGATGACCTACCTAATATTCTTCAAAACTTCGACTGACTCTGCTGTGGGTTTGCTCTGTTGTGGCCCATTACCTGTCTGCAAGTCAAGAGTCAGCACTGTTTTTCTGTTGGAAGGACAACATTACTTCTTCAAGACTGCATGGAAATCCACTACTTCTGTGCGCAATTTCTTTTACTAACGAGATATTGTGAAAAAAACTGTAATTACTATTGTGATAAATGATCAGGACTGTCTTTATGAGAACAATTTTTGCTTTTGACCAACAGTGTATCAATAAGCGTGTGCATTTGATCTTTTTGTCACTGTAATTGTGAAAATTTTTTTAACAAATATGTATTGGCCAGTGCCCAAAACAATTTGTAAATTCTTTTGTGGGGAGCATGGGGGCTATTTAAGTAGGCTGTTTAAGTTCTTATATTGGTAACGCCACCGCCACGTAGCGCTCTGTATGAAAATCACTGGCTGTGCTGTGTGGAATCTGTGGCTGGGTGGCATTGTTGTAATTTGCTACTGTAGTGTTGGGCAGCTGGATGTTAACAGCGCGTAGCGTTGCGCAGTTGGAGGTGAGCCGCCAGCAGTGGTGGATGTGGAGAGTGAGATGGCGGAGTTTTGAGAGAGGATGATCTGGACAGAGACAGTAAATTTGTAAGACTGGATGTCATGAACTGCTATATATATTATGACTTTTGAACACTATTAAGGTAAATACATTGTTTGTTCTCTATCAAAATCTTTCATTTGCTAACTATGCCTATCAGTCGTTAGTGTCTTCGGTAGTTTGAATCTTTTATTTAGCTGGCAGTAGTGGCGCTCGCTGTATTGCAGTAGTTCGAGTAACGAAGATTTTTGTGAGGTAAGTGATTTGTGAAAGGTACAGGTTAATGCTAGTCAGGGCCATTATTTGTGGGGATTATTGAAAGTCAGATTGCGTTGCGCTAAAAATATTGTGTGTCAGTTTAAGCACAGTCATGTATAATTGTTCAAAGGGGACGTTTCAACATCATTTCAAACCCTTACGATTTTTTTTGGTTGACAACCTCTACCAGGTGTAGAATTATGAAACCGGAATTTCCCTCTACATGGTACTAGCCATCAGTGTAGGGCCCGTGAGACCATGTCTGCAACGCCATCTGCTTTCTGTAACGGCTGACGACGAATGTAAACACAGAGTAACCCAAGTTTCATACACTGATATCTGTTTCAAACCTGTAAACATGCCGAGTTTTGCGGCTACGAACTACGATTTGCGGACACCATTGGTTTTCTGCTATTATTTGACGATAACTGCTGCAGAATCGCTTCGAATGCTTGTCGAAGCTTTCGGTGAACATGCTATTGAGAAAACACAGTGTTTCGAGTACTTCAAAAACTTCAAAAGTGGTAATTTTGACCAGAGAAAGGACGAGCGCGGGTACCACCGAAAAATTTCGAAGATAACGAATTGCGGGCCTTATTGGATGAAGATGATACTCAAACTCAACAGGAAATCGTGGAACAATTGAATGTGACGCAGAAAGCCGTTTCACTCCGGTTGAAAGCTATGGGAAAGGTGCAGAAATTGTGAAAATGGGTTCCGCATAAATTGAATGAAAGAGATCAAGCAAATCGAAAGACCAGTTGTGAAATTCTGCTCTCCAGATGCAAAAGAAAATAGCTCCTCCGCCGAACAGCGACAGGTGATGAAATATGGATATATCCTGAGAACCCTAAGCGTCGTAAACCGTGGGTGAATCCAGGCAAACCATCGACATCCACTACTAGACCAAATCGCTTTGGAAAGTAGACAATGCTCTGTTTTTGGTGGGATCAGGAGGGCGTCATCTATTATGAGCCGCTAAAACTTGGTGAAACCGTTAACACTGATCACTACCAACAGCAAATGACGGATTTAAATCGATCAATACGTGAAAAACGACCGGAAAAAGGCAACACAAAATTATATTGCTCCATGATATCCCACCATCATACACAGCAAAACGGGCCAGGGAAACGATCGAGGCGTCCAATTGGGAAATACTGGGGCATGCGGCTTATTCTCCACGCCTAGCTCCGTTCGATTATCATCTATTTGCATCACCGTCACACGCTTCGCTGGACAACCCTTAAGTTCGTCTGAAAATGTACGAAAATGGCTCGGTGACTGGTCGCTTCAAAAGAATTGTTTTCTTGGCGGGGCATTCATAGCCTGCCAGAGAGATGGTAGAAATGTATGAATATCGTTTATCAGTTTCAAAAACCAGTCGTGCAATTAGTGCAACCAAATTCCGGTTTCACACTTCTACACCTGGTACAAAATGATGAAAGGAAACATACAACTTTAAACATGGCTGTCGTTTGCAGTAACCGTATACAGAAATTTGAAAAATATGTAAAAATCAGCCAAACGGTTGCATAGGTTTTCTATATACCTTGACCAGGTTTCGTCACCTCTAAGGGTGACTTCATCAGAAGGTAAGGTCATTATCTAAAATGAATATGTGAGATTAAATTCTTAACTAATAAAACTTACATTAATGTAAACGAGTGTAAAACAAATAGTACTTACATGAAGAACATATCGTCAGAGATGTACAGTGATTTACGAGCTGAGTTGCTCAAGTCATACATTAAAATATAAAACATAATGTTCTTCAAAAGGTCAAACATTAAAACATAAGTAACATGGGTGTGATGTGAGGAGACTGACTGTGTGGCAACTAGTCACGCTGCCAAGTAAACGTAATGTAGGGCGCGCCATAAGCGGGCCACTAGTAACGTGAGGAAAACAGTTTTGTACATTACACATTTTCTGAAGTAAACCATACGTATAGCCAATATAGCTTTTAACAAAAATTAATTTTACAAATTATTGAGTAACTTATTTTTTAATGTTTGACCTTTTGAAGAACATTATGTTTTATATTTTAATGTATGACTTGAGCAACTCAGCTCGTAAATCACTTTACATCTTTGACGATATGTTCTTCGTGTAAGTACTATTTGTTTTACACTCGTTTACATTAATGTAACTTTTATTAGAGAAGAATTTAATCTGACATATTCATTTTAGGTAATTACCTTATCTTCTGATGAAGTCACCCTTAGCGGTGACGAAACCTGGTCAAGGTATATAGAAAACCTATGCAACCTGTTGGATGATTTTTACATATTTTGCAAATCAGAAAGGAAACATGTTTATTGCTTACTAATTTTCCTCTGTTCATGCAATAAAATTACCGCCTGAGGCATGACATTATAATTTATTATTTCCTTACTACTAATTTTATTCGCAACACATTTTAAAGGCAGTATGCACATATACTGCTAAATATAAATACAAAATTATATCATTGTAAGACCCATCGTCCAGGAGATATGACGTCATTAAGAATGAGATGCGTGAAAAACTTCCGCATCAAGCGTGACGTTTAAATGTATTACTTCTTTGCTACTAACTCTGTTCGCAATAAACTTTACTGGCAATATCCACATATGCATATGAATGTACCTACAGTATTACGTCATTGTGCTACATGTAGTTCAGGAGACATGACATCATAAACATTTCGCAAAAGGCTAGATGCTACACGGTGCGGGCGTGGACGCACAGTTATGAGTAAATACCTGGGCAAAGCCGAGTTTCTCCGCTAGTGAAAGAATAAAAATGAAGTAGAAATGAAATGCAATGGCCACCCAAAAATGCATGCGTAGACTCGAGGATTGCAGAGGTTCACTCATACCAGCGGGGTCAATGTAAGAGTAATTAATAACGATATATTTAGGTTTAGACATAGTTGTGGGTAGTTGGCAAATCTCGAGCTCTTCCGAGACTGGCAGCAACCCATCTAGAAACATAAACTCGAAGTTATTAATTTAGAACTGTAATCAAATTCCTGTAATTCATGCAGTTTTTATTTCAGTGCATTCTCAACATTCTGATTTATTTATGCATTGATATTAACAATATTTTCTATATACATTTATGCATCAATTATAAAGCATTGTATATTATCATGGGCAATGAACAAGTACGACCTGTTAAAGGTAATATACCTCAAACTCATAGCAATAAACTGAACTGAATTGACATCTCGTATCTAACAAAATAATATACATCTGACTTGGTCACTGCAATGCGTTTATTATAGCATTTGATTACCGTTTCGCTTTAACTGCGACATCAGATCAAATCTGCGGCACAGAGAAATAACATTAGACAGATGGAACAAACTTTTATAGACCAATTATTTAGGGTCAATGGGGTGACGCATAAGTTCTAGTCGGAGTTAAACATCTTACTCAGCATCAAAAGCTAAACTAGCAGTTTACACAGTTCGGCCACCAGGTTGCTGTAGTAAACGAATATAATTTCTCACATAAATTTTAATGTGAAACAATTATTTCTCTCCTTATTATTTAGCCAAACATGGTCACAGACCCAATGAAAGACTTTATGTCAAACGTAGTGGGGTTTATCGAACGTTTCTGAAAGCTTACGTCGGCTAATTACGCGAAATTACAGTTTCAAGTTCGTGATGGCTATTATTCTGAAGAATGTCTGCAGTTCAGTTAGACACGTCAAGCGTGAGAATTGTATGTTGTGTGCTCCGACGTACTCCAGGAAACAAGTCTGACTACGGGCTGAACTGAAGGTTCGTCGAATGCTGCGAACAAACTGGATCTCCCGCTTTTCCTGTCTTGTTGATCGATATCACACAAGAATGAGAGACACTGGGGCACCAAGGTCGCCTGCACAGGTAAGGAGGCCATCTGGAACGAAGGTGGGGTTTCAGAATCCAGATACTGCCATGTTTCTGGGTTTATAGTGATGACGTCCTCGGCTCTCGTGGCAGTAATAAAAATATACCATTCTTCCTACACTTTTTCCAAAAAATGTAGAGCGTATTAAGTAGTTCTGCACTGAAGTAATCTAGATAATCTTTCTACTATGCGATTAAATATTCTTATTTACACGACATTTCGACGAACATTATTTCTTCCTTCATCGAACGATACTACTATTTTCGCTCTTCCTGTTGGGGCGACAGTAATTGCCAGGCTGTCCCTCGTGAAAGGTTACATTTCTGAATGGTTGCTTCTGACGTATTTTACACTCTGGTATCTTGCTGAAAACTGACTGCACTATTCTTGTGAGCAGGGAATGACAGGTGCAAATAAATAAATCAAAAACTTTCTTATGACTAGAAACGTCCATACACAACGGCGACCTCCGTAGCAGCTAATTAGTCTTGTATCAACCAACTGTAAATTTTAAGATGTTTGAAGCTTTTTGTAGCTAATTAAAGGTTTCCAAACTAAGCCTATTCTAGAAATGTTGGATAATTATATTCCGTTCAGAACTACGAGCTGTAAAGGCTTGGTTTGTAAAACCCGCCAGGATTTCGTCTCTTGTACCAACATCTTCATCCCAGAGGAGCACTTGCACGCCACATTCTCAGTTATTTGCTAGATGTATTCCGATCCCTGTTTCCTCCTAGAGTTTTACCTCTGCCGCTCCCTATAATACAATGGAAGTTATTTCCTCATATCTTCTCACACGTCCTATCATTCTGTCCCTTCTTGTTGTCAGTGTTTTTCATATCTTACTTTTTTCACCAATTCATACAAGAGCCTCCTCATTCCTCAGTACACCTAATTTTCAACATTATTCTGTAGTACCACATCGCAGACGCATTGATTCTCTTCCTTCCCAGTTGTCTCACAGCCCATGGCTCCCTACCATACATGTTATGCTCTAAAAGATACACTCTAAAATATCTTCCTCAAATTAAGGGCAATGTTTGACACCAGTAGACTTGTCTTGTCCAGAAATGCCCTCTTTGCCTGTTCAGATCTGCTTTTGCTGTCCTCATTACTTCTTCCGTCACATGCTATTTTTCCTCGAAGGTAGCACATTTTCGTAACTTCGCCTTCTTCGTGTTTATCGCTAGGATTATCGCTAAAATCATTTTTGCTATTTCTCATTATTTTAATCTGTCCCTATGGCCTATTCCTATTTTCCTCAAAATGTACAACATGTTACAATTTGAATGCTTTTCTCAGATATGGAAAACAGACAGATCCTATGAACCTCTATCGACTTTTGTTCACTCTTGCTCCATTATCAATCGCAACTTATAACGGCCTCTCTGGTGCCTTTATCTTTCCAAAATACAAACTGATAGTCACCTAACAGATCCTCAATTTTCTTTTCCATTCTTCTGTCATTTTTCTTGTCAGAAACTTGGATGCATAAGCCATTCAGTTGATGGTGCAATAGTTCTCCCTGCACTTGCTACCCTTGGAACTATGTGGATGTTACTTTTACCAAAATCTGAAGATGTGTTTCGAGACTCATATAGTCTGCATATCATTTCCAGTAACCCTTGGTTGCCACCTTACCGAATGATTTCGGAATTTACACATGAATTTTATCTACCCCTACTGCCTCATTTTATCTTCTTTGTACATACGCTTCTTTGTCTGTTCAAGTTTCATAAATGCCTATTTTAGAGATGTCCACTCCTCTTCAACTGAAGTGCCTATACCGGTATTCATCATTGTAGTATGTATAGCCTCTCAGAAATTCAAATGTGTGTAATAATTCGTCAATACTTCAGTACCTCATATCATTGCATCAATGTAACCAATCAGCCAGATGGGTTCCAATTTAAGAAACAAAAAGCAAAACTCACTATAGCTAATATAATTATTAAAATAACAACATTGTGTAAATATTTTTCCATTTTGTTATTGAAATTAAGTTTTATTTTTATATTTAATTAAAACAAAACTAATTTGAATGCTCTGAATTTTGTGTTACAAATTTTAGTGTGAACAAAAATAAATGTCTTAAAGAATTACAGATTAAAAATAAATAAAAATTCAATCCTTCTTTTGTGAATTCGGCTATAGGTTTAGTCTTTTACAGCATCTTCTTGTACAAATTTATCATTATCTGCATCCGTTTCTTCACTATAATTTGAATAATTTTCTTTCAAATAACTTTTATTAATTGCCTTAAGAATTTTTTTGTATATTTCTCTTCACAATGTTTATTTAACTCTTTTACTTCTAAAAATACATCTTTTTCTTTATTGTAAACACTATTTTTTCTGGAACCATTTTTAAGTAAAATTACCTCCAAACGTCCACTTGATATTCTTTATCTGTTAAACTAATTAATTTCTCTAGTGTATCTTGGTAATGCCTTTTATTCTTGTATAATAGGTATAAAATTTTAACATTTTTTTTCCCACCATTTATTAGTACAAATTTTCATCATAGGCAATGTTAATTGAAATAACTGGTACCACTAATTAATGCTAAAGAAATAGTACCTTGGGAAGTGGATCTATGTGTTTATAAATCAAGGAAGTTGTAGAAAGGTAATGGTTTCTGTTGTTATTTAGGATACACTGTTTACCATATTTATTGTGCAGAAGATGGAAATTGAAATGATCCTTATTACATATTTGGAGATTTTTACATTTGTAAATATGTAGCAAGTTTAGTTCGAATTAATACAGAATATCCAACTTTAATGTTAATTTTTTTTAACTGGATAATATTGTAAGTAGGCTGTTTAGGTTCTTATATTGCTAACACCACCGTCACGTAGCGCTCTGTATGAAAATCACTGACTGTGCTGTGTGCAGTCTGTGGCTGGTTTGCATTGTCGGAATTTATTATTGTTGTGTTGGGCAGTTGGCTGTTAACAGCGCGTAGCGTTGCACAGTTGGTGGTGAGCCATCAGCAGTGGTGGATGTGGGGAGAGAGATGGCGGAATTTTGAGAGCGGACGATCTGGACATGAGTCCATCAGAAAGAGTAAATTTGTAATATTGGATATCATGGACTGATATATATATTATGACTTTTTAGCACTATTAAGGTAAATACATTGTTTGTTCTCTATCAACGTCTTTCTTTTGCTAACTATGCCTATCAGTAGTTAGTGCCTTCAGTAGTTTGAATCTTTTATTTAGCTGGCAGTAGTGGCGCTCGCTGTATTGCAGTAGTTCGAGTAACGAAATTTTTGTGAGGTAAGTGATTTGTGAAACGTATAGGTTAATTTAGTCAGGGCCATTCTCTTGTAGGGATTATTGAAAGTTAGATTGCGTTGCGCTAAAAAATATTGTGTGTCAGTTGAAGCACAGTCATGTATAATTTTTCTAAGAGGACGTTTCAATATAGTTCTTCAAGAAAAATTCGAAGCATTTAAAATAAATACATAAAAAGAAAACAACAGACACAAGTCTTTCTTTGTACTTGTTTGGTTTTGTTTTATTCTATCTAATTTGGCCTTAATCTCGTAATTTAAATCTATTTTTTTGATTTGAATCTCTTTCTTCAGCTAATAACTAGAACAGAAAGGATGTTGTATATTTTCGAATTTAAATATGTTAGGGTAATCCCAAAAGTAAGGTCTCCTGTTTTTTTTTGTAAGTACATAGACCTATTTATTTCTACAATGGTTTACATCAGTTTACAGCTTGAACATTTAACTATTTTTCGACATAATCACCATTTCCGTCGATGCATTTTTGTAGACGTTGTGGCAGTTTTTGTATGCCCATGTCACACCAGCTCGCCGCCATGCTGTTCAGAAAGTTATGGACCTCTTCTTTCACCTCGTTGTCGGAGCTGAATCGCTGGGACCACAGTTAATGCCGACAGGTACTGTGAGACTCTGAAAAAACTCAAACGGGCAATTCAGAACCGGAGAAGAGGAATGTTGAGCAAGATCATACACATTCTCCATGACAATGCTCACCCAAACATTGCTCGGCAAACCGTTGCTCTCCTGCAACAGTTTCAATGGAACATAATCACCCACCCGCCCTATGGTTCTGACTTGATGCCCAGTGACTATCACCTGTCCCCAGATTAAAAGAACATTTGTCGAGAAAGCGATTCAGCACCGACGACGAGGTGAATACTAAAACTGCCACAGCATCTACAAAAATGCATCGACAGAAATGGTGATTACGTCGAAAAATAGCTAAATGTTCAAGCTGTAAACTGATGTAAACAATTGTAGAAAGAAACAGGTCTATGTACTTACAAAAAACACAGGACCTTACTTTTGGGATTACCCTCTTATATATATATATATATATATATATATATATATATATATATATATATATATATATATATATATATATTCTTCCCCCTGTAATTACCAATGGCAGTATTAGAAATATCTAGAATTAATCCTTCTTGTATATCTCCAGGTATTTTACTGTTTCTAATTTTTATATTTCTTAATATTTTTCCCATTTTTATATTTTCGATCGTTTCTTTACCTTCTTCTTTATACAATAAACTCTCTTTGTTTTCGAAAATTGCCTGTGCTTTTAAGTAATTATTTTGGGGAAAGAACTGCCATTATAAGTAGGAAAACCATCTACTTTTTTTTCGATAAATGGTTCTTCTTGTTGTAGACAACTATAAGGAATACAAATAAATACTTCATTTTTAAGAAAATTTTTATTTTTTTCAATTCTATAAATTTATTCTTATTGGAACTTTTCTATAGCTTTTTTCCCATGTGCTTCACGCAAACTGCCAACACATGTAAACTTATTTTTATCGCTTGCAACAAAAACATAATTTATATAAACTCCGCTTGCAGCAGAATCTATCAATAGTCGTTTAAAATTTTTTATACTTGTTTATTCCTCCCTCTTATTGCTTTTAATCTGCTGTCTGAACCATTTAGAAGAGCTAATATATGGTTGCTAAGCTATTTATTATTTCCTGGTCTTGTTAATTGACAATTAAATTTGTTTTAAATTTTTACTCTAGAATTAGAACTTATCGAAGTTAAATAGGTGTTTTCCAATAGAATTATTGTTGTGAAATATTACATTATATTCTTCTTTATATTCCCATTGTATCTGAAAATTAAAATATTTTGTTAAGTAAGCACACATTTCTTCTTTGTTAAAAATTCCTGCAAAATTCCTGTGTATGCAATAAATACCAACGTTCTTTCTTCAGTTCTTTTAAAATTTTGGGCTGTCTTTTAATAAATATCTAATTTAACATCTGCTATTTCTGTTTTATAAGGAATAGCATTAGGATTTTTATAATTTTTGTTAATAATTTTCATATCTTTATTAATAATTTGTTTAATAGCTGTAATTGTTTGGACATTAGAATCTAATACATAAAGAATTATTGATTTAACTACATGTCCAGCTAAATTAAATTTAAAAAAGGCTTTCTTTGTTTAATCCTTTAAGCATTGAAAACACAAATGAAGTAATTAACAAAAGTTGTAAAAGATGTAGTTCTTATATTTGTTGAAATTAAAGTAAACAGTGATGTAGGTTTTGATCAGATAGAGGAGGTTATGAGAGTACCACAATTTGCTGACTAAAACCATTGAAGTAATAGCAAAGGTTAACTTTAAAGTGAGAGCCAATCAACTGGAAACTTAAAAGAAATCTGAAGGTTACATTTGATAATACAGGATTCGAGAATTCATAAAATCAAAATTGGAAAATATGGGGTTTTTGTGACTAACTCATGACTTAAAATTGTTACAGAATCGTCTGATTGACGATGGTTAACGACTAAAATCTCGTAGTTTAGCCATGAAAGACCCATTCATTAAGTTAGTTGAATTTCAAAATACTGGTATAGAACTACAATGTGCCCATAAAGCAACCATGAACCCCTTTGCCAGTTGCTGGCCCCGAAAGGCAAAACGTAAGAAAAGCAACCAAGCTGTTTTCTCTTGCAGGGCAAGTCATGTGCCACAACCTGCCTGAGTTATGTTGGTGAGGCTATAAATGGCATTAACAATGGATTTGATATACTGAACTACAGAACTTCTGTTGATGGGTACAAGTTGAAAAGTAGATATGGTTATTATTTACTAGAACAAGATTACATGTATAAACTAATTCTCACAATGAGAGTAATCAGAAAAAGAGGGAAGGAAAAAAGAAGAAAAAATTTACCAGCATCTCTGTGTTGTAACAAAAGGAAAGGAGAAAGGAATAAACCCAAAAAAATAAAATAAAACGAACTTAATGATGATATGCTTCCTTTTCAGAAAGGGTTTTTGATGTTTACAAAGATTTGTTTAAGGAGTTAACACTGGTAAGTATGTCATGTCTTCTAGATGCAATCAAGATATTCATGACAGCTACTTTTTCATATAAAGAGGACTATTGAGAATCTATGCAAGCCTTTGCATACCGCCACCAGTAGAAAGAAAATGGGGCAACCAACACACATGTTCTTTCTACAACCAACTGAAATGCAAAACAATTTTAAGCACACCATTTTTGTTTCAACAATAATAACATAAAGGACAGAATTTCATGAAAAAAATACAAATAAAACAATCACAAAAATTTTTAAATTTTCACTGAATGTAAAAAAATAAAAATCACAAAAAATATAAATTTTAACTGAATATATAAATTATTGAAAATCAGTTTATCATAATTTACTAACCGAAAAAAAACCACACATGGATAAAATTTAAATTTCTGAGATTACATTTTGAAAATGTAAACAGTGTTTGTTTTCACAGTTACCGTTTTGCCTAGCAGTAATTTCTTCCTTTGATGGTAGTATATTTTTCTATAAAATATCTTTTACTTCTTTACTGTAGCTTCGTTTTTATGCTCGAATATTTCTCTCGTTATTAGCAGCGGAGGATGGTAGATTTAGAGCTGGAACAGCATCAGTCTTAAACTTGCATTTTGTAGGAAAGATCAACACCTCACTTTTCAGTATCCTTTCATAATACGAATCTATAAAATATCTTGAGCAGTGCTGAGCATTTTCAACTGAAAACGAATCTGCATGTTTACAGGCATTTATTCATTTCCGTTTCGTGTCACTGTCTTCAGTAATTATATAAAACTTAATTCCTAACTTACTTGCTTGTGTGCTGTGGTTATTACATGTGGCGTGCGCGCTGCAAACGATTGGTTTCACTTAAATACTTACTCGAAGAAATCTCTAAATACACTGATAATTCTGGGTTGAAGCCTGACTTAACCGCAAGTCACTAATAAAAGCTCACACTGCTGTAAACAACCTTGTTGTCGCACGTAAACGCAATTACAACATAATACGTTATGGAAATAGCGGGCTAATGAACGTGGGTGGGTTGGTGCATTCTCACATCAAGAGGGACGCTTGGTACTGTGCATTCATCTCATGATCTCCACCGTGTGTTCTATCATCCGTGCTCTTACATACTGAATTATGAGTTCAATATTCTCACATAGTCTCTATCTCCTCATCTTCTGCTAACGAGGTCGCGTCGCCATATATACCTGAACGATTGCTGTTGGCGTTGGGTTATTATGGATCTGATGAGAACATCCCTGTCACTCGAAACTGTTCACAGTTACTCATACCCTGCCCTGTTCACCTGCTCATTTTTGCTGCTGTTGATATTACCGTATATCCATTTGACCAGAAGTCCTGTAATTTCCCACTTCACTTCATTGACTTCCGCTATATCTATAGTGATCCCTTGCACTCCTCTTTTCAGATTCTCTAGTTTTCCGACAACGATCAAATTTCTGATATTCTACGCTCCGACTTGTAAAAAGTTGCCCATTAGCTCGTTAATTCAGTATTTTTTTTATTGTTATCTCCTCCTCGGCAATCCCCTTCAGGAGATCCGAATTGGGGATTAATAGGGATTCCTTTGCCAATGGAAAGATCATCATAACACTTTTTCAATTCCAGGTCACTTTAATGTAGCAGTTTGCATTGCCTTAGGTATCGTCATAACGTTGATCTTTGCTGATTCTTCCGACCTTTAGTGGCAGTTTCTCATCCCAAGAGCAACAATTTGTCCTGAAATTTCGTCCTATTTGAAAGTGCCCGTTGGTAAAATGAGGGTAGCTCCATACGTAACTTCTGTTTGGTGCAGAAACCTCGAACACATACTCAGTTTGAATATAATAGACTTTCTTGAGCCTAAGCAGCGTATGTCCACGAATCAGGTTTTAGAAAGCATCGCTCGTGAGAAACTCAGCTTGCCCTTTTCTCATTGATATACTGAGAACAATGGATGGAGGCCAACAGGCAGATTCTGTATTTCTAGATTTCCGAAAAGCATTTAACACATTGCCCCATTGCAGATTGCCAACAAAGGCACAAGCATATGGAATAAGTTCACAGGTATGTGGGTGGCTCGAACACTTGTTAAGTAATACAACCCAGTATGTTGTCCTCGACGGCGAGTGTTCATCAGAGACAAGGGTATCGTCAGGAGTGCCCCAGGGAAGTGTAATAGGACCACTGTTGTTCTCTATACACATAAATGATTTGGCGGACGAAACTGGCAGAAGTTTATGGTTGTTTGCTGATGATGCCGTGGTGCACGGTAAGATGTCAAAGTTGAGTAATTTCGAGTTGGTGTTATGAGTGGCAACTTGTCCTAAATGTGAAAAAGGTAAGTTAATGCGGATGAGTAGGAAGAACAAAACTGTAATGTTCGGATACAGTATTACTAGTATCCAGCTTGCCACGCCAAGCCGTTTAAATATCAGGGCGTAACGCTGCGAAGCGATAGGTGGCGGAACGAGAAGGTGAAAACTGTGGCAGGGAAGGCAAATGGTCGACTTCGGGTTATTTGGAGAATTTTAGGAAAGAGTGGTTCACCTGTAAAGGAGGAGGCATATAGGCCGCTGGTGCGACCTGTTCTTGAGTACTGCTCGAGTATTTGAGATCCAAACCAGATCAGATTGAAGGAAGACATCGAAGAAATTCAGAGAAGGGCTGCTAGATTTGCTACCGGTAGGTTCAAACAAAACTTAAGTGTTATGCAGACGCTTCTGGAACTCAAATGGGAATTGCTGTAGGGAAGGCGGCGCTCTTTTCTGGAAACACTGTTGAGGACATTTAGAGAATAAGCATTTGAAACCGACTGCCGAACGATTCTCCTCCCGCCAACGTACATCGCGCGTGAGGACGACGAAGATAAGAGACGATAAATTAGGGCTCATACGCAGGCGTACATACACTCGTTGTTTCCTCAGTCTATTAGCGAGTGGAACTGGAGGGGAAATAATTAGTGGTACAGGGTACATTGCCATCCATCTTGCACGAATCAATGAAGCAATCAGAACTTCTGATGTCGCAATGCTGACCCGTACATTGGTAGAATTCGAATATCACCTAGATGTTTTATGAGTGGGGCACACACCGAAACTCTGCCGTAGCAGATAGAAACTTTGAGAGTTGCTAAACGTTTTACAATAAACCACAATGCTTGATGTCTAATGGTTTCACAGGTATCATTTTTTTAAAATTGTTTTTTAGGTGCTTTGTAGATGCATTCCAGGACTCAAAGGTGTTTCGTAAAATAATCTCTCCGAACTATCCGCAATATCGTTAACATCTTTTTTAAGTTCTTGATTATTATTTAGGCCCTGGCGTGTGTCCGACCTTACAAAACATTGCAACAGCAAATGCTGAAATATTCGCAACGTACGTCACTCTACCAGCAGAAGAAGCGAGCCCCAGCCCTTGACCTCGGCAGCAGGCACAAAGCCGCTGTCACGAGGTAGGCGGAACTAGCCACTTTTTCGTTCACGATTACGTCACACGGTCATTACGCAGCCGCGCTCGCCTCGCAAGACAAACAAACGCCAATCACTGCAGGCTCTCATCTCTCGTAAGGGTCTCTGATGAGAGACGACCACGTGAGAACTCTTGAGACTGAATACATATCGTGTACGTTCATAAGCGTATTTCTGAAACGTCGCAATACTGATGTACCCTGAAACAGAGTATTCTGTTCGTGTTATCGAGCGTTTCTGCACTATTTCATAAGCTAAATTTACTGCATACCTTCTTCTGTATCCAGTAACGATGTCAATTCCACCATATAGTTGCATCACACAGTTTGCTTTGTTCTTCTATCACCGATTTCAAGACTAAACAATTCCGTCATCAGAAACGTGCTGAAAACGAAGGTGACATACAGGGTGAAAAGTATTTAAACCGACAAACTCCGGGAGGTTGTAGGGGACATCAAAACAAATACTTTTCCCTAATGTCATTTTTTCCTATGAGGATTATTTAAACCGGTGGAGGCCGTATTACGCTCTTCAGTTCTAGGCAACTGCTGTCCACCAGTTTAGTAGTGCATTGTCTCTGTTTACTAATGGAGCGATACACCTGGAGTGAGTACACTGATATGGTTGGTGGGTACTACGTAGCGCACCACAACGGACGAGCTGCACAGCGGGTTTATCAAGAACAATATCCTAATCGCCGTATGCCGAATCATACGACCTTTGCTGCTGTGTACCAACGTCTGCGTGAGACCGGATCATTTAGCAGATTACCTGGACAGGGACGCCTTCGCACGGTAAGAACGCTGAAATCTGAGGAAGCTGTCTTGCAGCATGTGGAGCGGGATCCTTCAATCAGCACTCGTGCAATTGCACGTAACATGGGGACGAATCAGACGAATGTAAGAACAGTACTTCGAGAGCAATTGTTACTTGCATTTCACTTACAGCGTGCCCACAACCTGGAACCAGTTGATTATCCACCCAGAGCACAGTTTTCGCAGTACTACCTAGAACAGTGTGAAATGCATCCTACATTTCCATCCTCTGTGTTGTTTACCGATGAAGCAACGTTCGGGCGTGATGGAGTCTTCAACATGCACAATTCGCATGTTTAGAGTGATGCCACAGTTACTGGCGTTCATCAAGTGCGGTTCTTCGTTAATGTGTGGGTCGTTGTTGTTGGGGACTGTTTAATTGGGCCGTATCTGCTACGTAGGCCATTAAATGGCAGGCACTATTACAATTTTCTCGCCAGAGCATTTCCAGAATTGCCGGAAGACGTCCCGCTCCCTACAAGACAACTCATGTGGTTCCAACATGACAGGGCGCCGGCACATTTCAGTCGCGTGTGCGTCGATTCCTGGACCGACGGTTCCCAGAAACGTGGATTGGCCGAGTGGTCTAGTACCATGGCCTGCTCTATCCCCAGATGTGTCCCCTCTGGACTTTTTTGTGTGGTGAGAGATGCGCAACCTTGTTTACGCAACTGCTGTCGCATCAGAAGAGGATCTGGTTGCCGGATAATAGCAGCAGCAGGAACAATTCAGGATACTGCTGGGGTTTTTGCCCGTGTCAAACAGAACAGAATCCGACGGTGTAACCTTTGTTTACGAGTCAATGGAGGTATTTTTGAAAATCTACTGTAACTGAATTTGGGTTGTGTTAATCTGTTGTCTCCTGACCATACAAAATGGAAAAGTGTTTGTTGGTTTAATTAATTTGCCGCGAGAGAGACCGTCCTCTCCCGGTTTAAATACTCCTCATAGGAGAAAATGACATTAGGGAAAAATATTTATTTTTATGTCCCATGCAACCTCCCAGAGTTTGTCGGTTTAAATACTTTTCACCCTGTATAATAAACTTCATCGTGATCTGTGGTGATTGATACAAGCAAAAGTTGTGTTCTGTATACGACACATCAACGGCTGAGCCCCCAGCGTTTAGAGCGGCTTATCTATATCCATGGAGTCTATCGTAAAAACGACTTACATTTTTTTATCCATAATAGAATTGATTCCAGTAAGTTTCTCCATAAAGCAATATTGTAAGAATAATTTTGAACTAGACTCGTGTACAATGGTTTTCATGGTTTATCATCAGGTACTTGCAAAAACAAAACTGACTTATAATGATCCACATTCCTCTCATTCAGTTAACTTTTTATATCCCACTGGGAATCAACTGTGGGTACAATACGTCGTAAGTACTGAGTCAACATACTAAATTTTGTCATATCTGTCTCGACTTCCCCTTGAAATCATTTAATTTGTAATTGAAACATTAGGATCGTCAGCCTTGAAAGAGTTTCTCCGCTCACTAAAAAGATGCTTTCTCCAACACTATAGAGTATGCCATACACAACTCGGTGCAGTGTTCGCTAGTGCTCGACTGCGACAGACTTCATTAGATCGTCAGCACTCTACAGCTCTTACTTTTAATGATTATTCTTGGACTATTTCAGTTACTCTGAAGGAAATGGAAGTTGTTACATCATGAAGCGTCATATTTAACAAACTCGTTTGAGTTGTACCTCACATAATGAGTATTAAATTGTTAAAATTTCATTACATTCGGAATTGATGTGCATCACTGACATGAGAATAAGTCGTGATCTCCAGAGAGACGAATAGACTCTTGTACTCATTGGGGCATGGAAGAAAATGTCGTTCTGTTGTCATCTCGAGGAATTTCTTGTCATGCCTGTAACACATGTTGTGCTATTTCTTGAACATTGCTAGTTGGAAGTTGCTATCAGAGTATACATCTTTCCATCGCATCCATGCGGATATATGCTTAATAGGTGACAAATCAGTGGACCTGGCCGACCAGCCGAGGATTCGCACACTCCTCAAGGGTTTACGGTATGAAACGAAGATCAGGGTCGTGCCTTATCCTGTTGGAATATCCATTTGAAACTGTCTTTCTGAAGTGTGTGACATCATATTTTACCATTCTTGTCACTTACTGCTGAGCGTTTAGCCTCCCTTCAGCAATTACCAAATCAGGCCTACTGTCATAACCAGTAGCTCCCTACACCACGATTCCAAGAGTTGAAGACGTATAGGCAGGAGAATAGGTGCCTTCTGTGACTTCAGTTCGATTACGGAGACGTCTGCGTCCATCTGACCGCCATAAACAGAAGCGTGACATTGCTGAGCACAACATAATAATACTAGATGCGATAGATAACTCTAGCATTCTACATCACACTTACGCGCACCGAGTGTGCTGGTCGCGTATGGGCCAAAGTTCGGTCTGTGTATGCTTTGCCTGGTCCCTCTCGGGACTACCCGGTACAGCTCGACATTTCATTTAGTACTACGGTGCGGCTTTTTTCGGCCGTCAGAACGCACTTCGGTTCTGCAGAATTGTGGAGTCGGCACTGTTTTCCGTTCGCTACTATTTCGTGGTATGAAGGTCATTCACAGGTCCAGTGGCTGTCTGCACAAAAAGAGGTAGTCCAGCGATCAATAATCACAAGCCTTAAAAATGTATGGGAGTGACAGAGGAGAGGGATGAGGCTTTCCAATATATATTATGCAGTCGCATAAGCAACAGCTACTGTAGATTTGCTATGAAACTGTAGTACAATAAAATGCAGAAAGAGTTTAAAGAATAAGTTGACAATGAAAGAGAAAAAATTACGACGAACGACGTACGGGATTCATTGTTCTGTATATCAAGAAGTATATCAAGAAGTACTTTGTGCTAAACTTGTAAACATCCAGCACTTTAAAAATGGTTCAAATGGCTTTAAGCACTATGGGACTTAGCATCTGTGGTCATCAGTCCCCTAGAACTTAGAACTACTTAAACCTAACTAACCTAAGGACATCACACACATCCATACCCGAGGCGGGATTCGAACCTGCGATCGTAGCAGCAGCGCGGTTCCGGACTGAAGTGTCTAGAACAGCTCGGCCACAAAGGCCGGCCAACGGCTTTCGATAGAACTGAATTAACAGTATGGGGACTTTACACTGAGGTGCACAAGTCACGGGATAGTACCTCGTACACAAGGTATTAAAGGGTAGAGCATTGGCGCACCTGTCATTTGTACTCAGGTGGTTCGTCTGAAAAGGTTTCTGACGTGTTTATGGGCACACGATGGAAATTAATAGATTTTGGACGCAGAACAATAGTTGTAGCTAGACGCACTTAACATTCTATTTCGCATGTCGTTAGGGCTTTCAGTATTCCCAGATCCACTGCGCCGAGAGTGTGCAGATAATTCCTAATTTCAGGTATTACATCTCACCACGGACAATGTAGTGGTCGGCGGCCTTCACTCAAAGACTGAGAGCAGCGGCGTTTGCATGGAGTTGTCAGTGTTTAAAGACAAGTAACACTGCTTGAAATAGCCACAAAAATCAGTCTGTGAGGTACGACATATCCACTGGGACAGTGCGGCGAAATTTGGCTTTAGTGGGCTATGCCATCAGACGAGCAACGCGAGTTCCTTTGCTAACAGCACAACATCGACTGCAGCGCCTCTCTTAGGCTAGAGACTTCATCGGTAGGAACGTAGACGACTGGAAAACCGTGCTCTGGTCAGATGCGTCTCGATTTCAGTTGGTAAGAGTTGATGGTATTGTTCGAGTGTGGGGCAATCCCCACGAAGCTGCGAACCCCGGTTGTGAAAAAAAATGGTTCAAAGGGCTCTAAGCACTATGGGACTTAACATCTGAGGTCATCAGTCCCCTAGACTTAGAACTACTTAAACCTGACTAACCTAAGGACATGACACACACCCATGCCCGAGGCGGGATTCGAACTTGCGACCGTAGCAGCAGCGCGGTTTCGGACAGAAGCGCCTAGAACCGCTTGACTACAGCGGCCGGCACCCCGGTTGTCAACAAGGCACTGTGCAAGCTGGTCTGGGCTGTGTTTATCTGGAATGGACCTGGTCCTCTGGTTCAACTGAACTGATCATTGATTAGAAACGGTTATGTTCGGCTACGTGGAGACCATTTCATGGACTTCATACCCCCAAACAAGGATGATATTTTTATGGATTACAGTGCGCCATGTCGCTGGGCCACAATTGTTCGCGAGTGATTCTGTGCAATTAGAGCGAATGATTTGGCCAATCAGATCACCAGAAATGTATTCCGTCGAACATTTACGGGACATAGTGGAGAGGTCACTTCGTGCACAAAATCCGACACTGGCAACGCTTTCGCAATTATGGACAGCTGTAGAGGCAGCATGGGTCAATATCTTCCAGAAGACTTCCCACGACTTGTTGAGTCCATTCTACGTCGAGCTGCTGCAATACGATGGGGAAAAGGAAGTCCGACACGATGTTAAGAGATATCCCATGACTTGTCGCCTCAGTATATGTATTACTGCAAAGAACGTTGGTCAAATCACCGGGCATCCCTGGGACGATTTTTCAGCTTAAAACTCGCTGTTATTGAATGTATGAAGGAAAAAGGAGTGCAGGAATGAAACTGGAACATTCGGAATGGATAGCTGACCTTGCACTTTAAGTAACTGGACTTGACTGTACACTGCCCACAGTAAGACTCTGGAAGGTGAGAATAAATTTCTGAATTAATTGGGATGCATTTTGAAAGAAAATCGCATTGTAGAAGGGACACATTGTGACATACACAGTCCAGTTCTTTAAACTCACTGGTCTTAAAGAAAATGAGAAGTTTGAATATTCACTGCGGCCTTGAAAAATTTACAAGGCTAGTTTCCAAAAAGTTTTGAAGACGTTGCCGATTTTACGTCTGTTTTCAAGCTGTTTTCAAGACACTTTGCCGGCCGAACTGTGCACCTCTGTGCACTTGCAGATGAAACGGACTGATCTCCAAGGTAATTCCCGTTCTAAAAACAAATCCCTTTACTTTCAAACTCTTCAGGACCGTACATTCTACACTTGCATCTACGTGATTATTCTGCAGTTCAGAACTGAGTGTGTGACGATACAACACATAAATGGACATTTGGAGAAAGGGACAGGAAGTTTTTGTTATGAGACGTGTGAATTATAAATTATTTCAAGACTGTGTACGTGTGCGCGATGTATAACAAATAGTAATGAACGTAGGTTATTGTTATCAAAACACAAATATCGATGTAATTAACAAAACAATTTTTTTTGTATAATCCCTGTGTAACATAGGACATGAAGATCAGAGACAATGCTTTGATTGAACTAGCTCTCCTATTTTGTTTCGTCTAGCGGTAGGCCGCCATTGTAGTGCTGTCTGATAATTAACGTAAGTTTTATCTGTATTTTGAAAAAATATGATAGAAATTGTCGTTAGAAAGTGTGTATTATTGACTTAGTTGTCACCTCTCATGACTGCAACCATTAATTACAATTAACAAAATTTTTACAGAACTTCGTAGTGCCGGGAGTTCATCTCCCCTAGCGGGATTTAGTCGGCCATTACGCTGACTGTATTATGTAATTAAAATATCATGTCATAATATTAAATGTAAATGCGAGAGACTTCTCAGTTTTGATCTTTCATTAATTTCAAAGTTAAAAAGAGTCAAAATAGATTTGGTTTATTAATATTTAGAATACTGAGTGAGTTCAGTATGTTTCATTTTGGCCGCCTAACGGCAGACGAGATTCTCTCCAGTTTTGCCTTCAAAAAATTTAACAAGAAATATTGAACAGTATTACATTCCGCAGTATCTCAGTTAATCTTTATGTAATTTGGTACATAAATAACCAGTAGTCCCTGAGACCCATATTAATAATTACAGTTTGCGTAAGAATACGCATATCTTTCTTTCTAAATAGCAGCGCTCACGCAAACTATTTATTAGAAGGCGGTGAGTCGCGCTCTGTGTTTAAAAAATGTTATATCGTACGTACTTCGGGGCAGCCGATGTCCGTACGAGTGTTATCGCGGTATAAGTTAATTAAAAGTCTCATGCTAGCCCACAATATTTAAAGTCACTCCAACCAAAATCATAAGATATATAATTATAACAATAAAAAATATACACTTATACCGGATAAGAGGCGCCCAACAAAGTGAGGGCCCGAAATTTTATGTACCAATATTAAGTACACAGAAAATGACTGAGATATGATTGCCCGTCTAGAAAACTATATTTAAAAGAAAATTTTTATGTACGTAATTATATGTATGGGAAATTAATGCCATGTATGTAATCTATTTCCATGTACCACAAAATACAAAACTTGTACGAGATCCAACCAGTGAAGAATAATGGACATGAAGCTGACTAGATGCGTACCATTGTCTCGACTGAGATAAAAACAACACCAAGCAACAATAACTAATAAAGGTAAAGGTGTATATACACGCGCTTCTGGGGTGGAAACTAAAGGAAGAAAGGATCCGGGGGCCATGCCCTGTGTTTATCTTCTTGAGTTAAAATTTGTCAGATGTGTTTATTCAATTTGTTTTAACGTCAGCGGATAGAGAAAATTTGGTCAGATTCATTTACTGTAACTTAGTACTAGTGAGTAAATCAGTGATAGAATTCTGAGACAGTGATTATTGTTCTGGATTTGAGGTCACACAATCAGCTGTGTGAATCAATTAAATGCTGGTGCAGTTGATTGCCAAAGTAATGTTTTAGCAGAAGTAAAATTTTTCACAGTGCAACGGAAATATTACGAGTGCGAAAGTGTAACTGTTAGTTTCAGTAGTAATAGTAGTAGGTAGTTTCTTTGCTTTACTTGATTTCAGTGTTTTGTATGTGCTTTGTGTAGTGTCATTTTTGGGGGAAAAGAGATTTTGTGTGTAATCGTGTCTTATCAGTCAGGATTAATACTAGTCAAAATGGTGAAGACACGCAAGGACAAACGGTTAGAGGGGGAAGATCTGTCAGGCTATGACACAGACGAAAATATACAAAAGTTTCCAGTGAGGAACCCACCCACAATGACAGGTTCTCAGCTTCCAAAACCGGAAGCTGAGCAACCTGAAACGGACAAAATATTAGGCACTGATCAGGTCAAGCTCAATTGAGCAAAGAAATCCACTCGATTACTGACACAGGGAAGGAGGATGCTACTGCATCGACAGCGAATGTTGTACAAGTACCTGTACCAACGACCGATTTTCTAACGGTGCTGATGGCACATTTAGAAATGATAGACAAGCAACGGGCCCACAGTAAGACTCTGGAAGGTGAGAACAAATTTCTGAATTAATGGGGATGCATTTTGAAAGATAATCGCACTGTAGAAAGGACACATTGTGACATACACAGTCCAGTTCTCTAAACTCACTGGTCTTAAAGAAAATGAGAAGTTTGAATATTCACTGTGGCCTTGAAAAATTTACAAGGCTAGTTTCCAAAAAGTTTTGAAGACTTTGGCGATTTTACGTCGGTTTTCGAGCTGTTTTCAAGACAGTTTGCCGTCCGAACTGAAGGAGCCTGTGTGCACTTCCAGACAAAACAGACTGATCTCCAAGGTAATTCCCGTTCTAAAAACAAATCCCTTTACTGTAAAACTCTTCAGGACCGTACATTCTACACTTGCATCTACGTGATTACTCTGCAATTCAGAATTGAGTGCCTGGCACAGGGTTCATCGAACTACCTTTAGGCCACTTCTCTACTGTTCCGCTCTCGAACAGCGTGCAGGAAAAATGAACCTTAACTCTTTCCGTGCGAGCTCTGATTTCTCTTATTTTGTTATGATAATCAGTCCTCCCGATTTAGGTGGGTACCAAAAAAATATTTTCACACTCTAAGGAGAAATTTCGTGACAAAGTCCTCCTGCAGCGGAAAACGCCTTTGTTTTTAATTTCTGCTATGGTGTATCACATCCGTGGCACTCACTTCCTTATTTCGCGACAACAGAAAACGAGCTTCCCTCTTTTGAACTTTTTCGGTATCCTCCATCAATCCATTTGATGCGGTTCCCACACCGCACAGCAATACTCTATAATAGAGAGGACAAGCGTAGTGTAAGCAGTCTCATCAGTAGATCTGCTACATTTTCTAAGTGTTATGCCAGTAAAACGCAATCTTTGGATTTTTCCCACAACATCATCTATGTGATTGTTCCAATTTAAGTTAATCTTAATCGTAATCCCTATGTATTTAGTTAAGTTTACAGTCTTTAGATTTATGTGATTTATCGTGTAACTAAAATTTAGCGGATTTCTTTCAGTGCTCATGTGGATGACTTCATACTTTTAATTGTGTGGAGTCACCGTAAAGACATTTTTTTCTAAATCATCTTACAAATCGTTTTGATCATCTGATGACTTTACATAATGGTAAATGACAGTATCATCTGCAAACAATCTAAAAGGGCTGCTCCAATTGTCCCGTAAATCGTTTATGTACATCAGGAACAACAGAGGGCCTATAAAACTTACTTGGAGAATGCCAGATGTTACTTCCGTTTTACTCGACGATTTTCCATCAGTTATTACGTACTTTGACCTTTCTGTCAGGAAAACACAAATCTCGTCACACAGTTGAGATGATACTCCATAGCCAAGCAATTTAATTAGAAGTCGCTTGTGAGGAACGGTGTCGGAAGCTTTCTGTAAATCTATAAATATGGTGTCAGTTTGACGTCCCATGTCGATAGCACTCATTACTTTCTGATACTAAAGAGGTAGTTGCGTTTCACAAGAACGACATTTTCTGAATCTGTGTCGGCAATTTGTCAATAAATCGTTTTCTTCGAGTTGATTCATAATGTTCGAGCACGGTATATGTTCAAAAATCGTCCTGCAAATCGAGGATCATTGCATGGGTGTGGATGCACGTCAAGATCGATGCATTGTTTGAGCTGTGGTGGTCAACGGAACATCGTCCAGGGACGTGTAGCACCTGCTGAGTCACCGAGAACCATTGAGAACCGTCTGCTTGCAGCAGGAATAAGATCACGTGTGTCTCTGGCGAAGCAGCCTTCGACAACATTACACCGCCAAGCGCGGCTATTCTAGTGTTGGGAAAAAGTCTATTGGAGTGTGGAATGACGCTCTGTCGTCTTCAGTGATGAGAGTATGTTCTGTCAGTATGTGAGTGACGGACGTACACATGTACAAGCTAGATCTAGTGAGTTGCCTATCCTATAGCGCTCACATTTGGTGTTTCTGCAGGGAGAACCAACCAGTGCCTGCCATTTCTTCGAGAAGGAGGTGATGTGCTCCTTCAGTAGGATAATTAACGTCCACGCACGGTTGCTAGGACACAACATGCTCTTCTTGCTGTTCAGCAGGCGACGCCAGCAAGACCACCACATCTCTCTGAACGCGTACAGGACACAGTACGAGCGAACTTACTTGTGCTCCGTAGCCTGCAAGAACCAATGTCGAATTGTAGCAAGGATGCAAGATGCTTGGGACGATCTACCGCAGGATGCCGTTAGGAACTTGCATGATCGTTTTTTGCGTGAATACATGCATGGATTGCCGCCAGAGGGTGTTCACCGTGTATTAATTCGACTGTTTAGATTCCCATTACAGTGGCGTGTATTTCAATTTGTCTAAATTTGTTATCATACACTCCTAAGGTGATCAACTACCCGTCACATCACTTGTTAAAAAAACGATTTTCTCCTTGAAGATGTCGCATTTTTTTCTGGCAGTGTATTTAACAATGTGCTACGTGCTTTGATGCTGCTGTCTCACGATCATTAGAGATTTGATGAATTGGCTGAACTGCTAGTATTGTGGTATTCTCGTTACTAATAGCAAGCAGTACAATAGTTCGTTTATTCCTAAGGGATCTTCATTTGAATCAAAATCGCCGAGTAGGCATTGAAATAACTGCCTGTTTCTACAGCAAATAGTAGGACGAATATGACAGGTAGTAGAGTTAATTACGAATTCCATTCGTGACCTTAATTGCAGTACTGAAGGTGTGAATTTCATAAGCTCCTTGAAGAGACACAGGAATGGTTCTTTTTGTTAATAAAAGTAACAGCACATGTTTCTCTTGTAGACGATACCTACGTTATGTTATTTATACCACAAAAAAGATGAAAATCCACTGTCACGTCGTAAATCGTAATTTTTCTGTCAGTAGAGCAACAGATTACTCATTGCACCGAACACGTACATGACTCACAGAAAACGGAAAGCTGTGCGTTGGACTCACAGTGTCACAGTGGCGTCTGCACTTTAGTTGTCAGCAGCTCTTGGTGTCTTGGAGAGCATTACAACGTATTGCCACAAAGACACCAACTGGAGACTGAGGACTCAGAATCAGATCAAAGACAACTGTTTTAGCAGTGCTGAATCTACCTGAAATTGTAATTGGACGGCTCTGGCGACACGTTTTGGATACGTGAATTGGTCGTACTTCAGTCCAGCTCGACCGACAGCAACAGCTCTACAGCGGTAGCTACATCTAGCTTTCAGTGCGAGAAGACATCTAACGAATAGTTTTAGACACTCATTTACAGAGCTTACAGCTCTCTAAATATTTGCAGTTTACTGATAACCTGTGTATCGGCACGTTGTTGGTACAGATTATGACGTTAAAAGGGTGTGTGTCGTCTAATGCCAGCACTGAGACGGGATGGATTCAGCGACATCGCTGTTGGAGTGCGAATGAATTGCAGTTGTGCACTTCACGCATAAATGTCGGT
Source organism: Schistocerca piceifrons (assembly GCF_021461385.2). NCBI lineage: Eukaryota > Metazoa > Arthropoda > Insecta > Orthoptera > Acrididae > Schistocerca > Schistocerca piceifrons. The sequence continues at coordinate 109,176,972 of NC_060139.1, forward strand.
TTAGATTACAAGTCCCTTCTCGTCGTGATCCGTGTAAAGAAATAGCTAGTACGAGGTGCATTCAAGTTCTAAGGCCTCCGATTTTTTTTCTAATTAACTACTCACCCGAAATCTATGAAACTGGCGTTACTTCTCAACGTAATCGCCCTGCACACATTTTTCACAATGCTGACGCCATGATTCCATGGCATCGGCGAAGGCTTCTTTAGGAGTCTGTTTTGACCACTGGAAAATCGCTGAGGCAGTAGCAGCACGGCTGGTGAATGTGCGGCCACGGAGAGTCTCTTTCATTGTTGGAAAAAGCCAAAAGTCACTAGGAGTCAGGTCAGGTGAGTAGGGAGCATGAGGAAAGTTGTTATCACGAAGAAACTGTTGCGTAACGTTAGCTCGATGTGCGGGTGTGTTGTCTTGGTGAAACAGCACACGCGCAGCCCTTCCCGGACGTTTTTGTTGCAGTGCAGGAAGGAATTTGTTCTTCAAAACATTTTCGTAGGATGCACCTGTTACCGTAGTGCCCTTTGGAACGCAATGGGCAAGGATTACGCCCTCACTGTCCCAGAACATGGACACCATCATTTTTTCAGCACTGCCGGTTACCCGAAATTTTTTTGGTGGCGGTGAATCTGTGTGCTTCCATTGAGCTGACTGGCGCTTTGTTTCTGGATTGAAAAATGGCATCCACGTCTCATCCATTGTCACAACCGACGAAAAGAAAGTCCCATTCATGCTGTCGTTGTGCGTCAACATTGCTTGGCAACATGCCACACGGGCAGCCATGTGGTCGTCCGTCAGCATTCGTTGCACCCACCTGGATGACACTTTTCGCATTTTCAGGTCGTCATGCAGGATTGTGTGCACAGAACCCATAGAAATGCCAACTCTGGAGGCGATCTGTTCAACAGTCATTCGGCGATCCCCCAAAACAATTCTCTCCACTTTCCCGATCATGTCGTCAGACCGGCTTGTGCGAGCCTGAGGTTGTTTCGGTTTGTTGTCACACGATGTTCTGCCTTCATTAAACTGTCGCACCCACGAACGCACTTTCGACACATCCATAACTGCATCACCACATGTCTCCTTCAACTGTCGATGAATTTCAATTGGTTTCACACCACGCAAATTCAGAAAACGAATGATTACACGCTATTCAAGTAAGGAAAACGTCGCCATTTTAAGTATTTAAAACAGTTCTCATTCTCGCCGCTGGCGGTAAAATTCCATCTGCCATACGGTTCTGCCATCTCTGGGACGTATTGACAATGAACGCGGCCTCATTTTAAAACAATGGGCATGTTTCTATCTCTTTCCAGTCCGGAGAAAAAAAATCGGAGGCCTTAGAACTTGAATGCACCTCGTAAAATCGTCGCGCTCAGAGACTTCTAGTGCTGAGAGGCCTCATGTTCGACCGCGCATACAGAGCTTCACAGTATCCTTGAAAGTTGGAGAAATGTCGTTAACATTCACAGGTACAGTCACTAGACAGTAACATATTTGTAAGAGGTGCAGTTGTTCCTGTTGATGGATAATATTGCAGTCCCCACAGAGCTGTTATGTAGGATGGTCTTTCCTCTGATATACATAACAGCAAAATGTACTGACGAGCGAGATCGCTGTAGAACATGTCTGCGGTACATTGGAGAGATAAGCGACTGCTCCTTAGCTGCCACAAGGCACTCTTCCACACCTCCACACAGTTGTTTCTCAGGAATGGAACCTATTGTCAATAAACTAAACTCCGTCCGAAAAGGCCTTGGAAGGCCCAACGGTACCGACTAGACGCCGTGTCATCCTCAGCCCACAGGCATCACTGGACGCGGATATGGAGGGGTGTGTGATCAGCACACCGCTCCCCCGGCCGTACGTCAGTTTCTGAACCCGGAGCCGCCACTTCTGAATCAAGTAGCTCCTCAGTTTGCCTCACAAGGGCTGAGTGAACTCCACTTGCTACCACCAGCGCTCGGCAGACCCGATGGTCACCCATCCAAGTGCTATCCCTGCCAGACAGTGCTTAACTTCGGTGATCTGTCGGAAACCGGTGTTACCACTGCGGCAAGGCCGTTGGCCCTATTGCCAATAGCGTTCTGAAATTAAATTATAGAGAACTTATCACGGCATTACCAATACCGCATCCCATAATAATTGTGTTGTTGCAGAAGAACATAGTTTCTGAGCGGACAAATTAAATAAAATTATGCTTTCTCTTTAAGAGCATTACTGAGTAAACGAGTAAGGGTATAACTACGCGCAAAATATGGTGCTGAAATGGTTATAAATTCACATGTTTGACCGGCTAAATAATACTGAATACTGATCCTTCACGAATACAGGTATGAAAAAGTGACTGATGGATTGCTGTCACTGTCAATGACGAACACTCGCAATACTACAATACTACATTCCCAGTCGCTAGTGTTTCTTCAGAATAAACCAGAACAAAGTAAACGCCTATATCGAAACAGCACATCGTTATTTTATATTTGCAAATACACATTACGTATGTCAAGAGATACAAACAAAATAACAAAATTACAATAATATCTGTAAATCTATTAAGGTAGGCTAGATACGTCCCAATTTAGATGGAGTGAAAGGTTATTACCGTTGGTGGTATGAATTTTGTTACGCAAAATGAAGAATGCTTAAACAGTTAAGATTTTACTGAATCTTTTGAACATTCTGTATGTAAATAGTGATAACCAGAAAGGAACTGTAATACGAAATGTCCATGCCAAGTAGAGATGCTGCACCACGCAGCCCAAAAACAGGTCCGACACGATATTAAGAGGTATCCCATGACTTACACTTTCTACTATATTAATCACAATTCTCGAATTCCACAACGCCCTAAAACAATGCTGTTATGCTGAAGAGCCTAAATTTAGAAACATTTGGCATAATGTTTTCCCAATCTGAGTGATGCAAAATATTCGCCTGCGAGAAACAATCTATGTTTCACTATAGAACTGAATTTTGTTTTGTTTTTATTATTTTGAATAACTTTACGATTTCACCGTCTTCTACTGTTTGTTGTTGTTGTTGTCTTCAGTCCTGAGACTGGTTTGATGCAGCTCTCCATGCTACTCTATCCTGTGCAAGCTTCTTCATCTCCCAGTACCTACTGCAACCTACATCCTTCTGAATCTGCTTAGTGTATTCATCTCTTGGTCTCCCTCTACGATTTTTATCCTCCACGCTGCCCTCCAATGCTAAATTTGTGATCCCTTGATGCCTCAGAACATGTCCTACCAACCGGTCCCTTCTTTTTGTCAAGTTGTGCCACAAACTCCTCTTCTCCCCAATTCTATTCAATACCTCCTCATTAGTTATGTGATCTACCAATCTAATCTTCAGCATTCTTCTATAGCACCACATTTCGAAAGCTTCTATTCTCTTCTTGTCCAAACTAGTTATCGTCCATGTTTCACTTCCATACATTGCTACACTCCATACAAATACTTTCAGAAACAACTTCCTGACACTTAAATCTATACTCGATGTTAACAAATTTATCTTCTTCAGAAACGCTTTCCTTGCCATTGCCAGTCTACATGTTATATCCTCTCTACTTCGACCATCATCAGTCATTTTGCTCCCCAAATAGTAAAACTCGTTTACTGCTTTAAGTGTCTCATTTCCTAATCTAATTCCCTCAGCATCACCCGACTTAATTCGACTACACTCCATGATCCTCGTTTTGCTTCTAAAGGTTCTTTTGTTGATGTTCATCTTATATCCTCCTTTCAAGACACTGATCATTCCATTCAACTGCTCTTCCAAGTCCTTTGCTGTCTCTGACAGAATTACAATGTCATCGGCGAACCTCAATGATTTTATTTCTTCTCCATGGACTTTAATACCTACTCCGAATTTTTCTTTTGTTTCCTTTACTGCTTGCTCAATATACAGATTGAATAACATCGGGAAGAGGCTACAACCCTGTCTCACTCCCTTCCCAACTGCTGCTTCCCTTTCATGCCCCTCGACTCTTATAACTGCCATCTGGTTTCTGTACAAATTGTAAATTGCCTTTCGCACCCTGTATTTTTCCCCTGACACCTTTAGAATTTGAAAGAGAGTATTCCAGTCAACATTGTCAAAAGCATTCTCTAAGTCTACAAATGCTAGAAACGTAGGTTTGCCTTTCCTTAATCTGTTTTCTAAGATGAGTCGTAGGGTCAGTATTGCCTCACATGTTCCAACATTTCTGCGGAATCCAAACTGAACTTCGCCGAGATCGGCGTCTACCAGTTGTTCCATTCGTCTGTAAAGAATTCGCGTTAGTATTTTGCAGCTGTGACTTATTAAATTGCTAGTTCGGTAATTTTCAGATCTGTCAACACCTGCTTTCTTTGGGATTGGAATTATTATATTCTTCTTGAAGTCTGAGGATATTTCGCCTGTCTCATACATCTTGCTCACCAGATGGTAGAGTTTTGTCAGCACTGGCTCTCCCAAGGCAGCCAGTAGTTCTAATGGAGTGTTGTCTACTCCCGGGGCCTTGTTTCGACTCAGGTCTTTCAGTACTCTGTCAAACTCTTCACGCAGTATCGTATCTCCCATTTCATCTTCATCTACATCCTCTTCCATTTCCATAATATTGTCCTCAAGTACATCGCCCTTGTATAGACCCTCTATATACTCCTTCCACCTTTCTGCCTTCGTTTCTTTGCTTAGAACTGGGTTTCCATCTGAGCTCTTGATATTCATACAAGTGGTTCTCTTTTCTCCAAAGGTCTCTTTAATTTTCCTGTAGGCAGTATCTATCTTACCCCCAGTGAGATAAGCCTCTACATCCTTACATTTGTCCTCTAGCCATCCCTGCTTAGCCATTTTGCACTTCCTGTCGATCTCATTTTTGAGACGTTTGTATTCCTTTTTGCCTGCTTCATTTACTCCGTTTATATATATTTTCTCCTTTCATCAATTAAATGCAATATTTCTTCTGTTACCCAAGGATTTCTACTAGCCCTTGTCTTTTTACCTACTTGATCCTCTGCTGCCTTCACTACTTCATCCCTCAGAGCTACCCATTCTTCTTCTACTGTATTTCTTTCCCCCATTCCTGTCAATTGTTCCCTTATGCTGTCCCTGAAACTCTGTACAACCTCTGTTTCTTTCAGTTTATCCAGGTCCCATCTCCTTGAATTCCCACCTTTTTGCAGTTTCTTCAGGTTTAATCTTCAGTTCATAACCAATAGATTGTGGTCAGAGTCCACATCTGCCCCTGGAAATGTCTTACAATTTAAAACCTGGTTCCTAAATCTCTGTCTTACCATTATATAATCTATCTGATACCCTCTAGTATCTCCAGGATTCTTCCATGTATACAACCTTCTTTTATGATTCTTGAACCAAGTGTTAGCTATGATTAAGTTATGCTCTGTGCAAAATTCCACCAGACGGCTTCCTCTTTCATTTCTCTTTCCCAATCCATATTCACCCACTATGTTTCCTTCTCTCCCTTCTCCTACTCTCGAATTCCAGTCACCCATGACTATTAAATTTTCGCCTCCCTTTACTACCTGAATAATTTCTTTTATCTCATCATATATTTCTTCAATTCCTTCATCATCTGCAGAGCTAGTTGGCATATAAACTTGTACTACTGTAGTAGGCATGGTCTTCGGCTCTATCTTGGCCACAATAATGCGTTCACTATGCTATTGGTAGTAGCTTACCCGCACTCCTATTTTTTTATTCATTATTAAACCTACTCCTGCATTACCCCTATTTGATTTTGTATTTATAACCCTGTATTCACCTGACCAAAAGTCTTGATCCTCCTGCCACCGAACTTCACTAATTCCCACTATATCTAACTTTAACCTATCCATTTCCCTTTTTAAATTTTCTAACCTATCTGCCCGATTAAGGGATCTGACATTCCACGCTCCGATCCGTAGAACGCCAGTTTTCTTTCTCCTGATAACGGCGTCCTTCTACTGTTAGCTATGTCTAAGTAACGTCCACAGCTAATGTTAAATTTCTATGACAGCATCCATTGACTTGTGGAGAAGTAATGGCCACCTTAATGGCCACCTCCAAAGATGTGTCACTGCGATTTCTTTCTTTATCACCTGAGTCTGCAGTGACTGCGTTGGCCAGAGGAGACTTAAATCTCTGACACCGCAGCCTCGGCAGATGTTCTGATGTAACAGAGAACTTGTAAAAATGCCGCTGGGCGGCTACCTTGTTAATACAAAACTTAATTGCAAAATGCTAATAACTCCAGCTGCCGCCTCACACCACCATCTTATTGTCAAATCCTCTTTTCAAACTTTTAAAAAAGATATATACATGGAACTGACTTAAGTGATTCACAGACACATTGTTTTCAAGTACAACAATGGACCGAATAACATGCCGGACTGGCACGGCTTTTAATGTATTTAAAACTCTCGCTATCCGTCTACACCTATGCTTTGGTCTTCACTATAAGTGTTACAGTTGATCCATTCACAAGGAGACCAGTGTTAAGATTCGCTGGTGACATTGCTCTCCTCAGTGAAAGTGAAGAAAGAATTACAGGATCTGTTGAATGGAATGAACAGTCTAATGAGAACAGAATATGGATTGAGAGTAAATCGAAGAAAGGCAAAAGTAATGATACTTAGCAGGAATGATGACAGTAATAAACTTATCATAACCGGTGACCAAGAAGTAGACGAAATTAAGGAATTCTGCTACCCAGGCAGCAAAATAACCGATGACGGACGTAGCAAGGAGAACAAAAAGCACACGACCACTGGCAAAAAGCATTCTTGGCCAAGAGAAGTCTACTAGTATCAAACACAGGCCTTAATCTGAGGAAGAAATTTCTGAGACTGTACGTTTGGAGAACAGCATTTTAAGACAGTGAGATATGGACCATGGGAAAACTGGAACAGAAGAGCCGGCCGGGGTGGCCAAGCGGTTCTAGGCGCTACAGTCAGGAACCGCGCGACCGCTACGGTCGCAGGTTCGAATCCTGCCTCGGGCATGGATGTGTGTGATGTCCTTAGGTTAGTTAGATTTAAGTAGTTCTAAGTTCTAGGGGACTGATGACCTCAGAAGTTGAGTCCCATAGTGCTCAGAGCCATTTGAACTATTTTTTTTGGAACAGAAGAGAACAGAGGCATTCGAAATGTGGGGCTACAGAAGAATGTTGAAAAGTAGGTAGACTGATAAGGTAAGGGGTGAGGAGGTTCTCTGCAGAATCGATGAGGAAAGGAATATGGGAAACACTGATAAGAAGAAGAGACAGGATGATAGGACATCTGTTAAGACATCACTGAATAATTTATAGGGTAGTAAAGAGAGCTCTAGAGGATAAAAACTGTAGAGGAACACAGACTGGGATACATTCACCATCCACCAATTAATTGAGGACGTAGGTTGCAAGTGCTACTCTGAGATGAAGAGGTTGGTGCCGGAGAGGAATTCGTGTAGGGCCGCATAAAACCAGTCAGAAGACTGATGACTCAAATCAGTTGACAGTCCATTTTCTCTAAACACGGAACGTCGGCAGACAGTAACTTTCTATAACTGGGTTCACATCTCCATTGTAGTTCACAGTTTCTCCCATATTCTTCACAAGGATAACTGTTTTCTACACAGTCTCTTTTAAAACACCGTATACTCAAATTTAGTGCCGAAAACGCTCACGCTCTTCTGTTTTCCGCCATCTTGTAATCTTTGAGTTTCTATTGTCATCTGCGTGGAACTTCTTGCTAAATCTTTGGTTCTTGGAACGTTTGTCGTGCGTCTCCTCTCTCCAGGCCCTCTTATCCACAGTGCATTTTCAGATCTGTGTGATGTGTGTACTTAAAACTGGGTGATTCATTGCGATAGTGATGCAATGAAGAGCGCCCTTCTTCATGCCCCCTCGGTTCTATACTCTGAAAACTGATTCCACTGTTTTAGTACTTCGACTTCTCTCTCCATATTACATCTTCCAATTATTACCACAAGTAAATGGCTTCTCTCCTCAAAACATCACTCTTTTCAACAATAATAATCGATTTTTCCCAGTATGCCTTTACAACACAGCTGTCTGTCTTCAACTACCAATTTTCAATTGTCTCTTCCATCTTAATAATAATTACAAAGACTAATTTTCACCAATGGGCCAAAGCGCTTCTCTTACATGTTACACGCAAATCAAATAAAACTTGAGAGACACATTTACATTGCAGTTTCTTTAAATTTGCGTCAATGTATACATAAATATACACAAAAATTAATCAGTTATAGGGTACATTAAACGAACGTTACATTCAACGTCTACTACTAAAAGTATACAGTGTTAAGTAGCAGTGGAGAAAATCTCAGTCAATGAGTGTTTATACAGGGTGTTTCAAAACGAATATACGGCTTTTAAGGCTTTGTAGCACATATTACATTCACCTTACCATTATAAATAATACACAAAATGAAAGAAAAACACAAACAGTTTCTCTTACAATTATTCAGTGTGAACACCGATCACACATCGAGTCGATAGGCGATTTGTTCCGAAACCTTGATCAATGTGTCAGTAGTCACTGTTGGAATAACACTGTTTCTGAAGTCTGATAGATCAGCTGGCATCGAGGCACATGCACATGATCGTGTCAGATCGTGTGTGGACGTGGAGGTCATGCTGTGTCAACCGGCCCCTTGCGCCCAATCCACCGGCCAGATACAACGTCGTTTAACCAGTCGCGTGCTGAGTTATGGCAGTGAGATGGTGCACCATCTTGCTCCCAAATAAACATGTGTTTTCAGCTTCTTCCCATTGTGGCACGGGCCGTAGCTGTAGCACACCAAGATAAGAAACATCAGTTACCGTCGATTCGCCGAAAAAGGAAGGCCCATAAATTTTCCGCGGGGATATTTCTTGGGGCTAAGCTGAAAGACTCGCACTCGTTCAACACGGTTTTCAGTCACTCTTTTTCATTCCATCCTCTTCCCATTGAGCACAGGTATACAAACAAAACTGTTTGAGCTGCTCTTTCATTTGGTGCATTATCTACAATTGTAAGTTGAACGTAATAAATGCTACAACGCCTTAAAACCGGTATGTTCATTTTGAAACACCCTGTATTTGAAATACAGGGTGTGGTCGAAAAACAGACTGATCTGTATATAGAGAAACAGACCGTGGATTATATCGTAAAACATTTTCAATCGCAACAACGAAACCCTCGCCTATTGTCTTTTCACGCACTGTTTGGTTTTGAAAATACCATTGTTCCGTTGGCAGAAAACCTGCGATGTAAATCGTTCACGGCACGTTGAAGCATCCGTGTAGAAATCTTTCCGATTTCTGCACGAATGGTGTCTTTCAGTTTCCCAATTATGGATAGATGTCTGGCATACATTCTGTGCTTCAAGAAACCCCAAACGAATTACTCACAAACCGGTAAGTTGGGAGATCTGAAAGGCCTGAAAATGTCCCCATTCCTTGAAGTGATGTGTTTACCTAACACACAGCGCACTGCTGCCGGATAAATTCGATCACAGTGAGACGTGGCACCATCTTGCTGATACCAATACTCATTTACAGGAAGTTGTTCAAGTTCAGGTACGAGGAATGTCTCAACCATACCGCTGATATGCGACTGTGGTTGCTCGTCCATGTTCGTTCGCAAAAAAGAAAGGTCTGATTATGTCCACTGAAGAGAGAGTGCGTTACATTGTGACTTTGTGGCTATGTAAGGGGCGCTTGATGTAGTTCGTGAGGATTAGTCTCGTACCAGTAACAGCAGTTTTGTTTTATGACATAACCACACAGACGAAAATGCGCTCGTCACTCATCCATAGCAAATTTAAGAAACTGTCGTTGTCCCTAATTTTAGTCAACAGTTGGACAGAGAGAATCATTCGCTTTTCGTGATCACCGTGTGACGGTAGCTCACATAAATATTGACATTTTTATTGGTTGTAAACAATGAACAATATTGTGAAGTGTTAAGGGTAAACTAAACATTTTTTGTAAACACTTAACGTACTTCATTAACATAATTATTATAAAAGATACAGTTAATGATCTTGAAACAACTGATATGCAGCGATAATTTAAAAGTAGCATCTTTATTTAAAACATGTCTATGAAAATAAAAAAGGATCGTGAAGAGACGTGATTGTACGGCCGAGGATGAAGGACGTACTTTATGGTACTCACACTGTTTTGTTTCGCGATACGGAAGGCAGCCATTGAGCGGCTACACACATTTTATGTAAATTATTCGGTATTCTGCTAAAATAAACTAATTATTGTTATCACAAAATGAATTTCTTTGTAATAGTTGTCACCTGAAATGGTCTCAGCGGCTAACTATTTTTAATAAGCATTATTTTCAGTAATTTGCGCTGCGGGAAGCTATGACGATATGTCTACGTAATGTGTATACATAAACATACAGTTATAAATGTCCCCGTTTTAGTCGCTAATTATAACAATATGTTTACTTTTGTGCTGTAACATATAGCTATAATCATCAGTGGAAATATATTTGCGAACGTCGGCCGTGTGCGGCTGTTTCTTGTTGCTTTTGATCAGTCGGAAGTTGCATTGCGGAGAGTAAATGCCAATTCAAAATATAATTATTTTGGATAGCTCAACATGAATTTCCTAAGGGACCGTATTTTATCATGCATTTACCAGTAGAATATGGCGTGGAGAAAATATTTCGCCGCATACAACTTCCGTCCGATTTCGACGAAAGAATTCGTGACTGTGAACTCTCTATTTGGCAGAAACATAAAGAAAATTAAATAACTTCATGAAGGAGTGAGACATAGATTCTACACTTAATAAATAGTCCATACACCAGTTCCATTTAACTCTGAATTTATGGCAATTAATAGATGAACTTACACTAGAATGAAGAATTTAACATGGATGCCGTTTTCACTGGCACTTCTCGTAATGAAAATAATTCCTTTGACGTTTTCACATACACGTCGCACAATAAATCTACTGCTATGCACTTTTAGTATTACACATTTACTTGACACTAAAATAATATTATTTTTAACGATAATAATACGGCGGCAAGACATGCGCGTCCGACACAAGTTACAAGAGACAAGAGAAGAATGAGTTCATCGAGAATATCTCGTACATAAAAAAAAAAAAAATGTGTAAAAGTGTTCTTCTCCCCGTTTTTCGCGCCGCGGTTTTCAAAGTCAATAACTCACTGCATCTCTGACGGCGCTTCGACAATAGACAAGTTACGTCACAGGTCGTTCACCTTTTACATTCTCGCAACATAATTTGCTACCTGTAGCTGTTGCCGAGCGACTGCTCGATTAGTGAATGATTTAAAATGATAAGGCAATCACATAATGTTACAAGGCTCATCTTCCGTTGCAGCCTCTGGTCGGCCATTACGCGCCGAACTATTAATTTATTTTTCAAAGTGTTAACAGTAACTGTAAATGCGAGAGTTTTCGTTGTAAGAACCTTTCTAAATTGCAGCAGATACTTTACGTTAAAGTTCATTTTTTAAATTATACAGATTCCATGAGTTCAGTAAGTTTTATCTTGGCCGCTCCACGGCAACAATCGAAATTCTCTCGAGCCTTGCTTTGCAATCAATAAATAAATTAACAAAATTACATTCAGTTCAGTTAACGGCAACTACATTTTAGTCACCACGTTCAAAATCTAAAGTTGGTACATGAATAACAGTGGCCCTTCAAGAACCCGTTTCATATTTACTTATGCACGTAAGTAAAAGTGATAAGTAGAGATAATATCCCTGAGAGAAAGAATCATGCTCTAATAGAAGAAAAATTCGCATGATAAATTATAAATAAAAAATAAAATATATACAATTGTTATATATAACATAACAACCGTAATTTAACTGTTGCGCAAGCTATATCCTGTACAGTTGCAACTTTAAATCATTCCGTAAAGTTCTGTGTACACTACGACTGCATATTACCACTACTGCCACTATTAGTTTCACAGAACGCTTTGGACTATAATAACGTTCTCTATTTGGTCCTATGAGCTACAACTTTTGGGTCTTATCGGCGATTTCAGCTTAAGTTCGCTTCCTGATGCTTCAGAGATGTTCACCGATTACCTGAGTGCATGTGCCAAAGGTACTGGATCAGTCCTCCCAGGTTTGAAACGACGACGGAACTGCTGTCTAACAGCAGCTTATACAGTCACCGTTTTTGTAAAACACCTTCATAGACATCCAGGCCAGCTCCAGCGCTGCATCTCAGCAAAAGACGTACGTACTGTAAACATATTTCAAACATGCAGTGCTGCCAATAATCCCACTCCACTTTCAGGGACTAAACAAGACAGCCCGTTCTTATGCCACGCCCTGTAATTCTCTAATGTTTCCGATGTCCTGTTCTGGAAGAATGCATTCTTTTCTTGACTACGTTCAGCGTGTAGACTAGTGTAGTTCTGCTGAAACTGAACCAGTTTTCACAGCTCATTTTTGACTAACGATTTATCTATAATTTTCATAACATTTTTTTTGTAGCAGTATTAATACAGCACTCTTTAAGGCTTCCTGGTGACATAATAATCCGTCAGAAGCATCAAAAGACTTGGAATACCAGTGGAACAGAACATGTAATGCCCTGAAAACAGATGTAAGATCAATCAACAAAAGCAGTCCGAACCCGGTAGCTGAGTGGTCAGCGCGACAACATGTCCATCCTAAGGGCCCGGGGTCGATTCCCGGCTGGGTCGGGGATTTTTTCCGCTCAGGGACTGGGTGTTGTGTTGTCCTAATCATCATCGTTTCATCCCTCATCGACGCGCAAGTCGCCGAAGTGGCTTAAAATCGAAAGAACGGTCTTTCCGACAGGAGGCTCTAGTCACGCGACATTTACATTTTAAAAAAAGCAAAATAAGATTAATGACGTCTATTTGAATTAAGTTAGATGACTTTGTGGCAAATAAATCTGGAACTCGGATGCTAAACGTCGTTAATGACTTTAGCTGCTTAGACATATAAACAGTAATAAAAGATTGTTTGCTTAAGAGATATTTGTTGACAACGAAAGTAACTTTTATTAAGTGTCTTCTAAAGATCTTTAGAGTGTAGCATTATATGGAAATGGAACGTAGACGATGAACAATGTAGGCAAAAAGAGAATAGAAGCTTTTGAAATAAGGTGTTACCCCAAAAAATAAATAAATAAGTAAATAAAATAAAATAAAAGGATGGGTAGGCTGGCTAACTAATACAGAACTATTGATCGAGTATAGGAGACAAGTTTATTTAAAAGAAGATCAATGTTGACGGAACTCATCCCGAGACATCTGGTAACGCTTAACGCGTTAATTGCAGAAAGTGTGGGGGCAGGAGTTAAGCTTGTAGTGAAAGAGCAAAGCTTGAATGGAGGATTAACACGAATGTAGGTCGCAGTACTTGTAAAGAGATTAAGAGACTTGCACATTACAGACTATTTTAGGGATCAAAACTCATAAATAGAGGTTACTTGAAACATTGATGCATAATTAGGTTCACTCATTTGTTTTGCAGCTGTTGATGTGGATAGTTGAGTTTGTCGACACCTTTAGATATTTCTCTTACAACACAAATACATAACAGTAATTTTCTGCTATTCATTACTGGAACTGTAATGTCACTTAGCATGTGTGTAGGATGCCATTCTCTTCCGTCGGCAGCCGCCTCATGCAATTAATTTAGCTTGAGGGTATTACTTGTTGAAATGCCGCAGTTGATCATCAAAACAGCTACACACGGAATTACTAAGCAAGTAACCACATTTATTGGCATCATTCTGAAAGTCAGTCAACATTAGTAGAACTTTGTTTTATTATAGCCTACATTCCATAAATTAACACATTTAAGAGCCGCAGTGTAAACATCAGTCTATACTCGAGCGTAAGCGACAAGAGAGTAGTGACAAAATATCTCCCGTTCTCTGACAACATCAACAATGAAATAATGACAGTTTTAACTTATTTTGTTAACTTAACGATCAATATTTACGATACTTGGTATACTTTTAAAATAACAGAACAGTGAAGCTTAATATTTACATATTTTTATGCATAGATGGCGCTGTGCTAATCTTAACAATAAGTTTACATTCTGTTCGTGATATTCTTCAATGGACCTATTAATATCTCTGCAAAGGTGCATAGTAATTGTAAGGCTCAACCAAAAGTGGGAAATAACGTAGATGGTTGGGATATCCTTCGGAGTAGGTTCTACCATCTAAATGGAAACGCTTTCTTTCTTTGCGTACAATGGAACTTTTCCTTCAGGAAGTATGAGAGCTGGCACTCATAGATTCAGACTGACAAGAACTTTTAGAAATTAGAAGTGTTTTCTTCCTATATCAGTGAGAAGTAACTCATTTTCATTTCTTTACTTGTAGATATGTCCACTTCGTAGTGTAATATAATGATACGAAGAATGTAATATGACGTTTCTTCTCTCCAAAATAAAGGTAAATAAACCACAACCAATTCCTGGAAGGAACAAGGCTAGTCATTTGCGTAAATGCAAAGACGTGGCCTTCACGTTCTTGAATAAGCCTTCTTTACGAGTTTGTGCTGTCTTTCTTAATTAACACTGTAGTCAGAAACAGCGGGCAACCAGAAAGAAAACATCCGCTCATTACGTTCCCTCCGTTAATTGACTATTGTATGGTATTATGTGGTTGAAGGACGCAAGCTGTTTTTCCAGGAATAATAGAGCCATCTTTACAGTTGATTCGTCCTTCAGGGCGCTTTAAATTGTTGTATCACAGCAAAAATGAGCCGCATGGATACTGTTAAAATCAGCCAAATTATTCGGTAGAGTTTGGATGACTAGTACTTTAAGGCAATTTCCCATACGCTTCAAGAGTTATAAAGGGATTTTCAGTCCCCTGTCATTAAATTATAGATGATTTCACATCTAAGAGCAGACTTTTTGATATTGTAAATATGTAGTTACAACGCAAATGACGTTAATTAAAGTTAATCACTATACCAAGTCCATTTCATTTTCGCATGAATAATACGATGTATGCAATACACGAACTCACAGTCATTGTTTTTCAAATAGTAGACAAAACTGTCCTCACACAGGAACCCTCTTGGGATCCGCTACCACTTTTATGAGCAGAGGGAGATCTCTAATGATTGTTGTATGTAGGATGTGTAAGTAGGCTGCTCAAGTTTTTGTGTTGGTAACGCCACGTAGCACTCTGTATGAAAATCACTAACTGGGCTGTGTGCAGTCTGTGGCTGGTTGGACGCATTGTTGGAATATTCGCTATTGTAGTGATGGGCAGTTGGATGTGAACAGCGCGCAGCGTTGCGCAGTTGGAGGTGAGCCGCCAGCAGTGGTGGATGTGGAGACAGAGATGCCAGAGTTTTGAGAGCAGACGGTCTGGACATGTGTTCGTCAGAAAGGAAATTTGTAAGACTGGATATCATGAACTGATATATATACACTCCTGGAAATGGAAAAAAGAACACATTGACACCGGTGTGTCAGACCCACCATACTTGCTCCGAACACTGCGAGAGGGCTGTACAAGCAATGATCACACGCACGGCACAGCGGACACACCAGGAACCGCGGTGTTGGCCGTCGAATGGCGCTAGCTGTGCAGCATTTGTGCACCGCCGCCGTCAGTGTCAGCCAGTTTGCCGTGGTATACGGAGCTCCATCGCAGTCTTTAACACTGGTAGCATGCCGCGACAGCGTGGACGTGAACCGTATGTGCAGTTGACGGACTTTGAGCGAGGGCGTATAGTTGGCCTGCGGGAGGCCGGGTGGACGTACCGCCGAATTGCTCAACACGTGGGGCGTGAGGTCTCCACAGTGCATCGATGTTGTCGCCAGTGGTCGGCGGAAGGTGCACGTGCCCGTCGACCTGGGACCGGACCGCAGCGACGCACGGATGCACGCCAAGACCGTAGGATCCTACGCAGTGCCGTAGGGGACCGCACCACCACTTCCCAGCAAATTAGGGATACTGTTGCTCCTGGGGTATCGGCGAGGACCATTCGCAACCGTCTCCATGAAGCTGGGCTACGGTCCCGCACACCGTTAGGCCGTCTTCCGCTCACGCCCCAACATCGTGCAGCCCGCCTCCAGTGGTGTCGCGACAGGCGTGAATGGAGGGACGAATGGAGACGTGTAGTCTTCAGCGATGAGAGTCGCTTCTGCCTTGGTACCAATGATGGTCGTATGTGTGTTTGGCGCCGTGCAGGTGAGCGCCACAATCAGGACTGCATACGACCGAGGCACACAGGGCCAACACCCGGCATCATGGTGTGGGGAGCGATCTCCTACACTGGCCGTACACCACTGGTGATCGTCGAGGGGACACTGAATAGTGCACGGTACATCCAAACCGTCATCGAACCCATCGTTCTACCATTCCTAGACCGGAAAGGTAACTTGCTGTTCCAACAGGACAATGCACGTCCGCATGTATCCCGTGCCACCCAACGTGCTCTAGAAGGTGTAAGTCAACTACCCTGGCCAGCAAGATCTCCGGATCTGTCCCCCATCGAGCATGTTTGGGACTGGATGAAGCGTCGTCTCACGCGGTCTGCACGTCCAACACGAACGCTGGTCCAACTGAGGCGCCAGGTGGAAATGGCATGGCAAGCCGTTCCACAGGACTACATCCAGCATCTCTACGATCGTCTCCATGGGAGAATAGCAGCCTGCATTGCTGCGAAAGGTGGATATACACTGTACTAGTGCCGACATTGTGCATGCTCTGTTGCCTGTGTCTATGTGCCTGTGGTTCTGTCAGTGTGAGCATGTGATGTATCTGACCCCAGGAATGTGTCAATAAAGTTTCCCCTTCCTGGGACAATGAATTCACGGTGTTCTTATTTCAATTTCCAGGAGTGTATATGATGACTTTTGAACATTATTAAGGTAAATACATTGTTTGTTCTCTATCAAAATCGTTCATTTGTTAACTATGCCTACCAGTAGTAAGTGCCTTCCGTAGTTAGAATCATTTATTTAGCTGGCAGTATTGGCGCTCGCTGCATTGCAGTAGTTCGAGTAACAAAGATTTTTGTGGGGTATGTGATTCTTGAAAGGTATAGGTTATTGTTAGTCAGAGCCATTCTTTTTAAGGATTATTGAAAGTCACATTGCGTTGCGCTAAAAATATTGTGTGTCAGTTTAGTGATGATCAGAATAAGTAAAGAGAGAAATGTCTGAGTGCGTTCAGTTTTGCTCAGATGTTTGAAAATCAAATAACGTAAGAGGCTTACCAGCAGTCATTCCTAATTTTTCGAAGGGGACGTTTCAGATGTAGGTACGGTTACGCTTACGTGGACTCAGACTTACGAGGGTCGCGGACGACATAGCGTTTGTCCCAGGATACCTCTGCAACTATTGTTGTTGGAAACCTGAACCAGTAACTTCTCTGGCATTATCCACAGGAGTCTAGAATCGTTCCGGAACTTTAATGCCTTCCACTTTGAAGCATTTAAGGAAAATATAGAAACATTTGAAAAACCTACTCTTAAGGCAAGGATGTCAAACTCGAGGCCCTTGAAGTTTGTTTCTGCGGCTCACCCCGCCAACACAACGACATGTACTCGTAATTACCGTGTCATCTTACACGTAGACGCACAAAACCTTACCAGCAGTAACGATGTGACAGACCCAAAGATTATAAATGGAGATCCCACTGAAAAAATTTGCAGATCCTGCCCTTCGGAATGCGCTGCAAGTCGGGCCCGAGTAGTAACAGTGGTTACTTTGAAGAACAGCACTGCTACATATTCAAGCACAAACATTACATCGACCTTGACCAAAGACTTTGGCAATACAGTCTGTCACCGTAGCTGTGTCGCCTTGTCCCGTAGGCCTGCTAGCAACATATCAGTACAAATCGGTAGTCGACTATACTTCATTATGTTTTCCGTCGGTGCCGACAGCAGTATTCAAACACATGCTGGTATTGAAGATGCTCAATGAATAAGTGACCAATATTAATTAATACAGCAATTAGAATGAAGCTGTTCCTAGCCTGTCGAGATCATATTCATTGCTACAAATAAGTAACACATCTGAACGTCGTTCCTATAATACGCTTTCACGACCATGGTGTTACTTCCGTGTGCCTTTTCTACCATAGTCGATGATGATGCTTTGCATCTCAATTGGTGGGGAAGCAAGATAAAGAGGAAAAAACATTACCCCCTCGAATACTCTTGTAGATCGCAGTGGCCGAAAGTTGCTTCCTCCTCACCCCGCCTCACGCATGCACAGTTCAGAAGAGTGCAGCAGTACGGACAGTGATGTAATCAGACAATCATCTCAAAGTCAGTTCCACTACACTACCTGTACACGAAACGTTATCGCTAATTATCGCTAACAGAAATTAGTGTGACGGTTTAGGCGTAACTATATGTTAGCAAAAAATGAAAATCTTAGGTTTTGGTTGTTAAAGTTTATTTTTATTATGACTTCATGATACACCAATGTTACCAAAATTACGTACAGGATGCTAAAATATTAATATTGGGTGTTCACTCTTGTCAAGCGAAGTTCCTAACTATAATAAGGTCCTTCAATTGTAAGGTGGTTGATGACCATGTCTGGAGGTAGATAAAATACAAACAAATTAAATACAATCGGAGCCAGAGATTTCAGTTACGCTAAAAGGCTCAATGAACATACCATACACAAAATTGAATGGGGGTCGTAAAGAGCAATCAGGAAGAAGTACACAATTAAAACAATTCAACAAATGCTTGGTACAAAGCACTCTACAGTGACTGATCAATCCGTTTCGTTAGATCGGACATCTCGCGTTTCTGTTTCAATTAAGCCCAACATTCGTGAATAAGTTTAACTACGGGTCATGGTTGAAACTACGAAAAAATGGGAGAGACGGAGAGGACTGCAGTTCTGAGTGTCAATTGAATATCAGTTGCTGGCGTAGCGCGAGTACACATGTTTACCTTCGATCGGCGGTGGCAGTGGCGGCTGTCGGCGCGAGCTGTGAACCTGAGAATCTGTGCTAAATCTCTCTCGACTGTTGTACACCAGTCGGATACATTTCCTACATGTTCGGTGAAGCAGAGACTCCTAGTTATTCCGTAGCTAAGTTAATTGGCATGGTACCCGCTATTTGGCTGTAATAGTGCGTACGTCTTTGCCCTAAAATCGCTTGCAGGCGTTAACTGTCAGTGCTCGGTGCTATTCTCCATACTAGGAGACTTTGCAGTTTAGCTCCTTACGAGTTAAGACGAGTCTGTTGTGAATAAGTGTTCACATAATGACTCTCGCAGTCGTCTCAGCGCAGTACAAGACGCCTTGCACAAACACTCGACCATTTTCTACAAGAGAAGAAGCGAATTACTCTGTCTGTAATTTGCCAATATCATAGCTGGTGGTCACATGTTTTCTTTCTGGCCAATCAGAGTCTTTGTACTTCTTATAACTCCACCCACTAGAGTTTTTGTAGCATTTCACGGGCGTTGTTGGTTTCATAGGGCAGAGTTTAACTTCTGCTATGTGACACTGATATAAACAGCTTTTTCTCTCAAGCCAGTTTTAACACAGGTGGCTATGGTGAGTCATGAATGTTTTGAATTGGGTTACTCGGGATGTTTTGTCTGCATTCTCCGGCCGTGTCCCTGTAGAAAGGCTTTCTGAAGGGTTGTTGTTAAAAGCAGGAACGAGGGATGCTTGCCGGTGGCCTTTGCAGGGGCTCGGGCGTCTCACTGTGTCAGCTAGGTGTCCCACTGTGAGGTTTCAGTTCCGTGGGACGGCTGTGCTGTCGCAAAATTCTCCTTCCCTCAGAAATGCGTCTCGTAGCTTGGGTTGGAGAAATTGCTTGCATGCAATTGCTAGTGTGAGTGTTAGCGGTTTATATTCACAAAATGCTGGCTTATTTATTAAATCTGCATATCAATAAAATTCTTGCAATTTCATGTGATATATCGATTTAACGAGAATTGTTTCAGGAATTCAATGTAAGGTGTGTTATTTGTTTGACTCCAATGTTGTCATCATCAAGAAAAGCCAGGACAAAGACCAGAAAGAAGCTAAATCCTACAGGCCGATTTGTCTGTTGGACCTGTTCCGCAAACTGCTAGAGTGATTACTGGCTGACAGACTGACGGCACATCAAGTACTGTATGGGTTGAGCGACAGGCAATTCGGCTATCAGCAATCTGTATCTGATGCAATTGCCCTGGCGGCCGAGGTGTGTGGGTCATCCCCACACAAGTACATAGTTGACATCATGGTTGACCTCAGTGGAGCCTTTGACAACCTGTGGTGGCCTTCACTCTTCTCCTGCTTGTGGGAGAAAGATTGTCCAGGGCCGCTATATGGCTGTCTGAGGAGCTATTGCATGGAAAGGGAGGTCTGGTTATCGTCCCCTAGTGGGAGTGTTGGCAAAAGGCCTGAGGCCACTCTTTTGGGATATAAACATGGAGCTCTCCTGGACAGCCTGGAGAGCAGTGGAGATATGCTAGAGGCGATAGCTTACGTTGACGACCTCCACCTGTTGGTGGACGGCCAAAGACGTGAATATCTAGGGCTTAAGGTAGAAAGCGTAATGACCATCTTGACACAATGGTGCCAAACAACTAAAACAAAATAGCACCTAACAAATCAACGTAGTTGTTATTTTTAAAAGGCCAATTGGCTAGGAATTCAACAGCACAGATTGAGGGCTCACCGCTTATTCGGCACCGAGAGGCCCGATATTTGGGTGTTTTCATAGATGAAAAACGGAGTTTTGCCCAGCACATCGATGTAGTGACCCAGAAGTATTTAGAAGTATTAAATAACTTAATTGTGATTGGGCATAAAAGGTTCTACCTGTCCACAGACTCAATTAAGCTATACCATAACACTATTCTAACCTCCATCGTGGGTTACGGGTCTGCAGTCTGGGCACACAGGCTCACGAGGGTCGTGCCTACCATGGTCGTGAGGAGAGTGCAGTGTAACATGCTGTTGCGTTCAGTTGGGGCTTACAGAACAACTCCCAGGTGGGGCACTGCTGGTGCTAATGGGGCTTTGTCCCTTGGACGTAAAAATAAGGGAACCGACAGCTTGGTATTGGGTCAAGAAAGGCAAATTCCAAAAGACCAAACAAATTCTACAGGTTCGAGTAGGGGATAATATTGCAAGTAAAAGAAGGCGGGAAAAACTATGGCAAGAGTATTGGGATAGCGAATATACTGCACGGAGGACTTACTAGCTGCTGCCTAACATCAATGAACGATTAAGACTCTCATATTTCAAACCAAGTAAATTTAAGTAACATTTACGACCACTTCCTCACGGGGCATGGACCGTATTCAAGATATCTTGTCGTTTTATGAAGAGGGCTACCCCCTAGTGTGACTGTGGCGCCGAAGAAGGCCCTCCAGACCACGTGATCTACGAGTGTCCGCTGATTGACGATGTAGCCGTCGAACTTAGACAGCAATTGCCAAACAAGGACACTTATCACCTGATTAGAGACCAAAACACTTTCAGAATCATCGATAGTCTCGTCAGCGAGGTCACATCAAAAGTCCTGCGAGAATACAGAAGGAAGAACTAGTAATTGGTAGGAGTTGGCGTGATATTCCTCGCACTTATCCCATTCCGCCGGGGCTTGGACTGGCTGATCGCCGTGACGGTCGGAAACCGCCAGTGTCCCTGAACAGGGGGAAGGTGCAAAACCCACCCGGATTTGACAAAACCACATAGACTATGACCACTAGTAGTTACTTTTCTGTCGAAGTAGGATGTAGACTTTACAATATTTCTAGTAGTACCTACAGCGATTTCAAGTTAAAGCCAGCCAGATGTCAGGGGCCCACACATTGGCTTAGCTCGGTAGGCATGACCAGATAAAGTAGGTGTGTAGTTCCAGTGGCACACCTTTAACGTTGCAAGAGTGTAGCTTGGTAGGGTACTTAGCGTAGTAAACCAGTAGTTAGAATCCAGTTGCCCATAGAGTAGATCATCCCCTGTAGAAAACAGAGAATCTAACACTATTATAATAATAAAATGCTGCTAAAAACTGTATTGTAAATATTTACGACCCACTAATGTATAAGGAACCAACGGCCTTGCCACAGTGGTAACATCGGTTCCCGTCAAATCACCGAAGTTAAGCGCTGTCGGGCTGGTGACCATCCGGTCTTCGGGCACTGTTGGCAAGCGGGGTGCACTCAGCCCTTGTGAGGCGAACTGAGGAGCTACTTGGGTAAGAAATAGCGGCTCTGGTCTCGGAAACTGACATAGGCCAGGAGAGCAGTGGTCCGACCACATGCCCCTCCATATCCGGATCCAGTGACGCCTGTGGGTTAAGGATGACACAGTGGCCGGTCGGTACCTTTGGGCCTTCATGGCCTGTACAGGAAGAGTTTAGCTTTTTTTAGTTTTAATGTATAAGGTGGTGGGTTTATTATGTATTGATATTGTTATGTTATGTTAATCGGGGACCTAGAAACGACGGAGGGGCTTCGTCCCCGCCGCAGCCGCAGTGGTCCCACAACCCCCTGACGACTACCGCAGTCCACTTCACCCCTCCGCCGCCCCACACCGAACCAAGGGATATTGTGCGGTTCGGCCCCTGGTGGACCCCCCCCCCCCCCCCCCCCCAGGGAACGTCTCACACCAGACGAGTGTAACCCCTATTTTGCGTGGTAGAATAATGGTGGTGTACGTGTGTGTGGAGAACTTGTTTGCGCAGCAATCGCCGACATAGTGTAGCTGAGGCGGAATAAGGGGAACCAGCCGCATTTGCCGAGGCAGATGGAAAACCGCCTAAAAACCATCCACAGACTGGCCGGCTCTCTGGACCTCGACACTAATCCGCCGGGCGGATTCGTGCCGGGGGCCGGCGCTCCTTCCCGCCCGGAAAGCCGTGCGTTAGACTGCACGCCCAACCGGGCGGGCTATGTATTGATATTACTAATGTTGAATAAAGAAAAAGTGAGTTTTCGCAAGGCCTGGACTCACCATTGATCTTCTGCTGGTGATCCGCCCTCCTTGTACTTTCTTGATCACGGAGAGGTTGCTAGCACAGTTAGGTACAAGGGTTGCCTTGGTCACAAATCGTCATCCTTTTCGTGACTTTGCCGGCGCCTCCGAATCGTAGAAAATCGTTAATCTCGTCCATTCACGTCCCATATACATATTCAGTTGTCGTCCACCGCATTGTTGTGGGCAGTTGAGACTGTTTCTTGCAGGAGGTCTAAGTACAAGAACCTTTTCTTCTAATCTATCTAATGCCTAATGCCTAATTTATGCTTCTTAAGAAATTCTCTATATGGGTCTACTCCTGATAGCTTAAGCTAATGGGACTCCTTATGTTGTAACCTCCCCACAAAAATTTAAAAGACAATATTTAATAGAAATGGAGCCAAGTGTAACCTCCCACCAAATAAATTTTAGTGATATTATTTTAAATGCAAATGGACATTGAGCTAAGTGTAAGTTCCCACAAAAATAATGAAAGACAATTCAATGCTAATGAGACTTCAGTGACAATGTAAACTCAATTAAACCGAAATATCGGTCTTTGGCCCTGTGCAAAAAATCATTATTAATTTCTTACCTCATTCGAAAGTGCATGTCAAAGTTCTGCTCTTAATGTTGGCCACGGCTTGGAGGAAATGCATTGCAAGTATTATTTTTATTTTTTTTTATTTTTGATATTTAACTGAAACTTTTCTTTAAAGGAAATGGAAGGAAATCGTTGGTTCAATTAAATGGTTCTTTTGTTAAAAATTGCTTTGAAATCAAAATTATTATTGGGGCACTTGTTGAAAATTAATTACAATAAATAAACTTTACATTATCTGATGTGCGCAATGCAGCTTGGTTACCTTAATTAACAATATATCTCATTCAGCATCTTGACCAGAGACCCATGTCGACGCCCGCGGACTGCGTCCCGCTCGCGACTCCCTCGCGACCGTATAAGACCACTAAGACTGCACTGGCCTACTGCTACTGACAGACTGCCACAGACAACTGCACTGCCGACAGACTACCCACAGACTACTGCTCGCAACACTCGCGCGGTCAAGCGCAGACTAGGAATGACAAATAGCTCTCTGGTCAGAGACTCTGCAATGCCTCGCCATCGCCGCCACACAACATACGTGTTTCATAACCCTCCACTGGGGGGGGGGGGGGGGGGGCAAAAATTTGGCAGCGATGGTGAGTCATTTGGACTTGCCAAGTGCGGCAAAATTTTTTCTTTAATTAATCAACTTCTACAATTTACAGAATATTTAGATGTAGTACATGAATTAAATGTTGTGCACATGCACCGAGTACAAAATATTTCAGACAAAGACAAAATGTGAGTACAAAACATAGTAGCAAATCAGAAAACTGTATATACAAATTATTTGACAGATAACAAAGTGCACACGCACTGAAAAAATTCTTTAGCATTTTCAGAACAAATAAACAGAATGGCAAAAAATCATGTTGACAAGTGACATGAGTGCACATGCACTGCAGTTGAGAACATATCAGCAAATGACGAAATGTATATACAATGAGTAACAAATGACATAAGTGCATACGCACTGAAGTAATGAACATATCAGGAAATCATAAAAGGTATACAGAATGAGTACAAATCATATTGAAAAATGAGAAAAGTGCACAGGCACTGCAGTTCAGTAGAAAACATATTAACACATAACATAAGTGCACATGCACTGAAAAACTTTTGAACATTTTCATAACAAATAAACGCAAAGGTAAAAAATCATTTTGACAACTGACATGAGTGTACATGAAGTGAAGTTGAGAATGTATCAGCAAATCACAAAATGTAGTAATAAACGGCAAAAAAATACACACGCACTGTATATGAGTTTTTCATTTTACAAGAATTAGGGAAGGAATAGGAAGGATTGCATCATGGTTGTAGCACTTAGGTTGCACGAAGCTGCGCTAAAAGTCCATATCTTTCCACAGAAGTACAACACCAAGTGACACAATTTGAAGTTCTTTTTCCATTAGTATTTATCAGCGTAGCCAAGACACTGAAATGTCGTAGTAATCTTCCATGTTTTCATTTTGGCAGTACATTAGGTACACCAAACAGTGGGACCATAATAACGTCTTCATCGCTCACGGTGGTGGACAGCATGTCGTGTCAATACCACGCTCTTACAAGGCACACCAACGTAGAATTAGTGCAAAAACCAAATATAGTGCTCCATGATCATGAGGATGGACAGGACAAATGGATATTGCAGTAATTCAGGGTAGTTAGCTCATAAGGTGAAGGACATTAAGTCACATAATAGGCTTCATTTGAGAATTACAGTAGTAGTTTGCGGCATTCATAGCCCAGTTATTGAACATTTCTGTATCAAGTGTGTAATATTACAGAATAATGTTCATAAAATTAAATTATTGGCATCATGGGTAATCGTATTACAATAAACAGTGGCAGTCCTTGGCCAGTTACAAAGCATATTTAGTATGACAGAATAATGTTCATCAGAAGTCTTCACTGAAAAGGAGAGTCAATTATTGGCCTAGCATTAACATAATACATTGAGTGATACAAATTGTTGGCACTCATTGGCCATTTACCAAAAACATGAAAAGTCATCATTGAAAACAAGAGCTAATTAATGGCATAATTAATAACATAATTAATTTAGTGACATTAATTATTGGCACTCAGTGGCCAGTTATAGAACATGAAAAATCATCATTGAAAACACGAGCTAATTAATGGCATAATTAATAACATAATTCATTTAGTGACATTAATTATTGGCACTCAGTGGCCAGCAAGTATTGAATAGTATAAAACATTGTTCATCATTCAGTGTTATTCAGATCATTAAGAAGTCATTATTAAAAATCAGTTAATTACAATCATAGCATTAATAATCGTGGGCATTATAAGTAGTCTCATTACAATAAACAGTGGCAGTTATTAGCCAGGTACAAAGCATTATTTTATATATATATATTTTTTTTTGTATCATTAAGAAGTCATTACTGAAGTGACATACTATTCAGAGCTGATCAGTATTATTCAGAATTCTCTTAAACTAGTAACATTATTCAGGACTGGTAATACATTTTGTTTTTGTGCTAGCAATGCATTGCTTTGGGTAATTATAAGGGAATGCAACAAGAGAAAAAGAAAAAATTGCTTCTAGGTTGTTCCTGTAAATGAAAAATGTGTAACGTCATTCGTCATGAGTCAGCTGTAGCAAGGTTATGTAACAAGTAGAGTATATGTAATCACCTTCATAGATTTAATGAACAACTGCTTATAGCACATTAATCTCATAAATAATTTCTCCTGCAAAAAATGTATAAAAATGGATTATTAAGCTGAAAAGAGAAATGCATTTAATGCTGAAAAGTAGTGAACTTCGAATTAACAGGTAGTGAAATGTGTATAAAAAATGTGTTCCGTAGCTGTCCTTTCCAAAACCTTCAGTCATCATACCATACGATATAAAACATACTGTCAAAACAAACTGCAACAAATACTTAAATAACTACGTAGCATAAATGCATAAACTTCAACATCATCCTCATCTGTAAAGAAAAACTTCATTATCCATATTATCATAACTTCATTATTATCATCACCTGTAAAGAAAAACTTCATTATTCATAGTATCATACTCTTCATCATTATTCATCAGCATTCATTATCATCCGCAAAAAAAATCACTTCATTACTCATTATACAACTATTCCTTATTTCTAGCATATTTCATCACTAAAACTA
This sequence comes from Schistocerca piceifrons, assembly GCF_021461385.2. Classification (NCBI taxonomy): domain Eukaryota; kingdom Metazoa; phylum Arthropoda; class Insecta; order Orthoptera; family Acrididae; genus Schistocerca; species Schistocerca piceifrons. The sequence goes on from NC_060139.1 coordinate 109,203,669, forward strand.
AGATGTATAGTTCTGTCTGACAGCCTGCATCAATCGCCTTGTATTCTGAAAGAAAAAATTAGTTAAGACTGCTATTCCACGGTGTGTATAGTATATTCTTGTTAATGCTTGTTAATCCTGATCCATTTACTCTTCCTCATAAAGTTATTGCATCTTCTTTCGTTCATTCCGTAGGTGAAGTTCCCATTTCTGTGTAATTTATTTCCTTTACACGTTATTTTTTTCTGAAAATGATGAACAGAGATTAATATCGTGCATTTACATCATATACTCACTAAATAATGACTGGTTTAAGGTAACATAATTAAGCATACAGCATAACATGACAGAAAACGTAATATGTCAAAGACATTGACAGTGTTCAAACGCAAAAATGTACACAGAATATCACAATGCAGCAGCAAAATATGTAAAACAGTCACGATCTTGAGATGTCATAAGGCAAAAAATGTCAAAGTCGACTGGTGTTTGCTATGTCTTCACCATTTCATAATGCATACGAACAAAACATGAAATAATCGTATATATATAAGAAAGAAAAAATGTGATGTTCGTTGTGTTCAGCTTGTATGTAGTGTAGTTAATAGAGGCGATAATTAAAGCCTTTAATGGAGAAAAAAAGTAATGAAATTAACATGTCATTAGATAACATTGCATAATTAGTCATAAAATACGTAAGTGTCTCTGGAAAAAAATGTGCACAGTCTGATATATAACAAGAAAAGCGACCTGTTAACCTTACCTTCCCGAGAAAAAAATACGATAATCATCAGTAATTAGTCACGTGAATATAATTGCATAAGTGGTCATAAAGATTAGTAAATGGCATCATAGCATGTTACATCATAAAGTGGTTTCATTCACTAAACGGTTTAATGTTTGAGATATGGTGATTGCCTTCGATTTTCTGGTTCTCAAAGTTTCGACGTGTACAACATTGGGGTGAGGAATACTGCGAATCCGATATGGACCTGCGTATAGAAGTTCAAATTTACTGCACTTACCTTTTAATTTGCTGGATAAATAGTGTGTACGTACTAATATCTTCTGTCCAATGTGAAAGTCTCGGCGTCTACAAACCTGTTTTTGCTGTCTTCTCCGGCGCTCTGCGGCACGTTTGATGTTGTTCAGCGCAATGTCAATTATTTCGTGGTGTCTTAGTCGACGACAAGTAGGGAAGTTTACTAACTCTTTAATTTTGTTTGGTGGTTCAACGTTTTTCAGTATAACAGACGGAGATAGCATAGTGGATTCATTTGGAATGGAATTAATTGCATCTTGGAATGAGAATATGTGTTTATCCCAATTAACGTGTCTTTTGTGGCAGTATATTCTATACAGTTTACCAATTTCTTTCATTAATCTTTCACAGGGGTTCGAAGAAGCATGGTACTTGGATATATAGATCGGAGAAATGTTTCTAGCTCGTAACATACACGTGTCCATGTAGCAGAACGAAATTGTGATCCATTGTCAGAAATTACTTTCAACACATGCCCTACATGAAACAGAAAATGTTTTACAAGTGCTTTCGAAACAGTTTTAGCAGTAGCTTTGCGTAACGGAGTGAAAGTAACAAATTTTGAAGTAAGTTCAACAGCGACAAAGATGTAGTAATAACCTCTATTAGTTCTCGTAATTGGACCAAAAATGTCTACTGCGGCCATATGTCTTAATTTAACAGGTACAATGGGATATAAAGGAGGAATATGTGAAGTGGTGTCTGACTTAGCTTTCTGGCAAATTTTACAAGACGCTAAAACTCGTCGTATACGTTTCTCCATGTTGGTAAAATAATAGTTCTGTCTCAGTATAAGAAAACATTTTCTGGTTCCGTAATGTGCGTAACTTAAATGAGTATACCAAATTAATTTGTTAATAAGTTCGTCAGGAATGGATAATAACCAATTGTTGCTGTCTGGATGAGAGCGGTGAAACAGAATGTCATTGCGTACAGTGTAATGGTGTCTAATCGTAACATTATTCTTATCTTGCCAAAGGTGTTTAATTTCTTTCCACACATTGTCTTTACTTTGCTCTTTTGCTATGTCCTGTAATGACGATGAAATAAAGTTTTCAAATGCAACTTGCTGAATGTACATGACACTGAAATTTGCTTTGCAGAAGTTGGTTGCTACGTCTTGCTGATTGTTGCTCAGAGAACGCGATAGTGCGTCTGCTATAACATTTTGTGTGCCGGGAATGTGAACAATCGTAAAATTAAATTCCTGTAAATAAAGTTTCCATCTACTGAATCTATCGTGTGTGAATTTAGCTGAAAGTAAGAATTGTATCGCTCTGTGGTCTGTATAAACGGTGGTATGTCTGCCATAAAGAAAGTGTCTAAATCTCGTAAAAGCCCATACAACACATAATGTTTCAAGTTCTGTAACAGAATAATTTCGCTCAGCAGGTGACAGAATGCGGCTTGCAAATGCGATGTTTTTAATTACTGTAGAACCATCTTCTTCAATTTCCTGGAAAATGTGTACGCCTAAAGCGGTGTTAGAACTGTCGGTGGCAATGGAAAAATTTCTGGTAAGATCTGGGTGCGATAAAAGTGGAGCATTCAACAGAGCATGTTTCAGGTTCATGAATTCAGAGTGTGTTTGCTTATCCCAAGACCAAATACTGTTTTTACCTGTTAATTGGCATAATCTAGGTGTGTCTAAAGCAGAGTGATGAATAAATTTACGAAAAAAGTTAATTAAGCCCAAAAAACTGCGTAATTGTTTTTTTGTCGTAGGAACAGTAATGTCACGTAGAGCTTGAAGTTTTTCCGGGTCAGGCGCAATGCCTTCTGCTGAAATTACGTGTCCAAGAAATTTTATAGAAGTTTTGCCGAAGTGCGATTTACTGAGGTTAACTGTGAGTCCTTGTGCATGAAAAGTTTGCAACAGTTGTTCTAAAATCACATTGTGTTCAGACCAGTTAGCTTCTGTGATAAGAATGTCATCTACGTACGTCGTAATTCTGTCTTTAAGTTCTGTCGGAAGTATTGTGTTCAAACCGCGAATAAAAGCTGCAGAAGAAATAGCTAAGCCGAATGGTAATTTGCAAAATTGATAACAGTCGCCAAAACAGAGAAAAGCTGTATACTTTCTGCAATTCGGATGAAGTTGAATTTGCCAAAATCCCGATTTCAAATCTAGTGTAGAATCAATAGCCGTACCATGAAATTTCTGTAGAAGTTCCTCTAGTGTCTGTGGTCGATCTGTTTCATTAATAATAATGTCATTAATGTGACGTGAATCAAGTACAAGGCGAAGTGAACCATCTTTTTTCTTAACAATATGTAGCGGGTTTATGTACGGACTAACTGCCGGTTCAATAATTCCTTGGTCGAGCATATCCTGCAATTCTTTTTTAACTTGTTCTCTGTGGATATATGGAATGGGATAATGCTTTGCTTTAAATGTGTCGTGCTGTTTGACTTGAAATTCATACATAAAGCCGGACATAGTACCAGGAACATTGTCAAAATCTGGAGCTTGCTGTAAAAGAATTTTGTATAACTGCTTGCGTTCGTCGTCTGTATTTGCACTGCTTTGTTTAACTTTATCAGAAATCATTTGCATTACGTCGTAGTCAGCTTCGTCTGGAGTATTATAGTTATGTACGTACGTATTCGTGAACAATGTGGGATTACAGTCTATGTTACGAGATACGGAAATGACCTCTGTGCGGTTAATTGTTTGCTCTTCCGCAGATAAAGAGTGCTGAAATTCTAAAGCCAATTGTACATTTTCATCCTTTAGCATTAAATAGGAATTTTGAAAATCAATAACTGCGTCATGTTGTACCAGAAAATTCGTACCTAATATAACATCTGCTGTCAATAAAGGAACAATCCAAAAATTTGAGTGGAAAGTATGACCTCCAATACAAAATGATAAATGCGTCTGTAATTTAACGTCTACTCCTTTACTCGATACTGCTCCTTTCACTTTTGTTTTGCCTAAAGGTAATGTCGGATAGGTATTCTCTTTGTTACACTCGTTAAAAGTTTCTTCATTTATTACTGATATAGGTGAACCGGAATCAATTACTGCTGAGAATTTCGATGAACCAATTTTAATTTCGATAACAGGATGTGAAATGGTTTTCTGAACAACAGGTCTTTCCTGTAAAAGAGTGTCTCGTATGTCGTCAAAAGTAATTACATTTTCGTGAACAACATTCCGCTTGTCTAAAGTAGTGCTCGTGTTACTGGAAGATGCGACCTGTACAGTATCTAGTCAGATTCTATCTGACGTGTTATTGTTATCAGGAGGATGCTGTGGCATTTCTACTGTTTGAACAGTTCTATTACTTCTTCCAGACGTATTCCGCTCTGGATGATACCTACTGTCGGGTTCATTCATGAGAATATGTTCTTGCGGATGATTTTGCCGTTGGTAAGACCGACTGTTATTATATGTACGCTGATAATTGTGCTCATCGGTTTTACGTCTGTCGTGAAAGTCATTCCTATACGGTGCATTGCGATAGGAATTGAAATACTGTCTTCTCTGTACGCAGTTATTTCCTTGCTGCCGTGCGTTACTATTTGTTGGATCTGGGACTATACGTGCACGCGGCGAAACAAAGTTAGGTTGACCTTGTGCATTACATTGTTGGTTATGTATTCCAACCGGCTGATTTTCATGCCGTTGTGGTGGAAAACGTCTATTGTTACCAAAATGTGATTCCTGTTGCTCAAAATTTTGACCATATTGATAATTAGAATTTTGTCTGTTATTAAAGTTTTGGTGGTTGTCATTCCTAAAGCGTCTGTTGCCTTTCCTATTAAAATTACGTGTTTGATCATAATTATTGTACGTCTGTTGGCCTTGGTTGTTATATGCAAAATTTTTGTTTACGAAAGAATAATCTGATTGCTGCACTTCTAAAAGCTGCAGCAGATCCCTGAATGCCGAAATATTTTCTTTTTGCTGACCTGTTAAAAGTGACACTCTTAATGATCGTGGTAATTTAGAGATACATAACTGAATGAGTGCAGATTCACTATAGGGTTCACTTAAATACTGGTTTTGTTGCACCATGTGCTCAAAAAATTGCGTCACACTCGGAAAATTTGAGTTCTCATAATTCGGTAAACTAATTAACTGATCTTTAATTCCGCGCTGTGTCGTCTTCGACCAATACGCTGACAGAAAAGCATTCTGAAACTCTTCTACCGAGTAACATTGCCTCGCGATCGGTCTCATACGAGTTGCCGGTTCGCCTTCCAAAAAGCTGCAAATAAATTCAAGTTTGTGTGTTACGGGCCAAGTCGGTGGAAAAGCAAAGCTAAACTGTTGTATCCAATCCAGTGGGTGAATCTGTGTTCTGTCATTTTTAAACACTTTAAACTTTCTCACTGACAGAAAATGTTTGTAATCAAAATTATCGTCTCTGTGTGATGGAACAGGTTCAGGATTGTAAGAGAATCTATTGAACTGTGGTTGTTCGGAATCTAAGTCCCGTACTCTCTGTAGATTACCCAAATTATACGCGTTGCGCGAGTCTGACAGATGTTCGCAAAGTGGCGTCTGCTGTGATGTGTTATTAACTGAAATACTTTTCATCTCTGTTACTTCTTGTTGTAAACTCGATAACTTTCTACGCAACGTGTTATTAGACGAATCGATCTCATTAATTGTCTGCTGTAAATTTTGAAATTCGGGTGTTTGATTAAATGAAACCGGTGAAGTATCGTCTGCTTTGCTGTCATTATTACTTTCAATAACATCAATACGACTGGCCAATTCATCACATTTTTCAGTCAGTATTTTTACCTGATCATCGGTTTTAGAATCAGAGGCATTAATCTGTTTTTGCAACTTACGTGTAGTTTCGTTCAGTTTTTTAACGTCAGCTTGAATTACATCGGAATCCTATGTTAGTTCTAATTGTTCGAATCTGTCTGTCACTATCTGAATATCTGCTGTGTGTGTATCTGTTTTTGATTTAAGGTCAGAAATCTCATCACGTAATTCCGCGTTCAACTGTTCGATGGTATTAATTTTGTCCGATACCGTAGCAATATTGTTGTCTACATATGTTTTTGCCTTCGCAAACATTTTACGTTTGTCTTCTTGTCTCTGAGCAGTGATTGTTTCCATGACTTGACGTTTGACTTTATTTTGATCCTGAATAAATTTGCGGAAACGCGTATCACTGTTTTGTATGTGAAGACTAAGACGTTCGTTAATTTGAGTGTTCTGTTGTTCGAATTTCGCGTCAATCTTTTCATCCATTGTGCGCGAAAGTTCTGCTGTCATTGCTTTAAAATCGTCGCGTAATTGTGTAGCTTTTTCAGAGCACTGTTTAGCGACTCCGCTAATTTCGTCTCTGAGTGTTTCTGTTGCAGCTGTTTGCAATTCCCTTAATTCCTGAGCAACAGACTTAATTTCTTCGCTACTTTTTCTTGAACAAGCCTCTATTTCCTCGCGTAACTGTTCCTTGGTATCATGACACTGCGCGGCAACGTCTCTAATTTGTTCACTAAGCTGTCTGGAATTGTTGTCTAATTTTTCATTTAACTGTTTGGAATTATTGTCTAATTTTTCATTTAACTGTTTGGAATTGTTGTCTAATTTTTCATTTAACTGTTCGTTCTGTTCACTAAGTCGTTGTTTGAGATCTTCTTTAAGACTGTCTTGTTTTTCATTATTGTCATTAAGTAGTTTACTCATTTGTAGCAACAATGCCATAATTGGATTCGACACAAAATTATCATTTCTATTCTTCGTGTTGTTTAGTAGTGTACCTGGAATTGTCTCGCTTTCCGTAACCATTTGGTTATTCTGAGATTCATAAAAAGGTTTGTCAGTCGGATGTACACTGTCAGACATTATTTCGGAATTAAATAAATCCGTCGTACTTTGTGTATCCTGTTCATTTTCATTAGACAAATTTGTGTGTTCGTTACATGAATTTAGTAAACCGGTTGTGTTAAGCTGGGCAGCGCTCATTACAATGGAGCGCCCCGCGCCATCAATTGTCGTCAAATCACCAGAGGACGTAACCGAGTTCGTTTGTTCATCATTAAGACAAAAATCATCATTAGTGGTTGGAACGCATTGATAGTCAGTGAACGCAGGATTGTCATCATTACACTGCGTGTCACAATTACTATCGGTCACGTTGTTTAAGTCAGTGATTTCATTCATAATACCTCGCGATACACTATTCACAGTCTTTCGCGGCATTTTTACAATAGTCACAAATATTCACAAAACAAATAAGCACAAATGCAAAAGGCAACAAACACAAATACAACAGAGCAACGAATTGCCGATGATCTGAGGAAAGAAAGTCACAAAATTAGTAAAAGCGTTGCGCCAAATCCTAATTATATCTAAGCAAATAAGAGCAGATATCTGACTGTTTTTCAAAAGATTCTCAACGAAATACGATCCTGGACCGGGTGTCGCCAAGTGTAACCTCCCCACAAAAATTTAAAAGACAATATTTAATAGAAATGGAGCCAAGTGTAACCTCCCACCAAATAAATTTTAGTGATATTATTTTAAATGCAAATGGACATTGAGCTAAGTGTAAGCTCCCACAAAAATAATGAAAGACAATTCAACGCTAATGAGACTTCAGTGACAATGTAAACTCAATTAAACCGAAATATCAGTCTTTGGCCCTGTGCAAAAAATCATTATTAATTTCTTACCTCATTCGAAACTGCATGTCAAAGTTCTGCTCTTAATGTTGGCCACGGCTTGGAGGAAATGCATTGCAAGTATTATTTTTATTTTTTTTTATTTTTGATATTTAACTGAAACTTTTCTTTAAAGGAAATGGAAGGAAATCGTTGGTTCAATTAAATGGTTCTTTTGTTAAAAATTGCTTTGAAATCAAAATTATTATTGGGACACTTGTTGAAAATTAATTACAATAAATAAACTTTACATTATCTGATGTGCGCAATGCAGCTTGGTTACCTTAATTAACAATATACCTCATTCAGCACCTTTTCCCGTGTTTATCAAAGCTTGTCTTTGATTCAGAAAATCCGCACCTATTATCACGTCCATCCTTAACTTCGGTATGCTAACGAAATTGGCTTCGATCTTTTGACCTTGGTACGAAAGAGAGATCATTAATTCTTCATTAGCATCGCGTTGGTTAAATAAGTTCTCCAAAACTGCAGTTAGCTCGCTTCCGCTGTCTACGACTACGTTAACTGGGATTTGTATTGCCATGGCCTTCGCAACTGGTTGAATCTCGACTAGTTTGTTCTGTTTTTCCTCATCTCCCTGCATTAAAGCATCTTCTGTTGATTCATATGTGAGTCGTTTCAGGATTTTTACCTGTGAATTCTAACCTTCTGTTGGATATGCCTCTACCACTATGTCTCTCTCTTCTACAACTTCTTCTCCACATTTAACTTCGTCTTCCCTCAGCTTAACTACGACTTCCTCTTCTTTCTTCGGGGAAACTCCCAAATAATCTAATCTAAATGCTCTTGTTATATATCTGTAACTTCCGTCATTGTACCCATTGGGACCTATGTCCAATTGTAATTTTTTTCAACTTCCTTCGACTGTGCATTATCCTTCTTTAGTTTGTTTTCCCCGTCCTCAGCCTCTTCAATTCCAATTAATTCCTCCCTATTCTCTTCTCCCATTGTGCCTGCCTCTGGTAGTTCGTTTTCTTCATCGGTATCCTTCCAACTAATTTCTCCTCAGCATGATGCTGTTGTTTTCCTGCCTTCGTTTGATCCCTGCGATCCTATTTCCTCATTTATTACTTATCCTGACAAAAGGTTTCTTTCTCCCGATGGTACGTTATTCTCTTGGAATCGACTCTCCCTAGTTTCAGTATTAAATAGCTCTGCAATGCTAATTACTTTGTCTTTTAACTCAACTTTGGTTATGCCTGCTTCATTTTGTTCCGGTAGTCCATTTTTTGCGAAATCCTTCCAACTAATTCCTGTTCAACCTGACGTTTGCGGTATCTCGACTTCTTTCGATCCCTGCGGTTCTGTTCCTTCGTCTTTCACCACTCGTGTTGATGCTGCTTGCTTGGGTGGGTGTGCTGTTCTCCTTGACTTGGGCACTCTCTCGTGAATTCGAACGTTTATCGGGGTTTGGTGGCCTTATCTCCACGTCTTCTTTCGGTCCTTCCTGTCTTTGTTCGACCTGGTGACACGGTCTAGTTGCTGGTAATTTATTGGCCTGTCTGTCCTCCAATGCCCATTGTGATTATCATTTTTCCCTCTGTAATAGTAATTGCCATTCCTGGGTGGATAACCGTTGCAATTTCTTGTTCTGTACCTCTAACAATTCCTTTATTGGAATCTATTATCACTCCTCTGCGCGAAGTTATCACGCAGTTCCTAATAGCTGACATTCCTTCATGCAGTCTCCGGCGCATTTCGAGATCTTTCAATCACGTTTTCACGTGGGTTTCGCTTTTTTCTGGCCTCATCATCCGAGAATATGAATTCTAGTTCTCTCAAAATTCCTTTGAAGGTCACTGCCTCTGCGGCCTACCAATGACTGTTGGTGGCAGCTTCATGGTACACAATTTAATCAATTCTCCATCACTGTATGACACATTCAAACTTTGATTTTTTTTTAGCCATTACTTCGAAAAATTTTACAAGTCTCTTCCTTCCGGAATTCTCGAAGTACGGACTTTGTAGAAGTTCATACTTCAACCTATCTTGCGCTTCACTCGACCAATACCGTGAGAGAAATTAACCTCTGAAATCTTCATGTGATCAACATGTAGCTGCATTTTGCCTAGTTTCTACAACTGTCCCAGACATATGGGCACATATAAAGCCTAATTTGTGTGCCAATGTCCAATGTTCTGGTAGTTCTACTCTGAATTGATCAATGAAGGTTCGTGGGGGCAGTGAGTTTCCTTCACGAAAATGCCGGAACGTCCTTACAGTGAGGAAATGATCATTGTCGTACCTCGTCATGATACCGTACGAAATTCGAGAGTCCTCCCCACTTCTGTTCCCAATCATTTCATGTGTCAGTCTTTCAGGTTGTGGTAAATAAATGGCCTATAGCCCACTGTAACTTTTGCCTAGTCTTGCATGATAGTGTTGCAGTGGAACAGTGCTTTATCTGAAACCAAGTTTTTAATGCTTCCTGGCAATTTATTAAAAATGTTTGTTACTGAAAATTGGACTCCATTTTGAACCAAGGTAACTGATTTTAGGTCTTCATGTAGATTGTTTTTAGTCCTAGTATTGATACTAGGTATTGAGCCATTGGCTAGAAATAGAGATATATTACTTGCAACAAATTTCATTTCAGACAAATATACTGAGAAGAAGTGGTTAGAATAAAAAGTTCCTTGAAAACGTTTCTACATGATGTTTTTGAATTAACACCACAAATGTTTCTTATCACACGCTTTTGCACCTTGAAAACTTCTGCTCAGTTTGATGAGTTATCGCAAAATATGATCCCGAATGACATAATAAAATGAAAGTAAGCAAAGTATGCAAGTTCTTTTATATATTTATGTCTCCTACATCTGATATCATTTTCACTGCAAATACAGACGTTTAGTCACTTGAGCAATTCTGTGATATACCCTTCTAACTGAATTTATTATCGAGTTCTAATCACAGAAATTTAATACTGCCAACCTCTTCGATCTGCATGTCCTCATATGTTATACACATGTTGAAAGGAAATCTCTTACAATTTCTGAACTGCATATAGTGGGTCTTCTCAAAGTTTAATTAAAGTGAATTAGCTTTGAACCACTTATTAATATCAATGAAAATTGATTAGCAGCTATTTCTACATCTGTACTTGACTTGCTACTTATTGAAATGTTTATATCATTTGCAAACAAAATAAAGACGGCATCTGGCAATGTAACAGATGAGAGGTCATTAATGTACACAAGAAAGAGCAGTACACCCAAGATGGAACCTTGAGGAACACAACATGTAATTAATTCCCAATCAGATGAAGACTTACTGTTTACTGCACAGGTATTTTGCAACGACACCCTTTGTTTCTTGTTATACAGAGAAGACTCAAACCATTTCGCAGCATTGCCAGTGACACCATGATATTCTGATTTACTTAAGATAATGCTGTGATTCACACAGTCAAAGGCTTTTGACAGGTCACAGAAAATGCCAGTAGCCATTAATTTATTATCTAATGAATTAAGTACATTCTCACTGTAAGTGTAAATAGCTCTCTCTACATCAGAACCCTTAAGAAATCCAAACTGTGACGTGGACAATATACTATTTGCAGTCAGATGCTTTCTGAGAAAGCTGGGAAAAGTGAAACTGGTCGATAGTTTGATAATATCTCTTTATCCTCCTTCTTGTAAAGAGACTTAACGTCAGCATATTTTCACTCTTTGATTAACTTCATTGATACGTTATCATACCCACTGGAATACACAGATTTTAAGAATATTATGATGGATGCTACTTCTTTGGGAGACGTGAGTGTCATTTCCATTTTACTGAAGTTATTTTTAAAGAGTGGTCTCAGATACTCCATTGCACTGTTCACTGAACCTGATAACGCCAAGCTGTCAGTAACGAAATGAAATACTTGTTTAACAGGCTTGCAACACTACATGCACTTTTTACTAAGTCTGATTTATTTTTAGAGATATCGGTTTCTCTTCCTTCTTGGCCCCACCTGTCTCTGTCTTCACTATATCACATCCAATTTTTATTTTGTTGCCTGATGTAATTATTTTTCTCTCCTAATAAAGCTGCTTCGATTTCTAGATTACTTGCTTCAATATTGTGCAGTATTTTTTGTAATGTATTACAAGTCTAACATCAGAGCTGTTTCTGGATACTAGATATAGTCTCCTCTTTGTCCCACATGATATCTTTATTCCTTGTGCAATCCACAGTTAATTTTTTTACTTCTGTGTGATTTGAGCTACCTTTAGGGGAAAACATTTTTCAGAGTGGAGTGCTTTATGCTGTAACCTTCGCGCCCTTGCATTTCCCTGTCACGTATTAGCTCGGTGTGTTGCCTGGCTAATCTTGCCGCTTCATCATGTGCTCCCAATTGTTCCGAAAAGTATGCTTGTGGTACCTGATGTATTCGTGGTGCCGTAATTTTCGAAACGTGCCTATGGCATCGCAGGTGATCGGCTGTCGCGTAATTTCTTTTCTGCCTGTGACTGGAGTTGTATTTGCATGAAATCTTTTTTCATTACTAGTGAAACTTGTGGTGGTTCATGGTGCTGGTTCCTGTAGTCATGTCCTAGTTCATGAACCACGGGCAACGTATGAGTGGCCAAGTAAGTGGTCCCAACAGTCAGGATACCAGTTACTTTGGAATAAGGCTGGGCATCTCGGACATATTCTGAGTCGTGGTCACCTTTGTGCTCATACGGCAAAGACTACCAAATTCACTGGTCAGTCCCTCAACCGTTAGGAGTAAAACCCAATGGGACTCGGGGCAAGTAAGGCTAGCAACCTGCTTCCCTGGTACTTTAAATATGATGATAGCAACAATCAGAGCAAAATGCCTCGGACCTTTGGAGGTGACGGAGTCCCACCTCTAACTGACAAACCAGGGACTCCTAAGATACGACTTGGCAAACAAATGGTAATAAGATGCGGAGCTATTAATATCAATGGGGGCTACTCTGGGAAGAAGGTAGAGCTGGCAGAGGCTGCAAGTAAGATGGGGCTGGACGTTTTAACTGTTAGTGACAAAGCAGGAATAGCACAATGGGGTGTAGGGCTTTACATCAGGAAAGAAATGGAACCCAGCGTAGTTGCAATAAGGTATGTAAACGAATGACTGATGTGGATAGATTTGACAGTGTCTAGCAAGAAAATTAGGATTGTGTCAATATATTCGCACTGTGAAGGGACAGATCAAGATAAGATGGATAGTTTTTATGAGGCACTCAGTGATGTAGTTGTTAGAGTAAAGGACAAGGACAGTGTTCTGCTCATGGGTGATTTTAATGCCAGGATTGGAAATCGAACAGTAGGGTATGAAAAGGTTATGGGTAAATTTGGAGAGGATATGGAGGCCAACAGGAACGGGAAACAACTCTTGGATTTCTGTGCCAGTATGGGCTTGGTAATCACAAACTCCTTTTTTAAACATAAGAACATTCACCGGTATACTTGGGAAGGCAGGGGAACCAGATCTGTCATTGACTATATAATAATAGATCAGGAATTCAGGAAGGCTGTGAGGGACACACGTGTATTCAGGGGATTCTTTGATGACACTGATCATTATTTAATCTGCAGTGAAATTGGGATTGTTAGGCCGAAAGTGCAGGAGGTCTGGTCCATATGTAGGAGGATAAGAGTGGAGGAACTTCAGGATAAGGAAATCAGGCACAAGTACATAACAGCGATCTCGGAAAGGTACCAGTTAGTTGAATGCAGTCAATTACAGTCATTGGAAAAGGAATGGACAAGGTACAGGGACACAGTACTAGAAGTGGCTAACGAATGTCTTGGAACAGTAGTGTGTAAAAGTAGGATGAAGCAAACAGCTTGGTGGAATGACACAGTCAAGGCAGCCTGTAAAAGGAAAAAGAAGGCGTATCAAAAATGGCTACATACTAGAACTCAGGTAGACAGAGAAGGTTATGTTGAAGAAAGAAACAAAGCCAAACAGATAATTGCAGCATCCAAGAAGAAATCTTGGGAAGACTTTGGAAACGGGTTGGAGACTATGGGTCAAGCTGCTGGAAAACCATTCTGGAGTGTAATTAGCAGTCTTCGAAAGGGAGGTAAGAAGGAAATGACAAGTATTAGGTTTGGAAAACTGCTGGTGAATCCTGTGGATGCCTTGGGCAGATGGAGGGAATATTTTGAAGAGTTGCTCAATGTAGGTAAAAATACGATCAGTAATGTTTCAGATTTCGAGGTAGAATGGGATAGGAATGATGATGGAAATAGAATTACATTTGAGGAAGTGGAGAAAATGGTCAATAGATTGCAGCGCAATAAAGCAGCTGGGGTGGATGAAATTAAGTCGGAACTCATCAAATACAGTGGAATGTCAGGTCTTAAATGGCTACACAGGATAATTGAAATGGCTTGGGAGTCGGGACAGGTTCCATCAGACTGGACAAAAGCAGTAATCACACCAATCTTTAAACATGGAAACAGAAAAGATTGTAACAACTACAGAGGTATCTCTTTAATCAGCGTTGTGGGTAAAATCTTCTCAGGTATTGTTGAAAGGAAAGTGCGAGTATTAGTTGAGGACAAACTGGATGAAAATCAGTGTGGGCTTAGGCCTCATAGAGGTTGTCAGGACCAGATCTTTAGCTTACGGCAAATAATGGAGAAGTGTTACGAGTGGAGCAGGGAATTGTATCTATGCTTTATAGATCTAGAAAAGGCATATGACCGGGTTCCTACGAGGAAGTTATTGTCTGTTCTACGAGATTATGGAATAGGAGGCAAACTTTTGCAAGCAATTAAAGGTCTTTATATGGGTAGTCCGGCAGCAGTTAGAGTTGACGGTAAATTGAGTTCATGGTTCATTGTAGTTTCAGGAGTCAGACAAGGCTGCAACCTGTCTCCACTGTTCTTCATATTATTTATGGATCATATGTTGAAAACAATAGACTGGCTGGATGAGATTAACACAAAATTAGCAGTCTTGCATATGCGGATGGCTTAGTTGTGATGGCAGATTCGATTGAAAGTTTGCAAAGTAATATTTCAGAGCTAGATCAGAAATGTAAGGACTGTGGTATGAAAATTAGCATGTCCAAAACGAAAGTAACGTCAGTGGGAAAGAAATATAAACGGATTGAGTGCCAAATAGGAGGAACAAAGTTAGAACAGGTGGACGGTTTCAAGTACTTAGGATGCATATTCTCACAGGATGGCAACATAGTGAAAGAACTGGAAGCGAGGTGTAGCAAAGCTAATGCAGTGAGCGCTCAGCTACGATATACTCTCTTCTGCAAGAAGGAAGTCAGTACCAAGACTAAGTTATCTGTGCACCGTTCAATCTTTCGACCAACTTTGTTGTATGGGAGCGAAAGCTGGGTGGATTTAGGTTACCTTATCAACAAAGTTGAGGTTACGGATATGAAAGTAGCTAGGATGATTGCAGGTACTATTAGATGGGAACAATGGCAGGAGGGTGTTCACAACGAGGAAATAAAAAAAAAACTGGGAATGAACTCTATAGATGTAGCAGTCAGGGCGAACAGGCTTAGATGGTGGGGTCATGTTACACGCATGGGAGAAGCAAGGTTACCCAAGAGACTCATGGGTTCAGTAGTAGAGGGTAGGAGGAGCCGGGGCAGACCAAGGAGAAGGTACCTGGATTCGGTTAAGAATGATTTTGAAGTAATAGGTTTAACATCAGAAGAGGCACCAATGTCAGCACTGAATAGGGGATCATGGAGGAATTTTATAAGGGGGCTATGCTCCAGACCGAACGCTGAAAGGCATTATCAGTCTTAAATGATGATGATGATGATGATGATGATGATGATGATGTGAAACTTGTTGCCTTTCTGGTGGCGTTATTGACTCGGAAGTTGTTAAAGATTCAGAGCTTGTATGATCCTGATCCCTCTTCTCTTGTATAGTTCGCAACACTTCTTCTCTAAGTTTTTCGAATTGATTCTTCGTTTTCACTTCTATTCTCACGATGCGAGTAATGTACCACTTGAGAACTGCTTTCGTGACGCGTTTTTGCAACACACTATCGTCAGCTATTTGTCGTGCTGTGCCTGATGTTTGCCGTGTAATTGCATTAACCTGTTTTGTTATCTTTGCAATTTCACTGTGAGTATCATCACGCAATGTTTTGACTTCGGTCTATGTGTTGCTATGCAATGTTTGCACGTCCACTCAGACCTTGTCGATATCTGTCCTTAATTGAGTTTGGCCTATTATCAACTTTTCGATCACATCTCGCTATTCTTTTGCCTCTTCCTCTATGTTGCTTAACTGTTGTTTGATCTCACACAGTTGTTTCGTTGTGTCTGCATTATGCTCATGTATATGTTGTTTTATCTTTCTGTTTTGCATCGTTGAGGTGCGTGTTAATTGCTGGAGAATTTCCGAGAAATTAACGGGTCCTACTACCTCTTCTTCCAATGTGCTTCATTCTGTATTTACATTCTCGTGTCTGTCCGCTACTGACTGCACTGAACCATGCAATGACGCATTTCGACTTGCATAGCCTATATTTGGTTGCGAGTGAGGTCTTATTACATTTACTATGGGTTCTACGTATTCAATAGAATCCCCATCTTCTTGCAGCTCAGAAATATATTGGTCGCCGCCTACGGCGCCTTCTTGCACGGTATTTACTTCCTGATGCACCCCCTGACCTATTTCTCGCGGCAATGAGTCGTCTCTTGCTCTGTCTCTCAATACGGTCAAGGTCTTTTAATCTCTCTGATTCCCGTCTTTCCAATTTTAACTGATGCACCCTACTTCGCGTAATCATTCGATCATACGTCCTTACTCGCTTCATAAACTTATTACCTTCAACTTTTTTGTACTGTTCGTAGTTCCTCGACACAATAACAAGACTGTACGACCATCACTTACCAGTCGGGACAGAAGCAACTTATCGCTACTGTGTCAGCCACCTGTGCACTTTCAAGAAAAACTTAAAGCTAACAGTGGAATTACAGGTATACTATGGGGATACTGCGTATGATTCTCAGTGCATTGTACATCTCTGTCTCCCTATTGTCTTATCAGTAGCAACTAATATTTACCATTGGTTGATACAAAACAAAAAACTTACTACAAAAAATTTTAAGATAATATTTCTTTCCCTAGTAATTAAATGTGCTTGACCGCCTTACCATGGTATTGTACCATCCTGGCAGGATCGCCATTATCAAACATGCGTGAGACTGGTCCTGATCCACCTTGCTACCACAGTTGTGCAAGGACGCTCTGTGAGTGTCTTAGGAATTTAGTGTTGAATCTATAGGCTGCAAGGTAGGAAGGACCCATTGAGAAGAGTGCTGCAGTATGGACAGTGATCTAATCAGACAATGATCTCAATGTCCGTTCCACTACACTGTCTGTAAAGGGAATGTTACTGCTAACAGGAATTTACTCTAAGTTTGACTTCAGAACATAGTAATGTCAGCAAAATTACGTACAGGATGGTAAAATATTGATATTGGGTGTGCACACTGTGAAACGAGACTCCTAACTATTATAAGGTTCTTTAATGGTAAGATGGTTGATGACCATGACTGGGGGTCGTTAAAATACAAACAAATTAAGTACAATTGGGGCCAGAGGTATCAATTACGCTAAAATGCGCAATGAAAATACCAAAAATTGAATGGGAGTCGTAAAGAGCAATCAAAAAGAAGTACACAATTAAAACAATTCAACAAATGCATAGTACGAGGGTTGGGACTTAAATAGTGGCAACTATTTTTTCACAACCGATACAAAAGAATTACATGTTTGCACCTGTTATGTTTGCACCATACTGGGACTCTGACGCACTTTCCACTTTTGCGGCGACTCATAATAAATACATTCGTTGGATTGACGTTTCAGTTTTGGCCCGTACGATGTGGCCCATGTCTCATCCAGTGTTATGATACCGCGTAAGAAAGCCACTCCTTCGCGCTCATAGCGCTCCAAGTGGGTCTGAGGAGTGTCGTAACGCATCCGTTTCTGCATTTTCGTCAAGTCATGCGGAACCCATCGTGATGCAATTTTTCGCATGCTCAGGCGTTCCTTCAGGATGCGAAGCACAGTCGTATGCGCTAATGCCGTTTCGTGGGCGAGCTCACGAATCGTATGGCGTCGATCACTGTCCTCTAGCCAACCGATGTGACCGGACGGTTCTAGGTGCTTCAGTCAGGTTTGAATCTTGCCTCGGGCATTGCTGTGTGTGATGTCCTTAGGTTAGTTACGTTTAAGTAGTTCTAAGTCTAGGGGACTGATGACCGCTGATGTTAAGTCCCATAGTGCTTAGAGCCATTTGAACCATTTGAACTGTCCACTAACGCGGCAACAGCGTGCACTTCTTCTTCAGAGATGCTAGGACGACCTTCGTTGAAGGCTTTTACCCAACGTGCCACGGTTCTATACGGCAATTACGATTCCGTGCACGCGTCTTGAAGACCTTGATGACACTGTCGTGCTGTACGACCTCTGGCACATTAAATCTTGATCGAACTCCGTTGTTCCTTTTTCGAAAACATAGTGACACCGTTATGTAAGACCGCTCGCTCACCAGTGACTGTGTTTCCCTCGATTGAGAGCACGCTGGTGACATGGGACAGGTGAGTCCATTTGCTGAGAGGTGAGGTAGGTATGTTAACAACGTGTGCTGTCAGCGGCAATAGTAGATTTCGTTGCGTAGTGTCTCCACAGCAGTGTTGCAACTATTTAAGTTTCAACCTACGGATAAACCACTCTACATTGGCTGATAAATCCATTTCGTTAGATCGGACATCTCGCGTTTCTGCTTCAGTTAAGCCCAACATTCGTGAATAAGTTTAACTACAGGTCATGGTTGAAGCTAAGAAAAAATGGGAGAGACGGAGAGGACTGCAGTTCTGAGTGTTAATTGAATATCACTTGCTGGCGTAGCGCGAGTACGCATGTTTACCTTCGATCGGCGGTGGCAGTGGCGGCTGTCGGCGCGAACTGTGAACCTGAGAATCTGTGCTAAATCTCTCTCGACTGTTATACACCAGTCGGATACATTTCCTACATGTTTGGTGAACCCAAGACTCCTAGTTATTCCCTAGATAAGTTAATTGGCATGGTACCCGCTATTTGGCTGTAATAGTGCGTACGTCATTGCCCTAAAATCGCTTGCAGGCGCTAACTGTCAGTGCTCGGTGCTATTCTCCATACTAGGAGACTTTGCAGTTTAGCTCCTTACGAGTTAAGACGAGCCTGTTGTGAATAAGTGCTCACATAATGACTCTCGCAGTCGTCTCAGCGCAGTACAAGACGCCTTGCACAAACACTCGACCATTTTCTACAAGAGAAGAAGCGAATTACTCTGTCTGTAACTTGCCAATATCATAGCTGGTGGTCACATGTTTTCTTTCGGGCCAATCAGAGTCTTTGTACTTCTTATAACTCCACCCACTAGAGTTTTTGTGGCATTTCACGGGCGTTGTTTGTTTCATAGGGCAGGGTTTAACTTCTTCTATGTAATACTGAGATAAACAGTTTTTTATTTCATGCCAGTTTTAACACAGGTGGCTATAGTGACTCATGAATGTTTTGAGTTGGATTTATCTGGACGTTTTATCTGCCATCTCCGGCCATGTTCCTGTGGAAAGTTTTTTCTGAAGGGTCGTTGTTAAAATCAGGGACAAGAGACGCTGTCTGGTGGCCTACGCAGTGACAATGGCGTCTCACTAGGTCAGCTAGGTGTCCCACTGTGAGGTTTCAGTCAGGCGGGACAGCTGTGCTGTCGTAAAATTCTCCTTCCCTCAGAAATGCTTCTCGTAGCTCGGGTCGGGGAAATTACTCGCATGCAATTACTAGTGTGAGTGTTAGTGGTTTATATTCACTAAATTCTGGCTTATATATTAAATCTGCATATCAGTAAAATTCTTGTAATTTCACAAAACTGTGTCATGTGACATATCATTTAACCAGAATTGTTTCAGGAATTCGTTGTAAGGTGTGTTATTTGTTTGACTCCTTACATAC
Source organism: Schistocerca piceifrons (assembly GCF_021461385.2). Lineage (NCBI taxonomy): Eukaryota > Metazoa > Arthropoda > Insecta > Orthoptera > Acrididae > Schistocerca > Schistocerca piceifrons. Next base: position 109,223,299 of record NC_060139.1, read on the forward strand.
TGGTAGCAGTAAGTGAAGAACTTCAGACTAACATTGAAATTTCCAAGAAAAGTGAGGATTAGAGTTCTTTTGCTGTGAGGTAAATAATAAAATGAAGTACTCGATATGCAATCGTATTGTTGATGACGAAAATTCTATGACATTAATCGACATTGTGAACAAAATAAGTCCGTAAAATGAACAATTACAAAGGCTTAATGAGGGAAGAATATTTGAAAGAGTTCAAGTTGAGGCTGAAAAAGCAGCAGTTGATTTTTAAACCAATAACTTGGGCTGAGCAAATGATACTTGCTTTCGAACAGATTCGAGATTTCTTTACAAGGCACGGCATTCGATAGAGTATCAAACATGTTGAAACCATTACGTAACATTTGACTCGCACAGTGCGAGTGCACTGGATGTGGAAGAAACTATGAACTAGCGATAATAGTGAGCTATGGCTCTGCTTAGTAAACTCTGACAATTCCGTGAAACACTGGAGTAAGTAGCATTAATTGTTACCACTGGAAAAACTCCTATAGTGTTTGAACAAATTTACAAATGGTTCAAATGGCTCTGAGCGCTATGGGACTTAACATCTGAGGTCATCAGTCCCCTAGAACTTAAAACTACTTAAACCTAACTAACCTAAGGACATCACACACATCCATGCCCGAGGCACGATTCGAACCTGCGACCGTAGCGGTTGCGCTGTTCCAGACATAAATTTACAATACGAGTTCTCATAGTGTACCGGTTGTATGGATAGACAAACATTTATGCTGATTTTGAAGTAAAGGTAACAATCAAAGACGAAAATATTATCCTCCCAGAAATACTGCTTCATTGGTCCCAATATGATACTTTACTTGTTTGTGAGAAGTGTTAATACTCGTAATTGACCAAGTAGGTTGCAAAGGAGCATTTCAATCCCTGTTCACATATTAGAATAACAGACATAAACGTTACCAGATTTAAACAGTTTGAAAACTTGATGGCAACATTCAGATGAAACCATCAAGACAATCAGTAATTAATTGCTGAACAAACGAAATATACCATAATAAAGTAACTAAAATTTCTGTAGCGAGAATGAAGTATGGCAGCAAGACCCGTCTTGGTGATAGTACCATCAGACATCACTATATCGCGGGGGTGAGTGGAAGCTCGAGAATTGGACAAAATCATTATTGCACTCTTTTATGACTTTATTGGTTGCCTTTGTTACTCATGACTAGCACTCTACAAAATTTTTCAGTCCATGATTCACGGTTATTTTTGTTATTAAAATCCATAGTGCATTAAAAAAAGCTAAGAGAGGTCGATGCGATAGTACTAACAAAAGTCACACAATCGCAGGCCAATCAGAAGATCGAACAGAACCTGAGATTCCCCGAACTGTGACACAAACTGTTCCATCAGTTCGAGTGGTGTACAAACATAGCCCTACCAGTAGAAAAAGAAAGTAATGTTGCAGTGAATGCAAGTTATGTCTTGTCAGAGTTGATAGCTAAACACTCAAAAGCTTTTACTGAAGGAGATTTCACAAAAGAATATTTAATAAAAATTGCACAAACTTTTTGCCCAGGAAATACGAGGTATTTTCAAACATTCACTTTGTCTTCAAACATATTTGAGGGAAGAGTTACCGGTTTGGCCGTCAGTTTAAATATTCAGACCAAATCAAAATCATGCAGTTTCTAAGCTATTTCCATTGCTTGCGTCAAGAATACGGACATTGAGGGCGTACCTCAAGCAGCCGGGTTTCGACGTTTTGAGGAGTTATTAGAACGAGTTTCGATGCAAAACACTTGTAAGGCACGAAATATTTTATTCTGTTTTTGAACTCCTAAAAAAGTACGAACTGCCCCTGTCAGTGTCAACTTCTGTAGTTACAGATGGAGCTTCTATGACTGAAAAAAAAAAACAATGGCTTTGTGACATCGCTGGAAAAAAAGAAGCGAAATTTTTGATCGATTGAAAATTCATCTTACAGATCGTGCTATAAATGAAGAATTATGTACAAAGGTAATGAATGTGGGACCTGTGTTAAAACCTACAAAAACTTTAACTGCTTTAAATATCAGGGTTCAAAGCAGCGTCAGTTCTCTTTTCTTTTACCACACTATACGCTGGGTATCCTGCGCCACCATTCTTAAACGATTCTGAAACTTGAAAGTAAAAACCAACACACAGGGCTGTTTCTGCAAAAGATCGTTACAAGACCTATCCTTTACGACTGATAGAACAAAAAACATATCTGATTTACATCTCAAACTTCTAGGAAAAGATCAGATCATCGGGAATATGCGTGATCAATTTAAAGCATTTAAACATAAGCTAGATTTTTGGAGAAATCAGTTGATAAATTACGATTTAATGTACTTTTTGACATGCTCTATGAACAAATCTAGTTGGTGAAACATCACACAAAACACATATAGAAAAAAAATCTTGATGCTCAGAAACTAGATTTAATCAAGATTTGCAGATTTTAAATTACTGGAAAACAGGTTTTTTATTCTGTTCGATTTATACAATAAATATAGAATCAGCAACTAACAAATTCAAATGGAGGTAACTGAGTTTCAGTGTGAGTCAGATTTTGAGACAAAATTTAATGAAGCTGGCATACCTGAATCTTGTAAATATTGGCCTATCTGATTTGTAAGTACTCAAAAATTTGCGTATTAAATTACTTCCATGTTTGGAAGCACTTATGAACAGCTACTTTCAGCTATGAAAGCTAATAAATCTCGTGTCAGATGCAGAATTTCAGGCATTGACATTGGGTCAGTTTTCATGTAATTACTACAAATGAATTTCCTCCCACGATAAGGACTACAGTAGCAGAAAATTGTTAGTAGGAAAACAGTTATGCTGTCTTTTTTATTTTTCTAAATAAATTTACGTATCTACGAAAACTGAATTTGAAGTACTTTTGTTTTCTTTTTTACTTCCCGCTTAAATTTGAACCTTGTTTATTTGATCTATGTTGGTTTTTGATTTTGGCACCCTCGTGCTAAGGCTTCTCTGATAGTGTGTCACCTCTGAAGAATGCTTGCAGGCAGACATCGACGACAAAAAGAATATATATTGACGTCATTACATATAGACTAGAAGAGAACGACTTAAGGAAATACCTTCCATAAGAACCACCCCAGATAACGCTGACGTTGGAAACAATGAAGAGGAGTCCACTGGACTAATACAGAGTTCGGTGGTGGGCACCGGACCGTGGAGTCTTTCCGGTATAGTATGGATGTCATGCTCATAGTGCTCATAGTGTCATGCTCTTAGTGCTCAAGACAACAAATGGCGACAAAATTCCAGATACATAAGAAGCATACTAATTTCACATGGTTAACCAACAGATATTCATATTTTTCAGGTGTCCTTATTCCGAATACGTACGCGTCTTGCTTGCATTAGGTCAGGTAGGAAACTTATCTCCTATTTGTGACGAGAACAGAGCCTTGCGTTGATGCAGACCTTCCACTTTCCCTCCCCTAAAACCATATGGGCGATTCCGGTGGCGGATTTTTAAATAATTACTTACTCCTGGTCCAGCGGTCTTAGCACACTATTATTTATGTTCTTGTTGCCCCATGTCTCTCATTCGAACACAGTCAGTATCAACAGCACATATGAAAACGTACAAGGTGTTTGGAAAATTCCACGGAAGTCTCCTAAAACAAACAGATTCTGCTGACAAACATGTGCTTTGAATAGGAACGATTGTCACAGGAAGGAACTAATTGAACAATGTGAAGTGAAGGTAAACCAGTCCTCAACCGGAAGTCTGTTTCGAGCACTACAGCGCTTCACTGAGCATATCATATTGTAGGTGGAATGTCCTGCCTTTCCTACGACATTTAACTGAGTTGCCCGCCCAGTTACAGTTTTACATGAACTACGAAGTATAAAAGGTATACTTTCAGCTCCGTCTTTGGTCACAGAATAGCCTCTTACCAGTCTAACATTTATCAGGAATGTACAGTGCACTTGTATTAAGCCAGTCTTATGAATTTATTTTGTTTATTTTATGTCTTATTGTAGGTGATAAATTTAAGAAAAAAGTTGTACGAATCTGTAATATCCTTCTGTCAATGCCATTATTGTGTCACCTGTGTATTATGAAGCTTTGCTTCAGTAGGGAACGTTTAATCTATGAAAAATTTTGTAAGTGCTGAAATAACAAGAGAATGAGTCAGGTTTGGCCGATACCCGGATGCGCATAGACGGATGGACGGACGGGCGCTGCCACAGAGTTAATTAGTAAAAACTTAATTACTTGTTTTGTGGAAGGCAGAGCAGTTTTCGCCGTAGCTGAAAGCGAAGAAGTTTACGAACATCACAGGAACACCGTACACAGACAGAGAACACGGCAATATTGTGAGGAGGCAAGAAGAACTCAGAACTCTCTAAAACACGTTTCCTTTCCTATTGTTGCAATAGCTACTCCTGAAAGTCGACACAGAAGAATGTATCACAAGAGGTGAAAAATCTGAAGAAAAGGGGAGAAACGAGAACCAAGAATTACAAGAGAGAATATTCTCCAAGATCCAGTGTAGAAGACATTGGGACACAGAGTCGAAGAATACATCGAGCAGCGTAAAACCAGAAGCAGTCTCATCAACAGAACGCATATGCGCCGTGGTTTCTCTTCGCAGTATACCGAACTGTTTTTCGTGTTGTTTTGGACGGAAGAGAAGCTGTGATTTTGAAAAATTCCATGGATTGGCTAAGGACTAGAGGCTGACAGCTATTGTTTGCTTACTGAACTTTGGAACATTTCGAAGGTTAATTTGACCAGCCTAAAGATCAAAGCCTGATATAACTTAAGACTGAACAACAATAAATGAGACGGCTCGCCACTTAAAACATAGCTACGCAGTCTTCCCGTGTTAAACTATGAAAATAAATCAACGTACTTCAACCCGGCATAATCCAGTCCCGGCTCCTATTTGGAAACAGTTCCAAAATTTTACATTGCGCGTTCAGCCACGAGACGACACGCCGTAGCAGCAGCAATTGGAATTGTTTTTGCCTTTTTTATCAATTAACTTTCGTGTGGACCAAATAGCAACTGCCATCTTGTTGTGGTTCAGAGGTCATCAAAAATATATGCTGCATTCCGGCTGCGGCAGCGCGGTTTCTCTTCGTTCTTTGACCTGCCCCTACCTGTAAACTCGTCGCAGAACGTCACCGGTAGAAAAGCCGAGCAGAAACTTACCGTACTGCGACTCGCAACAGGCTGCATACAACGTGACTATTCTAAAAATCGGGAAAAGGTCTTAATTTTGAATGAAAGATGAAAATACTAGCAAAACATCGGTATATTGTGAAATTGAGAATTACAAGTTCACTGCCAAGCCCGTGCTAATCCTAACACATTAGTCATGCACAACCCCCTTCATTAACTTTAGCAAGTTTATAGTAACGCATTTCCCGAAACCTGAAAAGCTACTAAGCACGGACTGCTCTTAAATGAAAATGCTCGCCACACTATTAAGGTGTCTAATGCACTCAGGTTTTTGGTCACCGATCTGCTCAACATGCCACGCGGAATTACTGTCTTTTCTCATTCACAAATTACTTAAAAAATGTGTACTTTCTAAAAAAACACACCGGAATAAAGGCGCCTTCACTTTAAAACACTTTTGAAACATGTAGCGCAACTAAAACCGGCAAATTATAACTTCCTTCGGAGTTCGTACTACACACGACCGTACCATTGAAATGCTGGGCTCCGACACCTTAGACTGCTGTAAGCTTCCTCTATCTCCAAGAGAAAAGACGCGCGAAGAATACACCGTTCTGATTGGTCAGTTTTCTTTAAGGCCAATAGAAAAACGTTATTCTCCCGCGTTCGTCCGCGCTTTTCATGAGTAACCTATCCACAAATAACACACTTTAGAACTGTACTTTTTCCCGAAATAAATATTTAACATCTGATGTTTTGTTTTTATTTTACGTTATTAACCATTTTCACTTGCACTCGAACTGGCTTTCCTTTTACCACAAACTTACTTAACTTATTATGATACAAAATTCCCCGTCGTCTGCTTTTACACTGTCTTAAAAATTTCTCACACTAGTTTGTACAGCGTTTGTCAGTATAACAATGATCTACATATTTACTTTAGACCACATACACGCATCATTCACACTACTAAAAACGTGTATAAAACTGTACAAGCGTAAATAAACATAAAAGCCTTCAAGAAACAAACAGAACAATTCACAAAAACATTCTCTTGATCTGTTTCTTGAATGTCTCTGTCCGCTGCTGTACTCTGGTGGATGAAAAATAGAACTACGTACTCGATTGCACCCGCTTCAGACCATCTGTCAGTCTGCACGCATGAGACATTCTACCGATACGGTGTAGCTCAGTTCATATTAAACTTTTCATTTTCATATACACGAGATATTTTAACAGTCAGTGCTTATCGTACACTTCAGTAAGGTATTCTTATAAAATACCTATCTGTCAGTTTGTGTGATAATGTTCTGCGGTTTACTGGCTCTTAGTTCACAATGTATCTGACGTAACCACTGCTATTATCCACAACAGCTGAACTATTGAGGAATTATAATGACTGCAGACATTCTGCTATACATATGTAGATAATTGTATTAGCTATTTAGTAAGAGTGCATGAGACTGTGTAAATGTGTTACTTGCCCATCAGAAACCGAAGTCATAGGAAAGCTGTTGTGGCTTGGCAAGACAGCCAAGCCACTATGAGGAAGCCGAAAGGCCCGCGTTTAAGCTCACGCAGGCTGGCGTGAGGTCTGGAACAGGACAAGGTAATTAATATAGCCAATAACGTACGTAGCTGCTGGAATACTTAACTTTAATCCACAATTGGTGAACATCGCTCGTGACTGTACATGTTTTACAGCATCAATAGTAACTGGTAATGGCGCCTTGCTAGGTCGTAGCAAATGACGTAGCTGAAGGCTATGCTAACTATCGTCTCGGCAATTGAGAGCTTAATTTGTCAGTGAACCATCGCTAGCAAAGTCGGCTGTGCAACTGGGGCGAGTAGTGATGGGCAGCTCGTGAATGAGTCGTTCAAATGAACGCTTCACTCCAGTGAGGTGTGAACTAACCACTCAATTTCAATGAACTGGTACTTCAAACTCTTCACAGATAACACACTCCACACTTTTTTCTAGTTCACTCACTCTCTTCCCCTCTCCCTCGCCCATTACATCGACGCTACGTCACTCATTCTCCCTTCACTTCAGTCACCCCTCTACTGCCTGTCGACGAATCGCGCGGCGTTTGTGGGAAACGATAGGTTTGCGAGGGGTTGGGGAGGTGATGGGCGAGGGGAAGGCAGCGTCAGCTGCTTCCTGCAGTGCTGACATAATTACCCGTGACTATTTGTGCAGTTCAGTTACACTTCCGGTCTACCGGTAGCCTACCGTTGGCAGCGCTTGCGGACAAATGAATATTACAGATACAAACGAAGAGGCTGGCTGTGTCAGCACGCACAGCCAATATGAAAATAAAAGGTTTGCTAATAACACTGAAAGAGGGATTTTACCTGAAATCGTACTAATGACTACAGGTGACAATTTACGTTTTGAATCTGGAGGGTTATTATTCTCAACAAAAGTAAAATCTACAGGAAAACTTCTGAATAATTACTTAACGTAGATATATAGACTTTGTGACAGTGGCAAACATACTCGTTCTATTTTGAATTAAATTTTAAAAGGAACATAAATTTGGACTACATTTCGTTGGTAGCCCCAGTTTTCAGTCCGTGAATACCACAAATAATGTTTCACTTGGCAGATAAAGACTTTTTTGGGCGCTTCATGAGAAAATGTCGAGCAGGATTAAATGTAATACCTTTTTTATATGTGACAGGCTTCTCTGTTTATCTTTCCTTTGTCCCCTTCGACCATGCTCTATTTAAGTTAGCCCAGACGCTGTAAGAGCGTAAAACGTTGTGTGCACGATACTGCATAGTTCGGCCATCTGTTGGAAAAATTATGAAGTATTACGAAGCTTTATTGTACGAGCAAGGCGAAGCGAGCGTAGCCGCGGCTGAGCGGCGAACTGGGCAACTTCGCCAGGCTTCCATACTTCGTGAATGAACTATTTCATTTAACGCTTCACGGCAAAGAGTGAAATGAATGAAGTAGTTCACGGGAATGAACGAGTTCGACCCATCTCTAGGGGCGAGTGCTAGGAAGTCTCTCTAGACCTGCCGTGTGGCGGCGCTCGGTCTGCTATCACTGATAGTGGCGACACGCGGGTCCGACGTATACTAACGGACCGCGGCCGATTTAAAGGCTACCACCTAGCAAGTGTGATGTCTGGCGGTGACACCGCAAAAGCTACACACAAGCTGATTCTATTGGTATATTCACTTGGCATGGAAGTAACCTGTGTTAAGCAGGACCTTACTGAAGGGGAAGTGGCACTTCGAGAAAGTTTTAATTGGGTAGGCTCGATTGTGGCTTCGTTGGTCACAGGTGTACTAAATACTTGTGGCAGTAAACCGAAATCTTCCTATTGGTGCATTATAGCCAGTGAGGGGAGACAATTTGGTTCGGTTATGTTAGTCAAGGTAGGGCGTATTCTGGGTTCCCCCAAAGCATATCAAACTTATTAAAATTTGTGAAAACAGCCTCAACTCAAACGTGATGGAAGCAGAAGAAATGAATCAAGATTTGTGCCGCAGCTAGGACTTGAACATGGATCTCCTTGCATGCTAGGTAGAGGCTCTAGCCATTACCCCACCGTAGCAAGATAAAGAACAGCCCTGCACGGTCTACCCTAATCGAATGCCCTCCCTAACAACAACTACAGTTCACGTTTTTAGCCTATTTTCCCCTTGTTCACTCATCACTCTTGCCGATGCTCTCTGGAATTGAAATAGCACCCGCCTAATGATAAAAAAGACAGATTCAAATCCTGGCTGTCGCACAAATTTTTATCTATTTCTTCACCTTCCATCATCATCGTAGATGAAGTTGAGACTCATATGTCTCAAGGAAAATTTAATTATATCAACTGATTCAGTTCAGTTTAGTACGTTCGGTGAAAGATTTATTTTTAAATTATAGATCAGGATATTTTAGAACCTCATTGCAACTTAGCATCTCCGTATACAAAATCACCGTGAATGGTTAAACAAGCCTTAAATGGAAAAAGAAAATGTGGCTTCGACTGAGAGTTAAACCTTGAACCTTGCAATTGTCTCACAGTTATCAATTTGATCACAGAGTCATACGCCAGTTCATTAGGAACAGTAATTAACTGAACCTCTCGTAATTTCGACATTTGTAGTTACGCTCCTTCCCATTAAAACGGAAACACCGTAATGGTGCCTCGCAAAAGACGTCAACTTGCCAGTTTGTAAGCTCTGTTCCGTGGTAAGAACTGCTGAGCAATTAGACGAACCCCTGATCTCTGAATCTATGCCCAATTTTCTGAATGTTCCTAACCCAATATTTAATTTGTAAACCAATTTGACCCCAACAAAATGAATAAACTTGTCACAGAAGGCACTCTAGTATAAATCTGCGCAACGAAAAAGAAGAATGTCCATATCGTACGTAAGTGAATATTAAATAGCAGATAATCACTCACAAAATCCAACGAAACTTGTGTAGTGTGAACACGTTAAACATGCAGTTAAACGGAGTGAACTGAAGATGGTTCCCCCTTATTGTAAATCGGTACGCGTGTGGCAGCATACTCCACCTAATATTCTGCAAAACACCGCGTATGAAAACGGATTCTTCCGGTGTTCTATCTTTTATTGATAGAATAGTGGGGTAAAGTGTTTTGGGTAGCCCCTAGGATAGAGACCATTTTTACACTCAATCGAAGGTTCGTCTTAGTGTCAGTACGCTACAGTATAGGATCAAGTATAAATATTACACACTTCTTCCTACTTAGGTAAATGGAGCAACTCGGTTGGTTCTTTTTGCTTTTGATGTGGTATACGGTGGGACTTAAGGGAATTATGGAGCACAACTAGTTCATGGGCCGTTCCTTAGAAAACAACTACTTTTTTGCTATTCTTTAATGTCAGAACCGAGCAGCGGATTTCAAAATCGCTATGCACAGTAAATGTCTGAAGTTTTTCCGATATGTTCCAAAGATCTAGACCTCGAACAGCCTTGAAACTTTTTTTGGTATCTTTATCCGTTTCCGATGTACAGTGGTTCAAACTTACCCTACTTGTACACGTAAAATTCGCACTCAAAATCCGGTTTATGGCGACGACGTAGTTTATGAAGTGATGTAGCACGAAGAAATCTGCTGTAAAGTTTCTCCATTATCATCAGAATCGTTCTGGGAACCCCATGTGGCAATAATGAAACACATGTAATATTAGTGCACTTAAAATACTATCTGAGATGTAAAATTAGTTTTGCGTTATTTCAATTTTACACAAGTAAACTATCAAATTTTTACTAACGTATAAAGTACTTTTCATCTGATTAACATGCCCTGCGGTGGCAGCGAATATAAGGGAACCAGCGGAAAAATGCTCCTAACGGAGCACAAAAAAATTAGACTGTATTCCTGTCTATTTGAGAGTCTGACTGAAAAGTGGGGTACCAGCTACATCATTCTACCTTACTCAGCACCTTTAAGAACATATTCGCTATTTATATGCTGAGAGAGAAGGAAATAGTGGCAATGGAAAGAGGCGGAAAAGTAATAAATACTGGAAGACAGTAAACAGCGTTTGTGGCGTAGAAAGAGTGAAGGGGACAACGGCAGTGTGAGATAAGCAGAGGGACACTGTGTCAGTGGAACATAGTTGGCAGTGACGGAACAGTGCTAGCCAAAGAGTGAAGGAGCTTTAATGGAATAAAGAGAAGGAGAATGGGGAAGAGGGTGTGGGCCAGTGATAATGACAGAGAGAGTCTATGACAATGAGAACGAGAAAGAGAGAGAGTGTGTGTGTGACAGTGAGAAGAGATAGGCAGCAGTGGGAAATAATAAAGAGTAGCAGATGACAGAAAGGTGGGACTGTGGCTGTGACACAGGAGACAATGACAGGGAGACACAAAGAGATGATGACAATGAGTTGGGCTGAATGAGTGAGTGAGAATGAGCAAGTGGGAGTGGGTGGATATGAGAGAAGGGCTAGCGGGTGTGAGTTACATTTAGGGGAGCTTGTGGGAGTGGGAGGTGAGTAGCATGTTAAAAAGAGCGCGAATATGTTTGCATGACAAAATAGTTGAGAAAAATTTTAAATGTACTGCGGGAGGCTGAATGAGCTGGTAGTCCACTTTTCAGTCAGAATCTTTCAAACTGGAACGCATTCGCCTTTTTTTTATGATACTTGCATTTGAAAAGTTTTTTCACTCTAATGACTCATCAAAGCAACAGGAAACAGGAACATAACGTAGTTCAAAGACAAATCTGCACATACTGCTAAAACAGGCGAAATCATTATTACTATGTATTACACATTACGCCCCGTTGTAGGAATATACGTACAGCAAAGTCTGCCACAGCATCCTGAATTCTACATACATGTCCGGACCGGCAAATTTCTCATGCATAGAGCGGGATATCTAACGTTAATAAAGAGGAAAGATGTCTACGATCTAATTGTGACCGTATTCATTCATTCTTTGAAAATACAAATGGGGACTTGGCAAACATGTGTCGAGAAGATGGCGTCACACCAAGCATGCACTAATCGTACATGCAATAACTGATAACTTAGAAAGAACAAATATGAGTAGTAGTAATACTGAAGTAAGAAACTATACTGATTTCAAATTGGTCAGTCAAATCATATAAACACCTTGGGTTTCTAACTACATTTGACATAAATCGAAGTTCGAAGACGCCATTAATGACATGTTCTCTGTACGCGTTTTGCAGCAAAGCTAAAAACTATTTGGGCTCGCGGGGTGGCTGAGCGGGCTGATCCGCCTTGCCACGGTTCGAGCGGCTGTCCCAGCCGGAGGTTCGAGTCTTTCAATTCGAGGATTTTAGCATCAAATGGCATGGCACCAAGTGGTGAAAGAGACACTACAACAAATTGTTTGGGCAATTAGTGCTTCAGGAAAGTATGTTCCTCTGTTTTTTTATTATTTTTAAGAAGAAGCCAATGAATACCCAGTTATAGCCTGGAGACAATGCTGATATGATAGCAGCAGTTACCGATTCGGGTTGGATCAAAGTTAACCTGTTCGTAGATTGGCTACACCATTTCATCTCTTATGCTAAGCCAACTGTTGCACAACCAGTTCTACTTTTTTTAGACATAAAAATCACGTTAGCGTTGCCTGCTATCTGCTTGGTAGCCACAATGGATAAATATAGTTATCCCATCACCGTATACATCAAATTGTATGCAGCCAAAGACCTGACATTCGGAATTCTCAGTGCTTCATATATAAAGACAATGCGACTTTTACATGGCTTCAAATGTACGCCCACGAATTACGCGAAATGAAGTTGCCTAACATTCCACGAAAGCCATCAATGGCATTAGCAATACAGAGAAAGCAGCAAACGATTTCCGAGCAGCTCGTATTTGGCCAATAGATAGAACTAATTTGATGAACGTTTTGTAGATATGTCATCAGTGACAGCATTTATATCAAATATGCAAAGAGCACTGACACTTGATGTGTAGGCAGGCCTGGTATCGACATGAAATGTGCAGCAGTGACCCCTGTAGCTGTTTAGGACAAATGGATTCCACCGAATGACATTATTAGGCCTAATGTTCTCAAACTGCCACGTCCTAAACGTTTAATGTTCTTAAAAAAATTCTTTTGCAATACTTGAATGAAAGTGTGAACTGGGAATACATACAATACTGGAGTTATCGTGTAGCGTGTTGTAACTACAAGTGCCGTGCTTACGCTGTGTTCTTGTTAGCAAAAACTTTATACGAACTGATTGGCAATGCAGTTCCCAATACCAATAAAGAAACGCAGTCATTGCAAAATACATTCAGCCCCTTAGGTACTGAATCTTCTGGCCCTGTTCAAAACTGATAAATTTGGTCCCTATACACACAAAAAATAAATAAAATTGTCTTACCTCTAAAGCAACATAGATGGAACGCGATATATTCTAGTCTCTCAGGAAGAAGAATAAATGTAGTAGCTACAGACTCAGCAGTGTGCAATGCTGGCTGTAATACTTCGAAACGTACATGAAATTCTTTTGGCTAATAAATGAAAACATTTCATCTACATCATACTCCGCAAGCCACCTAATGGTGTGTGACGGAGGGTACTTTTGGTACCACTATTTGATCCCTCTAACCCTGTACCAATCGCTAACAGTGCGTGGGAAGAATCTCGAATTTTCTCCTCGTGATCAATACGCGAGATGTATGTGGGGAGAGTGTTGTCTGACTCCTCCTGAAAAGTGCTGTCCCGATATTTCAATAGTAAATCTCTCCGTGATGCACAACGTCTCTCTTGTAACTTCTGCCAGTGGAGTTCGTTTAGCAACTCCGCAACGCTCTCTCGCCAGCTGAACGAAACCGTGACGAAACGCGCCGCTCTTCGTTGGATCTTCTCTATCTCCTCTATCAGTCCTACCTGATAGGGATCCCAGGCAGATGAACAATACTCAGTAATCGCGCGAACAATCGCCTTATAAGCCACTTCTTTCGGGGATGAGTTACACTTCCTTAAGATTCTTCCGATGAATCTGAGTCTGATGTCTGCTTTTCCCACTATCTGCTGTATATGGTCATTCCACTTAAGGTCGCTCTGGATAATTACGCCTAGATATTTTACGGCAGACGCTGTCTCCAGCTGTTTGTTATCAATAGTGTATCTGTGCAGCAGTGGATTCCTTTTCCTATGTATGCGCAATATGTTGCATTTATTTACGTTCAGGGTCAGTTGCCAGAGTCTGTACCACTCACCAATTCTCTGCAGGTCGTTCTGCAAATTCTTAGTGTCTTCTGGCGTTGCTACTTTGGTATAAACAACTGCATCATCTGCGAATGGCCTTAAAGAGCATCCGACGCTATCTACTAGATCATTTATATAGACTGTGAACAGCAACAGTCCTATCACAGTTCCCTGTGATACCCCGGATATTACCTTTACATCAGTCAATTTAGTTCCGTTAAGAGTGACGTGCTGAGTTCTGTCTGCAAGAAAGTATTGAATCCAATCGCAGGTCTGCTCCGATACTTCGTAAGCTCGTACTTTTTCCTTAAACGGCAATGTGGGACGGTGTCAAATGCCTCACTGAAATCGAGGAACACGGCATCACCTGAGCGCCGTTGTCCACTGCGCTGTGGATCTCACGGAGGAACTGAGCGAGCTGAGTTTCGCAGGATCTCTGTTTGCGGAAACCATGTTGATTTTTATAGAGGAGCTGTTTATTTTCCAAGAAAGTCATAATTCTCGAACATAAAACATGTTCCATGATTCTACAACAGATTGACGTCAACATGCGACAGTTGAAATTACATCACTCAGAAAAATTACATCATTTTTACTAACGGAGTCACAAACAATGAGATCTATACAGCAAGTATTATATAGCCTTACTAAAAAAGCGTAAAGGCAAACCATCACTTTACGCATACCTGTGTTAGCATATCTTAGAAACATTATGAAAGTGGAAATATCTAACTAGCCTTTATATCAAACCTGCTTATGTACATTCTGGGTTTACTCAACAGTTAGCAATTATGAGCCAGTTCCTTTACACTAATGCGCTGGCAAAACGAAAGAGATAAAAATTGAACTTCTCTACCATGTATTCTATTGTATGTTAACCGGGGACCTAGAAACGACGGAGAGGCTCCGTCCCCGCCGCAGCCGCAGTGGTCCACAACCCCACGACGACTACCACAGCCCACTTCACGCCTCAGCTGCCCCACACCGAACCACTCTTTTAGGGTTATTGTAGACCGGCAAAGGCAAGGAAAGCGTTTCTGAAGAAGAGAAATTTGTTAACATCGAGTATAGATTTAAGTGACAGGATGTCGTTTCTAAAAGTATTTCTATGGAGTGTAGCCATGTATGGAAGTGAAACATGGACGATAAATAGTTTAGACAAGAAGAGAATAGAAGCTTTCGAAATGTGGTGCTACAGAAGAATGCTGAAGATTAGATGGGTAGATCACATAACTAATGAGGAGGTATTGAATAGGTGTGGTGAGCGTACTGTAAGACCTTCAGTACACACACCATAAGATTATTTGACTTGTTGCTCTAACGAAGTAGGTGAGTGTCAGCAATATGTCTCATGGTCTTATCGTGGCGTGTTTATCTTCTGCCGTTAGGTCAGATGATAGTAATGCCACTTGCACGCTTAGAGTAGCAGATTGATGATAACCAACTTTAAACAGAACTTGATTAATTTTCACACACATTTATTAAATTAATAACAAGCATAAAAATTGCTTAACTTGGTTCTGGATGATATTTACAATTGACAATCTGAAGTTCTTTTGGTATTGGTACGTTAATCTTATTCTCACATATATCTCTCTGATACTTGAGGAAAGTGTCTATACATTTATCTTCATGGCTATGCACAGGAATATGGTAATGTTATTAGGCGCAGACTGGAACTTGACTATAGACTGGTACAGACAAATGAAAAACTCGTACAGGCTGGTACAGACTAATGCAGACTGGTACGGACTAATGCAGACTGACTAATCAGAGGTCTGTACACTCGTTACAATAACTCGCGCGTTCATGTATCACTGCGCGAGTGTGATCTGCAAGGAGAAAAGGTTCTACGTTAGCAGCAATCTCACTGGCTGCATTACATATTAATACGCGGATCGGCGGAAGCAGAATTTGGTCCGTCTCTATGGCAGCGCCACCTGGTAGTGCGGAGACGGACGAGCGCTGCGCCTGCGCTGTTGTGCTTAGCGAGGCGCGCTCTAGTGGGAAAGTTGTGTACGCGGTGAATACGTGGAACTATGTACACAACAATAGGATTGGGGAGAAGAGAAGTTTGTGGCACAACTTGACTAGAAGAAGGGATCGATTGGTAGGACATGTTCTGAGGCATCAAGGGATCCCCAATTTAGTATTGGCGGGCAGTGTGGAGGGTAAAAATCGTAGAGGGAGACCAAGAGATGAATACACCAAGCAGATTCAGAATGATGTAGGTTGCAGTAGGTACTGGGAGATGAAGAAGCTTGCATGGGATAGAGCAGCATGGAGAGCTGCATCAAGCCAATCTCGGGACTGAAGACCACAACAACAACAACAAGTAAAGTTTCAGTAACAAACAGAATTCGTAACTTTATCTGGTTTTGTTTTATTTCGGTTCTCCCATAAGAGTTCTTACCCCACTCTACCCTACGGATCTCCTGAAGCCATCGATTCCATATTCGCCACACAGTCATTGTATCTGGGACCAACTCAAGCAGCAGTACATCGGATGGATATGCTGCAATCTCGATAGGCCGCGATCCTGCCGCTGTCGAATTCTTACACGTGATGGTAGACGTTTCTCCACCTTACACGAGGTTTAACGATCTTCTCACAAACGAACAATATTGAAACTAGTTATCTTGGTGAAAAACCCGCTGCGTAATTCTTCCCCACAAACAGAATGTAGACGGCGTTATTCTTAACTACTTATTATATTAAACTTACGTGTAATCAAGAATGTAGTGCACTTCACGTTCTTTGTCTGCCGCTCTTATGGTGTTGAAATTTCAGTGCCAAGGTGGTATAAACTTTCAAGGATAATGGAGAAGAGTAAATGTATCACTTTGAGGTGAGAAACGCTGGTTCAGAAATGATGGAGTCTAAAGTTATAAGCAGAGATCGTTCTGATACCTCTGGCAGTCGAATACATGTACTGGCCCTCTTGTTACTAAGATTATAAGGTAGCCAACATTCACAGGTGGTAGTATGGACCAAAACAAGAAAAACTGTCAAGTAAATATGGGATCTAAACTACATACCTTAAGAGCTATGAGCACTTGTTCATCTTCCCTACTATGAAACAAATCTCTTCTACTGAACAATTGCCTATAACTCTTAAGGTATGGATTTTAGAGCTCATATTTCGTGGGCATTTTTTTCTCGTTTTGGTCCATACTATCTTCTCCAAAAATGTAGAAGACACAGACCTTGCCGTAGAAGACATGTGTTTCACAGTATCTAAAATGAAGAACTGTATATAGCTCTTAAAGTACGCATTTTAGAGCTCATGTCTGGTGGACGTTACATTGTTTTTGTCCATACTGCCTCCCGTGAAGGTCCCTACCCTACAATCTTAGTAACAACAGGACCAGTACATGTATTCGACTGTCAGAGATATCAGAACGATCTCTGCTTGTGACTTTCGAATCGCTGGTTTCTGGACCAGGGACCCTTACCTCAAATTGTCACATTTAGCCTTCTGTATCACCCTGAAAATCTGTAACTTCATCATTGAATCAACCTGTAGAATTTAAGCATTTTCAGATGAAATTTGATTACGCCACTGCATGTTAAGATTCTCGGAATATAATTCTTCAAACGTAATGTACAGGGTGTTTCACAATTCATGCTAGACACTTCTAGAGGTTGTAGAGAGGACTACAGATGAGCCATTTACAGAAAGTCATCCAACGACACTACAGAGCGACAGAGTTACAGGCTCGGCACTTGTAAATGTATTTGTGTACAATATGATTCCGTGATGATATTACGAATTTTCGAGGATGATGGAGAAGGATAAATGCATCAATTTGAGGTAAGGGTCCCTGTACCGGAATCTAACAAGTCGAAAGCTATAAGCAAAAACCGTTCTCACATCTCTATCAGTGGAATACATGTACCTGTATTGTTGTTACTAAGACTGTAGTGTAGGCAACTTTCAGTGGTGGTAGTATGAGCCAAAAGATGGAAAAATGTCCGGTAATGATGAGCCCTAAAATGCATATCTTAAGAGCTATTAGCATATGCTCAGTACAGGAGGTGTGTTTCACATTAGCGAAGATAAACAAGTGCTCATAGCTCCTCAACTATGCACTTGAGGGTCCATTTTTAATGGACATTTTTTTCTTGTCTAGATCCATACTACCACATCTGAAAGTGGCATATTTTACAATCTTAGTGCCGGTACATGTATATGTATTCCATTCTCAGGGGTACCAAAACGATTTTCGCTTGTGACTTTCGACTCATCCGTTTCCGAACCAGGGATCCTTACTTCAAATTGATACAAATATCCTTTCCATCGTCTTTGAAAGCTTGTAACATCAACATGGAATCGTATTGTACATACATACATTTACAGATGCTGGCGCCTATAACCCTCTCGCACTGTAGCGTCGTTGAATGACGTTCCCAGACATGGGATCCTACCTGAAACTTGATCTCCTAAGTCTCCTCTACAAGCTGTAGAAGTGTCTAACTTGAATTTCGAAACACCCTGTATACTAGTAAACGACAAAAACGTTGCAAGGTCCAAGTTGCGGGTTTCATATCTAGCGGCTTCCAAGAGCAACAAAAATTTATTTTTCAGTACTTTATATAATTACTAACTGACATTAAACATTCTAAATGCTGTCCTAATGTACTTATTAAGAATTAGGATCTTACGGTACAGGCTTAACACAGTAAGTCAAGTATTAAAGTTACAAACTGTGTATATGTCTTGATAACTCGGAGGCGCAAATTACTCAGACTTTATTCGTCGAGCATTTGAGAACCATTAGAGTATTTTGTGGCTCCCAAAAAGCTTTACAATTAATTTCGGACCTTTAGGAAACTTTTTCTCGCTGACACTCCCACTAAATGATGAAACAGAAAAAAACGCTATCTCTTACTATCTTTACGCTGTTCATGAGGTAAAACTTCAGTTTCAGACATAACGTTTTAATTTCTATCTTCTTTACAACTAACTTAATTAACAACAGGTAGTGGGCACATATACCGTTGAACGTATTGTGCTTGCAAAATTATATCATTGTACGTGTCATAGTAAAGGAAATGTTGTTGTTGTTGTGGTCCTCAGTCCGAAGACTAGTTTGAGGCAACTCTCCATGCTACTCTATCTTGTGCATGCCTCGTCATCTCCGAATAACTACTGCAACCTACATCTTTCTGAATCTGCTTACAGCATTCATTTCTTGGTCTCCCTGTACGAGTTTTACCATCCACACTTCCCTCCAGTACTAAACTGGTGATCCCTGGATGTCACAATGTGGCCTATCAAGCGATCGCGTTTTTGGTCAAGTTGTGCCACAAATTCATTGGCTCTCATGTCCTGTTCAGTACCTCCTCATTTATCACGTGCTCTACCCATGTAATTTTTAGCATTCTTCTGTAGCACCACATTTCGAAAGCTTGTATTCTCTTTTTATCTAAACTGTTTATCGTCCATGTTTGACTTCCATACTTGGCTAACATTTAAATTTCTCTTCTTCAGGAGTGCTTTTCTTGCTATTGCCAGTCTACATTTTATATCCTCTCTACTTCCGCCATCATAAGTTATTTTGCTCCCCAAATAGCAAAACTCACCTATTACTTTTAAGTGTCTCATCTTCTAATCTAATGCCCTCAGCATCGCATGATTTAATTCAGCATAATTGCATCATCCTTGTTTTGTTTTTGTTGATGCTCTTCTTATATCCTCCTTTCAAGAAACTGTCCATTCCGTTCAACTGCTCTTCCAAGTCCTTTGCTGTCTCTAACTGAATTGCAATGTCATCGACAAATCTGAACGTTTTTCATTTCTTCTCCACATTTTTCTTTGCCTGGGATTGGGAATAGGCAACAAACTTGTCGCACTCCATTCTTAACCAACACTTCCCCTTCATGTCCCTCGACTGTTGGTACTGCCGTATGGTTTCTATACAAGTTATAAATAGCGTTTCGCTCCTTGAATTTTACCCCGGCTACGTTCAGAATTTCAAAAAGAGGGAAGGAGATCTGACAAGAAAAAGAATGCGATGTGTGAAAAACCAGCTTTTCTTACAACGGAGCGCAAAGTACCCAGACTCTACTCATCCGGTGCTTGACTCCTAGCGACTCGCAACAAACTTAGTGCATACGAAGTTGTTTCATACATGGGAGTTCTGTTCTTCAGTGAATCGGGTATGGTGCACTACTGGTATCCCTCTAAAGCACAGCGTGGACGCGGTGCTGGGTTACCTCGGCCTGCCACTGCGAGCAGCCCGCGCCTCTCCCCGCAGCCGGTACGGCAGGTCAAGGGACGCTGCGCAAAGCAAAAACGTGGAGCTGCGACCCAGCGAGGCGAGGTCGGCGGCTGCCCTTCAGGCTTTCCTTTCAACGCCGCGCTTACGACACGTGCGGCGTCCCTAATAAACCGCTTGCCCTTGGAGCCTCACCTCGCTGTCGAATTGCTTTCCAATCACCGATAAATTCTCAACGTTATGCAATTCCTTCTGAGTAACAGAATTTCCATAGTGTGCACATACGAGTATCATGTGTCTCCACCTGAACTGTGTAAAAGCTATTGAAGAGAGTATTGGGTACACCATCTGTTAGCCTCACACAGATTAATCCTGCAACACGATCTCTTCTAAAAATTCTATAAATGATGTTTTAAAAAAGTGGCTGGTATTATTAGAGGAGGTAGTACACTACTGGCCATTAAATTTGCAACACGAAGAAGAAATGCAGATGATGAACGGGTATTCATTGGACAAATATATTATACTAGAACTGCCATGTGATTACATTTTCACGCAAATTGGGTGCATAGATCCTGAGAAATCAGTACCCAGAACAACCGCCTCTGGCCGTAAGAACGGCCTTGACACGCCTGGGCGTTGAGTCAAACAGAGCTTGGATGGCGCGTACAGGTACAGCTGCCCATCCATCCAGCTTCAACAGGATACCACAGTTCATCAAGAGTAGTGACCGGCGTATTGTGACGAGCCAGTTGCTCGGCCACCATTGACCAGAGGTTTTCAATTGGTGAGAGATCTGGAGAATGTGCTGGCCAGTGCAGCAGTCAAACATTTTCTCTATCCAGGAAGGCCCATACAGGACCTGCAACATGCGGTCGTGCATTATCCTGCTGAAATGTAGGGTTTCGCAGGGATCGAATGAAGGGTAGAGCCACGGGTCGTAACACATCTGAAATGTAACGTTCACTGTTCAAATTGCTGTCAATGTGAACAAGAGGTGACCGGGACGTGTAACGAATGGCACCCCATACCATCACGCCGGGTGATACGCCAGTATGGCGATGACGAATACACGCTTCCAATGTGCGTTCACCGCGATGTCGCCAAACACGGATGCGACCATCATGATGCTGTAAACAGAACCTGGATTCATCCGAAAAAATGACGTTTTGCCATTCGTGCACCCAGGTACGTCGTTGAGTTTGCAATGTCATCGACAAATCTGAACGTGACAGGCGCTCCTGTCTGTGATGCAGCGTCAAGGGTAACCGCAGCCATGGTCTCCGAGCTGATAGTCCATGCTGCTGCAAACGTCGTCGAACTGTTCGTGCAGATGTTGTTGTTTTGCAAACGTCCCCATCTGTTGACTCAGGGATCGAGCCGTGGCTGCACGATCCGTTACACCCTTGCGTATAAGATGCCTCTCATCTCGACTGCTAGTGATGCGAGGCCGATGGGATCCAGCACGGCTTTCCGTATTACCCTCCTGAACCCACCGATTCCATATTCTGCTAACAGTCATTGGATATCGACCAACGCGAGCAGCAATGTCGCGATACGATAAACCGCAATCGCGATAGGCTACAATCCGATCTTTATCAAAGTCGGAAACGTGATGGTACGCATTTCTCCTCCTTACACGAGGCATCACAACATCGTTTCACCAGGCAACGCCGGTCAACTGCTGTTTGTGTATGAGAAATCGGTTGGAAACTCAACTGCTGTTTGTGTATGAGAAATCGGTTGGAAACTTTTCTCGTGTCAGCTCGTTGTAGGTGTCGCCACCGGCGCCAACCTTGTGTGAATGCTCTGAAAAGCTAATCATTTGCATATCGCAGCATTTTTTTCTTGTCGTTAAATTTCGCGCCTGTAGCACGTCATCTTCGTGGTGTAGCAATTTTAATGTCCAGTAGCGTACGCAAATTTTAATATTACATAACTTTGCGTACTAGATGTTACAAAGGCAACTCTGTAGTGGCTCGCCCACTATGAAATAGAAACAATGTTGCTTGGTCGCCTACTCGTGATCAAATGGGCTGAATCTGGAGCGGCGCTCGTAGAGCTGCACAGCATCGGCTAGAGGGCGCTGTGGTCGGCGTTGTTCATCCCCCTCCGTAGTGCCAACCTACGAAAGCGCACCTACTTTGTGGCATCGTAGCCACAAGCGGCACTTAGGTTAATATTGCAACACGATCTCTTCTAAAAGTTCTATAAATAGTGTTTTAAAAATGTGACTGGTATTATTAGAGGAGATAGTATTACTCAAGAGTAAAAAAAAAATACCCTATAGAAATTGTCCGGAAACTAGTATTTGTTGCGATATGGGATATTTTACTTGTATCGAAAATGTTCAGCA
This sequence comes from Schistocerca piceifrons, assembly GCF_021461385.2. Taxonomy (NCBI): domain Eukaryota; kingdom Metazoa; phylum Arthropoda; class Insecta; order Orthoptera; family Acrididae; genus Schistocerca; species Schistocerca piceifrons. Next base: position 109,245,744 of record NC_060139.1, read on the forward strand.
GTCAGTGATGTAGATTGTCTTTCTGTTGAGGTTCATGGCTGTTTTATCATTGGCTGGGTTTTTTCCTGTACTGAGTCCTCTGTAATGCGTCTGTGGGAAGCAGAAGATTCAAATGTCTTGCGCAGCGGATGACACAAAACTTTGGAAACAAAAACCCAACGTATTATCGTGCGTAATATGGTGTAGGAAACCTGTTGGCGTTCAAAACAGCTTCCAGTCTGTAAGCGTATTGTCATATCGCTGTGTGGTTGCGGAGTATCTTTGCGGGCAGTCGCGTCTGTCGAGACGAGCACGGGACGCGGAACTGTTATGTTGTGTTGTGTGTAGCTCTGCATGTAAGAGGCATTGTTAGTGTGGTGTGCGTACTGTAAGATCTTCGGTACACACACCATCGCATTATTTGACTTGTGGCTCTAACGATGTAGGCGAGTGTCAGTAATATGTCTCGTGGTCTTACCGTGGCGTGTTTGTCTTCCGCCGTTAGGTCAGACGATAGAAAAGCCACTTGCACGCTTAGAGTAGCAGACTGACGGTGACCAACTTTAAACAGAACTTGATTAATTTTCACACACATTTATTAAAATAATAAAAAGCATAGATATTACGTAACTTCATTCTGGATGCTGTTTACAATTGACAATCTGAAGCTCCTTTGGTCTTGGTACGTTAATCTTATTCTCACATATCTCTGATACTTGACACAGTGTCTAGTCATTTATCTTCATGGCTATGTACAGGAATATGGTAATCTTATTAGGCGCAGACTGAAACTTGACTACAGACTAATGCAGGCTGACTAATCGGAGGTCTGTACACTCGTTATAATACGACGAGCGTTCAGGTATCACTGCGCGAGTGTGATCCGCGAGGAGAAAAGGTTCTACGTTAGCAGCAATCTCATTGGCTGCGTTACATATTAATACGCGGATCGGCGGAAGCAGAATTTGGTCCGTCTTTATGGCAGCGCCATCTCGTAGAGCGGAGACGGACGAGCGCTGCGCCTGCGCTGTTGTGCTTAGCGGGGCGCGCTCTAGTGGAAACGTTGTGTACGCGCTGACTACGCGGAGCTATGTACACAACAGTTTGCAAGGAAATTGAAGTATTGCTGCAAGTGTCATTACAGTAAATTGATAAAATAAACAAATGATTCAGAGGTAAGTGTGTCAAGAAGTAATTTAAATATGAGCAGTGCTGCTCATAACGTATTTGTGTATCCTCTCGTTGCATGTCGTACCGTACTGTATCAATCATCCGCGCAGTGTTCGGTCACCAGGAATGAACTAATGTGAATCGGTAACACTATTTACCACGAAAGAGAGCATTTAAGTGGCAGTGTCTTGTAGCGAGCGTGTGAACGTGCGCTCGATCATGGCATTCCGCATCATCAACAATCACCCGCGTCGTGTCGGTTATGCGCACGCTCGTACAACTGAGAACTGTGAACTGTGAAATTTAACTTTGTGAACAGCGTTAAAATTTATTACTAGTGTCAAGGAGGATTGGTACCAGATATCTGTGTGTGCGTGACGAGCGTAAGAACTTTCGTGCGATCATTCGGCTTCCGCATCATCAACAATCACCCGCGTCGTGTCGGTTACGCATACGCTCATATGAGTGATATTGTGCGCTGGTAATCACCTATTAATTGGTATAGACACTTATAAATTACAATGTAAACAGTGCAACCTGCGACTTTCTTTTATCGTCTCAGAATATAGTTGTTCATACCAGACGTAGAGTAGCTCCCCTGACTCGCATGCATATTTCGACAGATAATTTCAGGCAAGCCAGCAGCAGTGTGGAGCAGAACAGTACGACCCCCACGAGATTACCAGGTACGTGGTGTGGACAGGGCGCACGGTCAAGAAAAGTCGAAACGACAACCAGTTTAAAGGTACCTCACCCATTTGTACTCCCGGGCGTGTTACAAGTCGTCTTGGAATGAATAAACACAATTCCATTATCTCTTTCGAGAGAATCTTACGCCATTGTTCCTGCAAGATGATGCCAAGATCAAATAACGACAATGGAGACGGTTAGAGATCGCGTACCCTTCTCTCCAAAGTAGACCACAAAGCTTCAACAATATTCAGATATGGTGACAGTTGTGGCCAGGGCAGATGCGACAGTTAACCCTCGTCCTCACAGAACTAGTCTTTGTCGATGCGAGCTGTGTGAACAGGGGTCATGACGCCCTGCAACACAGCGTCATCACTGGAGAACAAACATTGTACCGAGGGATGGACCTGATTAGCAAAAGTGGCCACAGGATCCTTGCCAGTAATGCGTCTCTGTGGGGATACCGTTTTGCCCCCGTTTTTGCAGCGGTGTACCGTAGGTCTCTAGAAGAGCGTAACGTTCCAAAAGATTGGAAAAGGGCACAGGTCATCCCCGTTTTCAAGAAGGGACGTCGATCAGATGTGCAAAACTATAGACCTATATCTCTAACGTCGATCAGTTGTAGAAATTTGGAACACGTATTATGTTCGAGTATAATGACTTTTCTGGAGGCTAGAAATCTACTCTGTAGGAATCAGCATGGGTTTCGGAGAAGACGATCATGTGAAACCCAGCTCGCGCTATTCGTCCACGAGACTCAGAGGGCCATAGACACGGGTTCCCAGGTAGATGCCGTGTTTCTTGACTTCCGCAAGGCGTTTGATACCGTTCCCCACAGTCGTCTAATGAACAAAGCAAGAGCATGTGGACTATCAGACCAATTGTGTGATTGGATTGAAGAGTTCCTAGATAAAAGAACGCAGCATATCATTCTCAATGGAGAGAAGTCTTCCGAAGTAAGAGTGATTTCAGGTGTGCCGCAGGGGAGTGTCGTAGGACCGTTGCTATTCACAATATACATAAATGACCTGGTGGATGACATCGGAAGTTCACTGAGGCTTTTTGCAGATGATGCTGTGGTGTATCGAGAGGTTGTAGCAATGGAAAATTGTACTGAAATGCAGGAGGATCTGCAACGAATTGACGCATGGTGCAGGGAATGGCAATTTAATCTCAATGAAGACAAGTGTAATGTGCTGCGAATACATGGAAAGACAGGTCCTTTGTCATTTAGCTACAATATAGCAGGTCAGCAACTGGAAGCAGTTAATTCCATAAATTATCTGGGAGTAGGCATTAGGAGTGATTTAAAAGTGAATGACTATATAAAATTAATCGTCGATGAAACAGATGCCAGACTGAGATTCATTGGAAGAATCCAAAGGAAATGTAATCCGAAAACAAAGGAAGAAGGTTACAGTACACGTGTTCGCCCACTGCTTGAATACTGCTCACTGGTGTGGGATCCGTACCAGATAGGGTTGATAGAAGAGGTAGGAAAAATCTCACGGATAGCAGCGCGCTTCGTTACAGGACCATTTAGTAATCGCGAAAGCGTTACGGAGATGATAGATATAATCCAGTGAAGACTCTGCAGGAGAGACGCTCAGTAGCTCGGTACGGGCTTTTGTTGAAGTTTCGAGAACATACCTTCACCGAAGAGTCAAGCAGTATATTGCTCCCTCCTGCGTGTATCTCGCGAAGAGACAATGAGGATAAAATCAGAGAGATTAGATCCCACACGAGGCATACCGACAATCTTTCTTTCCACGAACAATACGAGACTGGAATAGAAGGGAGAACCGATACAGGTACTCAAAGTACCCTCCGCCACACACCGTCAGATGGCTTGCGGAGTATGGATGTAGAATTAGGTGTAGACAGATGTAATTCCAGCTGGCCTCGCAGTACCCTGTGTTATTTTGGCCACAAATTACTTTATATTCCGGTCAACCGCAGCTGTTGAAAGGTAGGTTGTTAGGAAGAAAACCGCTTACAGCTGGCAAAATTGTTGTTCATCACATCTGGTTTTGCGGCTGAAAGCCGTATAACCAAGTGCAACAACGTTAAAAGATCATTGGCTCCATTCTTTTGCCTCCAGGAAAATTTTATGAAATGGAGCACGTTTACTTTACCTTTCGCTCGCCATACTATTGACAGTATTCTGTGAATGGTAAATTTCGACTAGGAGCAATGAGTATGCCTATGATCTTTCAGCCTTGTTGCACCTGATGATGTGGCATTAAACCGCGGAATTGGTTGTGTTTTAACAGCTGTCAGCGGAGTTCTCCCTCACATTGGTGCTGACAGGGTTCGCAAGTGTGACATTCAGTTCTGAAATGACTTTCGCAGCTGTCGGCCTCGTATTTTTCCTGATAATACTCTTGAAAAACCATCTGTAACGATCCCTGAACACACATTTTCTTCAGCGTTCTGACTTAGAGAATTATAATTTTCTGCTGTTTGCAGTATAAATGTTCGATACGGTGCGTCTTGAAACACCAGACATTTCGGCTACCTACGTTAAGGAAGCACTTGCCAAACGGGTACCAACAATTCTCCCACGTTCGAATCCACTTAAGTCCGACATAATGCACTCACAACTACACCGAACACTGTTCTGATCTTGACTGATGCCTGCAATGTAGTGAGGGCGTTGCACAGGTGCCGTCTGTGCTCAAATACAGGGTGTCTCAAAGGAAAGTTTATATCTGATGTGTCAGAATAAAAAGGAGGTTGAAGTCTTTCGACAAAATCTTTATTTACGATTGAAATATACAGTTTAGAAATTCATTTCTTTAAAATAAAGTCATTTAAAAAAGGAATCTAACACGCAGACGGCACTCATTTAAACTATGAACAAAAGTTTGCATGATAGCTCGGCATTTGAACGCTGGAATGGCTGCTACTTCGCTACGGATATTTTCTTTCAGTTGTTCCAGAGAAGTCAAAATATTGACATAACTTTACATTTGACATATCCCCACAATAAAAAGTCCAAGAGGCTTGCATCTGAACTACATAGGGGCCAATTTTGCCATCCCTCTTGGAGATCAATTTGCCGGCGAACATTTCACGAACTCGCAGTATGGGCGCATTCGACGTGTGTGCTCTGACTAAGTCTTGCTGGAACTATCTTGTTTGGTTATAACCAGGAACGTTTTGCAGTTGAGGCACCAAAAACTCAGTTAGGATAGTCACATACCATTCCGAATTCACTGTAAGTGCACGATCGCTCTACGGACCAATTATTCGTCGAGCCGACATAGCAGCCCATACAGTAACTTTTGGCGAATGTAGGGGATTTTTCATGCTTGTGTTTAGGATTCATTGCACTCTATAGCGACTCTATAGCGACTCTATAGCGTATAATAAGAGTAATGAGTAGTGTAAATCCAAGAACATCATGCTGAAACTTATTCAAAGAATTGGGCATATTAACCACAGCTTCTCAGTATATTTATTCCTTAATGAAGTTTGTTGTAAATAATACATCTCTTTTTCCAACTAACTGCTTAGTACACAGTATCAATACTAGGAATAAGAACAATATACATAAAGATTTAAAATCACTTACTCTTGCCCAGAAAGTAGTCCAGTATTCAGCAATGTATATTTTCAATAAAGTTACCAGCAACCATTAAGAGTTTAGTTTGAGACAAGGCACAATTTAAACATAATTTAAAAGAATTTTTGGAGCCCAACTCCTTCTATTCCATCCATGAGTTTCTCAACAAGTGCAGTAGACCATTTTAATGAAAATTTGTTATACTTTAATTTTTGACAATACTTCGTTGTAACAGCCAAGTAACTACCCACGGTGTGAATGATGGATGTATGAAAAGCAGATGTAAGTCTTAAGTCTGTAAATAGTGTAAGTTTAATTTTAAATCTTGTACATAATCTGACTGTTCTTAACTGAGGATCACTGAAATGAATAATTTACTTTAATTTTTGACAATACTTGGTTGCAATAGCCAAGAAACTAGCAAATGTCTGAAGAATGGATTTAATGAAAGCACATGTAAGTATTAAACCTGTAAATATTAGAAGTTTAAATTTAATTCCTGTACATAACTTTACTGTTTATTGACTGAGGATCATTAAAATTAATGAAACTCAAGTTTTTCTAATTACATTTCTGTAATGTGTTTATCTGACATGTTCCACGCCTAGGAGGATCCCCTCTTTTATGGGTCTATGGAATGAATAATTAATCTAATCTAAATCGTTCAGATGAAAATGAGCGTCATCAGAAAACAAGATGTTGTTAAATGAAAGGCACTCAGCCACAGCATTAACGAAGTGCAGCCTATGTCTGGCACACTGAGGCTTACATTCTTGAAGTAATTGGATTTTGCAAGGGTGCAGTTTAGGATGTTTTTTTTCGGAATTCGATGCACTGATGATCTACGCACATTTAAAGAGCCTGCACTCTTGCGTCTGGAAAGATTAGGATTCTCATGAACAGCAATTTACTCTCTCCACCGATTCGCCCGCTCTTGATGGTCTTGGTCGCCCGGATTTCGGTTTGGCGAGAGTACAAACAGTCTCCTCAATCCTTCTGATCCATTCCCGGATGTGGGAACACCTGGAGCATCATTTACATTATGCAGACCTCTGTGCTGCAGTCACCGAATCACAGTTTTTGTAAAATTCTCGCACACAAAATGTGCGCTTCGCTCCCGAGAAGCGCTCCATATCGATTGAATTCCTAAAGGCAAACCAAACGATGAACGTACGCCTCACTCTCTTCCGACTTGTTGCGCGTGTACAGAGAGCTCTTCAAATGTAAACTTTCGTTTGAGACACAGCACAATAGCCCAACCTGCAGGGTTGGCTAGCATCTCCATTTAAGCTGAACCATATTCAGGATGGTCCATTGATAGTGACCGGGCCAAATATCTCACGAAATAATCGTCAAACGAAAAAACAGCAGAGGATGAAACTCGTCTAGCTTGAAGAGAGAAACCAGATGGCGCTATGGTTGGCCCGCTAGATGGCGCTGCCATAGGTCAAACTGCGTTTTTTAAATAGGATCCCCCAATTTTATTACATATTCGTGTAGTACGTAAAGAAATATGAATGTTTTAGTTGGACCACTTTTTTCGCTTTGTGATAGATGGTGCTGTAATAGTCACAAACGTATAAGTACGTGGTATCACGTAACATTCCGCCAGTGATACATTACCCGTGTTAAAATGGACCGTTTAACAATTGCGGAAAAGGTCGATATTGTGTTGATGTATGGCTATTGTCATCAAAATGCCCAAAGGGCGTGTGCTGTGGATGCTGCTCGGTATCCTGGACGACATCACCCATGTGTCCGGACTGTTCGCGGGATTGTTACGTTATTTAAGGAAACAGGAAGTGTCCAGCCACATGTGAAACGTCAACCACGATCTGCAACAAATGATGATGCCCAAGTAGGTGTTTTAGCTGCTGTCGCGGCTAATCCGCACATCAGTAGCAAAAAAGTGGTTCAAATGGCTCTGAGCACTATGGGACTTAACTGCTGAGGTCATCAGTCCCCGAGAACTTAGAACTACTTAAACCTAACAAATCTAAGGACATCACACACATCCATGTCCGAGGCAGGATTCGAACCTGCGACCGTAGCGGTCGTGCGGTGACAGACTGTAGCGCCTAGAACCGCTCGGCCACAGCGGCCGGCCATCAGTAGCAGACAAATTGCACGAGAATCGGGAATCTCAAAAACGTCGGTGTTGAGAATGCTACATCAACATCGATTGCACCCGTACTATATTTCTATGCACCAGGAATTGCATGGCGACGACTTTGAACGTCGTGTACATTTCTGTCACTGGACACAAGAGACGATGTCAGATTTTTTGCACGCATTCTATTTAGCGACGAAGCGTCATTCACCAACAGCAGTAACGTAAACCGACATAATATGCACTATTAGGCAACGGAAAATCCACGATGGTTGCGACACGTGGAGCATCAGCGACCGTGGCAGGTTAATTTAGGGTGCGGCATTATGGGAGGAAGGATAATTGGCCCCCATTTTATCGATGGCAATCTAAATGGTGCAATGTATGCTGATTTCCTACGTAATGTTCTACCGATGTTACTACAAGATGTTTCACTGCATGACAGAATGGCGATGTACTTCCAACATGATGCATGTCCGGCACATAGCTCGCGTGCGGTTGAAGCGGTATTGAATAGCATATTTCATGACATGTGGATTGGTCGTCGAAGCACCATACCATGGCCCGCACGTTGACCGGATCTGTCGTCCCCGGATTTCTTTCTGTGGGGAAAGTTGAAGGATATTTACTATCGTGATCCACAGACAACCCCTGACAACATGCGTCAGCGCATTGCCAGTGTATGTGCGAACATTACGGAAGGCGAACTACTCGCTGTTAAGAGGAATGTCGTTACACGTATTGCCAAATGCACTGAGGTTGACGGACATCATTTTGAGCGTTTATTGCATTAATGTGGTATTTACAGGTAATCACGGTGTAACAGCATGCGTTCTCAGAAATGGTAAGTTCACAAAGGCACATGTATCACATTGGAACAACCGAAATAAAATGTTCAAACGTACCTAAGTTCTGTATTTTAATTTAAAAACCTACCTGTTACCAACAGTTCGTCTAAAACTGTGAGCCATATGTTTGTAACTATTACAGCGCCATCTACCACAAAGCGAAAAAAGTGGTGCAACTAAAACGTTTATATTTCTTTACGTACTACACGAATATGTAATAAAAAATGGGGATTCATATTTTTTAAAAAACGCAGTTGATATCCGTTTGACCTATGGCAGCGCCATCTAGCGGGCCAACCACAGTGGCATCTGGTTTCCGTATGCCACGGCAAGCCCCCTTCAGGCTTATTTCGTGAGATATTTGGCCCGGTCACGATCAATGGACCACCCTATATACACTCCTGGAAATTGTAATAAGAACACCGTGAATTCATTGTCCCAGGGAGGGAAAACTTTATTGACACATTCCTGGGGTCAGATACATCACATGATCACACTGACAGAACCACAGGCACATAGACACAGGCAACAGAGCATGCACAATGTCGGCACTAGTACAGTGTATATCCACCTTTCGCAGCAATGCAGGCTGCTATTCTCCCATGGAGACGATCGTAGAGATGCTGGATGTAGTCCTGTGGAACGGCTTGCCATGCCATTTCCACCTGGCGCGTCAGTTGGACCAGAGTTCGTGCTGGACGTGCAGACCGCGTGAGACGACGCTTCATCCAGTCCCAAACATGCTCAATGGGGGACAGATCCGGAGATCTTGCTGGCCAGGGTAGTTGACTTACACCTTCTAGAGCACGTTGGGTGGCACGGGATACATGCGGACGTGCATTGTCCTGTTGGAACAGCAAGTTCCCTTGCCGGTCTAGGAATGGTAGAACGATGGGTTCGATGACGGTTTGGATGTACCGTGCACTATTCAGTGTCCCCTCGACGATCACCAGTGGTGTACGGCCAGTGTAGGAGATCGCTCCCCACACCATGATGCCGGGTGTTGGCCCTGTGTGCCTCGGTCGTATGCAGTCCTGATTGTGGCGCTCACCTGCACGGCGCCAAACACGCATACGACCATCATTGGCACCAAGGCAGAAGCGACTCTCATCGCTGAAGACGACACGTCTCCATTCGTCCCTCCATTCACGCCTGTCGCGACACCACTGGAGGCGGGCTGCACGATGTTGGGGCGTGAGCGGAAGACGGCCTAACGGTGTGCGGGACCGTAGCCCAGCTTCATGGAGACGGTTGCGAATGGTCCTCGCCGATACCCCAGGAGCAACAGTGTCTCTAATTTGCTGGGAAGTGGCGGTGCGGCCCCCTACGGCACTGCGTAGGATCCTACGGTCTTGGCGTGCATCCGTGCGTCGCTGCGGTCCGGTCCCAGGTCGACGCGCACGTGCACCTTCCGCCGACCACTGGCGACAACATCGATGTACTGTGGAGACCTCACGCCCCACGTGTTGAGCAATTCGGCGGTACGTCCATCCGGCCTCCCGCATGCCCACTATACGCCCTCGCTCAAAGTCCGTCAACTGCACATACGGTTCACGTCCACGCTGTCGCGGCATGCTACGAGTGTTAAAGACTGCGATGGAGCTCCGTATGCCACGGCAAACTGGCTGACACTGACGGCGGCGGTGCACAAATGCTGCGCAGCTAGCGCCATTCGACGGCCAACACCGCGGTTCCTGGTGTGTCCGCTGTGCCGTGCGTGTGATCATTGCTTGTACAGCCCTCTCGCAGTGTCCGGAGCAAGTATGGTGGGTCTGACACACCGGTGTCAATGTGTTCTTTTTTCCATTTCCAGGAGTGTATTTCCTGTCGGTCTCCATATTTTTGTCCAACACAGTAGATCATTACGTACACGTCGTTGTTGGCATCTACATATATACTTCTGAAACTAATTGTCGATGACTCACTGATACATTTCCCTTCATCTCACTTCTACTTGTGAATGATCCACTTCGCCACATGTAAGCCATGTTGAAGGAAGTAATTTGTGTCCTGACTCCTCTTCGAACCAAAGTTCTCTGAATTTCAACAGTAAATCTCTCCACAATACACAACGTCTATCTTGTATTGCCTGTCACTTGAGCTTTGAACATCTCCATAAAGCTCTCGCGATTTCTAAACTGCCTAGTGATGAAACTCACTGCTCTTCATTCGATTTTCTGTAGCTGTTCTTTTAATGCAGCCTCGTAAGAGTCGCAGACTCATGAACAATAGTTAGGAACCAAGTGTATTGCAAACATCGTCTTTCGTGGGTGATTTATATTTCCTTAAATTCTTCCCACGACAGTCTGGCGTTATGTTTTAGGTACTACCGGTAGCCCTCGGTGCTTATTCCGAGACACCTTACGGTCCCTACTGTTCCCGATGATTTTTCAGTAACAGCGTAAGGAACCGCAATGGTTCTCCACCTGTTTATGCGCAGTGTGCTGCTGGCGAACTGCCAATCACTCAGCCACTCATCGATCCCCCGCTGCCGGCCGGAGTGGCCTAGCTGTTGTAGGTGCTACAATCTGGACCCGTGCGACCGCTACGGTCGCAGGTTAGAATCCTGCCTCGAGCGTGGATGTCTGTGTTCTCCTTAGGTTAGTTAGGTTTAAGTAGTTCTACATTCTAGGGACTGATGGCCTCAGAAGTTAAGTCCCATAGTGCTCAGAGCCATTTTGAACCATTTTTGATCCCCTGCAAATCTTCATTTCGCTACAGTCTTCTGTCGTTGCAGCCTTCCCGTAGACCTCGCGGAGCTTCCTGTGTTACTCATTAGATATACATTAACGGAAAAAATAAATCTCAACACCAGGAAGGATTTGTGCGACGAACGAAAGTTGGTAGGCGTGATTCTGTATCTGAAAGGTGACATCTATTCAAGGTTCACAGCGATCACATAAGAGCGGCCCTAGTAGCACCACTATGGGGATGCAAATTAGGTTTGCTTTAGACACACCTTGTAACGGTAGTGAGCATTAGGTACCTGCGGAATTTGATGTGATGAGCTGATGTTCCCTTAAGATGACTAAGACGTCATTATCAACATTCATTGAGTTTGAACGCGGTCCTGTAATTGGGCTACGAGAAGCTGGATGTTCCTTGTGAAGGACTTTACAGGAATGAAGCAACTGTACGTGATTGACGGCAGCTGTGTGCAGGAGAATGTATGGCCGCAAGATGACAGGGCTCCGGACAGCTGCGTGTCACCACCAAGAGGGAAGGTCATCCTGTTCGACTTATGGCTCTGGGGCACCGTACATCATCTACAGCAGCAATCTGGGTAGCAGTTGGCACCACGGTGACTGTTACAAATGGGTCACTTCGAGGACAGCTTCCAGAAATACGTCTTGTAGCGTGCATTCCACTGACCCCAACCCGCTGCCATTTGCGATTTCAGGGTGTCCACTGAGAGCTCATTGGAGGACAGGGTGGAGCTCTGTGTTTTTTGATGAAAGCTGATTCTGCCTCGTTGCCAGTGATGGCTGTGTGTTGATTACAAGGAGGCCAGGTGAGCGCCTGCAACTAACCTGTCTGCAGCCTTGGCACACTGGATCTACACCTGGGGTTATGGTTTGGGGTGCGATTGCTTATGCCAGCAGGAGCGTTCTGTAGTTGTTCCAGGCACCCCGACTGCAAAACTGTACGTCAGTCGACTGATTCGACCTATTGTGCTGCTATTTATAATCACCATAGGCTGAAATGGTTCAAATGGCTCTGAGCTCTGTGGGAGGTCATCAGTCCCCTACAACTTAGAAGTACTTAAACCTGACTGACCTAAGGACATCACACACATCCATACTCGAGGCAGGATTCGAACCTGCGACCGTAGCAGTCGCGCCTTTCCGGACTGAAGCACCTAGAACCGCTCGTCCACCACGGCCGGCTGTGATCACCATTCCAGGGGCTGTTTCCCAAGACGATAAACGCTCGCCTACAGATCGCTGTTGTAGCCCAACAGGCTCTATAGAGTTTCGACATCTTGCTTCCGCTTGTTGGATCACCAGATCTGTCTCCAATCGGGCACACATGGGACATCATCGGACGATAACTCCAGTGTTATCCACAAACAGCTTTAACCACCCTTTTATTGCCTGACCAAGCGCAACGTACATGGAACTGCATCACACAAACTGACATCCGGCACCTTACAACAAAGTGCATGCGCGTTTGCATGCTTACATTCAACATTCTAGCGGGTGCACTGCTTATTAATGAACCAGCATTTCACATTTTCAATGGATTACCTCACGCTTACGTTAACCAATGATCTTGCAGAGTTAATCACTTAAATATGTAATCCAAGAAAGTGCATTCCCGAAATTTTATTACTTTACATTAACTATTTTTCGCGCTGTAACAGAACAAGATTATTGGTTCTCTAGTGCGTGAACAATATAAAGAGTGAAATGCAGTTATGTTATTTGACCAGGGAAATACCAGGAACGGTATTTTGTTATGGTTAGTGTTCCACAGGGCGTAGTGGGATGAGGTCCGGGTTATTAAAGTACAGAATGACAACTCAAAACATTTAGTAATTGTACACAAACAATTTATTGGTAAAGAATTTGAGAAACACGCCAAGGAATATAGTAAAACAATTTACATAAACACAATAATACAATAGGTATTACACAGTGGGTCTGTACAGAGGATACAAACGTCAAGTTGAGCACTCATTTACAGATTACATAAGAAAATGATTCTGGTCAAATGACAAACAGACAATATTAACCGTAGTCAACACCTAAGAGCACAATTCTTAGGGATCTAACTTACAACTGTGGCTTTTAACTTCCTTCTAACTCCTTCTCAGAAATGAATATTATAATCCAATCCCAAGTCGAATTTAACTCTTTTAAATACGATAACCATACTTCGTGAAACAGTTATTATATAGAGAAGAATAAGTCTCGAAATAAATCTAACTTGGATGAAAGCTCAACGTTTAACAAGCGTATCAATAAAACACTCTGAATAAAAAAAAATTAGGAAAAACTGCACATCATAAAGCAATCATCCGAATCGGACGGCAATCTGTAGATATGATGTACATGTACAGACACATAATGGTTACAGGTACAGAAAAGTTGGGTGACTTATTCAAGAGGAAGAGCCTCACAAACTGAGCGAGTCACTAACGCCTCGGTCCACCTCTGCCCCTTATGTAAGCAGGTATTCAGCTCAGCATTGATTGATAGAGTTATTAGATGTCCTCTGAGGGATACCATGCCAAATTCTGTCTGACTGGCGGGTTAGATCATCAAATCCCAAAGTAGTTGGAGAGTCCTGCCCCTACTGCTCCAAACTTTCTCAGTTAGGGAGAGACCTGGCGAACTTGCTGGCCGAGGTAAGGTTTGGCAAGCACGAAAACAAACAATAGAATCTCTGCCCTTGTGGACGTAGATTACCTCGCTGACATGTAAGTCTAGAATAGTTTGTCAGGAAAGGCAACAAAACAGGGTGTAGAATATCGCTGACATATCGCTATGCTGTAAGGATGCCACAGATGACATCAAAGGATCCAGCTATGAAATGACATGGCACCCCGGACCATCACTCCTGGCTGTCGCACTGTATGACGCCCGACAGTCAGGTTGGTATGCCACAGCTTTCTGGGTGTATACAGACACATCTTCACTGGTCATTGGGGCTCAGTTCGTACCTGGACTCATCACTAAAGACAATTCTACTCCAATAACGCCGAATGTCCCTGACAGCGCTGCAATTGATCTTGGTAGGGTACACAGGTCGATGGTACTCAGCGCTCAGCGCTCAAGTGGCGCCATGAGCTCAACCCCCTCTATGCGAGCTGCCTATCAATGAGTTCAACTCACTCTATGTGATCCACCTATTAATGAGCTCAACCCTTCTATATGAGCTGCCTATTAATGAGCTCAACCCCCTCTATGTGAGCCCCCTATTAACGAGCTCACCCCCTCTATGTGAGCCGCTCATTAATGAGGTCAACCCCCTCTATGTGAACCGCCTATTAATGAGCTCAACCCCTCTATATGAGCTGCCTATTAATGGGCTTAACCCCCTCTATGTGAGCCACCTTTTAATGAGCTGAACCCCTTTTATGTGAGCTGCCTGTTAATGAGCTCAACCCCTCTATATGAGCTTCCTATTAAGGAGCTCATCCTCCTCTATGTGAGCTGCCTATTAATGAGCTCAACCCCCTCTATGTCCGCCACCTATTAATTAGCTCAGTCCCCTCTATGTGAGCCACCTATTAATGAGCTCAACCCCGTCTATGTGAGCCACCTATTAATGAGCTTAACCCTTCTATATGTGCCGCCTATTAATGAGCTAAACCCCCTCTATGTGAGCCGCCTATTAGCGAGCTCAACCCACTCTATGTGAGCCGCCTATTAATGGTCTTTGTGGTCACAGAAGCACCAGCGGATCTATGATAATGATGACAGCTGCTCTGAGTGCCTCTCTCACGATTGCTGGGTTTTACGTTCTATATTCTCTATATACATACCGCTTCCTTCTAAGTACTGTGTTCGGCGATGGCTCACCCATTACTGACAACATCGTCTAATAGCGACATATTTTCTATTCAAATGTCGAGTAATTCGCCAATTACTCCAAACGCCTTCTTTGAGCCCAATTACACGTCCTCTCTCAACTATCGACAGCTGTGTATGTTATTCATGTTCCTGTTTGCGTGGCATACTTACTTTCCAATTGAGCACACGAGATGACATTCGTGACAAGTATCGACATGTCCACTTTTTACTAAACTTGCCAGTTGTGAGCTGAAATTGCACTACAGCGTCACACATTCATCCAACGGCCGCTAAGGTTTACAATTTTGCATTTTCCATCGATACTTGTACGAATATCAGTTTGTAATCCATTCTTATAACGCCTTCCTGGTGCGTTGGTAATTTTTTTTGTCTTTGAGAGTGACTTAAAATTACATCGCATTAAATCATTATCATTACATTCTAAAACCCCAAAGGCAGTCCAGTATATATGAAATAATTTATAAAATTGAACTACTAGCCACTACAAGACATTTCGTAAAATACAGTACATACAATTTTTACATGACGCTCTGATGCACAGTAGTGGACCAGTTAAATACGGCAAGCACTCGAATAAAACCTATTTAACGACACCACTTCTTCCACTTAGGTCATACAACACTAATGGCCTACACCCGCAGTGTTAACAAGTTCATAAACACAAGCCCCAGCGCCTAAGTGGCGCTAGAAGTTATCCTGTGGTGAGTCCTGTTTTAGGGCTGACTGATTTATTAGTCAGTATCAAGAGGTAAGAATTCTGATATGCACCACCCTTCAGAGGATGCACGTTGATACTGTTGCAAAAGGGGTACCGAACGCTAATTTACTTTAGCCATCATACAAGTATTAATTAGGACGCACGCTGATACTGTGGCACAAGAGTTACCGAACGCTAACTTACTTTAGACCTCGTACATACGTTAATTAGGTGGACAATTTCTCTTAAATACAGCGATTAAAGAACCCCTCTAAAATTTGTGAACTGGAGAAGGAAGTTAACTGATGATCACGATCCAATAAGACAATGTGCTAAGTTAGAACAAACAGATTTATTTCCGCAAGGAAAAAAACTGATACTTCTATCTTGACACAGAACATTAGAGTGGCAGACTGTGCAAAAATCACGAACAGAAACAAGATTTAGCCGGCCGGTGTGACCGAGCGGTTGTAGTCGCTTCAGTCTGCTACGGTAGCAGGTTCGAATCCTGCCTCGGGCATGGATGTATGGAAGTGTGTGATCTCCTTAGGTTAGTTAGGTTTATGTAGTTCTAAGTTCTAAGGGACTGATGACCTCCGATGTTAAGTCCCATAGTGCTCAGAGGCATTTGAACCTAAAAAGATTTTCTGTTGGTATGCTAACAATAAAAGCCTATGTTTCCAGTTTGACTACAGTAAACGCGTTGTCGACTCTACTGTGAGTGGAGGACCCTTAATACTAACGAGGAATTTACCTGACTCAAAACGCTGATTGACCACACTTAGAAAAGACGCAGGATTGCGTGCAAAGACAGAGGCGCTGTATGCGGCTACTGCAGATGACAACAAGGTGGAAACTGGTGGTAATGTGGCTCGGAATTCCCTATCTGCCGTGCTGCTACACTTTACCGAAACGACAGACGCATGACGTGAATCCGACCGTTACATAGTGACGATGTGGGAGCTGCCCCAGCGTCCCGTCTGCCGTACCCCGGAGTGGAGCACAATTAATTCGCGGTTAATTTTCGACCGGGCCTCCGCGGCTGCTCGAATCTCTCCATGGATACGCAAGAGATAAAAGGACTTTTCTGTACGATCCTCCAGAAGCGAGTTCTAGATCTCTCTCTCTTGCACCGCAACACGGACTCCTATAAAGTTGCTCTCGAAAATTGCCAATCCTGGCACAGCAACGAAAGCGGCACCAGTCACGACCCGAAACAGACGCTCTCTGCTCCCACTACAACAACAGAAAAACGCGCTGCATCAGTCTCAAGGTGTCCCGCAAAAACCAAAAAGTAGCTTTGAACGTGGACTGACGTCACTGTCCGCCCACCAATCACAGGCAGCGCAAGGTCAGCGTGCGGGACAACTCAGGCGTGGGGTGCAATGACCGTATATGCAGATTTGCTAGTCTACGTGCGGTGCCTCTCCGGCGGGCGTCCCGTAGGGGCAGAGGGCATTTTCTACGAATTCGAACACCCCAGGCAGTGAGGGCACTGCAGTCCAGCACTCTGCCGTGTGGCAACAAAACAAGGCTTCTAACAACACAGAAAGCGAGCAGTAAGGCGATTTCGCCGTGTTACTGTGAGGCCCTTCCCCGCTTTAACGTATTGTCTTCGCTCCCTTCCGGAAAGGTCGTCGGCTCGCCACATTGACATGACCCCTGATCACACTGCCTCGGCCGAATGTAGCCGCCGCTTACAGCGGGCGAAATGTAACATTAAGAAAACGGGTCCGTCCGCTCACCGATGAAATTCCCCATACATGCAGGTATTGTGAGCTCAATCACCGACTCGTGCCTCGCATCCCATTACACAAATAAAATGATAACATGTAAATTATGTCCTACTTGCATGATGAGTTGCTAAAAAAAAAAAGGGAAATGACTTGATGGGCCTTTCAACGAGAGTGGTGGGGTCAGAAGGGCCTGTCACCTTTGATGGCCACTATCAAACTTGAATCGCCGGCTGCAAGACCTGAGCAAATTTCCTTATTTAAGCCGAACCAGACGAGTTCGGAACGATACCTCAAAACATCCAGTATGAAATCCACAATCTTGGAGAAGGAGTAAACACAGTCTAGATTAAACGAGCCAATTTAGGTACCAGTGGAAACGTACCGCTTGTATTTCATATTCCTTCGAATGCTGTGTATCCATTAACAAAAGATTGTGCAATCATTAAAATTCAGCTGCACTCTTATAATACTCCAATGAATCGTAGATACAATTCATACAGTGCTAGGCACGTATCCAGATTTCGGTACAAATACCGAACAACATCCAACAGCAGCCGGCAGTTTAAAAGTACCGCCCATTAATTTTCTAGTCGAGGGCTCATAACAGACTGCCCGAACACGTCGCTCTGGGCACTCTTCATAGCAACTGCTTACAGGCGGCGCCACCGCAAGGAACCTAACATCCTTATGACAACTGGAATGTATCGCCAAGCAGAGCTTCCGACATTATGTAGTGACAGAACAATATTATTGATTCCGTGGTGTGTCAAAGTCATATATAGTGAAACGCAGTTATCTTATTACTGTCGCGAAATAGCATCAGCGATATTTTGTTATGGTTAGGAAATGGTGTTAATCCTCAGGTGCGCGTCATACACGTGTTTGTTCCCAAATACTTGCAGGTAGGAAATCTCAGCAAGGACGAGGGATCGTGGAGAACCAAAGTACAGTTCGCACGTCCGACATGGCGGAGCGAGTGTTGCAAGGAACGGAGAAAGATTCAGAAACAAGTGTTCGATGAGCAGCAGCGTTAACCACTTCCTTGCGTGTTCAGTTCTGCACGAGCGGTTATTTGACCACTATACGATCCTACTAGACTGCAATTCTGCCAATGGATTCTAAAACCGGGCAATCGAGATGCGCACTTCACCGCTTCCATTTTATTTACGGACGAGGACGGCATTCCCATAGCGCGGGACAAAATATTTAGACTCACCCACCTTCTGTGGGCAGATATAAATTCACGAGCGACTAGGGAAACATGACACGTGTTTCGCTTTAGAATCAACGTTTGAGTAGGAACTGTGGGTGACACACTCACTTCTTCTTCTTCCGTGTCCGGATGCACCAATTATATCTTCCCTTCCCAGAAATTAGCAACGTAGATTGCTTTGTCATTGACTTTCAAAATATCATCTTTAGTGCATGTCATAGACATATCTGGGCAGATCAGTAGGTGGTCCAAGTCCTGTATTGCTCCGCATTCACACCTGTCGCCATCACTGTAACCCCATTTAAATAGGTTTGATTTGCACCCAGTTACTCCAGTGCGCAGCCGGTTTAATGACCTCCAAGTTGTAAAAGGTAGTTGAAATCCTGCAGATCCCTCCTCAAGTAGATCCATTGTGGAGTGTGGCACCATTTCTTCCCAAAGAGATAGCCGCCTTGCGGCGGGTTTGGTGACGAGCTCTTCAGTAGTTTCAATGAAACTCCTGCGGGATTTCAGCCGGACACGTTGTTTTCGGTGCATATGCAACGGGTGTCGAGGATCATTCTTTTGTTTTGATCTTTCGATCTCGGCGGCTACTTGTCTGCGGATAGTGGGTGGTGCTATGCCTATGATGGGGTAGATGATGTCTGTGGGAGTTGGTTTGAGGCATCCTGTGGCAATACGTACAGTTTCGTTTACGGCGACGTCAACTTGCTTAGTGTGAGCAGAGTTCCTCCAAACTGGCGCCGCATATTCCGCTGCTGAGATACTCAGCACCAGACCCGTGGTGCGCAAAACATGTGGTTGAGCTCCCCACGATGAACCTGTTAGCTTCCGCAGTATGTTGTTCCTGGCACAGACCTTTTTTTTAGTGTTGTGACAGTGCTGCTTAAAAGTAAGTGCTCTGTCCAATGTTACTCCCAGGTATTTTGGGCTGTTTGTATGTTTCAGCTCTTCCCCTTGCCACATGACTCGGAGTTTCCGTTTGGCTTGTTTGTTCCTAAGATGGAAGGCGGATACTTGAGATTTACTAGGGTTTGGTTTGAGATTATTGCCGTCGTAATAGGTAGCAAGTTCTGTTAAGGCTACTGTGAGATTCTCCTCCACTTGTTCAAAGGTTTTATCCTGTGTGGCCACTGCTGCATCATCAGCATATATGAACATTCGTGTCCGGCGGCTGATGGGAAGATCATTGGTGTAGATGTTAAATAATATTGGAGCCAAGACACTACCCTGTGCAAGTCCATTTTTCTGTGTCCTCCAACGGCTGTTTTTTGATTGTAAGGTTACATAGTAGCGTCTGTTTTGTAGCAGACAGACGCTACTATGTAACCTTACAATCAAAAAACAGCCGTTGGAGGACACAGAAAAATGGGCCACACACTTTAGCAAATCAACTAACGAGTGCTATTCATTAACAATTTCCACGTGATAATTTATTGGCACTGTTGGGAAACGTTACTCTTGCAGAATAAAGACTACAGAGTTGGTTTTTGCATCATGACTCACTACGCTATTTTTTACCTTTCGTACCTGACAGAACCGGTTAATGAGCTAAAGTTTGGCTTCACCGTAGAAACTATCTTAATTTCGTAGTCTGCGGAGATATACACTACTGGCCATTGAAATTGCTACGCCACGAACATGACATGCTACAGACGCGTAATTTAACCGACGGAAAGAAGATGCTGTGATATAGAAATGATCAGCTTTCCAGAGCATTCATACGAGGCTGGCGCCGGTGGCGACACCTACAACGTGCTGACACGAGGAAAGTTTCCAACCGATTTCTCATACACAAACAGCAGTTGACCGGCGTTGCTTGGTGAAACGTTGTTGTGATGAGGAGAAATGCGTACCATCACGTTTCCGACTTTGATAAAGGTCGGATTGTAGCCTATCACGATTGCGGTTTATCGTATCGCGACATTGCTGCTCGCGTTGTCGAGATCCAATGACTGTTAGCAGAATATGGAATCGGTGGGTTCTGGAGGGTAATACGGAAAGCCGTGCTGGATCCCAACAGCCTCGCACCACTAGCAGTCGAGATTACAGGCATCTTATCTGCATGGCTGTAACGGATCGTGCAGCCACGTCTCGATCCCTGAATCAACAGTTGGGGACGTTTGCAAGACAACCATCTGCATGAACAGTTCAACGACGTTTGCAGCGGCATGGACTATCAGCTCGGAGACCATGGCTGCGGTTACCCTTGACGCTGCATCACAGACAGGAGCGCTTGCGATGGTGTACTCAACGACGAACCTGGGTGCACGAATAGTAAAATGTAATTTTTTCGGATGAATCCAGGTTCTGTTTACAGCATCATGATGGCCACATCCGTGTTTGGCAACATGGCGATGAACGCACATTGGAAGCGTGTAGTCGTCATCGCCATACTGGCGTATCACACGGCGTAATGGTATGGGGTGCCACTGGTTACATGTCTCGGTCACCTCTTGTTCTCATTGACGGCACTTCGAACAGTGGACGTTACATTTCAGATGTGTTACGACCCGTGGCTCTACCCTTCATTCGATCCCTGCGAAACTCTGTATTTCAGCAAGATAATGCACGACCGCATGTTGCAGGTCCCGTACGGGCCTTCCTGGATACAGAAAATGTTCCACTGCTGCCCTGGCCAACACTTTCTCCAGATGTCTCATCAATTGGAAACGTCTGGTCAATGGTGGCCGAGCAACTGCCTCGTCCCAATACGCCAGTCACTATTCTTGATAAACTGTGGTATCTTGTTGAAGCTGCATGGGCAGCTGTACCTGTACACGCCATCCAAGCTCTGTTTGACTCAATGCCCAGGCGTATCAAGGCCGTTATTACGGCCAGAGGTGGTTGTTCTGGGTACTGATTTCTCAGGATCTATGCACCCAAATTGCGTGAAAACGTAATCACACGTCAGTTATAGTATAATATATTTGCGCAATGAATACCCGTTTATCATCTGCGTTTCTTCTTGGTGCAGCAATTTTAATGGCCAGTGGTGTACGAAGGCGTAGTATATTGCATCACTCCACACCCGTTAACGACAGCCGGCTGGTGTGGCCATGCGGTTCTAGGCGCTTCAGTCTGGAACCGCGTGACCGCTACGGTCACAGGTTCGAATCCTGCCTCGGGCATGGATGTGTGTGATGCCCTTATGTTAGTTTAGTTTAAGTAGTTCTACGTTCTAGGGGACTGATGACCACAGATGTTGAGTCCCATAGTGCTCAGAGCCATTTGAACCATTTGAACCGTTAACAACAACCTATACACAAATCCGAGGATTGCCAGAGGTATTCGAATGTGCTTGTGATTCTTTGCGAGTAAGTGAATAGAAACAAAACTGAACCCATTGTCTCGTGTCAACAGACAAAGGGTTATCATACGACTGTCTGTCCCATAAGTCGACGAATGTCCAGAGGTAGGTTTATAGGACTTTTTCTAGTGGTTTGGTCAGTACTATCTCCGTTAAGCTATATATAGTTACTGCCACTATAGACCAATTAAACCGCTTAATGAGATAAATTTCAAAATCGATAATAGTAATCTGTTCACAGCTTGTCAATATCTCTTGGCACGTCGCAGCAGTTCGACCCGTGTTCGATTCCCGAACGGGTCGGAGATTTTCTCCACTGGGTACTGAATCTGTGTGTTGTCCTCATAACGATCTACTCAGAAATCGCCAAAGTGGCGTCAAATAAAAAATCTTGTACCAGGAGGCCAAACTCCACAAAAGGGGACTCACGGAAAAAATGCTACACGAGCATTCAGTTTCCTGACACATCCCCAACTCTGGAGCAGAAAATCGGGTGAGTTTGACGTCTAACCAGAACATATATGGCTAGAATCCTAGTCGTAAAACAGCCCAGAAACGTAGTCTGATAAAGGGTACAGACTCTGGTTACTAAATTGTGCCAGACCGTCCTGGGATAGATTTCCGTTTCTTCTAGACACGATCGAGGTGGTGGTTATCAGACTGGACGTGCATACGAGAGGATGCCGGTTTAAATCCCAATCTGACCATTCATGTTTTGGTTTTCGATTGATTCATTAAGTTCAAAAAATGGTTCAAATGGCTCTGAGCACTATGGGACTCAACTGCTGAGGTCATTAGTCCCCTAGAACTTAGAACTAATTAAACCTAACTAACCTAAGGACATCACAAACATCCATGCCCGAGGCAGGATTCGAACCTGCGACCGTAGCGGTCTCGCGGTTCCAGACTGCAGCGCCTTTAACCGCACGGCCACTTCGGCCGGCTCGATTCATTAAGTCAAATAAGGCAAATGTAGGGATGGTTCATTTGAAATGGCTACGGCCGATTTCCTTCTAAAATCCGAGATTCTGCTACGACCAGTTTTATTCACTATTTCACCCACATCTACCTACAACACAGAAATTACAATTGGGCAAACATTTACGCGTTTGAAGCATCAGTCTTTGATAACAATATTTCTAAATTGATTACTAGTTTCGCTCATTTATTACCAATTCCAGATGTGCCTGTGTTTTAATAGTTTTATAAAATATTAAAAAAAAAATATTTATGGATTCTTACGTTACTTCTTGGTAGAACAATTCCCTATATCCGGTTGAATAACAGTTACACTGTTTTTGTTCAACTGATTTTTGTTTATTTGAAACTAGTATTCGGCTTATTAGGCCAGGTTCAGGAAACAAATGACTGATGTCCGCAAGGGACCCTTAGAGTTAGTGTCCCTTTCAGACACTAGTAAGTTGTTTCCTGAAGACGGCCTAACAGCTGAAAACTAGTTTAAAATAAACAAAAATCCGCTGAACAAAAATAGTATACTTGTTGTTCAACCTTAAGCAATAAAAACTTTTATTCAATATCGCAAAATGCAAATAAACGTTATAAATCTACAAAACAAACTATTTTACGTGACCCAAACGGTGTGATCAGCGTCGGCGGTCAGAGGTTCATATACATTCTACAAATTCAAACATTGTATCAGTATACTCTTCAGTGTAACGATATCACTATTCATTGACACTAGTAAAAAGTGGCTGTTTTGTATGTCACTTCAATTAACGACACGTTGAACGGAACCGAAAATTTCCTCGCTCGTACTATTTGGAAGGGGATTTCAAATTACATTGCTTTCCCGATAAACCAGGAAAAATTCCTTAAACCTTTACCGGTATCAGGGGACTGAAACTATTTTTGATTTTATGGATCGAGTTCAAATGGTTTAATGGCTCTGAGCACTATAAGACTTAACGTCTGAGGTAATCAGTCCCCTAGAACTTAGAACTACTTAAACCTAACTAACCTAAGGACATCACACACATCCATGCCCTAGGCAGGATTCGAACCTACGACCGTAGCGGTCGCGCGGTTCCAGACTGAAGCGCCTAGAGACGCTCGGCCACAGCGGCCGGCGGAACGAGTTCACTTTGACCTTTAGATGAGACAGGTGTCCGTGATAACTAAGTAAACTTTAGAATGCACAGTATAGATCACATTTTAATTTATTTGAATAGACAGCCATTATCAGATCTTAAAAGAATCTCGCGTAGTTACGTATTTAAATAAGCTGAAGAATGAGTAACGCTACAGTTTGTTTTTAATTTATTTCTGGGACAATTTGTCCATTGGACAATATGTCCATTAGACAATGTTTTCAATTCTCCCAGATATAAATTAAATATATTTATGTGTCTGTTCGTGCATGACTGATTAAGCACACCAGTATCTGTGACCTATAATTGAGGCGAAATGTCGTTTTAATACTGCCATAGACCATGTTGGTTATGGTCTTGTCTTTGTCCTTACTATTGTTGCTGTTACTAGTAACTGAGACAACAATAATCTACACAATACGATCCGATTTATTCAAGGGCCGTATATGCTGCTGTTCACTGAAACAATGCAATTTCATGTACTATCCAGTCTCATTACGAAGTATATGTCATTTTTTATAGGTCTAGATCAAGATCGATTTTTGAACCATGACTGTCTATCAGTGGGAATTATCGTGTTTTGCCACGAATGTTTTATAAATTGGCTCTAGAAATGATTCGTACTAGATATATCAAATTTTCCTGAGAGTTTGTTGAGGACCCTTCCAGGAAAATTCTATTGCTGACTAAGCTATCCAAGTGCGCCTTAACTGCACTTCCGCTAATTTCTCTCTCTCTCTCTCTCTCTCTCTCTCTCACTCTCTCTTCTAATTCCAAAATTCCACCGAACATTTCCTTCACATCTCGCTTGACTAACGTATCAGAAAGGCTACTGCTGAGAAATGGGGAAGTTTCCAGAATGGAAAGTTCCTTACAGATAAAAACTGCTTGCTGGACTGGGGAACGAACACAAATTCTGCGAAAGTGGATTTTTTCCTGTTATAATTAGTAGTACTATCATTACAGACGTCATCCAGTTATATTTGCGGAGTAGTGAATATGGATAACTATAAAAACTGTAATCGTAATCTAAAGCGCCCACTGGTTTTCGGTGCAAGAGGTGAAGAGGAGGCTATAAAATTCCAAACGTTTCATTTCATCAGATAAAGAACATAGGTGAAGCATCGTTGGCAAAGTAAAATGACGCCGGTAACTATGGTTTGAAGGCACCCCATTGCACTCAAGCTGAAAAACCAACTTGCAGTAAGCATTACAGAATCCTTTCCCAACAAAGTTACACCATGGTAGCATCTACGTAATATCGAATTAGGTGCAGTTACAGCGAGCGGGAGAAATCTGCTTTGGATCATGCCTTTACAACGACAGTACCCTCGCGGTGCACGCTGCAGGTCCGTCGGAAGTTCCGGGTTGTTTACCGCAGAATTTTCCACTCGGGAACTACTCCTGTCTGCCGCCAGCCTGGTCGACGTAATTGCGAAGAAAATAACCGGGTAACTCTTCGCTGTGGAAGAACACTTGCTGCAGTCATGACTTGCTCCTAAGACGTCAAGGACTTTGGATTACTGCCAAGAAACTATGGAAAGAGTAGGCCTATCGAAACAAACTTTTTGCACGTCATTCCTGTTAAGGGCCGAGACAACGTTTGTGACTCATAGCTTTACCGGTTTAATGTGCTCTTCTACTGTATCGTGAGACAGCCCTTGAGGCGCTAACAGGTTACGGAATTTTTAAACACATCTGTAATGAGCTGCAGTCACGAACATTTAGAGACCACTGCGGAAACATCTTGGTTTCTGTTCTATGATGTAATAGCGTCCTAATTGTATCACTCCAAGCCCTCTAAAGTGTTCAAGGTTCTATCACGTAATACAAACGAGTTTAATAGCTCTAGTCAAAATAGGCGCGCGCCTTACAGCTTCCTTTACTGACCGTGACATGGTTGTGACCAAGCTACTAATGGAAATAAAGGACAGGCGGCGAGGTTGCAAAGGTACGTAAATAAAAGCCGTAAACAAACTCAGGTAAACAGATGTTCTCGCGTCCGTCGGCCGTCGTAATTTAATATATTATTATTGTTATTATTATTTTTTGATTGTTGCCGACTTACGTGGTGGGCCTTAATAAAAATGATATTTCATTTAATTTTGATTTTACGATTAAATGCTTTCCTGAAGTTCTCCTTTTTAACAATATTGATTTCAAATTATTTGTTACGTTAATGAATGTTAGACTCGCTGAATCTTAAAACGTGAGCATATAAGCTGGAAAATGTAATAAACTTTTCATATTAATTTCCTCGGCTAGTCAGCTCACTTTAAAGCAAAAGATCTTTAGTTATTAATTACAACTGCGGCCCACAAACGCGCGAGAGTATTATTTCTTACCTCCGTTAACCATTGCCTGGCTCTGGCTCTCGGCTACGGTACTGAAAATATGAATCTTAAAGCTACGTATTTTCAGCAACGTCGGGCGGCTGTGGAGAAAAATTAATATTATGTTAATAGCGGGCGAGTTTTCCGCTTCCGCTAGTTTTTCATAACTTAATATCGCCACGTAATGGCGTCGTTGGCTGCATCGGCCGCTGCGATTGTTGAACTGTAAATTACTTGAATGCAGGTTAATTCAAGGAAGGCGGACATGAAATCTGGATCACCTCTTACAAATTAAAAGTGCACAATAATATTAAATCGATATATGTATAATCTGCTTAACTCATACAAATATGCTTACATTTGCCAGCACTCGCAAGGTGTCCGTCTATACACAATCAAGACAAAAGAAGAAGAGAAGACGACTAAAAAATTAACAAAAGAACGTATCTTGTCATCTCTTTAGATCATTTTATTACATTTCCTTGCACTCGAAACCTACCCAGAGAAATTATTATTTTACGGCTACATGATAAAAATATATAATTCAATTTTTAAATGACTCTTCTTTATAAATACTGTTTTTAAGTCTTTTCGTAATATAGCACTGGGGACTCTATAATGTCTTGAATAAAACCCTCATAAAAAGATGTAAGAAGCTCACTTAATTTATGTAACGACACTGAAATAGGTTGTGAAATATGCTTAAATTGTTGAACTCGTACAAGTTACTGACAACTGCAGTCACGGCTCAGTCACCAGGACAACTTCACATACAAAAAATGCCGAAATACACCTCAACTGTGGGTGAGAGAGGAAGAAAATGTGTCAAGTGATAGTACTGTGACTGTGAAACTCTTGGGCTTACATGAGCTGCGGAATAAATGGCACCCAAATTCGGTTGTGGTTCTACTTCCTGTTGTGGGTTGGCAGGAGAGCCAACACCGTTACTAGAGGAAGCCGAAAGGCACGCGTTATAGCTCACACAGGCTGGCGTGACGTCAGGAACAGGACAAGGAAATTAGAATTTAGAAAAAACGGACGTAGCTGGTGGAATACTTAACTCTAATCCGTTAATGAAGAACGTCGGTCTTGACGGTACATGAATCAATATCAATAGTAACTGATAATGGCGCCTTGCTAGGTCGTAGCAAATGACGTAGCTGAAGGCTATGCTAAACTATCGTCTCGGCAAATGAGAGCGTATTTTGTCAGTGAACCATCGCTAGCAAAGTCGGTTGTACAACTGGGCGAGTGCAAGGAAGTCTCTCTAGACCTGCCGTGTGGCGGCGCTCGGTCTGCAATCACTGATAGTGGCGACACGCGGGTCCGACATATACTAACGGGCCGCGGCCGATTTAAAGGCTACCGCCTAGTAAGTGTGATGTCTGGCGGTGACACCACACTTCCGAACTATCGTTGTTACACAATAAGGTGACGAAAGTCATGGGATACTCCCAGCATTGCGCGGAACCTCCTTTTTCCTTGTCTAGTGCAAAAACTCGGCGTGGCTTGGGCTCAGCAAGTAGTTGGAAGTCCCCTGCTGAAATACTGAACCATGCTACCTCTATCGTATAGCAGTCCATAAATGCAAAACTGTTGACGATGCAGGATTCCGTGGACGACCTGATCTCTCGATAATGTCCCATAAATGTTCAATAGAACACATGCCAGGCTATCTGGGTGACAAAATCATTCGCTCGAACTGTTCAGAATGTTTCTCAACCCAATCACGAACAATTCTGGCCCGGTTAAGGGTCGCTTTGTCATCCACAAAAATTCCATCGTTGTTTGGAAACATGAAATCTATGAATGGCTCCAAACGGCCTCCGAGTAGTGGTTACCATTTCCAATGATCAGTTCAGTTGGATCAGAGGACCCAATCAATTCCACTTAAACACAGCCCACACCGTTATGGAGCCACAACCAGCTTGCACGGTGCCCAACTGACATAAAAAGTGTTGCACCCAGAAGACATGTTCGGATGTCAGTGTAACTCCGTAAGTGAACACACCTTCAGAAGGTATGTAAATGATCAGAGTTGCATTTCTCTGTGACAGACAGAACGCCATCATAGCTCATTGGTGTTGTTCGTGTTGTTACATGGCCTAAGGGGGGGGGGGGGGGGGGGAACAGAGTCACGTGGTGGATGAACACCCTGAAGGTCATAGAACTCGTGTGAGGCAGCGTTATCAGCACCTGACAGAGTTTGGAAGAGGTCTCTTTGTGGGTCGCCATTCGTCTCACAGGTCGAATGGTGCAATAACCAGATTTGTGGGGCATTCAGATGTGACAGCGGTCCGATGTTGGAATTCACGGGAAGGTGAGGTCAGGCGCATTCATCGCCAAGGTTCCAGTCGACCACCACAAGGGTGGGTCGCCGTATTGTGCCCCAAGCATATCGTAACTCCTTCACATTTGCACCTGCCATTAGAGAACAAGTAATGGACTTCCACCAACGTTATATCTCATCTAGTACCAGTGGTCGGAGGCTAGCCATTGCTGGACTAAGGAATCCCTGCATAAGGTAGCATTCGGGTTTACGAAGACTCAGTTATAACAGAAATAGGCCACCTTGCCTAAAATTCGAAACCCTTTAACACAAGTAGGTAACTGAAGCCACGAGCGGTGTCTTGACAAGATCGAATATCAGAAAGCCTATTTAGTATAATATAGAACAATATGTTAAATTACGTTCTCGAACAGCAGTTGGGAGCTGTATATTCGGGCTCAATAAAGAAAATGTAGCTAGCCATTGCTCCTGTATGTTACATGAAATTCTTAGGCTCCAAGACTTTCTATGGTGGTTAGGAGCAATGTCACCTGCCGCTGAAAAATGGGAGGCTATGAAAAGTATCATTTTCTGTCCGCATCCGTTGCTCATGTTGACTGCTGTGCCGGTTTTCCGGCGTCTTCATCTACACTTACATCTACATACATACTCCGCAGTCCACCATACGGTGCGTGGCGGAGGGTACCTCGTACCACAACTAGCATCTTCTCTCCCTGTTCCACTCCCAAACAGAACGAGGAAAAAATGACTGCCTATATGCCTTTGTACGAGCCCTAATCTCTCTTATCTTATCTTTGTGGTCTTTCCGCAAAATATAAGTTGGCGGCAGTAAAATTGCACTGCAGTCAGCCTCAAATGCTGGTTCTCTAAATTTCCTCAGCAGCGATTCACGAAAAGAACGCCTCCTTTCCTCCAGAGACTCCTACGCGAGTTCCTGAAGCATTTCCGTAACACTCGCGTGATGATCAAGCCTACCAGTAACAAATCTAGCAGCCCGCCTCTGAATTACTTCTATGTCCTCCCTTAATCCGACCTGATAGGGATCCCAAACGCTCGAGCAGTACTCAAGAATTGGTCGTATTAGTGTTTTATAAGCGGTCTCCTTTACAGATGAACCACATCTTCCCAAAAATCTACCAGTGAACCGAAAACGACTATCCACCTTCCCCATAACTGCCATTACATGGTTGCCCCACTTCATATCGCTCTACATTGTTACGCCAAAATATTTAATCGACATGACTGTGCCAAGCGCTACACTACTAATGGAGTATTCAAACATTACGGGATTCTTTTTCCTATTCATCAGCATTAATTTACATTTATCTATATTTAGAGTTAGCTGCCATTCTTTACACCAATCACAAAACCTGTCCAAGTCATGTTGTATCCTCATACAGTCACTCAACGACGACACCTTCCCGTACACCACGGCATCATCAGCAAACAGCCGCACATTGCTATCCACCCTATCCACAAGATCATTTATGTAGATAGAAAACAACAGCGGACCTACCACACTTCCCTGGGGCACTCCAGATGATTGCCTTACCTTTGATGAACACACACCATCGAGGACAACGTACTGGGTTCTATTACATGCAGAGTTGCATTTCCCTGTGACAGATAGAAAGCCATCAGAGTACATTGGAGTTGTTCGTGTCGTTACATGGCCTAAGGGGCCCTCTGGGGCGGATCTGATATGGCCGTGTTTATTTCGGAAGCCGGTAGTCATGGATCAGCCATGTCGTCTCTCAATGGGCAAAGTTAAGGAAGTGTACGGAAGTGCGATCCTATGCACAGGCATGTGGAACGTGTCAGTTTCCTGTTTGTGAGAGATGGGCTTAAAGTCTGCACTTCTGTTGAAAGTAATATTATACATCTCAGTCTACTTTCTTTTTAATTTTACATAATTTTCCGAACTGTCTTGGCCCATCAGGTGATTGTGTTCTTGGCTTGATTGCGGCTTAGTCTGTCTCCAGAAACACTCGCTGGTAGTTGTCCTGAGGGTGAAGCGAGCACAATACAAGTATTGAGCTCACTGAGTAGTACTGACCTGGAACAAGCTCCACTCAATCAGATGTAAAACAGAGCACATTATCGTTGCAGATATGTTACTCACAGAACTCAAGAAAGTGGAACAGGTCCTAAGATATAATTTAAGTGTTTGCAGATACTACTCTGATAATACATTGATGGAAAAAAATTGTAACACCAAACAATATTAACGTAAAGTAATGAACTTTCTGGAATACATTTGTCTTGGTAATATCTTTTAGTGATTAACATAGCAAGATCATAGTTTGATGTAATTGCAAGATAAGTAATTGCAAATGTGAAATGCTGGTACATTAGTAACCGGTGTAACCGCCAGAATGTTGAATAAAGCTAAAATAAACTCCAACTCAACAGGCCTTGGAATGCTCAACGGTAACGACCGGCCGCCGCGTCACCCTCGGCCCACAGGCGTCACTGGATGCGGATGTGGAGGGGCATGTGGTCAGCACACCACTCTCCTGGCCGTATGTCAGTTTACGAGACCGGAGCCGCTACTTCTCAGTCAAGTAGCTCCTCAGTTTGCCTCGCGTAGGGCTGAGTGCACCCCGCTTGGCAACAGCACTCGGCAGACCGGATGGTCACCCATCCAACTGCTGGCCCAGCCTAACAGCCCTTAACTTTGGTGATCTCACGGGAGCCGGTGTTACCACTGTGGCAGAGCGTTGAATGCAGGTATGCAAATGTTCATGCATTGTGTTGTAGAGGTGCCGTGCTCTGTCTGCATAAGCAGAAGAAACTAACGATCAAAGTCTGAAAACAATTTATTGGACTGTTCAATTAACCAAAACCAATTCTCCAAGGATAACACCAACACAAAACAGTGATCTGTCTTTGAATCACAACTACATACAAGAATAATATAGAAAACAACGGAAATAATTTCCTACTAGTCTCCGCCAGAGACTTCTCCGATATACCAAGCCTAATCCAGAGATCAGCGAGAAGATCCAAGCCAGGCTGCCGGGGCGGCAGCTATCCACATCTGCTGGCGGTCGATGAACTGCCGATGTAAGGCCGAGCGCAGGCCTTTATAGCGCTTTGGCGGATGAGTACCTTGGAACTATTTTCCATCATGTGGTTTGACATGTGACCTCTTCCTTATGTTTATGTGGGCCGGTAGTGGCCCCTAGTGGCCGCTGGTGTCTTTGCTGTGTTGTTGTTGTTGTTGTTGTTGTGGCCGTTCATTAATATTGCCTGTCGGTTGTGTAGTGCTTCAGTGTGCCTGCGAAGCGGGCAACCCTTGGCTACAGGCTGTCTGTTTGGTTGCTGATACTCTAGGCGCCGTGATGTCTGGTGGAGAAGGCCACAGCAGTGCCATACATCAGTTTTTGCGATGGAGTTCCATGCCTGTTGCACTTGGTAGGTCATACAGGGACAGTTAATCCTGTTTGTGGATGACACTGGAGTTTTCGTCCGATGATGTCCCATATGTGCTCCATTGAGACAGATCTGATGATCGAACAGACCAAGGCAACATGTAGATCCTCTGTAGAGCATATTGGGTTACTACAGTGGTATGAGGCTGAGCGTTAGCCTGTTGAAAAACTGGAATGTTATTTATGAATGGCAGCACAACAATTCGAATCACCAGACTGATGTACAAATTTGCAGTCAGGGTGCGTGGGATAACCAGGAGAGTGCTCCTGCTGCCATACGCAGTCGCATCCTAGACTGTAACTCCACATGTAGGTACACTGTGGCCAGCACTGGGTAGATGCAGGTCCTCAACTGGCCTCCTTCTAGCCAACACACGGCCATCACTGTCACAGAGGCAGAACCAGCTTTCATCACAACAGATCTCCACGCTGCCCTCCAATGACAACCAATGAAGTCGGAAGTGATAGTGGTTTGAGGTCAGTGGAAGGCACGCCACAGGAAAACGACTACGAACTGTCCATGAAGTAAGAGATCTGTAACAGTTCATTGTGTCACGGTGGTGCCATCTGCTGGGACAGAGCCATATGACGAACACGATGGTCTTCGCTCTCCTCAGTGCCACTTGGCCGTCTGGAGCTCGGACTTCTTGCTACCCGACATTCTCTTTACCACCGCTGCCAGCGCTCTTGCCTTCCTACCAAGTCTTTCTGCAATACCGCAGAAGTAATACCCAGCTTCTCATAGCCCAATTACATGACCTCATTCAGGCTCAGTGGGCTGTTGATAATAGCGTCTGTATCACCTTAAAGGCATTTTCGACTAACTTAACTCACTACGTCCAATCTCGAAGGTAACTAATGCACACGACCCTTACACCTTGTATACAAAGCAAATCGGATTTGCATCCTCACAGAAGCGCTACTAGCGCCATTCTTATGCGACAGGCGTGAAATCTGAATAGACACGTCTTCCATATGTAGAAACACGCGCACCATCTTTCGTTTATGCCGCACAACACCTACGTGATGATGCCATTGTTTTCTGTTGTTGTAATTAGTTATTATTAACGAAGTGTTATAAGTATGTATAGCTTAAAATGGATCATGCAATGGTATTTACATGGATAATATACACTGAAGAGCCAAAGTAATTGGTACCCCCCCCCCACCAAACACGCGGAAGTGCCGCAACACGACATGTCATGAACTCGACTAATGTTGAAATAGTGCTGGGGGGGACTGACACCATGAATCCTGCAGGGCTGTGCATAAATCCGTAAGAGTACGAGCGGCTGGAGATCTCTTCTGAACAGCACGTTACAGCGCATCCCAGATATGCTCAATAATGTTCGTGTCTGGGGAGTTTGGTGGCCATCGGGAGTATTTAAACTTAGGAGAGTGTTCGTGGAGCCCTCTGTAGCAATTTTGGAAGTGCGGGTTGCCGCATTGTCCTGCTGGAATTTCCGAAGTCCTTCAGAATGCACAGTTGATACTAATGGATGCAGGTGATCAGACAGGATGCTTACATACGTGTCAGATTGGTATCTAGACGTATCAGGCGTCACATATCACTCTAGCTGCACACGGCCCACACCATACAGAGCCTCCACCAGCTTCAACAGCCCCCTGCTAACATGCAGGATTCATGGATTCATGTGGTTGTCTTCATTCCCGTACACGTCCATCCTCTCGATACAATTTGAAACGAGACTCGTCCGACCAGGCAACATGTTTCCAACCATCAACAGTCCAATGTCGGTGTTGACGGGAACGGGCGACGCGTGAAGCTTTGTGTCGCGCAGTCACCAAGGGTACACGTGTGGGCCTTCGGCTCCGAAAGTCCGTACTGATGATGTTTCGTTGAATGGTTCGCACGCTGACATTTATTGACGCCCAAGCATTGAAACCTGCAGCGCTTTGCGGAAGGGTTGCACTTCTGTCACGTTGAAATATTATCTTCAGTCGTCCTTGATTCTGTTTTTGCAGGATCCTTTTCCTACCGCAGCGATGTCGGAGATTTGATGTTTTACTGGATTCCTGATATTCACGGTTCACTCGTGAAATGGTCGTACCGGAAAATTCCCACTTCATAGCAACCTCGGAGATGGTGTGCACATCACTCGTGCGCCGACTATCCACCACGTCCAAACTCACTTAAATCTTGATAACCTGTCATTGTAGCTGCAGTAGCCGACGTAACAAATACGCCAGACACTTGTTGTCTTATATAGGTGCTGTCGACCGCAGCGTCGTAGTCTGCGTGTTTGCAGATCGCTGTATTTGAATATGCATGCCTATACCAGTTCCCTTGACGCTTCAGTGTATGTCTACAGCGAGTATGATAGCAGAAAAAAACCACAGATAGTTAAAAGAAATAAATACAAAAAAACGCAAACCGCATGTTGTTTAATCTGAACAAGCTATCCAAGTCACGTCTGACATCATAGCAATATAAGAACCATCTGTACATGACACTACTGTTGACAGTACTTCTATATGATAGTGAAACCTGGACGACATCAGTAAAAGGTGAAGAAGCAAAGGTACTTCAAAAGATCTTTGGATTCGCCAACAATACCATGGAAGGTAAAAGGGAACGAAGACAAAAAGAAGACCTGTACCAGAGGTTTGGAAATTTACAAACTGGCCGAATATTAGGGCAGAAATTGCTGTAGTGATTTGGCCTGGCTACGTCCTTCGAGCTGATGGATCCCACCCATACCGCGTCCTTCTTTCTCAACCTACTGGAAAACGACCAAGAAGACGTCCAAGGACGCTCTGTAAGGATCAAGTTTAACGATGCTCAAACAGGTGGAGCCGACATTGGTGGAAGATTAAGCTAGAGACCGGCAGCGATGGGCTACCATCTGCAGCACACACCTCCTGTGTTGTGACTGACTTTCTTTTTATTGCACTTTTTAAGGTGTTCTTTTATAATTATTTAGAGTCTCCTGCTTTTTTTCTTTTGCATATCTAATGTGGGTATTTCTATCGTTCTATCTGCTGTGAGTCTTAAAGGCCTATAAGTGCAATAAATGATGATGGTGCTGATGAAATGAAAACGAAATAGAAACGTGCTATCTCTTAACTGTAATGTGGGACAATTATCATCGGATTATTAGCTTAATATAATCTGTTCTTCCAAGAAAACATTACACTTTAGAAATAATAATTTGCGAATTGTTATGTTGGTAGCTAATGATGAAGCAGAATCGTTTCATGTTTACAATAATTGTAATTAGCTCAAAAACAGTATTTTTTTTATAAAATTCTGATTACCTCATCAAATGTAAAGAAAAGAAGAACATAAAAACGATACTGATCGTAAATGCATTATGAAGCTGATCATATATCTCCATACATGACACACGGTTATATCATTATCATACACTCCTGGAAATGGAAAAAAGAACACATTGACACCGGTGAGTCAGACCCACCATACTTGCTCCGGACACTGCGAGAGGGCTGTACAAGCAATGATCACACGCACGGCACAGCGGACACACCAGGAACCGCGGTGTTGGCCGTCGAATGGCGCTAGCTGCGCAGCATTTGTGCACCGCCGCCGTCAGTGTCAGCCATTTTTCCGTGGCATACGGAGCTCCATCGCAGTCTTTAACACTGGTAGCATGCCGCGACAGCGTGGACGTGAACCGTATGTGCACTTGACGGACTTTGAGCGAGGGCGTATAGTGGGCATGCGGGAGGCCGGGTGGACGTACCGCCGAATTGCTCAACACGTGGGGCGTGAGGTCTCCACAGTACATCGATGTTGTCGCCAGTGGTCGGTGGAAGGTGCACGTGCCCGTCGACCTGGGACCGGACCGCAGCGACGCACGGATGCACGCCAAGACCGTAGGATCCTACGCAGTGCCGTAGGGGACCGCACCGCCACTTCCCAGCAAATTAGGGACACTGTTGCTCCTGGGGTATCGGCGAGGACCATTCGCAACCGTCTCCATGAAGCTGGGCTACGGTCCCGCACACCGTTAGGCCGTCTTCCGCTCACGCCCCAACATCATGCAGCCCGCCTCCAGTGGTGTCGCGACAGGCGTGAATGGAGGGACGAATGGAGACGTGTCGTCTTCAGCGATGAGAGTCGCTTCTGCCTTGGTGCCAATGATGGTCGTATGCGTGTTTGGCGCCGTGCAGGTGAGCGCCACAATCAGGACTGCATACGACCGAGGCACACAGGGCCAACACCCGGCATCATGGTGTGGGGAGCGATCTCCTACACTGGCCGTACACCACTGGTGATCGTCGAGGGGATACTGATTAGTGCACGGTACATCCAAACCGTCATCGAACCCATCGTTCTACCATTCCTAGACCGGCAAGGGAACTTGCTGTTCCAACAGGACAATGCACGTCCGCATGTATCCCGTGCCACCCAACGTGCTCTAGAAGGGGTAAGTCAACTACCCTGGCCAGCAAGATCTCCGGATCTGTCCCCCATTGAGCATGTTTGGGACTGGATGAAGCGTCGTCTCACGCGGTCTGCACGTCCAGCACGAACGCTGGTCCAACTCAGGCGCCAGGTGGAAATGGCATGGCAAGCCGTTCCACAGGACTACATCCAGCATCTCTACGATCGTCTCCAAGGGAGAATAGCAGCCTGCATTACTGCGAAAGGTGGATATACACTGTACTAGTGCCGACATTGTGCATGCTATGTTGCCTGTGTCTATGTGCCTGTGGTTCTATCAGTGTGATCATGTGATGTATCTGACCCCAGGAATGTGTCAATAAAGTTTCCCCTTCCTGGGACAATGAATTCACGGTGTTCTTATTTCAATTTCCAGGAGTGTAGTATTTGCGTCTGTATGCGAAGTTAAGGTGTATGTCAAGCCATGAGTATTTCTCTGTAAAATGATAAACGAATTATTTATTTACTTTGAGTTTATCTGTAGTGATTTTAAGGTACACTGTCGCTGCAGATGTGTGATTAACTGGAATTGTTGTTAACTCGTAGCAAACGTCTCAGCAAAATCACCTGTTGCTATTGTTTTACTAAAACTGCCCTGCCTAAAATTACGGGAGTTACATGTACTTTCGTCAGTGTCGTTCGTATTAAGCAGCTTTATCACACACGACTAATTTGGGCTGCCCAGAGCAAACATGAGAAATGTTTTGGTTGGCAGGAGAGCCAACACCGTGTTACTAGAGGAGGCCGAAAGGCACGAATTTTAACTCACGCAGGCTGGCGTGAGGTCTGGAACAGGACAAGGAAATTAGAATTTAGAAAAAACGGACGTAGCTGGTGGAATACTTAACTTTAATCCGTTAATGAAGAACGTCGGTCTTGACGGTACATGAATCAATATCAATAGTAACTGATAATGACGCCTTGCTAGGTCGTAGCAAATGACGTAGCTGAAGGCTATGCTAAACTATCGTCTCGGCAAATGAGAGCGTAATTTGTCAGTGAACCATCGCTAGCAAAGTCGGTTGTACAACTGGGGCGAGTGCTAGGAAGTCTCTCTAGACCTGCCGTGTGGCGGCGCTCGGTCTGCAATCACTGATAGTGGCGACACGCGGGTCCGACGTATACTAACGGACCGCGGCCGATTTAAAGGCTACCACCTAGCAAGTGTGGTGTCTGGCGGTGACATCACATTCCTCCCCCGCAAATCGGCGTACGGTTGTGGCATAAGGCTTCCGCCCGCCGTGGGGAGGACCCCATGTTGACGTATGCGACGAGGTGGGGAGCCTAACAACAGGCGAGGCTGTGCCACCCGCACCCTGCCATTCGGACCGCGGGGAGCTAGGAAACGCCTGAAAACCTGCTCCAGGGTGCACGCCAACATGCGGTGTATGGGTCGGCAGAGACACAGAAGGGGCCGAAGGGTCGACCTCCATCGGGTCGGGGCACCCGACGGGTGAAGATGACATATGGTCCGGAGCGGGCAATAGCTCCATGTCGGAGGACAACTGGTCCCGGGAAGCGATCGGCGGCGCGGGACCCAGGGAGGCGCCCTTCGGCTGCAGCGAAGCGTCCACTGCGGGCGTCGCCGACGGGAGAACAGGCGGCGGCGGCGGCAGCGCGTCGCCATGGGGCAAAATGGAAGGCAGCGTCGGTAACACCTGGGGCTGAGGCCAGCCAGTAGATGGGTCCCCAGGGCGCTGACCGGACGGCACCGTCGCTGAAAGCAGACGGCGAGCGGCAGATCCCATGCGACGACAGAGGCGTAGCTGGTTGAAATGCCGGCGCACCTCACCAGAGGCCCCCAAAACCAGATACATAGCGCGACCGAGGCAGCGAAGAATGCGCCCTTCGAGCCAACGCCGTGAACCTCGGTAGTGACGATAGTAGACAACGTCGCCTGGAGCAAAAGCAGGTGTCTGCCGCTGCACAGGAACCTGATGCGGCGGATGAAGCAAAGACATCAAGGTTCGTTGATGACGACCGTGGAGCAACTCAGCCGGCGAGCGATCATCTCGGGGCTGAGAGCGATACGAGGACAAAAAGAGCAATAACGCGTCCTCCCGAGAATGCGACTCTTTTAACTTCAACATCTGTGACTTGAAAGTCCTGACCAATCGTTCAGCGGCACCGTTTGACTGTGGCGAAAACGGCGCGGACATCAGATGTTGAATATCATTGGCCTTGCAGAATGACTGAACTTCTGCAGACATGAATTGTGGGCCATTGTCGGAAACAATAGTCTGTGGAAGACCTTCAACGCAAAAGATAGCAGATAACGCTTGGATGGTGGCAGATGACGTCGCGGAAGACATCCGGACAACAAAAGGAAAATTACTGAATGAATCTACCACAACCAACCATCGAGAATTCCAGAATGGACCAGCAAAATCGATGTGTAAGCGTTGCCAGGGGGAAGTGGGTTTTGGCCATGCAAGGAATTTCCGCGGTGGGGCAGATTGTTGTTCGGCACACACCATGCAAGAAGAGCACATACTCGTAATCGCGGCATCGATTCCGAACCAAGTACAGTGCCTACGAGCAAGTTGTTTCGTTCTCACTATACCACAATGTCCATGGTGGAGAAGCTGTAAGACAGAGGACTGTAACGAACGTGGAACCACGACCCTGGACTGATCATTACCAGAACGCAACAGCAAAACACCACGTCGAACAAAAAGTCTCTTCTTGTGAGCAAAAAATCGGCGAACCAACGGATCCCCGATCCTTGACTTTGACAAGGACCATTGCGTAGCAACAAAACGCAGAACGGTAGCAAGGACAGGGTCGGCAGCTGTGGCAGTAGCTACACGACGAAAATCAATCGGAAAGGATTCGACCACGTCATCGGTTGCCGAATCAATGAACCTGCAAGCTAGTTCGGAGGAATCGAATGCTCTATCCTCAGCAACAGGCAAACGGGACAACGCATCGGCGTTTCCGTGCTTAGCAGTGGACCGTTACAAGATATCGTAGCGGTACTGCGAGAGGAAAATAGACCAACGAATGAATTTCTGCGCTGTACGCGGAGGTACAGGCTTGTTCGGACGAAAAAGCGATGTCAAAGGTTTTGTGGTCTGTGACTATGGTAAAGTGACGACCATACAAGAAATCATGAAACTTTGTAACACCAAATACGAGAGCCAATGCTTCTTTCTCGATCTGTGAATAATTTCTTTGCGCAGACGAGAGCAATTTGGACGCAAAGGCAATAGGGCGATCGTGCGATCCATCTTTGTGCGCAAGCACAGCACCGATCCCGAAATCCGATGCATCTACCATCAACAAAAGGGGTTTCTGGGGATCGAATGGCGTAAGGCAAGTATTGGAAAGCAACGCCGATTTCAACTGGCGAAAGGCGCGTTCGCATTCCGTCTTCCAGACGACCGGAACACCTTTACGGCGTAAGCGATGAAGCGGAGCTGAAATGGAAGAGGCATGCGGCACATATTTATGACAATAGTTGATTTTTCCCAGCACACTCTGTAGCTGCTTCAAATTCTGCGGCGAAGGCAAGTCTTGTATGGCACGGAGGTGCTCGGGACTGGTATGTGTGCCTTGGGCATTGAGTACATGTCCCAGGTTGGGCAAAACACGAGCAAAAAACACACATTTGTCCTTCCGCAAGTGAAGACCATTTTGTCGCAAGACCTGAAATAATGTTCTGAGATTGGCTAAATGTTCTTCTTCCGTCTTTCCGGAGATCACAATATCGTCCAGATAGTTTGCTGCAGTAGGGACCGACGCACAAACAGTTTGTAGATATTGCTGAAACAATGCAGGGGCGGATGCACACCTGAATGGCAGTCGTTTGAATCGATACAAACCAAGATGCGTGTTAACCACCAAAATGCGCTGGGATTCTTCGTCCACCGGTATTTGCAAGTACGCATCTGCGAGGGCCAACTTCGAAAAATATTTACCCGGCACAGTTTCTCAAATAGACCTTCTGGGCGGGGTAAAGGAAAAGTTGCAATCACTAGTTGGGGTTTCACTGTTGCCTTGAAGTCCACACAAAGTCTCAATTTTCCAGAAGGTTTATGCAAAATTACTAAGGGTGATGCCCAGAGAGAAGCCTGCACACGTTCAAGTACACCTTGTGACTCCAAATCGTTTAATGTTCTTGCGACCTCATCACGCAATGCGTGGGGAACATTGCACGCTCTGAAAAATTTCGGTTGCGCGTTTACTTTCAGTTCCAAATGTGCTTTATGGTTCTTAGCATAACCAAGGCCCGGTGCAATAATGTCTGCAAATTCTTCACATAAACGAGAAACACTGTCTGAAGGCACAGTCTGGTTCACTAATAGGACCTGATTTACTATAGACAAGTTAAACAACTGAAATAAATCGAAACCAAACAAGTTCACTGCAGAAGAAGAACGAAGGACGTAAAATGACACAAGTTTTGTTTGTCCTTTGTATGTGGCAAGAAGGCTGCACTGTCCTAACACAAGCCAGCTGCGGTGGTCTAGTGGTTCTAGGCGCGCAGTCCGGAACCACGGGACTGCTACGGTCGCAGGTTCGAATCCTGCCTCGGGCATGGATGTGTGTGACGTCCTTAGGTTAGTTAGGTTTAAGTAGTTCTAAGTTTTAGGGGACTGATGACCACAGAAGTTGAGTCCCATAGTGCTCAGAGCCATTTGAACCATTTGTCCTAAAACAGGGATCTATTGACCTGAATAGCTAGTTAACTTAACATTTGTGGCACGCAACGGAGGTGTGCCCAGCAGTTTGTAAGTGTCTTGATTGATCAGTGAAACTGCAGCTCCAGTATCGAGCTGGAATGGTAGCACTTTGCCGTTAATGTCCAAGTCTACAAAAAGTTTATTGTCCTGCTGACGACAAGAGCGACTGTCTCGTGCAACGTGAACTGACACTGGTACATAATCACTTGCGACTTTCCATGGGCGAAGTTTCACGAGCCTGAGTATCCTTGGTTCGAATTCGGCGCGAAGCAAAGGGCCTGGAATGGGTGTGAGCGTCCGACCTGACCTTTTTCTGGCAAATACTCTGAACATGTCCTTTTTTATTACAGAAAAAGCAAATACCCTGGCGTGACGGGTAATTCTCATGCGAATTTCTAGTAGCACACCGCGGGCATGATTTTAGCACTGCATTTGCTTGCCTGCGCACGTGGCTGAGAGCCTGGCGGCAGCGGCGCGGCCTGACGCGAGGGCTGTTTACTGCTCCATGCAGCTCGCCCGGCGGGCCGGTTAACCTGACACACGGCTGGTGAAGTTTCAAATGATTCCTGAGCAAAGTTAAGTGTGTTCTGCCGATCCAATATGTCTATCACTTGTTGAAGGGAGAGATTGACTAGTTTCAAAATCTGTTTCCTTATACGAACATCAGAAACGTTCTGTGCAATTGCATCACATACCATAGTATCTGAATAAGGGAGTCCACATTGACACTCAAAAGCACAATCCCTAGTAAGGCCTTGCAAGGTTGCAACCCACTCCCAATTAGTCTGACCTGCCGTACGTTTTGTACGAAAGAAGGTATATCTTTTCGCAACTACACTGACTGATTCTTTGAAATATGCATCTAATGCAGACAAAATTTCGTCGTAGGACAGAGTTGCTACGTCGCGTCAAGGAAATAATTTGACTATCCCACGGTACGTGGTCACCCCAACTGATGATAACAAAAAAAGCTGCCGCTCGTTACCTTGAATTCTGTAGGCGGCGAGATGGAATCCAAATTGGCGTGACCACTCCGTCCAGCTTTCCAGTGCAGCATCAAAGCGTCGAAAAGTTTGTGCAACAGCGTGTTGTGGCTGCGTTAGCGGTGGAGCGGCGGCTGCCGCATCGTTTTACATTGCTCGTTGACCCTGGATGAGCTGTCCAAGGGCATCCAGTAAGGCCTGTGTCTGCTGATTCCGTAAGCGATAAAATTCGGACAGTACATCTGGAGAGTGTGGCGAAGCCATTACACAAGTAAATCAGGGCAATATCGATAAGAACGCGGTTTTGCCTCGTCGCCAATGTTTTGGTTGGCAGGAGAGCCAACACCGTGTTACTAGAAGAGGCCGAAAGGCACGCGTTTTAGCTCACACAGGCTGGCGTGAGGTCTGGAACAGGACAAGGAAATTAGAATGTAGAAAAAACGGACGTAGCTGGTGGAATACTTAACTCTAATCCGTTAATGAAGAACGTCGGTCTTGACGGTACAAGAATCAATATCAATAGTAACTGATAATGGCGCCTTGCTAGGTCGTAGTAAATGACGTAGCTGAAGGCTATGCTAAACTATCATCTCGGCAAATGAGAGCGTATTTTGTCAGTGAACCATCGCTAGCAAAGTCGGTTGAACAACTGGGGCGAGTGCTAGGAAGTCTCTCTAGACCTGCCGTGTGGCGGCGCTCGGTCTGCAATCACTGATAGTGGCGACACGCGGGTCCGACGTATACTAACGGACCGCGGCCGATTTAAAGGCTACCACCTAGCAAGTGTGGTGTCTGGCGGTGACACCACAAGAAGAGCAGGATTGCATCTAATAATTTCGATACAATCCTTGTGTGATATAACAGTATGTTCTTTACACATAGTTTGTTCTTTCTATGAACTTCAATCATAGGGAGAACACTTTTATATGTAAATACCATCGAATATTGTAGAAAATATTTGTATTACATTCATAAGAAAGTCCCATAGTGTATTAAAAGAGCTAATGGAAAAAATCCTTGCAAATGAGAGGAGGCGAACACGGTCCTTCAATTTTGTAATCCATGTCCTTGTCTATCGTGCTGCACCAAAGTTACGTCACTCACTACTTCAGTAATGCTCATAGTAGTATCTCTTGAAGACTTTTACTGCCGATGATATTTATTTGTGATAAATCGCACCGAGGTTGACGTGTCTGACTGATGAAAACGGGATACTACAAGTAAAAATACAAAAATAGTAAAATACGATAAATGACACGTCATTTTGACGTTACTTCCGAGTAACCCGATCGGTTTGCTAGTTTCTCCCAATGGACTGGGGTTAGCTGCTAGTGGCATGGTTAGTAGGGGGAAAAGTGGGGGCAGTCGTGTAAGTTGAGCCGCGCAGGCTTTAACGTTCTGTGTTTTCGAGGTGGCTGTTGCTGTTTAACGGACATACACAGACTGTTTTGGAAGAGGCTGCCTACCAGAGCGTGGGACAGGCAGGCAGCCCGAACTTTCGTCTCATGACCGAAGCGGACTTTGCGAGTATGGTTAGAACATATTAACGTTCATTTTGCTCAGATGGAAATTTGAAATGGGGAGCTGTTGTGTATATCTTTATCCTCTTTGACTTCAGACTGTGATCCTATGCTGTTTACAGAGGAGATGGTAGGAACTGGTCGGTGACGACGTAGAAGCCGATTTCAGTGTGGTTTTGATCAGTCCACTACCGGATTTGGATGTCTTTTGACAGTAATCACTTTGCTACGCAAATTAATTAGTGGAATTGAGGAAGCGGCTGTTTTCATCTTGTGTCGCGGGTCTAAACAAGGCTAGTGACCCTTATTTACCTTGATAGTATTTATGCTGTAGTGCATATAGATTATCCAGGACCGTCAACAAACTTTTCGGGGGAAGCGTGCGGAGCAATACGTCTTGTGCTTTCTCTCGCGCACCGCACGGCGCAAAGAATTCGTGG
The DNA here is from genome assembly GCF_021461385.2 of Schistocerca piceifrons. Taxonomy (NCBI): domain Eukaryota; kingdom Metazoa; phylum Arthropoda; class Insecta; order Orthoptera; family Acrididae; genus Schistocerca; species Schistocerca piceifrons. The sequence continues at coordinate 109,289,826 of NC_060139.1, forward strand.
GCTCTGGCCGCGACTTTGTGGAATTTCACGTGACGCTGCGGAAGCTCCGTGGCCAGGACAAGATGGAACGTTCCAGCTCACTCGCTCTTCGACCTCTAGCAAGCCTTGTCTACCTGTGAGACTACTGCTGCGTCAGCCAATAAATGCACAAAAAGCAATGTTCATTGTACTGCATATCGATGTTGCTCGCAGTTTATACTCTTTAAACTAAATTGGAAGCGATGGAAAGTCGTAGAGCGGTCGCGTCTTTTAATACTTAAAACCAGCAGAAGGAAATAGATCAAAGAAGGGAGAAGGGTTGTAGCATTTCGGGTATTACACTGAAGCGCCAAGGAAACTGGTATAGGCATGCGTATTCAAATATAAACAGGCAGAATTCGGTGCTGCGGTCGGCAACGCCTATACGACAAGTGTCTTGCGCAGCTGTTAGATCGGTTGCTGCTGCTACAATGGCAGGTTATCAAGACTTAAGTGAGTTTGAACGTGGTGTTATAGTCGGCGCACGAGCGTTGGGGCACAGCGTCTCCGAGATAGCGATGAAGTGGATATTTTCCCGTACGAAACTTTCGCGAGTGTATAACGAATATCAGGAAACATTAAACCACCGACATCACTGTGGCCGGAAAACGATCCTGCAAGAAGGGGACCAACGACGACTGAAGAAAATCGTTCAACGTGACAGGAGTGCAACCCTTCCGCTAAGCGCAGTGGGTTTCAATGCTGGGACGTCAACAAATGTCAGCGTGCGAACCATTCAACGAAACATCATCGAAATGGGCTTTCGGAGCCGAAGGTCCACTCGTGTACCTTAGATCCCTGCACGACACAAAGCTTTACGCCTCGCCTGGGATCGTCAACACCAACATCGGGCTGTTGATGACTGGAAACATGTTGCATGGTCGGACGAGTCTCGTTTCAAATTGTATCGAGGGGATGGACGTGTACCGGTATGGAGACAACCTCATGAATGCATAGAACCTTCATGTCAGCAGGGGACTGTTCAAGCCGGTGGAGGCTCTGTAATGATGTGGGACGTGTGCAGTTGGAGTGATATGTGACCCCTGATACGTCTAGATACCAATCTGACTGGTGACACGTACGTAAGCATCCTGTCTGATCACCTGCATCCATTCGTATCCATTGTGCATTCTGACAGACTTGGGAAATTCCAACAGGACAATGCGACAATGCGCACTTCCAAAATTGCTACAGAGGGCTCCAGAACACTCTCCTGAGTTTAAACACTTCCGATAGCCACCAAACTCCCCAGACATGAACATTATTGAGCATATCTGTGATGCCTTGCAACGTGCTGTTCAGAAGAGATCTCCACCCTCTGGTACTCTTACGGATTTATGGACAGCCCTGCAGGATTCATGGTGTCAGTTCCCTCCAGCACTACTTCAACATTAGTCGAGTCCACGCCATGTCGTGTTGCGGCACTTCCACGTGTTCGCGGGGGCCCTACTCGATATTAGACAGGTGTACCAGTTTCTTTGGCTCTTCAGCGTATGAAAGTAATCATTTATTTGATATAATTTTTTTGATATATCAAGACAGCTTTCCTAACTAACATTTCAGTTTCATTTGGATGTTCGGTTTTGATGGCCCAGTAGTGACCATCGTAGAGGAGGGCTATCAGTACTAGTACAAATCTTAGAAAAAGGAGAATTCACTTCACTGTTGTTAGGAAAAGAAGTAAATTCTTCTATTGAGTTGCTGCAGCAGGATTTTAGATACATTCGTCACAAAACAGAAAAAAAGGAAATGCAGGCTTTCCGAAAGTGCACCCACTTCACACATAACAGTGTTTTATTGAGAAACTACGAAGGCAATATCGCCGTGTATAACAGAGACAAAACTACTGTCTAGTCTTTTCGTAATGACGCTCGTAGCTCCCCACACATTCCATCTGTTTGCTGCGATCGCCCCTCCTTTAGACTCGTTCTCCGCTTTGTCACCCGGGTAAAAGCATGCGAAGTTCAGAAGAACGCAAAATCCCGAAGATTGGCTAAAATTTACAGACGCGCGAAATTTGGCACGGACTTCAATGCGAGATGCCTTTAATTGGTTCCACAACGAAACATTGTCTCCAAATTTGGTAGAAAATCCGAAGAAATTCTGGTCGTATGTAAAGTACACAAGCGGCAAGACGCAGTCAATACCTTCGCTGCGCAGTGCCGATGGCACTGTTACCGACGACTGTGCCGCTAAAACGGAGTTATTGAACGCAGTTTTCCGAAATTCTTTCACCAGGGAAGACGAATGTAATGTTCCAGAATTTGAAACACCAACAGCTGCTAGCATGAGTTTCTTAGAAGTAGATACCTTAGGGGTTGCGAAGCAACTCAAATCGCTTGATACGGGCAAGTCTTCAGGTCCAGATTGTATACCGATTAGGTTCCTTTCAGATTACGCTGATACAATAGCTCCCTACTTAGCAATCATATACAACCGCTCGCTCACCGATAGATCTGTACCTACAGATTGGAAAATTGCGTAGGTCGCACCAGTGTTTAAGAAGGATAGTAGGAGTAATCCATCGAACTACAGACCTATATCATTGACGTCGGTTTGCAGTAGAGTTTTGGAGCACATACTGTATTCAAACATTATGAATCACCTCAAAGGGAACGATCTATTGATACGTAATCAGCATGGTCTCAGAAAACATCGTTCTTGTGCAACGCAGCTCTTTATTCGAACGAAGTAATGGCCGCTATCAACAGGGGATCTCAAGTTGATTCCGTATTTCTAGATTTCCGGAAAGCTTTTGACACCGTTCCTCACAAGCGACTTCTAATCAAGCTGCGGGCCTATAGGGTATCGTCTCAGTTGTGCGACTGGATTCGTGATTTCCTGTCAGGAAGGTCGCAGTTCGTAGTAATAGACGGCAAATCATCGAGTAAAACTGAAGTGATATCAGGTGTTCCCCAGGGAAGCGTCCCGGGACCTCTGCTGTTCCTGATCTATATAAATGATCTGGGTGACAATCTGAGCAGTTCTCTTAGGTTGTTCCCAGATGATGCTGTAATTTACCGTCTAGTAAGGTCATCCGAAGACCAGTATCAGTGGCAAAGCGATTTATAAAAGATTGCTGTATGGTGTGGCAGGTGGCAGTTGACGCTAAATAACGAAAAGTGTGAGGTGATCTACATGAGTTCCAAAAGAAATCGGTTGGAATTCGATTACTCGACAAATAGTACAATTCTAAAGGCTGTCAATTCAACTAAGTACCTGGGTGTTAAAATTACGAACAACTTCAGTTGGAAAGACCACATAGATAATATTGTGTGGAAGGCGAGCCAAAGGTTGCGTTTCATCGGCAGGACACTTAGAAGATGCAACAAGTCCACTAAAGAGACAGCTTACACTACACTCGTTCGTCCTCTGTTAGAATATTGTTGCGCGGTGTGGGATCCTTACCAGGTGGGATTGACCGAGGACATCGAAAGGGTGAAAAAAAAGGGCAGCTCGTTTTGTATTATCACGTAATAGGGGGGAGAGTGTGGCAGATATGATACGCGACTTAGGATGGACGTCATTAAAGCAAACACGTTTTTCGTCGCGGCAAGATCTATTTACGAAATTTCAGTCACCAACTTTCTCTTCCGAATGCGAAAATATTTTGTTGAGCCCAACCTACATAGGTAGGAATCATCATCAAAAGAAAATAAGAGAAATCAGAGCTCGAACAGAAAGGTTTAGGTGTTCGTTTTTCCCGCGCGCTGTTCGGGAGTGAAATGATATAGATATAGTATGATTGTGGTTCGATGAACCCTCTGCCAAGCACTTAAATGTGAATTGCAGAGTAGTCATGTAGATGTAGATGTACTGACTTATATGGTATCCCGGATTGCTTTCAATTGTCTGCTTTTGATCATTTAATACTGTTTCAAAGTGTTCTACTCGAGGAGACGATCTTTTTTGTAGCCTAAGTAATACGTCATTTCTACGACGATTCTGCCCTGTTCTTCGCAGGGGTGTCCCGGCAAGGAAACTAAGCGGTATGGTCCTCTCCAGTTGTATCCTTTCGCCTGGGACATTCAGGAAAGGACTCCAGGGCGCAAAACGTGAAATGTTGACCTACTGTGTCCTTGCCTTGTCGTCCTGAATAATGAAGAGTGGTCACTAATTAAGTGCACAAGGCATATCAATATTTCGGAAGGGGACATCCAACGACTTGTTGAGTCCATGCTACGCCGGTAAATCTGAGATTCGAAAGATATAAGGAGATATCCCATGACTTTTGTCAACTCAGTATACGACTCAATCTGAGACTGGCGCCAAAATGTTGAATTTGTATAAAGTGTGTGTGTTACAAATAGAACCAAAAACTGTCATGGATGGAAGTGTACTACGGAAAAGGAGGGGAAGGTGTGTAACCTCCCCCTCACTTATCAACCTTAATGACAGTGAAAAATTAAACCGCGTGCATCTAATGGAAATATGGGAAAAGCAATCGTCACCGAAGTTAATTTGTCGGTAAAGAGGGAGGAAAGGATTACATCTTGATGAAAGGAAAAATACAAATGAAACTGGTGGAAATTAATTTGGAAAGGGGTATAGTTAATAAAGAAAGTAAATGTGCGGTCGTTGCGTTAACAGTTAACTGGCGTTAATTAGATATTTGAGATTTGGGGAAAATTACGGTCGCCAGCCCTATGGACAACTACTATAATAACTGAAAAAGAAAGGTTGTTGCACATATAATTAGCACTAAAAGCGTGGCAACTGAAGGTTGACACATGTTGTGCGAAAACTGAATGTTTCTCAGAAGTAATAAATTTCGCTATACTCTGACTTAATTTAGCAAAAGAATTAATAAAACTGGGAAAATGAAAGTTAATTTAGTGATTGAATTTAATAGAGAATGTTGTTTCTGAAGCACTACGAAATTCAATAAAATAAGGTTAGTCTTGGGCTACCTCAAAAATCATTTCAAAAGCTACTTGCATCTACACAATTTAGAAATAAGAGATTTAACTTTGAACTTGAATTAAATGATTCTGAACAATTAACAATAGTAAAATTTAGTACGTGCCAAGCTGAGCTGCAGTCACGGGTAAGCTAAAATATGGTAACAAAACTTGCACTCTTAATTTGTGCTTGTGTAATCTAAATATTGTAGCCAGCTATGAATACTTTAACTGAAATTTGAAATTAAAGCAGTGAAATGGAATATTACTTTAATGCTGGCGTATGAATTTCAACGACACTCGGGTTCATTCCAGAAAAGGAAGGGACCCTACTTGGTAATGCAATTGGGACAATGAACAACAAAGGTTCATGCTAAGTTGCTGTATTTTTGTGATGAAACAGTTTTAAAAGCTGAGGTCTGCCATACAGTTCTAAAACTTTACATGCTTCCAGTCTTCCTTGTTGGTTGATTGAAGGTTTGAAGCCGTCGATCGAGGAGGTGGCGACAGTCACTCATTGTCGGCCGTCGCTGTTGCAGAAGCTGGATGTTGGCGCGCCTCCTTCTCGACACGTCACCAGGCGAAACGGGCTCTTGATGTGCGCCAGCTAATGCTTCCCGTCCGCGACACCGTGTCAGAAACTATCATAGCAAGTCGAGCGCAATTACATCCTGCCAAACCCCGAAAAGGTCCGCAGCTCGTGGTCGTGCGGTAGCGTTCTCGCTTGCCACGCCTGGGTTCTCGGGTTCGATTCCCGGCGGGGTCAGGGATTTTCTCTGCCTCGTGATGACTGGGTGTTGTGTGCTGTCCTTAAGTTAGTTAGGTTTAAGTAGTTCTATGTTCTAGGGGACTGATGACCATAGATGTTACGTCCCATAGTGCTCAGAGCCATTTTTTGAAACCCCGAAAGCGCGGCAACTCGCGGGAGCGTCACACAAACACACCTGCTCCACCGCCCTACTCCAACCAGACTCCCTCTGCTCTGCCCGCGCTCCACGCGGCCGAGTTAACAATACCAAAGATCCTAAACACTTTGGTTCTCCACACAGCCTACCGATGTAATCGTTCGATAGCATAGTTTTCCCTAGGCAAGACCCAGTGTAAAAATACAAACAGTATTTACAAAACAAACCAATTATCCATCGACATAAATGCATGAATATATACATACAGACAGTAAAACAATTACAATATATAAAGACACAGAAATGTCATATCTTCAGGTGACAAAATAAGGAAAAAATTTATAGTATAATAGATGGAAATAGGAGGATATGCATTTGCGGCGTTACAGATGGACGTCAAGTGATAAATGGCTTGTTTGGAAAAACGTTCTCGAGCCGGCCCCGAGCGCAGCGAAAAATGGTTAGTCTTTTATTAAGCACGCAAATATCCACCCAGTCTGCAATAGGTGTCCTGCAGGTATGGCAAGAAATAACTAAAATGGAATAAACAACTGGATATTGAGTAATTTTCAGAAATCGTAATAATCATTTATCTGCGTTAGTTAGTTATTACAAACTTCCAATATTGCGTGCCATGTATCTGCCGAAGTGCATCGTTGCGCTCGTGGTATCTTATGATAAATATATGAATATACCGAGCATACGATAATCGTATTGTCATGAAAATAAGCAGTCATGTCGTATTTTTAGAAATATAGATTCCATTATACTTACCTGTGTAGGAAAGCATTTGCTAAACATGGAGGTAACAATGCTAGTACAAATGACTCACTATGAATCTCGGTCTACTTTGAATTAAATGCTTAATCAGCAGAGATCTAAATAATGTTTAATTCACTATACAACACATTTTGGGTTCTACGGAAATAATACATTAGACAGTTCTTATTGCGGTTGCTGTGTTGTTACAGCCTACACATAGAAATTCAGGGCCAGCAATCTGCTGACTTTCCTCATAGGCAGAAATAAGTAATTCGATAAATGTTACTAGCGCGAGAAAGCATTAGCATGTAACCTTTTCTTGCACTGGTGTGAATTCTCTGTTTCGTATTTTATTTCCACTGGTAGAGGTGTTAATGAATTTTGTATTATAATACAGGATGCCATTGTGAGGCCCTTAGACATGTAGTAAACCGCTGTTGCAGCTTTGGAGTATGCCTATGACATTAAAAAATGACTATCACACAGCGCATGTGGAAGAGCTCCTGGAACGAGAAGATATTCGACGACTGGACTGGCCTCTCCGTTTCCCCGACTTAAATCCCACTGAGCATGTGCGAGATGCAGAGCGTCCACATGCACATCGATCCTCCAGCAGTTGTCAACCGCGTTGGGGAAGGAATTGAACGCCCTGCCACAGGAATTCCTTCCCAACCTCTTTGCTAACACGGGAGCACGTTGCAATGCAAGCACTACCGTCCATGGTGTTCACGCACCATGTTAACAACCATGTCCTGCCTTTTGTAATGTCCAGGGGGCCTTCATAAATCTCGTCGACTTCTGTGTAATTATTCTCTTTGGATAAAAATGTTATTTCTGTTCGTTTCATTGCATACCTCATTCAGTTACCTTCTGTACTGTATTGTAACAGTTCTTCGTATGTATGGCCTAGTTTCGTGTAGCTATGTTACTGAACAGTGACACTTCATGCGAAAGCTACTGCCGTCTTTCAGTTTTGCACGTCAGTTTAACCAAAATTCTGTCGTTCGAATTTTACGTGGAAACTGATTAAAGCATGAGGGCCTGTGAAAGACAATGTAGACATCAAGTGTTTACATAGAGTCGTGTGTAGTAATAGCGTTCGTAGGTGTTGACGTGTGAAATGGGAGATTAAGCTTCGCTCCTCAACATGATGTTACTTACGACGACGCGAACGACGTAACAGCTAACACAGCTTCATTCGATAACACGGCCTCGAATGAGGGAAACCGCGCACAGTGGGTAGTTCCAGGAGGGGAGAAATTTCCTGGAGGGGAGAAATTTCCCGGAGGTCAGTCGTTGGCCGTGGTCTGCCTCAATGTCCAGTGAGTTCTACGCCTGTGAGCAGCACGAGAGGCCTGCTCGATCCTTGGCCTGTTTGCTGAAACCTGTCTAACCTGCAGGTTTCCTACCAGTTTCTCCAACAACGTCAGACTTACGCGAAAAGAAACAGCTGGAAGATCTGCCGTGCCTTTAGGTCTCATTTAATCATATCGGTCCCTACGGGAATATACTTCAGAAATCCATCACTGATTGTTAGCCATAGTTTCTTTGAAAAATATGTTTCTATGGTTTTACTCACTCTGTTCTACACTAAATGTCGTCCCTCATATTCTCTTTTCTAGTTTGTTTTGTTTGTTCTTGTATTCACTCTTTTTTTTCTTATTCTCTTTTCTGAGGGCGTTTGGAGAAACAACGAAATATTTAAATCAAATAAAGCAGGAAAATAATTTCGAATTCAGCGGCAAGAGTTACACGTAGAAAGTAGTATTTCAGGAAAAAGACCGATCATCAGTGAAAATCTTGCAAAAAAAAAAAACTTTTGTAGAGATAGAATTTACGATAGACTGCAAAGCTTGATACATAAACCTCAAATCTAAATGCAAGGCGTAGCTACTGACAGAAATACGAATTGCGAAAATAAAATTTACTATTGGAGTACTACAATTTTGATATTTACAGAGAGCAAACGAAAACAAATATTATGACAACTGCAGGAGAGCAAAACAGCAGCAAGAAGACATTTGCCAAAAAAACTAAGCCTAATTTTCGGAAGTATTAATGATTAAGAAACCTATGAAAATACCTTATACTACTGAATGCAAAATGTACTATAAAACTGAACGCAACATTAAGTTAATACGTAAGTAAAGGCCACACTAACCAACACAACGCAATAAGTTACACTTTTTTTGGGCATTTTCATTCAATTTTAAGTCCAGAACACTTTTGCCGAAATTTAATGTGCAGAGATATAATTTTCAGACTACAAACGCGTGTCGTACACTCTAATGTTATATCTAGAAAAACATGCCGACATCAATTCGAATAATTTCTAGTTTGGCGTTTCACAATAAACATAATCGTGTTTATTAATGTCCTTTGTCGTTATCAGTATTCCTCTTTCCTCAAAAGGATTAGGAATTCACGAATATAACAGTCGAACGAAACGCAAGCCCTACAGAAACTTCAGTAGGTACACATCATTACAGAAAGAAGTTAGATTTATATGTGATACATGTGTATCCACACATGTATCACGTGCATTCTGAGTAATGTGAGTTTAAGAGTAAATTAAGGATCTTTATGTTGGCCAACATTACCTACTCTATTGAAGAATGTTTTAATACAAGCTCTTTGAATTAAAATTCTAAGTAATTTTTTTAATCAACATTACCACTGTAATAGAATATTATTTTATAATGTTTTCACGGAAATAAAATGAACGCATTTGACTTTCTTCCATGGATCCCTAGCCGCAGTGTCCATGGAATACGATTAGTGTAATGTGATGTAACACGAGGCACAACAAAAATACTGTATACATAGTGAGCAGCCAATCTATTTACAAAACCGTAAAAGCAGATCAGAAAGAAAGGGTTCCAGCAGGATGCTGCAAAATTGAAAAGAAAAGTTAGTAGATTATAGTACTCAGATACCTAGAATTTCTTTTGCAAATTCTGTGACAGAATTCATAAAAAAAGCTGCTGAGCTTTTGGTATAAGACATATAAATACATTCAAAATTTATGGAGTATATTAGACAACAGTGCCATAGGCAAGGCTCAATGTAATGAATAAAGTTCAAGTCTTTGACACCAGAAGTCTCCCAATCCCTCAGGAAAGCTACTGTTACATTGAACATTACAACTCAACGTGTTTCCATTTTCTGACATAAACAATGGAAATCAGACACTACATTAGCACACTGAACATGTCGTTTGGGACCAGCTGGAGGGACACTGTTACATTTTCTGCCATGTAAAATATGCTCACTAGAATGTAAAGTACAATAATCCCCCCCCCCCCTCTCTTTTTTTTATCAAACACACACAGATTTTTTAAGGAATTAAATAATTAAATGAAATAAATTAGGACTTAGTTCACACTTAAAGCTAGGAGAAAACACAAACTAATAAAATCAGGTCCAATTTGTATATGATTAGCGCTAGAAATGACACTGTACCAAATGCTTTGAAAAATAACTCCGGAGTTCCGGTAAAAAAGTTATCGTTACTAAAATGAAACCCTGACTTATTACCATTAAATCACTACAGAATACCGTGTCCCCTACCGTGAGGCAAGTAAAAAAAATGTAACGCTTTATTATAACGTACAATAAAGATCGCAATTATATTGCACAAGCATCCGAAATTACTAATTTCGTCCAGATGCCATCCTCTTATTCTTCTCTATGCTATCGTCGACACAAAGTACCTCGTCATATATATACCACAACTTCCAGTGCATAGCAACACTTACGTGAAGTATCTGTAGTGTGCACGTAAAGAGCTACTTTGTATCGGAGATAATGTCATTAGGAATCTGATGATAGTCACCGGCCAAAACTAGTAACTTTGGAAGCTTGCGTGATTTTGCCTTTGCATTGTCATAAAATGCTACAGAATTTGGTCGCGTACTCTTACTCAGAGTTTCCCTTGGAAAAAAAGAAACAAAAGTCAAATACAAGACGAACAACAACTGTTATAATTTACGTGAATCACACAAACTTCACCTCAAATGAGTGTATGAAGTAACAGAAAAGTCGAACTTACATATGACAGCTCTCAGGATGTAAATAAAATTGTCACTGAGTAGCTACCAGCTCCAAACAGATAGCACATCTGAAAGTTTCATCACTGATAAAAAATCTGATGATGGAGTGTAGCTGGGTGCCCTAATATCGCACACAAATGCAGCAAACGCTTCGTAAAGACAGTATGGTGTCGCACGAATTTTGATATGAACGTCACCATAAACACAGGTACACAATTTTAACCACTGAACGGTACAAAGATGTATAAGAACGGTAGTGGGTAGAGGTGAAATATGATGACAGTTGTGTGTAGTTGTTAACAGTTCGAGACTGTGCGAATTTGTAAATTAAAATATATATTGATATAAAAATACGACATCGAAAATAGATTGTTGTAAGTACCTGTTGACTACACCTTGTGAGTTAATTAATTTGAAAACAGCCGGTTCTATAAATCTAGTATTAGGTAATACGTGATACTGGTAACCTGTATGAAGAGAGAGAGAGAGAGAGAGAGACGGCAAAGTCGCATGCATGAGGTCAACCAGCGAGTCGCTGACACAACCCTCTCTGTTTCTAGAAACTAATGGTTTCAGTTTTATCCGTTGTCTGTGGTACATAAAGAATTTTCACCCTGTCTCACAAAGTACTTCCTTCTTCAGGCACATGTTGTTGTTGTGGTCTTCAGCTCAGAGACTGGTTTGATGCAGCTCTCCATTCTACTCTATCCTGTGCAAGCTTCTTCATCTCCCAGTACCTACTGCAACCTACATCCTTCTGAATCTGCTTAGTGTATTCATCTCTTGGTCTCCCTCTACGATTTTTACCCTCCACGCTGCCCTCCAATACTAAATTGGTGATCCCTTGATGCCTCAGAATATTCCCTACCAACCGATCCCTTCTTCTAGTCAAGTTGTGCCACAAATTTCTCTTCTCCTGAATCCTATTCAATACCTCCTCATTAGTTATGTGATCTACCCATCTAATCTTCAGCATTCTTCAGTAGCACCAAATTTCGAAAGCTTCTATTCTCTTCTTGTCCAAACTATTTATTGTACACATTTCACTTCCATACATGGCTACACTCCATATAAATACTTTCAGAAACGACTTCCTAACACTTAAATCTATACTCGATGTTAACAAATTTCTCTTCTTCAGAAGCGCTTTCCTTGCCATTGCCAGTTTACATTTTATGTCCTCTCTACTTCGACCATCATCAGTTATTTTGCTCCCCAAGTAGCATCACGCATTTACTACTTTAAGCTTCTCATTTCCTAATCTAATTCCCGCAGCATCACCCGATTTAATTCGACTACATTCCATTATCCTCGTTTTGCTTTTGTTAATGTTCATCTTATATCCTCCTTTCAAGACACTGTCCATTCCGTTCAGCTGCTCTTCCGGGTCCTTTGCTGTCTCTGACAGAATTACAATGCCGTCGGCGAGCCTCGAAGTTTTTATTTCTTCTCCATGGATTTTAACTCCTACTCCAAATTTTTCTTTTGTTTCCTTTACTGCTTGCTCAATATACAGATTGAATAACATCGGGGTAGGCTACAACCCTGTCTCACTCCCTTCCCAGCCACTGCTTCCGTTTCATGCTCCTCCACTTTTATAAATGCCATCTAGTTTCTGTACAAATTGTAAATAGCCTTTCGCTCCCCGTATTTTACCCTTGCCACCTTCAGAATTTGAAAGAGAGCATTCCAGTCAACATTTTCAAAAGCTTTCTCTAAGTCTACAAATGATAGAAACGTAGGTTTGCCTTTCCTTAATCTATTTTCTAAGATAAGTCGTAGGGTCAGTATTGCCTCACGTGTTCCAACATTTCTACGGAACCCAAACTGATCTTCCCTGAGGTCGGCTTCTTCCAGTTTTTCCATTCGTCTGCAAAGAATTCGTGCTAGTATTTTGCAGCCGTGGCTTATTGTACTGATAGTTCGGTAATTTTCACATCTGTTAACACCTGCTTTCTTTGGGACATATAATGTTTTATTATAGCTACTGCGGGCAATTAAAATAAAGGGAAGAAAAGATATGCAGGTGGATGTAACAATACAATGAAATCTGTTCCACAAAAAAATTAGCAAACGTACACGGGAACAAAAGAACATATCCCACTACGTATTTAAACTACGATAAAAAAGAACATATTGGCTACTGGAACACAAAAGAAGAAAAACACCTATAGGGAGAAATATAATGCAATATTCATGTGTGCCCACCAACAACTTAAATAATGCACAGCACTTAAATGTAAACCAGCCAGGATGATCTACGCCACATAAGAAACTGACTGTGCAATGTGCGTAACACAGCAATAGCATCCGCACCTACGTGACTTCATTGCAATTTCTATTTAAGTGCTTGACACACAATTCACAGAACTACTTTCAGGCTATTTCTTGACCGTTCCACTCTCGAGTAGCACATGGGAAAAATAAAAACCTAAATCTTCCAGTGTGAACTCTGATTTCACTTATTTTATTACGATGGTAGTTTTCCCTATGTACTTGCGAGTCAATATAATATTCCGACGCGAATGTTGGTGATTGAAATTTAGCTAAAAGGTCTCCCCGTAACGAAAAACGCCTTTGTTAAATAGTTTCTGCCGCCATTCGCTTATCATATTAGCGAAACTCTCTCACCTGCCTCGCGATAATACCAACGAGCTGCACTTCTCTGAACTTTTTTTGATGTCCTCCATCAGTCTTATCTGGTTAGGATCCCACACCGCACACCAGTAGTCCAGAAGAGGATCGACAAACCTAGTATAGGTAGTCTCTTAACAGATTTTTTGCATCTTCTAAGCATTCTGCCTATAAAGCGAAGTCGTTGGTTAGTCTTCTCCTCAATTTCCTGGGTGACGTATCCAGTTTAAGTTGTTCGTAACTGTAATCCCCAGGTATTTTGTCCAAAATTGATAACCTTTAAATATGTGTGATTTACTGTGTACCCGAAATTTGACGGACTCGCCGTACTACTCATGTGGAGATCCTCACACATTTAGTTGACTAGGGTCAACTATCATTGTTCACACTATTGAGACAGATACCATGTGTAAATCATTTTCCAATTCCTTTCAATCTCCAGATATTAGCAGACGACAGCATCATCTACGGACAGTCTTGTAAGAGGGTTGCTGAGACTGTGTGACAAATCGTTTTATTATGATTAGAAAGAAAAGAGGGCCAATGGCACTTCCTTGGGAAGCCCCAGATATCACTTGTTTTTCACTCCTGACTTCTGATCATTTAGTATTGTGGCCTTTCTGGCCGAAAATTACTGAGTCGACAACACTCATTACTTCGTGTGAATGAGGAGCTAATTGTGCTTCATAAGAACTGTATTCTCTGAATCAGTGCAGATTATGTGTCAATAGATCGTTTCCTTCGAGGTGATTCATGATGTTCAAATAAAGTATATGTTCCAACATCCTACTGTATATCAATGATACAGGTCAATAATTCAGCGGATGTACATCTGCGGATCACTTCTGTTTCGTGTCTTGGTGTGACTTGTGAAAATTTCCTGTCCTTAGGTGCGGATCTCTGATTCAGCGAGCAGGTTTATATGATTACTAATTGTGGAGCTATTTCACAGCGTACTCTAAAACGAACCTAATTTGTATACAATATGGACTGCAGGGCTTAGCATTATTAAGTAGCTTCACTACACCGAGGGTTTTCTAAATCACTGATGTTGGCAGCTGCTAATGATTGGAATTCTGGAATATTTATCGCTCCTTTTTTGGTGTAAAATCGTGTTTAGTATCTCCGCTATCGTCGCACAGTTCTCGGAAATATTACCACTGCTATCGCGCAGTGAAGGGATTGATAATGTCTTGTCGCTGCTATACTTTACATATGACCAGAATCTCTTTGCATGTCCTTTCAAATTTCGAGACAAGGTTTCGTTGCGGAAACTATTAAAAGCATTTTGTGTTGAAGTCTTTACACGTCCAAATATAGCGGGAAACACGGGCAGTGCCAGCGATCATTTTCACAACAATTGTGGAGTAGTGCCTCATGCTTGGGATAGTACAGATTGTTAGGGATAGGTTACGGATAGGCTATGGCTATAAAGGAGCTTTGTATTACTATTCGATTTAATAAATATATTTTTTGAAAAACTATCGTCTGTTGCACCATGTGGTCGTACACGTGATGGATTATATATTTCTTAATTAAACGCAGTTCATCTACAAATACCCGAGTTATGGCAAAAATTCTTTCGATTCCCTTCTTATCTCATTTTCAGCTTGTTTTTTAATATTTTTCTTATTTTTGAGTAGAAGTCAGGTAAGTATTTTTATAGGCAGCATCAGGCATCGAAGGCACCACGTCAGTCAATACGCGAGATACATTTTTGAATAAGAACTATAGCCAAACAGCTTTTCTGCATTCATAATAGTCACATTGCAACTTACACAATGTGACTATCTCAAAATGTTCACGAGTAATCTTGTAATAGGACACTATCCTTTTCATTTTCTTTGTTATGGAGTTATCTTACATTTACCCACATTTGAGGTGAGCTATAGTTCATCACAGCAAGTCCAAATTTGGTTTCGTGCGTCTGATCCTATGTGATAAATCTTTTCTCTATATTCCGAATGTTAGAGGTACTATTATCATTCGTTAGAAGCAGCCTTTGCCACTTTCGTTTATTCGAAGCATTCGCCCTCGAATATAGTATACTGGGTTATGTCAGTTAAGTACAGATGTAGCTGTGGATATAGATATAGAGCCAATTACACATTTGGCATTTTAGTATAATCATATCTTTTTTCTGAAGTTATTGGCTTTCGGGACGTGTCCATTGAATCAGCTCAACAGGGCAACATCAGCTGCTACGAGACGAACGTAATGACAATACAACACCCAGTGCCCGCGAAGAGATAGTCTCCGACACGGCCGGGAATCGAGCCCGCGCCCCTTCGGTTAGCAATCTACCGAGCTGACCGCTCAGCTCAGCTGACAATACGGACACAGTCGAACGCCCTTTGAAAATCTAATTCACGCAGAAATACCGTGTGTGAATAGACCTAACTGCTTTTCAAAACAGTGTTTTTTAGTGGTGTAAAATATGACCCAAATCGTACACAATATCCCTTACAAATATGAAGATAGTAACTGCTCTCGAAAGAACAGATACCATTGATGACCGTGCACCTTCTATAAAATAAATGATAATTAATGGAAACCCTCAGCTGCCGACAGGTGTTGTTGATATACCTCGATGGGGGCAGCTAAAAATGTGGGCCCCGACCGGGACTCGAATCCGGGATCTCCTGCTTACATGGCAGACGCTCTATCCATCTTTTTTTTTTTCTTTTTTCTTTTTTTCATTTTGGTCGTTGTTGATCGTTGTGTTTGGTCGTTGCGGACGTCACAATTACATCCGTTCAAGTGCGTTTGTTGATCCTTCCACTCAGTTTTTTTTATTACCGAAGCCAACCGGCTCTCTGACCATAGCCACCGAGGACACAGATGAATAGCGCGACTGCACGGGCTTATCCCTTGCACGTTTCCCGTGAGACCCATTTTCCCAACTGTCCACAATCTACATACGTAATGTACCTAATAGATATTTGCTCATCCACTCATTACTTGCGCACTCTAAGGTGACGGTTCCCGTAAGAGAAGATGCACGGTCATCATTGGTATCTGTTCCTCGAGAGCAGCTACTATCTTCATATATAGTTAAAGGCTACCCGGCCATTGACCTTCGTCTGTGCGAATGCGCACAGGTTGCCCTAACTCTTACGGGAATCGTCAACTTAGTGTGCGCGAGTAATGATGGATGGGCAAATATCTATTAGGTACATTACGAATGTAGATTGTGGACAGCTGAGAATGTGGGTATCACGGGAAGCGTGCAAGGGATAAGCAGGAGATCCCGGGTTCGAGTCCCGGTTGGGGCACACATTTTCAGCTGTCCGCATCGAGGTATGTCAACACCACCTGTCGGCAACTGAGGGAATCAATTAACTATCATTTATCCCTTACAAATGTCTGGCTAAAACACAGTCATTTCGTGAATAAGTTAGTTTTAAATCAAAATGTTGTTACTCGCGAAAGTGAAATGCATATGGTGACAAAAAATGGTGGTAGTTGTATCCCGATTAGGATCCTACCCCATCGAAAAAAAAAACAACCTGAAAGTCTGGGTTACGCAGTTGGTACAAGCTGCCTAGCCTGTGGTAGTAATTCACAGTACTGCAGCTGCAAGATCGCCGGCTGTCAGCATCACAGGACGTGCCAGGGACAGATAGCGGCCGATGACGACACACGAGCGAGTCACATGGGCGCCACGGAACATGTGACCAGTCCAACTGGCTGCGGGATGCCGACAGGACTGCCAGCTTGTTTCCAAGAGGTGTCACCATCTTTTTAGTCTTAATAACGCCTCTCAGAAATTATCGACTTTTATTGACTAAAATTGTTGGGAATAGCGGCTCTGGGAAAACCTCGATAAACAGTAGTGAAAAAGAAAAATAGCAGTTGAAATGTCTGTTACTATTAAACAAATCTTACTGCGCTACGTCGCGAATTACTGGGCCCAAGGAGCTACAACTTAAAAACGCTGCAGTAATTATTATCCTTACATATTTAATTCCGTTGCTCTCTGCCTTCCACTGGCATATTTAGCGGCTGTGTAAAATAAACGTAACTGTTGGTTTACAGAATACTCAAAGTTCGAACCGAACCATTCTGTTGCGTTGGAGGAACGCACTAAAAAGTTTTTGAATTTTTTGCGAGTTCTAATCGATGCCGATATTAAATTTGACTCATTATATCAGTGTGGATATACCTGTGGTGTATTTAAGCTTCTCTTGAACACACTGCAGTATTGTACCACATGAGGTTCCTCGTAGATTTCATTTACTTCGATCAGCCTCTAAAATAATATGTTCTCAACTTATTCTGCAGTTAACCGTAGAAACCTTTAGTGTCGGCACCCCTGCATTTCTCCTGTTTATTATAAGATTATGTGCAACTAAAATCAAAGTATTATTTTTTATTAGTTTTTGTGAATACTGTTCCTAAGATCTCGTCACAATGTTGTATACAAAAATGTGAAACCCTACATGTTGTCTTCAACTTCTGTACTCGTGTCTTTCTCAGTTGCGTGTAATATTATGGTATATTGTTAATATTTACTTGTTGAGCGTCTAAGTACAATTGAATGAAACACAGTTTTTGTGCCATACGCGTTTCGCAAGACATCTTCAGTGGCCTGGATTTTTTTTTTGACGTATCTGTGATCTGACTGTGTATGCATGTGTGTGTGTGTGTGTGTGTGTGTGTGTGTGTGTGTGTGTGTGTGTGTGTGTGTGTGTGTTTGTGTGCGTGTGTGCGCGTGTGCACGTGGGCGTGTATGAAATTTTATTTGTTTCAGTACGCTTTTGTGTGTGTATGCGTGAATGGTATTCGTTTTGGTGCGTATTCTTGCATGTGTGTGTGTGTGTGTGTGTGTGTGTGTGTGTGTGTGTGTGTGTGGGAGGGGTGACCAGAAGGTTGGAGGGAGGGAGAGAGAGAGAGAGAGAGAGCGAGTGAGAGAGAGAGATAGAGGAAGGTATGTAATTTGTAATTTATCACTTGTTTGTTTTCAGCACTGGCTTTCTGGATGTCAAATTTTCTTGCATTTGTATAACGTATTTCTCGTGGTTGTTTATTCTCATTATCTTTAGATCTTGTCCACACTTATAAGATGGTGGTTATGGCGTTTTAAGTGTTCTTCAAAAGTGGAGTTCTTTGTTTTGTACTTCCAACACCTGATGTGTTTTGTTTGTATTGTGTTTTAAAATTCTTGCGATGTCTATGTATATTGCATCACAACTTTGACATTCGAGTTTGTGTACTGCTGATCCCTGGAATTTATCCCTCTTGGTTGTTGGTTGGCCTAAGTTTTAATGGAGCGTTTTCACAGTTTTATACGCAACTCGGAAGCCCTGTTTCTTTAGTATGTTTGCCACTCTGTGTGTTAGTGTATGTGTGTAAGTCATAGTGTACCATCTGCTTCTTTTCTGTAGATGTTGTCATTTTTTGTGTGTGATGAGTGTGTTTGTGAGTTTGCAGCTTGCAAGTTATATTGTATTCTGGAAATGTTGTATCTGTTTTGTATTTGTGTTTTCATTTTTTGATTGAGTCTGTGTATTGCATGTATGTCATAACTATTGTTCCTAGCTATTTATTTCATTGTACTCGTTTCTTTTTCATAGTTTCTCTGTTGAGTGTGATCCAATTTAATCTACGTAACTTACGTCTTAGTACAGGAAGCTTCTGGTTGTTGGGGTGATTAGATGTAGAATGTTTTGTTGTGTCTGTGGTTGTTGGTTTTCTGAAGATGTTAAATATATGTTTGCCATTTTCTTTTATTATTCTTATGTCAAAAAAATTTATTTGGTTTTCTGTTTCTTTTTCAAGTGTGAATTAAAACCGTATGCCGGGCCGAGACTCGAACTCGGGACCTTTGCCTTTCGCGGGCAAGTGCTCTACCGACTGAGCTACCCAAGCACGACTCACGCCCCGTCCTCACAGCCGTACTTCTGGCAGTACCTCGTTTCCTACCTTCCAAACAGTGAGATGTTTCTACATCCATACCTACACCTATACTCGCAGTCCACTTTATGGTCTGTGACGGAGGGCACTTGCGGTATCACAACCTTTCCTAATTTCTTGTAGCATTCACGAATGACAGGTGAGAAGAATGGATGTCGGTGAAGCTCCGTACGACATCTAATATCTCTGATTTTCTCGTCTTGACTGTTTCACGATGAATGTATGGGAGAATGTAATATGTCTTCCGACTCTTCTTGGAACTTACGCTCTCAAAAAATTTAACGTAAACCTCTCCGTAGTGCACTGCTTCCCTTTTGTAGCGTCCGTTTCTGGTACTTTTTGAGCATTTACGTAGCGCTCTCGTGCTTACTAAGTGATCGAGTGAGAAACTTGCCGCTGTTCGTTGGTTGAGTAATATGTCTTCCATTAATACAACCTTACAAGGGTTCCAAATTGATGAATAGCACTCAAGCATTTATCGGACAAGTGTTTCGTAAGACACTTCCTTCATGGATGAATTATATTTCCTTAGGGTTCCTCTAGAGCAGTGTTTTTCAACCTGCGGGCGCGACCCCCAGGGATTCGCTAAGACTTGGCCGGGGGGTCGTGGTCAGAGGAGGAAGCAGTTGCAGCGTGGCCGATAATGTACTTTTCGTGACAATCATCTGCTATGGCAGAAATATCTTACGGAAGTAACTAAGTTTCACGAAATCACATTGTAAAATCGCTCACGTTCAGGTGTGGCTCTTATTTTTATTAGTGAATATGAATTTGATTTAAACCTTGTCATCTTGAGATTGAAGCTCCTTTGTCCGTGTTTGCTTTAACAATGCATATGTTTTTGGATGGGGTCTGCTTTTAGCAAAACACAGTTTTGTTTTTTATCCCAAACATGTTTCACTGTACATCTACATCTACATTTATACTCCACAAGCCACCCACCGGTGTGTGGCGGAGGGCACTTTACGTGCCACTGCATTACCTCCGTTTCCAGTTCCAGTAGCGGGATCCTCCGTGCGCGCTCGAATCTCTCTAATTTTAAATTCGTCATCTTCTCGGGAGGTATAAGTAGGGGCAAGCAATATATTCGATACCTCATCCAGAAACGCATCCTCTCGAAACCTGGACAGCAAGCTACACCGCGATTCAGAGCGCCTCTCTTGCAGAGTCTGCCTCTTGAGTTTGCTAAACATCTCCGTAACGCTATCACGCTTACCAAATAACCCTGTGATGAAACGCGGCGCTCTTCTTTGGATCTTCTCTATCTCCTCTGTCAACTCGACCTGGTACGGATCCCACACCGATGAGCAATATTCAAGTATAGGTCGAACGAATTTTTTACAAGCCACCCCCTTTGCTGATGGACTACATTTTCTAAGGACTCTCCCAATGAATCTCAACCTGGCACCCGCCTTACCAACAATTAATTTTATATGATCATTCCACTTCAGATCGTTCCGTACGCATACTCCCAGATATTTTACAGAAGTAACTGCTACGAGTGTTTGCTCCGCTATCATATAATCATACAATGAAGGATCCATCTTTCTATGTATTCGCAGTACATTACATTTGTCTATGTTAAGGGTCAGTTGTCACTCCCTGCACCAAGTGCCTATCCGCTGCAGATCTTCCTGCATTTCGCTACAATTTTCTAATGCTGCAACTTCTCTGTATACTACAGCATCATCCGCGAAAAGCCGCATGGGACTTCCGACACTATCTACTAGGTCATTTATATATATTGTGAAAAGCAATGGTCCCATAACACTCCCCTGTGGCATGCAAGAGGTTACTTTAACGTCTGTAAACGTCTCTCCATTGAGAACAACATGCTGTGTTCTGTTTTCTAAAAAAGCTTCAATCCAGCCACACAGCTGGTCTGATATTCCGTAGGCTCTTACTTTGTTTATCAGGCGGCAGTGCGGAACTGTATCGAACGTCTTCCGGAAGTCAAGGAAAATGGCGTCTTCCTGGGAGCCTGTATCTAATATTTTCTGGGTCTCATGAACAAATAAAGCGGGTTGGGTCTCACACGATCGCTGTTTCCGGTATCCATGTTGATTCCTACAGAGTAGATTCTAGGCTTCCAGAAATGACATGATACGCGAGCAAAAAACATGTTCTAAAATTCTACTACAGATCGATGTCAGAGATATAGGCCTATAGTTTTGCGCATCTGCTCGACTACCCTTCTTGAAAACTGGAACTGCCTGTGCTCTTTTCCAATCATTTGGCACCTTCCATTCCTCTAGAGACTTGCGGTACACGGCTGTTAGAAGGGGGCAAGTTGTTTCACGTACTCTGTGTAGAATCGAATTGGTATCCCGTCAGGTCCAGTGGACTTTCCTCTGTTGAGTGGTTCCAGTTGCTTTTCTATTCCTTGGTCACTTATTTCGAAGTCAGCCATTTTTTCGTTTGTGCGAGGATTTAGAGAAGGAACTGCAGTGCGGTCTTCCTCTGTGAAACAACTTTGGAAAAACGTGTTTAGTATTTCAGCTTTATGCGTGTCATCCTCTGTTTCAATGCCATTATCATCCCAGAGTGTCTGGATATGCTGTTTCGATCCACTTACTGATTTAACGTATGACCAGAACATGCTAGAATTTTCTGTCAAGTCGGTACATAGAATTTTACATTCGAATTCACTGAACGCTTCACGCATAGCCCTCCTTACGCTAACTTTGACATCGTTTAGCTTCTAACTGTAGTTGCAGCATCATAGGTGGGCTTTTATTTTATGGCTTTTAAACATAAAGAATGTTCATTACTGTTTGTACACGCGTGAATATTAGTTTTTAAAATCGTAAATACAAATTTTTTCAAGAACACGTAAAATTATGTATTAATACCTTTTTACCATATGGTGTGGTTTTCCTGAGGTATTTAATTTTGGGATCTTACCAGGGATGCCCCTGCAGTTTACTAATACAGTACGAAACTTTTCTATATCCCATCTGCGATGAATATTCTTTGAGGATAATGTAGCTGATCTTCCTTCAGTTTCGGCTGCAGATTCATCTCTGATCTCAAGGGAAAGATAAAAAAACTGTATGAACGCCACACATACTCTTCTAGCCCAGTAGGCGCTTCCTGCGTGTAGTGCACGTCTAACGTACAGACGAGGGCCCTATGGTTCTCCACCAAATAGCTGAGGTCGAGGAACTGCCTTGGTCTCTTGTTTAGCCCTTCCACTCGAAAGCAGAGGACCGCGATCAGCTCTACAAATGGTGAGAGCACTTTTTCGCTAATCCAGCCAGCCGATAGCCTCAGAACCCTGGCGGCAGGCGTTATGCGTGCCGACACCAAACATTATCTTCAGCTGCAGCCGGATGCAGCCTGTGAATCCATGGCAGCTGATACAACATCCGCCACGACGCAAATGAAACCTCCCGACGAATGTGCCGAGTGGCATTCTTTCTTGGTTCCATCAGGAGCTTAACGTTGGAGCTCCTAATGACCGACAATCACCGTCTGTCACTTTCCGGACGTAGCTGGAAAGTTAGCCACAGACCGAAGGTGTCCTGTGCCGGCTCAAATGTATTATCAACACTGCGGGAGTCGTACCTGTTACTAAGGCGTAAGGGTGGAGCCATGCGGCCAGTTTCGTCTTCCGCCGAGACACGCATTACAGTCCGGCACACATCTTCGAATGAGGAGCAACAGTTCAGATGATGCGCATCGGAAGACGCAGTGGCACTGGAATTTCGCGGGGACTACTGCGACCCCATCATCGCCACAGCCTTCGGATGCAGCCTGAAGCCCGTCGACCGTGGCCAAAACTGCTTTTGGCTGTTTCCGGACAGCAGCCAATTCATCTTGTGTCCTCAAACAACAAGTACAGTTCGTACCCATTTCCCATTATTTGAAAACTATATAAAGTAGCGAATAAATTTGCTAGTTAGCTACTCAGGGACTCACTGAAAAAAAGCAAACAGACCACTACAGTCGCATAAAACAAATAAAGCGACATTAAACCTGCGGTGATGGAAAAACTGCACTACTAAGTTAATTCCTCCATCTTAGCATTCAAAAAATACGCAGAGTCTTAGAATAAAATGCACAGTCTTATTGAATCGGATAAAGAGACACCTACTATTCACATATACTCAGAAGCAGGCAAGAATACTACTAAACTAACGATGTATGCAGTCTATGAACTGCTGGTGCTAAACTTCTCCTGCTCTATAGCTGACGCTTTATTGAATGCGCATCACAAAAGTGACTAGAATGCTGCAGCGTTTGCTACATCATGTTCAAAGGGGGTGTTTGCATACTCTTGATTCTCTAGGATTTACTATCCAATATCGTCACATTAAGGGGAGGGCGGGGGATTTCAGTAGAGTTTATACTCAGGGTCGTACTGTAAGTTGACAGTGAAACTTCATGCTCTTCCGCCTGCGCCAGGTTATGTGCCCTTCATGCCACTCCCATAAAGAATGCTCCTACCGTTGAATAGGCCCGATAAATAAAATGATTATTGTTTAGTGCATTGGATATCTGGGAGGAGTCTTATCGTTTTTGTTTGGACAAGCACTGCAGTAGATGATGACGTCAGGGATGATGCATTAATCTTAAGTTAGTTAAACCATTCATTAAGCTTGACCTTATCTCTTCTCGAGGTGCACATCTGTGCCATTCAAACCCATATTTTAGGGTACTTATTCGTGAGGATATGGGAAGCGGAATAGTGGGATGTATGATATGTCTGAGGAGAAGCGGGTTCGTTAATGATAATTCATGATGCAAGAACAAAAGTTCTACATCTACATCTACATGGGTACTCTGCAAATCACATTTATGTGCCTGGAAGAGAGCTCATCGAACCACCTTCACAATCACGTATAGCGCACGGAAAGAACGAACACCTATATCTTTCCGCACGAGTTCCCACCAACAATCATTAAAACAAAATAAAAGAAAAGGATTCACTACTTCTGAGTAATAATTCATAACATAATCGGTCCCTTGACGTTCACTTGGGAGTGAAATCTTTGTCTATTGGTAATGTCTCTGAATACTTTCAAAACGGCCTGGGTCTCGGGTTCAGACCCAACGACTGCTTCAATATGGAATAAAAATAATCAGAAATGGCTTCCGAAGAGTTAAGGCTATATAAAGTCACTCTCACTCCGCCAACAGCCTTGTCAGAGAGGATGGTCCGCAGCTCGTGGTCTAGTCGCCAGCGTTGCTGCCTCTGGATCACGGGTTCCCGGGTTCGATTCCTGGCCGGGTTGGGGATTTTCTCTGCCGGGGGACTGAGTGTTTGTGTTGTCCTCTTCATTTCATCATGATCATCATTCATGAAAGTGGCTACATTGGACTGTGTAAAAAATTGAACTGTGAAAAACTTGAGACTTTGTACGGGCGCTGATGACCGCGTAGTTGAGCGCCCCACAAACCAAATATCATCACCGTCAAAGAGGGTGGAGGAGCGGTCTGAGTTTCTGGAAACGCTCTTGGGGTAGGAAACTGCACTAAACCGGCGGAAGAATCAACAATGATCAAAGGCTTGAGGCTGCAGAAGCCAGTGAAAACAGCTCCGTTAAAGAAACATAAGGTGTATCCACAAGACAGGGGTCTGTAATTGAAAAAGATGTGTCGTTATTATCTCTACATTGAAAAGACTGTGGACTAGTCCCCCAGTCGGAGACTGCCAAGGAGGAGGTGAAATAGATGGAATAACCAACCAAAGGATAACATTATACTAATCGAAGCATGGTACGTCACAAATTCGAACGTAAGAGGAAAGCTAGAAAATCGGAACGAAGACCAAGATTTCTGATCAGAAGAATATAGGGCAGCATAACGGTCATAGGCTTCATTGTGAATAGGGAAGTAGGACACAGGCTGAGCTACTGCGAACAGTTTAGTGATAGGGTTGTTCGTATTAGTTTCGACAGCAAGCGAACGCCGACGACGATCATTCAAATATACATGCCGACTTCGCAGACGGGAGATGAAGAGACAGAAAAATTACGTGAGGATATTGAACGGGTAATTAAGTGTGTGAAGGGAGATGATAATGTAATAATGAAGGGGAATTGGAACGCGGTTGTAGTGGAAGGAATAGTAGAAGAGGTTACTGGAAAACATGGGCTTGGTAGTAGGAATGAATGACGAGAAAGACTAATTGAGTTCTGCAATAAAATTCAAATAGTAATAGCGAATACTTTGTTCAAAAATCACAAGAGAAGGTAGTGTTCTTGGAGACACGAGAAAATTCCAGCTGTATTACATCATGGTCGAATATTCTGAAATCGCATATTGCATTGTATGTCGTACCGGTAGTTTAGTATCCATAATTTAGTAGCGATGAATAGTAGACTGGTGTTTAAGATAATCGCACGGAAGAATCAGTGTGAGAGGAAAGATTAGACAAGTTTGAAGTTCACTAAGAATGTCAGTACTGCGGTAAGGAATATCACAGTAGGCATATCGTTTGAAGAGGAGCGGACACATCAAAAAGAGCAATCGCAGATATTGGACAGTCAGACATAGGTACGGCGGACGTAAATCCGAATAAACTTTGGGTAACGGAATAAATAATATAATTGATTGACGAAAAGAGGAAATACAAAAATATTCAGTGAAAGACTGGGATACAGCAACGTAAATCACTTAGGAATGAAATAAATAGGAAGTGCAGGGCAGCCATGGTGAAATGGCTACCGGAAAAATAAGAAGAAATCGAAAAAGAAATGATCGTCGGAAGGACTGACTCAGGATACAGAAAAATCAGAACAACCTGCTATGAAATTAAAAGCGCGAGTGGTACCATTAAGGCTGCAGTGGGTAATCTAGTGTCAAACGAAGAGAAAAGAGAGGATAGGCAGAAAGAGTTAGGTAGAAAGAGTACACTGAAGGCCTGGTCTGACTTATTAGAAGGAGGAACTGGAGTCGATAAGGAAGATTTAGTGGATCAAGTATTAGAGTCTGAATTTGGTAGAGCTCTGGAGGAATGTGATTTAATAGAGCAGAATGGACAGATAGCATTCCATCGGAATTTCGCCTGGTAGCTGTGTGGTCAGCGCGACGGAATGTCATACCTAACGGCCCGGGTTCGATTCCTGGCTGGGTTGGAGATTCTCTCCGCGCAGGGACTGGGAGTTGTGTTGTCCTTATCATCATCATTTCATCCCCATGGACACGCAAGTCACCGAAGTGGCGTCAACTCGAAAGACTTGCATCAGGCGAACGGTCTACCCGACGGGAGGCCCTAGTCACACGGCATTCCCATTTCCATCGGCATTTCTAAAATAATTGGGGGAAATGGCAACCAAACGGCGATAAGCTGCTGTGTAGAACCTGTGAGACTAGCGGCGTACCATTAGACTTTCGGAAAAATGTCATCCACATGATTTCAAATTAGCAGAGGCAGATAGGTGAGAAGACTATCGCACAATCAGCTTGACACCTCATGCAACCAAGCTGCTACCAAAACTAATATGCAGCAGAATGGAAAAGAAAATCGAGAATCTGTCAAATAACTATCGGTTTGACTGTAGGAAAGGTAAAGACACCACAGAGGCAATTCTGGCTCTGTGCTTGATAATGGAAACAAGTCTAAAGAAAAATCGAGTGACGCTCATAGGATTTGTCGACCAGAAAAAACCGTTGGACAATGTAAAATGCTGAAAGATGTTCGAAATTCCGAGAAAAATGGGGGTAAGCAATGGGGAAAGTCGCGTGATATACAGGGTGATCGAAAGTCAGTATAAATTTGAAAACTTAAAAAACCACGGAATAATGTAGATAGAGAGGTAAAAATTGACACACATGCTTGGAATGACATGGGGTTTTATTAGAACAGATGGCGCTGGACAGCAAAACTGCTACCGTGACGGATGAGAGGTACGCCGATATGTTACAGAATCGCATCATCCCCAGCCTGGCTGATAAACACCTGCTGGAATGTACGATGTTTATGCAGGGTGGTGCTCCACTCCATATCGCTAGATGCGTGAAAGATCTCTTGCGCGCGTCGTTTGGTGATGATCGTGTGCTCAGCCGTCACTTTCGTCATGCTTGGCCTCCCAGGTCCCCAGACCTCGGTCCGTGCGACTGTTGGCTTTGGGGTTACCTGAAGTCGCAAGTGTATCGTGATCGACCGACATCTCTAGGGATGCTGAAAGACAACATCCGACTCTAATGCGTCACCATAACTCCGGACATGCTTTACAGTGCTGTTCACAACATTATTCCTCGACTACAGCCATTGTTGAGGAATGATGGTGGACATATTGAGCATTTCCTGTAAAGAACATCATCTTTGCTTTGTCTTACTTTGTTATGCTAATTATTGCTATTCTGATCAGATGAAGCGCCATCTGTCAGACATTTTTTGAACTTTTGTAATTTTTTTTTGTTCTAATAAAACCCCATGTCATTCCAAGCATGTGTGTCAATTTTTACCTCTCTACTGATTATTCCGTGATTTATTCAGTTTTCAAATTTATACTCACTTTTTGATCACCCGGTATAATATGTTCAAGAATCAAGATGGAACAATAAGAGTGGAAGACTAAGAACGAAGTGCTCAGATTAAAAAGGTTTGTAAGGCAGAGATCTACATCTACATGACCGCTCTGCAAATCACACTTAAGTGCCTGGCAGAGGATCCATCGAATCAACTTCACAATAATTCTCTGTTATTCCACTCTGGAACAGCGCGCAGGAAAAACGAACACCTATATCTTTCCTTGCGAACCCTGATTTCTCTTATTATGATGATCGTTTCTCCATGTGTAGCTCGGCGTTTAGAAAATAAATTTAGGCAACATTGTCTACGGAGTGCAGCGATCTGGTGCTACCTGTACAGAGTACGATCGTGGTATGACGAGAAAACCGACGAGCCGCCAGCACCAGCAGTAGGGAGCCAAAAGTTCTGAGGATGGCTTTAACGTAAGCCGAAAACGGCAAACAAGCAGATATTATTGCGATCTCGACTGTTGATTTTAACCTAAAGAAAATATCTTCTCATTCTAAGTAGGAAGTTGGTGATTGGAATTTCGTGAGAAGATCCCGCCGCAACGAGAAACCCCCTTTGCTTTAAAGATATCCACCCCAAATCCAATATCATGTCCGTGACACTCTCTTCTCTATTTCTCTCCAATACAAAACGTTCTGATGTTCTGTGAACATTATCGATATACTTCGTTAATCCTACTTGGTAAGAATCCTAGGACGCGCCGCAGTACTCCAAAAGAGGACGGACTAGTGTAGTGTAGGCAGTCTCTTTAGTAGATCTGTTGCATCTTCTGTCAATAAAACGCAGTCTTTGGTTCACCTTCCACACAACGTTTTCTGTGTGTTCTTTCCGATTTAAGTTGTTCGTAATTGTGATTCCTAGAAATTTAGTTGAATTTACGGTCTTTAGGTTTGATTGATTTATCGTGTAACCAAAATTTAATTGATTCCTTTTAGCGCTCATGTGGTTGACTTCACACTTTTCAGTGTTTAGCATCAACTGTGAATTTTTCCACCATACAGATCTCTTTTCTAAATCGTTTTGCAGTTGGTTTTGATCTTCTGATGATCTTACTTGATGATAAATGACAGCATCATCTACAAACATCCTAAGACAGCTGCTCAGATTGTCTCCTAAATCGTCTGTATACATAAGGCACAACAGAGGTCCAATAACACTACCTTGGAAAACGCCAGTAATCGCTTTTGTTTTACTCAATGACTTTTCATCGGTTACTACCTCTCTGACAGGAACTAACTATTCCAGTCGCTTGTCAGAGAGGATATTCCATAAACACGCAAATTGATTATAAGCCGTTTGTGAGATACTATGTAAAAAGCCTTCTGAAAATGTAGAAATACGTAATCAATTTGAAATCCTTCGTCGATAGCACTGAACACTTCTGTGTGAGTAAACAGCTAGTTGTGTTTCAAAGAACGATGTGTTCTAAAGCGGTATTGACTATGTGTCAATAGATTGTTCTCGTCGAGGTAATTCATAAGGTTCGAGCACAATGTTTGTTCCTTTGGCGCTACTGTTCAGTCTGCACATCGAAAAAGCAAAATAAAAGAAAGCCTTAAGAGTTAGGTAAAGTTTCAGGGTAGAAGTATATTAATAATATGATTCGTTGAAGTAACTGCCATCCTCAGTGAAAGTGAAGCAGAATTACAGGATCTGTTGAATGTAATGAACAGTCTAATGAGTACAGGATATGGACTGAGAATAAACCGGAAAAAGACAAAAGTAATGACGAGCAGAGGAAATGAGAACAGCGAGAATTTTAACTTCACCACTGGGGATAACGAAGTAGAATTCTACTGGAAGGAAAATAACCCGTGACGGACCAAGTGACGAGGACATGAAAATCAAAGTAGGGCAGGTAAAGAGGGCATTCGTGGCCAAAGACGTGACTATTGGTGAAACATGGGCCCTAATTTGAAGAAGAAATTTCTGAGACTGTGCATTTGGAGCACAGAATTATACGGTAGTGAATCACTGACAGTAGGAAAATCAGAGCTGTAGTGCTACGGAAGAACGTTGAAGATTAGGTGGACTGATAAGATAAGAAATGAGGAAGTTCTCCGCAGAATCGGCCAGGAAAGGAATATATGGGAAACACTGACAAGAAGATGGGACAGGATAATAGGACATCTGTTAAGACACCAGGGGATAACTTCCATGGACTAGAGAGAGCTGTGAAGGGTAAAAACTCTAGAGCAAGACAGATATTGGAATATAATCAACAAATACCTGAGGACATTGGTTGGAAGAGCTATTCTGAGATGAAGAGGTTGAGACAGAAGGGGAATTCGCGCATATGAGAACTTATTCATCTTCGCTTCTGTGAAACAGGTCTCTTCTACTGAGCAAGTAACCACAGATATTAAGGTATGCATTTTAGAACGTATATGTAGTAGACATTTTTTCTTGCTTTGGTCCATACTACCTGCTCCATAAATATGGAAACCGAAGACTTGCAGTGGAAGAGATGTGTTTCATAGTATCCAAGATGTAGTGCTCATATTTACTAGACATTTTTTCTTGTTTTGGTCCATACTGTCAGCTCTGGAAGTTATTTATCCTACGATCTTAGCAACAACAGTACCGGTACATGTGTTCCACTGGCAGAGGTATTACAACGATTTTTGCTTATAGCTTCCGACTCAGTTCTTTCAGGACCAGTTGCCTTAATTCAAATTCATACATTTACCCTTTGACATAATCCGTGAAAATTTGTAACATTATCGTCGAATCACCCTGCATGTCAGTTTCCAAATTTCTCGGCTAACTTTTGGAGAGTAAAGTAGCTTGAAAGCTAAGTCTCTCGAAAACAGTGAAAAATTCTGGAAAATTGCAAGCTATTTTTAACACACAATACTTTTCAGTTACTAGCTTGAGGACCAGTCCACGTGGATGGGCTTCCAGCCCGACCTGCTATAGAAGCTCTTGCAGCCTGGTAATGGTTCCCATTCACAGACTGATTGTAGTTGCTGCCAACAAAAACCGTACACTGTTCTAGAGTTCACTGGTAGAGCTGGCAAGCTACAGGAAGATGAGTAAAAAGTAAAAGAACGAGCCTCCTTTAAGAAAATCACAAATACTGATTTTCCCGGATATTGGCGGTATCGTTCTCTCATTACACGCTCGCAGAGTCATAGTGTGCAGACCTGTCTTCACATTTGCAGTACTAAGTTGTAAGGTAGCAGATTTTGCATCTTATATGATGCTAAATCAGTACTAAAACACGGAATACACAGAGATAGCCATTTAACAAAACGAGATAATTGGCCCACCGGTAGGAGAGAATGGACACAGAAAAGGAAGTTGTGTGTGTCATGTCAAACTAACGAGATGGCCGCAGAGGCTGGAACACGACCGGACCCCTTTGTCGGCTGGCACTTCAGGCCACCAAAGACGTTGGGAGAGGCTGGGCCATCACAACAAGAAGTGAGAACGAGCTATATGCGAAAGAGAGAAAAATTTGCGGAAGTCTGTGACGGGATTGGCGCAGAGCGCGTAGTGATACATATTATAAGTTTGGCGGCAACAGCAACCGCGGGAGAGCTCTGTGTCGTGGTTGGGTACAAACGCGCACGGATACATGGAGTTCTGTGTCGTGATTGGCTACCAACGCGCACCGATCCTTGCGGCGAAGAACGGCCAAGTTTGCAAAAATCTGAATGGGGACTCTGGGGTCGGTACTGGACCGAGCAGTCGCGATGTCTGGCTGCCCTCCTTGGAGAGCGTGGAGAGAAGTAGGTTGGAGAAATCACCGGCATTGAGTCCAGTGGTTAATCTCCAAGCCTGAATAGTGTAGAGCATTCGACTCCACACACGTAGCATTCTCTGTTCCTCTGAGAAGAGAAACAGGTTTTTAACAATTTATGGTGTTCATATGCAATCTGAAGTGTACCTTTGCTGCCGCGCACTTGAGTCGACCAACTACTCTTAGCATATGTGCAAGTAGCTTGAGTATTGACTCGTGACGGACACCGCAATTGAACACTTACGTACAGGAGTTTACGGACGGAAATCACGTCCGCGTTTGAGATTAAAGCCAAGCTCGCTCACGGGAAAGATGGCATTGCGACATTGGCTGGGCCGACCGTCGTAATCATCACGGAGAATTACGGTGATATTAGCAATCATCAGCCGAAGTAGGGAACTGTAATTCTAAATAAGTTCGTATTCCGCTAGCTCTTTGACTGGCGCTGTCTGAGTCTGTGTCCGTTCAGGCAGAACTGCAATAGAGTCACTTGCGGGTTCAGTGTTGACTTAAGTAGTTGGGAAAAGAGGATACATTGTGCCAACGATAGGCTAGTTAGGTTAGCGAGTGTATTGGATTGTCATGTTAGGCTAGAAATATTGCTCATCCTGTTTTCTGAATAAATCTTAATTTGGTATCATATGCTAATCACCGCACTATTGATGTCGTAGCTAGCAATCACCATATTTTTGTTCAATAATTAGAGTGTAATGATGATTTCGATGCAAACGATGCTGGGGCCATAACTGCGCCTTTAAACAGAGCCAGCTTAAGTCAGATAGCAACTCAAGGTCGACTAAGACTACCAGTAGATATTTCTCAATATATCGATAAATGTACATTAAAACCCCCCGTACGTTGCAAAGTTAAAATACTGATAATATTGAGTGCACCCCTCGGTTTTACACTGCGTAGATTGCGACAAATTCAAAGTTGTGGGAGGTTGTTCCTATTGCTTAATACAAGTACATCTCAAATTTTCAGACAAATGATTTCCAAATGATGCATTCCAGTGCACAACTATTTCCTGAAAGTTATGCAAGAGTAATCTACTAACTACTGACATAAACAAACTATTATTGTTGTTGTTAATCATTTCATATATTTTTCTGTCACTGTTGTAAATATCCCTGCCATCTGTGGCACCTTATAATTGGAAGTGATAGCAAGTTTCATATGTGGGGCACCAGGGGATGAGGAGGGGGAGGAGAACAAAACCGTAATTTCCCCTTCCCCCCCTCTCCGCCCCCAGACACACACATACACACACAAACACACACACACTCTCTCTCTCTCTCTCTCTCTCACACACACACACACACACACACACACACACACACACACACCAACCGAACCCTACATCCGCACCTGGCGTCAAGATAAAGTTTTATTCATCTGGAGCATTATGGTAGTAATGCGACCTCTTCCGATTGCAGAGATACGCACCTGATATCTGCTGTCAAATGACACAGTAATTCCCATTGAATTCATTGCGCAATCGTCACTTAATAGAATAGCTGCCTGCTTAATTGTGTATATCCGACTCACATGACAATGTGATAGTTGACAAGACTCCACCATTCCCTGCAGCTAACGTCCCCGGACACGTATTTCACGTCGCTTCCATTTCCAAGAACGAGCGGCCGTAATGCAACTGCGCGACGTCCTGTGGAAGGAAAATGATATTGTGTCTCGGTAATTACTGTCCCAGCATTCGAGGCAATTGCTAAGCTGCGACTGGATTGAGGATACCGGCGTGGGAGCCGGGTTCTGCAGAGCGTGCAATTAAGGCCAAAAGTCTGATTGTGAGAGCGAAGCCAAGAGGTCAGAGTTGCATAGCTAGACATTTCAGTGTTGAAATTCATGGTTACCACTGTACTCTAAGAGACCTAGACCTGCCGAGTAGCAAAAACCCTAACCGGAAGTTACTCACATCTGTATTTCGAGTTGGACGAAAGAGCTGTCAAGTCTTCCAACTCTGGAAAACATTTAATAGACTTCTCTGGTAAGTGAAAGACTTCCATAGCGAAGTTGGCGTACAACACGTACTAGCAGAAGATAACGAGGAGGACTGACAAGATGGATTCAGTGACACCTCAAATAATGTTTGCTGATCATTTCTTTCTGTTGTAAGACGTGTATATTTCTATTGTCTATCGTCAAACCACAATTTATGAAAGATGTTTATATTTTATTAATAGGATTAAGCAGGCATAATTAATATTTGTCATGTTGGAAATAATTTTGGTAGCAGGGAATGTCTGCACCAAAGTATTGTTGGCAAGAGAGACCGCAAATTGATATAATTTTAAAAATGGCGGGAGAGACAGCGTATGGATAGATTTTAAGGAAAGAGCGGGAAAGACCGCGCATTGATACATTTTGTGATGGTAGCAGGGATTGTCTGCACCAGAATGCATTGTTGGCAGGAGAGACCGCATTCGTAGGAAGTCAGTAGTAAACGAGATGTGAAGTGAGTCGGTAGCAGGTCTGAAGCGAGAGGTTGAGAGGAGTAGTGTGCCTACCAGCCACTAGCTATGATTTACAAGAGATTATAAACGGATGTACAGAGACATCAACTAAGTATTATCATAAGAGGAACTAATATTATTGAATTATTTTCTTAGCGAAACTCAAGACTACTGAAGGTATGTTTGCGCAATGCTAATTGTAAGATTATTGTAAAAAGTAAGTCCCATTTGATCGTTTGTAAAATCATTTCATTGCCAGCAGTAAATATTTGAATATAATTAATTTTTTCCAGCAGTGTTGCGTTACTGATTATAATCCATCCCAAAAACCATCAACGTACAACTTTGCAAAACTTTTATTGTTGTCAAGAAAAAGTGTAACTATGAATTACGTAACTTCAGTCAAATTAATTAAAGAATAACGTCAGCTTTGCTATTAAAGAATAACGTCAGCTTTGGTAATAAATACAGCCACTTATTATAACAGCCCACCAGCAGCTAATAGAGTATAGTAAAACAGAATAAGTATATTCATGTCCCAGTTCGATGTTGCAGTCAGATGGCGATCCAGTAACAGTAAAAAGGTAAGGAACAGTTTTGGGTTATTGCAGATAACGACTGAGGGCCACGACGACGACACATTCTATGTTTCGTCGAAATAATCAGAAAATCACTTTTAATAAGCAGCATTTAAATTTGTCTGAGAAGGTTGAGAAAGATAATTAATTTCAAAGGGAAGATTTCATTTGTTATTTTCAAGCAAGAGATAGAAATCCAAAGGGAAGGTTTCATAGGTTATTGTAGAAGGAAAGTTTGCGTAGCAAAAGATATATAGAGGAGACGGGAAGGTTTCACTGTCTGCATGTTTATTGGCTTTTAAATGCATTTCCAATCAAATTTCGGAATGGCTCGCTCACAACGAATTCGGTCTACCACAAATTTGTGTTCTTTCAGGGAGTGTGTGCGTAAACTGCTGTCGAATTAGATACGTTAACATGCTGTCCGGCAATACGTAGGCCTATAATTCAGTTACCGGAAATAACCTTAAGAATGACATTGTGTAACACTATAAGCTATTCTTTAATGAGCGCCCAGTTCCGATCAAAGACCATTATTCAGCACAGATCGGTTTAACGGCAAGAGTTACGTATATGCGTGAATACAGAAGAAAATGTCGAAAATATAATATTTGTAAATGATGATTAGCCACGTAGAGGTAAATGAATGGACGGTTGTCTGTAATTGGAACTCCGTGCATCCACCTCTACATAGCTAAATACCATTGACAAATCTCATATCTTTGACAATAATTTCTTCTTTTGCTCTTGCTGTTGATCCAAATCGTGCTTGATAGCGGTCTTTAACACAGAACGGTCAGACATGAAAGAATAATTTAAGCAGCAGCTAGCATTATTATTCAGTATTTCCAAACGGTGACGGAAGAGAACCAAAAAAAAGATATTGGAAATGAGACTAACCATGCCCGATGTCTGATGAACAAAATAATACTCATTTAACACAGATTTTTTTAAAAATCCTCTATGAAACTGTGAAAACCTGAATGTAAATAAATGTTACGTGGTGAAGATATCCAATGTTATACGATTACAATACTGACGGTATTCACAGGAAACAGTAGCAACCGCTAAACACAAAGGGGTACCCGTCTGGAGCAATCGCAAGCGATATGACCGCATAAGACTAATTTTCGGAAAAGCAGGTGCCACACTGAGATCCAGTGGAAGAATATTAAGGAAACGTAATTCAATCACTAAAGAAATGTCTCAAAAAAATATGCGGTCGGCCGGTGCTCGGGTATTGGTTATCAAGTTGTACTATTAGGAAAGATAGAGATGACCCAATTAAGTGCGGCGCGCTTCGTCATGGAGTCGTTTGGTTACGACGAGCACATTACGGAGAACATCAACAAACTCCAGCGGTAGATACATCACGGAGAAGTTTGCTGTTAAAATTCTGAGAGCGTTCGTTCCAGTAAGAGTTGTGCAACACATATAATCTTTTCTGGATTTTATATTACGAAAATGAAAAGTAGTTAACGTTTTCAATATGAAAATCCAAATAAATTTACCTGACATTTTGTGAACTCCAATAATGATTTCAAATGATACTAAAAGACAAATTGTTATTATTTCTAACTGATTTTTTTAGCCTAAGTGTCGGTTTGGGTTTTTTTAGGTAATTTCCTCTAACCCCGAAACTATGACAGATAGAAGGCTGAAATTTTTATACCATATTCTCTTGAATAACAAAAGGCAGTGTATCGACTTTAAACAAAATTAAATAATATTTAATATAGTTTATTTAGAGTCTTCGGGGTTTGAATATTCAGTTGCTCGAAGTGACACAGATACCGCTTCCCACGGCTAGCATAGCGACAGGTGCGAATGGGTCACAACTGGCTGTCTCCTTCACAGCCGACGGCTCCAATGCTACGGGCTGTTATGCAAAGTAGCTTACCGCAATAAATTTGTCGCGTATTGACTCGCGACGTTACAATTGCAGTAAATTCTTTTTTTCAACCCATCTTCACAGTGTTCATTGTGGGCCTGAACTCCGTCACATTTTCAATGTAAGTACTCTCCGCAAACTACTCTCACATATCAGGTTCCACGTAAACACTAAAAATCTGCGTGTAAACTTCAGTTGTGGTGAATACAAGGCCCAAGTCTATTCCCGAATATAATATTTCAACTTCTAAATTCCACTGCGAAGATCCGGCGTGTAGGCACCTGTTGTATATTAAACGTTCGTTAAACTGATATCGTATGGCAGAAGCTACAGCGTTTTATTAAATCACCTTGGCAGAAAATCTCGTTTTGTTCTTATTTGATCCACGCATCATGCGGCACCTCTGACGTATGATATATGGGCTGCTGATCTGCCAGGGCAACGGAATATCTGTCACTCAGGCCGAACAAGCTTTATTCTACGGGTACAACGCGAAGCAATCATATTTGATGACAAAGGCGTCGATGGACTAATGTTATCTTCTTGAACGACATTCTTCCACTATCTCTAGAACTGCAGTCGACAACATTGTATCTGCCTGGTCAGTTTCATGTTGCAGGAGTTTCGTCTGTGATTTAACTCCAGTTGTCTTTATTCACAAACGATCTTTGCACGTACAACATCGTAAACTGTATTACTCCTGGACATTCAAATGTCTTTGCTTCATAATACTAATTCCATAGTTGACAAAATATTAACAGTGGTTG
Organism: Schistocerca piceifrons; assembly: GCF_021461385.2. Lineage (NCBI taxonomy): Eukaryota > Metazoa > Arthropoda > Insecta > Orthoptera > Acrididae > Schistocerca > Schistocerca piceifrons. The sequence continues at coordinate 109,326,957 of NC_060139.1, forward strand.
TAATTTCGCCATTTTGTTTGGTATCACATACACCAAAATCGCTTACCGTGGGGATACGTGACTGAATCCAATACAAACGAGTCTAGTTAGAGAAAACGTAAAGTAATTCTGTACTTTCTCGGAAACAAGAGTGTACTCTGGTCATAATGTTTCTACAGGAAACTACACTACTGGCCATTAAAATTGCTACACCAAGAAGAAATGCAGATGATAAACAGGTATTCATTGGACAAATATATTATTCTAGAACTGACATGTGATTACATTTTCACGCAATTTGGGTGCATAGATCCTGAGAAATCAGTACCTAGAACAACCATCTCTAGCCGTAATAACGGCCTTGATACGTCTGGGCATTGAGTCAAACAGAGCTTGGATGGCGTGTACAGGTACAGCTGCCCATGCAGCTTCAACAAGATACCACAGTTTATCAAGAGTAGTGACTGGCGTATTGTGACTAGCTAGTTGCTCAGGCACCATTCACCAGACGTTTTCAGTTGGTGAGAGATCTGGAGAATGTGCTGGCCAGGGGAGCAGTCGAACATTTTCTGTATCCAGAAAGTCCCGTACAGGCCCTGCAACATGCGGTCGAGCATTATCCTGCTGAAATGTAGGGTTTTGCAGGGATCGAATGAAGGGTAGAGCCACGGGTCGTAACACTGTTCAAAGTGCCGTCGATGCGAACAAGGGGTGACCGAGACGTGTAACCAACGGCACCCCATATAATCACGCCGGGTGATACGCCAGTATAGCGATGACGAATACACGCTTCCAATGTGCGTTCACCGCGATGTCGCCAAACACGGATGCGAACATCATGATACTGTAAACAGAACCTGGATTCATTCGAAAAAATGACGTTTTGCTATTCGTGCATCCAGGTTCGTCGTTAAGTACACCATCGCAGGCGCCCCTGTCTGTGATGCAGCATCGAGGGTAACAGAAACCATGGTCTCCGAGTCCATGTTGCTGCAAACGTCGTCGAACTGTTCGTGCAGACGGTTGTTCTCTTGGAAACGTCCCCATCTGTTGACTCTGGTATCGAGACGTGGCTGCACGATCCGTTACAGCCATGCGGATAAGATGCCTGTCATCTCGACTGCTAGTGATACGAGGCCATTGGCATCCAGCACGGCGTTCCGTATTACCCTCCTGAACCCACCGATTCCATATTCTGCTAACAGTCATTGGATCTCGACCAACGCGAGCAGCAATGTCGCGATACGATAAACCGCAATCGCGATAGGCTACAATCCGACCTTTATCAAAGTCGGAAACGTGATGGTACGCATTTCTCCTTCTTACACGAGGCATCACAACAACGTTTCACCAGGCAACGCCGGTCAACTGCTGTTTTTGTATGAGAAATCGGTAGGAAACTTTCCTCATGTCTGCATGTTGTAGGTGTCGCCATCGGTGCCAAATTTGCGTGAATGCTCTGAAAAGCTAATCATTTGCATATCACAGCATCTTCTTCCTGTCGGTTAAATTTCGCGCCTGTAGCACGTCATCTTCGTGGTGTAGCAATTTTAATGGCCAGTAATGTGTTAAAACATTAAGATTTTATTGCCCGAAAAATATGTTAGCATATAAAATACAAGTGAATTACATGTGTCAGCAAAATTATGTTGATAACTTTTAATTTTAAGAGAAAAGTAATTATTTGTACGGTTGAATTCATACTGCACCGCTCTGTCAAACCTAGTTCAATCAAGTACTTATTTTCTTCTTTCGTTTCACCCTCTTTGGAGTACGCTGGATCAATCGTTTCTTTGTGCGTTGTTCTTTTCTTAGGGCCCAATATTTCATCATTCTTTCTGATCTTCTTTTCCTCTCTTCTTCCGGGATGAAGGGTTTGGACTTTAGTGTATATTGAACCTTATGTTTTCATCTTTTGTAATTAATTTTGCTGTTCGATCGATAAGTGAATTTCCTGAAATCTTTCATTCTACTAGGTCTTTTTTAGTTTCTTTAAACCAGTTCGGTTTCGTTTTGCGGTTACTGAAATAGTCAAAAGATTTGTTTGGTTAATCTGGCCATAAAAATTTATCCTCCTTTTTCGCATAGTATCTGAAAGTTTTTCAGTTTTCTTGTAGAGGGTTCCATTTTTTATGTACATAATGTTATTGAATTAAAATTTTGGTCGTATGATTTTTCTTAAAATTTTTCTTTCCTGTAGCTCAAGTTTCTCCATTTGGCCTTTGAAATTTATGTTTAGTTTTTCTGCTGCATACAGTGCCTCTGGCTTAATCACTGTCTTGTAATGCGTGATTTTGGACCCCATGAAAGGGATTTTTTGTTGTATGTATTTTTTGTTAGTTGGTATGCCAATTCAAGTTTAATTTTTTTGGATTCCATTGCTTTGCATTCCCCAGCGTTCCAACTAATCCATTCTCCGAGATATTTGAATTCTTTTACTATTTAAATCTTTTGTTCTTGAACTGTGAGGTATTTACATGCGTGCTTAATGTTTGTGAATATCTTAGTTTTTTCAAAGGAGATATGAAGACGTATTTTAGCTGTTTGTTTCTTTAGTTCAAGGATTTGCTCCCGTGCTTCTTCCATTGTTTCAGCAAACAGTGCCATATCATCTGCAAAAGCAATGCAGATTACTTTAAGGTTCTTCTTTTTGCAACCCAGTACTTATAAATACGGCTCTAATATCGAAAAAGCTGGTATTCTCAGAGAATCAGTTCAATCCTAGATTAATGTTACTGTAAAAAACTTTTAGATATATGAATGATGAGATGCTACTGTTTCTTACGTAAATCCGCTTTAGCACAAAGGAAACCTGGTGCTGAGCTCTTTTTCAACCCGTACATGTGTCTGATGTCGTTGATGGATACTGTCCATCAATTTTAGATTGTCAGCATCTTCGCCATGTCGGCTTGTCACCAGAAGTGATAGTTGTTTGTTTTGTTTACCAAACATCTTTAGTGTGGTTCTTCGAGTTAATGAATTCAATCGAAACAAACGAGTATTTCTGAAGTAGTCAACCTATGGACTTACACCTGTAAACCACACAGCCGAGCTCAAAGATACATATTTGCAGTTATTGTGCAGCTGAAGACACCGAAACTTGAGTCGTTTATCTGAAATAATTGAACATAAGCCTAAGAAAATGTCGAATATATTAAAAACGTCAAACGGCCCATTTAATTTTTCCATGCCGGATTAAGTTCCTAATTTGGGTATCTTTCGGTGTGCTGAGACTTTTCAGTGGGTTACTACCGTTTTGGAAGTCCCTGAGATCCTTGGAAAAATCTTTGTCTTACCGTGTGTGTTTATAACAGCCATTATTCGACATTCAGTCATTTGGTGACGCCTGATTAGCAACCATCATCTCTAGAAACATTAGTAGACACTTACTAAACAGTTTACATATACTGAAATCGCCTTTTCGGGTCCGTCGGTATATGCAGGCTAATCTCAGGTACTGCTCTAGGAATTTTGATCCGGTTTTCACTAATAGATACACTGATCACAAGGAAGGTTAGTGTGTATCATTTATAAATATTTTGTAAAAACTGTCTGTATTATAGCGAATAAAAATTAAGTTATGAAATCTGTGACATTACCACCTAGTGAACAGCCGCCATAACTAGAGAGACAATCAGTGACTCGAGATTGCAGCAATCGTGACCAAATTCACGTCTGGTGTGGTGCTCTAGCGATAGAAAGGAGGGTTGGAATCCAAGAGGCTGAAAGATTGAACCGTGGTTGGGTCTCCCTCTTCACTCTACCTTTTGACGTAGCATTCACCTCTCAGTGATGTGTAGAACCGCCAGAAAAGAAACTTGGCTTGGATTCCACGTTACCTGGATGGATAATTGAGTAGGAGTAGATACCCAATCCATTACGCTCATTTCAGAACAACTGCTTAACGAAAACACTTGTAAATCCAAAACAAAACCCAAGGGAAAAAAACAAGCGGTTTCAATTCTTTACGCCTAAAGTAAAAAGTTTTCTGAAAATTTGCTTCAACATGGAATGCAGCTTTGATTCGTTTATATAAAGAAATTCTTGCAGCATTGCAGAAGATGACTCAACTTTCAGTTTTTCGCTTTCCTTGAGTCAAATATACGAGTAGATGCGAACGCTATTTTTTAAGTGGTGAGGCAAAAGACATTATTTGCGTAGACAGTTTCGATTTATGCAGAAGACTGTAAAACGAATCTCGATTGGCGAAAAAGAGATTTAGGCTTTTTAAAGATCATGAAGCCATGAGCGCGATCTTCTTGAATGGGTTTCAGATATTTCTTGTGGATGAATACACATGGTTTTGATATACTTCAGCAGATGGTTGTGGACCGCACTTTCGAATGTGATGACGCTTCCAGATTTCCAATTTCTGCCCTCTTCAGATTAGCAATCGTTATTCACACTCTTAATTCACGGCAACTGTTTCAGACAACAGGCAGTGAGGTACTTGACTTGGATGTATCGTAACAAGTACGACCAATAATGGAAAGAGTAGCACTTCATCATCAGGCTGTGATGTGAGACCTACACTTTGAAATAAGCAAATATTTTTAAGCAGTGTTTCCCTGCAAATGTTTGAGAATAATTCCACGGCAAAAAATGTGCAAACGCAAAATACATGGTGTTTTTTCTTTCTGCTACAGGTAAAACGTTTTACTTCAGCAACTTTGCTTTATTTGCACATTGTACCTTCTTTCGGCAGTGCTGGAGATGATTCAGTTGTCAACTTTCTGCTTTCCTTTAATCAAACCTAGATGTGGACACGATTCTATGTATAGCACGGGGAAGAAGTCTGCCATAAAGATCCTGTAGGGCAGCGGGTAACAATCAAACGGTCTGTGTTTTTCGTTGTATCGCTATGAAACGACACTTACATTGTCGGTGCGTGCCTTATACCTACCTTCGCCGTTGACTAGAGTCTGAAGACTGTTTTAGCGGTCTGCCAGAAAGCGACAAAGAACATACTGACCGTAACTTCTAGTCTGCAAGTAAACATTACGCTTTATGTGCACTGGAATAAAATGTTGCTACTTGCTATTTATTCAGTTCACATGCACAAAATATAGTAATATCCCTGATAATAAAAACAATATACCTACCGGAAACAGCATTATTAACAGTTTAGAGGCGACCACTATAGGAAGTTCCATGTAAAATGGTCTATTGCCCTAACTTCGAATCACCAAAAGTTCACTTCTCGCCTTAAAAGTGAAGACAATTTCATCGCTTGCCATGCGGTTTTGTCAACATTACATTACGTAGTGGATTATTACAAATCATGTACATATAGTAACATAGAAATATGAAATAAGGTTTTCCATTATTACAAAATCAATTTTGAGTTTAAGAATTTTTAGCCTTATCTGAAAGATAAACACACAAAAACATTTCGCTCTTTTATAGCTTTATAGTATTCACTCATTTAATCACAAACGGAAGGCGCTGTGGTGGGTGTTCTTATGAACTTATGAACCACTTTCAATAAAACATTTAAGGTAGAGGGTGGGAAGTCACTATGGTTGGTGTCCTTCTCGACATTCCATTACAATAAAAAGAGAAGGGGAGGAGTCACTTTGATTGGTGTCCTTTCTGCTTCCTTCTTCCATACAGCTTGTAGGTTGCCTTCCATGAAGCCTGCATATCCCTGAGAACCAGACAACATAAACTAAGCGTCTGTTCACAACTTGTATCTGAGAGCGGACAAAACACATTCCATAATCTACTTGCCTTCTATAATTTACGTAATTAATTGAAAAGTTATCAGAAAAAATTTTGTTTTTAAAACTTAATATTTGGAAAACTATTGTTAAGGTTTTCAAGATAATAATGACAATATGCCCCTTAATAAAATTGTGACATTACTCTAGCACATTTTTGTTATTTGCTTCATTATTCAGCTTGAAACACGAAGTTTGAAATATTTTTCTTTTTGTAAACCATAGCAATAGTGCTCTGAAAGTCAACATAGGTTTTTAAAATAGCCACATTTTGTTCTAGTTTGAAATTTACTTCATTACCTTAGATGTTGCTTTACTTAGAAAATCGAGTAACCTTTGTAAACTCTATCTTCATATGGCTCAATTATCACTCAGACTAGTGTGATTAAGAATTATTTGTTTGACAACAGTTACTTTGCTTTATTACACACACAATTAAAAAAGCTGTTGTTATATTACATACCAGTACCCTCCAATCTGCATTTCTTAACACATTCGCTTAACTGTATTGTTGTCTGTATATGTCAATATTTATCTGTTAATTGGATTTAGCAGGATTAGAGTTTCTCAACCATTTTGCTACATGTTAGGGAATTACACACCAATTTTCCACCATTTTACCTTATATATAAGGCTACTGCCTTCATTACTCCTACTGCTCCCTACTTTCATTTATCCATGTATTTCACCTTACTACATGTTTCTACGCTTCTTTCCCTATTTTATCTTCGCCAGTCTACTGACTTCATTATTTACATACATTTTTCGTGTGATCCTCACACCACGTTCACACATCTCCTGTAATTAATATCAAAACGCTTCGGATTGCCTCCATAGCAACCATGTTATTACTCTCTCTCACCTACAGACAATGTTACTTCCAACATGAAAATTTTTAATTTATGCAGAATTTATTGTTTCAGATTTTAGGAATTTTCAGCTTCAATTATTCTCTTAATACAAAGTATTTATATTTTGGTGTTACTAATCCTTTTTGAGAATCCTGTTTATTATTTGTTTACTTTAGCCATTATTTTTATATCAATGGTGCTCACAAGTTACCTACTGCCATTTTACCATTTAGAATTTAGTATTGCAAACTACCTCTCATATTCTCTTGTAAGTCATCATTCGGATACATTCATTTTTGGGAGTCATTATTACTTTATAGAAATACATTAAAACAAATAGCGTATGTACAATATGAAGGCATATAATCCTCATTTACTATAGATAGAAGAGAAGAAGATTTGATCATCCAGATGGGACTGCACAGTATGCCAAACTGTGTATCCGCCACAGGATGACAGTCTCCCTACAGAATTTAGTTACTGCCAGTTTTGAAAGGTTTCAGATCTACAATGTTTCGTAGACATAGTTCTCTCTTACTTAATACCTGGCCAGACTTTGCATTCAAACGTCATTCACACCCTTTAACTTCACCAGGCATATTTGAGAATACATTTGTTAATACTTCCGTTAATTCTGCCATCTGTTGATCAGAAATTTAATATGTTCACTGTGCCATAGCCACTGTTTCTTCCAGGATATAATTCTCTTCTTCGTTAGCATTTTGCACATTATTCCCGAATTCAGTATTTTCCTGCAAGTATCCCTTATTCCTCATTACTCTAAAAGGCAGTTCAATATTACTGCCCGCATAATTTCCAATAAAAGGCTATGCTATCACTCCAGAGTCTGGTAAAGTTAATACTAAGTTGCTCAGATCAAAGTCAATCTTTCCTTGGTATTTAGTGAAAGGTTTGTACCAATCAACAATTCGGCACTTAACCTGAACACAATTAAACGTAGATGATCCATTATCTATACCAGTTGGTACCAAAGCATCATGCCATACTAGTCTAGAAATTTTTCCAGTAGCACCTATTTTTCTTAAACCACTTACTTTCATGGCAGTTAACTCTTTCTTATTAGGAATAGAATCAAAGAATGCATGGGACAAATCACTTGCTTCGCTGCCGCTATCAAGAAGACGAGTAATTCCCGTGATGTTAGTTTTTATAATTTGATGAGTTATTCTAGTTTGAACAAGTTATTCATGAAACACTTCTAATAAATTTTTTTCAATCTGTCAAACTCTTCTAATAAATGTTTTTCAATCTGTCTCCAACTTAAGTAATTCTGCACGTTGCAAGCATGTTTACACTTAAATTTACGGGGTCATCTACCTCTACATCCTCAGCTGCCTTTTCTAACCTGTCTACCGATTTTATATCAAAGCGCTTGCTCTACTTTCGTTTGTTACACATCAGCAAAACTACTCCCTACCTCTGAGCAACTGCGTCCCAGAGTAACATTGCTGTCTACGATACTACTGTCTGCTTTAACACTTTGTGGCAATTCAATACAGGTAATAGGTTGCCTGGTCTCATTATTGTTGCTACCCCATTCATCTAACAACTCCTCCTCCTCAAAACGTTGCAAAACTGACTCTAATCGCTCCACCGATACTTTAGCCTTCAGATTGCCACTATCGTAGAAGAAGTAGGTCTTTAATTCATCTCCGTTCTCATCTGATTTGAATAACTCAATTTGTTCTTTCTCCATCTTGGCCTATTTTCCTAATGTGGCCAGAATGCCGTTAACTATACAATGAAAGCGGTTTAGCACATTACTGGTACTGTCTGTTCCCATTTCATCAATCCTTTTATCTGTTTGCGTGTGCTGACTGACTGTAGCCTGGGTTTTTGTTACTGTCTGTGTTATTGTTCCCGCCTTGTCAGCGCCAGTTCCCTCATAGACGGGACCTAGTTTCCCACACGCAGCCTATTGTGTTCATTCGATTCAGATTCAGAACGTGTAGCATTCTGCCCTCCGTCTTGTCTCAACGGCGCATTATTTATATTTCTACCTTCGTCATAATAATTATTGCGAAAACGTGGTGGCTGTCTACTTCCTCCTCCTCTACACGGCTTCCACAACGATAATTAGATCGTGTATTGTGAACTTCCATACTGAAACTTCCTGGCAGATTAAAACTGTGTACCGCACCGAGACCCAAACTCAGGACCTTTGCCTTTCGCGGGCAAGTGCTATACCATCTGAGCTACCCAAGCACGACTCACGCCCCATCATCAAAGCTTTACTTCTGCCAGTACCTCGTCTCCTACCTTCCTAACCTTACAGAAGCTCTTGCGAAACTTGCAGATCTAGCACTCCTGAAAGAAAGGATGTTGCGGAGACATGGCTTAGCCACAGCCTGGGGGATGTTTCCAGAATGAGATTTTCACTCTGCAGCGGAGTGTGCGCTGATATGAAACTTCCTGGCAGATTAAAACTGTGTGCCGGACTGAGACTGGAACTCGGCACCCTTGCCTTTCGCGGGCAAGTGCTGTACCATCTGAGCTATCCAAGCACGACTTGTGGTGTCACCGCCAGACACCACACTTGCTAGGTGGTAGATTAAATCGGCCGCGGTCCATTTAGTACATGTCGGACCCGCGTGTCGCCACTGTGTGATCGCAGACCTAGCGCCACCACAAGGCAGGTCTCGTGATACGAACGAGCACTCGCCCCAGTTGTACGGACGACCTAGCTAGCGACTAGATGTACGAAGCCTTTCTCTCTCATTAGCCGAGAGACAGAATAGCCTTCAGCTAAGTTAATGGCTACAAACTAGCAAGGCGCCATTAGCCTTACAGTGATTGTAATTAAAGTCTCCTGTGTATAGTCAAGAGCGATGTACCACAATGATTGATTAAAGATAAGTATTAATCCAGCTACGTACTTTTCTTCATAGCATTAATTACGTAGCCTGTTCCAGTACTTCACGCCCGTCTGCGTTAGTCTAGCATGCATTTTCAGCCATCTCGATCTACAAGGTGTTGGCCCAGCTGCCGACACATCACATGGCGACGAGTCTCCTAAGGATCTTGTGTTTTACTTTGCTCTAATTTATTTGTGTCATGGCTTCGCCACAATCTCCAGATGTACTGTCCGAATTTTATCGCTTGCAGAATCAGCAGACGCAGGCGTTATTGGATGCCCTTGGACAGCTCGTCCAGGGTCAACGTGCCATTCAAACCGATGCGGCCGCCGCCGCTTCACCGCTACCGCAGCCACAACTCGCAGTTGCACCGCCTTTTAGGCACTATGACCCGAACCACGAGACTTGGCGGGAATGGTCCCGCCAGTTTGCCTTTCACCTCGCCGCCTACAGAATTCAAGGTAATGAGCGGCAGCCGTTTTTGCTTTCTTGTGTCGGTGTGTCCACCTACCGTGTGATAGTGAAATTGTTTCCCCGACGCGACGTAGCAACTCTGTCCTACGACGAAATTTTGTCTGCTTTAGATGCCTATTTCAAAGAAACAGTTAATGTGGTTGCAAAACGGTATACGTTTTTTCGTACAAAACGTACGGCCGGTCAAACTAATAGGGAGTGGGTAGCAACATTGCAAGGACTTACTAGGGACTGTGCCTTTGACTGTGACTGTGGTCTTTCTTATTCAGATACAATGGTACGTGATGCAATTGCACAGAACGTTTCTGATGTTCGCATGCGGGAGCAAATTTTGAAACTAGTTAATCCCTCCCTTCAACAAGTGATAGACATATTGGATAGACAAGACACACTTGACTGTGCTCAGGAATCTTTTGCAACTTCGCCAGCAGTGTGTAACATTCACCGGCCCGCCGGGCGAGCTGCGCGGCCCGGTCAACTGCCCTCCCACAAACAAACGCAGCTGCCGCCGCGCTATAAGCCACGTGTGCCGCGCCAGCCCACAACTGCAGTGAAATCATGCCCGCGGTGTGCTACTAGACATTCGCGTGAACATTGCCCGTCACACCAAGCTATTTGCTTTTTCTGTAATAGGAAAGGACATGTTCAAAGTGTTTGCCAGAAAAAGCTCCGATCAGACAATCACACTCATTCCAGACCCTTTGCTTCGCGCCGGAATCGAACCAAGGACACTCAGGCTCGTGGACCTTCGCCCATGGACATTCATGTAGTTAATTCCGATTCGTCCAGTGCCACTTTCTCTAACAGTGACTGTGTTTGTCCCACAAAAACTGTGCGTCGACGTCGCCGGAAATCACGTCAATTAGCAAGTGATTCAGTACCAGTGTCTATTCCAATTGCACAAAACAGTCACTCTTGTTGTCGGCAGGACAATAAACTTTTTGTGGACTTAGACTTTGAAGGCAAAGTGATTCCATTCCAGCTCGATACCGGAGCTGCAGTTTCATTGCTCAATCACAACACGTACAAACAACTGGGCGCACCTCCGTTGCGTGCCGCAAATGTTAAGTTACATAGTTATTCCGGACAGAAAATTCCTGTGTTAGGACAGTGCAGCCTTTTTGCAACATATAAGGGACAAACAAAACTTGTGTCATTTTACGTTCTTCGTTCTTCTACTGCAGTGAACTTGTTTGGCTTAGATTTATTTCAGTTGTTTAACATGTCGATTGTAAATCAGGTGCTATCAGTGCATCAAACTGTACCTACGGACAGTGTTTCTAGAGTATGTGAAGAATTTGCAGACATTATTGCACCGGGCTTAGGTTGCGCTAAAAACTGTGAGGCACCATTGGAACTGAAGGTCAACGCGCAACCGAACTTTTTCAAAGCGCGCAATGTTCCTCACGCATTGCGTCGTGAGGTCGCAAGAACATTCCACAATGTAGAATCACAAGGTGTGAGTGAATGTGCGCAATGCCTCTTCTCTTTCAGCTCCGCTTCATCGCTTACGCCGTAAAGGTGTTCTGTTCGTCTGGACGACGGAATGCGAACGCGCTGTTCGCCAGTTGAAATCGGCGTTGCTTTCTAATACTTGCCTCACGCCTTTCGATCCCCAGAAACCCCTTTTGTTGATGGTAGATGCATCGGATTTCGGGATCGGTGCTGTGCTTGCGCACAAAGTTGGCTCGCATGATCGCCCTATTGCCTTTGCGTCCAAATTGCTCTCATCTGCGCAAAGAAATTATTCCCAGATAGAGAAAGAAGCTTTGGCTCTCGTGTTTGGTGTTACTAAGTTCCATGGTTTCTTGTATGGTCGTCACTTTACCATCATCACAGACCACATACCTTTGACATCGCTTTTTCATCCGAATAAGCCTGTACCTCCGCGTACAGCGCAGAAATTCATTCGCTGGTCTATTTTCCTCTCGCAGTACCGCTACGATATCTTGTATCGGTCCACTGCTAAGCACGGAAACGCCAATGCGTTGTCCCGTTCGCCGATTTGCGGGGGAGGAATGTGGTGTCACCGCCAGACACCACACTTGCTAGGTGGTAGATTAAATCGGCCGCGGTCCATTTAGTACATGTCGGACCCGCGTGTCGCCACTGTGTGATCGCAGACCTAGCGCCACCACAAGGCAGGTCTCGTGATACGAACGAGCACTCGCCCCAGTTGTACGGACGACCTAGCTAGCGACTAGATGTACGAAGCCTTTCTCTCTCATTAGCCGAGAGACAGAATAGCCTTCAGCTAAGTTAATGGCTACGAACTAGCAAGGCGCCATTAGCCTTACAGTGATTGTAATTAAAGTCTCCTGTGTATAGTCAAGAGCGATGTACCACAATGATTGATTAAAGATAAGTATTAATCCAGCTACGTACTTTTCTTCATAGCATTAATTACGTAGCCTGTTCCAGTACTTCACGCCCGTCTGCGTTAGTCTAGCGTGCATTTTCAGCCATCTCGATCTACAAGGTGTTGGCCCAGCTGCCGACACATCACGACTCACGCCCCATTCTCACAGCTTTCTTCTGGCAGTACCTCGTCTCATACCTTCCAAGCTTTACAGAAGCTCTCCTGCGAAACTTGCAGAACTAGCACTCCTTTCTTTCAGGTGTTTATATGACAGTTAGAGCACCTATTACTGTTCTGCACCTGCCCCTCAACAGCAGCTACTCTTTCCACTCAGTCCAGCTATTAAATGATCCATCCACATTATCACTCGGTGCGGAAATGATTCTTTTCTGCCAGTACCAAGGCACCTTACTTTTTAGTCCCATGATTAAATGGTTCAAATGGCTCTGAGCACTATGGGACTTAACAGCCGAGGTCATCAGTCCACTAGAACTTAGAACTACTTAAACCTAACTAACCTAAAGACAGCAAACTCAACCATGCCGGAGACAGGATTCGAACCTGCGACCGTAGCGGTCGCACGGTTCCAGACTGAAGCGCCTAGAACCGCTCGGCCACAACGGCCGGCTCTTAAATTGTCTTTGCGTGCCTTACATCTACCGTCACCATTTACAAGAACTTGAAAATTATTTTTGCAGTCAGCCAGAAAACAATGGAGGATATACTGAACTTAATTTCCTGTCTACAAGCCCGCATTATTCTTTGCGCTCACTGGAAGGAAATGTTCCTACTTGCTATTTACTCAGCGTGATCAGAAAGTATGACTAAAAATAAAAGTTCAGAGTTTTAACTGATTGATATATTCTATATAATTCACATGCATAAAATATAATTATGTCCTTAGTAATAACAAAAATATTCCTATCGGAGACAACATTATTAACATGAAACTTCCTGGCAGATTAAAACTGTGTGCCCGACCGAGACTCGAACTCGGGACCTTTGCCTTTCGCGGGCAAGTGCTCTTTCAGGAGTGCTAGTTCTGCAAGGTTCGCAGGAGAGCTTTTGTAAAGTTTGGAAGGTAGGAGACGATATACTGGCAGAAGTAAAGCTGTGAGTACCGGTCGTGAGTCGTGCTTCGGTAGCTCAGTTGGTAGAGCATATGCCCGCGAAAGGCGAAGGTCCCGAGTTCGAGTCTCGGTCGGGCACACAGTTTTAATCTGCCAGGAAGTTTCATATCAGCGCACACTCAGCTGCAGAGTGAAAATCTCATTCTGGGAACATTATTAACAGTTTATAAGCGACCACTACAGAAAGGTCCATGTAAAATGGTCTATCACCCCAACTTGGAATCACCGAAAGTTAACTGCTCGCCTTAAAAGTGCAAAATAATATCTGAACTTGTAGTGCGGTTTTGTCAACATTAAGGGCTCCACACAGTTACTTCCGTGCAATCTAAGCGATCCAGGATGGTGTACAGTCCTCCTGAGTTCACTTCCTACTTTCACTGAAAACACATTCAGGTCTGCCCAGCTCTAAAATCTTTCGAAGCGCAACGCATGCAGGCGTTTGACTGACGTGAACAGATAGATATCTCGGCGGAAAGCGCCTCTTGTCACTGCCTCTCTGGCTTTATTTGTATAGGGGCCCAGCGGACCGCCGAACGGAACATCTGTTATCAACCGCCCTAGCACAGGTAGCAGTACCTAAATGGCTGCTTTCTCGAACATGTGCCAGTTAATATTTCTGTCGTCTAACAATCTACAACATTCTTAATTTTTATACAATTAGAGGTAAGTATGCTTTAGTTACTGGAAAAGTTTTAGCTAGACTGCATTTAAATTTTGCCGGCTAGAATTTCTAGAATGGAACCGACAATAGATTATGAAAGATGAACTGCCTCTTTAAGATTCCTTCTAATCATTGCCATTTACAATACAGTCTTGAATCTTGATACAGCTGTATTATTGCATGAATATAATCGGATGTTATAGTTAGAACTTTCTATTAAAAATTAAAAATTGTACATAATCTATCATGAACACGGACATTTTTGTTCCAAATTTTGGTTTTTAGTAAATGGCTAGAAAATTAACGGAGGTGGCTTATTGGTGTCACATATTTAATGTTTTTACATAAAACTGAGGCTACACACGAATTTTCAGATTTCTGATCCTAATATTGAGCAGCTTCAATTTTTCGTAAAATCGCCTATTTTAACGAAATATTTCTCTGATCAAGTTGAGACTAACATTTAAGTGTGACATGTATTTGTAGATTCCGAACAATTTTTAGCTTTGTAGTTTTATTATTCAGTAGCACTAATTTTTTTCTTATGATCGTATATTCTGCCCGATTTATTCAGTTGACCATCTGAGACTTTACAAGGTTAACATTAATATTCTTAAGAATACGCTGACGAAGGTCAGAAAAGATAATTTAATTTGTAATTCCACTCTTAGACGTTTTTGCAGTCCTGTGAAGGTTAAGTGCAGGCCTGTTATAATGACGTGGCGTCGGTAGTAATGAACTGGGATAAGCACCGGCACACTCTTGAATCTTGATACAGCAGTATTACTGCATGAATATAATCGAATGCTATAATTATAACTTTCTATTAAAAATTAAAAATGGTACTTAATCTATCAGGAATACGGACATTTTCGTTCCAAATTTTGATTTCTAGTAAATAACTAGAAAATTAATCTCTCTTACAATTAATCTTACAATTAATCTCTCTTACAATGATCCAGCCCTTGTTTCACCTCAGCCCCTATGACAAATAATTGTGGCAGTGAGCCCGAACAATGTATCACCATGCAAACTAAGTTTCACAGGAGGATTGTTATAACATCAGCTAAACATGTAGGTCATGGATTTGTTATTCGTAAGTTTTCTTTTGTTTTTGCAGCCTGAGCCAGCCTCCTCTACATATTTAATCATTCACTCAGTCACACAGACACTCACACACACACACACACACACACATGCGCGCGCAAATGATTCACATACAAAATGGTTTAAATGGCTCTGAGCACTATGGGACTTAACATCTGAGGTCATTAGTCCCCTAGAACTTAGAACTACTTAAACCTAACTAACCTAAGGACATCACACACATCCATGACCGAGGCAGGATTCGAACCCGCGACCGAAGCGGTCGCGCGGTTCCAGACTGAAGCGCCTAGAACCGCTCGGGCACAACGGCCGGCGATTCACATACAATATTTACGTTGACTGTAAACATATTGTATCATAAGCAAGATATCGGTGAGCGAGTGGCGTGCACTAGTTCCTTTCGAAAGTTTATCTGAAATTTGGAGGTGTTATTAAGCAGTTAGGTCAGTGAAACTTCCTGGCAGATTAAAACTGTGTGCCCAACCGAGACTCGAACTCGGACCTGGCAGAAGTAAAGCTGTGGGTACCGGGCGTGAGTCGTGCTTCGGTAGCTCAGTTGGTAGAGCACTTGTCCGCGAAAGGCAAAGGCCCCGAGTTCGAGTCTCGGTTGGGCACACAGTTTTAATCTGCCAGGAAGTTTCATATCAGCGCACACTCCGCTGCAGAGTGAAAATCTCATTCAGTTAGGTCAGTGGTTCCCATCACTTCTTAGACCACTACTCCTGAGTGCAATCGGACATTAGCTAGTACCCTTCCCCTCTGCCATCTGTTGCTCCTCCGCCCCCCCTCCCCACCGTATCACCATTTTTAGGACCTAACTATACTGCAGAATGAAAGATTTTGCTTGGAACACTTTTATTTTTAAAATGATGAAAGATGAACGATATTCAATTTATGTGCGTTTGTGAGTGATTGTGTGTGTGTGTGTGTGTATGTGTTGGAATGAATGACAAAGGAATTTGTGTGCATCGCAAGTGCTATCCACAACTCCCTCTCAGAAAACAAAGCTAATTATCCACAGTGAGGGTATGCACTTGTTACAAGACATGCTTCTCCTGTATTACTCCTCTCCATTGCGGCACTTGATTGACCTGCACACTGCAACCTGATGTAAAGTCAAACATGTTAAGATGTGTGCACCATAATTACTTCTCGTAAGATGTGTGCACCATATTTACTTCTCTTCATTGCAGCCCTCCTTACTTCTGAACTGAGAGAAATTTGATGGCCCCGGACTGCTAATGTTCTGTGTATAATCATTCTAATAATAAAACTAACAATAACAACACTGTGTACAGCACTATAGTGGCCTTATGTTGTTACTGCTGTGCCGCGGTGTCAGTTAATTCATTTAACTATTTCGAAACTAATAATGAAGCAATTTCTGGACTACTGCAGGTACTATCTACAACTTGGGGAATATATTTTCTCGAGATACTCAGCATTTGTTTTGTATATGTCTCATTTTTATCATCAGCGATGTATGGGTCAAAGCACAACATGTGTGTAATGGATGGACTATGTGTAGAGTAGAGCCTGTAACCTCCAGCGCATTAATGCTACTAATTGAGAAAAAGTAATTGTTGATAACTTATATAGTCAATATTAGAATCTTATAAAATTGTGACTTAAACAGAATCGAATAGTTTAGTTTTTACACCTCAGAAAATTTCATTTTATCCCCCAGGGAGTAATTACACCCCACTGAATTAGGCTGTTCTATATATTTAAGTTCCGTGCGACGAGTGCCTAGTGTCACGTTAGCCGTTCGTTTTCAGTATATGTTAGTGAATCTGCTCTCTATAATGGAAAACCATGAAACAGAGCGCAGCATTCCAACACCCAGTCCGCCGAGAACGCTGGGGTCGAATCGACGGCGGGAGCTGCGGCCGCATCGCAAGGCGTCATTGATGTCGCCACACTCGTCAAGGTTGAGGTCAGTGCCGCTCCACAAGCACAGGACACGCTTGGGCTTGCTGGCCAGACCATCAGTGATGCCATCACTGCAGTAGTGACGGCCAAAATACAGCAAGCTCTGGAGGCGAATGCGAGCAAGGTTCGTTCTCTGAACAAATCACTAAAAGAAAAGTAGGGGCAGTGCATGATAGCTCGAATGGAAACTTTCTGAGAGGTCTGATCAACTTGAACAATATCAGAGCTGCAAAAATCTCAGCTTGTTCGGAATTCCAGACAATACCAGTGAGAATACAGACGAATTAGCGACGAATCTAGTCTGCGAGAAGCTAGGCATGAAGGTGACACTGAATGGCAATGACAGAAACCAAACAGTGAATCTACAAAACCTAGACCAATAATTGTGAAGTTCGTTTCATTAGGGGAAAAGATCTGAAATCTTCAGAGAGACGAAGCAACTCACAAAGTCAGGTCTGACAATATGGGAGGATCTCATCTCTGAAAGATTGGGCCTTTTGAACAAAGCGATTTAGTGATTTGGGCTATAAAACGTGTGGACAAATGATGGCAGGATGACGGTGAAGATCGAAAATGGATACAGATAAGGTTGTAATGGCAATGAAATCAAAAGCCCGTGCTTTAGAAGCTAAGAACA
Source organism: Schistocerca piceifrons (assembly GCF_021461385.2). NCBI lineage: Eukaryota > Metazoa > Arthropoda > Insecta > Orthoptera > Acrididae > Schistocerca > Schistocerca piceifrons. The sequence goes on from NC_060139.1 coordinate 109,344,683, forward strand.
TGTCAACTCTTGCTGCTGCTTGTTTGTAGTGCTTATATTGTTATTGTAGATTACAGTTAACCCTAACTTGACTAACTTCATTAGTAATTTCTGTTTTGTATCAGCTCTTAGTTGCTTTGTCAATTACTGTACCAACGTAGTCTTATCTCCATTTTTCTTTAGCAATTTAATATCTTATTATTGTTGTTACTCGCCATTAGCACCATTAACAGTCCATTCTGTTTTTATTACCTTTATCTTGTTTTCAATAGAGTTCAGCACAGATTACTCTAACTCCGTTCAGCGAGTTTCTTTTCCTTTCGCCAGTTTAACGACTGCTATAGACCCCACTTGCCTTGCCTACAAAACCTCCCTCCTGCCGACTGCTACGGTCGCAGGTTCGAATCCTGCCTCGGGCATGGATGTGTGTGATGTCCTTAGGTTAGTTAGGTTTAAGTAGTTCTAAGTTCTAGGGGACTGATGACCGTAGATGTTAAGTCCCATAGTGCTCAGAGCCATTTGAAACTCCATCCTGCCTGAAGATACCTGCAGCTTTCACTTCCGGAAACCTGGACTCCCCCACCTCAGCGCATATCATTATGCTTTTTTTCTCTCTCCAACGCTTACCCAGATTTGCAAGTAGCCAGCAGCGGCTCCCTCACACGCTCTACACCTGAACGCACCAAGAGTCATGTTGCAAAAGCAAATGTCAAGTCTCTGCCAGCTCATCTCCACCTGTTCCATCATATAGAGACATCAAAAAAAGTTTTGCATCACCTCGGTTCCGAGAGTTCCGGAACCTGTACTGAAAATTGGAATAGAGATCAACATAAACATCATTTCCGCTCCTTTTAATTGGATTGCATTTTGTACCGCCATACAGTGAGACTTTCAGAGGTGGTGGTCCTGATTGCTGTACAGTAGCACGTCCTCTTGCATTGATGCATGCCTGTATTCGTCGTGGCATTACTATCCACAAGTTCTTCAAGGCACTGTTGGTCCAGATTGTCCCACTCCTCAACAGCGATTTGGCGTAGATCCCTCAGCCCTTTCCAATCTATCCCAGGCATGTTCGATAGGTTTCATGTCTGGAGAATATGCTGGCCACTCTGGTCGAGCGATGTCGTTATCCTGAAGGAAGTCAGTCACAAGATGTGCACGATAGGGGAGCGAATTGTCGTCCATGAAGACGAATGCCTCACCATTATGCTGCCGATATGGTTGCACTATCGGTCGGAGGATGGCATTCACGAATCGTACAGCCGTTACGGCGCCTTCCATGACCACTAACGGCGTACGTCGGCCCCACAAAATGGCACCCCAAAACAGCAGGGAACTTCCATCTAGCTGCATACGCTGGACAGTGTGTCTGAGGCGTTCAGCCTGACCGGGTTGCCTCCAAACACGTCTCCGTCGACTGTCTGGTTGAAGGAATATGCGACACTCATTGGTGAAAAGAACGTGATGCCAATCCTGAGTGGTACATTCGGCATGTTGTTGGGCCCATCTGTACCGCACTGCATGGTGTCGTGGTTGCAAAGATGGACTTCATCATGGACGTCGGACTGAAGTTGCGCATCAGGCAACCTACTGCACACAATTTGAGTCGTAACACGACGTCATGTTGCTGCTCGAAAAGCATTATTCAACATGGTGGCGTTGCTGTAAGGGTTTCTCAGAGCCATAATCCATAGGTAGCAGCCGTCCACTGCAGTAGTAGCCCTTGGGCGGCCTGAGCGAGGCATGTCACCGACAGTTCCTGTCTCTCTGTATCTCCTCCAAGTCCGAACAACATCGCTTTGGTTCACCCCGATACGTCTGGACGCTTCCCTTGTTGATAGCCCTTCCTGGCACAAAGTAGCAATGCGGACGCGATCAAACTGCGGTATTGACCGTCTAGGCGTAGTTGAACTACAGACAACACGAGCCGTGTACCTCCTTCCTGGTAGAATTACTGGAACTGATCGGCTGTCAGACCCCCTCCGTCTAATAGGCGCTGCTCATGCGTGGTTGTTTACATCTTTGGACGGGTTTAGTGATATCTCTGAAAAGTCAAAGGGACACTGTCTGTGATACAATATCCACAGTCAACGTCTACCTTCAGGAGTTCTGGGAACTGGGGTGATGCAAAACTTTTTTGGTGTGTGTATTTCAAGATAGACAGACATCCATGTAATACTTCTGTCAGAGACCTAGCTCAAAAAAAGTATTCCCACGGGTTCGGTAAATCAAAATGGCTACATCTTTCTGAATCACGACATATGTGACGGATGAGGAGGTGGAATATGGGTGTACATACACTCTGATTTATCACCTATTGTGCAACGCACATCCAAAAAGAATGAAGATAAACAAAAACGAATACATGTTCATAGAGCTCATATGTGTCCTCTACAAATATCTTAAAGTACGCCGGTTTGCTTGCTTCGAAGCTGTTCTTTCAAGTCTCGAATCGACGTATGATCATATAATTATAGCCCAGTGCGAAATTCATACGCGTGCATTTTCTTCAAACGTGTCACTACTTCAGCTTGCTCCTACCCATCTAATGCACAGTAGTCACACTCTCATATTTGCAACGAAATCTCCAAGCAGAGCAATTTGTACCTCTCAAATATCTGCACTTGACATTTTTGCTTACGACAAAATTTTCATGACATGTTCGCTGCAATGTCCGAGAAAGAAACCACAACTGACTACATACCTAGAACTTCAACGCATGAATTTGTCTGAACTTGCAACTAAGGAGCAAGAAATATTTTGGGGAACGTCTTCTATTCCCTCCTCGGACATAAACAAAAAACTTCATAGATCTACTAAGAAATCTGATAAACTATAAGACCGGAGAAGTAAGAAGGAAAGCTGCACCTTGGCTAATTGAAGAACTAAAACAGCTCATGAATCTCAGAGACGCTGCAACTCACAGTCAGGCACACAAACTGCGCCCAACGCCTGATAATCACATTGGTTACAAGCAAAATCGAAAGAGAGTCAATCAATATGCGATAAATGGTAAACTCAGGCATAGCCATACGTTAACCGACAAACAGAAATAGAACAGTTGTGCAATGGAAAAACGTGATGTTCTGGATATAAGCAAAGCAAAAGCTGCGTTTAATCTCATTGTCCCAGCCGACGAACTAAACTCTACTTCACATTGCCTACAACCGCAACTCAGTGGCAAACCAAATAAAAACTCATAAATTACTTCATGAGGTTAAACGATGGTGGCCACTAAAACTACTATCTAAAGCATATCACTTACAATACCGTCGAAAAAGCCAACATACGTATCAAATCAGCATCTACTGGACACAATGGTATCACAGTCCAGACGATGAAGCTTATTATTGACCCATTATAACGAACATCTACAATCACTCCTTAACCACAAGTGTTTTCCCCGAGGCCTGGAAACAGGGACTAGTTAAACCACAACCTCAAAAGAAAGTTGCCTCAACACCCTCTGAACTATCTGCATTCTTCCTGCACTCTCCAAAGGTTAGGATGTATAGTCCACGATCAGGTAGCAAACTACCTACCTACAACCTCCTACTAAACGAATACCAGTCAGTTTTCTGTAACAACTGCCTTTATAACGGTAACAGATGAACTGAAGCTTTCCATGGATGCACAAGAGGCGATTATGATGTGCTTCTTAAACTTGAACAAACCCTTTGAGACTTGTCAAACTTAGCAGCCTACATTTCTCGCCGAGTGCAGTGCAATGGTTTCGCCCGTACCTGACGTCTCGTCAGCCAAGCATCACGTCCGGCACAATAAAGTCACAATGGAGGCAAGTAGGGTCAGGTGTCCCCCAAGATCTCTTTTCATTGTTTGTCCATGATGTGTCATCAGTTTTGTGCTACTGCAAATGGCACATGTACGCCGATGAGCTGAAATTGCATGTAAGCGCAAAACCAGTAAAGCTGAAGACAACTATCGATTAACTTAATATTGACTTGCGTACACTATCAAAATTGGCGCAGATTTTAGGATTAAACGTCAATTCATGCAAATCCCAATCGGTACTGGATGGTCACTCTTGGCTCACAAACCCGAAAGATCGGGAATACCTACCATCTTTACCACTAAATTGAACGAAAATCAACTTATTTCCCTCAGAATAAAGTATAGAAGTAATAATAGATGAAAATCTAAATTGGACTGACCATGTATATGAAATGCACTGTACGAGAAACCATCAGCATCTCTCCGTGTCCTACAAATACACTCCTGGAAGTGGAAAAAAGAACAGATTGACACCGGTGTGTCACGTGCCCGTCGACCTGGGACCGGACCGCAGCGACGCACGGATGCACGCCAAGACCGTAGGATCCTACGCAGTGCCGTAGGGGACCGCACCGCCACTTCCCAGCAAATTAGGGACACTGTTGCTCCTGGGGTATCGGCGAGGACCATTCGCAACCGTCTCCATGAAGCTGGGCTACGGTCCCGCACACCGTTAGGCCGTCTTCCGCTCACGCCCCAACATCGTGCAGCCCGCCTCCAGTGGTGTCGCGACAGGCGTGAATGGAGGGACGAATGGGGACGTGTCGTCTTCAGCGATGAGAGTCGCTTCTGCCTTGGTGCCAATGATGGTCGTATGCGTGTTTGGCGCCGTGCAGGTAAGCGCCACAATCAGGACTGCTTACGACCGAGGCACACAGGGCCAACACCCGGCATCAAGGTGTGGGGAGCGATCTCCTACACTGGCCGTACACCACTGGTGATCGTCGAGGGGACACTGAATAGTGCACGGTACATCCAAACCGTCATCGAACCCATAGTTCTACCATTCCTAGACCGGCAAGGGAACTTGCCGTTCCAACAGGACAATGCACGTCCGCATGTATCCCGTGCCACCCAACGTGCTCTAGAAGGTGTAAGTCAACTACCCTGGCCAGCAAGATCTCCGGATCTGTCCCCCATTGAGCATGTTTGGGACTGGATGAAGCGTCGTCTCACGCGGTCTGCACGTCCAGCACGAACGCTGATCCAACTGAGGCGCCAGGTGGAAATGGCATGGCAAGCCGTTCCACAGGACTACATCCAGCATCTCTACGATCGTCTCCATGGGAGAATAGCAGCCTGCATTGCTGCGAAAGGTGGATATACACTGTACTAGTGCCGACATTGTGCATGCTCTGTTGCCTGTGTCTATGTGCCTGTGGTTCTGTCAGTGTGATCATGTGATGTATCTGACCCCAGGAATGTGTCAATAAAGTTTCCCCTTCCTGGGACAATGAATTCACGGTGTTCTTATTTCAATTTCCAGGAGTGTATATAAATACAACTTCCCACTTGACCCGAAAAAGAAACATGTACAATCACTTATACATCAAATTACTGATTACAGCGATGTGATCTTGCGAGGTCAGCGAGGTCTTTCTGAGGAAAGCTCACGGCGCTGGAACTGGCTACGAATGACTGTGTTTGTTATGTCTGTGATGTTCGAGTCGTTGATCATAGTTGACCATCATATACAGAGCTAATCTGGGTGTCTGCAGACAAGCACAGAGATTTCCATACCCTCTGGCTTCTCTACTATCTTGTCAACTCGCTGTCTCTCATTATCTCTCCTCAACCTTAACGATCTTGTCTGAACAACATGGCAGAAACACTAGTTGCCATCGTCAGAGCATAATCGTTTCCGTCCCACTCTGTCGTTCAGCCACTTTCTCAAAGTCCTTCTCATTAGCAGGAACCCGACACTGGAATAACCTCCCGCATATATTAGGGAACTGAATAACATCTCCAGCTTCAGAAGACAGTTAATGACATTGTAACGAAGCAGGGTTGCCCACTGCTATCCTGTTTTGGTTTTACACTCCTTCAGTAACTTAGTTAAGCAATGAACTTTTATTTTTTTTTTCATTTTCACTACTCAGATTCCGACTACAGATTCTGTGGCCTTCAGCCTCATAGCACAGAATTCAGAAATAGTTTAAATAAAATTCCCCTAGTAAAATCTATTATTTCAGTACATTCTAATGTCTATTCTGAAAGTAATGAGCTAATTAGTTTTATTGGAAATGCATCCTATTAAAAGTTATGAACAATGACGTATATTATGCAATACATATTAAGTAAAATTCGAGTGAGCTAATAGATCGGATTCAGCTATAAGAATGCATCCAAAAGAAAACCTAAATTTTACTGATTCCAGCAAAATGTTTAAATTAACCTAAAGTCTATTAGTTAAATAGATATTAAGACTTGAAATCTGTAGCCTGTATGACTTTCAGTGCCAGTTGTGACCAAACTACTGAATAATTCCGAGATCTGTTTTGATACTTTTGCTACCTATATTTTTTACGTAAAATGACTCCAGTCTCAACTTTGTAAGTGCATGAATTAAGAATTAAGCAAATTTGAATAAGTAAAAATTATTGTTCAAGAGGGCTGCCATGGTTATAAGTCGGGAATTCCCACTGCGTATGCATAAGTTAGTTCTGCGTATTTAAATTGATACAGCTCACTCATGTTATTTAAGTAATAAAACCCAATAGTTAACTTCTAAACCAATTAGAAAGGATCATTTTAACCCTGGGAAATTATAAACTATAATATATTAACAGAAATAGTCAAATATTCAAGCACTTGTCTATATAAGGTCCGAGCTGGTGCAGTTCTCAGTTAGTTCTCGGTCGGATTCTCATGGAGCAAAAGTGCGGCAGGTCGGTTAACTTTTCCGGTCGGTACCAAAAAAGTGTAATTGTATTCGGCTTTGAACATTTAACGCGTATTGTGAACATTGTTGAAGACTGGAAGTTTTTGACCTACCTAATGTGACGATTATTAAGTGTAAGAGGCCTGGTCACATGAATATTGTGTGTGTGTGTTTTCAACAATGAATACGGTCTTGACTTTTGATTTTGGAAAACATAATCTAGGATCCTGGCTTCTTAATTGCAGTGTGATTTAGGTGAGACGGACGCAGCTACCGAGAAAACAACATTGATTAAGCAAAGCAGGGTAGGTCAGGAACACTGCGCACTATCTACTGGGTGAGACAATGTTTCACTTCATCCGGTTGTGACGGGAACTTTAAGCGACACTAACACAAGGATTCAGCCCGGCACGTTACACTATATATCTACTGAAACAACAAAAATTACTACTATTTTCCCTGTACACACTAGTTACCTCTGTACAACCTTCTTTCCAACCAGATCTTCGTCATATCCCAGTATTCTTAGCTGGTGCAGTCTCCCTAAATTTCCTTTCCCTTGAACTCTTTTTATGAGGAAACATCTGTTTTGTCCACACATAATTTTTTTAATACCTGGTATTGTCGTTATTGTTATTATTTTCATTATCATTAGTATTAATATTATCATTATTAGTGGCATCAACAGGAGGAATAGCAGTATTGCCAGTATTAACTTTATTAGTTCATAATCAGTAGCCGGCCAGGGTGGCCGAGCGGTCCTAGGCGCTACAGTCTAGTGCCGCGCGAACGCTACGGTCGCAGGTTCGAATCCTGCCTCTGGCATGGATGTGTGTGATTCCTTAGGTTAGTTAGGTTTAAGTAGTTCTAAGTTCTAGGGGACTGATGACCTTAGAAGTTAAGTCCCATAGTGCTCAGCGCCATTTGAACTATAATCAGTATTATTTACTCGTATTGTCTCTGTAGACGCTCATATCGTTTCAATACTGCTTGCTATATTACAGTTGTTATTTCTTAGCACTATGATGTAAAAAAGTTACTGTATGTATGAAACACTACCCCGATGTAAGAGAGGGACAGAGGCCCTAATATGATCGTGTTAAATAAATACATCACGGTGCGCTTCTATCTTTGCCATGAGACGTCACTACTCCCAATGCAAATTCAATATGGAGCACGTAATATTCATGCCCTCAGACAGCTTTCCTGGCTTGCACTGCTTACGTCACGTAAGTTATACGAAAGTGATGATATTCTTTCACCTAACGTTGTTCTCTGAATTTCATTCATTGCGCAGGCGCCTGTAAGCAAAATACGCTACGCCAAACAAGTCGTCTTGTCGTAGATACTTAATGCTAGCGGTTCGAAGCCGGGCGGGGTCGCTAGTTCGGTACATTTACCAATTTAATTTTCCCATTTACTCTCCTCAAGGCCTGTCATTCGATGGCTCGCTAAAAATAACTCACATGTTTGCTATCCCCGCGCTGTTCCGCTGTCAAGGAACGCGTGCCGGCAACCACAACACATTTCGTGCGGATCAGCTGCTGTCTACGGACATGGAGGGCGAAATAGCTGCGTCACATTTACGTGGCTACGTCCTTGGTGAGGCCTGTCGGCAGTTTGTCACGTCTCTCTACGCACTGGTTTCCTTCCGTAAAGTGCCGTGTTCGCCACGCAATGTTTCAAGACCTAGTCAGGCGACATGGTCGCCAATGTAACAAGAGGTGCATGGTCCAATTTCCGCGCTTATACTCCACCAGTAAAATCTCTCAGATTTGTTCTCCTTCAGTCGTCTGCTGCTACTGAGAATACTATTGGTGTTGCAAATCACACACACTGTTCAAAAATCACAAAAGGACGAGATATACTTTAACAAGGCCTCAAGATATGAGAACATTCCATTTCGTTTATGTCGTGGTTGTTGTTGTTGTTGTTGTTGTGGTCTTCAGTCCTGAGACTGGTTTGATGCAGCTGTCCATGCTACTCTATCCTGTGCAAGCTTTTTCATCTCCCAGTACCTACTGCAACCTACGTCCTTCTGAATCTGCTTAGTGTATTCATCTCTTGGTCTCCCTCTACGATTTTTACCCTCCACGCTGCCCTCCAATACTAAATTGGTGATCCCTTGATGCCTCAGAACATGTCCTACCAACCGATCCCTTCTTCTGGTCAAGTTGTGCCACAAACTTCTCTTCTCCCCAATCCTATTCAATACTTCCTCATTAGTTATGTGATCTACCCATCTAATCTTCAGCATTCTTCTGTAGCACCACATTTCGAAAGCTTCTATTCTCTTCTTGTCCAAACTATTTATCGTCCATGTTTCACTTCCATACATGGCTACACTCCATACGAATACTTTCAGAAATGACTTCCTGACACTTAAATCAATACTGGATGTTAACAAATTTCTCTTCTTCAGAAACGCTTTCCTTGCCATTGCCAGCCTACATTTTATATCCTCTCTACTTCGTCCATCATCAGTTATTTTGCTCCCCAAATAGCAAAACTCCTTTACTACTTTCAGTGCCTCATTTCCTAATCTAATTCCCTCAGCATCACCCAACTTAATTAGACTACATTCCATTATCCTTGTTTTGCTTTTGTTGATGTTCATCTTATATCCTCCTTTCAAGACACTGTCCATTCCATTCAACTGCTCTTCCAAGTCCTTTGCTGTCTCTGACAGAATTACAATGTCATCGGCGAACCTCAAAGTTTTTATTTCTTCTCCATGAATTTTAATACCTACTCCGAATTTTTCTTTTGTTTCCTTTACTGCTTGCTCAATATACAGATTGAACAACATCGGGGAGAGGCTACAACCCTGTCTTACTCCCTTCCCAACCACTGCTTCCCTTTCATGTCCCTCGACTCTTATAACTGCCATCTGGTTTCTGTACAAATTGTAAATAGCCTTTCGCTCCCTGTATTTTATCCCTGCCACGTTTAGAATTTGAAAGAGAGTATTCCAGTCAACATTGTCAAAAGCTTTCTCTAAGTCTACAAATGCTAGAAACGTAGGTTTGCCTTTCCTTAATCTTTCTTCTAAGATAAGTCGTAAGGTCAGTATTGCCTCACGTGTTCCAGTGTTTCTACGGAATCCAAACTGATCTTCCCCGAGGTTGGCTTCTACTAGTTTTTCCATTCGTCTGTAAAGAATTCGTGTTAGTATTTTGCAGCTGTGACTTATTAAGCTGATAGTTCGGTAATTTTCACATCTGTCAACACCTGCTTTCTTTGGGATTGGAATTATTATATTCTTCTTGAAGTCTGAGGGTATTTCGCCTGTTTCATACATCTTGCTCACCAGATGGTAGAGTTTTGTCAGGACTGGCTCTCCCACGGCCGTCAGTAGTTCCAATGGAATATTGTCTACTCCGGGGGCCTTGTTTCGACTCAGGTCTTTCAGTGCTCTGTCAAACTCTTCACGCAGTATCATATCTCCCATTTCATCTTCATCTACATCCTCTTCCATTTCCATAATATTGTCCTCAAGTACATCGCCCTTGTATAGACGCTCTATATACTCCTTCCACCTTTCTGCTTTCCCTTCTTTGCTTAGAACTGGGTTTCCATCTGAGCTCTTGATATTCATACAAGACGTTCTCTTATCTCCAAAGGTCTCTTTAATTTTCCTGTAGGCGGTATCTATCTTACCCCTAGTGAGATAGGCCTCTACATCCTTACATTTGTCCTCTAGCCATCCCTGCTTAGCCATTTTGCACTTCCTGTCGATCTCATTTTTGAGACGTTTGTATTCCTTTTTGCCTGTTTCACTTACTGCATTTTTATATTTTCTCCTTTCATCAATTAAATTCAATATTTCTTCTGTTACCCAAGGATTTCTACTAGCCCTCGTCTTTTTACCTACTTGATCCTCTGCTGCCTTCACTACTTCATCCCTCAAAGCTACCCATTCTTCTTCTACTGTATTTATTTCCCCCATTCCTGTCAATTGCTCCCTTATGCTCTCCCTGAATCTCTGTACAACCTCTGGTTCTTTTAGTTTATCCAGGTCCCATCTCCTTAAATTCCCACCTTTTTGCAGTTTCTTCAGTTTTAATCTACAGGTCATAACCAATAGATTGTGGTCAGAGTCCACATCTGCCCCTGGAAATGTCTTACAAATTAAAACCTGGTTCCTAAATCTCTGTCTTACCATTATATAATCTATCTGATACCTTTTAGTATCTCCAGGGTTCTTCCATGTATACAACCTTCTTTCATGATTCTTAAACCAAGTGGTAGAGACTCTGAAATCAGATGTCATATTTTAAAGCGTACTCAGAAGCAGATATAGTATCGGATCACAATTTAGTACGAGGGTCACTCCAAAAGAAATGCACACTTTTTTTAAAAAATCTATCCTTTATTCTACATGTTTGAAAGTTTTACAGTGTGTAGATACATCCTTTGGGAATAATATTTTCATTTCTCCACATAATTTCCATCTCTCTCAACTGCCTTACGCCATCTTGGAACCAGCGCCTGTATACCCGCCGGTAAAATTCTGGACCAACCTGTTGGAGCCACTGTTTGGCAGCGTGCACAAGGGAGTCATCATCTTCAAACCTTGTTCCACGAAGAGAGTCTTTCAGTTTCCCAAAGAGATGATAGGTACATGGAGCCAGGTGAGGACTGTAAGGCGTGTGTTGTCCATCCAAGTTTTGTGATCGCTTCCATGGTTTTTTGACTGACATGTGGCTGTGCATTGTCGTGCAACAGCAAAACACCCTGCTTTTGCCGATGTAGTCGAACACGACACAGTCGAGCTTGAAGTTTCTTCAGTGACGTCATATATGCATCAGAATGTATGGTGGTTCCACTTGGCATGATGTCCACAACCAAGAGTCCTTCGGAATCGTAAAACACCATAGCCATAACTTTTTTCAGCAGAAGGTGTGGTTCTGAATTTTTTTTCTTGGGTGAATTTGCATGACGCCACTCCATTGATTGCCTCTTCGTCTCTGGTGAAAAATGATGGAGCCATGTTTCATCACCTGTCACAGTTCTTCCAAGAAATTCATCTCCACCACGCTTGTACTGCTCCAAAAGTTCGCTGCATACCGTTTTTCTTGTTTCTTCGTGTGCCACTGTCAACATCCTGGGAACCCACCTGGTACAAACCTTTTTTAACGCCAACACTTTCAGTATTCTGCAAACACTTCCTTCTCCTATCCCAACGTAGCGTGACAATTCGTTCACTGTGATGTGTCTGTCAGCAGTCACCAATTCGATAACTCTGTGCACATTGTCTGGAGTGTGTGCAGTACGAGGTCTGCCGCTGCGAGGACAATCCTCAGTACTGCCGAGCCCGCTTTCATCACGTAACCTGCTTGCCCACCGACTAACTACACTGCGATCGACAGCAGCATCTCCATACACCTTTTTCAACCTCTTGTGGATGTTTCTCACTGTCTCGTTTTCACAGCACAGGAATTCTATGACAGCACGTTGCTTCTGACGAACGTGAAGTGTAGCAGCCGTCTTGAAGACATGCTGTGACCGTTCCACTCACGGGAACAGGTTGAACTAAGTATGAAAACAAGCGAGAAGGATGTATCTACACACTGCAAAACTTTCACACATGCTGAATGAAAACTCTATTTTTACAAAAATAGTGTGCATTACTTTTGGAGTGACACTCGTAATTATGAAAAGTATCCTGAAGTTAATTAGAACCGTCCTGAGGAATCAGTGTAAAAAGAAGTGGAATGCTGATGTACTGAGGAATGATGAAATACGTTTGAAGTTCTATGGGGATGTAGATACTGCGCTATTGATTACCACAGTTGGCAGTACTGTTGACGAGGAGTGAACATATCTGAAAAGGGCAACCAAAGAAGATGGAGAGGCAAGCATAGGTACAACGAAGGTAAGGACGAATACATCTTGAGTAACAGAAGAAATACTTCAACTCATTGACGAAACAAGGAAGCACAAAAATGCTCATCAAAATTCATGAATACTGCAAAATAAGTCATTAGGAATGTAGTAAATAAGAAGGGCAGGCACGCCAATACGAAATGGCTGCTGGAGGAATGTGAAAAATCGAAAAAGAAATTTGTATAAAATATGGAATATCAACAGCCGTACTTTTTATGAAATATATTAATTACACTACCAGTTCCCACACTGCATTATTGTCGTCTTCACTCTCCTATTATTCCTTGTTTCTACAAGACTGTGACCAGCCACAGTCCCACGTCATCTTCAGTGACGGATCATCGAAAAAGAAATAGTCGTAAGAAAGAATTGATTGGGCGTATAAAATAGTCAAAAGAACCTTCGGTGAAATTAAAAGCAAGTGTGGTAACGTTAAGTGTGCAACGGCACTTCCTCTATTTAGTGCAGTGTAGATAGGTGGAAAAAGTACACAGAAGACCTCTATGAAGGGGAGGTCTTGTCTGATGACTTAATAGAGGAAGAAACTGGAGTCGATAAGGATGACAGAGCGAATCTAGTATGATAATCAGAATTTAAAGGCTTCTAGAAGACTTGGGATCAAGGAAGACAGAAGGGATAGATAACATTCCTTCGGAATTTCTGCACTCAGTGGGAAAATGGGAACTAAGTGAATATTCAAATTGGGCAAATAACTGGCGGAACTGTCACATATTCAGCTTAACGGTTAGTGCACTGAAGCTTCTTACAAGATTTATGTACAGAAGAATCGAAAAGAAAACTGGAAACAAAGATCAGTCTGGATTTCGGAGAGGTAAGGGATCCAGAGTCGCAGTTCTGACGTTGCGCTTGATACAGTAAACAAGATAAATTATTACATGTACATAGGATTTGTCGCGAGTAAAAGGCATTCTAAAACGTAAAATGATGACAGGCGTTCGAAATTATCAGGAAAATAGGTGTAAACTATATTGAAAAACGTCTAGTAACCGATACGTTCATTAAAAAAGGCGGTAAAGTAAGAAAGGAAGGCCGTGGACTATGTACTCGTATTATAAAGGGTATAAGACAAGAATGTAGTCTTTCGTCCCTGTTATCCAGTCGTTCCTCAAAAGACAAATGAAGGAAAGGTTCAGGATTGGGATTCAAATTGATAGTGAAAGGGTATCAATGATAAGATTCTGTGATGGCATTGTTATCCTGAGTGAAACTGAAGAAGAATTGCAGAACCTGTTGATTGGAAAGAACCGTCTAATAAGTCTATGAATTGAGCATAAATCTAAGAAAGACGAGAGTAGTGAGGAGTTTCAGAAATGAGATTAGCATTAACTTAACATCGAAACTTGGGACCTCAAAGCAGACACATTTCAGAAATTCTATTACCTTCGAAGCAGTGCAAAACCTTCGTGGTCTTGGCACAGGCAAAGTAAAGGCTGCAACTGATTCACTGTCCCAGCCGAATAACTAAATCAGTACTTTACATTATCTACAGTCACAATTGATCCGTTAACGAAACAGAGAATCAGTGACTACTTCATGGGAGTAAACTTCTTTAGCTACCAAAACTTCTACTTCAGCATGTTTCTTGCAATTCTCTCAAAACAGCCTTCTGCGTATCAAATCAGCATCTACTGGACATCATGGCATCACAGTCCAAATGACTAAACTTATTACCTACCCACTACTGACCACTATAACAAGTATCTTCAGCCACTCCTTAACCACAAGTGTTTTCCCTGAGGCCTGGAAACAGGAATTAGTTAAGCCACTTCCTAAAAATGAAGTTGCCACAGCACCCACTGATTACCGACCTATATATATTCTTTCTGCACTGTCCAAGGCCTTAGAATGTATAGTTCACGACCAGGTAACAATCAACAAACTAACCTGCTAGGAGAGTACCAGTTATGTTTCCGTAAACATCGCATCACAACGTCTGCTTCTATGAAGGTAACAGATGACCTGAAGCTTGCACAACAGGTGACTATAGTGTTCTTTTTAAACTTCAGCAAATCCTTTGACACTGTGAGCTCGACATTCCACTTGAAGAACTTAGCAGCCTCCATTCCTCGCCAAGTGCAGCCTAGTGGTTTCGCTCATACCCGAAGTCTCGCAAGCAATGAGCCGTTTCCGGCACTACAAAGTCACAGTGGAGGCAGAGCTTATCAGGCATCCAACAGGGTTCGGTATTACATCTCTTTTCATTGTTTGTTCATGAAGTGCCATCATTTTTGTCCTACTGCAAATACCACATGTACGCTGAGGACATCGAGTTGTATCTAAGTTCAAACCCCATAAACCTGAAGACAGCTATCGAGAAACTCGTTACTGACCTACGTGCACTATCAGAATAGGCGCTTGATGTGGGGCTAAAGCTCAACCCATCCAAAGCCCAAGCGGTACTGGTTGGTCACTGTAGGCTCATTAGCACGAAACATGGAGAATCCCTACGATCTTTAATCGTACGGAACAAATATCAACTTCTCTTCCTCAGTGAAGAGTGTAGGAGTAATAACAGATGAAAATCTAAACAGGACTTAGCACTTATATGCGATGTGCAGGGAGGCGCCAGCAGTTCTCCATGCCGTACAAAAACATAAAAATCGCTTCCCTCTTGACCCGAAGAAGGAACTTGTACAAACACCTATACTTCAAGTTATTGATTACAGCGATTTTATCCTGCAAATTCTCAAGAAAGCTCATCACACCTATAACTGGCTATGAGTGCCTGTGTTCCTTATATTTGTGATGCTCGAGTCTTTGATCATATTTCACCATAATATGTGCCACATTTTCATGTTTGTATGTTAATGTGTAACACTTTTTTTGTTATTTAAATCGTGTGTATTTATGTGTACTTTAGTGTCTGTATTGACTGTAAAGTTTTTCAATGTTTGTATCCACTGCTTGACTTCATGAAGACTCACAAATAATTTTCATATTTATGCTGTTGCCTTCTCCTGAACTTCCTCCATGCTGTATTCCTATATAATCACATTACCGTATTATGATACGATTCTCCTGGAGTTCCTCTCTGTGCTATTCCTATAAAATCAAACCCATTACCTTATTTTGATACCACTTGGTCTTCGCTTTTTCGATAGATTACGTAAAACCTATTACGCCCCATTTGGTGCTTCGAAACTCATCTTCCACCTCCACGTCTACAATCGGATGCCAAAGCTCTGTAATTTATTCTCTCTAACTAAAGATAACGGAAATACCTGATGTCAATCATATGACATTGCGGCTGAGTACTGAAACTGATAATGATAACGAAACTTTGCTCTCCTGTACATTTTGTCGTGCCCGAGTTTGACCTCGTATTTTGATGCGGTTCATATCGATGAAAATTTCTCTTTTGTTAGAATATACGTGATGAAAGAATTAGCTGATCGCCCGACATCGAGTTCCTTAGCGTCGCTAATACATGTGTTTACATTCTTTTGGCTACAGAGACAAAAGGAATTAAGCGAGTTTGCTGTTTAGTATTACGTAGGGGTCATTATTGTGGTTTTATTTAAGGAATTAATCCATGAATTTAGCAATACACATTATGAATTTTACGGTACGGATGGGCCGATATTTTAATCCCAGTCCTTCGAAACAAGAGTTGGGTGCCTCAACGGTTACACCTGTTCACCAGGTGTCTGTACAAAAAATCTACAATAAAGCATTTGGAAAACTGCAGCGCTTAATTTATCAAAAGCGGCCATCCAATATACACAACTGCTTATTCTTTTTATGTTGGCGTGAACATCGTACTCAGATAGTACTTTTCAAGAACTTTACTGAGAGTGTTTGCTCGTTATTTATACAAAATGGTTGAAGTTTGAAGTGTACAGAAAGAAGAAATTTATGCGTGATATTCAGATGTCATTTGAGGGCTTTGGTTGTAATGTAAGATTTTTATGAAATAATATGTACTGCAACAGTGACATCTTACAAATTTTTTATTAGCACGACGCGTATTGGCAGCATGCTGCCATCATCAAGTGCATGTACAGTTACTATTACATTGTGATTAATATGAACCGAGGTTAGATTCCTTTTCTGTGTGTTCCAGTGACGTTGTGTGCCGAAAAAGACCCCTGTTCAGGAAGATAAATATGTTATGATATTTACATTAAGTGTTAAGCGTAACTAGTTATTTTGTTAGTGCATTTTCATATAATTTTGTTAGTAATTTCGTTGTCAGGCACGCAGCACACATCCAAATGGTTGCGAAAACCTTAAATTATGTTTTATTCGTTATTGTGCTCTGTGTGCCAGACAATAAAATTACCAACAAAAATTTAAGTAAAGCTACGTACTAAAAAAGTAACTAATCATGTTTATCACATAATGTACTCACTATAACACATTATCTTCCTGAACAGGCGACTTTTGCGACACATAACCTCACTGGCACACACAGCAAATGGAATTAACCTCACTTCATATTAATTACAATATAAAATAATTGTAAATACACCTAATGGTGGCAGCATGTTGCCAAGACGTGTTACGGTAATGAAATACTAGTAACAATTGACTATTACAGTATAAAAGTAGAAGAAACAGTCGATTCTTCTCGATTTCTCGTTACTCAATGTGATCGTGACCAGAGAATTTCATAGAGAGAAATAGTAGTTTTTCAAGAACTGTGTTCGAAGAAAAGAATGCAAAACCCTTTGTACCTGGGACAGAACTTCCAATAAAATGCAAATATGAGAGCACTCATCAAATTGGAACTTGTATCACTATTTAAGACCGATTAAAATTACCTACAGAGTTTTAGTGAATGTTAGTCATCAGGTACCACTTCTTAAGGTTCTAATTGAAATTCAACACCCTACGAAATTCAGCTTGAAGATCAGGGAGAGTAAGCTACGCACACAAATGAAAAAAGAAAAGTGACGGTAGGAAACCTTTATTTTTCGAATGCTTTATTTGACGTCAGATCGGTTAGCGCTACGCCACGTGTGATCGATTACTGCCGAGTCACGCTGAGGCTCCACTTTTACGCGCCCTTCACCTGCACTTTCTGTGACGCGCTGTACATTAAGCGAAGTTGATCACCATGTTCACTCTGGGCAAGTTTGTAGCATTTAGTTTTTTCGTCCTTGATACGCAACTTGCCGTCAGCCCGGAGGTCATTAGATACGCAATAACGTCGTCTTAGCTAATAGAGGGCTATTTACTGGCCTCGTTCTGTTTCGTTTGCCTATTACCTGCAGTATCTACGTCCTTAGGTTTGATACCACGTCATTCTCCGTACACCAACGGCCGTTATGTGGCAATTATTTCCTTAAAAGCTATGCTTTTCGACGGAGAATGTACATCACATTCACCATGCAACTAGTCAGCCCTGTAACAACATATCACACACACACATTTTTGCTTGGTGTACTTACCGGAATTGTGGCCAAGACGTTGTACAGCGATACTGCGATTCTCCATGGAATAATTTATACACTCGACACAAAGTGAGTAAAGAATAATCCATAAATATATAAAAATGGATGCATAGATGTGAGTGTATATGTTCCGTACTTTCTCCTAAACCACTCGACAGGTTCCAGCCAAACTTGATACACATATATCTTACTGTCAGGCAATAATCATCGCCGTGTGGGCAAGAAATACCACCCTATCATAGTGCAGCAGACATGACATCGTAAACAATGAGATAAGTGAAAAACTACCGCATCATGCATGTAGCAAAGATGTATTGCTTTTTGCTACTAACTCTATTTGCAACATATTGTACAGACAGTATCCACGCTGAATGTAGCTACACAAACATATCATTGAACGACACATATTTCGAGATACGAAGTCACAAACACTGAGATGAGTAAAAGATGCCGTATCTTGAATGAAGTTGCAACACATTTATTCTTTACTAATAAGACACTGCTACAGTCAAATCAACTTAAGAAAATCCCTGACACCTGACAGCTTTTCACAGCTTTCAACTACGGAACGCAAACGGCTATAGACCAATGATCGTCAACCTGGCCCCTATCGCCGGGTAATGGGGTTTCCATCTTTCCTGTGGGCGGTAGGGTTCTTAAAGACATTTTCATTATGTTTTAATAAAATTTTAGTGTAAGGTGTTTTGTGTACAATTATTATTACCGGTATAAGCAAATCTGCTTTATAAATTCTGTAACGTGAAGTTAATTCCCTAATTTATAAATCACCGTTCTGTGGAGCTGATGAGAGGTTAGATAATTTTACTACTAATAGAGATATAACAGCGAACTGTAGGTAAAAAAGGTGGACTGTCCCTACTGTGGGAGAAAACAATAGCCGTCTCCAGAGAAATGAAAAGGCGTTGCCATAGAGACGTTTACAAAATCGGTCTGTAGTCGCGAAAAGCAGTTGTCCCCAGCGTACACCAACTGTACGGGATAGTGCACTTATACGTATATTGCTGTAGTTCATTCACGAAGACCGCACTAGTCAAGGCATTGAACTTATGTTAGAAGCCGGGGCAGAATTCAAAGCCCTGTTCGGCTATCCAGAAACAGGACTTTCCGTGGTTTCCATAAATCACTTTAGGCAGGTAACAATAAAGCATTTGGAAAACTGCAGCGCTTAATTTATCAAAAGCGCCCATCCAATATACACAACTGCTTATTCTTTTTATGTTGGCGTGAACCGTAAAATTCATAATGTGTATTGCTAAATTCATGGATTAATTCCTTAAATAAAACCACAATAATGACCCCTACGTAATACTAAGCAGCAAACTCGCTTCATTCCTTTTGTCTCTGTAGCCAAAAGATTGTAAACACATGTATTAGCGACGCTAAGGAACTCGATGTCGGGCGATCAGCTAATTCTGTCATCACGTATATTCTAACAAAAGAGAAATTTTCATCGATATGAACCGCATCAAAATACGAGGTCAAACTCGGGCACGACAAAATGTACAGGAGAGCAAAGTTTCGTCATCATTATCAGTGATACAAGTGCCAGGTATAGCAACCATAACACCCTCCATTCCTGCCTATCTGTGGAATTGTTCTGTCGCTGTTCAACTCCTAATTCCATTAATGAGACGCAATATTGGTCACAGATTTTTTCCTTGCATATTACCGTTAACGATCTTACCTTTTTTACAAAGGAATCATTTATGTTCGTAAAGTCAGCCATATTTCTTCTTGGTTGCTTTTGAATCGACGCATCACCGAGAAAAACTGAACATCCACCCGACATACACAGGTGTATATCACGACAGCACTGGATTACGAATGACAACTGATCTAACAAGGAGACCAGCTCAAAGCTGGCATCATTTCTCCTTCAGAGCTGCAGAAGGAAACTGCTGAGTACTGACGCTGTCATCTTGGACTGACTCTAGGAGTGTGTTAACGGTGCCTTGACTACGACATGTTTTTGATTCTGACACTTTCTTATTTTGCTGTTTTTCTGAAGATCTGTTTTATTACAGCCATATGTAGAAATGCGTGGGTTAACCAGCTTCAGTTGCAAAATAATTTATGTACTGCTCATGTAAATATAATCTTACAGGAGACAGTTATTTAGGGAGGACGGAGGAAGGGACAGACTACATCTGAAGTCCTGGAGGAAGGGACAGACTACATCTCAAGTCCTGGAGTAGTGGGCACCTAACACGTCACACGTCTGGGATGTTAAAATTCCGAGAACTGGCCATGAGATCATGTCCCTGTCTTCAATTTGTTGCCAGATCTATTAACCATTCACGGCTACCACCGATTAACTTGTGTTTTATTCCATAAAACGGCTTAAGCCCATTATCTTTCGGTAATAATAGGAGGAAAATCGCCTACTGTAGTTCTATAAACTGCTAATTTCCAACACCAAAATATCCTGGTATGCTGAGCCTTGCGTTACGGCATATTTTGTTTACTGGATATTTGTAGAATGATATTGTTTCCGCACGTTTTATATGTTACTCTCGTATAACCTGGACTGCAACCTAGTACAGGATTTCAGAAACTCAACACATCCAGTATTCCAATAATAAATTATAAAAGCATCGATCTGCAGCAATCCGTTACAAGATGGCTAACCTTACTAAATTGAGAGAATACCAGAAATCATTAAATATCATCCTGCCGATTTCCGGTTAATATGAAGGTCATGTAAGGTTGCAGTTCAGGAGAAGAAGTTATTACCCATTAACGTGAAATAAACTGATTGTTCGCAGAAACTATCTGACGGAAACCACTGTACGCAGTGTAACATACAGGGTGTATTGGAATAATTAGTAGCGGTAACTGACACGGGAGGAAAGTATACAATAACAGAAGCGAAAACGTTCCAGTAAACTTGAGTCCACAAACGTGATGCTTACCAGGTAATTGGCAATGTATAAGACCAGCCTCGAGAAAATAAATTATGCCAAAAGATGGCAAAGAATAATTGTAAAACTGCCCAGATTCCTTAGGAAAAACCAATGAGAGTCACTTGGCAATGCCAGTTGGTTTCACTGTACAGTCATTATAAGCTACCTGTTGACACAGCCAACGTTTATGTGATTAATACATCATTTAAAAGTGTACGCTACTTATTTAGCCATTC
Organism: Schistocerca piceifrons; assembly: GCF_021461385.2. Taxonomy (NCBI): domain Eukaryota; kingdom Metazoa; phylum Arthropoda; class Insecta; order Orthoptera; family Acrididae; genus Schistocerca; species Schistocerca piceifrons. Next base: position 109,365,801 of record NC_060139.1, read on the forward strand.
ATCACCGGCACAAGAAGAAATATTAAATTGAGTAATTATCGTTACGTACTAGCGACAAACTGTTTAGAAGTACATTATTAATTCATGCGACAATTCTACAGCTGCAGACTAGTTGAACACCAGGCGTCTCTGAGTCATGCATTACACGCGCAAAATTATTTGATTATAAAAGTGACGGCCGTTTTTTAATACTATTTTCACTCTGGAACAAATACAGAATGGCTGGGAGAGATTTAGTTGAACACGTAATTTAAATCTTTGTCCTGTATATTAATACCTGGTTGACAGAACACCGGAGAAACTGAAGTTTAATTTACATAACAGGTTGTCCAGTATATTCTGGTTGATATTTCGAAACAGTTGCATATTAAAGGTAACACGATGTAAAGGGAGAATTTAGAAAACAGTACTCTTAAAACATTTGCGACCGAAGTTCCCTTTCCGAAATTGAAAACAATGTTCCAGATAATACAAGAACATACACTGAAAATAATATTTTGAAAATTTAGATCAATGTGTTACTTGGAAAAATGCCATGGAAAATGAAGAGTAGTTTTTATAACGTAAAACTAAAGAAAGAAACTCATTTGAAAAACAAAACTCAGTCACAAATCAGAACGCATCACATTTTATACAGGGTGATTTATTGCTCCTTGTACAACGTTTATGGATTGATCGATGAGGGGATACAGGACAAAAAAGGTCTAATGGATTATCTCTGGAAATGCATGGTTTCCGTGCTAGACACCATTTATTCAATCAAAAGTTGTTACACACAAACTGCGAAACACTGTTGCAAAAGTTAAATGCTGTCGTTGTTGTTGCCAAAGATAAGTCTCCTGATACAACCTTGCTGCCCGCCGCCCGTTGCCGTTTGCCTTTCGGTAACTAAACACCACGTCAGCAAGCTCTCGAATCGAATACAGAATCATTGTGTACAACGCTGTACCACATCCAATAAAAGGTGAGTCAGCAAGAGATGTGACTGGGACACAACATTACCAATTACTATGGCAGGAGAGGGCGCTAGGGCATGACGTATGACGAACAGTACCACCCTTAAGGAGGAAACCATGCGTACTGTAACTGTGGCTGCATGGTACAGCGTGTATTAGACCGCAGTCTCTGTAACAAAGTATGATTGAAGAAATGATCTCTATTTGTAAACCATGCATATCCAGACATAAGTTCATTGGAAAAAATTGTTCAAATGTGTGTGAAATCTTATTGGACTTAACTGCTAAGGTCATCAGACCCAAAGCTCACACACTACTTAACCTAAATTATCCTAAGGACAAACACATACACACACACACACACACACACACACACACACACACACACACACACACACACACGCACACACACACGCCCCAGGGAGGACTCGAACCTCCGCCGGGACCAGCCGCAGTCCAGGACTGCAGCGCCCTAGACCGCTCGGCTAATCCCACGCGGCTAAGTTCATTGGACCTTTCTTGTTCCGTATCCTCTAACTGATCAGTCCTTAGAGTTTTTACACCGCGGAAAATATCACACGGTAATGATACAGCAATTCTGTTACTAACTCATTGTTACGAAAGTACTATATTAATAAACGTGATTTAAAGTGAATGAATTATCTTAACACCTGCTATAAACATTCTCTCTCGCTGGCCGGAGTGGCCGAGCGGTTCTAGGCGCTACAGTCTGGAACCGCGCGACCGCTACGGTCGCAGGTTCGAATCCTGCCTCGGGCATGGATGTGTGTGATGTCCTTAGGTTAGTTAGGTTTAAATAGTTCTAAGTTCTAGGGGACTGACGAACTCAGAAGTTGAGTCCCATAGTGCTCAGAGCCATTTGAACCATTTTTTTTGTAAACATTCTCGATTACAGCATCAAATGTGTGCAGATATATTTTTGGAACAACTGAATAACGTTAGTTGGATTGCTTATCCTACAGGATGGCGCACTAAATGTGTTACCATTTTGTTTTTGAATATAAACTTTATTGTCAATACAATCTGAAAGGAACATATACTACAATGAATAGCCACCCATGGAGATTCATTCTAACTCATCACATAGTCAATATGTCCACCATTTCGTTTCCTAACTCCCTTCAAACGAACACTGAAGTTAGTGATTACCCTACGGCCCATGTCTTCCGTAATTTCACTGCAAGCTTGAAGAATAAGTCTTCTGAGCTCCATTAAATCACGTGGACGTTTCGAGAAAATTTTTTCCTTTAGGTACCCCCAAAGAAAAAAGTCACATGGATTGAGGTCTGGACTATTGGGGGGCCAATTTTGTCCGTCAGTGAAGCGACCTGGAAACCTGAGTGAAATGATCCGCATCTCGAAATGCTCGTGTAAAAACTCAAACACAGTGTTTGCAGTATATGGCCTTGCTCCATCTTGCATGAACCACTGCGTGTTGAATGGCAAGGCAGTAGCAAGAAGCTGTGGAATGAAGATATTGCGAAGCATGCTCAAATATCGCGCGCTGTTCACAATTTCTTCAAAGAAAGAGGGTTCAATAAGTCCGTGACTGGAAATTGCTGCCCACGCTGTAATCCTCGGAGCATAATGTTGTCGTTCATGAAGCACTTGTGGGTTTTCAGTGGCCCAAAAGTGTACATTTTGTTTGTTAACCACACTGTCTAAATGGAAATGCGCCTCGTCTGAAAACCAAACGTTGTTGAGAGTTTCTCCCCTACCCTCTGCCCACTGAGCAAACAGTAGTCTCTGCTGCTTGCGTTCTTCAGTGAGCTTCTGTGCTCAGGTTATCTTGTATGGGTACATATGGAGGTCACTTTTAAGAATGCGTTGAACGGAGCGTCTGGATATTCCCAGTTGCACTGCTGCCTCTCTATACGATTTTCCGGGACTTCTCTGTACAGCAACTCGTACCGCTTCAATATTCTCCGGTGAACAAACAGGCTTAGGCCGAGGTCGCTACACTTCCAATACTGTTCCTTCCTGTACAAATTTATCGTACAACCTTTGGATGTTCTTCTTGCAAGGGACCCATCTGAGTCACAACAAGGCTTTTCGTTTCATGAAAAACTAACACAATCGCCGATCGTTGCTGTGTCGTCAGTCCTCCATTATCAGCCACTGCTGCTTACTAGTCTCCTAGCGGCAGTATCGTGAATTACACGTCATTTCGTAACTCATTTATTTTTCCAAGCTCTGCTGGTACTGCTGTAGAGATCCTAGCGGGATATCTAACGTGCGTCGTAAATTGTGAAAGAAACAATTGGTAATACATTTCGGGCGCCACCCTGTACAAACGAACTGTTAATATAACAGAAATCAAGGGTTCAGCTGAACTACAGAAAAGGAAGACGACCGCGCGTTGAAATACCGAAACTGTGACGTATAGATTACCTCATTGGCACGAAGAGACCATGCATCCATGCGATGACAGAAGAAGGAAAGCTGGAGTTCTGTAGCAACCAAATAGGATGAGAATACGAACTCTTTTGAGAAATAAAGAAAACACACTCCACACACTATTGATAAAACGCTAGTCAAACGGGAAAAAGTAATTCCTAGTATGTACTCACTGCGTGTCACAGAGCAAAGCATTACTGCAAACCGCGACTTGCTAATGACTTATGACGGAAACGCAAATTGACTCTGTATACTCCTCCATTGAGTAAGTGAACAGCCGAACTCTTGGCCTGTGTACACCTCCGTCCCCGATGTGCTAACGCTGAACGGAAGTTGGTTCTTGTCTAACGTTAAGAGGCAGCACAACGTATTTTCATAGAGTATAACAAATGTTGGCAAGGTTAATTGGTGCGATACGTTGCACACAAAACTTTTCTACAAGTTTTTCTTCAATGTATTAAGGTAATAATGTGAACCGTTTGCTTGTTACACACAATGATTTATGTAATAGTTATATCTTTACACACATGTGGATTCAGAACTTACAAATTTCTTCAGAAATTAGGTAAATATGTTATAAGCCAGCAGTATTACTCTCGCTGCGGTCAGCCAACATAAGCTAACAAGTGACTGGCGCAGCTGTTAGATGGGTTACTGTTGCGACAATGGCGGGTTATCAAAATTTAATTGAGTTTGAACGTAGTGTTATAGTCGGCGCACGAGCGATGGGACACAGCACCTCCGAGGTAGAGATTAAATGAGGATTTTCCCGTATCGACCATTTCTCGAGTGTACGGTGAATATCAGGAATCCGGTAAAACATCAAATGTACGACATCGGAAAAAGATCCTGTAAGAACGCGACCAACGACGACTGAAGAGAATGATTCAACGTGACAGAAGTGCAACCCTACCGCAAAATGCTGCAGATTTCAATGCCAGGTCATCAACAAGTGTCAGCGTGCGAACCATCGATATGCGCTTTCGGAGCCGAAGGCCCCCTCATATACCCTCGATGACTGCACGACACAAAGCGTTATGCCTCTCCTGGGTCCGTCAACACCGAATTTGGACTGTTGATGAGTGGAAACATGTTGCCTGGTCGGACGAGTCTCGTTTCAAATTGTATCGAGCGGATGGACGTGTACGGTTATGGAGACAACCTCATGAATCCTTGGACCCTGTATATAAGCAGGGAACTGTTCAAGCTGGTGGAGGCTCTGTAATGGTGTGCGGCGTGTACAGCTGGAGTCATATGGGACCCTTGATACGTCTAGATATAACTCTGATAGCTGACACGTACGCAAGCATCCTGTCTGATCAACTGTATCCATTCAAGTCCATTGCGCATTCCGACGGACTTGGGAATTTCAGTAAGACAATGCGTCACCCCACACGTCCAGAATTGCTACAGAGTGGGTCCAAGGACACTCTTCTGACTTTAAACACTTCCGCTTGCCACCAAACTCCCCAGACATGAACATTATGGAGCATATTTGGGATGCCTTGCAACATGGTATTCAAAAGAAGTATCCATCCCCTCGTACTCTTACGGATTTATGGACAGCCCTGCAGGATTCATGGTGTCAGTTCCCTCCAGCACTACTTCAGACATTAGTCAAGTCCATGCCACGTCGTGCTGCGGCACTTCTACGTGCTCGCGGGGGCCACACACGATATTAAGCAGGTTTACCAGTTTCTCTGGCTCTTCAGTATATGTTGTGTGTGTGTGTGTGTGTGTGTGTGTGTGTGTGTGTGTGTTTGTGTATCTGTGTGTTTTGTTAGCCTGAACAGCTAAGGAGTGTAAAAAATTAGAGAAATGTGTTGAAGGTTGATTTCACACAACGAAATCTCGTGTGATACACCTAGAACGGTGGCTTCTAGTTCTGGTGCAATCGTGCCGTGCCGGCTAAAATTACATTTTATGAGGGGTAAAAATAAAAACAAAACGATTACCGTTTACTCACATCTCTAAACTAATTTAAAAATAATATGTACTGTCACTATTTCTTAAGAATCTAACATTTGTTACATCATCAACGGACGTTTTATATCCGCTGTTGGATAAACGTCTCTTTTAGATTGTCCATGCATTACGATCATCAGATATTTGCATCCACGTTGCTCTTATAGATTTTAATGTAATCTTCCGTCATCTAGACATTTTCCTATCTCCGGGAATGCATGGGAGAGTTTCCATGATTCAAGTACCATCCATTCGCAAAAGCAATATGTATTGCACATCTTCATTTGTTTTCCACTGCGGTCATACATGTGTTTCCCTCTTCAGATTGTTCTTCGTTCATTAATTTGGTTCCTGTTTCTCCTAGTAAGTCCTAATATATCTCCATTTTCAGTCAGTGAAGGAACATTTTCAGATAGTGAAAACTGAACCACTATGTACGAAGACAGCATAGTCAAAATAGATTTTTAATCAAACAAAATGGTAACAAATATTAGTGGACAATGTTTCATTGTTATTGGAAAGCCTTAAGAATACCGATTTTATTTTTCACAGCTTGCAGACGTGAAAGGAAATTTTCGACTATAGAAGTAACGAAAAAAAAATTATAAGAATTGAACTGATTTTGGAGCATTACGTACGATGTACGTTGGCGAATCCAAACAGATTTTGAAAGAAAAACTGCCGGCCGGAGTGGCCGAGCGGTTCTAGGCGCTACAGTTTGGAACCGCGCGACCGCTACGGTCGCAGGTTCAAATCCTGCCTCGGGCATGGATGTGTGTGATGTCCTTAGGCTAGTTAGGTTTAAATAGTTCTAAGTTCTAGGGGACTGATGACCTCAGCAGTTAAGTCCCATAGTGCTCAGAGCCATTTTAACCATTTCGAAAGAAAAACTAGAAACACTTAGTTTCTATGCTTTGATCGACTTATTTTCATGTTTAATAAGATGACGTAGAAAAACAAGGTTTTTTTATTTGTTCAAGTGTTAACTGAATGTTATTTATCTTCCGTCACTTTGAAAGTAGAAGAGGGTATTTTTTTTCAGTCAAAAATCAATTAGACGCTAAAATTTGTTGAGATATTGTCTAATAAAAGATAATTAATTGAAACCCTTAGCTTCCGACAGGTGTTGTTGACATAGCTTGATGGGGACAGCTGAAAATGTGTGCCCTGACAGGGACTCGAACCCGGGATCTCCTGCTTACATGGCAGACGCTCTATCCATCTGAACCACAAAGGACACAGATGAATAGCGCGACTGCAGGGACTTACGCCTTGCACGCTTCCCGTGAGACCCACATTTCCAACTGTCCACAATCTACATACGTAATGTACTTAATAGATACTTTGTCCATCCACTCGTTACTCGCGCCCACTTAAGTTGACGATTCCCGTATGAGTTCGGGCAACCTGTGCGCACTCGCACAGGCGAAGCTCCATGGCCGGGTAGCCATTTATATGAAGATAGTAACTGTTCTCGAAAGGCCAGATACCATTGATGACCGTGCAGCTTCTCTAGAATCAATGATAATTAATGCCGGCACGGTAAATCAGCGTGTTCGGTCAGAGGGGCTAGCTGCCCTCTGTAATAAAAAAAACTGAGTTAATGGCTCAACGACGAACTGAAACGGTTGTCTTGCGACGTCCGCTCCGAGCAGATGCAACGAACAAAATTATATTTAAAAAAAAAAAAAAAAAGATTGATAGAGCGTCTGCCATGTAAGCAGAACATCCCGGGTTCGAGTTCCGGTCGGGGCACACATTTTCAGTTGTCCCCATCAAGGTATGTCAACAACACCTGTCGGCAGCTGAGGGTTTCAATTAATTTTCATTTACTCTAAAGAAGCTGCACGGTAATCAATGGTATCTGTTCTTTCGAGAACAGTTACTATCTTCATATATATTATCTAATATTTGATTTCGGTGAGGGATAGCTTTTACAGTAATGGTTGGAACCTACTGTTGTAGGAGGACGCGTTTACAGCCTTTAAAATTACAAAAGGCTGAAAGCGCATAATTACTTCACACTATTGTCTGCAGTTTTGCTCCTCATGCTAAAGAAACAATTATCTGAACGTACCTCAGCAGTGAAACTGTGGACAACACGACGGTGTGTTTCGTTAACCTCCCCGCTTCTTATAATTACTGTCCAAGCGGAATTCTAGCAAACAAACAAAATGTTTACGCGGCAAATCATGATGACACCGTTGACGTGCAAAGCAAGCATAACGACTTGGAGAGGGCGCTTAGGAAACACGGCGCCCTCCCAAGGATTTCGCTGAAACGCCTGAGCTCCGACACCAGAGATGTGCATTCTCATTAGCGCTCTGCGCACGCTATGACATTTAGAACTGAGTAGTCAGTGACATCAAAAAAGCCTATGAAAAGTGTACCTTTCACTTGACCTGACAAAAAAGTAACACTCTTACGAAGCCTACAAACAGCCCAGTCACTTGAGAACCACTTGTTCAAGGCACTGAGATGTAAGTTAAATTCTGTAATCAGCATTTAAAGACATTTGCACACCTCTAAAATTTTCCAGCGGCAGTTTAATACTTGGTATGCTATTTTAGCAGGTATTTTTAGTGACACAAATACATTACCGTGGATTGATTTCTGATAGGGTCTCAAGTCCATTATTCGCCCAGTGCATGATGAGTGAGTGATTAGTTTCTGAATCACATATTATTTCTCTTTTACGAAACATTTTTTTTTAATTTTCACTGAAGTCTTTGAGCATGGGCGATTGATAAACGGCTCCATTTTCAACAGGATAATCTGTGGAACAAAAACGAGTTCGATCTTTTGTCTTTAGTTTCCGTGAAACGAAAGTACTCATGTACACTATTCAAATTTCTACACTGTGAGTTGCGACGTTTTCGCCTTGGTACGCGAAATGTTACTATTGTAATCGTGACTGAAGATACGCAGTAAGCTCGGCGAGCTGTTTTATTTCTTATTGTGTGTTCTTTAATGGGTCCTCAAGGCCAAATATAATCAAGTATTTCACCATTTTCTCTCAGCATTTCTAGAAGTCTGTACGCGAATGACTAGGGAAATGTGTAGCTATTAAAGAATTATACAAATTTGTTTTCTAGGCCCACCACTTGACGTTCATGAACTTGATGAATTTTTAAAAGGCTGATGAAACGACATGTTACGCAACTTTGCAAAATGTATTTCTTCACTGTCCCTATGCAGGCCTAATAAGATTAGTACAGCACTGAACAGAGGTACGTTGGAATGTCCTGACGTGTGATTTCGGTTGGTAAGAATAATCAGTGGCATTGGTACACTCAAATGACATTTGCAAAATAGCACTAAACATATCGTATACAGTTTGTGTGGAAAGACCTGCATGTGTGGCGTATGAGTGAGCTTCCCATATCATCATTTGTAAAAATTGAAACCTTTACCATCTCCCGTAAGTTGTCCCTATTTACAAGGGCTTTCGTTGTTTTCACTATTGACGAAAATCAATATTATTCGCTCATAACATCCTCTAGTTGTTAAGATGACGTTTTAAACTTACAGAATTATTGTGGTCGTATCTGGCTTAGATTAGGCTTCAAAGTTTTGTAAATATTACTTACCATATTGCTCAGTCAAGCACTTTAAAATAAGGCAGATTATTCTCGACCACTGAAATACCGTTTCATGTATTTGCGCCGAGACTGTGCCCTGACTGAAGCAGTTAGACTAACAAGATCTACTTTTGTGGTTCTCATTCGTTAGTTCGATGTCTGCATTAGGTACATGTGTGCACCCAGAGTTGTTGGAAAATATATCTCTATCTACCACAACAAACCTTTATCGAGTTGCGTTACTAGAAATAGTACGTGAAAAGACTTTTCGACAGGAATCGGCGACAGACGGGTTGTGTACATAGGGACTCTAGTTAATCATTTTTCCTCTCTTTATATATTAAGCATTTTTGCCCGTCTCTTTGTTTTAATGTTAACTTCTGTGTACGTTATTTTCAACAGAATAAAACTGAAACTGCAAGTTTTGGGAAAGTATAAACAGATTATATGTTTGTAGTTACAATTACTGCGTACATTACCTGCACTTGTCTTCGCATGCGGCTATGTAGGGCTATTAGTACAATGTCTAATTTTAAAACATTTATTGGATGTTGTATCTACTCAGCTTTACTATTAATTTCACTGTCAAATATTGCTGACTTTCTGTCTATCCACTAACATTAAATATCTACTCTACTTTCTTCCCTCTAAAATTTTGAACCTCATGCTGGTTTGTACCATGCAAGTTACCTTGTACCAGTTCTCAACACAATTCCATAGTTATCTTCTGCAATCAGTCAAAGTGAAAAATGTCTACAAAGGAGCGGCGGAAGAGGGGTTGGTGGTTGCTTTCATATAGTTTTTTCTGTAACTTCTTATTTTTCAGAAACGATTTTGTACAGCCCTAAGAATTTCACATTGTGCTATATCCTGTTACATTTAACATTTACTAGGGGCCAGGTAATAAATGCAATATATTGATTTTTTTAAATATCGGTGACATTTTAAATTAAAACACAAAATAACAGCATATCGCTTAACACAAGAATTATGTGACATGAGGCGATTTTTCATTTACTTTTTAATGTCTTGAACAGTTAAGTTTTATTAAACTGAAGAAACTACAAGATCTACTTGTGTTTTAAAAACTGCTCGCTGTTTACTATGGCGTTGTCCAGACGACATCATGCAGACCTCCAACGTCGAAGTTAACGACCTAACGACAGACGGCTATTATCCCCTTGCATGCGACCTGCCTACTAAACAAGCCACTCGTTACTGTCTGTCGGTCGATACTGCTTCTCTTTTGCACTGCAGCTCCCGTCTCCTGTAGAGTCACATCTGATTATAGCCGTTCTTGGAGCTTCAATACCAGTACCTGTCGTCAATCTTCAGAATGCCCTCTAAAGTTGAAATTTCATTGGTATCGATGCCTTATGACATTCACAGAGAAGCAAGGCACAACAGTGGAATAACAACGCGTGTGTCACTTTTTACATTACATTAGAATAGGCGTATTCCATAGATCCAACGGAGAGTGATCTCTAGAATGTCGAATAAGCTCAAGGATGTACGTCTTTTCACGTCGTTATGCCCAGCTATGGAGCGCGACTGAACTTATCTCGCTGATGTACTTGCTTTCTTTTTCTCCCAAAATCTGTTCTTACAGTGGTTTCCTTGCGCTGTTCTGTGCACATTCTCTTACATGGAATACTTGGTATGGCTTGAAACTGATGCTTGTCAACTTAAGATTCGAATGCAACTCCGTCCTGTAGAATTTTCCTTGTAATGCCTATTCCCTGAAGTTTTTTTAAGTTTCAAGTAGTCTGTTGATTACAACTTTTATTGAGAGGGCACGGTAGAGAATCCTTGTGGGCAGTCTATTATAGTTCATTCTGAGAAAGCGGCCATAAAATTTCAATCTTCTTTTCCTGAAAGTACCGGAGAATTTTTCCAAATTTTGATATACCTAGTCACACTTCCTTTCCAAAGTCAACACAAATAGAACCAAAAATTTTCCTTAGTATTTCCTATTCTTCTTTGTCTGTGTCTTTATTTAATGCTCTACCTAAAGAGATTATAGTCGGATATAACTATTTAATTAATTTTTAATTATGCGCTACGAGATATCGATTTTTTATTGTATCACTTCCCTGTATTTCTACAAGCTTTCTGTAATACACCAATTTTCTTTTTGTTTACTTCACGATTTAATCCAGAGGCTCAGATGATTTCTCCTCCTCCTCCTCATCATCATCTTTTAAGACTGATTATGCCTTTCAGCGTTCAGTCTGGAGCATAGCCCCCCTTATAAAATTCCTCAATGATTCCCTATTCAGTGCTATCATTGGTGCTACGGTCGCAGGTTCGAATCCTGCCTCGGGCATGGATGTGTGTGATGTCCTTAGGTTAGTTAGGTTTAAGTAGTTCTAAGTTCTTGGGGACTGATGACCACAGCTGTTAAGTCCCATAGTGCTCAGAGCCATTTGAACCACTTTGCTATCATTGGTGCCTCTTCTGATATTAAACCTATTACTTCAAAATCATTCTTAACCGAATCCAGATACCTTCTCCTTGATCTGCCCCGACTCCTCCTACCCTCTACTGCTGAACCCATGAGTCTCTTGGGTAACCTCGCTTCTCCCATACGAGTAACATGACCCCACCATCTAAGCCTCTTCGCCCTGACTGCTACATCTATAGAGTTCATTCCCAGTTTTTCTTTGATTTCCTCATTGTGCACACCCTCCTGCCATTGTTCCCATCTACTAGTACCTGCAATCATCCTAGCTACTTTCATATCCGTAACCTCAACCTTGTTGATAAGGTACCCTGAATCCACCCAGCTTTCGCTCCCATATAACAAAGTTGGTCGAAACATTGAACGGTGCACAGATAATTTAGTCTTGGTACTGACTTCCTTCTTGCAGAAGAGAGTAGATTGTAGCTGAGCGCTCACTGCATTAGCTTTGGTACACCTCGCTTCCAGTTCTTTCACTATGTTGCCATCCTGTGAGAATATGCATCCTAAGTACTTGAAACCATCCACCTGTTCTAACTTTGTTCCACCTATCTGGCACTCAATCCGTTTATATTTCTTTCCCACTGACATTACTTTCGATTTGGAGATGCTAATCTTCATACCGTAGTCCTTACATTTCTGATCTAGCTCTGAAATATTACTTTGCAAACTTTAAATCGAATCTGCCATTACAACTAAGTCATCCGCATAAGCGAGACTGCTTATTTTGTGTTCACATATCTTAATCTCACCCAGCCAGTCTATAGTTTTCAACATATGATCCATAAATAACATGAACAACAGTGGAGACAGGTTGCAGCCTTGTCTTACCCCTGAAACTAGTCTGAACCATGAACTCAATTTACCGTCAACTCTAACTGCTGCCTGACTATCCATGTAAAGACCTTTAATTGCTTGCAAAAGTTTGCCTCCTATTCCATAATCTCGTAGAACAGACAATGACTTCCTCGTAGGAACCCGGTCATATGCCTGTTCTAGATCTATAAAGCATAGATTCAATTTCCTGTTCCACTCATAACACTTCTCCATTATTTGCCGTAAGCTAAAGATCTGGTCCTGACAACCTCTAAGAGGCCTAAACCCACACTGATTTTCATCCAATTGGTCCTCAACTAATACTCGCACTTTCCTTTCAACAATACCTGAGAAGATGTTACCCACAACGCTGATTAAAGAGATACCTCTGTAGTTGTTACAATCTTTTCTGTTTCCATGTTTAAAGATTGGTGTGATTACTGCCTTTGTCCAGTCTGATGGAACCTGTCCCGACTCCCAGGCCAATTCAATTATCCTGTGTAGCCATTTAAGACCTGACATTCCACTGTACTTGATGAGTTCCGACTTAATTTCATCCACCCCAGCAGCTTTATTGCACTGCAATCTATTGACCATTTTCTCCACTTCCTCAAACGTGATCCTATTTCCATCATCATTCCTATCCCATTCTACCTCGAAATCTGAAACATTACTGATCGTATTTTCACCTACATTGAGCAGCTCTTCAAAATATTCCCTCCATCTGCCCAAGGCATCCACAGGATACACCAGCAGTTTTCCTGACCTGTCCAAAATACTTGTCATTTCCTTCTTACCTCCCTTTCGAAGACTGCTAATTACACTCCAGAATGGTTTTCCAGCAGCTTGACCCATAGTCTCCAACCTGTTTCCAAAGTCTTCGCAAGATTTCTTCTTGGATGCTGCAATTATCTGTTTGGCTTTGTTTCTTTCTTCAACATAACTTTCTCTGTCTACCTGAGTTCTAGTATGTAGCCATTTTTGATACGGCTTCTTTTTCCTTTTACAGGCTGCCTTGACTGTGTCATTCCACCAGGCTGTTTGCTTCATCCTCCTTTTACACACTACTGTTCCAAGACATTCTTTCGCCACTTCTAGTACTGCGTCCCTGTACCTTGCCCATTCCTTTTCCAATGACTGTAATTGAGTACATTCGACTAACTGGTACCTTTCTGAGATCGCTGTTATGTACTTGTGCCTGATTTCCTTATCCTGAAGTTTCTCCTCTCTTATCCTCCTACATATGGACCTGACCTCCTGCGCATTCGGCCTCACAATCCCAATTTCACTGCAGATTAAGTACTGATCAGTGTCATCAAAGAATCCCCTGAATACACGTGTGTCCCTCACAGCCTTCCTGAATTCCTGATCTGTTATTATATAGTCAATGACAGATCTGGTTCCCCTGCCTTCCCAAGTATACTGGTGAATGTTCTTATGTTTAAAAAAGGAGTTTGTGATTACTAAGCCCATACTGGCACAGAAATCCAAGAGTTGTTTCCCGTTCCTGTTGGCATCCATATCCTCTCCAAATTTACCCATAACCTTTTCATACCCTTCTGTTCGATTTCCAATCCTGACGTTAAAATCACCCATGAGCAGATCGCTGTCCTTGTCCTTGCTCTAACGACTACATCACTGAGTGCCTCACAAACACTATCCATCTTATCTTGATCTGTCCCTTCACAATGCGAATATACTGACACAATCCTAATTTTCTTGCTAGACACTGTCAAATCTATCCACATCAGTCGTTCGTTTACATACCTTATTGCAACTACGCTGGGTTCCATTTCTTTCCTGATGTAAATGCCTACACCCCATTGTGCTATTCCTGCTTTGACTCCTGACAGGTAGACCTTGTATTCTCCCACTTCCTCTTCTTTCTCACCCCTTACCCGAATGTCACTAACAGTTAAAACGCCCAGCGCCATCTTACTTGCAGCCTCTGCCAGCTCTACCTTCTTCCCAGAGTAGCCCCCATTGATATTAATAGCTCCCCATCTCATTACCATTTGTTTGCCAAGTCGTATCTTAGGAGTCCCTGGTTTGTTAAGGTCCGAGGCATTTTGCTCTGATTGTTGCCAGCATCATATTTAAAGTACCAGGGAAGCAGGTTGCTAGCCTTACTTACCCCGAGTCCCATTGGGTTTTACCCCTAACGGCTGAGGGACTAACCGGTGGATTTGGTAGTCTTTGCCGTATGAGCACAAAGGTGACCACGTCTCAGAATATGTCCGAGATGCCCAGCCTTATTCCAAAGTAACTGGTATCCCGACTGTCGGGACCACTTACTTGGCCACGCATACGTTGCCCGTGGTTCATGAACTAGGACATGACTATAGGAACCCACACCATGAACCACATGATTTCTCCTAGTTGTTTAAATTTGAATTCTTGAGATATTTTGCCATACTGTGTAAACATGCTTTGTCCATCTAGGTTCAAATGGCTCTGAGCTCTATGGGACTTAACATCTCAGGTCATCAGTCCCCTAGAACCTAGAGCTACTTAAACCTAACTAGCCTAAGGACATCACACACATCCATGGCCGAGGGAGGATTCGAACCTGCGACCGTAGCGGTCGCGCGGTTCCGGACTGAAGCGCCTAGAACCGCTCGCCACAGCGGCCGGCTGTCCATCTAGGTATCGAGGAGAACTGACCATGTACCGGGTTTCTCGATAAGAAATTTTCAGTCTACTTTTAGCTGCTATTTCAAGGAATTTTTAAAGAAACTTAATGTGTCTTCTCTGTTGTTCGAAAGAATCGCTAGATTGTCTGTATAAGCCAAACATCGTAAATGAATTTTAGTTCACCTACTCTGCCCATGGTTTCTCTTTTTTATTCTTCTTTCCCATGTCCTAAAGTCGAACCCCTCCGCATATCCTACTCTATTCGCAAACTAGATTCCAACAACCCGATTGTGTCACGTCTGATCACCAGTCTCGTTATGGTGTCACGCCTTTACAAACGCATCCAACTGTCACTACACCTACACACGCTCCATATCCTATCCCATCGCAAATTCAGTCGACTCCTTCTGGCAATGGATGGACAATGGCTCTGAGCACTATGGGACTTAACATCTATGGTCATCAGTCCCCTAGAACTTAGAACTACTTAAACCTAACTAACCTAAGGACATCACACAACACCCAGCCATCACGAGGCAGAGAAAATCCCTGACCCCGCCGGGAATCGAACCCGGGAACCCGGGCGTGGGAAGCGAGAACGCTACCGCACGACCACGAGATGCGGGCGACTCCTTCTGGCAGACAGTGATAGCCGGCCCAATATTCATCCGTTCTACCAACTGTATCTTCTCCAACTATCCCACTCCATATCTCCCTATCCATTTCCTCCCTTTGCCGCTGCCCTATCCATACACCAAACTCCTACTCTCCTTCTGTCTCCCCACAGTCCACCTCAACACCAATATTCACCTCCATAGTTTACTTACCTAACGGACCGCTATATTTTTCTACCCAGTTCGCTTAAACGTATAGGGTATGTTGTCTCCTCCCTAGATTCTTTTCTCTCAGTACGGATCCTTCAGCTTTTAAGCGCAAAAGCACTGCTTTTCCTAAAAAAAAAACGTCAGTTTTTTGTAGTATGTTTTAAAACATACATATTTTTTGTTTTTTGGCTGTTTGAATATAGAAAGAAAAGACAACAGTCTTAACTTTTTTACTGCTTTATCAAAATTCATCCTTTATATTATATGTCAAACGGATTTTAAATTTTTCAGCTTTAATAATATTTTGTTTTCGTCTTTGTCATATGTTTGAAAAGGCTATTGGCTTAAGAGCGGAATGTTGTACGGCAAACATCTGATTCGCTATCCATATAGGACGAGGGTATGAAATAACAATAAGGAGAAAAAACGAAGAACGCAATAGAAGATAGGTACTTACTATCAACTTGTTTTTTTTTAGGTCCATAGGTGACGATACCATAAAAACAAATGTGCAGCTGAGACGGTAAGAAAATCACAAATTTTAAATTTCACCACGATTGTGGAGAGTCTCGTAACAAATATGTCGGCAACAGTCAAACGAAATGCAGTCAATCTGTAATAAGACACAGGAGACCACGGGTCTCTTATGCTCAAGATGGTTCAAATGGCTCTGAGCACTATGGGACTTAACATCTCAGGTCATCAGTCCCCTAGAACTTAGAACTACTTAAACCTAACTAACCTAAGGACATCACACACATCCATGCCCGAGGCAGGATTCGAACCTGCGATCGTAGCTGTCGCGCGGTTCCGGACTGAAGCGCCTAGAACCGCTCGGCCACCAGCAGCTGGCTATACTCAAGAATATCAATGAAAACCTACCATTTTTTTTGTCGGAGAAGTTCGGGTTCCCCCTATGTACTGCATAGGCGCAATGCAATAGAAGAAAAAGAACCTGTGAAAGACCACTAATACGAACCCGCTTTTCTTTTTTTTAATTTTTGGCTTTCGGAAAGTACCCATACATAACTCCAACACCGGAAATATTTTACCTATTCAGAGTATATATTTGTTGAAGTCGTAATCTGGTACTAAGATGCTGACGCTTAACAAACGACACATTCCGACATAAAACAAATTTCACATCCTCATTATACTGAAACGAGTAAATACCAACTCTTAAGTTACTTTTAAGTAAAATTGTATTCCTCTCGATATAAAGGATGATTTTTTCCATCGTGTACAAACCCTAGGGATTGATCGATGAGAGCCGGCCGGAGTGGCCGAGCGGTTCTAGGCGCTACAGTCTGGAACCGCACGACCGCTACGGTCGTAGGTTCGAATCCTGCCTCGGGCATGGATGTGTGTGATGTCCTTAGGTTAGTTAGGTTTAAGTAGTTCTAAGTTCTAGGGGACTGATGACCTGAGATGTTAAGTCCCATAGTGCTCAGAGCCATTTTTTTTTTTTTTATTGATCGATGAGAAAATACGCCGTCCGCTCCAGTGTCTCCACATGTGGAATTGACTCTGCACACACGATACTTTTTGAGATGGCCCCATAACCAGAAATAGCACGGGTTGAGATCCAGTGAACGAGCAGGCCACGCAACTAGACGCCTTCGTTCGATCCATCGATCAGGGAAGACACGAGTGTGATGCGTACTGACTTTAATGGCGAAGTCGGCTGGAGTACCATCATGTAGCAGCCATATAACCCTTCGAAGCATCTCCTAGCAGTGGAGGCAAAGTCACCCGGAAGGCACGCCGATAGTTACGGCCTGTTGGACAACCTGGAGGGAAGACTGGTCCCCAAATACGGTCGCCAATAATCCCGGCCCACACATTCCGCCTGTACTTCGTCACCATATTATGGGGGTTCTGCATACTATCCCAAAAATTACTGTTTTTGAAGAAACCACTCCTCTTAAAGGTGGCCTTATCCGTGAAAAGGATGGATGACACAAATCTCGGAATCCTGGTTGCCTGGTGAAAAAACCATTGACAAAAATGCTTCCGATGTGGAAAGTCTGTCGCTAGTAAGCGCTGCACACGCTGGAAATGAAAAGGGTAGTAACAGTTGTCATAGAGAATGTCCCACACAGTCGTCTGACTTACCCTGTACTAGTGGGCCAACTGCCTGGTACTGACACGGCGGTCGCCTTCCACGGTGTTAATCACATTCTCCTCCAAGTCCGGTGTCCGAACATTTCGGGTACGTCCTTCATGATTTCCTGTTTTCTGAAACGACCCTGTCTCAGACAAACGGTGAAACACTGTTGTAAACATTGACTGCAGTGGTTGTTGTTGTTGACTGGGGTAGGTCTCCTGATACAACCTTGCTGCCTATCGCCCGTTGACATTTGCCTTGCCGGCTGCTGTGGCCGAGTGGTTCTAGGCGCTTCAGTCAGGAACCGCGCTGCTGCTACGGTCGGAGTTTTGAATCCTGCCTCGGGCATGGATGTGTGTGTTATCCTTAGGTTTAAGTAGTTTTAAGTCTAGGGGACTGATTACCTCAGATGTTAAGTCCCATAGTGCTTAGAGCCATTTGAACCACTTTGAACATTTGCCTTTCCGTATGTGAACACCATGTCGGCAAGTCTGGTTCCATTAGGAAATTTGGTGCACTCATCGTCTGTGATATTATTTATAAATTATAGAGGGGAGCAATCAGTCGTCCTTTTTTTGTAGGTTTTATTTGGCGAATCCAGATTTCGGCTAGTGCCTAGCCATTATCAGTGCACTCTTTTCTAGTCTCGATACATTTGAATTCCCTGTTGTCCGGGCGTCAGTCGCAGTTCTTTGAATACTGCTGTATGTAGAAGGTAGGCTGTATGGAGAACACATCGATTGGTTATAGGTACTTACAATCAATCGATGTGTTATATGTACATATAAGGCTGCTCACTCAGGAGTAAGTTGTCATTATCAGTAATTTACAAATTAAGCATGAAACACGCAAATGCGAATAAATATTCAAACCACGTTGATCATCTGGTAAAACAAACTACCACGCAGAATAAAAAGCGTGAAGACATTTGCAAAAGAATTAAATGCATCTTAGTCTGAGTCATCTATAAAATATAAAAGAAAATTTACGAGCTAGTACCCTCAGGATACTTCTTTAAAGTACACCTTTAACCACTAATATGTTGTATTTTGTCATCTTATTACAACAAATTGTACTTATACCGACGCGTTTTCGGGAGACCTCAGTGTACTGGTGTTTTGAAACAGCATGTAATCATAGAACACAAATTAAATGAACAGTCGTTTTAATTCGTCTGCCAGAATGGCTCTCCTATTCAGAGTTTCTAAACCTAGACTTACGTTGTCAAGACACAGTACTGAACAACGTCGATTAAATAGCGTACGTTAAATGGATTTGGTGCTGACTGGATTTGGCCTGTTTTTTGCTTGTAAATCAGCATGGTCATCTCACATTCGGGGTTGATGAAGGCGTATAAGGAAAAATAGTTTGTACAACATTTTAAATAAGCTCTGGAATTAATTCTTGCAGACGCTTCAATTTCTCCCTTATCCACAATCCAGTCCACAGGAATACACATTTATAAACAATGTAACTTAGAGGTTAAAGTAACCTGCAGTAAAGAAAAATCATAATCTCCAGTTCGCTCTAACTGAGACGAATGTTATTGATTTGAACGTCATGCTCGCCTCACGTGTTGTGATCCGTACGGGAAAAAAAAAAAATTGGAAATTTGTGGTAAGGTCTTATGGGACCAAGCTGCTGAGGTCATCGGTCCCTAAGCTTACGCACTACTTAAGCTAACTTAAACTAATTCACGCTAAGGACAACACACACACATCCATGCCCGAGAAAAGGACTCGAACCTCCGACGTGGGGAAACGAGCGAACGGTTACAAGGCGCCCGAGACCGTGCGGCTACTCCGCGCAGCGATCCGTACGGTCACGAAAATTGATGGACAGCTGTTTCCTTCCTCGATAGGGGATGCGACACCCGAGGCCCACGAGAAATACAGGCTGCGGCGCGCACGTCACGGGACGTTACACTGCATATCTTACGAGTGCCAGCAGCCCGTCTTTGGCAGGAAGCGAGTAACTGTTTCAGACGAGTTTGACAATTCTTAACTGCGGCTTTAAATGCATGCAAGCTCTCGATAGCGCGTCACAAAGTTAAGACCTTTAGTGGCTACCTTTTCATTGATTTATTGATTTCCCGTGGGTTCTGCACGGAGCCGAGCGATCGAAAGTATGGCGGACAATGCACTAGTGTGACGTCACAAATTCGTTGCGGAGCCCACATTCCTCGCTGAACAGTGAGCGGCGCACGTCGCGCCGGATGCCGTCGACGGAGATGTTGTCGATAATGTAATTTTTAGTGCATACCCTGTCCGTTTAAAGAATGTCTCACGTGATATACAATTTTATAATGATCATTAATCTCCGCTTGTTAATAAAGACATTGATATGCAGAACTGTTTTCATGTTTTGAAGCCACACGCAGAGGAAAAGAAACTACGAACACCCTACGTCACATACACAACTGCATAATCCTTTTCTGCATAAGCCTTTCTGTTTGTATGATAATGATATTATCTGCATTAAATACACCATATACATGAGGTCTCCTAATTACTAATCCATAAGGGCCACAAATCAACTTTTGAATCTGACTCGGGGCCGGATAACAAATTTTCTCAGAAAAGAAAGAAGAAAATTATGGTGAAATTTATTGTCATTTGACACAAACTTAATATTCAGTGAAAGCCTCATGTACACTTAGTGAAAGCTGTAAAATTTGTGCTTTGAATGCAAAATTTTCTCAAACTGCCGCTCTAGCTTAGTCTGGTGTACGAGTAAAATATCTCGTAAATATCCATACTTAGATACCGTTGTATTTAGATCTTATAAATTTTAGCAAAGTAAATGTTTATTCACACCTGTAGGTGGTGCCAAATACAGACCAAAAAACCTCGTGCAGTATCTTTGATCTTGGGGTAATTTTCTCCTGGAAGAAACTCCCAAAACTGCTACGTGTCCTCATTGTTAGAGCTTTTACTTCATAGTTTCGTCCGGCAGCAGATCAATGATTTTCATTGGCAGCGCTGCCTGTACACCTTACACGTCGCAAGAAAAGAAGTTCTGGAAAACTGGGATCTCCTTGGAATCAGCATCTAAGTGTGAGGACCAAGAAGAGAACTCTCTCTTCATGTCACCAAGAAATTCCATTGCGAACAAGAGTGGCAACCTTCAACGACTGGCAATTAGCGAAATGTGAACAAACTTTCTACTTGCTATTGTGATCAAGAAGTGTAAGTTTATGACCGAAACGTGTGTAAAAATCACAAATAATGTTCTTCCTTTCAAGTTTTTTATTCAGTGTATTCAAATGGAGAGCAACACCTGTCAAGAAAGTTAGTTGCCATTAACCTTCTTTGTCCCAAAGTACTTCCAAAGAATTGCGTTCCTCAATCAGAAATATTTCAGTCTCTGTTCTCAAAGAAGGGAGATCACTTCACAAAGTTACTATCTCTTCTAGGAAAGACTTGAACTGACATGTTTCAGTCCGTGATATCGAATGAAATTGACAACAGAAATTACAGACTTCATCATACAGGACGTATTCACTGAGTTTGCACAAAGTGCTTTCTGATGAAGAACGCAGTGCTCTGTCAAGGATATGATAACATCACTGGCTCCGCATTCTGAATTCGGTCTTCCAACAAATCTTGCATATTTGTCACACATCTGTTGTAACGTACTTACGCTGAGAAAGACAAAGGTTGTACTTTTCAGCTGAAGTTAACTGTAGCCCTTGTTGTTTTACTCTGCAAACAAATCAGTCCTGCTAGTTCTTCAGTGTCTCCGAAGTCTGTGTTGATACCTGTAAGAAACAACAGGGCTTGAGCAATATCATAGACGTCTGTCGATTCGTCCAGGGCTCTTCATTACCAAGAAAACTTATGTATCTTTTCTTGTAACTAACTTGATAAATTGTAAACAATATCTCCAACTCGACGTGCCACTTGATTTAATGAAAGGGTAACTGCTTTTCGCTGTCAGATTTCGTCAGGAAACTGTTCTTTAGCTGTAATTAAAAAGCACCTCCCCTCTTATGTAATCACCGTCGGTGACTTGCCTTCTTTGAGGATTTTATTGCCAACGGTGAATGTCTTGCTTTGTTTCAGGATTTCATTGACAATTCGTAAACTTACTTTTAATGGCTTCACTTTCTTGAACACATTTCCCAAAAATTTTTCGTTGAAAATTAAGTCCATATGTCAGAATTCCGAGTATAGATATTTTTAATTTTGTATTTATTTTAAGGTATTCTTTGTCAAGTAGAATAGAAATGATTTTTCAAATCGTTGATCGTAATTTTGTTTTTCTGTTTTCGATTTATTTTGGTTCTGATGATCCGGTCTTACGTATAAAACATTAAGAAAAATTATAATCACTTCCGACTATAAAAATTTTGGCTCTTCTTCGAGTATCTCAAGTCCTCTTCATAAGTATTCCTCTAAAGAGCCCTCGGCTCTTCTACACATTGTTTCAAAAAGAAATAATAGATTTAGTTTTTTTATTATTAACGAACAATGAAAAATAGAAACACATCGCACTTGTCGGTGGATATAGAAAGTGTGGTGTCACCGCCAGACACCACACTTGCTAGGTGGTAGCCTTTAAATCGGCCGCGGTCCGGTAGTATACGTCGGACCCGCGTGTCGCCACTATCAGTTATTGCAGACCGAGCGCCGCCACACGGCAGGTCTAGAGAGACTTCCTAGCACTCGCCCCAGTTGTACAGCCGACTTTGCTAGCGATCGTTCACTGACAAAATACGCTCTCAGTTGCCGAGACGATAGTTAGCATAGCCTTCCGCTACGTCACTTGCTACGACCTAGCAAGGCGCCATAGCATTTGATAATTAATATTGTGAAGCATGTACCGTAACGAGAGATGTTCTATAATTGTGGATTAAAGTTAAGTATTATATCAACTACGTACTTTATTTGCTACTATTAATTCCCTTAACTGTTCCAGACCTCGCGCCAGTCAGCGTGTAATTAAACGCGTGCATTTCGGCCTCCTCTAGCAACACAGTGTTGGCTCTTCTGCCAACACTACATATTGGCGACGACGATTTAACGGTCGTATTGCTCTAATTTACTTGTGTCATGGCTTCGCCCCAATCTCCAGATGTACTGTCCGAATTTTATCGCTTGCAGAATCAGCAGATGCAGGCCTTATTGGATGCCCTTGGACAGCTTGTCCAGGGTCAATGTGCAATGCAAAACGATGCGGCAGCCGCCGTTCCACCGCTACCGCAGCCACAACATGCAGTTGCACCACCTTTTCGTCATTTTGATGCGTCACTGGAAAGCTGGACGGAGTGGTCACGCCAATTTGGATTCCATCTCGCCGCCTACAGAATTCAAGGCAATGAGCGGCAGCCTCACTTATTATCGTGTGTCGGCGTCCAGACGTACCATGTGATAGTGAAATTATTTCCCCGACGCGACGTAGCAGCTCTGTCCTATGACGAAATTTTGTCTGCATTAGATGCATATTTCAAGGAATCAGTCAATGTAGTTGCCAAACGGTATACTTTCTTTCATACAAAACGTACGGCCGGTCAAACTAATCGGGAGTGGGTTGCAACTTTGCAAGGCCTTACTAGGGATTGTGCTTTTGAGTGTGAATGTGGACTCCCTTATTCAGATACTATGGTGTGTGATGCAATTTCACACAACGTTTCTGATATTCGTATCAGGGAATAAATTTTGAAACTAGTCAATCCCTCCCTTCAACAAGTGATAGGCATATTGGATAGGCAAGACACACTTGACTTTGCTCAGGCATCGTTTGAAACTTCGCCAGCTGTGTGTCATATTAACCGGCCCGCCGGGCGAGCTGCACGGAACAGTAAACAGCCCTTGCGCCCGTCCGCGCAGCTGCCGCCAAGATCTCAACCACGTGTCCCGCGGCAGCAAGCAAATGCAGTGAAATCATGCCCGCGGTCTGCTACTAGACATTCGCGTGACAATTGCCCGTCACGCCAAGCTATTTGCTTTTTCTGTAATAAAAAAGGACATGTTCAGAGTGTTTGCCAGAAAAAGCTCAGATCGGACACTAACAACCATTCCAGGCCCTTTGCTTCGTGCCAGAATCGGAATCGAACCAAGAATACTCAGGCTCGTGAACCTTCGCCCATGGACATTCATGTAGTTAATTCCACTCCGCCCAGTGCCACTCTCTCTAACAGTGACTGTGTTCGTCCCACAAATAGTGTGCGTCGACATCGCCAGAAATCCCGTCACGTCGCAAGTGATTCTGAACCAGTGTCTGTTCACGTTGCATGAGACAGTCGCTCTTGTCATCAGCAGGACAATAAACTTTTTGTAGATTTGGACATTCATGGCCACGTGATACCATTCCAGGTCGATACCGGAGCTGCAGTTTCACTAATAAATCACGACACGTACAAACAATTGGGCACACCTCCGTTGCATGCCGCAAATGTTATGTTAAATAGTTATTCTGGTCAGAATATCCCTGTGTTAGGACAGTGCAGCCTTCTTGTAACATACAAGGGACTAACAAAACTTGTGTCATTTTACATACTTCGTTCTTCTTCTGCAGTGATCTTGTTTGGTTTAGATTTATTTCAGTTGTTTAACTTGTCTATAGTCAATCAGGTCCTATCAGTGAACTAGACTGTGCCTTCAGCCAGTGTTTCTCGTCTATGTGAAGAGTTTGCAGACATTTTTGCACCGGGCCTTGGTTGCGCTAAGAACTATAAAGCACATTTGGAACTGAAAATAAACGCGCAACCGAAATTTTTCAGAGCGCGCACTGTTCCCCACGCATTGCATGATGAGGTTGCAAGAGCATTACATGATTTGGAATCACAAGGTGTGATTGAACGTGTGCAGGCTTCTCTCTGGGGATCACCCTTAGTAATTTTGCAAAAGCCTTCCAGAAAATTGAGACTTTGTGTGGACTTCAAAGCTACAGTGAATCCACAACTAGTGATTGCAACTTTTCCTTTACCCTGCCCGGCAGATCTTTTAGACAAACTGTGCCCGGGTAAATATTTTTCGAAGTTGGACCTCGCAGATGTGTGCTTGCAAATACCGGTGGACGAAGAATCCCAGCGCGTCTTGGTGGTTAACACGCATCTTGGTTTGTATCGATCCAAAAGACTGCCATTCGGGTGTGCATCCGCCCCTGCATTGTTTCAGCAATATCTGCAACCTGTTTGTGCGTCGGTCCCTACTGCAGCAAACTATCTGGACGATATTGTGATCTCCGGAAAGACGGAAGAAGAACATTTAGCCAATCTCAGAACATTATTTCAGGTCTTGCGACAAAATGGTCTTTGCTTGCGGAAGGACAAATGTGTGTTTTTTGCTCGTGACTTACCCTACCTGGGCCATGTACTCAATGGCCAAGGCATACATCCGAGTCCAGAGCACCTCCGTGCCATACAAGACTTGCCTTCGCCGCAGAATTTGAAGCAGCTACAGAGTGTGCTGGGAAGAATCAACTATTATCATAAATATCTGCCGCACGCCTCTTCCATTTCAGCTCTGCTTCATCGCTTACGCCGTAAAGGTGTTCCGTTCGCCTGGACGACGGAATGCGAACGCGCCTTTCGCCAGTTGAAATCGGCGTTGCTTTCCAATACTTGCCTTACGCCATTCGATCCCCAGAAACCCCTTTTGTTGATGGTAGATTCATTCAGTAATTTTCCTTTTGTTGTCCGAATGTCTTCCACGACGTCATCTGCCACCATCCAAGCGTTATCTGCTATCTTTTGCATTGAAGGTCTTCCACAATTCATGTGCGCAGAATTTCAGTCATTCTGCAAGGCCAATGGTATTCAACATCTGACATCCACGCCGTTTTCGCCTCAGTCAAACGGTGCCGCTGAACGATTGGTCCGGACTTTCAAGTCACAGATGTTGCAGTTGAAAGAGTCGCATTCTCGGGAGGACGCGTTATTGCTCTTTTTGTCCTCGTATCGCTCTCAGCCCCGAGACGGTCGCTCGCCGGCTGAGTTGCTCCACGGTCGTCCTCATCGAACCTTGATGTCTTTGCTACATCCTCCGCATCAGGTTCCTGTGCAGCGGCAGCCACCTGCTTTTGCTCCTGGCGACGTTGTATACTATCGCAACTATCGCGGTTCACGGCGTTGGCTCGCAGGGCGCATTTTTCGCTGCCTCGGCCGCGCTATGTATCTGGTTTTGGGGGCCTCTGGTGAGGTGCGTCGGCATCTCAATCAGCTGCGCCTCTGTCGTCGCACGGGTTCTGCCTCTCCCCGTCTGCTTTCAGCGACGGTGCCTTCCGGTCAGCGCCCTGGGGACCCATCTACTGGCTCGCCTCAGCCCCAGGTGTTACCGACGCTGCCTTCCATTTTGCCCCATGGCGACGCGCCGCCGCCGCCGCCGCCTGTGCTCCCGCCGGCGACGCCCGTAATGGACGCTTCGCTGCAGCCGCCAAGCGCCTCCCTGGGTCACGCGCCGCCGATAGCTTCCCGTGACCAGCTGTCCTCCGACATGGACCTCTTGCCCGCTCAGGACCAGATGTCCTCTTCGCCCGTCGGCTGCCCCGTCCCGATGGAGGTCGAATCTTCGGCCCCTCCTGTCTCTTTACGGGCGCATACACCGCATGTTGGCGTGTACCCTGGACTAGGTTTTCAGGCGTTTCCTAGCTCCCCTCGGACCGAATGGCCGGGTGCGGGTGGCACAGCCTCGCCTGTTGTTAGGCTCCCCACCTCGTCGCATACGTCAACATGGGGTCGTCCCCACGGCGGGCGGAAGCCTTTTAACACAACCGTACGCCGATTTGCGGGCGAGGAATGTGGTGTCACCGCCAGACACCACACTTGCTAGGTGGTAGCCTTTAAATCGGCCGCGGTCCGTTAGTATACGTCGGACCCGCGTGTCGCCACTATCAGTTATTGCAGACCGAGCGCCGCCACACGGCAGGTCTAGAGAGACGTCCTAGCACTCGCCCCAGTTGTACAGCCGACTTTGCTAGCGATCGTTCACTGACAAAATACGCTCTCAGTTGCCGAGACGATAGTTAGCATAGCCTTCAGCTACGTCACTTGCTACGACCTAGCAAGGCGCCATACCATTTGATAATTAATATTGTGAAGCATGTACCGTAACGAGAGATGTTCTGCAATTGTGGATTAAAGTTAAGTATTATATCAACTACGTACTTTATTTGCTACTATTAATTCCCTTAACTGTTCCAGACCTCGCGCCAGTCAGCGTGTAATTAAACGCGTGCATTTCGGCCTCCTCTAGCAACATAGTGTTGGCTCTTCTGCCAACACTACAGAAAGATTCGAAGTTTTACATTCACACTCGACATCGCGCCATACAGTCAACATGAACACCACGCGTTGTACGAGGAACATCGAAACGGTAGTCCATTTTGTTCGACACACGAATCAACAGGACCCTGTTTATTGAATTAGCAGCTTCAACAAATCGATTTCTCAACTCTTGAAGAGTAGCTGTCATAGGAGGGACAAAGTCTGTCTTTTTTTGTACCCCCACAGAAAAAAAATCGTTAGATGTGAGGTCTGGTGACCCAGGAGGTCAAAAACAATGAACAAGATCTTGTTGTCCACCTTTTCCAGTCCAACGTTCTGGGACGGTGTTGTTAACGCAGCGCCGCACCTCGAAGTGAAAGTGAAGGGGGCACCGTCACGCATTAAAATCAAATAACTGGAATCTTCGTGAAACAGAGAAACAACAAATTTTGGAGAATGTCCAGCTATGCCACTCCTGTCACCACAAAAAAAGAAAGGTGAACAGAACTGGTACAAATCGCATTCAGTTTCGATGAGTCTTTCATGTTTGACGACGACGATGCCAGGATTTTGTGACTGTCAAATGCTTACATTGTGGCGGTTTACTTTACCCAGTGGATGAAACGTCGATTTGTCCGAAAAGATGAGTCATTCGTAAAAAAACGTCCTCTGCCATATCCTGGTGAAATGAAATGCAAAATTCATACCTTCCGTTATGGTCGCTCGGATGCGATTCAACAGAAACTGTAATCTGTAAGGCTTCATATGCAGGCGTTGTTTCAGAGCACGCCACAACTTTCTTTAAAGAAGTTGAAATTTATGGCCTGCCCATCTTGTGGATTTCCGAGTGCTCCGTATGAACACATGTGACGTGCGCTCGACATACAGGGTGAAAAGTATTTAAACCGACAAACTCTGGGAGGTTGTAGGGGACATCAAAACAAATACTTTTCCCTTAATGTCATTTTTTCCTATGAGGATTATTTAAACCGGTGGAGGCCGTATTTACTATCTTCAGTTGTTAGAGGGCTTATTACGCTCTTCAGTTGTAGGCAACTGCTGTCCACCAGTGTAGTAGTGCATTGTCTCTGTTTACTAATGGAGCGATACACCTGGAGTGAATACACTGATATGGTTAGTGCGCACTACGTAGCGCACCACAACGGACGAGCTGCAAAGCAGGTTTATCAACAACAATATCCTAATCGCCGTATCCCGCATCATACGACCTTTGCTGCCGTGTAGCAACGTCTGCGTGAGACAGGGTCATTTAGCAGATTACCTGGACAGGGACGCCGTCGCACGGTCAGAACGCTGCAATTTGGGGAAGCTGTCTTGCAGCATATGGAGCGGGATCCTTCAATCAGCACTTGTGCAATTGCACGTAGCATGGGGACGTATCAGACGAATGTAAAAACAGTCCATCGAGAGCAATTGTTACGTCCATTTCACTTACAGCGTTCCACAACCTGGAACCAGTTGATTATCCACCCAGAGCATTGCCAGAATTGCTGGAAGACGCTCCGCTCCCTACAAGACAACGCATGTGGTTCCAACATGACGGGGCGCCGGCACATTTCAGTCGCCGTGTGCGTCGATTCCTGGACCGACGGTTCCCAGAAACGTGGATTGGCAGAGGTGGTCCTGTACCATGGCCTGCTCGATCCGCAGATATGTCCCCTCTGGACTTTTTTGTGTGGGGAGAGATGCGCAACCTTGTTTACGCAACTCCTGTTGCATCAGAAGAAGATCTGGTTGCCCGGATAGTAGCAGCAGCAGGATCAGTTCAGGATACTCCTGGGGTTTTTGCCCGTGACAGACAGATCATGATCCGACGGTGTAACCTTTGTTTACGTGTCAATGGAGTCATTTTTGAAAATCTGCTGGAACTGGAATTGGGTTGTGTTAATGTGTTGTCTCTTTGTCATAAAAAAAAGGGAATGGTGTTTCTTGGTTTAATTAATTTGCCGCGAGAGAAAACTTCCTCTACCCGATTAAATACTCCTCATAGGAAAAAATGACATTAGGGAAAAATATTTGTTTTGATGTCCCCTACAACCTCCCAGAGTTTGTCGCTTAAATACTTTTCACCCTGTATTCATCAGAGATCCATAGCCGACCAGTGCTCTTCCCTTTCCATATACAACCAACTTCAAGGACTTTGTATGCCAATCATAAATCTGCTTCTGAAGAGGCGGCTTCTTGCTGAATCGACAGTGGAACCTATGTTTCACTTGAATAATGGTTTGACTTCACGCAAATTCCAATACACAAAATGATTTCTGTTCTGGTGTAGTTGCGATGTTGCTACAAAGAAACAATAGCGCAGCTGTGTCAAAATTTTGAACTTTCCTCTATCCAGCGACATGCGGATTGTGTTTCTTTCTTTCATAGTTTGCATGCAACAAACAACTCAATCCGTTCCTTGTTTTGGAATCACCCAGTACCTGCCTGGCAAGTTGACGAGTTCGGACAGGAGGATTAGTGGATCTTTCGTCGACATTTCTTGGTGCAGACTTCACCGTGCGTAGCTTACAGGACACCAGCCTCGATCACCTTTTCTCCCCCACTCCTCCCTTACCTCCCCCCTTCCCCTCACTCCACTGCAAAGCTCACCAGTACTGATTTGATAGCAGGCTGAGTGGACCTGTGGCTGTTCTAGAGGGACTGGAGCGAGGAAAGGTCATCGCCTTTAGTCGGGATGCAACCTGGGAACTCCAGGGTTCAAATGGTTCAAATGGCTGTAAGCACTATGGGACTTAACATCTGAGGTTATCAGTCCCCTAGAACTTAGAACTACTTAAACCTAACTAACCTAAGGACATCACACACATCCATGTCGGAGGCAGGATTCGAACCTGCGACCGTAGCGGTCGCGCGGTTCCAGCATGAAGCGCCTAGAACCGCTTGGCCACACCGGCCGACCGTAGTCCAGTGTTCTACCCGCTATAACACCACCTTTGGATATGGCAGAAAAAAGAAAAAAGAGAGAGAGAAAGAAAGGTAACGAGCAAGAAATAACTGAAGAATCAAAATGTTAACCGTTTATGTGATCTTATTTTACCGCGATTCGAACTGGGAAGTTACCAGAGGTATGAGTATCCAACGATAACAGTGAACATTAAAAGTGGGTTGAAGATGCGTTCGGGAAATGTCCCTGGGTGTCACTGTGACGTGCTGTACGCATGCATTCGAGGAAGTCTCAGCTGCTCGCAGACGTCAGTGGCTGCACGACACAAGGAGTGTGTTCAGGCGGCAAGTGAGTCACGACCACGCAGCCGCAGGTACACACCCCGCCTTCACAGTACAGAGCCTCGCCTCTGACCGTCCACAAAGATTTTCACTGCGGTGCAAGCACCTCAACGTAGTATGTGGACTCTGCCGCTAAGCTGCTGAGTCCTCTGACCATTTACCTTGCAGAAAAATATTTCTCTGGGCACTTCTGTATATGTGTAGTGAAATAAAGGGATCACTTAAAAAACTGATACATACTTCCTCCTCCTCTTCTTTTTCCTCTTCTCCGTCCCTCGGACATGTGGACATATTACTAAATGAAAGTGCCGCCACCGCGTTTGTCCGTAGGTATGTGAAGGCTAATCTCAGGAAGTACTGTACGGATGTTGATACGGTTTTCTTGATACTGTTTTTCTCTAGTAGACAGATTCACAAGGAACGTTTGTGTACATAATTTGTACATTTTTGCGCAAACTGGCTAAAACATGATGAAGTCCCCCGCTTCGTTTTTGAGTCTGTATGTGAAGACTAATCTTTTGGCATGGTTTTAACTAACATACGAATTGCTCCACGTGTAAGTTTTTAGTAGATAATCATTTATCGCTAGGCGAGACAAGTCGTTCGCATGTAGACAGTTACTGCTACACGTGCGAAGCCGGGGTGAGTCACTAGACAAGCAGTGAAGTGTTAGGCACTGAAGTGCAGTGCCATGGTTTCGCTCGTACCTGACGTCTCGCCAGCAGTGCGTGATATCCGGCACCATAATGTCACAATGGACGCAGGTAGTATCAGGTGCCTCCCAGGGTTCGGTATTAGGTAATATACTCTTTTCATTGCACTTAAATGATGTGTCATAAGTTTAGCTGCAAATAACACTTATATGCTGATGACCTCCATTTGAATCTAAGTGCAAAACCAATGACCCTCAAGACAGGTATCAAGAATCTCAATAGCGACCTGTGTGCACTATCAAAATGGCAAACAGGTTATGTGGTACCCATGCGGTACTGGTTGGTCGCTCTAGGCTTATTGGCCGAAATATCGGCAAACCCTACAATCTTTAACCATAGATGGGACAAAGATAAACTTTTCTCCAGCAAAGAGTCTAGGAGGAATAGCAGATGAAAATCTAAATTGTACTGAGGACGTAACTGCGATGTGCAAAAAGGCATCAGCATCTCTCCGTGCCCTGCAAATATAAAAAGCTCTTCCCTCTTGATCTGAAAAAGAAACTTGTACAAACACTTACCCTTACTGATTACAGCGATGTTACCCAGCAACATCTTTCTCAGGAAAGCTCACGGAACCTACAACTAGTTATGAATGCTTGTGTTCGTTATATCTGTGATGTTCGACTCTTTCACAGCCGGCCGTGTGGCCGAGCGGTTCTACGTGCTTCAGTCCGGAACCGCGCTGCTGCTGCGGTCGCAGGTTCGAATACTGCCTCGGGCATGGATGTGTGTGATGTCCTCAGGTTAGTTAGGTTTAAGAGGTTCTAAGTCTAGGGTTCTGATGACCTCAGATGTTAAGTCCTATAGTGCTTAGACCCATTTGAACCATTTTGACGCTTTGACCATATTTCACCAAAACACGTACAGCTATCCTGGGTGCGTGCAGACAAGCGAAGAGATTTCCATATCCTCTGTCTTCTCCACAGTCTCATCAACGAATAATGCCCCTGATATCTCTACCTTAACGCCCTTATGTGAACAACGTGACAGAAACACCGGTTCCCATCAGAGCAAACTCCTTCCTGTCCCACCCCATCGTCTAGAAATTTTCCTCTACGTCCTACTCAGTAGCAGGAACCTGACTCTGGTTGCCCGCAAAATAATGCACAGCATTTTTTTCTCAGCTTAAAACAATGCTATGAATGCTTTACATATATATAACTTGAAGTCTCCTGAGCGAGCGCTCCAAGTTCTCGTCACTTCCGACAGATAGCGTAGCAGCAGGTCAGTTTCAAAATGGCGTCTGTAGGTGTTGTACGTAACAAGCAACGAGCCGTCATTGAATGTCTCACTGCAGAGAAAGAAACTGCTTGTGCAAAGTCTACGGAACATCTGCTATCGTCAGAAGTACACTTGGTCGCTGGGCATTGAGGGTGACGTCATCAGAAGGCGGTTCGGCGGAGCTCCACTATTTGCAGCGGTCTGGGAGACCATCCACGGCTGTCATACCTGAGCTGATGTTGTCGTTCGCAAGAACAGACGCATTTTTGGAAGATATTTTGAGGAGAATGAGGAGGTGACTCACACAGTGAAGCACTGGTTCCGCTGCCAGGACAAGA
This sequence comes from Schistocerca piceifrons, assembly GCF_021461385.2. Classification (NCBI taxonomy): domain Eukaryota; kingdom Metazoa; phylum Arthropoda; class Insecta; order Orthoptera; family Acrididae; genus Schistocerca; species Schistocerca piceifrons. The sequence goes on from NC_060139.1 coordinate 109,398,295, forward strand.
ACTGGTACCCACAGGGCATACACGCCCCTGTTTCGAGCTAGACCAAGGGTACAGAACGGGGTGGAGATTACGTGGAAAAATAGGGTGTGCAGATAAAACACTATTCTTTCGAGTGTGTATTTCTCATTATGTTCAATAAAGAATTGTTGAAGAAACAACAATTCGGTGCATTACTTTATGGACAACGCTCGTATTAGAGAACTGAATAACATCTGCAGCTCCAGAAGACAGCTAAGACGTATCTACTAAAGCAACAATAAGGATTGCTACTGTCCCTGTACCTACTTGTTACCCTTGTACGTCCTTCTTACCAACCAGGTCTTCCTCTTTTCCAGGTATTCTTGGCTGATGCAGTCTCCTTAATTTTTTTTCCCCAGAACTAACTACATCATAAAATATTTATCTCGCACATCGATAAATTCTTTTTATACCTGCCGCTATCATTATTGGTATTATTGTCATTATTATCGCTATTATCATTATTAGTGGCAGCAGCTGCAGTGCTACAAGTATTGCCAGCCTTAACTTTACTACTTCATACTCAGTATTATTTTCTCACATTGCCACTTCAAACAGTCAAATCATATTAATACTATTTATCATACTATAATTATTGTTTCTTCGGAAAAGACGATGTAAAAAGGTACGATATGTGTTAAACCCCGGTCTAATGTAAGAGATCAGGTTAAATAAATAAGTAAATAAATGAACAAAGCCAGTTACGGCTGATGTTGCACCCCTTAGGCGGTCGATCGAGTTTCCTTTCCCCTCCAGGCTGATAGTTTAGAACTACCTCTGGAAGTCTGATGCCGTATATCTATCGCAAGTAGCTTACTCTTTACCTTTGGTGGAAGAGGGGAGACGTGATAAAATTTCTAACCTATCTCTCAAAAGAGGATTCTTTATATTTGCGTGGGATTTAAATAATGTGCAAAACACAGACTTAAATTTTCGCCTCATATATTGGCGAATCACTTTTTACAATGCAGGTGGCAGCAACTGAGACAGCGACACAAAATATATGGCGACCGTGTGAGTACTCCGAGGTGCGATTTTCGCTGTCATAGAGGGGTGACAAACTTTCTGATGTACGCATATAATTTTCGACATTTATAGCTGCCTAATTATGCAATGATTTCAATGTAGAAATTACGTCACTTAAGACCGTAAGCTTCCGTTCAATGTCAACTTTATTGTGCGACCTTTGCTGACAATAAGAGTTACACATACTCATAAAAAAACTGGTCGAACGATGAAGAATAAATTAAACAGCGCCTTAAGATTTTACATTTTGTCATTTCTACTCACTTTTAAGGGCTTCTTCACTCTTCAGCAGTTGCCATGTATTGCCATTCGTCAGTTCACGATCACGGCAGTCTTCCCTTTCTCATTATTCCAGTTACTCCCTTCCTCCAAGTTTATCTCAGCCGTCCACGCTTCCTCCTTCAGGGCGGCGACCATTCAAGGATTGCTTTTGACCATCGTCCTTCTCCATTCGCCGTGCGTGGCCGTACCATTGAAAAGCTCTATTCTCAGTTGCTCTATACCCTTTATCTCCCTAATTCCCACATTTCTTCTCCTCTTCGTTCTGCATGCGCTGGCTGCTCGCCTTATTCCATGCATCTCTACTGTCTGAAGTCTATTTCTCTGCTGCTCTCCAAGGGTCCTTTCTTCTGCACCATATGTTAGTATACTTCCCATTACTGTTTGCAGAATTCTCTTCTTTGTTTCTTTTGATGTTACTCGGCACCACAGAACTCCGTTTAGCATTTTAATTGTCTCTCTTGCCTGCTGGACCCAGCGTTCAACATCTACTTCACAGATTCCCGAGGAATGGATAATCGATCCAATTATTTAAACTGTTGTACACCTTTAATTATTCTTTGCGGCTGTCCTATTTCCCTTCCATCTCCTCCCATTACGGCATATTCTGTTTTGCTCGTATTTATTCTAAGCCCGCCTCGGTCAAATGATTCCATTAATATCTTCTCCTCTCTACTTTGTGCTATCAGTACTTGATCATCTGCAAATGGGTAGATCCCATCATGTTGGAAAGCAATACCGGTATCTCCTCATGACTGATTCCACCACTCCATTACATACTGCATATATATTTTAAACAGGAACGGCGTCATATTCTAGCCATGTCTAAGTCCTTTCGATATTTGGAATGTCTCACCCAACTTGCTTCCTACTTTGGCTACTACGTGCGGCTGGTGCCATATTCTTGGAATGAGGGATATTTATTGTGCTTCTCCACCTATATACTCCATTACTTGCAATAGTGTGTTAATGGGTACAAAATCATACGGTGTTATAAATCCATAAGTATTAGGTGTACTTTCTGATCCTTGGAGTACACCTTTCGCTTATTTGTCTAAGGCTAAAAATATGATACATACAAGATTGAGCAGCAGTAAATCCTGCTTGCTCCAATTTTTCCCTCCCAATCTCTACCTTGTTTTTCAGTACAGCCCTAAAAAGTCTGCTGTCAGATACCATAACCGTAATTCCGCTATAATTATTTGGGTGCTTCTTGTTTCCTTTTTTATAGATAACAGATATGTATGATGCACACAACTCTCTCGCCATTTCCTCTCCCTCCACAATCTGACTGAACAATGTAAGTACAGGGAAATCTATACGTTTTCTGCAGCATTGGAAACAGCTTTCAAGGAGGACATCGACATAACTTGAGAGGAACATGATAAAAAGTTAACAAGATAACGACACCGAAAACCACTGTCCCGCCTTTAGAAAAACAGGTTTGCCAAATGTCGACGTTTCTATACCAAATACAAGCAGACACATGACTCAAGTACGGTTCGTGTGTTTCACGTTATTACAGTCATATCAAGTGCTCACAATGCTGACCTTGAGCAATGGCACATGCTATAAAGCGATTTCGGACTGACAATATAGCATGTTGGAATTTACCTGAACCTTTCCCATCAGAGCCCAATGTCACTTGATATCTCATGTCTTCGGGAGTCCAGATGTGTTATTTCTGGATAGCGCGCAGATTAATTGTGTTGTCAGAACGAGCGATCCATTGATTTCCAAATGTTCTGTTAAGAAGTTCTGCAATCTGTGGGGAAAGGGCGGTGCATCCATCATGTTGCTGCAACACGGAATGCCTTAATTCGGTTGACTGTCTTCCAGTAACTTTGACAGCCCCTGATTCAGAAACTGCAGGTACCTATGGCTGTTTAGAGATTCAGCAATAAATCAAGGATCACTGATGCTATTATTGAAAAGCCCACAACACACGACACGTTGACGGACCAATATCGCCGTTCTGACTGCCAACGTGAATTTTAGCTGACCAATAGAGCATGTAACAAAGACTGATTTGTCCATGATTTGTAAATAATATTATTCGTAAACAACAAACGAAACACCGAGTCACTTTGCAGTTTTTTTATGCAACATTGGGAGAAATGTAACAGATTTTGAAAGTGGTTGCCATGAAGCTATTGATGGAGAGGAATGTGCAAAGAATGAAATGTCTTGTGACATGGACAGTCGGACAGTTATCCTGCTGAAAGATGCCTCTGCAGTCGGCAGTAATCAAGCAATAATATACGAGGTGCGGCTATAACATAACGGAACTATTGGACTAAAAGATTTTATTTCAGATACATACATATATGCTTATTGTCGTCCTCAATTTATTCCCTTCCTCTATCTCTGCAACGGTCCATTCGAATTTTCCATTGTGGAAATAGTGCTGGAAGTTCTCTCCTGTGAGTTCCTTGACGATCCATGCCGCATTTCCTTTTACTGCTTCAAAGAAATGAAATGTAAATGTAAATGAAATGTTGTAAATGAAATTTGAAGACAGTGTTCCGACAAAACGGTTATTCTGAGAGACAGATAAGTAATACATTCAGCCCCAGGCGAGTTCAATGTATGGAGCAGAATGAAGATACGAAGACACCCGCCACTTTTGCCTCTTTGCCGTATTTTGGTGCCCTGTCGTCAAGAATCGGAAGGGTCCTCGGAAGATACGGAATTACGTGTACTTTTCAACCATCTGCAAAACTGAGAAACCTGTTGGATTCGGTTAAGGATGACCTTGGCCTGAGGAGATGTGGTGTGTACCAAGAACGCTGCGATGAACATCAGCGTCATACACACCTTCGTCAACCGGAAAAGTTGGAAATTTCAGAACACTGTCTGAATACAGGACATCGGATGATTTATGAAAAGACGGAAGTTTTATCCCAGGCCGGTAATCTCGTCAACGGGGTTTCAACTGAGCACAGCCTGGAACCCTGCCTGCAACGGCTGCTATTAAATCACTACGCGAAGATAAAGATTCTTCGATAACAGGCCTGTCATAACATTGGCTTAGTACGGCCGTTGGTGAGTAACGTGTAAAAAATGGTTCAAATGGCTCTAAGCACCATGGGACTTAACATCTGAGGTCATCAGTCCCCTAGACTTAGAACCACTTAAACCTAAGTAACCTAAGGACATCACACACATCCATGACCGAGGCAGGATTCGAACCTGCGACCGTAGCAGCAGCGCGGTTCCAGACTGAAGCGCCTAGAACCGCTCGGCCACAGTGGCCGGCGAGTAATGTCTGGTCGCACTGTTGGCAAACTCAGCGTACAGCGCACGTGCGGGAGAGCCGCTCTGCGATTTTCGGCAGAGGGAGTTTGAATATGGCAAATCATTGCGCATGCGTGATTTTCGCGACTGCGCATTCTTCGTGCATGTGTTCTACAAACGGAGCTTCGACGTGCGCATACTGCGGCTCCTGGATTTCTCCCTTACCGTCTGCGCCCGTCCTGTCCTCCTCTCCCCCACTCTCACCTACCTTGGCCTCACCGTTGACCGTCACCTCACCTGGATCCCTCATCTCCGCTCCATCCAATCCAAAGTCCACAACCGCCTCTCACTCCTCAAACTCCTCTCTGGCCGGACATGGGGGTTGCACCCCTGAACCATCCTCCACACCTACAAATCCTTAATCCGTCCCATCCTCTGTTACGTCAGTCCCACCTGGATATCTGCCCTTTTGTGGCGGTGTTCGTAGCGACAAGCAATTCGCTGTAGAAACGGCTTACGAAGTCACCGCCACACTTTTAATAGCGGGCCGACCGGTCCGCTGGAACAGTGTACAGAAAGATGAAAACCCAAACACTGATTAAATAAAAGTCGGTACTTATCTTTATTAATGATGATACAGAAACAGTAGTGAACTCCGTGTCTACAGAAATCTGTCTAGTTCGAGTCAGAGCGGCTAGGTCAGCGTCGGCTGACGACAAACAACAACTCTGCTGCGATGAACACACAACTGCCTAGCAGGTACACAATTCGATGGCGAGTATACAACTGAGCGGCGAATACAGAACTGTCCTAGCGCTCGCGACTCCAGCGCTTAAGAAGCCAGAAGCCAGCGGTGGCGCGCGCAGACTTGCGGCGATTTGCTGTCTCGCTGGCGCTGCTTATGCGGACGGCGTCCGGACTTTGATGCTGCCAACCGTTTGGCAGCGGGCTCGGGTGGCATTACTGGCTAGGATATAACATGCCCCCCCCCCCCCCCCAAATTCTATAAGTCCCTCCAGATCCTTGAGCACCTTCCGTATACGCCTCCCATCCCCCATGCGGATTCTCCATGACCTCATTCCTTTCCCCCATTTGCTTCTATTCCTCGAACATATCCGCATACTCTACACCTCCCGCCGCCTTGATCCCCCGCACCCCCTGGTTGCTCCTCTCCTCTCCTGTCCCCACCCCCTGCCACGCCTTCACTTGGGAATCACCACAAAATTCATCAACCGACCACGGCATAACAGCCCGGATAATTATAATGGACACGCCTTCACTGTCGTGTCCCCCCTACCCTCCATCTCTACACCCTTCATCTCCTTTCCCAAGGTGGCTTCCATCAACTCCCCCTCCCGGATGATGCCCTCTCTCCCTCCATCTATCCCTCCTATCAACTCTGATCCTCACCCCCCCTCCTCCCCTCCATCCTTTCCCTGGGCTCCCTCTTCCCCTCCTTCCATCCTGTTTTCTCCCCACCAAACCTCTCCTTACCTCCCTTCTCCTCCCCCTCCCCAAGTCCTATTGTATTCCCCTCCTCTGCCTTCCCCACTCCCTGTCGCGTCTGCCCAGCACCCCCCACCCCTCTTATGGGTCCTCATCCTTCATCGGCTCCTTTCCCCCCTCCCCCCTTCGCTTTTCCTCTCCTTCCCCCCTTTTTTACTTTTCCATCATCTGTCCAGTTTCCCCCCACCTGCTCTCGGCTGTTGTGACATTTGCCAACATTTTAGTGCAGTGTCCCAGTGAATGTTCAGTGTTGTTCGTCTTTCTAGTGTTGCGAACAGAAACCATGCTGTCGCTGGTTGTGACTTTTATGTCTTTTGCGAACAGAAACCATACTGTCGCCGTGTTTTTTTATTGTCTGTCTATTATTTTACCTGTCTGCTTCGCATGTATTTTATTAGCATCGTCACCCCTTTGTTCTATGTTTTAAGTTCCACAATTTTTTATCCCTGTTATTATTTAAGTCTCCGATTTTATCGCCTATTATTATTTATTCTCTCCATCTTATTCAGACAAATTCTGTAGGCTGAAGAGCGGCATACTGAACTGCTGCCAGCCCGCCCCCTTCGGGAAGAATCAAAATTCAATAAAGGAAAAAAAAAGCGGATACCGTCAGTTGTACGTAGCTACGAGCAAGGTTGAACCACCTGAAGATGTCGGACAGTTGCTCCGAGGACATATTGTAGAATTTGTACAACGTGATCCGGCGGCAAATCCGTGAAGACTTTTTACAACACATCTTCCGGGAAAGCTTAAAGAGTCACAAATGAAATGTTGTCCCCTTTAATTCAGGTTTGACCTTAGAGTATAGATAAAAGTCACATGCTGCTTAGTCGGACGTATAAGGTGGGTGGGAGACGCCGTGACTTGTTCTTCCACAATCGGGATAGGTTTTTTCTTAGTTTCTCACGGAGTTGGGCAAGAAGTAATGTTGATTAATAGTTTGATCTTTAGGAACCCAGTGAAGATAAACATTTCCTTGAATCTCGTAAAAAACAATCACCAACAATGCCGTACGCTCATTACACTATCGATTTGAATCTTGATTTGCTTATCAGAGTCCTTTTTTTTTCGCTCTCCCTGAAGGGTTGGGGCCTTCCAGTCACGAACTGATACTTAGTTTCTGGATCATAAGTGAAAAACCAAGGTTGGTCACAGGTTTTCAAATGGCTCTGAGCACTATGGGACTCAACATCTTAGGTCATAAGTCACCTAGAACTTAGAACTACTTAAACCTAACTAACCTAAAGACATCACACACACCCATGCCCGAGGCAGGATTCGAACCTGCGACCGTAGCAGTCCCGCGGTTCCGGACTGCAGCGCCAGAACCGCACGGCCACCACGGCCGGCCACAGGTTTTCACTTAGGTTCATCTTCAGTGGTATTCAAAGTGTCAGAACAAACATTTTCACGAGCTTCCTTTTATTCGATAGTGAGAATTTTCAGCACCAATTCCACACACACTTTTCCAATGTTAAATTCGTTATGAAAAATTTGACTTACCCATACTTTGTCAATTCCTACACTTTGAGCAATCGATCGAATACCCAACCGACGGTCAGATCGAATCAGATTGCCTACTTTTTCGGTATTTTCATCCAGTTTTGATGTTGAAAAGCGTCCCGGGCGTGAGTCATCTTCAACATCTTCTCGGCCTTCTTGGAAACTCTTGAACCACTTAAAAACTCGCTTACGTGATAAACGGTCTTCAGCATACACTTCGTTTAATAACAGATAGACTACCGTAGCAGGTTTTACAAGTTTCTTGTGGAACTTCACAGTTCGTTGCTCTATTATTACTTGTCATTTTTCCGGCGCTCTTACACAAACGAAGGCCGTGGTTTCGCTGCTTTGTCTACAGACGCTACAGATGCTGCGTTCCACTGAAAAGGCTTCACGCTCCGCAGCTGTTGGTCGTTCATCTTTGGCGCAAGCGCGCTTACTCTGTGACAGTGTCAGTCCCGTTGTTATACGAGTATAGCCATACCCCGTATGCAGGTGGTCCGCAATAACTTTTACGTAGTCCACAACTGTCAAGGTGCCTTATGCGTACGCCGCACGATGATTTTTTCCAGTAGATGTTCGCTTGGATGATGGCTTATCCAGACTTACGCAGACTTCACCATCGATCTGGAGTAGCAAGAAAATTGCTTCACTCGAGCAGGCGACAGATTTCCATTGAACCACGGTCGAATCTCGATGAGCCAGGGTTCACTGCAATAGCAAGTGACGATGTAGTTGGAATACGCTGGTGGTCGCTTCCCACGGAGACCCGTCCCAATAATCTGCGTTGAACAGTGTGCTTGGGAACACTTGTGCCTGCAACAGTATTGTACTCCTCACATCTGTCAGATTGCCGCCTATTCTGTTTACAGGCCAAACAGGCCTCCGACCATCTGATTCTGTGATGAGGCGTGGACGTCTAACTCCTTGTCACCTACTTGTAGTGTCACTGTCCTCCAACTACTTTTCACAGATGCTCACGGCAGCAGAAAGCGAGCAACCGATCAACTTCTCCGTTCACGAGACGTTCGTACCCACATGCCAGACCGTAAAAATCTCCTCTTCGCTAAAGTCGCTACCGTCAGTGGATTCCCACACTTGGGCCAGTATCATCGCTAGAATGATTCCCCATTCGTGTCTGCTCCGCTGATATTTTTACTTTACGACGTCCCGTGCCCACGGCGTCAACAGACACAATTCTGTATTGCGGTTAGCTGTGGTCGTAATGTTTTGTGTCATCAGCATACGTTGAAAATAGGGCTCTACGAATTTCACAAGTGACAATCAAACGTTGTCGATGCCAATGTTACCTATATTCGAGGGTCATTCTCAAACTAATATCTCCTGTTTTGCGCTGACTTTTAATGTCCCAGCCATATTATTGCGTTGGCGCATAAGCTCGTAGCGTTTTTCCATAAGTTTGATAAACAACAGAAGTACACTTAACAGAGATTTTAGTCAATAATAATACATTCTCCTTTTCTATTTACAACAGTCTGCCAACGCTGGGGCAGCTTTCAGATTCCGTGACTGTAGAAATCGCGTTCTTTTGAGGCGAAGAACTCGTCGAACCATGTTCGGAGCGGATTTTCATCCAGAAAGGAATCTCCTTGAAGGTTGTTCGATAGAGAGAGGAAAAGGTGAAAATCTGTGGTCACAAGGCCAGGAATGACTTCCCAACTCATTTCCTGTATAGTATTTTTTTGTCAGACTAGCAGAATGCTGGCGGTTGTTATCGTGATGTGGCATCACTTCACGCCGTCTTCCTAGTCGTTGTTTTTGGATTGCGTCTGCAAGACGTCTCACTTTTTGACAATAAATGTCAGCAGCTATGGTTACACCTCAGGAGAGCAATTCGTAGTACACCACACCGTTACTGTTCCACCTGATGCGTAACATTATCTTCTGTGGAAGCGAGTAGGTCTTTGTAAGGGGAGTTGCTGATTCGTTTGGGCTCAGCCATTCATTTCTTTTCCTCATGTTAGCATAAAGGCACAATTTCTCGTCACCGCTAATGATGCAGGATAGGATTGGTCCGTGTTGTTTACGAGACAATTAATGACGAGCAAGCAGAGAAACATCCATACAGCTGGTTTCTGAGCCTTAACCATCGCATGCAAGTGTCGAGCAATGGTGCAATTATCACAGTTCATCGCATTTGCCAATTCTCGAATACACTGACATGGATAGTTGTGGATTAATGCATTTAAACGACCCAGAAGGTCTTCCTGAACGTCAAAATTCAATAATGTCAAAGCGATCTTCCTTAAAACGAGAAAAACACTTTCTTGCCGTGTCCTGTCAAATGGTATTATCCCCACGCACGGTGAAAACGTTTCTAGCTGCCACCATTGCTTTCAGCCCTCTATTGAACTCAAACAGAAGAATATGTCAGCAATGTTCCGATTTCTCCACCTTTCACTGCATTTTCTAACTTTCACAGCTCCACTATCTATCTCTAAACGACAAAATAGCAATATACAGGATGTTACAAAAAGGTACGGCCAAACTTTCAGGAAACATTCCTCACACACAAAGAAAGAAAATATGTTATGTGGACATGTGTCCGGAAACGCTTACTTTCCTTGTTAGAGCTCATTTTATTACTTCTCTTCAAATCACATTAATCATGAAATGGAAACACACAGCAACAGAACGTACCAGCGTGACTTCAAACACTCTGTTACAGGAAATGTTCAAAATGTCCTCCGTTAGCGAGGATACATGCATCCACCCTCCGTCGCATGGAATCCCTGATGTGCTGATGCAGCCCTGGAGAATGGCGTATTGTATCACAGCCGTCCACAATACGAGCACGAAGAGTCTCTACATTTGGTACCGGGGTTGCGTAGACAAGAGCTTTCAAATGCCCCCATAAATGAAAGTCAAGAGGGTTGAGGTCAGGAGAGCGTGGAGGCCATGGAATTGGTCCGCCTCTACCAATCCATCGGTCACTGAATCTGTTGTTGAGAAGCGTACGAACATTATGACTGAAATGTGCAGGAGCTCCATCGTGCATGAACGACATGTTATGTCGTACTTGTAAAGGCACATGTTCTAGCGGCACAGGTAGAGTATCCCGTATGAAATCATGATAACGTGCTCCATTGAGCGTAGGTGGAAGAACATGGGGCCCAATCAAGACATCACCAACAATGCTTGTCCAAACGTTCACAGAAAATCTGTGTTGATGACGTGATTGCACAATTGCGTCTGGATTCTCGTCAGCCCACACATGTTGATTGTGAAAATTTACAATTTGATCCCGTTGGAATGAAGCCTCATCCGTAAAGAGAAAATTTGCACTGACATGAGGATTGACACATTGTTGGATGAACCATTAGCAGAAGAATGTTCCGTGCTCCCTAAGACGCCGATCGATTGCTTCGAACGTCTTCCTGTCGGGACACCTTCGTTCTGGAAATCTGTGTCGATACAAAGTACCCCGCCACGGCTATTGCCCCGTGCTAATCCATACATCAAATGGGCATCTGCCAACTCCGCATTTGTAAACATTGCACTGACTGCAAAACCACGTTCGTGATGAACACTAACCTGTTGATGCTACATACTGATGTGCTTGATGCTAGTAGTGTACTGCAATGAGTCGCATGTCAACACATGCACCGAAGTCAACATTACCTTCCTTCAATTGGGCCAACTGGCGGTGAATCGAGGAAGTACAGTACATACTGACGAAACTAAAATGAGCTCTAACATGGAAATTAAGCGTCTCCGGACACGTGTCCACGTAACATCTTTTCTTTACTTGTGTGTGAGGAATGTTTCCTGAAAGTTTGGCCGTACCTTTTTGTAACACCCTGTATAAACTCAAATAACAATTGATAAATAACGTGTAGCAACAGGAATACCAACATGGAAAAAGAAAAATGACCCTTCAATCTAGCGTATTGGGGAAGTACTAATTTTTTTTCTCCCAGCTAATTTCACGACAGAGGTAGCAGCAGCAGGGGATTGCACAAAATGATGTGTTGTGCTCTTCAAGATGCGGGTCAGAAATATATCACTGAATTCGCCACTGCTGAACAAATACGAAGCTGAGTGCGACAATTTTCTGAAAACCATCATCACCGGAGATGAGACGTGGTGTCGCCACAGCGGAGCCGTAATCTGAAAGTGCATGGAGTGGCGAGATCTAGGTTCTCCATCAAATAAGATGTTCGTGTCACAACCATCTGCAGTCAAAATGTTGTTCACAGTCTTTAGTATAAGCAGGGTGTGGTTCTTTTGGATACCTTGCAGCCTGAATGAAATGTCAATGCAGAATGCTACAAGACGACACTGACTACGCTGAAAACACGAACTGCCGGTTCAGTTCATAGAATAAAACAGTCTTCCTCTTCGATAATGAGAGGTTTGTGATGAGGGATCTCCCGAGGAGATCACGAATGTAAAATTAGAGAGATTCGAGCGCGCACGGAGACTTTCCGGCAGTCGTTCTTCCCGCGAACCATACGCGACTGGAACAGGGAAGGGAGGTAATGACAGTGGCACGTAAAGTGCCCTCCGCCACACACCGTTGGGTGGCTTGCGGAGTATAAATGTAGATGTAGATGGCTTTACAGCTGTCAAATAACCGTGAAACTTCATTGTACATGGTCTTCAGCTGTTTCTTTTTATGCTCAATGCATTGAGGGTAAAAATAAACACCTGATGGTTACTACAATAAGGTTTCACGATAATTAGAGTCCCCCCACAACAGTTTAGGACCATAGAATTGGTTGCCAAATTTGACTCAACTGCCCTACGATATCCACAACAATGTTCTGATTTAGCACTTTCAGAAGTCAATCTTTTTGGGATTACGAAGGATTGAGCACGTGGCCAGTATTTCTCACTTTCAGATGCTCTCTTGAAATTTGTGAGACGCTGGGTAGCGTCAACTGATCAGATTTTTATGATTGCAGCATGAAGCTTCTTGTTCGCCGTTAGGAAAAACGCATAGCGAATGATGGTGTGTATACGGGATAATAAAGATATGTAGATTTGTAATTGTGTTTTCTGTATGTGTTACAATTTCCATGAAAACAAATAGGATGCATCAGTTTCGAAATGACTTTTTTATCCAAAACAAACTATTTTCATGTAATCACAGGCATGGAGCTAAACAACGAATAAAAACGACTATGTAGGACTTGAAACGCTGTTTCTGGTAGGAAAAGTAATATTTTTCACCGAAGGCATTTGCGACAATGTAGCTTTGAAACTCGTTGAAGCACTTATGCTGTTCACGATTGTTGGCGGTTCGCCTTGTACGCTTTTCAAATAAAGCTCGCCCACAGAATTACCCTGTCTCCGTGTTTAATCCTCGGTTTTGCTGTCTGCTAAGGTCAAGACAATCGCAGGCAGCAGCCTTAATGGCTGTTTTTGTGGCTAACGAGAATGTTGCTTACGTGTGCAAGGGCTGGCTGACGTAACAAGCTGCGACCTGCGCCTGTTTACTGCATCACATGTCATTTGTAGAATTACACAGCACAATAAGGATTGTCAGGGCAATCTATCAGCATTAGCATAAGTACAACGAAAAAGAGATTGCTCCAGAGTTTTATTCAATCTGCTTAACTTCGCCGAGCACAACGACAGCTTTACGATTTTCATAGCTTTTCCCTTCCAGAAACAAACTGATTGTCGACCAGCACACCTTCAGTTTTTCTTTCCATTCTTATGTCTTTTATTCTGATCAGTAGTTTGCTACCATCACTTGAGTCACTAACAGCCCGATAGTTTTCACCTTTATCTGCAAGTGGTTTTTTCAGTAATGTTGTGATATTGCTTTTCTGGGAATCCGGTGGTAAGTCACCCTTGTTATAGATTTTTGGTACGAAATCAAATATTCTTCTAGTTCCTGTACCCCTAACAGATTCCGGCATCTCAGAAGGTATATCATTCAAAACAAGTTTTATAGCCAAGATCGCTTGTAGTACTGTTTATTGCTGGCGACCGGTTTCGACAGTTGAAACTAACGCCTACTGATCTTCAAAATATTTTTTTATTGTTGTTGTAAATCGTGTTCCGTTACGAGTTTATCACTAGTGCCATGTAGTCACTATGGTGCAGGATATATAGCACATTATACACAGGTTTGTAAAAAGTAAAACCATATACAGAAAAAAGCACCTTGTGCAAATGGGCACGTTCATAAACACGTGGCACTTCCCCCACGCTTGTTAGTTCTTACAGAGCACGATATAAAGTAAAAATGCATATTTGCACAAATTTTTACGTTTAAATGACATGTTGTATATATTAGAGTACGGAATTGCGCCGTATACAAGATGCATTTCATCCGTATGTGGTTTTACTTTCGACAAACATATATATAACGTGCTGTATATTCTCCACCATGATGACGATACGGCATGAGTGATAAACTCATAATGGAACACGTTCTGTAACCAAAAAAATTTTTAATGCAAGAAGGTGACGGTTCCAACTGTCGAAACCGGTCGTCAACAACAAAAATTAATTAGTACCAACTTGACCATAAAAAGTTCTTTCAAGTTAAATATAGATTGCTCCTTCCATTTTCTAACGTCAGAAACTTTTATCAAGTATATCATTGACTCCAGCTGATTTGTTTGATCAGTGATATTTCAGTGCTCCGTCAAACTCTTTCTGTATTACTGATTACTTACTTCTTCTACACCAACTTGTCTTTTACTACACTTTTGAACTATTCCTCACCATCGTACAGACCTTGGATGCGTTCCTGCCATGTCTCTGCTCTATTCTCTGCATTTAATACAGATTTTTCCACTTGAGTGTTAACACGTTTGCATTTTACTTTTCGTTAGGTCAGTCTGTAGGAGGCGTAATTTTAACCAACAATCATAGCTTTCTCAATATCGTTACATATTCTCTCATCTATTCTGATTTAGCATGTCAGCATTTCATGTCAATTTCTTCTTATATCCACATACTGGAGTATATTCCTATTCGACTATGACTTCTTCGCATTTACTTTCGCTTTATCTACTGTGTCCGTATGTGCGTATTTTTCACTCACTGTCTACTAAACTACTCAGATAATTCCCACTTGTCTCATCCCGCTTAAACTCCATTCCATTGTAGATTGTTTTTCTTATACTCCCTCGGATTTTTTTTTATCCGCTCACCAGCGCTACTAGATTGTGTTATGGTAAGGAACTACGTATGCACGTAGATTTACTTTGCAGCCCAGAATCTGATTTCTGAACTATGTAATCCAGCTGACATCTCGCTGCATCCCTTAGTTTTTTCCAAGTTTACCTTACTATTATGGAAGAACGTGTTACTACAACCAACTGAAGCTTGTGGTAGGTCTAGAAACCTCTCTCCCTCTAATTTCTTTCCCCCTGCCCATATTCCCCCACCTTCTATTCCTTGTCCTCGTAACCACCTGTCCTTCTTGGCATTCATGCCACGACGAGTCGCTGCCATCTTCAGGGTAAAATGTGATCCTCAGAAGGTGATCCTACTAGGGGGCGGGTCTGTTGATTTCAGTAGCTGATGAATGTATTTCCTAACGGCATTTCTGCTCAGTTTCTCGTTTGGAAAATTTCAAATAATATGCATCTTATTTTTACTTGAAATCCGTCAGCATTTATGGCTGCTAGCTAATTTGTAAACATCTATTGATACTTTTTATTTATCAGAAAAATCGGCAAACGTAAGCCTATTTAGTCGCTGGAGATCATCTGACGCTATGATGGGTCATGGTGCCGCTCTTCTTTCCACTGCTGTTCCGCACGGATTCCAGAGGTAACCATTACACTCGGCAACCCCAGCCTCCTCCCCAATCAACCAAAGTACTTCAGAAATTATTAAAGCGGTTTAAAAATATTAATGAGTGTAAAAAATGTTCCAGCCCTCTTCTTCAATATCTATAAAATCCCATACCTCATACACACCTACTCTCTCGTAATAAAGCCAATCGTCACCCATCTATTGCTAGGTAAGATGATCAAAATATCCTAGACAGGCGTACATGCAATAAATATGAGAACAAAAAGTAAAAGGAACATTATCAAATACTTACCTTTGCTCATGACTTAGCAATAATTCGCAGGACTACCACTCCCGCTAGCTATGCTGAGATCGTTGTCAAAACTGTGCTCCATATTTCTTGCGAAAAGACACAGTAGGTTGATTCCAAACACGTGGACCGCAGCTTAGTCACGACGTATAACTTCGTCACTCAGTTTCAACTTTTCAACTACGTAGTTCAAATTATAGGGAACACCGGCAATTACAAGGCCTACACACCCTCTGGAATATATACAATATTTGTAACAGGAAGACCCTTTCCACCAAAGCAAAAATACGAAACAACCAAACAGTTCTCACCTCAGGAACACCCCACGTAGTTGGTATTCCATCAATAACGAGGAATTTCACTATCATGGAGAAAATGGAACGACGGATATTGCGGAAAACATTTGCGCCCAAAATCCAAGATGGTATATGAATCTGCAGAAGTTCAGAGGAGTTGAATTCACTGATAGAACGACTTAGTTTCATAGCACGGAAACGACGTCTGTAAATTTTATGGACATACAACATGGATGGACGACTCATGCTTGATTAGTAGCTTCTTTAATGTCATAACAGGCCGTGGAAAACCAAAGTATCAAACATAGCTGATACCAGAAAGGACATGAAAGAAGTCAAGGAAGTTGACCAGCTGCTCAAACAACTAAGAGAAAGGAGTCCTCAAACTGAGTGGGCGCTACTGGTGCGATGTCGTACCCATAGTGACAAGACGAAAAAGTTCTGCGAGAAAAATAAGAAGACCAAAGCTAACTAACAGCTTGGCGTGCTCTTTAAAGGTCCTGACGAGATAATAGTATCACGCGTTTCATAAAGAAAAATACAGATTATTTGTTTTGATGTAAGAGACAGAGTTTGCTGGTACATACGAAATATAAGTAGATAAAAACTTTTACCAATGACTTCACCTAATTGATGTGGATGGTGAATGGTGAATGGATTTATAAATACCGGAGAGCAGATATAGGTGAGGAGTGGGATTTGATAAATACTGAAGATAAGACGTGGAGTAAATATGGGTTCGTTCTAAGGGAAAGGTGATGGGCATTTTATTTAGGGGACTGAGGAAAAAAATGGCCAGGAGCGAGGAGGACTGCACACACTTAATTATGTATATAGATAGTGTTGTGGATTGGCAAGACAGCCAATCCATTATGAGGAAGCCGAAAGGCACGCGTTTAAGCTCACGCAGGCTGGAACAGGACACGGAAATGAGACTAGTAAAAAACGTACGTATCTTCTGGAATACTTAACTTTAATCCATAATTGGTGAACATCGCTCTTGACCGTACTTGTTTTACAGCATCAATAGTACCTGATAATGGCGCCTTGCTAGGTCGTAGCAACTGACGTAGCTGAAGGCTATGCTAACTATCGTCTCGGCAAATGAGAGCTTATTTTGTCAGTGAACCATCACTAGCAAAGTCGGCTGTACAACTGGGGCGAGTGCTGGGAAGTCTCTCTAGACCTGCCGTGTGGCGGCGCTCGGTCTGCAATCACTGATAGTGGCGACACGCGGGTCCGACGTATACTAACGGACCGCGGCCGATTTAAAGGCTACCACCTAGCAAGTGTGGTGTCTAGCGGTGACACCACAGGTAGTTCATCCATTTCGAGAATAGATTTTTGATCATTTTTGTGTGTTATCGACATTGATACCGGCAAGATATAGGCCCATCCCAGGGATTCCAAAAATGTTTTAATTTCATTAATATAAATGCGACCTAAAGTCATGCAGGACGCAGGTGACCGTCGTTACAATATTCAGTAGTTCCCCATTCAGGCTGGCTGGGTCGCAGTCATCAGGCAAGAAATGACTTTATTGCTCGCATGACGCGTTTCGAAATTTACGCATCATCAGATGTCCAGGACTGATTACTGCACGTAGATATGGCGTTTAAGCTGTATGTGAAACGCCGTATCTACGTTCAGTAATCGCTCCTGGATATTTGATGATGGATAAATTCCGAAACGCGCCGTATGAGCAATGACGTCATTCCTTGCCTGATGTTTGACATTTACCACTGTGATCCAGTCTATCTGAATGCAGAACTACTGATTGTTTTAATTTAAATTCTGACCTTTGATAACAAATGAGAAAAGAAATATTTTACGTGTGATATAATTACAAATGAACAGTTTTCGGACTTTTACTTTTGGCTGTACTTTGAAACCTTCCTTTTTTAAAAAAACTTTCATGTTTCTAGGCCAACTGGAAGTACCTTATAAGTTTTGATGAGAGAGTTTGCGAGTATCAGAATACATTATATAAATGACCGTATCGTTTCTCTGAACTGAATCAGAAGCTTCAGATTTTTACATCGCCAAGGGATGTAGATCCCATTATGTGACACAGATGTGTACTTGGTGGTGGACCCTTTTCTGAGTAAAAGGGTTTTTAACAATTGGACAAAGAGGCAAACAGACAGACAACCGGACAACAAAGACATCCTATAAGGCTTCCGTTTCTGTCGATAGAGGCACAGAACCCTAAAAATGAATGATACGGTTCGGAAGAGGTCCGAGACCAAGTTCTTGGAAAGGAAATGAGAAGAGTGGGAAAGAGAAGAACCAAGATGTAGAAACGAAAAATAACATCCCCCTAAATCGGTAAGAATGGACAGATGTCTAGGTTCACTTCATGGTCTGGCGGAGGTAATGAATAAAATTTTGCTGGGACAGGACACGTAGAGCGTCTATGACTAAGGTTGCGGAGACGTGCTTTTATTAAGGTAGAAGAGCGGCAGAACTACATTCCTGATAGAAAATGACAGAGTATTCGGTGTCAAGTTTGCGAGAAATAACGGAAATCGATAATTCTTCAATATGGGAGACTATATGGCAGTTTGTATGGGAGATGATAAATCGATTCATGTATTTGTAGTTGGGGAATACAGCGTAAGTAGCCTGTTTATGTATCTGTATGTTGGCAGCGCGATAGACTGCATTAATGACTCCGAAAGCGTTGTCCGCCCTCTGTAAGAAACTCTGCGTGCCTGGTGGGACTAGCAGAGGTGAATAGCTAGCAGTGATGGAGGTTGGATGTCAATAGTTAGCAGTGATGAAGGTTAGAGGTATGAAGTGTTAGCGCAAGCGGACGATCTGGACGTGTGTCCGTAATGGAAATGTAATATTGTTGACGACTATATAACTTTTGGAACTGTATGTCACGGACGATTATACAGGGTGATTCAAAAAGAATACCACAACTTTAGGAATTTAAAACTCTGCAACGACAAAAGGCAGAGCTAAGCACTATCTGTCGGCGAATTAAGGGAGCTATAAAGTTTCATTTAGTTGTACATTTGTTCGCTTGAGGCGCTGTTGACTAGGCGTCAGCGTCAGTTGATGCTAAGATGGCGACCGCTCAACAGAAAGCTTTTTGTGTTATTGAGTATGGGAGAAGTGAATCGACGACAGTTGTTCAGCGTGCATTTCGAACGAAGTATGGTGTTAAACCTCCTGATAGGTGGTGTATTAAACGTTGGTATAAACAGTTTACAGAGAATGGGTGTTTGTGCAAAGGGAAAAGTTCTGGACGGCCGAGAACGAGTGATGAAAATGTAGCACGCATCCAGCAAGTATTTGTTCGCAGCCCAGGAAAATCGACTCGCAAAGCTAGCAGAGAGCTGCAAATTCCACAATCAACTGTATGGAGAGTCCTACGAAAAAGGTTAGTTATGAAACCTTATCGTCTGAAATTGGTTCAAGCACTGTCTGCAGCTGATAAGATTAAAAGAATCGATTTCTGTGATTTTATCCTTGCTCAAATGGAAACAGATGAATCTTTCGTTTCAAAGATTGTGTTTAGTGATGAAGCAACTTTCCACACTAACGGGAAAGTCAACCGTCACAATGTCTGTATCTGGGGCACTGAGAATCCGCGGGAAGCAACTCAGTATGAACGTGACTCGCCTAAGGTGAACGTTTTCTGTGCCATTTCAGCCAATAAAGTTTTTGGTCCCTTTTTCTTCGAAGGTGCTACTGTAACTGGACTACAGTATCTGGAGATGTTAGAGAATTAGCTGTTCCCTCAGCTCGAACAAGATGCACAACAATTCATATTTCAGCAGGGTGGAGCGCCACCACATTGGCACTTATCTGCCGTAACTACCTGAACGTCAACTACCCGAGGCGATGGATCGGCCGCCAGGCAGCCCGTGACAGAGCACTTCATCACTGGCCTCCAAGAAGCACTGATCTTACCCCCTGCGATTTTTTCTT
Organism: Schistocerca piceifrons; assembly: GCF_021461385.2. NCBI lineage: Eukaryota > Metazoa > Arthropoda > Insecta > Orthoptera > Acrididae > Schistocerca > Schistocerca piceifrons. Next base: position 109,418,137 of record NC_060139.1, read on the forward strand.
ATGGGGGTATGTTAAGGATATGGTGTTTCGGCCACCTCTCCCAGCCACCATTGATGATTTGAAACGAGAAATAACAGCAGCTATCCAAACTGTTACGCCTGATATGCTACAGAGAGTGTGGAACGAGTTGGAGTATCGGGTTGATATTGCTCGTGTGTCTGGAGGGGGCCATATTGAACATCTCTGAACTTGTTTTTGAGTGAAAAAAAACCTTTTTAAATACTCTTTGTAATGATGTATAACAGAAGGTTATATTATGTTTCTTTCATTAAATACACATTTTTAAAGTTGTGGTATTCTTTTTGAATCACCCTGTATATATTTTTTGAACTGGATGTCACATTATTAAGGTAAAATTTGCTAAATACATTGTTTGCTATCCAACAAAATCTTTCCTTTGCTAACCACATGGCTATTAGTAGTTAGAGCCTACAGTAGTTAGAATCTTTTATTTAGGTGGATGTATTGGTGCTTGCTGTATCGCTGTAGTTCGTCTAATGAAGATTTTCTGTGAGGGTAAGTGACTTATGAAATGTATGGGTTATTGTTAGGATTTCTTCCAATTCAGGGCCATTCTTTTGTGTTAATTATTTGAGCAGTCAGATTGCGTTTGAGTTGTATTTGTCAGGAATAATTCTGTAGATCAGAAATGAACTGATAAACAGAAGAAAAGAAACAGTACTTAAGTTTCACTCAGCAGTTTCAGAGTTAAATTTAGAAGTTTCACCTCCTCAGTTATTTCAGTTAAAGTGAAAATTTGTATTAAGAAGTTTCAGTAGTAGAGGAATGCAGTCCATTTTCTACTAGTTTGCGGTATTAATCTACTGCAGGCTTTTTGTTGGACACCTAGTCGTTGGTGTTACAGTATTAATTTTTGCCCGAGAGATATTCTTAGGAATTTTGGTGTTACTTTTTAAAACTCAGAGTATTGGTCACAACCTACTTTATTGAAATTAATTGCCGGCTTCGGTTCAAAATGGTTCAAACGGCTCTGAGCACTATGGGACTCAACTGCTGAGGTCATTAGTCCCCTAGAACTTAGAACTAGTTAAACCTAACTAACCTAAGGACATCACAAACATCCATGCCCGAGGCAGGATTCGAACCTGCGACCGTAGCGGTATTCCGGCTTCGGATTTACAGCTGTTAGGATTGGGTTGTTTGGGGGAGGAGACCAGGCAGCGAGGTCATCGGTCTCATCGGATTAGGGAAGGACGGGGAAGGAAGACGGCCGTGCCCTTTTAAAGGAACCATTCTGGCATTTGCCTGGAGCGATTTAGGGCCACTGTGTGGGCTCGAAACTTTCTAATTTTATCATCCTGGTCTTTTCGTGAGATGTAAGGAGGAGGATTCAATACACTTGTTGACTGTTATGGGAACTTACGTTCTCGTGCTTGTTTTGCAGCAGCAAATAAATAAATGACAATGTTATGCAAAGTATATGGTTTAAATTATTCGTTGATCACATAATGAGGAAAAAAATCTCAAAACTCGACGAGAACATGAGGATGTGCATCATTGGACTTGACACCGAAATGAAATTCAAAGAAATAAATGTTTTATCCAAGCAAGTTGTGGATTTGACAATCTGCTTATCTACATTCTTGAGGTCTCGTATAGCTTGTTAGTGAACTGAATAAATAATCAAAAAATTCTAGATAGCTCGCATGAGACATGAGATCTTTCTACTGTGGATTCGAGAATTAGGTTGAACGCCTAGAGCACGACAGGTAGTATCGTCGTAATGGTTTACATAATGGTCGACACAGAGGAGGCCGAACAAATCTTAATCAGATGACACGCTTCAATTAAGAGTACACGGAGATGGATCAGTTAAATTGGACAAGTAACAGGCGTTATTTATGAACAGCAAATAATCACCACAGACTCACACTGGGGCAAGTTTCTTAAGCAGAATATTTTGATGCTTAATTCTAGTCTTTGTCGTATTCACTTGTAGTGAAAATGGTAACCAAGCCCACCTTCCCAAAATGAAAATTAAGTAAACTCCTCCTATTGTCGAGGGTTTAACCAACTACATTTTTAGCTACGCTGCTCCATTTTGGTATTATGAGATATCCAATGAAGGTAGGCAATCCATTTAGCAGAGAAGGAAAGAAATATTCCGGAGAACAAGACATGGTCTTCAAGAGGAAAAGCAGCAGGTATGCAGAATTCTCTGGGAGTCACAGATCCGTGTCTGGTTCAGCGAAGGCAGTGTCTTTTTTTCTCCGGCCTTGGGAGTTGGAGAGACACAGAAAATACGAACGTGTAATATTCTCAGTAGTGAATTTCAACACATAATAACTCATTATTCAGCATAATAGATAGCATTATTTTTACATTTATGCCAGTCTTAGTTAGATTTCATTACCATCACTGTAACATACGCGTGGCTACGTTTTTTAGCTGCAGCTTTTTCATACTCGGATGATGAAATATACAAAGCAAAGAAAATCTCTCTGTAGCAGCAGTCTCGTCTGTGCTGATATGTGAACAGAAATTTAGAGCAAAATTCTAAATAACATAATGACTATAATAAAACAAAGTTAAGTAAATTTTTACTGTTAGATCCTCCCAGAAGGCAACTTCAAAACAACGTTATACTCACTCTGAAGCAGGAACTACATATGCCTGCGACATCCTAAAAAGCAGAAAACTGTTTCAGCCAGAAATTTTCATATCACAAGTTGATTGAGTAAACCTATATACTAACATAATGACATTGCGGAAAATTTCACATGGTCGTGAAAGATGTGATTTCCTTCTCCTTCCTCCGTGTGAGTCCTTTTTCAGACGGTAGGTACATGAGACTAATAATTGTGACAGTGTAGCGATGTGATTCATGTGGGCCACCGGGGTGGCCGAGGGGTTCTAGGCGCTACAGTCTGGAACCGCACGACTGCTACGGTCGCAGGTTCGAATCCTGCCTCGGGTATGTATGTGTGTGCTGTCCGAAGGTTAGTTAGGTTCAAGTAGTTCTAAGTTCTACGGGACTCATGACCTCAGAAGTTAAGTCCCATAGTGCTCAGAGCCATTTGAACCATTTGATTCATGGGTCACGCGCGATAATAGACATGAAGGGGAGGACGACTCCCAGTACCGCTACGTAACATACTGCTCTCTGATAACACTATTGGAATCTGAACATCGTCGCCGTCGACAATGAAACCTGCCCCTTCTTCGTGAGGCCTTTGGAATTTGACCCAAACTCACCAGTTGCCGGAATGAATTTTTAGTCTGCAACTGAGTGTGTGCTTATTTGTAACTTCCAGACAGATGAAAAGGTGTGCCGGACCGGTACACGAACCGGAGACGTTAGCATTTCTCGCGCAAATGCTTTAGCGTCTGAGCTAACGAGGCACAAGCCACACCCTGCCCTTAGTGCGGTATTACCGGCAACATCTCTTCTCTTGCCTTATTTGCGTGTGTTTTTACTTTATGGGCACTCAGCGACGAGGTTATCAGCGCCTTCTCTTGGTTTCCAAACTTCACAGAAGGTCTGCTGCATACGGTGAGGTTCCAGTATTCCTGGAAGAAAGTACAGGGTGTTACAAAAAGGTACGGCCAAACGTTAAGGAAACATTCCTCACACACAAAGAAAGAAAATATGTTATGTGGACATGTGTCCGGAAACGCTTACTTTCCGTGTTAGAGCTCATTTTATTAATTCTCTTCAAATCACATTAATCATGGAATTGAAACACACAGCAACAGAACGTACCAGCGTGACTTCAAACACTTTGTTACAGGAAATGTTCAAAATGTCCACCGTTAGCGAGGATATATGCAAACACCCTCCGTCGCATGGAATCCCTAATCCGCTGATGTAGCGCTGGAGAATGGCGTATTGTATCACAGCCGTCCACAATACGATCACGAAGAGTCTCTACATTTGGTACCGGGGTTGCGTAGACAAGAGTTTTCAAATGCCCCCATAATTGAAAGTCAAGAGGGTTGAGGTCAGGAGAGCGTGGAGGCCATGGAATTGGTCCGCCTCTACCAATCCACCGGTCACCGAATCTGTTGTTGGGAAGCGTACGAACACTTCTACTGAAATGTGCAGGAGCTCCATCGTGCATGAACCACATGTTGTGTCGTACTTGTAAAGGCACATGTTCTAGCAGCACAGGTAGAGTATCCCGAATGAAATCATGATAACGTGCTCCATTGAGCGTAGGTGGAAGAACATGGGGCCCAATGAAGACATCACCAACAATGCCTGCCCAAACCTTGACAGAAAATCTGTGTTAATGACGTGATTGCACAATTGCGTCCGGATTCTCGTCAGCCCACACATGTGGATTGTGAAAATTTACAGTTTGATCGCGTTGGAATAAAGCCTCATCCGTAAAGAGAAAATTTGCACTGAAATGAGGATTGACACATTGTTGGATGAACCATTCGCAGAAGTGTACCCGTAGAGACAAATCAGCTGCTGATACTGCCTGCACACGCTGTACATGGTACGGAAACTACTGGTTCTCCCACAGCACTCTCCATACAGTGACGTGGTCAACGTTACCTTGTACAGCAGCAACTTCTCTGACGCTGACATTAGGGTTATCGTCAAAGGCGCGAAGAATTGCCTCGTCCATTGCAGGTGTCCTCGTCGTTCTAGGTCTTCCCCAGTCGTGAGTCATAGGCTGGAATGTTCCGTGCTCCCTAAGACGCCGACCGATTGCTTCGAACGTCTTCCTGTCGTGACACCTTCGTTCTGGAAATCTGTCTCGATACAAACGTACCGCGCCACGGCTATTGCCCCGTGCTAATCCATACATCAAATGGGCATCTGCCAACTCAGCATTTGTAAACATTGTGCACCGACTGCAAAACCACGTTCGTGATTAACACTAACCTGTTGATGCTACGTACTGATTTGCTTGATGTTTGTACTGTAGAGCAATGAATCGCATGTCAACATAAGCACCGAAGTCCGCATTACCTTCCTTCAATTGGGCCAACTGGCGGTGAATCGATGAAGTACAGTACATACTGACGAAACTAAAATGAGCTCTAACATGGAAATTAAGCGTTTCTGGACACATGTCCACATAACATCTTTTCTTTATTCGTGCGTGAGGAATATTACCTGAAAGTTTGGCCGTACCTTTTTATAACACCCTGTATATTGCTGAAAAATGGCTTTGTCACAGAATGAATTTTCACACTACAGCGGATTGCATGCTGATTTGAAACTTCCTGGCAGCCAACAGACTTCCTGGTAACTTAACCTATTAAAGGAATTAGGGGAGTTGACCATGCAGGGCCAGGCCACCTAGAAGCGAAAATAGCACAACACCTAGGAAACGATGAAAACTTTCATCGAAAGCATTCGTCTTATTATCAAAGTGGTTGAATTGAGTTGCCAGTGCAGCAGAATTATTGATGATTAGCTATGCTCATTCACACTGCTGGCTTCCTAGGTACTTTTTACGTGTCAAACTCACAGACATACACTTATAAAACTTTCTCTCTGTTACGAAGAAATTGGTGTAATCCAACCTGAAAACGATTGCTTGCCAGGGGTGAATATGAAGCCGTCCGCGCTACACATGCACGTGATGTTGTGTCGATCAGTACAATTACATTCTTACTTTTTCTTTGTGTACAGCTGCGTGATTCTGCTATCTGAGCTATCCGACCACGCCTTCGGGACACGTTTAAACTGCATTCCGCCATTTCTTCTGCCTTGTTTTTTTGTTCTGATCGTAAAACTTGAGGCTCGTTTGACCTCGATCGCCACCCAGCTGTTCTCTGCATTTCAACAAAATTACAGCATCTGACTCATACACACGACGTCCCATTTATCTAGACCACCTCAAATAATGATATGTGCAAAACAAAAATAAAAAATAATGTGTCAAGCACATGCTGTTTAGCAACCAGTGGGACATTAACAATCATGATGGCATTTCTTGTAAATTTGCCAAAGCAGTAAGTCGTTTTTACATAGCACCCTGTATTTCTACATCTACATACATACTCCACAATACACCATACGGGGCGTGGCGGAGGGTACTTCGTACCAAAACTAGCATCTTCTCCTCCTGTTCCACTCCCAAACAGAACGAAGGAAAAATGACTGCCTATTTGCCTCTGTACGAGCAATAATCTCTCTTATCTTTGTGGTCTTTCCGCGAAGTGTAAGTTGGCGGCAGTAAAACTGTACTGCAGTCAGCCTCAAATGCTGGTTCTCTAAATTTCCTCAGCAACGATTCACGAAAAGAACGCCTCCTTTCCTCTAGAGACTGCCACCCGAGTTCCTGAAGCATTTCCGTAACATTCACGTGATGATCAAACCTACCAGTAACAAATCTAGCAGCCCGCCTCTGAATTGCTTCTATGTCCTCCCTCAATCCGACCTGATAGGGATCCCAAACTCTCGAGCAGTACTCAAGAATAGGTCGTATTAGTGTTTTATAAGCGGTCCCCTTTACAGATGAACCACATCTTCCCAAAATTCTACCAATGTACCGAAGACGACTATCCGCCTTCCCCACAACTGCCATTACATGCTTGTCCCACTTCATATCGCTCTGCAATGTTACGCCCAAATATTTAATCGACGTGAGTGTGCCAAGCGGTACACTACTAATGGAGTATTCAAACATTACGGGATTCTTTTTCCTATTCATCTGCATTAATTTACATTTATCTATATTTAGAGTTAGCTGCCATTCTTTACACCAATCACAAATCCTGTCCAAGTCATCTTGTATCCTCCTACAGTCACGCAACGACGACACCTTCCCGTACACCACAGCATCATCGGCAAACAGTCGCACATTGCTATGCACCCTACCCAAAAGATCATTTATGTAGATAGAAAACAACAGCGGACCTACCACACTTCCCTGGGGCACTCCAGATGATACCCTCAGCTCCGATGAACACTCGCCATAGAGGAAAACGTACTGGGTTCTATTATTAAGAAGTCTTCGAGTCACTCACATATTTGGGAACCAATCCTGTATGCTCGTACCTTAGTTGGGAGTCTGCAGTGGGGCACTGAGTCAAACGCTTTCCGGAAGTCAAGGAGTATGGCTTCCGTCTGATACCCTTCATCCACGGTTCGCAAGATATCATGTGAAAAAAGGGCAAGTTGCGTTTCGCAGGAGCGATGCTTTCTAAAGCCGTGCTGATGCATGGACAGCAACTTCTCTGTCTCAAGGACAGTCATTATATTCGAACTGAGACTATGTTCGAGAATCCTGCAACGAACCGATGTTAAGGATATTGGTCTGTAATTTTGAGGATCCGTCCTTCTACCCTTCTTATATACAGGCGTCACCTGCGCTTTCTTCCAGTCTCTCGGGACTTTACGTTGGGAAGAGATTCGCGATAAATGCAAGCTAAGTAAGGAGCCAATGCAGTAGAGTACTCTCTGTAAAACCGAATTGGAATCCCATCAGGATCTGGCGATTTATTTATTTTCAACCCATTCAGCTGCTTCACAACCCCAGGGATGTCCATCACTATGTCCTCCATACGGGAATCTGTAAAATTTCAGCTTTCGTTTTGCTGTCTTCCGTTGCCAGGCCAGACTGATCAGTGAGTGACTGGATGGAAGCCTTCGACCCGCTTACCGATTTTACGTAAGACCAGAATTTCCTTGGGTTTTCAGCAAGATCTTTTGCTAAGGTATGATAATTTATTTTCTCTCATCTAGGCCTTCCACTTAACATTCAACAAGTAAAACTGCTACTTTTTGCAGATGATACTAATGCTATAATAAGTCCCATGAGAGAGAAAGCAACAATGGAGTTGGTAAATGATATTTTCCTCAGTTAATAGGGTAGGATGCGCCAGCTATTTGGGTGTACATATTGATGAAAACTTGAACTGAAAGAAGGATTGAGCTTCTCAAGCAATTAAGTTCAGCTGCTTTTGCTCTTCGTATAATTCCTAATCTTGGAAACAAACGTATCAGCCTCCTGACATATTTTATATATTTCCGTTAAATAATTTCTTACGGCATAATGTTCTGGAGTAATTCATCTCCTACAAAGAAAGTGTTTATTGCAGAAAAACGAGCAGTAAAAATAACGTGTGTTCACCCACGGACATCATTTAGGTACCTCTTCAAGGAGGTAGGCATTTCAACTGTTCCGTCACAATACATATATTCAAAAAACACGATGTTATTAAAAAGACACCACAAAATTCATTTACTAGCACACACTAGCCAGACTAACTTAACTTACCCACTTTTTTTAACAGACAGTAAACAGAATGAAACAGAAGAGAAATGCACACCGGTCTTTCAGTCAACCGTTTTCAGTTGAAGGTTCCTGTCAATACCCAAGGAATGACGTTAACGTACACAAGATATCGTTTAAAAGTATATCGTACTGTACTATATATCTTCGCATTTAAATAAGAAAACATTATTAGAATTACTGTTCTGTTAACTGTCCTTTCGGTGAGCAGCATTGCTGCTATCTTCTCTTCGTTCGTATACACAGTGCTCATTCAGACATTCAACTGAAGATACGCTTGATCGAATGACCGGTGTACATTTTCCTCGCCCTTTCGTCTGTTTCCTGTCAACTGCAGCAAGTAGACGAGTTACGTTACTCTGAGTACCTGAACTGTGTGCTGCAGTACTCCATCAAGATGGAGCAACCGTCACACATCCAACCAAAGTATGGCCCTCATCACCACCGTGTTCTATGAAGAGAGATTTGTCAGTAGGGGCCTCTGGCCTCTTGCCCCCAAAGTCCTCGACCTTAACATCGTGTGCTTTGTTTGTGCTTGTTATTAGTATGTTTGCCCTAAAATGTCCTACGTTGTATACTGGAATTCATGACATGCTCTTCACGTGAGACGCGACCATTATTTAAGTAATGGCAGATGTTACGTTGTGGTTTAAATTGTTTCAACCCTCATCCGTAGAGATGGTCTGTCACTGAAACCGGTCGATTTTTGGGTTTTAAATAAAAAAAGCAGCTAATGATCAAACATGCATTTTATACAGAAATCTTACAGTTGTGGGGCCTATTGTGCCCCTCCGAATTTGATGCCACAAGCGGCAGCTTCTATCACTTGGCTATTAACCGTTTCTGCTCATCCAGTTCACATGACCTTCACCAGTCCTCTGTAACATTATATTTCAAGCTCTTTTAGTAATTTCACTTGCTTCAACACTGACATTCCTCAAGCTTTCTCTGCGCTCAAGGATTATCTTTTCCAGTGGTCGCAATTGTTTCTTTTCATAGAAAGGCCTTCTGTCTTGTGCGATGCTTACTGCTGTTTCTTTATTTTCCTTTGCCTTTTTCCAACGTTTAGGTACATCTTCCATCTGTGGCATAGTATTTGCATTGTTTCTTACTGTTCATTTAGACGTTCATGCGGAAGAACGCAGCATTACTAAAAATTTAAAGTATTTAAATGATGGAATGTACTTACAAAATCTATTAACTCTCTATAACAAACTGTAGGGAAAAAACTGGTAATGTACAATATATACACGAACCAAGAGTTAACAATAATACTGGAAGACCAAGAGCGACGTGCGCGGGTTAAAAAGGGTGCAAGGCAGGGATGTAGTCTTTCGCCTCTGCTGTTCAGTCTATTCTCCAAGAAGCAAAGGGGGAAATAAAAAAAACTTCCAACAGTGGGATTAAAATTCAGAGTGTAACAACATCAATGATAGAATTCGATGATGACATTGCTATCCTCAGAGAAAATGAAGAATTACGGGATGTGTTGAATGGAATGAACAGAGAGACTGAGAATAAATAAAAGAAAGACGAAAGTAACGAGAAGTAGCACTAGTGAGAACAGCGACAAATTTAAGGGCAGAACTACTGGGGATCACGAAATAGACAAAGTTAAGGGATTCTGCTACCTGGGCAGCAAAATAACCCATGATGGACGGATCACAGAGGACATAAAAACAGAGTAGCACTGGCAGGAAGGGAATTCCTGGCCAAGGGAAGTTTTTTGGTATCAAACATTGATCTTAATTTGAGGAAGAAATTTCTGAGAATGTAAGCTTGGAGCACACCATTGTATGGTAATGAGACATGGACTGTGGGAAAACTGCAGTAGAAGAGAATCGAATTCTTTGAGTTGTGGTCCAACAGAAGACTGTTGAAAATTAGATGGACTGATAAGGTAAGGAATGGGGAGGTTCTCCGAAGAACTGGCGACGAAAAAAACTCATAGAAGACGCTGACGAGAAGAAGGGACAGAACGATAGGACATTTGTTAAGACATCAGGGAATAATTTCCGTAGTACTACAGGGAGCTGTGGAGGGTAAAAACTGTAAAGGAATACAGAGGTGGGATACATGCAGCAAATAACTGAGGTCGTAAGTTGCAAGTGCTACTATGAGATGGAAAGGTTGGGACAAGAGAGGATATAGTGGCGCGGCGCATCAAACCAGTCAGAAGAATTATGACAAAAGAAAGATGACTCCTATTTCCTTATATCCACGGTTGAGCAGCGGGCTCTAGAAAACTGTGGAAGAGAGTTTTGATGACTATAGCAAAAACTGTCGAATACGTATACTGAAGGCTGGAGGAAGAAGGAAATTTCGGCAGAGAAAAAACAGACATAAATCGGGCTGTGATGCGGTAATATGTTTTTCGAAAGAAAATAAATTATGAGAGCAAACTAATAGAACTGTCAAGCCAAAGCTGGACCGATTGCGTTGTGCAGTAATTTTCATCAATAGACGAGTATTATAAGAAGTCTCTAGTTACTATTTCTGAATATTAATGGAGCCTATAATGTTGCTGACGTAACAGCCACTACGGAAGGACTACAGAGGGTCACGACGTAGGAGGTTCTCTATTTTTTCCACAACGGAAAAGTATTGCAGAGTAAATAGCATGTCAGATGCCACTTGCCGTAGTAAACAAAAACGCTAAGCACAGCGGTATAAGAGAAAATTTTAGCTGGGTAATGAGATGCACTGCATAATGTGTCAAATTAATCAAAAAGCTGTAACAAAAAGTATTGATATTTTTAAATGTATGTGTTTATACGAACGCGAATGCGTCTTCTGTTTTTCTTGTTATTTACAAATCTTTCTTCTTGGTTATTAACTATCACTTTAGCTGTGGTTTGGTCTTTTATTACTATACCACTACCGGTCTTCAGGTGACATATGATTGAAACTTTAGAGCGGGAAAGCTCGGAATCTTTTTTCCCAACGTTCAGTGTGTCCCACATACAAAACACCACTGAAAGACAGTATGTCATGGATTAGAACTTCCAAAACAAATTGTATCATAATGATCGCTTCTCCAGTCTATGTGAAGCTTTTCCGGTCTAACATTTTAACGATATGTCACCTGAAGATGAGCCTTTTTCGACGCGAAACTGATAGTGGTACAGTGATAAAGGACCAAATACAGCTGAAGCAATAATTAATACTCAAGATTAATACTCATAGCTGTAGTTGCCCCACCTAAAAGGTTGTCTGCACAAATCTTTCTGTTTCTCTATAATTATTACAACTAACATTTTGACACATAAATAGTCTCGACTTCCATTTTCGACCTTTATCATATTTACAATATTCTCTGGTGTACACAACGTAAATGAAATTCCTGTCATGACTCTCGAAATGTATTTTTCATATCCACCGTATCTCAGATCTTTCAATTCTATCGAGCCACTTGCGAGTTGTTTCTAACCAAGTTGCTTACTGAATTAAGAATGTCATAAATTGTAGCGTTTCAAAACTATGGCTTCTTAGCTTTGTTTGGTGATTATTTCTTACTCCTGTAAATTTCTCATACCCTTTCGCGACTGCTACGTTAGTACGGTTCCTAATACAGTATCTGTCTATAGCATATAGCATCCGAGCCACCCCCCCCCCCCCCCCCGCTTGTAATGTGTAGTTTACCTCGAAGAAAAGAAAACGGTCTATTGACAAACAGCACACAGTCAGCATTGGTTTAGAAAACATCGTTGCTGTGAAACACAATTAGCTCTTTATTCACATGAAGTGTTGAGTGCTATTGACAAGGGATTTCAGATCGATTCCGTATTTCTGGATTTCCAGAAGGCTTTTGACACTGTACCACATAAGAGGCTAGTAGTGAACTTGCGTGCCTATGGAATATCGTCTCAGTTATGTGACTGGATTTGTGATTTCCTGTCAGAGAGGTCACAGTTCGTAGTAACTGACGGAAGGTCGTCGAGTAAAACAGAAGTGTTTTCTGGCGTTCCGCAAGGTAGTGTTATAGGCCCTTTGCTGTTCCTTATCTATATGAACGATTTGGGAGACAATCTGAGCAGCCGTGTTCGGTTGTTTGCAGACGACGCTGTCGTTTATCGACTAATAAGGTCGTCAGAAGATGAAAACAAACTGAAAAACGATTTAGAAAAGATATCTGAATGGTGCGAAAAATGGCAGTTGACGCTAAATTACGAAAAGTGTGAGGTCGTCCACATAAGTGCTAAAAGGAACTCGTTAAACTTCGGTTATACGATAAATCAGTCTAATCTAAAAGCCGTAAATTCAGCTAAATATCTAGGTATTACAATTACGCACAACTTAAATTGGAAGGAACACATAGAAAATGTTGTGGGGAAGGCTAACCAAACACTTTTATTGGCAGGACACTTAGAAAATGTAACAGATCTACTAAGGAGACTGCCTATCTACACTTGTCCGTCCTCTTTTAGAATAGTGCTGCGCGGTGTGGGATCCTTACCAGATAGCACTGACGGAGTACATCGAAAAAGTTCAGAGAAAGGCAGCACGTTTTGTATTATCGCGAAATATGGGAGAGAGTGTCACAGAAATGGTACAGGATTTGGGCTGGAAACCATTAAAAGAAAGGCGTTTTTCGTTGCGACGGAATCTTCTCACGAAATTCCAATCACGAACTTTCTCCTCCGAATTTGAAAATATTTTGTTGACACCGGCCTACATAGGGCGGAACGATCACCACGATAAAATAAGGGAAATCAGAGGTCGTACGGAAAGACATACGCGTTCATTCTTTCCGCGCGCTATACGAGATTGGAATAATAGAGAATTGTGAAGGTGGTTCGATGAACCCTGTGCCAGGCACTTAAATGTGATTTGCAGAGTATCCATGTAGACGTAGATGTAGATGTAGATGTCCCGACGGGCAGAAGCGCCAGTATGAAAGGAGGAGTGGAGTATTTAATTGTATGTAGAGCAACAGTAACATCAGAATGGATCGATCAGAAGAGCTCACTGACTTGCAACGCTGACTAGTCACTGGGTGTCATCTGAGTAATAAATCCACTCGCGTCGCTCGTCTGCTGGCATAACCCATTGTTGCTACGTTTTGCCGCGCTGTCCTAACGGATATGTTCGTCGTACGTCCAACGTTGATTTCTGCGGTTCTTTCATGCAGTGTTGCTTGACTGTTCATTGACAACTCAACGCAAACGCCGCTGTTGTCCGTGGTGAGAGGTAATGCCTGAAGTGTGATATTCTTGGCACAGTGGTGACATTGTGGATGGCGGTATATTGAATTCCTTAGCGATTTCCGAAATGGAATGCTCCGTGCGTCTAGTTCCAGCTTCCACTAAGCGTTCAGAGTCTGCTGATTGCCGTCGTACGGCCGTAACCTTTTCATCTGAATCACGTGAGTACAAACGACGGCAATGGCCTTTTATGCTTAGTGTACGCAATGCAGGGAGCGAAAGGCTATTTACAATTTGTACAGAAACCAGATGGCAGTTATAAGAGTCGAGGGACATGAAAGGGAAGCAGTTGTTGGGAAGGGAGTAAGACAGGGTTGTAGCCTCTCCCCGATGTTATTCAATCTGTATACTGAACAAGCAGTAAAGGAAGCAAAAGAAAAATTCGGAGTAGGTATTAAAATCCACGGAGAAGAAATAAAAACTTTGAGGTTCGCCGATGGCATTGTAATTCTGTCAGAGACAGCAAAGGACTTGGAAGAGCAGTTGAACGGAATGGATAGCGTCTTGAAAGGAGGATATAAGATGAACATCAACAAAAGCAAAACGAGGATAATGAAATGTAGTCGAATTAAGTCGGGTGATGCTGAGGGAATTAGATTAGGAAATGAGATTCTTAAAGTAGTAAAGGAGTTTTGCTATTTGGGGAGCAAAATAACTGATGATGGTCGAAGTAGAGAGGATATAAAATGTAGATTGGCAATGGCAAGGAAAGCGTTTCTGAAGAAGAGAAATTTGTTAACATCGAGTATAGATTTAAGTGTCAGGAAGTCATTTCTGAAAGTATTTATATGGAGTGTAGCCATGTATGGAAGTGAAACATGGACGATAAATAGTTTGGACAAGAAGAGAATAGAAGCTATCGAAATGTGGTGCTACAGAATAATGCTGAACATTAGATGGGTATATCACATAACTAATGAGGAAGTATTGAATAGGATTGGGGAGAAGAGAAGTTTGTGGCACAACTTGACCAGAAGAAGGAATCGGTTGGTAGGACATGTTCTGAGGCTTCAAGGGATCACCAATTTAGTATTGGAGGGCAGCGTGGATGGTAAAAATCGTAGAGGGAGACCAAGAGATGAATACACTAAGCAGATTCAGAAGGATGTAGGTTGCAGTAGGTACTGGGAGATGAAGAAGCTTGCAGAGGATAGAGTAGCATGGAGAGCTGCATCAAACCAGTCTCGGGACTGAAGACCACAACAACAACAACGCAATGCTACCGCCGTCTGTATATGTGCATACCGCTGTCCCACGACTTCTGTCACCCCTGTGTAAACGTTATATAGAAGTAATCAGTAGTTTACCAATCAAGGAAACTTCTATCCAAAGTTAACCTGGGTTAGCAGGATGTCAACAAGAAAATGTTTTGACGAGAAAGTTTGAAATTGTGCCTAAGCTCTTTGAACGTCACCAACTGTTCTCCCTCTCAAATACTGGGTGAATATAGTCTGGGTAATTTGTGCGGCGTGAATTGCAGTGCTACAAGACAAACGCAGTTTTAGAATAAACATTTGACTTATTTTGCTTTAGGTACTACACAATGAGTAGATCATAACAGCCTTTTGAATTTTTAAATTCTGTCAGTTATTGTATGAAATAATGAAAATCAAATGTTTATTGTCCCTAGAAGACGTCAGATAGGCAACCTGCAATCGAGTTTCAGAATGAGATTTTCACTCTGCAGTGGAGTGTGTGCTGATATGAAACTTCCTGGCAGATTAAAACTGTGTGCCGGACCGAGACTGGAACACCGGACCTGTGCCTTTCGCGAGCTAGTGCTCTACCAACTGTGCTACCCAAGTTCTGCATGGTTCGCAGTAGAGCTTCTGTAAAGTTTCGAAGGTAGGAGACGAGGTACTGGCAGAAGTAAAGCTGTGAGGACGTGGCGTGAGTCGTGCTCGGGTAGCTCAGTTGGTAGAGCACTTGCCCGCGAAAGGCAAAGGTCCCGACTCTCGGCCCGGTACACAGTTTTAATCTGCCAGGACGTTTCAGTAAACTTTTTATTTAAATTGCAGTTGTTTCAAAGAAAATGCCTTTTGTATGCTGCACTTCAAAATGTTTATTTTGATTTATGCATCCACACGTGTTTCGCCTCTTTTACAATACATCTTCAGTGGATGTCCTGAAATATTACATGATTTGTCCTTTTTACAGATAGGTTATGGTTTCATAAGTAGGTTATAGATTTAATCTGCCAGGAAGTTGCAATCGGGATTGTTCACCGTTTTAGCTGGTTACTAATACAAGGTGTTTAAAAGAAAGTGCCACGTATTACTACAAGAGGTAGTATTGATGAGAGGACAAGAAAAATTTCCAAAAATGATGTGTCCGGAAACAAATACGCGTTGAGATATGAACCGCTGTTGATCCTCGGTTCACACCCTTCATTTCCTTTACATATGAGTTTCACAAGAGATGGCACAGTAAATTACTGCAATATGCACGTGTGAGCAGATGCAGATCCTGGGGCTAAGGCATCAAGATCGCTTTAGTATTTTGTGTACGGGTATGAATTGTCGATGACAGACATAGTTTATCAAGCAGGTCAACAGGTTCTGCGTCTCACCGATTTCTGCGCAATGAATTAACAGCGCTATTAGAGAACGTTGCCCTTGGTTTTAATTCTCTTCTGGCCAGTGATGTTTAAGTTATCCAAAAAATGGTTCAAATGACTCTGAGCACTATGGGACTTAACATCTGAGGTCACCAGTCCCCTAGAACTTAGAACTACTTAAACCTAAGAAGATCACACACATCCATGCTCGAGGCAGGATTCGAACCTGCGACCGTAGCGGTCGCGCCGTTCCAAACTGAAGTGCCTAGAACTGCTCTGCCGCAGCAGCCTGCCTTATGTTATCCGTAGCTTTCACAACCAATTTTTACAATACTGGAGAATTTCTTTCTTCCTCTTTTCTACTCTTTTTCTCGATTCTCTCCACCCAATTTTATGTTACTACTAGATTTGTTATTTTTAATGTCAGCTAGAGGCTTCTTTTAATGTGTAGTTTGAATGCATAATTTAGCAATAGCTACTTTTTATTTGATAGAAGAAAAAAGTGAAGAGGAACGCATACTGCCGCAACGGTCTTCCGACGGAAGATAGCCATTTAATCAGTATCCACTAGTTACATTAAGAACTGGCGATAAACACGGATGCGCGTCTTGGTACAAATTGTTTCAAAATGTCTGATGTTGCAAAATGTTATTTGCGTGATAAAAATGAACGTACGCGCTGAAATGCGCAAATGTCCGTAAATCATTAACTGTGAATGCGTTGATGATTCGTTTGAAATAAAATTGGTGGTTTAGAGAATTTGCTACTGTTAACAAGGCTGCTCCAACAGAGCTGGGACACTGAATTTATCGCAGTTGAAAATCGGTCGCGTCCGATACTAAAGCAAAAAAATGGGCTCTGAGCTCTATGGGACTTAACTTCTGTGATCATCGGTCCCCTAGAACTTAGAACTACTTAAACCTAACTAACCTAAGGACATCACACGCATCCATGCCCGAGGCAGGATTCGAACCTGCGACCGTAGCAGTCGCGCGGTTCCGGACTGAGCGCCTTAACCGCGAGACCACCGCGGCCGGCTACTAAAGCAGATTACCGCAACTATCACAAACACACTTGAGGTTCTGATCACTTTTCAAAAATGTTGTACAGTAAGGGTAAAATGGGATGTAACAGCAGTGTTTCATGTAAGTCGTATAATAGCCACCCCAGTGCGCACACACAGATGAGTCGTTAAGCGTTTCCAGTTGGCGCAGCGAGCGAATCTCGTGCTCAACAGCGGTTGCGCTGCCTGTACCTTGAGTGTATGGTGGTAGCGATCAGTAAGACATTTACGACTCAAGAGGACATTGTACGTAAACGTGGGTACATGTAAGGACTCGATAGAGTGGCTAAAACGGGAAATCGTGCTGGGTGGTACCCATGGCCATAAAGTGCGTGAAATTGCTGGACTAAATGATGTTTCGCAGCGGACTGTTCAACTTGTTTACAAGCAGTGGTGTAACACACGTGGACACGAAACACGACGTCAAGGATGTGGTCGGAAAAAGATCCTGACCGAAAGGGGCCGGAGATGTGTTTTACGGCTTACGATTCAAAATCGCTTCCAAACCCAACAGGAATTACTGTAGGCCTGTTATCCAGAGAACAGTGCGATAGGAACTGCGTCCAATTAGCATTTGGAGAGCATCGCTCACGCAGGTAAATAAAGACGACAACAGCAGAATAAGTGACACTCCTCCGCTCTGTTACGTATCGATTGGCCTGTAAAACCACCAGACTTGGACTCACTGGAAATTTGTGGGACGTGTCGGAACAGCTGCTAAAACTCCCAGACATCAGCATCCCGACACTTGGGTGGAACCGAGCGACAGATCCTCGAGTGGCTTAACCTAGATGGGACGTACCTGCACAACCTCGTGGACTCACTTACTAATCGAATCCAGGCGGTTATCAAGTCCTGGGACAAAATTACACGGTATTAAACGATGCCTGTAATTAATTGTTTGTCTAGAAGTGTTTTTTTTTTCTTCGGCTAGCTTACTTCGGTTAAAATGGCTCTGAGTACTATGGGACTAAACTGCTGAGGGCATCAGTCCCCTAGAACTTAGAACTACTTAAACGTAACTAACCTAATGACATCACACACATCCATGCCCGAGGCAGGATTCGAACCTACGACGGTAGCGGTCGCGTGGTTCCAAACTGTAGCGCCTAGAACCGCTCGGCCACTCCGGCCGGCGAGCTTACTTTCCCTAATGCCTTTAGTAGAAATCGAACATGCAGTTGGCAGAGCGGATTGCATTGAATAGTTGCACTGTAAACAAAGGGTTATTGATATATCATCACGGAGCGTGGCAAGCTGCGGCGAACTGACGTCTAGCATTCTCCCATCCGTTATTCACGTATGATGTTCTGAGAACAAGGGCGCAAATAACTTACGCCAGCTCTGCTCATGTGATGATGAAAGTGATAGTGGTTGTTTTCCATGAAAATATTTCACTGAAGATCAGTACTGCACGACACAAGTGTTGTTTTCAGTCGTCTGTAGTAATTTTAATTCCTGCTTCCTAGTGACGTTCGTTAGTTTGTCATAACTTCTGTAACCAGAGAACACCACGTTTATTGACAGCTTCTAAAAACACGTAACAACCAACTTAATATCTCTTGCCGGCCGGAGTAGCCGAGCGGTTCTAGGCGCTTCAGTCTGGAACCGCGCTACCGCTAAGGTCGCAGGTTCAAATCCTGCCTTGGGCATGGATGTGTGTGATGTCCTTAGGTTAGTTTAAGTAGTTCTAAGTTCTAGAGGACCTCAGAAGTTAAGTCCCATAGTGCTCAGAGCTATTTGAACTGAAACGTCCCCTTTTGAAAAATTATTCATGACTGTGCTTAAACTGACACACAATATTTTTTTAGCGCAACGCAATCTGACTTTCAGAAATCCCTACAAAAGAATGGCCCTGACTAACATTAACCTATACCTTTCACAAATCACTTACCTCACAAAAATCTTCGTTACTCAAGCTACTGCAATACAGCGAGCGCCACTACTGTCAGCTAAATAAAAGATTCAAATTACGGAAGGCACTAACTACTGATAGGCATAGTTAGCAAATGAAAGATTTTGATAGAGAAGAAACAATGTATTTACCTTAATTTTGTTCAAAGGTCATAATATATATAGCAGTTCATGACATCCAGTCTTACAAATTTCAAAACTCCGCCATTTCTCTCCCCACATCCACCACTGCTGGCGGCTCACCTCCAACTGCCCAACGCTATGCGCTGTTAACATCCAGCTGCCCAACACAACAATGGCAGACAACAATGCAATTTTCATACAGAGCGCTACGTGGCGTTACCAATAAGAAAACCTAAACAGCCTACTTACAGAACCATTAATATCTCTTCTCCAGGTGTTAGATTCGGCTTGCGTGAAATTACGAACGACTTCTTGCAACCAATACGTCAGGAAAGTACTTGAATAACTGCCTAAATTCCCGTCGTCGTATGAAAGCAGTGGAGTTCGTTTAGTAACGCGTCCTTCGGAAGCCGTTAGTCAGTCGTGGACACCAGCAGTTGAGCGTACATCTCGTTTTCCGGGGCAAGGCCATCTTCGCTCGGTCACCTCGCCTACTAAGCCCGCAGTCCAACCACACACCTACATTTCCAGCGCAGGAACATCTTTTGTGCGCCATTTTTTGTTTCATCATCGGCAGTTTATTTCAGATGTCGTTATGGTCCCCAGTCACAAGAATGGTTTGATGCAGCTTCTCGCATTACTCTGTCCTGTGCAGTCACTTCATTCTGCTTAAATACATCGCTTTGAAACTGTTCCCTGTGCTCGCTCTTTGTTCTCACACTACCATTTAAACTCCTAAACCTTCCTCCACTACCAAACTATCAATTCGTTGGTCCCACACGCAAGATGTGCCTACCTAGAGATCTCTTCTTTAATTCAAAATTGTGCCATAATTTTATTTTTCTCTTCGATTCCATTGCATTACTTTCCAATCTACTCATCTGATCTTAAACATTCTTGTGTAACACTACCTATCACAAACTTCTATTCTCTTATCATGTGCACTCTTTATCGTACATGTTTGGCTTCCGTGCAGGGCTACACTCTGGAAATATAATTCAGAAGATACTTCCTAAAAATTAAATTTACAAGGCGTACAACTTTGCTTCCGCCGTTTGCCCTGAAGTGGCGACAACGGTAAGTAGCGGTCGAAAAAAAACAGATCGCAGACGTCAGGTAGTTAGCTTGGACCTCGGTCAACATAACCTCATTCAAACATTAGTCGGTTTGGGTCTGCATCATAAAGTTGTTCTTGATTGAAAATGTCAGTTTACGAGCCTAATTCTCGTCATTTGCGGGGGCTGTTACTGTTTTGTTTCAATATGAAGAAAACAGCCGCTGAGTCTCATCGAATTCTGTCACGTACGTATGGTAAGGACGCTATTAGTGAAAGAACGGGTCGTAAGTGGTTTCAACGCTTCAAGAACGGTGATTTTAACATCGTAGACCGGCATAGTGGTGAAAGAGAGAATGTTTTCGAATGCAGAATAGGAGACATTGCTCACGTCAAACTCAAGAAGAATTGGCATGATTAGTGAGAGTGAGACAGCAAGCCATTTCAAAACGTCTCAAGGTTACGGGTACAATTCAGAAAGAAGGAACTTGGGGCCTGTGTGAGCTGAAACCATGAGACGTTGAGCGACGTTTGTTTGTTTGTGAACAGTTGCTTCAGAGGCAAAAACGGGTGTAATTTCTGCATCGCATTGTGACTGGGGACGAAAAATGGGTTTAGTACGATAACCCTAAACGCAAAAAACCAAGGGGTATCCCGGCCATGCTTCCACGTCGATTGCCGAACCGAATATTCACAGCTCCAAGATCATGCTCTGCATTTGGTGCGACCAGCTCGGCGTCGTGTACTATGAGGTGTTAAAACCAAGTGAAACAATCACAGGTGCTCGTTATCGAACGCAATTAATGCATTTGAATAGAGCATTAAAGACAAACGGCCGCAATACAGCGAGAGGCACGATAATGTGATTTTGCAGCACTACAACGCTCGCCCCCATGTTGCAAAAGAGGTCAAAACGTACTTGGAAACGTTAAAATATGAAGTCCTACCGCATCCGCCGTATTCTCAAGACATTGCTCTCTCCATCACCTGTAGACACCGAAATCATCATCGAACAATCTGGTAGTGCTGTTGACCCTATCTGCTATATTGCTTGTACCTTCTGGCCACCTTATAGATCCGATCACGCTTTCTTGGGCACGAGCTGTGTTACTTTTATTTCTGTAGAACTTCTACCGTCCAGTACAGTGTACGTGCACTGGGTTCTCCGAGTAAAATATTAATCGATGCAATCACTTATCTGCCAAGATATTCCTTATGACCGTATCTAAGTTAGTAGTTCTGTATCTGCCTGCTTCAATTACACAAACATTACACGAACAAAGATAAACTGCATTAAGCGTGGAATAGCGACAGGTAAACCCTCTTATTTTCTGTGTAGACTGAAAGCAGATGGGAATCTTTCTTTCGCCAGCACAGGTGCCTCAAACACTGGGCAGCAGGTGCAGTCATTGTTATGTAACGGGGGGAGGTCGGATATTTAGACACGGACAGGAGACACACTGGGGATTTCAGAGACGGAACGTCGTTAAAAACACATGAACGTTCTTTTCCGGCTGCTGCTCCTAGCTGCTCTGACGGAGACTTTAGTTACCTACTGCGAGGTAATATAATGTCCACGAGCCATCAGCGCTAATTTTACTATGGAATACGGGATCTCGAAAAGGACTGAGTGTGATTTTTACGTGTCATTACTAACTTCAGTGTTTTTAAAGCTAGTAGATCCATAAGGATTTTGATAAATCATTTACGTAAGATGTGGTTTTTATTTCAGTGAGATGATTGCCTCGAACATGAAACACGCAAAACTCAAGACTGAGTACTTGTCCATTCACCTCGTCAGTTACGAACTCGACCTTGATCACCAAACATCATGTCAATAGCATTTGTGATCTACGAACAGAACAAAATTTTAAAAAAAGAAAAAAAACGAAGCGCTCTTTGTGAACAGAGTTACTCAGATGGGTGAAAATAGCTTGAAATGTAAAAAAAACTTAAACTTACAGCTAATCTTATTAATTTGTTATGTACAATACAGGTCATAAGAGAATCAAAAGAATTCCGAAATATTAGAAGCCAATAAGGTGATCTGGTCGTGGCTGTACTAACTGCATGTTTCTTGTGCAACTGGCGCACGTCATTTTGTATGGAGAGAGTACTGCGCCACCCCTTTAGATAGAACTAACACCAACTTTGTGCTATATTTCAATCGTAGGAGACATACTGGCTCTAATATCACTGCAACACGTAGGTGAAAAGCAACGTCGGCCAATGTAGCTCACTCCTGTAATACTAAAATTATTTGTGCTGACAAGATCTTGCCTACATTCAATGACGTAATCTGTGTGACTAACTACTAACTCAACGACGTCACTTAAAATTTCGTATTTAGCTTCTCACGCTATAAATTACACTCCAGCTCGATACGACATCACTATATACGAAAGGATGGACACAATAATACTTTTCATAGTATAATGGCGTCAGTCTGGATATTAATTACAACAACACTTCTATCAGGGTTCACTATGTTTGAAAGGTAAACTACCACCAAAGAAAGTATCAGTCATCAGAAAAATACTAAATGCGAGAGTCTACGGGAAGTAAGAATGATGTATTTACTTTACCAATAACAGCAACGTGTATTGGAGAACACGTTCACAAGGCAAAGATATAATTTTATACTGTTTATGTCTCGCAGTCAATCAACGATAGCCTCTATACGTCGCGCCTTGCTACAACAATATGCTTGACTATTGAAATTTTATTATAATAAAATTATTTCGTTAAGCTCAACCGTTCAAAGTTACATGGATTAACTTTTCATCTATATTAATTACTTTTCCATAACACGCAAATTTGCTTACCGTGTCTAAAAATTAATTATTTTTCTTGTCGTTACAAGTGGTTCACTGCGAAATACTTTCCCTTTTCTTTAATTTCTTTAAACTTTGCTTCTACCAATATTCCAGTCTTTTATATTATTGGTCATGGATTAACTTTATTGCGAAGAGTTATATTGCAGATATTAGCCTGCTCTCAAATAAGCCTTTGATTATTTTTTTCTTCTAATGGTTTCGAATT
This sequence comes from Schistocerca piceifrons, assembly GCF_021461385.2. NCBI lineage: Eukaryota > Metazoa > Arthropoda > Insecta > Orthoptera > Acrididae > Schistocerca > Schistocerca piceifrons. The sequence goes on from NC_060139.1 coordinate 109,441,316, forward strand.
AGTTTGGGGGTAAAAGACAAATCGGATACTGAATTTTGAATTTTAAACCATTTCTCTATTTCCTACAATTAAATCGACTACAGCTACAAGTCAGCGTTTTATTTACGAGTGGCCGGCCGGAGTGGCCGTGCGGTTCTAGGTGCTACAGTCTGGAGTCGAGCGACCGCTACGGTCGCAGGTTCGAATCCTGCCTCGGGCATGGATGTGTGTGATGTCCTTAGGTTAGTTAGGTTTAATTCGTTCTAAGTTCTAGGCGACTGATGACCTCAGAAATTAAGTCGCATAGTGCTCAGAGCCATATTTACGAGTGATGGTTCACTATTCAAAACCCCACTAAGCGGAAATATAATTTAAAAAATTAATCCATAAACCTGAGCGTCACCGCCACTTTTCAGTTGTACGAACTCAAATAACCAGACAAAGGTCAACCACTTCAGGCGCTGACTTCCACGACCCACCAGTATTTAACACTCGAAGCACAGCACTCGATGATCTATTTCAGAGATAATTAGCCTGTTCTCTTTATAAGGTTCTTAATTTTGTCGTTTAGGGCCAAATGGAAAAGCTATCACATTCTCAATAAACTTCCGATTGTTTGTCAATAAATAACTATTGCGTAGGAACAGTTCTCTTTAATATAGACCACACATTCAGTGCATCTACATCTACAGCTACGTGATTACTCTGCTATTCACAACTCTCGAACGGCACGCGGGGAAAACGAGCACTTAAATTTTTCTGTGCAAGCCCTGATGTCTCTTGTTTTATCATGATGATTATTTCTCCCTCTGTAGGTGGGTCCCAACAGAATGTTTTCACAATCTGAGGAGAAAACGTGATTGGAATTTCTTGAGAAGATCCCGTCGCAGCGAAAAACGCCTTTGTTTTAATGACTGCCACTCCAATTCACGTATCATGTCTGTGACACTATCTCCCCTATTTCGCGATAATACAAGACGAGCTGCCTTTCTTTGTACTTTTTCGATGTCATCCGTCAGTCTCACCTGACGCGGATCCCACACCGCACAGCAGTGCTCCAGAATAGGGCGGAAAAGCGTGGTGTAAGCAGTCTCTTTGGTAGACCTGCTGCACCTTCTAAGTGTACTGCCACTGAATCGCAGTCTTTGGTTTGCTCTACCCACAGTATTATCTATGTGATCGTTCCAATTTAGGTTATTTGTAATTGTAATCCCTGAGCATTTAGCTGAATTTAGAGCCTTCAGATTTGTATGACTTACAGCGTAATCGAAATTTAGCTGATTTCTTTTAGTACTCATGTGAATAACTTCACACTTTTCTTTATTCAGATTCAATTGCCACTTTTCGCACCATACAGATATCTTATCTAAATCATTTTGCAAGTCGTTTTGATCATCTGATGATTTTACAAGACGGTAAATCACAGCATCGTCTGCAAACAATCTAAGACGGCTAATCAGATTGTCTCCTATGTCGTTAACGAAATTTCCGGAATCTACTATTTTCCAAGGCTCACGCCGAAGTCACACAATAAATTCTAACCCAAATATAGCTAAGTCACTACTCCTTAGTGCATGCGTACAACTATGCAAGCACAATAATACAACGCAACGTTGCTATCCCTTAGAGCGCGCTTCAATCCTGAATCACAAAACAACTAAACGACTTCGCATATACACGTCTCCTGACTAACGCCATCCAACGGAAAATCTCACAAAAATATTGAAATACGGTTCGCCTACCATTGCGTGGCTATTAAACAGCACAACGCACCGTTAATCACTGCTAGTAGAAACTAATCTCACATTTCAATGAATCGCAGCTGTTGTTATACCTGGTGAGCCTACACTCTACCAAAAATCGGCAAAATAATCATTTCCTCATAAGCCGATAATCTTCTCAAGACACCTTTCTAAACGACTTAGAACTGCACTGAACACATCTGAGTTCCATACCCAATGCAGACTAGTTCATGTATCGTACGTATGAGCCGATCTCATCACACTCGAGATAATCTCTCTCGAGGCTCACTACTCCAACGATACTCTGATGCTACTCCAAGCTACTCCAAGCTCTAAAAGGACAAGCCAAGGACCATTCTCTGCCGACAAACATACCACGCTAATTCTCTCGTTAACAATAAGTGTCCCTTCTTAGCAGTCGCCGTCAAACGTTGGTATTAGCTAGCTGCATAGTAGTTGTTATCTTTGCCGCACGCCGCGATTCAGTAATCGGCTGGGCGTTGCAGACTCGCTGACTTGACAGAATATCTTTTCTCGACCCTCAAGTGTCACATATCTAAAACATTTTTCTACAAAAATTTATGAAAACTATATAAATAACTTAATCTCTTCGTTCTTCTAGCCCACAAAAACTACAGTACGCTACTGGCCATTAAAATTGCTACACCAACAAAAAATGCAGCTGATAAACGGTATTCATTGAACAAATATATTACACTAGAACTGACATGTGATTACATTTTCACGCAATTTGGGTGCATAGATCCTGAGAAATCAGTACCCAGAACAACCACCTTTGGCCGTAATGACGGCATTAATACGCCTGAGCATTGAGTCAAACAGAGCTTGGATGGCGTGTATAGGTACAGTTGCTCATGCAGCTTCAACACGATACCGCAGTTCATCAAGAGTAGCGACTGACGTATTGTGACGAGCCAGTTGCTCGGCCACCATTGACCAAACGTTTTCAGTTGTAGGGTTTCGCAGGGATCAAATGAAGGGTAGAGCCACGGGTCGTAACACATCTGAAATGTAACGTCCGCTGCTCAAAGTGCCGTCAATGCGAACAAGAGGTGACCGAGACGTGTAACCAATGGTACCACATACCATCACGCCGGATGATACACCAGGATGGCGATGACGAATACACACATCCAATGTGCGTTTACCGCGATGTCGCCAAACACAGATGTGATCATCATGATGCTGTAAACAGTACGTGGATTCATCCGAAAAAGTGACGTTTTGCCATTCGTGCACCCAGGTTCATTGTTGAGTGCACCACCGCAGGCGCTCCTGTCTGTGATGCAGCGCCAAGGGTAACCGCAGTCATGGTCCACGAGCTGATAGTCCATGCTGCTGCAAACGTCGTCGAACTGTTCGTGCAGATGGTTGTTGTCTTGCAAACGTCCCCATCTATTGACTCATGGATCGAGACGTGGCTGCACGATCCGTTACAGCTATGCGGATAAGGTGCCTGTCATCTCGACTGCTAGTGATACGAGGCCGTGGGGTCCATCAGGGCGTTCCGTATTACCCTCCTGAACCCACCGATTCCATATTCTGCTAACAGTCATTATTCGATCTCGACCAACGCGAGCAGCAATGTCGCGATACAATAAACCGCAATCGGGATAGGCTACAATCCGACCTTTATCAAAGTCGGAAACGTGATGGTACGCATTTCTCCTCGTCACACGAGGCATCACAACAACGTTTCACCAGGCAACGCCGGTCAACTGGTGTTTGTGTATGAGAAATCGGTTGGAAGCTTTCCTCATGTCAGCACGTTGTAGGTTTCGCCACCGGCGCCAACCTTGTGTGAATGCTCTGAACAGCTAATAATTAGCATATCACAGCATCTTCTTCGTGTTGGTTGAATTTGGCGTCTGTAGTACGTCACCTTCGTGGTGTAGTAATTTTAATGGCCAGTAGTGTAAATTGAGGCGATACAAACAAGTGATTCACTTTTTTCGGTCTGATGATTCTTCGGCCCATTACAAGAGTCACTACAGACAAAGTAACTTCAGTCGTCCGTCAGGAAGGTGTGTTGAGACTTCTGTTACTCATGTTGTGTATAATGACATGACAGACACTATTAAGAGTAATCTCATATTTTTCGCGTATGATGGTGGTGTATCTGCAATGAAATATTATCTGAAAATTCTGCGCAAATAAACCTTGATAAGATTATAAATGTTGCAAGTATGGTAATTTAGTTTGAGAGGAAACGAAGTCTTTCGCGACGGCACTGTTTTGTAATACATTCTCGGACTTTTTGCAGCGTCATTTGAGAGTTATTCGACTAGGAACTAGAGTGGTCTTCCTCTCTCACTGGTCAGTGTGCGGTTTAACAAATGCGCTAGAGAGTGCTGTTAAGATGTACTTCGTGGCCCTTCTCGCTGGACTCCTGTGGATGCAGCCGTATCGTTAGGAGAGTCCAGTTGCGTGGGAAGGGCGGGTTGCGGCGCAGGTTGGAAGTATCCCGCCTCCTTCCACCTCTCCGCGGTGACGTCGACGGGACCTGCCGTGACGTCAGGGCGGCGCACCGCCCTCAAAAACCTGTTGTCGAGCTGCGCACAGCGCGCATTGTCTGCTGCCGCCGTTCCACGATCAGCGGCGCGTGAAACGTGGCACGTGACGCGCTGCTCGCGTGCCTCGGGTGCCCAGATAGCATCTCGGAAAAGGTTGTCGGTTTCCTAACAGCAGAATCTGTAACGGCTCTGCTACGTCGTGGAAACGTAGAACTGTGAGGCGAGCTTCACACCGAGGCGATGCGATTTGTTGTGACGAAGGTCGCGCGACGCGACACCAGCGTTCCCCACTGAGGCGATGCGATATGCGATGCAATATGTGTTACGCCAAACAACAAAGCGCGAATCTCGTCTCTGGCTCAGTTGGTGTCATGAGCTCTTCTCAAGAGGACGTAATTATGGTTCAAATGGTTCTGAGCACTATGGGACTTAACTTCTGAGGTCATCAGCCCCCTAGAACTTAGAACTACTTAAACGTAACTAAACTAAGGACATCAAAAACATCAATGCCCGAGGCAGGATTCGAACCTGCGACCGTAGCAGTCGCGCGGTTCCAGACTTTAGCGCCTAGAACCGCTCGGCCACCCAGGCCGGGCGTAATTATGGGTTGGGTTGTTTGAAGGAAGAGACCAAACATCGAGGTCATCGGTCTCATCGGATTATGGAAGGAAGTCGGCCGTGCCCTTGCAGAGGAACCATCCCAGCATTTGCCTAGAGCGATTTAGGGAAATCACGGACAGCCTAAATCAGGATGGCCGGACGCGGGATTGAACCGTCGGTGGACGTAATTATGGCTTATACATACTTAAGCTCAGACAACTGCACCACCTCGCTCGGTGGACGTAATTATGGAAGTACTGGGTGCACTCGTACAGTACTACACCACTGGCCATTAAAATTGCTACACCACGAATATGACGTGCTACAGACGCGAAATTTAACTGACGGGAAGAAGATGCTGTGATATGCCAATGATTAGCTTCTCAGAGCATTCACACAAGATTGGCGCCGGTGGCGACACCTACAACGTACAGACATGAGGTACGTTACCAACCGATTTCTCATACACAAACACCAGTTGACCGGCGTTGCCTGGTGAAACGTTGTTGTGATGCCTCGTGTAAGCAGGAGAAATGCGTACCATCACGTTTTCGACTTTGATAAAGGTCGGATTGTAGCCTATCCCGATTGCGGTTTATCATATCACGATATTGCTGCTCGCGTTGGTCAAGATCCAAGAATGTTAGCAGAATATGGAATCGGTGGGTTCAGGAGGGTAATACGGAACGCCGTGCTGGATCCCAACGGCCTCCTATCACTAGCAGTCGAGATGACAGGCATCTTATCCGCATGGCTATAACGGATCGTGCAGCCACGTCTCGATCCCTGAGTCAATAGATGAGTACGTTTGCAAGACAACAACCATCTCCACGAACAGTTCGACGACATTTGCAGCAGCTCGGACTATCAGCTCCGAGACCACGGCTGTGGTTACCCTTGACGCTGCATCACAGACAGGAGCGCCTGCGACGGTGTACTCAACGACGAACCTGGGTGCACGAATGGTAAAACCTCATTTTTTTCGGATGAATCCAGGTTCTGTTTACAGCATCATGATGGTCGCACCCGTGTTTGGCGACATCACGGTGAACGCACATTGAAAGCGTGTATTCGTCATCGCCATACTGGGGTATCACCCGGCGTGATGGTATAGGGTGCCATTGGTTACACGTCTCGGTCACCTCTTGTTCGCATTGACGGCACTTTGAACAGTGGACGTTACATTTCAGATGTGTTACGACCCGTAGCTCTACTCTTCATTCGATCCCTGCGAAACCCTACATTTCAGCAGCATAGTGCACGACCGCATGTTTCAGGTCCTGTACGGGCCTTTCTACATACATAAAAGGTTCGACTGCTGCCCTGGCCAGCACATTCTCCAGATCTCTCACCAATTGAAAACGTCTGGTCAATGGTGGCCGAGCAACTGGCTCGTCACAATACGCCAGCCTCTACTCTTGATGAACTGTGGTATCGTGTTGAAGCTGCATGGGCAGCTGTACCTGTGCACGCCATCCAATCTCCGTTTGACTCAATGCCCAGGCGTGCCAAGGCCGTTATTACGGCCAGAGATGGTTGTTCTGGGTACTGATTTCTCAGGATCTATGCACCCAAATTGCATGAAAATGCAATCACATGTCAGTTCTAGTATAATGTATTTGTCCAATGAATACCCGTTTATCATCTGTATTTCTTCTTGGTGAAGAAATTTTAATGGCCAGTAATATATTAATATTAAATACGGATTTGTAGCGCCTGCGTTGTTAAGAAGAAGGACGCAATATTATTTCGGACGTCCATGTATGTTCATAAGAACAGGCGCTGCAGCGAATACGTGAAATGTAGTCGCAGGTGCTAATACGAACAACCATGAGGGAATGACGACAGTGAAAATTTGTGCCGGACTGGGACTCGAACGCAGGCTTCCCGCTTTACCCGAGATGTCACCTTAACCACTTATCACTATCCGTACACTGCTGGCGGCCACACTAAACTTGTACGTCATCGTTCTTGCGTCACAACCTGTATTCGTACGCACTTTACGAGGTCCGTTCAAAAAACTCCTGAACTTTGTCTACAAAATTTTTCTATATTTGCCTTTTACTTATTGTGCATGGTGTGCTTCGAAAACTCTCCTCGACAATTGATGGTCCGTTTCTACTTGCGGGAGCAGTCTTGGTACGACTCTTCCTGGGTCGCGCGAAGCGTCCGCGAATTTTCTTTTACCTCGTCTATCGTTGCAAATCTTACTTTCCGACAGGCTTTTTGTTGTGCCTGTCCGCGACTAAACTTCTCCGCCATGTGGTGAGCAGCAACTACCGTTTTCGTAATATCGTTACAAATCTTCGTCCTTTCAACTGGTTTTTCAACTTTGGAAAAAAAAGTCACAGGGGCCAGATCTGGAGGTTATGGAGAATGAGGCAGCACAGTGATTTCGTTTTTTGTGTAATAGTCACGCACCAACAAGGACGTACGTGTTGGGGCGTTATCGTGATGCAAGAGCCGTGAATTGTCTCGCCGTATGTCAAGCCGCTTTCTTCTAACAGTTTCTAGCAGAAGTCGCAACACGTTGTAACCTCCCCCCTCACTTATCGACCTTAATGACAGTGAGAAATTAAACCGCGTGTACCTAATGGAAATTTGGGAAAAGCAATCGTCACCGAAGTTAATCTATCGGTAAAGAGGGAGGAAAGGGTTACATCTAAATGAAAGGAAAAATGCAAATGAAACTGGTGGAAATTAATTTTGAAAAGGGGTAAAGTTAATAAAGAAAGTAAATGTGCGGCCGTTACGTTAACAATTAACTAGCGGTAATTAGATATTTGAGATTTGGGGGAAATCACGGTCGCCAGTCCTAAGGACAGTTACTATAGTAACTGAAAAAGAAAGGTTATTACACATATAATTAACACTAGAAGCGTGGCAACTGAAGGTTGACACGTGTAGTGTGAAAACTGAAAGTTTGTCAGAAGTAATAAATTTCGCTACACTCTGACTTAATTTAGCAAAAGAATTAATAAAACCGGAAAATCGAAAGTTAATTTAGTGACTGAAGTTAATAGTGAGCTTTCTTTCTGAAGCACATCGAAATCCAGTAAAATACGGTTAGTCTTGGACTACCTCAACAATCATTTCAAAAGCAACTTGACTCTACGCAATTTAGAAACAAGAGATTTAACTTTGAACTTGAATTAAATGATTCTGAACTATTAACAATAGTAAAATTTAGTACGTACCAAGCTGAGCTGCAGTCACAGGTAAGCTAAAATATGCTAACAAAACTCGCACTCTAAATTTGTGCCCGTGTAACCTAAATATTGTAGCCAGCTACTGAACTTTGAAATTAAAGCAGTGAAATCTAATTATATTATTTTAATGCTGGCGTTTGAATTTCAACGACACTCGGGTTCATTTCGGAAAAGGAAGGGACCCTGCTTGGCAATGCAACTGGGACAATGAGCAACAAAGGTTCATGCTAAGTTGCTGTAATTTTGCGAGGCAAATGGAACAATTTGAAAAGCTGAGGTCTGCCATACAGTTCTGAAACTTTACGTGCTTTTAGTCTTCCTTGTTGGTTGATTGAAGGTTTGAAGCCGTCGATCGAGGAGGTGGCGACAGTCACTCATTGTCGGCCGTCGCTGTTGCAGAAGCTGGATGTTGGCGCGCCTTCTTCTCGACACGGTCACCAGGCGAAACGGGCTCTTGATGTGCGCCAGCTAATGCTTCCCGTCCGCGACACCATGTCAGAAACTGTCATCGCGAGTCGAGCGCAATTACTTGCTGCCAAACCTCGAAAGCGCGGCAACTCGCGGGAGCGTCACACGACACCTGCTCCACTCGCTACTCCCGCCAGACTCCCTCTGCTCTGCCCGCGCTCCACGCGGCAGAGTTAACACTACCAAAGATCCTACACACTTATATTCTTCACACGACCTATCGATGTAATCGTTCGATAGCAGTTTTCCCTAGGCAAGACCCAGCGTAAAAATACAAATAATCTTTACACAACAAACCAATTATACATCGACATAAATGCATAAATATATATATACAAATAGTAAAACAATTACAATATGTGAAGACACAGAAATATCATATATTCAGGTAGCAAAAATAAGGAAAACAAATTATAGTACAATAGATGGAAATAGGAGGATATGCATTTCCGGCGTTACACGTGCCCCACATTGTCTGAGGATGTTCGTGTAACGTAAACAGACTCAGAAAATGTCCAAAAAAAAGAAACAGTGGAAATGCATATGCTCAAAACATCAACAAAATTTAGCATTCGCCTAATTAACCATAAACCAATTTTTAGACGATAATAATTGAGTGGAGACACTCCTAATCTTATTCCACTCTGTCATCTTGATCAAAATAAAACAGGTTGACAACATATTAAAATTCATAGAAAACATAGAAAATGGTTTAGCTATTCTAAAAATCTAAATTCCGTAACACTATGAGAAATGGAATACTATTTGCAAAATTAATCAGAGTACATGGTCATAAAAACAGGTAGATCAAAATACGCAAATTAATAATTAATTACATAGAATACACATTTTTACATAACCTTTTCATAATTAATATCTCGTCATGAGATTCCACTTAACGCTAAACAAGAAAATAATATTCAGTAGATCGAAAAAAACATAAATATTGACAGCAGAATTCTTTCACATCAGCTGTCCGGGAAGAAAAACTATTCCGCCTTTCGTACTCGCAAGTACAAAGAATGCCGACAGCGGCACAAGAGCCAACAGCGGCACAAGAGCCGACAGCGGCTCGCCTCGCCAGTATTGTTGCGCCCGCGTGTGCGGCACGCTTGATCTCACTCGCCCTTGTGACGGCGTTTCCAGAACGTCCGTTTCACTGAATTCTTTAGGAAAAACTCACTCCCGAGTAATCTCAAGGAGTCCCTTAATACTATCACAGTGGATAACTCAACACTGTCCATCATCACACGCATGTACTAGCCTGAAACTTAAAACAGCGTCTAAGTACATCGGCAATGACTAGTAAAACACATATTCATGAAATCTTACAGCTAGTTACAAAAACCATATTTACGTTGCTTAATCTACTGTGACTCAGCTGAAAACTTAAATTAGCAGCTTGGATTTTTCAATTGATAAATAATCACTCTCTCTTAAATCATTTAGTCAAAATTAATTACTTATTAATTACAACTTCTTTAATGTCCTCTTGGTCAGTCAAAAGCATGGCAATCTAGCAAACCTTAAATCTTACACTCTATATTTACATATTGTACAAATTACCCTATCTGTGGTACTAATCAATCCTTGGTTGGTACAATTTCAGGTCTACAATGGTCCATTATAAACAAACTTAAATTTAGAGATTTCATTGTCTATATCGCTCGATTTCTCATGAGCTTTTACAAGTACTAAGTCTCCGATCGCAAACTTAGCAAAACGCGCTTTAGCGTCATGACGACGTATGCGAGCATCGGCTTTTAGCTTCATTACTTCTCGCAAACGATCCTTTTTCACACCAATACTAATGTCAATCCGTGGAGGGAATTTGATTATCTCTTCCACTAAACTTGTACTTCTGTCACCCAACAGGATTTCCTCTGGAGAAAATCCCGTAGATTCATGTCTCAAGGTGTTCATAATTCTCTCAAATACTGCTACATATTTGCCCCATGCCCTATGGTTGTGATGGCAATAGGTACGGGAAAGTCGGCCTCGTCTTTGTTCGTGTGTTACGTTTGACACACCGTCTACAATACTTTCCAATTCACTTTCTACATTATTGTCAATGCCGAGATTATTCACATTACAGTAGTTCAGATTCATACCTACGTCAATACCATCCGGCCAGTTAACAATGTGTATAGGCTGGTATTGCCTATGCACACCGTCTCCTGCCTCGTCAAAACTAACTACTATTGTTTTATCTTGGGACGTACATGTCAACGTTTTGCTTTCGCAGTTAATCACTGCACGGTACTTTAATAGCCAATCTAACCCGATAATTACTTCCGTAGTTAAGTCTGGCACGACGACAAACTCTTGTTCAAATCGTGCCCCACATATCTCGAAGTTGACAAAAATCTGTTTTGTGACCGGTTTACTGGCCTTCCCAGTAGCACCGATAATTTTCACTCCTGTTACTGGCATAACTACGATGCCAGGTCTGTCTTTCAGTAACTCAAATATTTTCCCAGATACAGCACTCAATTCTGCACCGGTGTCAATCAACACGTTTAGTTGTAGGTCGTGCATATTAACAGACACTACTACCTGTCTACACTTGTCCTCGACTGTTTCTTTATTTTCGCACAGTAAATCCTCGTCTATATCCAGGTCATTCCAGAAAAAACCATCCGGCTTTGATCCTAAATCCAGTTTATCTGGCGGCTTTTTCAGCCTCTGTTCACATACAGTTTTTATTTCAACACGTTTGTCCTGAGGCTTAGTCTGTAGCGTCGCCTCCAATACCGAAACCTTTTCCTGTAACTCGTCAACTAGTGAGTGTAGCTTTGCTATCAATTCACAAATTGTCACCTTCGTTGATTCCTCTTTAATCAGATTGATCTCATCTGCCAATCTACCTGGAGGAATGTGCCCAGTCGCATCTGAAATTACTTCCTCTGGATCTGCGCAACCCACACTGCTACCGTCTGACCGCATAACGTCAGCTCTAACCTCATACACGCTGAAATCTATGTGCTTTTCTACCAATTGTGTCCGGCTATCACTAAAATTTTCGTAATCTTTCCCCTTAATACTCTCGCAATGTTTAAACTGGAGGTTTGCGTCGGATGGGTCGGCTACTTCTACCACTATAACTTTCGGTAAAGTCTGCCGGTTAGGGCCAGAACTTTCCGTTACTCCTTCAACATCTAACTCCTGCGGGACGAAACACGACGAATCTTGCTCGTGCTCCCCATTAACATCAACTATTTCTGGTAAAGTCTGCCGGTTAGGGCCAGAACTTTCAATCACTTCACAAATACTATCTTCCTGTGGGACGAGACGCGGCAAATACTGCACGCGCTCCCCATAAACACTTCTCCCATACAGACCCCTATAATCTCTTAGTTCGTCGTATAAGCGACCGAACTGCCTTAACCAGACCTCATCCCTCTCTGCATCCCCTCGCTCGATGACGGACGTTTTATCCGACATCTGATCTTCTCTCAACAATTGCGAATCATTCTTAAACTCAATCTCCAGTTCTGCTGTGGGTATTACAGCTGTCACCTTATAATCGATTTCCGGAACACTACTTAAATTGTTCTCACTGACAGTGAATGTACCTTCTACTGCCGTGTATACAGCTGATCTACTACTTGTGGGCGCACTCCTTTCTCTTAACACTGGCACACTCTCCCGCCGTTGATTATTCCACACGGAATTTTCATACCGACGACACCTGGGTTTTCTCCTGCTATTGGGCCGCCAAAATTTCTCCACGCCCGGTCGGCCCCTCACCGGCGCGGCTAATGGTTTCCCTGTCTCGTCCCAGCAGATACGCTCCCCGGATGCTGCTGAGGCGGCTGATCACACCCTCTGGCGTTATTACTATTCTGTGAAGCCCGTATCACGTTAGTATGATACTGGTTTCCGTCATTCCTGTTATTATTTGCATTGTACCGATTGTTATTACGGTCCGAACCATTATTGTTATTGCTGCCATGGTTGCGGTATGCATTATTCCCATGGTTATCGTTGCTGTGGTACCCGTTGTTGTTACCACGGCCTCTACCACTGTCGCGATTATTGCGCCAATAGTCCTCGTCCTCAACTCTTCCCAGGAAATCATTGATTGTCCTGTGATTGCTCCCTACGTAGCGTTTTGTATCATCTGGAAGCTTTTTGTAGAGTTCCCAGACTATTTCGGATTCCGTGCGGCGATCACGCAAGTATTCCAACTTGCGGATCCAGCCCTCACAAAACTCCTTCATCGAACCGCGCGAATTCGCATCGAAAGGCCTCGATACGACAAATTCGCGCCAGACACTTTGCTGTTTTTGCTCTGACCAGTATTCAGCCAGAAACAAATTTTTAAATTCGTCAAAAGTCAGGTCCGTAATGTTGAGCTTTAAGCCCCAACGCTTGGCATCACCAGCCAACACATCAATAATCGCATTAATTTTTCTCTCATCAGTCCATGATCTGGGTAAAACTCTTTCACAATTTTTAATGAAATCCGTCGGGTGTATACCGCCTTTTTTCAAGGGGTCGAACCGCTCCTCTTTCGTCAACAACTCCGAACTATGTGCACAGATTGGCACATAGCTCTGTTTTTCGTCAAGTTTCCTTTCTAATTCCGACACCCTCGTAATCACTTGGCAAGTGGTTGTCGCAAGCGTTTCCACTTCCCTCTTTTTCTCTTCGCAGGTGTTAGCCTGCTTCGTCACTTTGGTATCTACTTCGGATACTAAAGCCTTTAAAGTTTCCACCTTCTGTTGATCCTCTTTTTTCACTAATTGAATTTGTTCCGTCACCTTATTCTCGATGATCGGAGCAACTGCGTCTCCTACACTTTTCTCGATTCTGCTAATTTCGGAATCAAAACGAGTATTTATGCTCGCAATTTCCGCCTGAACGCCTATCATTTCCTGTTTAAGATTACCGATTTCGGTATTAATTACAACAATATCTTCTTTGATTTTATCAACTTTTGTGTTAACAACTCCAACATTGTTGTTAACAACGTTAATAGCTTTGTTCTGATTGTCTAGCATCCGTTCAAATTTTTCAGACTGAGCTTCTTGCTTGACCGATTGACTCTTGATTTCGTTAATCAAAACGTTCAATAAATCAGTTAAATTCCCGGAAACTACCGGTTTTACTTCCGTAGCGGCTTCCTCTTTAATTGTCCCCCCGTATTCGTCATCAAGGGATTCAGATTTGATTTTCACTTCTGATTCCGAAACATTTTCTAAAGTTTGGAATTCCATTTCTGCTCTTTGTTGCGTTTCGCCGGTCGCGTCTTTCATGCTAGCCGCCTGCCCCTGAACAATGGGTACCGTGGTGCGCGTTTCCCACTGTTCGACCGATTGTTCCGTATCCAAGTCTACCAAATTTTGGCAATTGTTGCCTTCACTCATTTTAATAATTTTCAATATAACTGCCAAATCTCAAATCTAATTAGGATTCCTCACACTAATATTCTCGCTGACGTATCGACCATTTCGTAACCAGTACTTTGTTACGAGATTTGTACAATGCAAAATTCGTGTCCAGAACAACCTCAAATTTGAAGATTGTCCTGTCACGAGGTCGCCACGTGTAACCTCCCCCCTCACTTATCGACCTTAATGACAGTGAGAAATTAAACCGCGTGTACCTAATGGAAATTTGGGAAAAGCAATCGTCACCGAAGTTAATCTATCGGTAAAGAGGGAGGAAAGGGTTACATCTAAATGAAAGGAAAAATGCAAATGAAACTGGTGGAAATTAATTTTGAAAAGGGGTAAAGTTAATAAAGAAAGTAAATGTGCGGCCGTTACGTTAACAATTAACTAGCGGTAATTAGATATTTGAGATTTGGGGGAAATCACGGTCGCCAGTCCTAAGGACAGTTACTATAGTAACTGAAAAAGAAAGGTTATTACACATATAATTAACACTAGAAGCGTGGCAACTGAAGGTTGACACGTGTAGTGTGAAAACTGAAAGTTTGTCAGAAGTAATAAATTTCGCTACACTCTGACTTAATTTAGCAAAAGAATTAATAAAACCGGAAAATCGAAAGTTAATTTAGTGACTGAAGTTAATAGTGAGCTTTCTTTCTGAAGCACATCGAAATCCAGTAAAATACGGTTAGTCTTGGACTACCTCAACAATCATTTCAAAAGCAACTTGACTCTACGCAATTTAGAAACAAGAGATTTAACTTTGAACTTGAATTAAATGATTCTGAACTATTAACAATAGTAAAATTTAGTACGTACCAAGCTGAGCTGCAGTCACAGGTAAGCTAAAATATGCTAACAAAACTCGCACTCTAAATTTGTGCTCGTGTAACCTAAATATTGTAGCCAGCTACTGAACTTTGAAATTAAAGCAGTGAAATCTAATTATATTATTTTAATGCTGGCGTTTGAATTTCAACGACACTCGGGTTCATTTCGGAAAAGGAAGGGACCCTGCTTGGCAATGCAATTGGGACAATGAGCAACAAAGGTTCATGCTAAGTTGCTGTAATTTTGCGAGGCAAATGGAACAATTTGAAAAGCTGAGGTCTGCCATACAGTTCTGAAACTTTACGTGCTTTTAGTCTTCCTTGTTGGTTGATTGAAGGTTTGAAGCCGTCGATCGAGGAGGTGGCGACAGTCACTCATTGTCGGCCGTCGCTGTTGCAGAAGCTGGATGTTGGCGCGCCTTCTTCTCGACACGGTCACCAGGCGAAACGGGCTCTTGATGTGCGCCAGCTAATGCTTCCCGTCCGCGACACCATGTCAGAAACTGTCATCGCGAGTCGAGCGCAATTACTTGCTGCCAAACCCCGAAAGCGCGGCAACTCGCGGGAGCGTCACACGACACCTGCTCCACTCGCTACTCCCGCCAGACTCCCACTGTTCTGCCCGCGCTCCACGCGGCAGAGTTAACACTACCAAAGATCCTACACACTTATATTCTTCACACGACCTATCGATGTAAT
The DNA here is from genome assembly GCF_021461385.2 of Schistocerca piceifrons. Lineage (NCBI taxonomy): Eukaryota > Metazoa > Arthropoda > Insecta > Orthoptera > Acrididae > Schistocerca > Schistocerca piceifrons. The sequence continues at coordinate 109,456,776 of NC_060139.1, forward strand.
CGTTCGATAGCAGTTTTCCCTAGGCAAGACCCAGCGTAAAAATACAAATAATCTTTACACAACAAACCAATTATACATCGACATAAATGCATAAATATATATATACAAATAGTAAAACAATTACAATATGTGAAGACACAGAAATATCATATATTCAGGTAGCAAAAATAAGGAAAACAAATTATAGTACAATAGATGGAAATAGGAGGATATGCATTTCCGGCGTTACAACGTCTCGATAGTACCAGTTTGTCCCTGAGGTACGAATTCATGATGAACTGATCCTGCAAAGTCAAGCTTTTCTGGTCTTGGAAAATCTTTCCGATCCGTTGTGAAAACTGAACCTTAGTCTCAACATCATAACCGTAGACCCACTTCTCATACCAGTTACGATTCTCTTGAGGAACATCTCGTTCCCATTTGCACGATCGAAAAGCTCTTCACAGACTGCGGGGCGAAGCTCTTACTGGTCTTGAGTGATGAGCCGTGGGACGAACTCGGCGGCAACATGATGCATTGCAAGATGCTGTGTCACGATTTCATGACATGATCCAACAGAAATGTTTTCATTTTTCTGCAATCTCTGGTACAGTAGTCTTCGTTTGGCACGCACAATTTCGTTGACATACATGACATGAGCGTCGTCGGTAGACGTCGAAGGGCGTCCTGAACGAGGGACATCCCTAACTTCCGTCAGACCATTTTTATACCGTGTGAACCGTTCGTAAGACCGAGTAATGGCTTAAGCACTCATCACAGTAGGCTTTCTGCATCATTGTTAAAGCAAAGAACAAATAATTTTCCAACTGGGACAGCTTTAACAAATCAACTATCGGTATCTCTTTCATGAAACTTTTCTACTTTATTAAAGAGCAACATGGCGAAACAAACTCTTGTTCTCTATCTTTACACCAGTAACAGACATCTTTCCTCATAATAAAACTTCGTATTACTGTGAAACAGACATGTTATTTTTGTACCACCTTTCATAAATTTATATTTCCTTGACTTATTACTACTACTACTCAACATACATTTTGGGAAGCGGCAGCCTCAGTCCTTTCGGTATGCCAAATCCCAGTGCAGTCACCTGCATAAAATGTAAACATAGTGACTTAACTTCAGATTAGAGAATGTTGCTTTCTTTTTAATTCCCTGGAAACCAGAGGAAAATTCGTTGGCTTTTTTTTACGTCCCTCTGGCGGGAACGAGTCTCGAACGCAGATGCGAGCCTTCCTGCCGGTTTTAAAATTAGGTCCTTTGATTGGCCCTGTAGAATGCCGCGGATATCCTTCTAGAACTCTCTGGAACTTTTCTCTGTTAGCCCAGGGGCAACGGCTGCCTGTGCTTCTTCAGAGCCTCCTCCCCTCCCCCACCCCACCTCTCCAGGTCGGCTTAGTGCCCCAAGCTTTTACGCTTTTGAGCAGGCACCTGGGATTGGACAGTTGCCACGGCTCCATAAAGACATGGCTCTGGATACTGCGTGTGGGGAAGGTTGCGAATTTTTTTCACGGGAGACCCTTGGGCATGGGCACCCGGGTAGTACATATATTACTGATGGACAATAAGTCGGGTGGGGGTTTTATAAGTTAAGTCAGGTTTAAACCTGGTGGCATCAGCACTCTCAGGTGTAGGGATTCGTTCATTTTACTGCTTTTACTTCCGCGTGTGAATTTTAATTCTTCCGTGTGATAGGTAGGTACGTGAAGCCGAGTAACGACTCGAATTCATAATTCTAAGTTCTACATTAAAGAAGTAAACTTAGCACGCAAAAGTAAAAACAAGTAAATTGAGTCACTTCCTACCTAACAGATTTGAACGTCACCTACATATTCCGTGGCCTTATAATAAGTTGCATAGTTGCTATGAAACGAAACCAGTGGTTAATTTTTCTCTAGTTCTCTTTCGCGATCGTCAGATGCAGCTAGTTGGCTGTAATATTAATTGTATTTGCTCTAAATTCAATAACGAGTACGATTTTTGTCTTTGCATGGTGTTGGACGCCACGTGGTCACCGGGCATTCCAACTTCGCCTGTAACGTCCCTAGCTAGAAGGATTTTAGACCTACCAGTCCATCAAACCTCAACTGTCATGATATAAAAAAATACTCAGCGACTCCCTGGAATTCATTGTAGTTTTGGACGATGGGCTTTCCTCTCTTGTTATTTGTTACCCCTCTGAAATCATCAGTTAGTGTATGATCGTTGGTTCATTCTATAGAAGATCATTCTCCCAAACGTATGAAGAGGCTATTAGTGCCGAATTTCCACGCTAAATTAACGTGCTCCATCACCTCTTTGTGCGTAGGTACGGGATTACAGTAGAACAAGATTGTTGAGGTTTTTGCCTATGTTTAGCCAGTTATAGATCTTGTAATAAATGACCAGTTTTCCGAACACGGCCACTTTGCCATTCAAGAATATTTCGTTTCGTTTACGCAGAGATTCTCACAGTCATCCCAGAAGCTATCAAAGATGATGCACCGTGAATGCAAGTAAATACACTGCTGGCCACCGTAAATGCAACACCAAGAAAGACAAAAGGTAGCACAACAAAATTTATTTTGTAAATAACATGTTGACCAAGTATCAAATGATTACGTTTGCAGACGTCTGTGACATGTGGTTCCTGCCAGAATCAGTAGCCAGAGTAGCCGTCATTGTTGGAGATCACCGCTGCCACACGTCTCGGCATTGAGTCAAAGAGACGTTGGATGTGTTCCTGGGGTACAGCAGCCCAAGCAGCTTCCACACGTTGCCAAAGATCATCTGGTGTGGCAGCTGGGGATGTAATCTGGGTCACTCGTTGAGCAACCATGGACCACATGTTTTCTATCGGCGAAAGATCAGGAGAGCGAGCCGGCCAGGGAATCAATTCAATCTCGTTATTGACGAAGAACCTTTGGACAATGCGGGCCACGTGTGGTCGCGCATTATCCTGTTGAAATATGGCTGTGGCCGAGCCCTGAAGGTAAGGAAGGACAACTGGCTCCAGCACCTCGGATATGTAGCGCCGGCTATTTAAAGTACCGACAATGCGTACTAGAGGCGTGCGAGAGTAATATCCAATACCGCCCCATACCATAATACCCGGTGCAAGACCAGTGTGGCGGTGCATAATGGAGCTGTCCAGCATCCTCTCTCCACGGTGTCTCCACACTCGAATCCGACCATCGTGGTGCTGCAGACAGAAGCGTGCCTCGTCAGTAAAGACAACGTCATTCCATTCTGCCGTCCACATCCGTCTGTCATCACACCATTGGCGACGGAGACGTCTGTGGTTCTGCGTCAATGGTAGACGAAGCAATGGACGTCTTGCGGACATACCACTCTGCTGTAAACGGCGTCGAATGGTACGCGCAGACACTGGATGATGCGTTACAGAGGCAATGTGCTGTGCTATTGTTCGGGATGTCACTGAGCGATCCGTCACTGCCATGCGCACAATTTGCCTATCAGCACGTGCAGTGGTGCACCGAAGTGAATGCGATCGACCACGTCGGTCCGTCGTACCCTCCTGCATCCAACGGTCACATATCCGCATTACAGTTGTTTGGTTTCATCCAACACGACTAGCGATTTCTCTGTATGATAATCCACAATCTCGGTAAGCCACTATCCTTCCTCTGTCGAACTCGGATACTTGATCAAACGATGTTCGCTGTTGTCTACGAAGCATAACTGATCGTCTTGTGAAACAACCACAAGGTATACACACGTGCCGAACGTACACTCGTCGAAATCGCCAAGCCTTAAATGGCGCTATGAGGTGGCGCCACAGGCGCGCGTGATGTGCGTCTGCGCTGAAATTCTAATCAGTTGCATATCTCATCGCTGCAAACCCATGGTGTAAATTTCACTTGATTCGGATGCTTCCTTCAGGGTGTTGCATTTACGGTGGCCAGTAGTGTACTTCATTGCTGCATGGTCGTCCCGGATCTCAGCGTTTTTCCTTGTTTTAGGTTAGATCAATTTGTAAATGTAGAGCCTACAGTATCGCTTAAATAAATGGGGACATTGTACTACCCTTTCACATGCAGTGAAAGACTTATCCGACCACGAGGCGAAATATTACGCAATGTAGTAACTTGAATGGAATTTCCCCCTTTACCTTAGTGAGTCTCTTCGGGTTTGTAAATGGAAATAAGGAGTAGCACTCGACAACACATTAATACATCCGTCTTTCAACTGCAGTGACTGAATCAGTTTGAAATTTCTACATCGATAGTTCATGAAATAGTAACATAGAGGAGCATTCCTTTACTTAAGTCGTCCTAGAGAATATAATAGCAGTTTAAGTCTTCCATAGATTAATATCAATTCAAACTGTACTATATTTAAAACTAAACTAAACTAAACTCCGTCCGAACAGTCCTCGGAAGGGCCAAAGGTACTGACCGACCACCGTGTCATCCTCAGCCAACAGGCGTCACTGGATGCGGGTGTAGACAAGCACGTGGTCAGCACACCGCTCTCCCGGCCGTTGTCAGTTATCGTGACCGGAGCCGCTACTTCTCAATCAAGTAGCTCCTCACTTTGCCTCACGAGGGCTGAGTGCACCCCGCCTTCCAACAGCGCTCTGAAGACCGGATAGTCACCCACCCAAAGTGCTAGCCAAGCCCTACAGCACCTAACTTTGGTGATTTGCCGGGAACCGGAGTTACCACTGCGGCAAGGTCTTCGGCTCTGCTATAGTTACCACATTAAAATTATGGTATTTAAAGTATTTTGCGGTCTGAATGTATTGGTCAATGTCTTGCAAATCTACATAACAAACCAAGTTTTCTTTCTTAGACAGAATGAGAAGTATTATGTAGGCAATTAAGATCTCAATAACGAAAAGTACTCTTCCACGAAAGTACAGGCACGCGTTCTCTCTTCTCTAAAACGTATTTATATTGACCTATAATACTGAAAAAATCGATGTATTACGTTGTCTTATTACAGTTGAAAAGTGGTATACAGCTTCCAGTCAGCAAATCACAGGTACTTCAAATCGCACAAAGCAAACTATGGCCCAGTGCAACACTATTATACACTACTGGCCACTAAAATTGCTACACCACAAACATGACGAGCTGCAGACGCGAAATTTAACCGACGGGAAGAAGATGCTGTGATATGCAAATGATTAGCTTCTCAGAGCATTCACACAAGGTTGGCGCCAGTGGCGACACCTACAACGTGCTGACATGAGGAAAGTTGCCAACCGATTTCTCATACACAAACAGCAGTTGACTGGCGTTGCCTGGTGAAACGTTGTTGTGATGCCTCGTGTAAGGAGGAGAAATGCGTACCATCACGTTTCCGCCCTTGATAAAGGTCGGATTGTAGCCTATCGCGATTGCGCTTTATCGTATCGCGACATTGCTGCTCGCGTTGGTCGAGATCCAATAACTGTTAGCAGAATATGCAATCGGTGGGTTCAGGGGGGTCATACGGAACGCCGTGCTGGATTCCAACGGCCTCCTATCTCTAGCAGTCGAGATGACAGGCATCTTATCCACATGGCTGTAACGGATCATGCAGCCACGTCTCGATCCCTGAGTCAACAGATGGGGGCGTTTGCAAGACAACAACCAATCGCGCGAACAGTTCGACGACGTTTGCAGCAGCATCGACTATCAGCTCGGAGACCATGGCTGCGGTTACCCTTGACGCTGCATCACAGATAGGAGCGCCTGCGATGGTGTACTCAACGACGAACCTGGGTGCACGAATGGCAAAACGTCAATTTTTCGGATGAATCCAGGTTCTGTTTACAGCATCATGATGGTCGCATCCTTGTTTGGCGACATCGCAGTGGACGCACATTGGAAGCGTGTATTCGTCACCTCCATACTGGCGTATTACCCGGCGTGATGGTATGGGGCGCCTTTGGTTACACGTCTATGCCACCTCTTGTTTGCATTGACGGCACTTTGAACGGTGGACGTTACATTTCAGATGTGTTGCAACCCCAACTGAAGACGTCTGGTCAATGGTGGCCAAGCAAATGGCTCGTCACAATACGCCAGTCACCACTCTTGATGAACTGTGGTATCGTGTTGAAGCTGCATGGGCAGCTGTACCTGTACACGCCATCCAAGCTCTGTTTGACTCAATGCCCAGGCGTATCAAGGCCGTTATTACGGCCAGAAGTGGTTGTTCTGGGTACTGATTTCTCACGATCTATGCACCCAAATTGCGTGAACATGTAATCACATGTCAGCTGTAGTATAGTATATCTGTCCAATGAATACTCGTTTATCATCTGCATTTCTTCTTGCTGTAGCAATTTTAATGGCCAATAGTGTACCATGGTCCAAATAACATTCATTCGGTATTCAATTTGGCCATTCCTCACCATATCGTCGAGTGAACTTTAATGTGGTCTGCTTGCATCTATATTCTTTGGTCTGAGGCAGTTTACTATTCATGGCACCGTTTAGAGCTCACTCACTGCGACGGAGCTCCCGTACATTCTCTCCGCGGGCGCCAAGACTCGACATGCTAGAAGCATTAGTATAAGGGGCAGTCAATGAAAACGAGGCAGATGGACATTAAGTAAGTAAACTTTTTATTATTTCAAAAGTAATAGCCGTAACTGTTAATACGTACATTTAACCCACTTTAAAAGAAGATGGTCAATGCCGTCATGGAAAAATGTTTGCGGTTGCCTAGCAACCACGATTGTAAAATCAATTGGGTAGAAGTCGAGACTGTATGGAGGATGTGCTAGGGCTTCCCAGCGAAACTTCTCCTGTGCAGTAGATACAACAGGCCCGGCAGCTCTGGGAAACTCACTCGTTGACTGCAAGGGCCCGTTGCTCATTGTCTTTCTGAACACGATGTCACTATTAACGCACATTGGATACTTCGAAAAAATCGAAGACCACCATCAAGTTCAAACGCCTAGGAATGTAGACGGACGGCGTCGTTCTGTTGCAGGAGGATGCCCTCCCCCACATGTTTTGATTACGCTGCAGAAGTTTCGCTGGGAAGCCTTTGCACGTCCTTCTTGCAGTCCCTGACTCTCTCCCAGCGATTTCTACATTTTTGGAGCCCTGAAGAAAGACATTGGTGGCACTCGATTTGCCTCGGTCGAAAAGCTGCACGCCTGTGTACAATCATGTCTCCGTAGGCAACAGAAAACATTTTTCCATGGAGACATTGACCGTCTTGTCTCACAGTGGGCTAGCATCAGCAGTTATTGCCATTACTTTTGAAATAATAAACAGTTTACTTTTTTCTATCTGTCTCATTTTCAGTTGACTGTCCCTAAGACTTCCTCCAATTAGCTGCGGAAAATCACGCTCGGAAAAAAATGAAATATTTTCTTAAATGAATGGTCAGTTACTATACAGCGTGTTTCTGTAGGGGCGTGCAAAAATGTAACAGGACATAGAGAATGCTCCCTTAACAATTTGAGCTAGGGCGTCGGAAAAGCCAGCTTAAGGAGATATGGAAATAAACTTGTCTAGCGCTTTGCCTAGCATTATTGTTCTCCATTTTATTTACAACTAACATGGTGATACGCCCGCTAAACCCGCTGGGCAGAACAGGTAATTAGGATTGTGGAAAGGACCAAATAAGGTTGGGGGCAGTTTCACCTTCTAATTGTAATTTATTGTAATTACCAAATGCAACTCTTTCACGGCTGAAGGCCCCCAAACAAGAAATCTTAAAAATCAACAAGATAAAAATGCAGTCAAAATAGCAAATAAAATAATTAAAAAACTATATATCACAGGTAGGTGGAAAGCCTCAAGGCAAGCTAGATAGAACAAACATTTGCAAGGTGCAGTACCAATGGCTGAAGGCCACAAGTAAAGTTCAAAATTTTAAATATATCACCACCATCTTTTAAAGGCAGAAGGCCGCAGTGTTTAAGCGTGAAAGATAATTTTAATAACAAGGTTGCAAGGGTGAAAGCCCACAATTAATTTTCCGAAATTTTAAAAATATATAACCGTAAGCCTTAAATTTTAAATAGCTGAAAAGAGATAATTAAACGCCGTTGGGAAAAACAATAAAGACAACTGCACTCAGAAGCCTCCAGGGAAGTCGGTCTGCCCTCGTTCACTTAAGTGAGACAGATGGTGGGCCCAATTACACCTGATCCGTCGGAACCTAACCAGGGGCAGCCACGGACCGACCGACACAACGATTTGCTTACCATCAATCAGTACATGAGAAATCAAACACACAAACGGTTACGAATGTGATAATCCACAATGATGTATGTATTAGCTGTCAAAATAACACACCATGTTGGACAGTGACAACAGGTGAGGAAAGGACGCTGCCTGAAATTACGTTAGTGGCCAGCGCAGGTAACCAGAGCACTAACGGCCACAAGGCAGAAAATTCCGCTGGTGCACTCAAATTGTAGTCAACCAATATGGTTAATTCCACCGCATGGCGGCTAAATTTCAGCAATTTCTCAGTGTTGCTCACAGGAAAACCTCCCCAACAGCGAACCACCACAACGAACCACCACAACTCTTGGTACTTGAAACCACTACTCAACTTTGACGTCCTGGGTCGGTGAACCACGAAGCTCGTAGCGATCGGACAGCTCCACACACGCACCGACACTGCGCGATGACTGCCAGCGGGCCCAGCCGACTGCACCGCATGGAGATAACTTCCCTGGTCCGCAGCAACCGACCGACTCCGTCAGAATGCCGACAACATCTAAAATAGTCGTCAGTGCACATAACGTCAACTACAGGGTGGTTCATTGATAGTGACTGGGCCAAATATCTCACGAAATAAGCATCAAACGAAAAAACTACAAAGAACAAAACTTATCTAGCTTGAAGGGGGAAACCAGATGGCGCTATGGTTGGGCCGCTAGATGGCGCTGCCATAGGACAAACGGATATCAACTGCGTTTTTTTAAAAATAGGAACCCCCATTTTTTATTACATATTCGTGTAGTACGTAAAGAAATATGAATGTTTTGGTTGGACCACTTTTTCCGTTTTGTGACAGATGGTGCTGTAATAGTCGCAAACGTATATGTAAGTGTAATTACGTAACATTCCGACAACGCAGAGGGTATTTGCTTCGTGATACATTACCTGTGTTAAAATGGACCGTTTACCAATTACGGAAAAGGTCGATATCGTGTTCATGTAGGGCTATTGTGATCAAAATGCCCAACGGGCGTGTGCTATGTATGCTGCTCGGTATCATGGACGACATCATCCAAGTGTCCGGACCGTTCGCCGGATAGTTACCTTACTTATGGAAACAGGAAGTGTTCAGCCACATGTGAAACGTCAACCACGACCTGCAACAAATGATGCCCAAGTAGGTGTTGTAACTGCTGTCGCGGCTAATTCGCACATCAGTAGCAGACAAATTGCGCGAGAATCGGGAATCTCAAAAACGTCGGTGTTGACAATGCTACATCAACATCGATTGCACCCGTACCATATTTCTATGCACCAGGAATTGAAAGTCGTGTACAGATCTGCCACTCGGCGCAAGAGAAATTACGGGACGATGACAGATTTTTTGCACGCGTTCTATTAAGCGACGAAGTGTCATTCACCAACAGCGGTAACGTAAACCGGCATAATATACACAATTGGGCAACGGAAAATCCACGATGGCTGCGACAAGTGGAACATCAGCGACCTTGGCGGGTTCATGTATGGTGCGGCATTACGGGAGGAAGGATAATTGGCCCCCATTTTATCGATGGCAATCTAAATGGTGCAGTGTATGCTGATTTCCTACGTAATGTTCTACCGATGTTACTACAAGATGTTTAACTGCATGACAGCCCGCATCTCGTGGTCGTGCGGTAGCATTCTCGCTTCCCACGCCCGGGTTCCCGGGTTCGATTCCCGGCGGGGTCAGGGATTTTCTCTGCCTCGTGATGGCTGGGTGTTGTGTGCTGTCCTTAGGTTAGTTAGGTTTAAGTAGTTCTAAGTTCTAGGGGACTGATGACCATAGATGTTAAGTCCCATAGTGCTCAGAGCCATTTGAACCATTTTGAACTGCATGACAGAATGGCGATGTACTTCCAACATGATGGATGTCCGGCACATAGCTCGCGTGCGGTTGAAGCGATATTGAATAGCATATGTCACGACAGGTGGATTGGTCGTCGAAGCGATGGCCCGCACGTCCACCGGATCTGACGTCCCCGGATTTCTTTGTGTGGGGAAAGTTGAAGGATATTTGCTATCGTGATCCACCGACAACGCATGACAACATGCGTCAGCGCATTGTCAATGCGTGTGGGAACATTACGGAAGGCGAACTATTCGCTGTTGAGAGGAATGTCGTTACACGTATTGCCAAATGCATTGAGCTTGACGGACATCATTTTGAGCATTTCTTGCAGTAATGTGGTAGTTACAAGTAATCACGCTGGAAGAGCATGCATTCTCAGAAATGATAAGTTCAGAAAGGTGCATGTATCACATTGGAGCAACCGAAATAAAATGTTCAAACGTACCTACGTTCTGTATTTTAATTTAAAAAACCTACCTGTTACCAACTGTTCGTCTAAAATTGTGAGCTATATGTTTGTGACTATTACAGCGGCATGTATCACAATGTGAAAAAAGTGGTCCAACTAAAACATTCATATTTCTTTACGTACTACACGAATATGTAGTAAAAATGTGGGTTCCTATTTAAAAAAAACGCAGTTGATATCCGTTTGACCCATGGAAGTGCCATCTAGCGGGCCAACCATAGCGCCATCTGGTTTCCCCCTTCAAGCTAGACAAGTTTCGTTCTTTGTAGTTTTTTCGTTTGACGGTTATTTCGTGAGATATTTGGCCCAGTCACTATCAATGGAGCATCCCTTATACACACAACCTAACAAACACTGCACGAAGACTTAAAAGATACCCAACAGTAACTAAGCACGCACGAAGACAAATCGGGAGTCGATGCACACGCACGCACGCACGCACGCACACACACACACACACACACACACACACACACACACACACACACACAAACGGCTGACTCATGAACGATCGGCAAGTGGTGAGTGGCGGTAATGGTCGGGCGAACCATGTCGGCGCAGACCTCACTGCAGACTTCGCTAGTACCGCATTGCAACTCCCCGACTGGCAGGTCCGGACTGCGCTCCAGACGTGTTCCAACTGACTGGCAGCCCAAACTCGCGACCCGAACTCCCTGACCGACAACGACCGTGAAGCAATAGCAGTCAAGCAAAGATACTGCGAGAGGGGATATATCGATACGCGCTGCTAACGCCGCTCACGGTCAGGCAAAGCAGGCATTCAATGACAGTAGTAATTTTGAATTAACGTAGTCGGGTGGAAGTATGTTAAAAACAAGGTGTAAAATACATGATGGTGGGAACACAAGCCACGCACGGCTCACGCGCATTCAATTTTACATGTACTGTGCTGTTTATTTACATGCACATTCTTTATTTCCTGCAAGAAAACAAGGAGGTCGAGCCTGATTATTTGGAAGTCATGATGAAGGTCTTGTTTAGTTTACTTGTCCATAAGGTGGCTCTATTTACATTGCTCCTTGACAGAACGTGCCATGAATCAACGACAGACCCATGCATTACTCAGCGGTATTCAGAAACGTACAGTGCAATTCGATGGAGTAGTACCGGTACTGCGCCTTGTGTATGGGGAAGTACGTTGCAATGTTCTCGATGCTGGAAGGTTGTACATCATCCACCACGACGAGTGTTTATTCCTCTCGATAGACGAATGCGGGAGACTGGTTCACTGGAAAGAAGAAACGAGGGACCTGGCAACCTGAGGACCACTCGCACATCCGATTTTGACGAGGAGGCGCTGGAACGTATTGCAGCGGACCCCACTACAAATACTCGTCGTACTACACGTGACATGGGCTCTGCGCGTATTAGTGAGTGGCGAGTACTCCACCAACAGCAAATACACCCATATCACCCACAACGAGTGTATGCAATGCTTGTTACTGACTTTGCACCAAGGGTCGCACTGTGTCAGTGGTTGCTCCAACAATGGATTGATCGACCAGATTTCCTCCACATCGTACTGTTTACTGACGAGGCCTCATTTGATCGTGACGGTATTTCGAACAGCAGGAATAGCCATGTGTGCGATGAGGAGAGCCCTCACGCTGTAGTACACACCATCAAGTATACCTGGGATGAGGAGTTCCGCCTTATGCAAGACACCTTTTTTTTCTTTTGTTTCACCCATACATGTTTCAGCACTTTTGAGCTATATCAGTGGGTTCTATTTTTTTTATTTTTTTTATTTTTAACTTAAATTATATTATTGTCCTCTTGTTTTGGTAGCTGTAATGCTACACAATATACAACATGTCATAGTTTTGAAGTTGTGGTACGTTTTCCTGTTTTGTTGGCGAAGTAAATGGGCTTACTTCTTTGCCTGTGTTCGTGTGGTAATGCAGTTTTTCCATTACTCAAAACGTAGCCATTACGAGCAAGCACGGAGACAACAAGAAGAACTGCACCACAAGATGATTATCAAGTATACCTATTATCTCCTTAAGCTGGCTTCTCGCACCCCAGGTACCCTACCCCAAATTGTTCAGTGGAGCATGCTCTACGTTCTGTTAAATTTTTACATGATCATACGAAAACACCGTGTAGAATTGCCATAACTACATACTTAGGATACAAATAATCCAACGCTTTTCGCAATAAACATGGTTTGAAACGATTCTGCCTTGATCACGTGCAAATGACGGATAGCTACATGAACAACAGTGTGTGCGAAAAAGGCATGTATTTTGTTTAAATTTTTTGAACATGTTTGTTGTTGTGGTCTTCAGTCCAGAGACTGGTTTGATGCAGCTCGCCGTGCTACTCTATCCTGTGCAAGCTTCTTCATCTCCCAGTACCTACTGCAACGTACATCCTTCTGAATCTGTTTAGTGTATTCATCTCTTGGTCTCCCTCTACGATTTTTACCCTCCACGCTGCCCTCCAATTCTAAATTGGTGATCCCTTGATGCCTCAGAATATGCCCTACCAACCGATCCCTTCTTCTGGTCAAGTAGTGCCACAAATTTATCTTCTCTCCAATTCTGTTCAATACCTCCTCATTAGTTATGTGATCTACTCATTTAATCTTCAGCATTATTCTGTAGCAACACATTTCGAAAACTTCTATTCTCTTCTTGTTTAAACTATTTACCGTCCATGTTTCACTTCCATACATGGCTACACTCCATACAAATACTTTCAGAAACGACTTCCTGACGCTTAAATCTAAACTCGATGTTAACAAATTTCTCTTCTTCAGAAACGCTTTCCTTACCATTGCCAGTCTACATTTTATATCCTCTCTACTTATGCCATCATCAGTTATTTTGCTCCCCAAGTAGCAAAACTCGTTTACTACTTTAAGCGTCTCATCTCCTAATCTAATTCTCTCAGCATCACCTATTTAATTCGACTACATTCCATTATCCTCGTTTTGCTTTTGTTGATGTTCATCTTATATCCTCCCTTCAAGACACCATCCATTCCGTTCAATTGCTCTTCCAAGTCCTTTGCTGTTTCTGACAGAATTTCAATGTCATCGGCGAACCTCAAAGTTTTTATTTCTTCTCCATGGATTTTAATACCTACTCAGAATTTTTCTTTTGTTTCCTTTACTGCTTGCTCAATATACAGATCGAATAACATCGGGGAGAGGCTACAAACCTGTCTTACTCCCTTCCCAACCACTGCTTCCCTTTCATGTCCCTCGACTCTTATAACTGCCATCTGGTTTCTGTACAAATTGTAAATAGCCTTTCGCTCCCTGTATTTTACCCCTGCTACCTTCATAACTTGAAAGAGAATATTCCAGTATTTTGAACATAATGACAACAATTCCGAAACAACATGTATATTCATTTAATATTTTACATGCAATTCGAGATAAAAATACCAACGGCGGTGGCAAAATATCACTGAAACATCTACAGATGGAAAAGAAAGAAAAGAAAATTGTTTTCAAAACTAAAATTGAGTTATCACCTACGGATTAAGAAATTTTCTAATATTTCTTTTCAGTACATTCACAATCCATTTCAAATATAAGTAATACAAGTAGAACCACATGTAATGCGCTGTAAACAATGACATAAAGTATGTATACTTAGATTGTAGATTGTATACATGGAAGAACCCTGGAGATACTAAAAGGTATCAGATAGATTATATAATGGTAAGGCAGAGATTTAGGAACCAGGTTTTAAATTGTAAGACATTTCCAGGGGCAGATGTGGACTCTGACCACAATCTATTGGTTATGACCTGTAGATTAAAACTGAAGAAACTGCAAAAAGGTGGGAATTTAAGGAGATGGGACCTGGATAAACTGAAAGAACCAGAGTTTGTACAGAGTCTCAGGGAGAGCATAAGAGAACAATTGACAGAAATGGGGGAAAGAAATACAGTAGAAGAAGAATGGGTAGCTTTGAGGGATGAAGTAGTGAAGGCAGCAGAGGATCAAGTAGGTAAAAAGACGAGGGCTAGTAGAAATCCTTGGGTAACAGAAGAAATATTGAATTTAATTGATGAAAGGAGAAAATATAAAAATGCAGGAAATGAAGCAGGCAAAAAGGAATACAAACGTGTCAACGTGCAAAATGGCTAAGCAGGGATGGCTAGAGGACAAATGTAAGGATGTAGAGGCCTATCTCACTAGGGGTAAGATAGATACTGCCTACAGGAAAATTAAAGAGACCTTTGGAGATAAGAGAAACACTTGTATGAACATCAAGAGCTCAGATGGAAACCCAGTTCTAAGCAAAGAAGGGAAAGCAGAAAGGTGGAAGGAGTATATAGAGGGTCTATACAAGGGCGATGTACTTGAGGACAATATTATGGAAATGGAAGAGGATGTAGATGAAGATGAAATGGGAGATACGATACTGCGTGAAGAGTTTGACAGAGCACTGAAAGACCTGAGTGGAAACAGGGCCCCCGGAGTAGACAACATTCCATTGGAACTGCTGACGGCCTTGGGAGAGACAGTCCTGACAAAACTCTACCATCTAGTGAGCAAGATGTATGAAACAGGCGAAATACCCTCAGACTTCAAGAAGACTATAATACACTCCTGGAAATGGAAAAAAGAACACATTGACACCGGTGTGTCAGACCCACCATACTTGCTCCGGACACTGCGAGAGGGCTGTACAAGCAATGATCACACGCACGGCACAGCGGACACACCAGGAACCGCGATGTTGGCCGTCGAATGGCGCTAGCTGCGCAGCATTTGTGCACCGCCGCCGTCAGTGTCAGCCAGTTTGCCGTGGCATACGGAGCTCCATCGCAGTCTTTAACACTGGTAGCATGCCGCGACAGCGTGGACGTGAACCGTATGTGCAGTTGACGGACTTTGAGCGAGGGCGTATAGTGGGCATGCGGGAGGCCGGGTGGACGTACCGCCGAATTGCTCAACACGTGGGGCGTGAGGTCTCCACAGTACATCGATGTTGTCGCCAGTGGTCGGCGGAAGGTGCACGTGCCCGTCGACCTGGGACCGGACCGCAGCGACGCACGGATGCACGCCAAGACCGTAGGATCCTACGCAGTGCCGTAGGGGACCGCACCGCCACTTCCCAGCAAATTAGGGACACTGTTGCTCCTGGGGTATCGGCGAGGACCATTCGCAACCGTCTCCATGAAGCTGGGCTACGGTCCCGCACACCGTTAGGCCGTCTTCCGCTCACGCCCCAACATCGTGCAGCCCGCCTCCAGTGGTGTCGCGACAGGCGTGAATGGAGGGACGAATGGAGACGTGTCGTCTTCAGCGATGAGAGTCGCTTCTGCCTTGGTGCCAATGATGGTCGTATGCGTGTTTGGCGCCGTGCAGGTGAGCGCCACAATCAGGACTGCATACGACCGAGGCACACAGGGCCAACACCCGGCATCATGGTGTGGGGAGCGATCTCCTACACTGGCCGTACACCACTGGTGATCGTCGAGGGGACACTGAATAGTGCACGGTACATCCAAACCGTCATCGAACCCATCGTTCTACCATTCCTAGACCGGCAAGGGAACTTGCTGTTCCAACAGGACAATGCACGTCCGCATGTATCCCGTGCCACCCAACGTGCTCTAGAAGGTGTAAGTCAACTACCTGGCCAGCAAGATCTCCGGATCTGTCCCCCATTGAGCATGTTTGGGACTGGATGAAGCGTCGTCTCACGCGGTTTGCACGTCCAGCACGAACGCTGGTCCAACTGAGGCGCCAGGTGGAAATGGCATGGCAAGCCGTTCCACAGGACTACATCCAGCATCTCTACGATCGTCTCCATGGGAGAATAGCAGCCTGCATTGCTGCGAAAGGTGGATATAAACTGTACTAGTGCCGACATTGTGCATGCTCTGTTGCCTGTGTCTATGTGCCTGTGGTTCTGTCAGTGTGATCATGTGATGTATCTGACCCTAGGAATGTGTCAATAAAGTTTCCCCTTCCTGGGACAATGAATTCACGGTGTTCTTATTTCAATTTCCAGGAGTGTAATTCCAATCCCAAAGAAAGCAGGTGTTGACAGATGTGAAAATTACCGAACTATCAGTTTAATAAGCCACAGCTGCAAAATACTAACACGAATTCTTTACAGACGAATGGAAAAACTAGTAGAAGCCGACCTCGGGGAAGATCAGTTTGGATTCCGTAGAAATACTGGAACACGTGAGGCAATACTGACCTTACGACTTATCTTAGAAGAAAGATTAAGGAAAGGCAAACCTACATTTCTAGCATTTGTAGACTTAGAGAAAGCTTTTGACAATGTTGACTGGAATACTCTCTTTCAAATTCTAAAGGTGTCAGGGGTAAAATACAGGGAGCGAAAGGCTATTTACAATTTGTACAGAAACCAGATGGCAGTTATAAGAGTCGAGGGACATGAAAGGGAAGCAGTGGTTGGGAAGGGAGTAAGACAGGTTTGTAGCCTCTCCCCGATGTTATTCAATCTGTATATTGAGCAAGCAGTAAAGGAAACAAAAGAAAAATTCGGAGTAGGTATTAAAATCCATGGAGAAGAAATAAAAACTTTGAGGTTCGCCGATGGCATTGTAATTCTGTCAGAGACAGCAAAGGACTTGGAAGAGCAATTGAACGGAATGGATGGTGTCTTGAAGGGAGGATATAAGATGAACATCAGCAAAAGCAAAACGAGGATAATGGAATGTAGTCGAATTAAGTCGGGTGATGTTAGATTAGGAAATGAGACACTTAAAGTAGTAAAGGAGTTTTGCTATTTGGGGAGCAAAATAAATGATGATGGTCGAAGTAGAGAGGATATAAAATGTAGACTGGCATTGGCAAGGAAAACGTTTCTGAAGAAGACAAATTTGTTAACATCGAGTATAGATTTAAGTGTCAGGAAGTCATTTCTGAAAGTATTTGTATGGAGTGTAGCCATGTATGGAAGTGAAACATGGACGGTTAATAGTTTGGACAAGAAGAGAATAGAAGCTTTCGAAATGTGGTGCTACAGAAGAATGCTGAAGATTAGATGGGTAGATCACATAACTAATGAGGAAGTATTGAATAGAATTGGGGAGAAGAGAAGTTTGTGACACAACTTGACGAGAAGAGGGGATCGGTCGGTAGGACATGTTCTGAGGCATCAAGGGATGACCAATTTAGTATTAGAGGGCAGCGTGGAGGATAAAAATCGTAGGGGGAGACCAAGAGATGAATACACAAAGCAGATTCAGAAGGATGTAGGTTGCAGTAGGTACTGGGAGATGCAGAAGCTTGCACAGGATAGAGTAGCATGGACAGCTGCATCAAACCAGTCTCGGGACTGAAGACCACAACAACAACAACTTAGATTATCGCTAAACAGTGCTAGAAATATTGTAGTGTTATTAGGCTAAAATGTCCACGAATATACGTTTCTCTATTGGCGCTATTTCTCAAGTATTTCGGTGAAGTTACACAGTGAACTTCATGGCACAGTTAGTCACGTTCGACGACGTTTAAAAACTTCTGCATTCTTGCGTGTTCTCTGCAGACTTCCGCATGGAACACATTATGTAAGTTAAATTACTGGGGATAAGGCGCTTGGAGCATTTTTCTTGCGAATGAGTCATCATAATTGCACTCCTGTAGGCTAGCGTCCCTTTTGTCACCGACGGAAATCACGCACGCACACACAATGTCAGTGACCGGAAGCCACTCGACATGAGTGTTGTAACCACTATGTAACTGCCTAATGAGAGGATAGCGTTGACAGCCGGAAATATGTGGCGTCTACAGAGTTCCCACCTGGCCAAATGATAGGTTGCAGTTGGAATATCAATTCTGCTTACTATGCTTGGGTTCTACGACTCCTATTAATGGCAAAGGATGTTCATTCATCCACACATTCATAGTGTCCAGTAGTTACCGACACATAGAATAATCTGCAGGAATGTGGAACGCGTTTTAACGTCAGTAAACACAGGGGAAAAGCTACTCGGCGTATATGTTCAGGATATATTAGCAAATAACTACCGTTACGAGCTGATAAATGAAGCGTTCTACAGTTGCAAGAAAAAGCTGCTACCTTGAAAAGATCTACTACTTTCCCAGTTTTAATAATGAGATGATGTTTTGTTTACCTCTTCTTGTTTAACATTTGGACGTGCACACAAATAATTCGTAAATGACATTATCACACTATTGACAGGGACATTTAATCCTCGGATGTGCGTTAACAGATAATTTATAGAAGGAATAACTAGTAATTAATCTTTCATTTTCTTATAAAATTTCAGATTTTTTTCGATATTCTGCCGTTCGTCTATTTGGATATCGTTAGTGTGCTTTGCATTACACCGTAATGTCACTCTGAATGTACACAAAGACTCATATTCTATATTGACATTGTTTTTGTGTGATACGTCGTAACTTGATTCTTGTAACTACACCTATTACCAAAAGGAAATTGTACTGAAGATTTACATAGATGGCTAACATTCACCATGCTTACCGCATCTTCAATGGTTACTAAGTCGTCTTACTTTCTGACGCAGAAACGCTTAACTCATCTGACGCTAGTTATAATTAATTAGTTAAAATTAATTTGTCCACATTTCGCAAAATACACCAAAATCCAATAAGCGAACACAGCGAAGTACTCCTTTATAAATAAACGGTTTTCTTTAATTGTATACTTAAGTATATCTTATAATGTGAGCCATTATGCAAGATGTGTCGCCAAAACCCGCAATAATTTAAATTTAACGGTAGAATTTTCTTTCGATTGAATTAGTTCTCGTAAACAACCATAATGTCAAAATAGTTACGATCTAGAAACGAGATGCTGGTTACGTCGAAGGCTTCGCAGAGGGCTCTCAGCAACAGATACAGTTCGCTTCTTAAACATCCTAAATTCACAATCCATGATGTTGTGGCGAAATATTCAGCTTCCGAACAGTCACACGAAGGCTCCAGTGTACTTTCGAGGAAAATTCACTTGAAAGACTTCATCGTAGTGATCCAATAATCCATAGACTTACTGAGGCCTGTCTTTAATGCAGGTCTTGCGTATTCAGAAAAAAGGAATGATTTCAGGCACTGATAGTACGAACTGGAGTCAATCTCTGCAAACTAGTTTAATGTTTACTGAACTGATTCTTTCCGACGAGAAGATTTTTAAGGTAGACCAATCGCAGAAGTGACTGCCGGCTCGAACACGATCCAGATATGCTTGATGATGATGATGAGGTCCCATACTCCGAGGAACGTAGGGGACGATGCGTTAGGCCCACACCGCCGACTAGGAAAGGTCCTAACAGAGATGATTTGCCGTTGCCTTCCTCCGACCGTAATGGGGATGATGATGAAAACGACACAACAACATCCAGTCATCTCGAGGCAGGGAAAATCCCTGACCCCACCGGGAATCGAACCCGGATCCCCGTGCGCGGGAAGCGAGAACGCTATCGCAAGACCCAGATATGGTTACCAAGTCAGAATTATCAAAAGCAGTACAGAGCTTCGGTAACGGAGGCCATTTTTACAAATAAAAAAACCTGGCAGTTGAGTTTTGAACCAATGAATTATTTATATTTCACACACTGGGGTAATAAATATGCTCGTGATAATATGAGCAGAAAATAATGCATTGAAAATCTGCTATAGTGTTAGACAATAGTATTTAATTGTTACGATTACAATTCAATTACCCTGAATTAATCTTCAGTCTTTTCCAGTGGTGTTTCCTTATAAAGTGTATTTTTCAACAGAAGGTACTGCTGTGAGTAGAGTTCAATTGCCACCTATTATGAAGAACATAGCTGTAAAATACCTCACAAATCATACCCTGAAGCTGTACTTGACCAGTACAATTCCTTTGACCGAGTCTATCAACAAAAGGTTCCTTACTTTTCTCCACTGAGCAGCTATGAGAGAAAACACACATTCTGTAGATGATTTGTTACCAGGAATCGCAATAAAAAAATTGGCATCATTTTGACACGTGTATAAATAAAGAACACCACTGTTGGTTTAGAGCTCTCATCCAGCATTATAGATATGGCACAATTCCTGATGTTGCAGAACTGATCAACAGAATGAATTTTTCACTCTGCAGTGGAGTATGTACTGATATGAAATTACCTTGCAGACTGAAAGACTCGAACTTGGGACATTTAACTTTCGTGGTCAGGAATTCAACCAACTGAGCATGACCATTCCTCACAGCTCATCTCCGACATTCCAAACTTCACAGAAGTTCTCCTCTGAAACTGGCAGTACTACCACTTTGGAAAGAAATGATATTGCAGAGACATGGCTTAGCCAAACGCTTATCTTCGTTTGGAGAATGAATTTTTCAATCTGCAGCGGGGTGTGCGCTGATATGGAACTTCCTCTCAGTTTGAAACTGTGTGCTGTATCGCTCACTTGACCCGCAAAATGCAAAGGTCTCACATTCGAGAACCCGGACAGGCACACATTTTGATCTGTCAGGCTATTTCCTATAAGCACACACTCTATTGCAGAGTGAAGTATTCATTCTGGAAATACCCCTCAGGTAGGGGCCAAGCCATATCTATGGAATATCCTTTCTTCCAGGAGTGCTAGACCTACAGGTTTTGCTGGAAAAACGTAGGATATCAGGTTTTGGCGGAAGTAAAACTTGAAAGGCGGTTCGTGAGTCGTGTTTGGGTAGCTCACTTGGTCGTAGCACTTTTCTGCGAAAGAGAAAGGACCAGAGTTCGAGTCCCAGTCCGTGAGACACCTTTAATCTGCCAGGAAGTTTCGACATTACGCAGTTTCTAATCATTTATTTTCACACCATTTCGTTTGTAATTACTGAAGACATGGAAGTATGTTCTTAAAGAAAATCTCCATCAAGTGAGTTCAAGCTGTTTGTAGCACATGAATTCATCCACTGTCTGCATCAATTTCTCTAGTATTCAGTGAAAGTGCGAACGCACAAATTCACAAAATATCTGAAGACAAATTGTCTTCTCAAGCCCAGGCTGTTAAACAGACATCCTAGACAAATATGAACCTGACCCTGTAATGAAGCGCGTTTATTCTAGAAAGACAAAACAGTTATTCCCTTTTTCATTGTACATATAATTTATCACTTTGCATTCAGGGGTCAAGCGATACACAACAATCATGTTCAGTTACTTCCAACACACAATAACAAAATATTTCACTCTTTGACATATTGAATTGGCGATTATTAAATTCGTTATCTGTACATATCAAAATTTTTATCACAGGCAAGAATGATTAAAATCTTCATCAGCTAAGTTAACGTCTATGATGGCATAGCTGGTCAATGCACTGAGTTGGTGGAGAATAATTATACTTTTTAAACCAATGAAAAACTCTCATGTATTCAATGTGAGGGTAGGTTAGTAGCCTAGCTTTTGATATTCAATGGTAAAAGCTTATGCAGGTTGGAGTGAGCAAAACCTCAGCACAACATTTACTGTGGCCTAATATGCAATGGTACTTTACCAAGTAGGATCTGCAATGGCGTTGTCTCCTTGCTGGATCTGAAATGCTAACTCCCTACTCTGGCCTTGACTGAATTCGGTCAGTCTCAATTTTTCTGCGTTCCATAGAACGTTAATTTTTCCCTAGTCGAAATAATGGCTATTGCACAGTCGCTAAGGGTTGGAGCAACACGCACAAAAATTCCCGCAGGAATAATTAACTATCTCTTTGCTATCTGTCACCATGATATGTGAAGCATATCATCCACACTTTGCAGAAGTAAAGCTTTCAATGCCCTCGCTATTTTCCACGCACTTGTGCAGTCCGTCGTGAGACAAGAGAGATTCTTTGAAATTTTAGTTCTTGAAATGCTTTTATATAATGGGATCTTCCGACCATGTCGCGTCTGCATTGCCCAGTATGGCTTTAGCCAATCACTGTCTCCTTAGAGGTGAATTTTATTTTTCTTGCTGGGTCGCCACCTAGCCCTGTTAAAGCCGTCCAGCCATTTACCCTCGGTCCCGGTCATATTTACATTAAAAGTAATAATGTATTGTTCTGGCCTTATCCCTTGTTAAGTGGAGTTTCCAAGGCCATTAACCACCTCCTAGGTTAATCTCCAAAATGCGTTTCACTTTAACTTATTTATGCATGCTCCTGTCCTTATATTGATAGATATTGTATTGTTAGTTTTCGGAAACATGAGATTACTGCTATTGCTTTTTGTTGATATATTATTATTTTCTGAGGACATCAAACTGTATCGTACTGACATAATGAATCAAGCACATGTAAGGTCCGAAAAATCTGGACACCTTACACATGCTGTCCTTTCCAAATTAATTTTGTGCTGCTGTGATCAATGGTTGAGGCATTGCTCATTGCAGTGCAAAATTATAAATTCAATTAATTTTAATCGTTGTCCAGCTACTGGGCTTTCTTATGCTAGATGTTGTTGTTTTAATATTCTGTTTTGATTTGAAATGTATTGCTTTACACGGTATTTTCTATTTAGATGATTATTATATGGCTTTACAGTCATTTATAGTAGTTCTTTGACTAATCTTACTACATTTTTCTCTTGAGTACTTGTAGTTAACTTTATGAAACGTCCCCTTAGAAAAATTTATGATTTACAGTGCTGATAAACCTCTTACGGCATTTGATTTTCAAACAGCTAAGCAGGTCTGAACGTACTCAGACATTTCCCTCTTTACTTATTCTTATCAACACTAAACTGACACACAATATTTTTGGCGGAACGAAATCTGACTTTCAATAATCCCTACAAAAGAATCGCCCTGACTAACAATAACCTATACCTTTCATGAATCACATACCTCACAAAAATCTTCGTTACTCGAAATACTGCAATACAGCGAGCGCCATTACTGCCAGCTAAATAAAAGATTCTAACTACTGAAGACACTAACTACTGATAAGCATAGTTAGCAAATGAAAGATTTTGATAGAGAACAAACAATGTATTTACCTTAATAATATTCAAAAGTCATCATATATATATATCAGTTCATGATATACAGTATTACAAATTTACTCTTTCTGATGGAAACACGTCCAGATCATCCGCTCTCAAAATTCTGCCATCTCTCTCCCCACATCCACCACTGCTGGCGGCTCACCTCCAACTGCACAACGCTACATGCTGTTCACATCCAACTGCCCAACACTACAATAGCAAATATTCCAGCAATGCAAACCAACCACTGACTTCACACAGCACAGTCAGTGATTTTCACATAGAACACTACGTGGCGTTACCAACATAAAAACCTAAACAGCCTACTTACAACATCTATTAAAATGGTTCATCTACTCTTTAGATTTTCTCTTTACAATAGCTTCAGGCATTCCACAATTCTCAGACATTCATGATATTGATGATTATGAAAGATGAGTGAAGTTAAGGAAGCATTTGTTTCTCTTATCTGTATTCTCAACATGTAAATACTATATCAATATTGAATTGTCATTATGTTTAAAATAGTTAATATTTTTGCATAACACAAACTTTATTCATTCACATTATTTCTCATTAAAAACACGTTCCAAAATATCTACAACACACAAATTCTTATTAATATATTTAGACTGAATGTACATTTACAAATTTACACATGAAATACAAAACATAAAACATGGTACATTTATGAATAATTTCAATTTATAAATTGAAATATAAAATACAAATGAAACACATAAAGTACAAATTCTCAGTGGTACAGGTGCAACTGAATATTTATAGGGACCTCAGCTCCTTGCTGAAGTGATTTTCTTTTGCGCTCTTTAATTTATTACAGTGACTTTGTCACATGCATCACCTTCTTTCCTCACACACTTTAAACTTTGGGCTGGGTTTGCTCCCCAATGCTGCTGTCGATCAGTGGTGGTTGATGCTCCTAGTCAGTTGTAGACTCGGCTCGATGTTGATGAAGGTTATCGACATTTACAGTTCTGAGTGTGCCATTACATGGTTGCCGGCCGAGCGGTTCTAGGCGCTACAGTCTGGAACCGCTGAGACCACTATGGTCGCAGGTTCGAATCCTGCCTCGGGCATGGATGTGTGTGACGTCTTTAGGTTAGTTAGGTTTAAGTAGTTCTAAGTTACAGGGGACTGATGACTTCAGAAGTTAAGTTCCATAGTGCTCAGAGCCATTTGAACCATTTTTGAACCATTAAATGGTTAGTTCCATGTTGCATTGTTTTGACGACAAATTGCTCGTCCAGGGTAATGCCATGATGCGATGACATAGGTGGCTTTGTCCCTTATTGATGTAGTTGCCATTGAGGGTGATGAGTGTAGCCCCTTGACAATTGCTGCAGTCTGATGTCACCATTATGCGTACTCTGTTTGATTGTTTGACCACCCTTGGTTGGTTTGATGGTTTGAATGAAATAACTGCCCCAGCTTAGTTGGATATTGCTTTCAGTTGATTCTGCCAAATCTCATACCGGTTCAAGGTGTAAGATTTAGAAAGGAATCTTGCTGTTTTCTGCCATCATCTTGAGACCCTTTCTTCTCTTCATTTCTAATGGTGTCTTCATGTCTTCATTCTTGGAACTTGCAACTTGTCGGGTATAGGGATGTTATTGAGTGAAAGTTATTCAGAAGGATTACCAGTAATGTTGTTATGAGATATGGTCAAGTTTGAATAGATAATTTCAGAGGTGATATATTTGTTTTCAGTTATTAGCTTCTGCATTTGGTATTGAGAGTAATATTCCGAGTTTATTTTTTCAGGCGGTTGTACTACAGAGCTGTTACCGACGGTTTGCTATTGTTAGTTGCTTCTATTGTGTCGCCAGTAATGGGGTCGCTTCGCTTTCCTTGCAGGTGTGCATACTTCGGTCTCCAGTTTGTCGCAAAAGCCCTATTGTGCAATCGTATTAACTCTCACACTCAGACTGTAGCTTCCTGTCGACTTTCCGTTTCTGTTGTTAGCTTGTATTCCTTCCCCAGACGATTATAGTGACATGGCACTGCGTGTGTTATCTATTTCACCTCATTACCAATACTTACAAGTTTCTTTATCTAAATTTACAATGAGCTTTACATCGAATATTTACATGAATAATACAATGAATATTTAAATATTTTTCTCCAGTACTTTACAGAAATTTATCATTTACATCTTTAGTTATTTTATTTTATAATGGTTCCTTTACTTCGTGAATGAGCATGGATTGACGATATGTAGGTTAGTTAGTTAGTACATCATGCCATTAGTTTTCTTTTATTTTTTCTGACCTACTTTAACGATTTAAATGATTAGTATTATTGTACCTATATTTGAATATTTACATGTTTGTGGCTCGTCCTGTCTGCCTCTTGAGATCTGCTACTACCTGAAACATAGCCTCATTGGTTTGCTGTGTCATCTGCGATCCATTTATATTTTTGATTTCATGGCTAATTTCCGTATGACCACTGCAAGAGTTCCTGCCCAATGCATCTGTAGAACACCACGTCATTCTTCAGCAAATAATGCTGATGAATGTCAACTGAGTTCTTGTCTTTCCACTTATGTTTGACCTTTAACACCATTGCATTTTTGTTCTGTTCGAATAAGTCATTGCCACCATTTAACGATTGAATAATGGCTCTGATATCGCTGTTAACTCATTCCCTCTATCTATTATTCTGTTAATGACAATACCCTTGACTGTTACACGAAGTATCGGACTTATCTCTGAAGTGCTCTCGTCTTCGACTTCCTCCATTAGTATCTCCTAATTACTTCGTAATTTAACCTATGTATGTGTGTTTGTTCCGTCATAGCTGGATGTTTAAAGGCACCCATAGTTGTGTCATCTTCCATCAACATTTGATGGTCTTCATGGAGAGTTTGGGGAGAAGTACTTCCGTTTTATAAATTGTCCAATTGTATTCTCGCAACTTCTAGATCTTCCTTTAAGTTTGTCTCCTCATCACATATCCGGGTAATGGTGGTTGATTTTGATTTTAGAGCCTGGCAAGTATTCTTTAAGTGCAACAGTACTTCACACTTAGATTCTGGGGATTCGTCAGATTCTACATTAATTGTGTCTGTACTCGCACCCTGATTCAACTCGTTATCATATTTGTTAACTCCCACTGAGAGTTGCAGATTCAAATTTTCAGCTATGTCGTCATTTATTACGACGTTGTTTTCTGTGTCTGGTATGATGATTACATAGTCTCGGTAACACTGCCGTACTATGTGCCAAAACAGTATATCTTTGAACCTGATTTATCAGACTGTTCACATACTTTATGATCTGGTTCGTTTTCAGATCCAGACGGGATATTTGCACTGTCATTTTCCTCTCCATTATCGACTTTTTCCTCCCGATTTTGTTCGATTCCCGCTGTCCACAACGACTCAAGACTCTGTCTGCTTTTCTTCCAAAGTTTTGTGGAAGGATTTTAATAGATCCTGTAGCGTGATGAACTTTTGATCAGGTGTACGTATCCGTACTTTCCTCTTTTTTTCTATGACCTGTCTTAGCCGTATTTTGTCGATAATCCTATCGTCTTGATCAATCGAGACGATACAGGTTACAGTAGGATTTATATATATATGTATATATATATATATATATATATATATATATATATATATATATTAAATACCATTTATACTGAAGGTGTATGTAAGAGTCTCATAACATTTCACAAACAGTAAATACACATAAAAATCAGTTCATTCAAACATTCACATAAAATGCTTTCCATAGTTCTGCTGAAATTCATTCTTGTCTGTGCAGAATCAAACATCTGCATTGTGTACATTAACGCTTCGTCATAATCAGATGGTTCATTACTAGGAAATCCTGGGAGTTCATCCTCATCGTCAGCGTCAATCCACGCTATCTCGTCCCAACATTTCAGTTGTGCCTTTGCATGGGGGCTTATTTATATAAGGAATGCAAATATTTTTAATTTTCAGTAGCTGTATGTCCGGCTACGAAGTCTCGCAAACGGTTGGCCCTGACTGGTATTTGTACGCAATCTGACTGCATAGAGCAACAACAAAGAATGAAACGAAATTTCCGTTAACACAATTAATTAATTAAGTCCCCAGCAACTATGAAAGCTACGAAACAACAAGTGTCGCTGTTCTGCGTGTGGAAGTGTGATTCAACGTACACATCTGGCACGGTTCTTCCTCAATACGACAAGATATTTTAAATACCATTTATACTGAAGTAATTAAAAAAATAAACAGAAATACTATAATTGCACATAGTAACCAGAAATACAGTCTAATACAAGAACACCAGCCAGATGCTTTGTTGACTGAACCTGTGACTAAGAGGCATTATTGAATAAAAAAAAAGGAATTTTTTACCTTCATATATATTGACGAAAAGCACACTCTGATCATTACAGCATCCCCAATCCAACAACATCTGGTGTCTAGCCCATCAAAACAATACTACAAATTCTGAACAAGCACTCACTACCGCAACTTCTCAACAACGACTCACCACTGCTACATCTCAATAGCACTCTCCACCATGACTTCTCGACAGGAACTCTCCACTACCACATCTCAACAAGAACTGCCAGTGGAGGCGGCTGAATAATACTCTTTGGTGCAATCTCTGACGCTGTGGCTTAGTGTAACCACCTTTCCTATGCCCCTCCTCCACGGGCCAGAATTATATGGTGTTTTTGCCAGCATTGGTGGTGAAAATACCACCAAATTCGTCCAAAAAAATACAGACAAAAATAAAAGATAATATATTAAGTAAATTTCACTTCACTAAATAAATTTTGGCTTTACACTGACCCTTCAATAACCTAATATATAAAATACAGTAAGGCATACAAATGCTTTCATACATATGATTTTACATAATATTTTACATTAGAACCATTCAATCAATGGCACCAGCAATGTCAAATAGGTGTACGTAAGAGTCTCATAACATTTCACAAACAGCAAATACACAAAAAAATCAGTTTATTCAAATATTCACATAAAATGCTTTCCATAGTTCAATAAACAAGTAGTTGACAGTTCCAGCAGTAGCACCCAGCAATGGTCAACAGGTGCAGACACCAACGAGTGACATTGTTTCAGTAGAAACAGTTCCATCAGTGGCACCCAGCAATGTTAAACAGGTGCAGACAGCAACAAGTAACATCATTTCAGTAGAAGCAATTCCATTAGTGGCACCCAGCAATGTTGAATAGGTGCAGACACCAACAAGTGACATTATTTCAGTAGAAGCAGTTCCATCAGTGGCACCCAGTAATGTTGAACAGGTGCAGACAGCAACAAGTAACATTATGTCAGTAGAAACAGTTCCATCAGTGGCACCCAGCAATGTTGAACAGGTGCAGACACCAACAAGTGACATTATTTCAGTAGAAGCAGTTCCGTGAGTGGCACCCAGTAATGTTGAACAGGTGCAGACACAAACAAGTGACATTATGTCAGTAGAAGCAGTTCCATCAGTGGCATCCAGCAATGTTGAGCAGGTGCAGACAGCAAGAAGTGACATTATGTCTGTAGAAGCAGTTCCATCAGTGGCACCCAGCAATGTTGAACAGGTGCAGACACCAACAAGTGACATTATGTCATTAGAAGCAGTTCCATCAGTGGCACCCAGCAATGTTGAGCAGGTGCAGACAGCAACAAGTGACATCTTCTCAGTAGAAGCAATTCCATCAGTGGCACCAAGTAATGTTGAACAGGTGCAGACACCAAAAAGTGACATCTTCTCAGTAGAAGCAGTTCCATCAGTGGCACCCAGTAATGTTAAACTGGTGCAGACACCAACAAGTGACATTATGTCAGTAGAAGCAGTTTCAGTGGCACCCAGCAATGTTGAACAGGTGCAGACAGCAACAAGTGACATCATTTCAGTAGAAGCAGTTCCATCAGTGGCACCCAGCAATGTTGAACAGGTGCAGACAGCAGTCCATAATATTCACTATCACTAATCACACTGTTCATCAAAGTTTATCAGCAGAAATTAAACATTTCCAAGTGGCACACATCAATGTTGAATAGGTGCAAGCACGAACAACAGTTTGAATGCACACACAATACCTTTTACAAAATTATTATCAATGCTCTTACACTAAACATACAAATTATAATAAATACACAAATGATATCAGATAATTGTCATATTAAATATTACAAATACACAAATATCAGTAAACCTATAATATTGATGGGTGTCAGTGCAAGCCACAACAAACAAGTAAATTATATTTAGGAGATAGGTCGGTACCAATTATTTGGGATTAGGAAAGGAAAACACACAAAACACACTCACTTATCTTTCATCCACATTAAGTACTACTGTGTAATTGAATAGTGTTAACTGTGTAAATGCAACTCTGTCCAAAATTTTATGTTCAACTTGTGTATCAAGTAGTAGTGGCAGCAATGTATAGCAGTCAATAATAGTTAGTCAACGTCGTAGTCATCATGTCAAGACCAATGTTTGCCAAGCCAAGTCAAAATGTACAGTTGCTGAACAACTGTCAGTGTGCCAAGATATGCAATTACTTCCTCTCTCCAAAAAAAGTATATACTGCTTATTGATTTAACAAAGTGTGTGTGTAGACAATCTTCCTTCCACTTGAGTGTTCTAGTCTGCCATCTTCATCCTCCTTGTTCCATATAAACCAACAAAAAAATATGCTCCTTACTTACTTTACCTCTTATCCACCAAAACTCCAATAATCATTATCATCACATAATCTTAATACTTCAATAATACCTCTTACGTCGATAGATATAAACCTTATCATCAATATCATTTACCTTACCTCTTGTCCACCAAAACTCCAATAATCATCAACTTCACACAATCTCAATACCCCAATAATACCTCTTCAATACGTCGACACATATAAACCTTATTACCAATATCATTTCACTTCCATATCAACTCTTTCCTCTAGTCAGTCTCCTCGAACAAGTACAGATAAAATCCTAGTGCAAACTTCAGTTCATCATCCCACGCAATCCGAAGACACAATGTCGAGACACAACCTCTGTGTAATCCATCCGACCGAAATCTTCTACTCATTATGAATTATAAAATACATTTTGGGTACCTTGTCCACCATTAAATAAAAGAAATGCATACATGACCTCTAACAGCCTTCAGTTTGAATAACTTTCAGTAAGTAGGTGCGAGTACGTAGTATGAAAGATCACATAAGACTTTGAGTGAATAAATCGTAATATTTCACAGTGTGTACACCACTTCAAGAATTATGGCAAAACAGAAGCAAACATGTGGAGTATTTCTTGTGTCAAGTGTCACTTGCTATTTCACGAAGAATGCAGTGTAATAACTGTCAATGGTCTAAACCTAGTGTTAGTATGTCATGTCATTAGCTTCCTTTCTATTAGCATAAATTTATACAGCTTCCATAAAATCTCCAGCTCATGTGACTTCTATGAAGTTTCTTGTACTAATGTCGTTCGTCGAATTACAGCAGTTCATTTTCTTATCTTAAAAATATAAGGCACTGAGCGTAAGCAAAACATGCAATAGCGAGTAAATATACCAGTAGAGAACAGAATGTCAACAAGTGGATGCAGCACAATCCCTACAACGAGGCTCTGCCAGGCAAACAATCTATAATTAATACCATAGTGTGACCTAAACTCCATGTTCGTACACCGCATATCAGCATTTCTATATACCAAATTAAAGAGTAGTTATGACAACAAACACAAATGTATAAACATGCAATCCATACGCAAAGCAGCAAATATGTATCTTACATAATAAACAGGTCATTAGCATCATATCAGCATAAGAAAATAAATGTTCATATGTAATCTTAATAAGTAAACATGAAGGCGCAAGCAGATAAATCACAAAGTATAACTTACATACATAACCACAGTCAGCACAATTAATCAGGTGACAATTATAATTTAAATAAATAAGCACAGCAGGTACATAATTAAAAAACACTGTGTCATCAGTGAAAAGGCAGTGCAGCCACGCGATGCATTAGATATATAAGTAACAATCCTGTTCATTAATCACACATTGTCAAAATCAGTAAATGTACGCAAGCATGTCGCTTCACAAGTAAATTCATAGAACATGAAATTTAGCACAAAGTATGAATCACGTAATCGCGAGCAGCAAATTACGTCTAAAGTACGTACCTAAGTGGAAATATGTTACCTGAAAAATAAACTCAATTAATAGTTACCTTTTTAGTTTATTACTTTCTTCTTCGAAATTACATTCTTCCTGAAATTTTCTCGATAGTAAGTCCTCTTAACGTCGGACACACACAGAATTTACCTGAAGTTCTTAAATATTTTATACAACCGTATCCTGAAAAATACTGAACTTTAATAACATAATTTATCAAGTCACTATAGCTTTATACTGAATTTAATCAGAGAAATTAGACTGTGTATTTGTTTACGGTTGTCAGTGCATTCGCACTGAGCGCTCGATCAGCTGTAGGTACGCGTGACGTAGGAAGTAGTTGTTTGCGGTCAACGACTGCCTTGTGCGGCGCGCAGACTTGACTGTTGCTTTGAGTACGTGCCGCCGCCAGAACACGGCGCGGTATCCTTGTACTCTCCGTGTGTTTACGTATAACTGTTAGTTTCTCAAAAGTATGTCATTCCACAAAAATTTTAACGTTCGATATATGATGTATTCCCTTGGAGCGCCGAGATTTAAGAGTTTCTACTTCGACAGTGTTATCATGAATAATTTTGCGAACTCTATATGGACCGTTATAAAGCAAAAAAAATTTGCGACACAAGCCTTTTCCTTTGTGAGACAAACGGTGGGACTTAATTAACACCTTCTGACCAACTGACAAGATTTTTGAACGACCAGGACGCTTAGCTGATCTCTCTCTTCTAGCAGCCGCAGATGCAATATTTTGTAGAGCCAGGTTGACAACTTCAGAATGCCGCAGTTTCTGTAAAGGCGGAAAAGGAACGATTTCAGAAATGCGATTTGTCGGAGCTTTATTTTTTAATACCAGTATAGGCGGTAAAGAAGTTGAATCATTAGAGAGTTCATTCAGAATGTTTTGAAAAATATGAAGATACTGATCCCAAGTTCTGTGAGTCTGATGACAATAGAGACGACACAATTTATTGATTTCCTTCATCCATCTCTCTGAAGCGTTAGATTGAGGGTGAAAAAGTGAAATGAAAATTGGTTTAATTTTACGACGCAGTAGAGTACGAAGCCAAATTTTAGAGCGAAACTGTGATCCATTATCTGATATAACCTTATCAACATGACCCACCTCATTAAGAAAATGTTTGATGAAAGCATTAGATACTGAACGAGCTGTTGCTTTGCGTAAAGGTGTAAAACACACATATTTTGATGTCAATTCCACTGCTACCAAAATGTACGCAAAACCATTAGTAGAACGAACCACTGGACCGAACAGATCGACTGCAGCCATCTCCTTTAATTTCGCTGGAATGATAGGAAACAACGGTGCTCTGTGAGAAATAGTTGGCGGCTTAGCCTTTTGACATAATTTGCATTTGGCAAGAACAGATCGAATACGTTTTTCCATATTACTGAAGTAGCAATTTTCTCGTAATTTATGAAAGCATTTTCTGGGACCAAAGTGTGCATAACTGAAATGTGTGTACCAAATCAATTTATTGACCCACTCGTCAGGAATACAACCTAACCAAACAGAATTGTCGACCGATTTTCGTTTAAAAAGAATATCATTACGCTTTCCTTTCTCCTCCACTTCTCCTCAGTGTCCTTCCAGATTGGATCCTTATTTTGCTCCTTAGCGATGTCCTGGAGCGAAGACGAAATAAAATTCTCAAACGCAACACCTTGAATATACACTCCTGGAAATTGAAATAAGAACACCGTGAATTCATTGTCCCAGGAAGGGGAAACTTTATTGACACATTCCTGGGGTCAGATACATCACATGATCACACTGACAGAACCACAGGCACATAGACACAGGCAACAGAGCATGCACAATGTCGGCACTAGTACAGTGTATATCCACCTTTCGCAGCAATGCAGGCTGCTATTCTCCCATGGAGACGATCGTAGAGATGCTGCATGTAGTCCTGTGGAACGGCTTGCCATGCCATTTCCACCTGGCGCCTCAGTTGGACCAGCGTTCGTGCTGGACGTGCAGACCGCGTGAGACTACGCTTCATCCAGTCCCAAACATGCTCAATGGGGGACAGATCTGGAGATCTTGCTGGCCAGGGTAGTTGACTTACACCTTCTAGAGCACGTTGGGTGGCACGGGATACATGCGGACGTGCATTGTCCTGTTGGAACAGCAAGTTCCCTTCCCGGTCTAGAAATGGTAGAACGATGGGTTCGATGACGGTTTGGATGTACCGTGCACTATTCAGTGTCCCCTCGACGATCACCAGTGGTGTACGGCCAGTGTAGGAGATCGCTCCCCACACCATGATGCCGGGTGTTGGCCCCGTGTGCCTCGGTCGTATGCAGTCCTGATTGTGGCGCTCACCTGCACGGCGCCAAACACGCATACGACCATCATTGGCACCAAGGCAGAAGCGACTCTCATCGCTGAAGACGACACGTCTCCATTCGTCCCTCCATTCACGCCTGTCGCGACACCACTGGAGGCGGGCTGCACGATGTTGGGGCGTGAGCGGAAAACGGCCTAACGGTGTGCGGGACCGTAGCCCAGCTTCATGGAGACGGTTGCGAATGGTCCTCGCCGATACCCCAGGAGCAACAGTGTCCCTAATTAGCTGGGAAGTGGCGGTGCGGTCCCCTACGGCACTGCGTAGGATCCTACGGTCTTGGCGTGCATCCATGCGTCGCTGCGGTCCGGTCCCAGGTCGACGGGCATGTGCACCTTCCGCCGACCACTGGCGACAACATCGATGTACTGTGGAGACCTCACGCCCCACGTGTTGAGGAATTCGGCGGTACGTCCACCCGGCCTCCCGCATGCCCACTATACGCCCTCGCTCAAAGTCCGTCAACTGCACATACGGTTCACGTCCACGCTGTCGCGGCATGCTACCAGTGTTAAAGACTGCGATGGAGCTCCGTATGCCACGGCAAACTGGCTGACACTGACGGCGGCGGTGCACAAATGCTGCGCAGCTAGCGCCATTCGACGGCCAACACCGCGGTTCCTGGTGTGTCCGCTGTGCCGTGCGTGTGATCATTGCTTGTACAGCCCTCTCGCAGTGTCCGGAGCAAGTATGGTGGGTCTGACACACCGGTGTCAATGTGTTCTTTTTTCCATTTCCAGGAGTGTACATCAAACAGTAATTGTTTTCTGTGCAGTCCTCCTCAGCACTTTGTTTCAAACCCATAGGTGCACATGATAAAGCATCAGCAACAATATTTGAAGAACCCAGTATGTAAACAATACTGAAATCAAATTTCTGTAGATACAGCGCCCATCGTGACAATCTTCCATGTGTTAATTTTGTTGACGTAAGAAATTCCAGAGCTCGGTGATCAGTGTAAACCATAGTATGTCTGCCATACAAAAATATGCGAAATTTTGTGAAAGCCCATACAACAAACAGCCAAGGCTTCAAGTTCCGTAATCGAATAATTCTTTTCTGGTTTAGAGAGAACACGACTTCCAAATGCAATAGTTTTCTGTACTACAACGCCGTTTTCTTCTACCTCTTGAAATAAGTGTGCACCTAGGCCTTTGTATGATGAGTCCGTCGCCAAACAAAAATCTTTAGATAAATCCGGAGGTGAAAGAAGTGGAGCAGCAACTAAAGCATCACGAAGTTGTTCAAATTATGATTGAGCTTCCTTATCCCAACACCAATTAGAATTCTTTCCAGATAGTTCACATAAACGAGGTGTGGCCAAATTGTCCAATCTAACAAAGCGTCTAAGAAAATTACAGACACCAAGGAAACTACGAACATCACGTTTTGTGGTAGGAACAGCATAATTACGAATAGCGTCTAGTTTCTCTGGATCAGGAAGAATACCTTCTGTAGAAATAATATGACCAAGAAATTTCACATGAGAACGACCAAATTCAGATTTTTGCAAGTTCACTGTAACGCCAACTCTTGCAAAAATACGTAATAATCAATCCAAAATTTTGTTGTGCTCATTCCAAGAACGTTTAGCAATAAGAATATCGTCAACATATGAAGTAATATTGTCACGAAGATAAACAGGTAACATTTTGTTTAAGCTACGAATGAATGCTGCTGAAGATACAGTAAGTCCAAACGGTAATTTCCGAAATTGGTAACAGTTACCAAAGGCTAAAAAGGCTGTGTATTGTCTACAATCAGGGTGGAGTTCTATTTGTCAAAAACTTGCGCGCATATCAATCGTAGATAAAACTTCAATTCCATGGAAATGTTGAAGAAGTTCATCTAAATTTTGTGGGCGGTCAGTTTCAGGAATGATGATATTATTTATCTGTCTGGAATCCAGAACCAAACGAATTGACCCATCCTTTTTAAGAACGACGTGTAATGGGCTGGTATAAGGACTGACTGCTGGCTGAATAATACCTTGATCTGACATGTATTGAAGTTCACTCTTAACCTTGTCTCTGTAAGCCAAAAGAATAGCGTACCTTTTCCCCCGAAATGGTGTGTGTGTTCTTTTACTTTAAATAAATATTGTAAGCCTTGTATAGTTCCTGTGTGATAACTAAATACTGTAGCATGTGAAGTCAAAATTTGGTGCAGTTCTTCTCTTGCAACGTCATCTGGCACTTCAGCTTTCTTAACCTTTTCATTAATTAATTCTTCACTATTAATTA
Source organism: Schistocerca piceifrons (assembly GCF_021461385.2). Lineage (NCBI taxonomy): Eukaryota > Metazoa > Arthropoda > Insecta > Orthoptera > Acrididae > Schistocerca > Schistocerca piceifrons. The sequence goes on from NC_060139.1 coordinate 109,492,968, forward strand.
CATCATCCATCGCGTCTCTGTATCTATTGTCGTTGTCATGAATGAACACATTGTCGTCATAATACTCAGCGAAAATATCAGAAGTAAGAAACCTTAAACATTTTGTATCTGATTCAGATCTTGTTAAACACTCGAAAAATTTCAAACATTTCGGCATTCCGGCAACAGTCAAATTTACACTACCTTCTTTAAAGTTTAAAATGGCCTTATGTGAGTTAAGAAACTCCATACCTAATATAATTTGTGTACTGAGTAATGGAACAATAATAAAATTAGCAGAAAATTCGTATCCTTGACAAATGAAATTTAAGTTGGTTTGTTGTTTGACTTCCACTCTTTTTCTAGAAATAGCGCCTCGAATTGTAGTCTTAGAAACAGGTAACACAGGACTGGCAATAGTTCTTACACACATACGAAAAACTGATTCACTAATGACATTCAATGGGCTCCCTGAATCTAAAACTGCAGTGAACTTATTCTTACCCACACATACTTCAATAACAGGATGTAAAAATGCGTCTACATTATGTTCGTTTTCGTCTAGCAAAATGTCTCTCATGTCTTCCAGGCGTACGTAGTGTAAAGTCGTAGTGTCATTACTTTCTGAACCGTCTATATTGCTGCCAGAAGCCGAAGCTACAAGTCATTGTCGATTGTTTGCGTCACGTCTTTGATTATTCGCGTCATTTCGCGGATCAATTTCTACGATTTGCACTTGTCTCTCTGAATTTCTGTCACGTGGAGGATGCCAATTAGGTCCCTCCTGTCTCTTACATGTAATTTCTTGGTTGCGTCTGTTATTAAAATTTCTATTTTCCTGGCTATCTCCATGACTATTTCTTGTGGAATTTCGACTGTCACTTCTGAAATTATTGTTATATCTACTACCCTGATTATTGCTGTAGTAAGAATTCCTATTATTGTATGAATAATTTCTGTCTTAATGATACCGATTACTGTTTCCGTATGATTGATCATTCCGGTAGGAATTTCCGTTATTATAATTGTCTGTGTAATTTCTGTTAGACCGTCTGTTATTGTCATAAGGCTGGTATCTATTGTCCTGTTTGTTTCGTCTGTCATTCTCAAAATTACCCATATAACGTCCGTTCAGATCATTATCCCTTTTCTCTGAAAATCTATTGTAATTACTGTTACTGAAAAAATTACAAGAAGTCCCGTCGTCGTTGTCATACTCAAGTTCTTGTAGCAACGTCTTAAAAGTCTCAATGTTGTCTTTACATCTTCCGGCTAAAGCAATTTGTCTTATCGATTGTGGCAGCTTAGTTAAACAAATGCGAATTAATTAAGTCGGGCTATAAAGGTTGGAAGGGAATTGATTCTTTCGAATCATGTCTTCAGAGTATTCTGCTGGCGTGCGGAACTCAGACTGTTTAAAATTACGCTGCATAATAAGACTATGTTTGACTCTGTCTTGCGTGTTTTCGGACCAATATGCCGATAGAAATGCATGATAAAAATCATTTAGATTATTACAATCTCTAATAAGTGCGCGCATCCGCGTCGCCGGTTCGTTTTCTAAATATCCACACATAAATCCGAGTTTGTGACTTAGTGGCCAATTTGGTGGAAGTGTGTACATAAATTGATCTAACCATGAACATGGATGTATGTCATTCTTAGAATTGCGAAAGATCTTAAATTTCCGAACAGTTAAGAAGTGTTTTAGTCAGAGTTTTCTCCTCGTGGCGACAAAGACCTACCGCGTCTGTCCCAGTCCGAACGTCGATTATTGTCAATTTCGCGCGCCTGGCGCTTTCTTGTTGCATCCTGTAAATGAAACAAATTATTTTCTTCAAACCCCTCTGCTATCTGTGATTCTAAATTTCTTCTGCTGTCTTTTCCTACGATTTCGCCTTCAATTTGTTTGACTTGCTTTCGTAATGCCTCAAACTCCCTTTTGACGCGTTCATTAAATTTTCCTTGATTTTCAACATGCTTATTTATGTTCTGGTACTCTTCGGTTTCTGCAAATGGCAATTGAGCTGTATCATCTGAATCTCTGTCCCCATTTAAACTAAGACTTGTCAATTTATCTGTAATCTCCTCAACTCTTTCCGATAAGTCACCTATTTTTTCTTTCTGTTTATTGACGTCTTCCGTAAGTGTCGCGACTCGGGTTTCAGTATTGATACATTTAGTAGTTAACTGTTCACACTGTTGTGTTAGGTTATTTATTCTGTCATTTGGTACGGATTCCTCGATTCTTTCAAGTATTTCTTCCTTATCATGTGCACGTTGTAAATTTAACTCTGAAAACTTTTGTACTATCACGCGATCTCTTTCTTCCTGTTCTCTATTCTCTATCCTGTTCCTTTTGTCTGATTTCTATTGAAATTAATCTATTATTGTGAGCATTCAAAATCGGTTGTACTTCTTCTCTAATTTCTTTCTTTAATTCATCTTTCATGTTTTTGAAGCATGTCCCTATCCGTGAGTCTAACCGTGTTTCCATTCTTCCCATATCAGTTTCTAACCGTGTTGCCAAAATTCCCATCTCTGTTTTTAATTCAGATCGTAACTGTGATCCCAGTGAGTCTAACCGTGTTTCCATTGTTCGCATATCAGTTTTAATTGTTCCTATCTCTGTTTTAATTGTTCCTATTTGTGATCCCACTGTTTTTAATTCAGATCCCAAATTAAATATTGCACCCATCAACTGCTCCATATTAATTGGTTCAAAATTCTTTTCGCCCCTAACATTTCCCGCAAAACCAGCTTCCTTCGACATAGCCGTGAAGCTATCTGTGTTCGATAGTATTCCAGAATCATCTGTCATTAATCTCGAATTCTGAAAATTTTTTGTTTGTGAAATATTTTGAATTGGTTCCGGACTATTTTCCCGACTTATTAAATTGTTTTCAACTTCATTATTCATCATACTGTGCTCCTGTGTTGGCGAGTTCGCCATGTTAACAATTTCGTCATTCTCACTATCCATCATTTTTGCCTTTTTCATCGATCGCGTAATCATTTACAAAACATACAAAACTCGTCACTACACGAAAATTACACACAATGAGACTTTATCTCCAACAATACCATTCACACGAAATGTTTGCCGACAAACACGCCTAACGAACAATTAGAATCTTCACAATTGCACAAAATTGTCAGACCTGTATACAAGACATCAAAAATTAAATTCTGCAAAAAAATACCATTAGAAGAATGACAATTACCAAATCTACACATGCAATATAGACTACAATTACTAAACTACAAATTACTGCTACAATACTACTGTCTGCTATTTTTACTATCAGAAGAATTCCAAGGGACGATCCGAAGCAGCGGTCGCCACGTGCATGGTGGCTTAACTAAATTTTGAATGCAAATACTTTTTTATTTTCAGTAGCTGTATGTCCGGCTACGAAGTCTCGCAAACGGTTGGCCCTGACCGGTATTTGTACGCAATCTGACTGCATAGAGCAACAACAAAGAATGAAACGAAATTTCCGTTAACACAATTAATTAATTAAGTCCCCAGCAACTATGAAAGCTACGAAACATCAAGTGTCGCTGTTCTGTGTGTAGAAGTGTGATTCAACGTACACATCTGGCACGGTTCTTCCTCAATACGACAAGATATTTTAAATACCATTTATACTGAAGTAATTAAAAAAATAAACAGAAATACTATAATTGCACATAGTAACCAGAAATACAGTCTAATACAAGAACACCAGCCAGATGCTTTGTTGACTGAACCTGTGACCAAGAGGCATTATTGAATTAAAAAAAAAGGAATTTTTTACCTTCATATATATTGACGAAAAGCACACTCTGATCATTACAGCATCCCCAATCCAACAACATCTGGTGTCTAGCCCATCAAAACAATACTACAAATTCTGAACAAGCACTCACTACCGCAACTTCTCAACAACGACTCACCACTGCTACATCTCAATAGCACTCTCCACCACGACTTCCCGACAAGAACTCTCCACTACCACATCTCAACAAGAACTGCCAGTGGAGGCGGCTGAATAATACTCTTTGGCGCAATCTCTGGCGTTGTGGCTCAGTGTAGCCACTTTGAACTTCCTCGCTATTTGTAGTATCTGTACGGATGCTTTTGATGATCTTTCTGTCGCTCCTGTTCCCAATTCCAATTCTTGTACGTCACACCTTAATCGATTTATTGTTGTAGTTCCCTTGTCATCCGTTTCTGCAGAAAATGTATTATCTGCTTGAACTCCTGCAATACCTGACGTCAGTCAATCCTCACGCTTCCCAGGATTTGGTGGTCGTAATTCAACCTCCATCTGTGGTTCGTTTTCCGGTAATTACCCGAAGTATTTGCCTGTGGCTGCGTTCTCTCACCACCTCCCCATCTGCCTTCTCTCCATGGACCTAGCGATCTCTGATTAAAATCAGTCTGTCGGTTATCTTGAGTTCTCCCGTTTCCATTCCTATTTTCGTCTATATTCCGCCTGTTTCAACCGCTATTAAAATCATATCTATTACGTTGTGGTCTAGTGTTTCCACTGCTCCCATTTCCGTAATTATTCCCATTTCGTCCAGATTTAAATCCCAGTACCGGCTTACCATGGCTAGCATTATTATTATTCTCCTTATTATTACGTGTTCTTTCAAAATTATTCTGTGCTGAATCGAGACGTCTTTGAGTGTCGTGTTCATACATGAATTCTACTTCTCTCAGAACAGCTTTGAAAGTTTCTACATTACCGCCCCCACGTCTTATCAAGGCTTGTTGGTACTTCATCGGCAGTTTCGTTTTGCATATTTGAGTCAATTCTCCGTCGCTATATGGGTTATCTAAGTACTGGTTCCTTTTAGCCATATTCTCAAACTATTTGACTGCTGTTTTCTCACGCGAATTTTCGAATGAGACGTTTTGTAATAATCCACATTTTATTCTCATCTGAGCCTCGGATTACCAATATCTTGCTATAAAGGCAGCTCTAAACGGATTATATGAATCGCAAGTTTCTGCTATCTTCTGCATAGTTTCAGCAGGACTTCTCTCCATATGTGCGATAATGAAATCTAACTTATGTTTCAATGGCGAATGTGTCGGTATTCCTACTTTAAAATGGTCAATAAATGTGCAGGTTTGGAGAATATTTGCATCTTCCTTATAGTGCCGGTATTTCTGCACTGTAAGACAGTGGTTCTCTCTGTGATGTACCTTTTGGGTTTTTAAGACTGGAATTCTGTTCTTGGTTTGCATCAAATCTACGCAAACGTGTGTAACTTGGTTCATTCTGTGACATTTGTGCCATAGAATCACGCGTTGCGTAACGCGTCTCTATGGTTTGATCAATGTATGTCACGCTTTGCGCTTGACGTACCGAACCTTGCTGCAAACCACACTCTTGTATTCCCGATTGACCTGTTATTCTTTCTTGAACAAGTCGTCGCAATCCACACTGTTCCCTACGCTTACCATGATGTTCTGATATACGCTGGTTTGGACTAATTTCCCGTTCGGGGTTTGTGGTTTCGGACTGACATCCACATGTGCCTTTACGTCTTACGTCATACGTAATTTCGAGTACCCTTTCTGTCATATTACCAGCAACTGTTGACAGAAGTATCTGCCACCACTAAAGTGGATTCTCTCGTCGTCTGCGACTCCTCGCTAACGCTTCCTACGTCACCTCGACTTTCGATCGAATGTAAAACTTCCGGTCTCAGTCGTTGAAATTGGTGTTCATTTTCCTCTTGTATTTCTAAAATACGAGCATCGAATTTCTTTAATGCTGCTTTTGTCGTTCTTTTGTTAGACGTCGTTTCAGCAATAACATGTTTGGCTTTCATCGTCGCTTTGATGGCAAAAACTTCGACTTGTTGTTTAACCTTTTTGACACTTCGTTGCATAACTTCACGCAACGTAACCGTGTCTGTTCGGACAGTGTCAATGTCTGTTCTCAATTGTTGGTACCCTGTCACGAGCGTTTGAAGCGTGATTTGCACTTCCTTAGCTTCAGTTCGCATTTGATCTAATTGGCCTTAAATATTATCACGTGTTATTTGTATTTCCTTGTTACCTCCTTTCAGCCCCAGTGTTATGCACCCATCTAGTTCGTTTTTGCCCTTGTGTTATGCACCCTTCTATTCGCTTTTCTGATACCTCAGGTTGTTGTAATAAACGCAGCTACATTCCAAATGAGATGGCGTTTTCATCTACACCATTTTCGCCTGTTGCTATCTGATGTAACCATTCCCTATCTCGTTTTTCGTGAACCGTTTCCTTCACTTTCGAACATAGTGTAGGAGCACTAACACTCGTTTTTTCATGCTATTGCAAACCTACCTGATTCAATATGATTACGTTTGGTTCAATATGCTGAAAGTTACTACCCACAGACTCAGCGTCTGTTGCATTAGGAACGCCTTTCTCATGTCCATTGCATGGACCATACTGAACATCATGTGTTGCATTTTCGGTCTCATTCGGCATTTCAACGTGTTCTGTCTCGAGTTGTTCACGCTGAACTTCCTGCTGCGTGTCCAACTCGATCCTATCAAGATCTTCCATGACTTCTCTTTGTCTTAATCTATTATTTTCTGTCATTTTTGAGTGTTCCACTGAGCGCTGCTGTTCGCGAATTTTCCGAACCTGACTACGGGTTAACACCTGACCATAGGACTTGATTCTACCCCAAAATATCATCTACGGTCCTATATTCAATAATTTAATCCGTCTCGTCGCCTTTTATTTAGCATTATGGTTACCGGAGATGAGTCAGAACTCAGCACAACCCAATTCAGCGATGTGGTGCGCCAGCAAATAAGAAATAAAAGAATACAATTCTACACTTACTACACAGTTGAGTCACATTTACATTTATATTTTTTTCTACTTTGCGTCAGCTGATTGTTTGGGAGGATTGTGTCTTTTGTACCTATCAAAAGCAAACACTCAATCTATCAGAATGCTAGAATTTCGAATACTGGCAGGGTAGCCATTTATGAATGAGCAAATTAACAAAACATCTGAACTGTCTTCTCAAGCCCAGTGTGTTAAACAGACATTCTAGATAAGTATGAACCTGGCCCTGTAAAGCAGCTAATATTAGGTGCAATTAGAAATGCTGCTGTCACGTAACTAAATAGAATGCATCTATTAATAAAAGTGAAAGGTTGGGGTCTATTCTAGAAAGACAAAACAGCTATTCCCTTTTTCATTCTACATATAATTTATCACTGTTCTTCCAGGGGTCAAGCGATATACAACAGTCATTTTCAATTACTTCCAACACACAATAACAAAATATTTAACTCATGGACATATTGAATTCGCGATTATTAAATTCATTATCTCTACATATTAAAATTTTAATCACAGGCAAGAATGATAAAAAAAACTTTATCAGCTAACTTAACATCTATGATGGCATAGCTGGTCAATGCACTGAGTTGGTGGAGAATAATTTTACTTTTTAAACCAATGAAAAACTCTCATGTATTCAATGTGAGGGTAGGTTAGTATCCTAGCTTTTGATATTCAATGGTCAAAGCTTATGCAGGCTGGAGTGAGCAAAACCTCAACTCAACGTTTACTGTGGCCTAATGTGCAATTGTACTTTACTAAGTGGGATTTGCAATGGTGTTGTCTCCATGCTGGATCTGAAATGCTAATTCCCTACTCTGGCCTTGATTGAATTCATTGCGTCTCAACTTTCCTGCAATCCATAGAACGTTAATTTTTCCCTAGTCGAAATAATGGCTATTGCACACTTGCTAAGGGTTGGAGCAACATGCACAATTTCTCTGCCCACAAAAATTCCTGCAGGAATAATTAACTACCTCTTTGTTGTCTGTCCTCACAATATGTGAAGCATATCGTCCACACTTCGCAGAAGCAAAGCTCTCAATGCCCTCTCTACTTTCCACTCACTTGTACAGTCCGCTGTGAGACAAGAGAGATTTTTTTGAAATTTTAGTTCTCAAAATGCTTTTATATAATGGGGATCTCCCCACCGTGTCGCGTCTGCGTCGCCCAGTATGGCTTCAGCCAATCGTCGTCTCGTTAGAGGTGAATTTTATTTTTCTTGCCGGGTCACTGCCTAGCCCTGTTAAAGCCATCCAGCCACTTACCCTCAGTCCCGGCCGTATTTACGTTAAAAGGAATAACGTATTGTACTGGCCTTATCCGTTTCTGCGCTGAAGCTCACTATTCACCTGCTCGGTGCGTCTCCAAAATGCGTTTCACTTTAACTTACTTATGCCTGCCCCTGCCCTTATATTGGTAGATATTGTTTTGTTAGTTTGCAGTACATGAGATTACTGCCAATGCTTTTTGTTGATATAATTATTATTCTCTGAGGACATTATACTGTATCATACTGTCATTATGGATCAAGCTCATGTAAGGTCCAAAAAAATCCAGATGCCTCACACAAATGTCAGAGAAACAAGATAAATTTTCCTTGTATACCATGCACTCTTTTTCCATGCCAGCTTGTGAAAAAGATTAAGATAATTCTCATTTATTGTTCCAACTAGATAGAACAATAAATGAGAGATATATTAATTATCCAAACAGCTGCTGAACATCTCGGGACAATTATGTCAACTATTGTGAAAAAGAATTCAAAGCTTGTCAGACTTTGAGAGGGGAACTTTCTGTCAAGTCTATTTTTCAGTGGAATTAATGCAGTTTCTAATACATCATTCACTTCTACAATCGAATTGTTTTCTTTTTGAGCAGTCAGCATTTTGCAATGAAAAATGTGCTTGGTTATCTAGAGGTAAGCAGAAGATATTCTACGAAAAGTTGCCCTTTAGAAAATTTCTAGTTGTTGTAGACACATTTCCTGTCCTGAGTGATGGGTAAAATTGGAGAATCCTTTCTGGTATTGGAGACAATGATACCTATCTGGCCCTGGAAATGTTAAGGAGCTGATGACAAGATTTGTCCAGAAATTCGCAAAAATCTTTTAGTTGCTCTGTGCGTACTGGTTACATGTGGAAAAAGTTGAACACTTTCATGAAGAAAGACCCCGTACGTAAAGGGAGAGAATCGGCTACGTGTTGCAGGGAATTATCAGAATGTTTACGACCCGGGACAAGCAGGAGACCTGGGAAAAGCCAGTGAATTTTTTCATCTGGGAGAAAAGTGAGAAAAACTCGGAAATTTTTCAGAATTCCGGTAATTTTTTGTTTTAGTTTTCAGTTAAATTTTTGTACTTTTTGACTGGTAAGAAGCAATACTCTAACAAACAGAAAGAAAAAAACGAAAATAAACTTAAGTTGCAAAGGAAATACAACAAGAAAACACGGTACTCATACAAGCGTCTGCCAGGAGCAAAATGTGTCAAAGGCCTTAGGAAGACTATGCAATGCTACATAACAATAAACTGCCTCCGATGAACGTGACATCACAACTGTTTACATTAGATTCGTTTGAGCAGATGCGAGTTGGCTCATGCGCATGCGCAGTTGAGCCAGGCATGTGTAGTACCTTCTCCCGCTTCTGGCTACAGAAGTGTGGCTGTTCAAAATGGCTCAAATGGCTCTGAGCACTATGGGACTTAACATCTGAGGTCATCAGTCCCCTAGAACTTAGAACTACTTAAACTTAACTAACCTAAGGACATCACACACATCCATGCCCGAGGCAGGATTCGAACCTGCAGCAAGCAGCAAGATGCTGCCCGGAAAGTTTTACTGGCGTGCGCAAGCTGCCAGATTCACTGGGTACAAATGGGGTATTTGCCCCAGGCGGAAATTTCAGGGGATGGAAGCCCCAAATTCATGTTGTTGTTGTTGTGGTCTTCAGTCCTGAGACTGGTTTGATGCAGCTCTCCATGCTACTCTATCCTGTGCAAGCTTTTTCATCTCCCAGTACCTACTGCAACCTACATCCTTCTGAATCTGCTTAGTGTATTCATCTCTTGGTCTCCCTCTACGATTTTTACCCTCCACGCTGCCCTCCAATACTAAATTGGTGATCCCTTGATGCCTCAAAACATGTCCTACCAACCGATCCCTTCTTCTGGTCAAGTTGTGCCACAAACTTCTCTTCTCCCCAATCCTATTCAATACTTCCTCATTAGTTATGTGATCTACCCATCTAATCTTCAGCATTCTTCTGTAGCACCACATTTCGAAAGCTTCTATTCTCTTCTTGTCCAAACTATTTATCGTCCATGTTTCACTTCCATACATGGCTACACTCCATACGAATACTTTCAGAAATGACTTCCTGACACTTAAATCAATACTGGATGTTAACAAATTTCTCTTCTTCAGAAACGCTTTCCTTGCCATTGCCAGCCTACATTTTATATCCTCTCTACTTCGACCATCATCAGTTATTTTGCTCCCCAAATAGCAAAACTCCTTTACTACTTTAAGTGCCTCATTTCCTAATCTAATTCCCTCAGCATCACCCGACTTAATGAGACTACATTCCATTATCCTTGTTTTGCTTTTGTTGATGTTCATCTTATATCCTCCTTTCAAGACACTGTCCATTCCATTCAACTGCTCTTCCAAGTCCTTTGGTGTCTCTGACAGAATTACAATGTCATCGGCGAACCTCAAAGTTTTTATTTCTTCTCCATGAATTTTAATACCTACTCCGAATTTTTCTTTTGTTTCCTTTACTGCTTGCTCAATATACAGATTGAACAACATCGGGGAGAGGCTACAACCCTGTCTTACTCCCTTCCCAACCACTGCTTCCCTTTCATGTCCCTCGACTCTTATAACTGCCATCTGGTTTCTGTACAAATTGTAAATAGCCTTTCGCTCCCTGTATTTTACCCCTGCCACCTTTAGAATTTGAAAGAGAGTATTCCAGTCAACATTGTCAAAAGCTTTCTCTAAGTCTACAAATGCTAGAGACGTAGGTTTGCCTTTCCTTAATCTTTCTTCTAAGATAAGTCGTAAGGTCACTATTGCCTCACGTGTTCCAGTGTTTCTACGGAATCCAAACTGATCTTCCCCGAGGTTGGCTTCTACTAGTTTTTCCATTCGTCTGTAAAGAATTCGTGTTAGTATTTTGCAGCTGTGACTTATTAAGCTGATAGTTCGGTAATTTTCACATCTGTCAACACCTGCTTTCTTTGGGATTGGAATTATTATATTCTTCTTGAAGTCTGAGGGTATTTCGCCTGTTTCATACATCTTGCTCACCAGATGGTAGAGTTTTGTCAGGACTGGCTCTCCCACGGCCGTCAGTAGTTCCAGTGGAACCTTGTCTACTCCGGGGGCCTTGTTTCGACTCAGGTCTTTCAGTGCTCTGTCAAACTCTTCACGCAGTATCAAATCTCCCATTTCATCTTCATCTACATCCTCTTCCATTTCCATAATATTGTCCTCAAGTACATTGCCCTTGTATAGACCCTCTATATACTCCTTCCACCTTTCTGCTTTCCCTTCTTTGCTTAGAACTGGGTTTCCATCTAAGCTCTTGATATTCATACAAGTCGTTCTCTTATCTCCAAAGGTCTCTTTAATTTTCCTGTAGGCGGTATCTATCTTACCCCTAGTGAGATAGGCCTCTACATCCTTACATTTGTTCTCTAGCCATCCCTGCTTAGCCATTTTGCACTTCCTGTCGATCTCATTTTTGAGACGTTTGTATTCCTTTTTTCCTGTTTCACTTACTGCATTTTTATATTTTCTCCTTTCATCAATTAAATTCAATATTTCTTCTGTTACCCAAGGATTTCTACTAGCCCTCGTCTTTTTACCTACTTGATCCTCTGCTGCCTTCACTACTTCATCCCTCAAAGCTACCCATTCTTCTTCTACTGTATTTATTTCCCCCATTCCTGTCAATTGCTCCCTTATGCTCTCCCTGAATCTCTGTACAAACTCTGGTTCTTTTAGTTTATCCAGGTCCCGTCTCCTTAAATTCCCACCTTTTTGCAGTTTCTTCAGTTTTAATCTACAGGTCATAACCAATAGATTGTGGTCAGAGTCCACATCTGCCCCTGGAAATGTCTTACAATTTAAAACCTGGTTCCTAAATCTCTGTCTTACCATTATATAATCTATCTGATACCTTTTAGTATCTCCAGGGTTCTTCCATGTATACAACCTTCTTTCATGATTCTTAAACCAAGTGTTAGTTATGATTATATTGTGCCCTGTGCAAAATTCTACCAGGCGGCTTCCTCTTTCATTTCTGTCCCCCAGTCCATATTCACCTACTATGTTTCCTTCTCTCCCTCTTCCTACACTCGAATTCCAGTCACCCCAAATTCATATTCTTGAGGAAAAAACCTTGTTTCACACAGCGCCTAGTATCCAGCTCACGTTGGTCTATCGATTATTCTTATGATTTTGAAACGCACCCCTGCTGGTTTTTGAACATTTTTGAACATATTCGAAGTTTATTTCTGAATGAATCATAAGTTGATTTTTGAATGCGTGCATAGTGTACGTTATGTCTCTACCAGGGGAATCCTCGTCGCATCTAGAAATAAACTTTCCTGCAGACAGAAGCGGACTGGAATATACGGGCTGAGCGGAATAAAGCCGAAGGGGTGAATGCCAATCGCTCTTTGTTTATGTGGTTGACTGGGTTTATGAATGATCAGCGCTGTTATAATTACCAGCAAAATCCAGGGACTCAGACCACCAGAGTGGAAATAAACGACTAACAGGAACAACAGGTAACAAAGATTACGTATTATCTTCTCGGTGTATCCAAGAAAATGAAATTTTGATAGAAAATTTTTGCACAGACCGCTACACTAGTAAGGGCCAATTGCACAGTCCCCAGTAGTAGCCGCCTTAAGTTCTATTTTGGTAGTAGCGCGGAAAACGAGTTGTTTGTTAGAACGAGGAAGGAGAAAAATCAGGGACATCACACAAATTATGGAAGAATACGACAATTCCAAATTTATATAAATATTTCGTACTGCTACTTTTCGATCTCATGCTTTGCAAGCTGGCGTGTATGAATGAAATGTGAAACTATTTCCGAACATACAGCTTTTTGCTTGTAGTAGGACTAATAGGCATTTCATATTGGTTCTTCGTTGATTAAATTATGTCGTGTTATAAAAATGGTCATTTGTGCCAAAACAGTCTCGTTTATTTGGTGTGAGTTACAATTGCTGCAATATTAGACAGGCCTATTTCGTTTCATCTAGCAGACAGTGACAAAATAAACGTAATCTTATCGAGAAATCACACCACTCTCGGGTGCTGTTTGTATTGACAGTTTTTTCAGTATTAGACAACGACATTTTGTTTTTTCATGTAGCAAAACGTTTGAACTTTGATGAGCAATAGATTATTTCTCAGAAAGGAAAGCGCGCCATGAAAAGCTGTAGCAAGGTTAGAGAGAAAAAAATGCTAGGATTTAAGGACTGAAAAAATGTGTACTGTCTTGCTTGTCTTTTGTCTTTACTGGTGTCATGTATCCTATATTTAGTTTTATCTCACACAAAAGAGCAAGTTATTAGCTAATAGGCAATCAAGAGTTCAAATTTTCTGAAGAGCTGTTGTTCTCCCGTTTACAAATAATCCCAACCAATATTATTTGCATTTTTTAAAGGAGGGGCTGGATGTCAAACTGGCCGACTGGGAGCAGAAGAGGCACCACAGGACATTTTAATTTCCACTGTCGTGAGTATAGTTTCATGGCATCCATTACAAAATATTACATGTTTGAATCCCACAGAGCGAAATAAAGTGTAGAGCGATAGAAGAATGCTGTGTGAAGAGGCGTGAAACTGTGCTTTGGCACATTTAAGACCAAATAACATGTCTTACATTTCTTCGGACACCAGGGCTGATGCACAGAGCTGTCTGAGTTGTAGTGGTGAGGTGGATAGTCTCCATGTGCCCCGTGTTTATGTTCAGTGATTTTGCTTTTTCCTCTTCGTTTATTGCTCTCACGGCAAATGAAAACAAAACGGATATCTATGACCGGGAGCTATTAAGTGAATTAAAATAAATTAAGATAATTACGGAAGGCTAAAACATGTTATTAGTTTCAGATTTCATTTTATTTCCATCTTTCTGACAGTCAAGCACTAATCGCCTTGCAGAAAAATGAAGTTATTTTTGTCAGTTTGCTAAAGAAATTTGTCTTTCATAATCTTTTCCGCTGAGGCAGTCAAATTTACTTGAAACGAAGTGTTTAATTCCACACTATTGGCTAGTTTCAACTGCTCGCTGCATTTCAAAAGTGCATGTTTTCATCTGTTAGCACGTATGGCGTTATGCCATAATGAAGAATCAAACATGAGATAATACAGTACTGGTAGTATAAGAAAATTTACATCCGAATCTGGACATACGAGCCGGCCGTTGTGGCCGAGCGGTTCTAGGTGCTTCAGCCTGGAACCGCGCGACCGCTACGGTCGCAGGTTCGAATCCTGCCTCAGACATGGCTGTCTGTTATGTCCTTAGGTTAGTTAGGTTTAAGTAGTTCTAAGTTGCAGGAGACTGATGACCTCATATGTTAAGTCGCATAGAGCTCAGAGCCATTTGAATCATTTAGGACTTACGAATGCCCACTTTAAGCCGAATCATGCATTTTAGTGTGGTTCACGAAATTCCGATGCTCTTGGAGTATCCTCCGATGTCTTGTTTCTATTATGTCATAATGTAAGATCTCTTAATGTTTTACACGTACGAACATACGGGCTTCCTGCGTCACCGTAGCTGCGTGAGCGCAGTGACGCCTGTTACCTGGCACTCTCCAGAAACTGCTGAAGCGAACGTATTTCTAACAGTCCGCCGGAAAATATTGCGAATGGATGTTTGAAAAGCGTTAGTTTCAAAGTAAATTTCCTTTTATGCAAGGTGAACTATGTGCGAGAATGTACGATGAATTTTTTAAATCATACAGCGTCTGACACTCATTTTTAAATCAACTCTTTGAGAAAAACCATTTAGAAATATTTCGAGCCCAGAAGGTCAGGCATTTATGTCATTATTAAAAATTTTACTGGCACGTTTGTGTGATGTTTCTCAAAGTGTAACATGCGCAAAAAAGATCAATATTATATGTGAAAGCTTATCTTCTCTTGCAGCTTATGAATCTTCGAGATCAATATTATATGCGAAAGCTTTGCTTTTCTGGTAGCAACACTACGATATTAATTTAAACCATTAACTTTTCCTATTTGTGTGTTCGCGCTGCTTTTAACAGTGATGTTGCTTTTAGCTGACTACATCACGTGTCATATACTCTGAATATCCGCTGTCATCGGTTGGCGAGATCACGTGACATTAACTATGACTGGCTTGCAGAAGCGCATCGCAATCTCGATTTCAATGCTTCAGAAAGTAGCATGCGGTGTTCGGTGGAATTCGAATTTATGCTTTCGTAATGCGAAAATATGCAACGTACATGTTCCTGCACATCAAAGATCTTTCCATTTTTTTTTTTTTACTGAGTTTCGTTTTCCAAAAGGGACGGGAAATATTACGTCTGTGTATTAAACCATAACCATTCAAAGAATTGATAAGTTTTGCAGTTCCAAGGGAAAGTATACTGTCACTTAACACGGAAAAAGTGTATTTTGACTTGGGAGAAAGTGTATTTTTAACCAGGAAATCCGGGCAAATCCGGGAATTTTTTTTTCTTGTGCACATTTACACTCTGATATATATATGGGCAGAGCATTGAACGTCCAGTCGACATCGGCATCATTAGAGACGGTTTTGGTGAATATCATCTCTTTCAAAATCAAAATATTGAATTACAACTGGGAAAATTTTCATTACACCGTGATTACTGAAGCGAACGTCCTTGCCGCAGTGGTAAAACCGGTTCCCGCCATATCACCGAGGTTAAGCGCGTCGGGAGTGGCTAGCGCTTGAATGGGTGTCCATCTGGGTCTGCCGAATGGTGTTGGCCAACGGGATGCAATCAGCCCTCGTGAGACCAATTGAGGAGCTGCTTGATTGGGAAATAGCGGCTCTGGTCACGAAAACTGACAACGGCAGGGAAAGCGGTGTGCTGACCACTTGCCCCTTCAAATCCGTATCCAAAGATGCCTATCGGTGGAGGATGACGCGGATGTCGGTCGGTACCTTTGGGCCTTCCGAGACCGGCTCAGACGGAGTATCATTACTGGCATCTGGCCCCAGGCTAAAATATGGAACTAAATGAATGTTATGCGCGCTGACCACTTTTTTTTTTTCCTGGGGATGTGATGTGGTACAAAGGATGCAGTTAGTGTATTACTGTGTCTTTTTTTAATTCATTTATTTATTTTTAATTTTTTTTAAGTTTTTTTAAATTTTTTTAACAGTAAGGGACTGAAAACTAGTAAGTGCACTCGTTGCGTCGAGTTGGGGACGCATATAACTAAAAACATTCTAATAGTTGTAGAAAAAGGCATAAAGAAAGAGAGCAAAGTACGGGGCGAAGGAGACCATGAAACAACTGAAGGGTGGAATCCATACCACCATTAACCAGTGCTACATCTTGCACCGGATGGGAAACAAAAACTGCGAAGACGTTTTCGCACTGGGGACAAAATGAGGAAATGGGGCAAATACTGCTACAGAGTGTGAGGGTTCACAACGAAACTCTCCATCTGCTGTATCATCCAGGTATGACTTCTCGTAATGATCAAGGTAGATCCCACGTTGTACCGTGTAGTGTTCTATCATCGTCTTGTAATTTTAGCTTCTCTTGCCCGTGATGTTCCAGCTACGTGGAGGGTCGTGGAACGCACTCCACAAATAATTGGAAAAACATTGTCAATACTTTGGGTTACGGAGGATCTTGCAATGCCGTTCCTGCAAATACACTCCTGGAAATGGAAAAAAGAACACATTGACACCGGTGTGTCAGACCCACCATACTTGTTCCGGACACTGCGAGAGGGCTGTACAAGCAATGATCACACGCACGGCACAGCGGACACACCAGGAACCGCGGTGTTGGCCGTCGAATGGCGCTAGCTGCGCAGCATTTGTGCACCGCCGCCGTCAGTGTCAGCCAGTTTGCCGTGGCATACGGAGCTCCATCGCAGTCTTTAACACTGGTAGCATGCCGCGACAGCGTGGACGTGAACCGTATGTGCAGTTGACGGACTTTGAGCGAGGGCGTATAGTGGGCATGCGGGAGGCCGGGTGGACGTACCGCCGAATTGCTCAACACGTGGGGCGTGAGGTCTCCACAGTACATCGATGTTGTCGCCAGTGGTCGGCGGAAGGTGCACGTGCCCGTCGACCTGGGACCGGACCGTAGCGACGCACGGACGCACGCCAAGACCGTAGGATCCTACGCAGTGCCGTAGGGGACCGCACCGCCACTTCCCAGCAAATTAGGGACACTGTTGCTCCTGGGGTATCGGCGAGGACCATTCGCAACCGTCTCCATGAAGCTGGGCTACGGTCCCGCACACCGTTAGGCCGTCTTCCGCTCACGCCCCAACATCGTGCAGCCCGCCTCCAGTGGTGTCGCGACAGGCGTGAATGGAGGGACGAATGGAGACGTGTCGTCTTCAGCAATGAGAGTCGCTTCTGCCTTGGTGCCAATGATGGTCGTATACGTGTTTGGCGCCGTGCAGGTGAGCGCCACAATCAGGACTGCATACGACCGAGGCACACAGGGCCAACACCCGGCATCATGGTGTGGGGAGCGATCTCCTACACTGGTCGTACACCACTGATGATCGTCGAGGGGACACTGAGTAGTGCACGGTACATCCAAACCGTCATCGAACCCATCGTTCTACCATTCCTAGACCGGCAAGGGAACTTGCTGTTCCAACAGGACAATGCACATCCGCATGTATCCCGTGCCACCCAACGTGCTCTAGAAGGTGTAAGTCAACTACCCTGGCCAGCAAGATCTCCGGATCTGTCCCCCATTGAGCATGTTTGGGACTGGATGAAGCGTCGTCTCACGCAGTCTGCACGTCCAGCACGAACGCTGGTCCAACTGAGGCGCCAGGTGGAAATGGCATGGCAAGCCATTCCACAGGACTACATCCAGCATCTCTACGATCGTCTCCATGGGAGAATAGCAGCCTGCATTGCTGTGAAAGGTGGATGTACACTGTACTAGTGCCGACATTGTGCATGCTCTGTTGCCTGTGTCTATGTGCCTGTGGTTCTGTCAGTGTGATCATGTGATGTATCTGACCCCAGGAATGAGTCAATAAAGTTTCCCCTTCCTGGGACAATGAATTCACGGTGTTCTTATTTCAATTTCCAGGAGTGTAGTTCCAAAAGTCTAAAGTGTCCTTAGTGCCGTCTTGAAACAAATAACGCACTGCGTGCCCACGAAGCCACGTCATTGCGTTAGTTTTAGTACGTGGGTAATACGTCTCATCCAGGAATAAGATAGTCTCGGGGTCGATATGATTCAGCGTTACTCGAAGGAAGTATGCTGACATTTGCCTCACTAAGTGCCACACTGCCGCAGACCCGCCACAGCTAAGACGGTGTTCATCG
Source organism: Schistocerca piceifrons (assembly GCF_021461385.2). NCBI lineage: Eukaryota > Metazoa > Arthropoda > Insecta > Orthoptera > Acrididae > Schistocerca > Schistocerca piceifrons. Next base: position 109,511,355 of record NC_060139.1, read on the forward strand.
TTGTCTTGAACGCCACAGCTCGTGCACTTGGGTGAGTCCACCATGAGGATCGCATGTAGCCTTGATCTGGTCACCTGCTTACCGTTGACAGCGATACACCACATCGCCGTGACGTCAGTGTCCAGTGTTACGTGGTGAATTGTCCTCCACACTACTCTCCAGTTGACGTTCGGGTGCTTCCTCTCCACGACGTTATCGGGTCGTCCACGTTGCAGGACCCGATAAACCGTCTATGCTGTCGCCAGTTGGGTCGCTGGTAAGGCAAGTCGTACGTAACTGAGTTCGAGGTAAAAGACACCGATGTAGAAGAGCGAGGAGGGGACGTGGTGTATCGGCACAGGTGGCAACAGGGAGGGCGGTGCTAGTTCTTCTATTAACAAACTCGTCAGACTGTCCGGACGGCGGTGCCATAGTTTGACTAATGTGCTCACAAATAGGGCGACCGCTCTGTCATGAACGTGATAAAGGCCAAGCCCTCCCCGATCCGGGGGAAGGGTAAGAGTCTCATATTTGATCTTGAAAAGCATTCCTGAACTAACGAAGGATCCAAAAGCCGCAAGTATACGGCGAGCTAACACCACCGGTATAGGTAATATCTGGGCGATGTGCGGAATGCGTGACGCTAAATGTGTGTTAACATACTGGGTCCTTTGGACGATGTCCAGGGCTCGTAGGCGCTTGTTGGCAATTCCAGTCCGAACATTTCGTAAAAGCCGTCGAAAGTTGTGAGCAGCGGTCCGTCGTATATCGTCTGCAAAATCAATGCCGAGACATTTCATACTATCTCTGAGCTGTAAGGGGGTGACACTGTTCTCAGACAATCCGACCCCGATGTTCATCGCCACCGATTTTGCGACGTTGATACGACTACCAGTGGCCATGCAATATGTAGCTATCCAATTCAGTGCGCTAGCGGTGTCGTCACCGTTGCGGATGACAATCACCAGGTCGTCAGCGTACGCTTTACATCGGAAAGTGTGGCCTCGTAACGTCATACCCGTTAGTCGTTGGCGCAGGCCGCAGAGGACAGGTTCCATGGCCACTGCGTAAAGTAAAGTGGACAGAGGGCAGCCTTGGCGCATCGATCGAGAAATGGTGAGGGGCTGCGTAGGTCGGCCGTTGACGATCACCTTGGACGTCGCGCCACGGAGTAGTCGCATGACGACAGTGACGAATGGCTTTGGGTACCGCATATGTTGGAGGACCGCTTCCAAATAGTCGTGGTCCACTCGGTCGAAAGCTTGACTAAAATCGATTGCCGCCAGTGCACCCTTCAGACGACATGCCTTCGCCAATGAGATCAAGTCACGATATTCACTGAGTTCTGTTTGAATATTATTGTCGCCTCCTAATGACGTTTGATCGGGTGAGATAACATTTCGTAAGGTCTGGCGTATCCGCGCCGCCAACAGTCGAGAAAAGATCTTAAAGTCGCAGTTCAATAGCGTCAACGGGTGGTAGTCCTGCAGTCGTGAGCCACCGGACGGTTTGTGAGTAGAAATAATCATCCCTTCCACAAGGGCCACAGGGAGAGGCACGTCCAGAGACAGTAGTTCGCCACAGATATCCGTCCATCGGGAGGCTAATAAATATTGAAAAGTCCGGTAAAATTCCAAGGGGAGGCCATCAGGACCCGGAGACTTGTTGACAGCTCCTTTTCTAATGGCGTCGATCATTCTTCTTCTGCAATTTCTTCCATCAAGGCCGCTTCCATTGACGGGGTGACGGTGCCGTAAATCGTCTGAGAGACGTCCTCCAGTGCTGTCGGATCAGGGGTGTGAGTGGAATAGAGTTGGGAATAATGATCGTAGAACGCTGTGTTTATGTCTTGTTGCGTGGTGAGGCGACGACCGTCCTCCGTGTCGGTGAAGCGTATCAGCGCTCGTTGGCGTCGTTTACGTTCACGAAGGACGTGGAACATTGACGGGCGTTAGCTCGGTATCCGATCCTGCGTCCTCGAGCGGATGACTACCCCCTCTAGGTGACGTCGCATATGAGCGATGATCTGAGCCTTAGCACGGTGGACCGCCGTTTGCCGTTCCGGAGACGGCGCCATAGCATCGCAGTCGCGCAGTACCCTGAAGTAAAAGTCGAGTGTATGTCTACGCCAAGTAGCGTGGTCGCGACCGTAGGTTATCAACGTTCACCTCAGTGCCGGTTTGGCGCAGTCCAATCACCAGCGGATCGTTGTGGGATATGCACGGAGGCGATTTTCACACGAATGCCACGTATCCTCAACGGCTTGGCGGCAATCCGGGTACGACAGGTGGGCGATGTTTAATTTCCACGGGCTGCGGCTTCTCCACACTTGTTGCCGCCGTAGGGTGACGGCACAAATGTAAGCTGAGTGGTCCGAGAAGGCTGCAGGCCACAGTTGCGCATCCTGTGTTCCAGCAGCGAGAGAGCGTGAGACATAAATCCGGTCGATACGACTGGAAGAGTGACTCGTGAAGTGTGTGAATCCTGGTCGGTGGCCGTGAAGATGTTCCCAAGTGTCCACCATCTGCAGGTCTCGAATTAGCGTCTCGAGTTCCGGGCACGGATTATGTCGTGGGAGTTGGTCTCTGGGCGCCAGTACGCAATTGTAGTCACCTCCAAACACCAGATGGTCGTGGCGGCCTTGGAAGAGCGGGGCGACGTCTTCCGCAAAAAATCGTGAACGTTCGCGACGTTTGTCCGTCCCGGAAGGTGCGTAGATATTGATAAGGCGGACACCCAGTACTGTGAGTGCCATTCCTCTTGCCCCAGGCAGAAACAGGATATCGTCCGCCACTACCCCTTCCCGAAGAAGTACAGCGACAGCGCTGCCTGTAGGGGAAGCTGGAGAGACGCAAGCATCGTAAGCGTACATGCCTGGGAAGTCGTCGACGTACACTTCCTGGAGAAGGGCTATATCGATGGAAGCACAGTTCAACATATCCTGAAGCAAGGATAACTTAGCGCGCGTCCGTATAGTGTTGATGTTTATAGTTGCAACGCGATAAGTTTGAGGTCTATCCATAGCACCCGTGTTGGCCATCAATACCCTTGTAAGGCTGTCTCGTCACTGTATCTGATGGCGGTAAAGGATCAACACTGGTGGGGTAAATTTCCCCGCGTGTCGTCCGACACGATGGGCAAGGAGTTTTCCCCACAGTCGTCCGCCCAGTCGCCATGAAATACCATCGGCTGTTCATGGCTGTTAGGGGCTGCTGCGGCACTCGGCGCTGACTCCATCGGCTCTACTGGCTGGGAATCGGCAGCGGCTGTCTGCTTGTGATCCTGCTGTTCTGTGGGGTCGGAGGGGCTGAAGCCGTCACCACGGCGATCTGTTGAGTTTGATGTTACAGTGGCCTCTGTACCGCCGGTACCGTCATCGGAGTGTCCACAGTCCATGTCAGACGATCGCTGCAAACACTCGTCCGATGGAGCACGCATCCGTCTCTTGTGTTTTCGCGGGGAACGCTGTTTACGAACGTGTGTTTCAGTATCTGAATGTGGGTGGATTTCTTCAGCTGCTCCGGTGTCTGGAAGAAAAGCCGCTGTCGGCACAACTCGTGGGTCAATGTCCATCCTGACATCCACGCCTTTTTGCAAGATCGGTCGGTGATTATCTTCAGGTGGGGGCGCCGTTGTAGAGGGCGGAACCTGTACTGCAGAAGCCATCATGGTCTCGCTATCGGGGGCGGCTATCGGACTAATGTGATCAGCATTGGAAAGGGTTGCTGCCCGTGTAACTTCGGCGTAATCGAGAGGAAGGGTCGTCACCGTAGAAGGAGTCATAGATTCACCTGTCGGGATTTGAGTAAGCCGTCGTCGGAGACAATCCGACCGGACGTGCACTACTTGGCCACACCCAGAGCAAGTGCGTGGCTGACCGTCATACATAATGATCGCCCTACATCCGCCGATGACAGGATATGACGGTACATGTTTGGTCAGTTCAATTTTGATCTGTCGTACCCCGTTAAGAACAGGGTACGTTGTAAAGGTGGTCCATTTTTCGGCCATATGGCTGATCACTCTGCCGTAGGGCTGGAAGGCCGCGGTGACTACGTCCGGTGGTACTTCGAAAGGGAGTTCGAAGATGCGTATCGTACGGGGGCCAAGCCCCGCGTGATCGATAGAGACCGCCCCAATATGGCCATCAGAATGTTTGAATTTAAGATCGTTCGCATGTAAGCGCACGATTCTGTTACACACCTCGTCACTCACTAGCTTGACGTATACAACACTGCTCGTGATAGAGAGATGGATTCCAATTATGTCTCGCGGTTCAATTTTAACGTCACGTAGAAAACGTTCCACTTCAAACGCTCGCGCTCGTGCATGATCGGGTTGAAAACTGATCTTGATGGTGGTTCGTCAGTATGAATGTGCCATGGTGCGTCGGTAGTGATGGACTCTGAACTAGCGACAACGCAGTAGTAAACAACTACGGGCACTCGCAACCGCGCGGACGGGACGTAAACAAGACGTCCTCGCCGCAGCGCTGCGGAGAGCAGACTGACCACTGAACTACCGGGGGCGGACGAAGTATAGAACTATGTCTTTCAATGTTTTGATAATAATATTTACTGTGAGAGGAGCAATTAAATTACTTATAATGGCTTCGGTTTTAGTTCTTCCACAAAATGTATTTTGGTCAACAGTTGGTTTGTAAATAGTTTTCTATTCAATTTGCTAGAACAATCCATCGACTGGTTGAAAACCGTGTACTATGCCGGTGTGGCTTCTAACTACAGGCTTACGATTTTTAGTCTCAGTGCCTCATGCAGAGCTGGTTCGTGTAATCTTCTTATGTTTTTCTGTGCTACGATATCTTTGAAAGTGCGTAGTTCCCTCATATGCCATTACTTTGTCTGAGAACATACACCGTCCTTTTTTATGCTCTCTCTACTACTTACCAGAGGCGACATACTTCTAATTAGCAGGACGCAATCGCATCCAGCGACAGTGCTTCACTAAAATTCTCAATGTGTCAGCACCTCTAAAAGCGATAATATTCGAAAAGTCAATTTCAAATTATTAATTAACAAGCTTTTGTTTCAGAGTGTAAATGTATCGAGACAGTGCTAGACAAACTACAATATCTCGAATCGAGGCATCATGTACGTCGATAACAAATGCAACATTTCTCCAAACAACTACACCATTGACAGCGAGCAGCATGAAAAATATACAGCCATGTGTGAGCAACTTATGATTCAGTCCAGTACACCGAAATTCTTTAAATGATGAAACGTAACTTCGTTACCAAAGAGCCGGATATTTTCTAAGAAAGAAAAAAAAATTCCGACTGGACTTTAAAACAAGCTTCGAAAAGCGGGACGTACAGTTGGTAATACTAGATATGGAGGAAGTCACCATAGTCTCCAGGATAAAATTTCTTACCACCCTTCACGTGCTATGTGTTGTGTCCCGCGGCATGTCACAGCCTCATTATTAAAGGAAAAACATAAATGAAATTGTCACAAAAGAAGTTTACGTGGATGTTATTCACTTGTTGTGTACCTAGGAATGGAAACAGCGGCGTCTGGAACTCTGTATGCTTTTGTGAAAGACGATGCACCGCCCCATTTAAGATATTCGGTACGAAACTAGATGTTGGGCAATTTTTATATGTTTTGAACTAAGGAGTTTCGACCTCACAACAGCCCTAATTTAAACCCCCTGCATTATTAGAACTATTTTTTTCAGCTTCCGGTTGATCTTGAAATCACAGCGAAAACCCGGTGAAGCTTCGTGCAGTGTCTTTAGGATGCCCGTCTATGGCGTCACGTCTTACTTTTCAGTTTTATGCACACAGTGAGCACTTAGAGATGTCTACGAAACAATTCTTCCACCAACTGTACGTCCCGCTTTTAAAAGCTTGTTTTAAAGTCCAGCTGGCATTTTTTTTCTTTCTTAGAAAATATCTGGCTCTTTGGTAACGGAGTTACCAAGGGTTTCGCCCGATTTTATGCAGCCCGCATGATGTAACTCTCTTGGAATTCATGACAATTCTCGATCACATGCTGCACATGAAAAGAAAACGCTCCTGAAGCGTACCCCTGTACCTCTGACTTTAATTTCTTCGCTCACATGAACCGCTGTCTACAAGGACAACATTTTGCCACAGACAAAGGGCTGCAGATCAGCACAGGGAATTGGTGGGAATCGCAGGCTGCTGCCTTCTACGACGAGGGTATTAGAAAGTTGGTATCACACTATGCCAAATGTCTCACCTGAAGTGACGACTAGGAAGAGAAGTAACAGGAAGGTTTAGCTAAACGTTGCAAGTAAAACGTTTGGACTTTCACTGTCGTTTCCATTTCGCGACCGATCGAAGATTTCAAAAAATAGCATTTGTACGACGGAAGGAAAGAAACTGAATGGATCTGCAACAAATTTCCACACCCCAGTGTCACATTATCAGCGAACGCCAATGAGGCAGCATTCGCCATGGATTCAGATACATTTTGTCGCGCATTCACGCATTTCAGACACAGATTGCAGGCCGTTATTCAAGATAAACTTGAATACATGGAATTATAGTTCCCCATATCGATCGTCCATGTACCATGTAACAATATTTTGTCACATTTAATATTTCACTAGTAAAGCTTTGTTTGAAGAGACTTTAAATTCGAACTTTTTGCTTAGGTTTCACCGTGACTGTTATCGATGTCAAATGAAACAACAACTACGCTATCACCAGTCACTAACTATATATTTCCACGACATATTTCTGAAGTTGATACCTCTATCCTCTATCGATTCATACGGATTAATAAGGCATGTATGTTTTGTGTTATGACTTTGGAGAAACCAGTGGCTCTGACTCAGTTGCGCACAAAGTACGATGGTGTACGTGATTTAGCACTACATGGAAAGGAGCTCTGACCACTGGTGACATAACATGACACACATATGCGATATTAATCCACATAAACCCACCTGATGATGGAGGTTTAAATCTCCGAAACGCCTAGTGTAAATAAACAAATAGTGACGGATAATAGCGATCTTGTTATTTCAAACTGTTAATTTTGTCTTGATTTTGGTGATACATCCTGGACACCACACGTCTGAGTCATACTGCATTAACGGTACATTAAAATCTAAACAAAACAAACCTCCGAACAGGTCTCGGAAGACTCTAACGGTACTGACCGACCTCCGTGTCATCCCTCAGCCTCTAGGAGTCACTGGACGCGAATATGGAGAGGCGTCTGGTCAAGACACCGCTCCACCGGCCGTTGTCAGTTTTCGTGCCCGGAGCCGCTACTTCTCAATCAAGTACCTCCTCAGTTTGCTTCACAATGGCTGAGTACACCCCGCTTGCCAACAGCGCTCGGCAGATCGGACGGTCACCCATACAAGTACTAGCCAAGCCCGACAGCGCTTAACTTTGGTGATCTGATGGGAACCGGTGTAACCACTGCGGCAAAGCAGTTTGCTTAATAATAAACTACGGCAAGCAAAAATATTTTTTAAACGAAAAGTGAAATGAAATGTCGTGTGGCGAGAGCCCCTCGTTGGGTAGACTAGTCGCCTGGCGCAAGATTTTGTGTCGATGATGATGATGATGATGATGATGATGACACAGAAGCCAGTCCACGAGCAGGGAAAATCTTCGATCCAGCCGGGAACAAATCTGGGCCCCTTGCATTATATTCTGAAGCGCTGACCTCTCAGCTATGGAGGTGAATGTAAACGAAAGAAATCAGAGTGCTTCAGTGTGTATGGCTGATCGGTTCTCGTAGGACAGTAGACGGTCATTAGAGACATTGCCTTCAACCAATTGGCCTTCATATATGAAGATGGTATCTGTTCTTTCGAACATGTCCGAAAGAACATGTACCATCGGTGACTATGCAGCTCTCTTAGAATGAAATGATAATTAAATCAAGACCCTAAGCTGTCGACAGGGTGCTTATATGGCAGACGCTCTATCCATCTGAGCCACCGAGGGCACAGAGGACAGTGCGACTGCAGGGGTTTATCCCTTGCACGCTTGCCGTGAGACCCACATTCCCAACTTAATGTCCACACACTACATTCGTAGTGCCCCTGCCCACTACACTCATTACTCACGGCAGACAATCTTACCGAATCCCGTAAAAGTTCGGGCAATGCGTGTGCATCCAGCACAGAAGAAGAAGGTCAATGGCCGGAAGAACAGATACCATCATCATATATTTAAGGCTAACCGGACATTGACCTTCTTCCTCTGTGCTGGATGCACATGCATTTCCAGAACTCTTACGGGACTCGGTGAAATTGTCTGCCGCAAGTAATGAGTGTAATTGGCAGGGGCACTACGAATGTAGCGTGTGGACATTAAGTTGGGAATCTGGGTCTCACAGGGAGCGTGCAAGGGATAAATCCCTGCAGTCGCACTATCCTCTGTGCCCTCGTTGGCTCAGATGGATAGAGCGTCTGCCATATAAGCAGGAAATCCCGGGTTCGAGTCCCGGTCAGGACACACATTTTCAACTGTCTCCGTTGATGTATATGAACGCCTGTCGACAGCTTAGGGTATTGATTTGTTTACCATTTCAATTAGCCTTCAAGCCAGGTAGATGCCACTGGAGGGAGGACACGCTGCAGCGGCAATGGTCGCTCTCATTCGCAGTCCTCGTAAACAAACACAAACTCCAGTCGGCCCTTATTACTGCCGAAATATACAGGGTTATTACAAATGATTGAAGCGATTTCACAGCTCTACACTAACTTTATTATTTGAGATATTTTCACAATGCTTTGCACACACATACAAAAACTCAAAAAGTTTTTTTAGGCATTCACAAATGTTCGATATGTGCCCCTTTAGTGATTCGGCAGACATCAAGCCGATAATCAAGTTCCTCCCACACTCGGCGCAGCATGTCCCCATCAATGAGTTCGAAAGCATCGTTGATGCGAGCTCGCAGTTCTGGCACGTTTCTTGGTAGAGGAGGTTTAAACACAATCTTTCACATAACCCCACAGAAAGAAATCGCATGGGGTTAAGTCAGGAGAGCGTGGAGGCCATGACATGAATTGCTGGTCATGATCTCCACCACGACCGATCCATCGATTTTCCAATCTCCTGTTTAAGAAATGCCGAACATCATGATAGAAGTGCGATGGAGCACCATCCAGTTGAAACATGAAGTCGGCGCTGTCGGTCTCCAGTTGTGGCATGAGCCAATTTTCCAGCATGTCCAGATACACGTGTCCTGTAACGTTTTTTTCGCAGAAGGAAAAGGGGCCGTAAACTTTAAACCGTGAGATTGCACAAAACACGTAAACTTTTGGTGAATTGCGAATTTGCTGCACGAATGCGTTAGGATTCTCTACCGCCCAGATTCGCACATTGTGTCTGTTCACTTCACCATTATGAAAAAATGTTGCTTCATCACTGAAAACAAGTTTCGCACTGAACGCATCCTCTTCCATGAGCTGTTGCAACCGCGCCGAAAATTCAAAGCGTTTGACTTTGTCATCGGGTGTCAGGGCTTGTAGCAATTGTAAACGGTAAGGCTTCTGCTTTAGCCTTTTCCGTAAGATTTTCCAAATCGTCAGCTGTGGTACGTTTAGCTCCCTGCTTGCTTTATTCGTCGACTTCCGCGGGCTACGCGTGAAACTTGCCCGCACGCGTTCAACCGTTTCTTCGCTCACTGCAGGCCGACCCGTTGATTTCCACTTACAGAGACATCCAGAAGCTTTAAACTGCGCATACCATCGCCGAATGGAGTTAGCAGTGGGGGATCTTTGTTGAACTTCGTCCTGAACTGTCGTTGCACTGTTATGTCTGACTGATGTGAGTGCATTTCAAGCACTACATACGCTTTCTCGGCTCCTGTCGCCATTTTGTCTCACTGCGCTCTCGAGCGCTCTGGCGGCAGAAACCTGAAGTGCGCCTTCAGCCGAACAAAACTTTATGAGTTTTTCTACGTATCTGTAGTGTGTCGTGACCATATGTCAATGAATGGAGCTACAGTGAATTTATGAAATCGCTTCAATCATTTGTAATAGCCCTGTATATTTACAAAAGTAGTGTATCGTAATAACTGAAGCATTAATGATCTCTTTCGGAGGTGATGGAAACGACAGGTAATTTGCTATCTACCCGTGATATTTACAAGTGTTGGATGAGCACGTGGAAACACCGCGAGAAATTCAGGCTTAAACATACCAGATGCAAATGCTAGCCAAGCCTGCAGGTTGCGCTGGTGTTTTTGACCACAAACGGCACCTGTGCAATATCCTCAATATGTTTCAAGTGTCAGTCGAGGTCAGAAGAGTGTTCTGTGTAGTTATGAAAGCATTATATCTGAGCTAAGTGACTTCGAACGAGGGCAAACTGGTGGTGGTCGTTTGGTGGGTGCCCTTGCAACCAAGATAGCCGAAGTGATTGGTTTTCCCAGAGGCAGCGTATCAAAGGTTTATACTCCATACAGGGAAAGCAGAACAATTTCTGGCAATCACAAAGCGGACGAAACTGTACGTTGAGTGATCTTGGCGGGCTGTCAGTGAAGAGGACTGTAACGAGAAAAAGAAAGAGGGCGGCAGCTGTAAAAGTGGCCGCAGAACTGAATGTAGCATTCACGAACGCTGCCAGTGCCAAAACAACAGAAAGGGAACTCCAGAAGCAGGGAGTTGCAAGGCGGGCTAGAATGAGGTTGGATAGAAAGTTTTCTAACAGGCAGGGAGCAGTATGTCGTCCTGAACGGGGTGACTTCAACAGAAACAAGCGTAACTTCAGGTGTGCCCCAGTGCAGCGTAATAGGAGCTCTGCTTTCTACGATTTAGATACACGATCTGGTTGATGGTATTGACAGCGGCCTTAGACTGTTTTCCGATGATGCTGTAGTCTACAGGAAAGTAGTATCACACGAAATTTGTGAACAAATCAATGAGGATTTGCAGAAAATAAATGCGTGGTGTAATGACTGGCAGTTATTTCTCAATATTAGTAAGTGTAACCTACTGCGTATAACAAGGCGAAAATCCCCATTAATGTATGAGTACAAAGTAAATGATCAGTCCTTGGAAGCGGCAACATCTGTCAAGTACCTGGGTGTAACTATTCGAAATGATCTCAGATGGAATGATCAGATTACAGAAGTAACGGATAAGGCGAACTCTAGATTGCGGTTTATTGGTAGAATCCTGAAGCGATGCAGTCCTTCAACAAAGGAATAGCTTACAATACGTTAGTTCGTCCAGTCTTCGAGTATTGTTCGTCTGCATGGGACCTTACCAGTTGGGTCTGATTCAAGAGACTGAGAAGGTCCAAAGAAGAGCGGCAAGATTCGTGACTGGTACATTTACCCATCGCGAGAGCGTTACAAATCTCATACAAAGTTTGATGTGGCACGCACTTGCAGACAGACGGCGCGCTAAACAGAAGGGACTGCTCACTAAATTCCGAAATCCGATCTTCATCGAGGATGTGAAACATATTGTAAGACGTGTATATTTCTATAGTCTATTGTCAAATAACAATTTATGAAAGATGTTTATATTTTATTAATAGGATTAAGTAGGAACAATTAATATTTGTCATGTTGGAAATAATTGTGGTAGCAGGGAATGTCTGCACTAAAGTATTGTTGACAAGAGAGGCCGCAAATTGATATAATTTTAAACTGCGGTCTCTCCCGCCCTTTTTAAAATTATATCAATTTGCGGCCTCTCTTGTCAACAATACTTTAGTGCAGACATTTTCTGCTACCACAATTATTTCCAACATGACAAATATTAATTATTCCTACTTAATCCTATTAATAAAATATAAACATCTTTCATAAATTGTGATTTGACAATAGACAATAGAAATATACACGTCTTACAATATATTATTACCACCAACTTCCAAATCGCGCAATGACACTATTCAAAGATAAGGAAAATTAGAGCTCGTACTGAGGCGTTCAGACAGTCGTTTTTCCCTCGCGCGATCCGTGAGTGGAACAGAGGGGGGAAATATGACTTTGGCGCGAATTGTGCCCTCCGCCACACACTGCTTGGTGGCTAGCGGAGTATATATGTAGAATTCCAAAACCGCTCATCAGTGATGCATGTGTCCGTAACAGGGAAACGAGGTGCCGAAGCGACTTAAGCAGATTTTTGTGAAGCTGTGGAAGAAAGTCATGTGATTGGAAGGGTCTTCTTCCGCATTGTTCCCAACTTCTGGCCGAGTTTCCGTCCCAAGAGTGAAACATGGCGGGGGTACGGCGACGATTTGCTCATCCATAGCGTGGTATTCCACGCGCCCATGGCTCGCATCATCGCGTTACTGCCAAGGAATATGTGACCATTTTGGGTGATCAGGTCCATCCCATGGTATAACGTTTGTTGCCCAATAGTGATGCTGCGTTCCAGGACGACAGGACCCCAGTTGACACAGCTCGCATCGTCCAGGACTTGATTTGTTGGCACAAGGATGAAATGTCGCATCTCCCTGGCCTCCACGGCTACTGGATCTCAGTAGCCTATGTTATCTACTTTGGAGAGAAGGGTGCTTGATCGCTGTCTCCATCATCGTTACCTTACGTGAAATTGCCACTATTCTGCAGAAAGAATTGTGTAACACTCACCTGAAAACCATGTTGTTGTTGTTGTGGTCTTCAGTCCTGAGATTGGTTTGATGCAGCTCTCCATGCTACTCTGTCCTGTGCAAGCTTCTTCATCTCCCAGTACCTACTGCAGCCTACATCCTTCTGAATCTGCTTAGTGTATTCATCTCTTGGTCTCCATCTACGATTTTTACCCTCCATGCTGCCCTCCAATACTAAATTGGTGATCCCTCAATGTCTCAGAACATGTCCTACCAACCGATCCCTTCTTCTAGTCAGGTTCTGCCACAAGCTCCTCTTTCCCCCAATTCAATTGAATACCTCCTCATTAGTTATGTGATCTACCCATCTAATCTTCAGCATTCTTCTATAGCACCACATTTCGAAAGCTTCTATTCTCGTCTTGTCTAAGCTATTTATCGTCCACGTTTCACTTCCATACATGGCTACACTCCATACAAATACTTTCAGAAACGACTTCCTGACACTTAAATCTATACTCGATGTTAACAAATTTTTCTTCCTTGCCATTGCCAGTCTACATTTTATATCCTCTCTACTCCGACCATCATCTGTTATTTTGCTCCCCAAATAGCAAAACTCCTTTACTACTTTAAGTGTCTCATTTCCTAATCTAATTCCCTCAGCATCACCCGACTTAATTCGACTACATTCCATTATCCTCGTTTTGCTTTTGTTGATGTTCATCTTATACCCTCCTGTCAAGACACTGTCCATTCCGTTCAACTGCTCTTCCAAGTCCTTTGCTGTCTCTGACAGTGTAGGACCTGTATTTATCCATTACGAGACGACTGGATCCTGTTTTGAAAGCCAGCGGTTTTCCTACATATGACAATGTGTTTCTTGTGTTATCGTATTTTTGTCCACCCCCTATATATAGGCTCGCTCAGTAACGAAGAGATCGGGAGACAACGGTTTTGGCGTTTATGAAACTTATTTCGCTATTGTTGTGCAGTTCGTCTTCTGTGAAGATACACGCAATAAATTTCGTTTGCTGCAGATCTTACGGTGACTTGTGTAGCACAAGTACTGGAACAGATGTGATGTGGAGAGTGTCATTAAGGCAAAGAATATGCAGTCTCGTAACGGGATGAAGCCAGTGAACATACTTACAGAGTATTTTCCACCGTACGGCTCCATGAATTTTATCACATAGTGTACTTTCTGCGACGTTTTTCTTGGCTTCCTTGTAGCAATTCCTTGCAGTGGATCGGAGGTCACTTTCCTTGAAATCGAAGAAGAAGTTGTGCAGTGCGTGACCATGAGGCGTCTACGAGCTGTTTCAAGTACGAGCAACGAGATTTGTCTCTTCGCTTTTTTTTGTTTACTCATACTCGCACGTCACGCACACTAATGTCTTAACTAAGCGTCGTTCCCTGCTCAAGCTTTCAATGACGCAGCAGTCTCTTCCATGACGTAGTTCGATGAGTAATTACTCGTTTTTTAGACGTCTGTCAAACCTGTTCAGTATTCATGAGCGTTATCATTAATAATGAAATATATGCAACACCTCTATGAACATGCAGCGAACTACCCCGCACTATCATAACCTTCACGTTAGCTGCACTCTTACACTACCTACTACAGACAGTATGTACCCACCCACGGACACAATTCGCTGCAGATACTATAGTGCGTATTTGAAAGGCTTTTGAGATCCAGTCTACAAGAATTGCCATTGAGAGGAAAATGTAAAGGAAGATTTGTGAGTGTTGAACTGTTGCATAAAGCCCTTCAAGTAATAGGCAGGAAGTTTTTCTTTACCGACTAACGAAATTTCCCTAATTCTTCGATCACTTGTTTTGTAAAGAGGCTATTTTTATAACAAATTTGTAATCTTATCGAGCCGACAACGTACCCTTTATTTTCAAATCTTGATGTACCGCCAATCCCAACACTCAATGACATTTGTCACTGTGACGTTTCACACTTTTGTAGTACTTGTATTTGACAGCCTACTGTCATTTCCCGTCAGTAGCTTCGCTACGCAGTGACACAGATGTGACGTTTGCCGTAGTATAGTCAAACCTCAAGATCAGCATTGAACGTACGAAAAAGCTACAGTTAACGGGCAATTGGCTTCAGATTCTTGTAACTTACAAAAGTAACTAAACAACATCGAAGATGAGGTACTGGACCTATCTGACACACTTCATCGTTAAATTCATAATCGATGGTGCTGGCTTCTGAATGAGCGGGGTATTTTAATAACAACAGTGTAACCACAATACCGTCAGAAACTTACTAGCATCACAGGAGGCACAGTTTTGTCCTAAACATCTAGGTGAATGAACGTAATTTCCTGTACTGGATAGTAAAAACATCCTTGTCACCTTCACGAGTACCTAGGTCTGTTTTTTAGCACCAGGGTTACTGGGGAGTGCCTTATTATGCTAATAGTTCAACCTTTCAATTCCACGATTTCTTTTTATTGGGGAGAGGACAGTTGGGGAAACCACGTAAAACGTGAAATAATTATCATGAATTTATGATACACCCTTGTATATACATTTCCATGTCCCCAAAATGGGTTTTGCATTCGGAATATTTATACCTGTTCGAACCACGGGTAGAGATCAGGGACTGTCAGAAGGGCCACACAACCCATAACTTCAGCTCGCCAAACATTTTCATTTACAGTAAGCACATTAGGTCGTAGTAGCAATAAGTGAATCACAATTCAAGAAGAGGTAACGACAAATATGTTTGTCGTTTCGGAAAGCATATTCGTTTTGAAAAGTCGACATGTACAACGAACAGAGATAATGGACTACCGTAGTGGTCATGTTTATTATATACGACAATTCTGTATGCGAATTATCCAGTTTATAAGTACTTTAAAACAAATAAAATGGTATTTGCAGTAATATGAAAAAGGAGTCTCTTATTCATGATTAATAACTTAGCTTCGCAAGATACAGGTGTGAAGCTAGGTAGCCATGATCCTCTTGCCTATGATTATGAGTCTCCTTTACGTTAAAATTTTCCATAATTAATAGGTCTTAGCGCAGAATCGGTGTGCAGTGTCAGAAGCCAGTTAAAATCCTTTCTAAGGATACGTCATTCATCCCTGTACGATTAGCATGTGCTGAGAAAAGGGGATATTGACATGAAAAATAATATGTATGGCCGGCCGTTGTGGCGGAGCGGTTCTAGGCGCTTCAGTCTGGAACCGCACTGCTGCTACGGTTGCAGGATCGAATCCTGCCTCGGGCATGGATGTGTGTGATGTCTTTAGATCAGTTAGGTTTAAGTAGTTCTAAGTCTATGGGGCTGATGACCTCAGATGTTAAGTCCCATAGTGCTCAGAGCTATTTGAACGATTTTAATATGTATGATTCCAAAGCAAATAGATTTAAATTACATATGTGTGTGTGCGCGTGCGCAATCGCAAGTGAAAGCGAAGGAGGAGATGAGTTTTGCATTTCACGTGTAATATTTTGTTATTTGGACAAACCACTTTCATGTTCAAGAAATTTGTATCAATAATTCATTACATTAACATAAATATCGTATGTTCACTTTATTTTCAAGGACGTGAAATTTTAATTTGAATAAATACTATACATTCTGTGGTAGTCCTTGCAATTCTGCTCTTAAATTGCTCTAATTTGTCGTTAAAACTAGTTCCAACAATATATCAACAGGCACAGATAAAATGATCTGCAATAAAAAGTAAAAATATAAAAACAATTCTTTGCAATGAAAATGTACACTGTTATTGTCACCATATATAAGTCAGTATAAATTTGAAAACGGAATAAATCACGGAATAATGTAGAAAGAGAGGTACAAATTAACACACATGCTTGGAATGACATGGGGTTTTAGTAGAACCAAAAAAATACAAAAGCTCAAAAAATGTCCGACAGATGGCGCTTCATTTGATCAGAATAGCAATAATTAGCATAACAAAGTAAGACAAAGCAAAGATGATGTTCTTTACGGGAAATGCTCAATATGTCCACCATCATTCCTGAACAATAGCTGTAGTTGAGGAATATTGTTGTGACCAGCACTGTAAAGCATGGCCGGCCGGAGTGGCCGTGCGGTTCTAGGCGACCGCTACGGTCGCAGGTTCGAATCCTGCCTCGGGCATGGATGTGTGTGATGTCCTTAGGTCAGTTAGGTTTAAGTAGTTCTTAGTCTAGGGGACTGATGACCTCAGATGTTAAGACCCATAGTGCTCAGAGCCATTTGAACCATTTGTAAAGCATGTCCGGAGTTATGGTGAGGCATTGGCGTTGGATGTTGTCTTTCAGCATCCCTAGAGATGTCGGTCGATCACGATACACTTGCGAGTTCAGGTAACCCCAAAGCCAATAATCGCACGGACAGAGCTCTGGAGAACTGGGAGGCCAAGTATGACGAAAAGTGGCGGTTGAGCACACGATCATCACCAAACGACACGCGCAAGAGATCTTTCACGCGCCTGTCGGACATTTTGTGAACTTTGTTTTTCTTTTTGGTTCTAATAAAACCCAATGTCATTCCAAGCATGTGTGTCAATTTTTACCTCTCTATCTACATTATTCCGTGTTTCATTAAGTTTTCAAATTTATACTGACTTTTTGATCACCCAGTATATATGTTTGTTAAATTTCTTGCTTTGTGCAAATAATTTGCAGGACGTGTTGAATTTTGCAGAAATATTTGCGCAGGTTTGTAGGTTACTAAATTTTACAACATAAAAATTTATAGTGCCCGCTGCAACTGTGGACGAAACATTGGTTTCTCAAGTAGTATAATTTTTTACATTATGCAGTTCGATGCTCAGAAAACTTTTATATCAGCTGAATCTGGTCGCAAAAGCCTACGCTATTATAAAAGCATTTCATTTAAAACAAGTAGCACAGTGAAGCTATGAGAGCGGGGCATTAGTTGTGCATGGGCAGCTCAGTCTGTCAGAGCACTTCCGCCAGAACATAAAGTTTCACGTTCGACTAACGGTGTTCTGATATGCCAGGAAATACAAAATGTGTATATATTTCAGTGTTTTTTTTTTATATGAGGGCAGTTCAATAAGTAATGCAACACATTTTTTTCTGAAACAGGGGTTGTTTTATTCAGCATTGAAATACACCAGGTTATTCCCCAATCTTTTAGCTACACAACACTATTTTTCAACGTAATCTCCATTCAATGCTACGGCCTTACGCCACCTTGAAATGAGGGCCTGTATGCCAGCACGGTACCATTCCACTGGTCGATGTCGGAGCCAACGTCGTACTGCATCAACAACTTCTTCATCATCCGCGTAGTGCCTCCCACGGATTGCGTCCTTCATTGGGCCAAACATATGGAAATCCGACGGTGCGAGATCGGGGCTGTAGGGTGCATGAGGAAGAACAGTCCACTGAAGTTTTGTGAGCTCCTCACGGGTGCGAAGACTTGTGTGAGGTCTTGCGTTGTCATGAAGAAGGAGAAGTTCGTTCAGATTTTTGTGCCTACGAACAAGCTGAAGTCGTTTCTTCAATTTCTGAAGAGTAGCACAATACACTTCAGAGTTGATCGTTTGACCATGGGGAAGGACATCGAACAGAATAACCCCTTCAGCGTCCCAGAAGACTGTAACCATGACTTTACCGGCTGAGGGTATGGCTTTAAACTTTTTCTTGGTAGGGGAGTGGGTGTGGCGCCACTCCATTGATTGCCGTTTTGTTTCAGGTTCGAAGTGATGAACCCATGTTTCATCGCCTGTAGCAATCTTTGACAAGAAATTGTCACCCTCAGCCACATGACGAGCAAGAAATTCCGCACGGATGGTTCTCCTTTGCTCTTTATGGTGTTCGGTTGGACAATGAGGGACCCAGCGGGAACAAACATTTGAATATCCCAACTGGTGAACAATTGTGACAGCACTACCAACAGAGATGTCAAGTTGAGCATTGAGTTGTTTGATGGTGATCCGTCGATCATCTCGAACGAGTGTGTTCGCACTCTCCGCCATTGCAGGAGTCACAGCTGTGCACGGCCGGCCCGCACGCGGGAGATCAGACAGTCTTGCTTGACCTTGCGGCGATGATGACACACGCTTTGTCCAACGACTCACCGTGCTTTTGTCCACTGCCTGATCACTGTAGACATTCTGCAAGCGCCTATGAATATCTGAGATGCCCTGGTTTTCCGCCAAAAGAAACTCGATCACTGCCCGTTGTTTGCAACGCACATCCGTTACAGACGCCATTTTAACAGCTCCGTACAGCGCTGCCACCTGTCGGAAGTCAATGAAACTATACGAGACGAAGCGGGAATGTTTGAAAATATTCCACAAGAAATTTCCGGTTTTTTCAACCAAAATTGGCCGAGAAAAAAATGTGTTGCATTACTTATTGAACTGCCCTCGTATATTAGTCAGATTACATCCAAACGCAGTTTTAGGTTTGTAACTTCCTGGAAGATTAAAACTGTGTGCCCGACCGAGACTCGAACTCGGGACCGTTGCCTTTCGCGGGCAAGTGCTCTACCAACTGAGCTACCCAAGCACGACTAACGCCCTGTCCTGACAGCCTTACTTCTGCCAGTACCTCGTCTCCTACCTTCCAAACTTAACAGAATCTCTCCTGCGAACCTTGCAGAACTAGCACTCCTGAAAGAAAGGATATTGCGGAGACATGGCTTAGCCACAGCCTGGGGGATGTTTCCAGATTGAGATTTTCACTCTGCAGCGGAGGGTGCGCTGATATGAAACTTCCTGGCTGATTAAAATTGTGAGTCGTGCTTGGGTAGCTCAGTTGGTAGAGCACTTGCCCGCGAAAGGCAAAGGTCCCGAGTTCGAGTCTCGGTCCGGCACACAGTTTTAATCTGCCAGGAAGTTTCATATCAGCACACACTCCGCTGCAGAGTGAAAATCTCATTTTGGAGTTTTAGGTTTGTTCTAGGTACTCCCGATTTATGAACAACAAAATAATTTACGTCAGTGTTACGTTTACGTGAAGAGAAGCGCCATACGTCACACCTGTTCCGCTGCGGAAAAGTGCGTGTGGCGCGACGAGACGTGGCCAGCGCAGGGTCACGTCCCTAAAGGCCCCCCTGCCTTACGGGGGACGTTCGTGTTCGTCAGCGGGTGGAAGGGAATTCCGCCGCTGTGAGCAGCGGCCGCAGCCGGTTCCCCCACTCCTGCCCCCGGGGGCAGGGCGCCTGCGCGCCGAGACACTCTATAGGCGGCGCCGCGGCAGCAAGCGGGTTAGTCTGTCGCCGGATCTCGTACCAAGAGGACGCAGCAGTAGCAGCCGCCATGACAGGTACTGCATCCGATGCCGCTAGCACGCGTTCGCTGGTGGTCGCCCACTGGCCGTAAATAGTTCGATAGCCTGTGCTGCAACGAACAGCACGCGCTGTAGTTAATGGCTCCGACCGGTAGCGTTGCTAGGCAGTTGTACTGGTGCCGCCATCTTCTGGTAAACAACCAGCTGGAGCTCTGCAGCTCGCTCGGAAAATTTGACTGCCCAGCCATGTTCACTGCTTCTCTTTGGAGACTGTGAATGGTTCTGTCAAAATTGAAGTCTTATGTTCAACTTTCATTTAATTTTGTACACCCGCGTTCTCCATTCAGATCATCTGAGCCTCGTACGACTTGAGCATGATTAGTGTCTTAATTTCGGTAACGTGGGATCTTGCTCCTCCCCTCTAAAAGAATCGTTCCATGCTTTACTCTGAGTATAAACAATGAGTAATCCGCTATTAACGGTAAATTTCATCAAGCCCCCAAGTAACTGAGCGGCTTACCTTGAAAGCCGGTGAATGCACTTTCAGAACGATTTCACGTCGTCGCATAAGTGCTGTTTAATTTATAGTGAATGCTCAGTCTTCGTATCGTCGTTCGTTACTATGAACGACATTTTGACACCTGTGCACGAATTTTCAACAAATGTTCAGTTAACGGTGTAAATCTTCGAAATAATGTGATCAGGCTGAAAGGGTGGCTAGGTAAAACCAAGCATTTCACGAATTTATTTATAGTACTTGAGCTACAGGAAATCTCGAAAAGCTCAGTTTTAATCAATTACATTTGCATCCAAACATTTAATTGTTAATTGTCGTGGCTAGAGTGACTACAGATTCATGTTCAGAAGAGAATTGCGTAAGTCTGCCATAACTGCTTTGAGTTGAGCACAGTGTTTCAAAACTAAGCATTCTGAAAGGGTCATATGAAGCTGAGCGTTGATAGGAACAGGCAAAAACAAACATTTTGGCTGACTGCAAGTTTTTCTAGCCATAATTAAATATACAGTCATGGTGTTTAAGAAATGCGCATAGCGTATGAGCATAATTTAACGTATTGTTTACCTTTATCCGCTCTTATTTGCTGTTCTTTGTGGGTCTAGTGCAGCAGGGGATACAACCCGTCGGCTTTGGACAATGACGTCACAAGTCGCCAGATAGTAGTTTACCATTTTCGCTTTTGCTGTTATGTTTCAGTTTCGTTTTTTTTACTGATTGCTTAATAAAGTGGATCTGTTTATTCTATCTCGTGAGATTTTTTTTTAAAAAGCCAAAAAACACTTATCAGCCACTGAAGGGAGCTACAACACTAAGAAGAATCGCTTCGCGATTGGCGACTTGTGACGTCAATGTCCAAAGCCGACGGGTTGTATCCCCTGCTGCACTAGTCCCGTTCTTTGTTTGAACTTGGGGTAAATGTGGAGAAAAGTGTAATTTGTGACAGTGTAGTGACGTGGCGGTCCTGTGCAGATGCTTCTGACAGTATCGTCTATTTAAATCTCACCACTTTTATAACAGTTCATTCGCCGTTACACAACCGATGCTGATGACGGCAGGAAAGCTGATTTGGACAATAAATGAAAGTATCTAGGTTTCTTGTGAATTTCTTTCCTAGCTTATCTCCCTGCCAATCAAACTAGATTTGGAGTTAATAAAGTAACGAAACACCTTAAGGAAAAGAGGCTTTAAGATGCAGCACATACAGAAGGAACAAGCGGACGGAAACTGAAATAAAAGGCGTATGAGTATTCCATCATCGCTGGTTATACTCCCGCTTAGGCTACTGAACCTGGCACACACCATTTTGTGGGTCAGTAATGCAAACCAAATGTCATTCGAATAAACACAGATAATAGGACGCATATCAGTCTTGAGAACGTACATACGAATGCGGCAAGAGTGAGGAGAGATGGGCCAATAATCGCAGAGTAAGCTCCGTAGCACATAGTGAAGGTACTGCGACAAATTCAATGTTAAACAGAAAGTTCTCTTATTTCGATACGTGTCCCATTACGCAGCCCACAACTGGTGTACTAAGGACACCAATTTTACAAAATAGCTTCGATGGTCGAAGTGCTTAAGGTATAGCTCATAATTGCGAGCAAGTAGCATGTGATGGACCACAATTTCATGCGGTCGCTCGCGACCTCCTGGGACCTCCATTGTTCATACGATAGCCATTGTTCCTGTTTCCACGGTCATTCTCTCGCGTGTTTACAAACGTGACTATGACTGTGCTAACCCGATTTTGTGTATCATTGGATTGGGTCACAGTAAAAGTAGCCTTTCAGCTGACAGTTGGTAGATCTGTGTTTTAGTCCGCTGAGTTTCATTTTCCGTCACGCGTAGCCTAGAATCTTATAACGAAAATAAGTTTTTCCAGTTTTTCCGTTGATGTGTTTTCAGACGATATTATGGGAAGTTTTCAGGAATACAGTTTTGCGAGTAGCTACACTAGGAGTATAACAATGTGCAGGAGCTCGAACTTCCCGATGGCAGTGGCTCGCGATTGCAAAATGTACTTCGTAGTAGTACATGCCGTTGTCAGAGCGCAGCGTCCAAGTCATGATGAAAGTAACGACTGAGAGAAAACTTTGTGTGCACATTGTCATTTAGGAGGATCGCTTTTGATCAAGCAACTAAGGCAGCTTTTTCTGTAACATGAGCGGCCACAGTAAGTGGCGCGGTGGCTCTTAGAGCGTGAAGGAAAGACAAAAGGTATAGTTTCGCTAAGGCTATGATTTGCAGTTACTAGAAATTCTTGAAAAATCGTAGTTTGCTGACTGCTGTAAGTCACTTTACTACACAACGATTTGTCATTAACAGACCTTCTGCAGGTATATTGCGGCATCATCATCAGATGTATTACGACCTATAATCACTACCACAAAAACCCACGGAGAAGGTATGGATTGTCATACATCTCACTGTCACAATATACCGGAGAATCGCCTGTTTATGAATGAGACTGCTTGTGTAATAAAGTGACAGAATAGCCGTGTGCAAACGATGATTTTTCAACATAGGTATAAGTTTTATAGCAGTACATATTTGGCATTAATTTTGTTTATAAAAGATAAGGCGATGTTGGAAGTTCTTATGATGCTGCAGTGGGTATGAGACAACAAATGCAAATATTTGGTTCGAAACGTAATTTAGCGTATTATTCCTGCACTGTATTTCACCAACTGGCAATGCTTCGAGCACGTGAAAAACGAATACCCACATTTCGTATATAGGTTGTTGGTAACTACGTGTAAGATACTTTATTCCATTTCAGTTCCTCATGATTAAGTGAACATCCTAATGCCATGTACAGTCTGTCATTGTGATTTGCAGTGACGCCAAACTTACAGGCATACTTCACAGTAACAAAGTGGTACAAATTGGCCGATAGTAGGTATGACAGGGATTAAGGTATTTCATTCTTAACAACAAATTATGGAAGAAAAACGTATTCTGTAAGTTTTATCATGGCTGTGGACGAGAAGTTGGGGGAAATACTACGCCAGGGATGCCAAGTTGTACCAAGCTTGCGATTCCACGATTCCTGTTTGGCTTCCTCTATAACCAACTGGTTCTTATCCTGGTGTAGGTAACAGCACACCAACGCGAGTTAGCTCATTCCGCCTAAGCCAGGCTAATGTAAAAAGCCAATTTTTTTTTCAGTTGGCTGATTTACATTGACATGTTTCACATCTATTATCTCTAACGCCATGTTCGTATTTTGGGCGTCCAATATTTATCCGTGCGTCTAACTTAGAATTGGAGAACCCGTTCTAGTCATAAAAACTGGATAAGTACAGTCAAACCCAAAAGTCTCTTTATTTCTCCTTAGTTATAACCGGCCTTAAAAAATGTCGCTTTCGGAGGCCGCACAGCCCAAACCCGGTTTGCCAACCAGGCAGAACAACAGTGAGCAGTCAGGTAATGATCCCATCGACGCACCAGGTTCAAGGTCCTTTTTAAGACACCGAAGGCGCGATAATCGCGTGAGATGAGAAACATAGGTCGAGTGCTAGAATATCTCCCTCTCAAGTTGGCGTAACTTCTGCGATATGGGGACGTCTGTTGTCACGAAGCATCCCGCAGTGGTGGTTTTCCGTCGGACACGCTACCCCACACAAATTCTTCGTTCTCCTATGGATGTCTACCTGTGCTGGTTCTTTCCCGGCCAAGAAACGAATAACAGCACGCTGGTCCCGTCTGGGCGCATTTGGTAATAATGTCGCCATATTTCACGTTTCCACATTTACCGCACGCACTACGGAAATACACGAGTGCCACACTAATCCCTTGCGTACATGTCGATGCTTATATACACGCACGAGAGTCACGTTACGTTGTATACACGCTGTAGCAGCGTCCTCAAACGGAATCTTTTCGATCACCCCTCATAGTTACATATCGAGACTTCTGTTTCGATGAGCCTTGCCTATTACTATTCACGCCGGTTCTGAGTGCAACACGAATAGCAAAGCTTGTGTAAGACTCATTAAAAGTTGTTCGGTAGATGGCAAAGTAAATGGAAATGCCGCGTGTGTAGGGCCTCCCGTCGGGTAGACCGTTCGGCTGGTGCAAGTATTTCGAGTTGACGCCACTTCGGCGACTTGCGTGTCGTTGGGGATGAAATGATAAGGACAACACAACACCCAGTCCTTAAGCGGAGAAAATCTCAGACCCAGCCGGGAATCGAACCCGGACCGTTAGGTATGACATTCCGTCGCATTGACCACTCAGCTACCAGGGGCGGACATGCCAAAGTAGACTGATCTTTACAGTTACACCATGTTCTGCATTTCTGACGTTCGCGAGGTATTTTGTATATTTACAACGCGTGTGAATGAAGTCGTAAGGTGGAAAATTATTCCCAGTTCATGAGGAAAAACATTACTAATTTCTGGCTTGAAATAAATCCAGGAAATGTGTAAAACTCCACCAGGGTTGTTACTAAGAAATGATTTAATTTCTATTACGGCTTTCGTTCACTGAACCCCCTCGGATGACGGATGTCGAAGACCTTGTTGAGTGATTCGGTAGACATGAAAACATTTCCAGTAGCATGTGGTTTATGCCAAGCCTTTTGAAAGAAAGTACAAACACTACTGCGACGTGAGTGAAAATTAAAGCATTTCTTAAAATTTCATGTGTTCCTTAGCGTATTAATAGGTGTGGCAGCCAATGCAGAACCTGCATAAAATTATTTTATAATTTAACTGTAGCCTCCAGTGGGCATCTTGCTGTTTCTGATGCAACTGAAAAGTCAGTGCCTCAGCAGTGCCATTAAAGGAGGAACGTTTTGTCGGTATATCATATATTTAATAGGGTGTAACATACGTACAACCCTCACACAAAGAGGAGGTTGGTATGTCGCTCTGATAAGGTAGCTCTCTAACCACATGGTTTCACTCAAATCATGATCATGAAAGAAATTTCAAATGCGGAATTTAATCGACTTTAGGGAAAGCTAAGTTTCGCAAATAGTGGCACGAAAACCATGACTGACTAGACGAGGATCATAATTTGTGTAGATCGTTTTCCTGACAGCAAGACCCAAGACCCAAGACACTACCCCCCCCCCCCCCTTTCCTCCCTGGAGCACACGCTGTCAGCTTTCGTCACATCAACCGTCGCTCATTAGGGATGTCTAACAGTGATTGCTGTTTTAATGGACCTATTGTGCTTGCGTAGACCCGGCAGGCATCTGCACTGAGGATAGGAATAACTGCCGCGTGGAGTATTCCGACACACCTACTTGGGAACTAGCAGCAGTGCCTGGAAGACACGGTCTGTTTCCAGTTCCTTCAAGCTGGAGCACCTAGCGGAGTGCCGTTCTGAGTTCTCTCTTCGTGTCGCAATTGTCCTTACACGCCAACACTGGCATTTACGAGTCACATATCTTACGGTAAAGAGGTGGGAAGATTGCACTTCAGGGGTGAAGAACCCTTATGTGTTATGAGGTAATGCCGGAAGTACTCCACACAGCTACAGCAGCTTAAGTAACATCAGCAACTGTTATCCAGAGTAACCGTCAAAGATGTCTGACAACAACATAAGAGAGTGACACCATCCATTTCTACTTGTAATATGTCCCTCATAAATAGAGCAACGGTGCTGTAGCAGAGTGGATTTTTTCCGTCACTACGAAACTGGAATGTTTTGAGGTTACTTATTGTGCTGCCTAGTTGGGATAAAAGCTACTGAAGAAAAAGGATGATGTTGATGGCGAATGGAAGAAGGTTGGGACGAAATATGTTAAATTACACCATTATCAACCAGGTAAATTAAGGTTAAAAAGGTGTAAAATAGCAAAAAAAAAAAAAAACGTGACGCTGGAACAGTGTCAATATAGACCGTTGAGGAGCAGAATGTGACTCGCTCAAGACATGGATGCAACTAAACAGTACTGCAGTGCGAGAGGATGTATTAATCGATCTCTTTCTGGTTAATCAGCAGGCTGGGAGCAGGTGTTGACGACTCGTTCATATTGCCTCACTAAGTTTCAGGGTCACAGGTAAGTTAAGATCTTATACGATTCTTGCACAAAAGCTGGCAGTATTGGGGCACCTTGCGCGCGCTATCGCTAAGCAGTAATTGCGTATCGTAACAAGATACGACGGCACCAGGTTAGTCACTTAAGTGTCACCACGCTCGATGTCCCCCCTAAAAGACCAAACGCAAGCCGCGAGGGATTAGCCGAGCGGTCTCAGGCGCTGCAGTCATGGACTGTGCGGCTAGTCCCGGCGGAGGTTCGAGTCCTCCCTCGGGCATGGGTGTGTGTGTGTTTGTCCTTAGGATAATTTAGGTTAAGTAGTGTGTAAGCTTAGGGACTGATGACCTTAGCAGTTAAGTCCCATAAGATTTCGCACACATTTGAACTTTTTTTTGAACCAAACGCAACAAATACGCTGTTGTCACGACAGCGCAGTCAGATAACTGAAATGAAAATACTCTGCAATCCTTATGGTTACCATAAAGCTATACATCTAATTCAGTTTAAACCAAAGGCGGTATATCTGTCACAAACAGATGTTTTTGGCACAATAGACTCGATGTCATATCCAGCGAAGATTGTTAATGCAGTTCAAAAATCTGTTTCCATCCTGCCAGAGTATTACGCGTAATTTGTAATTTATTTTCCCTTTCCAAAAACGGTTAAAGTTCGGACAAATTTCCTCTTTATGTTCACTTCTTACGAAATTTTAACGCCCAGCAGACGCTTACCATATCAAATAGTGACATAATTATGTTAGGTTGGTAATAACATGTTTCCCGCCATAATTTTTTCTTTCCCTCCTACATGCGCATTTGCATTTAGATTCATGGATTATTAAATGTTGAAATACTGGAATATATGCGTGGGATGAATACGCGTCACGCTTTGTCAAACATATTCCCAGTGAAGAATCTGCATCGTGAATGCCTGATGTATTCTCACGCTTGCACCGAAAATTACGATTTCTACGTAATAAAAAAACAAGTGTGCCCACCGCATTGTGACAGCCGTGATTATATCAGTGTAATAGGTAGCACCTTGCGGTCTGGGAGCTGTGTGGTGCGCATGGCGTATATTTTTAAATATGCTGAAGTCTGCTGTTTAGCTACGTAGTAAAAAATGAAGATACTGATGATGCAAGGAAGTGTTGCGTCTGTGCATACATGCAAGAAGTGTTGTGAAGTAAAATGTATCTGCAACAAGCGGTTATTAGGTTATAGAAAAAAATTATATGTTGAAATTCGTTGTCCTAAGCGTGTACAGATGTCACGTAACATAGTACATAGAGCCAAAGGCACTATTTTCATAACTGTAAGCTCAGCCTACGTGTGACAATTCTTATCTTCATGGATATGGCAGTTGCAAGAGCGACGAGTTTCGTAAGGTATGTGGTAGCATTGTGTAATTGATACTGTGGTATAAAACCACAAAGTAGCTTAGTTTCTACATTTGCGGCACTTTAATTAAATCACCGACATTAGTTCCGCCATAAAAATTCCACGCGCAGAGGTCAAAAGTTGCTGAATGTTGTGTAGTTCATTTGGCAAAACTACGAACAGCTGATGCAATAAGAAGTGCATTTTGTTTGTAGATCGTAAACTTTCCGATGGTACCGTTTCCAACGACGTCACAATTCCCTGCTACTAGTTTCGGTGCTGGTTGATTTCGTGAATGGCTTAAAAGTTTATAAAATGATTAGAAATGGATCCTAATCTAACTGATCCTAAATTTTCTGTTCCATTCTTCTGCATTCTATTCTTGTTAGTAAACTAGATGCGTGAACTGTTCAGTTGATTGTGCGATGGTTTTCGCACTTACCTGTCTCTATCTTCCGAATTGTATGGATGATGTTTCTCCGAAAGCGGAGTGGTACGTCGCCAGTCTCTCAGATTCTACACGCCATCTTGAGTAGTCGTTTGGTTCCCAATTCCCCTAATAATTTTAGAAATTCCGATGGAATATTACGTATCCATCTTGTCATTTGATGTCAAGTCTCGAGTGCTCCCTTACTGGGTCCTCTGTCATCCCTATCGAACCCATTTGTTCTTCCATCACGTTATGAGACACGTCCTCTCCCCCTCAGAGGCCTTCACTGTTATCTTCCCACCTAATTACTCATCTCTTACAGTAGAATTCCCACTGCATTCGTAATATTACCACACTTGCTTTTAATTTCACCGAGGGCTGTTTTGACTTTCCTATATTCTGAGTCAGGCCTCCAGACCATCGATTTCTCACATCTTTCCTGCAGTCATTTCGTCTTGACTGCTCTGGACTTCCTACATATTTCATTCCTAAGGGGTTTATAATACAGTATTCCTGTTTTTCTCCTAAATATTTTTGTACTTCCTACTTTCGCCAATCGATTGAAACATTTCATGTCATCCAAAGGTTCTTAGCAGTATCTTCCTTGTACCTATGTTCGACTTGATTGTCCTTTTTAGAGATGTCTTGGCATCTGCAGCTGAACTGCCTTATCGCGGTATCTACATCCTTAGCAAAGTTCAAACATGTCTCATCTTTCGTCAGTACTTCAGTATCCTACTTTCTTTCGCACTCATCCTTCCTAGCGATTCTCTTACACTTCAGTCTACTCTTCATGATTGAGTCTACATCTGCACCTGGGTACGCCTTACAGCCCAGTTTCTGATTTCGGAATCTGTCTGAGTGTGACAGCTGGTAACTTTCGTGTCACCAGGTCTATTCCTCCTCTTGTGAGTCTTAGAGTATTCATTACCATCTGAAATTTATTGCAGAACTCAGTCTTTGTCCTATGTCATTCTTACTGCCAAGCCCATATTCTTCCATAACCATTCTTCTATTCCTCCCCCATTGTTATCATATTTTCGCCTCCCTTTAAATATTGAATTACCCGTTCAATATCCTCGTCTACTTTCTTTATCACTTCAACTGCTGCTTGCGACTTTGGTATATACTCGTATACTGGAACTGTCGTTGTAGGCGTTGGCTTGTCGTCGAATCTGATTCACAGGAGTTCACCCTCTGCCCTACCTTCCTATTCATAATGAATCCCACCCCCGTTATACCATTTTCTACTGCTCTTGGTGGTACTCTACATTATTCTGACCTATAATCCTTCTTTCCATTTCATTTCACTGACTCCTGCTAAATCTAGACTGAGCCTTTTCCCTTTGCAGGTCTTCTAGCTTTGCTACTGCGAGCATACTTGTGACATTCCATGCTCCGATTTGTACAATGTTATCCCGTCGTTGGCCATTAATTTTCTTCACATGGTCACCTCCCCTTGGTAGTCCCCGAATGGGGACTAATCCGGAATCTTTTTAAATTGGAGAATTCATTGGCATTACAGGTAACATGTACTATTGATGAACTTTGAGTCTTTAATGCAGTGGTTTCTATTGCCTTGTGCATTGTAATGGCGTTGATCATTGCCTTTAGTGGCGTCCCCACCCCAAAGGGCAAGAGAGGGCCCGGGAGACTGTCCGCTGCTCCGCGCTCTTTGACAAAACCTTGGGCAGAAAAAGTGTGACTTCTTCTGCCGTAAGTCTTTTTTCCGCCGCTGCTGGAATCACTCCAGGCAAATGCCGGGATGGTTCCTTTGAAAGGGCACGGCCGACTTCCTTCCCCATCCTTCCCTAATCCGAGCTTGTGCTCCGTCTCTAATGACCTCGTTGTCGACGGGACGTTAGACACCAATATCCTCCTCCACTAAATCGTTATCCCAGAACCCCATACCACTTGTTGGTTGCCTATCTAACGGCTTTCAGAGGCAACAAGAGTTTGGTTTACCATATTTCGGGTAATTATTTATCGAATTTAAAAATTTAACAGGCTGTCATAATCTACTCATTAAGAGGTACAATCTTATATTAACGCTTAACACAAAAAGACAGATATTACAGTTAGAGAGTATGCTTTCGTCTTGAGGCAGCGTAATTTGATGGCTCACAAATACCAGGATTAAATTAATCCAGTATATGAGAATGAGAGCACTTACCGACTTCCAACAAACTTTAAGCATAATTTCATATACTTCGTAAACTTTTCTTGTTTACGTGCATAATGTCAAATGTTTAACAAATCAACTGATTTGAAAAGTAATCGGACGTTTGAATCTGTTTTAAATATGAGAATTCCTGTAAAGAATCAGCGTTTACTGGTATGCCAGGTTCTGCGAACATTAGTCTTGCATTCATGGTCGCTGCTTCGACCGAAAAGGTTGTGCGGATGCACCTAAGCCCATCACTAGCAGCATCTAGTAAAAAGAAAAAGCGAGACGTCGTGGTGCCACGTATGCAAATAGAAAAGTCAGATTATGTAGACACCTGGAAACGCATAAGCTACCGAAATTTTAAAAAAAATCTTCGCCCTGTTCTTCACTGCAGGCGAAAATACATACTGCGCTACGTAGTGAAAAACACGCAAAGAAGCGATACACGTATTCAATTGATGTGTAGTGTCTAGTATAAATCATTCCGTTACCTTAAGTACTCACCTCTGTCCCGTTCATGACTCCCGTATTGAGGCCTTGGGTCATGAAAATCGCAACATTTCACCTGGAACTTTTCCTTTATTAGTGAACCATGCAATATTATCGACATGAGTTATCTCCCTTACCTGCCACCGGATTTTATTTAAACCATTCGTAATTCATATCTGGAAAAACACTGAGTGCGGTAGACTTCGTGCATTGAAACTGCAGCTGTATGAATTCGGGGAAGTGCGTGTCTAAAGATACTCATTTCACTATGGTATACACAGACAGGCAAACATTACAAGACCAAACAGGAGTTCTGCGACTTCAATGAAAGTTAGTAGGCGTATTTCTAAATTTGACAGGCGTCAGTTCAAATTTTGCGCCAGTCGCATAGCAATGGCGCTAGTGGCGACCGAACTCCGGTCGGTTACGTGGCACTACCGAGAGGGTAGACCATAGAGTTGGGCGTAAAGCTCCGGAGCATCGTGCTGCATCTGCAGCAGGTATTTGAGCAGCAGTTGTCACCACAGTGACACAACGAACTGTTACAAATCAGTTACTTCAAGGACAGCTCAGAGCCAGACGCGTATACATTCCACTGACCACAAAACTACCACCATTTGCAACTAAAGTGACATCAGGCGAGACCTCATGGGCATGGTGGAGGTCTGTTGTGTTTTTAATGAATATTGGTCCTGCCACGGTGCCAGCGATGGTTGTGCGTCGTTTGGAAGGAGGCCACTGGAGGACCTGCAACCAAACTGTCTGCATGCTAATCAAATTGGACCAGTACCTGCAATTCTGTCAGAGACAGACTTGGAAGAGCAGTTGAACGGAATGGACAGTGTCTTGGAAGGAGGATATAAGATGAACATCAACAAAAGCAAAAAGAGGATAATGGAATGTACTCGAATTAAGTCGGGTGATGCTGAGGGAATTAGATTAGGAAATGAGACACTTAAAGTAGTGAAGGAGTTTTGCTATTTGGGGAGCAAAATAACTGATGATGGTCGAAGCAGAGATGATATAAAATGTAGACTGGCAATGGCAAGGAAAGCGTTTCTGAAGAAGAGAAATTTGTTAACATCGAGTATAGATTTAAGTGTCAGGAAGTCGTTTCTGAAAGTATTTGTATGGAGTGTAGCCATGTATGGAAGTGAAACATGGACGATAACTAGCTTGGACAAGAAGAGAATAGAAGTTTTCGAAATGTGGTGCTACAGAAGAATGCTGAAGATAAGGTGGGTAGATCACATAACTAATGAGGAGGTATTGAACAGGATTGGGGAGAAGAGAAGTTTGTGGCACAACTTGACTAGAAGAAGGGATCGGTTGGTAGGACATGTTCTGAGGCATCAAGGGATCACCATTTTAGTACTGGAGGGCAGTGTGGAGGGTAAAAATCGTAGAGGGAGACCAAGAGATGAATACACTAAGCAGATTCAGAAGGATGTAGGTTGCAGTAGGTACTGGGAGATGAAGAAGCTTGCACAGGATAGAGTAGCATGGAGAGCTGCATCAAACCAGTCTCAGGACTGAAGACCACAACAACAGCAACCTGCAATTACGGTCCAGGGTGCGATTTCTTATCACAGAAGGGGCACTCTCGTGGTTCTCATGCAACCTGACTGCAAAAATGTTCATCAACAAATAATGAAGAAATTGAGAGAAGTTGGGAAGCAGAATTAGGACAAATTACACTGGGAGAAATGGAAATAGCTGTGAAGAAGATGAATGTGGTGAATGCCCCAGGACCCGATGAAGTATCAGTGGACATAAGAGCAGCAGGTCCAGTGGGAATGAAGTGGCTGTATAGAGTACTATCAAGTGTGTGGAGAAATAGTAGAATACCTGACGATTGTAGAGAAGGAGACATTGTCCCCATCTTCAAAAAAGGCAATAAAAGACTTTGTAAAAACTGCAAAGGAATAAGCCTCATGATTCATACAGCTTAGATTTTTGAAAGAATTTTACTGAATCGAATAAGTGAAAAAATAGAAAAGGAGATGAGTAAAGAACAGCATGGGTTTAGGAAAGCAAGAAGCACGTTCGACCTGATATTTTCCATCCGTCAACTGATGAAAAAAAGTTGGGTGTATAACAAAAGGGTGATTATGGTTTTTATAGACATAGAAAAGGCATATGACTCAGTTAACAGGGAAAGACTCTAGGAAGAAATGAAGAAGATAGATATAGAAGGTGGATACATTAATGTAATAAAGACAATGTACAGAGGACACAATTGTAGAATTAGAACACCATTGGGGAACTCTGAATACTTTGAAATAAGACAAGGACTTAAGCAAGGAAGTATTCTATATCCTGCACCTTTTAATGTTGTGATGGAGAGAATGAATAGGTCAGTTAAAGATATAGTAAAAGAAAAAGACAAAAAGACGATTTTTGCAGATGATATGGTAATATGGAGCGATAGAGGTAGATGTACAGTTACAGCTTGATGCGTGGAAGGACATAATGGAAAGGTATGGATTAAAAATAAATAAAGATAAGAGTGAAGTAATGGTATTTGGAAGAGAGAAAGGGATCAATGGAAATATTACCTTGAATGGAGAACCCCTCAAAGTGGTAGAAAGTGTGGTGTCACCGCCAGACACCACACTTGCTAGGTGGTAGCCTTTAAATCGGCCGCGGTCCGTTAGTATACGTCTGACCCGCGTGTTGCAACTATCAGTGATTGCAGACCGAGCGCCACCACACGGTAGGCCTAGTCTAGAGAGACTCCCTAGCACTCGCCCCAGTTGGACAGCCGACTTTGCTAGCGATGGTTCACTGTCTACATACGCTCTCATTTGCAGAGACGACAGTTTAGCATAGCCTTCAGCTACGTCATTTGCTACGACCTAGCAAGGCGCCATATTCAGTTACTATATGTCTTCTGAATAGATAATATTGTGAACCATGTACCGTCAAGAGCGACGTTCATTATTAATGGATTAAAGTATCAAACTAATTACGTCCGCTTTCTGAATTCTAATTCCTTGTCATGTTCCAGACCTCACGTCAGTATAGTCCTTCCCTCCTCACGCCAGCCTGCGTGAGCTAAAACGCGTGCATTTCGGCCTCCTCTAGTAACACGGTGTTGGCTCTTCTGCCAACACAACAAAGTTTCACTTATTTAGGGAGTGCAATATCTAGGGATGGAAGAATAACCAACGAAATTAATAGGTTACAGAAAGGTGGCAATTTCTACCATACAATAAAACACCTGATTTGGAATAAGCAAAACTCTTTATGTATAAGAATTATTACTTGCCTATTGTCACATATGGTGGGGAAACATGGACAATGACAGAAAGGGGCTGGAGCAGACTGCAAGCAGGGGAAATGAAATTTCTCAGAGCAGTTAAGGGAAAAACAAGAATGGACAGAGTAAGGAATGTAGAGATTAGAAAGGACCTTAAACAAGCAAGTAAGAGAGAATAAATTGAAAAAGAGATTAATATGGTACGGGCATGTTAAGAGGATGCATGGGCAGAGACTCGCAGAATTATGGAAGAACTAAAGATGGATGGAAAAAGACCTAGAGGGCGCCCTAGAACACGATGGAAAATGGGAGTGAGAATGCCTGTGGAAAGGAGAGGCGTGAGCTGGTAGGAAGTGGAGGAAGAATAGTGGTGGGAGGACCGAGCCAAATGGAGAGGAATCGTTAGCACCCAGACGCGGCAGTAGCTGGGGCGGGATCCGGATATAGATAGATAGTCTGGTGATTCTACATGTTGTACTGCCATTCATGAACAGCATTCCATGGGGTGTTTTCAACCAGAATAACGCTCGCCCACATAACTCTGTTGTATCCGATCATCATCTGCATTGTATCGGCGTGTTGTGTTCGCCTGCTCTATCACCAGATTTGACTCCAATGGAGCACATATGGAATATCATCGGACGACAGCTCCAGCGTCATCCACAAACAACACTAACCGTCCATGTATTGACCGACCAAGTGCAACAGGTTTGGAGCTCCGTCCCACAAAGTGACATCCGGCAGCTGTACAACGCAATGCATACACGTTTGCATTCAACATTCTGGAGGCTACACTCGTTACTGATGTACCAGCATTTCACATCTGCAATTTTTATCTCTCGCTTACATTAACTTGGGGGTCTTGAATGTCAACCACTTAAATAGTTACCTAGATAAATATTTTCCCGAAATTTTATTACTCTACATTAATTATTTTTTGGTGTTGCAACTTTTGCATCAGTGTATTTGTGACTGATGCTTAACAGTCGGTAAAATCTCTGAGGGTCTACTAACATTTCTGGTCTGATTCTTGGTTACTGCAGTTCGCTGGATGAATGAACCCGGAAGAGTTGTAACTTTCCCAATTACCGACAAGTTTCAAAACAAGACAGCTCTGGCTGTGACAACATCATTTCTTGCAAAACACAGGGCATGTCACCGTCAATTACGGGCCGAACAGTCGTAAATTGAAGAGTCAACTAATGACAAACTAGTTAATTACAGAACGCATAAATTTCTTCAGTGTTAACACTGCTACCGTGCCCCTGGGTTGCCCAAGACGGTGCATTTTCTCTGAATTAACGCCGGCCGAGTTTTGTTCAGAGACTAGACTAGTGGTTCCGTTAACAGAAGAAAAGGACCGTGGTGAAGTAGCTAGTCTTCAGGATTTGAGTAAATGATCAGATTTGAGAAAAAATACAACAAAATGTCAGTTCGTATCGTAGAAAACTGAGAGAAATGGAGTAATATGATCATAAAAGAGGTCTACGGTCAGAGGGATTTCACCGTAGCATGAATTGAACACAGTAGGCTTCTATGCAATATCTAAACAATATCTGATACGAAATCGAATGGTCTTATGGATGGTTATCATTGTACGTAACGGCCGGCCGCTGTGTGGCCGAGCGGTTCTTGGCGCTTCAGTCTGGAACCGCTAGGGTCGCAGGTTCGAATCCTGCCTCGGACATGGATGTGTGTGATGTCCTTAAGTTACTAAGGTTCAAGTAGTTCTGAGTTGTAGGGGACTGATGACCTCAGACGTTAAGTCCCATAGTGCTTGGAGCCATTTTTGTACGTAACGGAAGGAGGAATAGCATAGTAGCTTGAAACAGTTTCCGAGATGTGGAGAGCCACAATAAGGGAAAGAAATCAGAACTGTTCTTGCGTCTTCATACTGATGGAGAATGCTTTTATCACCAAGTATGTTGTTGCCCCGAATGGGTTTTCAATGTTTCCGCACTTACAGCCAACATTTTATGTTGTCTCAACAAATAGATGCTTTGTTTCAGAGTGGCTATGTAAACCACACATAGCTGTCGCGGTTACGAGGAAGACAGGTTCCCACATACAGGCCTATTCAGATTACCGTCATCCTTTACGATGGGTCGTGGCGTAGTGGTTGAGGCATTGGATTTATATTCGGGAACAGAAGGCTCCACCATACACGTTTAGGAAATAGCTTTTGCTAGTCGAGGGTGGATAGTTTCTTTCACCAGTGTCGGCGCTTGTAATTTCATGCCGCACACACGGCTCATAGTCAACACTGCAATATGCAATTAATCCATACGATAGGGACCTCATATCGTAGCAAAATTTCATCTGTCATCTTCACAGTAACCGTACTTTCGGTAATTTGATTGTAAGTTTTTGTGTGACCAAACGTAAATACATACCCGGTAAATACAGTCCCACAGCTACACTAAAGGCAAGCAGGGAAAATGTACGCAAGCAGTTATACAAATGAAAATGTGAAAGCCGCAGCGGGCCGCTGTGACCGACTGGCTCTAGGAGCTTCAGTCCGGAACTACGCGGCTGCTACGGTCGCAGGTTCGAATCCCGCCTCGCGCATGGATGTGTGTGATGTCCTTAGGTTAGTTGGGTTTAAGTAGTTCTAAGTTCTAGGGGACTGATGACCTCAGATGTTAAGTCCCATAGTGCTTAGAGCCATTTGAAAGCCGCATGCTTCGGAGATAAAAGCCTAAAGACACGCGTTGTCAATTGATAATGACTATTTACTTAAACAAAACCAACCGAAATGTATGGGTCACTTTCCGAATAGAGGAGGGAATATGAAAGATTTGAGCAGTTTAGAGATGTCTTTGAAAATAATCATCTGTCTTTCTAACACTGAGATCTGAGGAAGAGACATAGGTAGGTGTAATGCCATATCAGTTCCATCCGTATCTACATCCCAATCTGTCACGTTCAAGACACAAAGTGCTAAAAAATACAGCGTCTCTTTATGAACGTTTCTCAGAATAGGGAAGCCGATGCCCTAAACAGGTAAATAAAGTACGTAGTCGTAGCTTCAGTAAGAGGATCCTTTACGAAGAGAAATATAAGCGCAATTACTTAAGTTAACAGCCTCCGACACTGAGACAACATTGTACTGTTTTCCTTATTCATTTTTTTCCCTCTCTTCTCGAGACCCTAAAATCTCATAAAATGCCTCTGTGACTTAGAATGAATATCGGTTGCAACAATATGGGCATCATCAAAAGTATTACACGAACATGATGATTGCGTCATGGAAGAAGAGTATTGTATAACAAACTTTATAAATTTTCTTGTCGAAAGTGCTTTACATGCTACGTGGAAAAAAATAGATATGTGGGTGACACGAGGTACAAGCCAATGAGAACCATTGCTGGACACAGTACGTAAAACAAACCAGTAGCGGACATGCACGGGACGACAGTTGGAGCTGCGGGCACAAGGTACCACATCCGGGAAGAGATAAAGCATCTTCGCTGTGGTAGCCTTAACGACAGCACGTGAGGCAAAAGCATTTAGCCATAACGACCTGTCTTTAAAATACAAATTGCTCTCTACTGGCGCCGTTGAAGAAAACTATGAAAACTTCCTGTAAAACAAGTACATGATATAATTCAGGAAAAAACAGTTAATTTTTTCTTTCGTGTGAATGATAGACATGGGAGCGCGCCTTACGCTTTATCTTGGATTACCGTGCTGAGAATGTTACCGCCTTAACAGTGTGTAGGCACAGTCCGGCAACGTTGAGCTGTTGCCATGACTGTGGTTCAGATATTGACACGTGGTTAGAGGGATATCCTTTTTATTGTGATAACGCTCCTTTCAAGTCTGCTGGTTACAGCTACAATAAATCACCTTAAGTGTAATACTGTGTTATGGATTGGCAGGAGCCAACCCACGGGGTTTGGAGAAGCCGAAAGGCACGCGTTTAAGCTCACGCAGGCTGGCGTGAGGTCTGGAACATGACAAGGTATTTAGACTTCAGATAAAAGGTGGTACTTGGTGGAATACTTAACTTTAATCCATTAATGTTGAACGTAGCTCTTGTCTGTACATTGTTTACAATATCCATAGCAACTGATAATGGCGCCTTGCTAGGTCGTAGCAAATGACGTAGCTGAAGGCTATGCTAACTATCGTCTCGGCAAATGAGAGCGTATTTTGTCAGTGAACCATCGCTAGCAAAGTCGGTTGTACAACTGGGGCGAGTGCTAGGAAGTCTTTCTAGACCTGCCGTGTGGCGGCGCTCGGTCTGCAATCACTGATAGTGGCGACACGCGGGTCCGACGTATACTAACGGACCGCGGCAGATTTAAAGGCTACCACCTAGCAAGTGTGGTGTCTGGCGGTGACACCACATCTGTGTCGACAAAATGTTCCTTTTCTGTTGGTGCAGCTGAGTAGCAAGATCTTCATGATTTGCACACGGAAGGATATTGTTATATTATATCCGAAGCAAAGATTCAGTAAGTTTAGTCCTCGGCTTATGAGCATTATTTCCCACCTCATAACCGCAGATCACTTGACGCAAGAGTTTCCTATTTAACTTATTTTACATACTCCAAGCACGAAAATTGCCGTATATGCTGTTATGAAATTTTTTTTTAATGATACACTTGGCGTTGGCAATCTGTTTATGAACTTGGTGACGAGGTGGCGTAATGGTAAAGAAACTATATTCTTATTCGAGAGAGGTATTATTCAAATACACGTAACATGATTGTTATTAAAGAGTTTCCGATAACAAATGGTTTTGGGCGAGTGCCAGGATTGTTATTTCAGAATTACAATGGCTCATTTACTGTCATGAAATCTCAGCACGTGCTTCATCTATAATGAACTCGACGAAGGAAGAAACTTTCAAGGCTAGAACTTGACTGGAAATATGTTTGCACGTAGGACCTTGGTTAACTGTCCAGAATCCATGGCCGGATGGTCAGAATGGGGGACTGGAGTAGTGGAGTGTTACCCACATGCCCTTTCAAAATTGCGTCCTCTCAGTGACGACTAACTACCGTATCAGCTCGGCAATCAGCGCACAACAGTGAGAGCGGAACAAACAGGCGGTAGAGACTGCGCCTTGTAATAGTGTTGCCGGAAGCTGCCACGAGGAAGAATAGATAAGTGTAGCGCCGCACAGATCAAAATGGTTCTTTAAAGTCTTACATATTGCCATAATAGTAGTTTGCGACCTTATAAATGTTAACATAGTTTCTTACGTCCAGTATTGCTTTAAAATTACGCTGTTCACATTAGGGTTTCAGCACCTGCCTCTCATCTTCAGAAGAGATGAATCTGCCAACAGCTTCTTCAAGACATTACAGTTCCAGCTAAGCATTCTCAGCATCATAAAATCATTATAAGGTATCTAAATGAATACATCATATCGTTACAATTAAGTTTATTTTAATACGTGACTATATGATGTATTCATTGACAGATCTAGTGACTTCATGATGTTCAGAATGTTTAACTGCAATTATTTTTTGGCGAAGCAGTTAGCATATTAATCATACAAGAAGATGACAATCGAATGCTGAAACTGATAATGTGAATATTATAATTTTTAAGCCATCTTTGACGTAATAAATGACTATACGGAAATTGTTCGTTCAAGTGGCACCTGTAAGTTTACTCTGGCAACTTGGGTAGCGTTCTGCTGTTGTCAGTTTGCTGGCAGCTGCGTCGGCGATTTCTTTAAACACTCTTAACTACGCAAAATATGGTAGAATAAGTAATGATCGACGGATGGCTGTGTCAAAAATCTACGGATACTGGGCACTGAATGCCGGCCTCTGTTTTGACCAGACCAGACGTGGGATTCTTCCTACACTTCGGTCAGGGCCCCTGAAGATGGCCTAATGCAGCGCCGAAACGGGTTTGCTTAAACAAGATAACTGGAAACGTAGATGACTGAAAGATGTTTTGATTCGGCAGTTCATATTTAATTCAATTAATTTTCACAGCGAATGACAAATTAGTTTGGAGGTTTCACGACAAATAGCTCTGAGTGTACTTGCTTATCGTCAATATCCCTAATAATAATCCTTCAAAATATATATCGAATTTATAAGTCTTTTTTTCTCGCTGGATACGCCCATGGCCGTCGTAAATTATCACCGGCAAGCCGCAACTGGAGTTGCGGTCGTCTGAGCCATGAAACTGTGCTGTTGGAAGAATTCGTGACACAGCCCTTGACGGCTGTGGAACCTATCACGGAGACCGGCAGCTTGCGCCAAAGGTAGTGTGTGTGGCGTGCAGCACGCTGTACTCAAGTTGACGGGGTCGAGGTCTGGGGTCGTAGAACTCCGAAACAGCAGCCTGCGCTATACGAAGCGAAACTCTATTGCGTTATGCAATATCTAACCCTCAGCGAAGCGTGTCATATGCTGGGTACAGTGAAAAAGGCATATATGTGGGCAGCATGACAAGCTAATTGGGTTTCACTGGGGTATTTCTAACCTGAAAACTGTGGTTCCAGCGTTGCGGAGTATCGAATTCGATCGTCTTGATGAATGCATGCCTGTTGTTTTTATTATGAAATGAAACAAGAGTAGCCCATTCTGCAGTAAATTACTTTGAAGTGTATCTGCGTTGAGGACGTACACAAGATACCAATTTGTGAGATTTTTCATCATCTGCATGGATTCGTACGATATGTTCCTTGTTTTATGTTACTGGGGTAGCACCAGATTCTTCATACATTGCAGTAGGTGACCGCGTGTAAAAAGTAGAGGCCATGTTCCCAGTGGAACACTAGATCATCAAATGAAAATTTGAAGTATCGCTGTAGCAGCGAAACTATCACCGACTTTTCTTTTCTAGCAGCTTCTTGTATGACACTTTCTCTTGAAGAATCCCATTTAACTGGAATTCTTGTACATATCATTTAGTTGAATCAAGGATCGAGTGTTGTACGTTTGAAGTCGCTTTCTTTATAGACCATTGCTCTTCTATAACGGTTCCATTAATTCGACTAATATTCAACAATGAAGCGTACGAATGTTTTGAATGCCGTTCCTTTCACGGAAGAACTATATTTACACAAGCACTACAGCGGAACAGTTTCTTTATTTTAGATAACATCTGGTGATTGATTCTCGTAGATGTAGTATTGCGTCTTGTATATGAGCATTCTCGTCGCATATGCGAACCACCCCTAAGTCTTATGTAATAATAGGGTTTTCCAATAAGCAGGTTCACGCACCATTTCGTTCACGCTCTTTAGAAGTTAATACAGTGAGTTGTTTTTTCATTCATGTATACATAATGCATAACCCAATAATATAAGTATCCCAAACTTTGTATCTACAAACTTAAAACAACAATACTTCTGTAACTATCTGACCACCGATGTCGCGACGTTAAAGCCTGTCAAATTTTGTTTCACAAAATGTTTCTCACGAGGGAAAGTCATTCCTGTATCTGGCTGTGGGTGCATGAATACGAGTTTCTCTTGTGTGCAAATTACCTGGTGCTATATGCCTATGCACTCAAATATTCTGCAAGCACACGACAGACCGTGTTCCTGTGAGACAAGCAAACATGTTACCTGTACTTATTATTCTGAGAAGCTGGTAGCGGAAAGCGTTGCGTTTTTCTGTTAGTGTGTGCTTCCGAGAACATCAGCGGCAGCAAGAAACAGTGAAGTAAGATGTGCGAAAGAAGTTAAAGAAACTGAATGACAACTACAAAGCCATCTCGGTTAATGTTTGTTTGTCATTAACCATTCGATATGTGCAATACATTAACGATCCTGGACTGGAACAACTTCATCGATAAATTTATTCTATTTAGGTCGTAAAACAAATGAGTTGCGAATTCGTGTTTCACGTATTTTTGACACAACGGACTGCCAACTTATTTCTGCTTCGGGTGGCAGCCTATTTGTCTTTTCTGGTGACTGATGCGGCGTTTGTCAAGATTTATGTATAAGATGCGGTTCTCAAACTTAAAATTACGAGGTCTGTTCAGAAAGTAAGCTCCGATTGATTGCCAAATTGAAACCACAGTGAACATCAGAAATGTTTTACTTGTAACAATTAGCTACACCTTTCAGCTACTTCTCTACGTAGTCGCCGTTCTGACTTAGACTTTTGTCATAGCGTTGTACCAACTTTTCAATAGCCTCATCATAGAAGGCAGCCGCCAGTGCTTTCCGCCAATTCTCCACGCTGGCCTACACCTCGTTGTCTGTGTCAAAATGTTGTCGTCAAAGACAGCGGTTCACGTGACCAGAGATGAAACTCAGGGGGAGACAATTGCGGACTGTATTGTGGGTAATCTCACATTTCCATTTGAAAACGATGCAGGAGCATCTTCATTGCCCCTGCAGAATGCGGCTGAGAATTGTCTTGAAGAAGAAACAGCACGACAGTTATGTAATGTTAGCTGCATAGCTTCAGGCGAAATTTCTCACCAGGCCCTCGTACTTGGCGGCAGACACTATTTTCTAGACATCTTTACGCACTCACTGCGAGCTCAGAAATGAGAAGAGCGACGTGATGCTAACTGGGGTTATACTAGAGACACTACCCAACACATCTGTGCAAAGCTTTATCGGATTTTCATAGTCGTTTCCATTTCGCGACCGATCGGAGCTTACTTTCTGAACGCCCCTCGTAGAATCCTGTTACCATGAAGTTCTGACGGTAAAAGGCTTGTGGCTAATGTAGCCCGAAAGCAACCTTCTTTGGATTCGAGTTCTTATCTAAATGAGACAAATTTGCATTGAATGGCTGGAGGGTGAGGGGAAGAGGATGTAACAGAATGTTCACAGCGCACATATAAACAAAATATTGCCTCTCCCTCCTTTAAAATAGCACAGTTATCGCTTTGCAGCGCCACAGATAGTGTTGAACAAGTACGAAGGGAAAATGTTTTCCAACACATGGCAGGGTGGTACAGCAATCAGTAATATACGATGAAGAAAGAAACAGGTAGTCGTGGCTGCAGGGGTGTGTTAATTATTTGTTTACCATTGACGGTTTTCGTCTGGTTCAGGCATTTTCAGAGTGGCTGGATATTAGATGATGTTAGGGACATGGGATAGCGAGCATACAGAACGTCCCAGCGTATAAATGTCCTCGTCAAATATTTTGATAGCTCGGTCTGCTTGTTGAGGCATGCGACGTAGTCCAACGAATGCGAAACACGGTCAAGCCTACGTAGATCTGTCGTCATACACTCGGCTCACTCCTCGTTGTCTTCCCCTGTCCAGCGCTAAGTGCATATCACGGATATGGGCAACTACACCTCCGACATGGCTGTATGATTACAAGTCTATGTAGGCCTGAGCCGGCTGTGGTGGCCGAGCGGTTCTAGGCGCTTCAGTCTGGAACCGCGCGACCGCTACGGTCGCAGGTTCGAATCCTGCCTTGGGCATGGATGTGTTTGATGCCCTTATGTTAGTTAGGTTTAAGTAGTTCTAGGTTCTAGGGGACTGATGACCTCAGAAGTTAAGTCCCATAGTTCTCAGAGCCATTTGAACCATTTTATGTAGGCCTGATCCTTTTCTGTACTCGTTGGACAACGCCGCATGCCTCA
This sequence comes from Schistocerca piceifrons, assembly GCF_021461385.2. Lineage (NCBI taxonomy): Eukaryota > Metazoa > Arthropoda > Insecta > Orthoptera > Acrididae > Schistocerca > Schistocerca piceifrons. The sequence continues at coordinate 109,554,890 of NC_060139.1, forward strand.
ACAAAGACACAGCGCAATGTTTCCAAGTATTTGACGGGACAAATTAGTTGCTGAGACGTTCTGTATGCTCGGTACCCTATGTACCTGAAAAAATCTGATATCCAGCCAGTGTGAAGATGCCTGCATCGGACGCGTCATTGGTAAGTAAATAATGAAGACATCCCTGCAATCAAACTGTCTGTTTCTTCAAAGTACCTTGGTGTATGGAATCACTGCAGTAAGACATTTTGCCCTGTAGACGCCACATAATGGCAGAAAGAAGCTACTGTGTTCGGACGTGTCCACGACACGGAGAATCAAACAGCCTATAATGTTGATCAGCGCGGGCTGGCCAACGTGTCTGCAAGCAGTGCACAAGAACAGTGGGCGTAAGACAATCCAAGGCGACATTGGCCGCAAACGGGTCTCACGTCTAGCCCGTGACAGTCGCTTTCAAACCAGACAGGAACGGCTGTTGTCAGAGAATAAGGGTCAACTTCAAGCAGTTTCGAGCGAACATGCGAACATTGCGAAGTGACCTGCATGCATTGGACATATGGAGTCGGACACCTTGCAAACTGTCTTTGCTCTCGTCAGCACATAAAGCAGCAGGTCTCCAGTGAGTCAGAGACAGGCCTGGACAGTAGATGCCTGGAAGCGTACAGTTCAGTCTGACAAGTCGTGGTTCTAAGTTTTTAAATGCTGCAAGAGGTAAAGAGCTCCGGCGTTTAACCGGCTGCAGGTAGTTCTGGGACGGTTTCAGGGTACTTTTCCTAACACCGGGGTCAACTCAATCAAGCGAACATCAACCAAGATATTAATTTCTCATACTCGAGTTCAGTCACACACAATTTTTTGAGAGACATCATGGTCACCGTTGACTGTGGAAAAATTACGTATTTCACTTTTTTGTGTGCCGGTCTTTGGGACTTAATCATGTGGTACTGCAAGAGATTTTGCTTAAGCACATGTCAGACTTCATAAATCTTGCGACATACATACATGTAAGACTTAGCTTTGACGAAGCATGTATACGAGGTGTGTTCAAAAAGTATCGGGAATTCTGTAATTTTCACGTGGTGTATTAGTCAATTCGCGCGATTTTTCATTGTTATGTTGGTAAAAATGTCTGAAACGTATATGGTAGCCATATTGGATATTTACTCTGTCGTCAGCTGTCAAGAAGGTTACATATTAGTTTACGATTAATAATTTGTTTTTAAAAATGGATCAGAGAATTTTCACTACATTTTGCTACAAAAATGGAATAAAATGTAATTATGATTTAGAAATGTTGAATAGTGCTTTTGGTGAGTCTGCTGTGAGCAAAACAATGGATTACGAGTGTTGTAAGCGTTTCCAAGGTGGCTATGAAACAGTTGAAGATAACGAACGTTCACGTCCCAGCACATAAACAAGCGATGAAAACGCGAGGGAAATGTTCATGAACCATCGCCGAAGCACAATTGAAGAAGTTGATGATGCTGGCATATCAATTGGCTCATGCCATGAAATCTTTTCGGATGTTTTTGGTATGAAAAACGTGTGACAGCAAAATTTGTGCCGAAGTTGATGAATTTCGGGCAAAAACAGCGGCGAATGGAAATTGCTCAGGAGTAGTTAAATGAAGTAAACAACGATGCAGACCTACTGGAACGTGTCGTAACAGATGAAGAAGCACAAGTGTGTGGCGCTGACGTTAAAACAAAGGTTCGGTCGTCCTAGTAGAGGCAGTCTGGATCGCCAAAACCGAAAAAAGGTCGGCAAAAACGATGTGAAGGCTCTCCCCGCTGTTTTATTCGATTTTAATGGAGTAATGCATTATGAGTTCTTGAAAAAAGTTCAATCTGTCAGTGAGTACTGCCTAAAAGTTCTTCCCCTTTCGGAAAGCAAAAAACGCCCGATTTGTAGCGAAAGAGTCCATAGCTGTTCACCACTTGCTCACACTTCATTGCTCTTTCGTTAATTTTTGGCGAAAAACAACGCTATAATGATAACGCAGTCTCTGTGACCTTTTTTCTGTTTCCAAAATAAAAAGAACCTGAAAGATCCATCGCTTTACAAACTTAGAAGAGATAAAAAGCACATACCTGAAAGAGCTAAGCGCTGCCCCAAAGAGCTCCAGAAGTGTTTCGGGAATTGGAAGAAGTGCTGGCATAAGTGTAAATTATCGAATGGGGAAAACTCTGAAAGAGGTAACATTAAGATAGACGAATAAAGAAAATTGTTTTAAAAAAATGAAAATTCGCAATACTTTCTGAACACACCTCGTAGAAGTCGGAAAATTTTAAAAGTATGACATGTGATGAAGCAAGATCTTTCTCACTGTCTTTCGAAAATGAACCAAGATGTTTTTCAGCATTTTTGGAGTCTGAGTATTGTCCTTCCTTCCGTCTACATCATATGCTGTGGACACTCCTAAAACGCATACGTTTCTCGTTTGACGAACATCTTGGCTTGGCACTTCGACTGGCCCATCAAATCACCCGACACTAATTCCGTAGCAACAGACATCAACAGTTTTCACCGACCCGATATGTCATGCAGGTGCAGGTGTACTGATATCGCAACTATTCCCGTACTGATCGGAAAGTCATCCCTGACGCTGTTTATAAACATACACACAATTAAAACGAGTGTTACCTGTGGGTAAGGCACCAGACTTGTATAGACTCCAGAATTTCAGTTGAAAGTAAAGCATTAGACTCTTCGGCGGAACAGGAGAGTTAACATCCAACATGTCACGAAGGAAAATCTCGACACATCACCACGCTACGCACAAGAGGTTTGTCAATCGGAGGTGTTCGACGAATGTACTAAATCCAAAGTGACATGATGCGGACATGGAATCGATTCCTGTTGACAGGTAGTGTCGAGGAATTAACCGGACAGGCCAACCACGTCAGACAGCTGCACAGATTGATCGATATCTGCGACTTTTGAGTCAAAGCAACTGTGGGCTGCAGGCTCCAGAAACGATTTCGGCTTGCGAAGAGGCTACAGGACGTCGTGTACCGCAGCAAACGGTTAGGAGACGATTACATGATGCTAATCTCCATTCTCGACGACCATGGCGAGCATCACGGCGTACCCACCACCATTATGGACTATGTTACAGCTCTTTGTACGCTGATAATTGCAGACAATGTGCTTGTGACCGAGCGAGGTGGCGCATGGTTAGCACACAGGAATCGCATTCGGGAGGATGACGGTTCAATCCCGCGTCCGGCCATACTGATTTAGGTTTTCCGTGGTTTCCCTAAATCGCTCCAGGTAAATGCCGGGATGGGTCCTTTGAAAGAGCACGGCCGACTTCCTTCCCCGACCTTCCCTAATCCAATGAGACCGATGACCTAGCTGTCTGGTATCATCCTCCAAACAACCCAACCCAATGCGCTTGGAGGCAACCTTATAATTTCAGAAGCGTCCAACACTGTGTCCCTTAAGTGCAACAAGGTGGAAGTAGTGATGGGTTGATGCTCTGGGGTGGCGTTATAAGGGGTCTCTCGTGGTTGATGAGCAATTCTCACTGCCTTACGGCACAGCCATCAGTGTCTACAAACAATAGTGGGACCGTACCGCCGACATTCTGGTGACAATTTCATTTTGATGGCTGATAACTCATGTGCTCGTCGTGCTGTTCTACTAAACTCGTTCGTCCATCATGCTAGGACCACCAGAATGGAGTGGGATGCCTGTTCCCTGGTCGTGAGCCCATTCCAGCATGTGTGGTGTAGACTGAAACGAGCTGTTTTTGGACTTAGACATTGACAACGACCACGCACTCTGTCCGACTTACGCATAATCGACATTGAAGAATGGCACAGTTTGGACCAGGGCTCGCTTGATGATCTCATCGGAGGAAGTGGACGTTCAAACACCATTTGACGTTGCCCTGAATCACTGGGCATCGCTGTTCATTCCGTCCACCAGTCCTGGAATTGTTGTTCACTTCGCCGACGAAAGCAATGTCGCCAGCGAATCTAATCATTGATATCGTTTCACCTTAAATTTTAATTCCACTCTTGAACCTTTCTTTTGTTTCCGTAATTGCTTCTTCGATGTACAGATTTAACAGTAGGGGCGGAAAACTACTCCATGTCTTACACCATTTTTAGTCCGGGCAATATGATCCGATTTTACAGCATTGAATACTGTATGCAGTGGAGGAACAGTTCCAAGACGTTGATTGTATCAGCATGACGATGCACCCTGTCAAAGGAGCATCTAAAACGCAATGCTTTGTGGACAATAATATTCTAGAAATGGTTTTTCATTCATAGTTGTTATTTTCCAGCAACTGTAGCACATATTTCAGGATAAAATTCAGTCGTCAGTTGTAAATGTATTCTTATTAAGCTTTACAATTTTCGACAAATTAATTTGTCATATTCAGAAGCTTAGTGTTGGTTTATCATATGTCAGTATCCTCTTCACAGAAGCATAACGCCCCGATATATTCCTTGCTGCTGGCACAGCTGCTTGATGTGTGCATGGATGTGATTCAGTTACTGTAAATTATCAGTCTGTCAGTCTGTGTTTACAATGATCGCGTACAATACGTTCATGTTTCTCGGATATCATGCCGTTGTGCTTCCATGAAGAAAATACTTAAGCGCACTTAAGCAGTACTATGCCTTTGAAGAGGAAACTTTATGGAAAGTGGTAAAGTGAAATGACAATAAATCTGCAGTTGATTAGTCAATTTTGTTCTGAAATTCTTAAAATGGAGTGGCTTGCCCAGTCTCGACCAGAACCCAATGGAAAATCTTCGGGATGAGGTAGAACGACGAGTTCGCCCCAAACCTCAGCGCTCAGCATCACTGCCTAATCTGCTTTCTGCTGTCGAGGAATAAGGAACTACCTTCCCTCCACAGACTTCAGATACCACATTGACAGTATCACCAGCAGAGATCAAGCCCTCATAAAGACGAAATGTGGACATGCCCCCTATTAAGACCCTATAGTAGCTGTCCGGATACGATGGATCAGATAGTGTTTTATGTCAGAATGCCAGATATCCCCTAATGTTGTTGTGGTTCGATAAAGGGCTCTCTGACGTACTGACAAGGGAACCTCCCCATCACACCCCCCCTCAGATTTAGTTATAAGTTGGCACAGTGGACAGGCCTTGAAAAACTGAACACAGATCACTCGAGAAAACAGGAAGAAGTTGTGTGGAACTATGAAAAAAAAATAAGCAAAATATACAAACTGAGTAGTCCATGTGCAAGATAGGCAATATCAAGGATAGTGCGAGTTCAGGAGCGCCGTGGTCCCGTGTTTAGCATGAGCAGCTGCTGAACGAGAGGTCCTTGGTTCAAGTCTTCCCTCGAGTGAAAAGTTTAATTTTTTATTTTCAGACAATTGTTTTGCGAAGCTGCACAGGTACACAGAGCAGCATTGTTTACGTGATCGTGTGTCAATTATCAAAGTTCAGGCACTCACACATAATCAACTTCGCTCTCCAAAATTCTAGGACATGTTCAGATTTGCTTGGACATATGCAGGATTTGACGGTCTACACACGGAAAAATTTGAAAACGTTAAAAACATGTTTTGACAGAGCACAGGGAATACTGTGCGACTGTGAAACTGTTCCATTCATTTGTTGCAGTTTATGTGAAAACTCTTATGTTTTCATCACTTTTTTGGGAGTGATTATCACATCCACAAGAAAACCTAAATCGGGCAAGGTAGAAGAATCTTTTTACCCATTCGCCAAGTGTACAAGTTATGTGGGTCGACAACATATTCCTGTCATGTGACGTACATGCCGTCACCAGTGTCGTATAGAATATATCAGACGTGTTTTCCTGTGGAGCAATAGATTGACCTATGGCCTTGCGATCAAATGTTTTCGGTTCCCATTGGAGAGGCACGTCCTTTCGTCTACCAATCGCACGGTTTTGCGGTGCGGTCGCAAAACACAGACACTAAACTTATTACGGTGAACAGAGACGTCAATGAACGAACGGACAGATCATAATTTTGCGAAAATAAAGAAAGTAAACTTTTCACTCTAGGGAAGACTTGAACCAAGGATACCTCGTTCCACAGCTGCTCACGGGACCACCGCGCTCATGAGCTCACACCATCCTTGATATTGCCTATCTTGCGCATAGACTACTCAGTTTGTATATTTTGCTTATTTTTTTCATAGTCCCACCCAACTTCTTCCTGTCTTCTCGATTGATCTGTGTTCAGTTTTTCAAGGGCCATCCACTGTGCCAGCTTATAACTAAATCTGAGGGGGATGCGACGGGGAGGTTCCCTTGTGAGAAACGCCCCCCCCTGTAGACCCACCCTGCCTCACTGGTAGTGGTGAGCGGCCGTCACGGCAGAGGAGTCCCGGAGCCCCGGCCCAGCTGCGCCACACGTGGTGGGCTGTCACGCCCGCAGTGGCCAGACGCGGCGACTCGCATCACAGCAGCTGGTGGTCACGTGGCGGCTGAGCCACGGAGGACGCCGGCGAAAGAGAAAGTGTCGGCCACGGGGCCAGCGCCGCACTGCCCTCACTGTGTCGAGGTCGCGCCGCAGCCGCTCCTCCCTACACCTGCCTAGGCGGCCGTCTGGAGACCAGCCGATCTACAGGTCACCACCACCAGCAGCGCTCTAGATGAAGTAAAGGAGCCATCTACTGGTGCCGACACCTACCACAAGATTTGTAGTTGGTTTTCGTTTGCTATCAGTTAAGTGGACTGATAAGGAACTGCATTTTCCAGTCGCCTTAATTTGACCACTTGCCAAAAGCCTGAAGAACCAACGTTCGCAGCGCTGACCGCTGCGAGTCGTGCAGAAAGACAGTCCATTAGGTTCTACATCTACATCCATACTCCGCAAGCCACCTGACGGTGTGTGACGGAGGGTACCTTGAGTACCTCTATCGGTTCTCCCTTCTATTCCAGTCTCGTATTGTTCGTGGAAAGGATTGTCGGTATGCCTCTGTGTGGGCTCTAATCTCTCTGATTTTATCCTGACGGTCTCTTCGCGAGATATACGTAGGAGGGAACAATATACTGCTTGACTCCTCGGCGAAGGTATGTTCTCGAAACTTCAACAAAAGCCTGTACCGAGCTACTGAGCGTCTCTCCTGCAGAGTCTTCCACTGGAGTTTATCTATCATCTCCGTAACGCTTTCGCGATTACTAAATGATCCTGTAACGAAGCGCGCTGCTCTTCGTTGGATCTTCTCTCTCTCTCCTCTGTCAACCCTATCTGGTACGGATCCCACACCAGTGAGCAGTATTCAAGCAGCGGGCGAACAAGTGTACTGTAACCTACTTCCTTTGTTTTCGGATTGCATTTCCTTAGGACTCTTCCAATGAATCTCAGTCTGGCTTCTGCTTTACCAACGATCAACTTTATATGATCATTCCATTTTAAATCACTCCTAATGCCTACTCCCAGATAATTTACGGAATTAACTGCTTCCAGTTGCTGACCTGCTATATTGTAGCTAAATGATTAAGGATCTTTCTATGTATTCACAGCACATTACACTTGTCTACATTGAGATTCAATTGTCATTCCCTGCACCATGCGTCAATTCGCTTCAGATCTTCCTGCATTTCAGTACAATTTTCCATTGTTACAACCTCTCGATATACCACCGCATCATCCGCAAAAAGCCTCAGTCAAAAATGGTTCAAATGGCTCTGAGCACTATGGGACTCAACTGCTGAGGTCATTAGTCCCCTAGATCTTAGAACTACTTAAACCTAACTAACCTAAGGACATCACAAACATTCATGCCCGACGCAGGATTCGAACCTCCGACCGTAGCGGTCTTGCGGTTCCAGACTGCAGCGCCTTTAACCGCACGGCCACTTCGGCCGGCAGCCTCAGTCAACTTCCGATGTCATCCATAAGGTCATTTACGTATATTGTGAATAGCAACGGTCCTACGCCACTCCCCTGCGGCACACCTGAAATCACTCTTACTTCGGAAGACTTCTCTCCATTCAGAATGACATGCTGCGTCCTGTTATCTAGGAACTCTTCAATCCAATCACACAATTGGTGTGATAGTCCATATGCTCTTACTTTGTTCATTAAAGGACTGTGGGTAACTGTATCGAACACCTTGCGGAAGTCAAGAAACACAGCATCTACCAGTGAACCCGTGTCTATGGCCCTCTGAGTCTCGTGGACGAACAGCGAGAGCTGGGTTTCACACGATCGTCTTTTTCGAAACCCATGCTGATTCCTACAGAGTAGATTTCTAGTCTGCAGAAAAGTCATTACACTTGAACATAATATGTGTTCAAAAATTCTACAACTGATCGACGTTAGAGATATAGGTCTATAGTTCTGCACATCTGTTCGACGTCCCTTCTTGAAAACGGGGATGACCTGTGCCCTTTTCCAATCCTTTGGAACGCTACGCTCTTCTAGAGACCTAAGGGGGGCAAGTTCCTTCGCGTACTCTGTGTAAAATCGAACTGGTATCACATCAGGTCCAGCGGCCTTTCCTCTTTTGAGCGATTTCTGTAATATATCGACAGGGATGTGGAACCATGCCGACTTCAGTGCCCTGGCCAGATGCGCCAGGTTTCTCGGTTGAAGATTCGTAGCGCGTACAGCAAGATCGGGGTGGTCTCATAGCTTCTCGATTGGGTTCAAATCCGGGGAGTGCAGTGGCCAGAGGAGTACAGTACACTAACCACCGTGTCCTTCAAACAATGCGCGTACGCTGCGAGTTGTGACATACGTTGCATTGTCCTGTTGTTAGATGCCATCATGCTGAGAAATGTCCGCCCCGGTAGCTGAATGGTCAGCGTGACGGATTGTCAATCCACTGGGCCCGGGTTCGTTTCCTGGCTGGGTGGGGGAATTTTCTCCGCCCAGGGACTGGGTTTTGTGCTGTCCTCGTTATCACCCTATCATCCTCATCGATTGCAGGTCGGCGAAGTGACGTCAAATTGAAAGACCCAGCAAATGGTCTGCCCGACGGAGGGGCCCTAGCCATACGATTGAATAAATAAATGCTGAGGAAAAGTGGAATGCATGTTGGGAAAACATGGTCCTCAAGGATAGATGCTTGCTTGTGTTTATCCACGTACCTTCCACAACACGAGATCACCCACGAATTGCCATGAAAATGTTCCCCAGACCATACCCCCCAGGGGGTCCACAACTCTTTCGTGGATACGTGCGTGGCGAGCACGGGGCCCCGAGCCATTGCAGCCTTCTTTCTCTCCCGGGCTGCATTTCCTTTCCCTTCCCCTCCTTTCCCCTCCATACCCCTTTCCCCTCGCCCTCTCCTCTCCCTCTATTGGTGTCCTTGCTTATGTTGGCCCCCGCTATCCTCCTGGTTCTGTTGGTTTTACACTCTGGCTTTGTTGCGTAATCATCTCCTCCTTTTGGCATTCTTTGGTCCCCCTCTGGGGTTTGACCTCCATTCCAAAATTTCTCTTCCGTAGTGTGAGCCATTTGGGGAAGAGCACCTTACCTAGTGTCTCCGACGTGTGCCCTCCTAGTATATTCCACCTTTTCTTCTACGTCGTTGTCTGATGCTAGGGTGCATAGCCAGCACGGTAGCCAGCCCGTGTGGTGGGGTCGCTATGTACCCTTTTGGTTGAGCCCCCTGAACACACAGGGATCACACTTCTGATACCTGAGCTGTGACCTCCTCATGCATGCCTTGGAGTGGTTGCTCGTCATCCTGGAGCATCGGAACTCCCGGCAATGGCCGCCGTGCCAGACGGCCCTTGCTGTGGCTGGGTGGCGCCCGTGAGGAGAGCCCCTGATCGGAGTGGGTGGTATCAGGGCGGACGCTATGCAGATGAAACGCATAAGGGTCCAAACCCCTGGCCGCTCTTCTGCGGCCGTCTCTCTGCGTGGTACTGATTCCTCAAGTGCTGCTTCTCTTGCCCCTTCGGCCTTCCCTTCCGTGGCTACCCCCTGGGAGGAGGGTCAGGCCCGTCGTCTAGGGGCAAAACCTTTCCCCCGTTATCTAGTTTGCACCAGGACTGATGGAGATACTTTCACCAGTGTCAAACCTTTATTCTTTGTGGAACACATTGAAGACAAGTTCGGCGAAGTGGACTCCCTGAGCAAGATGCGGTCGGGTTCGTTACTGATAAAAACTGCTTCGGCTGCCCAATCTGCGGCCCTTCGTGCCTGTACCCATCTTGGCACAATTCCTGTGTCCATTACCCCTCACCAGTCTCTAAATATGGTACAAGGTGTGATTTTTCACAGAGACCTCATCCTTCAAACTGATGAGGAACTTCGGGACAATCTCGGACGGCGGGGTGTTCACTTTGTTCGGCGTGTTCAGAAGGGTCCTAAAGATAATCGTATTGATACTGGTGCCTTTATCCTGGCCTTTGAAGGGGATACCCTTCCTGAGAAAGTTAAGATTATGGTCTATCGCTGTGATGTGAAGCCGTACATCCCACCTCCTATGCGGTGTTTTAAGTGCTTGCGTTTTGGCCACATGTCTTCTCGCTGTACCCAGGACCCTCTCTGTGGTGACTGTGGACGTCCACTCCATGAGGGGAGTCCCTGTGTTCCCCCTCCTGTATGTGTAAATTGTCATGGTAGTCATTCTCCACGTTCAGCAGATTGCCCAGTCTATAAGAAAGAAAAAAAGATACAGGAGTATAAGTCTCTTGATCGTTTAAGCTACACAGAGGCCCGTAAGAAAGATGCACGATTGCACCCTGTGTCCATGACATCTAGTTACGCCTTGGTTACATCTTCATCCCTTCCTCCCCCTTCCTTACCCCCGTCCCGGACCCCTCTCCTTCCCCCCTCCCCTGCGGCTCCCACACCTTCTCCTCTGGGCGCCGCTCCCCCTCCCCAGCCGGAGAAGTGTCCCACTCCTTCGGCGTCTGCCGGTCAAGGGCGCCTCTCCCGGGATGCCCCTTCCCGGCACCTTCCAGGTCAAAGGTCTGCTGCAGCGCGGCGACCGCGAGAGCCGCGGTCTATCGGCCCCCAGGTCGCCCGGTCTCTTTCTGTTCCTGATCTTGCTGCAGCTGGCTCCATTATGCCACACAGCCCTCCTCGATCTCAGCCTGAAAAGAAGAAGAAACATAAGTCCCGGGACAAAGAGCCTCTGGTGTCACCGGAGGTCCCTTCCCCGGCTTCACAACCGGATTCTGACCTGTCGTTTATGGATGTCGCCCCCTCCTTGTCGGTGACGGGTGGGGACCCGGCGGTATGACTGGATTTAGCGTGTTCAGCCCTCATTTAAACCATCGTTCTGTGGTTCTCCAATGGAATTGTAATGGCTACTATCGTCACCTTCCGGAATTGAAATCCCTTCTTTCGTCCTACTCAGCAGCTTGTGTGGTTCTCCAGGAATCTCATTTTACTGATGCTCACTCACCGACCCTCCGTGGGTTCCGTGTTTTCTGTCGAAATCGGGTCGGACCCTTGCGGGCTTCTGGTGGCGTTTGTACGTTGGTCCGTACAGACATTGCTAGCACGTGGATTCCTCTCCAAACTACATTGGAAGCAGTTGCTGTTAGGGTCCACTTAGACTCTGCAGTCACAGTATGCAATCTTTATCTCCCTCCTGACAGGACTCTTACACCTGCTGCCTTAACCACCCTTCTTCAGCAACTTCCTCCTCCCTTCCTCCTCCTTGGGGATTTTAATGCTCATCATCCTTTGTGGGGCAGTGCCTTTCCATCTAGACGAGGTCTTCTTATCGACCAATTTATTGCAGACCACGACCTGTGCCTTCTTAATGATGGCTCCCCTACTCATTTCAGTGCTGGTCATGGTACCTTTTCTGCCGTTGATCTTTCTCTTTCTTCTCCCTCTCTCCTCCCTTCATTACACTGGTCGCCACACGACGACCTTTGTGATAGTGACCATTTCCCGTTGATTATAACGCTCCCTTCCTGCTCCCCGATGGACAGGTTACCTCGTTGGTCTTTCCACCGCGCCGATTGGCCTCTATATACTGCACAGGTCGAGTTTTCTCCCTCTTTGTCGGGTTGTATTGATGACGTCCTACGTGACGTGTCTGACGCGATTGTTCGCGCTGCTAACCTTGCTGTCCCGCGCTCATCTGGACAATTTCGTCGTCGGCAAGTCCCGTGGTGGAGTACGGCCATTGCCATTGCCATCCGTGATCGCCGTCGAGCTTTGCAACACTTTAAGAGGCACCCATCTGTAGCCAGCCTTTCTACCTTTAAGCGCCTTCGCGCTAAAGCCCGTTATTTAATCAAACAGAGCAAGCGGATATGTTGGGAACGATTCGTTTCTTCCCTTGGTTCCACTGTCCCTCTGTCACGGGTATGGGCTACACTTCGCTCTCTGCAAGGTTGCCATCGGCAGTCCACCCTCCCAGGCCTTCACCTCCCAGATGGCATTTGTACGGACCCATTAGTTCTTGCAGAACATCTTGCGACCCATTTTGCAGTGGCATCAGCGTCGGCCTCCTATCCAGCTGCTTTCCTTCATCAAAAACAGCAGGCTGAAGCTGTCACCTTATGTTTCACCACTTGTGAGTCAGAATCTTACAACGAACCTTTTCACTGAATGGGAATTTCTTTCTGCTCTATCTGCTTCTCATGATACGGCTCCTGGCCCAGATTCCATTCATAACCAGCTGCTTCAACATCTTAGTGCTCCACAACGGCACCATCTTCTTCGGGTGTTTAACCGTATCTGGCTCCAGGGTGACTTCCCTTCTCAGTGGAGGGATAGCATTGTGGTTCCTGTCCTTAAGCCTGGTCAGAACCCCCTATCTGTTGACAGCTATCGGCCAATTAGTTTGACCAATGTTGGTTGTAAGTTACTTGAACGGCTGGTAGCCCGTCGGCTCACTTGGGTCCTCGAATCTCGGGATCTATTGTCCCCTTACCAGTGTGGCTTTCGAGAGGGACGATCTCCAATCGATCATTTGCTTCGCTTGGAATCCGCAGTTCGGCAGGCTTTTTCCCAGCGCCGCCATTTGGTTGCAGTGTTTTTTGACCTTCGCAAGGCCTATGACACGGCCTGGCGCCATCACATCTTACTAACCCTTCATCAGTGGGATCTTCGGGGCCCCCTCCCGATTTTTATCCGCCAGTTCCTGATCCATCGGTCATTCAGAGTTCGAGTTGGTACTGCTTTTAGTTCTCCACGGACCCAGGAGACGGGCATCCCACAGGGTTCTGTCTTGAGTGTCCTTCTTTTCCTCATTGCTATCGATGGACTTGTGGCCTCTGTCGGTCCCTTGGTCGCCCCTGCCCTGTATGTGGATGATTTCTGCATTTGGGTTAGTTCCTCCTCGATGCCATCTGCAGAACGGCAGCTCCAGGTGGCTATACGGCGTGCCTCTGCATGGACCCTCTCCCACGGGTTTCAATTCTCTCCTTTAAAATCGCGGGTGGTCCACTTCTGTCGCCGTACTACGGTCCACCCTGATCCAGAGCTCTATCTCGCTGCACAAAGATTGCCTGTGGTTCCACAGTTTCGTTTCCTAGGTCTTCTTTTCGACAACAAGCTCACTTGGCTGCCCCATATCAGACTCCTGAAGGTAGGATGTTTCCGTAAACTCAATGTCCTTCGCTTCCTTGCCCACTCCTCCTGGGGTGCGGACCGTTCCCTCCTCCTCCGTCTTTATCGTGCTCTAGTTCTGTCACGTTTGGACTATGGTTGTCAAGTTTATGGTTCAGCTGCTCCTTCCACGCTGCACGTGCTGGATCCAGTCCACCATCGTGGTATCCGTTTGGCCACTGGTGCCTTCCCTACTAGCCCTGTTGATAGTCTCCTGGTTGAAGCTGGGATCCCCCCCCTTTCTGTTCGGCGGTCCCAGCTTCTGGTGTCTTATGCCCTTACTATCCGTTCTTCTCCCGCTCATCCTTCCTATTCTATCCTATTCCCAGACCATGGACGTCGCCCGCCTGACTCCCGCCCTCTGGCGGGTTTACCGGTTGGGCTGCGCCTTGCGTCTCTTACCCGTGATTTTCGGCTTCCTTCTTTGTCCTGTCTTCCTCGCTCCCTCCCCTCCACCCCTCCTTGGTTAGTTCCTCGGCCTCGAATTCGGATGGATCTCCGCCGCGGTCCGAAAGATTCCATCCCCCCGGTGGTGTTCCGTTCCTTTTTCCGCCAAATTTTATGGGAGTTTCGGGATGCTGTTGTTTTTTACACTGATGGCTCTAAATCTGCTGATCATGTTGGGTATGCCTTCACGTCCTTTGTTGGAACGGAAAATCATCTACTGCCACCCTCATGTGGGGTGTTTACTGCGGAATTGATGGCAATTTCCCGGGCCCTTACCTTTATTAAACAATCCCAACACAACCGCGTTTTGTTATGTACGGACTCGATGAGTGGCCTTCTTGCTATTGACCGGTGTTTTTCGCGCCATCCCTTGGTCTCTGCCATCCATGACCATCTCGCTGATCTTCACCGTGCTGCTTGTTCCATTGACTTCTTATGGGTCCCGGGCCATGTGGGTATCCCGGGTAATGAGCTCGCTGATCGTTTGGCTGGGGGAGCAGTTACTTACCCCCCGTTTTCTGTAACCCCTCCTGCAGCGGATTTACGGCTTCACATCAAATCCCACTTTGCACAGTCATGGGCCAATTCTTGGGAGGCTACTCCACTGTCTAATAAACTTCGTGCCATTAAGGTGAATACAGGCCCATGGCGTTCTTCCTTTAGCCTCTCCCGCAAGGACTCGACCACACTGTGTCGTCTCCGCATTGGCCATACCAGGCTGACCCATGGTTTCCTTTTGCGTGATGAGCCACCCCCGCTATGTGGTTGTGGAGCCTTCCAGTCAGTGGCCCACATTTTGGTTGAATGCCCCCTTCTTTTGGCTCTGCGTGCTAAGTACAGACTCCCCCACACTTTACCTTTGATGTTGGCTGACGATTCCCGGATGGTCTCTCTGGTTCTAGGTTTCCTCCGGGAGAGTGGTTTTTATTCTCAGTTTTAAAGTTTTTAATCTCCCTCTGGTGTTGGGGCAGGGCGGTGAGTGTTTGGGTGTCTCCCACTGTAGGCAGTGTTCAGAGATTCCCGATTCACCTCCCTGACCGGAATCCTCTTTTCTTTCCCTTTTACTCTGTTTTTACCCCTTCTTTTTAAGGCTTGGTTAGTTTTTCTATTCCCATACGTACTTTCTGCATTATAGCAGTTGTACCTTTTAAGTCACAGGTGGTCTTGCCTATGCTGTTTCAGCATAGTGTTGGGTTCGTTCTCTTGCCAACTTCCCTCATTTGTTTTTACTAATGACAACGTGACTGCCCTTTTACGTTTCCCCTTTATCCGTTTTATTTTTCTGACTATACTGAGATGTCCCGTTAGCAGAATGGAGTCTATTTGAAACAAGGGACTGATGACCTTGCTGTTTGGTCCCTTTAACCTCAAACAACCAACCAACCAACCAACCCAGACCATAACTCTTTCTCTTCCGACCTGGACCCTTCCGACGTTTCTTGCAGCGTGTTTGCTTTCAGACGTGTCATGTCGTGCAAGCCAACGGCCATCTGTCCAATTGAGCATAAAATGTGATTCACCTGAAAATGCCACCTGTCGCCACTCAGTGGACGTCCAGTTGACGGTATTGGCATGCAGATTCCAGCCTTCGTCGCCAACGGCTATCAATCGCCATGGGTGCATGAAACAGGCTCCTGCTACGGAGGCCTAAACGCAGCAACGTTCGTTGCCCCTTGGTTCATCTGGACGGTCAGTTGCTCAACAGTTGCGCGTTTATTCACCCGTACACGTCTCCCCTTCCGTCGTTCACCCTGTCATCTATGGCTCTTGGTGTCCACACTTGCCTCGGCGCAGATTTGGATAGCGCCATTTTGCTATGCACAGAATAGCCACGGCGACACGCACAGTTCACAAACTTAGCCCTTTAGGAAATGCTTAGACCCTTGGCCCAAAAGCCAAGCCCGTCTAGACGTCAGATAAGTCACTATAGTGCAGGAAGTGCAGCATTGAGGCAACGACTGCCCGGTTTTTTGCATCCCCGGCACGCTTCATATACCCTCCGGTGCTAGTGCTGCCACCTACCGTCTGTGCGTGGTTATTGTAAGTTGCCGTCGAACATGGGTAGTGGTCACATTAATATGATTAGACAGCGTAGATCCTTCGCAGAATCGTAGAGGACCGGAGTATGTCGATAACGGTAGAAGGAGCAGGCTGATGGGATATGTTTCGAGACAACAGGGAAAACTTTCACGGCACGTGTTGAAAACTACAGGGAAGGTAGAGATTGAAATATATACAACACATTATCCAGAATGTTGGGTGCTGAGAGCGACAACTTGCTTCTAATGTGAAAAAATGTGAAGTATTGCAAATCAGCAGGAAAATTCCTATAAGGGATCACAGTACCACATTAGTGGTCTTCTGCTCGACACAGTCACAGCCATTAAATACTGAGGCGTAACTTTTCTAAAACATGAAATGGTACAAGCACATAATGTCAACTGAAGGGGAGGCGAATGTCTGACTTCGGCTTATTGGGAGAATTCTAGAAAAGTGGTCAACTGCAAAAGACGCGGCTCACGGAACACTTGCGCGATTCGTCTTGGGTATTGCTCGAGGGTTTCGGACCCCCACCTGGTTTAAAGGAAGACATTAAAACACTTTGGGGCCATGCTGCTTGATTTGTAAAGGGTAGATTCGAGAATATTACGGAAATCCCAGGAGACAACACGACGCCTTTCTCATTGAGTGTGAACCTTTTACTACCTTGGCTTCGTGTGGCCTTCATTCGCTTTCTTAAGACACTACTCCAGCCCCTCTCTATCGCCGTACGTTTCACAATCTTCGCACACAACTTGCCGATAGTACATTTGTGTATAATGATGGCTCTCGGACTGACCGTCGTATCGCTTGTGACTTCGTCATTCGCACCGACGATTTTCCGCATCGGCTTTCGGAACGCTGCTCGTTATTTACGGCAGAGCTATTCTCCCTGTACCAGGTCACGCAGTACGTCCGGAGACAAGCTTTTCAATTGCGTCATCTGCTCCGATTCCCTCAATGCCCTTCAGAGCGTCTGTGTGCTGTGCACCGTCCATTCCTTAGTGCAAAGGGTCAAGGAAAGGTTTCACTTGCTCGCTCTTGATGGTGCCACTGTGTTTATGTACGTTCCTGGTCACGTCGGTCTAGTGGGAAAACTAGGCCGCTGACGCTGCTGCCAAGGCTGCAGTCCTCGTATCTCGGCCCGCTAGTTCTTACATTCTCCCCGATGATCTCTGTGTTGCCGTGTGTCAGAAGGTGGTGTCACTTTGGCATCACCACTGGTCCTCCGTTCATGGGAACAGCTGCGGGGAATTGAGCCTCTCCCAGCGGCTTGGACTACCTCCTCTCTGCCCTCTCGCCGCGAGACCATTTTAGCTAGGTTGAGTATTGCACACAGTCTTTTTAGCCGTCGCTGCTTGTTAAGTGGTGCTCCCCCACCACTTTGTGCTCATTGCGCTCAACCTTTGACGGTCCGACATTTGCTGACGGAATGCCATTTTTTTAACTACTTACGTCATCTATGTTTGCCGTGTGAGTTATCGGCCGTTTTAGCGAACGACGCGCGAGCTTTAGGATAAGTAAAGGCATCAGAGAGACAGTTCTGACCAAGAAAGAAATGATCTTATTAAAAATGGTGTAAGACAGGCCTACATTCTTTCTCCCCTTCAGTCTGTACATCGAAGAACAAACGCCACAAATAAAAGAAAATTTAAAGTGAGGGATTAAAATTCAAGTGAAAGCATATCAATGATAAGATTTGTTAACAACATTGCTGTCCTCACTTAAGGTGAAGATACACAGAATCGAAATAAGTGGTTGTAGCTCCGTCGTAAGTTCATTTAAGAACTAGCTCTTTTATTTCTTAGCAACGGCCTTGCCGCAGTGGATACGCCGGTTCCTGTCACATCACCGAAGTAGAGCGCTGTCGGGCGTGGCCGGCACTTGGATGGGTGTCCATCCGGGCCGCCATGCGCTGTTGCTATTTTCGGGGTGCACACAGCCTCTCGATGCCAATTGAGGAGCTACTCGACCGAATAGTAGCACCTCCGGTCAAATAAAACCACCATAACGACCGGGAGAGCTGTGTGCTGACCACACGCCCCTCCTATCCGCATCCTCATCTGAGGATGACACGGCGGTCGGATGGTCCCGATGGGCCACTTGAGGCCTGAAGACGGAGTGCTGATGTCTCTTATTTCTTCACGGTGACTAGTTTCGGACACCTAAGTCCATTTTCAAACCATCCGTATCGTGTGAGAATACAGGTGAAAGCCTATGTATAAAAGCTGCCCCTGCAACGACGATCAAAGCGGCCGCAGGTTTTGAACATAGGCTTTCGCCTGCGTTGTCACACGACAGGGATGGTTTGAAAATGGCCATAGCTGTCCGAAACTAGTCACCATGAAGAAAAAAAAGATACTTCTTAATTGAACTTATGACGGAGCTATAGCCATTTACATCAATTATAAAACAAATTTCGGATCTATTTTTTACCTGCAGCATTCTGTAGATACGTAAATTACAGGAAACGTCAAATGAGTACAGAATATGGCTTGAGAATAAACCAAAGCAAGACGAAAGTGATGAGAAGTAGCAGAAATGAGAACAGCGAGACATTTACCATCAGAATAGTGTATCACGAAGTAGACGCAGTTCCAGAATTCTGCTACGTAGGTAGCAAAATAACCTGTGTTGCAGGGAGGAAGGAGCACGAAAAAAGCAGATCAGAACTGGCAAAAAGAACATTTCTGGCCGAGAGAAGTCTCCTAGTATCACACACAGACCATTTAAGGAAAAAATTTCTGAGAATACGTTTGGAGCACAGCAGCGTGCGTTAGTGATACATGGCCTGTGTGAAAAGCGGTGTACAAGGGAATCTGAGCATTTGAGATGAGATATGCTGTGTCGTCCAGGGCAAAAGAACCCAAAGGCCCAAAGATGAGAGGTGGTGACGGCGCCATAAAGACTCTCCACTTGCGCGAGTTCCACCAGCGCCAAGGGCGGCGCTGGGGATGAAGATATCGACTTCGGCTCGGCCAATTTCCGGCCGAGTACAATCCGTTGATTACCGGACAACGGACAGGAGCCTACTCGGAAGATAGAACAGCAGCTCTCGCCCATTTCGTTATAGATAATCGTCCAGGGCTGACTTAGAAGGGAACACAGTTGTAAATTGCATTTGTTATGTAACTTGTTTACCTACGATTATTTCGGTTAGCCATTGCGGGCCTTTTTTGTGTTATATTACAAACAGCGTTGCAGACTCACGATTCAACAAGTCACAAAGATAAGTAAACCTTTCTAAGTCATTTGTGTGAGTTTGTTGCTAATTTGTTGGAATGTTGTAAAACGTTCGTCGTCCTATCCTGCTACTTGACCTTGGGGCAAAGCTGTGTAATAATGGTGAGGTGTACTGCACCAGAAGCGGTTTCACGAACTAAGGAACACGGTCTATCCTAAGTACAGTGGCAACTCGGCCTCCACAGCAGTAGCGACGAGGCCATTACAAAACTGGCGACGAGGGTTTAAAAATGATGTTGCATAAGAATGTTGAAAGTTAGGCAGACTGATAAGGAGTGAGATGATTCTCTGCAGAATCGTAGAGGAAAGGAATATATGGAAAACACTGACAACAAGAAGGGACAGGATGATGGGACATCTCTTAAGATATTCCGTATGGAGGACATAGTGATAGACATCCCTGGAGTTGTGAAGCAGCTGAATGGGTTGAAAACAAATAAATCGCCAGGTCCTGATGGGATTCCAATTCGGTTTTACAGAGAGTACTCTACTGCATTTGCTCCTTACTTAGCTTGCATTTATCGCGAATCTCTTGCCCAACGTAAAGTCCCGAGCGACTGGAAAAAAGCGCAGGTGACACCTGTATATAAGAAGGGTAGAAGGACGGATCCTCAAAATTACAGACTAATATCCTTAACATCGGTTTGTTGCAGGATTCTCGAACATATTCTCAGTTCGAATATAATGAATTTACTTGAGACAGAGAAGCTGCTGTCCATGCATCAGCACGGCTTTAGAAAGCATCGCTCCTGCGAAACGCAACTCGCCCTTTTTTCACATGATATCTTGCGAAGCATGGATGAAGGGAATCAGACGGATGCCATATTCCTTGACTTCCGGAAAGCATTTGACTCGGTGCCCCACTGCAGAGTCCTAACTACGGTACGAGCATATGGGATTGGTTCCCAAATATGTGAGTGGCTCGAAGACTTCTTAAGTAATAGAACCCAGTACGTTGTCCTCGATGGTGAGTGTTCATCGGAGATGAGGGTGTCATCTGGAGTGCCCTAGGAAAGTGTCGTAGGACCGCTGTTATTTTCTATCTACATAAATGATCTTTTGGATAGGATGGTTAGCAATGTGCGGCTGTTTGCTGATGATGCTGTGGTGTACGGGAAGGTGTCGTCGTTAAGTGACTGTAGGAGGATACAAGATGACTTGGGCAGGATTTATGATTGGTGTAAAGAATGGCAGCTAACTCTAAATGTAGATAAATGTAAATTAGTGCAGATGAATAGGAAAAAGAATCCCGTAATGTTTGAATACTCCATTCGTAGTGTAGCGCTCTACACAGTCACGTCGATTAAATATTTGGGTGTAACATTGCAGAGCGATATGAAGTCGGACAAGCATGTAATGCCAGTTGTGGGGAAGGCGGACAGTGGTCTTCGGTTCATTGGTGGAATTTTGGGAAGATGTGGTTCATCTGTAAAGAAGACCGCTTATAGAACGCTGGTGCGACCTATTCTTGAGTACTGCTCGAGCGTTTGGAATCCCTATCAGGTCGGATTGAGGGAGGACATAGAAGCAATTCAGAGGCGGGCTGCTAGATTTGTTACTGGTAGGTTTGATCATCACGCGAGTGTTCAGGAACTCGGTTGGGAGTCTCTAGAGGAAAGGAGGCGTTCTTTTCGTGAATCGCTACTGAGTAAATTTAGAGAACCAGCATTTGAGGCTGACTGCAGTAAAATTTTGCTGCCACCAACTTATATTTCGCGGAAATACCACAAAGATAAGAGAGATTAGGGCTCGTACAGATGCATATAGGCAGTCATTTTTTCCCTCGTTCTGTTTGGGAGTGGAACAGGGAGAGAAGATGTTAGTTGTGGTACGAGGTACCCTCCGCCACGCACCGTATGATGGATTGTGGAGTATGTAGATGTAGATCAGGGAATAACTTCCATGGTAGAAGAGGAAGCTGTACAGGATAAGAACTGCAGAGGAAGGCAGATACCGGAATACATCCAGCAAATAATTGAGGAAATAGGTTCTAATTCCTACTGTGAGATGAAAAGGTTGCCGCAGGAGAGGAATTTGTGGCAGGTCGCAATAGACCAGTCAGAAAATCGAGGAGTCATAAACGTATGTCAAGTATGATCCACAGTTTTTTTTTTTTTACGATGAGTGGACGGTAATGGGTAGAGTTGTCGACTGCACTCTGGAGCCCTGCAGAGGTTGTTGCGACGCTAATCTGCAATGCTGCTGCGGAGACACGAGGCGAGTTGCCTCACGCTGGCGCGGCCGCCCGGCACGTGTTCGGGTTGGGAGAGTGCGCGGGCCACGGCTGCGAGGTAGCTGGCTGGCCAGCACCTTGAGGAGCGGCGCGACCGCTCTCGAGCCGCGCGTGCCCATGGGGCAGCCGCTCCTGCCAGAGGTTGCCGTCTCCAGCGGCAGTTTCGACTTGCCGGGGGGGACACGTTCTTACCAAGGAATGATGCATGTGCACCCAGCAGCCGACTAGTGCCCATAGAATTTTCTTCGTTATACACTGCCCGAAAAAATTATTACACCCTTTTACAGGCTTCCAGGTCACTCAAAATTCATTGTTGCAACAGCGGATATGGAGTACGTAAAACGATTACATTTACATATCAATAGCACAAGTGATTCTGTGGTACCACATAACGACCCATGCTTAAACACCCACATTAGTATTTGGTGTAGCCTCCACAGACAGCAATGCACGCGGTGCCTCTGACATCCAGTCAGTCGTATAGAGGACAATACTGTCCTGGGATACGTCATGCCACGCCTGCTCGACCTGCTCACGTAGTCCTGTAAGAGTTTTTGGCTGACCAGTCACACTACTCACTTCTCGTCTAATCATATCCCACACGTGCTTCATAGGAGAAACGTCGGGAGATCATGCTGGCCAGGGGAAGTTGCTGCACGTAGAGTTGGAACAATACATCACCTTCTGTAGCAAGAACGGCAAAGGAACGGGTCTAACAAGTTTCTGCACACACCGATTGCTGGTTAGCGTCCCCTCCAGAGACACGGAAGGTGAACCAGGGTTGTAGCTTATCGCACCTCAGACAATAGGCAGTTCGTGTTGACATGTCTGGGAATACAAGCCCTTTTATCTGTCCTGTGGCAGTTGTGCGATCTGCCACTGCTGCCCTAACAATACGACGACAGCAAGGCCAACGTGTATGGAAATTCTCCGAAAGGACCGTCCAACCACTAGGAAAGCCACAGTTTGACTCCTTTCAAACTCGCTCAGTTGGCTATAGGAAGCACGAGGGCGTCTCGGAGGCATGCATCACAGGTTTGCACCACGCTGAGCCTTCTGGCTGTGAGCATTCCCCAATAAACGAACGACACAGACGGCGCTCTGGTAGCTATGCCACTATGCTATCTGTTGGCAGACGACGTTGAAACTATTATCAGTACACGTACTGTCCCCCCGGTGGCGTATGCCGTCATAGAATTAAAATCGACGTCTTCTTTCCAGGTGCACTAATACCTTTTTTTTTCCAATAGTGTAGAATGACGTGAAAGACGTAGCACGTATCCAATAAGTTGCAACCTAAGGGTAACTACTTCCTCTTGTACACTCCTAAACTACGATGAATTTCATGCTACAAGGTACTTCGCACAGAACCGTATACTAGTATAAGGATTCCCTCGGGTCTGGGTTGTGGGAATAGTTGAAAAGGGGCAGCCAGTGGGGATCTGGAAGCGGTAACGTGCAGGAAGTAAAAATTGGCATGTGCACCAGAAAAGATATTTATCTGAAGACGTAAGTTAAAATTACTTAACATAAAAATTCAGATGTACAACTTCGTTTCATATTACAAAAGGCTTGCTTACGGCAGCAGGATGAATGACTCTTACAGCTCAAACAATAAAAAAGCCTGAAAGATTGATAATGATAGTGACTAATAATAATTTAGCAAGAAGACATCTCTATTGAAACAGTATTTAAGCAAATAACAATTTTAAAAAATTTAAATATCAAGGCCATAATGACAGGGTCCGCCCCGATAGCTGAGTGGTCAGCGCGGCGGTCTGTCACGCCAAGGGGCCCGGGTTCGATTCCCGGCTGAGTCGGAGATTTTCTCCGCTCAGGGACTGGGTGTTGTGTTGTCCTCATTGTGATTTCATCATCATCAGTGGAAGGCCACGGGAAACCTCCACTGGAATCACTTCGCTAGACGCTCATGCGGTGGACCTCTCTGACGAGGCTTTGCCCATGACAAGACCTGCCGTAATGCAGAACACAAAATATAATGACAGGAGGTATGTAAAGGTGAAATTTAATTAGTCGTCTTCACTTTCCCTGGTTCAAACAATACTAAAATAGAGAAACAAAATTGCATTAGACATATTGATGGGAATCAGCAATCAAAAATGATTAAGAGTTGTCTCAGACTAACCAGTGGACCGTCATAACAAATAACCAGAAGACCAAGTGGTCACAGTACAACTTGTAAGTACGATTAACAGAATGGAGCCCCAGATGCTGCAAGAACCACGTGTGCTCAAAATACTGAACTTCAAAGTAAGTCCACACTACACATTCAAGAATATCTTTCCAATAATGATAAACGTCAAGCAAATGCCCATATTACACCAAACAAAATTTTTAAAATTGAAATTATTGGGGAAATAAAATTTACGCTCAAGAGTGTGCTTTTTCAGTTTAAACTATGTACAAAAGACTTTTTTTTTAAAAAAAAGGCATCAATGCCTTACAGCATGAAAAACACAACTGGATCATGCTTAACAAAACTACTTCACTTTGTCAGCACGCTTAAATATGACCAACACAGACCATTTCAGCGGGCTCAAAAATAAAAAAAAAATCGGAAACTTGAGCTTGCCATGCACTAAACAATGCGACACACTTGTTAAACACATACGCCCCAAAAGGAAAGTGTTGCACATAGCACGTTGCACGTCGACAGAGTACCAATAACACCGTGGTCGTGCGGTAGCGTTCTCGCTTCCCACGCCCGGGTTCCCGGGTTCGATTCCTGGCGGGGTCAGGGATTTTCTCTGCCTCGTGATGGCTGGGTGTTGTGTGCTGTCCTTAGGTTAGTTAGGTTTAAGTAGTTCTAAGTTCTAGGGGACTGATGACCATAGATGTTAAGTCCCATAGTGCTCAGAGCCATTTTGAACCAATAACACCGCTACCAGTCCACCTCCACAAGCACGCTACAGGACCTAGCAAGACGCTCATCAAAATATTTATGCGTCCACTGCTCCGCTCTGTCCTTACACCCACGGACCAAGCGGAAGATGTGGACCAATGCCTTGTTGGAACTAGTGCCTTGTGTTTCTCAAAGAAGTGAGCTTAGCAATCGAGGACCAGCTTACAAGACAACACAATGGCGAGAGATGCTCCGTTGTTTACAGCCAACCCCTCGGAACGACCAATTATGGCTGCTTAGTAACTTCCTTCTCCAGCTACCGGCAAGATGGAATTTACCAAGAGCCAAAGCAGTTCGGTGTGAAGTTACACCAAGGTGGTCGTGCGCGCGTCCTCTTGCGAGATGTAAGGAAGAAAGTTGCTTAGCAACCGCTGAAGATGTAGTCTCGCGCTATCGATGAGGAATCTATAGTGCGCACGGGTCAATAGCAACTGCTTAAATGCGTCTGTGTATGGTGTAATTAGTCCAAAATTGGTTTCACAGTCCTTAAGGAAGCGATAAGTAGGAGGCCGTAGTACATTCCTAAAGTCCCCACTTAATACTGGTCCTTTAAACTATGTAATAGGACCTTTTTTTGGGGGGGGGGGGGGGGGGAGGGCGGGTATTTGGCGTGTATGAAGCTCCGCCAGTTCAGAGTTTTACACTACACCCATAAATGAAAATAAGCAAATTCAACAAGCTTTGTCATACGCATCACTATGTGAGGCAAAATTTCAGTTGCCTAAATGCATTCTTTGAAACTCTGATAGCCGATGCCATCGTTAATGTCTGACACAATGTTCTAAGAACTGTAGATCTCACAGTAATGACAAGACGCCCTACAACGAGAAGACTGGAACACATGAGTCCTTGTCCCCTTGGGCGGGCTACTTTCTCCAGTCGTTGACCATGGGAGCCGCTCGCATCGTTTCGGCCTGCGTTGCTGTGGGGTCAAGTATGAGTCAGTGCTTAATTACGAGGTCATGTCAGCATTGTAGCGGCAGACTTTTGACGATGGTATTAACAGTGGAAGACCGAGAGAAAAAAGACGTAAATTTGGGAGGCCATCTTCATCTCCTACTGTTGAACAAGTGTATAAGAAGCAACGACGCAAATAAAATAAAGACTGGGGATAAGGGTTGAAATTCGGAGCGAAATGATATCGATGATAAAATTCGCCGATGACATTGCTAACTCCTGTGAAAGTGAAGAATTTCAGGACCTATTCAACGGAAAGGAGTTGACAGTAAATCGGAGTGACTAGTAGCTGAAAAGAGATATGTAACTTAACACCAAATTTAAGGACCACAAAGAGGAGATCGGTTACCACGGAAGCAAAATTGCGTATGATGGACGAAGCAAAGATACACGGAGCAGACCACTAGTGGCAAAGACTACATTCCTCGTTAAAAGAACTGGTATCAAATGTATGTCGTAATATGAGGATTCTGAGTTCCGTCTAGAGCACAGCACAGCATCATATGGGAAGGAAATCTGGGCTGTGAGGAAATGGGAAGATCATTGGTGCCCAAAGGCATGATGAAAATTAAGTGCACTGATAAGACAAGAAATATTATGACTGTCCGCAGAAGCGGTGAGTATGTGTGAAAAACATCGAGGAGGAGGAGGACAGGATAGTAGGAAATGTGTTGAGATATCCGGAGTTACTTCATGGTACTTAGGGCAAAAATGTGGAGTAAGAGAGTTTGGAATATATTCAACAAATTATTTTTGAGGACGTTGAGTAGAAGTGATGGTCTCAGATGGAGAAGTTGCAGTGGGTCTCTTCACGGCAATCATCAGACTGGTGACTAAAAATTGTAGCTATGTTATCTTCTTGCAGTTGTAAATGGATGTTATTCAGAACGGATGGCACTTCAGTAGTGCCTTTTGCACCTTTAAGGGTATTGTCGTTGGTCAATAATTTACAGTTTTCAGACCTACCTCTCCTACCCTTACCGTGAGCCACTAATGCCTTTCCTTTCACCAAAATATATTTAGGAATTGCGTTTGTCTGTACTTCTGTAACGGTTTAATACACAGCTTTCGCTCTTTAATAGACTCAATGTCATACTACGAAATTCCACAACTGCGACGGTTAAAAGCCGTTGAGAAAATGTTGCTGGTAAAAGCTTCGTGTTCGCAGCTCTAGCGGCCACGCGAGAGTGTAAGGAATTAAAAACTCGTCAGTGCCGATGGTTGCAGCGGTTCATAACATCAGTCTGAATTTCACAAAGTGTTATTTAGACGACTGCATTTGATAAGCACTTCAAAAATACGTATTTTGAGCGTAATACTTCGTACGTCACATAATACTTACTTTCGAACCAAGTCAACAGTTCAACGTATAAGAGAGTAACCGTAAATCCTTAGGCGAGAACGCTGTGATAAGTTCAGATTAAACATAAATACTCTCGGTACACTATGGGGGCTAACAAATGTTTATTAAACTAGTAGTGTGTGTTCTCGACATCGCAACGCTTCCTTCTCCGCACCTAACAAGTTGGCCGCTAGCAGCGGCAGAGTAGACCTACGAAAACCGTCCTACTCCAGATCAGCTGACATGGTGTTTTCGCAAGGCAGATGCACGTAAATGCAATTTACGAAATTCCCTTAAACATGAAAGTGGATAACCACTGACGTAAAACCACAATTTGTGTCTTACCCTGTTACGTCAAGTGGACTGCTCGGTTTGGAAATACTCGTATTTTCGTTATAACATTTTCGTTATAACAGTTACTAAAAAGTCGGTGAAGTAGGGATGTAAGCTTTAATATAGATTCAACAAAAGTGGGCGAAATACATACGCTGTAAAAAAAGTGAGACGAGAAAATATTTGATGCGATGATTAAAAATCTTACTTCAGTTTACGTGCAAACAGGTAATCTAGCCTAGAAGAGCAAGAAGTTTCTTGTTACGCTACGTCAAAGCACTTATAGATAGCCATCAGAGATGAAATAGATAAAAACCATGTTAGACTACGTTTGTTGAAAGCAATTATATATCACTGACTTTTTTTTTTTGCATGAAAATTTACCGTTGCGTGATGAAAGCGAAGATATTAAGACAGAGAGAACTACAAAACGTGTAAATTGCCCTACGCGTTCGCCAGTAGCGGGAATAAACATTACTCTAGCGGTGACTTCTCGACAAACCAGTTTACTCATCTTCTGGCTGTTATACTCCGTGAAACTCTGCTCCTTATACTTTACTAAGGGCGAGTAGAACTCATTAGCAAGGAACGTGTAATTTAATCACGAAAGTGATGGTAACAGTTTTTTTAACATTTCATGTAATATACGTGATCGCTACTGAATATCGATTTCGTACTGGATTACTAAAGATAACGTAAAGTACCTTAGTGATCGTCTCAGTTCAATGTTATATTTGCACTACATTGTTAAGGACCTCTGTCCTGACATCAACAATTATTTTCGTATATTATTATTATTATTATTATTATTATTATTATTAAGCAAAAGCTCCATAACAAGTCCTCAGCTCTACGTGATCATACATCGAAGCGTTGTCATTTTGAAAGTTACGTGCGAAGTGAAATTTCTGTTACGAACGCAGCTAGAATTGTTTGTCCCTTATTTTCAAATAATTCTTTCGACCATTGCCGGGTACTAATGGTATACTTAATCAGATCTTAGATCACTTAAAATTTAATATAAAAAGGAATTTTAATTCTTGCTCCTTTCTGTCCATTTTCCTTCAAAGCCATAAGTTATCAGAATAATTCAATGGTAAGTATTGCTTCTTCAGAGTATTTTAACTGGCGCATATTCCATTCTCGGAAGCTCTTGTAGGCTTCAGTAATTTATGAACATAATAATAGTATTATTTTCATGTTGGTCAGGAACCTGGTGCAAGTCTTTAGATTGGACGCCACTTCGGCGACTTGAGTGCCCCTAATTAACCCCATTTACCTAACTGGGAAAAGGGGAACTACACTTTAAGGTGGAATGTAAACCATGTGTCGTTCCTGGCGACTTATCACATCGTTGAAAGGTGAAGGCCGGCTTAAAGATAGGTTAAAAATTTTCCGGGATTCGATCCCGCGACTTCGTTTCAGGCAACCGATTTTCAACTAGATCCCTTGGCCCGACATGTCTGAATGTCCACTAGTGAGAAAAGGAAAGACGTTCAGGAAATGGATTCTTATCGTCGTTAAAGGAACGTCTTCAACATTCGTCTAGTTATCTTCAGAAGTCGTGCAGTAAGTCAATCAAAAGGCTCAATACTGGATGTAAAACCAGTTTTCCCAAAAAGGAGTTTCATTGGGGGCGAACAGAACGACTTCCATAAGTCTCTGCATACATAATCAAAACACCAGTCAGGAAGACACGGAGAGTAGCCGTTAATATAATGTCGAACAGTATTCTGTACCTCGACTTTGAATTCCTTGTTTTCCCTTAGTGATATATAAGCCAAGGGTACACGCCAGTGCGTAGTAGACGGCTAGAGACCTGGTGGCGGATGTAACTTATCAAGTGAAAGCGCCGAACAGTGTTTAGTTTCATGACGGGAAGTAAGGTATAGGTTAAGGAAATAAGTTCCGTCGGTTAATCTATGCTTTTGGTTAATGGAACATATTGTAATATGTCCTTCAAGCTCCAACGACACCAGAAACGGGGAACACGTTAAGCTGACAACACTTCTACGATGTTCAGAAACACGTATGATGCTTCTTGCATTCCCTCCTTAAGTGATCCCTGGAGGCAAGGCACCGATGACCATAGCAGTCTGGTCCCTTCAATCCCACAAACCAACCAACCTAGAGGCATAACTTGGTTATGAATTGCACAATAGTCGACTTGTCCCTGTCACAATATATTTTAACCTCCAGAAGAACGAGAAAAATAAATACCAGATCCGACAACTCAAAAACCTGAAGGACGAGAAGTGAGAATTTGATATCACGGACAGGGTCTCCATTAATCATGACTTTGACTATGAGGCTGTGCTGGCGCTGCGCCACTCCTAATTCTCACTCCACCACTTATCCTTGTCTCGAGCACACAAACACAGCACTCCCTACGAACACAGTGTTGCCGTGAGTTCTTACCGCGGAGTCACTGAAATTATTAACGGTCGGAGCTGAATGGTGACAATGTACGTGATTTAAGAAAATCTTTTCGTTTACATGCTAGCATCATATCGCGTGATGTCCCACACGTTCATATTTTTACTCAGCTCATTTTAATTTTAACTCTAGACTTCAGAACGTAATGCATTAAAATGCGGCATTCTAAACGTAGCTCAATTCAACACCAATCGTTGACTGAGAACTGCTTCTCTTTACTGCTATATTGCATCGAACATTTGCACTGGCAGTTCTCCGCTTTACTCGGTGCATATCTTCACTTCTCAAAAGTAACATAAACCAGCAGAAAAATACTACTCTCGTAGCACCAGGGTAATATGCTCCTGTTTTATGAGACTGAAAACTAAGATACCAACTGCCTCATTCTACCTTCCTCAGAACCTTCAAATTTTTTCCCAAAAATTTTGGGGGGTGAACATATTCGCACTCTAATTGTAATTCGCTCACGCCCACTAGTCCATCGTCGTAAGTTACTCATATCCACATCTACTCCCACTTGCCAATTCTCATGCACTTGCTGCGCGGGGTAGCCATGCGGTGTAGCCGTCATGTCACGGTTCGCGCGGCTCCCCCCCCATCGGAGGTCAGAGTCCTCCCTCGGGCATGGGCGTGTATGTTGTCCTTAATGTAAGTTAGTTTAAGTTAGATTAAGTTGTGCGTAAGCCTAGGGACCGAAGACCTCAGTAGTTTGATCCCATAGCCCTTACCTCAAATTTCCAGTTTTTCTTACGCACACATTCAGCACAACTCATTCTCATTATCTTTATCTCTCCGTTACTATCTCCTGTGTCACAGCCAGAGTCTCTTCCATTCTTTCCTACTACTACAGTCTCCTCTCACTTCACTGTCTCGCTCTTGCACTCTCATTCATTCATCGCCACTAACACTTTCTCTCTCTCTCTCTCTCTCTCTCTCTCTCTCTCTTTCTCTTTCCTCGTTCTCCTTGTCACAGACTCTGTCTCTCATTATCACTGGCTCTTACCCACTTCCACTTTCTCCCTTTATTTGTTTTTATTCCTCTTCAATTAGCACTGTCTCCTTCCCTATTTTCCTGGCACTGCTCTGTCACTGTCAACTACGTTCCCCTGCCACTGTGTTCATCATTTTCCGTCTCTTGTCCACTGCCGCTCTCTCCTCTCTGCGTAAAAAGCCAGAATTTGTTCGCATGGCTAAATTTTTGTGAAAATTTTTGAATTTGCTGAGGAAGGGAGAAAGAGGCAGCTCATATCCCACCATTACGTCAGTGTGTTTAAACAGGAGCATATTCACCTTTTTTGTGCTCTGAACAAGGGATCGGTTGGTAGGCCACGATCTGAGGCAACATACCAATTCGGTAATGGAGAGAGGCGTGGAGGGTAAAATTTGTAGAGGGAGACAGTTCTGAATACACTAAGCAAGTTCAAAAGGAAGTAGGTTGCAGTAGTTACAAGGAGATGGAGGCTTTCACAGGTTAGAGTAGCATGCAGAGCTGCATCAAATCAGTTTTTCCCGTTGGCTCCCTTTTTCTTGCCACAGTAGAACGTGTCACTCACATCAAAAGAACTTTACGGGTCAGTATAGTTGTTATAATGCAGTTACGTCAAACTGAAATAACGTAAAATTAAGTTTACACCTCAGGCCGGATATTATGTACACAAAAAACTTTAATTTGTTTCAGTAAAACATAGGGTTCCCAGAACCATTCTAATGATAACGAAGGCAGTAGTATATTTCTCCGTGGTACTTCACTTTATGTACTACGTTTTCGCCTCACACTGGATTTTACGCGTACAAGCTACCTGGGGGCGGTAGGGAAGCCGTTCTGTGTACAGTGTTCACTGACTTCAGTATTTATTCCGCAGGCCAGGAGGACAAGATGCTGAAGCTAGTCAAGGAGCCACACCCCACGGTGATGCGCGGCTCCTTCGCGGTGGGCCTCGAGTTCAGCCAGGAGCTGTCGCCGCAGATCCAGGAGGTGGCCCGCACCGAGCTGCGGGAGAACCCGGACCAGATTCGGGAGTCACTCGCCGCCTTCCGGGACATCCTCAGGGGTGAGTAGCGGCCGCAGGGCCATCGACACAAAGCTGCACGGGCCGCCGCCGTCAATTTTGCTGAAAGAAATTCCGCGTACTCTCAGTGAGGCAGGGCTGTAAAACTGGCGTATTTCGCGAGTGAACACTCGCGCCTTCTTACGCTCTTGCCTGCGAGCAGAGCAGGTGCGGCACAGAATGGGCCAACGGGCCTCAAAACCTGCACGTAATAGAAAAACGGATATAAAATTCTACAAAAGTATGTTCTTTGGGATGGTAAATGGGAATCTGATGTTGGAATTAGAATATTCAGAACGGCGGACCCAATAATGTAGATCAAAAATCGAGTAAGGCATGGGGTATAAAGGAATAAGAGAGTTCTGATAACGAATTAAGTCGGAATCGCCGTACTGAAAAGTTTTATTCGATATTTTAAATTTTCAAATCTAAATCAGTCTCATTTTTGTCAGTAAAAACGCCTCCTCTTGCTGCAATGTATTTTATAACTCCCGCACGCGTTTCGCCTTTTTCACTTTGACTTCATCCCACTGATTTAAAGTGGAAAAAAGGCGAAAAGCGTCTGGGACAAATAAAATACACTGCAGCAAAAGGACCTGTTTTTTATTGACAAAAAATATTTCTGTGTTTGCTGCGGAGGTGCAAATGACTCTAAGCACTATGAGACTTAACATCTGAGGTCATCAGTCCCCTAGACTTAGAACTACTTAAACCTAACTGAACTAAAGACATCACACACATCCGTGCCCGAGGCAGGATTCGAACCTGCGAGCCGGCCGGAGTGGACGAGCGGTTCTAGGCGCTCCAGTCTGGAACCGCACGACCGCTACGGTCGCAGGTTCGAATCCTGCCTCAGTCATGGATGTGTGTGATGGACTTAGGTTAGTTAGGTTTAAGTAGTTTTACGTTCTAGGGGACTGATGACCTTAGCAGTTAAGTCCCATAGTGCTCAGAGCCATTTGAACCATTTTTCGAACCTGCGACCGTTGCAGCAGCGCAGCTCTAAGCTGAAGCGTCTAGAACCGCTCGGCCATGCTATGAAGGATGGCCGCGCAAATAAAATGGAAATGAGTCACACTTGTCTCTTGTATCATTGCCTTCAGAAGGATCGCTGTGGGGCTGTCCACTGGAAGATGGTTCTAAAAGCAGATCTTTCACCTCGCATGGGACCTGTTTATCTTCAGTTGTCATTTTCTGGAATCTCGAGATGGATGAATCCGCAAGCGCCAGAAGCCGATTCAACACGACATGCATCGTTATCTTACTGGAATATTTGCGTGTAAATTCCTCTCGGTATACTTATTCCGAGCTTCTTTCATCTTTATCTTCCTTCAACTTCAGATAGCCGACCAGTCGGCAACGGAGCAGTTTCGATTATGCCATATCCTTGCATCAAAACGACGCGAACTGATGTCAGCATCGGACATTGTTGCAAATATTGGCAGTCCGCTGAAACTGGCGCCCGACTTTCGAGAAACGTGCATTTTTTCAGAGCTCTTGATAGGTATGTTTTAGTTTTAGACTGCTCTGCAAAAAGTTTGAATAGTTCTCCAGGATTTCGCAAAAAAAGGAAAAAGTTATTCGCCAATTTGAGAAAAAAACTATGATCAAAAGGTAACGTTATAGGCCCTTTGCTGTTCCTTATCTATATTAACGATTTGGGAGACAATCTGAGCAGCCGTCTTCGGTTGTTTGCAGTTGACGCTGTCGTTTATCGACTAATAAAGTCATCAGAAGGTCAAAACAAACAGCAAAAGGATTTAGAAAAGATATCTGAATGGTGCGGAAACTGGCAGTTGACCCTAAATAGCGAAAAGTGTGAGGGCATCCACATGAGTGCTAAAAGGAACTCGACAACTTCGGTTACACGATAAATCAGTCTAATCTAAATGCCGCAAATTCAACTAAATACCTAGGTTTTGCAATTCAAAAAGATCAAAGAAAGGCAGCACATTTCGTATTTTCGCGAAATATGGGAGAGAGTGTCACGGAAATGATACACGATTTGGGCTAGACATCATTAAAAGAAAGATGTTTTTCGTTGCGAAGGAATGTTCTCACGTAATTCCGATCACCAGCTTTCTCCTCCGAATGCGAAAATATTTTGTTGACACCGACCTACAGAGGGAGGAACGATCACCACGATAAAATAAGAGAAATCAGAGGTCGTACGGAAAGGTATAGGTGTTCGTTTCTTTCCGCGCACTATACGAGATTTCAGTAATACAGAATTGTGAAGGTGGTTCGATGAACCCTGTGCCAGGCACTTAAATGTGATTTGCAGAGTATCCATGTAGACGTAGAAAATTCCGAACAGCTCTCCAACAATTCTACAGAAAACCCTAATGATACTTTTTGTTCAGATAATAGTTCGAGAAGTTCAATAATGAGGGACCCATTTTTACCGTGTGGCAGAAAAATGACCTTTCACTGAAAATGTGCAATTATCTCCAGTCAAATACTTTCGAACTCGTTAAGTATACTGTCAACTTAGTATGAGAGCTGCTTACAAAAGTGGAGCCACGCAGCCGAAATTTTGCACCTAACCGGTTTCGAGTAATACCGGTAGTATTAAAGTCGATACACGTCATTATGCGGGTTGAAAATTTCACAAACCCTCCTTCTGGAGTGCTACTAGTCTTATTTTATTCTGTCAATTAATCGCCACACACACACACACACACACACACACACACACACACACACACACACAATATCTGAAAAATATGTCATTGCCCGATTCACTGTTTACCGTCAAGTCTCACGGCACATATCGTACCGACTTGAGACTAGAATGACACTGCGCATTGCGCACGTATACAAAAGTGCAAACTCAAAAGATTTTCCTGTTTTGTCCAGGTTTTCAAGCGAGCTAGCCCAATGTGCGGTGTGGTATGGAGTGAGGATAATGGATGTGCACCATGTGGTCGCGAATACACGTGAGAAGCGCCAACTCTGAAATAAGGGAGGGCCAGTTTTGACAGCGGTACCATCTAATAGTATCATTAGTGTAGACATTGTGAAGCACCGGCAATGTCTTTGCATTTCAATCCACAGTGCGAGGAAAGATGAGTTCGAAAAATCTTTAGTGTATCATAATACACTCAGCACTTTCAGGAAGATCAGTTTACGAGGGCACTAAGTCTTAACACGTCAAATAATACAGAAACCGAAAATGTGAAAGAATTAAGCTTGTAAAAGAGGTTTCAAAACTTAGAAGCAGGTCACTGAAGAGGGTGGAGGAGAGGAGGAAAAATCATGTGAGTACGCTGTTCGGAACATATACATCTACATTTATACTCCGCATGCCACCCAACGGTGTGTGGCGGAGGGCACTTTACGTGCCACTGTCATTACCTCCCTTTCCTGTTCCAGTCGCGTATTGTTCCCGGGAAGAACGACTGCCGGAAAGCCTCCGTGCGCGCTCGAATCTCTCTGATTTTACATTCGCGATCTCCTCGGGAGGTATAAGTAGGGGGAAGCAACATATTCGATACCTCATCCAGAAACGCACCCTCTCGAAACCTGGACAGCAAGCTTCACGGCGATGCAGAGCGCCTCTATTGCAGAGTCTGCCACTTGAGTTTGCTAAACATCTCCGTAACGCTATCACGCTTACCAAATAACCCTGTGACGAAACGCGCCGCTCTTCTTTGGATCTTCTCTATCAACCTGACCTGGTACGGATCCCACAATGATGAGCAATACTCAAGAAAAGGTCGAACGAGTGTTTTGTAAGCCACCTCCTTTTTCGATGCACTACATTTTCTGAGAACTCTCCGAATGAATCTCAACCTGGCACCCACCTTACCAACAATTAATTTTATATGATCATTTGACTTCAAATAAATCGTTCCGTACGCATACTCACAGATATTTTACAGTTACTGCTACCAGCGTTTGTGTCCCTGCACCAAGTGCCTATCCGCTGCAGATCTTCATGCACAGTTACTAAATTGCAATACTTTTAGCATGGGTGTTGATTTAATTAAAGGATACTCGGTAGCCGCAGCTGAACATTTGCGTCCAAAAAAAAAAAAAAATGGTTCAAATGGCACTGAGCACTATGGGACTCAACTTCTAAGGTCATCAGTCCCCTAGAACTCAGAACTACTTAAACCTAACTAACCTAAGGACACCACACACATCCATGCCCGAGGCAGGATTCGAACCTGCGACCGTAGCGGTCACGCGGTTCCAGACTGTAGCGCCTAGAACCGCTCAGCCACACCGGCCGGCCATTTGCTTCCACTTCAGGGTGAACACTGTCGCGTAGTGATGTTATCAAACATGACAATCACGCATTGCACATAGGTTATAACAGACGACGTTCACAGCTACATTGCATAATCTGTGTAAAGAGTTCGTTGCATATTCTTTACCGCTCGATGAAAGTGTAGGGACGCAGTTGGATGTGACATTCTTAGCAGCATACAAGAAAGTGTAAAAAATGTAGATCTGTCTTGGAATTTAGTAGTTCATGCGTCTACAGTCGGAGTATGTTGGGAAATGAATCAGGATTCCTAGCGCAACTGAAAATGAGAGCTTCCAGTACCCAAATCGCGATGATCTGCAGCTTGCAGTGCGATACGGAACGTAGTTTATATTTATTCAAGAATATCTGTCAGAATTGCTTTCCACTTCTAGTAAGTCTCCAGAGGGTTCCTTAGCTTGTCGTTGCTTGTAGCATTTACTGCCACTTGCGGAGCACGCTTGCTGTGAAGCCCTGCAGTAAGGACATAATTGTATGCAATGTCTGTATTGTGCTGTCACAGCTAGTAATACTTTATAGTGTACAGTGTGATTTAGAAATATGTTACCACTGAAATTCTAGGTACGTTGCTGGCTATTAAAGGTGTGTTTCAATGAACTAAATTTATGCGATTTGTGATTTACCTACTCGTCTAGACTTGATCGCCACCATGTGTAACATAGAAGCTATGCTATGCTATGCTAAAGATGCGTAACGTTTGGTACATGGTTGCCAGTTATGTACTTGAGTTGGAACGTTCATAGCTCTGGAATACCCTGTATGTAAAACACCACTTTAGTTGTTCTTAATGCTTTAATTTCCACTAGAAATTCAAAGGAGGTTGTAGAGTGCTTTGCCGTACATGAAACCGGTTTCATTGGCGTGTGACAAGTGAGAGAAGTTAGTCTCCGTGTATGTAACGGAGTTTTTCGCTACGTACACGAACACGAAGTGTTTTTTGTCGTTGTTTGTGGACAGCAAAGATGCACAGATGGCTCACTTCAGCTTGGCACATCCTCGTTACGGTGAAGTAACGTTTGCACTTGTTACTGTGCTGTCATAAGAAGTGGCACAAAACAGCATGCTACGGGAACTGTTTTCGTGTGTACCAAGGCACTTCACGAGGTCATAGGCACCTGTCATTTGAGTGTGTTCAGTGAGCGAAACAGTAGTGAAAATTAATCTAAAACATTTTTGCTGTATTATTTTATTTTCGAGTAGTGATCATTAAGCAGAAGTCGTTTTCAAATTGCTGTATCTGTTTTGATACCTACATTGCGTTCCATCTCAAGGTGCACAACGCCAAAGCCAAGAACTGGTTAAGAGATTCAGTACACAGATTTCAAACATTCTTCAGCGATGCAGTGCTTCATTAATGTTATAGTACACTGCAGAAATAGACGTACAAAATGTTCGAATACCATCTGGACGACGTCTCATTAATCTAGTAGCAATCTGATTTTGAATGCAGAGTGCTATTATATTGACGCTGAATCGTCTGATTCGTGTACGCGTTGATAACTAGTGCCCAAGTCATGTTTTTGACGTTATGCAGAGTGAGATCAAACATCTTGTATACATCCACAAAGATGCTATAATTGAAAAATCGTCTTGTATCCGATGACTTAGTAAAATCGAAAGTGGTAGCAATAACACTTTAATAGTAACTAACTGTGTAAAACAAGGTTAGGTGCTGCTTGAAGTCGGAAGTAAGACTCTGAAACTAGTGATGTGCAAACATGTTCACCACAGTATCGTCTATCTGCACGTCTAGACAAAAAAAAAAAATTAGTTCCCAAGGATCAGTACCACTGTCTGAATGTGTGGAAAACAAACCCATTTGGTACTAAGAGGCGGCGCCGAAAATAGACATCGGTGGGGCATATGGTCAAAGATATTCAGTGAGTGTGATATACGAACACTGGAAAAGTTAAAACGGGAAGGCGCTTATTATCACACTAAAATCCTCTTCAGGTGATAAAAGTCGTTTCGTGAATAATGAAATAATATTCAACAACTCCTTGAACGTCACTCTGTAGGGATAATGAATGTGAGATTAAACTCGACGCAGACCATTGCTCGCATTCCTGCTGTCGTGATTCGCGTGACGACATCAGAGTATGGACGTGCTAGGACGTCGAATCTAGACGTAAACAGCATCCATTTGTTTCCAGTAGTGTAGCTGTCGTCGCCGTACATCAGCGAAGGTACTGCTAGTTGTACTTCAGAGACGGGAAGTACACTCCTTTCCCGGCGAAAACAACCTAAACTTTGGTGTACTGGAGGTCGGCAACTGTGCAACCTGCTAAGTTTCGCGGACGTGAAGGGCAAGCGCGGCTGCCCTTGCGACATTGCGAAGGTTGCTTAGCCGTCTCAGGTTGTCTAAGTCGCAGGACCGGTCTACGTGGAAGCTCGTTCCGTCCTTGTTGGTGGCAGGTCGCGTAATCTGTGCTATCAAGATCGAAGGGGGGTACTTTCTACTATGAAAGAGACCATGGTCTGATGGCAATGCCCGTAGGGAGAGTTTAACATATGCTAGAAAAGTATATTCGCCTTTTAAGCCTGCTTCTTTTTATGTTCAGATTACATACAAATATGTATCCTGAAACCTTCCCTCAATAAAATACCCTTTTCTGTACACGGTTTACGCCAATCTACATCTAAAAAAATTAAACTCCTCCTGAACAGGCCATGAAGGCCCAACGGTACCGACCGGCCGCCGTGTCATCCTCAGCCCATTTTCGTCACTGGATGCGGATATGGAGGGGCAAGTGGTCAGCACACCGAACTCCCAGCAGTATGTCAGTTTCCGAGACCGGAGCCGCTACTTCTCAATCAAGTAGCTCCTCAGTTTGCCGCACAAGGGCTGAGTGCACCCCGCTTGCCAAAAGCGCTCTGCAGACCGGATGGTCACCCATCCACCTGCTAGCCCAGCCCGACAGCGCTTAACTTCGGTGATCTGACGGGAACCGGTGTTACCACTGTGTCAAGGCTGTTGGCCATCTACATCTACAGCTACATCTACATCTGCATAGACACCCCGCAAGCCACCATGGGTGCCTGGTGGAGGGTACCCTGTACCACAACTTGTCATTTCCCATCCCGGTGGACTCGCAAAACAGAGCGAGTGAAAAACGACTGTCTGTACCCCTCAGTTTCTCTGATCTTCGTTATCCTTAGGCATAATGTATGTTGGCGGCAATATAATCGTTCGGCCGTCACCTTCAAATCCCGATCATCTAAATTTTTCCCCTTCCCTCCAGGGATTTCCATTTGAGTAGCCGAAGCATCTCCGTAACACCTGTTGTTTGAACATACAGGTAAAAAATCTAGCAGCCCGCCTCTGAATTGCTTCGATGTCTTTCTTCAGTCCGACATATGGTACGGATCCAGAACACTCGAGCAGCACCAGCGCCCTTTATGCGGTCTCCTTTACGTGTGAACCACTCTTTCCTAAAACTCTCCCAATAAACATAAGTCGACAATTTGCCTTCCCTACCACTGTTCTCATATGGTCGTTCCACCTCATATCGCTTTGCAACGTTAGCTCACACATTTCAACGACTTGACTGTGTCAAGCAGGACAGTAAACATCAGCC
Organism: Schistocerca piceifrons; assembly: GCF_021461385.2. Classification (NCBI taxonomy): domain Eukaryota; kingdom Metazoa; phylum Arthropoda; class Insecta; order Orthoptera; family Acrididae; genus Schistocerca; species Schistocerca piceifrons. Next base: position 109,594,225 of record NC_060139.1, read on the forward strand.
GCGCGCGATTAGCCGAGCGGTCACAGGACGCTGCAGTCATGGACTGTGCGGCTGGTCCCGGCGGAGATTCGAGTCCTCCCTCGGGCATGGGTGTGTGTGTTTGTCCTAAGGATAATTTAGGTTAAGTAGTGTGTAAGCTTAGGGACTGATGACCTTAGCAGTTAAGTCCCATAAGATTTCACACACATTTGAACATTTTTAGTAGAGATCATGTGACAACGCTGACTGCTGTTTCTTAAGGGAACATAACAAGAACTGAAGTACCTTACTTTTCGAAACATAATAGTAATGAGCATAAATAAAGACTTACTGAATATATGAACGTACTAAGTTGCAATAAGCTCGTGTCCTGGCATCAGTAATGTGTAAGTAACCGAGCTTACTGCGAAGCTATGTGCAGTGAATATGCTTGGCTCTATCTTATTAACCCTATTGCCGGTACAGACTTGTTCTCTGCATTCCATGCTGGGGGCGGCTTTTACTATGGCTGTACTGCTCGCCAAATGCTGGTGGCTGTGCTGACATACTTACCATGGGATTTTTCGAAAACCCTTAGATGAAAAATCTGATTTTTTGCACATCTTACAGTTTGATGTCTTCACTCGACAAAGAACTGAATTCATACTTATTACACTGCATCAAATTAAATAAAACCTGCATGAAATTTTAAAGCGTTTGCAGACGTAAAAACGCATTGTGTAAGCAATTTTAGCTCATACATTGCAATGAATAAAATGTAGAAAAGGTAATGAATCTTATTTAAAATTGAGAGCAGAACGATATCTCATTGCGTTTTCAAGGTATTGGGTTTTGCATCCGACGGACGATCGGGCGTGACTTGTTCGTTCAAGCCCTTGCGCAACGATAATCGTGTGGTCATAACAATCGTCATACATCCTAAACAATTCAAGATAACGAAACGAGTGTTTTTCTGTAAATGATAACATGCAATGAGGCACATGTGTTATGTGATGAATACTCGAAACCGTTTTTATTCGCCGAGCAGCATTGAGAGGTCGGCAGCTCTGTACGAATACGCAAGCGGCACGCGTATACACGTCTACAGCATCTGAGCAGCATGGCGTGTGAGGACGGGCACATATGTCCACAGCAACGAAAGGACCTAGATTTTCTATTTAGAAATACGAAATTTAAAGGCGCAAAGCAGTAACGTTGTATGTAGAGTGATGAACTGCCAACTCTCGCTACAGCTCCATTTGCTGTCTTAGCTTCTGGCGTGGAAAACATGCAAAGAGATAGACGGAGGGTACTGTTGACTGCAGGTTTGAAAAAAGCAAATCTGGTTATGATAATTGCGCAGCTAAACTGGTATCTCTCCTGCAGGCATAAAATCTGAAACATTGTGACATAGGAAGATGACAATTACAAACTGCATTCTCAGTAGTATAGATGTTAGAATCTTAACGTAGCCAATAAACGCCAGAATCTCTGATCAAGAAAATATAACTGCGTTTAAATGGATCAAATGGCTCTGAGCACTATGGGACTTAACTGCTGAGGTCATCAGTTCCCTAGAACTTAGAACTACTTGAACCTAACTAACCTAAGGACATCACACACATCCATGCCCGAGGCAGGATTCGAACCTCCGACCGTAGCGGTCGCGCGGTTCCAGAGTGTAGTGCCTAGAACCGCTCGGCCACTCCGGCAGGCTAACTGCGTTTAAAGCATAATTACGGGCAGAATGATGCATGAGACATCTGTACGTGGAACTCATGCTACAAGAAATCACCACAAACGAAAGATTTAAACCGAAAGAAATCCATAATCCATATGCATTAGATAGTGTTTAAAAAAAATCTCACTAAGGAAGAGCGTGATAAATTCAACGGCCCTAGTATTCGGATGGACTAATGTGAACACAATCGTTCCTTGCTTCGATAACTGACCATCATCTGAAGCGAACTTATTGTTTGAATATAAAGTGCTCGTTAAAGCTCTGGGCTGTAAATAGTACTCCAAGCGTTGCAATAAAAGTCAGAACTTCGGGAAACATTCGTAACATGAGATCTCAAAATGGAAAAAACAGAGACTGGCTTGGACAGTAGCGTCTCTGGTCTCTGCTCACGGACATAGGCGGCACGGAATCCCAGGACAAACAGCGTCGAACTAGTACTCCGTTCGTGAGTTTAAACTAAAAGTTTACCACAGGACGCAGCACGCTGGTCCCTGACTGGCGGCCGTAACTGCTCATCATGGTAAAGTTCTTCCCACATTCGGCGGAGCAAGTCCACATCAATCTGTTCAAAAGCACTGTTGATGCGAGCTCGCAGTTCTGGTAGGTTTACCGATAGAGGATGCATATACACTGAACCTGTCACATTAGACACACAAAAGTCCTATTGGGCTAGGTCGGAAGAGCTTGGAAGCCATGACATGAATTGTTGGTCAGCATCAAAATGGCTCTGAGCATTATGGGACTTAACATCTGAGGTCATCAGTCCCCTAGAACTTAGAACTACTTCAAACCTAACTAACGTAAGGACATCACACACATCCATGCCCGAGGCAGGATTCGAACCTGCGACCGTAGCGGTCGCGCGGTTCCAGACTGAAGCGCCTAGAACCGCTCGGCCACAACGGCCGGCTGATCATCATCCCCACGACGACCGAGCCAGGAGTTTCTCAATTTCCTGTTTAAGACTTCACGAACATCATGATAGAAGTGGGGCGGGGCACCATCCTGAAGGAAGGTAAAGCCCAAACTGTCGGTCTCCAGTTTTGTGCTTTCCAGCATGTCCAAATACACGTTTCCTCTAACGATCTTTTCGCAAAAGAAAAAGGCATAGCAAACTTTAAACCGTGAGACTGCATAGAACAGATTAACCTGTGGTGAGTCTCTAATGTATTCCACGACAGCTTGGCGGTTGCTTCATCACTGAAGATGAGTTTATCGCAGAACCAACGCTCTACCGTTCTGTGCAGTCTCACGGTTTAATGTTTGCTATGTCTTCGATAAATTTTTGCAACTGTGCCTAAAACTCAAAGCATCTGACTTTGTCATCGGAAGTCAGGGCTTGTAGGAATTGCTAGTGGGAAGGTTTCAGCTTCAGTCGTTTCCTTAAGATCTTGCAAATGGTCCGTTGTGGTGTGTTCAGCTATCTGCTTGCTCTGTTTGTAGATTTCTGCGGACTACGTTTGAAACTCGCGGTCAACGGTTTCTTCACTAACCGCAGATCGACCCGATGATTTTTCCTTACAAATCCAATCTGAAGGTTTAAACTGCGCAATCATGGCCGAATGGAGTTGGCAGTTTGTGGATCTTTGTTAAACTTCGTTCTGTTGTACTATTACGGCAGACTGATGTGAATGCGTTTCTCGGCAGCTCTCGCCATCTTACTTAACTGTTCACTGCCCCGCATTCGTGGCAGAAATCCGAAGTGCATCTGCAGGAGTACAAAGCTTTTCGTTGTTTCTCTAGAGGAGTGTTGAGTTTTGTGGAAAATTGCCAGTTAATGTAGCTAGAATTAATTTATGAAATCGCTCAAATTATTTACACTCCTAAAGAGTTTGTCTTCAGAGATAGATTTCTCGACACAGAAACATCTCTGCAGAGTGCCTGCGGTTTAGAATGCGCAAAAGAAAAATGAAATTTGAAAGTTGCAACTGTGAGAGACACGTTTCAGCATGTTATGTATAGAACTGCATGGCTTTAATGACAGGCCCCACAGAAAGAACTCCTGCAGTCACCACTTTTCTAACTGAGAATTGCTTACACAGTGGTCTTTCCCATGCTTCCCTCATAGCAAGTGTCGTCTGCTGCTAAGATGCAGTATTGCAGGCTACGTGGGAAACTCGTGGTGAGACAAAGCTAAAGACCGTACTGAGTTTGTTTCGTATGGGACTTTTTAACAAGTTTTGCAAGAACTAGAAAAATACATTTTCGTTGGACAGTAGATGACTGACTATTGCCTTATATTTTCTTGCTTCCTTTTCTTGTAGCGTCAACCTAAGTATGCTGACGACCCAAGAGCCACATTACGTCACCTCTTGCAGCACATAATGGCTGATCGAAACCGGTAACTGTGTCTTGAAACTCTTTTGTCATAGATGTTGCAAGAGAAGAAATGAGCTCTGCAATGTGTTTCACGCCTCACTTTTGGTCGAACAAAGTGGTGGGATAAGCAAAACACCATTTTAACGATCGTTTAAATGTTCCTTTTGGAAGCAGCGTAGGCTCGTTGTCATGACGTAACCTACGTGAACGTGTCCGTGTGATATACTAGGTGTGTGATAAAACTAATGAGACTGTTCTTTCATATACCAAAGTTTTTATTCTTTTGAAACAGTATTGCCAGTTTTAAAGTAGTTCTCATCGGCAGCGGAGTCGTTGTTCAGTCTTGGCAGCCGCACTGAAAGGCTCCAACTGGTATGGCCTTTGACATGTCAGTCAAATTCGTTTGAATGTTTTCCAGAGTCCCAAAATGACGTCCTTTTACGAATTTAACAATTTCGGGAAAATAAAAACGTTACAAGGATTCAGATCAGGGCCGGCCGCCGTGGTCGAGCGGGTCTAGGCCCTTCGGTCCGGAACCGCGCGACCGCTACGGTCGCTGGTTCGAATCCTGCCTAGGGCATGGATGTGTGTGATGTCCTTAGGTTAGTTAGGTGTAAGTAGTTCTAAGTTCCAGGGCACTGACGACCTCAGATGTTAAGTACCATAGTGCTCAGAGCCATTCAGATCAGGTGAATAGGTGGGCTGCAGGAATGCCTTTTGAAGAGAGAAATTCCTGTGGAAGGGGCCGTGTGACATTGGCCGTTGTCATCATGCAGAATCCAATTGTCTGCAATGTCTGGTCTCACTGAATTCACCCTTTACCTGAGTCTTCCAAGGATATCCTTGTAAAGCACTTGGTTGCCAGTATGTCCTGGAGCAATAATTCTTTATGCACGATACCGCTACTGCCAAAAGAGCATTGTTTTTATCTTCGATCAACTCGTTTGAGCTTTTTTCTGTCGAGGAGATGTCGCAGTGTGCCACTTCTGGCTACTCCGCTTTGCCTCAGGATCGTAGTAAAAAAATCCAGAATTCCTCACCTGTGATCACACGAGTAAACCGTTCATGGGCGTTGGCAACCCTCTCAAGATCAACACACATGTTTTTTCGATTGGCCTCCTGCTCAGTTGTGAGGTTTCTCAGCACTATTTTGGCCTGTGCAGAGTTGCTCAAAATGTGATGTACAGTGTAAGTGCTTAACAGGTCGTGTATCATCCTTTTTGTTAAACGTCGGTCTTATCTCACAAAAGCACGCATACGTTCGACGTTTCCGTCGGTTTTTGAAGTTGAAGGTCTCCGTGATTGAAGTTCATCTTCAACGTGTTCTCTGCTTTCCAAAAACGATTCCTGCCAGCAAGAAACTTGTGCTCTGTATAAGAAATGTTGCCCACTGGCCTATTGCAGCTGGTAAGAGGTCCATGACTAAGGAATTTTTTGCTAGCGCACTCGAGCAGATGTAATTTCGATGGATTGCTCACGCGCTGCCTGCGATACGTAAGCTATAAGAGAATCTCAGACCAGAGAGCACTGTTTACTGCAGTAGGAACTGTGTAGCAGTAGGAGTAAGAAGTAGCTGTCAGTCTCGTGTGTATCGAGTTGGCTGGGCCGGTCGTGGGGAGCGATGGCGGTGCCTGAGGAATGTAGTATAAGGTAAAAGCAGCTGTTGTTATATCAAGTCCCATGTAAATGTTTTAAAAATCTCTTAATAATAATCTTTCATATAAAAATTAACTTTTGACAAGCATTCATCTCAATTTAAAGAATTTATTAATTTCTCCAATCCATGGTCATCCCGATTATTGTAAAAAAAATCAGTTGTTTGTTTTATGCATGACGAATCTATCGCCCAGCATTGCACTGGGCTGTGCCAGAAAAAAAAATTCTTATAGGAGCAGATATATACGCGTTATCCGGCGACTTCATTGAGGTAACAATTTTCAGTTTATTCAGTATGAACTTTCAGGGCCATGATGCAGCACTGCTGACGTCCAAATTTACGAGTTAAGATTGACAGTCAGTTAATTATTGAAAGGTTATAAGTAAGCCAAAATTTTATTGAGAGGTCAGTCACGTTTTATTATTCCAAGGTTACGGAAGTAAACTGTTGGTAGGTTATGCTGAATATATATATATATATATATATTCTGTTGGGAGGTTACAGGGTTTTCAAAGTTCATACTGGCTGGTTCTCCAAGCGTAACACAAAACTTGTTGGCATAACTTGCTTTAAATTTCGCTGTTCCTTTTTCGTGACACACTACAAAAACACAGCTTCACTGATGGCGCTCTCAAAAGTCACGGTATGGCTGTACGGAGCTGAAACTCGGTCTGGGCATCTGGAAGGGACGAAGACGCCGGTCAACACAAGTAGAACAAGACAGTGCTGTCAGTCTCATTACTAGCAATAACAGTTTGTCTTCCATCCTAGACAGTCAGTCAATTCTTTCACTTTGTGTATATTTGTATAGACAATGAATCACGTAGCTGTCATATCATTGTGTGTCCATGCTAAACTTTGAAGTGTTTTAAAAAGAAGTGGGCGGGAACTTGAAGTTTACGGCAGCACGTAGTCGTGCAGTGCACTGCGGCGCGGGTGCGTCACGCATTGCGTAGCAAGGCCACGTAGCCGGAACGCTGAGCCGGCGCTAACGCCGTGTTTTTCCTTTCCAGAGGAGACCGACTTCAAGCTGCCCCTGGACGACGACGCCTGGTGCATCCGCTTCCTCAGGCCCTGCAAGTACTATCCGGAGTCCGCAGCAGCACTGGTGAGTGCGCACGTGTTCGCCTCCCTCCGTCCACACACGATGTGATTTCATTTGACCTTCAGCAAGTAAGACGAGCTCTGGAAAAATTCACAACGAGACACAACATTTTTTGTTATTTCTTGTTCACACTATTTGTAAAGATTTTATTAACCACCGTCACCAACTCTAATGTAAAACAAATGCAAAGACTACACTTTCATGTAGTCAAGATATCCCTAAGGGAACCACACCCTGCCTATCTAACACATTGTGGGGCGGCAGGTGGAATAATAGAATAAATGTTTTGTATTTATGCTGTTGTTTGCCGTTCTCAACACTGGCTCTCTAGCTACAATATTGGCAATCAGAAAGTGATTAGCAAAACGTGAAGCCTATAATTAGAATTCCTAGTGCCCACTTCATCTGAGAAATACATTTATAGCTACAGCTTATAGCTCTGAGGAATTAGGAGATTGTCTGGGACTCATAATCAAAAAACATTCTCTCTAAAATGTTCACTATATTCTGAAAGTCACAGACCAAAAAGAATCCACACAATCCAACTACCAGAGCAGTTCAGAGTTTATTGCGCTGATGCAACTATAACTGTTCAAATTAAATGTTTAAGTGAATGCTCGCCACGCTAAATAATGGTAGAATGTCTGTCCTGCGGCGGCACGTGAAAATACGACATACACAAACTAAAGATAGATCATTAACGTCATCCCAAAATTAACACTTCACTCGAAAACGATTTCATGGTTACGCGTATCCCGAGTAACTTATTACTGCATCCGAGGCTGTTTATATCAACGATACCGACGAGACGCGACTCCCGGCACAGGTGGTGCGCTAATCAGCGTCTGGAGAGAACTGGGGCCTTCCTTCTCTCACGCAGCGTTCTTAAATATAAAGCCGCGGTGCGGATGGCTAAGGGAACGCCTGATCAAATCTGCTCTCCCGACTAGCCGCTGGGCTAGTAATGCACCACTGCGCTATCGAATAAATCATTGCTTCCTTTGCTGATGGCTGATGAAGCTCTCAATTTAAATGTGCAGTCAGCACACAGGTAAGTAATCATAATAAAAGTCTGACGTGGCTAAGTCAAATATTTTGTGCGAGATAATTAATTTAATTACACTACACACAGTAGACGAGCTCTGAACTTGCCCTTTGGAGATACGCTATCGCTATAGTTTTATAGTTATTCAGTTGAAACTTCTCACATCTTTATGATTATAGCGTATCTCCCTTCTACTTAAATTTAAACTTCCTAGCTTTATTTATTCGCCTACTTAATCTATCTTGCTTCCTTAATTTTTAAGACAAAAACCAGAAAATCATGAATTTCAACTAAAATTTTAATTTGTGAGATCCAGAATACTGTTTCTACTAAATTATTTTGCAAAAGGAATCTAAATATAAATTTTTAAGCCTCTAGCTCTTTTCTGTTGCGCCAATGATTTTTACAGAAAAACATCCAAATTTCGAAAATGGTTAAAGTTATTGAACTGATATCCAACACATATTGATTTTGTATTACTCCTGAAATGCTAGAAACGTTTCAGGTTATTTACTTCATTTTAAAGTATTGCACAATCTTTATGACGTCAGAGCTAGTTACAGCGGACTAGGCTGGCACACAATGGAAAGACTGATGTGAATTTTATAAGGCGTGAGTATGCTGCTTCCCTACAACATGTTAATTTAGGCAAGTATTTGACTCATTTCTCAAAAACCAATTTGATGCAGGACCTTAATATTTTTACCGTATATTATATGATGCTAATAGTCAACTGCACTAAAATCTACTTTATCCATTTTATAGTTTTCAAAAAATACTTTTTCAATTTTTTTACCGAAAAGTTTAAGGTTTTTCTGCAGAAAATATTTTTTGTGAACTTCCTAATGGGGGAATTTTAATGAATGTAGTACCAGAGGTGGCTTTTTATGTTATGCAGAGTCTCTGAAAATTTCATTCATTTATCTATGATAGTTTCTGATATAATGGGGCATATGTAATGAAAATTTTAGTTTGCGAGAAATTGACTTTACAGAAAAAACTTTTGAAATTTGTTACTTACAGTTAATTAAAACTGTCCTGCTGCATATGATGGCCCTCCTTTGGCCTCTAGCAGGTCTTCCAGCTTCTTTTTCACCTCCCTGGATGTTTGTCTTGACTTCTTGGCCATATTAGATGCAGACCTGTCTGCATCGACTATCCTCATTTTATTGCAGTGTTGCAGCCCAGTGATGATATTTTCACCAGGATTAATTCCCAGATTTTTCAGTACCCAACACTCTCCAATATTACCACAACTGAATGTAATAACAGCATCATGAACTCCTAGTTTCATTGTATGCATGCCTACAGATACCGTTTTAGGAAGGCGGTTCCAAATTATGCTGTTGAAACATTCATTTAGGTTCTGTGTCTGCCCATGCAGACATTTCCTTATGTCAGCATGAGCAAAGTCTCTGAAAATATGTTTAATTGCTGTAATAACAGCAGGAGGAAGAGAATGCTGGTGAGAATAAGATTCTCCAGTTGCCTGAGCCCTATTGCATTTTCACCACGTATATTCTCCTGATGGACACAATCATCAGTAGAGGACTTATGGAAGAATATGGCCCAAACATCTCTCTCCATTGCCCCAGATTTTATTTCTCCTCATTGGCTGTCCATAGTATACCTGCAAGCTTTCTATAACAACTACTCGCAGTCACACTTGAACAAAAGTAACCGCGTATTTGAAAGCGTGTTGTTTACAAACAGCAGAAACAAGAATACCTACCGTTGCGTTCCAAGGATAGCCAACACACTCTGGAGTAAAAAAAAAAATCCCTAACGTGCGATGTAGGGGATATAAAGATCTAAAATATATGCAGAAAAGTGGGTGACAGAAAAGTTGGCGTGGTACGTAAACACACGTGGCAAGAAAATGTTCTTTAAATGATCGAAAAAATTTTTTTCAGGAAAATCCTTTTCAGTGTACTTAAATAAAACCTTAATCTGTCGAAATATGATGAAAACCGAAAATGGATTTTTTTCGACCTGAACCAATGTGTGGTCCCCTGAAACAGTGTAAAGACCGATATACTTTAGCCCTGGTTCAGTGTCTAGAACTTAAATTCAGAGGCGCCTGTTTGTACTGAAAATTTTTGCTTCATTTTGTAACTTTTAGAAACCTATTCCGTTACATTTTTCGGCGTATTTACATCGTTTCATCAATAATTTCGCTAAATTACATTTCCACTTCTTTAATAATAAAAGCTAAAGCAAACATGTTTGATAGCATATTAGCAGTGAAACAGTTTTTTGTTTTTATATAATGAAAATGGCGCACCTAACGAAAACGCATACATCAAAGCATGCATGTTTCGAAAATATTTATCCCACGACTTTAATAAGTAAGTTCTAGCCTATGTAAACAATGTACAAATAAGTCTGAGAAAAACAGGGATACCATGACTTCCATGAGACTGGGAGTCAGAGCTTTTCTCCTGTCAGACATATTGTAATATCTTGAAAATGACCTCTCACTATCAACATTACTGAGTAGGATCCACAAAGCCTTCACTGTAACTTCCACAAAATTTTAGTACTTCGATTTCAGGAAAACAATAATAGCGATCACATAAACATCTTTACCTCCTCTAAAAGAACTAGCAACTAAATCCCTCTACCTTGACGTCTGGGGGAGTAGCTTGTCTTTAGACACCTGTTGTCGTTAGCGCATTCTTCTTCTTAAAGGAAGAAGTGCTATCAAAACAATAATTTTAAAAAAATCGCAGAACAAAACATAATGTAGAGCAGTGAAATTTCTGGGGTACGTTTGTCTACATATTTAAGTGATTAACATTTCACGATCACAGGTCAATTGCAAATGCGAAATGTTTCTACACTAATAACCGGTGTAACCGCCAGAATGTTGACTGCAAGCAACACGTGCCGCATGCTAGTTTGTGGATGCAGTTCCATGCCCGTTGCCTTTGGTCGGCCAATACATGGACACTTGCTGCAGTTTTCGGATGACGCTGGAGTTTTCATCCAATGATGTCCAATAAGTGCTCGACTGGAGTCAGATGTGGTTATCGAGCAGGCCAAGCCAACATATCGACCCTCTGTAGAGCATGTTGGGTTACAACAGCGTATGTGAGCGAATGTTATCCTGTTGGAAACACCCCCTGGAATACTATTCACGAATGACAGCACAAGAGGTCGAATCGTCAGATTAACGCTCAAATTTGCAGTCAGGGTGCGTGGGGTAACCACGAGAGTGCTCTTGATATAATACGAAATCTCACCACAGATCATAGCAACAGGTGCAGGTCCTGAGTGTCCAGCACGCAGGTCGGTTGGCTTCAGAGCCTCAGCCGGCCTTATAACCAACACACGCCCATTGTAGCACCGAGGCAGAACCATCTTTCATCACAAAACACAACAGACCTTCACCCTGTCCTCCAATGAACTCTTCATCATTTCACGAAAGTGGCGAGATTGGACTGATCAAAGGTTGGGATTTTGTACGGGCGCTGATCACCGCGCAGTTGAGCGCCCCACAAACCAGTCGATCATCATCATCATCATCATCCAATAAACTCTCGCTTGACATAGCTGAAGTCGCAACTGGCGGTGGTTTCCTGCCAGTGGAATGCACGCTGCAGGACGTCTGGTTCGGAGAATTCTTTGAAGTAAAAGATTTGTAACAGTTCACTGTGTCACTGGTGACAAGTGCAGTTCAAATCACTGCTGCAGATACAGTATGATCCGGCAGAGCAATACGGCGAACACGATGGTCTTCCCCCTCGGTAGTGCCACGTGGCCGTCCGGAGCCTAGTATTTTTGCCACCGTACATTCTCATAACCACGGCTACCCGCAACCATGTGCAGCCGTACATTCCTGCCAAGTCTTTGTACAGTATGGTAGAAAGAACACCAGCATCTCGTAGCACTATTAAACGAGATCGTTCAAAAACAGTTAAGAGTTAATAGTGGCGTCTTTGCCACCTTAAACGCATTCTTGACTAACATCAACTCACCATGGTGAATCTCAATGCTAACCAACGCTCACGACCGTTACGGCGCGTATTTAAAGCAAACCTGATCTGCATCCTATAGTGGCTCTTCTAGCGGCTCACTCTTGCGACTGGCAGGAAATTTGAACAGACATAATCTTTCAGACGTAGAAACACCCATACCAACTTCAGTTTATGTCGCACAAATCTTTCTTGGTGTTGGGTTTTTTTCTCCCGTCTCAGTGAATGTTTCAGGCACGTCTCCTGTCTCTGCCAACCAATTCGCACGTTGTAGTATTTGTGCGTAAGTATCTTTCTAGTTTTGTCAAACATGTAAAATCCTTTTGATGAAATAATTTTTCTCGAGCAAAAAATTCACTAACACATGCAAGACAAGAGCAAATCACAAAATACACTACTGGCCATTAAAAATAGCTACACCACGAAGATGATGTGCTCCAGACGCGAAATTTAACCGACAGGAAGAAAAAGCTGTGACATGCAAATGATTAGCTTTTCACAGCATTCACACAAGGTTGGCGCCGGTGCCGACACCTACAACGTGCTGACATGAGGAAAGTTTCCAACCGATTTCTCATACACAAACAGCAGTTGACCGGCGCTGCCTGGTGAAACGTCGTTGTGATGCCTCGTGTAAGGAGGAGAAATGCGTACCATCACGTTTCCGACTTTGATAACGGTCGGATTGTAGCCTATCGCAATTGCGGTTTATCGTATCGCCACATTGCTGCTCGCGTTGGTCTAGATCCAATGGCTGTTAGCAGAATATGGAATCTGTGGATTCAGGAGGGTAATACGGAACGCCGTACTGGATCCCAACGGCCTCGTATCACTAGCAGTCGAGATGACAGCCATCTTATCCGCATGGCTCTAACCGGTAGTGCAGCCACGTCTCGGTCCCTGAGTCAGCAGATGGGGACGTTTGCAAGACAACAATCATCTACACGAACAATTCGACGACGTTTGCAGCAGCATGGACTATCAGCTCGGAGACCGTGGTTGCGGTACCCTTGACGCTGCATCACAGACAGGAGCGCCTGCGTTCGTGTACTCAACGACGAACCTGGGTGCACGAATGGCAAAACGTCATTTTTTCGGATCAATCCAGCTTCTGTTCACAGCATCATGATGGACGCATTCGTGTTTGGCGACATCGCGGAGAACGCACATTGGAAGCGTGTATTCGTCATCGCCATACTGGCGTATCACTCGGCGTGATGGTATGGGGTGCCATTGTTTACACGTCTCGGTCACCTCTTGTTCGCATTGCGGCACTTTGAACAGTGGACGTTACATTTCAGATTGTTACGACCCGTGGCTCTAGCCTTCAGTCGACCCCTGCGAAACCCTACATTTCAGCAGGATAATGCACGACCGCATGTTGCTGGTCCTGTACGGGTCTTTCTGGATACAGAAAATGTTAGACTGCTGCCCTGGCCAGCACATTCTCCAGATCTCTCACCAATTGAAAACGTCTGGTCAATGGTGGCCGAGCAACTGGGTCGTCACAATATGCCAGTCACTACTCTTGATGAACTGTGGTATCGTGTTGAAGCTGCATGGTCAGCTGTACCTGTACACACCATCCAAGCTCTGCTTGACTCAATGTCCAGGCGTATCAAGGCCGTTATTACGGCCAGAGGTGATTGTTGTGGTCACTGATTTCTCAGGATCTATGTACCAAAATTGCGTGAAAATGTAATCACATGTCAGTTCTAGTATAATATATTTGTCCAATGAATACCCATTTATCATCTGTATTTCTCCTTGGTGTAGCAATTTTAATGCCCAGTACTGTATAAAGCTGAATACACCGGCGATCAAGCAACAGTTTCCATCACGCAATGCACCGCAAGACCAAAGAACGCGCCGGACTTCGTTGAATGCCTTACTTCCCTGTGCAGGAACCTGAAGTTAGTAATACTCGATACGATTTAAATCGATATGTATCAAAGGGAAGTGAAATCGAATGTCATAGATATTCTGATTTCATTTCCATAACTCGAATCGAATTTCTCCTGTAAGTTCAAGTGATGTAATTCCACACATTTTCGTCGATTATTTCGAAATTTTGCTTAAAAGTGATAGAGTTTTGCGTAAACTTTCGTAAAAATTTAGCGATTTCGAGCTTCGTGAAAAAACAGGTGCCTCCACGTATATCAACCCCAAGAGGGCAAATGCATAGAACTCCACAAAACTATCCTGTTTGGCGCATGAGTCAGAAGTACTGCTGTCAATAATTAAACAAAGCATTACAACAAATGTATTAGAATTCACCCAAACATCAGTTTGGCTTCATATGAGGGAAATGACCGAGGGAAGCAAGACTGAAACTAGGTCACGTTTTGGAAAGAAAATTAGCAATACACGGAACAACATAATAAAACTTTTATTTACTTAGAAAAGGCATTTGATACGGTTGATTACAAATTATTACTTGAAGCAGGGCGCGAAGTACGACTTCTCTGGAAGAGTAGGAAACTAATTTTGATTATATACGACATTACAGAATTGGATATTAATGGTAGCAAGAAAGAAGCAAAAATCAGAAGGGAAGTGTGACACGTTACTTATTTAATTTGCTCATAGAGGAGGCAATAACAACAATGACGAAAAAACGACTGGGATCAAAATTAATGGTATGATTTTTGAAATCCCCAACTGATTTGTCGATGACGTTGTAATAGTCACAAAGCCAGAGAAGGAAATAAAATAATTAAGGTCAAGAGATAACAAAACTACAACTAAAAATAAATACCGTGAAGGCTGTAGTCATGGTTACAGACAAGAAAGGAGGTGAAGGAAAGACTGACATAGAAATAAGGCAGGAAGTAACCGGATTTAACCATCCCGGTAGCATTGTGAAGGAAAATAATACGCGTCTAAGGAAGAAAAAAGGGAAGAATGGGACTGGCTAAGAGCTCTTGTCTGTTGAAAATGAATCTAGCTCTTAACAAGTACATCAGCTTCCTCAACAAGAAAGATTTGTAAAGACCGTCGTGTGGAGTGCCCTGCCGTATGGATGTGAAACCTGGACGCTTGAAAAGGAGAAAACTCGCCTCGAAACTGCGAAAGGTGGTTCCCGAGGAGAATTGCAAGAAGTAGCTGGGCTGAAAGAAAGACTAATGTGGTTTTAAGAGTGAAGAAAGAATTACTGAAACCTATTATCTAGCGTGAGACAAAACTCTTTAGACCCCTAATTAGACAGCTAAGGAGAGGAATCTGGAGTGTAGAGACAAGGCATAGCATTTTGAAAGGAGAAGAATTATCGCCATGTCTTCGTAACAAGTAACACATTGACACTACAAATTCTCTGATGATGTAACTCCTTAAAAAGTGCCGCAGCACAGTTCTATTTGTTGACGTGACAGTCGCTTTTTTTTCGTTGGAAGTTCCTAAAACAAATGACACTGTAAGAGTAGTGGTATCGGCAATTCAGAGGGAGCGGGGTTAGTATTCGTCCGGCCGCCCCGATACAGCTGCCCTTTCTTTTTCTAAGCCTATTGAGACAAATCCTAGTATGGTGTCTTTGAAAAGTAATAGATCTATTCCAATGTTTTCTATGCGCACTTACGTTCTGTTTGTGGAGACACAGTTGTTGAGACGTTAAGCCCTAAGCTTACTTCCATCCTCCCTTCCTTTTACAAACTGATAAGAAATTATCTACAGATAAGGAAATTCTCGAATCCGGGGGGATCTTACGGCTGTGAGTGACTGCTGAGCGTTATTTAAAGGCACGATCACCTTGCGCAGTTCTACAGTACAATCACTTGGCGCCTATCGCTATTATTTCGTTGTTGCGTCCTGGATCACAGACGATCTGTCTTACATAGTCATAGCTAGGTATGCCACTGCGATTCTTTCATCATCCATAAAAATACATTTTTCAGTAGGAGCTCACGTATTAATATGCACCCAACATTCTCAATGCTCTATTTATCATTATCCTGCAGACATTCCTTCTCGTTCACTCGTTGCTTCATTGCCAACTCTGTCTCTAACATCTACATATCCAACATCATATGATGATAGCAGCTGTTGGTTTTTACAGAAAGCACTTCGTTCCGTACAAAACATTCTCTGACTTCTCGCCGCGTCAGTTCAGAGTAAAACCTCGAGCTTTCCCCCCATCGTCTTCGACAGTAGCGACTGACTGTAAGAACTGCTGCTCTAGTGGCCTTATACAGGCCAAAGAAGGCTTCCGATTGGTCGGTATTGCATAATGCTGTCGCAGGTTGTATCAACGTCTGTGCCAGTAGCAGCCCCGCTCCCATCGTAGCGTAAACACGGCGATGAGTATCTCTGGCTCTTTTCTGCATCGAGAGCTCGCCTCCATGCACCACCAAGATTATATCAGCTGTCACGGTCGAACATTCTCTCTCACATTCTTATTTCTACAGCCTTTTTAATTATGGAATCCCGGTATGTAGCAGCCTGAGACAAAACATTCGTTCGTCAAACAGTATTTTGTGAGGCTGTGCTCAGCAGCTGCGAATTTCCCTACTTCTCGATTTTTAATATGCCGTTAGTGTTCTGCGCAGCGGTCGGATACTATGCGGATGGACTGACCGACTGGCGCGGCAGGTTGTCCGAGAATGTTTTAGACTACGCGAAAGACCTCGTCCTCAATTCATTCTGTGCAATTCATGCTACTATCCCTTGCCTGAATTTTCTCTCTGTATACTTTCTACCTTTAACGCATAAGAATTCATCCATTTCTTTTCCAAAGTCACCATTTAGCCACCCACCATGTCCATATGATGAGCAGGTCACGATCCCAGTTGTCTTTCAGTTTGTGCATAGTACATCCGACAGATAGATAATGTTCTGTTTTAGCAGGGACCCGACTCCATTTCTGTCCACTTTGTGACCACTGCTGCGTCATCAGCGGGCCATATCATCCTATATTCTCACTGACAACCTTAGACATTGATGGGTCTGTACTCCCCTGGCTGTCTCTTCAATAGACGATTCAAATATCAGTGATGATACCTGACCTTTTCCGTCCCCTCTTGTAATATTCAGTAATTTCTGACTATTCCAAGCTACTCCACATAATGGTAATCGATCGATCTCTACAGCGCTACGCTGCCTAAGAATGTAAAGCGCGAAATTCCGTTCTTCTCAAAACCTACAAATTCATTCTCTGTATCGTTGTTTTTCATAAATCTACCTCTATTCTTAGGCACAGTCCTAAAATTGCTGCTTGAATGTCACTGCTTCTTCTAAAATGAAACTGACTTCGATAAAGCACTCGTACTTTTAACGCATGTGATGCATTGATTGTGCCGTTATTTTCGTATCTATCCGCTCCTGCATTTTAGAAGAATTTAACAGCATAAATTTGCTAGTCTTGAGCTTTATGATACACTGCTCTTGTCTTACGAAGGCTATAATTAAAAGATTTAAGAAAAAAATAGTGATGTGGAAGGGAAGGTACCGTTAGATGGAGCTATAGTCATGAAACGACAATCAACCAATGACGAGCAGCGGGAGTTTGTACATTCAAACTGCCTTGCTCCAGATAACATCAGTTGCGTTAAAGAGCGCAGCTATTGATTAAATTAGCTCAAGAGAATGGTTCCAATGTACAAGGAAAGCTGGAAAAATTTGAAATACCTGTCCATGCTTGGTTGAGTTAGACGCAAGTTTCCTGTGATATCTAGAGTGAAACGTCGCTATTAAATCAACTACGCTGAAAGTACCTTAACGCCTTTAGTCTGTTATGATGATTAGCAGTAGTGCAGAAACGGCACTGCAGTAAGATGTTAAACATGCGGTGCTTTTTGGTTGAAACGTTGTCAATAATAAAATCTAATGGCCTCTGTTTCAATTTTTGCTAGTGTACAGAGAAAATGAATTATTTTGTTCCATCAAGTACAAACATTACATCAGTAAGTGTGAAATGAGACAATGGTGAAAAATAAAACTTTTTTTTTTCTCGAATTATATTTTTTACAGCAAATGATCGAAATACTGTAACAGGGTGGAGCAGAAAAGCCACAGCATAAACAGTAGTAGTTTAGCCGGACAAAATGGATCTGCCACAGACGCCTACAAACTTCAGCGCGATCTTCGTTGAGATTTTGTCGTTCTGTGGACGTAGCTCCATATTGCTGCTTTGGTGATGTGCAAATTTTGTTAGATTCTATGTTCCTTACTCTACTCCGATATTATCAGGCTGTTTTCCACGACCATATGCTCAAGAGGACGACGTCCTCCACATCCATGTATGGACTTGAAAACGGGCACGCGCTTGTAACTGGAGAGTATAGTCTATGAAAATACTAATTTAAACTAACAGCATGAATATTACGAAGGTCACTGGAAGACGTGCAAGGAAACCCTCATTATCAGTTTTTAAGCAGTATCTCGTTCATGACCCTTATGTCTGACGTCAGCGATATTTTACATGACCAGTCGGGGAGCTTTTTATTTACTCGCCTGACACAAGAGCTCATGTTATTTTCCTATTTGACGCCACTTGAATGCAAAGTCTCTTACGGTTTTTATTAAAGTTGTCACACACTGTGCACTAATGACTGCTTCTACTGTGCACGACGATTACTCTCTTCTGGGTCATATGTTGGCCAGTAATACGATCAGTGGAACAGCCAGCTGCAGACACAGTTACTTTGTCTGACGTGTGTCAGCCGCCGACGGTACTTCTCTCCGTTGTTAGGTTGGACTAGAAACACTTACTTCTTTGATAAATAAAAGAAAGTGGCTAATGAAAAGCATCGTGTAATGTTTGGTGCATCGACAGGCCTTCTGAGAGGTTATTTCTACTTTCAGGTGAAGCGGTACTACGAGTTCAAGGTGAAAAACGCAGAGCTATACAACGGCTTGATACCTTCGAAGGAGAAGAACCTGTTCGACCATGACATCATGCAGGTGCTGCCCAGGAGGGACCAACATGGCCGTCGTATTCTCGTCATTGAGTTGGGCAGTGAGTATCTCAGGTCAACGATAACATTGTGTTATAATCTTGGAGGTAAAAAAAAGAAGTGAGGTGGCACTACAGACTAAACGCTGAACGTTGTTTTGACACCGGAGTGGGCGTCGGTTCATGTAGACCAAAACATTAAAAGACTACTGTTTACGAATGCTTCTTGTTCATTATTTCTGTCGTGTGCACGCAGTTATAGAGCTTACATGAATAACATAGAATCAGGAAGGCAATTTCGAACGATCTCCTTTCTTGAATGCTCTAGTAGTATAACACAGTCAGTGACGTCATGGGGAAGTGTCATCGCGGTGAACCTGATGTTTTGTGCTAGTTAAGATGGCGGAATCTGCTTAAGTTTTGACTTAATGTCACCTCCCCTCTATTTTTTACCTCCATAGCTATAACTGATTGTGGTTATATAAGAAACTACGTTACAATTGTTCCATCTGTTGAAAAAAACTGCTATGAACTGTTGAGAAAGTTCAAATCTCAAGAGGATCTTATATTTGATTCTGTGAGTCTGGTAAACCTGACTTTAACTCGAAATTGGTGTGAAGACCGCAAAGCTTCACTGGCTTGATCTTATTGGTTATGACAAACAAACATGCGTTCGTTAGACACGTGATAGGACACCACTAGGCAGTTATACGGCGACGTGAAGTTAAAAGTGTGAACAGAATCACGCGACTTGGACGTTATCACATACAAAAAGCTCTCCGAAACTGAGGCAAGTGAAAAAAAGGAAGAAAATATGTACTAGTATCACGCTGATATGGATGAACTGGATAATACGTCATGTGTTCAGGAATTTAATAAAACATGAGTACAGAATTAAGTGTTAACGCTACTCGACTGTGTCGTTTTAAACACTGAATTTGCCTCCATCCATTATGGAATTTATGGGGAATGTCCACAACTGCGTCTTCATAAAGTTAATTCTAATAGGAAATAAACCTTTCTAATGCAAACTGCCACAAAATTATTTTAATGCCCTAAGAAAGAAGCGTTTAGATAACTAAATTCCATTTCAAAGTTTAAGGTGTTCTACTTTTCAAACGTACCTACAATGTGGGATTTCTCACTTCTGTAGTCGTGGTACGTGCGAATTATAGTCCTGCAGCGCCACAGTCTTATACACGAAGTGGTGTCCACTACCGATACAATGAAGCGTTAACGACAGAAACACAAAAATGGAGAAATGACTGGTACAATAAGTATGTGGTACTGACGTTAAGCTTGAAACAAAATTAATTTGTTATGCTTGAAGAATTCCAAACCCGTACTCTGACACAGGGACACTAGCTCCCAGAGTCGGATACTCTGTTACACTATCGATTACTTATTAATAATTTAATACGAAATCCATCTGTCTTTTCAACGCTGTTTCTCCAATGTACATTTTCAAACACAGATTTCTCATGGCTTCAGTCATTATTGAGAGTATCTCCGTTAAAATGTCAACACGGCAGTAACGCTTACACGTTAATTTCGGTGATCGCTGTTGTGTAGGACATCACTTTGAAATAACATACGTACATATGTTGTTTTCACTGTCCTTCGAGAACAGCTGTAGCCCTCGTGCTGTTGCGGTGTGAGATGATGTACACTGGCGAAGTGAAACCGCTGTTTAAAAGGCAATAGTTGGACTTTGTTAAGATTTTCGTTCAGTTTTCTGCCTCGGTTTTGCCATGGGTCACCGCTATGGCTACAATATCAGTGCTGTGTCTTAAGAACGCACACGCTGAATGACTATGAACTGACTGCTTTCAGAAGTACACACACACACACACACACACACACACACACACACACACACACTACAAGATGCTGTTTGAATGTGACATTTCGTATCTCCTGGATGATATGTCACTAATATTCGAAATTACGTGCTTTCTACACAAGAGGGAGCCAACATACTTTTCAAGCGACGTACGGTATTGAAAGTTATCCAATGACATGGACAGACACTGTAGATAGTCTGACAATGTACTCAGTTTACTATAGTTCAGTAGGCTCCTACATAGAATTTCGCAGCTGTAAAAGATGTGCACTAGGCTCCTGGGATGCCGTATCGTGTACGACGGTCCAAATGTTCCATTTGACAGTCTGTCTTAAGAACATATCGCTTGACATTTCTAACAACCAGCGCAAAGAATGAGTTATATATATATATAGTAACATAATACATATTGGGTCTAACAGTAACGAAAGTTTTTTCTTGTAGGTTGTTTTCTTACTCCCCTCATCGGGTAACCTTCGGATGCCGGTTTTAGTATCCTCTTACAGCGAAAAAATACTCCTATCTGACAAAGAAAGACAAATTTGCTTCTGTTTTAAAAGATTCAGACTGAAAAGTGAGGTACCGGCTGCCTCATTCTGCCTTTCTCAGAAGCTTTAGAAATTTTCCTAAAAAAATCTGGCTTGCGAACACATTTGCTCTCTTTTTAACTCGTAAGTCGCGTCTCATTCTCTAATAGTAGCTCGCTCACACACACTAGTTCATCGCTGTAGGTCGCTCGTGCACATTCAGTCCCACTTGCCCCCCCCCCTTCTCTCTCTCCCTCTCTCCCCCCCTCCCTCTCCGTCCCTCTTTGTCGTTGTCAGACTCTTCCACTATCAATGCCTCTCACCCATTTCCACTTTGTTTCTCCTTGTTTCTCTCCCGCTGGCACTGTCTCCTCGACTCTTCTCCTAGCACTGTTCTGTAAATGTCATCGATGTTCAACTGTCGCTGTGTGTCTCTCTCTTTTCTCACACTACCATTGTCTCCTTCGCTCTTTTTATACCACAACCACCGTCTGCCATCTGCCAGTATTTGTTACTTTTCCGTGTCTTTCCCACTGCCACTGTATCCTTCTCTCACAAAATAAAAAAAAAATGTATGAACATGTTGGCATGCCAAAACCTTTGGGAGAACTTTGAAAGGTGTAGAGGAAGGTTGATTAAGGAAACTGGTGTCCCACTTTTCAGTCTGTCTTTTCAAACACGAGCGTATTAGCCTTTTTTGTGCATTTTCCTTGCAATAGCAGAGCATATAACTCATGTGAGAAGAACTCTATGGGTCAGTAAAATTTTAATGGTTTACTTATGTTAAAATGAAATAACGTAAAATTACGGATCGCATTTTACGTGCATAAAAATACTGCATGAGTTTTATTACTACAACATAGGGGTTTCAAAAACCCTTTGATGATCACGGAGACACTTTACAGCATGTTTCTTCGTGTTACGTCACTTTATGGACTACGTTTTTGCCTCACATCGGATATTCCGTGCGTATTTGATGTGTGCAGGCAGGGTAAGTTTGAACATTTGTATCTCGGAAACTAAAAAGAACCCAAAAAATATGCAAAGTTATTCGAGATAGGGATTTTTGAAAAATATCGTAAAAAATACAGTGATTTGCTGTGCTTAGCCCTTAGGAATGTGGGGCTCGGTTTTTTCAGTAATCGCCCATGAACTAAATGGTGTCTCCGTAAGTTCCTTAAGGCGCGCCATAATACACATATAAGGCAAAAACCAATTTGCTCCATTTGCCTAAGATGGGAGAAGTTTTTAACACTCATAGTTTACCTGTGCTGCAGGGTAATGACACAAAGCCGATTCTTCTGATACGAACAGAAATAGACCTACCCCAAGGGATATCGAAGGCACTTCACCCTACCGTTATATCACCAATAGAACCCAAGGGATAAGATCCGGGAAAGTCCCGTTTATATGCGCAGCTTTTCGGAACAAATTAGCTAACGCATGCTGTCGCAGGCGTACAGATATTTTCCAGCCTGAAAAGGCGACTAATACGTGAACGAAAGTCTTGCACGTTCTCAAAAATGAGACACTGAAAATTACAGGCTAGTTCTGCCTAACCATTCAGTATAAACTCAAGAAAATTTATCAGTAGACAGTACGTTAGGTATCATTGTAATATTACTTTTGAATACATTATGGGATTGAGCAGTGATCAACGTGTTACAAATATTTACTATCAAAAACAGTCTTGATCACAATTTATTTATTACACTGCGTAGTGATTCCCCAGCTGAAGGAGGTTCTTACTCGTTGCTCTGAATATGACCACAGTAGTGGTCGAAACCGGTCACCGTAATAAATAAATTGTGATCAAGACTGTTGTTGATAGTAAAAAATCATTGTAATAAATTAATGCCCATGTTGAATGAATTATAATTTCGATCTTGTCAGCGTCGTGACTTGATTGTCTTAATTATTGCACACAATGTGTCTCTGGCATCTACAACCACTCACTGTTATCGTTGTCTTTAATTTTTCTTTTTCTTAGAAGTCCAAGTTAAAGAAGTGTTGAAATTCTTTTTTGTAATTTGTTCTACGGTCAGTGGCTTAAATCTGTCGAGTTTGTATTATGTCTTCACTCGTTAGTCGATCAGGCCTTTTCTTCTTTGATAGGACGTTCAGTTTGTCAGCTATTTCTGCGATTGGTATAAAAGACATTACTACCACCCAAACTGAAATTCTTAGTTGTACAGTTAATTTTTCTATATTTTTAATGATATGTTTCCCTGAAATATTAGTTCACTGTCACGTTTCTGCTCCTATGTTACTTACCCACTGAGATTTGTTTCAACGGCCACTTACAGTCTATGTTAACAAATGCTCAACAGTTGCTTTGTTTGGAGACCGCCTGACAGGTCACCGAGGATAACATTATACGCTTTTTCGAACTATCCTTCAATAGAGTGTGTGTTAGGTCGAAAACATAAGGAAATACCAGGTATATCTAAGTTTATTGACAGTGGAGGAACTTCTTAGAAACGCAGTTTGATAAAGCTGAGACGAACGTTTTGCTTCATTAAGTACTTGTACATTCCTGTATTACATGCATTATGTTTGCGAGTAGTACCTAAAACGGCTTGCTAGCATTACCTAAAACGGCTTGCTAGCATAAAACAGGTGCGTATTTCTAGGGCTGTGTTTGAACACGACTCGAGCTGTTCGTACATGTTACGTAACAGTTCGGGAAATCTCGGGTTCCGGTCGATCTTACGAATGGCCTTTGCTCTAGTGACTTTTGTTGATACTATCACGACTTGTCTTAGCGATTTTAGCGCGCTATGGTTTTTAATGATAAAAATAACTGAAACACGGACCGAAATTATTTCTGGGGCATAGGTTATACGCTACAATGGGAAATAATAAATAAAAAAATTGCAATCATGATTCTCTCCTGTTCTCGAGCTTTCGCTCGTCGCGCGATCTATTGAGTCTTGGAGCTATAATTCATTTTCGCGATAAAAATTACAGTCACTCTATTACGATCAATTTTGTGTGTTCGGCATTTAATTCTTGATTGACTGTCTTGATTGTTTCATATGAATGTTTCAGCTCTGAAACTGATTAAAATGTGGTAATGTTTATGTCTGTTATTCTGATACGTGAACAGGTATTGAATTGCTCGTCTGCAACCTATTTGGTAAATCATTACTGTATCTCGTTAACAAATAAAATATTATAGAGAGTTCAGTTAAGTAACATTTTTTGGTGGACATTTTCGTCTTTGCCTGTTTCTTTTGCTTAAAAATGGGCATAAATGCGTATTCATCCACACATACCATTACCGTATGAGAACTCGTAATTTTGTTTAAATACAACAGGAGTTCGCGCAGTGGTATCATTTAATGCTATTTTCTCTAGTGTTCCACGAAACTGTCAAATTTTAAGCAGAGCCATAGCTTATTGTTGTGACTAGTTCGTAGTTTCCGGCGAACCCCTTCTATTCGCACCGCACGAGTCAAATATCACGTGACTGTTCGAACTAACTGGACACTGTATGCAGCATTGTGGATTATCAGGAATGTCAAACGCAAGTATAGTTTGCTCAGCCCTCCCTATTTCCCTAACAAAACAAAAGCGGACCACGAAGCACTCAGCTTGAGTACCCTGCCACCGGCCGCTGACCGCGTGCCTGTTGGTGGTTTCAGAGAAGTGGAAGCACAAGAAGGTGAGCCTGGAGGAGGTGTTCAAGGGCGCCGTGCTGTACCTGGAGGCGGCACTCTGGGAGCCAGAGACGCAGGTCGCCGGCGGCGTCGTCATCTTCGACATGGACGGCCTCTCGCTGCAGCAGGTCTCGCAGTTCACGCCGTCTTTCGCCAAGCGCATCATAGACTGGCTGCAGGTCAGTAACAACCGAGCCTGCTACGTCTCAAGACTTGGCGCTCAACTGCTTTAATTACCGAATGAGTGGGCGCCGTAGGACTACACTCTTATACGAAAGGACGGCAGTTCACTTTCCAGTTTCAGTTTTACTGTGCTTTCCCTACATTGCTTATGGCAAATAATGGGGTAGTTCTTTCGAAAGGACGTGGCCGATTTTCTTCCACGTATTTCCCGCCTGACCTTGGGCTGTGTAACAAATGAACTCTCCTATTGTACGTGAAGTCTAACCTTGTTTGGTTTTTCCTGGCTTATTTTCTTCCCTTGCTAGCTTATTTTCTTTCATTCTTCCTTTCTCGCTTCTTTCATTCTTCCTTTCTCGCTTCTTTCATTCTTCCTTTCTCGCTTCTTTCATTCTTCCTTTCTCGCTTCTTTCATTCTTCCTTTCTCGCTTCTTTCATTCTTCCTTTCTCGCTTCTTTCTTTCTTCCTGTCTTTCTCGCTTCTTTCTTTCTTCCTGTCTTTCTCGCTTCTTTCTTTCTTTCTTCCTGTCTTTCTCGCTTCTTTCTTTCTTTCTTCCTGTCTTTCTCGCTTCTTTCTTTCTTTCTTTCTTTCTTTCTTTCTTTCTCGCTTCTTTCTTTCTTTCTTTCTTTCTCGCTTCTTTCTTTCTTTCTTTCTCGCTTCTTTCTTTCTTTCTTTCTTTCTCGCTTCTTTCTTTCTTTCTTTCTTTCTCGCTTCTTTCTTTCTTTCTTTCTTTCTCGCTTCTTTCTTTCTTTCTTTCTTTCTCGCTTCTTTCTTTCTTTCTTTCTTTCTCACTTCTTTCTTTCTTTCTTTCTTTCTCACTTCTTTCTCACTTCTTTCTTTCTTTCTTTCTTTCTTTCTTTCTCACTTCTTTCTTTCTTTCTTTCTTTCTTTCTCACTTCTTTCTTTCTTTCTCACTTCTTTCTTTCTTTCTTTCTTTCTTTCTTTCTCACTTCTTTCTTTCTCACTTCTTTCTTTCTTTCTTTCTTTCTTTCTTTCTCACTTCTTTCTTTCTTTCTCACTTCCTTCTTTCTTTCTCACTTCCTTCTTTCTTTCTCACTTCCTTCTTTCTTTCTCACTTCCTTCTTTCTTTCTCACTTCCTTCTTTCTTTCTCACTTCCTTCTTTCTTTCTCACTTCCTTCTTTCTTTCTCACTTCCTTCTTTCTTCCTTTCTTTCTCGCTTCTTTCTTTCCTTCTTTGTCTATTCTTTCTTTCTCTTTCTTGCTTCTTTCTTTCTTTCATTCATTCTCACTTCTCCTTATTAATGCATGATAAACTTAAACTGTCCAAATATGTTTCATGAACAGAATTTTGTGATGGTGACACCAACCAGTGGCACTGCATAGATCGTTATCTTGGTGAAAATTCACCAGCAAAGATTAGTCTGGTGGTGGTGGTGGTGGTGGTGGTGGTGGTGGTGGTGGTGGTACTAGTTTGTTGTTGTTGTTGTTGTTGTAATAATTCTGTAACAAATTCTTCCTTCATCTCGGTAATAACAATAAACCGTTCTCCCGCCTGTTTCCCCTCTTTGAGCTCCATGCAGTTCAAAGCTTCCTTCACAAGTCATCCATCTTTTAGGTGACTTCATTCTCTTTTTCCTGTCTAGGTATATAACACCAGTTCCTCCTTTGGCACAGTTATCGTTTCATTCTAAGCGGTCATAAAATATTATTCTCTTCCTTTTCAATCGCTTCCATTATGTTCCCTTCTTGGATAACAGATGATCTTTACCTCTCTTTCTCATTTTCCGAACTTCTGACCCATAATACATTTTTCGCTACTGTTATGTGCAGAATTACTGAGACAGTATCTACATTGTTTAAAATTTGTTTTGTATTCCGTTCGAAGGACAATCTGCAACTGTTGGTTCATAGCAACAGTGGATACAGTAGTAGCATCAGAAATTTGTTTAGTATTACTGGTATAAACTTCGAATAGGGATGATTTCAGAAAGTAGTCAAATACTGTACCATATTGTCGATTGGTAACAAAGGCGTAATCATACAGAGTATCTTCACAGATTACAGGTAGGTGATGTGTGTTTTTTGAGTGATGCAGCCCAGACAACAGCCAGTGTTGAACAGAATCAGAAGAAATATGTACTTGTGTGTGTGTGTGTGTGTGTGTGTGTGTGTGTGTGTGTGTGTGTGTGTGTCTTTCCTATCTTTCTTTCTTTCTTTCTTGCTTGATATCCTTTCACATTGAATTGTAATTCCACTGTTGAACCTTTCTTTTTATTTCCGTCATTGCTTCTTCGATGAGTAAATTGAAAAGTAGGGGGCAAAAGACATCACTTTACACCCTTTTTAAGCAGAGCAATTCGTTCTTGGTCTTCCAGTCTCATTGTTTTCTTTTGGTTCTTGTACATATCGTATACTTTCGGAGAAACCCGGCGTTGCCAAGGTATTTATTTACAGCTGCTCTTCCACGCCTGTACCACACAGCATCTAGCCTAGTGATTAATCTATATGACGTCATATGTTCTGAAATTCATACAACGATATAATTTTATAGGTACACTGAGCGGCATATGTGGATACCATGTGTTTTGCTTTTTTCGCTGTTTCTTCTCGCCATTTTGCTTCAGAACTGTCGAGATTCCTCCTCTTTTAGGTCAGCTTGTTATTAACAAATACACTAAGTACGCTTTACGCACTTTCCACACTTTATTTCCAATTTATATTCAGGCAGTGTATAACTTCGACTACTCACACTTCACCGTTTGTTTTTATTCTCATACTGCACTACTTTTTCTGTTGCTCCTTTCATCACTGATAAGAAACTGACATTCGAACCCACGACGGGTCTTACTTTATATACTGCTACCAATAGGTAGCCCCATAGTGGCGATTTCCAGAACATACCAAAAACGCTTCGAATGGTCCACGTTGTTCATGAACATTCCACAACATTCGAGAGCGTTCTGGAATGTTCCACAATGATGTGGGATGTTCCGGAACATTCTGGAATCTTCCTAAATATTCAAGAGAGTTTCCAAACATTCCTGAACATCCCGGATCATTGTCGAATGTTCTAGAGGGCGAAACTTCCCAGCCCTCATATCGTGAAAAGCCTGCTTCATGGATGGGGAATAGAGGGCTGCCGCACCATATAACTCCCTTGATCGTATCGGGATTCGTTTCTGAGTTTTAGCGGCACGCACATTGTATACTTTTATAATATATATTGATTACCCATCTTTTCCTACAGCTTACTGCTGTTTTTCTCAGAATTTCGAACATCTTGCACCATTTTACATTGTCGAACGCTTTTTCCAGGTCGACAAATCCTTTGAACGTGTCTTTATTTTTCTTCTGTCTTGCTTCCACTATCAAGTGCACCGTGAGAACTGCCTCTCTGGCGCCTTTACCTGTCATAAAGCCAAAATGATCGTCATCTTACAGATACTCATTTTTCTTTTCCAGTCTTCTGTATATCATTCTTGTCATGTTGTTTAGATGCGTGAGCTGTTAATCTGATTGTGCGATAATTCTCGCACTTGTCGGCTTTTGCTACCTTCGGAATAGTGTGTACGATACTTTCCCCAAAATCTGATGGTATATCGCCAGTCTCATACGTTCTACACACCAACATAAATAATAGTTTCGTTGACACATCTTCCCAAAGATTTTAGAAATTCCGATGAAACGTTATCTATCCTTCTGCCTTACTTCATCATAAATCGTCAAAGGCTCTTCTAAATTCCGATTCTAATGCTGGATCCCTTCTCTCCCCTATCGGCTTCCGTTTATTCTTCCATCATGTCATAAGCCAAGTTCTCCTGCTCGTAGAGGCCTTCAGTGTACGCTTTCCACTTATCCGCTCTCTCCTCTGCATTCAGCAGTGGAATTCCCGTTGCACTCTTAATGTTACCGCCATTGCTTTTAATTTCACGGAAGGCTGTTTTCACTTTCCTATATGCTGAGTCAGACGTACCAGCAGTCACTTCTTACTCGATTTCCTCACTTTTTCATGTGGCCATTTTGTCTTAGGTTCCCTGCACTTTCTGTTTATTTCCTTCCTAAATGACTTGTATTTCTGTATTCCCGAATCTCCCTCGACATTTTTGTGCTTCCTTCTTTCGTCGATCTCATGTAAGGGAGAGTTATCAGGCGGCTGTGGTCTTATGTACGTGCAGTCCCAGTTGAGCCTGCATTCCCAGGCAAGTGGCTATGCAGATGACGTTATTGTATGCAAACGGCCGACACCACTGTGACGCGCGTTCGGTGACCCCGTGCTGGAGTCTCGATGACTGGCGGGTGGGGTGACACGTTGCCCTCTGTTGACAGGACGCGGTGCCCATACGAGTCAAGGGCTTCCACGTGGTCAACCAGCCCTACATCTTCAACATGGTCTTCGCGCTCTTCAAGCCGTTCCTCAGGGAGAAACTGCGCAGTAGGGTGAGTATATTTAGCGAGTAATCCGGTTGCGTTGCAACTGTGCTTGTTAAATTTCATTATTAGTTCTCCTGGTCTCGAACCTCATGAAAATACTCAATTTGTTTTCTAAACATTTGTTTCACTGATTTTTGCATTTAAGTTTAGCTCATAGGTGTTTGACGTTCTTCGATGTTTTTGTTTCTAATTATGTAAAGGTTACGTGGATAATCGTTTTCATATGTAACAGTAGATGTTTTTCAACGTACTGAATGTAAGTGAGGCTTTTGGTGCCGCGAAATCTTTGCCTTTTTTAGCCTGACTTCATGCTGTTCATCACTGGGCTGAGATATTGATGGCTGACGGAAGATTTCAGGTCGACACTGAGGGAAACAAAAGCTAGCAGGGGCCAAGTGACTGTCTTCAGACCCGGAACGTGAATAACCCGATTCTTTCTTGTCAGAAATAGTAGTCGTGTAGGCTGCCGATTCCGTAGACGTAAAATGGTGCACTTACTATTTTTCTTGCTGGGTCAACTTCTGTAGCCTGTATGGTTGTAGCACCGGTAGTACAGGATTTTGTTAAGTTTACAAAATTTCAGCGACACCTTCAACACCAAAGAGTGTCAGTAACATTTCAGAACGCCTTCCACCCTCTTCATGTTACACAATTCTCTCCTTAGAATAAAACGTGAGAAACGAATGGGGCAGTGAATTCACACACCTGGAGCGTAATCCGCAATGTTCTTCATAAAGCTTGCAAACGCCGAAAAAACTCCACATTGCGATTATTAGGCCTAAGCATCCGAAACTGCTTCAACTGCAATGGGGCCAATCTTGAAAGAGGGTGAGAAAGTAAGCAACATTTTCATCAATCAAAATTTCACATTGCTGAAACAGACCATGACTCTTCTCAAATGAGCAGGATGCAGAAAGTACTTTTATAGCTTATCTCGCGTCCGTCGGCGGTCCTAATTTAATATATTATTATTTTGATTGTTGCCGACTTACGTGGGGGGCCTTAATCAAAATATGTCATTCAATTTTGATTTACAATTAAATGCTTTCGTGAAGTTCTCCTTTTTAACAACATTAATCTTAAATTATTTGTTACGTTAATGAATGTTAGACTCGCAGAATCTTAAAACATGGGCATATAAGTTGAACAATGGAATAAACTTTTCATATTAATACCTCGGCTAGTCACTTCACTTTAAAGCAAAAAATCTTTAGTTATTAATTGCATACGGCCCACACACGCGCGAGAGTACTTTTTCTTACCTCCGTTAACCATTGCATTGTAGTCGGAGTCCTGGCTCTGGCTCTCGGCTGTTGTACTGAAAATAAGAATCTTAAAGCTACGTATTTTCTGCAACGTCGGGCGGCTGTGGAGAAAAGTGTATATTATGTTAATAGCGGGCGAGTTTTTCGCTTCCGCTAATTTTTTATAAGTTAATATCGCCACGTAATGGCGTCGCTGGCTGCATCGGCCGCTGCGATTGTTGAACTGTAAATTACTCGATCGCAGGTTAATTCAAAGGAAGGTGGACATGAAATCGGTATCACCTCTTACAAGTTAAAAGTGAACAATGATATTAAATCAATATATTATGTGCTTAATTAGTACAAATATGCTTACATTTGCCAGCACTCGCAAGATGTCCGTCTACACGCAACCAAGACAAGAGAAGAAGTGAAGACGACTAAAAAATTAATAGAAGAGCGTATCTTGTCGTCTCTTTAGAACATTTTGTTATATTTCTTTGCACTCGAAACTTACACAGAGAAATTATTATAATACGGCTACATGATAAAAAAATCTATATTATTCAGGTTTTAAATGCCTCTTCTTTATAAATACCGTTTTTTAAGTCTTTTCGTATTATTTCACCGGGGACGCTATACTTCTTACAGGAATTTCAGTTTCCAATTAAGCCTACTTTGATCGTCAACTTCGTCAGCATTATCTGCAACTGTTCAGGTGACGACTTAACGCAATTGTTTTAGTTACTGATAGATCAAAGTGTCCACCGAAACTACGGAACCATTCATAGCCAGCCGTTGTGGCCGAGCAGTTCTAGGCGCCACAGTCCGGAACCGCGCTGCTGTTACGGTCCCAGGTTCGAATCCTGCCACGGGCATGGATGTGTGTGATGTCCTTAGGTTAGTTAGGTTTAAGTAGTTCTAATTCTAGGGGACAGATGACCTCAGATGTTAAGCCCCATAGTGCTCAGAGCCATTTGAACCATTTAAACTATTCATAGCCAATGGCTCACACGTAGTTTATGTGTACGTAGGGTTACTGGATTCTTTGTAGAAATTGGTAGATCTGTCTTTCGCAGCAGTTGAACTGTGGGGTTACCTTATGTCTCTCAAAGAGATATTCACTGGGAAGGTTTCTCAAAGGACGACCTTAATTAGAAGCTGAGAAGAGACGTCGTTTTTCATACTCAACAGTCGCGTAGTGGAGGCAGCCCGCACTAATGATTGACAGGCTCTTTAAATCGCGCTGTGCAGTGCGACTCATTAAAAATTCTGTTGCTTTAACAGGAACGCTTCCTGGTCCATTATTGGACGTTTCATTTTAATTGGGACTGCAGCCGGCCGGTGAGGAGGCTGTCCGGCTTCATAGTTCGAAAGCGATAACGGATGAGACTCACGCGATATTCATAATAAAATGTCACACACGGAAAGGGAAATGATAGCATAAAATATCTCAAGGGATTCTGACTTTCTATTGTAAGGCAGTTAACCAAAGACCACGAATAGTCCAGAATGAGATTTTCATTCTGCAGCGGAGTGAAAATCTCATTCTGGAAACATCCCCTAGGATGTGGCTAAGCCATGTCTCCGCAATATCCTTTCTTTCAGGAGTGCTAGTTCTGCAAGGTTCGCGGGAGAGCTTCTGTAAGGTTTGGAAGGTAGGAGATGAGATACTGGCAGAAGTAAAGCTGTGAGGACGGGGCGTGAGTCGTGCTTGGGTAGCTCAGGTGGTAGAGCACTTGCCCGCGAAAGGCAAAGGTCACGAGTTCGAGTCTCGGTCCGGCACATAGTTCTAATCTGCCAGGAAGTTTCGTCACGAAAAGCGTTCGGTCGGCCGCCTACGAAAAATCTGCTGAGAGCCCCTACTTTTTGAAAGAAATACATTTAAAAGATACAGTATAAATTTAATTAAATGATAAGGAGATATGATGGTTGTCCTTTTGAAATAATAAAACCAGTTAGTTGTGGTGAGATAGATAATTATTAAGCCAGCAAAATTACACTTAACATAAATCTCTTCTGTACAAGATACCATCAAGGTAAGACAAAATGAAAATGCAAAGACAATTGAAATCATATGTCTTTTCCTCTCAGCGACGTTGCTTTAACTTGTCACAGTTCTGGGAGATTCTACCAGAGTAAATTTTCACTGGAATTACTAAAGTGTTCACTGGTTTATAGATAATGACTTCTCACAAGTTACATTTGGACATGCTTTAGATATGATGATGATGATCATGATGATGAGGATGATTAGGATGATTAGAATTGAAGGACAGCACAGCAGACTATCTATTAGAGCAAGTGACGTCTGAGAGGAGAGCAATGCCGTCACAACCTTGCCGACAAAAGTATGTTGAATGAACATCTCACAGCATATTGCATCAGATTTCTTCTCATTTTTCCGTATTGCTGGTAACAGTGAAAGTGAAGAAATACAAATAAACTCTTTCCTGCATTGCCCTAAATACACATACTTAAGAGAGCTCATGGAGTTTCTTGAGTTTTTATTGTAATGTTATTTAAAGAAATTTAGAAGAATAACAGGTTCGCGAAGTCTAAGACTGAAACACTATACGACGACAACCGAGGCAATAACTCAGCTATCCAATATTAACGAGAAATAAAGTCAACAGTATGTACCTAGTTGCCCTGTAGTGCATTTTCGATTTTGCCAGGAGCAGCGTGGAGTGGACTGGGGTAAGTGTGGCTGGCTCTGAGCACTATGCGACTTAACTTCTGAGGTCATCAGTCCCCTAGAACTTAGAACTACTCAAACCTAACCAAGCTAAGGACATCACACACATCCATGCCCGAGGCAGGATTCTAACCTGCGACCGTAGCAGTCGCACGGTTCCGGACTGCGCGCCTAGAACCGCGAGACCACCGCGGCCGGCTGGTAAGTGTGTTAAGGATGTTTGTGCTAGACAGTAGCCGACCGAGGTGGCCACGTGGTTCTAGGCGCTGCAGTCCCGAACCGTGCGACTGCTACGGTCGCAGGTTCGAATCCTGCCTCAGGCCTGGATGTGTGTGATGTCCTTAGGTTAGTTAGGTTTAAGTAGTTCTAATTCTAGGGGACTGATGACCTCAGATGTTAAGTCCCATAGTGCTCAGAGCCATTTTTGCTATGACAGTGCAGACTATTTATCTCATGTCCTTTTATGTTCCCTAAATATTGATTTTTGATTTATACTCTTAGGGGATCATTAACATACAGCTGGACGTAGATAACTGCACGGTTGGTGAAAATGGCAGCACTACAACGCGTTTTGCTTTGGAGAAAAATTGGTGGAACTCTTAAAGGACTCTGGATCAACAGATAATCGATTTTGTAGCAAAGAGAACGAATGGAAAACATTGAAAATAAAACATTTCGAACGTATTGTACCCGAAATAACTCCAAAACGAGCCGTACTTCTTCAAGGCAGACATCTTATGGTCGGAGTATAACGTTTACAGGCGCTGGAATAGGCGGGGTTACTGCCATGTACCTGCAGAGGTTTCCTGCAGACATGGCGTTTCCTTGTTGACTTAACGCTCCAGCGCGCGCGAGCATAGTGTCAACGTAGCGGCACTGTATTAGCAACACATCGTGACTCAAACGGGGGCGGAAATGGCATATAGGTTTGTTTTCACTAAGCAGTGTATGGAAGCGGCGAAGAGAAAACAGCACGAGGGAAGCTCCAGCATTGAGTCCACAACAGTGGTCTGTGCTCCGGACATACCTGAAATTAATTTTAATGAAAATACGTATCTCTGTATAACCAAATAATGCAACATCAGTATCCACAAACGCGATCATTGATTTGACGTCGGAACATATGACAAGGTACAAGAAGATTCCGCTAAGGTGAAATAAGATTGAAGGGCATGTAGCTACGTCCAGAAAAAAATGCGATACTATCTAACGGAGTATGAGGGTAATAATACATAATAACACTGCTTGCGTCATCTTCCTACGCCGTGAAGTTGCGCTCGCTGGGGTCTTTACGTCTGGGAAGTCCGAACAGTAACAGTTAGGCAACGCGGCGAACCCTTAACGGTGTATGAATCATCGGAGTCTCCTATAATGCGGCATAAGCGCTGAGTCTGCGAGTGTGGAGTGCCAGAAAGACCACTGCGCCCAGCTGCTTGGTAGAAATGTCATTCCAAGGGATAATGGGAAGTCTTTACAGATACACTGCATTACAGACACGCTACAAGAGGTTGTAAAAGACCCTAACGTCACAACTTTTCTTGGCGCGAATCCTACGTCTAACTTGTTAGTGTTAGATTCGCCTCTCATTATTACTCCGTCTGGGCAATTTCTTCCTTTCTCTAGTTTCAAGAAACAACACAACCACTTCTCTTCTTAAAATGCAGTTTTCTTTGAAATAACATTGCCATTAAAATGCTCATATTAGTTAAACGAAGTGCCTCGTAGCTAATCTAATATTCATTGCACTTTTCGTAGGTACAAAGCTAATAGAAATTTCGTGGCCCTACACCACTAAGAAGAAGATACACAAGCAATTACGTCGCAATATAGTAAGTTACTAGAGTATTTTGTCGCAGCAGATACATCTCTGCGTTTTGTATGCAGCTCAGACTTCGCAAAAGATAGCCTGGTGATAAGACAGTGACGAAAATTAAATCATCGGGGCGTATTTTTCATCAGTTCATTTAAACAGGACACTTCTCACTTAACCATTTGAGTTCCACTTACAAACATAAAATAAATTTTTCCACAAAATTGACCTTCATCATCATACTAAGCAACGCATACGAGAAGAAATTGATAAAATATACATAACCAATTGTTTTCAAACTGGTTTCACTTTGAATCTCTGTGACATTGTTTTCAACCACCCATCATTTCACAATATACATTTAAAAGCAATTTTGCATTTTTCCAAGACGCAATCCCACTTCTAAATACTACCTTGAACTCATAATGCCTAAAATAAATTATAGTCGTAAATAACAAGCAAAAGTAGGCGTACAGTGTAATAAATTTATATCAACAGTACATACTGCTCCAGTGATTTCATTTCAAAACCACTCATAAAAGCAGTACTACAAAGTAAAATTTACGTCAAAACTAACTTGAGATGTATTTAGTTGAGCTATCAATGCTCTCCTCAATGTGACCACTACATAAAGTCAGCCTTCTTTAGTCACGTAGCATGCTCTACACGCCGACTGTTGTTCGAACGCTCCGATTGCTGCAATGCAGCACATTCGTAGAAGTACGTTAGTGTACCAGTAGATTTCTCTGTCTTGCAATGGCGTTGGTGGTTTCGCGTGAAAGGTACTGGTAAAAGAAGTAAAAGAAACGGTAGTTTCAGGCACAAACCACTGGTATTCAAAGGGTCAAGTTTCTTGTCACACATGCAATTCGTCCTTCCGATTACGTTTCCTCACTAGAATAGCAGTCACTTACAAACCTGGCCGATTTTGAATACTGACTCATTCTGAAAATATATTGTAGATTGGGGATAAGGCAATTTTCACCACATTCCACATTCTTTCTACAGGAAGCTCTAGACCAGCCGGTTAAGTACGCGGGCCTCTGCGGAGCATGTAAGTGCGAGGTACTAGCAGAGATATGAGTTATAGTTCGTCAGACTCAATGCATTATATTCAGCCAGTAACGATCAAATTAATTGGAGCTTAAAGTAGACAAGCACAACGTGTTGTTTTATATTTGAAATCACTGATGCAGTCCTCAAAAAAAAAAAAAAAAAAAAAAAAAAAAAAAAAAAAAAAAAAATCTCTGGAACGGAGCGACCGCTACGGTCCCAGGTTCGAATCCTGCCTCGGGCATGGATGTGTGTGATGTCCTTGGGTTAGTTAGGTTTAAGTAGTTCTAAGTTCTAGGGGACTGATGACCTCAGATGTCAGTCCCATAGTGCTCAGAGCCATTTGAACCAATGATTCGTTTCACGTGGCCATAAAAGGCAATCCTTTTTCGAATCGGGTGACTTTCCCTATCCATGTGCTCATATAGGTGGCTGTGACGCCTTCAGCGCTCGCTGGTTTCTTTGACGAGGCCCAGGAGTTTTCATGGAATCTTTCTTTCTCTCTTTCTCTGGAGTCAAGTTTCTCCGTTTGACTTTCCTTGTTAACTGTAAGAGTCTCTGCCACCAGCAATGTCTCCTGCCGAATGAGAGTGCAGTAGTATCTAATTTTGGCGTTGGAGGGTATCGATCTTACGGTATATGCCTTTAGTTAGCTTATAGGCAATTTCCATTTTGTTACTGCAAAACACGAAGACTTCTTTCTCTGACACATTAGGCTCTCTCTTCACACAGATAAATAAATATTTCTGTCTGCTTAATTTTTCCCAGTCAGACACCCAGCTCTGTGGGCATAGCTTTTATGTTTGTCATAAAGTGCGTCTTCTCAAAGACGGTTTGGATCCCAGTCTACGACGCCTGTCTCTTCAGTTGGTTATTTTGCTGCCGTATCTAAGACATCTTAAAAGATTACTAGGTCTGCAGAGGCCATACAGTCGATTGTAAAATCAATATACCTGAATCCTAGCCTTAACCCAGTTTAGGCCCCTGAATTGTTGTTTCTTTGCACCACCCTCGGATGACCTTTTCTAAAATAAAATTGAAGAGCAGAGGCGGTAGCCCAATTTCCTCTGTAGTTCACTTTGGAGGTGGTGGTGAAGGTTGTCCCAATTATCACTTTTGTCTTCATATCCAAGCCAAATTTTTCAAGGATTTGCAGTAGGGTGGTTCGGTCAATTTAGTTGTACGCCTTCCTGAAGTGGTCGCATGTCACCGCTAATTCCCTGTCGTTGAGCTTCAGAAACGAAAAGATGGAAATGAGATTCATAATCTGCTCAGCGTTGATAGTCTCCCAATTGTTGATCAACTTGTTGATCCCTCCACTTCTAGAGTTTTAGAGAGGACCTCGTAAGTTGATGGCAGGAGACAGATGCCACGGTAGTTGTTCACAATTGTTCTCCCCAGTTTCTTGTGTCGTAGACGAATTCCAATAGAAATCTATCCACTTAGGATTTTTTCGCTTTCCCAAATGTGTTGAATTATTACGCCAGCTTTAGCGATTGGCTCATACCTGAGTGCTTCCACTGCATTTGTCAGTAATTCCTAATGTTAATATTTTGGCGGCGACCAGTAATACTCGACTGTGCCTAGGCTGTGACGTGTGGCGGCGCCTGTGTTGCAGATCGTGTTCCACGGCACGGACCGCGACTCCCTGCACAACTACATCAGCCCCAAGGTGCTGCCGGACTGCTACGGCGGCACCCTCGACATCGACAGGGTGACCGGAGCCGAGTGGTACAAGCTGCTCATCCACTACGACCCCGTCTACGAGGGTAAGGCTGCTGGCCACTGCACCTGCGACTCCTTTCACTTTAACGCGGTTCTGACAGTTTCTAGAGATATTTTGCGGTAGTTCTCATCAGGGAGAATCTCAAATCAGTGTAAATTGGTAGAAAGTGGTAGGTATGCAGCAATTACAAAACGGTCGAACAACCACATACTAATCTCCGGTAATGCACAGATTTAAAAAGAAAGCGAAAGTCGCTATCAGACGTTTGGGAATAGATCATTCGATATTTGTCAAGAATAATTTTTTTACGACTGGATTATCAGCAACAATAAATTTTTCCACATTTGACGCCATTAAAATTTAATTTTGTGCATTCCACAGTTGATGTTTGAGACGTGATGTAACGCCTTTGTCTCTGACATCTAGTATTGTGGTAGACTAGTTAGGATTAGGAGGTGTGTGGGGGGAAAGAGCAATGAGACTAACAAGACTGTGATCGATCTGCCAACACTGTGTTGTTTTACTTGTGTTCATCCCTTCCAGATGTTCAGTCAGAGTTTTAGCTCCTATTGCTAAGTGATTTTTGAGAACGCCTTTGGTAAAGTTGTTTTTGTTGTGCGTTACGAAAATATGAGAGCGGAATTTACAGCAAAGTTAAACCATCAAATTTTGTGTCAAACTTGGGTAATCTTAGAGTGTGACCATTGGAAAGGTTTATGTATTTAATCGTGTCAGAAGCATCGTACATAAAATCAGAATGATTAACACATACATATCAAGTATATAACAAATACAAAAAGAGAATAAAAGTATACAGATATATAAGCAGGGTCAAGTAGTTTTTTATTTTATGAAGTCTTGGACCAGAACCTAGCCACGTCCAGCGCTTCCGGGGTGGCATTCATCAAATCCTTCGTGGTGCAGGTGCTCGGGCACAGCACACACTGCGTGAGGTGGATGGTGGTTTGAGTGTGCCCACAGTCTCACAGCGCCGGTCCATTTGAGAGGCCCCATTTGCGCATATTCTCTCTGGATCGTGTGACACCAGAGCGCAGCCTGCTGAAACAAGTCTATTGGAAACATTCCTTATCTGGAGCACAAGTTTGCTGCAGGCACAAATCGTTTTTGGAAGGC
This sequence comes from Schistocerca piceifrons, assembly GCF_021461385.2. Classification (NCBI taxonomy): domain Eukaryota; kingdom Metazoa; phylum Arthropoda; class Insecta; order Orthoptera; family Acrididae; genus Schistocerca; species Schistocerca piceifrons. Next base: position 109,633,182 of record NC_060139.1, read on the forward strand.
CAAGGTCACGTTGAAGATGAACCTCATTCAAGGAGACCTTCACATTCAAAAACCGACGAAAACGCTGTGTGCCCTTCAGAGATCAGATCCACGTTTAACAATAAGGATGATGGGTGACCTGTTAAAAAACTTTCACAGAGTATCACATTTTGAGCGAAGTTTTCCATATACGAAAGGTTTGTCCCAAAATAATGCCGAGAAACCTCACAACTGAGCAGGACAACAATCGAAGAAACGTGTGCGTTGATCTTCCTGAGAGAATTGTCAGTGACCATGAATGGTTCAGTGGAGTGGTCACAGGTGATGAATCCTGGATTTTTGAGTGCGATGCTAAAACAATGCTGATTTGCATTTTTGACAGTAGGAGCAACGTGCATAAAACACAAACTGTCAGCCGATAGTTTACAAAGATGTCTCCTTGAAAGGCTCATGAAAATGGTGAATCGAGACACTGGACACTGAAAAGAAGAGGATGTTCCATCAGGACAATGCCACATGTCACGCTGCCACTTCCATCTCAGAATTTGTTTACCTCAAAAGGCGTTCCTGTTCCACGGTCCACCCATTCACCTGATCTGATTCTTTTCAATTTTTTTGCCAAAATTGAAAAATGCAGTAAAAAGTCGTCGTCCTGAGACTCTGGAGAACATTCAAAAGAATGTGACAGATACATTAAAGGCCATACCACCTGAAGACTTTCAGCACTGCTAACAAGACTAGGACCAACGACTCCTCCTTTGTACACCTGCTGAAGGAAACCATTTTAAAATAGACAAAGTTGTGGTTTGAAAAAAAAAAATGAAAATTTTTGTCGATAAAAATCAGTCTTATTATTCTTCCTCACACACCTCGTACACTACTGTAATTATACACTATATTCTTGAACGTTAAAGGAAGTATGAGCAGAATAACAGTTTGTATCATAGCTCATGTCTAAAAATATTCCCACTGTCTAAACTGCTTAGTAGTTTAATGGTAAAAGACGTATACATGTGTGTACTTAATAAATGTCACTTTTGGATTCACAGCTGTATCAAGTGCTAAGAATAAGGGTTTATACAAAATTAACATCTCAATAATAATGCAAATAGCTATAACAGTGACTTGATTTCTGTGACGCACAATATTATTGTAATTATAGAAATATTCCATACACAATTGAGCTACACTTAATAACAAAGCATTATCTTGCTTTGATACCTGTAACTGCCTACTTTGTAAACGTCCTCTGAATATTGCTGCTATATGTTCATTGTGCAAGTGATCTTTACCACATGTACTCTTGCACGAAGCATTGATCCACTAGTCAAAACCAAAATTGTTGGACAGTGTTTTAGTGAGTTTGTATAATCATCGCTAGTTACACAAATCGGTAATAAAACAGTCTTTTCGGATTTTATCATAATTAAATTTTTGACTGTGTTTGTCCTGAGTATCAAATTTGTCACATACAGGTCTTCGACTTCTGGGTATTTGTTTTGCAGTAACAAAATTTTATGTTGACGTTAATTCTCTCTTAATGTAGCTGACAGGAATGAAATTAGAGGGAAATATTGTAGCAGATGAAACTTAGGAACTGTGATTGTGTGTGTCATTAAAATACTAACTCCCCTAGTATAACAAGCGTTTGAAGAACGTTTGCTTCCCATACAGATGTGGCAGCCTTAATCATGTGAGACTGATCGAAATCGGACGCACTTAAATAGTTTTGAGTGAACCAGTACTCGGGTTGAATCAGCTCTATTAACTAGAATGAAGTTTCCACACTGCATCGGATGTACTGGTGGAAGTAAAGCTGTGAGGGCAGGGCATGAGTTGTGCTTGGATAGTTCAGTCTGTAGATATATGCCCGTAAAAGGAAAAGGTTCCAAGTTAGAGTATCAGTCTGGCACACAGTTTTAATCTACCAGGAAGTTTCAGCTGTAGTGCCATTTAAAAAAAAAGAAATCTGATTGTTGACCTTACATTACGAAATAATCGAAGAAGTTTTGTTCGAGCCAAGTGTTGCTCCAGTATTGTCTTATCTCTTTTATTCTACAAGAATTTTAAATGTGTCCCGTGTATAGTAACTTACTGGTGATGTATCGAGCATGCATTTTTCGAAACACTTTTGTTAGGGTTTCTATGACCGTATATTTTTTGTTTGAAAAAATGCAAGATACTTCTAAAGTAAATAACCTTTCTCCACCCTGCTTAAGTTTACAACATATTTTATAGAAGAAAGAAAAGAGCACGAACCTTCTTAGTTCGGTCGAGGTAATCTCTCATTTTCTAAGAACTATATTACGCTAGACCTATAAAATGCATTTTAAGCCATAATATTGACCGCCATATTTCTGTGCTATCATATAAGGGTAAGTTATAAATTTTTAGTCATCAACTCGAAAAAATAAAGTTAGGTAATAAATTTGTAGATAGACTTCTACAGTTCCGGTCAACATAGAAATATCACACTATAGTACCATAGCTCAGCATTATAAGATCTAAAATAAAATGGTGCAACTTGTCTTTCTCTTCATCAATCGAATCTGCTATTGAGTTCTGGCACCTTTGCTGGTGTGCTATGGTACTGTGATGCGGGATTTCACTGTGTGTACCTAGAAACAAAAAATTAATTACAAAACTTAATTTTTTCTAAGCAGTAATTGAAACTTTTACTCCATGTGTGATGCACACTAAAATGGATCCATATCCTATCCTTCCAATGATTCGTCTTTAGCAATTCAGCTTCGTTTGCTTTGTCAAAGAATATAACAGTTGCAAATTACAGTCTGTCTATCTTAATGGCCTAGTACTACCAGAAAACCAGCAGTTAGAGTATTTAACTATTATTAAATCAACTCACAAATGAAAAAGGTTTGTCCTAAACTTAGTAAGTGTAATTCGCCAGTAAAATACCTCATTGATAGAACACTTTGTAATATGTTTCCATAATTTTTGTGTTCTCTTTCTGACCAAAAGAGTTACATTATTATATCGTTTGTTTCAGCTGTTAATTCCTATGGCTACAAGAAGCAGTAGATGAGTCATTGCTGATGGTTCATTGAAGTTCCACGCTGTGATAATGACGCAGAAATGCATATGGTGGGAAAAGTCAGTGCTTCCAAAGACGTCTGTAGAGCAGACGTCACACAGTATTAATTAAAGTTTCTTCAGGCCAGCAGTTAATTAAAAGTGATTGGAGGCGGATCAGTTGTTGCCAGCTGTGTACTTGCCATCTTTCTAAAATGTGCACTCTGTGTGGGTGTGAGTTTCCTATAGATAAAAAGACACAAGTTTTCACATGAATGAAAAGAGGGCATTATTATGTATCAGACCCTTATAAATGTGTAAATAGCGTAATATGTTAGCAGTTATTATTTTATGTATCGGGCACAATAGCCTCCATTGTTGAATTTCTGTTGGGGTTAGTTAATTGTTATAAAGTACTAATGTTTGTAAATATCTATTTTATAGCATTATGGCACATGGAAGGATGAATATAATATCATATTATGTATGGTTTTATATTGTAAGTAGAAAAACTCAGATGGCCTCTATTCACTGTTCATATTGGCCTTTATTTTTTATGGCGCTAACCTTGCCATTTTGTTTATATTATATGCTCTCAGATGGTAAATGTAATTTACTGTGATAATTGTTAAATTTTATAACAAATTTACATTGTCAAATGTTTTTATACTCTTCATCCTGAAAATATACTTGCCCTCTAATTTTGTCAAAACAAAATCTTTCTTATGTAACAAAACCCTTTATACTCCTGAAATGAAGTTTTTGCAGACTGGCACTAAAGAAATACTATTTACCTAAATGTAGAGTACATAAAGCTATAGGCAATGAATACTAGACTAGAAATGTGAACTTGCAAGTGCAAAATCCTATGACAGAAAAACTCTAAATGCAAAGAAACAGTGAATGCAAGAATTCACTAATTCCTGTTCTACTTTCTGAGGAATACAGCATCAAGGAAAAAATTGTAAAATATTTTCATTCACTACTAAATTTGTCCACTTTTCTAGTCTGATCATCATCATTTGCATGAAGTGGACACACACATGGCACTTACTTACAAACAAATGAAAAATGAATCAGTATACTAATTGTAAGAAAAATAACTAAAGTCAGTTTTCTTCTTGTGAGATTCCTGCAATTACAAGTTAATGCTTATGACAGTTAATATATGAATATATCAGCTTCATAATATGGAACTCCAAAGTTGTCATCACAGTTGAAGAAATTGAGACCTGTTTCCTTGCATAACTAACACACCTCATTCATCTCCACATTTTTAATATGTTCCTCACTGTAAGTCACACCACCATCAAATGTCTTACATCTCTTATGAATAGTGTTAAAATATCGTCAGTGTCCATGGAAATATTGACAGAAGAGATGGCTTAAGAGGAAATACTTCATTTCATTAAATTTATTCATTCATAATTGGCAAGGGCACTGATAACCATGCCATTGAGCAAACTAAAACAAACACCTTCATTACCTTAAAGGTTCTTATGACATCTTGTACCTACTATTAAACTTAGGGGTCCTCCAAAATGTGATGTATTCTAATGCACTCCATGTATGTCTTTTGTTTAACTAAGAAATATGAGCTACATATAAAACATTCCTATAGCTAGCAACAGAAATAAAGTGACTGTATACTACCCCTTATAACATGTTGTGACTGAGGAAGTTCAGGAAACAGAATTGCAACAGACAGTTGATCATTCCTGTTGCCTTGAACATTATTGTTTAATAATGCCCATAGGGACATAATTTTTTTGTCATCAGTCTTCTGAGTGGTCTGAAGCAGACAGCCATGAATTCCTCTCCTGTGCCAGCCTTCTCATCTTAGAGCAGCAGATGCAACCTACATCCCCAATTGTTTACTGTATATATTCCAGTCTGTTTTCCTGTACAGTTTTACCATCTACAGCTCAGTGTAGTACTATTGCTATTCTCTAATATCTTAACAGGTGTCCTGTAATCTTGTACTTTCTTCTTGTCAATCTTTTCCATACATTCCTTTCCTCACCAATTCTGTGGAGAACCACCTCTTTCCTTACCTTATCAGTCTGAATAATTTTCAACATTCTTCAGTAACACCATGTATCAAATGTTTTGATTCTCTTCTGTTTCAGAATTCCCCACAGTCCATGTTACACTACCATACAATGCTATGTTCCAAATGTACATTCTCAGAAACATTGGTTGTTTTGGTGCCTAGGTAGCAGAACTCCTTAACTATATCAACTTTGCGATTCTCAGTTCAGATGTTAAGTTCCTCACTGTTCTCATTTCTGCTGCTTCTCATTACTTTCATCTTTCTTTTATTTACCCTCAATTTATATTCTGTACTCATTAGACAGGTTATTCCATTCAACACATCTTGTAATTCTGTCTCACTTCCGCTACGGGTAGCAAAGTAATCAGCAAATCTGATCTTTCACCTAGAATTTTAATCCCACTCTTGAACCTTCCTTTCATTTTCATCTTTGCCTCTACTGCACAATCTGTACATCAAAGAACCAAAGACTACATCCCTGTGTTACACCCTTTTTAATACAATCAGTTAGTTCTTGGTCATCCACTCTTATTGTTCCCTCCTGGTTCTTATTGTATTACCTGACTTGCAGTATACCTTATCAACAGTTTTTCTCAGAATTTCGAATACTTTGATCCATTTTACATTATCAAACACTTTTTTTTTTCAGGGTGTCAGTTCCTATCAACCTCAATATTCTTCGGTCTTGCTTCCATTATCAACTGCAACATCAGAATTGCATCTCTGGTGCTCTTACCTTTACTAAAGCCAATCTGATCGTTGTTTAACAGAACCTCAGTTTTCTTTTACATTCTTCTGTATAGTATTCTTCTCAGCAGCTTGGGTGCATGAGTTGTTAAGCTGCTTGTGTTATGACTCATGTATTTGTCAGTCTTGCTACCTTGAGAACTATGTGGATGTTTTTTTTTGAAAGTGTGATTGTATATCACCAGTTGTAGACACCAATGTGAATAGTCATTTTGTATGGATGCATAGTGTCTGTTCTTTGAGACATGTCTGCATGATAACCCGATGCAGCTGACATCAGTTATCCTTTTCCTTTCTTCGACTTCCCAGTCAGTTCACATATGTCATTTTGTTGCTACTTCGTACAATGATTTTTGAAATCCTGGTTGTATTTTATCTATCCCTTCTGCATAATTTCTTCCTAAGTCATCAAAAACTCTTCGAAATTTTGATTCTAATACTGGATCCCCTATCTCTTCTATACTGACTTATTTCTTCTTCTGTCACATCATCAAACGAGTCTTCCTCCTCCTCATAGAGGCCTTTGATGTACTTTTTTCAGTTATCCACTCTCTCCTTTCCATTTAAAAGTGTAATTCTCATTGCACGCTTAATGTTACAGCACTTGATTTTAATTTCACCAAAGGTTATTTTGATTTTTCTATATGCTGAGTCGGTCATTTCGAGAATCATTTCTGTTTCAATTTTTTCACGTTCTTCATGCAGCCATTTCACTTCATCATCCCTGGACTTCATTTCATTCCTTAATGATTTGTATATCTGTATTCCTAAATTTCCCAGAATATTTTGTACTTTCTTCGTTCATTGATTAACTGAAATTTTTCTTCTGTTATCTATGTTTTCTTTGCACTTACCTTCCTGTATCTGTTTTCTTTTCAAACTTCTGTGATTGCCCTTTTTAGATATGTCCTGTCTCTTCAACTGGAATGCCTACTGAACTACTCATTATCACATTATATATAGCCTTGGAGAACCTCATTCTTCAATACTCCCATGTCCTCCTCCTTTGTGCATTTATTCTTCCTGACTAGTCTCTTAAGCTTTAGCCTACTCCTCGTCATTATCAAATTGTGATCTGAGTCTATATTTTCCAATGGGTATGCCATAAATCTAATATCTGATTCTAGAATGTCTGCCTGACCATGATGTAATCCAACTGGAATCTTTCCATACCTCCCAGCCTTTTCCAGGTACATCTCCTCCTCTTAAAGAGAGTATTCGTTATTAGTAACTGAAATGTTTTGCAGAACTCAATCATTCACCTCTCTCATTCCTACTACCAAGTCCATAGTCTCCCCTTAACCTTTCTTATGCCCCCCCCCCCCTACAGCCACATTCCAATCCCATATGACTATTAGAGTTTCCTCTCCTTCTATGAATTGAATTATCCATTCAATGTCCTCATATACATTGTCTGTTTCTTCATTTTCCACTTGCGATGTCATGTACACTAGAACTATTGGTGCTGTGTTGGTCTGCTGCCGATTGTTTTGAGAACATTCCTATCACTGAACTGTTTGCAATAGCTCACTATTTGCCCTTCCTTCCTATTCATAACGAATCCTACTGCTGTTATAACATTTTCTGCTGCAGCTGCTGCTATGACGTTCGTACTTTTAAAGTATTCCAAATCAAGCAAGTACGGGGGACAAATAAAAACAGGTCCTTTCTGAACATTTTTACATGTCATCCCCACACCCACCTCTAGGGGTAGCAAGGGATTCTTATTGCCATAATATTTTTATACAAATAATGTCATTATACATAAAGTTTGGTAGAAATTGCTCTAGACGTTCCTGAGTGTGGATTTTATGCACCTTCATCCTTACCAAGAAGTTCGTCGTCTTTCTTGCGTCATCAGTCTTCTGACTGGCTTGATGCGATCCACCATGAATTCCTCTCCTATGTCATCCTTTTCATCCCTGAGTAGCACTTGCCGTCTACACTCTTAATTATTTGTTGGGTGTATCCCAATCTCTGTCTCCCTTGTAGTTTTCACCCTCTACAGCTCCCTCTAGTACCATGGATGTCTGATGTCTTAACAGATGTCCTATCGTCCTGTCCCTTCTTCTTGACGGTGTTTCCCACATATTCCTTTCCTCCCTGATTATGGAGAGAACCTCCTCATTCCTTAGCTGATAAGTCCACCTAATTTTCAGGCGCAGTAATTTTTTCCAGACAGCAAGTGCTACATACGACAGGTTTCATAAAAATTACATCAGGCATTATGGAGATATGTCACTGTCTTTCCCTATACCCCCATCACAGTCCCAACACTAGATGTGAAACTTTATCAGTACTATTAGAGATTACCCTAGTGACTCTGAAACCTGTTTATCAGTATTATCACCTGCTTTTCCTCCCTCCTCACACCATCTTCTTCCATCTTGCATCGTTGCTCTCTCTCTCTTCAGTCTCCACCTCACATGCTTCTCCTTTACCTCTCACCATCATCCTCTTACATTTATCTGCTCCTCTCCCCCCCCCCTCCCTCCCTCTGTTTGTCCATCTCCTCCTCCTCGCTATCACTGTCCATCTTCTGTCACAGCGACCCCCATGGGTGCTAGGTGTTTCTTATCCTCAAAGTACTTCTTCCCAGACAATAACTGTTACGTGTACCATGTTTTGTTGGTCTCCTCTGTGAATATCCAGCTTCCATGCACTCGGTCTAGTAGAAGAGTGAAGGAGACCATACGAATTTGTGAGAAAAGCTAGGTATATTTGCACTTTACTGGTGTGTAAATAATACCAACTAACAGGTAATTCTACTGTGTAACGTGAGAAACCAACAAATTGACTAAAATCCCTTGGTAATGACCTTCCTTTCTTCGTTTTGTACACTAATCGCAAATTTCCTTTCATTCATAAACATCTTTTATCGGCCTGAAAACGGTCCTAACTTCCCTGTCTTTTGATTGATTAACTACCTTGACTCTAGTTAGAAAGGTTTAGGTAGGTTTGTGAAATTTGTGGAGGTTGTAATGATTTGGCGTGCTCTACAATAGCTCCGTCTGTAATTAAGAAGTATGAGCAAAATCAATGTTCTTCCAACTCCAAATATTTAAATTCTGATAGCAGGAGTGTATTATGTCGTCGTAAATAGGTAACGACTCGGTATTCAATGTGTCCACCACAGAAACTTGATGACTGGCAAGGCGACCACACGACAATAAGATTTTTGTAACATTCTCTATGTTTATGGACGTAAAGTCAGTACTCAAATACCAATCTTGCAAAGCAGTTCGATGCAACTCTGAAAAATAGGAAAGACTTTGAAGCTTGCTGACCATTTTTAATATCCTAAACCGAGGTGGTGGTGTTTCCGACTGGCATTGTGGCTACATGGCAGAGTATTTGTTTGATGGATGGAGGCTAGGGTTCGAATCTTGGGGTAATCAGAAACTTAAACAAAGGTGCATGTTCTATGAGAATTTAGCTGAAGGGTAAAATACAAGAAGATGGAACAAATTCATTTGTGATTTTTAAATTCTACATCCTTTATTAACAATTTCTTATAAAAATCAGTAATTAATGAGTTATCTAAAATTACCTCAAGAAAGTACACGGAATTCTGTAGTGGAAGGTAACAAGAGTGCATATAAATAAAGATGTACAACTTTACAGAATTTTATTTCGCCAAGTAACTCCAAGGCAAACTATCAACTTGGAAATCTGGCCATCGTAACTGAATACCGTTATTTTTTTTAAACATGTAATTAGACAACAATTCCTTAATGGATGCAACGTTTTCCTGCATCTGTTACAGAGTAGCTTCTATGTCCAGTATTCCGAAGGCGTTCCTTTCTCAAACAGTTAAGTTGTTATACAGGGGGGCTCACGCTCTTTAGTCATATAAAACGTTCATAAAAGCCATCATAATAAATGTCTTAATGCAGAATAAGCAATTAAAACCTATAACATTATCAAATAAAGGAAACCCTACAGAAAATGCACTTGATAAAAGACAGTGAAACATTTTTGATAATGTAATTCGAAGACAAATTAAGTGTTAGAACAAATATTAAATCATAGGGACCTTAATCAATAAAAATTTAACTCCTCAGTCTGGCTTAAATAACAAAGATTTTACAAATACTTGGCCAAAATACTAGAGATAAAAAATAAGAAACCGTTCCCGATATAAAATATTTAAAAACACTGTGTCAATAACCACCAGAGTAATCAAAATGCTCAACAGCACTCAGAAAAAGTTAAATACCAAAGAGATCAGTGAAGAGTGTGCCAACGTAGTATACATTTGCAGTGTACAACTTTAACATAAACGCTCTCAAACACCATAAAAGTATAAAACAAAGTAAATCAGTGTCATACATTAATACCAGAAGCTGACAGTTTTCGCGTATTGAACTGTAGATCTTATCGTTTATTGGTTTGTACTCTTTCTTCTTTCATGCATGAAACTCCACAAGCAATAAGACAGAATACGGCCGAATTAGCACATGAAACATGCTGAAATTGTTTTTAGATCAGACAGACAGTACATTCAGCAGTGCACAAACAGCACGTAATCTCGAAGGGAAACTAGTTGGCCCAATAAGTAGTATAACACTTTCACACAAATGTAGGGTTTAGACTTAAACTGAAACTCCACTTTTCTTTAAGGTGACACTGCTAACATATATCTTAAATGGTTTCACCGAACCTCCGTCCAAGGTAACAGGATGTTCCAAATGTCAACTAGTTCCCGCTGTCTCACAGCTCTCATTCTCTTGAGGTGAAAAGACCATTAGCCTGTCCGCGTACGGCGGTTTATAGCCTCATAGCACGACTCAGCTGCCATCTAGCGAGACCACGACGAAACCGTCGCTTAGAGACACGACCTCGGTATCTTTGATATTGGTAGCGAACCAGTTTAATTAAGAATCTTTGTTTTCAATGAAAACAGGATTTTTGTATGCAATATTAATTAGAAATAAAAATCATAAACTTTTCATAAAAATCTGAAATATTTTAACTAGCAAATATTCGATGAATTTTGTATTTAAATGACGTAGATATTCAAACTAAATGGAAAAATGGAAAAGAATGACAAAAACGAGACTCGATCCAGCAGTTACCAGTCTCATGTGCTTTGTTTTTAACGCTTTGCGGAAATGCTCTTAGAACATGCACTTTTGTTTAAAAATTTCATTCCAACTGGAGTCGAACGCATGCGCCGGACACAGAGAGCAAGCACTCTACCACAGAAAATATGTGTCTCCTTTTAACATATTAAACATGGCTGTAGAATCTCAAAGTACATATTCTTTAGAGTTTCTGAGAGATGCACAGAGCTGCTTTGTGATAGATATATTTGAGGTCAACCTCACGTACCATAAATATACAAAAAAACTACAAAAATCCTATTGCCGTGTGGTGTCCCTGTAACTGTAACCTGAGGCGCCACATCCTGGTCTGAATGAAAGTACTTACGAAAAAATCTGCCAGCTAGTTTTTACTGAAATGGTCGGTGTGGCCTAGACACACTCACAATAACACTTACAAAACAACGAATACCATGAAACGCGCATTAATATAAATACACAAATGTTACAGGTACTGCTCTAATAACAACTGCTGCCAGTCAACTCTTAGGTACAAAAAGTAGATGTGGGAGTAAGAATCTCAAATGTGCTTTACAGAATGCTTATGCGCAGAGTGACAGAATACGGGACTTTTGATGACATGAATTAGCAGTTCAGTATAACAAAAGTTCAAACTGATCGTAGTAACCAAATGTTAATTACTGTGTAGGATACAAGCATTTAGTGATGTGAACCACTGCTGGAGTTAAATGATTTGTAATACTGATTAAATCTTTAGAGCTTTGCTTAACAATACAACTACTGCACGAAGACACAATAGAATGTAGCTGTCGGCTGAATGACATCTACTGTTCTGTTTAACAACAGTATGAAAACATACTATTCTACACTCGTAAGTTCTAGTGAATTAAAATCATCTTTAATCTTTTTTACAAACTAATCAAGCTTTTGACAATGTTGACTGGAATACTCTCTTTCAAATTCTAAAGGTGGCAGGGGTAAAATACAGGGAGTGAAAGGCTATTTACAATTTGTACAGAAACCAGATGGCCGTGATAAGAGCCGAGGGACATGAAAGAGAAGCAGTGGTTGGGAAGGGAGTGAGACAGGGTTGTAGCCTCTCCCCGATGCCATTCAATCTATATATTGAGCAAGCAGTAAAGGAAACAAAAGGAAAGTTCGGAGTAGGTATTAAAATCCATGGAGAAGAAATAAGAACTTTGAAGTTCGCCGATGACATTGAATTCTGTCAGACAGAGCAAAGGACTTGGAAGAGCAGTTGAACGGAATGGACAGTGTCTTGAAAGGAGGATATAAGATGAATATCAACAAAAGCAAAACGAGGATAATGGAATGTAGTCGAATTAAGTCGGGTGATGCTGAGGGAATTAGATTAAGAAATGAGACACTTAAAGTAGTAAAGGAGTTTTGCTATTTGGGGAGCAAAATAACTGATGATGGTCGAAGTAGAGAGGATATAAAATGTAGACTGGCAATGGCAAGGAAAGCGTTTCTGAAGAAGAAAAATTTGTTAACATCGAGTATAGATTTAAGTGTCAGGAAGTCGTTTCTGAATGTATTTGTATGGAGTGAAACGTGGACGATAAATAGTTTGGATAAGAAGAGAATAGAAGCTTTTGAAATGTGGTGCTACAGAAGAATGCTGAAGATTAGATGGGTAGATCACATAACTAATGAGGGGGTATTGAATAGAATTGGGCAGAAGAGGAGTTTGTGGTACAATTTGACTAGAAGAAGAGATCGGTTGGTAGGACATGTTCTGAGGCATCAAGGGATCACCAGTTTAGTACTGGAGGGCAGCGTGCAGGGTAAAAATCGTAGAGGGAGACCAAGAGATGAATACACTAAGCAGATTCAGAAGGATGTAGGCTGCAATAGGTACTGGGAGATGAAGAAGCTTGCACAGGATAGAGTAGCATGGAGAGCTGCATCAAACCAGTCTCTGGACTGAAGACCACCACAACAACAACAATCAAAACTTCTGTAAATGGTAGAGCAGAGTTTTAATTAAAAGTGATGGTTTACCTTTCATAACCTTTAATGTTAACAGCTCTATGTTATCTAGACTGAATACAAAGCTGTGACAGTGACTGAAATCTGCTAGGCTGCAACAGTAATTAGTGGCCTCTGTAATAAAGTTAGTTACCACCTGGGATGGGGGGGGGGGGATATGAACTGTATAATACAGTGTAATATGACGTTAGGAAAGTAGCTTAGTTTTCTTATGGCGCAGCGGCATAAATGGCTACGGATTAATGAAAGCTGATATGTGGATATGTGGATGTAGCCTCAGATACTTCCTACTTCTTGATGACTGCAGAGTAATCTCTGAAATCGACCCTCTGCTGTCTTTTATAACATACCTTTTGATAAGACGCAGAGGTGAACTTTTATGGCTGACTAAGTGGTCCTTGAGGGACAACACAATAACAACAAGTGATATTTCCGCTTGTGGATTGTCACATGTCAACTTCTAATATTATTTCAGTTAAAATTGTATCGTTATTCGGCCATTTACATTGAATGAACAGTAAAACTATTTATTTTGAGTTTAGTTAAGAAAAAGCAACCCAACAGCCTTGCCGCAGTGGTAACACCGGTTCCCGTCAGATCACCGAAGTTAAGCGCTATCGGTCTGGGCTAGTACTGGGATGGGTGACCATCCAGTCTAAGGAGCACTGTTGGCAAGCGGGGTGCACTCAGCCCTTGTGCGGCAAACTGAGGAGCTACTTGATTGAAAAGTAGCGGCTCCGATGTCGGAAACTGACATACGGCCGGGAGAGCGGTGTGCTGACCACATGCCCCTCCATACCCGCATCCAGTGACGAAAATGGGCTGAGGATGACACGGCGGCGGTCGGTACCGTTGGGCCTGCATGGCCTGTTCGGGAGGAGTTTAGTTTTAGTTTAGGAAAAAGCAAAGTCTTGGAAAAAATTAATATTTTAACACACTAATATTATATTAGTCTTTGTTCTCGGATAATTATAATTGTTCTATATCAGAAAGATGTGACACAAGGTGTTTTTCCTTTCTTCTTGTTCTGGCATAGGCATAATAGGGATGGAAGTATACTCGAGGTATATTTTTCCCTATAATAATTTGACCATTGTACGTCAAACTTGTTTTCATTTTGTAAAGCGACAAACCTCACTTGTCCTACTTTAATTGCAATGTACAATTAATTTCTGACCACTTAAATTAATTTGGAAACTACTTGTTTGATGATGCAATGGTCGAGAGCCTTGAGTGCTCTGTCACTCGTTATTTTATTAGTCTCATAAAGTCGAGCCAGCACGAAGACAGCACAAGAGAAATTAGAGCTCCAGCGGGGGCATACAGAAAAAGTCGTTCCTCCCTTTTTCCATCTGCGAGCGTAACAGGAAACGGAATGACTAGTAATAGTACAAGATACCCTCCGCCACGCACCATACTGGACCTTGTGGAGTACTTCTGGATATGTAGATGTGGCGCAGAAAAACGAAACATACGACACATCAGCGGAAGGTTTAAAAGAATTATTACTGCTTCAGTGTGATGCGGTCAACACAAAAATTACGAGGCTTTATTCTCGGAATGACCCTCGTGATTTTCGATTAGGTTCCGTGGTAAGCAGCAATGTACCGAACGCATGAAAGCAGTGGAATTCTGCATCTACATCTACACCTACATGGATACTCTGCAAATCACATTTAAGTGCCTGGCAGATGGTTCATCGAACCACCTTCACAATTTTCTATTTATTCCACTCTCGTATAGCGCGCGGAAAGAATGAACACCTATATCTTTCCGCACGAGCTCTGATTTCCCTTATTTTATCGTGGTGATCGTTCCGCCCTATGTAGATCGGTGTCAACAAAATATTTTCGCATTAGGACGCCTTTCTTTTAATGATTTCCAGCCCAAATCCTGCATCATTTCTGTGACACTCTCTCCCATATATCGTGATAATACAAAACGTGCTGCCTTTCTTTGAACTTTTTCGATGTACTCCGTCAGTCCTATCTGATAAGGATCCCACACCGCGCAGCAGTATTCTAAAAGAGGACGGACAAGCGTAGTGAAGGCAGTCTCCTTAGTACGTCTGTTACATTTTCTAAGTGTCTTGCCAATAAAACGCGGCCTTTGGTTAGCCTTCCCCACAACATTTTCTATGTGTTCTTTCCAATTTAAGAGGTTCGTAATCGTAATACCTAGGTATTTAGCTGAATTTACGGCTTTTAGATTAGACTGATTTATCGTTTAACCGAAGTTTAACGAATTTCTTTTCGCACTCATGTGGATGACCTCACACTTTTCGTTATTTAGGGTCAACTGCCACTTTTCGCACCATTCAGATATTATTTCTAAGTCGTTTTGCAGTTTGTTTTGATCTTCTGATAACTTTATTAGTCGATAAACGACAGCGTCATCTGCGAACAACCTAAGATGGCTGCACAGATTGTTTCCCAGATCGTTAATGTAGATAAGAAACACCAAAGGGCCTATAACACTACCTTGGGCAACGCCTGAAATCACTTCTATTTTACTCGATGACTTTCCGTTAATTACTACGAACTGTGACCTCTCTGATAGGAAATCGGCGGTTATGTAACGGGAAGTGTCAGTATTATGGGGCACAGAAATATTTTGATTCGCTGTGCATCAATGTTAAGGAAAATAAATTTTTCTTATTATTACGTATTTGCTATCTAGCGTCGCCCGCACCTGGAGAGCAGAAAGCTGAAGAATAGCGAGCAGTGTGGGAGGGAACAACCTGCAGCTGACAGCAGGGACGAAGCCAAAAAGAACAGGACACGTATGCTTTTCGAACTGACACTCCTATTTCGTACTACTGCCTTATAGGGAGATTTCCGCGTGCATTTTGCTTGCTTCTGCAGACATAACCTCTTTCTTATGCGAGAAGGCTGCAGACGACAGGAATGTAATGGAAGGCAAGAAATGTCAAATGGGGGCGCCCAGCATCTGCTGTCTGCTACCTCGATAACACAAAATCTGTCAGAGCATAATCGCTAGGGAAAACATTTATCGAAACAATTTTTCTCGTCAAAGCCGCCTTGTGTGTGTACTGATACTGAGGAAAGGGTCTACGAAGCATTCAGAAGTTTATTGTGGCTTGGTAATCACACGTTAATCCATCTACGCTGCGGCCTCATTCCGGGTCCAACATACCGTGGTACAAGTGCCTAGGGTCTCAAGACTTGTTATTACTCCTCACACATGTAACGTCTGATAGTTCTCTGAATAGGTGTAAAAAACTGCACAGGTGTGTGGCTAATTGTCCACATTTATTGAACCAGTAACATAACAGCAGATTTTGTTCTCGAAAATTTTATAATAATATTATTGTTATTCCTCATCATTAGCACCATTACTAGTACATTCCCCCCTTGAACCATGGACCTTGCCGTTGGTGGGGAGGCTTGCGTGCCTCAGCGATACAGATGGCCGTACCGTAGGTGCAACCACAACGGAGGCGTATCTGTTGAGAGGCCAGACAAACATGTGGTTCCTGAAGAGGGGCAGCAGCCTTTTCAGTAGTTGCAGGGGCAACAGTCTGGATGATTGACTGATCTGGCCTTGTAACATTAACCAAAACGGCCTTGCTGTGCTGGTACTGCGAACGGCTGAAAGCAAGGGGAAACTACAGCCGTAATTTTTCCCGAGGAAATGCAGCTTTACTGTATGATTAAATGACAATGGCGTCCTCTTGGGTAAAATATTCCGGAGGTAAAACAATCCCCCATTCGGATCTCCGGGCGGGGACTACTCAAGAGGACGTCGTTATCAGGAGAAAGAAAACTGTTGTTCTATGGATCGGAGCGTGGAATGTCAGATCCCTTAATCGGGCAGGTAGGTTAGAAAATTTAAAAAGGGAAATGGATGGGCTAAAGTTAGATATAGTGGGAATTAATGAAGTTCGGTGGTAGGAGGAACAATACTTTTGGTCAGGTGATTACAGGGTTATAAATACAAAATCAAATAGGGGTAATGCAGGAGTAGGTTTAATAATCAATAAGAAAATAGGAGTGCGCGTTAGCTACTACAAACAGCATAGTGAACGCATTATTGTGGCCAAGATAGACACAAAGCCCATGCCTACTACAGTAGTACAAGTTTATATGCCAACTAGCTCTGCAGATGATGAAGAAATAGATGAAATGTACGACGAGATAAAAGAAATTATTCTGGTAGTGAAGGGAGACGAAAATTTAATAGTCATGGGTGACTGGAATTCGTCAGTAGGAAAAGGGAGAGAACGAAACGTAGTAGGTGAATATGGATTGGGGGGGGAAGAAATGAAAGAGGAAGCCGCCTTGTAGAATTTTGCACAGAGCATAAAAGAAGGTTGTATACCTGGAAGAATCCTGGAGATACTAAAAGGTATCAGATAGATTATATAATGGTAAGACAGAGATTTAGGAACCAGGTTTTAAATTGTAAGACATTTCCAGGGGCAGATATGGATTCTGACCACAATCTCTTGGTTATGAACTGCAGATTGAAACTGAAGAAACTGCAAAAAGGTGGGAATTGAAAGAGATGGGACCTGTATAAACTGAAAGAACCAGAGGTTGTAGAGAGTTTCAGGGACAGCATAAGGGAACAATTGGCAGGAATGGGCGAAAGAAATACAGTAGAAGAAGAATGGGTAGCTCTGAGGGATGAAGTAGTGAAGGCAGCAGAGGATCAAGTAGGTAAAAAGACGAGGGCTAATAGAAATCCTTGGGTAACAGAAGAAATATTGGATTTAATTGATGAAAGGAGAAAATATAAAAATGCAGTAAATGAAGCAGGCAAAAAGGAATACAAACGTCTCAAAAATGATATCGACAGGAAGTGCAAAATGGCTAAGCAGGGATGGCTAGAGGACAAATGTAGGGATGTAGAGGCTTGTCTCACTAGAGGTAAGATAGATACTGCCTACAGGAAAATTAAAGAGACCTTTGGAGAGAAGAGAACCACTTGTATGAATATCAAGAGCTCAGAGGGCAACCCAGTTCTAAGCAAAGAAGGGAAGGCAGAAAGGTGGAAGGAGTATATAGAGGGTTTATACAAGGGCGATGTACTTGAGGACAATATTATGGAAATGGAAGAGGATGTAGATGAAGACGAAATGGGAGATAAGATACTGCATGAAGAGTTTGACAGAGCACTGAAACACCTGAGTCGAAACAAGGCCCCGGGAGTAGACAACATTCCATTAGAACTACTGATGGCCTCGGGAGAGCCAGTCATGACAAAACTCTACCATCTGGTGAGCACGATGTATGAGACAGGCGAAATACTCTCAGACTTCAAGAAGAATATAATAATTCCAATCCCAAAGAAAGCAGATGTTGACAGATGTGAAAATTACCGAACTATCAGTTTAATAAGCCACAGCTGCAAAATACTAACGCGAATTCTTTACAGACGAATGGAAAAACTGGTAGAAGCCGACCTCGGGGAAGATCAGTTTGGATTCCGTAGAAATGTTGGAACACGTGAGGCAATACTGACCTTACGACTTATCTTAGAAGAAAGATTAAGAAAAGGCAAACCTACGTTTCTAGCATTTGTAGACTTAGAGAAAGCTTTTGACAATGTTAACTGGCATACTCTCTTTCAAATTCTGAAGGTGGCAGGGGTAAAATACAGGGAGCGAAAGGCTATTTACAATTTGTACAGAAACCAGATGGCAGTTATAAGAGTCGAGGGGCATGAAAGGGAAGCAGTGGTTGGGAAAGGAGTGAGACAGGGTTGTAGCTTTTCCCCAATGTTATTCAATCTGTATATTGAGCAAGCAGTAAAGGAAACAAAAGAAAAATTCGGAGTAGGTATTAAAATTCATGGAGAAGAAGTAAAAACTTTGAGGTGTCGCCGATGACATTTTAATTCTGTCAGAGACAGCAAAGGACTTGGAAGAGCAGTTGAACGGAATGGACAGTGTCTTGAAAGGAGGATATAAGATGAACATCAACAAAAGCAAAACAAGGATAATGGAATGTAGTCAAATTAAATCGGGTGATGCTGAGGGAATTAGATTAGGAAATGAGACACTTAAAGTAGTAAAGGAGTTTTGCTATTTAGGGAGTAACATAACTGATGATGGTCGAAGTAGAGAGGATATAAACTGTAGACTGGCAATGGCAAGGAAATCGTTTCTGAAGAAGAGAAATTTGTTAACATCGAGTATAGATTTAAGTGTCAGGAAGTCGTTTCTGAAAGTATTTGTATGGAGTGTAGCCATGTATGGAAGTGAAACATGGACAATAACTAGTTTGGACAAGAAGAGAATAGAAGCTTTCGAAATGTGATGCTACAGAATAATGCTGAGGATAAGGTGGGTAGATCACGTAACTAATGAGGAGGTATTGAATAGGACTGGGGAGAAGAGAAGTTTGTGGCACAACTTGACTAGAAGAAGGGATCGGTTGGTAGGACATGTTTTGAGGCATCAAGGGATCACAAATTTAGCATTGGAGGGCAGCGTGGAGGGTAAAAATCGTAGAGGGAGACCAAGAGATGAATACACTAAGCAGATTCAGAAGGATGTAGGTTGCAGTAGGTACTGGGAGATGAAGAAGCTTGCACAGGATAGAGTAGCATGGATAGCTGCATCAAACCAGTCTCAGGACTGAAAACCACAACAACAACAACAACTAGTACATTCTCTTTCTATTCCATTTATCTTGCTCTCAGTAGTATTGCACACAGATTACTCTAGTTCTGTTTAGAGACTTTCTTTTCCTGTCACAATTCGGGGGGGGGGGGGGGGAGGGGGTGCGTTCGTGAAAAACAAACACTATTTAAAATATGCACCAAATCCTCAATTCTGAAGATGCAGCGACGAAACTGTGTGCCATGCTTCACATTAAATTAATATATCTACTGTTGAGTTCCTTGGACCTCTCAATGGAGAGACGTCTACAGACGTTAAAGTAACCTCTGGCGTGCCACAGGGGAGTGTTATGGGGCCATTGCTTTTCACAATATACATAAATGACCTAGTAGATGGTGTCGGAAGTTCCATGCGGCTTTTCGCGGATGATGCTGTTGTATACAGAGAAGTTGCAGCATTAGAAAATTGTAGCGAAATGCAGGAAGATCTGCAGCGGATAGGCACTTGGTGCAGGGAGTGGCAACTGACCCTTAACATAGACAAATGTAATGTATTGCGAATACATAGAAAGAAGGATCCTTTATTGTATGATTATATGCTGGCGAAGCAAACACTGGTAGCCGTTACTTCTGTAAAATATCTGGGATTATGCGTACGGAACGATATGAAGTGGAATGATCATATAAAATTAATTGTTGGTAAGGCGGGTGCCAGGTTGAGACTCATTGGGAGAGTCCTTAGAAAATGTAGTCCATCAACAAAGGAGGTGGCTTACAAAACACTCTTTCGACCTATACTTGAGTGTTGATCATCAGTGTGGGATCCGTACCAGGTCGGGTTGACGGAGGAGATAGAGAAGATCCAAAGAAGAGCGGCGCGTTTCGTCACATGGTTATTTGGTAAGCGTGATAGCGTTACGGAGATGTTTAGCAAACTCCAGTGGCAGACTCTGCAAGAGAGGCGCTGTGCATCGGGGAGTAGCTTGCTGTCCAGGTTTCGAGAGGGTGCGTTTCTGGATGAGGTATCGAATATATTGCTTCCCCTTACTTATACCTTCCGAGGAGATCACGAATGTAAAATTAGAGAGATTCGAGCGCGCACGGAGGCTTTCCGGCAGTCGTTCTTCCCGCGAACCATACGCGACTGGAACAGTAAAGGGAGGCAATGACAGTGGCACGTAAAGTGCCCTCCGCCACACATCGTTGGGTGGCTTGCAGAGTATAAATGTAGATGTAAATGTATATTTAAATTTTTTGTGCAATTTAAAAATATATTTTCGAAAAAAAATATATGCACCTTTTCTCAGAAATTATTCAAGAGCTTTCTATAAAATTTTCTCTGTTTAATCTCTTTGCACATAATAAGCTTCTCTCATGAGGTTTTTTTTTAATATATCGAGTAAGAGAATTTTTTATACTTTTTTAATTTTATAATTCTGGGAATATAATATAAAATTAATGCAAAATTCCAAGTATTTCGTCCTATATATCAGCCTACACTCAGAATTTCAAATTTTGACCTTGCAACAACATTTACTGCATCTATATAAATAAGTTTTCAACATTTCATAATTCTGGCCTTCATAGGTCCTGAGAAAAAATATATGAACTGTAAGAAACATAATTTCCAGAAAACTCAATTTTTACATAGAAGCCTCGAGAGGAAAGAAGACCCTGAGTACAAATCTGGGGCCTACTGAGAAGGTGACATAAGACAAAAGGTTAGGTGGAGCTATAAATTATTTAAAGTTCCACCTAACGTTTTTCTTGTCACCTCTTCAGAGGGCCCCAGACTTGTACTCAGGATCCTCTTTCCCTTCAAGGCTTCTCTTCCGGTTTCTTTCTTTGTGCTTTCTTTCCTTTAGCATGTCTTCAACTGACTTTTCAGCTGCAGAGAGGCGCTGTAAATCTATTTGTCTCAAGAGGCCTTCAATGAAATTTCCTACCTTAAGGCCCATTATTTGTAATACTTTCATCTACTCTGCGTTCCCACCATTAATTACAATAACTGCATGATAAGTCGCAATTCTGACGACTCTAGCATTTAAACTTTGGCAAAACAAGAACTGCTTCTTTATAAACAAAGCTGCTGTTTTGCCATTGTTTCTCAGATACGGAACGAAGTCACTGATGATCTATAAAACCAAAAAGTATGTATATCCAGAATAGACTGAAGCGCGTAGAACCGCTCGTCCACAACGGCCGGCTTCCCACAAGTTCGGTAAATCTAGGCGGCTGTATACATATCCCTACGCAAGCTTACCTGCGGGTAATCCACGGAATCGTTGTTCACCGAGCTAGTACTGAAGGGTTGATTCAGAAAGTTGGTATGACAGGAAGGTAACGTCACACATTTAATATTCTTTCAGGCACTTCAGATGCGATTCCGTCACTGAAACTTTGGGAACTTACTGTTCGTGAGTTATACTAATAAAAAGGAAACTGAAAATTGACATTTTCTGTCAACTTCATGAACGTGTCCCCTTAACGATTTCTGCAGACTCCACTGGCCTTGGTCACAAAACCTGCCTCCTACCTACAGATATCTGCCGCTTTCACTTCCGAGAACCTGCACCTCCCCCACCTCAGCGCTTTTCGTTATGCTTTTTTCCCATGACAGTGTTGACCCAGAGTCGCAAGTGTCCAGCAGCGTCATCCTCGCACACTCGCCGCTTGAACACACCAATCTCTTGGTTGCAAATGCCAATGTCTAGTCTCTGCCAGCTCATCTCCACATTTTCCGTCAAATATATCAAGACATAGAAACACGTCCATGTATTGCTTCCGTCAGAGACCTGGTTCAAACCAAGCAATCCCACAAGTTCGGTAAATCTAGGCGGCTACATCTTTCTGAGACAAGACACATGTAACAGATGAGAGGGTTGATTATTAGCTTACATACAGTCTGATTTATCACCTACTGTGCTACACAGTCCAAAAACAATGAATGCAAACAAACGAAATATGTGTTCATAGAGGTCACATCCAGTTTAAGAGATAGTGCCTCATATGTCTCCTCTACAAACCTCTCCTCTACAAACACCTAAAGTAGATAGGTTTACCTCCTTCTAAACTCTCTTTCAAGCCTCTAATCGACATACGAATATATAATTATAACAAATTTTCTGCATAAAATTCCCCTCAGTGCGAAATTGATGCAGATACTTCGTCTTCAAACATGTCGCTACTTCAGCTTGCTCTTGCTCATCATACAAACAGTACTTAATCTGTAATGTATACAACGAATTCGCCAAACAGAGTAATTCATATTTCTCAAATATCTGCACCTGGCATGTCTGCACATTACATAATTTTCATGACGTACTAGCTAGAATATCCCAGAAAGAAACCAAAACTGACCACGTACCGAGACTTCAAATGCATGAGTTTATCTGAACTTGCAACTGAGGTGCAAGAAATAGTTTGGGGGACGTCGTCTTTTCTCTTATCGGACATGAACAAAAAACTTTATGCATTTACTAAGAAACTTACTCAAATGTATGACAAATATTCTCCCCAAAAGACAGGAAAAGAAAGAAGAAAACCTGCACCTTAGTTAACTGAGTATGTTTGCGGATGGGGATATTCAACCGGCAAATAATTGTTAAAATTCATGGTAAAATCTTCAGCTGTCATTTATTTTGCACAATTCACTACTGGTTTCGCTCAATGACCATTATCAATGTTTATTCTCTTTTCCGTCGTTCCTTAGCTGCTTCTAAATTCGTGGAGGTATGTTCCATCTATGCAACTAATTGAATGCAGCTGGTTTATTGCAATACGCGTTTCGCTTCTTTTATTTGTGAAGCATCTTCAGTGGCCTGTAATACATGTTTCTTTTCATACATATGGTAAATGTACTATGTGGTAGTTACAGTATGTTATTATATTACATTATATTACGATTTCCTCTTGTTTTTTAGTTTAGAATCAACTTCTGTAGCACAAATTTCGTGATGTGAATTTATCGTTCAGTGTTACTTAAGATTTACAACGTTGTCAGCCGATTTGTGTGGCCCTGAAGATGTGTTCATTAGTCTCCATGCCCCAGTTGGCCGATTTACGGCCTTCTTTTACCCACGTTTGATTCAACACTTCGCATACATCATTGCACTTTATATTTTGCTTTCAACATTTGTGTGTTTTCAGTGTGTAGTGTTGCCAACTGTCTCTGTGTGTTTATTTCTCGTCTTTTGTTTGTGTCGTGTGTGTGGTTTGACATTTTCATCTGTTTTGTGTGTGCATGTGTGTGTGTGTGTGTGTGTGTGTGTTTCTTTCTCTCTCTCTCTCTCTCTCTCTCTCTCTCTCTCTCACACACACACACACACACACACACACACACACACACACAAACACACACATACACACACATACATACAATATCCATTTAATTTAAAAAAGAAATAAAAAAATAAAAACCACACTCTCACTAAGAACTACACATTAACACACAACAAAACAGATACCCGTGTGCACACACAATACACAAAAACACACACTCACACACACACACACACACACACACACACAAGCGCACACACAGAAAACAAATGAAAATATCAAACCACACGCACGACACAAACAAAAGACCATAGATAAACACACAGGCAGTTGGCAACACTACACACTGAAAACACATACATGTTGAACACAAAATGTAAAGTGCAAGTGATGCATGCGATGTGTTGAATCAAATGAGGGTGAAAGAACGCCGGAAATCGGCTAACTGGAGCATGCAAAAATCGTAACACCGAACGATAGTTTCACATCACGAAATTTGTGCTACAAAAGTGGATTCTACCCTAAAAACAAGAGAACAACATGACAAAATGTAACGCAGTAAGATATTGTAACTATCACATTTACTACATTTACTATAAGTGTGAAAAGAAACAAGTATTACAGGTCACTGAAGATGATTCACAAATGAAAGAAGCAAAACGCGTATGGCAATAAACAAACTGCCTTCAATTAGGTGGAACATACTTCAGTGACCATTATGAAGCACAGCTGACAAAAGCGGCAGGAGAGATATACCATAATTTGAACCAAAATAATTTGCTCTTTCAAGCCCACCATAGTGTGTAAAAAATTTCTTACAAAAATAGCTGTGTACGATAATTTTGGTCAAGGAGGAAATCCACATCGACAGCCAGGTTTCTTCTTGACGAAAATTATCGTACCCAATTATTTTTGTGAGATATATTTTATGTATTTTGGTAGGGTTAACAGAGCAGATAACTTTTTTCAGCTTATGGTATAACTTCCCTCCTATTTATTCCAACTAAGCTTCATGGGACTAAACGAGTGTAGCCACGAAAAATTCTGTCTAAACCTTGTTACTTGTAATACCGTCGTAAAACCCATCATGCTTATCAGATCAGCATCTAATAGACATGTTAGCATCACAGTCCAAATGATGATGCTTATTGCTTACCCACTACTGTCAACCATTCTTCAACCACGAGTGAATTCCCTGAGATCTGGAAACAGGGACCAGTTAAGCCATTTCATAAGAAGGACGTTACCATAGCATCCTCTGATTACTGACCTACTGCAGTCTTGCTGCGCTGTCTGTGGTCTTAGAATACACAGTTCACGACCAGCTAGCAAAATACCTAGCTACAAAAAACCTAGTTGACGACTATCCATTAGGTTTCCATAAATATCGCAGCACAATATCTGCCTTAATGAAGGAAGGCTTGACGTTTGCCATGGAAGCACAAGTAGCGACTGTCATATGGTTCTTAGACTTCAGCAAAGCCTCTGACATTTTACTTGCCAAACTTAGCCTAAATTTCTTGCAAACTGCAGCTCAATGGTTTCGCTTGTACCTGACGTCTAGCCAGCATTGCGTCTAGTCTGGCACCATAAAGTCGCATCAGAGGCAGGTAGTATCAGGCACCCCCGGGTTAGGTATTAGGTCCCCCTCTTGATTGTATGTGAATTATGTGTCATCAGCTTTGTCCTACTCGAAATGCTGCTTGTATGCTGATGACCTCTAGTTGTACCTAAGGGCAAAACCAACAAACTTGAAGACACTGTCGAGAATCTCAGCACCAGCCTGTGTGCACTATCGATATGGGCACAGTATATAGGGTTCGAGATGAACCAATCGAGCGGTACTGGTTGGTCATTCTAGGCCCATTAGCCCGAAATATCGGGAATCCTTATCACCTTCAACCCCAAATAGGACAAATAGCAATTTCCCTCCCTCAGAAAGTGTCTACGAGTAGTAACAGATGAAAATCTAACTAGGAGTGAGTCCCATAATAATATAAAAAGCTCTTCCCTCTTGACCTGAAGAAGAAATTTGTACAAACACTTAATTTTCGATTACTGACTACAGTGATTTTATCCCGCAAGTATTTCTCAGGACAGCTCAGCTGGAACCTGTTATGAATGTCTGTGTTTGTTATATCTGTGATGCTCAACTCGCTGATCAGATTTCACCATCATATACACTGCTATCCTTGCTATGTGCAGACAAGCGTAGAGATTTCCACAGCCACTGCCATTTCGTCTGAAAATCTAAAGTTAGCGAGTCCTTCCCATTTGTTTTAATTTGGTATCTTCCCAAAACATTTTGGGCGTAAAGACTGCTATACGCAGTTTGACGAATAAGGAGTCATCCTGCTTTTCTCGTCTTCCAATGGAAAATTCCCTCGTATGTTTTCCTATACTGACATAAGCTGTCGAGGTGTCATAGTTGTTAGGTAATGAGTTTATGTGCTTGTTCGGTTAGTAGTGCCTACACAGTAGAACTGGAGTGTGGCTGACAGAATCGAAAGAATTTTCAAAACCTATAAAAGCTACATATAGTGGCATTTCATATTCTTTGACCCAACTAATTACTTCACACACGGCGTCTATATAGCTAGTCGTGCTGTAACCACTGCGGAATCCAGCTCGTTCTAAGTATTGGGCGTTTTCCGAAATATCATGGATGCTATTTGTCAAGACTTTATTGAAAACTTTGAGATCACTGGCAGTAAACAGATGAGACGGTAATTCTTCAAATCGTGATTACTTCCTTTTTATGTAGAAGAATTGTCTTTGAATTGTCCCAGGATGCAGGGATGATACTTTTTTGTGTACAAGCAGTAAAGATTTAGCCAAATGTTTTTCTGTTCCTTGACCAATAAAGTACATAAATAGCCAGACCATCATGGTACTTGTCTTGTCGACCTGCGCTTCATTTGTAACTTTCCTTATTTCTTTAGGATGGATTTCTGGGACTTCGTAATTTTTAGTTGTATGAATGTTCACAGTGACTCGTGGGTTCTTTCATAGAGTTTGCTGTAGAAATACCTTATATTTTCTTGTTTTTCTTCCTTATCTGTTATGCATCAGTCGCTGTTACTTCCATTTTCACCAATCAAAACCTCTTTCGTAACTTTCTTACAGCTCCCTTTATTCTCTAGTGCTAATTTTATGGCAATTTTATATACGCTTTTCTTTACTTTGTTATAGGCTTACAGAGTTTTGAATAGTCTGCCAGTTGTTTTAATTTCCATCTCTCCTCTCTCTAACAGTATGGTCCTGGTATCAGCCCTTAACCTCGCTGTTTGTTTAGTAACTTCCACTTGTCCCCTTAGTTATTTTTTTATAGTTTTCATTGTCGTTTCCGCCAATTTTTCTTCTGTTGACTGTTCAAATCTTACCCGAAGAGTCCTCTGGAACTCTTTTTTTTTCACTTAAGTTATCTATGTTGATAGTTTCTGCTGAGACAAGTGGTCTAGGCTTTCGATAGGAGTTTTCTTCCTTGAACTGCGGGGGTGTCTGATGTGACATATTCCCATAGACCCGCCGTTTAGAGTAGTATTCTCCTGGAAATGGAAGTGTTTTGAGTTGTTTCACTCCGCTGTCAGATTGTATTGTTACTATTATTTCGCATGACTTTACACGCAGCATCAGATTACATCAGTAAAACAACATCAGATTACATCTGGTACATTTTGAGATGAAAGATATATGTAGAGTACACACTGGTTATAAAATAAAATACTGATAACGGCAAATGTATATAATATCAAGTCACATAGAATAAAATAACAAGTGATGTATAATTCCATAAGCTGACCATGTATTTTGCATTTCTGCACTGCTCAAGGATGGATGTCCAGTCCTTTCAGCCAGGCGGTAGCTTCTCCCTTCAGCAAATGAAGGTCCTAGAAGGTGCCTTGGAATTTCCTTAAAGGGCATTCAGTGGCGATGTGCTGTTGTGTCTGTTCGTTGTGTCCATAGTCGCAGTCAGATCTATCAACCACGCCCCATTTATGCATCCACTAGTGACAGTTTCCATCCCCTGTTCGGAACCGATTGAGTTATGTCCAGGCTCTCCTTGGTAGCTCAAATCCGACAGGGCGTTGGCTCGGACCCTTGGTTAGATTATTTGAGTCTCGGTTGGAGGAAACCCATTCTTGGAGCCAAGCATCTTCAATGTCGGATGGCTTGGCCACAAACTGGTGAACTGTGAAACCATCGTCTAGCGTCGGTCATGCTCGTCCAGCTGTGGTCTAGTGTTTGCTTTCTGTTGCAGGCATCGACGATTTGAGCTCAGAGTGGCTTTGCTGTGAACTTCGTTTGCGTATGTCTTCCTTGTTGATTATGGTATCACCCTCTAGAGAAACTGGTTCTGGATTGCTTTGCGAGTTTTCCACAACGACGTGTGGATGGTGATGTGGGACACTTCAGTTTTGTATGGGAACTGGTGGCGGATGAGTCGACAGTAGTTTATCTGTTTGGTGCTTTCGATCAGTTTAGATCTTTGAGTTTGTGTAGTCTGATTCAAGTCCTGTACTGGTTTCATATATCAGTAATTTTATGACTCGATCAGTGAGTTTATTGATGCTGAAATGAATTTTACACGTCATCGGGAGGAAACGACCAAAAAGTTTCTGTTATGTACTGTGTGGAATCTTAAGCAACTATCCTGAGCTGTTAACAGTAAAACCCTACAGCGAGAGTCGTTCTAATTCTACCCGTGACAAATCAGCGTTAATGTGTTGACTACTAGCAACGCTGTTCCCTTATACTTCTGTTTTGTTGTTAGTATTGGCCAGATTAAAGCCCGTGTCGATATAAAGGGGTTATTCACCACTGTTTACTGGAAACGTAGATAAGCAATGTGTAGTGTCGTGTAGCATAAGTTGTGTAAGTAGCCTGTTTATATGTTTGCATTGTGGCAGCGCTGAAGACTTCTATTAATATCGCTGACAGCGCTCTGCGCTCTCGGTAAGTGACTCTGTGGTTGGACGGACTAGCAGTTAGCGAGCGGATGGCTTGGACTTGTGTCCTTCATGGAGGCTTAATGTTGGTAGGACATGCATTGTAAAATGAGGATGAATGTAGCTGGTAATGTTTAGGTAGTGGAATTATTGACAACTATACAATTTCTGGAAATGGATGTCACGTGAATAAGGTAAAATCTGCTAAATACATTGTTTGCTCTTCAACAAAATCTTTCTTTTCCTAACAATATGCCTCCTAGTAGTTTGAGTTCAAATGGTTCAAATGGCTCTGAGCACTATGGGACTTAACTTCTGAGGTCATCAGTCCCCTAGAACTTAGAACTGCTTAAACCTAACTAACCTAAGGACATCACACACATCCATGCCCGAGACAGGATTCGAACCTGCGACCGTAGCGGTCGCGCGGTTCCAGACTCAAGCGCCTAGAACCGCATGGCCACACCGGCCGGCGTAGTTAGAGTCTACAGTAGTTAGAATCCTATTATGGATCTGGCTGTAGTTGCTGCTTGCTGTAATTGCTGTAGTTCATGTTATGAAGATTTTCTGTGGGGTAAGTGACTTATAAAAAATATGGGTTATTGTTACGATTTCTTCCAGTTCAGGGCAATTCTTTTGTGTTAATTATTTGAAGCCACGTTGTCACTGTATAGCAGTCAGATTGTGTTGGGCTTGTATATTGTGAGTAATAAATGAATAGGTTAAGTTTGAGTTGTTTTTGGCAGGGAGAATTCTGTAGGTCAGTGTTTGAAATGATAAATATAAGTCAACAATAAGAAGTTTCAGTTGGTTACTGTCCCGTAAGTCTAAGTGACATCCTACGACAAACGGCTACTGCCTTAGTTGTGACACTACTGCCGCTAATGTTAATGAACATCAATTAAGAGTTAGCGGCCTCAAATGTGTCTACTAATTCATAGTAACTTTGTAATACCTGTGTTATGTACGTTACTAAATCTGCAATGGGTGTGGTCTAAGTGAACCCCGTTGTGAGTAATTAGTCTGTGCGTTAATCATTGCTAATGTTTGTGCGAAGTGGCATGCACTTGTTATCAACTGTATAACGGATTGAAGTGCGCTTATGCGTTGACATTTAATATTCTTTGAGTTCAGAATTTATTTTCTTGAAATTTTTAAATTACGTTTATCATTATATGCATTTCTGCTCAAATATTTAAATCTTTGTTCAATTGAGTGCCAGTCAGCTGTGCTGTTTGTTGATGTGAGAAGGAAGTTAAAGTGTGCAACAGATCACATAAGTCATTTACATCTGTCTTTCAGTACAATCGTTTGCTCCTTCCCATTTGCCTTCCATCCTCAGTAATATCGAGATCCGCGCTTTCGCTGGTCGAGCTGGGTCACGTTCTAGCGTCTGGTACCGGATTCACCTTCAAGATGTTGGAGGGTCGACACTCTAGGAAGATTCCGAAGATTGAAAATTGTGTGCTTAATATTTGAAACTGAATTAAAAAATATTATTTTAACCCATCCGACATTTAGCCGCATAACTCAGTGCTGCAGTCCCCAATCACATCCTCTGTCACGCTTTTTATCGGCACTTTCCTCCTTTCTTAGTGGATGTCTTGCCGATCTATGCCAACATACTTATTGATCACGAAATAGCATCAGAAATAAGTGTTTACTACTTTACAAAATATCATGTATTTATGAACCAGAGTAAATAAAAGATCCCTTACTTTTTGCAAAATACTGAAGTTCACCCATGTTATATCGGACGAGCATGTGGAATATGGAGAGTTGTCCCTTCACCATTGTCCGACGGTTGTTGAGGAGGTGGTGGAAGTATTTTGATGCAAGGATGTCACTGATAACTTCAGGAAATATCGGAACGACTCGCCATTCTGTTATTACAGAATTTACCATTAACAATCTGTCTTTTAGGAACGGAACCTCTGAGTGATACAGTGGAGAAAATTGAGAAGGATCGGTTTCATCTCTCCAGTGATTTCTCGCTGTTCGGTTCCGATTCTTTAGGCTTGTCCATCGAATGGTTTGGACTGGTGATAATCAAGTAATGAGAATTAACTTAGCGATTTCTATGAATTCACGCAATTCCTTCCGACCTTTGTAAAATAATGAAAGTACAAATTTTGCTCGTAGTTCCCAGTTTCCCAAGAATTAGTATGTAAAGTTGCGAATTAATTTTTTCTAATCTAGCAGTCATTCAAAATTTCAGCCATCGGCCCTTCAAACGAACACCCCACATACTTAGCACATACTTGTCGGCGCTTCTCGTAAGAGGATATCCACTCCTTGTCTCGTCCTTCAATGGCTATCGCCTCTCGCGAAAGCTCCTGCTTCACTCGTACAGAAACGTCAGCAGTAACGTTCACTTCACCATTTATAACGTCCAATGTTTTCCCATTTTCAGGTAAAACTGGGTTGGATTAATACATACTTATATTAAAGGTTGCAGTGCCAGTCCATTGTTATCTACAGACCGAGCGAGGTGGCACAGTGGTTAGCACACTGGATTTGCATTCCGGAGGACGTGGGTTCAATCCCGCGTCCGGCCATCCCGATTTAGGTTTTCCGTGATTTTCCTAAATCGCTCCAGGCAAATGCCGGGATGGTCCCTTTGAAAGGGCACGGCCGACTTCCTTCCCCATCCTTCCCTAATCCGTTGAGACCGATGACCTCGCTGTTTGGTCTCTTCCTCCAAACAACCTAACCCAACCAAGTGTTATCTACAGCAGGCTCCAAACCGCCGGAGAAAAAACAGTCGCTGGGCGGGGCAACAAAGATGTATCTGCTTTCGAGCTCTCAGAGATAACATCAATGGTTCTCTACTCAAACAAGCATTTCAGGAACTCTCCAGCCAACATTTGTAAGGCATCTCTACCTACAATTGGTATTATATGATTAAAAGTGAAACCTTTAATTTCAAATATTTTTAGTCCAACTCTACTTTATGAATATAAAAAACTGTATGTGTACTGTGATATTGATTTTTAGTGTTAACTATTTGGGCAGCAAATAACTGGCAATGGCAGGACCAAAGAGAATACAGAAACCGCGCTGGAAATAGTACGGCTAGCTTTTCTGGACTAAAAACAAAACACGGACGATAAACAGAGTAGAAAATAGAAGTTTTTAAAATGCGCTTTTTTAGAAGGACGGTGAAGACAAGATAAAGAACGCAGATATGCCGAATCGGGTCGGCGAAGAAACATCTTTATGGCACAACTTGACCAAAAGAAGAGATATAGAGAACATGCTGAGATATAAAGATATAGTTAATGAATTAGTGGAAGGAAGTGTGGGGGGAAGGGGTAGGATAAAATTTGCAGAGGGAGACGAAGGTTCGAGTTCAGTAAGCAGGTTCAAACGAATGTAGTTTGCAGTAGCTGCTCAAACATGAACTTTCGCAGGATAGACTGCTGTGGAGAGATGGAGCAAAGCCGTCTTCGAACTGATGAGCACAACAACAACAACATCTAAGTATCTGCTCAGAAGGCAAAAACTGACTTTCTCGTCAAAGACAATAGCTTTCTGGCAAATAACTTATACGACAGGCGAATTTTGAGTTCTAAATGTTTTATTCTGTATTGATATCACAAAAATAATAGCAATGTCAACAGAAAGTAACGAATTAAAGGTATCGGTGTGATGATGGCGTAACAGAGCAGGGCGGGCGTATACCATACCTGACGTCAACATTTTTTCTGAGTTTTTTTCGTCAGTAACGCTGATACGAAAGGTACATGAAATAAATTATCGTTTAATTCAAGCAGTATTTACTAAACTTCATCATTCACTATATAATTTAGCGGTTGCTGATGGTAGTGGAATATTTAGTTCTTATGGAAATATTTTGTTTGAAGAAATATTCATGGTTACTACACCTGCAAACCCTGTGAGCGTCAAAATTCAGTGATGTTAAGAACTGTTTGTTTATGGATTCAACTACCATAATTGAAAGCCCTTAACCTCCCCTTCAAGCAAACGTTTCACTTTTTCTGAAAACTTGATATTTTAAAAGTTGTTCATATTCTAAGTTTTCGTATTCCAGAATGTTCTACTCTTAAAATATAATTCTTTTCCAAATTTAGTGCCATAGTTTTGTAGCCCCAATTTTTCAATTTCCAAAAATGCATACCCTCACTAAAATAATATATTAAATAAAAATTAATAGTGTACTTTTGGAACCCCCATACATATCAAATCGGCACTTTCAATAGTAGTACCTGCTATTTTGTTGTTTTCTAGTTATACAGCCGTTAGTTAAACAAACTTACTTTATTACCTATTATATGTAAAATGGTGCAGCTTAGTATTCTTCCGATTTATTGTTTCAGTAATATGCGCTCTTATAAATAGTTGCTGGACTCCTAGCTTTAGTTAATCATGTAGTCAAAAAGTGAACTTCTCAGTCAGTTGTGAGCTGGTCGTTTCAGACACTACGTTATTCGTTTTATTCAAAATGTAAAGTTGTAACTGGACAGCCAAAGTGTATAGTTACTATGTGACAATCTTGTGTGAGTCACCAACAGGTACAGTTATTTTGTTAATTGTTGTTACTTGTGAAATTTTTGGAACTTTTACGAACAGATGTAGCTTACTGACTTGTGTTAAAATATTGAGGCTCATATATTTCGCGATGCTGAGCATCGAAATAAACTGCGTGTTAATAAATGTGAAGAGAAATTATACAGTGTTGTATACTTCATTTAATAACAGTGCACCACAATCAATAATCACAGAAGATAATCCAGTGAGGCGTAGGCATAACGAGCAGGTCGGTTAACTACAGCAGGAAGCGTAGCGCCAAACGAGAGTCCCGCTGAAAGAGAACCGTTACCGCTCACATCAGACGAATTACGTTGTATGTTTAAAAGCTGTATCACAATTAAATTGTAATTTGTGGTGTTATTTTCTTTTTCCTTCTAAAATAGATTTCTTAATTTCAGAATGAACGACGTATTTTGTTAATAAAACCGGCCTCCTTCTCGTGCCAAATGCCGGCGCCTACTCCAGACTTTCTCGGCGCAACTGCCGAGTCGCTACGTCTGTCACGTGGTGACGTACTGCTAGCCAACCACAGCACTGTCACACAACTCATGGCCTTTTCCCGCTTATTTGAGGTCGCCGGATTTTGCGACCGCTTTTCTGCTCGTGCTCAGTTCTTCTGCCCAGAGTGTGCTGAATATGCAGTACTGGTGAGGGAAGTGGGACAGACGGATATGTTTGCCTTATACGAAAAACTACCTAAATATTTGTTTTGATACATAACGACGGCGGAGATGGTAGTAGATAAACTGATGATTCCTGGTTGTGTTTCGTTTGCAGTTTCCGTTCACAGTTCACATTCGGAAACAATCCCGGCAACTTCACCCACAAATTTAGGTGCCACAGTGGTTAAGAACTGGGTTTGTACATGGGGAGAAATGAGTTTTAAGTTCTTATCCGATCATTTACGTCTTCCTATATCGAAAGTGACGAGTATCAGAATGTCACCAGACAGAACTGATTCCTGTACTTTTCCTGTTACCACCGGAGCTGTAGCTTTGTCCCTGCTTACCTTGATGTCTACGAAGCAAGAATTATCGTCCTTTGTGGAAGTGTTATCTTTCTGCTTCTCTAAATGTGGCCGGACCATTTAAACTCGAAATAGTAAAATACACCTTGTTCCTACTTTCAGGTTTCGGTCAACAATCAATCCCATAAATAACACTGTAGTAGAGGAACATCGGGCGATTGTGATGGCCACGCGACAACAGGCACGACTGATGCAATGGGTGGAATGGATTTCGCTGATACTTTTTATCATTAGTCGTCATAAGTGTACAACTGGGCTGAGATGGTTGGGTAGATTACGCGCCACCAAACTTAAATTGAAAAGCTACAGCATTGCAAAGACTTTCATCCCAATTAACAGAACATTTGTGTGACTGTTGTCTCACACAATCGAAGAGCACAATTTAGACATCAAAATTTCAGCTAAGTACTCATGTTCTGTACCCTGTATACGAGACTAGCATCCTCTCTGTGAGTGAGTCAGTGTAAATATACTCCGTGAAACAGAGCTTGGTGAATAACGATAACAACGTAATACTTCATTTCTGCTCCTGATCGTGACTAGAGGTTCGTGTAATACGTAACATGGTCACTCACACTTAAGTGAAATGTCTCCATACGGAAACTGCTGGGAGGCTTGGATGTACCAATCTTCTTTCCTTGACTCCGGTGTCGGGTGTAACAGCAGCATGTACAGTGTACATATATTATGTTCCCAAATCACTCCCCCCCCCCCCCCACCTCTCCCTCCACGTTTCTCTGTCTGTATCTCAAGACCAATCTCATGAACTACACTACTGGTCATCAAAATTGCTACACCGAGAAGAAATGCAGATGAAAAACGGGTATTCATTGGACAAACATATCATACTACAACTGACATGTGAATTCATTTTCACTCAATTTGGGTGCATAGATCCTGAGAAATCAGTACCCAGAACAACCACCTCTGACCGTAATACCGGCCTTGATACGCCCGGGCATTGAGTCAAACAGAGCTTGGATGGCGTGTACAGGTACAGTTGCCCATGCAGCTTCAACATGATACCACAGTTCATCAAGTGTAGTGACTGACATATTGTGACGAGCCAGTTGCTCGGCCACCATTGACCAGACGTTTTCAATTGGTGAGAGATCTGGAGAATGTGATGGCCAGGGCAGCAGTCGAACATTTTCTGTATCCAGAAAGGCCCGTACAGGACCTGCAACATGCGGTCGTGCATTACCCAGCTGAAATGTAGGGTTTCGCAGGGATCGAATGAAGGGTAGAGCCACGGGTCTGTAACACATCTGAAATGTAACGTCCACTGTTCAAAGTGCCGTCAATGCGAACAAGAGGTGACCGAGACGTGAACCAAAGGCACCCCATACCATCACGCCGAGTTATACGCCAGTATGGCGATGACGAATACACGCTTTTAATGTGCGTTCACCGCGATGTCGCCAAACACGGATGCGACAATCATGATGCTGTAAACAGAACCTGGATTCATCCGAAAAAATGACGTTTATGCCATTCGTGCACGCAGGTTCATCGTTGACTACACCATCGCAGGCGCTCCTGTCTGTGATGCAGCGTCGAGGGTAACCGCAGCCATGGTCTCCGAGCTGATAGTCCATGCTGCTGCAAACGTCGTCGAACTGTTCGTGCAAATGGTTGTTGTCTTGCAAACGTCCCCATCTGTTGACTCAAGGATCGAGACGTGGCTTCACGATCCGTTACAGCGATGCGGGTAAGATGCCTGTCATCTCGACTGCTAGTAATACGAGGCCGTTGTGATCCAGCACGGCGTTCCGTATTACCCTCCTGAACCCACCGATACCATATTCTGCTTACAGTCATTGGATCTCGACCAACGCGAGCAGCAATGTCGCGATACGATAAACCGCAATCGCGATAGGCTACAATCCGACGTTTATCAAAGTCGGAAACGTGATGGTACGCATTTCTCCTGCTGACACGAGGCATCACAACAGCTTTTCACCAGGCAACGGCGGTCAACTGCTGTTTGTGTATGAGAAATCGGTTGGAAACTTTCCTCATGTCAGCACTTTGTAGGTGTCGCCGCCGGCGCCAACCTTGTGCGAATGCTCTGAAAAGCTAATCATTTGCATATCACAGCATCTTCTTCCTGTCGGTTAAATTTCGCGTCTGTAGCACGTCATCTTCGTGGTGGAGCAATTATAATGGTCAGTAGTGTACTTTAGGGATTTTGATACAATTTTTACTAAGAGACAGAGTGAATGACGAGGAGGATTCATCTATATAATTCATAATTATTGTATGGCGATTGTACAATATATGTATCGTCATCCGTTCCATATTTAATTGAAATATGAAGAGAAATCTCGTGGCAGTTATAGGAGCTACGAGCTGATCAGCTACAGAGGAGGCGGTATCTGGCCGCCGAAACTCAATAGAGCAGCGAAGCTCCAACAGAATCTGTATATTTTTACACATACCCTCTATACGTATTATAAATTAAAGTCCCCCCCCACGTTTTGTCGTCCGTATGCGGAGGCTAATGTCGGTAACTACTGCAGTGATTTCATACAGTTTTCATTGATTCACGATGTGTGCATAATTTCTAAATGTTTCGTGCAGACGTGCTGAATTATGATGAATTAACGTCCCCGCCACATTTTTCCGTCTGTGTGTGAGGTATAATCTCAGAAAATATATACAGCGAGCCCATAATTAAAGTTCCAGTTTCAAAATACTGTAGAAGGAGCACCACTGCTCAGAATGGCGTCAGATTTGAACAGCATATTATTGAGGCAGGGGGAAACACACTGGAACAAAAAAAATTTAACAAAAATATGACCAATACATGGCGCGGTATGCGCCAGAATACACCCACCAACAGACGCGCGGCACACAGCTGCTCTTCAGTCGAAAACGACTGTCTGCAGGAAGGATGGAGCGCTGCTGGTAAGGCTCTTTTTGCGTCTGCAGCCCTGCGGAAGGTCCGCACTCTCACGGGTATTAAAAAGGCGTACGTCCGATGTCTGCTAAGGGCCTGGAGAAAATAATTACAAAATTCGTAAAGTCAGAGTCTTTTGCAGCGCATTGTGGCACAGGGAGCAAGTCAGTTGTTCCGACACCTGTCGAAGATGTGGTCACAGCATTGTACGAAGAGGAGGCGGTGGTATGCAAACATGCAGTGCACGGAGAATTGCGCGAACGTTGGACGTGCCTACGAGCACGCTGCATAAAATTCCACGGAACATCCTGCATTGCTATCCATACAAAATCACCAATGTCCAGGAGTTGCTGCGCCTCGCAAAGTGGCCGCGCGGTTAGAGGCACCATGTCACGGATTGCGCGGCCCCTCCCGCCGGAGGTTCGAGTCCTCCCTCGGGCATGTTTGTGTTTGTTGTTCTTAGAATAAGTTAGCTTAAGTAGTGTGTAAGTGTAGGGACCGATGACCTCAGCAGTTTGGTCCCTTAAGAATTCACACACATTTGAACATTTTGAACATGTGCTGCTTCCTGCTGATTTGCCAGCAAGGCAAATGTTCGCTCTGGAATTTCTTGGTCACATGGCAGTGGACGATGAATGGCCATGTAACATTCTGTGGATAGGCGAAGTCTGTTTCCCTCTCCAAGGACGTGGCAATACGCCGAATTGCAGAACACGGGCAACAGAAAATCCGCACGCACCTCAACCAGTACCACGTCATTCTGCAAAAGGTGACTACGTGGTGTGGGTCGGCGGCATCCTTTATTGTAGGGCCGTATTTTTTGAGGAGATGAGTCCTGCAGGTGCTGTTCTCTGTACCGTCACTGGTAAACGCTATCAGAGCCTTTTGCACACCAACGTCATTCCAACCATTCAACAGGGAGGGTGTGTGGACAGGATAATTTTTACATAAGATGGCGCTCCTCCGCACATAGCACAGCCGGTGAAGCGGCTGCTGCAGGGGCGTTTTGGAAATGCTACAATTACTAGCCGTTGCCTGCTATAGGAGTCAGCATCGACACAAACAAGGAAAGAGAGAAGTTGCGATGGCCTGTGACAGGAATCCAAAACTATCTGTACGTCTCACATGCGATTAATAGAACTCTTTATTTCTAAGAAGGAAAGAAACATAACTTCTCGGTATGAGGTGACTTGGCCGGCCACTGTAGCCGAGCGGTTCTGGGCGCTACTGTTTGGAACCGCACTGCTGCTACGGTCGCAGGCTCGAATCCTGCCTCGGGAATGGATGTGTGTGATGTCTTTAGGTTAGTTAGGTTTAAGTAGTTCTAAGTTCTATGGGACTGATGACCTCAGATGTTAAGTCCCATGGTGCTCAGAGCCATTTGAACCATTTGAGGTGGCTTGATGTTCTTCCTGCGCCTCCTGCATGCATTTACATTTGCTCTCTATTACTATCAAAGGCTGAGTATCGTGTTCCTGTTACCCAGTACTGATGCTCTCGAAGTCTGCGACCCAACTGGGGCCGACCAGTGACGGGTGGCTGGTTAAGCCAGCTTTGTTGATAGGAGGGCGTTGAGCTCTGTCTTCCTGAAGACGACGCTGCCCGCTCTTTCCATTAAAGCCCGGAGAGCTCCTTCTTGATGCCGTTTTGCGGCACTGCGCTGGTCGGCGTGCGGTCTATGCATTAGGTCGGAACAATTCCCCTACAGCCTGGCCGTCCAGATCAGCTGATTTTAATCCCTGCGTGTTCTGGCTGTGGGGTTATGTGAAAGATGTCTTTGGTGCTCCAGTTACGAACGTAACTGAACTGAAGGCACACACTGCGCAACGCATTCTCAATGCACCCCCCATACACTCCGATCTGTTGTGGCACATGTTGTTTCTCGATTTCAACTTGTGGCAGAAAACGGTGGACAGCATACTGAACATGTCTTGCGCCAGTCTCACAATTACAAACCGGTATCATTTTGCTTTTTACGCTCTTTTTGATCCCAGGACAACTAAAAACTGATATCATCTTGGTTCTTATGTGGTTTTTGGCCCGAGGGCAATCAAAAACTGACGTCATTTTGCTTTTGATGCGGTTTTTGTTCTAAGGGAAATTACAAATCAATTTTTGCCATCCGATGTGATACGATCTTACCGCGGTGGATGGGATTACTTAACTGACAGTGCCACACTTTTCACTACCGAACTTGTGAAGTTATGCACATTGAACAGAACAGATGGCATAACGTGCAACTCGAACCATAGTGGTCGTATTGCGATTCAGCTTTTCTTTGTAGGCACCCCATTTACGTTAAGACGCTTACAGAGTCGTCTATTGGTAAAATTTTCATTTTTTTCCGTGACATCTCTCTCTGCTTCAATAATACACTGTTCATATTTGACAGCGTTCTGAGCAGTGTTTCTCTTTCTACAGCGATATGTGTGTGTGTGTGTGTGTCTGTGTGTGCGTTTGTGTGTGTGTCCAGCGCAATTTTATCCACCATTAATACATATATCACTCATTATTTGCGTTATTTGTATAAAAATACTATGGTTGCGATAAGGGTGTCAGATAGGACGAGAAGTGACGACATGTGAAAATAATCTATAAGGACATATTTTAGTTTTTTAGCTTCGTTTTCTGTGTCTTTAAACTCACTGGTGACAATCGTGATACCGTTTCACTACTAGGATGGGAGAGGGTGTATCAAACAGTGAGATATCAGCGGATTTCTGTTAATACCTGAAGCAATTTTTATGCAACTAGACACATGTGTGACTTGCTATCTGAGAACAAAGATAGTAAGAAACCCCTAGTACTGTGAGTGGGGGTGAAATGCTCTGACATAAGAACATATCTGAGGAACACCTGGAGCAATTTCAACTAAATTTAGCATATATACGATGCATGACTTTTTTGCATTATTTTTATATGGATAGAATTACGATTATCCTCAGGATTCAGATGAAACTACAAAGCGAAATTCGACTCAGGAACAGCTGAAATATCTACAAATATGTGTGAAATATGTAAAGTGTTTGTGGAGTTTATGTGACATATGCTTATACACATGTAGTGTTTGTGTTTGTGTGTGTGTGTGTGTGTGTGTGTGTGTGTGTGTGTGTGTGGTGTCTATCGGTTCCATCATGATCGGGTCCGTCATAACGACTGAAGTTCTAAGGATCCTTTCGTGGACAGCTACAGGCTGTTCTATCTTCCAATGGAACGAAGTGACTTCCTGCTTAAGTGTCCTTCGGTAAATTCATTCGTTTGTATTGAAGTTAGTTTTTTTGGATCTGTGATTCAGCAAATATCATTTATCGAAATGTAATTGTCGCTTGCTTGCAATTCTTGCATTCTCTCAGATGACTGCTTAGTACCATTCGAGATTCTCTTTCATACCAGAACATCTTTTGGTGTTCACATAAACTACGTTTGTTAAATAACTGCCTTTATCATCAGTGTACGTATAATTTTCAGTTTCTGAAATGCTGAACCTGTCGCTTGATTTTATCCGATGTATTTTCCACCCCGTCAATATGTTCTCGTAACTTACATTGTTTACTTCCTGTCTGAAGAGTTCGTCTCTGTCTAGCTTTGTGTGAATTTTTATTCTGCGTCCTAAGAGATTATTATCGAAATTCGTTTAGGACGGTGACAGTCTGGGCATCCTTAACTACGGTTTATTCGTAGAAAATGTGCAACAGTGAAACTGAAATTCAAAAAGTCCTGAAAAATAAATCTGCCAAATACATTTTCTTTCAAATAAGTATATTTTTTGACAGCGTAATTCACAAGCTCAAATATTTCGAGAATATTTTCTGTTCAAATGGCTCTGAGCGCTATAGGACTTAACATCTGAGGTCATCAGTCCCTTAGAACTTAGAACTACTTAAACCTAACTAACCTAAGGGCATCACACACATCCATGCCCGAGGCATGATTCGAACCTGCGACCGTAGCAGTCACGCGGTTCCGGCCTGAAGGGCCTAGAACCGCTCGGCCACCGCCGCCGGCATATTTTCTGTAAACCGGTGTTCATACGTCTGGTTGCGGAATGAGAGCTTTGGTTTGATTACCAGTAAACCTTCCTTTGGTTTCATTACCGGTATACCTTTGTTCTATAGCTTTTCTCTGAAATACGATATGTAATTTTTTGCCTGTATTCTCCTTCTGATCTTGTAATATGAAGCCTGTGGTCTTCTCCAGATCTTTTATAGTTGTTTCTGCACATATCTTCATTGCAAGAATGAGAGCTTACTGAAAAGCAATG
This sequence comes from Schistocerca piceifrons, assembly GCF_021461385.2. Taxonomy (NCBI): domain Eukaryota; kingdom Metazoa; phylum Arthropoda; class Insecta; order Orthoptera; family Acrididae; genus Schistocerca; species Schistocerca piceifrons. Next base: position 109,674,635 of record NC_060139.1, read on the forward strand.
CCTCCGAATTTTTAAGTGAAAATTCTCAAATCTTTTTAAATAAAACAAATAATATTAACATTCTTCATCTTTGTTCTTCATCTCTACATATTTATTCTCAACATGGTCCCCCTGAAGACGAACGACTTTCTCCCAACGAGAGACTAGTTTGTTGATTATGTCACTGTACGATGTTTGATTTTGTTTACGGAACCACATCACCACCTCTGCTTACACTATTTCATTACCATCAAAGTTAGCTCCTGGAAGGTATTGTTTAAGTTCTAGGAACTTATGGAACTCGGATGGGGACCAGTCGGGACTGTATAGAGGATGATCGATGGAAGAGAAACCAGATATCGCAGCGCTCGTGTGGTCTATCATTGCCATGTTGAAGAAGAGTGCACCGAAGATATGTGCAGAAACAACTATAAAAGATCAGGAGAAGACCACAGGCTTCATATTACAAGATCAGAAGGAGAATACAGGCAAGAAATTACAAATCGTATTTCAGAGAAAAGCTATAGAATAAAGGTATACCGGTAATGAAACCAAAGGAAGGTTTACTGGTAATCAAACCAAAGCTCTCATTCCGCAACCAGACGTATGAACACCGGTTTACAGAAAATACTGCCGGCCGCGGTGGCCGTGCGGTTCTAGGCCCTTCAGTCCGGAACCGCGTGACTGCTACGGTCGTAGGTTCGAATCCTGCGTCTGGCATGGATGTGTGTGATGTCCTTAGGTTAGTTAGGTTTAAGTAGTTCTAAGTTCTAAGGGACTGATGACCTCAGATGTTAAGTCCCATAGTGCTCAGAGCCATTTGAACAGAAAATATTCTCGAATTCGAAACTCGATCATAGCAAGCTGTTTTCGTGCACCGTCATAGTTACGTTACACACCGCCATGTTACACGCTGCAATTCTCGAAATATTTGAGTGTTTGAATTACGTTGTCACAAATTATACTTATTTGAAAGAAAATGTATTTGGCAGATTTATTTTTCAGGATTTTTTGAATTTCAGTTTCACTGTTGTACATTTTCTACGAATAAACCGTAGTTAAGGATGCCCAGACTGTCACCGTCCTAAACGAATTTCGATAATAATCTCTTAGGACGCAGAATAAAAATACACACAAAGCTAGACAGAGATGAACTCGTCAGACAGGAAGTAAACAATGTAAGTTACGAGAACATATTGACGGGGTGGAAAATACATCGGATAAAATCAAGCGACAGGTTCAGCATTTCAGAAACTGAAAATTATACGTACACTGATGATAAAGGCAGTTATTTAACAAACGTAGTTTATGTGAACACCAAAAGATGTTCTGGTAAGAAAGAGAATCTCAAATGGTACTAAGCAGTCATCTGAGAGAAGGCAAGAATTGCAAGCAAGCGACAATTAAATTTCGATAAATGATATTTGCTCAATCACAGATCCAAAAAAAAAAAAAAACTAATTTCAATACGAACGAATGAATTTACCGAAGGACACTTAAGCAGGAGGTCATTTCGTTCCATTGGAAGATAGAACAGCCTGTAGCTGTCCACGAAAGGATCCTTAGAACTTCAATCGTTATGACGGACCCGATCATGATGGAACCGATAGACACACACACACACACACACACACACACACACACACACACACACACACACACATACACACACACACACTACATGTGTAAGCATATGTCACATAAACTCCACAAACACTTTACATATTTCACACAAATCTGTAGATATTTCAGCTGTTCCTGAGTCGAATTTCGCTTTGTAGTTTCATCTGAATCCTGAGGATAATCGTAATTCTATCCATATAAAAAGAATGCAAAAAAATCATGCATCGTATATATGCCAAATTTAGTTGAAATTGCTCCAGGCGTTCCTCAGATATGCTCTTAAGTCAGAGCATTTCACCCCCGCCCACAGTACTAGGGGTTTCTTACTATCTTTGTTCCCTGATAGCAAGTCATACATGTGACGAGTTGCGTAAAAATTGCTTCAGGTATTAACAGAAATCCGCTGATATCTCACGGTTTGATACACCCTCTCCCATCCTAGGGTTGAAACGGTATCACGATTGTCACCAGTGAGTTTAACGACACAGAAAACGAAGCTAAAAAACTAAAATATGTCCTTATAGATTATTTTCACATGTCGTCACTTCTCGTTCTATCTGACACCCTTATCGATGGCAAGGCTATATTGCAACCATAGTATTTTTGTACAAATAACGCAAGTAATGAGTGAAACGCTGTAGAAAGAGAACCACTGCTCAGAACGCCGTTAAATATGAACAGTGTATTATTGGAGCAGAGAGAAATGTCATGGTAAAAAAACATGAAAATTTTACCAATAGACGAGGCTGTGAGCGTCTTAACGCACATGGGGTGCCTACAAATGAAAGCTGAATGGCAATACGACCACTATGGTTCGAGTTGCACGTTATGCCATTTGTACTGTTCAATGTGCATGACTTCACAAGTTCTGCAGTGAAAAGTTGTGGCACTGTCAGTTAGGTAATCCCATCCACCGCGGTAAGATCGTATCACATCGGATGGCAAAAATCGATTTTTAATTTTCCTTAGGACAAAATTCCCTCTGTAAAAGAACGGATAGACTATCGTATCAAATAATTAACAATTAAGGCTCATATTTGTATCACTGAGTGTTGCCGATACCACGCTGTACCAGGTGGACTTATGATAACAATTGAGAAGCTTCCAACATACGATTTTTAAAACATTTTTATGATCTTGGCGACATTTCACAATGTCAAATAACTTTCACCGATTTTCTTGCATTTTTTTTTTTTTTTAGCAGATACCTCTTTCATGTCCAGCAGGTCATTTCCTACAATCACAAACGCAGGTACAAATACCCTTCACTTTTAGGAGCAGAACAGCGCGTTGTGTAAGTTTATTGATTGCTGTGTTATGTTGCGGTTGGCTAAAATTTCATCTCCGTTTAGTCAAGTATACATGGAAGAATGGAAGGCTCTCACTCGCTCTACTAACAGCTGAGCCCACGTGGTCGTTCAGTGTCGTTTGAATTCACAAGGAGGTTAACCAACATAGAAACAATTCCATGTGCCATTCGTGAATGGAGCAGGGGTTCCAGAAGTACCCTTCGCCACACACTGTAATGTGGTTTGCAGAGGCAGATGTAGGTAGATGTGATTACTACCACACGTTACTGCACCCAGGAACATGTATGACGCAACTAACCTCGTTTGTCTATCCATTAATCAAAAGCTGCTAACGTTTCAAGGTTTCTTGAGATGTAAAGTTGCTGCAGCGCTTAGTGCCATGTCGACATTTTATTCATACCCCACTAGACATCGCTGTTATATTTATTAGAAAAAGCTTGGTAATATATAACGTCATCACCCGGGAAAGCGTGAGATTTGCTGCTGGTACTATAACATATTGTTCTTCTACATTTCCCTAATACACTGTCAGATATTACTTCTGAGTCTGAAGATGACTGACCGTGTGGTATAACGTGTTGTGTTCTGCTTGACAACAACTTTCCAATCTCATATCTGCTTAGATGTCCAAAAACATTAAGCGTTACTGCAGTAATAAATGAAATTGTTTTGTATGTGTAGAAACAGCATATCCACCTGGCTCTACACTTGGCACTTCACGAAGAAGATAATTAAGTGCTAATTAAGAATATGACCCACAATTCTGATAAAATAGCAATAAATCGTCCTTCGGTGTATCATACTCAACAATTGAGATAATCCACTCGCTAAATCTGTGTAGATCATGATAGGTAAATTTCAGAATCAAGCGTACTTATTTTTAAACACTCAAGTTAGCAGAGAATTGCAGATATCGTGAGCGCATCGCTTTATCTTCATTTGAGAGGAAACACTGAAGGTATAAATTCAGTTTTCGGCTGTAGTTCTGCTGTTTTCTGCTTCGCCCTTGTCTCTTATTCAAGTGCCGGTGATAGCTTTAAGAGAGCGACAGATTTTTTATTTCATTTATATTAAATCTGTTACTGTAATTTCTTACCAAATTTTAGTCTTTCTGTTGTCTACCAACTGCCACCCTTACGAATTTCGTGTTTGATACCCTCTTTCTGTTAGATAACACACGGTCAAATTCAAAAATCCTCCTAGATGGTTCAAATGGCTCTGAGCACTATGGGACTTAACGTCTATGGTCATCAGTCCCCTAGAACTTACAACTACTTAAACCTAACTAACCTAAGGACAGCACACAACACCCAGTCATCACGAGGCAGAGAAAATCCCTGACCCCGCCGGGAATCGAACCCGGGAACCCGGGCGTGGGAAGCGAGAACGCTACCGCACGACCACGAGATGCGGACGAATCCTGCTAGAGGGTAACACTATACTATGCTGGTTTAAACCATTTTTGGTAATTATTAATCCGCAGTAGTGTTATACAACTACATCTGAAATGGGCACATAACCATAGGAACTGGACGTTGGCGCAGTGACAGAGCGTTGCATAGTATGATTTATCCCGATACCTTATTCATCGTGCCGATGGGAGAGTGCGAAGCAGTCGTCTTCCAGAGGAACAGCTACTTGACACCTGTATTGCTGGCCGGAGACAAGTTGGCGGTGGCCCCATTACGCTCCGGATAACATCCACGAGGTCATCTAAGGGAGCTGATGCAAGTAGCCATGACGGCCAAGGAGGATCATACACTGGCTGCGGGCCGCGTATACCCCTACATGACGATCGTGTTCCCTGACGGCAGTGGGATTTTTCAACAAGATAATGCGCCACATCACAAGGCTAGGAGTGTGATGGAGTGGTTTGACGCACACAGCGGCCAGTTCCAGTTGAGGTGTTGACTTCCCAACATGCCAGGTCTGAATCCGATCGAACACACCTGGGATGTGATTGAGCGTGGCGTCAGAACTCATCGCCCCTTCCCGGAATTTACGAGAATAGGTGTTTTATGTGTGCAGATATGCCTCCAGCGGCCTACCAAAACCTCATTACTTCTATACCACGATGCGTCGCCGCTGTTATCCGTGCCAGAGGTGCACATAAGGTCTGTTAGGCAGTTGGTCATAATGTTCCGGCTGACCAGTATACAGGGTGGTCCACTGATCGTGACCGGGCCAAGTATCTCACGAAATAAGCGTCAGACGAAAAAACTGCAAAGAACGAAACCTGTCTAGCTTGAAGGGGGAAACCAGATGGCGCTATGGTTGGCCCGCTAGATGGCGCTGCCATAGGTCAAACGTTTTTTAAAATAGGAACCCACATTTTTATTACATGTTCGTGTAGTACGTAAAGAAATATGAATGTTTTAGTTGGAGCACTTTTTTCGCTTTGTGATAGATGGCGCTATAACAGTCACAAACATGTGGCTCACAATTTTAGACGAACAGTTCGTAACAGGTAGGTTTTTTTAAACTAAAATACAGAACTTAGGTACGTTTGAACATTTTATTTCGATTGGTCCAATGTGATACATGTGCCTTTGTGAACTTATCATTTATGAGATCGCATGCTACTACAGCGTGATTACCTGTAAATACCACATTAATGCAATAAATGTTCAAAATGATGTCCGTCAACCTCAATGCATCTGGCAATACGTGTAACGACATTCCTCTCAACAGCGAGTAGTTGGCTTTCCGTAATGTTCGCACATGCATTGACAATGCGCTGACGCATGTTGTCAGGCGTTCTCGGTGGATCACGATAGCAAATATCCTTCAACTTTCCCCACACAAAGAAATCCGGGGACGTCAGATCTGGTGAACGTGCGGGCCATGATATGGTGCTTCGACGACCAATCCACCTGCCATGAAATATGCTATTCAATACCGGTTCAACCGCACGCGAGCTATATGCCGGACATCCATCATGTTGGAAGTACATCGCCAATCTGTCATGCAGTGAAACATCTTGTAGTAACATCGGTGGAACATTACGTAGGAAATCAGCATACATTGCACCATTTAGACTGCCATTGATAAAATGGGGGCCAATTATCCTTCCTCCCATAATGCCGCACCATACATTAACCCGCCAAGGTCGCTGATTTTCCGCTTTTCGCAGCCATCGTGGCTTATCCGTTGCCCAATAGTGCATATTACGCCGGTTTACGTTACCGCTGTTGGTGAATGATGCTTCGTCGCTAAATAGAACGCGTGCAAAAAATCTGTCATCGTCCCGCAATTTCTCTTGTGCCCAATGGCAGAACTGTACACGACGTTCAAAGTCGTCGCCATGCAATTCCTGGTGCATAGAAATATGGTACTGGTGCAATCGATGTTGATGTAGCATTCTCAACACCGACGTTTTTGAGATTCCCAATTCTCGCGCAGTTTGTCAGCTACTGATGTGTGGATTAGCTGCGACAACAGCTAAAACACCTACTTGGGCATCATCATTTGTTGCAGGTCGTGGTTGACGTTTCACATGTGGGTGAACACTTCCTGTTTCCGTGAATAACGTAACTATCCGGCGAACGGTCGGGACACTTGGATGAGGTCGTCCAGGATCCGAGCAACATGCATAGCACACGCCCGTTGGGCATTTTGATCACAATAGCCATACATCAACACGATATCGACCTTTTCCACGATTGGTAAACGGTCCGTTTTAACACGGGTAATGTATCACGAAGCAAATACCGTCCGCACTAGCGGAATGTTACGTGATACCACGTACATATACGTTTGTGACTATTACAGTGCCATCTTCGAGCTAGACGAGTTTCGTTCTTTGTAGTTTTTTCGTCTGGCGCTTATTTCGTGAGATAATTGGCCCGGTCACGATCCATGGACCACCCTGTATATTCCTAATAGCAAATTTCTGTCACACTTCGAACGTACTGTGCAGTGGGCGCTGTTTCTTAAGAAGCCCTTCGCTCCAGGCAAATGAAGGATTGGCTCCTCTGAAAAGAGCATGGCCGATACTCTTCCTCACCCTTTCGTAATCCGAGCTTGTGCTCCGCCTCTAATAACCTCGCTGTCCACGGGGCGTTAGACTCTTTATCTTCCTTCCGTCCTTCCTTAAGAACCTTTCTGAATTTATTTGTTCAGGGTGCGCAAGGAGTAATATTCAAAATTCAGAAGTTTGGCAGGAATAATCATTCGAAACAAAAAAGTCTAGTAAGCATAGGCTTTAAAGTGCCTACGGTACCTTAAGATATATGAGCATTTTCTCATCTTCAGTATTCCGAAACAAATCTCTCCTACTGCAAGCTCTTTGCTTTGCGTATTTGAGGGGCGGTAGCATGGACGAAAACAAGAAAAAGATGTCCACTAAACATGAGCTCTGAAGTGCATACCTGAAGTGCTGTGAGCACTTGTTCATCTTCGCTACTGTGAAAGACTTCTCTTCTACTGCACATGTGATCATTGCTCTTAAGGCATGCATTTTAGAACCCATGTTTACTTGATAATTTTTTCTTGTTTTGATCCATACTACCTCTCCCCAAAATGTGGAAAGCAAAGAGCCTGCAGCAGAAGAGATTTGTTTAACAGTATCAGAGATGAAAAAGTGTTCATAGCTCTTACGATACACTTTTTAGAGCCAATGATTACTAGTGATTTTTGCTTTGAATTATCGTTCATGTCATATCCCTGCCCTTTTTCTGTTTCTCTTGGGAAACCCAGTATACCAAGACGTGTGGTAAGTGTGGGGGAGGGGCAGATATGGGAGGTTTCTGTGGTTGTTAGTATGGTATATACAAATGTATTTAAAGCATAATCGAATAGCCACTTGAACACTGGCTACACTTCCACCTCCCGTACGTTGCTAGAATTGTAAAATTCTAGCTCATATAAGAAGAATGAGTTAATCTTATATCTCTCCAGTTTACTAAACATCTACACTTTTGTGATTAGTGCCACTACCTTGGTGACAGTTGTTGGTTTGGTTTTATCATGATATACATTTAAATTCCGCAATCCAACTTATGGTATGTAGCGGAGGGAAGTTTGTGTGCTACTGTCAGTTAACCCCTTTCCTTTTCTATTAACGAATGGCGTACGGAAGTACGAATTTTGCTAGGCCTCCGTGTGATCTCATATCTCTCAAATCTTGCCTTCGTGGTCTTTTCGCGAAATGTGCGTATGTGTAAGCAATGTTTACACTTCTAGGAACATGCACTCTCAGAATTTTAACAGTAAGCCACATCGTGATGCACAACACCTCTCTTGTACTGCCCGCCACAGAAGCTGGGTGAACATCTCCACTATTTCGCGTTAACTAAACGAGACTGTAACGAAATGTACTGCTCTTCTTTCGATCTTCTCCACGTCATCTATCATTTTTATCTGGTACGGATCTCAGAGTGACGAGGAATACTCAAACATCGATCGAACGAGGGTTTTTGAAGTTACCTCGTTCGTGGATGGACTACACTCCCTGAGGTTTCTTCCATTGAGTCACTCACCTTAAATTGCTCCGAACGCATTCTGCTAGATATTTTATGAATGTGACTGCTTCCAGTGATTGTACTGCAGTCGTGTAGTCATACAATAATGAGAACAATAATGAGAGTTTATGTCTATCTATGCTTTACATTTGTTTCTGTTTAGGGTCAGCTGTCAGTCGCTGCACCAATGTCGACCATCTGCAGGTCTTTCTCCACTTCGCTACAGTTTTCTAGCGTTGTGACTTCCACATATACAACAGAATCATCCTTGAACACTCATAGAGCTTCCTACTTTATCTACAAGGTCAGTCATACATGTCGTAAATATTAACGGTCCTATAACACTTATTTTTAGTACTCCCGAACTTACCTCTACATCTGAAGATTGCCGGCCGGGGTAGCCGAGCGGTTCTAGGCGCTACATTCTGGAGCCGCGCGACCGCTACAGTCGCAGGTTCGAATCCTGCCTCGGGCATGAATGTGTGTGGTGTCCTTAGGTTAGTTAGGTTTAAGTAGTTCTAAGTTCTAGGAGACTGATGACCTCAGAAGTTAAGTCCCATAGTGCTCAGAGCCATTTGAACCAAGCCATCTGAAGATTTCTCACCATTAAGAAAGACATGCTGTGTTCTGTTTACAAGGAATTCTTCAGTCAGATCATAAAGCTTGTGTGCCGGCCGCGGTGGCCGAGCGGATCTAGGCGCTTCAGTCTGAAACCGAGCTACCGCTACGGTCGCAGGTTCGAATCCTGCCTCGGGCATGGATATGTGTGATGTCCTTAGGTTAGTTAGGTTTAAGTAGTTATAAGTTCTATGGGACTGATTACCTTAGATGTTAAGTCCCATAGTGCTCAGAGCCATTTGAACCATAAAGCTTGTGTGACATACAGTGCGCACCTATATTGTTAATTAGGCTAATCCTAGTCTCCACGTAAACACCTTAAAAATCTATTTCCACACTTTTAGGAATAAATATCATACAGCTAGCCCACGATATTTCTGATTAACGCAAATATCAGGAGCAGCTCTATTACCGGCGGAAACAGTAGTTACAGTAAAGTCAGAAAATGGTAGTGATGACCATAAATAAAAGTAAAATCAAAATTGTCCAATTATATAAAGTGCATATTTTTTAATATATGACATTCGAAAAACAAAGGGTTTGGACTAATTTATAAGCTATTGCAGCTGTTCAGCTCATCAGATCACTACGACGTTTGTTATCCAAATAAGTAGAATTCTTTTTTTAAGGAAACTGTGGTGTCAACGTCAGACACCACACTTGCTAGGTGGTAGCCTTTAAATCGGCCGCGGTCCGTTAGTATACGTCGGACCCGCGTGTCGCCACTATCAGTGATTGCAGACCGAGCGCCGTCACAGGGCAGGTCTAGAGAAACTTCCTAGCACTCGCCCAGTTGTACAACCGACTTTGCTAGCGATGGTTCACTGACAAAATACGCTCTCATTTGCCGAGACGATAGTTAGCATAGCCTTCAGCTACGTCATTTGCTACGACCTAGCAAGGCGCCATTACCAGTTACTATTGATACTGAATCATGTACCGTCAAGAGCGACGTTCACCATTAATGGATTACAGTTAAGTATTCCACCAGCTACGTCCGTTTTTTTCTAAATTCTAATTTCCTTGTCCTGTTCCAGACCTCACGCCAGCCTGCGTGAGCTAAAACGCGTGCCTTTCGTCTTCCTCTAGTATCACGGTGTTGGCTCTCCTGCCAACCCACTACAGAAACATCACAGGAAATAACTGTCAGGCATGTATTACCATTCATTGTGAACTGTGTACGTTGTTTGATTTTTCAGAACAGAATTTCACTTTATTCCGTTTCGGGTTTGAGAAAACAGCAGATTACACACCTCACCTTGACGCTATAGTGTGCATAAACACAAAAGAAGAAGGCAGAGCTATTCGTGTCTAATGCCGGCAGAAGGGCACCTCCGAAGTCAGCGCGTGGTAGTCATGCAATGTCAAGGACGCCCGAGGGAAGCTTGTGTGGAGCGCTGCGGAAGTCTCAGACAGCGTCCTTGAACGTCCGTGATGGTGCCTACGGCCACGCTCGGTGCACACACAAACTGTGTAAATCACTTCTAAGGGTTTTCCTTACCTGTCATAGCATCCAGAAGGGAAATGCTATGTAAACGTCAGCTAGCAATCGGCAATTCAGTTGTCTGATATAGCTGAAAGCATTTATTACGATGCCCCTTGATACATTTTGTATTCACCACTAATATCAAGAGCCGAAAGAAGCTTGTATATTTGGAACAGACCTAGGTATTGTAAAGAAACTGGTTCTCTACTTCTAAAAAAAAAAAAGAAGAACCCTTTTAAATAATAAAACATGACCTATACAAGGAATCTGATTATCCCTGTTAGTCATGAACAAAAAAAAATAAATTAGGTAAATCAGTACAATTATTATAAAGATGCGATAAATCACTTTAACTGGGGCCAAATGAATAATTAAAGTCAATATAATTCCAGTAAACCTGCAAAAGTAAAAAACAAATTATTGTAGGGGCCTACATAGACATCGCTCATCTGCTAGATGCCCACGAAATACGTAATTTTGTTATGAAGCTGACAGCCATTGAGAAAATAGGTGCAGTTTTCAAGCAGTAATGGCGGACAGCATCAGTTGGTAATATACGTAATTTTATGGTAGCTAATTTTACTACATAAAAAATAAAATATGTAGTCCCTCCAAAAGAAGTAACAAACAAACATTCAAATAAAATTATAATGAGCAGCAAAATGTCAAAGAAGAATTTTGAAAGGAAATTGTTAATTGAACTTTAATTTGGCGGGTTTTCAACACTGTCAACAAGACAAAATAATGGAAAGAATATGTATTGGGACTAAACAAAATTGAGACATTGCGATAGTATTTTTAAAATAGTTAATTTAACTGCAATTGTCTTTAATTTTGAAATGAGGGAGAGCGTAATAATTTTCTTTTAATGTGTTAACTGTTGTTGCAGGCAGTGCGATGACGTCAGCAGTGGTCCGCGCGGACGATGTGTGAAGTAAATCCTGGTTCGCGGCGTGAAGATAATGATGGATCCTCCTGTTTCATTAATATTCCAGTTACGGCGGTGGTCCACGTCTCCGTTGTAGTCGAATCAGCTGGCAGCACTGGCGCGATAATAATAGTTCCAGTGTGTGCGTTGTCGTTAGCGCGCGAAGTTTTATTATTGAAAGTTTATTAATCACGCGGTGCGGGTAGGTCGGAATTATGCAACGTCTTTAGCATTTAAGATATATATCCGGTTAATGCAAATATTTCGTAAAGTTCTTTCACCTTGTTGCCACAGGAAGACAGTCACATGTGTTTTTCACTATAACAGTCCGTTAAACATCAGTTCAATTTACGTCGTCGTCTTTAAGACAGTTTGGACGATATAATAAATGTTTCTTGATCAAATCACAACACTGTTCTTTTACTTAACATTTTGGTTTGGTCCACTTTCACGCAATTCTAACAGTTAGTGTCTCCACACGACAATGGTGTATGGTTCATGGCTAATTGTTACAAGTTCACACAGTTTGTAAAATCGTCACTGCAAACACTCGATATAATTTTCAGGTTTTACTGTTCACTTAATAACGCACAATCTCCTATTAACATAGCGGACGCACTGTAATTAATTGTTACTCCGCGTATCACCGTCTTTCACGCCGAATTTGCAACGTTTTACATCCGCGAACCGACCTCGATACCCCAACAACTCGCACGCTCTCTATCGATAGTCGTTCGCTCTCTCTCTGACACAATACTTCTCCGAGCCTAACCAAATATTTACAAAGCATTTAGAACCAGAACATTCAAATTCGTACAATATAAAATATAAAACAGTAGCAAAATGAATGAAGAACAATGTGACGTATTAACAAATAAATAATAGTTTAAATAAATGATACATACGTACTATGACAAGGTAATGCACAAAAGAAAATAAATATTATCGATTTTCGGGGAAAGCAATGTCTTTACAGTGCTCTGTAGGGTTTCAGATTGATTATGTAATGGTAAGAAACACATGTAGGGACCAGATTCTGCACTGTAAGAGGTTTCCAGGGGCAGGAATTTAAGAAGATGGGTCCTAGATAAACTGAAAGAACCAGACGTTGTTGACATTTTCAGGTGGAGCATTAGGAAACGTTGGAGGGTCGAATGGGTAACTTTTAGAGATGAAATAGTGAAGGCAGCAGTGGGCGGATCACGTAGCTAAAAAGACAAGGCCTAGTAGAAATCCTTGGATAACTCAGGACATACTGAAATTAACTGACAAAAGGAGCAAGTATAAAAATGAAGCTGGCGAAAGGGAACACAGATTTCTAAAAATTGGGGCTGGTAGAAAGTGCAAAAAGGTTAAGCAGGACTGGCTAGAGGACAAAGGCAAGGCTGCAGAAGGATGCGTAACTAAGTGAAGAATAGATGCTGTGTCTATGAAAATTATAGAGATCTTTGGAGAAAACAGAAGCAATAGTAAGAATTTCAAGAGCATAGATAGGAAACCAGTACAAAGCAAAAAAGGAATAGCCGGAAGTTAGAAAGAATATACAGAAAGTCTATGTGAGGGAACAAGCTTGATGACAATATTACATAAAGAGAAGAAGAAACAGGTGGAGATGAGATGGTAGATACGATACCGTGAGAAGAATTTGAACTGAAGCACTGAAAGATCTAAGTCGAAATAAGGACCCTGAAAAAGATGATATTCCCATTGAATTATTGATGTTCTTGGAAGACCCAGCCATGACAAAATTATTCCACTCGATGAGCAGGATACACGAGACCGTTGAAATACCATCAGACTTCAAGAAGTACTCCATTTCGAAAGAAGGCTGCTGCTGACACGTATGAATGCTACTGAACTATCAGTTTAGTAAGTCATGGTTGCAAAATATTGGCAGGAATTGCTTGCAGAAGGACGGAAAATCCGGTAGAGGCTGATCTTGCGAAAGATCAGTTTGGCTTCCGGAGAAATGTAGGAACAAGAGAGGTAGTACTGACTCTTCGACTTATCTTAGAAGGTAAGCTGAAGAAAGGAAAACCTAAGTTTAAAGCATTTTTAGATTTACAGAAATCTTTTGGCAATGTGGATTGGATTACACTATTTGAAATTTTGATGGTAGCGGAGATAAAATACAGGGAGATAAAGGTTGTTTACAACTTGCTCGTACAAAAAGCAGACTGCAATTATAGGAGTCGAAGGGCATGAAAGTGAAGCAATAACTGAGAAATCAGTGAGACAGCACTGTAGCGTATCTAGCCTATCCCCGATAGAAATTTAGAAAGGGAATAAAACTTCAGGGAGAGGGAATAGGAACAGGGAGAGGAAATAGGAACTTTGAATTACGCCGATGACATTGTAATCCTGTCACAGAAGCCAAACTACTTGGAAAACCTGTTTAATGGAATGGTTGGTGTCTTGAAAAAAGGTTATGTGACGAGCATCAACAAAAGTAAATCAAGGATAATGGAATGCAGCCTATTTAAATCAGGTGATGTTGAGGGCATTACATTAGGAAATGAGACACTGAAAGTAATAGAGGAACTTTGCTTTATGGGCAACTAAATAACTGTTGATGGAAATCGTAAAGAAGATATAAAATTCAGAGTATCAATAGCAAGAAAGCGCTCCTGAAAACGAAAAAACTGTTTACATCTAATATAAAGTTATGTGTTAGTAAGTCTTATCTGTCGGTATTTGTCTGGAGTGTAACCTTTTGCAGAAGTGATACGTGGACAATGAGCAGTTCAGACAAGAAGAGAAGAGAGATTTTTGAAATGTGGCGCCACAGAAGAAAGCCGAAGATTGGATAGATAGATCGGACAACTAATAAGGAGGTACCGAATGGAGTTGGGGAGAAAAGAAATTTATGGCACGATCTGACTAGAAGAAGAGGTCGGTTGATAGGACACATTCTGAGACATCAAGGAAAGGTCAGTTTGGCAATGAAAGTGAGGGGTAAAAATTGTAGGGGAAGACATGCGTATTCATGCGGAGAAAAAGGTTTTGATCGATATAGCTTGCAGTAATTATTCAGAGATACAGAGGCATGCACAGGGTGGACTAATGTGAAGAGCTGCATCGAACCATTCTTCCGATTGAAGACCACAGTGAGAGTTACCAGAGAGGCAGTCTGACGTTGCACTTGATAAAGGAACTAAGTCATAAAAAAAGTGAAGACAGTTTGTGGACCCAGAAAAAAGCGTTCCACAATGTTAAGTGGGGCAAGATATTTGGAATCCTCGGAAATATACATGTATGCTATGGGAAAAGGTGGCTGAAAAACAACATGCGCAAGAAACGAGAAGGAATAATAAGACTGGAAGACCAGGAGAGATGCTATCGCATTATACAGGGCTTCGGGCAGGAATTAAACTTTTCCCTTTACTGTTCAACGTGTAAGTTGAAGAAGAAAGGAAGCAAATAAACGAAAGCTACAAAAGTGGCATCAGGGTTCATGGTGAAAGGATCGATTCGGTGACGACACTGCTGCTCTCCGTGAAAATGGGAAAGGTTTCCAGAACCTGTTACATGGAACATACAGGCTACTGAGTTCAGTATATAGATTGAGAGTAAAGCATAGATAGGTGAAACTACTGAAAGGCAGCAAATAAGAGGCTAGAGACAAACTTATCACCCAAACAGGGGACCATTTAGTAAACGAAGTGAACGACTTCGGCTTCCTTGGAATCACAACATCTTATGGCAAATGAAGCACGGCGGATGTAAGTAGTAGAAAATGAAATACAAATAGTAATCGTCAAAATAAGTTCATTGGTGTAAAATTCTTGTTTTAAGTTGAGAAAGAAGCCTTTGAGAATGAACATCTGGAATACACATCTGTATGGAAGTGAATTCTGGACTGAGAAGCCCGGAAAAAATAGAAACGATGCGTTTGAGATGTGGTATTTCAACAGGACGATGAAAATTAAATGGACATAAGATAAGAAATCAAGAGGTTCCTTGCAGAATCGGCGAAGAAAGGAATACATTGAGAAACAGTAACTGCAAGACGGTACAGGATGATAGGACGTTTTCATGGGAAAAACTCCCATGTTGCTAGAGGAAATACAGAGAATATTCCACAAATGATGGGGCATGCTGGACGCTCTTGCTACTCTGAGATACAGACATTCACACAAAAGAGCACATCATTGCAAATCGTATCGAATCACTCGGAAGACTGATGACAACAAGGACTGATCATCTCAGTGGTTTCTTAGTGTTACTGGCGACTGGTTGAAGAGACGATCGTTGTAAACCGAGTACTGGGTGTTGGGATGTCAACTATTTACGAATTGGCAAAACTGTCTCAATTTTTCAGAGTATGGTAAAATTTTTTTCTAAGCTCAGTGCAATTATTCCTTTAGAAAGAGAGAAAATAATGTTAGTTGCTTGCACACATTTTAGAAAAACTGTCATTGCGTATCCCACCAGCACCTAATAAAGAAAGTATGTTCGTTCGAGATATCTAACCAGTGTGTTATACTGCATGATCAGTCATCTAGTCCGCCCCCGGTAGCTGAGTGGTTAGCGCGACAGACTGTCAATCCTAAGGGCGTGGGTTCGATTCCCGGCTGGGTCGGAGATTTTCTCCGCTCAGGGGTTGGGTATTGTGTTGTCCTAATCATCATCATTTCATCCGCATCAACGCGCAAGTCGCCGAAGTGTCGTCAAATCGAAAGATTTGTACCCGGCGAACGTTCTACCAGACGGGAGGCCCTAGTCACACGACATTTATTAAACCTGTCATCTAAAGATCCATAATTACCTAAGGGTAATTTAACAGAACCAAAACTATTCATATTTATGTATAAGTCGTCCGTAATCATCATCAAGTAGAATAAGGTACTTTTATATCATTGAATTTACTTGGATCGTATACATGTGGTGTCTCTTTGCAGACAGCATTATGCATTAATGGTACAGCAGATAAAGTTAGTTGCACACCCCAACTATTTACGAATGATGAAATCTACAATGAAATTTTATCTAATAAATGCTTTAGCAGTGTGTGCTTGGAACCGAAGAAAATCTTGACCTGATGCTAAGAACTGGAAACTAGCGATTTATCCATAGAAATATTGGCCGGCCAATGTGGCCGAGCGGTTCTAGGCGCTTCAGTCTCGAACCGCGCGACCGCTACGGTCGTAAGTTCGAATCCTGCCTCGGGCATGGATGTGTGTGATGTCCTTAGGTTAGTTAGGTTTAAGTAGTTCTAAGTCCTAGGGGACTGATGACCTCAGATGTTAAGTCCCATAGTGCTCTGAGCCATTTGAACCATAGAAATATTGAATTTTACACTTTATGAAACCTAGATCACTAATACCCTTTGACTAGAGGAGACACAGCTGTTGCCAGTGATGTCATAAAAACACGTGGCAGCAGCAACGTCTAGAGGTTGGAAACGGAAAGGGCAGACAGCCTCAGATGGAAACCAAACGAGTGGCATGCTTCGACTCATAGATACGGCTCTGGAAAACTGCAGTTAGTCTGCAAACTGGGTTGCTTACATAACACTAGCAAAGCTCATTCCTGAATACATTAATGGTCAGGGAATAGTTTGACTTTCGAGGGAGAGTAACAGACACTTTTAAATATCTTGTTTGGCAGACACTGGAAGAAAGACGCTTTGAATCTCGCGACTACCAGCTTAGAAAAAACAAAAATCTGTTTTCAGGACGGAAACTACGAATTATCTTAGCGTGAAACGTATCGTTCCAATAGAGAACATGAAACTAAAATTACTACCTACAGCAACAACAGAGGCGAAACAGAAGTCATCCTTACCACGTTCTCTCAGTGAACACTACGGAACGAAACAACACAGAATAGCTCTCCCTTTGTAGAGATTCGCAGCGTATAGACGTAAATGACTTTTTCTGTCGGATCGAGGCTCTTGTTCATTGCTTGTACGTACGTACCAGGTCACGTCGTGTCACGCCTTTGTATGCGGACAGTGCACTTGTTGCGTGGCGTAGCGCTTGCATGTCCCACCTTGCGGCCGGCCTAGCGCCTAAGAAAAGACTCCACGCCGAGTTCTGTGGAAGCCAGAGTCTTTCGCCTGCACAGTTCGTTGTTGCATATTTATGACAAAGAATATTCTTGCCTCATCGCACGTACTTAGTTTTCCCCACCTAAATCAGGGTTCTGTACACGGCCTCCTCTGATGACCTCAATGCAGATGGAGCGTTAAATCACAATCTTTCTTTATTTTTCCTGTACGCGCCGTCCCCATCCCGATGGAGCGAATGATACATACTTGTAGTTCTGTCAGTTTCTACAAGTGCGGCAGTGTGTCACGCCTCTGGAACCGAGAACACTGCGGTACATTGACCCGGTGATGGTCGACTTGGGAATATTCGTTTAAACCTCGCGTTAAGCGTGTTTTCGAAAAGGACGTTCGCTGCAGAGGGAAAGTGACACTTTTATACCTCTTGTTATTCCTTAAAATCGTGAGTGGGTTGGCTCTTCTCTGACGGCATGACGTTTTACTAAATCCTTCTTCTGCTTCCTTGCCGGGTTAGGACAAAATGCATGTTACAGCTTTAAGTGAGTTTACGTATATTGATCATTCTATGGTTTCCATGGGCGTCCCTGACCGAACTTCTCCGCCGGCTGGCATAACACCATTTACATGAGGTATCTCAGGTCCTCCGTTCCGTCAGTGGTGTGTTTCCTATTCTCTTTGAACTAAATCCTGTCACGGTAAAAGCAAAAACATTAACGGATCAAACTTCTCTACATTATGCAGTGTATCATTATAATCACTATAGTCTCCCTCGCACATGCGCGTGGTAACTTCGGTGGTCCATAATGAGTCGCTTTGGTCACACGAGAGATCATGTTTCGTTTCCATAGGTGTCCAGAGATCCGTAATAGCTAATTTCATCACGCTGTTAGGAGTAATTAGGAAGAATGTAATGAATTTGATTTATTTTGATTCCAGCATTAGACATGCTTTTAAAATTTGAGAATGTTGAACTCTACACTCGCAGCCACTTCCATCATTTCAGACATCTGAGAAATGGTGATAGGGGCTCTTCGTATTTCAGAACTGTAGTAGATAATAAACCATACAATACTCCGATAGAAAAGTGGGATGTGTTAGCCATATACAAAATAGATTTGGCTTTAGTCTTCGTCACTTGCTAAAGAATAAGAAGTGCGAGGCGCTTGAGGATGGAAAACAACTACGAGGAAAAGGTAGGCTAACTCTTAAAGAAATGTTTTCTTCAGTTATATTGTTATACACACAATTCAGAGGCAATGAAGTGTGCTATGTGGGCAGGTTACTTTCACAACCTATCCACCGACCAACGACCAACGCATAATCTCTGCCCGAAAGACGATTGCTATAAGTGCGACACAATAAAGGAAACCTATTAAGATAAGCACTCACTGACAGAACCTGGTGCGAATGCAATATTAAGTTCTCAGTCAAATTGGTTGCAAACTCTGATTTACTGAGGGAGCGTTTTTGTGGCAAAACACAAAATGCCACTGAAAGCCTAAGTAATTTAATTTGAATTAATGTTCAGAAAGAATATTCTGAGGGTTTGATGTACTAAAGACGGTTGCCTATGATGCAGTTTTATGTTTTAATAAGGGAAATAACGGCACAATCGAAGGGCTGAAGAGAGCTGTTGTAAATCCAGGTGTGTTTTTCAGCAACAGCATTGTACGCCATCGATGAGAACAGGGTCAAGAAAGCAGAAAAATCGCTGTCTTTACATACAAATACGGGGCAGGCAGATTAGAAGCGGAGAGAAGAGAAATCTGGATGATGAGGAGTATCAGTATGGAAGATTTTAGAATTAGAAACCTTTAGCCAAAAGCATATGCGGTAATGCTACGATATTTTCAGGAACTTGTAATGGTTCTTTATTTACGTGACCATTACGGCACTCCAACCACAGTTCTCGATACCAGTAATATCGCACTACTTTTCTGCGAAGTAACAGACATATTTTTTATGACAATATTCACATTTGGTTTTATTAATGTATAGGTACTCCGATGTATCGATATATTACAGTGATATGGTTCTTGTGTGTATTCATTTCTGTGAGACTGTCATAATCTTCGACTTACTTGTATACGTTTTGGCGCGAATGCACACAGAGCAGTCTTTGTTTCACTTTGCAGAAGTTAAGTTGTTATTTCTCTTTGTAAAAGAACAGGCAAGTCTTGTGTTTGGTTAAAGTGGAAATTAAATATATGAAGATTGATACAAAACTATTTTCTTGATGATGTGACAATTAAGAAGAAGTATATGTGAATTTACAAGAAGTTTAATAAAAATGTGGATCGTGAACACTAAGTCAAAAATTATTTCTACTATACCATTGTTCTGATCTGGGATTGTTTGATCCTTAAGAATTTCCTGAAAAACGCATTTGTTAGGTCTTCAAGTATTGCTAAAATACAGATCTGGACCTTCTAGCAGTCAAAGTGGAATCACCCTAGAATCAACAAGATGAGCCATAACAACTTCGACGAAATCTACGTGGGAATCCATTCAAGATAAATTTTTTACAGTGACTTTATTATTTCCATTCTGACGATACCATCCACAGTCAATAACTTTGTTGTTGCCGGATAAAGCGAACATATGCTGCGTGAGCAACATTATTAATCTGATTTCTAACCTACTTTGCAAGTGGTGGTATTGTTAGAAACTTTTCAAGACATATTGCTGTCTCATTGGAACTAAAAAATACAATATCCTTCAATTACAATCTGATTTATACGATTGTACAAGTAAAAAGCTTAATTCTGAATGGGAAAAATTCGAAACGCTGTAAATAATAAATTTTTTAGCATTAATTGATTATTTTAGTAGAGTGGTGAAATAACTTTCTTAGGACCCTGTAACAAAATGTTCATATTAATCACATGATTAGAATCTGAGTTACGGCTTTCTTTAATAGGACAGTTTAAAAATTTAAAAAATCATATTTATGGCCAAACGTTAATCCAGTATCTTTTACCATATTTCTTCATTAAATTATAGCTCTTTTTCTTTACACAAGTAAAATCTTAGATCAATACGTTTAATAAGTATGGTTGTAATATTTTTTAATAAATGTGGCCAAGGTTTACCCACAGTGACACCAGCCATGAAGGATTAGGTTAAAGCCGTGCAGCACCGCCTGTAGCCTTGATAACAGTCTCAGTTTGTCGAAGAAGAAAGTCGACATGTTTGTCCTGTAGCCGGAAGAAGTCACTCGTTCATGGTCAGACCCCGTACAGCAACCCAAATTTCGGAGATGCTGATTGTTACACTTCAATCCCTTTTCCAAACAGTCACAGATATAAACTTGTTGTAACTGGGATTCACAGTCATAAAAATTTTTTGAAGAACATTATCTTCAAGCCAGTGACTGTTATAAGTTTTTATTACATCATAGTGTAATAGTCACAGATATTTTCTACGGGTGTATCAGTGAGACAGTCGATGTACGATACCTTTTCTGTTCGTCAAACCAGTAATGTATGTGTACAGCCCTATGGACATCGGCTGTCGCCATGCTGGAAGATTCATCATGAAGATATAGAAGAAGAGCAAACACTTGGTCACAGAGAACGTAGAAATGAACATCCTGACATGTGTCCACATTAATCCGAATGAATGGGCCTAAGGTGTGGTACTGAAAAAAATAGACTACTGCGAATTTAGACGCGTACTTGGGCTGTTGGTGCACTGTACTCGCTTCCATTCAGATACGGCAGGTTCCTGTGCTATTTACATACTGATGATAGCAACAGCGTTTTGCGGGGTAGTCAGCTAGGGATAGTCCATTTCCCCTAGTCCCCTATGCAATGTACGCTCCAAAACTGGTTAAGATGCACCTCCATTCAATGACAGCAGAAAGTCATGTCGGATTTCAGACCGTCTGTCACTGACAAGGTCACTTAGGGTCCTTTTTCGCGAGCACTGTTCTTGCACCGTGTTACGTGGCTGTGAGTGGTGCACCAGCTCTTGTAGAGACGTTGGACAGTTTACGCTGACACACAAACTGGGCGGCTTCATTAACAACGAGCGCCTCCAAACATGGTAGCTCCTCTCTGCCATTCCGTCACGTCTCCACGTCAACGCTTCTTACTGCGCTGATTGAATATACACCACTACACAGTCATGACTTACGTCAGCAGTGTAGGGTCGCGCGAACTGGAGGCTGTACTACACCATCTACAGCGTTCTAAAGCTAACACTGTGCTGTGAGCCCCTTTAATCAGTTGCGATGTGGGAGGATAACAGATGCCTCTGAATGTTTTGCGACTGAAATGGTGCGCCAACTGTAAACTTACTACAAAGTACGGGGGACAATACGGTTGATTTGGGCTAAGCGTTTAAATTGTACACAGATTCCCCGTGAAATTCTGGTGGTATATGAACAGAACGCAACGTCACCTCCGGTCGCAATGAAATGGTGCCAACAATTTGACCAAGGTCAAATAGACGCGAGTGATGCTTGTCGAATAGTGCTGATCTTGCACCTGCTATTTCCATCTTTTCGGCAAGCTGAAATAATACCTGGGGGGAAAGCCATTTTAGAACGAAGAGGAAGTTCACACAGCGATTCTCGAATTTCTCGGATACTGAGGAGCGGATTTCCATCGCAGGGAGAGATTGAACGATCAGTAGAACTGCGCACTGTATCAGTTTCTTCAATATTAGCACCCGATGCTTTCAGATCACTTATTAACTCATTAAACTTCAAAAACTTTTTTAAAGAGCACCAGTGTCATCATTTGCATTAAACTTCATAGTCAACAGTGTCTTTCTTAATGGAAGTTGATTATCCACACCTTCAGAAGTTTGAGTTCATGAATTCCAAAATTATGGACAGTTTACTTGTCCTTGGCATACTCCAAGTCACTCTCTGAAGTCCTTCGGAATATTGGAATATCTGCTACTACACTGCTTACCGTTTCTGTTAAGCTCTCCTAGAAGAGCTTTCTCCTTAAAATTTGTCCAGTATCTTAGCATGGCTGAAATGAAAGGAGGAATGATTTGTAGTGTTTAACGGTTGCCGTGCGACTGCCACAGTAAGTCTACCATTACGGCCAAGATCAATGCATAGTAATCTGATTAAGCAAATACATTCTAAGACAAAAAAGACGCACCAATAAAGAATTATCCGAATGGGACGGAAATCGACGGACGTGATGTACATGTAAACACAAACAAATTATTAAAACTGCATAAAAGTTGAAAGATTTAATCAAGAGAAGGAGCTTCACAAATTGAGCAAGTCAGTAACGCGTTGGTCCCTTATGTAAGCAGTTATTCGAATTGGCACTGATTGTCAGAGTTAGCGGATGTCCTCCTGAGGGATATCGTTCCAAATTCTGTGCAACTGGCACGTTACATCGCCAAAATCCCGAGCTGATTGGAGGCTCCTATCCACAAGCTCCAAACATTCTCAATTGGGAACAGATTCGGTGGGCCTTACAGGTCAAGGTAGGGTTTGGCAAGCACGAAGACAGGCAGTAGAAACTCTTGCTCTGTGCAGGTGGGTATTGTCTTGCTCAGATGTAAGCCCAGGATGGCTTGCCATGAAGACAGCAAAGCGGGGCGTAGAATATCGTGGACGTTCCTCTCTACCGTAATGGTGCGGCAACTGACAACCAAAGGGGTTCCTGACATGAAAAGTCGTGGCATCCCAGACCATCACTCCTGACTGGCTGGTTGCATGGCGGGCGGCAGTCAGGTTGTCATCCCACCGCTATCCGTATGCGTCTGTGGCCTGGGATCTCATTGACTGGAAGAGGATTTTCTTCAGTCATGAGCCGTGCTTCCAACTGAGCCCCGATGGCCAGCGAAGACGTGCCTGAAGACTCCCTGGAGAGTGATATGGGATGCCAATCTGAATGTCGCCATGTGGCCTGACAACCAGAAGTGATACTCTGCGGTGCCATTTCATGACATTGCAGGAGCCGTTTGGTCGTCAACCGGGGCACCCTTACAGCACAGAGGGACGTCGACGATATTCTATGGTCCGTTTTGTTCCATCTTCGGCAGGGTAATGCTCCTTCACACACGGTGAGAGTTTCTGCTGCTCGTGCTTTCCAAACCCTACCTAGGCCACCAAGTTCACAAGATCTCTTTCCAACTGAGAACTTTTGGAGCATTACGGGCAGGGTCCTCCAACCAGATCGGGATTTTGATGAACTAACGCGCCAATCGGACAGAATTTGGCACGATATACCTCAGGAGGACATCCAACAACGCTATCAATTAATTCCAAGCTAAATAAA
The DNA here is from genome assembly GCF_021461385.2 of Schistocerca piceifrons. Taxonomy (NCBI): domain Eukaryota; kingdom Metazoa; phylum Arthropoda; class Insecta; order Orthoptera; family Acrididae; genus Schistocerca; species Schistocerca piceifrons. The sequence goes on from NC_060139.1 coordinate 109,698,305, forward strand.
TGCTTGCACAAGGACCAGAGGTTGAACAATGCATTACTGACTAGCTCAATCTGTAAAGCTCTTTCCCTTTACTAAATGATCTAACCTTCCTGAAACTACAATCGTTTGTTTGTCTGCTTATGTACATCACATCCAACAATTTTAATCCCATTCGAATTTCGGATAATTCCTTCACGGTGCACTTCTTTCTCTCTCTCTCTCTCTCTCTCTCTTTCTCCCTCTCTCCCTTTTTTTATTTTTTTTAACCGTAAGGCAGTTACAACCGTTCCCTCTGAACATAAATTCAAGAGTCGTATCAATGCAGCTCAGTACAGTACAGCTAAATTTCATACAGCCATTTGCTGGATGAGATCGCGAAAATAAAAGCGCCCATTCACTTCCCTCTTGCGTCAACGCAATACTTTCAGTTAACCAGTTTCTGTACATTCAAGCAAGTAGAAAATCCAACATACCAAGGCAAATCAAATACACGGTGATTCAAAAAGATAGAACAGATTAATACAAACAAACTACACTACTGGCCATTAAAATTGCTACATCACGGAGATGACGTGCTACAGACGCGAAATTTAACCGACAGGAAGAAGATGCTGTGATATACAAATGGTTAGCTTATCAGACCATTCACTCAAGGTTGGCGCCGGTGGCGACACCTACAACATGCTGACATGAGGAAAGTTTCCAACCGATTTCTCATACACAAACAGCAGTTGACCGGCTTTGCCTGGTGAAAAGCTGGTGTGATGCCTCGTGTAAGCAGGAGAAATGCGTACCATCACGTTTCCGACTTTTATAAAGGTCGGATTGTAGCCTATCGCGATTGCGGTTTATCGTATCGCGACATTGCTGCTCGCGTTGGTCGAGATCCAATGACTGTTAGCAGAATATGGTATCGTTGGGTTCAGGAGGGTAATACGGAACGCCGTGCTGGATCCCAACGGCTTCGTATCACTAGCAGTCGAGATGACAGGCATCTTCTCCGCATGGCTGTAACGGATCGTGCAGCCACGTCTCGATCCCTGAGTCAACAGATGGGGACGTTTGCAAGACAACAACAATCTGCACGAACATTTCGATTACGTTTGCAGTAGCATGGACTATCAGCTCGGAGACCATGGCTGCGGTTACCCTTGACGCTGCATCACACGCAGGACCGCCTGCGATGGTCTACTCAAGGACGAACTTAGGTGCACGAATGGCAAAACGTCATTTTTTCGGATGAATCTAGGTCTTGTTTACAGCATCATGATGGTCGCATCCGTGTTTGGCGACATCGCGGTGAACGCACATTGGAAGCGTGTATCCGTCGTCGCCATACCCGGCGTGATGGTATGGGGTGCCATTGGTTACAGGTCTCGGTCACCTCTTGTTCACATTGACGGCACTTTGAACAGTGGACGTTACATTTCAGATGTATTACGACCCGTGGCTCTACCCGTCATTCGATCCCTGCGAAACCCTACATTTCAGCAGGATAATGCATGACCGCATGTTGCAGGTCCTGTACGGGCCTTTCTGGATACAGAAAATGTTCGACTGCTGCCCTGGCCAGCACATTCTCCAGATCTCTCACCAAGTGTAAACGTCTTGTCAATGGTGGCCGAGCAACTGGCTCGTCACAATACGCCAGTCACTACTCTTGAAGAATTGTGGTATCGTCTTGAAGCTGCATGGGCAGCTGTACCTGTACACGCCATCCAAACTCTGTTTGACTCAATGCCCAGGCGTATCAAGGCCGTTATTACGGCCAGAGGTGGTTGTTCTGGGTATTGATTTTTCAGGATCTATGCACCCAAATTACGTGAAAATGGAATCACATGTCAGTTCTAGTATAATATATTTGTCCAATGAATACTGCACTTCTTCTTGGTATAGCAATTTTAATTCCCAGTAGTGTATAAAAGACAGAAACACATTGTGCGTATCAATGAACAGAGGCAGTATGCTCGAAGTCAGTCCATTGTTCAAGTGCAACGTGCGTTGCGGCGTGGATTCAGCAAGCGGTCGCCTCTGTACAAGCAGATTTTTGAGTGACATACAAAATTCTTAGAAATCGGTTGCTTATGAAAAGGGGAGAGCATTAGTCGACCACGCACGTCTGACAAAAATGTCGAGCGTATCCGAAATGCGTTCGCACGGAGCCCTCTTAAGTTTATAAGACGGGCAGGACAGGAATTTCAGCTTCCACAAACAGCTCTGTGCCGTGTCCTGAAACGATGCCTGCATTTGAAGCCTTACAATGCTGTTGCAGCAAATGCGTCCCGGCGACCGTAACAGGAGGTACGTGTTCTGCGTTTCATTTCCCAGGATATGGCAGAGGACACATTATCCGAGCGACTCATCTTTACGGTCGAATCAGCGATTCATCCATCGGGTAAAGACAGCTGCCATAATGTAAGGGTTTGGAGGTCACAAAATCCTGGCGTCGTCCACCAACATGAAGGAGACCTACCGAAACTGAATGTGTGTTGTGCCGTTTCTGTTCACATACTTTATGGACTTTGCTTTTTTGAGGAGGAAACTGACAGTAATGTCATACCTGAATATGCTGCAACAGAGGTAATTTCGTCAACTTCACGCAGATTCCATTGATTTCACTTGTGCATGACGTCGCCTCAGATGCAGCATCATCTCAACAACACCATCCCACAACATTGGATTCAAAGAAGTGGAGAGCGGTTCTAGGCGCTTCAGTCCGGAACCGCGCTACTGCTACGGTCGCAGGTTCGAATCCTGCCTCGGGCATGGATGTGTGTGATGTCCTTAGGTTAGTTAGGTTTAAGTAGTTCTAAGTCTAGGGGACTGACGACCTCAGATGTTAAGTCCCATAGTGCCTAGAGCCATTTCTTTGAAGAAGTGGACAACAACAAAATCTTGTTCATTTCTTTTGGCATTCCAAATTACAAGACCTCACAACTTACGATTTTTTTTCTGCGTGTGTACAGAGTGTTTGTTCCGCCATTAGTACTTACTCATCAAGAGCAGAGAAATCGAATTTTTGGAGCTGTGGATTCAATAAACAATGGACTACCATTTCGATGTTTCTCGTGCTACGCATGGTGCTCATGTTGAGTATACGGTATATTGTCTGTTCGAACATAAAACTTTGAACCTTCATCTATCCAGTGACGTGTGCAATGCGTTTCTGTCTTCCATAGTGTGTCTGTAATAAACAACCGAAATCTTTTCTTTCTTTTTTAATCCCATTGTAAGATAACCAAGTGAGCAACGTAGTGCAGTCGTAGTGCCTTTGACTAATAATCTAATGGTCCTAAGTACCAGGTTAGATCCAAGCCACAGCTTATGTATTGAATAAAAAAACCAACAATGGTTCTTTAGATTAGAATCACTTCCACTCTGCAAACGGAATTGCAAAGGAAAAGGGATACACCCTTCCTGGATGGAAAACTCCCCAAAGAACCAACTATTATCAACGACATGAAGTTTCAGGAGACAATGGAATCCACCTCATTAAGCACACAGAAAGTGAGCTTACAGGTCATGTGGTGTCCAAAAACAATCTCATGTCGACATCATTCACAAACATTCCTGAGTGAAATTAGTTCCCGTTCGAATCTCTGGATGGGAAACGATAAGACTGGGATCACCAGGAGGAAGAATTAATAAGGATAACTTTCTACGAATCGGAGTATGAAACAAAAGTTTGAATGTTGCAAGGAAACCCTAAAATAGGGATTCCTTTTTATTCAACAGTCTTCTGTTTCGATGCGCCCCACCAAGAATTCTTCTCTTGTGTCAACCTCATAATCGCACAGTAGCACCTGTACCCTACATCCGCAATTATTTGTTGGGTATATTCAGTCTCTATCTTCTCCTGCATTTTTAGCCTCTGCAGATCCTTTCGTTACAATGAAAGTTGTTACATGATGTCGTAAGACATGTCCTGTTATTCTGTGCCTTCTTCTTATCAGTATTTGCTATATCTTCCTTTCTTCACCAACTCTGCGAAGAATCTTGTCATTCATTATCTTATCGGTCGACCTAATTTTCAACATTCTTCTATCGCACCACATCTCTAATGATGCGATTCTTTTTTTTCCCGACTTTTCCCTGATCCATGATGCTGTGGTGCAAACATACACTGTCAGGAATTTCTTCTTCAAATGTAAGCCGATGTTTGAAACCAGCAGACATCTTCGCCTGTGCTAGTGAGATTTTGATGTTGTCTTTGCTTCGTCGGTAGTGTGTTAGTTTGTTTCCAGGGTAGCAGAATTCCTTAATTTCATCTACTCCGTGATCATCAACTTTGTTGTTAAATTCATCGCAAATCTGATTTTTGGTACTCTTTCTTTGCTTTACTCTCAATCCGTATTCTGTTCTTTACGTCACTGGTTTTTCGATGTATGCCTGCTGGCAGTGTGCTCGGTTTTGTAATTACGAGCATGTCCCACACTCAAAACGCATACAGCGTCGTAATAGATTATTCTGCATGGATAGTCGATGTCAGTCTTAGACGGCACACACGAAGACGTCTGACAAGTGCTCAGATGAAAAACTTACTGAAATACTGTGCGTGTTGTAGTAAACGACAACCAGCTGCACTCCTGAAACTTCATCATTTATAGATGACATATTCACGTAAAGTTATGACTGTAATCGTTGGAAGAACCAAAGTTCCTTGATGTGAATATCTTTTATGCTTCTTGCTCCGTTTAGCGTTTGACAGTTATAACTCGCACTTGTAGTGTGAGAAGGAAGAGATGTTGAATTTTATCATGATCACTTAGACACGCTCATAATTAGATTTTAAATACCAATGGGATTCTATCCTTTATAGATGCACGGCAATTTTGACGTCATAGAGATTTAATAATTGACATGCATGTTACTAGATATTGACATGCATTATATATAAGCAACTGTTTATTTCTGCTGATATGTATACAAATGTTTTGTTGTAGATATCGATGTGTACACATCTGAAGAGTTGAAATGGAAAACGTAGTATCTGCTATATCTCAATTTGGCAGGAGAATTAAAGAACAGTGTAACTCTTTTTGTACATAACTTATTTTTATCCATAAAATTGAGAAGACACTCTAATACCACAGAATTGTGCTGCCCACATCATCCTTGCAAGAAAACACGAGACAAATAAGAAAACAAATAATTTGTTAAGAACGTTCTAAGTGCCATAGGTGGAAACAGACTGATTCTAAATGAAATTAAGAAATTTTTTTGTTTGAAATGAAATAAATACTAAGGCAATACGTTTCATTTGTGATAAAACATGTACACAAATTCAGTAGCATTGTTTGAACTAGTAGGAATGTAGCCAACAAAAGCAACTTCTCATTTATTTTAAATTTTTTACAACAGAATAACAAAATTAGATTTTAAAAAAATTGCTCAGTATTGACTTACGTTTCTTACACAACTCCATTCTCGGCATCAGATGTTGCAGATTTTGTTGTAGAACTCTCTGTGCTCTCGAGGAAGAATTAGCAACATCAACAGGTCTTTCTGTTTTGCAGCTGATAAACATGGCCCATCATTCAGATGAAGTACAGCACGGCATAAAACAGTGACGTTCTTTCCTCTTTTGAACACATTGGCATTTTCCCATTCTTCAGATTCAGAAAAAGAATTTTAATATCTGTTTGAATGGATAAGTATGTGACACTTCGATCGTACTGCGTTTGGAGATCTCCCGCGTCTACATCGAATGCAATGCTTGAAGAACATCTTTAACATCGAAGAAGTTAGTTGAATCCATTGGAATTACATAAAATTTAGCTTCACCAAATTTTTTTAGTAAGTTGTTTGACACAGAGAAGTTTAAATGGTGGAGCCACAATACAATATTTAACGGATGCACAAATTTAGAAGCAATGATCAAATAACAACCCAGACAACAATAATTACCATAGATATAAAAGAACGGTCCCTTTGCGGGGCTCAAGGGTGGTTAACACAAGCCCGAAATATTCGTAATCTGAAACACAAAGCAACAAGTCTCAATATAACCAACACACAGTTCAGTAACAATTACGTCAGCTTAACTAGTAACCGGTAAGAGTAAGCTATAGTTTCCTATACTTCACGCTGGCACCGTTGAGAGTAACAAGAATTTAAGTAAGACAACCTTTTAAGTAATTATGTGACCATCACAGGCATCGAGGAAACAAAATTCATGGTCGAGCTTCCCTTCACCAAGGTAAAGCGTCTTTCAAACGGCTACACAAGCCGAGACTTCAGAAACAAGAAACTGCTTAAGGAACCAAGACTAACGTGTAGTAGTGTGACGGCCCCTAAAACAACCTTAAGAACGCAAACCCAGAACTACATATCAATACACATACAAAGAAAATTTAAAGCCCGGCTAACAGCAATCTAATGACGAAACTCTACCGTATTCCAAAAAAAGTGTCCACACGCTTAATATTGCGTCGTTTAAGCAACGCAAAATAACTACTAGTTTAAGGTAAATGCTCCGGTGGGAAACCAATATCTAGGAAGAGTGATATACTAGTCTCTTATAGCTAGCCGTACTTCAAAGTGGGGGTATCACAAGAGTAACACAAAGTTAACTCACGCGGTAACTTGAGTAGAGAACAAAATACACCTTCTTTTGCAGCGGCGTGCTCTTCCTAGAGCGAATGCCTGCTGTTTTCACAATCATTCAGTGCCCAGTGGTTCACCTTCTTCACTAACACACGTGGAAGCCACAACAAGAACTCTAACCTTAGTAACACCATTACAAATACAGTTCAAGGAACTGAAACATAAACAAAATCAAGTTACATAACGCTAAATTACAACCTGCAACATAAATTCGTCAGAAAGAAATTCTGAGTAGAAAAACCCTTAATCTCGAGCGGCCAGGATCAGCAATAGAATTTCGAACAGAAAATATCTAGTGCACTGTGGCTGTCCTTACTCAACAAAGTTCCTCAAAATTCTATGCTACTAACGTGCCGTTTAAAAAGGAGATGCGAACCTCACACAGACACTAGCTTTCTGACAATCTTACAGTAAAACAACTGCAACACACTTATATAATGGCAGTTAATAATAAAAACTCAGGTACACAGCCGCTCGCTGTTAACTCCGAAAACAAAGCAGACTAAAGGAGTTCGCAACCGCCATGTGGCCGCTAAACAATTTACTCAAGACATACGAGGTGCATTCAAGTTCTAAGGCCTCCGATTTTTTTTCTAATTAACTACTCACCCGAAATCGATGAAACTGGCGTTACTTCTCGACGTAATCGCCCTGCAGACGTACACATTTTTCACAACGCTGACGCCATGATTCCGTGGCAGCGGCGAAGGCTTCTTTAGGAGTCTGTTTTGACCACTGGAAAATCGCTGAGGCAATAGTAGCACGGCTGGTGAATGTGCGGCCACGGAGAGTGTCTTTCATTGTTTGAAAAAGCCAAAAGTCACTAGGAGCCAGGTCAGGTGAGTAGGGAGCATGAGGAATCACTTCAAAGTTGTTATCACGAAGAAACTGTTGCGTAACGTTAGCTCGATGTGCGGGTGCGTTGTCTTGAAACAGCACACGCGCAGCCCTTCCCGGACGTTTTTGTTGCAGTGCAGCAAGGAATTTGTTCTTCAAAACATTTTCGTAGGATGCACCTGTTACCGTAGTGCCCTTTGGAACGCAATGGGTAAGGATTACGCCCTTGCTGTCCCAGAACATGGACACCATCATTTTTTCAGCACTGGCGGTTACCCGAAATTTTTTTGTGGCGGTGAATCTATGTGCTTCCATTGAGCTGACTGGCGCTTTGTTTCTGGATTGAAAAATGGCATCCACGTCTCATACATTCTCACTACCGACGAAAAGAAAGTCCCATTCATGCTGTCGTTGCGTGTCAACATTGCTTGGCAACATGCCACACAGGCAGCCATGTGGTCGTCCGTCAGCATTCGTGGCACCCACCTGGATGACACTTTTCGCATTTTCAGGTCGTCATGCAGGATTGTGTGCACAGAACCCACAGAAATGCCAACTCTGGAGGCGATCTGTTCAACAGTCATTCGGCGAGCCCCCAAAACAATTCTTTCCACTTTGTCGATCATGTCGTCAGACCAGCTTGTGCGAGCCTGAGGTTGTTTCGGTTTGTTGTTACACGATGTTCTGCCTTCATTAAACTGTCGCACCCACGAACGCACCTTCGACACATCCATAACTCCATCACCACATGTCTCCTTCAACTTTCGATGAATTTCAATTGGTTTCACACCACGCAAATTCAGAAAACGAATGATTGCACGCTGTTCAAGTAAGGAAAACGTCGCCATTTTAAGTATTTAAAACAGTTCTCATTCTCGCCGCTGGCGGTAAAATCCCATCTGCCATACTGTGCTGCCATCTCTGGGACGTATTGACTATGAATGCGGCCTCATTTTAAAACAATGCACATGTTTCTATCTCTTTTCAGTCCGGAGGAAAAAAATCGGAGGCCTTAGAACTTGAATGCACCTCGTACTACCATAAAAAACTTTGAATATGATGCTGACAGAAGGTATAGTGGAATCACATGCAAAACCAGTGACGTACGCGAAAACAAATGCACAGTCACTTACTGTTTATCCCTGAACACTGAGCAGTACAAAGAAATAACCCAAAACGGCCAAAAATGGTTCAAATGGCTCTGAGCACTGTGGGACTTAACTTCTGAGGTCATCAGTCCCCTAGAACTTAGAACTACTTAAACCTAACTAACCTATAGACATCACACACATCCATGCCCGAGGCAGGATTCGAACCTGCGACCGTAGCGGTCGCGCAGTTCCAGACTGTAGCGCCTAGAACCGCTCGGCCACCCCGGCCGGCAAAACGGCCATATGAGTTGCCACACAATTTACTCAAGTACTGGAAATTTGCTCATTTACAGATGGGCTCCTGATATTACCGCGCATTATATGCCATAGTTGACAACTCGACTTTATTTTATTGAACAGGACCGGTAATTTATCTAATATATAGATCAATGTAAAACCTCTACAAAACTGTCATAGAAATTAATTAAGAACGCAACGTATAACGCTAGAGTGGCAACTGGCCATGGAACAATACTTACAATATTGGAGCCGGTAACATTTTCCTTTAAACATCCCATAGATTTCATTTCATCAGATGTTAACTTTGTTTACATAATTCGCATAAAACTTTCACTTACAATGGCAAGAATCATAATCATCAGGTGAAATTATTTTCTCTAGATTGGCTGAGGAAGAGTAGCAATGGAAAAGGTTTTACCTTATCTGAGACTGGAATTTATTTTAAACTCAAGCAAGAAAACACTAAAGTGACAATTTGTCTCAACATTTGAGTCGACAAAGGTTGGCAGTGCAAGCAACAGTCTTTAAATTTGGCCTGTTTACGAACCTAGCAATCATTACACATGATTTATTGGTGGGAGAGGAGGAGGAATATGAACATGATACTAATGAATACAACAAACATGCCACTTTACATTCACACTGATGCAGTTAATGCAATATAGGGCGGGTACTACAAACTATACACGGTAGTGAGCAATTTAAGCAACGTTTCGAACTCGGCTATCTATGGTCGGTAAAAATGTATTATTTAACCTTATACGAAATTACTGGTGGCACTATTTGGAACTGGTTAAATCTCGTTCGTCAGTTTATGTAAATTAGCGTAACATTTTCTCAGTAAACTAGATAGCAACGCTAAGACACACAGTGAAGACTATTCATGGACTCAGATCTGATACTGGTAGACTGAGGATGGAGGGGGAGGGGGGGGCTTATGATCCTAACAAGAAACAAAATTTATGACAGGGATTACAGTACACTTAACCTTAGAGTTTACTTGAATTTAGATGGAATATAATAGTATTAATGACGATTCCGGGATCAGTACTAAATACAGGGTGGACGCTTGAGCGTGAATGTTTTTTTAACTGAACTCACAATGAAATCACACCAAAAGTTATTAAACTTCCTACACGAAACAATCCAGAGAGAATAGTTAACACTGAATTAATCTCGTGAGCTGAACAAAATCATTAAACTGGATCAGTAGTGGTCACTTAATCTTGCATATAGTAAGCAACATGCACAAGGGGTTGGACACTAAACGCAAAGAAAGGCCGCTAAAAGAAACAAAATTTATATCATGCACTCATATCTTTGTTCAAAAACTTATGAAGCAAGTAGATCGTAGGGAGATGGAGGGAGCGGGTTAATCTAAGGCACTGAAAGCATGATCTCACTCACAAAGAAACACAATAGTATTACAAATAGCGTAACCATATGGCTGTGTACAAGGAGACGGCACAAATTAAGTAAAATTTCCTCACAAATCGGCAATTGCCTGAAATATATCGAACAGAATGAGTTTCTATCGTGATGAGATGATTTGCAAACCTAAGGTGAACCAAATTAGAATGGCACACAATATAAGGCGCGAACATGTGGTCACACACTAGTCACAAAGCAACACCAAGAATCCCATAAAATTACCCCTTAAATTTGCTACGGTTGGAATCGTATTCACGCAGTTGACTATTGAACACAACCGAAAGCACACACACTACATCGAGATTTGAACGAAGCTAAGTAGGTTCGCGACAAATGGCGCCAATATGTGGCCAGATGTTGGATACACAGAAAAGTCTGAATTTGATAACATAATAAACTAAAAGTATACCGTTCCGGCAACAGAATGAGATTTTATATAGACTGAAACAATGAGAAACCGCCCTATAATTGAAATTATAGCATGAGCATGAGTCAGGCTCCAGCTCTCAGCTGTGATGGTTTTTTTATGGTTTTACGGTGCAAAACTGCTACGGCCATTAGCGCCCGGTCTGTGACTTAGGAAAAGCTAAAAAAACGAAACTGGAAACCAGCAGCAATGGGAGCAAAACTCAGAAAAGTGGGGAAACCAAAAACAGAAGGAAAGCTTAAAAAACCAGTATGGAAGGGGCGTTGTTTGTCCCCAAAAAGAGCTTCAAATGACTGACGTCATCTCACTGGCACTAATAAACTCGAGAACGCGATCGGCTGAGCGCGTGTCATCTGCTAAAATGGAAGATATATCAGGCGACAGCTGTAGACGGGAGCGTAACGGAGTAAAATAGGGGCACTCAAGTAAAAGGTGCCTCACCGTCGACAGTTGAGAGCAGTGGGGACAGAGTGGGGGAGGATCGCCGCTTAAAAGATGTCGATGGCTAAAAAGACAGTGCCCCATCCGGAGTCTAGTTAAAATTACCTCCCCCCGACGACGAGTTCGGCAGGAAGAGGTCCAAGCACAGGGAAGAGCTTTCACGTCCCGCAATTTATTGTTGGGAAGTGTCGACCAATGTGCGTGCCATAAGAGAGGTTTAATTTCGGGATTTTGTAAGTGTAAACTCATTCAGGCTGTAACGCATCTACATCTACATCCATACTCCGCAAGCCACCTGACGGTATGTAGCGGAGTGTACCCTGAGTACCTCTATCGGTTCTCCCTTCTATTCCAGTCTCGTATTGTTCGTGGAAAGAAGGATTGTCGGTATGCCTCTGTGTGGGCTCTAATCTCTCTGATTTTATCCTCATGGTCTCTTCGCGAGATATACGTAGGAGGGAACAATATACTGCTTGACTCCTCGGCGAAGGTATGTTCTCGAAATTTCAACAAAAGCTTGTACCGAGCTACTGAGCGTTTCTCCTGCAGAGTCTTCCACTGCAGTTTATCTATCACCTCCGTAACGCTTTCGCGATTACTAAATGATCCTGTAACGAAGCGCGCTGTTCTCCGTTGGATCTTCTCTATCTCTTCTATCAACCCTGTCTGGTACGGATCCCACACTGCTGACAAGGGAACCTCCCCATCGCACCCCCCTCAGATTTAGTTATAAGTTGGCACGGTGGATAGGCCTTGAAAAACTGAACACAGATTAATCGAGAAAACAGGAAGAAGTTGTGTGGAACTATGGAAAAATAAGCAAAATATACAAACTGAGTAGTCCATGCACAAGATAAGCAACATCAAGGATAGTGTAAGCACAGAAGCGCCGTTGTCCCGTGGTTAGCGTGAGCAGCTGGGGAACGAGAGGTCCTTGGTTCAAGTCTTCCCTCGAGTAGGAAGTTTAAATTTTTATTTTCAGACAATTATCAAAGTTCAGGCACTCACACATAATCAACTTCGCTCTCCAAAATTCCAGGACATGTTCAGATTTGCTTGGACATATGCAGGATTTGTCGGTCTACACACGGAAAAATTTGAAAACGTTAAAAACATATGTTTTGACAGAGCACACGGGAAACTGTGCGACTGTGAAACTGTTTCATTCGTTTGTTGCAGTTTATGTGACAAACTCTTATGTTTTCATCACTTTTTTGGGAGTGATTATCACATCCACAAGAAAACCTAAATCGGGCAAGGTAGAAGAATCTTTTTACCCATTCGCCAAGCGTACAAGTTAGGTCGGTCGACAACATATTCCTGTCATGAGACGCACATGCCGTCACCAGTGTCGTATAGAATATATCAGACGTGTTTTCCTGTGGAGGAATCGGTTGACCTATGACCTTGCGATAAAATGTTTTCGGTTCCCATTGGAGAGGCACGTCCTTTCATCTACTAATCGTACGGTTTTGCGGTGCGGTCGCAAAACACAGACACTAAACTTGTTACAGTGAACAGAGACGTCAATGAATGAACGGACAAAAATGGTTCAAATGGCTCTGAGCACTATGGGACTTAACATCTATGGACTTTAGTCACCTAGAACTTAGAACTACTTAAACCTAACTAACCTAAGGACATCACACAACACCCAGTCATCACGAGGCAGAGAAAATCCCTGACCCCGCCGGGAATCGAACCCGGGAACCCGGGCGAGGGAAGCGAGAACGCTACCGCACGACCACGAGCTGCGGACAACGAACGGACAGATCATAACTTTGCGAAAATAAAGAAAGTAATCTTTTCACTCGAGGGAAGACTAGAACCAAGGACCTCTCGTTCTGCAGCTGCTCACGCTAACCACGGGACCACGGCGCTCCTGAGCTCAGACTCTCCTTGAAGTTTACTATCTTGCGCATGGACTACTCATTTTGTAATTTTGCTTATTTTTTTCATAGTTCCACACAACTTCTTCCTGTTTTCTCGTTTGATCAGTGTTCACTTTTTCAAGGCCTATCCACTGTGCCAACTTATAACTAAATCTGAGGGGGGTGCGATGGGGAGGTTCCCTTGTAAGTAATTTATTGCCCTCCAAGAAAGGTCTCGTGCTAAAATTATTCTTGGAATTGAGAGCTGTTTGAAACCCGAAGCGGAAAGCTCTGAGATATTTAGTGAGTCGTGGAACTATATTGGAAGGACTGATTAGAGGCCATAGGAGGTGGAGTGTTCATTGAAGTTGACAAAAATTTTGTCGAAGTTGAGTGTGGCAGTGAAGTCATCTGGTCGCGTACAACGGGTGCAGGTGAAACCGAGTTAATTGTTGGGTGTTTTTACCGGCCATCCGGTTCTGTTGTGACAGTTCTACAGTAATTCAAAGAAAGTCTACGGTCAATAGCGCTGATGACCTTCAGTTGTATCTAAGTGCTAAACCGAGCAATCTCAAGAAAGCTATTGAAAATTTCAATACTGACCTCGATGCACTGTCAAAATGGGCACAGGACATAGGTCTAAAACTACACCCATCTAAAACCCAAGCGGTACTTATTGGTCACTCTAAGCTCATTAGCCCAAAACATCGGGAATCCGTACCATCTCTTATCCTAAATCGAACAAATATTAACTTCTCTCCCTCAGCAAAGAGTTTGGGATTAATAATAGATGAAAATCTAAATTGGGCAGAGCACGTAACTGCAGTGTGCAAAAAAGCATCAGCATCCCTTCATGTCGTACAAAAATATAAAAAAACTCTTCCCTTTCGATCTGAAAAAGAAATTAGTACAATCGCTTATACTCCCAATCATTGACTACAGCGATATTATCCTACAAGGCCTCTCTCAGGAAAACTCGCGACGTCTGGAACTGGTCATGAATGCCTGCGTCCGATATATCTGTGACGTTCGACTTTTTGATCACATTTCACCAGCATATTCAAAATTGTCCTGGCTGCGTGCAGATAAACGCAGAGATTTCCATACACTCTGTCTCATCTACTGCCTTATAAATGTACGCTGTCCGTCATATCTCTCCTCGTCCCTAACGCTCATGTCGGAACATGACAGAAACACACGTTCCCATTGCAATAAAATCCTCTCTGTTCCACTGCATCTCTCAGTCACCTTCTCAAAGTCCTTTACAGTAGCGGGAACCAGACTCTGGAATAACCTCCCTCGTTATGTTAGAGAACTTAAAAACATGTCCGGCTTCAAAAAACAGTTAATGACGTATCTACTTAAGCAACAGTAATGCCTTCCTCTGTACATGAATGCACTTCACCTCATTACTTCCCTCTTTCCCCCTCCTTAAATCTCCCTTCCCCAAAACTCGCTATACTAGTAAACATCTACTTTACACACCAAGATATTGAAGTACATCTGCACAAATCTTCATTACTATTGCCAATTTTTCTCATGTTTATCATTATTATTTGATTTTTTTTGCTGTTATTATTATTGCTTTTATCATAATCTGTATGTATAGCACCTGTTGTAAAAATACTGCCGCATTTACTTTATTAGGTCTTAGTCGCTACTCTTGATTCATATTGTCACTAGAGTAATCTAACTTTCTCATTTAAACTATTGTCATGATGTAACTCTGATGTGTGAAATGCTGCATGTGTGGAACACTGGTCCGACGTAAGAGAGGGCCTCATGGCCCTAATCTGATCAGGTTAAATAAATAAAATAAATAAATAAATATCCAGATCATGCAATAGTAGTTGGAGGCGGCTTTAACCTGCAGACTATAGACAGGGGTGTCTATGGATTCATTGCAGTGAGGGCGGGGGGAGGAAGAGAGACAGTCATGCGAAATATTTTTGAACACGTTTTCTGAAAATTGTCTTGAGCAGCTAGCTCGGCAGCCCACACGCAGAAGAAATGTCTTAGGCCTTGTAGCTACAAATAGGGCGGAGCTTATCGAAAATGTCAGTATAGAAACAGGAATTAGCGATCATTATGTCGTTATAGCAACTATGATTACGAAGGTTAATAAGTCAGTCAAGAAGGCTTAGAAAGTGTTTCTGCTGGAAAGAGCAGAAAGCAGTTATTAACATCTCACTTAGAGAGTAAATTTGCATCACTTAGTTCCAATAAGATGGATGTAGAAGAATGATGGGCAAAGTTTGTAAATCTTGGCCTGGAGAGTTATGTGCCTAGTAAGTGATAAAGCGGAAAAGATCCACCATGGGTTGGTAACGAAATTCGGGGGATGCTGAGGAAGCAGAGGCTGTTGCACTCTCGGTTCAAAGGGAACGGATAAATGACGACAAGCGAAGGTTAGTAGAGATTCGTGCATCTTGAAAAGAACTATGCGCGAAGCATACAAGAGCTACTTCCGTCACACTTGAGCAAAAGACCTGGCGGAGAAACCGAGAAAATTCTGGTCGTATGTGAAGTCGCTAAGCGGGTCTGAGGCTTCCACTCAGTCACTCGTCGACCAGTGTGGTGTGGTAGTTGAAGATAGCAAAACGAAAGCCGAAGTTATGAAGTTCACTTCAAGACATCGTTCAGACAGAAGAATCGTGCAAACTAACCGTCATTTGACCATCAGACAGACTCCCGTATGGACGACATAGTAACAAAATACCTGACGTAGATAAACAACTGGAAGATTTGAAAGCAAACAAATCACCAAGGCCGGATGGGAATCCCAGTTCGATTTTACAAAAAGTACTCTACGGTGTTGGCCCCTTACCTGGCCAGCATTTACCGTGAATCTCTCGCCCAGCACAACGTCCCAAGCGACTGGAAAAAAGCGCAGGTGACGCCAGTGTATAAGAAGGGAAAAAGAAAGGACCCGCAAAATTACAGACCAATACCCCTGACTTCTGTTTGCTGCAAAATCCTTGAACATATTCTCAGTTCGAATACAATAAACTGTCTTGAGACTGAGAGGCTTATGGCCATGAACCATGAATCGACATGGTTTTAGGAAGCATCGCTCGTGCGGAATTCAGCTTGCCCTTTCCTCACATGATATACTGAGAACTATGGATGAAGGACAATAGCGAGACTCCGTATTTCTAGATTTCAGGAAAGCATTTGCCACGGTGCCCCACTGCAGACTGTTAACGAAGGTACGAGCATATGCAACAAGTTCACAGATATGTGCGTGGCTCGAAGACTTCTTAAGTAGTAGAACAGGATGTTGTCCTCGACAGCGATTGTTCATCAGAAACAAGGGTATCGCCAGGAGTGCCCTGGAAGCGTGATAAGACCTCTGCTGTTCTCTATATACATAAATGATTTGGCGGATAGGATGGGCAGCAATCTACAGTTTTTTACTGATCATGCCGTGATGTACTTTCAGGTGTCGAAGTTGAGAGACTGTAGGAAGATACAAGACGACTTAGACAAAGCTTCCAGTTAGTGTGATGAATGGCAGCTACTCCTAAATGGAAAAATTTAAGTTAATGCGGATGAGTAGGAAGATAAAATCTGTAATGTTCGGATACACTATTACTAGTGTGGTGACACACAGTCAAGTCGTTTAAATATGTTGCTATATGAGGTGGAATAAGCATGTGAGAACTGTCGTAGGGAGAACTTTGGGAAAGAGTGGTTCACTTGTAAAGGAGACCGCGTAGAGGACCCTGGTGCGACATATTCTTGAGCACCGCTCGAGTGTTTGGGATCCGTACCACGTCGGATTGAAGGAAGACGTCGAAGCAATTCAGAGGCGGGCTGCTGGATTTGATACCGGTATATGCGAACAACATGAAAGTGTTACGGAAATGCTACGGGAACTCAAATTGGAATCCATGGAGGGAAGCGACGTTCTTTTCGAAAAACACTATTGGGAAAATTTGGAGAACCGGAAATTGAAGTTGCCTGCTGAACGATTCTACTGCCGCCAACGTACATTGTAAGGACCACGAAGATAAGACACAAGTAATTACAGCTCATACGGCTACATATAGATAGTCGTTTTCTCCAGCTCTATTTGCCAGTGGAACAGGAAGGAAAATGACAAGTAGTGGCACAGTGTACTCTCCGCCAAGTACCGTATCGTGGCTTGCGGATTACCTATGTAGAAGATTTCGCTGAGTTCATACTACACATGGCTTCACGATTGAGTCCACTACCTTCACCACCTAATTCCGCAAAATAATAATAATTAAAACAGCATTAAAAGTTACTCTGCCTAAACTGATTCTGAAAGAAACGCTTTTGGCGTTCTACGCGACAAAATAATACATTCTAATACCTTCCTTTTTACCATGACATGAGGAGCTCCACACAGCTACGTCCGTTTCGTCCGCCAGCCAGCCTCAATCTGACTAACATGGCAGAAACGCATGGACAACTGTCCTTGTTTCAACCCAGTTGAGGGGTTAGGTCCTCCTCAGCAGTGACCAAACTGACAACCTCTGCTCTGTTAACGTGGTTTATCTTTGGCGCAAGATCCCCTTTACTGAATTTGATCACGAGTTTAAGTTGTTACAAACCTATTCTCCTACCACTATCCCTGGTTAGCCCTGATATTGCTATATTTAGTCCATACACACTTCCATGCACTCGAACACCCCAGGATGGAAATGGGGAGACGGAAAAGGATTGTGAGCCGTAACTGAAACACAAAAGAGTCCACCTTCTCACTATTAATAACAGTGGAGTAGGGTTGCTGATACCCAAATCAACGATACCAACTTACCACTCAACAAAAACAAAAATGGAGCGAAACAACAGTTACGCTTCAGTATGACATTGTGTTCTGTTTGCCTGTACTCTTCAGACCAGTCACAGAGATGGTCTGATATTCCGCACGCTCGTAATTTGTTCATTAGGCTACAGTGCTGAATTGTGTCGTACACGTTTTGCAAGTCAAGGAGCACGGCGTCAGCCGTGTCGCCACAATCTGCCTACTGAGTCGCGTGGACGAACAGAGTGAGCCTGATATCACACGATTGTTGCTTTTGGAATCCGTGTTGATATCTGCAAAGGAACTGACTGTAGGTAAGGGCCGGCCACGGTGGCCGAGCGGTTCTAGGCGCTTCAGTCCGGAACCGCGTGACTGCTACTGTCGCAGTTTCGAATCCTGCTTCGGGCATGGATGTGTGTGATGTCCTTAGCTTAGTTAAGTGTAAGTAGTTCTAAGTTCTAGCGGGCAGATGACCTCAGAAGTTAAGTCCCATAGTGCTCAGAGCCACTTGAACCATTTTTTGTAGGCAAAGGATTAGAGTGACATTCGTGCCTTCCCAGGATGCATGCTGTAAATGCAAAAACATCGACTATGGCGACGTTCTACCAAACAGGACCAACTTGGTGTTACTCTTTTCTTGGCTGCCGAAGGACAGACAACGATAGACAACCATCGGAGAATGAAAAATGTGTATAGGGCAGCATGTCTATCAGAAACCATCGTTGTGGAATGGTGCACCAAATTCCCTATTGGTCGCAATTCGGCACAAAATGTCAGTCTGTCTGGAAGGGCAGCCTCATCAAGTAGGAGACACACGAGCACACGCAAACCCCCCCCCCCTCCCCCTCTCCCTATAGAACCGATCTCTCCCCACGCAATTGCCACGCCTTTGGTCCCTTAAAAGTCGACGGTTTCTCTCGGAAGAGGATGTGCAGCAGGCAGTTACGGACCTCTTCACGCAGTAGTACACGGTGTTGTACCGAACAGGTATCTCCAACCTAGTGCATTGGTGGGATGGTTATCTCAGTGGTCTCGGCATCTTTGCTGATTGGCATACCGACCCTGGACTGTAAGGCCTTTGAATGGAAACTTTTTGATCGCTCCTGAGGTTATGACATTACAGCAGTAATGCCAAGCATGTGCATGGACCTGACGTGTATGACGCCATATGAGGTATAAAGAAGGAAAAGTCGCCTGGAGTTGATGGGGTTGAAATATAGGTGATAAAACTAGGGGAAAATAATGCAGAAGGAACTTACAAAATTATTTCAATGTATATGCGGTGGAAGCTAGTTCTACAAAACCACAAGTATGACGCAGTTGCTCCATTTTATAAGAAAGAAGACGACAGCTGCCCGCAAAAGACAAAATTGTGTTAATTTATGCATGCACAGGACGAGTATTTTTTAAATGTATACATCACATTGGACCACCTGCAAACTGAGCATGTCAATGAATATGAGTTACTTCTTGGTCTGCGATTCACTACATTTCAACAATATCTGTGCTAACCATCCTTGAAAACCAATGCGCTGATTCCACCTTCAGTATGTTGGTATACGAAGAAAGTATACGTCCATATTACAGCTTCAGATAAACTTCATCAGTTAATGCAACAACATGAAAAAGTGTGTTTGTTGACAGAAATTTAAGTGCAATAAGTCTAAAATGACATATAATCAACACACTGAATAGAAGATTGTGTACATTAACACTGAAGTCACAGAAACAATTGGAGACATTCATGTTTGGGTCTGTTGAAGACTTCCATTGGCTGCACAAACACAGGAACTCAGCCCCGTATGGTGCCCAAGTTGTTGCTGCTTTCGTCGACAGCAAGTATGAGGCGTCTGCTATTCACGTAGACCTTACACGCCCCTTAGATGTGCCATCTGGATGCTGGATGTGTATTTAGATATTGCCACATATTAGGAGAACACAGGTACGAAGGTCAATCAAAAGAGTACTTCTTCTACATGTTTCGTCCATAGTGTTGAGTATCCCAAGCCCGTCCTACCAACCTTAAAGTATCAGTTGCAGTTTTCTTACAAACTTGCAGTTTCCTACTACATACAGTTATCCTACGAATTCAGTGCACGAGATTAGCCATAGTAGTTTTGTGAATAACTATTGTGGTGACAACAGCAACTTTTTGGCAGTTGTTCTAGTGTTATGGATTGTGCGTTAACTGTGCGCCATTTTCCTTCTTTAGTGATCTCAGTGGTTTTGTAGTTGTGCCCTCCACCCGAAGACTGGTCTGATACAGCTCCATGTGTACGTATAATGTACAAGGCTCTCCACCTCTGCGTAACTAACACAGCCTACATCTTCTTGAACCTGCTTACTGTAATCAAGTGTTGGTCTCCTTCTACAAGTTTTATCCCTCACATTTCCCTCCATGACCTAATCAACTATTCCTCGATGCCACGGGACGTTTCCCGTCATTTGATGCCTTCTTTTTGTCAAGTAGCACTACGGATTTGTTGTCGTCTCCATTTGATTCAGTGTCTCTTTTCAGGACACTATCCATTTCGTTCAACTGATCTCCCAAGTCTTTTCATGTCCTTTTCAGTATCCGTCAGAATTACGATCTCATTCATCTATGAATGTTTTCTTATGGAAGTAATATTACATAAACTGACTGTCTAACAGAATTATTAATGTTTCTAGTATAAAACACATTAATAAAGTGCTGCATGAAAATTTAAAGGTTAAAAAAATTGAGTGTTTTTGGTTGGTTGTTTTTGGGGAAGGAGACCAGACAGCGAGGTCATCGGTCTCATCGGTTTAGGGAAGGACGGGGAAGGAAGTCGGCCGTGCCCTTTGAGAGGAACCATCCCGGCATTTGCCTGGAGCGATTTAGGGAAATCACGGAAAACCTAAATCAGGATGGCCGGACGCGGGATTGAACCGTCGTCCTCCCGAATGCGAGTCCAGTGTCTAACCACTGCGCCACCTCGCTCGGTCTGAGTGTTTTTGTTGTGGTGTGGGTGTATGTGTGTGTGTATGTGTGTGTGTGTGGGGAAGAGGAGGACAAAGAACAGCTGTATGACTACTCTTGCCATTAAACTCCATCCTTGTACAAGAGAAAAGAGTCCGTGCCGACAGTTATAACACACAAAATAACATTGCAGACTGTACGGAATCCGGTTTTAATTCTCCAACTATCGTTGACTACGAATAAGCATCTCCCACTGTGAGCAAGCACCAAGCATTCATAGCATATCGTGCGGAGATAGCGCAGTTCCCAGGCAAGTTTCCTGGCGTATCTCTCAGCTTCCTTCCTCTGCACCCGCACCATTACCAACTCGCAGATCCCACCGCATTTTCTCAAGACGATAAACTGATGAAATGAGTCCACTCAGGATCTCGCAACGTTTTGTACCTTTTAATTATTTAAAACAAATTTCCGTCGAATCTTATATACTCTGAAAATGTTTTCCATGGTCACATTTGTGTACGGGTCTCATCAGCAGCTGTCGAATACTGTTCAGATGTGAATGCTCGTCATCACTAACGCCAGCAACATCGTAGACATACTTAAGCCATATGGTGGCGGGATTGCGGGTTCCATTTAATAGGTCAGGGGTCCATTATACACAGGAGGCGGCTACACGGTTAGTGGTGGCTGTATAGAGTGGTCTGGGCAGCTTTTTAGGTTGGAGGGTCTTGGGAAAGCACAGAAAGGGTCTCAGTCTCAAAGGGCGCAAAACGAATACAGGAAGAAGGTAGACATGCACTATGTGATCAGAAGTATCCGGACACCTGGCTGAAAACGACTTACAAGTTCGTGGCGCACTCCATCGGTAATGCTGGAAATGAATATGGTGCTGGCCCACCCTTAGCCTTAGTGAGATGTTCCATTCTTGCAGGTATACGTTCAATCATGTGCTGGAACGTTTCTTGGGGAATGGCAGCTCATTCTTCACGGAGTACTGCACTGAGGAGAGGTACCGATGTTGGTCTGTGAAGCCTGACACGAAGTCAGCGTTCCAAAACATCACAGAGGTGTTCTACAGGATTCAGATCCGGACTCTGTACAGGCCAGTCCATTACAGGGATGTTATTGTCGTATAACCACTCCGCCACAGGCCGTGCATTATAAAAAGGTACTCGATAGTGTTGAAAGATGCAATCGTCATCCTCGAATTGGTCTTCAATAGTGGAAAGCATAAATATAGACCTGTGCTGTGATAGTGCCACGTAAAACAAGGGGTGCAAGCCTCCTCCATGAAAAACACGACCATACCATAACACCACCGCCTCCGGATTTTACTGTTGGCACTCCACACGCTGGCAGATGACGTTCACCGGGTATTCACCATTCCAACACCCTGCCGTCGGATCGCCACATTGTGTACCGTGATTCGTCACTCCACACAATGTTTTCACTGTTCAATCGTCTAATATTTACGCGCCTTACACCAAGCGAGGTGTCGTTTGGCATTTACCTGCGTGATGTGTGGCTCATGAGCAGCCGCTCGACCATGAAATCCAAGTTTTCTTACCTTCCGTCTAGTTATCGTAGTAATTGCAGTGGATCCTGATGCAGTCTGGAATTCCTGTGTGATGGTCTGGATAGATGTCTGCCTACTACACATTACGACCCTCTTCAACTATCGGCGGTCTCTGTCAGTCAACAGACGAGGTCGGCCTGTACGCTTTTGTGCTGAACGTGTCCCTTCACGCTTCCACTTCACTATCACATCGGAAACAGTAGACCTAGGGATGTTTAGAAGTGTGGAAATCTCGCGTACATACGTATGTCACAAGTGACACCCAATCACCTGACCATGTTAGCAGTCCGTGAGTTGCGCGGACCGCGCCATTGTCCTCTGTCGGGATGTCTAATGTCTACTGAGGTCGTTGATATGGAGTACCTGGCAGTAGGTGGGAGCACAATGCACCTAATACGAAAAACGTATGTTTTTGTGGGTGATCTCATAGTGTATCAGTATTGTAGTTGTAAATTGCTGCAGCCGTGTTGGGAAAGAACCGGAGCTCCAAGCGCTAATAAGCACTGAAGCTAAAATCGTCATAGGTACCGAAAGCTGCCTAAATCCGGAGATAACCAGGAATTAAGAGAACTCATTCTTCTGAAAGACATGAAATTGTGTTAGTCTGTTTACTTTATTAAATATTTGCTCACAGTCAACCGAAAGCAGTGTAAGACGGAATTTATAAAAGTGTAATTAAAATTTGAAATTCGGCACCAGTAATCCGATAATGCGCCGAGCGGGTTTCAAGTAGTCCGCCAGAGCGCCAATAGATGGAAGCATCGTGCTGACGCGCAAACGCCGGCCTTATCATCGCGCACTGGTGCCGAAAAGAGTAGGCAGTTCCCAAAAGGTGCTCTTTGTCCGTGTCCGACACATCGTTTTGTGACTCCACAGACACAGTCATCTGCAGGGAAGAGTTATATGGATCTTATTTGGGACGAAAACTTCATTGGAAGAATACACACAAGGGATAAACTCAAACTCAAGTCCCCCTCTTCCGTTAGCAATCAAAACGTCATGGACTTATCTATCTAGATGTTCTGTTATTTCATTACAACTGTCGTGTTAACGAAAACATATTAGAAGTTTGAGTATTTTCCGCATCTCCCTAACTGATCAGACCTTGCTGGACTTCTGGAAGAAGCAATTAGTGGCAATATCGTCGATTCGAAAGAAGAAAGAAACAAATACGAGAAGGTGTCAGACACGGAAGGCATAGTGCCAGTGTCTTTTTTAAAGGCACGATCTTTTGCTTTATTCTTGAGAGGCATTTATCGATACGAAAGCACTTTATCGAGTAGCTTATGCTAGAGCTTGTACTAACGATGTTTGTAATCGACTGCGTCTTCTAGCCTGGTTTCGATTATACCCGACTATTGATGATGTCTGTGGTGTTTATTAGTACTCACAGTTTTAGTAATAAATTCAACGAATAATTTAACTTACTACGTACTTATAATTTTTACGTGTAATAAGTTTTAGCCGTTTCTTTTAGTAGCACCTGTTTAAATGAATTTGTACGATGTATTTCAAAAAACTTAATCTGAATTCACACGATTATTTCTTCCACATGAACAAAGACAGACTCTTGAGTAAATTTTAGCTTCAAAATTTAGTGTTTGTTTTGAAAAGAACCACCTGATTTTACAATGTTATACCTCTGACCTGCAAGAACATACAGTATTGAGTGCTTTCTAGATTTGTGTTTCGAATTAAAGGTTTATTTTCCTTTCACAAATGTTCAATGTGCCATCCCGGAGTCACTACAAACATCCAGGTTATAGCCATACTCGTTGCATGTTTTTGCATGTTTGAGCCATTACATTAACTCTGCATTTCGCAAAAAATTTTGGAACGCGAGGCACATAGACGGAGTCTTTCACAACACAGCTCCGTCCCACACACGTCATTGAGAAACACTCTTCACGAAAAGTTGTCAGCAGAATGGAAAAAGCGAGATGTCCAATGTATCCAAGAATACGATTCTCGAAGCCGAAAGAGCAAGCGAGCTAGGTGCAGCAGGATGATCCTACCGGCAACCACACGATCCGGCAACGTACAACAGGCGCCAAGGTAAACTTTTAATTTCGATTAATGCTTAAAATTCATCCCGAATTTCTTTCTTCATTCTTATAGGAGATATGGTCTTACAAGTCGGATGGGTCTTGGAAAAAATGGAAAAGAGCGTTTGGCGTCATTGGTCGGGAGGCCGCTTACGGGGCAGGTCCGGCCACCTTGGTGCAGGTCTTATTACAGTCGACGCCGCATTGGGCGACCTGCGCGCCGTACGGGGATGAAATGATGATGAAGACAACACTCAGTCCCTGGGCGGAGAAAATCTCCGACCCAGTCGGGAACTGAACCAGGGCCCGTCACGCTGACCACTCAGCATTTTTTTTTTTTTTTCCAATGCGTTTGGTCTGGGCGGACGTCACAAGACATCTGTTCAAGTTGATCGTTGATTCTTTGACTCAGTTTTTTTATTACAGAGAGCACGCAGCCCTCTGACCGAACACGCTGAGCTAACGTGCCCGCATATCGGGGCAGAGGGATGGAGGCTTAACGTAAGCAATATAGTTTCACTGCAAACTAATAGCCAAATTATCACAGCAACGTGATCTTCGATTGAAAGTAAGATAAAAAGTATCTCTGTACAAATCACTGATATCCCTCTGGGAGCTATCCACGTTTAATGTATAGTGAGGAAGCTTCATTGCAATAGTTCCTCTAAAATTTACATGAGATTCTTTGTATCAATTGTTGTACATACTACAGAAACATGTACTCAGTCAAGCACATATACCGCAAAACTACATGAAAACAAACACGAAAAAAATAAGGAATGTCGAGGTACGTCACAAATGAAACAGTCAGTAAGTTATTGAGACCTCTGATGCAGCCATATTGCCAAATCAAGAATTAAATGAATGAACATGAAGAAACTAGTAGCAGTAACGATTTACTTTCGACAATGATACTGATGAGCCAGAACCTCATGACCGCCTGTTTATCAGCGTGTTGGTTCATCTTTCGAACGCAATAAAGCAACGATTCTGGGCGGCATGAATTAGACAATTTTTTAATAGATTTCCGGACGTATACGGTATCAGAATATCAAGAGCTCAGATGGAAACCCAGTTCTAAGCAAAGAAGCGAAAGCAGAAAGTTGGAAGGAGAATATAGAGGGTCTATACAAGGGCGATGTACTTGAAGACAATATTATGGAAATGGAAGAGGATGTAGATGAAGACGAAATGGGAGACAAGATACTGCGTGAAGAGTTTGACAGAACACTGAAACACCTGAGTCGAAACAAGGCCCCGGGAGTAGACAACATTCCATTAGAACTACTGATGGCCTCGGGAGAGCCAGTCATGACAAAACTCTACCATCTGGTGAGCACGATGTATGAGACAGGCGAAATACTCTCAGACTTCAAGAAGAATATAATAATTCCAATCCCAAAGAAAGCAGGTGTTGACAGATGTGAAAATTACCGAACTATCAGTATAATAAGTCACAGCTGCAAAATACTAACGCGAATTCTTTACAGACGAATGGAAAAACTGGTAGAAGCCGACCTCGGGGAAGATCAGTTTGGATTCCGTAGAAATGTTGGAACACGTGAGGCAATACTGACCCTACGACTTATCTTAGAAAATAGATTAAGGAAAGGTAAACGTACGTTTCTAGCATTTGTAGACTTAGAGAAAGCTTTTGACAGTGTTGACTGGAATACTATCTTTCAAATTCTGAAGGTGGCAGGGGTAAAATACAGGGAGCGAAAGGCTATTTACAATTTGTACAGAAACCAGATGGCAGTTATAAGAGTCGAGGGGTATGAAAGGGAAGCAGTGGTTGGGAAGGGAGTGAGGCAGGGTTGTAGCCTCTCCCCAACGTTATTTAATTTGTATATTGAGCAAGCAGTAAAGGAAACAAAAGAAAAATTCGGAGTAGGTATTAAAATCCATGGAGAAGAAATAAAAGCTTTGAGGTTCGCCAATGACATTGTAATTCTGTCAGAGACAACAGAGGACTTGGAAGAGCAGTTGAACAGAATTGATAGTGTCTTGAAAGGAGGATACCAGATGAACATCAACAAAACCAAAACGAGGATAATGGAATGTAGTCGAATTAAGTCGGGTGATGCTGAGGGAATTAGATTAGGAAATGAGACACTTAAAGTAGTAAAGGAGTTTTGCTATTTGGGGAGCAAAATAACTGATGATGGTCGAAGTAGAGAGGATATAAAATGTAGACTGGCAATGGCAAGGAAAGCGTTTCTGAAGAAGAGAAATTGGTTAACATCGCATATAGATTTAAACGTCAGGAAGTAGGTTCTGAAAGTATTTGTATGGAGTGTAGCCACGTATGGAAGTGAAACATGGACGATAATAGTTTGGACAAGAAGAAAATAGAAGCTTTCGAAATGTGGTGCTGCAGAAGAATGCTGAAGATTAGATGGGTAGATCACATAACTAATGAGGAGGTATTGAATAGAATTGGGGAGAAGAGGAGTTTGTGGCACAACTTGACAAGAAGACGGGACCGGTTAGTAGGACATGTTCTGAGGCATCAAGGGATCACAAATTTAGTATTGGAGGGCAGTGTAGAGGCTAAAAATCGTAGAGGGAGACCAAGAGATGAATACACTAATCAGATTCAGAAGGATTAGGTTGCAGTAGGTACTGGGAGATGAAGAAGTTTGCACAGGACAGAGCAGCATGGAGAGCTGCATCAAACCAGTCTCAGGACTGAAGACCACAACAGCAACACGGTATCGGATTTCTACGCACAGGTCACGCAACTCCCGCGAATTGTGGTTGATTAGGTGGTTGATTTGGGGGAGTGTCCAAACAGCGAGGTCATCGGTCCCATAGGATGAGGGAAGGGTAGGGAAGAAATGAGCGATTTAGGGAGATCACGGAGAAACTATATCAGGATGACCGGACGCGGGAATGAACCGTCGTCCTCCCGAAGACGAGTCCAGTTTGGTAACCACTATGCCACCTCGCCTAGTCTGGTCGTTCATGGGCATGGAGCTGGCCTCAGGTAGCGTCCAAGACATTTTCCAATTTGGTGGCCAAGAAAATGAACGTTACTACTGTAACACAATTCTGGCATTATCAGATGGACATTCATCCTACTAGATTATTCCGTCGCCTTCTGCAAGACATAAAGTTTGTAGGTATCCAGGTGGTGAACAGTAATGTTCACATAGCCCACAGCTGTCATGGTGCCATCGATTACTATCACAGGTCCCACGAAACCCTGTGTAGGATCCTCACAGAATAATACTGTCCCCCACAGTATACGTTCCGCGCTGCTTGTTCAGAGTAGCTGATCACCTAGACGATGGCGCGTCTGGACCAGCAGTATCGAAATGTGATTCGTCCGAGCAGGTGACATTTTTCATTTGACCCACCGCCAAATCTCGATTATCCAATGTACTTTTCAATTTCCAGTTCAACTGACAGTGTTATTAAGCCAACTTTGGTCAGGAAGGCGTAGTGTAATGCGGAGCCCCAGGTTCGGCAGTGTGCGCAGAACTGCGTGCTCCTAAATGTTTTACCTGCGCCAGCATTGTACTCTGTATTCAGATCTGCCACAGAACTCCCCATATCCTGCTTTACATGGCGGACAACCCCCCGACCTCCACGTCACGTGATGAGGCGTGGAAGTCAAATAAACTAGCCCCTACTCCTTGTTTCATGCTACTTGAATCACTTTCCTTAGATTTAGGGAGCCACACCAGATTCCCTAAAAGGTACACATCAGTCAAGTGGATGGAAATCATTGGGATAATCTACGCTACTGGCCATTAAAATTGATACACCACCAAGGTGACGTGCTACAGACGCGAAATTTAACCGATAGGTAGAATGCTGTGATATGCAAATGATTAGCTTTTCAGAGCATTCACAGAAAGTTGGCGCCGGTGGTGACACCTACAACGTGCTGACATGAGGAAAGTTTCCAATCGATTTCTCATACACAAACAGCAGCTGACCGGCGTTGCCTGGTGAAACGTTGTTGTGATGCCAGGTGTAAGGAGGAGAAATGCGTACCATCTCGTTTCAGACTTTTATAAAGGTGGTAGCCTATCGCGATTGCGGTTTATCGTATCGCGACATTGCTGCTCGCGTTGGTCGAGATCCAATGACTGTTAGCAGAATAAGGAATCGATGCGTTCAGGAAAGTAATACGGAACGCCGTGCTGGTTCCCAACGGCCTCGTATCACTAGCAGTCGAGATGACAGGCATCTTATCCGCATGGCTGTAACGGATCGTGCAGCCACGTCTCGATCGCTGAGTCAACAGATGGGGACGTTTGGAAGACAACAACCATCTGCACGAACAGTTGGAAGACGTTTCCAGCAGCACGGACTATCAGCTCGGAGGCCATGGCTGCGGTTACCCTTGACGCTGCATCACAGACAGGAGCGCCTCCGATGGTTTACTCAACGACGAACCTGGGTGCACGAATGGCAAAACGTCATTTTTTTGGATGAATCCAGGTTCTGTTTACAGCATCAAGATGGCCGCATCCGTGTTTGGCGACATCGCGGTGAACGCTCCATGGGGGCTTAATTAAATAAATACAATAAAAGTAATTTTGGTAGCTGTGTGTCCGGTTACGAAGCCTCGTAACCGGTTGGCCCTGACTAGTATTAGTCCGCAATCTGACTGCATAGAATAACAACAAAGAATGAAAGGAAATTTCCGTTAACACAATTAATTAATTAATTCCCCAGCAACTTTAAAAGCTACGAAACAACAAAGCACAAGTGTAACTGTTCTGTGTGTGGAAGTGTGATTCAACGTACACATCTGGCACGGTTCTTACTCAATACGACAAGATGCTTGAAACGCCATTTACAATGAAGTAATTAAAAAAAACAGAAATACTATGATTGCACATAGAAACCAGAATTACACTCTAATACTAGAACACAAGCCAGATGCTTTGTTGACTGAACCTGTGACCAAGAGGCATTGTTATTTAGGAAATTTGAAACACAAAAATTTTTTGTTACCTTCATATATATTGACGAAAAATACACTGTGATCATTACAACATCCCCATTCGAACAGCATCTGCTATCTCTCCCAACAGAACAACTGCACACGACATGCACTCAACTAGTACTACTATCGACATCCTCTCAACAAGCACTGCCCACGGCAACCTCAGAACTACTACAGGCCACGGCAACTTCTGGTCTACCTTGCCAGTGGAGGCGGCTGA
Source organism: Schistocerca piceifrons (assembly GCF_021461385.2). Lineage (NCBI taxonomy): Eukaryota > Metazoa > Arthropoda > Insecta > Orthoptera > Acrididae > Schistocerca > Schistocerca piceifrons. Next base: position 109,727,810 of record NC_060139.1, read on the forward strand.
ATAATACTCTTTGGCGCAATCTCTGGCGCTGTGACTCAGTGTAGCCACCTTTCATATGCCCTTCCTCCACGGTCTAGAATTTGATGGTATTTTTGGCAGTATTGGTGGTGAAAATACCACCAAATTCGTCCAAAAACAGACAAAATAAAAGATAATATTAATAAGTAAATATGACATAACTAAATAAATTTTGGCTTTGCACTGACCCTTCAATAACCTAATATATAAAATACAGTAAGGAATACAAATGCTTGCATACATGTGATTTTACATAATAGTTTACACAAGTATCATTCAATCAATGGCACCAGCAATGACGAATAGGTGTAGGTAAGAGTCTCATAACATTTCATAAACAGTAAATACACAAAAAAATCTGTTTATACAAATATTCACATAAAATCTTTTCAATAGTTCAATGAACAAGTAGCACTCCTCAGAGTAGTTGACAGTTCCAACAGTAGCACCCAGCAATGTTCAACAGGTGCAAATAGCAGTCTCATAACATTTCATCAGCAGTATTTAAACAGCTCCAACAGCGGCACCCAGCAATGTTGAACAGATGCAGACACCAGCAAGTGACATCATTTCAGTAGAAGCAGTTCCATCAGTGGCACCCAGCAATGTTGAACAGGTGCAGACACCAACAAGTGACATTATTTCAGTAGAAGCAGTTCCATTAGTGGCTCCCAGCAATGTTGAGCAGGTGCAGACATCAACAAGTGACGTCATCTCAGTAGAAGCAGTTCCATCAGTGGCACCCAGCAATGTTGAACAGGTGCAGACAGCAACAAGTGACATCATTTCAGTAGAAGCAATTCCATCAGTGGCACCCAGCAATGTTGTGCAGATAACAGTCAATTCACTATTACTAATTAGACAGTTCATCAGAGTTAATCAGCACAAATTAAACATTTCCAAGTGGCACCCACCAATGTTAAAACGTGTAAGCATGAACAACAGTTTGAATGCACACACAAGTGCTCTTACAAAATTATCATCAATGCTCTTACACTAATACAAATTATAATAAACACACAAATGGTATCAGATAATTGTCATATTAACTATTACAAATACACAAGATTCAGTAAATCAATAATGTTTATGGGTGTCAGTGCAAGCCACAACAAACAAGTAAAATAATATTTAGGAGATCGGTCGGTACCAATTATTTGGGATTAGGAAAGGAAAACACACAAAACACACTCACTCATCTTTCATCCACATTAAGTACTACTGTGTAATTGAATAGTGTTAACTGTGTAAATGCAATTCTGTCAAAGATTTGATGTTCGACATGTGTATCAAGTAGTAGTGGCAGCAATGTATAACAGTCAATAATAGTTAGTCAACGTCATAGTCATCATGTCAAGACCAATGTTTGCCAAGATAAATCAAATGTACGGTTGCTGAACAACTGTCAGTGTGCCAAGATATGCAGATACTTCCTCTCTTCAAAAAAAGTATATACTGCTTATTGATTTAACAAAGTGTGTGTGTAGACAATCTTCCTTCTACTTGAGTGTTCTAGTCTGCCATCTTCATCCTCCTTGTTCCATATAAACCAACAAAAAAAAATATGCTCCTCACTTACTTCACCTCTTATCCACCAAAACTCCAATAATCATCAGAATCACATAATCTTAATACTTCAATAATACCTCTTGCGTCGATACATATAAACCTTATCATCAATATCATTTACCTTACCTCTTGTCCACCAAAACTCTAATAATCATCAACTTCACACAATCTCAATACCTTAGTAATACCTCTTCAATACGTCTATAAATATAAACCTTATCGCCAATATCATTTCACTTCCATAACAACTCTTTCCTCTAGTCAGTTCCCTCGAACAAGTACAGATAAAATCCTAGTGCAAACTTCAGTTCATCATCCCATACAATCCGAAGACACAATGTCCACACACAACCTCTGTGTAATCCATCTGACCCAAATCTTTTACTCATTATGAATTATAAAATACATTTTGGGTACCTTGTCCATCATTAAATAAAAGAAATGCATACATGACCTCTAACAGCCTTTAGTTTGAATAACCTTCAGTAAGTAGGTACGAGTACGGAGTGTGAATGATCGTAATATTTCATAGTGTGTACACCACTTCAAGAATCATGGCAAAACAGAAGCAAACATGTGGAGTATTTCTTGTGTCAAGCGTCACTTGCTATTTCAATTGCTCACGAAGAATACAGTGTAATAACTGTCAATGGTCTAAACCTAGTGTTGGTATGTCATGTCGTTAGCTTCCTTCCTATTAGCATAAATTTATACAGCTTCCATAAAACCTCCAGCTCATGTGACTTCAATGAATTTTCTTGCACCAATGTCGTTCGTAGAATTATAGCAGTTCATTTTCTTATCTTAAAATATAAGGCACTGAGCGTAAGCAAAACATGCAGTAGCGAGTAAATATACCAGTAGAGAACAGAATGTCAACAAGTGGATGCAGCACAATCCCTACAACGAGGCACTGCCAAGCAAACAATCTGTAATTAATACCATAGTGTAACCTAAACTCCATGTTTCTTACACAGTATATCAGCATTTATATATACCAAATTAAAGAGTAGTTATGACAACAAAACAGACATGTGTGAATATGCAATCCATACGCAAAGCAGCAAATATATGTGTTACGTAATAAACAGGTCATTAGCATCATATCAGCATAACCAAATAAATGTTCATATGTAATCTTAATAAGTAAACATGAAGGCGCAAGTAAATAATTCACAAAGTATAACTTACATACATAACCATATCAGAACAATTAATCAGGTGACAATTATAATTTAAATAAATAAGCACAGCAGGCACATAATAAAAAATATGACATCAGTGAAAAAGCATAGCAGCCAAGCGATGCATAATATACACAAGTAACAACCCTGTTCATTAATAAAACATTGTCAAAATCAGCAAATGTACGCAAGTACGTCGCTTCACACGTAAATTCATAGAACATAAAATTTAGTACAAAGTATAAATCACGTAATCGCCAGCAGCAAATTACGTATAAAGTACATACCTAAGTAGAAATATGTTACCTGAAAAATAAACTCAGTTAATAGTTACCTTTTTAATTTATTACTTTCTTCTTCGAAATTACATTCTTCCTGAAATTTTCTCGATAGTAAGTTCTCTTAACATCGGACACACATAGAGTTTACCTGAAGTTCTTAAATATTTTATACAACTGTATCCTGAAGAATACTGAACGTTAATAACATAATTTATCAAGTCACTATAGCTTTATACTGAATTTAATCAGAGAAATTAGACAGTGTATTTGTTTACGGCTGTCAGTGCATTCACACTGAGCGCTCGATCAGCTGTAGGTACGCGTGACGTAGGAAGTAATTGTTTGCGGTCAACGACTGCCTTGTGCGGCGGGCAGACTTGACTGTTGCTTTGAGTATGTGCCAGAACACGGCGCGGTATCCTTGTATTTTCTGCATGTTTACGTATAACTGTTAAGTTTCTCAAAAGTATGTCATTCCACAAAAATTTTAACGTTCGATATACGATGTATTCCCTTAGAGCGCCGAGATTTAAGAGTTTCTACTTCGTCAGTGTTATCATGAATAATTTTGTGAACTCTATACGGACTGTTATAAAGCAGAAAAAATTTGCGACACAAACCTTTTCCTTTGTGAGACAAACGGTGAGACTTAATTAACACCTTTTGACCAACTGACAAGGTTTTTAAACGACCAGGACGTTTAGCTGATTTCTCTCTTCTAGCAGACGCAGATGTAATATTTTGTAGAGCCAGGTTGACAACTTCAGAATGCCGCAGTTTCCATGAAGGCGGAAAAGGAACGATTTCAGAAATGCGATTTGTCGGTGCTTTATTTTTTAATATCAATATAGGCGGTAAAGAAGTTGAATCATTAGGGAGTTCATTCAGAATGTTTTGAAAAATATGAAGATACTGATCCCACGTTCTGTGATTCTGATGACAATAAAGTCGACACAATTTATTGATTTCTTTCATCCATCTCTCTGAAGTGTTAGATTGATGGTGAAAAAGTGAAATGAAAATTGGTTTAATCTTACGACGCCATAGAGTATGAAGCCAAATTTAGAGCGATACTGTGATCCATTATCTGATATAACCTTATCAACATGTCCCACTTCTTTAAGAAAATGTTTGATGAAAGCATTAGACAGTGAACGAGCTGTTGCTTTGCGTAAAGGTGTAAAACACACATATTTTGATGTCAATTCCACTGCTAATAAAATGTACGCAAAACCATTAGCAGAACGAACCACTGGACCGAACAAATCGACTGCAGCCATTTCGCTGGAATGATAGGAAACAATGGTGCTCTGTGAGAAATAGTTGGCGGCTTAGCCTTTTAACATAATTTGCATTTGGCAAGAACAGATCGAATACGTTTTTCCATACTACTGAAGTAGCAATTTTCTCGTAATTTATGAAAGCATTTTCTGGGACCAAAGTGTGCATAACTGAAATGTGTATACCAAATCAATTTATTAACCCACTCATCAGGAATGCAAACTAACCAAACAGAGTTGTCGACCAATTTTCGTTTAAAAAGAGTATTATTGTGAACTAAATAATACTGTCTAATCGCTACGCTTTTCTTTCTCCTCCACATCTCCTTAATGTCCTTCCAGGTTGGATCCTTGTTTTGCTCCTTAGCGATGTCCTGGAGCAAAGACGAAATAAAATTTTCAAACGCAACACCTTGAATATACATCAAACAATAATTGTTTTCTTTGCAGTCCTCCTCAGCACTTTGTTTCAAACCCACAGGTGCACGTGATAAAGCATCAGCAATAATATTTGAAGATCCCTGTATGTAAACAATACTAAAATCAAATTCCTGTAGATACAGCGCCCATCGTGACAATCCTCCATGTGTTAATTTTGTTGACATAAGAAATTCCAGAGCTCGATGATCGGTGGAAACCTTAGTATATCTCCCATACAAAAATGTGCAAAATTTTGTGAAAGCCCAAACAACAGCCAAGGCTTCAAGTTCCGTGATCGAATAATTCTTTTGTGATTTAGAGAGAACACGACTTCCAAATGCAATAGTTTTCTGTGCTACAACGCCGTCTTCTTCTACCTCTTGAAATAAGTGTGCACCTAGGCCTTTGTATGATGAGTCCGTCGCGAAACAAAAATCTTTAGATAAATCCGGATGTGAAAGAAGTGGAGCAGCAACTAAAGCATCACGAAGTTGTTCAAATTCTGATTGAGCTTCCTTATCCCAACACCAATTAGAATTCTTTCCAGATAGTTCACATAAACGAGGTGTGGCCAAATTGTCCAATCTAACAAAGCGTCTAAGAAAATTACAGACACAGCATAATTACGAATAGCGTCTAGTTTCTCTGGATCAGGAAGAATACCTTCTGTAGAAATAATATGACCAAGAAATTTCACCTGAGAACGACCAAATTCAGATTTTTCCAAGTTCACTGTAATGCCAACTCTTGCAAAAATACGTAATAATGAATCCAAAATTTTGTTATGCTCACTCCAAGAACGTTAAGTAATAAGAATATCGTCAACATATGAAGTAATATTGTCATTAAGATAAACAGGTAAAATTTCGTTTAAACTACGAATGAATGCTGCAGAATATATAGTAAGTCCAAACGGTAATTTCCAAAATTGATAACAGTTACCAAAGGCTAAAAAGGCAGTGTATTTTCTACAATCAGGGTGGAGTTCTATTTGCCAAAAACTTGCGCGCATATCAATCGTGGATAAAACTTTAATTCCATGGAAATGTTGAAGAAGTTCATCTAGATTTTGTGGACGGTCAGTTTCAGGAACGATGATATTATTTATCTGTCTGGAATCCAGTACCAAACGAATTGACCCATCCTTTTTAAGAACGACGTGTAATGGGCTGGTATAAGGACTGACTGCTGGCTCAATAATGCCTTGATCTAACATGTATTGAAGTTCACTCTTAACCTTGTCTCTGTAAGCCAAAGGATTAGCGTACGTTTTTCCTCGACATGGGGTGTGTTCTTTTACTTTAAATAAATATTGTAAGCCTTGTATAGTTCCTGTGTGATGACTAAATACTGTAGCATGTGAAGTCAAAATTTGGTGCAGTTCTTCTCTTGCAACGTCATCTGGCACTTCAGCTTTATTAACCTTTTCATTAATTAATTCTTCACTATTAATTATATCATCCATCGCGTCTCTATATGTATTGTCGTTGTCATGAATGAACACGTTGTCGTCATAATGCTCAGCGAAAACATCAGAAGTAAGAAACCTTAAACATTTTTTGTCTGATTCAGATTTCGTTAAACACTCGAAAAATTTCAAACATCTCGGCATTCCGGCAACAGTCAAGTTCACACTTCCTTAAAGTTTAAAATTGTTTTATGTGTGTTAAGAAACTCCATACTTAATGTAATTTGTGTACTGAGTAATAGAACAATAATAAAATTAGCAGAAAATTCATATCCTTGACAAATGAAATGTAAGTTGGTCTGTTGTTTGACCTCCACACTTTTTCTAGAAATAGCTCCTCGAATTGTAGTTTTAGAAACATGTAACACAGGACAAGCAATAGTTCTTACACATATAAGAAAAACTGATTCACTAATAACATTCAATGGGCTCCCAGAATCTAAAACCGCAGTGAACGTATTCTTACTCACACATACTTCAATAACAGGATGTAAAAATGCTTCTACATTATTTTCCTTTTCGTCTAGCAAAATGTGTCTCATGTCTTCCAGGCGTACGTAGTGTAAAGTCGTAGTGTCATTACTTTCTGAACCGTCTATATTGCTGCCAGAAGCCGAAGCTACAAGTCATTGTCGATTGTTTGCGTCACGTCTTTGATTATTCGCGTCATTTCGCGGATCAATTTCTACGATTTGCACTTGTCTCTCTGAATTTCTGTCACGCGGAGGATGCCAATTAGGTCCCTCATGTCTGTTACATGTAAATTCTTGGTTGTGTCTGTTATTAAAATTTCTGTTTTCCTGGTTATCTGCATGACTACTTCTTGTGTAATTTCGACTGTCACTTCTGAAATTTTTGTTATATCTACTACCCAGGTTATTTCTGTAGTATGATTTCCTACTATTGTATGAATAATTTCTGTCTTGATTATACCGATTACCGTTTCCGTATGATTGATCATTCCGGTAGGAGTTTCCGTTATTATATTTGTCTATGTAATTTCTGTTAGAACGTCTGTTATTGTCATAAGGGTGGTATCTGTTGTCCTGTCTGTTTCGTCTGTCATTTTCAAAATTACCGCTATAACGTCCGTTCCGATCACTATCCCTTTTCTCTGAAAATCTATTGTGATTACTGAAAAAATTACAAGAAGTCCCGTCGTCGTTGTCATACTCAAGTTCTTGTAGCAAAGTCTTAAAAGTCTCAATGTCGTCTTTACATCTTCCGGCTAAAGCAATTTGTCTTATCGATTGTGGCAGCTTAGTTAAGCAAATGCGAATTAATTCAGTCGGGCTATAAGGGTTGGAAAGGAACCGATTTTTTCGAATCATGTCTTCAAAGTATTCTGCTGGCGTGCGGAACTCAGACTGTTTAAAATAACGCTGCATAATAAGACTATGTTTGACTCTGTCTTGCGTGTTTTCCGGACCAATATGCCGATAGAAATGCATCATAAAAATCATTTAAATTATTACAATCTCTAATAAGTGCGCGCATGCGCGTCGCCGGTTCGTTTTCTAAATATCCACACATAAATTCCAGTTTGTGACTTAGTGGCCAATTTGGTGGAAGTGCGTACATAAATTGATCTAACCATGAACATGGATGTATGTCATTCTTAGAATTGCGAAAGATCTTAAATTTCCGAACAGTTAAAAAGCGTTTATAGTCAAAGTTTTCGCCTCGTGGCGACAAAGACCTACCGCGTCTGTCCCGGTCCGAATGTCGATTATTGTCAAGTTCGCGCGCCTGGCGCTCTCTTGTTGCTTCTCGTAAATTAAATAAATTATTTTCTTCAAAGCCCTCTGCTATCTGTGATTCTAAATTTGTTCTGCTGTCTTTTCCTACGGTTTCGCTTTCAATTTGTTTGACTTGCTTTCGTAACGCTTCAAATTCCCTTTTAACGCGTTCATTAAATTTTCCCTGATTTTCAACATGTTTATCTATGTTCTGGCACTCTTCTGTTTCTGCAAATGGCAATCTGAATCTCTGTCCCCATTTACACTAAGACTTGTCAATTAATCTGAAATCTCCTCAACTCTTTCCGATAAGTCACCTATTTGTTCTTTCTGTTTATTTACGTCTTCCGTAAGTGTCGCGACTCGGGTTTCAGTATTGACACATTTAGTAGTTAACTGTTCATACTGTTGTGTTAGGTTATTTATTTTGTCATTTGGTACGGATTCCTCGATTCTTTCAAGTATTTCTTCCTTATCGTGTGCACGTTGTAAATGTAACTCTGAAAATTTTTGTACTATCACGCGATCTCTTTCTTCCTGTTCTCTATCCTGTTCCTTTTGTCTTATTTCTATTCAAATTAATCTATCATTGTGAGCATTCAAAATCGGTTGTACTTCTTCTCTAATTTCTTTCTTTAATTCATCTTTCATGTTTTTGAAACATGTCCCTATTCGTGAGTCTAACCAAGTTTCCATGGTTCCCATATCAGTTTCTAACCGTGTTGCCAAAGTTCCCATCTCTGTTTTTAATTCAGATCCTAACTGTGATCCCAGTGAGTCTAACCGTGTTTTCCATTGTTCCCATCTCAGTTTTAATTGTTCCTATTTGTGATCCCACTGTTTTTAATTCAGATTCTAAATTTATTATTGCACTCATCAACTGCTCCATATTAACTGGTTCGAAATTCTTTTCACCTGCCGGCCGGTGTGGCCGAGCGGTTCTAGGCGCTTCAGTCTGGAACCGCGCGACCGCTACGGTCGCAGGTTCGAAACCTGCCTCGGGCATGGATGTGTGTGATGTCCTTAGGTTAGTTAGGTTTAAGTAGTTCTAAGTTCTAGGGGACTGATGACCTCAGCTGTTAAGTCCCATAGTGTTCAGAGCCATTTGAACCATTTTTTTCTTTTCACCCCTAACATTTCCCCCAAAACCAACTTCTTTCGTCATAGCTGTAAAGCTATCTGTGTTCGATACTATTCCAGAATCTTCTGTCGTTAATCTCGTATTCTGAAAATTTTTTGATTGTGAAAAATTTTGAACTGGTTCCGGACTATTTTCCCGACTTATTAAATTGTTTTCTACTTCATTATTCATCATACTGTTCTCCTGTGTTGGCGAGTTCGCCATGTTAACATTTTCGTCATTCTCCCTATCCATCATTTTTGCCTTTTTCGTCGATCGCGTAATCATTATAAAACATACAAAACTCGTCACTATACGAAAATTACGCACAATATGACACCAACAATGCCATTCACACGAAATGCTTCCCGACAAACACGATTAACGAACAATTGAAATCTTCATAATTGCACAAAATTGTCAAACCCGTATACAAGACATCAAAAATTAAATTCTGCAAAAATACCATTACAAGAATGACAAGACAACTACAAATGTTCAATTACCAAATCTACACATGCAATATAGACTACAATTACTAAACTACAAATTACTACAACAATACTACTGTCTGCTATTTTTACTATCAGAAGATTCCAAGGGACGATCCGAAGCAACGGTCGCCACGTGGATGGGGCTTAATTAAATAAATACAATAAAAGTAATTTTGGTAGCTGTGTGTCCGGTTACGAAGTCTCGTAACCGGTTGGCCCTGACTAGTATTAGTCCGCAATCTGACTGCATAGAATAACAACAAAGAATGAAAGGAAATTTCCGTTAACACAATTAATTAATTAAGTACCCAGCAACTTTAAAAGCTACGAAACAACAAAGCACAAGTGTAACTGTTCTGTGTGTGGAAGTGTGATTCAACGTACACATCTGGCACGGTTCTTCCTCAATACGACAAGATGCTTTAAACGCCATTTACAATGAAGTAATTAAAAAAACAGAAATACTATGATTGCACATAGAAACCAGAATTACACTCTAGTACATGAACACAAGCCAGATGCTTTGTTGACTGAACCTGTGACCAAGAGGCATTGTTATTTAGGAAATTTGAAATACAAAAATTTTTTGTTACCTTCATATATATTGACGAAAAATACACTGTGATCATTTCAACATCCCCATTCGAACAGCATCTGCTATCTCTCCCAACAGAACAACTGCTCACGACATGCACTCAACTAGTACTACTATCGACATCCTCTCAACAAGCACTGCCCACGGCAACCTCAGAACTACTACAGCCCACGGCAACTTCTGGTCTACCTTGCCAGTGGAGGCGGCTGAATAATACTCTTTGGCGCATTCTCTGGCGCTGTGACTCAGTGAAGCCACCTTTCAACGAACACTGGAAGCGTATATTCATCATCGCCATACTGGCGTATCACCCGGGGTGATGGTATGGAGTGCCATTGGTTACACGTCTCGGTCACCTCTTGTTCGCAATGACGGGACTTTGAACAGTAGCCTTTTCATTTCAGATGTGTTACGACCCGTGGCTCTACCCTTCATTCGATCCCTGCGAAACGCTGCATTTCAGCAGGATAATGCACGACCACATGTTGCAGGTCCTGTACGGGCCTTTCTGGATACAGAAAATGTTCGGCTGCTGCCCTGGCCAGCACATTCTCCAGATCTCTCACCAAGTGAAAATGTCTGGTGAATGGTGGCTGAGCAACTGGCTGGTCACAGTACGCCAGTCACTACTCTTGATGAACAGTGGTATCGTGTTGAAGCTGCATGGGCAGCTGTACTTATACACGCCATCCAAGCTCTGTTTGACTCAATGCCCAGGCGTACCATGGCCGTTATTACGGCCAAATGTCGTTGTTCTGGGTACTGATTTCTCAGGATCTATGCACCCAAATTGCGTGAAAATGTAATCACACCTCAGTTCTAGTATAATATATTTGTCCAATGAATACCCGTTTATCATCTGCATTTCTTCTTGATGTAACAATTTTAATGGCCAGCAGTGTATGTAAATATGAGAACATGAACTCCGCCGGCCGTTGTGGCCGAGAAGTCCTTCGCGCTACAGTCTGAAACCGCGCGACCGCTACGGTCGCGTGCTCGAATCCTGCCTAGGGCATGGATGTGTGTGATGTCCTTAGGTTAGTTAGGTTTAAGTAGTTCTAGGGGACTGATGACCTCAGAAATTAAGTCCCATAGTGCTCAGAGCCAGTTGAACATGAACTCCTTTAGTAATAATCAGAAGGTGTGACAGGCTACACAGTGAAGATGATATTACAGAATTTAAAGCCTGTATTTTCCTTCAAATATTTCGTCACTTACGCCATGTCGCTGCTTCAGATTAAATCGGAAAAACTCTGTCACGTGTTGACGAAGGATTTGCTTTGTAACCTCCAGGCAGTGATATCGATTGTTTCTGGAACGCCTCACCAGTTCGAGAAACCTGAGAAAGCACACCCACATTAACACCGGAAATAGCTCGAAGCTACAACTGACTGAATCACAGATGAGGGAGTACTGGCTTAATGTTGTGTGAGACTGTTGAGACCCATCTGGAATTTAATGCTATGGTGTAGCAGTAATGTGTTGGATCTCTAATAAGGAGGAGCAGATATCAGGGTCGATTCTGATTTTTGTTTCACAGATTCCTAAAATTATTCACTACCAGTGCTAGGATATTTTTGCTTATTTACATTTCTGTTACTGTTCAGCTTAACAAGAATTCCGTTTCTAACGATGTCAGTTTGGACTTGTATGAAGTCTAAAAATGAGACTTACATGCGACCACTATGTCCGTTGTTTCGGAAGTAAGATGACTTAAGAAGCGATTAGAGCTTCATTTATAACAGCTGAAGCAACTTACAGCCTGTTGTTGGTCTTCATTCCAAAGACTGGTTTGATGCAGCTCTCCACGCTAATTTGTACAAATCTCTTCATCTCTCCGTAACTACTTGTGGATGGGAACTGGGAGTTATAGGTCGGATGCTCCACGTTACTAAACTGAATTCTGTGTGGCTGCAGGGAAGCAGCCTACTCACGCCATATAGAATTCATATGCTTTCCATTGTGTGCCAGCCTAGTCCGCTCTAACTAGCTAAGACGTCACGAATGTTGTTCAAATGGCTCTGAGCACTATGCGACTTAACGTCTGAGGTCATCAGTCGCCTAGAACTTAGAACTAATTAAACCTAACTAACCTAAGGACATCACACACATCCATGCCCGAGGCAGGATTCGAACCTGCGACCGTAGCGGTCGCTTGGCTCCAGACTGCAGCGCCTAGAACCGCACTGCCACTCTGGCCGGCACGAATGTTGTGCAATACCTTAAAAATAAAGTAAATAATCTAAAAAGTTAATAGCATGTCAGGAATGATGCTAAAATTATAATGTGCTAAGTTTCAGTTTATGAAACGTCCCCTTAGAACTTTTTACACACGACTGTCCTTAAACTGATACACAATATTTTTTTTTTTTAGCGCAACGCAATCTGACTTTCAAAAATCCCTACAAAAGAATGGCCCTGACTAACATTAAACTATACCTTTCACAAATCACTTACCTCACAAAAATCTTCGCTGCTCAAGCTACTGCAATACAGCGAGCGCCACTACTACCAGCTAAATAAAAGATTCAAACTATGGAAGGCACTAACTACTGATAGGGATAGTTAGCAAATGAAAGATATTAATAGAGAACAAACAATGTATTTACCTTGATATCATCATATATAAATATAGCAGTTCATGACAAATTACAAACCTCCGCCATCTCTCTCCCCACATCCACCACTGCTGGCGGCTCACCTCCAACTGCGCAACGCTACGCGCTGTTCACAGCCAGCTGCCTAACACTACAATGGCGAGTATTACAACAATGCAAAGCAGCCACAGACTGCACACAGCACAGCCAGTGATTTTCATACAAAGGTGGCGTTACCAATAAAAAAACCTAAACAGCCTACTTACAAGTTTAGTAAGTTTAACAGTTTTCGAAATTTGGACGTCAATCATCGGCACAACAGGAAGGAACTAAAAACTTCAAAGTTTATATTCGGATTCCCTTTTCATTGTAATTTAATGGAAACAGCATGCTGGATCTCACATAGTAATATTTTGGTTGAAATTCATGATTTTCTGTTTTGTGTCCAAAGAGTATGGAAACAAGATAGATTAAGTAAGTGATTAAATAAAGGTAGAATGTTTAGATTTGGGTAGAATGGAGATGCGCTATAATAACAAAGATGTGAGAAGTTTCCAAAAGGTAGCTATAGAACTATAGCTGTAGCGTCTCTCCAAAGGGCAAGTTCAGAGCTCATCTATTGCGTGCAGTGCAACCAAAATAATTTTCTCGCCAAAAGTATTTAGCTTAGCCACATCAGAATTTAATTCTGTCAGAGACAGCAAAGGACTTGGAAGAGCAGTTGAATGGAATGGACAGTGTCTTGAAAGGAGGATATAAGATGAACATCAACAAAAGCAAAACAAGGATAATGGAATGTAGTCTAATTAAGTCGGGTGATGCTGAGGGAATTAGATTAGGAAATGAGGCACTTAAAGTGGTAAAGGAGTTTTGCTATTTGGGGAGCAAAATAACTGATGATGGTCGAAGTAGAGAGGATATAAAATGTAGGCTGGCAATGGCAAGGAAAGCGTTTCTGAAGAAGAGAAATTTGTTAACATCCAGTATTGATTTAAGTGTCAGGAAGTCATTTCTGAAAGTATTCGTATGGAGTGTAGCCATGTATGGAAGTGAAACATGGACGATAAATAGTTTGGACAAGAAGAGAATAGAAGCTTTCGAAATGTGGTGCTACAGAAGAATGCTGAAGATTAGATGGGTAGATCACATAACTAATGAGGAAGTATTGAATAGGATTGGGGAGAAGAGAAGTTTGTGGCACAACTTGACCAGAAGAAGGGATCGGTTGGTGGGACATGTTCTGAGGCATCAAGGGATCACCAATTTAGTATTGGAGGGCAGCGTGGAGGGTAAAAATCGTAGAGGGAGACCAAGAGATGAATACACTAAGCAGATTCAGAAGGATGTAGGTTGCAGTAGGTACTGGGAGATGAAAAAGCTTGCACAAGATAGAGTAGCATGGAGAGCTGCATCAAACCAGTCTCAGGACTGAAGACCACAACAACAACAACATCAGAATTTTATTACAGATACTTACCTGTGTGCTGATAGCACAATTAAATTGAGAGCTTCATTGGCCTTCAGCGAATGAAGCAATTAATTATTTAGTAACTTGAAGTGATGCTCTACTATCCCCAATGGCTAGTCAGGAATGCAAATGTCGGCTGCGCCTTCAGCAGTCTGCACCACAGCTGTATAAATAAGAGCGCTGCGAGCTAGAGTCAGGCCCCAGTTCTCTTTTAGATTCGTATCAGTGGGCACTCCGTGTCGGAAGCCGAGTCGCGTTTGTTCCGTTGCTAGGAACAGCCTTGGATGCCGAATTACATAACTTGGTATGCACTTAACAGTGAGTTCGCATTGTGGTAAAGTGTTAATTGCGAAACGACTTCAGTGATTTATTCTCAGTTTGCGTATGTCGTATTTTCACGTGTCGCCGCAGGACAGACCTTCTATCATTACTAGCGTGGCGTTTGATGAGTATTAACAGCAACTTTGGACGAGCATTCACTTTGAACATTTACATCGATAACAGTTATTGAACAGTTTCGTTATCTAGGGATAATGGGATTCGTGCAATAGACTCTGAACAGCTCTGATAGTACAATAGCTGATAGTAGCATTGCTTGCTTAAACATTTATTTCGAATTTTAAGCTTTATCGTTTTCAGAATATAGTGAAAATTGTTGTAGTAAACTGTATTTTCTATGAATCCCAGACATCATCCTAAATCCTCAGAGTAATGAACTTCAATGATCAGTAACTTTATTTCTTCATCAGAGAGGGAACACAGAACTTTAATTGCAGGCTTCACACTTTTGCTAATCACTTTCTGGTTGCCAACATTGTAGTTAGAGAGCCTGTGTTGAGAGCGGCAACAATACAAAAGAAATAAAATTTTTCCACCCGCCGCCCCACAAGGCGTTGATTAAAAATCTGCTGAGGGACAGGGTTGCAAATGCAGAGGAATTATGAGAGGCATCGACAAATGTTATCAAATGTACCCTCCAAAACTGTGAACCAGGAAATTTACGAAACAAGGGTTATCATTACTTTCAATCATTACAATGAAAATGATTATTAAACAAGTGGAAATCTGTAGCACCATTAATATGATAAAATAATAGATAAAAAATGGCAGCCAGTGGCAACATTAAATCCTTGGCCTATCTGATATAGGAGATTGGGGGTGAAAGATACTAATAACCACGCAAGAAAATTACTTACAATCGCAAAATACCTACTGATTGTCGTTAGGCTAACGGAAATAGAGAGTACTACAGGAGATAATATGTCACACTTGAAAGCGAAATTGAAATCAAACGCAGTCTTCAGTGTAAAGCTTATAAGCAATCGCATTTTGAAAAAGTGACTAATTTCCCTACATCTAGGTTCGTGGTTGCAGCACGATCTCCACATACTATTGCAGGTGGTGACTGCAGTGTCCGTAGAGTCAAGCATTGGTAGAACCAACAACCATCGCCAGTGACTGAGTCTAAATTAGCTCGAAACGTTTCAAGTCCCCAATGCATCAGCTCAGGCTTCTCTGCAGCAGTTCTGAGCATTGTGGGCTGGCAGCAGAGGCTCCGGATCTTAATCTCAATCTCCATTCGTGTTTCAGTTGGCCGGCCGAAGTGGCCGTGCGGTTAAAGGCGCTGCAGTCTGGAACCGCAAGACCGCTACGGTCGCAGGTTCGAATCCTGCCTCGGGCATGGATGTTTGTGATGTCCTTAGGTTAGTTAGGTTTAACTAGTTCTAAGTTCTAGGGGACTAATAACCTCAGCAGTTGAGTCCCATAGTGCTCAGAGCCATTCGTGTTTCAGTTGAAAGGTAACTTCGCATTGCTGCGTTCTTCGAATTTCACTCAATTTTGATTGGCTCAACTCGAGATCAAACTACTCCTTACAAAACACTTTTCTCCTTCCTCTGACTGATTAACCAATGACTTGTGTCCTAGCATCCTCTAACACAAAAAGTCGCGCCACTCCCTCTTTCTCCGGTCAATTGGGTACTCTGCTGGGTGATTGTCAGGTGTCCTTTCTTAAGTTCGAATTTATTTACGTTAGCCAATAGCGGCAAGTTTTACATAGAGTAAACATTGCTTTCTGATAAGTCAAAGCGTTTATTGGTCTCTCACGTTTTCAAAGGCCCAGGCCCGAGAATCCCTTATCGATCATTTACATTTTTTTCTTAAGTTTTCTGTGCTTCTCTGAGGAAACGATCAGTTTTCCACATCTTGAGTACAAAGGTGCCTGCCAGCTGAAAGGGCGAGTCTCCTCAGTCCATTACCTGGTCATAAAATGTTATTGCCAGGTGTTTCTCCACGCCCACGAGAATCAAATCCATTTCTTGGGCCCGCATCTCGTGGTCGTGCGGTCGCGTTGTCGCTTCCCACACCCGGGTTCCCGGGTTCGATTCCCGGCGGGGTCAGGGATTTTCTCTGCCTCGTGATGGCTGGGTGTTGTGTGATGTCCTTAGGTTAGTTAGGTTTAAGTAGTTCTAAGTTCTAGGGGACTGATGATCTCAGAAGTTAAGTCCCATAGTGCTCAGAGCCAATCCATTTTTTGGGTCTATGGAACGAAAAGTTACTCTAATGTAATCTAATCTAAGGGGAGTTGCTATCTGTGTTTCTACACAATGATCTGATGGCCCCCTGCGGTTCCACACAACAAAAGCTGCCTGTCGGTGGCCAGTCACCCTCAGCCCTCCCCCTGCAGCCTTCCAAGTATCTGGCGCTGAGGGTCGCTGTCTTACAGCTCCTTGCGGGTCCGCGTCTTTTCTCATGACTCTGGCTACTTCCCACATTTACCCACAGCTACATTTCATGCAAATATAACTTAAGGGTAAGTGAACAGCAAGGCTGCTTAGGTTATTTACCCCACACTCAGTAGAACTGTGGCGTATCTCTTTTACCTGTGTAAAATTAAGTATTTATATCAAATGGGAGTTTCATTCCCTATTTGCACATGTTGCGAGACTGTTTCCGGAAAGCCGGCCGCAGTGGCCGGGCGGTTCTAGGCACTACAGTCTGGAACCGCGCGACCGCTACGGTCGCAGGTTCGAATCCTGGCTCGGGCATGGATGTATGTGATGTCCTTAGGTCAGTTAGGTTTAAGTAGTTCTAAGTTCTAGGGGACTGCTGACATCGGAAGTTAAGTCCCATAGCGCTCAGAGCCATCTGAACCATTTTGTTTCCGGAAAAATTGTCCCGTAACATACTACACTCTACATTTATTTGAACCTACTTAGTGGACTCAAGCCTTGGTCTCCACCCAGAATTTTACCCCCCCCCCCCCCCGCCCGCCCCAATCTCCCTACCCCCCCCCCCCCCTCCCAATTCATCTTCTCACAACGAAACTCATTTCTTCACGTGTAAGTACATAACTACATGTCCTATCACTCCATCCCTTATTTCGATCAAGTCGGTCCACACATTTCTTTTCTCCCCTACTCGACTCGGTACTTCTTCATTGGTGATCCAGTCTATCCACCTAATCTTTAGAAATCTTATGTAACACAACATTTCAAAACTTTCTATTCTCTTCTTGCCTGAATTGTTTATCGTACAAGTTTTACTCCCGTATAAGGCTACGCTGCAGACAAATACACTACTGGCCACTAAAATTGCGACACCACGAAGATGATGTGCTACAGACGAGAAATTTAACCGACAGGAAGAAGATGCTGTGATATGCAAATGATTAGCTTTTCAGAGCATTCACACAAGGATGGCTCCGGTGGCGACACATACAAGGTGCTGACACGAGGAAAATTTCCAACCGATTTCTCATACACAAACAGCAGTTGACCGGCGTTGCCTGGTGAAACGTTGTTGTGATGCCTCGTACCCGAGCTACGGTCGCAGGTTCGAATCCTGCCTCGGGCGTGGATCGGTGTGATGTCCTTAGGTTAGTTAGGTTTAAGTAGTTCTAAGTTCTAGGGGACTGATGACCACAGATGTTAAGTCCCTTAGTGCTCAGAGCCATTTGAACCATTTGAACCTCGTACCATCACGTTTCCGACTTTGATAAAGCTCGGATTGTAGCCTATCGCGATTGCGGTTTATCGTATCGCGACATTGCTGCTCGCGTTGGTCGAGATCCAATGACTGTTAGCAGAATATGGAATCGGTGGGCTCAGGAGGGTAATAGGGAACGCCGTGCTGGATTCCAACGGCCTCGTATCACTAGCAGTCGAGATGACAGGCATCTTATCCGCATGGCTGTAACGGATCATGCAACCACGTCTCGATCCCTCATGCAACAGATGGGGACGTTTGCAAGACAACAACCATCTGCACGAACAGTTCGACGGCATTTGTAGCAGCATGGACTATTAGGTCGGAGACCAGGGCTGCGGTTACCCTTGACGCTGCATCACAGACAGGAGCGCCTGCGATGGTGTACTCAACGACGAACCTGAGTGCACGAATGGCAAAACGTCATTTTCTCGGATGAATCCAGGTTCTGTTTACAGCATCATGATGGTCGCATCCCTGTTTGGCGATATCGCGGTGAACGCAGACTGGAAGCGTGTATTCGTCATCGCCATACTGGCGTATCACCCGGCGTAATGGTATGGGGTGCCGTTGGTTAAACGTCTCGGTCACCTCTTGCTCGCATTGACGGTACTTTGAACAGTGGATGTCACATTTCAGATGTGTTACGACCCGTGGCTCTACCTTTCATTCGATTCCTGCGAAACCCTACATTTCAGCAGGATAATGCACGACCACATGTTGCAGGTCCTGTACGGGCCTTTCTGGATACAAAAAATGTTCGACTGCTGCCCTGGCCAGTACATTCTCCAGATCTCTCACCAAGTGAAAACGTCTGGTCAATGGTGGCCGAGCAAGTGGCTCGTCACAATACGCCAGTCACTACTCTTGATGAACAGTGGTATCGCGTTGAAGCTACATGGGCAGCTGTACCTGTACACGACATCCAAGCTCTGTTTGACACAGTGCCCAGGCGTATCAAGGCCGTTATTAACGCCAGAGGTGGTTGTTCTGGGTACTGATTTCTCAGGATGTATGCACCCAAATTGCGTGAAAATGTATTGACATGTCAGTTCTGGTATAATACATGTGTCCAATGAATACCCATTTATCACCTGCATTTCTTCTTGGTGTAGCAATTTTAATGGCCAGTAGTGTAGATTAATTTTCCCTAGCAAACGGATACCTCCACGGCTTGCCTGCCTGGCGAACCATCAGTTAGTTGGAGGAGGACTGTAATTTTTGCATTCACCATTCAATTAATTTATAAAGTGATCGCTATAGGGAAAATCACTGAAGTTCAGGGGTCGTTACGTTGCAATATAAGTCGAAGCCACGCCGTCATGTAGGCACAGTAATTCGTCTCTTATTTACCCAGACAACTGTCCCAAAATGAGCGCCAAGGGTACGTATCATCCCATCCGTAGCAATACTCCCGCATCCATCCTCCGTCGTGTTGTCTGTGGGAACCTATTTCTTAACTGCAGACTCACATTAAGGTGTGGCCGCTCTCCAGCACAATTCGGTTGTAGGTCCTGAAAGTGTTCTGTTCACGGATAGAACTAGTGCCGTAGTTAGCGCCGTTTTGATACGCAATCTTTATCTTGAGAGCAGCCAAGTGTAGGGACCGCCCGGTTTTGGTCAGCATGTTTCACAACAGGGAGCTTGAGGTAACTACGTCGGTAGCTACCGCGCAATCACGCCATACGCAGCGTGAGTATCCGCCATCGCGACTGCACAGATCGCAATGCGGCAAGCTTCGTTATCCCTACCCTACCTCTGTGGTCGTATTTCGGAACCCATGGCTGGCATATCACGTTATCTGGACTCATCTCAGTTAAAAACTCGTCTTTGTTTCTGGGCACTGGACGCATTCTTTTTTAGTTTCCATTGTGTCTCGATGTATTTTGTATTTCATTACTTGTCCTAGAGCAAGGTGGTAGCTAGTCACATCTCTCAGAATCGCGAGTGGACTCGTTAAAACATTGTGACATTTTCTTCATTTTTTGCAATGTATTCAAAGTTATTTGTATTTACTGGTTGTTATTGCTCTGTAGCTTTCCCACTTTCCCTTTCTCTTTCATCATACCGTGACTTCAGGCGAGAAACATCTACAACAACAGTCCAGGAAGAATATAATAATTGCAATCCCAAAAAAATCAGGTGTTGACAGGTGTGAAAATTACCGAACTATCAGTTTAATAAGTCACGGCTGCAAAATATTAACACGAACTCTTTATAGACGAATGGAAAAACTGGTAGAAGCCAAGCTCGGGGAAGGTCAGTTTGGATTCTGTAGAAATGTGGGAACCCGTGAGGTAATACTGACCACTACGAATTATCTTAGAGGATAGATTAAGGAAAGGCAAACCTACGTTTCTAGCATTTGTAGACTCAGAGAAAGCTTCAGACAATGTTGACTGAAATACTCTCTTTCAAGTGGCAGGGCTTAAATATAGGGAATGGAAGGCTATTTACAACTTGTACAGAAGCCAGATGAAAGTTATAAGAGTCGAGTGGCATGAAAGGGAAACAGTGATTGGGAAGGGAGTGAAACAGGGTTGTTGCCCGTCGCCGATGTTATTCAATCTGTATATTGAGCAAGCAGTAAAGGAAACAAAAGAAAAATTTAGAGTAGGAATTAAAGTCGACGGAGAAGAAATAAAAACTTTCAGGTTTACAATGAAATGAACACCCTTAGCAGCTTACAGGCGTTGACATACGTCAACGGGGACAGATGAAAATGTGTGCCCCGACCGGGACTCGAACCTGGGATCTCCTGCTTGCATGGCAGTTGCGGACGTCACATGGCATCCGTTCAAATTCGTTTGTTCGTCCTTCCACTCGGTTTTTTTATTACAGAGGCCAACCGGCTCTCTGACCGAACACGCTGAGCTACCGTGCCGGCGTCCATCTGAGCCACCGAGGACACAGAGGATAGCGCGACTGCAGGGATATA
The DNA here is from genome assembly GCF_021461385.2 of Schistocerca piceifrons. Lineage (NCBI taxonomy): Eukaryota > Metazoa > Arthropoda > Insecta > Orthoptera > Acrididae > Schistocerca > Schistocerca piceifrons. The sequence goes on from NC_060139.1 coordinate 109,748,968, forward strand.
TCTCTGGCACGTCTCCCGCGAAACCCACATTCTCAACGTATTGTCCCGCACTAACTTACATTCGTAGTGCCCCCGCCCATTATACTCATTACTCGCGGCGCGTTGCCGATTCCCGTAAGAGTTCGGCCGCTGTTTGTGCATTCGCACAGAAGAAGATGGTCAAATAGCCGGTGAGCCTTAACTACACTCCTGGAAATGGAAAAAAGAACACATTGACACCGGTGTGTCAGACCCACCATACTTGCTCCGGACACTGCGAGAGGGCTGTACAAGCAATGATCACACGCACGGCACGACGGACACACCAGGAACCGCGGTGTTGGCCGTCGAATGGCGCTAGCTGCGCAGCATTTGTGCACCGCCGCCGTCAGTGTCAGCCAGTTTGCCGTGGCATACGGAGCTCCATCGCAGTCTTTAACACTGGTAGCATGCCGCGACAGCGTGGACGTGAACCGTATGTGCAGTTGACGGACTTTGAGCGAGGGCGTATAGTGGGCATGTGGAAGGCCGGGTGGACGTACCGCCGAATTGCTCAACACGTGGGGCGTGAGGTCTCCACAGTACATCGATGTTGTCGCCAGTGGTCAGCGGAAGGTGCACGTGCCCGTCGACCTGGGACCGGACCGCAGCGACGCACGGATGCACGCCAAGACCGTAGGATCCTACGCAGTGCCGTAGGGGACCGCACCGCCACTTCCCAGCAAATTAGGGACACTGTTGCTCCTGGGGTATCGGCGAGGACCATTCGCAACCGTCTCCATGAAGCTGGGCTACGGTCCCGCACACCGTTAGGCCGTCTTCCGCTCACGCCCCAACATTGTGCAGCCCGCCTCCAGTGGTGTCGCGACAGGCGTGAATGGAGGGACGAATGGAGACGTGTCGTCTTCAGCGATGAGAGTCGCTTCTGCCTTGGTGCCAATGATGGTCGTATGCGTGTTTGGCGCCGTGCAGGTGAGCGCCACAATCAGGACTGCATACGACCGAGGCACACAGGGCCAACACCCGGCATCATGGTGTGGGGAGCGATCTCCTACACTGGCCGTACACCACTGGCGATCGTCGAGGGGACACTGAATAGTGCACGGTACATCCAAACCGTCATCGAACCCATCGTTCTACCATTCCTAGACCGGCAAGGGAACTTGCTGTTCCAACAGGACAATGCACGTCCGCATGTATCCCGTGCCACCCAACGTGCTCTAGAAGGTGTAAGTCAACTACCCTGGCCAGCAAGATCTCCGGATCTGTCCCCCATTGTGCATGTTTGGGACTGGATGAAGCGTCGTCTCACGTGGTCTGCACGTCCAGCACGAACGCTGGTCCAACTGAGGCGCCAGGTGGAAATGGCATGGCAAGCCGTTCCACAGGACTACATCCAGCATCTCTACGATCGTCTCCATGGGAGAATAGCAGCCTGCATTGCTGCGAAAGGTGGATATACACTGTACTAGTGCCGACATTGTGCATGCTCTGTTGCCTGTGTCTATGTGCCTGTGGTTCTGTCAGTGTGATCATGTGATGTATCTGACCCCAGGAATGTGTCAATAAAGTTTCCCCTTCCTGGGACAATGAATTCACGGTGTTCTTGTTTCAATTTCCAGGAGTGTATATATCTACTAAGATGTCCCAAAGAACAGATATCATCTTAGTAAATAAAAAATAAAAAACTTTCAGGTTTGCCGATGACATTGTAATTCTGTCCAAAACAGCAAAGGACGTAGAAGAGCAGGTGAACGGAATGGACAGTTCTTCAAAGGAGGATCTAAGATGAACATCAACAAAAGCAAAACGAGGGTAATGGAATGTAGTCAGAATAAATCAGGTGTTGCTGAGGGAATTAGATTAGAAAATGAGACACTTAAAGTAGTAGATGAGTTTTGTTATTTGGGAAGCAAAATAACTGATGATGGTCGAAGTAGAGAGGATATAAAATGTAGACTGGCAATGGCAAGGGAAGCGTTTCTGAAGAAGAGAAATTTGTTAACATCGAGTATAGATTTAAGTGTCAGGAAGACATTTTTGAAAGTATTTGTATGGACTGTAGCCATGTAAGGAAGTGAAATATAGACGATAAATAGTTCAGACAAGAAGAGAATAGAAGCTTTCGAAATGTGGTGCTACAGAAGAATGCTGAAGGCTGGATGGGTAGATCACGTAACTATTGTCAAGGTACTCAACAGAGTTGAGGAGAAGAGGACTTTGTGGCACAACTTGACTAGCAGAAGGGATCGGTTGGTAGGACACATTCTGAGGCATCAAGGAATCACCAATTTAGTATTGGAGGACAGCGTGGAGGGTAAAAAATCGTAGAGGGAGACCAAGAGATGAGTACACTAAGCAGATTCAGAAGGATGTATGTTGCAGTAGTTACTTGGAGATGAAGAAGCTTGCACAGGATAGTGTAGCATGGAGAGCTGCATCAAACCAGTCTCTGGACTGAAGACCACAACAACAACAACAACAACAACAACAATCCAACTCTTTCTTGTGTCCCAATAGTCACCCCTACCCCATTGCTGCCATGTACCTGTCCTCCATGTTTATACCACCACAGTCTTACCTTCCTCACCTGCTAACCTTTCCCCTTCAACAACAGTTTCCCTACCCCAGTGGCGGGCCCTTCCGGTTCTTAGTGGCAGGAAGGTGTTTCTTTGAAATATCAACGTCTCAGCATCAAGTTTTAAATGTTTTTAAATGTGCACATACTGTGTTTCGTTTTACCATTTTTATTGCTGTTTTCAACTACCAGTTAAAATGGCTCTGAGCACTATGGGACTTCACATCTGTCAGTCCCCTAGAACTTAGAACTACTTAAACCTATGTAACCTAAAGACACCACACACATCCATGCCCGAGGCAGGATTCGACCCTGCGACCGTTGCGGTAGCGCGGCTCCAGACTGTAGCGCCTAGAACCGCTCGGCCACTCTGGCCGGCTTAACTACCAGTGCGAGTGTCATATCTCTCGTATATTTAAAAACTTCCATTTTATTTCTCATCTCTAAAAAATCTTTAAATTCAGTGTAAATATCTTACCCATTTGTTTCTTGTTTCTTTTTTTACCTCATTTAATTTTACTTGTCAGTTGTCTGAAGAAAGGGTTGTACCTGTGACAACTCACTGCTCCGCCCATGTGCGGGAGGGGGTATGAAATAATAATAAAGAAAAAAAAATTCTTCTCCTTACGCCACTTCCTTCTCATCCGTCGCCTGCTATTTCTCGTTCTTTTGCCCTACCTCATTTATTTCGTCTATCACAGAAGAGCAGTCCATAGAAACGGCGCCCGAGACACGAGTACCGGCTACAGTAAGCCACCAGAAACAGGTCGTGTGCAATTATCCGCGCAGCTAGTGTTAGTCTATCTCTCTCTCTCTCTCTCTCTCTCTCTCTCTCTCCCTCTCTTTCTTTTTTTTTTCTCCCTCCCCCCTTTTCTTAATTTTATCCTGTACTGTACAGTTTTTAAATAATGACAGAGAGAGGGAGCGGACAGAGAAAGTCAGCTGTGTTACATTCAAGACAGCTGAATGCAAATCACCCTGGCGCCACTATGATTTACATATTACATGGTTTCCTTGCAAATGGCCCCTTCAAAATGGCTACAGCAATTTCCTTGTCTCAAACTCTTCTGACGTCCTCATTGTCAAGGGAATGTCGAATTCAACTGCTACTTCACTCCGTCTGGGGCCGGTTTAAGGCACAAGTGATACAAGTACCAACTTGGGCCACCGAACGGAGAGGGGCGCAGGGGGGGGGGGGGGGCTAAAGTGTTAAATTTCAATAGAGGATGTTTCATAATTACAAGAGTAAACTGACACATGTGGAAGTATGCTACAATAGGCCCGCCCGGCTAGCCGCGCGGTCTAGCGCGCTGCCTCCCGAGAGGGAAGGCGTGCCGGTCCCCGGCACGAATCCACCGGGTGGATTAGTGTCGAGGTCCGGTGTGCCGGCCAGCCTGGGGATGGTTTTTAAGGCGGTTTTCCATCTACCTCGGCGAACGCTGGCTGGCTCCCCTTATTCCGCCCCAGTTACACTATGTCGGCGATTGCTGTGCAAACACTGTCTCTACATACACGTACACCGTAATTACTCCACCACGCAAACATTTGCGGTTACACTCGTCTGGTATGAGACGTTCCCGCGGTGTGGGGGAGTCCACTGGGGGCCGAACCGCACAATAACCCTGGGTTCGGTGTGGCGCGGCAGTGGGGTAAATGGACTCCTGTAGGCTGTTGTGGGGTTGTGAACCACTGAGGGCTACGACGGGACGAAGCCTCTCCGTCGTTTCTATGTCCCCGGTTTAATACACAATACACACACACAATGCTACATTAGAAGGAAAAATCTTCCAGTAAACGTGGGTCTGCAATTGAGTCGTCCTACTCCTCCTCCTCCTCATCATCATCATCAGCATCACTGTCGTCATCGTCTTCAAGGATTGCGCCTCTTGATCTGCTGTGCATCGGGATTGTTCAGGTCATTTCTTTAAGGCACGTCCAACGTTCCTCTTGCCCGTTGGGTTATGTCGTATTGCTGCTTTAGTTATTCTGTCATGAAACATGTGTTGGACATGGTCTTTGCACTTCAGTCTGTATTTTTTCATTTATGTTTGTAACAGGTTCCACATTTAACTCTTGTCTAATATCCGCTTTTCTTTTATGGTCCAACAATGAATGTCCCGCTACACAGCAGAGGAACTTCATCTCTGGTGATTCGATTCGTCATAATTGACCAGATGTTAGTGTCCAACGTTCGCTACCAGACAGCAGCAAAGGTTACGCTGTTACTCTGTAGAGTTTGATTAATGTTTCCTTCCGTACATCGTTTTTTGATATACGTTGTATACTTTCACAGAACTGTGTGAATCTGGCCAATTTTAGCTTTACATCATCTGACTTGGGAAATTTAAAATTGCGCCCTAAATATCTAAACTCTCTTACCTGTTCAATTATTTCTACGTCTATAACAATATTGGCTCTTATGGGTTCCAGACCTTGAAATTCCGCCACTTTTGTTTTGGCTATTGATATCCTCATCCCATATTTAGTGCCAATTTGAGTCAATTTGTGTATGGGATTTGGACCTTTTCTTCAGATTCTCTTGTTATAATCTGATCATCTACAAATAGCATTGCCATAGAATTTAAATTACTGCTTCTTACCGTGTCATTTGATAAAGACAACCATTTATGGATGATATCGTCAATGTAAACGTTAAAAAGTGTCGGAGGCAATGGGTAGCGTTGTGTGATTCTTTTATTGACATCGGCAGATGTCCCAGTCCTTTGCAGTACAAATCCTTATTTTATTATTTTTGTATACCGATTGAATTGCCGTTATTACGCCTGCTGGAACTCCCAATTCCTTAAGTGATTCCCATAGCGTTTTCCTCTTTAAGTTATCAAACGCCTTTTCACAGTCTTTAAAAATATAGTAAGTTGTCAATCTAAATTCCCTTCTTTTCTCGGTTACTTGTGCCAAAGTGAAAAGACAATCAGAACATGATCTACCTTTTCTAAAACCATGTAGCGCCTCTGACATACGTACTTCCAATGTCGGTATTAATACCTTGTTTACAAGTTTAGCATACAGTTTATAACAGGCATTTACAAGGTAATTGTAGATTTCTGGTTACGAACTGCCTTTGACTTCACTATCACACATTGTGCTACTTAGTATAGGTGTATTCGAAAGGCAAACTTTTCGACTAACTCCCCCATGTAACGGGCTCCAATTCCACCTGTTACCTATTTTAACAAGAGATGATACTACTTCAGCAAACTGAATGTTACTATTTACTTTACACTCGTACCAAGTGGAAGGTGTTCCACGTGTCCTCCTTACATTACTTTATTAATATTTCTCTTCCATACTAAAAATACCTGTGTTTTACTTTCAGTTGCTTACATAAAATTTTTGACAATGCCTATCAATTTTTTAATTCTTTATAGCAAATTTTTGAAATTTAAGTACTTACTGGTGAGTTTCTTCACACGTATCATACAACTCATACAGTTTATGTTTAACTTGTAAACACAAAATAAAATGATACTTTTCATATTTCTACCAGACTTTTGTCAATTGGAAGTGAAATAATTTGTAAATTATAGAATTAAAAAGTTCCATTATTAAGCTAAAAAAGTATAGAAATTTTATATTTTCATTCTTTCCACTCATTTTAATAGATGATACGTTTTTACTGAAGGTAGAAAACATATCACGTACATTTTTCTGCTCTAACTGAAGACTTTGAAAGATAGCAGTAATTACCTTCGATGGAAATTGTTTCTTCTTTTGATATTTAATACTGGAATAAGACTCAGAAATTTATTTCTGTTGCGGGGGATTGTCTATGTAGTACTTACTTCAAAGGAGAAACAACCCATTTGAAAGATCACTAAATATAAATTATTTTAAGGTCTTATCGAGAGCCTAGTGAAATGCAAGGAACGGAAAAGGGTGGGGGGGGGGGGGGTGTCAAGTGATATTTCGCTTGTGTCGTAACATGAAAGTTTTCTCATACCAGCCCTGAACGTATCACATGAGTCGCAGATACAGCACCTCAAGTTAATTAAAGGTGAAGAACTAGTCGAGTAACTTGGGTGTCCTGCCAACATCTCATTTTTTTGTTTAAACTTCTAATTAGACTGCTTATTCGTTTATTGAGGTCAACACGACCTAACACTGAAGTGAAAGGTACCGTCAACCGGGGTAACTTTACACATATGTTTTGTGTTTTCTTCATTTTATAAAGTGGTATTAGTTATATAACTGATAGAAAGGGGCTTGCGTATACCATCAAGGCTCTTAAGGACAATTATAAACTCAAAATGAATGAAAATTCTGTTTACGACTTGTCTTAAACAAAAAACATTGTGTGTAAAGTTTCCCCATCCAAGGGGTAACTTCACACAGACATATACTTAGCAAGATATTCGACAGTACTGCCCATAGTGGGTAACTTTGCACGAGTCTCGATATTTTAAATGGAAAGAAAACAGAAATATGAAGTGCATTAACACTTCTCATAGCTTTATTGACTTTTTGGAACCCATCACAAGAGTAAATGGAATGTGGTGAGTCATTTCAAATTTATGTTTTTCCCTGTAAACTGAAGACAATGTTTCTGCTCTGTGCAGAACACGAGTTTCTCACTCTTGGCTTTTATAGTACTTTTGTAGCAGCGCGAGGCACACTAACAGCAATTTCACTTCAATAAACATTGAATATTTACATAAGTGATTGCAGGTGTTCCCTAACTAGAAGCCATCTTTGTAATACCCTAGGTTCATCAAGTAGGGCCACAATGCCCTGATACCTGAGTTCGGAGATCAACATCAGGCCATACAATAAATGTTGAATCACCTGTCATCTTCATGAACTTAACGTTTCTCTCATCACAATACATCATTTTGTCTATTTGTCCAACAAAGTACTTGGTTTTCTTCTTCTTTTCTGCTTTTGGTTGCATCTAACAACCTATGTAATTTTACCCCCGCTCAAGCGTGAGTCGTACACGTTCGGTTATTTCCGGCTTGCTATTAACATGCCTCAACAACCTACAGTTTCCACATCTTCAGGCCTTATTGAAGTTCGTTTCATACAAACAACTAGAACGTAACTACGACACAACAATGAAAGTTTCTAGGCAACGTAAAATACATAAAGTTAACTGTATTTAGCATCCTGTAGGATGATGTATGAAGAACATAATTATGTTTTTTTCCTATCAGTAAAGGTAACTACGTCTTATGTAAATAGCCATTTTACTCAAAATTTTCAAAACCGGCCACATGAAGCGTTCGATAGAATATTATTATTTTTTTTTTTTTGTATGATACAATTCGAAACACGAAATACACAGACCGATATGCCATAGCTAGCAACTACAGCCGGATAATTTCTTGATTGTTTCACTGTCGATCAATTCAAAGCTGTAACAAATGCAATCTTTAATCTTTCCTTGTGTTGACCCACTTGGCACAATACCGTCTCTATCTAGTAATTGAAAACGTGAAACAAGTGTCTTCCAATCTGGAGACATAATCTTATGGAAATTTTGCTCAGTACAGACCAATCAGAATCTCTCTCAGCCTCTTTCCTAGTACTACTACTACTACTACTACTACTACTACTACTGCCGCGCGGGATGAGCCGAGCGGTCTTAGGCGCTGCAGTCATGGACTGTGCGGCTGGTCCCGGCGGAGGTTCGAGGCCTCCCTCGGTCATGGGTGTGTGTGTTTGTCCTTAGGATAATTTAGGTTAAGTAGTGTGTAAGCTTAGGGACTGATGACCTTAGCAGATAACTCCCATAAGATTTCACACACATTTGAGAAAAAAAAACTACTACTACTACTCTTTCCCCTTCTCCTCTTCTTCTCTTTTGCTTTTTGCCTTCCTCATTTTTTTTTCACCTCTGCCAAAACGCGGTTTTACCGAAACGGCCACCAGGAAACGCACCACTTGAAAGAAAGTCATGCCTATCGCTCATTTCGAATCGTGTAGGCCCCGTTCAAGTGCTTTTCTTTTTCCAGTTTGTTTCTTCGTTATTGTGAAACGCGGATGCAGTCTCAGTCCCTGTCTTGCAATCTGATTCTCCGATCATGACGTTTCTATATTTCTACTGCTATCGATTTATTTTTTACTGTGTTTCAGCCGTTTTCCAGCCATACTAGTTGTTGAAAATTTCCCCGAATATCGAGCCGACTTAATTTGTTAGGACACGAAGTGCAAAACGCAGAGGAATTTTTGCTCACAAATCGATGACATAGCTTCTGCAGAAGGCCTAAAATTGATTATAGCGACACCAAGGTAATCATCATTGCGAAAACCTATTTTTGTAAGTTGTCGATGTTTGTGCCGCAAATAATGTTTTCAGTCGTGTCAGACATCTTATATTCAAATGACACACGTGATCCAGTTGTCCCCATAGTGCAATGCCAATGTGAACCGGTTCGCCTGCATGGTTGGGCTAGCCGCACAATCTTGTGCAGCAGAACTTTCTGTACCAAGAGTAGCAATCATGAAAACCCTCGATATTCCCTTGAATGTTTACTACTTAAGCTTAACGCAGTAGTTTCTCCTCAGCGGACTTCAGGAGACACTATAGACTTATTGAACAACAAAGAGGAAAATGAAAATTGGAGAAGTTTATAAAAAGTTTAGAATTCGTTCTTTACGTTGCGTTTTGCGTATCGGCTTAACCAACTATACGATCACTCTCTGATTACACATATTCCCCACTGCGTTGCTCCGGAATGGAAAAAATGCAGTACATGGGTAACAAATTCGCGTCTTCTGACACCTGCCGTTGATTCCCTGCTTGCTGTCATACAAACAAATAGGCATACCCCTCTAAATACTCACCGTTTACTTCAGCATAATGGTTTTAAGTCTGCATGACAGAATGTGTTGTGGCATTTAGGGAAGCAATTTAGAGAGGCTTAAACCGCCGTAACCGCTGGTGTACGCGTCATCTCTTTGCTGAAGAAATTAATTCGCTACGTCTCCAGCGGCACATGCTCTTCTTGCTCTCTATCACAACGGTAAAGTAAAAGATTCGGAGTAAATGGGCTTTAGTTCGTTTCCCACTGTCATCTTGATGTGAAAGCGAAATCTGATGCAATTGAAAGGAACATGTCTTTTCAACCTTGCTGCATTCTGTAGCTCCTGCTTTTTCCCACATTCATATGTACGAAATAGGTATGGGTTTTGTAATTTCAGTTTCGAAAAATACTATTTTCTTTCATTTGTATCAGCCAAGCATACTTTGACAAAAATGTGGAACCTTTTGAGGAGAAAGCTATCTCTAAAAAAATATGATAAAGGTTTGGTTGGCTTCCTACGTTATTTTTTAGGTCTAAGGCTGCAACATGCACGTGTAATTTTTATGCACCCAACACCTGACGAAGTACGAGTTAGTGAGAAACCATTACACTCACTTAATAGATTCACATATTTGATTTTTAGGGCTAAAATAATAATATGTAAAAATCACTCAAACCTCTAGAGAAATGAAGGATAAAAGGCAAGGAAAAAGATTTTGAGTTTCACAGAATGTGGAGAAATACGAGCCATAATCTGCTATGACTACGTGATACGTGTCGCATACCGCATTGTTCTCCGGTTCGTATTCTTTCTCGGCCACCACATATCTTTGAAACACGATAAACAGAAAACGCGGCCAGCGATCGTCATCTGACACTTGCGGCCTAATAAATTGCTACACTGCCTCACTGTCCTAGTACTCCTTGGCTCCCTCCATCCCTTGTGTATATGGTTGTTGCCTGCCTGGTTTTACATTCAGAACCATTTGAGAGAAGGATTTCTTAGGACTGTCTACTTTAACAATCGCAATACAAGGGGCCGGGGGGGGGGGGGAGGGGGAGGGGGAGGGTACTTTATGCCCATCTTTTGAAAATATTGTAATCTCGTAAGTTACTTTATACCTTAAAATTAAAAAAAAATTCTTGTTTTTGATTAATTCATCTACCAGATTCCATAAATGTTTTAAATTTGTCAGTTAAACTTAACCCAAGAATTTAAGATTTAGTAGCAGATGGCACATTCTAAAATGAACGTCATATTCTTTATTCTCAGGTTCAAGACCTTACTTACACATCTGATTCTCTTTGAGTGAAAGTCAGCAGTTAACAAAATTTGTGATTTTAAAACTCTTTTAGGTTGTGCATGTAATACCCCACCTTGGTAGCATGCTTTATTGAAAGTGCACTGATATTGCTAAGCGTACAGTAAAACATATTTTCGTGTTCTCTACCCTAATTACTCATCAGTATCTCTTTGAGAGGTGTGTTGTTAATATAAGTCAACCACAATCAACGAATTTTGTGCCTTTTTTGTGTGGGCGTAAAGTTCCTCACCAACATCACTTGGGAAAGCGCGTTACGAAAAATGGGCTGGTATTGCTACGGTTAATCTCGGAGAATCGGTGAAATGCAGGGAGATTATGAATCGGACAAGTTCGGTCGCCATAAAAATATAAAACACTTAATGAGATCTAAAGGATAAACTATCTAATGGGAAGCAAACCCACAAATAGAAGTCTAACTACAAAATTATATAAATTCAGTTTCAATTAAATGGATTTTGTGCACTTAGCAAATTATAGCTAATTGCTTACGAACACTACCTCATAACTGGAAACGTATTTTGGTGATAGCGCGCCCCTCTCTTGTCCACTATCGAAAACACAACAGCTAGTTTCCCATCAAGTCGAAAATTAGCATCCTTTTTATTACGTTCACACCTTCGCCAGAACCCCTGTATTTCACCCAAAACGCAGTCATAAAATACAGATGAAATGGTTTAGTGCCTTACCGTTTCGCCAGTCGGACGGCTCTTGCTGCCCAAGCAGACTTGGTCTCTACCACCTTCACTCTCTCTATCTCTATTTCTTCCTCTCGCTTTCACTCTCTGTTCTACCTATGATTTTTCTGCCTCCATGAACAAACTCCTTCTTCCAACTAAGTTCTCAAAAACCACGCTGCTGAATGCCTCCGAACGGCGAATGACCCGAGTTTTACAATTGGTGTTCACGGTCCCCTTCCATGCAAAACTACGAAGACTCTTGCCTAATGCGACGCCGTGGCTAATCCTTTGTTCAAGCCCTTCAGACTGGGATTTTCCCAATGGCGGTTGTGTGATCGGAGGTTATATCCTCATCAGTCCCTATGCAGCATATGTGATAAACCCGAAATTTTATTTTTTTCTACGTCAGGGAATACCAAACTTTCTGTACACAGTTGTAACGTACGTTTTACACCATGTGCTTTCACTGCGTTACTTGTTTTCCATTTCTGCATGTTCCCAAGAGGATCCCAATATGTTGCACCATATGCTTAGAAAAGGTGTTCATCGAAGTGTTCGAAAAATAAATGTAATTTGTGTGTGTGTGTGTGCTTTTTTTAGTAATTTTGGACTAGAGTGCATTTAGATCTTGCTGTAATTTGCTAATAGACCCTACACTATCGGATAAGTGATTGCTTATTTCATCACAACAGTTTAGCGATGCATTGTTACTACTCATGTTTTCACATTCCAGTCACATTGTTTTTATAACTTTCAGGTGTTTAATATTGAATTCTCCGGATATCACACATATTTTAATTATTTTTAATATAAATAGTATTCACTTTGAACATTTTCTAAAATTTTTATGAATCACACAAGCTTTGTTTTTTAAATTTCAGTATTTCAATCTTATTTTGCACAAGAACAATGTATTGACAACAATATAAACTTTTCATTCACAAAATCTTAACTCAGGACCGAGGAGGATATGCGTCATCTTCAGACTTTGCGAGCAATTAACACTTGTCTGCTTTAGGTTAACGCTGAAAGCTGAGTTGACCATGTGTCGTGGGGTAGGGTCATTGCAACGAACTAGAGTTATTGAGGAAGTTTTGTAGACGAAACAATAGGGAAACAAAAGTGGAGTCAAGTAACTAGCTGTTTATTATCCCTGGTTACGTGCAGCTGTGCAAGAATTGTGTAGGCTGTGCAGGCAGGCTGCACACATTTTAAGTTGAACGGAGCTGTCATGTTTCCAGTGCTAATATATGGGAGCCGAAAGGTGTAATGCCTGGTCCTGCATGTTACTCGTCGGTAGTCGACCTGTCACAGATTATGGGCGAAACTGTACTGGCACCGAACAGAATAACCTGTTTAAAGAAACGTGAGATTTTATAGACTAGGATCTGTCTTCTCCACCTTCCCTCGAGGTGGATAAAGGTGGCCACTCGTGCTTCATGCATTTCCGAGTGCGTCTCAGAACTTTATGAAGTTCTCTGATCGCCTTCGGGTATCTCCGCGAGGGTGGATCACCTGGCTTTCATGGACCGAATTGATTTTTTATCTCTCCTTCGATGGAGTGGAAGCCCCTGCTTATAAGTATCTGCCCAGCGTTTTTTAGCCTAAAAGAATGCTGTGCATTATTTTCGCGCCAGTGGAACAGGTAACTATGCGTCCACTACAGGGCTGATGCAACCGCGTTGCCAGAAAAACAGACGTAACCAACAGGTGGCAGATGCCTTCCGCGGTGGCAGTCGGGTAGCCAGACTGTGCAGTTCCAGGGTTGCAATTGCACTCTGTGATGCCAGCAGCGATAACGTCTGCGTTTTTGCTGTTGCCCACCAGTGTCGGATGGTGCTTCCGGTTTCCCCTCTCGGTATCTTCCGCGTAAAAGGGCAGCACTAAGGCATGACAGCGGAAAATTTCGCCTGCTATTTCAGGCGCTTTATTCACGCTGTCTGCTGCCTTGTTAGACTTTCCACGACTCTTTAAATTGCTGCACACAGCCGGCTGGAAAGTCAGCAAAGGCTCTAGCACAAATTACCTACTAGTTCCTGGGGAAGCTCTCACAGTAGCGGTGTCCTGCAAAAGTTTCCTACCCCACTTAGTATCCATTTCTCATCATTTCACTCTTCTGGATTCCAGAGACACCTATTTCTTTATCCCCTTAGCGTAAAATGAGACGTTAACATAAGTACAGCACAGAGTAGTAACGGCTTTCATAACTTGTGGCAAGAAAAAAATGAAGATCAAGTTTTAACATCTCTGCGATTTCGAAGTTATTATGTGCTGAGCGTTAGTTACTTATTACAAAACTAGCAGGGGACGGCTGCTATAGCCTGTACAGGAACTTTTCCGGCCTTTGCCTGGAGGAATTTTGAGAAACATGAGAAACTATGGAACACCGAAATTTGGATGGCTGAAGAGGAAGTGAACCCTCATCTTAGAGCGTAGATCTTGGCTTATAGCCACAGTACCATCCGGTTTGATACCTCATTGGGCTGCTTTTATACGATAGGACGTGGAAAGTGCCCATAACTACGGGATACGATAGTTTTACATTCATTTGTTGGAATTAGGCTCAAATGGTTCTGAGCACTATGGGACTTAACATCTGAGGTCATCAGCCCCCTAGAACTTAGAACTACTTAAACCTAACTAACCTAAGGACATCACACACATCCATGCCCGAGGCAGGATTCGAACCTGCGACCGTAGCGGTCGCGCGGTTCCAGACCGTAGCGCCTAGAACCTGTGACATTACAGCCTTTATCACTGCGATTTTTAACATGTAAAAGTTTTTTTTCTGTATTCGCGTCAGTATGTGCGAACTTTTAACATATACCAATGAATGTTGTAACCAGATATCTTTGCCGCGCTCCTGAAAAGCGCAGAATATCACGATAGCTATAAACTGTTATACGCTGCTATCGATCAGTAAAAAAAAAAAAAAAACGATGCACCTATGTTTCAAAATAACTATTGCCAATTTTTACTTCTGCAGGGAGCCGCGCCGCTCTTTAGCTGTTCTTCTGTGAATGTGTTGCGAGTCGGACGCAAAAGTATTGTGCTCCATACTGATATAATCATTTTATTGTAAATTTAAGAGTTTAAGTGATTAAAAATATATGTAGCCACAAACAAGCGAGAATGTGTATCATGAAAATTCGCTCCACCGCCACAATGGGTGGCCATGTTAATGTAAGTTTCCGTTTCATAATATAATACTTGAAGCCTTGAAGTTTATTTAATTTCAAAGAAAATCTCTCAACCTTATTTTCATTAATTATACTTGTGATAATCTTTCCTGTTTAAAAGATTTATGCAGCTTATGATCCAGCGTGTGTTCTGTCGGAACAGGAGGCTGTCGTGGCGACATCGTTATAGTATTTATTCCAAGTTCTTTCAGTTCCGTTTATATGTTCGTACAAATCCAATTAGTTGGTACCTTAGGTTTCTTTCATGTAACTTCCGTCTGTTTTCTCCGCGCGATCTTCCTCCGAAAAAGAATTTCTGTTCATTTTTTTTAGTAATTTTCGATATCGCGAATGAGAAAAGATAGCCGCCTCCTGCTCCGAACGGAACACCACGACTTTTCTAACGCCGGAGAGTACCGCACGAATTTTACGCTAAAAGGTAATAGAATTTCTTAAAGCTGGATCAATTACACATGTTGCTGCTGTTCTCCGACAAATCTGGTGTGATTAATAGTAATTTATTCCGTCACGACAAAAAGAAAAAAAAAGTCATACCAGATCTGGCGCCCGACTAACCTGACTAAAATATTGAAAGTGTCACGGTACTAATATATGATTGTCTTATTTCATGTATCGCTCTTTGGAACCCAATGCTGCATAAAATTACGGAAGAGCAATAAATATACGCAATATTGAAGAACGTGGTATTTACACAAATATCTTGGGATTTAATAAGACGCAGATTTGCAGTTTTGAAGACAACGCCGAGTGAGTACCAAATTTTCGTTTGCCATAGTTCTGTCTAAAGAGTAGCTCATCTGACCTTCAAATTCGACCTCACTCTATCCTTTCTGTAGCTTAACGTAAAAAACCACTTTTTTTTCTACGTAAATATTTGAACATTTTCTGTAACCTTTTGCTTGGACTATTTGTTTTATACTGTAGTTAGTATTCTCGTGTAAGTTCAAGATGGATGCCATTTCAGTCTTTTCTGTGTAACAGCGTTGGCAATCAATTGTTTCAACGGCGTTGACTCCATCTTGTCTTTTTGCTACAGACGTGTGTCAGTTATTACCCACGTAACATTAGACATTTGACGAACGCGCCGCGACTTTAACTTGCGCGGCAAGAATAATTGACAATCAGAATTTCAGTTGGCAGTACCCATTTTAAGTTGGCAATAGTTGAATTTCATTATGGCGGACGGACAATCGAGCGCGAACTCCGCAGACGAAAGCGACGGCACTGTTAACAAACATTACCGACTCCGCTCACGCGGAACGGCGGCCAGGACAGACGACAGACAAGAGGTAGCTAACGTGGACGACACTCAGCAGGAAACACCCACCTCCCCGACAACGGTATCAATTGACATTGTCAAAATGTTACAGGAATTGATATTAGACAGACAGGAGAGGGAACAGCGCGAACGTGATCGCGAACAACGTGAGAAAGACAGAGACAAGTTTTTATCAGAGTTGAAAACGGATATGACAACACAGATTGACTCAGTTAGGAATGACGTAAATACCACCATTGATGCGAAAGTAGGTACCCTCACTACGCAAGTAGGCTCTCTCACAGCACAGATAGATTCGGTTAAGGGTGACGTCACGGCGCAAGTAACCACTTTGACAACACAGATAAGCACTCTGAATAACAAAATTGATAACATTGGTCAGAATCTCACAACTCAAATCGAAGCATGTCGCAAAGAAACCGATTCGGTAAAACTTGCGTATAAAACAGTTGCACGACAGGTAGACGAGTTAGCGACAGCAGTACCACTGTAGAATCAAAAGTAAGTGCAATGGCGAATGACATTTCGGACCGAACTATTGAGGAAAGAGTTAACAGTAGTGTTGCTTCGCACACTAAAGCACTTACCGAACATTACAAAGAATGGATTGATGTACAAGAGAAGCTTGTTGAGGAGAAGGTTACACGTGACTTGAAAGATGTTGTTAAATCCGCAACCTTAGACATATTATCTCCACCCGGCAGTTCAGGAGACACTGTTTGTACTGAACTAGGCCAAATTAGACGAGTGTTTACCCAGGATTTGCCGGAATGGCGGAAGCAAGTAACAGATGAGATATCCGACCTGAAACAGCAAATTCAAACACTACAGTATGATAACCAGAGTGACGGGAAACACTCACTACCTTCTGAGCCAGATTAACATCAATACCAGACAACACAACACACCACAGTACATTCCGCGACCGAAAAATGAATTTAACGATTCACACAACAACAACACTGAACAATTGACACTCACAACCCTCATGAAAGAGGATAGTGTATTGAAACACAGAGTTTTTCAACCATTCCAACCGGAAAAGCGAAATATTCATCCAGTCGTTTTCCTAAAGAACTTTTCAGGAGTCTTTCCAGCTGCCTGGAATGACAAACAGAGAATACAATTCATTACCGGATACATACAAGGAGAAAGTGCTATATGGGGAACCGAGATGGTTGATAAGTGCAAAACATTTAGCGAGTTTGAGAAGAACTTTTTAAGCAAATTTTGGAGCGTAGGTGTTCAGCAACGCCTACGCAAAGAGGTCTACAACGCCGAACCTTTCCATTCGAACAGTGGCGGACTTCGCCGGTACTTTGAAAAGTACTTGAGAAAGATACAATATTGGGACACCCCCATAACAACAAAAGATGTTATTATGATCCTTAAGTCAAAACTACCCATTTCCATACGCGAAAAATTAGTGAACGTTTCAGAGGAAGATCAGGACGCATTTTTATCCGTCCTTGATTCTCTCGATCTTATACACGAAGACGCGCGTGCGAATGCTAACCGTAAGAACAACAACGCAGGCACGTATTCGAATGGAAACGGTAGTAATGGAAATGGTTCACACGAAGCACAATACGGAAACAAACAGTACAATAACCGCAATAGAGGCCGAAACAATGGGTACCGTAATGATAAACACAAAAACAAGCATTACGGCAACCAACGGTACAATCCAATATACAACACGCAACAACAGTATTACGGGAATGCCCCATACCAATCAAACAATAACGGTAGCAACTTCTACCAGAATGGGAACGAATACAAGGGTAAACGTTGCAACAATCAAAATTGCGGAGGTCAGCTACCTCCACCACAACCCTATGGGCAGCCACAACACCAGCAACAACAGCAATACACGCCTCAGCAACAACCATTCATGCAACAACAACAGTACACGCCACCACAACAGGACTTTAGATACAATAACAATAAACCAAGAAAACAATACAATCCACCGGTATATTTTACGCAGGCAAGTAATGTACCGATTTTTCAGCCTGGTAACCAAGTGCAGTACCAACAAGGGTTTGATACAAATCAACACACACAATGGGTAAAAACCAGCGAGAATGGTCAAGTGATGTGACAGAAGAATCAAATCAGTCGCATCACAAGAACGCGGAAAACTAAAGGCAGCACCTTTTCGCCTCCTTGGGGATGCTGCGGGACATAATGGGGGCAAACTCGACCTTGAACGACTTAACGTAATACGTTATGATCGCGACACTGACTTGAGAGACGATTTGTTGCAGGAAAATATTGAGACAGACTTGAATGACGTATGGGAAGACGAAGTACAAGCAATGACTAAAATTTACATAGCCAATACACCAATAGATGCTATTATTGATACTGGTGCAAACGTAAATGCTTTATCACTATGTATGTTTAAGAAAGTTTCTGCAGGGATGAAAATTTTAACGTTACCAGTACAAGGTTGTTCAGTAACAGGAGCGGTAAGATCTTTATCACAGCGAGTCAATTTGCAAGCTCAGGTACCGATAAGGATTAATTTTACTTCTTTCATGTGTGTATTTCTAGTAGTTAAGAATTTGTCAGTGTCATGCTTATTAGGAATGGAGTTCCTGAGGAAGAATAAGGCAGTGATTGATATAGAAATGGGTATCTGTACAATTCGAGTAGGTGGACAGGAGGTAACGCTGCAATTGTTGCGCGGCAAGGTCAAAAGAGTCAACACTGAGCACAAAGTTAAGGTACGCAGACTGGTACAGCGAATGTTTTTGAACCAAGCACACATGACAAGACAGGGTAACAGTTGGACGGATTTTGATACTGATGACGGACTTCCGACTAGAGAAGAGATTTTGAATAAAGTAAGCGAATCAAGTGAACTTGATTACATACAAAGGCAAGATTTACTGCACTTACTTATGAGGTATCTTCATGTCTTTTCTTCGAAACCTGGAGTAATACGTGACTACGAATATGACATGAAGGTCGCTCCCCATTCCACTTTTTGCAAGACTACGTACTCTGTCCCGTATGCAAGGCGCGAGGCTGTGAAAAATGAAATACGTAAAATGCTTAAGTGGGAGATCATTGAACCGTCAGACTTACCTTACAGTAGTCCGTTATTGCCAGTTTTGAAGCAGGATGGTAGTGTACGTATAGTTTTGGATGCAAGAAACATAAATAAAATAATTATTCCAGTAAGAACTCGACCTGAGGCTATGGATGAACAATTACAAAGGTTTCATGGAGTAAAATTCCTCACATCGGTAGACTTGAGATCGAGCTACTGGCAGGTCAAGATGACATCACAGTCTCGAAAATATACAGCGTTTATATTTGCAGGTAGATCATACCAATTCAAAGTAGTTCCATTTGGTTTGAATGTGAGTTCAGGCGTATTCATAACTGCATTTGATCATGTATTAGGACCTGAACTGTTGGATCGAGTAACAGTGTATGTTGATGACTTACTGATTGCTACGAAATCTTGGGAAGAACATTTAGACATAATAAGCAAAGTTTTCCAGAGGTTTGTTGACTATGGAGTCACAGCTAATCTACATAAGTCTAAATTTGGTAAAAGCGAGATTAAATTTTTAGGACATCTTGTATCATCACAGGGAATTACCCCAGATCCAGACAAACTAGCAGCTATTAAAAACTTTCCTGTGCCCTCTTCTAAACGCCAGTTGAAAGGCTTCCTCGGAATGACTTCCTTTTTCAGAAAGTTTAATTCGGACCAGTCGATGAACAGTCAAGCATTGCATGATCTTCTAAAGAAAAATACTCACTGGCATTGGACGCCAGAGTGTCAGGCAGATTTTGATCGCATTAAACAAGCACTTCTTAACAGCAATATTTTGTTCCATCCAGACATGGATAAAGAATTCTGTATTTCGTCAGATGCTTCATTTCAGGGGCTTGGTTCTTGTTTGTTTCAAATAGAAGTAATTGATGGAAAAGAAGAGATAAGAGTTATCAGCTTTGCAAGTAGGGTTCTCACAGAATGTGAGAGGTCATACTCGGTGACAGAGTTGGAGGCTCTGGCCGTTGTATGGTCCTTTAAAAGGGTCAATTACTACATCCATGGTCGGAAAATTAAGGTCTTTTCTGATCACCAAGCTCTTAGTTTCTTGCTCTCGTGTAAACTTCTTCATCCTCGTCTTACACGATGGAGTCTCTTCTTGCAAGAGTATGATTTCGAAATAGTATGCATCAAGGGTAAATACGACATTATCGCGGATGCTTTGTCACGCATGCCGCAAGGACTTCCCGAGTCCAGTGAACTTATCGAGCAGATGTCTAACTACCGAATTCTTCTAATGAAAGACCCACTACATAGAAAGTATTTCCTTCAGCTCTGCAAGCAGATGCGTATACTCCAGGAAACAGATCCCAAATGGCGTAAGGTCAAACAACTTCTTCTAACAAAACCCGATCGCCACTTGTCCAAATTTTATAAACTACACAACGATGTTTTATTCCATCGAACTTCTCTCCTCGCTGGTAGATGGTGTGTGTGTATACCACACGCATACGTTGAACACCTTATCTGGTACACACATCTTTCCTGGGGTCATTATGGACCTGAAAAATGCAAACGAAAGATTTCTGCGTATTGCTATGTACCAAACTTGCACCATCGAATCCACAAGTTGTTAAACATGTCTTATCTGCCAGAAGGCAAAACCCTTCAACCATTCGAACCTAATTCCTCTGAATCCAATTATTACTGAGAGACCAAATCAAGTTCTGGCCCTTGATCTCGCCGGCCCCCTGCCGCAAGGAAGGGGAGGGGTGAAATACCTAGTCGCATTGATGGATCTTTTCACAAAACATGTGAGACTTTATGCAGTGAAATCATCCAGTGCACTTCCGATCATCCGTCGAATCGAACAAGACTATTTTCCTTGATTTGGCAATCCGGAGGCCATTCTATCAGATAATGCATCGAATTTCACTGGCAGACAATGGCGCAATTTTCTTGCCAGACATGGCATCAAATAAATACTTATATCTCGTTTCAGACCGCAATCCAATCCCACCGAACGTATCTTCAAAGAGTTCAATAGATTCATTCGAACCTACATACCTAATCGACAAACCCGTTGGATTGACTTTGTATCTTCATTCGAGCAGATTGTCAACAATTTTCCACACTTCTCAACTGGATTTACACCTGCGGAATTAATGACGAGTCATCGGGAAAGAAATGAATGGTTAGATTCCATACCTAAAATTGTAGAACCAGAATTAGATTTAGATGCAAAACTTAGGCAAGCATTGGTATCCTTAGCTGTACAGGCGAATCTACGCAAGAAGTCTTATGACAAAAAGGTATCTAAGGCTCTTACATATGATATTAATGAAAAGGTGCTTTTACGGACACATTTTAAGCCATCGAAGTTGTTGAAAAGAAATCGGAAATGGATGCTATTGTACGATGGACCATTTGTAGTAATTAGAAAACCACATACAGGATGTTATCTAATAGCGGATCCAGCATCTGGCAGAATTAAAGGATTGTATCACCACCAGGATCTCAAGAAGTATAACGAGGCAAAGTAACAAGCAAAGGAACATTAGCCTAAGGTTTAACCTGTGAAACACTTCGGTATTCAAACACACCAATACGAGTACTCACACTTTGGCGAAAAACTATGGAGGTAATTGAAGATTTGATTTATTATGGCGTACGAAAAGGAAAGCACATTCCATTTGAGAGGACAGATTCTCAGTTAGTTTTAAGTTAGTCATAGGTGTAAGCAGCCCAAGTTGGCTGTTGGCATTGAGGAATGCCGTTATTGGTAAAAGGAGATACGGAAGAAAGCAGCAGATTGCCACCTTCCAACTCCAATGAATATATATGTATGTGAAATATTAGGTTAAGCAATTTCTTTTTCAGCCCTCAAGATGGAATGTTAGTCTTTAAGTGTACAGAGTACAGCCTATTGCGTGTAAACTGTGCGTTATTGTAACACCGCCATGAACTATAGCGCGATCTTTAGAATTAAACAGATTTGTGTAGCCAAGAGTTTGAACTGTCAACAGCAGTAAATAACAGAGAGAGAGAGTATCACGTAGTATTTGATAGTTTTCAGGAGATTAAATCTCAGATTCAAAGTATCATCCACGAACAGTAAGCCTCATAAAGATTTAATAGCTAAGCAACAAAGCATTTCCTTTATTCTGTTTTACAACAGCTGTTAGGTCATGTAGTCAATAGTGCCACTACATGGAAACATATACGTCGTACTGACAAGTCTGAAGTATTTCTGATGGTAAACGTTTCTTCTTTAAACATGTAAGATGCACTAAAGTAATTAGCTATTTCACAGCCAAGCCCGACAATCGCCCAGAAGGAAGCGTGAGAAACTAGAAAGCTGTCACCAGATATGACTCACATTATAATAATAAAACTAAGATCTGATATTAGATTAAAGAATAGCCACTTGAAGGCACACGTGACGCATGTCATGCATCTAAGGTCACAAAAATATCCTAGTGCAGTTGTGCTAGAATTTGTATATGTATATAGTGTATTTATGTTCATATTTGATCCTCTCGTCTTCCACTTCCCTATCCTATCCCATTAAAGAAAAGTGAGGATTAGAATTTGACAGGCTCATCTGAGTGCTCTTTAGACGGTTGAAGTGGAAACGAAATTTGTGGGAGAGATCCGTTAGCGAAAGTTTTGTTCTAATCGCGTATCGCGAGTAGCAATGTTGAGAGATTATAATACATTCCGCGAGTAGTACTTGCAGCCAGTAACTTTATGAAGCATGAATCTTCCGGAGAGAAATGCATGAGTATGCTCGACCAGTAGAGACAGAATTTGTTCCATCTGTGCGCTACATAAACAGTGACACTAAATTTTGAAGAGAAACGAAATAACAAGCTGCTTAAAAGATTTGTTTTAAAAAAGATTTTACCTTTGTAAAAGGGAGAGAGAATAACCGAAATAATCGTGCCTTGATGCACAAATAGTGGTATTCAATACGCTAATCCGGCGTGGCGTGACTGAAAAGCTTAACAGAATTTTGTGACTGTAAGCAAACTTAAGAAATGTATGTATGTATGTATGTATGTATGTATGTAATTTATGGACATTGTTTAATCTTGTAATGTATTTACCTGTGAGTAACTTGAACTGTGAACTTTGAAATCACAATGTGAGATGGGAGATGTGAATTTGCAGACACTCTAAGACGTTCTAAACAAAATGCGAGTGATAAAGTGTACAAAATACGTGTGCAGTGACATGTGTACAAGCAAGTGCAGGTAGTGACAGCAGGTAGATCACAGCAAAGCATTTTGCAAACTATGTAAAACGTTGGCTTCACTTACCTGTGTGTAAACAGCATGGCAGGTCGCAGGGACTGTCGTGTGAAATCCTCGAAACAGACGGTGGCATTTTCTACCCAAGTTTTCGATATGCCGATCGACGATGGAGAAAGGACACTAGACGTGTGTTTTCCGCGTGTTCTCATTTTAGCAGAGCGCGAGTGACACACGTTAAACCTCATACGAGCATACACGAGCGCGTGTTGCACTGGACTAGTAACCGGCAACAGCGCGGAGCTGCTTGCAGTTGGACTCAACAATTAACATTTGAAACACAACCGACGCGCGCGCTGTGGAGGCGTGTCATTGACCTTAGAATGATTTCCGTCTCACAACTACGCAAGAGACATGACTAAAGCTATCATAGTGAAACTTAATTATGAACTTTATTTATTCTGTAAAAAGAGAAGTCTTAGCTTCAAATTAATTTCCATTTAATCAGTCACGTCGGATATTTTGCGATAGATAGTTAAATAAAGACAAGGCATTACTGAGCACTGAAACGTTAACTGGAAGGGAAGGTTATCAATCCTGTCCAGAATCCTATAAAACCTTTACCTGTAAGTCTACATTATAGCACGAACCTAACACAGGTTTCTTTCTGTTTATTTGCATGTAAGCGACATGACGCTTGATGCGAGACACTAGAGAGGCAACACGAGCGAACACAAAAAAGACGCTACCCAGGCTCGTGACCTCTCGGACGACGCCGTTCACCGAACGAGAATAGACGTTGCAGACTCCGGTTAAGTGAGCGCGTGACAAATAAAAGTGTACAGTGTAGTGTCAAGTGAAACGTCCTGATTAACAACGACATTCTAAAAGAATCTAATGAAACGGATAAAAAACGTTACGAGACCAAACAGGTCACAGACAATTTTAGAGGACTGTTTAAATAATTATTTCAATGTATCTGTGTATGTTTGTCTACTGACATGTTTTGTTTTCTGTATAGAGTATTATTCATTTATCTTTGTGTGTGTTAGACTTAAGATTGTTTTTTGTCATATTTTGTTTCACAGTAACAGCAATTAAGATAACAGTGCAAGGACACCTTACAATGAACTGAGAGAAGTGCCAAAGTGCACAAAAGACACTGAAAGACTATTTGTTTTCATAACTGTACTGGAAGCATAAAATAACTAGATGACAAACTCATTCCAATTTTATGTTAGAACGAAAGTAAACAGATGATAAAACACAGTAATGTCTTGAAACTACATGTGAGTCCTGATGATCCTTCCGGAATCATCATGCCTCACATGGGAGGCATTGTGACATTACAGCCTTTATCACTGCGATTTTTAACATGTAAAAGTTTTTTTTTCTGTATTCGCGTCAGTATGTGCGAACTTTTAACATATACCAATGAATGTTGTAACCAGATATCTTTGCCGCGCTCCTGAAAAGCGCAGAATATCACGATAGCTATAAACTGTTATACGCTGCTATCGATCAGTAAAAAAAAAAACGATGCACCTATGTTTCAAAATAACTATTGCCAATTTTTACTTCTGCAGGGAGCCGCGCCGCTCTCTAGCTGTTCTTCTGTGAATGTGTTGCGAGTCGGACGCAAAAGTATTGTGCTCCATACTGATATAATCATTTTATTGTAAATTTAAGAGTTTAAGTGATTAAAAATATATGTAGCCACAAACAAGCGAGAATATGTATCAGGAAAATTTGCTCCACCGCCACAATGGGTGGCCATGTTAATGTAAGTTTCCGTTTCATAATATAATACTTGAAGCCTTGGAGTTTATTTAATTTCAAAGAAAATCTCTCAACCTTATTATCATTAATTATACTTGTGATAATCTTTCCTGTTTAAAAGATTTATGCAGCTTATGATCCAGCGTGTGTTCTGTCGGAACAGGAGGCTGTCGTGATGACATCGTTATAGTATTTATTCCAAGTTCTTTCTGTTCCGTTTATATGTTCGTACAAATCAAATTAGTTGGTCCCTTAGGTTTCTTTCATGTAACTTCTGTCTGTTTTCTCCGCGCGATCTTCCCCCGAAAAAAAAAAATTCTGTTCATTTTTTAGTAATTTTCGATATCACGAATGAGAAAAGACAGTCGCCTCCTGCTCCGAACGGAACACCACGACTTTTCTAACGTCGGAGAGTACCGCACGAATTTTACGCTAAAAGGTAATAGAATTTCTTAAAGCTGGATCAATTACACATGTTGCTGCTGTTCTCCGACAAATCTGGTGTGATTAATAGTAATTTATTCTGTCACGACAAAAAGAAAAAAAAAATCATACCAGAAACCGTTCGGCCACACCGGCTGGCTTGGAATTAAGCTCGTGATAGCATTCTTATCACACATTATTTTATAAATTTTGAGTGAAAAAAAAATCGAATGAATCGACGAGGCGAAAATACTGTTGAAATAAGACAGAAGCACGCCTAGGACAACACGGCTACCATTTGACGGGCTTCTTATTCCCGGAAATGAACTCGTGAATGTTCATGAACGAACGTTAGCACAAGGATGGCAACTTGTGCGGTCAAACGAGGTAAGTACGGCGCATAAAAGTTGTATACGGTAGGTCTTAGTGCTACATCTTGCCAAGCTTAGGAAATGCTGAAACAGAAGCTGTGTCTTTAACATTTCTTTACCAACCTGGAGATGAAGATATGAAGACTACCAGCCACAAACAAAAACCAGTAATGTTCTATTTCCGCCCTAACGGTAGATGGCCTATCACTAGCGGGGATTGTAATGAACGCATTTTAATAGCAGCTGTGCATATTTGTTGATAAAGTTGTCTGATAAGCACCTGAAAGTAATGCAATGATAAGGGAACGTGCAATACCAAAACTTCTACCGGTTAGTAATGGATCTCCTAGAACCTTCCTTTCATGCAGATTTCTTTTCCGGTGGACTGAAGTGGCTCCCTTGAAATAAGCTGATTAAATTTCCTGTTTGTGTATATTATGTCTCAAATAGCTGGATCCACTTCAAAGATGGGATAAGGCATCTTAGACCATATTACTTTCTCCACTAACACGGATTATATTCTTGTAAAAATAAAGATCAGCATACTAGGCACGCATATAAGAGTTTGCGACTTAGAACGAAACTCGTAGCCTGATGATCACAAAAGACTTTGACATGATGACCATGTACATAATAATGGAATTTTTTAAAAGCGTGAACAGTAGCTAAAGTTGTGGTGTCACCGCCAGACACCACACTTGCTAGGTGGTAGCCTTTAAATCGGCCGCGGTCCGGTAGTATACGTCGGACCCGCGTGTCGCCACTATCAGTGATTGCAGACCGAGCGCCACACGGCAGGTCTAGAGGGACTTCCTAGCACTCGCCCAGTTGTACAGCCGACTTTGCCAGCGATGGTTCACTGACAAATTACGCTCTCATTTGCCGAGACGATAGCTGGCATAGCCTTCAGCTACGTCATTTGCTACGACCTAGCAAGGCGCCATTATCAATTGCTATTTATCTTGTGATGTATGTACCGTCAGACCGATGTTCACCAATTATGGATTAAAGTTAAGTATTCCAGAAGCTACGTACTATTTTTGCTACTATAAGACCTTGACCTGTTCCAGACCTCACGCCATCCTGCGTGAGCTTAAACGCGTGCCTTTCGGCTATCTCCTAGTGGCTTGGCTGTCTTGCCAAGTCACAACAGTTTGACGACGAGGATTTTGCGTTCGTCCTATACAGACTGATTTACTTGTGTAATGGCTTCGCCACAATCTCCAGATGTACTGTCCGAATTTTATCGCTTGCAGAATCAGCAGACGCAGGCCTTATTGGATGCCCTTGGACAGCTCGTCCAGGGTCAACGTGCACTGCAAAACGATGCGGCAGCCGCCACTCCACGGCTACCGCAGCCACACCACGCAGTTGCACCACCTTTTCGTCCTTTCGATGCTGCACTGGAAAGCTGGACGGAGTAGTCACGCCAATTTGGATTCCATCTCGCCGCCTACAGAAATCAAGGTAATGAGCGGCAGCCTTTTCTCCTTTCCGCCGTAGGCGTCCAGACGTACCGTGTGATAGTGAAATTATTTCCCTGATGCGACGTAGCAACTCTGTCCTACGAAGAAATTTTGTCTGCATTAGATGCTTATTTCAAAGAATCAGTCAATGTAGTTGCCAAACGGTATACCTTCTTTCGTACCAAACGTACGGCAGGACAGACTAATCGGGAGTGGGTTGCAACCTTGCAAGGCCTTACTAGGGATTGTGCTTTTGAGTGTGAATGTGGACTCCCTTATTCAGATACTATGGTACATGATGCAATTGCACAGAACGTTTCTGATGTTCATATACGGGAACAGATTTTGAAACTAGTCAATCCCTCCCTTCAACAAGTGATAGACATATTGGATCGGCAGGACACACTTGACTTTGCTCAGGAATCATTTGAAACTTCCCCGGCCATGTGTCACATTCACCGGCCATCTTGGATATTTGGATTTCCCGCCACAATCAGCGACTGCAGCGACATAACTGCAACTGCGAATGGGGCTGGACGCTTGAGCTGTGGCCTAGTGTCGCCAGAGATATAGTACTAACTCGAGAGATCGTTCCTCCCTCTGTGAAAGTCCTGCAGTAATTGTACGATATTTGTATTTATGTGTCAACTAATAGTTTGGATAAGGTAATGAGCGGGATATCAAAGGTAATAGACGTATCGCAAAAGATAGAGTTTTGGGTCACAGATTTTTCCAGGGAAATTGGTTTTTGTATATTTCACAGAAGCCATTATAACAGTCTGGTTGAACAGTATACGGTTTTCCATTCATAAAACAGCTATAATATCAGAAGCTAGATTTCGAGGAGTTAGGGCCTACACATAGAAAACATCATCAGTGCATATGAAAAAGCATTGAACTTAAGAGATCAGTGGCAGGTGTACGTTGGGGACCTCATCTCAATATTCTACTTGAGTTCACGTACAGCACAAAGCTAATAAAATGTGCATAGCCCTGCTGGTCAGATTCCAGTATTAAATTCTTAATTTGTGTGGCCACAAACATACTGCAACAGAGTATGTATTTTCTCACCAAACGGGTTTCGTTTTATTGGTATATAACAGCAATAGTCTGTAATGAAAGATATTTACGTTTTGGCTTGTTTTCTAGATCACAAAACAGTTCGTTACAAAAGTCGCTGATTTTACTTGACGGTATTTTATGTCCAATCTCTGCTCACATTGCTATCTGGTTGCACATTTTTTGAGGTATTCCTTCGTTTGGCACAGAAATCATATATCATTTAACTTGTAATGGCTAGAAGGTATGTTTGCCGGAAGCCTATATTAAATAAGTAAAAAAAAAGTCTCAGGTAAGAGGCATTACGAATTTTTCCCTGAGGCATGGTTCATTAACATTGTGAGCAAGGCGACCTTACATTTCGTACAAAACAACGAACTAATAATTCACACACATATTCACACACAATAAAATTACAGTAAATCGTTACACTATGCCGAAGAATGTGGAACGATTGTGTTTGTGGTGAGCCTTAAAAAGGTTTGCTACTCCTTTTAACAGGGAGTGTTGCTGCAGGGGCTTTGTATGAGAATATTAAACAGTTTACAACTGAAAAACTGAGAACCGGCCGCTGTGGCCGAGCGGTTCTAGGCGCTTCAGTCTGGAACCGCGAGATCGCTTCGGTCGCAGGTTCGAATCCTGCCTCGGGCATGGATGTTTGTGATGTCCTTAGGTTAGTTAGGTTTAAGTAGTTCTAAGTCCTAGGGGACTGATGACCTCAGATGTTAAGTCCCACAGTGCTCAGAGCCATTTGAACCATTTGAACAAACTGAGAATTTTCTATCATACTTTGTCTGCCAAATCCTTAAGCTACAGAAATTTACCTCGAAGACGACTCCCATGACGTGAAATACAGGGTGATTCAAAAAGAATACCACAAATTTAGGAATTTAAAACTCTGCAAAGACAAAAGGCAGAGCAAAGCACTATCTGTCGGCGAATTAAGGGAGCTATAAAGTTTCATTTAGTTGTACATTTGTTCGCCATTTCAGCCAATAAAGTTTTTGGTCCCTTTTTCTTCGAAGGTGCTACTGTAACTGGACTACAGTATCTGGAGATGTTAGAGAATTGGCTGTTCCCTCAGCTCAAACAAGAAGCACAACAATTCATATTTCAGCAGGATGGAGCGCCACCACATTGGCACTTATCTGTCCGTAACTACCTGAACGTCAACTACCCGAGGCGATGGATCGGCGCCAGGCAGCCCGTGACAGAGCACTTCATCACTGGCCTCCAAGAAGCACTGATCTTACCCCCTGCGATTTTTTCTTATGGGGGTATGTTAAGGATATGGTGTTTCGGCCACCTCTCCCAGCCACCATTGATGATTTGAAACGAGAAATAACAGCAGCTATCCAAATTGTTACGCCTGATATGCTACAGAGAGTGTGGAACGAGTTGGAGTATCGGGTTGATATTGCTCGTGTATCTGGAGGGGGCCATATTGAACATCTCTGAACTTGTTTTTGAGTGAAAAAAAAACCTTTTTAAATACTCTTTGTAATGATGTATAAAAGAAGGTTATATTATGTTTCTTTCATTAAATACACATTTTTAAAGTTGTGGTATTCTTTTTGAATCACCCTGTACTTTGAACGGCGTCAAAATTTTCTGCCCATCCAGGTAAGTAATAAATCACTGCTGCAGAATAGAATTAAAATTGATTATTAAATAAAAGTGTTACTTCTTTCAGTTACTGCAGCTGACCATACAAAATTAGATTAGAAACAATTGTATACACTATATTACGAAAAAAAAATTTCAGTAGGCAAGAAAGGATCATTTCGAACTGGCCACAGTGGCTGATTGTGTTAAAAATATAGTCTTGTTTAATACGTACAGCTTAATAAAGGAAGAGTTGTGTTAATGAACGATTTAAAGATATCCACTGGCTCCTGAGAATTCGAGATGTGCGTCCAGTTAAAGCACTAGGCACAGTATTTTATAAATTTTGTCTTGCTCTGCTGACAGTTAAAATAAGAAGAATCAACATAGGTAATGAGGCCATTGAAAATCGGTGTTGAATATTGAAACACAAAGGGCTGCAGTATATGTTATCCACAGGTAGCCGCGCGTCGCCAAAATTATCAGTTTCCTGAGTAATCGATTACGCTCGTGGCTGATGTCAAGCATGATAAATTACCTCCAGAATTAACAGAGCTCTCAATAGCAAGCACGTATCGCCATGCACTATTCGCAGCTTAGCTTGTTGACAACACTCTTAATACTTGGGTAGCTTGTAAATGGATAGTGTCACATTATTTTCCTTGCAACTTTAGTATATACTTTTCTGTTGATTTTACAGTGCTATCGACACTGGTGCCACAAGGCGTCATCTCCAGGCATTATGCAACCCTCGCAGGTACTTATAATGGAGTCATATGATTTCGAAATCGATAGCACCATGAAACTAACCGCCAGTGAAGGACACACCAATAAGAGAACTTGTTTATACAGTTAAATGAGCAGCAGGTGACAGCTATTACTGTGAAATCCTTCCGTAATGTTGCCTAGTATTATGCGTTACAGTTATATCCAGTCTGGAAGTAACGAAAGGTTATGTAATGAAAACAGCTCCCCCACGAATTCATGGTGATAACAGATCAATTACTCTGTAGACACAGTTCAGATAGACCAGAATCGTCATACTCTTATTATATATCTGAGTCGCACAGCATTTAAAATTTAATTTATTTTCTTGCCTTGTCTTCACTTTTATCTTAGAAAAATACAATCCTGAAACTCTCGAAACGCTACTAAGCGGCCAACGTAGAGACAAAGAGCTATAAGTCCTTGATGAAGAATTCACGGGTTTCCAAGCAGGTTACAGTGTGAAATGTCACAACTTTTCCAAGAATATCATGACAAATCATATTCTGACGAAGCCATATGGTACATCAACACTACTACCTGACTGGAATCCTGAATGATTGTTATCAGAAATATGTGCCTGGAAAGCCCACATTCAAATATAAACTCATTCGCAGTAGCTTAAGAAGGGTCTGCACCGATATCATACGCATGTATCCATAAGAAGTTAAAGCGTTCCATAAGGTTAAGATGATAGAATTTTGAGACAGAAGCTTGTCTAGTTGCACCCTATTTAAAATTTTTGTATATAATACATTCACAAAATTCGTATATGCAGTGACAGGGGCTCAGTTACAGTGATACTGAAAATGATCTAGGCAGTTTCAAGAAATTGTAAAAAACGTTTTATTGAGGTAAGGTGTTACTTGATCATGTTACTTAAAATCCGTCTTGATTGCAAATTTTTTTTTTATTCATATGACCGGTTTCGGTTCATTCAGAACCATCTTCAGATCTGATATTTCAGTTACAGGAGTAACCCGTCCAAATCCAGCAAAGTTCACATGCTACATGCTACATGTGACGTAGCATGCGAAAGTTGCTGGATTTTGACGGGTTACTCCTGTAACTGAAATATCAGATCTGAAGATGGTTCTGAATGAACCGAAACCGGTCATATGAATAAAAAAAAAAATTTGCAATCGAGACGGATTTTAAGTAACATTATAAAATCACTGATTGCTGTTATCCCACAAGACATTATGTCTGTTTTTGCAAAAAAATGTTACTTGATCGTCCGCAGGCACTTGACTGTGAAGTGCAGAATAGTCGTGTAGATGTAGATGTATGGACACAGGAGCTCAAGAATTTTTTTTTTTCGGTGATCTCCAACAACATGGCTGTCAAACCAACGGAGAACGCTTTTACTGTTGTGTCGGAAATTCGTGATCACATTTAACAAGGCTCCGGCTCCATCTACCAGCCAATCCATTTACAAGTGCAAGATTAAGGCATGAGGACGTCTTTGTAAAGCCGCAGGAATGGACAGCCATCAACATCTGAGGAACAGGTTGAACATACCAGGAAAACATTCCGAATTGGACTACAGACTGGACATGTGCCGCGTGACTAACGTCTCAAACATTGAACATTTGTGAACATAACACCAAAAGCTTCTTGACTTGGTTTTTCTATATACATATATAACAAATTTTTACATTTTGACAATCACTTGAAAATCTCTAGATCGTTTTGAACAACTCTGTACTTACAGTTTTCGGTACTTTCAGTCACAACTTATGTTTATTGTGTGGATAGGAATAAATGTTATAATTCTTTTGCAACTGACTGTTCATTTTGTTTGCTGGTAAACCTGCTTCATCTATTCCTGTTAGGTGCGAATGATCAATCACAATTAACAATTGCTAACAGTAAGATAACCTAAAAGTGCTGCCACATTCCTGTAACCAAAATATGAATCTTTAAACAATTATTTTTTATTTTATATAGCACTGATGAAGCCTAACGGGATTGGTTGAAAACAAAATAAATATTCAATAGCAAAAGGTAGAAACCATTCATTCTTATGCACGTAATAAATACACTACTGGCCATTAAACTTGCTACACCACGAAGAAATGCAGATGATAAACGGGTATTCATTGGACAACTATATTATACTAGAACTGACAACTGATTACATTTTCACACAATTTGGGTTCATAGATCCTGAGAAATCAATACCCAGAACAACCACCTCTGGCCGTAATAACGGCCTTGATACGCTTCGGCATTGAGTCAAACAGAGCTTGGATGGTGTGTACAGGTACAGCTGCCCATGCAGCTTCAACACGATACCACAGTTCATCAAGAGTAGTGACTGGCGTATTGTGACGAGCCAGTTGCTCGGCCACCATTGATCAGACGTTTTCAATTGGTGAGAGATCTGGAGAATGAGCTGGCCAGGGCAGCAGTCGAACATTTTCTGTATCCAGAAAGGCCCGTACAGGACCTGCAACACGCGGTCGTGCATTATCCTGCTGAAATGTAGGGTTTCGCAGGGATCGATTAGATTAGATTAGATTAGTACTTGTTCCATAGATCATGAATACGACACTTCGTAATGATGTGGAATGTGTCAGGTTAATAAAAGGTGTCTATACAAGATATTACATTAGACAATATATTACATGACACTCAGTAATTTTTTTGTGGAGATTGGGAAATTACCCACTTACTATATCCAAAAATTCATCTAATGAGTAGAAGGAGTTGCCATTAAGAAATTCTTTTAATTTCCTTTTAAATGCTATATGGGTATCTGTCAGACTTTTGATGCTATTAGGTAAGTGACCAAAGACTTTTGTGGCAGCATAATTTACCCCATTCTGAGCCAAAGTTCGATTTAACCTTGAGTAGTGAAGATCATCCTTTCTCCTAGTGTTGTAGCCATGTACACTGCTATTACTTTTGAATTGGTTCGGATTGTTAATAACAAATTTCATAAGTGAATATATATATTGTGAGGCTACAGTGAAGATTTCTAGCTCTTTAAATAAGTGTCTGCAGGATGATCTTGTATGAGCTCCAGCAATTATTCTGATTACACGCTTTTGAGCAATGAACACTCTTTTACTCAGTGATGAGTTACCCCAGAATATGATGCCATGCGAAAGCAGAGAATGAAAATAGGCGTGGTAAGCTAATTTACTCAGATGTATATCGCCAAAATTTGCAATGACCCTAATAACATAAGTAGCTGAACTCAAACGTTTAGCAGATCCTCAGTGTGTTTTTTCCAGTTCAACCCCTCATCAATGCATACACCTAGAAATTTTGTATATTCTACCTTAGCTACCGATTTCTGATCGAAGTCTATATTTACAAATGGGGTCATTCCATTTACTTTGTGGAACTGTATATACTGTGTTTTGTCAAAGTTTAATGAGAGCCCATTTGCAGAGAACCACTTAATGATTTTCTCAAAAACAACATTTACAATTTCACCAGTTAATTCTTGTCTGTCGGGTTGATAGCTATACTTGTATCATCGGCAAAAAGTACCAGCTTTGCATCTTCGTGAATATGGAATGGCAAGTCATTAATATATATTAAGAACAGCAGAGGACCCAAGACCGAACCTTGCGGCACCCCATTCTTGATTGTTCCCCACTTTGAAAAATCACCAGTTTTTTGCATATTATGTGAACTGTTTATTTCAACTTTCTGCATTATTTCAGTTAGGTATGATTTAAACCATTTGAGCACTGTCCCATTCATACCACAGTACTTGAGCTTATCTAGAAGTATTCCATGATTTACACAATCAAAAGCCTTTGATAGATCACAAAAAATCCCAACAGGTGACTTCCGGTTACTCAGAGCATTTAATATTTCATTAGTGAAAGTATATATAGCATTTTCTGTTGAAAAACCCTTCTGGAAACCAAACTGACATTTTGTTAAAACTTTATTTTTACAAAGGTGTGAAGCTACCCTACAATACATTACTTTTTCAAGAATTTTGGATAAGGCAGTCAGAAGAGAGATTGGGCGGTAGTTGTTGACATCAGGCGTATCCCCTTTTTTATGCAGTGGTATAACAATGGCATACTTCAGTCTATCTGGAAAAATACCCTGCTTCAGAGAGCTATTACATATGTGGCTAAGAATCCCACTTATTTCTTGGGAACAAGCTTTTATTATCCTGCTGGAAACGTCATCAATCCCATGTGAGCTTTTACTCTTGAGAGAGTTTACTATCTTCCTAATTTCAGATGGAGAGGTGGGTGGAATTTCAATTGTATCAAATGGTGCAGGTGAGGCCTCTTCCATTAACTGCCTTGCTTCTTCTAATGAACATTTAGATCCTATTTTCTCTACATTTAAAAAATGATTATTCAAAACGTTTTCGACTTCCGGCTTGTTGTTTATCAAGTTTCCATTTGCTTTGATGGTGATGCCGTCATCCTGTACTCTTGGTTATCCTGTCTCCCTTGTAACAATGAAGGGTAGAGCCACGGGTCGTAACATATCTGAAATATAACGTCCACTGTTCAAGTGCCGGCAGTGCGAACAAGAGGTGACCGAGACGTGTAACCAATGGCACCCCATACCATCACGCCAGGTGATACGCCAGTATGGCGATGACGAATACACGCTTCCAATGTGCGTTCACCACGATGTCGCCAAACACGGATGCGACCATCATGATGCTGTAAACAGAACCTGGATTCATCAGAAAAAATGACGTTTTGCCATTCGTGTACCCAGGTTCGTCATTGAGTACACCATCGCAGGCGCTCCTGTTTGTGATGCAACGTCAAGGGTAACCGCAGCCATGGTCTGATAGTCCATGCTGCTGCAAACGTCGTCGAACTGTTCGTGCAGATGGTTGTCTTGCAAACGTCCCCATCTGTTGACTCAGGGATCGAGACGTGGCTGCACGATCCGTTACAGCCATGCGGATAAGATGCCTGTCATCTCGACTGCTAGTGATACGCGGCCATTGGGATCCAGCACCGATTTCCATATTACCCTCCTGAACCCACCGATTCCATATTCTGCTAACAGTCCTTGGATCTCGACCAACGCGAGCAGCAATGTCGCGATACGATAAACCGCAATCGCGATAGGCTACAATCCGACCCTTATCAAAATCGGATACGTGATGGTACGCATTACACGAGGCATCACAACAACGTTTCACCAGGCAACGGCAGTCAACTGCTGTTTGTGTATGAGAAATCGGTTGGAAACTTTCCTCATGTCAGCACGTTGTAGGTGTCGCCACCGGCGCCAACCTTGTGTGAATGCTCTGAAAAGCTAATCATTTGCATATCACAGCATCTTCTTCCTGTCGGTTAAATTTCGCGTCTGTAGCACGTCATGTTCGTGGTGTAGCAATTTTAATGCCCAGTAGTGTGTAATTGAAATAGCAAGTGAGCATGAATGTATGGAAATATTCACAATATTGAATCGCTAATGTTGGTATTTCTGTTACTTCATTAAATGTTAAGGATTGTATTCCATCTACAAAGGAGAGAGCTTGCACGGCAAGGCTTCTTGTTGAGTGGAGGTTGAATACGTTGGATATACGCATTATTTGCAGACGTTTCGTTTACTGAGTTTGTGATAACAACAGTTGTAATCTTCTTTAACTACCGCAGAGTGCTTTCGTTGCTTCTCAAGATTCACTCGATTGAACAATGAGACAAGGGAGCCATGGGAATAGGGTTCCTTGATTACGCTGTTCCTACAGTAGCCAGTGTTCATAAAAGTAACTATGCGTTGTGCTTAACGAAGTTGTTTCCCAGTGTATCATTGGAAAAACGTTTCATGGTTTGGCGACGTGGCGTTTAGATGCCAGTGTGCGGATGTAGCGGATAGCAGTTACGCGGACATTTTAAGGTCTTAGGTTGGGGAGGTGAGGCCTAGCGCCGTATACCGATTCTGCCTTGGAAGCGGTTAAGTGGGAGATGTGTCTCAGAGCTGGATAGTGACAGATGGTGACGCAAGACTGGACGCGCACGTAGTTTATATATCAGCCGATAGAGGACAGTATTGGATAGGGGACTGTGATTTAGTTTCGATTGTGCCCACTAGAGTGCACTAAAGTAATAAATGTTTTTCATAAACTGTTCTAGTGTTTTCATAAAGTGTAATTTTTTGTGTAGGTAAATGTTATAAATGTGTTTTAGCAGTATGAATGACGCTTGAGTGTAGTTTAAGGTTAATATGAAGTAACTGTTTAACGAGTTATGTAGTGGGATTTAGTGTGGGAACATTTCGAAAAAGTATGGATTTTTGTAGAATAGATTTGTAAAGTAAGTTTGTGGTAAAGAGAAAGTTAATTCAGGTGTAAATAAGAATAGTAAATAACTTTATGTATAAGCAAAACTTCAGCATATTAGATAATTACGTCGGTAAAAAGTGCAGTCTTTAGGTTTACTATTTTGCGATTGGTTATTGATGAAAAGCGCGGACTGACGCGGGAGAATGTTGTTTTGTTATTGGCTGTTGGGAAAACTGACCAATGGTAAAGCAATATTCTTCGCGCCCCTTTCTCTACTCGTCGAGAAGACTTAAAGTATTCTGGAGAGGAGTCGGAGCCTAGCCATGAAACACTTCGGACGTGTGTAGTAGTAGTTCCGATGGAAATGATAAGTTGCCGGATATAGCAGTCTTTCATACATCAAAAGTGTTGTGTAGTGACGGCATAGTTATTCCGATGGGTGTGTAGAAATTTCGGAATTTTTAAGTGAATTTTGTGACGAGAAAAGACACAAATTCCGCGTGACGTATTGAGCAGGTCGGTGGCTAAAAACTGTGATTACATTAGGTACCGACAGACAGATATTTGGCGAGCATTATCAATGAAAAACAATCAGTATTTTTGTAGCTATTACGTTTTTGGGAAATGTAACACAATAAACTTGCTAACGTGAGTGAAAGGGATTGCGAGCGACTGTGTTGAGACTAGCACAGGCTTGGTAGTGATACTTGTTCACCTAAGTTTCAGTATGTATTAATTAAGGACTAAATTTCCAACCTTTCATTTCGTGTGAAAACTTTCTCCCGAAACGTAGATTAGTGACTTTAATTGCAGCGTGGTGCACGTCGAAGTACAGTAGTTTCGCTCGGCTTCCCTGCTGATGATCTGCTGAGACAGTACTCACAGGTAGGTGCAGGTTCGTTACAAAGGGACGGAAGGGACCGCGCCGCCGCAGAGGGAGGGGTTAAGCTACACTGAGGTGACAGAAATCATGGGATACCGATACGCACATATGTATACTGCGGTACTATCGCGTACACAAGGCATAAAAGGGCAGTGCATTGATGGAGCTGTCATTTGTACTCAGGTGATTCATGTGAAAAGGTTTCTGACGTGATTATCGGCGCACGACGGTGATTAACAGACTCTGAACGCGGAATGGTAGTTGGAACTACTCGCATGGGACATTCCACAAATCATTAGAGAGTTCACTGTTACAAGAATCAATCCGTCAAGATTATGCCGAGAATACCAAATTTCAGACATTACCTCTCACCACGGACAACGCAGTGGCCGCTGGCCTTCACTTAACGACCGAGAGCAGCGACATCTGCATAGAATTGTCAGTGCTAACAGACAAGCAACACTGCATGAAATAACCATAGAAATCAATGTGGGACGCACGGCGAACGTATCCATCAGGGCAGTGAGGCGAAATGCACGGTTAATGGCCTAGGGCAGCAGACGGTCAACGCGAGTGCCTTTGCTAACAGCACGACATAGTCTGCAGCGCCTCTCCTGGGCTCGTGACCGTATTGGTTGGACATTACATGACCGGAAAAAATGGTTCAAATGGCTCTGAGCACTATGGGACTCAACATCTGAGGTCATCAGTCCCATAGACTTAGAACTATGTAAACCTAACTAACCTAAGGACATCACACACATCCATGCCCGAGGCAGGATTCGAACCTGCGACCGTAGCTGTCACGCGGTTCCACACTGAAGGGCTTAGAACCGCGCGGCCACACCGGCCGGCATGACTGGAAAACCGTGGCCTGGTTATATACGCCCCGATTTCAGTTGGTAGGAGATGATGGTAAGGTTATCGTGTGGCGCAGACACCACGAAGCCCTGGACCCAAGTTATCTACAAGGCACTGTGCAAGATCGTTGCGGTTCCACAATGGCTTGGATTCTGTTTACATGGAATGGACTGGGTCCTCTGGTCGAACTGAGCCGATCATTGACTGGAAATCGTTATGTTCGGCTGCTTGGAGACCATTTGCAGCCATTCAT
This sequence comes from Schistocerca piceifrons, assembly GCF_021461385.2. Classification (NCBI taxonomy): domain Eukaryota; kingdom Metazoa; phylum Arthropoda; class Insecta; order Orthoptera; family Acrididae; genus Schistocerca; species Schistocerca piceifrons. The sequence continues at coordinate 109,787,739 of NC_060139.1, forward strand.
ATAGCTCATGTTCCCAGACAATGATTTACGTTTTATGGATGGCAATGCGCCACGCCACCAGGACACAACTGTTTGCGATTGGTTTGAAGAACATTTTGGACATTTGGAGCGAATGATTTGGCCACCCCAATCGGACATCTATGGGACGTAACTGAGAGGTCAGTTCGTGTACAACACACCGAAACCACTTCGCAATTATGGACAGCTGTAGTGGCAGCACGGCTCAATATTTCTGCAAGGGACTTCCAGCGAGTTGTTGAGTCCATGTCACGTCGAATTGCTTCACTACGTCGGGACAAAGTAGGTTCGACGCGGTATTAGGCGGTGTCCCCTGACTTTTGTCACTTCAATGAATAGTTGCGTAAGATACTAGTAGAGGTTAAGCCTGAGCTATCACGTTTACGATAACACCAGCATTAGAAAACAATTGCATGTAGCCATCATTGGGTATTTAGTTCACTCAGCTTTCCTTTGTGCTGTGTGTCACTCGTTGAGTGGAGAGACTAAGGTACAGGAAGATAAGAAGTGTGTGAAGATATCAGGAAATAGCGCTAGAGGGAGCTGTTTTGGATAAGATCTGTAGCGAAAGACAGAGGTAAGAACGCATCTAACAAATAACTGACGGTGTACGGTGAAAGGGCTAAAAATGAAATGAAGAGGTTGCCGTACTGCACCGAACTAGTCAGATGACTGAGGCTCAGAAAGAAGTGTAAATATGCAATTTGTTGGTTGGTTATTCTTGGAACTTTTGCTCTGGGAATTTCAACGGAAAACGTCTCTTATAGCGACTGCCACTGGAATTTGTTGATCATCTCGGTAACCTGGCTTACTGAACGATCCCGCAGGTCTTCGTTGCATCTTCTACATCTCTACATCTACGTGATTACTCTGCTGTCACAATAAAGTACCTGGCAGAGGGTTTAATGAACCACCTTCAAGCTGTCTCTCTACCGTTTCACTCTCGAAGGGCGCGGGGGAAAAACGAGCACTTAAATTTTTCCGTGCGAGCCCTGATTTCTGTCATTGTGTCGTGATGATCATTTCTCCTTATGTAGGTGGGTGCCAACAGAATGTTTTCGCAATCGGAGGAGAAAACTGGTGCTTGAAATTTCATGAGAAGTTCCCGTCGCAACGAAAAACGCCTTTGTTTTAATGACTGCCACTCCAATTCACGTATCATGTCTGTGACACTATCTCCACATTTCGCGATAATACAAAACGAGCTGCCCTTCTTTGTACTTTTTCGATGTCATCCGTCAGTCTCACCTGATGCGGATCCCACACCGCACAGCAGTGCTCCAGAATAGGGCGGACAAGCGTGGTGTAAGCAGTCTCTTTGGTAGACCTGCTGCACCTTCCAAGTGAACTGCCACTGAATCGCAGTCTTTGGTTTGCTATAACCACAGTATTATCTATGTGATCGTTCCAGTTTAGGTTATTTGTAATTGTAATCCCTAAGTATTTAGTTGAATTTTCTGCCTTCAGATTTGTGTGACTTATCGCGCAATCGAAATTTAGCTGATTTCTTTTAGTACTCATGTGAATAACTTCACACTTTTCCTTATTCAGGGTCAATTGCCACTTTTCACGCCATACAGATATCTTATCTAAATCATTTTGCAAGTCTTTTGATCATCTGATGGCTTTACAAGACGGTAAATGACAGCATCACCTTCAAAAAATCTAAGATAGCTACTCAGATTGTCTCCTACGTCGTTAGTATAGACCAGGAACAATAGAGCGCCTATAACACTTCCTTGGCGAACGCCGAATATTATTTCTGTTTTACTCGATGACTTTCCGTCTATTACTACGAACTGTGACCTTTCTGACAGGAAATGACGAATCCAGTCGCACAACTGAGGCGATACTCCGTAGGCACGCAGTTTGGTTAGAAGACGCTTGTGAGGAACGGTGTCGAAAGCCTTCTGGAAATCTAAAAATATGGATTCAATTTGACATCCCCTGTCGATAGCACACTTATTACTTCATGAGTGTAAAGAGCTAGTTGTGTTTCACAAGAACGATATTTTCTGAATCCGTGCTGACTATGTGTCAATAAATCGTTTTCTTCCCTACCTTTTCTGTTGATCCAACCTGGTAAGTGCCCTACACTAATGAACAATACTCAAGAAGCGGTCTCACAAGCCTTTTGTAACCCACACTGTTTGTGAATAAATCCTGTTGCCTTAAGATAGCCTTATTGAATCTCTGATTGATGTATAATTTTCCTACTGTTTGTTGTATGTGGTCATTCTACTTTAGGCTTTCGGAAAGTGTTTCCAGTGATTTATTACCAATACCATAGTTTAACATTCGTGGATCCCTTCACCGATTTCACTGGTTTATGTGCAACACGTTACACTTCCTTACATTCAGAGTCGACAGTCAGCTCTTGAACCATCGCTCATCGTTCGCATGCCTCCTGTACTTTGCTAAAGTGTTCTGGAGCTGCAAGCTTCCAACGACAGCAGAACCGTCTGCTAGGGGTGTGTAGCTACAGTCATGGAGGATCCAGGGTGACTATCTTTGGTGGAGCCCTTGCCACCCCCTTCTCCACTTCTCTCCTCCCACCCCAGCCATCCTTCCTCAACTCTCCCAAAATACCGGCCACATACAGTCACTGAATGCCAGCACCCATTGTTCTACCCTTCCTCCTATAACAAAGTAATTACTCGAGGCGCTCTCGAGTCTCTGATCAGCCAGAACATTATGGCCACCGACCCACTGTCGATGTAAACCCGTCCAGGAGATAGTAGCGTCACCTGGAGAGGAATGCCTGTTCGTCAGACACACGCACGGTGCATGTAATATCAGTGAGCGTGCTGTCCGTGTCTAGAAGGAGAAGGCGCGCGATCTATCTGAGTTTGAACGAGGGAAGATTGTGATGCCCCGGGGGTTCGGCTCAACCATTTCGGAAACTGTGCGACTTGTCGGGTGTTCGGGGAATGTGTGGTGAGCGTCTTCAACATGTGCAGAAACCAAGGTGGCACTACGTACAGACGTCGTGGGATTGGGCAGCCACCCCTCATTGCAAATGTCAGACGTCGTAAGCTGGGCAGACTGGTAAGACAGGACAGGCGGTAAACTGTGGTGGAACTAACACCAGACTTTAATGCTGGGCAGAATAGAAGTGTGTCTGAACACACAGAGCCCCGAACACTCCTAACGATGGACCTCCGCAGCCGACAACCTATGCATGTACCAATGTCACCACCATGACATCGGCAACTACGACTACAGTGGACACGTGACCATCGGCACTGGACGCTGGCGCAGTGGCAGAGCGCTGCGTAGTATGATGAATCCCCATACCTCCTTCATCATGCTAGTGGGAGGACGCGAATGCTCCAGGGGACAGCTTCTTGACACCTGTAATCTGAGACGACAAGAAACTGGCTACAGGTCCATTATGCTCTGGGGAACATTCAAATGGGCATCCGTGGGTGCAGTGGAGCTCGTGCAAGGCACGATGATGGCAATGGAGTATCGCACACTGGTTGCAGATCACGTACACCCCTTCAAGACGATCATGTTTCCTGACGGCACTGGCATTTTTCAAGAAGATAATGCGTCATGTCACAAGGGCAGGAGTGTGATAGAGTGGTTCGAAGAACACAGTGGTGAGTTCCAGTTGATTTGCTGACCCCCCCAACCCCCCAACTCGCCAGATTGGAACCCGATCGAAAACATATGGCATGTGATTGAACGTGATCGAAAACGTGATGTCAGACCTCATCGCCTCCCTCCTCGGAATTTATGGAAATTAGGCGACTTATGTAAGCAGATGTGGTGTCAGCTTCTTCCAGCGACCTACCAAGACCTCATTGCTTCGCGTCATTGCTTCCATGCCACAACGCATCACAGCTGTTATCCGTGCCAAAGTGATCATAATATTCTGGTTGACCAGTGTATATCTAAAAGAGAAATAGGTAATTATTTTTACTGTAACAGCTTAGTTAACTTAAAAATTTTTGCAAAATGAAATATAATGGTAAAATTTTTCTCTAGTATGTCAAGATTTGAAACAGCTATTTGTCTGCACACCATTAGAGAAATCAAGTGCTGCACACAATTGTTGCGGCATCTGGCCCAACTTTGCTTGACGGAGCTCTCCACGCTCGTGTATTCTATGAGAGTCTCTTCATTCCTTCTTAACTACCGCGGCCTTCATCTCTCTAACCTCATTAACGAAACTATGATTGTATGGTATATCAAACGAAATTTATAAGTGGACTGAGGATTTCTTGACAGCAACAGACGTACACTCTAAGATTAAAAAAATGACGCATCACGAAGGAATTCTCTAAATGGTGTGAAAATTGGTATAAGCGACTTACCTGTACAACCAAACAAATTATTACAATGTCACAAAAATTGGATGATTTATTCAAGAGAAAATCTTTCACAAATTAAGCAAGTCAGTAATGTGTTGGTCCATCTCTGATCCTACATAAGAAGTTATTCGGCTTGGCGTTCATTGACAGATTCGTTCGATGTCCTCCTGAGGGATCTCTTGCCAAATTCTGTCCAATTGGTATTAGATCATCAAAATCCCGAGCTGGTTGGAGAGACTTGCTCATAATGTTCCAAGCGTTCTCAGTTGGGGAGAGATCTGGCAAACTTGTTGGTCAATGTAGGATTTGGCAAGCATGCAGACAAGCAGTAGAAAATTCCGCCGTATTCGGGCGGGCATTAGCTTGTTTAAATGTATGCCCAGGACGGCTTGCCATGAGGGATAACAAAATGGGGCGTACAAGATCGTCGACGTACAGTTGTGCTCTAAGGATGCCGTGGATGAGAACCAGAGTGGTCCTAGTATGAAATGGCAGCCCATACCATCATCCCAGGTTGTCGGGCCGTCATATAATGGGTGACAGTTGCGCACCATGGTGCCCGACAGCCAGGAGTGATGATATGGCCTGCCATTTCATACCAGGACCACTCTGGTTCTCATCCGCGTTATCCTTAGAGCACAACGGTACGTCGACGATGTTGTAAGCCCATTTTGTTACCCCTCATGGCAAGCCGTTCTGAGCTTACATTTAAACAAAATTAGGCCGGTCCAAACACGGCCAGGGGTTCTGCTATTTGTCTGCGTGCTTGCCAAACCGTGCCTTGACCAACAAGTTCGCTGAATCTCTCCCCGGTCGAGAACGTTTGGAGTGGGCCCTTCAGCCACCTCTGTGTTCTGCGATCTAATGCGCCAATTGGACAGACTTTGGCAGGCCATCCCTCAGGAGGACATAAAACAGTTCTGTCAATCAATGCCAAGCCGAATAACTGCTTGCATAATTCAGAGGTGGACCATTGACTTGACTTGCTCAATTTGTGAAGCTTTTTCTCTTGAATAAATCATCCAGTGGTCTAGGGGTGCCGGCACGCTAGCTCAGCGTGTTCGGTCAGAGGATTAGCTGCCCTCTGTAATAAAAAAACTGAGTTAATGTATCAACGATGAACTTCAAGGAGTGCCATAGGACGTCCACCCCGAACAAATACAACGATCAGTTACGAACAAAACGAGATTAAAGAAAAAAGGGTTGTGTCTTTGATTAGTAATCAAAATGTCATCGATCCCGGGTTCGAAACCCGCCATCTCTTAACTTTTGATTAATAATCAGAATTGGCGGTCGAAGACTTCCGGCGTAAGAAGTCACCCTCATTCTGCCAACGGCCTTGTCAAAGAGGGAGGAGGAGCGGATAGAGGTTAAGGGCACTCTCTTGTCCTAGGAGAGCAAAGCTGCCCCTAAAGGTGGAAGAATCAGCAATTATCAACAGCATGAGGATGCAGAAGGCAATGAAAACCATTGCACTAAAGACACGTAACGTGTATGCACAGCACATGTAGCCTGTAACTGAACAAGTGTCATGATGATCTCTCCACTGGAAAAGATACCGGAATACTCCCCCATTCGGCTCTCCGGGAGGGGACCGCCACGGAGGAGGTGGTCATGAGAAAAAGATTGAATAATCAACGAAAGGATAATGTTCTACGAGTCGGGGCGTGGAATGTCGGAAGCTTCAACGTGGTAGGGACACTAGAAAATCTGAAAAGGGAAATGCAAAGGCTCATTCTAGATATTGTAGGGGTCAGTGAAGTGAAACGGAAAGAAGACAAGGATTTATGGTCAGATAAGTATAGAGTAATATCAACAGCAGCAGAAAATGGTATAACTGGAGTAGTATTCGTTATCAGTAGGAAGGTAGGACAAAGAGTGTGTTACTGTGAACAGTTCAGTGTTATGGTTGTTCTTATCAGAATCGAAAGAAAACCAACACCGACGACGATAGTTCAGGTATACATCCCGACGTCTCAAGCTGAAGATGAAGAGATAGAGAATGTATATGAGGATATTGAAGGGGTAATGCATTGCCTAAAGGTAGATGAAAATCTAATAGTCCTGGGGGACGGGAATGCAACTGTAGGGGAAGGAGTAGAAGGAAAGGTTACTGCAGAATATGGGATTAGGACCAAGAATGAGAGAGGAGAAAGACTATTTTGAGTTCTGTAATAAATTTCAGTAGTGATAACCAGTACTCTGTTCAAGAATCACGAGAGGAGGAGGTATACTTGGAACAGGCCGGGTGATACGGGAAGATTTCAGTTAGATTAAATCGTGGTCATACAGAGATTCTGAAATCAGATACTGGATTGTAAGGCGTGCCCAGGAGCAGATATAGACTAAGATCACAAATTAGTAGTGATGAAGAGGAGGCTGAAATTTAAAATACGCAAGGAAATGGGATAAGGAAGTACTAAGCAATGACGAGATCCACTTGAAGTTCTCTAGAACTATAGTCACAGCAATAACGAATAGCTCAGTAGGCAGTACAGTTGAAGATCAAATGGTTCAAATGGCTCTAAGCACTATGGTGGGACTTAACTGCTGAGGTCATCAGTCCCCTAGACTTAGAACTACTTAAGCCTAACTAACCTAAAGACGTCACACACCTGCGACCGTAGCAGCAGCGCGGTTCCGGACTGAAGCGCCTTGAACCGCACGGCCACTGCGGCCGGCTCACGGGTAGTGAGTGGGCGAGTATTATCCTACTGGAACAACACATCACTTTCCTGTTGTAAGGACAGCTGATACCGAGTGCTGATTAGCGTCACCTCCAGAAACACCAGAGGTGAACGACAGGTGTAGCTTACCGCAACCCAGACCATAAGTCCTGGGGCGGGACCAGTGTGTCTTGCACGAATGCACTCTACGAGACTGCGCTCACAGGGTCTACAACCGACCGTCACTTGCGTGCAGGTAGAATCATTTGTCAGCGCTGAAGACCACGACGCACCATTCCATCTTGCAGGTGATCCCCTGACGCCACCAGTCGAGCCGTGCACATCGATGCTGTGGCGTCAATGGAAGATGGGTTAGAGGTGTGCGTGCTTATAGTCCCATTACCAATGACCAGTTCGCAACAGTTCGCCTTGACACGTCTGGGCTCACAAGCCCTCTTATCTGTGCTGTGGTAGCTGTACGGTCTGCCGCTACTGTCCTTACAATACGACTATAGGTGACGGGCGTCTGTGCTGCGTGGACGTCATGAACCTCACTTATGGATTTGAGACTGTTCACGTGACCACCACAGCATCGTTGCTTTACTGACTCATCACGACCAACTTGTGTGGCAACTCTCCGAAAACACCATCTCGTCACTCGGAAGGCCACAGTTTGACCTCTTTCAAACAATCAGTTGGCTGTAGCAATGCTTCTCCTTGGCATTGTTGCCCGCATGCATCCCACGTTTGCACCACATTGAGCCTTCTTGCAGCGAGCAATCCCTGTTAATAGGTAGACACAGATAACTCTCTGGTAGCTATGCCACTATGTTATCAGTTGGCAGACGACGCTGAAACCATTGTCAGTACACCCACTAACCCTCAGGTGGTTTATGCCGTCATCGGATCAAACCCCACGTCATCTTTCTAGGTGTAGTAATTTTTTCCCGGCTGTGTATGAAGAAGCTGCATTCGCGATGTTGACACCAAATTAAACAGGATTTTAGACGAACGCTCAAGCATAGTCTTTGAAACACAAACAGAACGACACACCTAACGGCTTTGTTAATTAGCTGTAGATGAAACAAGAAGCCTGAGTCTAGAGAGCAAACGGCAGCCAAATCAGTGAGTTGTAGGATGTGAAAATGAGTCGAAAACAACTAAAACGACTTCTTTGATGGTGAGAAAAACGATGCACTCTTCTTCTGGCATTCATATTCATCATCAGTTGCTATTTCGAAAAGGATAATGCAATATGTTAATACATACTGCTATTGGACCGGATACATCGCGAGTTCCAAGATTAGAGGGCAAACTTTTTCTTGCGTCTGGAGAATACCCTGTAGAAATTTTTCTCGCCGATTCCGTTCTTCAGGTTTCATCTTCAGGGAAGTTCTGCTGTTCCGTATTGAGAGAAGTAGTTTTTATAAAACGAAGAGTTTTATACCCGCTCTGAACGGGTATTATGCAGATTTGAAAACAAAATTCTCGTCATAGTATACTAATATAAAATAATTCGATCTCACTGGACAGAGCTGTTTGAAAAGATTCTTTGCTTTGCACTTTCTTTATCGAAGTTATTAGTTTTCTAAAAATGTCGCTTTTAGTTATTCAGCGAAGACGCGGAGCAGTAATGTGATTTAGCTTCATTTTCATTATATGCAATTTCATTTTGTCTTACGAGTTTCGAATCAGTATTTTCCGAGTTGAAAAGGTATTATTATATTGACGGCAAATGTAAAAATCTGCACAGCCATTATAAGAAATAGCGGACAAGGAATTGGGCTATAGAGTGGAAAACGTTGAGGCACTTCTGGTGATCGTTCAACGAAACCCTGGACGACGCAGTAGTGTACAGAAAATATAAGCAGTGAAGGTAACAGTAGCCAGGCACCATTCTTTTTGGGGAGAGAGTGTAGCCTGCTGACTGCTCATCCTGTCAGGTGATCGCATTGAAGGCAGTTCTTGAGAGTTTTCCTTTCAAGAAAATGTCACATCTGGAATGATACTGGTAATCAAAATGAACCTAGATTGTTCTGAGTTCACAGTCTGGGGAACAATCATTCTTATTTTACTTTCCTCATTTGAATCGTTCTCTCAGTTCAAGAACGCAAAGCCTTCAGACATCAAACTTAGTTTCTTAGTTTATTACCAGGTCCATAATTTCCTTTAATATGTGTAATTATTTACTCAGTAGAGGACATCAGGGGTAGCGTCTTTGATTAGTTACCAAAACGACCTCGCTCCCGGGTTCGAATATCTCCACCGCATAAATTTTGAATAATAATCAGCATTGGTGACCGAAGACATCCGGCACAAGAGGTCGCTATATCCACAGGAAATGTAGCCTGTAATTGAGAGTGCCATGATGAACTCTCCATTGGCAAAATATTCCGGAATAGTTCCCCATTCGGACCTCCGGGAGGGGACTGCCAAGTGGGAGGTGACCATCAGAAAAATATTGAATAACCAACGAAAGACTAACGTTCTACGAGTCGTGGTGTGGAATGTTAGAAGCTTGAAGTGGCAGGGAAGCCAGAAAAGAGAAATGCAAAGGCGCAATCTCATGAAGTGGAACGGAAAGAAGACAAGGATTTCAGGTCAGATTAGTCCAAGAAAATTTCAGTTGGTATAATGGTAAATGGTAGTAGAATCATTATGAATAGGAAGATAGGGCAGAGAGAATGTTACTGTGAGCAGTTCAGTGATAGAGCTGTTCTCATCAGTATGGACAGCAAACCAACACTGACTACGATAGTTCAGGTATAAATCCCGCCGTCGCAGACTGAAGATGACGAGGCGGAGAAAATATATGAGGATACTGAACGCGTAATGCAGTGCACAAGGAGAGATGAAAATCTAATAGTCATGTGGGACTGAAATGGGGTTGTAGCAGAAGGTGTAGAAGAAAAGGGTACAGGAATGAAAGAGGAGAAAGACTGAGTTCTGTAATGAATTTAAGCTGATAGTAGCGAATACTCTGTTCAAGAGGTATACTTGGTAAAAGCCTGGAGATACGAGACGATTTCAGTTATTCCACATCATGATCAGACAGATATTCCGAAATCAGATACTTGATTGTAAGGCGTATCCAAGAGCAGACATAGCCTGAGATCACTATTTTACTAAGGATTAAAGAGATATGCTTGAAATTGTTTGCGACCATAGATACTGCAGTAAACAATCGATCAGCAGGCAGTACATGAGGAATGGACGTCTCTTAAAAGGGCAATCACAGAAGTTGGAAAGAAAAATATAGGTACAAAGAAGGTAACTGCGAATAAACCAAGGGTAACAGAAGAAATACTTCAGTTCATCGCTAAAAGAAGGAAGTACAAAAATGTTCAGGGAAATTCAGGAATACAAAAATACAAATCGCTGAGGAGTGAAATAAAGTGCAGGGAAGCTGAAACGAAATGGCTACATGAAAAATGTGGATAAATCCAAATGGAAATGAGTGTCTGAAGGACTGACTCGCCATACAGGAAAATCGAAACAACTTTCGGTGAAATTAAAAGCAGGAGTGGTAACATTAAGAGTGCAACGGGAATTCCACTGTTAAATGCAGAGGAGAGAGTGGATACGTGGAAACAGTACATTGAAGGCCTCTATGAGGGGGAAGATTTGTCTGATGCGACAGAAGAAGAAACAGGAATTGATTTAGGAGAGAAAGGGACCCAGTATTAGAATCAGAATTTAAAAGGGTTTTGGAAGACTTAAGATCAGATAAGACAAAAAGGATAGATAACACTCCGTCAGAATTTCTAAAATCATGGGGGGTCGGGGGAGTGGCAACAAAACAACTGTTCACGTTGGTGTGTAGAATGTATGAGTCTGGCGACATACCATCTTACTTTCAGCAAAATATCATCCACACAATTCCGAAGACTGCAGGAGATGATGACAAGTGAGAGAAATATCGCACAATCAGCTTAAAGGCTCATACATCCAAGTTGCATGACGAATAATTTACAGACGAATGGAAAAGAATATTGAGAATATGTTGGATGACGATCAGTTTGGCTTTAGGAAGGGTAAAGGCGCCAGAGAGGCTGTTCTGGGGTTGCTGTTGGTAATCGAAGCAAGACAAAAAAAAAATCAAGACGCTTTCACAGGATCTGTCGACCTGGAAAAAGCGCTCGATAAAGTAAAATGGTGCAAGATGTTCGAAATTCCGAGAAAAATATGGGCAAGCTTTAGGGAGAGACGGGTAACCTACAACATGAACAATGTGCCAAGAGAGAATAATAGTAGTGGGAGGCCAAGAACGAAGATCTCGGATTAAAAAAGGTGTAACACGGGGATGTAGTCTTTTACCATTACTGTTCAATCTAATCATGGGAGAAGCAATGATTGAAATAAAATAAGGGTACAGGAGTGGAATTACAATTCAACGTGAAAGGATATCAATATTACGATTCGCTGATGACATTGCTACTCTCAGCGAAAGTGAGGAAGAATTACATATCAGCTGAGTGGAATGAACATTCTGAAGAGTACAGAACATGGATTGAGAGTAAATCAAAGAAAGACGAAAGTAATGAGAAGTAGCAGAAATGAGAATAGCGAGAAATTAAACATGAGGATTGATACTCACGAAGTAGATGACATTAAGGAATTCTACTACCTGAGAAGCAAAATAACCAATGACGGACGGAGCAAGGAGGACATCAAAAGCAGACTAGCACTGATAAAACTGGCATTCCTGGCCAATATAAGTCTACTAGTATTAAACATAGGCCTTAATTTGAGTAAGAGAATCGAAGCATTAGAGATGTGGTACTACAGACGAATATTGAAAAATAGGTGGAGTGATAAGGTGAGGAATGAGGAAAGGAATATGGGAAAAAAACTGACAAGTAGAAGGGACAAGATGATAGTACATCTGCTAAGACACCAGAGAACAACTTCCTAGGTACTAAAGCGACCTGTAGAGGATAAAGACCGTGGAGGAAGACCGAAACCGGAAAACATTCGGCAAATAATCGAGAACGTTGGTTGTAAGTGATACACTGAGATAAATGGGATGAAAAGGTTGGCACAGAAGAGGAAGTCGTGGCGAGCTGCACCAAACCATACAGAAGACTGGAGACTTGAAAAACATATTTAAAGGAATTAAAATTAAAATTTTAAAAAATTGCAGCTGCCAATACATATGTTGTTTACAGTAATGAAAACTCATCAACAAATGTCCACTAATCTACAAGGACGTTATAGCTGTTGAACGCACTAAACGTAATTTGAGTGCTTTCTGCAGCAATGATTCACGTAATTTGTCACGATTCCTTAAACACAGCAACACACGCTCAGTGACCCACATTTTGTCAAGTAGGACCTCTTGCAATGCGCTCAATAAACTGTTGTTTTGAAAGTTGCCTGGTTTGCCTTACAGCTCCCACCTGTCTCCGGAAGTGGAGTGAGCATACAGTACAGCGAAGTGCTCAGCCTTGGATCTCCGCTAACTGTCTGTTTTCTGAGGAATCCCGGACTGGCTGTCCTGCAGGTCATACTGGTAACCAGATTTTCTTGTTTCTGCCTCTGACTTTTTATACTGAACCGGTCATGAATACAATTACTGTACAGTAACGGACAGAACGGTTGTTTCCGTCTCTTGTCTACAGTACCTCGCAACCTGCCCAGACAGGAAGATACGTAGCATCTTTCTGCTACTTCAGGAGTACAACAGATTTGTTTGCCCCATCTGGCCCCTTAATGTACAATTTCTCTGCAAACATTTTTTTCTTTGCGTCTCGTGCTCAAGGTGAGAAATTACAAAAATCATTAGTCCACATTTGTAAGAAACTGGACAAAAATCATGTTTCTTTCCAAGGCCTTGCCCTACAAGTTACCCAGTACTCGGTAAGATGTCTGCCGCGAGTAATGAGTGTAATGGGCAGGGGCACTACGAATGTAGTGTGTGGACATTAAGTTGGGAATGTGGGTCTCACAGGGAGCGTGGAAGGGATAAATCCCTGCAGTCGCACTGTCCTCTGTGCCCTCGTTGGCTCAGATGGATGGAAAAAACTGAGTGAGCGGATCAACGAACAACCTGAACAGATGTCATCGGACATCCACCACGAATGAATTCCTTGAACAATATAGAAAAAAATGAGATCAACTGAAAAACAAGAAAAAAAAGGTGGACAAAGCGTGTATCATGTAAGCAGGAGATCCCGGGTTCGAGTATCGGTCGGGGCACACATTTTCAACTGTCCCCGTTGATGTATATCAACGCCTGTCGACAGCTTAGGGCCTTGATTTAATTATCATTTTATTCTAGGAGAGCTGCATGGTCACAGATGGTATGTGTTCTTTCGGACATGTCCGACAGAACAGATACCATCTTCATAACGTCATTAATAGGTCGTTCTCAAGAGCATTGTGTCTGGATGTAAAATAAGTGAAATTTTTTCCTTCGCATTAAGGTATAAGAGTCATTAAATACAAGCTACTAATATTTTAAGGATTCTTCTTTCACTTCTTGACAGAACTATTTCATATTTCAGATGGAAAAAGAAACAAACAGCGTTTTTATTCTGCTGACACAAGGTCCAGTCGCATTAATGTGACCATCGCCTATGTTCGACGCCAAAAAGTGCAATAACCACTCACAGTCTCTCGGTGCCAGCGCTAGCAATAGAGTGTATACAGTATAAAGCGTGCTGGGAAGAGGCGGATAACAGTGCAGTCGTCGTCGCAACGCGGAAGCGGAGCGATTTATCTGACGTCCAAAAGGTCATGATCATTGCCTTTCTGGTCAAGGGTGGAAGCTTTCCAGTGAAGGCTAAGTTTGTAAACAGCTCAAAGTATACTGTGCATTGGAAAACGGCGCTAACGAAAACCAGTGCCGAAGCGATTGCGGTGCACTACAGGCCATAGATGACAGAGGTGAACGACCGCCTTTTAGATGTGTACGGGCAAATAGACGTACAAACATTGAGCAGCTGACCTCCCAGATGAACCAAGGGGCTACCAACAGTGTCTCCTCAACGACCGTTCAGCGAACGTTGCTGCGTATGGGTCTCTGAAACAGGCACTTGGTTCATGCACCCATGCTGACTGCTGTCCATAGGCAATGAAGGCTGGAATTTGCCTGCCAGTACGGCAACCAGACGTCAACTGAGTGGTGACAGGTAGTCTTTTCAGATGAATCACACACAGGTGGGCGTTGGCGTGTACGGCGTGGAACATCTTAAAGCAAACACCTTGCAATCGTTACGGTTTGGGAACTGTTTCGTGCACTTTCTGGGTGATTTCATCTTATGGAAGGTACAGTGGATCTACACAAGTACACATATATTATTGGGGACCATGTCCACCCCTACATGCCGTTTGTTTTTCCTCGGCGCGATGACTTCTACCTGTAGGACAATGGAACGTGTAACACAGCAAGCAGTGCACGTGCGTGGTTCGAAGAGCACGAGGATGGGTTTACCATTTTCCCTTGGCCACCAAACTCTCCAGATTTAAACGCAGTGAGACCGTCTTGATGGGTTTGTTCGCGTCGCGGCTCCTCAGCTGAGAAACCTAGTGCATATGGCCACGGCACTGGAGTCTGCATGGCTCTGCTTCCCCGCCGGTACCTTCCTGAACCTTACTGACTCTCTTCTTGTACGTCTCGCAATGCAAAAGGTGATCACAGCATCTTCTGACAGGTGGTCTCATAAATTTCACTGGACAGTGTTTTTGCTTATTTTGAATCGGTTTATGTACCGCCGTCAAGAAATAAACTACTAGCGTCCAGTAGAGACACTAATATGGCCGAGTGGTTCTAGGCGCTTCAGTCCGGAACCGTGCGACCGCTACGGTCGCGGGTTCGAACCATGTCTCGGGTATGGATATGTGTGATATCCTTAGGTTTAAGTAGTTCTAAGTTCTAGGGGACTGATGACCTCAGATGTGAAGTCCCATAGTGCTCAGAGCCATTTGAACCATTTGAACCAGAGACAGTAGTAGGTAGGAAACCAATTAGGTGAGAAATGGCAGATCGAGTGCGCATTACTCATGTTATGCACGAACATATTAAATTACAATCTACAACCAGAATAATGTAAAACATAACGCTTAACGAAAATGTACGATATTAAGTTATACAAGTTTTGTGAACGCTATAGTAAAAGCTGTAAGGTAAAAAAAAAAGGATAAGGCAAAATGACAGTTTCTCTCTGCTTCAGGTTTGAGGAGATGAATGTAATCATTTGTATAGAGGCCTGGGAGTGTGTGGCTGGTTGATTGTTCCATGTCAGTTTTACCAGGGGCATGTGCAAAGCTGTAAATGATCATTTAAACAAAATAGAAACTCCGTGTTTGTATTGCTAACATTTGCTTAATTCGAACCGGTTCTCGGCGTATTGGATCATCGACAAGAAACAACCGACTAGCGTCCACAAGTCACACTAATGTGCAGAAACTCAAACATTAGAAACAAATCCGCTCTTAATACTATTTAACATCACATTTGTTTGTATAACTTGTATAGTTGGTTGCCGTGTTGGCCTAGCGAGTGAGAGAGCTGGAGTCAGCCCTGGAGCTATTTGATTCAGCCCCGGATAGGACCGGGGACTGTTGCTCGTTCCAGTCCCTCCAGGACGGCCCAGGTCCACTGAGCCTGCTGTCAGATTGAATACCGGGTAACTTTCCAAGGGGTAAAAGCCGGTCGTGTCGATAGGCTTGCCACCCACCCCCTCCTAGTGCCACGGCAAAGAAAAACTGCACTCTGCCTGCGGTCAGGTCAACAGCCACGCCAAGACGTTAGCCTTTCTTTAACAACTAGAGTACTTTAATGTGGTGTGTTTTCCTTATGTTCTGCGTTTGATACTATCCAGCTTGTAAATTTCAGTTGAAGTCCAACTCACCATGTTTTCTGCATAACGTAAGGTATAAGTGCCCTATTTAATATTTCTCACCTAACGTCACGACAATACCACAGGAAAGTTATCACTACAAAACATATTACATATGCTTACTGCAACGTTCACAGGTTTCCTTCCAGACTTCACTCATTTCTCTAACCTCCCTCCCACTTTCCTCTCATTCTCTGTCTGTCAAATCTACTCTCTCCTTTTATAGGCTGTGGAATAAGCCATTAAGCACCATTATAAGTCTAAGTTAAGAATTCATTGAACAAAAATGCTGCTTCAAACTCCAAACGAAGTAAATTAGGAAACAGTGTTGCGAGGGCTTCCACTATAACCACTTACGATTCCTTCAAAAACGCGATAGTTGAAATCCGACTCAGAGGCATAATAATTCTTTGGCTGCTTAATTATAGACATCTACCTAGTAGCGTGTAATGTACCGTTTCGTCCTCATGACGGCAGTAACGCACATAAAGTGAGACTGCAGTAGGGAGGGGGGGGGGGGGGGAAGGGGCAGTGAGAGGAGTCGACTGCGTGGAGTAGCTGGTAGGAAAAAGATAGTCTTTCGGGGATGTGTTACCATGCATGCAAAATTAATTCACAAGCAACTAGGAATTTACACCTTGCACAAGCAATGCGTGTTTGTTTGCCTACTTGCCTGCTCGTGTCCTGTATTTTTCTGATAGAGGTTTTGCTAATTACTGTTTCTTGTAAGGAATAAGGGATCTCCTTCCTGCTGCCGTGACTCAACACTGTAAAAAGCTATATTCATCAATCGAACACAAGTACAAGGAGTTTATTAGAATGTAGTAATGACTGTGTTGTTGGCCTACCATGACCATGTTCTTTATAGTCATGTTAGCACCCAGCTGTGAGCAAAGAGCCTATTGCATCTAAGAGTACAATGGGGCACACAGAACACATACACACCGCATAACACACACACACACACACACACACACAAACACACATACACACACAGAAGCATTACGCAGGGAACCTAGATGCAGCGCATTTCTCTACTGCAGCTAGTCATCCTAGGGATCACACTGAAGAAGGGGCTCACCAGAGTGGAAATGATGGAGTGTGCAGCAACTGAGAATAATGACAGCCGGGATCATCTCGTGGAAAGTTGGTCAAATGACGTCGCAGGAAACGGGCCCACAGAAGTGTCATAACTCAACTGAGAACTCAGCACTGAGCACTAACAACTTCACCACTGATGTTGGAGGCTTTATAACCTAGACGTTTAAATTTTTCCATTAAGCAGGTCCCTCACCACCTGGCCCCAGATAGCAATTCAAGTGGGCGTGGCCTGAAAAGAACCACCAGCGACTCTTCTCAGGCCGGCCGCGGTGGTCTAGCGGTTCTAGGCGCGCAGTCCGGAACCGCGCGACTGCTACGGTCGCAGGTTCGAATCCTGCCTCGGGCATGGATGTGTGTGATGTCCTTAGGTTTACGTAGTTCTAAGTTCTAGGGGACTGATGACCACAGATGTTAACTCCCATAGTGCTCAGAGCCATTTGAACCATTTTTTGACTCTTCTCACTGCCTAAAAAAAGAAAGAGCATCTACCACAGTTGGCAAGACGTGGCCACATAGTGCCGAACGCAGATGAGGCGCATCGTGTTCGGTACCTTTGGCTCCCGCTGTCGAGACTACATATCCCCCCCACCCAAGTAGTGGCCAAAATTGGCGCACTTTTTACCGTCATAAGATTTTCGAAGCAATTTTTCTGGCCTTATTTGTAACATTACGGTTAATTTAATTAAATGCGCTATCGATGTCCCACTTCATGGAACGTACGTAGAACTGAGCAACAGTTTAGTGAGATGGCTAGCTGCTCTGGCAATTTACAAGTGAATATTTTTACACGTTGTCTTCTTTGTTTCTCGGTCTCTTTTCTCCACAGTTGCAGATATACAAGCTTTATAGATTAATTACAGTCTTTTGCACTGTAATGAAAGTCTTATTAAGACCAAATGCGTTTCACTTCATTCTAAAACATCTTCAATGGTCACTGTAAGAATATTGTGTTTTTTCTTATAATTTTGTTTGATAGGATCATGAACAGTTCAAATGCTTTATTTACTATCATAAACGGTGTTAATGGTTATCTTGTGGGTTTTTGTTGTTCACTTCATTCTTCCTATTCTTCCACATGTTGAAGTCAGATTTTAGCACACCGTACTTTCACTGCGCTAAATATATAGTTGTACTGAAGATGGCCACATAATAGCTGAAATCGTTCTGCATTAAGCAGATTAAAAATTTATGGCCCATCCTACCCTACATCCTAATTGAACCTAATTTAAGTTTCTTAATAGTTTTTCTTCGCAATATTTCTGGGTGCTTCCTGGAAGTGGATAATGCATGAAGTTCAAAACAAGGAGGACACAAAAATCAGACTGGCACAGGCAAGAAATGCATTCCTCGGCAAAAGAAGTATGCTAGTATGAAACATCGGTCTCAATGCATGGAACAAAATACCGAGAATGTATTATGGAGCACGGTAGTATATGGAAGGGAATCGTGGGTTGTGGGGAAATCGGAAGAGGAGGGAATTACAGCGTTTGAAATGTGTTTTTACAGGAGAATGTTGAAAATTAAACGGGCTGATAAGGAATGAGGAGGTCCTCTGTAGAATCAGCTAAAAAGAAATACACTCCTGGAAATTGAAATAAGAACACCGTGAATTCATTGTCCCAGGAAGGGGAAACTTTATTGACACATTCCTGGGGTCAGATACATCACATGATCACACTGACAGAACCACAGGCACATAGACACAGGCAACAGAGCATGCACAATGTCGGCACTAGTACAGTGTATATCCACCTTTCGCAGCAATGCAGGCTGCTATTCTCCCATGGAGACGATCGTAGAGATGCTGGATGTAGTCCTGTGGAACGGCTTGCCATGCCATTTCCACCTGGCGCCTCAGTTGGACCAGCGTTCGTGCTGGACGTGCAGACCGCGTGAGACGACGCTTCATCCAGTCCCAAACATGCTCAATGGGGGACAGATCCGGAGATCTTGCTGGCCAGGGTAGTTGACTTACACCTTCTAGAGCACGTTGGGTGGCACGGGATACATGCGGACGTGCATTGTCCTGTTGGAACAGCAAGTTCCCTTGCCGGTCTAGGAATGGTAGAACGATGGGTTCGATGACGGTTTGGATGTACCGTGCACTATTCAGTGTCCCCTCGACGATCACCAGTGGTGTACGGCCAGTGTAGGAGATCGCTCCCCACACCATGATGCCGGGTGTTGGCCCTGTGTGCCTCGGTCGTATGCAGTCCTGATTATGGCGCTCACCTGCACGGCGCCAAACACGCATACGACCATCATTGGCACCAAGGCAGAAGCGACTCTCATCGCTGAAGACGACACGTCTCCATTCGTCCCTCCATTCACGCCTGTCGCGACACCACTGGAGGCGGGCTGCACGATGTTGGGGCGTGAGCGGAAGACGGCCTAACGGTGTGCGGGACCGTAGCCCAGCTTCATGGAGACGGTTGCGAATGGTCCTCGCCGATACCCCAGGAGCAACAGTGTCCCTAATTTGCTGGGAAGTGGCGGTGCGGTCCCCTACGGCACTGCGTAGGATCTTACGGTCTTGGCGTGCATCCGTGCGTCGCTGCGGTCCGGTCCCAGGTCGACGGGCACGTGCACCTTCCGCTGACCACTGGCGACAACATCGATGAACTGTGGAGACCTCACGCCCCACGTGTTGAGCAATTCGGCGGTACGTCCACCCGGCCTCCCGCATGCCCACTATACGCCCTCGCTCAAAGTCCGTCAACTGCACATACGGTTCACGTCCACGCTGTCGCGGCATGCTACCAGTGTTAAAGACTGCTATGGAGCTCCGTATGCCACGGCAAACTGGTTGACACTGACGGCGGCGGTGCACAAATGCTGCGCAGCTAGCGCCATTCGACGGCCAACACCGCGGTTCCTGGTGTGTCCGCTGTGCCGTGCGTGTGATCATTGCTTGTACAGCCCTCTCGCAGTGTCCGGAGCGAGTATGGTGGGTCTGACACACCGGTGTCAATGTGTTCTTTTTTCCATTTCCAGGAGTGTATATGGAAAGCTTCGATTACAAAAGGAGACAGGATGACAGACCTGCGCTAAGACAACAGGGAATAACTTTCTTGGTAGTAGAAGGAGCTGTAAAGGCAAAGCTGTCGGCTGAGTAAGAACTAGGAACGTTTCAACAAATAGTCGAGAACGTTGTGCTTAAATGCAACTCTGAAATGAGAAGGCTGGCAGAGGAGAATAAGTACCAATCAATCAGACTGGTGACCACTCCCATTTAAAAGAAATGGCCACGTGCGAGTAGGAGTTGCGCACACGGGGTTCTTTACGAGCTCAGTTACATACAGAGTGATTCTTTTTCATCGTGTAAACACTATAGATGTTGATCGATGAGAGGATACGGATCAGAAAACGTCTAATGAACTTGTGTCCGGAAATTTATGGTTTCCATCTAGAGACCATTTATTCTATCACATTCTGTTACAGGGGCTGCGATCTGACAGCGCTGTGCCATGCAGCCACAGTTGCAGTATGCATGGTTTCCCCCTAGAGGGTGGTACCGTTCCTCATACGTCATGATCTAGCGTCCTCTCCTGCCATAGTAATTGGTAATGTTGCGTCCGATTCACTTCTCTTTCTGACTCATCTTTTATTGGATGTGATACAGTGTTGTGTCTGTATTCGAACCGAGAGCTTGCCGACTTGGTGTTTATTTACGAAAAGGCAAGTGGCAACGGGCGGCGGGCAGCAAGGTTGTATCAGAAGACCTGTCCCCGCCGACAACAACCATAACATTCAATGTCTGTAACAGTGTTTTGCCATTTGTCTGAGACTTGGAAGAAAATGTGATTAACGCTTTGAAAGACGACCGTCGTGTCAATAACCGCCGTGTCCATACGAGAGAGTTGGCCCACCAGTATAGGCTAAGCCAGACGCCGGTGTGGAACATTCTCCGTGATAATTGTTACTTGCGCAGTGTGCAGGGCTTACTAGCGACAGACTTTGCACTTTGCAGTTTTGCCACTGGATTGTTCACCAGGCAATCAAGATTCCGGTATTTGTGTCATCCATCAGCCGGCCGCTGTGACCGAGCGGTTCTAGGCGCTTCAGTCCGGAACCGCGCTTCTGCTATGGTCGCAGGTTCTAATCCTGCCTCGGGCATGGATGTGTATGATGTCCTTAGGTTAGTTAGGTTTAAGTAATTCTAAGTCTAGGGAACTGATGACCTCAGATGTTAAGTCCCATAGTGCTTACATCCATTTGAACCATTTTTTTGTCATCCATCCTATTCGCAGATGAGGACACCTTTAGGCCTAGTGGTATCTTCGACTTCCGTAACACTCATGTTTGGGATAGTATGCAGAACCCCCATGGTATGGTGACAGCGAATCACCAGTATCGGTGCAGTCGGACTGTGTGGGCGGGGATAATTGGTGACCGTATTTTGGGACAATTCTTCCCCTGCTGGAAGAAGTGCCATTGATGATTCGAAAGGTTATGTAGCTACTACATAATGGTGTTTCAGGCCGCTTCGCCTTATCGTCCAGACGCAACTCAATCCATGGATCCGACGAGGGGTCCCAGATGCATGGCCTGCACGTTCACCGGATCTCAACCCGTGCGATTTCTGGTTATGGGGCCATCTCAAAAGCGTCCTGTATGCAGAGCCCATTCCAGATCTGGAGACACTGGAGACATATATTCATGCTGCCTTTGACACCGTTCGGCTGCAGCCTGGCAGAAGTGAACGTGTGATACAGACATATTACGGCGCATGCAAGAATGCGTTGTGGCACATGGAAACCATTTTCGACACATGCTGTAACTATGGCTGCATGGTACAGCGCATATTATACCGCGATCTCTGTGACATTGTATGATTGAATAAATGGTCTCTAGCTTGGAAACCATGCATTTCCGGACTTAAGTTCATTAGATCTTTTTTCTTCAGTATTCTCTCATCGATCAGTCCGTAGAGTTTGTACACGGTGGAAAAAACCACGTTTCATATACATAATCCAGACTTGGAATGGAAAATCTCAATAAATTTTGCCTGTTATCAATATCGATATTTGCAGGATATTGGTCCCAGCAACCACAGGACCGTATCAAAATCGCTACAGTGGTCCCTCAGATTAGCCCGGACGTACTTCAGTTTATAAATGTTGAGAGAGAATATTTAATAAAACATTTTTTATTTACTTACTAAAACATGACTACAACTTGCATTTTATGTTTGCTTGCAGTATTGTTCGTCTACTATGCTTTTGACAGATGATGAATGCAATGTATTTTCAAATGGTAAAAGGTATTTTTATGTGATATGATTACAATTTAACAAGTTTCAGATTTTTATTTTACTTATACTGTAAAACCACGCCTCATAATTATCGGTCAAAGGGAAGTACGCTGAACGTTTTAATGAGTTTGCGAGTACCAAAACATGTGACCTAAATGACCGAATATTTTGATTGAATTGACTTAAGAATTTAAATTTGCCAACCTATTGCAGAGAACAAGGAGTCTTAAAAGACGGACAGGCAAACAGATGGATAAAAAATGACAAGAAATATTTTCTCGTGTGACATAATTAAAATTAACAGTTTTCGTGACTCTTTTTTTTTTTTTTTTTTTTTTTATCTGTACTGTGGAATTTTGCTTCCTGCCAAATGCCATGATTCTAGGTCAATGGAAAGTACTTTGTAGGTTGTGATGACTGAGTTTGCGAGTTTCAAAATGTATGACATAAATGGACGAAGCTTTTCATCGCATTATATTGGAAGCTTACATGTCTTACACCTCCAGGGGACACAGACCTCAGTATGTCACATAAATTTGAAGTTGATACGCCCACCGCTTACAGAGAAAAAGCGGTCTTAACAGACGAAAAGATAGACAGGTGTATTGAACCGTGATTTATTTTCAAAGAATATACTTAAGAATTTATTTTATTTACTAGCGATTCATCAAGAACATTATCACATTTAATCACACTATATAAGCGCGGAAGTAGTTGCCAGGGAGTAACTGATGAAATCATAATCAAATTCCTTTTAACAAATGGGAATTTTATTCACTTTAATAGTGCCTAAAAGCATTTTTTTAAAGAAACAGATTTAAAATTATAATCAGAAAGCACCCTCTAAATATCAAGTTACAATTTATTCAGAGGCAGAAAGAAACAAGTTTTGACTATATGAACTTTCGGGCAGAGAACCTTGCCGCTCCCTTTTGACACGGCCGTAGTTACGACCTCTCACAACAGCCTCTGAAAGACTACACGGGTGCAAATCTGCAACACACCAGATTAGTTTAAACTAAAAGTTTTAACAATTTACACAAGCACACAAACTATGCACCCCCGTGAGAGGGATGGAAATGGTACAAAACACTCAAAATTAAAATATTAAATGGTTCAAATGGCTCTGAGCACTATGGGACTTAACATCTATGGTCATCAGTCCCCTAGAACTTAGAACTACTTAAACCTAACTAACCTAAGGACAGCACACAACACCCAGCCATCACGAGGCAGAGAAAATCCCTGACCCCGCCGGGAATCGAACCCGGGAACCCGGGCGTGGAAAGCGAGAACGCTACCGCACGACCACGAGATGCGGGCTTTAAAATATTAACTTTGCCACTTGATTTTAACTTCTAAGAAAAGTCTTATGGTGAAAGGATGGCAACTTTATATACTAAAATGATCATTTAAATAAAAGCCGATAAAATACAATCTTATATAAAATTCTACAAGGTTGGCCAAACAAGTTAAGATGCTCTACAGTACACAGATACCTCCTCTCAAGATGATAGACAAGATCAAAACACATTTCACGAATTAGGCCGTTACACTCCAAGCAATAAATTCGTTAACACGCCAAATCCGACAAAAATGACAGAGGCAGCTCCGAACGACACTAACTACCTAACAAATGCGGATGAGAGACAGACGAGCAAGCTGGGGACGAGAGATCCACCAAGAAACAAGTAGAATTTAAGAAGAGTAAATCACACAACACATCACCAGTCACTTAACTTCTAATAAACAGCTATTTCTACCTGGCGCAGCACCCCCAAATCGCTCTCCCGAACCGTCCGCTGCCAGCCGCTTCAACGGACGCAGGAAGGCGCGCCGATCTCCCGTCTCAAGAAGAGTAAATCACACAACACATCACCAATCACTTAACTTCTAATAAACAGCTATTTCTGCTTGGCGCAGCACCCCCAAATCGCTCTCCCGAACCGCCCGCTGCCAGCCGCTTCAACGGACGCAGGAAGGCGCGCCGATCTCCCGTCTCAACGGCGTCGCAGCTCGCACCGGCCAGACCGATGTCGTGGGTTGACTCCCGTTGCTCACGTGTCGACCGCGAAGCCACTATCCCTCGCTATACGGCGCGGCCCACTGGACTCACGTGGCGACCTCACATGCTCCGACACTCAAAACGGACAAGTTATTTTGTGTCTCAGTGCGCGACCGAACAACCGATCGATCCAACCGTCAACGGCCATTGCCTGAGCAAACTTGAGCAGACTGGCGGCCTATCGCGCACACTCAGATGCAGGAACTAAGCCCCTGCCGGGCGACCACTCGCTGAGTTCTCTTACTGGAGGAGTGGAAAGACTCTCATTTTGCCAGCTTTAAAGGTTGATCCGAACGACAGAGATACTAGCACTCCCGTCCGGCCATCCTGATTTAGGTTTTCCGTGATTTCCCTAAGTCACTCCAGGCAAATGCCGGGATGGTTCCTCTGAAAGGGCACGGCCGACTTCCTTCCCCATCCTTCCCTAATCCGATGAGACCGATGACCACGCTGTCTGGTCTCCTTCCCCAAACAACCAACCAACCACCAACTAGCACTCCGAACGACAGACAGACACTAAATGCCCAACAAACGCGGACGAGAGACAGACTAGCAAGCTGGCGACGAGAGACTGACCCAGACTGACCAACTGGCGAGTTCATAGCGCCCCTTAAATGCACGTGAACAGGCAACCTTTCCCCTTTCCCACCAGAAGGGAGACACCAAAGCTGCGATTGCGACAGCGGCGCCACCGCCATAAACGAGGGCAACTGCTTCACACTACGCGCTGCGGCGCGCTCTTCAAAACAGCAATTTTAACCACGGCTCACGTATAAAAAGAGACGAACATATTTTTTGTGTAATACAGTTATAGATTAACAATTTTCGAATTTTTTGCTGTACTTGTCACGTAGAAATTTGCTTCTTACTAAATTTCATGGCTCTAGGTTAACAGCAAGTGCCCTGTAGGTTCTAATGAGGGAGTTTTAGAGCATCAAAGTATGTGAAACAAATTGTGGGCTCTTTTGACTGCAATGACTTGGAACATTAAAGTTTTTATACCAGCACCGGGCAGTATATCTTCACATGCGGCATGAATTTGAACTTCATTTGCTCCCCGTTCATGAGAAAAGCTGTTCTTAACAGTCGGACACACAAAGTGTCCCTATAACGGTTTCGTTTTTACAGACTGAGGCACGAAACCCTGAAAATACGACAAAATACACTACTGGCCATTAAAATTGCTACACCAAGAAGAAATTCAGATGATAAACGGGTATTCATTGCACAAATATATTATACTAGAACTGACATGTGATTACTTTTTCACGCAATTTGGGTGCATAGATCCTGAGAAATCAGTACCCAGAACTACCACCTCTGGCCGTAATAACGGCCTTGATACGCCTGGGCATTGAGTCAAACAGAGATTGGATGGCGTGTACAGGTACAGCTGCCCATGTAACTTCAACACGGTACCGCAGTTCATCAAATTTAGTGACTGGCGTATTGTGACGAGCCAGTTGCTCGGCCACCATTGACCAGACGTTTTCATTTGGTGAGAGATGTGGAGAATGGGCTGGCCAGGGCAGCAGTCGAGCATTTTTTGTATCCAGAAAGGCTCGTACAGGACCTGCAACATGCGGTCGTGCATTATCCTGCTGAAATGTAGGGTTTCGCAGGGATCGAATGAAGGATAGAGCCACGGGTCGTAACACATCTGAAATGTAACGTCCACTGTTCAAAGTGCCGTCAATGTGAACAAGAGGTGACCGAGACATGTGACCAATGGCACCCCATACCATCACGCCGGGTGATACGCCAGTATGACGATGACGAATACACGCTTCCACAGTGCGTTCATCGCGATGTCGCCAAACACGGATGCGACCATCATGATGCTGTAAACAGAACCTGGATTCATTGGAAAAATTGACGTTTTGCCATTCGTGCACCCTTGTTTGTCGTTGAGTACACCATCGCAGGCGCTCCTGTCTGTGATGCAGCGTCAAGGGTAACCGCAGCCACGGTCTCCGAGCTGATAGTCCATGTTGCTGCAAACGCCGTCGAACTGTTCGTGCAGATGGTTGTTGTCTTGCAAACGTCCCCATCTGTTGACTCAGGGATCGAGACGTGGCTGCACGATCCGTTACAGCCATGCGGTTAAGATGCCTGTCATCTCGACTGCTAGTGATACGAAGCCGTTGGGATCCAGTACGGCGTTCCGTATTACCCTCCTGAACCCACCAATTCCATATTCTGCTAACAGTCATTGGATCTCGACCAACGCGGGCAGGAATGTCGCGATACGATAAATCGCATTCGCGATAGGCTACAATCCGACCTTTATCAAAGTCGGACACGTGATGGTACGCATTTCTCCTCCTTACACGAGGCATCACAACAACGTTTCACCAGGCAACGCCGGTCAACCGCTGTTTGTGTATGAGAAATCGGTTGGAATCTTTCCTCATGTCAGCACGTTGCAGGTGTCGCCACCGGCGCCAACCTTTTGTGAATGCTAATCCTTTGCATATCACAGCATCTTCTTCCTGTCGGTTAAATTTCGCGTCTGTAGGACGTCATCTTCGTGGTGTAGTAATTTTAATGGCCAGTAGTGTACTCCATATGCTGTAGCTACAGGAGTGCTCCCAGCACGATATCCCTGCTGTTGGTTTGAAGTGTCGCGAATGGGACAAACTTAATATTAGTTCTTTCAGTAAATCACTACTTTTCTTTTTTTTATGTGTAAAGCAGTTCTGTATGAACAGGCTTCAGGAAATGGAAGAATCGAATGGAAGTTCTTGAAACAACAGAACGATCCAAAGCCAAACTTATCTGAAAGTAACGTCGGTACTGTGGCGTGCACGCCAGTGGAAGAGGCACGCGGCGCCTTATTGACTCCGCCTCGGCCGTGAGCTTATCTTTCCTAGTGGCGGCGGCGCCCGATCAGTGCAGGAGAGCCGTTCGGGAAGGCTATTTAAGACGTGAGTGCGCTTGGGTAGAAGAGTTGTGAACGAAGTGTTAACGCTACGACGACGCCCGTACGCGCCCGATATCTGTGGACAAGGTGTCACTCAGCTACAAAAGGTTGAATATTGCCTTTCATGGCAACCGTTAGTAGAACACGAAGGAGCCCTTCCTTCTTACTGTACTTTCTACGGTAATTATTGTTGTTTAGGTTGTGCTATTTGATCATTGTATCTAAATTTACGCAGCCGTGAATTATTACAGTACGGATCCACCATTCGAATTTTTATATTTCATTTAACTTACTAAAAAGTTTGGTGAAGTGTGGGCGCACTGTGAAGATACACTAACATTTACTACGTCGTTTTTCTCTTGGGTAAAAACAGGTGATCTGAAGTTAATGGATCCCTGGAAGGAATTTGTTTGTCCATAAATTAATTGTTAACCTTAGACTGTATTTATTTCGGTGCCAGTGCCTTCAGCTAGAAATCTACACAGAAGCACGAAAGAAACTGGTATAGGAATGAGTATGCAGATACAGAGATATGTAAACAGAATACCGCACTGCGGTCGGCAACGGCTACAAGTGTCTGGCGCAGTTGTTAGAACGGTCACTGCTGCTACAACGGCAGGTTATCGAGATTTAAGTGAATTTGTACGTGGTGTTATACTCGGTGCACGAGCGATGGGACACAGCATCTCCGAGGTAGTGGTGAAGTGGAGATTTTCCCATAAGATCATTTCACGAATGAATATCAGGAGTCCGGTAAAACATCAAATCTCCGACACTACTGCGGCCGGAAAAAGATCCTGCAAGAACGTGACCAACGACGACTGAAGAGAACCCTTCAGTGTGCCAAAAGTGCAATCCTTTCGCAGATTGCTGCTGATTTCAAAGCTGGGCCATCAACAAGTGTCAGCGTGCGAACCATTCAACGGAACATCATTGATATGAGCTTTCGGACCCGAAAGCCCACTCCTGTACCCTTGATGATTGCACGACACAAAACTTTACGCATCGCATGGGCCATCAATACCGACAATGGACTGTTGATGAGTTGAAACAAGTTACCTGATCGGACGAGTCTCGTTTCAAATTGTATCGAGCGGATTGACATGTCAGGGTATGGAGAGAGCCTCATGAATCCATGGACCCTGCATGTTCCAAGCGGTTCATGTGGCTTAACATGGGACTTAACATCTGAGGTCATCAGTCCCCTACACTTAGAACTACTTAAACCCAGCTAACCTAAGGACATTACACACTTCGATGCCCGACGCAGGATTCGAACCTGCAACCGTAGCAGTCGCGCGGTTCCAAACTGAAGCGCCTAGGACCCTGCATGTCAGCAGGAGATTTTTAAAGCTGGTGGAGGCTCTGTAATGGTGAAGGGCGTGTGCAGCTGGAGTGATATGGGACCCCTGATACGCCTAGATACGACTCGGACAGGTGACACGTACGTAAGCATCTTGTCTGGTCACCTGCATGCATTCGTGTCCATTGTGCATTCCGACGGACTTGGGCAATTCCAGCAGGAGAATGCGACACCCACACTTCCAGAATTACTGCAGTGTGGCTCCAGGAACACTCTTCTGAGTTTAAACACTTCCGCTGGCCAGCAAACTCCCCAGATATGACCATTATTGACCATATCTGGGATACCCTGCAAAGTGCTGTTCAGAAGAGACCTCCACCTCCTCGTACTGTTACGGATTTATGGACAGCCCTACAGGATTCATGGCGTCATTTCGTCCCAGCACTAGGTCAGACGTTAG
This sequence comes from Schistocerca piceifrons, assembly GCF_021461385.2. Lineage (NCBI taxonomy): Eukaryota > Metazoa > Arthropoda > Insecta > Orthoptera > Acrididae > Schistocerca > Schistocerca piceifrons. The sequence goes on from NC_060139.1 coordinate 109,816,691, forward strand.
TCGAGTTCGTGCCGTGCCGTGTTGCGGCACTTCGGCGTGCTCGCGGGGGCCCTACACGATGTTAGGCAGGTGCACCAGTTCCTTTGACTCTTCAGTGTATCTACATACCGCCACAAGTACATCAGTAAGACAAAAATATAGGATTGTGGGTCCACCTTGATGCAAACCACTTCTTTTAAACTACTTCCAGTGACTATATAGCCATCATGACTGTGTTCTTCAATTCTAAAACACGCATAACTATCGTATTTATAAACACTGTAGAACCCTATCATGTCATGTACCGTTTGGTTCCAAAATATTATATTCAGTGAACTGTTTCCCAATATCTTATCTATTTCACTTCACACCATGGTTTTTACGTTTGTTGCCGCTGTTTGAGGCGTGTTTTCGTGTTTCTGTTGTCGTTTCTTCGGCGTACAGCATGTCATCTGAAATCGAATGAGTGGCTGTTTGCTAACAAATATGAAAAAATAAACATTATTTTTGTCAGAGTTATACTATTGGGATTGCGGTAGTGTGATGTGTATAGTTTTGGTGTGTACTAGGTTGTCACGTAGTTTGTCAAGTCCTCACGTTTGTTGTAAGGCTTGTAGATAGTACTGTTGTTGATAATTCTTCCGGGTTATATGGCCGTGGTCCATGGAATTCTTCTCTTCCTAACGTTTCGTCCAATACTACGTTGGACATCCTCAGAGGTACGGCTGGTCCTGCTGAGTCCTGCCGACTGGACTCAGCAGGACCAGCCATACCTCTGAGGATGTCCAACGTAGTATTGTACGAAACGTTAGGAATAGAAGAATTCCATAGACCACGGCCATATAACCCGGAAGAATTATCAACAACAGTACCATCCGATCGTGAAAGCCTTCATTGTATGGCTTGTAGGTAGTTTTAAGCACAGGAAAACATAGCTTCTTCGCCTTATTCGTAATCCAGCACGTTACGTCATCCTGCTGTCCGCATGTGTCGGGGGAGTGTATCTCTTACTGCGGAAACGTTTTGGAAATTGGAGCGGGAGTTCTGACGACTTGTGTTCCTTATTTGTGTCTCTGTGTGTACCGGGGTAGTGGTTCTGTGTGTGTGTGCGTGTGTGTGTGTGTGTATGTGTGTGTGAGTGACAGAGTGAAAGAAATAGAGAGAGAGAGAGACAGAGAAAGTTTCAAGATAAAATGATTGTTTCACTAGTAAGTTTTGAGAAGTGGGTGGTTACACTGGACAGCAGTTGAGAATAGTTGCCTCCTTTCCAGAGCTACAAATGGAACACGAACGGGAAAATCTGGAGGTCAGGTGTGATGACGCTCTTGATGCTGGAGCCGTAGGGAGGTTGGCAACGGACTTCCTGCGTCGTAGCTGCAATACCCGCAGCAGGGCGGTGTCCTCCGCATGACGGTCTGAGATGGGCAGAATGCCACTAGCCAACCTGCTTAACCACTCCTGACGTCAGCGGCCCCTGGATTAAGAGAAGAAAATAACACAAGAGCTCCGGTCGCAGCCGACCTTACGGCGAGGGGCATCAGGAGTCGCTGGAAAAGTACCGAAAGGACTACCGCTGGCTCAGCCGCGAGCCAGTCTGAACGTCACTACAGGCCAGGATCCTACCATTTACTTACCATCCCGACGGAGTCAACGTGTCTGACGAGCAGCTGCGGAATATTTTAGTCCAGCTGACGTTAGCCGCACATCGCGTAGATGTAATGCTGAGAGATGAGTGGTTACTTCGTGTCCTCCTTTTTCTACTGGTAGCATTTGTAAGCTCAGAACTTGCGCCAGTACTGACGTACACACTGTCGGAACATTTTGTTTTCATTCCTCTTCTCTTTGAGTTCGTTGATCTCTCTACAAAAGAACTACAACTGGAGTTAGCACGTCGCTGACGACAACATCATTATTTTATTCTCTTTTCAGAGTGATCGGCGTTCCGCACACATCATCGAAGCCGTAACGTTTATCGTGCGAACGACAAATAGGAGGACGGCACATTGCGATACTTGTGTATAGGGACGAGATCTGTCGCAGATGAAAAGTGTATTGGCATGCTAATCGCTACAGTGAGGAAGCCCGCTGTAATAAATATGTCTGAGAAGGCAGCGCGCAGAATCGCTCTATTCTTTTTGGAGTGGGGGGGGGGGGGGGGAAGGGTATTGGTGCTTGATACTTATTTGAGTTTGAACAAAGCGGGAAAACGTTTTGGCTTAGCGTGGACTAGTGGTCATTTGTATAGCCATTCGAACAATATATTAAGTAAGGTTCGAACGACGAACTGGCGATGGCGCCTAGGCAAATAGTGCGAATCGATTAATTCCCTCTGAGAAAGATATTAATGGGGCTGAAATTAATGCTCCGGTAATGGCGCCGTTCGGACTTTACGTGCAAATAAGTGCAAAAAAACACGTTTGGAGGTTTCTGAAGAGCGCCACATAGACACTTCTAAACTTCTACGAATCGTTCAAACTATGAACCAAGGAAAGTAAATGAATAAAGTCGAAAAGAATTTTTTTCATCCAATAACCTTCGTCCGTTGTTGAGATACAGAGGTTCAAAAAGAAAGTAAAGGTAGCACGTAAAAATCATTCATACGTCGGTTGCATGCTTGGAAATGGAAACAGCTTAACATGATTCAAATAAATAACAAATACACTCTTGCGATAAAACTAAAGACTCACTTTCAAAAATCTAGCGTCTTTTGTATTTTGCGTGCGAGAAACATGTCCTGTGTGAGTTTATTTTTAACACGAGCCTCTTATATGTTTCAAATTTTGTAAAATAGGTGAAGAAGTACGTGTAAGTATTAGTCGTCCTTTTGTTTTGTGAAAGCTTTATCCGTTGCCACGATATAAGCAACATGGTTCGAATGACAATAGAAAAACCCTCTACCGGATCAGTAGTCACCCGATTCAACAAATATCCACATCGGTTGCCAGCGATCTAATGTCAACATTATGATAGAGTAAAAGTTGGAAACCACAATGAAAAATGAGAGTTATGAATGTAAAAGAATGGAACTAGCTTTTCTCTTACCTGGCAGCTCCAAAGACTTTATTTAAATGTCAACATCTAGACATATTTTCTCTTTTTTACAAGTTAATCCTACTTCCCCAGCGCAGTGAATTCTCTTAGATCCAAGGTGTTGAGACGCCATCTTTCAGTTACTAAAGTCCCGGATCAAATGCTGAAGATTCGCCAGCCACAATGAATAATATATAATTGCGGATGGCTGAAGAACATACATGTCATAGCTAAAGACGTTTTTCTAGTGCTTTAAGTTTCTGGAGGTGAATTTAATTTGTACATGGGGGGGGGGGGGGGGGGGGAATGACATCATGTTACTTTCTACATCTACATGACTACTCTGCAATTCACATTTAAGTGCTTGGCAGAGGGTTCATCGAACCACAATCATACTATCTCTCTACCATTCCACTCCCGAACAGCGCGCTGGAAAAACGAACACCTAAACCTTTCTGTTCGAGCTCTGATTTCTCTTATTTTATTTTGATGATCATTCCTACCCACGTAGGTTGGGCTCAACAAAATATTTTCGCATTCGGAAGAGAAAGTTGGTGACTGAAATTTCGTAAATAGATCTCGCCGCGACGAAAAACGTCTTTGCTTTGACTTCCATCCCAATTCGCGTATCATATCTGCTACACTCTTTCCCCTATTACGTGATAATGCAAAACGAGCTGCCCTTTTTTGCACCCTTTCGATGTCCTCCGTCAATCCCACCTGGTAAGGATCCCACACCGCGCAACAATATTCTAACAGAGGACGAACGAGTGTAGTGTAAGCTATCTCTTTAGTGGACTTGTTGCATCTTCTAAGTGTCCTGCCACTGAAACGCAACCTTTGGCTCGTCTTCCCCACAATATTATCTATGTGGTCTTTCCAACTGAAGTTGTTCGTAATTTTAACACCCAGGTACTTAGTTGAATTGACATCCTTGAGAATTGTACTATTTATCGAGTAATCGAATTCCAACGGATTTCTTTTGGAACTCATATGGATCACCTCACACTTTTCGTTATTTAGCGTCAACTGCCACCTGCCACACCATACAGCAATCTTTTCTAAATCGCTTTGCAACTGATACTGGTCTTCGGATGACCTTACTAGACGGTAAATTACAGCATCATCTGCGAACAACCTAAGAGAACTGCTCAGATTGTCACCCAGGTCATTTATATAGACCAGGAACAGCAGAGGTCCCAGGACGCTTCCCTGGGGAACACCTGATATCACTTCAGTTTTACTCAATGATTTGCCGTCTATTACTACGAACTGCGACCTTCCTGACAGGAAATTACGAATCCAGTCGCACAACTGAGACGATACCCTATAGGCCCGCAGCTTGATTAGAAGTCGCTTGTGAGGAACGGTGTCAAAAGCTTTCCGGAAATCTAGAAATACGGAATCAACTTGAGATCCCCTGTTGATAGCGGCCATTACTTCGTGCGAATAAAGAGCTAGCTGCGTTGCACAAGAACGACGTTTTCTGAAACCATGCTGATTACGTATCAATAGATCGTTCCATTCGAGGTGATTCATAATGTTTGAATACAGTATGTGCTCCAAAACTCTACTGCAAACCGACGTCAATGATATAGGTCTGTAGTTTGATGGATTACTCCTACTACTCTTCTTGAACACTGGTGCGACCTGCGCAATTTTCCAATCTGTAGATACAGATCTATCGGTGAGGGAGCGGTTGTATATCATTGCTAAGTAGGGAGCTATTGTATCAGCGTAATCTGAAAAGAACCTAATCGGTATACAATCTGGACCTGAAGACTTGCCCGTATCAAGCGATTTGAGTTGCTTCGCAACCCCTAAGGTATCTACTTCTAAGAAACTCATGCTAGCAGCTGTTCGTGTTTCAAATTCTGGAATATTCCATTCGTCTTCCCTGGTGAAGGAATTTCGGAAAACTGCGTTCAATAACTCCGCTTTAGCGGCACAGTCGTCGGTAACAGTACCATCGGCACTGCGCAGCGAAGGTATTGACTGCGTCTTGCCGCTTGTGTACTTTACATACGACCAGAATTTCTTCGGATTTTCTACCAAATTTCGAGAAAATGTTTCGTTGTGGAACCTATTAAAGGCATCTCGCATTGAAGTCCGTGCCATATTTCGCGCGTCTGTAAATTTTAGCCAATCTTCGGGATTTCGCGTTCTTCTGAACTTCGCATGCTTTTTCCGTTGCCTCTGCAACAGCGTTCGGACCTGTTTTTGTGTACCACGGGGGATCAGTTCCATCTCTTACCAATTTATGAGGTATGAATCTCTCAATTGCTGTTGCTACTATATCTTTGAATTTGAGCCACATCTCGTCTACATTTGCATAGTCAGTTCGGAATGAATGGAGATTGTCTCTTAGGAAGGCTTCTAGTGACACTTTATCCGCTTTTTTAAATAAAATTATTTAGCGTTTGCTTCTGGTGGATTTGGAAGAAACGGTATTGAGCCTAGCTACAACGACCATGTGATCACTAATCCCTGTATCAGTCATGATGCTCTCTATCAGCTCTGAATTGTTTGTGGCTAAGAGGTCAAGTGTGTTTTCGCAACCATTTACAATTCGCGTGGGTTCGTGGACTAACTGCTCGAAATAATTTTCGGAGAAAGCATTTAGGACAATCTCGGAAGATGTTTTCTGCCTACCACCGGTTGTGAACGAGTATTTTTGCCAACATATCGAGGGAAGGTTGAAGTCCCCACCAACTATAACCGTATGAGAGGGGTATTTATTTGTTACGAGACTCAAATTTTCTCTGAACTGTTCAGCAACTATATCATCGGAATCTGGGGGTCGGTAGAAGGAGCCAATTATTAACTTAGTCCGGGTGTTAAGTATAACCTCCACCCATACCAATTCACACGGAGTATCTACTTCGACTTCACTACAAGATATACCACTAACGACAGACACAAACACTTCACCACCAATTCTGCCTAATCTATCTTTCCTGAACACCGTCTGAGACTTCGTAAAAATTTCTGCAGAACTTATTTCAGGCTTTAGCCAGCTATCTGTACCTATAGCGATTTCAGGTTCTGTGCTTTCTATTAGCGCTTGAAGCTCAGGGACTTTCCCAGCACAACTACAACAATTTACAACTACAATTCCGACTGTTCCTTGATCCAAGCACGTCCTGTATTTGCCATGCACCCTTTGAGATTGCAGCCCACCCCGTACTTTCCTCAGGCCTTCTAACCTAAAAAACCGCCCAGTCCACGCCACACAGCCTCCGCTGCCCGTGTAGCCGCCAGCTGAGTGTAGTGAACTTCTGACCTATTCAGCAGAACCCGAAACCCCACCACCCTAAGGTGCAAGTTAAGGAATCTACAGCCAACACGGTCGCAAAACCGTCTGAGCCTCTGATTCAGACCCTCCACCCGGCACTGCACCAAAGGTCCACAGTCGGTTCTGTCAACGATGCTGCAGATGGTGAGCTCTGCCTTCATCTCGTAAGCAAGACCGGCAGCCTTCACCAAATCAGATAGCCGCTGGGATCCAGAGACAATTTCCTCAGATCCAAAGCGACACACATCATTAGTGCCGACATGTTCCACCACCTGCAGCTGGCTGCACCCTGTGCTCTTCATGGCATCCGGAAGGACCCTTTCCACATCAGGAATGACTCCACCCGGAATGCACACGGAGTGCACACTGGATTTCTTCCCCTCCTTAGCCGTGATATCCCTAAGGGGCCCCATAACGCACTTAACATTGGAGCTCCCAACTACCAATACGCCCACCCTCTGCGATTGCCCGGACCCTGAAGGCTTAGAATCATACTCTGAAACAGGGCAGGCAGCTGCATCTGGCTCAGCCAGAGACAGTACCTGAAACCTGTTTGTCAGACCCACCGGGGAGGCTTTCTGATCAGCCTCCGAGGACGTCTTTCGCTGCCTGCCACGCCTTGGAACGACCTCCCAATCAACCACAGGCGAGGGCTCAGCCCCACTGCGGGCAGCAACCGGGGCAACCACAGCGGCAGACCGATCTGGGGACAGACGGGACGAGGTTGACATCCCCGTGATAACCAAGTCCGGCTCCCCACAATGGTGCCCATTAGCAACAGCCTCAAGCTGCGCGACCGAAGTCAGCGCCACCTGCAGCTGTGAGCGAAGGGATGCCAACTCAGCCCTCATCCGAACACAGCAATCACACTTTACTTGACATTATGTTACACTACATGGATACTAATAGTAACAAGTAAGAAACCATGCATACGTCAATGTGTTATGATTTAAATGTTTTTGAAGCTGCCAAGTAATTCCTAAAGCTCATTCCCTTCTTTTACATCCCCAACTTTGCCCAAGACATGTTCGCCTTCTTTTGTGATATGACAGCAGCATTTTTCATTCTGGCTCCTTAACACTCTTTTTTCAAGTTTTCGAAAGTGAGTGACCTGATTGTTGTTGATATGTATATAGCATTAATAAACGGCACTGCTCATACATTTACCTTAAGTTCTGAGGCCCTGGGAGTTAAAGATTTCTAGACGGTTTAACAGACTCACTTTCAAGCTGTACGATGTGTGAAAGATTTGTTGTAGATGAAATAACACTGCACGTAAAGTATGAATCGTACGTATTTTAGAAGAATAGTGGTTTTACTTGCATCTCTAGAAGCGGCCCTGCTGGCAATCAGAGCTGTAATGTCAAGAAGGATAACAAATAGCGGAATTTCACTTACTGCGCGTATGCAATACACTGAGACGAGAAAAGTCATGAGATCCCTCCTAACATCGTGTCGGAGCCCTTTTGCCCGACGTAGTGCAACTCTACGTGGCATAGACTCTTCAAGTAGATGGAAGTCCCCTGCAAAAATAGCGAGTCATACTGCCTCTGTAGCTGTCCATAATTGTGAAAGTGTCGCTGGTGCAGGATTTTGAGCACGAACTGACCGCTCGATCACGTTCCATGAATGGTCGATGGTTCGGCGGGGCGGGATTTTTCGTCGTTGCTCGTTCGTACAGTCTCTCATTAATTGTCAACCACCCTCAGTACGACTTCCTCACGACGTCCCTTCACTCTGCAGTAGTAGATACTCACTAGGCCGTGTAAAGCAGCGTTGATGGAACCACGACCTAATACCTACCACACAGAGGCCGCGTAACTCAAGTTGCGAGTCAGTTCCTCTAAGTTCATTTTAACAAATTTCGGGTGATGGGAAAATGCAGTTTACCTGCAGTAATCCTTCGGAAATTTCAGTAAACTGGCTTTTATTCTTAAGGAAGCACAGAAATTTGCTATCAAGTCCGAATTTACTATTTTAACTGCTCTATCATTCCAAGTTCACAGTCAATACACCAAAATTTCACACGGGAAAGCAGCCAGAATATCTACCAGTCCGACCAGTCACTGACCCACTACTGTAGCGAGTTGTACATTCGGTCGAATCAGTGGTCTTCAGTGTTTGAAGTACTCGTTTTAATATTCCATAAGAGACCCGGAATATGCCATGCGAAATTTTCACTAAGGCCGAAATATCACACGCTCATAACTTTTCAATAAATGAACTCAGAAACTTCAAACTTCCGTCCAAATGTTGGTAACTCAAACGCTCAGATGAAAACCCAGTTCTAAGCAAAGAAGTGAAAGCAGAAACGTGGAAGGAGTATATAGAGGGTCTATGCAAGGGCGATGTACTTGAGGACAATATTATGGAAATGGACGAGGATGTAGATGAAGATGAAATGAGGCATATGATACTGCGTGAAGAGTTTGACAGAGCACTGAAAGACCTGAGTCGAAACAAAGCCCCGGGAATAGACAACATTCCATTAGAACTACTGACGGCCTTGGGAGAGCCAGTCCTAACAAAACTCTACCATCTGGTGAGCAAGATGTATGAAACAGGCGAAATACCCTCAGACTGAAAGAAGAATATAATAATTCCAATCCCAAAGAAAACAGGTGTTGACAGATGTGAAAATTACCGAACTATCAGTTTAATAAGCCACGGCTGTACAATACTAACGCGAATTCCCTACAGACGAATGGAAAAACTGGTAGAAGCCGACATCGGGGAAGATCAGTTTGGATTCCGTAGAAATATTGGAACACGTAAGCCAATACTGACCCTACGACTTATCTTAGAAAATAGATTAAGGAAAGGTAAACGTACGTTTCTAGCATTTGTAGACTTAGAGAAAGCTTTTGACAATGTTGACTGGAATACTCTCTTTCAAATTCTAAAGGTGGCAGGGGTAAAATACAGGGAGCGAAAGCCTATTTACAATTTGTACAGAAACTAAATGGCAGTTATAAGAGTCGAGGGGCATGAAAGGGAAGCAGTGGTTGGGAAGGGAGTGAGACAGGGTTGTAGCCTCTCCCCGATGTTATTCAATCTGTATATTGAGAAAGCAGTAAAGGAAACAAAAGAAAAATTCGGAGTACGGATTAAAACCCATGGAGAAGAAATAAAAACTTTGAGGTTCCCTGATGACATTGAAATTCTGTCAGAGGCAGCAAAGGACTTGGAAGAGCTGTTGAACGGAATGGACAGTGTCTTGAAAGGAGGATATAAGATGAACATCAACAAAAGCAAAACGAGGATAATGGAATGTAGTCGAATTAAGTCGGGTGATGCTGAGGGAATTAGATTAGGAAATGAGACACTTAAAGTAGTAAATGAGTTTTGCTATTTGGGGAGCAAAATAACTGATGATGGTCGAATTAGAAAGGATATAAAATGTAGACTGGCAATGGCAAGGAAATCGTTTCTGAAGAAGAGAAATTTGTTAACATCGAGAATAGATTTAAGTGTCAGGAAAGCGTTTCTGAAAGTATTTGTATGGAGTGTAGCCATGTATGGAAGTGAAACATGGACGATAAATAGTTTGGACAAGAAGAGAATAGAAGCTTTCGAAATGTGGTTCTACAGAAGAATGCTGAAGATTAGATGGGTAGATCACATAACTAATGAGGAGGTATTGAATAGAATTGGGGAAAAGAGGAGTTTGTGGCACAACTTGACCAGAAGAAGGGATCGGTTGGTAGGACATGTTCTGAGGGATCAAGGGATCACCAATTTAGTACTGGAGGGCAGCATGGAGGATAAAAATCGTAGAGGGAGACCAAGAGATGAATAAACTAAGCAGATTCAGAAGGATGTAGGTTGCAGTAAGTACTGGGAGATGAAGAAGCTTGCACAGGAAAGGGTAGCATGGAGAGCTGCATCAAACCAGTCTCAGGACTGAAGACCACAACAACAACAATAGAAAAAAATCTGTAATTTTAACAGGCTCTTCTACTAAATAACAAAAGACGGTATACTAAATTTGAACAAAGTCGGTTGATAAGTACTATGGTTTATTTAGATTCATAGGGGGTATGAATTTATGTTCTTACTACACTACTGGCCATTAAAATTTCTACACCAAGAAGAAATTCAGATGATTAACGGGTATTCATTGGACAAATATACTAGAACTGACATGTGATTACATTTTCACGCAATTTGGGTGCATAGATCCTGAGAAATCAGTACCTAGAACAACCACCTCTGGCCGTAATAACGGCCTTGATCCGCCTGGTCATTGAGTCAAACAAAGCTTGGATGGCGTGTACAGGTACAGCTGCCCATGCATCTTCAACACGATACCACAGTTCATCAACAGTAGTGACTGGCGTATTGTGACGAGCCAGTTGCTCGGCCACCATTGGCCAGACATATCAATTGATGAGAGATCTGGAGAATGTGCTGGCCAGGGCAGCAGTCGAACATTCTCTGTATCCAGAAAGGCCCGTACAGGCACTGCAACATGTGGTCGTGCATTATCATGCTGAAATGTAGGGTTTCGCAGGGATCGAATGAAGGGTAGAGCCACGGGTCGTAACACATCTGAAATGTAACGTCCACCGGTCAAAGTGCCGTCATTGCGAACAAGAGGTGACCGAGACGTATAACCAATGGCACCCCATACCATGGTGATACTCCAGTACGGTGATTTCGAATATACGCTTTCAATGTGGGTTCACCGCGATGTCGCCAAACACGGATGCAACCATCATGATGCTGTCAACAGAACCTGGATTCATCCGAAAAAATGACGTTTTGCCATTCGTGCACCCAGGTTCGTCGTTTGGTACATCATCGCAGGCGCTCCTGTCTGTGAAGCTCCTGTCTCCGAGCTGATTGTCCATGCTGCTGCAAACGTCGTTGAACTGTTCGTGCAGATGGTTGTTGTCTTGCAAACGTCCCCATCTGTTGACTCAGGGATCGAGACGTGGCTGCATGATCCGTTACAGCCATGCGGACAAGATGTCTGTCATCTCGACTGCTGGTGATACGAGGCCGTTGGGATCCAGCACGGCGTTCCGTATTACCCTCCTGAAACCACCGACTCCATATTCCGCTAACAGTCATTGGATGTCGACCAACGCGAGCAGCAATGTCGCGATACGATACACCGCAATCGCGATAGGCTACAATCCGACCTTTATCAAAGTCGGAAACGTGATGGTACGGATTTCTCCTCCTTACACGAGACATCCCAACACCGTTTCACCAGGCAATGCCGGTCAACTGCTGTTTGTGTTTGAGAAATCGGTTGGAAACTTTCCTCATGTCAGCCCGTTGTAGGTGTCGCCACCGGCGCCAAGCTTGTGTCAATGCTCTGAAAAGCTAATCATTTGCATATCACAGTATCGTCTTCCTGCCGGTTAAATTTCGCGTCTGCGTTCATCGCGCCGTAATTTTAATGGTTAGCAGAGTATAAGGAGTCCAATTGAATCCTTGTCTAGCCGTTTTCAGTTTCCTGTACCTTTCGACGGCTGCGTAAATGACACACTCAACAAATTCAAAGCCAGGTTCTTTCTGAAACGTCGCTGACAGGTGCAAATGACCCGTCTACCATAAACGTATAAACGTACTGCTTATTCCATCAGTCACACCTTGCGCCCCCCCAACCCCCTCCTCGCCTAAAAAAAGAAAACGCTCACAAAAAGACTACGTTGAGCACGCTAATGCCGAGAAGAGCGCTCTTCTGTTGTTTTTTTTTTTGTTGTTGTTTCCATCGTTGATAAACATGAGCTTTTACAAAATGATTTCAAAACTGAAAATCAGGAAATGGGAATATTCAGATTTTCAGTTTCGGCGAGGTGGCTTTCTTACAGGTTGTGTTTTCCAGCACTCCGCCTTTACGCGACAATGTATATCCTCTTAGCCGTATTGAAACTTCGCTGCCTTTGAAATGAATAAAATTACAACCATAAATAAAATTATAACCATTGACAATAGGCAAATTCGGCTTCCTTTGAAAAGAATCAGAGTATACCTGCAATTCATATCAGCATCAGTCATAGGATATTGTGCGACCCTTAAGCTCTTAGACTGCAGCTAGGGAAACCATTAGTGAGAAGAGTTCGCCGGCCGGTGTGGCCGAGCAGTTCTAGGCGCTTCAGTCCGGAACCGGAAGTTCTTGGGGACTGATGACCTCAGATATTAAGTTCCATAGTGCTCAGAGCCATTTGAATCATCTGAGAAGAGTTCGGTGAGGAGTGCTTCTAAGATTAACGGGCGCGTACTTCATTACCGCCAGCCCTTGTGGCCGAGCGGTTCTAGGCGCTTCAGTCCGGAACCGCGCTGCTGCTACGGTCGCAGGTATGAATCCTGCCTGGGGCATGAATGTGTGCGATGTCTTTAGGTTAGTTAGGTTTAAGTAATTCTAAGTCTAGGGGACTGATGACCTGAGATGTAAAGTCCCATAGTGCTTAGAGCCATTTTTGAACTTCTTTATCCCGAGTGATGGTTTGTTTGTAAATCTATAAATATGCAGACTGGAGTTGCAAATTAGGAAAAGGGGAGCCTTTTACTGGTTAAAGAAAGGCACGTTCGAAGGTTGCTTGGAACTGAGGCCAATTCAAAAAAGATAATAAAAGATCGCATATTGCAATTGTGGTGAAATCAATGTGACCTTTCAAGCACAGGAAGGAGAACATACGAATTTCTTCCTGACATCAGAGAGAGATTAAATATGACCTTTCTTATCCTGCCGAGTGGACTGATACATTACCTGACTTGTCATGGCCAGTATGCTATGCATCTATACAAAATCAAAAGGCAATGATAGCAGCACCTGCGACATTATGCGCACACCGGAACATACATTGTGAGGCTACGCGCTCTTTGAAGATGCAGCAGATAATGGACACCAGGTATTAAGGGTGTTGAATCCCATTGTAGCACTAAGGAGTGAGTCAATCTCGCACATCTTGGACGATACTGCAACTCCACTATCCAGGAAGGCCAAGGAAGACTTCACGAGGCATTCAACCATAAGTCACCATGCTGCCATCCTGGGTAGACAACATACTATGCAGATGGAGAGGAGGTAACTGAGGTCAGCAACCACCGAATGAATTGGTTTCCCAAGAATCTATGGTACATAGCGTTAGTGCAGGTCACCATGGAAGCTTGAACTTTAAGACGTAACACTGATGGGGAAATTACTCACTACAGTGGAAACGTGCTCGCGTGCTGCGCAACGCCTAAGGTATCCATCAGACAATGGCTGCTGATTGGGGTGGTATAAGGCCGGATCCAGTAACGGAAACCATCATATACAGGTTAAATACACCCAAATACACGAGCAAACAGAGAACAGATTCGGTAGGAATTATGACAATATTAGTAGCTGGGTAAACAGTTAAGGGTTTTTTGTAGTTTAGCAGTAGTAGAAGTCGTTGTAGATAATAGGATCTCATTATGAAGAATAAATATTAAATTAAATTAAATTTTATATAGCATAGACTATTTTTCAAAATTGGTTCAAATGGCTCTAAGCACTAGGGGACTTAACATCTGAGGTCATCAGTCCCCTAGACTTAGAACTACTTAAACCTAACTAATCTAAGGCTATCACACACACCCATGCCCGAGGCAGGATTCATACATGCAACCGCAGCAGCCGCGTGGTTTCGGACTGAAGCGCCTAGAACCGCTCGGCCACCGCGTCCGGCGAACAAACGGAAACCACTTAAACCTTCAGTCAGGTAGATATATTTCGCCGGGGAATGAAAAAAAGTCACACACATTTCTGAGACAAGAGGCTGAATAATGGCATGAAAAACAATATTCGTTGGCATAGCTTATCTTCACCAACCCATCGACGAAACTTAAATAATAGGTTTTGTATTCGTATTTGTCGCTACCTTCCAAGCACAAATGGTAATTCAGTTCTGGAATAACAAATCTACACGGCGAGATACTATATTCATTTTAAGAGTTAAAGTAATTTTGTTTCTAGATACTTAAGCCGTTTGAGTGGCAATATCCTTTATTCCTAATGATATATTGTTTACCAGGGGTAGAAGCATGAAACCGAAATTTTCCTATAGACTGTGCTAGCCGTCAGTGTAGGGCCCGAGAGACCGTGTCAGCAGCGCCATGTGCTTTCTGTAACGGTTGGTGACAAATGTCAACACACAGTAACCCACGTTTCATACATCGGTACCTGTTTCAAACCCGTAAACATATCGAGTTTTGTGCCGACGAACTACAATTTGCGGAGATCATCGGTTTTCTGTTATCATTTGAAGAAAACTACTGTAGAATCGCATAGAGTGCTTGCCGAAGCTTTCGGCGAACATGCTCTTGGGAAAACACAGTGTTTCGAGTGGTTCAAAAATTTCAAAAATGGTGATTTTGAAGTGAGAAAGGATGAGCGCGGGAAACCACCGAGAGAGTTCGAAGATAACGAATTGCTGGCCTTATTGGATGGAGATGATACTCAGACTCAACAGAAACTCGCGAAGTAATTGAATGTGACGCAGAATGCTATGGTAAAGGTGCAGAAAGTAGGAAAATGGGTTCCGCATGAACTGAATGAAAGTCAGCAGCAGATCAAAAGACCACTTGAGAAATGCTGCTCGCCAGATACAAAAGCTGTGGTGTCACCGCCAGACACCACACTTGCTAGGTGGTAGCCTTTAAATCGGCCGCGGTCCGTTAGTATACGTCGGACCCGCGTGTCGCCACTATCAGCGATTGCAGACCGAGCGCCGCCACACGGCAGGTCTAGAGAGACTTCCTAGCACTCGCCCGAGTTGTACAGCCGACTTTACTAGCAAGGGTTCACTGACAAATTACGCTCTCATTTGCCGAGACGATAGTTAGCATAGCCTTCAGCTACGTCATTTGCTACGACCTAGCAAGGCGCCATTATCATTTGCTATTTATCTTGTGATGCATGTACCGTCAGACCTATGTTCACCAATTATGGATTAAAGTTAAGTATTTCAGAAGCTACGTACCTTCTTTTGCTAGTATAATTACTTTACTTGTTCCAGACCTCACGCCAGCCTGCGTGAGCTTAAACGCGTGCCTTTCGGCTTCCTCTCCTAGTGGCTTGGCTGTCTTGCCAAGTCACAACAAAAGCAAGTCGTTTCTCCATTGAATAGTGACAGGTGATGAAAAATGGATATATTTTGAGAATCCTAAGCGTCGTAAATCATGGGCGAATCCAGGCAAACCATCGACATCCACTGCAAGACCGAATCCCTTTGGAAATGCTCTGTGTTTTGTGGGATCAGAAGGGTGTCATCTATTACGAGCTACTAATACGCGGTGAAACCGATAATACCTATCACTACCAAGAGCAAATGATAGATTTAAATCGAGCTTTACCTTAAAAACGACCAGAATATGGAAAAAGGCAACACAAAATCATATTGCTCCGTGATAAAACCCCATCACACACAGAAAAACGGGTCAGGGAAACGATCGAGGCATTCCGTTGGGAAATACTAGGGCATGCGGTTTATTCCCCAGCCTTGGCACCGTCCGATTACCATCTATTTGCATCACTGAGACACGCGCTCGCTTAAGAACACTTCAATGCACGAAAATGGCTCGCTGACTGGTTCGCTGGAAAAGAAGAAGTGTTTCATAGCCTGCCGGAGAGGAGGCAGAAATGTGTAAATAGCAACGGAGATTACTTTGAACAAAATATTGTTGATCAGTTTGAAACAAGAGACGTGTAAACATTGCAACCAAATTCCGGTTTCATATTTCTACACCTGGTATGTTATTAATCAACGTACTTTTTTTTTTAAAGAACCTGAACTGGCTTCTATTGGTTAATTCTGAAAGAATCTCTCTCTGTGAGAGGGATCAGTTATTATAAATTGACTCCTGAGCACTGAAAGACTTAATAACGATTAAAATTCTTCGGAGTGTTGTAATGCGTCATTGAATAAAATACGTTAAGTATAAACTTAAAATCAAAGATTCGACCGTATTACAAAGGCTTTCCTCAGGGTAAGATCGTGTTAGTACGGTTTAAACGTTGGTTTTATGTTTATAATTGCCGGCCACTGTGGCCGAGAGGTTCTAGGCGCTTCAGTCAGGAACCGCGCGACTGCTAAGGTCGCAGGTTCGAATCCTGCCTCGGGCATAGATGTGTGTGATGTCCTTAGGTCAGTTAGGTTTAAGCAGTTCGAAGTTCTAGGGGACTGATGACCTTAGAAGTTAAGTCCCATAGTACTCAGAGCCATTTGAACCATTTTTTAAGTTTATAATTAAATTATTTTATTCAATAACGCTGCACAACACCCAGAAGAATGTTAATCGTGACGACACCGGTCGCGGAAGCCTACATAGATATTAGAAGACTCACTTTCCATCCCATCATATCATGCAACGAATGACTGACTTATATATGCAGACTGAAGCGACTAATGTAAATGTGTACCACGGCTGAGATTCGAGCCCGGTATAAATTTCCAGTCGCCGCTTCAGCCTGCATATATATACACCACTGACGTTTGAAACTTGAAAAGGTCACTGGAGCGAAATCGTTTCACTTGGATGACTGACTGCTATCTCAGCGACTCACAAGAAACATTATTAGCTTATTAGAATCCTCTTTCGGCTGCCTTCAACGGAAATAAATCTAACGTCGAATAACGTTTGTGTGTGCCATTTCCAGGCCTCGCCAAATGCAACTGTAATTCGCTGTCATTCCTTCTTTTAAAGTCCAGCCGTTCTGTGGCTGTTCCCCTTATGGGATGCGCTTGTCAAAGATATTCACAACTTTAACTTTCCGTCCATGTGCACTTCTCAGAACTGATACTTTCCCTTCTCCCGTCGAACACAGACGCAAGTTACACGTAACATTACGTGGGAAGGAGGCGGAAAACCCACCCGCGCGGCGACAACGCCTTCTGGAAAGCAAGCAGCTTGCAGCAGGGCCGTCCTGTGAAGGCCACGCTCCAGGAATCGAACGTTTGCCCTCCTCTGCTCCGTGTGACCCCCCTCTCCCTAACACCCTTCCCTGAGCTCTGTTCTTTCTCAGAATTTCAGTTTACGAGCCATTCGTTTGGTTTGGGTGTCCTAGTAATTAATTTACAATCTCTGCTGTTTTACCTGTAACTATCTAAAGAACTGAGGCGGTAACCTTCATGTAAGCAGCAGCCATGTACACTACTGGCCCTTAAAATTGCTACACCAAGAAGAAATGCAGATGATAAATGGGTATTCATTGGACAAATATATTATACAAGAACTGACATGTGATTACATTTTCACGCAATTTGTGTGCATAGATCCTGAGAACTCAGTACCCAGAACAACCACATATGACCGTAATAACGGCCTTGATACGCCTGGACATTGTGTCAAACAGAGCTTGTGGCGTGTACAGGTACAGCTGCCCATGCAGATTCAACACGATACCACAGTTCATCAAGAGTAGTGACTGGAGTATTGTGACGAGCCAGTTGCTCGGTCACCATTGACCAGACGTTTCCAGTTGTTGAGAGGTCTGGAGAAGGTGCTGGCCAGGGCAACAGTCGAACATTTTCTGTATCCAGAAAGGAACGTACAGGACCTGCAACATGCGGTCGTGCATTAGCATGCTGAAATGTAGGGTTTCGCAGGGATCGAATGAAGGGTAGAGCAACGGGTCGTAACACATCCGAAATGTAACGTCCACTGTTCAAAGTGCCGTCAATGCGAACGAAAGGTGACCGAGACGTGTAACCAATGGCACCCCATACCATCACTCCGGGTGATACGCCAGTATGGTGCTGACGAATACACGCTTCCAATGTGCGTTCACCGCTATGTCGCCAAACACGGATGCGACCATCATGATGCTGTCAACAGATTCATCCGAAGAAATGACGTTTTGTCATTCGTGCAGCCAGCTTCGTCGTTGAGTACACCATCGCAGGCGCTTCTGTCTGTGACGCAGCGTCAAGGGTAACCGCAGGTATAGTCTCCGAGCTGATAGTCCATGCTGCTGCAAACGTCGTCGAACTGTTCGTGCAGATGGTTGTTGTCTTGCAAACGTCCCCCATCTGTTGATTCAGGGATCGAGCCGTGGCTGCACGATCCGTTACAGCCATACCAATAGGATGCCTGTCATCTCGACTGCTAGTGATACGAGGCCGTTGTGATCCAGCACGGCGTTCCGTATTACCCTCCTGAACCCACCGATTCCATATTCTGCTAACAGTCATTGGATCTCGACGAACGCGAGCAGTAATATCGCGATACGATAAATCGCAATCACAATACGCTACAATCCGACCTTTATCAAAGTCGGAAACGTGATGGTACGCATTTCTCCTCCTTACACAAGGCATCACAACAACGTTTCACCAGGCAATGCCGGTCAACTGCTGGTTGTGTATGAGAAATCGGTAGGAAACTTTGCTCATGTTGTAGGTGTCGCCACAGGCGCCAACCTTGTGTGAATGCTCTGAAAAGCTAATGATTTGCATGTCACAGCATCTTCTTCCTGTCGGTTAAATTTCGCGTCTGTAGCACGTCATCTTCGTGGTGTAGCAATTTTAATGGTCAGTAGTGTATGTTTTATGAAGGTCTTTTTTTTTTGTTTGACGAGTCTTTCATCATACTCGAAATCTGATTAGTGACCGTAAGTGTAGCTTCGCAACCAGGTCAAGGCGACGCGCAGTGCAGACCACTGGCATCTTCCCTCGACTACAGGCGTCATTGGAAGTCGGATAGATGGAGCATGCGGTTGACGTACTGCTCTTCCGGCCTTTAATTTTAGCTTTTGCAACCGACAGCCGCTGCTCAATCTACAAGTATTTCATCAGTTGTCTCCAGTGTGGCGTTTACAGAACTACCACTGAAGAGAAATCGTTAGCGGTACCGGGAATCGCATCCATTTCCCCATGTGACAGTCACGGCTGATTTATTCAGAGTTTACTGCTGTATCTTCGTCTTCGGACAGGAATATCGATAGCCAAAAATCAAGGCAGCTGCGGACTTCTTCGAACACAACGAGAAGGCGTAAGAAGTTGATCACAATCGTGGTAATTGCTGACGTCACACCGTTGGCGCCATCCAGATGAGCAGACAAGCACAATCGCTTTATGCGACACTGTGCATCCTCCTCCCCTTTTTCTCTTTAGTCTTGTGACTGGTTTGGTGGGGCACATGACGAGTTCTTCATCTCCTGCGCTATCTTTTTTGTCTCAGAATAACGCAACCAGCCCCTCAAGTATTTCCAATCTCTGTCTTCCTCTATAGTTTTTACGACCTATAGCTCCCTCTAGTACCATGGAAGCTATTCCCTAATGTCCTAACAGATGTCCTACCATCCTGTCCCGTCTTCTTGTTAGTGTTTCTTAGTGTTTTCCTTACCAATTCTCCAGAGAGCTTCCTCATTCCTTACCTTACCAGTCTATCTAATTTTCAAGTTTTCTGTTGCACCACGTCTGAAATTCTTCAATTCTCTTCTCTTCCGGTTTTCCCTCAGTCCGTGTTTCACTACCATACAATGCTGTGCTCCAAACGCACATTCTCAGAAACTCCCTCAAATTAAGGCCTATGTTTGATACTAGCAGATTTCTCTCGGCCAGGAATGCCCTTTTTGCCAGTGACAGTCTGCTTTTTATGTCCTCTTTGCTCCGTCCGTCATTGGTAATTGCAGAATTCCTTAAGTTGCTATACTTCGAAAAAACCTTATAAAAGCCAAAGTTTTCAAGGCAATGTGACTAAATTTGACACAGTTTTTAGATAATGTTACATGGGTACACACATATGTATTCGTGCTTATTGCAGTTACATGTTTTTAATCATAAACAGTTGAAAATTTTTCAAAAAGTTGAGTAAAAATGTTCCTTTTTTTGGAAAATCTGTCATAAAATAATTTATGTAGTTTTGTACAAAATTTGATATATCACGCTTACAAATACGTACCTGTGGAACGGAATAGTGATATCTTCTTTTGCTAGATTTTTACAGCTCTCAAAATTTCTGTGAAAAAAATAGATCTTAGAGCTTTTCTCCTACCCACATACCTTACTATTGTAGTAAAAGAAAATTCCTTCGGCAGAATGTTTCACAATAGTCCAAATTTATGTACTATAATGTCAATAGTCTGAGAGGAAAAGGTACATAAAGCTGCCAAAATATAAGTTACGGGAAACCTGAATCGAGGATTTGACAGTGTTTGTATTAGGCCTTACCTTATCTTAGTGAACTGGTGCAAACCATGTGCATTCTCCTCTTTATCCTAAAGCAGTCTTTTCTTTGCTTGTCCTCTTCCCTTTACCTGATTTACAAACAGAGTAACAGTAATGTTAGCTGCATCAATTCTCCTGTTATCAATTTCCTTCACTACCGACGTCTTGAGAGCTCCTGGATCAAATCCTGGGTTCTGTGGAGTCCGTAGCTGCCAAGATTAGCACAGTTAAAAACTAAACAAGCGTCATACACTGCAACCTTATCAGCAGTTTTGGAAACAAATGTTGTCTTGGTGCACGGTTTTCCTATCAGAGAGTTGTAACTTTCATTTGGACTTTGAGTTATTCCATACACACACGTTTGTAGATATTTTGGATCTCCTGAACACCGAAATATTCCCCACATTGCGACTGCATAAAACTGGAAGAAAACAGGGTAGGAATAAATAATATGAGAAAATACAGAGCAACAAATAGGAGTGGCTTCGAGCAAGCTTTTGTTAACTATTATTTATGTCACACTTAGGCGTGGAATTGGAACGTAATATTCAGGAATTGAAATTTCAGTACTATGTATTAAATGAAAATACAATAAAATAATTTTCACAATTTTGGTCCTTACCTTCATGCAGTTCGTGACCACCAATCCTGACGTTAAGTTTCCCGCTGTTCTCGTTTCTGCCCATTCTCATTTCTTTCGTCTTTCTCTGATTTTCTCTCAATACTTATTCTGTATTCATTTCATTCAACAGATCCTGTAATTTTTCTTCATTTTCATTGAGGATAATAATGTCGTTAGCTAATTGAATTTTAATCCCACTCTTGAACCTTTCTTTTATTTCCGTCGTTACTTTTATGACGTACAGATTCAACAGTAGAGGCGAAAGACTACATCCCTGTCTTATACCCTTTTCAATCGGAGAACTTCGTTCTTGGTCTTCCACTCTTGTTTCTCCCTCTTTGTTCTTGTACATACTGTGTATCACCCGTCTTTCCCTATAGGTTACCGCTATTTTTCTGTTTCCTTATTACTTGTTATCTACATCTACGTCTACGTGATTACTCTGCGATTCACAATAAAGTGCCTGGCAGAGGGTTCAATGAACCACCTTCAAGCTCTCTCTCTACCGTTACACTCTCGAAATTTTTCTGTGCGAGCCCTGATTTCTCTATATGTAGTAGGAATGTTATACTTGGTGAGTGATTTGATTCTGACGTGATACACGCTTTCCTGGAGGGTCCTTAGCTTCGCTGCCTACCATACATACTGTCTTCAATACCTATGCCCGAATACTGCCAAGACCTCTCCTCGCGAAATCCTGTCTCTGAGTAAACCACACACGCAGGGGAAGAGCTGACGGGAGCCATTGCTGAAAGACGAAGTTAGCAACTTGACCGAAAGTCTCAACCCGAAAGTGAACAGGAGACAGGCGATTCTGAAGAACATGAGTGCGGATTCCACAACTGACTGTAAAATGAATGGCACATCGACTGCTCCTTAATGGCAAAACCAACGGCGGTGTCCAAGTTGCTGCTCTTTAACCATATTAAAAATGCATTCAAACACCTAGTATTCAGTTAAAACAAAAAAAACAATGGAATTAAAATCCGATAAAAAAATTTATCTCTTCAGCGGAAAGTTCAGACATAACAGGACAACGTGTAAGACCTACAAGATTGAGAGGAACTGTCCCGAAGTATGATGGAAGATGGGAACGATATTATGAAGAAGAAGGTGCTATACTAATGCGGTCATCACTTGACGGAGTACTGAGTGATATAAATTCAAACAAGTCAGCAGGAATCGGAGACAGTGATATCTGTGAAAGACGTTGAAACTAGGTTATTTCAGTTGGTGCCACAATTCAGTGGACCGTGTAACTTATCATTAGATTTGCAGAAAAACTTTACCTTTACAGAAGACACGATAAATGTTAAACTATCGAACGATTACTCCGACAAGACACGCTTGCAAATTTCTAACCAGAATAATATCTCTCTGTTTGGTCTAACCATACGCAAGGGTGCGGTGGCGTCACGTGGTAAAGGTCCTTGATGGCCTATCTCCACGAAGCTCCGTCTTGGGCATGGTGACTTGCTTGCTGTAAACCCATCCGAGTCTTAATCTGGTCTATCCACCGCAATGATGCGTTTCCTCTAGGTCTTCGGCCGTCGATTTTTCGCTGTGTGACTGCTCTTTTCATTGCCTCTTTGTCTTCTGGCAATGTGACCAAAATGTTTCAAATTGCTTTGTTTGACATGAGTCGACAGTCTTGTCCTGATTCGGAGATGCCTCGGGATAGATTGATTAGTTCGATGTGCTGTCTATGGTATTCGAAGTAATCTTTTAGAGCACCACATTTTCAGAGCATCAATACTGCGACGATCCGCCGTCTTCATTGCCCAAGTTTCTGATGCATAGCCTACAATATGTAGGATTAACGATCAGACGTGGTTGAGCTTTATTTTGGCGGTGATGGAGGTGTCCTTCCAGAAGTGAATAATATTTGCTGTCTAATTTCTCGCAATCGAAATGTGCCCATTGATCTCGGGCTCATAATCTCCAGTATCAGTGAAACAGATCACAAATACTAGATACGGCTGATGATCTCGTAGATATCTAGTCTTGTGGTATAAGCTTCACATGATGGTTTCCAGTTGATGCTCGTCTGCTGCAATTATAATAGTGTCATCTGCACACCTGATATTGTTACTTTTTCTGCCACCTACAACGATGCCGCCATACCAGTCTTCATGCTCACTATATGCACTGCACAGTAGTGCAGAGAGAACGCCACTATGTCTCGTCAGTAGAAGAGATGTCTCAGAAAGTGTTATTGGGTCTTACTGTCGCTGTGTTCGACAAGTACACTTGTCGGAACAGGTACACTAGCCCTCTCGGCGTACACATCTCGATTAAGATAGTGCATAGCTTCGATCATCTCACATGGACGAAAGCTTCGTTGTAATCCACCAAGCTCATGCACATCTTGATATTATATTCCCCTGCCTTCTCTACGACCTGCCTGATTTTCAGGATTTGCTCACGGGGTCTCTTGTCTGGAATAAACCCACTTTGTTCATCTGATCTTTGCGAAAGTATGAAGGTCTTCAGTGAGCATGATTTTACTGGCACGGGAGATCGGGGCTATCATTCGGTAGTTCACACAGTCAGATGGAGAATCTTTCTGTAGCATGAAAATGTGGTGGCACCACTGAACTGGTCAATTTCCATACATCTAGATCTTCTGATAGAATACACAAAAGATAAAAGTAATATTTTGAGACTGTAACGCCGGAAATGCATATCCTCCTATTTCCATCTATTGTACTATAATTTTTTTCCTTATTTTGTCACCTGAAGATATGACATTTCTGTCTCTTTATAT
Organism: Schistocerca piceifrons; assembly: GCF_021461385.2. Taxonomy (NCBI): domain Eukaryota; kingdom Metazoa; phylum Arthropoda; class Insecta; order Orthoptera; family Acrididae; genus Schistocerca; species Schistocerca piceifrons. The sequence goes on from NC_060139.1 coordinate 109,840,534, forward strand.
ATTGTAATTGTTTTATTGTTTGTATATATATATATATATATATATATATATATATATATATATATATATATATTTATGGCGATGTATAATTGGTTTGTTTTGTAAATATTATTTGTATTTTTACGCTGGGTCTTGCCTAGGGAAAACTATGCTATCGAACGATTACATCGATACGTCGTGTGGAGAAAGGGCAGAGCGGACGAGTCTGGCTGGGGTAGGGCGGTGGAGCAGGTGTGTTGTGTGACGCTCCCGCGAGTTGCCGCGCTTTCGGGGTTTGGCAGCATATAATTGCACTCGACTTGCTATGATAGTTTCTGACACGGTGTCGCGGACGGGAAGCATTAGCTGGCGCACATCAAGAGCCCGTTTCGCCTGCCGACCGTGTCGAGAAGGAGGCGCGCCAACATCCAGCTTCTGCAACAGCGACGGCCGACAATGAGTAACTGTCGCCACCCCCTCGATCGACGGCTTCAAACCTTCAATCAACCAACAAGGAAGACTGGAAGCACGTAAAGTTTTAGAACTGTATGGCAGACCTCAGCTTTTAAAACTGTTGCATCACAAAAATACAGCAACTTAGCATGAACCTTTGTTGCTCATTGTCCCAATTGCATTACCAAGTAGGGTCCCTTTCTTTTCTGGAATGGACCCGAGTGTCTTTGAAATTCATACGCCAGCATTAAAGTAATATCATTCCATTTCACTGCTTTAATTTCAAAGTTCAGTTAAAGTATTCATAGCTGGCTACAATGTTTAGATTACACAAGCACAAATTAAGAGTGCGAGTTTTGTTACCATATTTTAGCTTACCTGTGACTGCAGCTCAGCTTGGTACGTACTGAATGTTACTATTGTTAATTGTTCAGAATCATTTAACTCAAGTTCAAAGTTAAATCTCTTATTTCTAAATTGCGTAGATTCAAGTAGCTTTTGAAATGATTGTTAAGGTAGCCCAAGACTAACCTTATTTTATTGAATTTCGTAGTGCTTCAGAAACAAAGTTCACTATTAATTTCAGTCACTAAATTAACTTTCAATTTTCTGGTTTTATTAATTCTTTTGCTAAATTAAGTTAGAGTGTAGTGAAATTTATTACTTCTGACAAACATTCAGTTTTCACACAACACGTGTCAACCTTCAGTTGCCACGCTTTTAGTGCTAATTATATGTGCATTAATCTTTAATTTTCAGTTATTATAGTAGTTGTCGATAGGACTGGCGACCGTAATTTTCCCCAAATCTCAAATATCTAATTAACGCCAATTAATTGTTAACGTAACGACCGCACATTTACTTTCTTTATTAATTTTACCCTTTTCTCAAAATTAATTTCCACCAGTTTCATTTGCATTTTTCCTTTCATTTAGATGTAACCCTTTCCTCCCTCTTTACGGACAGATTAACTTCGGTGACGATTGCTTTCCCCAAATTTCCATTAGGTACACGCGGTTTAATTTTTTTTTGTCATCAAGGTCGACAAGTGAGGGGGAGGAGGAGGAATATCATACTATTACACAAGTCATATATGGCTGATACTACAAGAAGACAATGATAACGATGCAACTTTTGGAAATTCTATGAGGGTCAGCTCTCAATAAGTGCTCCAGGGGTAGGAAAGGAGGGTAGAGGGATGAGGGGCACCATGAATGGATCGCTGTCTGGGGTCTTGTGCGATGATGATGCTGTACTGAAAACTGTAGTCGATAAGTCGTGTCTGCAAGAAGAAGGAGCGAGAAGCTTTGATCTGAAACGATCTAATGCTGTCAGTGAATGGATGGGCAAATGTTACCACCGAGTTCAGAGTGAGATAGAGGGAAGCTGTTGATGGGTGGAAGGAGTAGTCGCATGTCGATATAGCCGCGGCACCAACCGTGGACTGAAAAGGGTTAGGAGGATATTGGGAACTATAGGAAGACAGATGGTAGGGCAGAATAAAAGGCGCCGAAGGACTTGTAATAAGTGTATAAAGTAGGAGATGGGGGGGTAAGGTTAGTTTGGATAAAGCTTTTGTAAGTGTGCACTATTTTGAATATAATGCCGATGTACTTCGCGATCACATCTGTGCCACACCATTCACGGCCGAATGTTCTACAGCGCAATCTGGTATCCACGGCGTGTGACCACCCAGCAGCCGACTACTAAATTTGAGGATGGAAATATAATTTTCCGTAATCCGGCAGTGATTGTAGTAAAACAAACTGAAGCGTATATTTTCATTCTCACTATTACAATGTGTTCGATTTTTACTTTAAGGTATTTTAGTGTATTACAAAGATAGATGGGGTCGTTGTGGATGGGGAGAAGGAAACCGTAGAGAGCGCCGCGGCTGGAAGACCGTCCAACTTTTTTTGGCATGACTGGGTTTGTTGCTGAAACGAACTCCTCACGGTCTATATTAGTTCATCGCTTCGCTCTGGTGCAATGGAAGCCCTGAATAAAATGAGCGCAAGACGATCACGGCCGATGGGAAAACAGAACACGACTTTAAGGCAGTGAGTGGTAGGCTGCCTGACATACTCCACCTCGTGTTCCCCTGACGTGTCGGCCTGATAGGAAAAACCGCTTGGCTCAGAAGCGGTCGACGATGCAACAGGCCGATGCCGCCCCCACTTGCTGTTGCGTAGCAGGTTGCGGTCACCCACCTGTCACGTCGCAACAGGTCTGCTCTCTGTATGGATGTACAGCGAAACGCGTGTCAATATTTGACTAGTCCTGTTTAGACGTTATGCTTCTTCATTTCATCATTACAGCGCTAACGAGGGAAAAATCCAGTGTCACCATCGACGAAAAAAGCAGTGGGAAACAACACTTTATTCAATTTTTCATGGGTCTTTTTCGTTTCCTAGGGCTTGTCCAGTATATACAGATTTCGTCTCTGGCATGACTATCAATGGGAGTCTAGAACTACACTGAACTTTGATTTTGTTTGTTATACAAATACATTTATTCCAGATAGTCATGAGCTTTTTTTTTCTCAACGCGACGCACTTCTGAAATAATAATTCCCATTATTAAGTGGGTTTTCCGTATACTGTGACATTACTAAGCGCGTTGTTTGCGAAATGTGAGTCGTTGCCGTATTGCGGTTACCTTAGAATTTCTCGCTATCCTCTTATACAGCGGGCAACGGCCTTGCCGCAGTGGATACACCGGTTCCCGTGAGATCACCGAAGTTAAGCGCTGTCGGACGTGGTCGGCACTTGGATGGGTGACCATCCAGGCCGCCATGCGCTGTTGCGATTTTTCGGGGTGCACTCAGCCTCGTGATGCCAATTGAGGAGCTCCTCGACCGAATAGTAGCGGCTTCGGTCAACCATACCATCATAACGACCGGGAGAGTGGTGTGCTGACCACACGCCCCTCCTATCCGCATACTCCTCTGAGAATGACCCGGCGGTCGGATGGTCCCGGTAGACCACTCGTGGCCTGAAGACGGAGTGCTTTTTTTTTTCTTATACAGCGAGTCCCATGGGAATGGCCAGTATTCAGAGATATGACAGGAATCACCAATCGAAACAAAAAAGTCAAGTGAAAATGGGATCTAAATGCATACTTAAAGACTATAAGCACTTCTTCATCTCCGATACTGCGAAGAAAATCTCTTTTGCTGCAAACTCTTCGCTTTACGTATTTCGAGAGATCGTAGTATATAACGAAAAACGAAAAAAAGTCCAGTAAATATTTGTTCTGAAGTGCCCACCTTATGAACTATGAGTACTTGTTCGTCTTCACTATTGCAGAACACATCTCTTCTACTGGACAAGTGTTCATAGCTCTCAAGATATGTATTTTGGAGCCCATGTTTACTGTACTTTTTGCTTCGAGTAATCGTTCCTGTCATGTGCCACAGTACTGCCCATTTCTCCTGCAACTCGCTATGTAGAAATGTACACATATTACACATTATTTAAAACAGCTCAAAATCCAAAGCGCACGTTCATCATCAGCTTCGTTTCCCCTCTATCCAACATCTGGTTGAGTTGGGATATCAATGGTACTACGCCATTTTACTCTGTCTTTCCACCATTCTTCTTCCACAATTTGGTTCCATAGCAGTTTTCTCCTCCTTAAACTGATCTTTATTGTGTCAATCCATCTTGTTCTCGGTCTTCCTCTTCGCCTCCTGCCCTCAGTCTTGAACTCCATCATTCTTCTTGGTATTCTTCCCTCTCTCACCCTCTTCACATGCCCAAACCATTTTAATCTATTCTTTTCAATTTTCTCAGTCTACTTCTCCACTCCAATTTCCTTCCTAACATCTTCATTTTTCACTCTGTCTCTCCTCGTCGTCCCTAGCATACTTCTCAGAATCTTCATTTCACTGGATTGTATCCTTCTCTCCTCTCTTCTAGTCATAGTCCAAGTCTCTGAGGCGTAAATTAGTATGGGTGTGAAATAAGTCTTGTATAGCACCAGCTTGCACCTTATTGGCACTTCCCTTCCCCACACCAAGTCCCTCACACACTGGTAAAATGTACTACTCTGTTGTATTATTTTGCTAATTTCTGTCTCCAAACGAGCATTCCCCATTAATACAGTTCCCAAGTATTTAAACTTGTCCACTATTTCAATATCCCTTCCCTTAATGTGAATTTGTACCTTGCCCTCTCTATCCCCTCTGGTTACCACCACGGTCATGCTTTTCTCCACACTAAATTTCATTCCATATTTCTCAACCTTATCATTTAGGATATTTGTTTTTGTACCTCCTTACTGCTTTTTCCCCAGACCACAATATCATCAGCAAATAGTAACAGCTTCATCCCCCTTCTTCTATGGGCTTCTTTCGTCTCTTTGACTGGTACATCCATCACCATTATAAATAGTAGCGGTGATATCAGACTTCCGTGTCTTAGTCTCATAACATTCTTAAACTATTCAGTTCTTCCAACTGGTGTCTGCACACAATAGAGCTTTTTTCATACATTACCTGGATGACTGCAAGTGTTTGCTTTCCAACTCCTTTCACTTCAAGGTTTCCCATTCCTTTTCCCTGGAACATTGTCATATGCAATAACTATGTCAAGAAATGTCATCACCAGATCTTTCCCATACTTCCAATGTCTTTCCATCAACTGTCTCATACTAAAGATTGGGTCCACTGTTGATCTACCATGATGAAAGCCATACTGTTCCTTTTCTAACTGCCCTTCCACTTTTTCTCTCTCTCTTCTTTCCAGTATCCTCTCCATTATTTTTACTACTTGGGATATGAGTGTGATCTCTCGATAGTTGTCACATATTTTCCTGTCACCCTTCTTGAAAACTGGAATTATCATTCCCTTTCCCCATTCTGCAGGTTTTAGCATGGATAGGGACTGCAACTGCTGTGTTCGGATGCAGGCTGAGTTGGCATCCCTTCGCTCCCAGCTTCAGGCAGTGTTGGCTTCGGTCACACAGCTTGAGGCTGTTGCCAATGGGCATCACTGTGGGGGTCCGGATGGGGGTTTGTCGGGGACGGCCAGCTCGTCCCACGCATCCCCTGATCGGACTACGACTGTGGTTGCCCGGGATACTGCCCGCATTGAGGCTGATCCCTCACCTGTGATAGAGTGGGAGGTCGTTTCAAGGTGTGGCAGGGGACGAAAGACATTCCAGAGGGCTGAACGGAAAGCCTCTCCAGTTTGTCTGACGAACCGGTTTCAGGCTCTGTCTCAGGCTGATACTGATATTCGACCTGACATGGCTGCTTGTCCTGTTCCAGAAGTTGCCCCTCAGTCTGCAAGATCCGGGCAGTTGCAGAGGGTGGGCTTACTGGTAGTTGGGAGCTCCATCGTCAGGCGCGTAATGGGGCCCCTTAGGGAAATGGCAGCAAGAGAGGGGAAGAAAACCAATGTGCACTCCGTGTGCATACCGGGGGGAGTCATTCCAGATGTGGAAAGGGTCCTTCCGGATGCCATGAAGGGTACAGGGTGCACCCATCTGCAGGTGGTCGCTCATGTCGGCACCAATGATGTGTGTCGCTATGGATCGGAGGAAATCCTCTCTGGCTTCCGGCGGCTATCTGATTTGGTGAAGACTGCCAGTCTCGCTAGCGGGATGAAAGCAGAGCTCACCATCTGCAGCATCGTCGACAGGACCGACTGCGGACCTTTGGTACAGAGCCGAGTGGAGGGTCTGAATCAGAGGCTGAGACGGTTCTGCGACCGTGTGGGCTGCAGATTCCTCGACTTGCGCCATAGGGTGGTGGGGTTTCGGGTTCCGCTGGATAGGTCAGGAGTCCACTACACGCAACATGCGGCTACACGGGTAGCAGGGGTTGTGTGGCGTGGGCTGGGCGGTTTTTTAGGTTAGATGGCCTTGGGCTAGTACAGAAAGGGCAACAGCCTCAACGGGTGCGGGGCAAAGTCAGGACATGCGGGGACCAAGCAGCAATCGGTATTGTAATTGTCGACTGTCGAAGCTGCGTTGGTAAAGTACCGGAACTTCAAGCGCTGATAGAAAGCACCGAAGCTGAAATCGTTATAGGTACAGAAAGCTGGCTTAAGCCAGAGATAAATTCTGCCGAAATTTTTACAAAGGTACAGACGGTGTTTAGAAAGGATAGATTGCATGCAACCGGTGGTGGAGTGTTCGTCGCTGTTAGTAGTAGTTTATCCTGTAGTGAAGTAGAAGTGGATAGTTCCTGTGAATTATTATGGGTGGAGGTTACACTAAACAACCGAACTAGGTTAATAATTGGCTCCTTTTACCGACCTCCCGACTCAGCAGCATTAGTGGCAGAACAACTGAGAGAAAATTTGGAATACATTTCACATAAATTTTCTCAGCATGTTATAGTCTTAGGTGGAGATTTCAATTTACCAGATATAGACTGGGACACTCAGATGTTTAGGACGGGTGGTAGGGACAGAGCATCGAGTGACATTATACTGAGTGCACTATCCGAAAATTACCTCGAGCAATTAAACAGAGAACCGACTCGTGGAGATAACATCTTGGACCTACTGATAACAAACAGACCCGAACTTTTCGACTCTGTATGTACAGAACAGGGAATCAGTGATCATAAGGCCGTTGCAGCATCCCTGAATATGAAAGTTAATAGGAATATAAAAAAAGGGAGGAAGATTTATCTGTTTAGCAAGAGTAATAGAAGGCAGATTTCAGACTATCTGACAGATCAAAACGAAAATTTCTGTTCCGACACTGACAATGTTGAGTGTTTATGGAAAAAGTTCAAGGCAATCGTAAAATGCGTTTTAGACAGGTACGTGCCGAGTAAAACTGTGAGGGACGGGAAAAACCCACCTTGGTACAACAACAAAGTTAGGAAACTACTGCGAAAGCAAAGAGAGCTCCACTCCAAGTTTAAACGCAGCCGAAAACCTCTCAGACAAACAGAAGCTAAACGATGTCAAAGTTAGCGTAAGGAGGGCTATGCGTGAAGCGTTCATTGAATTCGAAAGTGAAATTCTATGTACCGACTTGACAGAAAATCCTAGGAAGTTCTGGTCTTACGTTAAATCAGTAAGTGGCTCGAAACAACATATCCAGACACTACGGGATGATGATGGCATTGAAACAGAGGATGACACGCGTAAAGCTGAAATACTAAACACCTTTTTCCAAAGCTGTTTCACAGAGGAAGACCGCACTGCAGTTCCTTCTCTAAATCCTCGCACAAACGAAAAAATGGCTGACATCGAAATAAGTGTCCAAGGAATAGAAAAGCAACTGGAATCACTCAATAGAGGGAAGTCCACTGGACCTGACGGGATACCAATTCGATTCTACACAGAGTACGCGAAAGCACTTGCCCCCCTTCTAACAGCCGTGTACCGCAAGTCTCTAGAGGAACGGAGGATTCCAAATGATTGGAAAAGAGCACAGATAGTCCCAGTCTTCAAGAAGGGTCGTCGAGCAGATGCGCAAAACTATAGACCTATATCTCTTACGTCGATCTCTTGTAGAATTTTAGAACATGTTTTCTGCTCGCGTATCATGTCATTTCTGGAAACCCAGAATCTACTATGTAGGAATCAACATGGATTCCGGAAACAGCGATCGTGTGAGACCCAACTCGCCTTATTTGTTCATGAGACCCAGAAAATATTAGATACAGGCTCCCAGGTAGATGCTATTTTTCTTGACTTCCGGAAGGCGTTCGATACAGTTCCGCACTGCCGCCTGATAAACAAAGTAAGAGCCTACGGAATATCAGACCAGCTGTGTGGCTGGATTGAAGAGTTTTTAGCAAACAGAACACAGCATGTTGTTATCAATGGAGAGACGTCTACAGACTTAAAGTAACCTCTGGCGTGCCACAGGGGAGTGTTATGGGACCATTGCTTTTCACAATATAAATAAATGACTTAGTAGATAGTGTCGGAAGTTCCATGCGGCTTTTCGCGGATGATGCTGTAGTATACAGAGAAGTTGCAGCATTAGAAAATTGTAGCGAAATGCAGGAAGATCTGCAGCGGATAGGCACTTGGTGCAGGGAGTGGCAACTGACCCTTAACATAGACAAATGTAATGTATTGCAAATACATAGAAAGAAGGATCCTTTATTGTATGATTATATGATAGCGGAACAAACACTGGTAGCAGTTACTTCTGTAAAATATCTGGGAGTATGCGTGCGGAACGATTTGAAGTGGAATGATCATATAAAATTAATTGTTGGTAAGGCGGGTACCAGGTTGAGATTCATTGGGAGAGTGCTTAGAAAATGTAGTCCATCAACAAAGGAGGTGGCTTACAAAACACTCGTTCGACCTATACTTGAGTATTGCTCATCAGTGTGGGATCCGTACCAGATCGGTCTGACGGAGGAGATAGAGAAGATCCAAAGAAGAGCGGCGCGTTTCGTCACAGGGTTATTTGGTAACCGTGATAGCGTTACGGAGATGTTTAATAAACTCAAGTGGCAGACTCTGCAAGAGAGGCGCTCTGCATCGCGGTGTAGCTTGCTCGCCAGGTTTCGAGAGGGTGCGTTTCTGGATGAGGTATCGAATATATTGCTTCCCCCTACTTATACCTCCCGAGGAGATCACGAATGTAAAATTAGAGAGATTAGAGCGCGCACGGAGGCTTTCAGACAGTCGTTCTTCCCGCGAACCATACGCGACTGGAACAGGAAAGGGAGGTAATGACAGTGGCACGTAAAGTGCCCTCCGCCACACACCGTTGGGTGGCTTGCGGAGTATCAATGTAGATGTAGATGTAGATTTTTGGGTCCAAATGCATGTTATTAGTCTATATAGCCACTGTAAACCAACTGGTCCAGCTGCCTTTATCATCTCCACGGTAATTTCATCTATCCCAGGTGGTTTTCCTGTTTTCATTTTTCTCAGAGCTAGCTCCACTTCTAACATCGTTAATCCTCCTCTTCTTCCAGACCCCTGCTCCCCTGCCGTACTTCTATTTCCTTTCCATTGGCGTTCTTCTCATTTAGCAATTTCTCAAAGTACTCTTTCCACACATACCTTATCTTCTCTGGTTGCATTAATAGCTCTCCACCTGCCCCTTTCACTAGCTTTGTGTACGTTTTTTTCCTCCCTCATACTCTTTGTACTTCCATATATCATCCACTTATCATTAGTAATATCTTTTCCCAACTCTCGGGTGAATTTCCCCCAGCTTTTCCTCTTTTCTTCTGCTACCATTTTCTTAAACTTATTCTTACTATCCTGGTATTTCCTTTTACTTTGATCTGTTCGGTCTCTGTTCCATTCATGCCAGGCTTTCTTCTTTTCTTTTACTGCCTCCCTCGCCCTCTCGTTCCACCATGGTGTCTCCTTTTTCTTAACCCTTCGGGACACTCTGCCACAGGTCTTCTGTGCACGTTATAAACACAGGTTTATTTAATTATATTTCTGTTTCTAGCGTATGCTGTGGATTTTAAACCGTGCAAGTGATAGACACTACCTGAGAAACAATGTGAAGCACCCAGAAGAGTCGGTCCGATGCTAATGTAACTTTGTACATTTTGTACGTAAGTAATTAGAGTTGATAATGATGGAGGCTGAAGAAAAGAATTAAAATTTGTGCCATGGATAGGACTGAGCCCAGGTATCCTTGCTTTTTTTTAACACGTCAAGCTGGAGGTTTTTAACATGTCTGTCAATTAACGACTGTTGTATAATAAAAAATTTTGAAAAACACAGCCCTCAGTCGCGAACACAATTAGTTAATGTCCTAGGTTTCGGTGGCACAAGGGACACCTTCTTCGGACAAAATTAAAACTAAATGTTACAGCATAACGTACCAAAAAATACAAAAGCTGCGGCCATACCTGACAGCGTCAGATAGTCAAAATTAAAATAAAATGCGACAGAGGTGCAAGCCACTAGGGGCTGCCATGTGTCCTCTGCTACTGTCAACACAAAACAGTTTTGTGTTGACAGTAGCAGAGGACACAGGTGCCGTCCGGTCTTCTTGCTGTGTCTGTTCCACTCGAAGGGCCGGCCGGAGTGGCCGAGCGGTTCTAGGCGCTACAGCCTGGAACCGTGCGACCGCTACGGTCGCGGGTTCGAATCCTGCCTCGTTAGTTTGCTCCCCAAATAGCAAAACTCCTTTACTACTTTAAGTGTCTCATTTCCTAATCTAATTCCCTCAGCATCACCCGACTTAATTCGACTACATTCCATTATCCTCGATTTGCTTTTGTTGATTTTCATGTTATATCCTCCTATCAAGACATTATCCATTCCGTTCAACTGCTCTGCCAGGTCCTTTGCTGTGTCTGACAGAATTACAATGTCATCGGCGAACCTCAAAGTTTTTATTACTTCCCCGTGGATTTTAATAGCTACTCCGAATTTTTCTTTTGTTTCCTTTACTGCTTCCCCAATATACAGATTGAATAACATCGGGGAGAGGCTACAACCCTGCCTCACTCCCTTCCCAACCACTGCTTCCCTTTCATGTCCCTTGACTCTTATTACTCCCATCTGGTTTCTGTACAAATTGTAAACAGCCTTTCGCTCCCTGTATTTTATCCCTGCCACCAGAGTGGTTAATACTCTTCTGAGTTTAAATATTTCCGCTGGCCACCAAACTCCCCAGACATTAACATTATTGAGCCTATCTGGAATGCCTTGCAACGTGCTGTTCAAAATAGACGTCCACCCCCGCGTACTCTTACTGGTTTAGGGATAGCCCTACAGAATTCAAGGAGTCAGTTCCCTCCAACGCTACTTCAGACATTACTCGAGTTCATGCCACGTCGTGTTCTGTTGCTTCTGCGTGCTCGAAAGGGCCCTACACGACATTGGGCTTAAGTTCTATTTTCTTTGGCTCTTCAGTGTATAATTGTATGAGTAGGGTACCTATTCGAAATAAGACTCAAGTTTTTTTTTTTTTTGAAGTGTTCTGCAACTGTATCCCCAGAGCGTACTGTTCCATCTTGAACTTGCCGTTAACACTACAGTACAGACCACAAGCTGCTGATCGATCGCGTAACATTGCATTCAGCGGCCAACCGCGTTTCTGCACTACCGTGTATGACCGCCATCAGGAAGAACTGCGGCGACCTGGCGACGGGTCCCATCCTCCAGTATTTTGGAGAGCCACAGCAGTGTTACTCCTGGAGTTATGGTGTGGGGAGTCATCGGGTTAGACCACAGGTCTCGTCCGCTAGTAACTGAGGAACGTCACAGGCGTCCTCCGTCCTCATTGGTTACCTCTCATGCAACAGCACCGTGGTGTCATCTTTGAAGAGAACAATGCCCAATGGCAGGTATCTACGATATGTCTACGTCATGTTGAGGTGCTGTAGTGCAGAGCACGATCCCTAGATCTGTCCCCGACAGTGCATGTGTGGGACTAGCTCGGACATGAGCTTCGTTCTAGCGGCAGTACACAGGATGTGAAGGGCCGTCTGTGGGCCAGGTTGCTTCATGGGAGGATACAGTGGCTCTAACACACCCTTACCAACGGAGTCAGTGTATGCATCCAGGGGTGCCACGTTATGATGATAAGTGGGCTCATACTGCCATCTCTTCTTAACTTTGACTCGACTTCTTAAGCACCGAACTCGTTGCGTCTCAAGCTATGAAGCTTCATTTCGTTTCCTGGTTCCCTTCTGAGTGCTTTAAATTCTTATTTTTCAGGTAGTGTATAATATGCATGGGTTTCAAAGAGAAACCCTAGTCATCAGATTAATCTAGTACATACCTTACACGCCCCTATCATCACCTTAAAAATGTAAAAGCAAAAGAAATATTTCCCAAAGTGCATGGTGCGGAGAGTAAATAAAGATTAATCATGACTATCAGCAGCAAATATTACTATACAGCAAACTAAGTCATCGATCTTACAGTCGCATCCGTTCAACAAATATTTTCGTAACGAATAAAGAAAGAAATATACTGCACTTTTCTGCGCAGAATATAAATTTGACTAATTGCAACGTTGAATTTATAACTTCATTTTTCTGTTATGTTTATTTTTAAAACCAAAATTAAAAATAGTGTTGAATATACAGTACATTCCGAACAACAGTTTCTATTTCGCAAGAACTATCGACATAACTTTGGACATGAAACTTTTCCTGGAATGGGAAAATTTGTTAAGGAAAATCACTGTATTAAGACGAACAAGGCCATTGGTACATCTTAACTTTAACAGTTTTCCGAGGCTGAAAAATGCTGGTGCGGAGAAGGGGGGGGGGGGAATGTTCGAATACCCGTCCGAGTATCAAGAATCAGGTTTTCCGTGGTTTTCCTGAATTTCTCAAGGGCGAGGTTCCTTTGAGAGCGCGTGATTTCCTTTCCCAACCTTCCTTAATCCGAATTTGAACTCCGTCTCTGATGATGACCATGTAGTAGACGGGATGAATCTTCCCTTTTTTCGAAATATCGTGTCAAATTGAAAGCACAGGCAAAGTGAAGGATTCCAACACTGACGAAGAATGTAACTGAAATAAATACATCTCCATTCCGGTATTAATTCGGAGCATTCGTTCGATACGACTGTCGTTTGTTCTTGCAATGGAAGATTCAAATGGCTCCAAGCACTATGGGACTTAACATATGAGGTCATCAATCCCCTAGACTAAGAACTACTTACACCTAACTTACCCAGGGGCATCACACACATCCACGCCCGAAGCAGGATTAGAACCTGCGACCGCAGCAGCAGCGTGGTTCCGTACTGAAGCACCTAGAACTGCTCGGCCGCAACTGTCGGCTGCAATGGAAGAAATTAAGCTGCTTTCCGCTAGGTAGTGTATTGTGTATTCTTCCATCGAGTTGTGCAACGAAGGTAAAATAGAATCGGAGTCACTCTGACTGTTAACGAAGGGCGATGTTGTAGCGGCATTGGTAATTGTGAAACCGGCATTGTGTTGCGTCTAACGCAAGCAACAGTACGAGTATCCAAGGTGGTGTCGGCATACTCAACTTGTAGAAAGATGTCACTAGCGAAGAGTAACTGTTGACAACATTCACAGCTATCAGGAATGCTGAAAGGTGGAGATAACTGTCGTACACAGAGGTACAGATAAAACATTTCAAGCTGAGCAAGATTCAGTTAACATCTAGTCAAACTTCATAATAAAATTAAAATTTACGTAAACAGCCGAGTGCTTACTCAATATTCTCCAACTGCTGAGTGAAACTGAATGCAAGTAAACCTGCTTAAACTGCTGAATGAAACTAAACGTACTGAGCCTACTGTCAAAAAATGGTTCAAATGGCTCTGAGCACTATGGGACTCAACATCTGAGGTCATCAGTCCCCTAGAACTTAGTACTACTTAAACCTAATTAACCTAACGACATCACACACATCCATGCCCGTGGCAGGATTCGAACCTGCGACCGTAGCGGTCGCGCGGTTGCAGACTGTAGCGCCTAGAACCGCACGGCCACTCCAGCCGGCCATTCTAACTACAGAAGGCTCTAACTAGTAATAGGTATGTGGTTTTGCACAGCAAACAATGTATTTACCTTAAGAATGTGACAACCAGTTCAAAAATTATATAATCATCAGTAATAAATCTCAATGACGGATATAGATTCAGACCGTCCGCTCGCGCTAATACTCCAAACCTCCAACACTGCTAATTATTAACCTCTAACCTCCATCACTGCTGACTACTCACTCCCAACTTCCATCACTGCTGGCTGTTCACCTCCAACTTCCATCACTGCTGGCTGTTCACCTCCAAGTGCTAGTCCGACCAGCCACAGTCTCTCACAGAGTGCACACAGCACTCTCAGTGTTATTAATGCAGAGCGCTACACAGCGCTGCCAACATACAAACACATAAACAGCCTACTTACACTAGAGATATCCGTTTTTGCCGTCGTGGGTTATTCCGTCCCACAAAGATTGAAGGTAAGTGGCGGGTTGACTACCTCCAGAACGTTGGTCAGCGTGGAAAACATGATGGAGAGAGCTTTCAGTGTAAAGGACTGATTATTCTGTGCCTACAAGACTACTATGCAATTCAAGCTTAAATGCCTGACAGAGGGTTCATCTAACGACTTTCATACTATTTTCCTACCTTTCCACTATCGAACAGCGTGCAGGAAAAGCGAACACTTAATTCTTTCAGTGCGAGTTCTGATTTCTTTTATTTTATTATGAAAATCGTCCAATGTAGGTGGGCGACAACAATATTTAGCATACGGAGGTGAAAGCTGATGACTGATGTTTCATGAGAATATCACGCTGAATGAAAATAGCCTTTGTTTTAATTACGGCCACTCGAATTCGTGTACCGTATCTGCAGCTCACTCTTCCCTATTTCACGATAGCACACAACGCGCTACACTTCTTCGAACTTTTTCAGTGTCCTCCGGCTAATCTACCTGCTAAGGACCCCATACCACACAGCAAGTACTCTAGCAGAGGTTGGACAAGTGTAGTGTGAATAGTGTCTTTAGTGGATTTGTTACATCTTCTAAGTGTTCTGCCAATAAAACGCAGGCTTTGCTTTGGCTTATCACAACATTATCGACGTGCTCGTTCCAGTTTAAGTTATTCGTAATTGTAATACCTAGGTATTTAGTTGAATTGACAGCCTTTTCATTTGTGCGATTTGTTGTGTAACCGAAATTTAATTGAATAATTTTACCACTCATGGGTATGACCTCACACTTTTCATCTTTTTACACTTATGCGACTCAAGCGAAATTTGAGCAGACATAATCTTTCAGATGTAGAAACACGCTACCGACTTTCGTATATGTCACACAGCTCCTTCTTCGGTCTGTAGCACTTCTTTGAGAAATTCCAGATATCGTTTCTGCTTTACCGTATGCCTTTCCATAAGTTACCAGGAACTGTCGTCTTTTTGACAGCAAATCTCGAATCTATGGCAAAATATAGCTGTACAAGGTATTTTCCCACTGTTTCTGCAAAAACGTAGGACCTCACGTAAAGTATGCAGTCGTGCCGAGCTTGTACAGGTATGTTTAAAGACGAGTAATATAACGAAGTCCTCTAGTAACGACTGCATTACCTAGCCTCCCTTTTGCAACTATGAACTTGTTATACATGTTTATGTTCATGTCGGAACAGCAACATCAACGTCACCACCAAAGGCCATGGAGAAATTTTCACTGATGTTGCGCTATAAGGAAAACAAAATTCTTGAACATTTTTAGAACCATGAGTAGGAATTCTGATTTGGAAGATATGTCATAAGTCTTCAGAGACTCAGTGAACTATTATCACACCCATTATCGAACCATGACGCAGGACATTTAATATAATTTGCCACGCCAAGACTATAGCCAATGTTTTGAATCTTTTTAGTGTTAAAATGTAGTGAACATCGGCTGCTTGGAGAACACGTTGCGTTACTTCCTTCTCGTCGTTATCAGAAAACCTTTTTCTATCTGGAAAATAACCACCAGTGGCAAAAGGCCGAACTATATTTTCATCTTCAGTCTCATCATGTAGTATTTTCTTACAGGATCTTCCTAAAGTTTGGTAACTGATGTGACAATGAGCTGCAGCTATAAGACTTGATACCCCCTCATTTTTAACCTTCCTCATTGCTCTAAGCGTGGTATTTGGAGCAACTTCTCGTCTGTTTGTCTTATGATTTCTCAATGTGTTAACCAATGGAGTTGAAAAAACTATTTAAAAAAACCTGCCGTGATAGTGTGTCACACATGACAACCATCCCCGAATTTTATGTGATAACAATCGTGAACAGGTATTTCAGACAAAAACCGAGCTTTCTAATATTGTCCATCTTAAACACTGGTCGAAGCGATTGTTAAGATAACCGTTATAAGCGTTTTAGCATGTAGCCACTAATATTTGGAACACAGTCCTCAGTAAAGCGTTTCGGGAGTCGTGCTCCGATCATCTGACTGTCTTCGGTTATCCTAAACAAATACGCACTTCAAAAGGACGCAAGGTCAAAATATAAAAACAAATAAGATTACTTTTACATGAAGTCGTTGTCTTACTTTAAAAATGGCAACAGCAGATTCTCTGTTCTGCTTCTCGTGTTACCGGCCATCAACCAAAGCGTTAGTGCTGAACACCGGTCACAGCAGTTGCCTCTCCGTACACCGCTAGTTCGTAAACGTGCGTACGGGTCTGGCAGACTGCGCTACCAGAGGTTATCTCTGGAAAATCGTTCACACTCATCTTACTAAGGCCAACATCAGAAAATATCCAAAAAACTATTGAAGGAGAGCCAATAACCATTCTTCCCAGCTTGCATATTAAATGCGTTACCAAACTTAACCTGGTGGATTGCTATTTCAAGTTTCTCAAGCAAAGCGAATTTTTCTCCTTTCTCATATACGTGTATCACCTCTGAGTAACTTTATACACTATGTTATCAAAAGTATCCGGACACCTGCCTGAATACGTTCAATCAGGTGCTGGACGGTTTCTTGGGGAATGACAGCCCATTCTTCACGGAGTGCTGCATTGAGCAGTGATATCGATGTCGGTCGGTGAGGCCTGGCACGAAGTCGGCGTTCGAAAACATCCAAAAGGTGTTCCATAGGATTCAGGTCAGGACACTGTGCTGGCCAATCCATTACAGGGATGTTATTGTCGTGTAACCACTCCGCCACAGGCCGTGCATTATGAAAACGTGCTCGACCGTGTTGAAAAATGTAATCTCCATCCCGGGATTGCTTTTCAACAGTGGGAAGCAAGAAGGTGCTTAAAACATCAATGTAGGCCAGTACAGTGATACTGCCACGCAAAACAAGGGGTGTAAAGCCCCCTCCATGGAAAACATGACCACACCATAACACCACCGCCTCCGAATTTTACTGTTGACACTACACACGCTGGCAGATGACGTTCACCGGGCATTCGCCATACCCACACCCTGCCATCGGATCGCCACATTGTGTACCGTGATTCGTCACTCCACACAATGTTTTACCACTGTTCAGTCGTCCAATGCTTACGCTCCTTACACCAAGCGAGGCGTCGTTTGGCATTTACTGGCGTGATGTGTGCCTTATGAGCAGCCGCTCGACCATGAAATCCAAGTTTTCTCACCTCCCGCCTAACTGTCATAGTACTTGCAGTGGATCCTGATGCAGTTTGTAATTCCTGTGTGATGGTCTGGATAGACGCCTGCCTATTACACAATTGTCGGAGGTCTGTCAGTCAACAGTCGAGGTCGGCCTGTGCGCTTCTGTGCTGTACGTGTCCCTTCACGTTTCCACTTCACTATCACTCGGAAACAGTGGACCTAGGAATGTTTAGGAGAGTATAGAAATCTCGCGTACAGACGTATGACACAAGTGACACCCAATCACCTGACCACATTCGAAGTCCCATTCTGCTCTCTCACGATGTCTAATGACTACTCAGCTCGCTGATATGGAGTACCTGGCAGTAGGTGGCAGCACAATGCACCTAATATGAAAAATGTATGTTTTTGGGGGTGTCCGGATACATAGTCTATGTCTTTCAATGGTTGACTGATCTCATTTATACAGAGTGCAACGGCTGTAAGTGCAGGTGTTTCTGTTGATGACTGAGAATGGTGTACTAAACAACATTACACGAGTATTTACGTCATTTTAGACTAATGATTATAGCTCTTAAATATCCTATGTTTTTGGTTTGTTAGTACCTTCAAGTACGTGTTGTAAGAGCAAGCCATTCATGTTTATTTTCACGTGAGTAGTAGGACAGATGCTGAACTGTGGACAAGAAGACGTAAGACCGTTAGTTTATACTGACAGGCGTAGTCCATTTAGTAATACAGTTCTGACCATGCAGGAAACATCAGATATCATATCGGATGGCAAAAATCGGTTTTTAACTATCCCGAGACCAAAAACAGCATAAAAAGCATCAATCACGTAGGTTTTTAATTGTCCTGAGGCCAAAAACCGCATAAAAGGCGTCAATCACATTGGTTTTTAATTGTGGCGAGGCCAAAAACCTCATAAAAAGCATCAATCAAAATCAAATCGGATTATTAATTTCCGTGTGACTGGGCAAAACATGTTCAATATGCTGTCCACCGTTTCCTGCAACAAGTTGAAACCGAGAAACAGCATGTTCCACAACTATTTCCAGGGTCACATTCAGAATGTGTTGCGCAATGCGTGCCTTCAGTGCAGCTAACAAGTAAGTTTGCAACCGGAACACTGAACACAACATCTGTCAGATAGCCCTACAGCCAGAAGTGACACGTACTAAGATCAGGTGATCGGGACGACCAGGCTGTAGGGAAAGGGCGGCTGTTAGTTTTAGCATTTCCGAAATGGCGCTTCAGCAGCTGCTTAACTGGATTCGCAATGTGCGAAGGTGCGCCATCTTGCATAAAAATGATCCCATCCACACATCCACTCTGTTGGAGAGCTGGAATGAAGTGGCTGTGCAAAAGACACTCATAGCGCTTACCAGTGACGGTGCAGGTAACAGGACCGGAAGCACCCGTCTCTTCCAAAAAATATGGCCGTATGATAAATGATGCCGTAAACCCGCACCACACAGTGACCTTTTCAAGATGAAGTGGTACTGGTTGATTTGCGTGTGGATTTTCCGTTGCCCATATTCGACAATTCTGCGTATTGACATATCCTGTCAGATGCAAGTGGGCTTATTCTGTCCACAAAATCTTCCACAGGCATTCATTCTCCACTTACATGCGAGCATCAAATTCTATAGCAAACGTCTTTCTTGCTGGCAGGTCAACAGGAAGCAACTCGTGCACATGGATAATTTTGAATGGATAGGAAAGAAGGATGTTTCGTAGGATTCTATGCACCGTGCTCACGGGTATGACCAGTGTTCGGGCAAATGTCCGTGCACTATACATTTGCATACCACCACTCGTCTCCTCCCACATTGCTGTGGCTACTGCTTCCACTGATGTCGAATCAATTCATTTCCTCCCTCTACCAGGTTGCACACCAAAAGAACCTGTCTTTCGAATTTCCGAATCATTTTCTCCAGACACAAGGCAGTCTACATCTACATCAACATCTATATTTATACTCCGCAAGTCACCCAACGGTGTGTGGCGGAGGGCACTTTACGTGCCACTGTCATTACCTCCCTTTCCTGTTCCAGTCGCGTATGGTCCGCGGGAAGAACGACTGTCTGAAAGCCTCCGTGCGCGCTCTAATCTCTCTAATTTTACATTCGTGATCTCCTCGGGAGGTATAAGTAGGGGGAAGCAATATATTCGATACCTCATCCAGAAACGCACCCTCTCGAAACCTGGCGAGCAAGCTACACCGCGATGCAGAGCGCCTCTCTTGCAGAGTCTGCCACTTGAGTTTATTAAACATCTCCGTAACGCTATCACGGTTACCAAATAACCCTGTGACGAAACGCGCCGCTCTTCTTTGGATCTTCTCTATCTCCTCCGTCAAACCGATCTGGTACGGATCCCACACTGATGAGCAATACTCAAGTATAGGTCGAACGAGTGTTTTGTAAGCCACCTCCTTTGTTGATGGACTACATTTTCTAAGCACTCTCCCAATGAATCTCAACCTGGGACCCGCCTTACCAACAATTAATTTTATATGATCATTCCACTTCAAATCGTTCCGCACGCATACTCCCAGATATTTTACAGAAGTAACTGCTACCAGTGTTTGTTCCGCTATCATATAATCATACAGTAAAGGATCCTTCTTTCTATGTATTCGCAATACATTACATTTGTCTATGTTAAGGGTCAGTTGCCACCCCCTGCACCAAGTGCCTATCCGCTGCAGATCTTCCTGCATTCCGCTACAATTTTCTAATGCTGCAACTTCTCTGTATACTACACCATCACCCGCAAAAAGCCGCATGGAACTTCCGACACTATCTACTAAGTCATTTATATATATTGTGAAAAGCAATGGTCCCATAACACTCCCCTGTGGCACGCCAGAGGTTACTTTAACGTCTGTAGACGTCTCTCCATTGATAACAACATGCTGTGTTCTGTTTGCTAAAAACTCTTCAATCCAGCCACACAGCTGGTCTGATATTCCGTAGGCTCTTACTTTGTTTATCAGGCGACAGTGCGGAACTGTATCGAACGCCTTCCGGAAGTCAAGAAAAATAGCATCTACCTGGGAGCCTGTATCTAATATTTTCTGGGTCTCATGAACAAATAAAGTGAGTTGGGTCTCACACGATCGCTGTTTCCGGAATCCATGTTGATTTCTACATAGTAGATTCTGGGTTTCCAAAAACGACATGATACTCGAGCAAAAAATATCTTCTAAAATTCTACAACAGGTCGACGTAAGAGATATAGGTCTATAGTTTTGCGCATCTGCTCGACGACCCTTCTTGAAGACTGGGACTATCTGTGCTCTTTTCCAATCATTTGGAACCCTCCGTTCCTCTAGAGACTTGCGGTACACGGCTGTTAGAAGGGGGGCAAGTTCTTTCGCGTACTCTGTGTAGAATCGAATTGGTATCCCGTCAGGTCCAGTGGACTTTCCTCTATTGAGTGATTCCAGTTGCTTTTCTATTCCTTGGACACTTATTTCGATGTCAGCCATTTTTTCGTTTGTGCGAGGATTTAGAGAAGGAACTGCAGTGCGGTCTTCCTCTGTGAAACAGCTTTGGAAAAAGGTGTTTAGTATTTCAGCTTTACGCGTGTCATCCTCTGTTTCAATGCCATCATCATCCCGTAGTGTCTGGATACGCTGTTTCGAGCCACTTACTGATTTAACGTAAGACCAGAACTTCCTAGGATTTTCTGTCAAGTCGGTACATAGAATTTTACTTTCGAATTCACTGAACGCTTCACGCATAGCCCCCCTCACGCTAACTTTGACATAGTTTAGCTTCTGTTTGTCTGAGAGGTTTTGGCTGCGTTTAAACTTGGAGTGGAGCTCTCTTTGCTTTCGCAGTAGTTTCCTAACTTTGTTGTTGTACCACGGTGAGTTTTTCCCGTCCCTCACAGTTTTACTCGGCACGTACCTGTCTAAAACGCATTTTACGATTGCCTTGAACCTTTTCCATAAACACTCAACATTGTCAGTGTCGGAACAGAAATTTTCGTTTTGATCTGTTAGGTAGTCTGAAATCTGCCTTCTATTACTCTTGCTAAACAGATAAACCTTCCTCCCTTTTTTTATATTCTTATTAACTTCCATATTCAGGGATGCTGCAACGGCCTTATGATCTCTGATTCCCTGTTCTGTACATACAGAGTCGAAAAGTTCGGGTCTGTTTGTTATCAGTAGGTCCAAGATGTTATCTACACGAGTCGGTTCTCTGTTTAATTGCTCGAGGTAATTTTCGGATAGTGCACTCAGTATAATGTCACTCGATGCTCTGTCCCTACCACCCGTCCTAAACATCTGAGTGTCCCAGTCTATATCTGGTAAATTGAAATCTCCACCTAAGACTATAACATGCTGAGAAAATTTATGTGAAATGTATTCCAAATTTTCTCTCAGTTGTTCTGCCACTAATGCTGCTGAGTCGGGAGGTCGGTAAAAGGAGCCAATTATTAACCTAGTTCGGTTGTTGAGTGTAACCTCCACCCATAATAATTCACAGGAACTATCCACTTCTACTTCACTACTGGATAAACTACTACTAACAGCGACGAACACTCAACCACCGGTTGCATGCAATCTATCCTTTCTAAACACCGTCTGTACCTTTGTAAAAATCATATGACCGACGTCTTTCTTCAAACCCTTCAGTGTCCAGAAGTTCTGCAGAGCGATGTGTGCACAGTCATCATTCTTGTAATACAACTTTACAAGCAGAGCGCGATCCTGCATTCAGACAGTCACGGCGAACGTCGCAGACGCGAAAGAAGGAAAAGCCGTGTACCCGGCGTGTTTATATCAACTTCAATGGGTCGTGCGCATGACAGGTGTTTTCATTTACGTATTCTGACACATACAGCGCCGTCTATTGATTAATTTTCACAGTATTTTTTTTTCTTCTGCCATACTTTTTCCCCCTTCTCCGATAATATTCCATTGCAATTTGATGTCATTCTGAACTGTGGTGTTATTTCTACAGCGTTTTGAAAGTTTAACTTTAATTATCATCACCCTGCATATGTAGTTCAAGATATTGTGATTCCTTTGATTTAATATACATACGCAGCAACCAGATGTCAATTTAATAATGTATTGAAGTAATTTCGACCACTACATAAATTGGCGCCCGAGATGGAGCTCGATTGTTATTATCTGTCCATTACCAATTATTTTATTTTTAAATTCCCGCATTTTTGTTTTACGTTGAGACATTGCATTTCTAAATCAAAGACACTTTGTTTAATATTAAGAAGTTAACAGAATGGAATGGCAAGTAATTATCTGTAGACGTACGAGTGCTGAATGTTTTCTGAATGTGGTTATAATTTAAAGTACTGTTTCAATTGTGTGTTTCATATTCTGTGTCGTTTGTGCCATCTCGACATTGTCTTACTGCGTTGTGTCAATTGTTTGGTGTCCTAATTTGGGGGGGGGGGGGGGGAACATCATTAGTGTGTTGATTAGTTCAACAGAGTAGTGGAATAGCTGAGTGAATTAGTTGATATTTTTGTCAGTAATGAGTGAAGATGAGTTCAGACGAGGCAATGGCTGAAACTAATTGTAAAGTGGGGAGTCCAGAAAGAAATACGACTAAGAGTCAGACAGAGCATAGTGAGAGTAGCGAGGATAAATAGCGAGCAAACAAAGCAAACGAAAAACCGATTAGGACACTAAATGGTAATGCAACTGTAGGCTATGTTGCAGAATATGGCAATTCGTAGAGAGGCACGACCCATAGAGCACATGAATACGACGTTTTCATAGTCGTGCAATGATTCCAAACAGATGCCGGAAGAGTCTGATCACAGACTTGTGGAAGAATATGCTGTGACGGGAGATGAAATAGATTATGTGCACTGCAGTTGGCTCTGAGCACTATGGGACTTAACTTCTGAGGTCATCAGTCCCCTAGAACTTAGAACTACTTAAACCTAACTAACCTAACGACATCACACACATCCATGCCCGAGGCAGGATTCGAACCTGCGACCGTAGCGGTCGCGCGGTTCCAGACTGTAGCGCGTTGAACCGCTCTGCCACGCAGGTCGGCGCACTGCAGTTCCACACACGCAAATAATGACGTGGAGGGTGAGGATCAATCAGAAACGATGCAGGTGGTAGTGAGGAATGATTTAGAAGAGAAAATAACGTGCGACGTCTGCGAAGTAAACATTGATGGTTCAGGAGAAACGAACGAGGCCTGTAATTATCTATGTTAATGTTGCGTTACATCGGGTGACTGATTTATTACCGAAAGAAGCAGTTGTGCCGCAGCGAAAAGTTGTAAACAGAGACATTAGCAAACCTGCCAAGGTGTGCATCAATCCTGGCTCGCCTGTAACTGATAGTAGCGAGATACTTGATGTGCGAGAGTGTGGCGTCACAATGCCACATGTTTCGATACAATTACAGCAAGTATCAGTTGACTCAATGTCACGGGATTCACTCTTCGTGATCCTCAGATCGTTAAGTGACACAGAGGACATAAGAAATACAAGGTCGCGCCAAAGACGTAAATGACAGGGACGCACTTACTTCAGAAAGCACAGTGGTTAATTTCAGTTGGCGCCTGACAGAGTACATGAAATGTTCGGATACGAAAAGCAGCGATTTGACACCAAGTATGAAGTCAGACGTAGGAGCGTCTGTAAAACAATGTGGCCGAGCGGTTCTAGGCGCTACAGTCTGGAACAGCGCGACCGCTCCGGTCGCAGGTTCGAATCCTGCCTCGGGCATGGATGTGTGTGATGTCCTTAGGTTAGCTAGGTTTAAGTAGTTCTAAGTTCTAGGGTACTGATGACCTCAGCAGTTAAGTCCCATAGTGCTCAGAGCCATTTGAACCATTTTTGTAAAACAATGAGGTGTCTGTGGGACTGACCAATGGCTATAGAAATTTGTTAATTAATAAATGGAAAATAGAATCGGATATGAGTGTAATGCCAGAGTTTGTACTAGTTTTTTACTGACTGAAAGTTTTGAGAAATGTAGAACAATGCCGCAGAGAAGATAAGACATATAATTTGTGATTAGATTTCCAACTGCGGAACAGTTTAAGTAAGAAGACGAGTAAAATGAGAATAACTTTAAGAGCAGATATTTATTCAGATTGGTCATAAGCAGATATATGCAAGCTGAATTACATATGCGGTAATTATTTTGAGTCGTACATTATGATTGGGTGTGTCAATGATTGATAGAATTTGGTTCAGCGTACAGTCTGTTTCCAATCGTAAGAATTCTGGTAGAGTTGCGAAGTTAGCATTAAGTGTGTGTGTGTTTTTGTGTGTCTTCGTGCGTTTGTGTGTGTGTGTGTGTGTGTGTGTGTGTGTTTAATGAAGAATTGATAAAAAGTATATCGAAATCCTTACAGATGGAAATTTAATGATAGAACACAAAAAGTAAGTCATTTCACAGGCCCTAATAGAAGGTGTTCAAAGACTCAGACTGATGTGAGTGTTCAGGGAGATAAATTCTGATAAAAACCACAAATTAGCGGTCGCATAGAGAAAATTAAAAGTGATTCCATTCATGAACTGTAGTTATTTAAAGGTTTTTTTATTTACGATTAGAGGGAAGCTTCACTGGAAGGAACATGGGGGAGTATTTTGTAGTATAAGTCTATTTTATGAAGGGAATGTTAATTTCATGTAGGAATGAGGCAGTGTGGTAGCTAAGTTCCTGGTGTGGGTGTTGTGCGTTTGCCGTGTGAGAGCTATGGAATATTGGGGATCATAAGTCCAAGGTTACTCCATAAAAAGAGAACAATGGACGTTTATCAGTAGTGAACAGTGCAAATCTTTGTAACAGTATGAACAATAAATGTTTGAAGTCAAAATAAAAAAGCAAAGGACACCGAAAGCAAATGGGCCATATTTATACGCTGAAAACAGCGTCAGGACTGTTACTTGCACTTCCCAACAAGTGTTAATAATTACTTATACTTAACTGTTTTCCTATACATTATTGTATTCATTTTCATTCACGTTTCTGTACTTGTTTTTCTATTCTTATTCTATGTCCGTAATTTCTGGTGCATAGCAATATGCTTTTGTTGTTGGTATTTACGTAAACGTCTGAGGCGAAAATATCGCCATGCACGAAAAATATTTTGATTCAGATGTAAACTGTATGTAGACTTTGGGCGATAGAAGCTGGAAATATTTTTGTTTTCACGTTGTGTATGTACAGTGCGAAGAAAAAATGCCGCACTTCGCGGTCAACATCTCAGTTCAAGACAAAAATATATCTCGCAAAACCTAGTTTCGCCAATAGGTTTAATAGAAATGCGATACAAAAGACGAGGCTCTGGCAACGCTGTAACTGCATGCAGCTTGGCCAGGAACAGGCGGTATGAACTCTGCACTGGACCGGAGCTGTCCCGTTATCTCAGCGAGGCGAGGCAGTGCCGCGAGGAACGAGTATGCATCCTCCCCGATGTTCGAGTCGCGTTCACGCCAATTTTTTTTGTTCTCAGTTAAAGCGTCAGATTGTACCCAATTTACACCTTCACAATGCGGTGTCTTTTGTATTTGTTTCTGTTACTGTTACCTTTCCAGACGTTAAGACATAATGCGCAGACGGAACGACCACTTTTTTTCGTCCATGACGCAAATAAAGCCAATAGAAAATAATAGTTTATACAGTAACATCGTCTCTGTGCAACGAGGTACAAAAAACACAACAGGCAGGCTACGCTAGACTGCACGTTATGCTACACCCAATAATTCAGTTCTGTGTGTTTGACTCTAGGCTTAACTTCACAGAGCCGGTTTGTACATGTACGAGCAACGTTCACTTTAGGGAAGATATTCTTACATTTGCAAACACTTGGCACTACGCAACATACTTGCATCCACCATTTCTGAAGCAGCACGCAAGCAAGCCACTAGGTCCTGTATATCCGTGGATGGAGTATTATAAACCTGTTCTCTTAAGTGTCCCCACAAATAAAAATCTAGTGGATTAAGGCCCGGGCAAGGTGGAGGCCAGATCATTGGATCTCCACGACCAATCCATTTCCCTAGATACGCTTTATTAAAATAGCTACACACATTGTAAAGTATGGCGGTGCACCATCATTCTGGAACCGTAGATGTCGCCATAGACCAAGTGAAACGTTTCCTAACGTGTCAGGCAAAATATTGCAAAGAAAAATACGACACAAGAGCTCATTCGGCTAGTCCAGAAAAAGTCAGGGACTCAAAAGCACGCCTCCCATGAGTCCAGCCCACTGATTTATGCCAAAGTGTGCGGGTGACATGTGGGTTGTGGTCCGATCAATAATGGCTCCTGTGAAGGTTGGAAATACCTTCGCAAGTGAAGCTAGATTCGTCAGTCCCTATCACGTTATTTATAAAACGTTTGTTATCTTCCACTTGGTGCAAAAACTATTCACAACGCTGTACTCGTCCAATGTGATCTTCTGACCACTGGTGTTAAGTGTAGTGATAACGTATGGATGCAGTTCTTCAGTTCTTCATTGTGCATCAACCAGTCTTCGAGACATGTGGAACTGCCTTGCAACATCACGGGTACTTGGCTGAGGAGAATCGCTTCCTATCTTTGTGTAGTAACATTAGTCCTTGGATGACATCTGTCCATTACTTGTGGATGAAGATTACCAGTTCCTCGAAGACGTTGCTCTGGGCAATGAAAAATTCTTATTGAGATGGCGCCATTGAGGGTACTGTGCAGCTCATGCGCGATCAGCAGCAGCTTGGTTATCGGATGCAGCTGGCACCGAAGGAATACCGTCGTATTGATCCTTAACGTATACCATCGGGAAACCTCCCGACATGAACTTGACAGGACCAGTTATAGCTGTGAATTGCGCTGTTGGGAGATACTTGCATGCAGTTCAATGGATTCAACTGTCATATGATACGATATTGTCATGTGACAAAATTATGTCCTGTTTATAAACAACGAGGACTAGAGAGCTGACATCTAAACAATGAAAAAAGGAAACTGGCAGATTCAAACCATAGCTCCACGGTGGAAATGGGTTTGTTGTCTCAGCAGTCTAGTCAGTGAACTACTACAGTTGGTATGGTACTGCAGTTTGATACATGTTCCTCTGTACATTCTGATACACAGCATGATGTGACAGTGCTGCCCACTCCTCGTTTTCATACCTGTGTTTTCAAAATGCAACCGATCTGACTTTGCTAGATAAATTTTTGTCGTTAATCTAGATGAAGAAACGCGTGCAGACCGCCAAGTAGAACATTATTTTCTTCACCGTGTATATACGAGGGCTATTCGGTAAGTAAGGTCTGATGGATCGCAAATAGGAACCACAGCGAAAATCAAAACTGTTTTCTTTGCAACAGTTAGCTACACCTTCCAGCTACTTCACATAGTCGCCACTCTGTCCGAGACGTGTGTAGTAGCATTATAAGAACTTTCCAGTACCCTCGTCATAGAAGGCAGCAGCCTGGCGTTTCTGCCAAACCTGTAAGCAGATCTACGGCTCGTCGTCTGTGCCAAAATATTGTCTTCATAGAGATGAAAATCAGAAGGAACCAAGTCCGGTCTGTACAGTGGATGATCAAACACTTCCCATCGAAAAAGCTGTAGCAGCCTCCTCATTGCCTCTGCAGTGTGCGGCCGAGAATTGTCATGAAGAAGAAAATGCATGACAGTTACGTCGTGTGGGCTGCACGAAATCAGGCGAAATCTCTCATTGGCACCCAAACTTGGCGGAAGACGCTGATTACTAGACATCTTTACGCGCGCAATGTGCGATCAGAACTGAAAAGAGAAACGTGACACAATCGACAGGCATACTAGAGGCACTGCACACCACATCTACACAAGGCTTCATCGGATTCTCATTACAGTTTACATTTCGCGATCGACTGAAGCTTACTTTTCGAATAGCCCTCGTACATTCATTTTATGTTTTTCATGTATTGCTGAAGATGTCTGTCACTGGCTCATGAAAGGCTGACACATGTTTAAGTAGGTGATAATACTTGTTTATGTATGCTGTTTCTTCTCAGAAGAGTTTTCAAATACACAGTACCATTTCTACCACTGGAAAATTAATACCTTTATCCACAGAATGATCCAAATACTGACAATTTGAGAACTTTAAGAAAGCTGTGAGACATGCCAAGGTTTAGGGACTTACCAGCACTATGGCTATACGAAGTGTAGATGATCCGTGCGGGACAAACATGGAGCGCAATTATTTCAATGTGAGTCGAAAGACGATGTAGGTTTCTATGTCTACATCTACATAGATATTCCGCAAGCCACAGTAAGGTGCGTGATGGAGGGTACCCGGTGCCACTACTTGTCATTTCCCACTCCCGTTCCACTCGCAAATACAGCTAGGAGAAACGACTATCTGTACGTCTCTGTATCAATGCTAATTTCTCGTATCTTGTCTTCGCGGTCCTTGTCCACGATGTGTGTTAGCGGCATTACGGTCTTTCGGCAGGCAGCTTTAAATGCTGGTTCTCTACATTTTCTTAACAGTGTTTCCCTCAGGGATTGCCATACGAGTTCCTGAAGCATCTCCGTAACACGTATTGTTCGAACTTACCAGTGACAAATCCAGCAGTCCTCCTCTGAATTGATTCGATGTCTTCCTTCAGTCTGACCTGGTACGGATCCCAAACACTCGAGCAGTACTCAAGAATATGTCGCACCATCGTCCTATATGCAGTCCCCTTTACAGGTGATCCACTCCTCCCAATAAATTGAAGCCGACCATTTGCCTTCCCTACCACGGTTTTCACATGTTCGTTCCATCTCACATCACTTTACAACTTTACATCCAGATATTTAAAAGACTTGACTGTGTCAAGCTGGACACTAGTAATACCTTTTGAGGATTATTACAGTCTGTATATTGACTAACAACACGTATGAGTATGATATGATTTGAGTGGGAAGAAAGAACAACTTTTTTGAGTCATACATAAGAATTTGAAACGACATACTGCACTTAAGCCACTTAATCTGTATCATCACCTTATGTCCTAATGTTCAACAACTTCTGCTCAGCACATGTGTATTTATTTTTCCACGAGAATGATCTCATATGGTATTCTAGGTAATACAACACTTTCATGAACTGAACACATTATTGATTGTAAAAGAGTAAAAGCTGTTCATGGAAGGGTAAACAGACCACAACTTGGCTCTGCTGTAGTAGATCAATGGCAGCACTGGGAAACTGTCAGTTTTATAAATTACTCCTTTAAAAATTACAAGGAGGTCAGATTACTCAGCAACTGTACAGAGATATAAGGCCTTGTGTGTGACACATGTAACATAGTTATACAGTTAACACACATGTGTATTTGTAGTAAATATTTGGACTATAACTTTGTATCTTAAGACTGTGAGAATATGCTTTAGTGTTACTTTCCTTTTCTTACATCTGATAAATACTTTTCAAATTTAAATAAAATACCGTTTAGTTATTTGCCCTTGTTTCTTAATTCACTATGACTGTGTACAATTATCTGCAGTTTTGTTGTGTAGTGGAAGTTATAGGCACTCTTCCCTTGTCATAGAATAGATAGAGAATTACAGGACAAGGTATTATGACATTTAAATATCCACAGACTGCCTGTTACACACTTATAATTCTTGTGATTATATCTTTATTAAACATAACAAATTAATTTCAGTACATCTGCTGTAACAGTAAAACAATTCTACAAACAATATAGATATAAGATTAGAAAACAAACAGTTGTGAACTACAACATGCTTTACAATTCGTTCTACATTGCGTATCAGAAGTTTCACATTAACTTATTTTGTCAGAAATAAATTAGATAATAGTGGCAAGACGACATTCCACACATCTGAGAGCACAAATATGTCTGCTTTTGCAGCTTAATTCTTTGACTCTGTTGATCTAGAGGGTATTTCAGGTCAACAAAAGCAACTGCTGTGTTGCACTATTCACCTACTAACAAAAACTGCAAGGTAATAAAAGCCCGCTTAAGTACAAAAACTTTGTAGTCTACCCTACTAATACAGAAAAGTACTAACTCAAACATTTCACGAAATTTCCACTGTTTCACAACTCTAAGAGGGTGTACTGTATTATACACTATTTCTAATGTCAATGTTTTAACAGTTTTGTGGCAATACAGTACAAAATTTCAAATTTATTAATCAACAGTCTGCATCGTATGCGTTAGAAGAGGATATTGTCAACATTACATGTAACTTAAGATGGCTCAAATGGTTCAAATGGCTCTGAGCACTATGGGACTTAACATCTGAGGTCATCAGTCCCCTAGAACTCAGAACTACTTAAACCTAACTAACCTAATGACATCACACATATCCATGCCCGAGGCAGGATTCGAACCTGCAACCGTAGTAGTCGCGCGGTTCCGGACTGAAGCGCCTAGAACCGCTCGGCCACCACGGCCGGCTGTAACTTAAGAAACTTTAAATAAGTTGATGGTCTCTTAATAATAATAGTTAGAATACTACAATTCTGTTGCATTAGAGTTACTGTTCACAAGTCCCCATTTCATAAATATTACCAAGAGCAATATAATTTCATACATTATAATTGTTAGTAAAGTTTTCTGATGGTCTACTGTTGCATCTAGTGGGATTAAAGTGAAACAGGAGAAGTGTAATAAAAGGTTTGGAGATATGTAAATTTTGAGACAAACTAAGAGACATTTAATTATGGTCACTTTAACATTTAATGTACATTTACGCTGCCCTTTAAATGCAATTTTAATTGCTGAATCAAAACGCTTATGGCAACATTTTCTAGTTGTTCTCTACCCATACAACACATAAAATATACAGTTAGTACAATCTAAGTGAGCGTCTAAACAGATACCAGCAAAGCGTCATTGGAAAATGATTGACAACTGTTGCAGTAGACCATCCAGTCAAAATAGCTTCATTTCTAAACGTATGCACACTGAGTAATGAAATGCCATTAACTTGGTGACATGTACAAGTCATCATTTCCTGATGACACTCTAAATAGAAAGACCTTGCAATACATAAAACATGGAGACATTTGGTATAGTGTGATAGTGTGAATAAGTCCTCCTGAAGTCAGGGATATTTGCAGTTCTACGTTTGGTCTGATAATTGTATTTTCGACTATGAAAAAAATCGTTGAAAACGCATTTATACAAAAAATAAGAGAACTTTAAGTACCTTTTAGCAAGAAATTACCACTAAAATCATAGGAGAGTCGAACTTTGTTGCTGGTCACAAAATCTGGGAATGTATAATGGCATTATTGTTGAGGAAATAAATACATAAAAAATAACAGGGTACCATGATACGAAGTTATAGTAGCTCATGGTACAAAAACTGGAAGACGCTAATAGTTTATCTATAAAATAATTTAAATATTTCCTTACTCTGAAAAAATATAGTAATTATAGAATAATTTTTTGCTTAAGTTTGTTCGCAGGAACTGTCTTGTATGGGTTAGCAAGGAAACCCCCACATGCACTCTTTTTCCGAGAAACTGAAGAAGTGAAATCACAGACACAGGGAGAGGGAACTACTCTTATGTCCACTCTGGAGACCTCTTAACACTTGGCGGTGCGGAGCGCTTGCTACTGGCAGAGCGGCGTTGGGCTCAGTCGGCTGCGCGCTGCACATGCGGTGCCTGCGGTCTCAGGGTTGGCGGGTCGGCTCCCACGCGTTGTTTACGTCGAGGCGTCCTTCCTGCGGTAGCCTTGTGAGCGCCGCTCTGAAACGATAAAGCCAAGTGTGTGAAATGTGCCATTCAGCGCCATACACAAATGGTATAGCATGCGTTGCTACCTAGTACCCTCCACATATGCCCTCCTACCCCCTTCTCTCTTAACACTGAGCACGAATAGAGAATCCTGCTTCGATTTCGCAATTTGATTCCAACACTGATGTGGGTTGCAGTCTAAAGCAATCCAACTTCTCTGGTTGTCAGCTCTTACGTATACCACTTCTAGCTCACGATTGGAAACGTCCGTTCTTTGCACGACACCACGTAGTTCAATGAATTCCCTTGTAACCTTATTCTTGAAAGCAAGGTTTTCGTTAAAATAATCATTTGACCAGTAGCTGTTAGCACAAACGTCATTCAGTATCTATGGTAATGAGAGAGTGGTTGCTAAGATTTTATTTTATTTAATTTCTTGCATTCTGGCACCACACATTACTACAAAAGCGTCAGAGGGAGTGAGGCTGAGTTGGTGCCGTTTATCAACGCATGTCTCTTAGAGAAAATCAACAGAAAAACTTATCTTTAAATTACGAATTTAAATGTTCGCTGTTTCAATCCTATATCTAACTCAGTATTTTGGTAGCCAACTTATGATGCATGGCGGAGGGTTCTTTGCATACCCTCTTTTCCGTTTCAGTCTCAAATAACATTCAGGGAGAACGGTTACTGATAAGGCAGTCGGCACACGCGACGAGTTAGCTAACGCCGACCTGTCGCTCCACGAGTTTTGTGACGTCACTTCCTAGTATTTCATGTTGAAGTACCATTTCGCTACGTGAAACACAAATTCCCCAATATTTCAGCGACGTGTCACGTAAAGTAGAAACAATAGGAAGCAAGAATGCTCCCTACATCAGAAGCACAAAGCTCGAAACCTGCAGAAAGTAAGAGCCATTTTGTACTTGTGGTGTTCAGTTGGAGCCAATATTATGAGGGTTTTATGTCGTATCTTAGACCACACGATTACATGCTGTTTCTAAGCACCAGCACACAATGTCTCGAGAACGAATCATTATTGGTACTATTTGTTGTAATAAAGCGACGGGAAACGTCATATTACTGGTTACAGGATTTTCATATTTAGTTATTATCGGGTTATAATTCCCGTATGATCAGCGTAAGCCACTTTAAGGCAATGGTACATTGAACATTCACGGAAAACATGTCGTTTCTGTTACGATATGTTATAATTAAATATGAATTTAAAACATTTCGGCGAATAAAGCCTATAAAAGACTGTAACATAAAACAGATTGTCGTTTATCACGGAAGCTATGGTCTAAGAAAGTGAGTAGAGGCAGCATGTTAAGGAAGAGAGATGTTGTAGTTACAGGGTTCGAGTCT
The DNA here is from genome assembly GCF_021461385.2 of Schistocerca piceifrons. Classification (NCBI taxonomy): domain Eukaryota; kingdom Metazoa; phylum Arthropoda; class Insecta; order Orthoptera; family Acrididae; genus Schistocerca; species Schistocerca piceifrons. Next base: position 109,874,019 of record NC_060139.1, read on the forward strand.
CGTTGCATCCAATTTCTTTTTCACCTTCACGTTTTCCAAAAAGGTTGTCGGACTTTCTAACGAAATTAATAGAAATAATTTCTGTAATATTTGATGCTACTTAAATGTAAGTACTTTCTCCGTCACGAGCGAGTTAGTTTGATTTAGTGAACTTTTATAAGATCGTGTCGTTACCGACTGGTCATGTATCTTTCCTTTCTATCTTTGTACATGTTTACGGATATTGAAGTTTTTATTTATTTGTGCCACTGACTGAAAAACATAACCAGTTTATGGTCAAGGGAGGAAATGTGCCGTTTAATAGACCTAACGTAGGAATTTTACGCACGTCCATTTTCTTGAACAAACTATATTGTTTGAGAGCCAAATAAATCCGACAAGAGCCGCTGGAGAGCGTTCAGACCGCAAAATCACGTTACCCTGATCATCGTGCGTATCTAAGGTGCTGTGACATTGGATATCCCACCTGCGTGCACGACAACAATAGCTGCGTGGCCCCGTGTGTCAACGGCTTAAGGCGCCATGTGAGTATGAATCCTTCCATTTTCACTTTCATGGTCTTTTCGCGATGTATGCGCAGGAGAAATCATTATACAGTGTGTTTATAAATGAATATCGGGGTTTTAACGCTTTATAATATTTATTATATTAAACTTACAGTTATAAATGATATGTCAAATGAAAGAGCAACACAAACAGTTTTACCAAGAACCTTATAATTGTTCAATGTGAGCACTGTTTGTCACACGGCACACATTAAGTCTATTCCGAGTTCTTCCCAAACGTTGATAAATGTGTCTTCAGTGATTGTAGCAACAGCCGCTTCAATCTGGTTTCTTAATTCAGGGAGGTCTGCTGGTAACGGAGGCACGTAGACACGATCCTTGATGAAGCCCCAAAGGAAAAAATCGCATGGCGTTAGGTCGGGTGAACGTGGAGGCCATGCAAAGCCAGCCCTGCCATTGGGGCCTCTTGCTAAACTCGGCTGTAGGCTTTGTGTGTGCCGTGTGACAAATGGTGCTCACACTGAACATTTATAAGGTTCTTGGTAAAACTGATCGAGTTGCTCTTTCATTTGACATATCATTTATAACTGGAAGTTTAATATAATAAATATTATAAAGCGTTAAAACCTCGATATTCATTCATAAACACCTTTTATTTGTTGACTGTTCTAGGACGCCATGTTTTCAGAATTTTAACGGTAAACCACGACGAGATGCACAGTGCCTCCCTTTAGCGTCTGCCACTGGAGTTTTAGGAACGTCCTTGCGATACTTCCGCACTTGCTAAATGAATTTATAATGAAAGGCGCTGTTTTTGTTAGGTTTTTCTCTGCTGCCAATTGTATCGATTAGGGGACCTAGCCCGACAGACAGCATTGAACTGCCAGTGTTATGAGGCTTTTGTAAGCTACATCCTCCGTGATCAAAATGTGTCTTGGAGTTGACTGAACTGATCAATTTTACGCAGACCATCAACAAAACCATGGTGAAGGTTTTTGTTGCTGCGAACGTGTTTACTTGAGCCTCTTCTAGTCGCAGTCTGCTGTTGCTCACTAGGAGAATACCGTTTCAATGAACCTCAGTCTTGCGTCTGCTTTTCTGCGATTAGTTTTTATGTGGTCGCTCCAAGTTAAATCACTTAGTTAGAAAACTATGTGATATTTTAAGAGTATGGCGGCTTGCGGTGATTGTTCAGAATTCGCGCAATCATACAATAACGAGTCTTTCCGTCTACTTATACGCAGCCAGTCAAATTTCCTTGCGTTGAACGTCAGATGCTGATGCCTGCATCAAGTGACAATCCTCTGCAGGTCTTTCTGCGTTTCGCTAAAATTTTCTAGAGTTTCGACTTCTCTATATGGGGTGGCGAGGAACATCCGGAAAGCCTGTAAGGGTTTTGCAGGATACGCTGTGCTGAGAAAAAAAAATGTGAAGAAAAAAATTCGGTATGTTGCGCCGTTTCCGAGGTAATTAGCGTTGGAGTTAGCGGATCAGGCCGCTGAGCGCACAGATTCAAGAGGCCCGACAGATGCAATTGCTATCAGTTGTCCTCACTTAGCAGATGACAGCGTACGAGAATGCCCAGCTTTTGGCTCTGGTTCGATACCTACCGTCGTCCCATGTCCAACTTTTGTATCGCTCACCTGTTCCGTTTTAGGAAACGGAAAATATTTGGCGACACCGTCTATGGTGGGCCGCTTGTATTTGCATGCGCAACGTCCTGACTGGCTAACTTCAATGCTGATTAACTCTGAAATAGTAGAACATACCGAATTTCTCTCTTAAAAATTATTTCTCAGTACACCTACCCTGCAGCACCCTTACAAGCTTTTCAGGCTGTTCCTGATCACCTTGCATACAATTGCATCATTCGCAAAAAGGCGCCACGTTACTTTTTAAATTTATTGCGTCTCTCCGTTCTGAATGACATGCCGCGTTCTATTTGATAGGAACTCTTCAGTCCAATCACAAAGTTAGTCCGACATCCTGTCTCAAATTTTGTTGATTCGGACACAATGGGGAGATGGAATGGAACACGGCATTAACTTGGGCGCTACTGTCTGCTGCGTTCTGGATCTCGCGGACGAACGGAGCGATCTGAGTTTCACACGATCGTGGCTTACTGAATGTATGTCGATTCGTATAGGAGGAATTTTCGGTCTGCTGAAAGGTCGTAAAACAAAAGTATATAACGCGTTCTAAAATTGTACAACACACTGACATCACCGATATTGGCCTACAGTTGTGTGTTGCCTGCTCGAAGACACTTCTTGAAAGTGGGATTTATCACGCATTTTTCCAATCAGAACACAGTCGGCATACGGACCGTGCATTTGAAAGTCAACATTGATCGTGCCGAGTTCAACGCTCAGAAGCGATGTGGCTTTTGTATACGGTAAGCGTGTCTCAACTTCAGTTGTAGGCTGTATCTCGCTCTCAGACCAACAAGTTTGTTTACTAAATGGGCGGGCGTAAAATCCTACGTCACCTCTATTAGAACGCTAATTTCGTCCCTCGTCCATTGCTAGTCATGTCTTTCTGTCTGTAGCATACATAAATAAGAACTTCAATATCAATGGACATGTTATAAGGGAAAAAGGAAGTTCCATGTACAATCAATAAGGACATCCGCTTACAGAAATTCCATTGCAAATAGAGCGATACAAATTTAAAATAGTCTTCCACTTCAAACAAAAAGTATTTCCCCGTTCCTCATTTTTCAGTAAAAACGTAAGGTAATTCATATTTGACCGCTGTTTCTATTCAGTAGCAGAATCTTTGCAACATGCGAAATACAAAACTAAGCAATAAAGTTCAAAATATCTTACTAGAACTAGTGCACGTTTTCTTGAACACAAAGCCAATCGAGTACATTCACTTCCGAGAGAGACCGCACTTATATTTACATAACATCGAATGTTATAGGCTACACTTGTATTAAATTATCAAGAAAGTCTCGGAACCTATTAGAAAACGCGAAGCCGAGTAAAAATAAGTTGGCTGTAGTGAGACGTGAACCTGTAACACATCGCTCTCGACTTTGTAACTTTTGCAGCTTCATTCACTGCGCTACAGTAAACTTCTATAAGCTGCGAGCTTGTCTCGCATATTATAATTTTCTGATGGCTTAATTGCAGATACGCTATTAACTGACTTTCAATTATAACAGATCATCCCAAGTAGAACGTGTTTCTGATGGATATCCATTATGCCTTTGTCCTGAAACGGCATATTTTCGTAACGCGCAAATTAAATTTCGAAACTTATTTAACCACCAATACGGCTTTTCTCGTCGTTTCATCACAACAAATGATACCAATAAACAAGGGGTTTTCGAGAGCTGGTGCTTTGAAACGGGATGTATTCAAATGGTTCAAATGGCTCTGAGCACTATGGGACTTAACATCTGTGGTCATCAGTCCCCTAGAACTTAGAACTGCTTAAACCTAACTAACCTAAGGACATCACACACATCCATGCCCGAGGCAGGATTCGAACCTGCGATCGTAGCGGCCACCGGGATGTATTCACAGGATATAATATAAAACACACCGAATGTGGGCTTCATCTAAAACCCAATATGTGGTCTTCAGACTGAAGAGAGATGGCGTGCACGTGATGTAGGTGGCGTTCTTGCATCTCACTGGCCTACGTTCAAACGTACGTTCAGAATATTCGACATGCTCATACTGCTCTACACCAATGGTAGTCAACGCGGTCCTTACCGGCCACTGGTGCGCGTTACGACTATGATAGTGGATGACAGGGGTTTTAAAAACAGTTTCCTTACATTTTCATAAAATTTTGACGTAAAGTATCTGGTACGTAATGAACTGTTAAAGCACAGAGAACATTAAAAGAATGATGGTGAAGGTGTTCATTGGTGTGGAGGTGGTTAATAGATCCTCTTCTAACAGTAGGGACCGAGCGAGATGGCGCAGTGATTAGCACACTGGACTCGCATTCCGGAGGACGACGGTTAATTCCCGCGACCGGCCATGCTGATTAAGTTTTCCGTGATTTCCCTAAATCGCTCCAGGCAAATGCCGGGATGGTTTCTTTGAAAGGGCACGGCCGACATCCCTCCCTAATCTGATGAGACCGATGACCTCGCTGTCTGGTCTCCTCCCCAACCCAACCGAATCCTAACAGTAGGGTGCTCCTGCTCGCTGAAAGGGCGAACCGTTCCTTAAGCCGTCAGCAGCACACGGACCGTGCATTAGTACTTCAACATTTAGTATCCCGAGTTTGTCGTCATATCGTCGAAAAAAAGCGCGTTGGGGAGTCTTTCCGAACGTGTAGATCAGTAATAGTCAACCTTTTTTTATCTAGCGACCACTTTTGTATCTCTGTTATTAGTAAAATTTACCAACCGCCCACTGGTTGTACTGTAATGGGGACTTACAAAGTATGGCAGTAACTTTACATTAAAAAGTTTGTAATGCAGAGTTACAGCAACTTAAAGCATACAACCATTTTATAACCAACAGATGTACAAAAGTGGGCGTTAAGGTTGACTATTCCTGCTGTACACGTACGGAAAGACCCCCAATGTCTGTTTTTGCCACCATATGACGCCAGAAACCCGGGGCGCTAAGTGTTGACGTACGAATGCACATCCCGTGTGCTGCCGGCGGCTGACGGAACATTCCTCTTTCAGTGAGCAGCAGCAGATTTCGGACAGAAGAGGATCAAATAAACGCGTTCACAGCAATGAACACCCTGACCACGATTTTGTTGATGTTCTGTGCACTTTAACCGCTCAGCTCAATCGTCATCAGAAACATTTTAATCATTAACCTGACTTAATTTAGTTCCTATGATCGAGTAATGCTGCACTGTTCTCACCCACTCGGAGCCACGTAACACTAAGTAATGACTGTTATCGTAAAAATACCCTAACGAAAGCAGCCAGAGGCGAATGTCCCGCCCCCGTCAACGGGAGTTGGCTTCATACACGACAGGGGTGCCTGTGTCTCAGTCAGTTTCCGTACGAATATTCAAAAGGGAACTACATGCAAAGGGCATCTGGAGTTGTATGCCTCCCAAAGGTCATTGCTCACAGCGCAACAGATAGTTTCTCATCTTTGTTGGGTCAAACACAGAAACTTGACAGTGGGTGACTGGAAGCGTGTAGAGTGCTCAGGCGAACCGCGTCTGATCGAATGATGCAAGGCATCGTGTGGATCAATAACCGAATGAGGCTTTTAAAACATAATGTGGAGAATTTAATTCAGGCCAGAAATGCTTCGCCACTTTTCTTTCATTTAATGGACTTTTTTTCTGCCTGTTGATAATGATTATATAGTGGACATTTTCCTCTTCCAATATGACAGCCATATTTACGGGGTTGTGGGCATACGTTCCTGGTTTGACGAGCACTGAGGCACCCTTCGAATCTCGACTGGAACGCTAAATTATGCGATATTAACCTCTATAAAATACGGCCGGGACCATGTGGAAGTGCTTGTGAAACTGAAACGACATTCCCGCAATTTGGTGTCTAACAATCGACAAGTGGCTACCGCTGGACATTTTTGGCCACACTAGTTCGTCGGCTTGATGCCATTATCAAGGCTGGAGGCGGTACTGCTCGAGATTAGCGTGACGTCTCCCGGAAGTGACCGATGTTTTGTCCGCTGTGCTTATCTCCTCTGACACGAATTGTATCTTGCCTTTGGCGTCCGCGTGGTCTTGTGACTGTGTGTCTGGCGCCCAGATAACTGAGCTGATAAAAGATACCGCGACATACCTTCGAAGATGTCTTCGTAGGCCTCGAGCAGCTCTATCATGCGGTCGGCAGGCGGAGGCGGCAGGTTCATGATGCCGCCCAGCTCTGTGGGCAGCGCCTTCACCTCGATGTGCTCCAGCAGCGAGCCGCGGTCGCGACCGTGGAAGTGCAGCTGTAACGCAAAACACAACACTCTGTACACACTTCACAAGACTACCACTATGACCAGGGCAAAATTACTGTGGCAACAGAGAAAGAAGCAGAAAGCAGTGAAATATACAGCTATAAAACTCTGACAGTCTGTCCATAGATATCCGACAGGTAACACTGTTTTCTGATGCCAGTTAAACATGTTTCTCCATAACAGGACCTTCTGCACCCAAGAGGAATTCCTGAATACTAACTATAATTAACCAGCTAACCAACTGCGACCAAAAATAACTGCGTAACTGCGACCAAAACTAACTGCGTAACTGCCACCAAAACTAACTGCGTAACTGCCACCAAACCTAACTGCAACTACGATTAACGATGATTTTATTACAGCATTACCACAGTAGTTGCAAGGAAAAAATTTTCGGAAAACGAAAGGTACGTCGTTACCTGCAGGAAATTTTTTATCAAATTCACTTAACCGGTTTCAACAGATCAGTCTTTCATACTCAGAAATTATGTAAATGATTAAATAACGGGTAAGCCAATGTCGAATAAGGACCAGACGATAAAGGCATCTTTCGTTGAAGGAACAATGAAGTGCAACATCGCAAATAATATGTAATAAGGGCAACCAACAACAACCAAAGACGGTTGGTATTAATGTATTATTTGCGATGAGATAGTGTAAGTAGGCTGTCTAGGTTAAGTACGCTGTTTAGGTTTTTATGTTGGTAGCGTCACGTAGCGCTCTGTATGAAAATCACTGGCTGTGCTGTGTGCAGTCTGTGGCTGGTTGGCATTGTTGGAATATTCGCTATTGTAGTGTTGGGCACTTGGATGTGAACAGCGCGTAGCGTTGCGCAGTTAGAGGTGAGCAGCCAGCAGTGGTGGATGTGGGTAGAGAGATGGCAGAGTTCTGAGAGCGGACATCTGGGCGTGTGTCCATCAGAAAGAGTAAATTTGTAAGACTGGATATCATGAACTGATATATTAATATGACTTTTGAATATTATTATGGTAAATACATTGTTTGTTCTCTATCAAAATCTTTCATTTGCTAAGTATGCCTATCAGTAGTTACTACCTTCAGTAGTTAGAAACTTTTATTCAGCTGGCAGTATTGGCGCACGCCGTATTGCAGTAGTTTGAGTAACGAAGATTTTTGTGAGGTAAGCGATTCATGAAAGGTATAGGTTATTGTTAGTCAGGGCCATTCTCTTGTAGGGATTTTTCGAAGTCGGATTGCGTTGCCCTAAAAATATTGTGTGTCAGTTTAGTGTTGATCAGAAAAAGTAGAGAGAAATGTCTGAGTACGTTCAGTTTTGTTCAGCTGTTTGAAAATCAAATAACGTAGAGGTTTATCAACACAGTCATTCGTAATATTTCTAAGGGGACGTTTCAACAGTTTCTTGGCTACTGTTCGTCGCGTATATTACGTACTGTTTCCGATGTGACATTCTGTTGGTTTATGTTCATCGCATATTTTGTGTGGGTTTGCAATGTCACACTTCATGGTTCCTTTAATGAAAAAAAGTCTTCATTGTTTGCGTTTGACGTCTGCTTTCCTATTTCTAACTTCCGAAGGTAACAGATTAACCTGTTGAAACCGGCAAAGGGAATTGAATAAAAAATATTGTGCAGATTTTTAGATTTTTATTTTGGTGAAAAGACTCGCTAAGTAACTACAGTAACTTACTGTGGCACGAACGTTTTCATGAGGTCATTTTCTTAAGATCCAAAAGGCGACTGCCGATTATAATGCGAGAGTTCGTAAATACTATATTTGGAATTTACGAGTAAAAGCGTTCTTATACATCTTATGCTTACGTGTTAGAACAATTCAGAATGAGAAATTTGTCCATACAAGCAGTAGAAATGTTATTGTGTGCCATGGTTTCTACACTTTTATAAAGGCTATGGCACCTGTTTCACCTGGCATACATTTAGAAAGAAAAGGGGGATACTTTAACAATTTTCCTCTGTTGCTCCCCGTGCATTTACACATTTCCCTGCCAAGAAGTAAAGCTCCTTATTCAAAACTAAAGTAAAATATAATTTATCTCATAGGGGTATGACCGAGCGAGGTGGCGCAGTGGTTAGCACACTGGACTCGCATTCGGGAGGACGACGGTTCAATCCCGCCTCCGGCCATCATGATTTAGGTTTTCCGTGATTTCCCTAAATAGCTTCAGGCAAATGCCGGGATGGTTCCTTTGAAAGGACACGGCCGATTTCCTTCCCCATCCTTCCCTCACCCGAGCTTGCGCTCCGTCTCTAATGACCTCGTTGTCGACGGGACGTTAACCACTAATCTCCTCCTCCTCATAGGGGTATGAAACGGAACAATCACATAGGTTCTGGCGAAGGTAAAACTTCGGTTTACTGGTAGAAGACTACAGAAATGCTGCCAGTCTACAAAACAGATTGCTAAAAGATCACCCATGTGACCCATCCTAGAATATGGCTCCACTGGTCACAGGTTTGCTTCATCCATCAAAGTGTACCAAGGAGTGTTGACGAAACTGAACCGGCAGACATTTGAAAATAGACTCACACTACCTCAAGAAATCCATCTTAGAAACCTTCAAGAACTAGTTTTAAATTGTGAAACTAGGAATATGTTACAACCCCGCACTTGTAGCTCCCATAGCCGTAGCTACAAGACTAGATTAGTTACAGCAAACACGGAGGTGTTTAAACAGTTATTTTTCCTGCGCTCCCTGCGTGAACAGAACGGGAAGAACCCGTAATAACTGGTACAAAAGGAAGAGCGCTCTTCCATGCACTTCACAGTGGCTTGCAGAATATGGATATAAATGTGGATATTTGAACGATGACTAAATGAAGTGTAAGTTAATTTATCGGATTCAACCGTTATAAGCGTTAGATTTCACTAAAGTAATAGCTATGGCTTAAGATTAATACGTAAGAGAAAACTGTCATTGATATCCGAATCAACCAAATAAGTCCAAATAATTAATCATTAACACGAACAATGTGTAAAATTCTCTGTCGTCGTCAGTGTAGAAATATCACACTGTATACCAAATTACTTGATTTTAGATTTGTTTCCTACACATCTGGAAACGTTAATAAAGGTTTCCTATTATTCGTTTCACAGTTTATTACAGATGGTGTGAACAGCTCTGTACATTAGTCAAAGCCTCACGATTTTTATTTGTGAACTTACGACAGTTCCGAATATAAGAGCGCATTTTCATAGGTTCATCTGTGCTATTGAGTTAAGTGTAACTCCGTACACAATGATCCAAGTGTATGTTAAGCCGATGGGAAGGAGAAGAATGGGTAATGCACGCAGTAACAAGTCTGATACGTTTTTCATTGCAGTTACAACTGATATATTCGTACGCTACGCCCTTTACTAAACTACGAGTAGGATGACCCCACTGGGTCTCTTCCATATGAGGTATCAGACGCCATAGCAAAGTAGAGAACCCCAATGAAGGAGCAATACGACAAATAACCGAAAACCTAAAAAACAGTAAGGCTTTCGGCGAAGAGTAAATTGCATGAATGCTAATAAAGAATGGAAGACGACTACTGGTTAAAATAATTACGGAACTGTTAAAGAATGTTGGGGAGTGTTAGAGATTGCCTGACGACTGGAAAATGGCCGTAATCTGCTCTATATTAAAAACGAACAACTCCCTGGTTGTGATAATTATAGAAGACTTACCTCCTCCATGTAAGCTACAAAATTCCACCTCTGTGTCTACCGAGGAGAAGATCCCAAATGCAGAAGCCATTATAGGGACTATCAACGTGGTTTCAGAAGGGAAACAGATCAACTGTAGATCTGATTTTAACACTCAGACTGGTAACCGAGAAAGTTTGGGAACATAACGCTGACATTCAAACGGTTTTACTGACTTATGACAACATACATCGGGGCACTATCACCAATGTTTGACAGCATACACAGAAGCACTATCACTAATGTCTTGAAAGAGTTACCGTTTCCACAACAGTTAATGCTTCTCGTACTGATGTGTTCAGGAAAACGTATTGCAGAGTAAAGATCGATACAGGAATGCCAGAGTATTTTGAAGTCAGGACTGGTCTTTTAATTTAATTTTAGAAAAAATAGAGAACGCCAAAAACTGAGCCCGGCTGGAACAAGACACAATAAATCAGCTTGCATATGCGGACGATGTTGTTCTAGTAAGCGGTAGTGAAGGAGACTTGCAGCTCGAGACTAGTTCTTACAGAACTAGTTCCAGGAAAGCACGGTTACATATTAATAAGGAGAAAACTGAGTATACGGCCATGAGCAAGGTATCCAGTGATGGTTGCCCATGGATCAGATTTTAAAACAATAGACATACGTATTTAAAAATATGGTAAGAACTTTTTGCGAGCAGAATAGAATGGTTATCCAGATTAACGCAAGGACCGCAATGGCGTGTAGACCATTTGTTCGCTTACGAGATGTGCTGTGCAGTGAAGCAGTTTTGAGAAGGTTTAAAATAAAACTATACCAGTGTGTGATTCTCCCGGTAGCTCTATGAGTCTGAAACGTTTACATTAAAGAAAATTGCTAAACGAAAACTGCCAGTTCTCGAAAGAAAGATATTAAGGAAAATATTTGGCCCCAAGTGGGAAACCAAGTCACAGGAATGGATGATATTAAAAAACGAGGGACTGGTAGAACTATGCACAAGCAGACATCGGCTGAAGGATGAAGAAAAGGAGACTGACGTGGGCAGGGCACCTGACTGGGATGGAAGAGGAAAGACTATCGCGAGTAGCGTTCTCAGAATACGGGGGAGGCAGAAGGCGCGGAGGAAGGCCACGGACAACATGGAAGGGTGATATCAATGGAAAAACGGAGACGATGAGCCTGGGAAAGGAGAATGGCCTCCAAAACTACGGTACGGGATGAGACTATTTTTATCAGTGCCCAAGCGATCTACATTAGTCGCTACAAATTCTACACAGTGATTTTAAACCCATGTTATAGCATCTTAACATGCCTGTTTAATCTAAAAATTTGTGACTTACTACCTAACCGTTTTACCGGCAATAGCTGCCTGTAGTTTTATCTGTACCTATTGTGTCTTAATAATGTATTACCTGAAGGTATTTTCAGTTTTATCAGATCTAGGGCGGTGCTGGACGCTAAAACGAATAAAGAAGAACAAAAGAGAGAAGACAACAAAGATCGTAATCTTTAACTTGGTAAGAAAACGATGCATTTCAAATCTGAATGCCGTGCAGGCCTTTATTGGGTTCGTAGAGTAGTGATCTGACCATATGATGGTGGAAAAATTTACAACGGAGCAATGCAGAATGACACATGTCGTTAGGATGTTTCTCAACCCTCGTCGTCTATTTCTGTCACTGTAACGCTACATACGTGAGAATTTTGTCTCTAAACACCCATTAACATGTCTGTAACACCTTTGATAATCCTCAGACCTCAAACGTGTAGCAAGAGAAGGTTTCAATTGTACTGACCCACTAACTGCGGGTCCTTGGGAAGCATCAGCCGTTGGTGAAATCTAGCATGTCTGACAAACCGCATTCGAACGTGGCCTTTCTTGTGAAACTACCTGTTGCTCTAGTTTGGTCGTTCACTTGGACAACATGAATTAATATTTAGACCACATGAAATATTACGTGACGTACTATTTGAAAAAAAATTAAGTAATAGCGCTATAACTGGAATTTCCTGGCATTAAAGTGTGCTGGACTGGGCATCAAACATGAACCCTTACTAAACGCGCCCATTGTTCCTGCGAGTAAGCTATCAGGGCACCACTGCTGACTCATTCAGTTTCATTACTATAGTTGTTTCCATCTACTGTCCTAAAATTCAGGGCTATGTAGTACTTTCTTCCGGGAACAAACAGGAATGTCCACAGTACCGTCTCTGAATTCTCCTGAGAAGCGTTCCTAAAAGCATATTGCATTAAACCATTGGTGGTTATAAGGTTAAACAAAGTTGTATCGAGTTTCTTGAAAATTCCAGAATGAGATTTTCACTCTGCAGCGGAGTGTGCGCTGATATGAAACTTCCTGGCAGATTAAAACTGTGTGCCCGACCGAGACTCGAACTCGGGACCTTTGCCTTTCGCGGGCAAGTGCTCTACCATCTGGCAGAGGTAAAGCTGTGAGTACCGGGCGTGAGTCGTGCTTGGTAGAGCACTTGCCCGCGAAAGGCAAAGGTCCCCAATTCGAGTCTCGGTCGGGCGCACAGTTTTAATCTGCCAGGAAGTTTCTTGAAAATTTCCACTTTTATCGACAAGTAATCGTTTCGAAGCACTGCTTCATAAATTCGCTTTGTTAATTATGCATCTTCATTTGTAATGTCAAGTAACATTCCAACTATGGAAGTTGTTTAAACATATGCAATACATTTTGATATTTTGTAATTTGCTACACAATCCTAGTAACAACAGGAAGATCTACTCAGAGAGTAACGTACTTTTACATATTAACATCGTGTCTCTATCCAGTGTTTACAAAGTGCACGCCGGCCGAAGTGGCCGTGCGGTTAAAGGCGCTGCAGTCTGGAACCGCAAGACCGCTATGGTCGCAGGTTCGAATCCTGCATGGATGTTTGTGATGTCCTTAGGTTAGTTAGGTTTAACTAGTTCTAAGTTCTAGGGTACTAATGACCTCAGCAGTTGAGTCCCATAGTGCTCAGAGCCATTTGAACCATTTTACAAAGTGCACGCGTAGTTTAAGTACATCCCGACAAATTGGCAACTCACCCTCAACATAAACACCCATTGTTGCATGATTAAAAGAAATCTTTCAAATGGTTCTGAGCACTATGGGACTTAACATCAGAGGTCATCAGTCCCCTACACTAAGAACTACTTAAACCTAACGACATCACACACATCCATGCCCGAGGCAGGATTCGAACCTGCGACCGTAGCAGCAGCGCGGTTCCGGATTGAAGCGCCTAGAACCGCTCGGCCACAGCGGCAGACTATTGCATGATTACACAATTGCAGAAAATGTACTGGAAAAAGTCACATCGATAAAATATCTACTAGTATGCTAAGAGACCGATTTAATTTCGAAGGAGACCCGAAGAAGAGAAGCGCGTTTCATTACAGGTTCATTTAGTAACGGCGAAAGCGGCAACTGCAAAGGCAGATGCTACAGGAGAGGCGTTCCGCGTCGTGGAGTGATTTACAGTTGAAACTGCGAGAGCCAACGTCACTAGAAGAGAGGGGTCACTTTGGATAATGAGGATGAAATTATCTTCAGAAACATTCATGTACCGTTCGGTAGTCACCGTGCCATCAGGGAACATTTCGCCGGGTATTCCGTACTGGAATAAGCCTCATACTAATCCCCATCATGCCCCGAGAGTTGGCCAGTTTGAACGTCGTAACGCAAATCGTTCAGAAGGTATGATGATTTTATTTCATATAGTTCTATAACTGTTACCCTGTAAATGCTTTAAGGTACTGTTTCATTTCTACATTTGTTTACAGTTGACCAATATCAAAGGTTTAGTTTCTTATTTATAGCTCACTGCCGTAAAGTTTTCTGTTTCCTATTTCCATGAATATTCATCAAATATTTCTATAGTTCAGTGGTCAGTAACTGGCGCATATTAAACCAAATGTTGTCTATTTCAACCTACTATTCTGAATGGACTTTACACCCAGACAGTAGCAAACAACAGTTGACAATAGCCGACAGTCTTCTTAATGACGTTCCAGTAAATATCTGGGTGTAACACGCGTTTGAGCTACGATTAATCCATTACATGTGACTTACGGCACGAGTTTGAACCACTACAAGTGGATTACACGAGTTACGGCTATGACAATGTGTTGTTTCCATCAAGTTCACTTCGTGGAATAAAGAAACGCAGTTAGTGTTAAACGTCCGTAGATTTCCAGGTAATTTGGGATGAAGAATTGGGCAATAGGTCTTTTATATAGGAACCATCCAATATCTCCCTGTGATATGGAGAAACCACGGAAAACTTACAGACAGTTTGCGCTTCACACGTTCAGCGTCCGGGTCGAGACGCTCACACATATCGCAGAAAGAAATTAGCTCTCTGGTTCTCAGGTCTCCTTTGTTCAATGCTTCGTACAAAACCTAACAACAGCAATACATTAAAGAATAACTCTGGGCACTTTCTCAGTATGACAGTGTTGTAAGTACAGTATGCAGAGTGCAGTAGTGTCATCCAAGATTAGTGTTATCTCGAAGTTGTTAACAGCGACAACGGTCACAAAAATATTTCAACATTGTGGCAACCAATAGCAGCGCCCAGGTCACTGAAAAGACGACAGAAGTAGGTTACTGTCCCACAAAGCGACAAAACTATTGCCTAACTGCAGTGCCTTTTGGTTCAAGCGTCTAATACACGGTCAATGCTCAACTGCTGTCTCCCTTTGAATTTTATTACTGTACTGTAATAGTCCTGAAATTCGTTTTCAGGGTTTTCCATAATGTTATGCAATATCTCTACCCAGGCTCAGACGAACAGCGAAACGATCGGGCTCCAAAACCTACGTCTGACCATAAAACATTGCCCACACTTTATCAAGAGAACGTCCAGACAGTTCCTGAAACAATGCCGCAGCAAACTTTTGCATCATCGTCTTTCAGTCCAAATTAGAGTTGCTCCCTTATTGAGTATCTAAAGGCTACATTGAGTCCAGTCTACCCTCCTTGTCAGCTCTCGTAATCAGTTTCCCTTAGGTGAAAGCGACTTTACTTCAGATGTGTTTATAGTCATCCCTAATTTTTACTGCAGAATGTCTTTCTAGGCACGTATCATTGTCTTATTTTTATTATGTAGTAACTTGCCGTCTGCAATTTGTGAGATAATCTTTTGGCAAACATACTAATGTCGACTTCTGGTAATTTTTCATGACGGCCTGTACCTTAACGGGAAGGATATTTCGACGCATATGAATGGGTAGAAACGTTCTTTGATTTCAGAAAGACGTTCAGTTCTATTCTAAACAACCGGATGAGCCAGGGAGGCAACAATAAACATCGTCTCAGAGTTGTGAATGGTTCGAAGAATTAAAACACAATAGAGAGCAAATGAAACACTGAGTTTCCCCTAAAGAGGGGTAGGAGAATCGCTAATGCTCTCAATCTACATAAAACTTTTTTCTTATTTTAAGTAGCACTTACAGACTTCGTTGACTGCGGAAAGTAACCTCGCCGAAGGGTGTAAAGAAATGCACAATAACTTAGTGTTGCCAATATGTGAGTTGAATGGCGCTTTAATTTAAATTTGAAGAAATGCAATTAAATACCTATAACTAAGGACTCGGTAGCATCCAATTAAAACTTTTTAACACATAATATCGCTTAAATTTTAAGGGTAATGTTGCGAAGGTGTATGGAACGGGACGAGCATGTGAAATTAGCGATATGATGGTAGGGTGGGCAAATGGAGGAAATTTTCTCGTGTGTTTCTGAGAAAGTGTAGTCCATTTCTAAGGAAAATTACAGGAGCAGGAAGTCGTATTCGCCTGCATTTTTCAAACAAAAATAGTAATTAGATATTCATCCGTTAACTGCTACTGGCTACAATCATCTTATTATGAGTGACAAATTTACCCTGTGCCTCAGTTTCTCCTTGATAAATGGCTTGAAGATGGCGAAGACCATGTTGAAGATGTAGGGCTGGTTAACAACGTGGATGGCTTTCAGTCGGATAGGTATACAGTCCTGAAACAAAACCATATATTTCTTTAAAAAATAGCCAGTACAGTTTGGCGCTGTAAACTAGCATAATGTCTACAAAGTTTTCACTTTTTAACCTAAGCCGGTACAATTCCCCTTTGAATATTAAATCCAGTCTGGAAAAAAGTCACTGCTTATCATCAGATTTGGTTACCTAGCAGAAACGCTACATTTAAAGCACTATAGAAAGTATGGAAATTTGTGCCGATCGAAAGGTATCCCCTTGCTTAATCGCAAAGTGATTACATGTATTTAAGGGTTTCTTGGCAATCTTTTACTGCTGCGCCTTGGCAAAGTCAAAACAATCGAAGTATGGAAAGAATTTAGCAAAGCCCTTATACTTTCATTACATCAGGTATAGGAAAGTTTCTAAACCTATAGTTTTTGTCTTCAGTAATCTAAAAACAAATGCCGAAAATTTTGGTATTTAAGATTCAGTTCAAGATAATATCTAACTGAAAACCTAAGATCAAATTAAAGAGGGGGAAAAGGAAAGCCTAAAACATTCGAGCCAATGCATGAAAACATGCATTAGACAGTCAAAGTCGTCCTCTGTGACCAAGATAAAGCCGTCTGTTAATACTGGTTACTCCAACGAAAAAAAAAAAAAAAAAAGTTAATTTCGCTCTTACCAAACAGGAAACACTTATGTTAACAAGAAATTATTAACTGTTCAGAAAGAAAACGGGGAACACAACGAACTGATTACCATTTTTATGTTTGTTTATAGCACAACCGTAGCACGTAGGAGACGAGTCTACCTGTGTGGTGTAGAAGATAGTGATTAATCAAAACAGTGACACGCCTAACGGCATACTGCATCAGTCTTAACAGAGAATAGCTGAGCTTCCCCGTGTCATAGACCTTTAAATTCTTATTACGAGGCCAGGGGTAGATTCTATAAGTTTTCCACATAAAGGTTAGCGGTTATTGAAGACTTCAGTAGTTGTTTGTTAACACTGGGCAGGCGCTGGGTAACGCAGCAAGTATTTTCAATGAATTTGACGAAAGGAATTTCTTACGTTCGTTAAACCACTGCAACATGAATCTAGTCTTGTGATATGGGCAATGTTTATAATTGAAAACATCATGGATAGTGAGGAAGACGCCAGCCATCAGGGATACGAGAGAAACAATAATATTCACCCATTCACAACATGTTTCAGGGACTAAGTTTACGTACTCCATAGAACAGAACTACCACAAGCGAGAACGCTTATTTGTTCGCCCTAGATTGTGTATTTCGATACACGCTCCAATCACAACGGTTTGTGACCATTGCAATGGGAAGTGCATCACGTCGTCCCATTTGTAGCAAAGTGAGATGATGAGAGTACCTTAAAGACTCGCCTTTGCCAAAAATAGTACTCAGATAGCCACACATTAACGCAGGGCTGGTCTGTTTACGAGATCCGAGGTCCTGGCTGCTCAGTTAACACAATTTTACATTTCGTAAAATGTCCTCCACTCCATTATGTCGTCTGCTACAGCAACCGAATGTAGACATTAAAATTGCCACTTAGTCTTTCATTAACAACGCGTTCCGCATTCATGGTGCATCTTCAGATTACCCTCACTTTTTCCTTTAACCACACACTAAAAATCATAAAACGGCTCTGCGCTAGACGCAGAACTTCACTCTAGCACAGACCAGTTTTATGATTTTTTTAATACGGCGTACAAGGAAAATTTTAGATAATCTGAAGATGTCCCACAAAGGCAAAACGCGTTGTTAATAAAGGTATAAGTTGCAATGAAAACCGTTTTTTATTAAAATTACTTACATTTCTCAGAAAGTCAATGAACTCATTATCTTCCCCTAATCATTATAAAAGCAATACAAACAATTTTCTCCATCCCCTTACCGTGCATCATACAATTCTTACCGTATCACTTACGTCCCACTTGTTTTAAGCACTCATTCATGCGTCAAAAGGGATAGTCAGTACATCTACATTTACAAGGGTTGAATGAAAAGTAATGCCTCCACCTTCGTTAATAGAGTTTGGATGGGAATATTTTAATAAATCAACCGCAGAAGTAATTCTTAGAACGTGATCTTTAATTACCAATATTCACGTTTCCATATAATCGCCAGCCAATTGGATGCATTTCTGCCAACGATGAACAAGTTTTCTGAAGCCGTCACGGAAGAAGTCGACACTGTTTCCGCAACCGCAGTCTCTCAGTTCTCTCAAAGTCTTCATCAGAAGCATTATGTTGTCCCATGACTGAATGGAGAAAGGCGTCACCTTCATTCTCTTAACGCGAGAGGAGTTCCCGGCAAATTTCAAGTCTGTGCACTTTCATTTCAGGAGTCAGCATCCGGGGTACCCATCATGCACAGATCTTCCGATAGCTAAGCAAAACAAAAATGTGATCCACACGTTCTTGTGAAATGCATATGTGCTTGCAATTTCTCTCTGGGTGATTCGACGATCGTCTTGAATCGCTCTGTCAACATTTTGCTTGTGAAACTCGGTGGTTGCTGTCACAGGACGTCCAACTCTGTTTGTCACGCAGGTCAGATGTTTCCGCCTCAACATCTTTAAACTTGCTCGCCCAACGACGCATAGTACTCACATCAACACAATCACCATGAAATGCTTTCATTCTCGGATAAATCTCCTTTGGGGTGACACTTTCTGCTGTCAAGAATTCATAGACTGCACGTTGCTTAAATCGCATTGACCGACCGTTTGCACAGGGTTCCATACTTTACACTGCAAAAAACACAATCGTTCAATGCTAAGGCTTCCCGCCAACTGGAGCTGTAGAGAAGAGGGTATGGAACAAGCCAGTACCTGCCACATACCAATGCTGCAAACTGTTGAAGAGTTACGAAGATGGAGGCATTACTTTTGAGTCAACCCTCGTACATAGAGGCTCCGCCAGCAACCATAAGGTGCGTGGCGGAGGATACCCTATCCCACTACTTGTCATTTACACTCCTGTTCCACTTGCAAATAGAGCGACGGAAAAACGACCGTCTGTACGCCTCCGTACACACCATAATTTCTTGTATCTTTTGTTCGTGGTCACTACGCGTGATGTATGTCGGAGGGGCAGACTCGTTCGGCACTCAGCTTCAAATGCCGGTCCACTAAATTTTCTTCACAGTGTTTCCCAAAAAGAACGCCGCCTTCCCTCTGGGGATTCCCATTTGAGACCAGGAAGCATCTCCTTAACACTTACGTTATGTTCGAACCTACCGGGAACAAATCTAGCAGCCTGCCTCTGAATTGCTTGGATGCCTTCCTTCGATCCGACCTGATAAGGATCCCAAACACTCGGGCAGTACTCAAGAGTAAGTCGCACCAGCGTCCTATATGCGGTCTCCTTTACAGGTGAACCACTCTTTCCTAAAATTCTCCAAATAACCCGAAGTCGGCCATTTGCCTTCCCCACCACAGTTTTCACATGCTCATTCCACCTCATACCGCTTTGCAACGTTACGCCCAGGTATTTAAACGACTTGACTGTGTCAAGGTAGACACTAGTAATAATGTATCCGAACAATACAGATTTGTTCTTCCTACTCATCCGCATTAACTTACAGTTTGAAACACGTATGCAGCGATGGCGAGGCATTGTAGCATCTGTGACCAGAGAGTATGCGCTTAACCGCGCGAGTGTTGCGAGCGGTTCTCAGTCAGTCGTTGCGAGTCTGTAGCTCTGTCTAGTTGAGAGCGGTACTCTGTCAGTAGTCGTCGCGTGCAGTACGCTAATAGTCGTCATGCAGAGCGGTCGGTCAGTAGTAGCAGCCCAGTGCGGTTGTGTGATGTAGGCGGTCGGCAACACTGGTCAAGATGGTGAATAAGGTATACTGTTAATTAATATAATCATTAGATAATGAAAAATTTTTATTTATTGTAATTATTCTCCAACAAGTCCCCCAATAATATTTTTTATTTCAAAAGCATTTTTTTCAAAAATTTAATTTTTTATTGAACTAAAGATTTCGTTGCACTTCCCATTTCATTCCACTTCTTTTGAAGAAAAATTTCACTAGAATCACAAAAAAAGAGAATATTATTATTTGCAATGCAGTTCCTCCAAGCGGTGCGCAATAACAAGAGCAGAAATGTGACATCCATTTATTCTGAGGTAAGACTTTAATTCTGATTGTTTTGCACAGGGCCAAAGACCGATATTTCGGTTTAATTGAATTTTCTTATCACTGAATGGACTTTAATTTTTTTGTGAAGAATTTACATTTGAGTCAGATTGCGTATTTCACATTTTTGTTGCCATTGTCAGTACATTTCATTGTGGGCAGGTTACGCATAGTGCAATGTCCATTAGCATTTCTAAATAATATTGTCACACTCTTTTAAAATTATTGTGGGGAGGTTACACTCGGCTCTAGCATTCATAATTAAATATTGTCATATTTCTTTCCTTTTAAATTTCGGTGGGGAGGTTACACTTGGCGACACCCAGTCCAGGATCGTATTTCGTTGAGAGTCTTTTGAGCGACAGTCAGATATCTGCTCTTATTTGCTTAGATATAATTAGGATTTGGCGCAACGCTTTTATTAACTTGTGACTTTCTTTCTACAGGTCAACGGCAATTCGTTGCTCTATTGTATTTGTGTGTTGCTTTTGCATTTGTGCTTATTTGTTTTTGAATAATTGTGACTATTGTAAAAATGCCGCGAAAGACTGTGAATAGTGTATCGCGAGGTATTATGAACGAATTTACCGACTTAAACAACGTGACGAATAGTAATTGTGACACGCAGTGTAATGATGACAATCCTGCGTTCACTGACAATCAATGCATTCCAACCACTAGTGATGACTTTTACCCTGATAATGAACAAACAAACTCAATTGTCTCGTCTGTTAATTTGACGACAATTGATGACGCAGAACGCTCTATTATAATGAGCGCTGCCCAGCTTAACACACCCGATTCGGAAAACTCAAGTAATGTACAGACAAATTTGTCTAATGGAAATGAACAGATCACACAAAGTAGGACAGATTCATTTAATTCCGAAATAATGTCTGACAGTGTAGGTCCGACTGATAATCCTTTTTGTAAACTGCAGAATGACCAAATGGTCACACAAAGCGCAACAATTCCAGGTACACAATCAAACAGCACAGATAATGGAGTAGGTAATGCTACATTTGATTTGAATCAATTTATGGCAATAATGCTACAATTTAAGAACGATATTGGTGTAGATATCAAACAACAGAGTCTAGATAACAAACAATTTAAAGAGGATTTCAAACAACAATTTAGTGAACAGAACGAAAATTTCAAACAACTTAGCGAACAGGTCAGACAACAGAGGGAAGATAACAAACAAGATAACGAAAATCTCAAACAACAATTTAGTGAACAGGACAAAAAATTTAATAAAATTGATGAAAATTTTAGACAACTTAGTGAGCAGAACAAACAGTTAAATGAAAAATTAGACGACAATTCCAGACAGCTTAGTGAACAAATTAGAGCCGTTGCCGCGCAGTGTCATGACACTAAGGAACAGTTGCGCACGGAAATTGAGGCTTGTTCACAAAAAAATAGCGAAGAAATTAAGTCTGTTGCGCAAGAATTAAGGGAAATGCAAACAGCCGCAACAGAAACACTCAGAGACGAAATTAGCGGAGTCGCTAAACAATGCTCTGAAAAAGCTACACAATTACGGGACGAGTTTAAAGCAATGACGGTAGAACTTTCGCGCACAATGGATCAAAAGATCGACGCGAAATTCGACCAACAGAACACTCAGATTGACGAACGCTTTAATCTTCACATACAAAACGGTGATACGCGTTTCCGCAAATTTATTCAGGATCAAAACAAAGTAAAACGACAAGTCATGGAAACAATCACGGCTCAGAGACAAGAAGACAAACGTAAAATGTTTGCGAAGGCAAAAATGTATGTAGACAATAATATTGCTACAGTGTCCGACGAAATTAATTCCATCAAACAGTCGAACACAGAATTACGTGACGAAATTTCCAATCTTAAGTCGAATACAGACACATACACAACCGATTTTCAAACAGTGACCGACAGACTAGAACAATTAGAACTAGCACAGGATTCCGATGTCGTCAAATCTGACGTTAAAAAACTGAATGAAACTACGCGTAAATTGCAAAAACAGATTAATGCTACTGACACTAAAACTGACGATCAGGCAAAAATACTGACTGAAAAATATGATGAATTGGCCAGTCGTATTGATGCTATCGAAAGTGCTAATGACAATAAATCAGACGATACTTCACCGGTTTCATTTAATCAAACACCTGAATTTCAAAATTTACAGCAGACAATTAATGAGATCGATTCATCTAACAACACGTTACGTAGGAAGTTGTCAAGTTTACAACAAGAAGTAACAGAAATGAAAAACACTTCAGTTAGTAACATACAACTGACACCACTTTATGAACATTTGTCAGATACACGCAGCGCGTATAATTTGGGTAATCTACAGAGAGTACGGGACTTAGATTGCGATCAACCACAGTTCAATAGATTCTCTTACGATCCTGAACATGTTCCATCACACAGAGATGATAGTTTCGACTACAAACATTTTCTGTCAGTGAGAAAGTTTAAAGTTTTTAAAAACGATAGAACGCAGATTCACCCACTGGATTGGATTCAACAATTTAGCTTTGCTCTTCCACCGAATTGGCCTGTAACACACAAACTTGAATTTATTTGCAGTTTTTTGGAAGGCGAACCGGCAACTCGTATGAGACCGATCGCGAGGCAGTGCTATTCAGTAGAGGAATTTCAGAATGCTTTTCTGTCAGCGTACTGGTCGAAGACGACACAGCGCGGAATTAAAGACCAACTAATTAGTTTGCCAAACTATGAAAACTCAAATTTTCCCAGTGTAAAGCAATTTTTTGAGCACATGGTACAACAAAACCAGTACCTAAGTGAACCGTACAGTGAATCCGCACTTATACAACTATGCATCTCTAAATTACCACGGTCATTACGAGTGTCACTTCTAACGGGCCAGCAAAAAGAAAACATTTCAGCATTCAGAGATCTTTTACAGCTCTTGGAAGTACAGCAATCCGATTATTCTTTTGTAAACAAAAACTTTTCTTATAATAACCAAGGTCAACAAAAGTACAGCAATTATGATCAGGGACGTAATTTCAATAGAAAAGATAACAGACGCTTTAGAAACGACAACTACCAAAATTCTAATAACAGCCAAAATTCTGTTTATCAATATCGTCAAAATCATCAGCAACAGGAACCACATTTTGGTAATAATAGAAGTTTTCCACCGCAACAGCATGAAAGTCAGACGGTTGGAATACGTAACCAACAATGTAATGCACAAGGTCAACCAGGCTTTAATGTTTCGCCGCGTGCACGTATAGTCCCAGATCCAACAAATAGTAATGCACGGCAGCAAGGAAACAATTACGTACAGAGAAGACAGTATTTCAATGCCTATCGTAATGCACCGTATAGGAATGACTATCACGACAGACGTAAAAACGATGAGCAGAATTATCAGCGTACATATAATAACAGTCGGTCTCGCCAGCAACAAAATAATCAACAAGGACCTATTCTCATGAATGAACCCGACAGTAGGTACCATCCAGAACGTAATACGTCTGGAAGAAGTAATAGGACAGTTCAAATAGTCGAAATGCCACAACATCCTCCTAATAATAATAACACGTCAGACAGAATCTGACTAGATAATGCACAGATCGCATCTTCCAATAATACAAGCACTACTCTAGACACGCAAAATGTTGTTCACGAAAATGTAATTACTTTTGACGACATCAGAGACACTCTCTTGCAGGAAAGACCAGTTATTCAGAAAACCATTTCACATCCTGTCATCGAAATTAATATTGGTTCATCGAAATTCTCAGCAGTAATTGATTCCGGATCACCTATATCAGTAATAAATGAGGAGACTTTTAATGAGTGCAACAAAGAGAATACCTATCCGACATTACCTTTAGGCAAAACAAAAGTGAAAGGAGCAGTATCGAGTAAAGGTGTAGACGTTAAATTACAGACGCATTTATCATTTTGTATTGGAGGTCATACTTTCCATTCTAATTTTCGGATTGTTCCTTTATTGACAACAGACATTATTTTAGGCACGAATTTTCTGGTACAACACGACGCAGTTATCGACTTTCAGAATTCTTATTTAATGTTAAAGGATGAAAATGTACAATTGGCTTTAGAATTTCAGCACTCTTTATCTGCGGAAGAACAAACAATTAACCGCACAGAGGTCATTTCCGCAACACGTAACATAGACTGTAATCCCACATTGTTCACGGATACGTACGTACACAACTATAATACTCCAGACGAAGCTGACTACGACGTAATACAAATGATTTCCGATAAAGTTAAAGAGAGCAGTGCAATTACAGACGACGAACGAACGCAGTTACACAAAATTCTTTTACAGCAAGCTCCAGTTTTCGACAACATTCCTGGTACTATGTCCGGATTTATGTATGAATTTCAAGTCAAACCGCACGACACATTTAAAGCAAAGCATTATCCCATCCCATATATTCACAGAGAACAGGTTAAAAAGGAATTGCAGGATATGCTTGACCAAGGAATTATAGAACCAGCAGTTAGTCCGTACATAAACCCGCTACATATTGTTAAGAAAAAAGATGGCTCACTTCGCCTTGTACTTGATTCACGTCACATTAATGACGTTATTATTAATGAAACAGATCGACCACAGACATTAGAGGAACTTCTACAGAAATTTCACGGTACAGCTATTTATTCCACATTAGATTTGAAATCGGGATTTTGGCAAATTCAGCTTCATCCGAATTGTAGAAAATATACAGCTTTTCTCTGTTTTGGCGACTGTTATCAATTTCGCAAATTACCGTTCGGCTTAACTATTTCTTCTGCAGCTTTTATTCGCGGTTTGAACACAATACTTCCGACAGAACTTAAGGACAGAATCACGACGTATGTAGACGACATTCTTATCGCAGAAGCTAATTGGTTTGAACACAATCTGATTCTTGAACAACTGTTACAAACTTTTCATGCACAAGGACTTACAGTTAATCTTAGTAAATCGCACTTTGGCAAAACTTCCATAAAATTTCTTGGACACGTAATCTCAGCAGAAGGCATTGCACCTGATCCGGAAAAACTTCAGGCTCTACGTGACATTAGTGTTCCTACGACGAAGAAGCAATTACGCAGTTTTTTGGGCTTAATTAACTTTTTTCGTAAATTTATTCATCATTCTGCTTTAGACAGGCCTAGACTATGCCAATTAACAGGTAAAAACACTATTTGGTCATGGGATAAGCAAGCACACTCTGAATTCATGAACCTGAAACATGCTTTGTTGAATGCTCCACTTTTATCGCACCCAGATCTTACTAGAAATTTTTCCATTGCTACCGACAGTTCCAACACCGCTTTAGGCGTACACATTTTCCAGGAAATTGAAGAAGATGGTTCAATAGTAATTAAAAACATCGCATTTGCAAGCCGCATTTTGTCACCTGCTGAACGAAATTACTCCGTTACAGAATTGGAAACATTATGTGTTGTATGGGCTTTTACGAGATTTAGGCATTTTCTTTATGGCAGACATACCACCGTTTACACAGACCATAGAGCGATACAATTTTTACTTTCAGCTAAATTTACTCATGACAGATTAAGTAGATGGAAACTTTATTTACAGGAATTTAATTTTACGATTGTTCACATTCCCGGCACACAAAATGTTATAGCAGACGCACTATCGCGTTCTCTCGGCAACAATCAGCAAGACGTAGCAACCAACTTCTGCAAAACAAATTTCAGTGTGATGTACATTCAGCAAGTTGCATTTGAAAACTTTATTTCATAGTCATTACAGGACATAGCACGAGAACAGAACAAAAACAATGTGTGGAAAGAAATTAAACAGCTTTGGCAAGATAAGAATAATGTTACGATTAGGAACCACTACACAGTGCGCAATGACATTCTGTTTCGCCGCTCTCATCCTGACAGCAACAATTGGTTATTATGCATTCCCGACGAACTTGTTAACAAATTAATCTGGTACACTCATCTAAGTTATGCGCATTACGGAGCACGAAAATGTTTTCTTATACTAAGACAGAACTGTTATTTTACCAACATGGAGAAACGTATACGACGAGTTTTAGCGTCTTGTAAAATTTGCCAGAAAGCTAAATCAGACACCACTTCACATATTCCTCCATTATATCCCATTATACCTGTTAAATTAAGACACATGGGCGCTGTAGACATTTTTGGTCCGATTCCGAGAACTAACAGAGGTTTTTGCTACATCTTTGTCGCTGTTGAGCTCACTTCAAAATTTGTTACTTTCACTCCATTACGCAAAGCTACTGCTAAAACTGTTTCGAAAGCATTTGTAAAACATTTTCTATCTCATGTAGGGCATGTAATGAAAGTAATTTCTGATAATGGATCTCAATTTCGTAGTAGCGTATGGACACGCATGTTACGAGCCAGAAACATTTCTCCGATCTATATATCCAAGTACCACGCTTCTTCGAACCCCTGTGAAAGATTAATGAAAGAAATTGGTAAACTGTGCCGAATATACTGCCACAAAAGACATATTGATTGGGATACATACATACTCTCATTCCAAGATGTAATTAATTCGATTCCAAATGAATCCACTATGCTATCTCCGTCTGTTATACTGAAAAATGCTGAACCACCTAACAAAATTAAAGAATTAATAACATTTCCTACATCTCGTCGATTACGACACCACGAAATAATTGACATTGCGCTGAACAACATCAAACGTGCCGCAGAGCGCCGGAGAAGACAGCAAAAACAGGTTTGTACACACCGCGTCTTTCACGTTGGACAGAAGATACTAGTACGTACACACTATTTATCCAGCAAATTAAAAGGTAAGTGCAGTAAATTTGAACTTCTATACGCAGGTCCATATCGGATTCGCAGCATTCCTCATCCCAATGTTGTACACGTCGAAACTTTGAGAACCAGAAAATCGAAAGGCAGTCACCATATCTCAAACATTAAACCGTTTATTGAGTGAAACCACTGTATGATTCAACACACTATGATGCCATTTACTAATGGAATTATTTCACCTGACTAATTACTGATGATTATCGTATTTTTTCTTGGCGAGTGCCCGGCAAGGTAAGGTTAGCAGGTCGCTTTTCTTGTCGTTACACATCAGACCGTGCATATTTTTTCAGACACACTTACGTATTTTATGACTAATTATGCAATGTTAGCTAATGACATGTTAATTTCATTACATTTTTTTTCCATTAAAGTCTTTAATTCTCGCCTCTATACAAGCTGAACACAACGAACGTCACATTTTGTTTTTTTATGTACGATTGTTTTCAGTTTTGTTTGTATGCACTGTGAAATAGTTAAGATATAACACACCTGTTGACTTTGACATTTTTTTGCCTTATGACATCTCAACATCGTGACTGTTTTACATTTTTGCTGCTGCATTGTGATATTATCTGTACATTTTTGCATCTGAACACTGTCAATGTCTTTGACACATTACGTTTTCTGTCATGTTATGCTGTATGGTTAATTATGTCACCATAAACCAAACATTATTTAGTGGGTATAGGATTTAAATGCAAGACATTAATCTTTGTTCATCAATTTCAGAAAGAAATGATGCATGTAAGAAATAAATTCAACAGAAATGGGAATTTCACCTACGGAATAAACGAAAGGAGATGCAATAACTTTATGAGGAAGAGTAAATGGATCAGGATTAACAAGCATTAACAAGAATATACTATACTCATCATAGAATAGCAGTCTTAACTAATTTTTTCTTTCAGAATACAAGGTGATTGATGCAGGCTGTCAGACTGAACTACACATCTTAGTTTTAGTGATGAAATATGCTAGTGATAAGGAATAGTTGTGTAATGAGTAATGAAGTGATTTTTTGCAGATGATAATGAATACTGATGAATAATGACGACGGAAATGGTATTATGAATAATGAAGTTTTTCTTTACAGATGATGATAATAGTGAAGTTATGATGATATGGATAATGAAGTTTTCTTTACAGATGAGGATAATGTTGAAGTTATGTATTTATGCTACGTAGTTATTTAAGTATTTGTTGCAGTTTGCTTTGACAGCAGGTGTTATATTGCATAGTAGGATGACGGAAAGTTTTGGAAAGGACAGCTATGGAACACATTTTTATACACATTTCACTACCTGTTAATTCGAAGTTCACTACTTTTCAGCATAGTGTGCGTTTCTTCTTTCAGGTCAATAATCCATTTTGTATTTTTTCCAGGAGAAGCTTTTCATGATACTTACTAAACCTGTTAGTTATTATACCTGTTCTAGTACTTGCATTTTCATTTTTACCCATTTGTGTTTATGATTTATAAATGTGATCACATATACTGCCTTGTTACATAACCTTGCTACAGCTGACTCATGACGAATGACGTTACCTATCCTCATTTGCAGCAATAGGTCAAAAGCAAATAGTGTTATGCCTCAGCAATTAATTATAGATCCCAACGCAATGCATTGCTAACAAAAAAAAAAAAAAAAAAAATGTATTACCAGTCCCAAGTAGAGATACCAGTTTGAGAAAATTCTGAATAATACTGATCAACTCTGAATAGTATGTCACTTCAGTAATGACTTCTTAATGAGACAAAAAAAAAGTATATATTTAAAATAATGCTTTGTCACTAGCTAATAACTGCCACTGTTTATTGTAATGAGACTACTTATAATGCCCATGATTATTAATGCTATGACTGTAATTTACTGATTTTAATAATGACTTTGTAATGATCTGAATACTACTGAAGGAGAAACACTGTTTATTGTAATGAGACTACTTATAATGCCCATGATTATTAATGCTATGACTGTAATTTACTGATTTTAATAATGACTTTGTAATGATCTGAATACTACTGAATGAGAAACACTGTTTATTGTAATGAGACTACTTATAATGCCCACGATTATTAATGCTATGACTAATTAACTGATTTTTAATAATGACTTCGTAATGATCTGAGTAATACTGAATGATGAACTATGTTTTATTCCATTCAATACTTGCTGGCCACTGAGTGCCAATAATTAATGTCGCTCGATGAATTGTTATTAATTATGCCATTAATTAGCTCTTGTTTTCCATGTTGAGTTTTCATGTTTTGGTTAATGGCCAATGAGTGCCAATAATTTGTATCACTCAATGTATTATGTTAATGCTAGGCCAATAATTGACTCTCCTTTTCAATTAAGGCTTCTGATGAACATTATTCTGTCTTACTAAATATACTTTGTAACTGGCCAAGGACTACCACTGTTTATTGTAATACGATTACCCATGATGCCAGCTAGTGATTCTTAATAGATTGGAATGACACATAATTAATTAACTATGGTACTGTTTAATAATGCTTTGTAATTAGAAGAAGACTAATAATTCTTACTATTGGAATGACAAATGATTAATTAACGACAAATGATTAATTAACTGTAATTAGACAAATGATTAATTAACGACAAATGATTAATTAACTGCAATTAGGAGAAGGTTAATGATTCTTAATTACACTCTGTAACTGAAAAGAATGCGATTATTTCATAATGCTTTGTAACCAGGAAAAGAAGGCTACTGATTCTATGTAAAACAATTAATGAACATTTTTCTGTAATACTACATACTTGGTACAGAAATGTTCAATAACTGGGCTATGAATGCCTCAAACTATCAATGAAGACTGTAATTGTCAATATTATGTGACTTGATGTCCTTCACCTCATAAGCTGACTACCCTGAATTATTGCAATGTCCATTTGTCCTGTTTATCCTAGTGATCATGGAGCACTATCTTTGGTTTTGCACTAATTCTACGTTGGTGCGCCTTGTAAGAGCGTGGTGTTGACACGACATGCTGTCCACCACCGTGAGCGATGAAGACATTATTATGGTCCCACTGTTTGGTGTACCTAATGTACTGCCAAAATGAAAACATGGAACATTACTACGACAGTTCAGTGTCTTGGCTACACTGATAAATTCTGATGGGAAAAGAACTTCAAGTTGTGTCACTTGGTGTTGTACTTCTGTGGAAAGATATGGACTTTCAGAGCAGCTGTGTGCAATCTAAAGTGCTACAACCATGATGCAATCCTTCTCTTTCCTATCCTGATTCTTGTCACATAAAGAAAAAAAAAAAAAATTTTTTTGGTAACATCATTTATGTTCGTAGGTTATACATTTTTCGATTTGTTGAATTCCAGTGCGAGTACACTTGTGGCACTGGTCGACATGATTTTTTGCCATTATGTTTATTTGTTGTGAAAATGCTAAAGACATTTCTCCAGTGCGTGTGCACTTTGGACATGATTTTTTGTCATTATGTTTATTTATTACGAAAATGCTAAAGACATTTTTCGATTTGTTCTGAAGTACAGTATACAGTATACGTATGTACACTCTTGTCTTTTATATTGTATATACATTTTTATTTTTATGATATGTTCTGAACTACAGTGCATGTGCACTTCTGTTAGGTGTTAATATGTTTTCTACTGAACTTCAGTGCTTGTACACTTATCTCATTTTTCAATATGTTTTCTACTATTCTGTATATTCAATACTTTAATGCGAATGCACTTATGTCATTTGTTACTAATTGTATATACATTTCATCATTTACTGATATGTTCTCAACTGCAGTGCATGTGCACTCATGTCACTTGTCAACATAATATTTTTTGCCAGTCTGTTTATTTGTTCTGAATATGCTAAAGAATTTTTTCAGTGCCTGTGCACTTTGTTATCTCTCAAATAATTTGTATATACATTTTTCTGATTTGTTACTATGTTTTGTACTCACATTTTGTCTTTGTCTGATACATCTTGTACTTAGTGCGTGTGCACAACATTTACTTTATGTACTACATCTAAATATTCTGTAAATTGTAGAAGTTTATTAATTAATTAAAAAATTTTGCCGCGATTGGCAAGTCCAAATGACTCACCATCGCTCCCAAATTTTTGCCCCCCCAGTGGAGGGTTATGAAACACGTATGCAGCGATGGCGAGGCATTGTAGCATCTGTGACCAGAGAGTATGCGCTTAACCGCGCGAGTGTTGCGAGCGGTTCTCAGTCAGTCGTTGCGAGTCTGTAGCTCTGTCTAGTTGAGAGCAGTACTCTGTCAGTAGTCGTCGCGTGCAGTACGCTAATAGTCGTCATGCAGAGCGGTCGGTCAGTAGTAGCAGCCCAGTGCGGTTGTGTGATGTAGGCGGTCGGCAACACTGGTCAAGATGGTGAATAAGGTATACTGTTAATTAATATAATCATTAGATAATGAAAAATTTTTATTTATTGTAATTATTCTCCAACAAGTCCCCCAATAATAATTTTTATTTCAAAAGCATTTTTTCAAAAATTTAATTTTTTATTGAACTAAAGATTTCGTTGCACTTCCCATTTCATTCCACTTCTTTTGAAGAAAAATTTCACTAGAATCACAAAAAAAGAGAATATTATTATTTGCAATGCAGTTCCTCCAAGCGGTGCGCAATAACAAGAGCAGAAATGTGACATCCATTTATTCTGAGGTAAGACTTTAATTCTGATTGTTTTGCACAGGGCCAAAGACCGATATTTCGGTTTAATTGAATTTTCTTATCACTGAATGGACTTTAATTTTTTTGTGAAGAATTTACATTTGAGTCAGATTGCGTATTTCACATTTTTGTTGCCATTGTCAGTACATTTCATTGTGGGCAGGTTACGCATAGTGCAATGTCCATTAGCATTTCTAAATAATATTGTCACACTCTTTTAAAATTATTGTGGGGAGGTTACACTCGGCTCTAGCATTCATAATTAAATATTGTCATATTTCTTTCCTTTTAAATTTCGGTGGGGAGGTTACAAGTTTTCCACATTTAGGGCTAGCTGCCATTCATCACACCAACTGGAAATTTTGTCTAAGTCGCCTTCTATCTTCCTACAGTCACTCAAATTCAACACCTTACCGTACACCACGGCATCATCAGCAGACAACCACAGACTGCTGCCTAACCCGTTCGACAAATCGTATAGAGAACAGCAGTGATCCTATCACACTTCTGGGGCACTCCTGTCGATACCCTCGTCTCTGATGAACACTCGCCGTCGAGGACAACATACTGTGTGCTATTACTTAAGAAGTCTTCGAGCCAATCACATATCTGTGGACTTATTCCATGTGCTTGCACCTTCTTCAACAGCCTGCAATAGGCCACCGTGTTAAATGCTTACCGGAAATCTAGAAATATGGTATCTGCCTGTTGCCGTTCATAAATTGTTCTGAGTATATCATGTGAGAAAACCATGCCAATTCATGGACATACACTGCTCAGCTTCAAGAAAGTTTATTACATTCAAACTGAGAATGTGTTCAAGGATTCTGCAGTAACAGAAGTTAAGGATATTGGTCTACAATTTTTCGGGTCAGTTCTTTTACTTTTCTTATACAGGGTGTTACAGAAAGGTACGGCCAAACTTTCAGGAAACATTCCTCACACACAAATAAAGAAAAGATGTTATGTGGACATGTGTCCGGAAACGCTTAATTTCCATGTTAGAGCTCATTTCAGTTTCGTCAGTATGTACTGTACTTCCTCGATTCACCGCCATGATTTCATACGGGATACTCTACCTGTGCTGCTAGAACATGTGCCTTTACAAGTACGACACTACATTTGGTTCATGCACGATGGAGCTCCTGCACATTTCAGTCGAAGTGTTCGTACGCTTCTCAACAACAGATTCACTGACCGATGGATTGGTAGAGGCGGACCAATTCCATGGCCTCCACGCTCTCCTGACCTCGACCCTCTTGACTTTCATTTATGGGGGCATTTCAAAGCTCTTGTCTACGCAACCCCGGTACCACATGTAGACTCTTCGTGCTCGTATTGTGGACGGCTGTGATACAATACGCCATTCTCCAGGGCTGCATCAGCGCATCAGGGATTCCATGCGACGGAGGGTGGATGCATGTATCCTCGCTAACGGAGGACATTTTGAACATTTCCTGTAACAAAGTGTTTGAAGTCACGTTGGTACATTCTGTTGCTGTGTGTTTCCATTCCATGATTAATGTGATTTGAAGAGAAGTAATAAAATGAGCTCTAAAATGGAAATTAAGCGTTTCCGGACACAGGTCCACTTACCATTATTCTTTCTTTGTGTGTGATGAATGTTTCCTGAAAGTTTGGCCGTACCTTTTTGTAGCACCCTGTATACTGGAGTCACCTGCGCTTTTTCCCAGCCGCTTGGGACTTTGTGCTGGGCGAGAGATTCCCGGTAAATGCAAGCTAGGTAAGGGGCCAATGCCTTAGAGTACTCTTCGTAAAATAAAACTGGGCTTCCATCCGCACATGGTGATTTATATGTTTTCAAATCTAAGTTGCTTCTCTACGCCATGTATGCTTATTTCTATTTCGTCCATACCCCGGAGTCTGTCCGATGGTCAAATGACGATATCTTTGTTCGGTTCTGCAGCGTGAACGATTTCTTGAACGTGAGATTCAAAACTCCGGCTTTCGTTTTGCTATCATCTACTGCCAAACCAGACTGGTTAACAAGGGACTGAATAGAAGCCTTATACCGGCCTAGTGATTTTACATACGACCACGATTTTCTCTGGTTCTTTTGCTAAGGTGTGACTACACGCGTTTGTATTTTACAGAGCTGAGTAAAAGTACCCACTACTGATGGAACGAATGTGCGGGAAAAAGAGAAGTGGTTGTTGGCACAGAGTTTCCACAGTCGTGTGAAGCCAGTAGACCAGGCGGTGGACTCACCTGCACCCAGTGGAGCAGCATCTTGGCGAAGGAGGGGCTGAACTGCATGGCCTGCGTCATGGACAGACCGTCCAGGTCGAGGATGACGTTGACGCCAGCGATCTGCGTGCGCGGCTCCGACACGGCGATCTCCAGGAACAGCATCACGCAGCTGTACAGCTCGTCCAGCGAACACTCCGAAGGCTTCCACCGGCCTGCGCAGTTGCAACCCAGCCACTTAGCGCACGTGTCTACTGCGCACAATCACATACAAGTAAGAGACGAAAGAAGTTCCGGCCAACTGAGCTAGGCCAACTCAGCAACCTCTAGTTGTAATTGTCAGGACGTCTCCGGCTTACTCTTACGACAATTCCTACTAATGTGACCCAACTTGCCACAAATCCAACACCTTACCTTACCTTCCTTTTCCCACTGCTGATTCGTAGAAGTAATTTCCTTACTAATTCTCATGGCCACGAAACCTTTCATAATTAATGGCCTGCCCTGGCCTCCGTGAGTCTACATTCATAATAGCCTGGATGTGCCTTTCTAATTCATTCAGCTGGGCAAACGTTTGCGGTGTCCCACCAAATACTGCCCTCAGTCTATCACCTGATCGTAATCCTTGAACAATATGTAATACAATTTCTCTTTTGCAGTATGGCAGGCACAAGGCTAGCTCTTTTGCAGTATGGCAGGCACAAGGCTAGCGCACTCTCTCTAACTCTCTCGACAAAGATGACAATCTATTCATTGTCCCCCTGCTCTGAACCATACTCCCTATAAACTAATTCTTGCAATGCACGGGGTGGAATCAAGGTGTAAATTTTTCCTTTAAATTGTTCCAACGTTAGTCTCTCCTGAATCGCGTTCAACAGGTGTTCTACTAACTCTCCCTTTACCTTTCCCACCAAGAGTTTTAAAATTTCCAAGTGTGACATGTTAACAGCTCGCACTTTCTGCTGAAAACCAATGATGAAATACAAAAACACCACAATATTCTCCACCGAATGTGAACACCATTCCTTACATCCTTAAATAATCTTGCATGGGATGAGGTAATTTCGAATACTAATATTTAGAAGACTCAGCCTCAGTTGCGCAAATTTTTTTCTGGTCTTTACCAGGTTTCGGCTAAATTAATCTAGCCTTCTTCAGAAGCATAAAGTTACTATAACATGCCACAGCAAGGCACAGTCAACATTAAAATTAAAACCTATAGTAGCGTGGTACCATGTCGAATTAAAACTACTTAACTCAAGTCTAGCCCCGGCATCTCTTCACCACGTGGTCGGTTGGCAGCGGCAACTGTGTTGGCACTGATAGTTGCACGCGGAATTATTGTACTGCAATTCCGCCTGATGGTTAGGCAAGCCCTTCGACACCCGTTTGGTGCGGTTTGCCTACCTTCATGCGCTATGGCAGCCGTCTGGCCAAATTGGTGTTGAAGTTTCTGACAGGTACATTTGTAACGTACTCAACGAAGTTGCGAACGTGGCACCGAGGGTGTTGGCGAACTCTGAGGTCTTACATGTACCATTTGCCGTTTTATTGACGCA
This sequence comes from Schistocerca piceifrons, assembly GCF_021461385.2. Taxonomy (NCBI): domain Eukaryota; kingdom Metazoa; phylum Arthropoda; class Insecta; order Orthoptera; family Acrididae; genus Schistocerca; species Schistocerca piceifrons. The sequence continues at coordinate 109,909,551 of NC_060139.1, forward strand.
CATGTTAACGTTGTACTCCCGCGTGATCACTTCACAGAAGGGCGGAAAGCAGCAGGGTTGGAAAACCTGAAGCTCGCTTAGCATTGACGGTAGAAATGTCTGGCTTACAAGGAGCTGCTCGCCGATTGCCTCTAATTCTTTTTAACCCCTTACGCACAGTCATTATGTTAGCTGGGGTGCTCGTAACACTTTGAAACTCTCGGATGATTCATTCTGATAATTTCATGAGAATTTTTACAGTCACCCTCCGCAGTGCTTGAAGGTTTCTGTCCGTCACTTCATGAGGTCCACACGGTTTTCGTTCAGTTCTGATTGCTCCTTCGCGTTTTCACTTCACTGTCACATCCTTAACAACCGACAAGCGCAGCTTTAGAAGGTTTGAAATGTCTTTGATGGGTTTGTTACTCTGGTGGCATCCAATGACTAGCAACGTTCGAAGTAAAGAGCTCTCCTTACGGATCCATTCTGCTGTTACTTCTTCTATACTGACAACACAGTAATGAGGTGGTGTACACAGCGAGGCCACTGAACAATGTATGATTGGACAAGAGTGATCTGGAGTGATTAACCACGCACACCGTGTGGCACTGCTGTGGTAGGGTTTGTGTTTGGTGAATGGGTGGACAATGTTACCTGCAGTCATGTCCAGAGCCAACAGTAAAGTACTGATGATGCGGCGTTAAGGTATGGTGGTATTTTTCGTGGTTAGGGTGTGATTCTCTTGTTTCGCTAGACAAAATGCTAAATGAGGAAGCAACTGAGATCATTTTACAGCAATATGTACTGCCTACAGTAGAGGAACAGTTCAGAGATACTAACTGTATCAGCATAACAATGCTTCCGGTCTTGAAGCAGCATTTGTGGTTTGTAGAGAATAACATTTCTGAAATGGACTGGCCTCCCCGGAGTCCCGAATTGAACATAGTGGAACACCTTTGGATGAGTTAGAACGCACACCCCAGCGTTCAACATCTACCTTCTGCGGTTTTTGTTGCCATCTCTCTGAAGACATTCAGGCACCTCACTGATAGTGTCCCCAGCAGAGTTCAAGGGTGAACACTCGCCATATTAACGTCCACTAACATATCTGGATTTAAAAAAAATGGAATGATCATGTGGCATTGTTGGCCGGGAGGCCGGATAATTTTGATCAAATAGTATATGACTGAACGGCGAACTGGTAACAGCACTGGGCCGTAGTTTTAACTAAAATTTTTTGCCTAGCGTTTAGTTCCAATTAGAGAGACAGATCTATGGAAATAGGTCTTTTACGGTCGGGGAAATTTGGCAGAATTTAGATTCCTGTCTCCGTAATGCCTGAGTCTCTCCCTCAGGTGGGGACTAAGTCTCAGACGTATAATAACGCCTGTGACCTAGGCATAAACTCCAGCAAGGTGTCCCACCGAAGAAGCGCCAGCTCTTAAAACCTCTATTTTGAAACAAAAATATAGCCTGTGGGCCCATATTTTTAAAGTCTCACAACCTAACCGAGGCTGTGACAGTTAACTGGAATTGTGTTAGCGTACCAGGGAGTGAATGACACCGAGTCTGACTATTTAAATTTAAAATTGTTCGAGTTTATGTTAACGCGGTCATGTTGGAGGAAAGAGAGACCGGAGTGACGGGAATGCCGCTTCCTATACGTATACTCGTGCTGTGCAGCTCTGCAAGAAAGTAAGCGTGCCCCGTTACGAAACGGTTCTATGATTCTACAGCAACTCCGCGGAAGAAACTACAGGCGTAGGAGGAGCCAATTTGTTGGAGCTGTTTCTTCCATTTCCGGCCCGCGCTACCAGCAAAGCTCAGTTGTGAAAACGCTGCATACTTTCTCGTAGACTGATGAACAGTCCTTTTCCTCTGCAACATCAGCTTTAGCCGGCCGGTGTGGGCGAGCGGTTCTAGGCGCTACAGTCTGGAACCGCGCGACCGCTACGGTCGCAGGTTCGAATGCTGCCTCGGGCATGGATGTGTGTGATGTCCTTAGAGCTACTTAAACCTAACTAACCTAAGTTCTAGGGGACTGGTGACCTCAGATGTTAAGTGCCATAGTGCTCAGAGCCATTTTGAACATCAGCTTTACTATCCCCGCAGGCGCCAAGGTTTTCACTCTAACGCTGCAAAATCGATGAAAGTTTGTTGAAGTTTAGGCTTTTTCTGGATTTATGTGTATTGTAAATACATGCCTGGTATAAGGAAAGTAATTCTCAAAGATAATCCTGATGAAAGTAAAGACGGATAACCTTCCGAAGTAGCTCAAAATGTATGCTGAAAATGTTAACACATTTCAAGGTTTCTCGCTGTTAAATTTAACATTAGATGAGGGCCCAATAAGCTCAGAAACACAAATATGACATTTAGGTAGATCAGTTGCCCACTGTGTACCCTACCGAAACCTACGTGGTTCAGAATTCTTTCCTTTGCTGAAGGTGTTAGATTTGTTGCGTTAATAACTATGATTTTCAGTAAGCCACGCTTCATGAATGAAACTGATTGTTACTGTGAGATTCTTATATAAGAGGAACTTCACAGGTAGATTACGTCCCTTTTTCAAAGACGCAAATGGTTGGCCCAACAATTTTAGTCGAGTAGCGAGTATGTTGTCACCCATCGTTTCACAGGATGTGTGTCTGTAATTGATAAGAAATATCATGTCTGATAATTGCTACTCCTCTGTCATGTTTACGCACTCAGCTTATGATTCCTATCCTGGGGCGTAAATTTTCAGTGTCCTAATCTCGAATTTTGGGCTCTTTGCATATACATTTCTTGCCTTTGACCCATATGCCATACGATCACATGGTTTCCACGCGCAAGACTTCACTATATTGGCATGTTTGATGTTATAGCCACTCAGTTGTGGGTGATTACAGCTCTTATCTGTAAACATGCAATAATTAAAACCATTCACAATACTAAGGTTGGTTTTAACATCGCAGTCATTTATTAGGGATGGTCCTATTCGAGGCAATATGCTATTATCTTCCTCAGACCTTCCAAATGATTTACTCAGATAGCTATAGGGCACCTACAGTTTAACTTGGACTATGGACCATGATGCAACTTACTACTTTTCACAAAACGATTGCACTGCAAATTACAGCAAACAATCCTAAGACTGACAGAGAAGTGAATCCCAGATATTGAATCTCCAAACCACAATTTTGGAAACTTTAATACACAGGGCGTAATTGGTGTAGATGCAGATATTACTATTGGTGACTGACAATGGTGTACCGAATAACATTACATCAGTATTTACGTCAGCTGCAAACTATTAATTATTGATATTATAAGTCTAATGTTTTCAGGTTGTTTAGTACCTCTAAGTACATGTGGCAAGAGCAAACTGTTAATGGTCGATTTCCCCCATGCAGCAGATCAGGTGTTAAAGTGTGAACACGTGGATGCAAAACGGTTAGTCTACACTGAAAGGTGTAGTCCACAAGGTGGTGCACTTATGGCTGTGCAGAGAACATCAGTTTGTAAACTTTGTGGCGTGGTTGAGGTAAGACTGTTCGACACAGACTAAAAGCAACCAACACATTGATGTGAGTACATATTAATGTACCAAATGTAAAAACATCTGCACTTTTATCCGTTACTCCCTTTATAATGAACTAGCAACCTGGCTGGCTTTGTTCCACGGTCGGATGACCTGGCTGACATGTCGATAATTTTGTTTGGATGCAAGCAGCACATGCCTTAAAGCTTCCAGAAGGCACGAATGTCACGTGTTCCATATTTAGTTGCCTTTTGAAGCAACACTTCGATAAAGAAATCCTTTAATCGTGTTGCAATGTGTATTTGCAAACATTGTTTTCGTATGCGGATTAACTATACATACAGTTTAGCCATCTGTAACTACACTGAAGAGCCAAAGAAACTGGTACACCTGCCTAATATCGTGTAGGACCCCCGCGAGCACGCAGAAGTGACGCTATACGACGTGGCATGGGCTCGACCAATGTCTGGATTAGTGCTGCAGGGGATTGACACCATGAATCGTGCAGGGCTGTCCATACATCCGTAAGAGTACGAGAGGGTACAGATCTCTTCTGAACAGCACTTTGCAAGGCATCCGATATGTGCTCAATTATGTTCATGTGTGAGGATTTTGGTGGCCAGCTGAAGTGTTTAAACTCAGAAGTGTGTTCCTGGAGCCACTCTGTAGCAATTCTGAACGTGTGGGGTGTCGCATTACCCTGCTGGAATTGCCCACGTCCGTCGGAATGCACAATGGACATGAATGGATGTAGGTGATCAAACAGGATGATTAGGTACGCGTCCTGTCAGAGTCATATCTAGACATATCAGATGCCCCATATCAGTCCAACTGCACACGCCCCACAACATTACAGAGCCTCCACCAGCTTTAACATGCTCTGTTCACATGAAGGGTCGATGGATTCATGAGGTTGTGTCCACACCCATACACGTTCATCCGCTCGATAAAATTCGAAACGCGACTCGTCCGACCAGGCAACATGTTTCTAGTCATCAACAGTCCAATGTTGGCGTTGATGGGCCCAGGAGAGGCGTAAAATTGTGTCGTGCAGTCGTCAAGGGTACACGGGTGGGGCTTCGGCTCCAAAAGTCCATATCGATGATGTTTCGTTGAACGGTTCGCACGCTGACACTTGCTGATGGCCCAGCATTGAAATCTGCAGCAGTTTGCGGAAGGGTTGCACTTCTGTCACGCTGAACGATTCTCTTGAGCCGTCATTGGTCCCGTTCTTGCAGGCTGTTTTCCCGGCCGCAGCGATGTCGGAAATTTGATGTTTTACCGGATTCCTGATATTCCCGGTACACTCCTGAAATGGTCGTACCGTAAAATCCTCACTTCATCGCTAACTCGTAAATGCTGTGTCCGATCGCTCGTGCGCCGACTATAGCACCACATTCAAACTCACTTAACTGTTGATAACGTGCCACTGTAGCAGCAGTAACCAATCTAACAACTGCCCCAGACACAGGCGCTGCCGACTGCAGCGTCTTTTTCTGCCTGGTTGCATATCTCTGTATTTGAATACGCATGCCTATACCAGTTTCTTTGGCTCTTCAATGTACAGTATATCCACGAGTCAGTGACGGCAAAAATAGTGTCTCCCAACATGGTTGGCTCGAAGACCTCGATGAGTCTCTTCAGCCGTTCCTTAGCCCAGAAGGAACCTTTCTTTTGCGAAGTGTGGGAGTTTTGTGTGTGTCTCGGGAGCAGGAGGGAGGGGGGGGGGGGGGAGATAGTTTCACGTTTGTTTTGCCTGATAGCGTTGAGAGAAAGGAAAGGCTCAAACCTGGTGCCTCCAACAACAGAGGCCGAAGGGTGGAGCAGTGTCACATGCCATGACCTCACGAGACACTACAGAGGTTTGGAATTTAACCCAGGACACTGGAGCGAAGTCCTATTTTGAGGAACGTATTGCCACCGTCGCTCCTCCTCACTGCCGTAACGGCAAAGGAAAGTTGGCCAACAACGGGAAGAGCACCCTGGCGGTCACCCACCCAAATACCGGCCACGCCCGACGTTGCTTAACTTCGTTGATTTGATGGAAAGTGGTGCGTTGACTGAGGCAAGGCCGTCGACGGCTCCGTATCGTAAATAGCCGTATTCGCTATACTCACGGCCTGCGTGGATGAGCAGAATGCGGCGGCCGTGTTGGTCCCTGTTGGGCAGGATGGTGATGATCTGCAGATTGAGCGGCCGCTCCACGCTGTGGGGCATCACTTGCTGCACGAGCCGGTCCTGCTTCAGCTTGAACTCGTAGAAGCTGCGCATCTGCAACAGACAAGGAGACGGTGAACGGCCGAGCTACATCGGACAACAACGGTTTGTTTGAGGGGGCGTTCAGTAAGTGACGCAACACACTTCTTTCTCGGCCAGTTTCGGCTGAAACAACTGCGGAATTTGTTTTGGGACACCGTGCAACATTCCTGCTTCAGCCCCGTTAGTTCCATGAATTCCGACAGGTGGCGACGGCATACCTCAAAATGGCGTCTGTAACTGAGGTGCGTTCCAAGCAGAGATCTGTCAGTGAGTTTCTTTCGGCTGAAAACCAGAGCATCGCAGATATTCGCAGGTGCTTGCAGAATGTCTATGGAGGCCTGGAAGTGAACAAAAGCACGGTGACTCGTTGGGCGAGGCGCCTGTTATCTTCGCATAAGGATGCACCAACCTGTCCGATCTCCCACGTGCTGGCCGACCGCACATAGCTGTAACTCCTGCAATGGTCGAAAGTGCAGACACATTCATTCGAAGTGACCGACGGATCACAATCACCTCCGTGCACAACTGGACGTCTCTGTTGGTACTGCTGACACACTCGTCCGTCAGCTGCGCTACTCAAATATGTGTGTGCCCGCTGGATTTCTCGGTCGCCCGTGGTGGCCGAGCGGTTCTAGGCGCTTCATTCCGGAACCGCGCGACTGCTATGGTCGCAGGTTCGAATCCTGCTTCGGGCATGGATGTGTGTGTGATGCCCTTAGGTTAGTTAGCTTTAAGCGGTTCTAAGTTCTAGGGGAGTGATGACCTCAGATGTGAAGTCCCATAGTGCCACTTGAACCATTTTTTTGGATTTCTCGCCGCCTAACTGAAGCCCATGAGAAACAAACGGTGGACCATATATGCGGCAATGTTTCGAGGGAAGCAGTACGTGGACGATGGGGAGGTTATCGATGCAAAAAGACGTTGGATTCGATGCATACCAGCAGCGTGGTACCACGCGGACATATAGTCCCTCCCATTAAGGTGGCGTAAGGCCGTCATAGTGAACGGAGATTATGATGAAAATAGGGTCTCGTAGAAGAAAAAAAAAGGAGAGTAATGCAGTGTATTGGAATCCTGCATAAAACCGAACTCCGTTCAGGAAAAAAAGAGAGTTGTGTTGGGTTGTTTGGGGGGAAGAGACCAAACAGCGAGGTCATCAGTCTCATCGGATTAGGGAAGGACGGGGAAGGAAGTCGGCCGTGCCCTTTCGAAGGAACCATCCCGGCATTTGCCTCGAGCGATTTAGGGAAATCACGGAAAACCTAAATCAGGATGGCCGGACGCGGGATCGAACCATCGTCCACCCGAAGGCGAGTCCAGTGTGCTAAGCACTGCCACCACGCTCGGTCAGGAAAAAAGGTTTTGTATTACTTATTGAAGGCCCCTCGTACCATCTGCGCATTAGCGGAGGGGTGTAAGCTGCTATTAAGGTGAATGAAAGATAGGGCAGGGCCCGTTTAAGGCCCAAGCAACACAAGCGGCCGCTTGTGGCACCAAATTGAGAGGATAGCCAGGCGCGCCTAAGTGCAAAGTAAGTATAATATTGCGATTCCCAGAAGAGTTCGAGCCCGGTGTGAATTCGCACTGAAGAGATCACTGGCCGTCTTCGCCCTAATTATAATATAAGAAATTTGAAATGTAAACTTTTCGAGCGACCCCCCTTCTAATGTGGCTCAAACATCATCGAATGTCTACACTAACAGGAAATACAGAAGTACATCACCACGTAATGTGTTTCGATTTACTGTGCACGCATAACTGTTGAAGGTACTGAACTATCCAGGTAAGATACGCCAGGATGCTCAGATGATAAAATACTTTACGCCAGAGAAAGGCCATGGTGCATGTCACAGTATGTCATAATTGTGAGAAGGTTTCGAGGATAGAACGTTGTAACATGATATATTTGAGAAAGATTTCAGTTCTTGAAAACGTACCGTCTGTGAGCGAGTGATCCAGATTTGTTTAATTTCTATATGAGTAGATTAAAAGATTATACTATATGAAATATAAATTATTTGGGCATACACTTGTACTATTTAACAATAAAATTATTTGAGATATTTAACTTTTAATTGTATAATATGGGAACCTACAAAACCTAACCATGCATTTTGATCATTTAGAACTGTTTATATTTTTCTGTAATTGCACTTTGACTGAACTGCTGACAATGGAGACAGTTTATTATTTCGGAGCAAAACGGAACATTGAAGCAAAATTGAGTAGAAGTGGGACACTGAATGGTGACACTTCAAAGATGGTGTTTTACTGCACATGCAAGTTCATGCAGTGGAGGGAGGACATTCACAATGCATTTATAAAAGAGAAATGTATGTTAAGAATCTGAGTAATGATACATGTGTTAAAACAGTACTTTTGTACAAAATGACTACATAATATAAACACTAGATCATAATTTATCACCACTTTCTTTTGCAAACATATACAGACACTACGGTTACTTTGTGTAACAAACGTACTAGCTTGGTGCATGTCTGCCATGACAAAGTCTTGCCCATAATTCTTAAACGTGATACTTTAGAGGAGAATATAATGTGGCATAATAGAACATTATAAAACGTACTGTACAATTCTGTAGATTTCGGAGCATGTAATACTATGATGTGAACTTAATGTGAAGTTACGTACATGCAGAATTTTGAGTTATGTTATTGCTTGATTACTGTACCCAAGAAAACTAGTTCTCTTATGAAAAAATTAAGGCAATAGTATTCAGTTCTGATCTATTTATAGAAGGACTGTACAAAAAACCAAAACATGTCCAATCAAACGTAAATACAGACTGAAAGCATTCTTTCTTGGAATAATATACAACAGAGCAGTAGTAGCCTAATAATGATAAAACTCAATGTAAAGACAGTGAATTCACGTTCAGACCAAAAGTCATGCTGCAACTATAAAGTAATTAACAAGAATGTCCAAAGTATTGTTACCAACGTACATTTCACGAAATTTCAATATTAAAACGAAGATATTTCAACATACTAATTTTATCAGAGATGATGTCATGATTTGCTAAGATAAAATTTGTAACCAAGTTGATGAAAGAATATAAATTTCAATTCTAAGTTTTATTGTTTTCAGTTTAAAGAAAACAGAGATCTTGTAACTGCTGCATGTTACATACAGATCAGTGGCAGTAGCAACATTCGGTTATTAGCACGGCAGTCTTGAATCAGTTTTGTCCGTTGAAAATCCATGTCAGTTTTATCTGTGATGTCTTGTAATAAACATTTCTTAAACTTATTTTACTGCATTTCAGGTACGTTATTTGTTGGTGAACGCATTTCCAAGTGCCTGCCAATCCCTGATAACTGATCCCAGAGAATATTTTAAATGGCGGAAATTTTTTAGAACTGAGCTACACACCCAGCATCGCTTCGATAACTGGGAAGTTTAGTAATTGAAATCTACCCACAAAAGCTAGTTTATGTAATAACCCCATCCCTGAGTTAAATGAGTGGAGCAACAAATATTTCCCTAAGTGCACCACACTGACATTTGTTCAAAATTAAAGCTGCAGCTAATCACATGTATTATTCTGTTCAGTGTGTTACAAGTCCCAGATGTTTTTCAACAATGCAACTACGATGTGAGTCTTCCTCGACTAATTAACTTCAATTTTAGTGTGCTTTTGAGGAACGTCATAATCCACATCACACCTAACTGCATTACAGGAGTTGTCTAGTACAGTAATGATAGCAGGAATTTTTCTTACCCTCTTCATTGCGCTCTCTGGATAGAACTTGCATGGCCTCAAGAATATGTATAGGAACTCCTCATCGTCTTTGGGAACGTTAAGATCATCTTCCTCTGCAACAGAAAATATCCATATTTATTATGTACAGCAGTTTTTATGTAAAATACAACTTCAGCAAGAGTAAGTTAAAGAGAAAATATTTCTCCATTGATGGATCAGTTGCCAAAAATCAACATAATATGCCTGAGTTGTCATTAGACTCCCATGAACACCGAACAAATTATGGCCTGTCTCTTATTAATGCGGCAGCCTTAACTCACTGCTGACTATCTTTTCATAATTGTCTTTATGAAGGCAAGAGGCGGTTCTGCTGTCTGTCAGAGTCGCGTCGAGTAGGATCGCCCGATTGAGGGAAAATGTGAAATTTAACTAAGCATCTCTGGGAGATGGGTTCCGTGCAAAATGATCAGACTCTCGTCATAAATATTTGTTGTCGACAGGCAATATACATTTTAAAAATGAGGCAGGATGTGAGGAAACTTGTGTCCCTCATTATCCTTTCACAAACCATGTGTTCACTCATCCCAATTTGAGAGGGGTGTATTCCTATGAAGAAGCTAGCTACCCAGCCAGCCTCGAACATGACAGTTTTAATATAACTGTTTCACTTAAACGCAGTTACAGAGGTCACATCAATTATCTAGACAAGAACTAGCTCATCGACTCCAGTATTTCACCGTTAAACTTGCACGCGTTACTGATATGTATTTACCTACACATTGGATTAATTATTTTCCACATATACAGAGCATACCTGAACAGCCATTCATACGAGCTGTTGATAATTCTACTCGTTAACCCTGTATTATTTGCGTTTTGCCAGTAGTACAATGAAGTTGATAAAGCAATCACAATGGAAAAACAATGTAAGACAGCTTGTATCTCCAAATATTTTGATAGTCAGATATATACCGGGAAAAGGCTTCACTGTTAATATATGCGATCTAAGCCGAAGAGAGTCCACTATCATGGAGTTCCTATCAGCAGAGCATTACTACTTACGGAGAACACGAAGTAAACAACTTCTATAACGCCACTGTAGACTTCCGTGTTCGTTCAATGTTAAAAAAAAAATTGTTCCGCAAAGCACTCCGAGGCTGAAAAATATGTATGAGTATTCTGATACGCATGAACTTGCAATAACACGTTTACTCCAAGACGAAAATACACAACATTTTACTACTAGGAAACTACAATTGGTAATTGAAGACAAAGTAAAGAGCTCATCTTCTAACAACTTCCAACGAACTAGCGCAAGCCCTCTGAGTCTTCAATCCGAAGACTGATCTGAGTTAACTCTTCAGCTGGTGTATCCTGTGCAAGTCTCTGGGTCTGTTTTAAATACTGCGATATACATACACCTAAAGGTACATACTGTAATCAGCTGTTGCTCTTCCTGTACATCTTAGTTTGTCTACTTAACCTACGAAACCACTCTTTGATGACTCAGGATCTGTCTCGCTTCATTAGTTGCTGCCTTGGTAATCTTCAGAAATAGTCTACTGCAACGTATTTCAAAATATTATTTTCTTCTTGTGTGTACCATTTATCTCCCACATTTCACTTCTATGTAAGTACACACGAGACAAGTAACCTGATAAGGGACTTCCTTACCCATGAAATTCGTCTATAAGATTGAAAGATGCTTCTCTTTTCAGTCAGCTTCTGTTGCTTTTGTGTTTTAGCCCCCTTCATTTCTTACGTTCTCAGTTACATAGCTGCCTAAGTGGCAAAAATTATCTGTTAGTTTTAGTGCCTCATATCCAGACAAATTCCTTCTGAATCGGCTTGTTTAATTCGACTACACCCCATTACATTAAGGTAACAAAAGGCATGGGATACCTCTAATAAGCTGGTCGGTGTGGCCGTGCGGTTCTAGGCGCTTCAGTCTGGAACCGTGTGACCGCTACGGTCGCAGGTTCGAATCCTGCCTCGGGCATGGATGTGTGTGATGTCCTTAGGTTAGTTAGGTTTAAGTAGTTCTAAGTTCTAGGGGACAGATGACCACAGATGTTGTGCTTAGAACCATTTGAACCATACCTCTAATATCGTTTTAGACCTCCTTTTGCTCAGCACAGTGCAGCGACTTTACGGTGGTCTAGCGGTTCTAGGCGCTCAGTCCGGAGCCGCGCGACTGCTACGGTCGCAGGTTCGAATCCTGCCTCGAGCATGGATGTGTGTGATGTCCTTAGGTTAGTTAGGTTTAAGTAGTTCTAAGTTCTAGGGGACTGATGACCATAGATGTTAAGTCCCATAGTGCTCAGAGCCATTTGAACCATTTTTACGTGGCATAGATTCGACACGTCGTTGGAAAAGCCCTGCAGAAATATTGAGCCATGCCACCTCTACAGCCATCCACAGCTGAGACAGCGTTGCCGCTGCAGGATTTCGTGCACGAACTGACGTCTTGATTATGCCCCATAAATGTTCGATGCGATTCACGTCGGGCGACCTGGGTTGCCATATCATTCGCTCGAATTGTCCTGAATGTTCTTCAGCCAATCGTAAACAGTTGTGGCCCGATGACATGGCGCATTGTAGTCCATAAAAATTCCATCGTTGTTTGTGAACATGGCTGCAAATGGTCTCCAAGTGGCCGAACATAACCATTTCCAGTCAATGTTCGGTTACAGCAGGTTATGTGTTGGTAGCAAAGGTACTCGCATCGGTCGACAGCTGCCATACGCCATTAACGCCACATTTCACCGCACTATCGTAGCGGATATGTTCGTCGTACTTCCCACATTCATTTCTACGATTATTCCGTGCAATGTTGCTTGTCTGTTAGCACCGACAACTCTACGCAAACGCCTCTGCTCTCGGTCATTAAATGAAGGCTGCCACTGAGTTGTCCTATTAAGGGGAGCCGGAGGTGGTCAAATCCAAAAAAATTACGATTTTTTTTTTTGCTACCGAAAATTAATTGGAACATTCCTCTTTAATGTAAACTTTGAATTATTGTTCTACTCGCCCTGGAAGTGGAGTTATCACCATTTTCCCCCACGCCTGCAGAGGAAATGGGCGGCCGCTGAATGCATCTAACACCCTCTCGTGACTTCCTGGCGAACTGCTTGGGATATTCTCGGCCTGTTACGCATGCAGCGTCTTATGTTACGCATACAGCGAGTGTGCAAGGGTTGGCTACATTGTTTTCTGTGGCAAATGAAGCGCTAAGAGCGCGGAACATCGTCTCTTTGCTGTTTACCGTTTCGAATTAGTTCAGTGTTGCGCCTGCTGTTGGTAGTATTATACTTCTTGTGTAAAGCGTTGTTCTGGTTACGATGCCACGTTTTAGTAACTGTGTATATAAGAAGAGGAAGAACGTAGGGAAAAGAAAATTAACACTAATACCAAGTTGCGATACTACAATTACTGAAACAGTGCGTTCTTCTGCTAAGCAACACATGGCCAGCCATAGCCCTGTGACATCTTCTAGCAAATACTACCTTGGGGATGGTGACTCCAAAGGTTTCAAGACTATAGAGGAACTGAAACATATGAAAATGAATTTGTAGTTGAACAGTTGGAATGCGTTGGACATGTGCAAAAGCGTTTGGGTTCAAGTAAGCTCAGTGATGGAAAGACAATAGGAGGGAGAAGCAGGCTTACTGATGAGGTGATTGAACGTCTACAGAGATACTATGGGTATGCTATAAGGCAAAATACTAGTAATGTTAGTGACATGCGAAAAGCAGTGTGGGCGTTGTTCCTTCATACTGCCTCTTCCAATGAATACCCTCAACACAGCCTGTGCCCAAAAGATTCCTGGTGCAAATATAATGCAAAAAAGGACTATGATCACAAACATGGTTTGCCAGCAGCTGTGATAAATGCAATAAAACCAATTTTTCATGACTTAGCACAGCCAGAATTGTTACACAAATGTCTACACGGAAAGATGCAGAATCCTAATGAGAGCGTAAACAATTTGATTTGGAAAGTGATTCCTAAAATGGTGTTTGTAAGCATAAAAGTACTGCACTTTGGCATTTATGATGCAATAGCAACCTACAACCAAGGGAACAGTGTGAAGTTCTGGAGGCATTAGGATTTACAGCTGGGGTGAACACTGTACGAGCACTAAGAAATATTGACAGAGAAAGGATAAGAGGAGCAGAAAGAAGAGAAAGGCATATGAAGTATGATGGAACAACAGGCCAGAAAAGAAGACAGAAGTGGAAGCTTTTGGAGGATGAAGAAGAAGACCATAATAATCCATCCTATAGTGCAGGAATGTATTGAGAAACTTTGGTTGGTTGGTTTTTGGGAAAGAGACCAAACAGCGAGGTCATCGGTCTCATCGGATTAGGGAAGGACAGGGAAGGAAGTCGGCCGTGCCCTTTCAGAGGAACCATCCCGGCATTTGCCTGGAGCGATTTAGGGAAATCACGGAAAACCTAAATCAGGATGGCCGGACGCGGGATTGAACCGTCGTCCTCCCGAATGCGAGTCCAGTGTGCTAACCACTGCGCCACCTCGCTCGGTGAGAAACTTTGATAGCCATTTCCCGTATATTAGAATTTTTCGAATATAAGGAACATTTTCTCAAAATCCACTGAAGCTAGAGAGATGAAATTTTTATACAGCACTCCTAGTGGTCAAACTTACATTGTAACTCAGCCATTTGGCAATACGTTCAGTAGTTTCATTTCAGTTTAATTATAAAGCAATTATTTGTAAAAAAATTTTGGGTCATTAATTAAAAAAATACTTGGAAGGAAACTAGAAAAGATACTCCAAAATCCCTCTGTCATAACTGCAATACTAAACCACTCTATATGTAAAAAAAAATTCCAAATTTTTTATTTGGTAGTTTATTCATAAATGTTCCTCAAACTTTGTGATTTTAACATGGGCAGCATAGGCACCTCCGGCTCCCCTTAAGAGGCAATGCCTGAAATTTGATATTCTCGCGATTTTCTTGACACTGTGAATCTCGGAATACTGAAGTCCCTAACGATTTCCCAAATGAAATGTCCCATGCGTGTCTCGCCAACTACTATTCCGAGTTTAGAGCATGTTAATTCCCATCCTGCGACCATGTTCACATGAATCACCTGAGTACAAATGGCAGCACCGCAAATGCACTGCTCTTTTATACGTTGTTTACGCGATACTACCGCCATTTGTATATGCGCATATCGCTATCCCAAATGGTTCAAATGGCTCTCAGCACTATGGGAGTCAACATCTGAGGTCATCAGTCCCCTAGAAGTTAGAACTACTTAAACCTAACTAACCTAAGGACATCACACACATCCATGCCCGAGGCAGGATTCGAACCTGCGACCGTAGCAGTCACGCGGTTCCGGACTGAAGTGCCTAGAACCGCACGGCCACCACGGCCGGCTCTGTCCCAAGACTTTTGCCACCTCAGTACAGCTTTGTTACCCTTTCTTTAATGTTTATATCATAACCTGAAACTTCCTGGCAGATTAAAACTGTGTCCCGGAGAGAGACTCGAACTCGGGACCTTTCCCTTTCGCTGGCAAGTGCTCTACCAACTGAGCTACCCAAGCACGACTCACGACCCGTCCTCACAGTTTCAATTCTGCCAGTACCTCGTCTCCTACATTCCAAACTTCACAGAAGCTTTTCTGCGAAACTTGCACAAGTAGCACTCCTGGAAGAAAGGATATTGCGGAGACATAACATATTTGCAATATATCTGTTCCGTTCTAATGATGATGGCTTTAAGGGACTGAAGATCTTGGTAATCACTTCCTCACTGCACTGAGAGGTTCAAGTAAAACAACGTGAAATGAGGAAAGGAGAATTGGAAGCTCCAGGGTCTGTGACCTTGACCGCCTGGTCGAAACTTCGCGTGACAGAAGCTTAAATGAGACGGTCAGAAGTGAGATAAAATCCAAGTAGTTAAAATCTGGAGCCTGTCAGTGAAAGATTGTCCAAAAAGGGTCACCATAGTCAGTACCACTAAAATGGAGCGAGAAAAAGTAAACTGTACGTCATATACAGTTATATTAAACTGTCAGATAAATAAAATAAAAAACATACATAGAAATTTTAAATTTCGTGAAAGGGCAAAGGGAGAAAGAAATTGGAGGATGCTCTGGACACACTCTGCATCGAGGGATCATAAAATCCGCGTCTCCCTACGACTTTGTTAGCTGCTATTCCTTCGTCTGCAAGTATTTGCAGTAGAGTGGTAGATAGGTTGATGGCTCATCTCAGATCAGCCAGCAGAACACACGCTGTGAGAATATGGCCGATCGTGAGATGATTACGGCAGCTGCATTGGGGGCGGGTGGAGGGAGGGGAGTGGGGGGGAGGCCCTCTTGACGTAAAAGGAACTCGTGGATTAGTCTGGAGTGGCCGATACGTAGTCAATACAATACGACTTTCCGAGAGACTTAAAGCGAAGTACGCTTTCTTGATTGATCTCAGCTTGTTGAGAGTTGTGGTAGCCTGCGACCCCATAGCGCATGTTTTCAAAATTTGATGCAGTTACAGTCTTACATCTGTGCCCAGTACTCCGAGTTAAAGTTTGACTTCTTTGATGGCTTCTTTAGCTAATTTATTAGCGAGTTCGTTTCACAGAATACCCGCGTGGCTCGCTGTCCAGATGGAAATTATAGTATGTCCGGAGCTGTGGAGGTCAAGTGGTAGGTCTTGGATTTTATCAAAATGTTTCTGGGGTACACTGAAGTACGCCTAGAAAGCTGCTCGTGGAGTCGCTACAAACCAGGAAGTTCATTAAGGAGAGGGATTTGAATGTACTGCAGAGCTCCTGATATGGCAGCCAACTCTGCAGTTTTTAGTTCCGGGGACGAAATTTGGAACTTTAGTTAAAAACTGATTTTATGTGTTATTTACAGTGATTATTTCCCTTTTTTCAAATGGGAGATAGTTAGATTCGTTGCACGATTTACGTGGTTTGCTGTCTACAAGGAAATGTAAGTTCGGATCTGGCAGAGGTTTATTAAGCTGAAAACATTGTTCGTTTATGGCCTTCATGTTATTTAATATTGTGATAGTGTCTGACAATGTTAGAATGATAAAATATACTTAAAATAATTGTAATTTTGAGGAGTTTTATGAGGGATGAAATTATGAAGACTTTTGTACTTCTGTTCCTGCAGTGTTAACGTTTACGTCAAATATTGGCTTCAGTATCTTATAAAAATGTAATTGTAACTCGCCTACAAGTGGAGAACAAATTGAGGAATACATATACCAATTGGTGGTCTTTTCCTTAACCTTTCAGGACTGATAAAGTCCCTAAGTTACTAAGTCGACGAAATCTGCCCCCCCCCTACCTTACGGAAAGAAACATTAACAAAACTTTACACAGAAATAGCATTCATTACGTTTGCCGCTGTATGGTAGCGAATATCGGATCCTAAAATCTAATCAATTACGACGAATCTAATCATCAGAGATGAGGTTCCTCTTCTTTGTAGCGGGAAATTCATTGTTGGCCCATAAAAGAAATACCGGTATTTGAGAAGAACTAAAAGTTGAACCTATTACATACATATCTGAAAAATTCCGATTGAACTGGAAAGGCCACGTCGAATGATAGAATAATTTAAGTGGCAGTAGAATGTAACCCAACTGGCTAAAGGAACGTTGAGCGTTCCTTAAAGAGACTAATAGGCCAAATCCTTCAGAACAGAAACAATCCCGATTACTATGACGTCAGTTGCTGTTAACCGAAACAGCGGCCTAACTTTCATTTTGGAGTGAGCTTGACCTAACAGATAAATGCTAATCGGATTTAGCCACGTTGGGAGTCGTTTCGAATCAGGATGCGCCTGCTCCACAATGTTCACACAATATAAAGGGTTCTACAATTACTATTCCCAAGATGTTTCGCACTGTTTGACTTATACATTCTGTTTAGACACAATTTAAGGCAGACACTACTTTCGTCTCACACTCCTAATTACGGTTAATCTCATCACAGATCAGAGAACCTTTATGATTACGACACATGCTGTAACAATCATCACCACGCAGAATCCTCACTGCAATCCAAGATGTGACCGGCGCGGTTGACGCGAAACGAAGATGCGGCACACTGCAAACCATTATAAAACACTTGGCAGAAATATCACTAGTCACGAATCAGTGACCTTTTGGTGAGGGTCAATCCACGGCGGTGCGGACTCGCTCAGGCGGTACCATACACTGCTCATCGCTCCGCCCGCACTCGACGAACTGCAAACGCAAACTCTGACACTTTACTCGCTTAGCGCCAGCGGCGTCAGACAGTCGATTTTGCCTGCCATCGACCTGTGTGAAGCAAAAATGTCTATCTTTGGGTAAAGGATCGCGAAACTCTTAGAAGACGGTGATGACGATCTTATCAGTTTTAAGTCCTTAACGTTTCCCTAGACCGTATTGGGTTTACTGAAAAACGGTAAACTGATTTTTCTTTATCAGGCAGAGCAACTTACTCTATTGTGAGAAGAACGTGTGTGTGTGTGTGTGTGTGTGTCTGTGTGGTTTGAGGTTTTCGGGCGCTAAACACCGTGGTCATCAGCGCCCAAACGCATAGAAACAGTAACGTATGAGGTGAAGGGACGAAGACGGACAGCGAACAAGGAGAACGGCTAAAAGTCACAGACCTGACGCAGTTCCAAATCCTCACATACAGAGGCAAAACAAGAGGAGAAGAAACACATCACCGGTTGTCTAAGCACTACGTGAAACAAGTTTATCTTAAGTTGAAACTTCCGGGCTGAGAGGCCGTGGTCGATGTATAAAATTTCCACCTAACGTTTCGTCTCCAACTGCGGGAGACATCTTCTGAGGTCGTCCGGCTACTGCCACTGAGGCTCTAGGTACTCTCGCACTTATAGAGCGCATAGAGGGCACCACTATTCGTCACGTGATGAAGGTATGCCTATCTTTGAAAGGCGTCATCATTCTCGATTAAGAGTAATCGATTGTCATTCTGCTGGCGCAACGTCGATATCCATATTTTGTCTAACTTAAAAACTTCCTCTTTTCTATTAAAATTGTTATGGTGTTTGTGAATTTCTATTGCTTCTCTATACATGCGAGCATGATAATGGGATGCTCGTGCTAGAACGCTTGTCTCATTAATTTAATTTCGTGGTTCCCATCTCGAAAAAACATGCTCAGCTACGGCCGATTTTTCGATGTGTCCTAAGCGACAGTTTCTTTTATGTTCGGCTAAGCGGGTGTTTACACTTCTTTTCGTTGTTCCAATATATACTTGTCCACAACTGCATGGACCTCAGAAGATGACTCCCGCAGATGGAGACGAAACGTTAGGTGGAAATTTTATACATCGACCACGGCCTCTCAGCCCGGAAGTTTCAACTGAAGACAACACCGGCCGTGAAAGCCTACATTGTTAAGTTTATCTTAAGTTTCGTGACTGTCATTAGGAAATTACCGACCTTGGCTTTGGCGGAATGGGCAATTTGTATGCCGGGTAACAGCCTGCTCACAACTGGGCCATCGGCATTACCCAACAGAGGGCTCGGCCGGCCAGCCGCTACGTGGCAAGGTTATGCCGCGTGAAGACCCTGACCGCAGGCCGGAGGCCGCGAGGAGGTGGCGAGGGGGTCTGCGGGGGGGGGGGAGGGGGGGGAGGGGGGCTGACACAGTCATGGGACCCTGAATCCGCTATCTGTGTGCAGCGTGCGTCTCGCTTGGCGCAAGTGCGGCTGCGGACTCGGCAAGCGTCCGCTGTGGGCTGTGCACCTGATCCGCCCAGCCAGTGTGTAATCTGTGGTTCCCACAGCCTCTCAGACTGCAGGCTGTTGAAAACTTGTCACCTCAGTCAGTAAATGTTCGTCGGCTGTCTTCATCTGTCAAGTTTGTAAACAAAAGTTTCCGAGCACTCCCTCTGCCGCCGTCGTCGTCACGTGACTGTCATGCTAATACGCCGTACATTCGTAAATAGTTGGCCGAATCATGTTTGGAGACGCCATAATGTTGTGCGGGATGGAAGACACACTACCCTCCCCCCATACCACCGCCCCCTGCCCACTGGTTAGAAATCCAACTGACAAAAAACCCTACACCAAAAAAAAAACAAAAAAAAATTAATGCAGAGAAACGAAATATCTGGAATACATCCACATCTACATTTATACTCCGCAAGCCACCAAACGGTGTGCGGCGGAGGGCACTTAACGTGCCACTGTCATTATCTCCCTTTCCGGTTCCAGTCGCGTATGGTTCGCGGGAAGAACGACTGCCGGAAAGCCTCCGTGCGCGCTCGAATCTCTCTAATTTTACATTCGTGATCTCCTCGGGATGTATAAGTAGGGGGAAGCAATATATTCGATACCTCATCCAGAAACGCACCCAATCGAAACCTGGACAGCAAGCTACACCGCGATACAAAGCGCCTCTCTTGCACAGTCTGCCACTTGAGTTTGCTAAACATCTCCGTAACGCTATCACGCTTACCAAATAACCCTGTGACGAAACGCGCCGCTCTTCTTTGGATCTTCTCTACCTCCTCCGTCAACCCGACCTGGTACGGATCCCACACTGATGAGCAATACTCAAGTATAGTTCGAACGAGTGTTTTGTAAGCCACCTCCTTTGTTGATGGACTACCTTTTCTAAGGACTCTCCCAATGAATCTCAACCTGGAAGACGCCTTACCAACAATTAATTTTATATGATGATTCCACTTCAAATCGTTTCGCACGCATACTCCCAGATATTTTACAGTTTGTTCCGCTATTATATAATCATACAATGAAGGATCCTTCTTTGTATGTATTCGCAATACGTTACATTTGTGTAGGTAATTCATTTAAGTGATTAACATAACAAGAGCACAGGTTAACGTAAGCGCGAGTCAAGCCATTGGAAATGTTAAATGCTGGCACATTAATAGCCGGTAGAATCGCCAAAATATTAAATGCAAGCATGCAAACGTTCTTTATTGTGTTGTATAGGTGCCGGATGTCGGTTTATGGGCTGGAGTTCAATGCCTGTTGCACTTGCTCGCTCAATACAGGGACAGTAAATGCTGTTTACAGATGACGCCGGGGTTGTCGTCCGATGTATGCTCTATTGGAGACAGACCTAGTGACCGAGCAGGTCAAGGTAACGTATCGACACTCTGTAGAGCGTGTTGAGTTACAACAGCAGCATGCGGGCGAACGTTATCCTGTTGGAAAACACCACCTGGAATGGCATCTTAACAGGACGAATCACCAAACTGACGCAGAAATTTGCAGTGAGGGTGCGTGGGACAACCACGAGAGTGTTCCTGCTGTAACATGAAATCGCACCCCAGACCATAACTTCATGTGTAGGTCCTGTGAACCCAGCACTCAGACAGGCAGGGCCAAAGCCCTCAACTGGCCTCCACGTAACTACCACATGGACATCATAGTCGCCGATGCAAAACCAGCTCTCGTCAGAAAACACAACAGACCTCCACCCACCCTTGTGGTCAGTGGAGTGCACGCTACAGGGCATCTGGCTCGGAGCTGTCCTTCATGTAACTGATTTCTAACGGTACATTTTGTCACTGTGGTGCCCACTGATGCTCAAATTGCTGCTGCAGATGCAGTAAGATGCGCCAGAACCATACCCCGAACGCGATGTTCTCCCCTATCGGTAGTGCCACATGGCCGTCCGGTATCCGGTCTTCTTGAGACCGCACATTCTCATGACCATTGCTGTCAGCAATCACGTATAATGGCTACACTCCTGCCAATGCTTTCTGCAGTATCGCAGAAGGAACATCCAGCTTCTCGTAGCAATATTACACGACCTCGTTCAAACTCAGTGAGGTACTGATATTGGCGTCTTTCTCTTCGTAAATACATTCTTGATTAACCTCAACTCACCTAGTCCAGTCTCGAATGTAAGCAACGCCCACGAGCGTTACGACGTGTATCTAAAGCAAATGTGATTTGCATCCTCATAGTGGCGCTACTAACGTTACTCTTGTGCGACTGGCGCGAAATATGAATAGACATCATCTTTCAGATCTAGAAACACGCCTACCAACTTTCCGTTATGTCAGTAGCGTCTATGCCTCTGGATCACTGGGTCCCGGGTTCGATTCTCGGCCGGGTTGGGGATTTTCTCTGCCCGGAAACTGGGTGTTTGTGTTATCATCATCATTTCATCATCATCATCATCATCATCATCATCGATTATGTCACAACTCCCCCTTTCTGTAGCGATTCTTTTCCTTTCGTTAGTGTATGTTAGAAAGCTGCTACGAAACCAAGTGAGCTTCATTGCAAATTTAAACGCACCCAAAGCCTCACAAACAAACAAAAATCAAACAAAGCTGAAACTGACGTAGTGAGAGCCGTGCGAGAAGCGTACGATGAATTGGAAAGTCAAAATTCTGTCTATCGACATTATAGGAAATCGTAAGACGTTTTGCACTTTTGTTAAACCAGTAAACGAATGGAAAGTGTCTTTTTACACAGTCTGCGACCACAATAGCATTGAAACGGAGCCAGACAGGAAGACTGAAAGGCCAATTGTCTTTTCCCAGAACTGTTTCACAGAGGAAAATGGCACTGTGGCACCTTGTTTACTTTGTCGCAACAACGACAAAATGGCTGATATCGGAATAAGTGACCATGGCGTCGAAAAGCAACTGAAATGGCTCAACAGAGGGAATGCCACGGGACCTGACAGGGTACCAGTACGGCTGTACGCAGAGTATGCAAAAGAATTTACCCCTCTTCTAGCACTAATGTACCGTTTTCGAACAGAGTCGAACAGATGCACAAAACTATAGGCCTGTATCTCTGACGTTGGTGAGTTGTGGAATTTTGGTACGTTTCCATCCCCTAGTAAAGCGACATTTCTGGGGACCGAAGATCTCCTCTGTAGGAATAACAAGGCTTACGAAAACAACTATTGTGTAAATCCCAGCTGGCTCTGTTCGTCCACGAGACCCAGAAGGCGACAGATACCGGCGCTGTGGTAGATGCCGTGTTCCTCGATTTTTGAAAGGCATTTAATACATTTCCGCACTGCCGTCTAATGAACAAAATACGAGGGAACGGAATATCATACCAACTTTGTGGTCGTACTGCAAGGTTTCTAGCAAACAGAACACAGCATGTCACACGCAATGAACGTAAGTCTTCAAGCGTGAAAATGACTTCGGGCGTACCCCAAAGCAGTGTTGCAGACCCATTACTTTTATATACTTTGTACAGAAATGACATGGCAGATCACACTGGAAGTTCCTTGAGGCTTTACACGGTGATGTTGTCGTACACAGAGAAGGTGCAAGGCTAGAAAATTATAGGGAAATGCGGAAAGACTTGCAGATGATCGACATTTGGCACAAGGAATGATAATTAACCTCATTATAATCAAATGTAAGGTATTGCATATAAATAACCATAAAGACCAATCATTCTATGACTACACAATTGCAGAACAATCACCGAAAGCAATCAAATCCATAAAACATGTAGGAATATACGTAGGGAGTGATATGACATGGAACGGCCACATAAAATCAATCGCGGGCACTGCAGACACCAGACCGACATTGGAAGAATCAGTTTACAAAACACTCGTTCGACCAATACTTGGATATTGCTCGTCAGTCTGAGATTCGCATCAGATATGTCTGATGGAGGAAACAGAGAAAAATCCAAAGAAGAGCAACGCGTTTCGTTACAGGTTCACCTAGTAAGCAAGAAAGCGTCAAGGAGACGCTCAGCCAGCTCCAATCGCAGAGGCTGCAAGAGAGGCGTCAGCATCACAGTGTGTTTTACTGTCAAACTTCCGAGAGCTTATGTTCCTTGAAGATTCAACCAATATATTGCTTCTTCCAGCGTATATCTCGCGCAAAGACCGTAAAGATAAAACCAGGCAGATTCGAGTTTTTTTTTTTTTTTTTTTTTTGTCATCAGTCTACTGACTGGTTTGATGCGGCCCGCCACGAATTCCTTTCCTGTGCTAACCTCTTCATCTCAGAGTAGCACTTGCAACCTACGTCCTCAATTATTTGCTTGACGTATTCCTATCTCTGTCTTCCTCTACAGTTTTTGCCCTCTACAGCTCCCTCTAGTACCATGGAAGTCATTCCCTCATGTCTTAGCAGATGTCCTATCACCCTGTCCCTTCTACTTATCAATGTTTTCCACATATTCCTTTCCTCTCCGATTCTGCATAGAACCTCTTCATTCCTTACCTTTTCAGTCCACCTAATTTTCAACATTCGTCTATAGCACCACATCTCAAATGCTTCGATTCTCTTCTGTTCCGGTTTTCCCACAGTCCATGTTTCACTACCATACACTGCTGTACTCCAGACGTACATCCTCAGAAATTTCTTCCTCAAATTAAGGCCGGTATTTGATATTAGTAGACTTCTTTTGGCCAGAAATACCTTTCTTTCCATATCGAGTCTGCTTTTGATTTCCTCCTTGCTCCGTCCGTCATTGGTTATTTTACTGCCTAGGTAGCAGAATTCCTTAACTTCATTGACTTCGTGACCATCAATCCTGATGTTAAGTTTCTCGCTGTTCTCATTTCTACTACTTCTCATTACCTTCGTCTTTCTCCGATTTACTCTCAAACCATACTGTGTACTCATTAGACAGTTCATTCCGTTCAGCAGATCATTTAATTCTTCTTCACTTTCACTCAGGATAGCAATGTCATCAGCGAATCGTACCATTGATATCCTTTCACCTTGTATTTTAATTCCACTCCTGAACTTTTGTTTTATTTCCGTCATTGCTTCCTCGATGTACAGATTGAAGAGTAGGGGCGAAAGGCTACAGCCTTGTCTTACACCCTTCTTAATACGAGCACTTCGTTCTTGATCGTCCACTCTTATTATTCCCTCTTGGTTGTTGTACATATTGTATATGACCCGTCTCTCCCTATAGCTTACTCCTACTTTTTTCAGAATCTCGAACAGCTTGCACCATTTTATACTGTCGAACGCTTTTTCCAGGTCGACAAATCCTATGAAAGTGTCTTGATTTTTCTTTAGCCTTGCTTCCATTATTAGCCGTAACGTCAGAATTGCCTCTCTCGTCCCTTTACTTTTCTTAAAGCCAAACTGATCGTCACCTAGCACATTCTCAATTTTCTTTTCCATTCTTCTGTATATTATTCTTGTAAGCAGCTTCGATGCATGAGCTGTTAAGCTGATTGTGCGATAATTCTCGCACTTGTCAGCTCTTGCCGTCTTCGGAATTGGGTGGATGATGCTTTTTCGAAAGTCAGATGGTATGTCGCCAGACTCATATATTCTACACACCAACGTGAATAGTCGTTTTGTTGCCACTTCCCCCAATCATTTTAGAAATTCTGATGGAATGTTATCTATCCCTTCTGCCTTATTTGACCGTAAGTCCTCCAAAGCTTTTTTAAATTCCGATTCTAATGCTGGATCCCCTCTCTCTTCTAAATCGACTCCTGTTTCTTCTTCTATCACATCAGACAAATCTTCACCCTCATAGAGGCTTTCGATGTATTCTTTCCACTCGAG
This sequence comes from Schistocerca piceifrons, assembly GCF_021461385.2. Taxonomy (NCBI): domain Eukaryota; kingdom Metazoa; phylum Arthropoda; class Insecta; order Orthoptera; family Acrididae; genus Schistocerca; species Schistocerca piceifrons. The sequence continues at coordinate 109,934,553 of NC_060139.1, forward strand.
TCCATACAGAGGCTTTCCAGCAGTCGTTCTTCCCGCGAACCATTCGCTACTGAAACAGAAAGAAGAGGGAGTGACAGTCGTACAACAAATGCCTCCGCGACACACCGAAAGGTGCCTTGCAGAGTATAGATGTAGGAAGTCACAGAACTCCCATATCCTGTCAGAGATTGTGCCTCTGATGGAGGTAAGCAAGTAGCGACGGTGATTCCGTCAAACGTTGGATAACTCGGCTTACTTCTCTATAGCCTTTCAGCACCCAGCACACTACCGCCGCTGTTCCGGTTAAACTTGTTACACACACTGATCTCAACAGGTTATCAAATAACACAGTTCCGGTAGGGAGAGTCACCGGATCAAATTTTCTTTTCATCAAACATGATCGTTTGTTTGTTTGTAAGGCTGCGTTCGACAACAGCTGATCTGTCGAAAAGAGGGGCTTGAGCTCAGTGTTCCTGTCTATACGTACGATTTCGGAACGTTGTACAAAGCACCGACGCGGTATTAGAATCGTGATTTTGTCACTTCGTGGAGAGTGCTCGTAGAAGCGGAGATACAATGTTAGCTGCAACAGCGTTTCTGGTGTGGACCATCGCCACAGCTTTGGGTACAGGTTTCCATACAGGCCACCAGCAGATAATATACAAACACAGTGTGCACTCTCTTCAACAGACACATAGATTACTCGATTCTCCAGTAAAGTACTTTGGATGAGTAACAGTTAAAACAATGAAAACCGTCTCACGTTTCCGTGGGAAAGATGTCCTTCGACGTAACAACAGATTTATTTTCTTATAGCCCAATAGGGTCTCCACTGTGTTAAGATACTCTGAAGCACCGAAACTGGTTCAAAAAATGGTTCAAATGGCTCTAAGCACTATGGGACTTAACATTTGAGGTCATCAGTTCCCTAGACTTAGAACTACTTAAACCTAAGTAACCTAAGGACAACACACACATCCATGCCCGAGGCAGGATTCGAACCTGCGACCGTAGCAGCGGCGCGGTTCCGGACTGAGGCACCTAGAATCGCTCGGCCACATCGGCCGGCCCGAAACTGGTAGCCATACAATAAATAGCATCGTAAGGACGGCTGTAGGTGTTCCATTTTATTACGTAAGTGAACGACCTCAGTCCCTCAAACCTCCAATCAGGAGAATGGACATAGAAAAACTCTGCTGAGAGGATGGACTACTAACAAGAAACTTTCACGTTGCTACAGCACGGAACTTCGATAGACTTTGAGAGATTACAAAGCTCAAGGCTAACTACAGTGCGAGTGGAACAACCGCTTTTCGAAGACTAGGTCTTTTTTTTAAAAAAAATGATTTTGCATTTTGTCATATTTAATTACAGAGGAGCTTTTGACGCAGGTCAAAGTCACCTTGTCTCTCGTGGAAAATCACCAGACACCTCGTGTCGCTGGATGCAAGTAAAGACAGCGACTGGTCGTGTCCCTCTGTGTGTGTGTGTGTGTGTGTGTGTTTTGCTACACACACACACACACACACACACACACACACACACACACACACAGAGAGAGAGAGAGAGAGAGAGAGAGAGAGAGAGAGAGAGAGAGAGAGAGAGATACTTGCACTTTGCATCTAAGAACTATTAGTTGGCACTAATGAGAAGACCGGTGATTATTATAGGCGTTATTTCCAGCCGTTGCCTGAAACCAGCCAATGAATTTTATAGCCTGCTTCGCAGAAGTCGCGCCTCTAACACGACACCGCGATCTCCACCATAGTTTTTCAGTAATGGATACCATTATTAAACACGAGTACAAGTCCTCCGGAAAATTTTACAAGTATTTCAAAGCTTTGTTCTGTTAAAACCTAGGAAAGTAATCCGTATGTAAGGAAATGAGTATTTTGTTAATTTTAGTTAATGTAAAGCTTTTTGAGGTATTAAATACCGCAGATATTTTTTCGTGTCTTACAGCACCCAGTTAATTCATAAATGGCAATTTTTATCCTGTTGCTATTTTGTAAAAGTAGTTAATCAACGATCATCACTTACTGAAACGGCGAAGATCGCGAATAATAACTTGCAAAAATGATGAGCGGTTTCGGCCTTCATGATGTCCATTTTCAGATCTACGGCACCATATGGCTGAAGTCGGCTTGCACAAAACAGATGCGTGATAGCACGGTCATTTGCCGCTCTTTGCAGTACAAAGAGGAGGCCAATGTCGTGGGATAGCGATATACACAAGTGCAGCTGGCAGAAGTATCGCGTACACAAGACATAAAAGGACACAGCATTGGCGGAGCTGTGATTGTAGTCAGGTGATTATGTGAAATCGTTTCCGATGTGATTATGGCTCCCCAGTCGGAGTCAACAGACTTTGAACGCGGAAGGCAAGTGGAGCAAGGCGCATGGGACATTCCATTTCGGAAATCGTTAGGGAACTCAGTATTCCTTGATCCACTGCGTCAAGAGTGTGCTGAGGATACCCAATTTCAGTCATTACCTCTCACCACCGACAACGCAGTGCCCTACGGACTTCACATAACGACTGAGAGCAACAGTGCATGCGCAGTCAATGCTAACTGACAAGCAACACTACGTGAATTAACCGCAGAAATAAAAAATTAAATTAACGGACAATGTGGCGAAATTTGTCGTTAAGGGGCTCCGGAACGCTCTTTACTTGCAATGTTAAAATAACGCTTATAAATTACATCTTTCCTCGCAAAGTATTTGAGGTAGGAAGTTGAACTTTTTAAAGATTATTTATTGGAATATGGGCTACAACTTAACACAGGGATTTTACAAAATTTTAGTTCAGTTATTAAAGATGATTTTTTTCAATTGTAATGAAAATTCACAACATTTTTTTGCAATTTTTTATTTATATATTTAAAAATATACAGTTTTTTGGAAAAAGGCTGTGTTAAATTATGCAGAAGGTACTGTGTAACATTTACTGAAAGTTTGAAACAAATATGTTTGGAAGATCCTTAGAAAACGTGTAATTAGTATGAGAAAATAAAAGTTTTGGGAATCGAGCGACAAAGATTGGATTAACTTTTTAGTGCATTCCAGGTCCATAGGATGGATTATCTTCATCCTCTGCAAACTCCTCCTCCAGCTTCCTCTTGTTCCTCCTCCTGTTTAGTCTTGCTTGTATTTCTAGACTCTTTACAGCCCTGTCTGCAGCCCGAAGGCGTTCCTTGTCTAAAGCAAGCATCGCTCGTTGTTGTGTTCGTAGATTTTGCTACCATTTTCTTCAGTTGCAGTTACTGCAACACTGTTCCAAAAGTTGGTCATGTATGAACACTTATCACATTTCAGTTGTATTTCACTAGCAAGTCCTACGTGCTTTATTATGGAGAGTTCCAGACCAACTTCACTACAATGAATACATCTTACACAGTTTGAAAAAATTCCTTTGAGAACCGACATATCAAATATTTCATTCACATCCGATTCGCCCATAAAACATTCATAGTTTTCACTCATTGAACCAAGCTTCTTCTGTGAAGTATTTTCTTTCCCACTTTGACTGCTATGGGCAGGTGTACTTGAGAGGTTAGGTTCACTCACTTGGTTATCGTCTTTATTGTTTACAGTAATAACACATACCTTTGGCTTTCCAACATTTCTCCTTTTCTTAAAAGCCTTCAGAGGATTTCTAACAACTTTACTTTTACTCATTATTATACTTCAACAAAAAACAGACTCAAGAAACAGAATTAATTACGAATATTTTCGAGATAACGACAGAGTAAATAAACATGAAACAATCGACAATCACACCAGCGATATATATTGAAACATCACAGGTTAGCCACAACACGTACTTTATCTCACATCACTAAAATGTACCTGATGAACACGGACGTTAATAATAACACCATTTGACAGCAGTTTAACAGCGCCACAGTGAGTCACGCCCATGTAGAACACATTTCAAAAAAAATTTAAAAATAGTTGTAGTCTTCGGAATTGAATAAATTATATATCTATTAAAAGGTAATAGTCTGCAGATTCAGAAAACGCAAAAAAGTAAAAATTGAACTTTTCATGATTTTGAGCTTTTCCGGAGCCCCTTAATGGGCTTTGGCAGCAGACGACCGAGGACGAGAGCCTTTGCTAACAGCACGATATCGCCTGCAGCATCTCTCCTGGGCTTGTGACCAAATCGCTTGAACCCTAGAAGACTGGGCAACCGTGGCCTGGTCACATGAGTCCTGATTTCAGATGGTAAGAGCTGTTTGTAGGGTTCGAGTGTGGTGCACACGCCACGAAGCCACGGACCCAGGTTGTCAACAAGGCACTGTGCAAGCTGGTGGTGCCTCCAAATGGTGTGGGCTCTGTTTACATTAAACGGACGGAGTTCTATGGTCTAGCGGACCGGTCATTGGATGGGTATGGCTATATTCGGTTGCTTGGAGGCCATTTGCAGCCATTCGTGGACTTCAGGTTCCCAAACAACGATGGAATTTTTACGGATGACAATGTGCCATGTCACTTGCCGACAATTACTTGCGACTGGTTTGAAGAACATTCCGAACAATTCGAGCGAGTGATTTGGTCACTCAGATCGCGAGACGTAATCGAGATGTTAGTTCGTGAACAAAATTCTGCACCGGCAACACTTTCGCAATACATCTACATCTACAGTTATACTCCGCAAGCCACCCAACGGTGTGTGGCGGAGGACACTTTACGTGCCACTGTCATTACCTCCCTTTCCTGTTCCAGTCGCGTATGGTTCGCGGGAAGAACAACTGTCTGAAAGCCTCCGTGAGCGCTCTAATCTCTCTAATTTTACATTCGTGACCTCCTCGGGATGTATAAGTAGGGGGAAGCAATATATTCGATACCTCATCCAGAAACGCAGCCTCTCGAAACCTGGACAGCAAGCTACAACGCGATGCAGAGCGCCTCTCTTGCAGAGTCTGCCACTTGAGTTTGCTGAAAATCTCCGTAACGCTATCACGCTTACCAAATATTCCCTGTGACGAAACACGCCGCTCTTCTTTGGATCTTCTCTATCTCCTCCGTCAACCCGATCTGGTACGGATCCCACACTGATGAGCAATACTCAAGTATAGGTCGAACGAGTGTTTTGTAAGCCACCTCCTTTGTTGATGGACTACATTTTCTAAGGACTCTCCTAATGAATCTCAACCTGGTACCCTCCGTACCAACAAATAATTTTATATGATCATTCCATTTCAAATCGTTCCGCACGCATACTCCCAGATATTTTGCAGAAGTAACTGCTACCGGTGTTTGTTCCGCTATCATATAATCATACAATAAAGGATCCTTCTTTCTATGTATTCGCAATACATTACATTTGTCTATGTTAAGGGTCAGTTGCCACTCCCTGCACCAAGTGCCTATCCGCTGCAGATCTTCCTGCATTTCGCTACAATTTTCTAATGCTGCAACTTCTCTGTATACTACAGCATCATCCGCGAAAAGCCGCGGATAGACGGCTGTAGAGGCAGGATGGCTCAATATTTCTGTAGGGGACGTCCAACCACTTTTTGAGTCTACGCCTCGTGGAGTTGCTGCACTACACTGCGCCGGGCGAAAGGAGGTCCGACACGACATAGGAGGATCCCATGACTTGACTCCTCAGCGTAGATCGCTGTTTTATCTCCAACCATGTTATCTAAAATTAATCCACAACTGTGTTCTTAAATACATCTTAAAATTTTACCATGGTCTTAAGTCAGGGAACGGCAACGGCTTTGCCGCAGTTGATAAACCGGTTCCCGGCAGATCACCGAAGTTAAGAGGTGTCGGGCGTGGCCGGCACTTGGATGGATGACCATCCGGACCGCCATGCGCTGTTACCGTTTTTCGGAGTGCACTCAGCCTCGTGATGCCAATTGAGGAGCTACTCGACCGAATAGTAGCGGCTCCGGTCAAAGAAAGCCATCATAACGACTGGGAGAGCGGTGTGCTGACCACACGCCCCTCCTATCCGCATCCTCCGCTGAGGATGACACGGCTGTCGGATGGTCCCGATGGGCCACTTGTGGCCTGAAGACTGAGTGCTTTTAAGTCAGGGACCAACATTGAAATCATTACATTGTATTTTTATTAATTCCTGTAGATGGTGTATCTAATTTCTTTCCGATAACATTACATTGCTTTAAACAAGACGCTCCATAAGCCTGTAGCACTGGGATGAACAATTTAACTGCATGTCAAGAATTCATCTGCCTGAATCACGTTAGATGGATCTTGGTGTGGTTTCTAAATGCTACAAATTAGTAACGACAAAGATGTCGTTCGTCTTTTGGCACAAAGAAGCATTTTTACAATGTTCCGGTTAGAGAAGCATGGCTGTTTGAAGGCACGGAAGCAATCAGCTTCTCTGAAACCAAACGTCGTACAGCCATATTGCTTCAGAGTTATTTTTAAGAACTGTAGAATGTAGATGTTACAGGACGAATATGAATGTCGTGAAGAGCTAAATGGCTAAAAAGCATTTAATCGTGTATACTTTTAGTCTAAAATGCTATAACACCCAGCTACCGTTACATAATGCCTTTGTTTCCTCAAAATGTGACTGAAGATACTACACCGTTTTCCTAAGTAGCTGTCGTCATTTGTGGTTAGTATACGCAGAAAAAAAACTCAGGATTCTCAGAAGTAAATTACCTCATTTCCAAGACGCACAACAGCAAATGCTAATGTCTGCAAGATCACCCGTAACTTGTCTACCGGAAACGGTGGAGTATCCTCTTACTACAACTGAAACGTCCTCTTATTACAAAAATCTCACAAAGGCTTGTGCGTATCTTGTCCAACACACGTTATTGAGCACTTAATGTCAAAAGAAATTGCAGAAAACACATGAACGAACGTGAGTTCCTCCAGCCAAACGCAGGACTAAGATCGCAATTCTGCCAAGTATTTTGCTAGGACGTAAATTTACAAGAAAGGTATGCAGTCAACCAGTTTGTTTTAGGAGAGAAAATGAAACAGTGAAGCAACGACTGTACGAATAAGGATTCGGCGACGGCGCTTAGTGCAGCTGCAGAGTATCTTATCACATTACCTAATCTTTTTATTCCTGAAAGACTACTGTGATTTCAAAGTGCGCAATCTGTCATAAATCTGGTGGCTTCCCAGATCCGAGATTCAACGGTAACAAATAGAAACACTCAATAGTTTACGGCTTCTAAGCCGTTTCATTAACTGCCTCAATAGTTTTTTTCAGTTCTGTTAGATGATTACCGTTTTCCTCCACTAAAACATTCATATTTCTTTAAGTACTACACGAATAAGCAATAAAAATGGGGGTTCCTATTTTTTTTTAAAAACTCAGTTTACATCCGTTTGACCTACGGCAGCGCCATCTAGCGGGCCAACGATAGCGACATCTTGTTTCCCCCTTCAAGCTAGACAAGCTTCGTTCTTTGTAGTTTTTTCGTTTGACGCTTATTTCGTGAGATATTTGGCCCGGTCACGATCAATGGGTTCCTGTATAATAGGTGTCTTCGGATGGATCAGCGTTAAATTCTCGCTCAATGTTTCGAAAATTACGTCCTTTTTTTAGCCACAAGTCAAACAGGATCTTCCTTACAGTGATAGTTGACGTCAGGGAACTTCTCAGTCAGCGAACAGACCTGTGTGTTCTATCAGGTTAATCAGACCACTCGGCGGGAGGCACGCGCGGAGATGTTCCTTTGTGCAGAGCAGGTGTCGCGCTGTCAGAAAGACGCTTCATCAGCCCGAACTAAGTCCGCAGTCCACACAGGTCGCCGTGCACCTCTCCTTCACAGGCAGAACGCCTACCGATCGAGAGCAGCCGCGCTGGAAAAAGGAACCAGGGACGCTTTTGACAGAAAATAATAATAAAAGGCTTTGATGTCTAGATCAAAGGACACTCGCTTTGCCTCGTATCTTCTGACCACCTTGTAATAGGTCCTGCCTCTTCACAAGCCTGCTACAAAGATGCCACGTTGGCCGCGTCCTTGTTGCTTCTGTCTTTGACCTGCCCTACAGGGTGGTCCATCTGAAGTTTCGGATGAGATCATCTCGAAAACTACACATCGGGTATAAATAGTGGGTAAGACAAGTTCGTAAGCTCACAGGGGGACATCAAATGATACTACACGTGACCCCCAGCCCGTTCCCACCTTTGGTGGGGAGGGGTGCTACTTTTAAATCTTAAAAGGAAACCCTCGTTTTTTATTGCAGATTCGTATTCTCCATAAAAAAAAGTAATCAAGTTTTGTCCGAACCATTTTTTTTTTAAACCATTGACAGATTTCGCTGAAATCGAGAAAAATTTAAATTGGGGAAGAACTCCGATTATCTAGAATGATCCGAGGAGGACGCACCAGATCGATACAAAATGTGTACCAATTCTTTTATTACGCCAAATTAAGCTTTTTTTTTAACAAAATGTATCCTACCTGCCACAGTTTTTGATGGAGGGAGGCGGAATAGTATTAAAATCTCGTTAGGGAATTCTTCACAATTGCATTACTCACCCGACTGTGGCGCTGCCGTGACCAAACTGCGAACTATGGCTCAGTATAAAGGTCGGTGCAATGCGATCAGACGTCACTTCACTTTCAGATTGTGAACTGTAAACATCAACTGACGAAAGCATATTATTGTTTAGCGAAACGTGGCTCACTATCCTCCTACAGAGATTGTTGATATGATCTTAATTTTAGGTGAATGCCATAACAATTACGCTGCAGCTGCGCAGTTGTATGCGGATCGTTTCCCAAACAGTCGACATCCAAGCGGACACATTATTCGAAATTGCACTCAACGAGCTCGAAATGGATACATGCACCGTCCACCTCGTCATCGCGAATACAATGAAAATTACGCTCGTACCCTTACCGTTCTCGCCTGTGTCCGGCTGGACCCCGAAATTAGTAGTCGTGCGATTCAGAGACAAGATGGAATACCGAAATCAACTATTTTCAGGATTTTGAAAGCACATAAATATCATGCGTATCATATCACAGTGACATAGGCGTTAACGCCAAAAGATATGCAAATACACGTGCATTTCTGCCAATGGGCCTTGGAAATAATAAGAGGTGACAATGATTTTTTTTTAGATATGTTATGTTCACCAATGAAGCCACAGTCAAAAACAATGGCGAATTAAATAGTCATTATTGGTCCCCTGCCAATCCACACTGGCACAGACACGTTGACAGTCAACACAAATGGTCGTTAAAGGTCTGGTGTGGCATTTTAAACTGTTGCTTGACAGGACCGTATTTTTTTTTTTTTTTTTTTTTGACGAAAATGTTACTGGGGAATCTTATTTACAACTTCTCTGCGATTATTTGTGAGAGCTAATGGAAGATGTTGACTTAGAAACTAGGCAACGAATGTGGTTCCAACCGGGACATGCTGCTCAAAACTGTGGACAACTTTCGCAGACGATTGACTTTATGCATTGAAGCAAATGGGGATAGCTTTGAACAATTTCTTCGTGGTTAATTTCATTAATTACGCACCCCAAATTGTGAGAGGCAAGGGGACTCACACGAATGAAACACCTCATGGCAACATCATTAGACTATGTCCATGTCGTTGTTCCTGGGTAACGCTAAAAGTACGATACAGTACATTTTGTACAAAAATAGCTTAATTCGGCGTAATGAAAGAATTGGTACACATTTTTTATCGATTTGATGCGTCTTTCTCGGATAATTCTAAATAAATCAGAGTTCTTCCCCAATTTTAATTTTTCTCGATTTCAGTGCCATCTTTCAATGGTTTAAAAAAATGTTTCAGACAAAACTTGATTACTTTTTTATGGAGAATCTGAATCTGCAATTAAAAATGGGTGTTTCTAGTTAAGATTTAAAAGTAGCCCTCTGCCGCACCCAGGGAGTTCACGTGTAGTATCGTTTGATGTCCCCCTCTGAGCTTACGAACTTGTCTTACCCACTATCTTTACCCGATGTATAGTTTTCGAGATAATATCGTCCGAAACTTCAGATGTACCACCCTGTATGTCAGCACACCACAACGACCGGGTGGTTATAATTAGTGCAGTTACTCACAGGGGTCCAGTGTGGGCTGTTACTATCGAATGGCAGCCAAACGTGGCAGATATACTAATGCGTTAATGCGGAACCGATTTATGCTGGAAAAAAATGTTCAAATTTTGGCCACCAGATGCAAATCTGGCACTGTGAATGCAAGAAAGACATATAGAAATCTTTCAATGTGTAATGGATTAGGAAGGGGACGTGATCAGAAGAGGTCAAAAATAGGGGTAAATGTTTAAGGTTGATTTCATTATTAACCGCCGCTTACACAATTTGTTCACTATGAGCAACGGAGACCGACGAGACGCTGCATTCTTATTGGACGTGATCAACAGTTGCTCGCTGTAGTTTCGGTGCAATCTGAGCAACATATTCCTGTATCCTGGCCTTCAGAGCAGGTAGAGACCGAACGTGTCCCTGCAAACGTGTTCTTTCACATACCCCAAAGCAGAAAGTCACTAGGATTCATATCAGGTGATCTTTCATCACGAAGAACCTCTGCAGATAACACATTCTTGGAAGGTTGATTTAAGCAGATCTTATTATGCGAGGTGTTGCCCCATCTTGCATGAAAACACTGGTTTCCACATAGATGGCACTCTTGCCAACCGGGAATCACGTGCTGTATAAGGAGGTCCCGATAACGTTCAGATCGTATGGTATACCTGCCAGGTACTCCGCGTGTATTCTCTTATTAAAAAAGGACCGAGAATGAAGGTGCTCGTGAATCCACACCACAGAGTTACATACGGCGAGTGCAGTGGCTCTTCTTGCACAACATGCTGCTTAATTCGGCAGTTCTTTGTATACACCGCACCCTGTAGTGTAAAACGTTCCTTTGTCTCTCTGCAGGATACTGCCCGGCGACGTATGATCAAGTTCGATCCGTGCCAGAAAACCGAAGAGCAAATAGTGAACGTTGCTGTGTAGCATGAGGTTTCAGTTGCTGCACCTTTTGGATCTTGCACTGTTACCAGTGTACGGTAGACCACAAAACTTCCCGTGCTGTTGACCACGGCACGGACAATTCTCTTGACACTGCACCAGCACGAGCACTATCTGGGGCACGTGTTGTATCGTCGGTCAGAGCAACAGCAGCCTCGTCCATAACGTTCTGCGAGACAGGATGGCTTCCTCTTCCAGGTGTCACACCAAGCTCACCCGTGTTTCCCAATTCCATTATAGCCCCATCTAAGGCATTTAACGACATCGGATCGCTCCGTACACCCAAAACCTCCAGATGTCAGACACTCAGATAGGTACCAAACGTTGTGTGTCGATATAGTATCAACCAAAACACCGATTTAGTTCGTGACGTCTGCTGTCGTCGAGTAGAAGATGCGTAAACGGTAATTAAAAGTAACACCAGAAATGCGGAGTATAGGAAAAGCGTAACTCTGACGATCTCTGGTAGGTGAGTTACTAGAGCATCAGATCATCGTACTGATGGTCTCGAGTTCGAAATCCACTGTTGTTTTAATACAGTTTACGCGTGAGTTGCTCATATGAGAGAAAATTTTTCTGATATGTAGAAGAATGTTTCGGAGTTTGTAGCAATGTTCTTTTGGCAGTCTGTTTTCGCACCGTTAGTTGAAAGTAGCAAACTTATAGAGTACATGTGTATAGATAGTTACGGTGTTCTGTATACAAATGTACGCTAAAGGTTTGCTACTATCAAATAACGAAGCGAAAGTAGACTGCCAAAAGAACATTGCTACGGACTGCGAAACGTCCTTTTACAAGTCAGAAAAATGTTCTCCCGTGTTACAGTTTCACGCGTAAGCTGTTAAAAAAAAAAAAAAAATCACAACTGGTGGGTTTCGAACTGGGGACCCTCAACACGATGTCCTGACGCTCTACCAGCTCACCTTCACGTTACTAGCTCACAGTTACGCCTTTCCTATACTCCGTAGTTCCGGTGTTACTTTTAGTTCCGGTGTTACTTTTAATTACCGTTTACGCATCTTCTACTGGGCGACAGCAGACGGCACGAGCTAAATCGGTACTTTGGTTGATACTCCATCGACACACAGCGTTTGGTACCGATCCGAGTGTCTGACATCTGGAGGTTTGGGTGTTAGACGTTTCAGTCGGCGATACTCTCTTAATGCAGCACTTTAATTGCTACCGTCTACAAAAAAACAGTTTCAGTAATAGCGCACGGTCCTCCTCTCAATAGCCATACTGTTCACTCACGTTATGGCCTGTCATATGATAGCGTGGACGTCATACAGACAGTGTACATCGTCAGATTTGCAGCTGGTGGCCGAAACTGGAACTAATTTTTTTTCCGGCGTAAATCGGTTCCTCATCAACGCATCAGCGTATCTGCCAAGTTTCGCTGTCACACGATAATTACAGCCCGCACTGGTCCTCCGCGAGTAGCTGCACTTTAATTATAGCTACCCAGTACGTCCTGAGTGCTTTGAATTCGTACGCTTAATAACTACAACGTTCGTGCCTCTCCAACAAAAAAATTAGTTTCGGACTAAAGTGGCAATTTTCTGTTAATGGGCTGTCCTGACGTTAAAACTAAGCTTACCGAGACTTGACCCTGGGCGCTTTACTTTCAGTTCGTTTCACAAGCTGTAAAGCATGCCTTGACCCCATTTCTACTTGACCCAGCGACATAACGCTCACAACCAGTAGTAGAAAGTTGCGCTGAATTTCTGCCAAACATAATTTTTCGAACGGCGAAATACTTTTCCCGAAAACAATTTTTTTTTAACTATGCAATATTTTCCCTTTCAAAATCATTTTTAGAGACAATGCTACATGGCCACCTCCTCCTCCTCTTCCTCCTCCTTCTTCTTCTTCTTCTTCTTCTCGGTGTACCTATCTTATGACTCCTTTCAAATGCAAGCTCTCTGTCATCTCCTGTTCTGAGCATCTTGCTTAGTTTGTCTGTGTGTTCTTCCATTCCTAATGTCGTCCATCACTCCAATTCTCTTTTTACCTCTTCTTCTCATTCTTTCCACTTTTCCCTCTACAATACTTCGTTGCAGACAATTCCTACGCAGCATATGTCCCAACCAAGAGTTTTTTTCTCTTTCTGATCACTTCCAATACTCTTTCATCCCAAATTTTTATTACTTCTTCATTCTTAAGTCTGTGAGTCCATTTCACCTTAAGAATTCTTCTCCGTAGCCACATTTCAGAACTTTCTAAATATGTTTCTTCTTTTTTCTTCAAACTGCCCATGAGTCACTGTAGCAGAATATTTAGCTAATATTTCTCTCACCTCTATCGAAATTCTGCTAGCTGTTAGCAACTTCTCACCTTTTAAAATACTCTTTTCCCCATAGATACACTCCCCACTTTATTTACAGTTTCCGTTCAATGTCCTTAAATGTCCCTGGTACGTAACGGACTTTCTACCTTTTTTCCCGCTAATAACATATTAACTAGTGCTCTCTTCTGTCTTATTTTCATCACTTTTCTCTTTCCTATATCTTCAATCCAGACTTCATGCCCCTTCTTGAAGCACTCTCCAACATCTGTTGTAACTCTTCTGATCTTGTTAAGCACTGATTGATCAGCCGCGTATTTTACAGCCTTTTCCTTTCTCCTCCACTGGACTGTGCTCTCAAGTAATTACATCACTACATACATATAAATTATTAAGTAACTATCCATATTCTGGAAGCTGCTCTAAAATAGCTACAAATCGTTAAATAATACTGGAGATAAAACATCATCTATGCAGCAGATGCCTGATTCTTTATCCGCCATCACTGGCGGATACATTCAAGTTAAGTTCGTCTCTCGGTACCAATTCTTTGTTCAACGTGGCAAGATTGTACGGGAATAGAATCTTACAATAGTACAATAGTACTAACTTAATGTCCTATCATTCGACACGAGATACTTTAGAATAGCAGCCCGGAAGCCGTTATCAGTTAGCTGTACGAATATCTAAATTGTTCTCAACCGTCCGTATGACATACGCCTTACAGCTGCTGGGCAGTGAAGATAGCCTAAAAAAGAATGTTTCTTCAGAGCGTAAAATCCGCTTAAATAACCACACCACCCCACCTCAGTTGTTGAAAAATGGCTCTGAGCACTATGGGACTTAACATCTGAGGTCATCAATCCCCAAGAATTAGAACTACTTAAACCTAACTAATCTAAGGACATCAAACACATCCATGCCCGAGGCAGGATTCGAACCTGCGACCGTAGCAGCAGCGCGGTTCCGGACTGAAGCGCCTAGAACCGCTCGGCCACAGCGGCCGGCTGCCTCAGTTGGAATGCAGAGAAGGATGCCTGTTCATCTGCAATTTCATTTTTGTGCTAGCATTATTGATTCTCTTCGATGCCGAGTTGTCTTTGCAATGCTTTACGTGTTTGTCATTTTCAGCTTCGATTAATAGAAATAAGTTCTTGAACAATCTCTCTGTGTCGCCACTGATACATTTCGTATCTTTGGAGGCCGGTCTGGACTACTAACCAATGAGAAACTCCCTGATTTTTTGGGACTAAGAGGTGCTGTAGTTCGAATGCATTCGCCATTCTAGCCTGTGCTTCTGCTCTGGAGGTCTGGTGTCTATGCGAGCTGGTTCGGAGTTCTACAAAGATGTAGCAAATGGGTGAAATCTCTCTAATTATTTGCTGCGGTGTCTATTAGGCGAACGTAAAGTTGTTTCAGAAGCGCAGTCTAAATATCGGCAGTCAACCAGCGATCACTTCCGTGTTCACCCTTAGAATGATGTCCTCCAGCGCGGTGAAACGGAAGCTCGTAAGTTGCTCACTTTTCGTTAAATGGAAGCTGACTATCGGATAGAGTATTATCTTTTCATTCCGTCATGCTGTAGATTCAAAGTTATAATCCTCTCCTGCATTATAAGAGTGTTATTGCCTTGTTAGAAGTTGTATATTGAGAAGGTATGATTCCGATTACTCTATGTGAAAGTCTTATTTGTATTCATTCATACTTTGAGGACCCGTAGGCTTTGTAAACCTGTTGCATTCCTCTCTCAGACGTTATACATACGTAGTTATAACATTTTCTCGAAAGTATTTCGTCTAAGCCAAGTTACATGACTCACTGTCTTTATGCAAGGTAGGCCATAACGCCATTCTATACACGACTTTGTGGAAAAGTGAGGTGGCTCTATCCGTTAACTAAATTACATTATGCAATCGCAAACCATTTGAGTACCATGTGTAATGAACTGGTATATTAGCAAGATACATGGTGTAACATACGATAGCAAGGGGCTTTCCATTTGCAACAAGAGAAGATTGTATAGTGATGTCTCGCTCTGATCTAAGCGCTGAAGAAAGCATTTCCTTAATTATTTTTTCGAGTCTAGATTCATGTAGTACAGGTAAGAGAGAATATCTTCATTCGCAATTACTTGAGGCTGTAAGTCAAAAGCAAACAGACTCTATAATTCTTGGATAGTTTCTTAGTGGAAAATCATTTATTGTTTGAACAATTAGCTACGCAGAAAACTGTTCCGTCGCACCTATATTAAGAAAGAGAGAGAGAGAGAGTGTGTGTGTGTGTGTCTGTGTGTGTTCCATTAAATTTTCTTGGTCAAGTGGCGTTTCCACTTGGTTTACTGGGACACACAGGTTCATGTGTCGCAGCATTTTAAACTCATTGACGAATACTTTTTTTCCTATTTTCGGCGAAGCCACTTCCCACACTAACAAATGCCATAAACGTGTCAGCCACAAATGTAATTAATGTACAGATAAAACGCTTGCAGATCTAACTCATACGACGTTGTGTCGTTTGTGTCGAGCGGTGTTGATGCCGCGGAAGTAAATATCTGAGCAGGCTCGCAAATGTAGAGCGAAACTAGTCAGATCAAGTAATGCGTCACCCGTGGAGCTTTTTCTTCATTCCCAGCCGAGACTTGAACCCGGGACCCCGCGATCTGGAGCCCAGCTACGTTGACCACTAGATCACTGGGTGCGGACACGTGAGCGTTAATTACCTGTAGTCCCGTCCCCTGTAGGCGCTGCTTGTGTTTGATGAATTTCAGCAAAACTTCACTTGCTTTAGACAAGTAATTTAAGTAAAACCATAAGGAAAAACATTTTTACCGACTCAATTACTTGATTCCCAAAGGAAACCAATTTAGTCGAAAAACCTGGTTAGTTACGTAAAAAAAAAAAACATTACTATTACAAAACTACATCATATCGTTGGCATTCCACATAATAATGCGCTTAGGATACAGAATGTAATATTTGTTGTCATTTACAAGGAATCATGTCGGCATATTCCGTAAGGGAAACTACAAAACTTATCTCAGGATGGGTCTGATAGGGACGAAAAACCGTACCTCCATGTACAAGTCAACTGTGAATAGCTGCAACACTTCACTCTGTTAATGAACGGTCGGAAACCTAGTCTATATTCATGGAGATTTATACAGACTTCTTTGTAACTTCTCCATCTCTGTAATAATTTCTTACTACACGCTTACGTTTTACGAAAGCAACTGAACACTTCGCACCGAAAATGGTCGAGAAAGGAGAGGAACAACTGCAGCACGGAGTCATATTTACATCAACCATTCTAGTATGAAAAATACTATTCGTTAAGTTTTAGCTACGTAAAATGGTGTTGTACAAGGAACTGAATGTACACTTCAAAAGACGACACGAAAATTAAATATTTAAAATGTGGCTGGCGCAAAGATGACAAATTTTTGTAAAAATGAATAAGATCATCTACTTATTGGATGTTTGTTCGTAAACAAAACGAGGGGTTCAGAGGTTTTAGGGAAGGAAGCGTAGCCAAAATTCGTGATTTGATTACATAACTATCAAGTAAAATGTTTGAGTTATCCGAATATTAATATACGTTGCCCATCACTTGGGAAAGATTTGATAACTTCAGAGGAACAACTGATACCCGTATGTTTAATTACGCGAAACTGTTGTTTTCTTTCTTATCCATTTATGAGGTTCACGGATAAACCCCCTACTTAAGTAACATACCACGCTGTAAAGAAAGCGACATTAACTGCACGCACTTAAAGAAGATGCTTGCTCGATATACTTGCCTTAGCGGCGTTTTGCCACGAGGGCACAACACACCAGCACGTGCTGCACCAGAGGTCACGTTCAGTGATAAACGTTCTCTGCTTCCCATGGAAGCCCTTCATGTAAGTTACTGACAATATACAATTTGTAACTCAAACAGCATTTTTGTGACTGGTAGCGGTAGTTAAAATACTTTACATATTTCTTCGACAGTCACGGTCGAAAAAATTGTCGAAATGACTTCAAATTCATTTGGGAATGCATTAAACAGAAGCAGCATGCTTACGGAATATCGGAAAGAGATCCTATCAAGCAAGAGCACAAATTAAAACTAGACCAGTACTCGAAAACCTTGCCTTTCGCGGTCGAAGCTCTTACTGACCGAGCAGAACTGAATCTGTCATTTATGCCTGAATAGTACTGAGAGCAAATCCTGCTAAAGGCAAGTTTCTGGATTCGATCAGTCAGGAAGATTTCAAAACAGCGCGAGCTGTAGCGCAGAGTGAAAAGATTGATACTAGAATCCCGTATGTCGTCCTTAACTGAGAATCACCGGTAAAAGCTGAAGCAGTTTCATGTGTAGCAAAAATCTGAGCACTATGGAACTTAACTTCTGAGGTCATCAGCCCCCTAGAACTTAGAGCTACTTAAACCTAACTAACCTAAGGACATCACACACATCCGTACCCGAGGCAGGATTCGAACCTGCGACCGTAGCGGTCGCGCGGTTCCAGACTGTAGCGCCTAGAACCGCTTGGCCACCCCGGCCGGCGAAAATTGTTACAAATTGGAAGAAATCTGACAAGGAGAGGACAGGTCCTTATATCCGTTGACTTTGAGCTGTAAGCTAGTAGGCAAGGACTTCTCGAATGTTTCCAGAATGAGATTTTCACTCTGCAGCGGAGTATGTGCTGATATGAAACTTCCTAGCAGATTAAAACTGTGTGCCGGACCGAGACTCGAACTAGGGACCTTTGCCTTTCGCGGGCAAGAGCTCTACCAACTGAGCTACCCAACCACGACTGACTCCCCCCAGGCTGTGGCTAAGCCGTGTCTCCGCAATATCCTTTCTTTCAGGAGTGCTAGTTCTGCAAGGTTCGCAGGAGAGCTTCTGTTAAGTTTGGAAGGTAGGACACAGGGTACTGGCGGAAGTAAAGCTGTGAGGACGGGGCGTGAGTCGTGCTTGGGTAGCTCAGTTGGTAGAGCACTTGCCCGCGAAAGGCAAAGGTCCCGAGTTCGAGTCTCGGTCCGACACACAGTTTAAATCTGCCAGGAAGTTTCTCGAATGTTGTTTCTATGGAATGGTTTAGTGTGAGAAAACGGTAAATAACGTCTCTGAATTGTATTGCGTCTCTGCTTTATAGCGGCAGGTGTTACGTAACTTTCTTAAGATAGAATTTCTGTGCGGATAAAGTATGTTACTTGAGTTTGAAACCAGTTTGTGATTGTTCTAACACACTTTCTGGTGCTGCGAATCCGGGACGAAGCAACTGGTGTGACACACAGCGACACACATCAGTAGTGATGAGGATCCGGTTGCTGTGGAGAATGTAGGGAGAGACCGGGCGAGCAGTCTGTTGTGAGCCCATGGCCAGGAAATTAGGGGCAATACTTGTACATTGCCGGCTGCGGTTAACTGCCGTAGCTACTGGAAGTGTGTCGCGGTAGTGGTCTAACTCTTGGCTGCGTTTTATGCAGCACCTTGTTGCGAGGCATTTCTATCGCAATACGGTTTAGCACCCAGTCCTCCTTTATTTAAATGAGTGCGTCTGTACTTAAATTGCAGATTGACTAAGGTTTGAGTCTGAAACAGCTGAGTAAAACTGAACGTACTGAGCCTACTTTCTCTTTACTTTTCCTTGTTATGTCAACACTGACCCACAATATTCTAGCGCAACGCAAGCTGACTGCTCAAAAAAAAAAAAAAAAAAAAAAAAAAAAAAAATACAACCTGACTTCAAATAATTAATACAAAAGAATGGCCCTGAATAAGAAGCAATCCTGACAATAACCTACGCATTTCATTAAGCACTTACCTCACAAAAATCTTCATTACGCGAACTACTGCAATACAGCGAGCGTCAATACTGCCAGCTAAATAAAAGATTCTACCTACTACAGCCACTAACTACTAATAGGCACGTGGTTAGCAAAGGAAAGATGTTGTTGCAAACCAAATAATGTATTTTTTACCTTAATAATGTAACATCCAGTTCAAACACGAATATAAATCGTCATTGACATCTAGTACAAAGGTATATAATCGTGAATAATATTCAGTCTCCAAGTCGAACATGTACAGATCGTTAGCCTACGCCAACACTTCAGACTTCTACCTCTTCATCAATGCTAACTTCTCACATCTAAAATCCATCACTGCTGGCTGTTAACCTCCAACTGCCCAACAATAGTTCCATCACTGCTGACGACTAAATTCCAACTGCCAACAATACTGGCGACAACTTCCAACAACGTGTGCGACCAGCCACAGAGTCTCTTACAAAGAAAGCGCGGTCAGAGATCCAATGCAAAGCGCTACACAGCGCTGCCAATCACAGAAGCAGCCCACTTACCCTGTATGTATTGTAATTATCTACGATAGCTTGGAGTACACTGAGGTGACGAAAGTCGTGAGATACCTCCTAATATCGTGCTGGACCTCTTTTTGCCCACTGTAGTGCAGCTACTCGACGTGGCATGGACTCAAGTTGTTGAAAGTCTCCTGCCAAAATATTGAGCCATACCGCTTCTGCAACCGTTCATACTTGCGAAAGTGTTGCCGTTGCAGGGTTTTGTGCTCGGACTGACCTCTCGATTATGTCCCATACATGTTCGATGGGATCATGCCGGGCGATCTGGGTGGCCAAATCATTTCCTTGAATGTTCTTCAAACCAGTCGCGAACAACTGTGACCCACTGACATGGCGCAGTGTCATCCACAAAAATTACATCGTTGTTTGGGAACATGAAGTCCATGAATGGCTACAAATGGTCTCCAACTAGCCGAACATAATCATTTCTAGTTAACGATCGGTTGAGTTGAACCAGAGGAACCAGTCCACACCATTATGGATCCACCACAACCTTGCACAGTGCATTGTTGACAACCTGGGTCCATGGCTTCTCGGGGTCTGCTCCACACTCTAACCCTACCATCAGCTCTTAACAACTGAAAGCAGGACTCACCTGACCACGCCACAGTTGTCCAGTCTTCTAGGTCCAACCGAAATGGTCACAAGCCGAGGAAAGGTGTTGCACGCAATGCCGTGCTTTGAGCAAAGGCACTCGCTTCGGTCGTCTGCTTCCATAGCCCATTAACGCCAAATTTCGCCGCACTGTTCTAACGGATACGTTCATCGTATTTCCCACAATGATTCCTTCGGTTATTTCACGCCGTGTTTCTTGACTGTTAGCATTGACAACTATACGCAAACGCAGTTGCTCTCGGTCGTTAAGTGAAGGCCATTGTTCACTGCGTTGTCCATTCTGAGAGGTAATGCCTGAAATTTGGTATTCTCGGCACACTATTGACACTGTGGATCTCGGAATATTGAATTGCTTAACGATTTCAAGAGAACCACTTGTATGAATATCAAGAGCTCAGATGGCAACCCAGTTCTAAGCAAAGAAGGGAAGGCAGAAAGGTGGAAGGAGTATATAGAGGGTTTATACAAGGGCGCTGTACTTGAGGACAATATTATGGAAACGGAAGAGGATGTAGATGAAGACGAAATGGGAGATATGATACTGCGTGAAGAGTTTGACAGAGACCTGAGTCGAAACAAGGCCCCGGGGGTAGACAACATTCCATTAGAACTACTGATGGCCTTGGGAGAGCCAGTCCTGACAAAACTCTACCATCTGGTGAGGAAGATGTATGAGACAGGCGAAATACCCTCAGCCTTCAAGAAGAATATAATAATTCTAATCCCAAAGAAAGCAGGTGTTGACAGATCTGAAAATTACCTAACTATCAGTTTAATAAGTCACAGCTGCAAAATACTAACGCGAATTCTTTACAGACGAATGGAAAAACTGGTAGAAGCGGACCTCGGGGAAGATCAGTTTGGATTCCGTGGAAATGTTGGAACACGTGAGGCGATACTAACCTTACGACTTATCTTAGAAGAAAGATTAAGAAAAGGCAAACCTACGTTTCTAGCATTTGTAGACTTAGAGAAAGCTTTCGACAATGTTAACTGGAATACTCTCTTTCAAATTCTGAAGGTGGCAGGGGTAAAATACAGGGAGCGAAAGGATATTTACAATTTGTACAGAAACCAGTTGGCAGTTATAAGAGTCGAGGGGCATGAAAGGGAAGCAGTGGTTGGGAAAGGAGTGAGACA
This sequence comes from Schistocerca piceifrons, assembly GCF_021461385.2. Classification (NCBI taxonomy): domain Eukaryota; kingdom Metazoa; phylum Arthropoda; class Insecta; order Orthoptera; family Acrididae; genus Schistocerca; species Schistocerca piceifrons. Next base: position 109,955,911 of record NC_060139.1, read on the forward strand.
GGGTTGTAGCCTCTCCCCGACGTTATTCAATCTGTATATTGAGCAAGCAGTAAGGGAAACAAAAGAAAAATTCGGAGTAGGTATTAAAATTCATGGAGAAGAAGTAAAAACTTTGAGGTTCGCCGATGACATTGTAATTCTGTCAGAGACAGCAAAGGACTTGGAAGAGCAGTTGAACGGAATGGACAGTGTCTTGAAAGGAGGATATAAGATGAACATCAACAAAAGCAAAACGAGGATAATGGAATGTAGTCAGATTAAGTCGGGTGATGCTGAGGGAATTAGATTAGGAAATGAGACGCTTAAAGTAGTAAAGGAGTTTTGCTATTTAGGGAGTAAAATAACTGATGATGGTCGAAGTAGAGAGGATATAAAATGTAGACTGGCAATGGCAAGGAAAGCGTTTCTCAAGAAGAGAAATTTGTTAACATCGAGTATAGATTTAAGTGTCAGGAAGTCAACATGTATGGAAGTGAAATATGGACGATAAATAGTTTGGACAAGAAGAGAATAGAAGCTTTCGAAATGTGGTGCTACAGAAGAATGCTGAAGATAAGGTGGGTAGATCACGTAACTAATGAGAAGGTATTGAATAGGATTGGGGAGAAGAGAAGTTTGTGGCACAACTTGACTAGAAGAAGGGATCGGTTGGTAGGACATGTTTTGAGGCATCAAGGGATCACAAATTTAGCATTGGAGGGCAGCGTGGAGGGTAAAAATCGTAGAGGGAGACCAAGAGATGAATACACTAAGAGATTCAGAAGGATGTAGGTTGCAGTAGGTACTGGGAGATGAAGCTTGCACAGGATAGAGTAGCATGGAGAGCTGCATCAAACCAGTCTCAGGACTGAAGTCCACAACAACAACAACGATTTCAAAAATGGAATGTCCCATGCGCCTGGCTCCAGCTACCGTTCCGGCTTCGAAGTCTTAATTCCCATCGTGCGCGCATAATCACGTGGAAAGTTATCACATAAATCACCTGAGCACAAATGTCAACTCCGACAATGCACTGCTGTTTTATATCTTGCGTACGTGATACTACCGGCATCTGTATATGTGCATATCGCTATTCCGTGGCTGTCACCTCAGTATATTGTGCGTGTACAGCTGAACTTCCAGGGTGGGAACGTATTTTATGAATAGATACACGGAATTACAAGGAATATGAAATACAAGGGGTACGTTTCTTCTGTTACGTGAAGTGGCTTGTTTGATCTAGACAGTACCCCCGCTCTCCTCCAAGATTGTGGATTTCATGCTGGTTGGTTTGAAGTATCGTTTCCAAACTCGTTTAGTTTGCCTTAATTAAGGAAATCTGTTCAGGGCTTGCAGGCGGCGCCTTCCGTTTGGTACTGGTTGTTACAGACATAACTAGTTCGGCAATGGGGTTTGTGTTCATGAAGTAGGTACCAGTGTGGGTGCTGCGTCGTCCGAACAAGACACAGCCAGGGCAAAAGCACCACAGGCGCGAAGATGCGAACTGGTGGCAGTTTCGGCTCTGTCCTCGGGCCATCTTCAGGCTTACACCGCCATTATGGCTGTCGGTGGAAGCAGACGGAGCGAGTTCCACATAAGTACGGTTGTGACCGGTGTAAGCAAATGTTCAAATGTGTGTCAATTCCTAAGGGACCAAACTGACTAGGTCATCAGTCCCTAGAATTACACACTACTTTAACTAACTTGCACTAACTTATGCTAAGAACAACACACACACACACACACACACACACACACACACACACACACCCATGCCCATGCCCGAGGAAGGACTCGAACCTCCAGTGAGAGGGGCCGCGCAATCCGTGACATGGCGCCTCTAACCGTGCGGCCACTCCACGCGGCCCGGGGTAAGCCTGAAGATGGTCCGAGGAAAGGGAAGATACCTGCTGCCAACAAATAAAAAAAAATCTGTAAACGCTATCGAGACTGTTTTTATTGATTTTTAATAAATGATAATGAAACTTCCAGCAAACCAAACTATTTTGCTCTTGAGTATATTAAGATGTAAGCTACTGCACCGATCACAGCGGACTGCAATACTCGGGAAGACTCGCTTGTTTCGGTGTTTATCGTACATCGCTGCAAACGCAGCATCACAGTTAACGAACTCTTATCCGTGATTGTGTTTAGCCGACACCAGTACACACGAATGCACTGGGCACAGTTGTGACGAGACATGAACGAAACAAACACTACTCATGGATTAAACATTAGGCCTGTTCCAACTGACCGACAGCTGCGTGCAAGGTAGTGGGAGGACCGATCTGTGATCGTGGGATATATGATAAGGATGTCGCCAATCCCTCCAGCCACTATTGCGAGTAGATGAATCCTGATGACGCAGCTGCTTCTTTATTCAAGCAGCTCCACATCTGGCCTCCCGAGGAAGGTTCCATCGCGTTCCAGACTTCTCTACCTCAGATAAGTCCGAGCACGTACCGGGAATCCAACCCAGGTCCTTCGGTACCGAAGGCAGCGGCGCTACGGTAGCAAACGACACGAACAACGTTCAGCGTAATCGGCTTGCCTGTTCAGGTGACCCAAGCTTCCAGACACAACGCACCAACAGTCTTGTCAGCGTTCGCTCTCTTCCAGTAGATTGTCTGCCCGGCGCAAGCACCGTGCGATTACGTAGGTCGGTGGGAACAGCATTCTACTACAACGGACGTTCGCCATGTAATCTGCAAGCTACGTTAATACTGCTCCACCATTGCATCAATTTCAGGACTTACGAATTTTGCAACGAACATTAAAACGGCCAAAATTTCCACGCCCTCTGCCGTCTGAGGAAGAATTAAGAAAGAATTAAGGAAGAATTATCTGAATTTCAGCTAGTTTCTAAAGGCTTACGTTAAATCTGTGAAACTGCAACAAAATAAAAATGTAGATGGTCCCTATTTAAACTGAGTTTAACTCTAGGAATGCAACTAGTTTTCGAAAACAGCATAAATAAAATTGTTCTCTGGTAAACATCGAACTCTGTGGTACTGTTATTATCACGTTTTGTTACTTATTGTGAGTAAATCATTTATAAACCTAATTAGGAAATTGACAGCAATATGCGTAGTGCCGGCCGTTGTGGCCGAGCGGTTCTAGGCGCTTCACTCTGGAACCCGCAGGTTCGAATCCTGCCTCTGGCATGGATGTGTGTGATGTCCTTAGGTTAGTTAGTTTTAAGTAATTCTAAGTTCTAGGGGACTGATGACCTCAGATGTGAAGTCCCATAGTGCTCAGAGCCATTTGAACCATTTGATGCGTAGTCTTGGATAACCACAAAGATTATAGAGCCAACAGTTTTGTATCAGTACGTAATATCTAGAGACTAGTCGTCCCGAGATAAAGTGTAGGGCTGGCAGAAGAGCTTACGATGTGCCTACTCGTCTGTTAGGTGCCGCTGCTTTATACCGCCAAACCGTCGACAGAACGTCTAGTTACAACCGATTTTAAAGCTGCGTTTGAAGATACGAGCAAGAGGAAAATAAGCTTTGATTTGTTTCATATTTTCCTCGCTCATAATAGTAGTTTTCTCATAGATCTGTTGACAAAACTATTAAGGATAGGCAACCATCTGGAGATGTTTCCCTTAATATTTCATTTATTCATCCATCTCCTGTGCGGAAGCTGTAGTTCTGGTGGTGGTGGTGAGGAAGATGAAATGAGAGTGACAGTAAAACTCAATTACAGGTAGGTGCCAGGAATGCCCAGTACGCCAGCATTTGAGTTCCTCAACAGTGACTTCTCTTTTTTGAAGATGGGGTCTCCAGCTAAACCCAAAACGGAGGCCAAAACGTTTCATCTCCATAATAGTTGAGACTGGTGGTCTGGCGGTAAAGCCTGGAAGCCGAGAGGTCACGTGGTAGAATCCCGGCCGAACCACGGAAATTTTCATTCTGATTTTGATCTAACCTTAACGTCTCAAAAATGTGAAGAGTCGCCAGGAACAACACGTGATTCGTCTGGTTAAACTGTGGGTCTCGTCTCCCTGAATGCATAACTGGGATCGCATAAGTCACCGAAGTGGCGTTTGATTGCACTTGGTCACAATAAATCATTGTTTCTCCACAATAAAGAAGTATATAGAAAGTTACAGTGCTACTGGAAGAGATCGAAGTTTTCCTACTTCCCTAGGTACCTAGATGTCATTTTCGCTCGCACAGTCACTTAAAAACCAATGCTTGAATCTGCCTAAGAAGCTTGGCTCGAGAACAGAGCTACTCCACAAACAGCAAATGAAGGCGCGTTACGCAATTCTGCAGTTCCACTAATGTATTCAGCTGCTGAACATCACGCTTTTGCGCAAAAAAACAGCGCACTTAGAAGTAAGACGTAGGTCTGGCACTGTTCAGATAAATTCCCATTAGATGGCTGCCTCTGCTATCCGATGTTACTCTTCTGGATCTGAGAATAAATGTTACCAACGGGCAAATTTGTAAGAAAGAATCAAATTTGAATTTATTTCTGAACAGCGCTTTCCAGGTTCCACTGGCTTCATACGCTAGCTTCCTTGGGTCGTTCTTCGTGTCACAGTCGTTTTCGATGTCTCAAGGAAATGCAAACAGCGCTGGAATATCCTCCGAGTTCAAAACGCATGTATCCGAGGTTTGACATTGCTCGTAACAAATGGTCGAGACTCACAAGGGGAGGCCGCCAATTGTGAAATTCAGATTCAATTCATACTGCGCATAATAAAAGCTCATATCCAGAGGTGTAATGTGGCATAGCACCAAGATGCACTTCTCAGCCGTTGTCGAGAAAATCGACAGTTAAAAGAAACCGTTGCGGTGAAATACTCTCTACGATTTATGATTTCCTACAGCGTCGTGGCGCATCGGTAAGGGAACGGGTTCGTAATACGAAGGTCGCCGGATCGAATCTCGCGCCATGCAATTTTTTGTAGTATTTGTTTTTTGTAACTCAAATATATATATATATATATATATATATATATATATATATATATATATTTCAGTTACAAAAAACAAATTATATATATATATATATATATATATATATATATATATATATATATATGGGGTCTCTAATTCGAACGTTTGACTTACACTATACGTATTCGTTTCGGAATATCGTTTCTACGTCTTCCGTTAACTACACGTGTAAACATTATGAAGACAATTAATAACATTTGTGAAATACAACTTTGTTTGCGGAAAACATAATCATGTTCGAAGTCGCCAGTTTTTCCACGACAAACGACATTCAACAACTTATTATATGCATAATTGTTGCAAACTGATTGCCGGGAATTATATATATATATATATATATATATATATATATATATATATATATATTTGAATTACAAAAAACAAATACTAAAAAAAAAAATTTGCATTGCCCGAGATTCGATCCGGCGACCTTCGTATTAGGAACCCGAGCACTTACCGCTGCGCCACGACGCTGTAGGAAATCAAAATCGTAGAGAGTATTTCACCGCAACGGTTTCTTTTAACTGTCGATTTTCTCGACAACGGCTGAGAAGTGCATCTTGGTGCTTTGCCACATTACACCTCTGGACATGAGCTTTTATTATGCGCAGTATGAATCGAATCTGGATTTCACAATTGGCGGCCTCCCCTTGTCAGTAGTACCTGAACGTGGCAGGGACATCTTGGAGTGGTGTTTCGCGAAAAGTTCTGCGTGTGAGTGTGGTGCGAAGGAACAGACAATAATACGTATAGTGGAGAAGTGCAAACTCCATGCTTTCAAAGGAGGTCTACGAACTTGCATGAAGTAACACCGAATGCTGCGATCCGGTTGTCAGACTGAAGAATTAACCTGCAAATGTGTCATTTATGTTTATACTTTGTATCACAAGATAACAATAAATTACATCGAGAACGCAATGTTAGCCACCAATTTAACATCAGAACATGTGCTGGTATCTCGTACAGTCACGAGTAGATGCACATGAAGCCTGGACCATTGCGCATGTTCCTGATACGTAGTCAAGCATCATGACTGTTATGGAAACCGTGACTCATATCAGTTAGTAAGGTATAATACATAAACTTCCGTCCAGATGGAACCGCCAATAAAGGACCAATGTCTTCAATGAGCAGATTATATCTTCGGACCACAAATTACGTGCCCATTAAAGATAGGAAACAAAAGGTTCCCTTCCTTTAAAAGCTGGTCAAGGTTTATGTTCTTTTGGTTTATTTTCTTTGCCACATATTATTTATGAACGTTTACGCAGACCAAGATCATTAATTAACAATCCAGTCCACGTAATGCTGTACTTTCTTCCTATTCCTTTGTTTTATACGCAAAATTTGCAGAGACAGGGTGAAGTGTATCACCTGTCAGAAATCGTTATACACATAATAGTTAAGTCTGCCGCAGGTATAAAATCATCTTTGAACCTATTCGTATTTCAGAAAAGAAGCTGAGTTTAATGGTGCACGGATTTAACGCGACACGCCACTGTAGCGTGTGCATATGTATTTTATTGCGTACGCTTCACACTAACCTGATGCACGAAAAATGTTGGTTATGAGGTTCACGGATATGGCACACTTTCTGCGGCGAACAGCTTCTGAAAAGAGGTTTCTCTCTAGAGAACGTCATCCCACGACCATTTCCTCCTGCCGCCATCGGAAATCGAAAGGAAATTGCGGAACTTCAAATAAATCTAGAACCACAGCTGACAATCTGGGGATGGCAGCAGGAAATGACTGGCAAATAAAGTTGTGCACAAACATGTAAACTCAACTTTCGCAGCAGCAGATTTTCGCAGAAATAGAATGCACATAAAGTTTTCGGACGGTACCGTGTAACGAATTCGTTGGTAGACCCTACTATTGCCAGACGTACCTTTAGTAGATGTAGAAGAAAACGCACGTTAGAGGACACTAGAAGCGTCTCCGAGAATATTGTAAGTGAATATCTAAATGTAAATAAATAGGACAATGGAGTGTTGTTTGCTGTTAACGTCAGTCATCGAAGTTAATAAGAAAATGGTTCAAATGGCTCTGAGCACTATGCGACTTAACTTCTGAGGTCATCAGTCGCCTAGAACTTAGAACTAATTAAACCTAACTAACCTAAGGACATCACACACATCCATGCCCGAAGCAGGATTCGAACCTGCGACCGTAGCGGTCGCTCGGCTCCAGACTGTAGCGCCTAGAACCGCACGGCCACTCCGGCCGGCGTTAATAAGAATACAACCTTTGTTGTAGTATGATAAACATCCAGGAATGAAACCGTCTCCCCCTTTCTTTTAGCGCAACTAATTAAAGGTACTTTGAGAATATCGCAGTAAGTATGGTTTCCGAACTCCTTGAAACGATTGCTCGGCGTGCAGCGCTCTCTCTTTTATTACGTACACGATGCTGTGTCGCTGATAATAATCTCTTACTACCTCAGTACCACTGTAATCAGAGACTGCAATGAGGAAGTTAATTATAACTATGTCTTTGGTGGTATGCCCAGGAAGAGAACGTACAGCTGGCTTCCTCACAAGAAATAACGAAAGATTTCTATCAGAGGGCGTGACAAACTACTTCGCTAATTTAGAGGATATAAAAGGCTACTGGCAAACACAAACATTGCTTGTTAACGAGAAAGGAAGTCGGGAAAGCTAGTCTGTCATTTTTTCCTCTCTGCATTTTACGGATCACGTTTCTGGAAATTCTGTTCTTACTCTATCATAGTTCTACACTTTAATAGATTTATTTTACTTTATATATTTTTTCATTTACCACAAAAAATACTTCATCGATGAGCCAACACCATTTATCTGAGCCGAGTTTATCGATAAGATACGTTCAGGAGGATTCCACAGTTTATGTTTCGCTCACAACGCGATAAAGGTTGACAGTATCGTGTTTTTCGTCTAATTTTTAAAGCTTACCTTTTTTCTTCCCATCCTTTCCCTCGATGGTAATCTTTCGAAGACAAATTCTTCTTTCGCTCCTGTCTCTATGAAGTCAGCATAGTCGTTCATTCCACACCATTCTTATTTTTACGTCACTTACGAAAACGGTGAAACTCTCAATCCTCGCACACATTCCATTGTAGATGATTCTAAGTACATTTCACAATCACTCCGCAATCACCTACAGCTGTCTCGCCTTTGTTTTGCAGACGTACTAGACTACATCTAAGCAGCTGAAATGTTTACGTGCGTGCGCCTTACTTTCGACGTGTCTATCTAGGTTTTTGATCTGCTTATCCTTAACAGCGCTCTCGGCATTCTCTGCTCTACATGTCTTGTGTCGATCGCCGAATGCCAGAATGACGTAATAGTACCTATACTAGTTATGAAAAGAATCATTTATCAGACAAACGCTTCTTGTAGATGGTTATGCACAGTGACACTGACATTGCTACAAAGACTTGTGCTACGGTGGAAAATTTACTTAAAATTCAGAGAACAGAAAAAAAATTACCCCTCAACTCGCGTAATGAACATGAGAGCTTAACTACAGAGATTCGGGCTTGTACCAAAGCGCCCCACCAGTCGTCTTCCTCGTCAACCAAAAGCAAAGGGAAAAGAAAAAAGGGAAAGGAAGCAGTACACTATATTTCGGTGAAGTCTTTCAGTTGTTTAGATAGGTACTTGAAGCAGCTAAAGGACTGCGTCAGGCATGTGGAACAGTAAGAACAAACCCAACAAGGTGCTCTCTCCCTATTCCAGCGTTTCTAGAAAGCACACCACAGAAAGTTCTGTTGGACATCACTACAGCAGCTTGTGATTTATTAAGTCTCATATGTGGATGTACAGTAAACCAGAAGTGTGTTGCTTCCATTTAAATAATCCGTTGGCGAACATAAAACTGGAAGTAAGTTTCAGAGGCAGAATTCCTCGTCATAAATGGAACTCAGAATATCTTTGTGACATCCTGGACCGTACACTATGCTTCAAACAACACCTTCTTAACTTAGCTCAAAAGTTGAGGACTCGAAACGACATCCTCCATAAGCTATGCAGAACTACCTGGGGATCTTCAGCAACCACCCTGCGATTTTTGAATTCGAGTGGCAGCTTATTGAAAATGGATGCAGCAGTATACTGCACACCTTTTTGCACAAGAGTTAAGGAAGTCCGATCCAAATGGAGGTTTGATTTCTGCCGAGTATTAACCGAGTGAAAGCTGCTTATTCTTGGAAATACACTAATATTGGTAACAAGAAACGACAATAAGGAATATACATATTGAGAGGCCAATGTCAAAATACCCAGACTCGTGAAAAGAGGTCGACAAGAGGTTCGTGAATTCACACCACTTATTGCCCGAACCGCCCGTTTATGAGCCAAAAATATCCTTCTAGAATGGGAAGAGTTACCCCAAAACATAATACAATACGACATAAGTGAATGAAAATAAGCAAAGTAGACTAATTTACGTGTCGAAATATCACTCACTTTCGATACCGTTCGAATAGTGAAAATGTCAGTATTAAGTCTTTGAACAAGATCCTGAACGTGGGCTTTCCACGACAGCTTACTATCTATCTGAACACCTAGGAATTTGAACTGTTCAGTTTCACTAATCATATGCCCATTCTGTGAGATTAAAACGTCAGGTTTTGTTGAATTGTGTGTTAGAAACTGTAAAAACTGAGTCTTACTGTGATTTAACGTTAGTTTATTTTCTACAAGCCATGAACTGAGGTCATGTACTGCTCTACTTGAAACCGAGTCAATGTTGCACACAACATCCTTTACTACCAAGCTAGCGTCATCAGCAAACAGAAATATTTTAGAGTTACCCATAATACTAGAGGGCATATCATTTATATAAATAAGGAACAGGAGCGGCCCCAACACTGATCCCTGGGGCACCCCCTACTTGACAGTACCCGACTCAGGTCCCACATCACAGCCGTTATCAACATTGTGAATAATGACCTTTTGCTGCCTGTTGCTAAAGTAAGAGGTGAACCAATTGTGAGCTACTCCTGTTATTCCGTAATGGTCCAACTTCTGGAGCAATATTGTGTGATCAACACAGTCAAATGCCTTTGTTAAATCAAAGAATACGCCAAGCGTTCGAAACGTTTTGTTTAGCCCATCCAGTACCTCACAGAGAAAAGAGAATATAGCATTTTCAGTTGTCAAACGGTTTCTAAAGCCGAACTGTACATTTGATAGCAAATCGTGTGATATAAAATGATCAATTAACCTTACATACACAGCCTTTTCGATAACTTTTGCAAACACTGATGGCATAGAAATAGGTCTAAAATTATCTACAATATCCCTTTCTCCCTTTTTATAAAGCGGCTTTACTACTGAGTACTTTAATCGCCCAGAAAGCTGACCATTCCTAAAGGAAAAATTACAAATATGGCTAAATACAGGGCTAACATGTGCAGCACAGTATTTTAATATTCTACTAGACACTCCATCATAACCATGAGAGTCCTTAGTCTTCAGTGATTTGATTATTGTCTCAATCTCCCTCTTGTCTGTATCACAGAGGAGTATTTCAGACGTCAAACTCGGAAAGGCATTTGCTAAGAAATTTATATGATTTCATGTAGATACTAAATTTTTATTTAATTCACCAGCAATGCTCAGAAAATGGTTGTTAAATACTGTACATATATCTGATTTATCGGTAACAGAAATATTATTACTGCAAACAGACTTTATATCGTCAACCTTGTGCTGCTGACCAGACACTTCCTTCACAACTGACCATATGGCTTTAATTTTATCCTGTGAATTAGTTATTCTATTTGCATACCACATACTTTTTGCCTTGCTAATAACATTTTTAAGCACCTTACAATACTGTTTGTAATGGGCTACTGTAGCTTGATTGTGACTACTTCTAACATTTTGATATAATTCCCGCTTTGTTCTACATGATATCTGTGGTTTCACCGCCAGACACCACACTTGCTAGGTGGTAGCCTTTAAATCGGCCGCGGTCCGTTAGTATACGTCGGACCCGTGTTTCGCCACTGTCAGTGATTGCAGACCGAGCGCCGCCACACGGCAGGTCTAGAGAGACGTCCTAGCACTCGCCCCAGTTGTACAGCCGACTTTGCTAGCGATGGTTCACTGACAAATTACGCTCTCATTTGCCGAGACGATAGTTAGCATAGCCTTCAGCTACGTCATTTGCTACGACCTAGCAAGGCGCCATTATCAATTGCTATTTATCTAGTGATGCATGTACCGTCAGACCGATGTTCACTAATTATTGATTAAAGTTAAGTATTCCAGAAGCTACGTACTTTTTTTACTAGACTCAACTCCTTAAACTGTTCCAGACCTCACGCCAGCCTGCGTGAGCTTAAACGCGTGCCTTTCGGCTTCCTGTCCTAGTGGCTTGGCTGCCTTGCCAAGTCACAACAATATCCTTATCCCACTAGTCAGCCAACCGGGCTGTCCATTACTGCTAGTACCCCATTTAGAATGTTCTAATGGAAAGCAACTCTCAAAGAGTATGAGAAATGTGTTATGGAAAGCATTGTATTTATCATCTATATTATCGGCACTATAAACATCTTGTCACTCTTGTTCATTGACTAGTTTTGGAAAACTCTCTATTGCTGTTGGATTAACTTTCCTACGTAGTTTGTAATTAAATACGACATTGGTTAGAGTACAAAAACCTTTTAGTGTTAAAATTTGTGCATCATGGTCTGAAAGGCCATTCACCCTTTTATTATTATTATTATTTATTTTATGGCCTTCATTGGACCACTGTAGTCAAAAATACAAAGTTCTAAACAAGTTGTTAAATATGGATACAATTTGGTTCGACAATAACTTAATATATTTAGGTAATATAATTATTCACCCTTTTACTAACAGAATGCCCATCTAATAATGAAGAATGAATAAAAATATTGTCTATGACTGTGCTACTGTTGCCCTGCACCCTAGTTGGAAAAAACACAGTTTGCATCAGATCATATAAATTTATGAGATCTACCAACATCCTTTTTCTTGCACAATCATGTACAAAATTAATATTGAAGTCACCACATAGAATACTTTCTGGTACTTCCTACAAAGTGAATCAAGAACCCTCTCTAGCTTAAGCAAAAATGCTCTGAAGTCGGAGTTAGGGGACCTATAAACAACAGCAATTAGAAGTTTAGTTTCACTAAATTCAACTAATGCTCACAACTTTCAAATATCTGTTCAGTGTAGTGTCGTGATACGTCTATGGACTCAAATGAAATACTGTTTTTTACGTACAGAGCCACTCCCCCCACCCCGCAAGGAACTCCTTGAGAAACAGCCAACTAATCTGTAGCCTGGTAAAGGAAGCCTCTGAATTATCAAATTATTTAAGTGGTGCTCAGATATACCAATAATTTCAGAGTTAGCATCTATTAGCAGTTCACTAACTTTATCTCTAATACCTCTTATATTTTGATGAAATATGCTAATTCCTTCTCTTCTTGGAAACATTACATCCTCTGGAGGTGAGCCCTTAGTTAGAGGCACTTCCTTTAAGCAGGTATACCTATCAGCTGACTTCAGTCTAAAAAAGGTGCAGCTCTAACACCACCTACTATACGAATTTTTCCATGAGTGATACCACTACCACCACCACCACCACCACCACCACCCACTACACTGTCACCTATAAGCTTACCCAGCCTCCCCTTCCCATACCTATTGAGGTGCAGGCCATGCCTAGTGAAACCCCATCTACTGATAGACCCAACTGGCACGACTGAGATGTGGTCCATGCCCTTCGCCATCAGTGCCCTCCCCAGCCCCACATTAACGCGCCTAACAGCCGCATTAAGGTGAGGCCGATCATGACGCTGAAACAGTTGCACGAAATGCACATTAGTACCACCAGTTTGAGTAGCTATCTTAACCAAGTCACCACTGACATCATATTCCCCGTCCCTATCGAGACTGTTCCCTGCTCGACCCACTATCACTACCTGATCCTCTTTCGTAAAATTCGTACATAATGCTTTCAGTCACCTGAGCCAACCCTGCACTAGGCTTCACAATGCTGGTGACCTGGTACTCACTCCCCAGCACTTCCTGCAACTGCTGGCCCACACCTCTACCGGGGGAACTGGGATGCTGTAAGTGGAAGAAGCTGCCTAATCCGGACTGTGACTGCGGGGCTCCATACCAGACTGCTCACCACATTGTCAGTGAATGCAGGATTGCAGCCTACCACGGCGCCGTAAAGGACTTCCTGCTAACAACTCCAGATGCAGTGCGCTACATTGAAGGACTGGATAGCCAGTTGTAAAGACGAACATTAGTTTCTTGTGTGTCAATATGTACATATGTATATGTAATTTAATTTTATGATATGTCTGTATTAGCCATACGCTTAATAATAATAATGTGGATGTACTGCGAACATCTTTAGGATATAGTGTGTAGAAATAATAGGCAGTTACTATAAGTTCTTTCGACAACGCCTGACGAATTTTCAAGCACTACGACACATTGAGAATTTTGCGACAACAGTGGTTTGAGCGAAATTTCGCGCAAAGATAGCTCAGATTACGGCAGAAGCAAATTGAAAGTAATAAAATTTATATCAGTTCTCTTAACATTAAACTACTAACTTTATCAGATATGATGCTGAAAACCGCATACATGTGACTTTCTCCGCAACATTCTTACTGTTCGGATTATTTACATCACACAGAGATCATTATTAATAAAGTACGAGCGCGAAAGGAAAGAACTGTCGCTTCCCCCTCTCCACGCACGCTTGGAAGAGGAATGGGATCGGTTGACTTGGAACCAGGCACACACCACCAAACTCTCATCATTGGCTTGCCGAGTACAAATCCAAACGAAGCTTTTTTCCGTTTATATTTCAGCTCCACAAACCAATGTATATTTTACTGTAATACAATTATATTTTTGCTAAAAGTTTCTTCCATCTGCGGAACGATGTGTTTGAGACATTTTGGATCTGCGTGTCGCATAGGTTCGAAAACGTGACTACTTTGGTGGGCGACATATTATTGTACTCAGTTTTATACAGTAAGACGATTATAGGTCAGTTCTGTACAAATCTTCCGAAAATTATATCACTATGACTCTCCCTCAACCGTTACACCTTAGGCTCACTAGCAATCCGAATCTGCAGGAAGTCTCGTCCAGAACTGTAGTCAAACGCGCATTCTGATTTTACATATAATTTTACATACACTGTATTGTTTCCGATTCTATGTATGGGAAAAAAACAACATAGAATGTTCTAAGTTTCAGCTTTGAGCTAACAAAGGCTTCCTGAACACACTAAAAGAAAGTGACATCTAGAACTAGTACTAAATTATTGCTTCATTCGGCCCAGCACGTTTAGAGATTTACCTCTAGATCTGCATCTATATCCACATCCATACTCCCCAGTCCAGGGTACGGTGCGTGGCGGAGGGTCCTTGTACCCCTACTAGTCGTATCCTTTTCTGTTCCTCTCGAAAATAGAGCGAGACAAAAACTATTGTCTATATGTTTCCGTATGAACCCTAATTTCTCGTACCGTATCTTCGTGGTCCTTTCGAGAAATTTGTGTTGGTAGCAGAAGAATCGTTCTGCAGTCAGCGTCAAATGTTTGTTCTCGGTACTTCCTCAACAGTGTTCTTGAAAAGAACGTCGCCTTTCCTTCAGGGATTCTCATTTGAGTTCCCGAGGCATATCCGTAATACTTGCGTGTTGTCCAAAACTAGCAGCCCGCCTCTGAACTGGTTCTTTCTTTAATCCTGTCTCCAATCCCAAATATTCCAGCAGTACTCAAGAATAGGTCGCACCAGCGTGCTGTATGCCGTCTCCTTTATACCACACTTCCCCAAAATTCTCCCAATAAACCGGTCATTCGCCTTCCCTACCAAGTCCCAATGTGCCCATTCCATTTCATTTGGCTTTGCAAAGTTACGCCCAGATATTCCGACGACGTAAATGTGTAAATCAGGAAACTACTAATGCTTTACAGGAAGATTACTGGTTTCTTTTTTCTACTCATCTCCATTAACTTACATTTCTCTACGTTTACAGCTAGCTGCCACCCATCACAACAAGTAGAAAGTTTGTCTAAGTCATCTCACATCCTCCTGCAGTCACTAAACTATGACGCCTTACGTACGCCTCAGCGCCATTAGCAAACAACCACAGATTTCTGCCAATCCTGTTCGCCAGATCATTTATCATACTTCCGTGGGGCACTCCTGGCGATACCCCTGTCTCTGATGAACAATCGTCGTCGAAGGCAACGAACTGGGTTCATTACTTAAGAAGTTGTCGAGTCACTTATCAGTGAACATATTCTATATGCCCGTACCTTCGTTAACAGCTTGGAATGAGGTACTGTGTCAAATGTTTCCCGGAAATCTAGAAATATGGGTTTTGCCTGTCGCTCTTGATCCATAGTTCGCAGTATATCATATGAGAAAGGGAAAGCTGAGTTTTGCACGTGTGATGTTTTCTAAAACCGTAGTGATTTGTGGACATAAGCTTCTCACTCTCAACAAAATTTGCTATATTCAAACTGAGAATATGTTGAAGCAGCAAACGTAATTTAGCAATACTGGTCTGTAATCTTGCTGGTCCGTTCTTTCATCCTTCTTATATACTGTGTTTTTTCCCAGTCGCTTGGGACTTTGTGCAGGGCGAGAGATTTACGATAAATGAAAATTAGGTAAGGGGCCAGTGCTGTAGAATACTCTTTGAAAAACCGAACTGGGAAACCATCCTGAACTGGAAACTTATTTCATTTGAACGCTTTCAGTGTTTTCTGTACGCCAGAGATGCTTATGTCGTCAATACGGGACTCTGCGCGACGTTCAAACGACGGTATGTTTTCTCTTGCGTGAACGGTTTCTCAAGCGCGAAATTTAGAATTTCGGCTTCCATTTTTCTGTCTTCTACTGCCACACCAGAGTGGTCAACGACTGAGTAGATGAAAGCCTTAAATTAGAGCCAATCAGCAATTTTATATAGTATCAGAATTTTCTCTGGTTCTCGGCCAAATCTTTGGTACAGTATGACAGCTCATCATGTTGTTCCGTTTCACGTAAGATTTACAGGCAGAGCTGAGGTTTCGTATCAGGATAGTAATAAACATTAACGTAGCAGCATTTTTAACACAAATAGAAATGCTGTTGTATAGAAGCCAAAACGACCTGGAGATGAAGGTTTAAGTTTCTAAAAGTACAGTAGAATTAACGTGATTTGTGAATGGTTACATGTGGTGAGCTATGTTTTATACCCTCGTTTTACTAAGTCCCAATACGCTTAAATCCATCCGTCTGCATTCAAAAGTCTGCAGTGCATCTGAGAAAAATATCGGGATTGCGGTTCTTATCCGTTGTAAATGTGGGACGCCTTTGGAACTAAGCAGCTGTTAAAGCGAACCTGCCGAGCACTGTCGGCAGCGCGTGACGCTATTAGCATATTTCGCACGGTCATTGTTCCGAGCGGTCGGTGGCAAAGGCGACCGGCCCTTCACGTGTCCAAAGCGTCGCCGTGCCTCTGGCTCGTACGTCTAACACTGACACGCAGTCGAGAACAGCCATCTGGTCTCGGCTTCAAACATGTAATCGATGTGGGAGGGGTGGAGGAAACGAAGGGGGGGGGGGGCGGAAATCTGCTACCACTGGTGGTAGTGCAGCAACGTGCTAGCCAGATCAGGTGCCCATTCTTTTAACACCTTCGTTGTTGTTGTGGTCTTCAGTCAAGAGACTGGTTTGATGCAGCTCTCCATGCTACTCTACCCCATGCAAGCTTCTTCATTTCCCAGTACGTACTGCAACCTACATCCTTCTGAATCTGCTTAGTGTATTCATCTCTTGGTCTCCCTCTGCGATTTTTACCCTCCACGCTGCCCTCCAATACTAAATTGGCGATCCCTTGATGCCTCAGAATATGCCCTACCAACCGATCCCTTCTCTTCTAGTCAAGGTGTGCCACAAATTTCTCTTCTCTCCAATTCTCTTCAATACCTCCTCATTAGTTATGCGATCTACCCATCTAATCTTCAGCATTCTTCTGTAGCACCACATTTCGAAAGCTTCTATTCTCTTCTTGTCTAAACTATTTACCGTCCATGTTTCACTTCCATACATGGCTACACTCCACACAAATACTTTCAGAAACGACTTCTGACACTTAAATCTATACTCGATGTTAACAAATTTCTCTTTTTCAGAAATGCTTTCCTTGCCATTGCCAGTCTACATTTTATATCCTCTCTACTTCGACCATCAGTTATTTTGCTCCCCAAATAGCAAAACTCCTTTACTACTTTAAGCGTCTCATTTCCTAATCTGATTCCCGCAGCATCACCCGATTTAATTCGACTACATTCTATTATCCTCGTTTTGCGTTTGTTGATGTTCATCTTATATCCTCCTTTCCAGACACTGTCCATTCCGTTCAACTGCTCTTCTAGGTCCTTTGCTGTCTCTGACAGAATTACAATGTCATCGGCGAACCTCAAAGTTTTTACTTCTTCTCCATGAATTTTAATACCTACTCCGAATTTTTCCTTTGTTTCCTTTACTGCTTGCTCAATATACAGATTGAATAACATCGGGGGTAGGCTACAACCTTGTCTCACTCCCTTTCCAACCACTGCTTCCCTTTCATGCCCCTCGACTCATAACTGGCATCTTGTTTCTGTACGAATTGTAAATATCCATTCGCTCCCTGTATTTTACCGCTGCCACCTTCAGAATTTGAAAGAGAGTATTCCAGACAACGTTGTCAAGAGCTTTCTCTAAGTCTACACTTAGGCGAAACCGTGGTGAAGTAGTTTGCACCCATGACAACTAGAACTCTCAGCAAAGTGACAAATAATTATACTGTCTGTTCACAAACGGATAGGATACACTTTCGATCAGGATGATGGAAACACTGTCACTGATGCCGTAGACAGGCATCGATCTGAAGACAACGTAAAATGCTGACCTGCGTGCGAAGTCCACATGGTTTTGGGGGACATTTGAAACATTTTTCAGTTAAAGGATAACAATTATTAGCCAAGGGTTCGGCTTAAAATCCATAACACTTTAATTAGTCCTAATACAGCAGAAACACTTTTCGCTTCTCTGCTAAGAATCTGAAGAGGCTGACTGTGTTAAATTATTTGCAGTATTACGACAAATTCAGTTAGAAGAAGCGCATCACGGGACTTACGAAACAATGCTAATGTCATACATGGGTGATACAACAATTAGAAAGCTTCCATACTTTGCTTAATTTCACTCCATAGTGTCACACGGCAGTTTTATATATACATCTACCATCAAGCCGGTCTTAACATTTTCAAATTGGTGTAATGTGAATGATTTGTGGTGTTGACTCCAAATCAATCGCAAAGCCCTGTCGCGGGAACCAGGTCAGAGTTTTGCAAACTTCTGCTTATGACGACACCATCCTAACACGTACACTTCTACGAGACACCCTTTCACTAATATTGATGAAAGCGTTTCTACTGTAATAAATGATATTTTAATGAAATACTAATTTTTGTATTTCGTTTCCAAGTACAGTATATTTATACATTATACACCTTTTCATAAATACAAAACTTTTTCAATACTGTTGTGAATTCAGCGTCTCAGCTGAGCTTGATGATCATTAAAAATCTGTCATATTAGCTCGGATGTCAAATGTACACATCTTTCCTCATCTAACTTTCTCAGACTACAACGTTTAACTGTTTTTATATTGGTCATAACAGGAAACGCACTTTCAGATTGTTGTAGAAAACTGCAGTGAGATGGTGAGTGCCTTTCGACATAGATGAGGTTAATGTTGCTGAATAGAAGTCCAGAAGTTGCATAAATCTAATTTTTCGCATTTACCTTTTAAAGTGCGATTGTTATTCAGGTCTGTCAGTTCCTCCTCTTCCATCTAACCTATTCAACTGCAATAATGGTCATGAATCAGTGAACGTTTTTTTGTTGTTAATTGCAAATGTAGATATCATTGAAAACATCTGACAACTATTTTCTTTGGCTTTTCTCAACGATACCTCTGTTTTCTCTCTTAAGGTTGCAAATTTTTTGTGGTCGTGAGAAGATTTGCACCCTTCAGTTGTAGACTAGCATTTGCTTTGTTGAGTATTTCAAGTAAATCAGAAAGAGAAGCTAGCCTTGTGCTCCAACGCTCGTTTTTTAATGCTTTCACGAACACTTGTTTTCTTGCCATAGTAACTACAGCATTGCAGCCCTGAGTTCTTCAGATGCACGACTTCCTTCCTCTGGATAGCCAGTGACCTTTTGTCTGAAGGAGGAGATTCCTAGGTCGTCCCATATTTGAGCGAAACGTCTTAACTTAAGAGGCCTGCTCTTAATGTGAGTTATCATTTCAACAGTCTTGTCCAAACCTGACTTAAGACGTTTTCCAATGATTATTGCTACCTGCTATCTCTATCCAGACAGCAGTACGTAATAATCAAGATTTCGTTTCGTAGTTTCACCAGTGTGGTGAATCCTGCCATTGCAAGACCGCCATCTGTGCATTTACCGACACAGCTCTTCCACGACAAATTCATTGTTTCCATGTATCTATTACTTCAAAAATTTCTTCGCCATTGCTACCGTAGGAAACAGAGATACTGTTCAACTATGACCCCTTCACCAACGCAACGAATAAAAGAAACGAGCTGAACTACACCACCAACACCGGCTGATTCATCCACTTGAATTTTAAGTATTCTTCATTATACAGCCTCACTTTCATGTTCTTGCTACTGCATGACGACGCGGAACTAACAGAGGTCTGAGAAGCACAAAAAAAAAGGTTCAAATGGCTCTGAGCACTATGGGACTTAACATCTGAGGTCATCAGTCCCCTAGAACTTAGAACTACTTAAACCTAACTTACCTGAGGACATCACACACATCCATGCCCGAGGCAGGATTCGAACCTGCGACCGTAGCAGTCGCGCGGTTCCAGACTGACGCGCCTAGAACCGCTCGGCCACACCGGCCTGCTGAGAACCACAATCTGATTGTCGTTCTGTATCTACTGAACTTTCAGACACATTCCCTGACAGTTGCTCTGCTTTCTGCTGCTTCACAAACTGCCAAAGCTCTCTTTCTGTGAATAAATTTATACATTTTTGTCGAGTTTTGTAAATTATATCACAACGAAAGAAGTAAGACAACGAAAGAAGTAAGACAACGAAAGAAGTAAGACAACGAAAGAAGTAAGACAACGAAAGAAGTAAGACAACGAAAGAAGTAAGACAACGAAAGAAGTAAGACAACGAAAGAAGTAAGACAACGAAAGAAGTAAGACAACGAAAAAAGTAAGGCAACGAAAAAAGTAAGACAACGAAAGAAGTAAGACAACGAAAGAAGTAAGACAACGAAAGAAGTAAGATAATGACGTGTGACGAACGAAACAAAGACTGAAGGAAAGGTGTGCAGTCTCCCACTATCGCTATTTGCACGGCTTTTTAAGACATGGACCAAACATACCGATCACTCTTAATACATGATCTACGGTGACACTGAGCAAAGCATGTTTTGTATTGTTTTATCCCAAGTTTCCATTTGTTTTACATTCTGTATTTACTAGTCTCGCAATATCCTTGAAGCTTCTGCTGAACAAACCGGATTGTCGCGACACTCAGTTTGGAAAGCTCTCAACTGGAGATACTATCTATTGTTTCCCAACTTATTTATTCCTAAATTAAATCTACCAAAATAGACGTATATTTCTTCCAAACCAGTAGCTCTGTTCATCTACTCAAAACAAGAAATAATAGTCCACATAAAGATTTAAAATGGCATTGGTCGTGTTCATTAACTTGCCAGTTGCCATAAAAAGTTTAGGTACTAACAAAGAGAGGACTGGCGTGTGGTACGCTCAGCACAGTGAGACCAATTGAGGAATTATTTGAGTGAATGGTACCGGTTCCAAGGTCTGGGAAGCTGACAGCGGTCGGAATAGCGATGTGTTCACCCGCCACACACCTCCATACGTCATCCCTAAACTCCGTAAGGCCGGCTGGTCAGCACTGAATGGTCTGCTAGATCCCAAATGCAGAGCAGCGTATTTATAATTCTTTGCTTATTTTTATGCTTTCGTCATCTCATTATGTGTCTCTGAAACAGAAAGTGTAATCTAGTTTAACTTTGAACGCTCGTACAACTATCCGTTGTTTTCTTTTTCGTGGTGGAAATTACAGGGCTCGAAATCACAGAGACAGAAAACCTAAGACTGACCAGAGCCCGACCAGTGCCTATGGAATTTTTAGCATCACGCCTCTCGAGTCGTCAAATCACTTTCAATGAAACGACAACACAGTATCTAACGTGAGGACGCGATTGTTGGTACACACAAGATACAACTATTGCGACGACTGTAGACATTTTGATTTCTTTCCACCGCTTCGGATTAATTACTTCACGACAGTCATCAAGGCAATGGGCAAGAATGGGAAAAGAATTCGGTCGTGCACTTTCCGAACGAGCCACGGATGTATTCGTCTGGAACTATTTCAAGAAACTACGGAAAAGCCAACGTCGCATGGATGGACGGAGATTTTAGCCCCTCCCGAATGTGAGTTCAGTGTCTGAAACGGCTGTGCCACATCCCTTGATAACAGTGACTATTTGTGAAGCATTATAGGAAGGAAAAAAAAAAACATTGTTCGTAGTTTGCAGAATCAGTCACCTCGGAATTACAACAAATATTTATGGGAACAATAGATCACCAAAGCAGGATGAACGAGCTAGGATTTAGGCCGAGCTTTTCGTGGATATTACTCAGGTCCTCAAGAACGACTCAGCCTCCCTCAAATTCCGGTTTGCACTTAAAAATACTCAAATTATGGTTTGCACTTAAAAATACTGGTGGTGAATGGAAGTACACTCATCAAAGAAATAATTTCAACTCAAAACTGCAGCGGCGTTAGCAGTTGTGTCCTTCTGCGTTGGGAGTAGCGAACGCTGCGATTGTGTGTGCAGAATATCAACCAAGAAATTATCGTACGCAGCTACTCTACGTACAGCACTGACTCCCACAACTGTTGCTACGAAATATTTCCACACCTCCGCCGAACAAAGAAACATTTTGCAACATTAAATGGTTGCGTTATGTTTGATTACCTGTTAAGTCAACGAGGAAGCTTCCTTGCTCTGCAAATAGTGAGCGGAAGTATATCTGAGCAATTCAGTTTTTTCTGATCGCTTCGTGTGCGTGAGTTTTTGAATCCAATAGGATACATTTACCGTCATAAGTGAACAGTATCACAGTTTTACTTGCAACATTTTAATTGGTATTATTATTATTATTATTATTATTATTGGATTGTTACTATTATGCGATATAACATTTTGTCCTTACAATGATAAAATCGTAGAACGCAGAATTTAGAGTGTCACTTAGATTACATATATCATCGGTCTGATTAAACTAACGGCACTGCATCAAGGTTTTTACGTTACGTAGAAAATTGCACAACACAATTGTTGTACGTAAAAATATCAAAAAGTTGCAGGAATAATTCAAATCTTGCCGACAGGCAGTAGAAAAGTTTTAAGAAACATGAAGGTATATCGGCAACGCCATGTGTTAATATTTGCCGTTCTGTTTAGATCGACCATTTCACAAGAGTAACGCAAGATTGCTCCACCGGAAGCCCTTTCATTGTCTACGATCAGCTCGCGCGTTTATGTTGCAATTGCGGCTCCCCTTCTGGGGAAACGTAGCTCAGTGACATCGCAGTGCATCTTATAAGCAATGCACATATCTTCCGGTCCCAGGTTGTTGAAAAGCGAGACACGTGTGGCAACCTGTATTTGCAAGCGAAGCGTGTGTTTACCGCAGTGACAAAGCACACGCATTACTCAGTCATGAAAACAAAAAACGGCGGACTGGCGCGCGCCTGCTTAGGGCCATAAACAGGAACAATGAAGGCCCTCACACTTATTTGCAGAGTGGGAAGCTTTACAATCGAAGCTTTACTTCTTTTCTGCACTAAACAGCTATAGTTCAGAATAACTACTCAAATTTTCACATGGTGGTATTGAAATTCACACGACGGTAAATATTGCTTGGTTTTACCACAAACGTGGCTAAAAATGTTACCCCAGAAGTCACTGGACATGCACTCTGACTGCCATCAAAAGCAGGACGCAGGGAAAGCGGATGTCAATTTAAAAAAAAATATGTATGTGAAGCAAATACTATTTTCCGTCACTTAAATGATAACACGTGTCAAGTGGCTACCTTTTATTCGTGGCGCACTATTTGATCCATTCAGTGAGAGTCGTATCCCTTCATTTAACTGCACAGAGAATAGATCAACGACTGAAGACAAACAGTCTTAAAACGTAAGAGTGGACGCCTTCACGCTTGGTTGTGTAGCATCGCACTGTAGCAATCACGCTCCAAGGTCAATTTAGTAGACAACTGTTATCCACCAGCCAGCACATTAGCACAGTCGCGTTGCATATGGTGGCCAATTCTCGTCGAACGCAGTATCTTGAGTAGTGTACCATTATTAACTTCATTATAGCACGGTGCCACTTTAAACATAAATTAAGGGATAGGAGGCTTGACTTTTCACGAAAGATTGAAAGTATGATGGACGTGGCACGAACCTAAGTCCTCCACCTGTCAGTGTTGACCTAAGGGCGTTCTAAGACCTCGTCATTACTGCTCAAAGAATAAAAATTGAACACCCAGTTTAGAAGTTAAAACGTAAAATAATAATACCAATAAAAAAAAACATAGCACAAATGGGATTAAGGCATTTACACTAATAATGAATGAGCATTCCAGGTCATATCGTCATATGTTTGTTTCCTACGACATTAGTGACAATATTCGATGTGTCTCAATCATTAGGTTGAAACGTTCCCTTAGAAAAATATATAAATGACAGTGCTGGAAAACCTCTATGTTATTTGATTTTCAAACAGCTGAGCAAAACTGAACGTACTCAGACATCTCACTCTTTACTTACTCTGATCAGCACCAAACTGTAACACAATAGTTTTAGCACAACGCAATCTGTCTTTCAATAATCCCTACAAAAGAATGGCCCTGACTAACAATAACCTATACCTTTCATCAATCATTTACCTCACAAAAATCTTCGTTACTCAGACTACTGCAATACAGCGAGCGCCAATACTGCCAGATAATAAAAGATTCTAACTACTGACGGCATAGTTAGCAAATGAAAGATTTTGGTAGAGAACAAACAATGTATATACCTTAATAGTGTTCAAAAGTCATAATATATTTTTCAGTTCATGACATCCAGTCTTACAAATTTCCTTTTTCTGACGGACACACGTCCAGATAGTCCGCTCTCAGAATTCTGCCATCTCTCTCCCCACATCCACCACTGCTGGCGGCTCACCTCCACCTGCACAACGCTACGCGCTGTTCACATCCAACTGCCCAACACTACAATAGCGAATATTCCAACAATGCCAACCAGCCACAGATTGCACACAGCACAGTCAGCGATTTTCATACAGAGCGCTACGTGGCGTTACCAACATAAAAACCTAAACAGCCTACTTACAAGGTGGGTATTTGACGATCTGTTTCACTACATACTAAGTAGAAATTTTACAATCTTTCCGTTGGTTTAACAGGCAGTGAGTGACCTATACGAAAGCGACCTACAATCACGTCGTTTCGCTTAAAGGGTGAGGATGAAATACGCCACAGTCATGTGTTGGATTTAATCAGCCGCTGCTTATTTTTATTTCCAGCCAATCTTACTCCTACATCCTTTTTCGTCTCTCCAGCAATATCACTGAAGGTGCTGCACAGGCAACATCTCCCTCACAATCCTGATTGTCTGCTGCATCTGCAACGTAGTAACGTGAATTTCGAATTGTGCCGGTAACCGTAGAAGATACCACTCTAACCTGTGTCCGAAGAGAGCCCTAGGCGAACTTCTCTGCAGTGTATTTTCTCTAGATACTTCGAAATAACGCCCAGAAGTGAAGCATTCGTTGCCCTCTCGATACGGATCTAAGTCCGAACGGCCATCACGCACTCAATTTCGCTCTGCTTTATTTTAAGCTCATACTAAACCGATGAGTAAAAACTTTGTGTGGTCTTTATTTCCACCGTACTCCGTATATGATAGCTGACTAGTTCCCGAGGTCAGTTCCTGCTTATTTTAACTGGACTTAAGATATGACGAAGTGTATCCTGATCTACACATGATCTTTCTGATAATACGTTTCATCTACATCTACATCCACACTCCGCAAGCCACCTGAGGGTGTGTGGCGGAGGGTACCTTGAGTACCTCTATCGTTTCTCCCTTCTCTTCCCGTCTCGTATTGGTCGAGGAAAAAACAATTGTCAGTATGCCTCTGTGTGGGCTCTAATCCTTCTAATTCTATCCTCATGGTCTCTTCGCGAGATATTCGTAGAAGGGAGCAATATAGTTCTTGACTCCTCGGTAAAGGTATGTTCTCGAAACTTCAACAAAAGCCCGTACAGAGCTACTGAGCGTCTCTCTTGCAGAGTCTTCCACTGGAGTTTACCTATCATCTCCGTAACGCTTTCGCGATTACTAAATGATCCTGTAACGAAGCGCGCTGCTCTCCGTTGGATCTTCTCTATCTCTTCTATCAACCCTGTCTGGTACGGATCCCACACTGGTAAGCAATATTCAAGCAGTGGGCGAACAAGCGTACTGTAACTTACTTCCTTTGTTTTCGGATTGCATTTCCTTAGGGTTCTTCCAATGACTCTGTCTGGCATCTGCTTTACCGACGATCATCTTTATATGATCATTCCATTTTAAATCACTTCTAATGCCTACTCCCAGATAATTTAAGGAATTAATTGCTTCCAGTTGCTGACCGGCTATATTGTAGTTAAATGAGAAAATATCTTTCTTTCTTTCTATGTATTCGCAGAACATTACACTTGTCTACATTGAGATTCAATTGCCATTCCCTGCACCATGCGTCAATTCGTTGCAGATCCTCCTGCATTTCAGTATAATTTTCCGTTGTTACAATCTCTCGATATACCACAGCATCATCCGCAAAAAGCCTCAGTGAACTTCCGATGTTATCCACAAGGTCATTTATATATATTGTGAATAGCAACAGTCCTACGACACTCCCCTGTGGCACACCTGAAATCACTCCTACTTCGGAAGACTTATCTCCATTGAGAATGACATGCTGCGTTCTGTTATCTAGGAACTCTTCAATCCAATCACACAATTGGTCTGATAGTCGATATGCTCTTACTTTGTTCATTAAACGACTGGGGAACCGTATCTAACGCCTTGCGAAAGTCAAGAAGCACAGCATCTACCTGGGAAAGCCGTGTCTATGGCTCTCTGAGTCTCGTGGACGAATAGCGCGAGCTGGATTTCACACGATCGTCTTTTTCGAAACCCATGCTGATTCCTACAAAGTAGATTTCTAGTCTCCAGAAAAGTCATTATACTCTAACATAAACGTGTTCCAAAATTATACAACTGATCGACGTTAGAGATATAGGTCTATAGTCCTGCGCATCTGTTCGACGTCCCTTCTCGAAAACGGGGATGACCTGTGCCCTTTTCCAATCCCTTGGTACGCTACGCTCTTCTAGAGACCTACGGTACACCGCTGCAAGAAGGGGGGGGGGGGGGGCAAGTTCCTTCGCGTACTCTGTTAAATCGAACTGGTATCCCATCAGGTCCCGCGGCCTTTCCCATTTTGAGCGATTTTAATTGTTTCTAAATCGCCGGCCGGAGTGGCCGTACAGTTCTAGGCGCTACAGTCTGGAACCGAGCGACCGCTGCGGTTGCAGGTTCGAATCCTGCCTCGGGCATGGATGTGTGTAATGTCCTTAGGTTAGTTAGGTTTAATTAGTTCTAAGTTCTAGGCGACTGATGACCTCAGAAGTTATGTCGCATAGTGCTCAGAGCCATTTGAACCATTTTTTTGTTTCTATATCCCTCTGCCGTCTATTTCGATATCTAACATTTTATCATCTGTGCGACAATCTAGAGAAGGAACTACAGTGGTGTCTTCCTCTGCGAAGCAGCTTTGGAAAAAGATATTTAGCATTTCGTTTGAATATAATATCGGCGATAGTGCCTCAAAATCCGCCGAACTGAGGTCAAAGATTTCTCCCCGAGTATGTACCATCAGATATTCATTACCAGGTAGGAACTCTGTAATTTATAACCGAGACACTTCAGGTGGATTTCAGTATTAAAAGAATGGGAGTATTGAAACAAGTGTTAAAAGACAAGGACACGAGGGCTACCTTATGCCGGATCGCTGTGTGTGCCATGAGCACTACTATTATCTCTCCTGCGTTCACCTTAGCCCATAATGTCTTCTCGGGGCAATGGTCGAAGTTTCGAACTGTAGTTACCCACAATAGTTTTCTGTTCTAGCGACACAGTTAAGGAGAACATTTCCGCACCTTTCTATGACCTCCAGGACAAGCAATATTTCTCGTTTGAAGTTTACCTTTTTTTTCCGTTTGAACCTAATGTCGATGTCGCAGCAATTCCATTTGTCAGTGAAATGCAGTAAACAGAGCTGGCGAGAGCGAAATCAGCAGATTCTCGCTACTAATAACGGACTGTTAATGCAGGGTAATGGAGTTTCGATCAGTAATGCAGTTCCGCCATATTCCTGTGTCAGGGTGAATTCAAACTTTGTTGCGCTCGACTGCTGGGGTGCGTATTTCCGTAAAAACTTGCCATCGAGTTCGTCACATTAAAGCAGATGCAGCGATATAGCAAACACGTCGTTATGTCGTTACTATTTTTCTTCTAGCAGCTTAAATTCCAGATTCAGTAAGTGCAACTTTATGACGTCGATGTTTGTAATTTGCAAACTGTGAGAGCTTAACGTATTTAGACTCGGCGTCATACCAAGGGAGCCGTGAATCCACACACAGTTCGATCCTAAGTAAAAAAATATGACACCTTGCTGCCTTTCCGTCAGCAGTTCATCGTAGACAGTTTGAGCAATGAAGCTTTTCCAAGCAATTGTAGAACTATACAGGCCGTACCGTTTTCTTTCAGAAAAGGGTGGTCGAACGGATGTGCAAACTGAGTCCTAAACACGGACGTCATCTATACTTACACAACTAAAAAAAAACCAGCCGCAATCGCTGTCTGTATGTGAAGATAATCTCAAGAACTAATGTACGGATTTTGATAAGGTTTTCACTGACAGACAGGTTTATGTAATTTATTACAGCTACAAAGTCATCCAAGTCGTCGGACCGTAGACCCTTAGTGCTATCTATGCAAAGCTGGATCGCTAGTACTTATAGTTTTGAAACGTTTAATGCTCGCGTATAACAACCTGTGTGGACAAAAATACTTAGTCTGTATTCGTAGGTATCAACTAGAATTCAGCAGTAATTGATCATGTGAATCTCCACTTGCTACGTTCGCCAAAGAAATCCAAGAGGCAGCAGATAAAAGGGCCCAGATCGATACTGTAATGTTTAGTATCCTGCAATCTCCTCTAGTGCACGGGAAGTACTAGAAACGTACAGGAAACTATGTGATCTATATAAAATAACTCATTACCTTCTGTGCCGACAAACAGCCACAGTTAGCGTATTATTCGATTTATTACTAGTTTCAGTCGTCACACAAGAGCATCTTCAGATTTTATACCTCTTATGGCAGTGTTTTAACACGGCGAAAGTGGTCAAAGTGACCCCTGTCGTAGTTATTTCTTTCATTATTATCTCCAGTTTATTTACGCCGTCCTAATTTTTTCTCCTCTTTACGATGATGTATTAGGATTTAAAAAATATTTATATTTTCTTCTACATTTCATTCAATATTCCCAGAACAGCGGAAGGGGGGTGAATCATCTAACAATGATACGGCAACAGTCAACAGTCATCCATTGCAGTTGCTGGTCATTGTTGCAACTTGGCACGTGTAAACTCCAATCCACTACAGTTTAAATCATGTATACAAAACACGTTTTCGAACATGTATCGCAACGTGGACCTTCTGATGAACAAGTATTACACCTCTTAGACAGTTCCGAAGTTGAATCGGGAAGTAATTTCAATGATGAAGGTGATCATTATGTACCTGAGACAACTGAAGATGAAGACATCTTGAACGAGGAGCGATTAGTGGGAAAGTCACCTCTTTCATTACAGCAGGCACAGTTGGAAGCATCTACAAAGATTGAACTGTGTGGTAGATGTCCAATTTTTCGTCTTCTGCAAGGAGGTCAGCTGTGATCGTTCTGAAGGAGAGAGGAGGTCCCACTCCTTACGCATGCCAACGAGTATTTTTAATGAAGCAATGCTACGTCTTATGAAGAATTACACTGAATCAAATGCTCGAAAAGTACTAAAAAACAATGACTAGTGTGTTACTTGAAGAACTGGAGAAACTGATAGCTATCATATATGCTCAGGGTCTCATTTGTAAAAAAGGTATGTCTGTGGATCATCTCTCATCGTACTCTTGGAGGCCTACTTCTATCAAGGACATTATTAAAAGGGACAGATTCCAGGGGCGTCTCAGATTTCTCCGTTTCGATGAAAAATCACCCGAGCTGAAAGCCCAGAAGCCAACAAATTCACTCTTTTATCTAAAATTTTAGGAAGTTCATTAAAAGCAGTATTCGTTCTTACCGCCCTGGAGAAAATATAACTGATGAGCAACTGTTACCAAGCAAAACAAGATGCAAGTTCATTCAATTCATGTCCAACAAATCAGACAAATATGGTCTCAAATTCTGGTTGGCTGTAGATGTAACGGCAAAGTATATATGTAATGCTTTCCCACACCTCAGCAAGAAGTACACGCACAGAGAGAAGCAATCACTTCCTGAGTACGTAGTTCTGCGTCTCATGAAGCCATTTGTAAATTAAGGAAGAAATTTCATAAAAGACGACTCCTTTACGTATCTACATATTACTAAGAATCCTTAGTTGATACAATGTACAAGATCCGCCGTGAAACTCCGATGAGGTAAGGAAGCCCAATACTGAAACACAAAAATGGTTCAAATGGCTGTGAGCACTATGGGACTTAACATCTGAGGTCATCAGTCCCCTAGAACTTAGAACTACTTAAACTTAACCAACCTAAGGACATCACACACATCCATGCCCGAGGCAGGATTCGAACCTGCGACCGTAGCGGTCACGCGGTTCCAGACTGAAGCGCCTAGAACCGCTCGGCCACATCGGCCGGGCACTGAAACACACAACACCATCGTCGTGCACCATAGTGGCAACGTAGACTTCACCACGACGGTATACGAAGGAAACAAGAATAAAAACGTCATTCTTCTGAGTACACTGCACGCTGAAGGATCAATAAGCAAGGAAGGAAAGAAGAAACCTGAAACCATAACATTCCATACTGGCCGTCCTCTGATTGCAACGCCGGAAAATGCGGCGCGTGTGACAGTGCCGGTCCAACAATCAGCAATACATTCGACACTTAAACATGCAGCTGCCCTGGGATCATCTGATAGGAGTGTAAGAAGAATTCTTCTGAGAACTTCATATACACCCTTTCAAAATAATTGTTACCCAGGAATTAACTGAAAGAGATTCTGAAACTCGCAGAGCTGCATGTGAGGAAATTCTTAAAAAAAATTACACCTGGCGCTTTGTTTATTTCTTCTAATGAGGCCCATTTCGACTCATCAGGAACTGTAAACAATTTCTGCAAATGAGCTGCAGAACCCCTCATGAAATTCGTCGGCGACCACTACACAACCCTCATGTGACAGTTTGGTGTGCCGTTACTCAATGTTTTGTGTGGCGACCGTATTTTTTCGAAGAAGGTGCACACATGGTAACGGTTAATTCAAATCGTTATTGTCGCATCCTAGGCACCTTCCTCCAACCTAGGCTAATCCAGTTTATTGCAGATCATGAAGATGAAGTGTGGTTCTAGCAAGACGAAGCAACATCCCACACCTCTCAGCGTTCTATGGAAATGTTGCGCAAGTTGGTTTCTGGTCATCTTGTCTCTTTGCGAGCAGATATCGCGTGGCCCTCAAGATCGCCTGATTTATGGCCTTGTGATTTTTTTTTTCTTTGGGGACACTTAAAGGTTGTAGTGTAAAAACATAGTCCCACAGCACTGCAAGCATTTAAGGAGGCCAATGCCCAAGAAGTAGCAGCGATTCCAAGAGAAATGACACGAAGATGTATGGAGAACTTTCGGATAAACATCAATGTGTCAACAATGGACGACGTCATATAGCAGACAATTTTTAAAACCAAATAATCCAAAATGCAAGTACATATTTTTCATAAATAAAAGTAACTTTATCATATTTAGTTCCTCTGCGACAACTTATTAAAATGAGCGAGGTCTTATTGCCGGACCTTGTGTTTCAGTTACCTGCTGTACTACGCTATTACAGTTCTTGGTCTTTAGCTTCAGCCTCAACGAACGATGTTACTTAGCAGTGACGCATCACGCGCAAACCAGGTATCAGTGTTGTCGGTGACACTGCTCTCGGAGTGTCAGACATTGAGGCGTAGCTCCGTATACCGATCCTGCCTTGGAGGCGGTTAAGTGGGAGATGTGTCTCAGAGCTGGATAGTGACAGATGGTGATACGAGACTCGACGCGCACGTAGTTTATGTATCAGCCGATAGAGGACAATGTTGGATAGGGGGACTGTGATTTTAGTTTCGATTGTGACCACTAGTGTGCACTAAAGTAATAGAGTGTTTTTCATAAACTGTTCTAGTATTTTCATAAAGTGTTATGTCTTTTTGTGTATGTAAAATGTTATAAATGTGTTTCAGCAGTATGCGTGAGTGTGGTTTAAGGTTAATATGAAGATAATTGTTCAACGAGTTGCGTAGTAGGATTTAGTGTGGGAACATTTCGAAGAAGTATGGATATGAACAAAGGGGATTTTTGTAGAATAGATTTGTAAAGTAAGTTTATGGTAAAGGGAAAGTTAATTCAGGTATAAATAACAATAGTAAATAACTTTATACATAAGCAAAACTTCAGTATATTAGATAATTACGTTGGTAAAAAGTACAGTCGTTACGTTTACTATTTTGCGATTCGTTATTGATGAAAAGCGCTGACTGACGCGGGAGAATGTTGTTTTGCTATTGGCTGTTGAGTAAACTGACCAATGGTAAAGCAATATTCTTCGCGCGCCTTTCTCTGCTGGTAGAGAAGACTTAAAGAGTATTCTAGAGAAGGGTCGAAGCCTAGCCATGAAGCAGATCGGACGTGTGTAATAGTAGTTCCGATGGAAATGATAAGTTGCTGGATCTAGCAGTGTTTCATACATCAAAAGTGTTGGAAAGTGACGGCTTAATTAATCCGATGTGTGTGTAGAAATTTTGAAATTTTTAAGTAAATTTTGTGACGAGAGAAGACATATTCCGCGTGGCGTATTGAGCAGGTCGGTGGCTCAAAACTGGGACTGCATTTGGTACCGACAGACTTAATATTTGGCGAGAGTTATCAATGAAAAACAATCAGTATTTTTGTAGCTATTACGTTTTCGGGAAATGCAACACCATAAATTTACTAATGTGAGTGAAAGGGATTGTGAGTGACTGTGTTAAGACTAGCACGGGCTTGGCAGTGATACCTGTTCACCTAAGTTTCAGAATACATCAATTGAGGACAAAATTTCCAACCTTTCATTTCGTGTGAAAACTTTCTCCCGAAACGTAGATTAGTGACTTTAATTGCAGCCTGGTTCACGCCGAAGTACAGTAGGTTTCACTCGGCTTCCCTACTGATGATATGCTGAGACTATGTTCACAGGTAGGTGCAGGTCCGTCGTAAAGGGATGGAAAGAACCGCCGCAACACATCGCCCGCATGTCTGATCCTGTAATCTGTTTCCGGCGTATCCTTCCTGGTAGCCTCCTTGTCGAGTATCCACATGATAAATGGCCTAGTCCAACTACGTAAATCCACTGCATTTTCCATAAAACTAGCCGAACAGGCACAACGTGCAGGAGCAAGACACTGCTCGTGAGTGACTATAGGCAACAGGCAGAGACGGAAGTGCCCATTAGTCTGCGGGCTCACCGGCAGCTGCGCTCAACTTTCGCTAGGGAGCCCGCCGCACGCATGTGAAGTGGTGCCACCTCTCGTGTCTGCTGCGTAAGTGAATCCGCGGCGCCCAGCAGCGATGCAATTACGCCACGCAGCATCCTGTTTGCGAGTGGAGAGAACCTCTCTGAAGAGCGCAGACGCCGGCTATTGCTAACGGAACAATCGCGCCTCCGGGAAATCTTACCTCACAACACGCGTCCCGTAGTGCGAACCAAGAACGCTGCAGCAACAAAAACAGCGAGATCTGTATTTATTTAGCTTCTGCGTCTGATAACCTAATCAGTTGTACCCAGTCAAATTTCAGGTAGGTCATACTGCAATCATCGAGCAATAGGACACAAATGTTACTTTGGCTAACCAATACAGAAATCCTTATTTCACCTCTAAGTTCCCAGCGATATTTTTGCTGTGTTTTGGTAATAAGCAGTATTTTATACATACGTCGTCGTCGGCTGATACTCGTATCCGAGTTTTCATTTCTCTCCTGAGATTTCCTTTGTCACGGTTCAGGCGTGGAAGTGTCGTTGATGGCTTAGCAATCCAATCCTAGCGTGGAACAGGCGGCCACAGACATTACAGCTGATGGAGGGTGGAAGACGTGGCTGAGCCTGGAGGAGTTTACGTCCCCGGCGCTTGTCATCCTCCATTCTTCGACGTTCCAGCTCGAAGTTTTGAAGAGCATTTGAGGTAACTGAGCGCCAGCGACTTCTATCTTCTGCTATTGTGTACCATTTACTCGGATCGATGTTCAAGTTTTTCAGATTTTTCTTGTACTGATCCTTATAACGTTTGAGAGGGGCACCTCGTGGCCTTTTACCTGTGCTCACTTCGCTGTACAGCATTTGGCGTGGAAGTCTCATTTTTCATCCGCTGGACACGTCCGACCCATCTGAGTTGATGCCCAATGATAAGAGCTTCCATGTTATACATTTTTGCTTTCTCAAGAACAGCCGTCTTGGATATGACGTCATCCCATTTCAGGTTCATGATATATCTTAGCTTCTCTTGGTTGAAGCGTTCTAGTTTCTTCAGATCACAGCAATATAATGTACAGGTTTCGCAACCATATAGCAGGGTGGAAATGACTACAGCTTTGTACACCATCAGTTTGGTGTACAGTGTTAGGTCTTTATTCAGGAAGACACGCTTTGTAAGACGTCCAAATGCTACATGGGCAGCACGTAATCTGTTCTCCACATCTTTTCCAGATGAGCAGTTAGATGACAGTATGCTACCTAGGTAGAGGAAATGGTCCACTTGCCCCAAGGGTGTATCATAAATGGATATGCTGAAATCAGGAACGGAGGAGCCAGGAGTTGGCTGCGCCAGCACCTTTGTCTTTGGGATATTGATGGAGAGACCAAATCGTTCGTACGCCCTGCTGAGGGAATCAATTGACAGCTGCAACTCTGCAGGTGAATGAGGTGTAGAAGCATTGTCATCAGCATACTGCAGCTCTGTCACAAGAGTGGTACTGGTGAACCTTTCTGAATGGAGTCTGGACTGGTTGAATAATCCTCCATCGAACCTGTACTTTAGTTCAGTTTTATACATACACACATACACAAAATTAGGGTGTACATCTTCACTTTACAAAAGCGCTTTTGATCAAAGCACCGTCTGAATCAATCCAAAGTGTTCCATATGTCCTGGAGACCTTCAGAACTGGAGTAACGTCAACTGAAATGCGCGACCGATTAAGTAAAAATTTTCTTCTCCAGTTGTCAACTGCCTGAAGTACAGCTGCATTTAAACGATCGGAAGTCAGCCATGCGCATCTCCATTTGTTATGCAAAAACTTTCATAGGTTCCAGGTTGCTGTACTGTAAAAAATTGACACAGCGGAACTGTCTCCGTGTAAAATTACAGGTTAATTCTTACCCAAAAAGTGAAAACAGTTATCAGCCTCTGTTAATAACGCTACCTGTTAGGAAAAAATAGCGCCTTTGCTGCCAAAATGAGATTTTCACTCTGCAGTGGAGTGTGCGCTGATATGAAACTTCCTGGCAGATAAAAACTGTGTGCCGGACCGAGACTCGAAGTCGCGACCTTTGCCTTTCTCTGACAAGTGCCCTACCATCGGAGCTACCCAAGCACGACTCACCTCCCGTCCTCACAGCTTTAGTTCTGCCAGTACCTCGCCTCCTATCTCCCAAACTTCACGGAAGCTTTCCTGCAAAGGTCTCGAGTTCGAGTTTCGATCCGGCACACAGTTTTAATCTGCCAGGAAGTTTCAGCGCATTTCCTTGTTTCAAACCAAGTTTCATGTTCGCATTACAGTTATGTTACGCTGTATATTGTGCAATGTTTATCATTTTTCGTTATAGTGGAAGTTCCTTGCAGTGGTGCTGTCATCGGGAATCTTGCGTCATTTTATGGCATTGTTGACCATTCTTGAAGAAGTGTGTATTTCGTGGACACACACACACACACACACACACACACACACACACACACACACACACACACACACACACTACTATAGAGCACACAACACATCCTGGAAGACTTACGCCATACGGAAGTGCCACAAAATGACGCTGGATTTACGATGGCACCATCATCGCAAGAAACTTTCGCCAGTTTTAATCTTCTATCAAGTTTCAGATCAGCGCACACCGCTGCAGAGTGAAAATTCGTTCTGGAAACATTTCCTCGGCAATGGCTAAGACTTTTCACCACAGTATCCTTCCTTCCGGCAGTGTTAGTCACGCAAGCTAGGCGGAAGTACATCTGAAGTTCGGTAGGCAGAAGAAGAGGTACTGGCGGAAGTAAAGATGTGTGGGAGGGTTGCGAGTCGTGCCTGTATAGCTTAGTCGGTAGAGCGCTTGTCTACAGAGGCAAAAGGTTCGAATTTTGGGTTCGGATCCGGCACATAGTTTGAATCTGCCAGGAGTTTTCAATACAGATTACTTTGTGTGGCCATTTCGTGGCGGTGACTCAACCTTGTCTACGGAATACTGTGATGTCACCGCCAGACACCACACTTGCTAGGTGGTAGCTTTTAAATCGGCCGCGGTCCGCTAGTATACGACGGACCCGCGTGTCGCCACTATCAGTGATTGCAGACCGAGCGCCGCCACACGGCAGGTCTAGAGAGACGTACTGGCACTCGCCCCAGTTGTACAGCCGACGTTGCTAGGAAAGGTTCACTGAGAATTACGCTCTCATTTGCCGAGACGATAGTTAGCATAGCCTTCAGCTAAGTCAATTGCTACGACCTAGCAAGGCGCCATTTATCCTTTGCTATGTATCTAATGAAGCATGTACAGTAACAAGACCAATGTTCACCAATTGTGGATTAAAGTTAAGTATTCCAGCAGCTACGTACTTTTCTTTATAGCATTCATTACGTATCCTGTTTCAGACCTCACGCCAGCCTGCCTGAGTTTAAGCGCGTGCCTTTCGGCTTCCTCTCATTGTGTCTAGGCTGTCTTGCCTAGACACAACAGATTTCATCGTGCGTATACAGAACATTTTAAAGTCACTATTGAGAATGTTAGGTTGGGCACCAGTTGTCAAATGTATGGTATAGGTATTTACGACAACATGTTTTGCGACTACGTTATCCCATTCTCAAGTGCTATGAAACAAGGAAACAAATCAATACATCGCAGTGCTACAGATACTGACAACAATTTAAATTCCGTATTGCGCTGCAGCATAAAACACTTCAAAGTTTCTATGCCGTTATTCAGAATCGAAAGTAAGAAGCCAGTAGCAAACAAGCATTGTCAAAAATAAAAATCTTGCTTCGACATCTTATTTTGTTGTATAACACTCACACAAGACTGCGAGTAACAGGACTTCAGGTACTTACACGCATTGAAATAAATGAATGGTGAAGGTTGAAAATTCGTGCCGGACCGTGACACGAACCCGGATTCGCCGCTTCGGTTGCCTTAACGGCCTCGGCCATCCGTACACGCTTCACAGCCTACTCAAATTCTCAACCTGTCCACGCGCAAGTAGCGTCTCTTCCATTAGTCCCATGGCCTGTAGCATTCGCTAACTACCGCAGGGGTTCGGAAGATATTGCGCATCAGCGCTGAAAGTACCTAGAGCCGTCGTCACTCATGTACATATTTAAGTGTGGTGTCTGTTCTGCCAGACATGACCTACAGAACAGACACCACGTTTCAGTACTTACACAAGGCTCAGTTGTAAACTAAACTCGTTTACGGCCTTCCAAAGTGTTTCGATTAGGCACGAAGACTGACAAACAGTTACTCCTTCGGCAATTTATTAGACACTGCGTGTCTTCCACGCATGTGTTAAGACGACAGGCTGACAGCACCACCTGATAGGATAACCTGTCACAATTCGCGCGATTCATCACAGAAGAAAGGACTGTCAGCAAACGCTGTGGCCGCCGCATTCGCCGGACCTAACCACTCGACACTTTTCTCTGTTAGAAGACTTTAACGGCAGTATTCGTAATGAAGTTTTGAGAACTGATGCGGCAGAGTTGCGCAAAGTATTTATTAACACGTTAGGACGCGTGTAAAAGTGCACTGAAGCACGAGGTGGTAATTTTCTTCACCTAATGTAATCTAATATGAAAGACAAGATCAGTGCAGTAAATATAGGCGTTTGCATTAGCTTATATGTTATTTCTTTATTTTCTAATTATTACATATTTATCTATTTGTTGTTGTATGTGCTCGTTGTGGGCAACAATTCGTGCACAACTGGCGAGCAGCTTGTACTCGGGGCCGGTTTTTGAGTGCGCCACCCTGGAGAAACCCGTAATTATTCCCTCTTCAAGCACTGGAAAAGGAGCTCCAGTTCCACGACGGCGTAGAGCACGGTGCTGGCAGTTTTCTTAAACTGTACCCTGCCTCCTCCACAGTGTGAAATTACGGCGAGTAACGTAATACCGCGCTGGAGCGTGTCCCAGGGCAGACTTGAATGGTGTTTATTGCCTGTTAAGAGATCAGATGCCGGCGCGCGCGGAGAGCTGCGCGCAAACAGGGGGAAGTGGGGCGCGGAGAAAGCAGCGACAACGGGAAGCAGGCGCTCAGCTGACTGCGTGGATCGTGGAGGAGGCGGCGGTCCCGGTCCGCAAGCCGGAAGCCGCGGCGGCGCACAGCACAGCACAGCACTGCCTGGGCCGTAGACTTACACTGCTAGACTGGCAGAGACTCGGCTTTTACTGAATCCTGACGTTTGGTGAGGGAAGTTGGCGGCGTCAGGATGTTTGGGTATGGTACTAACACGAGCTTCTGAAACGAAATGACGTTGTAAACTTTGTGAGGTGTTCTAAGGTAGTTCTGCAGCTGAAAATGTTTACGTACTATTTCAGTTTAACATATACAGCGTACAATCGTATCTACATCTACATGATTACTGTGCGATTCACATTCAAGTGCTTGGCAGAGGGTTCATCGAACCACAATCATACTATCTCTCTACCATTCCACTCCCGAACAGCTCGCGGGAAAAACGAACACCTAAACCTTTCTGTTCGAGCTCTGATTTCTCTTATTTTATTTTGATGATCATTCCTACCTATGTAGGTTGGGCTCAACAAAATATTTTCGCATTCGGAAGAGAAAGTTGGTGACTGAAATTTCGTAAATAGATCTCGCCGCGACGAAAAACGTCTTTGCTTTAATGACTTCCATCCCAACTCGCGTATTATATCTGCCACACTCTCTCCCCTATTATGTGATAATACAAAACGAGCTGCCCTTTTTTGCACCCTTTCGATCTCCTCCGTCAATCCCACCTGGTAAGGATCCCACACCGGGCAGCAACATTCTAAAAGAGGACGAACGAGTGTAGTGTGAGCTGTCTCTTTAGTGGACTTGGTGCATCTTCTAAGTGTCCTGCCAATGAAACGCAAACTTTGGCTCGCCTTCCCCACAATATTATCTATGTGGTCTTTCCAACTGAAGTTGTTCGTAATTTTAACACCTAGGTACTTAGTTGAATTGACAGCCTTGAGAATTGTACTATTTATCGAATAATCTAATTCCAACGGATTTCTTTTGGAGCTCATGTGGATCACCTCACACTTTTCGTTATTTAGCGTTAACTGCCACCGGCCACACCATACAGCAATCTTTTCTAAATCGTTTTGCAACTGATACTGGTCTTCGGATGACCTTACTAGACGGTAAATTACAGCATCATCTGCGAACAACCTAAGGGAACTGCTCAGATTGTCACCCAGGTCATTTATATATATCAGGAACAGCAGAGGCCCCAGGACGCTTCCATGGGGAACACCTGATATCACTTCAGTTTTACTCAATGATTTGCCGTCTATTACTACGAACTGCGACCTTCCTGACAGGAAATCACGAATCCAGTCGCACAACTGAGACGATACCCCATAGGATCGCAGCTTGGTTAGAAATTGCTTGTGAGGAACGGTCTCAAAAGCTTTCCGGAAATCTAGAAATACGGAATCAACTTGAGATCCCCTGTCGATAGCGGCCATTACTTCGTGCGAATAAAGAGCTAGCTGCGTTGCACAAGAACGATGTTTTCTGAAACCATGCTGATTACGTATCAATAGATCGTTCCCTTCGAGGTGATTCATAATGTTTGAATACAGTATATGCTTCAAAACCCTACTGCAAACCGACGTCAACGATATAGGTCTGTAGTTCGATGGATTACTCCTACTACCCTTCTTAAACACTGGTGCGACCTACGCAATTTTCCAATCTGTAGGTACAGATCTATCGGTGAGCGAGCAGTTGTATATGATTGCTATGTAGGGAGCTATTTTATCAGCGTAATCTGAAAGGAACCTAATCGGTACACAATCTGGACCTGAAGACTTGCCCGTATGAGAACAACATCAAATTACATATACAGACGTTTAAAACAGACTGTAGTTTTCGTGAGAACACTAAAATGATTGAAGATACTTGTTAACAACAAATAGCATATTCTACGAGGTTTTCCTAGAAAGTAATGCACCGCAATTTTTTTCTCAGCCGAAAACAATGCTACGAATGAGAAACGTTGCATATCTACAGCGTGTGCATAAAGTCCGAATACACATTCAGTTATTTATTGCACAAGAACTAAACATTGTACACATGTCATACATATTGCATTTGAAGAGAAACTACATCCATACTCCGCAAGCCACCTGACGGTGTGTGGCGGAGGGTACGTTCAGTACCTCTATCGGTTCTCCCTTCTATTCCAGTCTCGTATTATTCGTGGAAAGAAAGATTGTCGGTATGCCTCTGTGTGGGCTCTAATCTCTCTGATTTTATCCTCATGGTCTCTTCGCGAGATATACGTAGGAGGGAGCAATATACTGCTTCACTCCTCGGTGAAGGTGTGTTCTCGGAACTTCAACAAAAGCCCGTACCCAGTTACTGAGCGTCTCCCTTGCAGAATCTTCCACTGGAGTTTATCTACCATCTCCGTAACGCTTTTGCGATTACTAAATGATCCTGTAACGAAGCACGCTGCTCTCCGTTGGATCTTCTCTCTCTCTCTCTTCTGTCAACCCTATCTGGTACGAATCCCACACCGGTGAGCAGTATTCATGCAGTGGGCGAACAAGTGTATTGTAACCTACTTCCCTTGTTTTCGGACTGTATTTCCTTAGGATTCTTCCAATGAATCTCAGTCCGGCATCTGCTTTACCGACGATTAATTTTACATGGTCATTCCATTTTAAATCACTCCTAACGCCTACTCCCAGATAATTTATCGAATTAACTGCTTGCAGTTGCTGACATGCTATATTGTAGGTAAATGATAAAGGATCCTTCTTTCTATGTATTCGCAGCACATTACACTTGTCTACATTGAGATTCAACTGCCATTCCCTGCACCATGCGTCAATTCGTTGCAGATCCTCCTGCATTTCAGTACAATTTTCCATTGTTACAGCCTCTCGATACACTACAGCATCATCCGTAAAAAGCCTCAGTGAATTTCCGATGTCATCCACAAGGTCATTATATATATATATATATATATATATATATATATATATATATATATATATATATATATATATATATATATATATTAGTGAATAGCAACGGTCCTACGACACTCCCCTGCGGGCACACCTGAAACCACTCTTACTTCGGAAGACTTCTCTCCATTGGGAATGACATGCTGCGTTCTGTTATCTAGGAACTCTTCAATCCAATCACACAATTGGTCTGATAGTCCATATGCTCTTACTTTGTTCATTGAACGACTGTGGGGAACTGTATCGAACGCCTTGCGGAAGTCAAGAAACATGGCACCTACCTAGGAACCCGTGTCTATGGCCCTCTGAGTCTCGTTATGCGAACCATGAGTAATCCGGCAGGTGTCAATACGGTAATCGAATTTTTGCCATACCCGTCTCAGTATGGCATCGTCGTCTGTGGCAGTCGCTTCCCGTATTCTCTTCCGGAGCTCTGCTACATCACGTGTTAGATGCGGTACAGACACCAAATCTTTAATGTGTCCCCGCAGAAAAAAGTCACAGGGAGTGAGATCTGGTGATGTCTGGTGTTTTTAACTCCAACACACAGAAAGCTCGCTCTGCACCTGAACTCGTCAC
The DNA here is from genome assembly GCF_021461385.2 of Schistocerca piceifrons. Lineage (NCBI taxonomy): Eukaryota > Metazoa > Arthropoda > Insecta > Orthoptera > Acrididae > Schistocerca > Schistocerca piceifrons. The sequence continues at coordinate 109,997,439 of NC_060139.1, forward strand.
GTTTGCGACTAGGGCTGACTGTCGACAAATTACCAAACTAGGCTGTGGCGGTAAACATGAAAAAAACTTTCAGGGTTTCTCTTCAAAATGACATATGTGTGATATCTGTACAATGTTTGGTTCTTGTGCAATAAATAATTAAAAGTGTTCTCGGACTTCTTGTATTATTTGAAGTCGGAGCTGCAGGACACTTTCAAAATGGCGTCTGTACGTGATGTACGTTACAAACAACGTGGCGTCATTTAATTTCTCACTGCAGACAAAGAAACTGTGGGGAATATTCACAAACGCTTGTGCAAAGTCTATGGAGCATCTGTTGTCGACAGAAGTACAGTTAGTCGCTGGGTACGGAGGGTGAGGTCATCAGAAGGCGGTTCGGCGGAGCTCCACGATTTGCAGCTGACATGTTGCGGTGAGCTGGTATTTTCATTCGCGTGGACAGACGCAGTACGACTCGGCAGTTGCCGCTGTGTCTGTCTGTCAGCATGGAAGTGTGGATGCAATTATCCGCACTCTTGGATATTCAAAAGTGTGTGCAAGATGGGTCCGGCGGTGTCTAACGGCTGATCACAAATCGCACAGAAGAAACATACGTCTTGATTTGTTGCAACGTTTCGAAGCTGATGGGGAGGCCTTGTACCGGTGTGATGCCAAGAGACGGTATTATTAATTCCGAAGGAAACGTCAACACACAAACAAAACTCAAGACGCGCCTCCGGCGACTTCGGCGCCACAGCAACCCAGGAGACGTTTTGCTGCAACACGATAACGCTTCGCCCCACACAAGTCTGAGGACTGCCGAACACATCGCAAAACAGGGTCTGACAGTGTTACCCCGTCCATGTCTGCCCCGAAAGCTGAATGGTGCCCGGGTTCGATTCCCGGCAGGGTCGGGGATTTTCTCCGCTCAAGGACTGGGTGTTGTGTTATCATCATTTCATCCCCATCCGGCGCGCAGGTCGCCCAATGTGGCGTCGAATGTAATAAGACCTGCACCAAGGCGGCCGGTCCTCCCCCGCAAGGGGCCTCCCTGCCAATGACGCCAAACGCTCATTTCCATTTTTTACCCCGTCCATCCTACAGCTCTGCCCTAGGCCACTCAGACTTCCACTTGTTTGAGCCGTTAAAGGATGCCATTCTTGGACGACATTTTGAGGAGGATAAGAATGTTTTTTTTTTGTGGTTTTAGGGCGCACAACTACAATGGTCATTAGCGCCTAGACTAAATTAGAAATGCACCGCTAGGCACAAGGTTAAAACAGCAACCAAAAGGGACAATACTATAAAAGAGACAGGCAGAGGATTAAAAAACGGCATAATCAAATGTCCTTAGACAGGTTTGTCAAGTTGATAAAACGAAGAACGCGAGCAGCTGCTCCTGGGTCATCCGCTAAAATGGCATCCAGAGTACATGGCAGGCCAAGATCAACGCGCAGTTTATTAAAAGTCGGACAGGACGTTAAAATGTGGCGTACCGTCAGCAATTGCCCACATGAGCAGAACGGCGCCGGCGCAACCGTCAGCAGATGGCGAAGGCTGAACCGGCAGTGTCCAATTCGTACGGGCCAAAACGACCTCCTCCCGCCGAGAAGGGCGTGAAGAGGTCTTCCAAGCCGCGGGAAGAGGTTTCAAGGCTCTAAGCTTGTTGTCCGTAAGGACAGCCCAATCGGCATGCCACAGCGATAAAATGCGCTCACAAATGACCCTGCTACAATCTGATGAAGGGACACAACAAGAAGCTGTCCGAGGCTGGAGGACCGCAGCCTTGGCCGCGGCATCCGCAGCTTCGTTCCCAGGGATACCGACAAGGCCAGGAACCCACATAAAGCTAACTGGAGAACCGTCGTCCACTAGCTGCTGAAGAGAGCGTTGGATCCGGTGCACGAAAGGGTGAACCGGATACGGATCACTGAGGCTCTGGATGGCGCTCAAAGAATCGGAGCAGATGACATAAGCAGAATGTCGGTGGCGGCAGATGTAAAGAACAGCCTGGTAGTGGGCAAATAGCTCAGCTGTGAAGACCGAACAATGGCCATGGAGCCGGTATTTGAAACTGTGTGTCCCGACAATAAAAGAACACCCGACACCGTCATTGGTCTTAGAGCCATCTGTATAAATGAAGGTCATATTAATGAACTTCGAACAAAGTTCGACAAAACGGGAGCGGTATACCGAACCGGTCAAGACACCGCTGAAGACAGCGCTCCAGGAAACATGTACGCTGCGCGCTTCAATAGATGGTAAAATCGTCCACGAAAAGGGAGCCTGATACATCAGCTGGGAGGCAATCCATTATTGGATTGATCACTATGGCGAAGAGAGCGACGCTCAAAACTGAGCCCTGTGGCACCCCATTCTCCTGGCGGAAGGCGTCGGACAGGACAGAACCCACACGTACCCTGAACTGTCGATCCATTAAAAAGGAACGAATAAAAGGATCAGAATGTGATTTACACAGAGAAGCATTGGCTCCTCCACTAGGACAAGGATTGGTACCGACAGGGCATACACTCTCTTGTTTCGTGCTGAAGGAAGACCACAGAACAGGTTGGAGATTACTTCGAAAAGTAAGGTGTGTAGAGAAAACACCATTCTTTCGTCTGTGTAATTCTCATTGTGTCTAATAAAAAATTGTTGAAGAAAACAAATGCGGTACATTACTTTCCGGGAAACTCTCGTGCTTGCAGGAGCACTTTTCTAACGAGCATATTATTCGAAGGAAAGCCAAAGGTGATCAAAACTGGTTAAAAACACATCGTTAAGCTATGTCTGTTATTACTAGATTATTAAACCCCTTACAGTTTAAAAAAGTAGTTAAATACTGCCGGTATTTCGGATAAGAGCAACTGTAATGCAATTATCTAGGCTTACAAACAATAAAAAAGCAAAAACAAGCAAGATGTTTCTAGTTATGCTTGCTTTGGGACAAGTTTCTTTGTATCTTCCGTCTGCTACGTATGTATCGACCATTATATCAAAACACTAAGGGTAACGTAGTTGTATTAGTGTATACCACCTCTTACGACTGTTTTATCAGTAAATAAGCAGTTTGTTTACGCATCCTTTGTGCTCGCCGCCATATTTTTGTTCTGAAGTGCTTGCTTCATTGACACCAATGATACCGCGTACAGTATTGCCGGTTTAGTAACACGTGCCTTTGGAAACAGCGCTCGCGCCAGTGAATCAGAAACTCATTTCTTTGTCCCGGATTTCACAATTATGAATCGATTTCTCCGGAATTCACCTACACTGTATATTTTATTTTTAGTTGCAGTTAAGTCGACTAAATTGTTTGACAAGAAATTCTACTCTTACCTAAGAGTACACATTAACACTTATCGACCAGTTTCCTTACTGATTTTTTTTACTTAGTGTGTCGCGGTTTAGATCCAAGTAGGGTTGCTGCACTGAGAATGTTATTATACTTCACTCATCAAATAGTACAAGCCTCAAATAATAATATATTCCCAGTTGGTATTTTTTGTGATCATCCTAAGCCGTTTGACTGTACAGATCATGTTACTCTCTTCGAAAAACTCAAGTTTTATGGAATTAATGGCCTTACGCACAGCTGGTTTGAACCATATTTAAAAAGAGTGCTGAATCTTGTATTGTATTGATCTGATGGAATACCATTTTCCTTGAGACATATGAGTCTCAACTTCGATAAGAGCAGAAGCTGAAGTTATGAACTAAAAGTTTTGCCACGACCAGGACTTGAACCCAGATCTTCTGCTTACTATGCACATGTGCTAACTACTGTACTACTGCGGTTTTATGGCTACCACCCATTTAACAGAAAAGGGAAAATGGGCTGTAGGCGTGAATTTAAGTGTGTGTTAGGGAGGGCACAGGACAAGGGTATTTCGTGCAGATGTGGTAGCCATAATAGAGTGGTGCTGTAATGTTAGCACATCTGCTTAGTAAGCAGGAGACATTGGTTGAAGTCCCTACTATGGGACAAATTTTAATTCATTACTTCACCTTCTATTCTTATCGAAGGAAGAGCAAAAGGTTGTGCTGAATAATTCAGTCAATGTCAGAAAAGTGGAAAATTTTAGTGACTGAGGAAAAAAAAATTCTCCAAGGGGCATCCCACAGGGTTCAATTTTGGGTCCACTCCTGTTCCCTTTGTATGTGAATGACCTTTCACTTAACATTCAACAAGCAGAAACCCATCAGAGACAAAGAAACTGAATATTCGGTAGTTCACATTTATGAAAGGAGTGGTTCTCTGAAAATGGACTCATTCTCAAATTAAAAAAATACATTAAGTTTTGTACAACAAATAGAGTCATCAAACCAACAATTGATGCAGGACATGAGCAGGAGTCAGTAAATAGTGCAGGGTGCTCCAAATTTTTCGTTATAAATGTTGATGAAAACATGAACTGGAGAAAGAAAATTACTGAGCTTCTCAAACAATTACGTTCAGCTAGATTTGCTCTTCGTCTAATTGCTAATCTTGGAAATAAACGTATCAACCTGAATACATGTTCTGCATATTTCCACTCAGTAATGACTAACTGAATAATTTTCTAGGGTAACTCATCACTTTGATTGTACAAAAGCAAGCAGTAGGAATACTATGCGGATTTTCACCCAAGGACGTCATGTAGGTACATCTTCAAGGAGCTAGACATTTTAACGGCGTCACATTACATATGCCCCTGGTGTATTGTCGTTGTGGCTGATCTTGTACCCATCGAAAGGTCATACCTGACGTTGTTTGTAAACATATACAGAGTTACTTACCGGCAGAACGCCGCATTCGAATGGACTGCAGCATTACAGTTGATAGTAGTGCACCGGCAAGGACGCGTTAGAGACGTCTGTGGAACAGTTGAGCTAACATTCATCATGCCATGAAGGGCGTCATCACATTACGCGCAGAAGCTTTGTCAAGCAGGGAAGTTGCTCGACATATGAACCTGAATCAGGCTGACATTGAGCGGACATGGAACCGTTCCAACTCGTAGACAGCTCACGTTCGACAGGTGCACAGGATGATCGATAATCTATGACTTTTGAGGCGAATGGACCATGGGCGGCCTGCTCCAAAACTGAATTCGGCTTCCGAAGCGGCTACAGGACATCGTGCATAGCATGGAATTGTTAGGAGACGTTTGTACGGTGTGAATCTCCATTCCAGACGACCATGGCGAGCACCACGTTATACACCGCAACACCATGCACCCCGTTAAGGATGGGCAGGAAATAACGCAGAATGGACGCCCCAGGATCGTCGTCGCGTGTTGTTTACAGACAGAACTCTGATATGTTTGCACCCTCATTGCGGCAGACAACGGTTTTGTAGAAAGTCGAGTAATACTGAGGGTTTCCAGGTCTGTGTCGAACATGTGCGACAGGGTGGTGGTGACGTGTCCTTCTGCGCTGTCGTTACGTGGGACCACCGTACACCCCTCATGATGACTGAAGGCAGTCTCATTGCCTTACGGTACAGGAATTAGATTCTGCACTCAATAGTGGAACGGTATCGCCGACATTTTGGTGACAATTTCATTTTGCTGGATGATAACTCATGTGCTCATCGTGCTGTTCTCCTGAACTCGTTCGTTCATCGTGCTAGAACCACCAGGCCTGCCGGCTCCCTGGACGTGAACCCATTCCAGCATGTGTCGGATAGACTGAAACGAGTTGTTTTTGGAAGTAGACATTGTCAACGAGTACGCACTCTGCACGACTTCCCCAAAAAAGCCACTGAAGAGTGGGAGCAATTTGTGCTGGAGCCGGCTCTATTACCTCATGGATGGTATGCGACGACGTATTCAAGCCTGCGTCCCAGAAAGGGGACGTTCCACCATGAACTAACGTTGCTCAGGGGTGCTGTGGAGAGCTCTCCATGGGAAACAGAGCCGGCCGGAGTGGCCGTGCGGTTCTAGGCACTCCAGTCTGGAGCCGAGCGACCGCTACGGTCACAGGTTCGAATCCTGCCTCGGGCATGGATGTGTGTGATGTCCTTAGGTTAGTTAGGTTTAATTAGTTCTAAGTTCTAGGCGACTGATGATCTCAGAAGTGGCATAGTGCTCAGAGCCATTTGAACCATTTTTTGGGAAACAGAAGAATTTGTCTTTATACAAATGTCTGTATTTTCTTTTAATTTGGTGACCTGTACACATTGCAAATGAACGTACATTCGTTCTTCAGAGCCAAATTTTGTTTACCGCGCCATGAAGGCCAAAATAAACGGGTGATGCAAAGCTTTTGCCGATTTGCGTACATTTTGTTCGACGACTTTCGAATTTTATGCAGCTTAATTAAAATATAGTTTGGCAAGTTGGGTGAAGTGAGAGTCTCTCCATTTCATCATCATCATCACCACCACACCTCACCTAGCCAGCAGCTTTCGAGAGCAAAAAACAACTGATAACAGCTGAACTCGGTGAATACAATGGATGTGAATAGATTTGCATCTAAAGTCATGCTTGTTGACAGGAAAGAAGAAGAAGAAAATGATGATGATGGTGGTGGTGGTGGTGGTGGTGGTGGTGGTGGTGGTGGTTGGTTTAAATGGTCTCAACATCTTGGATATGAGTCCCTCTTTCCACTTTAAATTCACATAATACGATGTGAACCGACAAAAAGAAGAATTGTCAGCTCCAAGGTCTCTGATCAGCTAGTATAAAGTTAAAATTTTGCGTACAGTAACTTAAATCAGATGGTTAAAAACAAGATAGCGCAGGCTCCTACAAATATAGCCAGTCTCTGAGTGAGATGGGTCATTATAGTGCGACTAAAACGGAGTGAGTAAATTAAAACTGTACGGACTAGAGAGACGGTTACCTTCAACAGTTAGATAAATAAAAAACGTTCATAAATATTTAAAATAGTATGACAGTGCAGAGGAAGACAGTCACTGCAGCGCACTCAGGAGACACATCGTAGTGAGAGGTACTCCCCACATCCTCCTCTGACGACGAAAGTTGAGGTGCATTAAATTTTGTTATGGAACCCGCTTCCCCTCAGGAAACGTGTGACACAGCAAGCTGGTACCCCACTGTCCGCTGGTATTTGGGACAGGGAGGTAGACAGGGTGATGGGTCGTTCCAGATCCGCTAACAGGCTCACCCTGTGAGAGTATGGGCTATCGTGAGATAACCGTCACAGCTGCTTTGGTGGGAGTCACGTAAAAGGAACTCGTACGTAAGTCTGGTGCGGCCATTACGTAGTCGAGATAATACGACGGCTTCTTTCCGAGAGGCTTGGGGAGAAGTATGTGCCGGCCGGTGTGGCCGTGCGGTTAAAGGCGCTTCAGTCTGGAACCGCGTGACCGCTACGGTCGCTGGTTCGAATCCTGCCTCGGGCATGGATGTGTGTGATGTCCTTAGGTTGGTTAGGTTTAAGTAGTTCTAAGCTCTAGGGGACTGATGACCATAGATGTTAAGTCCCATAGTGCTCAGAGCCATTTGAACCATTTGAGAAGTATGCCAACGTCTTGGTGGTCCCCTCCATGGTCTCAATTCCCACAGCCCAGTTTTTCAGGATCTGATGTCGCAATTGCAATCATAGGTCTGTACCTGGTGCTCTGAGTTTAAATTCTCTTCAATGGTTGCTAGTTTAGCTGGTTTGTCAGTGAGTCAATTTCCCGGAATACCCACATGGATTGATGTCCAGATGAATGTTATTGTGATTCCGGACCTGCAGAGGTTGAGCATGAAAGACCAGATTTGAGTGAGCGCGCTCTATCGTAATTGAATGAAAGTTAATCTGCAAAACGTGACCGTTTAGTCTGAACTGCATTTTTCAATTCGCCCATTACGGAAGCATAATATTCCCCGGCGACAGTTCTGTCCTTGTGCGGGTAGTCTCGCTCCAGAAAACTCTAGCTGCTACTACTACTTGCTGACTGAACAGTTCCTGGTATCTCTGGCGCAATTTCACAATGTTTTGTACAAAAGAATCCATTTTCACCTCGTATTACGAAACCTGGAGAAACACTTTTGAATTGCGTCTAAATTTTTAACAAGTCGCAACTGCCGTGTTTTGCACACTGACTGACAGACAAGGCACCCGTCAACCGAAATTCTTTGTCATACCTGCAATTTCGATTGTCATGTCTGCAATTTCTAGTGCCATGTACTGGACACGACTGCGACTTCCTCAGTTTCTCTGGCATAATGTGGAGCTCTTGTGAAGTCCGTGCGGCAGCAGACATTGAACGACTTCAGAGACACGTTGTTAAGTTCGTGACAGGTCGACGTAGCCCATACGGAAGTAACAGAAATGCGTGGAACGTAAACAGGAATACGTGATAGACTTCTCAGATCTCGCAAAATCCTGCAGGCTGTGTACAGAAAATCGGCGTTGGAGGAAAACTGCTAGCTAGCATCATTGTATATCTCGCGGAAGAACCGCTGGAATAAGGTAAGAGTGCGTCCAAAGAAATTTAGGTATCTTTCCCCCTCACTTAACATGAGAAAGGAATAAGGTAGATGATCACATTAGGGGTAAGAAGTGCCCTCCCCGAAGCACTCTACGGTGGTTAGCTCTCTCACTCTCTCACTGTGTGTGTGTGTGTGTGTGTGTGTGTGTGTGTGTGTGTGTGTGACCTCAACTTCGATGGATGCACGACAACGATTTTTAAGAACATCTCAGACCTTAATTCAATTGTATCGACTTTCCCCGAAAGTCTTAACACCATTGTTTACACACTAGTCTCCAACGTGCAGTCCCGAGTCTTCAGAGCACGCAGTCAAAATATCATGACTTTCCAAACGTAACAGTATTTTGGCTTGCATACGGATGAACAGTTTTAGAACGTCCTTCATAGAAAAGAACTACATCTGAATACAAAACAAACAAAATACGGTGTCAACTACGACAAAGGTTAGCTGAATATAGATTACAAGCAAAAACCATAAATTATTTTCCAAAAGAAAAACGGATATTAGAAGACCGAGGAAAGAACACCGGAACATGTTTGTTCCACCCAGTCTTTTATTATTACCTGACAAAATTCGGTTTTCATCAACACTGTATTCTAAAGCTTTGAAAAAGGCTGGATGTGTTCAAAAGATGTCAGCATCTATGTACAAAACTTTATCTTATTTCTAAATTAATTCATTGTGACCTATTTATGATGAGACCTTAGTGTTATAGAGCCTGTGAGAAAATAATACTGGTTGCCAACACGGCATTTATATGGGAGGCGCTGGACGTGTGTCAAAACCCGAAGCTCATTAAGAAATCTGTATAAATGTGAGGCAAAGTAGTATTTATTAATTCTTCTCTTAGCTATTCAAAGAGTCCTAAAGGTGTTGCTTCACCCGAATTGTCAACATTTTTATTGAGTCGCCATTATATTGTTTACAGTCCGATAGGCTGCCTATAAAACCATACTACTGCTTCCGTCGTGTACTGTCATTCTCTCTTTTATAAACGGGAAACGAGAATGTTTTCGTCAGCATTCCAACCTTGTCTGATACTGGGTTTTTATAGTCACATAACTTCCAGCAACAGGAAGGAAATGAAGTGACAAATGATGAAGAGATGCTAGGTAAAATTTGTGACAGTCAATCTGGGGAGTTCTATTTACGTTAACTCACGCCTTAGCACAGAACCGGTACTTCAGAAATGGGTGCAGTGTGTAGCCAACGCAGATCTGGAAATCCATGCCAAAGAGAAAACATGTCCTGAAGGTAATGTAGACCAGTTGCCTGTCAACAAGCTGCCAAGCCGAACAAGTCAACAGGTGGAAACCGACAAGAGCGTATTTCACACGCTATTCTCTCACCGCTTGCGGAAGTAGTTGGGTGTCGACGACCTGCCGCAAACTACAATAAGAGTTTGCAAAACAGTTATCAATGCTGAAATGGACCTTGTCAATACAGTCAATGAAAATTACTAAACAAGAAGACACCCTTGGACCGACCGTGTATATTCGAACAAATCTGTTCACGAATACTTATACTTTAATCATCTTCAAATTACTTCTAAAGCTTTGTAATAGGACAATCACAGATAAAAGCGTAGTTTACTGCGTTATTAAACTGCTGTGAATGGAACATATTCTTCGATAAAGGACTTCCGTCAAGATATTTATATCCAGACACGTAGGGGCATAGTACTCTGGAAATATCTTAAAAGAACAATTTCCTGTCTTCGATATAACGCTGTTCTGCAGGCGCAAACATTGGCCAGCTCAATCAAGAACGATTAAATATGAGAATCGATTTCTGTATTCACCTAACAAAAAGCCGAGGTATACGTGACAACCATTCTAGTTTTATCCATAACGTTCCAGTTACCCAGTGTGTATTTCTTTTGCCAGTTTCTGTTCCGGTGTGACAATTTCGGACACCCTTAAACTCTCTGTTTTCGAGACAAAAAGGCACAGCCGAAGTTCATTCAGTGACAGCAGTTGGTTGGTTGGTTGTTTTGGGGGGAGGAGACCAGACAGCGAGGTCACCGGTCTCATCGGATTAGAGAAGGATGGGGAAGGAAGTCGACCGTGCCCTTTGAAAGGAACCATCCCGGCATTTGCCTGGAGCGATTTAGGGGAATTACGGAAAACCTAAATCAGGATGGCCGGACGCGAGATTGAACCGTCGTCGTGTGGCAGCAGTAGATTAATGATCAGATTGATTGTTGTTGTTGTTTTTTTTTCAGTGCGAAGATAAGTTTGATTTAGAGCACTATGCTAGCATATTCTGCGAAGCCTCTTCATCTCTGCGTAACTACATCCATGTGAACTTTTAAATTCTTCGTGTTCCTCAACAATTTTAACCCCCTCCCCCCCCCCCCCCATTCTGTCCTGAATTACCAAACTGACTATTCATTGATTCATTGGTGCCTCAGTACGTGTCCCACCATACTCCCTTACATCAATCTGAGTCATTACACAGTTCCAACAAATTTTAAAAGATCGGTTTATTGTGACCGATGAGTATAGATGACTAAAATGCATGAGTTGGAAGGAACGAAATTTTAAGCAATGTTTAATTTAATCGTAATTCCTTTTACTGATACGAACTGTTCTGGGATACTGAAAACAAATTCTGTGGGTATTTTGCGCAGATGGTGTCCCACAGCTCTTAAACATTCGAAATGAGTTGTACTTCAAAACAACTAAGCTGATAATTATTTACTACCGGTTTCTATCTTTCCACCGTCGTCAGGTACGATAAAATTATTTACAAGAGGCGTTACGGCGACGTTCTTACTGTGGCGCCAAATAAAATTAAAGCCATCCTGCGTATAAATTGACGCAGGATGCCTTTTGTTTTATTTGAAGCCACAGTAAGAACGTCGCCATATAGGGCTGTCGTACCTGATGATGGTCGAAAGGTAGAAACCGGAAGTAAATAAAGAATTATCAGCAGCTCTCGGTGGTTTTGAAATGTGAGTTTACTTTCGTACATTTTGTGGGACTGTCAACGCAGCCCGCGAAGGAGGAGAAGGAAAATTGGGGTGGCGAACGAGCGCTGGTGCATCCTCCAGTTAGGGCATTGCAGGATGACAGCATTGGACAGACAGCGATTCCAAAGTCGCCGTTTGATGTATAATCCGCTAGAGCTGTTCAGAAGGGAGGGAGAAAGAATCATTTTGACAGACATAACAATCAGCCGAGTACCTGCTGCGAAAGAGATGCTCATACGGCGGGGAGTGTTCGATTAATGAGCGCTGCTCGTTTTCCACCATTAATATTTTGCACGGAAGTCGGTCTTTGAAGGTGTATTTCCAGCAGGAAGCATGAGGACAGTGGAGCGCTGGTGAGTGCGACGAGTAGCGTTTGTCGGCTGACCTGCTAGCAGTGCTTTGAGGCGCGCGACCGCCGGCTCCGTGACGTCGGGCGTCTCCCGCAGCTCCTGGGCTGCCTTCTGCTCGAAGTCTGCGCCCAGCTCGCTGCACTCGAAGCGCAGCGTGTAGTCGCCGAGCGGCAGGCACTCGGCGCGCAGCTTGCTGATGGACATGGCTGCGCAGACTGGACTCGGCTCGCCTCGACTGCCGCGTCCGGCCGCGGCGCGCAGCTCCACACTTCGCCTTCCCCTCCCCCCTCTCCGCCCTGCCCCCCTCCTCGAGCCACGCGTCACTGCCTGGCGCCAGCGGTCACATGGCGCTGCGCTGGTCTCGAGTCGGTGGTTAACCGCACGCTACGATTCCGCGTTACGCCGAAAATCACTGAACTCCGCAGCTGAAGAGTTGGCTTTCCCCGGAACGACAGCTTCGGTCCTGAGTAAGGCGGCCAACCGTCCCGGGTTCTATGGGACCGTCCCGCAATGGTGCTTGTAATCCCGCGTTGGAACTACTTTGTATTGAAACTTCCTGGCAGATTAAAACTGTGTTTCGGACTGAGACTCGAACTCGGGACCTTTGCCTTTCGCGGGCAAAAGCTCTACCAACTGAGCTACTCAGCTCAGCTGTGAGGACGGGGCGTGAGTCGTGCTTGGGTAGCTCAGTTGGTAGAGCACTTGCCCGCGAAAGGCAAAGGTCCCGAGTTCGAGTCTCGGTCCGGCACACAGTTTTAATCTGCCAGGAAGTTTCATATCAGCAAACACACCGCTGCAGAGTGAAAATCTCATTCTGGATACTTTGTATTGTATTGTATGTTAACCGGGGACCTAGAAACGACGGAGAGCCTCCGTCTCAGCCGCAGCCGCAGTGGTCCACAACCCCGCGACGACTACCGCAGTCCACTTCACCCCTTCGCCGCCCCACTCCCAACCCAGAGTTATTGTGCTGTTCGGCCCCCGGTGGAAACCCGCCCCCCCACCCCCTGGGGAACGTCTCACACCAGACGAGTGTAACCCCTATGTTTGCGTGGTAGAGTAATGGTGGTGCACACGTACGTAGAGCCGACATACATCTACATCTACATTTATACTCCGCAAGCCATCCAACGGTGTGTGGCGGAGGGCACTTTACGTGCCACTGTCATTACCTCCCTTTTCTGTTCCAGTCGCGTATGGTTCGCGGGAAGAACCACTGCCGGAAAGCCTCCGTGCGCGCTCTAATCTCTCTAATTTTACATTTGTGATCTCCTCGGGAGGTATAAGTAGGGGGAAGCAATATATTCGATACCTCATCCAGAAACGCACCCTCTCGAAACCTGGACAGCAAGCTACAACGCGATGCAGAGCGCCTCTCTTGCAGAGTCCGCCACTTGAGTTTGCTAAAACTCTCCGTAACGCTATCCCGCTTACCAAATATTTCCCTGTGACGAAACGCGCCGCTCTTCTTTGGATCTTCTCTATCTCCTGTGTCAACCCGACCTGGTACGGATCCCACACTGATGAGCAATACTCAAGTATAGGTCGGACGAGTGTTTTGTAAGCCACTTCCTTTGTTGATGGAATACATTTTCTAAGGACTCTCCCAATGAATCTCATCCTGGTACTCGCCTTACCAAAAATTAATTTTATATGATCATTCCACTTCAAATCGTTCCGCACGCATACTCCCAGATATTTTACAGAAGTAACTGCTACCAGTGTTTGTTCCGCTATCATATAATCATACAATAAAGGATCCTTCTTTCTATGTATTCGCAATACATTACATCTGTCTATGTTAAGGGTCAGTTGCCACTCCCTGCACCACGTGCCTATCCGCTGCAGATCTTCATGCACTTCGCTACAATCTTCTAATGCTGCAACTTCTCTGTATACTACAGCATCATCCGCGAAAAGCCGCATGGAACTTCCGACACTATCTACTAGGTCATTTATATATATTGTGAAAAGCAATGCTCCCATAACACTCCCCTGTGGCACGCCAGAGGTTACTTTAACGTCTGTAGACGTCTCTCCATTGAGAACAACATGCTGTGTTCTGTTTGCCAAAAACTCTTCAATCCAGCGACACAGCTGGTCTGATATTCCGTAGGCTCTTACTTTGTTTATCAGGCTACAGTGCAGAACTGTATAGAACACCTTCCGGAAGTCAAGGAAAATAGCATCTACCTGGGAGCCTGTATCTAATATTTTCTAGGTCTCATGAACAAATAAAGCGAGTTGGGTCACACACGATCGCTGTTTCCGGAATCCATGTTGATTCCTACAGAGTAGATTCTGGGCTTCCAGAAAGGACATGATACGCGAGCAGAAAACATGTTCTAAAATTCTACAATACATAGCGTGACTGAGGCGGAATAAGGGGAACCATCCCGCATTCGCCGAGGCAGATGGAAAACCGCCTAAAACCCATCCACAGACTGGCCGGTTCACCGGACCTCGACACAAATCCGCCGGGCGCATTCGTGCCGGGGACCAGGCGCTCCTTCCCGCCCGGAAAGCCGTGCGTCAGACCGCACGGTCAACCGTGCGGGCGGAACTACTTTAATATGTCGTAAGAAGTTCGATCAACTTATCAACACAGAATCTCTGTGTTCGAACATTACGAATTAATTCGAGGAAAACGGTATATTGACACACAGTCAACACCGATTTAGGAAACATCGTTCTTGTGAAACACAAGTACCTCGCTACTCGCTGGCCGGAATGGCCGAGTGGTTCTAGGCGCTACAGTCTGGAACCGCGCGACCGCTACGGTCACAGGTTCGAATCGTGCCTCGGGCATGGATGTGTGTGTGTGGTGTTCTTAGGTTAGTTAGGTTTAAGTAGTTCTAAGTTCTAGCGGACAGATGACCTCAGCAGCTAAGTCCCATAGTGCTCACAGCCATTTTACCTCTTTAGTCGCACGACCTGTTGAGTGCTACTGACAAGGGATTTAAAATTGATTCGGTATTTCAGGTTTCAGGATTTCCGCAAGGCTTTTGAGACTGTATCACACAAGCGGCTTGTAGTGAAATTGCGTGCTTATGGTATATCGTCTCAGTTATGTGACTGAATTCGTGATTCCCTGTCAGAGAGGTCACAGTTCGTAGTAGCTGACGGAAAGTCATCGAGTAAAACAGAAGTGATTTCTGGCGTTCCCCACGGTAGTGTTACAGGCCGTTTGCTGTTCCTTATCTATATAAACGATTTGGGAGACAATCTGAGTGGCCGTCATAGGCTGTTTGCAGATAACGCTGTCGTTTATCGAATAGTAAAGTCATCAGGAGATCCAAAGAAATTGCAAAACGATTTAGAAAAGATATCTGTATAGTGCGAAAATTGGCAATAATGAAGTGTGTGAGGACATCCACATGAGTGCTATAAGGAAAACTTTAAACTTCGGTTACACGATAAATAAGTCAAATCTAAAGGCCACAAAGTGAACTAAATACCTATGAATTACAATTACGGACAGCTTAAATTGGAAGAAAAAAATGGTTCAAATGGCTCTAATCACTGTGGACTCAACTTCTGAGGTCATTAGTCCCCTAGACTTAGAACTGCTTAAACCTAACTAACCTAAGGACATCACACACATCCATGCCCGAGGCAGGATTCGAACCTGCGACAGTAGCAGTAGCGCGGTGCCAGACTGAAGCGCCTAGAACCGCTGCGCCACAACGGCCGGCAAATTGGAAGGAACATATAAAAAATGTTACGGGGAAGGCTATAACCAAACACTGCGTTTTATCGGCAGGACACTTAGAAAACAGATCTACTAAAGAAACTGTCTATACTACGCTTGTTCATCCTCTTTCAGAATGCTGCTGCGCGGTGTGGGATGCTCACCAGATAAGAGTTGAAGGACTACATCGAAAAAGTTCAAAGACGGGCATCACATTTTGTATTATTGCGAAATAGGGGAGAGTGTGTCACAGAAATGATACAGGATTGGGGTGGACGTCGTTAAAACAAAGGTGTTTTTCGTTGCGGTGGAATCTCCTTACGAAATTTCAATCATCAACTTTCTCCTCCGAATGTGAAAATATTTTGTTGACGCCGACCTACGTAGGGAGAAACGATCGCCATAATAAAATTAGGGAAAGATAAATGCGTTCGTTTTTTCCGCACGCTATACGAGATTCCAATAGTAAAGAATTGTCAAGGTGGTTTGATGAACCCTCTGCCAGAGTATTAATAGTGATTTGAAGAGTATCCATATAGCTGTAGATGTAGACTATCTACAATAGCATTCGTTGTCAAGTGCAAGTGAAAGATAAAGAAATATAACATGAGAATATCTTAGGAAAGGTGAAAAAGCGCCAGTACAGCTCCCGCGAGAAGTTGGCCGATTACTCTGTTAAGCGTGGGATGCGTAGGGGAAGTTATCTGGTTTTGCTTGCAGCGGGAATGTGATAATAGCGCCAGCAACATACGGTTGCGGTTGCGTCGTAGCAGGCAGCGGCTATCGAATAAATTTCACGAAGATGTAACACGCATTCTTGAAACGGAATTACGCAGGTGTTATTCTTGAAAACACGTCCCGTCTACGCCGAGGTCATTAGGGACGTAGAGAAAGCTCGGATGGTGTCAAGGATGGGGAAGGAAATCGGCTCTGTCCTTTCGAAGGAACCATCCCGGCATTTGCCTGAAGTGATTTAGGAAAATCACGGTAAACCTAAATCTGGATGTCGGGACGCGGATTCGAACCGTCGTTCTCCCGAATGTGAGTTCAGTGTGCTAACCACTGCGCTCGGTTTAGATGTTGTAATAAGACGCAATGAGCATAAGATAAACAGAGCAGTGTTAGATCACCGAGGCTGGCAGCGATCTGAAAAACAAGACCTTCGATGCGAAGCGATTGTTTGGAGCTCAAATTAGTCCGTACGGTGAAACTACATTGTTAACTTGTGTCTGTCTGTCTCGCCCAGTTTCGTGAAGTAATATGCTCGTCTTACTCAGCAATGCCGCTGACTGCGAAAAAGCGAAGTAGTAAATTCACGCAAGACTTGCGAAACGAGTTGTCTAGTTCTCTTTTTTACGGAAGTGTTAAACATCTTCGGAAGCACAGCGCTTTATATGCAGTGGAATGTTTTCCGTTGCTCACGGTGGCAAACACGATATGCAACGGCATTTTACATCTGACAAGCATAATAGAGCGCTGACCGCAGCGATTACATCGTCATCACTGGCAACTTACTTTCCTCAATAAAAATACGGCGACAAATAACTTGCAAGAGCCGAAGGTTTGTGGGTCTCTCACACGGTAAGTCACAATCAGAGTTTTAAATCGTTGGAGTGCACTTCTAAATAAGTTCAAAAATTACACTCCTGGAAATTGAAATAAGAACACCGTGAATTCATTGTCCCAGGAAGGAGAAACTTTATTGACACATTCCTGGGGTCAGATACATCACATGATCACACTGACAGAACCACAGGCACATAGACACAGGCAACAGAGCATGCACAATGTCGGCACTAGTGCAGTGTATATCCACCCTTCGCAGCAATGCAGGCTGCTATTCTCCCATGGAGACGATCGTAGAGATGCTGGATGTAGTCCTGTGGAACGGCTTGCCATGCCATTTCCACCTGGCGCCTCAGTTGGACCAGCGTTCGTGCTGGACGTGCAGACCGCGTGAGACGACGCTTCATCCAGTCCCAAACATGCTCAATGGGGGACAGATCCGGAGATCTTGCTGGCCAGGGTAGTTGACTTACACCTTCTAGAGCACGTTGGGTGGCACGGGATACATGCGGACGTGCATTGTCCTGTTGGAACAGCAAGTACCCTTGCCGGTCTAGGAATGGTAGAACGATGGGTTCGATGACTGTTTGGATGTACCGTGCACTATTCAGTGTCCCCTCGACGATCACCAGTGGTGTACGGCCAGTGTAGGAGATCGCTCCCCACACCATGATGCCAGGTGTTGGCCCTGTGTGCCTCGGTCGTATGCAGTCCTGATTGTGGCGCTCACCTGCACGGCGCCAAACACGCATACGACCATCATTGGCACCAAGGCAGAAGCGACTCTCATCGCTGAAGACGACGCGTCTCCATTCGTCCCTCCATTCACGCCTGTCGCGACACCACTGGAGGCGGGCTGCACGATGTTGGAGCGTGAGCGGAAGACGGCCTAACGGTGTGCGGGACCGTAGCCCAGCTTCATGGAGACGGTTGCGAATGGTCCTCGCCGATACCCCAGGAGCAACAGTGTCCCTAATTTGCTGGGAAGTGGCGGTGCGGTCCCCTACGGCACTGCGTAGGATCCTACGGTCTTGGCGTGCATCCGTGCGTCGCTGCAGTCCGGTCCCAGGTCGACGGGCACGTGCACCTTCCGCCGACCACTGGCGACAACATCGATGTACTGTGGAGACCTCACGCCCCACGTGTTGAGCAATTCGGCGGTACGTCCACCCGGCCTCCCGCATGCCCACTATACGCCCTCGCTCAAAGTCCGTCAACTGCACATACGGTTCATGTCCACGCTGTCGCGGCATGCTACCAGTGTTAAAGACTGCGATGGAGCTCCGTATGCCACGGCAAACTGGCTGACATTGACGGCGGCGGTGCACAAATGCTGCGCAGCTAGCGCCATTCGACGGCCAACACCGCGGTTCCTGGTGTGTCCGCTGTGCCGTGCGTGTGATCATTGCTTGTACAGCCCTCTCGCAGTGTCCGGAGCAAGTATGGTGGGTCTGACACACCGGTGTCAATGTGTTCTTTTTTCCATTTCCAGGAGTGTATTTGAAAAGAAGTTTCGCTGCAGCTGCAAAGAGCATGACTGCGCCGTACTCTTTAGACAGCCTGAAGGCGGAATTAATGATGTTCCGTTTATCTCTATATGTACAGATTTTTGGACGATAAATTCCCAATGCTAGTGTGATACTTTCATCCTACAACTGGAATTAACGTCAAAATATTAGACATCCTGAATTGATCTGACGAAACTGCAGTCATTATATATGGTTCTTTAATTGCCATTCTTGAAAAACACTAACGTAAAGACAAAGTGATTGGAGTTTGTGCTGGTAACGCCGGTAAAAACTTTGGTGGAGTTCAACGGTAAGGTCCCGAGTTCGAGTCTCGGCCCGGCACACAGTTTTAATCTGCCAGGAAGTTTCAATGTAACGTTTTCTTCAAACTTCAAGAGGGCTTAGAAAGAAAAATATTTGGTGTGCGGTCGCAACAAACATTGAACACAACGCTATACAAACATCAGCAGATTTATTGCCACTGGACGTCGAATACATTGTTACGAAATTTATTCGTACTTTATACATACACAGTGCGTGTACAAGCTCAAAGATTTCTGCAAGAGGCATAGATGCAGTACAAAATAATTTCGTGATATAGTAAAACAAGATGGCTTCCACTTTTGTCTTCAGTTAAGAGAACCTTGGAAATGTATGTACTTTTGAAAAGTTACTTCTTATCGCAAAAAAACGGCCAGCTGTACTACATGCATTCTTCTCTAATGAAAGCATGGAGCTGTGGCTAAAATTCGTACATGTTCACGCTGCATTCCTTATCGATTCCTTGAAAATGATGGAAGGAGACAAAATTAGCTTCACACTTGTTTGTGGATCTGAAAAACGAGTGGGCCTACACAAACCGCTTAGAAAACGATTATATTCCTCTGAGCATACGAAATGAATTATAAAAGCTTGTAGAGAGCAGGCAAATCGACAGAAATTATTTTACGAGGCATATACAGAATGTAACAAAAATGTACGGCACAAATTGCAGGATACATTCCTCACACGTGGACGAGGAGATTACGTTGTATGAGCATGGGTCTGGAAAAGTTTTGTTTCCATGTTACAACCCATTTTCTCCAACTCAGTAATCATGGGAAACAAACAGAACGCGCCAGCATACCACACGCGGCTCTTTCTCACAGGAAATTTTAAATATGCCATCCGTGGGTATTGATACAGACATTAACCGGCCGTCGAAGTGACTCTCGGATTCGCTGATGTGTCCCTGGAGTACTGCGTATGGTTTCGCAGCCTTCCATAATACGGGTACGGAGCCTCTGAACATCTTGTACTAGGATTCCACACAGAAGAGCTTTCAAATGTCCCCACAATAAAAGTCCAGTGGGTTTAGGTCCGGAGAGGGTGGAGGCCATGCAGTTGGTCCATCCCTACCCCCATCCATCTGTCACCGAATCTGTTATCTAGAAACCGACAGACAGTAACACTAAAATGAGGAGGTCCTCTATCGTACGTTAAGTACATACTTTGACGCACAGCTAAAGGCACATCTGCTAACAGATCAGGTAGAACGTTCTCTACGAAAATATAACTTGTCCGCTGAACGTGGGAGGAAGACAGTGAAACCCTACTAAACTGTCACCAACAATGCCGGACAAAAATTGCCAGAAAATCTTTGTTGAAGACTTGCTTCAACCGTTGAGTGAGGACTGATGCCTGCCCATACATGCCGATTGTGAAAATTTACAATGTGATCTCGTTGAAACTCGATGGAGAAAATGAACTTTAACATGGAAACAAAGCGTTTCCATGATACCCTGTTCATATAACATAATTTCTTCGTCTACGTATGAAAAATGTGCCCCGCAATTTGTGCCGTAAGTTTTCGTTGTACTCTGTATGTAATTTCTGTCACAGCTGCGCCCAGTACCTACAGAAATATACTCATCAGTACAGAGAATTCGAATCATGTAGTTGCATTGAGCTAAATCAATGCCTCAATCAGCTGACATAGCGCAGACTTACCAAACGTTAACGGTACAGATGCCTACAACGCCAATGAAACCAAGGTAACTTGTTCGACGAAGTAAGCTATGTCTCTAATTACGTGGTCCGCGATGTCCTGAAGAGATGAGATGAAGAGCCGTACGGAGCAACGGTGGTTAGAGGTGATCGAAAAACTTAATTAAACGGTAAACACCACATAAAAACTGTCTGACTATCGTCCAGTACCTACTCTGTTTACTAGGAACGAACACTTATGATTAGCATGTGAACATCGGAAAAATCGATGGTTAAAGTTGAAACGCTAGATGCAATGCTCATTTCAAAATTTAATATGGGAATTTGTGAAACTTTTTACGATGTTCTAAATCAAAACGCAGAAGTAATCAAAAAATGTCACTCATGTCAGAAATATCAATTATAAAATAAATTCACACACTAGTAACTTACGTTTCATTTCCAATTTCTGGTCCTCAGTTCCCTCCCAGGTCCACAAAAAGTCCCGCATTGAGTTTTTGTAAAGTTGGCCTTTCTCTTCAACCATGGGCGTCAGCAGAAATGTTTTCAGGCGGGGGGGGGGGGGCAGGACTCTAAAATTGTTATTTTAAATTGTCTGGTCAGTTTCGAGATATGTCGTGCCATAAGAATCACGTTTTGTAGGAGACACAAAAGTCTTATTATTCCCAGTGTATGAATAAAAACTCTTCCAGGTTCCAATGGGGAGCAAGCGGAAGTTCATGGCTTCAGTGATCTCAGTCGGGCGCAGTATAGCAGAGAGTAAGGCTAAAAAGCATCAGATTAGAAGTCTATAGACATGACGTTCGATTTACACCAAAACTACCGTTTTTCGAAACGCCTGACCCGATGCTCGGTAGTCGCAATTGTCCGTATGTTTCGTCTTCTGTCTCCTGACTAAATGGTCGGTTTTTACTTTTGCCTCCTCTCTTCTCTCCCCGCCCTCTTCAGAGTCCTAATTGTTACGAATCCCCCAAGCAGGGTATCTTTTTTAGCGGGACAGAGAGAGAGAGAGAGAGAGACAGAATGATTCAAACGTCGTACCGGTACAGGGTTTGGTCCTCCTAGGATCTCATGTCCTAAAGATTCGCGACTCCAGTTTAATTTAAAAGTCCTCTTCTTTACCAGGAAAAACGAAGCGGAAGAATTATTCAATGACGAATCCAGTCCCTTTTAAATTAGTCGGAATAAACATTTACAAATTAAAAACTCCTATAAAGCTCATAATTCTATAGTATCTTTTTATTACGTAACTAGCTGTTAGTCGCGGCTGCGCCCACATGTCAATAGTTTTGTTATGATGGGTAACGGTGAGTAAGCAAGCCAGTAACTTGTAAATGTCTGTGTATTTGGTGGCTAGAGACGTATGTAAAGAAAAAGTGGTATAGGCTCTCTCTTGTTCCTGATCTATATCAACGACATAGGAGACAATCTGAGTAGCCGTCTTAAATTGTTTGCAGATGATACTGTCATTTACCGTCTTGTTAAGTCATCAGATGATGAAAACGACTTGCAAAATGATTTAGATAAGATATCTGTATGGTGCGAAAAGTGACAATTGACCCTGAATAAAGAAAAGTGCGAAGTTATTCACATGAGCACTAAAAGAAATCAGTTAAATTTCGATTACGCGATAAGTCACACAAATCCAAGGGCTGTAAATTCAACTAAATACTTAGGGATTATAGTTACAAATAACCTAAATTGGAACGATCACATAGATAATATTGTGGGTAGAGCAAACCAAAGACTGCGATTCATTGGCAGAACACTTAGAAGGTGCAACAGGTCTACCAAAGAGACTGCTTACACTACGCTTGTCCGCCCTATTCTGGAGTACTGCTGTGCGGTGTGGGATCCGCATCAGGTGGGACCGACGGATGACATCGAAAAAGTACAAAGAAGGGCAGCTCGTTTTGTATTATCGCGAAATAGGGGAGATAGTATCACAGACATGATACGTGATTTGGAGTGGCAATCATTAAAACAAAGGCGTTTTTCGTTGCGACGGGATCTTCTCATGAAATTTCGATCACCAGTTTTCTCCTCCGATTGGCACCCACCTACGTTGGGAGAAATTATCATCACGATAAAATAAGAGAAATCAGGGCTCACACGGAAAAATTTAAGTGCTCGTTTATCCCGCGTGCCGTTCGACAGTGGAACGGTAGGGAGACAGTATGAAGGCGGTTCATTGAACCCTCTGCCAGGCACTTTATTGTGAATAGCAGAGTGATCACGTAGATATAGATGAAGATGGGGTCAACTGAAGAATAGGATGCAGACCGTCGGCTTTGACCAATGACGTCATAGTTTATTCACAGATATTAATGACTTTATTTTCGAGCCATAGATAACAAATCGGTTATCTTCTGTGACGAGACGTCATCATTGTAAATTAAAATAAATACATGTGTTTTTGAAAGACGGGGCAAGACATTATGTACGATTTTTGTCGCTTGTATTAATGTAAATAATTTGTTCGTTCCAATTCATTCGGTACTGATTTTCATTCGTAGCGACTTTGAGATATTTTGGATGAACTGTTTTGCATTCTGGACAACTTTTACTTTTTGATTTTCGTTTGTCTGTATTGATTTATCTAACCCTATGAATATGGAGGACTTGAAGCAGCGTTCGTCAACTGCAGTAAGGAATTCAAATTTACAGCTGTCGCTTTTTTCCGCCTTTGCTATCACTAGTATACTACGATATTTTTCAGCCCATACTAGTACTATCGAAGGCGAAAAGACGGATATAAGAAAAATTTGCACCCCGTACTTCAGTCAACCTATAAAGGTCAAGTGAAGTATGGGATACACATTTTATGTTCAGCTGAGGTACAGGATGCCAGTGTTACGTACGTCGATTTTTTTGTCTTCCACAGCAATATCCTATTCTTCAGTTGACCTATATAGGTCAACTGAAATATGGGATACAAATCTTATGTATGTCGGACTTTTCGCCTTCGCTAGTGTTAGTAATCAACTGAAGAATACGATGCTAGTATAAAATCCGCTCATCATAAGAATAAACCAAATGTAAGCAAACACGAATTCGATGATTGGTCAGAAGGTGTAGCACACGTACACTGGTGTTGTTACGCTCTTGCATGTAGGTCCCTTATGTATTAGATATCTTATTACTACGATTAGCCGGCCGGTGTGGCCGTGCGGTTCTAGGCGCTTCAGTCTGGAACCGCGTGACCGCTACGGTCGCAGGTTCGAATCCTGCCTCCGGCATGGAAGTGTGTGATGTTCTTAGGTTAGTTGGGTTTAAGTAGTTCTAAGTTCTAGGGGACTGATGACCACAGATGTTAAGTCCCATAGTGCTCAGAGCCATTTGAACTAAGATTAGATGGGTAGATCACATAACTAATGAGGAGGTATTGAATAGAATTGGGGAGAAGAGCAGTTTGTGGCACAACTTGACAAGAAGAAGGGACCGGTTGGTATGACATGTTCTGAGGCATCAAGGGATCACAAATTTAGCATTGGAGGGCAGCGTGGAGGTTAAAAATCGTAGAGGGACACCAAGAGATGAATACACTAAGCAGATTAAGAAGGATGTAGTTTGCAGTAAGTACTGGGAGATGAAGAAGCTTGCACAGGATAGAGTAGCATGGAGAGCTGCATCAAACCAGTCTCAGGACTGAAGACCACCACAACTACAACAACAACAACAACGACGAAACTTCCTGGCAGATTAAAACTGTGTGCCCGACCGAGAGGTTCGCAGGAGAGCTTCTGTAAAGTTTGGAAGGTAGGAGACTAGATACTGGCAGAAGTAAGCTGTGAGGACCGGGCGTGAGTCGTGCTTCGGTAGCTCAGATGGTATGCCGGCACGGTAGCTCAGCGTGTTAGGTCAGAGGGCTACCTGTCCTCTGTAATAAAAAAATTGAGTTCATGGATCAACAACGAACTGAAACGGGTGTCTTTCGACGTCCGCCCAGAGCAAATACAACGAACGAAAACGAACAAAATGAAATTAAAAAAAAAGAAAAAGTAAGAAAAAAAATGGTAGAGCACTTACCCGCGAAAGGCAAAGTTCCCGTGTTCGAGTCTCGGTCGGGCATACAGTTTTAATCTGCCAGGAAGTTTCATATCAGCGCACACTCCGTTGCAGAGTGAAAATCTCATTCTGGAAACAACAACGGCGTTACTAAGTTACGTGAAATGAACGTTTAAGATATTCAAATGTATTAACATCCGTCAACGTCTGTCTTAATCACGCTTTAGCTACGTAGTTTTTATTTAAAAATTCGTGTACAGTCACAGCCTCTTCAGTGTTGTGCTCTGATTGTCGCGCTGTTAATGCGCAGTACGAAAATGGCTGAGGCTTCTTTCTGTTCCGTAGTGAAACACGCGTGTGGAACACGGTTAAAAGGTGCCGAGAAATAGGCTGTTCTTAATGTTTTTCATAAATTTACGGAGATAACCGGCTCTGAAGTTTTCCCATAGTTGTATGCACTGCAGTTGACAAACGTCAGTAAATGGAACGTCTAGCGCGGTCGGTAGCGTAATGGCATATTTTTCGTGAGTTGATTCAAATCTCACCAGTGTAATTTCTTTTCTCGATCAATTTGAAATACCTACATCTCGTAATTATAAAACTCATCATCATTTCTTATGAATAATGTACGTCTTCTTGTTTCTAAATTACATTTGTCGCGAAATTCCTGTTTGCATTTCAAATACAAATTCTTAATTATCGATGTTTTATGAAGGATTGTTCATAAAAGTTGTTTAAATTAAGAAAACAAAACAATTTAATTTTTAATGCAAAAATGAAAAATCAAATCCTCGTTATTTGGACTGTGTTCATCGTTTTATACCACAGAGGTAGATAAGTATCGTAGAAACACGAAAAACAATCATTTTCACCGCATGGAGCACATCATACAAACACTGCATTTTAAACTTGCTACTGTACCATTACAATATGAAGCCAACAGAACTGATTTGGAGCCAAGCCGCGGGATTCGGCCCGACAAAATAACAAGACTCTTACGTTGCCAGACGTACTGGAACTAACGCACGCAGCTTTTTCACACGTCACTGCCGAACCCTGGCGGGATATAGAACGCTCGCCATAAAAGACTAGAAAATGCTGCGCCTGGTTGGCTTCGTGGATTCTGTTGTTGATAGGCTCGTTATCAACTGAAATGAATTTCTCGGATTCGGATAAGGAAGGAGCTATGAGATTGCCACACGACTGACTGTAAGTAGTCCTTCAGTGGGTTCAATGTTTAACTATACGGTGAAATCCTTCAATACTTTCTTACGTTACACACAGTTTATGGAGAGAAATTACCCAGTGGTTAAGTCAGGAATTTTCATCATTCTTGTTTAGCACGTTAATAATGATAACGTGTTGGGGTTTTCGTCTATTCGTCTAAGGAGCGTATTGTAGGAGATTTGCAGAGTATTATTTCATTCTGCTTAAAAATTAAATGATATTCAGAGCTGTATTGCTGCTCTGCTCGTCTCTTTTTACGTGTGAACTGCAGCTGGCCGCTTCACTGCAGGCTAGCTGTACCAGCTGACCGGCCAGTGTTGACCAAGTTAAATGCGCTCTGGTAAAGCTGTTGTCCCCTATTATCGCAACCTTGATTATCGCTAAATCGATGTGCGCGTAACGCACAGCACAAAACGCACCCTTATTATCGTACTTGAAAGCACTCGAGACAGCTTGGTTGCAGTCCCACGTGAAACGAAAATGCAATGAAGTTCCAGCAAACGCGGAAGAATACTTATTTCAATGTTTACATCAGGTTTATTCTTATGATGAACGGATTATAGTAGCGGAGGCGAAAATAGCTACACCTGCAAAATTTGTATCTCGTACTGCAGTTAACCTATAAAGATTAACTGAAGTTCGGGATTCATCTTCTACATGTCAGCTGAGGTATTCCATACTACCGGTACGTATGTCCCTCTTTTCTTTTTTTTTTTTTTTTTTTGCACTAGTATCCCATTCTTCAATTGAGCTATATAGCGCAACTGAAGAATAGGATCAGAGAAGCGATATACTTAAAATTATGTTCGAAATATGAAGAATAAGAGTATAGGACTCAAAGAAGCGATATACTTAACATTATGGTCGAATTATGAACGTATGTGATATACGTCTACCATCTGTTTTCTGTCCTGCATTTCTTTGTTTCCCAACATTTGCATTTGCTGTTAAATCTGTGCAATAAGTCATCTGTGATAACTTCTGACGTCATTGGTCATAGCCGACGGGTTGTAGCTCATTCTTCAGTAATCCCAAAAAGTTTATGCAGTGCCGGTATGTGGGTACATAATGAATGTGCCTCTGTTACTTTGGTGTATGTCGAATGTGAAAGCATGTATCACATTTTCTGATTATATTTAAAAGATGCCTCCATTCACTAAATTCGTGCAAAAGTAGAATTTTTAGTGATTCCTCTGGCTCACCAAGTACTGTGTCTGAGATTTTGCCACCGGAGCAATACATGCCAACCGTTTCTTCCTCTCATTTCAATTCATTATAGTGCCTACATTTTTTATCCATCCCCCAATATGACTAATTTATAATTAGTATAGTCAGTTAATAGATGATAATCAAATGCACTCACCAAATGCCTCCGACGTTCCACATGGAAAGGTACGATGTCTCTCTGTTTCTAGTATAGCCTTTAAATGACGCCGTCGCTATGTGTCTTCAAGAATTTCGGAAGCGTGACGCCCCAGCGTCTAAATTGCGACGCAAACCGGTGGCCCTGAGGCTGCTCCAAGGTTATCTGGATCCGAGCAACTTCCGCAGCTCGCGCTCTCTTACAACGCTGTTTGCACTAACAAGGGGAGGCCACCAATTGCGAAATTCAGATTCGATTCATACTGCGCATAATAAAAGCTCATGGCCAGAGGTGTAATGTGGCAAAGCACCAAGATGCACTTCTCAGCCGTTGTCGAGAAAATCGACAGTTAAAATAAACCGTTGCGGTGAAATACTCTGGACGATTAATAATTTTCTACAGCGTCGTGGCGCAGCGGTAAGCGCTCGGGTTTGTAATCCGAAGGTCGCCGGATCGAATCTCGTGCCATGCATTTTTTTATTATTAGTTTTTTGTAATTCAAATATATATATATATATATATATATATATATATATATATATATATATATATATATAAAGTATTAATGAATTGCTTATGCATGTTGGTGAAGGCGGATCGCTCTCCAATTGTACCGCCTCCATTTTTCCGTTTTTTTTAACAGGGTGTACCAAAGCTCTCCCGTCCGCACTGATTTTCGACAATGTTATAAGTTGCGCTAGGGACCGCATCTACCTTCTTTCGAAGTTAGCAGGCAACTACGCTGTTATGCGGCGGCTCGTTTCGGTCCATTCAACATCTGTCATTCAAGTGTAACGAGCGAGTAACGGAGTTTATATTTCATACCTGCCACAGCAAATTCGTGTTCGTGGGGTCTCTATCCTAATTCGAACGTTTGACTTACGCTATACGTATTCGTTTCGGAATATCGTTTCTACGTCTTCCGTTATCTATACGTGGTTAACATTATGAAGACAATTAATAACATTTGTGAAATACAACTTTGTTTGCGGAAAACATAATGATGTTCGAAGTCGCCAGTTTTTCCACGACGAACGACTTTCAACAACTTATTATATGCATAATTGTTGCAACAGATTGCCGGGAATTATTTTTTATATATATATATATATATATATATATATATATATATATATATATATATGCGCTAGGCAACTTTTTTTTAGTATTTGTTTTTTATAATTCAAATATATATATATATATATATATATATATATATTTGAATTATAAAAAATGTATATATATATATATATATATATATATATATATATATTTGAATTATAAAAAACAAATACTAAAAAAAAAAAGTTGCATAGCGCGAGATTCGATCCGGAGACCTTCGGATTACGAACCCGAGCGCTTACTGCTGCGCAACGACGCTGTAGAGAATTATTAATCGTAGAGAGTATTTCACCGCAACGGTTTCTTTTAACTGTCGATTTTTCTCGACAACGGCTGAGAAGTGCATCTTGGTGCTTTGCCACATTACACCTCTGGCCATGAGCTTTTATTATGCGCAGTATGAATCGAATCTGAATTTCACAATTGGCGGCCTCCCCTTGTAAACCAGGCTCACGTTAGCGAGATTTATCGTAAAGAGTTTTAAATGAGGTTCTCGGGCTTACAGTCGGATTTTATTGTTGCATCTCCACAACAACTCTGCAGCTATGCCATGTTGTGTTGCAACACAATATCGTAAACCGCGCGTACAATAACATAGGATTTGCACTGTCAGGGAGTATTCGGTAATTTCCACGAACGTTTGCCTATTGAAGTCGCGGACTCCAAACGATACACATCGAACGTGCGATTGTAAATCGATCATGCGACTGTGGTGGCGGGCGTTATGAGAATGTTTACAGTGGTCACTATAGCAACGACAGAAGAAGAGCGTCACTAAAATACTTGTAATTACAAAGGAAACGACTTACCTTACTCGTTGTCGATGTTGTCGTCATGAGAAAGTCCATGTGATGTGTACGCTCCGGGAAGCATTCCCTTTTTGCCTTAAGCTGGGTAACCTCTGCCAATATCACGCAAAAATATGGGTAGAGTGTGACATGCGTTAACCTTTCCTCGCAAACGAAAGTTGTGTAAATAGAGGTACTGAAACAAGTATAGTTCGTCTCTTTCTCCTGGACGTCCTTCTCTTTTAATGGAAGACTTCGCAGATTTCCACAGCCGCTCGATGTTCTGCATGGGCACACTGCGGTCATCCGAAGATACGAACTCTACAGAGTGGTTGACGAATTCGTGGTCGAATCCTTCTGTTTTGAGTGTCTTGTAGGACTGACAATCGTCTGTAATGATTTTACTACCAGGCAGAATAAATTGATTTATCAGACCCACTGAAGTTACCTTGTCTCTGGACAATACTCTCACAACGAAACACTTCCGGGACTCTCGGTTTATACCACCGAATGGCCAAATATGATCGATTTCGCTCTTTGAAGGTCGTCTTCCTGGTTCTTCCTTCTCGCTATGTGCGATTCGTCCACTTCAACAACTTTATCCGGTCCACCAGTCGGTACACTGTCGTTCGTCACTGCCACATAACACACATCTCTGCAAAACCCGAAATAGTTGCACACGGTATTAGGAGATAAGTCAGTTTCTGATGCTGTTGCTTGCAAGGTGTAGTCTCAAATCCAGCAAGATAGAAGAATTACGCTGGAATAGTCGAACCATGTATTCTTCTTGACAGTCGTTCGTTTTCCACACTGTCCGCAATGAAGTTCTGTAAGTGGGCTGCTTCTGTGTTGGCAGCGCTGTGTAGCGCTTTGCATTGGATCTCTGACTGCGTTTACTTTGTAAGAGACTCTGTGGCTGGTTGGACTCGTTGTTGGAACTTTGCTGCCAGCAGTGATGGAAGTACTGTTGGGCAGTTGGAGGTGAATAGTGATTGAATTTTGTTCATGGTTATATATCTTTGTTCTGGATGTCAATGACGATTTATATTCGTGTCTGTACTGGATGTCACATTATTAAGGTAAAAAATACGTTATTTGGTTCGCAAAAAAATTTTTCTTTTGCTAACCACATGCCTATTAGTACACTCCTGGAAATTGAAATAAGAACACCGTGAATTCATTGTCCCAGGAAGGGGAAACTTTATTGACACATTCCTGGGGTCAGATACATCACATGATTACACTGACAGAACCACAGGCACATAGACACAGGCAACAGAGCATGCACAATGTCGGCACTAGTACAGTGTATATCCACCTTTCGCAGCAATGCAGGCTGCTATTCTCCCATGGAGACGATCGTAGAGATGCTGGATGTAGTCCTGTGGAACGGCATGCCATGCCATTTCCACCTGGCGCCTCAGTTGGACCAGCGTTCGTGCTGGACGTGCAGACCGCGTGAGACGACGCTTCATCCAATCCCAAACATGCTCAATGGGGGACAGATCCGGAGATCTTGCTGGCCAGGGTAGTTGACTTACACCTTCTAGAGCACGTTGGGTGGCACGGGATACATGCGGACGTGCATTGTCCTGTTGGAACAGCAAGTTCCCTTGCCGGTCTAGGAATGGTAGAACGATGGGTTCGATGACGGTTTGGATGTACCGTGCACTATTCAGTGTCCCCTCGACGATCACCAGTGGTGTACGGCCAGTGTAGGAGATCGCTCCCCACACCATGATGCCGGGTGTTGGCCCTGTGTGCATCGGTCGTATGCAGTCCTGATTGTGGCGCTCACCTGCACGGCGCCAAACACGCATACGACCATCATTGGCACCAAGGCAGAAGCGACTCTCATCGCTGAAGACGACACGTCTCCATTCGTCCCTCCATTCACGCATGTCGCGACACCACTGGAGGCGGGCTGCACGATGTTGAGGCGTGAGCGGAAGACGGCCTAACGGTGTGCGGGACCGTAGCCCAGCTTCATGGAGACGGTTGCGAATGGTCGTCGCCGATACCCCAGGAGCAACAGTGTCCCTAATTTGCTGGGAAGTGGCGGTGCGGTCCCCTACGGCACTACGTAGGATCCTACGGTCTTGGCGTGCATCCGTGCGTCGCTGCGGTCCGGTCCCAGGTCGACGGGCACGTGCACCTTCCGCCGACCACTGGCGACAACATCGATGTACTGTGGAGACCTCACGCCCCACGTGTTGAGCAATTCGGTGGTACGTCCACCCGACCTCCCGCATGCCCACTATACGCCCTCGCTCAAAGTCCGTCAAGTGCACGTACGGTTCACGTCCACGCTGTCGCGGCATGCTACCAGTGTTAAAGACTGCGATGGAGCTCCGTATGCCACGGCAAACTGGCTGACACTGACGGCGGCGGTGCACAAACGCTGCGCAGCTAGCGCCATTCGACGGCCAACACCGCGGTTCCTGGTGTGTCCGCTGTGCCGTGCGTGTGATCATTGCTTGTACAGCCCTCTCGCAGTGTCCGGAGCAAGTATGGTGGGTCTGACACACCGGTGTCAATGTGTTCTTTTTTCCATTTCCAGGAGTGTAGTTAGTGGCTTTAGTAGTTAGAATCTTTTATTTAGCTTGCAATATTGACGCTCGCAGTATTGCAGTAGTTCGCGTAATGAAGATTTTTGTGAGGTAAGTGCTTAATGAAATGTATAGGTTATTGCTAGGATTTCTTTTTAGCCAGGGCCATTCTTTTGAATTAATTATTTGAAGTCACGTTACCTTTTTTTCGAGCAGTCAAATTGTGTTGCGCTAGGATATTGTGGGTCTCAGTCATTCAGCAGTTTAAGTACAGACACACACATTTACATAAAGAAGTTTCAATTTTAACGGTATTTCAGCATCAGAATTCTTCTTACTAAGTTTTACACACTTCGCACGACCTCAGTCTACACAGTCCCTCTTTTCCTCATCCGGTAGTACTCCATATTTGCTACAAAAAGTCATACAATTTTTTACGTTGGATAAGCGTGGAATTAGATTCTTCCATGTGAGAGAATCGGCCGAAGAAACGTCAACAACACCAGACATCCCACTCACTACCGACATAAATCGTCTGGGTTTCCCTAGAAACTTACAAATAATTTCTCATAACGCCCGCCACCACAGTCACATGATCTATTTACATTCACACGTTCGATATGTATCGATTGGAGCCCGCGACTTCGATAGCCAAACATTCATGGAAATTACCGAGTAATCTATAAACACTAAGAGTCGACGACCATCGCGACAGCGTCATCTGGATTCCACTCACGTATACCACACTTAAAAATATTAATAATACTCAATAAATATAACTTTCCACAGTAGCCTACGATCTTCCTCGGGTTCAAGCTACCCTCATAGCAAATTTAATCGGAATCGGTTCAACGGTAGAATCTTGAAAACGGAAGAGACAGATTTACTTTCGCATTTAATATTATTGGTATTAGTAAAGAAGTATTGATTAAACACGTTGAGAATTGAATAAGCATAGTATTGATTACGTTGAATCACATAGAACAAATCAATCAAAGAAAGCATTTTCACAAAAATGGTAAAGTTCGAGAGAGAAAGGGTAAATAGCTTTTTCAAAGAGTACATATTTGTTTCTTAATTCGCACAATATTCCTCAAATCAATAAATATCGTGTGCTACATATTTGTAAGGTAGCCTACATTCTCCCTCAGGATACAGGCTATTACATAACAAATTTCATGGATAACGGTTCAGCTGTTTAGTCATGAAAACATAACAGGTATAGTTACATTCGCATTTATAATATCAGCATGGCAGTATGGATGGGTATTGATTTAACATGCTGAGGATTGTATAAACAATGTTTTCTAGTTGTTACCGGGGGCTGCGCACACGTATTAGTAAAATGAAATGGAATATGTATAAGGCTTTTCTGGCCAAGAGACCCCGGTCAGGATATTCGGGAGCTTGGAGCAAGTCTTTTTATTTTACATCAATTCAGCGACTTGCGCGTCGATGATGGCAAAAGGATGATGAGGACAACACACACGTTCAGGTGAGATACGGAAAAAAATCCAACCCAGCCGAAAATTGAACGCAAGGTCCTAAGGCTAACATTCTGTAACGTTATCCACATGACTACAATCTACTTCAAAAAATCGGAATGTGT
The DNA here is from genome assembly GCF_021461385.2 of Schistocerca piceifrons. Taxonomy (NCBI): domain Eukaryota; kingdom Metazoa; phylum Arthropoda; class Insecta; order Orthoptera; family Acrididae; genus Schistocerca; species Schistocerca piceifrons. The sequence continues at coordinate 110,030,585 of NC_060139.1, forward strand.
GTGAAAAGTTATAACAGATCCGTGACACTCACAGACTAAAATAGGACGGGTTTGTGAAACTTCCTGGCAGATTAAAACTGTGTACCGGACCGACACTCGAACTCGGGACCTTCGCCTTTTTGGTAGAGCACTTGCGCGCGTAAGGCAAAGGTCCCAAGTTCGAGTCTCGGTCCGGCACACAGTTTTAATCTGCCAGGAAGTTTCATATCGCCGGCCGAAGTGGCCGTGCGGTTAAAGGCGCTGCAGTCTGGAACCGCAAGACCGCTACGGTCGCAGGTTCGAATCCTGCCTCGGGCATGGATGTTTGTGATGTCCTTAGGTTAGTTAGGTTTAACTAGTTCTAAGTTCTAGGGGACTAATGACCTCAGCAGTTGAGTCCCATAGTGCTCAGAGCCATTTGAGCCAAGTTTCATATCAGCGCACACTCCGCTGCAGAGTGAAAATCTCATTCTAGGACGGATTTGTGACTGATATTAGGATGGGAGTATGGATTAAACACGAAGGAGACTGTATAAGCATTGTATTGATTCCGTTGAATCGTATTGTGCGGAACATATCAAAAATAAAAGCATTTTCATAAATATGATAAAGTTCAAAAGTCAAAATTTAAACAGCTTTTTCAAAGAGCGATTAGTGTTCCATATTTCGAGCTATATTTTTTCAAATCAATAAATCCGTTGCAATACACACTTTCTAACGTAACCTGTTTTTCCTCAGCGTTCAAGCTATCTCCATACGAAATTTCATCAAAATCAGTTCAACGGTTTAATCGTGGAAGAGTAACAGACAGAGTTACTTTCGCATTTATAATATTAGTATGGATTATTCAGCCTCAAGTAACAGAAGTGAAACATTAGCACATCATTGTCAGACGATTTGATAGAAAAAGGGAATGGTAAAATATTTTAATATGCTACACTAAAATCAAACGAATTTCATTACAGAACCATACGAACTAGAATACGTTACATAGTAATTCGTCAGTTGAAGAGGCCCGTAGAGGCTTTAAAAATGTAGACATATCTGCTCTTTGATTGTTGGAACTACTTAATAATAATAATCAATAATGAATAATGGTTATAAAACAAGAATCGACTGCAGACGGTGTAGTTAGCTCGTGTAGTCTTTTAAGCTTACGGTAAGTCATATGTTTGGTTTCCGGCTCAGGGATCCAGCCACATCTGTACCCGCCGAGCGAGGAATGCTATAGGATTGAGGTCTGAGTAAGTCTGTCGTGTGCAGGCCGTGGGGCACGAGAGAAACGCTCGGTTGAATGCAGACCGTCACTGCGTTTGTTGCTTAGTGAGGTAGATTGTGTTATTGGTGGGGTTGTTTGGTGGAGGAGACCACACAGCGAGGTCATCGGTCTCATCGGATTAGAGAACCATCCCAGCATTTGCCCGGAGCGATTTAGGGAATTCACGGAAAACCTAAATCAGGATGGCCTGACGCGGGATTGAACCGTCGTCCTCCCGAATGAGAGTCCAGTGTGCTAGCCACTGCGCCACCTCGCTCTGTGCGTTATACATACGCATTGCCTATTTGCAAAGTTGTTTCGTTACACATTCGTGGAGTGCTTACACTTTCATGGTTAAATTTTCACTAAATCAAGTAATGAAATTGCTATGAATTCCACAAGTGAAATTGTACTCCACGTGATGTTGCTAATTCTTTGTCTCATGAGTTCAGTAGCCAAAATGCGTGGGACAGAATACGAATTTAGTCACTTAAATAGAACAGTAGTACAGTCAGTCACTCTTCCATTCAGCTTATCTTATTGAATACTTTTTGTTGGTTCGTATATTGTTTGAATACCTGGCCTACTTTTCCAAGTGTCTCAGTGCTGCTGAGAAGTCATGTTATTCTGCTCACTTGACTTTTGAATTAATTATATGACGTGGAATTAAGACATTCTCTCTCATTTCAACTTCTCTGGTCATTTTTAAAAGGACATTGGCATAACTATTATTCTGCCGCCATTACCTTCGTCTCTGAGAACGGATGACCTCGTTCAATCTCGACTAATAACTCATATTGTTGATAGCATCCGCTGTTCTAAAAACTACGTATTTCCATTCTGTGCATACAATTTACAGTAAACAAGAGTAGTGTGACGACTGAAACGCTGTTTTAACTTGCGGAGATGCGATATTCGCTTTCGCAGAAGGGGAAATGTGAGATGGTGTAAATTTGACTGGTATAATTGGCATACGGAGTCTACATCCCCATAGCAATGCGACAGAAGTCATGCTGCTGCAACACTTTCGTAGGAATTTTATAAATGATTTTCACGGTCACTTTTGTTCAATCTCTTATTGCTATCTCCAATATTTAATCGCTGCGCTGTGTATGTAGGTGTGCACTGTTCAAGCGACTTTCATTTTGTGCTGTAGTCAGATTGCATTCATTGTTTAATTACATGGTCCACATCTTTATTTATAATAGGGCACAGTTTTTTTTCAGTTAGGGCATGTTGGGGTGCACTCGCTACAGTAATTCCAACTTTAAATAGGTGCAGACAGCTTACGGTTTGCACATGAAATTAAGATTTGGACAAGTGGTGTAGATGATAAAAGTGAAACATGAAAGAAAAGAAATTCCAGAACGAAGTTTTCATTGTACAGCGGAGTGTGCGCTGATATGAAACTTCCTGGCAGATTAAAACTGTGTGCCGGACCAAGACTCGAACTCAAGACCTTTGCCTTTCGCGGGCAAATGCTCTGTCATCTGAGCTATCCAAGCACGGGTCATGAGCCCTACTGGCATGACAATGATCTCTAAAGCGATTATCCAGGGACAAGCGCCACATTTAATCTTATGAACAACTAACTTTGAATATTTATTATTAACTACTCGTTCTTTTTGCTGTAGTTTATGTCGAAGGTGATTGTCATTTCAGAAAATTAGCCTTACTCTCTTTTTACTGGCAGAATAGAAGCTGTGCAGATAGCTCCTGAGTCCTGCTTGGGTAGCTTAGATGGTAGAGCACTTCCCGCGAAAGGCAAAGGTCCCGAGTTCGAGTCTCGGTCCGCCACATAGGTTTCTCTGGCAGGAAGTTTGATAAAAGAAGACATTCATTGTATTAACTTAGAGGGGAAAATCTTCTGAACACATACCTCCTTATTTTCCTAAGAATGAAAAGAGAGTAGGGCCAATCTTCTGAAATGACCATCACCTCCGACATAAACTACAGCAAAAAGAACGAGTAATTAGTAATAAATATCAAAGTTAGTAGTTCATAAGAGTGTCCCTCGATGATAGCTTTAGAGATCGTTGTAATGCAGAGTTATAACACAGCTTTCTGTCCTCATTTTAAAAAATGAGCACATGAAATAGGACTCACAGACCAATATCTTGATATTTGTCATTATGTTCCCAAGGGATGCAATTTGGATACGCCTGAAGCGGAAATTTTTACTTATTTAAAAAGTACCCACGTAAGTTGTTAAAACGAACAAAGCAATTTCCATAACACAGCGTTATTCGAAGTACTTTCCGATCTGTTACGGCGTCTCTTCTCGCTATTGTCTACCTTTTTCTCTCTGCTACAATTCCTTTTCCTGCTTACCCGGTCTTGTCAGATAGCAGCTCACTTTATCGGTTGCTTCATACTGGTTGTTCAGCGTACACTTCCGAGCCTCACATCAGAGTTTAGTACCGCGGATGGCGTCTGCTGGCGGGCGTTCTCTATGCTGCTTCTACTGTTACGTCTAGATTATCTGCAGCATCGTTCTCCTTTCTAGTTTTCACTTTGAGAAGGCTTTCTCTCAGTCAGTTTGCGAATAGTCTTGTTCATATATTTAACCCGCCCAAATGGCTGCGCGCATTAGATTTCCCCTTCCGGGATTCAGGAAGGCGCGTCGGCGTCGGGGTTGGATCGAATACGCCCGAGGAGGGTAGGTGTACCGAACTACTTGGGTGCAGTTTTAGGCGATTTTCCACATCCGACTGGGTGAATACCGGGCTGGTACCAACGTCCAGCCTCAGCTGCACGAATCGTATTTTAACATAACGTTAGACGTAGACAGATGGTGTGCACAAATTCCGTTCCGACGGGAGGAGGCAGCGGAAAGGGGGCGGTAATGGAGGATTTAAGGGGTGGCGAGTGGAACGGCATCAGCCCACCATCTACTACTAACATTGCCATAGCCACATTAACGTGTCGACACCACGAAGACGCGGGATAAGGCCAGGAAAAGGAGGGAGAAGAAGATTTTTATTAAAATGTTTGCGACTTAAAATCGACTAAGTGCATTTCATTACACAGTGAACTGCACCTGCAGTTCCAACAATCGGAGTGCAGATACGCATCTATTGTGAGCGCCTCCGCGAGACTCTTCAGTCGACGTATAGCTCTGTAACGTATCCAAGAACGTATCGTTATGTATACTTTTGACAATGGTCACTCGAATACACTCTTTGGAATTCGAAGGAAACAGGAGTAAAACACAAGGAGCGAAACGTTACATACGACTTGTACAAAAACCAGACGAGAGATATAAGAGTCGAAGTACATCAAATGGTACAAATGGCTCTGAGCACTATGGGACTTAACATCTATGGTCATCAGTCCCCTAGAACTTAGAACTACTTAAACCTAACTAACCTAAGGACATCACACAGCACCCAGTCATCGCGAGGCAGAGAAAATCCCTGACCCCGCCGGGAATCGAACCCGGGAAGAAGGACATCAAAGAGAAGCAGTAGTTGAGAAAGGAGTGAGACAGGGTTGTAGCCTATCTTCGATATTATTCAATCTGTGCACTGAGCGTGAAGTAGAGGAAACCAAGGAAAACTTTGGAGTAGGAATTAGTGTTTAAGGAGAAGAAATAGAAATTTTGCGGTTTGCCAATGCCATTGTAATTATGTCAGAGACAGCAAAGGGCTTGGAAGAGAAGTTGAACGGAACAGACAGTGTTTTGTAGAGAGACTATAAGACGAACGTCAACAAAAGAAAACCAAGGTTATTGGAATGTAACTGAATTCAGGGAGGTGATGCTGAGGGAATTAGATTAGAAAATGAGACTCTAAAAGTAGTAGATGAGTTTCGCTGTTGGGGCAGCAAAATAACATGTAATGGTCGAAGTTGAGAGGATATAACATGTACACAGGCAAATGAAAGGAAAGCGTTTCTGAACAAAATAATTATTTTTAATAACCGCACATCCAGACGTGTTGAATTCCTCGGGATTGTGACTAATTACTTCATACTGATCATAGCCTTTCAGTCAGTAGATGAAATTGTCTGTATACATTAAAATAAACTGAGATTAGTGAAATTTGGTCTTCCAAATTCGTAATAGAATCGGTACAAGTGTAGTGTTTAGAGGTCCAGAATACGCATACTGTTCTAGACAGGCTTCGTGAACTCCGTTGAAACCTTAGCCATCTCCACATCGACTAGCCCTTCATTAAATTTGGCCTGGCAATGTAATCTATTCTGTCATAATGCTCATCAAAATGATAAACTAAATGAATATCGTGACGCATTCTAAAGTTCTCAACGGTCTTGCAAAAAAATGGATTATTTATTAATTTATAAAAATCTTTTTCAAAATCACGCGTCAGAGAGCCCTCTTTCCGGTATGGAAGTTTCTCTAGAGTAGAATGTATCTCTGATTATTCCCCAGCATTGTCATCAGCTTGGATATGGAATCATTTCGCAGGACAAGTCGCTGTGTGTGTGATGCAAATTCGTGGGATGTTGCAGGCCTACCTCCACGACGTGTTCCACATCAGCATCCGTACCTGGCGATTTTCTCTCTGGACAGTCATCGGAACTCTTCAGATGCCATAGTTTGTCGCTTGGCATCCTTATAGAGAGTAAAGTACACCACTGGCCATTAAAATAGCTACACCACGAATATGACGTCCTACAGACGCGAAATTTATCCGACAGGAAGAAGATGCTGTGATATGCAAATGATTAGTTTTTCAGAGCATTCACACAAGGTTGGCGCCAGTGGCGACACCTACAACGTACTGACATGAGGAAAGTTTCCAACCGATTTCTCATACACAAACAACCGTTGACCGGCGTTGCCTGGTGAAACGTTGTTGTGATGCCTCGTGTAAGGAGGAGAAATGCGTACCATCACGTTTCCGACTTTGATAAAGGTCGGATTGTAGCCTATCGCGATTGCGGTTTATCGTATCGCGACAGTGCTGCTCGCGTTGGTCGAGATCCAATCACTGTTAGCAGAATAAGGAATCGGTGGGTTTAGGAGGGTAATACGGAACGCCGTGCTGGATCCCAACGGCCTCGTATCACTAGCAGTCGAGATGACAAGCATCCCTGAGTCAACAGATGGGGACATTTGCTAGACAACAACCATCTGCACGAACAGTTCGACGACGTTTGCAGCAGCATGGACTATCAGCACGGAGACCATGGCTGCGGTTACCCTTGACGCTGCATCACAGACAGGAGCGCCTGCGATGGTGTACTCAACGACGAACCTGGGTGCACCAATGGCAAAACGTCATTTTTTCGGATGAATCCAGGTTCTGTTTACAGCATCATGATGGTCGCATCCGTGTTTGGCGACATCGCGGTGAACGCACATTGGAAGCGTTTATTCGTCATCGCCATACTGGCGTATCACCTGGCGTGATGGTATGGGGTGCCATTGGTTACACGTCTCTGTCACCTCTTGTTCGCATTGATGGCACATTGAACAGTGTACGTTACATTTCAGATGCGTTGCGACCTGTGGCTCTGCCCTTCATTCGATCCCTGCGAAACCCTACTTTTCAGCAGGATAATGCACGACCGCATGTTGCAGGTCCTGTACGGGCATTTCTGGATACAGAAAATGTTCGACTGCTACCCTGGCCAGCACATTCTCCAGATCTCTCACCAATTGAAAACGTCTGGTGAATGGTGACCGAGCAACTGGCTCGACACAATACACCAGTCACTACTCTTGATGAACTGTGGTATCGTGTTGAAGCTGCATGGGTAGCTGTACCTGTACACGCCATCCAAGCTCTGTTTGACTCAATGCCCAGGCGTATCAAGGCCGTTATTACGGCCAGACGTGGTTGTTCTGGGTACTGATTTCTCAGGATCTATGCACCCAAATTGCGTGAAAATGTAATCACATGTCAGTTCTAGTATAATATATTTGTCCAATGAATACCCGTTTGTCATCTACATTTCGTCTTGGTGTAGCAATTTTAATGGCCAGTAGCGTATTAAGGTAAATCGTCAGATGACCTGTACTTTCCACTCATTCACAGGTTGATCTGCCTGTGCACACGCTGGCAAAGACCAGGGCAAATTCAACGTTTGAACAAAAGTAACTTACCAACATTGGTTAACAGCTCGATTTTGACGCGTGTCTTTTTTAACATTGTGTCCCACCAAAGCCCTGGAGTGAAGTAACAGAAAACATGATCCAGAGTGTACGTTCCCAGGCACACACCCTGGGATTTCTTTAAAGCGACTGCAAGCAAGCGCACATCTGTCCTCATGTACAGTTTAGCCTATCCTTCTAAATCAAAGATGTTAGACTCGTGCCAAACATTCACTACAGGCCTGTACTCCGCATCCGTTACAGCAGTGCCTGTGAGTTTGTTGGTGAATGAGGTTGTATTGAGCGACGTGGTTTGGCGGAGTCTCTTCATCGAATCCAGGTATTCGTGTGGATTGACCTCTTTCTTTGTCACAAGTTGAAACTTGAGTCATCGGGATATGCGGTTCTGGTGATATGCATATCCATCCAATGCATTGTCTCAGTAAGTTTCTGAAGATGTGTGCACGAGCCGTAATGAATCCAAGAAGCAGAGCGATATTTTTGGAGATAATTCGCATGGAGAATGAGATGTAGTTTTCTACATTGTCAGGTATGACGCTGACCTTACTATCCTTCAACCGGAAATCACACATGTAATCAACAAGAAAGGAAGCGCCTTACTTATTCACATTGTGGAAGAAGATGGGTACGTTGTCACGGCAGTTTGTATTTCAAATTGCATGCATTGTGAGCTGCACCATGGAGCTTCCCCGTTGGATGACAGTAGTTTCTGAGTGGAGTTTCTGCTTTTCTATCCAATGGCAGCCCTCAAATATGACTTTAAACTGCCTGCTTGTATAAGGCATTATTCTTCTGTAATTTGGTCATGGGAATCAACACTCAGCGCAAGTTTATCAAGCTCAGAGACTAACCATATCACAGGGATATCTCCAAAGTGTGATTTGAATCTGTTGAAATTTGAGTCATATGAGTATACAACTTGATATACCGCTACATAAGGAACACGTCATTCTGTAAAAATGGTATGAGAGGCTGTGGGACCACCTACACAACGCGCCATAGGTACAAGTAAATACATACAACGAAGGGACAGCGTACCTGGTGATGGGCATTCACAAACCTTAAGAAAGTTTTATCCTCAGTGGGCGCTTCCACACATACCGATTCCCTGCTTGGGCAGACAGTGCCATTTGTGGCAAGAATACCTTACGCCTTACTTTTACTAAGTTCGGAGCAAAGCTGGCAGGACACGTTCTTGGTCCAGGTGTAGTGATGCCTCTCACCTATGGACAATAGCTGTAAATCTATGTGTCTGGGACATTAACTGGCTACTATCGGAAACTATAGGGGTCTTACTACTTTGTGTTTCATATATACTGGCTTGGTCTTTTTATCTTCCTGCAGACCATAACATGCCCTGAATAATTAGTTTTGCCTCCTTAGTTTTGATAGGTTTTGGATTGTAACAGGAAATCAGAGTCCTTCAAAGTTCTAATCCTCACGAACGTTAGATGTCTTGTATGCGTCCGTAAGATATGCATGTTTGGAGTAATTTCTATCTTCTGGAAGAGGGATGCAACTGGATCATCCCTACCTATTAACTAGACCAAAGACATGCGAGTACACATCAAGGCGGAGCACACAACTGAGCGCCTTACCAGATCCTCATTCCTGTGTACTGGAAAAACAGCTCAGTATGACCACTCTGCAATTGACTCGCCCCACGATATCATCCATCCTTCCCCCAAATTTTGACAACGTTTTTCTCTGCGGCATTATTACCTTCTTCGGGGGAGGGGGGGGGGGGGGATGTCAGTTCACAGTGTAGAACTGCTTTGTACTTGATGGCGGGATCCTGCAGATCATTTATTTCAGGAAGCTTCGTTTCCAGTATTGTTTGGAAAACATGAAGGAAGGTAGTAAAATCTCGACACCCTGAATTAATGTTATCAGAGCAGAAATTCAAGATCGTATCCCTGAAAGCACCAGCAACTCTACATTAGTCTGATGCAGCTGTGTGATTTACCCGTAACTGAGCAGGCTCTGAGACTTCTACTGATGCTAGACCCACGACATAGCCATAGTGATGGATTTCAAAGTGAGCACGGCAAAACTGACACTCAAGGCCGGGGTAACAAGGTCGCACAAGGTCGTGACCACAGGAAACGTGCCGGAACCAGAGGTCGGTGCCAATTTCATGATCTGGGCTGGGGCGGTGGAACTGCTGCACTCAATGTTTGCTTGTAGGCGGTGATCACAGCGAGCATGATGACCCGGGTGGCGGCGACAGGGCTATGGCATGTGGTGTTTGCTGCTGCCACTTTGGGAAACCGGGCTGGGGTGATGATAATGATGAGAACATCAACACCCCAGGCTGGGATGACGGGCCTGCTGCACATCGTGTAGGAAGTCCCCCTCCAGACGTCTCTAATGCTTCTGGAAAGGAAGAAGTGAGATTGATAAGTATCACGCACACACACACATACAACAGACATCCACTAATAACAGTTTCTCATTCTCACATTGTGATTCACAGAGGTTCACGAACGTCAATAAATAATTTTAGCTACTTGTCATCTCTATCATTCAGGATATTATACATACATTTCGAAACCTTTTCGTTTCATAAAGCACTCGTGTCGGTGAGTATGTTGTCATCAAGTGCGTATAAAAAATAAAAAAATCGCACTGTAAGCCCTCTATACAGGTGAGGTGCAAACTACACAGGTCTACGAAAAATATTTTTTGAAAGTTGTTTGAAATTTGATAACTGACTTTTATGCAATCCATTTTTTCCCATCACGTCGGGTTTTATCATAAAAAAGGGAGTATTTCTGGGTATAATAACAAAAGTTAAGTAATTTATCACATGTTTTCCAATGTTATAAAATTTTATTTTATTTATAAATCATGTTCCAAACTACACTTCCAGTACGCTTTCATTTCTCTTTAAGCACATAAGTCCTTATAATAACGCTTTCGTTTTCTGTCGAAGCTTCTTTTATTGCTTTTCCGGCTGTGGACTCGTTGAGGATCATCTCTTTTTATCATCCAGCAGTAGTCTGCTATCATGTTGACGTTCCACCTCCCTTGATATCTTCTTTCTATTTCTTTGATGTCTTGGTGGAATCTTTCGCCCTGCTCTTCACTTACGTCACCAAGGCTTCCAGGGAAGTATTCAAGATGTGAGTGGAGAAAATGAACTTCAATGCGGATGTTACAGCCCAGCTTCTTAAAGTTGTCGAGCATGTCTGTGACGATTGTCTTGTGGTTTGGATCTCTTTTGTTTCCTAGGAAACCGGTAACAAGTAATCTGAAAGATGTCCATGCTGCCTTTCTTTTGTTTCCATTTTGTCCACAAAGTTGGGATCTGTCATTAGTTTTATAATTTTTTGGTCCGACAAAGATTCCTTGCTTTAGCTTTGCCTCGGATGAACCAGGAAACTGTCCACAATGATATCTGAAACACTTCCCTTCTTTTGGCAATGCCTTAACAAATTGTTTCATCAGCCCCAGCTTAATGTGAAGTGGTGGAAGTAACACCTTTTTGGGATCCACAAGGCTTTTCCTCTCAACATTTTTAACCCCTTCCTGTAAGGTTTTTTTCAAGGGCAAAACTTTTTTTTGTGCAGTGGTGCTTTCTGTCTCTACTGTCCCATTTACAGAGAAAACAAGGGAACTTTGTATAGCCACTTTGTTGACCAAGCAGCGTTGAAATCACTTTTAAATCACCACACAGAGTCCAATTTGTGGTCTGAATAGCAAAGTTTGCTTAAAACCAGTTCAAGGTTTTCGTAAAATTCTTTTAAGTGAACCGAGTGTCCAACTGGTATAGAAGCATACTTATTGCCATTGTGTAGAAGTCCTGCTTTAAGGCTTCTTTTAGAAGAATCAATAAAAAGTCTCCACTCATCAGGAGCATATTATATTTTGAAACGTGCCATAAGTCCAGGAGCCGGCCGGAGTGGCCGTGCGGTTCTAGGCGCTACAGTCTGGAGCTGGGCGACCGTTAAGGTCGCAGGCTCGAATCCTGCCTCGGGCATGGATGTGTGTAATGTCCTTATGTTAGTTAGGTTTAATTAGTTCTAAGTTCTAGGCGACTGATGACCTCTGAAGTTAAGTCGCATAGTGCTCAGAGAAATTTGAACCCAGTCCAGGAATATCACTGCAAAACACCAGGTCACCTTCTTGAGAGAAGAAAGATGCAAACTCCTTTTACCTCGATCGATACCAAGAAAAGGATGTACCCGGAGCCAACATATGTTTATCTTTCAGTCTAGATCCTAAAACCTCTACCGATTCTTTAGGAAGGCCTAGGTCTCTAACTAAATCGTTCAGTTCAGATTGTGAAAATGGAATGAGATCGGTTGTGCCAGGATCGTAGCAATCTCTGCCTTCTTCACTATGACCTTGTTGAGCCAATGGCTCGTGATCATCCATATCATCCAAAGAATCTGGAGGAGAGGGTATTGGTACTTCAGGTCCATGAGAAACAGGGCGAATGACTGATTGAATGTTAGGGTAAGAAATATCCTTTTTGTTTTTCAAATTTAAACCTCGTACGTTGCAAGAACAAAAACAGCAGTCATCACTATGATTTTTGGGCTCGCTCCAAACCATTGGTATTTCAAAACGTAAGGAATGCTTTTTAAGGTGAAACCATTGCCCTAGTTCTTCAACACACACTGAACAAACTTTGCGTAGGGCCCAAGGCTTATCTTAATCGCCTGACTTTATACCAAAATAGGCGAAATATACTTTTTCAACAAAATCGGAAATGTTTCTCTGTTGCTTTTTAACGGTATAGTTACTACAAATGTAGCAGAAGCAATCTGGCGAGTTTATACGTCCTCCGGTAGCCATTGTCCATTGTCCATAAAACAACTTCACAACACAAGAAAACAATCACTTTGAACTGAAGGACAATAAGAGAAGCTCACTGCTTGGTGTTGGGGGGGAAGGGGCAGCGCGACAAACAGGCACTGACATGAAAATACTGCTGATTTCTCCTAATTACTCTTTATTTTGCGTATATATAGTATAAAAACGGCTAAATAACAGTTTATGGAGATCCTTAAAAACAAAATTCAAACTCATTAGAGTGCTGAAATATCGAAAAAGCAGTTTGTGAAAGAACTGTACGTGAAGGAATTATTTCACTATTTTTCCCGAAATCAGCGATGAAACCACTATAAAATCACTTAACAAATTTGAAACAATTTTTATGTCGCAGACCTGTGTTATTACTCGTCTTATTACTGGTAGTAGAAGTAATACTTACATACGGCTGGTGTCACCCCTCATGAGATCTCACTAGAAAATGGTGTCATGGTCTAAGGTTGTAACAGCTCATTACCAACAGCCTGTATTTACCATCGATAACCAGAAGAAAGCCCCTTAAGCTCTGCGTACAAAATGACATCATGGCCTGTGGGAGGTTCATGTCGGTTAAAAAACACAGAAACACGTAATTGGTACTGATTGACTCGAAGAACCTATTCCTGCCTCACTCGCATGGAATCTCAAATGCTTGTTGATAAATTAGCTGGATTTTTTGCGTGACTATTGCGACTTTCTCGTACGCAATCAAGGCATATAATTTGATGTTCACAATTGTATGGGCCCTTTTAATATTGATTTATTTTATAAAGAATTAGTTTTCCTTGTTTCTTGTAGCGCCTGAAGATGGAATTTAAATTCTGAAAACTGGGTCACTTGAATGATTTTATCCAAATAAAGCAAATGTCAAGTATTACTGGAGTGGATTTATTCATCATGAAAAATTTTAAAAGGGGTGTATAATTACAGCAAGTGCGACTCATTGCGTTGATGGACCCAGTCAAGTAATGCATCTTCTTGCCATTCTGTTGCATTTCCATTATTACCTTAACAATTTTCCTCTTTATGCGTTTGTTTGCGTGGCCATCTTCCGCAGCAGCAGCTGTTAAAAATTGTTAGTATGGGTTATCCGTTTTTAGCTGACTGCAGTATAATTAAAAATAATTACACCAGACACATTTCGTTTTTATTTATAGTGAGCGTGGGATTGCTATTCTGTCATTCTGCTCAACGGATTAATCTGAGATATATCCTTTACCCTGTGGCTCCTGCAAGATGCAATTACCACCCCCACACTATTACAGAAGTCAAACAGACGCTCCTAACGTTCTAAAGAGAAATGCCTGTAAAACTTTCAGCAATAAATATCTTCTGGAGTCGTCTGCTGTAAGGAAATGACACAAAAATTCACAAAATTTCTTACGTAACTAGTGGGATACTTGGGTACTGGAGTAGTGCTAAAAATTCTGAGAAATCACAATGGCACTTTTAGTTATGAATTGAACAAGTTATATCCTGGTTCTTTTCGGAATGTGAAGTTACCTCTCAAGGATAGGATTCGCTAATGAAATTTCTATACAAAGTTTAAGATTGTTATTGACTTGGCAGAATGGCTGCGAGTCGCGCCTACTCAACTTGAATAATTATCCATTAGAATGTTGCTAGGTATGGTCGAGGCTGTTGTGTGTGAAATGCAGTGAAGGGTACTGTTGTGGAGGAAATATGGGGCTCGAAATAGTTCTAGCGCACAATACCGTAAGCTGCGATGACTGCTGTCTACGCCACTCGCTGCTGACAAATAAGATAACTCTCGTTCTATCTAGATTGACCTTCGCCAATCAAACTCTCCCTATGCCTTGATGAAGTCAAGGACTCCTATTCGCCCCTAGTCTAACTATTGGCGTGGTACGCTGGTCAGATAACCAGTCCACCACGATGCCACTCAAAAATTCGCTTGCAGGCATTTAACTATAACTCTGTCCGTCCACACCACCCAATAAGTGTGTCGGCCAACACAGTGAACAACGCTTAATCGCAAGGACTCAATATAGACTCGCACTTCGATTCGCTCTTGACAGGGGTGCTCTCCCAGTGAAGTACTGAGGAGAGACTTGTTCCTCACTCTTTGAGTACACGTACGAGCACGCACGCTCTCGTTAAGTGTTCTCGCTGCAAGAGTGACAACAGAATGGCCCCTCTCCGCACCAGATGTGAAGGGGTATATCTTTCGGTCTCTTCCGTTACTCCTTCAGCTCAAGGCGTCAGAAATATCGTCTGCCAATCAGCATTGCTGTTCTAAAACGGAAGAATGACGTTTCGTTTAAGGCGACCAATCCGGAAATCTGTAGCATTGGCGTTTGGCGTTTGCTGTCTCCCTGTGAAAATCTCTAAAACTGCGTGCTATGTGTAAAGAATGGGTAGGCTGGCCACTCCCACACAATGTAGCGGAATTTGCTTTTAAGCCGAACACAGGGTTGTTCCCCCTTTTCACTCGGTCCCACGCTGTCCGCTCCACGGGCAGTCACCGGCCGACATAGATAGGCTGGGTCGTCCTCTGGAGGGACCGGCGACCCATTGTGCGGTTTCTCTCCCGAACTAAAAGCTCCTGTGGCTGTCGTGTCTGGAATGTATGTGTGTCCGCCAGCCTCGAGTATTTCAACCCCGGTGCGCTTACTTGTTATTTGCATATCGTTTACATGAATTCATACAACATTAACTTTATCTCATCTGTGGTCAGTAACCCATGAAAATTTTGATTAATTTAACAAACATTCAGCAAAGTCCTTAACAACTTCTAACTTCCAAACTACCCTTTTAGCGTCTAAATATGGAGTGCTAGTCCATGTCGAAGGGCATCCATAAATAAAAATAGTGTCCATAATCTTCAGGCAAGAATAGCCTTCGCTTTCGCCTGACACGAAGCCGTCTAATGTTCCTACGAAGTGAAAAAGAGAATGAATTAGGAGATGTAAATTAACCAATTAAAATCAATAATAAATCTTAATCGTTATAAAATAAGGCTTACCATATAATGGCCCATCCAATTCTCCACAAAAAGAAATAGGTCTCTTTTAAATTAAGACTGTCTCTGTCCAGCTTTGCTACCATTTTGATTTTGTTTTTACATCTACGTCATCATCAAAGAGCGGTAAGAGAGATAACTGTTCTCACAGACACTACAGATATGACTAATTATAGCTCCTTTTGAAATCGTGGAATCTATGCTTTTATACTATTCCAGATCTTTTGAGAAGCAGAGACCCAGAAGATTAACTTTTACATTTCCAATACACTGAAGCCACAGGCTGTCGTAAAAACTTACAACGAAAAGAGACACGTTTCTCAATGCATTTTTATTTTCAAAGGCTAGTTTAAGTTATGATCTTAAAAGAAGAACCTTGATCAATAAATTGCTCTGGCCATCTATCTTGTTTGATGCATTGTTCAGGAGGGTATATTTTCAGTTTCTTTCATATGTCTCTTCCCAAAAATACTACACAACGCTCTATGAGTTCACGGTAACCACCTCTCTCTGTTGATTTATCTTGTTCACTTTCATAAATGTCTAACATCTCCTTAATGTCAGGCACACTGAAAAGCAAATCCACAATCTTTTTGCCAGTGTGAAAATTGATGATACTGATATTTTTCTAGTTTTTCCCCAGATGTTGAAATACTGGTGCGTCAAGACTTCTTGTTACACCGCGTTACTTTACATTCTAATACGCTTTTGAAAATAAGTGCTGACAGCATTGGAAATACCACTCCCTGTCCAGTTTGTGTTCACGTAAGATGCATGCACTATTAAGTCGCCCAGTGTTTGAGGCAGCTGCGTCGCTATAGAGAATCTGCACATGTTCGTCTACACTGTCCCTAAATGTAACAATCATTAGAAATTTTTATTTCTTTGGGTCACTGATACTTATCGTTGGCAACAGTTACCATCCCAATAAACAATAAGAACGCCAGAGATGTCATTCTTGAAAGTTGATTTTACTGTCTGAGACCGTTCTCCTCTCTTCTTCTGTCTATGAACAGAAGATTTATTAACGTGGTACTCTTTAGTCATGTGACCGAGTGCGTCTGCCTGAAGAATATACACAGACTTTCTTCAGTCAGTGTTCTAATACTAGGACAAGCCGTAAGATAAGGTGGAAACCAGCTTTTTCGTTCTTCTGTATATAATTCGTGTCAGTATTTGAGTGCTATGTACATTTAATGCAACTGCAAAAGAAATGAATATACAGCAATAAATTAATTAAATTTAACTACACATGACTTGACTGAAAAAAGTAGTTATTAGCTGCTGTGTAAATTTAATAATCATTTTGCTTCAGAGGAAGTCAAATGTGGATTAAATTTAATTAATTTCTGGCGGGATATTCATTCCTTTTGCAATTTTCACAAAAAGTTCAGGTTAGCCAATGTATTAAAATACCCAGACATTTTGTACACAGGTGAGAGATGGGCTATCAAGAAACTCGAATGGAGAAAAGAGGAAATTCTGGAAATATGGGTTCAGCGAATATTATGAACTGAACACTGCATGATACGGTGCAGGCGGATGTGGAAAGAAGGCGACTGCAAAAGTGGACCCCTCCCGCCGGAGGTTCGAGTCCTCCCTCGGGCATGGGTGCGTGAGCTGTTCTTAGCATAAGTTAGTTTAAGTAGTGTGTAAGTCTAGGGACCGATGACCTAAGCAGTTTCGTCCCTTAGAAATTTACACACATTTTGCAGAAGTGGATACCAACACCGTGAGTGCATCGTATGAACGGAAATTGTCGGGAAATCATCCTGTGGCAATGCAGTGTGCGCAGAATGAGGACGGAGAATCATCGACAGATGTAGAAATAGCTACAAATATGCCTCATGGAAGTGTACTGGGACCCTTGCTGTTCACATTGTATATTAATCACCCTGCGGACAATATGAATAGTAACCTAAGACCTTTCGTAGATGATGGAGTTATCTACAATGAAGTACAGTCTGAAAGGGGATGCGCAAAATTTCATTAAGATATTCGTAATATTTCAAAGTGGTGGCAATACTGGCAACTTGCTTTAAATGTTCAGAAATGTAAAACTGTGCACTCCAAAAAACGAAACAACGTAATATCCTGTGACTATGATATAAATGAGTCACGGTTGGAATCAGTCAGTTCATAACAATATCTTCGTTTAACAATTTGTAGGGATGTGAAACGCAAAGATCAGATAGTATCAGTCGTAGGTACAACAGGTAGCAGAGTGCGGTTCATTGGTACGGTACTAGGGAAATACAGTCAATCTACAAAGGAAATTGCTTACAATACTCAAGTGGCCCTTCCTACCATATTGCTCACGTGTGTGGAACCCATACCAAATAGAACTAACAGGGAATAGTAAACTGATTGAAAGAAAGGCAGCATAAATGGTCACAGATTTGTTCGACCCGTGGGAGTTTTTCTTGTTGTTCAGTCCAGAGACTGGTTTGATGCAGTTCTCCATGCTACTCTATCCTGTGCAAGCTTCTTCATCTCCCAGTACCTACTGCAACCTACATCCTTCGGAATCTGCTTAGTGTATTCATCTCTTGGTCTCCCCCCATGATTTTTATCCTCCACGCTGCCCTCCAGTACTAAATTGGTGATCCACTGATGCCTCAGAACATGTCCTACCAATCGATCCCTTCTTCTAGTCAAGTTGTGCCACAAGTTTCTCTTCTTCCAAATTCTATTCAGTACTTCCTCATTAGTTATGTGGTCTACCCATTTAATCTCCAGTATTTGTCTGTAGCACCACATTCTAAAACTTCTATTCTCATCTTGTCTAAACTATTTATCGTCCATGTTTCACTTCCATACATGGCTACACTCCACATAAATACTTTCAGAAACGACGACAGAAGACCCTGTATTTTACCCCTGCCACATTCAAAATTTGAAAGAGAGTATTCCAGTCAACATTGTCAAAAGCTTTCTCTAAGTCTACAAATGCTAGAAACGTAGGTTTGCCTTTCCTTAATCTTTCTTCTAAGATAAGTCGTAAGGTCAGTATTGCCTCACGTGTTCCAGTGTTTCTACGGAATCCAAACTGATCTTCCCCGAGGTTGGCTTCTACTAGTTTTTCCATTCGTCTGTAAAGAATTCGTGTTAGTATTTTGCAGCTGTGACTTATTAAGCTGATAGTTCGGTAATTTTCACATCTGTCAGCACCTGCTTTCTTTGGGATTGGAATTATTATATTCTTCTTGAAGTCTGAGGGTATTTCGCCTGTTTCATACATCTTGCTCACCAGATGGTAGAGTTTTGTCAGGACTGGCTCTCCCACGGCCGTCAGTAGTTCCAATGGAATATTGTCTACTCCGGGGGCCTTGTTTCGACTCAGGTCTTTCAGTGCTCTGTCAAACTCTTCACGCAGTATCATATCTCCCATTTCATCTTCATCTACATCCTCTTCCATTTCCATAATATTGTCCTCAAGTACATCGCCCTTGTATAGACCCTCTATATACTCCTTCAACCCGTGGCAGAGTGTCACGTAAATGCTGAAAGAATTGAACTAGCAGATAGTTGATAAAAGATACAACGTGAAATCCTGCTTAGAAAGGTTGTAGAACCAACTTTAAGTGATTAATATGGGAGTTGAGTTACATCCCTCTACTTATCGCTCCCATAGAGATCGTGAAGATAAGAGTAGTCTAATTACACCACGCACAGAAGCATTTAAACAATAAATCTTCCCGTGATCCATACGTGAATGGAACAGGAGAAAGCACTATTATCTGGTACAATCAGACGTACCCTCTGCCTCGCTGTTTTCAGTGATTGGCAAAGTCCAGATGTAGATGTAGACGTAGACGTAAATGTAGACATAGAAAACAAGAAGGCGGAATCTATTCTTCTGTGTGTGACATGTCGCCACGCGCTGCTGAGTGTGCAGGGGCAGAGTGAGAGAGTGCATGTAACACGGTTGAAGTGTGTGTTGGGAACTACGCCATAAATCCACGTGGCACACTCAGAACCCCCCCCCCCCCCCCTCCTTCATTTAATGAGACTTCTGTGCCGATAATCTTTTTTCAATGAAATATGCGTTGCCATCTGCATACGAAAATAATCGCTACATATCTCCCGAGGATAAATTGTCCATGGGTTTGCACCGTCTGCATATTAAACACATTAGTTACTTCACTTAGTGAATATTCCTGAAGATAACCGTTGCATATTTTCCGAGGGTAAATCATTTTACGGACTTATTATTGTGATTTGCACACTTCACACGTGCTGATCACTACAAGCTGCAGACCAAGGTGAGAAGAAGGAAAGGTAACGAACGAAGTAACAGAAGAAGAAAGACAGACAAAACATAGAGATCGCAAGACAAAGTTATTGTCATTTGTATGCCATTCTCCAGATTTTGAAACACTGATAGATTCGTATTTTGTAAATAAGGCTCCTTTCTGTTTCACTAATGTCTTGGTGCATACTTACTTTATTATATTTGGTACAGGTGACTTTACTCGCATAAGAAAACCAAGAAAAAATATTGACATATAGTTATAATATGCAATATCTACAAGAGGCATTAGGGAACAATAAGATTGAAAGACCAAAATCAAAGTGTACTGTTTACAAAGGATATAAGGCAGTGATGCAACTTTGGCCCCTACTGTTGAATCTAACGTCTGAAGATGCAATGACGGAAACAAAAGGTAGATTGTGAATGACGCAACCAGCCACAAATACTTTTTAAATGTTTTATTTCAGTTCCATAACTGGTTTTGGGCTTCCATTCTCATATTCAGATGGCTAATGTCTTCAGTTACATAGATGTACATTTCGTCTGCTCCCACAGTGCACAAGAATATTTGAGTATTTTGCCCCACTTTGCAAGTTGCTCATTGTAAATAAAGTACTGTGGCACATTTCATAATATTCTTGATGTCAGCGTTGAGCATCACACATGTGCTATACACTTGACCTTTCTTTCACAATGCAAAGATTATTATTATGCAAAAATACAAAGATATCGTTAATTTCATATTGACCGAGCATGTAAATCACGAAGGTAAAAAGGAAGGGAGGTGTCATTACCTCACAGTCTTGAAGCCGATTACGGGTGTACTAATCGATCCAACCGTAATCTAAAGTTTAAAGGAATCACATTTCATTTGTAGGAGGAGCAATTCAAGCAATATTTGTTTTGTATACACGAATTATTGTTGCACTGTTTACTTTTATTGTAATGGTTTTATTTCTATCGTTTGACTTTAGATTTGCCTTAGTTTACTCAGTGTCCGTACTTTCTCTTCTTTGCTGCCATTCTACCAAGTCACAAACGCTCCGACACCCGAGCCATACTGTATCAACGGCCTCGTCCGCGCACAACACACGGCTGGGTAACCGCGCTGGTTTTGGGGCAGCATCTGATGCCTTAAATTCCTCTCGCCGATTATTATTATTATTCGTTGTTCGCATTTCGCCCCCGTTAAAAAGATATCTGGCTAGAACAGCCGGAGACGGCGGTCATGTGTGGTTGAGTTTTGTGTGTGTGATTCTATGAATGTGTATGTGTGCTGTGCTTCCTTCCTGTAGAAGGCTCTGGCTGAAAATTTATGTGAACACTCTTTACATCGTACCTACCTTGTGTTCGAAGTGCGAGTAGCAATATATCCGTTTCACGGTAGAGTTGTTCCCCCATGAAGCTTGTTGTAAAAAATCAACTGCACTTCAAGAGAAGCAACGATGTATATGACTACAATACCATAAGAAAAAAATGACATTCGTTACGCCACGTTAAGGATGTCTGTAGCACAAACAGGGATTCGCAACGCTGCAACTAAAGGTTTTGATTACCTACTCATTGATATAAAACGCCTGACATAGCAAAGTAAAATCTGAAACTAAACTGCAAACGTTTCTCTTCGATAACTCCTCCTATTCC
Organism: Schistocerca piceifrons; assembly: GCF_021461385.2. Taxonomy (NCBI): domain Eukaryota; kingdom Metazoa; phylum Arthropoda; class Insecta; order Orthoptera; family Acrididae; genus Schistocerca; species Schistocerca piceifrons. The sequence goes on from NC_060139.1 coordinate 110,051,604, forward strand.
GCCAAAGATTAATCTGTTACTGTAATGTATAAATGGTGATGGATAGGAATTACTGACTAACATCTGTCTGTCTTTAATTTAAAAAAGTAAAAACTAATAAATGATCAGCGTGGAGGGATATTTAAAAAAAATTGATGTCAATCTGAAATGACTCGTTCTGTATCGTTACGATTTATTGTGCAAATGATACATGAATCATGAAACTAAGTAACTATTGGTTTATCAAAAAGCGTGTTATAGACTTATATACTTTGAAAGTCTCAAAATGAAATTCAAGCAGATGACCAAAGTAGACGTGTATTCCAATTGTGATATGTTTGGTTATTCCTGAAAAACTGACAGACTTACTGGCGACAAATATTCCGGGAAAAGAAGCAAACAGGCTACTGTTGGAAAGATAGGCCTACGTCTTACTAAAAAGTTACTCACAAACATGTTAAAGCAAAATATACATTTTAAGGAGTCTTAAGCGTTTGAGACTATTCCCTTAATCACATTTAAGGCATCCCACATCGCTGGGAGATCTTTAAAAATTATTTCTTTTTTTACCCTGTAGGTTGCTATTAATGGCCACACACTGAATGATGCACCATAGGTAAGATTTCAAAGTGAGAAGATGGCTAAACTACAGTGAGGCTAATGCACTGACTGTCAAATAAACCAAGGAGTCTGTTCTGCATGGAGGTATACGTCTACACAGTTCTGCTTCTTTCACATTTCAGTAATCATTCACTTTGTTGACATGCACAAGATACGCTAGCACGTCATGCTTCATTTCTCTTTGCACGCGTTTATCGGCTAGCAAAGAACACGTAGATAAGTTTTTTTGCAGACGCAAACACTAAAAATGTTGTACATACCAGTTCAAAGCTGAAAATGTAACGAACAAGAAGCAGTACTGATACCAATAAGAAAACAAACATTGGCTTCGGAGTTCCAGTTTCATTTGCTATCCATACAAATACAGTAAAAGTTGAATTAAATGGATTATGAGAGCATCCTTTTCACATTAGTTCCTTCTGTTTCTGGTTATCCGAAATACAGCAGCAAAAACAAGTTACGTTAACGAGTCCAAGGTTGTTGTATTACTAGAGGAAATACGCATTCAAGAACAGAAAACCGTTCGAAATTACCTTCTTTACACTGTGTTATGTAAGCTCTATGTTATGTAAGCTCTATAATTTTTAGTATTTAAAACAGTTGTTGCGCGCACAGGACAGGAATAGTGAGCAAGAAGCAATCGTAAACAGTAGTCTGCTAATATTTTGGGCTACTTAAAATGGCGACAGGCCCCGCCCACTCTGGCTTCAAAAGAAGGTAAAGCGTTAAGACTATAATGCCACCTCTCTTCTTTTTTTTTTGCCTCCATGAAGTAAACAGAGCAAAGATGATGTGTGGAATGTGTGAAATACAACACGTTAATAACAGAAAAATATTTGAAGTCTAAGAGTAAACTTATTATTAAAAGGCAGTAGGACAAATTGTTTTAGTATCTCTTTTTTTCCTATTGTGACTGTTAGCGAAAATTTTGACGAAATACTTTAAAGCCAACTGACTGCGTACTACAAATCAGACGTATATGTACACATATATATACACACAGACATTTGATTATCATCACAGTTTATATGTTAGTTGCAGAAAATACAAAACTAAAAAGTTGGAATGTGGGATGAGAGCGATACATTTGTTCATCATGATAGTTTATATTTATACAACTCAACTTGTGGATAATGTTACACTTCACAGTGTTATTGGTGTGGAAACTGATTTGAAGTTCTATCCTTCATAGAAGGTTGGCAGTTTGATATGAGATTGTGCCTAAGAAGGCAATGGATGCAAGAAATTCCTATTCTCCTTATGGTTTTGAATTTATATGGAGTAATTTACTGTCTTTAATTTTGTTGCATAGGTGGTCAGTTATTTATGGTTATAGCCATTACTTTTAGCTACAATTTTCATAACAGTGATTTCTTTCTCCTTGACCGATGAAATGAAGGGGACTTTAAAATGTAATGATAATCAGATGTCTGTGTATATAAATGTGTGTACATATATGTCTAATTTGTACTATACAATCAGCTGGCTGTAAATCATTTTGTGAAAATTTCCGCTGACAGTTACCATAGGAAAAACCGACACACTAGAAACAATTGGTCCTACTGCGCTGAAATAATAAGTTTAATCTTAGAATGCAGACATTTTTCTTTTATTAACATGTTGCATTTTGCTCATTCCACACATCATTTTTACTCTTTTTACATCCCTGGTGAACAGGAAAAGAATGATATCTTTGTATCTTTGCTTCACGTTAATCTTTACATTATAAATATACTCAGGTGTACAGCACATGGGCGATGCGGAACTCTGACATTAAGAACATTGTGAATTGTAATGTATTTACAGTGTCTGTGTTGTGTGAAATTCCACAACGTACACACAATATAAACATTGGCCTGCAAAACCATATGGACTACAACAAGCTAATCGGTATCTGCTGGAACTTACGTAAGTCAACACAACTATTTCTCTTTATATCTAACTAAGTGCAAGCTCTTTAGGTTTTTGTTAATGAAACAACTTATGAAGTTACACTAAATACTCAAAACATCTGGTGCACTGTGGTAGCAGTCGACATGCTGTTGATCAAAACATCTATGTAACTGAAAATATTAGCCATCTGAAGATAGTCATGATAGCCTGAAACTGGTTACAGCACTAACGTAAAAGATTTGAAAAGTATTTGTGGCTCGTTGCGTCATTCACCAACTATCATTAATGGCCACGAAGGTCACAAGATCCAATATGGATGAAATAACAATAGAAGTTCAAGAGTGGGATTAAAATTCAGTTTGAAACTATATTAATGGTAAGATTCGCTGACGATACTGCTGCCCTCAATGAAAATGAAGAAGAATTGCAGGACCTGTAGAATGGAACAGACTGTCTAATGACGACAGAATATGGATTGCGAGCAAACGGAAGAAAGGCGAAAGTAATGTGTAGCAGAAATGAGAATAGCAATAAACTTAGCGTCAGAATTGGTAATCACGAAGTAGCTGAAGTGAAAGTGTTCTACTAGCTTGGAACCAAAGTAACGTAATACGGAGGAAGCAAGGTGACACAAAAAGAGACCATCACAGGTAAGGAGGACAGGCCTGGCAAAATAAATAAACTGGTATGAAACATAGGCCTTAATTTGAGGAAGAAATTTCTGACAATATACGTCTGGAGCACAACACTTTATGGTAGCTAATCAGGGACTGTGCGAAATCCGGAAAGTAAGAGACTCGTAGCGTTTGGGATTTTCTACTGTCGAAGGATGTTGAAAAATGTGGACAGGTAAGATAGGAAATGAGATGGGTCTCCGTAGAACGGATAATCAGAAGAGATACGCTGATAAGACATGGGTTCAGACAGGTGGGAATAACTTGCAAGGTACTAATAGAGAGAGCCGTTGACGATAGAAACTGTAGAGAAAAACGGCGGCTGTAATGTGTACGATAAATAATTGAGGTTGTTTGGTGTAACTGCTACTCCGAGTGAAAAGGTTGCGCAGTAAAGAAAGTCGTGGTGGGACAATCCAGAAGACTGAAGGGAAAAAAGAAGAGAGAATGGGGAGTGAAGGCCGTTCTATAACACATCTGTTCTCAGCAGTGCAGTGCTCTGGAGAGAAATGTGATTCGATTAGAGTAGATTCATTTTTCGTTCCACAAACCCAAAAAATGACAAAAAATGAGATGATTCTCGTGGGTGTGGAACATGTCAGTAATTATGACATAAAAACATACAACATTTGAATGTATAATTTACCACCCTGATCATTTGTCAGGAGATAGTCGAAAATAAGCTAATACAATGCAGTAAACTGGGACAGCTAATATTTACAGAATTAACACACTGTCAAAATAAAACACTGTTATCCACTATTAATAAATTTATCATACGCAAAATACCTAATTTTGACTGTTGTGACAAAGCGTTGTCAAAACTGAAATCTAACAGATATTTTTACTTAATCTGACTTAACAGTCTCTGTTAAGATATTCATCTATGGAGTAAAAGGAGTTGCGTATCAAAAAGTCTTTCAAACTCTGTTTTAACCGCGCTTTATCCGAAACCAAGTTTTTAATGGTTGCTGGCAATTTATTGGACCCCTTTTTGGGCCAAGGTAAGTGATTGTAGGCCTTTATGTACTGTAGATTGTTCTTATTCCTAGTATTGACACTGTGTACTGAGCTATTGGTAGGAAATAGAGATCTATTACTTGCAACAAATTTCATTAAGGAATAAATATACTGAGAAGCAGTGGTTAGAATACCAAGTTCCTTGAACAGGTTTTACAATATATTCTTGAATTTACACCACAAATGATTCTTATCATACGCTTTTGCAGCTTAAAAACTTTTGCTCGGTTTGATGAGTTGCCCCAGAATATGATACCATACGACATAACAGAATGAAAGTAAGCTAAGTATGAAAGTTTTTTTATATTTATATCACCTACATCTGACATCATTCTCACGGCAAATACAGACTTGTTTAGGCACTTAAGCAATTCTATGGTATGCGCTTCCCAACTGAATTTATTATCAAGTTGTAATCCCAGAAATTTAACACTGTCAACCTTTTCGATCTGCATGTCTTCATACGTTATACTCACGCTGGAATGAAATCTCTTACAGGTTTTGAATTGCATTAGTGGGTCTTCTCAAAGTTTAATGACAAAGAATTAGCTTTAAACCACTTATTACTGTCAGTGAAAATTTGATTAGGAGCTATTTCTAAATCTGTACTTGAATTGCTACTTATTGCAATGTTTGTATCATCTGCAAACAAAACAAACTTAGCATCTGGCAATGTAACAGATGAGAGGTCATTAATATTCATATGAAAAAGCAATGGACCCAAAATGGAACCTTGAGGAGCACCACATGTAATTAATTCCCAGTCATACGAAGACTGACTGCTTACTGCACAGGTATTTTGCAACGAACAGAACAACGCCTCACGTGACATGCCCTATGGGACTCGGAGCAGAAGTCACTGTGGACATTCTTTGTACTGAATTGTTTGCTAAAAAGAGTTTGTCCGTTATGACTGCAGCAGTCTTGGCATAAGGAAGGTGACTGCGTAGGATAGATGGTCACCAATGGATTAACTCAAATTATTATTATTTTTCATTTTTTACACTTCTACGGTCTTTTAAATCCAGACTTTAGTCATCTGTCTTACGGGATTCACTCTTGAACCGTTTGTTGTTGAAGATAGTGGTGAAAACGACAAGATATTTACTAATGTTACACATCGCGATCATAGGCTGGTGTAATAATACTTAAATTTTCACGCCGTACATGAACCATGGACCTTGCCGTTGGTGGGGAGGCTTGCGTGCCTCAGCGATACAGATAGCTGTACCGTAGGTGCAACCACAACGGAGGGGTATCTGTTGAGAGGCCAGACAAACGTGTGGTTCCTGAAGAGGGGCAGCAGCCTTTTCAGTAGTTGCAAGGGCAACAGTCTGGATGATTGACTGATCTGGCCTTGTAACAATAACCAAAACGGCCTTGCTGTGCTGGTACTGCGAACGGCTGAAAGCAAGGGGAAACTACAGCCATAATTTTTCCCGAGGGCATGCAGCTTTACTGTATGATTGCATGATGATGGCGTCCTCTTGGGTAAAATATTCCGGAGGTAAAATAGTCCCCCATTCGGATCTCCGGGTGGGGACTACTCAAGAGGATGTCGTTATCAGGAGAAAGAAAACTGGCGTTCTACGGATCGGAGCGTGGAATGTCAGATCCCTTAATCGGGCAGGTAGGTTAGAAAATTTAAAAAGGGAAATGGATAGGTTGAAGTTAGATATAGTGGGAATTAGTGAAGTTCGGTGGCAGGAGGAACAAGACTTCTGGTCAGGTGACTACAGGGTTATAAACACAAAATCAAATAGGGGTAATGCAGGAGTAGGTTTAATAATGAATAGGAAAATAGGAATGCGGGTAAGCTACTACAAACAGCATAGTGAACGCATTATTGTGGCCAAGATAGATACGAAACCCACGCCTACTACAGTAGTACAAGTTTATATGCCAACTAGCTCTGCAGATGACGAAGAAATTGAAGAAATGTATGATGAAATAAAAGAAATTATTCAGATTGTGAAGGGAGACGAAAATTTAATAGTCATGGGTGACTGGAATTCGAGTGTAGGAAAAGGGAGAGAAGGAAACGTAGTAGGTGAATATGGATTGGGGGACAGAAATGAAAGAGGAAGCCGCCTGGTCGAATATTGCACAGAGCACAACATAATCATAACTAACACTTGGTTTAAGAATCATGAAAGAAGGTTGTATACATGGAAGAACCCTGGAGATACTAAAAGGTATCAGATAGATTATATAATGGTAAGACAGAGATTTAGGAACCAGGTTTTAAATTGTAAGACATTTCCAGTGGCAGATGTGGACTCTGACCACAATCTATTGGTTATGACCTGTAGATTAAAACTGAAGAAACTGCAAAAAGGTGGGAATTTAAGGAGATGGGACCTGGATAAACTAAAAGAACCAGAGGTTGTACAGAGATTCAGGGAGAGCATAAGGGAGCAATTGACAGGAATGGGGGAAATAAATACAGTAGAAGAAGAATGGGTAGCTTTGAGGGATGAAGTAGTGAAGGCAGCAGAGGATCAAGTAGGTAAAAAGACTAGGGCTAGTAGAAATCCTTGGGTAACAGAAGAAATATTGAATTTAATTGATGAAAGAAGAAAATATAAAAATGCAGTAAGTGAAACAGGCAAAAAGGAATACAAACGTCTCAAAAATGAGATCGACAGGAAGTGCAAAATGGCTAAGCAGGGATGGCTAGAGGACAAATGTAAGGATGTAGAGGCCTATCTCACTAGGGGTAAGATAGATACCGCCTACAGGAAACTTAAAGAGGCCTTTGGAGATAAGAGAACGACTTGTATGAATATCAAGAGCTCAGATGGAAACCCAGTTCTAAGCAAAGAAGGGAAGGCAGAAAGGTGGAAGGAGTATATAGAGGGTCTATACAAGGGCGATGTACTTGAGGACAATATTATGGAAATGGAAGAGGATGTAGATGAAGATGAAATGGGAGATATGATACTGCGTGAAGAGTTTGACAGAGCACTGAGAGACCTGAGTCGAAACAAGGCCCCCGGAGTAGACAATATTCCATTGGAACTACTGACGGCCGTGGGAGAGCCAGTCCTGACAAACCTCTACCATCTGGTGAGCAAGATGTATGAAACAGGCGAAATACCCTCAGACTTCAAGAAGAATATAATAATTCCAATCCAAAAGAAAGCAGGTGTTGACAGATGTGAAAATTACCGAACTATCAGCTTAATAAGTCACAGCTGCAAAATACTAACACGAATTCTTTACAGACGAATGGAAAAACTAGTAGAAGCCAACCTCGGGGAAGATCAGTTTGGATTCCGTAGAAACACTGGAACACGTGAGGCAATACTGACCTTACGACTTATCTTAGAAGAAAGATTAAGGAAAGGCAAACCTACGTTTCTAGCATTTGTAGACTTAGAGAAAGCTTTTGACAATGTTGACTGGAATACTCTCTTTCAAATTCTCAAGGTGGCAGGGGTAAAATACAGGGAGCGAAAGGCTATTTACAATTTGTACAGAAACCAGATGGCAGTTATAAGAGTCGAGGGACATGAAAGGGAAGCAGTGGTTGGGAAGGGAGTAAGACAGGGTTGTAGCCTCTCCCCGATGTTGTTCAATCTGTATATTGAGCAAGCAGTAAAGGAAACAAAAGAAAAATTCGGAGTAGGTATTAAAATTCATGGAGAAGAAATAAAAACTTTGAGGTTCGCCGATGACATTGTAATTCTGTCAGAGACAGCAAAGGACTTGGAAGAGCAGTTGAATGGAATGGACAGTGTCTTGAAAGGAGGATATAAGATGAACATCAACAAAAGCAAAACAAGGATAATGGAATGTAGTCTAATTAAGTCGGGTGATGCTGAGGGAATTAGATTAGGAAATGAGGCACTTAAAGTAGTAAAGTAGTTTTGCTATTTGGGGAGCAAAATAACTGATGATGGTCGAAGTAGAGAGGATATAAAATGTAGGCTGGCAGTGGCAAGGAAAGCGTTTCTGAAGAAGAGAAATTTGTTAACATCGAGTATAGAGTTAAGTGTCAGGAAGTCATTTCTGAAAGTATTCGTATGGAGTGTAGCCATGTATGGAAGTGAAACATGGACGATAAATAGTTTGGACAAGAAGAGAATAGAAGCTTTCGAAATGTGGTGCTACAGAAGAATGCTGAAGATTAGATGGGTAGATCACATAACTAATGAGGAAGTATTGAATAGGATTGTGGAGAAGAGAAGTTTGTGGCACAACTTGACCAGAAGAAGGGATCGGTTGGTAGGACATGTTCTGAGGCATGAAGGGATCACCAATTTAGTATTGCAGGGCAGCGTGGAGGGTAAAAATCGTAGAGGGAGACCAAGAGATGAATACACTAAGCAGATTCAGAAGGATGTAGGTTGCAGTAGGTACTGGGAGATGAAAAAGCTTGCACAGGATAGAGTAGCATGGAGAGCTGCATCAAACCAGTCTCAGGACTGAAGACCACAACAACAACAACAACCACACTGAAGTCCAAATCCGAACGCTGGATCCTCAATGAAGACTAACGCTTACTACTGTAACATCTTCATTACGACCACCAACGTACAACCAGAGCAGTATACTCAACTCCTGAAAAGAGACTCCTGTTAGTTATACAAGCAATGTATGTTTCAGAATATAGGATTACAAACATAAGACGTTTGAGAACCTTTCTGCAATGACACATACTAAATAACAAATAATTTCTGGTGGTTAGGTTTGATGTGACAACCCGCCGCAAAGTAGTCAGCGATCCTAGCCCTAACACCACATTGTATGGAGCGCACTTGGCAGCATTGCTCCATATCTTGGAGAAACAGTGAGAATTTCTCATTGGACAACAGCACTCTGAACATAGAGTACTGGAGACTGTGCTGGATTTAAAAGATAGTACTAACGCAAAATAAAATGAAAATGTAATTTAATTTAGACCATTGGAAGCCATATATGTTACGCGGCCTCCATTGATATTTTCAATGCACATAAATGATCTAGCGGACAGGGTGGGCAGCAATCTGCATTTATTTGCTGATGATGCTTTGGTGTACGGTGAGGTGTCGAAGTTGAGCGACTGTAGGAAGATACAAGATGACTTAGATAAAATTTCTACTTGTTGTGATGAATGGAAGTCAGTGCAAAATATATAAAAATGAAATTAATGCAGATGAGTAGGAAAAACTAATCCGTAATATTCGGATGTAGCATTACTAGTGTCCTGTTTGACGCAGTCACGTTTGCTTAAATACACTGAAGCGCTAAAGAAACTGGTATAGGCATGCGTATTCAAATACAGAGACATGTAAACAGGCAGAATACGGCGGTGCGGTCGGAAACTCCTATAAAGGACAACAAGCGTCCGGCGCAGCTGTTACTCCTGCTACAATAGCAAGTTATCAAGATTTAAGCGACTTTGAACGTGGTGTTACAGTCGGCGCACGAGCGGTGGGACACAGCATCTCCAGCGTAGCGATGAAGTGTAGATTTTCCCGTACGACCATTTCACGAGTGTACCGTGGATATCACAAATCCGGTAAAACATCAAATCTTCAACATCGCTGCGGCCGTAAACAGATCCTCCGAGTATGAGACCAACGACTAAAGAGATTCGTTCAACGTGACAGAAGTGCAACCTTTCCGCAAACTGCTGCAGATTTCAATGCTGAGCCCTCAACGGGTGTCAATGAGCGAACCATTCAACGAAACATCATCGGTATGGGCTTTCGAGAGCCTAAGGTCCACTCGTGTACCGTTGATGGCTGCACGACAGAAACCTTTACGTTTCCCCTGGGCCCGTCAACACCGACACTGGACTGTTGATGACTGGTCGGACGAGTCTTGTTTCAAATTGTATCGAGCAGATGGACGTGTAAGGGTAAGGAGACAATCTCATGAATCCATGGATCCTACATGCCAGCAGGGGACTGTTTAAGCTGGTAGAGGTTCTGTAACGGTGTGGGGTGTGTTCAGTTGGAGCGATATGGGACCCCTGATACGCCTAGATACGACTCTGATAGGTGACACGTACATAAGCATCCTGTCTGATCACCTGCGTCCATTCATGTCCATTGTGCATTCTGACGGACTTGGGCAATACCGGCAGGATAATGAGATACCCCACAAGTCCAGAATTATCTCCAGGAACACTTTTGTGAGTTTAAACACTTCCGCTGGCCACCAAACTCCCCAGATATGAACATTATTGAGCATATCTGCGATGCTTTGCAATGTGCTGGTCAGAAACGCGAAACGCAACTCGCCCTTTTCTCACATGATATCTTGCGAACCATGGATGAAGGGTATCAGACGGATGCCATATTCCTTGACTTCCGGAAAGCGTTTGACTCGGTGCCCCACTGCAGACTCCTAACTAAGGTACGAGCATATGGGATTGGTTCCCAAGTATGTGAGTGTCTCGAAGACTTCTTAAGTAATAGAATCCAGTACGTTGTCATCGATGGTTAGTGTTCATCGGAGGTGAGGATATCATCTGGAGTGCCCCAGGGAAGTGTGGTAGGTCCGCTGTCGTTTTCTATCTACATAAATGATCTTTTGGATAGGGTGGATAGCATTGTGTGGCTGTTTGCTGATGATGCTGTGGTATACGGGAAGGTGTCGTCGTTGAGTGACTGTGGGAGGATAGAAGATGACTTGGACAGGATTTGTGATTGGTGTAAAGAATGGCAGCTAACTCTAAATATAGATAAATGTAAATTAATGCAGATGAACAGGAAAAAATATCCTGTAATGTCTGAATACTCTATAAGTAGTGTAGCACTTGACACAGTCACGTCGATTAAATATTTGGGCGTAACATTGCAGAGCGATATGAAGTGGGACAAGCATGTAATGGCAGTTGTGAGGAAGGCGGATAGTCGTCTTCGGTTCATTGGTAGAATTTTGGGAAGATGTGGTTCATCTGTAAAGGAGACCGCTTATAAAACACTAATACGACCTATTCTTCAGTACTGCTCGAGCGTTTGGGATCCCTTTCAGGCCGGATTGAGGGAGGACATAGAAGCAATTCAGAGGCGGGCTGCTAGATTTGTTACTGGTAGGTTTGATCATCACGCGAGTGTTACGGAAATGCTTCAGGAACTCGGGTGGGAGTCTCTAGAGGAAAGGAGGCGTTCTTTTCGTGAATCGCTACTGAGGAAATTTAGAGAACCAGCATTTGAGGCTGACTGCAGTACAGTTTTACTGCCGCCAACTTACATTACGCGGAAAGACCACAAAGGTAAGGTAAGAGAGAATAGGGCTCGTACAGAGGCATATAGGCAGTCATTTTTCCCTCGTTTTGTTTGGGAATGCAACAGGGAGAGAAGATGCTAGTAGTGGTACGAGGTACACTCCGCTACGCACCGTATGGTGGACTGCGGTGTATGTATGTAGATGTAGATGTAGATGAAGAGATCTCCACTTCATCGTACTCTTACCGATTGATGGGCAGCCCTGAAGGATTCATGGTGCCAGTTCCCTCTAGCACTAGTTCAGACAATAGTCGAGTCCATGCCACGTCGTGTTGCGACACTTCTGCGTACTCGCGGGCTCTGTACACGATATTAGTCAGTGTACCAGTTTCTTTGGCTGTTCAGTGTATATGGGCATAACGCTGCAAAGCGCTGTGAAATGAAACAAGAACGAGAGGAATGTTTTAGGGAAGGCGAATGATCGACTCCGTTTTACTGGGAGAATTTTAGCAAAGTGTGGTTCATCTGTAAAAGAGACTGCAGATATGACACTAGCGCGTCCTCTTCTTGATACCGCTCGAGTGTTTGGGATCCGCATCAGGTCGGATTAGAGGAAGACTTCGAAACAATTCAAAAGTGGGCTGCTAGATCTGTTTACTCGTAGCTTCGAACAAAATGCACGCTTTACGGAGATACGTCGGGAATTCAAATGGGAATCTCTGGAGGAAAGGCAACTTCCTTTCCGAGGAATATTATCGAGAAAATTTAGAGAACCGGCATTAGAGGCTGACCGCAAAAAGATATTACTGCCGCCAGTATACAAGGACCACGAAGGTAAGATACAAGAAATTCAGGCTCATATGGCAGGTTCGAATCCTGCCTCGGGCATGGATGTGTGTGATGTCCTTAGGTTTGTTAGGTTTAAGTGGTTCTAAGTTCTAGGGGACTGATGACCTCAGAAGTTAAGCCCCATAGTGCTCGGAGGCTATATGGAGGCGATAGCTATTTTTTCCCTCGCTCTCTTCGCAGCTGGAACAGGAAAGGAAATGACTAGTAGTAGTACAGGACGCCACACGCCGTACGGTGGTTTGTGGAACACATATGTAGATGTAGAGCTTGTCAGGGGTCCTCGTATAGCAGCACGGTCGTGTTCTTGTCATGTTCTCACATCCTCTTCAATTTGATCAGCATCGGAGGTAGCTCCTCCCGGGGAAGCTCTGCGATCATTGCGCAGGTCTTCAGTTTCCTTGAACGAAAATCGACTATTATCGATCTGAGTCTTGAAACACGTATGTATTCATTACCAGCGATGGCGAGGCATGACAGAATCTCTGACCAGAGAGTTATTTATCGTTGCTAGTCTGCGCTTGACCGCGCGAGTGTGCAGTTGTACTCAGTCTGCAGTAGTAGTCAGTCGGATACGGTAGTAGCGAGTGGACGGTTGTACTGAGCAGGCGTCGGCATGCGTCGACTGTGTGCTCTGCTCGCGACTCTGGTCAGGATTGCGGTGGACGATGAGTATTGTTGTAGAAGGTAAAGACGCAGCATTGCGCACATCTAATAATGTATGTTAATTGTAATTAATTTGTTCAAAGAAATGCCCCAATAATAATTTTCTATAAAGTAACTCTTTTAAAGAAAAACATTCATTTCAATTTAAAGAATATTTCCTATGCATTTCCTCCAAGAATCAAAATTAAATATACGCCAGCATTGCACGAAGCTGTGCCAATAGATAAGAGCAGATATAGATGCTGTTTTTTTTATTGAGGTAAGAATTTTTGCTTTTTTTATTCAGAATACAGGGCCGAAGGTCAGCGCTGCTGTCCTTATAAGATTTATCAGGTTTAATTATTTTACAGGGCCGAAGGTCAGCGCTGCTGTCCTTATAAAATTTGTCAGGTTTAATTATTTCTGTTGAGATGTTACATACGGTTGATGGTTCATTATTTGATTAATATTATTGTTGGTTTATGGTCAATTTTCATTAATTTAATTTTTGTGGGGAGTTTAAGCTTGGCCCCATTTTGCATTATTATTATACATAATTCTATTGGGAGTTACATTTGGCTCCATTTTTCATTGAATAAATTTTGCGGGGAGGTTACACTTGGCGACATCCGGACCAGGATCGTATTTCTTGGGGAATCTTCTGATAAGTGGTCATATATCTGCTCTTATTTACTTAAATGTAAACGCATTTACTAATTTTGTCACTTTCTTTCACAGATCATCGGCAATTTGTTGCTCTTTGTTGTATTTGTGTTTGTTGCATTTTGTATTGTCTCTGTTTCATTATTGAATAATTGTGATTTGTGTAAAAATGCCGCGAAAAACTGTTAATAGTACATCACGAGGTATAATGAGTGAAATAACCGACTTAAACAACTTGACCGATAGTACTTGCGACACGCAGTGTAATGATGACAATCCTCCATTTGCGGACAGTTTGTACCGACCACTAATAATGATTTTGATCTTAGTGATGAACAGACGAACTCAATTGTGTCCTCTGTTAATTTGACGACAATTGATGACGCGGGGCGTTCTGTTGCAATGAGCTCTGCCCAGCGTAACACAACCAGTTTGCAAAATTTACGTAATGAACAGACAAATTTTTCTAACGGAAATGAACAGTGTAATCAGAGTACGACAGATTTATTTAATTCCGGTGTAGTGACTAACAGTGCACGTCCGATTAGCAAACATTTTCAAGAATCACAGAATATCCAAATGGATACACAAAACGTGACAATTTTAGATACACCATCACATAGCACAGAGAATAGAAATGCTAATTTTGGCTCGGATCAAATTATGGCATTGTTGTTACAATTTAGGGAAAGTTTCAAACAAATTATTAAAAAACAAGACGACTTTTACAAACAACTTGTTGAAGAGAACAAACAACGTAATGAAAATCACAAACAATTCATGAAAGAACAAGAAGACTTTCTCAAACAACTTAAAGAACAGAACAAACAACTTAAATAACAGAACAAACAATTTAGAGAACAGAACAAACAATTTTCTGAAAGTCTTAAACCGCCGAACGAAAAACACGACAACCTTAACGAACAGAACAAACAAGTTAGTGAACAGATTACAGCTGTTACCGTGCAACGTCACGACACGAAAGAACAATCATGTGAAGAAAGTAAGGCTCATGCTAGGAAAAGTAGTGAAGAAAATAGATCTGTTGCACAAGGATTAATTAATACACATGTAGCCACAACAGAATCACATAGCGATGAAATTAGTGCGGTCACTGAACAATGTTCAGAAAACGCAACACAGATACACAACGAGTTTAATTTAAAGTCACCAGAACTTTCACACATTGTGAATACGGAAGTCGACAAGAAATGTGAACAACAGATCAGCCAAATTGACGAACGTATTAAAGTAAAAGAAATGAAAATTGTTTCACTCACTAACACGTCACAGCATACGCCACATTGCGAACATTTGTCACACTCACACAGCCAGTGTAACTTAAGTAATTCACAGAGACCACGCGACTTAAAATCCGAAAAGCTACGCGACTTAAAATCCGAAAAGATACAGACAAACAAATTCCTATGTAATCGTGAACCTGTTCACACATTCAGTGACAAGAACGTTGATAATAATCAATTTGTATCTGTAATAAAATCTAAGGTATTTGAAAATGACAGAGCACAGGTACACGCATTGAACTGGATACGTCGATTTATTTTTGTACTTCCTCCGCCATTGGCTGTAATGCACAAATTAGAATTAACATGGATACAGCAATTTATTTTTGAATTTTCACCGGCATTGCCTGTAACGCAAAAGCTAAAATGTATTTGTAGCGCGTAATTAACCTCAGGGGATTCATTACGCTTTAATGAGTATGTGCCGTAGCGTGCACTGGGCCCCGAGCCGTAGTAGTGCTGTTTCATCTTTAGTTTTCTGCACTGCTGCCTTCTCTTCTACTATCCCGTGTAAAGAAAACCTGATACGACAAGTTTTACCGAAAGTGACAATTTTATCATTATACGTTCCCGAAATGACAAGAACTACCAGCGTAATGTTAATAACAGATAAAATTATAATCATTAGTATGTGTAAAGTTGTCAGCAATAGGAACCACATTTTTAGTAATAATAGAGGTTTTTCTCCGCAACAGCAACAAAACCAACCGGTTAGCATACCTAACCAACAATGTAATGTACAAGGTCAACCAGGCTTTAATGTTTCGCCGCGTGCACGTATAGTCTCAGCTCCAACAAGTAGTAACGCAAAGCAACAAGGAAATAACTACGTACAGAAAACACACTATTTCAATTCCTATCGCAATGCGCCGTATAGAAATGACTATCCTGACAGACGTAAAAGTAATGAGCACAATTTTCAGCGTACGTTTAATAACAGTCTATCTTATCAGCAGCAAGAACGTCCGCCACAACAAATAATCATGAATGTACCAGACAGTAGGTATCATCCAGAGCGTAATACGTCAGGAAGAAATAACAGAAAAGTACAAATAGTGGAACTGCCACAGCATCCTCCCGAAAATAATAACACGTCAGATAGAATTTGATTAAATACAGTACAGGTTGCATATTCCAGTAACGCAAGCAATAATTTTGTCACGCAGAATCTTGTTCACGAGAATGTTATTTGAAACATGCTTTGTTGAATGCACCACTTTTATCGCACCCAGATCTTACCAGAAATTTTTCTATTACTACCGACAGTTCTAACACCGCTTTAGGCGTACATATTTTTCAGGAAATTGAAGAAGATGGTTGTACAGTAATTAAAAACATCGCTTTTGCAAGTCGCATTCTGTCACCTGCTGAACTTAATTATTCCGTTACAGAACTTGAAACATTATGTGTTGTTTGGGCTTTTACGAGATTTCGGCATTTTCTTTATGGAAGACATACGACCGTTTACACAGACCACAGAGCGATACAATTTTTACTTTCGGCTAAATTTACACACGACAGATAAAAAAAAGATGGAAACTTTATCTTCAGGAATTTAATTTTACAATTGTTCAAATTCCCGGCACACAAAATGTAGCAGACGCACTATCTCGTTCTCTTAGCAACAATCAGCAAGACATCGCAACCAACTTCTGCAAAGCAAATTTCAGCGTCATGTACATTCAACAAGTTGCATTTGAAAACTTCATTTCGTCGTCATTACAAGACATAGCACAAGAGCAGAGTAAAGACAACGTATGGAAAGAGATTAAACACCTTTGGCAAGATAGGAATAATGTTACCACTAGAAACCATTACACTGTACGCAATGACATTCTGTTTCGCAGCTCTCATCCTGACAGCAACAATTGGTTATTATGCATTCCTGACGAACTTGTTAACAAATTAATCTGGTGTACTCATTTAAGTTACGCACATGTTTTCTTATACTGAGACAGAACTGTTATTTTACGAACATGGAGAAACGTATTCGACGAATTTTAGCGTCATGTAAAATCTGCCAGAAAGCTAAATCAGATATGACTTCACATATTCCTCCATTACATCCCATTGTACCTGTTAAATTGAGACATATGGCCGCTGTAGACATTTTTGGTCCGATTCCGAGAACTAATAGAGGTTTTTGCTACATCTTTGTCGCTGTTGAACTCACTTCAAAATTTGTTACCTTCACTCCGTTACGCAAAGCTACTGCTAAAACTGTTTCGAAAGAATTGTAAAACATTTTCTATTTCATGTAGGGCATGTGTTGAAAGTAATTTCCGACAATGGATCACAGTTTCGATCTGCTATATGGACACGTATGTTACGAGCTAGAAACATTTCTCCGATCTATATATCCAGGTACCATGCTTCTTCGAACCCTTGTGAACGATTAATGAAAGAAATTGGTAAACTGTGTAGAATATACTGCCATAAAAGACATATTGATTGGGACACACACATACTCTCATTCCAGGATGTAATTAATTCCATACCAAATGAATCCACTATGCTATCTCCGTCTGTTATACTGAAAAATGTTGAACCACCTAACAAAATTAAAGAATTAGTAAACTTTCCTACATCTCGTCGACTACGACACCATGAAATAATTGACATTGCGCTGAACAACATCAAACGTGCCGCAGAGCGCCGGAGGACAGCAAAAACAAGTTTGTACACGCCGTGACTTTCACATTGGGCAGAAGATATTAGTACGTAAACACTATTTATCCAACAAAGGAAAGAGTAAATGCAGTAAATTTGAGCTTCTATACGCAGGTCCATATCGGATTCGCAGCATTCCTCACCCCAATGTTGTACACATCGAAACTTTGAGAACCAGAAAAACCAAAGGAAACCACCACATATCGAATATCAAACCTTTTATTGAATGAAGATACTTTATGATTTAACATGCTGTAATGCCATTTGCTAATTTTTATGACCACTTATGCAATTATATTCACATGAATACTTACTGATGATTGTCGTATTTTTCTTGGCAAGTGCCCGGCAAGGTAAAGTTAGCAGGTCGCTTTTCTTGTCGTTACACATCAGACCGTGCATATTTTCCATTTTTATGTATGTATGATTGTTTTTCCTGTTTTGTTTGTATGCACTATGAAATAGTTAAGATATAGCAAACACCAGTTGACTTTGACATTTTGCCTTATGATATCTCAACATCGTGACTACTTTACTTCTTTTTTATTTTATTTTATTTTATTTTATTTTATTTTTTTTTTTTGCTGCTACATTGTGATACACTGGGTACATTTTTGCCTCTGAACACTATCTATGTTTTTGACATATTACGTTTTCTGTCATGCTATGCTGTAAGCTCAATTATGTTACTATAAACCAGTTTTATCTAATGGGTATATGAATTAAATGCAAGACATTAATCTTTGTTCATCATTTTCAGAAAGAAATAACGTGTAAAAGAAATCAGTTAAACAGAAATGGGAATTTCACCTTCGAAATGAACGAAAGAGGATACAATGAAGAGTAAATGGATCAGGATTAACAAGCATTAACAAGAATATACTATACACATCGTATAATAGCAGTCTTAACTAATTTTTTCTTTCGGAATACAAGGCGATTGATGCAGGCTGTCAGACAGAACTACACATCTTAGTTTTAGTGATGAAATATGCTAGAAATAAGGAATAGTTGTGTAATGAGTAATGAAGTGACTTTTTTTTTTTTGCAGATGATAATGAATGGTGATGAATAATGATGAAGAATACGCTACTATGGAAGATGAAGTTTTTCTTTACAGGTGATGATAATAATGGAGTTATGGTGATATGGATAATGAAGTTTTTCTTTGCAGATGAAAATAATGATGAAGTTTATATATTTGCTGTTAGTTAAGAGATGCTATGTAGTTATTTAAGTATTTGTTGCAGTTCGTTTTGACAGTATGTGTTATATTGCATAGTATGATGACTGAAGGTTTTGGAAAGGACAGCTAGGGAAGACATTTTTTTATACACATTTCACTACCTGTTAATTCGAAGTTCACTACTTTTCAGCATAAAATGCGTTTCTTCTTTCAGTTTAATAATCCATTTTTGTATTTTGCAGGAGAAATTATTTATGAAATTAATGTGGTATAAGCAGTTGTTCATCAAACCTATGTCATTTATGAATGTGATTACATATACTCTATTTATTTCATAATCTTGCTACAGCTGACTCATGACGAATGACGTTACGCATCTTCATTTGCAGCAACAACTCAAAAGCAAATATTTTCATTCTTCAGTAATTACCCAACGCAATGCATTGCTTAAATATATATATATATATATATATATATATATATATATATATAATGCTTTATAATTAGGCAATGAGTGCCAATGTTCTCTGCAAAACGACTCATGAACATTATTCTGTAATACTACATACATGGTACAGAAATGTTCAATAACTGGGCAATGGGTGCCACCAACTATTAGTGTAATTCTCAATGAAGACTAGTATGTGACTTAATGTCCTTCACCTTCTGACCTAATTACTTGAAATTACTGCAATATCCGTTTGTCCTGTATATCCTCATGATCATGGAGCACTATATTTGCTTTTTGCACTAATTCTACGTTGGTGTACCTTGCAAGAGCGTGGTGTTGACACGACATGCTGTCCACTACCGTGAGCGATGGAGATGCTATTATGGTCCCACTGTTTGGTGTACCTAATGTACTACCAAAAAGATAACATGGAATATTACTACGACATTTCAGTGTCTTGGCTACGCTGATTAATACCTCTGGGAAAAGAACTTCAGATTGTCTCACTTGGTGTTGTGCTTCTGTAGAAAGATATGGACTTTCAGTGCAGCTGAGTGCCACCTAAAGTGCTACAACCATGATGCAATCCTTCCCTTTCCTATCCTAATTCTTGTAACATAGTGAAAATCGTTTTTGCTAACATGTTTTGTATTCATGAACTATACATTTTTTGATTTGCTGATATGTTCTGAACTACAGTGCATGTGCACTTATGTTATTTGTTAATTGGTTTTGTACTCATTGTATATATATTTTGTCATTACCTGATATGTTCTGTACTCGGTGCATGTGCACTATATTTCCTTCATGTTCTCCACCTATATATCTGTATATTCTGTGATTGTAAAGTTAGTTAGTTAACAAAAATTTGTTGCTCATGGCAAGTCCAAATGACTCACCATCGCTGCCAAATTTTTGCCTCCCCTCTCCCCCCCCCCCCCCCCCCCAGTGGAGGGTTATGAAACACGTATGTATTCATTACCAGCGATGGCGAGGCATGACAGAATCTCTGACCAGAGAGTTATTTATCGTTGCTAGTCTGCGCTTGACCGCGCAGGTGTGCAGTTGTACTCACAAGGGAACCTCTCCATCGCACCCCCCTCTGATTTAGTTATAAGGTGGCACAGGGATAGGCCATGAAGAACTGAACACAGATCAATCGAGAAAACAGGAAGAAATTGTGTGGAACTATGAAAAAATAAGCAAAATATACAAACTGAGTAGTCCATGCACAACGTGGGCAACATCAAGGAGGCTGCCAGTCTACGAGCGCCGTGGTCTAGTGGTTAGCGTGAGCAGCTGCGGTACGAGAGGTCCTCGATTCAAAACTTCTCTCGAGAGGAAAGTTTATTTTTTTATTTTCAGACAATTATCAAAGTTCAGGCTCTCACACATAATCAACTTCGCTCTCCAAAATTCCAGGGCATGTTCAGATTTGCTTCGACATATGCACAATTTTACGGTCTACAAACGGAAACATTTGAAAACGTAAAAAACGTGTTTTGACAGAGCACAGGGAAAACTGTGCGACTGTGAAACTGTTGCATTCATTTGTTGCAGTTTATGTGACAAACTCTTGTGTTTTCATCACTTTTTTGGGAGTGATTATCACATCCACAAGAAAACCTAAATCGGGCAAGGTAAAAGAATCTTTTTACCCATTCGCTTAGTGTGCACGTTAGGTGGGTCGACAACATATTCCTGTCATGTGACGCACATGCCGTCGCCAGTGTCGCATAGAATATATCAGACGTGTTTTCCTGTGGAGGAATCGGTTGACCTATGAACTTGCGATCAAATGTTTTCGGTTCCCATTGGAAAGGCACGTCCTTTCGTGTAGTAATAGCACGGTTTTGCGGTGCGGTCGCAAAACACAGACACTAAACTTATTACAGTGAACAGAGACGTCAATGATTGAACGGTCAGATCGTAACTTTGGGAAAATAAAGAAAGTAAAATTTTTGCTTGAGAAGGACTCGAACCAGAAACCTCTCATTTCGCAGTTACTCACTCTAACCACGGGACCACGGCGCACCTCAGCTCACATAGTCCCTAATGTTGCATACCTTTGCACATAGACTACTCAGTTTGTATATTTTGCTTATTATTTCATAGTTCCACACAACTTCTTCCTGTTTTCTCGATTGATCTGGTTCAGTTTTTCAATGCCTATCCACTGTGTCAATTTATAACTAAATCTGAGGGGGGTGCGATGGGGAGGTTCCCTTGTCAGTCTGCAGTAGTAGTCAGTCGGATACGGTAGTAGCGAGTGGACGGTTGTACTGAGCAGGCGTCGGCATGCGTCGACTGTGTGCTCTGCTCGCGACTCTGGTCAGGATTGCGGTGGACGATGAGTATTGTTGTAGAAGGCAAAGACGCAGCATTGCGCACATCTAATAATGTATGTTAATTGTAATTAATTTGTTCAAAGAAATGCCCCAATAATAATTTTCTATAAAGTAACTCTTTTAAAGAAAAACATTCATTTCAATTTAAAGAATATTTCCTATGCATTTCCTCCAAGAATCAAAATTAAATATACGCCAGCATTGCACGAAGCTGTGCCAATAGATAAGAGCAGATATAGATGCTGTTTTTTTATTGAGGTAAGAATTTTTGCTTTTTTTATTCAGAATACAGGGCCGAAGGTCAGCGCTGCTGTCCTTATAAGATTTATCAGGTTTAATTATTTTACAGGGCCGAAGGTCAGCGCTGCTGTCCTTATAAAATTTGTCAGGTTTAATTATTTCTGTTGAGATGTTACATACGGTTGATGGTTCATTATTTGATTAATATTATTGTTGGTTTATGGTCAATTTTCATTAATTTAATTTTTGTGGGGAGTTTAAGCTTGGCCCCATTTTGCATTATTATTATACATAATTCTGTTGGGAGTTTACATTTGGCTCCATTTTTCATTTTTCATTGAATAAATTTTCCGGGGAGGTTACAGTCTCAGGAATTCACTAGGGCTGCACACGAAGGACATGGACGTTATATCTGCGCTTTTGTCTCCTTGATGAAGGGTCATAATCCTTGACTTTATATATGACGCCCAGCAAACGAGGAAGGATGCGATATGGCCTAAAGTAACGCTTTAATAACTTTCCTGATAGCCGCACTTCCCGTAAAGGCATAAAAATCCATATTAAGTCTCCAGAGGCATCTTACTGGCCGGTGTTGGTTTTATAGCACTGTTAGTCTTTCTCCGGGGGCGTCCAGGTTCCGTATGCCAGACAAGTGTTTTGCTTGTATCGTTCTGGTGATCATGTGCTTCACATAGTTATCCTAAGTAAATCAAACGGGAACAATGTACCTTTTGTCGTTTTGGCCTCGCGACCTTGGAGCAGAAACAACGTTGTGAAACCTGTATTGTCCTGATTCACCGTGTTGTATGTGAATATGATGATGAACAGTGTTGTATTCCAGTCTCTCTGTGAAACATTCGTCGAGGTCATATCTGCCAACGTCTTAAAGCCTTCTTTGAAGCCATTCGTCTGTATGTAATAGGCAGCTCTCATCCTGCGGGTAATGTCGCAAAGATCATCACACAGGACACTCCCTGCATCGAACCGATTTCTTTTAAAAGGGACTTTGCAATTTACGGAACGTCGTCAGTCCGCCTAGCTTTGGTGACAGCGTAGCGGATGAGGTAGTCAGTGCAGATTATCATTCATCCATTTCCGTTTATCGACTTCGGAAACGTCCCTAAAGGTCGATTCCACTTCGGTGGAATGGCACTGTTGCAGGCAGATTTGGTACCATATGTCCCGACGCAAACTGCGACATGTGCTTCTGTCACAGGTATTTCTTAGAGTGGTTCACGTGCCATCTAAAGGAGTGCTAGAGACCTGTCCAGTGATACCTGCGTCTGTCGAGAATCTTCACGAATCCCATGTGATCTGATGTAGGAGGGTCGTGGAAATTCTTCAGGAAAACTGGCCATTTATGAACTGGGATGACGAGCAACCACTTCCATCAGGTTATATTGTCGCAGAAGGAGCTGAGTAGCTCAGTGTTATGCCGGTACGGTAGCTCTGCGTGTTCGGTCAGAGGGTTAGCTGTCCTCTATATATATATACAAAATTAAAAAAACTGAGTCAACGGCTCACCACTGAACTCGAACGGGTGTCCTGGGACATCCGCATCGAACAAATGCAATGAACAACATCGAACAAAATGGGAACAAAAAAAGAAAGTGGTATAGTGGTAATGCTACTGAACTGTTGCATGGAGGGTCGTGAGTTCAAAACTCACGTGGACGGTACAATTTTAATTTCTATATTCGGTTCGAGTGCACTCTAGAAGTATCCACGAATGTCAAGGATCATTGTACTGTAATGTTCTGTAGCTGTATACATAATGTATGTGTTCTGGCCGTAGGCAGTTCGCTCCGCGCTCTCGTATGTGCAAGTACTGAATAAACTTTCGTTAAGTGAAGTTAGTGTTCGTCATTCATCTAGTTACATCTTCTTCTACGTGACAATATTTTATTTCTTCTTATGCAATGTTCCATTTCTTAATTGGAATTCTATTTTGATCGATTCCTCATTCTTCAATGTTTCTGTGATTTCAGTAGGGCTACAACTTCGCTCTGTTCAGCGTAATATCATTTAGTACAATGATGATTTATATTTTATCAACACTGCTGTACTCCGAAAAAGAATTTCTTGAAAGGTAGTCGGCGTCCCTGAGTTTGTGTACACTTTCGTGCTGTGTCGTGCTGTGATGTGATGTGATGTGATGTGATGTGATATGATGTCGTAGTCCTGAAGTCTCATCGCCCACTCGCCACTCGACTCGATGGATCCTTCAGGCAAGTCAACCAATATAGAGAATGATTGTCCATCCCAAGTGTGAATGATGTGTCAAATAAATACGGCCAGAGTTTGTAGGCGGCCCAAATAACAGAAAGGCACTCTTTTACGGTTATCGAGTGTTTCATCTTGGACTCTGGAAGTATAAGCTGTCATCTCCACATTACCTTTCTAAATTTGCACCAGAACGCCAGCTATACCATAATCACGAGGTTTGATGTTAAGTCCTGTCTTGGCATTTTCATGATACAATGAGAGAGCTGGAGAAGATGTCAGTGCCTCCTTAAGTACAAGGAAAGGTCTTTCTTGCACCTCGTTCCAGGAAAGTACGCCACAATGCATACACTTCAGTTCGCGGTAGTAGGTAATAGCAAGGTTAGAACTTTACATTCGGGACTCTCTTTCCTTTCATTTGTTTCTGTTTAGCTTAAGGTTAAAGAGAAGTTGCAAAATACGGTAACAGGTGCAAAGTTTCCCAGTCCATAACCGTCAGCAAGCTGAGCCTTTTACAGGCACGTAGATTGTGTTTTACTTTGTAATTATCTTTTCCAGGGGCTATGTTCTTTTTCTTGCATTCTCTGTCATGAGTTTCATGTATTACTTTCTTGAAAGGCCTTCACTTTTTATGTAACATTCTTGATTCCCTTTCTTCAGCACTTATTATCTAATTTGTTTCATATTTCTTCGACGTCGCTTTTTAAACTACTGTTCCTTTTCTCTTACCGGATTATATTTTTTAATGTTCCTAATTTCTGTAAAGACATTAAAGTTCGCCATACTAATGCAACGATTTTTCTTGCAGAGGCTGTCAAGATATTTGAAAACAGCTTCGATATAAACCTACAATACTGAATAAAATACTTTATTGACCCAATATGGACTCTAACAAACAAATGGTTCAAATGGCTGTGAGCACTATGGGACTTAACAGCTATGGTCATTAGTCCCCTAGAACTTAGAACTACTTAGACCTAACTAACCTAAGGACATCACGCAACACCCAGTCATCACGAGGCAGAGAAAATCCCTGACGTCGCCGGGAATCGATCCCGGGAACCCGGGCGTGGGAAGCGAGAACGCTACCGCACGACCACGAGCTGCGGACTCTAACAAACATCATCGAACAATTATGCTTTGTAGCCAACTAATCACATGTTCCATAAACCATATATGTGGCTCATCACAGTTATGTGGAGTCATGTTCTTTAATGTAGTTCATTTTCATAGATACACGTTGCATAATTAAAGACTAGTAAAAGGGGAAATGAGTTTGTTGCAATAATTGCAGCAAATAGGCCCTTTGCTGTACGCATGCCACAACATTACGAATAATAAACAACTGTCACAACTTACACAGTCACTTGCCTTTAATAGGTTACAAAAAATACCGGATAATGTTATTCCTTTATTCACCCTTTATAGAATTTGCTAACAGAATACAACACGCCGGCCGCGGTGGTCTCGCGGTTCTAGGCGCGCAGTCCGGAACCGCGCGACTGCTGCGGTCGCAGGTTCGAATCCTGCCTCGGGCATGGATGTGTGTGATGTCTTTAGGTTAGTTAGGTTTAAGTAGTTCTAAGTTCTAGGGGACTGATGACCACAGCTGTTAAGTCCCATAGTGCTCAGAGCCATTTTGAACCAGAATACAACAATAGTGTAATCGGTAAATGAATCGTTCACAAATGTAAACAATCATTTGTTAACGACCTTATTGTTACAAAGTCGTACATTATTCTATAATTTTCTGTCTCCACAACAGCGAACTATTTTCCGAAGTATCTCTGTTCCATATCGTAGGTATCAATTTAATCTTACGGCACTAACATTTGAAACCAGAATTATGAAGTTAAGTGGTGGCACTTCCGTAACATGCGATAACGAGTTATTCATTCTCGCACATCAGACTGACTGCCTCGTTGACCCTTGCTATCTGATTTGATAAGCCGCCTATATGAAGATGTTTGGCCGTAGTTGTGTCTTTCCATTTCGAAGTTGAGATATAAAGTCGCATTTCTTAACTGTTACGTCGCACTGCTGTGCCGATTGTCTACCAACACCTAAACAGGCGGTATCTCTCAAATCAACTGCAGCAAAGAAGGAAAGCGAGCGAGTTGGCGCAGTGGTAAGACACTGGCCTCACATTCTGGAGTGAGGAGGTTCAAATCCCCGGGTGGTCATCCTGATTTAGGTTTTCCGAGATTTCTTTGGCATGGCACCATCGAAAGGCGAGACGAGGATCTGTTCTAAAGGCTTCGTCATCAACAGAGCATTTTCTTCAAGTAAGTGAAAATGAAAGATTACTGTAGCTGACCAGAACGTTAAAAATTGCCCACAAACTCTGCGTAGGGAAGCTTGAGGTCAGAAGACGGCTTCGGCAGTCACAAACTCCATCCCAGAATTCGTGTCCAGCGATTTACGAGAAGTTCAAAAGGTTCAAATGGCTCTGAGCACTATGGGACTTAACATCTGAGGTCATCAGTCCCCTAGAATTACTTAAACCTAACTAACCTACGGACATCACACACATCCATGCCCGAGGCAGGATTCGAACCTGCGACCGTAGCGGTCGCGCGGTTCCAGACTGAAGCGCCTAGAGCCGCTCGGCCACAACGGCCGGCTGTTTGATACTAGAATACGTCTTATACGGAGTAATGTCCTCCTTCCCTTTGCTGGTCTGATTCTTATATCCTCCTTGCTTCAGCCATCGTGCGATATTCTGTTTCCAGGGTGGCATAATTCCTTAACTTTGTCTAAAATGTGGTTCCCAATTTCGGCCACAACTACTAGAAATGTTATTCACAAAAGTCGCGTTATGTTTTTTGAGGTGTATATTGACAGAGAAAAGTCGCTGAGGAAAACAGAGCGAAAGGTGATGCAAGTAGTGGCACATGAACTGCAATTTTATCCAAATATTTTATAATTATTTAGAAGCCAACATAACTTAGAAATTATTCGTGAATTGACAGCGTAGATATATCTGGAGGAAATCATGCAGAAGTCAGAGATAATGTGGCTGGATGTGTCTTAATTAACGCAGGGTGTAGGCTTATGGATGGAGGTATCCAAAAGGAGGAAATTTACATCTAACGCAGTCACAAATGAATGCTCAGACTAGAATACCAGCAGTTGGAAACGTTTGAAAGGTACAGTCGCGGCCGTTTGCAACGGGCAGCGTTGCGGAACCGAGACACAATAGCATCACCATTCAGTACTCATGGTGTAGCGGGAAGGGCAGCACTTTACTGTCGCCATAAAAATGTCCATTTTCGCTTCCGCTCATGAAAGGTAAATATTATCCAAAAGCTGAAAAAAATGGTGATTATTCTTCAGCAGACAAATGAACACATGCTACGACGCAGAATTGATGGACAAATTGTCTCTACGTTCCGTTTGACATGGACAACCATAGCCACTATTACAGGTAAGAAAATCCGTGAACGATCTTCACACAGCATAGCTGTGTGAGTATTATGCAGCTTCCTAACTCGAAGTTGTCGGATCTTAGTTTTCCAAAAATAAAGAGCACGTCACTGAAGCTGAGATCTGGATAGTTGTTTGTACCTTCTTTGTACAATTTTCCGTGAGTATATGACGGGACGCAGCTGGGGCTCGAACTGCGGAATCACAGCGAAAGAACTCTGTTGATAGCTTTTCGAAGCAGCCATTTTACTTAAGACGATTTAGGGAAACACGGAAAACCTAAATTTATATGGTTGGACAAAGCGATACATGGTTCAGTAAGGCAAGTTCGCTGTTCAACATTTCGTCATCGTTGTATTCAGTGACATTCTCTGGTCTCCAAAATGACTAAATATGAGCATTAGTGACTTTTCCTTGTGAGTCGGTTCTACATGCTCTGGTTAAGAGCACGTGCAAATTGAAACAACTAATCGATGACGAAATTCGTTTGTATCCTGAGATGTTGAAAATGGTGAACATTAACTGCAATTAGGGGATTATGTATCTAGAAAATGAGAGCATCTGAGGGCCATAATTTTCTAATGTTAATTATTTAAATTGCAGTCTTATAAATAGGAAGCTATAATGATTCAGTTTCAGTTAGTAAAATGTACTCGATTTATGCGTCAATTACGTTGATTTTTCAGTAGGTTTTTTGGCGTATGCATGTATTGGCTGGTGCAAGGGGTAGAAGGGAGGGGGGGGGGGGGTGAGGGACGTATAGGAAAGCTAATTATTCCCATCTACAGACGTTCGTGAGCAACCAGATCAAGGAGATGTATGTACACAAAACATCATTAAGGCTATATTACTTTGTAACGATTGTCTCTTTAGGTCTCTGGTCGTACCGATTGGTACCAATATCTGTGATCCGCACTCTGCCCTACACTGTTGTTTCTGGATGCTCGGAACACCTTGCATGACCAGTAACGTGCCAGCTAAGCTCTTGCCTCTGTAAGAAAATGCTTACATAAGAGGGCAGATACGCTAAAATAAAACACAAAAAAGTTGTGACGCTTGTAAAGTAACAAAAAGTGTTTACTTACTTACTTACACGCGAAGAATAACAGCAGCTGCAAAACTTCCACTTGTTTCCCGTGACATCATCACTACGAGTAGACGAATAATATAGGTTTTAACACTTCTGTTTGAATAACAAACTGTAACAGGTATAAGACCTCCGAAAATATTAAAGAGATCATATCATCACTGGCTCCTCAGGGCAATTCATATCAGTTTCGCAGTGAATTCGAATGATTTACTGTTATGGTTTACTCAGATTGAGACATCATATTGATTGACGAGTGGCGGCACACAGATCTGTTGGTAGTATTAATTCGTGCCTAACAATGACGATCTGTCCAAGTAAAAAAGAAATCATGGTAAACTTTTCAAACGAAATTATATACTACTTGGAAGGGGAATCTTTTAACTGAAATTATATACCAGTAGAAAGTGGAAAAATATAATTATTGTGCAGCAGTGTTGCAGTTATTCTGATATTTATGTCCATTTGCTTTTGTTCAGTTGCTGTGAAGATCGGCACGGTTTAGTTTTTGTGCCTTTTGTATGGGAAAAATGTTTTTTGTTCCCTTTTGAAAACCAGTTTTTGAGAGCAACGTTATTTAAACTGTTGCGTTGGTGTACTGAAACCAAGAAAAGACATAAATGAACATCAACACTAGAAGAAAAACTAGCAAAAATTTACAGAAATGTATTGCGGGAAAACAATTCTTCAAAACAGACTGCATGAAAGTTTTATAGATATAATTTCCTAAATACTGACTACACACAGTAACAACAGAACTTTATTTTTCGTATTATCATATTACTGGATAGGACTTGATAAGGAATATACAATGAGATGAGATAAGCCATGCGATAGCGATATGCACACATATACATTTGGCGGTAGTATCGTGTACACAAGGTACAAAAGGGCAGTGCATTGGTGCAGCTGTCATTTGTATTCAGGTGATTCATGTGAAAAGGTTTCCGACGTGATTATGGCCGTCCGACGGGAATTAACAGACTCTGAACGCGGAATAGTAGTTGGAGCTGGACTCATGGGACATTCCATTTCGGAAATCGTTGGGGAATTCAGTATTCCAAGATCCACATTGTCAAGAGTGGGCCGAGAATACCAAACTTTAGCCATTACATCTCATCGTGGATAATGCAGTGGCCGACGGCCTCCACTTAACGACCGAGAGCAGCGGTGTTCGTGTAGAGTTGTCAGTGCTAACAGACAAGCAACACTGCGTGAAATAACCGTGAAATAATGTGGGACGTACGACGAAAGCATCTGTTAGGACAGTACGGCGAAATTTGGCGTTAGTGGGCTATGGCAGCAGATGACCGACGCGAGTGCCTTTGCTAACAGCACGACATCGCCTGCAGCGCCTCTCCTGGGCTCCTGACCATGTCGGTTGGACCCTCGAGTACTGGAAAACTGTGACCTGGTCACGTGAGTCCCGATTTCGGTTGGTAAGAGTTGATGGCAGGGTTCGAGTACGCCACAGTCCCACGAAGCCAAGGAGCTAAGTTGTCAACAATGCACTGTGCAAGCTGGTGGTGGCTCGATAATGGTGTGGGCTGTGTTGACAAGGACTGTTCTGCGTGCTCTAGTTCAACTGAACCGACCATCAACTGGTAATTGTTATGTTCGGCTACTCAGAGACCGAGTGCAGCCGTTCATGGACTTCATGTTCCCAAATAACGATGAAATTGTTATGAACGACAGTGCGCCCTGGCACCAGGCCCCAGTTGTTCGTGACTGGTTTGAAGACCACTCAGGACAGTTCGAGCGAATGGTTTCGCCACCCAGATCGCCCTACGTGAATCCCATCGAACATTTAGGGGATATAATCGAGAGGTCAGTTCGGACAAAAAATTCTGCACCGGCAATACTCCCGCTATTATGGACAGATATAGAGGCAGCCTGATTCAGTATTTCTGCAGGGGACTTCCAGCGGCTTGTTGAGCCCATGCCACTGCGAGCTGCTGCACTACGACGGGGAAAAGGAGGTCCGACACGATGTTAGGAGGTATTCCAGTGTATAAGGGCCAGCCATTGCTAAAGTATTCGCCAAACATTTCACACTGGGAGATAAGATTGTCAGTGCCTTCTTGGAAAAATGGTGGCGGTTCCTACGAAACTATAATTGTATCCCTACCCAGAGGTGCACCTCTTCGTCCGTAGCAAATATATGGCTACGGATGTCTTTCTTCGGGTCTTCAAAAATATGAGTCGAATGGGCAGAGATCTGGACTGTATGGAGGATGTGTAAGGCCTTCCAAGCGAAATTCTGCACCGTAACCTAAACAACCTTGGCAACATATGGGCGGGCATTTTGTTGGTAGGTTCTTTCGACTAGACTGGGAAGCCGTGCATATCCTCCATACATTGCCGATTTCTCCCCACGCTATTTCCATATTTTTCATGCCCCAAAGCAAGACATTCATAATCGTCGATTTGCGTTGGACAAAGAGGTGTACGTCCGGGTACAATCAAGGTTCCGTAGGCAGTCGCAAACATTTTTATATGAAGGCAATGACCGTCTTGTCTCACAGTGGTATAAATGTATTAGAAGTTATGGCGATTACTTATGATAAAATAGCATTATACTAATTTTTTCTCATCTGTCACGTTTTCACGAAAGCATTTTGCTTAGGCTATTCATCGACTGAGTATCGGCTTGAAAAGTACTGTTGGCGACAAAGTGAAGCGCTGTTTGTGACTACTCATGGTGCTATCTGGGCTTTGGTACTCAAGTTTCCTTATCTGCGTAGGTTATCAGGCCACCTCACATTAGTGTCGTAGTGAACATTGACTCAAAACAACGTTGCGTGTCATCAGTTCTTCCCAAAATATACCTGGATCATAATTATTAATTGTTTGTTACAAATTCCTTACACGAAAACTGAAGGTAGCAGAGTAGGGGATGGGAACAATACGAATCCACGCAGTTTTGCTTTGTGCTTTTTTAGCCTTCAAAGGAGTTCAAACCACTGCAGTTATAGTTGCGACTGTTTAACCTTATCTCGCGAGTCGAAACGATCCTTGTTTCTGACAAAATGGGGATAACAGCTTCTCAATAACAAAAGTATTTTGTCACCTTATGTGCACCATCCACGATGAATCTAAGAAAGTAAATAAATAAAAATAAAAACAGTTCTTGGAGTGATTATAGCTTGCACAGTGACTATTTTATTTACGTTAGATAGCCCATGAACCGGCTGAGAAGAACATCAATGTAACGCTGCGAAAGACAGCCTATTTACAATTGTCTTCAGAGAGCACAAAATCAGTGGACATAAGTTTAATTTCGTGTATAGTAAATGAGATAAAACGATGTCAAGTTTATGATCTGTACAGGGTGTTCCAGAAATGTTGAGACAGACTTCGAGGAGTTGTAGAGGGTGTTCGAGGAACAAACTGAGGATATGATCCCGTGTCTGGAGACGTAATCAAACAACGTTACAAAGAATCGAAGTTATAGATGCCTGCCACTAGGCCAACCCTTCGGCAGCAAACGTCGTAGGTAGACCGTCTCGCAATGTTGCCTTGATCGCCAGTGGAGAAGATGGAGCTTGGGAAGGCTTTGACTCCTGTGAATGTGGCGCTGTGTTGCCTCAGTGGATGGCGATTTCGGACACGGGTTTCCATCCGCAGTTTATTTTTCCCCTGGAACCCTCCAATATCTCCAGCGTTTTCCGGTACACAGGAGAAAAATTAACTGTGACTGGAAATCCGTTTCCGAAACCGCCATCCACTGAGGCAACAGTTCAGGCGACTTGATTCTTCAGTCCCGTAAATTATTAAACACACATTCTTTAAAGCTGCACTTATACTTCGCAACAAACAAAATCTACATCTACGAGTACGTGACTACTGTGTGATTCACAATTAAGTGCCTGGCATAGGTTTCTTCGCACCACCTTCAGATTATTATTCTACCGTTCCACTCTCGAATAATGCGCGGGAAAAACGAAAAATCCCTACGTGCGAGCTCTGATTTCTATTATTTCGTTACGATGATCATTTCTCCCTGTGTAGGGAGACGTCAACGAAATACACTCCTGGAAATTGAAATAAGAACACCGTGAATTCATTGTCCCAGGAAGAGGAAACTTTATTGACACATTCCTGGGGTCAGATACATCACATGATCACACTGACAGAACCACAGGCACATAGACACAGGCAACAGAGCATGCACAATGTCGGCACTAGTACAGTGTATATCCACCTTTCGCAGCAATGCAGGCTGCTATTCTCCCATGGAGACGATCGTAGAGATGCTGGATGTAGTCCTGTGGAACGGCTTGCCATTCCATTTCCACCTGGCGCCTCAGTTGGACCAGCGTTCGTGCTGGACGTGCAGACCGCGTGAGGCGACGCTTCATCCAGTCCCAAACATGCTCAATGGGGGACAGATCCGGAGATCTTGCTGGCCAGGGTAGTTGACTTACACCTTCTAGAGCACGTTGGGTGGCACGGGATACATGCGGACGTGCATTGTCCTGTTGGAACAGCAAGTTCCCTTGCCGGTCTAGGAATGGTAGAACGATGGGTTCGATGACGGTTTGGATGTTCCGTGCACTATTCAGTGTCCCCTCGACGATCACCAGTGGTGTACGGCCAGTGTAGGAAATCGCTCCCCACACCATGATGCCGGGTGTTGGCCCTGTGTGCCTCGGTCGTATGCAGTCCTGATTGTGGCGCTCACCTACACGGCGCCAAACACGCATACGACCATCATTGGCACCAAGGCAGAAGCGACTCTCATCGCTGAAGACGACACGTCTCCATTCGTCCCTCCATTCACGCCTGTCGCGACACCACTGGAGGAGGGCTGCACGATGTTGGGGCGTGAGCGGAAGACGGCCTAACGGTGTGCGGGACCGTAGCCCAGCTTCATGGAGACGGTTGCGAATGGTCCTCGCCGATACCCCAGGAGCAACAGTGTCCCTAATTTGCTGGGAAGTGGCGGTGCGGTCCCCTACGGCACTGCGTAGGATCCTACGGTCTTGGCGTGCATCCGTGCGTCGCTGCGGTCCGGTCCCAGGTCGACGGGCACGTGCACCTTCCGCCGACCACTGGCGACAACATCGATGTTCTGTAGAGACCTCACGCCCCACGTGTTGAGCAATTCGGCGGTACGTCCACCCGGCCTCCCGCATGCCCACTATACGCCCTCGCTCAAAGTCCGTCAGCTGCACATACGGTTCACGTCCACGCTGTCGCGGCATGCTACCAGTGTTAAAGACTGCGATGGAGCTCCGTATGGCACGGCAAACTGGCTGACACTGACGGCGGCGGTGCACAAATGCTGCGCAGCTAGCGCCATTCGACGGCCAACACCGCGGTTCCTGGTGTGTCCGCTGTGCCGTGCGTGTGATCATTGCTTGTACAGCCCTCTCGCAGTGTCCGGAGCAAGTATGGTGGGTCTGACACACCGGTGTCAATGTGTTCTTTTTTCCATTTCCAGGAGTGTATTTTCGCATTCAGAGGAGAAAGGTGGAGACTGAAATTTCGTGAATATATCTCGCGTATCGAAAAATGCATTTGTTCTGTTGACGGCCACCCCAACTCGCGTATTATATCCAAAACATACCGCATAGCAATACTGTAACAGAGGATGGACAAGCAGTCTGTTTAGTGGATTTATTGCATCTTCTAAGTGTTCTGCTAATAAAACGCAGTCTTTGTTTCTTCTTCCCCCACATTTTCTTATGTGATCGTTACAGTCTAAGTTGTTTGTAATTGTTAGCCTTAGGTAGATAGTTGAATTGACAGCTTTTACATTTGTATGATTTATAACATACACGAAATTTAAAAGATTTCTTTTAGTATTCCTGTGGGTGACCTCAAATTTTTACTATTTACAGTCAACTGCCACTTTTTGCATCACATAGATATCTTGCCTAAATCATTTTGCAATTGATTCTGATCTTCTGATGGCTTTACTGGACGGTGAATGACAGCATTGTCTGCAAAAAGTCTGAGAGAACAGACACCATTTTGATCCTACAGTCACTATGAACAAGACACAAAGGAATTAGATATTAGCTACCAG
This sequence comes from Schistocerca piceifrons, assembly GCF_021461385.2. NCBI lineage: Eukaryota > Metazoa > Arthropoda > Insecta > Orthoptera > Acrididae > Schistocerca > Schistocerca piceifrons. The sequence continues at coordinate 110,086,077 of NC_060139.1, forward strand.
TGGACATAGATGTACGTCAGTGGGGAAAGTTGAACATTTGTGAATATTTCGCCCGTAAGGGATGGTAGAATGAGGGCTGCGGCTGCTGGAAAATACAAATAAAATAGTTTCTGCGTCATTCACTTGTTTATTTTGCCACTACGCGTTTAGACAGCACAATTCATGTCAGAAATTCATGTTTTTTAACTTCTAAAGTGCATTTTCTAAATAAACAAATATTTATCATTAGCAAAAGACGCAAAATAACCAACATTGCCCTTGGTCTACGACTATGAAAACAGACTCTTCACCAGAACCAGTCGTGTAAATAAACAATTCTCTTCGTCTGAAGATCATGATGTGAACGAAACGGGTAGTGGCAAAATAAACATGTGACTAACGTAGAAACTGATTTATTTGTTGAAACTTTGTGCCGAACCAAGATTCTAACCCGGATCTCCTGCTTACTAAGCAGATGCTTTGATTACAACCGCACACATTACCCCTAGCACCGCTCCCGGCGAACCAAAATTACCAGCTTATACGCATTAGCGATGTCGCACCCCTCCTTGTTAGCGTCGTTGCTCGCGCCATCTCGTCGATGTGCAGGGGACATAGTGATCACCGCATCTACCTAGTAAAGGGACTGATGACCTCAGAGGTTAAGTCCCATAGTGCTCAGAGCCAAACCTTTGTGTCTTAATCTAAGAGGGCTGCTCATATTGTCTCCATATTTATGCGTATTAGGAACAGCAGAGGGCTCGTAACACATCCTCGGGGAATACCTGATATCACTTCCATTTTACTCGATTGTAGTTTGACGACAGATTTCGTAATTTTTATCTCGCTCACCACGCCAGGGTAAGCCCTCTGGACTCGCACTCTGAAACGTCTGCGTTAAAATTGCCGTCTGAGAACAATGGTTTGGTTTCTCAAGGTTCCCTTAACCATTTCAGGTAAATGCAACTGTGCTTCTTCTACGGCGTACTATTGATGCCAATATGCATCCTTCCCACCTATCCAATTTTAAAGACTCCGGTATATACAGAATTTTTAAGTGTTTTTACATAATCTAAGCTGTCGCTGTCTAGTCAAACGGTTACATTACAAGACATTGACTGCATGCAAATGTGTAACTAATTTCTTAGCTACATTATAACGGCAACCATACACTACTATTCATCTCCTAGTTCTAGGCTTTAAAATCGTTTGTTAAGGATGTACTTTTGTTTTAGTTTTTTATTTTTGTCTCTGGTGGCCTAACTTTACATTTTGTACTATTTTGTGTGTCCGTACTGCACATTATCTTATCTTCCACGTAGTTCGGTGTTAATAGCGCAGACGATGATTGCTTGTTGATTTATTTACATTAAGAATTATTTTAGTTAGTTCACATTACACTTCCGAAAAACGTGAAAATTGTCTCAAATTTCAGCAAGACGTTGCGCGTGTTTTCATTACTAATTCTGTCGTGATGCATGAGTTTGCGTTACATAGTATTTAGTTCCGCTTTCGACTGTCTCAAATCCCACCATCGTTTAATATATCCTGATTTCAGATCATAAAGTTTTAACTCGGTTAACCTACTCCGTCGTTAATGAGTACATCGTAAGGCCACTGAGGTCACGGAGATTGAGCAAAGGTCAATTTAAGTGTCTGCGGTAGCCTGGGAAGGAGCAGCCTTAACAGCCAATCTGCCGATCCAGTTACGTTACGCATTTAATTAATGGAAACTGGAGAGGTCTGTTTGAGAATACAAACGATCATATGATTATGAAAAGAAACTGCGCACCTCGGTCCTGCTTGTCGGGATATCGATAGGATGATAACAGCGAAATCACTATAAGCGATTCATCGACATGCAGACCCACAGAACTGTCTTGTTCATTAAAAATATGAATTTGAAGGTTTAACGATGAAGTTGACTTCATTGGAGACGGAACTTTATCTCAAATGGCCCAAAGCGGGGAGAATCCTGGGCTCTCATGCGTATGAAGAAATTTAGTGGAACTATTCACAACCTAACCAAGCTGACTAGGGACGACCCGATTGCAAACACTGTGGCTTAATCATTGGGCCACTTTCCTCAGTTTGTTCACATCCAGTTACGGTAGACCAATTTGTGAAGTTTCAAAGAACGCCAACTGCACAGAACGTAGCGTCCTAGAAACTATGTATCCATTTTACATTATACATTCGACATTTTTCAATGTATACGAGAAGTACTGTATCGCATGCATTACCTCCCCTACCTCCCCCATGCGGTCAACGTGCCAATCCATCATGACAATCTTGCGGAGCTGTGGAGGCTAACAATCCACACAGGGAAACGTAGAATCACCGTGTAATCAGACGTATACTCAGCTGGACAATGAAGTGTCCATTAGATTTCTTAGAACATAACAGCAAATCATTCCACGAGTTACGGCACTGCAGACGGATGGCGTCGATTTATTGACCCTATACACCTACGCTCAAAAAAACAACACGCACCACGAAGGAATTATCCGAACAGGACGGAAATCGGTAGATGTGATGTACATGTACAGACAAACGAATGATTACAGTTTCAGAAAAATTGGATGATTTATTCAAGGGAAGAGCTTCAAAAACTGAGCAAGTCAGCAACTCGTTAGTCCACCTCTGGTCCCTGTGCAAGTAGTTATTCGGCTTCGCATTGATTGATAGAGTTGTTGGATGTCCTCATGAGGGATATCGTGCCAAATTTTGTTCAACTGGCGCGTCAGATTGTGAAAAACCCGATATGATTCAAGGGGTCTGCCCATAATGCTCCAAATGTTCTCAGCTGGGGAGAAATCCGTCGACCTTGCTGGCCAAGGTAGGGTTTGGCAAGCACGAACACAAGCGATAGAAACTCTCGTGTGCGATCGGGTATTATCTTGCTGAAATGTAAGCCCAGGATGACTTGCCATGGAGGGCAACGAAACGGGACGTAGACTATCGTCGACATACCGCTGTGATGTAAGGGTCCCGCGAACGATAATCGATGGGGTCCTGCTGTGGAAAGAAATGGCACCCCAGACCATCGCACCTCATTGTCGGGCCGCATGGCGGGCGACAGTCAGCTTGGCATGAAACTTCCTGGCAGGTTAAAACTGTGTGCCGGACCGAGACTCGAACTCGGGACCTTTGCCTTTCGCGGGCAAGTGCTCTACCATCTGAGCTATCCAAGCACGACTCACGCCCCGTCCTCACAGCCTTACTTCTGCCAGTACCTCGTCTCCTACCTTCCAGACTTTACAGAACCTCTCCTGGGAAACTTGCAGAACTAGCACTCCTGAAAGAAAGGATACTGCGGAGACATGGCTTAGCCACAGCCTGGAGGATGTTTCCAGAATGAGATTTTCACTCTGTAGCGGAGTGTGTGCTGATATGAAACTTCCTGGCAGTTTAAAACTGTGTGCCGGACCGAGACTCGAACTCGGGACCTTTGCCTTTCGCGGGCAAGTGCTCTTGCAGAACTGCAAGGTTCGCAGGAGAGCTTCTGTAAAGTTTGGAAGGTAGAAGACGAGGTACTGGCGGAATTAAAGCTGTGAAAACGGGGCGTGAGTCGTGCTTAGGCAGCTCAGTTGGTAGAGCACATGCCCACGAAAGGCAAAGTTCCGAGTTCGAGTCTCGGTCCGGCACACAGTTTTAATCTGCCTGGAAGTTCATATCAGCGCACACTCCGCTGTAGAGTGAAAATTTCATTCTAGTCAGGCTGGTATCGCACCACTGTCCGGGGCGTCTCCAGACACGTCTTCGGCCTGGAATGTCATTGCCTGGAGAAAAATTGCCTTCAAATAGGAAGCATCATGACGGATATTGGGATTATGACCACAAGGGTGTTGTAGAGAGACTGAATACCTAGCGAAGTTTTACAGAAGCTCAAAATTTAGCGCGAACTTCAATATGAAATGCTTTTAATAGTTTCTACAACGAAATTCTGTCTCAACATCTGGCAGAAAACCGAAAGACATTTTTGTCACATGTAAAGTACACCAGCGGCAAGAAGCAATCAATACCTTCATTGCACGATAACAGTAATGATATTACTGATGACAGTGCCACTAAAGCAAAGTTACAACACACGGTTTTACGAAATTACTTCATCAAAGAAGACGAAGGAAATATTTCACAGTTCGCATCAAGAATAACTCAAACATGAAAACTTAAAAGTAGATATCCTCCGTGTAGCGAAGCAGCTTACATCACTTAATAAAGGCAAGGCCTCCGGTCCACACTGTATTCCAGTCAGGTTCCTTTCAGAGCATGCTGATAGAAATGCCCCATACTTAGCAGTCATATACAACTGCTTGCTCGTCCAAAGATCCGTACTTAAAGCCTGGAAAGCGCACAGATCACACCAATACGCCAGAAACGAAACAGGAGTGATCCGCTGAATTACAGAACCATGTCGCTAAAGTCGATTTTCACTAGAATTTTAGAACATATAGTGAGCTTGAATATTACGAATTACCTCGAAGAAAAAGATTTCTTGAGAAACAGCCAATACTGATTCAGAAAATATTATTCTTGTGAAACACAGCTACCTCTTTATTCTCTCGAAGTAGGGAAGCTATCGACAGGGGATGTCGAATTGATTCCATATTCGTAAATTTCCAGAAGACTTTTGACAACGTTCTACACAAGCGCCTTGTAATCAAATTGGGTGCCTATGGAATATCATCTCAGTTGTGCGACAGGATTCGTGATATCCTGTCAGAAAGGTCTAAGTTCGTATTATCGAGAAAAACAGAAGAAATATCTGACGTTCCAGAAGAAAACGTTGTAGGCCTCCTGCTGTTCCTGATTTATATGAACGGTTTAGGATACAATCTGAGCAGCGTACAGTTTGCAGATGATGCCGTCATTCACCGTCTTGTAAAGCCATCAGATGATCAAAACCAATCGTAAAATGATTTAGACAAGATATCTGTACGGTGCGAAAAGTGACAATTATACTAGACTCTTACTAAACCGGCCATTCCTCGCACTTATGGGTGCCGGATTCGAGGAAGTGCCGGATTGATGAGAGTGCCTAAAATTTAATATAAACACTTAATCAAATCAAAAGATACAATGACTTTTACAGAAAAATTAGTCCTTTACTGTGAACATGAACATTAGCATCACTCGACATCACCATGAAACAAGTCCCAAAGTTTTAGTTGTCAACTTGATGATACGCAATGGTAGTATACATTATCACACAACCGCTTTACAAGTATTTCTAGGTCCTGCCATGTTTCTGATTGTTACATACAGAAGAGGTCTCCAGCTTCGGCACCAGCAGTTTAAGATATCCTCATGTTCTCTCCACCTATTTCCTCTTCTTCATCAGTTTCATCGTAAATTTCCTGTGAACTTATGATAACTTCTTTTCTGTTGAAGTTTGGTCATAAATATTTTCTCATCCACCACTGTTACCAGCAACAACGGTTTTCTGCGAAAAACCTCACATCAGTTTATATCTAATTTCGAGTTTCTGCTTGAGATCTAGCATAACGTGTTTCCCTTTAGAAGTCATGATGGTGATCCGTAAGGAAAACCACAATTTCAAAGTGCACAGGAATGCAGAACATTATAATTAACTAACAACATTGTTGCAAGAGAAATTTCATTACTGTAGGATCATTTCAGGTTGAACGACTAGAAGCTGGAAGTGTACCGGATTACTGAGAGGCCGGACTACTGAGGGCCGTATTAGCGAGAGTTTAGTGTAACTCTAAAGATTGAAAAGTGTGAATCATCTACATAAGTACAATCCGCTAAATTGATGTTACATGATAAATCATACAAATCTAAAGGCTGTCAATTCACCTAAATACTTAGAGATTACAGTTATGAACAACTTAAATTGAAATGTTCACCACAAAGATAATGTCGTGGGGATGCAAACCAAAGACTGCGACTTATTGGCAAAACACTTCGAAAACTCAACTGGGCTACTAAAGAGAGAGCGATTGTCCGCCCTCTTCTGGAGTATTGCTGTGCAGTGTGGGACTCGCTTCAGTTACGATTGACGGAGAACATCGCAAAAGTGAAAATGTGGTATACACCACTTCTAACAAACACCGAACAACGCGCTCCAGTACGCGGCCGCCAAATACATCGCTGGCCGCACTTCTCCGGGCGGCTCGCGGCTACCATCGCTGGCCGCCTTCGCGCGCGCGCATTTGTCAGCACACAGCAATTGGCTACGCCAGGAAACATTGCGATTGGTTTTCCCTGGAAAACAGCGACCCCAGCCGACGGCTCCATTAACTAGCAAGCCTTATATAAACCCGGCCGCCGCCGCAAACGACAGTTCTCATCGGGAAGTGCAGTACGCCGTGTTCCAGCTGCTTGTGGATGACTCGCCGCACCACTCGAGGTTACCTGGCTGCTCGGCGGAAATCTAGCGACTTCACTTGGAGAGACTGAACTGCACTGGACTTGGGAATAATTACGGGACGTGCACCCCACTATGCACATTTGGACATTGGTATAACCAAACTTTAATTATGCATTACTTCTGAGTGTGAGCCTGGGTAGACGCTTGGCTAACATAATTGTTAAAAAGTGATTTGTGATTTAATAAACCAGACTGATCGAGGTTATTGTGTTATTCCTGGTTATAACAGAAAAGAAGGGCAGTTCGTTTTGTATTGTCGCGAAATAGGCAACAGTGTGCCGCGGGTACGAGATGCAAATTGTGGTGGCAGCATTAAAACAAAGGCAGTTCTCGTTGCGGCTGGATCTTCTCATGAAATTTCAATCACCAAGTTTCTCCTCAGAGTATGAAAATATATTTTTGGCGCCCACCTACAAAAGGAGAAATAATCATCATAAGAAAGTAAGAGAAATCAGAGCTCGCACGGAAAGATTTAAGTATTCATTTTTCCTAAGCGCTGTTCGAGGGTGGAACGGTAGACATATAGCTTGAAGGTCGTTCGATAAACCCTCTGCCAGAGTAATCATGCAGATGTAGATGTAGTCATGAATCCCACTTCGAACTGAACTCGATGACCAGTGAAGATGTTCGTGAAGTCGCCCGTAACAGCTGGGGAATACCAACCTGGGCGTCGCCCGCCTCGGAGCACAACCGGGAGTGAAGGTCTGGGGTGATGCTGCCTTTCAAAGCAGGGCCCCATTGGTTGTCACCCGCAGCACCCTTACAGCAAGCCGGCCGCTGTGCCCGAGCGGTTCTAGGCACTTCAGTCTGGAACTGCGCGACCGCTACGGTCGCAGGTTCGAATCCTGCCTCGTGCATGGATGTGTGTGATGTCCTTAGGTTAGTTAGGTTTAAGTAGTTCTAACAAGGGAACCTCCCCATCGCACCCCCCTCAGATTTAATTACAAGTTGGCACAGTGGATAGGCCTTGAAAAACTGAACACAGATCAATCGAGAAAACAGGAAGAAGTTGTGTGGAACTATGAAAAAAATAAGCAAAATATGCAAACTGAGTAGTCCATGTGCAAGATAGGCAGCATCAAGGGCGATGTAAGTTCTGAAGCGCCGTGGTCCCGTGGTTAGCGTGAGCAGCTGCGAAGCAAAAGGTCTTTGGTTCAAGCCTCCCTCGTGTGAAAAATTTTTTATTTTCAGACTATTATCAAAGTTAAGGCACTCAAACATAATCAACTTCGCTCTCCAAAATTCCAGGACATGTTCCGATTTGCTTGGACACATGCAGGATTTGACGGTCTACACACGGAAAAATTTGAAAACGTTAGAAACATATGTTTTGACAGAGCACAGGGGAAACTGTGCGACTGTGAAACTGTTGCAGTCATTTGTTGCAGTTCATGTGACAAACTCCTATGGTTTCATCACTTTTTTGGGAGTGATTATCACATCCACAAGAAAACCTAAATCGGCAAGGTAGAAGAATCTTTTTACCCATTCGCCAAGTGTACAAGTTAGGAATGGGTCGACAACATATTCCTGTCAGGTGACGCACATGCCGTCACCAGTGCCGTATAGAATATATCAGACGTGTTGTCCTGTGGAGGAATCGGTTGATGTATGACCTTGCGAGCAAATGTTTTCGGTGCCCACTGGAGAGGCACGTCATTTCGTCTACTAATCGCACGGTTTTGCGGTGCGGTGGCAAAACACAGACACTAAACTTATTACAGTGAACAGAGACGTCAATGAACGAACGGACGGATCATAACTTTTCGAGAATAAAGAAAGTATCGACGATATTCTGCCACCCCCCCCCCCAATCCCCCACTTTGCTGCCCTCATTATCAAGCGCAATATTTAAAGAAAAGGTCCACATCATCCGGCTACAATCCTGACAATTCATGAAATACTCATTACGTGAGGAAAACTTCAAGACACACATAAGAACGAGGTACGAAACAACGAGTGTCTGTGTAAGTCAAGGGTGTCAATAAGTCACTGTTCAATTTGCCAAGAGCAGCATATGCTTTCCATGTCATCTGATAACATAGTCTTCATTCCCTTTAAGCAGCACAACAACAAGTTGTTGGCCTGCGCAATACAAATATGATCAAATACATGTCACCTTCCGGAAGATAAACACATCCGCATATGACTTAAAAAATATTAAAAACATATTGGATGGTTATTCTAGAAAATTCTAATATGTTTATCAGCATTTTAGAGGCTGAATAAAACAGTTATCGAACGACACATACCAAGTAGCTGCTGAAGCGGTCTGGTTCGGTGTTGAGTAGGTGTAATGTTGATTCATTTCATAGAATTATGTGAGTCCCTATGTGATAACACACGTACCTAGACCACGACATTGATAGCTACCCATTTGTGGTATGAAATGGCCCAAAAATTATTTTTTCGTGGTGGTGGTGGTTAGTGTTTAACGTCCCGTCGACAACGAGGTCATTAGAGACGGAGCGCAAGCTCGGGTTAGGGAAGGATTGGGAAGGAAATCGGCCGTGCCCTTTCAAAGGAACCATCCCGGCATTTGCCTGAAACGATTCAGGGAAATCACGGAAAACCTAAATCAGGATGGCTGTCGACGGGATTGAACCGTCGTCCTCCCGAATGCAAGTCCAGTGTGCTAACCACTGCGCCACCTCGCTCGGTGTATTTTTTCGTCAAATAATGCGGGTATATTAGCGAAATAGTCCATGTTGATGTAACAATTAGTTATGAGAGAATAAAAAACCATTTTAAGTTACCGTTTGATACTGCCGTCAGCAGTAGTCATTTAGTCTAGACAATATCGATAAGTGTCCTCAAAATACTACGAAAGAAATTACCGTAAGTATTTTGTCGTAATTGTGCTAATACAGGTGTGATTAGAGGCGGCATAAAACTTAAAACTTGACCAGAAAGGCTTGTCTGGTTATAAGAAATATATTATGATCATCTATACTTATTCACTTGTCGAGTTAGAGTGAAAAAGTGAAATGTCGTGTGACGGGGGGGCTCGCGGCGGGTAGACCTGATCGCGTGGCGCAAGTCTTTTCAGGTCACGTCACTTCGATAAGGATGAAATGATGATGATGAAGATGACACAAACACCCAGTCCCTGAGCGGAAAAAAAATCTCCGACCAGCCGGGAATCGAAACCGGGCCCCCGGCATGACAAGCTGGCGCGCTGTCCACTTTTTATTTATTTTATTGACCTCATTTTGCTCGATATAGTTCGTTGTATTTGTTCAGGGCGGACGTCCCATGACGCTTGTTCAAGTTCATCGTTGATCCATTAACTCAGGTTTATTTTAATTTTTTTTATTAGGAAGGGCAGCTAACCCTCTGACCGACACTCAGCTACGGTGGCGGACGAGAGTGCGGAGCATTGATATCAAAATATCCTATCTGGTATAAGAATTAGTCCTTGTGATTTCAACTCTGTATTCTCTAACTAGCACTGTACTGTTTCCTTATCCCGTCGTCTAGTGATTACTGCTCCGTCCCTAGATCCAGAGGTCTCGGATTTGACTCTCGTCCCAGTCGAAGACTTTATCTGTTCGCGGACTGGGTGTTTGTGCTGCCTCATAATTTCAACTCATCATCATCGACATGCATGTCGCCAAAGTGATGTTAAATAGAAAGACTTGCACCACGTTGCCAAACTACCCCAGACGGGGGCCTCTCATTCAGTACCGCCATGTAGCCATTTCATTTCATTGTACGACACATTCCTTCTTATTGTTAGATACGCTCAAGTGGGAATAATTGAAATTCTAGCAATTACTTCACGTGCAGACTTATATGTTTCGATCTTAAAATCAAAGATTTTCTTAGTAACTGTTGTGAATAACGAACTGCCTATTGGCATTATACGATTGTCGTAGCATGTAAACTATTAAGATGCGCTTTTGGAACGGTAGCCACATTATATTCATTCATCGTGCATTAAGAAGCAAAAAAACTGCAATTTCATTCGAGACCGAGCAATACTATTGGTATATTTCCTCTTTGTGTTCATAATGCGGGTAGGTTAAATAGATCAGACTAACCAGAAGGACGTTAAAACTGTAGAGAAGACAGAATGTGCGATGTGAACAAAGTGGGTATTTCGATTACAGAGCGGCCTTGTAGGGAATTTTGAGTTCATAACGCGATCTGATGTTCATAAGGAACCTCGTTCACAGTTCGTAATATGCTGAAAATGTCTAAATACTGGGGTATCTCTAGTCTAGCTTCGATTAAGTTTTGAAACGTCCCCTTAGAAAAATTATACAGGACTGTGCTTAAAATGACACACAATATTTTTTTAGCGCAACGCAATCTGACTTTCAGAAATCCCTACAAAAGAATGGCCCTGACTAACATTAACCTATACCTTTCACAAATCACTTACCTCACAAAAATCTTCGTTACTCAAGCTACTGCAATACAGCGAGCGCCACTACTGCCAGCTAAATAAAAGATTCAAACTACTGAAGGCACTAACTACTGATACGCATAGTCAGCAAATGAAAGATTTTCATAGAGAACAAACAATGTATTTACCTTAATAGTCATAATATATATAGCAGTTCATGACATCCAGTCTTACAAATTTCAAAACTCCGCCATTTCTCTCCCCACATCCACCACTGCTGGCGGCTCACCTCCAACTGCGCAACGCTACGCGCTGTTAACAGCCGACATCCCAACACTACAATAGCGAATATCACAACAATGCAAACTAGCCACAGACTGCACACAGCACAGCCAGTGATTTTCATACAGAGCGCTACGTGGCGTTACCAGTAAGAAAACCTAAACAGCCTACTTACTGTTTTAACAGATGCCGTTGTGTAATTCACGATAGATGTCACTCACAATGAACTTTGGATTCTGATAATCAATGGCACGTGGTCTTCTCTTTTTCGATACACGCGCTATGTTTGATGCTCACACAGATTTCTTTCATTTGTCCATTGTCTTTAAGACAATATTAGCCTCTGAACAGCTGATAACTTATCATCTCTCTCTTACTAAAATCTGGGTTTAGAGGTTCTAGTTGTTTGAGGAAAACAGCCCATTACCATTATACTGGAAAAAAATACTACAGGAGAAAGTTTTTGCACATAATAAAGTATTAAATGAATTATACAGTTTATACTAGAAATAAAACGCTGACGCCTTAAATCTGCTGTAACAGAGTAAATGTGAGTTGCTTTCACACCAAAAACGCAGTAGAAGTACAACATTTCCAAGAAGGGAACGTAAACAAAGAAAAACACTATTTTCACTTGTATTTTACAAACTACAAAGTATTCATTTCTCAATAAATGTATCCTAAGGGAATATCTATTGTTTATTTGCGTTTTGTGAACCTGGAAACGGTATTCCTGCATGGTTTTCCTGTAAGGTAATAAAGTGGCACTCTACTGATGGTAACAAAGTACTATAGGACGCTACGCAAACAGAACATGTGTGTTTTGTGAAAATAAGCAAGGAAGATTAACGATTAATGTCCTACCATTTCGCTGTCGACGGCAGCAAAACACCAATTCAGCTAGACAAGATCGCAGAAGGAAAGAACAACTACAGTATTCGCCCAAAAGCAAATTAGGGAATTCCGGAAAAACTTGTATATAGACAGCATGAGATGAAGTGAAACCCTCTCTTCCCTGATGTGAGCTCAGAGCCTAAATCGTTGCTCCACCCCACTGGGAGCATTTTGACAATTTCAGTGTCCAAACAGCTATGTCATTTGTCTCTTTATTGGACAATAATTCCATTTACGCTGTAGGTGTATGTGGACACTGATAACATCTACAGCTCAGACTATAATCCCACTCGAAGGAAATATTATGTAATAACATTTACAGAAGTTAAACGTAAATACTTCCTTACCACAAATGAGCTCGCCGACTTTCGTGGTCGACTGTCCTAACACGTGACAGTGCGATGACAATGAAACCCGAGGTAATCGGTTTGACACAAGATGATGAAGGCAGAAATTAGCGTTACGGGAATTCAGTAGTAAGAGAAGAAGAGATGCTGGTATGTAGTTCTTAATCATCTGGTTATGAACAGATGTCATGCTCTAACCCCCAGACTTTTCCATTGTGTCTGTTAGGGCGGTGACATGTGAAACCGTAGATACTGATTCTTACGTAAGATATGGAGGGGGGGGGGGGGTAAATGTCGGTTGCATCCTTGACATAACCCAAAAGAGCTCAGTCACTGACTTTCAGAATACTCTACAACAATAGATGGGAGGAGGAGAGATTAGTGTTTAACGTCCCGTCGACGACGAGGTCACTAGAGAGGGAGCACAAGCTCGGATTGGGGAAGGATGAGGAAGGAAATCGGCCGTGCCCTTTCAAAGGAACCATCCCGGCATTTGCCTCGGGTGATTTAGGGGAATCACGGAAAATCTAAATCAGGATGGCTGGACGCGGTTTTGAACCGTCGTCCTCCCGAATGCGAGTCCACTGTGCTAACTACTGCACCACTTCGCTCGGTTCAACAGTAGAAACACAACAGTACCCCAATTATATCACTGTCAGCCAACCGCCAACAGTTAAGTTCATGACGCGCAGGGGATGGCCCCTGCATTATGACTTCATTATTTTATGCGAATATCTACGCGAATGTATCACATTATTCGGATAGGAGTTAACTAGTGAGAATAAAATAGTGCAATGGTAGAACGGAATTGTGTGAAACTTCTTTTTATAAGGAATAACTGTTATACACAAAGTGACCATTAAAAAAATCTCGAACAAATAATGAAAGCTTTTTTGTCACACTGACACATATTCCTCGTTTTTCCATACAGGCCCTCAATAGTACTTAAGGCTCTCTTACAAGCTGAGAGGAAATAAACGACTGGTTTCTATCGCCTTTTGTCTGTCTGTATGTTTTTCAACACATCCTCGTAATAATAATGTTAGAATTCTCGGACCTTACTCTCAAGAACACGTTAAAATGGACTCAGTCGTCCCAATACAAGAGAAAAAATACCTTACAATGACAATTTTCACTGCGTGTTTAGACTGGAACGTTACATTGCATGATAAGAAATTCATTCACGAATGTGACTAATAATATGAGCATAAGGACTAGAATATTGTACGTAGAAGCAGAAACTACTGTAATAAATAATGAGTGACATAATAGATTAAGACATAACGCCTTACTTCTGAAAACGTGTGATTCATACACGAACTGCGATCTGAGTCGAACAAGCCACGAGATTTAAAACCTTGAGGAGAATTTCTGCGGTCTCTGTTTGCCTCGAGCTCAAGTCCTTTATCGGCAGCGACGAAGGTGGAGGTCATGTAGTTCCTTGTCACTAACCCGTGCTGGCGGGAAAACCAAAATGTTTTCGATAACAGAGGCCAATGAGAGCAGACATAAAAGAACACGAGAGCCTAACATTTAACTTTTTTTCTGGTTGTTGTGTATCACAGCCGAAGATTCTGATGTAAAATGACTCAAGGCGGGAGTAAAACAAGAATTTTTAAACGGAGTTTGCAGAATAAAAGTGAAGAATAGAAGAAGGAGAACAGGTTTGTCGAAGATTATCGGAGAATATGAAGCTCAAATTAAATACAAGACTGGGGTTCTCCTAGTCTTCACACCTTCTCCGGTGCCAGAAAGGTTCGTTGCGCTTAAAGAAACAAAATATTGCAGGAAATGCACAGGGAACGGAAAAGATTCCCATCTCCAACTCTCTCTCTTTGTTTGCGCGCGCGTATGTGTTCAAATGGCTCGGAGCACTATGGGACTTAACTTCTGAGGTCATCAGTCCCTTAGAACTTAGGACTACTTAAACCTAATTAACCTAAGGACATCACACACATCCATGCGCGAGGCAGGATTCGAACCTGCGACCGTAGTGGTCGCGCGGTTCCGGACTGAAGAGCCTAGAACCGTTCGGCCACAGCGGCCGGCTTGTCCATGGTGAGAGGTAATGTCTGAAATTTGGTATTATCGGCACACTCTTGACACTGCGCATCTTGGAATGTTGAATTGCCTAACGATTTACGAGTTGGAATGTTCCATGCGTCTGGCTCAAACTGCCATTCCATGTTCAGAGTCCCGCCAGTCACTGCCCTTTTATACCTCGTGTACGCGATATTGGCGCCATTTGTATACGTGCATATCGCCATCCCATGACTTTTGTCACCTCAGTGTAATACAGTAATATATTTCTGCTATGGAATAGAACGATTTGTCGTGGAGAAATCTCTTCGGTTTGTTTTTAAATGTTTTGTACTATTTGTCAGAGTTTTATATCACTGGATAAGTGATCAAAAACTTTGGTTGCAGCGTTTTGCATCCTTAAAGGCAACCTTAATATGGAGCAATGAGCGTCATTTTATTCTTATTATGTATATCACTGTTGTCCGCCGCTCGTGGTCTTGCGGTAGCGTTCTCGCGGGATCACGGGTTCGGTTCCCGTCGGGGTCAGGGATTTTCACCTGCCCCGAGATGACTGGGTGTTGTTGAGTCGTCATCATCATCATTCATCCCCATTACGCCTGGAGGAAGGCAACGGCAAACCACCTGCCTTAGGACCTTGCCTAGTACGGCGGTGCGTGTCTCCGGCATCGTTCCCTTACGTTCTGTCAAGAAGCATGCGACTTTATTTCCATATCATTCTTGCTTTTGAACTACAGTGGATTATTTACAGCGAACTTCATTAAGGAATAAATGTAGTGTGAATCAGTAGTCAAACTGCCCATTTTCTTAGGGTCCAGGTCGAAAAAAATCGATTTTCGGTTTTCATCATATTTCGATAGATTAAGGTTTTATTTAAGTACTCTGAAAAGGATTATTTTCTGAAAATTATTTTTTTCGAGCATTTAAAGAGCATTTTCCTACCACGTGTGTTTATGTGCCACGCCCACTTTTCTGCATATATTTTAGATCTTTATATCCCCTACATTGTACGTTAGGGTTTTTTTTTTTTTTTTTTTTTTTTTTTTTTTTTTTTTTTTTTTTTTGCTCCCGAGTGTATTGGCTATCCTTGGAATTCAGCGATCGATATTCCTTTGGTTTTTTTTCTGTTTGTAAACAACACGCTTTCAAACACACGGTTAGTTTTGTTCAAGTGTGATTGCGAGTAGTTGTTATACTTACGTCTGCAGTGCTTGGTTACGTCTGTTTTGTTGTGTTTATCGAAGATGACGAAGCGTAAAGGCATTTTCAAGAAATGACGATTTAGAGGAAACAAGTTTAGAAAGCTTTTTGTGCAAGAGGCTATGTCGCGTGGCATGGTAACGATGTTTCTAATTGTAATTCTTCAACAAGTGCATCATCAAAGAAGCTCTCACCATTTCAAGAGAGTTACAACGAGGGGTGCAGTAACATTATTATAAATTTGAGAATATTATCAGATGTAATTTCTAAATTTGTACAATGTAGACAGTGTGGTGAGTCACAGAGTGTGAAAATTTGTGAGAGTGCCAGTGGGAGAAAAGGCCTAGCAACTGCTTTGGATTTAATTTGCACTAAATGCTCAGCTGTAATTTCATTTATGAGTTCTTCAAAACCAGATGCAAGTGGCCCTTATGAAATCAATACTAGATTAGTTTATGCCTTACGATCCATTGGTAAGGGCATGGCTTCAGGAAAAACATTTTGTTCGGTGATGAACATACCTCAACCACCAAATAAATTTGTAAAACTGACTGCAATATTAGAGAAAGCTGTATGTTCTGTCAGTGAGGAAAGCACGAAACTGGGTGCTAGGGAAGCAGTGGAATGAAATGATGGATGTTTGGATATTGCAGTTGCACTTGATGGAAGTTGGCAGAAAAGAGGACATACTTCTCTGAATGGAGTAGTGACTGCCACGAGTGTAGACACTGGTAAAGTGTTAGATGTGGAAATAATGTCAAAATATTGCAAATGTTGTAAAGTCACTGAACATAAAGAACACAACTGTGTGGCTAATTTTAGAGGAACAAGTGGTGGTATGGAAGTTCATGGACTACAACAACTATTTCATTGCTCCGTAGAAACAAGAGGCGTACGGTACACCAAATATTTGGGCGATGGTGACAGTAAGCAATATGGAGATACAATTATTACCAAAATAGAATGTGTAGGCCATGTTCAAAAACGTTTGGGAACAAGGCTGAAAAAACTAACTGTTGATGTTGTTGTTGTTGTTGTTGTTGTGGTCTTCAGTCCTGAGACTGGTTTGATGCAGCTCTCCATGCTACTCTATCCTGTGCAAGCTTTTTCATCTCCCAGTACCTACTGCAACCTACATCCTTCTGAATCTGCTTAGTGTATTCATCTCTTGGTCTCCCTCTACGATTTTTACCCTCCACGCTGCCCTCCTATACTAAATTGGTGATCCCTTGATGCCTCAGAACATGTCCTACCAACCGATCCCTTCTTCTGGTCAAGCTGTGCCACAAACTTCTCTTCTCCCCAATCCTATTCAATACTTCCTCATTAGTTATGTGATCTACTCATCTAATCTTCAGCATTCTTCTGTAGCACCACATTTCGAAAGCTTCTATTCTCTTCTTGCCCAAACTGGTTATCGTCCATGTTTCACTTCCATACATGGCTACACTCCATACAAATACCTTCAGAAATGACTTCCTGACACTTAAATCTATACTCGATGTTAGCAAATTTCTCTTCTTCAGAAACGCTTTCCTTGCCATTGCCAGTCTACATTTTATATCCTCTCTACTTCGACCATCATCAGTTATTTTGCTCCTCAAATAGCAAAACTCCTTTACTACTTTAAGTGTCTCATTTCCTAATCTAATTCCCTCAGCATCACCCGACTTAATTAGATTACATTCCATTATCCTTGTTTTGCTTTTGTTGATGTTCATCTTATATCCTCCTTTCAAGACACTGTCCATTCCATTCAACTGCTCTTCCAAGTCCTTTGCTGTCTCTGACAGAATTACAATGTCATCGGCGAACCTCAAAGTTTTTATTTCTTCTCCATGAATTTTAATACCTACTCCGAATTTTTCTTTTGTTTCCTTTACTGCTTGCTCAATATACAGATTGAACAACATCGGGGAGAGGCTACAACCCTGTCTTACTCCCTTCCCAACCACTGCTTCCCTTTCATGTCCCTCGACTCTTATAACTGCCATCTGGTTTCTGTACAAATTGTAAATAGCCTTTCGCTCCCTGTGTTTTACCCCTGCCACCTTTAGAATTTGAAAGAGGGTATTCCAGTCAACATTGTCAAAAGCTTTCTCTAAGTCTACAAATGCTAGAAACGTCGGTTTGCCTTTCCTTAATCTTTCTTCTAAGATAAGTCGTAAGGTCAGTATTGCCTCACGTGTTCCAGTGTTTCTACGGAATCCAAACTGATCTTCCCCGAGGTTGGATTCTACTAGTTTTGCCATTCGTCTGTAAAGAATTCGCGTTAGTATTTTGCAGCTGTGACTTATTAAACTGATAGTTCGGTAATTTTCACATCTGTCAACACCTGCTTTCTTTGGGATTGGAATTATTATATTCTTCTTGAAGTGTGAGGGTATTTCGCCTGTTTCATACATCTTGCTCACCAGATGGTAGAGTTTTGTCAGGACTGGCTCTCCCAAGGCCGTCAGTAGTTCCAATGGAATGTTGTCTACTCCGGGGGCCTTGTTTCGACTCAGGTCTTTCAGTGCTCTGTCAAACTCTTCACGCAGTATCATATCTCCCATTTCATCTTCATCTACATCCTCTTCCATTTCCATAATATTGTCCTCAAGTACATCGCCCTTGTATAGACACTCTATATACTCCTTCCACCTTTCTGCTTTCCCTTCTTTGCTTAGAACTGGGTTTCCATCTGAGCTCTTGATATTCATACAAGTCGTTCTCTTATCTCCAAAGGTCTCTTTAATTTTCCTGTAGGTATTATCTATCTTACCCCTAGTGAGATAGGCCTCTACATCCTTACATTTGTCCTCTAGCCATCCCTGCTTAGCCATTTTGCACTTCCTGTCGATCTCATTTTTGAGACGTTTTTATTCCTTTTTGCCTGCTTCATTTACTGCATTTTTATATTTTCTCCTTTCATCAATTAAATTCAATATTTCTTCTGTTACCCAAGGATTTCTACTAGCCCTCGTCTTTTTACCTACTTGATCCTTTGCTGCCTTCGCTACTTCATCCCTCAAAGCTACCCATTCTTCTTCTACTGTATTTCTTTCCCCCATTCCTGTCAATTGTTCCCTTATGCTCTCCCTGAAACTCTGTACAACCTCTCGTTCTTTCAGTTTATCCAGGTCCCATCTCCTTAAATTCCCACCTTTTTGCAGTTTCTTCAGTTTTAATCTACAGGTCATAACCAATAGATTGTGGTCAGAGTCCACATCGGCCCCTGGAAATGTCTTACAATTTAAAACCTGGTTCCTAAATCTCTGTCTTACCATTATATAATCTATCTGATACGTTTTAGTATCTCCAGGGTTCTTCCATGTATACAACCTTCTTTCATGATTCTTAAACCAAGTGTTAGCTATGATTATGTTGTGCTCTGTGCAAAATTCTACCAGACGGCTTCCTCTTTCATTTCTTAGCCCCAATCCATATTCACCTACTATGTTTCCTTCTCTCCCTTTTCCTACACTCGAATTCCAGTCACCCATGACTATTAAATTTTCGTCTCCCTTCACAATCTGAATAATTTCTTTTATTTCCTCATACATTTCTTCAATTTCTTCATCTGCAGAGCTAGTTGGCATATAAACTTGTACTACTGTAGTAGGTGTGGGCTTCGTATCTATCTTGGCCACAATAATGCGTTCACTATGCTGTTTGTAGTAGCTCACCCGCATTCCTATTTTCCTATTCATTATTAAACCTACTCCTGCATTACCCCTATTTGATTTTGTGTTTATAACCCTGTAGTCACGTGACCAGAAGTCTTGTTCCTCCTGCCACCGAACTTCGCTAATTCCCACTATATCTAACTTCAACCTATCCATTTCCCTTTTTAAATTTTCTAACCTGCCTGCCCGATTAAGGGATCTGACATTCCATGCTCCGATCCGTAGAACGCCAGTTTTCTTTCTCCTGATAAAGACATCCTCTTGAGTAGTCCCCGCCCGGAGATCCGAATGGGGGACTATTTTACCTCCGGAATATTTTACCCAAGAGGACGCCATCATCATTGAATCATACAGTAAAGCTGCATGCCCTCGGAAAAAATTACGGCTGTAGTTTCCCCTTGCTTTCAGCCGTTCGCAGTACCAGCACAGCAAGGCCGTTTCGGTTATTGTTACAAGGCCAGATCAGTCAATCATCCAGACTGTTGCCCTTGCAACTACTGAAAAGGCTGCTGCCCCTCTTCAGGAACCACACGTTTGTCTGGCCTCTCAACAGATACCCCTCCATTGTGGTTGCACCTACGGTACGGCTATCTGTATCGCTGAGGCACGCAAGCCTCCCCACCAACGGCAAGGTCCATGGTTCATGGGTAGGGGGGGGGGGGGAAACTGTTGATATGAGAGGAAAAAAAAAATGGAAAATTGTTGACCGGACAGTTAACTAAAACTGAATAGAAAATTTGCAGGTATACTATGGGCAGGCAATTAGGAGAAATAAAGAAAATATCGAGGCAATGAAGAGAGATGTTTGGGCCATATTCTTCCATAAGTCCTCTACTGATGATAAGCCATGTCACAGATTCCGTCCATCAGGAGAAAATTCGTGGTGCAAATACAATAGGGCTCAGGCAACTGGAGAATCTTATTCTCACCAGCATTCTCTTTCTGCTTCTGTTATTACAGCAATTAAACCAATTTTCAGAGACTTGGCTCATCCTGACCTTCTAAGGAAATGTCTCCATGGGCAGACACAGAACCCAAATGAATGTTTCAACAGCGTAATTTGGAACCGCCTTCCTAAAACTGTATTTGTAGGCATGCATACAATGAAACTAGGAGTTCGTGATGCTGTTATTACATTCAATTGTGGTAATATTGGAAAGTGTTGGGTACTGAAAAAAGCTGGGAATTAATCCTGGTGAAAATATGATCACTGGGCTGCAACATTGCGATAAAATGAAGATAGACGATGCAGACAGGTCTGCATCTAATATGACCTTGAAAGCAAGACAAACATCCAGGAAGGTGAAAAAGAGGCTGAAAGACCTGCTAGAGGCCAGAAAAGGGCCGTCATATGCAGCAGGACAGTTTTAATTAACTGTAAGTAACAATTTTCAAAAATTTTTCTTTAAAGTCAGTTTCCCGCAGTTTTCAGTACATATGCCCCATCAGAAACTATCATAGATTAATGAATGAAATTTTCAGAGACTCCGCATAACATAAAAAGCCACCTCTGGTACTACATTCATTAATATCCCCCATTAGGAAGTTCACAAGAAATATTTTCTGTAGAAAAAAATTAATATTTTTTGTTAATAAATTTAAAAACTATTTCTTAAAAACTATAAAATGGATAAAGTAGATTTTAGTACGGTTGACTCTATTAGCATCATGTAACATACAGTAAAAATACTAAGGGCCTGTATCAAATAGTTTTTTTTTTCAAAAATGGGTCAAATACTTGCCTAAATTAACATGGGTTAGATAGGCAGGTTGTGGTTCCCTTAAACAGACAGTTACAAGACGATCGTAGGTGAGAGCCACATTTTATTCAAAAACGATTAAGTTGTTTCTCTTTGAAACTGTGACTGAGAGCATTCGCAGAAAACCAATTAATAGTACTTTTGAAGAACATAGTTTACCATTTCTTCCGTTGCTGTACGTGTGCTTGGATTTTTTGTACGCAATACTAGTCATCCGCTAAAAGAACTGTTGTATATTAGACGGAAGCTCTTTTACATATACGAGGAACAATAGGGGCGAGCTAAGATTGGGCCTTGGAGACCCCGGTACGTGCGTTCTCCCTAGTCTTCCACGTACCATCGCACAAACGAGCGACGCAGACCAGCGCAGAACGGTGGACAGCAGCACTGAACTGCTCAGAACGGAGGAGGCTGTTCACGTGCGCGCAGCAATGTTCTACCGCGCAGGAACTAACCTTCCACAGCGGGGAACTTGTTTGTTATTTTGCAGCGCCGTAGGTGTGGATGTGGCTTTACACATTACGACCGCACAGTGGTTAACGTGGGCACGGTACAACAGCAACTGCGATCTTACGTCGAAATACAAATAATTTTAAGTGTGCGTATTAACGTTGGCCGTGTTACCGTTTTTATGACAACCATGACACTCTCACTCACGAACGCCACGGCAATGGACGCCATTCACAATTATATGTTCTGAGATTACTATGGCACAATGTACCATGGCAGAATTTTTGGACAGTTACTTCAAAATTTGCTAACACCGAAATTGTACGGAACTGAAGAAAAAATGACCGTTGCAGGCTACTTCAAATCATTCAAACAAATAGAACAAAACTAAACGTTAAGTTGTAATTATAGTCGCCTCGCATCCATACCGTTGTGAATAGGCACGTATCTGATCGCTATTAATGAACTTCAGAAAATCGAGCTGTTTGTAACTAGCTGCAGAAGGGAAGGTCGTGTGAAAGTAAGTAACTTCTTGTGGAAGTTAACGTTATTATACAGAGATTATTATCTCGAATTAAGGAAGGAATCCACTGTGCATTGTTGTCGCACTCATCAACGAATTAGATTGTGCTTAACTGAGGAAGTCAAGCAAGATTTAAATCAGAATTTCTAGTCGAAGACGGCCTTATATTAATAGCTATACATACATAAGTAATAAAGTCGCCTTTAAAAGTGGATTGTTTCGGTAACGTTGGGTTTTTCCCAAATAGCAATAGGATACCTGCAAATAACAAAGAAGCTGTCCAATAACTGTCCAATGCGTCTTCCGTGGAGGTACTCGTATTCTGAGAACATAGCTCACATGTTCGTCAAATTAAATGGAGCGCAGCTTCACCAAGTCTCATTCCCTCTGAGCACTTATAAGACTAACTGAAAAGAGATGTTTGCTCAAATCCATATATCTGGCACCTCTATTATGGCATTAAAAGCTTGCAGAATTAACAGTGATTAATTATGGTGCTACACTGCTGGAGGTAAACCTCGAATTTAACCCTGATATTCAAATGGCTCTAAGCACTATGGGACTTAACATCTGAGGTCATCAGTCCCCTAGACTTAGAACTACTTAAACCTAACTAACGTAAGGACATCACACACAACCATGCCCGAGGCAGGATTCGAACCTGCGACCGTAGCAGCAGCGCGGTTCCAGACTGTAGCGTCTAGAACCGCTCGACACCAGCGGCCGGCCCCGATATTCCTTTAACGGTGTTGGTCACTGCGATTTTCGACTACTTATCAAAACTTTTCAATACACTAGCGGAAAAAATTAGTACACGTGGAAAGCCGACGTCGAATTTTATCAGATGGTTCAAATGGCTCTGAGCACTATGGGACTCAACATCTTAGGTCATAAGTCCCCTAGAACTTAGAACTACTTAAACCTAACTAACCTAAGGACATCACACACACCCATGCCCGAGGCAGGATTCGAACCTGCGACCGTAGCGGTCCCGCGGTTCCGGACTGCAGCGCCAGAACCGCACGGCCACCGCGGCCGGCCGAATTTTATCAAATGACGGAATATGCCACCAGGGAACAGTAGATATACAAATAATGGTATCACGTCATCCGCCAACACAGAGTAGTGGCATAGCTCAGCACCATCCGTGTCTACCCTCTAATAGGAAACGCTCACAGCCTGAAGCCTCAGTGTGGTACAAACCTGTGAAGCAAGCAGGCAACCACGCCACAGAGACTCGCCCGGTTAGCCGTCTGGTCTAAAGCACTGCTTTCCGGGCAGGAAGGCGTGCCGGTCCCCGGCACGAATGCGCCCGGCGTAATAGTGTCGAGGTCCGGTGTGCCGGCCAGTCTGTGAATGGTTTTCAAGGCGGCTTTCCATCTGCCTCGGTGAATGCGGGCTGGTTCTCCTTATTCCCCCTCAGTTACACCACATTGGCGATTGCTGCGCAAACACTTTCTCCGCGTTCGCGTACACCATACTTACTCTACCACGCAGACATAGGGGTTATACTCGTCTGGTGTGAGACGTTCCCTGGGGGGCCCCCCGGGGGCCGAACCGCACAATAACCCTGGGTTCGGTGTGGGGCGGCTTCCGAGTGGCGTGGTGGTCCTTTCCGCAGCTGTGTCGGTTGTGGAGTGGTGAGGTGAACATTCTCAAACCACTAGGTTCTGGACGTCCACGCGGTACAGACGCCCGCCAGTATCGTCGTATTGTAAGGATAGCAATGGCAGATCCTACTGTTACCAGAGCACAGATACGGCGGCTTGTGAGCCCAGACATTTCGACACGAACTTTGCGAACCGGTTATTAGAAATGGGTACGGGCACGCCAACCTGTAGCGCGTCTTCCACTCCCGCCACAGCGTCGACGCGCAAGGCTCGACTGGTGCGGACAGAGGATCACTTGGGAGATGGAATGACCCGCTGTGGTCTTCAGCCATGAAAGCAGATTCTGTCTACAAGCAAGTGACGGTCGCGTCCGTGTACGACCTAGACCTCGTGAGCTCTGTCTCGTAGAGTGCATTCGTCCAAGACACATCGGCCCACCGCAGGCCTTATGGTCTGGGATGTGATAAGCTATAACTCTCGTTCACCTTTGGTGTTCCTGGAATGGACGCCAATCAGCTCTCGGTACGTGTAGAATGTTCAAAATGGCTCAAATGGCTCTGAGCACTATGGGACTTAACCGCTGAGGTCATCAGTCCCCTGGAACTTAGAACTACTTAAACCTAACTAAACTAAGGACATCACACACATCCATGCCAGAGGCAGGATTCGAACCTGCGACCGTAGCGGTCGCGCGGTTCCAGACTGTAGCGCCTAGAACCGCTCGGCTACACAGGCCGGCTGTAGAATGTTGGTGAACCCGTTTTTTTGCCATTCTTGCAACTTGATAAAGCTCGCCCAACCTCTGTCCGTGAAACTCAACGCGTTCTAAAAGACATGCAGCAATTTCCACCCAATTTTCAACATTCGTCTGTAGCACCACATCTCAAATACTTCGATTCTCTTCTGTTCCGTTTTCCCACAGTCCATGTTTCGCTTACGATGCTGTGCGCCAAATGTCCTTCCTCAAATTAAAGCTTATGATTGATGCTAGTAGTCTTCTCTTGGCCAGGAACGCCTTTTTTGTCAGTACTTGTCTGTCTTTTACGTCATTCTCGCTCCGTCCATCATGGATTAGTACAACACGGGATATTCTGATACGTAGGTAGCAGAATTACTTAATTTAATCTACTTTCTCGTACCCAATTTTGATATCAAGTATCTCGCTATTCTCGTTTCTGCTAATTCTCATTACTTTCGCCTTTCTTCGATTTACTTCCAATCCATATTCTAAACTCATTAGACTGTTCATTCCATTCAACATATCCTGTAATTCTTCTTCATTTCACTCAGAATAGCACTGTCATCAGCGAACCTTATCACTGATATCCTTTCATCTTCAATTGTAACCCCACTCCTGAAACTTCCTTTTTTCCGTCATTGCTTCTTCGATGTAAAGATGGAACAGCAAGGTCGAAAGACTACAGCCCTGTGTTACGCCCTTTATAATCCCAGCACTTAAATCTTGGTCTTCCAGTCTTAATGTTTCCTCTTGCTTCTTGTACATTTTGTACATTACCCGCCTTTCTCTTACCCGTCTTTCCTTAGAGCTTAGCCCTATTTTTTCAGAGTATCGAACATCTTGCACCATTTTGCATTGTCGAAAGCTTTTTACAGGTCGACAGATCCTATGAACATGTCTTAATTTTTCTTCAGTTTTGCTTCCATTATGACCCGGAACGTCAGAACTGCCTCTCTGCTTTACCTTCCTTACAGTCAAACTGATGGTCTAACAGACCGATTTTCTTTTCTATCCTTCTGTGTATATATTAACTTCCCTCGATGGTTTAAAAATTCTAATGGAATGTTATCCATCCCTTCTGATCCCTTTTGATCTAAAGTCGTTCAAAGCTCTTTTAAATTGTGACTCTAATACTGCCTTCCCCCTTCCCCATCTCTTCCTGGCGACTCCTGTTTCTTCTTCTATCGCGTTCCTCCTGTTAGAGACTTTCAACATACTCCTTCCACCTATCAGCTCTTCTGCACTTAACAGTGGAATTCCCATTGCACACTTAAAGTTATCATCCTTCTTTTTAATTTCACTGGAGTTTATTTTGATTTTCTGTATGCTGAGTCATTCCTTCCGACGATTTCTTTTTCGATTTCTTCACATTTTTCAAGCCGCCATTCAGCCTCAGCTTTCCTGCACTTTCTATTAATTTCATTCCTAAGCGACTAGCACTCCCGCATTCCTGAATTTCCCTTAATATTTTTGTACTTCTTTCTTCTGTCGATCATCTGAAGTGTTTCTTCTGTTACCCATGCTTCTTCGCAATTACCTTCTTTGTACCTATGTTTTCTTTTTGGCTCTATAATTGCCCCTTTTAGAAATGTCCATTCGTCTTCAACTGGGCTTACTAATGAGCTATTCATTATCGCAGTATCTAAAGCTTCAGAAAACTTCAATCGTACTTCTTCATTCTTTAATACTTCTGTGTCCCCTGACTAGTCTCTTAAATTTCAACCTGCTCTTCATTACTACCAAATTGTGATCTGAGTCTATATCTGCCCCTGGGTACACCTTACCATCCAATATTTGGTTTCGGAATATGTGACTGAACATGCTGTAGTCTAACTGGAATCTTCCCGTATTTCCTGGCCTTTTCCAAGTATACCTCCTCCTCTTGTGATTATTGAACGGAGTATTCCTTATTACGAACTGAAATTTATTGCAGAACTCAATTAGTCTTTCTCTTCCCTTATTCCTACTACGAAGCCCATATTCTCCCGTAACAGTTTCTTTTGACCCTTACCCGAAAATTGTATTTCAACCCCTATAACTATTAGATTTTCATTCATCCTTACGTGCTGAGCTACTCGTTCCATATTCCCATACATGTTCTCTATCTCTTCGTGTTCTGCTTTTGACTTTGACATGTGTACCTGAATTATTGTTGTCGGTGTTGATTAGCTGTCGATTCTGATGAGAACAACCCTATCACTGAACTGTTCACAATAACTCACTCTCTGCCCTAATTTCCCATTCTTACTGAATCCTTCTGCCTTTATACCATTTTTCGCTGCTGTTGACATTATCCTATACTCGTCTGACCAGAAATCCTTCTCTTCCTTCCATTTCACTTCACTGTCCCCCACTATATCTATATTGAACCTTAGCATTTTCGTTTTCAAATTTTCTACCTTTTCTACCACGTTCCTGACATTCCACGCCCCAACTCGTTGAACATTATTCTTTCGTTGATTATTCAGTCTTTTTCTCTTTTTCTTCTTCTCTTTTGCAGTCCCCCGCAGATCCGAATTGGGGATTAGTACAGAATTTTTTGCCAATGGAGATATCATCAGACAGGTTATTTACTTACAGGGCACTTTTACTTTGGATACACACTATGTGTTCTTAATGCAGTGATTTCCATTGCCTTTTGCCTCCTCTTGTCGTTTATCATTGCTGATTATTCCTCCTTTTAGGGGCAGTTTCTCACTCCAAGGACAAGAGAGTTCCTGAACCTTTGTCCGCTCCTCGGCTCTCTCTAAGGCCGTTGGTAGAACGAAGATGACTTCTCGTGCCGGTAGTCTTCGGCCGCCATTGCTAATGATTTTTATTCAAAATTTAACGATGATGATTTTCTAACCCGGGACTCACGACGTCAAAGACGTTACCCCTAGACCACGAGTGCTGTTCACAGCGATTTATAATCTGCAAAAGATTTGAAAAAAAATGTCGTCTATACTCAGTGACACAGGATGAACATTAATAAAAGCAATAAACTGCAGGGACTGATTCCCGACTGGAAAGAGAGGAAAAAAGGTTCGTCCTATGAACATGTCAGGAAATGTATCGTTGCCCAGTAGGTGGCGCTGATGAATGGGGGTTCGTTTGACCACGTGCCGTGTATTCCTAGGGTGTTGCAGGGTGTGAGAAAGACGCAGCGTATTGTAAGCATAAACCTCAACAAACAAAAACAACACTACTGGCCATTAAAATTGCTACACCAAGAAGAAATGCAGCTGATAAACGGGTATTCAATAGACAAATATATTATACTAGAACTGACATTTGATTACATTTTCACGCAATTTGGCTGCATAGATCCTGAGAGATCAGTACCCAGAACGACCACCTCTGGCCGTAATAACGACCTTGATATGCCTGGGCATTGAGTCCAACAGAGTTTGGATGGCGTGTACAGGTACAGCTGCCCATGCAGCTTCAACACGATACCACAGTTCATCAAGAGTAGTGACTGGCGTATTGTGGCGAGCTAGTTGCTCGGCCACCATTGACCAGACGTTTTCAATTGGTGAGAGATCTGGAGAATGTGCTGGCCAGGGCAGCAGCCGAACATTTTTTGTATCCAGAAAGACCCGTACAGGACCTGCAACATGCAGTCGTGCATTATCCTGCTGAAATGTAGGGTTTCGCAGGGATCCAATGATAGGTAGAGCTACATAACACATCTGAAATGTAACGTCAACTGTTCAAAGTGCCGTCAATGCAAACAAGAGGTGACCGAGACGAATAACCAATGGCACCCGATACCATCCTGCATCCTGCCGGGTGATACGCCAGTAAGGCGATGACGAATACACGCTTCCAACGTGCGTTCACTGCGATGTCGCCAAACACGGATGCGACCATCATGATGCTGTAAACAGAACCTGGACTCATCCGAAAAAATGACGTTTTGCCATTTGTGCACCCAGGTTCGTCGTTGAGTACAATATCGCAGGCGCTAATGATGTGATGCAGCGTCAAGGGTAACCGCAGCCATGGTCTCCGAGCTGATAGTCCATGCTGCTGCAAACGACGTCGAACTGTTCGTGCAGATGGTTGTTGTCTTGCAAACGTCCCCATCTCAGGTATCGAGACGTGGCTCCAAGACCCGTTAAGCCATGCGAATAAGATGTCTGTCATCTCGACTGCTAGTGGTGTTGGGTTGTTTTGGGGAAGGAGACCAGACAGCGAGGTCATCGGTCTCGTCGGATTAGGGAAGGATGGGGAAGGAAGTCGGCCGTGCCCTTTCAGAGGAACCATCCCGGCATTTGCCTGGAGTGAATTAGGGAAATCACGGAAAACCTAAATCAGGATGGCCGGACGCGGGATTGAACCGTCGTCCTCCCGAATGCGAGTCCAGTGTCTAACCACTGCGCCACCTCGCTCGGTGACTGCTAGTGATACGAGGCTATTGGGATCGAGCACGGCGTTCCGTATTACCCTCCTGAACCCAACGATTCCATATTCCGATAACAGTCATTGCATCTCGACCAATGCGAGCAGCAATGTCGCGATAAGAAAAACCGCAATCGCGATAGGCTACAATCCGACCTTTATCAAAGTCGGAAACGTGATAGTACGCACTTCTCCTCCTTACACAAGGCATCGCAACAACGTTTCACCAGGCAACGCTGGTCAACTGCTGTTTGTGTATGAGAAATCGATTGGAAACTGTCCTCATGTCAGCACGTTGTAGGTGTCGCCACCGCCGCCAACCTTGTATCAATGCTCTGGGAAGCTAATAATTTGCATATCACAGCATCTTCTTCCTGTCGGTTAAATTTCTCGTTTGTAGCACGTCATCTTCGTGGTGTAGCAATTTTAATGGCCAGTAGTGTATAATCAATAGCACGTCTTAGTCTTTCTCTTGACAATAATGGAGAGAACGACAATACACTAACTTCCGATTTTATAAATTGTTAGAAAGAACTCTTAAATCCTCGAGTCTTCCATTGCTGCTTGGTAGGACAATTTCATATTTATCCATGGAAAGGTTCTATCCCTGAGAAGATTAACTATGAGTGTTAAAAATAAATAGTGTGGAACATTGCCAGTTTTTGGTGTCATCGATAAAAGAAATCCCGTACGTGTTTCACCGTGAAACAAAAGTTGTCTTTCCGGAGGCAAGTTTACACAGATATCAGATCTCAAGGAGTGAGAAGCGAGTAGCACAAGGTGAACCGGTAGTTACCATGTGAGCATGTCAGGTTTCACCGCAGGAAGCAACAGTAAAAACTTGATCCATTTGGAGGTAGTCGTTAACATTAACAGAACCACTTTACACCAAGAAACTCACGAAGTCGGCAAAAAATTGTTGTGAGGGCGTAGTCATGAGGGTGCAAGTACATCACAATAGTTGTCGAAACAGGTCATTCAATTATACTTACGAAAATAATTTTCAAGTAGCGAGTTGCAGCCTTAATTTGAGGTTATCTTGTCGTTAGATGTACCAGTATGCGTAGAAAGGCCATTGAGATGGGCTTACGCCCCCCCCCCTCCTCCACTGCCCAAAAAAGAAAACAGTCTCAGAAAAACCACTGGAATGCGACAATGTCACAAATTCTACATGTTTCACTGACAACTGGTCTCTCTCTCACTGTCTTTCTCTAACGCGTACACAAGAGCAAACAATGATCAATGACATAAAATTAAAAAAACAAGCTTTAAATCCATTAACCGATGTTACCGTGGTAAAGCAGATTCACGTGTCGACCATTTTTTGCACTTTCATTTGGTTATTATGAGATTTACACGAATGTAACTTAAGGATTACTGTTCTAAACGCATTGCTATTACTGAAATGCCAAACACAAGTTCATTTCTTAAATAGTACATCACAGAAATGGTTTCCGTCGTCGGCGATGCATCGCTGAAGAGGATAGCAGTAGCTCCGCTTTAGTCATTACGTTCTCAATTATTTCTTGAAGGATGTCCTGTATCTCTTCCTCAATTGCAGCTTCCAACTCGTCAATACTGTTTAGTCGCCGTGAAGAATCTTTGTTCTCGTGATGATCCTACAGAAAAAGACTGAGCTCTAATTTTTTTTGTGTGGGGTAGTATTAAGAACGAAGATTTTTCACGGTGACCCTGCATCACTGATGAGTTAGAAGCCGCAATCCGGGAAGAGATAGTGACCATACCTTAAGAAATGAATGAAAACGAGAGGTATACCTTAGTAGTAACACACTGGACTTGAATTTGGTTGGTGGCCGGTTCAAATTGCCGTCGGGCGATCCTGATAACTATCCATAATGGATTCATCGCTATGAAGCGGAATGCAGCCTGTTTTTAAACTTCCAGGCCGGTGTCGGGTCGGGACTCGAACCTGGCACCTCTGCCTTTTGCGGGCAAGTGCTCTACCGAGTGAGTTATCCAGGCACGACTCACGACCGGCCCCCACAGTTTTATTTACGCTAGTACCTCATCTCCTGCCCTCCAAAGCTCGCGGAAGCTGAACTCTGAAAAAATGATACTGCGGAGAAAATGGCTCTAAGCACTATGGGACGTAACATCTGAGGTCATCAGTGTCCTAGACTTAGAAGTACGTAAACCTAACTAACCTAAGGACATCACACACATCCATGCCCGAGGCAGGATTCGAACCTGCGACCATAGTAGCCGCGTGGTTCGGACTAAAGCTCCTAGAACCGCTCGGCCACAGCGGTCGGCCACTGCGCAGAAATGGCTTATCTACAGCCTGGGGGTCGTTTCCAGAATGAATCATTCACTCTAGAGCGAAATGTGCGCTTTTTCGAAACGTTCTCATATCTTGCGGAGTAGCGCTCCTCGAAGAAATAATCTTCCAGGAGTTGAATTAGCGAAAGCCACATTATAGGATACTAAAAGGTATCAGATAGATTATATAATGGTAAGACAGAGATTTAGGAACCAGGTTTTAAATTGTAAGACATTTCCAGGGGCAGATGTGGACTCTGACCACAATCTATTGGTTATGACCTGTAGATTAAAACTGAAGAAACTGCAAAAAGGTGGGAATTTAAGGAGATGGGACCTGGATAAACTAAAAGAACCAGAGGTTGTACAGAGATTCAGGGAGAGCATAAGGGAGCAATTGACAGGAATGGGGGAAATAAATACAGTAGAAGAAGAATGGGTAGCTTTGAGGGATGAAGTAGTGAAGGCAGCAGAGGATCAAGTAGGTAAAAAGACGAGGGCTAGTAGAAATCCTTGGGTAACAGAAGAAATATTGAATTTAATTGATGAAAGGAGAAAATATAAAAATGCAGTAAGTGAAACAGGCAAAAAGGAATACAAACGTCTCAAAAATGAGATCGACAGGAAGTGCAAAATGGCTAAGCAGGGATGGCTAGAGGACAAATGTAAGGATGTAGAGGCGTATCTCACTAGGGGTAAGATAGATACTGCCTACAGGAAAATTAAAGAGACCTTTGGAGATAAGAGAACGACTTGTATGAATATCAAGAGCTCGGATGGAAACCCAGTTCTAAGCAAAGAAGGGAAAGCAGAAAGGTGGAAGGAGTATATAGAGGGTCTATACAAGGGCGAGGACAATATTATGGAAATGGAAGAGGATGTAGATGAAGATGAAATGGGAGATACGATACTGCGTGAAGAGTTTGACAGAGCACTGAAAGACCTGAGTCGAAACAAGGCCCCCGGAGTAGACAATATTCCATTGGAACTACTGACGGCCGTGGGAGAGCCAGTCCTGACAAAACTGTACCAGCTGGTGAGCAAGATGTATGAAACAGGCGAAATACCCTCGGACTTCAAGAAGAATATAATAATTCCAATCCCAAAGAAAGCAGGTGTTGACAGATGTGAAAATTACCGAACTATCAGTTTAATAAGTCACAGCTGCAAAATACTAACACGAATTCTTTACAGACGAATGGAAAAACTAGTAGAAGCCAACCTCGGGGAAGATCAGTTTGGATTCCGTAGAAACACTGGAACACGTGAGGCAATACTGACCTTACGACTTATCTTAGAAGAAAGATTAAGGAAAGGCAAACCTACGTTTCTAGCATTTGTAGACTTAGAGAAAGCTTTTGACAATGTTGACTGGAATACTCTCTTTCAAATTCTAAAGGTGGCAGGGGTAAAATACAGGGAGCGAAAGGCTATTTACAATTTGTACAGAAACCAGATGGCAGTTATAAGAGTCGAGGGACATGAAAGGGAAGCAGTGGTTGGGAAGGGAGTAAGACAGGGTTGTAGCCTCTCCCCGATGTTGTTCAATCTGTATATTGAGCAAGCAGTAAAGGAAACAAAAGAAAAATTCGGAGTAGGTATTAAAATTCATGGAGAAGAAATAAAAACTTTGAGGTTCGCTGATGACATTGTAATTCTGTCAGAGACAGCAAAGAACTTGGAAGAGCAGTTGAATGGAATGGACAGTGTCTTGAAAGGAGGATATAAGATGAACATCAACAAAAGCAAAACAAGAATAATGGAATGTAGTCTAATTAAGTCGGGTGATGCTGAGGGAATTAGATTAGGAAATGAGGCACTTAAAGTAGTTAAGGAGTTTTGCTATTTGGGGAGCAAAATAACTGATGATGGTCGAAGTAGAGAGGATATAAAATGTAGGCTGGCAATGGCAAGGAAAGCGTTCCTGAAGAAGAGAAATTTGTTAACATCCAGTATAGATTTAAGTGTCAGGAAGTCATTTCTGAAAGTATTCGTATGGAGTGTAGCCATGTATGGAAGTGAAACATGGACGATAAATAGTTTGGACAAGAAGAGAATAGAAGCTTTCGAAATGTGGTGCTATAGAAGAATGCTGAAGATTAGATGGGTAGATCACATAACTAATGAGGAAGTATTGAATAGGATTGGGGAGAAGAGAAGTTTGTGGCACAACTTGACCAGAAGAAGGGATCGGTTGGTAGGACATGTTCTGAGGCATCAAGGGATCACCAATTTAGTATTGGAGGGCAGCGTGGAGGGTAAAAATCGTAGAGGGAGACCAAGAGATGAATACACTAAGCAGATTCAGAAGGATGTAGGTTGCAGTAGGTACTGGGAGATGAAAAAGCTTGCACAGGATAGAGTAGCATGGAGAGCTGCATCAAACCAGTCCCAGGACTGAAGACCACAACAACAACAACAACATTCTAGGACAGTCGGTAAGAGCACTTCCGTGAAGCTACAGTTCCTGGTTTCAGTCTGTCCGGCACAAGTTTTAATTTCCTAGGATGTTTCATCTTGATAAATGGCTTCTATAGTTTTCCTACATCGCCTGAAGCACATGTCGGTATGATTTCTTCGGAAAGGACGTGGCTGATTTTCTTTGCCAATCGAGGCTACTGCTCCATCAGTAACGACATCGTTGTCGACAGGACGTTAACAACAACAACAACAACAACAACAACAACAACGCCGTCGGAACAGGCCTTTAAGGCCCAACGGGACCGACCGGCCGCCATGTCATTCTCAGCCCTTAGGAGTCACCGGATGCGGAGACGGAGGGGCACGTGGTCAGCACACAGCTCTCCCAGTCGTCATCAATTTTCGTGACCGATGCTGCTACTTCTCAGTCAAGTAACGCCTCAATTGGCGTAACAATGGCTGAGTACACCCCGCTTGCCAACAGCACTCGGCAGACCCATACTAGAGCTGGGCTGGCCAAACCCGACAGCTCTTAACTTCAGTGATCTGACGGAAACCAGTGCTACCACTGCGGAAAAGCCGTTGGCCGACAGGACGGTAAACCCTAAGCTTTCTTCTTTTTCAGATATAATTACGTTGCCGCCAGAATAAATTATTTGCCCTTTTTCGTGCGACTAATCGAAACCATGGAACATTAAAGGTGTCCATACTACAAACTACGTCCGCGACTTGGCGAGCTCTCTGCAGCTTACTGGTAGTGTTTGCAGCGGCAGCAGAAAACCTGACGTGCTTCCGTGGTGGGGACTCACTGATGCGTAGGCCGTGTGACCCGCGCTCTTAAAACCGCAGGCCTCGGGAGCGCTGAATTAGCTAGTGCTCTCATTGCATACCGTGTCTGACGCGATGTTGCCGTCTGTTCCGCGTCTGTCACGTGACGGGGGTAATGAACCGAGACTCGGCGGACCGGAACACTTGGAGCTGTGTGTACGCCACACACACACACACACACACACACACACACACACAAGACCGCTTCCTCAACCGTCCGGGAATCGTTGGACATACATTTTACATGCAGTGTGTAATATAATTCTACTGACCCCGCCGCCCTTCCTGTAAACCAAAGATCGATACCGCCTACTCGTACCATTCCCAGTCGATTGCTTCAGAAGGAAGGCCCTTTGCACATCTTAACATACATCCTGCACTCGCATAAAAAAAAGTTGGTTCTGATGTAACGTAACAGATATTTTTGGCTGGTTCATAAAATTGCTGTAAATTATCCGTCCCATTTCGTATCTACTTTTTTACTTGTATTTACTGTATCAGCTTTTCTCGTTTGTTTCCAAGCATCGGATTTGGTTTCCCTTTTAGAATTTATATCCAGAGTTACTAACTGGACTCAGAGCCACCTTCCCTGACGAGCCAAAACATTATGACAACCTGCCTAATAACTTTTATCAGCTCCTCAAACTACTGTAGCACGATTCTAACTTTGAGACACGGAAAATTATCCTGCTGGAAGTATCGGAATTTGTTTTTTTGTATGTCCATTTTTACACTAAGGCTTAGTTCCC
Source organism: Schistocerca piceifrons (assembly GCF_021461385.2). Classification (NCBI taxonomy): domain Eukaryota; kingdom Metazoa; phylum Arthropoda; class Insecta; order Orthoptera; family Acrididae; genus Schistocerca; species Schistocerca piceifrons. The sequence continues at coordinate 110,120,981 of NC_060139.1, forward strand.
TTTTATACGAATGTATGATTTCGCGGCGATATGTACTGATACCCCCCATGAACCATGGACCTTGCCGTTGGTGGAGAGGCTTGCGTGCCTCAGCAATACAGATGGCCGTACCGTAGGTGCAACCACAACGGAGGGGTATCTGTTGAGAGGCCAGACAAACATGTGGTTCCTGAAGAGGGGCAGCAGCCTTTTCAGTAGTTGCAGGGGCAACAGTCTGGATGATTGACTGATCTGGCCTTGTAACATTAACCAAAACGGCCTTGCTGTGCTGGTACTGTGAACGGCTGAAAGCAAGGGGAAACTACAGCCGTAATTTTTCCCGAGGACATGCAGCTTTACTGTATGATTAAATGATGATGGCGTCCTCTTGGGTAAAATATTCCGGAGGTAAAATAGTCCCCCATTCGGATCTCCGGGCGGGGACTACTCAAGAGGACGTCGTTATCAGAAGAAAGAAAACTGGCATTCTACGGATCGGAGCGTGGAATGTCAGATCGGGCAGGTAGGTTAGAAAATTTAAAAAGGGAAATGGATAGGTTAAAGTTAGATATAGTGGGAATTAGTGAAGTTCGGTGGCAGGAGGAACAAGACTTTTGGTCAGGTGATTACAGGGTTATAAATACAAAATCAAATAGCGGTAATGCAGGAGTAGGTTTAATAATGAATAAAAAAATAGGAGTGCGGGTTAGCTACTACAAACAGCATAGTGAACGCATTATTGTGGCCAAGATAGACACAAAGCACATGCCTACTACAGTAGTACAAGTTTATATGCCAACTAGCTCTGCAGATGATGAAGAAATTGATGAAATGTATGACGAGATAAAAGAAATTATTCAGGTAGTGAAGGGAGACGAAAATTTAAGAGTCATGGGTGACTGGAATTCGTCAGTAGGAAAAGGGAGAGAAGGAAACATAGTAGGTAAGCCGCCTTGTAGAATTTTGCACAGAGCATAACTTAATCATAGCTAACACTTGGTTCAAGAATCATGAAAGAAGGTTGTATACCTGGAAGAATCCTGGAGATACTAAAAGGTATCAGATAGATTACATAATGGTAAGGCAGAGATTTAGGAACCAGGTTTTAAATTGTAAGACATTTCCAGGGGCAGATGTAGATTCTGACCACAATCTGTTGGTTATGAACTGCAGATTGAAACTGAAGAAACTGCAAAAAGGCGGGAATTTAAGGAGATGGGACCTGGATAAACTGAAAGAACCAGAGGTTGTACAGAGTTTCAGGGAGAGCATAAGGGAACAATTGACAGGAATGGGGGAAAGAAATACAGTAGAAGAAGAATGGATAGCTCTGAGGGATGAAGTAGTGAAGGCAGCAGAGGATCAAGTAGGTAAAAAGACGAGGGCTAGTAGAAATCCTTGGGTAACAGAAGAAATATTGAATTTAATTGATGATAGGAGAAAATATAAAAATGCAGTAAATGAAGCAGGCAAAAAGGAATACAAACGTCTCAAAAATGAGATCGACAGGAAGTGCAAAATGGCTAAGCAGGGATGGCTAGAGGACAAATGTAAGGATGTAGAGGCTTGTCTAACTAGGGGTAAGATAGATACTGCCTACAGGAAAATTAAAGAGACCTTTGGAGATAAGAGAACGACTTGTATGAATATCAAGAGCTCAGATGGAAACCCAGTTCTAAGCAAAGAAGGGAAGGCAGAAAGGTGGAAGGAGTATATAGAGGGTCTATACAAGGGCGATGTTGTTGAGGACAATATTATGGAAATCGAAGAGGATGTAGATGAAGATGAAATGGGAGATACGATACTGCGTGAAGAGTTTGACAGAGCACTGAAAGACCTGAGTCGAAACAAGGCCCCGGGAGTAGACAACATTCCATTAGAACTGCTGATGGCCTTGGGAGAGCCAGTCATGACAAAACTGTACCATCTGGTGAGCAAGATGTATGAGACAGGCGAAATACCCACAGACTTCAAGAAGAATATAATAATTCCAATCCCAAAGAAAGTAGGTGTTGACAGATGTGAAAACTACCGAACTATCAGTTTAATAAGTCACAGCTGCAAAATACTAAAGCGAATTCCTTACAGACGAATGGAAAAACTGGTAGAAGCGGACCTCTGGGAAGATCAGTTTGGATTCCGTAGAAATGTTGGAACACGTGAGGCAATACTAACCTTACGACTTATCTTAGAAGAAAGATTAAGAAAAGGCAAACCTACGTTTCTAGCATTTGTAGACTTAGAGAAAGCTTTTGACAATGTTGACTGGAATACTCTCTTTCAAATTTTAAAGGTGGCAGGGGTAAAATACAGGGTCTTCTGTCGTCGTTTCTGAAAGTATTTGTGTGGAGTACAGAAACCAGATGGCATTTATAAGAGTCGAGGGACATGAAAGGGAAGCAGTGGTTGGGAAGGGAGTAAGACAGGGTTGTAGCCTCTCCCCGATGTTATTCAATCTGTATATTGAGCAAGCAGTAAAGGAAACAAAAGAAAAATTCGGAGTAGGTATTAAAATCCATGGAGAAGAAATAAAAACTTTGAGGTTCGCCGATGACATTGTAATTCTGTCAGAGACAGCAAAGGACTTGGAAGAGCAGTTGAACGGAATGGACAGTGTCTTGAAAGGAGGATATAAGATGAACATCAACAAAAGCAAAACGAGGATAATGGTATGTAGTCAAATTAAATCGGGTGATGCTGAGGGGATTAGATTAGGAAATGAGACACTTAAAGTAGTAAAGGAGTTTTGCTATTTAGGGAGTAAAATAACTGATGATGGTCGAAGTAGAGAGGATATAAAATGTAGACTGGCAATGGCAAGGAAATCGTTTCTGAAGAAGACAAATTTGTTAACATCGAGTATAGATTTAAGTGTCAGGAAGTCGTTTCTGAAAGTATTTGTATGGAGTGTAGCCATGTATGGAAGTGAAACATGGACGATAACCAGTTTGGACAAGAAGAGAATAGAAGCTTTCGAAATGTGGTGCTACAGAAGAATGCTGAAGATAAGGTGGGTAGATCACGTAACTAATGAGGAGGTATTGAATATGATTGGGGAAAAGAGAAGTTGGTGGCACAACTTGACTAGAAGAAGGGATCGGTTGGTAGGACATGTTTTGAGGCATCAAGGGATCACAAATTTAGCATTGGAGGGCAGCGTGGAGGGTAAAAATCGTAGAGGGAGACCAAGAGATCAATACACTAAGCAGATTCAGAAGGATGTAGGTTGCAGTAGGTACTGGGAGATGAAAAAGCTTGCACAGGATAGAGTAGCATGGAGAGCTGCATCAAACCAGTCTCAAGACTGAAGACCACAACAACAACAACAACAACATGTACTGATAAAACTCTCTCGAGCTTCCAGCCACGTGAAGTGGCTTGAAATCCACGACCTTTTGGCCCAGGACTCCTCAGGCATTGTCATGTGGTGTCTGTCTTTTGGTTGCTGCTAACTTCCTTATACAGCAAGGTCTTACATAGCGCGGCTACATGAGGACGGTAGCACGAACCCAATAACAGTCACCACCTGACAACGGCCGCGGACTGTGAGGCTGAAAGCTCATGGATTTTAAAAAACCACTTAACACTCCTGGTTGCCTTTGCTTCATTGAAACAAATTTACCCATCACTTCTTAAAATGCAGAAACGTAAAAGCACCCTGTGAATTTGGTAAGTGTAAGTGACTCAATAAGGAATGGAATCCACTAGCTGTGGCAGATTGTTGTCGCATTCTGGGAGGGAAGGCGGGATTTTGTTTATATGAATGCATGGTGTCTGTTCTTCTGGACGTGTCGGAAAGAACACACGCCATGCATTCATGTAATTGATTCACCTCGATGGGCAACGAATCCACCTTCTTTTGTGCAGATGCACAAATACGTCCAACCGCCTGTGATAATCTGTGAGTAGTGAGCATGGACGACATGGACAGGGACTGCAGATAGGTGGCGCTAGATGGCGGTGTGAGTCGGCCGAGGGGCGTGCCGAAACCGCCCACGCAGTTGCGATAAACAGTGTGTCCGGATGCCTCAGTGGTTAGCGCAACTGCCTGGTAAGATCCTGGGTTCGAATCCCGGTCCGTTACACATTTTCACTACTCGCCGCTGATTCCGCGTAATGTCCCAATCGAGCTGATATCAGTAGCCCCTCCGTTTCCTTTCCTTTCTCTACCCTCCACCTTCTATTTACTTATAAGGCATTTCGTTTGTTTGTGTGACAATCGTTGAGGCTCGTTTGTGTTTATAGCCTAATCGGGATGCCCCTGCCCCAACACCAGCATTCGCAAGGCTCAAAAGAACTCCCTCTTGGAGATGGGATTAAAGGCTAGTTAAAAAAACGTTTATTTCTGTGGCAGAATGTTGTGTAAGTAGGCTGTTTAGGTTTTTATGTTGGTAACGCCACGTAGCGCCCTGTATGAAAATCACTGACTGTGCTGTGTGCAGTCTGTGGCTGGTTGGACTCATTGTTGGAATATTCGCTTGTGTAGTGTTGGGCAGTTGGATGTGAACGGCGCATAACGTTGGGCAGTTGGAGGTGAGCCGCCAGCAGTGGTGGATGTGGAGAGAGAGATGCCAGAGTAATTGATTCACCTCGATGGGCAACGAATCCACCTTCTTTTGTGCAGATGCACAAATACGTCCGACCGCCTGTGATAATCTGTGTGTCCGCCAGAGAAAGGAAATTTGTAAAGATGGTTGTCATGAATTGATAGATATATATGATGAATTTTGAACACTATTAAGGTAAATACATTGTTCTCTATCAAAATCTTTCATTTGCTAACAATGCCTATCCGTAGTTAGGGCCTTCAGTAGTTAGAATCTTTTATTTAGCTGGCAGTACTGGCGCTCGCTGTATTGTAGTAGTTCGAGTAACGAAGATTTTTGTGAGGTAAGTGATTCATGAAAGGTATAGGTTTTTGTTAGTCAGGGCCATTCTTTTGTAAGGATTATTGAAAGTCAGATAGCGTTGCGCTAAAAAATATTGTGTGTCAGTTTAGTGATGATCAGAATAAGTGAAGAGAGAACTGTCTGACTACGTTCAGTTTTACTCAGCTGTCTTTGTATCAAATAACGTAGAAGTTTACCTGCATAGTAATTCATAATTTTCCAAAGAGGACGTTTCAGTTGTCACATACTTCGAGTAGCAAAAAGCGACAAAAGTAACTGTGACTGAAGCCCTGCCTTGGAGCCAAGGGAACCTCACCCGATAATTCTGGAAGCTCATTTTCAAGAAAGTATAGATAACGCGGCCCTCTGAGAGGATTTGCGGCAACACAACAGTGCTAATCAGCTTATGTTACGACGCCACACACTTTCTTGCAAACCCGTCTCCACAAACCCATGTGGATTTCCGTCGAACCATCGTTTTAGAGTTACGAGTATTACCAGTGGCGGCTGCTGTGTAAGAGCCCAAGAGCACGTGAAGACCCTAGCTTTCGACACCTTGCAGGTTTATTGGTTATTTTTCTTTGAGTACTGTGAAACGTAACATAGATCTACAATCTGAAAATTATGGCACTTAATTCTACCACGCTACTGCTCTTCCCGACTTCGTAACACTCGGCATCAGGGTCTCGAGCACATCTTCAGTTGTGCGCGTCTTAATGAGGTTTTGAACATGCGCAACTCGCGTGACGTAATTGCCTTACGGGCCAAATACATACGGATATGATAATCAACATGTACGGTTCACGATGTGCACAGCTAGCCCTTGCTACTGAACTAGGAGTTCACCTTAGTGCCACCAGGTGGTAGCACATTGCGGCAGACTTTTATCCCCAATCGCCATAAGTCCTGCAGATGATACCACACACTTCAGATATGCTAATTCAATCACTATACAGCAAAACTAGATCGGATGGCAGTATATGTTGATGTTGTACTGACAATAAACCTATATTGTGGGTTTCTAAATGATTTATAGTATATTAAGTTATGAATTTTATAATACAGTAACGCATTTGTTCCGGTCTGCCGAGCACTGTTGGCAAGCGGGGTGCACTCGGTCCATGTGAGGCAAACTGAGGAGCTACTTGATTGAGCAGTAGCCGCTCCGGTCTCTTAAACTGACATACGTCCGGGAGAGCAGTGTGTTGACCACATGCCCCTCCATATCCGCATCGAGTGACACCTGTGGGTTGATGGTGACACGGCGACCGGTCAGTACCGTAGGGCCTTCCCAGGCCTGTTCGGACGGAGAGAGAGAGAGAGAGAGAGAGTAATAAATTTGAGGCGCTGAGAATCATAAGGGCCTAAAGCACATCACCGTCGACTGTGAGACTGTACCATTTATTCATGCTTCTGATCTTATGGTGAGTCAGGTTTATCTGTGCTGTAGGCTCACATTGTATACATGAAAATTCACGGAAAACTGTATCACTGGTTTCTCTGACGTTCATTTAAATGTGGAACTGACAACGGTGTGCTTTGACCTTTATGGATCTCAGCACCTAATTTGTATTCTGGTCAAATGACCATGTCGGTAGACGTTAATGCTTGAGTTTGATCACTTTCACAAACGTCAATTTGCAACGGAAATTTGCGAAAGCGTACACATTATTTCGTTGTTGCCATAAACTGTACTTAATTATGTACAAGAGAACAAAATTCCACAAAAACTATTCTTTTTTTTTACAGATATGTTATGCATCTTATTTTCGTTATTATTATTAGTTTCGTTATTGTTGCAGTGACTGTATAAACGTGTTGATAAGCATAACATTTATACAGAAGATGCTATTAATTTAACACTCTCAGAATTATCTGAATCTAACAATTTGTTAATACCCGGAGTACATACTCACTAGCCGCCACTGAGTATCACTGATAACATCTCGAGAGAAAGTGGCTACGTCAGTAAACGATATTACCCGGCGGTTTGCAACTGGCAACGCAAAACACCAATCATCTACTCTCACCTCCTTCTCTAAGTTGTTGAATCCACTGTAAATAATAAGGATAAAGGCTGGGTGTAACCCAACGTTTGCCATATTCTAGTATGTGGAAAACCAATACTAGCAGAAATTCTGCTTGTCCTTTTTGAAGAACAACCTACTATAAACTTAATAATGTTTGCTACTTCGTTAGGACTCTGTTCATTTGCACGGTCAGGTGAAATATGAATGCTGGGCTCTGCATTAGTGTAATGCAATTTAAACGCTATGTATATGGTACCCTGCAGTTAGGTAACCGTTTATCTTATTTCCCTAAAAACATTTTCATTACAGAACCCTTACAGAAATACCACATCAGCGTACTCAGCATCTGTAAATACGCTTAAACGACACAATATAATTGATCATAAAATACCAGTCGTAGAAGAAAAATTCACTTCTGTAAACTCAGGCACAACTTCAGGCCGGCCGCGGTGGTCTAGCGGTTCTAGGCGCGCAGTCCGGAACCGCGCGACTACTACGGTCGCAGGTTTGAATCCTGCCTCGGGCATGGATGTGTGTGCTGCCTTAGGTTAGTTAGGTTTAAGTAATTCTGAGTTCTAGGGGACTGATGACCACAGATGTTAAGTCCCATAGTGCTCAGAGCCATTTGAACAACTTCACGACTTGTGTTTCAAAGCCATAAACTTCGGTAAGTAAACCCACAGTAACTGGGCATCAACTTATGAAAACTTAACTACGCGACCAGCTGCATCTCTCTAACCAAACAGATTGGGTACATGTAATATGAAATGCTTTATTCTAATTAGTTCATATTAATCCTGAAACACCCTGTATGTATGAGCTACACTTTGTGTAATTTTGACATCCTTGTAGAGATTTTTGTTTTCGTATGTTTCTAGACATTCATGCAAACTTAGCTGGCAGTCTGTGAGGATCCCTGACTGCTATTTAGATCCACTGAATAATACAGAAAATTAGCTTCCAGCGTTATTGTAAATTATTGAGATATTCATTTGTTTCATATGACACTTTAAAACGTGCCTGGTTAGCTCTCAGTGTCTCATTGACAGAGAAATCGCTGAAAACTGATTTTATGGCAAATTGCTCAATAACTTAAGCAACACAATTTTAAATAGATTTGACTGATTTCCAAGTTAATTGTCACTAAGCACAATACAATGATCAGTCTCAGATCACACATAGAAGTTCATCAAAGGTAGACATTTCCACACCTCCATTGCACAGGTGTTTATAGTGTTGACAATATTAGGAGACGAAATGGTTCAAATGGCTCTGAGCACTATGGGACTTAACAGCTGAGGTCATCAGACCCATAGAACTTCGAACTACTTAAACCTAACTAACCTAAGGACATCACACACATCCATGCCCGAGGCAGGATTCGAACCTGCGACCGTAGCGGTCACGCGGTTCCAGACTGAAGCGCCTAGAACCGCTCGGCTGCACCGGCCGGCTATTAGGAGACAGAAACAAATGTTATCCACTGAATGACTCAAAGAAGCTAAAGAGAATACATAAGTAGTGGGCTAATGTTGGTTTCGCCCCACTTTTGATACCAAATTAATTGACTTACTAATTAAACTGATCAATTAATTACCCCTTCCTCTCTGAGAAATCCCTGGCACATCGGGGGGTCCCCCACCACTCCCCTCTGGAAAATCCCCAACCCTCCCCACCTCTCCACTCACCCCACCCTTCCCAGAACAAAATTGTGGCGGGAAAAATCACTCTGTCTGTCCTGCACTGTTGGTGTATAAGGACATAGGACAGTTTATTTTCTTTATTTTGGGGTGTTAACGTGTTGAAAATTGGTGGGGAAAGCCTATCATTCTCTGCCATTTTGCCATGAGGGGTGGTCTGAGGCACCTAGTCACAGTCCATGCGGCTCATCCCGTCAGAGGTTCGAGTCCTCCCTCGGGCATGGGTGTGTGTGTGTGTTGTCCTTAGCCTAAGTTAGTATAAGTTTGATTAAGTAGAGCATAAGCTTAGCGACCGATTACTTAAGCTGTTTGGTCCCATAAGACCTTACCACAGATATACCAAAAAAAAAAAAGTCCTCTGCTGTTTGTTTAATTTTGGAATGTGCAGGTGCTGTAAAATATTTCGAAAAAATTAGCGACATGTTAAAAAGATTTTTAAATACACAAACAGGTAGCTTTTTCCGGCAGCACATGCAATACAGCTATGAAATTGCCATCAACATTAACACTCATCGCATGTAATTGTGCTGCTACAGATCGCAATCGTAGCCCTATTTATAGTCAGTCCAGACATATCTGGCAAAATAGATGTCTTTTTGCCGGCAAATTATAAATATCGCGAAAAAATAGGTAGTAAGAAACACCATCACAAGTAGAAATAATCCAGAGAAACTGCGAGAAAGTGAGCTGACACTACTTTACACCGATCCCGCCTGTAGAAATCCGTCGGAAATCATACGCACCATGAAAAAGCGGTACTTAAAACTATAGTAGTACACAGTGCTGAAGATCGCTGAGGAGGAAAAACGGCCGGCCGCGGTGGCCGTGCGGTTCTAGGCGCTTCCGTCCGAAACCGCGGGACTGTTCCGGTCGCAGGTTCGAATCCTGCCTCGGGCATGGATGTGTGTGATGTCCTTAGGTTAGTTAGGTTTAAGTAGTTCTAAGTTCTAGGGGACCTAAGATGTAAAGTCCCATAGCCATTTGAACCATTTGAGAAGAAACGTAATTACGCGGTTCGCGGAACATTTGCAACTTCCATGGGAGCAGAGTGCTCCCTGTGTACTGTAAAACATGCGCCGATATTGTAGGTCCTGTGCGCTTCCACTCTACGCCTGCTTGAATCAGAGTCAGGCGAGCTATGACGTAATTCCTCGCGCTACCATCACAGGACAACGCCGCACGGGCTGGCGGGTGCCACGGCAGCCGATAGCCGGCAACCATCAGACAGTAGCATGGCCAGCAGAAAGGTCTTTTACTTCTTTTGTCTCTAGCTTCCCACTCAGGCCCTCTAGAGATATGACTGACGGCTTTCTTCTTTGTAGGTAGCCATCCACCTGCTTGTTGTATTTCCCAAAACGAAACGTTCACTCAGTTGGAGGCTGCTTCAAAGGCATCCTAGAAAGATGAAGTTTCCTTGTGTGCAGCGGCTGTGGGGTCCTGCCTACCCATCTCGTAAAGGGTGCCTCGGTATACTATACAACAATTCAAGCAAATCACATTAATAGTCTTTATTACAAGAAAGAAGATTGAAAATATTTAACTTAGGATTAACAACGGTGTGGCAAGCGATGGGCGTCTTTCACTACATACAATGTCCATATAAGCAACTGATATGGATCACTAATAACTGCTATCGTAGTGCTGGTCTATTGCTGTGCTAACACTGTGCTGGTCTACGAGTCACGGTCTGGTAATGTACAGGTGAGGCTGGCACGAGTGGCGCTCATGTCGCGGTGCGGTCCTAGTCTGCGAGTTACTGGCTGACGTCGTCTCTCTGCCTTCTCTGTTTTTGCTGTCTTCGTCTTCGTGCCAGCGCTTGTGGTTAGGCCAGAACAGCGGCCATGACCGCTCTTTATGGATCCAGCCCACAGATTGGAAGTGGTGCCTTGTGGCCATTGTATCAGTTTCACTTGGATGTGGTCTACATCTACATCTACATCCATACTCCGCAAGCCACCTGACGGTGTGTGGCGGAGGGTACTCTGAGTACCTCTATCGGTTCCCCCTTCTATTCCAGTGTTTTATTGTTCGTGGAAATAAAGATTGTCGGTACGCCTCTGTGTGGGTTCTAATCTCTCTGATTTTATCCTCATGGTCTCTTCGTGAGATATACGTAGGAGGGAGCAATGTACTGCTTGACTCCTCGGTGAAGGCATGTTTTCGAAACTTCAACAAAAGCCCGTACCGAGCTACTGAGCGTCTCTCTCACGGAGTCTTCCACTGGAGTTTATCCATCATCTCCATAACGCTTTCGCGATTACTAAATGATCCTGTAACGAAGCGCGCTGCTCTTCGTTGGATCTTCTCTATCTCTTCTATCAACCCTATCTGGTACGTATCCCACACCGCTGAGCAGTATTCAAGCAGTGGGCGAACAAGTGTACTGTAACCTACTTCCTTTGTTTTCGGATTGCATTTCCTTAGCATTCTTCCAATGACTCTGTCTGGCATCTACTTTACCGACGATTAATTTTATATGGTCATTCCATTTTAGATCACTCCTAATGCCTACTCCGAGATAATTTATGAAACTAACTGCTTCCAGTTGCTGACCTGCTATATTGTAGCTAACAAAGGATCTTTCTTTCTATGTATTCGCAGCACATTACACTTGTCTACATTGAGATTCAATTGCCATTCCCTGCACCATGCGTCAATTCGTTGCAGATCCTCCTGCATTTCAGTACAATTTTCCCATTGTTACAACCTCTCGACACACTACAGCACCTTCCGATGTTATCCACAAGGTCATTTATGTATATTGTGAATAGCAACGGTTCTGCGACACTCCCCTGCGGCACACCTGAAATCACTCTTACTTCGGAAGACTTCTACCAATTGAGAATGACATGCTGCTTTCTGTTATCTAGTAACTCTTCAATCCAATTACACACTTGGTCTGATAGTCCATATGCTCTTACTTTGTTCATTAAACGACTCTGGGGAACTGTATCGAACGCCTTGCGGAAGTCAAGTAACACGGCATCTACCTGGGCCTCGTGGACGAATAGCCGGAGCTGGGTTTCACACGATCGTCTTTTTCGAAACCCATGCTGATTCCTACAGAGTAGACTTCTTGTCCCCAGAAAAGTCATTATACTCGAACATAATACGTGCTCCAAAATTCTACAACTGATCGACGTTAGAGATATAGGTCTATAGTTCTGACGGCTTGCAGTGGTTGCATCACGGGGCATTTCCTGGAAGGATTGCTCCCTTAACAATATGGTTCCTGCATTGTGTCTGAAAAACGCTCTTCCCTTGTGAGCCACCCCAATGCCCAACGTGTCTGAGTCAGCAGACCTGTCGTGGCAGCTTCAAAGATCTTCCTAGAGTGACCGACAAAGAACGGTTTGTTTTCTATCATAACACACAAGCACTTACTTCAAAGGCATCCAGGAAAGTTTATGGCAAACACCAGGACGCTGAATTCGCTTTCATATAGTTGACAACCGGTTTTCCTGTGAGAATGTAATGGCTCTTTCTGCTACAAGTTATGTGAGGATCCTATTAACTTCGTGAAGTAAAATTTCGTAAAGCTATGTTTCATAAAACCGCGTAAGAAACTATTACAAATAAGCAATATTATACTTGCAGGTTGCCAAATTAAATTTTAAATTCTGATTGAAAACGAGCGCCAGGCTCCCTACAAACAATATCAGATGCGTTAGTGTAATAAAATTTATGCAAAGAGGCACCAGACCTATAATAAATTGTATCACTGAAAATAGTCTCTTTATGATAAAATAGATCTTGTGATTTGATGCTAATTAATTTTGATAGTATTTTTAAATAAATTCTTCTGCTCCGGCTTCGTCGTACACTCCTGGAAATGGAAAAAAGAACACATTGACACCGGTGTGTCAGACCCACCATACTTGCTCCGGACACTGCGAGAGGACTGTACAAGCAATGATCACACGCACGGCACAGCGGACACACCAGGAACCGCGGTGTTGACCGTCGAATGGCGCTAGCTGCGCAGCATTTGTGCACCGCCGCCGTCAGTGTCAGCCAGTTTGCCGTGCCATACGGAGCTCCATCGCAGTCTTTAACACTGGTAGCATGCCGCGACAGCGTGGACGTGAACCGTATGTGCAGCTGACGGACTTTGAGCGAGGGCGTATAGTGGGCATGCGGGAGGCCGGCTGGACGTACCGCCGAATTGCTCAACACGTGGGGCGTGAGGTCTCCACAGTACATCGATGTTGTCGCCAGTGGTCGGCGGAAGGTGCACGTGCCCGTCGACCTGGGACCGGACCGCAGCGACGCACAGATGCACGCCAAGACCGTAGGATCCTACGCAGTGCCGTAGGGGACCGCACCGCCACTTCCCAGCAAATTAGGGACACTGTTGCTCCTGGGGTATCGGCGAGGACCATTCGCAACCGTCTCCATGAAGCTGGGCTACGGTCCCGCACACCGTTAGGCCGTCTTCCGCTCACGCCCCAACATCGTGCAGCCCGCCTCCAGTGGTGTCGCGACAGGCGTGAATGGAGGGACGAATGGAGACGTGTCGTCTTCAGCGATGAGAGTCGCTTCTGCCTTGGTGCCAATGATGGTCGTATGCGTGTTTGGCGCCGTGCAGGTGAGCGCCACAATCAGGACTGCATACGACCGAGGCACACAGGGCCAACACCCGGCATCATGGTGTGGGAAGCGATCTCCTACACTGGCCGTACACCACTGGTGATCGTCGAGCGGACACTGAATAGTGCACGGTACATCCAAACCGTCATCGAACCCATCGTTCTACCATTCCTAGACCGGCAAGGGAACTTGCTGTTCCAACAGAACAATGCACGCCCGCATGTATCCCGTGCCACCCGACGCGCTCTAGAAGGTGTAAGTCAACTACCCTGGCCAGCAAGATCTCCGGATCTGTCCCCCATTGAGCATGTTTGGGACTGGATGAAGCGTCGTCTCACGCGGTCTGCACGTCCAGCACGAACGCTGGTCCAACTGAGGCGCCAGGTGGAAATGGCATGGCAAGCCGTTCCACAGGACTACATCCAGCATCTCTACGATCGTCTCCATGGGAGAATAGCAGCCTGCATTGCTGCGAAAGGTGGATATGCACTGTACTAGTGCCGACATTGTGCATGCTCTGTTGCCTGTGTCTATGTGCCTGTGGTTCTGTCAGTGTGATCATGTGATGTATCTGACCCCAGGAATGTGTCAATAAAGTTTCCCCTTCCTGGGACAATGAATTCACGGTGTTCTTATTTCAATTTCCAGGAGTGTATTATTATTCGTGATTGACGTGTCTCGAAATATTATTGTCTCTTCGTAAGGAAACGTGAATTGTTTATATTTTTTACCTCTAAATATGTCTTTGAAATGGAAATCTATATCCATGCAGCGGGCTATTTGAGTCGCTGAACTGATAGTGAACAAATTACAACAAATCCTGCAAATGCCTTAAAGTTAGTAATATATTCATGTAAGGCTTGTCAAAGAGAAATTATTTATACACTGTCAGGCGTTTACGGCTGAGAGAACCTGTGAAAATATTAAAAGAAATGTTATGGCCCACCGTGTAATGGCGGCCACCAACGACTTTTATTGGTGTGATCTTTCCGCGCTGCAGCAGTCATTGAAAATAAGAAAACTTATTGCTTCCCGCATGGGAGAGGATTGTCTACTTAAATGAAAGCGTAACAACTCTTTCTATAACATATTTTAAAATTATTAAATTGTTACAGACTTACACTGTTCAATGGCCGATCGCTGCGTGCGTTTCAGAACAAGAGAAACCTAATTGTGAACTCTTTGTCCTTGTAGAATGATTAACAAATAAAATCTTTTCCGTCTAATTACATGGAACAAAGAGTTTCTTTACTATTACACAATCTCTATGCCGATGTTGTCGACATTGTTCATAAATTAATTTTATTTCCTTTTATATTTATGCATGCCTCTATCAAAGCCTTTTGTATAGCCAAAAATATTTCAGCAAATAAAAATAATCACTTCATTAATGTCATTACCAGATATCGGTACTTCAGTGCATCTACAGACTTGTCTTAACCTTGGTATGGAAGACTGAAATGAGAAAATATATCGACGTAGCGCGACGTTACCAAGCATTACTGGTTGGCAGTGACTTATCTATCCGATTGTATCAGCATTCAAGACTATTTGTTTCTGTCAAGAACATTATTATCACTGCATATAACTCAGCACTGAGAAGGTTTCAATTATTACGTGCACATATTTTCAATGTACTTCATAACGTATTACATTTTTTGTAAATGTCGGATTGTCTTTCTTGGCCACCTGAATTACTGACGTATCAGTATTAACATACTATACAGGGTGCATCTTTGAAATTATGAAACAGTCGTAAAAGAAATATACCTAATATACAAATGTATAAGTACCGCATCAAAATTAAGAAACATAGTATTCAGAATACAAATTCTCTAAAAATGGCTCTGAGCACTATGGGATTTAACATCTAAGATCATCAGCCCCTTAGAACTTAGAACTATCTAAACCTAACTAACCTAAGGACATCACACACATCCATGTCCGAGGCAGGATTCGAACCTGCGACCGTAGCGGTCACGCGGTTCCAGACTGTAGCGCCTAGAACCGCTCGACCAGTAAGGCCGGCTTTCAAATAGTAGTTACATTTTGCAGTATTATTGAGTTTTCAGTAAAATTCCTTTTAGATTGGCAATCACTACCTTTTTATGTTGCACTATTTGGAAGTTATGCTCTTATAGAATGTTACCAGGTAGTAAATATTTAAAGTCAACTCATGGAACTAGTGTTCGACTACGCTGATATCTTATGAATCCTTAAATATTTCAACTCAAATCTCACTCGATTACATGATCACAGAACAATACATATAGTTTTTTTTTACTATTAACTTCATATTGGTACGGAAAAAGATATTACTCTGCGTTATGATCACACAACACATCATAAATTGCAACAGGAAAAATCTTAAATATTTTAGAATACAGTTGCATTAAAATTTCTGTTACTGTGAATTAGCCAGATTTCAATCAAAGTATACTTTCCAGAATGAGAGTTCCACTCTGCAGCGGAGTGTGCGCTGATATGAAATTTCCTGGCAGATTAAAACTGTGTGCCAGACCGAGACTCGAACTCAGGACCTTTGCCTTTCGCGGGCAAGTGCTCTACCGACTGAGCTACCCAAGCACGACTCACGCCCCGTCCTCACAGCTTTACTTCTGCGAGTATCTCGTCTCCTACCTTCCAAACACAGTTTTAATCTGTCAGGAAGTTTTAAAGTATACTTTAGCACTTTACTGTGTGTTTAGTGTATGTTTTGTAGTTATGTTTCATAACAGCTTTCCATTTAAATCTTGACGTGGTGGAATGACGAATGACGAATGACGAATGACTTGATTGAAACGTTGATTGAGGTGATGAAAAAAATTTCGTCGCAATGGAACGGCGGTCGGCGGAGACTGCTAGGTACAGTTCTCGCCCTCCCGTGAGTATTAGGTCCGGATGGACCTGCTGTGGTTCACCGATGGCTGCTGTCTGCGACTTTCATCCGTCCTTCCTCTCGAACACGAGCACTATTCTCTGGAACGCGGCCCGTTATGGGTGGGTGGCAACTCGTTGCAGGTGGTCATGAAAAAAACCAACTACATGTTGTAATAGTTGTATTTGTAGACGCTAACTTATCACCCTGTATAGTAAGTCGTGTTATAAGACAGGTATTGAGTCCTGAATTTTGCTGTTCATCCACAACATTTCACAGAGCGCGGAGCGCGATTGATAGCCGTTGCGTGCGAAGTCTCTCTACAGACGGTTCGGCAAACATTCGTTGGCTCCGCACAGCGCTCGTAAACCTTTTCAACAATAGTTCAGGCGACGCTAGCGGAGGCTAGCGAGGAAATGTTCATGCCAAAGCAAGAACGTTGACTCAATGCTCCGGCTACACACACGAAACGTAGTCTTTAACAGGTTGATCAAATTTGCAGCTCCCGCGTGGATTCTGTCCTATTGATCACACTTAATTTCGGTTCTGTGGCAGTAAAGCACAAAATTCAGAGATCACTTTCAAAATATTTGCGCAGGCTCCCCTTTTTTGGATTATACAGTTCCGGGGTATAAACTACTTTGCGCAAACATTCTTGGATTCCTGCAGACCAAAGTTTTGCAAGGAAAGGTTTCTCGAATTCAGCAAGCGTATTGCGTGGTTCAGCGGTTTCGCTAGCCCACAGGGCTGCGTCATCGGTGATGTGTGACATCACGAGCTGAATTTTTTGATATTCTGACCAGTATCTGGGAAAGATACTTTTGAAAACGCGTACAAATACAATTCGATGGATGGACTTCTTGTGCTCGGAAAATGTTTGACAATGGCGATGCTTGATAAAACTTCGCTCAATCGTCGCTGAACTCACTATACGTTCGTCTTCAATGGTTCAAATGGCTCTGAGCACTATGCGACTTAACTTTTGAGGTCATCAGTCGCCTAGAACTTAGAACTAATTAAACCTAACTAACCTAAGGACATCACACACATCCATGCCCGAGGCAGGATTCGAACCTGCGACCGTCGCGGTCACGCGGTTCCAGACTGAAGCGCCTTTAACCGCAAGGCCACATCGGCCGGCGTCTTCGTGATTACATTTTGCTGGCGACAAGTCGGGTATTTGGAATATTTTTTCATTCCCGAATGGCGTTTTGTTTCATATTCATTAGCTCGGACCTGACGTTGGCTAATTCGGTTTTTATTTCATTTTTTAATTCTTTGTCTCTCTGATCGCGTTCGTGTTCGCGTAATTCCAATTTTTTTCAGGAAAGCGGTAAGTGGGACAAGCGCAATACTGTCTTCCGTCATCCCATTAAACTTCAAAAATGGCTCTGAGCACTATGGGACTCAACTGCTGAGGTCATCAGTCCCCTAGAACTTAGAACTAGTTAAACCTAACTAACCTAAGGACATCACAAACATCCATGCCCGAGGCAGGATTAGAACCTGCGACCGTAGCGGTCTTGCTGTTCCAGACTGCAGCGCCTTTAACCGCACGGCCACTTCGGCCGGCATCCCATTAAACTGATCCGTACCCGCTGCAGTTTCATTAACTGCAGTGGTCGGACGACCATTTTCATTATTTTGTGCGACCTCTGAATTTGTGGTGGACATGTTCAAGTCCGAGGTTGCACACCCTTCCAAAATCACTGAGCTAAACTACTACTGACTACGATTTTACTTTTGTAGAGAGAAAAGGAAAAAATTCTATGGAAGAAAACTGTCTTGACAGAGCAGAAAAATTCATTTGAATGAGTTTTTACCTTACAGCTGTACAGTTTGCCGTAAACTGGATTGGTGGACCTTTTCCACGTCGTGGTACCGTAAATCGGATGGTTATATGTAATAGAAATACAAATTTTATATTAGAAGTTGGAATTTAAATTTTTACATACATTTATTCTTACGTTGCGGCCACTCGTTTTGAGCGCCAAATACAATAATAATAATCGATAATAATTTAAAAAATTAATAATTAAAAGGAAACCTACTAAATGAGAAGCAAAATGAACCTAAATATTTCACACGCACACACACATCACTTTATTAGCCTCTTTAATGAAAAATTTTTTTGTCCTAAACTGCACTCGATATTATCAACTATGTAAAAAAATCACTTAACTCCTTAGTTAATACTGTTCCTTTCTTACCTTTTTTACTGTTTGAAGTGAACGTCGGTAGACTCGTGTCGTGCTGAAAAACGTTTAATTTGGGTTTCTGTAATCTCAAGAAATTACTAACCGTCTTTTCGCCTCGCGAGAAAATTCAGAATAGTTTAATTTAATTTCGTGGGTATCGCGTTGGCAATCTAAGAAAAAATGTAGCAAAGCAAAATCTGTAACATTTATAAATTGGAGATTGATGATCGTTACTATGAAATGAAAGCAGAAATACCAAATTAAACAATCTTTATTTACGGTGCAACGTATCGAACGTTTATTTCTCAGCACAGCCTACATTGCAACACGCTTACAAACTTTACGGACTATTTATGACCATCCTGTATAAAATGCACTGTAAAAATATTCCACGAGAGCTGCTTTACATATATATATCGTTTTTTATTTATTGCTACCAGTTTCGAGCTTGGTTCATTTTCGAGTGACATCTCAATATAATAAAGCCACTACCACGTCAATGCTATTTCTCAAATAGGATGCACGTTTGTTTTGTTACATTTGTACATGGTCGTTATACTATCGATGTATGTGTCAGATACGGGTTTTGTTTTTAAATTTTTATCTTTGACCAAAATCTATTTATGTCGTACGTAATATTTAGTATTGTCTTCTGTTATGAACTTCTCTGTTGCAGATAATCTGACCTATTTGATAATGTGTGGCTACAATGGCCTAAGATTTATTCCGCAGACTGTTGAACATTTACAAGTTTTGTGACAAGACCTTTTCGATTAAAATATGTTTAAGATTTTTTTTTCTTATTCAACATCCATGAAGACCATTCCACTTGGTATCTGTGGAAGGTACATCTGAATATCTGTTTTTCTTTGTAGATATTCATTGTCTATTTTTCTTTTTATGATGCGTTCTACTTCCTGGGAGATCTCCTCACTATACATCTACTGGAACGAAATGTACATCTAATCGCTCAGCAAATGATGTTGCCATAAAATAACAATATAACACTGTTAAACTATGCTAAAAATGTAGTGTCTATAGTATTAGCGTTACCATTTTTCTTTTGTAACGGTTTTCTCTTCTTAAGCTTTGTTTATTACTTCACTGCCCAGTCCTACTTTCCTGCAGAATTAATTAACAAGTCCATTGGTTACTTGGAATACGTGAGATGCGCGCATCAAGTAATCATGCCGTACCGTTACGTGACAAAGTATCCAGCAGAAATATTGGGACTGTCCGTTTGAATAAGTGCTTGCCATTATCTGCGATGAGTTGCATGTTCGGATGATTTCTGCAACGTGGGTAACGGTAATTTTGCAGCACAAGAAATATGTCTGACAACTTAGCGTTGCTAATTTCAAGTAGGCTAGGCGGAAGTGTGTCCATTATTCAGATAATCGCTCTAAACGACTTTCTTTTTTATCATCGGTCCTTTGACTGGTTTGATCCGCCCCACCATGACTCCCTCTTATGTGCAAACATCTTCATCTCCTAGCGCTTACACACGTCCTCAGTTATTTGTTGGACGTACCCCAATCTCTGTCTTCTCCTAGAATTTTTACCTTCTGTAGCTCTCCCCTAGTACCATGGAAGTTATTCCCTGATGTCTTAAGGCAAGTCCTATCATCCTATCCCTTCGTCTTGTCAATGTTTTCTACATGTTTCTCTTCTCGCCTGTTTTTTGGAGAACCTCCTCATTCCCTACGAATGAAACGATATCAACAGCCTCACATCAACAAAAAACAAAACAACAGTTGTTATAGTCAGCTGCTCCGTCCAAAAGAAAGATCTCTTACACCATGTTAAGAATTCTCCAGTCATTTTGTAGCCACCGTTCATATTTCAATTTACGATGGATTCACCATAATAAAATGTATCAGTTGCTACTTTCCGTACATTTACATTCTTCTAATTCATTCTTCATCTTGCTTTCTGTTTTCATCAAGTTTTCTTTTATTTATCTTTTGGTCTGTACTTTTTGCTTTCTTCGTGCAAACTTCCAAATGTTACCTCATTTCTCATTTTCTTCTTTCCATTTCAGATCTAGCTTTCTCTAGGCGTACTTCTCAAAAGATTCTAAATTATGTTCATCACATCATCGTAGTCTCCTTATTTCGAAATCAAACACGCAGTTAACATAATCTGCAGTTCCTTATCCAAGCATACAGAGAATACTTTTCAATTTAGAGTAAAATCTTCGTTTTGTATTACTACTCTAGTGACATTTGATGTCGCTAATTAACATGTATCCAAAATAGTTAAAAAATCTTCCACATGTTACTGTTATTTGCAATATTTACCACATGACTGTATTTACAAAAGATAAGGTTAGGAAAGGCACATTTCCGAGGGTGTGTAGCACTCGCGCTCTGACGTATTTCAGTAACATGCTTTCGTGCATAAAAGATCGACTGAATGCACAGGATCCTTAATTAACTCACACCAGGAAACTGGACTGCCTTTCGTTCATAATCTAAATCTGGGTGAAACCTGAGGTAAATCTCGATTTTACATAAACTATAGACACGATAATATCATTATTTAGATTCTGTTTCTCTGATATATCTCATACCAGAAACAATTAATACCTTTACCCATGTGGATATCCGTAAGCGAATTCAATACATGCTGAGGTGACAAAAGTCACGGGATAGCTATACGCACATATACAATTAGCGACAGTATCGAATACTCAGGGTATAAAGGGGTAGTGCATTGGCGAAGCTATCACACATCTAGTCTGGTCATTCACGTGAAATATTTCCGACGTTATTATGACCGCACGACGGTACATAACAGACATTGAACGTGGAATGGTAGTTGGACTCAGACGTATGGGACATTCCATTTCGTAACTCAGTGTCAAGAGCGTGACGAGAATACCAAATTTAAGGCATTACTTCTCACCACGAACAACGCACTGGCCGACAGCCTTCACTTAACAACCGAAAGCAGCAGCGTCTGCGTAGAGTTGTCATTGTTTACATACAATTAACACTGCATGAAATAACGGTAGAAATCGATGTGGGACGTACGACGAACGTATCCGTTTGGACAGCGCGGCGAAATTTAGTGTTAATGGACTATGGCAGCAGACGACTGACGTGAATGTCTTTGCTGACAGCACGAAATCGCCTGCAGAGCCTCTCCTGGACTCGTGACCGTATCGGTTGGACCCTAGACGACTGCAAAACCATGGTCTGGCTGCATGAGTCCCGATTTTAGTTGATAAGAGCTGATGGTAGGTATCGAGTGTGGCACAGACCCATGTCAACAATCCACTGTGCAAGCTGGTGGTGGCTCCATCGGCTGTATTTACATGGAATGGACCGGGTCCTCTGGTCCAACAGAACCGATCATTGACTGGAAATGATTATCTTCGTCTACTAGGAGACCATTTCGAACCATTCAACGAGGGAATTTATTTTTAGGGATGACAATGCGCCATGTCACTGGAATGAAGTTGTTGGCGACTGTTTTGAAAAACAGTCTAGATAATTTCAGCGAATGATTTTGCCTCCTTATGACCTGACGTAAATCCCATAGAATATTTTTGTGACATAATCGAGAGGTTAATTCGTGCATAAAATTCTGCATCGGTGACCCATTCGCGTTTATGAGCGACTATAGAGGCAATATGGCTCAGAATTTCTGCAGAAGTCTTCCAACGACACATTTTGCGTACAGCGCCAAATGTATTAATATTTATTGGGAGGTACACGTTGTTCATAGTGACTTAAGAGGCTGACCAATTACTCTTCATATGCAACGATTTTCGTAGATCGTATTGCATTTTTTGATTACTTCATATATCAGAAGGATCTTGTGGCAGATACCGAAAAGCTCTTTATTTTTCTCGACGATAGGTTTCGGCTTTTATATGCCAGCCATTTTCTAATGTAGCTTGAAACTAACAATATAAACGTAACCAAACGTTGTACGTAATGATATAGCGAATATTTAAATAATTTGCACCGCCCGAACACAGCAAATGAAGAACACACTTTGTACGCTGCGGTCGGAGTGTAGACACTTTTATTGTTCCAAGATGACCGGTTTCAGCAGTCTTATGCTTCCATCATCTGATATTATGGAACTTGTTATAAGACTGTCATGTTACAGTACCTGTAGTCAAAGCATAAAAGGCACTCCCCACGTATACATATCTTGATAAAAATCCAGTTGATAAAATGCGCGTAGTCGATAAAATACACACAGTTGGTAAAATCGTCGTACCATCCATGCATATTGGTGGCGAACACGACTGTCCCAAGTTTGCCGCACGGCACCATAATAAACATAAGCATAGAATTACATAAGTTGGGTACATAATAGGAAATTGATAAGCTGTACAATATAGCCAGGAAAAATATTATACAAGTATCATCTTGTTCATGTAAGCACTCATAACCACCTGACACTGATCGCACTTCATTTGACACGGCATCAGAACGTTATTTATAGGTCTCTAAGAGTGTAAAAGAATGTCTTTTAGTTGAGTAGACACAAATATTACATAGAATTGCAAATATTGCAAAAAGAGAGAAAATAAATGTACAAATATCATTGTGCTGGTGACCACTCAATTCTACCCGACATTGGCGGCAGTTGATTTGACAAGACAACAAAATATTATATACAGTTCTCCAACGGGATAAAAATAATCTGGCAACAGAAAACCAGGTAAAGAAACTCATGTTTTATATGCAGCAGACGCAACCACACCAAAATGTTTTAGTGTGTCATTCCTTTTCATATTCAGATAAAGATGCCGTACAGAATCAGTAGTAATAGTATAAAGCACAACTAGACCTTGTTGGGTACCAAAGAATTTATGATGAGTGTGAAAGCACTGTCATTGTATCCCTTTGAGAAAACAGATTCTCATAATTGATATAGGAGATCAAAAGTCTCATATAAGACACAGTAACAGAAACAAATCCTACTGAAAAAATGAATAATAATAAGTTATATGTACTTGAATGTAAAAGTCAACATAATGTGAATAGGCTCATAAACTCAGTGCTCAGTAAGTGACTCAAATGTGCATGACCAGAGATAATTACATAAATGTGTCCTGTTCCTTGAAGTACAGTTGCAAATATGAAGTTTAAGCCAATCATATACCGACAAACTAGTTCTATACAAATTCATTTTCTAATGGTACGGTACACAGCGTACCACAAAGTACATGTATTGATCGAGAACATACAAAGTATGTGACTCCTAACATCATTGAATGACGTACAAATGTATCCAGAGACATTAATGGAGACATATCAAACAAAATCTAGATTCCATAGTGTACTTCCTTATTATTGCAACATAATTATTTCATTTCTCAAAAATCGTACTAATTTCTACATGATGATGTTAAAGAAAACAGCATGTAACAACAGAACGTCAATATCGTTAGATATCAGATGTCATCTTGTCTGTGTGTGGAGTCAGAATTGTATGGCTGTATGAAGTTAGTCACAATAGCAAAATAAATACGACATTCAATAGACATATCTTGTAAAGCAACTAATAATGACATAACTTACTTCAAGATGCAACACAAAATAGATTTATCCTTTAACTGTTCAGAAGTAGCTGAAAAATGGTTTATTAACCGTAAATGGAGAAAATTTCCCTTCAGCTTCAGTATTGCTTCGTGACAAGAGAAAAAGAAGTCATCACCTTAGAATCATTAACTTAAGGTGATAGAACTGGCACTGCATCACTGCTGTGGTAGAACCATAACAGAAAGTCTGAAATAAAATTATTTAAATAGGACACAAATGTATTAAAGTAATTTATTTTACGCAATTATTTACGATGTGTATAAATATGTAGCTGATCAGCTTGCATCAAGGCGTAAAATTGCTACAGGCTGAAAAGATGACAAAATGCTTAACTTGTTTACATACAGGTCATGGATCAATGTTTTTAGCACGAATGGATACTTCTGGAATGTCTAGTTCTCCATAACAGACCATTGAAACATTCATATTGTTAGAATGTAGTTCGCTCGCTACGTACATTAATTGCAGGGTAGTGGTGGTGCTAGTGCATTTTTGATATCTAACTGATAAGCATATTAATTAAATTGATCAATTAATTCCCCCCCCCCCCTTCTACGCCCACCCCTGGATGATGTCATTTGATTTCATCGGCCTGCGCGTGGGTCCCAGATCCCTCCCCCCTCCCTCACCTACTCTATTGGCGGGAATTTCGAGTTTTGGTGGAAAGTTCTTTGTCCCAGGGCTGTGCTGACGTCCCACCCCACACACTACTCGGGAATGAGCGGGAAATTAAAAATGGCGGTACCCTTTCTGGGACTCGAACCCTGGTCCTTCTGGACGGAAAGACCAAGTGCACCCTCCAACACATGGAAATTGCCCGGATACAGGAGAGGAAGGTTAGTGTACTTTATTTATTTTGGACAGAAAATTGACATAAATATCTATCCTAATTACACAAATACGAGAATAGGGCTGCACAAGGAATGCCTAAAATCGCAATACAGCTCAAAAATTGACCACACCATACAACTGGGATTATCCTGCTGGGAAAAAATTTTACAATACCACTCGAAAGTAGTTCACTCTATCCTTCACCTAAAAGCTGGCGGGGAAAAGCCTGGGGTCTAAAGTACCATCTTTATTCTTTTTGGCGAGAAATATGCAACTGACGAGATGCTGGTGTTGGACGGAGAAGAGTTTAATAAGTGCGTTACCTGTAAATATAGAGCTGGGGACAGTATCTAACATTGTTTGATGTCAGAGTTTGCAACAGACACCTGCTCAAAAACCATCCTGCAGACCACGTAATCGAAGCCAACACACACTACCTCAACTGATCGAGAAAATGCATCACTGTTCTAATTACTCTTCGAAATTGTCGTGAAAAAACCAGCGCTTGTAATGAATGGATCATAATGCAACACATGTACTGGGGAAAATTTTTATCCAAAGAGACTACAGAGACGACGGTAGTTACATGAGCGTTCTCGGTATGCGCTCATAAACTGCCGAAAATCGAGATCCTCTTACCTACCCTCATACCTCATCTCCCTCCCTCCCTCCCACCATCCATCAGCCTACGGCGAGGACACAGGCTTTTTCTACATCTACATCTATACTCCGCGAGCCACCTTACGGTGTGTGGCGGAGGGTACTTATTGTACCACTATCTGATCCCCCTTCCCTGTTCCATTCACGAATTGTGCGTGGGAAGAACGACTGCTTGTAAGTCTCCGTATTTGCTCTAATTTCGCGGATCTTTTCGTTGTGATCATTACGCGAGATATATGTGGGCGGTAGTAATATGTTGCCCATCTCTTCCCGGAATGTGCTCTCTCGTAATTTCGATAATAAACCTCTCCGTATTGCGTAACGCCTTTCTTCAAGTGTCCGCCACTGGAGCTTGTTCAGCATCTCCGTAACGCTCTCGCGCTGACTAAATGTCCCCATGACGAATCGCGCTGCTTTTCGCTGGATCATGTCTATCTCTTCTATTAATCCAACCTGGTAAGGGTCCCATACTGATGAGCAATACTCAAGAATCGGACGAACAAGCGTTTTGTAAGCTACTTCTTTCGTCGATGAGTCACATTTTCTTAGAATTCTTCCTATGAATCTCAACCTGGCGCCTGCTTTTCCCACTATTTGTTTTATGTGATCATTCCACTTCAGATCGCTCCGGATAGTAACTCCTAAGTATTTTACGGTCGTTACCGCTTCCAATGATTTACCACCTATGGCATAATCGTACTGGAATGGATTTCTGCCCCTATGTATGCGCATTATATTACATTTATCTACGTTTAGGGAAAGCTGCCAGCTGTCGCACCATGCATTAATCCTCTGCAGGTCTTCCTGGAGTACGTACGAGTCTTCTGATGTTGCTACTTTCTTGTAGACAACCGTGTCATCTGCAAATAGCCTCACGGAGCTACCGATGTTGTCAACTAAGTCATTTATGTATATTGTAAACAATAAAGGTCCTATCACGCTTCCTTGCGGTACTCCCGAAATTACCTCTACATCTGCAGATTTTGAACCGTTAAGAATGACATGTTGTGTTCTTTCTTCTAGGAAATCCTGAATCCAATCACAAACCTGGTCCGATATTCCGTAAGCTCGTATTTTTTTCACTAAACGTAAGTGCGGAACCGTATCAAATGCCTTCCTGAAGTCCAGGAATACGGCATCAATCTGCTCGCCAGTGTCTACGGCACTGTGAATTTCTTGGGCAAATAGGGCGAGCTGAGTTTCACATGATCTCTGTTTGCGGAATCCATGTTGGTTATGATGAAGGAGATTTGTATTATCTAAGAACGTCATAATACGAGAACACAAAACATGTTCCATTATTCTACAACAGATTGACGTAAGCGAAATAGGCCTATAATTATTCGCATCTGATTTATGACCCTTCTTGAAAATGGGAACGACCTGCGCTTTCTTCCAGTCGCTAGGTACTTTACGTTCTTCCAGCGATCTACGATAAATTGCTGATAGAAAGGGGGCAAGTTCTTTAGCATAATCACTGTAGAATCTTAAGGGTATCTCGTCTGGTCCGGATGCTTTTCCGCTACTAAGTGATAGCAGTTGTTTTTCAATTCCGATATCGTTTATTTCAATATTTTCCATTTTGGCGTCCGTGCGACGGCTGAAGTCAGGGACCGTGTTACGATTTTCCGCAGTGAAACAGTTTCGGAACACTGAATTCAGTATTTCTGCCTTTCTTCGGTCGTCCTCTGTTTCGGTGCCATCGTGGTCAACGAGTGACTGAATAGGGGATTTAGATCCGCTTACCGATTTTACATATGACCAAAACTTTTTAGGGTTCTTGTTTAGATTGTTTGCCAATGTTTTGTGTTCGAATTCGTTGAATGCTTCTCTCATTGCTCTCTTTACGCTCTTTTTCGCTTCGTTCAGCTTTTCCTTATCAGCTATGATTCGAATACTCTTAAACCTATGATGAAGCTTTCTTTGTTTCCGTAGTACCTTTCGTACATGATTGTTATACCACGGTGGATCTTTCCCCTCGCTTTGGACCTTAGTCGGTACGAACTTATCTAAGGCGTACTGGACGATGTTTCTGAATTTTTTCCATTTTTGTTCCACATCCTCTTCCTCAGAAATGAACGTTTGATGGTGGTCACTCAGATATTCTGCGATTTGTGCCCTATCACTCTTGTTAAGCAACTGCTATGTCCGAGCACCTCGCAGCACGAGCTGGCAGCAGATGCTGGCTGCCTTGAGGTGATGGTCCATGGCCAACACAAAAGCGGGTATAGTTAACTAAACTGTAGGAGATAAAAGGACAGCCATCCTAGCTGCAACTTGTTTGTATAGTGACACAGCCCCACCCCCACACACTGCCCACCCTGTGGTGGCGACCTGACACGGACTAGGGAGGCCAACAATGCCACCAATATGCCCGGCGTTCTGTGATGGAAAACACTTTTATTAAAATCGACACAACTCTTTCTTGCAATCTGTTAAACGTTTTGTCAGAAAGACTGGACTCTCTTTAACAACGAAGTTCTGGAGAACAGCCCACATGGTCCACAGTGTCTTCAGTACAATGGGTTGCAGCGAGCACATGGCTGGGCTGTCAACGTTATCGACGAGAACAAAAGCCACACATACAATAGAGTGTGATGCAGGCATCCCCCACAACAAAGCAGTGATAAACGAGGCTATCCTGAGTGCCGGTTGTTTATGTAAAGGGACAGCTGCAACCTCCTCAGGAACTCAGCCACCACACCGTTCTGAGCACTGGACTGTAACATTTGTATTTAACATCAATGCGTCTCCTATAGTCAAGGAAAACAAAATCGTGATGTTAAAAAAATGTCCTCTTTTCACGAAAAGAGGTGCAATCCAGTTTCTTTTAGTTTATTAACAAAATTGGTATAGTTTTTACGTACAACTGCGCGACACAATTCGCATCTCATTATTTTGCGACATCCAGTGAAGCTAACCGCCGCCGATTCCACATCATCAGAAGTGACGTGTCCACCCTGCGTAAAATTGTGAAAACTTCACTATTTTGATGCATAAACCACCAGTCACCCCAGAATGTCCTGGCTATTTCAAAACAGTCATTGGAGTAAAGAAAACAGAGAATTTAAACTCTGAAGGAAAAAATCTACACTACTGGCCATTAAAATTGGTACACCACGAAGATTACGTGCTACAGACGCGAAATTTAACCGACAGGAAGAAGATGCTGTGATATGCAAATGATTAGTTTTTCAGAGCATTCACACAAGGTTGGCGCCGGTGACTACACCTACAACGTGCTGACATGAGGAAAGTTTCCAACCGATTTCTCATACACAAACAGCAGTTGAGCGGCGTTGCCTGGTGAAACGTTGTTGTGATGCCTCGTGCAAGGAGGAGAAATGCGTACCATCACCTTTCCGACTTTGATAAAAGTCGGATTGTAGCGTATCGCGATTGCGGTTTACGTATCGCGACATTGCTGCTCGCGTTGGTCGACATCCAATGACTGTTAGCAGAATATGGAATCGGTGGGTTCAGGAGGGTAATACGGAACGCCGTGCTGGATCCTAACGGCCTCGTATCACTAGCAGTCGAGATGACAGGCATCTTATCCGCATGGCTGTAACGGATCGTGCAGCCACGTCTCGATCCCTCAGTCAACAGATAGGCACGTTTGCTAAGCAACAACCATCTGCACGAACAGTTCGACGACATTTGTAACAGCATGGACTATCAGCTCGGAGACCATGGCTGCGGTTACCCTTGACGCTACATTACAGACAGCAGCGCCTGCGATGGTGTACTCAACGACGTACCTGGGTGCACGAATGGCAAAACGTCATTTTTTCGGATGAATCCAGGTTCTGTTTACAGCATCATGGTTCAAATGGCTCTGAGCACTATGGGACTCAACTGCTGAGGTCATTAGTCCCCTAGAACTTAGAACTAGTTAAACCTAACTAACCTAAGGACATCACAAACATCCATGCCCGAGGCAGGATTCGAACCTGCGACCTTAGCGGTCTTGCGGTTCCAGACTGCAGCGCCTTTAACCGCACGGCCACTTCGGCCGGCTTACAGCATCATGATGGTCGCATCCGTGTTTGGAGACATCGCGGTGAACGCACATTGGAAGCGTGTATTCTTCATCGCCATACTGGCGTATCACCCGGCGTGATGGTAAGGGGTGCCATTGGTTACAGGTCTCGGTCACCTCTTGTTCACATTGACGGCACTTTGAACAGTGGAAGTTACATTTCAGATGTGTTACGACCCGTGGCTCTACCCTTCATTCGAAACCCTACATTTTAGCAGGATAATGAACGACCGTATGTTGCAGGTGCTGTACGGGCCTTTCTGGAAACAGAAAATGTTCGACTGCTGCCCTGGCAAGCACATTCTCCAAATCTCTCACAAATTGAAAACGTCTGGTCAATGGTGGCCGAGCAACTGGCTCGTTACAATAAGCCAGTCACTACTCTTGATGAACTGTGGTATCGTGTTGAAGCTGCATGGGCACTGTACCTGTACACGCCATTCAAGATCAGTTTGACTCAATGCCCAGGCGTATCAAGGCCGTTATTACGGCCACAGGTGGTTGTTCTGGGTACTGATTTCTCATGATCTATACACCCAAATTGCGTAAAAATGTAATCACAGGTCAGTTCTAGTATAATATATTTGTCCAATGAATACCCGTTTATCATCTGCATTTCTTCTTGGTGTAGCAATTTTAACAGCCAGTAGTGTATGTTAAGCAATTTCTTTCAGCTTGATGGTCAAATTGCATGTCCTCAGAGCGTCTCTTGTGTTCAAATCAGTGTCTCTAAATATACTGTCACGTACGTGTGTATCATTTTACATTCGACAACAACAAGTTATAATTCAAGAGAGTGCAGCTGTTTTGTGCTCTATGGCAGGTCCCGTTTTACCATTTCGATGCTGTATCATGTTAGCGTTCACGGAACAAATCGTGAGAGCCAGTCTTGTAATACAACCTCCTGTAAGATTTTATCATGTGTGCGTCTCTCGCGTTACATTGAAACCCATTACCATCTGCATGCTAATATTGGACATCTTTTATGCATAACTCAACTCTACCGACATTTCTGTAAATGTTGTGTCATACAGCAGCAGATTCTCGCGTTCTAGTTTTATAAGCAATGCGATCACCACAACCTGTATCATGCAATCTACTCACATGTCGGAAAAAAGAAACACTATCACTTCTAGGTTCCACAACGATGTATAATTCAAGCCTTGTCTACTTTATAATTAGAGTTTATGAAGTGTGAAATAACTCCTACTTTTTAAACGTGCAATCGTGCCGATAATATTAAAAACAGTTATGATTCCACGAGAATAGATACTGCCACTTCCTATTAGTTTTATGAGCAAGATTGGTGTAGTTTTGAGAGAACTATCTGCATCCAAACTTTAACCAGTTATAGCACTCCTTGTAATAGACAACAGAATGTTTTCGCAATCGGAGGAGAAACTGGTGATTGAAATTTCATGAGAAGATCCCGTCGCAACGGAAAACGCCTTTGTTTTAATGATTGCCACTCCAATTCACGTATCATCTCTGTGACACTATCTCCCCTATTTCACGATAACACAAAACGAACTGCCTTTCTTTGTACTTTTTCGATGTCATCCGTCGGTCCCCCATGTTGCGGATCCCACACCGCACAGCAATACTCCAGAGTAGGGCGTACAAGCGTGGTGTAAGCAGTCTCTTTAGTAGACCTGTTGCACCTTCTAAGTGTTCTGCCAATATCGTAGCCTTTGGTTTGCTCTACCCACAATATTATCTATGTGATCGTTCCAATTTAAGTTATTTGTAATTGTAATCCCTAAGTATTTAGTTGAATTTACAGCCTCAGATTTGTGTGACTTATCGCGTAATCGAAATATAGATGATTTCTTTTAGTACTCATGTGAATAACTTTACACTTCTCTTTATTCAGGGTCATTTGCCACTTTTCACACCCTACAGATATCTTATCTAAATCATTTTTCAAGTCGTTTTGATCATCTGATGACTTTACAAGACGGTAAATGACAGCATCATCTACAAACAATCTAAGGCGGCTACTCAGACTGTCTCCTATATCGTTAATATACATCAGGAACAATAGAGGGCCTATAACACTTCCTTGGGGAACGCCGGATATTACTTCCCCGTAGGCACGCAGTTTGGTTAGAAGACGCTTGTGAGGAACGGTGTCGAAAGCCCTTGGAAATTTAAAAATATAGAATCAATTCGACATCCCCTGTCGATAGCACTTATTACTTCATGAGTATAAAGAGCTAGTTGTGTTTCACAAGAATGATATTTTCTGAATCCGTGCTGACTATGTGTCAATAAATCTTTTTCTTCTAGGTACTTCACAATGTTCGAACACAGTGTATGTTCCAAAACCCTACTGCAAATCGACGTTAGTGATATAGGCCTGTAATTCATCGGATTACTCCTACTTCCCTTTTTGGGTATTGGTGTGACTTGAGCAATTTTCCAGTCTTTAGGTATGGATCTTTCTGTGAGCGACTGGTTGTATATAATTGCTAAATATACTAAATATGCTATTTTATCAGCATACTCTGAGAGGAACCTGACTAGTATACAATCTGGACCAGAGGCCTTGCCTTTGTTAAGTGATTTAAGCTGCTTTGTTACACCGAGGATATCTACTTCTATGTTTCTCATCTTCGATGTTGTTCTTGATTGGAATTCAGCAATATTTACTTCGTCTTCTTTGGTGAAGGAGTTTCGGAAAACCGTGTTTAATAACTCTGCTTTAGTGGCACTGTCATCAATGACTTCACCGTTGTTATCGCGTAGTGATGGTATTGATTGTGTCTTGCCACTGGTGTGCTTTGTGTATGACCAGAATCTCTTTGGATTTTCTGCCAGATTTCGAGACAGAATTTCATTGTGGAAATTATTAAAAGCATCTCGCATTGAAGTACGTGCTATATTTCGAACTTCTGTTAAACTTTGCCAATCTTGGGGATTTTTCGTTCTTTAAATTTGGCATGCTTTTTCCGTTGCTTCTGCAACAACGATCTGACCTGTTTTGTGTACCGTGGGGGATCAGTACCATCACTTATTAATTTATGTGCTATATATCTGTCAATTACTGTCGATACTATCTCTTTGAAAACATTCCACAACTTTTCTACACTTACATGATCAGATCGGA
Organism: Schistocerca piceifrons; assembly: GCF_021461385.2. NCBI lineage: Eukaryota > Metazoa > Arthropoda > Insecta > Orthoptera > Acrididae > Schistocerca > Schistocerca piceifrons. Next base: position 110,153,454 of record NC_060139.1, read on the forward strand.
AGGAGTGGAGACTGTCTCTTAAAAAGGCGTAAAGAGCATTTTTATCAGCTTTTTTTAAATAGATATACTTTGCGTTTCTTTTTGATGGTTGTAGGTGTTACGGTATTCAGCCTAGCAGCAACTGCCTTGTGGTCAATAATCCCTGTATTCGTCAAAATACTCACTCTTTGTCCAGGATTATTTGTTGCTAAAAGGTCAAGTATGGTTTCGCAACCATTTACGCTTCGAGTGGGCTCATGAACTAATTATTCCAAATAATTTTCTGAGAAAGCATTCAGTACAATTTCGGATGACGTTTTATGCCTGCCGCCGGCTTTAAACGCATAATTTTTCCAGCATATCGAGGGTAGATTGAAGTCACCACCGACTATAATTGTATGAGCAGGGTACTTATTTGAAATGAGACTGAAGTTTTCTTTGAACTGTTCAGCAAATATATCTTCTGAGTCGGGGTCGGTAAAACGATCCAATTAATAGTTTAGTCCGATTGTCAGGTATAACCTCTACCCACACTATTTCACACGAACTATCTACTTCAATTTCGCTGCAATGCAAATTACCTCTGACAGCAATAAATACTCCATCACCAACTGTATTTAATCTATCCTTTCTGAACACTATTAGATCGTTTTATAAACTTTCGGCTGAACTTATTTCCGGCTTTAGCCAGCTCTCTGTACCTAAAACTATTTGAGCTTCAGTGCTTTCTACTAGGGCTAGGAGCTCTGGTTCTTTCCCAACACAGCTACGACAATTTACAACTACAATACCAATCGTTTCTACAACTACCTTACTGTGTTTTACCTGCCCACTTCTAGACGGACGTCCCTTCTGTGGTTCCCTGAGACCCTCTAACCTAAAAAATCGCCCACTCCCTTCCACACAGCCCCCGCTATCCGTGTAGCCGCCTCCTGTGTGTAGTGGACTCCTGACCTATTAAGCGGAACCCGGAAACCCACCGCCCGGTGGGGCAAGTGAAGGAATCTTCAGCCTACACGGTCACAGAACAGCCTGAGCCTCTGATTCAGACCCTCCGCTCGGCTCTGCACCAAAGGATCACATTCGGTTCTATCGACGGTACTGCAGATGGTGAGCTCCGCCTTAATCTCGGAAGAAAGATTGGCAGTCTTTACCATTTCCGATAGCCGCCCAAAACTAGACAGAATCTGCTACGATCCAAAGCGACACAATGCACCCTGTAATCTTCATGGCATCCAGAAGCACCCTTTCCACATCCGGAATGACTAGCCCCCGGAATGCACACGGAGTGCACACTGGCTTCCTTCCCCTCATTACGAAAGAGTAAGCACCACGATCGGTAGCCAAAGGAGATGTAACAGTCTTATTGCTGTTTACAGCAGCATCGCCACGGCTCTGGTAGCATTCCTCTTGCACAAAGAAGTTCGAGTGCGACGTTTGGCTCATGTGTAGGATAATATAGCAACTTCGTCCTAACACTATGTCTCTCGAGTACACCCTCCTCATACTATTAAAGGTGACATGTGTGGCACAGGCCCACTCTCCTACACAGCACTCTAGGGATGGCTTAAGCTGTAATACAAAAAGCCGATAGCACCAAACGACAAAATTGCACGTGAGGAAGAGATGTGTTCATTGTGCTTCAAAGCATGTTGGTAATCTCACTCTTTGAGCAGTGTGATGTTACTTTATGCTTTACGTCAAGCAGAAACTACACTCCTGGAAATTGAAATAAGAACACCGTGAATTCATTGTCCCAGGAAGGGGAAACTTTATTGACACATTCCTGGGGTCAGATACATCACATGATCACACTGACAGAACCACAGGCACATAGACACAGGCAACAGAGCATGCACAATGTCGGCACTAGTACAGTGTATATCCACCTTTCGCAGCAATGCAGGCTGCTATTCTCCCATGGAGACGATCGTAGAGATGCTGGATGTAGTCCTGTGGAACGGCTTGCCATGCCATTTCCACCTGGCGCCTCAGTTGGACCAGCGTTCGTGCTGGACGTGCAGACCGCGTGAGACGACGCTTCATCCAGTCCCAAACATGCTCAATGGGGGACAGATCCGGAGATCTTGCTGGCCAGGGTAGTAGACTTACACCTTCTAGAGCACGTTGGGTGGCACGGGATACATGCGGACGTGCATTGTCCTGTTGGAACAGCAAGTTCCCTTGCCGGTCTAGGAATGGTAGAACGATGGGTTCGATGACGGTTTGGACGTACCGTACACTATTCAGTGTCCCCTCGACGATCACCAGTGGTGTACGGCCAGTGTAGGAGATCGCTCCCCACACCATGATGCCGGGTGTTGGCCCTGTGTGCCTCGGTCGTATGCAGTCCTGATTGTGGCGCTCACCTGCACGGCGCCAAACACGCATACGACCATCATTGGCACCAAGGTAGAAGCGACTCTCATCGCTGAAGACGATACGTCTCCATTCGTCCCTCCATTCACGCCTGTCGCGACACCACTGGAGGAGGGCTGCACGATGTTGGGGCGTGAGCGGAAGACGGCCTAACGGTGTGCGGGACCGTAGCCCAGCTTCATGGAGACGGTTGCGAATGGTCCTCGCCGATACCCCAGGAGCAACAGTTTCCCTAATTTGCTGGGAAGTGGCGGTGCGGTCCCCTACGGCACTGCGTAGGATCCTACGGTCTTGGCGTGCATCCGTGCGTCGCTGCGGTCCGGTCCCAGGTCGACGGGCACGTGCACCTTCCGCCGACCACTGGCGACAACATCGATGTACTGTGGAGACCTCACGCCCCACGTGTTGAGCAATTCGGCGGTACGTCCACCCGGCCTCCCGCATGCCCACTATACGCCCTCGCTCAAAGTCCGTCAACTGCACATACGGTTCACGTCCACGCTGTCGCGGCATGCTACCAGTGTTAAAGACTGCGATGGAGCTCCGTATGCCACGGCAAACTGGCTGACACTGACGGCGGCGGTGCACAAATGCTGCGCAGCTAGCGCCATTCGACGGCCAACACCGCGGTTCCTGGTGTGTCCGCTGTGCCGTGCTTGTACAGCCCTCTCGCAGTGTCCGGAGCAAGTATGGTGGGTCTGACACACCGGTGTCAATGTGTTCTTTTTTCCATTTCCAGGAGTGTATTTTGCTGTATTTCACATCAAGCGAACAACAGATACATAGCCTTTGTAGTTCATCAATATACTAAGATTAATGTGTAATGTGTTCTGTAACTATCTTTTAAGGTATATATGGACAAATACGTCCCAGCATTTATTTTAGGTTTACAAACAAAAATATATGAACTAATAACACACTTTGCTTATAAATCTTCCAATTAACACAGAGAAACACAAATTTCAGTCATTTGTCCTTTGATTTTCTTCTGTACCTAAAAAGGATAACAGCAAATCTTGAAGCAGCTGACACAGACAGCTGGTTCGCTTGTGGAAATATTGTGAATAAAGTGGAAACAGTAAGTCGGCAGCAACATCTAAAAGCACATCATTAATGTAGCAGTGAAAGTTGCGACTTATACGCACAGAGCATATTTATTAGCAACAAGAGCGGTCATTCATGAGTTCAATACATAGCTGTGGAGCAGTAAAAATCTTCAAACGTGGGGAAACGTAGACTTCGGCTCTAGTCTACAACAGTTGGTGTAAAACATGGATATTACGGTGTGGTCTTAAAGTGACACAAATTTACTTTATTTGATAGGCTACTCAATTTACTTCTTGTCATTCTTTCCTTCTACAAATAACAATATAATGATATTTGCCGAATGTGACAGCTTTATCAAAAACACATGCACATTAAGAACAAGAAAACTATTCTAATTCACTGTATTTTGAAATATTTTCAAAGCAGCTGTTTTCATCTAGCATTTAATCAAAGTATATACCATTTAAGTCAGGTATTATTAGTATGATTAATCCCAACAAGGTTACAATCGAATATCACATATAACACAACTGAATTTACGTAGAATCACTATTATAGATTGTCCACGAAAAAAGTAAAAATACCCGGCAAAAACTGATTTCAACTGAGTCAATGAAATTTACATCACGTATAGAACATAAAACGCTTTTTTAGTTCAACTAAGATTATTAAAAAAAAAAAAAAAGATTACAAAGCAGTGGAAGGCTGCTGGGCTTGGTTCGTTTCAGTAGGGAGTCGAAATACCTCTCACAGGCTACATTGCAATTAATTCTGATACTAATTAATAACTTCATTCATCACAGCACAATTTAGTACCAGAAACAAAAATTACAAAATTTAAGTGAATGGAACGCTTCAGCAATATTATCTTGACAATTTTTGTACATCGGGTGGAAACTTATGAAGCTGTTCGGAAAGTAAGTCCGATCGGTCGTGAAATGGAAACCACAGTGAAAATCCGATGAAGCTTGGCTTGGATGTGCTGAGCGTTGTCTCTGGTATGCCCATCGAACACGTCACGTCGCTCTTTCCAGTTCTGAGCGCACAGTGAGCATGTTAAGATGCCTAGAAAATGGTGTGTCCCGCCAAGTGTGAGTGCGCGCCGATTTCTTGCAGCCCACATAACGTAACTGTAATGCATTTCCTTCTTCATAGCAATTCTCGGCAGCACACTGCAGGGGCAACAAAGACGTCCCTGTCGCGTTTTTCGATGGGGAGTCTTTGTCCGCCCACAATACAGCCCAGATTCTCGTCTCTACTCACATGAACCGCTGGCTATGAAGACAACACTTTATGACAGACAACGAGCTGCAGACCAGCGTAGAGAACTGGCAGAAATCACAGGTTGCTGCGAATTAACAAGAAGTACCCCATACATGTGAAGAATACCGATTTCATTAATTTGCATAAATTTTTTTATACAAACGTGGTGTTAGCAGTACAATAGTTAAGGGGAGGGTGTGTGTGAGCAGGTGATGTGGAGCAGAACAGCAGGTTAAGTGCAGAACAGTAGGTTAATTTGCATAATTTTTATGTAAAACGCAGTACAGTAGTTTAAGGGGGGTGGGTGACAAAGAAGAATGCGCCAGAAATGGCGTCCAAAAGCATGTGAAATTCGAGAAATAGACCAGAAAATAGTGGGAGCACATAATTAATTACTTAATTTGGTATCAAAGGCGGTACAATAGTTTAAGGAAATGGGGGTGACATGGAAAACCACTTAACAGAACAATAGGTTAAGTGTCGACAAAGGCCCAAACATTAGGTTAAGACACCCACAGTACAGGGCAGAACATTAGGTTATGCGGCATGTTTGCACTATGTAATTGCTTCTTACGAGACCTACATGTTTCCAAACAGCAGAGAATGATGAGCAAGAAAAATCCAACCCCACAAACAGAATTTTTTATAAATAAACAATATGCCCTCGAATTTCATGTTATGAGATCCTTCCTCTCCGCCACCACCAGACCGCCATCTTCGATTACATTACAGAAGGGACGACAGCACCCTCTGGTGGCAGTACTGTGTACGAGGTCAGTTGGATTCTGGACATTGGGGTGAACACACTTGATGGCAGTACTGCCTCTAATTGTTTAAATAAAGGCTGAAAATAAAGACTTACGTCGAGCACAGGCAGAGTCCTTTTCCTGCCAATCCCTATGAAGAGATGGTGGTCAGATGACATAGGTTAGTGGAGGTAGTCAAAGTGCCCTTTTTTCCCGCCATTTTCTTAGGTTAGTGGAGGTAGGCCTGGTGTGTTGCATTGTTGTGATGGAATTTAAACTTACCACCATTTTCTGTGGGGGGGGGGGGGGGGGTTACAAGTGGGTGAGAGATTAACTAATAGATCAATTTAATTAAGTAGTCAATCAAATTGATAAGAGTGAGAGGAGGGGCCTATTCCAATAACTCAGACCTGAAAGTGTACCTGTAGCAAAGGGGGGGGGGAGGGGAGTTTGGGGAGTGGGAGGAGGGGGGGGGAAGCAATAGGTTAAGTACCTGTCAATCAAAAGGAAGGATCCTTTTAGCAGAACAATAGGTGAAGTACCTGCCAATCAAAGGAGAACAATAGGTTTGCCCCTGAGTGGATACCTGCCTGTGATGTAGGCAACCTGCACTAACAAAATGGACTGGTGCCCCCCTTGCCGTCCTACTCACAGTTATGGTTGGTTGGTTGGTTGGTTTGGGGAAGGAGACCAGACAGCGTGGTCATCGGTCTCATCGGATTAGGGAAGGATGGGGAAGGAAGTCGGCCGTGCCCTTTCAGAGGAACCATCCCGGCATTTGCCTGGAGCGATTTAGGGAAATCACGGAAAACCTAAATCAGGATGGCCGGACGCGGGATTGACCCGTCGTCCTTCCGAATGCGAGTCCAGTGTTCACAGTTATGATGAAGGTGGAATGATGATCATGACTATGGGGCCTCATAGAACCGCAGGGAGTGACTAAAAGGAGGAACTGGGAGGGAGTGAATGGAAGGATGATGTGAGGTCGGGTGTTGTGACTTGTTTTGGAAAAAATGATATATCTCGGGACGGATTTCACTGTTGGGGAGTGGGGGTTATTTAAGATTCCGTCGGGAGAGGATGGATAAGAGATGAAGGTGTATGGAACGTCGAATACAAATGTTGTGGCACAGCAGGGCACCTCGGTTGGTGATTAGGGTGCCAGCACAGGGTTTGGGATTAATGCAGCGGATCTGAAGGTGCTTTAGGAAGAGAAAAAAGTATGAGAAATGTATGATTCGGTATAGGATACGATTTTCTAGCATTTCAAGGGAGTTGTAGAATTTAGGGGAGGAGGGAATACAGGTAACGTTGGAGTAGGTGAGGATGGGGCGGATGAGAGATTCATAAGCGAAGATAATCGCAGAAGGTTGTAGACTCCAGTTGCGGCCTGTTAGTAGCTGTAGTAGTTTTAGTCGTTTTCGGGCTTTGTGTTGGGCGGTGAGGAGAAGTGCATTCCTGTTTTCTATCAACGATTAGCGCTAAATACTTTACTGTGTTAGTTAGAGGGATAGGTTCGTTGTAGATCCAGAGAAGGAAAACTGGAGGACGGAAACGCTACGTGCAACCAAAGACGGTGACTTGACTGTTCTGTGGACTTACTTGAAGTTTCCACGTACAGCTACAGTACTCGGCGAGGAGAGTTAAGCTGTCATCGAGGGAGGCATTGGAGAGCTGACAGGTATGGTGAGTAGCTAGATAGATGGTGTCGTCAGCATACTAGAGGAGATAGGTTGGGGGATGGCGGTTTGGGTGTGTCCGCAGAGGACTAGATGTAAAGGAGAGGTGAAATGCCGCATTTGTGTGGTTTCTTTTATGTAAGTCACCAGGAATCAGTGGATTACGGTTTTATTGTATTGCATCTACGCGATTATTTTCGGGATTATGTTTTGTAGTAGGTCTAAAATGGCTATATTTGCACCTTAAGAACGAAGTATTGCATTTATCTCTGTAAGACGCTTCTATGAGCATGTGTGATAAGGCTATGTTAAGCACATAGCCAAATAAAGAATCCTGTTTCACTTCTCTAGTAATGCCTTTGGAAATCAAAAGATCACGTGTCTCACATTATGGAGCAGCTTTGTAATGATCTCTGCCGTTGTTTTGAGGAATGTTACCGTCAGTTTATTTACGGTAGTGATAAAAGTAGGTCACCGTTTAATTATGGATGTGATAAAAGTAGGCTACAGCGATCTATTGGCTGTCAAATACGCCATACAGCTCGTTAACATTTATTTGCTGTGCCCAATGTGAGCCATGTGGTGTGTCCATTATCCCTTAATACAACGACTGTTCTGTAAGACCAGAAATTGCTATCTCGACGACGACACGTGATTTAGCCAAGTCGGACATTTTGTTATATGTAAATAACGTACTCAGACATGTAACTACTTTGTGTTTCACACATTACTGACTGCACACTGATTTGTACGCTTTCTTAATTTCTTGTTCAGCTTTCACTTGAGAATAGCTATAAAGCAGAGACCTTGATTGCGTGAAATACAGAAACAGTAATTTACAGTCAAATGGCGGAAATTTCTTTAAAAACGTTGTACATGACTGTGGCCCTCCATGGTAGTCTACGATAATTCTCCTTCCTAGCATATTCCTATAATACTACAGTCATTTCATATAATTAAAGTCTTTCCCTTTGTTTTCAGTAGCCTATAGTATAATCACACTTTGTGTTCCTCTGCATCTTACCAAAAAAATTGGAAAATCTAAGAAAAGATAGAAAGCAAAATAAGTGAGCACCATTTTCAGTAAACAGCTTCATTTGGTCCTCTGCCAAGGGCATAAGTGTTCATTACAGAGTACTAATGTAGATGCAGTATAGATACTGAAGTCATTAAGCAAATTACGCTGCTAATTTTCTTTGACGCAGATTGTATCACGATGTAGCGGGTACGTAACAGATGGGAGCCTCTTGAGAAACGTTTTTTGCTACGCGTTGGCAGTAGCTCCACGTCAGTCACTTTCCGAGAGGAGATACGTTCCACGCACCTCATCTCGCCTCCTGAAGAGAAGTCGTCGTAGGTTTCGCCAAAGACCTTTTCCAAGGGAAGATAACGGGCGTCAAAGGCGATCTCTTGATGTTTCATTTGACAATGAAAACAATTATCCAAACGATCTCTGTGTTTTGAACAGATGGATGAGTAACATCAGAGCAGAGTGTTTCCAACAGTAAGAGTTTACTGACACGATCAAATTGTTAGATAGCTTTGCAATAACAAGGGAACATCGATATTTGTACATCCATGGCGGTGTTCTACTTGGTTATCAGTGTAAAGATACTAATATAAGCGGTCCCTTCAACCAGGACTAGTTATCACCATGTCAGGCTTCATTTATCAGTGAAATCAAGCTTTATTCTAGACAATGTCGAGCTGCGTACAATGTACAATCACATTTAAGGAGCCTCTTATGAGTGTCCAAGCCGGCCGCGGTGGCCGAGCGGTTCTAGGCGCTTCAGTCCGGAGCCGCGTGACTGTTCCGGTCGCAGGTTCGAATCCTGCCTCGGGCATGGATGTATGTGATGTCCTTAGGTTAATTAGGTTTAAGTAGTTCTAAGTTCTAAGGGACTGATGACCTCCGACGTTAAGTCCCATAGTGCTCAGAGCCATTTTTAAGGGTCCAAAATTTTATGTGGATAGTTGTCTACTTAAGGCAATTCAAAGTGTCGAAACTAATGCGAGTGTAACTGGAGTGATAACAAGGTAGTTAAGTTACTACAGGAATGGCCGTACGTTTCCTACGTTTCCATCGTAGAAGCTGAACTACGTTCAGCTGGATGATATTCAGTTACTTAACATTGTTCTTCAAAATTTATTCATAACCGTACGCAGTGGCCCGCAAACTAAATACGCTATCCATACAAAGCGTCTGGCCGTACATGCTTAATACCATTCGTGCGAAGCAAGGCTGGGTCACTAGTAGAGTATAAAACTTACATTACACTTTAGAGAAGCACCGTCAAAATGACAAAAGTGCGACAGGTCGATTTAAAATGTCAGGGGCCTAATGATACTGTGAGAAACATGGGTGTGTCGCGATTATAAAGACCTCTTGTATTCTCCTGCAGTTAAAGTTATGCACGCTAGAGAAGTAGCTCAACACTTTACTTGGATGTCCCGTCCACTGAAACATTTTTACGCTTTTACTAAATCTAAAAAAAAAACCTTTTAGCCTTTTATTTGTAAAACATGCAATTGGGATATTTTATGTCAAAACGCAAATCCTCTTAAACCCAAAGAATACTCATAATTTAATGAATTATACATCTATAATCTTGACACACCCAAGTTTCCTGCAGTATCATGGGCACTTATCACTTTAAATCCACCTAACTTACACTTTTGTCATTTGGACCGTGCTTCTCTACAGCATAGTGTAAGTTTTTACTCTCTCTGTACTTACATTTCACTTATGTAAGCCTCGTTTTTGCATCTTCTGTTATACACGATGTTTATATATCCAAGATATTTATGGCAAATTTCAGAACCACTTGAAAATGTCCTAACATAAAGGCCAAAACCGACAGTGGAACCATTACACCAAGTGGAGCGGTTTCTCATTAATCATTTAGATAGATATCATAAACGGGAAGAAGCCTAATAAAGGGCGAAGTGTAGTGAAGAGATGGAATGGTTGGATACATCAATTTCGGGCTGATTTGCCCATTCTCAAACGTAACACGTTATACAACAAGGCGTCAAAAGGCACGAATAGCTTTGTACATGAAACTCAAGTTGTGAGCAACAGACACATTCATTGATAACACATCCTATATGGCTAATGTTATACCTGAACGACACAACGAAACAACCTGTAACAACAGCATATGGTATTATTATTTTCCCGTAGAATATATAAGAAAACTTTGTTTAAAGGTTATGTTGCGTTGTCTTACATGTAAGTTATTTATTACCTTGTATCGCTGATATACACTCCTGGAAATGGAAAAAAGAACACATTGACACCGGTGTGTCAGACCCACCATACTTGCTCCGGACACTGCGAGAGGGCTGTACAAGCAATGATCACACGCACGGCACAGCGGACACACCAGGAACCGCGGTGTTGGCCGTCGAATGGCGCTAGCTGAGCAGCATTTGTGCACCGCCGCCGTCAGTGTCAGCCGGTTTGCCGTGGCATACGGAGCTCCATCGCAGTCTTTAACACTGGTAACATGCCGCGACAGCGTGGACGTGAACCGAATGTGCAGTTGACGGACTTTGAGCGAGGGCGTATAGTGGGCATGCGGGAGGCCGGGTGGACGTACCGCCGAATTGCTCAACACGTCGGGCGTGAGGTCTCCACAGTACATCGATGTTGTCGCCAGTGGTCGGCGGAAGGTGCACGTGCCCGTCGACCTGGGACCGGACCGCAGCGACGCACGGATGCACGCCAAGACCGTAGGATCCTACGCAGTGCCGTAGGGGACCGCACCGCCACTTCCCAGCAAATTAGGGACACTGTTGCTCCTGGGGTATCGGCGAGGACCATTCGCAACCGTCTCCATGAAGCTGGGCTACGGTCCCGCACACCGTTAGGCCGTCTTCCGCTCACGCCCCAACATCGTGCAGCCCGCCTCCAGTGGTGTCGCGACAGGCGTGAATGGAGGGACGAATGGAGACGTGTCGTCTTCAGCGATGAGAGTCGCTTCTGCCTTGGTGCCAATGATGGTCGTATGCGTGTTTGGCGCCGTGCAGGTGAGCGCCACAATCAGGACTGCATACGACCGAGGCACACAGGGCCAACACCCGGCATCATGGTGTGGGGAGCGATCTCCTACACTGGCCGTACACCACTGGTGATCGTCGAGGGGACACTGAATAGTGCACGGTACATCCAAACCGTCATCGAACCCATCGTTCTACCATTCCTAGACCGGCAAGGGAACTTGCTGTTCCAACAGGACAATGCACGTCCGCATGTATCCCGTGCCACCCAACGTGCTCTAGAAGGTGTAAGTCAACTACCCTGGCCAGCAAGACCTCCGGATCTGTCCCCCATTGAGCATGTTTGGGACTGGATGAAGCGTCGTCTCACGCGGTCTGCACGTCCAGCACGAACGCTGGTCCAACTGAGGCGCCAGGTGGAAATGGCATGGCAAGCCATTCCACAGGACTACATCCAGCATCTCTACGATCGTCTCCATGGGAGAATAGCAGCCTGCATTGCTGCGAAAGGTGGATATACACTGTACTAGTGCCGACATTGTGCATGCTCTGTTGCCTGTGTCTATGTGCCTGTGGTTCTGTCAGTGTGATCATGTGATGTATCTGACCCCAGGAATGTGTCAATAAAGTTTCCCCTTCCTGGGACAATGAATTCACGGTGTTCTTATTTCAATTTCCAGGAGTGTATTTATTCAGTTCAGTATGTTCTTTCAAACTTGTGGCGTCATCTTTGAAAATTCTGTACTTTCAATGAACACTCTTCATGCACTGGTGAGAACGATATTTTGAAGTTACTTCATTTCAATTTCATATACAACGGAAATCAGTAAAATTCACAACTGTACTAAAGTTTTAACAATATCTGCAAAATTATATTTTTCTGAAATTCTATATATGTTCTATTAATAATCCGCAGATTTCATTTAAGAACTCATTATAGTCTCCCCCAAATAAATTTCTGGCGTGCTAATATCACAGTGAAGGTCTTCAATAACCAATGGAAACCATGATGATGATGATGATGATGATGATGATGATGATGATGATGTCACTGTCTTTCTAAATGTAGACGCCTATTAAAATTGCAACACCAGTGAAGACAGCTAACAACTAAATTTATTTTGTGTTTACAGAGTAGTACGAAAGACGTATGATTAAATTTGCAGGTATTTCGGGGTATACAGGAAACTCAGTACACAGAGCTGCCACTTTGGACAGCAACGATGGCTCTAACCCGATTGGAGATTGAATCGAGCAACTTCATGATCAAGGCTTCAGTTGGTTATCGACGACCCTCATTGTGATGTCAACACGCCAGAACTGTTTTTCTGTGGGAGATTATAAAGCAATCTTAATATGTGAATTTGCAGTGGAACATGTACAGAATTTAAGAAAATCAAATGGAAACCATATGGTTCCAGAGACCCTTTCATGTGTCAAACATCTATGATGTACAGGTATATGTGCAACTGAAGCCAGGAAATAAATATTTGTCCGAAGAGTAGGATTCAAACCCTGGTCTGCTGCTCACTGGGCCGGTGCGCTAACCACTACGCCACCCTGTCACAGTGATTTTGAACAACTACACGGACTAGGTTCCAGAGAGCCTCTCAAGTCTCAAAGATCTACGACGTATATATGCAGACTGAAACGACGAAATGAAAATTTGTACCAAGGCCGCGATTCGAACCCAGCTACCCTGCTCCAGTACAGATGCAGAGCCTCTTCAATGCTGTTAGAGTTTAGGGGAAATGCAAAGTGGGCTGAGGCGTGAATGGAAATTTGGACTGAGGGGGGATGCGTGCTAGGGTAGTCCGTGCAGTTACACAGAGCCACTGTGGCAAGGTGGTGTAGTGGTTAGCCTATCTCCCTAGTGACCAGGAGACCAAGATTCGAATCCTGGACTTGGTACAAATTTTCATTTCGTCGCTTGAGTCTACATATATGCATCAGTTTAAGAGAAATACGATTTTGTAGGTAAAATATACATCTGTCACCAAACTCAGTATGACTCGATGTCCATGCTGCTTCATCTCTGTCCCAGAGTTCATTAACCACACTGGTTGGCCGGCCGGTGTGGCCGAGCGGTTCTAGGCGCTTCAGTCTGCCCCGACTGATGACCTCAGAAGTTAAGTCCCATAGTGCTCAGAGCCATTTGAACCATTTGATGACATCGCCGTCGGGGAAGACATCAAGCATGAAGGGATGTAGGTGGTTAGCAGCTGTTAGTGTATCTTCGATTACCACCACAGGGCCCATGCAAGAGCAGGAGAATATCTCCCATAGAATAATACTGCTCCCACTAGCCTACATTAAATATTGAAGCCACTGAAGGTATTACTTACAGTCAGTCGCCTGATAATCTCTTAGTTCCTTCCTTATCCGAATCTGAGAAACGCATTTCAGTTTCGGAAGTGTCACCTGCTACGTTGATAACGAGCCTATCAACAACAGAATCCACGAAGCCCACCCGGAGCAGCATTTTCTCTTCTTCTTTTATGACGAGCCCTTCGGTATCCCACCAGCGTTCGGCAGTGACGTGTGAAAAAGCTGCGTGCGTTAGTTCCAGTATATCTGGCAGCTTAACAGTCTTGTTACTTCCCGTGCCAAATCCCGCAGCTTGGCTTTTGTTGGGTTCATATTGTAATGGTGCAGTAGCATATGTAAAAATGCAGCATTTGTATGATGTGTTCGATGCTGAGGAAATGATTGTTTTTCATGTTTGTACGATACTTATCTACCTCTGTGGTATAAAACGATGGATATAGTCCAAATAAAGAGGATTCGTTTTTTCATTTTTGCCTTACGAAATGTAATTGTTATGTTTTCTTAATTTAAACATCTTATATGAACAGTCTTTCAAAAAACATCGATGATTAAGAATTTGTATTTGAAATGTAAACAGGAATTTCGCGTCCAGTATGTAATTAGAAATAAGGAGACGTGCATTATTCATAAAAAATGATGATGAGTTTTATAATTACGAGATGTAGGCATTTCAAATTGAAGGACGGAAAAAAGAAGAAAAGACAGCGGAGAGGTTTGAACCGATGTATAAGTAATATCACTTGCTTTGAATCAAATTGCGCTACCGACTGCACTACACGCTGACTGCTCGGATGTTTATCGACAGCACTGGGAAAACTTTAAAAGCCGATTATCTCGGTAAATGTATGAAAAACATTAAAAACAGCCTATTTCTCGGCACTTTTTAACCGTGTTCCACGCGCGTGTTTCACTACGGAACGCAAAGCAGCCTCAGCCATTTTCATACTGCGCATTAACAGCGCGACAGTCAGAGCACAACACTGAAGAGGCTGTGACTGTACACGATTTTTGAAACAAAAACTATGTAGCTAAAGCGTGATTAAGAAAAACGTTGAAGGCTGTTAATACATTTGAATATCTTAAACATTCATTTCACATAACTTAGTAATAAGATATCTAATACATAAGTAGGACCTACATGCAAGAGCGTAAAAACACCAGTGTACGTGTGCTACAGATTCTGACCAATAGTCGAATTTGTGTTTGTTTACATCAGGTTTATTCTTATGATGAACGAATTATAGTGTCACTGTCCTTCTACCTCTTGCCGTACATGCTCACGACAGCTTCGCCGTTTTCGAGATACTCGTTCACAGGCTCTGCATAATAATAATAATAACCTGTCCTTTGTCAAAGTCGCTTATCGCAATGGGTTTCCCCATTTGCAACCCATATCTGCGCTAGGGTGAATCCCCATCCGTGTCTGCTCCGCTTACATACATTTGTTATAGCGTCACGTGACCTCAGCACCACCAAGCTGCATCCAATGACATGATGGGCGATGGTCATAATCTTTTGACTTATAAGTTTGTTCAGCATCTACCTCCTACACCGGGAAGCATTCCACTATCAGTCACTGTGAGACCAGACTTGGTAACGTATTTTAGCGATCGGGCGTTGTCATAGGTCGCACTTAGCTGGAATGGACTCACTTGCTGTGAAGAAGTCCATTTCCTGCCGTATGTTACGTGACGTGGTTGTAGGATCACGCAATGCAGAGCAAACAATGTGTCTGCCCTCTCGGGCCTTAATTGCGTGGGGCCGTCTAGATCGTACATGGCGTTCAGTAGGACCCTCCTGAACCCATCGGTTTCATATTCGCAGGACAGTCGTGGGTCCAAACGAAAGCGAGCAGCATTCTCCGGAACGATAAATCGTACTGTTGTCGATTTCCGCCGTATGCCGACCGATGCATCTCCTTTTTACACGAGAGATTACACGATTTTCTAACAGCTAAATTTTCAGTCCTCAATGAGAAATATTTCCTTATATGCAGGATGTAGATGACTTCACTCTTATCTATTTTCTCGCGGTTCCGCAGAACTGCATATCCAGACATGTATTGCACTTCACGACAATTTGATGTTTGTCACATGCCGCCTTCATGCTACTGAAATTTTGATGGCCAACCTTCTAGGTTTGTGAACTAAATACGCAACTGAAAAGATAATACACATGTTATGAATCAACACGGTTTTAGAAAGCATCACTCGGGCTTGCCATTTTCTAATACGATATACTGTGAACGATGGATGATGGGCAGAGGCAGATACCATATTTTTAGACTTCCGCAAAGCATTTGACACGGTGCCCCATTGCATACTGTCAACGAAGGTACGAGCACATTGAATAATTTCAGATATGTGAGTGGCTCGAAGACTTCTTAATTAATTGAGACTAGTATGTTGTCCTCGACAGCGAGTGTTCGTCAGAGGCAAGGGTATTGTCAGGAATGGCCCAGGGAAACGTGATAGTACTGCACTTACTTTCTATATACATAAATGATCTGACGGACAGGGTGAGGGACAATCTGCGGCTGTTTGCTGCTGATTCTGTGGTGTGCGGAAAAGGTGTCGTCTTTGAGTGACTGAAGGACGACACAAGATGACTTAGGCAAAATTTCTAGTTCTTTTGATGAATGGCAGCTAGCTGTAATGCAGAAAGATGTAAGTTAATACAGATGAGTAGGAAAAATAAACCCAAAATACTTGGATACAGCATTAGTGGTGTGCTGCTTAACACGGTCACATCGATTAAATGTCTAGGTGCAACGTTGTAAAGCGATATGGAGCGGATCGAACATGTAAGGATTGGGGTAGGGAAGGAGAATTGTCGACTTTCGTTTGTTGGGAGAGTTTTAGTTAGCAAAGTGTAGTTCATCTGTACGGCAGACAGCGTATAGTGCACAAGGGCGACCACTTGTTGAGTACTGCTCGAGTGTTCGCAATCCGTACCAGGTCCACTTGAAGGAATACATCGAAGCAATTCAGAGTCTGGCTACCAGCTTTGTTACCGGTAGGTTCGATCAACAAGCGGGTGTTGTAGAAATGCTTCGGAAACTCAAATGGGAATCCCTCGAGGGAAGCCGACGTTCTTTTCGAGGAAAATTTAGAGAAACGGCATGTGAAGCTGACTGCAGAGCGATTCTACTGCCACCAACGTACAAAAATGGTTCAAATGGCTCTGAGCACTATGGGACTTAACATCTGAGGTCATCAGTCCCCTAGAACTTAGAACTACTTAAACCTAACTAACCTAAGAACATGACACACAGCCATGCCCGAGGCAGGATTCGAACCTGCGACCGTAGCGGTCGCACGGTTGCAGACTGAAGCGCCTAGAACCGCTTGGCCACACCGGCCGGCACCAACGTACGTTTCGCGTAGCTACCCTGAAGATAAGAGAAATTATCGCTCGTACGAAGATCTATAAGATCACCTATGATACAGGACTTTCCCATTACGTCCAACGCTGGGGTGCTATTCCAGTGTCGGAGAGCCCTGACAGTAGTAGTGACATTGTAAGGGAAAATAAGTGGATGATATGTATTGAAGTTTGTGTTGGGGAGGGCACTCAAGTTGGGTAGTTTGAGCAGCAATACCGACCTCTGTGCTGTAGTGGTGTAATGGTTAATGTTCCTACCTCCCAAGGAAGAAGCTCCAGGTTCGAGTCCTGCCTGCAGCACAAATTTTAATCATTTCTTGTGCTTCGATCGTTATCGAAGGGGAAACATTTAATTATAAGATGAATAGACATTCGTTTTTGCGTCGCTTTGTTGATGACTGCAACAGGAAAATAAACGACTAATGGTGGTACAGGTTACCCCAGGCTTACGAAGCATTTACGTAGATGTGCATGTAGATTATTCATTAGTGTTCCATTCGAACTCGAATTAGTGTAAATCCTAATTATCGCTGCAGCTGAAATCAGAATTTACAGCAACTGCACTGTATTGTTCGTCGTTTCAAGATCTCTGTTTTCCACAGAAGAGGAAAAGTACTTGTACGAAGTGCCCCTGTTTCTATTCGATGGAAGTAACCATAGCACCAGTGGTACAAACGTCAAGAACAAAGTCTATTCAGTTCTGCCATTTGCGTTTCTTAGAACCTGCCATTAATAATCGCATGAAAAATTATCTCACTAGACCTTCGAGCCTGATGCCGACCACAGCAGAAGGCTTGGGATTTTCAAATGTCCTCTGGTTTTTTCCTCAGTGGGTGGGAAAAAACTAGTTAAACGACTCTTACATAGGCTAGATCGCGTAAATACAATCCTTACGGAGAAACATATGCGAAACAAAGACGGAAGGCTTCTCAAGGAGTGAAACTTAAGTTCCAAAATTGTGCAGCATAAATGGTGAAACAGGTCGATACGCGAAACTCATTAAGCCATACAGACTCTGACTTAAATATGGCGGCAAACAGTCACGTAATAGTTCGAGACGTTTTTATTTGTTATAATGTAAAGTTAAGGGCTTTCGCTTATCGTATGGTATCTCATTGCTTCTAGATTATCGTAACTATGTTTTATTTACTGTAAAATAAATTCTTAATCGAACCTACCGCACAAACCTGTTTTCAAAGTTTACCAAATGATAGCGTCTTCATACACAGAAAATTTTACATGACTTAATTACAGTCGTTTTATACCGGAAATATCGGTTTTCATTATCAATAAATATGGGACTCACTCAGCAACTTTTGAAGAAATAGTACAGTACAATATTACAATTTGCAAACACTTATTAATTCAAGACGATTTCAACGAAGTAGTGGAAAACATCAGAATAAATTGAATAAACCATATCTCCAGTCAAAGAAAGAGCAATTCTGCTCACAAGAAGGTTAACCAAAACTTGCACTGACAAAAACAATATACAATTATACGAGTAAGCGAAATTGTCGCACTCGGTCTTCGCAGCACAACTTCTCACAGTCCAGCGATAAAAAAAATGTCTATCAGAAAATTTCGTCCAGCGAGTAAATGCAGCAGAAAAAGAACGTTAAAGAGTGGCAGTCTGTCTACACTGTAACCACATGTATGGTAGCTACCTCTGTCAGCACGCACTACTCATGCTGCACAGCTAATACAGGGGATACAGTTTCAGGTTACCGTGAGGCAGGTCGGAGGTTCGATTCTGGGTTGGGGCGCACTTGTTTTTTAAATTTGTCAATTTCATTCTGACATTTCACACTGCAGTATACACCGTTTCTCAGGTCACATGTATCCTAAATTTACAACATTTCGTAACACTGGACATAACGAATACGTGGTTAGACAAATGAGAAAAGGACAGTTGATACAGTCATAGGACAGAATAACTACAAAAACAATACCAATTTCGAGATGCTAATGATGATAGTACAGTACAATAACACAACATCTACTTGTCATTTATACTACATGTAATAGGAGCGCTGAGATATCGTACATTAGTAACCAGTTACAATAATAATGTCCATATTAATGACCGCATGGCCTTCAGAACAGAATACGTTGTCCTCAGAACAACAGATGCTCAATGTTACCTCCTTGCACGTCCAAACATTGCGCAACCCGCCAGATCATACAGCTGTGGACGCTTCACGGCAAAGCTGTGTCCACAGTAACAAGAGCAGCGTGGACACTCGCTACCGGTTCTCCCACATTCGTCAGCGGAGTACAGTGCACGTACTCCTTCATGTGTCCCCATAGAAAGAGATCCAGAGGACTTAGGTCACGTGAACGTGGTGGCCATATAACTGGACCTCCACGTCCGAGCCTTTTTCCTGGAAATGTTCTGTCCAAACACTGTCGCACATTAATTCCAGAGGGTGGAGGTGCTCCGTCATGTTGGCACCACACCCTCTGCCAAACATGTGGAACATGCATGATACCTTAGTGCAGTCAACCAACCGGTAAGGCAAAATGTAGGGGCCCAATCACCTGTCACCCAATATTCCAGCCCAGATGTTGATACCAAAGCGAACTTGATATCCATGGCCGCAGATGACGTGCGGGTTAACCTCACACCTACATCTACATCTACATTTATACTCCGCAAGCCACCCAACGGTGTGTGGCGGAGGGCACTTTACGTGCCACTGTCATTACCTCCCTTTCCTGTTCCAGTCGCGTATGGTTCGCGGGAAGAACGACTGTGTGAAAGCCTCCGTGCGCGCTCTAATCTCTCTAATTTTACATTCGTGATCTCCTCGGGAGGTATAAGTAGGGGGAAGCAATGTATTCGATACCTCATCCAGAAACGCACCCTCTCGAAACCTGGACAGCAAGCTACACCGCGATGCAGAGCGCCTCTCTTGCAGAGTCTGCCACTTGAGTTTGCTAAACATCTCCGTAACGCTATCACGCTTACCAAATAACCCTGTGACGAAACGCGCCGCTCTTCTTTGGATCTTCTCTATCTCCTCCGTCAACCCGACCTGGTACGGATCCCACACTGATGAGCAATACCCAAGTATCGGTCGAACGAGTGTTTTGTAAGCCACCTCCTTTGTTGATGGACTACATTTTCTAAGGACTCTCCCAATGAATCTCAACCTGGAACCCGCCTTACCAACAATTAATTTTATATGATCATTCCACTTCAAATCGTTCCGCACGCATACTCCCAGACATTTTACAGAAGTAACTGCTACCAGTGTTTGTTCCGCTATCATATAATCATACAATAAATGATCCTTCTTTCTATGTATTCGCAATACATTACATTTGTCTATGTTAAGGGTCAGTTGCCACTCCCTGCACCAAGTGCCTATCCGCTGCAGATCTTCCTGCATTTCGCTACAATTTTCTAATGCTGCAACTTCTCCGTATACTACAGCATCATCCGCGAAAAGCCGCATGGAACTTCCGACACTATCTACTAGGTCATTTATATATATTGTGAAAATCAATGGTCCCATAACACTCCCCTGTGGCACGCCAGAGGTTACTTTAACGTCTGTAGACGTCTCTCCATTGATAACAACATGCTGTGTTCTGTTTGCTAAAAACTCTTCAATCCAGCCACATAGCTGGTCTGATATTCCGTAGGCTCTTACTTTGTTTATCAGGCGACAGGGAGGAACTGTATCGAACGCCTTCCGGAAGTCAAGAAAAATAGCATCTACCTGGGAGCCTGTATCTAATATTTTCTGGGTCTCATGAACAAATAAAGCGAGTTGGGTCTCACACGGTCGCTGTTTCCGGAATCCATGTTGATTCCTACATAGTAGATTCTGGGTTTCCAAAAACCGACACGATACTCGAGCAAAAAACATGTTCTAAAATTCTACAAGAGATCGACGTAAGAGATATAGGTCTATAGTTTTGCGCCTCTGCTCGACGACCCTTCTTGAAGACTGGGACTACCTGTGCTCTTTTCCAATCATTTGGAGCCTTCCGTTCCTCTAGAGACTTGCGGTACACGGCTGTTAGAAGGGGGGCAAGTTCTTTCGCGTACTCTGTATAGAATCGAATTGGTATCCCGTCAGGTCCAGTAGACTTTCCTCTGTTGAGTGATTCCAGTTGCTTTTCTATTCCTTGGACACTTATTTCGATGTCAGCCATTTTTTCGTTTGTGCGACGATTTAGAGAAGGAACTGCAGTGCGGTCTTCCTCTGTGAAAAAGCTTTGGAAAAAGGTGTTTAGTATTTCAGCTTTACGCGTGTCATCCTCTGTTTCAATGCCATCATCATCCCGGAGTGTCTGGATATGTTACTTCGAGCCATTTACCGATTTAACGTAAGACCAGAACTTCTTAGGATTTTCTGTGAAGTCGGTACATAGAATTTTACTTTCAAATTCACTGAACGCTTCACGCATAGCCCTCCTTACGCTACTTTGACATCGTTTAGCTTCTGTCTGTCTGAGAGGTTTTGGCTGCGTTTAAACTTGGAGTGAAGCTCTCTTTGCTTTCGCAGTAGTTTCCTAACTTTGTTGTTGCACCACGGTGGGTTTTTCCCGTCCCTCACAGTTTTACTCGGCACGTACCTCTCTAAAACGCATTTTACGATTGCCTTGAACTTTTTCCATAAACACTCAACATTGTCAGTGTCGGAACCGAAATTTCCGTTTTGATCTGTTAGGTAGTCTGAAATCTGCCTTCTATTACTGTTGCTAAACAGATAAACCTTCCTCCCTTTTCTTATATTCCTATTAAATTCCATATTCAGGGATGCTGCAACGGCCTTATGATCACTGATTCCCTGTTCTGCACATACAGAGTCGGAAAGTTCGGATCTGTTTGTTATCAGTAGGTCCAAGATGTTATCTCCACGAGTGGGTTCTCTGTTTAATTTGCTCGAGGTAATTTTCGGATAGTGCACTCAGTATAATGTCACTCGATGCTCTGTCCGTACCACCCGTCCTAAACATCTGAGTGTCCCAGTCTATATCTGGTAAATTGAAATCTCCACCTAAGACTATAACATGCTGAGAAAATTTATGTGAAATGTATTCCAAATTTTCTCTCAGTTGTTCTGCCACTAATGCTGCTGAGTCTGGAGGTCGGTAAAAGAAGCCAATTATTAACCTAGCTCGGTTGTTGAGTGTAACCTCCACCCATAATAATTCACAGGAACTATCTACTTCTACTTCACTACAGGATAAACTACTACTAACAGCGACGAACACTCCACCACCGGTTGCAGGCAATCTATCCTTTCTAAACACCGTCTGTACCTTTATAAAAATTTCGACAGAATTTATCTCTGGCTTCAGCCAGCTTTCTGTACCTATAACGATTTCAGCTTCGGTGCTTTCTATCAGCGCTTGAAGTTCCGGTACTTTGTGAGCTTCTTCATCTGACCATATTACGGTGTTCACGAAGTCATCGTAGGCTGCCTGTTGTTGTTGGAACCATTCACAGAATTGGACCCACTGATGGCGATCTGCAGGATCGTGAAAGCATAATGATATGGGTGCAGCTCATGCCCGTGCAGCACATTAACGACCTGCGTTGCAAGATATGCAGCTGCCTTGCAATGCTACGTGTACTTCGCTGAGGTTCTTGTTGTATGACCTCCAGAATGGCTTCCTCAGTAGCTGGAGTACTGCGAGTCCGTGGACGACGTCTGTCACGCGGTGGTGGAAGAAGGGAACCTGACTCCCGAAGGCGCAGCTCCAGACGACGAAACACATTTTTATATGGATGGCGTTGACGAGGATATGTAGCAGCATATTCATGAGCAGCAACACCAGCCCGGTTATCAGATGACCAAGGACCATAATCATATCCACATATTCATCATTTGCGTATGCCATACGTTTGGTTTACAGGTTTACAATGAGAAAATTCGATACGTGTACACATGTACGTTGGAGTCTGTCAAGGATGCGTTACTCTGCTCGCAACTAGTGCCTGTCTGGTGGACAGCACATGCAGTATAAACACACCATCAGTCCTGCACGCTGTTCTACCTGACGCTCATTACCCCTCTGACAGATATTTGTCTGCATCATTCATCCCGACACCGTGTAACCTCCCCCTCACTTATCGACCTTAATGACAGTGAAAATTAAACCGCGTGTACCTAATGGAAATTTGACAAAATCAATCGTCACCGAAGTTAATCTGTCGGTAAAGAGGGAGGAAGGGTTACATCTAAATGAAAGGAAAAATGCAAATGAAATTGGTGGAAATTAATTTTGAAAAAGGGTAAAGTTAATAAAGAAAGTAAATGTGCGGTCTTTACGTTAACAATTAACTGGCGTGAATTAGATATTTGAGATTTGGGGAAAATTACGGTCGCCAGTCCTATGGACAACTACTATAATAACTGAAAAAGAAAGGTTAATGCACATGTAATTAGCACTAAAAGCGTGGCAACTGAAGGTTGACACGTGTTGTGTGAAAACTGAATGTTTGTCAGAAGTGATAAATTTCGCTACACTCTGACTTAATTTAGCAAAAGAATTAATAAAACCGGAAAACTGAAAGTTAATTTAGTGACTGAAATTAATAGTGAACTTTGTTTCTGAAGCACTACGAAATTAAATAAAATAAGGTTAGTCTTGGGCTACCTTAACAATCATCTAAAAAGCAGCTTGAATCTACGCAATTTAGAAATAAGAGATTTAACTTTGAACTTG
The DNA here is from genome assembly GCF_021461385.2 of Schistocerca piceifrons. Lineage (NCBI taxonomy): Eukaryota > Metazoa > Arthropoda > Insecta > Orthoptera > Acrididae > Schistocerca > Schistocerca piceifrons. The sequence continues at coordinate 110,176,951 of NC_060139.1, forward strand.
AATTAAATGATTCCGAACAATTAACAATAGTAAAATTTAGTATGTACCAAGCTGAGCTGCAGTCACAGGTAAGCTAAAATATGGTACCAAAACTCGCACTCTTAATTTGTGCTTGTGTAATCTAAATATAGTTCTGTTTGACTATTATAGCCAGCCATGAATACTTTAACTGAACTTTGAAATTAAAGCAGTGAAATGTAATGATGTTACTTTACTGCTGGCGTTTGAATTCCAACGGCACTCGGGTTCATTTCGGAAAAGGAAGGGGCCCTGCTTAGTAATGCAATTGGGACAATGAGCAACAAAGGTTCATGCTAAGTTGCTGTATTTTAGTGATGCAAATGGGATAGTTTGAAAAGCTGAGGTCTGCCACGCAGTTCTAAAACTTTACGTGCTTTCAGTCTTCCTTGCTGATTGATTGAAAGTTTGAAGTCGTAGATCGAGGAGGTGATGACAATCACTTCTTGTCGGCCGTCCTTGTTGCAGAAGCTGGATGTTGGCGCGCCTTCTTCTCGACACGGTCACCAGGCGAAACGGGCTCTTGGTGTGTGCCAGCTAATGTTCCCAGTCCGCGACACCGTGCCAGAAACTATCATAGCAAGTCGATCGCAATTACATGCTGCCAAACCCCTAAAGCGCGGCAACTCGCGGGAGCGTCACTCAACACCCCTGCTCCACCGCCCTACTCCAGCCAGACTCTGCTCTGCCCGCGCTCCATGCAGCAGAGTTAACACTAGCAAAGATCCTAAACACTTTTGTTCTCCACACGACCTATCGATGTATTTGTTCGATAGCATAGTTTTCCCTAGGCCAGACCCAGCGCATAAATACAAATAATATTCACAAAACAAACCAACATAAATGCATAAATATATATATATATATATATATATATATATATATATATATATACAAGCAGTAAAACAGTTACAATACATAAAGACACAGAAATGTCGTATCTTCAGGTAACAAAATAAGGAAAAAATTATAGTTCAATAGATGGAAATAGGAGGATATGCATTTCCAGCGTTACAACCGCTAATTGTGAAATGTTTGCTTTCCACTTACACTGTTTCCCTAATTGTAATAGACATCAAGCTTCCACAATCCCACCGGTAGAATAATAATAATAAAATGCATTGAGATATGTACTAAACAGCACGCAGTTACCAGACTCAGTGTTGAAAGGCATAATTAATAGGACCATGGTGGTAACACATACAAATAGTAATCGATTCTGGACATTATTTGCAAAGCACGTTGTTAATCCTACTGGTAACGTAAGGCCCTAACGAAATGTTATGGACCTGAACGAGGCAAGAATAATAGTTAGTGCTAATCTATGGGACCACTGAAGGAGGGTACAAAGAAAACAGATTTCGCGTCTAGTAGATGAGATGGTGCGAATAAATTCATGTCCACGACGCGGAAAGAGCTTCTTTCAAAGTTGTCCAACCTTCCATTTCTACTATTGTTGTATGTAAGTGCAAACGTTTTTTAGAGGACCCATCGCAATTGCTGTTGACGATTAAGATGCCAGATACCTTACCACCTGGAGTACATTTACCAAATAAAAAACGTATGCCTCAACCCAGGATCGGATCGTCGACCTCCTGCATGCCAACCCAAAACTCTATCCACTGCACCAAACGTTATATACGACAAACGTTTGCTGACAGAGGCAGTTACCGTACAAGTGGTTACAATGTTGCCAGATGGCCACTCTTTAACGCCCTATTTCTGCCGGATGTACAACGCCGGACGAAATTTTGTGACAGGCGTTTCTTTGTCGCTGGCACGTGAGAAGTCGCGCTGAAAAGCCCGAGTGCTCGAATTTCGCTTCACCCTGTATAGTCAAAACATTCTTCTGTTGTGGTCTCCATTCCGAAGATTGGTTTGATGCAGCTCTCCATCTGCTCTATCCTGTACAAGCCTCTTCATGTCCGAAGAACTACTGAAACCTACATCCTTTTGAATCTCCTTACTGTATTCATCTCTTGGTCTCCATTAAATATTTTTACCCTCCACACTTCTCCCCAACACTAAATTGGGAGGCCCCTTGGTGTGTCAGAATGTGTCCTATCAACTGAGCTCTTGCTTTAGCCAAGCTGTGTCTCAAATTTCTTGTCTCATCAGCTCTGTTCAGCATTTCCTCGTTAGTTACGGAATCAACCCATTTAATTTTCAGCATTCGTCTACAGCACCACATTTCAAAAGTCTCTATTTTCTTCTTGTCTACACTGTTAATCGTCCTTTTTTGACTTCCAAGCATGGCTACAATCCAAACAAATAGCTTCAGCAAAGACCTCCCTATTTTTATCTAAAACTTCCAGACGCTCCGTACTTTTTGTGTCCAAGTCGGTGCCTTCCATAGTTCCCCCCCTATTCAGGAGAATCGCGTTCTGCAGGGCTCCATACTGCGTGTCTATTTTTAGTGGATACTAACGGTCTAGCAGCAGCTGTGGGGCCGTCCGTCTCACCTTCTCTGTATGCGGATGACTTATGCATTTCGTACTGCTCCTCCAGCACTGGTGTTGCTGAGCGGCGCCCACAGGGAGCCATTCACAAGGCCCAGTCGTGGGCTCCAGACCCCGGCTTCCAGTTTTCAGCCGCGAAGTCGTGTGTCATGCATTTCTGTCGGCGTCGTACCGTTCATCCGGACCCAGAACACTCCTTTTCCCAACCACGGCGGTTCGTCTCCCGCATCAGCGGCCCTGGTCGTGGCTTACGACTGCAGTTAGCGTCCGGTCCCTTCTGTCTGAACTGGAATCCTTCCCGTTACCACCTCTCCTCGAGATCCATTCACTTACACCTCCATGGTGTACACCGACGCCGCAGATTCTTCTGGACCTTTCGCATGGCCCTAATTACTCTGTTAATCCTGCAGCTCTCCGCTATCGCTTGCTCTCGATTCTCGACATGTACCGGGACCATGAAGTGGTTTACTCCAACGGCTCAATGGCTGATGGACACGTAGGCTGTGCGTATGTTCATAGAGGACATATTGAACAGCACTCCTTGCCAGATGGGTGCAGTGTTTTCACTGCAGAGCTGGCGGCCATATCTCGTGCTCTTTATCACATACGCTCCTGTCCTGGTGAGTCATTTCTCCTGTGTACTGACTCCTTGAGCAGCCTACAAGCTGTCGACCAGTGCTACCATAGCCATGCTTTGGTAGCGTCCATTCAGGAGTCCATCTATGCCCTGCAATGGTCCCGTCGTTCATAGGTCTTTGTGTGGACCCCAGGACACGTCGGAATCCCAGGCAACGAACTTGCCGACAGGGTAGGCAAACAGGCTAAGCGGGAACCGCTTCTGGAGATGGGCATCTCCGAGACTGACATGCATTCTGTCTTACGCCGCAGGGTTTTTCGCCTTTGGGAGAAGGAATGGCATAACAGTATGCACAACAAACTGCGTGTCATTAAGGAGACTATGAATGTGTGGAAGTCTTCCATGCGGCCCTCTCGTTGTCCTCTGCTGGCTCTGCATTGGCTATACCTGGCTAACGCATGGTTACCTCCTCCATCGCAAGGACCCACTTCGGTGTTGTTGTGGCTCACAAATGACGGTCGTCCACCTCTTGCTGGACTGCCCACTTTTAGCTGCTCTGCGGCGGACTGCCGGCCACGGTGGCCGAGCGGTTCTAGGCACTTCAGTCCGGAACCACGCTACTGCTACGGTCGCGGGTTCGACTCGTGCTGCGAGCATGGATGTGTGTGATGTCCTTAGGTTTAAGTAGTTCTAAGTTCTAGGGCACTGATGACCTCAGATGTTAAGTCCCATAGTGCTTAGAGCCATTTGAACCATTTTTTTGGCGGCAGACTTTTAACTTTCCCAGCACCCTACATTAGGCGTTAGTTGACAATGCCTCAACAGCAGCTTCAGTTTTACATTTTATTCGTGAGAGTGGGTTTTATCATTTGATGTAAGTTTTAGCGCATGTCCTTTGTCCCTCTGTGTTCTCCCACCCTAGTACTTCTAGGGTGGAGGTTTTAATGTGTTGTAGAGTGGTTTTCTTATCCAATTTAGTCTATTTTAGTGCTTGTTGCCTTCTGTCATTCTTGTGGTTTTCTCCTTTCTTCCAGCTATGTTTTGTATGTCTCGATTAATTTACTTCCACCCTTGTGGAGTTGTTTTGATCCGAACGAGGGACCGATGTCCTAGCGGTTTGGTCGCCCCCCCCCCCAACCCCTCTCTTTCAAAAAAACAACCAACCATACGCAGCGATAGCCACCTGCTCTATAGAGCGTAAAATGCTATTCATCTGCGAAAAGCACCCACAGCCACACCCTGGATGTCCAGTTGGGGTATCGGCCTTGTAAATTCCAGCCTTCGTCAGCGATGAACAGTAGTTAGCATGTGTGGGTGAACAAGGCACCAGCTGCACAGGTTCGTGGCGTAACACAGTTGCCTTGGTACCAGATTTGGACAGCGCCATTTTGCCATGCACGGTCTACTTTAACCACGGCGGCACGTGAACTGTTTACAAGCTTAACCATTCCAGAAATGCTTCCATCCTTGGCCCGAAAGCCAATGGAGGAGGATATTAGTGTTTAACGTCCCGTCGACAACGAGGTCATTAGAGACGGAGCGCAAGTTCGGGTGAGGGAAGGATGAGGAAGGAAATCGGCCGTGCCCTTTCAAAGGAACCATCCCGGCATTTGCCTGAAGCGATTTAGGGAAATCACGGAAAACCTAAATCAGGATGGCCGGAGACGAGACTGAACCGTCGTCCTCCCGAATGCGAGTCCAGTGTGCTAACCACTGCGCCACCTCGCTCGGTGGTGAAAGCCAATGATCATGCCCTTTTAAGCGTCTGATAAATCAGTCCGTTTCTGCGTTGAAGACAACGACTGCACTGTTCCCCGCATCTCCTTGACAGGCTTTATATACCCCCTACTAACAGTGCTGCCACCTACTGTGTGCGTGCCTCTGTGTGTGTGTGTGTGTGTGTGTGTGTGTGTGTGTGTGGGTGGGTGGGTGGATGGTTATTACACGATGACGTGGAGTGGCGCCACGAATTCCTCTCCTGTGCCTACTTTCCATCTCAAAGTTGGACATGCAACCTACGTCCTCAATTATTTGCTGGATGTATCCAAATCTCTGTCTTCGTCTATAGGTTTTACCCTCTACAGCCCCCTCTGGTACCATGTAAGTTATTCCCTGATGTCTTGATAGATATGCTTGTCAGTGTTTCTACATATTCCTTTCCTCTCCGATTCTGTGAAGAACCTGCTCACCCCTTATCTTATCAGTCCACCTAATTCTCAACATTCTTCTGTGATACCACATCTTCGGCTCCGGTTTTCCTACAATCCATGTCTCACTGCACAGAACACCGTACTCCAAACAGACGTTCTCAGAAATTTCGTCATCAAATTAAGTTCTACGTTTGATACCAGTAGACTTCTTTTGCTCTTCTGGCCAGTGCTAGTCTACTTTTTATGTCGTCCTTGCTCCGTCTCACATGGGATGTTTTGCGCCAAGGTAGCAGAATTCCGGAACTTCATCTACTTCGCGATCACCAACCCTGATGTTATGTTTCTCGCCATTTTCATTTCTGTAACTTCTCATTATATTTGTCTTTTTTCGATTTACTCTTAATCCGTATTCTGTAATTATTAGGCCGGCCAGGGTGGCCGAGCGGTTCTAGGCGCTACAATCTGGAACCGTGCGACAGCTACAGGATCCTGCCTCGGGCATGGATATGTGTGATGTCCTTAGGTTAGTTAGGTTTAAGTAGTTCTAAGTTCTAGGGGATTGATGACCTTAGAAGTTAAGTCCCATAGTGCTCAGAGCCATTTGAACCATTTTTTTGTAATTATTAGATAGTTCATTCCATTCAGTAACTCCTGTAATTCTTCTTCACTTCCACTCGGCACAGCAGTGTCATTAGTGAATGTTATCATTGACATACTTTCATCTTGAACTTTAATCCCACTCTTGAACCTTTCTTTTATTTCCATCATTGCTTCTTCGACGTATAGATTGAACAGTAGAGGCGAAAAACTACATCCTTGTTTTATACCCTTTTCAATCCACGCACTTTGTTCTTGGTGTCACACTCTTATTGTTCCCTCATGTCTCTTTTACTTCTTTTACATATTGTATAGTAACCGCCTTTCCCTGTGCTTGCTTCTGCTTCGAACACTTTGCACAGTTTTACAATGTCTATCACTTTCTTAATGACGAGAAATGGTATGAATATGTCTTGATGTTTCTTTAGTCTTGCTTCCATTATCAACTGTAACTGCGTCATATTATTATTCGGTATGACGTTCACGAATGGAAGTATCCAGATTAAACTCCTTGACGCTTTAATCTTCGTAATTAGCAATTGTATATAGGGATAAAGTTCCTTAACTTGTTTGAGAAGACCTAGAGTCTGTGATTAACAATTCAAGTACTCATCGATAGGCACACCAAGAAAGTATGAACTCTCAGCTTTCTTCTGCCACGCACTATTGGTATCGAACACATTATTCCTTGTCTTACATAAGAGTGAATTAGCTGTCCTTTCCGTAAACTAAGTCATTCACAGAAAACCAGTCATTTACGTTAATGACAGTTTACTGTTCTACAGCTGAATCTATAGTATACAAGCCTCATTACAGTGTGTGGTGGAGATAACTTTGAGTATTTTCTTTTCCATCCTTTCCTGTTCCTTTCGCGGTTGGAGAACGATTAACGACAAGCCTCCACAAAAACACAAATCTCTTTGTTTTTTCCCGCTTTCTTCATTTAGAGAGAAGTGTATGGAATGAAGATTTTTTGCCCTGGCTCTTCTCGGAATTTTAACAGCAAACCTCTTCGTGACGCACAACCCGTCTCGCGTAACGACTGTCACTACAATGTGTTGTTCATCTCCGTAACATCTGTTTCTCCGTAGAACAACACCTGACGGGAGCCGCTGCTCTTTATTTGAACGTTCACCGTCTTCTCTGTTAATCCTAGGACGTTCTTGTGCCAGAAAGACGATTAATACTCAAAAGTCTATCGAACGAGGGTTTTGTAAACTTCTTCCTTCGCGAATGAACTACATTTTCCTAATATTCTTCCAGCAAATCTCCGTGTAAGATCTCCATCTAATTCGGCTGGTTTTAAGTGGCAATTCCACTATACACTGCTTCAGATACACTCTTAAAAAAATAAAGAAAAGACGACACATCACGAAAGAGTTGTGCAAGATGGTCACAAATTGATATTCATACGGGTGTCGACAGGAAATGTAAAATTGGAAAGTTCGGCGGCCGATGGATGAATGTGTGACGCTGCTGCGGAATTTCACCGCGCAACTGGCAGGGATAATAAACAGGCGATATATCAACACTGGGGCTTGAAGTCTTTGCGAATTTCATTCTGTATGCTCAGTTGCACAGTGACTCTGTCTCGCAGACACGCGTATGAACGATATATGCAGATGTCAGGATTTCAGAGAGTATCAGCGAATGTCTCCACATTTGCATAGGAGCAATGCCATTACTCAACGATGTTGGCAGGAATGGGTGAACCATGCCTCAACATAGCGTCAAGAAGAAAGCAGTCGACCTGGAGAGAAGACAGAACGTGAGGACCGAGCAATCGTCAGAGAGGCACTCAGAGTCCCGGATTTATCATTAGCATCAATCCGGCGTGTGCATCAGTGAACACAAGGACCCTTAATAATCGGCTCACAGAACGGGTGCTGAGCTCAACGGCGCCCCTTGCGCCTACTACCATTGACCTCTGTACACCAACAAACCCGTTTCCAATGGTGTCGGCCACATTCTACCTGGAACCTCGTTGACTGGAGTAGAATTCTCTTCAGTCCTGAGTCCTGCTTGTAACTGAGCCCCGACGATCACCGAAGACTTGTCTGAAGACTCCCCAGACAGCAATGGGATGCCGGCTTCACTATCGCCCGCCATACGGCAAGACAACCAGGAGTGACGGTCTGGGGTACCATTTCACATCACAGCAAGAAACCTTTGGTTATCATCTGTGGCACCCTTAGCACAGTGGTACTTCGGCGATATTCTACGCCCTGTTTTGCTGCCCTTCATGGCAAGCCAACTTGAGCTTAAATTTCATCAAGATAATGCCCGCCTGCACACGGCGAGACTTTCTATTGCTTGTCTTCGTGCTCACCAATCCCTACCTTGCCCAGCGTCGACGGACCTCTCCCTAGTTGAGAACGTTTGTAGTATTGGTAGGGTCCTCTCCAACCAGCTCGGGATTTAGACGATCTGACGCGCCAACTGGACAAAATTTGGCACGATATCCCTCAGGAAGACATCCAAACTTCTATCAATCAATTCGAAGCCGAGTAACTGCTTGCATAAGAGCCAGAAGTGGACCAACGCGTTATTGACCTGCACAATTTGTGAAACTCTTTCTCTTGAATAAATCATCCAATTTTTCTGAAATTGTAATGAGTAGTTTGTATGTACACGTACATCTACCGATTTCCGTCCCATTCGGATAACTCTTTCGTGGTTTGTTGCTTCTCTCTTTTCTTTTTTCATAAAGTGTAAATTCTCCTGCACATTTTCGGTGGTTACGGTTCCGACTGATTAAAAGCCAGTTGTATAATTAAGCAATAATCGATCTTTCCGCCTATTTACGCCAAATACGCTACTTTTATTCATGTTGAAGGTCAACTGACAGTCCTCGTACCAAGAGATGATCCTCTGCTTGCCCTCCCAGAAATCGCCAACATTTTCCGGCTTTACTACTCTCCTACGTACAACAGCATAATTCACAAACAGCCTCACGGACTTCCAACCTCACCCACCATGTCATATATGTAGGGCGTGCAAAAAACATCGACAACGGTTACTATGTGGTGCGGCACGCCAAATGTCATTTTTCAAGCTGGAAAACCTCTGAAAATTCGTGGCATCGGGACTGTGGGCCTTTGAAATTTGAGTATGATTATTTCAGAGCTTCTTCGACTTGTCTTTGGTATCCGAATTACTTATGTAAACCATTGGCCATCAGTGCAATGTAAACGCACGGATTGCGCCTACGGACTCCTTAATGTGTTAAGCAGGATGGTAAACTAACCACTTTTCAAGATGGAACCCCTGTCCAGAAATTCATTGTTTGGGTGCTGTGGGATTCCAAAGGCAGAGATCAGTTTGGATTTGATGATGGACCAACATTTCGTGAAAAACCAAACAGAAAAGTCTCACCGTGTAGTGTATTACAAATTGGTTTAAGAACTTTGACCCGCAGTTGCAGTGCAGAATATACATCGGAGTTGTAGGTACTGAGTCGCACTTGTTGAAACAGGTGGGTGTTCAGTATTTCCGTCGCAGTGTGAATTCGTGCCACAAGATACTCCTATGATGTTACAAGAGTAGCATACACCGTACTCTTGATAATCCTTCGAAGAAAATACTCAAGAGGTACAAGGTTTCATGACCGTGGTGGCCATAGAAGGAATTCCCATTTTGCAAATCCATCGATTCGGATGTGAGGCGTCAAGGTAGGGCCGACATTTGCGTCAAAATGAAGCGGAGCTCCGTCGTTTCGCGACCACATCATGTGGTGAACCCGTAGTGGCACCTCATCCAATAAGACAGGAAGACCATCTCTGAGAAAAATGAAGTAGATTGGTCCAGCTAGGATGCTAGCGTTAGACACGAGCCAATGACCGGACAGTAAATTATATCAGCTCATTCCCTCAGAATCTCAGAATCTTTGTTACTTCTGACCACTGCTCACGAATATTTTCGTCTGACCAAATGTAAATGTTGAACAACTTCACAATAACGTCTCGAGTGAATGTATGCTTCTTCATAAATACCCGCAAAATGGAGAATTGTGGCTAGTGTGTGGAGTGCTGTAAATACAATTGTGAAAACTACACTCGTCGTGGGTTGTCGTCGACTAATATTGCCTAGACTTAGGCTGATTTTGAATAAACCGATGCTATCATCTCATGCTATTTCGGCACATGCGTTAGTCACTAGCCAAGTGCTGAAGGACGGTGCCGCGCGGAGTGGCCGCGCTGTTTGAGGCGCTATGTCAAGGATTGCTCGGCCGCTCCCGCCGCAGGTTCGAGCCATCCCTCGGGCATGGGTGTGTGTGTTGTTGTTAGCGTAAGTTAGTTTAAGTAGTGTGTAAGTTTAGGGACCGATGAGGAGGAGGAGGATATTAGTGTTTAACGTCCCGTCGACAACGAGGTCATTAGAGACGGAGCGCAAGCTCGGGTAAGGGAAGGATGGGGAAGGAAATCGGCCGTGCCCTTTCAAAGGAACCATCCCGGCATTTGCCTGAAGCGATTTAGGGAAATCACGGAAAACCTAAATCAGGATGGCCGGAGACGGGATTGAACCGTCGTCCTCCCGAATGCGAGTCCAGTGTGCTAACCACTGCGCCACCTCGCTCGGTTAGGGGGACCGATGACCTCAGCTGTTTGGTCCCTTAGGAAATCACACGTCTTCGAAGCGTACAAAACGTCCTCTTCAGAGACAGTGGTTGAAACCGAACACGGATAGCTAGCAACCAGTTTCGACACGGAATACTGGACAAAAATGCAGATCGATTGAAACAGTATTCAGAAGCCCTACCGTACACTCAGTAAATTTCTGAATACCACACATTACTAATATATGTACAGGAAAACGTAACAAACACGAAACACAAAATTTGCTTAGAAAGAGTCTTGACAACTGTTTACACCTTTCATCATCTCGCACTTCTTTAAAGTATTTCTCAATGCGTTTCCTCTTCGCTCAACTGACAAGTATGTCGTTGGCAACTCAAGTGCACCAATTTCTTTGAGGTGAGAGGCGCCACGATTCAGTAATCTTTGGTGAAGTATTTCCGGCCACGTCTGAATGGGAAAGCTAGCGTCACTTTCCGTCGGGGATCGCTAGGAGATGGTTGGTGAAGCATCGCACAACAGAGTTGCAAACTTCACCTGTGAGGCCGTTTTACTTTATTCGCTTACCTCTACCACTGAAAACATATTGCTGTTTACTAATCATTCATTTACACCATTAATAAGACTTACTCAAAAGAACAACAAAGCTTAAGTAGTATATCTAACTGGCCATTGTCAGGGCCATATATATAGTGAAAGGAAACGGGTGTGTGTTGAGCTATGATGCACTTAAAACTACTCAGATATGCTGATATTGTACAAATCAATGTGGGCACCTCACGATACTTTTGTTACCCAATACGCTACACACAACAGCAAAAGGTTTACTTCACCCGGATATGTCGTTCAGGTGCTTTTCGGTTGTGACTCTTTCTGAACCTATCGGAATGTCACCGCTAAGGTTGTTTGTAAACATGCACATAGCTCCCCACGCGTTGAATGCCGCAGTCGAATGGACTGTAGCATTTCAGCTGAGAGCAAATCACTAGTATGAACGCACTAGAGATGTGAAACAGTAGTTCACTTACATCATGCCATGAAGAACAATCGCAACCAATGATCGAGTTTTGACCATCATATTACGCGCAGAAGGCTTGTAAACCACGCAAGTTGTTTGACATATGTACCGGAGTCAAAGCGATATGCGCACATGTAATGGTTCCAACTGACTGACAGTGTTGAGGACATATACCACACAGGCAATTCACATTCGACAGGGGCACAGGATGATACAGATCTACGACTTTCGAGTGAATGGATCTGTAGGGTGAGTCATCCAGGACTGAATTCGGTGTCCGAAGAGGCTACATGACGTCACGTGTCGCATCAAACAGTTAGGAGATGATTGCCTTATGCCAATCCCCATTCCCGACGACCGTGGCGTGCACAACATCGAACACCATAACACAATGGACTTCGTTACAGATGCCGTATGGACGCCCTAGGATTGGCACCGAGTGTTGTTACGTATGAAATTAGATTCTGTTCTACCTGGAGATATCCAATGGCTCCAACACTGTTCCCCACACTGAAACCAATAGTGAGACCGTAATCATTAAAATTTTGGTGACAATTTCATCTTAATGAATGACAGTTCGAGTGCTCATCGTGAACACGTTCCTTCAGTATGCTAGGATCACCACAATGGGCTGGAGTGACGTGCGAGACGTGAACCAATCGAACACCTGTTGGACTGAAAAAAAAGAAAGAAGAAACAGCTGAACCTGTACGTCGGCAACTATCACGCACTCTGCGCGACTCACGCAGAATCGCCATTGAAAAAAAGGAACAATTTGGACCACGTAAGCCACAACTCCAAACTCAGATACTCGATTGAAAGGCGTACCTAGGAGCTGATAGATCACAATTTAGTGGTGACGAAGAGGAGGCTGAAGTTAGAGACGTCAGGAACAACGAATGTGCAAAGAAGTGGGATGCGGAAGTACTAAGAAATGAAGAGACACGCTTGAAGTTCTCTGAGGCTATAGATACTGCGATAATGAGAAGATCAGTAGGCATTTCAGTAGAAGGGAAATTGACATATCTAAAAAGGGCAAAATGGAAAGAAACCCGTAGGTACAAGGAAGGTGTCTGCGAAGAAACCTTGGGTAACAGAAGAAATACTTCAACTGATCGATGAAAGAAGTAAGTGTAAAAATGATCAGGGAAATGCAGGAATACAGAAAAACAGATCATGGCTGCATGAAAAATGTAAAGAAATCGAAGATCAAATGATTGTCGGAAGGACTGACCAGCATATAGAAAGTGAAAACAACCTTAGATTAAACTGAAACGAAGGGTGGTAACATTAAGAGTCAATGTTAATTCCAATGTTAAATGCTGAGTGGTAAGAATACATAGAGGGCCTCTATGAGGGCAAAGACTTGTCTGATTACGTGGTAGGAGAAGAAACAGGAGTCTACAAGGACTAGAAACGGTATTAAAACCAGAATTTGAAAGAGTTTTACAAGACTTAATAACAGATAAGGTGCAAGGAATAAATAACATTCGATCAGAATATCTAAAATCATTGGGAGAAGTGCCAACAAAACGACTATTCTCATTGGTGTGTAGAATGTATGAGTCCGGTAAGATACCATCTGACTTTCGGAAAAGCATCATCCACACTATTCTGAAGATTTCAAGAGCCGACAGGTGCGGGAATTATCGCACAATCAACTTAACAGCTGATGCATCTAAGTGACGACTTTTAAACAGCTGCTTTTAATTATGAGTGTTGGTTGAATAAACCACACCTGGGCGGGGATGGGGGGGGGGGGGAGGGAAGAACACTGAAGTTAATTAACTTGGACAAGATGGTCGCAGACTTTCCACTCCTTAAGCCTGCAAGAGACCGGACCACCTTCGCTAGCGACGAACTAGCATGCCGCTGCTCTGTTTTCTAAAATATCATGCCGACTCATGGAAACTGCTTGGCAGGGCAGGCGAAAACCGACAGTAAAAACCACTCTCGGAGCCTTCAAAGGAACCGACAGTAAAATCCACTCTTGGCACCTTCAAAGAAGCCGATTCGTTCTCTCGTCTACCATCCAGAAGTCCAAACCTCCCGCGGCTCCTGCCGACTCGCTGCGCACGCCACACACTCACTCCCCCAAAACCTTCCATCTTAGCGGCTTTTGTATCCACCGATGGCGACATCGGCGTACCTCCAACGTCATCTGGACGGAGATCGTCAGCGAGGGGCAAAATCAACAAAAGGCCGAGTCCGCACAGCTCGCTATGCTGCGTGGATGTGAAGAAGAATTACAGGGTTTAGTGAATGGTATGAACAGTCTAACAAGTACAGAACACGGACTAACAGTAAATTGAAGAAAGACGAAGATGAGATGTTGCAGAAATGGAAACAGTGAGAAAGTTAACATCAGGATTGGTGATGCTGAAGCAGATGAAGTTAAGGAATTCTGGAACCTAGGCAGCAAAAGAACTCTTGACCGACGGTGCTGAGAGGAGAACACAAAAAGCATACTATCAGTGGCAAAAATGGCATTCCTGGTCGAGAAAAGTCTACTAGTATCAGTCATGGGCCTTAATTTGAGGAAGAAGCTTCTCAGAATGTACGTTTGCAGCACAGCATTGTACGTAATGAAACATGAGCTGCGGGAAAATCGGAACAGAGGAGAATCGAAGCATTTGAGATGTGATGCTACAGAGAACGTTGAGAATTAGGTGGACTGATAAGGTAAGCAATAAGGAGGTTCTCCGGAGAATAGGCGAGGAAAGGAATATATAGAAAACAGTGACATGGAGGGACGGGATGGCAGGACGTCTGTTAAGATATGTATGGAACCGTTTTTTTATATTCTGTGCTATGAATTTCGAAAAAAAATGTGGTGATGTAAACATTTGTTGATGTGTGTACTTTGCCCTACGTTCTGTGAGACCACACAGTCTCTCAGACCGGTGGACGACTTGCCGTGAACTCTCAGTATTCCGTCTGCAATTACTTTTCTGTAACACTGCTACACAACTGCCTTCAATAGGCAGTTTCTTCACAATTTTGTGAGATACTTGTCGCAGCCACATAGCACGATGTCCAGTTGTAAGATAATGAAATAAATATGTCTTCATTGTTTTTACTGATGTATTGCTCTGAGCACTATGGGACTCAACTTCTGAGGTCATTGGTCCCCTAGAACTTAGAACTAGTTAAGCCTAACTAACCTAAGGACATCACACACATCCATGCCAGAAGCAGGATTTGAACCTGCGACCGTAGCGGTCCCGCGGATCCAGACTGCAGCGCCTAGAACCGCACGGCCACTTTGACCGGCCTTTTACTGATGTATCTTGCACTTTTTGTCCTATGACGCTCCACTGTAAGTATATTTACCTATTCAGATAAAGTTTCATTGTGAGGTATGTTGGCATCTACGTAGTATTAGAAGCGAACCTGCTTCTGTCCTCACCATCGAGCTGGGCGCTGATTTTTTTATCTTGCACCGGGCGAATTCAGCGCGTTCATTGCCGGTTAGAGGGTCTCTGGTCTTCCCTCGGGTGGAAGAGAGGAAATGGGTTGCGTCGAAGTGCTGTGTTAATGTCAGGACTGGGTGGTTATGGGTTATGGTGGACTGTGAGTCTGTGTGGCGTAGGGGCTTCCTGCAGAGCAATCGGTGAGCATTGCCAGTCCAACGTTTTTCTGGTGTGAGCGTTGGCGTTCGGCGTTCTCCGTGTAGGGCGGTGCTGCTGTTGTTGATGTGCCGTGCTGGGAGAGCCTAGTCCTGCCCTGTCATTACTTGTGCGCACAGTACCCTGGTTCCTCCCGGAGAATTTGGCGCGTTACGGCGAAGCCCACCGGTCGTGTCCCCTTCTGCACTAAACGACCGGAACGCCTTTCCTACAGGACTTTGCCGGGCATCGAGTCAACGCCTTCTTCGGGTTCGTTGGTCGAGGAACGAGCCCAGTTGTGCTTCCTTATGTTCACGGCAAGCGTCATATACAGTTCTCCAGAGACTTGTCTACATTGCCTCTTGTTGGCTGTATTTGAAGCAGCTTGGTCCTGGCCTTGTGCTTCGTTTTTCAATTATTTTAATTGTGCTGCCCCCCCCCCCCACCCCCATTTTATTCCAGTGGGGAAATTGGCTTACGTCTAGGGTAAATGTTTTTTAAAAAGATTTTTCGGTGCTCAGTTATAAGTAAAGTGCAGACTGTTGTTTTGGTGATTCAGTTTTACGTCCTGTGCCCAATTCTGAGTCACATTTTGTCACTATGTTAGCCTTATGGAAATAGGTCTGATTTTTATAGTGGCACTGACTTGTATTTTTGCAACCATAAACATTTTTCCCCTTAGATACCACAACAACCTAAGAAGAAATAAGTGGAATATTTGATATGATGCTTTAATAACGCTTATCTCTGTCAGCTTACGTGTAAAACTCTGTTAAAAACATTGCGTGAGGACAACTGAAGTTCTCTAGAACCTCTAATTTGGTGATTAAGCTAACAATTGGATAAATCCTGGAGATATGAAGCACTTTTCAAAATCGCATATGTAAAGACCCATGTTGCATTTTCAACAAAACTTTTCTTTTGTCCAGCTAAACACACCATGACATGCAGTTTTTCTGGATTTTTTCAGTGTACCCATTAAACATATTTGTCATGGACAACATCTTTATATTGTGACGTCTATTCCATGATATGCCGCATGCTAAAAAAAACCGCGAAACTACCCTGATTTTTAAGTCAGAACCTGTGTATATATACTTATAAATACCTTTTTGGTCATAACTATGTTATGGGATGAAGGAAAAACAATTAAGTGTTAGCATTTTTTATGATATATTTTTCATATATCTAAGTAGTTCATTGATTTGGATAACTAGCTCACGTATCGAGAGTTGTAAAAGTTAAAAATAACACATATTATCCAGTCTTTTTAGTTAACACATTCAGTAATTCCTAGTGAAATGCTAAATAGAAAACAAAAGCAAGATTTTCAGATTTAGTTCATTTGGTTACCTTCCAATTTTATCGGCCACAATCAACACAAAACATGTCAGAAATTTTTTTATCTTCATGTATCCAAAGCTTACAAGCTGCACAATAATAACAATCACATTTTTATAAAAGGTAGGCATTTTTATGAGGCCTAAATGAACCACACATATAATTATTAATTCGACAGGAGTGTTACTCTACAAATAAAAAACACAATTTTATTTACAAATTGAGTATATTTATTTTGTTGATATCTGGAGGATAAATTTTAAGTAATTGACCAATATATATTTTCAGGAATGTTGAATAATACTGTGCACTGATCTTCATGAGACTGAACAACCTAAAAATGTATGCTAAGTTATTTGAAAGAAAATACAAACAAAATATAAATGTTTTCACTTATTTAAAACTGTAATTTGATTTGTGCGGCGAGTATCCCAAACTAAAAAAACGTGCTAGCATATGGCCCGGATTTTATTGTGGCGTGTATCCTGATTCGCAGGAGAAAGACGCCACTCCCTAGAAATTGATGACACTGTTAGCCAAGATGGCGGCAGTGGAATCAAAACACGCCCAATAGAAATTACTGTTAATTCATTAAATTATTCATTTATTTAATTAAATTATTCAAATACTTGGAAATATTTGACTATTTAGCATACACTAAGGGCTAATCGTGACTCTGAAATTAGTTTTGAAGGGATAATTATAGACTAACCTCAATTATTCCCCCACAGCTTTTGTGAAACTTCGCCGGCCACGGTGGCCGAGTGGTTCTAGGCGCTGCAGTCTGGAACCGCGCGACCGCTACGGTCGCAGGTTCGATTCCTGCCCCGGGCATGGATGTGTGTGATGTCCTTAGGTTAGTTAGGTTTAAGTGTTTCTAAGTTCTAGGGGACTGATGACCTCAGAAGTTAAGTCCCATAGTGCTCAGAGCCATTTGCACCATGGTGTGCCTCGGCATGACCTTCAACGTAAATTATCAATATTTAATATTTTGACCAATTGTAATTTAAAAAGCATTAAATGCTATCTAAACTGTTTCGCTTCTGGTATTTCACGTTTAATGCCTTTTGTTAAGGGTGAAAGCACAAGTTTAATCGTTAATGTGTTTTTTTAAGTTGAGCCTTAGACATCGTTGCTGTCAAGGAAAAGAAATTATTGTTGTTAATAAATTGTTTTAAAGACTTCTTAGTGACAACTGATGTTCAGTAGTTCTCCCGAGCCGTTTCCCTAGGACATTTTGGTTGGTGTCCTCCTAAGAAAAAAACCGTTGTTGTGCCTATTAACAACAAATGTAAGTAATTTTGAACGAAACATTCAGTCTGTTAATTTAGAAACGCGCTTCGTAAATGAATTATTCTCGTAGTTGGCGCCGATAATTTCATTATATTTTGATGGAATCGTGGGAAGAGAGCGTCAGAGTTGCGAGTATCGTTTGGTGCCCAGAGCGACCGCAGGAACCTGATAAAAGAGTGCTAACGTGTGGCTCGCGTAGTCCGTAGCCGTTTTCCAGCAGCGCCGCACCTACGGAAAACCGGCTTCCGTGCGTCAGTGGTTTTTACCTGTGCGTAGGGCCGTGCAAACATGCCGAACAAGAAGGCTGGGTGGAGCGCCCGAATGGAATCCTTCATACGGTTAACGGCGTGCGCCGTCATCAGAATCGTGTTGGGGTCAGATGTGTCAGGGTCGCAAATACGTAGTTACTGGCAACATGCGTAGAAGGTAGGTCTTCGCATACAGGTGACACTTCCTCGGGTGAATGCACGGGAGGAGGAAATGCAGCAGTATGACGTTGTGGGAGTGTTATGCAACTCCTTGTGACGTATGATGAGTAAGCTGAACAAAGCCACGCTGTTATTTGGTGCAAGTGCTAACTGATCCTAAGTGCCCATCGTATAGTGCTTTACTATTTCTGGGGAACTAGATTTTCGAATGGTGGATATCGACAAGTAATCGATTCCAATACTACTCGTAACAGTGCTTTCGGAGCCACATTTCAGGAAATATTTTCTGCATTTAGACGGCAAGTATGACCGCTACAGACTTACGGACATGAACAGCATTAGCTCCATTCCAATACCATTACGCACAGTGAACATCAATGTTGTTGGATAGATACAAGGAGACGTCTGCACCGTTAAAACCATGGACGGAGTTGACGGGATTGATCTGGGTCGAAGATTGGCAGTCTTCTCAAGACAAAAAGTGTGATATAACAACTGTATTAAGTTGCTAGTGTAGGAATAACATCCGTGCCCTTTGCATCCGGGTATCTCGTGGAAAATGCACAACAGATAAAGACCTGTCGATGACTCAGTGAAAAGGAACAGCTTTATTGACCTGGACAAAGTTCTTTAGACCTTGTTATCACTTGGGGTACGCCCTTTTCCCTCAAAAGTTCTTCACGACAACAGTATGGTATTGTACTGCATTTTATCGGTCTCATATGTCCGGCCGACCAATGTATTAGATTGTAGTGCTGTGTTGAACGTCATGAATGGCCATGGTTGACAATCTCAGGTGTAGTTTTCTGTTCTTTGGTGTTCTGTGTCAGTCAGCGGTGATGATTTCGTACCGTATTCCGTAAACAACGTCGACATATGCTCATGAAGTATCTGAACTAATGTCAACAAACAGAGTAAGGTTGCTATCGATGGTCCGGCTCCATCGACGGATCGGCTCTATTTCTCTGTGCATTCTGTGCATATTGACAATAATCGCATTCTAACGGTCGTTAGACCCCGTGTTGGCAAAGATGCGCCGTTCAACGAACACAGAAAGCAACGTTAAAATAAAAGGTAAGATTTGTCCTGTGCTGTAGACAGAGACTAGATGTTTACCAATGCAGCACGAGTTACCTTGAATTTTGTCGAATCTTAGGACTAATTTGGCCACTATCAACAAAATTTAAGTAATGGTTTCATCCTTATTTCTTTTATAATAGTCTGACAATAAGTCAAATGTTTTTTGACCTCGCCTTCGAAGGCGACATTTCTACTTTTAGCATCCTAGGTTTCTTATACACGTTGTTGGGTTTCAGGTGCCATAAAAAAAACCTTAAAAATAAGTATGAAATATACTGACACTTGTTAAGCATCTTCATGTTTTCGCGGCGTAAAGACTGTTTCATAAAATTTCGGGCGTGCAGCCGCATAAATTCAGTTTCTTCCTCTAATATTTCGGCTGAATACCGTCCAGCCATCTTCAGAGTGAGCCGACGTGACTAATGCTCCAACACTTGTTCCGTCCTTTTGAACTCGAGGACCGAACCACTGCGTGTGCGGGCAAAGATACACAAGGCGCCAGAGACGTTGATAGGCGGCAAAGAAGTGTAACACATGTACGGAAATTAAATCTATGGCTTCACAGTCGATCCACACCGTGATATCGATGTGTCACGGTGAGCCGTAACGTCGCGACGTCTTTGTGATTTAATTACAGAAATTGCTGGATTCTATGATTTGTCCAAGTTGAAGCCGCTATCTCTACTAATTAAATTCGTCGTTAACCGAAATTCAATTGTTTCTTTCACTTCTGAGTCCCAGTTTCGATGTAGTGTCATTGTTCACGAAGGTTCCTCTTTCGGAATCATTGTCTCTCATTGGAAATACTTTCGATAAAAAGATTTCAGGTTTATATGAACATGTTTTGACCACGACATATTTTTTATTCAATAACGAATTTTATGAACGGACTGACGGTGTCGCCATGGGTAGTCCTTTGTCGCCCTTGGTTCAAAAATGTTCAAATGTGTGTGAAATCTTATGGGACTTAACTGCTAAGGTCATCAGTCCCTAAGCTTACACACTACTTAACTTAAATTATCCTAAGGACAAACACACACCCATGCCCGAGGGAGGACTCGAATCTCCCCCGGGACTAACCGCATAGTCCATGACTGCAGCGCCTGAGACCGCTCGGCTAATCCCGCGCGGCTCGCCCTTGGTGACCAAATTTTTTATCGAGGACTTCGAGGAGAAAGCGCTCGAATCTGCTAGCTTGAAACCCACAGTGTTTTGGAGGTATGTTGATGACATGTTTGTAGTGTGGCCCCATGGTGAGGACAAGCTAAAAGACTTTTTAAATCATCCGAATTCTATCCACAGACAAATTCAGTTCAAGATGGAAATCGAAAAAGATGGATGCTTTCCGTATTTGGATATGTTGGTATGGCACAAAGATGATGGCACTTTGGAACATACAGTGTATGGAAAACCGACCAAGACGGATTTATATTTACGTGCAAATAACTGCCTCCATCCTTCGCAGACGATGAGTGTACTCAGAACTCTAGTACACAGAGCACACGTCATTGCTGACGAGAGCAGTCTGGAGGACGAGTTTTTGAAGCCAACGGGTACTCTATAACGCACTACAAATGAAATCAACAGTGGGCACACGAATAGCGGAAGAAGACACGGAAAGTTTTAAACCCATGGCTTTTCTTTATAGGCCATACGTGGGAAGCCTTTCGTTAAAAATAAGACGAATCCTCAGGAAACACAAAGTGAAAGTGATTTTTCGCCCTCCGCCAAAGACTACAGCACTCCTGGGTTCCGTTAAAGACGATTTGGTGCTTCGGAAGCCTGGGATTTATAAGATCTCCTGTGAGTGCGGCCGTTCGTACATCGGACAGACGACACGTACAGTCCAGGAGAGCTTCACAGAGCAGCGCAGGTACGCCCGTCTCTTACAATCTAATAAATCTGCTGTGGCAGAGCACTTCATTGACTCTGGGCACCCTACCGTGTACGATAATGTCGAAATTTTATCCTCAACTTCATCTTTCTGGTACTCAGTAGCGAAAGAAACAACTGAAGTTCGATTGGCGACGAATTTAATTAATAGAGATAGCGGCTTTAGCTTGTACAAAACATGGAATCTGGCAATTTCTGTAATTAAATCACAGAGACGTCCTGACATTACGGCTCTCTGTGACACATCGATATCATTGTTTGGATCGACTGCGCAGCCATAGATTTAATTTCCGTGCATATGTTACTCCTCTTTGCCGCCTATCAACGCCTCTGGCAGAGTGGTTCGGTCCTCGAGTTGAAAAGGACGGAACAATTGTTGGAGCGTTAGTCACGTCGGCTCACTCTGAAGATGGCTGGACGGTATTCAGCCGAAATATTAGAGGAAGAAACTGAATTTATGCGGCTGCACGCCTTGTATTTTATGGAACATACTGACACTTGTTCAGATGTGTGTAGTATTTAGCAGCTGTTACATTACAGCCATTCACAGAAACTGCCTGGTCTATAAAGGAAACCAGTCCTTTGATTGGGCGGCTGACGGATATTTTTATTTTTCAAATATTTCATTAACAGTGAATATTTATGACTTCTGCGTCTACTATAGTAGAATGTAAAAGATAATGTTCACGTTATACTGAAAATAAAATATGTATTGGAATATCTAAGCATTTTATTACATATTCCCTTTGTGTCCCATCCATAGCAATCTTCCCCTAGTGCAACGCAATGCATCCAAGACCAACTGAATTACAAGCAGCTGTTTTGTTGGAGAGAGATTGCTCCTGTCGTCACGGTGAGTCCACGTGTCACGTGATTAGAATATCTTCAGAACTCGCACTGGTCGTCGGCGTGAAATTCGAGTTCAGGATGGACAAGGCATGCTATGTCAGCCCACTGAGCCGCCGCCGACGCACGGGAAACCTCTTCTCAGAGATCGTGCAAGCACAGGGCTTTTCACGTACCAACACGTCATGAGCGTATTGCGAGTACCTCGATTCGAAGAAAACCACAGAATAAGTTACCGTGAACAACAGCGTGCTAATGACAAGAGTCGCCGTCGACAGTTGTGAATTGTAATTGCAAATAGAGGAGTTACACTGAAGTCACCACTCACTGGTTCATTACGCGAAATCTTGCAAACAACAGACGCAGGTAAACGGAACCCGTCTTTTTAGATTTGCGAAAGAAGTTTTAAGATTATATCACATCGCCAACTGTTAACAAACATATGCACCTACTGTGTATCTCATGCAACTGGTTCGACGAATATTTGGCTAACAGCAGCCGGTAGGCTCTACTGTGTAGCGAATATTTTACGGAAACGAAAATATCATCGCATGTGCCGCGAAGTACCGTAAAGGATCTCTGAAATACTCAACATTCACGAAGAACACTGAAGCGCCAAAGAAACTAGTATAGGCATGAGTATTCAAATATAGAGACAGGTAAACAGGCAGAATATGGCGTTGCGGTCGGCAACGCCTATATAAGACAACAAATGTTGTTAGATCAGTTAGTCCAGCTACAATGGCAGGTTATCAAGATTTGAGTTTGAACGTGGTGTTATAGTCGGCGCAGGAGCGATGGGACACGGCATCTCCGAGGTAGCGATGAAGAGGGGATTTTCCCGTCGACCATTTTACGAGTGAACCGTGAATATCAGCAATCTGGTAAAACATCAAATCTCCGACAGCGCTGCTAGCGGAAAAAGATTCTGCAAGTACGGGACCAACGACGACTGAAGAGAATCGTTCAACGTGACAGAAGTGCAACCCTTCCGCAAAATGCAGCAGATTTCAATGCTGGGCCATTAACAAGTGCCAGCGTGCGAACCATTCAACGAAACATCATCGATATGGGCTTTCGGAGCCGAAGGCCCAATCGTGTACCCTTCATGACTACACGACATGTGGGTTAACGAGCATTTCACTCTCATTTAAGTATATGGCCGAAAGAGTCAGCCTTCAGGAATTGTGAAACCCTTTTCGTCCAGGACCGGATGCCACAAAGGGTGCAGATTCACCACGAGATGGGCCTAAGCGCTGTAGTGTGCGAGTGAGACAGACGACTACCTACGTCATAGGGAAACCCAGTAGAAGGGTTTTGTGGCCAAGGAGACGTAGCAGTGTTAACTATGGCGGACCTAAGATCGGCCATAAAGGGAAACATTTATGAAAAATATTTAATTCTGTAGGGAATCTGCCATCTTACATAAATTTTCATGGTGATACCAATAAAACTTGAATATTGATCATATCTATAACAGATTAGGATTTTCTGTTAAAGTAAAATTAACAAGTTTTGTAACAAAGACCTGAATGCTAAAATCTGAACGCTTTGGTCGATCTTAACGGTCGACATTTCATGTAGAAAAGCATCATTAAAATGACAAAGGTGTAAATATCAACATGTAACTTTATTTGTTTAAAAGATATAGTAAATTTAAATTATCAGTATTTTCAGTTAAGCATCAGATTATCATTTCCTCCACACAAAACACATTGAATGACGACAGCATGACACCTTATTGAATCATTAGGTAATAGAATATTTGTTGTAAAGTTTAGTGTATAGTAGTAACTTTTGTTCTTTATTTATTTATCAGAAAGCACATTGGTGCAAGGCTACTGGCCGTGACATTCAAAGTTAAGAAGGAAAATGCATTGGTTTTATGTAAAAGAATTTAACGTTTATTATGTAATAGATGTTATTGTTACTTTATTTAGAACGTGAAAGTGGCAAAGCTCTGATTATTTAAATATGTTAAAATGTAAAGTAATGAAGAATAAGCTGTAGGCAATCAGATGGACGGCTTCAGGAAAGGGAACTGCCCTAGTCAGTTGAGCGAAGATATTCGGCGCGCGGGAAACGCAATCGGAGACGGGCAGAGGGCAGTTCTGGTCTAGACACCGAAGAGTACAGTTCGGCTGGAGACACCAAAGTGGTCAATTCGGATTGAGAGGCGAAAGATGACGGTCGGTCTTTAGGCAGCTAGGAAGTGAAACGACTTAGAAAATTACACGTTGTGTGGTATCGCGGGACTTAGTCTCTGAGCGGTGAGCAGCCGCACGCCTGGTGTGAACTAACTTCTCGTGTAAATATCGAGTATTGGACTTGTGTTTCGCGATGAGATCGTGAATGATCGAAATGTATCAAATGGATATGCGCTCGAGTGTAACAGTAATTCTAAATACGACCACTTTCGCTATCAGTTTACTTTCTGAATAAACATTATTCTCACCAAATCGCAACTGTGTGGCCTACATCATTTATGGGTCGTTAATTTAGTTCCCGATATTATTATTACTGTTATTATGTGTTACCTTAACTTCGTATTCCGCAAACTTGCCATCAGCCAGACAATTTAACCAAAGGGTCACAAGTGTCTAATTTAGGGCGTGTAATGCGACACGTGCGGTTCACCCCCTAGACAAGTTTGAGCCAAGACATTTCGACGAAGAGGAACCGTATGTGAGTCCGAACATCTTTGGAATGTTGGCTCGCAGACACAAAGCTGGGCCCGTCAACACCGACATTCGACTGTTGATGACTGGAAACATGTCGCCTGGTCGGACGAGTCTCGTTTCAAATTGTATCGAGCGGATGGACGTGTACGGGTCTGGAGACAATCTATTGAATCCAAGGACACTGCATGTCGACAGGGGACTGTTCAAGCTGGTGGAGGCTTCATAATGATGTGGGGCGTGCGCAGTTGGAGTGCTATGGAACCCCTGACACGTCTAGATACTACTCTGATAGTTGAGTCGTACGTAAGCATCCTGTCTGATCACCTGCATCAATTCATGTACATTGTGCGTTTCGACAAACTTGAGCAATTGCAGCAGGACAATGCGACACCCCACACGTCCAGAATTGCTACAGAGTGGCTCCAGGAACACTCTTCTGAGTTTAAACACTTCCGCTGTCCACCAAACTCCCTAGACGTGAACATTATTGAGCATATCTGGGATGACTTAAATCGTGCTGTTCAGAAGGAATCTCTACCCCATCATACGGATTTATGGACAGCCCTGCAGGATTCACGGTGTCAGTTCCGTCCATCACTCCTTCAGATACGATTCAAGTCCATGCGACGTCATATAGCGGCACTTCTGCGTGCTGGCGGGGGTCATACGCGATATTAGACAGGTGCATCGGATTCTTTGGTTCTTCAGTGTATATTGATCGGCTAGAACAATATTACTGCTGCCCATAGCGAGGCTGAATGCTGCCGGCTGGTGTTGCGCCACGAGACGTGGTACGAAAAGTATGTAATGTAAATATGCAGACTGAAGCGACTGGGATATGAACTCTGGTATCCTGCTCACTAGGCAGATGTGCTAACCACAATGCCGTCCAGGCACATTGACTTTGCATAACTTTATGGACTTCCCTAGCAGGCCTTCCTCATTAATCGTGTTAGGGTAGTAAGTGCAGTTGTGCAAAACCACTATGCCAGGATGGTGTAGTGATTAGCGCCTCTGTCTAGTGACCAGCAGACACAGGTTCAAGTCTCAGCCTTGGTACAATTTTCCATTCTGTCCTTTAATCTGCATATACAGGGTGGTCCATTGATAGTGACAGGGCCAAATATCTCACGAAATAAGCATCAAACGAACAAACTAAAAAAGAACGAAACTCGTCTAGCTTGAAGGGGGAAACCAGATGGCGCTATTGTTGGCCCGCTAGATGGCGCTGCCATAGGTCAAACGGATATCAACTGCGTTTTTTATTAAATAGGAACCCCCATTACATACTCGCGTAGTATGTAAAGAAATATGAAGGTGTTAGTTGGTCCACTTTTTTCGCTTTGTGGTAGATAGCGCTGTAGTAGTCTCAAACGTTGTTGTTGTTGTGGTCTTCAGTCCAGAGACTGGTTTGATGCAGCTCTCCAGCCGGTCGCGGTGGCCGAGCGGTTCTAGGCGCTTCAGTCCGGAACCGCGCGACAGCTGCGGTCGCAGGTTCGAATCCTGCCTCTGACATGGATGTGTGTGATGTCCTTAGGTTAGTTAGGTTTAATTAGTTCTAAGTTCTAGAGGAGTGATGACCTCAGATGTTAAGTCCGATAGTGCTCAGAGCCATTTAAACCATTTGCAGCTCTCCATGCTACTCTATCCTTTGCAAGCTTCTTCATCTCCCAGTACCTGCTGCAGCCTACATCCTTCTGAATCTGCTTAGTGTATTCATCTCTTGGTCTCCCTCTACGATTTTTAACCTCCACGCTGCCCTCCAGTACTAAATTGGTGATCCCTTGATGCCTCAGAACATGTCCTACTAAACGATCCCTTCATCTAGTCAAGTTGTGCCACAAACTCCTCTTCTCCTCAAACGTATGGCTCACTATTTTGGACGAACAGTTGGTAACAGGTAGGTTTTTTAAATTAAAATACAGAACGTAGGTACGTTTGAACATTTTATTTTGGTTGTTCCAATGTGATACATGTACCTTTGTGAACTTATCATTACTGAGAACGCATGCTGTCACAGCCTGATTACCTGTAAATACCACATTAATGCAATAAATGCTCAAAATGATATCCGTCAACCTCAATGCATTTGGCAGCACGTGTAACGACATTCCTCTCAACAGCGAGTAGTTCGCCTTCCGTAATGTTCGCACATGCATTGACAATGCGCTGACGCATGTTGTCAGGCGTTGTCGGTGGATCATGATAGCAAATATCCTTCAACATGTTGGAAGTACATCGCCATTCTGTCATGCAGTGAAACATCTTGTACTAACATCGGTAGAACATTACGTAGGAAATCAGCATGCATTACACCAATTAGATTGCCATCGATAAAATGGGGGCCAATTATCCTTCCTCCCATAATGCTGCACCATACATTAACCTGCCAAGGTCGCTGATGTTCCACTTGTCGCAGCCATCGTGGATTTTCCGTTGCCCAATAGCGCATATTATGCCGGTTTACGTTATCGCTGTTGGTGAATGACGCTTCGTCGCTAAATAGAACGCGTGCAAAAAATCTGTAATCGTCCCGTAATTTCTCTTGTGCCCAGTAGCAGACCTGTACACGACGTTCAAAGTCGTCGCCATGCAATTCTTGGTGCATAGAAATATGGTACGGGTCCAATCGATGTTGATGTAGCATTCTCAACACCTACGTTTTTGAGATTCCCGATTCTCGCGTAATTTGTCTGCTACTGATGTGTGGATTAGCCGCGACAGCAGCTAAAACACCTACTTGGGCGACATCATTTGTTGCAGGTCGTGGCTGACGTTTCACATGTTGCTGAACACTTCCTGTTTCCTTAAATAACGTAACTATCCGGCGAACGGTCCGGACACTCGGATGATGTCGTCCAGGATACCGAACAGCATACATAGCACACGCCCGTTGGGCATTTTGATCACAATAGCCATACATCAACACGATATCGACCTTTTCCGCAGTTGGTAAACGGTCCATTTCAACACGGGTAATGTAGCACGAAGCAAATACTGTCCGCACTGGTGGAATGTTACGTGATACCACGTACCTATACGTTTGCGACTATTTCAGCGCCATTTATCACAAAACGAAAAAAGTGGTCCAACTAAAACATTCATATTTCTTTACGTACTACACGAGTATGTAATTAAAAATGGGGTTCCTGTTTTTAAAAACGCAGTTGATATCCGTTTGACCTATGGCAGGGCCATCTAGCGGGCCAACCATAGCGCCATCTGGTTTCCCCCTTCAAACTAGACGCGTTTAGTTCTTTGAATTTTTTTCGTTTGATGCTTATTTCGTGAGATATTTGGCCCGGTCACTATCAACGGACCACCCTGTATACATCATTGATGTTTGAGACCTCAAAAAGTCTCTGGAAGCATACAGTTTCAATTGTTGAAAATATATAAGCGGAGCGGAGACGAATAGGAAATCGTTCAAGCGACGATATAGGCCGCTTATCAGAAATCCACTGACGTGTTCGACTTTGATAAAGCGCGCGCTGTCATGGCCCATCTCTGTAGAACGAGCATCTCGGAAACGTCGAAGCTGATCGGCTGTTCGCGATTAGTGTCATGAGCATTTACGGTAAGTGGTTGATGGATGGTGAAACCAAGAGTAGGTCACAAGGTGTTGGACTTCTGCGCCTCATCACAGGAGGTGGAGATGGGAGATTTGCCTGCATGTAAAGCTGAATAGGCTGCTCGCTGTGGCTGATCTGACGATGGGTCAGTGATGGTGCGGCCACAAGTGTTCTTTAGCGCCCCGTTCAGCGCACATTACTGAACATTCTGCTCCTGTCGACCTGTCGTCTTCCCATGTTGACCCTACGACTTCGTCATTTACGACTGCAGTAGTCTCGGAATCATCGAGATTGGACTGTGGTTCAATGTAAGCCTGTCAATCTGGCAGATGAATCACTTGTTACACCAGATGGATGGTCGTACCCCTATGTGCTTCATCCAGACGAACGAGTGCTCAAAACCTACGGTGGCGGGCCAAAGACGCAAGCTAATGGGATCATTATCGTTTTATGGGGGGCGGGGGGGAGGGGGGGGGGCATTCGTCTGGACTCCATGGAAATTATGATATTAAGAGAGGCCACCATTGACAGCTGTGGACTACGTGGACGGTTTACAAGTTGTTACGTAGTCACGAATAAGTTTTCAGAAATCCAGCAATATATTTGCTTTATTATAATTATAGTCTTGGACACAATGTTTATTTGTAATTAGGTTATTAATTTCGGTCGGCAGTCACCATCTTCAGACCTTTAAAAATATAAGCACATTGAGGTAGCCTAATTTACAAGATCACTCCAAACTATACGAATGTAAGGCAGAAGAGGCTATAAAACAACTGTACAACATCCATATAAGCACATTGAGATAGCCCAATTAACAAAAGCACTCCAAACTACACTCCTGGAAATTGAAATAAGAACACCGTGAATTCATTGTCCCAGGAAGGGAAAACTTTATTGACACATTCCTGGGGTCAGATACATCACATGATCACACTGACAGAACCACAGGCACATAGACACAGACAACAGAGCATGCACAATGTCGGCACTAGTACAGTGTATATCCACCTTTCACAGCAATGCAGGCTGCTATTCTCCCATGGAGACGATCGTAGAGATGCTGGATGTAGTCCTGTGGAACGGCTTGCCATGCCATTTCCACCTGGCGCCTCAGTTGGACCAGCGTTCGTGCTGGACGTGCAGACCGCTTGAGACGACGCTTCATCCAGTCCCAAACATGCTCAATGGGGGACAGATCCGGAGATCTTGCTGGCCAGGGTAGTTGACTTACACCTTCTAGAGCACGTTGGGTGGCACGGGATACATGCGGACGTGCATTGTCCTGTTGGAAAAGCAAGTTCCCTTGCCCGTCTAGGAATGGTAGAACGATGGGTTCGATGACGGTTTGGATGTACCGTGCACTATTCAGTGTCCCCTCGACGATCACCAGTGGTGTACGGCCAGTGTAGGAGATCGCTCCCCACACCATGATGCCAGGTGTTGGCCCTGTGTACCTCGGTCGTATGCAGTCCTGATTGTGGCGCTCACCTGCACGGCGCCAAACACGCATACGACCATCATTGGCACCAAGGCAGAAGCGACTCTCATCGCTGAAGACGACACGTCTCCATTCGTCCCTCCATTCACGCCTGTCGCGACACCACTGGAGGCGGGCTGCACGATGTTGGGGCGTGAGCGGAAGACGGCCTAACGGTGCGCGGGACCGTAGCCCAGCTTCATGGAGACGGTTGCGAATGGTCCTCGCCGATACCCCAGGAGCAACAGTGTCCCTAATTTGCTGGGAAGTGGCGGTGCGGTCCCCTACGGCACTGCGTAGGATCCTACGGTCTTGGCGTGCATCCGTGCGTCGCTGCGGTCCGGTCCCAGGTCGACGGGCACGTGCACCCTCCGCCGACCACTGGCGACAACATCGATGTACTGTGGAGACCTCACGCCCCACGTGTTGAGCAATTCGGCGGTACGTCCACCCGGCCTCCCGCATGCCCACTATACGCCCTCGCTCAAAGTCCGTCAACTGCACATACGGTTCACGTCCACGCTGTCGCGGCATGCTACCAGTGTTAAAGACTGCGATGGAGCTCCGTATGCCACGGCAAACTGGCTGACACTGACGGCGGCGGTGCACAAATGCTGCGCAGCTAGCACCATTCGACGGCCAACACCGCGGTTCCTGGTGTGTCCGCTGTGCCGTGCGTGTGATCATTGCTTGTACAGCCCTCTCGCAGTGTCCGGAGCAAGTATGGCGGGTCTGACACACCGGTGTCAACGTGCTCTTTTTTCCATTTCCAGGAGTGTATATGAATGTAAAGCAGAAGAGGCTACAAAACAACTGTACAACATCCACGCCTGAGTAGAAAGATATTGCGTTATACGAGGGTAAGTCAATTCATATCCGCAATTTAGTTATATTTTTATTTATTCTGGTAGTATTGTCGCTTTCGTTGATGGCGCATGCCTTGTTTATTTGTTCTTATATTTTTGCAGTTTTCAAGCTGCTAGGTTAGTTTAGTTATCGCTGCCGTGCTGTTAATCATGGCTGCTACGCTGTCTACTTGCACGATAGAAGAGCGACGTTCAGTGATCTGTTTTTTGTGGTCAAAAGGCGTATCAGGGACCGAAATTCATCGAAGACTTTCTGAACAGTTAGGCAACAGTGTTTTGCCACAGCGGAGTGTCTACGAATGGATTGAAAACTTCCGAAATAGTCGCACAAGTGTTACGCACGATGAAGGAGCTGGACGACCGTTTACCGCCACAAATGAAGAAACAATTGAGCGTTCACGTGAAATGATTCTCTTAGACAGTCGATTAAATATTGACGAAGTGGCACATCGTCTGCAAATTAGTCACGGTTCTGCCTACGAAATCAGGCACAACAGACTTGGGTTTCATAAAGTTTGTGCGAGATGGATCCCAAGACAACTGACACAGTTGCATAAACAAACGCCCTTGGACATCTGCCAGAAACATTTGGTTCGCTATGGTGAAGGGGACAACTTCTTAGACATGATCATTACTGTTGACAAAACAGGGATCCATCATTACGAGCCGGAGAGTCAACGACAGAGTATGGAATGGAAACATCCAAATTCGCTTTGCAAGAAAAAGTTCAAGACGCAACCGTCCGCAGGGAAACTGATGGTTACGGTTTTTTGGGATGCACGAGGTCCAGTACTGGAACATTATGGCGGAAAGGGGCACAACAATAAACAGTGTACGTTACAGTGAGATGCTTACTGCCAGGCTAAAGCCTGCAATTCGAAGCAAACGCCGAGGATTGCTGTCAAAAGGTGTTGTGTTGTACGAAAATGCCCGTCCACATACTGCTGCCCACACTGCTGAAACGCTCCAGAATCTCAAATATGAAGTACTGGATCATCCTCAACATAGTTCCGATCTTGCCCTCTTCTGACTATCACTTGTTTGGTCCACTCAAACAGGGATTAAGGGGCAGTCGATTTGCCTCGGACGAAACAGTGAAAGAAGCGGTGCATTCCTGGCTCGCAGCTCAACCGAGAGCCTTCTTTAATAAGGGCATCGGGAAGCTTGTACAACGATGGACTAGAGACTATGTCGAAAAATAATGTTCTTGTGAGTTTCCTATTTGATTACAATAAAATTTTATAACTACTTTGCGGATAATAATTGTCTTACCCTAGTACATGTCACACCATTACATGTGATGGTGCAGTGAAAATCATTAGTCATTTCGGGTTCGCAAAACGAATAAGACTATGGAATGTAAAGAGCACAACTGAGACGTACCTACCGCACATGAAGAGAGACACATTTGAAATATTCATCAATCCAAGCCCGCTAGATGTCGCCGCTGCACGTCAGTTTACATGATTTCAAAGAATTAAATTCCTTATTCACGAGTATATAAAAAACTTGGTTCACAATCTATACAGAGAAATGTAGAAGACAAAACGGAAATGCTTTTTCTCACTTGCCGCATAATAAATTTTGTTGGGATGGATGTTTTATTAAAAAAACACCTATGTTAGAAGATTAAATAGTTTCTTTACAAAATCGAAACAATTTAATTATAGAAAGAGTTTCAGCTCACTAGTGAATACATTATCAAGCGTGGACAAAACGCTTCTATGAAGGGAGCTCGCAATAAACCGCAGGCACAACAGTAAAATGGAATAAAAATGACACTGGACGCCATAGCATCACTGCCATACGTCATTCATGCAACAGCCAAATTATTAAGTATCAGTATGTCGAAACAGGTGTTATAAGACTATATAGTCGAGAAAGATATAGTAACACATGTGTCGCATTGGGAATCCCAAGCCACTGTACATTACACTGAGGTGATAGCGATATGCATAGATACAGGTGGCGGTAATATCGCGTACACAGGGTACAAAAAACCGCGCGGTGTTGACGCGCGGTCAGGGGAACCTTGCCATGGTTCGCACGACTCCCCCAGTCGGAGGTTCGAGTCCTCCCTCGAGCATGTGTGTATGTGTTGTCCTGAGCGTAAGTTAGTTTGACTTAGATTAAGTTTCATTAAATAGTGTGTAAGCCTAGCGACTGATGGCCTCAGCAGTTTGGTTCCTAGGACCCACCACCCAAGGTACAAAAGGGCAGTGCATTGATGGAGCTGTCATTTGCACTCAGGTGATTCGCGTGAAAAGGTTTCCGACGTGATATGGCTGCACGACGTGAAGTAACAGGCTTTGAAAGCGGAGTGGTAGTTGAAGTTGGACGCATGGGTCATTATATTTCGGAACACGTTAGGGAATTCAATATTTCGAGATCCACAGTGTCAAGAGTGTGCGAAGAATACCTAATTTCAGGCATTACCTATCACTACAGAGGTCCACGGCCTTCACTTAACGACCGAGAGCAGCGGCGTTTGCTTAGAAGTTGTCTGTGTTAATAGACAAGCAAAACTGCTTGAAATGACCGGAGTAATCAATGTGGGACGTAAGACGAACGTCTCCGTTAGCACAGTGAGGCGAAATTTGGTGTTAATGGGTTATGGTAGGAGACATCACGACATCATCTGCAGCGCCTCGCCTGGCTCGTGACCATTTGGGTTGGACCCTAGACGACTGCAAAACCGTCGCCTGGTCAGATGAGTCCCGATTTCAGTTGGGAAGAGCTGATGGTAGGGTTCCAGGGTTGTCCAGACCCCAAGAAACCATAGACTCAAAACCGTCACCTGGTCAGATGAGTCCCGATTTCAGTTGGGAAGAGCTGTTGGTAGAGCTCGTGTGTTGTCCAGACCCCAAGAAACCTTGGACTCACGTCGTCAACAAGGCACTGGGCAAGCTGGTGCTGGCTCCATAATGGTATGTGCTGTTTTTAGGTGGACTAGTTTGGGTCCTCTGGTCCAACAGAACCAGCTGAGATCGTTTGCAGCCTTTCATTGACTTCATGTTTCGAAACAACGATGGAATATTTACGGATGCCAATATGTCATGTCACTGGAGCACAGTTGTTCGCTATTGGTTTGAAGAACATTCTTGAGAATTGGAGCAAATGATGTGGCCACCCAGATGGCTCGATGCGAATCCCGTCAAACATTTATGGGACATAATCGAGAGGTCAGATCGTGCCCAAAATCCTGCACCGCCAGCGCTTTCGCAATAACGGATAACTATGGAGGCAACGTGGCTCGATATTTCTTCGTGGGACTTGCAATGACTTGTTGAGTCCATGCTAACTCGAGTTGCTGCACTATTCCGACACAATATTAGAAGGTATCTCATCATGGCTTTCGTCACCTCAGTGTGTAACTATCCACGACATTTCAAAGGTTTGGTTCGCAAATAAAATAAATTTTTAACTGGGAGGGGGGGGGGGGGGGGGGGCTGCGCCCTGCATTCCACTCGCTAAGAGTGGATGAAACGTCTCGCAGAAGAGTAATCGATCGACGTAAAAACGCTATGCGAAACAGTATTATCTGTTCTTGTGATCTTGAATAGTTTCTTTATTATGAAATGAGTTAATACGAGTGTTGTCCAGAAAGTAGCGCACCTCATTTTTTCTTCAACAATTCCTTATTGGACATAATGAGAATTACACACACGAAAAAGTAGCGTTTTATCTACACATCTTATTTTTCCACATAATCCCCATCCCTTCCTCCAGCGCGAAACAAGGGTGTGTACGCCCTGTCAGTACCAATTCTTGTCCTTGTGCTGAGCCAGTGCTTCACTGTGTGAATCACATAATCCTCAAAACGTATTCCGCGAGTGGCATCCTTTAATGTCCCAAACAAGTGGAAGTCCGAGGGGGTTAGGTCAGGTGTGACAGCCATTGATAGTTTTCCCGACCGCTGCAAATCGTGGACCTCCGCCGAACCGCCTTCTGATGACGTCACCCTCCGTGCCCAGCGACTAACTGTATTTCTGTCGACAGCAGATGCTCCATAGACTTTGCACAAGCGTTTGTGAATATTCCCCACTGTTTCTTTCTCTGCAGTGAGAAATTCAATGACGGCACGTTGTTTGTAAAGAACATCACCTGCAGACGCCATTCTGAAACTGTCCTGCAGCTACGCTATCTATCGGAAGTGACGGAAACTTGGCGCACTCACTCAGGAAACTTCAGATAATACGAGGTACATCCACAAAATAAGTTCTGTTTGGTTATATAAAACAAACGTGTACAGATACAGAAAAAATATTTATTGTACAAAAATCTACAACTGTTAAACAACTTTTCAACATAGCTTCTAAAATTTTGTAGGCACTTGTCATAGCGTGGCATAAGTCTTTGTATGCCTTCTTCAGAGAAGGTTGCCGCTTGTGTATTCAACAATGTGATAACATGTCCTTTCGGCTCGTCATCACCGTTGAAGTGCTGACCAGCAAGGACAGATTTTAGGTGTAAGAAGAGATGGAAGTCGCTAGGAGCGAGGTCCGGGCTGTACGGAGAGGATGATCAAACGTGTCCCAGTGAAATTCCCGTAAGAATTGTTTGGTCACATTCGCCGTGTGAGGTCGGGCATTATCGTGGAAAAAACACCTTTTGACAGTAGGCCTCGGCGCTTGTTACGTATTGCGCGGCGCAATTTCTTAATGGTCTCTCAGTAACCATGGACCGATGACCGTAGCAGTCTGGTCCCTTCAATCCCACAACCACAATAGCCATGTGCATTGATTATTTGGCCTCGTGGTAAGAAATCAATCAGCAAAATGCCTTTTCTGTTCCAAAAGACAGTGCACATGACTTTTCGAGGTGTCAATATTTGCTTAGCATTGACCTTCATTAGGGATAAACAGTGCCTCCATTCCACTGATTGCCATTTTGTTTCAGGAGTGTCGTACGATACTCAAGTTTCATCCCTCGTGACTATCCGGAAAGAATACCATCTCCTTCTTCATTGTAGCATGTCAAAAACTGAAGTGCACTGCCCATCTGTTGTTTTTTGTGATGTTCTGTAAGAATTTTGGGTACCCAACGTGAGCAAAGTTTTCGAAATTTCATTTTTTCAGTATCCGTTTCATGAATTAATGATCGTGAGATTTGCGCAACTTCCATAGCAAGGGCACCAAGTGTAAAGTTGTGCTTAATCTTTTCTTCAATTGTGTGAACCAGTTCAGCAGTAACCACAGACGGGTGTCCGCTTCGTTCTTCATCGTGCACTTTATCACGTCCTTCATTGATCAGTCTGACCCATCTTCTAACCATTGAATCACTCATAGCATTTTGTCGGTAAACCTCGCAAATTTTACGATGAATTTCCTTTGGTTTAACTTTCTTTGGATTTACAAAACTGATCTGATGTCACACGCGATGGCATTTTCAATTACGGCGACATTATAAAGAAGCACTACAAAGCACACGTTGGCAGCAGAGATCTGAAAATGGCATCCATGTCTTCTCCCTGAGTCAGAGTAACTGCCGCTCATGCTCGGAACTGCGATCGTAGTGCTGCCGCGGATAGAAATAGAAATGGAACTTACTGTGTGGACGACACTCGTACATACGTAACGCTTCGCATTTGTACCATTGTTTTCGGCTGAGAGAAAAGAATGCTGTGCATTACTTTCTGGGCAACACTCATAAATTTTGTATACTATGCACAATATATTTGTACGAGGCAATCATTATTAAAATACACAGGGAGATAAAGAGGAGAAAAAAAGAGGGTAAAAAAGAAAATCTCTCCATCTGGATAAATAAAAACCGAGAAAATTCATCGAACGTACTCACTCTGCCCACACAGTCTGTTCGACACACCAGGAACCTGTAACAGCTATTTGTAAAAAACGATAAACTATTAAAATTAGATATAAGAGCCTCATCGTACCTTATCTACTTCTAAAACACAAAGTGTAACAAGATAAAACTTTTATTAAAAATGTTCGTCAAAGATTTTCCATAGTTTTTGTGCTACTTAAAATAATCAGATGGATAGGATTATACAAGTGTGTATCTGGTGGTAGGCTGCTCTCTGCCAATTCAGTGGCCATAAGTGAGTTCACATAACTATTTGACTAAAAGTGCTATTTGCCAAATACGTCACTAACGTACGTGTGTCACACTAATAGCAGATTAAATATTTTTGAAAACCCAATTATTTTACAGTGTCTTCCGATTCACATTCGCATAGTTAAGAGTGCGTTTCTAAATTTGGCTTCCTCAATGTGCTTACACTTTTCTACGTGAACAGTATTGCAGACTACCGGCAACCCTTCGTGTTTGATGTGATACATACACCACAAATAAAGTTAAATAACATTACACAGACAGTTTTTATACTCACACTTTTATGGAAATGCTTTAGATTTCTTTAGCAAAAGCAGTATTTAGCTCATCTTTCTTATAATAGAAAAAAATATAGTGGGGTACCATAAACTGTAACTGTCTTTACAGGCAAATTCTGTGACTATTTCAGAATCAAAATTCAATTTGCCAATATATCTTTTTGACCCGACTTGAAATAGTATATATGTCCATACTTTAAAACAAGTAATTGAAATATGAAGTTTAACTAACTTCAGAAAATAGTGCATAGTAATAATCAAAGCAAAATTGCTTTTCATGTAGGTTCAATTTGTATGCCTTATCAATTACCTGTACAGCAGGTATTTTTACGATAACACTATACACTTTGGCACTGAACTTTAGCACATTTAGTACAGAAGCAAAGCATTAATTAGTTAGAAACAGGATACTCGGTTTCTGCACATTTAGGATGGGACCCAGCATTGGTTTCATGATCGGAACAATTTTAAGGTTCACACACATGTTTATATCACTGGAATTATTATTGAAAACCACTCACACAAACAAACTGGTCCATACTATGATACATATGTGAGTTCCTGAAGCAGGCGGAGCAGTGGCGCAATAGTGGTGGCAAGCAGGTCTCACACTCTTGCTGTTGAATGCTCTTTATAAATTCTTCTTGGGGACGTATTATCCTCGTTTTAGAGACATTCCACAATACCAAGAGCACCATACGACAGCTGAAACCACATCCGAAGCAATTTCAATATAAATTGGCTTTGAAATGCCTCACTTGGCCCTTCAATGTTAACCGTGCAACGGCTATCCACTGACTGCCTAGCGTGCTCCCCCAGTAGCCGCCCAGATCGACCGCCAAATCCACCTTTTAGCGCGCGCCAGGCCACTTCCGTAGCGGAGGGGGTTCCCTACACCTTTTTTACTATACAATACAAGATCCCTAAGCATGAACCAGATTTTTACAAACACATTTCTCTTTACAAACATTTTATAAATTTTCATTACTTTTAATCATTATTAAGTTTTTCCAAATAAGTACATTACTAACTTCAACTTCCCTCTGACAATTCCAAGATCTTAACTAGTAAAGAATAACCACTTGAAACGTCCCCTTTGAACAATTTATACACGACTGTGCTTATCCTGACACACAATATTTTGTTAGCGCAACGCAATCTGACTTTCAAAATTCCCTACAAAAGAATGGCCCTGACTAACATTAAACTATACCTTTCACAAATCACTTACCTCACAAAAATCTTCGCTGCTCAAGCTACTGCAATACAGCGAGCGCCACTACTGCCAGCTAAATAAAAGATTCAAACTACTGAAGGCACTAACTACTGATAGGGATAGTTAGCAAATGAAAGATATTAATAGAGAGCAAACAATGTATTTACCTTGATATCATCACAAGTCATAATATATATATCAGTTCATGACAAATTACAAATCTCCGCCATCTCTCTCCCCACATCCACCACTGCTGGCGGCTCACCTCCAACTGCGCAACGCTACGTGCTGTTCACATCCAGCTGCCGCTGCCCAACACTACAATGGCAGACAACAATGCAAACTAGCCACAGACTGCACACAGCACAGCCAGTGATTTCATTTTGAGCGCTACGTAACGTTGCCAATAAGAAAACAAACAGCCTACTTACATAGAGAAAACATAAACAGCCTACTTACATAGCCCCCATGCTCCCCACAAAAAATTTTTACAAATGGGATTGGGCAGTGGCCAATACAGATTTGAAAAAATTTTTTTTCATAATTACAATAACAAAGAAATCAAATGCACACACTTATTGATACAATGTTGGTCAAAAGCTAAAAATTTCTCACAGTCCATAAAGACAGTCCACATTGTTCATCACAGTAAAATAGTGTTTTTCTCAAAGTCTGAGCAGTAGAAGAAAATGCACACGGAAGTAGTGGATTTCCATGCAGTCTTGAAGAAGTAGTGTTGTCCTTCCAACGGAAAGTCAGTGCTGACTCTCGACATGCTGACAGGTAATGGGCCACAATGGAGCAAACCCACAGCAGAGTCATTCGAAGTTTTGAAGAGTATTGGTAGGTAAGTCATCACAGAG
Source organism: Schistocerca piceifrons (assembly GCF_021461385.2). NCBI lineage: Eukaryota > Metazoa > Arthropoda > Insecta > Orthoptera > Acrididae > Schistocerca > Schistocerca piceifrons. Next base: position 110,215,864 of record NC_060139.1, read on the forward strand.
CAGACCCACTGTAGTCCTGGTAGAGATTACGGTATTGGTGGGCCACCAGAGGTGCAGACCCACTGCAGTCCTTGTAGAAGTAATGGTATTGATGGATCATCAAAGATGTAGACCCACTGTAGTCCTTGTAGAGATAGCCAGCAGCCATCTGTTGTGACTGTGCAGGTGCACAATCACCACTGAAGAGTCTTGCGGAGAATATAGCAAGTCCATAAACCACCACTTGTGCACTAACAAAGTTTTTGGAATTGTCCTTAGAACCAGCAATGCTGTTATCCAGTCCCTTGCTGAATTGTTAACACACTTGCAAACACTAACAGTCCCTACTTCTCACATATTGTCCATATACTATGACCAACAGAAACGTGTGCAGTGAAATGTAACTTACAAGTTAATAATGTCATGAACTGGTGACAATTACAATTTTATAACATAAGAATACAATTACAAAGGTACAAAATACATCATTAAAAACATAATAATACAGATAACATTTGTAGTACAGGCTTTACAAAAGAATAGAAATAAACATATACATCAGTGTTACAAAAATAGTGACATAAGTACATACATAAAATAATGAGAATAGTTTTCGAAACATTAATTTCACACATGAACATTGAAACAGAACAGAATTGTAAACAACTTTACAAAGAAAATAACATATTATTAATGCAACTTATATTTGAGGATAACAGTATTCCTCCTCGTAGTGAATATAGCTTAGTATTAGAAGAGAAAAAAAATTCTATGAAACAGTACACAGAGACAGGAAGAAAACAAATACTCAAGGGTACACAAACACATAGTGGGATAACACCAATAGGAAAGGACAGGGTTCGTTTTCAGTGTAACATTTGGTACTGCAGTCATCCTCTGTTTCCACCAAAAAAAATTCTATCTAAGCATGCTTTCTGTATTTATATGTTCACACATTTCTTACCTCAACATTTATTTCCAAGAAAATCCTACCTAAACCTGTTTTATGTACTTTTTTCGTATTAATTCTCAATGCATTTCTTCCAATTCATCGCAACTCATTCTCTTATATAGTCTACCCCCTCTTAAGCTAACTTAAATCTACTGAGCTCAGATGCTAAACTAAGGGACGAGGCAATGCAGCATCACATAACAAATCAACACAAACAGCAATGCAAAAAAATGCAAATTGGCAAAGCTAGCAGCATAAATGAGCAAAAGTCAAATTCAATAACACTATGCCTGGCAAACAGCAGCAACTTATACCTAAACATGACATAGCGCAAGCAGAAAAAATAGTACACTAAAGATAACAATGCAGATAAGGGAAATGTATAATCACATCTTAATGTCTATGGAATTAAAGTGGTGCACCACAAGAAGTTATTCTACCAAAAAGTTACCAATTACTTGAAAAGAAAATTATGAATGCAGTTACTAGTTCCTTCTTATTGTTCTTTCCTTTCCAAGTGCTCCTTTTTTTTAAAGAATGTGGATCATAAAATAATTATTTAATAGATCTGTTGACAGAAAGTGTTCACATTAGCAAATGCATTTTATTTTATAAAAGCAATGCTGCAACACAGCTGAAAAACAGGTATCAAATGAAATAAGCAGTTACGCAAACCAAAGCATAAAAATATCATTCAATAGTCATGTGACATTTCATAAGTTAGTAGAAATTCTCTCAACTCTCGTAGAAAGACGCTTGTCGTAATCAGGTGTGCAGATGTACGAATATTTCCCATCAATTCATAAGCATTTCAGTAATTAGCACAAAGTGCGAGTAATCATATGTTTTCAAGTAACGAGGGTGTCGCATTAGCGATGAAAGGCACACCCTAATGGCTTGTTCTCCAGGTGTTTGACACGTCCCACGTCCCCTTTTTTTTTTCTACCTGTGCCGCTGAAAAGGGCTCGCAATAATGGCTTTTTCTCCAGGCGTCTGACACAGCTGGGTGCCCGCGACGCATTACGTGCAGGTGGTCACTTAACTTTCTTACGGAAATATTTACCGCTAAAGTGACAGTCTGATATAAAAATATTTCACAGGTCAAGAATTTGCGTTACAAATCTGTAGAAACAAAATGCTATTGATATAACAGTGTCCAAAAAAATTTTCGTCTGCATTGTAATACATTCACGCATATACACACACATTTCATAACTCTTAAAGTACGTTTCTTGGTTTCCAACATCCTTTTCATAAATCAGAGTCCCTAACCACTATTCATTATTCCTTACCTTATTCGTCGACACTTCTTCAATATTGCATCATAACAGATAAGTAGCATAATCAAATAACTCTTATAGCATCAGTCTATTAATCATAAACATACCTCAGCAGCATAATACACATCGTCGTCGTAAAAATAACATCATAACACCTCAGTCAAATCTCAAAATCGTCGTAACTTCCTCCAATAATTTCAAAACGTAAAAAAAATTCTCTGCTCATTTCAATAGTGTCATCTACCTCAAACGTACTTTAAAATCATGATCCCATACCAAATATCTCAAAGCTCTCATAGTATCACAATGAATCCGAAAAAATATGAACATTTCACAAAGTACAGACAAAATACAGTTTCATAAGTGTGAAGTTATCCAACTGTAATTGCGTAAACATCTGTCACTGACGTAGTAAAAAGAATGTTTGTTTCTCTGTCAAATAATCAGATAGCTGTGTAATTCTGTGTTAGAGAAATATGGTACCGACGTGTAAAGTTGTATAAGCAAATACCATATTAGCTAGGGTTCCTTGTGGTTGCCACACACATGGTACACAAAGTAAGCGTGTACCCCCCTGAGGATTAATGTAATTATACCCTCAGGTGTTACAGATTACACCAATGGAATGAAATATATCACGGAAAAACTTTGTATCATTGTGTTTCAAATATCTTTGAAAATAAATGTTTTTAGTACGAAATTGATCACTCAAATACGTGTCCTGTAGCGCTAAACATGCGTCTTGCTGTAAGATAATCTCTGTGGAAGTGTCGTAGTTATCGTCCCCCAAAGCTAAGTTCTGCAGAAGTCAATGTACTGACCTCATGATACACAAAAGTGAAATGCTTTGCGTATAAATGTCTTAGTTATTACGCTTATTGCCGTGATGAAGAAAGTACTGTACTGTAACGTATTGTTGTGCTACGGAAAAGGCAGTCTCATTGTAGCTATACCACAAAAGTTACTACTAAAACATGTTTTACTTTGCAGAAGAATTCAGAAAACTGTGCAGATATAAAACAGAAACACCGCAAAATCAACATTGTAAATTGTCACTCATTAGTAGCGTCGTGATAAAATCGTGTAGCTGTCACATAAACTAACTATTGTCTCATCTGGTATCTCACAGAAAGTACTTTAAATCCGGAATGTATTTTCAAGTAAACCAAAATGTTGCATTAAAATCTCATTAGCAGTACTGGTAAATGTTCTAAGTATGTGAGCTTTATAGTCGTTACGTAATCGTGCAACAAACAAGCAAGAATGCACACACACAATAACACTGTGTCGTCTGTCCACAATAACAATGCATTCGTAATTTCTGTTTAAATAATTTCTCTTGGTTCTTGGCTGGATATTTAACTTCAAACATTGTTGCATGGTAACAGTTTCTAAAGCATACTAAAAATGTGAAGTGAAACGTTTTATGGCAAAGACAAAGTTAAAAAGCAGATTATCTCCCAATAAATGGTTTTACATGTGAAGTGTGGTGCAATCCTTTACTCTTCCTAGTACGCAGACGTTCAACTTCAAAGCAATTATCATGTTGCTTACATCGGTGAGGAGTGCTAAAAATTTTCTCAAGGTTAACGTCTTATTTTTCTCGGAGCTAGCGGGCGCACGCGGCTGCCTGCTGCATGCGGTGTGAGTCATAGCCTATTGTCTCTTTGTTGGCGCGCGTCGTTATTGGGATTTGGAGACCTAACTTCTACAAATTCACCGTGACGAGAGGGCCCTGCTCTGTTTGAATCCCGCCAGTTCTGATGCAATTCAGGTCTGTCGTTACGATCATATCGTCTGTCGTCATGTCGGTAGATTCTGTAGTTTCTTCCTTGTCGGTCATGTAGTGGAGAATTTCTCCCTGAATCGTAACTCCGCGCTGAACTGTTGCGTCTGAAGTTATTCTGTCTCCCCCGGTAATAATTGTTTTGGTTCCCATATTGCCTGTTTCTGTGGTTATCTCTGTCATATTCATTACTACGGAAATGCGATCTTTCTCTGTAACTATTACTACTCTGCCAAAGGTTGTAATACGGGTGGTGTCTGTTTTGGTCACGATTTGTGTTGTGAGAATAGCCTTGTCGTGTCAAGTTATTACTTCTTTCATCGCGGAATTGCGACTGATGTGATTTGTAATTGCTGTGTTCCTGGTTTCGCGTTCCGCGATTGTCAGTGTCAATTTCTAATTCTTGTAAGAGTCCCTGAAATGCTTCAATGTCGTCTTTGCAACGTCCTGCCAAAATAATATGTCGTAAATGTTCAGGCAATTTGAGTAAGCAAATGCGGATGAGTTCTGAGGGGCTGTATGGGTTTGAAAGATATTGATTCTTATGCAACATGTCTTCAAAATATTTGACAAGACTGGAAAATTCAGATTGTTCAAAGTGTTTCATCATCATGATGCTATGTTTTACACGATCTTGTGTAGCTTGAGACCAATATGCTGAGAGGAAGGCATGGTAAAACTCTCCTTCACTGTGGCAATCGTGAATTACCGATCGCATCCTTACAGCTGGTTCATTCTCCAAGTAGCCACACATAAATTCCAATCTGTGTTCCAACGACCAGTTGGGAGGAAAACAATGAGAGAATTGATGGAGCCATGCTTGTGGATGAATGTCGTTGCCAGAATTCTTAAATGTTTTGAATTTACGTGTAGTAATGAACAGCTTATAGTCAAAATCATCATGTCGGCGAGTCGCATATCGGTCATTGTTAGGTCGTGTCGGCCGTTCCATCTCAAAATTCGGTGCACATTGCCAATTTCTTTCATAACTTCCGAAATGCCCTGTGTTATTATTTTGCGGCTTTTCCGTATTTCTAAGTCCCTCTTCCCGTGTTGGAGCGCGAGTGTCCTCTGAAATACGTAATTCTTGTACTACTTGTGCCAGCTGATCTTGCACTTCCCGGATTTCTCTTTTGTACTGTGTATTGATTTGATTCTGATTTTGTTTGAATTTCCTAATTTGTTCATACTCTTCTGTGTCAGTGAAGGCTACAGGTGTTGTGTCATTCAGATCATCATCTACCTTTGTAGATAAGTTATTTAGCTGATCCGAAAGTTCAACTACTTTCTCTGACAATGAACTAATTTCCTCCATGTGTCTTTCTACTGTGTCCTTTAAGTTTTCCTGAGTTTTTGCAAGTTGCGTAACCGAATCGGTAGATGCAACTGAGTCAATTTTAGCTTGCAAGGTCTCATGATTTTCATGAACAATAATTTGCAGTTCTTTTATGGCTGCTTCGTGATTCTGTAATGCATTTTCATGCCGCGAAAAAATAGGTTGAAAATGCTCACAAATTTGTGTTTTTACGTCGTTACAGACTTTTTGACATTTCGATTCGATTTTATGTAACTCAGTAGTTAAATCTTCACGTGTTTGTTCAAGTGTGGTGTCTAACTTTTGAAGATTTTGTTCCATTGTGTCTAACTTTTTAAGATTTTGTTCCACTGTGTCTAACTTTTTGAGATTTTGTTCCACTGTGTCTAACTTTTGAAGCTTTTGCTGTGTTTGTCCCATTTGTTGTATTAATTGTAATAACAATGCATTGGTGTCTGAAACATGTTCCTCAGTGCTTTTCGGCAGTGAATTTACACCGGAAACATTCACATTTTGACAAGCAGAAAATGTGTCTTGACTTATTTGAGAAAACGGTGAGGATCCAAAACCTGAATCTACAGTATTTGCGAAATTGTGTCCTGTCATTTCGGATTCCTGAGGCGAGCTGTTGCCGACCGATCGATCGATAATGCTTCCCTCTTCACTAATTGTTTCACTGTCCACGCCATTGTTTGCCGCCCGCTCCATTTCCCTATGCACAATTACCAAATTACTACTTTGAACATTAGTAAATTCATTACTCGGTGGCGCTAACACACTGCTCTCATTTTCACTGTCATTTCTCAGTTTACTTTGGAGCCTAGTATTACGTTTTTCACACGCCATTATTGTCACAGTATTTCACACGACAACACAGAAAAACACAATTTGAAGAGCAAAAATAAGAGAACACATTAACATATCACTGAAAATAATATCTAGTTAATTACAGCTGCGAAATACTTGGTGCAAATCTATATGCATGCCACAACTGTTTAACTTTACAACAATGAAAGGCTACAACTACAAAGGAGATTCTCTCTACAATTACGCGCTAGCAATAAACAAAAGCTACACTAAATACACAAACTACAAGAAAAATCAGAAGATTCCAGTGAGGTATCCTAGGCTAAGGGTCGACATATGAAACGTCCCCTTTGAACAATTTATACACGACTGTGCTTATCCTGACACACAATATTTTGTTAGCGCAACGCAATCTGACTTTCAAAATTCCCTACAAAAGAATGGCCCTGACTAACATTAAACTATACCTTTCACAAATCACTTACCTCACAAAAATCTTCGCTGCTCAAGCTACTGCAATACAGCGAGCGCCACTACTGCCAGCTAAATAAAAGATTCAAACTACTGAAGGCACTAACTACTGATAGGGATAGTTAGCAAATGAAAGATATTAATAGAGAGCAAACAATGTATTTACCTTGATATCATCACAAGTCATAATATATATATCAGTTCATGACAAATTACAAATCTCCGCCATCTCTCTCCCCACATCCACCACTGCTGGCGGCTCACCTCCAACTGCGCAACGCTACGCGCTGTTCACATCCAGCTGCCGCTGCCCAACACTACAATGGCAGACAACAATGCAAACTAGCCACAGACTGCACACAGCACAGCCAGTGATTTCATTTTGAGCGCTACGTAACGTTGCCAATAAGAAAACAAACAGCCTACTTACATAGAGAAAACATAAACAGCCTACTTACACACTTCATAGTCAAATGCACATAATTACACTGTATAAACTACTTACAATCGATAGTGGTGTTACACGGTCATCACCATCATCAGGTTGATAGTGGATGTCTCATGCTTTTTCATGTTTGGTAAATATCACCAAGAAAAAAGTCGTTCAGGGCTGTTGAATCAGTCAAGGTTTACTTTAGGAAATCACACAAAATTAGCCTGTATACTGTATTCACAATAAATTATCACTATATTCCTTGGTGCTATTCATGCTTGTGACATCTAAATTTAATGGACTAAATTGGAAGGAAAGCTGGTACACTACTTTGAAGAAACTGCTGCCTGCCAAGTTATATTACTGTATGCGAGTACATCTGCTGTATTCCTGTTTTACTAGTTTCATATTTACTTAATTGCAATGGTACCATTAAAAGGAAATATATTGATACATGAGTAAATACTGAGCGTTTTACAGCACATTATTACTCGTCACATGATTTTACAACGATCACTGTTTCTTATCATGTAGCTGACGGAACGTTTGGACGCTGACTTTATATGTTACGTGCCTTTTCAGGTTCTCGATCATCCTTTGCACGAGATACTTTGCAATAGGTTTAACGTTCTTTGTTCGAGTTCACAACTTCGATAGAAAACGTGAGAACCATTATTCAATTTTTATTTAGATATCTATTGTTGTTGTTGTCTTCAGTCCTGAGACTGGTTTGATGCAGGTCTCCATGCTAATCTGTCCTATGCAAGCTTCTTCATCTCCCAGTACTTACTGCAACCTACATCCTTCTGAATCTGCTTAGTGTATTCATCTCTTGGTCTCCTCCTACGATTTTTACCCTCCACGCTGCCCTCCAATGCTAAATTTGTGATCCCTTGCTGCCTCAGAACATGTCCTACTAACCGGTCCCTTCTTCTTGTCAAGTGCCACAAACTCCTCTTCTCCCCAATTCTATTCAATACCTCCTCATTAGTTATGTGATCTACCCATCTAATCTTCAGCATTCTTCTGTAGCACCACAATTCGAAAGCTTCTATTCTCTTCTTGTCCAAACTATTTATCGTCCATGTTTCACTTCCATACATGGCTACACTCCATACAAATACTTTCAGAAACGACTTCCTGACACTTAAATCTATACTCGATGTTAACAAATTTCTCTTCTTCAGAAACGCTTTCCTTACCATTGCCAGTCTACATTATATATCCTCTCTACTTCGACCATCATCAGTTATTTTGCTCCCCAAATAGCAAAACTCCTTTACTGCTTTAAGTGTCTCATTTCCTAATCTAATTCCCTCAGCATCACCCGACTTAATTCGACTACATTCCATTATCCTCGTTTTGCTTTTGCTGATGTTCATCTTATATCCTCCTTTCAAGACACTATCCATTCCGTTCAACTGCTCTTCCAAGTCCTTTGCAGTCTCCGACAGAATTACAATGTCATCGGCGAACCTCAAAGTTTTTATTTCTTCTCCATGTATTTTAATACCTGCTCCGAATTTTTCTTTTGTTTCCTTTACTGCTTGCTCAATATACGGATTGAATAACATCGGGGAGAGGCTACAACCCTGTCTCACTCCTTTCCCAACCGCTGCTTCCCTTACATGCCCCTCGACTCTTATAACTACCACCTGGTTTCTGTACAAATTGTAAATAGCCTTTCGCTCCCTGTATTTTACCCCTGCCACGTTTAGAATTTGAAAGAGAGTATTCCAGTCAACATTGTCAAAAGCTTTCTCTAAGTCTACAAATGCTAGAAATGTAGGTTTGCCTTTCCTTAATCTATTTTATAAGATAAGTCGTAGGGTCAGTATTGCCTCACGTGTTCCAACATTTCTGCGGAATCCAAACTGATCTTCGCCGAGGTCGGCTTCTACCAGTTTTTCCATTCGTCTGTAAAGAATTCGCGTTAGTATTTTGCAGCTGTGACTTATTAAACTGATAGTATGGTAATTTTCACATCTGTCAACACCTTCTTTCTTTGGGATTGGAATTATTATATTCTTCTTGAAGTCTGAGGGTATTTCGCCTGTCTCATACATCTTACTCACCAGATGGTAGAGTTTTGTCAGGACTGGCTCTCGCAAGACCGTCAGTAGTTCCAATGGAATGTTGTCTACTCCGGGGGCCTTGTTTCGACTCAGGTCTTTCAGTGCTCTGTCAAACTCTTCACGCAGTATCGTATCTCCCATTTCATCTTCATCTACATCCTCTTCCATTTCCATAATATTGTCCTCAAGTACACCGAGTTTTTAGATTGTTTATGTCGTTGCTCTTCCACTCATTAAATATTATTTCGGGTATTAAAGCTAAAATATGAATATTTTCTTTGTCTTTTATGTAAGAGGCAGTCAAATGGAAACTGAACACCCACCACAACGGAACCATTGGATGGTTCCATTCGAAAGTCATGATCACACATGTTAAGACATTTGTCCTGCTGGGAGACGGGACGGTCAACTCCTGTTTCGTAGAACGCCTTAGGCCGTTGCATACACAACCACACCGACTCTTGGTCCTCCTCGTCCGCCTGAAATCGACGTCCATGTATGTCTTTCTTCAGGTCGTCAAAGATGTGAAAATCACACTGGGAAGGATCCGAGCTATACGGAAGATAACGCAATGTTTCCCTACCAAATCGCCGAAGCGTAGCCTTCGTGCGATTGGCGGTGTGGGGTCGGGTGTCACCGTACAACAGGATGATTCCGTCCGATAGCTTTCCTGGGAGTTTGGCTTAATGGCATGTCGCAGTTACTGCAAAGTGTTTTCATACTGATGTACCCCGATCGTGGTTCCACGCTAGAGGACAAGCAGAGGGCCCCTGCAGTCGGAGGTCATCACGTTTTACTGGAGCTTGTGTGAACAGCTTTGGCTTTTTATGGCGGAAGAGATGTGGAATGTTTCCACTGTTGGTTTCACCGTTTGCCTTCCGGTTGTCGCAGTGCTGTCGATGGGATCATCCTGCTGCTCGATTACGCCTCCACACTCTTATTCAGAGAAGGCTACGCTTCAGCGATTCGGGTGAGAAACACTCAAACATCCTCTTTACAGTTCTTTCACAGTGAGATTTTCACATCTCGTGAGATCTCATATTCAATTTCTGAACAATATGTTAACTGTACCTATAGTTAGGAATTCTTCCGAACATACTTTTCACTCTCTTGAACTTTGCTCAACTTAACCGTTCACGTCTTCCATGTCTCTACATGTGTTCACTTAATAATTAGGTTCTCGAAAGTACTACATTCGCTTTAACTAAATTTGAAGCCGAATGGGAATAAACTGCTTATTCTCCCCAAGTTTTATAAGTCCCTCCAGATCCTTGAACTCCATGCTCTCCGCCTCTCACTCCGCATACGATTATCTTCCCCAACATGGATCCTTTACCAACTCTCTTACACTGAACACTTCCGAAGAGCCTACACTATCAGTAGACTCGCCTCCTATAATCCTATAGTTTCCCCTCTACTTCCCAGCCCCAGTAGGCTGCCACACTTCAACCAACACCTCCAACTTTATACCTAAACAACCTCCACATACTCTCCGAAAGAAACTTAGTGTATCCCTCCCAGATCATGTACTCCTTTCCGACATTTACCCATCCTAGCAACTTTAAAGGCTGCACCCGTGTTCTAGGGGTAGCGTCTTTGATTCCTAATCAAAACGTCGTCGATCCCTGGTTCGAATCCCCCCGCCGCTTAAATTTTGATTAATAATCAACATTGGCGGCCGAAGACTTTCGGCGTAAGAAGTCAGCCTCAATCTGTCAACGGCCTAGTCAAAGAAGACGGAGGAGCGGCCAGAGGTTCAGGGCACTCTCTTGTCCTAGGGGTGAGAAAATGCCCCTAAAGGCGGAAGAATCACCAACGATCAATGGCATGAGGATTCTGAAGGCAATGGAAACCACTACATTAAAGACACGTAACGTGTATCCACAGGACATGTGGCCTGTAATAGAAGAAGTTTCATGATGATATCTCCATTGGCAAAAGGTTCCGGAATAGTCTCCGGGAAGGGACTGCCAAGGGAGCCGTTACCATGAGAAAAAGATTGAGTAGTCAACGAAAGGATAACGTTCTACGAGTCAGGGCGTGGAATGTCAGATGCTTGAACGTGGTAGGAAAACTAGCAAATCTGAAAAGGGAAATGCAAAGGCTCAATCTTGATATAGTAGGAGTCAGTGAAGTGAAGAAGACAAAGATTTTTGGTCAGATGAGTGTAGGGTAACATTAACAGCAGAAAATGGTATATCGGGAGTAGGATGCGTTGTGAATAGGAAGGTAGAGCAGAGAGTGCGTTACTATGAACAGGTCAGTGACAGGGTTGTTCTTCTCAGAATCGATAGCAAACCAACACCGACAACGATAGTTCAGGTATACATGCCAACGTCGCAAGCTGAAGATGAAGAGATACAGAAAGTGTGTGAGGATATTGAAACGGTAATACAGTATGTAAAGGAGGATGAAAATCTGATAGTCATAGGGGGCTGGAATGCATTTGTAGGGGAAGGAGTATAAGAAAAGGTTACAGGAGAATATAGGCTTGGGCCAAGGATTGAGAGGGGAGAAAGACTAATTGAGTTCTGCAACAAGTTTCAACTAGTAACAGCGAATATTCTGTTCAAGGAATAACGAGATACGGTTGAAGTTCTCTAAGGCTATAGATACAGCAATAAGGAATAGCTCAGTAGGCATTACAGTCGAAGAGGAATGGACATCTCTAAAAAGGGCCATCACAGAAATCGGGAAGGAAGACATAAGTACAAAGAAGATAAATTCGAAGGAAACATGGGTAACAGAAGGAATACTCCAATTGATCGATGAAAGAAGGAAGCACAAAAATGTTCCGGGGAAATTCAGGAATACAGAAATACAAGTCGCTGAGGAATGAAATAAGCAGGAAGCTAAAACGAAATAGCTGCACGAAAATGTGAAGACATTGAAAAAGAAATGATTGTCGGAACGACAGATTCAGCATACAGGAGAGTCAAAACAACTTTCGGTGACATTAAAAGCACGAGTGATAACATTAAGAGTGTAACGGGAATTCCATTGTTAAATGCAGAGGAGAGAGCGGATATGTGGAAAGAATACATTGAAAGCTTCTATGAGGGGGAAGATTTGTCTGATGTGATAGAAGAAGAAATAAGAGTCGATTTAGAACAGATAAGGCATCCACTACTAGAATCAGAATTTTAAAGAGCTTTGGAGGACTTAAGATCAATTAAGGGTGTTGTGGCGTAACAAGACAGCTACGCCACACTGAAGCAGCCGAAAAGGCACGCGTAATCTAACGTAGGCTAGATAGAGGTCTGAAACAGGATACGTAATGAATGGTAGCAAGAAAAGTACGTAGCTGCTTTTATACTTAACTTTTAATCCTTGTTGTATACATCGTTCTTGATGAGACATTTCATACGATAACTATCAAACTATGTAAGGCTAATGGCGCCTTGCTAGGTCGTAGCCGTTGACTAAGCTGAAGGCTATTCTAACTGTCTCTCGGCAAATGAGAGAAAGGCTTCGTCAGGGTAGTCGCTAGCAAAGTCGTCGTACAACTGGGTCGAGTGCATGTCCGTATCTCGAGACCTGCCTTGTGGTGGCGCTCGGTCTGCGATCACACAGTGGCGACACGCGGGTCCGACATGTACTAAATGGACCGCGGCCGATTTAAGCTACCACCTAGCAAGTGTGGTGTCTGGCGGTGACACCACATTCCTCCCCCGCAAATCGGCGAACGGTCGTGTGATAAGGCTTCCGCCCGCCGTGGGGAGGACCACATGTTGACGTATGCGATGAGGTGGGGAGCCTAACAACAGGCGAGGCTGTGCCACCCGCACCCGGCCATTCGGTCCGAGGGGAGCTAGGAAACGCCTGAAAAACTAGTCCAGGGTGCACGTCAACATGCGGTGTACGCGCCCGTAAAGAGACAGGAGTGACCGAAGGATCAATCTCCATTGCGTCGGGGTAGCCGACGCGCGATGACGTCATGTGGTCCGGAGCGGGCGGGAGTTCCATGGCGGAGGACAGCTGGTCACGGGAAGCGATCGGCGGCGCGTGACCCTGGGAGGCGCTTGGCGGCTGCAACGAAGCGTCGAATGCGGGCGGCGCCGGCGGGAGAACAAGCGGCGGCGGAGGCTGCTGCTGCTGCGGCGGCGGCGGCGCGTCGCCATGGGGCAAAATGGAAGGCAGCGTCGGTAACACCTGGGGATGAGGCGAGCCAGTAGATGGGTCCCCAGGGCGCTGACCGGACGGCACCGTCGCTGAAAGCAGACGGGGAGCGGCAGAACCCGAGCGACGACAGAGGCGCAGCTGATTGAGATGCCGACGCACCTCACCAGAGGCCCCCAAAACCAAATACATCGCGCGGCCGAGGCAGCGAAGAATGCGCCCTGCGAGCCAACGCCGTGAACCTCGATAGTTGCGATAAAATACAACGTCGCCTGGAGCAAAAGCAGGAGTCTGCCGCTGCACAGGAACCTGATGCGGCGGATGCAGCAAAGACATCAAGGTGCGATGAGGACGACCGTGGAGCAACTCAGCCGGCGAGCGACCATCTCGGGGCTGAGAGCGATACGAAGACAAAAAGAGCAACAATGCGTCCTCCCGAGAATGCGACTCTTTCAATTTCAACATCTGTGACTTGAAAGTCCGGACCAATCGTTCAGCGGCACCGTTGGACTGAGGCGAAAACGGCGCGGATGTCAGATGTTGAATACCATTGGCCTGGCAGAATGACTGAAATTCTACGGACATGAATTGTGGGCCATTGTCGGAAACAATAGTCTGCGGAAGACCTTCAATGCAAAAGATAGCAGACAACGCTTGGATGGTGGCGGAGGACGTCGTGGAAGACATCCGGACAACAAAAGGAAAATTACTGAAGGCGTCGACCAGAACCAACCATCGAGCATTCCAGAATGGACCAGCAAAATCAATGTGCAAGCGTTGCCAAGGGGAAGTGGCTTTTGGCCATGCAAAGACTTTCCGCGGCGGTGCGGATTGTTGTTCGGCACACGCCGGGCACGAAGAACACATATTCATAATCGCAGCATCGATTCCGAACCAAGTACAGTGCTGACGAGCAAGTTGTTTCGTTCGCACTATACCCCAATGTCCTTGGTGAAGAAGCCGTAAAACAGAGGACTGTAACGAACGTGGGACCACGACTCTGGACTGATCATTATCAGAACGCAACAACAAAACACCACGACGAACAAAAAGTCTCTCCTTGTGAGCAAAAAATCGGCGAACCAACGGATCCTCGATCCGAGACTTTGACAAAGGCCATTGCGTAGCAACAAAACGTAAAACAGTAGCAAGGACAGGGTCAGCAGCTGTGGCTGTAGCGACACGACGAAAATCAATCGGAAACGATTCGACCACTTCATCGGTTTCCGAATCAATGAACATGCAAGCAAGTTCGGAAGAATCGAATGCTTTATCCTCAGCAACAGGCAAACGGGACAACGCATCGGCGTTTCCGTGCTTAGCAGTGGACCGATACAAGATATCGTAGCGGTACTGCGAGAGGAAAATAGACCAGCGAATGAATTTCTGCGCTGTACGTGGAGGTACAGGCTTGGTCGGATGAAAAAGCGATGTCAAAGGTTTGTGGTCTGTGATGATGGTAAAGTGACGACCATACAAAAAATCATGGAACTTAGTAACACCAAACACGAGAGCCAAAGCTTCTTTCTCTATCTGTGAATAATTTCTTTGCGCAGACGAGAGCAATTTGGACGCCAAGGCAATAGGGCGATCATGGGAGCCAACTTTGTGCGCAAGCACAGCACCGATCCCGAAATCCGATGCATCTACCATCAACAAAAGGGGTTTCTGGGGATCGAATGGCGTAAGGCAAGTATTAGAAAGTAACGCCGATTTCAACTGGCGAAAGGCGCGTTCGCATTCCGTCGTCCAGACGAACGGAACACCTTTACGGCGTAAGCGATGAAGCGGAGCTGAAATGGAAGAGGCATTGCGCACATATTTATGGTAATAATTAATTTTACCCAACACACTCTGTAGCTGTTTCACATTTTGAGGGGAAGGCAATTCTTGTATGGCACGGAGGTGCTCTGGACTCGGATGTATGCCTTGGGCATTAATGACATGTCCCAGGTATGGTAAGTCACGAGCAAAAAACACACATTTGTCCTTCCTCAAGCGAAGACCATTTTGCCGCAAGACCTGAAATAATGTTCGTAAATTCGCAAGATGATCTTCTTCTGTCTGTCCGGAGATCACTATATCGTCCAGATAGTTTGCTGCAGTAGGGACCGACGCACAAATAGTTTGTAAATATTGCTGAAACAAGGCAGGGGCGGATGCACACCCGAATGGCAGTCTTTTGAAGCGGTACAATCCAAGATGCGTGTCAACCACCAATACGCGCTGGGATTCGTCGTCCACCGGTATTTGCAAGTACGCATCGGCTAGGTCCAACTTTGAAAAATATTTTCCCGGGCACAGTTTAGCAAAAAGATCTTCCGGGCGGGGCAAAGGAAAAGTAGCAGTCACTAGCTGTGGATTCACTGTGGCCTTGAAGTCCACGCAAAGTCTCAATTTTCCGGAAGGTTTTGGCAAAATTACTAAGGGTGAGGCCCAGAGAGAAGCTTGCACACGTTCAATTACACCCTGTGATTCGAGATCGTGTAACGTTCTTGCGACCTCATCACGCAATGCGTGGGGAACATTGCGCGCCCTGAAAAATTTCGGTTGCGCGTTCACCTTCAGTTCTAAATGTGCTTCATAGTTTTTAGCGCAACCTAAGCCCGGTGCAAAAATGTCTGCAAATTCGTCACACAGCCGAGAAACACTGTCTGTAGGCACAGTCTGATTCACTGATAGGACCTGATTTACAATAGACATGTTAAACAACTGAAATAAATCTAGACCAAACAAGTTCACTGCAGAAGAAGAACGAAGAACGTAAAATGACACAAGTTTTGTTTGTCCCTTGTATGTTGCAAGAAGGCTGCACTGTCCTAACACAGGAATTTTCTGTCCGGAATATGTAGTTAGCTTAACATTTGCGGAACGCAACGGAGGTTTGCCCAGTTGTTTGTACGTGTCGTGATTGAGCAATGAAACTGCAGCTCCGGTATCGAGCTGGAATGGTATCACTTTGCCTTCAAAGTCTAAGTCCACAAAAAGTTTATTGTTCTGCTGACGACAAGAGCGACTGTTTTGCGCAATTGGAACAGACACTGGTACAGAATCACTTGCTAATTGACGTGATTTCCGGCGACGTCGACGCACAGTTTTTGTGGGACGATCACAGTTACTGTTAGAGAAAGTGTCACTGGACGAAGCGGAATTAACGACATGAATGTCCATGGGCGAAGGTCCACGAGCCTGAGTGTCCTTGGTTCGATTCCGGCGCGAAGCAAAGGGCCTGGAATGGTTGTGATTGTCTGATCTGAGCTTTTTCTGGCAAACACTTTGAACATGTCCTTTCTTATTGCAGAAAAAGCAAATAGCTCGGCGTGACGGGCAATGTTCACGCGAATGTCTAGTAGCACACCGCGGGCACGATTTCACTACATTTAAGGGCTGGCGCGGCACACGTGGCTTAGCGCGCGGCGGCAGCTGTGCGGACGTATGCGAGGCCCGGTTACCGGGCCGCGCAGCGCGTCCAGCGGGCCGGTTAATGTTACACACGGCTGGCGAAGTTTCAAAAGAGTCCTGAGCACAGTCAAGTGTGTCCTGTCTATCCAATATGTCTATCACTTGTTGAAGGGAGGGATTAACTAGTTTCAAAATTTGCTCCCGTATGCGAACATCAGAAACGTTCTGTGCAATTGCATCACGCACCATTGTATCTGAATAAGAAAGACCACAGTCACATTCAAAGGCACAGTCCCTAGTAAGTCCTTGCAATGTTGCTACCCACTCCCTATTAGTTTGACCGGCCGTACGTTTTGTACGAAAGAACGTATACCGTTTTGCAACCACATTAACTGTTTCTTTGAAATAGGCATCTAATGCAGACAAAATTTCCTCGTAGGACAGAGTTGCTACGTCGCGTCTGGGAAACAATTTCACTATCACACGGTATGTGGACACACCGACACAAGAAAGCAAAAACGGCTGCCGCTCTTTACCTTGAATTCTGTAGGCTGCTAGATGAAAGTTGAACTGGCGAGACCACTCGTGCCAGGTCTCATCGGCTGCCACGTATGGTCGAAAGGGAGGTGCAACAGCGTTTAGTGGCAGCGGTAGCGAAGAAGCGGCTGCGGCCGCATCGGTTTGCAGCGCACGTTGACCCTGGACGAGCTGTCCAAGGGCATCCAATAACGCCTGCGTCTGCTGATTCTGCAAGCGATAAAATTCGGACAGTACATCTGGAGAATGTGGCGAAGCCATGACACAATTAAATGTAAGCAATCAGAAAGAACACTTTAAATCGTCACCAATGTTGTGTCGGTATCTGGGCCGACACCGTGAAGTGGAGATGGCTGAAAATGCACGCTAGACTAACGCAGACGGACGTGAAGTACTGGAACAGGATACGTAATTAATGTTAGGAAGAAAAGTACGGAGCAGGTTTAATACTTAACTTTACTCAATCATGGTGGTACATCGATCTTGACAATACACAGGAGACTTTAAGTACAATCACTGTATGGCTAATGGCGCCTTGCTAATTCGTAGCCATTAACTTAGCTGATGGCTATTCTGTCTCTCGGCTAATGAGAAAGAAAGGCTTCGTACATCTGGTCGGTAGCTAGGTTCTCGTACAACTGGGCTGTAGCTAGGTTCTCGTACAACTGGGGCGAGTGCTCTCTCGTATCACGAGACCTGCCTTGGTGGTGGCGCTAGGTCTGCGATTACACAGTGGCGACACGCGGGTCCGACATGTACTAAATGGACCGCGGCCGATTTAAGCTACCACCTAGCAAGTGTGGTGTCTGGCGGTGACACCACAAGGACGACCGTGGAGCAACTCAGCCGGCGAGCGACCATCTCGGGGCTGAGAGCGATACGATGACAAAAAGAGCAACAACGCGTCCTCCCGAGAATGCGACTCTTTCAACTTCAACATCTGTGACTTGAAAGTCCGGGCCAATCTTTCAGCGGCACCGTTTGACTGAGGCGAAAACGGCGCGGATGTCAGATGTTGAATACCATTGGCCTGGCAGAATGACTGAAATTCTGTGGACATGAATTGTGGGCCATTGTCGGAAACAATAGTCTGCGGAAGACCTTCAATGCAAAAGATAGCAGACAACGCTTGGATGGTGGCGGAGGACGTCGTGGAAGACATCCGGACAACAAAAGGAAAATTACTGAAGGCATCTACCAGAACCAACCATCGAGCATTCCAGAACGGACCAGCAAAATCGATGTGCAAGCGTTGCCAAGGGGAAGTGGCTGTTGGCCATGCAAAGACTTTCCGCGGCGGTGCGGATTGTTGTTCGGCACACGCCATGCAAGAAGAACACATATTCGTAATCGCAGCATCGATTCCGAACCAAGTACAGTGCTGACGAGCAAGTTGTTTCGTTCGCACTATACCCCAATGTCCTTGGTGAAGAAGCCGTAAAACAGAGGACTGCAACGAACGTGGGACCACGACTCTGGACTGATCATTATCAGAACGCAACAACAAAACACCACGTCGAACAAAAAGTCGCTCCTTGTGAGCAAAAAATCGGCGAACCGACGGATCCTCGATCCGAGACTTTGACAAAGGCCAGTGCGTAGCAACAAAACGCAAAACGGTAGCAAGGACAAGGTCAGCAGCTGTGGCTGTAGCTACACGACGAAAATCAATCGGAAACGATTCGACCACTTCATCGGTTTCCGAATCAATGAACATGCAAGCAAGTTCGGAAGAATCGAATGCTTTATCCTCAGCAACAGGCAAACGGGACAACGCATCGGCGTTTCCGTGCTTAGCCGTGGACCGATATAAGATATCGTAGCGGTACTGCGAGAGGAAAATAGACCAGAGAATTAATTTCTGCGCTGTACGCGGAGGTACAGGCTTGTTCGGATGAAAAAGCGATGTCAAAGGTTTGTGGTCTGTAATGATGGTAAAGTGACGACCATACAAGAAATCATGGAACTTAGTAACACCAAACACGAGAGCCAAAGCTTCTTTCTCTATCTGTGAATAAGTCCTTTGCGCAGACGAGAGCAATTTTGACGCAAAGGCAATAGGGCGATCATGCGATCCATCTTTGTGCGCAAGCACAGCACCGATCCCGAAATCCGATGCATCTACCATCAAGAAAAGGGGTTTCTGGGGATCGAATGGCGTAAGGCAAGTATTAGAAAGCAACGCCGGTTTCAACCAGCGAAAGGCGCGTTCGCATTCCGTCGTCCAGACGAACGGAACACCTGTACGGCGTAAGCGATGAAGCGGAGCTGAAATGGAAGAGGCATTGCGCACATTCACTCTCACCTTGTGATTCTAATTCGTTTAATGTTCTTGCGACCTCATCACGCAAGGCGTGGGGAACATTGCGCGCTCGGAAAAATTTCGTTTGCGCGTTTTCTTTCAGTTCCAAATGTGCTTCACAGTTTTTAGCGCAACCTAAGCCCGGTGCAAAAATGTCTGCAAATTCTTCACATAGACTAGAAACACTGTCTGAAGGCACAGTCTGATTGACTGATAGGACCTGATTTACTATAAACATGTGAAACAACTGAAATAAATCTAAACCAAACAAGTTCACTTCAGTCGAAGAATGAAGAACGTAAAATGACACAAGTTTTGTTTGTCCCTTATATGTTGCAAGAAGGGTGCACTGTCCTAACACAGGGATCTGCTGTCCTGAATATGTAGTGAGCTTAACAGTTGCGGCACGCAACGGAGGTTTGCCCAGTTGTTTGTACGTGTCGTGATTGAGCAATGAAACTGCAGCTCCGGTATCGAGCTGGAATGGTATGACCTTGCCATTAAAGTCCAAATCTACAAAAAGTTTATTGTCCTGCTGACGACAAGAGCGACTGTTTTGTGCAATTTGAACAGACACTGGTACAGTATCACTTGCTAAATGACGTGAGTTCTGGCGACGTCGACGCACACTTTTTGTGGGACGCACACAGTCACTGTTAGAGACAGTGGCACTGGACGAAGTGGAATTAACTACATGAATGTCCATGGGCGAAGGTCCATGAGCCTGAGTGTCTTTGGTCCGATTCCGGCGCGAAGCAAAGGGCCTGGAATGATTAAGAGTGTCTGATCTGAGCTTTTTCTGGCAAACACATTGAACATGTCCTGTCTTATTACAGAAAAAGCAAATATCGTGGCGTGACAGGCAATTTTCACACGAATGTCTAGTTGCACACTGCGGGCATGATTTCACTGCATTTGTATGCTGTCACGGCACACCTGGTTTAGAGCGTGGCGGCAGCTGCATGGATGTGCGCGAGGGCAGTTTACCGGGCCGCGCAGCGCGCCCGGCGGGCCGGTTAATGTTACACACGGCTGGCGAAGTTGCAAATGATTCCTGAGCAAATTCAAGCGTGTCTTGTCTATCCAATATGTCTATCACTTGTTGAAGGGAGGGATTGACTAGTTTCAAAATTTGCTCCCGTATGCGAACATCAGAAACGTTCTGTGCTATTGCATCACGTACCATTGTATCTGAATAAGGGAGTCCACATTCACACTCAAAAGCAAAATCCCTTGTAAGGCCTCGCAATGTTGCAACCCACTCCCGATTAGTCTGACCGGCCGTACGTTTTGTACGAAAGAATGTATACCGTTTTGCAACTACATTAACTGTTTCTTTGAAATAGGCGTCCAATGCCGACAAAATTTCTTCATAGGACAGAGTCGCTACGTCGCGTCGGGGAAATAATTTCACTATCACACGGTACGTTTGCACCCCTACACACGCCAATAAATGAGGCTGCCGCTCGTTACCTTGAATTCCGTAGGCGGCGAGATGAAATCCAAACTGGCATGACCACTCAGTCCATGTTTCTTGCGCAGGGTCATAGGCCCTAAAAGGCGGTGCAACTGCGAGTGGTGGCTGCGGTAGCGGTGAAGCGGCGGCTGCCGCATCGGTTTGAATGGCACGTTGACCCTGGACGAGCTGTCCAAGGGCATCCAATAACGCCTGCGTCTGCTGATTCTGCAAGCGATAAAATTCGGACAGTACATCTGGCGAAGCCATGACACAAGTAAATGTAAGCAATTAGAAAGAACAAGACCCTTTCCGTTGACTCGTCGCCAACTGTTGTGGCGTAACAAGACAGCTACGCCACACTGAAGCAGCCGAAAAGGCACGCGTAATCTAACGTAGGCTAGATAGAGGTCTGAAACAGGATACGTAATGAATGGTAGCAAGAAAAGTACATAGCTGCTTTTATACTTAACTTTTAATCCTTGTTGTATACATCGTTCTTGATGAGACATTTCATACGATAACTATCAAACTATGTAAGGCTAATGGCGCCTTGCTAGGTCGTAGCCATTGACTAAGCTGAAGGCTATTCTAACTGTC
This sequence comes from Schistocerca piceifrons, assembly GCF_021461385.2. Classification (NCBI taxonomy): domain Eukaryota; kingdom Metazoa; phylum Arthropoda; class Insecta; order Orthoptera; family Acrididae; genus Schistocerca; species Schistocerca piceifrons. The sequence goes on from NC_060139.1 coordinate 110,237,378, forward strand.
TCTCGGCAAATGAGAGAAAGGCTTCGTCAGGGTAGTTGCTAGCAAAGTCGTCGTACAACTGGGGCGAGTGCATGTCCGTATCTCGAGACCTGCCTTGTGGTGGCGCTCAGTCTGTGATCATACAGTGGCGACACGCGAGTCCGACATGTACTAGTGGACCGCGGCCGATTTAAGCTACCACCTAGCAAGTGTGGTGTCTGGCGGTGACGCCACAAAGGGAAAAGGGATAGGTAACATTTCATCAGAATTTCTAAAATCATTGGGAGAAGTGGCAACAAAACGACTGTTCGTGTTGGTGTGTAGAATATATGAGTCTGGCGATATACCATCTGACTTTCGGAAAAGCATCATCCACACAATTCCGAAGACGGGGAGACTTGACAAGTGCGAGAATTATCGCACAATCAGCTTAACAGCTCATGCATCCAAATTGCTTACAAGAATAATATACAGAAGAATGGAAAAGAAAATTGATGATGCGCTAGATGACGATCAGTTTGGCTTTAGGAAAGGTAAAGGCACGAGAGAGGCAATTCTGACGTTACGATTAATAATGAAAGCAAGAATAAAGAAAAATCAATACACGTTCATAGGATCTGTCGACCTAGAAAAAGCGTTCGACAGTATAAAATGGTGCAAGATGTTCGAAATTCTGAAAAAAGTAGGGGTAAGCTTTAAGGAGAGGCGGGTCATATACAATATGTACAACACCCAAGAGGGAATAATATGAGTGGACGTCCAAGAACTAAGTGCTCGTATTAAAAAAGGGTGTAAGACAAGGATTTAGCCTTTCGCCCCTACTGTTCAATCTGTACTTCGAGGAAGCAATGATGGAAATAAAAGAAAGGTTGAGGAGTGGAATTAAAATTCAAGGTGAAAGGATATCAATGATACGATTCGCTGATGACGTTGCTGTCCTCAGTGAAAGTGAAGAAGAATTACATGAGCTGCTGAACGGAATGAACAGTCTAATGAGTACACAGTATGGTTTGAGAGTAAATCGGAGAAAGACGAAGGTAATGAGAAGTAGTAGAAATGAGAACAGCGAGAAACTTAACATCAGGATTGATGGTCACGAAGTCAATGAAGTTAAGGAATTCTGCTACTTAGGCAGTAAAATAACCAATGATGGACGGACCAAGGAGGACATCAAAATGGTAAAAAAGGCATTCCTGGCCAAGAGAAGTCAACTAATATCGAATATCGGCCTTATTTTGAGGAACAAATTCCTGAGAATGTATGTGTGGAGTACAACATTGTATGGTAGTGAAACATGGACTGTGGGAAAACTGGAACAGAAGAAAATCGAAGCATTTGAGACGAATGACGGAAATCAGGTGGACTGATGAGTAAGAAATGAGGAGGTCCTGCGCAGAATCGGAGAGGAAAGGATCATGCGGAGAAAAACTGATAAGGAGAAGGGATAGGATGATAGGATATCTGTTAAGACATGACGGAATGACTTCCATGGTACTAGAGGAAGCTGTAGGGGCAAAAGCTGTAGAGGAAGACAGAGATTGGATTACATCCAGCAAATAATTGAGGACGTTGGCTGAAAGTGGTACTCTGAGATGAAGAGGTTGGCACAGGAGAGGAATTCGTGGCGGGTCGCATTAAACTAGTCAGAAGACACCAACTTTAAACCCACCACCCATTCCACCTCGTCAGGGTTTCCTCTCCTTCCTTTCCTCATATTTCTCTACACCTCTTTTTTCCATTTCCACCCTCCTTTACTCATCCCTCCCCCCTCTTTCCCCCGCAAATTTTAGCCTCAACGATACCGCCATCTCATCCCCACCCCTTCTCGTTTCCCAACAACCACTCCTACCTCATCGATACCACACACATGTCCTTCATCCTTAAGCCATTGCCCTCCTATCCTCCTCCATGCCCAACCTGTTGCCCTTCAACGTAGGCCACCAATCCCAGGACAGGCCTTTTCAGTTTTTGTGACAATGCATTGCTTCTCTTTAACATTAGTGTTCCGCGTCATGTTTTTTTTAAATTTTTTAAATGTACCCTTATTGTGTTTCTGTTTTTCACCTATTATTGCAACTGTTTTTAACTAAAAGATAAGTAAGTCATGTTCCTTACGTATAAAAACTTCCGTTTTAATTTCACATTTAACATTTTTTGTTCATTGTAAATATTTCATCTTTATGTTTAATAGTTTTCATCTCCTTTTAATCATTTTGTTATTTGGCTGAAGAGCGGGGTGACAGTACCACTGACAGCACCCCCCCCCTTCCCCCCGTCCATGTGGTGCAGGAGGGAATAAAATAAGAATAAAGATAAAACGAACAGACTGCTCTCAGTAGTGTTGGTATTTTTTATTTTTATGGAAATTTTCAGCTATTTGGGCAAGTTCGTGTTGCTGTGGAACTTCTGGACACGTGTTTGCGAAGACGATTGAATTTATTCAGCTGTCACACTAGCTCAGATCTTTTCCATTTACTAGGTGTTGTAGCATATAGAATGCTAATACATTTGCATCGAACGAATTAGGCCTATAAGGCATAATACATAGACGCTTATAGTGAGCAGAAGCATGAGATCTGTGGTAAGGACTATGGTTTCAGTTTTATCTTCTTTTAATTCTTGTTAAAGCACCCTTTAGTTACTCCATTGCGCCATGGGGAAGTTCTAGCCACTAATAAATTTTAAAAAAAGTGTGCCAGTTTGCTTTTATTCACATGTGGGCCGGATTCTATATAAAGGGATACTGTTTGAGAGCATTTAAGACCGATATCATAGCCCCTTATGAACTCACAGGTTAAAATATGATGTTGTGCGAGGCCTTCAATGTGGGTTAGACTACTTTAAACTGTAAAGTCTGCGAAACGTTGACGAAAAGTCAAAACTAGTTTTAAGAAAATATTTTTACATCGTGAAATGCCTTTATCGAATTTGCGGAGCACAACTGAAACATGAATATATGATTTACATACGAACGTGTGAAAGCAAAGGGAAACTACGGCTATTATTTTCCCTAAGGACATGCAGCTCTTCTCTATAGCAGATAAATCAGTCTCTTGGATAAAATATTCCGGAGCTAAAGTGGTCCTCCGTTCGGATCTCTGTGCGGGTACTACTCAGGAAAGAACAAAAGTGGTGTTCTATTGGTCGGAACGTTAATCGGGTGAGTGATACCAGGAACATCATAGTTAAAGCATTATCATAGTCAAGAAAGACACGAAGCGAACACTCACCACAATACAAAAAGTCTATAAGCCAACCAGCTTCACAGATGGGGAAGTGATTGAAAGAGTGTACGATGACGTAAAAGAAATAATTTAGACAGCTAAGGAAGACGGAAATTTAACTGTAATGGGGGATTCGCTGGTAGGAAAAGGGAGGGAAGGAAAAATGGTTGAAGAACATGGACTGAGGAAGATGAATGAAGGGGAAGGCACCTGGTGGAATTTTGTAGCGACCACAATTTTAGCATCTCTAAGACTTAGTTCAAAATTTCATTAAGATGCTTGTTGAAGAAATCCTTTCGGCATTCAGCTGAAATGATTTTTGAAAACCATTGAAGCTCAGTTCTGTATAATTACCCCGGGAATCTGAACTCGTACATTCCTAATGTATCGTAAGCCCTTTGCCACCTCTCTTAGTTAAGACACTCACTCCGAAAGTAGTAAATAAAGCGTGTGCATTTAAAACTTGTAATGCGGCATACTATACCAAACTGCATCAGTACATAAGTTAGGTGAAATATGACTAAGTGGAGCAGTAAATTAATCTTTGCAATAATATTTCAAATGCAGAATTTAAATCTCAGAAACATTTAAATCTCAGAAACTGTGTTACATCAATCTATATGTGTGGGAAAAGAGTTGTTAAATTCTCAATACATTCACTTTAGAATTGCACACAAGAGCGTATTATGTCATAAGTTAGCCAACTATTAGTTCATTGCAAGAATTTACTACGGAATGACAGTCGGATAAATCCTTTATTTCGATGAGAGGACACAACAGTCATTGATGTAACCCATGAATTACCGACAGAGGACTCCATTGATATACCAGAGAACAGAAGCGAATAACGAAGCAACCTTCATCTTTTAATGAGCGGTGAGATTAAGGTATGTCGTCAACGGAAAACTAATATAATGTGGGTATATTTCTTTATAACATACACATACACAGTTCCTCACAAGCGTCTTCTAATCAAACTGCATGCCTACGGAGTATCGCCTCAGTTGTGCGACTGGATTCGTGATTTCCTGTCAGAAAGGTCACAGTTCGTAGTAATAGACGGAAAGTCATCGAATAAAACAGAAGTAATATCCGGCGTTCCCCAAGGAAGTGTTATAGGCCCTCTATTGTTCCTGATCGATATTAACGACATAGGAGACAATCTGAGTAGCCGTCTTAGATTGTTTGCAGATGATGCTGTCCTTTACCGTCTTGTAAAGTCATCAGATGATCAGAACGACTTGCAAAATGATTTAGATAAGATATCTGTATGGTTCGAAAAGTGGCAATGGAACCTGAATAAAGAAAAGTGCGAAGTTATTCACATGAGTACTAAAATAAATCAGCTAAATTTCGATTACGCGATAAGTCACACAAATCTGAGGACTGTAAATTCAACTAAATACTTAGGGATTACAATTACAAATAACCTAAATTGGAACGATCACGTAGATAAGGTTGTGCGTAGAGCAAACCAAAGACTGCGATTCATTGGCAGAACATTTAGAAGGTGCAACAGGTCTACCAAAGAGACTGCTTACACTACGCTTATCCACCCTATTGTGGAGTACTGCTGTGCGGTGTGGGATCCGCATCAGGTGGGACCGAAGGATGATATCGAAAAAGTACAAAGAAGGGCAGCTCGTTTTGTATTATCGCGAAATAGGGGAGATAGTATCACAGACATGATACGTGAATTGGAGTGGCAGTCATTAAAACAAAGGCGTCTTTCGTTGCGACGGGATCTTCTCATGAAATTTCAATCACCAGTTTCTCCTCCGATTGCGAAAATCTGTTGTCACCCACCTACATAGGGAGAAATGATCATCACGATAAAATAAGAAAAATCAGGGCTCGCACAGAAAAATTTAAGCGCTCGTTTTTCCGCGTGCCGTTAGAGAGTTGTTTATTGTGAATAGTAGAGTAATCACGTAGATGTAGATGTAGACGTGTGTGTGTGTGTGTGTGTGTGTGTGTGTGTGTGCTGGAACACAGAATATGCCACTTTCCTCCAGATCCATTTCGATTTATTTAAAAGCACTTCTCTGAAAGTGATAGATGTACGTAAATCTACTTCTTTCTTAGTTTCTGGATAGTTACTTACAGTAAAGTTGTCTTTTTTGACTCAATTACTAGGTAAATAGCACTTGTGAATACATAATGTTAGCACAGTTATGTGTTCACAAGTGCCATTTAAGTAGTAATTGCGAAACAAATTTTTAATCCGTAAAGGATACATTCAAATAACCAAAAACCACATAACAGTACAGCACGGCAACTGAAAACTCCTATATGAAAGCGAAATTTGCCAAGTTGATGAGCATCTACTACATTACAGCACACAGTTTGTTTATTTTTAAGGGATATATAACTCCTATAGCTGCTGCGAAGAATGATAATCCTGAGGCTTGGCATATTCATAGTGTCATGTGCAAATGGTAATTTGCATGGTGTTGCAGTTTTAACGGTCAGTAGTGTACACGTTAACACAGAAATCAGAGTCCAGTGGCCTTGTATTTAGCTGTAAGTGCTCTTCTGCACCGCAAACACTTACTTCTACTTGATGTTTGCCTTCACATTGGACAGCCAGAATGTTTAATATTCCAAATAAGCCTAGGCACTGAGTCAATTTTATCTTTTTGGATGTTATTTGTACTTTCAATGCCTGGACCTTGAATTGCTTTGAAGAAACATCTTAGAGTGTGTTGTTGATAGTTTTGCTAGCGAAAAAATATTCTCAGGAAGTTCTGACTCTGTGTTTCATAAGGTAACGAATTTTTAAGGTGAAGGACACGCATTTAGGATACGTCGATTTAGATTTTTCCTTAAATTACTAAAGTAATTGTCAAGATGATTCCTTCAACACCTCCTCCCCCAGATTCTTTCTTCTCCCCTTGTTAATACATAATGATACAGACGTCGACGAGATATTGCAGTTCACTTTGTTCTCCACTCTTACTCTAGTAACAATAGCAATAACAACTTGGGAGAACGGTAGTTTCATTTACAAAAATAGGAATTTACCAATTTGTCTGCTCTTCATGTTTCTACCTGCATACGGAGACGACGGTATCCGTGGAGTGCGTATCGGAATAGTGTTTGTCAGAGCATAAGTCTTCTCTTAAATAGATTACTTAATTTAATTACTACAATAATTACAGCCAAACTTTCTTGAACTGTCCCAGCATATCGAAGAAACACGATGTCATGCCGAAAGACAATGACTCCAGATTTTGTATGTAAGAACCCTTAAAGCTTTTTAAACCAAACGAACATTATTAACATTCTACGTGTTCATTCTTCAAGTCTACAAGTTTATTTCAAGGCCTAGTCATCCTGGTGATGAACAAATTTTTCCCAAAGAGGGACTATTTTGTTGATACGGTCACTGTACAATGTTTGACTTTGTTGACGGACCCACAACCTGACTTCTCGTTGCACCGCTTCGCAACTTTCAAAGTGAAGTCCCCGAAGGTTTCAGTAAGATAAAAAGTCGGATAGTGCCAAGTCTGGACTGTGTGGAGGATGATCGATGACAATGAACCCAAGGCGTCGGATTGTTGCAGATGTCTTCACGTGAGGACGAACTATTCGAATTCAGCACGCTGTTTCTCAAGCAGCGACACAAGTTACGCACTGCCGTGTTACACGCTAAGTTTCGGATCACTATAGCCGCAGAGGGCTGCAAATATGTAGAAGAGAAGATCAAAGTTTTAGAATCTTAATAACGTTTGTTCCATTCAAAAAGTTTTCAAATATTTCACATAAAAAATTCGTCTGCATTATTTTCAGCATGCTCTTGAAATGTAGCAACAAATAGGTAAATGAAATTTTGCATTAGCCTCCTTCATGATACATTTAATTGGTGTGTAGTATTCAAGCTACTGAAGATGACCCTACTAAGAACCGGAGGAAGAGTCCCTAATTACGATCATTAAGAAGCCCATTATGGGCAGATCGCAGTGCTCAACCCAAATGTTGACGTTGAGCTGTTGTCAGTATCGATGAGATAACCATGTAGATTGATAGGTGGAGGGTGTTCCAAAATTCACCCAAGAAGCAATTTTGATAGAAAATACAATTTTATAATTTAAAAGTTAAATTTTTTCTTGATTCGTAAAGTATACAGTTTAGGTGTATGAATGAAATAGCAGATGGGTAAAATGGCTTCTACGGCTTTACTAATACACACTCACTCTTTTGCTGAAATTTTCCTTAGCCGCTTTTCTGAAATGTGGTTGAATTTCAATGGTACAACGTTCAGTTTCTTCCACCAGTGCGTTTGTTGCCATAAACATTATGTTTCAAAAATAAAACAATAAAAACAAAAGAAAAAGTCCAGCGGCGTTAAATCGCATGATCTGGGTCTCCAATTCCGATCACGAAAACGGGAAGAAATTACACGATCAGGAAATGACTCATGTGGTGCCATGTGACACCGTCTTCTTAAAATCCCATGTCATCAACACCCATATCTTACAATTTAAGCACAAAACACTGGATTATCATGTCGAGATAGTGGGCGCCAGTAGCACTTGCTGCCTGACCAGCTCCAGTTTCCAAGAAGAGTAGTCCTATGATGCCCGAGCCCAAAATCCGCACCAACCAGTGACATTTTGTAGATCCACTTGCATCTCAATAGTAATTCGCCGGTTTTCTGAACCGAAATGCTACAATTTTCTCGATTAACCAGTATTCAAAATGAAAAGGAGCTTCATCTCTCAAGAAGGTTCTGTTCAAAATGATGTTACATAATCTATTCACTGAACTCTGATCGGTGTGTTAATATGCTTAAGTTTTTGAGTCGGTTGAACTTTATAAGCATGAAGATGCAAATATTCCGTGGGAAGACGCCCTAGAAAGCTTCTTGAAATGTCTAGTTCTTGAGATGATAGTGCCGAAATGATGTCCCTGAATTCTTGGCTACATTCTTACGAACCGCTTCGATTTTTTGTGTTGAACGATTTGTGTTAAGGACAGCTAGACTGTTTAAGATCGCTAATTTATCCAGTCGCCGTATTTTTTAAATTTATCTCTACACAGTTGATAAAGTTAAATCGCTATTCCGGTCATATTTCATACGAAAATTGCAGACTGTAGCAACCAAACCTTAATTATCTTTAACACACGCTTTGTTCTTTCGTGTAGCGCTGCATTTTCAATAACCTTGAAGTGTCAGCTGTCAGGCTGTCTTTTTTTTTCGTTGGAAACACGTTACTACACAAATAGCGAAAAATTCAAATATTTGTGATTTTTGGAACACGCGTTGTATAGGGAACGCAGCAAACAATGGAGAGTCAGTGTCTGCAGTCCCCTGAGTTTGTATATTTTATGTGGGGCACAAAGATTTACAGTTACTAAATAACAAAGCTGAGCAAAATTCTCTCGCTCTTCAAACTGTGCCACATCTCAGTAGAGATGTTGCACTATCTTCATTTTCAGAAGATGACTGAGTGCCGGGAACGATTCCTGTCTCTTGTGTAGCGGCATTGTGGCTCGCTACAGGCGGAATAATCCGAACTGGAGGGCGGGATTCACAGGCAGAAATGTCGGAAATCTGCAATGAACGAAAGCATTGTGTACTTTCCCCCCTGAATTAAAATTATGGAAAAGGAATTAAGGAGGCCGCCACTTAGTATCATCTCTTCTCTGTGACGCCAAGTTCTTAACGTTTCCATGTTGTGAACGTTCCATCCCAAGAGCACAACCCCAGTTCCAGCTAAAATTATAGGCACTGTTTCTAGTGAAAGAACGGTAGAAAGAGGTATGCGTACATTTAATATGGAATATCAGCCGCAAGAATCGTGGGATATGGTCTTTGTAACGCTATTACCGATATTACCTGTAATTGTCTTATCTAGCTTCTTTGTCTGTTTTTACTTAATTGCGCTTCTGTATAACGAAGCTCCTTGGCATTACATCTACGTAAATGTTTTATTCATTACTTATGATCATTTATGTAGTTGTAATTAATATATGGATGTAATTTCAAAAGTAATATACTGTAAAAGAATGGAAATCTTAAAACTTTACTTGTAATGCTGGTTCATGCATAGGAAAAGTAGGTTTGTGATGACGTAAAACTTGGAGGGAAGCCCCTCGGCAAAGAAATTAGCTAGGCGGGAATAGAAAAGGTGGATCTGGCTGTTAAACTGCAAGGTTGCTTTGTGGCAAGAGCCAGTCCGTGGCTAAGAGGCAAAGTGTTATCTTGTGAACTGAACGAGGCAAGAAGAATAACATGGCCTCGGATGTGGACGTAATTTGGCATTATTCATGGCATACTTTGGTCAGCTCTGTACTACGAAAATCTGACGCAAACAAGAGAGCTTTCAGAGCTTGCTACGCAACAAGAGCCATGGATATTTTTGCCGCCCTTTTTGTATCGCACAGGATGATGATGATGATAATGATGATAATGATGATAATGATGATGATGATGATGATGATGATGATGTTTGGTTTGTGGGGTGCTCAACTGCGCGGTCATCAGCGCCCATACCAAGTTCCAATTTTTACACAGTCCAAATTTTACACAATCCAATCTAGCCACTGTCATGAATGGTAATGACGGTGATGAAATGATGAGGACAACACAAACACACTGTCTCGTGGCAGAGAAAATCTCCAACCCGGCAGTGAATCGAACCCGGGACCCCGTGATCCAGAGGCCGCTACGCTAGCCACTAGACCACGAGCTGCGGACTGTGTCGCACAGGAGACCTACGCTACCACCACCTTCATCTCACATTACTAGTTTCAGTAAACTTTCATTGTAGTTAATGAACTTTGTGGAGTAGTAAATTTCATAATTATTCAGTAAGAATAAATTTTGAAGTACTCCACATATACACTACTGTCCATTAAAATTGCTACACCAAGAAGAAATGCAGATGATAAACAGGTATTCATTGGACAAATATATTATACCAGAACTGACATGTGATTACATTTTCACGCAGTTTGGGTGCATAGATCCTGAGAAATCAGTACCCAGAACAACCACCTCTGGCCATAATAACGGCCTTGATATGCCTGGGTATTGAGTCAAACAGAGCTTGGATGACGTGTACTGGTACAGCTGGCCATGCAGGTTCAACACGATACCACAGTTCATCAAGAGTAGTGACTGGCGTATTGTGACGAGCCTGTTGCTCGGCCACCATTGATCAGTCGTTTTCAATTGGTGAGAGATCTGGAGAATGTGCTGGCCAGGGCAGCAGTCGAACATTTTCTGTATCCAGAAAGGCCCGTACAGAACCTGCAACATGCGGTCGTGCATTATCCTGCTGAAATGTAGGGTTTCGCAGGGATCGAATGAAGGGTAGAGCCACGGGTCGTAACACATAAGGAGCGACATTTGTGAGGAGACCAGGCCGAACAGGTAGCGGGCGGTCTACTGGGACACCAAACAGGTAGCACACCGCAGTTCAGTACTGCATCGTCACATCACTGCCGTCACACAGGAGTGCAAAACGATCGCTGCAACTCATCAGGCAAAAAGCATGGGATCTACACAAGATCCGACCGATGCTGCAGGAATGTTTCTGCAAGAACATCGTTTGCTAATGAATGATGGGAGCAAATTTTTACTTGCAGATGACGACAGAGGACCAAATAATAAGATATTGGTGTTCCCCAGCGAAAGGGGAAAATCCTGTTTAACAGACTGTAATTCGTTCTTTGTCGATGGAACGTTCAAAAGCTCCAGCAAGCACTTTAGACAGTTATTTTTTGTCCAGGCCGATAGTTCTGACAATGAAGGGGAAACACACAAAGTTTCAACCGTGTACGCCTTGCTACCCAATAAAAAGCGAGAAACGTACGATCGCTTTTTCACAGCTGTTGAGAGCAACGTACCTGGATGGAATCCTACAGCTATCATGATGGATTTTGAAGCTGCAATCATCCAATCAGTAACACATTTGTTTCCTGATGCAAAGATTAATGGCTGCAACTACCATTTCATTCAGTGCTTATGGAGGCAAGTGCAGAATTGCGGCCTTGTTGCTGCCTACGAGGAAAACGAAGAAATTCGTTTTCACATAAGATTGTGTTCCGCTTTGGCTCACATTCCCCTGGACATGTTAGATGATGGGTGGCCATGCATTCAGGAGAGCACGCCAGATAATGAAAAACTGCAGGATTTTTTATGATTTTTATGAATACATCTTGTTTCAATACATAAATTGCATTCCTTAACGCTAATTACTAGCAGGACTCACATGGCTGGATAATGAGGACATGCTAAGAGATATGTGGAACTGCGCAGGAAGGTGTCACCGCACCAACAGTGTTTCAGAAGGGTAGAATCGGAGGATAGATACATTAATTTCGAAGGTTCATCCAAATTTTTACTCCTTAATAAAAATTCTCAAACAAGAAGCAGAATATCATGGGCATCGACTAGTTTTAAATCTAGGTGGGAAAAGAAGAAAAAAGTCCGCAATTCAGACAGATGAGACAGTTTCTAAGACCCTTACAAGACTCCAAGTTGACGACAATATAAAATCATTTCTTACTTGCGTGGCTTATGCACAGAAATTGCAATGAAAAGGAAATGGCTGAAGCTACAGCAACACTTGTAAATCTTGAAAAGGGGTTCACTTCATTCAGGTAGCCTATTTGTAAAAATTGTAAATAAATAATCATCCTGTAAATATTGTAAACAAATATAATGCGGGACGAAGAGACACCACCTCCTCGTGGTGTTTCCTGGAAACGACACAAATTCGGCTAAATGTCTCTTGCAAATTGTAAAAGATTCACAAGTCTGAAAAGTCATAGCTTTTCTAACAATCACAATCAGCATTTTTGTGTAGAGAATTTTAGAATCAATGTCTGTTTGAGTGGACGATGAATAGATCTTGCCGGCCGAAGTGGCCGAGCGGTTCTAGGTGCTTCAGTCTGGATCCGCGCGTTCGCAGGTTCGAATCCTGCCTCGGGCATAGATGTGTGTGATAGGTTAGTTAGGTTTAAGTAGTTCTAAGTTCTAGGGGACTGATGACCTCAGACGTTAAGTCCCATAGTGCTCAGAGCCATTTGAACAATTTTTTTGAATACATCTTGTTTCAATACATAAATTGCATTCCTTAACGCTAATTACTAGCAGGACTCACATTACACCTCAGCACACTTCCCTGCGTGGCATGGAAAAATTAAGGTTTATTTCGAAATAATTAAAGAAAAAGTTTTTACGGAGAACCAAATTCTTTAGTTGGCTCCTCTTAATATATGGTGAAAGGTTGCCGCTCCTGTCATAACAAATTTTGGGTGAGGGGTTGAAAGATGGAAAACATTTTCGGTTTCTATAGTTTCTGTAAAACACATCGTTAAGTATGAGGCTGAGCGAAAATTATGCCCTATGTAAGATTAGTCAGAACAAAAATGCCTATGAAAAAGGTCTTACGCGTAACTGTGCCGCAACTAATAGTTGACATGATATCGTGGGGGCAAAATCAGCTCCGATTTCTTATTTGACTGAGGCTACTCTTCCTAATAATGTAACCTGGCTGCACTGGAGGAGTGTGAATGTCCCTCGGCAGCTGCCCGGGCCGGCACAAGCCGAGCGCTCAGTCACACCAAGCGGCAGCAGGTAGTGGTCGAGCAGGTAGTGGAGCAGCATTTGCGACACGCCCTGTGGCGGTCCCTTAGCATCCCGGATTTCTCACAAGTGTCGCCACATTCTAGTTTCTCACAAGTGTCGCTTCTCACAAGTGTCTACAACTCGTGTGACCAGTGGCACCCCATACCATCACGCTGTGTGATATGCCAGTATGACGATGACGAATACACGCTTCCAATGTGCGTTCACCGCGATGTCGCCAAACACGGATTCGACCATCATGATGCTGTAACCACAACCTGGATTCATCCGAAAAAATGACGTTTTGCCATTCGTGCACCCGGGTTCGTCGTTGAGTACACCATCGCAGGTGCTCCTGTCTGTGATGCAGCGTCAAGGGTAACCGCAGCCATGATCTCCGGGTAATAGTCCATGCTGCTGCAGACGTCGTCGAATTGTTCGTGCAGATGGTTGTTGTCTTCCAGACGTCCCTCATCTGTTGACTCACAGATCGAGCCGTGACTGCACGATCCGTTACAGCCATGCGGATAAGATGCCTGTCATCTCGACTGCTAGTGATACGAGGCCGTTGGGATCCATCACGGCGTTCCGTATTACCGATTCCATATTCTGCTAACAGTCATTGGATCTCGACCAACGCGAGCAGCAATGTCGCGATACTATAAACCACAATCGCGATAGGCTACAATCCAACCTTTATCAAAGTCGGAAACGTGATGGGGACGCATTTCTCTTCCTTACTCGAGGCATCACAACAACGTTCCACCAGGCAACGCCGGTCAACTGCTGTTTGTGTATGAGAAATCGGTTGGAAACTGTCCTCATGTCAGCACGTTGTAGGTGTCGCCACCGGCGCCAATCTTGTGTGAATGCTCTGAAAAGCTAATCATTTGCATATCACAGCATCTTCCTGTCGGTTAAATTTCGCGTCTGTAGCACGTCATCTTCGTGGTGTAGCAATTTTAATGGCCAACAGTGTATTTCATAAAAGGATACTTAAAGTTTCAACAAAGTTTAATTGCCAAGAGAATATTTTTAACATTCAGCTTAACGATCGCTCTTATTGAAATATCTGTACAGCATTGCAGTTACCTGCAAAAACTATGATAATTCATAACAATTTCTTGATAATAGACATTTAAGGGCCACAATAAAAATTAACTGTTGTGCAGGTTATAATTTCATGTGTACATATTTATCAGTTTTTTCTTATTGTGTTCTATGTAAGTGGGCTGCTTCTGTGTTGGAAGCGCTGTGTAGCCCTTTGCATTGGATCTATGACTGCACTTCGTAAGAGACTCTGGCTGGTCGGACTCGTTGTCGGAAGTTAATCGCCAGAACTGTTGGGCAGTTGGAAGTTAGAGCCAGCAGTGATGGAAGTACCGTAAGGCAGTTGGAGGTGAACAGCCAGCAGTGATGGATGTTAAATGTGAGCAGTTAGCATTGATGGAGGGTAGAGGTCAGAAGTGTTAGCGTTGGCTAACGATCTGGAGGTATCCGACTTGGAGACTGAAAATTATTCATGATTATATATCTTTGTACTGGATGTCAATGACGATTTATATTCGTGTTTGAACAGGATATCACATTATTAAGGTAAAAAAATACATTATTTGGTTTGCAACAAAATCTTTCGTTTGCTAACCAAATGCCTATCAGTAGTTGGTGGCTTCAGTAGGTAGAATCTTTTATTTACCTGGCAGTATTGCAGTAGTTCGCATAATGAAGATTTTTGTGAGGTAAGTGCTTAATGAAATGTATAGATTATTGTTAAGATTTCTTTTTAGTCATGGATTGCAATATTCTGAATAAAAGCTATGTTCGGTACTTAAATCATGACAGCAACAAATACTGAAGCATCATAATCAGTAAATGTAAACAGAAAAGGAAAGGTGGGTAATGTACAGGCAAGAATAATTTGATTATAGATTAAAACAGTGCTATAATGAAATCAAAATTTCTAAGAATATGCCTCATGTTGTAAGTTATGAATAATAAGAGAGGCCTATAAAAATACGTACGGAAAATTTCACGTAATGACAGATACGAAATAGAAGAGTCTAGTAACAATTCAGATTTCAATTAAAAAATCAAGATAAAAGAAATACAGATCAAAGAGGGCGATTAGGACGACTAGAAGAGGGGCAGTGTTAAAACGAGTAGCTCAAGGCTACGTTCTTAGCCTTAAACCTAACTAACCTAAGGATATCACACACATCCATGCCCGGTGCAGGATTCGAACATGCGACCGTAGCAGCAGCGCAGTTCCGGACTGAAGCGGCTAGAACAGCTCGGCCACAGCGGCCGACATGATTAAAAAATCGGGCGTTCGGGTTCTTCAGTGTACTTGCAGGAAAGCGTTTAAAATTAGATTATCTCTGTTTTTTATTCATATTGAAACACATGAAATGGCTATCATGTCCGTATTTAATATGGTAAAACGTTATCATTCGAAGTTCACTGTCTGTATAACAAATATTCACTCGAAAAGCAGACAGAATTTTAGTAGGTCCGACCCGACTAATTTTCACGTTCTACCAGTCACAGACTCACAACTATTCGCGAGTTAAACATTCGGTCGTTTCAGTGGTCTTCTTTGTAAGAGGTGCTCGCCAAAATATTCCGTACAGAGCACGAAACAGGACACGCGGAGTTACTACGACCAGAAAATTCACATGCTCATGTCTCTCAAACTATTTAATTTAGAAACACCAAACTTTCATTAAAATGTTAGTAACTCCAATCCCTTCAGTCGCGATATGTTCGAACCGAAATTAGCTCACTATTTGCTCATCTTACAGAGTATTTTTAAGGAGCTACCTGACATCGTGTTATCCGTAGACGGGCTAGCAAGCGACCCTTCTAGAGGAATTCTCCAATATGCCCACTCCTCTTCTCGCGCGGGAACATCTTAATTCTGATTGGCTGTTGATCTAAACGATCAATCAGAACTTTCCTTCCACATCATTCTAGCGGGAAATCTTGCCTTATCCAATCACTAATTTGATAGTAATTAATGTTGCCAAAACTTCAAACTCTTGTATATTTACGTCACCTGAATCGTGGTTGCAACATAACTTTTCCATGGTTCGTTTGTACAAGATTTTACATAAAATGGAATATTAAATTTTAACGTATGTGCTACATACACTGTCTCAATCATTCTCACGCACTCACACAGAAAAATATAATCAAATAATAATTTTGACCGATTTTTGTATTACGTAATGCACAGTGACTAAAGTTTAAAAATAAAATTCTAATTAATATATGTTTATGCACTGATAATTTGGAATGGCTTCAAATGATAATGAAAGTCAATCTGTTATTGATCCTAACTTGGTTTTAAAAAACAAGCGTAGGTTTTGGGAGTTTTAAGTAATTCTCTTTATCTCCAGAACTATAAAAAAAGCCACTCCGTCTACAGGCCACAACTGGCCCATCGGGACCATCCGACCGTTGTGTCGTCCTCAGAGGATGATGCGGACAGGAGGGGCATGGGGTCAGCACACCGCTCTCCCAGTCGTTATGATGGTATTCTTGACCGAAGTCGTTACTATTCGGTCGAGTAGCTCCTCAATTGGCATCACGAGGCTGAGTGCACCCCGAAAAATTGCAACAGCGCAAGGCGATCTGGATGGTCACCCATCCAAGTGCCGACCACGCCCAACAGCGCTTAACTTCGGTGATCTCACGGGAACCGGTGTATCCACTGCGGCAAGGCCGTAGTCACCTCCAGAATTATAATGAACAAAAATCTGATATTTTGACAGCATCATTCCATTAATAACAAAAGGCTGTGTACCAAATTTAAACAAAATCGGATAATAACTAATATGGATTACTTAGATTAGTAGAGGGTATGAATCTTCGTATCGAGTGAATGATACGCTATACAATTGTCACGGTAGGCAGGGTTAGCTGTGCTGTGAGCAAAGCGAAAAGAAACATAACCAACCTGCAGCCACCGTACTAGACGGCTGCGTGCCTTACTGCAACGAATATCATCTCTTAATAACTTGCTGCGTGACAAACTCTCCCGCAAAATTCATGTAGATTTTAATGCTGGACCACCAACAAGTGTCAGCATGCGAATCATTCAACAAAACATCATCGATATGGGCTTTCGGAGCCAATGGGCCACCCGTGTTCCCTTGATGACTGCACGACACAAAGTTTTACGCATCGTCTGTGCCCGTCAACACCGACATTGGACTTTTGATGACTGGAAACAAGTTGCTTGCTCGGAAGAGTCTCGTTTCAAATTGTATCGAGCGGATGGAAGTGTGGGAATATGGAGACAACCTCATGAATCCATGGACCCTGCATATCAGCAGGGGACTTTTCAAACTGCTGGAGGCTCTGTAAAGGTGTGGGGCGTGTGCAGTTGGAATGATATGGGACCCTTCATATGTATAGATACGACTGTGACAGGTGACATTTACTTAAGCATCCTGTCTGATCACCTGCATCGATTCATGTCCATTGTGCATTCCGACGGACTTGGGCAATTCCAGCAGGATAATGCGACACCCCAAACGTCAGAATTGCTACAAACTGGCTCAAGGAATACTCTTCTGAGTTTAAATATTTCGCTGGCCACCAAACTCCCAGGCATGAACATTACTGAGTATATCAGGGACGCCTTGCAACGTGCTGTTCAGAAGAGTTCTCCACCCACGCATACTCCTAAGGATTTATGGACAGCCCTGCAGGATTTGTGATGTCCGTTCCCTCCAGCACTACTTCAGACATTATTCAAGTCTATGCCACGTTGTGTTGCGGTACTTCTATGTGCTCATGGGCGCCTTACACGATATTAGGCAGTTGTGCCAGTTTCTATGGCTCTTCAGTGTACGTTAGAGCGTGCAATCATGAAACGGCGGAACTTGAAAACTTTGATTTATATAACGGAGCAGTTTCCTTAATTGTAAAACCGTACTACCATGATCTTCCAGCAACTCTATAAATTGTTGATGGAACCTGTTCGGATTATGGCCCAGACAGCAGCGTCGCTTTGAAGCATAGTTCAAGGCTCCGAATATGACGAGTAGGAAAGTCGTTTGAAACATTGTTTCATGATGGTATTGACACAGGCTAATAAAGTCTACAATCTCATATTATGTACCATCTGTCAGAGATGTAACTATGTAGTGCGGATTGCTGTAATGTATATTGGTTGATTGTATCTCCATCGGGCAGATAGAATATCAGCAATGATGTCTTCTTCTCGTAAGATACTACGAAGGCTTGCAGTTTATCCTAGAAAGTAGCGAACCTACTTGGGTTCACAAACTATTCTACTTATGTTCATCACGCTAAATTGTAACGATTCGAACTGCAGACTCCGGATCGAGCAAAACATCCTCCGCGCCGCACAGCTTAACGTCGCAGTTCCTGGAGGCGGTTCAAATAAGACTAGCAAGGTGTAGTTTGGCCTTCTGGCCTGCCCTGCCGTTACCGACATGCCTTCTTACAAATTGCACCACACCCAAGGTTTCATTTTTTAAAATTGTATTCTTGTTTCCTGCGTCGTAAGTACTCCGTTTCTGCATGTAATTGCGGAACGCGCGATAGCTGTCACCCAGTGAGTTGGCGCCACGATGGGAAAACGAAGCATATTTGGGACAAGCGGCGTTAAAATCCCATGTCCTCGTCCAGATGAAGGATTCCAGTGCTTTTCGTAAATCGTCTCACACAAAATGCAGGTAGGCGTCCCTCGACACGGCTGGAACTGATTTGTTCCCATATTACTCTCCAGCTAAGCTCTAGTAATTTAACGGCTGGGAGAGATATTCCCAAGTAACAAATACCTAACGTAAAAAGCTTCACAACAATTAACAAGTTCCGTAATGAAGATTTTCGGGTAAATGACTAGAGCCGATTTTAACTACGTTTTTACAAAATCTCAAACACGACGACTTACGCTAAATATTCGATTTTTTAATCGCCACCATCGCTGGCACTGTTCTAAAACCGAAGACAACGGTCATTATCTCCAGACATTTCGTATTCTGCGCTGGATAAACGTCTCCTTCAGAATTTCCCATGCAAATAGACGTATCTCTCTACCACGTTATTTTTTCTTTTAAATATCATCTGCATTCCTCCTATTGATCGTCATCTCGTTCTTTTGTTATCTTTTTCCATCTGTCAGACACCTCCCCGAAGTTAGTTTCCAGACACTCATGGACGAGGAAGAGACTGGAATTGAGGGTAGGAAAGCAAATGCAAAAACGCTAAACTCGGTTTTCAGAATCCCTTCACAAACGAAAATCCAGGGTTGTTGCTTCAGTTTAATTCTGGCACCCTTTGCAAATGTGGCGGGATGGGTTAGAACCTCTGCTACCCTCCTGCACTTACTTTAAATTACAGTTCGACCCAAAAGACAGCATTTGGAGTTCCGGTGCAGAAATTTCAGTTCACCTACCTCGATCAGCTTCTTGAAGTTCACCTCGTTCGCTCTGTGTTTATAGATACTGGGTCAGCCAACGAAAAGCAGCATTGAAGAAACGTCGGCTACATGCTTACCAGATAAAGATCGCGCAGTTCAAGATTGCAAACAGCATTTGCTAAGTTCGTAAGAAAATATCAGGCATTGGGGGTTATAATAACTTGAGTAAAAGGTTTAAACGTCAGTTAATTAGGTTTTATTATCTCTGAAAAAAAAATTTTTTTATTTGAAGGTGGAGAGGTGGGAAAGGAAAGGAAAAGAAAGGAACCTGCCGCGCGACGTAGCCGCCCAGTCTAGGCCGACTTGCCACGGTTCACGCGGTTCCCCCCGGCGGAGGTTCGAGTCCTACCTCGGGCATGGGTGTGTGTATTGTCCTTAGCATAAGTTAGTTTAGGATAGATTAAGTAGTGTGTAAGCCTAGGGACCAATGACCTCAGCAGTTTGGTCCCGTGGGAAATTGCCACAGCCGGCCGGGGCGGCCGAGCGGTTCTAGGCGCTCCAGTCTGGAACCGCGCCACCGCTCCGGTCGCAGGTTCGAATCCTGTCTCGGGCATGGATGTGTGTGATGTCCTTAGGTTAGTTAGGTTTAAGTAGTTCTAAGTTCTAGGGGACTGATGACCTCAGAAGTGGAGTCCCATAGTGCTCAGAGCCATTTGAACCAAATTGCCACAAATTTCCAGTTTCTGTTACCAGCTGCATCGGTGCTTGATGTGGAATCAGCGGCAATGAGTGAAATGTAGGCCGAACCGGGGCTCTAACCATTCCTGCTTGCCGGGTAGTTACGTTAGGCACTATCTCACCCGGACACAGTGTTTTCCGCACTGTCTGGCACTATCTCAGCACAGTCCCCGGCCGACTAACATTCCCACCTAGCGCCACCCACAACAGTCACCGTCCATGGATTCCATGCTCTTTTATTTGATTCGTGACAGAACAGAAGGAGTAGACATCCCGGATTCACGTGTAACTGATTCGCCTCACTAGGCAATGGATCCGTAACGTTCAGTTGGGAGCAACATACTAACGAACTGCTAAAGCGCCTAAACAAGTCTGTGTTTGCAATGCGAATGATGTCAGACATAGGAGATATAAATACAAAAAAACTGGCATATTGTGCTTATTTTTCACTCCAGTATGTCATATGTTATCATATTTTGTGGTAACTCCACAAACAGAGAAAAAATTTTTAGAGTACAGAAGCGTATAACAAGAGTAATGAGTAGTGGAAATCCAAGAACATCATGTCGAAACCTATTCAAAGAATTGAGCATATTAACCACAGCCTCTCAGTATATTTATTCCTTAATGAAGTTTGTTGTAAATAATACATCTCTTCTTCCAACAAACTGCTTAGTACACAGTATCAATACTAGGAATAAGAACAATATACACAAAGGTTTAAAATCACTTACTCTTGCCCAGAAAGGAGTCCAGTATTCAGCAACGCATATTTTCAATAAGTTACCAGCAACCATTTAGAGTTTAGTTTCAGACAAGGCACAACTTTAAACATAATTTAAAAGAATTTTTGGTGGCCAACTCCTTCGCTTCCATCCATGAGTTTCTCAACAAGTGCAGTAGACCATTTTAATGAAAATTTATGATACTTTAATTTTTGACAGTACTTGGTTGTAACACCTACTGTGTGAATGATGGATGTACGGAAAGCAGATGTAGGTCTTAAGTCTGTAAACAGTGGAAGTTTAATTTTAAATCTTGTACATAATCTGACTGTTCTTAACTGAGGATCACTGAAATGAATAATTTACTTCAATTTTTGACAATACTCGGTTGTAATAGCCAAGAAACTAGCAAATGTCTGAATGATGGATTTAATGAAAGCAGATGTAAGTATTAAACCTATAAATATTAGAAATTTAAATTTAATTGATATACATAAATTTACTGTTTATTGACTGAGGATCATTAAAATTAATGAAACTCAAGTTCTTCTAATTACATTTTTGTAATGTGTTTATCTGACATGTCCACACCCAGGAGGATTCCCTCCTTTATGGGTCTATGGAATGAATAATTAATCTAATCTAATCTAATCAGTGGGGATGCACATTTACGGTCGACCTGCAGCGGGAATCTTAAATCAGCGAGCGTGAAGGACGTGGACTAGGACTGCATATAATTGGTGCTAGGTGCGATAAAGAGTGTATGCGCGGCGCAGCGGTTAACGTAGCAGCCCAGCAAGCAGGAGATTCCAGTCTGTCACACATTTTCACTCGTCGCCAGTGATTCTGCATAAAGTCCTGATGCAGCTGACTTTCCCCCCATCCCATTCAGTTCACACAATATGTATCATAGCTGCAGATTCCACGTGGTATCAGTTCTTTCAAACATGTGCGAAAGAACAGACGTCACACAATCATGTGTGTGTGTGTGTGTGTGTGTGTGTGTGTGTGTGTGTGTGTGTGTGAATATCTAAGGGACCAAACTGCTGAGGTCATCGGTCTCTAGACTTATACCCTACTTAAACTAGCTTATGCTAAGAACAACACATGGGCCGCGTGGATTGGCCGTGCGGTTTAGGACGCCACGTCACGTCGGAGGTTCGAGTCCTCCCTCGGGCATGAGTGTGTGTTGTCCTTAGCGTAACTTAGTTTAAGTAGTGTGTAAGTCTAGGGACCGATGACCTCAGCAGTTTGGTCCCATAGGAATTCACACCCATTTGAACATTTTTGAACAATACACACACACACACACACACACACACACACACACACACACACACACACATACACACACACACGCACACGCACGCACGCACACACATGCACGCCCGAGGGAGGACTCGAACCACTGGCGGGAGGGCACGCATTCATATATAAGGTTTTAAATAGCCGTCATATCTGTATTGAGTGCCGAAGCTACTATCATTGTAAGTTTGCTACTGTTTGAATACAAGTCCGAAAATGAAAATCAGTCACAATTTTACAAGGCTAAACCGAATTAATGCCCCGTTCTAAACCGTTACTGACCCACAGCTGTTCGTGAGTTACTACATCAAGTCGTTCAATGGTCTTCCTAAAAAGAAGTGGTCGCCGTAATATTCCAAGTTTGTTCCTGTAACACGCTATGAGCAGTTGTGGTACGACAAGAAAGTTAGATGCAAATAACTTACAAACGAATCCACTAAAAATTCTCAGATCTCCACTGAAAGGTTCACGTTTACGCGAAAAGAACCGTCAATACGAATGATTTTCTTTATCTTAGCCGAAATTTGTGTGGCGCGGTTCGAAATGATCTGCACAGTAAGACCGCTCACGAGTTACTGAGAAACTGAACTGCAGTACCAAGCACTGCACTAAGCCCTACACTAAGTGTGGAAAATGCTTAATTCTGCGCAGGCTGCGGTGGCCGAGCGGTTCTAGGCGCTCAGTCCGGAACCGCGAGACTGCTACGGTCGCAGGTTCGAATCCTGCCTCGGGCATGGATGTGTGTCATGTCCTTAGGTTAGTTAGGTTTAAGTAGTTCTAAGTTCTAGGGGACTGATGTCCACAGATGTTAAGTCCAATAGTGCTCAGAGCCATTTGAACAATTTTTTTGCTAAATTCTTATTGGCTGGTGATTTGGACAGCCAGTCAGAAAACCTCCTGCACTCAAATACGTATGGTACTTCCTAGCTCGTTCAAGAGAATTACAGAAAGTAAATTATGAAAAAAACTTCTGAATTTACGAAAATAAACCAAAGTGCGAATCATCCCAAGAAAATAAATAATAGTAGATTTAACACCTAACGTTCCTTCTGCCTGCTTGTACACGAAAGCCTGTACTCTGGACATACGTCACATCACTCATGACTGCAGAAGAATTTTTCGACTCATACAGTTACAGACGTTTCAATAAAATATAACATCCACTCTTATTGTGAGTTAACGACCATTGCGCTCTCATTTAAATGTATGGCCGAAAGAGTCACCCTACATTAACTGTGAAACGAACCCTGTCGTCAAGGACCGTGTGCCACAGAGGGCGCAGATTCACCACGAGATGGTGAAACTCACAGCCGTCCATTGTCTATTAAGGCCTAAGCGCTGCCGGTCGTAGTGGCCGAGCGGTTCTAGACGCTACAGTTTGGAACCGCGCGATCGCTACGGTCGCAGGTTCGAATCCTGCCTCGGGCATGAATGTGTGTGATGTCCTTAGGTTAGTTAGGTTTAAGTAGTTCTAAGTTCTAGGGGACTGATGACCTCAGAAGTTAAGTCCCATAGTGCTCAGAGCCATTTGAACCATTTTTGAGCCTAAGCGCTGTAGTGTGCGAGTGAGACAGAAGAGAACCTTCGTCATAGGGAAACCCAGTAGAATCCGTTTGTGGCCGAAGAGATGTAGTAGTGTTAAATATGTCGGACCTAAGATCGGCCATAAAGGGAAACGATTCATGAAAACTATTTAATTCTGTAGTAGTGCGGGGAATGAAGCCACAGCAACTTTAATCTGCCATCCTCCGTAAATTTTCATCTTGATCCCAATAAAACTTGAATACTGGTCATATCTATAATAGTTTAGGATTTACTGTTAAAGTGAAATTCGCGCTGGAAAACGTGGCCGGGGACGGGCAGAGGGAGGGCTGGTGCAGGCGCGAAAGCGAACGGTTCGGCTGGAGACACCAAAGGGTACAGTTCGGATTGAGACGCGAAAGCGGACAGTCGGTCGTTAGTCAGCTAGGACGTGAAACGACTTAGAAAATTTCGCGTCGTATGATATCGCGGGACTTACTCACTGAGCGGTGAGCAGCCGCCCACCTGGTGTGAACTCTAACTTTTCGCGTAGCCAAGGAGGCGGAGTATTGGACTGGTTTCTCGCAATGATATTGTGAACGATCGATCTGTGTCAAATGGCTCGAGTGTAACAGTAACTCTAAATACGTACACTTTCGCTATTAGTTTGCTTTCTGAATAAACATTATTCTAAGCAAATCGCAACTATGTGCCCTACATCATTTACGGGTCGTTAATTTAGTTCCCGATATTATTATTACTGTTATTATATTAACTTTCTATTTCGCAAACTTGCTATCAGCCAGACCATTTAACCAAAGGGTCATAGGTGTCTTATTTACGGCGTGTAATGCGACACATGCGGTGTAAGCCCTAGACGACTTTGAGTGAAGACATTTCGATGAAGAGGAACCACATCTTTGAGATATTAGCTCACAATCTTAAATTTTTTGCATCGTGAAGGGACCATCGACTTTAGTATGTGAGATACATTTGAACTTGATATGCCAACCTGTTCCAGAGCAAAAGAGATCCAAAACGACGGACAGACAGGGAATCGGATAAAAATATAACAAAAAATATTTTTTCGTGTGATATAATTACAAATCAACTATTTTTGAATTTTTTCTTTACTTGTACTGCGAAACCTTGGTTTTCGCCTAATTTCATGATTCTAGGTCAACGGGGAGCACTCTATAGATTTTGATGAGTGAATTTTCGAGTATCGAAAGCTGTAACATAAATGGCCGTATCTTAAAATTTTTGCACCTCCAAGGGACTATAGACCTTAATATGCGACATAAATAGGAAATTCAGAATGAGATTTTCACTCTGCAGTGGAGTGTGCGCTGATATGAAACTTCCTGGCAGATTAAAACTGTATGCCGGACCGAGACTCGAACTCGCGACCTTTATCTTTCGCGGGCAAGTGCTCTGCCAACTGAGCTACCCAAGCACGACTGACGGCCCCTCCTCATAGCTTTACTTCTGCCAGTACCTCGTCTCCTACCTTCCAAACTTTACAGAAACTCTCCTGTGAACCTTGCAGAACTAGCACTCCTGAAAGAAAGGGTACTGAGGAGACATGGATTCGCAGGAGAGCTTCTGTAAAGTTTGGAGGGTACGAGACGAGGTACTGGCAGAAGTAAAGGTGTGAGGACGGGGCGTTAGTCGTGCTTGGGTAGCTCAGTTGATAGAGAACTTGCCCGCGAAAGGCAAAGGTCCCGAGTTCGAGTCTCGGTCTGGCACACAGTTTTAATCTGCCAGGAAGTTTCTTAAATAGGAAATTGATACGTCTTTTCCTGAGGGAAAGGGTTATTAACAATCGGTCAGACAGACAGTCGGCAACAAAGCGATCCTCTAAGGTTTCCTTCTGCACAGACTGAGGCACAGAACCCTGACATCGTACAGTGCTGATCAGTAAATTTGCAACACTATGAAAGTGCGTGCTGCAAAACTCAAATTCGTACAATGGACTCTTTCAAGACCGGATGTCGTAGTTGCTGGTGTGGCTGCCAGGTTGTATGACAGTGGTCCAATAAACGTTTCAGTTCCTGGTGTTTCGTCCAGAACTACGCTAGATGTCTTCAGAGATGCTCCTGGTGACTGAAGAGTCTTACTGAATAACAAGTCGGAAGTCGGAGAACGACTTCTGTGATGTCTGAAATGGATGTGGTGTAGTTTACACGTGATGAACAGAGATAATCCCTATCACCTGTCAAGGATATAAACATATCTATCGAATTTGCGCTGGCTGTTTGGGTAAAGAAGTTAAGAGTGTTCTGCGACCAAATAACAGTAGGCCAGAGGACAACACTGAAGCGATGTCATGAATGGACACGGTTTCTCTTCCCTATATCAAATAAATAAATAAATAACTGATCAGATCAGGAAGATTTTACAGAAACATGACATCAGACTTGCTTTTAGACCGACTAAGAAAAATTGTCAAACGCACCGATCCATAAAGGATAAACGTTCTCCTCTGTCAGCATGTGGTATACATATCTTGTACTGCTGGAAAGGTCTACATTGGAACTACCAAGAGAAGTATGAATACAAGACTGAAGGAACTTAAAATGTTTCGCCGACTAGGGAAAACAGAAATATCAGCTTCGACAGAACATGCTCTACAGTCAGGAAAACATGAAGTGAATTTTTATGAAATCAAAATTTTATCTACAATGACTAATTTCTATCCATGGATACACTGAGAAGCCTTCAAAATGTATAAGCATGTGGATAGTTTTAACAGAAAAGTAGAATCCATGAAACATTGGTAGATGAACAATGGCTCTGCAAAATCGATGCAGAAGTTTTTATCCTTGACAGGCCACAATAGATAATTAAGTTTTATTTCTGACAAGGATTATCTCTGCTGACCACGTGTAAACTAGACCAAGCCCGTTTCACACAGTATTTAAGTCACACGCCGACGCCCAACTCGTCAGTCAGTAAGACTCAGCCTCGCCTGGAACACCTCTGAAGATGTCCAGCGCATTTCTGGAAGAAACTTCAGGAACTGGAACGTTTCTTAGACCAAGTACAACACTAGCCTGTCGTGACACAAACTAATGTTACCCTCTGAGAGGATTTATAACTTTGACCATGCATATATGTCTAATGGATAAATGTTTTGGACAGTAATTTTGAATATGTTGAATGTAACAGAAAAACTAAGCAGGCTTTAATCGTTGGGGTTTAATGAAAGCAGTAAATTTCGTATACGAATGAAAAATGAACTGTCGCCAGCCAAATTAGGCACATTAATTTGGAAATATATGTTTAAGAAAATCAAATATTAGTTATTGAAGTTACTTTCATTAGTATTTCCCTTTGAAGAGTACACAGGATACAAACGGACATAGGGCACTCTGAGCTGTGTATAGCAGCAGTCACCAATACTGCAAGTACTAGTAATCAAAGAAAGCAAAATTTGTATCAAACTCACACTAATAAGAGCTACACTCAAGATTGCTACTTGGGTCAGTACTGAAATGTTACTGCAAGAAGTGGAGAACTAAATTTGGCAAGGAGGGGGTTCTGACTTAAGTGACATATACATACCACAAATAAAATAAATAATATCACAATTACACTGTTTATGCACCCATTTGTAGAAATGTATCAGATTTCCTTAATGGCAATAATATTCCAATTACCTTTCTAATATGAGAAGAATATAGTTAGGACCCATAAACTGATATTGTATCACTAGTCAAACTCTATTATTATTTCAGTATCCAAAATTCAATTCAACTAAATTTAATTCTTACCTTCACTTTGAATAGTTTATGTTTTTACTTTAAAGGCAAGTTATTCAACACTGAGCTCAATTAACTCCAAAAATTGCTGAATGCAAAAACCCCTGAAGGTGAGCACAAGTCTGAAACTGCTTGTACATTAAATAAAATCACCTTCTGTTGTGACTGGTAGGGTTTATCATTCCACACCACAGAATAAATCATTATTTAAGTTTAAAGAAATAGTTGGGGAAATTTTTTAGATTACTGCACCTACATTCAGTTTAATAAGATTCATACGTCAGTAACAAATTATTATTTTGTTTACGAAAAGCACACATCTGCAGTTGACAGTATCCCCTAAGACAACACAGAGACAGAGCAAAACCACTTTTATTTGAAAGTATTCAACCGTACAAGTCGCATGGAGAGCTGTCCAAGGGGACGTTTTCTTCCACTGGAACGTTCCACCTAATTCTGCATAGGACTCAGTCATCCTTACTGCTTGTTCTCCTTACATGGCACAAAGTGACCACGGTTGAATGAATCACTGCAAGCCTCTCCAGAATGACGAGAAACTGGTTTTTGAGTTCAGCTTTTCCTGAGCAGGCAATAATGTAGATTTTTGCAACGAAGATCTTCCGCCAAGCCATCCATCATCGCGAAGAATGTGTCGTATTACATGGTGAATATGTAGAAAAGCAGTAACACAACAACCAAATTTCATGGCCACAGACCGATTTTTTTGGAGGTTATAATTAAAACACCCCGTAGACTCGTATATGGACAATTCTGATGTTTAAGTTTGTTACATCTGGAGCATCTTTCAACGGTAACGTATTACACAATTAAGGAAATGATGCAACCACACAAATTGTACTGGCATTTATTAAACTAAAAGTTTGCGGATAGCACTGTTATGTTAAACTTCAAGCAATATTAGTAATTACCAATAAAAAATTTAAGACCAATAAAGCAATAAGTCATTTTAGACTAGAGACTAATTTGAGACTGTTGATGTTTTCTAGATATAAATTTTAATACCAACATGGATGGTTTTTGACAGTGTAAGCTATCTAAAGTTTTGTTACAGTGTATCACAAAGCACATTGTAATAGAACTTTAAATAGCTTACACTGACAGAAGTCATGGGATAGCGATATGAATATATAGAGATGGCGTTAGTATCGTATCACATATAAAATGTATAGAAGGGCTGTGCATTAGAGGAGTTGTCATTTGTAGTCAGCTGATTCAAGTGGAAAGGTTTCCGACGTGATATGGGCACACGGCGGGAATGTGGAATGGTAGTTGCACCTAGATTCATGAGGCATTCAGTGTTGGAAATCGATAGGGAATTAAATATTCCGAGATCCATAGAGTCAAGAGTGTGCCGAGAATACCACATTTCGGGCATCACCTCTCTCCACAGACATCGCAGTGGCCGACGGCCTTCACTTAACAACTGAGAGCAGTGCTTCTGTGTAGAGTTCACAGTGCTAACAGACAAGCAACACTGCGTGAAATAATCGCACAAATCAATGCGGGACATACGACGAACGTATCCGTTAGGGCAGTGCCGCGAAATTTTGCGTTAATGAGCTATGGCAGCAGATGACCTTCTCGAGTGCCTTTGCTAACATCTCAACTTCTCCTGAGCGCGTAACGATATCTGAGGGACCCCAGACATATGAAAAACCGTGACTTGGTAAGAGCTGATGGTATGGTTCGAGTGCTGCGAAAACTCCCACGGAGCAATGGGCTCAAATTGTAAACAAGGCATTGTGCAAGTTGGTGATGGCTCCATAGATGTATGGGCTTTGTTTACGCGACATGGAATAGGTCCATAGATTTTCGGCTACTTGGAGGCCATTTGCTTCCATTCATGTATGTCATGTGCGCAAACAGCAATGGAAGTTTTATCGATGACAATGCGTCATGTCATGGAGCCACAATTGTTCGCGATCGGTTTAAAGTACGTTCTGGCCAATTCAAGCGAATGATTTGGCCACCCAGATCGCCCGACATGAATCCCATCGAGCATAATCGAGAGGTTAGTTCCCACACAGAATCCTGCACTGGCAACGCCTTCGCAATTATGGACGGTTATAAAGGCGGCGTGGCTCAGTATTACTTCTCCAGGAGACTTCCAGCGACTTGTTGTGCCCATGCCACGTCGAGATGCTACACTACGCCCGTAACACGAGCCGCAGTTTCCTTGTGACTGAACCTTAAGTTCTGATACGTAAAAACGCACGTATAACACTATATTGCAAACTCGCGTTACCCTCTGGTAGGAATTTAGAAATGTTTTGCCCGTGTGTTTACATTATGGGTAAAAAGTATCGAACAGTAATTTCGTATCTATGGCAGTTAACAGAAAACTGTAAGGCTTTATTTTGGAAGTAATGAAAGTAGTGAAGTTCACGTGAATGAAACAACAAACGGTCGCCAGCCTAATTAGGCATAATAATCTGAAACATTTAGTTTAAAGAAAAATGAAACTGATTTGCTAAAGTGACTTTCATTAATACTAATTTTAAATAGTGCAACTACCGGACGAACTGAACAGTGGGTAGCAGTAGTTACTATTTCCACAAATCAGCAATCATAGGAAGTTAAATGATATTTCACTCATAGAAATAATAGTTACTATCTCAATCATTAACCAATTTAGCACTAAGATGTTACTCAAGACATCACGAGACTAAAATTGGGCATGACCAGAGTCCTGGTTTAACTAACATGCAGACACCACAAATAAAGTTAAATAACATTGCATAGACACTTTTTATACTCACACTTTTATGGAAATGCTTCAGATTTCTTTAGCAGAAGCAGTATTTAGTTTATCTACCTTGTAATAGAAAAGAATATAGTGGGGGCCCATAAGCTGAAACTGTCTTTACAGGCAAATTCTGTGACTATTTCAGAAACAAAATGCAATTTGCCAATATTTCTTCCTGACCCAACTTGAAATAGTTTATATGTTCACACTTTAGAGCAAGTAATTCAAATATTAAGTTCAATTAACTTCAGAAAATAGTTCATAGTAATAATCAAAGCAAAATTACTTTTCATGTAGGTTCAATTTGTGTGCCTTATCCATTACCTGTAAAGCAGGTATTTTTACATTAACACTATACTTTTGCCACTGAACCGTGCAACACCTATCCACTGACTACCTAGCGTGCTCCCCCAGCAGCTGCCCAGATCGACCGCCAAATCTACATTTTAGCGCGCGACAGGCCACTTCCGTAGCGGAGGGAGTTCCCTACACCTTTTTTGCTATACCATACAAGATCCCCAAGCATGAACCAGTTTTTTACATACACATTTCTCTTTCTAAACATTACTTTTAAACATTATTAAGTTTTTTACAATAAGTACATATCAAACTTCAACTTCCCTTTGACAATTCAGAGATCTTAACTAGCAAAGAACAAACACTTCATAGTCAAATACACATAATTACACTGTATAAACTACTTACAACCGATATTGGTGTTACACGCCGTCTAACCGGAGGCCCTACACGATATTATGAGGTACCCCATGACTTTCGCCACCTCAGTGTAAAACTGGATACTACAGGTTTAAGTGAAACTGAACATAGCTTCTTACATCTTATATAATGTAAATCTAGTGGAAGTATCGTTGTATTGTCACCCTTTGTCTTATTACTGAGTCACAACTCCATAAAATTAGTTGTTTGGTACCGTCATGTAGCAGTTAGTATGTTTGTATAGCGATGTCGCTATATGTCAGCCATTTCTCTGACAGCCGTAGTACAGGTACTTCGTACAGGCCCTGCGGCGTGCGTCACAGCACACAACAGTGTAGGTCTTAGGAACAGCAGCGACAAGCTCCGGCAGGAAGCGCGTTTCAATTTCACGTCATCTAATACTTCGTAGCACCACATTTAAGTAACATTTGACAAAGCTAAAGGCCTTAGTGGGTACCTCTCCATTTGTATATTGATTTTCCACCTGGTCCCGGACGTAGATGAGTGTTCGCGATGTGTTCAGGCATGGCAACTAGTGTGACATGTCGTTTTAGACGTAGCTCAGTGTGTGGAAGGATCTGCCGGTATTTACCGTTGCCCAGAGGACGCCCGACTGTACTTGTACAATCTTCTGGGAGGCTCCTTCCATAAAAGTTGAACGTCCACTAACCGAAAGTCAGTCTACAACTAGAGAATCAATGTGGAAACAGAAATTGGATAAAGGCAGTCTGAAAAGTTGGAACATTAAAGAAAAACTTCCTGCTGGATCACAATTGGAATGGAGAGTCTGGAAGAGCCTAAATAGACTTAGATGTCAAGTGGGAAGATCACAGGATAACCTGATCAAGTGGGGATACGCCGAAGAAGAGCCCTGCCAATGTGGAGGAAAACAAACCATGACACACCTGCTGACCTGTCCATCTTTGCTGGCCCCATGCACTTTCCAAGACCTGTGGTTGGCCAACGACGCTGCAGTGAAGTGTGCCGAACACTGGAGAGAGATATGAGCCTTGTTTTAGACAATAATGACGACTTACAATATGTGAAGATCATGAATGTATATATGAATGAATAACTATCATTTACTTGTATTTGTAATCTAGTATATATAGCGTATTAATTAATTACAGATGTAGCTCAGACATGATTAAATAAAACTAGTGTGACGCCACAAGTTCGTTGCGGGGCCTGCATTTCTCGTGGGCCCCAAATACTTCCTCGTTACCACAGCTAGCATTGCGAGTGATATGTCTTTCTTATATCCACATATGGACTGTCTTACTGTTATCGCTGCCAATAGCTTTGCATTAACACACAAGTATAACAATATGAACACTGGATGGCCAATGTCGTAATTTTCTTTTTTTGTCGTCAGTGACAACCTTTTACTTTCGGTAAGGTAATAGTTTTATACCACTTGTCAAATATACTTTTTTATGTCTTTATAATCGTCATGATCTAATATATTTTCCAGTATGTATACGATCCTTCAGTTTAATAAGAGCCATTTGGCACAACAGATTATAATGCCTGATGGCTGATATACACCGAACAAAATAATAATTTTGTGTTGCTATGTTTCGAATAATGTAAATTCAATTATTAAATATGTTTTGCTATTGTCCACCTCTTATATTCAATTTTTGGATCTGAAGATGGCTCGTCAATGAGCTGAAACTACACTACGCAGTAGAATTGAAGGGTCACTTCTTCGAAATCCCTAATTGTCTAGCCGGCCGCTGTGACCAAGCGGTTCTAGGCGCTTCAGTCCGGAACCGGGCTGCTGCTACAGTCGCAGGTTCGAATCCTGCCTCGGGCATGGATGTGTGTGATGTCCTTAGGTTAGTTAGGTTTAAGTAGTTCTAAGTCTAGGGGACTGATGACCTCAGATGTTAAGTCCCATAGTGCTCAGAGCCATTTGAACCTAATTGTCTCCCATTCCGACGCCCATGTTTGAGATTTGGCTCAAAGGCGTCTGTAACGTTTCTCTATAATGGTGCAAAAGCATGGTGCCCCGTGACGTCACTCTCGGGTTGGGCGACATTTCAGACAGCGAGGTGTCGACACGTGTGAAAAAAAACCAGAGCTCAGCAGTGTGAAGTGTGTTAATGATGTCTTATTGACACCAAATTTCACCACTATTAACGCCACTGTGGACGTGCCAGCCTAGTGGAAGGTCGTCACAGCCCCTCTTACCCACATGTCACCCCTTCTTTTGGGGCCTCTGCAGTGTAGGTCAGAACCGCGACGCCAAGCATTGAAATCACGTGATTTTCTTATAGATGGTCCAGGAAAAAATTTAAGACACACCGGTGGTCAAAATGGGAAACGAAAAGGCTTGAGGGGGTGGCGGAATGGGCAGGGGGTGGCACAAAGGACGTCAATGAAACTACTCTTTCCTCGGAACGTTGATTCCCTCACATTTCGAGGCTGGAAATGACAGTTCGCAGCGCGATGAGCAGCAGGAAGACGTTCTTGAAAACCTTCGGCTCTGTTGACACCTCCTGAGCAACTCAACCCTTCTCGACTGACGTCACTGAGCAGCAACCCCACTGAACTTCATCGCACCCCTCTGGAGTGCAGTGCGACCGCAGAATTTGCTCTAGTGTACGGGGTGGAACCACCATTAGACGAACTTCGAACGTGATCGGAAGCAGAAAACGGCCCTTATGCTTTTTCAGCGTTAATAAATATATTTCTCCGCTCTTGATCTGGGCTATAATAATACCCTACAGGCGGAGGATGACACGGCAGTCGGTCAGTACCGTTGGGCCTTCCGAGGTCTGTTCGGATGGAGTTTAGTTTTAGTATTTAAATACGTCTGCAGTCTTTACATCGACGTAGTGCATCAGCTTTGGACCAACCCAAATATAGTTTATTAGACATCCCCACAATACGATAGACTCGCCGAAATCCCAGCAATTCAGCAATTAGAACGATATTCTCGAGTAGTAAACAAATTCACCGTGACATCTTTTACAAGATGCGACATGGTCACTAATTGAACAGTGACCCGAATATAGAACACATTTATTTTACTCACGTCTATGGTCACAAATTTTTTGTTATCAGACTACCGGTAATTGTCTATAATGACCGTCTTCAGATCTGTTTTACAAACACAGGTCCTAATATACTGGAGCCATAGCATTGTCGATGCCACAACGGTATATTAGGACATATTTCTATAAAACAGATCTGAAGATGATCGCTATGGACCGATACAGGTAGTCCGACGACAAAATATTTGTGATCATAGACGTGAAGTAAAGGAAATTTATGTGGCATCTTTCATCACTGTTTCTTTCCTATGAAACAGAGACGTTTGGTAAAGTACCACCTGTAGTATGTCCTAAAGGGAAAACATCAATGCGAAAGTGTTTTTTTACTGTTGAAAAACTGGTTACTACACTCGTAGTCTTTGGTGCATGTAGCTAGTTCTCCTGTGTGTGTAATGAAGTTTCACAGAACTATTCCCGATTATCGTTTTGTAATTCCGTCGCAATAGCCCATTATCTTCACACTTTTACTGAATTTGGAATCGCTGTAGGAATACTGAAAAAAATATTCCTTGAACATAACCATGCAACAAGAATGTATGTCATACAGACGACAGAAAAAATATTGGCGTCTTTCAAATGTCGTTCGGGACTGTTGAGGGTTGGTGTTGCTTTGGGGAAGGAGACCAGACAGCGAGGTCATCGGTCTCATCGGAGTAGAGAAGGATGGGGAAGGAAGTCGGCCGTGCCTTTTCAAAGGAACCATCCCGGCATTTGCCTGGAGCGATTTAGGAAAATCACGGAAAACCTAAATCAGGATGGCCGGACGCGGGATTGAACCGTCGTCCTCCCGAATGCGATCCAGTGTCTAACCACTGCGCCACCTCGCTCGGTCGGCACTGTTGACCCAGAGTTATAATTTAAGGAATGCTTGCTAGGGAATTGCAGAGTAAACTAATGTTCATATTCCTTGGACAGTATTAGGGTATTCGTCGTACACTGATTCGGCTGTAGCCGACC
The DNA here is from genome assembly GCF_021461385.2 of Schistocerca piceifrons. Classification (NCBI taxonomy): domain Eukaryota; kingdom Metazoa; phylum Arthropoda; class Insecta; order Orthoptera; family Acrididae; genus Schistocerca; species Schistocerca piceifrons. The sequence goes on from NC_060139.1 coordinate 110,272,114, forward strand.
TTTTCATATAATTACATATAGTTTCATGCTCGTCGGAAACTGAACACGCGATCTCTGCTGAACGTTAGGTCAACATAACAAAAAAAGTTAGCTAATGAAGAACTGTGACAGTGCAAGAAATAATGATTTTGCGTAGGGAGATGACACAGCAGTTAAGGCGCCCGTCAGGAGAACTTTAATTTTTTCCGCTTTGTGAGCATCTGTTATTTCAAGAAGCTGCAGTCGATTATACAACACAGCCTGATGCTACAACCTTTGACACCGGAGATGCGGACCTACTTCCTGAGACTATTCGTGTGGATCAAATGAGTAATCGGCACTGAACCTCCACCGCGGACGTTACGACTAATAGTGTGGGCAGTTACTTTCAACAACAGTAGGCAACTGAACAGACCGTTGTTGGTAATGAGTAGAGCAGTAGTGCATTTTTACTTATTTATAGAGTTCAGTTGATAGCTGATCAATTGTTATGTGTAGTGTAAGTGAAATTATTTTCCACGATCACTCATCGTGCTTTTTCTGCGCGGCACCAACGCTTTGAACTGGAATATGGTTGTACGTTCTCACGTGACACAGTTAGCTCCCGCCATGGCCGATCTACGCTCTCTTATCTTGAGTAGTATTTCTTAGAAGATATTTGTAAGCAATGAGTGAGTAAATCTCAAATGCACAGCTCTTGCAGAAAATGCAGATACACAGGACCGCTGACACATTACATCAGTGCTAGAACTGTTTCATTTCATTAATTCACCAAAAAAAAGTTAGAGCTAAATAATAAATTTAACACGTTATAGGTATTTCAACGTTGATTTAGTCATTCATAACATTGTTTTTATATGTTTAAACTATAAATAAACTCATCTTAAGCAATCATTTTATGGTTAAGTTATAAATAAATAGTGATGGAAGCGTCAGATAAAACTGACAGCAATGTACTGAGCGGCTTTGTGTTTTCTCTGACCTTGTCTGTGTAACGACATTGCTTATTTCTCCAGCAAAAAATTTTTACGTAATTTTTAATTTTTCACCTCTGCACAAAAAGTATTTGTGTCTCAATGCAGATTCATTTTAGTTTTTAAGCATTAAACTCCGCCACCTATTTTGTAAAGAGTCGAAGTCTCGTGTTCAAAACAACTTCATAAACTTGATTACCTCACAAATGAGTTTGTGTGTTATTAGATATACAACTTGTCTTCCACCGTTTTGCAATATATGGCAGTAGCGGTAAGTAATAGAGCAGGAGGCATCTCGTAAGGGTCAAAAAATAAGCTCAGGCGTTTGTAAACGTAACACCATCTAAGTATCAGTCGATTTGTGATTGCATCATAACGTTATTCTCGATTATATATGTCAACTTATGAGCCGAATTCTCGTCATTTGCGGGAAGTTTATATTTTCTGCTTTAACATGAAGAAATCTGCAGCTGAATGTAATAAAATACTGAGTAAGACCTGTGATGAGCCATTTGTTAGGGAAAGAATGTGCAAAGAACGATTTCAACGGTTCAAGAACGGTGATTTTGATCATGGAGACCGGCATGGCCGGTGGAAGAGAGAAGGTTCTTGAAGCTATTGAAAACGATGGAAACAATCACTAGAGATCGTTACCGTAAGCAACTGATGCGTCTGAGCTGAGCACTGAAAGACAAACGACAACAGTACATCGATAGACATGAAAAGGTGAATTTACAACATGACAGTGCTTTAGCCCATGTCGCAAAATCTATTAAAATGTACTTGGAAACGAAGTATTTAAATTTTACTTGAGGTATATGAATCTCAACTTCATCTATGATAATGATAGAAGCTGTGTCACAGCTGGGACTTGAACCTGGGTCTCTTTACATACTAGGCACGTGTGCTAGCCATTACCCCACTGTAACAATACAGGTAACACAGCTACACGCATAAGATGTGGATAAAAGTTTGTGTTAGAAAGGGCACTGGACTAGCCTAGGCCGTGCAGCTTGTTATCTATGCTGCTAGGTGTTGTAATGGCTAGCACACGTATCTAGTAAGCAAGAAGACCTTAGCTCTAATCCTAGCAACGGCACAGTTTTTGTTGCCCATGGAAGCCATGGTAACTGAGGAATTTGAAATTGTGACAGGACTAAGGCAAGGAGATGGGTTGTCCCCTATCCTGTTCAACTCGAGAAGATCATACGCGAGACCTTCCAAGAGAACGAAGGGATTGAAATCGAAGGAAAGAGACTGGCATACTTAGCCTATGCAGACGACATCCGCTTACTCTCTAGGTCGGAAGAGGAGTTGGAGCAAATGACCAAAGCACTAAAGGAAGCTGCCAGCAAATTTGGGCTAAACATAAACGAAGCTAAGACAGAGTACCTCGTTATGACGCGTGGTCATTGTCAGACTGCTGATCATCTACAATCACTGCGGGTTGGGGACCATTCCTACAAGAGAGTGCAAGAATTCACTGAGAACTCGTCATGTGAAGCAGAGATCAATGCCAGAATACAAGCAGGAAACCGATCTTACCACAGCCTAGCACAACTGCTTCGGTCCAAATCTCTCTCCAGACAGTTCAAGATTCGACTGTACAAAACCCTGATCCAGCCTGTTGTTCTATATGGCTGTGAGACATGGAGTGTCCGGAAACAGGACTTCCATAAGCCCCTTGTCTTTGAGAGAAAGGTGCTTCGGAAGATCTTCGGTCCGGTTCTGGATGCAGATACAGGGGAATGGAGGATCAGATACAACCAAGAGCTTGAGGAACTATACCAGCAGCCCAACATAGCAGTAGCTGTCAAAGCCAAACGAATCCAGTGGGCTGGCCATGTGGCCCGGATGGAGGATCACAGATGGCCTCGGAAGCTCCTGGATTTCACACCTACAGGAAAGAGACCCAAGAGACCCAAGAAGCGTTGGAGGGATGGACTCCATGAAGATTTAAAACAAATGTCAATAGATATGGACGAATGGCGGATAGCAGCAATGGACAGAATACAGTGGAGGAGGAAACTTGTAGATGCGTGCGGTCCACTGGGCCTGGTCACGTAGTAGTAGTAGTAGTAGTAGTAGTAGTAGTAGTATGGAAGCCATTAGATAGGCAGCCTACACGTGGTACCGTGCATCATTCACTTATCAGCCGTTCAGTAATACAGATAGATAACTGAACGTATTCGCATTAAAATTTCGGTGTGGTATCCTTTTCAGTGACGAAGAATGCAAACACAAAGTACAATACCAAAATTGATATTACTTCGTTCGCCTTCTGCAGTTATTTGCAGCCATAGTTAAAATGTAATGTTTTGTTACTGAGAAAATAGTTCACTATAATTGTAATTATCTAAGTGTGGAACACACACAAAATAATGGAACACATATAGTTAGTGGAAATCAAACGAGCTATTCATAAAAGTTTACCCAGGGAATTTGCCTTTCTGTTTCTATGCTGAACATTATAGTCCATATTCAAAGGACTCCGTCCTTCCCTTTGCTCCCGGAGACAAATGAGTATCTGTCCCACGTGGGTTGTAACGATCGTGTTTCGTAATGTAGCTGCAGATATACACGAAAATGAAGCTTAATGATAAAAGATAAGTTTTGCACATAGCCTTCTTCTCCTAAATAAAACATACAGTATCCAGATACGACGCTAAATGTGTTATGTCCTAGCCAGTAATGCCACCCGAGCCCGCTGCCAAAAGGTTGGCAGCATCAAAGTCCGGACGCCGTCCGCATAAGCAGCGCCAGCGAGACAGCAAATCGCCGCAAGTCTGCGCACGCCACCGCTGGCTTCTTGCTTCTTAAGCGCTGGAGTCGCGAGCGCTAGGACAGTTCTGTATTCGCCGCTCAGTTGTATACTCGCCTCCGAATTGTGTACTTGGTAGTCAGTTGTGTGTTCATCGCAGCAGAGTTGTTGTTTGTCGTCAGCCGACGCTGACCTAGCCGCTCCGACTCGAACTAGACAGATTTCTGTAGACACCGAGTACACTACTGTGTTACTGTATCTTCATTAATAAAAGATAAGTACCGACTTTTATTTAATATGAGTGTTTGGGCTTTCATCTTTCTGTTCACTGTTCCAGCGGACCGGTCGGCCCGCTATTAAAAGTGTGGCGGTGACTTCGTAAGCCATTTCTACAGCCAAGTGTTTGTCGCTACGAACACCGCCACAAAAAAATGGGCCTACAAAATCATATCACTGTACGATACATAGGTCTGCAGATGTGGCGCCATAAACACTGACAATGAGATACGTAACAAACAACCGCATTGTGCATGACGTTTAAATGTATTACTTCTTTGCTCTGTTCGCAACACGTTTCACCAACAATATCCTTATCTGCTGCTGAATGTGCCTACAAAATTATATCGTTGTATGAAACATAAATCAGGAGATACACTATGTGACCAAAAGCATCTGGACACCTGGATGAAAATGACTTACAAGTTCGTGGCGCCCTATATCGGTAATGCTGGAATTCAATATGGTGTTGGCCTATCCTTAGCCTTGATGACAGCTTCCACTCTCGTAGGCATACGTTCAATCAGGTTCTGCAAGGTTTCTTGGGGAATGGCAGCCCAGTCTTCACGGAGTGCTGCACTGAGGAGAGGTATCAATGTTAGTAGGTGAGACCTGGCACGAAGTCGACGTTCCAAAACATCCCAAAGGTGTTCTATAGCACACAGGTCGGGACTCCGTGCAGGCCAGTCCATTACAGGGATGTTATTGTCGCGTAACCACTCCGCCACAGGCCGTGCATTATGAACAGGTGCTCGATCATGTTGAAAGAGCCGGCCGCGGTGGCCGAGCGGTTGTACGCGCTTCAGTCCGGAACCGTGTGACTGCTACGGTCGCAGGTTCGAATCCTGCCTAGGGCATGGATGTGTGTGATGTCCTTAGGTTTAAGTAGTTCTAAGTTCTAGGGGACTGATGACCTCAGATGTTAAGTCCCATAGTGCCCAAAGCCATGTTGAAAGATGCAATCACCATCTCTGAATTGCTCTTCAACAGTTGGAAGCAAGAAGGTACTTAAAACATCAATGTAGGTACTTAAAACATCAAAAATGGCTCTGAGCACTATGGGACTTAACAACTGAGGTCATCAGCCCCCTAGAACTTACAACTACTTAAACCTAACTAACCTAAGGACATCACACACATCCATACCCGAGGAAGGATTCGAACCTGCGACCGTAGCGGTCGCGCGGTTCCAGACTGAAGCGCCTAGAACCGCTCGGCCACACCGGCCGGCCTTAAAACATCAATATAGGCCTGTGCTGTGGTAGTGCCACGCAAAACAACAAGGGGTGCAAGCCCCCTCCATGAAAACCACGAGCACACCATTACACCACTACCTCCGAATTTTGCTGTTGGCACTACACACGCTGGCAGATGACGTTCATTGGGCATTCGCCATACCCACACCTTGCCATCGGATCGCAACATTGTATACTGTGATTCGTCGCTCCACACAACGTTCCACTGTTCAATCGTCCAAAGTTTACGCTCCTTGCACCAAGCAAGGCATCGTTTGGCATTTACCGACGTGATGTGTGGCTTATGAGAAGCCGCTCGACCATGAAATCAAAGTTTTCTCACCTCCCGCCTAATTGCCATAGTACTTGCAGTGGATCCTGATGCAGTCTGAAATTCCTGTGTGATGGTCTGGATAGATGTCTGCCTATTTCACATAACGACCCTCTTTAACTGTCGGCGGTCCCTGTCAGTCAACAGACGAGGTCGGCCTGTACGCTTTTGTGCTGTACGTGTCCCTTCACGTTCCCGCTTCACTATCACATCGGTAACAGTGGACCTAGCGATGTTTAGGAGTGTGGAAATCTCGCGTACAGACGTATGACACAAGTGACACCCAATCACCCGACCACGTTTGACGTCCGTGAGTTCCGCGGAGCTCCCCATTCTGCTCTCTCCCGATGTCTAATGACTACTCAGGTTGCTGATACGGAGTACCTGACAGTAGGTGGCAGCACAGTGCACCTAATATGAAAAACGTATGTTTCTCCGGGTGTCCGGGTCATTTTGATCACATAGTGTATGACAGGGCTTCACAACATACGTGCTCGCGGAGCAAGCTGTGAGCAGCAAGGCGCGAGCATGGAGCAGCGCGAGCACGCTACCCCCACTACCGGACCAGAGCGGAGAGTGGGGAAAGTCGCGTGGGGCACACAACAGCTGCCGCCAGTCAATGTAAATCCGCGACCACCTGCAGGGATATCACTCACGAATTATTACTGCGACAAATGAAACAAATAAAGGAGAATGTACACGTGCCACATAATTTTATTAGCTTAGTGTATGCCTCTACATTCGTATTAATTTGTGAACTGTTACACAATAAAAGGTGTCACTGAAGTGTGGGGTTCTCGGTTATCTTGTACTTTTTGCCCTTTACAATTGCGTCTATGTTCGGAGTAATTGTTCTTGTGCATTGTAGGCGCAGCATGCAGTTTAAATTTCGATCAGACAATGCGTTTCTCAGGCGCGTCTTGTTACATTTCATTGCAGAGAACAGTTGTTCACAAACATACGTGGAACCGATCACTGATGTTATTGTAGCCGCCAGTTTGTGCAAACGAGGAAATCTATCCTGAGGGAAGCCTCTGTAGAATTCCAAAATGTTTTTCTTGTTCTGAAATTTGTCTCTGTATTCTCTGTCACACTGCAGGTCAATAATTTCTAGTTGCAGCTCAGGACGAATCTCTTCAATATTCGCTGAATATGGAGAGGAGAACAGATCAAAATCACTGTCTAATGCTGTCAGATCTTGAAAGTGTTGATCAAATTCTTCCTTAAGGCCATGTGAATAACGTTCACAGTCTTTGTGAACATCTTGCGTGGATGATAATGTAGGAAAATGAGCTAGATTTCCTGTTTCCAGCTGACTCACCCAAAGTGTCAATTTCATTTTAAAAGCTCGTATTCGATCTATGAAATGAGTAATTAGCAGATCTTTACCTTATAGTGAAATGTTCAAAGCATTCAGATGGCTAATTAAATCCGCTAAGAACGCGAGATCACATTTCCATGAAGGCTCTTTCAGTTCAGGAACACGCATATTATTTATTTCATCTAATAGGCAAAAAAATCGATTTAATAATTCGCCTCGACTAAGCCAGCGGACCTCGCTGTAATAAGGCAGGCTACCATACTGGCTTTCTACATATTGAAGAAAGCTTTTAAATTGCCTGTGTTGTAGCCCATGCTTCCTTATATAATTGGTTGTACGAAAAACAACACTCATCACATTTTTTGGAGTGATACTCTTTGCACATAAGTTTTCCTGGTGGATCAGCCAGTGAACGCCCCTTGTTTCATTCGGCACGGTCAGTTTTTGCATTTTCTCCTTCAACAGCGCGACGAAACCTGATTTTTTCCCTGTCATCGCTGGTACACCGTCTGTAGACACTGAAACTAAAGAATTCCACGACAATCCTATATTTTCAACACTTTCTTCAACACTGCTTAAAATATCACTTCCGATTGTAGTGTTCCTCATGGCTACTACATCGAGGAGCTCCTCCTTCACCTGAAGAGCTCTATTAACACCTCTAATAAATATGGTAAGCTGCGCTGTTCCTGTGATATCAACACTTTCGTCCAGAGGTAGAGAATACGCCATAAAATCTTTATAGATATTTGCAAGCTGGCTCTGGACGTCGTCTGCCATGTCCTGTATGCGATGCATAATGGTCATGTTAGATAATGGCACAATCCGAAACTGTTCAACTTGAGATGGACACAAATGTTCTGCGGCAACTACCAAACATTCTTTTACTAAATCGCCATCAGTGATGGGGAGCAGGGATTTTGCTAAAAGCAAAGCAATTTTGTAACTCATTCTGAGAGCTGCCTCAGTTGATTTTTCTTCGTCGTCCAGATCTTCTTCGGATAGCTTCCTTTTAAGTTTAATAACTTCCTGTGCACGATCTGGTCCATCACATTTTCCACTTCCGTAGTCTTTCACGTGGTACGACATATAATGTCGCTGCAAATTAAATTTCCTAAAAGAATTCAGCGTTTTGGGACACACTAAACATTTTGCAACATCATCTTTTTCTGTAAACAGATACAATTCCTCCCAATGGGGGTTGAACTGCGAAAGCATGGTTGGGGTTACACAACGGCGACTTGACATGATTCTTAACCAGCGAAGTGACTGTTAGAGCTGATCGTAGTACTTCTAACGTTACACAGTCGGCGCGAATTCAATAGGCACGCTGCGGTCCTATTCATACGTGCGCGCGCATTTCCCCTCCCTCCCCTCCCTCCCTACTCCGCGACCTTGCAGCTGCTCGCGAGCACGTGCCTGAGCAGACGCGAGTACTCGCGCTCAAAACCGGCCAGTTGTTAAGCCCTGGTGTATGACGTCACAAACACTGAGATGCGTGAAAGACTGCCGCATCATTCATGACGTTTTAATTTATAACTTCTTTGCTACTAACGGTACTCACAAAATATTTCGCAGACAGTATACACAAATATATCTTTGTACGGCACATAGTTCAAAGACATGACGTCATAAGCACTGACATGTGTGAAAAAAGTTTCACAACATGCAAGAAATTTTAATTCATTTACTCTTTACTATCAAGACACTTCAACTGTCGAGTCAACCTAAGGAAATCCCTGACAACTGGCAGAGGTTTTGACAGCTTTCAACCGCGAAGCGTAAACAGCTGTAGGTAAAAACAATAGCCATCTATGAAGCTATAAAGAGGTGTTACCATTCAAACGTTTACGAAATCGCGACACGCAAAGCAGCGTACAGGAAGTGTTCGGAATCGCCTCCCACCGAGTCTAAGGCATAATGTCACAGATGCCTTCATGGATACAAGGAAGGAAACGTTTTTTAGTACTGCGCTACACACACAGAACATTTTTTGTTTTCCTTTATAATATAATATTGGCGAAATGAATACTTGGAAAGTGCCGGGTTTGTCAGCTAGTGGGTGAATAAAAATATCGTCATCTCTTAAGAGCTCCAAAACAAGCGTGTGTTATGGACCTCGAATAGCGAGGACGTGGAACACGCAACTCGGAGCATACTTAAAAAGTTCAAGAACATAGCTTGGAGCAAAATTAACGGAACAGGTTCTTGAACACGTTCCCCTGTTACTACAATTATGGCCCGTATGTTACGCTGTGTTTTAGCTAAATAACTCGCCATTATGCATTTCAAAATGACTCGAAAAGAACCCTCTTACAAAACCAAGTCGGCTGAAATTGGTGTTTTCGTTCCGAGATAACGCTTTTGCGGGATAATTGCCCAACTGGAAAGACGGTGAAGGTTAGCAACTTAAGCATCGCAGTGCAGAAGGTATGAGAACCTACAGTTTTCATTCGGCGCATTGTAACTCCGTGTCTCTTATTAAAATCTGAAACCTTACTTAGTATTTTAGAAGGTAAAATCATAAACATCTGCCAGTAAAGATCGTTAATGCGAATACGCTTTTCTAGAAGAGAAGTGTATGAGTAATTACTTTCATCATCATTCTCTACAACTAATAACGCAAAGAGAACAATAAACACACTATGCATTTAAAATAACCATCCCTACTGAATATTAACGCTTTAAACGTTACTGCCAACAACATGAACAATCTTTCAAATTTCGTCTACTAGATTCTTTACATAAACTGGAAATTTATATGATCAATATTTTATGACAATTTTACTTTTTTGCTAGTTTCAGCAATCTGATAAGTTCACATTCTATTTACTATGTAGAGCAACACTCTGAGTAACATAACATTTTTTAGAATATGCAGAGTGAAGTAAAGAGGCATCATTTCTCACGTAAATCACCATTAATACTGTTGGCAGTCCTACTGGATTTGGTGAAACAATTATCATTCTTGTGCTAGTAGTTACAGGATGATATTCCTCTGCAAAATCAAACACTTTCAGACAAGAATTTTCTCTCTGGGTGAGAAAAATTATATTTCTCTATCATATATAGCTATTTCAGTTTTCGATTTTTATCTTTATGTATCTTAGTCGAAAATTGCTTATAGATTTTGTAAGGTATTAGTGTTGCACAAAAAAGGCATATGATAACCACACATGGTAGAATGATTTAGTTGAAGTTGATGTCCTTTCAGTGAAGATGAAGTACAATGTAAAAGATGAATTAACAGTTGTCTTCCAGACATTTCCCAATACAACTATCGTTTGTTCAGCGATAGTAGTTCAATCCTGATACAACATGATAGTGTTGGATTTCCTGAGGCTTTAAACTAATGGAGCATGAGCAACTGCGCCTCTTGCGTATCTACTGTGTGATAAGTCTACGTAGGCTTGATCTCGTTTTCGTGGATGTGGACGCCGGCGTATATCTACATCTACATCTACATCCATACTCCGCAAGCCACCTGACGGTGTGTGGCGGAGGGTACCCTGAGTACCTCTATCGGTTCTTCCTACTATTCCAGTCTCGTATCGTTCGTGGGGAGAAAGATTGTCGGTATGCCTCTGTGTGGGCTCTAATCTCTCTGATTTTATCCTCACGGCCTCTTCGCGAGATATACGTAGGAGGGAGAAATATACTGCTTGACTCCTCGGTGAAGGTATGTTCTCGAAACTTCAACAAAACCCCGTACCGAGCTACTGAGCGTCTCTCTTGCAGAGTCTTCCACTGGAGTTTATCTATCATGTGCGTAACGGGATCGCGATTACTAAATGATCCTGTAACGAACCGCGATGCTCTCTGTTGGATCTTTCCTATCTCATCTATCAACCCTATCTGGTACAGATCTCACACCAGTGAGCAGTATTCAAGTAGTGGGCGAACAAGTGTACTGTAACCTACTTCCTCTGTTATCGGATTGCATTTCCTTAGGATTCTTCCAATGAATCTCAGTCTGGCATCTGCTTTACCGACGATCACCTTTATATGACCATTCCATTTTAAATCACACCTAATGCGTACTCCCAGATAATTTATGGAATTAACTGCTTCCTGTTGCTGACCTGCTATATTGTAGCTAAATGATAAAGGATCGATCTTTCTATGCATTCGCAAAACATTACACTTGTCTACATTGAGATTCAATTGCCATTACCTGCACCATGTGTCAATTCGCTGCAGATCCTCCTGCATTTAAGTAAAATTTGTTACAACCTCCCGATGTATTACAGTATCATCCGCAAAAAGCCTCAGTGAACTTCCGATGTTATCCACAAGGTCATTTATATATATTGTGAATTGCAACGGTCCTACGATACTCCTCTGCGGCACACCTGAAATCACACTTACTTCGGAAGACTTCTCTCCACTGAGAATGACATGCTGCGTTCTGTTATCTAGGAACTCTTCAATCAAATCACACAATTGGTCTGATAGTCCATATGCTCTTACTTTGTTCATTAAACGACTGTGGGGAACTGTATCAAACGCCTTGCGAAAGTCAAGAAACACGGCATCTACCTGGGAACCCGTGTCTATGGCCCTCTGAGTCTCAGGGACGAATAGCATGAGCTGGGTTTCACACGATCGTCTTTTTCGAAACCCATGCTGATTCCTACAGAGTAGATTTCTAGTCTCCAGAAAAGTCATTATACTCGAACATAATACGTGTTCCAAAATTCTACAACTGATCGACGTTAGAGATATGGGGCTATAGTTCTGCACATCTGTTCGATGTCCCTTCTTGAAAACGGGGATGACCTGTGCCCTTTTCTAAACTTCTAGAGACCTACGGTACACCGCTGACAAGGACGCCGTGGGAGGTCTTCTTAAAAAGATTTGACAAGGGCAACTACCTGCTGGGGCTTTCATGTGTTTTAGACGCGGCTTCCCGTGTATTCAACAGCTTCTGTGTCAGACAGCGCACAATGTTTTTTTTTTTCATTTCTGAATAGAGCGATTTCCTGTTGGGACATTTGTTTGAGCAGCTTCTATGTGCTTAACGCCATATTCTGCAAGCCACTCTGAAGATGACTTGTATGAGGCGAAACGCGTCATTGGAGGATAAATAAAGTAAAAAAAAATTCAGTTTTCCAAACTAGACTGTTTTTTTCTTTCATATTTTTACCACTGATTGCTGTATCACGCTGCCGTGGATTGGAAGCCTCATGCTTTATAAAGAACAAGGCACTTTTCATAGGATACGACGACCAATAAAAAGCGTTCGACAATGGAAACTGATCCTAAATGTTTGACATGCTAGGAAGACAGAAAAATCAGTATACGCCAAAGTGAAAGACTAGTAATATACGATAGGTACAACTACCAGAGGGAACATTAAGAATAGATAAAAAAAAGAGAAGTGTCCTCTACTGTTCAACCCGTTTATTACAGAAACAATGAAAGAAATAAAACAAAAGTTCATAGGTGGGATTAATATTCAGCGCGAAATGATATCAGTGTTACAGGAACTGTAGCGTGGAACCTTTTTTTTTGGGGGGGGGGGGGGGTCATCAGTCTTCTGACTGGTTTGATGCGACTTGCGACGAATTCCTCTCCTTTGCCAACCTCTTCATCTCAGAGTAGCACTTGCAACCAACGTCCTCAATTATTTGCTGAATGTATTCCAATCTCTGTCTTCTTCAGCAGTTTTTACCCTCTACAGCTCCCTCTAGTACGGTGGAAGTCATTCCCTCATGTCTTAACAGACCTCCTATCACTCTGTCCTTTCTCCTTATCAATCGGTTCCACATGTTCCTTTACTATCCTATTCTGCGCAGAACCTCCTCATTCCTTACCTTATTAGTCCACCTAATTATCAACATTCGTCCGTAGCACCAAATCTCAAATGCTTCGATTCTCTTCTGTTCTGATTTTCTCATGGTCCATGTTTCACTACCATACAATGCTGTGCTCCAAACGTACGTTCTCAGAAATTTCTTCCTCAAATTAAGGCGTATGTTTAATAGTAGTAGACTTCTCTTGGCCAGGAATCCACTTTTTGCCAGTGCTAGTCTGCTTTTGATGTCGTCCTTTCTCCGTCCGTCATTGGTTATTTTATTGCCTAGGTTGCAGAATTCCTTAACTTCATCTACTTCGTGACCATAAATCCTGATGTTACGTACCTCGCTGTTCTCATTTCTACTACTTCTCATTACCTTCGTCTTTCTTCGATTTACTGTCATTGCTTCCTCGAAGTACAGATTGAACAATAGGGGCGAAAGTCTACATCCTTGTCTTACACCCTTTTTAATACGAGCACTTAGTTCTTGGTCGTCCACTCTTATTATTCCGTCTTGGCTCTTGTACATGTTGTTCTCTCTCTATAGCTCACCCCGGGTTTTGACAGATTTTCGAATATTTTGCATTGTCGAACGCTTTTTCCAGATCTACAAATCCTACGAACGTGTCTTGATTTTTCTTTAGGCTTGCTTCCATTATCAACCGCAACGTCAGAATTGCCTCTCTGGTGCCTTTAGCTTTCCTAAATACAAACTGATCATCATCTATCACATTCAATTTTCTTTTCCATTCTTCTGTATATTTTTCTTGCCAGCAACTTGGATGCATGAGCTGTTAAGCTGCTTGTGCGATAATTCTTACACTTGTCAGCTCTTGCAGTCTTCGGGATTGTGTGGATGATGTTCTTCCGAAACTCAGATGTATGTCGCCAGACTCAAACATTCTACACACCAGCCGTTTTGTTGACACTTCGCTCCCCCCCCCCCCCCATGATTTTAGGAATTCTAACGGAATATTATCTATCACTTCTGCGTTATTTGATCTTAAATCCTCCAAAGCTGTTTTAAATTCTGATTCCCTATGTGTTCTAAATCGACCCCTGTTTCTTCTTCTATCAGATCAGACAAATCTTCCCCGTCATAGATGTTTTCAATGTATTCTTTCCACCTATTCGCTCTCTACTCTGCATTTGACAGTGGAATTCCCGTTGCACTGTTAACGTTACCACCCTTGCTTTTAATTTTACCAAAGCGCTTCCGACATTCACTTCTTTTTCGATTTATTCACATTTTTCATGCGGCCATTTCGTTTTAACTTCCCTGAGCTTCCTGTTTATTTGATTCCTCAGCGACTTGTATTGCTGTACTGCTGAATTTCCCTTCACATATTTGTATTTTATTCTTTAATCGATCAACTGAAGTATTTCTTTTGTTACCCATGGTTTCTTCGTAGTTACCTTGTACCTACATTTTTCTTTCCAACTTCTGTGGTGGCATACACACAACTTATAAGTGGTGGTATATACACAGTTTATAAGTGAGGATATCAGGCGTAACTGCTAGTCTGAGAAAATTTTGCTTTTGTAGTAAGAATTTGAACTTCCATGCTAATGGTTCCTATGTGCACCAGAAACGCACAAATTACTGCAACATACATACGTATGTATCTTTTAGCCCTGATCTTTGTGTGAGGTTCTTCGACAAACACATTTGTAATTTGACTTCCACATCATGAATATTTTTTGTGGAAATCAGTGTTGCTGAACACATAAGTATGATAATCTATCAAGGAGAACGTAAAAACATTTTTTAAATGTCGAACGATTAACATCCCCCAGAGATTGACAGCAACAAAGAGATGTATGACTAAATGGAAATTTTTGTAGCCCATCCTGATCTGAGTCTATCTCGTGACCATTAGAAGGGGAGTTTTAAAACGCAGTAATTCAATCCTCAAATCCGTGTCTCGCTATCAAATTGTCGCAATATGCAGCAAAGAGTTTAAAGTAGAATAAAGAAATCTGCTGACAGTGTTTAAAAATATTTTACAACCAAAATTCTGTTACACTTACTTTTACTTTAATATTTTATTTTATGCTTCCTAGTTTATTTTTCAAATGATTAGAGACAAGACAACCCACACAACTATAAAAAACATCCTCATAATTGTATTTAGCTTATTTTGATGAAATACTTTTGCAGGTCGGATGTACTGTCCACTGGAAGCAGTATGCGCTATCATAGTCATCAGAACACACTCAGCCTTGTTACAGGAAAAAAATTGTGTTATTTTCTTGTTTCCTTCTGAAGCAAAAAATCTTCTTGTTGTTGTTGTGGTCTTCAGTCCTGAGACTGGTTTGATGCAGCTCTCCATGCTACTCTATCCTGTGCAAGCTTCTTCATCTCCCAGTACCTACTGCAGCCTACATCCTTCTGAATCTGCTTATTGTATTCATCTCTTGGTCTCCCTCTACGATTTATACCCTCCACGCTGCCTTCCAGTACTAAATTGGTGATCTCTTGATGCCTCAGAACATGTCCTACCAACCGATCCCTTCTTCTAGTCAAGTTGTGCCACAAACTCCTCTTCTCCCCAATTCTATTCAGTACCTCCTCATTAGTTATGTGATCTACCCATATAATCTTCAGCATTCTTCTGTAGCACCACATTTCGGAAGCTTCTATTCTCTTCTTGTCTAAACTATTGATCGTCCACCTTTCACTTTCATACATGGCTACACTCTATACAAATACTTTCAGAAACAGCTTCCTGACATTTGAATCTAAACTTGATGTTAACAAATTTCTCTTTTTCAGAAACGCTTTCCTTGCCATTGCCAGTCTACATTTTATATCCTCTCTACTTCGACCATCATCAGTTATTTTGCTCCCCAAATAGCAAAACTCATCTACTACTTTAAGTGTCTCATTTCCTAATCTAATTCCCTCAGCATCACCCGACTTAATTCGACTACATTCCATTATCCACATTTTGCTTTTGTTGATGTTCATCTTATACCCTCCTTTCAAGACCCTGTCCATTCCGTTCAACTCCTCTTCCAAGTCCTTTGCTGTCTCTGACAGAATTACAATGTCATCGGCGAACCTCAAAGTTTTTCTTTCTTCTCCACGTATTTTAATACCTACTCCGAACTTTTCCTTTGTTTCCTTTACTGCTTGCTCAATATACAGATTGAATAGCATCGGGGAGAGGCTACAACCCTGTCTCACTCCCTACCCAACCACGGCGTCCCTTTCATGTCCCTCAACTCTTATAACTGCCATATGCTTTCTGTACAAATTGTAAACAGCCTTTTGCTCCCTGTATTTTACCTCTGCCACCTTCAGAATTTGAAAGACAGTATTCCAGTCAACATTGTCAAAGACTTTTTCTAAGTCTACAAATCCTAGAAACATAGGTTTGCCTTTCCTTAATGTATTTTCTAAAATAAGTCGTAGGGTCGTATTGCCCCACATGTTCCAACATTTTTACGGAATCCAAACTGATCTTCCCCGAGGTCGGTTTCTACTGGTTTTTCCATTCGTCTGTAAAAAATTCGCGTTAGTATTTTGCAGCTGTGACTTATTAAACTGATAGTTAGGTAATTTTCACATCTGTCAACACCTGCTTTCTTTGGGATTGGAATTATTATATTCTTCTTGAAGTCTGAGGGAATTTCGCCCGTCTCATACATCTTGCTCACCAGATGGTAGAGTTTTGTCAGGATTGGCTCTCCCAAGGCTGTCAGTAGTTCTAATGGAATGTTGTCTACTCCCGGGGCCTTGTTTCGACTTAGGTCTTTCAGTGCTCTGTCAAACTCTTCACGCAGTATCATATCTCCCATTTCATCTTCATCTACCTCCTCTTCCATTTCCATAATATTGTCCTCAAGTACATCACCCCTGTAGAGACCATCTATATACTCCTTCCACCTTTCTGCTTTCCCTTCTTTGCTTAGAACTGGGTTTCCATCTGATCTCTTGATATTCATGCAAGTGGTTCACTTTTTCTCCAAAGGTCTCTTTAATTTTCCTGTAGGCAGTATCTATCTTACCCCTCGTGAGATAAGCCTCTAGATCCTTACATTTGTCCTCTAGCCATTCCTGCTTAGCCATTTTGCACTTCCTGTCGATCTCATTTTTGAGACGTTTGTATTCCTTTTTGCCTGCTTCACGTACTGCATTTTTGTATTTTCTCCTATCATCAATTATATTCAGTATCTCTTCTGTTACCCAAGGATTTCTACTAGTCCTCGTCTTTTTACCTACTTGTTCCTCTGCTGCCTTCACTATTTCATTCCTCAAAGCTATCCATTCGTCTTCTTCTGTATTTCTTTCCCCCATTCCTGTCAATTGTTCCCTTATGCTCTCCCTGAAACTCTGTACAATCTCTGGTTCTTTCAGTTTATCCAGGTCCCATCTAATTAAATTCCCACCTTTTTGCAGTTCCTTCAGTTTTAATCTACAGTTCATAACCAATAGATTGTGGTCAGAGTCTACATCTGTCCCTGGAAATGTCTTACAATTTAAAATATGGTTCCTAAATCTCTCTCTTACCATTATATAATCTATCTGAAACCTTCTAGTATCTCCAGGGTTCTTCCATGTATACAACCTTCTTTCATGATTCTTCAACCAAGTGTTAGCTATGATTAAGTTATGCTCTGTGCAAAATTCTACCTGGCGCCTTCCTCTTTCATTTCTTAGTCCCAATCCATATTCACCTACTACGTTTCCTTCTCTTCCTTTTCCTACTGTCGAATTCCAGTCACCCATGACTATTAAATTTTCGTCTCCCTTCACTACCTGAATAATTTCTTTTATTTCATCATACATTTCGTCAATTTCTTCGACATCTGCAAAGCTAGTTGGGATATAAACTTGTACTACTGTAGTAGGCGTGGGCTTCGTGTCTATCTTGGCCACAATAATGCGTTCACTATACTGTTTGTAGTTGCTTACTCGCACTCCTATTTTTTTTTATTCATTATTAAACCTGCTCCTGCATTACCCCTATTTGATTTTGTATTTATAACCCTGTATTCACCTGACCAAAAGTCTTGTTCCTCCTGCCACCGAACTTCACTAATGCCCACTATATCTAACTTCAACCTATCCATTTCCCTTTTTAAATTTTCTAAGCTACCTGCCCGATTAAGGGATCTGACATTCCACGCTCCGATCCGTAGAACGCCAGTTTTCTTTCTCCTGATAACGACGTCCTCTTGAGTATCCCCGCCCGGAGATCCGAATGGGGGACTATTTTACCTCCGGAATATTTTACCCGAGTGGACGCCATCATCATTTAATCATACAGTAAAGCTGCATGCCCTCGGGAAAAATTACGGCCGTAGTTTCCCCTTGCTTTCAGCCGTTCGCAGTACCACAACAGCAAGGCCGTTTTGGTTAGTGTTACAGGGCCAGATCAGTCAATCATCCAGACTGTTGCCCCTGCAACTTCTGAAAAGGCTGCTGCCCCTCTTCAGGAACCACACGTTTGTCTGGCCTCTCAACAGATACCCCTCCGTTTTGGTTGCACCTACGGTGAGGATATCTGTATCGTTGAGGCACGCAAGCCTCCCCACCAACGGCAAGGTCCATGGTTCATGGGGCTAGGGAAAAAATCTTAGCGGTTTCATAAGTGAGTGGTCACCTTTACTCCATGACAATCTGGAGTTCATATATACGTTCATGTACAGAAAGAAAACAGTACATCTTCAACGACTAGAGACAGTGCGTTGATATTCACAGGACATGTATATTGGATTGTTCTGCGGAAATTACTAGCATTTGAACCATATCGTACGCGGATTCTAAGTCAACATCGATATCACGGCTCTACTCCACCTACCGGTAAAATGTGCCTACGGCTCTCGTTGGTGCTATAAGACGAAGGTAATGGACCAGTGTGACTTGAGCAGACGTGGAGGATGCCTCGCAGATGTATGTGCGAATCTTACCATCAAATCAGTGAGTTTGAAAGAGGGCGCATTAGTGGCATTAGAGAATGCGATGCGTCCGTCGGGGGTAAATTGCTGCTCGTACGGTACGAAGTGCTTCGGTAGTGACACGGGTGTGTGCATGGTTCACGGAAGGCCGTAGAACACGACGAGATGGGGCATGTCGCACCATCCAGACCATGCCCCCCCCCCCCCCCCCGAGAAAAAAAGAGACACCTCATCCGAATGGCATTGCAGGACAGATCTGAATCCTCCTCGGCCCTGGCGCAACGATGGAACAGTGTAACACATCGTACCCTATCAGGGGTGACAGTCCGTCGCAGTTTATTATGGCAAGGGTTACTTGCGCATCGTCCACTTCTCCACTTGCCTTTGACGAATGTGCAGAAACATGCAATCGTGTATGGAAGGACAACACTGAGAACAGAAATGACATCAGGTAATATTTTCGTGCGAATTCAGGTCCTGTTTGTTTGAAAATGACGGCCGCATTTTCGTTCGCCACCGACAGGGGGAGCGGCATCATAGTGACTGCATTCGCACAAGGCCAACTCAAGACCAGGTGTGGGATGCTATTGGTTACAACCGTTAATCACAGTTGGTGCGTGTCCATGGCACTGTGACCAGTGTCACCTACGCGAATAACATCCTGTGATCCGTAACCATACCTTTACTGCCGCATTCCCCAATGCCACTTTTCAGCTAGACAATGCACGACCACATGTTGCTGCACGAACACGTGTCTTCTTGCTGTCACAGAGAGTCAGCCTTTTGCCCTAGCGCGTCAGATCGCCGGACTTGTCGCCAGTCGAAAATGTATGGGTTATGGTGAAACGACGGGTGACCCAATGGCAACCACCGCAGATGAACTTTGGAACCAGGTGGATGCTGCATGGATGGCTATACCGCAGGAAGCCATTCGTGCCTTATACGTGTCGATGCTATCAGGCATGGAACAAGTTTTCAGGGCCCTTAGGATAATCATTTCTGAAGAACATACTAACGTATGTGCCCTGTCAATATGAACGTTCTACATCTAGTCGTTCAAGATAATCCGTTTTTTTCTGAACATGAGTGTATTTGATCACTATTGTCTACGAGAAGTAGTTCAGGGCGGTATAAAAATATTGTTGCAGTTGATAGTGACTGTTTTAATTTGTAAAAGCCTTTTCACTATCGTATATACTCTATTTAAACAATCGGCAGAACTTATGATGGAACAGGGGAAAGAACCCTATATTGTCCTGTACAACACAAATGTACTCTATGGTCATAACCTCGAAAACTAAAAGACCCGCAATCAAAATATTGCTACACGTACAAAGACATACATTAGTGAGATCTGCTACTGACAGTCAATGTTCCACGTGTGCCATGACCTTCGCCCACGGCCAGAGCAAAGTTTTGGCAGCTTTCTGCCGCTGCTAGAGGCGTGGCCTTGTGCGCAGATATTGCGAGCGGCAGTCGGTGGACTGCTAACGAATACGAAGCCTATTACAGACCTGGTGCGCCAAGGACACGGAGCTGGAACTACACTGAACGATCACGTTGGCCGTGGCCGCAGATTGTGAACACAACAGGCCAGGAAGGCTGTTGGCGTCTTTCCCAGGCGACAAGACGGCAAGTCCGGAATCTACGCTGTCAGGAGATTCCTAATTACAAGAGCTGCACTAACACTGTGCTTACTGACTGGTAGTGGAATACTGGTCGGCTGAGTTGATCTAAGCTGTGTGTAGTGTACAGTAAGGGGTAGAAGAACCGTACGGTCGCAGGTTCGAATCCTGCCTCGGCTAGGGATGTGTGTGATGTTCTTAGGTTGGTTAGGTTTAAGTAGTTCTAAGTTCTAGGGGACTGATGACCTCAGATGTTAAGTCCCAAAGTGCTCATAGCCATTTGAATCATTCTTTTTTTTTTGCTAATTTTCTTAGATAGTATTTTAATTGGTTCGTAGTAGTGTTGCTAATATTGAGTAGCTGGTAGAAGAAGTAGATATAGAATTTCATTTAAATGGCACTGTATGAAAGCCCAATTAAGTCTGAGGGCTGATTTCTGATTGACTGTTGTATTAGGTAGTTCTGTTTGTAAGCTTTTTCGAATTTGACTTTACTTTAGTTATTGACCAAAAACGGCAATGTGTGAACTGCCTGTGTTGCTGTTGTTGCCTCCAGTTTTATTATATAGTGGTGTTTACTTCAAATATTTTTAGCATTGTGCTGAAGAAATTTTGAGTCATACTTTAGAACTGTAACTGGACCACGTATTTGAATTCAGTTCGTCAGGTTGTTAATTTGTCAATTGTTAAGGAAGATATTTTTCGTTTAATGAATATTGTTTGCCAAAATAAACGCACACCAGCACAACCCCCAGCCCAAACCACACTTCACCCACAACCTACATGCAGAAATAATTTACATTAAACAATTGTTCCTCAGGAATAAAATTGGCGGCATCGTCTTCTGAAATGCTTTTACCATCTCGCTATACCAAATGAAAGCAGTCAGTGACAAACGAATGAAACAAAAAAAAAAAAGAAAAAAAAAAGGTTCAAATGTCTCTGAGCACTATGGGACTTGTCTGAGACCATCAGAGCCGGCCAGAGTGGCCGTGCGGTTCTAGGCGTTACAGTCTGGAACAGAGCGACCGCTACGGTCGCAAGTTCGAATCCTACCTCGGGCATGGATGTGTGTGATGTCCTTAGGTTAGTTAGGTTTAATTAGTTCTAAGTTCTAGGCGACTAATGACCTCAGAAGTTAAGTCGCATAGTGCTCAGAGCCATTTGAACCATTTTTTCAGATCATCGGTCCCCTAGAACTTAATACTACTTAAACCTAACTAACATCACACACATCCATGCCCGAGGCAGGATTCGAAACTGCGACCGTAACAGTCGCGCGTTTCTGGACTGAAGCGCCTAGAACCGCTCGGCCACCATGGCCGGCACCAAAGTGAAACCACCACTAGCATTCTGGTGAACCAAAGATTATAGTCCCATTATCTGACAGCTTTAAAAAAATAAGTATGTTTTTTGCCATCGTAAGTCATTGCAACTCATTTTCTTCTTTCTATGGATTCGCCCGAGGACTGACTCAAAACTGAAGCCGATAATGACAAAAATCTCGCACATATAACAAAACTGTGAGTTGTCGCAAGTCATTTTAACTCATTTTCTTCTTTCTATGGATTCGCCCGAGGACTGACTCAAAACTGAAGCCGATAATGACAAAAATCTCGCACATATAACAAAACTGTGAGTTGTCGTAATGTTTCGTTCTGCCCACATACTATTGGCAATATTGGAACGATGTTTCAGGTGCAGAGTCTAAGATACTTTAGTGTTTCTTCGTGCAAACAAACTACTTTTGTGCCTTAATAATTAAAACGATTCGATCTTTGAGGTGGAAAGAGAAAATGTTTGCACCAGCAGAAGAGAAATGAGCCATAACACTTCAGACTATTGGAATTTCTTATATTTGTAAATTATTTTAAGTTACCTGGAATACCACTGGACAGAAAATAACTTTTCTAATAGGTACATGAAATAAGGTTAAGAATTTATTTGTCAAGATTGATATGAAATGTGAATAAAACGGTCATCAAAGACGAGAAGTGGCACACAGAGTGTAGAAAGAATTGATGCAGATGAAAACTACGCAAATACTGTGACAATAGCCACTGTAGAGAACTCCAGAAACAGCACATGGTGCTATATTCGTCGTCCTTTTCTTTCTCAGAATCACAAACGAAACCTATTTACTGAATGTTTATAATTAACATATTTCGTTCCTTAAAAGAGCACAATGGTTCAGCTAAGAATTGTACTAATTTTTCTAAGAATGTGCAACATGAAACTCAGCATTTACAAAGTTTTTATTAAGATAGTTAAGCGCCATTTCATGACTGAAGCTAACGCTAACTAGAACGATCTATTTCCTGTGCTTCATATCTGGATAATACATTCCGACACCTGATCAGAAGTACAGCACGTAGTCTTTTCTTACCCTGCCCAGCTATGTCTCTAAATTTTAACGTTGGTTTTCCAAAACAACGGTGCATTTCTTGCAGTATGTTACGACTGATGTTACCTCAGCTAGAAATTACTTACCATTAACCATAACAAGTAGTAGTAGTAGTAGTAGTAGTAGCCTTATTAATCCATAAATCTCTTTTTACAAGGATGTAGGACACGTCAAAGTATTTACAAATTTAGATCAATTTAAAATAAGCTAATTCGTATACAATATATCTACAGACTTCTAGTTAGAGACAATCGTTAGATTTACTCCTCATATACAATACATTTTTTACAAATAACTTATTAAATAATGTAATGTCACATTGTTCATTCATATCTCACTATCAGTTACTGCACACACTATACACACATTGTTTCACATCACTTCACTCACTTCACCCTCTACACACACACACACACACACACACACACACACAGGCGCACGCGCTCGCGCTTGCACTGGTGATCTCTGGGCCATTTTCTGTACCGAAATTTCCCATTCGCTATCCTGAAAAACTGAGTCAGCATCCCTCCATGAGTGAGATGTTCAGCTCAGAAAGAGGAAGAGGTTTTAGTATAGTGCTACACATAGCTTGGGGGTAAGTATTTCTAGAAAGGAAAAAAAGAAGGAAAAGAACACGAAGTGAAGGTGTTATGTGGAATGTTGGATATTTTATAGTCATTATTATTATTATTATTTATTTGTATAACATTTTTTATCAAACCCCTACTCTGTTTTAGCTAAGCAATCCTTCAATGTATAAAATGTATTTATAACAGGTACTTTTTAGCTGCCTTTCCGATACGGGCAACACTGGGTGGGCAATCTGCTTTTGTGCTGCACCCTTCCCACCAGAGGGATAAGTTTAACAGACAAAAAGAAGCCGCTATGCTGAATTATATCGACAGATTGAAGTCGCGCAGTCTTCAGACCTAGATGTAAATTATTTGCAAACTTTTTTCGGAAACTGGTACTATTCTGGATCCATGGCCGTATTAAACGCGCCTTGGCTGCTATTTCGTGCGTGCCACCTACGCAACAAAGGACACGCGCCGTTAGTTATCTGATACAGCTCGAGCGATTGCGAAAACACGCCAAGATGATAGTGGCGCTTCTACACTCCTGGAAATTGAAATAAGAACACCGTAAATTCATTGTCCCAGGAAGGGGAAACTTTATTGACACATTCCTGGGGTCAGATACATCACATGATCACACTGACAGAACCACAGGCACATAGACACAGGCAACAGAGCATGCACAATGTCGGCACTAGTACAGTGTATATCCACCTTTCGCAGCAATGCAGGCTGCTATTCTCCCACGGAGACGATCGTAGAGATTTCTTTAACCCCTTTTAGTAATTTATTGTACAGTTTTATTCCTTTGTAGAAAATGCTGTTTTGAGTTGTATATTTATTTTTTCTTGGTAAATGTAAGTTGAGTCTATCTCTTGTTGCATGGTCATGGACAGAGCTGTTTGTGCAGTAATTACCAATGTTATTTTTGATGTGTACAACTGACTGTTAAATGTATTCACATGGAGCAATTAAAATCCCCAGTGATCTGAACAGATCTTTACAGTGAGCTCGACTAGTATTTTTGGTTGGCTCTTTTCTGGAGTTTGAAAATTGTGTTCATATTTTGTGCATGTGTTCCCCAAAAAAGAATTCCATAGCTAAGAATTGAGTGTACATACGAATAATATGGAACTAAAAGACACAGCTTGTTACACACTGATGATAGGATTCTAAGGGCATAACATGTTGATGACATTCTGTTTGCAAATACCTCTGTGTGTTCACACCACTTCAACTGAGAATCAATATTCATTCCTAGAAATTTTGCATTTGTAACACAGTCTATAGAGGTGCCATCTACATTTAATTTAACATTGTCATTTTTCCTCTTCAAAGTGAAATTCATGGTATTAATTTTCTTTATGTTCAATGTCACTTTATTACTTATTGAGCAATCATAAACTTCCTTGAGATTTTCATTTGCTTTCTCTGCTAGGAGTTCTTTTGTTTTCTCAGTGACTATAATATTGCTGTCATCAGCGAAGAGGATTTTTTTCACCATGAGGAACACTACTGGGAAAGTCATTCATGTATATCAGGAACAGTATTGGTCCTAATATGCTACCTTGTGGAACCCCTATATTAATGTATTTTGGTTCTGATAAGTGTTTTACTAAATGTTTAGATCTATTTGAAGTATATTTTATCTCTACTCTTTGTACCCTATCTGTTACGTATGATCAAAACCAGGCGTTAGCTACCCCTCTTATTCCTAATGCTTCTAATTTATTTAATAGAATCTTGTGGTCGACTGTATCAAACGCCTTAGAAAGATCCAGAAATATGCCTGTGACACACTCATCTTTATCAAGAGCATCAAGTACAACTTTTGTGAATTTTACTATGGCTGACTCCTTATTTTTGCCAATTCGGAAACCAAAATGTAATTCGCTTAAAAGATTGTATTTATTCAGTTAATCCATTAATCTGTCTTTCATAATTGCTTCTATTATTTTTGAGAATGCTGACAGCAGGAAAATGGGCTGATAATTTTCTATGTCTTCTGCTTTATCTTTCTTAAGCAAAGGTACGGCTCTTGCCTGTTTTAAGTGCTTTGGAAATGTCCCTGATGTGAAGGATTCATTTATTATATTTGTTAAGGGGCCTTGTATAATCCCTATGCATTGTTTCAGTACACACATTGGTACTTCATCTAAGCCTATTGACTTTTTATTTTTTATTTTTTGAACTGTTTTACTGACTTCATTCTCTGTGGTTGGAAGTAACATCATTGTATTTAGTGCAACATTATTTACAGGTTTTATATTTGATTGGGGGAATTTTTGCTGTAACTTCTCTGCAATACTTAAAAAATGCTCATTTACATAGTTTGCTAAGTGCTGTGGATCATTTATTACTTTATCCCCTCCCTTAGCAGTATGTTATTCTGTGTTTGTTTACCTCTCCCCATTTCCTTTTTTATAACATCTGAGACTGCTTTGCTTTCATTCTCTGTATTATATACTATTTTGTCATTAAATGACTTTTTTGCAGCAATCAGCACCTTCCTATAGATCTTTTTGTATCTATGATAGAAATTTAAGAACTCTGGATCATTGCGAATCTTGAACAGCGTTTTCTCCTTTTTAAAAAGCGAAACAGTTCTGGTATATGTGCCTAATGGTTACTGACTGATTTTAAACGTTAGTCATACCTCTTGGAATGGACGTTTAGTGAAAATGTATTACCTCCAAATTATGACTGATAATACTGGACACAACGACAATAATGCTTTTTGCAGTTCTCTTTTACTTTATTACGGTATTGCATGACTGAAGCACATGAATGAAATTTTGTGAGCAGATTATTCACATATTTGACATATTATTTCCCACTGCATCACAAACTCATAGGAAAGCAATGATATCCCTGTATCTTCATGCTCAATTTACTCATATCTGTGTTACTCCTCCTTGTTATAACAGCAAACCAAAATACAACACACAAAGGATAATAAAAACTTGCACAATAAATGAGTCATATTTCTGTTTTACCTGCACTTCCTGTTAGACTCTGCAATTTCAAATTCACCTAGACAGTCAGAGCTGCTCCAAGTGGTAAAAGGAAGAAAGAAGAAGGAAGCTTCTGACAAGAAGAGAAAACAAGAAATGAGATTGTTGCAGAAACGATTGATGATTTTATGTTTGATGAGCATGAAGAAGAATAAATGATGACTCTATACAACCTGTAATTAAATGAAAATAAATGAGGAGGAAGAAAAAGCCCTTTGGACATTGGCAGTGAATTGTCAGTTCTGTAATTGTTGTTATTTAATATCATGTGAGAAGGAAGAAAAGTAAATAGTCATGTCTGTTGCTAGGGTGAGAACTGAAGGGACAACAGTCAAGTTAACCAAACCAGGAAACTATTGGGTATCGGCTGCTGTTGTAGTACAAGGAAATAAAATGGAAGTGGAATTTTTTGTGGTAGCGGAACTAAATTTAAAATAATTTTAGGAGTTTATTTTATGAAGAAATATTTTGTAAATACGTACTGTGGTTGTAATGTTATGACTAGAGAGAAAGGAGCTTATAATGAGTGTGTAGGGATTTTAAGAAGAGAGACTGAGAAGAGAATTCAATGAGAAAAATAAAATTAAAGTGTACTGAAGAAGGTAATCAGTGAAATCGGATGAATCTTGAACAATATGTCATGGAAGATTAAGAAACAGAAAAGGCAACTGGAGACAAAGTTTCAGAAGTTTATAGTACTACTGAGGCACAAACATATATGTTATAAGATATCCTTTAAAGTATCAAGAAGTATTTTTAACAAGCCTGGTGAGATGGTAAATATAGAATTGTAATATCAAAGTGACTGTGCATAGACTGTTTAGGATGATACTCTATACTATGTCATTAGCGAGGCAATAGGTTACTGAGGAGGAGCTTCAGAGGATGTTACATTGGTATATGACGGAAAGAGCACAGTCTTTATAAGAAACTATTGTCATTGGACCTAAGAGAGGTGGAAGTGTTAGGGCATTACCAGAAACCAGGAAACTTAACCAGATTATTGAAAGAGAAAGCGACTAACCCGAAAATATGCTTGATATTTTGTGGAAGACTGCAAGAGTAGAACTTATGACAAGCCTTCACTTTATCTGTCGATACAGACAAGTTCCTCCAGCAGATAAAAACGGGAAATACCAGCATTTTTATTTTATGGAAACTATTATCTTATAAGATGGTTCAGTTAGGATTAAAAATAATACCAGCAAGAGGTGCTTGAAAGGAATTAAAGATAAAGATTACTACTTGTGTTGATGACCTATTCGTAGCTACTAAGGCATATGAGGAAAACTGTCAGATTCTGTGCAAACAGTTTCATGTCTTAATAAAAGAATGAATGTCACTGAAATTAACAAAAAAATTGTTGAGAAGTAAGTAAAACTTCTGTGGCATGCAGTGTCTAATAGTCAAATTCGATCTGATCCTGAGAAAATAAGAGCAATTAAAGAGTTCATAAAGTCAAAATCAAAAACAGCTTAAGTCGTTCACGAGATTATGTGATTTTTGAAAGAAATTCGTACGTGAACAAGTGCTGAATAATCAAACACTGCATGCTCAGTTAAAGAAAAATGTTTCACGGAAATGGACAAATGAACGTCAAGAGGCATTTAATAGAACAAAAGATCATCTGATGAAATAACGTTATTTCATTCAGATAAAAATGAAACTTTCCATTCTTGCACTGATAGTACGCTTTTTTGTTTGTTGATAATATCGTTCTTCTTGCAGTGCACATGGTTGTAAATTTAAATTTCCTATACCATTTTATGAAAAATTGTGGGTTTATTGGCAATATAAGGAACACATTATGCATTTTGCCCCCCTAGTTCTGTATTTTATCTGATACTAGTTTTAAAGTTCCTGCATATCTGGTGAATGTAACAGATCTGAAATCAGCGCAGCACATTTCATACTTGACTGAAGTTGTACATTTATTGTTTTTAGTTTTAGTATTGTGTAAAATTAGCTAACCTCATGTGTTATTCGTTTTGATGGCAGTTCTATCTGTGGGACAGTGCACTGAGTTTTTAAGAATAGTTCCCATAAAAGGAAAGCGAGATTAATTTTGAACTTTCTGCAGCATCGTTACTAAATTCGTTGCATCTATTTTTAAGAACCTCTAATTTAGATTTATATGTCTTTCACTTTTAGTAAAACGCTTATCATAACCAAAATAGAGGTTCTTCAGGATAGCATATTAGAACAAATACTTTTCCTGTTATTATCAGCGACTTTCCCAGTAGGATTAGTTAGTGGGGACAAATTCCCTTTGCTGATCATAGCAAGGGGTGTTATAGTCAGTTACAAAACAAGACAACTCCTTGTAGAAAAAGCAAATGACACCCTCAAAGAAATTTACAGTTGGTCAATAAACAATGAAATGGCACTGAACATAAAGAAAACTTACGCTATGAATTTCAGTTTGCAGAGGGAAAATGAACTGTTAAATTAAAATGTAGATTGCTCCTCTATAGACTCTACAATAAATGTAAAATTTCTGAAAAAGAATGTTGATTCTGAGTTGGAGGGTGTGAACACACAAATATACTTGGAATCAGAATGTCATCAGTATGTTATGCCCTTAGAGTCTTGTCATGAGCGTTTAACAACTATTCATATGTTACACTCAGTTCTCAACTACAACATTCGTTTCTGGAGAAACAAAACAGCAGATCCAAAACAAAATTGATAATTACTGCACAAACAGCCCTCTCCACAGCCACGGGACAAGATCTAGACTGAACATACATTTAACAAGAAACAATAAACATAAAACTCAAAGGGGGATTTTCTATCAATGAATGCAAAACTGCGCAAAAAACTGCATAAGGAGGTTAAAGAAATTGCTGAAACAAACTTATTTGAAAAGGCAGTTAATAGTACCTGTTAAGCAATGCATTATACACACTGTGGGATTAATTATGAAACATAGAGTGGGGGTTTAGTAAAAAATATAACATAAATGAGTAATAATAACGACAGTAATGCTTCTATCTTCACACATAGCACTTTCACACTACATTTTTTTCCTTTCCTGTAAAACCCTGCTGTCAAAGCTATGTGATGTGTAATACTAACATGTTATCCACTTTCTGATCTCAACATCTCACTCATTATAGAGAGACGCTGGCGCAGGTTTTCAGACTAGCAAGTGTGAAGTTAAAGTATACAAAATGGTCCTGACATCTGCTGATGGTGTTTATATTGCTGTGAAATAGTGTAGGTATAGTGTGTGTAGTGACTGGGGAAGGGGGGGGGGGGTGATAAATAAATGAACAGTATAGCATTGGTACCTTATTTTGTAAAACATTATTGTACACTCGAGATAAACCAAATGAGGCAGCACTATTTTAAAAAGACTAGTCTTTTATTTGGAGGGTGGAGGTTCCAGTCTTCATGCAGCCATCTTACTTTAGGTTTGCCCTAAATTATTGAAGGTGAATGCTGAATTGTTCCTACTGTAAGGCCACAGCCAACAATCTGGCACATCATTGTAATACTAGGCCCATAAGTAAGTAAATGTGAATTACTTGATTATTTTTGTTTTTAAATTGTTATACCAGTACATGTCGATAATCATTGTAAAATAGATCTGGAAGCAAATAAAACGCCTACTATTAATAATACTATTACTATTGCTACACAAACTGTGGAGAAATGATACCCCTTTTTGGAGACAATATGATGCAATATATTTAATTCTTTGTTGGTTTCTACATTGTTATGGAGTAGTTTAAATAATCTGTTTATCATTGCTTGGAAAGATGCTTTCTTTTGGTGCAATTGGTAGTAGGAATTGTGAGAAATATTGACATCAGTTGTTGTAGGCTCTTGACAAATGCCAAAAGAATTACTTAGATTCACATTAGTAATGCATAAATCCTGAAAAGTAACAGCCATTTTTTTCTGGTGTTCTACAGTAAACCTAATGTTACGATTAATTTTGCTCATCTTATGAGCTAACTTATCAATATCATCCTTAGATCCTAGGTACAACAACAGAATGCCATAAACATACCTTGTGTAATACATCATTTTCTGTGTCTCCTGTAAATGTTTAGTGAAAAACTGGTTATCTAGATGATTCATTAAATATTGGCAATAAAGCTAGCAACTGGAAAGGCCATGGATAGTCCTACTTTCTGCATAAAAATTTTATTGTTGAAGAAAAAGTAGTTGTAATGAAGAATTTACAGGCGATATAGAAATGATGTATTAACAAAGTATGTTGATGACTATGTTGTTGTACCTACAATCCAGGGATGACACCGATCTGTTAGCTCATATGCTGAACCGACTTCATCCTAACGTTTCGTTCATGACAAGCACCAACAAAATATGTCCATTAAGTTTCTGGATTTATACATTACTAACATCAAACAAAGTCATTCGTTTGGCGTTCATCGCAAGTCTATCAACAATTGTTGTCACTATTTCTCAGACTTTTTTGATGGAATTACTTTCAAAACTGATGACACACTAGGTCAGCTACTTTGGAACTCAATATTAAAACTGAAAACAGTAAATTTACAATATCAGCATGTGTAAAATCTGCTGTGCTGATTTCAAAGCCTGTTATGCTTGCCAGACAGCCAGAACTTTAAAACTAGTTTCAAAGAGCATACAGGCATTGGGAGGAAACATACAGAAGACATATCTACCATTGATTCTCATTTAATTTCAATAGGATACATTGTCACTGATATAGTCAATAGCCTTACAATTTTGCACAAAATAGAGAAAAGTACCTACATGGACATATGCTAAAAGGATGGACATACAAAATCTTGGACGAAATTCAAATTTACAACGATTTGGACCACAATAAGAACCATATTCTGAACGAACAAAAATGCCTAAGAGACATTGTTTTCCTACGTGTCTTTCATAGAGTGTTTGAGGTATTGTGTTGTAATTAATTTCAGTGCTGTTACATCTCATTACACAGTACAGTACACTCATTAATTATGAACAGCAGAACACATTCCGTACCTTAGGCTACATGTTGTATTATCATTGTGTTTGTATCCAGAGATTCCCTTTGTGGCTTCTGTTTGTTTGCCATCATCGGTTTGCAGGATCGACTTTTCCTTCATTGTCATGTCTGTCGCCTTATCATAATAATACCCTTTACATGTCTTTTTAGTGTGCTTTCACGTTAATATTTTAAATACCATTTTGTTCTGTATTTTATTCTATTTGCAAAGCATTTCATCAACTTTCATCTCATCGCTTGCCTCTAGCTGCTTAACTATCTGCTCCCTAAAGACACGCTTTGTACCTTGCTTCTCTATTTAATGCCATCTCCTAGGTTCCAGCAGTCGTTCTGTGTTCTCCCACCTTGAGACATATGTTACTTTCCTATATTGTAAACGATTTCCTGCAATATTAACGTCATTGTGATGTTTTTGTGATGTTTGTTGTCAAACTGTTTTTCAACGTTATTTAGCCTACATGACTTACATCTATTTTAATGTTAAACGAGTTCAACTACGTAACTTTTAAATTTTTTGCTTTTATGAAGTGTGTGGTCGAGTTGTTTTACATTTGATGTTGATGATGCCTATCGGTGCATGCTTCTCTAACTGACTAATTCTCTTGTATTTTGTATTTCAATACTATGTGGATAATACTAGGTAATGGGTTCAGGAGCCAAAACTGGTCATAGTTTTTAAAATTAATAGAAAATTTCAGTTGTTGCTGTCATTTTACTCATTTTTATTTTTATATATGCCCTTCTGTTTGAGATATTCTTTTTGTGGAGCATTTCCTTTCCTTTATTGTTATGGCATAAAATAAAGAAAAATGTGGAATTGTCAGCATGTAGCAATATTTACACAAGACTGTGTAATGTGAATTTAGAATGACTAGTTTCACATCATTATGATTAATTGCACGAATAATCCATAGAATGTGAAACTACGTATTTACATAGTTACTTATGTCAGAAACCTGTTAAATGTATACTACTGAACATATACATAGTTACATAACGATCATAGTTATATGTCCATAAATTAGGAAAAATAAATTAACAAGACAAAGGAATGGATAAAATCCAAAACTGAGCACCTATTAGGTCATTGTCACTGGCAAGCAATAAATCTTGTTGTGAGTATTAAAATGGCTAAAGAGAGGATTGTCACATATAGCTAATTGTTTGTTCTTGGCCACATTTGCATTTGGTGTCCTATGCTCAGAAGCCCCATGACTTAAGTGATGATTTAGCCTTACTCAGTTAAGGGAACACCAAAACATCCCAGTCTTCTTTGTAGTCAGCCAGAAGGTGTTCACATGGCTCTATCCAGAGTTGGTGCTTAGATTTCCACAGTGAAAGCCTTGTATTTTCTGAAGGTACTTCAAAAGACTTTGATATTTGGCGGGAACGTTTCCTTGATTTCAGCCCAGGTAGTGATTTTCTTTCATTAGATGTTGGGTATATTCAGTCTTCAATTCCCTTATGTGTTCTTTGTACATAATATTAAATTTTCTGGCAGTCATCTCAATATATTTTGAGTTGCAGCTATTACATGTTCATTCTAACTTGGTGACCCAGTTAATATCGCAAAAGAATAACTGACAGGAATCCCAGAAATCGCAAACAACATCACAGAAGAACTGAAAGAATATCGTAAAAGTAATTACCGAGCAAAAATACTTGCAATGTAACAAATAGTTCTGCTTACAAAAGGAAGGTCACCTAATGGAGAGCCCAGCCTCAGACACACTAGCAAATATCCTAATGAATCATGTCACCAGGTCTTTTCTGAGGACAGCTGTCCGGAGAGTAACCCTGTACAGAAGTGAAACGTGGACAGTAAACAGTTCAGACGAGAACAGACAAGAGAAGAAATTTTTGAAATGTACTGTTACAGAAGAAAGCAGAAAATTGAATGCGTACATTGGATAACAAATTAGGATGTACTCAAACGAACTGTGAATAATAGAAACTTATGAAATAAGTTAACTAAATTATGGAATCGGTTGGTAGGACAGACTCTGAGGTATCAAGGAATAGTTGATTTAGTAATGGGGTGATGTGTGAGAGGCATAATTTTAGAATGAGGTCAAAGTTTGACCTTGGTAAGCAGGCTGAAATGGATTTAGGTGGCAGCATTTAAATTGGGATGAAGAGACACACCCAGGACTAGCCAACGTGAAAAGCTTTATCAGACCACAACAACTACACGCTGTCGTAGCCGAGTCTATGCGTCGTCTCTAGCTACCTCGACTCGACATTAAACACAAATCTACCTTACTTCCGTTTTGCTTAATTCAGTGTTGCCACGTCCGTCAGCACTGTCACAGATGATTGCAGCCCTGAAACGCGAAGAGGGCGCACGCAAACACGCGTCGTGTTGCGCAACTTGCAGAGTGCCCGCTTCCGGCGCGGCCTGCCATCCAGAAGACAAAAGATCCCGTCTCGACAGCTGCTTCCGTGAGACCCTCTGGCCAGTCGGGGTCGTTACGAAACCGGAGCGAACCCGCAGCCTACTGGATAGCAGCCTTATTCGGAGGAGACAATTTTCTGCATGTTATCCGTGTTATACACGAAAGGCAGCCCTCCTACAGAACAGTCCTAGCTTTGAGGCAGCTTTCAGAGGCTCTCTATACCCATATCACCATCCATATTCTGCAATCCCCTTGATTTAGTAGTGGAGGAATGTGTCAGAAGTAAAATTGTAGAAGGAGATCAAAGTTTGACCATGGCAAGCAGGCTGAATGGATTTTGGTGGCAGTATTTAAGTACTTTCCGTTCTACCTCGTATTACACTCTTACAGTTTCTGCCGTTCCATTCTCCCATGGACTGCGGTAATATTCACTGCTGAAATGCCTCTCTATGCCCTTTAACTTCTCCAAGGGTTGCTTTCCGAATCCTGTACCCGCTCATCTTTCCTCTGTATATTCTGCGCTTCCCGTAAGCTCAACTGCACGGACCTCGTTCTCTCCGGCCCATCAGAAATAATGGTCTGCTGCCACCCACACATTAACACATGCCACCTGCTCCACTCTCACAGGCACTCCGTACCCTCTCCCAGCGCAGTCTTAAAGGGCTCCTAAATCTCCCCGTGACTCCTATCCGTCCTATCATACCAGACATAAACAGCTCTCAGGGCTCCCCTCCCATCCTTCGTTTTTCTTACCTCCTCTTGACTTTCACCTGGCCCCATCCTAGCTACCTGTATCCTAAGCCTCATGTTTTCCCACTAACCAACTTCTGACTTTATACCCATCACCTCAACACAATCCATCTGACTTGAGCGGCTCCATAAACCAACTACCCCAAAGGTCGAACCCTTTCCTCTCCCCATTACTCCTAACTGCAGGTCCTTCCCGTCAAATGACGTGTAATTCAGTGCAGTATTCGTTTTAGCATATCAGCAACTCATCGTTTTTTAAGTGTCAGACAATGCGAAATGATTTTTATAGTTTTTACAACGACACTCTGCCTCGAAATCCGACAGAAAACCCAAAGAGACTCAAGTAGTATGTAATGTATATCAGTGGCAAGGTGCAGTAAATATCATTACTGCGCAGTAGCAATGTTAATGTTACTGATGACAGTGCGACTAAAGTTGAGTCACTAGATATGATTTTCTGAAATATCTTTGTGGTGTCACCGCCAGACACCACACTTGCTAGGTGGTAGATTAAATCGGCCGCGGTCCATTTAGTACATGTCGGACCCGCGTGTCGCCACTGTGTGATCGCAGACCTAGCGCCACCACAAGGCAGGTCTCGTGATACGAAGAAGCACTCGCCCCAGTTGTACGGACGACCTAGCTAGCGACTAGATGTACGAAGCCTTTCTGTCTCATTAGCCGAGAGACAGAATAGCCTTCAGCTAAGTTAATGGCTACGAACTAGCAAGGCGCCATTAGCCTTACAGTGATTGTAATTAAAGTCTCCTGTGTATAGTCAAGAGCGATGTACCACAATGATTGATTAAAGATAAGTATTAATCCAGCTACGTACTTTTCTTCATAGCATTAATTACGTAGCCTGTTCCAGTACTTCACGCCCGTCTGCGTTAGTCTAGCGTGCATTTTCAGCCATCTCGATCTACAAGGTGTTGGCCCAGCTGCCGACACATCAATCTTCACCAAAGCAGAGGCAGTAAATATTCCAATATTCGAAACAAGAACAATTCCCAACATGAGTAACGTAGATGTAGATATCCTCTGTGTACCGAGGCAGTTTAAATCACTTAATAAAGGAGTGGGCTCCAGTCCAGGTTGTATACCAGATAGTTTCCTCCCAGAAAAAACTCATAAAGTAGCTCCATAGTTAGTAACAATACACCACCAATCGCTCATCGAAAGATCCGTAACTAAGCACTAGAAATTTCCAAAGGTCACATCAATACTCAAGAAAGAAAATACGAGTAACCCGCTACGTTACAGAAGATCCATATCAGTAATATCGATTTGCAGTAGGATGTGGAACATATGCTGTGTTCGAAGACTGTGAATTACATTAACGAAAACGATTTATTGACAATAGCGAACACGGATTTAGAAAGTAGCATTATTATGAAACACTATGAGCTCTTTATTCTCACGGGGTAGTAAGTGCTATCGATAGGGGATGTGACTTTGATTCTGTATTTTTATATTTCCAGAGGACTTTTGACACCGTTCCTTACAAGTTACTTCTAATAAAATTGCACGCCTATGGAGTATCGTCTGAGTTGTGTGACTGGATTCATGATTCCTGTCAGAATGGTCCCAGTTAATAGTAACTGACGGAAAGTCATCGAGTAAAACAGAAGTAATATTTGGCGTTCCCCAAGGAAGTGTTAGAGGTCCTCTGCTGTTCTTGATCTATATAAACGATTTAAGAGACAATCTGAGCAGCCCTCCTAGATTGTTAGCTCATCATGCTCTCATTTACCATCTTGTAAAGTCATAATATGATCAAAACTAATTACAAAATTATTTAGACAAGATATCTGCATGGTGCTAAAAGTGACAATGATTCTAAATAACGTAAAGTGTGAAGTCATCCAAATGACGTTTAGTTTCGGTTACACGATAAATCACAAAAATCTAAACTCTGTAGACTTAATTATCCAACTAGGGATTACACTACTGGCCATTAAAATTGCTACAATTCGAAGATGACGTGCTACAGACGCGAAATTTAACCGACAGGAAGAAGATGCTGTGATATGCAAATGATTAGCTTTTCAGAGCATTCACACAAGATTGGCGCCGGTGGCGACACCTACAACGTGCTGACGTGAGGAGTTTCCAACCGATTTCTCACACACGAACAGCAGTTGACCGGCGTTTCCTGGTGAAACGTTGTTTTGATGCCTCGTGTATGGAGGAGAAATGCGTACCATTACGTTTCCGACTTTGATAAAGGTCGGATTGTAGCCTATCGCGATTGCGTTTTATCGTATCGCGACATTGTTAGTCGCGTTGGTCGACATCCAATTACTGTTAACAGAATATGGAATTAGTGGGTTCAGGGGGGTAATACGGAACGCCGTGCTGGATCCCAACGGCCTCGTATCACTAGCAGTCGAGATGACAGGCATCTTATCCGCATGGCTGTAACGGATCGTGCAGCCACGTCTCGATCCCTGAGTCAACAGATGGGACTTTCGCAAGACAACAACCGTCTGCACGAACAGTTCGACGACGTTTGCAGCAGCATGGACTATCAGCTCAGAGACCACGGCTACGGTTACCCTTGACGCTGCATCTCATACAGGAGCGCCTGCGATGGTGTACTCAACGAAGAACCTGGGTGCACGAACGGCAAAACGTCATTTTTTCGGATGAATCCAGATTCTGTTTACAGCATCATGATGGTCGCATCCGTGTTTGGCGACATCGCAGTGAACGCACATTGGAAGCGTGTATTCCTCATCGCTATACTGGCATATCACCCGACATGATGGTATGGGGTGCCATTGGTTACACGTCTCGGTCACCTCTCGTTCGCATTGTCGGCACTTTGAACAGTGGACGTTACATTTCAAATGTGTTACGACCCGTGGCTCTACCCTTCATTCGATCCCTACGAAACCCTACATTTCAGCAGGATAATGCACGACCGCATGTTGCAGGTCCTGTACGGGCCTTTCTGGATACAGAAAATGTTCGACAGCTGCCCTGGCCAGCACTTTCTCCAGATCTCTCACCAATTGAAAACATCTGGTCAATGGTGGCCGAGCAAGTGGCTCGTCACAATACGCCAGTCACTACTCTTGATGAACTGTGGTATCGTGTTGACGCTGCATGGGCAGCTGTACCTGTACACGCTATCCAAGCTCTGTTTGACTCAATGTCCAGGCGTAACAAGGCCGTTATTATGGCCAGAGGTGGTTGTTCTGGGTACTCATTTCTCAGGATCTATGCACCCAAATTGCGTGAAAATGTAATCAAAAAAATGGTTCAAATGGCTCTGAGCACTATGGGACTCAACTGCTGAGGTCATTAGTCCCCTATAACTTAGAACTAGTTAAACCTAACTAACCTAAGGACATCACAAACATCCATGCCCGAGGCAGGATTCGAACCTGCGACCGTAGCGGTCTTGCGGTTCCAGACTGCAGCGCCTTTAACCGCACAGCCACTTCGGCCGGCAAAATGTAATCACTTCTGAGTTCTAGTATAATATATTTGTCCAATGAATACCCGTTTATCACCTGCATTTCTTCTTGGTGCAACAATTTTAATGGCCAGTAGTGTATTATTGCAAACAAATTGGAACGATCACATAGCTTAATTTTCAGGGAAAGCGAACCAAAGACTGCGATTTATTGGCAGAACAAATGGAAAATGCAACAGGTCTACTAAAGAGACTGCCTTCACTACGGTTATCCGTCCTCTTCTGAAGTACCGGTACACGGTGTGGAGTCCACATCAGATAGGATTGACGGAGGACATCGAAGAAGTTCTTTACTATCGCGAAATAGTGGAGAGAGTGTCATGGATGTGATAGGCGAATCGGGTTGCAGTCGTTCAAACACAGGTATTTTTAGTTGGGTGTGGAACTTGTCCTCGGAATGCGGAAATATTATTTGGCGCCCACCAGCATGGGGAGAAACGATCATCATAGTAAAATAGAAGAAATCAGAGCTCGTGCGGAAGGATGTAAGTATTCGTTTTCTTGTGCGCCGTTCGAGGGTGGAACGGTAGCGAAAGAGCTTGAAGGTGGTTCGATGAGCTCTCTGACAAGCACATAATTGTGAAAAACAGATTAACCATGTACATGCAGGGTTGTAACCTCTCACCACGTTATTCAATCTGTACACTGACCAAGCCGAGAAGAAAACGAAGGAGAAATTTGGAAAAGGGTTTAAAGTTTCTGGGCAGAAATAAAAATTTTGTTTGCCATTGAAAGTAGTCGGTTGGTTGATTTGGGGGAGGGGACCAAACAGCGAGGTCATCGTTCCCATCGGATTAGGGAAGGGTGGGGAAGGAAGTCGGCCCTGCCCGTTTAAAGGAACCACCCCGCCAATTTCCTGAAGAGATTTACGGAAATCGCGGAAAACCTAAACCAGGATGGTCGGACGCTGGTTTGAACGGCGTCCTCCCGAATGCGAGTACAGTGTGATAACCACTGCGCCACCTCGCTCCATAATGACATTGTAATTCCCACGGTGACGACAAAGGACTTGAACCAGCAGTTGAAAGGAATCGGTGGTGTCTCGCAAAGAGATTGCATGGGGGCTTAATTTTTTTTAATGCAAATAATTTTAATTTTAGTAGCTGACTGTCCGGTTACGCAGTCTCGTAACCGGTTGGCCCTGACTAGTATTACTCCGAAATCTGACTGCATAGAATAACAACAAAGAATGGAAGGAAATTTCCGTTACCATAATTAATCAAGTCCCCAGCAACTATAAAAGCTACGAAACAAAAACTACGAACAACAAAGCACAAGTGTAACTGTTCTGTGTGTAGAAGCGTGATTCAACGCACACACCTGGCACGGTTCTTCCTCAATAAGACAAGATATTTTAAATACCATTTACACTGAATTAATTAAATAAAACTGAAATACTATAATTGGACATAGAAACCCGAATTACAGTCTAATACATGAACACAAGCCAGATGCTTTGTTGACTGAACCTGTGACCTAGAGGCATTGTTAGTTAGGAAATTTAAAAAAAAAAATAAAAAATGTCTTTTACCTTCATATATATTGACTAAAAATACACTCTGATCATTACAACATCTCCATTCGAACAACATCTGCTGGCTAGCCCATCAAAACAACTGCACACTACATGGCCTCAAATAGTACAGCTATCAACATCCTCTCAGCAAAGCACTAACCACCACAACTTCTGAACAAGCACTGCCAGTGGAGGCGGCGGAATAAAATTCTTTGGCTCAATCTCTGGCGCTGTGACTCAGTGTAGCCACCTTTCAAGATCGTAAGATGAACATTAATAAAGGTGAGACAAGGGTCGTGGAATGCATCGAACTAAATCAGTTGATGCTGAAAGAATTAGACTAGAAACTGTGACACTAAAAGCGAACCGTGAGCACGTTCGCTATGTAGTCTACAGCGCAGTATAACATCTCTGCCGGTCGCCAAGCAACGCGAGCTTTCACTTAATCGGCTCACGCTCATTGGTTGCTCGCCGCTAAACAGAGAAAGGCCACTCGGGCCCCTGCGAGTGGCAGTTATGTGGGGTCGGGAAGGTTACAAGCACGTGCCAGAATTGGGCCGTATTTTGCACTACCAACCTGACGTTGATAGGAAATACGGCGCTCGGATTTCAAGACGCCCTTGATTCCACCCTGCTACTTTTCACCCTGCCGACACACATGCGGGATGTAGCAGCAGAAACATAGGGACTGTCTTGGCGAGCATCTTATTCTGAGCTCCACGGGAGCTTGTACTCTATGCTTCACTTAAACCACTTCTTAAGAAACAAGCATTATATGAATACCCTCAGCTGCTGGCGGGCGTTGATATATATCAACGGGGACAGGTGAAAACGTGTGCCCCAACCTGGACTCGAACCCGGGATCTCCTGCTTACATGGCAGGCGCTCTGTCCATCTGAGCCACCGAGGGCACAGAGGATAGCGCGTCTGCAGAGACTATGTCGCGCACGCCTCCCGCGAGACCCACATTCTCACCTTGTATGTCCACACACTACATTCGTAATGTCCCACCCCAACACACTCATTACTCGTGGAAGACATTCTTACCAAGTCCCGTAAGAGTTCGGGGAATATGTGTGCATCCTCACAGAAGAAGGAGGTCATGGCAGGTATTGCCAGAACTATATACTTATACCAAGCTCCTCGCTAGCTACACCGTTTCAATTTTTCATATTTGGGCAGTTAAGTAACTATATATACGAAGACAGTAACTTGTTCTCAAAAGAACAGTTACTGTTGATGACCGTGCAGCTTTTCCTTGGAATAAATGATAACTAACATCGAGGTATAACAACAACACCTGTCGGCAGCTGAGGTTGTCAGTTAGTTATCAGTTAAGTAACTGATCATGGTTGCAGTGGATATGATATACACTACTGGCCATTAAAATTGCTGCACCACGAAGATGACGTGCTACAGACGCGAAATTTAACCGACAGGAAGAAGACGCTGTGATATGCAAATGATTAGCTTTTCAGAGCATTCACAAAAGGTTGGCGCCGGTGGCGACACCTACAACGTGCTGACATGAGGAAAGTTTCCGACCGATTTCTCATACACAAACAGCAGTTGACCGACGTTGTTGCGATGCCTCGTGTAAGGAAGAAAAATGCGTACCATCAAGTTTCCGACTTTGATAAAGGTCGGATGGCAGCTTATCGCGATTGTGGTTTATCGTATCGCGACATTGCTGCTCGCGTTGGTCGAGATCCAATGACTGTTAGCAGAATATGGAATCGGTGGGTTCAGGAGGGTAATACGTAACGCCATGCTGTATCCCAAAGGCATCGTATCACTAACAGTCGAAATGACAGGCATCTTATCCGCATGACTGTAATGGATCGTGCAGCCACGTCTCCATCTCTGAGTCAACAGATGGGGACGTTTGCAAGACAACAACCCTCTGCACGAACAGTTCGACGAAGTTTGCAGCAGCATGGTTCAAAAGGCTCTAAGCACTATGGGACTTAACATCTATGGTCATCAGTCCCCTAGAACTTAGAACTACTTAAACCTAACTCACCTAAGGACATCACACAACACCGAGTCATCACGAAGCTGAGAAAATCCCTGACCCCGCCGGGAATCGAACCCGGGAACCCGGGCGTGGGAAGCGAGAACGCTACCACACGACCACGAGCTGCGGACTGCAGCAGCATGGATTGTCAGCTTGGAGACCATGGCTGCGGTTACCCTTGACGCTGCATCACAGACAGGAGCGCCTGCGATGGTGTACTCAACGACGAACCTGGGTGCACGAATGGCAAAACGTCATTTTTTCCGATTAATCCAGGTTCTGTTTACAGCATCATGATGGCCGCATCCGTGGTTGGTGACATCGTGGTGAACGCACATTGGAAGCTTATATTCGTCATCGCCATACTGGCGTATCACCCGGAGTGATTGTATGGGGTGCCATTGGTTACACGTCTCGGTCACCTCTTGTTCCCATTGAATGCACTTTGAACAGTGGACGTTACATTTCAGATGTGTTACGACCCGTGGCTCTACCCTTCATTCGATCCCTGCGAAGCCCTACATTTCAGCAGGATAATGCACGACCGCATGTTGCAGGTCCTGTACGGGCCTTTCTGGATACAGAAAATGTTCGACTGCTGCCCTGGCCAGCACATTCTCCAGATCTCTCACCAATTGAAAACGTCTGGTCAATGGTGGCCGAGCAAGTGGC
The DNA here is from genome assembly GCF_021461385.2 of Schistocerca piceifrons. Lineage (NCBI taxonomy): Eukaryota > Metazoa > Arthropoda > Insecta > Orthoptera > Acrididae > Schistocerca > Schistocerca piceifrons. Next base: position 110,314,146 of record NC_060139.1, read on the forward strand.
TCGTCGCAATACGCCAGTCACTACACTTGATGAACTGTGGTATCGTGTTGAAGCTGCATGGGCAGCTGTACCTGTACACGCCAACCAAGCTCTGTTTGACTCAATGCCCAGGCGTATCAAGGTCGTTATTACGGCCAGAGATGGTTGTTCTCGGTACTGATTTCTCAGGATCTATGCACCCAAATTGCGTGAGAATGTAACCACATGTCTGTTCTAGTATAATATATTTGTCCAATGAATACCTGTGTATCATCTGCATTTCGTCTTGGTGTAGCAATTTTAATGGCCAGTAGTGTAGAACGCAGATCGGTTGTGATAAGGAAATCATTTCTCAAAAACAGAAGTTTGCTAGCATCGAATGTAAATTTAAGTCACAAAAGATTTCCGGACACAGTGGTCACGCAACTGCACGAACTACCCGCCTCGCCACCCGTCAGACCCACATTCTCAACTTACAGGCCGACCACACGCTGCTGATGGTAGTGCCACTGCTCATTAGCAGCTACTCGCAGTCTTCGTTGAGAGTTCCAGCTCGGTGTTCATCTGCACTGAAGGAATCATCGTCGTAATTATGTAGGTGGTGTCATTTCTTTCGGGAATGTCCGAAAGAACAGACACAACTTATATAAATTTAAGTGTGAGGAAATTTTCTTTCTGAAGGTACTTGTCTTGAGTGTAGCCCTGCGTGGAAATGAAATAAGGATGATAAGGAGCTCATATTAGTAGAGAATAGGAGATTTTTAAATGTTGTTCTGTAGAAGAATTATGAAGATCACACGAATATATCGAATAACTAATGAGAGGATACTAAACTGAATTGAGGAAAGATGAATTTATTGGACAACTTAAGTAAAAAGGAAGGATCGATTGATATTACACATCGTGAGGCATCACGTACAGCCAATTTGGCAAGGGATGGAGGTATTAGGAGATAAAAATCGTAGAGGGCGTTCAAGGCATGAGTATAGTAAGCAGCTTCAAATCGATGTGGATTGTAGTGGTTATTCAGAGATGAAGAGGCTGACACAGAATAGATTAAGGTGGAGAGCTGCATTAGAGCAGTCTTCGGAGTGAAGACCTCAACACCAACACGAAGGATATTAATTACGGTTAAAGAAAAAGTTCTGAAGCTAAGTCTTCAAGAAGCAGCGTAAGTGAGAGATCCCGTAGAAGTTCGAACAACACACTTTCAGGGGTTCTAGATTCATAATGAGCCGTGCTGAAAGGGGGACTGTGTGAGTCCGCGGGGAGGAGAAGCTCGCTGGATGCAAGGAAGTGCCATCATGTTCACGCGCTGTAAGATAGTGTCCCCAGGCAGGTCAGAAATGTTGACATAGCAGGAAAGTACCACCTGCCATGGACTTGATATATTTTTGAAATTACAATGAAATCCAGACCATCACCTGTTTACAGGAGTTGATAATTATCAACGGGGAAAGTTGAAAATGTGTGCCCCGACCGGGACTCGAACGTGGGGTCTCCTGCTTACATGGCAGACGCTGTATCCAACTGAGCCATTGAGGTCACAGAGGCTACTGTGACTGCAGGGACTTATCTCTGGCACGCTCCCCGTGAGACCCACACTTCCAACTTACTGTCCACACACTACTGCCGCTGCTCACTATACTCATTACTCGCGGCAGTCAATCTACCGATTCCCATAAGAGTTGTTCAAACTATGCCTAGTGAAAGAGGGTGTTCCCACGAAGCTGATGATTACTGTGCAATTGGACATTGTTTGCGCGTTGAGAAACACCCCTACTACGCCACTGTGGCCAAAGCATAACACATCAACTTGTGTCTAAGACGACCCGTTACTAATATTTGCAAACGTGAAACTTCTAATTATTAAAGGATGTCGGTTGATGTGGTAAAAATGTATTTTATTAACCTTAATCCAAGAGAAATGATCTTTGAAAACACAACTGACACTGCATTGATTTTAAACTTGAATTTAAAGAAAGGAATAAAGAATAGAGGGATAAAAAGAATAACATTTGGGTCGCCACCAGCGAGGTGTCGCTAGAAAATTCCGTCACTTCACTGACGGTGATTGACGTATCATAAAATTAAAATTGTAGAGAACAAAATTAAAAACAGCGTAAAAGCGAAAAGGAAAATCAGAGCCAAGCCCAAATGAGTAATATTCGATAGACCGAAAGGTTGTTACGTAATATGATTAAAAGATCGCAAGTTGCATTTAGATTACTTGACAACGTCAATGACCACCTGAATCACTACACAGCGAAAGAAGGATGTGGGAGATGGTGTGTGTGCCTCTCACACATCTCAGACGAACCGACAACGTGATATTTGTCTACTTGTCCTAATTTAACTGTCAGAAAGTTCCTCGGTGTTGCTGCCAATGCGCTGCAGCCTTACCAGATACTCGTGTCATCTTCGTAGCAGCAGGTGTTACGTATGCCATGCCGCCATAACTAAGCAGCGAAAATCGGCCAAGTCGCAGAACCCTGAACTCAAAGCAAGTGCGGCACTGACTCCAAGCCAAGGGTAGTTTAAGAGAATGTTAACTGAATGGAGACTGAACGAAGAGTATCCTCTCCAGTTTCCTTTAACTTCTCTCCTCACCTCTGTTGAGGCGCTCTCTCCCTGCTGCTACGACCAATCGGTGGACATGGTGCGAACGCCGCTGCAGTGATTGAACTATAGTACTAGCTTTTCCTCCCATGTAAAATCTGGACCGGCCAATCCATAGGCTAGGGCAAGTGAAAAGAGCAATGAAACTATCTTCTCACCCACTAGGGATTGTTCCGAGCGCGCCGAAATACACTACTGGCCATTAAAATTGCTACACCAAGAATAAATGCAGATGATAAACGGGTATTCATTGCACAAATATATTATACTAGAACTGACATGTGATTCATTTTCACGCAATTTGGGTGCATAGATCCTGAGAAATCAGTACACAGAACAACCACCTCTGGCCGTAATAACGGCCTTGATACGCCGGGGCATTGAGTCAAACAGAGCTTGGATGGCGTGTACAGGTACAGTTGCCCATGCAACTTCAACACGATACCACTGTTCATCAAGAGTAGTGACTGGCGTATTGTGACGAGCCACTTGCTCGGCCACCATTGACCAGACGTTTTCAATTGGTGAGAGATCTGGAGAAAGTGCTGGCCAGGGCAGCAGTCGAACATTTTCTGTATCCAGAAAGGCCCGTACAGGACCTGCAACATGCGGTCGTGCATTATCTTGCTGAAATGTAGGGTTTCGCAGGGATCTAATGAAGGGTAGAGCCACGGGTCGTAACACATCTGAAATGTAACGTCCACTGTTCAAAGTGCCGTCAATGCGAACAAGAGGTGACCGAGACGTGTAACCAATGGCACCCCATACCATCACGCCGGCTGATACGCCAGTATGGCGATGACGAATACACGCTTCCAATGTGCGTTCACTGCGATGTCGCTAAACACGAATGCGACCATCATGATGCTGTAAACAGAACCTGGATTCATCTGAAAAAATTACGTTTTGCCATTCGTGCACCCAGGTTCGTCGTTGAGTACACCATCGCAGGCGCTCCTGTATGTGATGCAGCGTCAAGGGTAACCGCTGCCATGGTCTCCGAGCTGATAGTCCATGCTGCTGCAAACGTCGTCGAACTGTTCGCGCAGATGGTTGTTGCCTTGTCAACGTCCCCATCTGTTGACTCAGGGATCGAGACGTGGCTGCACGATCCGTTACAGCCGTACGGATAAGGTGCCTGTCATCTCGACTGCTAGTGATACGAGGCCGTTGGGATCCAGCACGGCGTTCCGTATTACCCTCTTGAACCCACTGATTCCATATTCTGCTAACAGTAATTGGATGTCGACCAACGCGAGTAACAATGTCGCGATACGATAAAATGCAATCGTGATAGGCTACAATCCGACCTTTATCAAAGTCGGAAACGTGATGGTACGCATTTCTCCTCCTTACACGAGGCATCACAACAACGTTTCACCAGGCAACGCCGGTCAACTGCTGTTTGTGTATGAGAAAAAAAATGGTTCAAATGGCTCTGAGCACTATGGGACTTAACATCTATGGTCATCAGTCCCCTAGAACTTAGAACTACTTAAACCTAACTAACCTAAGGACATCACACAACACCCAGCCATCACGAGGCAGAGAAAATCCCTGACCCCGCCGGGAATCGAACCCGGGAACCCGGGCGTGGGAAGCGAGAACGCTACCACACGACCACGAGATGCGGGCTGCGTATGAGAAATCGGTTGGAAACTTTCCTCATGTCAGCACGTTGTGGGTGTCGCCACCGGCGGCAACCTTGTGAGAATTCTCTGAAAAGCTAATTGTTTGCATATCACAGCATCTTCTTCCTGTCAGTTAAATTTCGCGTCTATAGCACGTCATCTTCGTGGTGTAGTAATTTTAATGGCCGGTAGTGTAGTTGAGTAAGTAGTAAAAGGAAAACTTGGGTTATGGTTGTCAAGAATGTTTTGAAATATGTTATCGCACCCTCCAGGAAGCAACTTCCCAGGCCTTCAGAAACAGTTCCTACCTAACGGAACATCCAGTAATAAAGCTGGGTTACTAACACGCAGCACCGTAACCGCCTGGCCTCCGAGGCGGCTGACCGTTATAAGAGGGTTAATGTTGACCACTGCAAAGAGCAGCTTCCGACCTCGGCATAGAAGTGGGCACCCAAGGACTTTCCAAGACGCTTGCGCACGGAACCCCATCACGTATTTGTCTCCCCAACGCAGAGTTAAGGTATAGGTAATATGAATGTAATCACTCCAGTAAGCTTGATCGTGTGAGCAGATAGGAAAGTAAGGAGTCGTTTCTCTAAATCCGCAGTGTGTTCATACTGTGGTCATTCAAGCTGATATATCGAATGTGGTAATGGAAAAAAAAAGAAAATTATCCTGTGTGACAGTCTTGTGAGAAAAAGTATAATGGGAGATAGCTGGAGAGAATGGCCTGCCACCTCTCAACTTTTTTTCCTCCTTCCACCACAAATGTATCAGTATATTGTACCATTGTCAGTCAGTTCTTGTCTTTCTGCATGAATTCTCTTATACTACAAGATGCATACACTGGTCTGCCCATTAGTTTTTACGCTGTTTACAAAATGCATCAATTAGTTGCATATGTACTGATTTCATGTCTGTCTCTCGTAATTGGTGCAGACTTTTCTTTTTTCAAGTTGCCAGCTGTATGATCCGCTCGGATAGCCGAGCGCATTAATGCTCCACGTCTGGGATACGGGGAGGCGAACCTGCCCCTGATCGAAATTACTTCGCGGATTAACGAGGAGGACTGGTGAGCCGGCCAGCCTGGATGTAGTTTTCAGGTAGTATTCCTTGGTGAATACTGGGTTGGTCCCAACATCCCGCCCGATATACACGCGACGCATATATTTAGAAAATCATTCTCACGCTTGAACACGAGGTTCCTCCAAATAAAGACAGATGGGGTTTGCTAATTAAGACCCGAAGGCATGCGGCCATGAACTGCCACACAGAAGCTGGAGAAATGCGAAGAAGAATCTTTAATTAAGAATATTTCACTATAGATTTTCCTGTGCATCGAGTAATGTCACCAAATGTGTAAGGTGTCTAGTTTATTCATATTATTCAAGAAACGTGATGAGAGATTCATATTTCCATTCGATGTGTCATGTTTCATATTTGTATGCTAAACATTTTTTAAGCAATAGTTTTCGATAGTCGATATGTTACGCCACAGAGGTTCTGAGTACAAGCATTGTGATCTATGGTTGCTAATGGAATTGTCGTTGCTGTAGTGTTCTAAGACAAGTTAGTGAGAGAGTCGGGTGTTGGCTATGGCACTGAGCTGATGGAAATAGCTTGCAGAACAGAGAGAAGGATGGGTTTTGAAATGTGATTTGGTAAAGAGTAATTTCGTAAGCGAAGACGTCCAGGTACAATTGTTGCTGCATTGCTTGCTTGCGCGTAATTGTAATGTGTTTGAATAACGGAAGGTTTTAGTCGAATTCCTCGTTGCTAGTTTGGGTTAGTTCACAGTTTAGACGAGAATAAGTAAAGCTAACAGTTTACATGCCTTGCACTCAGAAGTTAGTTTTACCGCGCTTTTACCAGTTTATTAATTAATTTCAAGACAGAGTAATATTTCTTATAAAATAGAAGCTTATGTACAGATCACTGTAATAGAGAATGAGTTCACGATTCACAACATAGTTTTTAGAAATCGGTTTTCTTGGTATCATTAAGCAACTTTAAACTGTATCTCTTTCTTCACGAGTTTTATTTTCTTATTTTGTGTGTCTGCGGAACAGTGACTAAAACTGAGAGATCCTCTCTTTAGAATAGTTGCACGTCCTTGCGTTACACTTACATAAGGTTTCTCTTTTATTTAACTTGTTTGCTACTGCGCTGCCTGTTCCATGATGATCACTTCGAGCAGTACCAAGTTTCCGATGCCACAGGTAAGCCATATGAAATTTTTTAGGGCCAATTTTACTGAAAATGCAGTGAGGTTAGTTAGATCATTCACAGCCAGCTTTGATTTTACAAAATTCATTATCACATTCAGTCTAGTAAACTTAATTTCAGATTTCATTTCACATGCAAACAGTTTGTTCCCAGTGCAGTGTTACCTTTGCGTGCGCAGTATTCAGTGTTTGCAATTTGTTTAATCAAATTACATACGTAAATTTGTGGGACATTTTTGTAGGTAGAACGTTTTGGTGAATTATTTTTTCAAAATTCGTTTAGTAATTTATGTAGTATTTTTACTCTGTTAGCTTGTCTTGCATTTGCACGTCACGTATTGTGAAGTCGAGCATTGCAGTAGTGCTCACTGTACTGCGCAATGCAGTTTCACAGGACGGCTCATGTAGGTAACATTTTTCGCTTCCTAATTAATTCGGATAAAGTAAAGTAAAATATAGGTGTACAATTTGTTTTGACGACTCATTTATCATATAGTGTTTCCATGACTACACCACGTGCATTATTCAGGTTGGAAACACACATACACGAGATATAAAGAACAGCAGTTCAGTATACTCCAGCTTCAGTTCACAAGATTGAACATGAACGTTAGGGATAATGTTTCTGGTGCGTATCTGAACTGTTTTAATACACCATGTGTTGTGCTTTGTTAGTCACTGCAAATCAGTCAATTTGCAATCAACATTTTTTCTGGTCACTTCCTTTTTCGAATGAGATCAGCTACGTCTCAGATTTTTTAAAATAAAAGTAACTACGGATTATGAAGATGGTGATATTTTTCTATGACGACCCCTTAAGTGAGAAAATGATGAAACAGGTAAAATATATCCCTAGAACTTTTATCTTGCATGCTCCGAGTACACCACTCATCGCAGTGTAAAAGCTAATCCAACATGATTTGTAGCTCTTGTCTTTTAGAAATGCAAATCATTTAGGAAGACGTGATTAATTGCACTTCGACATTTACAACCTTACTGTGACGTCCCACTTCGTCATGATCACGTGAGCTGACGGAACTAGGGGCAGAAACCAGTCAGGTGTCATTGGCACGGAGAAGTTGATTAACGGAACAAGACAACAGGAACTACTCACTCCACGTGGCCACAATGAGCTCGATGCTAATCTTGGCAGACTAAGCTATGAAGCCAAGCCGTGACGCAATTCGTCCCAGTTGCAGCTGTGAAATAATTCTGCTAAACAGCAGAAATGAAATATCCGTTTACCGATAACGTGGCGTTGTCTAGGCCATGGAGGTAAGAATAGAGGGAGACGCCGTGACGTCACAGCTGTGAAGCTATGTGAAGCCGAGGGTAGCCATCTCAATCCGACCAAAACATTGCTGCTGTAAGCTTGTGTGCATAGGCTTGTCGCTCGCTTTTGGGAGGATTTTGCGCTATTATGGTGACTTGTGTGGTGTTCGGATGTACGAATCGTTCTGATTGTGATGCGAAATCGAAGGGAATAACATTTCATGTGTACGTTGTCTTGTTAAGTGTGATTTTACAACTTCATTGTGAATGAACGTGTGCTACATCGGTACTTGTACTATAGCGCGTTTTTCTCCTGTATGATTTTAGATTTCCTAAAAATGAAAGTCGGAAAGCTCTGTGGGAGAATGCCGTGAGGAGGAAGAATTGGCGTGCGTCTAAATGGAGCACTATATGTTCTCAGCATTTCCGAGAAGAGGACATAGACCGAACTTCCCTTTCAACAGTAAGGCTCCGAGAAAATGCTGTACCATCAGTTTTCCCTACACACCCAAAACGTTTGCAAAAGGTATGTTAATTCAAAGAATTAAATTCTTAGTTTTAAAGTTCACGTTTCAGTATAATACGTACGTATCGTCGATAATCGAAGTGTTGAGTAATTCACTTTGTCTTCATCATGTACCAAATTAAAAGCTAACACTACATTAACTGGCGTAAAGTATAGGCCTAAACAGGACACTGTGTAGATTTGCCATTCTATGTACCGTATTTCAATAAATATTGGTGGTAATGAACAGTGTTTCCCAGTAGTGTAACGTAACTGAAATGTCCCAGTACGTATTACAAACAAAATGTATTTATGGGGCTTTGGAGGGTATAGCTAACTTAGTTTTCAGTTTCTATTATTTAGTTTGTGATACACGTTTATTACTGAATTAACAAAATTGTATCGTTTACATTGAAGGCTAGCTATTCGTAATATTACATTAAAAACTATTTTTAATCAGAAGAAACGCGGAATTTCGCCTTTACGAGATTTTATTTTAAACAAAAACTTTGAAACAACCAATCTGATGTTACATGCGTATATGGTGCAATTAGCGACTGTAATACATGCAGCGCTATAGCACACTGGCAATGTTTTGGTCAGAGTGTCATAGCAGCGAGCCACGCCCCCATGGCTTCAAAAAGTAGTACGGCTGGGATACGTAGCGCCATCTCCCCTTATTCTTACCTCCATGGTCTAGGCTTTGTTTCTAGTTTAGTGAAACAATCGCTTGAAAGTAGCAACAAGAAACAATACTAACAACCGCTAATGACCCTGGCCAATATGGCGGGCCCACGGAACACTGTCACAGTTTTCTATGCAAAGACGTCTTTGCGCGGTCTTTTCAGTTTAGTTCAAATGGTTCAAATGGCTCTGAGCACTATGGGACTTAGCTTCTGAGGTCATCAGTCCCCTAGAACGTAGATCTACTTAAACCTAACTAACCAAAGGACATCACACACATCCATTCCCGAGGCAGGATTCGAACCTGCGACCGTAGCGGTCGATCGGTTCCAGACTGTAGCCCCTAGAACCGCTCGGCCACCCCGGCCTCCTTCAGTTTAGTACTGAGCTCACTGCGTGCCCTAAGACGAAAACAAGAATTGATCCCTGTGAAGTGTGGGTAAAGTCCGGACCGAGTGGCCTCACCTGGAAGCCTATCTAATGTATGACGCGATATATTCAACTGATATGAGTGTGATGTAAACAGAAAAAAATAATGCCTATAATATTATAAGTCATTTATCCGAGTCTGATAATATTCTGTGACAAATATTGTAAATATTTTCCACTAATCGCAAAGATAAAGAATACTATATTTCCATACGTTCCATTAAAGCATGGGACTTAAAGTATAATATATATACACAAGGGCCATATTGCTCGCCCCTGTTTATTCTGTTTTTCGCCTGTTTGTTCTCTCTCTCCTGTGGGTCGATGTATGTATAACTCACTGTCTGTATGAGCTTTCAGGTTACATTATAGAGAATAATGTCCGCCCCCAGTAGCTGAGTGGCTACGGGCACGGTAGCTCAGCGTGTTTGGTCAGAGGGTTAGCTGCCCTCCGTAATAAAAAAAAAAACTGAGTAAATGGATCAATAAAGAACTTCAATGGGCGTCAGGGGACGTCCCCCACGAACAACTGCAACGAACTATAAGGAACAAAATGAGATTTAAAAAAAAATAAAAATAAAAAAGTGGTCAGCGCGTCAGACTGTCAATCCTAAGGGCCCGGGTTCGATTCCCGGCTGGGTCGGAGATTTTCTCCGCTCAGGAACTGGGTGTTGTGTTGTCCTAATCATCATCATTTCCTCCCCATCGACGCGCAAGTCGCCGAAGTGGCGTCAAATCGAAAGACTTGCACCAGATCTACCCGACGGGATGCCCTCGTCACACGACATTTATAGAGAATAATAATGTTGCTGTCGATTGCCTATCTGGCTTCGACTGTTTCGGTGGCGCTGAGTCCGCCATTACGTATAGAAAAAAGTATTTCGGAGTTTACGAGCTTCACTCGCAAAGGAAAATAATTCTAAGTGCTTTTATGAATTTTTACAGTTAGTTTTCAATATTAAAGCTACACTCCTGGAAATTGAAATAAGAACACCGTGAATTCATTGTCCCAGGAAGGGGAAACTTTATTGACACATTCCTGGGGTCAGATACATCACATGATCACACTGACAGAACCACAGGCACATAGACACAGGCAACAGAGCATGCACAATGTCGGCACTAGTACAGTGTATATCCACCTTTCGCAGCAATGCAGGCTGCTATTCTCCCATGGAGACGATCGTAGAGATGCTGGATGTAGTCCTGTGGAACGGCTTGCCATGCCATTTCCACCTGGCGCCTCAGTTGGACCAGCGTTCGTGCTGGACGAGCAGACTGCGTGAGACAACGCTTCATCCAGTCCCAAACATGCTCAATGGGGGACAGATCCTGAGATCTTGCTGGCCAGGGTAGTTGACTTACACCTTCTAGAGCACGTTGGGTGGCACGGGATACATGCGAACGTGCATTGTCCTGTTGGAACAGCAAGTTCCCTTGCCGGTCTAGGAATGGTAGAACGATGGGTTCAATGACGGTTTGGATGTACCGTGCACTATTCAGTGTCCCCTCGACGATCACCAGTGGTGTACGGCCAGTGTAGGAGATCGCTCCCCACACCATGATGCCGGGTGTTGGCCCTGTGTGCCTCGGTTGTATGCAGTCCTGATTGTGGCGCTCACCTGCACGGCGCCAAACACGCATACGACCATAATTGGCACCAAGGCAGAAGCGACTCTCATCGCTGAAGACGACACGTCTCCATTCGTCCCTCCATTCACGCCTGTCGTGACACCACTGGAGGCGGGCTGCACGATGTTGGGGCGTGAGCGGAAGACGGCCTAACGGTGTGCGGAACCGTAGCCCAGCTTCATGGAGACGGTTGCGAATGGTCCTCGCCGATACCCCAGGAGCAACAGTGTCCCTAATTTGCTGGGAAGTGGCGGTGCGGTCCCCTACGGCACTGCGTAGGATCCTACGGTCTTGGCGTGCATCCGTGCGTCGCTGCGGTCCGGTCCCAGGTCGACGGGCACGTGCACCTTCCGCCGACCACTGGCGACAACATCGATGTACTGTGGAGACCTCACGCCCCACGTGTTGAGCAATTCGGCGGTACGTCCACCCGGCCTTCCGCATGCCCACTATACGCCCTCGCTCAAAGTTCGTCAACTGCACATACGGTTCACGTCCACGCTGTCGCGGCATGCTACCAGTGTTAAAGACTGCGATGGAGCTCCGTATGCCACGGCAAACTGGCTGACACTGACGGCGGCGGTGCACAAATGCTGCGCAGCTAGCGCCATTCGACGGCCAACACCGCGGTTCCTGATGTGTCCGCTGTGCCGTGCGTGTGATCATTGCTTGTACAGCCGTCTCGCAGTGTCCGGAGCAAGTATGGTGGGTCTGACACACCGGTGTCAATGTGTTCTTTTTTCCATTTCCAGGAGTGTAGTTAATATTTTTGATTACGAAACTTATTCAGAGATTTAACACCGCAAGGTTTAGGTGAGGTTCCACCTCCGGTTCAAAAAATTTTCAGTTAATTCGAATGATTAAAAGTTAATTCTTGAAGGGATAAAGTTAAAGAAATTCATTGCAATTATTTTAAAAAATGCGCAGGTATTTGTACCATTCTTTCTTTATGTATAACATTAGATACATCTGCTGCGAAAAGAAATTTCATGTTCTATATTATTGCTGGGTTAGTTGCAGGTTACGTTAAGTTGTCATTCATTGAAAGAGAGCGTAACATTTCCGTTAACAATGAATAACTTTTTGCCTGCGTATTGAGATCAAGTCACGCTACTTATATTTAAGACGCATTTACTCGTGCTCAAAATATACGTGGCGCACCCAAAAACAATATTCACAATTTAAACTGCTACGTTACATTATCATCGCTGTACGTTGCGACTGACGTCTGCGCGCGTATTTCAAACCGCGCGTAGCAGTCAGCTCTGACTTATACGAAATAACCAAATTAATTAAACACCACAACAATTGCGCAGAAAGAAGGTAATGGTACATCCGGAATGAAAGCAAAATGTAATGCAGGCGTCGAAGTTAAGGATAGCAAAGCCGTTAGAGACCTACCACAACCGCCGGCCGCGGTAGTCTAGCGGTTCTAGGCGCTCAGTTCGGAATCGCGCGACCGCTACGGTCGCAGGTTCGAATCCTGCCTCGGGCATGGATGTGTGTGATGTCCTTAGGTTAGTTAGGTTTAAGTAGTTCTAAGTTCTAGGGGACTGATGACCACAGATGTTAAGTCCCATAGTGCTCAGAGCCATTTGAACCATTTGAACCTACCACAACCGAGGACTGAAGCTGGTAAAAGTAAATCTGTTCTCAACGAGGTTTGGTTTGAAGAGGGTAGCGCTTTAGTAGGGACGTCGTGTTGGAGGTGCTGTGCCATTTTCTTACTTCGACCTTTCAACTAACTAACCCAGCCAGTTATAATAGACTCAGAGACACAAGGCACCTTGACATTTTTCACGTTAACAAATCATCGCCACAGCAGAAAAGAGCTATAAGAAAGAGAAATGCAAAATCCTAGGACTTAATGTGTTCTGAAATTAAACTCTAACCTCATGTCATTGTCATTTTGCGTTTTATGTAGCAACAGCTGGGTTTTCAGACAAAATTACGCGAATTGGGTTCCGCCTATAAATGTAAACAGTGTCCAAGTCGACAAATCTGAGCCACCATCAATGAGCGATGTTGTATTCTGGAGAATGCAAATTGTTTTGCATAATAATTAATAATCGAAAATTAGACTCAAGAGATTTTACATCTGTTGTGATCGTTGCCTTATTCTCTTGAAGGTTAGGTTCCTATGACCTACTTTAAACAGTCACATGCGCAATCTGTGGCAATATTTTTTTTTCAGTTGGCTGATGAGTTATCAAAATCATTTTCTTTAACCGTATTTCGTTGCGTAAAAATATATCGCTTGATTCTTTTGTGATTACCTACAGCTTTTCCGTAGTTATTGTTCTTATCTTTCTCTCCTCCAGTAGTGGGTGCTGGAACACTGTACACATTATTTAAGTAGACAGCAGTCATAAAGAGGGTGGAAGTTATTTAAACCGCCGAACTCTGGGAAGTTGCACGAGGCACCAAGACAAGTATTTTTGTTTAATGTCATTATTTCCTGTGAACATCTTTTAATCCGACAGAGGGTGGTGGTGGTGGTTAGTGTTTAACGTCCCGTCGACAACGAGGTCATTAGAGACGGAGCGCAAGCTCGGGTTAGGGAAGGATTGGGAAGGAAATCGGCCGTGCCCTTTCAAAGGAACCATCTCGGTATTCGCCTGAAACGATTTAGGGAAATCACGGAAAACCTAAATCAGGATGGCCGGAGACGGGATTGAACCGTCGTCCTCCCGAATGCGAGTCCAACAGAGGGGGTATTCGGTCTTCAGTTGTAATGACCGATTTTTTGTTTTGTACGTTGCTCTTCAGTTGTAATAGAAGTCTGACATTCACATTTAGTTCTACGTCTTGATCCAGCACAGAGGTGCACAGATTCTCCTTCCAGCCTGCCTGCCTTATCTCCGCCGCAACCACTAATGCGGCTCAACCTGCCGCAACGGGCACGAAAGAGCTTGTGTACTGAAGCACAGTGATAAAGCAGGCCAACTCGAGTTTCCGCAAGCCTGGCAAACTTACGGGGCCGGTTCAGCCTGCCGCATCTGCCAACAGGTTGCGCTGTCAATCCAACGTGACTACAGAATAGCCAGGTACATGCCTGCGTAGGTAGTTTTCCTGCACCTCAGTTATCATAACGCTGGAAGCAGCAAAATAAACAAACCAAACATAAAGGCAACAGAGGAGAAATAAAAAATTGGGAAATGTATACCTGTTACGAAACGGAATCTAAGTCCAGCAGGGTAAAGGTTTTTGTGTGCATACGAGGCAGCTGCAAAAAATCGGTAGGTGTCTCGCAATGCAGACTGTGTAAAAAGTTACTGAACACTCATTCAGCGACATCGAATGAGGTACGTCATAATCATCTTGAGGTTGAAGCTCTTTTGTCTGTGTTTGTCTGTCTTTTGGGTGTGGCAATAAATGAATACACAGCTCTCTGCAATGTAACTCTGTTCTCTGCACTCAAGAAACTATTAGATAACACCAACCTATAGAACTCCCCCCTCCCCCCAAACACACACAAAAAACACACACCAAAAAAAATGGTTCAAATGGCTCTGAGCACTATGGGACTTAACTGCTGTGGTCATCAGTCCCCTAGAACTTAGAACTACTTAAACCTAACTAACCTAAAGACATCACACACATCCATGCCCGAGGCAGGATTCGAACCTGCGACCGTAGCGGTCACGCGGTTCCAGACTAAAGCGCCTAGAACCGCACGGCCACACCGGCCGGCAAACACACACATGTATACACACACACATAAAAATACAGTCTCTCTCTCTCTCTCTTTTTACACACACACACACACACACACACACACACACACACACACCTCTGAGAGATTCAAAACAGCCGCCAATGACATCAACTGTTCCACTGTCCGTCATCTTGTTTTCACACCTTCAACTGTCTGCCATCAAGTTTTCACAGCTGGTAAACAGTGACAGTGACAACTCAATACACAGAACTTGACAGTGAAGAAGACGCCGAAAAATGAAAACGTAAGTGAAACATAATGTAGATAGATACACACACACACACACACACACACACACACACACACACACACACACACACACAAAACCGCAACCTTTCACATAAAATTATTTATTTCAGTCATAGACATAACAGTTTAGAAATCGTAATTTTTGAGTAAATATTTTGCCTACATTAAGTTGTATATAGTTGCAGATGCCAAACTGTAAAGAAAAACACAGTAAAAAGGTTATACAGCAGGAAAACCAAACCGTATGGTAAGAAGGTATGAATATATAATTTTAAGTGTTCTTCAAAAGTCTCTAATTACGATATAGAAACTAATATTTACTTGTATTTAAACAGTAAAGAACATTCCTCATGGTTAACAGCCATAAAATAAAAAAACCTACCGATGATGTTGCAACTGCAGTGAAACATGTCTGGGTCGAAAAACAAAATTGTGTTTTGCTAAAGGCGGACCCCACCCAAAAACATGTTATGTTACGCCTTGTCTGTAATTTCGGTCATCAGTTTTCTATTCGATGAACATTTTGGAAGAGGATAAAGACTTAGTGGCTGACGAATGTGTGGAAACGTGCTAAGGACTTGAGGCCATTTAATAGTATATTGGTTTTCTAAATTTAGGGCGAAGATTGATTGAGATAGGAAAAAATATGGCTAAGTGGATATTACAAACCACATTCTGATGGCATGTAACGCAGTGTCAAGAGAGCTTAGTGTGGTGTCACCGCCAGACACCACACTTGCTAGGTGGTAGCCTTTAAATTTGCCGCGGTCCGTTAGTATACGTCGGACCCGCGTGTCGCCACTATCAGTGATTGCAGACCGAGCGCCGCCACACGGCAGGTCTAGAGATACTTCCTAGCACTCACCCCAGTTGTACAACCGACTTTGCTAGCGATGGTTCACTGACAAAATACGTTCTCATTTGCCGAGACGACAGTTAGCGTAGCCTTCAGCCACGTCAGTTGCTACGACCTAGCAAGGCGCCATTATCAGTTGTTATTGATAATGTAAAGAATGTACAGACAAGAGCTACGTTCAACATTAATGGATTAAAGTTAAGTATTTCCACCATCTGCGTCCGTTTTTCTAAGTTCATATTTCCTTGTCCTGTTCCAGACCTCACGCCAGCCTGCGTGAGCATAAACGCGTGCCCAGCTTCCTCTCAACTTCGTGTCTTGGCTCCTGCAATCCACAATACTTAGTATAAATGTGGCGTCGATAGTTACGATTCCACAGCGTAGGTGCACGCTAAATGGTTCAAATGGCTCTGAGCACTATGCGACTTAACGTCTGAGGTCATCAGTCGCCTAGAACTTAGAACTAATTAAACCTAACTAACCTAAGGACATCACACACATCCATGCCCGAGGCAGGATTCGACCCAGCGACCGTAGCGGTCACGCGGTTCCAGACTGAAGCGCCTAGAACCGCACGGCCACACCGGCCGGCTCGCTTCCTTCACTCTCGGCCTATATTACAGAAGCAATTCGCAGGAGCAGACCCACGCGCCGTCTATCCAGGCGAGATACAAAAATAAAAGCTTCTTATTTTAGACTTGTGCTTATGTACTTTTTAGATTAACATAATATGAAGAACGAACTTCGTGCATGCTACAGTGCATTTGGGAAATTTAGAATGAACTATTTTGTCCACTTGGAATAAATTCAGCGAACATGCAATACACATCCTGGAAAAATTAATTAAAATTGCTATAAAGGGGACATCTTTGGCTGGAACACATTAAGGTTACAGAAACTAGACTTCCAAAACGTTACATTAGTTGCTGTTGTAGTATAATACACATCTTCAGGTTCCCAAGTGAAAAGGAGTAGACTTTTAGAGATGGTTCTGCTTACTACAGAAAACAAGTATTAGAGGTAACCTGGCGGTGGTTCGAACTGAGAGTAGCCATAGCTAGTCGAAAGGGAGCGAAGTTGCAGAGAAAACGGTTCATATCGAAATAAATAAATGCGTCAGAAATATGTCGAAAAGGAAAAATATACAAATAGAATCCACCATTTTCTGACTTACATCGATACAAAACGAATATATACTTCATTGAGCCTCGTCTCGTCATACGCAGGTACAAAAGGACTTATCAGTTTTCGAACCCTACTCATAGCATAACGCAAGCGTACAGAATAAACTCCTACGTAGCGTAGCACAGTACGGAGACGCGCAGGCAAGCGAGACTCATGTAGCCTGCTCGGGTTGGGCACGGCTTGGCTTGGACGGGAGTAAAGCAGCCTGCCAGTTCTGCTGATATGCCTGCCTGGCTAACTGGCAAATATCGGCAGGTTAAACGTCGAATGTGTACACCTCTGCTAATGGAGCGGTACATCTGTACACTGATATGGTCGATGCTGACCAAATAGCAAACCACAGTGTACGATCAGCACAAAGGGTATGCCAACAACAATATCCCAGTCGCCGTACCCCGCATTATTCGATGTTTGCTGCTGCGTATCAACGTCTGTGTGAGACCGTTTGATTTAGCACATTACCTGCACAGGGACAAAGTCGCACAGTACGAATTCTGCAGTTTGAAGATGATGTCCTGCAGCGTGCGGAAAAACATCCCTCCACTAGCACTCGTGCAACTGCACTAACAGGGGGACGAATCAAACGAACGTAAGAAGTGTCATGAGCAATTGTTACATCCATTTCAGTTACAGTCTGTGCGCAATCTGGATCCAGATGATTATCCACTCACAGCACAATTTTCGGTGTGGTACATAGACAAGTTATTAAATGCATCCAACATTTCCAGTTTCTGTGCTATTTACAGATGAAGCAACGTCAGGGCGTGATGAGGTCTTCAACATCCGTAGTTCGCATGTTTGGAGTGAGTTTAATGCAAATGCAATATTTACTCGCACTATTCAAGTGCAGTTCTACGTGATGTGTGGCCAGGTGCTGGTTTACAGTTTCCTCGCCAGAGCATTGCCAGAAGTGCTGGATGACGTGCCATTCGCTACAAGACGGCGCGTTTATTTCCAGCATGACGGGGTGCCGGCATATTTCAGTCGTCCTTTCCGTCGATTCTTGAGCCGACAGTTTAAAGAAATGTGAATTGCGGAGGTTGGGGATTGATCTGGTGGAAGAGACCAAACAGCGAGGTCATCACTATCATCGGATTAGGGAAGGCTGAGAAAGGAAGTCGCCCTTTGCCTGAAGCGATTAAGGGAAATCACGGAAAACCTAAATCAGGATGACCGGACGCAGGATTGAACCGCCGTCCTCCCGAATGTATTGGCGGAGGTGATCCTGTAGGAAGGCATACTCGATCCCCTGATTTGACCCCTCCGGACTTTTTTGTGTGGTAAAGGATCCACAACCTCATTTCTAATACTCCTGTTGAATCAGAAGAGGACCTGGTTGACTAGATGGTGGGAACAACAGGAGAAATTACAGACACTCGTGCAGTCTTTGACCGTGATAGGCAGAGCACAATCTGCTTGTCTAACCTTATGGAGGCATTTTTTAACCTCTACTGTAAACGAAGAAATTGAGTTGCGGTAATGTTGTTGACTCCTGAAATATAAAGAATTAAAAATTGCTTGTGTTACTTTTCGTCTACTATAAGTAACATTTGACGTCGTAAAATCATGCCTCACAAGAAAACGTATTAGAATAAGGATTTGAATTTCCCATGCAACTTTCCAGTGTTTGTCGGTTTTCTTAATTTTAATCTAGAGAAAATTCCCTCTACCGGTTTAAAAAATCCTCAGAGGAAAATGACATTAGAGGAAAATATTTATTAAGAACTGCATTATGCAATACGCAGCAGCGGTATGTTTTATGAGAGACGATCGATTTCGGTATAGTATCACACCATCACTGGGTCCAATAACAATCTCACGACAGTTACTCATTTGCTTAATTGGCATAACAGTTATCACATGTACAACGTTCTATTATTCATACTGGCTGTAAGTACGTAACATTTTGTCTATTTAACTTCATAAACGTATGTGTGGTAGGGCTATATTTGTTCAGTATAACATACTTTTACAGCTGAGTGTTGCATAATGCAGTTAACATTCATTAAAGCTGGACAATATCACCTCCATAAAAAGAAAATATTTGTTTTGGTGTCCCATGCAACTTCCCAGAGCACGTCGATTTAAATAATTTTCACCCTGTATGTAAACGTTTACTGCCAGGACACTCTGTTTACATAGCTGCTGTGTTGATGTTCAACTCTTTTCATGCTCGTTCTGGCTACTCATTTGAACTTTGCTTGCTTACTTACTTCCGTTTTCTCAAGTGGTCCCTTTCTATTTCTCTTTCCTTGATACAAGCTCTATAAGCGCGCGCGCTTCTCTCTCTCTCTCTCTCTCTCTCTCTGTGTGTGTGTGTGTGTGTGTGTGTGTGTGTGCATGTTTGCGCGCTCAATTTTTGAGCTTTTTGTTGACTTTTAGTGCCTTTAACGCGTTGACTGAAGCGAGGTCAATGGCGGACTTAGCAGAGCCTCACGCCTTCCGCTTGACGCCGTGTGTCCGCCGGCGGCCACAAGCTTTGTCTATTAAAGGTTATCTTTGGATTGTCTATAAAGCTACTTAAAGATGTCTGATAGCTAATGTTGGTTATTCGCTTCCTTGTTAGGCCTTGTTGTTTTCCTCTCCCTTACTTTTGTGATTTACATCCTGTTAATTTGTCAATCACTATTATATTAATTTCGAATAGATGTTAAACCTTTGTAAATTGTGCTACTAGATGGCGCAAGCTGTATCATGTTCACGACGTCATTTGGTACGGCCCGCTCGCGCAGTCGCTGTTACTCACTCGTGTCCTATACCACTGTAGTGCCCTTAGTGGCATATTTAAACATTGTTTTAAAATTTTGACTGCACCTGTTATGTATTCAGGTGTAAAATGTTTTAATTATGTTTTAATGTTTTGACTAGAGCGATGTCGCTCAAATTTCCTTTTAACCGTATGTGAGTATTTTTGTGCAATTTAATTTGTAAAATTTAAGTGTTTGTTCTAATGCCTACGTGCTATTAATGTACCTTCCTGTGATATTGTTAGGTAGGGTAACAGTTTCTTCTGAAGAAGGCACCCCTAGTTGGCGTTGAAAACTAGTTAAAGAATTTTAAATTCTATTTGCAACCGTTTGGCTGGAAATTTATGACACTGTAATTAATTACGGTTGCTGATCACAGACATGTTCAAAACATTAAAAGTTGGAAAACATAAAATCGCAAACATTGAACAAGATGCTCTACTCGTACTAGATTTCCTGTACATCAGGGTCAACTCAGACAAGAAATAAAAGTTAACGTGCAGTAATGCCACAATATAGAGTGTAATGGGTATAAGGGCAGAAATTTCTGTTGATCGAGGACAGTGTACTGAACAACATTACATCAGTATGCACACCATTTGCATACCAATAATTATAGCTGCCGGCCGGGGTGGCCGAGCGGTTCTAGGCACTACAGTCTGGAACCGCGACCGCTACGGTCGCAGGTTCGAATCCTGCCTCGGGCATGGATGTGTGTGATGTCCTTAGATTAGTTAGGTTTAAGTAGTTCTAAGTTCTTGGGGACTGATGACCTACTGATGACCTCTGATGTTAAGTCTCATAATGTTTAGAGCCATTTGAACCATTTGGACGCAAAGAAAAACAACTCACTAAGGTACCACATATAAAATATCTGTACTTGTACTCGTTACACCCCATATACTGTACTAAACATAGTAGAGCGTGTGGCGACTTCAGGCACAGGCCAGGTGTGAGTCTCTGCTGCAGTCACTGACAGCCTCTTGGTAGTCAACAAGTTAATGTGCCAACAGTTTACCTATACACAGTGCAGTGTAGTAGTTTATAATGTGTTTTCTACCAGCGTAATAGGTGGCTGGAATTAGCATTTTTTTGAAATATATTGAATTTATCCTTAGAAAAATAAACCACTGTAAATTTTACCATTCAATATTTTATTCAAAGGACGTCATAATTTATAGTTTATGCACTAGTTAATTACAATTATAAGGTCTCGGTAGTACGCCACATGCAAAATAAGTACAAAATGTCCTGTTTTACACCCTTTACTGGAGATACCAAATAGGTACCAACTGCACTCGTAAATTTTTCGAGGGCTTAGGTATCTAGAGTTAATTGAATAGTGGTTATGGGATATTACTCTCCATTCACAGGCCCTCGAGAGCCCATCGGTAGCGACTAATCGCCGTGTCATTCTCCGCTACTGACGTCATTGGGTGTAGTATGGAGGGGCATGGAATCAGCGTACCATTCTCCCGGTCGTTGTCAGTTTTCTTTACATGGAGCCGCTACTAACCGGTCAGTCAGCTCCTCCGTTGGCGTCACGAGTCTGAGTGCAGCTCGTTCCACTTCTCTCACCAAGGAAAAATCCCTGGCAGTACCAGGAATCGAACCCTGATCCTCTGTACGGCAGTTAGCCGTACTGACCACTCAGCTACAGAGGCGATCAACGATCAACAAATGTAATCCATTGCTTTTTAGCGCTCTGAGGCGTTCAGCAAACCTTTTTCTAAGATTTCTGTATGTCTATCCTTATGAATACGGATTGAGAAGAGTTTGGTATATGCCTCATCTGTTGGATTTGTCAGTGGGTGTCCCCTGTGTTTTTAGTTTTTTCTCTGTCATACTGTCAGTTCGGTGTCCAATTATGTGAACTGCTTCAACATTTTAGGTGAGTATTTGCCATTTTATTTTGTGTGCGACTTCCTCTTCTGCTGTGTCTTGTGTGCCATTACTATCTATATATTGGGTACCTCTCTGTTGTGTAGGGCCTTGTCTGTGCATGGCGTGTTCATTGCTTGTATGTTTGAGTGTACCACTGTTGAGTTTTCTGCCATGTGGGTGTTGCAGTCAACCTCTACTGATATTTGTTTCATTGTGTCCAGTCCTTTGCTAGTAGTACTGTACTGTCGTCAGGTTGTGCCTCTCTTCCACTCGATCTGAGGAATCGTACTGTGATGGTAAATGGCGCGGTGGTGTTCATTTCGACAGGTGTTCATTTCGACATTACACAAATAACTAATTTTTAGTTATCAGCACAAAAACATGCACTTCAAATCAATACCCAAACAAGAGACTGGTCCCAAATTACGATATCATTGTGATCAAATACAGGTACTTCAAAATGTGCAATGATTTAAACGAATACAAAATAGCATTAGAACAATAAATTACGCAATACTCACCTACAGCGTGAATTTCAAATTAATAGTTACAACCAATAAACTTCAACCGGCCCCACCAAAACGTTAGTTTGAATAACAGGGCCCAACATAATACATAGAAATCAAAATGAACTTTAAAGGTAACTGGTTAAACCTACAAATGTCCTTGAACTAGCGTACAGTGATGGCCCTCCAATAGGCCACACAAGGTAAGATGACTCTCTTGGTGTCACCTAAGAACGGCAACAGTCTGTAGCGAACACATTCACCTTGTAAATTAAACAGCGGCATCAGTCACCCAGTGCAGCTTGCCTGACTATTGGTTTCTTCATCATAAAAACCGAAAACAATTACCTATAAAGATTACAAAACAATTAACATACAGGAAAACCAAGAATAGATGGTTATTATACCGAACGAATTTGTGAGGTGACTGTACTCACATGTAGTTTGTAACGCCGGAAATGCATATCCTCCTCTTTCCATCTATTGTACTATAATTTGTTTTCCTTATTTTTGTTACCTCAATATATGACATTTCTGTGTCTTTACATATTGTAATTGTTTTACTATTTGTATATATATATATATATATATATATATATATATATATATATATATATATATATATTTATGCATTTATGTCGATGTATAATTGCTTTGTTTCGTAAATATTATTTGTATTTTTACGCTGGGTCTTGCCTAGGGAAAACTGCTTTCGAACGATTACATCGATAGGTCGTGTGAAGAATCAAAGTGTGTAGGATCTTTGGTAGTGTTAACTCTGCCGCGTGGAGCGCGGGCAGAGCATGAGGGAGTCTGGCGGGAGTAGCGAGTGGAGCAGGTGTGTTGTGTGAAGCTCCCGCGAGTTGCCGCGCTTTCGGGGTTTGGCAGCATGTAATTGCGCTCGACTTGCGATGATAGTTTCTGACATGGTGTCGCGGACAGGAAGCATTAGCTGGCGCACATCAAGAGCCCGTTTCGTCTGGTGACCGTGTCGAGAAGAAGGCGCGCCAACATACAGCTTCTGCAACAGCGAAGGCCGACAATGAGTGACTGTCGCCACCTCCTCGATCGACGGCTTCAAACCTTCAATCAACCAACAAGGAAGACTGGAAGCACGTAAAGTTTCAGAACTGTATGGCAGACCTCAGCTTTTCAAACTGTTCAAATCACAAAATTACAGCAACGTAGCATGAACCTTTGTTGCTCATTGTCCCAATTGCATTGCCAAGCAGGGTCCCTTCCTTTTCCGAAATGAACCCGAGTGTCGTTGAAATTCAAACGCCAGCATAATTCCATTTCACTGCTTTAATTTCAAAGTTCAGTTTAAGTATTCATAGCTGGCTACAATCTTTAGATTACACAAGCACAAATTAAGAGTGCGAGTTTAGTTACCGTATTTTAGCTTACCTGTGACTGCAGCTCAGCTTGATACGTACTAAATCTTACTATTGTTAATTGTTCAGAATCATTTAATTCAAGTTCAAAGCTAAATCTCTTATTTCTAAATTGCATAGATTCAAGTAGCTTTTGAAATGATTGTTGAGGTAGTCCAAGACTAACCGTATTTTACTGAATTTCGATGTGCTTAAGAAAGAAAGCTTCTTACTAATTTCAGTCACTAAATTAACTTTCAGTTTTCCGGTTTTATTAATTCTTTTGCTAAATTAAGTCAGAGTGCAGCGAAAGTTATTACTTCTGACAAACTTTCAGTTTTCACACTACACGTTTCCACGCTTCTAGTGCAAATTATATGTGTAATTACCTTTCTTTTTCAGTTAGTATAGTAATTGTCCATAGGACTGGCGACCGTAATTTCCCCCAAATCTCAAATATCTAATTACCGCTAGTTAATTGTTAACGTAACGGCCGCACATTTACTTTCTTCATTAACTTTACCCCTTTTCAAAATTAATTTCCACCAGTTTCATTTGCATTTTTCCTTTCATTTAGATGTAACCCTTTCCTCCCTCTTTACCGACAGATTAACTTCGGTGACGGACCTCACGCCAGCCTGCGTGAGCTTAAACGCGTGTCTTTCGGCTATCTCATAGTGGCTTGGCTGTCTTGCCAAGTCACAACACTTGTCACTAAAAATTGTAGCTACGAGACTTAGTGCGCGGTACGCCGCTAAGGTTTGTAAGAGGAAACAGGCACTGGAGGTGGAATCAGACTCAGAGGCTCACAGGGTGAAGTTTCCACAACGTGGATACGAATAAGACTCGCCATCTGTTAACAATCAAAGAAATCAGCTGCTTACATTAACAAAAATATTTTAAATAGCATATAAGTGTTCATCTGGCAAGTCAGCAGTTAGTACTACGCAAAATAAAAGTTTATACGGGACAATGCAATAGGAAATATTCTATACATTTCGTGTGAAAACGAATCACAATGTTATAAATGAAAAAGATAGAGGAAGTCAACGTTGTAGAGTCTACTGTGAGGAAGGCCTTCAGACTTAATAGACTCAAATAATTAGAAACCTTGAAACACTTTTCACAAATGAAGGTTTCACTCTGAATAAGCAGTTGAAGCTAAGTAATAAAAATTTATTTAGTAGCGTAAAGCCGTTACTTAGAACAATCTAAAATTAGCTTCTCATTTTTCGCGGAGTAGAAGTTACTTTATGTTACGAGAACATTTGTTGGTACATCGGTTTTCATCTGTCACTACCTTTGAGAATAACCACATCATAAATTTTTTCGGTATAGTAACCATCTGTTCTTGGTTTTGTAATCTTTATAGGTATTCGTTTTGGTTTTTCTAGTGAAGACACCCACAGTCAGTGTCGAAACCAGGTCAAGTTAAATCTTATTGCAATCGGTTGGCTGTATTATATAACCCATATGTTTGACCCGCTGCCCTCCCTCCAGTCTCTGTAGGGGCCTTCCAGAATTAATTTACAATAGGGCTACTCCATACGAGTTATGTCCCACATATCAAGATGGTTCACCTAGCCAATTAAAGCAACTCCATTTCAGAACAGACTGCCTCTAGCACAATACTTAAATTAACTTTATGCTTGGGGGAAGCATCACAGTCTTGAAACGGTTTTGTTTGAAAAATTTGAACTCTTATAACTTCGCTTGGTCCGAGGATTTTTTACGAGAAAGGTGACCGGCATCACAAAGCGAAAACCTGCACGTGGCAAGAGTTTCCCCATCAGATTATCTTCCCTACGGCTGGCTGCCCCTAAATTCTTAAACCCAACTCTGCCTCCTGTCTCCCAGCATTATACCGGCGCTCTAGCGTCTCATGGGCGAGCGTTGCATTACTCTTCGCGCTTCTAGTTAGCCCGAAATCGCGCAGCGTCAGGTTTCACGGAGAGAAGGTCGTTTAGCGACCAAAGATTTGACAAGTTGGAGTTTCGCCTAAACCCTAAAGAAAGCATAAGGGCGGCCAGTGCTTGTGAGCCTTTTGCATGGCGGTATTGTACGTATACCTCAACCAAGGTATGACGAAACACAATGAGGGCTACGACTAAATTCCGGTTCACTTATTCAGCAAATACCGATTAGGTAACTAACATCCTACATGGACCAATGATCGCCAACATAGACTGCAGGCATTTGACAGTAATATGAGCAGTAGTATCACGTGACGAGATCAACCAACAAAAACGCGTAAATGCGACCGCACAGATGGCATGCAATGGTGTCCCTCTCGTGAACATGGGAAAAGCCCCCGTAATCAACGTACATCCTCTCCATGTGATGATAAACTACTT
Organism: Schistocerca piceifrons; assembly: GCF_021461385.2. Taxonomy (NCBI): domain Eukaryota; kingdom Metazoa; phylum Arthropoda; class Insecta; order Orthoptera; family Acrididae; genus Schistocerca; species Schistocerca piceifrons. Next base: position 110,339,994 of record NC_060139.1, read on the forward strand.
CAGAGGCCAGGAACGCTTGGCGTGTTAAATCTTACTAATCACAAACGACTTGCAGCACGATACGAGAGCCCTGATCTGTTTGTCCATGGCCTTCGAGATAAAGTGATCCCTAATCTTCATCCTGGTCTTAAACATCCTCAGATGATCGCCTTACCTTCGTGGTAATACTTGAAAACCAGAGACACTAAGTCCCTGGATAAAACTATTTATGACTTACTCCCGTGTGCGACACAGAAGATTCCTTCCCTTTTATCGGGTATGGCCGAAAAGCTTCCTGATTTTCTCCTTCAGCTCACTTTGCTCTGGGTCCAAATCCTGTTGTTCGATGGCACCTTTAAAAAGTAGAGGACACCCACTTAGGACAGACTATGTCATCTGTGGCACCCTACTGACTGAGTACACAGGCCCCTTCGTCTGGGAGATAATTTTGTTCCTCCTCGAACATGCTACTTAAACAGTCTGCTACATTATTGTCAGTACTACATTTGTGCATAACCCTGAACTGAAACGCAGAAATTCTCAAGCCCCACCCTACGATACGTCCGGTACATCTAGGTCTTGTTAGAACCCAGCTGAGGGCCTGGTTATCCATTTCTAACAACAATGCATGGTGTCGAAGATAGGTTTTAAATTTTTCAATTACGAACAACACTGGCAGAGCACGGAGCAATAGTTGTTTTCCAGTGAGGCGACGGCACGCGAAGCATAAGAAATAAGGAATAGGCTACTACCCCCCCCCCCCCCAATGACCAGCACCACTATTCCCCTGCAAAAAGTCATCCACGACAGCCGCCATAAATTTGTTGTGTTAGACTAAACTCCTTACTAAAGTCAGGTCCGGCTCACAGTGGGGCACTCATCAAAGCCAACTTTGAGATTTCAAATGCCGTTTGCTGGGGTGCTCCCCACTAAAATTTCCTCCACTTGTCCCTAAGGCCATTGAGGGCTGCCGCCAGCTGAGTCAAGTTGGAAATAAATTTTCTAAAAGCATACTACATGCCAACGAAACGAAAAACTCCCCTTGTATTCTTTAGGGGTAGCAATGACTGAATTGCCTTAGTATGACCATATATGCTGACATTCTGATCAGGGTACCAAAAGGAAAATCTTAGCTTGCACGAACATCACTTTTGATGGCATGATGGTGAATTCAGCACTGTGAGGATGCAGTAGAACTTTCCTAATGTGCTCAAGATGTTCATCGGAACGTTCGCTGAAAATTACATCATCTGGGTACTGGTAAAGACAACAAAGTTTCAGATCCAAAATAAACTTACCCAAAATTCTAGAGAGAACAGTGTCTGCCATAGACAGTCCAAATATAACAGTGTTACATTCATAAAGACACCAGTCAGTGGTAAAAGCCATTATCGATGCTGATTCTTTGGCTAGTGGAATCCGGTAATAGGCCTTTTCTCTTCAAGGGTCGATAATCTACAGTGGGATGCACCCTGTCCTGCCCCTTGGGCACAACAAATATGGGGGAAGAATAAGGTGATCTAGACAGCCTGATCACTCCGTCTCTCAACATATCGTCAGTGGCAGTTCTCAGTTGCGTAGCAGGATGTGGAGAGAGCTAGTACAGCGCATGCCTACTGATAAATTGTCTGTAAACTGTTTTCTATTCTTCCCCTTTCACTTTGCCCAAACGATCAGAAAAAACATCACGAAACCGACTACACCACTGGTGGAGCTGACAACCCTGTTCAAGGTATAAATGACCGAAATGATAACCCTCAGTCTCAACCACATCCATCATAACCCATCCGGTTTACTTAGAGATTATTTCTCCCTATTTATGTTTACAAAATCCATAACTGTGAGCCTTATCAAACCCAAAGGAAAACTTGCCCCTCCTCCAGTCGTGAATTATACTCATATGTCGGATAAATTCCGCCCCCAGAATGGTGGGAACCGAAGAATTGAGCGCCACGTTGGCTTTAATGGACGAGGTAAGTTTCTGAATCTGCACCTTAATGTGAACCTCCACAAATACTTGCATTTCCACAGAATTCGCTGCCCTAAATGACTGCCTCGCCAGATAGCTCAGTAAACTTGTGTATTGAATGGCATGCCTGTTATCACTCTTCATTAAGGAAGCTAACGTCCGGAATTCTCAAGAGCGCGTACTGGCTCCCTATTAAAACTTCCACCCATGAATGGCACCCTTAAACTAGGTGTCATCATGCCCCTGTACAAAACGGAACCCTCGGCGAAATACCCTTCCCCCTGTGTTATATATACTTCAAGCTTGGCTGCTAACAATTCCTTGCCAAGTGACCCTTAAGCCGGCCGCTGCGGCCGAGCGTTTCTAGGCGCTTCAGTCCGGAACCACGCTGCTGCTACGGTCGCAGGTTCGAATCCTGCCTCGGGCATGGATGTCTGTGATGTCCTTAGGTTAGTTAGGTTTAAGTAGTTCTAAGTCTAGGGGACTGATGACCTCAGATGTTAAGTCCCATAGTACTTACAGCCATTTGAACTATTTGTGACCCTTAACATGCAACATATAACACTGGTGATTTGGTCACTGAAGGCGACTCTAGACCTGTCAGTGGGTTGCATTTTCTCGTAAATAGTATGAATAATTTCATGTTCCTGCAAATCTAGACTCTAACTGTATCCTTTACTCTCTTCATGTACTCTTCCAGTAACTTAACATGCCATGTACACCAAAATAATCCTTTCCTGTTAACTGATGACACCCCCATGCAGATAGACAGATAGATAGTTGCTACATATTACCCACCTAAATTCTGAAATGGGCAAATTGTTTTGTATCACCTTCTTCAGTTACTGTTCCAATCGCTCCTTGACCATCAGACACAAAATTTAGTAAAACTGAACCTCACACGCCTGACTCTGTGGCCGAGCGGTTCTAGGCGCTTCAGTCTGGAACTGCGCTGCTGCCACAGTTGCAGGTTCGAATCCTGCCTCGGGCATGGATGTCTGTGCTGTCCTTAGGTTAGTTAGGTTTAAGTAGTTCTGAGTCTAGGGGACTGATGACCTCAGATGTTAAGTCCCATAGTGCTTACAGCCATTTGAACCATTTTGAACATCACTCAAACCAAACATTTCATCAAGATCCCGCAGTTACAAAACAAAATACAGCAATTCGTCAGCCCCCTCACTACACGTCACTTACACTACTCCCCCAAGCAGTCCCACTGAAGATTTAGGTAATACGATAAACAAACCAGAGGAATAGACATAAAATTTTTGACTAATTGATTCTCTCAGTTCCGGTACCGCAGATAAGGTTCGCCCCCTCCACACAATAGTCACCAGTACAATTTATTACTTTCTGCCTTCTCCCAGCCAAGACGTCAACTGAACTCATGTAACTATTTACCGCTCATATCCTCCATGTTGACACTATGCAAATCCCAAAACCAGTTAACGTAATGTGTCACTCATGCCCTAATTCTACTGATCTGCGAACGTGAAGGCTCAGCCGTTTCAAAAAAGAATATTGACGAAACAAGCTCCTCTAGTGCACACTGAATACTGGCAACGGCGTTACTGACCTCGGCCATTTTCAGGGTAGGCGGGGTCATGGCGCTGTCGGGTGCCTCCCCGAGCCGGCACGCCAGCTCAGCCACGCTCCCGGAAACATCACACCCTCTAATCGACAACTCATAAATAATTTCCTCATTGTGAAGTTCAGCGATACCACGCACCTCCGGCACCTCCCTCACAGGCATTCTGAAACTTTCCAAATGGTGATATCCAGAAAAACAAAGCGAATAACACAAAATTACTTGTTAAAATTCAGAAAAATTTTAAATTCAACCCCAGTCCCAATCTTACAAAATTCCTGTTATGCACATCTCCCACCACATTCAGAACCACACTCTGATACAAACGTTCAACGGTAGATGGAGTGTTGGTGTTGGGTTCGAGATGTGTATGCAGTAACATTAGACGAATAACAAATTTTATTTACCAATGCAAAAACATGCACTTAAAACCAATACCCAAGCAAGAAGCTACACCCAAATTACAATTTCATTATGGCCATAGATAGCAACCACAAAATATACAATGATCTAAAACAATAACAGTTTAGATGATTTAAAAGGCAGTGAGGCAGGGTTGTAACTCATTTCCGATGTTATTCAATCTGTACACTGAGCAAGCACTAAAAGAAACCAAACAAAAATTTGAAGAAGGAATTAAAGTACAGGGATAAGAAATAAAAACTCTGATGTTTACTGATGACACTGTAATTGTCAGACAGTAAAGGACTTGCAAGAGCAGTTGTATGGGATGGATAGTGCCTTGAAAGGTGGATATAAGATGAACATCAACAAAAGCAAAACAAGTATAATGAAACCAGGTGGAGCTGAGGGAATTTGATCAGAAAACGAGACAATTAAAGTAGTAGATGAGTTTTGCTATTTGGGCAGTAAAAGGATGATGGCCGAGGTAGAGAGGATATAAAATGAAGACTGGCAATGGCAAGAAAATCATTTCTGAAGAAGAGAAATCGAATATAGATTTAAGTGTTAGGAAGTATTTTCTAAAAGCATTTGAATGCAATGTATCCACGTGTGGAAATGAAACATGGACATTAAAAACAGTTTAGATAAGTAGAGAATAGAAGCTTTTGAAATGCGCTGCTACTGATGAATGCTGAAGATTAGATGGGTAGATCGTGTAACTAAGGAGGAGCTACTGAACAGAATTGGTGAGAAAAGGAGTTTGTGGCACAACCTGACTAGCAGAAAGGATCGGTTGATAGGTCACATCCTGAGACGTCAAGGGACCACCAACTTAGCATTGGATGGAAGTGTGGGGGTAAAATTGTAGAAGGTGAGAAAGAAATGAATACTATAAGCAGATACAGACGAATGTAAGCTGCAGTAGTTATTCGAAGATGAGGCTTGCTCAGTTAGAGTAGCATAGTGAGTTGTATCAAACCAGTATTCGTACTGAAGCTCATAACAACAGCAATTTAGAACAATAAAATTACACAGAACTACCACATAGTTGAATTTCCAGTTAACAGTCACAACCAATTAACTCAGAATAAAAACAGCTGAAGATGCAACCTATCTGTCTTAAAGCCATATATTGACTCACAGCATCTTGATATGCTTCCATTTTCCGTTTCATACGGCCTCATGACAGATGGGGTACAAATACAGATACTTTTACGTAGGTTTCCGTACTTTTAGCTCATTTCACCTGCGTAGTCTTGCTAGGTAGGACAATGATCCTTCATCTGTTTGTTCCTATTTGATTAGTTCCTTGTTTTTATAGAAAATCTGATGATGCACCAAAAGTGTGAAACGCATCATTGATATTAAATAACTTCGCAACCACGACTGTTTTTACTCTGAAATAATTCGAAACTGGTTGCTGTAGCGCACTGCCACAATTGAATGGAATAATTTTTACAACCAATTGACTTCGTCGGTCGCACAAGAAGCGAGACAGCCTCAGCTTGAATAGGAGGACCCAACAGAATACGCAGCAACCAAATTGAAAAATAAAGGTAATTGATTCAACTGGCAAATGTTCTTCGACTAACTGACTAACATATAGTGACGGCCGCCCAATAGGCCACACAAGGTGACACGAGTCTTTAGTTTCAACTGATAATAAATAACAAGTCTGAAGTGAATACATTCATCTTGTACCGAATGGTTACATTTAAACTGACAGTATTCGGAGTGCTGCAGTGCATACTCTATTTCCCATAGAGTATGTGTATCTATGACATGAACATAGTCCGCTGCGCACGTTCTCAATATCAAACCGGGCTAGTCACGTGATTTTGGGACGACACTGGCTGTCTACAGTTTGCGGTAATAGCAGAATTTAAATATTATAGGTATTCGTCTTGTTTTATATACGTTTCTGTACGTTTGAGTTTTAGAAGCAGTGTTACGGTGTTTTTCTTACTTGTCACTTCTTTTTCCGTATGTTTTTGCTTTTAGGAAGCTTTAATTTTCGAGTACTAGCAATAGTGTTCCTAGATTTCGTGTTTGTTTTGAATACAGTCAGAGAGTCCCTTTAGTCAGCTGTAGTGCCAGTACTGCCAGTGTGGTCGTAACTGCCGTCTGCATCACATCTCCTGTGCAGCAAGCTACGTTAATTTAAGTATTAACTGTGTTTTTCTTACTTGTCACTTCTTTTTCCGTATGTTTTTGCTTTTAGGAAGCTTTAATTTTCGAGTACTCGTAATAGTGTTCCATAGATTTCGTGTTTGTTTTGAATACAATCCAGAGACAGTTAGTGCTTATTTTCATTGTTTCCAACAAGAAGTGTCTAGTAACCACAGTTTAGTCAGCTATAAGCCGCCTTTAGTGAATTCGCAGTCTAGTTAAAAGTTGATTACCTAACTCTCTACAGTAAATTGTTGATTTATTAGGATGAATAGGATGTGTGACTGCTGTGTATGGGCGCAGGAGGAGCTGGCCACTGTTCGCGAACAGCTGAACGTACTGATGGCCGCGGTCAGCTGTCTTCAGGCTGCTGCCTCGGAGTGTAGCGGCAGAGGGGAGTCTGATGCGTCGCTTGGTACACCCCAGGTGTTGCATGCTTCACCCACTGTCCCTGCTGTCGAGACATCTTCGCGGGTACCGGGCGCGGTTGGGCCACCCTCTCCCCAAGGGGAGTGGCGGGTAGAACATGCATTGATACGAGAAAATGGTGCATTGATAATAGCTATGCACTAGCCGAAATCTAGATATGCCGAATAAAACCTGCAAGAAAAGGACGGATGATTGCTGTGCTCTATCATTTGATCTCTACTCTGCCGGCCGGAGTGGCCAAGCGGTTCTAGGCGCTACAGTCTGGAACCGCGCGACCGCTATGGTCGCAGGTTCGAATCCTGCTTCGGGCATGGATGTGTGTGATGTCCTTAGGTTAGTTAGGTTTAAGTAGTTATAACTTCTAGGGGACTGATGACCACAGCAGTTAAGTCCCATAGTGCTCAGAGCCATTTCAACCATTTGATCTCTACTCTACACTGCACATATAGTGTTCCTGCTTATAGCTTCCCATATTTCTGATGACGTCACGCCGTTTCGACAGCAACCTGCGCGGGAATCCAATATGGTATGCCATAGTTCGCACACACGTGGCACGTTTGTCTATGAACTGTCTGTGCGATATTGAGATATTGGAAGGTCGCGAGATCCGTCCCCGACAGAACGTTTGTGGGATCGGCTCGGACGTCAACCTTATCCCAGTGCCAGTAGTATCCAGGATATCAAGGACCAGTTGTGTGCCAGCTTGCCTCGGGAGCGGATACAATGGCTCCATGACGATGCAGCGTCATACAGGTAAGTGGTCTCAAACTGCCAAGTTTTTGTAACTTTGACTCGACTTTGTAGTCAAGGCAATAAAATCACATACCTTCTCAGCCAGTGAAGTTTCATTTTGTTTTCTCGTCCCCTTCTGTATGCCTCACTTTCTTTTTCAGGGAGTGCATGCCAGGATCAAACCAGCAGATTAAATATGGATGTTTGCCAACATATACAAAATACTCCACTCCTCGGTAATCTGCTCAAAGGGACCTCGCAAAAGTTTCGTATAATCCTCCAAAGAACGCAGAAGTCAGAAAGGCCCCAATCAGCCCCTTGAATTGCAGCCAAGGCAGATATGCACTGTGTGATCAAAAGTATCCGAACACCCCCAAAAACATTCGTTTTTCATATTAGGTGCATTTTGCTGCCACCTACAGCCAGGTAATCCATATCAGCGACCTGAGCAGTCATTAGACATCGTGAGAGAGCAGAATGGGGCGCTCCGCTGAACTCACGGGCTTCGAACGTGGTCAGGTGATTGGGTATCACTTGTATCACAAGTCTGTACGAGAGATTTCCACACTCCTAAACATCCTTAGGCGACCTGGTCTGTTGACTGACAGACTGCCGACTGTTGAAGAGGATCGTAATGTGTAATTGGCAGACATCTATCCAGACCATCACACAGGAATTCCAAACTGTATCAGGATCCACTGCAAATACTATGACAGTTAGGCAGGAGATGAGAAAACTTGGATTTCAGGGTCGAGTGGCTGCTCATAAGCCACACATCACGCCGGTAAATGCCAAACGACTCCTCGCTTGGTGTAAGGAGCGTAAACATTGCACGATTGAACAGTGAAAAAACGTTGTGTGACTGTCGAATCACGGTGCACGGCGATCCGATGACAGGGTGTGGGTATGGCGAATGGCCGGTGAACACCATCTGACAGTTATATTTGTGCCAACAGTAAAATTCGGAGGCGGTGGTGTTACGGTGTGGTCATGTTTTTCAAGGAGCGGGCTTGCATCCCTTGCTGTATTGCGTGGCACTATCACAGCACAGGCCTACATTGATGTTTTAAGCACTTTCTTGCTTCCCACTGTTGAAGAGCAATTCGGGGATGGCGACTGCATCTTTCAACTCGATCAAGCACCTATTCATAATGCACGGCCTTTGGCGCAGTGGCTACTCGACAATAACATCCCTGTAATTGACTGGCCTGCACAGAGGCCTGACCTAAATCCTATAGAACACCTTTGGGTTGTTGTGGAACGCCGACTTCGATACCTACCCTCAGTGCAGGATTCCGTGAAGAATGGGCTGCCATTCCCCCCGAAACCTTCCAGCACCTGACTGAACGTATGCCTGCGAGAGTGGAAGCTGTCGTCAAGGCTAAGGGTAGGCCAACACCGATGGAGGGCACCACGAACTTGTAAGTCATTTTCAGCCGGGTGTACGGATACTTTCGATCACATAGTGTACATCATCCGACTGCAAGTCAGCGAGTTATGCCGCGCTCAGTACGAATAATAAACAAGCAATCATAATCCATTTCCCCCTTATATTGCAAAGATCTGTTACACGTAGCTTACCATTCCATTGTCGCCATGCAGAGCAACGGTGATGGAACTGATATTTCAGTGTCTGCCTCTCTGGTCAGTAGGCCTCCTGATTATTCAAATCTGTCACAACTGCGCTGGACTCTAACTTGGATTTCGAGCTCCTTACGACTAGCTGTGTGAGAACGTAAATAGAGCATCGACTGCTGTTTATGTTCCAACACTAGAAATTTCTACATAGTAACGGCACAATGATTACCACGAAATACAGCGTAATTCTAAATAAAACAGCTAAAGTCAGTTTCAGTTGTTGATAGAAGGGTCTCATAGAGCTGACCTTTGTGAAGGCAAGTGCGCAACGATGTTGTCAGTGAAGCCTAAACAATTACGCTTCCCCTGAGTACCTGCCATCCGTCTTCAGTTGAAGCTTTGCCAGGTGTCAAGTCAGCAATGTTCCGCAAGTCATCTGATGGCGCAATCTGCTTGTTTAATAGAACAAACACGTTGATGTGACGTTGGCCTGTCACTCGACTATCATGTTGTGTATACGTGTAGCGCTTTTTATGAGTCTGTAGTCATCGGACGTTAACAGTTTACTTAGCCCTGAGGAATACAGCCCACATTAAAACAGAAGTTAGCTGTTTACTCACTATTGCTTAAGGTCGCAAGATATTTTATTTTGGCTATAACTGTAATCTGGAACGTAGTTCGAAATAATATCGCGGACGTCTTACTTACTAATGCAAACATTCGCTCTGCCATTTGCGATGTTTACAGCACCATTGGATAGTTGACTATAGGTTGTCAGGACGCAGGTTATTGAACTGTTTGTGTGTTGTTTGTCGAGATGCAGGATATCAAACAGTTCGTTCAAATTTTAACTACGCTAGGTCTGTGTAGTTCGTGTATGATCCTTGTTCTGTCAATCTTAGCCAAATTTGTCATAAAATAGATTTTGATGTTATCCCTTGAGGGTCATTTTGTGATTCTTAGGATGACAATACTATTACCAAAATTTTATTCTAAAATTCGTAACTCGTATAGTCAAAATCAGTGACGGCTCGTGTAAAATTTTACCGAGGTGCTACTGCGTGGTGGCATTTGACTTACAACGGTAGTATTCATAACTAATTTGAATATATTAATTATATACACTGAACTGTTTAAATATATTTACATTTTCTAATAAATGCTCTAAAATAGCGAAGAATAAAATCAAACGAAAAAAAGTTGGGAACAGGGGAATCGAACCCTTGTAAATGTCAATCTGTGTGCTAGATCACTTTTCTTTTTTAAATCTCATTTTGTTCGTTTTCGTTTGTTGCATCTGCTCGTCGCAAGACACCCGTTTCAGTTCGTCGTTGATCCATTAACTCAGTTTTTTTGTTACAGAGCGCAGCTAACCCCCTGACCGAAGATCACTCGACCACGGCGCCGTTACGCCAACAGCTCTTCAAAAAATCCCTCATACTCAACACGTAGCTCTTTAGAGAGCGTTTTACCTTCTCCTGCGGCCCATTCAGGCGAAATATTCTAGGAACTTAAAAGGTGATTCAACGTACATCTACTCACATAGTTTTGTTTGATCTGTGTTTTCTATCAAAGGAATCAGTGGCCTTCTGGAAATCAACAAAGGTCTTTTTAATTCAGTAATATCTGGCAAATGACTGACGTCAAATTGCATGGTTCTTCAGAATATGATCCGCCCTTCTTGAAACCACCTTGATATTCACCTAAATTACTCTCCAGTATTATCTCTGTTCTATTTAGTACAGTCTTGGAAAGTATGTTATATACAAGTAGTTGCAAAGAAATTCCACTGAAGTTGTTAATATCGTGTTTATTTCCTTTTTTGTGTAATGGATATATCAAGGCCATCTTCTACTCTCCTGGGAGCTTTTCTCTTTATAAAGTCTTCTCCATTTGCTTTATAAGGCATTAACGACTTCTTTAATTTCTCTGATAGTTGTGGCTAAATGTTCTGCTAGATTTACGTGAGTGTTGAGTGTCCAAGCTTAGATTAGTTCTGGACAATTAAGAAGCTGATCAAAATATTTTGAAGTGTTTCGAAACTTTCAGTGTTATGAAAGCCAAATCAGTGTGCCTCATCCCTCACCCCTCTGTTACATTTACACTGAAGTAGATCTACCTAACTGCTTAAATCGCATTTTCGCTTCCAAGGATCTACTGGAAAAGGCCTCTTTACCAGATCATTTACAAAAAATACTTTCATTCTAACCTTCCTCAAATACTCAGTTTCTTATCACTCTATAGCGTATAGCCCTTTGACTTACAAGGTTAGTAATCATAATTAAATTGAATATATTAATTTTATGTATATAAACTGAACTGTTTAAATAGATTCAAATTTTATAATTAATAGTTTAACGTTGTGAGGTATAAAATAAAATAAAAAACAAATGTCGGTAACAGCAGGGATCGAACCTGAATTGCCAGTCAAAGCGCCAGCCCACCTTATTTATTTTTTTATCAAACACTCTATCCTCTTTCGTTTTTTCTTTGTTGAGCTATAAATTCGATTTTTTTCGGCCCGTGGATAGGAAAGGGAAACTACAAAGAAAAGATTTACTTGTCAGCGCCACTTGTGTCCTAACAAACAAAGAAACTGCACTTCTTCAGGCGTTGGCGCCTATCTACGCCTATCCCAAAGCAACTAACGTATTATTAAAAGGATGTAGGAAAGGAATAAAGGAAAGGGGAAGAACATATAGAGTAACGATGAAAATGAAAGTAGTTGTGTAGGGGCTTTTGTTTTTCTTCTTTAATTTGTTTTATATCTTTTATGTTTGTTTTTTTCTTTTTTTGGTGTTATTGATTTTTTGTACTTTATCGTTTTATATATTTATTTTAATTATTCTATATACCAGAATTTCCGGAGTCGCTAGCACCTTCGCATTGACGGAACAGCCAAACGTGTCCTCTACAAATTTTTTTTGGAGATTCCGTTCATAGTGCATTCAGAGAATCATGTCGGCAAAATAAGCATCAGCATCTCGTGGCTTGGGCATTCCAGCTGGAAGAAGGGTCATGAAAGGCGCTCCATAGACAACTGGAAAAGAACTGCTTGTATCTGGGGTTGCGAACAAGTGCAAAATGTCGATCGTTAAAGTACGAAATTCAGAAGGATGTAGGTTGCAGTAGATACTGGGAGATGAAGCAGCTTGCAGAGGATAGAGCAGCATGGAGAGCTGCATCAAACCAGTCTCTGGACTGAAGACGACAACAACAAAGTACGTCCAATAACCCAGTTCTGATTTCTCGTCGGGGCCGCGTATCCAGTTAACAGCGTTAGTTTTCGTTGCGAAGTAATGAATCACATCTGGGAATAAAAGCGTCTGGAAAGTGATCTGAACAGGTGGCTGTTCGGTAAGGAAAACCAAGATATGCTGCGAGAGCCTCCAGACGTCATGAGAATTGGTGAGCGTCTGTGTCGTCTACACCACACTGAACACGGAGGGGTGTGTCTGAGAGGTGGATGCTGTGCAGACAAGACTGGTTGACCTGTTTCGCATTGACGGTGATACACTTCTTCAATCTCTTCATTATCTGCGGAGCTAGTTGGCATATAAACTTGTACTACTGTGGTAGGCATGGGCTTCGTGTCTATCTTGGTTACTATAATGCGTTCGATATGCTGTTCGCAGTAGCTTATCCGAGCTCCTATTTTTTTATTCATTATTAAACCTACTCCTGCATTACCCCTATTTGTTTTTGTATTTATAACCCTGTGTTCACCTGACCAGAAGTCTTGTTCCTTCTGCCACCGAACTTCACTAATTCCCACTATACCTAACTTTAACCTATACGTTTCCTTTTTTAAATTTTCTAACCTACCTGCCCGATTAAGGGATCTGACATTCCACGCTCCGATCTGTAGAACGCCAGTTTTCTTTCTACTGATGACAAAGTCCTCCTGAGTAGTCCCCGCCCGGAGATCCGAATGGGGAACTGTTGTACCTACGGAATATTGTACTCAAGAGGACGCCATCATCATTTAACCATACAGTAAAGCTGCATGCCCTCGGGAAAAATTACGGCTGTAGTTTCCCCTTGCTTTCAGCCGTTCGCAGTACCAGCACAGAAAGGCCGTTTTGGTTAATGTTACAAGGCCAGATCAGTCAATTATCCAGACTGTTGTCCCTGCAACTACTGAAGGGGCTGCTGCCCCTCTTCAGGAACCACACGTTTGTCTGGCCTCTCAACAGATACCCCTCCGTTGTGGTTGCACCTACGGTACGGCCATCTGTATCGCTGAGGCACGCAAGCCTCCCCACCAACGGCAAGGTCCATGGTTCATGGGACATCAACATTTTTTTCTAAACCAGCGACCTAAGGATCATTTTTGTCATTTAAAGAACTGACCCTGGAGAGAATCACAAAGAAAACAAAGAAATACTAACAATGAAGATCGATTGGATGACTACCAAAGCTAACTATTACTATTTTTCGGTTGACATTTTATTCGCATAATGTGATTGAAGTTTTGGATTGTTGTGAGCCAAGCAAGAGGTACACAACAAATAAAGCAAGAGACCGTCATCACACAGGCACTGTCTCTCAGCTCTGTACAGTGGCCTCCAATGCGTTGCATACGTCCGCCAATAGTGTGGACAGCTGCCATAGGGAGTGCTGTCAGCTGCTGACTGCATTGTACTGGAAGACAAGGAAATCCTTCTGCTGACAGGCACCAAAAGATGATGCACGGCAGACACTCAGATAGCTACAAGCCAGCCATTAGACAGTCGTTTCGCGCCACTCTTAATTGGATCTTCTCTGCCTCTCTTGTTAATCCTACTTGTAAAGGGTCCCAGACTGATGAACAATTGTCAGAAATCAGGCTTAAAAGTGTTTTGTAAGCCATATCTTTCATGGATGAATTACATTTCCTTAAGGTTCCCCCCAGTTTATCGCAGCCTTGCACCTATTATAATTTGTATTGTATCAGCATTCATTTTAGGACGCACCCTAAGATTAACCCTAGATATTTTACGATTGTTACTGTTTCCGGTTATCTGTCGAACAATGATGGATCTCTTCGCTTCTTGTAGTCAATACGCGTAGTGACTTCAGACACGTACCAAATGTACTTCTTTCTGAGTGATAGTAAATTTCAAAATTTTTCCGACGACCGTGTACCACTTTGTGTACACCACTAATGCTTTGTATTTATTAGTTATTTATAAGTTTGCAGATTCGTGGTTTTCAGAAAAAATAGTGCCTAACGTACTAACACTTATTGGCAGAAATTTGAAATTCGTCATAATGCAATTATTGATTTCCACATTGTGTACACAACCAGCGATTATGCTTAATAAGGCGCTCACCTCAACAGACTGAAGCTCTGAGTGTTGCGCTAATAACGAGACTTAAATTAATTTTTTTCAGCGTTAATGAACTTCGTAAGTTTCTTAGTTGAGCGCAGTGAACTATCGTTCACTTGCTTTCCAATGAAGTTTACACTCTTCTTTAAAAACACTTATTCCTCAGTCACGACCATAGTCCGTCGATCTGTTCCAAGAACCCCAACGTTTCTTTCCTCTTTCTCTATTGCTCAAAAATTAAATCTCCTTTCAGCACAAAGATTCGAGGATCAGACCTTCCTAAAACTAACCCAACATAAAGTAAAATTCTTGATGTGTGATTCAAAAGATAAGCAAAACTTGTAAGGTGTCAGGCAAATCCAACACCTTCCATGAAAACCCTGACATGATAGCAAATCCGACAGTACGTCACATAGCTCCGAATAAATCCTGGCATTAAATTAACCAAAGTAGAACGATCAACAAGTGAGCAAATGGAATACCACAGACTAACACAAGAACGCTAAATGCATGTCATACCTTCCCATCGTGAAACAGACGCTGTTCCGAGGGAAGAAACGAGAACAGAAGCCGAGAGCAGAACCATGTTAAGCTAGAAGGCCCTACAATAGGGGACGGACACCCGCATGGCCGGCTGACCGCCAGGACCACCCCCCAGCCCATGTTAAAAGATAGAGCCCTCCAGAAGAACAGTATAGATTTTACGATAACACTAAAAGGGCCACACCAGCTGCAAGTTTTAGCGTGAGACTTTTTTGCGTCTCTGTTACGTTGCAAACGTTAAAAACATTGCTCCACCACGAAAAGTATAACGTTTCTCATTGGATAGACAGAATTTTTGTAGGCAGAGCTTAAGGTTAACATTGAGACCCTGATTGGTCAGTTGAAAACACAGCCAAATAGCTTTTTTTAAACCAACTTCGGTAAATTGTAGTAAGGAGAAGTTAGCAGAGAATTGCTTCCGAGACGGTGAGGTGTGGAGCTGCGCCGCCCGCCGCCCCCTGATGCTGCCTAACCAACGACAAGGTAATGAACGCACGTGATGCTGCATAACAGCGCATAAAGCTTCACTCAGAACTGCGGAAGTCTCATCTGTTACACCCCCCTTTTTGCGTAATACTGGTGTCGATCGTCAATTAAAGCTCATGGTATTCACATTTGCTACGTAAGTTAAAATCTGAAATGCAATGATTTTTCTGTTACATAATTATTGAGAAACCACATCAGCCACTGTAATTTACAAGTTAATTAAGTAATTAAAGATAATTGAGGGTCACTGTAGACAATTTTGATAGTTTGCTCTTTTGTGAAACTTAATTTAAACCTAGATTATAGATGTGATATGGTATAGGTCATCCTTCGATCCATTGTAGAACTTGGAAACCCATTCAGGGAATATTCGTTCACATTTTTGTTGAACGCAGTTGGTTTTTACCATCCTGTATTGAAACATTTCCTTTTATCTGTAGTGCAATTTATAAACGATGTTTTGTGAGTAGAATAAAATTTACAATGGTAAACTTAACTGCTTTTTCGACGTTATTTTACCAGCAAACTAAAAATAGGAAAGCCTTGAACCCCTTCCACCAAATTTAGTTAGTATTAAGATTCTTGTACAGGGAGTGCAGTGGAGCTGACGCTGAAATCATTAAGTATTTGATTATATCATCGCTAGTCTCACTGAACTCTTCTGAACTCTACATGTCATTTGTGGTCTGGCATCTCCCTACCAGCAACAGGTCTCAGGTTAAAACTAGTCAATTCCCTAAAAAAACACCCTCAGAGCGTCCTTGCGTGAAAGTGGTAGGGAGACACGACTTAGAACAAACAGACACCATGCAGAATGCTAGAGAATGGCGACCCTGCCAGGATGGTAAAATACCATGATTGAAGGTCGACCACATGCCCAACTAGATCAGAAAAATATCCTGTTAAAAAATTTTTGTAATAAAATTTTTTTTAAAGACATAAATAGTTGAAAACAGTAGCTGCAGCGATAGATAGTAAGAAAGTATTCAATAGAAAGTGAGACATTCTAGCAGAGACAATAGCATAATTAAGTTATAAATTTTAATATTGTTAGAATTAAATTTTCTCTCCAACGCAAGTGCACAGGTGGCGGATACATCGTTGACAAGTTGGTTCTGTCCCAACAAGTAAGTGTATGGATTGTCAGTCTTGGGTATAATAAGTGTCAAGTCGTGTGAACAAAAAGTTTATGAAACACGTGAGATCGTATGAGCGCATGTTGACGCGAAGTAGGGCGCGTGAATTGCTTTTAAAACAGAAAATAAGGGATTCGGAAAGATTAGCAATGGCAGATCGAGATCTTGACCGAATTGAGGTAGAGACCCAGCATGAAGACGGCCGGAGAATAGAGTACAGTGCAACAGACAATGCAGAATCGCGAGAAATAGGACAGATAACGCACCAAAAGGAGGATAATGTACCGACCACAGCGTCGTTCATCCAACCAAGAAAATCCAAAACAAATAGCTTTTTAGTTTTATATCAAATAGTTACTACAGTAAAAAATAAATTCTTCTTCAGTGACCTCAACCCACAGCGGGGTACAGTGTAACCCCCCCACAAAAATAAAATATAATAACCTCCCAACAGTAAAAAAATATTATAAGTCATTCAGATTTAGCGTAACCTATCAACAGAAAAAATATAATTAAATCTCATTAGTGTAAACTCCCAACAGAAAAAAATATAATAACAACATTCACATTCAGCCTAACCTCCCAACAAAAAATTCCGTAACCTACCAATAATACAATGACTAACCTCTCAATAAAATTGTGGCTCACTTATAACCTTTCAATAATTGACTGTGAATTTAAACTGGTAAATTTTGGGCGTCAGCAGCGCTGCGTCATGGTTCTGAAAGATCATTCTGAATAAAAATGAAAATTCTTGCCTCAATTAAGTCGCCGGATAACGCATATATATCTGCTCCTATAAGAAATTTTTCTGGCACAGCCCAGTGCAATGCTGGCCGATAGATTTGTCATGTATAAAAAGAACAACTGATTTTTCTTTGCCATAATCGGGATGACCATGGTTTGGAGAAATTAGTAAATTCTTTAAATTGAGATGAATAATTGTCAAAAGTTAATTTTTATAAGAAATTATTATTAAGAGATTTTTTAACAACATTTACATGGGACTTGATATAACAATAGTACATATGCGCGAGGCTGCTTTTACCTTATACTACATCGCTCAGGCCCCGCCATCGCTCCACACGACTGGCCCAGCCAACTCCATACACACGACTGCTAGCTACTACTTACTCCTACTGCTACAGACACTGCTCTTACTGCATACAACACTGCTCTCTGGTTTGAGATTCTCTTATAGCTTATATACCGCAGGCAGTGCGTGAGCAATCCATCAAAGTTACATCTGCTCGAGTGCGCTAGCAACAAATTCTTTAATCATGGACCTCTTACAACAGGTCTGTTCCATATGTTTCTACTGTCTTCGGTTATCAGCCGTCTGGTATCATCGTATTCCAGCCACCAGTTTCCCGTCATCAACCCATCTCCATTTGCGTATTCCAAGCCTCTCTAGTGGTCCCACAGTCTCCAGTGAACAATTCGATGACACCATCTCCTGTGATCTTGTCGAGCTACGTGTCCGACCCATTGCCACTTCAGTCTTGCGAGTATCTCTAAGGCTTTTGTTATCATTGTTCTCCTTCTAATGTCCTCTTATCGATACGTATCCCTGAGGCTGACTCCTAGGATCTGTCGCACCAGGGCCCGTTGTGTGCGCTTTAGGTTACGATCACCGGCCCTAGTAAGAGCCATAGTTTTCAAACCATAGGTTGTTACTGGTAATAAGCACCTAGACGAATTGGTGCAGTCTGATGATTTTACCCCAGTTCAGTTTTGTGGCCAAGGCAGATATATTCACCGACAGCTTCTATAGACTGCTTTCCGACTGCAAGTGGTTGGTTGTCTGAGCTTCGTATTTTTGTTTTATCGATGTTTATTTCCAAGCCAATCTTTGCAGAGGAAAGTTTTAGTTTTTGGATCACGCTCTTTAATTCTTTAAAATCTTCAGTTATGAGCACAGCATCATCCTCTAAGTGCAGGTGCTTCAGCTTTGAGTCACTGAGTTTTATTCTTTATTCCAGTCTAGTAATTCGTTACATGTTCCAACGCGGGGGTGAACAGTTTCGAAGAGAAGGTGTCACCTTGACACACTTTATATGCCTTGAATTTATCCTGGAATTTCCAAGGGTCTTTATCATTGCCCAGTCTCCACGGAGTCGAAAGCTTTCTATAATCTACAGAGGCCAGATGAATCCTGATGTTATATTAAGTTGTTTTTTTCAAGAAGGAGGCGAATAATCTGGATGTGATCCATTGTCGAAAAACCTTTTCGAAATCCCACTTGCTCAAAGGGTAGATAAGCATCCAATTTTCTTTTGATGAGGAGTGTTAGGAGTTTGTAAACTTGTGGTAACAAACTAACCAGACAATAGTTCCTCAAGTTTTCCTTCCTTATCGCCATTTTTGGAGATTAGAATCATTTCAGCATTTTTTTCAATTTTCTGGTATTCTTCCACATTCGCTGCATTTTTTTGATTAGTATCCTCAGTTTCCAGCATGTTACTTCCACCTAGTTTCAGAATTTAATTTAATCGTATTCTGCCCAGGAGCCTTTTTGTTATTTAGTTGTTTAAGTTCATTTTCAACTTCAGAAGTGATTATCTCCAGTGCTTCTCCCTGTGCATCATCCATGGGTACTTGTATAAAACATATTATATAGGATAACTTAACAATATATCGTGGGGAAAGAAAAATCCGTAAATTCTGCGTCGTTACTTACGTTGCATTTATTTACGTTCAGGACCAGCCAGCAGTTTCTTAACCAAACATTGATCCCCCACAAGCCTTTGTGCACTTGGCTACAGTGTTCTGGAACTGCAACCTTTCTATAGAAACAGTATCGTCTGCCAACAGCCTCACGGAGCTTCCAGCATTATGCACTAGGTCATTAATATATATTATAAACGGTTAATGGCCATATAACACTCCATAGGGTACTCCCGAAGTTACCTTTACGTCTGCTGAGTTCATCCGGTTAAGACCGGCTTGTTGAGTTTCGTTTGCAAGGGCTTACCGAATCCAGCTACCGGAACTGTATCGAATGCACAATTGCGTACCATCCGTTTAATATCGGTTCTAGTACTCTATTTCGAAAACCCGAGCGAGGTGGCATAATTATTAGGACAGCTAATCATGAAGCTGATTTATTGGTTTTCCTTGGTTTCCGGAAATTGGTTGAGCAGATGGTTCTTTAAACGCAGGTTCGCTCAAATTCCTTTCCTGTATTTTACCATTCTCATTTAGTGATCCGTGTCTCGTTCTATTTGTCATCCTCCTCCCCCTCCGCCAACCCCTTGACGAGACTGTGAATTTTAATATTCTATCTTCAATTCACGGTCTAGGGCTGGCGAATAGCTTACCGATGTTGCGAACAATAAGTGTATTTGTGATTCAGTACGCAGATTACGATGAGTGCTAAGGCAGTGTTAGTTGAGAGACCCCAAAAGCATTCTTGTCGCCGGCGGGTTTTCTTACTTCATGCAGATTGGCAGCTTTGCTTCGCAAAGATTGGATTTCCTGTCTTAACTGTAACTGTTTGTTGTAGGTAGCTATTAACATACGTGTAGCGTGTAATTTCATGTCAGCCCTTCTGTTATGAGCCAGAAAAGAGGTATAGTAACATAATAGCGACACATATACGACTTTTGAATGCAATTAATAACAAGGTGACGAAAATCGAATTTCGGAAAATATTTTTTGTTTTCGTGTTAACATGTTAGATCTAAATAGACTTTGACGAACCTATGAGAGATTGATTTTCCGAGAGTCAGTTATTTGTTGCGGAATATGTCTGTAAATTATCTGTCCGGTTTCGTCTAGTGCGTTGAAGCGAGATTATCAGTACTTTTATTTTTAGTAAAGGGAGAGCACAGTTGCCTTATGAATGTCAGTGAAATAGTAATTCTTAAGGTAAAATATTACCCACGCCAATTACAGGGTTTGTCAACAACTTAAATAACTCTTTCTGTGAAAAAAAATCCAATGTAGTCACTGATGGAAGATTATTCCGCTGCGATTTGGAAACCATGCTACAAACAGAATTAGCAAATGTTTTACCACTAGGGTCAACGGCCTTGCCGCAGTGGATACACCGGTTCCCGTCAGATCACCGAAGTTAAGCGCTGTTTGGCGTGGCCGGCACTTGGATGGGTGACCATCCGGGTCGCCATGCGCTGTTGCCATTTTTCGGGATGCACTCAGCCTCGTGATGCCAACTGAGCAGCTACTCGACCGAATAGTAGCGGCTCCGGTCAAAGAAAACCATCGTAATGACCGGGAGAGCGGTGTGCTGACCACACGCCCCTCCTATCCGCATCCTCAGCTGAGGATGACACGGCGGTCAGATGGTCCCGATGGGCCACTTGTGGGCTAATGACGGAGTGCTTTTATCACTAAAAGGATACTGTATTAGTGAGCTATGCAGATGATTGTGTGTCAATAATTGGTTAAATGAACAAAAGACGTTCTCAGCATGTTTATCAACGCTAAAAGTGATATCAGCAGGAAAGAGCGAATATTGTTTGATCGGAATAAGTCTGTCAAGGGCTTAAGCCAACAAAGCAACGATAGGTTAGAAATGCCACAAGAAATGCACATTTTTGCGGCTATGACCTAAGAATGTTCGAGAACAGCAACGGCTGAAGTCAAAAAAATTCAAGGCCTGATCTTAAACATGAAATTGTATTTTCCGTGTAGTAGTTTCATACAGCCGTGGAAAACAAGGAATCCGTTTTCTTCCAGGTAGCCGCTTACGCAACAGAAAAATCCAAGCGAAAACTGGCTTCATACCGCTGTTATACAATCCGTGAGACCACGAAGCACACACCTCTAATCTTCGCAATTGCCGGATTAAAAGTATACAGTAACAGCACCTAGAAATTAAACTGACATAACAAAGCTCAAATTACATGAAATTTGTTATCCACCCCAATGGCAAATCAATAACATCCCAACTTGCTAGAACATCCTATCTGCCAGGACAAACTGTGATTCAGTTTGTCTTTTTTTAAAGAAAAATTTAATGTGTTTACGCCGTGGACCGTGAGAAAATCAGAAAGAACACAAATGAAGCGTTTAAGACATGATGTTAGAGAAGAATGCTTAAAATTAAATGCGCAGGTAAGATAAGAAAAAAAAATCTAGCGAGAATGGGAGTAAGAAGAGCAATGCGAGAAGCGTCAACAAATTTGAAAGTAACATTTTGCAAACTGATCCGACTAAAATCTGTAATAAGTTTCGGTTTCACGTAGTGTCAGTACCTGCACATAAATCTATTTCGCCGCTCAGTGAGCGTTCTGACACCGATACGGAAGGCGACTGAGAGAGGGCCGAAATACTGAATTCTTACGAAACTGTTTCACCGCAGAAGTGCTAATACGGTCCCTTCATTCAATCAACGCACGGACGCCCAAATAGCAGATGTTAACATAACTGGTAGCGGAAGAGAAAAGCAACTGCAACTGATTAATAGTGGAAAGGAATCTTGGTGTGATAAGCTACCTGAGGTGTTGTACAAAGACTGCGCGTGACAACGTGAGCCCCCTTGTAACAGCAGTTCAACATACGAGCAGATCGCTGGAGCAACGCAGGTTATCAAACGACCGGGAAAAGTGCAGCTATTCGCGTTTTCAATAAGGGCCGTAGGACAGATATACGTCATTGCAGGCCCATATTGCTGACATAAGTCTGTTTGTAGAACTATGAAATATGTTTTATGATCACGTATTATGTGTTTTTGGAGAATGAAGATCTGTTCTACAAAAATCATCATGGATTCCGCAGAGATCTTGTGTAATTCATCTCGCTCCGTCCTTCCATAAGACCCAGAGCGTTCTAGATATTGGTGTTCAGGATGATTCGTGTACCTCAAATTAAGGAAGGCATTTCGTGCAGTACCGCTCTGTAGTAAAGTGAACAAAATACGTGCTTACCGAGTTCCACACGAGATTCTGTACTTCCTTACAGATGGAACTCAGTATGCCGCTCTTAACGAAACGAACTCGACAGATAGAAGGTAATTTCAGGTGTTACTCCAAGAAAATGTCATAGGACATTTACTGGTTGCAATGCATGTTAATAATGTACCAAATAACGCCGGAACCTCCAGTAGGCTGCAGATGAAGCGGTTGTCTGTAAGAAGGTAGCAAAGCTAAAAGACTGTAGGGAACTGCTGAAAGACCTGCAAGGAATCGATGATCTGTGGAGGGACTGGCAGTTGACGCTGAACGTAAGTAAATGTAACGTACTGCTCGTAAATAAGAAACCACCTTACAGTGAGGTAACAAAAGTATGGGATAGCGATATGTACGATACAGATGGTGGGAGTATAACGTACAAAAGATATGAAAGGGCAGTGCTTTGGCGGAGCTGACATTTGAACTCAAACGATTCTTCTGAAAAGGTTTCTAAGAGATTATGGCCGCAGTATGGGAATTAACAGACTTTGAACGCGGAATGGTAGTTGGAGCTAGACGCATAGGACATTCCATTTCGGAAATCGCTAGGAAACTCAATATTCGGAGATTCTCAGTGTTAAGAGTGTGCCGAGAATAATAAATTCCAGGCATCACCTCTCACCACGGACAACGCAGTGGCCGACGGCCTTCACTTAAAGACCGAGAGCAATGGCTTTTGCGTTGAGCTGTCAGTGCTATCAGACGAGCAACACGGCGTGAAATAACCACAGGAATCAATGTGGGACGTACGACGGACGTATCCGTTAGGACAGTGCGGCGAAATCTTTCTTTTACGGGCTATGGCAGCAAGCTATCTACACGAGTGCCTTCGCTAATAGCACATCACCTGCAACCTGGGCTCGTGGCCGTATTGGTAGGACCCCAGATGATTGGAAAGCTGTGACCTTGTCCGATGAGTCCCGATTTCAGTTGATAAGAGCTGATGGGAGAGTTCGAGTTCGGCGCAGGCCCCACGAAGCCATGGACCCAAGTTGTCAAAAAGGCACTGCAAGGCACTGATAGTGGCTCCATAATCGCGTGGATTGTGTTTACATAGACTGTGTCCTCTGGCCCAACTGAACCGATCATTGACTGCAAATGGTTATTTTCGGCTCGGCTACTTGGAGAACATTTGGAGCTATTCAGGTCAAAGAGGTAGGAAAGGCATCAGATTTGGAGAACAGATTTATGGAAAAATGGCACAGAGGTAGTGTTGATCAAAGTGTTAATGACAAGTGGATAAAAATGAGGGAAGGACTCATGGACTCTGTCAAAGAAGTACTAGGAATTAGAGTATCCCAAAGCACCAGGATGGATAATAGAATGGATAACAGAAAACATGTTGAAAAAGGTGGAAGAGCGGAGAAAGTAGAAAAGTGCAGAAACTGAAGCAGGCAAAAAGAGGTGCAGGAAACTGAATAATGAGTTAAGAAGAGGATCTGAAGAAACAAGGGAAAAATGGATGAAACAGAAATGCGACGAAATAGAGAAAGTGGAGAAAGAGGGAAAGTATGAAATGATGTATAAACTGGCTAGTGAGATAGTTTTTGAATGTAAAAGAAAGAGGAATAACATGGAAGTAGAAAGAGCGGATGGTACTCTAGCAAAAGAACCACAGGAGGTTTTAACAGATGGCAAGAATATATCGAATGTCTGTATAAGGGGGATGAAATGCAAAGCGAAATTAAGTTTGAGGAGGAGCAGTATGTGCCGGAAGATGGAAAGGGATTCACCATCTTGGAAGCAGAAGTAGAAAAGGCGCCGAAGGAGATGAAGAATAGGAAGGCATGTGGAATTGATGATTTGCCAGTTGAACTGTTGAAGAGCCTGGGAAACAAGGCAAGAAAAGAAATAGTCTACCTCTGTAACGAGATATATGACAAAGAGGAATGGCCTGAGGACTTGCTCGCAACAGTTATGATACCAATAGAGAAAAAGAGAAACACTAAAAAATGTGAAGAGCATCGGATCATCAGTCTAATTTCTCATGCAGCTTAAATCTTGCTGAGAGTGTTGAATAGAAGGCTATATGGCAAGCTGGATAGATGGATTTCAGAGGAGCAGTTCGGATTTAGAAGAGGAAAAGGAACAAGAGATGCTATTGGCCTGTTAAGAACTATAGGGGAAAGATATATGGAAAAAGGTAGTGAAATCTTTGCTGTTTTTATAGATTTAGAAAAGGCTTTTGACAGAGTTCAGTGGAACAGGCTGATGGATATGTTGAAGAGGAAAGGAGTAGATTGGAAAGAGAGACTAATGATACAGAATATATAGTTACACCAGAAAATAAGGATAAGGATTGGAAATGAAATGTCAGAAGGAAGCAGCATTGGACGAGGTGTTAGACAAGGTTATCTTTCCTCACTGTTGTTTAATGCATACCTTGAAGAGATTATTGCGAAAGGCTTAGATCGGAAAAGAGGAATATGTATTGGTGGAAAGAGAATAGAATGTATAAGATTTGCTGATGACATGGTATTAGTTGCAGAAAGTGAGCGGACAGTGAATAACATGCCGAAAGATCTGAATGAAGCTTGTGTGGAATATGGGATGCAAATAAACACAGCAAAAACAAAGAGTATGGTCATCAGTACAAGTCGCAGACTGTCCAATATTAAAATAGGACAATCTGCCATTAGCCAAGTAAGTGCATTTAAATATCTTGAAAGAACAACAACTGAAGACTTGAGATGTCACCAGGACGTTAAAACTCGAATTGCCATAGCGGAGGAGGCATTCAACAGAAAGAGAAGACTTATGTGGCAAATTAGATAAAGGTCTAAGGAAAAGGCTTGGCAAATGTTTTGTCTGGAGTGTGGCACTATATGGGGATTATAAGGATTGACGCTGAGGCGAGAGGATGAAAAAAGATTAGAAACATTTGAGATGTGGATGTGGAGGAGAACGAAGAGAATAAGCTGGATGGAAAAAGTGGGTAGTGAAAGAGTATTGGGAAGGGTTGGTGAGAGATGATGTCTCCTGAAGGTTGTAAGAGAAAGGAAAAAATACTGGTTGGGACATTCATTGAGAAGAGAGTGATTGCTAGCAGATGCTTTGGAAGGATTGGTTTGTGGGAAAAGACTGAGTGGAAGAAGACGATACAATATGATAGATGACATAAAGGAAAGAGGAAATTATGCAGACCTGAAGACGATGGCAGAAGACCGGACAGCCTGGAGAACTACCATGTGAAAACCTGCCTTTTGGCAGAACACTGATGATGAGTTCCCAAACAACGATGTCGCGTCACCGGGCCACAAGCTTTAGCGATTGGTTTGAACAACATTCTGGACAATTCGAGTGAGTGATTTGTCCACGCAATTTGTTTATGGAACATAATCTACAGGCCAGTTCGTGCACAAAATTCAGCACCGGCAACACTTTCGCCATTATAGACGGTTGTAGAGGCAGCATGGCTTAATACTCGTATTTTTTGCAGGAGACCTCCAACGACATGTCGAGTCGATGCCACGTCGAGATGCTGCACTACCCCTGGAAAAAGGAGGTCCGGCACGATGTTAATAGGTGCCCCATGAGTTTTGTCACAGCGGTGTATAACAGGTGTAAGAAACAGTACGGGGCTAGGGATACGAAGATGCTCAATGAAACGCCTTTGGTTGTCAAGAGGATAATGTGTGAAGCTTTCAACGACTAACTTAGCAGAATACATCTACATTTATACTCTCCCAGACACCTGACGGCGTAATCCAAAGAGTGCTTCTGATACTGCTCTCTTATCTCTCCTTTCCTCTTCCATTCGCGGTTGGTGTGAGTGAAGAACGATTGTCAATAAATTTACTAGCTCTACAGTCTCGTATTTTCTCGTTGTGGTCATGTCTCGAGATATATGAAAACTCTTACAACTTTTGAAGTAACACAAACATTATTAACACTCCAATTTTTTCTTCGTTTCTACATACACTACTGGCCATTAAAATTGCAACACCAAGAAGAAATGCAGATGATAAGCGGGTATTCATTAGACAAATATATTACACTAGAACTGACATGTGATTACATTTTCACGCAATTTGGGTGTATAGATCCTGAGAAATCAGTACCCAGAACAACCACCTCTGGCCGTAATAACAGTCTTGATACGACTGGGCATTGAGTCAAACAGAGTTTGGATGGCGTGTACAGGTACAGCTGTCCATGCAGCTTCAACACGATACCACGGGTCATTAAGAGTAGCGACTGGCGTATTGTGACGAGCCAGTTGCTCGGCCACCATAGACCAGACGTTTTCAATTGGTGAAAGATCTGGAGAATGTGCTGGCCAGGGCAGCAGTCGAACATTTTCTGTATCCAGAAAGGCCCGTACAGGACCTGCAACATGTGGTCGTGCATTATCCTGCTGAAATGTAGGGTTTCGCAAGGATTGAATGAAGGGTAGAGCCATGGGTCGTAACACATTTGAAATGTAACGTCCACTGTTCAAACTGCGAACAAGAGGCGACCGAGACGTGTAACCAATGACACCCTATACCTTCACGCCTGGTGATACGCCAGTATGGCGATGGCGAATACACGCTTCCAATGTGCGTTCACCGCGATGTCACCAAACACGGATGCGACCATCATGATGCTGTAAACGGAAACTGGAGTCATCCGAAAAAATGATGTTTTACCATTCGTGCACCCAGGTGCGTCGTTGAATACACCATCGCAGGCGCTCCTGTCTGTGATGCAGCATCAAGGGTAACCGCAGCTATGTTCTCCGAGCTGATAGTCCATGCTGCTGCAAACGTCGTCGAACTGTTCGCGCAAATGGTTGTTGTCTTGCAAACGTCCCCATCTGTTGACTCAGGGATTGGGACGTGGCTGCACGATCCGTTACAGCCATGTGGATAAGATGCCTGTCATCTCGACTGCTAGTGATACGAGACCGTTGGGAACCAGCACGGCGTTCCGTATTACTTTCCTGAACCCACCGATTCCATATTCTGCTAACAGTCATTGGATCTCGACCAACGCGAGCAGCAATGTCGCGATACGATAAACCGCAATCGCGATAGGCTACAATCCGACCTTTATCAAAGTCGGAAACGTGATGGCACGCATTTCTCCTCCTTACACGAGGCATCACAACAACGTTTCAGCAGGCAACGCCAGTCAACTGCTGATTGTGTATGAGGAATCGATTGGAAATTTTCCTCATGTGAGATCGTTGTACGTGTCGCCACCGGCGCCAATCTTGTGTAAATGCTCTGGAAAGCTAATCATTTGCGTATCACAGCATCTTCTTCCTGTCGGTTAAATTTCTGGTCTGTAGCACGTCATCTTCGTGGTGTGGCAATTTTAATGGCCAGTAGTGTATTTGCAGCTCTGAGGGCTTCAAATTGCAGCGTGTAACATGGCTGTGTGTAACGTATCTATGTCTCTGCGCGAGAAACGCCGAGCTGTAATTGCGTTTCGAATTCGAAGACTTCGTCTACACATGTAGTACCCCCTCTTTTAGCATGACAATGTCGGACCACGCATGAGCGCTGAGTCATCAACAACAATCCGATGCCTTGCGTTCACTGTTATCAATCATCCTCCATACCGTCCCGACTCCGCCCCATCCAATTTTCGTCTGTGACTAAAACCTAGAGAAGACTTTCGAGGATTTCACTGTGATTGCGACGAAGCGGTGCAAAGAGAGGTGAGTTTGTGGCTCCGTCTACAAAGACACAGATTCTACATTGACGGTATCAGCAAACTGGTCTCTCCTTGTGAGAAATGTATACGTCACCAGAGTGACCATATTAAGAAATAGTTATATGGACATGAAGAATAAAGATGTAGACTGTTTTGCATTAAAATGTTTTAAAAGTTTTCACATAAAAAGTCCGAAGGCATTACTTTTCAGCACGTACTCGTATGTGGGTGGAAGTAATATGCTGTCCTACCCATTCAGGAAAGTACTCTCTGGAAATTTCAGTAGTAAACCTCTGCGTGATCTCTTGTGTAGTCTGCCACTAGAGTTTGTTGAGCATCTCTGTAATGCTCCCACGCCGACTAAACAGTCCTGCGATGAAACGCGCTGCTCTCCATTGAATCCCGACAATCTCTTCAACCTGGTAAAGGTCCTACATTGATACTTTCCAATCGGTCGATCAAGTCTTTTGTAAGCCACTTTCTTTGTGGATGAATTACGTTTCCTTAAGATTCTTCCCCTGAATTTCAGTCTGACATCTACGTTTCCTCCTACTTGTTTTATGTGGTCATTCCTCTAAGGGTCACACCGAATGGTTAAACCTAGGTATTTTACTCTACTTACTGTACTTACTTTTTCCAGCAGTTTGTCACCATTTGTTTAGTTGTACAGTAATGGATCTCTTCGCATTCCCACGCTCAGTATGTTACATTTACTTACGTTCAGGGTCAACTACCATTCACTGCACCAAACATCGATCCTCCACCCACCTTCTTACACTTCGCTTCAGTATTCTGCCGTTACAACTTTCCTATTGACAGCAGTATCGTCTTCAAACCACCTCATGGAGCTTTGAACGTTATCAGCTAGACCATTAAAAGGTATTTTAAACACTAGTGGTTATATAATACTCCCTTGGAGAGCTCTGGAAATAAGCTTCACATCTGTGGATCTGGTTCCGATAAGACAAAGTGTTCAATTCTATGTCATGGATGTCTTGAATCCAGTCACAAATCTAGCACGATACTTGGTAAACTGGTATCTTTTTCACTAAACGAAAGTGCGGAACTGTTGTTCGCTAAACGACAGTGAAGAACGCTACCAGATGCCTTCCTAAATCAAGGAACACGGCATCAACCTCAGCGCCGATGTCTACATCGCTAAGGATCTCATGGAGAAAGAGAGCGAGCTGTTTTCCCAAGATATCTGTTTGCGGAATTCATGTTGATTTTCGTGGAAGAGATTTTCGTTCTCGAACAATCTCATAATTCTAGAGCATAAAACATGTTCCACAATTCTACAACAGACTGACGTAAACGATATAAGCCTATAATTACACATGTCCTACGCACCTTCCTGAAAATGGGAATGACCAACGCTTTTTTCCTGTCGCTAGATACTCTTCGTTTCACCAACGACCGTAGATAAATTACTGCAAGGAAGGAAGCAAATTCTCTTGCCTAATCTCTGTAGAATCTAACAGGTATTCCGTCTGGTCCACATGACTTTGCCGGCCGGAGTAGCCGTGCGGTTCTGGGCGCTACAGTCTGGAGCCAAGCGACCGCTACGGTCGCAGGTTCGAATCCTGCCTCGGGCATGGGTGTGTGTGATGTCCTTAGGTTACTTAGGTTTAATTAGTTCTAAGTTCTAGGCGACTGATGACCTCAGAAGTTAAGTCGCAT
This sequence comes from Schistocerca piceifrons, assembly GCF_021461385.2. NCBI lineage: Eukaryota > Metazoa > Arthropoda > Insecta > Orthoptera > Acrididae > Schistocerca > Schistocerca piceifrons. Next base: position 110,369,558 of record NC_060139.1, read on the forward strand.
AGTGCTCAGAGCCATTTTGAACCACATGACTTTTCGCTACTGACTGTAGCATCTTTTCTGTTCCGCGAGCATTTATCTCAGTATCTGCCGTTTCGGCTTTCGTTCGTCGATTGAAAGGAGAGACCATATTACGATTTTCCGCGGTGAAAAAGTTTCTGAAGCCAAATTTCTTATTTCGGCACCATGGTAATTTTATGTTTCGATGTCAGTGTGGTCACTGAGTGACCGAATAGATTATTTCGATCAGCTTATTGAATTTACGTAAGACAAAAACTTCCCCCATTGCTCTCCTTAAGCCCTTTTTCGTTTAGCTTTTGTCAGATAGGTTTCGATTTGTCTTAAATCTGTGTTGAAGCTCTCTTTGTTTATGTAGTAACTTTCTGAGACGATTATTAAACAGCGGTGGGTCTTTCCCATCCCTTAAAACCGTGCTGGGAACGGACTGAACGATCCTTTTGAATTTTATCCATTTGTGCTCAATGTCTTCATCCTCAGCATTAAATATTTCATACTGACTACTCAGATACTCCGAACTTTGTTTCCTGTAGCTGTTGTTAAGCAGAAGTATTTTCCTATCTTTCTTAACAATTCCTTTGTAACACCTCTAGTCATTGACGCTATCGCAGCCTTATGATTTGAAATTCCATCTCCACGTTATCTGCTTCGAAAAAGTTCCGGTGTTTTGTTGCCAGGAGGTCTAAGACGTTACTCACATCAGTTGATTCTCTAACTATATGGGCGATGTAATTATCGGACACATTCAGAATGATGTCACACGAACCCCTGTCTCTGGAACCAGTTTTGATTCTGTGGCTCTCCCTTTCTGTAGCTGACAAACTGAAGTCTACCCCTCTCACAACAGCGTATTCAGGAAATTAATACAGGAAATTCTGCTAGTTCACTCTGAAGCGCTCTTCCACTACAGCTTTTGTCGCAGGCAGTTTATAAAACCATTGGATTACCACGTGACCCCTTTTATAACGAACGAGTAGAGCAAACAAGTTTAAATTGATGCCACACAGCACTGTCTACGAACCTGTGGTGGTGTAAAAAATTGAAGCTTCTAAGTCAACGCAATTAAAAGATACGGCTATTTATGTCGCATATTTTGACACTTGGTAACTCACTCATCAAAATCTATTGATCTACAATCGTGAAATTTGGCAAGAAGCAGGTTTTAACGGTACAAGTTAAGAAAAATCCGAAAACCGTTAATTTGTAATTATCCCACAGGAGAGATAAAAATTTCGTCATTTGTTATCCTATGGACTGTCTATCAGTCCGTCTATTACGACACCTTTCTCTCATTAACCGGTAGACGTTTCAAACTTAAATTGACGTCGGGTACTAAGGTCTATGGTCACTTAGCGGTGTAAAATACTTAAACTTGTAAGTCAATGTAATCAAAAGATAGGGACATTTGTCACATATTTTGATACTCGTAAACTCACACACCGTAACCAATAGCGTACTTCCCATTGACCCAGAATCAAGAAATTTTGCAAGAAGCAAGGTTTCATAGGACAAGTAAAGAGAAAACTCAGAAAATCGTTAATTTTTAATTATATCACACGAAAAAATATTTTTTTTGTCATTTGTTATGCGACTTTAGACTTAAAATTGAAACATTCTCAATAGTCTTGGAATTCCCGTGACTAATAATTTGCCGGTATCAATGACACCAACTGGCAAACATGTCAAGATTCTCGATTGCCATTGTGGATGAAGTGTCTACATAAATAATTAATTTTGTACGGAACCCTAGGAGCCCGGGTCTTACTCGCACCCTTCCAAATTCTTTTATAGTGGTCATATTGAGATCATGGACAGCCCATGATCGTAGCAAATGAATTCGAGAAGCAAGTAGCTTCGCGTTCTTCGGGTGAACGGGCTAGCTTAGTCACCGTCGTTTATTGCGTGAGTGCAGCTGGAAACTATGTACCGCGGCTCCTGATATTTCCAAGACAGAATATGAAGAAAGAGCTTATGGACAGATCACCCCCTGGATCGATAGTCGACTGCCATAAATCATGATCGATTCAGATAGACAAATTTACGAAATGGTTTAAACATTCTGTAGCAAAAATGAATTTTTCATTCTTCAGCGGAGTTTGCGCTGATACAAAACTTCCAGGCAGATTAAAACTATGTTTGGAGGATAGGAGACAAGATACTGGCGGAGGTAGGGCTGTGAGGACGGATCGTGAGTCGTGCTTGGGGAGCTTGGTAGATGGAGAACTTGTTCACGAAAATCGAAGGTCTCGAGTTCGAGTCTCGGTCCGACACACAGTTTTAATCTACCAGGAAGTTTCATTTTGTAGAATCTACCAAACCTTCTGCATCAGACCCAGTTCTCTTACTTGATAATCATTATCCGTATTCTAGAAATCTAGATCTCATTATTTATGAAAGCGATCATCACATTTCAGTTGTGTGCCTGTCTCCACACAGTTCTCATCAACTGCAAATATTAGATGTCACATTTATGCATCCACTGAAGACCTCCTCCAATAACCAAATTCGGACATGGCTGGCGAATCACAAAGACCCAGTATGTCCGGTTACACACTGCCAGATATTCGAGTTTCTGCGAAAATTCATGTTACAGTGGCACAATGGAAACTGCCATAAATGGGTTTAGGGAAGCTGGTCTCATCAACAGTAACATACTTGTTGAGAACCACTTCCTTGCGGAGCCTGTTGTCAAGGAAACAACCAACAGCACAGAAAGTGGCGGTAACTCTAAACAGTCAGTTACAAGCATATCGGAACTATGTCCGCTTCCAGCATACGTCCAACTACAACGAACAACTACTGGGCATTGAGTCAAACAGAGCTTGGATGGCGTGTACAGGTACAGTTGCCCATACAGCTTCAACACGATACCACAGTTCATCAAGAGTAGTGACTGGCGTGTTGTGACGAGCCAGTTGCTCGGCCACCATTGACCACACATTTTAAATTGGTGAAAGATCTGGAGAATGTGCTGACCAGGCAAGCAGTCGAACATTATCTGTATCCAGAAAGGCCCGTACAGGACCTGCAACATGCGGTCGTGCATTATCCTGCTGAAATGTAATGTTTCGTAGGGATCGAATGAAGGGTAGAGCCACGGGTCGTAACACATGTGAAATGTAACGTCCACTGTTCAAAGTGCCGTCAATGCGAACAAGATGTGACCGAGACGTGTAAGCAATGGCACCCCGCACCATCACGCCGGTGTGATACGCCAGTATAGCGATGGCGAATACACGCTTCCAATGTGCGTTGACCGCGATGTCGGCAAACACGGATGCGACCACGAAAAAATGATGTTTTTCCATTCGTCCACCCAGGTCCGTCCTTGAGCACACCATCGCAGGCGCTCCTGTCTGTGATGCAGCGTGAAGTGTAACTGCAGCCATGGTCTCCGAGCTGATAGTTCGTGCTGCTGCAAACGTCGTCCAACTGTTCGTGCAGATGGTTGTTGTCTTGCAAACGCACCCATCTGTTGACTCAGGGATCGAGACGTGGTTGCACGATCCGTTACAGCCATGCGGATAAGTGCCTGTCATCTCGACTGCTAGTGATACGAGGCCGTTGGGATCCAGCACGGCGTTCCGTATTACCCACCTGAACCCACCGATTCCATGTTCTGCTAACAGTCATTGGATCTCGACCAACGCGAGCAGCAATGTCGCGATACGATAAACCTCAGTCGCGATAGGCTACAATTCGACCTTTATCAGAGTCGGAAACGTGATGGTACGCATTTCTCCTCCTTACACGAGGCATCACAACAACGTTTGACCAGGCAACGCCTGTAAAATGCTGTTTGTGTATGAGAAATCCGTTGGAAATTTTCCTCATGTCAGCACGTTGTAGGTGTCGCCACCGGCGCCAACGTCGTGTGAATGCTCTGAAAAGCTAATCATTTGCATATCACAGCGTCTTCTTCCTGTCGGTTAATTTTCGTGTCTGTAGCACGTCATCTTCGTGGCTTAAGAATTTTAATGGCCAGTAGTGTACTAAACAAGAAATGTTTTGTTGGAGGCAGCAGTAAACGGAACTGGTAAATCAGTGCTGGTCAGCCACAGTTCATGCAATCGAAAGGATAAAAGAAGACGCTTCCGACGTTTTACGCATAAGCTAAGACGTACTGCCGCCAAGTCTTCGTATTGTGCCGAGGATAAAGCAACTGTTCCCAAGCACCGCAGGTGAGCGGGCCACTGGCGAAATCCTGATACACCGGAGACCTTGCAATGGAAAGGCCACCAACAAACCGGTCGCCCGCGCGAAATGTCCCGTGCCAGAGGCTAGCAGCAGCCAGCGAAGAGAGGGTTTCTAGGTCGCGGTCATGGCCTTGTGCTGTCGACTGTGGCCGACCGGTGTGGCAATGCGGTTATAGGCGCTTCAGTCTGGAACCGCGTGACCGCTACGGTCGCAGGTTCGAATCCTGCCTCGGGCATGGATGTGTGTGATATACTTAGGTTGGTTACGTTTAAGTAGTTCTAAGTTGTAGGGGACTGATTCTACCGTATCTTCCTTCGCCGTCGGCGTTGTCGTTGTTACCGTGAGACACCGTTATACCAAGAGGAAAGGCGCGTCGATCTTAGAGCATGACATATGATGACCTTAAGCCATTGACAACACACAACGGTCACGGTAGCACCTGATTCCAGAATAGCTGCAGTAGTTAAGATCTACGCACTATCCCCTGTTGACCAGGTCCCCAAAACTTAACTCGTAACGAGATCCCTTCAAAGCAAATTGTCATAACGATCGTCTATAAAGGCTTCGTACCACGAGAAGAAATGTTACGGTTTATGGAATAATAACAGATACGACCAAACTGTCTTGTCTCTTCTGCTTTATTTAACATAACTTCGTTCACAGTTTCATTTCGCATTCACCACTCATTCACCGAAACCCTTTGATGAACAGTTTTGGTTGCTTAACACCAACAGTCAATGATAATGATACAGCTTTTCTCCTTTTTATAAATTGTAGCCCGCTCTCTGTGATATAATAAAAAAAACCGGTCTAAATACCGCGTCCCTCGTGAGATGCGAATAGACTTATCCCGGAATTGACCGCCCTGTAGGTGTACTCAATTTAATGACCACACTTCGCTGTCCGCTATTTCGCGTAACTGAATGTCCATTTGTTAGTCTGATTATACACTGTAGCTATTTAAAATTCGCCCCTATATTTTTCACAGCGCACAATTAGCACTTTGTTACTTGGTTTTTTTTTCTAAGAGTAAACGGAAAAAAAGACGCCGTATCATCGGCTTAGTCGACATAAAGCAAAACACCTTAATATGCCCAATTTCACCTCTTCTTATAGGATCGGCTACCTTACTCATTAATTTACTACATATTATTTCCAATAACACTAAACAGGTATCGCCGTTATATTTTAATTGTATTCAAAAGCATGTTACTACTATTATGACCAACCAAATAGTCACAAATCGCGCGGCGTGCGTTTTTAATGATAACTTTACGCTATTCAATTAAATCGCGCGGCGTGCGTTTTTAATGATAACTTTACGCTATTCAATTTCCGCTACAGCTATCTTGATTCGTAATGTTACACGGCCCCCCAGACTGTGATGTCTTGAAGAGGGTTCCAGACAGAACAGGCTTTTTTTGTACAGTGACAGGAGAGGGTATTTGTTTCGGCGAATACACTCACTCTCAGATTCACTCAAAAAGTCAGTACATACATTCTACAATATTTAAGTTGAGTTAATGGGCCTAGACAAAATGCCCTTCACTAAATTCCACATTTGTTTATAGGTTGTCTTAGAAACGCTTCACACTAATCACTTCATATTCACACCACATTTTTTTTTCTTGGATGAAGCCCTCAGTTCTTCAACCGACTGTGCAAGGCAGGGATCACAGCCGGGTTCGACGATTGACATACTAGGCCAAAACCCTTATTAGGCCACTTGTTTAACCAGAGAGGATTTGGTCCTTTTCTTTTCCTCTTAATTCCACTTTTAAATCATCAATCCTCGCTGTTCGGTGAGAGGATAAATCGTATTTCAGCGTCGACATTGTTGCTGATACCAAGAAGGTATCTCATGGAAATCGTCGGTACACTTTTTAATTTTCTTTGTAAGTTAGTATAAGTACGTATTTATCCACTGGTGCTTTTATTTAGTCCACTGAGTGTAGTCTTGGTATCATTCAGTGTTTCTTGAATCTATATTTTGCTCATTATTGATAATACTTCTTCAGGTCTATGTGAGGGAACAAGCCTTTAATTACATCAGTATCACAATCTGCCAGGAGGTAGCTCCCTTCATGTGGTATTTTCATTATTTTGTATGGACCTGTATATAAATATTGCCATTTCTTATTCAGTCGTTTCCTGGTTGATGCTATTGGGTGATTTCTCAATAAAATCTCTTCCCCTACATCATATGTGACTACTTTCTTCACATTTTTATCAAAACGGGTTTTTCTCAATTGTGCTTGATGCTTCAGGTTTTCGTAGACCTTCTTCACCATATCTTCTTTCTTGGTAATCTTTTGTTCTATCGCAGGTAATTTCTTCATCCATTCTGGCACAATACTTTCACCAAATACTATTTGGTTAGGTGAATAACCTGTCGATAAGTGTGGTAAGTCATTATACACTTTCTCAAATTCATAAATCCAATCGATCCATTTATAATGTTGTTTGGGTATGTACGTCCATAAAAATCGGTTCAACTCTCGGAAGATTCTCTCAACCGGATTCCACAAGGGTAAAATCTTGAGATGTAAATGTGCTGGATTCCTTGTTCTTTCATGGTGTCTCTCCATACTTTGCTTGTATAATAAGCAGCGTTGTCTGTCAAGATCATTATAGGTTTGCCAAGCTCAGTTATATAGTTGTTGATAAATTTGCGTAACATGGGTTGAACGTGGAGATTTTTCAAAGGATATAATTTCACATATTTTGAAAAGAGATCATAGAAAGCCAATAGATATTTGAACCGTCCACGTGTCATGGGACATGGCCCACAGACATCACATGACACCAACATTAAAGGTTATTGTGGGATGATAGGATGTAATTCTATCTTCCGACAATAGTTTATGGGTTTCGCCTTCTGACATATTTTGCACTTCTGAAGAATATTTGTAGCTATACGTCCCAAATTTGGATGATAGCAGTATTGTGCTATTTTGGCTGTACATTTAGCGGCACCAAAATGACCCCAATTCAAGTGAGTGTACCATACTAGTGATTCTAAATATTTATTTGGAACACAAACTTTCCAAACATCTTCTTCATCCTTCCTCCGATACAATATTCCGGATTTTAATTGATACTGTTCTTGAGAGTGACTTAGCGTTTTGCTTTCAGCAGCATGCCTATTGGCTTTCCACAACTTATCATCTTCTTGCAGTTGTGGAAGACTTCGACATAGCTGTGAAATCTGCCTCTCACAATATTGCCTTGATAAATTCATGACTTTAAAGTCAATAGTCCGTTCTTCACACTCGTCGTCATTCTTTCTTTTCGGTAGTCTTGAAAGAGCATCGGCTATGATGTTGTCTTTCCCTCTGATGTATTTGAGAGTAATATCATATCCTTGCAGTAGCAAGGCCCACCGGGTTAAACGTGAATGGAACATCCTTCCTGTTAAAATAAAAGATAAAGCTTTGTGGTTGCAGAATACAATGATCTTCTTTCCATATACAATATAGCGAAACTTTCTAAGGGACCAGACCACGGCCAGTACTTCCAATTCAGTAGTACAATACGCACGTTCACAGCTAGAGAGTGTTCTGCTGGCAAACCCAATTATTTTGATGGTACTGATATCTTCTGTATTGCCCATCTGGAAGAGAGTGGCACCCAATCCTTTTTCAGAAGCATCCGCAGCAATATAAAAATCTTGATCAAGTCTCGGATGATGTAACAGTGGAGCGTTAGTCAAAGCATTGCGGATGTTATCAAAAGCTTGCATGCATTCGGAATTCCACTCCCACATGACATTTTTTCTTAACAGCCGTAACAAACAGTCTTGGCTTCCTAACTGATTGGGTAAAAATCGTCGAAAAAATGAAACTAAGCCGATAAATGACTTTAATTCCGTCCTATTTTTTGGATAAGCACATCTGTTAATCGCATCCATCTTTTTAGGATTTGGTTTTACCCCTTCAGGAGTGATTATATGTCCAAGAAATTTCAATTGGTTATGAGCAAACTTGGATTTGCTCAAATTTACAGTAACTCCGTATTCCAAAAAATTTCGCAAAAACTCTTCTTAATAAGTCCAAATGTTCCTCCCAAGTTTCAGAAGCAATTAGCAAATCATCCACATATAAAGTAACTTCATTCAAAAGGTCTCTGCCCAGTACGGTATCTAATGCCGATATGAAAACACATCGCTTATTTTCAACCCAAATGGCATGACGGTAAACTGGTAACTTCGGCCCAGAAAAACGAATGCAGTATATTTTCTAGATTCTTTTGATATTCTAGTTTGCCAATATGAACTACGCATATCCAAAGAAGTTAAGAAGCAGGCACCAAAAAACTTTTGTACTAACTCTTCTAGGTTCTCCGGTCGCGTTTGTACAGGTATAATGATCTTATTGGTCTCTCTGGCATCTAACACCAATCTGATGTCACCATTGAGTTTAATTACCGCCACGAGAGGGTTACAATATTCGGAATCTGAGGGCTCAATAATACCCCATTCTAACATTTTATTGATTTCCTTTCTGACTACTTCTTTCTTTGTCCATCGGATAGAATAGGAAGTACGACAAAAGGGTTTATCTGCGTACGTCTTTATATGGAATTCAAAGTCTTTTATTATACCCGGACGTTTACTAAAAATCGACTGATATGCTTCCAACAAGTAGTACAGTTCGTCCCTTTGGATAACAGATAAATATTCTAACACCTTTTCCTGCAATGACATTTTATCAATCATTTTTTCAGAACATTCAATAAGGCATATATCATACACATTGTCATCATCAATACTGACGTATTTTACCATTAGATTCATACACAACTGATTTGGAATTACTCGGCCCTTTCTCAGGGTGGCTGTCAAAACATTACCATTGGAATTAAATATACATTCACCTTTCTTTAAATTAATGATTGCACCGGTCCCACATAAAAAATCCAAACCCCAGATACATGGTACTGTCATTTTAGGAACAACCAGAAATGTACTTTCTATTTGAGCCCCCCGTATTGTAACGTCGACACGTACCTGTTTCACAACTTTTTGCATTTTTGCGCTGAACGCGCCAGACACGGTACATCCTGTGATAGGAAAAGTTGGCATTTTTACCCCTCGGCTTATCTGTTTTAAACAGTCCAGCGTCATGACACTAATAGTTACTCCAGTATCAATTAATATTTCAACATCAACATTATTTATACTTGGAATTATTGCCTGTAAAATTTGTCCACATTTATTAGAAACTTCAGGTTTTTCTTCAATTAATTCATTCCTTATATCCTGATCATTATTGTACCTTAATACTCTCAGTTCAAATTGATGCCTGCCTTCCTTCTCCTTTCCAGTCATCCTAGGAAGGCATTTGGTGACTGGTATTAGTTTAATCTATCTCGTTGAGTCATCGGTGGGGGTTCATGAACTTCCACAATCCGTACAGTATGATCCGAGTTATGGTATTCACCCCGTCGCACATTGGAGGCTCCTTCGCCCATTGGTATAACTCCTTGTGCTGGATGAGGACTCGAGGCATTTGTTCCATCCTGCCGATGAACATTATGCTTCGAACTATCTTCCCAAGGTCGAATACAATTGGGTTCATCACTTGGGTATCTGTTACTCTTATTAATATCACTACTATGCACATTCGCGTCACCATATCGAGGTTTACCTCTAGCACAGTAACTATCTCTTCTATATTTATTATAATCGTTGTTTTTATTGCAACCATGGGATGAAGATTGTCCACGCTCCTGTGATGCGGGTTTGACCTGGTTTTCGGTATTATTATTATCATACGTTAAATTATTATTATAATTATTCGTATTACTATGAGTGTGAGTCGACATTTGATTGCTACTCATTTGTCTTGCGCCTTCCATAATCATATCTATAGAGTCAATCAGCGACAAGAACTGTTCTACATCGTGGTCAGGAACATTTATTAACTTTTCACGTATATTTATGGGCAATTCTGATCACTTCCTTGTTAGAAATTGGATCACTCCAATAACGTGTCTTATTTATGTACTTTTCAAAGTATTGCCCTAAAGTACTCCTTTTACTGTTAAAATACTCAGGTTAGTAAACCTCTTTTCTTAATTTCTCTTGTTTACTCGACGACCAGTATTTAGCCAAAAAAAGTTGTTCAAACTCAGCGCAAGTATGGCAACTTTCACTTACTTCGGCGGCCCATAATGCGGCTTCTCCGGTAATTTTGGATACTATAAATTGAAGTCGGTCGTGTTCTGACCAGCTACGTGGAAATATTCTTTTGAAATTATTGATAAAGATTTTCAGATGCAGGTTGTTCTTTTCAGTGGAGAATGTTGGGAATTGTCTACTTTTAAAAATGCTGTTCTCCACCTTTAAAGAAGACAAATATCCTCGCTGACCAAAAGAATCATCATCTTTACCAACCGAATCATCAACTTCCCAATGCAAATTTTCACCACAATTGTACTTCGTATTATCACATGTTCGGTTGGTTTTCGACCTATTCTCCGAGCGTTCGTCCTCTGTCAACAAATTTTGTGATGACTTTCTTTCTAACTCCGCCAATTTATGATTGGTTTCCTTTTGCCATTTAGGTAACTCATCAACTATTTTCTCTTTTATTTTCTGAATTTCGCTGGTGAAGAGCTTAATTAATTCATCATTTCTACTTAGGTGCTCATTGATATTTTCATTTGGCTGGGATCCAATAGTAGTCTTAACCTTGTCTACAATTTCATTTCCTTTTATTTCTATCCATTCAGATAGATCTTCGTTAAGTCTTTTAGTTTGATCTACTAAATACTTGTCAATCCCCTTACGAGCATCGGACTCAAACTCGACTATTTGTTTCGATAGCTCTTCCATCTGTGCGCTAGCATTGAAACAGCTGCTTTCACACTTAACCATCCTATTGGACAGGCCATCATAACTCTTCGAAACTACCTCATATTTCTTTTCTACGTCATGAAGTTTTCCCATTAAATTATTATATTGCCTTTCTAAGGTGTTAGAAAACTCTACATCTAGTTCTCCAAATTTCGCATTTAATTGAGTCTCCCAGTCCGCCTTTAATTCTTTCTTAGTATTTTCCAGTTTATAATCAAAGGTGTTCAGTTTGCTTTCCAAAGAATCCATTTTAACTTCTAATGAACCAAATTTGGCCTCAAATTTTTCATTTAACTTTTGATTGCCCTCTTTTAATTGCTTATTATCTATTTCTAGTGAACCAAGTCTTCCATTCATTACACCCATTTGAGTATTTATTGATACCAGCATATCAAACATTTTTTGAATAATATTTCCATTTTGAGGATCAACTTGCTGATCCACTTCCGAAACCTCAAGATATTTATGTTCTCCCACGCTGCTTACCTTACTTATTGTATTTGAATCTCCTAACGGCTCTAAATCAATAACTGTATTATTATCTGTACATATCTCCTGTCCCACATTGAGCTCATGGGATGCATCATCCCTATCCTCTTCACTTTCCTCTTTCTCTCTACTCATTACTCCACTCAACTGCACATTATCATGTATTCTTTTCGTTCGTTTTGACATGATTATTCACTACCAAGACATACACTTATTTTCACTATGTATTTATATATATTTATCTTCCGAAATCACAAGTCTCAACTTCCTTTTTTTTATAATTATACAGTTATTTTAATCATACCTGGTAGTATCGCTCACTTTTAGCGATTATTGAAGAATACCTCTTTCATTGGACAGACTCACTGGCTGCTACAATATTTTCCAACTCTAGGGTTCGTGAATCCGGATGACACTCGACTCGCTGCAGCAATCCTCCTCGATCGAGCCCCACGTTGTGGCGCCACTTCTACCGTATCTTCCTTCGCCATCGGCGTTGTCGTTGTTGCTGTGAGGCACCGTTATACCAAGAGGAAAGGCGCGTCGATCTTAGAGCATGACATATGATGACCTTAAGCCATTGACAACACACAACGGTCACGGTAGCACCTGATTCCAGAATAGCTGCAGTAGTTAAGATCTACGCACTATCCCCTGTTGACCAGGTCCCCAAAACTTAACTCGTAACGAGATCCCTTCAAAGCAAATTGTCATAACGATCGTCTATAAAGGCTTCGTACCACGAGAAGAAATGTTACGGTTTATGGAATAATAACAGATACGACCAAACTGTCTTGTCTCTTCTGCTTTATTTAACATAACTTCGTTCACAGTTTCATTTCGCATTCACCACTCATTCACCGAAACCCTTTGATGAACAGTTTTGGTTGCTTAACACCAACAGTCAATGATAATGATACAGCTTTTCTCCTTTTTATAAATTGTAGCCCGCTCTCTGTGATATAATAAAAAAAAACCGGTCTAAATACCGCGTCCCTCGTGAGATGCGAATAGACTTATCCCGGAATTGACCGCCCTGTAGGTGTACTCAATTTAATGACCACACTTCGCTGTCCGCTATTTCGCGTAACTGAATGTCCATTTGTTAGTCTGATTATACACTGTAGCTATTTAAAATTCGCCCCTATATTTTTCACAGCGCACAATTAGCACTTTGTTACTTGTTTTTTTTTTCTAAGAGTAAACGGAAAAAAAGACGCCGTATCATCGGCTTAGTCGACATAAAGCAAAACACCTTAATATGCCCAATTTCACCTCTTCTTATAGGATCGGCCACCTTACTCATTAATTTACTACATATTATTTCCAATAACACTAAACAGGTATCGCCGTTATATTTTAATTGTATTCAAAAGCATGTTACTACTATTATGACCAACCAAATAGTCACAAATCGCGCGGCGTGCGTTTTTAATGATAACTTTACGCTATTCAATTAAATCGCGCGGCGTGCGTTTTTAATGATAACTTTACGCTATTCAATTTCCGCTACAGCTATCTTGATTCGTAATGTTACACGGCCCCCCAGACTGTGATGTCTTGAAGAGGGTTCCAGACAGAACAGGCTTTTTTTGTACAGTGACAGGAGAGGGTATTTGTTTCGGCGAATACACTCACTCTCAGATTCACTCAAAAAGTCAGTACATACATTCTACAATATTTAAGTTGAGTTAATGGGCCTAGACAAAATGCCCTTCACTAAATTCCACATTTGTTTATAGGTTGTCTTAGAAACGCTTCACACTAATCACTTCATATTCACACCACATTTTTTTTTCTTGGATGAAGCCCTCAGTTCTTCAACCGACTGTGCAAGGCAGGGATCACAGCCGGGTTCAACGATTGACATACTAGGCCAAAACCCTTATTAGGCCACTTGTTTAACCAGAGAGGATTTGGTCCTTTTCTTTTCCTCTTAATTCCACTTTTAAATCATCAATCCTCGCTGTTCGGTGAGAGGATAAATCGTATTTCAGCGTCGACATTGTTGCTGATACCAAGAAGGTATCTCATGGAAATCGTCGGTACACTTTTTAATTTTCTTTGTAAGTTAGTATAAGTACGTATTTATCCACTGGTGCTTTTATTTAGTCCACTGAGTGTAGTCTTGGTATCATTCAGTGTTTCTTGAATCTATATTTTGCTCATTATTGATAATACTTCTTCAGGTCTATGTGAGGGAACAAGCCTTTAATTACATCAGTATCACAATCTGCCAGGAGGTAGCTCCCTTCATGTGGTATTTTCATTATTTTGTATGGACCTGTATATAAATATTGCCATTTCTTATTCAGTCTTTTCCTGGTTGATGCTATTGGGTGATTTCTCAATAAAATCTCTTCCCCTACATCATATGTGACTACTTTCTTCACATTTTTATCAAAACGGGTTTTTCTCAATTGTGCTTGATGCTTCAGGTTTTCGTAGACCTTCTTCACCATATCTTCTTTCTTGGTAATCTTTTGTTCTATCGCAGGTAATTTCTTCATCCATTCTGGCACAATACTTTCACCAAATACTATTTGGTTAGGTGAATAACCTGTCGATAAGTGTGGTAAGTCATTATACACTTTCTCAAATTCATAAATCCAATCGATCCATTTATAATGTTGTTTGGGTATGTACGTCCGTAAAAATCGGTTCAACTCTCGGAAGATTCTCTCAACCGGATTCCACAAGGGTAAAATCTTGAGATGTAAATGTGCTGGATTCCTTGTTCTTTCATGGTGTCTCTCCATACTTTGCTTGTATAATAAGCAGCGTTGTCTGTCAAGATCATTATAGGTTTGCCAAGCTCAGTTATATAGTTGTTGATAAATTTGCGTAACATGGGTTGAACGTGGAGATTTTTCAAAGGATATAATTTCACATATTTTGAAAAGAGATCATAGAAAGCCAATAGATATTTGAACCGTCCACGTGTCATGGGACATGGCCCACAGACATCACATGACACCAACATTAAAGGTTATTGTGAGATGATAGGATGTAATTCTATCTTCCGACAATAGTTTATGGGTTTCGCCTTCTGACATATTTTGCACTTCTGAAGAATATTTGTAGCTATACGTCCCAAATTTGGATGATAGCAGTATTGTGCTATTTTGGCTGTACATTTAGCGGCACCAAAATGACCCCAATTCAAGTGAGTGTACCATACTAGTGATTCTAAATATTTATTTGGAACACAAACTTTCCAAACATCTTCTTCATCCTTCCTCCGATACAATATTCCGGATTTTAATTGATACTGTTCTTGAGAGTGACTTAGCGTTTTGCTTTCAGCAGCATGCCTATTGGCTTTCCACAACTTATCATCTTCTTGCAGTTGTGGAAGACTTCGACATAGCTGTGAAATCTGCCTCTCACAATATTGCCTTGATAAATTCATGACTTTAAAGTCAATAGTCCGTTCTTCACACTCGTCGTCATTCTTTCTTTTCGGTAGTCTTGAAAGAGCATCGGCTATGATGTTGTCTTTCCCTCTGATGTATTTGAGAGTAATATCATATCCTTGCAGTAGCAAGGCCCACCGGGTTAAACGTGAATGGAACATCCTTCCTGTTAAAATAAAAGATAAAGCTTTGTGGTTGCAGAATACAATGATCTTCTTTCCATATACAATATAGCGAAACTTTCTAAGGGACCAGACCACGGCCAGTACTTCCAATTCAGTAGTACAATACGCACGTTCACAGCTAGAGAGTGTTCTGCTGGCAAACCCAATTATTTTGATGGTACTGATATCTTCTGTATTGCCCATCTGGAAGAGAGTGGCACCCAATCCTTTTTCAGAAGCATCCGCAGCAATATAAAAATCTTGATCAAGTCTCGGATGATGTAACAGTGGAGCGTTAGTCAAAGCATTGCGGATGTTATCAAAAGCTTGCATGCATTCGGAATTCCACTCCCACATGACATTTTTTCTTAACAGCCGTAACAAACAGTCTTGGCTTCCTAACTGATTGGGTAAAAATCGTCGAAAAAATGAAACTAAGCCGATAAATGACTTTAATTCCGTCCTATTTTTTGGATAAGCACATCTGTTAATCGCATCCATCTTTTTAGGATTTGGTTTTACCCCTTCAGGAGTGATTATATGTCCAAGAAATTTCAATTGGTTATGAGCAAACTTGGATTTGCTCAAATTTACAGTAACTCCGTATTCCAAAAAATTTCGCAAAAACTCTTCTTAATAAGTCCAAATGTTCCTCCCAAGTTTCAGAAGCAATTAGCAAATCATCCACATATAAAGTAACTTCATTCAAAAGGTCTCTGCCCAGTACGGTATCTAATGCCGATATGAAAACACATCGCTTATTTTCAACCCAAATGGCATGACGGTAAACTGGTAACTTCGGCCCAGAAAAACGAATGCAGTATATTTTCTAGATTCTTTTGATATTCTAGTTTGCCAATATGAACTACGCATATCCAAAGAAGTTAAGAAGCAGACACCAAAAAACTTTTGTACTAACTCTTCTAGGTTCTCCGGTCGCATTTGTACAGGTATAATGATCTTATTGGTCTCTCTGGCATCTAACACCAATCTGATGTCACCATTGAGTTTAATTACCGCCACGAGAGGGTTACAATATTCGGAATCTGAGGGCTCAATAATACCCCATTCTAACATTTTATTGATTTCCTTTCTGACTACTTCTTTCTTTGTCCATCGGATAGAATAGGAAGTACGACAAAAGGGTTTATCTGCATACGTCTTTATATGGAATTCAAAGTCTTTTATTATACCCGGACGTTTACTAAAAATCGACTGATATGCTTCCAACAAGTAGTACAGTTCGTCCCTTTGGATAACAGATAAATATTCTAACACCTTTTCCTGCAATGACATTTTATCAATCATTTCTTCAGAACATTCAATAAGGCATATATCATACACATTGTCATCATCAATACTGACGTATTTTACCATTAGATTCATACACAACTGATTTGGAATTACTCGGCCCTTTCTCAGGGTGGCTGTCAAAACATTACCATTGGAATTAAATATACATTCACCTTTCTTTAAATTAATGATTGCACCGGTCCCACATAAAAAATCCAAACCCCAGATACATGGTACTGTCATTTTAGGAACAACCAGAAATGTACTTTCTATTTGAGCCCCCCGTATTGTAACGTCGACACGTACCTGTTTCACAACTTTTTGCATTTTTGCGCTGAACGCGCCAGACACGGTACATCCTGTGATAGGAAAAGTTGGCATTTTTACCCCTCGGCTTATCTGTTTTAAACAGTCCAGCGTCATGACACTAATAGTTACTCCAGTATCAATTAATATTTCAACATCAACATTATTTATACTTGGAATTATTGCCTGTAAAATTTGTCCACATTTATTAGAAACTTCAGGTTTTTCTTCAATTAATTCATTCCTTATATCCTGATCATTATTGTACCTTAATACTCTCAGTTCAAATTGATGCCTGCCTTCCTTCTCCTTTCCAGTCATCCTAGGAAGGCATTTGGTGACTGGTATTAGTTTAATCTATCTCGTTGAGTCATCGGTGGGGGTTCATGAACTTCCACAATCCGTACAGTATGATCCGAGTTATGGTATTCACCCCGTCGCACATTGGAGGCTCCTTCGCCCATTGGTATAACTCCTTGTGCTGGATGAGGACTCGAGGCATTTGTTCCATCCTGCCGATGAACATTATGCTTCGAACTATCTTCCCAAGGTCGAATACAATTGGGTTCATCACTTGGGTATCTGTTACTCTTATTAATATCACTACTATGCACATTCGCGTCACCATATCGAGGTTTACCTCTAGCACAGTAAGTATCTCTTCTATATTTATTATAATCGTTGTTTTTATTGCAACCATGGGATGAAGATTGTCCACGCTCCTGTGATGCAGGTTTGACCTGGTTTTCGGTATTATTATTATCATACGTTAAATTATTATTATAATTATTCGTATTACTATGAGTGTGAGTCGACATTTGATTGCTACTCATTTGTCTTGCGCCTTCCATAATCATATCTATAGAGTCAATCAGCGACAAGAACTGTTCTACATCGTGGTCAGGAACATTTATTAACTTTTCACGTATATTTATGGGCAATTCTGATCACTTCCTTGTTAGAAATTGGATCACTCCAATAACGTGTCTTATTTATGTACTTTTCAAAGTATTGCCCTAAAGTACTCCTTTTACTGTTAAAATACTCAGGTTAGTAAACCTCTTTTCTTAATTTCTCTTGTTTACTCGACGACCAGTATTTAGCCAAAAAAAGTTGTTCAAACTCAGCGCAAGTATGGCAACTTTCACTTACTTCGGCGGCCCATAATGCGGCTTCTCCGGTAATTTTGGATACTATAAATTGAAGTCGGTCGTGTTCTGACCAGCTACGTGGAAATATTCTTTTGAAATTATTGATAAAGATTTTCAGATGCAGGTTGTTCTTTTCAGTGGAGAATGTTGGGAATTGTCTACTTTTAAAAATGCTGTTCTCCACCTTTAAAGAAGACAAATATCCTCGCTGACCAAAAGAATCATCATCTTTACCAACCGAATCATCAACTTCCCAATGCAAATTTTCACCACAATTGTACTTCGTATTATCACATGTTCGGTTGGTTTTCGACCTATTCTCCGAGCGTTCGTCCTCTGTCAACAAATTTTGTGATGACTTTCTTTCTAACTCCGCCAATTTATGATTGGTTTCCTTTTGCCATTTAGGTAACTCATCAACTATTTTCTCTTTTATTTTCTGAATTTCGCTGGTGAAGAGCTTAATTAATTCATCATTTCTACTTAGGTGCTCATTGATATTTTCATTTGGCTGGGATCCAATAGTAGTCTTAACCTTGTCTACAATTTCATTTCCTTTTATTTCTATCCATTCAGATAGATCTTCGTTAAGTCTTTTAGTTTGATCTACTAAATACTTGTCAATCCCCTTACGAGCATCGGACTCAAACTCGACTATTTGTTTCGATAGCTCTTCCATCTGTGCGCTAGCATTGAAACAGCTGCTTTCACACTTAACCATCCTATTGGACAGGCCATCATAACTCTTCGAAACTACCTCATATTTCTTTTCTACGTCATGAAGTTTTCCCATTAAATTATTATATTGCCTTTCTAAGGTGTTAGAAAACTCTACATCTAGTTCTCCAAATTTCGCATTTAATTGAGTCTCCCAGTCCGCCTTTAATTCTTTCTTAGTATTTTCCAGTTTATAATCAAAGGTGTTCAGTTTGCTTTCCAAAGAATCCATTTTAACTTCTAATGAACCAAATTTGGCCTCAAATTTTTCATTTAACTTTTGATTGCCCTCTTTTAATTGCTTATTATCTATTTCTAGTGAACCAAGTCTTCCATTCATTACACCCATTTGAGTATTTATTGATACCAGCATATCAAACATTTTTTGAATAATATTTCCATTTTGAGGATCAACTTGCTGATCCACTTCCGAAACCTCAAGATATTTATGTTCTCCCACGCTGCTTACCTTACTTATTGTATTTGAATCTCCTAACGGCTCTAAATCAATAACTGTATTATTATCTGTACATATCTCCTGTCCCACATTGAGCTCATGGGATGCATCATCCCTATCCTCTTCACTTTCCTCTTTCTCTCTACTCATTACTCCACTCAACTGCACATTATCATGTATTCTTTTCGTTCGTTTTGACATGATTATTCACTACCAAGACATACACTTATTTTCACTATGTATTTATATATATTTATCTTCCGAAATCAGAAGTCTCAACTTCCTTTTTTTTTATAATTATACAGTTATTTTAATCATACCTGGTAGTATCGCTCACTTTTAGCGATTATTGAAGAATACCTCTTTCATTGGACAGACTCACTGGCTGCTACAATATTTTCCAACTCTAGGGTTCGTGAATCCGGATGACACTCGACTCGCTGCAGCAATCCTCCTCGATCGAGCCCCACGTTGTGGCGCCACTTCTACCGTATCTTCCTTCGCCATCGGCGTTGTCGTTGTTGCTGTGAGGCACCGTTATACCAAGAGGAAAGGCGCGTCGATCTTAGAGCATGACATATGATGACCTTAAGCCATTGACAACACACAACGGTCACGGTAGCACCTGATACCAGAATAGCTGCAGTAGTTAAGATCTACGCACTATCCCCTGTTGACCAGGTCCCCAAAACTTAACTCGTAACGAGATCCCTTCAAAGCAAATTGTCATAACGATCGTCTATAAAGGCTTCGTACCACGAGAAGAAATGTTACGGTTTATGGAATAATAACAGATACGACCAAACTGTCTTGTCTCTTCTGCTTTATTTAACATAACTTCGTTCACAGTTTCATTTCGCATTCACCACTCATTCACCGAAACCCTTTGATGAACAGTTTTGGTTGCTTAACACCAACAGTCAATGATAATGATACAGCTTTTCTCCTTTTTATAAATTGTAGCCCGCTCTCTGTGATATAATAAAAAAAACCGGTCTAAATACCGCGTCCCTCGTGAGATGCGAATAGACTTATCCCGGAATTGACCGCCCTGTAGGTGTACTCAATTTAATGACCACACTTCGCTGTCCGCTATTTCGCGTAACTGAATGTCCATTTGTTAGTCTGATTATACACTGTAGCTATTTAAAATTCGCCCCTATATTTTTCACAGCGCACAATTAGCACTTTGTTACTTGTTTTTTTTTTCTAAGAGTAAACGGAAAAAAAGACGCCGTATCATCGGCTTAGTCGACATAAAGCAAAACACCTTAATATGCCCAATTTCACCTCTTCTTATAGGATCGGCCACCTTACTCATTAATTTACTACATATTATTTCCAATAACACTAAACAGGTATCGCCGTTATATTTTAATTGTATTCAAAAGCATGTTACTACTATTATGACCAACCAAATAGTCACAAATCGCGCGGCGTGCGTTTTTAATGATAACTTTACGCTATTCAATTAAATCGCGCGGCGTGCGTTTTTAATGATAACTTTACGCTATTCAATTTCCGCTACAGCTATCTTGATTCGTAATGTTACACGGCCCCCCAGACTGTGATGTCTTGAAGAGGGTTCCAGACAGAACAGGCTTTTTTTGTACAGTGACAGGAGAGGGTATTTGTTTCGGCGAATACACTCACTCTCAGATTCACTCAAAAAGTCAGTACATACATTCTACAATATTTAAGTTGAGTTAATGGGCCTAGACAAAATGCCCTTCACTAAATTCCACATTTGTTTATAGGTTGTCTTAGAAACGCTTCACACTAATCACTTCATATTCACACCACATTTTTTTTTCTTGGATGAAGCCCTCAGTTCTTCAACCGACTGTGCAAGGCAGGGATCACAGCCGGGTTCGACGATTGACATACTAGGCCAAAACCCTTATTAGGCCACTTGTTTAACCAGAGAGGATTTGGTCCTTTTCTTTTCCTCTTAATTCCACTTTTAAATCATCAATCCTCGCTGTTCGGTGAGAGGATAAATCGTATTTCAGCGTCGACATTGTTGCTGATACCAAGAAGGTATCTCATGGAAATCGTCGGTACACTTTTTAATTTTCTTTGTAAGTTAGTATAAGTACGTATTTATCCACTGGTGCTTTTATTTAGTCCACTGAGTGTAGTCTTGGTATCATTCAGTGTTTCTTGAATCTATATTTTGCTCATTATTGATAATACTTCTTCAGGTCTATGTGAGGGAACAAGCCTTTAATTACATCAGTATCACAATCTGCCAGGAGGTAGCTCCCTTCATGTGGTATTTTCATTATTTTGTATGGACCTGTATATAAATATTGCCATTTCTTATTCAGTCGTTTCCTGGTTGATGCTATTGGGTGATTTCTCAATAAAATCTCTTCCCCTACATCATATGTGACTACTTTCTTCACATTTTTATCAAAACGGGTTTTTCTCAATTGTGCTTGATGCTTCAGGTTTTCGTAGACCTTCTTCACCATATCTTCTTTCTTGGTAATCTTTTGTTCTATCGCAGGTAATTTCTTCATCCATTCTGGCACAATACTTTCACCAAATACTATTTGGTTAGGTGAATAACCTGTCGATAAGTGTGGTAAGTCATTATACACTTTCTCAAATTCATAAATCCAATCGATCCATTTATAATGTTGTTTGGGTATGTACGTCCGTAAAAATCGGTTCAACTCTCGGAAGATTCTCTCAACCGGATTCCACAAGGGTAAAATCTTGAGATGTAAATGTGCTGGATTCCTTGTTCTTTCATGGTGTCTCTCCATACTTTGCTTGTATAATAAGCAGCGTTGTCTGTCAAGATCATTATAGGTTTGCCAAGCTCAGTTATATAGTTGTTGATAAATTTGCGTAACATGGGTTGAACGTGGAGATTTTTCAAAGGATATAATTTCACATATTTTGAAAAGAGATCATAGAAAGCCAATAGATATTTGAACCGTCCACGTGTCATGGGACATGGCCCACAGACATCACATGACACCAACATTAAAGGTTATTGTGGGATGATAGGATGTAATTCTATCTTCCGACAATAGTTTATGGGTTTCGCCTTCTGACATATTTTGCACTTCTGAAGAATATTTGTAGCTATACGTCCCAAATTTGGATGATAGCAGTATTGTGCTATTTTGGCTGTACATTTAGCGGCACCAAAATGACCCCAATTCAAGTGAGTGTACCATACTAGTGATTCTAAATATTTATTTGGAACACAAACTTTCCAAACATCTTCTTCATCCTTCCTCCGATACAATATTCCGGATTTTAATTGATACTGTTCTTGAGAGTGACTTAGCGTTTTGCTTTCAGCAGCATGCCTATTGGCTTTCCACAACTTATCATCTTCTTGCAGTTGTGGAAGACTTCGACATAGCTGTGAAATCTGCCTCTCACAATATTGCCTTGATAAATTCATGACTTTAAAGTCAATAGTCCGTTCTTCACACTCGTCGTCATTCTTTCTTTTCGGTAGTCTTGAAAGAGCATCGGCTATGATGTTGTCTTTCCCTCTGAAGTATTTGAGAGTAATATCATATTCTTGCAGTAGCAAGGCCCACCGGGTTAAACGTGAATGGAACATCCTTCCTGTTAAAATAAAAGATAAAGCTTTGTGGTTGCAGAATACAATGATCTTCTTTCCATATACAATATAGCGAAACTTTCTAAGGGACCAGACCACGGCCAGTACCTCCAATTCAGTAGTACAATACGCACGTTCACAGCTAGAGAGTGTTCTGCTGGCAAACCCAATTATTTTGATGGTACTGATATCTTCTGGATTGCCCATCTGGAAGAGAGTGGCACCCAATCCTTTTTCAGAAGCATCCGCAGCAATATAAAAATCTTGATCAAGTCTCGGATGATGTAACAGTGGAGCGTTAGTCAAAGCATTGCGGATGTTATCAAAAGCTTGCATGCATTCGGAATTCCACTCCCACATGACATTTTTTCTTAACAGCCGTAACAAACAGTCTTGGCTTCCTAACTGATTGGGTAAAAATCGTCGAAAAAATGAAACTAAGCCGATAAATGACTTTAATTCCGTCCTATTTTTTGGATAAGCACATCTGTTAATCGCATCCATCTTTTTAGGATTTGGTTTTACCCCTTCAGGAGTGATTATATGTCCAAGAAATTTCAATTGGTTATGAGCAAACTTGGATTTGCTCAAATTTACAGTAACTCCGTATTCCAAAAAATTTCGCAAAAACTCTTCTTAATAAGTCCAAATGTTCCTCCCAAGTTTCAGAAGCAATTAGCAAATCATCCACATATAAAGTAACTTCATTCAAAAGGTCTCTGCCCAGTACGGTATCTAATGCCGATATGAAAACACATCGCTTATTTTCAACCCAAATGGCATGACGGTAAACTGGTAACTTCGGCCCAGAAAAACGAATGCAGTATATTTTCTAGATTCTTTTGATATTCTAGTTTGCCAATATGAACTACGCATATCCAAAGAAGTTAAGAAGCGGGCACCAAAAAACTTTTGTACTAACTCTTCTAGGTTCTCCGGTCGCGTTTGTACAGGTATAATGATCTTATTGGTCTCTCTGGCATCTAACACCAATCTGATGTCACCATTGAGTTTAATTACCGCCACGAGAGGGTTACAATATTCGGAATCTGAGGGCTCAATAATACCCCATTCTAACATTTTATTGATTTCCTTTCTGACTACTTCTTTCTTTGTCCATCGGATAGAATAGGAAGTACGACAAAAGGGTTTATCTGCATACGTCTTTATATGGAATTCAAAGTCTTTTATTATACCCGGACGTTTACTAAAAATCGACTGATATGCTTCCAACAAGTAGTACAGTTCGTCCCTTTGGATAACAGATAAATATTCTAACACCTTTTCCTGCAATGACATTTTATCAATCATTTCTTCAGAACATTCAATAAGGCATATATCATACACATTGTCATCATCAATACTGACGTATTTTACCATTAGATTCATACACAACTGATTTGGAATTACTCGGCCCTTTCTCAGGGTGGCTGTCAAAACATTACCATTGGAATTAAATATACATTCACCTTTCTCTAAATTAATGATTGCACCGGTCTCACATAAAAAATCCAAACCCCAGATACATGGTACTGTCATTTTAGGAACAACCAGAAATGTACTTTCTATTTGAGCCCCCCGTATTGTAACGTCGACACGTACCTGTTTCACAACTTTTTGCATTTTTGCGCTGAACGCGCCAGACACGGTACATCCTGTGATAGGAAAAGTTGGCATTTTTACCCCTCGGCTTATCTGTTTTAAACAGTCCAGCGTCATGACACTAATAGTTACTCCAGTATCAATTAATATTTCAACATCAACATTATTTATACTTGGAATTATTGCCTGTAAAATTTGTCCACATTTATTAGAAACTTCAGGTTTTTCTTCAATTAATTCATTCCTTATATCCTGATCATTATTGTACCTTAATACTCTCAGTTCAAATTGATGCCTGCCTTCCTTCTCCTTTCCAGTCATCCTAGGAAGGCATTTGGTGACTGGTATTAGTTTAATCTATCTCGTTGAGTCATCGGTGGGGGTTCATGAACTTCCACAATCCGTACAGTATGATCCGAGTTATGGTATTCACCCCGTCGCACATTGGAGGCTCCTTCGCCCATTGGTATAACTCCTTGTGCTGGATGAGGACTCGAGGCATTTGTTCCATCCTGCCGATGAACATTATGCTTCGAACTATCTTCCCAAGGTCGAATACAATTGGGTTCATCACTTGGGTATCTGTTACTCTTATTAATATCACTACTATGCACATTCGCGTCACCATATCGAGGTTTACCTCTAGCACAGTAACTATCTCTTCTATATTTATTATAATCGTTGTTTTTATTGCAACCATGGGATGAAGATTGTCCACGCTCCTGTGATGCGGGTTTGACCTGGTTTTCGGTATTATTATTATCATACGTTAAATTATTATTATAATTATTCGTATTACTATGAGTGTGAGTCGACATTTGATTGCTACTCATTTGTCTTGCGCCTTCCATAATCATATCTATAGAGTCAATCAGCGACAAGAACTGTTCTACATCGTGGTCAGGAACATTTATTAACTTTTCACGTATATTTATGGGCAATTCTGATCACTTCCTTGTTAGAAATTGGATCACTCCAATAACGTGTCTTATTTATGTACTTTTCAAAGTATTGCCCTAAAGTACTCCTTTTACTGTTAAAATACTCAGGTTAGTAAACCTCTTTTCTTAATTTCTCTTGTTTACTCGACGACCAGTATTTAGCCAAAAAAAGTTGTTCAAACTCAGCGCAAGTATGGCAACTTTCACTTACTTCGGCGGCCCATAATGCGGCTTCTCCGGTAATTTTGGATACTATAAATTGAAGTCGGTCGTGTTCTGACCAGCTACGTGGAAATATTCTTTTGAAATTATTGATAAAGATTTTCAGATGCAGGTTGTTCTTTTCAGTGGAGAATGTTGGGAATTGTCTACTTTTAAAAATGCTGTTCTCCACCTTTAAAGAAGACAAATATCCTCGCTGACCAAAAGAATCATCATCTTTACCAACCGAATCATCAACTTCCCAATGCAAATTTTCACCACAATTGTACTTCGTATTATCACATGTTCGGTTGGTTTTCGACCTATTCTCCGAGCGTTCGTCCTCTGTCAACAAATTTTGTGATGACTTTCTTTCTAACTCCGCCAATTTATGATTGGTTTCCTTTTGCCATTTAGGTAACTCATCAACTATTTTCTCTTTTATTTTCTGAATTTCGCTGGTGAAGAGCTTAATTAATTCATCATTTCTACTTAGGTGCTCATTGATATTTTCATTTGGCTGGGATCCAATAGTAGTCTTAACCTTGTCTACAATTTCATTTCCTTTTATTACTATCCATTCAGATAGATCTTCGTTAAGTCTTTTAGTTTGATCTACTAAATACTTGTCAATCCCCTTACGAGCATCGGACTCAAACTCGACTATTTGTTTCGATAGCTCTTCCATCTGTGCGCTAGCATTGAAACAGCTGCTTTCACACTTAACCATCCTATTGGACAGGCCATCATAACTCTTCGAAACTACCTCATATTTCTTTTCTACGTCATGAAGTTTTCCCATTAAATTATTATATTGCCTTTCTAAGGTGTTAGAAAACTCTACATCTAGTTCTCCAAATTTCGCATTTAATTGAGTCTCCCAGTCCGCCTTTAATTCTTTCTTAGTATTTTCCAGTTTATAATCAAAGGTGTTCAGTTTGCTTTCCAAAGAATCCATTTTAACTTCTAATGAACCAAATTTGGCCTCAAATTTTTCATTTAACTTTTGATTGCCCTCTTTTAATTGCTTATTATCTATTTCTAGTGAACCAAGTCTTCCATTCATTACACCCATTTGAGTATTTATTGATACCAGCATATCAAACATTTTTTGAATAATATTTCCATTTTGAGGATCAACTTGCTGATCCACTTCCGAAACCTCAAGATATTTATGTTCTCCCACGCTGCTTACCTTACTTATTGTATTTGAATCTCCTAACGGCTCTAAATCAATAACTGTATTATTATCTGTACATATCTCCTGTCCCACATTGAGCTCATGGGATGCATCATCCCTATCCTCTTCACTTTCCTCTTTCTCTCTACTCATTACTCCACTCAACTGCACATTATCATGTATTCTTTTCGTTCGTTTTGACATGATTATTCACTACCAAGACATACACTTATTTTCACTATGTATTTATATATATTTATCTTCCGAAATCACAAGTCTCAACTTCCTTTTTTTTATAATTATACAGTTATTTTAATCATACCTGGTAGTATCGCTCACTTTTAGCGATTATTGAAGAATACCTCTTTCATTGGACAGACTCACTGGCTGCTACAATATTTTCCAACTCTAGGGTTCGTGAATCCGGATGACACTCGACTCGCTGCAGCAATCCTCCTCGATCGAGCCCCACGTTGTGGCGCCACTTCTACCGTAT
Source organism: Schistocerca piceifrons (assembly GCF_021461385.2). Classification (NCBI taxonomy): domain Eukaryota; kingdom Metazoa; phylum Arthropoda; class Insecta; order Orthoptera; family Acrididae; genus Schistocerca; species Schistocerca piceifrons. The sequence goes on from NC_060139.1 coordinate 110,396,634, forward strand.
CTTCCTTCGCCATCGGCGTTGTCGTTGTTGCTGTGAGGCACCGTTATACCAAGAGGAAAGGCGCGTCGATCTTAGAGCATGACATATGATGACCTTAAGCCATTGACAACACACAACGGTCACGGTAGCACCTGATACCAGAATAGCTGCAGTAGTTAAGATCTACGCACTATCCCCTGTTGACCAGGTCCCCAAAACTTAACTCGTAACGAGATCCCTTCAAAGCAAATTGTCATAACGATCGTCTATAAAGGCTTCGTACCACGAGAAGAAATGTTACGGTTTATGGAATAATAACAGATACGACCAAACTGTCTTGTCTCTTCTGCTTTATTTAACATAACTTCGTTCACAGTTTCATTTCGCATTCACCACTCATTCACCGAAACCCTTTGATGAACAGTTTTGGTTGCTTAACACCAACAGTCAATGATAATGATACAGCTTTTCTCCTTTTTATAAATTGTAGCCCGCTCTCTGTGATATAATAAAAAAAACCGGTCTAAATACCGCGTCCCTCGTGAGATGCGAATAGACTTATTCCGGAATTGACCACCCTGTAGGTGTACTCAATTTAATGACCACACTTCGCTGTCCGCTATTTCGCGTAACTGAATGTCCATTTGTTAGTCTGATTATACACTGTAGCTATTTAAAATTCGCCCCTATATTTTTCACAGCGCACAATTAGCACTTTGTTACTTGTTTTTTTTTCTAAGAGTAAACGGAAAAAAAGATGCCGTATCATTGGCTTAGTCGACATAAAGCAAAACACCTTAATATGCCCAATTTCACCTCTTCTTATAGGATCGGCCACCTTACTCATTAATTTACTACATATTATTTCCAATAACACTAAACAGGTATCGCCGTTATATTTTAATTGTATTCAAAAGCATGTTACTACTATTATGACCAACCAAATAGTCACAAATCGCGCGGCGTGCGTTTTCAATTATAACTTTAAGCTATTCAATTAAAACGCGCGGCGTGCGTTTTTAATGATAACTTTACGCTATTCAATTTCCGTTACAGCTATCTTGACTCGTAATGTTACATGATGACCACAGATGTTAAGTCCCATAGTGCTCAGAGCCATTTGAACCATTTGTCGACTGTGGCGGAGGCGGATGGGTGGGCGGGAGGGGTGGGGGGAGATCACCTGTTTGATTTAAATAACTTACATACTCAGCTAGAAAGCTGTTTTTTCCCTTCCGTATTTTTCATGGTCATATGTAAACCAGGAAAAATGGAGAAGCACCTCAGAGCGTCTACGACAGAAGTTAAGTGCCTTTGGGTTCCAAACAGGGACAGACTACGAATAGAAGAACAGGAAACATAAAGGTAGACAGAGACAAATTAAGACACAATCGATTCAGATATGAAGAAGGAATTGAATCATTCAATGAAAGGGGCGACATGAAGCGAAATATGACGAAACTGGCTGAATTATAGGGAAAGGAAGAAAAGAAACAGAAGCACTGGTGGTGGAACAAGGAATGTGAGGAAGCGCTAGAGACTCGCAGGAAAGCCTCGAGAGACGAGAGCAGCTAGAAGGACCCGGAAAAATGGGAAGTTTTCTTAGGAGCAGGAAAGGAAGCGGCCCGAACAATAAGATGGACCAGAAGACAGAAGATGAAGCAGGAACTAGAAGAGATTGAGACCAAGTTCAGGAAAAACAACAGCAGACACTTTTTCGGGAAATTCAAAAAGAGTGTGATTGGATACAAGGGTAGAGAACTGTTTATAAGAGATAAGAAAGGGGAGCTGGCTGTCAGTGCGAAGGAGAACTGTCGGATTTTTGCAGAGCACTCTCACCCACCTGCTGAACTGTGAACTACCTGAAGAAGAGCTGGAACTGGGGACTGACACAGAAGAGAGAGAGCCACGCCCTCCAACCAGGGATGAAGTAGCACATGCCATAAGCGATCTAGAGAATAATAAGACAACTGGAGAAGATGGTGTAGCAGCCGAGATGATAAAGTTGGGAGGCAACAAAGCAATAGACAGCATGACCAACATAATTCAGCAGATCTGGAGATCGAAGAAGGGGGACAAGAGAGATGCAAACAACTACAGAGGAATATCGCTGCTAGAGGTCGCATACAAGGTGCTGTCAAAACTATTGCTCAAGAGAGTAGAAGAACAGGTAGAAAGTACAGTTGGCGACTACCAAGCGGTATTCAGGAAGGGAAGAGGCTGTATTGAACAGATATTTATCCTGAAGCAACTGATAGAACATAGGGCCTTAAAAAACAAAAAGACAGTAATAACCTTAGTGGACTTCAGAAAGGCATACCACTCCATCGACAGACACTCTTGTTAGGATCCTGAAGAACAGAGGACTTGATGGACCTACACAAGAACTCATAAAAGAAATTCTGACAGACACAAAAGCAAGGGTGAGATTCAGAGGAGCACTGTCAGAAGAATTTGAGATCAAGACTGGTGTTAAACAGGGAGATGGATTGTCACCATTGTTGTTCAATATAGCACTGGACGAAGTGATCAGGCAGTGGAGAGCAATAAACGAGGAAATTGGAATACCAAAGACCCATGTGGGGGACAAAAAGGACAACACGGCTCAAGTGGACTGCCTAGCCTTTGCAGACGAGATAGCAATAGTAAGTGAGATGGAAGAAGACGCAAGGTCACAACTCGACAACTTTAGTAAGGTAGCCAGAAATGTGGGACTAAGGATAGCCTATAACAAGACAAAGACATTAAGTACCACTGCAGACTGGGAAACACCGGAAGGCACTGTGGAAATGGTGGACAAATTTTAAGTACCTGGGAGAATTTATAACAGGAAGGAACAGGAGCAAGGAGGGAATAACAGAGAGGATAAAGAAGATTATGTCTGCCTTCTACATGACGAGAAAGATATACAATAAAAAGAATGTATCCACAGAGACAAAGATAAGCCACTACAAGGCAACGGTTAGGAATGTAGTATTATATGCTGCTGAGACGATGACACTAGGAAGAAATGGGGCAGAGCAACTGGAGAAAGAAGAGAGAAAAAAATTGAGAAAAATACTAGGTCCCAAAATAGGTGGAGAGAAGTGGATGCGAAGACCTAGGGAAGAACTGTACCGGAACATGAGAACAATATCCGGGGAAATCAGACTCAAAATGGCAAGGTTTGCTGGACATGTAGTTAGGATGAGTATGGACAGAATGACGAAGAGAGTGTGGGAAACAACAGCGAGGACAAGGGGAAACACAGGAACCAAGTGGGTTGTTGAACTTCAGAAGAACTGGTTGGAATTGGGGCTCAAGGTCGAAGGAAAGGAAAATTGTAGGAACAAATATTCACCAACCAATATGCCAGAGATCAACGTCAGAGAAGAATACAGAACAAGATTAGAATGTCACCAGTGGAGCCGACAGGAGAAACGGAAACTGATGATCTCGGAAGAAGAGCGGGAGAGGAGAAGAGAAAGAATGAAGAGGTTCTGGGAGAAAAGGAGGAGAATGCAGTCCACGAAGGGGCCACCCGTGGTCGTACAGAGGCCGTAACGCAAGAAGAAGAAGAGTCTACGACAGTAGACAAGATGTGCAACACCTCTCTTCGGTGTTGGTGCATATCGATCACAGCTGATGTACGCAAAAGCTTCGAAGGGGGTTTGCAGATTGGCCTATTGGACGAAAACATAAAACTGTCTCCCATAACTTATATCTCTGCTGGAGCCACCATGAACTTTCTCATTAGAGGAAGTGCGACAAATACGTTTGTAGCTGTCTTACGTGTCAACGATTGTTGTATGTTTGGTCATCTGTTGATTCACATCAGTCATCCAACATTAACCCTGCTGAGGACGTGCTGTCAGCAGCCGAATTACTACTCTTTTACAATTTTAATTTCAGAAGGTAGTTTTCTGAGCAACACATATATTTCGTCTGCAGTTTCCTTTTTCAGAGAATGGTATAATGTAGGAGAAAAACCTGACTTGAAAGGAACTAAAGGACAATGAAGAAGACCAGCATCCTTGTTAAGGGTCATGAAGTTGAAAATCATTAGCGGCTTAACGGCTGGTGGAGGTGATAACGATCCAATTTTATTATGAACTAAAACTTTCATGAGTTCTGCTTCAGCGAACTCACAGAATGATTTTAGTTTTTCAACATGTGCAGTGCAAAATTGGAAATGTTGGTATATTTTACTAGTTACAAGCTGTATATCAAAGCGTAAGCCGTCTGGGACAAAACTGCGCAGAATATGAGTAGGAAATCCTACACCTGTTAAATTATTTTCACCCTTTTTCTGCGACTTAGAATAAAATTACATAGTTACATTTTCCGTACATCAAGTAAAATGACGTGGAACGAGTCACTTTTATGTATCCATGATCAGTTTTAACATTAATGAACATAATACTTTTCAGTCATAATCATGCAGCTACACATAAAAACTAACTTCTTTTTTTTCGATCAGGTTTTGATTAAAATATGGCTGTGGAAGAGAAAGTGTTGTCAATTAGAACTTATTTTAGTTTAGATTTCAATTTTGCTTTACTATCTGACACACATTTTGTATTATTTTGTATTATTTGGCAAATGACGAAAGTTTTTACATCGTTAATAATGTGTAATAAATTCGGGGGAGTTGCTAATCTCCTAACGAGCTCCTCCATAGGTGGCAGATAGGGGGATGCTCACCAGATATGGTGGGTACGGAGGAAATAAAATATAAAATACCCATGGTGGACCAACACTAGTACCAAGGGCACGACCGTCCAATATATATCAGTGGTGATACCCCAACAGGGTCTGTTCCATATGTTAGTGGCGGCTGATTAATATCCTCTGTGGCTAACAACCATAGTTGTAAAACGGAGCTTTTTCCACTCGAGGTTGATTGCCTCCGACAGTCAAACATGAAGAGCTCTTCTGGAGAAAATTTTCCACCGTCCAATCCTTTACGGAAGGAGAACCTTACATCGGTTTCAGTGGGAAGCCTACCAGAAGACTCAAATGAATCGGAGCATTTGAAATCACCCAACTCCCATCAAGCACATAATGCCAAAATAAAACAAACACGTTAAATACGTTGCAACACATAATATAAACTCTAAAACTGGAAAGCTTAAAAACTTCACAAATGAACTGCACAGACAAAACATCATAATAGCAGGACTCCAAGAAATGAGGAATACAACAGAAGAGCCATTTGAGGGTTTGGAATTTACGATGGAGAACCAGGACAAATATTTATGAAACAATGACCACAATTCGGAACAGGATTTATAGTAAATTTGAAAATTATAGATTCAGTAATCGATTTTAAAGCTATTTCTCCACGAATCGCGACTTTAACTCTGAAAACCACAACAAGATCTATACTATCACAAATGCACATGTCCCTTACCAATGATAAAAAAATTTTAACAAGAAAAATTCTGGGATCCTTTGGATCAGACAATAAATCAAGTCAATAACAGCAACGTAGAAATCTTAAAGGGGGATTTTAATGCCCAAGTGGGAAAGGTAAACAACTGCAGAGATATAATTGGATAAAGAGCTCCACATAAACAAACTAATAGAAACGGACAATGACTCGTTGAAATTTTCAGAATACATGGGCTCATCTCTAAATCTACATACTCTAAAAAGAAAACAAAGAAAAACTTACGCCATGAAAACATACTGACTGGACAAGAGGAGAGTGGCAGGTGGACCATTTCTGGCTGGACAAATTCTTTCATAAACAAATTCGAGGTGTTAAAGTACTGAGAGGAACAAACACAGGTTCAGATCATTATTTGCTCAAAATCAGAATCAAATTCGCCCCATTAAGGAAAAGGCGGAGAGCAATTGGAGATAAAAGAAAGTATGATCCACATAAATTAATCAAAAGACAGATATCAGAAAAACGTATAAAACACAGTAGTAACGGATAATCTTGAGGAACTAATAGCAATTTTAAAACAAAATCCTGAAGAATCGGCCTCAATAAATCAATGTAAAAAACATGCATGTTGGATAATGGCATGTGATGAAATTCATGAAGAAAAACGTCAAGCTTGGACAAAATTTCAAACTCACAAAACAGAAGAAAATGCAACTAACCTCAAAAAGCATCAGAAAAAAATTCTCAAATTATGAAAAAAGCGGTAATGTTAAAGGGATCTACTGAGTTCCATTGAAGAAAACTACTACAAAACCCAAACCAATCCCAGGGATTATTTCAAAGCCTTTGATAAACAATTGCGTAATTACAAACTTCCACACTACTGCTGAGAAATAAAGATCGAAGAATAACCCACAATGAAGAGGAAGATGCAGAAATCATGGCAGAAGCATTCAACAAGCTCTTGAACTGCGATGAATGTGAAAAGCTTTTAACAATAGACACAAGGACCCCTGTGAAAACCAAACCAGAAAAAATATAAACCATTCTACAGTACAAGATCAAATGTTTCTGGAAATGTGAAAGTGTGCTGATAAAACAACTCAGATCTTCACATACTATTTTACAAAAAATATGGGCAACAGAAAAACTCCCCGAAGACTGGAACACAGCTATGATTAACCTACTTCATAAGAAAGGAGCTAGAGGTTATCCAGACAACTATAGAGGAATCTTGCTCTTGGACTGTACCTACAGGAGTTTTCCCACGATTTTACACAATAGGGTAAAAGAACAACTGTATAAGTAACTGGGGGAATACCAAGAAGGCTTCAGAGCTTGAAGAAGCTGTGCCGAACAAATAATTACTCTGAAATTAGTCACGGCTTACTAGCGCAAACGAAACAAGCCTCTCTCAATTACGGTTATAGATTTTAAGAAAGCATATGATTCTATCCATAGACGTGCACTGTTAAAAATGTTGAGACATTTCGGACTCCACGCATATTTAATTAAACTGATAGAACTTACCTTAACTAATACAAATTCGAAAATTAAGTTCAGAGCGGAACTTTCTGAATCATTCGTGGTAGAAATTAAGACAGAGAAACGGCCTGTCACCACTTCTTTTTAATTGTGCCCTTGAATACATAATGAGGGAATGGTACACGGACAATACAAAGAACATTAAGGTTGGAACGCAAAATGATGACATAAAGATTTGCTGACGACCTCGCTCTTCTCTCCAACAAAATTCAAGAAACCAAACAACAAATACAATCACTACATGAAATAGCCCAGAGCAATGGCCTTAAAATATCACACACACACACACACACACACACACACACACACACAGAGACAGACAGACAGAGAGAGAGAGAGAGAGAGAGAGAGAGAGACAGGGGGGTTACTGTTTGTCTATACAGTTTTTTAAATTATGTGATTAGGAGAGGAAAATGATCTGTAACTACTGTATCTATTGCGTTGTTAGTCTGTTATATAATCAGTTAGTGTGAACAGTGAGTTGTAGGTCATATTCACTTGGTCACAGGATATATATATATATATATATATATATATATATATCAACAAACAGTCAAACAAAAGCTGGGAAACTTGCTAACACTTAAAAAAATAAATGACACTCTACACACAGTGACTACACAAAAAACCGGAGACATTCACCTGTTTTTGCACCAGAGAGAAAGCTGATTGGTTTTGAAATAATGAATTGGACGCTTATCTGTAAGTACTTTTCCATTTTATTGTAAATAAACTTCCACGAGCTGTTTTAAATCTATAACCAATACTTGAAAACGAAAAAATCGTGTAATATTCCAGGACACTGACTGAATGTGCCTTGTTAAAATAGCGGAACGCGTCTGGGTGAATATGTAAAATAAAAAATTAATGTGCAGCATAAAAAAGGTGTTTTTCTTATAAATTACTGTAATTTATTTACAGCTACTGCGAAGATGGCCGCCGCAAGAAACGTCTTAAAAAATTTTCATCTCATCTAAATACTTTAAAATTTTTTATACGATTTTTTTCGACACTGTATAGTAAAGCACGTAACACGTGTGTTGATTGGCACTTTATACGAGGAGAGACAATTTACAACTCATGGTTGTAAATTTCAGGTCACGCACGTTTAAAGACATCCAGGACTATTCACAAATTTCTTAGTAGAACCGACTGATGTATTCGTACTATTAACATTATAAAATAATTTGAGATTTACGTGAAGCTGAATTTTGTTCACTTTGCGGTACCTTGATCAGCATAAATAAGTACTGTGATTTGATTTTCCTCTTTGACGAAGCGTAGCTGCAATAGTCCAAGAATTATCATACGCACCTGGCTGTAATGTGCAATTAAATGTTTTATGACAAATTTTTATTACTGTTTATATGAAAATATTTTTAAAATTTTTTGACTAATTCCACGTCGATAAGTACAATTTAATTATTAATGGAAGGGACATTAGAACCTATCATTCTTTTTAAAGAAGTGTGTATAAAGTATTCTTGTTTTATGAGATGTCCTACATGCTTGAGGATCGTCTCACTGTGGGTCTATGGAACAAATGTGTATCTAACCCAATTTAATCTAATAACTCGTCCGTAGAATCATAAGACAACATGTGTCAGCCGGCCGAAGCGGCCGAGCGGTTCTAGGCGCTTCAGTCTGGAACCGCGCGACCACTTCGATCGCAGGTTCGAATCCTGCTTCGAGCATGGATGTGCGTGATGTCCTTAGGTTAGTTAGGTTTAAGTAGTTCTAAGTCCTAGGGGACTAATGAACTCAGATGTTAAGTCCTATAGTGCTCAGAGCCATTTGAACCATTTTGAACATGCGTCAACTGTTGTCTGTACTCACCTCCTCAGATTTTCTTTTGATGATAAGGGTTATTATATTTCATTTGGTATAATTGGTTTATTATTTGTTGCTGTTCCAAATTTCTAGTCCCCTGAACAAATCACAAAGCCTTATATAAACTGCTCGAAGAAAGTTTCTATACAACTGGCATATCTGCAAATGTGTTTGGGCTTAGATGCAAGGGGAGCAAAAACCAGCTTACTGTAAAATAAAAACAAGACAATAAACACAATAAAGACGCTCTGTTCAAAAAATGTATTGTTGAACATTTCTTCTTTCTTCTTCTTCTTCCTGTCTCTTAACCCATACATTGAAGGAGGCCACTTTCAAGTGAATCTGAAAATTGTGCTGTAGAGATGCAACGTAAAATTTTTGCAACCCAACTGTCTGTGTGTCATGTGAAAGTGGCGACGTAAATGGGTAATTTAGGGAATGTAGATTGGTAAGGAGTGAACACACTATTCTTCTTGCTGATTCCTCTCAGATAAATAATTGTCTAACCATAAAGTTCATCACTGCTGTTTTCACCAAAGACCAACTTGTGAGCCAACACATCTTTCTTTCTTCTTTCTTTTTCCACTGCCTTTATCCCGCTTTGTGCACAGGGTCGGCAGAGTTAAGTACGGAATTGGCATGGTTAATTTTAAGGGATAGCCGGATGCCCTTCCTGCCACCAGCCCGTACCACCCAGGACAGAAGTACTGTACCCCAGCTGTCTGTGTCTAGTGTAAATCGTGAAATAGCGTGAATGTGTTTCAAATGTCTGCGAGTTGTGTAACTGAGGCGGGACGTGGGGACCAGCCCGGTATTCACCTAGTGGGATGTGGTAAACCGCCTAAAAACCACATCCAGGCACGCCGGCACACCGGCCGCCGTCGTTAATCCACTGGGCGGATTCGATCCGGGGCCGGCGCGCCTACCTGAGTCCAGGAAGCTGCGTGATAGGGCTCTCGGCTACCCTGGCGGGTTGAGCCAACACATGTATCTGCAATAATAACAAAATAGAATAAAAGTTAAGAGGAAACATTGTGCTTAGGCCCTGCTAATGCTTGATTGGATTTCAGATTGTTGGGTATGTCACCATCCAGGGGCTACCAAAGCATCCATTGCGTTAACCCTAAATGAAATCAGTCAAAAGTTTAACAAATATCCAGGCAGGAATTTGCGGTAGGATAATGTTCACTACTCACAGTGGTTTATTCCTTCCCCAAACTGATTTTACTGCAAAAAAAATCCTTTCTACTTTTCACAATAGTTTATTATCAACATAATATTTGTCAGCATGAGAACATAAGTAAGTTGAGCAGCATCATGTGTACGCTTAACCTTTCGCGAATCCACGAAAATCATTGAAAATTGGTTCACAATTGTTCTAAGGTGAAGTTCTGTAAACGCGAACTAACAATATCCTAAGTGTTAATCACTCTCAAACTTAATTCCAGAAATGTTTTTAAAGTTAAGACTTCGTCGCCTAACCCGAAATTATTCAGAGTTTTATCGACTACAATGTTTCAATGTTTTTGCGATCTTCACACGGAAAATAGTACAAGTCCCAGCCAAATAGTTCTCCCGATTTCAGTTTTTCGAAGTCCAAATGGTATTATTGTAGCCAAGATAGACACGAAGCCCACACCTACTACAGTAGTACAAATTTATATGCCAACCAGCTCTGCAGATGATGAAGAAATTGATGAAATGTATGATGAGATAAAAGAAATTATTCAGGTAGTGAAGGGAGACGAAAATTTAATAGTCATGGGTGACTGGAATTCGAGAGTAGGAAAAGGGAGAGAAGGAAACATAGTAGGTGAATATGGATTGGGGGAAAGAAATGAAAGAGGAAGCCGTCTGGTAGAATTTTGCACAGAGCATAACTTAATCATAGCTAACACTTGGTTCAAGAATCATAAAAGAAGGTTGTACACATGGAAGAATCCTGGAAATGCTAGAAGGTTGTTTGTTGTTGTGGTCTTCAGTCCTGAGACTGGTTTGATGCAGCTCTCCATGCTACTCTATCCTGTGCAAGCTTCTTCATCTCCCAGTACCTACTGCAACCTACATCCTTCTGAATCTGCTTAGTGTATTGATCTCTTGGTCTCCCTCTACGATTTTTACCCTCCACGCTGCCCTCCAATGCTAAATTTGTGATCCCTTGATGCCTCAAAACATGTCCTACCAACCGATCCCTTCTTCTAGTCAAGTTGTGCCACAAACTTCTCTTCTCCCCAATCCAATTCAATACCTCCTCATTAGTTACGTGATCTACCCACCTTATCTTCAGCATTCTTCTGTAGCACCACATTTCGAAAGCTTCTATTCTCTTCTTGTCCAAACTGGTTATCGTCCATGTTTCACTTCCATACATGGCTACACTCCATACAAATACTTTAAGAAACGACTTCTGGACACTTAAATCTATACTCGATGTTAACAAATTTCTCTTCTTCAGAAACGATTTCGTTGCCATTGCCAGTCTACATTTTATATCCTCTCTACTTCGACCATCATCAGTTATTTTACTCCCTAAATAGCAAAACTCCTTTACTACTTTCAGTGTCTCATTTCCTAATCTAATCCCCTCAGCATCACCCGATTTAATTTGACTACATTCCATTATCCTCGTTTTGCTTATGTTGATGTTCATCTTATATCCTCCTTTCAAGACACTGTCCATTCCGTTCAACTGCTCTTCCAAGTCCTTTGCTGTCTCTGACAGAATTACAATGTCATCGGCGAACATCAAAGTTTTTACTTCTTCTCCATGAATTTTAATACCTACTCCGAATTTTTCCTTTGTTTCCTTTACTGCTTGCTCAATATACAGATTGAATAACATCGGGGAGAGGCTACAACCCTGTCTCAGTCCTTTCCCAACCACTGCTTCCCTTTCATGCCCCTCGACTCTTATAACTGCCATCTGGTTTCTGTACAAATTGTAAATAGCCTTTCGCTCCCTGTATTTTACCCCTGCCACCTTCAGAATTTGAAAGAGAGTATTCCAGTTAACGTTGTCAAAAGCTTTCTCTAAGTCTAGAAGGTATCAGATAGATTATATAATGGTAAGACAGAGATTTAGGAACCAGGTATTAAATTGTAAGACATTTCCAGGGGCAGATGTGGACTCTGACCACAATCTGTTGGTTATGAGCTGTAGATTAAAACTGAAGAAACTGCAAAAAGGTGGAAATTTAAGGAGATGGGACCTCGACAAGCTGATGAAACCAGAGGTTGTACCGAGTTTCAGGGAGAGCATAAGGGAACAATTGACAGAAATGGGGGGGGGGGGGAGGAAAAATACAGTAGAAGAAGAATGGGTAGCTCTGAGGGATGAAGTAGTGAAGGCAGCAGAGGATCAAGTAGGTAAAAAGACGAGGGCTAGTAGAAATCCTTGGGTAACAGAAGAAATATTGAATTTAATTGATGATAGGAGAAAATATAAAAATGCAGTAAATGAAGCAGGTAAAAAGGAATACAAACGTCTCAAAAATGAGATCGACAGTGTAGGGAAGCAGCCTACTCACGTTGTAGTAAATTCACATCAGTTTCCATTATGTGCCAGCCAGTCTGCTGTAACTAGCTCTGACGTCATAAATGTTGCGCAATACCTTAAAAATCAACCAAATGAACTAAAACTTTTCTAGCATGTCAGAAATAATACTAAATTAATGTGTGTTAAATATCAGTTCGATAACTTCAGCCATTTCCGAGATTTGGACGTTTTTCTGGAAAAATCATTGGCGCAACAGAAAGGAGCTAGAGACTTCAAAATTTATATTTAGATTCATCTTTCATAATGATTTAATAAAAACAGTGCTCTGGATTTCACAAATTGAGATTTTAGTGGAAATTCATGATTTTCTGGTTTTCGTCTCAAAACTGAAGGAAGCAAGATAGATTAAGTAGGCTAGTAAATAAGGCTAGGATGTTTAGATTTAAATAGGTTGGAGGTCCGCTATGATTATGAAGATGTGTAAAGTTTCTTTTTAATACCTATAAAATTATAGCGATAGCGGATCTCAACAGGGCCAGTTCAGAGCTCATCTAGTGCGTGCAGGGCAATTAAATTAATTCTCTCGCCTAAAGTATTTAACTTAGCCACATCAAAATTTTATTATCAATACTTACCTGCGTGCTGAATGCACGTTTAAATTAAGAGCTTCTTCGGCCATCAGCCAAAGAAGCTATAAATTATTATGTAACTTGAAGTGGTGCGTTACTAGCCCAGCGGCTAGTCGGGAGAGCGGATTTAATCAGGCGTTCCCTCAGCCGTCCGCACCGCGGCTTTATATATAAGAACACTGCGCGAGGAAGCAAGGCCCCAGTTCTCTCCAGACGCTGAATGACACGCCATCTGTGTCGGTAGTCGCGTCGCATCAGTGTATCTGCTACAAACAGCCTCGGGTGCCGTATTAAGTTACTAGAGATACGCGGAACCATGAAGACATTTTATGTGAAGTGTTAATTCTGGGATGATTTTCATTAACTAGCTTCAGTTTGCGTATTGTCGTATTTTCACGTGCCGTCGCGGGACAGACATTCTACCAAAAATTTAGCGTGGCGTTTGATGAAATATTTTCATCAAATTATGGCGAGCATTCTTTTTAACATTTGATTCGGACATTTATAGTTGCATCAGCGCATTAGACTCTGAACTGTTCTGTTAGTTAGGTTGTAGGGATACTTGTGGTTTTTATTAGTGAATTTCAGAATATACTCAACTATTTTGGAAAACCGTTTTTGATTAGAAATCCCGGACAATCTCCTAATTCCTCAGAGCTATAAGCTGCAGCTATAAGAACATTCTCAGGTAAAGTGGGCACTAGGATATCTATTTACTGGCTCCAAGTTTTATTAAATCACTTTCTGGGGGTCACGGAGTAAATAGAGAGCCAGTGTTGAGAACGGCAAAAGACAGCAATAACAACATTCTAAAAGCTAGAAACTGATTCAACACGCAAGCATATATCCAGCAAATCAATTTTTACAAACTTAATCCGCCGCCCCACATATGGTGCATCGGCCGGGAAATCGACTAAGTGAAAGTGATTTTTAACTATTCGGATTCGCGAGTGAAATGCGACACGCAACTGAGAATAGAACAGTGAATGTGTTACGTGTGTATGTGGACGACGCAATTGGATTAACAACGCATCTGGATTGACGGAGCTGGCACTGAGTCTAGCGGTGCTGCCGGCATCGCGAGAAGCCAGTCTCGCCGCACCGCAGTCGTCCGCTGGAGCAGCCGGCGCAGAGCCAGCAATTGCGGGCCACGCAAACACACAACAGCCGTTGGAGAGCCGTCTGCGGTTCAACGTGCCACGTCGCATCAGGAATCCTGGTACGCCGCGCCGGCAACGCCATACGTCGTGCAGAAGGAACTAAGTTAAGTGAAAAACTGTTAAAAATTTTACTAACCTGCACTAAAAAACTGTCGGCGATGGAACCGTCAAAAGAAGCTGAGGTTAAATTTAAATCAGAACCTATGTCTGTTGAGGGAACTGTAAATTCTGACAATGGTTCAAGTGTAAAAATGCAGGAAAGTAGTAATGTTAAAGTGAAACATGAAGTATTGTCTCCTGACAGTAGTGTGGGAAGGGGCAATGATTCAATAATAGAGACCCCTGTAGTAAAGCGGAAAGTAGAAATTGTAAATTTATTGGATGATAGTTTCTCTGATGAATTAAAAATGAAACAGTCATCAGAGATGGTAGAGTTTAAGAAGGAGCAGTTAGATATGACTAATCAATCAGAAGTTTCATTTAGTTTTGATGATTCTGGTATTGGAGCTAGTTTTTCGTCACCTGAGTGTGATAAAAAGCCAGCTACTGAGCAACCCAAAGATGCTGGGGCTGTTGATTTAAATATTATATTACAAGCAATAGCTGCCAGTAATGCAAAAATGTCAGCCAGTAATGCTAGTATGACAGCTGAGTTAAAATCGGATATAATTGAGGTAAATAACAGAATTATGGCCAGCCAAACAAATTTTAATATGCGGTTTGAGGCGATGGACAATAAATTAGAATCCAATAAAGCTGAATTAGAAAATTCTTTCAAGGCTAGTTGCAATGAGTTGAAAGAAGATCTGGACAGTTTGAATTATAAAATTGATTACAACCATGAGGATATTAAGAAAAAGGTTGCTCAACAGTTTTCTGAAATGTATAAAACAGTTAAATCCGAAGTTGCTGAGGTTCGCAAAGACTTCCGAATGGAAGATGCGAAGCTGGAGCACAAGTTAACAGAAAAGATAGAGGCGGAATCTGAACTGTGCTCAGATAGATTTAAAGATGTTAATATAAAAGTAAACATATGTCAAGCAGAAGTAGAAGCAATCAAAACTGACACTACTCATATTGTACAAAGAGTAGATAATGTTGAAATGAAAGTAGAAAATATAAGTACTAACATTGCTAACATTGAGAGTAAAGTAGCTTCAGTAACTTCTGGTAATGGTAATGTACAACAAGTTGTAGCTGCAAACGCCGCTTTTATCGGGTGTCGGCAGTTCTTGCGGTTCGATCCAGATAAAAATATCCATCCGCTAGATTTCTGGAACGATTTTGAAGATGTGATTCCACCAACTTGGTCTGAGCGAGAGAAAATCTCATTTATTAGAAGCCATTTAGCAGGTGACGCCATGCGTTGGTCAGCTGATGTTATGTTGAAATGTAAAACATTAGCGGAATTTAAAACAGCTTTTATTAATGAGTATTGGTCTAGCAATAAGCAAAATGAAGTGTTGAGAGAATTTTGGAGTGGAAAACGCTTCAATGCAGGCAAGGAATCTATTAAAGAGTTTGCTAGGTCATGGATTTCACGTTTGTCACATTTGGCGGAAAAGCTAAAACCAGAAATGATTATACTAGGTCTGGAAGCCAAACTGCCATGGTACTGGCAAACTAGAATTATATCAGCCCCTAGAGACAATCTGGATCGTTTCATTGAATATTTGGAACGTGTAGAACGTGTTGCTGCCAATGAGGAGCAAGCACGTAATAACCGTAATGCCAATAATAATAATAGTAATTTTAGGAACGAGCAAAATGGCAATGTAAACATCAGAACAGTAGGTGTTCGTAATCCTAAGAGAGGTAGGAATTGGGGAAATAATTATCAGAACCAACAATGGCGTCCAAGGGATAATAATTTTGTTCCAAACAGAAATATGCATGTAAACAACAGTACAGAAAGTAAGGCTATGCCAGCTAACTATAATGAAACTAAAGGAAACAGTAGTATGCCGAGGCAGGAAAACTAGTTCCCGTCTATGAGGACACTGGCGCTCACCAGGCGGTTACTTTTCCTAAGCCAGTAGTTAAGGGAATTGGTAAGACAGATCAGAATACTCAAACTGAACATGTGGATGAAATGTCGGTAGCACCTAAGGATACAACAGAAATATTAGATCACTCACAGTATTTGATAGATACCGTGTTAGAGACGCTTTCTAAGTGGGAAGAGAAAGAGAAGGCGCAGCAGTGTAACAGTAGGGATGAGCTACAAAATACTGAATTGTCAGGTGAAGAAGCAGAAGAAATTCATGCTTATATTTACGATGAGGATGATGTGCTCTTATCTAAAGTGCCTGTGCAGGATGTTGATAATGTACTAATAGATTTAGAACAGCAGATAAGTGGGAATGTAGAGGGTAGGCAGTTTGGGGTCGATGAGCCCAGTAGCTGTGACCAGTTGTCACTTGAGAAGGAAACCGACGATAATGGTGAAAGTGGTTTAGCTGTAACTAATGTTATGCCCGGTCTGGAGGCGCAGAATCGCTCAGACTACAGTAATTTGGGTCATGTTCAGCAAACTAAATGTAATGAAGTCGTGCGGTGTTTCGATTTAAAATTAATAGACCGACTGGAAAAGGCAGCTGAAAATGTAATTCAGGAAACCCCTACACACTGTGACCTAAATGTAATGAAGACAGATGTTGATCACTTTAGTTGGAGACAAATCCAAAAGGAACTACTAGATGAATCTGAGGAACCACCTGTACAACCTAGAATAAGCCACCCTATAATAATAGTGAATATGTTGGGTATCAATGTACGTTGTCTCTTAGACAGTGGAAGTGAGGTGAGTGCAATATCTCAATCCTTCTTTGATGCATTACCTGGTAAAGACAAACTTACTGTAATGAGGGTATCAGGACTAAGAATAATTGGTGCTACTGGCAAGGTGTCAAAAACGGTAAAGCAAGAAGCTTTACTACCCTTTAACATTAATGGTAATTTAATTGATCATCCATGTTTAATTGTAAACAATCTCAGTATTGAGGTTTTAATTGGCATAGATTTCTTGTCAAAATATCAGAGTGTTGTTGACTTTGAAAGAAGCCAGTTAAAAATGGTCTTGCCAATAACCGGAGTAATTATAGTACCTTTTAGTGATAAACATGTAGTAACTGATCATGAAACTTGGGAGCTGCCTATACGAGTTCTGAAAAACAGGAGATATTGGGACGAAGGTGTTAATCTTAATAACAATAAGCTGAACACAGAAGAAGAAGAAGAAGCAATTATTTTGGACAAAATAGAAACTAAATTGCAGGAAATCGATAAGATTTCAGCCAATCAGGAGGAAGAACTGAGACAGGTTCTAAAAAGGCATCATAAAGTATTTTCAGATCGACCTGCCAGATTCATAGGTAGCCAATGAATGCTATAGGGAGGAGGTTGTTCTGTAACCTCTACACAGTGTGGCAGCTGTGCAGTCCCAGCTGTGTGAGATCTTCTTTCCATTTCAGGTCTCACTCACTCTTCATCTTTCCTGTCCTCAAAAATTTCTAACTCTTCTTTACAGCATTAAACAAATGAATGCTGTAGGGAGGAGGTTGTTCTGTAACCTCTACACAGTGTGGCAGCTGTGCAGTCCCAGCTGTGTGAGATCTTCTTTCCCTTTCAGGTCTCACTCATTCTTCCTCTTTCCTCTCCACCAAAGTTTCGACCCCTATTTTGCAACATATTAAATTTTCCGTCATGGCTAACAAGCCATGAGTTATGGAACCATTCTATCCACCGATTAGTGAAGAAAAATACCTAATGTGACAAACCTAATAGTGACAAACAATAGAGAAGTATGACGTAATTAAGATACAAATGTATTTGAGTAACAATTATGTATAGAACCCTGGTAATATAGTAAGTACAAAGTGTTGTTTTATTGGAAATGGTCCACCAACAGTAATTTAAAAAGATATATGAATTCATGTACAAGCAGGATCTGAAGTGGTAGTGAAACCTAGTGTATGCATTAGAACTAACTAATAAATAGTAAGAAAGAGATTGCTTAGTGGTATGAAAAATATGCAGATAAGTTGTAAGATTAAACTCACCTGATGTAGCAAGGAAAGGCAGTGTAATAGAATTGAGCAGTGTTTGTGGTTGAGACGTGAAGGACACGTCCCTGAAGTATTTATAAGGTTGGAGCTGGCCATTATTTTAGTGTAGTGTGTGACAGGATACACCTACACGTATTGAGGTTATGAGTTGGAGGCGTGAATGCGACCATAGGTACCCTTATGTTAGATGAGACAGAGCAGCTCATGGTGTCCTATAAGTTTAAGGAATTTAGCATTACGCTCGTCTATAATTACTTGATGCACTTTAGTGGTAGGTCTGAGAGAGACTACCTGAGGTTTCAGCGTCCGATCGAGTGGAAATGGATTGCAACGTGAGCAAACTAATCAGCTGCAATACACTATGAATATGAAAGAAATGTGCTATCCTATGCTTTAAATATTAATAGAGTGAGTTTTAAATAAGTATATACACTGGCAAAATAAATAAATAACATACTGACAGACATGAAGCATTATTTTAGCTCAGCATAAATACACTTCAAAGTAAGTAAGTACCTAATTGCAGATGTGGAACTGACAACAGCAGAGGACCAATAAGTGGATTTAGTAGTCAACTAAACGTAGTGTGTTTTGAACACTCACAAATGTACTATTACCAAAAGTTACTCACATGTACAAAGAAGCTGAGAAAACAACCACTAATCATACTCATACTATCTCTAAGAATAAAGTAATCAAAGATGAGTCAGTTAAGTGCTTAAAATGCAAATGTATCAGGAATGTACCGAGCATTGGTTCAGTGTTCCGGCCCACAAATAATAAATTCAGATTAAATATGATTTATGATTGTATGCCTTAGGAGCATAAATTTTCTCCAGTACGTGATTTATGACAGTTAAGTAACCGTAAGAGTAAAATTGAGAAAGGTTCTGTTAACTTTGTTGCAGCAACATACTGAAGGATAAAATGTATATATCCCCATTTCATTGTGATCCACCCATAGATATTAAGTGAACAGAGTCTGAGGCACTCTTTTTGTTTGTTCTACAGGACAAACCAGATAATGGCAGCCTGGTAGCTGCGTGAAAGCTTGGAGTGACTTGGACACAACTCACAGTGACCCCTCCCCTTTCCCCCATGTAATTTAGAGAGAACGTGAAGGACGCACACCATAGCAACTTCCCCTCCTCTACCCTTGTGAATGGAAGTGTAGGACGCCAGCCAAAGCGGCTACAACCAAGTGTGTAAAAATTATTTGTGAACTTTTCTTTCAGGTTTAGAAAAGACTGCTAAGAGATAATCATCTGTTTATGTGTCATGTTATTTTCTTTGAATTTGTGTATGTAAAAATGTATTTAATGTAGTTAAGATTTTCATAATTTTTCAATTTGTATGTGTTTGTTTGTCTAAGGCAATATGTATGCCAAAATATTTCGTTGACTTTGCTTAAAATTTTGAGTAATGACATTGTTTAAAAGGCAGTGAACATGCCTACAATTTAAATAATTAATGTAGGTAATCAGTTTTCTTTAATGTTTCTACAGGTTTATATTTCAATTTTGATTTTTCATAGGGAGTTAAACTGTACTCTTGCTTCCCTTTTTGTAATTAAATTTTTTTTTCATTCATTAACATTCATAAACAAAAAATTTAAGTAGAGGGTGATGTAGGGAAGCAGCCTACTCACGTTGTAGTAAATTCACATCAGTTTCCATTATGTGCCAGCCAGTCTGCTGTAACTAGCTCTGACGTCATAAATGTTGCGCAATACCTTAAAAATCAACCAAATGAACTAAAACTTTTCTAGCATGTCAGAAATAATACTAAATTAATGTGTGTTAAATATCAGTTCGATAACTTCAGCCACTTCCGAGATTTGGACGTTTTTCTGGAAAAATCATTGGCGCAACAGAAAAGAGCTAGAGACTTCAAAATTTATATTTAGATTCATCTTTCATAATGATTTAATAAAAACAGTGCTCTGGATTTCACAAATTGAGATTTTAGTGGAAATTCATGATTTTCTGGTTTTCGTCTCAAAACTGAAGGAAGCAAGATAGATTAAGTAGGCTAGTAAATAAGGCTAGGATGTTTAGATTTAAATAGGTTGGAGGTCCGCTATGATTATGAAGATGTGTAAAGTTTCTTTTTAATACCTATAAAATTATAGCGATAGCGGATCTCAACAGGGCCAGTTCAGAGCTCATCTAGTGCGTGCAGGGCAATTAAATTAATTCTCTCGCCTAAAGTATTTAACTTAGCCACGTCAAAATTTTATTATCAATACTTACCTGCGTGCTGAATGCACGTTTAAATTAAGAGCTTCTTCGGCCATCAGCCAAAGAAGCTATAAATTATTATGTAACTTGAAGTGGTGCGTTACTAGCCCAGCGGCTAGTCGGGAGAGCGGATTTAATCAGGCGTTCCCTCAGCCGTCCGCACCGCGGCTTTATATATAAGAACACTGCGCGAGGAAGCAAGGCCCCAGTTCTCTCCAGACGCTGAATGACACGCCATCTGTGTCGGTAGTCGCGTCGCATCAGTGTATCTGCTACAAACAGCCTCGGGTGCCGTATTAAGTTACTAGAGATACGCGGAACCATGAAGACATTTTATGTGAAGTGTTAATTCTGGGATGATTTTCATTAACTAGCTTCAGTTTGCGTATTGTCGTATTTTCACGTGCCGTCGCGGGACAGACATTCTACCAAAAATTTAGCGTGGCGTTTGATGAAATATTTTCATCAAATTATGGCGAGCATTCTTTTTAACATTTGATTCGGACATTTATAGTTGCATCAGCGCATTAGACTCTGAACTGTTCTGTTAGTTAGGTTGTAGGGATACTTGTGGTTTTTATTAGTGAATTTCAGAATATACTCAACTATTTTGGAAAACCGTTTTTGATTAGAAATCCCGGACAATCTCCTAATTCCTCAGAGCTATAAGCTGCAGCTATAAGAACATTCTCAGGTAAAGTGGGCACTAGGATATCTATTTACTGGCTCCAAGTTTTATTAAATCACTTTCTGGGGGTCACGGAGTAAATAGAGAGCCAGTGTTGAGAACGGCAAAAGACAGCAATAACAACATTCTAAAAGCTAGAAACTGATTCAACACGCAAGCATATATGCAGCAATCAGATTTTAGTTTACTTTTTACAAACACATCCGCCGCCCCACAACAGGAAGTGCAAAATGGCTAAGCAGGGATGGCTAGACGACAAATGTAAGGATGTAGAGGCTTATCTCTTGAGGGGTAAGATAGATACTGCCTACAGGAAAATTAAAGAGACCTTTGGAGAAAAGAGAACCACTTGTATGAATATCAAGAGCTCAGATGGAAACCCAGTTCTAAGCAAAGAAGGGAAAGCAGAAAGATGGAAGGAGTATATAGAGGGTCTATACAAGGGCAACGTACTTGAGGGCAATATTCTGGAAATGGTAGAGAATGTAGATGAAGACGAAATGGGAGATACAATACTGTGTGAAGAGTTTGACAGAGCACTGAAAGACCTGAGTCGAAACAAGGCCCCGGGAGTAGACAATATTCCATTAGAACTACTGACTGCCTTGGGAGAGCCAGTCCTGACAAAGCTCTACCATCTGGTGAGCAAGATGTATGAGACAGGCGAAATACCTTCAGACTTCAAGAAGAATATAATAATTCCAATCCCAAAGAAAGCACGTGTTGACAGATGTGAAAATTACCGAACAATCAGTTTAATAAGCCACAGCTCCAAATTACTAACGCGAATTCTTCACAGACGAATGGAAAGACTAGTAGAAGGCAACCTTGGGGAAGATCAGTTTGGATTCCGTAGAAATACTGGAACACGTGAGGCAATACTGACCCTACGACTTATCTTAGAAGAAAGATTAAGGAAAGGCAAACCTACGTTTCTAGCATTTGTAGACTTAGAGAAAGCTTTTGACAATGTTGACTGGAATACTCTTTCAAATTCTAAAGGTGGCAGGGGTAAAATACAGGGAGCAAAAGGCTATTTACAATTTTGATGGTCGAAGTAGAGAGGATACAAAATGTAGACTAGCAATGGCAAGGAAAGCGTTTCTGAAGAAGAGAAATTTGTTAACATAGAGTATAGATTTAATTGTCAGGAAGTCGTTTCTGAAAGTATTTGTATGGAGTGTAGCCATGTATGGAAGTGAGACATGGACGGTAAATAGTTTGGACAAGAAGAGAATAGAAGCTTTCGAAATTTGGTGCTACAGAAGAATGCTGAAGATTGGATGGGTAGATCACATAACTAATGAGGAGGTATTGAATAGAATTGGGGAGAAGAAGAGTTTGTGGCACAACTCGACAAGAAGAAGGGACCGGTTGGTAGGACATGTTCTGAGGCATCAAGGGATCATAAATTTAGCATTGGAGGGCAGCGTGGAGGGTAAAAATCGTAGAGGGAGACCAAGAGATGAATACATTAAGCAGATTCAGAAGGATGTAGGTTGCAGTAAGTACTGGGAGATGAAGAAGCGTGCACAGGATAGAGTAACATGGAGAGCTGCATCAAACCATTCTCAGGACTGAAGACCACAACAACAACAACAACAACATGTTAAAATATTTCAGAGTTCCGTGATCGTCACACACGAGAGTTTTAGAAGTCCATGAGCGAATACTTGCAAAATATTTCTGTTACACAGACGAGGTGACTTCCAACCACGCATATATCCTATCTGTTCGTGAACTCCAACTGACTGCCGAATACTTAGTCATGCCGCACAAAAATGTCCGCCCATTACCTACAGCCTCGCATTTCATTAATCAAGTTGACATACTTTCGACTTGTGAAAGCTTACGCAAACTATAAAATTAATGTTATACATACATATTACACATGAATATTTAATGAGTTTCTCAACGCTGCTCATAGCTTTGCATGTAACTTCAATGGTCTTGTTACAAATAGTGTTTTTTGTTCATATTGACTCTGTTTTTCTTCGTTATATCATTAATAAATATTAAACAATTAAAGTAATTACAGCCATACATTTATACTGACCTCTGTTTATTAATGCAGCCGCTACTGCCGCTATTTCTTGTTTTGTTTACGAGAGAACTCACTTTTTCATATGTTGAATATGCATTTCGACCTGAAATGTAAAACACGTAATATTCACAAAAAATATACAACAACATTTCCATAGTAGCCACTATATTTGTATGAACCGTTTAAGCTGTTAGTGAGTTATTAATGTATGAAGATCATTTTACATCGAGAACATTAAATAACTTGGAAACTAAATCTGGCAGTGAGAGTGCGTCTTTACATACGCACTCGTCGAGTTTTTGTCTTTAAAACCGTGTGACTGGCTTACTTAACACTGATTTGGATTAGTTTTCATTTCGAGGTTCCTTATTTCATGTTTTTTTCATTCACTTAATTCGACCATAACAGCTACCCTCCACAGTCAATTTAAACGATCGAGTTTTTCTCACCACGCGGCCTGTGTCTGTGGCTAGCTGACCTGCACTCAGAATTTCTCATACTTTGTCTGCCAGTCATCCCGCATCAAAGGCGACGTCACCTACTGAACAAGCCGCAAAGCTCATCCGGCTCGAAATGGCCCCCTTATCTGTCAAAAAGCGGTCTCCTGGCTATCATAATACTCGTCCACTGGGCTCCTAGCGCTACATCAGGACACGGCTGTGTCTCTTGTTACAGTTTTTCACAGCCATTTCCTGAATACAACGTCTCAAAGTGTACGAACTTTCGCTAAATGTTTGAAAAAATCATGCAACTGGGAATGGATGCTAGTATCAGCCCGGTATTCATATAGTTGGGTGTGGGTAACCGCCTAAAACCCACATCCAGGATGGCCTACACAGGTCTTCGTCATTAATCCGGCGGGTGGGGCCAGCACACTGCTCAAATCCCAGAAGTGGCGTGCTGACGCGTGTGGCTATCCACCCAGTGTGTCATCTTTGCACATTTGTGAATTCAAATTTGCTGTTGGGTAATATTTAATATGTGTAGGTCCACATTGTGGACTTTGCATACTTGGACCTCCCTTGGCATGATGTCAAGAAAGTGGTTGAGACTTCGTTGGTCAAGCCAGTCCGCCCTTCGACATTCGTCCTTCTGGAACCAAACATTGTGTGATGACAGTTTGTGTGTCGACATACTTCAAATTTTTACCGATTCCGAGTGCGCTCAATTCTAAATTATGTCAGCAGAGACCACGGGCTCGTCCGTTCGGTTGATTCCTGGAGAAATGTGTTGACGAGGCGGGCACGATCTGCACGTATTATTGACTTGAAGAATGACTCCATCTCGGAAATGTGAGCCATAGGGAAAGACAGTAGGTTGGAAGATCCAGCCCCTATATTTGAGAGCCCTCAAATTACCCATGGTAGCTAAGAGGTCCACGGCATCCGTACATGGTGTAACGGGTATAAGAACAGATAATTTTTTATATGGACTCTTAATACGGATACACATCAAAGTGTTGGTTGTTTTTTCTCTGTGTCGAACAGTCTTCCCACAAAAACGTCACAAACTTTAGTATCTGATGTTTTCTGCATGGTCGTAGCTGCACGACTAAATGGACTACGTCTATCAGTATAGACCAAGCGTTTTTGCGTCCACGCGTCCACAGTTCAACACCTGACTTGCTCCCCGGAAGGAAATAAGCATTAATGGCTTGCTCTTGCCACATACCACTTAGAGGTACTACCCACGCTAAAAACATACGATATGTAATAGCTGTAATTACTGGTCTTCAAATGGAGTAAATACTGGTATAATGCTGTTCAGCACACTATCCTCCGTCACCAGCCGAAATATTAGCACTTACACCCGCTGTACCCTGTATGTCCAAATTGAGACTTACCCATCTCACTGTTCAGACTGGGTACCTGAAAGTTGCATTAGTACCTAGCCAATTCCGTACTCTTCTTCGATCATCATCATGCGCCAAACAACACCTGCACTAATGGGTAAAGAAAATCTGACGCCACTCGGTGAACAACCTCTCTCGGTGACAACCCCTTTTTGCTGTTAAGTGACGTTGCGCGCACAGTAAAAGTTCGAAAAGACGTGTCGAGGAGACATCTAAATTTAAATACCCGCGTGATATCAGTCTCGAAAAGACCTCGGAGATAAGGGAACAGTACAGCTACAGAGCCTCCATCCGACACAAAATCCGACGTCGCTAACCTTCAAATCTCCAGCGTGTCACGTGGACCTCAACCATACCCGTGCTTGTACCATAAAGGCAGTCTATTCCCTATATTTTGCTTGTTGCTCTCGACGTACTTCCCTCTACATGACTACTCTGCACCGAGCAGTCTAAGGCGCTGCAGTCGTGGACTGTGCGGCTGGTCCCGGTGAAGGTTCGAGTCCTCCCTCGGGCATGGGTGTACGTGTTTGTCCTTAGGATAATTTAGGCTAAGTAGTATGTCAACTTAGGGACTGATGACCTTAGCACTTAAGTCCCATAAGATTTCACACACATTTGAACAGTTTTTGAACTACTCTGCAATTCACACTTACGTATCCGTATCTAGCAGATGGTTCACAGAATCACTTTCATCCTGTTTTTGTAACTTTGCGCTCTCGAAAAGCATGTGGGTGAATGGGTCACCTAAACTTTTCCGTGCGGGATCTAATATCTCTTAGTTCATTTCGATGGCCATGTTTCCTGTGAAAGTGAGAGTGAACAAAATATTTTCGCATATTTAGGATAAGTTGGTGATTGAAATTTCGTAAAAAGGCCTCCGCGCAATTAAAAACGAATTTGTTACATTCCAAACTCGCGTATCATATCCGTGACATTCTCTCCTCTACTTGGCGACAATACAAAACGATCTGCCCTTCTCTGAAGTTTTTCGATATCGTACGTCTATCTTCTCTAGCAAGAATCCCACACAGAGAAGCAGTACTCCAGAAGAGAACGGACAAGCCTAGTGTAGGTAGTATCTTTACAAAATTTGTTGCAACCTCTGAGTGTTCCACCAATAAAACAAAATCTTTGGTTCGCCTTGCCCAAAACATTTTCTGTGCAATGGATCGAATCCAAGTTGTCTGTATTTGTAATCCTTGAGTATTTACTTGAACCGACAACCTTGAAGTTTCTGTAATTTATCGCGTAACCGAAATCTAATGAACATCTTTTAGTGCCCATGTAATATCTCTTTATATTCTACTAATTATCCCTGCACAATTCTATGAGTGAATTACGTTTCCTACTTGACCATCTTTATACACGCAGAATCGATGCGCAAAGTAGTACAGTACTATTACTATTCCATGAGCGTATAATTATTGTAAAAAAAGAGGACTTCTAGGATCTTCTCCGTGCCGACTAGCCGCATTGGATAATTGTAATTTTGCTATCGAGATTACTAGAAAGAGATTGAAAATATATTGTATGCTACTCAAGAAAATATATACTGAGCATTTACATCAAAGGTGTGTAAGTAATTTCATTATATATGTATTCTCTAATTGGAAATTTGCATGGAGGTGTCGTTTCGTTGGTAATCAGAAGGGAACTTCCGATGAATTGGAAACGAACCTGCAATTATTAGTTCCAGGAGCTCCATTATTTCATAGGACAATTAAACTCTATCAAAGCAAACTTTCCGCTTGATCTGAGGTTTCCCGGCTGACTACGCAACGCAAGAAAACCAAGGCATTTTATTTACACAGGATTGCAGATCGCTTCGAATCGTCGAGACTGCGGACAAGGAGAGTCACCGCCCGATTCTGATTAAACAAGTAAAGCTTAATTATAACTTTCTTGAGCGACTGTGATGACTGTGACATGGCTGCTTATGAATGAGATCATTAATAAAATACTAATAACTAACTTTCCTCCTCGCCAGCAACCAGTATAAACACAATATTAATTAAAATTATACCCATGTGGAGGACATCACACTTTTATTATTTAGGGTTAATTCCCACTTTTCGCACCACACAGACATCGTGTCTAAATCATTCTGCAATTGCTTTTGATATTCTGATGACCTTACCACAGATTAAACAAGTGCAGTCTAAGGAGGCTACTCATATTGTCTCCTACATCACTACATACGAGTATTATAAATTAAAGACCCGGCGTGTGTTTCTGTCTGAGTATAAAGGCTAAAACCAGGAGCTAGTCTAGGGAATTTAACACGCTCTTCGCTACTAGACTGATTCACGAGGGAAGTTAGTGTAAATAATTTATAAATAATTCTGACAAGCTGACTGAGCTTCGTGTATAATGAATTAATGTCCCCGACGACGTTTTTCTATTTTTATGTGAAGCTTCGTCTGAGGAACTGCTCTAAGAATTTTGATACATTTTCACTAACAGAATAATGATTGACGAGGAAGATTTGTGCATATAATTTGCTAGTTGTCCAGCGAAAATACTTAGTGCTAACCATGAAAAGCCAGGGTTGGTCGCTAGTCGGTTATGTAGATTAAGAACACCAGAGGGCCTATAACAGTTCCTTGGGAAAACCCAGCTATCTCCCCTGTTTCACTAGATGGTTTCCCTTCAGTTACTACGAACTGTGACCTTTCTGGCAGGAAATCACCAATCGAGTCGCACAACTAAGACGATACTCTATAGGCACGCAATTTAATTAGAAGATTCTCTCTCGGCAATCTTGCAGTACTAGGGGCACTGGCTTCGGACTTCACTCGACAGAAGTGTGCCCGCGCTGCTGTTAGTCTGCGTCTGTGTCTCCGATATTTTCTTAGGCCACATATTGGACAGTGCTAGTGCCGGAGCATATTATTTTCAGTGTTGTAACGTCACTCTTACAACCTCTAATCGCGTAGTATTATATTCAAGGTTTTAGAGTTCGACAACCGTCTGCCTAGTTGTAAGTCTATGCCACGAAAGCCAGTGCGAGGAAGCCATTTGCGGAAGGTGTGCAGGAAGAGCGACCGTCTGTGAGTCATTAGAGTAAACCCAAATATCTCTGGTTCTGTCGCTAATGTATTTACAGTTTTCTTACTCGTTTCTTCAGCAGACTTGTTTCACAAAAAAGGTGAGATATTATCACACTTCAGTTACGTGGCAGATGCTTTAGGATTTGAAATTTGGAAATTTATGGTAAGGTCTTAAGGGAACAAACTGCATCTGTCCCTAAGCCTACACACTACTTAACCTAATTTAAACTAACTTGCGCTATGGACATCACATACAACCACTCCCGAGGGTGGGAGCCTTGCGGACCGTGACAAGGCACCTCAGACCACGCGGCTACCCCGCGCGGGTTTCGGATTTGAATAGGAACCATTGAGGATAACACTGTCGGCCGAGATCTGTTTATCAGTTTGGTTGAAGAAATTTACCATCAGATCGAGTGTGGCAGACATTGGCGTCAGTGATCGAACTTCCCCTGACTTGTGATTTGGTGATAACAACATCGGTCTCATTTCAGAGACAGACACAAGACTTAAGTCTCTGGATTGTGTGTGTGTGTGTGAGTGTGTTTGTTTGTGTGTGCGTGTCTGTGTAAAAGACTGGCACACTAACTACATTGAAGAGCCAAAGAAACTATTATAGGCATGCGTACTCAATTCCAAAGATACGTAAACAGGCAGAATGCAGCGCTGCGGTCGGCAACGCCCCTATAAGTCAACAAGTGTCTGTCGCAATTGTTAGATCGAGTACTGCTGCTACAATGACAGGTTGTCAAGATTTAAGTGAGTTCGAAAGTGGTATTAAAATCGGCGCACGAGCAATGTGACACAGCATTTCCGAGGTGGCGATGAAGTGGGGATTTTCCCGTACGACCGTTTCAAGAGTGTCCCGTGAATATCAGGGATATGGTAACACATCAAATCTCCGACATCGCTGCGGCTGGAAAAATAGCCTACAAGAACGGGACCAACGACGACTGAAGAGAATCATTCAACGTGACAGAGATGCAACCCTTCCGCAAATTGCTGCAAATTTCAATGCTGGGCCATCAACAAGTGTCAGCGTGTGGATCATTCAACGAACATTATCGATATGGACATTCGGAGCCGAAGGCCCACTCGTGTATCCTTGATGACTGCACGACACAAAGCTTTACGCCTCGCTGGGGCCCGTCAACACCGACATTGGGCTGTTGATGTTTAGAAACATGTTGCCTGGTCGGACGAGTCTCGTTTCAAATTTTATCAAACTGATGGACAACCCCACGAATCCATAGACCCGGCTGTCATCAAGTCATGTTTGAGGGGTCGAACAGAGACCTTTGAGTGAATTGAGAGCTGTCGGACGTGTGACTTAGTGTGGGGCAGGTTCAATGCGCTCGTCTGTTGAGTTATTTTGCTATGCGTTATTTGGGCAGATTACGAGTACTGATGATGTTTACTGTTATGTGTACTGCATTATTTAGGAGCAGTTTGATATTGTGCACTGAAATTAGGAGCTGTTTGCGTGTCTGCCGACTGTGCAAAAAATGGTTCAAATGGCTCTGAGCACTATGGGACTTAACATCTGTGGTCATCAGTCCCCTAGAACTTGCCGGCCGAAGTGGCCATGCGGTTAAAGGCGCTGCAGTCTGGATTCGCAAGACCGCTACGGTCGCAGGTTCTAATTCTGCCTCGGGCATGGATGTTTGTGATGTCCTTAGGTTAGTTAGGTTTAACTAGTTCTAAGTTCTAGGGGACTAATGACCTCAGCAGTTGAGTCCCATAGTGCTCAGAGCCATTTGAACCATTTGAACCCTAGAACTTAGAACTACTTAAACCTAACTAACCTAAGGATATCACAGACATCCATGCCCGAGGCAGGATTCGAACCTGCGACCGTAGCGGTCACGCGGTTCCAGACTGAAGCGCCTAGAACTGCACGGCCACACCGGCCGGCGACTGTGCAACATGACACCAGGTCCGTCAGGGCGAGTGTTTTTTGTTTGAGAGTGATAGATATACTCGATGCCTAAATAAAATGTACGTTAAGTATTTGTGGGACGATGTAGAATATGAGAGAGTTCGAGTTGGTTATTATTTTTTCTACTTGGAGGTTTTGTTAGATCGAATTGCTGAGCCAAGTAGCTACGAGAGCGCGAGGGATGCGATTGCAGCATATCTCCGTCTCTCAGTGATTAACTACAGGTGGGGCGAGCGATGTTCTCGGCTTAGGTACTGGGGTGTGCTCTGGCAATGTCCTAAACCGTGTGGATTGAACAACAGTATTCGGGTCATAGTTTAGCTAGAATATTTACAGAGGAGTATGTCCGACGCGAGTATAAAGGTCCAGGCTGTGACGTGGGCAGTCTCGCGCTCGTGGTGTGTGAGAGAGGCAGAGGCGACGATTTTGAATCATCACAGGTGACTTAGGTTAGTGGCTTCGTTTGCCACAATTTTCTTGTGTTGGTAGCAAAATACGGACTGACCATCACAATTCAAACTTGGCTTATTTGTATAGAAAAAATGTGATATACGTTAATGTAGGTTGGTGCACGTTAGTAAAAGGCAGTACACCTCAGTACATGTTAGCCGATGAACATGGGCCGGTAAGGGCCCGTGATGGTCGGTAGGGACTTTAACTATTTCATTCCGAGTCCAAGTGGGCGTGGCACTGGTGGAAAATTGATTCCTGGTCTAGGTGGACATGGCAGTTTTCCGCATCAGAGAGGATAATTAATTGATCAATTTAATTAAGTAGTCATGGGAACTTTGTTACATTCACTTGCGGAGGTACTAAGCTCAGCACGCGTGAAGGCTCAAGTGTGCAGGTGTGTGTTTTCGATCTTCGATTAGGTATTTGCAGAATGTGGGTTGAATAATTTGAGAGTCAGTTGATCGATTAACTTAGCAAGGGACGTCGTGGCGAGCACAAGTGCTGGACCACCTGTCGTGACGTCATGGCAGATTCCACTCTCGAGCAAACTTTGGCGCCAAGTGTGCGGCAGGGCATTCTTTTTCAACCAGGTGCCGGATCAACCGACCGACCGTTATGAAGTCTGCATCGGCAGGTTCCAACCTGTCCAGCGAACAGCTTTGGCGCCAACTGGTCGGTGGGGGTGGTCTCCACTGTCCACGAAAACATGTTTACATCGCTGGACCAATGCGGGCCTGCAAAGCGAGTCAACGGCAGTAGGCTGGACCGGCAGCGGGCACTGACACATCTGACGGCCGTCACGTGAGGCGACCGTTCGCTTGCCGGTGGCGTGCGGTCCGGTGCGGGTCGGCGGCGAACATATGAACTAATTCAGTTGGACTGGGGACCTCGTGGCGGCTGAACTGCGATCTCAACACAGCACAATTGGTCTATTTTCCCGCCAAAATCCGCCATCTTGGATGACGTCATGCACTGTTGCCAAGTCTACATGCCGCCATCTTGGATGACGTCATGCACTGTTGCCAAGTCTACATGCCGCCATCTTGGATGCCGTCAGCGACGCCATCTTGAATAAATTTGGCAACAATGCAGCATGTCGTGACACATACTTAGTCCCACTACTTAAGTATTTTATCCTAGCTGTTACCCACGGCTGTGCTTGCGTATTAGTAAAACAAAATGAAATTTGCGTACGGTTTGCCCCGTGGGATTAGCCGAGCGGTCTAGGCGCTGCAGTCATAGACTGTGCGGCTGGTCCCGGCGGAGGTTCAAGTCCTCCCTCGTGCATGGGTATGTGTGTTTGTCCTTAGGATAGTTTACGTTAAGTAGTGTGTAAACTTAGGGAGTGATGACCTTAGCAGTTAAGTCCCATAAGATTTCACACACATTGGAACATTGGCGTACGGTTTTATTGGCCGGGAAACCCCGGTTGGAATGTTCGGGAGCTTGGTTCAAGTGTTTTTATTTGACACCACTTCGGTGACTATCACGTCGATGATGATAAAATGATGATGACAACGCACACATCCAGATGCAAGCAGGAACTAAAAACCGACGCGGACGCGAACTGAACCCAGGAGCCCAGAACTGTGAAACAGCAATACTAACCGGATGGCCACTAGCTGTTCAGCAAAATTAAGTTCTAACAACGGCAACTCCCCATCGGAACGCCCTTCAGATTTAATGGTAAAGTGGCCCAGAAGATAGCCCGTCAAAAACTGACCACAGATTAAGCGTGAAAGAAGGTGAACTGAACTGAAATGGAAAAGAAGAAAAAAAAGAAACAGTGAACGGTCCAAGCTCTAAATGTGCAACACTGATCAACTTGCAAGAACGGCACCGTCGTGGTTATGGGGTCACGGTGTTGGACTCTCAAGTGGCCGATCTGTATTGAAACCTCCCTTGAGCCCCAATTTTCTTTCTTTTTTTCACAAAATTATGAACATTCCATCTGGTCACTGACGTATCTGTTCTCCTTCTGTAATCTCGGCAATTTTCATACAATACTTTCATTATAGAATATGAGTCATGTGGTAAGAATATATTACTGTCGCAAGTAAATGTGATGGGTAGTAACAAAGGCGAAATGCCGCATAGACCTCTCACAGAAATTAAAACAACAAATAAACTAGTGTGAATTGTGTTAGAACAAAGGAATTCAAGAGCCAAAATGGAACGAAAGAGTCAACATGTGGTCCTTATACAGAACAAATAGGAGGTACGTACGTCTGGAGCTCCCTTCCTTACACCACGCTGTTGCAAACGGACGTTACACCACGACACAGACATAAATTTGAATACAGAGAACAGACCCAACAATGACTATTCTGATGGGGTCCTATGGGGAGTTTTCCTTGCAAGAAACGCATGACGCTCAGCGACTAAAATGTGACTGGTTTATGATTGTTAGTAGTATGCAAGTATGGATTCAACACATAGAGCATTGTATATGTATTGTATTCACTATGTTGAATCAGATTATATAGAACATATCAAACAAAAAAAGCATTTAACAATTATGATAAGGCTGAAAAAATCAAAGAGTAAATAGCTTTTTTCATATTTCGATTTATGTCATATGTTCTACAAATCAACAAATGCATTGTACTGCACACTTCCTAAAGCCACCTACGTCTCCCTCGGCGTTTTATCAAAATCGGTGCGGTGGTTTAGTCGTAAAAAGCCCAACAGACAGAGTTACTTTCGCATTTATAATATTAGTATGGACTGTTAAGACATTATTTCAACCAACTAAGTCTCTTTAAATTAATAAAACAAACTTTCTACACTGAATAAATGTTTGAGGAAATTTACATTATTACTTTCAAGCTTACCTTTTAGCAACTTGTCATGCACTGTACGGTGAAAGGAAAGTTCTGGTTCTTCATATAAGTCCAATTAATGTCGATTGTCCATTTACGTAATGCTTGGTGACCATTGGCTATATCCTTGAACAGGTGACCTCTGCCTGTTTCTGATTTAGCGCAACTGTTTGTGTGTTAGACACGTTCACATTCAGCAAAAATGTAAGTAAAAATATAACTGAGATGATATAAATATACAACTCACTTAAGTTCCACACTAAAACAAACAAATCTCCCTGGACAGGGACATATTTTAGTACAAAACACCAATCTGAACCCCGAAAATAGATCTCTTCACACTCCAATGGGAGCTATAATCAAAAATTTATGTACTCGTATTTGCAAAGCACTAGTCGCACCCATAAATGTCGGTAAATAAAAGCGACCGAAACAGAATAATTATTTCTTATATTTTGTAATACAGTCGCTGACCTCAACAAATTCCAAACAACATGGATTCATTTACGCTTAAAAATCGTTGCTCAAACATATAAAACATGGCGCCATCACTGAAACTATAGAGCGGCTATTGTAGCTGTTGAACCACAATAAACGACTGTATGAGAACAGCGAGAATTGCAGGTACTCACACTACAAGTTTGTGTACGACCTGACATCATCAAGAATAAGTGTGTAAGTGAATGCAGCAGAGCCAAGTTTAGCATCTGTCTTTAATGCGACATAGTAATGGATGCGATGCAAGTACTCAGTTTTTGGCAAAGACTCGTGGCTAAGTTATGGAACAGACTGTGGCTCAACGATGTATCTTCTCAGAAGAAAAGCGAGCAAAAGTAGCGACATTTGAAACTATATCCACTTCTTGACGCAATTCGTTCATCTGCGGCTGTAGCTAGCTGAGGAAGTCACATGCAAATCTGCCTGGGGTCGAGGCGACTTAGCACCCTGGCTGGTTCATAACAAACCGCGGAAAGGGGCCAGGCCACGTTCCAGATAACTTGCAGTTTCCTTATATATTATAATGTTAATACATAGTCATCTAACTTATCTGTTAATACCTTTAACGACTTTCACTATTTACCTACCTATTCATATTGTAGACGTGTGTGACGCGATCTTCCCATCGTTATCGCCCTGTGTCAGCCTGCATGGCCATTACAGCCATCAGCTATAGAGTCAGGCATCACTTATGCTGACGAGAGCTTCATCTACACTCCTGGAAATTGAAATAAGAACACCGTGAATTCATTGTCCCAGGAAGGGGAAACTTTATTGACACATTCCTGGGGTCAGATACATCACATGATTACACTGACAGAACCACAGGCACATAGACACAGGCAACAGAGCATGCACAATGTCGGCACTAGTACAGTGTATATCCACCTTTCGCAGCAATGCAGGCTGCTATTTTCCCATGGAGACGATCGTAGAGATGCTGGATGTAGTCCTGTGGAACGGCTTGCCATGCCATTTCCACCTGGCGCCTCAGTTGGACCAGCGTTCGTGCTGGACGTGCAGACCGCGTGAGACGACGCTTCATCCAGTCCCAAACATGCTCAATGGGGGACAGATCCGGAGATCTTGCTGGCCAGGGTAGTTGACTTACACCTTCTAGAGCACGTTGGGTGGCACGGGATACATGCGGACGTGCGTTGTCCTGTTGGAACAGCAAGTTCCCTTGCCGGTCTAGGAATAGTAGAACGATGGGTTCGATGACGGTTTGGATGTACCGTGTACTATTCAGTGTCCCCTCGACGATCACCAGTGGTGTACGGCCAGTGTAGGAGATCGCTCCCCACACCATGATGCCGGGTGTTGGCCCTGTGTGCCTCGGTCGTATGCAGTCCTGATTGTGGCGCTCACCTGCACGGCGCCAAACACGCATACGACCATCATTGGCACCAAGGCAGAAGCGACTCTCATCGCTGAAGACGACACGTATCCATTCGTCCCTCCATTCACGCCTGTCGCGACACCACTGGAGGCGGGCTGCACGATGTTGGGGCGTCAGCGGAAGACGGCCTAACGGTGTGCGGGACCGTAGCCCAGCTTCATGGAGACGGTTGCGAATGGTCCTCGCCGATACCCCAGGAGCAACAGTGTCCCTAATTTGCTGGGAAGTGGCGGTGCGGTCCCCCACGGCACTGCGTAGGATCCTACGGTCTTGGCGTGCATCCGTGCGTCGCTGCGGTCCGGTACCAGGTCGACGGGCACGTGCACCTTCCGCCGACCACTGGCGACAACATCGATGTACTGTGGAGACCTCACGCCCCACGTGTTGAGCAATTCGGCGGTACGTCGACCCGGCCTCCCGCATGCCCACTATACGCCCTCGCTCAAAGTCCGTCAACTGCACAAACGGTTCACGTCCACGCTGTCGCGGCATGCTACCAGTGTTAAAGACTGCGATGGAGCTCCGTATGCCACGGCAAACTGGCTGACACTGACGGCGGCGGTGCACAAATGCTGCGCAGCTAGCGCCATTCGACGGCCAACACCGCGGTTCCTGGTGTGTCCTCTGTGCCGTGCGTGTGATCATTGCTTGTACAGCCCTCTCGCAGTGTCCGGAGCAAGTATGGTGGGTCTGACACACCGGTGTCAATGTGTTCTTTTTTCCATTTCCAGGAGTGTATATTATATACTCCGGAGCCCATCGCGCATTGCATGGCAGAGGGTACATCGTACCAGTATTATCCATTTTTTGTCCAGTTCCATTCGCGCAGCGTACGAGTTACAGATGTCAACTTGCGTCTCTCTGCACGCGTCCTAATACCTCTTACATAATTCTCACGAACCCAGAGCGAGATAATGATGATGGTAGCATAGTGGCCGCACATGTTTCGAACCCAGACCCCTTAAGTCACATAACAGGGTTTCGTGAGAAATATGTCGTATTTCTTCCAAAGATCCTCATTTAAATTCCACGGACTTATCTGTTACACTTTAGTATGGGCTGTTATGATCCTAGCCGCATGTCTATGATTTCGTCCAATATCTGTTGTCATGCCTACTTGATAAGGAGTCCGGACACTGGAAAAATGCTCCAAAACTGGTCTCACTGTCCTTCTGTATCCGATTTCCTTTACAGAAGAATTATTAGCAATTTTGCAGACCATTTCCAACAGATCTTCGCTTTATCTGATACTGATTTAACGTTGCAGTATCATTTTATAGCACTTCTTAGCGTTCCCTCCCAAATAATTGTACGATGTGACGTTCTCACGATGTTCACCACTAATCTTGAAATCAGGGACTATACTGTTCCTTTTCTTTGTTACGGACATTATCTTACATTTACCGAATTTAATGAAAGCTGTCATTCATAACACCTAGTGCAGGTTTTTCCAAGTCTATCCGCAGTTGAAGGCATTGGTGCAATATCAAAATAGGTCACATTTACATACTTTTGAGTAAAACACGAAAAAACTGCCAGAAACTGGAAAACTTTACTAATCAGTCTCGTCTTTTCCCAACCTTTATTTAGGCCACCAACATGCCCTAATAGATTATTACGTAACCAAACATAGATTTATTGGCATATTTATTGAATTTTAAAAAATAGGACTTGTCTCGCCCCTAGAACAACTTTTTTTTGGTGTGGTATGATATGAAATAAAAACACAAGTAACTAATGACACTACAACTGTTAGCCTTTACAGGATACTGAATATTATAAGGAGTATGAAAATTTAAAAAAATGGATACTTTAATAAAAGTTATAACTGTGAGGGGTTAAAAAGCAATTCAATGTCCTTCTGTTTCTGATGAACTGGATACAGCATCCGTAACAGTTCTGTCACATGTAAATTGGATTGCAAATCGTTAAGGAGGAATGCAACCATTATTTACGAAACAGACTTTAAAAATGCTGTAAGGTGGTCCAAAATTATTCACTGTGTCTTTGTGAGATTCTTTATTGTTTCTTGTAACGACGCGTTTCGTGATTATACCATCATCTGATGAGCATAGAGTACATATGTATAACACGACTTGGACATACCAGTCGTGGAGTTTAAGCTTCATCAATTAAAAACCTAATGTCAACAAGAAATCTAAGAGGCGTAAGGCTAGAGCTGTATCCGTATGCCTGTTAGGTTTCTTATTGGCAGTGAATAATTTTGGACCACCTTACAGCATTTTAAAAGTCTGTTTCATAGTTCTCCCATAGACCAACGTACAATAAAGTTCTGTGTCTGAGATTGACAGATATTTCTTGGCAAGCTTCATGATGTCTTTACGTTCCCTCAGGAAAAGTCAATGAAGTTGAGGTCTCCTGAATGACGAATCATGATAGACATGTTGTGATAATGGAGCCCTAAAGCGAACTACAAGCCTGTGCTCAGTGGAGCAGTCAAAGAACCCGCACTTTGAAATAGTGGACGTCTCATTTTTCGTACTCTTACTATTAGACTGAAACAGCGATTTCAGGTGTAACATCAGCCACAGTGTTACTTCCCGGATGTGTTTCAGGTACCAGAATCTGATCACTGTTTGGTGCAATGACAAGGCAAGCCCTCGAAATGTCTGGTTCTTGCCCCGAACACCCGATGTCGTAAAGGCTATTCCCTATGTCATTCTAAATTTGTCCTATGGACAGGTCTCATTCTTGTACCATATGCTCGAGCAAGTTTCAAACTATGCAGTGGTAGCAAAATCTAATTTTCGGCCAATAGTTTACATATCTGGTTACTGCGCGAATGCCTTGAATTATTTACCATACTTTCCTGTACAAAACAGCATCGGCAGGGAACAATCTTATAGTGCTGCCTACCCTAACTGATGTATACTGAGAACGTTAGCCGCACGTTCGATGTTACTTTCGTTCCTGTGGAACATTCGCCGTCCATTACGAAGTACTGGGTGCTGTTAGTAAAACATTCGCGAGCCGGGCACGTATCTCCGAAGACACTCCGTATTATTGCATCTTGTTTGGTGGCTGAAGATATGGTACAAGGTCGTTCGCCGTTCGGATACCTAGGAAGACCGAATCTACCTCTTCATATGCAACTTGTTTGCAAAAAGCAATCTGTTTCACTACGTACAGCTACTTGTACCAGCTGTTGCAACAGCCACAAACTTCTAATCTAACAGACGGAAGCTTCAGCAAACACGCTCAGACTGCGCTGATGATCTACATCTACATTTATACTCCGCAAGCCACCCAAAGGTGTGTGGCGGAGGGCATATTACGTGCCACTGTCATTACCTCCCTTTCCTGTTCCAGTCGCGTATGGTTCGCGGGAAGAACGACTGTCTGAAAGCCTCCGCGCGCGCTCTAATCTCTCTAATTTTACATTCGTGATCTCCTCGGGAGGTATAAGTACGGGGAAGCAATATATTCGATACCTCATCCAGAAACGCACACTCTCGAAACCTGGCGAGCAATCTACACCGCGATGCAGAGCGCCTCTCTTGCAGAGTCTGCCACTTGAGTTTATTAAACATTTCCGTAACGCTATCACGGTTACCAAATAACCCTGTGACGAAACGCGCCGCTCTTCTTTGGATCATCTCTATCTCCTCCGTCAAACCGATCTGGTACGGATCCCACACTGATGAGCAATACTCAAGTATAGGTCGAACGAGAGTTTTGTAAGCCACCTCCTTTGTTGATGGACTACATTTTCTAAGCACTCTCCCAATGAATCTCAACCTGGTACCCGCCTTACCAACAATTAATTTTATATGATCATTCCACTTCAAATCGTTCCGCACGCATACTCCCAGATATTTTACAGAAGTAACTGCTACCAGTGTTTGTTCCGCTATCATATAATCATACAATAAAGGATACTTCTTTCTATGTATTCGCAATACATTACTTTTTTAATGATCCTTCCGCAGGTTCACCTACGGAAACCTTGTTACGACTTTTACTTCCTCTAAATGATCAAGTTTGGTCATCTTTCCGGTAGCATCGGCAGCGACAGAGTCGATGCCGCGTACCAGTCCGAAGACCGCACTAAATCATTCAATCGGTAGTAGCGACGGACGGTGTGTACAAAGGGCAGGGACGTAATCAACGCGAGCTTATGACTCGCGCTTACTGGGAATTCCTGCCTGACCTGGCTGTTATTTGCCTCGTGGCCTCCATTACCTGTCTTGCGTTGGAGCTACCAACGTCCACCAACTGCTCCCTCTGAGGCTGCGACTTTGCACAACGCTTGGCTTCATTCCCAACGGATAACAGAAAACACGGCGCACCTCAGTTTATGTCTCGCAGCCAGAGCCTTGTACCTAGAGGAGCACGTGATTTCTGGGCACGTTCCACTTTTCACCCTAGAATACGACTGAACCGGCCGTGTCGGGTGCATGATGACGCTGCAGTATAAGAGCTCCCACGTGTCATCCAAGTCTCCAGAGGTACTTCACCCGTCGTTCCTGACACTCCACCGCCGCATCGACCCAGACACGATGCCTATGACTCAACTAGCTTCAAACGCGTCTCGTTGAAGTTCAGTTTTAAAAAAATGGCTCTGAGCACTATGGGACTTAACATCTATGGTCATCAGTCCCCTGGAACTTAGAACTACTTAAACCTAACTAACCTAAGGACATCACACAACAGCCAGTCATCACGAGGCAGAGAAAATCCCTGACCCCGCCGGGAATCGAACCCGGGAACCCGGGCGCGGGAAGCGAGAACGTTACCGCACGACCACGAGCTGCGGACAGTTCAGTTTCCTGTCTGTGTTTACATCCTAATATAAAATTACTGAAATACGCTTCTGTCTTGATGAAACGCATATTATTCTTTTTCAGCACCCAAACATTGGCGGTGGAGGTCTTCATTTTTTCTTAGTAATTCACAACGATGTTTATGTTGGTTTCTGACGTGTGCTGTAAAACTGATATTTTGCACAAGTTGCCTGTGGCCACGTGTGACGTTCGAGACAAAACTCCATATTTAAATAAAGACCATAGAAATATGTCCGTTCGGCCACTATTCGTGTACGTAACACACGCAAACAGAAACCTCACAAAAACAGGTGAGCATTTATGTAAATAATCCACGAGCAAATATTTATTTGTGTTATAGATTCTGACGTACAATAATTGTGGGTCGGCGACTATGTACGTATATTCAATGTTTTCATGAGGATCTCTTAAGAAAGGGGAACGTTATCATTGAACTTCAATAAAAGAGTGGAGGCGAAATCATGTTAATATTTATTCTTATTGAGAACGTCCACATTTTCCTTATACGAGCCGACCGCTGTGGTCGAGCGGTTCTAGGCGCTTCAGTCCGGAACCGCACTGCTGCTACGGTCATAGGTTCGAATCCTGCCTCGGGCATGGATGTGTGTGATGTCCTTAGGTTAGTTAGGTTTAAGTACTTCTGAGTCTACGGGACTGAATACCTCAGATGTTAAGTCCCACAGTGCTCAGAGCCATTTGAACCATTTTTTCGTATTCGCTGAATCATAGTACACAAGCACTCTGCTCACTGAGCACAAAGACTAGTGCTTTCACAAAAGATCAAGCAAATCAGCGGTATATGGGACCAGAGGAACCGACTAGGAAAGAGCCGCAGCAAATCCAGTTGTCCGATGATGATGTTTGGTTTGTAAGGCGCTCAACTGCGCAGTCATCAGCGCCCGCACAAAGTCTCAATTTTTATACAATCCAATTTTTTTTACGCAGTCCCATCTAGCCACTGTCACTAATGAGTACGATGATGATAAAATGATGAGGACAACACAAACACTCAGTCCCCGGGCCGATTGTCTGAAGTACTTAGGTAGCTACGGTCAGTTTTCTTGGTGTGGTAATTGGAAAATTCTAGGAGCGCAGTCCGGAACCGCGGGACTGCTACGGTCGCAGGTTCGAATCCTGCCTCGGGCATGGATGTGTGTGATGTCTTTAGGTTAGTTAGGTTTAAGTAGTTCCAAATTCTAGGGACTGATGACCACAGAAGTTAAGTCCCATAGTGCTCAGAGCCATTTGAACCATTTTTTTAGTTGGAAAAGGAAAGTATGGAAAAGAAATCAAGGGACTCTACATCAGCCATGTGCAACCTTTCGTGACCTGCGGGCCTCATGCATATGAAAGTTTCTGACCCATCTCGTTACATGACGCGACAGCAGTGGTCATTGCGCATGAAGTTAAAAATATAGCGCCCGTGACGTTAATACTTATACAGTAACGCCCCGACATGAAAGGTATCCGGCTGGCCGAAGTGGCCGTGCGGTTAAAGGCGCTGCAGTCTGGAACCGCAAGACTGCTACGGTCGCAGGTTCGAATCCTGCCTCGGGCATGGATGTTTGTGATGTCATTAGGTTAGTTAGGTTTAACTAGTTCTAAGTTCTAAGGGACTAATCACCTCAGCAGTTGAGTCCCATAGTGCTCAGAGCCATTTGAACCATTTTGAAAGGCATCCCGTTAGCGGCCCGCCACGCCACTGAATTATGCCTCAAAACACACGGTTTTGAGAGTACGTTCGTTTTATGTTCACCCTCTCTTCAGATGTTTCTTTACTTGCGATGTTTAAGAATAGCTGCCTTAAAAACTTCGGTTGTATAGTTTCGCAGCGCCTCGCTCTCTCTCCGATGAATTTCTTTCGCGGGCCGTATTGAAACGAATCGCAAGCCGGATTCAGCCCGCGGGTCGCCGGTTGCCCACTCGCGCTCTACACGCCTAGGATGGCCGCATATACTCTGCAAAACACTGTGAAGTGTATGGCAGAGGGTACGTCCATTTGTACCTATTGTTTGGGCTCATTCCCGATCCATTTTTACGAAATACATTTTGCATATTCTATTCTATTGCTTTGCTTTCATACTTAGTAAATCCCCTGTCGTAGTAAAGAGGACAGAAGATTCAAACATACCCCACTAGGGGTGATGTAATTGGTCCCCTTACACCACATCGCGTATCCAGTGTCAGTTACGTAACTTTACTAATTATCAGTGCAGTCTCAGGACAGATTTCCTGCGGGGAATTAGATCGATCAGACCAGATAGTAGAAGCACAATTAAAGGAGAAGATCTCGCATAATGAGGAAGAATTATGGAC
The DNA here is from genome assembly GCF_021461385.2 of Schistocerca piceifrons. NCBI lineage: Eukaryota > Metazoa > Arthropoda > Insecta > Orthoptera > Acrididae > Schistocerca > Schistocerca piceifrons. The sequence continues at coordinate 110,438,820 of NC_060139.1, forward strand.
CTGCCGAATGGACCTAGTAGTCTGATGAGTACATAGCAGTGATTGAGAGTAAATGGAAAATATACGAAACTAATAAGGAGTAGCAGAAATGAGATTAGAAATAAATTATACATGAAAATTTGGAACCATGAAGTAGGAGAAATGGAGGAATTCCACTACCTTGGAAGTAAATTCAAATTGAAATGTGTGGGGACTTAACTGCTAAGGTCATCAGTCCCTAAGCTTACACACTACTTAACCTAAATTATCCTAAGGACAAACACCCATGTCCGAGGGAGGACTCGAACCTCAGCCGGGACCAGCCGCACAATCCACGACTGCAGCGCCTAGACCGCTCGGCTAATCCCGCGCGGCCCTTGGAAGTAAGATAAAGGATAATGGAAGCAAGGAGGATATAAAAAGCAGTCTAGCGTAGGCGAAGAAATCTGCTGGTATTAAAAGTTGGTCTTAATGTGGAAAATAAATTTCTGAGAATGTGCATTTGGAACACAGCATTGTTTGGTAGTGAATCATGGACTATGAGGAAACCGGAAAATAACAGTCAAAGCGTGTGAGATGTTGTGGTGCAGAAGGATGTTTTCGGTGGGTTGGAAAGATGAGAAGTGAGCTGGTTCTCCGCAGAATCGGAGAAGGAAGGAAAATATCGAAAACATTGACAAGAGGGAGCGACAGGATGATAGGACATGTGTTAATGCATCAGGAAATAATCTCCGTGGTACTAGAGAGAGCTGTAGAGGATAATAACTATAGGGGGAAGATAAAGATTTGTGTATATTCAACAAATAATTTTATAGAAGACGCTGACACTATTTCTCGTGTAGACATGCTGGTGGAGGATAATCGCCGCTACACTATTCCTGCTTCATCAGTTTAATGGGAACCACACACGTTGGTGCATTGTTCTGCTCAAAGCAATGAGCTATTCAAGTCTGTTTTGCACGGGTACGCTGACACCATCACAATAAAGGACTTCTGCATGGGAACGTGCTTGGAGTATCTAATCAGATACCAGAAGGACGGGAAAGGATTCTTAAAGCACGCTGTGGTTATGCATGAAACAACGGTGTTACCATTTCCTGTCAACAATAAAAAGCATGTCGGGAAGGGACACTTCTCCTGTGACTGACGAGATAACGTTCGTCGATATCCAGAGGTTATTGATGTTGGAGAAGATACTCATCGGAACCACAATCAACACTCAGCGCTATTGCGATACTTCAAAGAATATTTGAAGGGCCTTTATGCTCAAACAACTAGGCGAATTATTGCAAAATGTGAATTTTCTTCCCGAAAAAACAACGCCGCACACCGCCAAAGCAACACAGGATTACCTGTCAGATATTGGTGCACATGCCTTACAATCCAGATTCATGGCCCTGCGGTTAGCAAGTACGAATTTGTTCCGTAAGCGAAGGTCCTGAGAACCCAGCGCTACACCTGTGAGCGAGCAGTGCGTGGCTCTGTGGATGTGTGGGAGAGGAAAACTTGTACCGCATTAGAAGAGTCATGTGAACAGTGGCGGCTATTAATAAAATTTTCTCAGGCTTCCAGTCGCTTTAGGTGGTTAAAATCCCACGAGCTTCCGACCGAGCTCTCCCCGGTCATTGCCAAGTGGTAAGACTGAATCCTGTGTCGCCGTGGCCGGGTCGTTATATAGCCGCTCTGCTGGCTGTGACGTCACTGGTGCTCTCTTCCTCGCCATATATGGTAATGTTTTCATCCCGCGTCCATCGCACCCGTTTTAACATCTCGATGGCCGCGTTCCAGGCTGTGCTGAGCTACGAAACGCCGTCCTGGTTGATAGTTTTTTCAGAGGTTTTTATTTCAGTAGCTTCTTTTATGACGCTATCCCAAAATCCCTTCGTCCTCATGACAGATGTATCTTCGAATAGAAATGGGTGTCCATTTTCTAAGAAGTGTTCCGCCACGGCTGATTTTTCTGGATAACGTAGGCGTAAACATCTCTCGTGTTCCGTCCGGTGTTGCTCCACAGTGCGTACTGTTTGGCCGACGTAATATCAGCCACACTGACATGGTATCTTGTACACTCCAGGCGTTCTAAGCCCTAGATCGCTCTTCACGGGCCTCACGAGCTGTGGAATTTGTGCTGGGGGCTGAACACCGATGAAATGCTATACCTCTTCAAGAGGTGGCTAATGTTTCCCGACACTGTATCACAGAAAGGCAAAAACACAAGTTTCTTGCTTTCTTCTTCGGTGGTGTTGTCTTGACTGTTGGTGTGTTTCTTGCGTGTCATATCAGATATAACCCGTGACACCTGTCCGTGGCTGTACTCGTTTTGCCGAAAGACTTTTCGGACGTGGCTCAGTTCTAGTGGCAGACTTTCAGCCTCTGAGACGACTTCAGCACGATGGACGAGGGTATTCAGAACGCCTCGTTTTTTTACCGGATGGTGGTGGCTGAGAGCGTGCAGATACCGGTCTGTGTGTGTCGGTTTCCTGTAGACAATGTGGCTGAGGTGCCCATTGGTTTTCCTTCGGGTGTTGGAAAATTACAATTCATAGAAGGTACAATGGTTCACCATATGTATATCAACATTTTAAAGGACAGTCTGAATCCTAGCGCCGAAAAATTAGGTCTGCAAGGAAATTACATTTTTCAACAAGATAACGACCCAAAGCATATGGCTCTAAATACAAGGCTATGCCTCCAGTACAATGCCCCAAAACAACTTAACACCCTCCCTCAGACCCCAGACATTAATCCTATTGAACACCTCTGAAAAGTACTGGAAGATAGCATCAGGATAAGACACATTTCTAACAACAGAGACCTAAAAGAAGCACTTCAAGACCAATGAGAGAAAATTCCAGCCTCTCTGACGGCAAACTTGGTCAAGTCGATGCCCAGACGACTACAAGCAGTAATAGCTGCAAAGGGAAACCCCAGTAAACATTAATTTTTGTAACTGAAATCATATTTTCAGATCGTAAATTTTAATTATGAGCGGACGAATACTTTTTGAAGTAGCCCTTGAATAAATTCTCCATTTTGTGAAACTTGGCCGGCCGGTGTGACCGAGCGGTTCTAGGCGCTTCAGTCTGGAACCGTGCGACCGCATCGGTCGCAGGTTCGAATTCTGCCTCGGGCATGGATGTGTGTGATGTCCTTACGTTAGTTAGGTGTAAATAGTTCTAAGTTCTAGGCGGGTGATGACCTCAGACTTTAAGTCGCATAGTGCTCAGAGCCATTTGAACCATTTGTGAAATTTGTTATCGCTATAGATGTATTTATTTCCTTGTTCATCAATAAAAATGACTTACCAAGGTTCGTTACATATGACTGGATGTTCACATTTTATGTTCCCTTCCTTTCACGTGACATATAGTTAGTTTTAAAAAAAATTACAACTAGACGAATACTTTTTGGACTCACTGTATATGATCGCACCATTCTAGAATGCGCAATGGATTAACACAAGTATGCATATAACCTTGGGAACCATGTCTACCCCTACATGCAGTTTGTTTTTCCTCGGCACCACAGCATCTACCAACAGTACAATTCAATGTGTCACACAGCCTGCAGCGTACGTGCGTGGTTCGTAGACCACCCGGATGAGTTTACTGTACTCTCCTAGCCACCAAACTCCCCGGATTTAAACCCAGTCGAGAATCTGTTGGACAATACATGATGCAGCTGGTCACAGCACTGTAGTCTAAGCTGCTCCACATCCCTGTCGATGTCTTCCACAACCTCATTGACTCTCTTACTGTTCGTCTTGCAGCGATCCGCGCTTCAAAAGGTAGTTATTCAGTTTCCTGACAGGTGGCCACGTCAATACACAGTGTAACTCCAGGTAGGTCACCTAACGACATGACCGACGGGTGGTGCAACACATGAAAATAGACGTCGCTGCTAAAGGCCACGTCCGTGACGCAGCAAATTTTACACTTTCGCGTCTCCTTATAAGCCGACGCACGCAGAGAACCCGCAGAAGATACAAAAAACGACACACCGAATCTTGGAAGCGTGCCATTGACGCCTCAGCCGCAAACATGCTATTAGAAACAACTTCTCGGAGCCAAGGCAATAATTTGTTAGACGAATCATTATAAACACCAAGAAGAAAGTTCAGTATCTGTTTTCTGCCATCGCCACCTTGGCTACATGTAAATATTGTAAATAACAGTATGTGAATCTCACCAATGCAGCTGCATGGTTTTGTGTTTTTGGTACACTACTGGCCATTAAAATTGCTACACCACGAAGATGATGTGCTACAGACGCAAAATTTAACCGACAGGAATAACATGCTGTGATATGCAAATGATTAGCTTTTCAGAGCATTCACACAAGGTTGGCGCCGGTGGCGACACCTACAACGTGCTGAAATGAGGAAAGTTTCCATACGATTTCTCATACACAAACAGCACTTGACCGGCGTTGTCTAGTTAAACGTTGTTGTGATGCCTCGTGTAAGGAGCAGAAATCCGTACCATCACGTTTCCCACTTTGATAAAGATCGGATTGTAGCCTATCGCGATTGCGGTTTACCGTATCGCGACATTGCTGCTCGCGTTGGTCGAGATCCAATGACTGTTAGCAGAATACGGAATCGGTGGGTTCAGGAGTGTAATACGGAATGCCGTACTGGATCCCAACGGTCTCGTATCAGTAGCAGTCGAGATGATAGGCATCTTATCCGCATAGCTGTAACGGATCGTGCAGCCACGTCTCGATCCCTGAGTCAATAGCTGGGGACGTTTGCAAGACAACAACCATCTGCACGAACAGTTGGACGACGTTTGCAGCAGCATGGACTATCAGCTCGAAGACCACGGCTGCGGTTACCCTTGACGCCGCATCAAAGACAGGAGCGCCTGCGATTGTGTACTCAACGACGAAATTGGGTGCACGAATGGCCAAACGTCATTTTTTCGGATGAATCCAGGTTCTGTTTACAGCATCATGATAGTCGCGTCCGTGTTTGGCGACATTGCGGTGAATGCACATTGGAAGCGTGTATTCGTCATCGCCATACTGGTGTATCACCCGGCGTGATGGTATGGGGTGCCATTGGTTACAAGTCTCGGTCACCTCTTGTTCGCATTGACGGCACTTTGAACAGTGGACATTATATTTCAGATGTGTTACGACCCGTGGCTCTACCCTTCATTCGATTCCTGTGAAACCCTACATTTCAGCAGGATAATGCACGACCGCAAGTTGGAGGTCCTGTGCGGGCCTTTATGGATACAGAAAATGTTCGACTGGTGCCCTGGCCAGCACATTCTCCAGATCTCTCAGCAATTGAAAACGTCTGGTCAATGTTGGCCGAGCAACTGGCTCGTCACAAAACGCCAGTTACTACTCTTGATGAACTGTGGTACCGTGTTGAAGCTGCTTGGGCAGCTGTACCTCTACACGCCATCCAAGCCCTGTTTGACTTAATTCCCAGGCGTATGAAGGCCATTATTACGGCCAGTGTTTGTTGTTCTGGGTACTGATTTCTCAGGATCTATGCACCCAAATTGCGTGAAAATGTAATCACATGTCGGTTCTACTATAATATATTTGTCCAATGAATACCCGTTTATCATCTGCATTTCTTCTTGGTGTACCAATTTTAATGGCCAGTAGTGTATAAATACACCGACAGAAAAACTAACAGCAGCAAAGAATAATTAATGTAGAGCAATAATGTTTGTGGGAAAACATTACTCAAAGTAACATATTTAAGTGATTAACATTGGAAAACCACAGGTTAATGCAAGCGCGAGATAAGCGATAGCAAATGTCAAATGCTGGTACATTAATAACCGGTGTAACCGCCAGAATGTTGAATGCAAGAATGCAAACATGCATACATTGTGTTGTACAAGTGGCACATATCACTTTGTGGGATTGGGCTCTACGTCTGTTGCACTTGGTCGATTAGTACAGGGACGGCTAACGCTCGTCGTGGTTGAAGTTGGAGTTGACGTCCAATGATGTTGTAAGTAAGCTGTTTATGTTTTCTCTATGTAAGTAAGCTGTTTATGTTTTCTCTATGTAAGTAAGCTGTTTATGTTTTCTCTATGTAAGTAGGCTGTTTATGTTTTCTTATTGGCAACGTTACGTAGCGCTCAATATGAAAATCACTGGCTGTGCTGTGTGCAGTCTGTGGCTGCTTTGCATTGTTGTAATACTCGCCATTGCAGTGTTGCATTGTTGTAATACTCGCCATTGTAGTGTTAGGCAGCTGGCTGTGAACAGCGCGTAGCGTTGCGCAGTTGGAGGTGAGCCGCCAGCAGTGGTGGATGTGGGGAGAGAGATGGCGGAGATTTGTAATTTGTCATGAACTGATATATATATATTGACTTGTGATGATATTAAGGTAAATACATTGTTTGTTCTCTATTAATATCTTTCATTTGCTAACTATCCCTATCAGTAGTTAGTGCCTTCCATAGTTTGAATCTTTTATTTAGCTGGCAGTAGTGGCGTTCGCTGTATTGCAGTAGCTTGAGCAGCGAAGATTTTTGTGAAGTAAGTGATTTGTGAAAGGTATAGTTTAATGTTAGTCAGGGCCATTCTTTTGCAGGATCTTTGATAGTCAGATTGCGTTGCGCTAAAAATATTTTATGTCAGTTTAAGCACAGTCATGTATAAATTGTTCAAAGGGGAAGTTTCATATGGCGACCCTGCCAGGATACGAACCTGGAATCTTTTATGAAACGTCCCCTTTGAACAATTTATACATGACTGTGCTTAAACTGACACACAATATTTTGTTAGCGCAACACAATCTGACTTTCAAAATTCCCTACAAAAGAATGGCCCTGACTAACATTAAACTATACCTTTCACAAATCACTTACCTCACAAAAATCTTCGCTACTCAAGCTACTGCAACACAGCGAGCGCCACTACTGCCAGCTAAATAAAAGATTCAAACTATGGAAGGCACTAACTACTGATAGGGATAGTTAGCAAATGAGAGATATTAATAGAGAACAAACAATGTATTTACCTTGATATCATCATATATAAATATAGCAGTTCATGACAAATTTCAAAACTCCGCCATCTCTCTCTCTCCACATCCACCACTGCTGGCGGCTCACCTCCAACTGCGCAACGCTACGCGCTGTTCACAGCCAGCTGCCTAACACTACAATGGCGAGTATTACAACAATGCAAAGCGGCCACAGACTGCACACAGCACAGCCAGTGATTTTCATACAGAGGTGGCGTTACCAATAAAATCTTCTATGTATGTACTCATGTCATAATTCCTGTAACACTGATGTATATGTCTATTTCTATTCTTTTGTAAAGCCTGTACTACAAATGTTATCTATATTGTTATGTTTTTAATGATGTATTTTGTACCTTTGTTATTGTATTCTTATGTTATAAAATTGTAATTGTCACCAGTTCATGATATTATTAACTTGTTAGTTACATTTCACTGCACACGTTTCTGTTGGTCATAGTATATGGACAATATGTGAGAAGTAGGGACTGATAGTGTTTGCACGTGTGTTGGTAATTCAGCAAGGGACTGGATAACAGCATTGCTGGTTCTAAGGACAATTAAAAGAAAAACTTTCTGAGTGCACAAGTGGTGGTTTATGGACTTGCTATATTCTCTGCAAGAATCTTCGATGGTGATTGTGCACCTGCACAGTCGCAACGGATGGCTGCTGGCCGTCTATACCAGGACTACAGTGGGTCTGCACCTCTGGTGGCCCACCAATACCATTATCTCTACAAGGACTACAGTGGGTCTGCATCTATGATGACCTACCAATACCATTATTTCTACAAGGACTGCAGTGGGTCTGCACCTCTGGTGGCCCACCAATACCGTAATCTCTACCAGGACTACAGTGGGTCTGTTCTGTGATGACCTACCTACCAATATTCTTCCAAACTACGACTGACTCTGCTGTGGGTTTGCTCTGTTGTGGCCCATTACCTGTATGCATGTCAAGAGTCAGCACTGTCTTTCCGTTGGGAGGACAACACTGCTTCTTCAAGACTCCATGGAAATCCACTACTTCCGTGTGCATTTTCTTTTACTGCTCAGACTTTGAGAAAAACACTGCTATTCTCCTGTTATGTACGATTAGGACTGTCTTTATGGACTGTGAGACAATTTTAGCTTCTGACCAACATTGTATCAATAAGTGTGTGCATTTGATTTCTTTGTTATTGTAATTATGAAAAATTTTATCAAATCATTACTGGCCACTGCCCAAAAAAAAAATTTGTAAAATTTTTTGTGGGGAGCATGGGGGCTATGTAAGTAAGCTGTTTATGTTTTCTCTATGTAAGTAAGCTGTTTATGTTTTCTCTATGTAAGTAAGCTGTTTATGTTTTCTCTATGTAAGTAGGCTGTTTATGTTTTCTTATTGGCAACGTTACGTAGCGCTCAATATGAAAATCACTGGCTGTGCTGTGTGCAGTCTGTGGCTGCTTTGCATTGTTGTAATACTCGCCATTGTAGTGTTGCATTGTTGTAATACTCGCCATTGTAGTGTTAGGCAGCTGGCTGTGAACAGCGCGTAGCGTTGCGCAGTTGGAGGTGAGCCGCCAGCAGTGGTGGATGTGGGGAGAGAGATGGCGGAGATTTGTAATTTGTCATGAACTGATATATATATATTGACTTGTGATGATATTAAGGTAAATACATTGTTTGTTCTCTATTAATATCTTTCATTTGCTAACTATCCCTATCAGTAGTTAGTGCCTTCCATAGTTTGAATCTTTTATTTAGCTGGCAGTAGTGGCGTTCGCTGTATTGCAGTAGCTTGAGCAGCGAAGATTTTTGTGAAGTAAGTGATTTGTGAAAGGTATAGTTTAATGTTAGTCAGGGCCATTCTTTTGCAGGGATCTTTGATAGTCAGATTGCGTTGCGCTAAAAATATTTTATGTCAGTTTAAGCACAGTCATGTATAAATTGTTCAAAGGCGAAGTTTCAATGTGCCATATGTGCTCCATTGGAGACACATCTGGTGATAGAGCAGGCCAAAGCAACATGTCGACAATCTGTAGAGTACACTGGGATAAAACAGTGGTATATGGGTGATATTTGTCCTGTTGGAAACCGCCACCTGGATTGCTGTTCATGAATGGTAGCACAACAGGTCGAATCACCAGACTGACGTGCAAATGTGCAGTCAGGATTCGTGTGTTGATTACGAGTGTTCACCTGCTGTAATACGAAATCGCATCCCAGACCAAAACTCCAGGTGCAGGTCCAGTGAGTCTAGTATGCAGACCGATTGGTTGCACATCCTCAACTGGCCACCTGGTATCCAACACACGGCCATCACTGACACCGAGGCAGAACCAGCTGTCCTCAGAAAACACAACAGACTTCCATTCTGCCCTCCAATGAGCTCTCGCTTGACTCCACTGAAGTAGCAAGTGGTGGTGGTTTGGCGCCAGTGGAATGCACGCTGTAGGGCGTCTGGCTCGGATCTGTCCTTGAAGTAAGCGATTTGTAACGGTTTGTTGGGGCGCTGTCGTGCCAACTGCTGCTCAAATTGCTGCTACAGATGCACCACAATGCGCCAGAGCCATACGCTGAATATGGTGGTTTTCCCTCTCGGTAGTGCCACGTGGTTGTCCGGAGCCAGGACATCTTGCCATCGTACGTTCTCGTGACCAGCGCTGCCAGTAATCATGTACTATGGCTGCATACCCGCCAAGACTTCCTGCAGTATCACAGAAGGAACATCCAGCTTTTCGTAGTGCTATGACACGACCTCGCTCAATCTCAGTGAGGCGTTGATAATGGTCTTTCTGTCTCCTTAAAGGCATTTTGACTACCATCAACTCACCACGGCCAAACTCAACAGTAACTAACACTCACGACCTTTACAGTGTGTATTTAAAGCAAACCTCTCTTGCATCCTCATGGTGAAACCACTAGCGCCACTCTTATGCAATTGGCGCGAAATCTGAAATGACATCATCTTTCAGGTGCAGAAACACGCCTACCAACTTTCGTTTATGTCGCAAAACTCCTTCTTGGTGTAGAGATGTTTTTTTCCATCAGTGTATATCGCATCCGCCGCCATCTACAGATGGTGACTACAAATACACTACTGGCCATTACAATTGCTACACCAAGAAGAAATGCAGATGATATACGGGTATTCGTGATATTCATGGGACATATATATTATACCAGAACTGACATGTAATTACATTTTCACGCAGTTTGGGTGCATAGATCTTGAGAAATCAGTACTCAGAACAACCAACTCTGGCCGTAATAACGGCCTTGCCACGCCTGGGCATTGAGTCAGACAGAGCTTGGATGGCTTGTACAGGTACAGCTGCCCATTCAGCTTCAACACGATACACAGTTCATCAAGAGTAGTGACTGGCGTACTATGGCGAGCCAGTTGCTCGGCTACCATTGACCAGACGTTTTGAGTTGGTAAGAGATCTGGAGAATGTGCTGGCCAGGGCACAAGTCGCACATTTTCTGTACCCAGAAAGACCCGCACAGGACCTGGAACATGCGGTCGTGCATTATTCTGCTGAAATGTAGGGTTACGCAGGGATCGAATGAAGGGTAGAGCCACGGGTCGTAACACATCTGAAATGTAACGTCCACTGTTCAAAGTGCCGTCAATGCGAACAAGAGGTGACCGAGACGTGTAACCAATGGCACACCATACCATCACACCGGGTGATACGCCAGTATGGCGATGACGAATACACGCTTCCAATGTGCGTTCACCACGATGTCACCAAACACGGATGCCACCATCATGATGCTGTAAACAGAACCTGGATTCATCCGAAAAAATGACGTTTTGGCATTCGTGCACCCAGGTTCGTCGTTCAGTACACCATCGCAGGCGCTCCTCTCTGTGACGCAGCGTCAAGGGTAACCGCTGCCGTAGTCTCCGAGCTGATAGTCCATGCTGCTGCAAACATCGTCGAACTGTTCGTGCAGATGGTTGTTGTCTTGCAAACGTCCCCATCTGTTGACTCAGGGATCGAGACGTGGCTGCACGATCCGTTACAGCCATGCGAATAAGATGCCTGTCATCTCGACTGCTAGTGATACGAGGCCGTTGGGATCCAGTACGGCGTTCCGTATTACCCTCCTGAACCCACCGATTCCACATTCTGCTAACAGTCATTGGATCTCGACCAACGCGAGCAGCAATGTCGCGATACGATAAACCGCAGTCGAGATAGGCTACAATCCGACCTTTATCAAAGTCGGAAGCGTGATGGTACGCATTTCTGCTCCTTACACGAGGCATCACAACAACGTCTCACCAGGCAACGCCGGTCAACTGCTGTTTGTGTATGAGAAATATGTTGGAAACTTTCCTCATGTCAGCACGTTGTAGGTGTCGCCACAGGCGCCAACCTTGTGTGAATGCTCTGAAAAACTAATCATTTGCATATCACAACATGTTATTCCTGTTGGTTAATTTTCGCGTCTGTAGCACGTCATCTTCGTGGTGTAGCAATTTTAATGGCCAGTAGTGTAGGAACACGCCTAACAACTTTCGTTTATGTCGCAAAACTCCTTCTTGGTATAGAGATTTTTTTTCCATCAGTGTATATCGTATCCGCCGCCATCTACAACTGCTGACGCAAATATTTGTAGCGCCCCAAACAGCAGAGTATATTTCGTTTGAGCAATCCTTATAGTTCTGATTCTGAGATAGGGCAAATCACTGGGACGTGAGAGCATCATTTCGACAGGTCGCATGTTTAGTTGGCAGTAGTGCATAGGGCCCAGAACAAGTAGTGACGAGGTGGATTCAGGACAATAGTGTAGTATGAACAGCAGGCACGGGTGCTTCCAGAAAGACAGACCATGAGAAGGTCGTAGAACTATTCGACTGACTCTAACGAATAGACTCAGGCTAACAGCTGAAAATCCTGCAGAAGATACACAAAAAATGTCAGAATGTCTCGTCGCGCTTTCTGTGATGTTCAGCGGTGCTATTGTTTCTGGGGGTCAGAGTGACAGCAACGTGTCCACAGATGATCTGGTAAATGGTCTTAGGATGCTGCTATTCTGGAGACCCAGCCATCTCTAACTGCTGCAATCATGAGGTGCTCTTACTGAATACGGTGTGAGAACTGATTTGTTAATTTGTAGGGAGGCTGAATATTCACCAGGAGATAGCAAGAACGATGAAACCCATTGTCACGGTCTTTGTAAGCATGATAAAAAGTGGCGTATTCCAGCAGGATAATGCGAGACCCAATGCTACAATTCACACAACAGATGCCTTGAGGAATGTACGGATCCTTGACTGGCCTACTCGATCCTCTGATTCATCGCCCACAGATCTGGAATGCGATGGAAAGACGTATGCTTTCGTACCAGCCTCTAGCTATTTATTTTCCTGGACTAACACAGCATGTGTTGAAGACATGGCATGAAGTTCCTGAAGATGACATTCGGAAACTGTTTGCTACCGTTCCACAACTAATAAAACAGAGTGTTGGTACCTGTGGGAGTTAAACCTCATACTGATGAGCATCAGTTCCGAATGTAATGGAAGTTTACTCATAACCGTTGTGTGGTTGAAATCTCCACAGAGTTTCACAAATATCGGACTATTGTTTCACGATGTAACACTTTCTAGTGGAAAATCCATGAGATGTACTGAAACACCGAATAAATGTGATTTTAAAGCCTTCTTTCTCTTTTTTCTGTCAATGAGTATTAACTAGGGTAACTGTGACTAACGGTCCTAAGTGTGTTTTTGTATACCAAAGTGGGTGTGAATATCACTGGCGGAGTGTAAATACCGTACAAAGTTTCGAAGACAAAGAAGAAAGAAAATCCGACATAATGGCACAAAATGAAAAGTATAAGATCTAAACAATAATTAATTAATCTTTTTCTAAGTACAGAGATTGCTTTTGAAAGATAGGGGATCAGTAAGCGCTCGTATATACGAGGGCTATTCGGAAAGTAAGGTCCGATAGGTAGCGAAATGAAGACGACAATGAAAATAAAAATTATTTGCAACACTTAGCTACACATTCCAGCTACTTCCCTACAGGCATCTTTACGCACTCACTGTGTGGTCAGAATTGAAAATAGCGAACTGACATGACCCACAGGCACACTGTAGACGATGTCCAATACATATACGCAAAGCTACATCGGATTTTCACTGTGGTTTCCATTTCGCGATCGATCCGACCTTACATTCCGGATATCCGTCGTATAATTACGCCAAAAAATCCATTCCTCATTTATTTTTAATTCAATGGTCATTTTCTCTCCATATTATCCATTCTTTTTCACGGACCGGTATCCGAGCGAACAGCACGGAATCCATCATTGCTCTACAGATATTATTCGATTGCATCATTTGTTACACTACAAGGCCAGGAGCATAGGCATTAATCTAAAAAGCATACATTGTATAGCTTAGGCAAAAAGCTAATGTTTAAATTCCGAAAATCAGTAATTCAACGACACCAAAAGGAGAACTTTTAAATAATAAAATTAGGACTGTTAATTAAAATAGAAACATTTAATCAGAGTACAAGATCTAGAGAATAAATCTATTTAGTAGCAGAGGGAGCAGCGTTAATAAAGTCACAGAACGGTCCTGGGTACTTTTTCAAAGAGCAGTCTCTTGTCGTTATTCCGCTTGTGCATTATAACATTGCACCAGGGGCGTGACTAATTCTTACCCTGTTCAGTCTTGTCCACTCACTTCTCTTCAGATCAAATCCTGATAGACTGGCAGACGGATCTTCAGCACCTTGATGTTTAATTTTTGCAGCATTCTATCTCTTGCACCACTCTTCTTCAATGTCAAACTTCTTCTTGTTTCTTTCATTACGCCACAGTGAAGTGCGTGATGTCAGGTGGGTTGGAGGAGGGTCATTTAAGATTGTATAAACTGGAAGGACTTGGGGGTAGTCGGGGTGATGCAGCTTTCTTCATTCTCGATTGGATGCTTCTTACAAGGGAACCTCCCCATCGCACCCCTCTCAGATTTAGTTATAAGGTGGCACAGGGATAGGCCATGAAGAACTGAACACAGATCAATCGAGAAAACAGGAAGAAGTTGTGTGGAACTATGAAAAAATAAGCAAAATATACAAACTGAGTAGCCCATGCACAACGTGGGCAACATAAAGGAGAATGCCAGCCTACGAGCGCCGTGATCTAGTGGTTAGCGTGAGCAGCTGCGGTACGAGATGTCCTCGGTTCAAATCTTCTCTCGAGAGAAAAGTTTAATTTTTTATTTTCAGACAATTATCAAAGTTCAGGCTCTCACACATAATCAACTTCGCTCTCCAAAATTCCAGGGCATGTTCAGATTTGCTTGGACATATGCACAATTTTACGGTCTACACACGGAAACATTTGAAAACGTAAAAAACATATGTTTTGACAGAGCACAGGGAAAATTGTGCAGTTTATGTGACAAACTCTTGTGTTTTCATCACTTTTTTGGGAGTGATTGTCACATCCACAAGAAAACCTAAATCGGGCAAGGTAGAAGAATCTTTTTACCCATTCGCCTAGTGTGCAAGATAGGTGGGTCGACAACATATTCCTGTCATGTGACGCACATGCCGTCACCAGTGTCGTATAGAATATATCAGACGTGTTTTCCTGTGGAGGAATCGGTTGACCTATGAACTTGCGATCAAATGTTTTCGGTTCCCATTGGAGAGGCACGTCCTTTCGTCTACTAATCGCACGGTTTTGCGGTGCGGTCGCAAAACACAGACACTAAACTTATTACAGTGAACAGAGACGTCAATGAATGAACGATCAGATCGTAACTTTGCGAAAATAAAGAAAGTAAAATTTTCGCTTGAGAAGGACTCGAACCAAAGACCTCTTGTTCCGCAGTTGCTCACTCTAACCACGGGACCACGGCGCTCCTCAGCTCACATTGTCCCTAATGTTGCATATCTTGCACATGTACTACTCAGTTTGTATATTTTGCTTATTTTTTCATAGTTCCACACAACTTCTTCCTGTTTTCTCGATTGATCTGTGTTCAGTTTTTCAAGGCCTATCCACTGTGTCAATTTATAACTAAATCTGAGGGGGGTGCGATGGGGAGGTTCCCTTGTTAGCGTCGCAATTCAGGTGGTGGAATTTTACTGAAATATGCAGCCAGAGGATCGTAGTGTATTCTAGTGTATCCGTTGTAATTCTCATTGATTCATCCAGATGGATGTCTACTTCCCTTGTATGAGCACTGTGTAGCCGTAAGCCGTACTGGGACACAGTATCAGCTTCTGGGTATTCTAGAGTAGAGCCGCAGTGCGTAGTATGGACGCTTCAGTACCTCAGGTTGTGCCAGCCAGATTCTTTATGATGTTATTTCTGGTCTTTAGCTTTTGTCTAGTGTCTTTCAGGTCTCTTTTACATGTTAATGAATGAACCAGTGGGACACCAACGTATTTAAGCTGCAAATTGTGTCTCGTCCTCTGATGACAGAAGTTAACATTGAGCTGTTGGTTCGCAGTTCTCATGGCTGTTCAGGACAACAGCACAAGAACCATGACACCTAGTCTTCAATCGCTTAGTCATAATATCTGAACAGTTTAAATCAGATTAACATTATCTAAGTATTTCAATTATTAAAGACTAATAATCATAGAAACACGACTATTAGTATCACTGAAAATTATCATTTATTACAAGCAAGACCTTGTGTATCCTTTCTTATAATTTTAATACGCAGTCGCTGCAAGGGGCAGTGTAAAAGCTTTCTGTAGCTAGCCTGGCGAAAAAAGTAAACGGGGCGCTTTAAGAACTTGAAACAAATACAGAGTACGAATGTAGCACAAACGAAGTGCCGTTCACATCCGCCATAGCTGTTCATTAGGACACAAGTAGGTTAAGTGCTACGCACAAAAACTTGCACCCTAACGGCAACTTCTGAAGCTGATCACGCTGGCGATAGCGGCTGCTGCGGCTACGGCTGCTCGAACGCGACACAAGTCGAGAGTTGCCTGTCTGTTCTTCCAGTTCACCTCACTTTATCGTTTCAATGCCACACGGGACTAGGCTCCAAACGTGCCAGATTAGGAAACTGTTGTGGTGTGCATCGTGTCGTGGCGTATAGAATGTCTGTCTGTATGAATCGTGTTGTCGTATTAATGTAATGCAACGACATGCACGCGCAGTGAGATATATCGTATGAATAGAACGGAGAACCGATAGAGGTTCTCAAAGTACCCTCCGCCGCACACCGTCTGGTGGCTTGCGGAGTATGGATGTAGTTGTAGATGAAGAATCTGATAAAGCTTGTTTGCGTACAGTAAATCTTTGGGTGTGGGCCTAGTTTACTATTCTTTGCGTAATATTTTACACGAAACTTTAAAAATATACACTGAAAACAATCTGCGAAGATCATGCATATATTAAAATGGAGGTAGCTAGCCTTACCTCTGAAACATTATTTAAATTGAAGCAGCATGCACATGCATAATAGTAGTTCTCTTTGTTGGTAAGATTCTATTAATTGTTGTGTTTTATCAGGTTCTATCGGCACACACAAGCACGATGTTTTTACGTAAAATTCCTTGAAATTCCGCAAAATACCTGTTAATTCTGAGGGACTACTATCACTATTATTTAAAAAGAAAACATGTCTGACTTGAATATCATTAATCAGTTCAGAAATATAGTGAAATAACGTTATCGGTCTTAAGATGGCCGACAACAATATGAATAGCATCTGCGCCTCTCGCGCGTTATTTAAAATATTCACAGATACTTCTTAAGGCGTGAGCTGCTGGGGTTACCAAATACTACGATAAGAGAGTACAAAATTAGGTTGAATTTCATCTGTTGCTTGAAATTACCTAATTACACAATCACGTCTGGCCTCCAGCCCGCTTAGAATACAACATCAGAAATCGAAGTAGAAGAAGTGAGAACAAAAAATCATCAGAGCAGTTGTTCTAAGAATGACGATAATCATAGATATTAGTTTCCCATTTCATAAGAGTTCTTTGTAGG
Source organism: Schistocerca piceifrons (assembly GCF_021461385.2). Classification (NCBI taxonomy): domain Eukaryota; kingdom Metazoa; phylum Arthropoda; class Insecta; order Orthoptera; family Acrididae; genus Schistocerca; species Schistocerca piceifrons. The sequence continues at coordinate 110,455,780 of NC_060139.1, forward strand.
TCATGACACATTTGATTTATATTTTTGGTAATATTTTTGTAAAGAATGTTCGTCATTATCAATTTTTGATAATTTGTAAAGTTCACTTTCACGAAATTTTATCGCACAAGTGTCTGCTCCAGGAGACAAGCAGTGCTCTGTTCTGGTAATTCTGTGCCTGACTCCAACAACTATCTTTAGCAAAAAAAATTCTTCCGCCTTCCACGCCACTCCGTCTTGATATTTCTTTTGGATTATTCTCTCTTTTACTTCTTCTGTAGGATTTTGTTCATAAACATCTTTTATGTTGTGAAACTTCATTGTAAATTACCATCAGCTACTTCATTTTTATGCTCAGTGCTGCCGGTTTCGATCAGTAGGTTATTATCAACCCGAAACAAAGCGTAACCAGCTTGTCACTATAACATTTGAAGTGAACAACTTCGATGTACGTAAAAAACACATCTTCTGTTACAATAAACAATCTCCAAAAAGACAAGATATTTAGGAGACGCTCACAAGATGATCATACACATCAGACTGTCTCATTCGTGTCTCACTCTCTTGTCTGGGGGGGTACATCATAAACAATTGCTGTACCCATGTCATCTACAGCACGTTCAAGCCATAAGGCCACATGATCATCATCTTGCGAATTACTATGGGTAGAGGTTATACTCAACAGCCGTACGAAAATAATAATTTGCTCCTTCTACCGACCCCCCGAACTCAGATGATATAATAGCTGAACGGTTCAAAGAAAACTTGAATCTCATTACAAGTAAGTACCCCATTCTTACAGTTATAATTGGTGGAGACTTCAATCTACCCTTGATTTGTTGGCGAAAATACGTGTTCAAAGTCGGTGGTAGGCAGAAAACATCTTCCGAAATTGTACTAAATGCTTTCTCTGAAAATTACTTTGAACAATGAGTTCATGAGCCCACACGAATTATAAATGGTTGCGAAAACACACTTGACCTCTTAGCCACAAATAATCCTGATCTAATAGAGAGCGTCATGACTGATACAGGGATTAGTGAGCACAAGGTCACTGTACCGAGGCTCAAAACCATATCAACCAAAACCACTAAAAATAAACGCAAAATATATCTATTTAAAAAAGCAGATAAAAATTCGCTTGCCGGCCGGGGTGGCCGAGTGGTTCTAGGCGCTACAGTGTGGAATCGCGCGACCGCTACGGTCGCAGGTTCGAATCCTGCCTCGGACATGGATGTGTGTGATGTCCTTAGGTTAGTTAGGTTTAAGTAATTCTAAGTTCTAGGGGACTGATGACCTCAGAAGTTAAGTCCCATAGTGCTCAGAGCCATTTTAACCATTTTTTTGAAAAATTCGCTTGAAGCCTTCCTAAGAGAGTTTCTCCATTCCTTCCAAGCTAATTATGTACGTGTACACCAGATATGGCTCAAATTCAAAGATACAGTATCGACAGCAATAGATAGATTCATACCGCATAAGTTGTCCGCCCCGTTAGCTGAGTGGTCAGCGTGACAGACTGTCAATCCTAAGGGCCCGGGTTCGATTCCCGGCTGGGTCGGGGATTTTCTCCGCTCAGGGACTGGGTGTTGTGTTGTCCTAATCATCATCATTTCATCGCTATCGACGCGCAGGTCGCCGAAGTGGCGTCAAATCGAAAGACCTGCACCAGGCGAACGGTCTACCCGACGGGAGGCCCTAGCCACACGACATTTCCATTTATATACCGCATAAGTTAATAAGAGACGGGACTGATCCACCATGGTACACAAAACACGTCAGAACACTGTTGCAGAAGCAACGAAAAAAGCATGCCAAATTCAGAAGAACGCAAAATCCCCAAGACTGGCTAAGTTTCACGGAAGCTTGAAATTTAGTGTGGACGTTAATGCGAGATGCTTTTAATAGTTTCCACAATGGAACATTGACTCAAAATATGGTAGAAAACCCAAAGAAATTCTGGTTGTATGTAAAGTACACCAGGGGCAAAAAACAGTCAATACCGTCACTGTGCGATAGCGATGGAAATGTTACCGATGATGGTGCCACTAAAGCGGAGTTACTAAATACAATTTTCCGTAATTACTTCACGAAAAAAGACGAAGTAAATATTCCAGAATTCGAAACCAGGACAGCTGTTAGTATGGGTGACATAAAAATAGATATCTCAGGTGTTGCGAAACAACTCAAATCACTTAAGAAAGGCAAGTCTTCCTGTCCAGATGGTATACCAATCAGGTTCCTCTCAGAGTATAGAGACACAATAGCTCATTTCTTAGCGATCATATACAACCGCACACTTGACGAAAGGTCTGTTGCTGAAGACTGGAAAGTAGCACAGCTCACACCAATATTCAAGAAAGGAAATAGTAGTAACCCGTTGAATTACAGACCCATATCACTGACCTCAATTTGCAGTAGGATTTTGGAGCGTATGCTGTACTCCAACATTATGAATCACCTTGAAGAAAATGACTTATTGATACATAACCAACACGGATTCAGAAAATATCGTTCTTGTGCAACACAGCTAGCTCTTTATTCTCATGAAGTAATGAGTGCTGTCGACAAGGGATCTCAGATCGATTCCATATTCCTAGGCTTTTGATGCCGTTTCTCACAAGCGGCTATTAATCAAACTAAGTGCATATGGAGTCTTGTGTGAATGGTCTGAAAAGCTAATCATTTGCATATCACAGCATCTTCTTCCTGTCGGTTAAATTTCGCGTCTGTAGCACGTCATCTTCGTGGTGCAGCAATTTTAATGACCAGTAGTGAATCTAGGAGTTTGCGTACGGAGTGACTGAAGTGGTACGACCACATAAAATTAATTGGGAGTCAGGTAGATGGGAAGCATAATTAGGAAATGAAGTCCATCAACGAAGGAAAAAGCTTATAAACTACTCGATCGACCAGTACTTGGACAGTGCTGGTCAGTCTGTGATCCGTACCAGATGAGATTGGTAGAGGGAATAGAGAGCTCTGTCCAGAGCGTCGAACTCCGCGAACGATTCCCTTGTTGTTTACGAGGGTGGAGGGTTAAACAAATCACCAGCAAGGTTTGAAGCTGGAGTTGAAACTGGACACAGGCACCCATACTATTTCCTTCAAGGAGTGTGCATGTCTGAAGGAATACATTTATGTAAATACTAAAAATAAAGTTTCTGTGTAGTGTACAACTGAGAAAGATTTTTACAAACTTATGATTAATACTGTTTTTGTCAAAACTATGCTAGACGCCATAGCGAAATTCACTTAGTTATTCGCTGGCAGGGGGATTATGACGCAGGAGATTATATTGCCGGGTCAAATTTCAAACGCTCCACAGTCTTTAATGAAGAATGGCTAAGTTTTCGGTAGAGTTCATGAAATCTTTTTATGTGGATATTTCTGTATCAGACTTACCTAAACACCACATGTCCCAGTTCCATTACGAGTTTTCAGAAACTCACTTAGCAGATTCAAAGTTGTTTTATATGCATATGGACAGTTTCATCTATTAGGTGAATGACTGCGTTCCATATGAACTACTGATGGATAAGCCTGATCCATTTAACACGTTTGAATATGCATAAGGTGATCGGCTTGATGAAAGTCGAGGCAAATGGCTCGCCGAGTGTTTGTAGGTCTCCATTCAAAAATGTACAGATATCATACAGACACAGATTCACCAGGCTAGTAAGGAACGTTGTGTGACATGTGGCCGCAGTGGATCTTGCTGCAGGACTACTTGAAGTGCCTGTGCAGCTGTGTTGGCGGTGCTCCGCTTCCTCCTCTGCACATGATGCACTGAGTCAGTATTCAACCGCTAAGACATGAGGTGCATACCTTATTGCAACTGAGAATCAGTCTCTATCGACATGACCACAAGCAGGTCATTTTTGCTGACAGGATCACAACCCGACTGTATGCACAGTATTCGCTTGAGTGATAGAGTGTATGCATGAATGTATGTTTCGTATATATGACGAAACTTCGTACGCACACACTCACTATGGGTGTATGTGAAAATGGATGTACGTGTGATTGCGTACTGAGTATGTTAGTTAGTTTGTTTTCCACACTATATGTGCTAGTTATAGTGTACTGGTTAATTTGCACTCTATGTGTATTTTACAGGATATTTAAAAAATACTTTAACAAACAGGTTTCTTACACTAAAACTGGAAAAAAAGTGCAAATGAACGTATGTTGGAAAATCCAACGTTTGAGTTATTAATAAAAGTTAACATTCAACTGTTTTCCAGGTATAGGCCAAGAACTTCACTTATCTATGCACCTGTTTGACTCGTTGTATCCAAGATGACGTCGTGTTTCCAGGAAGACTTGTTTACACTCGTCATTCATCTGTCCTCAACGTCCACTGTGTACATGTACTACAGGTAATGAGTTAACTGGAAGTTCTCCGTTCAAACATTGCAGCATATTCACTTCGTGAGCAGGCATGCTTAATTCTTACCTAAGGATGCGCGAATGATAATTGACAAGTGACTCCACAGCTGCATCATACGTCGTTTCCATACCAAGTCATCCAAACTTTGGTGCAGCGCACCTACGTATTGCCGAGACCGGATCAGTAACTCCACAGGTTATTGACAGAGGAAGACGATGTGTTGCTCATCCTCCTAATTAGGAAGAGTACGTCCAACAGAATGGTTCAAATGGCTCTGAGCACTATGGGACTTAATATCTGAGGTCATCAGTCCCATAGAACTTAGAACTACTTAAACCTAACTAACCTAAGGACATCACACACATCCATGCCCGAGGCAGGATTCGAACCAACGACTGTACCGGTCGCGCGGTTCCAGACTGGAGCGCCTAAAACCGCTCCGTACGTTCAAATGGTTCAAATGGCTCTGAGCACTATGGGACTTAACATCTGTGGTCATCAGTCCCCTAGAACTTAGAACTACTTAAACCTAACTAACCTAAGGACATCACACACATCCATGCCCGAGGCAGGATTCGAACCTGCGACCGTAGCAGTCGCGCGGGCTCCGTACGTCCTACAAGTTGTCAAAAAAGAGTCAGGCATCAGCATGAGACATGTTGCCCCGGCATGTGGTACGTCTCCAAGTTCGTTATGGAAGTTACTTAAAGGGCAACTCACGCATCCATATCATCTTCAATTTTGTCCGCCCCGACAGCTGAGTGGTCAGCGCGACTTACTGTCATGCCAAGGGGCCCGGGTTCGATTCCCGGCTGGGTCGGAGGTTTTCTCCGCTCAGGGACTGGGTGTTGTGTTGTCTCCATCATCACCATCTCATTCCCATCGACACGCAAGTCGCCGAAGTGACGTCAACTTAAACGACTTGCACAAGGCGACAGGTCTACGTGACGGGAGGCCCTAGCCACACGACATTTCCATTTTCATCTTCAACGTGTTCAGAGCCTTACGCCTGCTTGTCACCCTCCAAGGAGAATTTTTGAAACGTTTGGAGGATTTGGAATAACAAATTTCCACAACCAACACACACAGGCAGATTGAAACCTCCTCATTCCTTACCTTATCAGCCTACCTAATTTTCAACATTCGTCTGTAGCAAATCTCAGACGCTTCGAATCTTTTCTGTTCCTATTTCCCCACTACCATACAATGGTGTACTCCAAACGTACATTCTCAGAAATTTATTCCTCATTTAAGCCATACGCTTGATACTAGTGGATTTCTCTAGGCAAGGAATGCTCTTTTTGCCAGTGCTAGTCTGCTTTTGATTTCCTCCTTGCTCCGTCTGTCGTAGGTTACTTTACTGCCTAGGTAGCAGAAGTGCCTAACTTCATCTACTTCGTGACCATCAATTCTGATGTCAAGTTTCTCGCTGTTCTCATTTCTGCTACTTATCATTACTTTCGTCTTTCTTCGACTTATTTTCAATCGAAATTTTGTACTCATTAGACTGTGCAATCCATCCAGCAGACAGTGTGTTCTTCACTTCCACTGAGGATAGTAATGTCATCAGAGATATTACCATTGATATATTTTCACCTTGAATTTTAATTCCATTCTTGAACTTTTTTTTTTTACTTCCATCATTGCTTTTTCCATATATAGGTTGAACAATAGCGACAAAAGACTGCGTCCCTGTCTTACACCCTTTTTAATCTGAGCACTTCGTTCTTCGTTTTGCACTCTTATTATCCCCTCTTGGTTCTTGTACATGCTCTACATTACTCGTCTCTCCTTATAGCTTACCTCTATTTCCCTCAGAATTTCGAACATCTTGTAACATTTTTCCACGTCGACAAATCCCACGTACGTGGCATGTTTTTTCTTTAGTCTTGCTTCCATTATCAACGGTGTTGTCAGAACTGCCTCCCTGGTGCCTTTATCTTCCCTAAAGCCAAACTGTTCGCCATCCAAACCAACTTCAACTTCCTTTTCCATTCTTCTGTATTTTATTCTTCTTAGAAACTTAGATGCTTGCGCCGTTAATCTCATTGTGCGATAATTCTAGCACTTGTCAGCTCTTGAAGTCTTCGGAATTGTGTGGATGATATTTTTCTGAAAATCAGATGGTATATTGCGAGAGTCACACATTCTACACATCAACGTGGGTAGTCGTTTTGTTGCCTCTTCCCCCAATGATTTTACATATTCTGATGGGATGTTACCCATCCCTTCTGTCGTATTTCATCTTAAGTCTTCCAAAGACTGATTCTAACACTGGATCCCCTATCTCTTCTATATGGACTTCTGTTACTTCCTCTACCGCATCAGACAAGTCTTCCCCCCACAGAGGCCCTCAATGTGGTCTCTCCACCTATCAACCCTCTCCTGTGCATTTAACAATGTGCAATTACACGTACATTTCACACACCTTTTGCTATAAGATGTGATGCATTGAAGGTGCAATGGAAACAGAAGCACTAAAAATTGCCCTCATAGTAAATGAAAACAAAACAAAATATATGGTAATGTCACAATCTGAGGCCAGAAGAACCGCTAAGAACCTAAACATCAATGGGAAATGCTTCAATGGAGTGTCCCCTTTGAACTACTTGGGAGCCCTAATAACAAGTGATAACAGTATTGGAAAGGCTATAAGGGAAAGAATACAAGCAGGAAACAGAGCTTACTTTGCAAATATGCAACTTTTGAAAAATAGCCTTGTTACAAGAAAAACTAAACTACTAATATATAATTCCCTAGTCCGCCCAGTTATCACATACGGCTCAGAGGTATGGACGTTGACAGAACACGATAAAAATGCACTAAGAATCATTGAGCGAAAAATACTACGCAAAATCTATGGGCCAATAAGGGAGGAAGGAGGCTGGAGAATACGCTACAATGCCGAATTACAAGGGTTAATACAAGGCAGGGACAGAGTAAAATTTGTGAAATCACAGAGAATACGATGACTAGGTCACTTGGAGAGAAAGGCAGAGGATAGAATACCAAAGAAAATGATGAAAGGTATGATCCATTCAGTTAGGCGAAAAGGGAGACCTAGAAGAAGGTGGATCGACAAGGTAATAATGGATATCACCAGTATGGGAGTCCGGGGCTGGAAAAGAGCAGCAAATAACCGAGAAGTGTGGAGGAAGATTGTTGAAGAAGCCAAGGCTCACCAAGGGCTGTAGCGCTACTGAAGAAGAAGAAGAATTACACGTACATTTCACACACCTTTTTCTATAAGATGTGATCCATTGAAGGTGCTCATTTTTACAGCAGGCAGGCACATCTGCATTGCCCGCAACTTTTGTGTGAGAAAGGATGTATTTATACTGAAGCTAAGGCAGGCGAGCTGGAAGGTGGTCAGATGACGGCCCGATCCAGCACAGCACGGCACAGCGTTGGAATCCCTACCCAACTGGCGGCCGGAGATTGTTGGCACGGTAGCAAGATTCTCGTGATCGGCGTGTCCGGACACCGTGTAAGGGGAGGAGGGTGTAGGGGGCTGCCCCCCCTGGGATTTTTGTTTCAATAATAAACACATAATTGTTCTTATTCTATCCCAGCAGCGGTGGCCGTTGTTTACGCGTAGCGCATTTTGACTTAAACTTATGACAAGTGAACCTTAACATTATAGGAAAAACCAGAATTTTTTGTATTTTTCACAGTTTTATGCTTAGGATGCGATTCTGTACTTAGCACAAGTGTTCTGGCTGCAGCCATGTCCCAGGGACAACCATCTTGATTTTTGGCATTATGGAGATCGGGAAAACTGACAACCATGCAGGCTGTGGTTGTAACCCTGAGGTCCACCACACTGAACTGTGACGTCATAGAGAGATATAGGGATGGGGAAATCTGGCAACCATGCAGGGTGCACTCACATCCCTGAGGGCCACCATACTGGATTGTGACAGACAGCGGAGGTCCACCACCTTGATTTTTTTCTTTTTATTTCACATCAACAGGATAATTCCCTATGTTGGACTTCTTTCAATTTCCGCCATTTTACAGTTACAATAAGCGCTCTGCTTCCACAGTGATGTCACAGTAATTGGTGGGAGCCGTAGCACAGTTGGGCTATTTTTTAATTCCTACTTTTTTATATTTATCACCATTTTATACACAGGGAAATTGGCCTGTGTCATTTGGGAAGAATTCTGGCAACAATTCATGGCGTCATATGAGGAGGGGGACGGGGAAATTTGCCACAGTACCGATTGAACTCGAACACTCCTAGCTATTCGACTCGTATCTACAAGGGGTCGACATGTTAATTCATGGATTTGGCGTTGTTAGTGGCGGGGAGTGGCCTAATTCTGCTCCTTTCATTTGCAACCCCTTGTGTACCCCAACTGTCCGAGATTAGTTTTATCCATGTGGAACTGTGAGAGCATTTTGTAAACGTTTGCGAATAATTTAACTGAGCCAGGGCGTGGGTACCAGCCCAGTGTTCACGTGTGCAGGTGTGAAAGACCGCCTAAAAGCCACATCCAGGCAGACAGGCATACTAGCCCTAGTCGCTGATCCACCAGACGGGTTCTATCAGGAGCTGGCGCATTTTCCCGAATCCCAGAAGCTTCGTGCTAACGCGCGCACTATCCGGGCGGTTCACTTATAATCAATGTGAACAATCTGACACTGTGAACCTTGCGTTTTACATACTGCTCTTCTTCCTTGCTACAGCGCTATAAAAATTGGATTCTTTCTTGTACATAATGGTATTAACTATACAGGTAATCATTTCACTCCCATTTTCAGGACCTTTTCGTCTGTCGGAGCAGGTCTACTGGTCTGTATTATAATAATGCGTCATCACAAAAATAGATTTCCGTCTCTTGGCTATTAAAGATAATCTTTTAAGAGTCCTTTTACAACTGGGTGAGTGGTAACTCGACAGGTAATAACCTCTGTATAAAACTGTCGTCTGTTAATCTACTTCTTTCTCGTACAGTAATGTTGAGAAAGTTAACAACTAATACAAAATTATAAGTATTACATTCTTTCTGTGTCGTGATTTTACTCTAAATTAAAATTATTAGTCACCCAGATTATTGTTTACCTCCTGTATTCTTACAGATGATATACTATTGTGGCGCAACATGCTTCAACAGCTAGTTAACTGTAATCAAAATACTCAATTCATCAATGTGCAATGCCAACTAAAATTACCAAGGAAATTAAAAGTCAAATTTGGCAACAATGCTTATGATGTACACAACTGTTGAAAGCTGTTATAGATACGTTACTCTGTCGTTAAAATTCTAAAGTATTAGTTTTCATTTCATTGTTGTTGCATACCAATGTTATTAAATATGTTTGTGTCTCCCATTCAGCATGTAGTAACAGGATGCTACAAGAGTGATGGAAGTAAATTTTCTTTCCTGGCTTGTGATAAACAGCCTAAATTATATGTAGAGTTCATTAGAATTTATAAATATTTCGTTTTTAGTATGATTTATCTTGGGGAAAATATGGCTGGCATCTTCAGTTGACATTGAGCACTTGTGTTTTCTTTCAGGAGTGATAATAATTTATGCTCTGTATATAAAATAACAATTATTTTTGAGGAAGATGGTATTATTCCTCGTTGTGAAACATAAGGCGGATATACTGAAGAAGATTCTGATTTATCAGGTGATGAAGTTCAAGGAAAAACTTGTCGTCTCCCCGCACGTGTGCTAATAGCACAGGCACAAGTTCATTTCGAGGAAAATGAACATGTTGTTGTAAACACAAAGGGAAAGAATAAGGGCATGTCAAAGGTAAGTTTTGTGTTGAGTGAAAGAGGTCAAGGAGAAGATAAAATTGAGAACTCCGCAGTGACATCACGAAGGGAACGGAGAAGGGCAGACTAAGTCAAAATGTTGCAGTTATTCCCATATAACTCAGGAACAAGAAGCACCAGAAGAAACTGACGACTCAGCAGAGATTCTAGCCCCATTCGAGTTCTCGAGGAGCAAATCAAGTATAAAACCCACCACCTCAATATGGGACCACATGAAAAAGTCAAGCCAGAACCAAAAGAAGAAAATGATTCTTATGGTCCACATCTGTCAGATTTTCTTTAAAATAGAATTAAATCCCCACTGGATTCTTTCAAAAAAATTCTCTGAGGTGTTAATAAATTTTATTGTCTCTTAAACAAATTTATATGTTGCACACATAGGTAAGCATAATTTGCATATTTCTTATGATGAGTTATGCACTGTCCTGGGAGTTCTCTCATCTTACCATAGATTGCCAAATAAAAGAATGTATTGGCAGGAGGAACCTGATTGCAAAGTAGCTTTACTTCCAGACTCTATGAGGTGAAACAGATTTGAAGGAACCTTGCGATATGTACACTTGGATGGCAAATCAAAGAGAAATGAAGAAGAGTTTTATAAAGTGAGGCCACCGTTTAACTTTCTCAATGATGCTGTCAAACGAATTCCCTGTGACGATGCAGTGTCGGTTGATGAGAGTTTTGTACCATATTACGAGATACTTGCTGCTAAACAGTTTATAAAAGGCAAATCAATTATGTTTGGTTTCGAGTTGGGATTTTGGCAAATCCTAATGACAACATTGTGCATGGAGAACTTTACTTTGGCACACTCATGAAAATACCTAGAACTGTCTTGGCCTGGGTGGGGATGCAGTAACTGATTTGATTCAGCATGGAAATATTCCACGTAGCACAAAATTCTGTGCAAAAGAAACCAAGGTGGCACAGGGACAATGGAGAGAGCATAGTAGGAATGGAGTTGAATCTGCCATCGAAGAAATAAAAAAGAGGAATATGTGATCCAATATCTGGTGCGAGTAGACAGCCATGAGATGGAATGAAAGTGAAGTAGTGACAGTTCATTCCAATTGCGATAGTATACAACCTTTGCCAAGTGTGGAAGGATTCAGCAGAACAGAGAGAAGAATAGTAACAGTAAATTTGGCCCATGCTGTGAAACAAAATAGTCTGCATACAGGAGGGGCTGATTTGGATAATCAATTCACAGCTTTATACAGAACAAAAAATTAGGATTAAAAAATGGTGGTGGTCCCTGTTTGCCATGGGATATCGAAGTATGTTGTGTACAGGTTCAGTTGTTACATCAGATGTTGGGAAAAGACCTGCCATATCTTCAGTTTCGAAACCTTGTTGTTCTTCAAATTCTGAAAACGCATGGCGCCCCAAGAGCAAATCTTGGTCCATCATCACGATTTCTTTCATTAGACGATATAAATCAAGATAGAAAAGATCATTTCATCATCGTAGTTGCAAGATATGTCAAAATCGAAAGTATATATGTGTGCGAGACTACAAGTACCAGTTCAACCAGGTTGTTGTGAGGCGTTTAATAAAGTCTGAAGTACCGCTAAGCTAAGAAGAATAAGGGAAAATGTTATAGAGACGAGACTTTCTTAAAATGAGTCAAAACTGGTTTCACTGCTTAGAAATTAATGTATTACATTGTTGTTGTTGTGGTCTTCAGTCCAGAGACTGGTTTGATGCAGCTCTCCATGCTACTCTGTCCTGTGCAAGTTTCTGCATCTCCCAGTACCTACTGCAACCCATATCCTTCTGAATCTGTTTAGTGTATTCATCTCTTGGTCTCCCTCTACGATTTTTACCCTCCACGCTGCCCTACAATACCAAATTGGTGATCCCTTGATGCCTCAGAACATGTCCTACCAACCGATCCCTCTTCTAGTCAAGTTGTGCCACAAACTCCTCTTCTCTCCAATCCTATTCAATACTTCCTCATTAGTTATGTGATCTACCCAGCTAATCTTCAGAATTCTTCCGTAGCACCACATTTCGAAAGCTTCTATTCTCTTCTTGTCCAAACTATTTATCGTCCATGTTTAACTTCCATACATGACTGCATTCCATACAAATACTTTCAGAAACGACTTCCTGACACTTAAATCAATACTCGATGTTAACAAATTTATCTTCTTCAGAAACGCTTTCCTTGCCATTGCCAGTCTACATTTTATATCCTCTCTACTTCTACCATCATCAGTTATTTTGCTCCCCAAATAGCAAAAGTCCTTTACTACTTTAAGCGTCTCATTTTCTAATCTAATACCCGCAGCATCACCCGATTTAATTCGGCTACATTCCATTATCCTTGTTTTGCTTTTTTTGAGGTATTACATTACATGTTTTTTTGTTGTGTACATAGTTCCGCGTAGTCAGCGCATACACAACTTTCCCACTAGAGCGCGCCCCGCTAAGCACAACAGCGCAGGCGCAGCGCTCGTCCGTCTCCGCTCTACGAGATGGCGCTGTCTTAGAGGCGGACCAAATTCTGCTTCCGCCGATCCGCGTATTAATATGGAACGCAGCCAATGAGATTGTTGCTAACGTAGAACCTTTTCTCCTCGCGGATCACATTCGCGCAGTGATACCTGAACGCTCGAGGTATTATAACGAGTGTACAGACCTCCGATTAGTCAGTCTGCACCAGTCTGTACCAGACTGCATTTGTCTGTACCAGTCTATAGTCAAGTTTCAGTCTGCGCCTAATAAGATTATCATATTCCTGTACACAGCCATGACGATAAATGAATAGACACTTTGTCAAGTATCAGAGATATGTGAGAATAAGATTAACGTAACAAAACCAAGGGAACTTCAGATTGTCAATTGTAAACAGCATCCAGAATCAAGTTACGCAATGTCTATCCTTTTTATTATTTTAATAAATGTGTGTGAAAATTAATGAAGTTCTGTTTAAAGTTGGTCACCGTCAATCTGCTACTCTAAGCGTGCAAGTGGCATTTCTATCGTCTGACCTAACGGCAGAAGGTAAACACGCCACGATAAGACCACGAGGCATATTGCTGACACTCGCCTACTTCGTTGGAGCGACAAGTCAAATAATCTGATGGTATGTGTACCGAAGGTCTTACAGTACGCACACCACAATTTTTAAAGTAAGTAACAATGTGTAATAGTAGTAGAGTTAAAAATAATCATTTTAATAAATCTGGAAATGCTTTTCATTTATTATATTAAGTGCCCAATGGCAACTTAAATTGCCATCAATTTTCGGGACTGTATCAGTAAAAGTTAAATTTAAATAAGGTTCTTCCTGTAAGTTATAAAACAGTTACCTACAACTACTTTTAACTAGAAAATCTACCTTAATAATTCTGGGCACTAATGGGTTAATGTTGTAATTGTATTCCTGTAACAGTTGTTGTCCTGTTTTGTGCTACTGGCAGTCAATGGCTACATAACTGTGAAGTTCGTGAACTACCCAAGAGCATAGCAACTGTGGCACTACATTCGACACAAGAGAAACAGCAAAGAGAAGCATTACTCAGTCCAGTATTCATCAAGCCAACTACTGACCGTATATTCATCAAACTGCCATGAACTCCAAGAGTGAAAATTTGTTTCACGGTGGACGAAAAAGAAATACATTAAAGAGGAAGAATCAATATTGACATATAATTCTTAGGTAGTAATCACGAATAAGTAAAGGAAACTTTAAATGGTGCAACAGGCGCTGAACTAATTATAGAACCTGAGTGATAAAAGGAGGACCTCCATATATATTTTAGGGTTTCTGTTTCCTTGGTAGTAACTGAGCCTTGTGTTCTCATTTCTTTCTCATTTCTTCCATTTTGCTCTATCATATTTCCCAACTACTTGACACTTTCCAGTTGTAACTAGGATCTCACATTTGTTTACATTAAATTCGAAATACCTCCTGAACAACCAACAAGCAGATTTCTACAACTGTGGTCTTCATCAACTGATCCGTCACTGGGAAAAATGTGTCGTATTGATCATGAGTATGTAGAGAAAGTTTAACACTATCACTCAGTTTCTTTGTCGTAGCCTGAGTTTTTTCGACGTGATGTTATCCTATGACTGATGAAAAGGAGAACGTAAAGGACATTTGTGAGGTGAATAGTCATATGTACAAAAGTACTTATGTATTTAATGTAGTAATATAAGGAACATCACATTAAAAGGAATGTATAAATTTGTTTGAACACAAAATGAGAAATTCCTGCGCAGGGGCCGATACTGCGGCGGATGTCGCAAGTCACTCGTCACTTGCTCTGCTGCACCAGGCCGTACGAGTTCCACTCTGCAACAGAGAACAGGGACGCTTTCAGAAAATTACCTCTACACACACACACACACACACACACACACACACACACACACACACACACACACACACACTAGCTGACACCACAAAGGTAGGCTAGGTTCGGGGAACGACGAAATAAAGTCCCATAACATTTTGGCACATGAAGAGTAGCACCGAGGCAGATTACAAAGTTATTAGAACTGAATATATAGTGATATTACTTCTACTTTTTGAACAGTCTAATGTGATCCTGTTACATCGATTCTGTGAAACAGAGAGCGAACAGTTTCCTTTTCTGTCGATAGCAAACTTTTTAACGAAAGGCATTTTGGGAAAAGCAATCTTAGAAACTGTGAAACATGAACAGGTGAATATCTTAGGGAATAAATGCGAGAGATGTAATCCTTTTAGGTCCCCGAACAAAATTATTAACAATATTGTATAATTAACAAATTAATATTTTTATTTCTATCAAACAAGGAGTGCAGTCGGCATTAACTGTGGCCCATTGCACTCATACGAGTCGGCTTATAGTAGACTTAGAACAGAACGGTATATTTCACAGATATCTGGCACACTCTTAGCGTGTATCTCAGTTTTACCAGATATTTTGCAATGACAATTTTAAGACCATGTAGCATACTAATTAGAACAAGACATTATAAATAACACAAACACAAACATGAGTGTTACATTTAAACATATTAGAGGCGCTAATTTCTTCATTAATATGTATACACATAAATCTGTAATTTTTAATTCACTATTATATTATTTTGTCTGTAATAAGAACACAGAACAAACTGGAATTCCTTTTCTCGGATATCACACTTAACTATTAGTGATCAAGTGTCAGCTGTACTTGGGACTTCTTTCTAAATTCCTTGATATATGGGAGGTACAATAGTACGGAATATAACCATGTACGTATCTATGCATTGGTAAAACAAGGAAATCTTATGCAATACATATTTGCAGTTCTGAGTTTAGCTGAATTATACGCAGTTTTTCTTCGACATCGTTATTTATCTGTGTGCCTTTTCTATCACATTTCTTATCAGTTGCTTTTCAAAGTGCCTTAAATTCTGGAAAGTAGGAGGGAAACGCTGGCAGAATGAAGTTGTGAGGGCGCGTCATGTGTTGCGACGGGGTTGGTTCAGTCGGTAAGGGTTTCGCCTGCGAAAGGCAGGCTTCTTGATCCGAATCCTGGTCTAGCACACAGATTTAAACTAGCAGCGCTTTTCAGCTTAAATCAGTTTCAGCTATTTTCTAAATTAATCATAATGATTAGTGCCACATTACTTTTTAAGTATGCTTAGCACGAATCCTCAGAAGTTTTGTCGGCCGTCAGGCCAGCTGCTTTCGACTGCTACCTTCACTAACTGGTGGCTGTTTTCATTCCATATAGTACATCTGCACACTTGCTGCTGCAGCCATGCTTAATATTCTAAATACTGGGAAAGCTTTGCTTAATAGTTATCTCCCAGAATCTTTTCATGCACTATAATTTCATAGAGAGAGAGAGAGAGAGAGAGAGAAGGGGGTCGCTTGAGTGTCGACGTATGGGCAGAAATTGTCGGTGAAACACTCGTAGCGGCCGTACACTTTACCAAGGAGATTAAACGGTGCTGCTTATGACCGCTTTCTGGGTGGTGAATTTCCGGCGCTTTGGAGAACGTTACCCTTGCAGAAATACAATAACTGTGGTTTGTGCACAAGGATCCACCACCCTATTTTCTACGAACTGTGTAACAGTAGCTCACCACAACTTTTCATGGGCGACGGATTCGTCGAGGTTGTCCGTTAGCATGTCCTCCCCGTTCATCGAACCTGAAGCCGTTGTATTTCTGGCTGTGGCGACATTTTTGAGGGATTGGTGTACGCCCAATCCATCGACAATGTCCAGACGTTACAGGAGAATGTGACCAATGAATGTGATGCGATGCAAATGGAGCCATGGTGTATTTGAAGGAGTGTGTGATTCAGTGCAGAGAAGGGATGAAGAATGTGACAGGATGCGTGGTAACCACATGCAACCCTGTCTATGTCGTCTATTATTACGTGGCGTGACAGTGGGGAATGTCAGAACAGATTGTGCCATTTCTCAACAGGTATTGGTTTCTAGACATAATACGTACTAAAGCAACTTGCGTTCTAGTTTTGACCAAACTACGTCCTGTAGGAATATGTGACACTTTTCTTAAACAACCTGTACATAACAGCTTCAGACGTCTGGTTACTGGATGAATACACACCGGATAATTTGCACGCCATGAGCTATGCTGCCTCAGTACATTCAGGGCCTACACACTTTCTAACTTTATTACTTCACCTGCTGTGTTAAGCCTTAAACGTAACATTATACCACTTAATGAGCAGATTATGACGGCATTTTAAATTTTTAAATTCGGTCAATAATTGTATGAAATTCTGAAATTCAAATTTTTGTTGCCCCTTTAAGCCTTAGATAGGCAACCCGCTACTGAAATTGGGTTTCTCTTTTAGTTGTTTACTGCCACAGACTGCAATTAGGTACTTCTCAAAAAATGTATATGGAAATCTTCGGTAATATATTAAAAAAAGAGATACTTCTAAGTTTTGTGTTACGAAGTTGACTTTGTATACATGGTTAGTAGTGTTTTAATAACTGGAAATTCATCTGTGTTTCATGTGACCTCCTTGCACCCTAACTGTCTGAGAAGTACTGACAGATGATACGTAGAACGCATCAACCTTTCGTGAAATATTTTAGTCTCTTAATACTCGTAATCCTTGACATATTTGGCCTGTTATGTCCATTTCACTCTGTATACCATTATCCTAACACTACATAGGAAGCCGACAATGGGGTAAAGTCTATAAAACGAATGATGTCTGTAAACTTACTGACATAATAATTCTTGTTTAACACTTTGCGCACATAAATCTCGGAGACTGTCAATTCAGCACAAGGAAGATGTGAACACCTGTGAGAGACTGTTACTAAACGGCTGTGATGACTTGCAAGTTTCTCAGAGTAAACATCAATTAAAGTCGCATTGCAATTTTGTTTCTTCTTATATGTTCAGTGCTTACAGGAAACGTTCAGAGATTAATAGCATGACCTCTACGTGAAACAACCCTGCTTGGTAACATTACTCAGCACAAATTACATAAACCGCAAATGGAATATTTTACGTTCCATATTTTTTCTGTCGCCTTGTGACTTCATTTCTGACGCCGATGAATAACTTTAACGATGATGAAGCAGATAGTTGCTAACGAAGTGTGTCACATGTGGTCTTTCTTTAGCTCATCTGTATCACTAAACAGCTGATTTTTGCCTGCTGGCAACTAAAATGTCAGTGAAAAGGGACAGTCGAAGGTAATATTTGGTAAACATGAGGACATCGAATCACGGGTCTCTTCCTCTTTAGCACTGCAGCTCTTGATGAGCCACGCCCTCTATTTTATGGTTACCTCCACTATCCGAATATCTCCGTTTTGTCAGGTTGATTGAACGTATTTTCAGCCATTTTGTCTCTGGATGTCCTTTTTTTCTGGTGGAAGAGAATTTTGCTTTCATTATTCTCTTGGGCATGCTATCAACTGCCAACCTCGCCAAATGTGGTATAAAATGCATTCCCTGTGATATTATGAATTTAAAAATAACTTGACTTGCATAAAATTCAGTAACTGTTCGTTATTTCTTATTTGGCATCGTTAATACACTTCTCACAGGGTCGCCGATTTTACGCAGGACGTTTCATTGAAATGGTCTCAGTTTATTTATTTTCACTTCTGCTAACGTCCATAATTCTGGACGATAAGCGACTGGTTGCGTAGTATACGTAAACAAACCGTCGATATTACCATATATACCGTATAAGTATTTTGTAAGGCCTCACATTCGTACACAAACTGCAGTTAACCAATACACCAGAGTCTGTCATTTGTTTTACCAATAACCGAACCTATGGATATATATACTGTTGTGTCTAGACAAGACAGCCTAGACGCAATGAGAGGAAGCCGAAAGGCACGCGCTAAGCTAAAGCTGGATGGCGTGAGGTCTGAAACAGGATACGTAATGAATGCTATAAAGAAAAGTACGTAGCTTCTGGAATACTTAACTTTAATCCATCCTTTTGGTACATCTGGAGATTGTGGCGATACAAGTGAGACTCTTTAGATACATGCAATGTTACTAATGGCGCCTTGCTAGGTCGTAACCATTGACTTAGCTGAAGGCTATTCTAACTATTGGCTCGGCTAATGAGCAATGCTTCGTCAGTGTAGTCGCTAGCAAAGTCGTCCGTACAACTGGGGCGAGTGCTATTCCGTATCTCGAGACCTGCCTTGTGGTGGCGCTCGGTCTGCGATCACACAGTGGCGACACGCGGATCCGACTTGTACTAATGGACCGCGGCCGATTTAAAGCTACCACCTAGCAAGTGTAGTGTCTGACGGTGACACCACATATACCGTATAAGTTTTTTGTAAGGCCTCATGTTCGTACACAAACTGCAGTTAACCAATACACCAGAGTCTGTCATTTGTTTTACCAATAACCGAACCTATGAATTAGTTTTAGCAGACACCATTTTTGTCGAATATTAATGCATTACAATCACAATCAAGTTCATAGTCTTATCGTACAGACTTGCACGCTCCAGAGAGCTAAAACTCGGAAGTGAAAATGATATAGTTCACAGACTTCTTTTTAAGTTTGTATCCTGGTGTCATGTGAGACATGATGACTATTCTTGTCAAACTGAGACAATCAAATGAATGGAAAACTTAATAACAAAATCTGTCTACTGACTTTAAAGAATTTTTAATATGCCTAAGCATATTCCGAACTCACATCTTCATCTGTTATGTAAGAACGAACATTCATTTAGATTTCGACACGCCTAACATAACAAAAAATCTCGATGATATACCTGTGAGTTCGAAATGTACATTTTCATAAAAAAAGGCTATAAAGACTGTAGATGGACTTTAATACAAAGTTTTCCGTTTACATATTGACACTTCGCTACGTTTCAGTACTGCCACATATTGTCCCTGCTGTGCGTGTAAATACTAGCTCAGCAGCTGGGCTGGTCCAGTTATGTATTTACTTCAAACTTCAAGTAGTTCATCTCTTCCTCCCCCCTCTTTCCGTCCATAAGATTCCTAACCTCCTCTCTGTCCATCTCCTTCACCCCCTCTCTCTGTTCACCTCCTCAACCCAGACTCTCTGTCCATCTCCTCTTGCCCCTCTCTATTTCCATGTCCTCCTTCCGCTCTCTCTCTCTTCTCTCCCTCTCTCTCTCTCTCTCTCTCTCTCTCTCTCTGTCAATCTGCACCTCCCCTCTCAGTCCATCTCCTTCTCCCTCCTCTAATTCCATCTCCTCCTCCTCTCTCTTTCTCAGTCTCCTCCTTCCCCTTCTCCCCATGCATCTCCTCCCTCTTCTTTTCTGTGTCCACCTCCTTTTCTCTCCTCTTTCTATCCACCTCTTCTTCTTCCCTTTCTCTGTCCGTTTCTTCCACCTTCATCTGTCTCTTCATCTCCTTCTCCCCCTCTCTCTGCCTATTTCTTCGCCCCCCCTATCTTTGTCCATCTCCTCCTCTTTCCTTTCTCTGCCTTTCTCCACCTCTCCCCTCTCTCTGTGTATTTACCCCTCCCCTATCCCTGACCATCTCCTCCACCTCCTGTCTGTGCCTATCTCTTCGTGCCCCCCCCCCCCCCTCGCTGTCTATGTCCTTCCTCCTCCCCCCCCCCCTTCTCTCTCCACGCTATCACGCTCACCTCAATAGCAGGCCTGTAGTTCTTACCCCTACAGTGTTTCTTTCCAGATTCTAATTAATACGTGTACCACATTTGATTGAAATCGTTCCAGAGATTTAGGATGAACTTTTTACCTGTGACTTTGTCCCCAAATGCACATGTCAAATATATTTCACACATATTTAACATATTTCACACGTATTTGTAGGCATAGTTGACCTGTAAGTCAAATAAATTTCGCCATGCAGTTTCATTTTCATACAGCTCAATGTTTATGAAGTCGTATCTCTTGAACTATTTGCTGAAAAATCATGTAATTTTTCAGGTACATTCAGTGGTATATTCGAATACTGTCTGTAAAATGTGTCAAGAATGTTCGTAGTAAAGAAGTAAAAAACTAAAACGTAATTCCTTAAGCGGCAGTTTTTCAGTAAGTGAAACGTGTACCAAGTTTGGTTGAAATCAGTCCTATGTTTTAAAATGAGATAGGGAACATACATACATACATAGGTACATTCAGTTTTGTAATTTGTATGGATTATAATTGATTTCAGTTTTGACACATCTCCAGTACACACACACACACACACACACACACACACACACACACACACACAGACACACACACACTTATTAAAAGTTAATTTAGCATCACCTGATGTAAAGTAGCAAATGTACCTTTAATTTCATCCGTAATATCACAAATTACTGGGTACCAGTCTTTGCTTGTGTAGTCAATTTTCGGCAGCTTGCCGCCATAGTCCTCAGGAAGGTGGCTGGGGTCGAGGTGCTTGTGCAGTGATTCCATTTTGTCACCGTGGAAGAACATCTGTAACACATATACTGTGTAAAGCTGATGTACGTAACATTGGAAGTGCTTTTCATAGCTGAAAAAAGAGTTTCAATTTTTTCTTCTCATTCCTTATTAAAATAAAAGTGCAGAAGAAGATGTGAAAAACTTCTCCTCCAGCGAAACCAAAGTCAGGGATAGCAAAAGGGTCGAGTACATAAAGCATCCTTTGATTTCAATTTACCAATTGACATGACGTTGCATTTTGGCAGACTGAACTGAACCTTTTGAAGTTTTAATAAAGAAGGTTTTGTAAATTACTTTATTTACCATTTTATTATCATGGTGAGTTTATGTAACAAGGGCTGTATGAAATGCATAAGACTATTGAAACATATCATCAAAAACACCTCTACAGCTAAAACCATGTCCTTCAAATGAGTCTTACAGAATCAGTTAATTTATTTCTAGGAACCAATACCATTTTAATTTATTTAATAGTTGCAAAGAATACATTCCTCTCGGACCAAATATTTTACTTTCCATTTATAGAATACAGGAGGAAGGATGTGTTTCAGTTTACGTTATAGTTTTCAATATTTATTAATCAACAGCCTCCTTACCCTGTTCCTCAGTTTCTCCCTGATGAACGGCTTAAACATGGCGAACACCATGTTGAAAATGTACGGCTGTTTTACGATGTGCACCTCCTTCAGTCTCAGCGGCATGGCATCCTGTGAACAGTTTTGTCAAAGGTTCAAATGCTTGCGATGAAACAGGTCAGATTTTGCTGAAAGTACAATTACAGTCCTGTCTGCAGTTGTGCACAATACACCTTCCACTTTCTTTAAAATGTAGTACACCCACGTCATTACATGCCGTCGCGCTGTAATAGCAGGGTACCAAGCTATGCAGTAAACACAGGACAATAACCTCACTCCACATGCAGCCAAAGTTATGTTAAGAATGGTGAATCGAAAACTGGAGAAGGTAATGGAGGAAAATAGGGCTGGAAGCAGATCGATTTCTGAAGAAATACGATCACAATATTTCTGTATCAAAAGGACTGATATTGTACATAAGAATAACTGTGAAGGGGAATGTCATACAAACCTCAGCAAGATGTTACCATGTTGCAGTAGTTTTCAGACAGAATAATACACAAAATCCAACTTAAGATAGCACAAGAACTGCCGATACATATAAGGCTAAAACAAAAATTAACCAATTGTGTATTTCATAAGGCGAAAATTCTCTCCAATTTTCCTCTGCAAGAACTACAAGTAAGACGAGTACAAAATTCATTCCTTTCTTTCTTCCTCGCAAACTTTGTAATGTCTCTTAGCAAAACACGTATTATAAGTGGTAAAAAAGGAGAAAAGAATAATTGAACTGGATGATTGTAATTGCGTGGGCAACGATTGTGTAAATTTTATGTAATAAAGACAAACCATTATGTGCCATGTTTTATGCTTGCATAGAATCATGTACCGATTTTTTTTAAAGATAATATCTGTGTCGGCCAGTACTGAAACCGCCACAGACGATACTTATTAAATATCAAACAAAGATGAGAATATGTCACAACGAGTATAAATAGTAGTGACCGAGCATTAATTTCTCTGTCGTCTTCTTGGAGTTACGTGGGTAGGAAGAGCCTGTGACGCTGTATTGTACGCTTGTGTAGCATTCTTTTGTCAAGATTGAGAGAAGGACGCCATTAGGTACTGATTTGCAAAGGTGTGTAATAATTTGATCTGTCTAAATGTTTTGAATAGAGTTACTTAGCGAAAACTTGCATTATGATTTGTAATAAGCTTGCCTGGTATTTTATCCCATCGTTTTAAGACATTTTCAGCTATTTACATATTATTCGTGGTGCAGAGGTGCGCTACGAACGAACGAGCCGCTGCCGCGGCGCATTCAAACTGCATTAAATGAAACCAATCACACCGCAAAGAAGCGGACAGGTAATAGTGAACTAAAATTATTTCTTTCAGCTTTCGGAATTGCAGGGCAGAGCAGCAGACTTTATGATGTGTTTTACAGGTGGACGCGAGCTACAGATGATGTATTATTAACAGTGCAAAAAGATAATTTACCTTCATAACATAAAAGAAATCTTGCTGTGCGCAGTTCTGGTCTGGTAAACATTATAGTAAAAACATCTTTTTCTCTGATAATAGTCTCATGTTCTCGTGTTAGTTGTGGTACTTATTGGCGCTTTACTGTTAACAAAAATCCACTGAAAAATTTTGATGTTGAACAAACATTGCGTACTGTAACATCAGTATTGATAACGAAATAATTTTCAGTAACCTTTTCAATAACTGTAAAGTAAGGAAGATATGTTGAACTTCACAGCGAGTTACAGTAACGAAACAATGTTTCTTTAATAGAAAACCAGAGCCAAAATAATAAGAACATAATATATTTTGTTTTGTTGAAAATTAATGATCCAAGAAAATTCACAGCACAGCATCCCTAAAAAGTAGTTCAGGGCTCTTTCCGTAGCAACATATTTTATCCCTTATATTAGTAGTTACGCGAGCAATAACAAAGCAAACAGACAGCGAAAACTTCCATCCTTCCTTCCTCAAACAAAATGGTTTCTCCCAATCTGTATGGTCGCGTTTTGAACTGATATTTTAAGGCCGAAAAAGAAGTAAGATGTTGAAAAGATACTGAATAAATACGAAAGACCATGGGCAACAGAAACACACTGTTTTATTTTTATCATATTATGATATGAAACGGCTGTTAAGAAGCGAGTGGTATAAAGTTAACACTGAAATACTGAAGTAAGCTTGAAATTAAATATTATCATACTACCAGAGGTTGAAAATTCCACTTTAGTTGTAACGTTCTTGTATTATAACACGACAGGTTTCGGATTCTTATATGCTCATCTTCAGGTGTCGTAACTGGGTTCTGTGAGCCCCGAGCGCCCTGGTAGACGTGTACAATGCGCGGTGTGCTAACTATAAGCGCAAACCGTGCATGGAGTGACTACTCCATGTTACTCCATACTCTACACTCGTAGGTAGCACAGCACCCAATTACGACGCCTGAGGATGGACATATAAGAGCCTGAAACCTGTCGTGTGATAATACAAGAACTTTACAACTGAAGCGGTATTTTCAACCTCTGGTATAATGCTCAGTTGCAGATGTGCCTCCAACAGGATTATTATCCTACTAGTTGAGTATCCAGCGTTGCTCCAGGACGTATTTATTCGACTTCTGTTAGCCTACCTCCACCTCCCCCCTGTCCTTGTCTATCTTCTTCACACTTCTCTCTTTCCATCTCCTGCTCCCTCTCTCTGACCACTATCCACCACCGAATGCCTATCTCTGCCTGTCCCTCTCTCTGTCCATCTCATCCTCTCCCTCTCTCTGCCCATTACCTCCTCTCTCTCTCTGTCTCTCTCTCTCTCTCTCTCTGTCCATCTCCTCTTCCCTTTCTCTGCTTATTTCCTCCTCCTTGTCTCTGTGCCCATCTCCTCCCCCACCCTCTATCAGTCCATCTGTTCCTCCCCCTCTCTCTCTCCCCATCTACTCCTCTACCCTTCCTTTGTGCCATCTCCTCTGCCCTTTCTCTGTCCATTTCCCCTTCCTCCTCGCTGTGTCGATCTCCTACCCCCTTATATCTGTGTGCATGTCCTCCTTCCCCTCTCTGTCCATCTCTTCCTTCCCACTTCTCTGTCCACATTATCATCCTTACCCAAACTGCAGGCTGCTGGTCCTTATCCCCACTGTATTTCTTTCCATAGAGTAATACATATTGAAATAGATCCAGGGGTTTAGGAATAGCATTTCAGCCGTGGCTTTGGGAGAATACGTTTCACTGATATTTAACATACTTCACGCATATTGGTACATGTACTTTACCTGTATCTGTAGCGAATTTCGTCCTGCAATTCTCATTTCCCGCATCCCAATCTCTATGACGCGTCATGTCTCCTGAACAACTGTCGTACAATGATATCATTTTGCAGCTACATTCGGTGGTAAGTTGGGAGTAAAGACGTAATAAATTAAAACAGCGTGCATGATGCGGCAGTTTTCTCACATTTCAGGGTTTGTGACGCCATAGCTCGTGAACTATGTGTCGTACAATGACATAATTTTGTAGGCTCATTCAGTGGCATACGTGAATACTACCTGCAAAATGTGTCCTGAATAAATTTAGCAGTAATGAAGCAATCAATTGAAACGTCAGCCCTGATGCGACAGTTTTACTGTAGGAACAGGGATGACGTTGTAGCGATGAACTTTTTTCTTTTCATTATTTTGTGGGTTTAGTCAACGAGAAAAAGTTTGCTAAGGTTTTAAATTATGTGTAAAGTTGGTTCCAAGTCACTAAGTGCTCTCATTCTCAAATACTGGATGAATAAACACTGCGAATTCGCGAGTCGTGAGATACACTACTTTTTCATCCCCACCCCCGCTCCTTTGATAGGTAGGTAGTTCTTAGCTCCCCAGCGATTCTCTCCACACAGTGAGTGATACGTGTAATAAATTTGATTGAAATCGGTCCAGTGGTTTAGGCGGAGATGTGGAACACACACCCACCGACACACACACACACACACACACACACACACATATATATATATATATACGAAGGAGTCTCGTGTGGATTCCTTGAGCGTCTACTACTCATAAATGAAAGTCAGAACTGCGCATGATATTGTTCAGTGTGCGGCGTCTTTTGTGGCTTTTCTTGCACAAGTCGTACTGACAAATCCAGCAGCTAGGGATTTCCTTTTTCTCCGCCGCTTGTCCATCTATTTGGTAGACACTGATAATTAAGGGCAATAAGCCATATACTATTTGATAATTATTTTGTTTTTTCCTTCCGTGGCGAGTCGTCTTTTTTTATCCCAAACTAGGCGGCCTTGGAACACGGAAATAGTATGATGACAGGTTACGGCGTCTTAGCAAGTCATCATCAGATGATTTCCACACTAACTCGTCAAATTAACATGCGAGGACAGATTAGAATAAAGAATTCCCCCTTTCATATCGCTACAATCGCCGTGTACCCTAAAAGAGAAAAACGACGTCTGTAATTTGTCTGTGGAATGAGGTCAGTCAGTTCGGTATGCATTGATATTCCAGCTATTCTTTTTAGTGTCTGCAGGGCGCAGATGAAAAACAGGCCGGCATTTGCCTACAGCCGGCCGGAGTGGCCGAGCGGTTCTAGGCGCTACAGTCCGGAACCGCGCGACCGCTACGGTCGCAGGTTCGAATCCTGCCTCGGGTATGGATGTGTGTGATGTCCTTAGGTTAGTTAGGTTTAAGTAGTTCTAAGTTCTAGGGGACTGATGACCTCAAATGTTAAGTCCCATAGTGCTTAGAGCCATTTGAACCATTTGAACCTTCGTGGAGAACCAGAGTTATATCCTGTAAGACAAGTGGCCTATAACACCAGAAATATGTTTTTCCGACGATGACATGTTACAGACAGATCAGACAAAAGAAAAACAGTGCCATGTGTCATGTCTACTTCACAGGAAAATACAGCAACAAAAGGCGGATGTAGGACGGACAAGAGAGCAACTAATCCGCTTCACTGCCTCTGGAAACGAGAAATAACGGAGGAATAAAGCCAGACTGTTTCTAGAAACCAACCCCTCGGCTGTGCTGTGACTAAGCCGCATCTCCGCAATATTCTTTGTTCCAGCAGTCCTAGTCCACTAAAGCAGACAACACAATTTCAGTGATGTGTCGAAGGGAAGAAAGACGCAATAGCGCATGCCGAACTATAAAGACGGCGGCTGCTGGGTCGTGCCTGTGTAGCTCAGTTGGTTATCACCATCCGCGAAAGTCAAGGTTCCAGGTTCTGTTCTCCATCTGGCCCGCTGTTTTTACCTGCCAGTAACTTAAAAAATAGAGCACACTCCATTGCAGACTGAACGGTTATTTCTGGATCTGATGTTCGTTTATCCGTCCTATGCAAGCCTAATGATGGAGAGATAGCTCGAAACGTATTGAATGTACTATAATTTAACTTTGTAAGTTCAAGTTTTTGACAGATGTTCGCTTATGTTATACACTAATTGTACGATGATTTTCTTGTGCACAAACTATTGTTAAGAAATGAGCCAACAAAGTCACATGCAAGTACGAGAATCCCGTTCTGGACATGTCATCTACATCTGCAAGCTGAGGTGTGCAGCGGAGGGTACTTCTTCTAAACCCTTCCTCTCCCTCTTCCCTGTTCCGATCGCGAAAGGCGCTTGACTGTCGGTAAGCCTCTGTATTAGCTGTGATTTCTCGAATTTACTCGTCGTGGTCATTTCACGTGACACACGCAGAAGGCAGTAACATGTTGTTTGACTCTTCCCAGAACGTACGCCCTCGTAACTTCAATAGTAAACTTATCCGTGATGCATAAAGCATCTCTCCTAGCCTCTGCTACCATAGTTTGTAGAGCATCTCCGTAAGGCCCCGCGCACCGACTGAACGATCAACTGTCGAAACACACCAATCTTCGTTGGATGTCTATCTATTGTGTTAACTGAACCTTCTAAGGATCCAAAACTGACGAGGAATACTCAAGAATTGGTCTAACAAATGTTCTGTAAGCCATTTCTTTCGTGATTGAAATACATTTCCAACTGTTTGTTTTATGTAGTCCTAGATATGTTACCCTAGTTATTGTTTCCAGCGATTTTCATTAATAGTGATACTGCACGGTAGTGAATTTCTTCTTCTATACAGGGTGGTCCATTGATCGTGACCGGGTCAAATATCTCACGAAATAAGCGTCAAACGAAAAAATTACAAAGGATTAAACTTGTCTAGATTGAAGGGGCAAACCAGATGGCGCTATGGTTGGCCCGCTAGATGGCGCTGCCATAGGTCAAACGGATATCAACTGCGCTTTTTTTAAAATAGGAACTTCCATTTTTTATTACATATTCCTGTAGTACGTAAAGAAATATGAATGTTTTAGTTGGACCACTTTTTACGCTTTGTGATAAATGGCGCTGTAATAGTCACAAACATATGGCTCACAATTTTAGACGAGCAGTTGGTCACAAGTAGGTTTTTTAAATTAAAATACAGAACGTAGGTACGTTTGAACATTTTATTTCGGTTGTTCCCTTGTGATACATGTACCTTTGTGAACTTTTCAGTTCTGAGAACGCATGCTGTTACAGCGTGATTGCCTGTAAATACCACATTAATGCAATAAATGCTCAAAATGATGTCCGTCAGCCGGCCGAAGTGGCCGTGCGGTTCTAGGCGCTACAGTCTGGAACTGAGCGACCGCTACGGTCGCAGGTTCGAATCCTGCCTCGGTCATGGATGTGTGTGATGTCCTTAGGTTAGTTAGGTTTAATTAGTTCTAAGTTCTAGGCGACTGATGACCTCAGAGATTAAGTCGCATAGTGCTCAGAGCCATTTGAACCATTTGATGTCCGTCAATCTCAATGCATTTGGCAATACGTATAACGACATTCCTCTCAACAGCGAGTAGTTCGCCTTCCGTAATGTTCGCACATGCATTGACAATGCGCTGACGCATGTTGTCAGGTGTTTTCGGTGGAACACGATGGCAAATATCCTTTAACTTTCCCCACGGAAAAAAATCCGGGGACGTCAGATCCGGTGAACGTGCAGACCATGGTATGATGCTTCGACGACCAATCCACCTGTCATGAAATATGCTATTCAGTACCGCTTCAACCGCACGCGAGCTATGTGCCGGACATCCATCATGTTGGAAGTACATCGCCATTCTACTATGCAATAAAACATCTTGTAGTAACATCGGTAGAACATTATGTAGGAAATCAGCATACATTGCACTATTTAGATTGCCATCGGTAAAATGGGGGCAAATTATCCTTCCTCCCATAATGCCGCACCATACATTAACCCGCCAAGGTCGCTGATGTTCCACTTGTCGCAACCATCGTGGATTTTCCGTTGCCAAATAGTGCATATTATGCCGGTTTACGTTACCGCTGTTGGTGAATGGCGCTTCGTCGCTAAATAGAACGCGTGCAAAAAATCTGTCATCGTCCCGTAATGTCTCTTGTGCCCAGTGGCAGAACTGTACATGACGCTCAAAGTCGTGGCCATGCAATTCCTGGTGCAATCGATGTTGATGTAGCATTCTCAGCACCGACGTTTTTGAGATTCCCGATTCTCGCGCAATTTGTCTGCTACTGATGTGCGGGTTAGCCGTGACAGCAGGTAAAACACCTACTTGGGCATCATAATTTGCTGCAGGTCGTGGTTGACGTTTGACATGTGGCTGAACACTTCCTGTTTCCTTAATTTAACGTAACTATCCGGCGAACGGTCCGGACACTTGGATGATGTCGTCCAGGATACCGAGCAGCATACATAGCACACGCCCGCTGGGCATTTTGATCACAATAGCCATACATCAACACGATACCGACCTTTACTGCAATTGGTAAACGGTCCATTTTAACTCGGGTAATGTATCACGAAGCAGATACCGTCCGCTCTGGCGGAATGTTACGTGAAACCACGTACTTATACGTTTGTGACTATTACAGCGCCATCTATAACAAAGCGAAAAAAGTGGTCCAAATAAAACATTCATATTTCTTTACGTACTACACGTAGATGTAATAAACACCGGGGGTTGCTATTTTTAAGAAAACGCAGTTGATATCCGTTTGACCTATGGCAGAGCCATCTAGCAGGCCAACAATAGCGCCATCTGGTTTCCCCCTTCAAGCTAGACGAGTTTCGTTCTTTGTAGTTTTTTCGTTTGACGCTTATTTCGTGAGATATTTGGCCCGGTCACTGCCAATGGAAAACCCTGTATATGCGGAGTGTGGAACAGTTATTTACGTCCGGAATCACTTGCCAGGCACTAACCGCGTCATCTGCGAACAGCATTAAGGACCATTCGACGTTATACTACTAGATTATTTACAACTACTGTAGACAGCAATAGCCTTATCACACTCCCTTGGGGTGCTCCTGAAATTACCTCTACAACGGTCGAATACTGTACCGTTGAGAACGGAGTGTTGAGTTCTGTCTTGAATCCAGTCGTAAAATTTGTCCGATACTCGGTAAACTCGTATTTCTTTGATTGAACTTCAGTGGTACTCTGCGTCAAAAGCCTTGTTGAAGTACTGGAACACAGGGTCATCCGGAGCTCTGTAGATTTCATGGGAAGGCAGAGCGAGCTGAGCTTCGTAAGATCTCAGCGGAACCCATGCTGATTTTTATAGGGGAGATTTTGGTTCTCCGAAAACATCATAAACATCGCCATAAAACAGGTTCCATAATTCTACAATAGACTGACGTCAGCGATAGAGGCCTATAACAGTGTACATTTGCTATACGATCCTCATTGAAAACGGGAATGTCTCTAGGAACCCTTTGTTGCTCCAGCGACCTACGATAAATTGCTATTAAAAGGGGAGTACGTTTTTTCCCTAAACTGATTGTACCGGGTAGTTACAATTAAAGAGCAGCCTCTTACAGAGGTCCAATGTGAGCTTTAACTATAGTAAGGCAGCAAAACTTGGTAAATACCCTAATGCGTTAATGAGGAACCGACTTAAGCTGGAAAAAAAATAGTTCAAATTTTTGTCATCAGGTGCAGATCTGGCGTTGTAAATACAAGAAAGGCGTACGGAAAAGTTTCCATGTGTAACGAGTTAGGAAAGGGACGTGCACAGAAAAGGTAGAACAAGAAAAGGTCGGGAAAGGCATAATGTTGAAGTTATTGTTAACCGCTGCTTACACAATTTATTCAATATCAGCATTGGAGACTTTGACGAGAAACTGCATCCGTAAGACGACGTCGTCAACAGTTGCTCGTAGCATTTCAGGCGGAATCTGAGCAACACGTTGCTGTGTACTGACCTTCAGAGCAGGCAGAGATGGAACGTGTCCCTGGCAAACGTGTTTCTTGTGTATTCCCAGAGCCAAAAGTCACATGGATTCAGAACAGATGATCTCAGAGGCCGCGCATCTGAAAAACCTCTAACGGGGACACGTTCGTGGAAGGTTACGTGAAGGAGATCTTCCACTGTGAGAGCGACATGAGGCGCTGTCCCATCTTGCATGAAAGTAGGGGTTTTCACACAGTTGCGCTGTTCCAAAGCGGAAATCACTTGCTCTAGAAGGAGGTCACGATAACGTACAGACCTCACGCTACACGTGACAGGTTTTCTGGGTGTAGTCTCTTTATAGAAAAACGGACTGAGAATAAAGGTACTTGTAAATCTAAACCACACCGTCTCTCACGGCGAGGGCTCTTTGTGTACAATACACGGTTTGACAGTACCCAAAAGTCGGGGGCTCTGTGTCTTCGCTGCACAGTGGACTGTAAAATGTGCCTCGCAAATACATAGAATATTGACCGACCACATGGCAGCAACTCTAATCCGTGCCAGAACCCGAAGAGCAAATTCAGAATGTTTCTGCGAATCATTAGACTTCCTTTGTACGGGTACCAGTGTAAAATAGACCGAACAACTTTCCGCGCTGTTGACCATGGGTTGAACAATTCTCGTGACATTTCGCGAGCATTAGCACTGCCCGTGGCACGTGGTGCGAGGTCACTTACAGCAACAGCAACATCGTCAAAAACTTCTACATCTACATCTACATTTATACTCCGCAAGCCACCCAACGGTGTGTGGCGGAAGGCACTTTACGTGCGACTGTCATTACCTCCCTTCCCTGTTCCAGTCGAGTATGGTTCGCGGGAAGAACGACTGCCGGAAAGCCTCCGTGCGAGCTCGAATCTCTCTGATTTTACATTGCTGATCTCCTCGGGAGGTATAAGTAGGGGGAAGCAATATATTCGACACCTCATCCAGAAACGCACCCTCTCGAAATCTGGACAGCAAGATACACCCCGATGCAGAGCGCCTCTCTTGCAGAGTCTGCCACTTGAGTTTGCTAAACATCTCCGTAAAGCTATCACGCTTACCAAATAACGGTGTGACGAAACGCGCCGCACTTCTTTGGATCTTCTCTATCTCCTCTGTCAACCCGACCTGCTACGGATCCCACACTGATGAGCAATACTGAAGCATAGGTCGAACGAGTGTTCTGTAAGCCACCTGCTTTGTTGATGGACTACATTTTCTAAGGACTCTCCCAATGAATCTCAACCTGGCACCCGCCTTACCAACAATTAATTTTATATGATCATTCCACTTCAAATCGTTCCGTACGCATACTAACAGATATTTTACAGAAGTAACTGCTACCAGTGTTTGTTCCGCTATCATATAATCATACAATAAAGGATCCTTCTTTCTATGTATTCGCAATACATTACATTTGTCTATGTTAAAGGTCAGTTGCCCCTCCCTGCACCAAGTGCCTATCCGCTGCAGATCTTCCTGCATTTCGCTGCAATTTTCTAGTGCTGCAACTTCTCTGTATACTACAGCATCATCCGCGAAAAGCCGCATGGAACTTCCGACACTATCTACTAGGTCATTTATATATATTGTGAAAAGCAATGGTCCCATGACACTCCCCTGTGGCACGCCAGAGGTTACTTTAACGTCTGTAGGCGTCTCTCCATTGAGAACAACATGCTGTGATCTGCTTGCTAAAAACTCTTCAAGCCAGCCACACAGCTGGTCTGATATTCCGTAGGCTCTTACTTTGTTTATCAGGCGACTTCCACCGGGCTAAGCCTCCTTCCTCTTCCAGGTGCCACACCAGGCTCACCCGTGTTTTCGAATTTCATTACCATCTGGTTTAAATCATTTAATGGAATCTGACCTCTCCTTAGACATTTCAGTCTGCGATACTCTCTCAATGCAGCACTGTAACTGCTGCCGTTCACACAAACCAATTTCGCTAACAGTGCGCCTTCTCTCTTCTCGATAGCCAACTGTTCACACACGTTTTGACCTGTCAAAAGAGAGTGTGAATGTCGTGCTTCAAATGGTTCAGATGGCTCTAACCACTATGCGACTTAACATCAGAGGTCATCACTCCCCTTCAAACGATCTAACAGTGTTCAGAAAGGATAGATTAAATACTGTTGGTGGTGGAGTATTTATTGCTGTCAGAGGTAGTTTGCCTTGTAGCGAAATTGAAGTAAATAGGTCATGTGAAATAGTATCGGTGTGGTGTCACCGCCAGACACCACACTTGCTAGGTGGTAGCCTTTAAATCGGCCGCGGTCCGGTAGTATACGTCGGACCCGCGTGTCGCCACTGTCAGTGATTGCAGACCGAGCGCCGCCACACGGCAGGTCTAGAGAGACTTCCTAGCACTCGCCCCAGTTGTACAGTCGACTTTGCTAGCGATGCTACACTGACAAATACGCTCTCATTTGCCGAGACGATAGTTAGCATAGCCTTCAGCTACGTCATTTGCTACGACCTAGCAACGCGCCATTATCAATAGATATTTAACTTGTGATGCCTGTACCGTCAGACCGATGTTCTCCAATTATGGATTAAAGTTAAGTATTACATCAACTACGTACTTTATTTGCTACTATAAATTCCCTTAACTGTTCCAGACCTCACGCCAGTCTGCGTGAGCTTAAACGCGTGTATTTCGGTCTCCTCTAGCAACACGGTGTTGGCTCTTCTGCCAACACATCAATCGGTAGAGGTTATAATACCTGACAATCGGACTAAACTATTAATTGGATCGTTTTATCGACTCCCCGACTCAGAAGACATAGTTGCTGAACAGTTCAAAGAAAACTTGAGTCTCATTTGAGATAAGTTCACCGCTCATACAATTATAGTCGGTGGTGACTTCAATCTACCCTCGATAGGCTAGAAAAATTATACGTTTAAAGCCGGCGGCAGGCATAAAACATCATCCAAAACTGTACTGAATGTTTTCTCAGAAAATTATTTTGAACAATTAGTTCATGAGCCCACTCGAAGCGTAAATGGTTGCGATAGCATACTTGACCTTTTAGCAACAAATAATCCTAGACAAATAGCGAGTGTTGTGACGAATATAGGGAGTTGCTGCTAGGCAGAACACCTACAACCATAAAAAAGAAACGCAAAGTATATCTATTTTAAAAAATCTGATAAAATGCTCTCAACGCCTTTTTAAGAGACAATCTTCACTCCTTCCGATCTGATCATGTAAGTGTAGAAAAGTTGTAGAATGTTTTCAAAGAGATAGTATCAACAGCAATTGAGAGATATATACCACATAAATTAATAAGTGATGGTACTGATCCCCCATGGTACACAAAACGGGTCAGAACGTTGTTGCAGAAGCAACGGAAAAAGCATGCCAAATTTAAAAGAACGCAAAATCCCCAAGATTGGCTAAGTTTTACAGAAGTTCTAAATATGCCGCGTACTTCAAAGCGAGATGCTTTTAATAATTTCCACAACGAAATTCTGTCTCGAAATCTGGCAGAAAACCCAGAGAGATTCTGGTGTTACATAAAGCACACCAGTGGCAAGACGCAATCAATACCTTCACTGCGTAATAACAACGGTGAAGTCACTGAAGACAGTGCCACTAAAGCAGAGTTATTAAACACGGTTTTCCGAAACTTCTTCACCAAAGAAGGCGACGTAAATATTCGTGAACTCCAATCAAGAACAACAGCCAAGATGAGAAACATAGAAGTAGATATCCTCTGTGTAGCAAAGCAGCTTAAATCACTTAATAAAGGCAATGCCTCCGGTCCAGATTGTATACCAGTCAGGTTCCTCTCAGAGTACACTGATAAAATAGCTCCATATTTAGCAATTATGTACAACCACTCGCTCACAGAAAGATACGTACCTAAAGACTGGAAAATTGCTCAAGTCACACCAATACCCAAAAAGGGAAGTAGGAGTAATCCGCTGAATTACAGGCCTATATCACTAACGTCGATTTGCAGTATGGTTTTATAACGTATTCTGTATTCGAACACTATGAAGTACCTCGAAGAAAACTATTTATTGACATATAGTCAGCACGGATTCAGAAAATATCGTTCTATTGAAACACAACTAGCTCTTTATACTCATGAAGTAATAAGTGCCATCGACAGGCGATGTCAAATTGATTCCATATTTTTTGATTTCCAGAAGGCTTTCGACACCGTTCCTCACAAGCGCCTTCCAATCAAACTGCGTGCCTACGGAGTATCGCCTCAGTTGTGCCACCGGATTCGTGATTTCCTGTCAGAAAGATCACAGTTCGTAGTAATAGACGAAAAGTCATCGAGTAAAACAGAACTAATATCCGGCGTTCCCCAAGGAAGTGTTATAGGCCCTCTATTGTTCCTGATGTATATTAACGACATAGGAGACAATCTGAGTAGCCGTCTTAGATTGTTTGCAGATGATGCTGTCCTTTACCGTCTTGTAAAGTCATCAGATGATCAGAACGACTTGCAAAATGATTTAGATAAGATATCTGTATGGTGCTAAAAGTGGCAATTGAACCTGAATAAAGAAAAGTGCAAAGTTACTCACATGAGTGCTAAAACAAATCAGCTAAATTTCGATTACGCGATAAGTCACACAAATCTGAGGACTGTAATTTCAACTAAATACTTAGGGATTAGAGTTACAAATAACATAAATAACCTAAATTGGAACGATCACATCGATAATATTGTGTGCACAGCAAACCAAAGCCTGCGATTCATTGGCAGAACACTTAGAAGGTGCAACAGGTCTACCAAAGAGACTGCTTACACTACACTTGTCAGCCCTATTCTGGAGTACTGCTGTGCTGTATGGGATCCGCATCAGGTGGGACTGACGGATGACATCGAAAAAGTACAAAGAAGGGCAGCTCGTTTTGTATTATCGCGAAATAGAGGAGATAGTATCACAGACATGATACGTGAATTGGAGTGACAATCATTAAAACAAAGGCGTATTTCGTTGCGACGGGATCTTCTCATGAAATTTCAATCACCAGTTATCTCCTCCGATTGCGAAAATCTGTTGCCGCCCACCTACATAGGGAGAAATGATCATCACGATAAAATAAGAAAAATCAGGGCTCGCACGGAAAAATTTAAGTGCTCGTTTTTTCCCGCGTGCCGTTCGAGAGTGGAATGGTAGAGAGACAGCATGAAGGTGGTTCATTAAACCCTCTGCCAGGCACTTTATTGTGAATAGCAGAGTAATCACGCAGATGTAGATATAGATGTAGACTTAGAACTACTTAAACCCAACTAACCTAAGGACATCACACACATCCATGCCCGAGGCGGAATTCGAACCAGCGACCGTAGCACCAGCGCGGTTTCGGACTGAATCGCCTAGAATCGCTCGGCCACATCGGCCGGCTGAATGTCGTGCCGTCATACAAACAATGTACAACACCAGGTTTGCATCATCGGTCCACAGTTGGAACGAATTCTTTTTCCAGTGTAAACCGGTTCTGCATTAACGCATTGGCATATCTACAGCCCACATAGAACCTCCTCAAGTAGCAGCACTTTCAGTATAGCCAACCGGTAGAATCGTACAGGTATCTCATCTGATCCAGATGCCTTTCCACCACTAAGCGACTGTAGCTGTTTATCTGTTCTGCCATGATTTATCTCATTATTTGCGTTCGTACGTATGTGGTAGTCCAGACGTAACTGAGTTACCAAGGCGTGTTACGTGTAAGAGATACTGAACAGACCCCTGCAGGAGTTTTTAGCTCTGACAAGCACACACCAGCAGACCGCACTCGGCTTGTGTGTTGACACCCTCGTGGACTTGGGTGTTACGCCACGCGATGCCCCTACGGGCTAACGTTATCTATCTGTGCGCAACAGACGGTACACGCGACTGGCTGAGTCGGTCGTTCTAACGCCGGGTCGCGCCCTGCGTCGCCAGTATTTCAGGCAAAGTTCACCAAGTGGAGCAGCGAGCGGTTACGTCAAGTCGCCTCTGCCGGCCTCACCTCCGACCCCTAGCACGAAGATAAGCGCGGTCGGAACCCACGCTGTCGCCACCGCTACGCTCCACTCGCTCTACGTCAAGCTGGGGAACAAAATTAGCTGTTCAGCTCCAGCTATTAAGAACACGATCTCTTCAATCCGCCAACTAGTGAGAGACCATATAACATCTCTCTGGCAACTATACCAGTAGATACAATTCGTGAAGAGCTCTCCATACTGTAAAGTCATTCTTTCATTCTCTTACGCCGGCCGGTGTGGCCGTGCGGTTCTAGGCGCTTCAGTCAGGAACCGCGTGACCGCTAAGGTCGCAGGTTCGAATCCTGCCTCGGGCATGGATCTGTGTGATGTCCTTAGGTTAGTTAGGTTTAAGCGGTTCTAAGTTCTAGGGGACTGATGACCACACATGTTAAGTCCCATAGTGCTCAGAGCCATTTGAACCATTTTCTTACAACAGTCGCAAAATGCAATCACCGTTTGGACAACCGTTGGTCGTTATCAAATGTAAAAATGGCCACGCTAAAAGCGGTAGCGTAAAGCGGAACAGAGTGTTTCAGTAGTAATGGTCAATATTCAGGGATATGACAGTTTGGATTCCGTAGAAATGTTGGAAGATGTGAGGCAATACTGACCCTACGACTTGTCTTAGAAAATAGATTAAGGAAAGGCAAACCTACGTTTCTAGCATTTTCAGACTTAGAGAAAGCTTTTGAAAATGTTGACGCGAATACTCTTTTTCAAATTCTGAAGGTGGCAGAGGTAAAATACAGGGAGCGAAAGGCTATTTATAATTTGTACAGAAGCCAGATGGCAGTTATAAGAGTCGAGGGGCATGAAAGGGAAGCAGTGGTTGGGAAGGGAGTGAGATAGGGTTGTAGCCTATCCCCGATGTTATTCAATCTGTGTCAGGTGTCCGGTTTTCATTTCATTGACCCTTATAAGTCTGTATTGAAACAAAATTTCATCTCTG
This sequence comes from Schistocerca piceifrons, assembly GCF_021461385.2. Classification (NCBI taxonomy): domain Eukaryota; kingdom Metazoa; phylum Arthropoda; class Insecta; order Orthoptera; family Acrididae; genus Schistocerca; species Schistocerca piceifrons. Next base: position 110,493,638 of record NC_060139.1, read on the forward strand.
GGAATTCTGATGGCAGATTATGATGCTAGACAGTACGCCAATGTCGTAGGTTAAATTACAGGTCTCTCTGCAGTGTCTCTTGGAGTGAAAACTTGTGACGCCGCTGATGGCATTCGGTCCGAGGAATTGGTAAACTCAGCAAGCCACATTGTTCTATTTAAGAGGTTACGTGTAAGAAACCAGATGGCAGTTCAGAAACCAGATGGCAGTTATAAGAGTCGAGGGGCATGAAAGGGTAGAGGTGGTTGGGAAGGGAGTGACACAGGGTTGCAGCCTATCCCCCATGTTATTAAATCTGTACATTGAGCAAGCAGTAAAGGAAACAAAAGAAAAATTTGGAGTAGGAATTAATATCCATGGAGAAGAAATAAAAACTTTGAGGTTCGCCGATCACATTGTAATTCTGTCAGAGAGAGCAAAGGACCTGGAAGAGCAGCTGAACGGAATGGACAGTGTCTTGAAAGGAAGATATAACATGAACATCAACAAAAGCAAAACGAGGATAATGGAATGCAGCCAAATTAAATCGGGTGGTGCCGCGGGAATTATATTAGGAAATGAGACGCTTAAAGTAGTAAATGAGTTTTGCTATTTGGGGAACATAATAACTGATTATGGTCGAAGTAGAGAGGATATAAAATGTAGACTGGCAATGGCAAGGCTACCGTTTCTCAAAAAGAGAAATTTGTTAACATCGAGTATAGATTTAAGTGTCAAGAAGTCGTTTCTGAAAGTATTTGTATGGAGTGTAGCCATGTATGGAAGTGAAACGTGGGCGATAAATAGTTTAGACAAGGAGAGAATAGAAGCTTTCGAAATGTGGTGCTACAGAAGAATGCTGGAGATTAGATGGGTAGATCACATAACTAATGAGGAGGCATTGAATAGAATTGGAGAGAAGAGAAATTTTATGCCACAACTTGACTAGAAGAAGGAATCGGTTGGTAGGGCATATTCTGAGGCATCGAGGGATCACCAATTTAGTACTTGAGGACAGCGTGGAGGCTAAAAATCGTAGAGGGACACCATGAGATGAATACACTAAACAGATTCAGAAGGGTGTATGTTGCAGTAGGTACGGGGAGATGAAGAAGCTTGCACAGGATATAGTAGCATGGAGAGCTGCATCAAACCAGTCGCAGGACTGAAGACCACAACAACAACATGACAGGAATGGTCATTCGAAACAAAAAAGTCAAGCAAACATGGGCTCTAAGACGCATACCTTAACAGCTATAAGCAGTTCTTGATCTTCGACACTGTGAAACAGATCTCTTCTACTGCAAGCTCTTTGCTCTCCGTATTTTGAGAAGTAGTAGAATGGACCAGGGGCAAGAGAACAATTCCAGTAAACATGTGCTCTAAAATGCGTACCTTGAAAGTTATGAGCGCTTGTTCATTAGAAGAGTTGTGTTGCAAAGTAGCGAAGGTAAACAGGTGCTCATAGCTCTTTTAAGGTAAGCATTTTAGGGCACATGTTTACTGGACATTTTTTTCTTGTTTTGGTCCATACTGCCACTTCCCAAAATATGGAAAGCAAAGAGCTTGCAGTAGAAGAGATTTGTTTCACAATATCGAAGATCAAGAACTTCTCATGCGTTTTACAGCCCATGTTTGCTTGACTTTTTTGTTTCGAATGTTCATTCCTGTCGTGTCTCTGAACACTGACCATCGCTTCTGAAACACAGTCTTAATAGATACACTAACTCAAGCATGGGCAACATTTGGCGATCCCCGGACCTGGTTCATATATCTACTTAAGCCGCGGACTCCCTCGCCACGTTACGTGACAGCAGCGCTTCTAGATCATAAAGTCAAAACTACACCGTCCGTGAAGTTAATGTACAGGGCGTAACGCACCTATATGAATGGTACCCGTTTTGCGACGCACCACGCCAACAGATCATGCCTCAACAAACACATTTTTGAGAATACATTCATGTTATGTTCACCCCATCCTCAGAAGTCAACATTTACTCATGCGTCTTGAACATTGTTTCCTTACGTACAATGTTTTACAGTAGCTGTCTTAAAAACCTCTGTTGCAATATTCTTCAACGCCGTTAGTAAATAAACAATGTTCGCAACAAGTAAATAAATGTAAACATCTGAAGATGTGATGCCAGGTACCTTGAAATGTCACCATGGAAAAATAAACGGCTATAAAAGCAAGTAGTTTTTTGTTTTGCACGGACTTTTCAAACGCCCCTCGTAAATGGACTAGTAAACAAATAATAGGAGTCTCGTTTCCATAAACAATTTTACTTTCACGTTCTCAATAGTCCTCTATTCAAGTAGGCGTCTCGCAGTGCAGTGAAGAATCTTGTAGTTAATCCGTGATGACTGGGTGCTGTGTGATGTCATTAGGTTAGTTAGGTTTAAGTAGTTCTAAGTTCTAGGGGACTGATGACCATAGATGTTAAGTCCCATAGTGCTCAGAGCTATTTGAACCATTTTTTGAGTTAATCCGTGGCTTCCTGCTGATACAGTTTATAATAAAAAATACACTGTTTAGCCCTTACAAAAGTCTTAAAATATGAAATACGACAATCCACTTCGAGTCCTCGTTACTTCTAAAACTATTCGATCTTGTATCTTTTAAAAAAAGGTGACTGAACTTCTAATCCTGCCTTTGTGACTGCCTTTGTGACTCCAAATCGCCATTGGTACCTATTAAACCCTACGAAGAACCTTACAGGTTGATCTATAACTTCCCTGATATACGCCGGCCGGTGTGGCCAAGCGGTTAAAGGCGCTACAGTCTGGAACCGCGTGGCCGCTACGGTCGCAGGTTCGAATCCTGCCTCGGGCATGGATGTTTGTGATGTCCTTAGGTTAGTTAGGTTTAAGTAGTTCTAAGTTCTAGGGGACTGATGACCTTAGAAGTTAAGTCCCATAGTGCTCAGAGCCATTTGAACCATTCCCTGATATACAGTATATTGCTGACACAGTTTAATAACAATAGAAAATATTGTTTAGTCCTCAAAAGTGCGAAAATCATTTCTGACCATTTGTAATGTGACATATTGCCATTTATTTCGGATTACCGTCATGTTTATTTTGTCGTTCTTACATGACAACATTGAATTTCATCTACCCACGTAAACCGCAGAACGCTGATAGAGAATCAGTTTCCATCCATCTGCTAGTGCAAGAAACATCTTCAGTTATCAAGGCTAGGCGGTATTTAGATACAATGAGAGGAAGTGGAGCCGGTTCGAAAGAACTCTGCGGAAAATCTCTTCCGCTACTACCGAACAACCTCACCTCCAGGTTGTGCGGCTGCAACATTGACTTGCTATCCTGCGGGACCTTGCAAGTTGTGAAGGACAACTTGCAACCTCAACCGTTTAGTTCAGTTTTCCAGCCAATTCCGCTCTGCAGCCTGTTATTTATAGCTGCGCCCACCGGCACGAGTATTTTTATTCCGATAGTAAACTGGAATTAAATTCGCAGAGACGTCTATTGCTGTTTGCATCAGGTATCTGCAGCGTCAGCGGCCGAATTAGACCTCTGATAAAATGGCATCTATTTACTGGTCGTAAGTATCGCCCCATGACTGAACGGGAGTAGAGTCAACGTGCTGTCATGTCATCACGGGCGTAAAGTGTGATAGAGGCATGAAGAATCCTCCCTCCTCGATAAGAACGAAATTATCAAATTTCTTGTCTCGTAAGTGTTATTACTACGTACCGATAAAGGGGGTGCAATGGTTGACACACTCGACTCGTTTCGAGGGGAATCGTGTTCCAGTCCCCATCAGGCCGTTCTTACATAGATTTCTCGTAGTTCCCCCAGATTATTTCAAAGAAATGTGGGATGGTTTCAGTGCCATGACTGCATCTCACCTCATCTTTCTCTAGTTAAGCTCTTGCTATGTTTCTAATGGCATCGATGTCAACAAGAAAAATGAACCATGACATTCAAAAATGGAAAATTTAGGATGGAATGTAACAGGATTAAAAAAAAGGGATAGTTACTACTCACCATATAGCGGAGATACTGATTCGCTGATAGGCACAACAAAAAGACTGTCAGAAAATGAGCTTTCGGCCAATAATGCCTTCATAGGAGATAGAACATGCACATACACAATCAAGCAAACGCAACTCACACACCTTTAAACTCCTGCGTCACTCTCGCGTATTTTTCGTGTGTTATTTCCTGTATATTCCTGTGCCACACGAACTTGTGTGTCATCCTACCAAACTTTCTCCATCCCCACCCCCTCCTTTTTCGCTCTATAAAGTGAGGCCTCAGCAGCCAGATACTGCGGTCATGTGTGTGTGAGTTGGGTTTGCGTGAGTGTGAATGTGTGTATGTGTGTGGGAGAGAGAGAGAGAGAGAGAGAGAGAGAGAGAGAGAGAGAGAGAGAGTGTATGTTCTATCACCGACGAAGGCCATGTTGGGCGAAAGTTCATTTTCTGACAGTCGTTTCGTTGAGCCTATCTGCGACTCAGCATCTCCGCTATACGGTGAGTCGAAACATAACGTTCCTTCTTTGATATTACCGTACGAACAAGTCCCCGAGTGTGATCATGTTGAAGTATGTTTTATGTTCGGTTCTGCCATAATTTTTTCCACTGACAGAACCAAGTTTGCAGAAAAATAGGGCTCAGAACTTCAGGTAATAGTCATGAGCCGACGTTCAAAAAATCCTCCAAAAATACTTGTTCTCGTTCGACATAATGGGTGTAACAGTCAGCTGGAAGTAACAGAGTCCTGCCATCCGGATGCAACTTTACAAACAAGGTAAACTCACTGACATTTCTTTCGTAATTATTGATACGATTTTGATATCATTAACTGAATTATCTTTCGCTTCTTGGTAAAATGCGACAATAAGATGAGAGGAAACATTTCCTTGATGTTTTGTAACAACTTATACCCATTCATTTACCGGTTTTTGTTATCTTAAGTCAGACTATCACAACCACAGTAAAGGAACACGGGACAGCTTAGAAAGTTAATGATACATATGTTACTGCATTTATAATTGTGGCAATGATATTAAAAGATTTTTAACATAAGGTTTGCATTTTACAATCTGCGACACTCTCGCGGCGCATAGACAAACGTGTAGCGGCTCGCGCTGCTCTTCTTTGAATATTTTCTATCTAATCCAATAAACTGACTTCGTAAGGACCACAAATCGACGAATAACATACAATAAATAGTAGACCGGGCATTTTTACAGCGATATCTTTCATGTGCGAATTTTGCTTTCTCAGGCTTCTTCCAACACACCTGAGTCCCAGAGTCTTCTCCAGGGCTAGGTTTATGTGATCTTCCCACCATAAATCATTTCAGGCAGAAACTCCTGGATACCTCAATGCTATTGGTTTATTACAGTGACTCATCGCCGATCGCATAAGCAAACGATACAGAAACTTATCGCGCTCTTATGTTACATATATTTATACGCTACTGGCCATTAAAATTGCTACACCACGAAGAATACGTGCTACAGGCGCGAAATTTAATCGACAGGAAGAAGATGCTGTAATATGCAGACGATTAGCTTTTCAGAGTATTCACACAAGGTTGGCGCCGGTGGCGACACCTACAACATGCTGAGATGAGGAAAGTTTCCAACCGATTTCTCATACACAAACAGCAGTTGACCGGCGTTGCCTGTGATGCCTCGTGTAAGGAGCAGAAATGCGTACCACTACGTTTCCGACGTTGATAAAGATCGGGTTGTAGCCTATCGCGATTGCGGTTTCTCGTATCGCGATATTGCTGCTCGCGTTGGTCGAGATCCAATGACTGTTAGCAGAATATGGAATCGGTGGGTTCAGGAGGGTAATACGGAACGCCGTGCTGGATCCCAACGGCCCCGTATGACTAGCAGTCGAGATGACGGGCCTCTTATCCGCATGGCTGTAACGGATCGTACAGCCACGTCTCGATCCCTGAGTCAACAGATGGGGACGTTTGCAAGACAACAACCATCTGCACGAACAGTTCGACGACGTTTCCAGCAGCATGGACTATCAGCTCGGAGACCATGGCTGCGGATATCCTTGACGCTGCATCACAGACAGGAGCGTCTGCGATGGTGTACTCAATGACGAACCTGGGTGCTCGAATAGCGAAACGTCACTTCTTCGCGCCCGCATCTCGTGGTCGTGCGGTAGCGTTCTCGCTTCCCACGCCCGGGTTCCCGGGTTCGATTCCCGGCGGGGTCAGGGATTTTCTCTGCCTCGTGATGGCTGGGTGTTGTGTGCTGTCCTTAGGTTAGTTAGGTTTAAGTAGTTCTAAGTTCTAGGGGACTTATGACCACAGCAGTTGAGTCCCATAGTGCTCAGAGCCTCCGAGCCATTCGTCATTTCTTCGCATGAATCCAGGTTCTGTTTACAGCATCATGATGGTCGCATCTGTGTTTGGCGACATCGCAGTGAAGCGCACATTGGAAGCGTGTATTCGTCATCGCCATACTGGCGTATCACCCGGCGTGATGGTATGAAGTGCCATTCGTTATACGTCTAGGTCACCTCTTGTTCGCATTGACGGCACTTTGAACAGTGAACGTTACATTTCAGATGTGTTACCACCCGTGGCTCTACACTTCATTCGATACCTGCGAAACCCTACATTTCAGCAGGATAATGGACGACCGCATGTAGCAGGTCCTGTACGGGCCTTTCTGGATACAGAAAACGTTCGACTGCTGCCCTGGCCAGCACATTCTCCAGATCTCTCACCAATTGAAAACGTCTGGTCAATGGTGGCCGAGCAACTGGCTCGTCACAATACGCCAGTCACTACTCTTGATGAACTGTGGTATCGTGTTGAAGCTGCATGGGCAGCTGTACCTGTACACGCCATCCAAACTCTGTTTGACTCAATGCCCAGGCGTATCAAGGACGTTATTACGGCCAGAGGTGGCTGTTCTGGGTACTGATTTCTCAGGATCTATGCACCCAAATTGCGTGAAAATGTAATCACATGTCAGTTCTAATATAATATATTTGTCCAATGAGTACCCGTCTATCATCCGCATTTCTTCTTGATGTAGCAATTTTAATGGCCAGTAGTGTATATCCTCCACTGTTAGTGTTGCCACCTGCTGTTTGTCAGTGGTTATTACACCTTGATGTCCAACATAGGCAATACTCACATTAATGTGTCTGTACCATGTATTTTATTTAATACCTCATGGTGGCTTTGGTACATCCGTTATAAAGGAAACTGAGCTGTCCATGTGCTGACTTACCTGTATAAACGAGAGCAGGAGCATGGAGAAGGACGGCGAGAGACCGCGGACCTGTTTGAGTGACATGTTCTTGAAGTCCATTATCACGACGACGCCGGCCACTTGCGTCTGCGGCTCCAGCATAGCGCCCTCGTGGATGAGGTAGAACAGTTTGAACATCTGGTACGCCGTCACTTTACTTGGGTCCCACGAACCTGTAAGAAGCAGTCGCTCAGAAACAGAAACTTCAAGCTGGCGCTCACATGCATGGTTCAAACAATACGGTGGTGTAAGCAAAGGAAAGAAAAAGAGAATCGTGCAGATGCTGGGCGGGAGACCCACAAGGGCTTTTCAGTCGCCCAATACAAACGGACTTCTACCTTCGTGTGCCTTGGTTTCTCCCTCCTTGATGTGTGAAGCTTGGTTCTTACGTGTATTATGTTGGTGTGGATGGTTGTGATGAGTCGGTGTAGAGCGTAATGCGTCGTTTAGATGAGGCCTGTTGATTAAAAACTGGCACTACCTGAATCGCATACAGTGAGTAGGGGAGCCCTCTCTCCCTGTCTGAGAAAACTACATGCTAGACACCGTATATACGCACTCTCGTTCTTCCCACGCTCTGGGTAGTCTCAGTTGAGATACAGTAGTTAATGGTACGGGATGTGCATTGTAGGCGCCTCTACAACTTCAACATGTCGGAGTTTCGTGTTCGTCTGAACAAAAATGATGCTGTGACCTATGAGAAACTGAGGTCAGCATTTAGTGAGTCTGCTGTTTGCCCTCCAGCTTGTTTTCGGTGGCACGAGGTGTAGTGTTGGACGAGAAGACAATAGAGACATTTGCGTCGAAACTGTAGTGAGTCCTAGCAAGTCTAGATTTACTTATTGAGGAGGTCGAGCATATACTACACACAAACACAAAATACACTGCCGGAAAGAAACATTAGTACACCTTGAAAGACGATGTCCATTTTGATCCGATGACGGCATATGCCACGTGACGGTTTGAACATCGTCCAGCAACAGATGGCGTAGCGGCATAGCTACCAGAGCACCATCTGTGTCTGCCCTTTAACAGGGAATGGCCACAACCAGAAATCTCAGTGTGGTGCAAACGTGTGAAACGAGAAAACAACCATGCCACAGAGACGCACCAATACTTACTACAGCCAACTGAATGAGTCTGAGAGTGGTCAAATTGTGGTCTTCCGAGTGGCGGGAGCGTCTTTTCGGGGAACTGCCACACGCGTTGGACGAGCTGCTTCAGTTGTGTAACGATGCTGGTGTCAGTGGTCACGTGAACATTCTCGCACGCGTAGATTAGACCCGAGCGGGGCGGCGAGGTGGTTATCACACTGGACTCAAATTCGAGACGACGACGGTTCAAACCCACATCCAGCCATACAGATTTAGGTTTACCGTGATTCCCCTAAATCGCTCCAGACAAATGCCAGGATGGTTCCTTTAAAAGGGCATGGCCGATTTCTCTCCCTTTACTTGACACAGTTCGAGCTTGTGTTCCGTCTCTAATGATCTCGATGTGAAACCCAATCGTCCATTCGTAGATTAGGTTCTGGACCTCCACGCGGCACAGACGCCGCCAGGATCGTTGTATTGTAAGGGCAGCAAGGTCAGATCGTAAAGCCACTACAGCACAGATAACAGGAGAGGCTGAAAATACCGCTTCAGTTGTAAATTACTTTATTTTCACACGACGGGTTTCGGACTGTTATAAGCCCATCCTCAGGTGTCATAGCTGTGCTGTGGTCCCCGAGCGCCGCGTGTACCAGGCGCATTGCACTCATAGGCAACACACCGCGCTTGGTACACGCGCTCATAGGCAGCACACCGCGCCTGGTACATGCACGCATAGGCAGCACACCACGTCTGGTACATGCGCGTATAGGCAGCACACTGCGCCTGGTACATGCGCTCATAGGCAGCACACCGTGCCTGGTACATGCGTGCATAGGCAGCACACCGCACCTGGTACATGCGCGCATAGGCAGCACACCGCACCTGGTACACGCGCTCATAGGCAGGACACCGCGCTTGGTACACGCGCTCATAGGCAGCACACCGCGCCTGGTACATGCACGCATAGGCAGCACACCACGTCTGGTACATGCGCGTATAGGCAGCACACTGCGCCTGGTACATGCGCTCATAGGCAGCACATCGTGCCTGGTACATGCGTGCATAGGCAGCACACCGCACCTGGTACATGCGCGCATAGGCAGCACACCGCACCTGGTACACGCGCTCATAGGCAGGACACCGCGCTTGGTACACGCGCTCATAGGCAGCACACCGCGCTTGGTACACGCACTCATAGGCAGCACACCGTGCCTGGTACATGCGCGCATAGGCAGCACACTGCGCCTGGTACACGCGCTCATAGGCAGCACACCGCGCTCGGTATACACGCTCATAGGCAGCACACCGCACTTGGTACACGCGCTCATAGGCAGCACACCGCACCTGGTACATGCGCGCATAGGCAGCACACCACGTCTGGTACATGCGCGTATAGGCAGCACACTGCGCCTGGTACATGCGCTCGTAGGCAGCACACCGTGCCTGGTACATGCGTGCATAGGCAGCACACCGCACCTGGTACATGCGCGCATAGGCAGCACACCGCACCTGGTACACGCGCTCATAGGCAGGACACCGTGCTTGGTACACGCGCTCATAGGCAGCACACCGCGCTTGGTACACGCACTCATAGGCAGCACACCGTGCCTGGTACATGCACGCATAGGCAGCACACCACGTCTGGTACATGCGTGCATAGGCAGCACACCGTGCCTGGTACACGCGCTCATAGGCAGCACACCGCGCCTGGTACATGCACGCATAGGCAGCACACCACGTCTGGTACATGCGCGTATAGGCAGCACACTGCGCCTGGTACATGCGCTCATAGGCAGCACACCGTGCCTGGTACATGCGTGCATAGGCAGCACACCGCACCTGGTACATGCGCGCATAGGCAGCACACCGCACCTGGTACACGCGCTCATAGGCAGCACACTGCGCCTGGTACGCGCAGCGCTTGGGGACCACAGCACAGCTACGACACCTGAGGATGGGCTTACAACAGTCCGAAACCGGTTGAGCGCCGGCCAGAGTGGCCGAGCAGTTCTAGGCGCTATAGTCTAGAACCGCACGACCGCTACGGTCGCTGGTTCGAATCCAGCCTCGGGCATGGATGTGTGTGATGTCCTTAGGTTAGTTAGGTGTAAGCAGTTCTAAGTTCTAGGGGACTGATGACCTCAGAAGTTAACTCCCGTAGTGCTCAGAGCCATTTCAACCATTTGAACCGGTCTTGTGAAAATAAAGTAATTTACAACTGAAGCGGTATTTTCAACCTCTGCTATAATGCTCAGTTGCAAATGTTCTGCCAACAGGATTGTTTACAGATTACAGGGATTGTGAACCCATACTTGTCAACGGAACTGTTGCGAACTGATTATTAACGTTGGGACTATGAGTACGCACACCTCTAACCCGTCTTCCACTCACGCCACAGCATCGAAGTGCCCGGCTCGACTGTTACTGTCAGAGGATCAATTGGAAGACAGAATGGCGCGCCGTGGTCTTCAGTGATCAAAGCTGATTCTGCCTCCACGCAAGTGATAGTTGTTTGCGCGTACGACATAGATATGGTGAGCGCTGTCTCGTAGAGTGCATTTGTCCAAGACACACCGACCTCACCCCGGGCCTTATGGTTTGTTATACCTGTTGTTTGGCTGTTCTAGCAACAGGAGAGTATTCGCCATCTATACGATTGACTGGAAGCCAGAGTCAGCACCTGTACTGCCGCCCGTGGAGGCTACACCACGTACTAATATGGGTTTTTCAGCACGGGTGATACGTGGTACTTCAGAACCACTTGTCATATTGACCTGTAACTGTATTGACTTCATGTACTCCATTTGCACTGTTGCAACAATAAATCTCGAGTGAATTGGAAGCCTCTAGAATGATGTATTAATTTTTTCCGGCAATGTATTAGATCATTTTATTAAAGTTTGGAAATTAAAAAATACTCAACTCGGAAACAATCCATGTCCACAGGAATGTCTATCTACTTGTTACTGTAGCTGACCACTATACCTTGTCACTTGATGTAATACAGAATGTTAGTCACATTGTAACGCCGGAAATGCATATACTCCTATTTCCATCTATTGTACTATTATTTTTTTTCCTTGTTTTGTTACCTCAAGATATGACATTTCTGTCTCTTTATACACTCCTGGAAATGGAAAACAGAACACATTGACACCGGTGTGTCAGACCCACCATACTTGCTCCGGACACTGCGAGAGGGCTGTACAAGCACTGATCACACGCACGGCACAGCGGACACACCAGGAACCGCGGTGTTGGCCGTCGAATGGCGCTAGCTGCGCAGCATTTGTGCACCGCCACCGTCAGTGTCAGCCAGTTTGCCGTGGCATACGGAGCTCCATCGCAGTCTTTAACACTGGTAGCATGCCGCGACAGCGTGGACGTGAACCGTATGTGCAGTTGACGGACTTTGAGCGCGGGCGTATAGTGGGCATGCGGGAGGCCGGGTGGACGTACCGCCGAATTGCTCAACACGTGGGGCGTGAGGTCTCCACAGTACATCGATGTTGTCGCCAGTGGTCGGCGGAAGCTGCACGTGCCCGTCGACCTGGGACCGGACCGCAGCGACGCAAGGATGCACGCCAAGACCGTAGGATCCTACGCAGTGCCGTAGGGGACCGCACCGCCACTTCCCAGCAAATTAGGGACACTGTTGCTCCTGGGGTATCGGCGAGGACCATTCGCAACCGTCTCCATGAAGCTGGGCTACGGTCCCGCACACCGTTAGGCCGTCTTCCGCTCACGCCCCAACATCGTGCAGAGCGCCTCCAGTGGTGTCGCGACAGGCGTGAATGGAGGGACGAATGGAGACGTGTCGTCTTCAGCGATGAGAGTCGCTTCTGCCTTGGTGCCAATGATGGTCGTATGCGTGTTTGGCGCCGTGCAGGTGAGCGCCACAATCAGGACTGCATACGACCGAGGCACACAGGGCCAACACCCGCCATCATGGTGTGGGGAGCGATCTCCTACACTGGCCGTACACCACTGGTGATCCTAGAGGGGACACTGAATAGTGCACGGTACATCCAAACCGTCATCGAACCCATCGTTCTACCATTCCTAGACCGGCAAGGGAACTTGCTGTTCCAACAGGACAATGCACGTCCGCATGTATCCCGTGCCACCCAACGTGCTCTAGAAGGTGTAAGTCAACTATCCTGGCCAGCAAGATCTCCGGATCTATCCCCCATTGAGCATGTTTGGGACTGGATGAAGCGTCGTCTCACGCGGTCTGCACGTCCAGCACGAACGCTGGTCCAACTGAGGCGCCAGGTGGAAATGGCATGGCAAGCCGTTCCACAGGACTACATCCAGCATCTCTACGATCGTCTCCATGGGAGAATAGCAGCCTGCATTGCTGCGAAAGGTGGATATACACTGTACTAGTGCCGACATTGTGCATGCTCTGTTGCCTGTGTCTATGTGCCTGTGGTTCTGTCAGTGTGATCATGTGATGTATCTGACCCCAGGAATGTGTCAATAAAGTTTCCCCTTCCTGGGACAATGAATTCACGGTGTTCTTATTTCAATTTCCAGGAGTGTATATTGTAATTGTTTTACTGTTTGTGTATATATATATTTATGCACTCATGTCGATGTATAATTGGTTTGTTTCGTAAATATTATTTGTATTTTTACGCTGGGTCTTGCCTAGGGAAAACTGCTATCGAACGATTACGTCGATAGGTCGTGTGAAGAATCAAAGTGTGTAGAATCTTTGGTAGTGTTAACTCTGCCGCGTGGAGCGCGGGCAGAACAGGGAGAGTCTGGCGGGAGTAGCGAGTGGAGCAGGTGTTGTGTGACGCTCCCGCGAGTTGCCGCGCTTTCGGGGTTTGGCAGCATGTAATTGCGCTCGACTCGCGATGATAGTTTCTGACATGGTGTCGCGGACGGGAAGCATTAGCTGGCGCACATCAAGAGCCCATTTCGCCTGGTGACCGTGTCGAGAAGAAGGCGCGCCAACATCCAACTTCTGCAACAGCGACGGCCGACAATGAGTGACTGTCGCCACCTCCTCGATCGACGGCTTCAAACCTTCAATCAACCAACAAGGAAGACTAAAAGCACGTAAAGTTTCAGAACTGTATGGCAGACCTCAGCTTTTCAAATTGTTCCATTTGCCTCGCAAAATTACAGCAACTTAGCATGAACCTTTGTTGCTCATTGTCCCAATTTCATTGCCAAGCAGGGTCCCTTCCTTTTCCGAAATGAACCCGAGAGTCGTTGAAATTCAAACGCCAGCATTAAAATAATATAATTAGATTTCACTGCTTTAATTTCAAAGTTCAGTAGCTGGCTACAATATTTAGGTTACACGAGCACAAATTTAGAGTGCGAGTTTTGTTAGCATATTTTAGCTTACCTGTGACTGCAGCTCAGCTTGGTACGTACTAAATTTTACTATTGTTAATAGTTCAGAATCATTTAATTCAAGTTCAAAGTTAAATCTCTTGTTTCTAAATTGCGTAGAGTCAAGTTGCTTTTGAAATGATTGTTGAGGTAGTCCAAGACTAACCGTATTTTACTGAATTTCGATGTGCTTCAGAAAGAAAGCTCACTATTAACTTCAGTCACTAAATTAACTTTCGATTTTCCGGTTTTATTAATTCTTTTGCTAAATTAAGTCAGAGTGTAGCGAAATTTATTACTTCTGACAAACTTTCAGTTTTCACACTACACGTGTCAACCTTCAGTTGCCACGCTTCTAGTGTTAATTATATGTGTAATAACCTTTCTTTTTCAGTTACTATAGTAATTGTCCTTAGGACTGGCGACCGTGATTTCCCCCAAATCTCAAATATCTAATTACCGCTAGTTAATTGTTAACGTAACGGCCGCACATTTACTTTCTTTATTAACTTTATCCCTATTTCAAAATTAATTTCCACCAGTTTCACTTGCATTTTTCCTTTCATTAAGATGTAACCCTTTCCTCCCTCTTTACCGATAGATTAACTTCGGTGATGATTGCATTTCCCAAATTTCCATTAGGTACACGCGGTTTAATTTTTAACTGTCTTTAAGGTCGATAAGTGAGGGGGGAGGTTACACGTGGCGACCTGGTGACAGGACAATCTTCGGATTTGAGGTTGTTCTGGACACGAATTTTGTATGTTGCAAATCTCGTAACGAAGTACTGGTTACGTACAGGCCGTTACGTCAGCGAGAATAAGTAGTGGGAGTAATCCTAATTAGATTTGAGATTTGGCATTTATATTGAAAATTATTAAAATGAGTGAAGGCAACAATTACCAAAATTTGGTAGGCTTGGATAAGGAACAATCGGTCGAACAGTGGGGAACGCGCACCGCGGTACCCATTGTTCAGGGACAGGCGGCTAGCATGAAAGACGCGACCGCCGAAACGCAACAAAGAGCAGAAATGGAATTCCACACTTTAGAAAATGTTTCGGAGTCGGAAGTGAAAACCAAATGCGAATCCCTTGATGACGAATACGGGAGGACAATTAAAGAGGAAGCCGCTACGGAAGTAAAACCGGTAGTTTCCGGGAATTTAACTGATCTATTGAATGTTTTGATTAACGAAATCAAGAGTCAATCGGCCAAGCAAGAAGCTCAGTCTGAAAAACTTGAACGGATGCTAGACAATCAGAACAAAGCTATTAACGTTGTTATCAACAATGTTGGAGTTGTTAACACAAAAGTTGATAAAATCAAAGAAGATATTGTTGTAATTAATACCGAAATCGGTAATCTTAAACAGGAAATGATAGGCGTTCAGGCGGAAATTGCGAGCATAAATACTCGTTTTTATTCCGAAATTAGCAGAATCGAGAAAAGTGTAGGAGAATCAGTTGCTCCAATCATCGAGAATAAGGTGACGGAACAAATTCAATTAGTGAAAAAAGAGGATCAAAAGAAGGTGGAAACTTTAAAGGCTTTAGTATCCGAAGTAGATACCAAAGTGACGAAGCAGGCTAATACCTGCGAAGAGAAAAAGAGGGAAGTGGAAACGCTTGCGACAACCACTTGCCAAGTGATTACGAGGGTGTCGGAATTAGAAAGGAAACTTGACGAAAAACAGAGCTATGTGCCAATCTGTGCACATAGTTCGGAGTTGTTGGCGAAAGAGGAGCGGTTCGACCCCTTGAAAAAAGGCGGTATACACCCGACGGATTTCATTAAAAATTGTGAAAGAGTTTTACCCAGATCATGGACTGATGAGAGAAAAATTAATGCGATTATTGATGTGTTGGCTGGTGATGCCAAGCGTTGGGGCTTAAACCTCAACATTACGAACCTGACTTTTGACGAATTTAAAAATTTGTTTCTGGCTGAATACTGGTCAGAGCAAAAACAGCAAAGTGTCTGGCGCGAATTTGTCGTATCGAGGCCTTTCGATGCGAATTCGCGCGGTTCGATGAAGGAGTTTTGTGAGGGCTGGATCCGCAAGTCGGAATATTTGCGTGACCGCCGCTCGGAATCCGAAATAGTCTGGGAACTCTACAAGAAGCTTCCAGATGATACAAAACGATACGTAGGAAGCAATTACAGGACAATCAATGATTTCCTGGAAAGAGTGGAGGACGAGGACAATTGGCGCAATAATCGCGACAGTGGCAGAGGCCGTGGTAACAACAACGGGTACCACAGCAACCACAACAACGATAACCACGGGAATAATGCATACCGCATCCATGGCAGCAATAACAATAATGGTTCGGACCGTAATAACAATCGGTACAATGCAAATAATAACAGGAATGACGGAAACCAGTATCATACTAACGTGATACGGGCTTCACAGAATAGTAATAACGCCAGAGGGTGTGATCAGCCGCCTCAGCAGCATCCGGGGACTGTATCTGCTGGGACGAGACAGGGAAACCATTAGCCGCGCCGGTGAGGGGCCGACCGGGCGTGGAGAAATTTTGGCGGCCCAATAACAGTAGAAAACTCAGGTGTCGTCGTTATGAAAATTCCGTATGGAATAATCAACGGCGGGAGAGTGTGCCAGTGTTAAGAGAAAGGAGTGCGCCCACAAGTAGTAGATCAGCTGTATACACGGCAGTAGAAGGTACATTCACTGTCTGTGAGAACAATTTAAGTAGTGTTCCGGAAATCGATTATAAGGTGCCAGCTGTAATACCCACAGCGGAACTGGAGATTGAGTTTAAGAATGATTCGCAATTGTTGAGAGAAGATCAGATGTCGGATAAAACGTCCGTCATCGAGCGAGGAGATGCAGAGAGGGATGAGGTCTGGTTAAGGCAGTTCGGTCGCTTATACGACGAACTAAGAGATTATAGGGGCCTGTACGGGAGAAGTATTTATGGAGAGCGCGGGCAGAATTTGCCGCGTCTCGTCCCACAGGAAGATAGTATTTGTAAAGTGTTGGAAAGTTCTGGCCCTAACCGGCAGACTTTACCAGAAATAGTTGATGTTAATGGGGAGCACGAGCAAGATTCGTCGTGTTTCGTCCCGCAGGAGTTGAATGTTGAAGTAGTAACGGAAAGTTCTGGCCCTAACCGGCAGACTTTACCGAAAGTTGTAATGGTAGAAGTAGCCGACCCATCCGACGCGAACATCCAGTTTAAACATTGCGAGAGTATTAAGGAGAAAGATTACGAAAATTTTAGTGATAGCTGGACACGATTGGTAGAAAACCACGTAGATTACAGTGTGTATGAGGTTAGAGCTGACGTTATACGGTCAGACGATAGCAGTGTGGGTTGCGCAGATCCAGAGGAAGTAATTGCAGATACTACTGGGCACATGTCTCCAGGTAGATTGGCAGATGAGATCAATCTGATTAAAGAGGAATCAACGAAGGTGACAATTAGTGAATTGATAGCAAAGCTACACTCACTAGTTGACGAGTTACAGGAAAAGGTTTCGGTATTGGAGGCGACGCTACAGACTAAGCCTCAGGACAAACGTGTTGAAATAAAAACTGTATGTGAACAGAGGCTGAAAAAGCCGCCAGATAAACTGGATTTAGGATCAAAGCCGGATGGTTTTTTCTGGAATGACCTGGATATAGACGAGGATTTACTGTGGGAAAATAAAGAAACAGTCGAGGACAAGTGTAGACAGATAGTAGTGTCTGTTAATATGCACGACCTACAACTAAACGTGTTGATTGGCACCGGTGCAGAATTGAGTGCTGTATCTGGGAAAATATTTGAGTTACTGAAAGACAGACCTGGCATCGTAATTATGCCAGTAACAGGAGTGAAAATTATCGGTGCTACTGGGAAGGCCAGTAAACCGGTCACAAAACAGATTTTTGTCAACTTCGAGATATGTGGGGCACAATTTGAACAAGAGTTTGTCGTCGTGCCAGACTTAACTACGGAAGTAATTATCGGGTTAGATTGGCTGTTAAAGTACCGTGCAGTGATTAACTGCGAAAGCAAAACGTTGACATGTACGTCCCAAGATAAAACAATAGTAGTTAGTTTTGACGAGGCAGGAGACGGTGTGCATAGGCAATACCAGCCTATACACATTGTTAACTGGCCGAATGGTATTGACGTAGGTATGAATTTGAACTACTGTAATGTGAGGAATCTCGGCATTGACAATAGTGTAGAAAGTGAATTGGAAAGTATTGTAGACGGTGTGTCAAACGTAACACACGAACAAAGACAAGGCCTGTATGAAGTAATAATGAGGAATAAGAGTGTGTTTTCAGACAAACCGGGTCTTGTGGAAGGATATAAATGCAAGTTGCATGTAATTCCGCACGAACCATTCTTCGTGAGACCGTATGCTATACCGCTGTCCAAAAAGGAAGCAGTGCAACGGGAGATAGATAAGATGATCGAATGGGGAGTGATTGAAAGAAGTACAAGTCCATACAATAACGGTTTGGTCATTGTAGCAAAACGGGATGGTAGTGTGCGTATTGTGATTGACGCACGCACGTTGAATAGGGTCGTTCAACGTGAAACAGACAGACCAGAGAGTATGGAGGAGATTTTGCAACGTTTTCATGACGTTAAGTTCATGACTAGCCTCGATCTCACAGCTAGTTACTGGCAAATAGAACTCGACGAAGAATCTAGGCCATACACCGCCTTCTTGTTTGCGGGCAGGTGTTATCAGTATAGAGTACTGCCGTTTGGACTTAATATATCTGTGTCCGTATTCATCAGGGCCCTAGATAAAGTGCTAGGACCGGCTTTGAGTTCAAGATTAACTGTATATGTTGACGACCTATTGTTGGCCAATGCCACTTGGCATGACCATTGTGACCTGTTAGATGAAGTTTTTAGAGCATTGCGCCGTGGCGGAATGACTCTAAAGCTAAAGAAATGCGAATTTGTGAAGCAGGAACTGAAATTTTTAGGGCATATAATTACCACTGCTGGTATTACGAAAGACCCAGAGAAACTAGAGGCAATAAAGAATTGTCCTCCACCCAAGTCTAGGAAACAGTTAAAAAGTTTTCTAGGGCTCACAGGATTTTACCGTAAATTTGTAAAAGGACAAGTGTTTAATGATGAAAATTTGAATAACCTCTTACGCAAAAATGTTCCGTTTGTGTGGACTGACGGGTGTCAGACCGCTTTCGAAAGATTAAAAGACGAGTTGTTAAGATCTAACATACTATTTCATCCTGATTTATCGCTACCCTTCCATCTGGGAACGTATTCGTCGAATTACGGGGTGGGGGTAGAACTGTTCCAAGAAGTTGGTAAAGGAGAGGATAAGGAACACCGGACGATAGCGTTCGCGAGTCGAACTTTATCAAAAAGTGAGCGAAACTACACGATTTCTGAGAAAGAGTGTCTCGCTATCGTGTGGGGATTCAAGAAGTTCAAGGGTTACCTATGGGACCGTAAGGTGATTATTCATACGGACCATAAGGCGCTCACTTATCTGAAGGATTGTAAACTACTTCACGAAAGACTGACTAGGTGGTCGCTGTATTTACAGCAATTTAACTATGACATCTGTTACGTAAAAGGGACCGACAATTGCGTAGCGGATGCGCTGTCGCGGTTGCCCGAGTCTAATCAAGGTCTGTTGAAAGATGAGGCAGATGGAGTGGTCAAATTGTGCTATTTTAAAGAAGTTGAGGGACGTAAATTAATAATGAACATTTGTAAGAATCTACGTCGTCATCAGAGCGAGGATGGTTGTTTAAATATGGTGAAAACCCGATATGATGAAAAGAGTCCAGAAGGAGAGAAATTAAGGAAGTATTACAAGATATACGATCATATCTTGTACATACGTAAGGGTGAAGATAGTAATATTTGGCGGGTATGCTGGCCCAGCAAATACGTCACGGAAATAATAGACTACTACCATTTGGCGTATGGTCACTGTGGACCAAAGAAATGTACGGAAAAGCTGAGTGAAGTAGTGCATTTCAACAACATGTTAAAACGAGTTACTGACAGAGTGAAAACTTGCGATTTATGTCAGAAGGTGAAGGTTACCAACTGTACGAGTCGTGGTCCTATGCAAAGTATAAGGCCTAACGACACCTTTGAGTTACTGTGCGTGGACTTGTACGGACCTTTGCCCAAGTCATCAGGAAACTTTGCTTACAATTTAGTAGTGCTAGAAGCTTTTTCCAAGTTCATCAAACTATACAAGATTAGGAAAGCTACAGCCAAAGCGGTCTATAGCAAGCTTGTGAACGATTATTTTGTTCATATTGGCAAGCCCAAGGCGATTCTATCAGACAATGGGGCACAATTTACTTCTAAGTTGTGGAATGAAGGCATGGAAAGTAATGGGGTCGAGGTGATCCATATTTCAGCTTATTGTCCGGCTGGGAATCCCGCTGAGAGGTATATGCGCGAGCTAGGCCGACTTTGCCGTACCTATTGCCATCACAACCATAGGGCATGGGGCAAATATGTAGCAGTATTTGAGAGAATTATGAACACCTTGAGACATGAATCTACGGGATTTTCTCCAGAGGAAATCCTGTTGGATGACAGAAGTAAAAGTTTAGTGGAAGAGGTAATCAAATTCCCTCCACGGATTGAAATTAGTATTGGTGTGAAAAAAAGATCGTTTGCGAGAAGTAATGAAGCTAAAAGCTGATGCTCGCATACGTCGTCATGACGCTAAAGCGCGTTTTGCTAAGTTTGCAATCGGAGACTTAGTACTTGTAAAAGCTCATGAGAAATCGAGCGAGATAGACAATGAAATCTCTAAATTTAAGTTTGTTTATAATGGACCATATAAAGTCATTGGTATACCTCACACAAATGCTTATTGCTTAGAGTATCCAAGCTCTGGAAAGCTATTAGGTATACGAAATATAGTAGATTTGAAATTGTACCAACCTAGGATCGATTAATACCACACAATGGGTAATTTGTACAATATGTAAATATAGAGTGTAAGATTTAAGGTTTGTTAGATTGCCATGCTTTTGACTGACCAAGGTCATTAAAGAAGTTGTAATTAATAAGTAATTAATTTTGTTTAATCAATTTAAGTTTAATCAATTTAATCATGATCTAATCAACTGAAAAATCCAAGCTGCTAGTTTAAGTTTTCAGCTGAGTCACAGTAGATTAAGCAATGTAAATATGATTTTATAACTAGCTGTAAGATTCCATGAATATGTGTTTTACTAGTCATTGCCGATGTACTTAGACGCTGTTTTAAGTTTCAGGCTTATACATGTGTGATGATGGACAGTGTTGAGTTATCCACTGTGATAGTGTTTATGGACTCCTTGAGATTACTCGGGAGTGAGTTTTACCGAAAGAATTCAGTGAAACGGACGTTCTGGAAATGCCGTTACAAGGGCGAGAGAGATCAAGCGTGCCGCACAGGCGGGCGCAACAATACTGGCGAGGCGGTGCCGCTGTCGGCTCTTGTGCCGCTGTCGGCATTCATGTACTTGCGAGTAAGAAAGGCGGAATAGTTTTTCTTCCCGGACAGCTGATGTGAAAGAATTCCGCTGTCAATATTTATGTTTTTTCCGATCTACTGAATATTATTTTCTTGTTTAGCGTTAAGTAGATTCTCGTGACGAGAATATTAATTATGAAAAGGTTATATAAAATGTGTAGTCTATTTAATTATTTATTTGCGTATTTTGATCTACCTGGTTTTATGACCATGCAATCTAATTAATTTTGCAAATAGTATTCCATTTCTCATAGTGTTACGAATTTTAATGATTTTGGAATAGCTAAACCATTTTCTATATTTTCTATGAATTTTAATATGTTGTCAACCTGTTTTATTTTGATCAAGATGACAGAGTGGAATAAGATTAGGAGTGTCTCCACTCAATTATTATGGTCTAAAAATTGATTTATGATTAATTAGACGAATGCTAAATTTTGTTGATGTTTTGAGCATATGCATTTCCGCTGTTTCTTTTTTGGGACATTTTCTGAGTCTGTTTACGTTACACGAACATACTCAGACAATGTGGGGCACGTGTAACGCCGGAAATGCATATACTCCTATTTCCATCTATTGTACTATTATTTTTTTTCCTTGTTTTGTTACCTCAAGATATGACATTTCTGTCTCTTTATATATTGTAATTGTTTTACTGTTTGTGTATATATATATTTATGCACTCATGTCGATGTATAATTGGTTTGTTTCGTAAATATTATTTGTATTTTTACGCTGGGTCTTGCCTAGGGAAAACTGCTATCGAACGATTACGTCGATAGGTCGTGTGAAGAATCAAAGTGTGTAGGATCTTTGGTAGTGTTAACTCTGCCGCGTGGAGCGCGGGCAGAACAGGGAGAGTCTGGCGGGAGTAGCGAGTGGAGCAGGTGTTGTGTGACGCTCCCGCGAGTTGCCGCGCTTTCGGGGTTTGGCAGCATGTAATTGCGCTCGACTCGCGATGATAGTTTCTGACATGGTGTCGTGGACGGGAAGCATTAGCTGGCGCACATCAAGAGCCCATTTCGCCTGGTGACCGTGTCGAGAAGAAGGCGCGCCAACATCCAACTTCTGCAACAGCGACGGCCGACAATGAGTGACTGTCGCCACCTCCTCGATCGACGGCTTCAAACCTTCAATCAACCAACAAGGAAGACTAAAAGCACGTAAAGTTTCAGAACTGTATGGCAGACCTCAGCTTTTCAAATTGTTCCATTTGCCTCGCAAAATTACAGCAACTTAGCATGAACCTTTGTTGCTCATTGTCCCAATTTCATTGCCAAGCAGGGTCCCTTCCTTTTCCGAAATGAACCCGAGAGTCGTTGAAATTCAAACGCCAGCATTAAAATAATATAATTAGATTTCACTGCTTTAATTTCAAAGTTCAGTAGCTGGCTACAATATTTAGGTTACACGAGCACAAATTTAGAGTGCGAGTTTTGTTAGCATATTTTAGCTTACCTGTGACTGCAGCTCAGCTTGGTACGTACTAAATTTTACTATTGTTAATAGTTCAGAATCATTTAATTCAAGTTCAAAGTTAAATCTCTTGTTTCTAAATTGCGTAGAGTCAAGTTGCTTTTGAAATGATTGTTGAGGTAGTCCAAGACTAACCGTATTTTACTGAATTTCGATGTGCTTCAGAAAGAAAGCTCACTATTAACTTCAGTCACTAAATTAACTTTCGATTTTCCGGTTTTATTAATTCTTTTGCTAAATTAAGTCAGAGTGTAGCGAAATTTATTACTTCTGACAAACTTTCAGTTTTCACACTACACGTGTCAACCTTCAGTTGCCACGCTTCTAGTGTTAATTATATGTGTAATAACCTTTCTTTTTCAGTTACTATAGTAATTGTCCTTAGGACTGGCGACCGTGATTTCCCCCAAATCTCAAATATCTAATTACCGCTAGTTAATTGTTAACGTAACGGCCGCACATTTACTTTCTTTATTAACTTTATCCCTATTTCAAAATTAATTTCCACCAGTTTCACTTGCATTTTTCCTTTCATTAAGATGTAACCCTTTCCTCCCTCTTTACCGATAGATTAACTTCGGTGATGATTGCATTTCCCAAATTTCCATTAGGTACACGCGGTTTAATTTTTAACTGTCTTTAAGGTCGATAAGTGAGGGGGGAGGTTACAACATCTCAATGTTCATTTGACTATAAACGTCGATATCGAGTTCTGACTTGTAGTACAACTCGCGGAGCTGGATCTGAAGTAAGACGATACTGTCGTCGTCAGAGATGATTGCAGAGTGAGACTGAGCGGCGCTGCACTCTAACGTAAGTAATCACTCAGCAGCGGCGGTGTTGGAAAGCTCTTGAGGACGTATGAAGGCTGACGTCTGTCATTGGTTACCACGTGTGGCAACGACCGTCGTTACTTGTGGTTCCGTCGTAAGGTACGGAGGCCTCATTCTTTGGACGACGTCACACGAGTTTTATCAAGATGGCCACGAAAGGTGAGAACTTCAATGAGGAGGCGGCGGGCCCGTTACAGCCTTGACAGAGATAACATTACTCCAGCCGCCGTTATTCGCAGTAGTGAGCCACGTGTCTGTATCAGACATCTTTCATAGATTCTTGAGATATCAATTGCAAGTATTCACGCCCTTTAAAGGAACATTTGCACATATCAAGTGGGTGCTCAAACTGGATACCGCGATTGATTACTTCACAGAAAAAGCAGAATCGTGTTCACGTGTGCCACTGCTGGAAACAGTGAAGCTGAGGATGATGCATGGCGGCAAAAGACCATCACTGCAGATGAAAATTAGGTGTATCGCTATGACCAAAAGATGAAAAGGAGTAACACAAATGGGCGCAAAATTGATCAACTCCCCGCATGTACAGAAGTCTGCGAATAACGCCCTAGTGATCAGCTTATTCGATTACAAGTCATGGTGTACATTCGTACCGTTCCAAGAGGTGCTATAAGTCACTGCAGCATACTGCCGAAATGTCCTGAGCGGCTGATTAAGGATCGCGTTCCAGAGGAGAAGAATGACCATGATGGAAGGTGCAGCCTTCATCAGGATAATACGACGTCTCACGTTACCAAAACTTTGATATAGTATTTGACCATCCACCTTCCGTACCTGGCAGAGTGCGACTTTCTTTTCTGCCCCCTGCCAAAAAGAACCTAGGATATTATTTTGATAACAATGAAATGATCGTATAGAATTATTGGCCGGAGGTTGTTCGGCCAATTGATGCAAGTCCTTCTATTCGAAGCCATTTCGACAACTAGCGCGTGTATGTGATGAAGATGAGTTGAAATGATTACGGCGAAAGAAAGACCCAGATTACAACCTAGGCGAGAATCCAACTTGAGACCCAGCGATATAGAAGCAGCGATGCTAAACACTAGTTTTTCCCTTCTTTTCGAGCTGTTTCTTCGTCGTTCTTCGTCAGTGGTTCTGTGCGGATGTCTCAGGGCATTCTTCAAACACCATCACTCACTTTTCTATTACGGATGCTAGGTTAGTCCCCTGACAGAACATTCTGAGTTACTGTGCCGTTGTAGACCAGGATCTGCGAACGGCTTGATAATGACACTCACGGAGAGGAAGCCTTAGAAGCGATTTTTATGTTCGTGAGAAACAACGGCCTGCATCACGTGTTTCAAATAATGGTTCAAATGGCTCTGAGCACTATGGGACTTAACATCTGAGGTCATCAGTTCCCTAGACTTAGAACTACTTAAACCTAACTAACCTAAGGACATCACACACATCCATGCCCGAGGCAGAATTCGAACCTGCGACCGTAACAGCAGCGTGGTTCCGGACTGAAGCGCCTAGAACCGCTCGGCCACAACGGCCGGCAATCACGTCTTTCATGAGCGGCAACTGAGACGGGACAAATGCATCGCATTGGGTATGGAATATCCTGAAAGCAACAAAAGTTTGAATTCTAAATTTCTGACATAACGTTTTTAGAAAGTGAGTGCCAATCTTTACGGAACATCCCCTCGTACTGCTAATGGCGACGGGATAAAGTGAAATATGGTACTGACATTTAACCTCTTAAATAGAACAACGTGGCTTGCTGAGTTTACCAAGTTCCTCGGACAGAATGCCATCAGGAGCATCACAAGCTTTCACTCCAAGACACACTGCAGAGAGACCTGTAATTTAGCCCAGGACATTGGAGTACTATCTAGTCTCATACTCTGCCATCAGAATTCCAAGAGATGAAGTTTTGTTTCACTACAAACTTATAAGGGTCAATGAAATGAAAACCGAACACCTGACACAACGGAACAACGGAATGGTTCCATTCAAAAGTAATCACCACACGCGTTAAGACATTTATCCCACTGGGAGACGAGACGATCAGTTCCTGTTTCGTAGAACGCTGTCGTTCGCTGACGTATCCACAATCACATCGGCCCAGGTACTTCCTCGTCCGACTGAAACCGACGTCCACCATGTTTACTGGACTTTTTTGTTTCGACAGATCGTTCCTGTCATACTGCTGAATACTGACCATTTCTCCTCGGACAGCCTGTATTAAAGGATGCATGACGAATGATCTAATCTGATCACTCGAAGGGATGTGTGTTCGCACATATACAGAAGCTGTTTTCAAGCTTGTAGCCTTAAGAGGCTGGGTAAGTTGTAGTTCCTCCTGTGACAAGTGCAGTAGGACATTTCTGGCATTGTAACACCGTCATCCACTCCAAGATAGATAATCGGCATGTAAGATTGTGTACGATCTGGAAAAAAATGTGTTTCACGAGTAAATCACTTTGTGCGAGAACGCCTGGCCCTAGGAGAATAGTGTGAACCAATTCTCAGAATACTGCGCTGCTGCAAGCAGTGGGTGTTCCTGTAACATCTGAAGGATGTTTGTCCGCCTTCGTTTCTCAGTTGACACGCACCACCAAACAGTTCCATGAAGCGGAAAACGACACTGTTTAGCGAAGGCAGAGTCTCCGGAAACTCAGCTTAAATACTATTGCGCAAAGTCAACATTTTAAGTCAAACGTCTTCGTTGTCTCAAGCATAATAAACATTTGTTATTTTTTGGGGCTTCGGAATTGTACAAGCAGCAGCGTTCGCTGATTTGTTTGATAAGCTGCGGAGAACGGCTTGATCGCACCCTAAAATTTTGTTTCAGAACGAAATATCTCACAATTCCAGTTAATGTTCACTGGAATAAGTTTAAATAGAAGTTAAAAATGGCATGCTGAACTACAAACTGTATTAATTCGTCAAGAACGCGTTTTTCAATGTGACTGGTATTGAGATACTCGATTCATCAACAGTAGTAGAGCGACTAGCAGTTCCTCCACCCATGATACCTTTCGTACAGAATAGCAGAAGGTCACAGTATGAAAATGTATGTAAGGTTAACAGATATAGGCCTAACGTATAACTTCCTGTGCTTGTGCGCGCCTAGTGACTGAGGTCAAGAATGCTCGAAATATTAAGCGCAATCAAATGAAAACTGAACACCCGTCGCAACCATAGGTGGAATGGTTTCATTCAAAAGCAACCACCACACGCGCTAAGACTTTTATCCCACTGGGAGACTAGACGATCAGTTCCTGTTCCGTAAAACGCAGTCGGCGGCTGACGAATTCACAACCGCGCCCACTCTAAAAGATGCCTGTAGCCTGTAGCTTACCCCACACGGAAATGAAGGCGCACAACGTGAACACAGGTGTGAATGTACGGAAGCGACATGCACCTACATCTACATCTACATCCATACACCGCGAGCCCGCTGACGGTGTGTGGCGGAGGGTACCTTGGGTACCTCTATCGGTTCTCCCTTCTATTCCAGTCTCGTATTGTTCGTGGAAAGAAAGATTGTCGGTATGCCTCTGTGTGGGCTGTAATCTCTCTGATTTTATCCTCATGGTCTCTTCGCAAGATATACGTAGGAGGGAGCAATATACTGCTTGACTCCTTGGTGAAGGTATGTTCTCGAAACTTCAACAAAAGCCCGTACCGAGCTACTGAGCGTCTCTCCTGCAGAGTCTTCCACTGGAGTTTACCTATCATCTCCGTAACTCTTTCGCGATTACTAAATGTTCCTGTAACGAAGCGCGGCCGGCCGCGGTGGCCGTGCGGTTCTAGGCGCTCCAGTCCGGAGCCGCGCTGCTGCTACGACCGCAGGTTCGAATCCTGCCTCGGGCATGGGTGTGTGTGATGTCCTTAGGTTAGTTAGGTTTAAGTAGTTCTAAGTTCTAGGGGACTGATGACCACAGCTGTTGAGTCCCATAGTGCTCAGAGCCATTTGAACAATTTTTGTAACGAAGCGCGCTGCTCTCCGTTGGACCTTCTCTATCTCTTCTATCAACCCTATCTGGTACGGATCCCACACTGGTGAGCAGTATTCAAGCAGTGGGCGAACAAGTGTACTGTAACCTACTTCCTTTGTTTTCGGACTGCATTTCCTTAGGATTCTTCCAATGAATCTCAGTCTGGCATCTGCTTTACGACGATTAATTTTATATGGTCATTCCATTTTAAATCACTCCTAATGCCTACTCCCAGATAATTTATGGAATTAACTGCTTCCAGTTGCTGACCTGCTACTTTGTAGCTAAATGATAAAGAATCTTTCTTTCTATGTATTCGCAGCACATTACACTTTTGTACATTGAGATTCAATTGCCATTCCCTGCACCATGCGTCAATTCGCTGCAGATCCTCCTACATTTAGTACAATTTTCCATTGTTACAAACTCTCGATATACTACAGCATCATCTGCAAAAAGACTCAGTGAACTTCCGATGTTATCTACAAGGTCATTTATATAGGGTTATTACAAATGATTGAAGCGATTTCACAGCTCTACAATAACTTTATTATTTGAGATATTTTCACAATGCTTTGCACACACATACAAAAACTCAAAAAGTTTTTTTAGGCATTCACAAATGTTCGATATGTGCCCCTTTAGTGATTCGGCAGACATCAAGCCGATAATCAAGTTCCTCCCACACTCGGTGCAGCATGTCCCCATCAATGAGTTCGAAAGCATCGTTGATGCGAGCTCGCAGTTCTGGCACGTTTCTTGGTAGAGGAGGTTTAAACACTGAATCTTTCACATAACCCCACAGAAACAAATGGCATGGGGTTCAGTCGGGAGAGCGTTGAGGCCATGACATGAATTGCTGACCATGATCTCCACCACGACCGATCCATCGGTTTTCCAATCTCCTGTTTAAGAAATGCCGAACATCATGATGGAAGTGCGGTGGAGCACCATCCTGTTGAAAGATGAAGTCGGCGCTGTCGGTCTCCAGTTGTGGCATGAGCCAATTTTCCAGCATGTCCAGATACACGTGTCCTGTAACGTATTTTTTTTTTTTTTCTTTTCGCAGAAGAAAAAGGCCGTAAACTTTAAACCGTGAGATTGCAGAGGCATCCAGAAGCTTTAAACTGCGCATACCATCGCCGAATGGAGTTAGCAGTTGGTGGATCTTTGTTGAACTTCGTCCTGAAGTGTCGTTGCACTGTTATGACTGACTGATGTGAGTGCGTTTCAAGCACGACATACGCTTTCTCGGCTCCTGTCGCCATTTTGTCTCACTGCGATCTCGAGCGCTCTGGCGGCAGAAACCTGAAGTGCGGCTTCAGCCGAACAAAACTTTATGAGTTTTTCTACGTATCTGTAGTGTGTCGTGACCATATGTCAATGAATGGAGCTACAGTGAATTTATGAAATCGCTTCAATCATTTGTAATAGCCCTGTATATATTGTGAATAGCAACGGTCCTACGACACCGACACCCCCCTGCAGCACACCTGAAACCACTCTTACTTCGGAAGACTTCTCTCCATTGAGAATGACATGCTGCGTTCTGTTATCTAGGAACTCTTCAATCCAATCACATAATTGGTCTGAAAGTCCATATGCTCTTACTTTGTTCATTAAATGACTGTAGGGAACTGTATCAAACGCCTTATGTAAGTCAAGAAACACGACGTCTACCTGGGAACCCGAGTCTATGGCCCACTGAATCTCGTGGACGAATAGCGCGAGCTGGGTCTCACACGATCGCCTTTTTCGAAACCCATGCTGATTCCTACAGAGTAGATTTCTAGTCTCCAGAAAAGTCGTTATACTCGAACATAATAAGTGTTCCAAAATTCTACATCTGACCGACCTCCACACAAGCTTCTGCTTACGCGTGAGGCAAGGACAGTCGCACGGTGACTAAGAGCAAGGTGCACAGGTGTAAACACATCTTTACACTTCGTAGACCACACGACTTTCTCCAGGTCGCCAAACATATGAAAATCACAAGGTAAGAGATCTGAGCTGTAGAGAGGGTGTTGCAGCGTTTATCAACAAAATCTCTGAAGAGTAGTCTTCGTACGATTGGCATTGTGGGGGCGAAAGTCATCGCGCAACACTTGTCCAGCAGAACAGAGGTGTTTCAGAGTAGCAAAGACGAACAGTTTTCATAGTTCTTAAGGTATGCACATTAGAGCCCATATTTACTGGACCTTTTTTTCTTGTTTTAGTCCATCCTACCGCCTCTCAGAATGTGGAAAGCAAAGAGGTTACAGTAGAAGAGATTTGTTTCACAGTACCGAAGACGAAGAAGTTCTCATAGCTACTAAAGTATGTATTTTAGAGCCAACATTTATTAGACTTTTTGGCTTCGACTCATCGTTCCTGTCGTATGACTGAATATTGGCTATTCCTCCTGGTACACGCTGTATATGCTGGATGCCACTCAGCATAGTTTCCTATAGCTATGACACGTTCAGATTTTTGCCTTCACAAGACACTGACCGTTGGACAATCAATCAACTGTACTTCACCACTGCTCTCTTGTCTGTGTGCTGTTAACCGCGTATCTGCATGCGAGCTTTGCACGGTACTCTGACAATTGCTATTGTTGCAGATCGATTACAGCATTGTAGGTATCTTTAATGTGAGAAAGAATAAAAGACGGAGACAGCGGTAAAGTAAATAGAAATACTTCACATATACCACGATTATCGCCTTGTCCAGAGTCACTATATGGATTGGGTCCTCTGGGCCAACTGAAGTGACCTTTGACTGGGAATGGTAATGTTCAGCTACTTGGATACCATTTGCACCCATTCAGGAACTTCATGTTCCCAAACAACGATGAAATTTTTGTGGATAACAGTGTGCCATGTCACCAGGCCACAACTGTTCGTAATGGGTTTGAAGAGTATTCTGGACATGCCAGCCAATGGTTTGGCCACGCAGATCGCCCGACATGAATCTCACCGAATATTTGTGGAACGCAAAGGAGAGGTCTTTGTGCACAAGATCTCGCACCGGAAACACTTTGCAGTTATGGGCGGCTATAGAGGCAGCGTGGCTCAATATTTCTGTAAGGGACTTCTAACAACTTCTTGAGTCGTTGCCATGTAGAGTTGCACCACTACTCAGGGAACGAGGACGTGATATTAGAAGTTATCCCACAACTTTTGTCACGTGAGTGTACAGTGATGAACCAAAACTTTATGTCCACTGCCCACAGCGATACTGACTGCCCCTTGCGGCCATTCAGTCGGTAAAGAAAGCATGTAAGCGGAATGGACGAGAATGAGGAATCATTCTAGCGACGATACTTGCAGCAGACATAGAAATTCACTGACATAAGAGTCCACGACAGAGGACAGATTGAGTCAATCCAGTCGACCACTGTGGCCGAGCGGTTCTAGGCGCTACAGTCCGGAACCGCGCGACCGCTACGTCGCAGGTTCGAATCCTGCCTCGGGCATGGATGTGTGTGATGTCCTTAGGTTAGTTAGGTTTAAGTAGTTCTAAGTTCCAGGGGACTGATGACCTCAGATGTTAAGTCCCATTGTGCTTAGAGCCATTTGAACCATTTGATTCAGTCCAGCTCCTGGGAACGACCATATGGGAAACAGCGAAACTAGTCAGCTCATCGCTTGCTACTGTCGTGAAAATTGATTAAGACTTCTCCGTTCTGTTAAGCAAGATATGTGGCTGCCTGTGGGAGGTTTGACGACGAGGTACAATGCTACCGCAGACACAAGTGTTTCGGAACGCACTGGTCAACGCGCATAGTTGAACACGGGGCTCCGTAGCTACAACACTCTCGTGTTCTCATGATAACGGAAAGTCATCCTCAGTTACGATTGCAGTAGGCACAGAGTCCGGGAGATTGGGCCTTGTACAAATGGAAAAGTGTGACCTGGGTGCATGCATTACGTTTCTTGTTTCACCAGATCGATGATCGCATCCGGATATGCCGTCATCCAGACGAAAGGCTGCCTGAAATATGCACTATGTCACGGATGGAAGCTGACAGAGAGAGTATTGCGTTACGGGGCACATTCACCGGGGGCGCTCATGGTATCTGTGCTACTAATCGAAGACACCATGGCCTGGTGTACGTGAACATTATAGCGCATCACTTCGACCACTCCACGCTTGATGCGTTCCCCGACTACTTTGCCATCTTCCAGCAGGATAACTCTCCATGTCACGAGGCCAGAAACGTACTACACTACTGGCCATTAAAATTGCTACACCACGAGGATCAAGTGCTACAGACGCGAAATTTAACCGACTGGAAGAAGATGCTGTGAAATGCAAATGATTAGCTTTTCAGAGCATTCACACAAGGTTGGCGCCGGTGGCGACACCTACAACGTGCTGACAAGAAAAAAGTTTCCAACCGATTTCTCATACACAAACAGTAGTTGACCGGCCTTGCCTGATGAAACGTTGTTGTGATGCCTCGTGTAAGGAGGAGAAATGCGTACCATCACGTTTACGACTTTGATAACGCTCGGATTGTAGCCTATCGCGATTGCGGTTTATCGTATCGCGACATTGCTGCTCGCGTTGGTCGAGATCAAATGACTGTTAGCAGAATATGGAATCGGTGGGTTCAGGAGGGTAATACAGAACACCGTGCTGGATCCCAACGGCCTCGTACTACAAGCAGTCGAGATGACAGGCATCTTATCCGAATGGCTGTAACGGATCGCGCAGCCACGTCTCGATCCCTGAGTCAACAGATGGGGACGTTTGCAAGACAACAACCATCTGTACGAACAGTTCGACGACGTTTGCAGCAGCATGGACTATCAGCTCGGACACCATGGCTGCGTTTACCCTTGCCGCTGCATCGCAGATAGGAGCGCCTGCGATGATGTACTCAACGACGAACCTGGGTGCACGAATGGCAAAACGTCATTTTTTCGGATGAATCCAGGTTCTGTTTACAGCATCATGATGGTCACATCCGTGGTAGGCGACATCGCGGTGAATCCACATTGGAAGCGTGTATTCGTCATCGCCATAGTGGCGTATCACCTGGCTTGATGGTATGGGGTGCCATTGGTTACACGTCTCGGTCACTTCTTGTTCGCATTGACGGCACTTTGAACAGTAGGCGTTACATTTCAGATGTGTTACGATCCGTGGCTCTACCCTTCATCTGATCCCCGCGAAACCGTACATTTCAGCAGGACAATGTACGACCGCATGTAGCAGGTCCTGTACGGGCCTTTCTGGATGCAGAGGATGTTCGACTGCTGCCCTGGCCAGCACATTCTCCAGATCTCTCAGCAATTGAAAACGTCTGGTCAATGGTGGCCCAGCAACTGTCTCGTCACAATACGCCAGTCACTACTCTTGATGAACTGTGGTATCGTGATGAAGCCGCATGGGCAGCTGTACCTGTACACGCCATCCAAGCTCTGTTTGACTCAATGCCCAGGCGTATGAAGGCCGGTTTTACGGCCAGAGGTGGTTGTTCTGGGTACTGATTTCTCAGCATCTATGCACCCAAATTGCGTGAAAATGTATTCACATGTCACTTCTAATATAATATATTTGTC
This sequence comes from Schistocerca piceifrons, assembly GCF_021461385.2. Taxonomy (NCBI): domain Eukaryota; kingdom Metazoa; phylum Arthropoda; class Insecta; order Orthoptera; family Acrididae; genus Schistocerca; species Schistocerca piceifrons. Next base: position 110,526,658 of record NC_060139.1, read on the forward strand.
CAATGAATACCCGTTTATCATCTGCGTTTCTTCTTGGTGTGGCAATTTTAATGCTAAAACATTCATATTTCTTTACGTACTACACGAATATGTAATAAAAATGGGGGTTCCTATTTTTTTTAACGCAGTTGATATCCGTTTGACCTATGGCAGCGCTGTCTAGCGTGCCAACCATAGCGCCATCTGGTTGCCCCCTTCAAGCTAGACGAGTTTCGTTCTATGTAGTTTTTTCGGTTGATGCTTATTTCGTGCGATATTTGGCCCGGTCACAATCAATGGACCACGCTGTATATTGTGGCATAGGTGATAGCGAGAGGCTTGGTGGAAAATGTGTTTCCAATAGTTTGTGGTTATAAAGGTTGATACTTGCTGCATGGTTTACTAATTCAAGGCGTTACTGTCACTGCTCACGGGAGTAGTTCAAACACACACACACACAGGCACATACACATCTCTTGCAAGGTAGCGGAGCAGCGCAGACTGACCTCCGCAGTTGACGATGAGCACGCGGCGGTCCTTGTGGTCGCGGTCGGCCAGCACGTTGACCACGGTGTGGTTGACGAAGGCGTCCTGCTCGTCCGTGGGCAGCAGGTTCCGCAGCAGGTCGCTGTGCTTGTCTTTGAACACCGCCGCCCGCTTCATCTGTCCACAGCACAAGGCACGCCGTCAAAGCTCGCGCCGGTTACATGGAATGGTTGTGTAGCAGTTGCACAGCAGAAAGCACGCAAATAACACAGTGTGTCCAAATATTATCTGTACAACTTTAGACTTTCAAATGGTTCAAATGGCTCTGAGCACTTGGGACTCAACTGCTGAGGTCATTAGTCCCCTAGAACTTAGAACTAGTTAAACCTAACTAACCTAAGGACATCACAAACATCCATGCCCGAGGCAGGATTCGAACCTGCGACCGTAGCGGTCTTGCGGTTCCAGACTGCAGCGCCTTTAACCACACGGCCACTTCGGCCGGCCTTTAGACTTTAATTACTTTAAAATTACACTAGATAATAACGGCTGGTTTACACCAAGTGATAACTCATTATGTTCTTTTTCTTTATTATTACACTACTGGTCATTTAAATTGCTACACCACGAAGATGACGTGCTACAGACGCGAAATTTAACCGACAGGAAGAAGATGCTGTGATATGCAAGTTATCAGCTTTTCAGAGCATTCACACAAGGTTGGCGCCGGTGGCGACACCTACAACGTGCTGACACGAGGAAACTTTCCAACCGATTTCTCATACACAAACAGCAGTTCACCGGCGTTGCCTGGTGAAACGTTGTTGTGATGCCTCGTGTAAGGAGGAGAAATGCGTACCATCACGTTTACGACTTTGATAACGCTCGGATTGTAGCCTATCGCGATTGCGGTTTATTGTATCGCGACATTGCTGCTCGCGTTGGTCGAGATCCAATGACTGTTAGCAGAATATGCAATCGGTGGGTTCAGGAGGGTAATACGGAACGCCGTGCTGGATCCCAACGGCCTCGTATCACTAGCGGTCGAGATGACAGGCATCTTATCCGCATGGCTGTAACGGATCGTGCAGCCACGTCTCGATCCATGAGTCAACAGATGGGGACGTTTGCAAGACAACAACCAGCTGCACGAACAGTTCGACGAAGTTTGCAGCAGCATGGGCTATCAGCTCGTAGACCGTGGCTGCGGTTACCCTTGACGCTGCATCACAGACACGAGCGTTTGCGATGGTCTACTCAACGACGATCCTGGGTGCACGAATGGCAAAACGTCATTTTTTTGGATGAATCCAGGTTCTGTTTACAGCATCATGATGGTCGCATCCGTGGTTGGCAACATAGAAGTGAACGCACATTGGTAGCATGTATTCGTCATCGCCATAGTGGCGTATCACTCGGCGTCATGGCATGGGGTGCCACTGGTTACACGTCTCGGTCACCTCTTGTTCGCATTGACGGCACTTTGAACAGTGGACGTTACAGTTCAGATGTGTTACGACCCGTGGCTCTACCCTTCATTTGATCCCTGCGAAACCCTACATTTCAGCTGAATAATGAACGACCGCATGTTGCAGGTTCTGTACGGGCCTTTCTGGATACAGAAAATATTCGACTGCTGCCCTGGCCAGCACATTCTCCAGATCTCTCACCAATTGAAAACGTCTGGTCAATGGTTGCCGAGCAACTGGCTCGTCACAATATGCCCGTCACTACTCTTGATGAACTGTGGTATCGTGTTGAAGCTGCATGGGCAGCTGTACCTGTAAACGCCATCCAAGCTCTGTTTGACTCAATGCCCATGTGTATGAAGGTCGTTATTACGGCCAAAGGTGATTGTTCAGGGTACTGATTTCTCAGGATCTATGCGCCCAAATTGCGTGAAAATGTAATCACATGTCAGTTCTAGTGTAATATATTTGTCCAATGAACACCCATTTATCATCTACATTTCTTCTTGGTGTATCAATTTTAATGGCCAGTAGTGTATTTTCCAGGTTCCACGGACCTCACGACAAATTTGATCACATAGAAAAAAGCTCAGTGTATAGCCTGGTTCAAAGAGACGAAGTCCCATACCCAAGTGGAACGTAACTTTCGGACGAAGTACAGAAGAGAACCAACGTGTTTACACCAGTTATTCGGGCTTGCATTATGTCATTTATGAAAGCATGGGGCCAAGGTGATATAAGGGCCATGCAGTGTGCGTCACAGCACATGACACTACAGGTGTTACGAGCTGCAGCGACCGCCCCGACGGCTACCATTTCACAGAGTCATACTCTCGATAACGCATGACAAAGTTAAGGAGTTCTGAGGGCACCTTTTCATTCACATTCTGATTTCCCGGTCGTAGCCGAGCGTTCGCGATGTACGTTGGCAAGACAACTACTGTCATGTCACAAGTTCGTTGCGGCACACGTATTTCTCGTGGGCTCCTCGAAAACAGGTAGCGTTCTTAATAAACATGGTCGGGTCGCCTCTCTGTTACAGACGCCAATGTGGAGAAGGTACGGGAGGCGTTTACAAGGACTCCGATAAGATCAGCGTGCACGGCGGTCAGAGATCTGGAAAAGCCACTATCAATACTGCACAAAGTCTTGCACAAGGAGTCACATTTGTATTCCTATGACGGACAGCTGCTCCAGGCATAAAGCCGATGACAACTTGAGTGGGAGCTGTTCCCATTGGGTGCAGACAGTCATGTTTGAAAAATTTTATTCTTTGCATGTACACGGCTAATTGAACCGTCATAACATTCGTATCATCATGTTACACGAAAAACTGGAAAAGAAGACAGCCCCAGGATCTATGTGTGATGAGGGCTTATGCAGAATTGCAATCACTGGTTCAGTCCTTTTCAGCAAGTTTACCTTCAACACCGATGTTTACCTATACAGGGTTTTACAAAAAGGTACGGCCAAACTTTCAGGAAACATTCCCCACACACAAATAAAGAAAAGATGTCATGTGGACATGTGTCCGGAAACGCTTAATTTCCATGTTAGAGCTCATTTTAGTTTCGTCAGTATGCACTGTACTTCCTCGATTCACCGCCAGTTGGCCCAATTGAAGGAAGGTAATGTTGACTTCGGTGCTTGTGTTGATATGCGACTCATTGCTCTACAGTACTAGCATCAGTACGTAGCATCAACAGGTTAGTGTTCATCACGAACGTGGTTTTGCAGCCAGTGCAATGTTTACAAATGCGGAGTTGTTAGAAGCCCATTTGATGTATGGATTAGCACGGGGCAATAGCCGTGGCGCGGTACGTTTGTATCGAGACAGATTTCCAGAACGAAGGTGTCCCGACAGGAAGACGTTCGAAGCAATTGATCGGCGTCTTAGGGAGCACGGAACATTCCAGCCTATGACTCGCGACTGGGGAAGACCTAGAACGACGAGGACACCTGCAATGGACGAGCCAATTCTTCGTGCAGTTGACGATAACCCTAATGTCAGCGTCAGAGAAGTTGCTGCTGTACGAGGTAACGTTGACCACGCCACTGTATGGAGAGTGCTACGGGTTCAAAAAATGGTTCAAATGGCTCTGAGCACTATGGGACTCAACTGCTGAGGTCATTAGTCCCCTAGAACTTAGAACTAGTTAAACCTAACTAACCTAAGGACATCACAAACATCCATGCCCGAGGCAGGATTCGAACCTGCGACCGTAGCGGTCTTGCGGTTCCAGACTGCAGCGCCTTTAACCGCACGGCCACTTCGACCGGCAGTGCTACGGGAGAACCAGTTGTTTTCGTACCATGTACAGCGTGTGCAGGCACTGTCAGCAGCTGATTGGCCTCCACGGGTACACTTCTGCGAATGGTTCATCCAACAATGTGTCAATCCTCATTTCAGTGCAAATGTTCTCTTTACGGATGAGGCTTCATTCCAACGTGATCAAATTGTAAATTTTCACAATCAACATGTGTGGGCTGACGAGAATCCGCACGCAATTGTGCAATCACGTCATCAACACAGATTTTCTGTGAACGTTTGGGCAGGCATTGTTGATGATGTCTTGATTGGGCCCCAAGTTCTTCCACCTACGCTCAATGGAGAACGTTATCATGATTTCATACGGGATACTCTACCTGTGCTGCTAGAACATGTGCCTTTACAAGTACGACGCAACATGTGGTTCATGCACGATGGAGCTCCTGCACATTTCAGTCGAAGTGTTCGTACGCTTCTCAGCAACATATTCGGTGACCGATGGATTGGTAGAGGCGGACCAATTCCATGGCCTCCACGCTCTCCTGACCTCAACCCTCTTGACTTTCATTTATGGTGGCATTTGAAAGCTCTTTTCTACGCAACCCCGGTACCAAACGTAGAGACTCTTCGTGCTCGTATTGTGGACGGCTGTGATACAATATGCCATTCTCCAGGGCTGCATCAACGCATCAGGGATTCCATGCGACGGACGGTGGATGCATGTATCCTCGCTAACGGAGGACATTTTGAACATTTCCTGTAACAAAATGTTTGAAGCCACGCTGGTACGTTCTGTTGCTGTGTGTTTCGATTCCATGATTAATGTGATTTGAAGAGAAGTAATAAAATGAGCTCTAACATGGAAAGTAAGCGTTTCCGAACACATGTCCACATAACATATTTTCTTTCTTTGTGTGTGATGAATGTTTCCTGAAAGTTTTGCCGTACCTTTTTGTAACACCTTGTATATGTTACAAGAGTTTTCTGTGTCACAATTAGGGCACCCGCAACCTGGCGTCATATTTCAGCAAGAGGGAGCTACCTCACTTAACCCTCAACTTTCATCAATTTCTGGATGAAACGTTTCAGGATAGGTGGACTCCACGTGATGGTCCGACTCACTGGCTGACAAGGTCACGTGACTGCCCTCCACTAGACTTCTTCCTAACTTGTTTTGCAAAGCATCAGTGGTAGATATCATGTGGCCAAATAATAAAAGTGTCGTCAAGATAACAAGAGAAGCAATATGGACGAACCAGAGCTGATTTAAACCCATGTTTTCTGAGATTACGTGTTGTGACCAGACGAAACTACTTTCGTCTAGCCATAACTGTGGGTTCCTGGATTGCTTTAGGAGAAGACTCGTCAAACTAGAACACGAAATATTAGTTCACTTTATTGCATAAATGAGTAAAAGATTTACTTAAGTTTGACGCAGGCGTTTGCCGCGGGATACTGAATAATTTTCAACTTCGACTGACTATGTAAGCATCACTTCATGCACTAAGTAACAAACTGTTCTCTTGAGGTACAGTGTTCGACATTTAGATTAATAGATTTTATCAGAAACTTTAGCTACTCTTTGTACCTATATTATCATAATAAATGTGTACCATAAATGCACTCAGAATGAGCATCTACTCGCAATTGGCGTTGATGTAACTATGATGTTTTGTTAGTACCCACCCATCGTCCATCCCTTTTCACCTTCCCCCTCACCTCCACCTCTCCCCCCCCCTAAGTACACACCCTTCCGCCTATCCCTCTCCACCCTCCTTCAACCGCCTCACCCCCCCCCCCTTTTGCCACCACCCCCATCACTCGTCCTAGCACATTTCTAGCAAAAAAAATAAAAGATAAAAAATGGTACAATAAAATTCAAAATACGTCAATGCCCTCACGTCTGTTTAAAGTTAAATTACTACCTCTAACTTGTTATTTTATTTACATTTTATTACTGTTTTAATACTGCTGTCCATTTAATAGTTTTTACAAATGGTTGCACAGATTAGATTAAGTTTTCGTTCCACAGACCCAAAAATGAGATTATTCTCGCAGGTGTGGAACATGTCAGAAAGTGTAACATAAAAAACATAGAACACCTGAATGTGGTACTCACTTCTCCGATCATTTGTTAGGAGACTGTCCAAATACGAGAATTCATTACAGTAAGCTGGAACTGCTAATATTTACGAAATTAATACACTGTCAGAATGACATCATGAGATTATTCTCGCGGGTGTGGAACATGTCAGAAAGTGTAACATAAAAAACATAGAACATCTGAATGTGGTACTCACTTCTCCGATCATTTGTTAGGAGACTGTCCAAATACGAGAATTCATTACAGTAAGCTGGAACTGCCAATATTTACGAAATTAATACACTGTCAGAATGACATCATGAGATTATTCTCGCGGGTGTGGAACATGTCAGAAAGTGTAACATAAAAAACATAGAACATCTGAATGTGGTACTCACTTCTCCGATCATTTGTTAGGAGACTGTCCAAATACGTGAATTCATTATAGTAAGCTGGAACTGCTAATATTTACGGAATTAATACACTGTCAGAATGACACATAGTTATGGAGCTTTAATAAATTTATCGTACACAAAATAGCTAATCTTGACTGCTGTGACCAAGAGCAGTCAAAACTAAAATCTGACATTTTTACTTAAGCTGGTCTGACAGTCCTCGTTAAGATATTCATCTATAGATAGAAGGATTGGCTACCAAAATGTCTTTCAAACTCTGTTTCAACTGTGCTTTATCTGGAACCAAGTTTTTAATAGTTCTTAGCAGTTTATTGAACATGTGTGTTTCTGAATAGTACAACCCTTTTTGGACCAAGTTAAGTGATTTTAAGTCTTTATGTAGAATGTTCTTATTCCTAGTACTGATATTATGTTTCGAGCTATTGAAAGGAAATAGACACACATTATTTGCAAAAAATTTACTTAAGGAATAAATATACTCAGAAGCAGCGGTTAGAATACCCAATTCCTTGAACAGGTTTCTACATGATGATCTTGAATTTACACCACAAATGAAACTTATTACACGCTTTTGCACTCTAAAAACTTTTGTTCGGTTTGGCGAGTTATCCCAGAATATGATACCAATGACGTAACAGAAGGAAAATAAGCAAAGTATGTAAGGTTTTTCTTATATCTCCTGCGCCTGCCATCATTCGCGTTGCAAATACAGACTTGTTTAGGCGCTTCAGTAATTCTGTGCTATGCATTTCCCAATTGAATTTATTAACGAGTTGAAATTCCAGAAATTTAATATTGTCAACCTCTTCGATCTGCATATCTTCATGTGTTGTACACATGCTGGAAGCAAATCTCTTACAGTTTCTGAACTGCATATACTGGGTCTTTTCAACGTTTAATGACAGTGACAGTTAATTAGCTTTAAACCATTTATCAATGTCAGTGAAAATTTGATTAGCTGCCGTTTATAAATCTGTACTTGACTTGCTATTTATTGCAATGTTTGTATCATATGCAAACAAAACAAACTTGGTATCTGGCAATGTAAAAGATGAAAAATCATTAATATACCCAAGAAAAAGCAACAGGCACAAGATGGAACTTTGAGGAAGAAAACATGTAATTAATTCCCTGTCAGATGAAGACAGATTGCTTACTCCACAGATATTTCGCAAGGACACCCTTTATTTGCTGTTAGTTAGATACGACACGAATCACTTCGCGGCATTGCTGGTGACACCACAATATTCTAATTTACTCAAGAGAATGTGTGATTTACACAGTTAAACGTTTATGGCGGGTCACAGAAAATGACATTAGCCTCTAATTTGTTATCTAATGAGTTAAGTTCATTTTCACTGTATGTGCAAACACCCTTTTCTGTATTGGAACCCTTAACGAACTCAAGCTGTGACTTGGACAATATATTGTTTCCAAATATTTTTGAAACTCCGACAAAAGTGGAATTTGTCGATAGTTCGACGGTATCTCGTTATCCCCTTCTTGTAAGAGGCTTAACTTCAGCCCGCCGAAGTGGCCGAGCGGTTCTAGGCGCTACAGTCTGGAACCGCGCTCCCGCTACGGTCGCAGGTTCGAATCCTGCCTCGGGCATGGTTGTGTGTGATGTTCTTAGGTTAGTTATGTTTAAGTAGTTCTAAGTTCTAGGGGACTGATGAACTCAGTAGTTAAGTCCCACAGTGCTCAGAGCCATTTTTTGAGCTTAACTTCAGCATATTTAAGCCAGTCTGGAAATGTTCCACTGATAAAGAGATTGATTACACAAATAACTTAAGATAGAACTCAACTCACGTGGGGACTCTTTGATTAACTTCGTTGATACGTTATCATGGTAACCACTACAGTACTTTGATTTTAACGATTTCATGATGGATGTTACTTCTTTAGGAGACTTGAGCGTCATTTCCAATTTACTGAAGTTATTTGTAAAGACTGGTCTCCAATATTTCATTGCACTGTTTACTGAACCTGATAACCCCAAACTGTCAGAACAGAAACAAAGTACTTGTTTAAGAGGTTTGCAACACTACATGCACTTGTTACCAATGTCTCATTTATTTTTAGAGATATCTGTTCCTCTTCCTTTTCGGTCTCACCCGTCTCTGTCTTTATTATATGCCATACAGTTTTTATTTTGTTGCTTGATGTATTTTCCTTTTCTCATAACATAGTTGCTTAGATTTCTGGATTACTTGATTCAATACTTTGCAGTATCCTTTGTAATTCATTACAATGCTAACATCAGAGCTGTTCCTAAATGGTAGATACAGTCTCCTTTTTGTCTCAGTCCGGAATCGCGCTGCTGCTACGGTCGCAGGTTCGAATACTGCCTCGGGCGTGGATGTGTGTAATGGTCTTAGGTTAGTTAGGTTTAAGTAGTTCTGAGTCTAGGGGACTGAGGACCTCAGATGTTAAGTCCCATAGTGCTCAGAGCCATTTGAACCATTTTTAGCTATCCCATAACTTTTGTCACCTTAGTGTAAATATGCACGTTTTCAGTGGGCGAAGCAACGCGGAAACTGGTCTGTAACGGTGTAGGCCGATAAGTCGCATGTTTATCCTTTTCCAAATGATCTGAAGCGGCAGATTCATCGATGACCAAAGGAGGTGTTTAATCCATTGTCTGTGGAGACTTTAGTTGGGACTGGAAGCGATTTTTTGATGTTTTGGTGCTGTTCTTCGTACAATGACTTCGGCCCACTAATTCCGAATAGCGTGACTGTGAACCAGGAAACTGTTTAGATATTCTCGGTGACCAAGTGCTGGCCTCATAACAGTCGCGTTTACAGAGCTGCACGCACACTTTGCTGTTTTGCCCAACACGCACGCTCCCTGTAGCAATTCGGTTTGCCCCCCAAATCACGTGATCTTAATACCACCCACAGAAAATATCTGGGATTATTTGGAACAGCGGGTCAACCGTAGCAGTCAACATCCCCTCAACATGATTACTGTACGGGATCATCAATGAGTGCCTTCAACGGGACGTGGAGTATCAGAAGAAATTTACAGGCTTTCTTCCATGGCGAGTTGGAAAAGAAAGGCAGGAAGATCAGGGTCCAACGACGTCATTAGAGGCGGAGCTCAAGCTCGGATTAGGAAAGGGTGGGGAAGAATATCGGCCGTGCCCTTTCGAACGAACCGTCGCTGCATTTGCTTAACCGGTTTAGGGAACAATGGAAAATCTAAATATGGATGACCGGACATGGCTTTGAAACTGACAAGAGAACCTTACGAACTTCCCCTCGAAGATTTTATTCACATTGACAAGATGTGTAGGACGCATCTAGGATTTCAACACATCCCACCCGGGCGACAAAAGTGACACAAGTCAAAAAACGCCTTTTTTTAATATTTGTCACTGAAAAATTCGTGTGAAGTGCCCCATCGTGCACGTAGAACGCCACATCTCTATCTCGCAATTTGTCTACTACGAGTACAAGGCAGTTGCGTCAGTTTTTTTGTAGGCTACTTCGTGATTCGCCACTGCAAGAAAAACGTCACTTCAGTGTTGCTATAGGCGGGTGTGCACGAGTCATCGAGAACAGTGCTACATTTTGAGTTGTGAAAGTTTTCATGCATAAGGTAAGTTGAATGTAATTTTTAGTGTAATCGATTATTACAACGTCTGTAGTTATACAGTGTCTGTATCTTACATTACAATGTCCTTCAGCCATGTTTTGACGATTACAGCTGTTGTAAGTACGAGTATTATGAAATTTCGCGCGTTGCAGCGTACAAGAAAAAATGGAAAGTCTGCTATAAAGAAAGTTTGAATCTGTTTTCTCGGCGAAAAGTATTCCCACATTATACAGTGTGTTCGGAAACTCCTGTTACAAACTTCTAGGACTTGTACAGGGGATGTATTTTGAATAGGAACCCACGTCCGAAAACGTACCATTTCCGTTCTACGACGGTTTCATTTCTGATGTGTGACGCGTCCACATTTGATGATGGAAAGAGAAAAATCTCAGAGTTGCCTGTTTTAGTTTGTAATAGAGTAGAGACAGTGGCGCTGACTACTTCTTCTGGGGTTGTAAGCAAAGTTTAATTTACGAGACTTCTGTAGAGGCAGAGAAAGGATCTGCTGGCACGAGTTCTGGCCGCTGCACTAGAAACTGAAGAGACACCAGGTGGCAACGATATCGTGTATCACAACATGCTTCGTAGGTACAGTGTCTGTAAAAACAATGGTGGTCGCCACATCGAGGGCCGTTGTGATGCATCAGAACTGCTCTGCATGCACAGTGGGCTTGGCTCTTTTTTGTTTTGGAATAATGCAAACACGTAAATAAGTTTTCATACAAAGAAATGCGCATAAGTGATAAATGGATGTTTTGTTATGTTTCCTTTCGAATTGTTACCTATGAATTGTGCTGCGCCATGCCTAATTCAGTTCCTCAAGCACAAGTGGGTGAGTTAAACATCTGAATTAAAACCATCGAAAAAGGAAGAACTGTACATTTCCAAACATGGGAACCTATTCAAAAATGGCGTACTCCTTCCTATCTACAAAAATGGTTCAAATGGTTCTGAGCACTATGGGACTTAACATCTGAGGTCATCAGTCCTCTAGAGCTTAGAACTACTTAAACCTAACTAACCTAAGGACATCACACACATCCATGCCCGAGGCAGGATTCGAACCTGCGACCGTAGCGGTCGCGCGGTTCCAGATTGAAGGGCCTAGAACCGCTCGGCCACATCGGCCGGCCTCTCTACAAGTCCTAGAAGTTTGTAACGGGAATTTCTGAACACTCCGTATAAGCCCTGTATAAGGAACATCAATTAGTTACACTCTAAGGAACACTATTTTCAAAAACGTAGAATAAGAAATTATTCTGTGTTTTGGAAATTGTGTTCCTTAAAGTGTAACTAATTGATGTTCCTTATTAAATTATACTGATTTCTGTAAATAACAATTTTGTACTTTGCGTTTTCCTAATACCCAGTTTCAAATTGTTTTTAATTTTTTACTTTAATTTCAGTACTTATTTGGCCTGATGAAGATTCGAATGCCGTATAATATTACAGTAAGTAAAAAATATTTACTATCTGGGGTGGAAAAGTATTAGATGAGAGTTCATAACAAAATAAATGTTTAAGGGGATCAAGAAAAGTGACACAATTCAAAGAATTAATAGATAATTACCTAATAACAGCTCATATTCGAAGCGAACAGATTGTCATGTCCATATTACTCTTGTATAGAATATAATAGAATTTACTGGCAAAATTACTTACTTAACATTTAAAGGACGTTCATACTATTTCAATATAAGTTTTATAGAATTCATTAAGTCGATTTTTAAGTATTGCATTTTTGAGTTGTGTCGCTGTTCTTGCCGGAGTGCGAAATGTAACCAGGAAGACGCAACTCTGCACCGTTTTCGAGAAAATCGAGTTCGAAAATTTAAGACGTGCTCATATATTTTTATGGTTGTTAGTATTCGAGGGTTCCGCAGCCGAGCGCGGAAACGCTTAGTTTTATCACTGCGAGGTTTCGGCCGAATCTCGCTGCCGTTTTTTTTTTTTTTTTTTTCGTTCCCAAGTAATTTTACCAGCAGATATGCGGGGTGTACCACGGAAAACTGTGTGATGACGGAGATTGAAAACGAAGTTTGTTTTGCGATAGACACATTGAAAAAAACATGCACACGCAAAAATTCGGCGTTGGTTACATGTGCTGTGTAGCAACAATTATTGTTTTCGAGGTTCCTACGATCACTGTCATCCTCATTCGTGCAATGCTCAATGGGTTACGAATTTTACTTTTCACAAATGTAGATACAGTAATGTAAGTAAAATACTGTACTGGTTTGATTCGAAGTCCTCCTGTACCCATTTTTATTTCCAAACTGCTTACGAAAAAACTGATTTTTCTCCTTTTTCAGGATAAAGGTTATGACAATAATAAATGATTCACTACATACTGATAATTTGAACAGTCATAATAAATATTTTGTTAGAACTACGTGGGAATGAAAAAAGTACAGGCAGCGAGATTCGATCCAGAGACCTTGAGATTATGAAACCAAGCGCTTACTCGCTCAGTTGCGGACTCTTTTACAAGCGAGCATACAAAGTTTATAAGCACGCCTAAAATTTTCGAACTCGGTTTTCTCGAAAACGGGCGAGAGTTTGGTCTGCCTTTTTACGTATGTTGCGGTTCCAGTTGTAAATATGAACCAAATCACTGATGGGAAATTCGTATGTTTCGTTTGTGAGCCCATTATATAGACTAGAGGCCGCGATATCAGCAATATGTCTCGTGTGGGATAATTAATTTCCTGTCTGGTATCTTCTACGTCAGAACGAAATGTCATGTAACGTGACAGTGTCATAATGGGGAGCATGGATGTTAGGCGTCACGTAGCAAGGTCCAGGATTACATGACACTAATGCGTACAAAGAGCCAGTGTGCCAATATTTCAGGAAATATTAACACGTGCTCTGTCTCACAATTGTCGCCGGGACCCTTTATCGGAGCTATTCTAGAGTCAAGTCATCGTGAAACCCCAGCTCAAGTTGTTGTTTCAGTGTCCGCAGCGCCCACGTTGCACGAGGTGTAGCAATGGTCGCCCGGTATGTGCATGTCACGTGCGCACGTCGTTTCGCAGCTGATACAGCACCCGCCGTGGCCTTGAGGGAACGCCCCCCCCCCCCCCCCTCCCGCCCTTGTGGCACGCGTACTCCCAGAACTGCCAGCTGTGGACACTATCAGATGGCCTTATCGCCGCCAAATAACACTAGCTATAATGTTCGGCTTCTCAGATTACCTGCTGTCAGTTATTATCGCCCAGTGAGCAGCATAGCTCTCTGACGTTTATCGCTAAATCTCTTCACACAGATACCGCTTATTACAAAGAAATCCAACGGGCGGATTTCGAACTACGTCCCTGAAAGGTCATTCGTCCGTTCAAAAATGGCTCTGAGCACTATGGGACTTAACATCTGTGGTCATCAGTCCCCTAGACTTACTTAAACCGAACTAACCTAAGGACATCACACACATCCATGCCCGAAGCAGGATTCGAACCTGAGGCCGTAGCAGCAGCCTAGAACCGCTCGGCCACAACGGTCGGCCCATTCGTCCGTGATCTACAGTGTCAGTTACTCGACTCACTTCTGTAAATTCCTGTTCGTATGAGAGATATCGATTTTATCTCGCGTTATAATACGAAATTTTTCTCACTACAAATGGTGGCGTTTATGGATCAACTTATTTCCTTTTTTAATTGATTCAGCTGTGGGTTCTTGGTGAAACATTGCATGATATACTGTATTAACTGAACGATACACTTCTTCCTCCTTCTTTTATAAAGTTTATTATTACTGTGCAAGCTTGGATTCCGGTTATAGCCCCATTTTTCTACTACACAATTGATCCCAAATATGAGAACCAAAAGAAGATAACATGTCACCTTCTTAATTTATCGATTCTTGATCTGAGCTATAAACGTTATCTCTGTTGACAATTTTGACTCAGTTACAAAATTCATTAGGGAGCATTTACAATAACTATCACACTGGAGTAGAGTTATGCACTGAAATGAAAATTTTTTCATTGTCTACGCACGAAGCTGTTACTTCTATGTAGAGTTTGTAGCATTGTCTAAAAGCGGTTAACTAAGATCTCCTTATTCAATAATAAATGGGGGATGCATACATCTCTTTACTAGTTTCTAAAAATTTCTAACTGAGTAAGACATTAAATTCCAGTTGTTGTTGTTGTTGTGGTCTTCAGTCCTGAGACCGGTTTGATGCAACTCTCCATGCTACCCTATCCTGTGCAAGCTTCTTCATCTCCCAGTACCTACTGCAACCCACATCCTTCTGAATCTGCTTAGTGTATTCATCCAATGCTAAATTTGTGATCCCTTGATGCCTCAGAGCCGGTCCCTTCTTTTTGTCAAGTTGTGCCACATACTCCTCTTCTCCCCAATTCTATTCAATACTTCATCATTAGTTATGTGATCTACCCATCTAATCTTCAGCATTCTTCTGTAGCACCACATTTCGAAAGCTTCTATTCTCTTCTTGTCCAAACTATTTATCGTCTATGTTTCACTTCCATACATGGCTACACTCCATATAAATACTTTCAGAAACGACTTCCTGACACTTAAATCTATACTCGATGTTAATAAATTTCTCTTCTTCAGAAACGCTTTCCTTGCCATTGCCAGTCTGTATTTTATATCCTCTCTACTTCGACCATCATCAGTTATTTTGCTCCCCAAATAGCAAAACTCCTTTACTACTTTAAGTGTCTCATTTCCTAATCTAACTCCCTCAGCATCACCCGACTTAATTCGACTACATTCCATTATCCTCGTTTTGCTTTTGTTGATGTTCATCTTATATCCTCCTTTCAAGACACTGTCCATTCCGTTCAGCTGCTCTTCCAGGTCCTTTGCTGTCTCTGACAGAATTACAATGTCATCGGCGAACCTTAAAGTTTTTATTTCTTCTCCATGGATTTTAATTCCTACTCCGAATTTTTCTTTTGTTTCTTTTACTGCTTGCTCAATATACAGATTGAATAACATCGGGGAAAGGCTACAACGCTGTCTCAGTCCCTTCCCAACCACTGCTTCCCTTTCATGCCCCTCTACTCTTATAACTGCCATCTGGTTTCTGTACAATTCCAGTTAAGCTAGGAGATTAAAGAAGCCACATTCAACATCTGCCGATCATTGCTTAAACGTAAACCACAAATATGTAATACACTGCCGGAAAAAATTAGTACACCTGGAAAGACGACGTCGTATTCGATCCGATGATGGCGTTATGCCACCTGCAGGATAGTAGATGTACTGATAATAGTTTTAGCATCGTCTACCAACAGATAGCGTAATGGCATAGCTATCAGCGTGCCACCTGTGCCAATCCTGTATTAGCCAGAAGGCTCCGTGTAGCGGCAGACGTCTGACGCAAGCAGGTAACTGTGCCACAGAGAGGCACTCGAGCTTCCTACAGACAACTGAGCGACTTTGAAAGGGGTCAGTTTGTAGACTTCCGAGCGGAAGATGGTCCTTTTGGAGAACTGCCGCACAAGTTGGACGTGCTGCGTCAGTTGTGCAACGATGTTGGTATCAGTGGTCACGTGAACATTCTCACACCCGTAGACGAAGTTCTGGACGTCCACGCAGCACAGACGCCCGCCAGAATTGTCGTATTGTATGGGCAGGAATGGCAGATCGTACAGCTACTACAGCACACATAAGAGGGCTTGAACATCAATTGTTGCGAACCGGTTGTTGGCAGTGGAACTATGGGCAAACGCACTTCTAGCCCGTTTTCCACCATCGCCACAGCATCGTTATGCACAGCTCGACTGCTGACGTCAGAGGATCGGTTGGAGTGGTCTCTACCGATGAAAGCAGATTCTACACTCCTGGAAATGGAAAAAAGAACACATTGACACCGGTGTGTCAGACCCACCATACTTGCTCCGGACACTGCGAGAGGGCTGTACAAGCAATGATCACACGCACGGCACAGCGGACACACCAGGAACCGCGGTGTTGGCCGTCGAATGGCGCTAGCTGCGCAGCATTTGTGCACCGCCGCCGTCAGTGTCAGCCAGTTTGCCGTGGCATACGGAGCTCCATCGCAGTCTTTAACACTGGTAGCATACCGCGACAGCGTGGACGTGAACCGTATGTGCAGTTGACGGACTTTGAGCGAGGGCGTATAGTGGGCATGCGGGAGGCCGGGTGGACGTACCGCCGAATTGCTCAACACGTGGGGCGTGAGGTCTCCACAGTACATCGATGTTGTCGCCAGTGGTCGGCGGAAGGTGCACGTGCCCGTCGACCTGGGACCGGACCGCAGCGACGCACGGATGCACGCCAAGACCGTAGGATCCTACGCAGTGCCGTAGGGGACCGCACCGCCACTTCCCAGCAAATTAGGGACACTGTTGCTCCTGGGGTATCGGCGAGGACCATTCGCAACCGTCTCCATGAAGCTGGGCTACGGTCCCGCACACCGTTAGGCCGTCTTCCGCTCACGCCCCAACATCGTGCAGCCCGCCTCCAGTGGTGTCGCGACAGGCGTGAATGGAGGGACGAATGGAGACGTGTCGTCTTCAGCGATGAGAGTCGCTTCTGCCTTGGTGCCAATGATGGTCGTATGCGTGTTTGGCGCCGTGCAGGTGAGCGCCACAATCAGGACTGCATACGACCGAGGCACACAGGGCCAACACCCGGCATCATGGTGTGGGGAGCGATCTCCTACACTGGCCGTACACCACTGGTGATCGTCGAGGGGACACTGAATAGTGCACGGTACATCCAAACCGTCATCGAACCCATCGTTCTACCATTCCTAGACCGACAAGGGAACTTGCTGTTCCAACAGGACAATGCACGTCCGCATGTATCCTGTGCCACCCAACGTGCTCTAGAAGGTGTAAGTCAACTACCCTGGCCAGCAAGATCTCCGGATCTGTCCCCCATTGAGCATGTTTGGGACTGGATGAAGCGTCGTCTCACGCGGTCTGCACGTCCAGCACGAACGCTGGTCCAACTGAGGCGCCAGGTGGAAATGGCATGGCAAGCCGTTCCACAGGACTACATCCAGCATCTCTACGATCGTCTCCATGGGAGAATAGCAGCCTGCATTGCTGCGAAAGGTGGATATACACTGTACTAGTGCCGACATTGTGCATGCTCTGTTGCCTGTGTCTATGTGCCTGTGGTTCTGTCAGTGTGATCATGTGATGTATCTGACCCCAGGAATGTGTCAATAAAGTTTCCCCTTCCTGGGACAATGAATTCACGGTGTTCTTATTTCAATTTCCTGGAGTGTATATGTGATCTTTGTTGATCCATTATGGGCTGTGGGACAACGGCTGCATGTATTTCTTGATACAATAATTTACCAACAGCCGTATATATTGTAGAAATTTATTTTATGAACTTCTTATATGCAGTCAATTTCAGCATTACATTGATGCCATCTTGAGGCCCCTGTACAATGAGTAGAACAAATGTACTATTATAAAAATGTAGAACATACGTTAACAATTGACAGGTATCTATGTTAACTATGTAAGTGGCTCACAAGGACATACTGTATATCATTAAAATTGTTGTGTCTAAGCAAGACAGCCTAGACACAATGTGAGGAAGCCGAAAGGCACGCGCTAAGCTCACGCAGATGGGCGTGAGGTCTGAAACAGGATACGTAATGAATGCTATAAAGAAAAGTACGTAGCTTCTGGAATACTTAACTTTAATCCATCATTTGTATACATCGTTCTTGATGAGACATGCTTCATACGATAAGTATCAATTGCTATGGCGCCTTGCTAGGTCGTAGCAATTGACTTAGCTGAAGGCTATTCTAACTATCTGCTCTGCAAATGAGCGAGGCTTCGTCAGTGTGCATCGCTAGCTACGTCGTCCGTACAACTGGGGCGAGTGCTAGTACGTCTCTCTAGACCTGCCGTGTGGTGGCGCTCGGTCTGCTATCACTGAAAGTGGCGACACGCGGGTCCGACATGTACTAATGGACCGCGGCCGATTTAAAGCTACCACCTAGCAAGTGTGGTGTCTGGCGGTGACACCACAAAAATTATATGTAATACTAGGGGAAACGTGCTTCTGCCTATGTCATGTTGTAAATAGTTTTCACTGATACATATGAACGTATTTATACGCTATTAAGCAATTTTATACTTGGTGTAACACTGAATTTCCTTGATACTTAGCTGATGGGTATAAATTCGTTATTGTTTGATTTTAGCTAGTCAAATATTCTGACAAGGCTTTAGGTACCGTGACATTTAGACCCATGCAGACAGTCCCCAACTCACTAAGGTCATTAGACAGAATATGATGACATTGGATGATGTAATTAAGATCCTGATAGTCATCTTACACGTTACTACACCTGGCCTCAATGCAACCTTGAGAATGGTTTGACATGGTTATAGGTGGTACCCTTAGTCATGGGGATGGTGTACCTTTCATTTTAAGGTTTATGTTCGGACTTAGAGGCGGCCTCCTATATTTTTCTTTTTCTTCTGTTCCTTTTTATTCGTTCGATTCCACTTTTTATAATCCTACAGCCGGCCGAAGTGGCCGTGCGGTTAAAGGCGCTGCAGTCTGGAACCGCAAGACCGCTACGGTCGCAGGTTCGAATCCTGCCTCGGGCATGGATGTTTGTGATGTCCTTAGGTTAGTTAGGTTTAACTAGTTCTAAGTTCTATGGGACTAATGACCTCAGCAGTTGAGTGCTATAGTGCTCAGAGCCATTTGAACCATTTATAATCCTACATAATTGTTTAGGACTTGTATGTAAGAGGTAGGCGTTCTTTGATATATAGAGACCACCTGATCCAGAGTGTGCCAACCCGTTGTGCGGCCTGTGTACGTGTGCATGGTGATCGTATCCCATATTGATGTCCGAGTACATGCGCAGGGAAAAGTGTCGTTTTGTGGCACATGTGTTTCGGGACGGTTTTCTCAACTTATCACCAGTACCGTGGACTTACAGATCTGTGTTGTGTGTGTTCCCTATGTGGCTATGCTATTAGCGCCAGTTTTGTGTAGTGCCACGTTGTGTCGCACCACATTCTGCAATTATCCTTAATTTATGAGCATGAGTGTTAGATACACAGCGCACACCGCTGACACTTGCACTGCTGTGGATTTTCAGTGTAATGTAGATATAAAGATAAATGGGGTAAGAAATCGAAATAAAAGCAACTACTCTGTAATGAGCAATCGGAGACCACCGGCCCCTTACACCAAAATACTCAAAAGATATCTCTGAACTATCTCTGAAAATTTTGTCAGTAGAGTTCGGGTTCAAAGTGTATTCGGGCCGCTCTCAGTGTGTAGAGCTTTTGTACGTTCAGCTACGAGAACTTATCTCATAATTACGGCACTGCATTTCGACAGTCAAACAAATTTCTTCCACTCTTAATGACATATGTGGACTCTTTTTGTTTTATTAGTACAATAAGACCACAGCAAGCTCTACTGTTACCTGCTTTATACTCGTATTATCTTTGTGTCCTTCTTGATTTAGCTGAACGATTTTTATTCGTAGTAACGAACCTACTGCAAACTTTCACAAACCACTCCATATCGAATTAATCCTAGTGTGTTTTGAAATACCTTAATGTAGCGTCTGAGCAAACGATATCAAGAGATGTCAATGTATTAAACTCTAAATGTTGTGGTGAGGTATTGTGAATGCCATATGTTACCAGAGAAACAAAATTATTGTTCTTACGATATGCCCTTCAAGCAGCCGTGCTACATAGACATTGAATGTGACTTTATTTTTCAAAGGAATTATTTAAAAGAAAATGCACTCCTGGAAATTGAAATAAGAACACCGTGAATTCATTGTCCCAGGAAGGGGAAACTTTATTGACACATTCCTGGCGTCAGATACATCACATGATCACACTGACAGAACCACAGGCACATAGACACAGGCAACAGAGCATGCACAATGTCGGCACTAGTACAGTGTATATCCACCTTTCGCAGCAATGCAGGCTGCTATTCTCCCATGGAGACGATCGTAGAGGTGCTGGATGTAGTCCTGTGGAACGGCTTGCCATGCCATTTCCACCTGGCGCCTCAGTTGGACCAGCGTTCGTGCTGGACGTGCAGACCGCGTGAGACGACGCTTCATCCAGTCCCAAACATGCTCAATGGGGGACAGATCCGGAGATCTTGCTGGCCAGGGTAGTTGACTTACACCTTCTAGAGCACGTTGGGTGGCACGGGATACATGCGGACGTGCATTGTCCTGTTGGAACAGCAAGTTCCCTTGCCGGTCTAGGAATGGTAGAACGATGGGTTCGATGACGGTTTGGATGTACCGTGCACTATTCAGTGTCCCCTCGACGATCACCAGTGGTGTACAGCCAGTGTAGGAGATCGCTCCCCACACCATGGTGCCGGGTGTTGGCCCTGTGTGCCTCGGTCGTATGCAGTCCTGATTGTGGCGCTCACCTGCACGGCGCCAAACACGCATACGACCATCATTGGCACCAAGGCAGAAGCGACTCTCATCGCTGAAGACGACACGTCTCCATTCGTCCCTCCATTCACGCCTGTCGCGACACCACTGGAGGCGGGCTGCACGATGTTGGGGCGTGAGCAGAAGACGGCCTAACGGTGTGCGGGACCGTAGCCCAGCTTCATGGAGACGGTTGCGAATGGTCCTAGCCGATACCCCAGGAGCAACAGTGTCCCTAATTTGCTGGGAAGTGGCGGTGCGGTCCCCTACGGCACTGCGTAGGATCCTACGGTCTTGGCGTGCATCCGTGCGTCGTTGCGGTCCGGTCCCAGGTCGACGGGCACGTGCACCTTCCGCCGACCACTGGCGACAACATCGATGTACTGTGGAGACCTCACGCCCCACGTGTTGAGCAATTCGGCGGTACGTCCACCCGGCCTCCCGCATGCCCACTATACGCCCTCGCTCAAAGTCCGTCAACTGCACATACGGTTCACGTCCACGCTGTCGCGGCATGCTGCCAGTGTTAAAGACTGCGATGGAGCTCCGTATGCCACGGCAAACTGGCTGACACTGACGGCGGCGGTGCACAAATGCTGCGCAGCTAGCGCCATTCGACGGCCAACACCGCGGTTCCTGGTGTGTCCGCTGTGCCGTGCGTATGATCATTGCTTGTACAGCCCTCTCGCAGTGTCCGGAGCAAGTATGGTGGGTCTGACACACCGGTGTCAATGTGTTCTTTTTTCCATTTCCAGGAGTGTACTTCGGTATAATATTGCTCATATTTACTGTATTGACACTGTAATTACGCAGAAGAAGAAAATTTTCACGCAACTCTGCCGGACAGTGTTTGACGCACACATCAAATGACTGAGATTACTGTAACTTAAGTTATTAGCAACCTGAGCTGTTTACAGCTCAGATCAGTGAACAATAATAACACAATCAATTTGCCGATCAAATCACTAACGTAGGTGCAGAGCTTCGTAAGAGCCTGCTACATCGATTAACAGTATCTTTCGATGTAATTTCACGTTTTGAATTGCGTGAAACTAAAAAAGTACTAAGCACAACGATGCCAGTCAGTTGCATGTGGTGGGCACAGTCATTTGCTGGTTACGGCTTCCATATCCCCACATTATTAATATCGAAATGATCTCATCCTTGCACCCACGCTATAAATACCTGTCTTAAAATTTAAATTATTAGTGGTTACTTTCAGTTACAAATGATAGTCCAATTAATGATCTTGTCATACCTATCCACTATGCAGTCCATAATTACAAGTGATCTGCTGCGCATGATTGCAACAAAATTTATTAAATTCCCTAGTAGGAGAAAACCACACTAAAGTTGTAATTTTCAAAACGATATTATGAAACAAGTTCAGTGAAATTTTGTATCTATTATCACTCTCTTTCCCTTCATATAACAAAGCAAAGCAAATGTGAAAACAAACTTAGAAAGTTTCTCCTTGACAGCTCCTCTATTCCGTAAAAGAATGTCTTGTAATGTGTTACAGTTGGTGGGTAGAAACTACTAAATGACAGCTTTCTATGTGCTTTTTATAAAAAAAAGCCTTACTAATGTTCATCATATAACTGTATGTACAAATTAATTTGCAGTGTGAATGTAAAATGACTCGTTCCACACCATTACTATTTATTGTGCAAAATGATCCATGGAACATGAAGCAAACTATCTATTACCTGATACACATATTAATTTGAATGTATTGGTGCATAATTGTAAATTTAGTTGATACCGAGAAAGACTCCAGACTCTAAATTCGAAGTCAACTAGAACTTGTATGTCATGTTATTCTTTATTTTCCCAGTTTTTTACCTCGTGTTCACTGCAGAAACATTATTGTATTTAAATTACAGACGCCCAGACTTTGGAACATTCGAGTGATAGGGTAGTTGCAACTTGGTTCTGTCAACGACTTTTAAAGGGAAGAAAAATGGAAGATCGTTACAGGGCACAAGCTCAGATTGGGGAAGGACAGGGGCGGAAATCGGCCGCGCTCTTTCGAAAGAATCATCCAAGCATTCGACTTAAGCAATTTTGGAAAATCATAGAAAACCTAAACCCTCACGGTCGACAACACTTCGTTCTGCTGGAGGACACTGAACCGTTTGCGCTTGCCAAACTGTACACTTCGAGTGTTCTCTTTTCAATCTCTTTACTAGCAGGTGGTTATAACTAAAGTGCAGCAACTCAGGGAGTTCCAGTGCGGGCTGTGACTATCGTATGACAGCCGAACTTGGTAGATACGCTAGAGCGTTAATGCAGAACCGATTTACGTTGGAAAAAAAAATAGTTCCAATTTTGGCCACTAGGTGCAAATCTGGGGTTGTGAATGCAAGAAAGACCTATAGAAATGTTTCTACATGTAATGGATTAGGGACGGGACGTGGGCAGGAAAGGTGAAACAAGTGAGAAAGTCATGATGTTAATTTTATTATAAATCATATTGCATGAAAACAGTGATTTTCACACAGCTGTGCTCTTCCAAAGCAGGAATCACATGCTGGACAAGGAGGTCTCGAAAACGTGGAGACGTTACGGTACACCTAACAGGCCCTATGGGCATATTTTCTTAAAAAAAAAAAAAAAAAAAAAAAAAAAAAAAAAAAAAAAAAACTGGATCCACACCACACAGTCACATGCAGCGAGTGCAACGGCCCTTCGTGTACAACACACGGTTTAACAGTACCCTAAAATCCGGCAATTCTTTGTAATCACTGCACTCTGTAGCGTAAAATGTGCCTCATCACTTCATAGAATATTGGCCGGCCACATGTCATCAACTTCGATCCGTGCCATAAAACTGAAGAGCAAGTTCAGAATTGAATTGTGGATCGTGAGGTTTCAATTGCTGCACCGTCTGGGTCTTGTTCGAGTACGAGTGTAAAACAGTCCGCAAAACATTCCGTACTGTTGACCACGAGATGGTCAATTCTCGTGACACTGCACCGGGACAAGGGTCACGTGCTGCACGGCCAGTTACAGAAACAGCAACCTCGTCAACTTTCACCGGGATAGGATGGCTTCCTCTTCCGGGTGCCACAGCAAGCTCACCCATATTTTCGAATTTCATTACCATCTTTTTTAAACAACCAGACCTTTCAGAAGCCGATACACTCTCAACGCAGCGCTGTAGCTGCTGCCGTTCACATAAAACACTTTCACTAACAGCGCACGGTCTCTTTTCTCGATAGCGATACTGTTCACTCGCGTTATGACTTGTCAAATGAAAGCGTGGATCTCATACTGTCATTCAGACAGTGCACAGCGCCAGATTTGCACCTGGTGGCCAAAACTGAAAATATTTTTTTCAGCGTAAATCCTTTCGGCATTAACGCATTAGCATATCTACCAAGTTTCTCTGTCATACGACAATTACAGACCACAGTGGATATCCGTCAGTAGCTGCACTTTAATTATATCGGCGAGGTACATCATGCCATATGTAACATTTATGGCTTTAGGTGCCGTAATACTCAGCCCTAAACTTCATTTCATAAGTTAGTTGAGATTTCATTAGCTGAAGTGTGACGTACGAAGTGGAGTGAGGTGTAGGCATGAGGTGGTACACTGTGTACCGATTCCATGAGAAATTGTTGCAGTTTAGCAGTCGGATAATTTGACTAACTGCCGTAACAGGAGATGTAGGGCTTATCGCGTGGGCCAGCGTGCCAAATCGCTAATTTTCATTTACCAATTTTTTTAAATGTGACCCACATTTAATGGAGAGTCATACTATCTATCCTCTCAACAGTAAGCTATCACCTATTCACTTCAGATTTCATTTCAATAATAACATTAGAATAAAGATACGCAGGCGAAGCATTTCATGCGTCATCGGCTCCCGCCAGAATTGGGCACAGAGCAAAGTGATTTACGCTGATCAGCTGAGTCGGTAAGTAGGGGCTATACAGTACAGTCCTGTCTAGGGGCCGCACATTTAAGATATGAGGCGCACGCCGTACATTATGACCTTAAGAAATCGCAACTCTGCGAGCAACACAGAGAAAAACAGAGTGCGGAATGTGTAAACTGATCTGCGACTGTAATTCCTACAATGTATTTAATGTTGCAGTATCATTAAGTGTTACATACGTGAACAGTATTACTTGTGACTTTGTAGGCATATGTTTGTGGAATGTCTAGTTAGTAGTTTATGGTTTTAGCTGCTCTGTGTATTATAAATAAACAAAAGGCCACAGGCATCCCAGTTAACTTTGGGTACTTATTTAATTGTGTACTGAACCTTAGCCAACTTAATAGTAAATTTCACAGCCTCACGTCAAGAACAACGGATTCATTACCTGAGTGCTATGTCTGCACAGGACACCTACAGTAGACATCAAGCGGGTGAGCATTACAGAATCTCAGTGTTCTGCTTCGACGTGGGAGAATAGAAGCATGTCCTGCATTCCCAGTGCAAATGGGAACAGTTATGAGCTATCAGTGGTAACACAGTGGAGGGAATGAACGCGGAGAGTGCGTGTTGCACTGGACACTGACTGTTGTCACAATTTTGTCGTTTTTATTGCCGCATGCAAGCAGGTGCTGAGGCAGCAGGAATACTTACCAGCTCGTGGGCGCTCTTAGGGTAGTACTTGGTTGGCCGCAGGAAGCGGATGAGGAAGTCGTCGTCATCTCTGTAGTGCAGCGTCGGGTCAGCTGCAAACAACACACATGCATACCATTGTTAATATATGCAGCCATTTCTCCTCGGTTATTTACTTGATATTATTAATATCTGCAGCCATTTTTGCTCAGATCATTGTTACTAGTCTTTAACCTCAAAGCCTTACCGCAGTATTGCACCAACACTTTTCAGGAGACGGCTTACTCCAGACAAACTTTTCTGAAGCAGTGTGCGTTACTTGGCAGTTTAGTTTTGGATACTGTACCATTTCTTATACAGGAATTACGTTCCACGACACATGCATCAACGTGGTTTTTTTTCAGATTTTACGAAGAAGGGCAGCACGAATTATTACACTAATAGGAGAGCATCATGGTAATGATGAACAACCTGAAGTGGCAGAAGCTTGAAGATGGATGCCTGCTATCTACACCTACTTCTACACTCTGCAAACCCCTGTGAAGTGCGTGGCACCGGGTACTGCCCACCGTACCATGTATTATCCTTTCCTCCCAGTCAAAAAAATGGTTCAAATGGCTCTGAGCACTATGGGACTCAACTGCTGAGGTCATTAGTCCCCTAGAACTTAGAACTAGTTAAACCTAACTAACCTAAGGACGTCACACACATCCATGCCCGAGGCAGGATTCGAACCTGCGACCGTAGCGGTCTCGCGGTTCCAGACTGCAGCGCCAGAAGCCTGTCAAATCGTGTACGGAGCACAGTACAATAACTGCTTAAGCGCCTTTTTAAGTTCCGTAATCAGTCTAAGCTGGTTTTCACAGTCCCTAAGGGAGTGATATGTAGGGAGTTGCTGTATATTCCTAGATTCCTCACTTAATACTATCTTACTACTGTCTGTCTCATGAATATCTACTCACAAAGTTTCAAGAATATTAAGAGAAGAATCTAGGAATAATCTGCAGTCCCCTATGTATCTCTCCCATAGAGAGTGCGGAAATGGGATTATGCCAATTACGGTATGCATGCAGACATATAAAGAGCAGTTCTTCCCATGCTCCATATGTGAGTGGAAGAAATCCTAATAGTTGGGTACACAGGAAAGTACCCTCTGGCACGCACTTCAAATTGATTGGCAGAGCATGGATGTAGATGTAGCTAAAAGTGCTGTAATAGTTTAAATCAATATACAGTGAATGTAATGTATGGAGTAGCCCCACAGCTGTAAAATAAGCACCTCCTCAAGATTGTAAGTGTTTGTACCACATCACAATATATGCTTTGTCTACTGCAATAATCATCAGTAATTCCTTACTGTTTCAAATAAAGAGTAACATTCGCAAATATACGACTAAAGGAAAATATGACAATCATTATGTTTTTTGGCAGTTTAATCCCAAACTGTCCCATAACCAATTTTATTATGTAATATGCATGTTCTATAGTTAATCACGTCAAATCATTAACACTGCATGAAAACTGCATGCACTATATATTGCTGCCAATGCGTGCATTGCTAATTTCCATTTCTCCTTTCTTCTTGATATGGTGAAGGAGTTTTGTTATTTTGGAAACTTTGTGGGATTTTAGCAGACTCGCAAAAGGGAAGTCAACTTAGGGGGACCAGAAGAGTCTTAAAGTTGTTTGGTGTGGTAGCTGTTCTTCTCGTTTGTAAAGAGCAGTGAAAGATAGTCAGCCACGTCCGCCCAGCAGTAATGTCCAGGAGACGGGCAGTGTGCCATAAAAACAGCATTGTGCGAGAAGCAGAAAGGAACTCTTTTTAGCTACGATAAGATTCTGAAGGCTATTTGAAAATACAAGACTTTGTAGCATGGGAGTGTTGGCACGGCGTGCTGGAATTTTTGTTGTATTTAATATTGGTTGGCTAGTAGTACTTATTTCGGTAAAATTGGCAAGTTTCCACATGTGCAGAGATGCAGGGCATTTGGTTGGGCATGACTGAAAATCCATCATGCAGTGGAGCAGATTTTCTGTCTCCTTCCCTGGGCCATACGTTGTTGGTTAACCAAGATAAAATCTACAAGAGCAGGAGACTGTTAAACTTGTTGATTAAACTACCGTTGTTCAGAACTCGCAAGGTCTGCTGCAGTTGGCTGGTGAGATGTAGATGCTAGCAGAACCAGCTAAGTTTGATAGAGTAAAGTCAGAAGAAACATCAACTTATGCGGCCACAGAACTCTTGCTTCAGAGAGATCAAGGAGAACACACTTCACCTTACGCCACAGCAGATCACACTTCCTCTTAGGACGCCACTGAGGCAACCATAGACGATACTTGCAGAGAGAGATGTCACTAACATAGAACAACAAATTACTGACGCCGAGCTGAACATAGAGTTTTGGCTACCATTGCAACCGTCGTCTACACTCGCGCAGTTTAAGGGTGGCAAGCATGCGTTGTCGTGGCAACCACCGAGGCAAGGGGAGTGTGAAGTTAGTTAATTTGCTTCAAGGTTTCATTTCGAAGACCTAATTTTCACAGCCAGCCAGTTACACTCATCACTTGCCTTGGCGGAAGTACTGGTGTTCTTTCATGCTTTTCTGGGAACTTTTCATTGAATCACTAACCTTTTTTGTTTTGCAGTCATTAGCCATATTTATGGCAAAGTTTCAAATAATACTTTCATGTATCCATCCACCCACACCAATGATATAAATAGTGTTTACAGTCCCTTGTCCACTTGTTAAATGTTTGTATTCTTGATTCAGTGGGTAATTAATGATTTCGATATTTTGTGGCAATAAACCTCCTTTTTATAGTGACCGCTAGTTCCCTTTCATTGTTTGATGTATGCCTTCACTGACATGTCCGTGTGAGGTGTAGTACCATACTTTCGTGCTCGGTTGGGCCACCCCTGTTAATTTTCACTTAATAATGCGTTATGCACTGCACGACTTGGTTTCTTTTATACTTGCATGATTTTATGCGGAGCTTGCCATCTCTGTAGGTGCCCGCGGATTGGATCAGTAGCATCTTAGAGGTATCCTAAACTGCTGAATCGACACCTCACAATTATTCTTTAACGAAAGTTTGCTGCGGTCATAAAAAGATAAGCCAACGAATGTACTTGGTAATTTAACCAGTAACAGATTATCACTTATAAAGATAAATATTAAAACTTAATCAAAATTATTTTTGTTTTATTACTCATTCTATTCCACGTAGGAATTTTATAACAAAAACTAGTAACTTAGTAATATAGGAGATTAATACGTTCATTTTCGTTACTAAGTTAAGTATGTTTCACTTTGATGTTTATTAATATGTGCTTGGTTGTTGCACATCCTTATACACAAATGAATGTTGTAGAATTACCCTACAGATTAACTCGTATCATATCATTAAAATGTGGCATTAATAACTCAGTCAGATGAGAAACCAAATATGGTTCAGACTGAAACGCATTACACTGTGGCCAGCATACTTAATTCATCGATCTGATAGGTTTAATTGGTCGATAATTTCCGATGTATATGTAAAGGTGCTGTATTATCCGTGGGAATGCGTGATGATTGTATAGGATTTCCTTTAATGTCTTTTAATCCTAAAATCCATTCTTCTGGTAGTTAGCAGGAAGTGAAATCATGGCCCTTGCCGTTTTTGCTCTCTCCGTCTTCAGGCCACGAGAGGCCTACCGGGACTATCCGACCGCCTTCTCATCCTCAGGGGAGGATGCGGATAGGAGGGGCGTGGTGTCAGTACACCGCTCTCCCGATCGTTATGATGCTATTCTTGACCGAAGCCGCTACTATTCGGTCGAGTAGGTCCTCAATTGGCATCACGAGGCTGAGTGCACCCCGAAAAATGGTAACAGCGCCTGGTGGCCTGGATGGTCACCCATCCAAGTGCCGACCACGCCCGACAGCGCTTAACTTCGGTGATCTCACGGGAACCGGAGTATCCACTGCGGCAAAGCCGTTGCCCTTGCCGTATTTGCTCGCAGAGGAAATCGTTTGAATGCTGTGTTCGGTGAAGTGCCCCAGCCCTCACCGCAGTGGCGAATATGAACACGGAGTTTTCTCCGAAGGAAACAGGCCACCCACCGGACGGCATGTCCTGTGAGATAACATCCCACTGCTGTGGAGTAGTCACGGGACACCTCCACTGGCCGGTCTTTTGTTTCGTGCCACCAGTGTCTAGAGCAGAAACACTGAGAAGTCCAAGTTACGAAAAGGTTTGCTAGGACAGCTGTTGATAGGTTGGCGCTCACACAATCTTTGGGAGCGGCAACGTGCGATAGGGTGGCATTCGCAAGTTCTTCAAATGAGGATCTGTGACATATCGGCGCTCGCAATCTTCCGAAAAAGCGACGCCGAAGCTTCCAGAATAAAACTGTCAGGAGTTTACTGGTTGGAGAAATAAAGTATACGATCTGAGATTGGACGTAATGGCAGTTCTGGCGCGCTCACACCACGAAGAAGTAGGAAAGAAAAGTGTCAAGGGACTTCTTCTCCGTTATTGGTATAGGGAGGAACACTACGGTGTTAGGAGCTGGAGAGAGACGTTCGATACCTGGGGCTGATGCAAATTCGAAATCTCAACTTGGAGAGGAGCAGCCGAGTTGCGAGCAGATAGGCTTCGCCACGCCAGCTTTCATCAGCGCCTGCCACCTCGCCATTCCTCGTCTCCCGCTATTGATGTAAGTTTCGCAGCAAAACAGCGTACGAAATTTCGTATATGATGACAGGCGCGTTGTTTCAGATTAATTAATCTGTCACTGTCTCGACCATGATTTTTCTCTTTGACACTTTCTTTTACTTTACTCACTAATGTTCCAGTGCAATCATCACAATCAATTTAATTTCACGATTAGTGGTCCGCTAACACAATTTCTTGTCCATCGGGTTTGTTCTATGGGAACTTTTCCGGTCCCTTCCATTACCGAAGGTCCACAATTATCACGTTTTTTGTGTGTATGTACACTCACTCTCCCGTGACGAGTATTTGAGCCTTATTTGTTCTGAGCAACCATTGAATTTGCAACCAATTAATATACGTCATTTGTAACCCTTGTTTTATTACAGTAGTTGATTGTCCCCATCACTAATTAGTAATTATAAATACACTACTGGCCATTAAAATTGCTGCACCACGAAGAAATGCAGATGATAAACGGGTATTCATTCGACAAATATATTATACTAGAACTAACATGTGATAAATTTTCACGAAATTTGGGTGAATAGATCCTGAGAAATCAGTACCCAGAACAACACCCTCTGGCCGTAATAACGGCCCTGATACGCCTGGGCATTGAGTCAAACAGAGCTTCGATGGCGTGTACAGGTACAGCTGCCCATGCAGCTTCAACACGATACCACAGTTCATCAAGAGTAGTGACTGGCGTATTGTGAGAAGCCAGTTGCTCGGCCACCGTTGATCAGACGATTTCAATTGGTGAGAGATCTGGAGAATGTGCTGGCCCGAGGCGCAGTCGACCAATTTCTGTATCCAGAAAGGCTAGTAGAGGACCTGCAACATGCCGTCGTGCATTATCCTGCTGAAATGTATGGTTTCACAGGGATCGAATGAAGGGTAGAGCCACGAGTCGTAACACATCTGAAATGTAACGTCCACCGTTCAAAGTGCCGTCAATGTGAACAAGAGGTGACCGAGACGTGTAACCAATGGCACCCCATACTATCACGCCGTGTGATACGCCAGTATGGCGATGACGAATACACGCTTCCAGTGTGCGTTCACCGCGATGTTGCCAAACACGGAAGCGAACATCATGATGCTGTAAACAGAACCTGGATTCATCCGAAAAATGACGTTTTGCCATTCGTGCACCCAGATTCGTCGCTGAGTACACCATCGCAGGCGCTCCTGTCTGTGATGCAGCGCCAAGGGTAACCGCAGCCACGGTCTCCGAGCTGATAGTCCATTCTGCTGCAAACGTCGTCGAACTGTTCGTGCAGATGGTTGTTGTCTTGCAAACGTCCCCATCTGTTGACTCAGGGATCGAGATGTGGCTGCACGATCCGTTACAGCCATGCGGATAAGATGCCTGTCATCTCGACTGCTAGTGATACGAGGCCGTTGGGATCCAGCACTGCGTTCCGTATTACCCTCCTGAACCCACCGATTCCATATTCTGCTAACAGTCATTGGATCCCTACCAACGCGAGCAGCAATGTCGCGATACGATAAACCGCAATCGCAATAGGCTACAATTCGACCTTTATCAAAGTCGGAAACGTGATGGTACGCATTTCTCCTCCTTACACGAGGCATCACAACAACGTTTCACCAACAAACGCCGGTGAACTGCTGTTTGTGTATGAGAAATCGGTTGGAAACTTTCCTCGTGTCAGCATGTTGTAGGTGGCGCCACCGGCGACAAACTTGTGTGAATGCTATGAAAAGCTAATCATTTGCATATCACAGCATCTTCTTCCTGTCGGTTAAATTTCGCGTCTGTGGCACGTCATCTTCGTGGTGTAGCAATTTTAATGGCCAGTAGTGTAAGTTTCGCAGCAAAGCAGCGTACGAAATTCGTATATGATGCCAGCTGCGTTGTTTCAGATTAATTAAAGTCACTGTCTCGACCATGATTTTTCTGTTTGTGATTTTCTTTCACTTTACTCACTAACTTTCCAGTGCAATCATTCCAATCAATTTAACTACGAAATTAGTGGTCAGCTAACACAATTTCTTGTTCTATGAGAACTTTTCCGGTTCTTTCCATTACCGAAGATCCACAATTATCACAGTTTTTGTGTGTATGTACACTCACTCTCCCGTGACGAGTATTTGAGCCTTATTTGTTCTGAACAATCATTGAATTTCCAACCAATTGATATATGTGGTTTGTAACCCTTCTTTTATTACAGTAGTTGATTGTCCCCATCACTAATTAGTAATTATTAATATTTATCACGGCACACAACTACAGTCCACATGTTAGGTCCAACCCCTTCCTTCTTCCCTGGTTCGATTCCCGGCGGGGTCAGGGATTTTCTCTGCCTCGTGATGACTGGGTGTTGTGTGATGTCCTTAGGTTAGTTAGGTTTAAGTAGTTCTAAGTTCTAGGGGACTGATGACCATAGATGTTAAGTCCCATAGTGCTCAGAGCCAGAGCCAACCCTTTCCTTCCGTTTCCTTGCACATAATTCCTTTACGACATCTGGAACGCAGTGGGGGACTTACACCTTGAGAGCAGGTACTCAGTGCATGTCAGTGGCAAATCAGACTAACTAGAGCCTTAAATCCCAGTGGCGTCTTACACCACGATGGAGGAGACTCTCTGCGAAAGTAAGAAAGAAAGAAAACGTTCGTATATAACATTGCTACCAGTAATAACTAAGAGTTTTCATAAAAGACTGTTTGAGTTATTTTTTTGGAGAATGTTTTCGACATAACAGTTACAATTACAATAGCAACCGAGACTCTTCCATTTATGCTGAGAATGTCCAATATCAACACACGTCTAACCATAGCCTTTATGCTGAGTATATGTCCCTGGAGAAAGATGCGAGGCAGTACTGATCATACGACTTATCTTAGAAGATATGTTAACAAAGAGGAAGCAGCGTTTATAGCATTTGAATATTTACAGAAACGCTTCGAAATTCTGACTGCAACAGTTTTGAAAACCGGAAGCCTAAAGTCATCTACAACTTGCACAGAAAACATACTGCAGTTGTAAGATTCAAAGGACATGAAAGGGAAACTGGCTGAGAAAGGTGGCGAGACAGAATTGTAGCCTATCACCGAAATTATTCAGTCTGTATTTTAAGCAAACTGTCAAGGAAACCAACGAGAAATTCGGATGGGAATTAAGGTTCATGGAGAAAATCAAAACGTTGTGTTGAAATGTGGACGGTAAACAGTTTAAGCTTTTGAAATATAGTGTTACCGACAAGCGATGAAGAATAGATAGATAGAATAGCTAATGAGGAGGGGATAAATAGGGTTGAGGCAAAAAGAAGTTCACGGTACAGTTTTACTGAAAGAAGAGATCTGTATATAGAAAATATCCTGAGGCATCGCTGAATCGTCAATTTGGCAGTGGAGGGAAGTGGAAAGCGTAAAAATTGTAGAAGGGGACCAAAGCTTCAGAACAGAGAGTAGATTCAAATGGATGAATGTTGCAATAGTTACGCAGAGTTGAAAAGGCTTGCACATGATACACCAGCTTGGATATCTGCGTTAAACCAGACATTGGAACGACGACCACAACAACAATACCCAACTATGATTCACACACCAATATCTAGGGGACCATGGGCAACTGTTGTAAGAAAATGAAACACCAACAGCCATCCTTATGATGTAATTTATTGTGTAGCTACGAGTTTCGGTGCTTCAATGCACCATCTTCAGGCCTTAGGTGACGCTGAAGACGCTGTCATGATCCATATATGCGATGCGTCAGTGGCCAACAAATGATTTACGCAGACTATCTGTAGCTGTGATATCGTCTCTCCATACATCAACTGTCAACATCATAGTTACAGGTAGTCTGCGTAAACCAGTTGTTGGCCACTGACGCATCGTCTATATGGATCGTGATAACCCCTACAGCATCAACTAAGGCCTGAAGATGGTGCACTCAAGCGCCGAAACTGGTAGCTACACAATAATGACGTTAAAAGGACGGCTATAGTCTGTGTGATCTGAAAAGAAGATTTGAATCTCTAGTCAATGGACAGGAATCGTAGTTTCGGTTCGTCAGCTCAATCGATTATTTTCGTCACATTTGTGGTACAAACGAGTGCATTAAATAAACGGAGAGCCTGTCGCTCGAAGCGATAAGTGGGCGACAGAGGTCACTGAAGTCAGCGGACGATAACTATATCTCATTGTGTTAGCCTCTCTGGGGGACCCCTCGAGATGGCCTTGAGCTGAGTTCCATGGATCACAATCGGAAAGATGGTACTTCAAATGACACCCACCAGTATCCATTCGAGCTTTCTGTGCCTTGTGATACCTGTCCTGGTGGCTACTGAAGTTATTTCTTACGCAAAGGAAATCGATTTTTAATTTAACAGCGGCGTATCTGATATACCTTATGTTACACGTGTAGGCACAAACGGTTAAGTAGAGAACAGAAAAAAGCAAAAAAATAAGATGGGAAGAAGTGTACTGTCTAGAGTCGCTAAAAAGCTCTTGTTTTTACTTTGCCAACGGCTTGAAAGTGTGTTATATATACATACACAAACACACACACACACACACAGAGAAAGAGAGAGAGAGATAGAGAGAGAGAGAGATACGTTTCCTGCAGGAGGCCGAATGAATTTTCGCGCGTTTTGGTACTTTCGCCCAAAGATACGTTTTATATGGTTTTCTACAGGCTTCTGTAGGAATTCTGAAAATTTTCCGAAGTCCTTCGATATTCTACAACAAGCTCCTTCATCTGATTGACTTGCGTTTTTCGGTGTCAGTGAACTTTGCAGCTATCGATTAGGCAATGACACACAGATTAGTTATGACCTCCACAGCGTGACTTCAAATTCGAAACAAAGAAATAATAGGCTTTGAAACAAAATCTCGATAAGTCAGTGAATTATTTTCCATGATAACGAGTCGTCAACTTCAAAAGTAGAGAGGGAATATGTTTTCCCGGGATAAGATACAGAACACAGAAGTTCATGCTTAAACATTCCTGAACTATTCTGATCTAATTAGTTTTGATGTAGTAATTTGATGTTAAATTCCGTTCAGAATTCAACGGTTACTTTTTTGACATGAGAAGTAGGAATCATTTTCATCTGGGATGACAACATGTTGTTACATTGAGAGATGTCGAAATGTAGGTGATACTTAAATTATCATCCAACCAGACATAATAGATCGACATTCAACTTACATATTTATAGTTGTAAATCGTTGACAAAAGCACATCTTAATATAAATTTTGACGTAAAATCAACAAATGAGTATAAAAAAGGAGGTGACTGATTTAGAGTTAAAACTGAACTTGTTAGCGTGCATAAATATCTGCTGTTAACGTTTACCATCTCTGTGGTACTCGATAGGCAATTACAATGTCCGCATGCAGTGGGCGTTTTATCATCCTTTAGTTAATAACTATCGTTTGTCTGCTGGTGGGATGCCCTCCCCTTCGCCACAACGTTTGTTACCCTAAATAGAAGAGGGAAAGGGAACCGACCTGTCTGCTCATCGTGTAGCCTCTGGCCCTGTAATCTTCCTGAATTAAATACTTTGTAGTATTCACTTCTAAAGTCCAGTGCTCCATAAAAACCATTTCCAGACTAACTTGAGGACTAGGTCAAGATGTGTCATCGAATACTGGTGTTCAGGTTGTTCCCTGTGTCGCTGTCACTGGGCGCTTTCTATCCTTTCACGTAGGAAGCAGTATCCCAAAAGTCAGCATGAACTTTATAGCTAACACATTCACAGCGAATTTCCTTCTAACCGGGGAGGTCGGATGCTGGACTTCCATAAAGACATACTTCATCTTCAACTCTGATAATGATGCGCATTCTTTAAGACATATGATAAGGATCCACATCTCGAGCTACAGATGGCGTTACAATTTTATCGTGGTCCTAAATATCCAAAATGCTGTGGTGCGCTTAGCCGTCTCCGATTTTCAGTGTTGAAAAACATCAGTTACGGAGGTAGAAATAACTCGTAAATTGTTCACATAAAGCCTCACAGTGAAAAACTTTTCACTATGGCTCAAATGGCTCTGAGCACTATGGGACACAACACCTGAGGCCATCAGTCCCCTAGAACTTAGAACTACTTAAATCTAACTCTCCTAAGGACATCACACACACCCATGCCCGAGGCAGGATTCGAACCTGCGACCGTAGCAGTCGCGTGGTTCCAGGCTGAAGGGCCCAGAAACGCTCGGCTATACCGGCCGGCAAAAACTTTTCAAACAACGTTTGTATTTTGAAGAAAACTAAGCTGATGAACCGAGCAAGATGGCACATTGTTAAGACCCTGAAGACATATTCGGGAGGAGGACTGTTTCCAATTCCCATCTGTGCCTCCAGATTTAAATTGACCCAAATCACATTGCACAAATAACATGATGGTTTCTTTTAAAGGGCACTTCCAGTATTTCTTTGCCATCATTCGGCATTTCGACATTATACTCCGTCTAACAAATTCATCTTCAATGAAACATTAATCGTTCAGTTACTTCCTTCCTTCCTTCCTTCCTGCGTTGAAATGATGAGAAAGAAAGGCAAATAATGGATCTGAAACTGAGCCCTGTGGATCTCTAACAAGCATATAGTACCAAGAAGTGAGACGACTTTCCGCTCCATTGCCAACGTGTTCTGTGATAGGTAGATATAAACGCAACAGAATATACATAAAACAGCTGTAGTGGCGACAGCTAGCAGTCTACATTACTTCAAAACTATTCCCTGACGATTTTCCTGCTCCATTTTTCTCCAATCCGAGCTTATGCTTCATCTCTAATGACTTCGTCTTCAATCCAAATTTGTCATCCTTCCTGAACTAAAGGGAAGAGAAATATACACTGTGTGAACAAAAGTATCCAGAAACCTGCCTAAAAAAGACTTACAAGTTCGTGGCGCCCTCCTTCGGTAACGCTAGAATTCAATATAGCGTTGGCCCATCCTTAGCCTTCATGACAGCTTCCACTCTCGCAGGCATACGTTCAGTCAGGTACTGGAAGGTTGCTTGGGCAATGGCAGCCCATTATTCACGGAGTGCTGCAGTGAGGAGAGGTATCGATGTCGGTCGGTGAGGCCTGGCACGAAGTCGGCCTTCCAAAAGATCCCAAAGGTGTTCTATGGGATTCATGTCAGGACTCTGTGTAGGCCAGTCCATTACAGGGATGTTATTGTCGTGAAACCACTCCGCCACAGGGCGTGCATTATGAACAGGTGCTAGATCATGTTGAAAGATGAAATCGCCCTTCCCGAATTGCTCTTCTACAGCGGGAAGCAAGAAGATGCTTAAAACATCAATGTAGGCCTGTGTTGTGATAGTGCCAGGCAAAACAACAAGGGATGCAAGCCCTCCCCCCCACCCATAAAAAGAACACGACCACACCATAACACCACCGCCTCCGAATTTTACTGTTGGCACTACACAAGCTAGCAGATGACGTTCACCGGACATTCATCGTATCCACAACCTGCTATCGGATCGCCACATTGTGTACCGTGATTCGTCACTACACACAACGTTTTTCCACTGTTCAATCGTCCAATGTTTGCGCTCCTTACATCAAGAGAGGCGTCGTGTGGCGTTTACCGGCGTGATGTGTGGCTTATGAGCAGCCATTCGAAATGAATCCAAGTTTTCTCGCCTCCCGCCTAACTATGATAGTATTGCAGGGGATCCTGATGCAGTTTGGAATTCCTGTGTGATGGTCTGCATAGATGTCTGCCCATTACACATTACGACCCACTTCAACTGTCGTCGCTCTCTGTCAATCAACAGACGAGGTCGGCCTGTACGCTTTTGTGCTGTACGTGTCCCTTCACGTTTCCACTGGACCTAAAGATGTTTAGGATGTGGAAATCTCGCGTACAGACGTATGACGCAAGTGACATCTAATCACCTGACCACGTTCGATGTCCGTGAGTTCCACGGAGCACCCCATTCTGCTCTCTCCCGATGTCTAATGACTACTGAGGTTGCTGACGTGGAGTATCTGGCAGCAGGTAGCAGCACAATACACCTAACATGAAAAACGTATGTTTTTGGGGGTGGCCGGAGACTTTTCATGACAAAGTGCTGAGTAAAACTGTGAGGGACGGGAAAAACCCACCGTGGTTCAACAACAAAGTTAGGAAACTACTGCGAAAACAAAGAGATCTTCACTGCAAGTTTAAACGCAGCCAAAACCTCTCAGACAAACAGAAGCTAAACGATGTCAAAGTTAGCGTAAGGAGGGCTATGCGTGAAGCGTTCAGTGAATTCGAAAGTAAAATTCTATGTACCGATTTGACAGAAAATCCTAGGAAGTTCTGGTCTTACGTTAAATCAGTAAGTGGCTCGAAACAGCATATCCAGACACTCTGGGATGGTTCAAAATGGTTCAAATGGCTCTGAGCACTATGGGACTTAACATCTATGGTCATCAGTCCCCTAGAACGTAGAACTACTTAAACCTAACTAACCTAAGGACATCACACAACACCCAGCCATCACGAGGCAGAGAAAATCTCTGACCCCGCCGGGAATCGAACCCGGGAACCCGGGCGTGGGAAGCGAGAACGCTACCGCACGACCACGAGATGCGGGCCTCTGGGATGATGATGGCGTTGAAACAGAGGATGACACGCGTAAAGCTGAAATACTAAACACCTTTTTCCAAAGCTGTTCCTTCTCTAAATCCTCGCACAAACGAAAAAATGGCTGACATCGAAATAAGTATCTAAGGAATAAAAAAGCAACCGAAATCACTCAAGAGAGTAAAGTCCACTGGACCTGACGGGATACCAGTTCGATTATACACAGAGTACGCGAAAGAACTTGCCCCCCCCCCCCTTCTAACAGTCTCTAGAGAAACGGAAGGATCCAAATGATTGGAAAAGAGCACAGCTAGTCCTAGTCTTCAAGAAGGGTCGTCGAGCAGATGCACAAAACTATAGACCTATACCTCTGACATCGATCTGTTGTAGAATTTTAGAACATGTTTTTTGCTCGCGTATCATGTCATTTCTTGAAACCCAGAATCTACTATGTAGAAATCAACATGGAGTCCGGAAACAGCGATCGTGTGAGACCCAACTCGCTTTATTTGTTCATGAGACCCAGAAAATATTAGATACAGGCTCCCAGGTAGATGCCATTTTCCTTGACTTCCGGAAGGCGTTCAATACAGTTCCGCACTGTCGCCTGATAAACAAAGTAAGAGCCTATGGAATATCAAACCAGCTGTGTGACTGGATTGCACAGTTTTTAGCAAACAGGTCACAGCATGTTGTTCTCAATGGAGAGACGTCTACAGACGTTAAAGTGACCTCTGGCGTGCCACAGGGGAGTGTTATGGGACCATTGCTTTTCAGAATATACATAAATGACCTAGTAGATAGTGTCGGAAGTTCCATGCGGCTTTTCGCGGATGATGCTGTAGTATACAGAGAAGTTGCAGCATTAGAAAATTGTAGCGAAATACAGGAAGATCTGCAGCGGATAGGCACTTGGTGCAGGGAGTGGCAACTGACCCTTAACATAGACAAATGTAATGTATTGCGAATACATAGAAAGAAGGATCCTTTATTGTATGATTATATGATAGCGGAACAAACACTGGTAGCAGTTACTTCTGTAAAATATCTGGGAGTATGCGTGCGGAACGATTTGAAGTGGAATGATCGTATAAAATTAATTGTTGGTAAGGCGGGTACCAGGTTGAGATTCATTGGGAGAGTCCTTAGAAAATGTAGTCCATCAACAAAGGAGGTGGCTTACAGAACACTCGTTCGACCTATACTTGAGTATTGCTCATCAGTGTGGGATCCGTACCAGGTCGGGTTGACAGAGGAGATAGAGAAGATCTAAAGAAGAGCCGCGCGTTTCGTCACAGGGTTATTTGGTAAGCGTGATAGCGTTACGGAGATGTTTAGCAAACTCAAGTGTCAGACTCTGCAAGAGAGGCGCTCTGCATCGCGGTGTAGCTTGCTGTTCAGGATTCGAGAGGGTGCGTTCCTGGATGAGGTATCGAATATATTGCTTCCCCCTACTTATACCTCCCGAGGAGATCACGAAAGTAAAATTAGAGAGATTCGAGAGCGCACGGAGGCTTTCCGGCAGTCGTTCTTGCCGCGAACCATACGCGACTGGAACAGGAAAGGGAGGTAATGACAGTGACACGTAAAGTGCCCTCCGCCACACACCGTTGGGTGTCTTGCGGAGTATAAATGTAGATGTAGATGTAATGGACCTAAAACAGAGCGCTGTGGGATTCCAACAAGCGTACGCTTCCCAAAAGCAAAACGACTTTCCGTTTCACAGACGACGCGTTCTGTGGGAAGCGGTCATGGCCGCTGCAGAGTACACATACAAGAGTTGCGGTGGCGGACGACAGGTGCTCAGTACGTACCCCTGAGCAGCTCCCTCAGCGCCACCACGGCCTCTGCTACGTTCTCCGGCGTCTCCCGCAGCTCCTCGCGCGCCAGCTGCTGCTGCTGCTGGGTCAGCGGCGCCAGCTGGATCCCAATGCGCTCCCTCGGCGTGGTCATGTCGGCTGCTCAGTCTGCTCGCTGGCGGACAGCCTGTAAACATCGGTCAGCTTGTGAAGTTCGGGCCCGACTCTCGAGACATATACACTGACGGAAAAAAATTGCAGCATGCAAAAATAGTTAATGCAGTGTAATAAAATTTCTAGAATACGTTTGTCCAGGTAACGCAGTGATTAGCATTGCAAGATGACAGGTTAATGTATGCGAGAGATAAGCCATTGCAAATGTCAAGTGCTGGTACATGAATACCTGGCGTAGCCGACAGAATGTTGAATGTAAGCAAACAAACGTGCGTGCATTGTGCTGTACAGGTGCCGGAAGTCAGTTTTTGGGATGGAGTTTCATGCCTGTTGCACTTGGTCGGTCAATGCAGGGGCTGCTAATACAGGTTGCCGATGTCGCTGGGGTTGTCGTCCGATGATGTCCCATATCTGATCGATAGGAGACAGATCTAGTTTCAGTCTGGAACCGCGCGACCGCTACGGTCGCAGGTTCGAATCCTGCCCCGGGCATGGATGTGTGATGTCCTTAGGTTAGTTAGGTTTAAGTATTTCTAAGTTCTAGGGGACTGATGACCTCAGATGTTAAGTCCCATAGTGCTCAGAGCCATTT
Organism: Schistocerca piceifrons; assembly: GCF_021461385.2. NCBI lineage: Eukaryota > Metazoa > Arthropoda > Insecta > Orthoptera > Acrididae > Schistocerca > Schistocerca piceifrons. The sequence goes on from NC_060139.1 coordinate 110,567,779, forward strand.
TAACCGATCTAGTGATCGAGCAGGCCAAGGTAACATGCCGACACTCTGTAGAGCATGTTGGATTACAACAGCGGTATGAGGACAAACGTTATTCTGTTGGAAAACATCCCCTGGAATGCTGTTCATGAATGTCAGTACAACAGGTCTAATCACCAGATCGACGTACAGATTTACAGTGAAGGTGCGTGTCATACCCACGAAGGTGCCCCTGTTGTCATACGAAATCGCACCCATACCATAAATCCAGATGTGGGTCCAGTGTGTCCAGCACACAGAAAGAGCCGGCCGCTGTGGCTGAGCGTTTCTAGGCTTTTCAGTCCGGAACCGTGCTGCTGCTACGGTCGCAGGTTCGAATCCTGCCCCGGGCATGGATGTGTGTGATGTCCTTAGGTTAGTTAGGTTTAAGTAGTTCTAAGTCTAGGGGACTGATGACCCCAAATGTTAAGTCCCATAGCGCTCAGAGCCATTTGAACACAGAAAGATTCGTTGCAGGGCCTCAACTAGCTTCCTTCTAACCAACACACGGCCACCACTGGCACCGTGGCAGAGCCGTCTTCCATTAGAAAACACAACACTTAACTTCTGAGATTATCAGTCCCCTAGAACTTAGAACTACTTAAACCTACCTAACCTAAGGACATCACACATATCCAGGCCCGAGGCAGGATTCGAACCTGCGACCGTAGCGGTCGCGCGGTTCCAGACTGTAGCGCCTAGAACTGCTTGGCCACTCCGGCCGGCACACCTCCTTCCTGCCCTTTGATGAGCTCTCACTAGACACTACTTTAATCCCAAATGTCGGTGGGTTGGGGGTCAATGGAATGCACTGTACAGAGCGTCTGATTCGTAACTGTCCTCGGTGTAACCCATTTGTAACAGTTCGTTGTGTCACTATGGTCCAACTGCTACACAAACTGCTGCTGCGGCTGCTATGCACCGAATACGATCGTTTTCCGTCTTGGTAGCGCCATATGGCTGTCTGGAACCCAGTCTTCTTGCAAAAGTACATTCCCGTCATCACCGCAGCCAGCTTCTTGTAGTCCCATTACACGACCTCGTGCAAACTCAGTGAGGTGTTGACAATGGCATCTTTGTCGCCTTAAAGGCATTCTTGACTAACATCAACTCACCACACCCAGTGTGCATCTCCACAGCTGAGTGGTGGTACTTGCTTCGGCAGTACATACACTAAAGTTGGAACGACAAAGAGAAATGGTAGCTCAGTGTGTACGGTCAGAGGGTCAGCTGCCCTCTGTAATAAAAAAAATTGAGTGAAGGGATCAACGATAAACTTGAACCCGTGTCATGGGACGTCCGCCCTGAACAAATGCAACGAACAAAACGAGATTTTTAAAAAAGTGGTCAGCGCGTCGGAATACCATGCGAAGAGCCGGGGTTCGGTTCCTGGCTGGGTGGGAGATTTTCTCCGCTCGGGAACTTGGTGTCGTGTTGTCTGCATCATCATACCACCCTCATCGATATACAAGTCGCCGAAGTAGCAACTAAAAGACTTGCACCAGGCGATTGGTCTCTCCACTTGACATTTATTTACGTTGTCCAGTCTCAAGGGTAACTAACGCTCACGATCGTTAGAGCGAGTATTAAAAGCAAACATGATTTGCATCCTCATAGTGGTGCTACTGACGCGTCTCTTACGCGACTGGGGCGAAATTTGAAAAGACATCATATTTCAGATGAAGAAACACGCTTACCAACTTTCGTTTACGTCCCATAACTCCTTCTTTCTGTTGTGATTTTTTTATCGGCAGTATGCCTTTTTTCAGCGTTCCTGATTGATTTGTTATAGTTCTAGAGTTCTCTACAAAATGTGAATAGTGCTGCAGAATTTCGTTTAAAAAAATTGACGCAGAAACAAACGTTTTCACACATGAATTTGTTGAAGGAACTGAAGTTGGCTCCAACAGAAACGTACAATCACCTTAAACTGTAAAACCTCCCATCGACAAATGAGGGACACATAGCGTTGTGTATTACTTTTTACAAATTTCAGTGGTTTTGATCGCAATATATTGTAATACGAGGGTCGTCCACAAAGTAAGTTCGGTTTCTATTTCTATGCGCGGCAGCGCTACGATCGCAGTTACGAGCATGCGCGGCAGTTACTCTGACTCCAGGAGAAGACATGGGCGCCATTTTCAGATCGCTGCTGCCGACGTGTGCTTTGTAGTGCTTCTTTATAATGTCAGCCGTAATTGAAAATGTCGCCGCGTGTGAAATCAGATCTGTGATCCGTTTTCTAAATGCAAAGAAAGTTAAAGCAAAGGAAATTCATCGGCAAATCTTTCAGGTTTACGGACAAAATGCTTTGAGTGATTCAATGGCTAGAAGATAGGTCAGACTGTTCAATGAATGACATGATCAAGTGCACGATGAAGAACTAAGTGGACGCCCGTCTGCGGTTATTGATGAACTGGTTCACACAATTGAAGAGAAGATTAAGCACAACCGTAAGTTTACACTTAGTGCCCTTGCTATGGAATTTCCGCAAATCTTACGAGCACTACTTCACAAAATTGTTACTGAAAAACTGAAATTTCGAAAACTTTGCTCACGTTGGGTACCCAAAATTCCTACTGAACAACACAAAAAACAACGGATGTGCAGTGAACTTCAGTTTTTGACACGCTACAATGAAGAAAGCGATGGTATTCTTTCTAGAACCGTCACGGGGGATGAAACAAAACGGCAATCAATGAAATGGAGGCACACGTCATCCCCAATGAAGGTTAAGCCTAAACAAATCTTGACACCTCGAAAAGTCATGCGCGCCGTTTTTTGAGACAGAAAAGGCATTTTGATGACTGATTTCTCACCACGAGGCCAAACAATCAATGCACATGGTTCCTGCGAGACCATTAAGAAATGGCGCCGCGGAATACGGAACAAGCGTCGAGGATTACTGTCAAAAGGTGTTTTTTCTTTTCCACGATAATGCCCGACCTCACACGGCGAATGTGACCAAACAATTCTTACGGGAATTTCACTGGGACGCGTTTCATCATCCTTCGTACAGCCCGGACCTCGCTCCTAGCGACTTTCCTCTCTTCTTACACCTAAAATCTGTCCTTGGTGGTCAACACTTCAACGATGATGACGAGCTGAAAGAACATGTTACCACATGGTTGAATACACAGGCGGCAACCTTCTATGAGGAAGGCATACAAAAAAATGTCCCACACTATGACAAGTGCCTACAAAATTTCGGAAGCCATGTGGAAAAGTAGTTTAACAGTTGTAGATTTTTGTACAATAAATATTTTTCTGTATTTGTACACGTTTGTTTTATATAACCAAACGGAACTTACTTTGTGGACATACCTCGTAATAACTAGATAGTAACCGGTTTTAGTTGATTAACAACCATCCTCAGATCTGAGGGCACAAACAAAATTTAGTGTCACTTAATGTGAAAACCTCCTGACCACGTTTAAAAAACATAAATTTTCTATAGAAGTATCGAAACGTTAAAAATAGTAGAAAACCTCTATGCTCACATTGTAAATGGTAGTTAAGTGCAGTGTTAACCACCTCAAAATCACTACAAAGTGTAATTTGTCAATATTCAAAAGCTGAACAGAGCATGACGCAATACCAAACTCTGGGCAACACTGATAGCACTTCGCCCTTCTCCCAGTTTCCCAATGATTCTTCCACCAAATGTTGCTGCCAGGTCATGTTGTGGTGAAAAATGCCACCACAATGCACTCTAACTGCTTACTGATTGACACGCACTGTCTTTTCCTGTTCCTTCAACAGCCTCGTGTTGTGGGGCTAGCCCCGTTTGACACAAAGTCACACTGACCTTACGCCGGGGCAAATGAGATACATGGGCCCTGTGGCATGAGTCACAGCACGAAACACTACAGGTCTTCCGAGTGCCAGCAGGCGTCTCCGGTGGTGGTGGGGGAGGGGGGGGGGGAGGGAGGGGGGAACGACTTACTATTTCAGGACGAATTTATAACTCTTGACTGCGCTTTTAAATACATGGAGACTCTCGATAACACACAATAAGGTTAAGACCTTTAGTTGGTACCTTTTCACTGAAATATTGGTTTCCCCTGGGCATTGCACGAGGCCAAGCGTTCGCGATATGTGGCATGTTTAACTGGAAGAATGCAGAGCGTTGAAATTAACAGCATAGATAGTCTGCAAAAATCAGCAGAGTCCTCTAACTGGAGAGGTATCATGAATGGTGTCCCACAGGGTTCAGTCTTGTGTTCCTTACTATTCTTAATATATATTAATGACTTGCCACTCTATACTCACGAAGATGCAAAGCTAGTTCTTTTTCCTGATGATACATGTATAGTAATCACACCCAACGAACAAGAATGATTCAAATGGTTCTGAGCACTATGGGACTTAACATCTGAAGTCATCAGTCCCCTAGAACTTAGAACTACTTAAAACTAACTAACCTAAGGACATTACACACATCCATGCCCGAGGCAGGATTCGAACCTGCGACCGTAGCGGTCGTTCGGTTCCAGACTGAAGCGCCTAGAACCTCTCGGCCACACAACAAACAAGAATCCGCTGAGGAAATTGTAAATTATGTCTTTCAAAAAATTATTAAGTGTTTGTCTGCAAATGGACGTTCACTAAATATTGAGAAAACGCGGTGTATACAATTCTGTACAATAAATGGAATAACACCATTGATAAATATAGACTGTGAACAGAAGTTTGTTGCTAAGGCGGAATATCCAAAATTCCTGGGGGTGTGCAATGATGAGAAATTGGATTGGAAAAACACATCGATGATCGGCTGAAACGGTTAGGTTCAGCTACTTATGCTATTAGGGCTATTGCAAATTTTGGTGATAAAAATATCAGTAAATTAGTCTACTACGCCTGTTTTCATTCAGTGCTTTCGTATGGCATCATCTTTTGAGGTAATACATCATTAAGAGAAAAAGTATTCATTGCACAAAAGCGTGTAATGAGAATAATAGCTGGAGCGCACCCAAGATCACCTTGCAGATATTTATTTAAGGAACTTGGGATATTCACAGTGCTTTAGCAATACATATATTCACTTATGAAATTTGTTGTTAATAACCCATCCCAGTTCAAAAATAACAGCGAAGTGAATAGCTACAACACTATAAGAAAGGGTTATCTTTACTATTCCGGGTTAAATCTGACTTTGGCACAGAAAGGGGTGAATTATGCTGCCACAAAAGTCTTTGGTCGTTTTCCAAATAGCTTTAAAAGTCTGACAGATAGCCAACCAACATTTAAAAAAAAATTAAAGAATTTCTGAATGACAACTCCTTCTATTCAATGGGTGAATTTTTAGATAATAAGTAGTAACTGTAAAAAAAATTATTTTGTGTAAAAGAAAAGTTATGTTACAGTGACACGTTCCACGTCATTACGAAATGTCGTATTCATGATCTACGGAACAAGTATTAATGTATGTATGTATGTATGTGTGATATGACGAGTTCGGTGAGGACCCATATTTCTCGTGGCATTGCCTCGCGCCATGTGAAGTCCACCTTTCTGTACACTACTGGGAGACTCTGGCAACATGCTCCCGCATTTTCATTCATTTCCACCGAATTATTAATACGTTAAGTTCCTTTATGTACCTCGTCCTTGAGTCTCGCAGAGCAGTTTACATCAGTACTTCCAAATATTTGGACCTGGATTGTGATCACGAAGCGATATTAACACAAAAACCACATGGCTGCAATGAAGTCAATGTACCAGCTCACCGCATTGAAAGCTAACGTTGGTAGCAACCGGAAGTAAGTGAACATCGGTCTGAAGTCGCACACTGTCTTCTGACTTCTGTCAAAACAGCTACTCGCGTCAGCCGCTGCGACTAAAGTCTTCTTAGAGTGAATATGTTTCCTCCAGGCTGATACCATCTCATGATCAAATTGGAAATTACTAGGTACTTTTATCGAATAATATTTCTCCATACAGCAATTGCATACATTGCCTATAACATGTGCAAGATGTAACGCAGCTGAAACAAAATTTAAACTGAGCTGCTTTATGTTATACTCATTTCCCCTTAAAATGGAGGAAGTGAAAGTATTTCATCTATCTGGGAAGAAAATTCCGAAGAAAGTTTTATGAGTTCGATCAAAGATTCTCAACTCTCTCACACTCTCTCTCTCTCTCTCTCTCTCTCTCTCTCCTTTGCGAAATCACCCTACTTTTTACTTTAACCGCGTGCCACAGACTGGTTGTTTGTCTTCTTTTTTAACCCTTACGAGAAAGACAGGAGTGAGGTTACACAATCATTTAACAGTTAACGTTGAATACTGGTATCCAAAACTTACTTAGTATCATTTCGTTATAACAACATTTGTCTTCTTCGTATTATCTCCATGTTGTCTTTGTAAGTTTCTTCAGCAATTCTATAAAACAGTTCCATAATACTCTTGTATCACTCTACCAAACACTGAACTCTTTTAGCAAGTCTCTAAACCGACCGCTTTCTTCAATGTGACTTGAAAATTCCAAGCATTAGAAGTAAAAATCTTGAATAGGTCGCAAGACACTGATTCATGTACGCTAACCTTTGCCAATACAGCATATTATTCGACAATCCTTACAATAATCAGAAACCTGAAATTGATACTTTTTGTTCGTTCTTCTTAGTGTTTATTATTCAAGTGGCTGGAACGATTCTCCAAACAACTGCATCTTCGGACTAAGAAGACAGTACGAACTGATGTCGATAGCTTTCTAAAATCTAGCAAGACAGAATATCTTTGCTCATCCGGGTCTACGATTTTGAAGATCCGATGCACGAAGACAGTGGGACGTCCTCAGTGTGCTGTTCCCTTCTAACCTTAATTCAGAGTTACAAGAGGAAAATTTTCACACATTGAGCTCACAGCATGAATGAACACCATTGCTCTTTACACATAACAAGCTAAACTCCTAAGTTCCAAATCCGAAATGCGTTACTGGAAACCTTTTGTGAGAAATTAATAGTGAAAATCGGAGAGGAAATTTATTTCACAGTGAATAAACTTAAATTATCTACATGAGAATACTCACAGTTGCCATTGGTCGTATTCGTGCAATCTGGGGCGAAGCGACTGTTTACTGTCCTATACTTATTGACGTACTTTTATACACGGTAATGAACAGTGCTAATCTAAAATGCATGATACATTTTTTATTTTTAGAGTCTACCGGATGAGAAAGAGAAACGAAATCAGTTAATTATCTGCTCAACATTAAGACATAGCGTTAGCCCTCATGAACGAGAATAGAAAAAGCAAGCACCTGTGAGATTTTAAGGAACCATCATGGAATTCATCTGAAGTGATTTAGGGAAATGCCGATGTTACAATGGCAATACGGTAGACTGAGTATTGTACCATACGAATGCGGGCTGGAGCTGTTGTTTTAAAAACTGCCTCACGCTGCTCAGTTGATGAAGCTACGGGGGGCTGTTGGCTGGGGGACACTGATGGAAAATTCAGCCAATTTGTTGGAAAAGTTTTCTCAAATCGTTTATAAGGACTCCATTTCCTGCAAAGTGTAACTGTTCGCGGTCTATGACTGTGACTGTGGGGAGAGTATACAGTTAAGCATCTGATACTAATCACATAAATAGAAGACGCTACAGCATGAAATCCATATTATTAGTTCTGCTTCCGATGGACTGATATCGTCAAAAGTGCCTTCTTGACCCACTAACACACTGTCGAAGATGGGGACTGAACTCAGAACGCTGGAGTTTACCCAGTTGGTTAGGGACATTACGCCACTAAATCACTTTCCCTTACCATCGAAATTCAAATAATTTTTTTCGTTGGTGGGATTCGAAGCTGATACGTTGATAAGGTGTGAGAGCAAAAACCGCTACTTAATGACGTTACTGTGGAACATTGTCAACGGGGCCGTGAAATTCCTCCTCGGGTCACGTCTGCAAAATCCCACGGTGAAGTTTATTTGTTCAGAGGGAGATAGCAGTTGTTGAGGCGCTGCGTCAGAAATTATATCTGACGCGTCCTTGAACTTATCAGATAACATCTGTCGGCCACTTAGATCTGATATGCAGCTTCGAGAAGTGTATTGTAGAATGGCATTCTTTCTCACCATCAAATACGATAAGAGATAAGTGATACGGACTGCCGCTGTATCCAGCCAGCTGGTCACCGAGGGCGTAAATTTCAGATCTCTTTGGTACAAAGAGTAAGAATCTACTTGTGTTACGAGATCGGTAGTCTAGAATAATTCAGTTCCTCTCACAATGTGATACAATCGATGCAAAGCTCGCATAGCTAAAACTAGTCCCTCAGCGTTAACAAAAAAATGGTTCAAATGGCTCTGAGCACTATGGAACCTAACATCTGTGGTCATCAGTCCCCTAGAACTTAGAACTACTTAAACCTAACTAACCTAAGGACATCACACACATCCATGCCCGAGGCAGGAGTCGAACCTGCGACCGTAGCAGTCGCGCGGTTCCGGACTGCGCGCCCAGAACCGCTAGACCACCGCGGCCGGCTCCTCAGCGTTAACAGTTCGGTGACTTGTCTCTGCGAGTAGTTCCAACGTTGCGCTGCTGCTCGTCACACAATTACATTTCTTTGCCATCCGTTTTGGACCATTGTCGCTTATATTCAACAAACAATCCAATTAAAGTAAAAAAAATGATAGTTTCAAAAGATGCGTTTAGGTTGCTTTCTGAGACAACATGCCAAGAAAAAAAAATAAACGAATAAAAGCAATATCTAGAAGCTTTCATGGCAATCGACTCTTTCACAGACGGAGTATTATTGTGGTACGGGTAATGTCCAAGAATGATTGCCTATCGAAGTTGGAGGGCTTCAAACGATACATATCGAAGTTGCGATAGTAACTCGAGTATGGAAGTCTCATGGCGCGTGTTACGAGTATGTTTAAAGGTGCCACTACAGAACGACTAAAGAAAAGCGTTAGAGAAGCACTCGCAAACGGAAAGGGGACGACTTACCTTAGTCGTCGTCGGTGTTAACGTGTTGTGACAGTCCGCGTGATGTATAAGCTGCAGGGACAAATCCTTTTTTCCCATACCCAGGATAAACTCTGCCAATATCACGTAGGGATATCGGCAGAGTGTCGCATGAGTCGACTTTCCCCTGCAAACGCAAGTTGTGAAAGTATAGGTGCTGGAACAAATACAGTTCGTCCCTCTGTCATGGCCGTCCTTCTCTTTTTATGATTGACTTGACAGACTTCCACAGGTGTTCTATGTTCTGGGTATGGACACTGGCGTCATCTCAAGAGACAAACTCGACAGAGTGGTTCACAAATTCGTGATCGAAGTTTTCAGCTTTGAGACTCTGGTATGACTGAAACCCTCTATGATGACTTTTCTTCCAGGCAGTATGAAATACTTTATAAGACCCATTAAAGTGACCTTGTCTCGCGACAATACCCTGACAATGAAACATTTGTGTGACTCCCTTTCTATTCCACTAAAAACCCAAATATGATCTACTTCACTTTTAGAAGGTCGTCCTCTCTGATTCTTTCGTCTAGCAATGTGAGACTCGTCTACTTCCACTATTTTATTCGGTCCACCAATTGGCACACTGTCATTTGTCACTATGACGTAGCACACTTCTCTGCAAAACCCGAAGTAATCACAGACGGTATTCGCCGGTAGCTCAGTTGCTGATGCTGTGGCTTGCAGAGTATAATTTCGAATCGAGCATGACACAAGAATTACGCTTGTCTGAATCGACAATTTAGAGGACTCGAACCACGTATTTTTCCTGATGCTGGTTCGCTTTCCACAAAGTCCGCAATGAAATTGCAACGGAATCTCATTGTCCGCACTCCTCTTACGCAGTTTCACAGACTTCGCAGCACCACAGTCAACACAGTCCCTCCTGTCGTCGTCCGGCAGAAGTCCATATTTCCGGCAAAAAGTCAAACATTTGTCTACACTGTATATGCATGGGATTAGAGTTTTCCTTCTGAGGCAATCCGCAGAAGAAACTTGAGAAGCAGCACACATTACACTCGCTATGAAGAGAAACTGTCATAAACAATTATGGCTGGAACGCAATGTACTCAAACTGAAAAAATAACGCAAAACTGATACAAATGACGATCCCAAGAAATGATCATAACGCGCGCCACGAGACTTCCATAGTCGTTTTACTATCGCAACTTCGATATGTATCGTTCGGAGCCCACCAACTTCGATTGGCAATCATTCTTGGCAATTACCATGGTACGGATGTTTTTTCGTGTTTTCTCTCCAGATTTTTCCAGTGGCCTAACTTGGAGTTGCCGCTTCATTTCAAACTAACTAATAGAGCAAATACTTTTTCCCGCTGCAAGAAAACTTCTAATGAAATTTAGTGTAAAATGAAATCGAAACAAATTATGACAGAAAAAGGACTTATAAACAAAACAAGCAAGAGCCATCTACAATGTAATCTGTGTATTGTTCGTCATTGAAAGTTAGTGGACAAAAGATTGCAGATAGAACAGGCTCTTTGTAACCATGGGCAAAAATGCTGGAGACGCAAAACATTCATTGAAGTTGTGTCTGGCATCGACCACGAGTGTGCTACACAAAACGGAAATTCATACCCGTAGACAATGTAGGAAGACTAATATTTAATACAAATCTGTGTGAGATTCACTTAAAATTATCCTCAATACGCAGCTTTGCAAAATTCAACACATATAAGGACCAATACAATGCTATACAGTGTGTCCACCGTCGTCTGAAGTGTGTTTTCGTCAGTGATGGCCGTCACACATAACATGTAATCGCAACTCTCACAGTAAAACCTTCTGACTGTCTGCGAATGTTCCTATGACAAAGGAACTTCACAATAATGAATAGATTTTTCAAATTTGTATCTTTCTGTCACTTTCAAGTCATTCGGTATATGCTGGAGTTAAATCAAGTTCCTATGGAAACATCGTGTGGATTGCACGAGACAAAACTCTGTTGTTTAAGCGAAAGACATCAGATCTAGTTCGATAGATAATATATTAAAAATTTACGCGAATAAGTGATTACCTCGTCAAATTCTCGGACGTAACGATATGGATTGTAGCTCGATAGCATTTCGTGAAACTTACTTCTTGGCTGCAAGTACCCATGGCGTGCTGTGCTGTACTAGAAACGCGGGTTTAGTAGGTCACTGCATTGCGTTACCCCGGAAACTTTATGTCCCAACAATGCACATTTTCGCGTAGTCTGTGTGAACGAGAAGTTTTAACACGATTATCGGTTTGCTGGAGTATTATCGGTTTTCTGGAATGAACGTTTTATGTCAAGAGACACAATGCCTGAAACATTCAAAAGCTCATGGTTACAGCAACTCAAAAGGGAAGTAGATAACACGAAGTAACGTAAAAAACAAATATGTACTACTTCTTGGGTCTAGTGAAGCAGGGGATACAACCCGTCGGCTTTGAACAATGACGTCATTCCTTAGTCATAGATAGTAATGTCTTCACTTCGAGGCATAGATAATAAAGCAGTTCTGTGTTCTAATAAGCGCTATCATTAAAATAATTGAATGTGAATCTAAAAGCGATCGTTTATCTATATTTCACTATTTTGCCATATTTCACTTTCTTATTCCACCAATATGCTTCAGTAGCTGATAAGTGTTTTTTGGCTTTTAAAAAAAAATCTCACGAGATAGAATAAACTGATCCTAAGATACAGATGCTTCAGTAGCTGATAAGTGTTTTTTGGCTTTTTTTAAAAAAAATCTCACGAGATAGAATAAACTGATCCTACTTCATTAAGCAATCAATAAAAAAAACTAAACTAAAACATAACAGCAAAAGCGAAAATGGTAAACTGAAAATAGAATAGATTACGAAAACGTCGTAGACAAAAGCGAAAATGGTTATGTTTTAGTTTAGTTTTTTTATTGATTGCTTAATGAAGTAAGATCAGTTTATTCTATCTCGTGAGATTTTTTTTTTAAAGCCAAAAAACACTTATCAGCTACTGAAGAGAGCTACAACACTAAGAAGAATCGCTTCTCGGCTTTTGAAAAGATCAATGTGTAGTTCCCTTTCAACAAGTGAGACACAAAGATTAAATAAACAATCAAAACATATAAAATGAAACAGGTTGCAAATGTAACGTACGTGTATTTCCACCTATTCGTTACCAGTGTACATATATCGAGGTCAATGGAAGTCTGGTATACATATATTACATACGTAGGTCCTTCTGTCATCAGTAATACTGATATGTACGTAAGAAAAGACTGTTAGTAATAGCGGAGACGAAATAAACAGCACATCTACAATTTGTATCCCGTGTTCCACTTAGGGTTTACTGAAGCGGAGGATACATCGTTCAGGTGAAGAACAGGAGAGTAATGCTAGTGAAAACGAAGAAATCGCCTTACGACAAACTCGTATTCCGGACTGTACTTAAGCAACACACTTCGAATGAGCTTTTAATTTGTATCGGGTGTTTCATTTGCGGTTTAGTGAAGCAGAGGATACATAGTTCAAGTGAACAACAGGACAGCAATGCTAGTTGAAACTAAGAAATCGACTACGCTGAACTTGTATCCCGTGCTGCACTTAAGCAATACAGTTCGAAAGACTTTCGAGATACAACTGACATACATGTAACGTGATGTATTCTTTGCTAGTAATTTCATTCATTTCTTTCCATTGTATTTTGCGGAGAAATACTAAGATACAAACACGCGATATCGTTAACGTGAAAATACTACTGGCCCTTACATATGTGAAATAAAGTTTATCTCTCTCGCATTCCTTTGTTTCTCAACATTCTCCTCAGCTCTTTCATCTTTGTAATACATGCTCTCTGGCGACTTGTGACGTCATTGTTCAAAGCCGACGGGTTGTATCCCCTGCTTCACTAGACCCTACTTCTTTATGTATACACGCCATGAGTATTAATAAAGCACATTAATGTAAAATAGAAACTGAACATACAGAAATAATAGTACCACATGAATGAACTTTCATTCTCCTGTTATAGTGTTCTCTAATTTCAATACTGTTTTGCATATAGACGATACCCGGGGTGAGTAAAGTATGTCAAGGAAATCCTGATAAACATGTACACAGAACCATAATACACCCTCACTGGAATTCAGCTGATTTCAAGAAGTGCGATTCTAGATGCATTCAAAGTATGTCAACAAAACGATTCTATAAACAGAAGATTGACCAATCAGCAAGTGAAAACACAGTCGTTAATAGTTAATGTCATATCTTTTACCAGCACAGCGATTTGAAGCGTAGCGTGTAGTATCCTCCATCAGTGACTCAATGAAATATAGCGTTTTTACGTTATGTCGTAGGAGGTATTAGACAGTATTTTCTATAGTTTGTTTGACACAACACAAATATCTCGACTAAGGTTTGATTAACTTTTACCTGTGTGTTGTTGAGGTTATGACGCACGTACTCACCACACTACTCTATCCTGTGTAAGCCTCTTCATCTCCGATTAACTACTGCAACCTACATCCTTTTGACCTTGTTTTGTAAGCCACGTCATCCCTTGTCTTCCCTCTACGATTTTTATTGCCCCCGCCCACACACACACTCTTTTCTCATTACCAAATTGCAGATTGACCACTCCTTCGCGCCTCAAAATGTGTCCTGTCAGTCGATTCCTCCTTTTAATCAAGTTAAACCATACATCTCTTTTTCCCCTGTTCGATTCAGTACCTCATCATTAGATTCTCGATCTACCCATCTAATCTTCAGTATTCTTCGGTAGCAACTCATTTCAAAAGCTATTTTTGTCTGAACTGCTTATCGTGCACGTTTAACTTCCGTACAACGCTACGCTTCAGGCAAATTCCCCGGAACAGACTTTCTAACTCTTAAATGCGATGGTAACAAACACCTCTTTTACGGAAACGCTGTATCAAGTCTGCATTCTATATCTTCTCTACTTCGACCAGCACCAGTTGTTTCGCTGTCCGAATAGCGTAAGTCATCTACTACTTTTGGTGTCTCATTTCCTAATCTCATTCCCTCAGCATACCCTGACTGAATTTGACTACATTTCATTACTCTTGTTCCTCTTATAAACTCTTCTCTAGAAATTATCTATTCCATTCAACTGCTGTTTCAATTCCTTTGATGTCCCTGACTGAATTACAGTGTCATCTGCGAACTTCAAAGTTTTTATTTCTTCTCTTTGAACTTAAATTCCTTTTCCAATTTTTTCATTGATTTGCTTCCGTGGTTCCTCAATATTAAGACTGGTAACATTGGGTAAAGGCTGATACCCTGTTCATTTCTTTCTCAACCATCGTTATCCATGCCCTTCAGCTCCAGTTTGTTTTCCGTACAAAGCGCAAATAACCTGTCGATCCCTATATCTTGTCCTTGCTGCCTTCAGAACTTTAGTGTGTGTTCCAGTCAACATTGTCAGAATCTTTCTTTAAATATACATTTGCTACAAACGTTGCTTTTTGTCTCTAACTTATCTGTTAAGGTAAGTCGTAGGGTTAGTATTCCCTTGTGTGTTCCTACATTCCTCCGCAACCCATTCTGATCTTCCCCGAGGTCGGCATCTACAAGCTTTTCCGTTGCAAAAAATTCGTGTCATTATTTCGCAGGCATGACTTCATAAACTGAGAATTCGGTAATATTCACATGTGTCAGCACCTGCCTTCTTTGGAATTGCAGTTATGATAGTCTTTTTGAAGCCAGAGTTTTTCGCTGTCTTATATATCTTGTGCAATGCCCTAGTATTCGAAAAGCGTTTCGCCTTCATCATTCCAGGCAAATACCTTGCTCCTCCCAGCAACTGGTCTACAGCTAGTTGCCCACCATTCGCGTCAAGCTGAGCTCAAATTCTCTCAATAACGACCCCGACATTGTCGGTTAGTAAGTACCAACCACTCTTCACTCTTCTGTAGAGTGAAATAATTCGTTATGTTCTACGGAACTTGTGGTGTCACCGCCAGATACCACACTTGCTAGGTGGTAGCCTTTAAATCGGCCGCGGTCCGTTAGTATACGTCGGACCCGCGTGTCGCCACTATCAGTGATTGCAGACCGAGCGCCGCCACACGGCAGGTCTAGAGAGACTTCCTAGCACTAGCCCCAGTTGTACAGCCGACTTTGCTAGCGATGGTTCACTGACAAATTACGCTCTCATTTGCCGAGACGATAGTTAGCATAGCCTTCAGCTACGTCATTTGCTACGACCTAGCAATGCGCCATTATCATTTGCTATTTATCTTGTGATGCATGTACCGTCAGACCGATGTTCACCTATTATGGATTAACGTTAAGTATTCCAGAAGCTACGTACTTTTTTTACTAGACTCAACTCCTTTAACTGTTCCAGACCTCACGCCAGCCTGCGTGAGCTTAAACGCGTGCATTTCGGCTACCTCATAGTGGCTTGGCTGTCATGCCAAGTCACAACAGAACTGATACAGAACTAAGTCAACCAATCACTGATAAAACTGAGTTGTCATATTGAAAAAAAAAAATCGAAAAATGCTCAGAAAATTTTCAGTTTCATAGTTATATAATTGAAATGGTCCTGTAATTCTAAAGAAACACATCATTACTGCTAAATGTGGCAGGTCATGGCAAGAAAAGAGAAAATGTGAAACTCGGGCGATGCATAAAGGAGAAACTACTGTTAGTAAATTTAATATTTTTTAAGCAAAAAGGCTAATATTGGCTATAAAAACAAGTTTTCGGCAAGAAAGTGCATGACGCAAAACGTGGCGTTGAGGGACGTTCATGTACGTTTTATTGACCTCATCATCAGAAAAACTGGGGGAGGTTTAAATTGGGATAAAAAAATTTTTTAAAGTGGGAGTTCGTAGAGACTGTCACGATAAGCGATGCCAGTAATCACGCGGAAAATAACACACGAAAAGAGGTCATGAAAAAATCTGCTGCAGATATCGAAATAAATGTACATTTACATCTATATCTACATCTACACATCTACATCTACATCCATACTCCGCAAGCCACCTGACGGTGTGTGGAGGAAAGTACCTTGAGTACCTCTATCAGTTCTCCCTTCTGTTCCAGTCTCGTATTGTTCGTGGAAAGAAAGAATGTCGGTATGCCTCTGTGTGGGCTCTAATCTTTCTGATTTTATCCTCATGGTCTCCTCGCGAGATATACGTAGGAGGGAGCAATATACTGCTTGACTCCTCGGTGAAGGTATGTTCTCGAAACTTCAACAAAAGCCCGTACCGAGCTACTGAGCGTCTCTGCTGCAGAGTCTTCCACTGGAGTTTATCTATCATCTCTGTAATGCTTTCGCGATTACTAAATGATCCTGTAACGAAGCGCGCTGCTCTCCGTTGGATCTCCTCTATTCTATCAACCCTATCTGGTACGGATCCCACACTGGTGAGCAGTATTCAAGCAGTGGGCGAACAAGTGTACTGTACCCTACTTCCTTTGTTTTCGGATTGTGTTTCCTTAGGATTCTTCCGATGAATCTCAGTCTGGCATCTGCTTTACCGACAATTAATTTTATATGGTCATTCCATTTTAAATCACCCCTAATGCCTACTCCCAGATAATTTATGGAATTAACTGGTTCCAGTTGCTGACCTGCTATACTGTAGCTAAATAATAAAGGACCTTTCTTTCTATGTACTCGCAGCACATTACACTTGTCTACATTGAGACTCAATTGCTATTCCCTGCACCACACCTCAATTCGTTGCAGATCCTCCTGCATTTCAATACAATTTTCCATTGTTACAACCTCTCGATATACTACAAAAAGGCTCAGTGAACTTCCGAAGTTATCCACAAGGTCATTTATATATATATTGTGAAGAGCAACGGTCCTACGACACTCCCCTGCGGCACACCTGAAATCACTCTTACTTCAGAAGACTTCACTCGATTGAGAATGACATGCTGCGTTCTGTTATCTAGGAACTCTTCAATCCAATCACATAATTGGTCTGATAATCCATATGCTCTTACTTTGTTCATTAAACGACGGTGGGGAACTGAATCAAACGCCTTGCGGAAGTCAAGAAACACGGCATCTACCTGGGAACCCGTGTCTATGGCCCTCTGAGTCTTGTGGACGAATAGCGCGAGCTGGGTTTCACATGATCATCTTTTTCGAAACCTATGCTGATTCCTACACAGTAGATTTCTAGTCTCCAGAAAAGTCATTATACTCGAACATAATACTTGTTCCAAAATTCTACAACTGATCGACGTTAGAGATATAGGTCTGTAGTTCTGTACGTCTGTTCGACGGCCCTTCTTGAAGACGGGGATGACCTGTGCCCTTTTCCAAACCTTTGGAACGCTACGCTCTTCTAGAGACCTACGGTACACCGGTGCAAGAAGAGGGGCAAGTTCCTTCGCGTACTCTGTGTACAGTTTGCGCCGCAAGCCACCTTATTGTGTATAGAGGAAGGTACTTTGGTACCACTGCCTATATACCCCATCCTTGTTCCATTCGTGAATGGCGCTTGGGAAGAATTATTGTCGGTAAACCGTCATATTAGCACTAATTTCTCGGTGTGGTCATTTCGCGAGACGTATGTGGGAGGAAGCAATGTTTTGCGCTACTCTTCCCGGAACGGACGCTCACGAAATTTCAGCGACAAACCTCTACGTGATGCACAACGCCTCTTTTCTAACGTCCGCTCCTGGAGTTGGTTGAGCTTCTCCGTAATGCTATCACACCAGCTGATCCTATGATGAAATGAGCCTCTCTCCTTTGGATATTGTCTATCTTTACTATTAATTCAACCTGATATGGATCCCAGACTAATGTGTAATACTCAAGAATCGGTCGAACAAGTGCCTTTGTGAGAAACTTCTACAGTTAGTTGGTTACATATTGCATCGATAATTTGAGCGATTCCTTTATTGAAATGATATGGAACGACTCAGTTTACACCATATGTGCACATGACTAGTGTTAACATTAATGACTAAACTTCCGTAAGATCCGTCCTATGAATCTCAATCTGCTGTGTGCTCTTCCCACTATTTGTTTTATGTGGTCATTCCATCCTCCGGTTGATAACGCCTAGTTATTTTACGATACTTCCTGTTTCCAGTGATTTGTAATAGTACCGCAGTGCACTGCTTCGCCCATTTACGTTAACGTTTAACTGTCAGTTCCTGCACCAAGCATGAATCTCTCGCAGATCTTGCTCCAGTTCGCTACAGCCTTCTGGCAGTGCTACCTTTTTACGAACAACCGCATAGTCTGCAAACAGCCTCAGGGAACTTGCGACTTTAGCCACTAGACCATTTATATACAGGGTGTAAACTGTTCAGAACGCAACACGGTGGTCTAGAGGAAGTCGAAACGAACAATCTGATATAAAACACTTGCTGTCTATCAAGCCGGAAAAAAACCTCGAACTGGCCGACAGAACCCGCCAAAGCTACACGTATACGCAGGTGTTTGTTAAATTTGTAAATTAACCTTTCCTGTGAAGCTAAAGAGAGGAAAAGACTTTTGGCCATGTTATGCAAAAAGTAATTACGTTCCCAGTTCTATCTAAATTTAACCTTCGGAAGAACAGTCGTCTCATAGTAAGAAGGCCAGAGAAACAAAATGATTCAGTTGTTAATTTTATGCTGTCGAAATGGATAAAATTGTGAGGTAACGTTTGTGTAAACGCCAGATTTATAATCTGTATGTGGACGTCGGAGACAGTGGCGTAAATGGGCGAGAGAATAAAAATGTCGTGCGGGGCGCATGTGCTTAGCTCACATGGCTTTTGTAAGCCAACTTGATTATGTTTACCGGCTTGATAGACGACCAGTGTCTGATATCAAACTGTTCATCTTTACTCCCCCTAATCCTCTGTGATACGTTTTATACAGTTATCACTTACACCCTGTATACAGCGTGAAAATTATTTACCCGCCAGGGTAGCCGGGAGCGCTAACGCGCTGCTTCCTGGACTCGGGTAGGCGCGCCGGCCCCAGATCGAATCCGCCCGGTGGATTAACGACGACGGCCGATGTGCCAGTCAGCCTAGATGTGGTTTTTAGGCTGCTTTCCACATCCCGCTAGGTGAATACCGGGCTGGTCCCCATGCTCCGCCTCAGTTACACGGCTCGCAGATATCTGAACACTTTCGAACAATTCCATGGATTACACTCGACGAAGACAAGTTGGGGTACACTAATCCCGTACGGGAGGGTACGGGGTGGCGGCAGGAAGGGCATCCGGCCACCCCTTAACCATTAACATGCCAAATCCGATTAACGATGGCTGACCCTCCACAACTGTGGGACAAGGCTCAAGCGATAAGTAGATACAGCATGAAAATTATTTAAACCAAGAAGGTCTGGGAGGTTGCATGGGACATCAAAACAAATCTTTTTCTCTTATGTCATAATTTTCTGTGAGCATTATTAAATCACATGGAAGGTTTATTCGCTCTTCAGTGGTAATGACTGATATGCTATTCTAACGGTTCCTGTTCCACCGATAGAGGGTACACTTCACTTTTCAGTAGTAGTAGCTGTTTCACATTCTCATTTAGTTGTATGTCTTGACCCAGCACAGAACTTGTTTACTATTGGAGCGTTACACCTGATGTGAGGACACTGATATGGTTGGTACTTACTATGTACCGATGAGCAATTCTGTGTCGTACGGTTCACATGTCTGGAGTGAATGTAACCCACCTGCAAAATTTACTCATGCTCATCAGGTGCGGTTCCACGTGAATGTGTGGGCAGCTCTCGTTGGTGACAGTTTAACTGGGCCATATCTCCTGCCTAGGCCATTAAATGGCAGACGGTATTACAGTTCCGACACCAGAGTATTGCTAGAATTGCTGAATGACGTGCCGCTCACTACAAGACAGAATATGTGGTCCTACCATGGTGGGGCGCAAGCACATTTCAGTCGTCCCGTGAGTCGATTCTTGAACGGACAACTGAAAAGTGGATTGGCAGGGATGCTCATGTACCATGGTCTACTCTGGACTTTTTTGGCGCCAGGTGAGATGCGCAACCTAGTATACAAAGCCACTGTTGAATCTTAAGAGGATCTGGCTGCCTGAATAGTAGCAGCAGCAGGGAAATTAAGGACACTGCTGCAGTCTTTGACCGTGTTAGAAAGAACATCTCCAGCCAGTCTAACTTTCTTATACGAGGCAATGGAGGCAGTAATTGAAGTAACTGTGTTGTGTTACTATTGATATCTCGTGATAATGAAGAATTAAAAACTCTTTGTGTTACTTTCGTGTACTGCAAGTAAGATTTGGTGTCCTCTTGAAATCGGGCCTCGCAGTAAATAAGGCTAGAAAAAGTGTTTTCAGTGTCCCACGCAACATCCCAGAGTTTATTGGTTTGATTAATTTTTATCGAGAGAAAACTCGTTCTACAGGTTTAAAAATTCTTCACAGGAAAATATGACATTAGAGAAAAATACTTGTTTTGATATTCCGTGCAATATCCTAGAGTTTGGTGGTTTAAATAATTTTCAAACCGTATTGTATACAGTAACGGCCTTCACACTTTCTTATCGTAGTCTCTAAACTGCCTTATATACGTAACTGAAATTGTGGCAGGGTGCAACAGGTATTTGAAACATACAAGTGTTACCAAAGCTGTGCAAATTTAAGAACATAAATGTGGTTCTAACATATACAATGAGTCTTCTTGTATTTGCTATAATAACATCCAAAGAACTTCGTATTATCTGTCGCACAACATCAGTGTACCCTTTCAAGAGTTACAGTAGCTAATTATTAACTGTAATCAAAGGGAGCAAATTGTAAAAATCAAATAAACGCAAATGATATCACGTTGATTCTACTGTACGGTGGCATTTCCAAAAACCTGAAATAAACTTCTGTCAAACAAACGCACAGTGAGCTTTGAATGTGCTTCCCTGCACGTTCAGCGAGATGTACTTACTAAACCGGAGCCTTTCGTCTTAGCCAGTCGCTTTGCGGATCGCTGACAATGAACAGGTATCCCCTCTCACAAAGCACCGTATCAGCAAGCTGCGACAAGCACTTGCGGAGTTCCGCTTATCGAAATGCTTATCTTGACAGAAAGCGAACGTCTTCACAGCTGTGAATGCTACAACTCGGCACGTATTCAGAGAACAAACTAGGCACGATTGATTCTGACATGTATCTCCTTTGCTCTTGATCTATGGGAACATTGCTCAAGATAGTGAAATTCGATGTTGGATGCTGATTTGAACATCTACGTACACGATCTGTTGCTGTCATCATAATGGTTCTCACTTTAGACGCAAAGATCTCTCCGTTTGGCGCCAAAGACAAAGGATTTTTTTCATATTCAGTGTAGTGGGTATCACATCAAGAATGTTTTTAGATAAAGTGGTATTTCCCAAGTCTGCTGTATTTATTTTATTGGTTCACGACTATTTTATGCCTTTTAGGCTATTTTCAAGTGATATATGCCTTATTGAAATGTCAGAAAGCAACAAGACAGCATAAATGTGAACCAAAACGAAAAGAACATCTAAATTTAAAGGCGCTGTCATTTTAATGCATGTGGCACATTTTTCTAATGTAGAGAACCACCTGAAACTAGCCTAAAAGGTAGAAGCTAATCGTGAACCGATAAAATAAATACAGCATAAGTTGAAATTGCCATCTTCTTTTGAAGACAGTGTACTTTCTCTTGTCAACTACAGGCAGCAATTACACATACAAAATGTAATACGAGTGCAGTCTACAATTGCATTTACTACAGAGACTCATAGTAGTTCAGAGTCACCTTGTCTCCCAATTCCTGTTCTGAAAAAAATCAGTGATTACGAGATCTACTCTGTCCTTTTGCGTCGAAGCTGGACAAAACTGACAGTCACGTTTCGTAAATGTTACTGACCGTTGTACATGCGTATGTGCGGGGAATGAAGAATACAAGCAAGCGCTGATTTCTTTTCGCAGTATTAATTACTGCTCACTTTACGGTTTTGTTTTAGACCGATCAGCACTTTATAGTCGATTTCATAAAACATGTACTCCCAAATCTGCTGGTAAGACAACTTATGAAAGATACTTAATTGGACGGGAGCGTCTTGTCTCTAAGCATGCCACATAAATAATTTTATTTGTACAACCCTTTATGGACGCGGATTTGTTTTTATTTTATTACTAGTCTCGATCAAATACGATCATCTGCAGCTCTATCTGTGCTAATAAAATTGTATAAAAACATACACTTATTAGCCAAGAATGACATGGTAAATCCGAATCCGAAACCCAAGCAACTGCACGTGGCCAATACGATGGGGCGAACGACGGCGTATCCTTGTGGCCAATGACTGACTTGAATTCTGCGAATTCAAACACTACATCTGTTGCACCCTTCACTGTCAGTATTTCGTCAATAAAATAAATAATAAAACCCTCCCGTTCCTAACGGTACTACGAATATCCTAGGCTTATTATCTCCCCATATAAATATATATATATATAAAATGGTAAATCCGAAACCCAAGCAACTGCACAGGCCAATACGATGGGGCGAACGACGGCGTATTTTTGTGGCCAAAACTGACATAAATTCTGCGAATTCAAACACTACATCTGTTGTACCCTTCACTGTCAGTATTTCGTCAAAATAAATAATAAAACCCTCGCGTTCCTAACGGTACTACGAATATCCTAGGCTTATGATCTCCCCATATATATATATATATATATATATATATATATATATATATATATATATATATATAATGGTAAATCCGAAACCCAAGAAACTGCACGTGGCCAATCCGATGAGGCGAACGACGGCGTATCCTTGTGGCCAATGACGGACATGAATTCAGCGAATTCAAACACTACATCGCTGTACCCTTCACTGTCAGTATTTCGTCAATAAAATAAATAATAAAACCCTCGCGTTCCTAACGGTACTACGAATATCCCAGGCTTACGATCTCCCCATGTCGCACCCTAACGGGTCGAGGACGACCTTACAGATGCTGCCACCGTTAAGAGGTTGAAGCACAAGAAGTGGACTCAGAACTTGAGAAACATGACTGACAGTCACCTAAAAACGGATATGCATCTTTGCAGTAAACAGTACAGAATGGGTGCACAAATATAAGCAGATTAACTTGTGCAAATGCAGTTCTCAACTAGCGACCGTAAAAAATAAAATACTTCTCTCCGTTGTCGCACAGCTGAGCGAAATGGGATTTCCTCAGGGATCTGTGCTTGGGCCTGATTTAAAATCAACGTGGGAGACAGTCACTGACAAACAGATATGCATCTTTGCAGTAAACACTAACGAAAGGGTGTACAAATGTAAGCAGATTAACATGTGCAAGTGCAGTTCTTAACTAGCGACTGTAAAAAATAAAATACTTCTCGCAGTTGACGCACAGCTGAGCGAAATGGGGTTTCCTCAGGGATCTGTGCTTGGGCCCGATTTACAGCCAACGTGGGAGAGGGACCGTTTTTTTTAGCGCTAAGTATCAAACGAATGATGTGTTTCTTGGCAGCAAGAATGTATGCGTCGCCTAGGGACAAGCTCGCAGCCGGCTTACCTGTTGGCAGGAGATGGGAGTCCGACGGCGGGTGTGTGACTGTTGCGTCCGCTGAGCGCCGCTCGCCTTGTAAGAGGAGCGCGCGGCGCACACTTTGAACCACGAGCCCAGATACGGAGAGGCGCCCTTTGGACGCGCGTCTTGATAGCCAGCAGCCGGCTGGCCACTGGTCGTGGCGAGGCGCGGGACGTGTGCACGCCCGCCGCACGCTGTCGCCCTGGAGACCGAGGCGCCCCCGCCTGCGGACGTTGGCATCGCTGGACGGTGTGCCCGCCGACAAAGGGAGTGCGTCTGCAGAGCTGAACCTTATCCATCGCTCTCGGAGAATGCTCAGAATACTGACAAGGCGCGCGATATAGTGGCTTCCTCAAGGGTCTGTTCTTGGTCCTGATTTACCACAAACACCATAGTAATTCACAATTATGAAAAATTACAGAGAATATTTTTTAATGTATTTCCCAACGTTCCATATTTCGATGAAAATTCACTTGCTCAATCAAGAATGCTCAGTACGCTGATCAGGTGGACGAAGTACACTACTAGCCATTAAAACTGCTACACCAAGAAGAAATGCAGATCATAAACGGGTGGATATTCATTGGACAAATACATTATACTAGAACTGACATGTGGTTACATTTTCACGCAGTTTGGGTGCACAGATCCTGAGAAATCAGTACCCAGAACAACCACCTCGTTGCCGTAAAAACGGCCTTGATACGCCTGGGCATTAAGTCAAACAGAGCTTGGATGGCGTGTAAGGTACAGCTACCCACGCATTTTCAACACGATACCACAGTTCATCAAGAGTAGTGACTGGCGTATTGTGACGAGCCAGTTGCTCGGCCACCATTGACCAGACGTTTTCAATTGGAGAATGTGTTGGCCAGGGCGGCAATCGAACATTTTCTGTATCCAAAAAGGCCCGTACAGGACCTGCAACATGTGGTCGTGCATTATCCTGCTGAAATGTAGGGTTCCGCAGGGATCGAATGAAGGGTAGCCCCACGGGTCGTAACACATCTGAAATGTAACGTCCACTGTTCAAAGTGCCGTCAATGCGAACAAGAGGTGACCGAGACGTGTAACCAATGGCACCCTGTACCATCACGCCGGGTGATACGCCAGTATGACGATGACGAATACACGCTTCCAATGTGCATTCTCCGCGATGTCGCCAAACACGGATGCGACCATCATGATGCTGTAAACAGAACCTGGATTCATCCGAAAAAATGGCGTCTTGCCATTCGTGCACCCAGATTCGTCGTTGAGTACACCATCGCAGGCGCTCCTGTCCTTGATGCAGCGTCAAGGGAAACCGCAGCCGTGGTCTCCGAGCTGATAGTCGAAGCTGCTGCAAACGTCGTCGAACTGTTCGTGCAGATGGTTGTTGTCTTGCAAACGTCCCCATCTGTTGACTCAGGGATCGAGACGTGGCTGCACGATCCGTTACAGCCATGCGGATAAGATGACTGTCATGTCGACTGCTAGTCATACGAGGCCGTTGGGATCCAGCACGGCGTTCCGTATTACCCTCCTGAACCCACCGATTCCATATTCTGCTAACAGTCATTGGATCTCGACCAACGCGAGCAGCAACGTTGCGATACGATAAACCGCAATCGCGATAGGCTACAATCCGACCTTTATCAACGTCGGAAACGTGATGGTACGCATTTCTCCTCCGTACACGAGGCATCACAACAACGTTTTACCAGGCAACGCCGGTCAATTGCAGTTTGTATATGAGAAATCGGTTGGAAACTTTTTTCTTGTCAGCAAGTTGTAAGTGTCGCCAACGGCGCCAACCTTGTGTGAATACTCTGAAACGCTAAACATTTCCATATCACAGCATCTTCTTCCTGTCTGTTAAATTTCGCGTCTGTAGCACGTCATCTTCGTGGTGTAGCAATTTTAATGGCCAGTAGTGTAGGTTGTTCCTCAGAAGTCTGAGTTTGACCCTGATTTACAACCAACAGTTTAAGGGTAAACTGATGAGTGTGGTAAAAATTCGATGCCATTGCACTTCATCTACTGAAAGAGCTATGAAAACAGTCGACTACTCACGGAGAACGCTGAGTAGGCAGGAGAACCGGTGGGTTCCTCATGGACCTCCATTTGGCCATAATCTACAGGCATTGGAGTAAACCTATACGGGTAAAGAAAGAAGTGGGAACCTTCCTGGCCTGCGCTGGCGTGGTGACCATCACAAAAAGTTCTGTCACCTCTGTGAAAGGGTTAGTTTGCTAGTTTGGATCCACAGGGTGTGGATCGGCGGCGTTGACCATACGTCTCGGTATGAGTGTCCATGAATATGGTCGCATCGGGGAGGTAGAAGACGCAAGCTTTTGAAGGGTAGTGGTATAGAGAAGACGGAAAAACGTGACACTGCCAGTAGTTGGAAGGAAACCTCTGCGACACTATAGGAGGATAGTAAGGCTGCAATTGAATTATGCTGCCAACAGCGACAGTTGATGCAAGGGTACTAGGATCGTTAGCAATGAGGAAGTTGCCGTTAGTGTTGGGCACCGACGATGTCTCCTGGACCAACTGCAACGGTCTCAGTCCTGTGACATGCAATGGTCACCATCAGAGACGTTACTTTGACAATGAAATCAGTCGCTCAGTGCTGAAATTTGTGTATATTTAGTTGGTGTTTTACGTGTTGCCATTTTCCCTGTATCAGTCTGTGTGGCTGACGGACCCACTCAGCTTAACTGAAATACGGCAGCTCGCCGATGTAATGTTGTCTGCAATTTTGGGTTTTTGTCAGTTTCCCTACGAGAGAGTATTATTGGTCTGGCCCGGTCTGTTATATTTCTGTGTTTGGTTGTGATCGTAGTTCCTCAGAAGTCGCGTTAGCCGAATATCTCAAGTTTCTGTATAGTCGGGTGGTGAATTTCGAATATACTTCCAGGAGGGTCTCGAACTGAAGAGCATCGAAAACACTCGACCAGTAACCAAGGATGGGTCGCACCAGCGTTCTATAGAGGTCTCCTTTGTGGATCAGCTGCGCTTTCACAGTTTTCTCCCTATATTCCTAAGTCGACCATTCACCTTCCCAACAACCAACCACAAGTGCTCGTTCCGTTTCATATCTCTTTGCTTCGTTACGCCCAGTTATATAATTGACGTGACTGTCAAGCAGCATATCGCTAGTAATGTGCTCTAATAATATTCATCTGCATTCGATAACACTTTTGTACGTTACACCAAATGGAAATTCTTAGTCATCCAGTATCCTACATTCGCTCAACGGTGACACTTGCCTGTACACTACACTGTCATCAGCAAACAGTCTCACAAGGGGAGGCCGCCAATTGTGAAATTCAGATTCGATTCATACTGCGCATAATAAAAGCTCATGGCCAGAGGTGTAATGTGGCAAAGCACCAAGATGCACTTCTCAGCCGTTGTCGAGAAAATCGACAATTAAAAGAAACCGTTGCGGTGAAATACTCTCTGCGATTAATAATGTTCTACAACGTCGTGGCGCAGCGGTAAGCGCTCGGGTTTGTAATTCGAAGGTCGCCGGATCGAATCTCACACCATACAACTTTTTTTTTTTTTTTAGTATTTGTTTTTTGTAATTCAAATGCGTATCGAACATCATTATGTTTTCCGCATACAAAGTTGTATTTCACAAATGTTATTAATTGTCTTCATAATGTTAACCACGTATAGTTAACGGAAGACGAAGAAACGATATTCCGAAACGAATACGTATAGTGTAAGTCAAACGTTCGAATTAGAATAGAGACTCCACGAACACAAATTCGCTGTGGTAGGTATGAAATATAAACTCCGTTACTCGCTCGTTACACTTGAAGGACAGATGTTGAATGGGCCGAAACGAGCCACCGCATAACAGCGTAGTTGCCTGCTAACTTCGAAAGAAGGTAGATGCGGTCCCTAGCGCAACTTATAACATCGTCGAAAATCAGTGCGGACGGGAGAGCTTTGGTGCACCCTGTTAAAAAAAAAAAAAACGGAAAAATGGAGGCGGTACAATTGGAGAGCGATCCGCCTTCACCAACATGCATAAGCAATTCATTAATAGTTTATATATATATATAAACTATTACGAACGCGAGCGCTTACCGCTGCGCCACAACGCTGTAGAACATTATTAATCGTAGAGAGTATTTCACCGCAACGGTTTCTTTTAACTGTCGATTTTCTCGACAACGGCTGAGAAGTGCATCTTGGTGCTTTGCCACATTACACCTCTGGCCATGAGCTTTTATTATGCGCAGTATGAATCGAATCTGAATTTCACAATTGGCGGCCTCCCCTTGTCAGATTGCCGCTCGCTACCCACCAGATCGTTTGTGTGCATACAGAACAAGAGCCGCCTCATCACACTTGTCTGGGGCACTCCTTACGATACCCTTGTCTCTGATGAACAATCGCTCTCCAGGACAACGTACCGGGTTTTATTGCTTAAAAACTCTTGACCTTCATTGCATTCTTCAACTGAGACTTCAGCTGGGTTCACCATTATCTTCTGATTTATTCTAAAGTGCCCTAACTGTTCCCTAATTTGAAATTGGGTCGCTCGGTGGCTCGGTGGATAAATCGCAGACTGTGGATCCGAAGGTCTGGCGTTTATTCCACGGTCAGTCGCAGGATTTTTATCTGACATTATCATTTCTTTCGACTCTGTTTTGTTAACGTGAAAACTGTCCCGTTGCACCATGTTGTGGAGTCCGTGTTAAACTGTTGATAATCGGCATGGGTTTATAGGTCGGAGCAAGATAAGCACACATCGCTTCGAAGAGGACCGTTCCTAGTAAAAAAGCACTGTGATGTCGAAACAACCTCGTTTGGCAGCTTCACCATTACGACAAATCAAACTTTCCCATAAGACGCGTGAATATTACGGATATGCTTCGTGAACTTAATTATTAATTCATGGTGAGTAGACGACAGCCTTTTCACGAAACACAGTTGAAAAAGGTTATAGAAACGAGAATTGAGACTGACCAAAGAAAGATTCTACTGTCACCAAAGCAGACGTCGCGTAAGGACGACGAGAACGAGGTAAGAGAAATTCGGGTTTGTACGAAGGCGAATAGACAATTTGGTTTCCTCTCGCATTATTCATGGATGGATCAGGAAAGGAAATGGTTGTCATTGGTACAGGTACCCTTCGCCATGCACCGTATGGTGGATTCCAGAGTACGTTCGTAGATACAGTTTTACACTCTTCATATCCTCCCTACACATTAGAGAAAACTGTTATTCATCCCTCTGTATGTTGTTAAAAGCAAAAGGTGAGAGGCTCAAATCAAATGGTTCAAATGGCTCTGAGCACTATGCGACTTAACTTCTGAGGTCATCAGTCACCTAGAACTTCGAACTAATTAAACCTAACTAACCTAAGGACATCACACACATCCATGCCCGAGGCAGGATTCGAACCTGCGACCGTAGCGGTCGCTCGGCTCCAGACTGTAGCGCCTAGAACCGCACGGCCACTCCGGCCGGCAAAAGGTGAGAGGAAATGTGACAATTTTTCATGAGTACGAGATGAGCACATCCTGTATTTCAGCAACACACAAGCACTCATGAGTGCATGTTAGCCCAGCACAGTAGGTAGAGAGTGGATAGAACGCCATATGAGATGGAGATCGTGAGGTAGTACCTTCGATTCCAGGACAAGTTTACTTTTTCGTTCACTACAAACTTTGACTTAACATATTTCTTAATCTTAATACTAGATGCTAGTGAATCTAGTGCTGTACATTTTGCTTCTGTTTGTACTATTAGATGACAAAATGCCTACTTGGAATTGTTAGTATTTTGGTTAAGCACGGTCACTTTGAGCTGCAGTGCTCAAATTGTGTGGCATTAATGCCCTACTTTGATGAAGCGGATCCCATTATTCGCTAATAATCCCCATTCACGGTTGTCAGTTGACGAAGACGCCAGGTGTCAGAAAAAAAAAACACACACACACACATATCCATTCCTAACTCATGAGCTTCTTCATCTCCATGAATATGTTCTCAATGGAGTCTATTTCAGGTGCCATTGCAGGCCAACTACACCCTTTTCACTACCTAGTAAATTCTGTGGACTTGCTGATACTGCATCATACCTAGTGAACATTCTGTGTCGATCATTACATGATCCACTCTTTCAGACTTCAGAATGTACAAAAAAGGCATGATGGAGTATTTCATGGTCCTTAGTAACTAATTTTATGTTTAACTCCTTTAAAAACGGCCCAAAAAGGAAAGGACTACGCGTTAAAAAAATCTTTATCTGTATTCATCCAGATAAAAGCGTGCTTTGACTAGATGGTTACATCGTGGAAATTAGCCTTCTAGCAAGTATCTTGCTCAGAACTCGTGGATTTGTCCTTCTCTCTCTCCTTCCCTCTCTCTTTTTAAGTCATCACTCTTTTAATTTGTGTGATATCAACCTCATTTTCCTATCGTGTGCTTATCTTTTCGGGCATGTTTTCCTGCCACACCCAAAGTGGTCGCTAATCTGATTTACACGTTCTAATCATTGTCTGGTGCTAAAATTTTCTTCTTTGCAGCTAACTCCAGTCCGTGGGAAAGCAAGCAAGGCTTTCTGCCGGCCGCCATCAGTTTCAAATACACAGATAACCGTCCTGTCCGTTTTCCGCACCAATGACTTAGCAGTGACATCACAACCTGTTGTGCTGTCATTTTAGAGGCGCTATAGAAAGCATTTGCAGTGAATATAATGTTATCAATGCATAAAGGATGCTTAGAAAGCGTGTTACGCAAAGTTCCGTTAAAACTAAACGTATTCTTTTTGGAGATATTGTGGTTCTTTTTTCGATGGCGTTAAGACCGGTTGGGAATGGCTTTAGAGAGCTTTAGTTCAGCGGTAATGTGTGTTCCATATCAAGCAAGCAGTTCCGTGGCCATTTAGAAACATCTTTCAATTTGAAGAATTGATGCTGAGAGTAATGATTTTCACTAAACATTGCAGAAACCTGTTTAGATTAACTACCCTTGGCTTTAAGCCATCAGCAGACAACCTTCAATATGTTGTACGATATAGAACTTTGTAGAGATATGCGGTTTTGGAGTGGTGTAAAGTTAATACTCCAGCCTAAGGGAGATTTTATGAGTTGTTTCAGAGCCCGCAGTCGACAATGTCGAGTCTTAAGAAATTCATGTGCCTTTGATTTGCAGACTAGAGTGACACTTTTCTCTCCATTTCACTCGGGAAAAGATCCGCGAACGATAGAATCGTCAACTCATAGCAGAGACTCTAACTGGAACAGAATGAGTGATTTAGTTCATCCGATGGAGTACAGATGTATGCAGCGCCCCTCTCCATCTAGAGGAAAGCGCAGTGGTGGAACGAAGACACCGTCATTGCGTTACTCAGCATTGTGCCTCCTAAATCAGGAGTTACGTGTGAACATTTCCAAGCCCTCTCCTTGTTAGATGGCGGATGTGTGAAGAATCTTCTCGAGTTCGCACTCTTGTCGAGTATTAAAAGCAATTTAAACATTATAAACTGTTTCTCCCGTATTGTTGGCGTATACTAATTCGTTGCGAACAGATTCTTTCCTGTACTTAGGAACCTACTCGAATTTTCTCGTTTTAAAAGAATTCATTTTAGTGCGAGCCGTTAAATAAACTTTGCTGACATACCTGTACTTGCAACTGCTCTAGCAGTTCGTAAAGCCTTGGCGAGTGCGAGCTTTGAAAGCTAGTAGGAAGAGGAGAACTCTGATGTATTATTGTATAGATGATTGAAAGACCTAAGTCGAAACAAGGCCCCGGGAGTGGACAACATTCCATTAGAACTACTGACACCCATGGGAGAGCCAGCCATGACAAAACTCTTCCATCTAGTGAGCAAGATGTATGACACAGGCGAAATACCCTCAGACTTCAAGAAGAATATAATAAGCCCAATCCCAAAGAAAGCATGTGTCGAAAGGTGTGTAAATTGAAGAACTATCACTTTAATAAGTCATGGCTGTAAAATACTAACAGGAATTCTTTACAGGAGATTAGAAAAACTGGTAGAAGCCGACCTCTGGGAAGATCAGTTTGGATTCCTCAGAAATGTTAGAACATGCCAGGCAATATTGACCCTACGACTTATCTTATAAGATAGGTCAAGGAAAGGCAAACCTACGTTTCTAGCATTTCTAGACTTAGAGAAAGCTTTTGACATTGTTGCTGGAATACTCTCTTTCAGATTCTGAAGCTGACAGGGGTAAAATGCAGGGAGCGAAAGGCTCTTTACAGTTTGCACAGAAACCAGATGTCAGTTATAAGAGTCTAGGGGCATGAAAGGGAAACAGTGGTTGAGAAGCGAGTGAGACAGGGCTGTAGCCTATCCCAGATGTTATTCAATCCGTATATTGAGCAAGCAGTAAAGGAAACATAAGAAAAATTCGGAGTAGGTATTAAAATCCATGGAGAAGAAATAAAAACTTTGAGGTTCGCCGATGACATTATAATTCTGTCAGAGACAGCAAAGGACTTGGAAGAGCAGTTAAACGGAATGGATGGTGTCTTGAAAGGAGGATATAATATGAACATCAACAAAAGCAAAACGAGGATAATGTAATGTAGTCGAATTACGTCAGGTGATTCTGAGGGAATTAGATTAGTAAATGAGACACAGATCTGTAATTCCACGGGGCCGGCCGAAGTGGCCGTGCGGTTAAAGGCGCTGCAGTCTGGAACCGCAAGACCGCTACGGTCGCAGGTTCGAATCCTGCCTCGGGCATGGATGTTTGTGATGTCCTTAGGTTAGTTAGGTTTAACTAGTTCTAAGTTCTAGGGGACTAATGACCTCAGCAGTTGAGTCCCATAGTGCTCAGAGCCATTTTTTTTGTAATTCCACGGTATTGGTGATAACTTGAGAAAACGATCCCGAAACACATATGTTACAAAACGCCACTGTTTCCTGCGCATGTACCCCGACATCAATATTGGATATGATCACTATGCACACGTCCACAGACCGCACAGCGGGTTGGCATACTCCGGATCAGATGGTCGAGCAGGTGCTGGGGTATAGCCTCCCATTCTTGCACCAGTGCCTGTCGGAGCTCCTGAAGTGTCCTAGGGGTTTGAAGACGTGCAGCGATACGTCGACCGAGAGCATCCCAGACGTGCTCGATGGGGTTTAGGTCTGGAGAACAGGAAAGCCACTCCATTTGCCTGATATCTTCTGTTTCAAGGTACTCCTCCACGATGGCAGCTAGATGGGGCCGTGCGTTATCATCCATGAGAAGGAAGGTGGGACCCACTGCACCCGTGAAAAGGCGGACATACTGGTGCAAAATGACGTCCCTATACACCTGACCTGTTACCGTTCCTCTGTCAAAGACATGCAGGGGTGTACCTGCACCAATCATAATCCCACCCCACACCATCAAACCACGACCTCCATACGGGTCCCTTTCAAGGACATTAAGGGGTTGGTATTTGGTTCCTGGTTCACACCAGATAAAAACCCGGCGAGAATCACTGTTCAGGCTATACCTGGACTCGTCCGTGAACATGAACTGGGACCACTGTTCCAAAAACAGTGTACTGTGTTTTTGACACCTAGCTTTACTGGCTTTCGTGTGACTAGGGGTCAGTAGAACGCACCTTGCAGGTCTCCGGGCGAATAAACCATGTCTGTTCAGTCGTCTGCAGACGGTGTGTCTGGAGACAACTGTTCCAGTGGCTGCTGTAAAGTCAAGAGCAAGGCTACCTGCAGTACTCCGTGGCTGTCTGCGACCACTGATGGTAAGATATCGTTCTTCTTGTGGTGTTGTACACTGTGGGCGTCCCGTACTGTAGCGTCTGGACACGTTTCCTGTCTGCTGGAATCGTTGCCATTATCTTGAGATCACACTTTGTGGCACACGGACGGTCCGTGCTACGACCTGCTGTGTTTGACCAGCCTCCAGTCGCCCTAGTATTCTACCCCTCATAACGTCATCAATATGTGTTCCTTGAGCCATTTTCAACCCAGTCACCATTAGCACGTCTGAAAACATCTGCACAGTTATTCGCTGCACGGTACTCTGACATGCACCAACACACCTCTGCGTATGTGGACTGCTGCCAGCGCCACTGTGACTGTGAGAAGACCGCAGGTCAAATACACCGCATGGTCATACCCCGAGGTGATTTAAACCAGCAGCCCACCAGAGCGTTGTTTCACCATGTATCAGCATTATCCTTAATTTATGAACATGAGTGTATTCGCGAAATCCCTTGTTCGTTGTACGAAATTCGGTGTTGGTTCTGCTTAGCTTTCATCGGTTAGAGTTGCGTTTGTCTTAGACCTCTAGTTGGATTAACATTCCGTGTTATACTTCAAGGCCTAGTATTTTAAGCCTACTTGTTAATTGCTTTTATTTGATATTGGTTATTTCGCAGAAGACTCATTTCTGCTTTTAATCATTTACAACATTTCTATTTTAAGTGTGCTTTTGTGTAATGGCCGATGTGATAAAACCAGCAGTCATTTTGCCTTGTTTGTTTTCCACTGAACTGCTACAGTATTTTTTTAATTCGAGGTTGCTATGCTGAGGGATGCAAACTTCAATCGTCTATTTACAGTTGTAAAGACATTGTAAGATCTTTTGGCGTGAGATTTCTGGATAGGTCATTTTAATGTTAACTCCGTGCGCTTGTTTTAAATCTGAAAGGAGGGAGAGATGTCTGAGTTAGCACAAGCTGGTAGCCTTCAGTTCTATTCAAATGCATACACTGTATAATCAAAAGTATCCGGACACCTGGCTGAAAATTACTTAAAGTTCGTGGAGCCCTCAATCGGTAATGCTGGAATTCAGTATGGTGTTGGCCCATCCTTAGCCTTGATGACAGCTTACACTCTCGCAGGCATACGTTCAGTCAGGTGCTGGAAGGTTTCTTGGGGAATGGTAGCCCATTCTTCACGGAGTGCTGCATTGAGGAGAGGTATCGATGTCGGTCGGTGATGCCTGGCACGAAGTCGGCCTTCGAAAACATCCCAGAGGTGTTCTGTAGGATTCAGGTCAGGACTCTGTGCAGGGCAGTCCATTACAGGTACGTTATTGTCGTGTAACCACTCCGCCACAGGCCGTGCATTATGAACAGGTGCTCGATCGTGTTGAAAGATACACTCGTCATCCCCGAATTGCTCTTCAACAGTGGGAAGCAAGAAGGTGCTTAAAACATCAGTGTAGGCCTGTGCTGTGATAGTGCCACGCAAAATAACAAGGGGTGGAAGCCCCCTCCATAAAAAAACACGACCACATCATAACACCACCGCCTCCGAATTTTACTGTTGGCACTACACAAGCTGGCAGATGACATTCACCGGGCATCGCCATATCCATCACCACATTGTGTATCGTGATTCGTCGCTCCACACAACATCTTCCCACTGTTCAATCGTCCAATGTTTACGCTCCTTACACCAAGCGAGGCGTCGTTTGGCATTTACCGGCATGATGTGTGGCTTATAAGCAGCCGCTCCACCATGAAATCCAAGTTTTCTCACCCGCCGCCTAACTGTCATAGTTCTTGAAGTGCATCCTGATGCAGTTTGGAGTTCCTGTGTGATGGCCTGGATAGATGTCTGCCTGTTACACATTACGACCCTCTTCAGCTGTCGGCGGTCTCTGACGGTCAACAGACGAGGTCGGCCTGTACGCTTTTGTGTTGTACGTGTCCCTTCACGTTTCCACTTCACTATCACATCGGAAACAGTGGACTTAACGATGTTTAGGAGTGTTGTTATCTGGCGTACAGACGTATGACACCAGTGACACCCAGTCACCTGACCACATTCGAAGTCCGTGAGTTCCGCGGAGTGTCCCACTCTGCTCGTTCGTGATGTCTAATGACTAATGTGGTCGCTGATACGGAGTACCTGGCAGTAGGTGGCAGCACATTGCGCCTAATATGAAAAACGTATTTTTTAGGGGGTGTCTGGATACTTTTGATCACATAGTGTATGTTTTCAGCTGTTTTGTGACGTTTTTATGAAAACTCGTAAATTTGTTAACACTGGTTCTCTTACCGTATATCTTATCTCAATGTCAAGCGCGCGACCTTCAAAGTTTTTGGTAAATATTGTCATTTTCATGGTTGTTTTTACTTGTTTGCGAAGGATGTAGCTCCTGCACGCCCACACCGACGTGGTGGCCATCACAAAAGTTCTACTGCCACATCCATATGCAATCGAGGAGATCACTGGATGTGGGGCAGTGATGTTGTCCGTGCGTCTGGGTAGGATTAGCTGCTAAACACGGGTCCATGCAGAAGGTAGAAGTGGTCGCAAAGCGTACGAAGGGTAGCCGGTTTAAGGGCAGAGGGGAAAAAATCCCAGGCCAAGCGCCAAGCGAAAGAAAACCTCTGCGATAATCAGGACGGGTATTAAGAACACCAGCGGCTTTCTTGCTTTATGTTACAGATCAAAAATGGTTCAAATGACTCTGAGCACTATGGGACTTAACTTCTGAGGTCATCAGTCCCCTGGATCTTAGAACTACTTAAACCTAACTAACCTAAGGACATCACACACATCCATGCCCGAGGCAGGACTCGAACCTGCGACCGTAGTGGTCGCGAGGTTCCAGACTGTAAAGCCTAGAACCGCTCGGTCACAGCGGCCGGCTTATGTGACAGATCATTCAAGGGTACAGTTATTGTCAGTTTTTGGGTATCGTGCAATGCTCGGTATCATTGTCATACCTAATGTTCGCTATAAAGTGTATCAGTCCAAATCTAGGAGAGGTACTGCTGAGGCTGGGCACCTGTGAGGTCTCTTGGGCCAGTTGCAGCGTCTGTAACCTGTAACATGCCAAGGTTGTTGTATGAGCGTCCAATTTGTCACAAATCGATCGCATACAGTGTGGGGTTTTATTGTGTTTCGTTTGTGTTTAGTGTGCAGTATAGCTTGCCTTCGTTGTCGCGTGGTCGGCTGGGTGCATACAGCTAGCGTCGCTAGTTGGTTTTGCTGTAACGAATTAGTTCATCAGTGTCTGCTTTGTCTATGTGCCTGCACTAACCATGGGTAGTTAATTGTCCCTAGCAAAGAGTGAGTCATGATAGGAATTATTAAGGGGGGTAGGACGTCAAACGGGCCGACTTGGAGCAGGAGAGGCCTCTCAGGACATTTTAATTCCCAGTGTCTGTACTTTTACAAATAAATTCATAAAACTTTGTCAGCATCACCAGGAAGGATTCAGGATTCACACTCATTGCAGTGGAAGTTCGAAAACATAACAAAATAAATTTTTTTACGTGCGAAGTTTCATCATTTTTTCACTTACTAATAGCTGCATTTTCTTCATAAGTTAGAGAGATTCTTCGATGAATTTTGCACAGCATACATACCATACTCACAGGTGTATGAAGCTCTAGAATTTATTTAGTTTATGAAAAAAATGAATGAACTGTTATATTTTAAACTTCATGTTTAGAAAAAACACAAATTTTATAGTTAATTACCTCAATGTTTACCACAGTTTTTAATAGATTTGGAAAATTCTAGAGTTTCATACACCTTTAAGTATGATTTGTATGCTGTGCAAATTTCATCGAAGAATCTCTCTTACTTATGAAGAAATGTGTACCTATAGCAACAAATGCTGCCATTAGTAAGCGAAAAAAATGATGAAATTTAACACTTAAAAAAAATTACTTCGTTATGTTTTAGAACTTCCACTGCTATGAATGTAAATTCTGAATCCTTCCTGGTCATGCTGACAAAGTTTTATGAATTTATTTGTAAAAGTATAGACAGTGGAAATTGAAATGTCCTGTGGTGCCTCTCCTGCTCCAAGTCGGCCCGTTTGACGTACTACCCCCCTTAACGAGTTTATAGTGAATATTATAATGCCTCTTATGGCTCGTTTTTGTCAGTGTTAATATGCCGTTGAGGCAAATAAATATTATTAAACTTTTTAAATTTTGTCTCAGCACCTTACCATTCCTAGATCCAAGCTCCCTACCACTCCGCCTATCCCTCCTTTAAGTCAAATTGTCTCATAAAAAAGTTTTCATCAAAAATCGATGCAGTAGTATTCAATAGTTACTTGACCTACCTTTTTAACCTTCAGCATTATTGTGTCACAAGTTTCAAAAGTTTGTATGGCATTCTTATCAGTACCCTTCATCGTCCATGTTTCATTTCCCTATATCGTTACGACCTATACAAATAATTCCAGAAAATACGCCTACTTTCTTTTCCAGAAACGTTTCTCTATCTATTGCCAGTCTACATTTTTGTCCTCTCTACTTCCACAGTCGTCTCCTGAACAGCTATCCAAATAGCAAAACTCATCTTTCAGTGTCTCATTCATTTGAACAGTGCAGCCCTCAGCAAATGAAAAGCTAGAATATGTTTTGCAGTCCTTGTCAATTGGTGAGATATGTTTTTGTGTGATGAGATGTATCTCAAAACAAGTTTCTGTATTAAATAACTGAACGAACTTTACAAATAACTGTGGAAAAAACTGAACACAAAAACGCGTGGAGGAGACGACATTCCCTCAGAATTACCATGATCTTTGAGAGAACCAGCCATGTCGAAACTGTTCCAGCTGGTTTATAGGATACATGAGACAGCGAAGTACCCCCAGGTTTCAAGAAGAATATAAAAATTTCAATATCAAACAAGACAGATCCTGCCAGAAGAGAGAATTACTCAACCATCAGCTTCAGAAGTCAAAATCGCAAAATTTAACACTAGTTATCTACAGAAGCATGGAGCGACCGGTAGAAACCGAGCTTGACGAACGCCAGTTTTAGTTGCAGACAAGTGTAGGAATACGCGAGGCAGTAATGACACGGCGACCTTTCTTAGAAGCTAGACCGGAGAAAGGCAAGCCTACTTTTGTATCATTTGCGTGCACCCAAGGTCGGCGCCTGTTGCAGGCGGCTGAACCCGTCGGGTCGGCACTCAGATCCCGCAGTGCGCAATCGCTACGATAAGCTGTTGACGTCCTGTTTGCGAACAGCACCTCTTCAAAAATAAAGATCGTGTTTACTGCACGATGCAGTGTACGAACATCGATAACCGAGCGCGCTCCAACACATAGGCAGTAGTCTACAGGCCGGTATATTTGAATTGACTACAATTGATGTAATTACTCTGCAGCTGATTCTGGCCAACGACGACTGCTCACCTCATAATAATAAGACAGGGCGATTATAATTAAACTTTCAAAACGCTGTAGAAATAACACCACTGGTCAGAACGACGTAAAACTGCAACGGAATGTTATTGGACGAGGGAGAAAACGTATGGCGGAAGAAAAAAAAATAGTGTGAAATTGATCAATAGATGACTCTGTATGTGTCAGAATACGTAAATGAAAACACCTGTCATGCGCACGACCCACTGAAGTTGGTATAAACACCCCGGGTACACGGCTTGTCCTTCTTTCGCGACTGCGACGTTCGCCATGACTGTCTCAATGCAGGATCGCGCTGTGCTTGTAAAGTTGTACTGCAAGAATGATGAATGCGCACACGTAGTTCTGCAGAAGTTCCGGGTTACTGAAGGGCTTGAAAAAAGGCGTTGGTCCGATGACTGCCGTGGGTCTGGAGAAAATGATTCGCAAATTCGAAAAGACGGGTTCTTTTGGTGTGCAACCTGGTAGAGGGAGAAAACAAACTGATTTGACGTCAGTTGAAGCAGTGGCCACATCAATGCAGGAGGAGACGAGTGGTGGTGTGCAAATGTGTAATACACGGAGAACTGCCCGAACATTGGACATACCCGTGAGCACGGTGTGTAAAATCCTACGAAACATCCTTCTTTGCTATCCATTCAAAATTTCCCATACGCACGAGTTGCTTCCTGTTGACCTGCCATCAAGAGAGACGTTTGCTTTAGAACTTCTTGCTCACATGGAAGTGGACAGTTATTGGCCGTGGAAGACTTTGTGGACAGACGAAGCCCACTTCCATCTGACAGGATATGTCAATACACAGAACTATCGAATATGGGCAACGGGAAATCCACGCACAAATCAACCAGTACCATTTCATCCTGGGCCGGCCGGAGTGGCCGAGCGGCTCTAGGCGCAACAGTCTGGAACCGCGCGACCGCTACGGTCGAAGGTTCGAATCCTGCCTCGGGTATAGATGTGTGTGATGTCCTTAGGTTAGCTAGGTTTAAGTACTTCTAAGTTCTAGGGGACTGATGACCTCAGAAGTTAAGTCCCATAATGCTCAGAGCCATTTGAACCATTGAACTTCATCCAGAAAAGGTCACTGTGTGGTGTTGGTTTACGGCATCATTTATTACTGGGCCACATTTTTTCGAAGAGGCAGGTGCTACCGGTCACGTTACCTGTACCGTCACTGGTAAACGCTGTGAGTTTATTTTGCGCAGCTCTCCAATAGCGTGGATGTGTGGATAGGATAATGTTTGTGCAAGATGGCGCACCTCCGCACATTGCAAATTCAGTTTACCAGGTGCTGAAGCGCCATTTCGGAAATACTAGAAATATCAGCCGCCATTTCCATACAGCCTGGCTGTCCCGATCACCTGATCTTAATCCGTGTCACTTCTGGCTGTGGGGGTATGTGAAGGATGTTGTGTTCAGAGTTCCGATTGCAAGCTTAGCTGTATTGAAGGCACACATTGCGCAACGCATTCTGAACGTGACCCCGGAAACACTTCGATCAGTTGTGGAACATGCTGTTTCTCGATTTCAACTTGTTGCAGAAAACGGTGGACAGTATATTGAACATTTTTTGCACCAGTCACACGGAAATTGATAATGCGATTTGATTTTGATTGATGCTTTTTATGCGGTTTTTGGCCTCAGGATATGACCTTGCCGTGGCGGATCTGCTTACGTAACTAACAGTATCAAACCTGTACGCCCATGCACACTGAGTAGTACAGTTTGTTTAACGTCAGACTTACACCTTACGCATTTGAAGTCAACCACTGTTAACCATGGATGAAGGGTATCAGACGGATGCCATATTCTTTGACCTCCGGAAAGCGTTTGACTCGGTGCCCCACTGCAGACTCCTAACTAAGGTACGAGCATATGGGATTGGTTCCCAAATATGTGAGTTGCTCGAAGACTTCTTAAGTGATAGAACCCAGTACGTTGTCCTCCATGGTGAGTGTTCATCGGAGGTGAGGGTATCATCTGGAGTGCCCCAGGGAAGTATGGCAGGTCCGCTGTTGTTTTCTATCTACATAAATGATCTTTTGGATAGGGCGGGTAGCAATGTGCGTCTGTTTGCTGATGATGCTGTGGTGTACGGGAAGTGTCGTCGTTGAGTGACTGTAGGAGGATACAAGATGACTTGGACAGGATTTGTGATTGGTGTAAAGAATGGCAGCTAACTCTAAATATAGATAAATGTAAATTAATGCAGATAATAGGAAAAAGAATCCTGTAATATTTGAATACTCCATTAGTAGTGTAGCGCTTGACGCAGTCACGTCGATGAAATATTTGGGCGTAACACTGTAGAGCGATATGAAGTGGAACAAGCATGTAATGGCAGTTGTGGGGAAGGCGGATAGTCGTCATCGGTTCATTGGTAGAATTTTGGGAAGATGTGGTTCATCTGTAAAGGAGACCGCTTATAAAACACTAATACGACCTATTCTTGAGTACTGCTCGAGTGTTTGGGATCCCTATCAGGTCGGATTGAGGGAGGACATAGAAGCAATTCAGAGGCAGGCTGCCAGATTTGTTACTGGTAGGTTTGATCATCACGCGAGTGTTACGGAAATGCTTCAGGAACTCGGGTTGGAGTCTCTGGAGGAAAGGAGGCGTTCTTTTCGTGAATCGCTACTGAGGAAATTTAGAGAACCAGCATTTGGGGCTGACTGCAGTACAATTTTACTGCCGCCAACTTATATTTCGCGGAAAGACCACAAAGATAAGGTAAGAGAGATTGAGGCTCGTACAGAGGCATATAGGCAGTCATTTTTCCCTCGTTCTGTTTGGGAGTGGAACAGGGAGAGAAGATGCTAGTTGTGATACGAGGTACCCTCCGCCACGCACCGTATGATGGATTGCGGAGTATGTATGTAGATGTAGATGTAGATGAAATGATGATGCTTACAGCGCCATCAATTGCTGCATTTTGTAGCTATTTATTTTTTTCTGCCATGCGTTTTCCCCCTTTTCCAACAATTTTAAGTTGCAATTTGACGTCGTTCTGACCAATGGTGTTATTTCTACTTTAATTATAAACTCCCTGTATTATATTCAGTTTATAGTCACTGATTATTCAGAAGTTAAAAATGCAAAATTTCACCCCATGAACTATTCACCAGATCAATTTTTAGCTGAACGGCACGAGTTATGAGCGGCGTTGCACAGAAGTCTGAGAAAATAGTTGCGCGACTTAGTACATCACACTGGTTCATTTATAGTGACTACTCACGCAGGGTGTTTCATAACTCATATTACACGCTTCTAGAACTTGTAGTGGGGAGCTATTAGATCAAGTTGTACTTACGAACCCATGTCCGGAAATGTCATCCAGTAATGCTACAAAATGCCGCTGTTATAGGCCAAGGCGCCTGTAAATGTATGTGTAGACTGGGTGATTCCGTGATGATGTTACGAACTTTCGAGGATGATGGAAAAGGATAAATTTATCAACTAGAGGTAACGATGCCTGTACCGGAAACCAACGAGTCGAAAGATGTAAGCGAAAACCGTTCTAATGCCTCTGACAGTGGAACAAATGTACCGGAACTGTTGTTGCTAAGATTGTAGGATAGGTAACTTTCAAGAACACAACAAGAAAAAACGTCTAGTAAACATGGGCTCTAAAATTCATACCTTAAGATCTATGGGCACTTGTTCAATACAGGAAATGTGTTTCACACTAGTGAAGATCGACAAGTGCTCTTAGCTCCTTAGATATGCAATTTAGAACTTATCTTTACTGAATATTTTTCCTTGTCTTGGTCCATACTAGCATCTCTGAAAGTTGCATACCCTACATTCCTAGCAACAATTGTACCTGTGAAACGTCCCCTTAGAACAATTTATACACGACTGACCTTAAACTGACACACAATATTTTGTTAGCGCAACGCAATCTGACTTTCAAAATTCCCTACAAAAGAATGGCCCTGACTAGCATTAAACTATACCTTTCACAAATCACTTACCTCACAAAATCTTCGCTGCTCAAGCTACTGCAATACAGCGAGCGCCACTACTGCCAGCTAAATAAAGATTCAAACTACTGAAGGCACTAACTACTGATAGGGGTAGTTAGCAAATGAAAGATATTAATAGAGAGCAAACAATGTATTTACCTTAATATCATCACAAGTCATAATATATATCAGTTCATGACAAATTACAAAACTCCGCCATCTCTCTCCCCACATCCACCACTGCTGGCGGCTCACCTCCAACTGCGCAACGCTACGCGCTGTTCACAGCCAGCTGCCTAACACTACAATGGCGAGTATTACAACAATGCAAAGCAGCCACAGACTGCACACAGCACAGCCAGTGATTTTCATATTGAGCGCTACGTAACGTTGCCAATAAGAAAACATAAACAGCCTACTTACATAGAGAAAACATAAACAGCCTACTTACATAGAGAAAACATAAACAGCCTACTTACATAGCCCCCATGCTCCCCACAAAAAATTTTTACAAATGGTGTTGGGCACTGGCCAATACAGATTTGACAAAAATTTTTCACAATTACAGTAACAAAGATATAAAATGCACACACCTATTGATACAATGTTGGTCAAAAGCTAAAAATTTCTCACAGTCCATAAAGACAGTCCTCATCATTCGTCACAGTAAAATTGCAGTGTTTTTCTCAAAGTCTGACCAGTAAAAGACAATGGACACAGACGTAGTGGATTTCCATGCAGTCTTGAAGAAGTAGTGCTGTCCTTCCAACGGAAAGACAGTGCTGACTCTCGACGTGCATACAGGTAATGGGCCACAACAGAGCAAACCCACAGCAGAGTCAGTCGAAATTTTGAAGAGTATTGGTAGGTAGGTCATCACAGAGCAGACCCACTGTAGTCCTGGTAGAGATTACGGTATTGGTGGGCCACCAGAGGTGCAGACCCACTGCAGTCCTTGTAGAAATGGCCAGCAGCCATCTGTTGCGATTGTGCAGGTGCACATTCACCATCGAAGAGTCTTGCGGAGAATATAGCAAGTCCATAAACCACCACTTGTGCACTCACAAAGTTTCTGGAATTGTCCTTAGATCCAGCAATGCTGTTATCCAGTCCCTTGCTGAGTTATTAACACACGTGCAAACACTCACAGTCTCAACTTCTCACATATTATCCATATACTATGACCAACAGAAACGTGTGCAGTGAAATGTAACTAACAAGTTAATAATATCATGAACTGGTGACAATTACAATTTTATAACATAAGAATACAATAACAAAGGTACAAAATACATCATTAAAAACATAACAATACAGATAACATTTGTAGTAATATGGGCTTTACAAAAGAATCGAAATAACATATACATCAGTGTTACAGGAATTATGAGATAAGTACATACATAAAAGATCAGAATAGTTATTGAAACATCAATTTCACATGTGAGCATTGAACAGAACAGAATTAATAATGTCTAACATCTTTACAAAGTAAACAACATATTATTAATGCCAATTATATTCGAGGATAACAGAATTCCTCATCATAGTGAATGTAGCTTAATATTAAAAGAAGAAAAAATTCTATGAAACTACACAGAGACAGGAAGAAAACAAATACACAAGGGTACACAAACACATAGTGGGATAACACCAATAGGAAAGGACAGGGTTCGTTTTCAGTGTAACATTTGGTACTGCAGTCTAACCCAAAACTTCATATATCTTTCCTCTTATTTCATCCTTTGTTTCCACCAAAAAAAATTCTATCTAAGCATGCTTTCTGTATTTATATGTTCACACATTTCTTACCTCAACATTTATTTCCAAGAAAATCCTACCTAAACCTGTTTTATGTACTTTTTTCGTATTAATTCTCAATGCATTTCTTCCAATTCATCGCAACTCATTCTCTTCTATAGTCTACCCCCTCTTAATCTAACTTAAATCTACTGAGCTCAGATGCTAAACTAAGGGACGAGGCAATGCAGCAGCACAAAACAATTAACACAAGCAGCAATGACAAAAAATACAGATTGGCAAAGCTAGCAGCAGCAAATGTAATAACTTATATCAAAACATGACATAGCACAAGCAGAAAAAATATTACACTAAACAACAATGCAGATAAGGGAAATGTATATTCACATCTTAATGTCTAAGTAATTAAAGTGGTGCA
This sequence comes from Schistocerca piceifrons, assembly GCF_021461385.2. Taxonomy (NCBI): domain Eukaryota; kingdom Metazoa; phylum Arthropoda; class Insecta; order Orthoptera; family Acrididae; genus Schistocerca; species Schistocerca piceifrons. Next base: position 110,612,574 of record NC_060139.1, read on the forward strand.
CCACAAGAAGTTATTCTACCAAAAAGTTACCAATTACTTGAAAAGAAAATTATGAATGCAGTTACTAGTTCCTTCTTATTGTTCTTTCCTTTCCAAGTGCTCCTTTTTTAAAGAATGTGGATCATAAAATAATTATTTAATAGATCTGTTGACAGAAAGTGTTCACATTAGCAAAAGGCATTTTATTTTATAAAAGCAATGCTGCAACACAGCTGGAAAACAGATGTCAAATGAAATAAGCAACTATGAAAAGCAAAGCATAAAAATATCATTCAGTAGTCATGTGACATTTCGTAAGTTAGTAGAAATTCTCTCAACTCTCATAGAAAGACGCTTGTCATAATCAGGTGTGCAGATGTAAAAATATTTCTTGTCATTTTATTAGGCATTTCAGTAAATATCGTAAATTAAGAGCTAGTGTAATCATATGTTTTCAAGTTCGACCGTGTCGTTTTTGCGATGCTTTCTCTAAAGGAATGACAATGGCCAGGATAATGGCCTTCCCTTTCTTTTTTTTTTCTTCCTGTGCTCTGAAAGGCACGCGCTAATGACTTTTTCTCCAGGCGTCTGACACAGCTGGGTGCCCGCGACGCATTACGTGCAGGTGGTCACTTAACTTTCGTACGGAAATATTTACGACAGCAATTTTCGCTAAAGTGACAGTCTCACATAAAAATACTTCACAGGTCAAGAATTAGCGTTGCAAATCTGTAGAAACAAAATCCTATGAATATAACAGTGTCCAAAAAATGTTCAGTGGCATTGTGATACATTCACACATGATTCACACATGTCATAACTCTTAAAGTACGATTCTTGGTTTCCAACATCCTTTTCCACAAATCAGAGTCCCTAAACACTACTCATTATTCCTTACCTTATTCGTCGACACTTCTTCAGTATTTCATCATAAGAAATACGTAGCATAATAAACATTCCTCAACAACATAATACACATCGTCGTCGTAATAATAACATCATAACACCTCAGTCAAATCTCAAAATCGTCGTAACTTCCTCCAATAATTTCAAAACGTAAAAAAAATTCTCTGCTCATTTCAATAGTGTCATCTACCTCAAACGTACTTTAAAATCATGATCCCATACCAAATATCTCAAAGCTCTCATAGTATCACAATGAATCCGAAAAAATATGAACATTTCACAAAGTACAGACAAAATACAGTTTCATAAGTGTGAAGTTATCCAACTGTAATTGCGTAAACATCTGTCACTGACGTAGTAAAAAGAATGTTTGTTTCTCTGTCAAATAATCAGATAGCTGTGTAATTCTGTGTTAGAGAAATATGGTACCGACGTGTAAAGTTGTATAAGCAAATACCATATTAGCTAGGGTTCCTTGTGGTTGCCACACACATGGTACACAAAGTAAGCGTGTACCCCCCTGAGGATAAATGTAATTATGCCCTCAGGTGTTACAAATTACAGCAATGGAATGAAATGTATCACGGAAAACTTTCTTTGTAATTAAAAAATCTTTAAAAATAAATGTTTCAAGTACAAAATTAATCACTCAAATACGTGTACTGTAGCGCTAAATGTGCGTCTTGTTGCAACATAATCTGTGTGGAAGTGTCGTAGTTATCGTCCTCCGAAAGCTAAGTTCTGCAGAAGCCAATGTACTTACCTCATGATAAACAAAAGTGAAATGCTTTGCGTATAGATATCATACTTATTACGCTTATTGCCATGATGAAGAAAGTACTGTGCTGTAACGTATTGTTGTGCTACAGAAAAGGCTGTCTCCTTGTAGCTATACCATAAAAGTTACTACTAAAACATGTTTTACTTTCCAGAATAATACAGAAAAACTGTGCAGATATAAAACAGAAACACCGCAAAATCAACATTGTACATTGTCACTCATTAGTAGCGTCGTGATAAAAATCGTGTAGCTATCACATTAACTAACCGCTGTGTCATCTGTTCGCAATAACAATGCATTCGTAATTTCTGTTTGAATAAGTTGTCTTGGTTCTTGATTGGATATTTAACTTCAAACATTGTTGTATGTTAACAGATTCTAAGTCTGACAAAGCATATTAGTAATGTGAAGCGAAAAGTTTTATGGCAAAAACTAAGTTAAAAAGCAGATTATCTTTCAGTAAGCGGTTTTACATGTGAAGTGTGGTGCAATCCTTTACTCTTCCTAGTACGCAGACTTTCAACTTCAAAGCAATTATCATGTTGTTTACATCGATAAAGAATGCTAAATCTTTTCTCAAGGCTAGCGTCTTTGTTATTTTTCCCTGAGCCAGCGGCCGCACGCAGCTGCCTGCTGTGCGAGTCATTGTCTGTCTCTTTGTTGGCGCGCGTCGTTATTGGGATTAGGAGACCTAACTTCTACAAATTCGCCTTGCCGAGAGGGCCCAGCTCTGTTAGAATCCCGCCAGCTCTGATGAAATTCACGTCTGTCGTTTTGTCGGTAGTTTACATAGTTTCTTGTTTCTCGGTCATGTGGTGGAGAATTTCTCCCTGAGTCGTAACTGCGCGCTGAACTGTTGCGTCTGAAGTTATTCTGTCTCCCTTGATAATAATAGTTCTGGTTGTCATATTGTCTATTTCTATGATTGTCTCTGTCATATTCATTACTACGGAAATGCGATCTTTCTCTGTAACTATTATTACTCTGCCAGTGGTTGTCATATGGGTGGTGTCTGTTTTGGTCACGATTTGCGTTGTAAGAAAAGCCTTGTCGTGTCCAGTTATTGTTTCTGTCGTCACGGAATTGTGACGTATGTGACCTGTAGTGATTGTTTTCCTGTTTTCGCATCCGGCGAGTGTCTGTGTCAATTTCTAATTCTTGTAGGAGTCCCTGAAATGCTTCAATGTCGTCTTTGCAACGTCCTGCTAAAATAATATGTCGTAAATGTTCAGGCAATTTGAGTAAGCAAATGCGGATGAGTTCTGAGGGGCTGTATGGGTTTGTCAGGTACTGATTCTTGTGCAATATGTCTTCAAAATATTTCACAAGACTGGAAAATTCAGACTGTTCAAAGTGTTTCATCATCATGATGCTATGTTTTACACGGTCTTGTGTAGCTTGAGACCAATATGCTGAGAGGAAGGCATGGTAAAACTCTCCTTCACTGTGGCAATCGTGAATTACCGATCGCATTCTTACAGCTGGTTCATTCTCTAAGTAGCCACACATAAATTCTAATCTGTGTTGGGAGGAAAACAATGAGAGAATTGATGGAGCCACGCTTGTGGATGAATGTCGTTGGCAGAATTCTTAAACGTTTTGAATTTACGTGTAGTAATGAACAGCTTATAGTCAAAATCATCATGTCGGTGAGTCGCATATCGGTCATTGTTAGGTCGTGTCGGCCGTTCCATCTCAAAATTCGGTGCACATTGCCAATTTCTTTCATAACTTCCGAAATGCCCTGTGTTATTATTTTGCGGCTTTTCCGTGTTTCTAAGTCCCTCTTCCCAAGTTGGGGCACGAGTATCCTCTGAAATACGTAATTCTTGTATTAACTGTGTCAGCTGATCTTGTACTTCCCGGATTTCTCTTTGGTGTTGCGTATTAATCTGATTCTGATTTTGTTTGAATTTCCTAATTTGTTCGCACTCTTCAGTGTCAGTGAAGGCTACAGGTCTTGTGTCATTCAGATCATCATCTACCTTTGTAGATAAGTTAGTGACCTGATCCGAAAGTTCGGCTACTTTCTCCGATAGTGAACACATTTCCTCAGTGTGTTTTTCTGAACCAAGTTTCAGAGTATCTACTGTGTCCTTTAAGTTTTCCTGAGTTTTTGCAAGTTGCGTAACCGAATTGGTAGATGCAACTGAGTCAATTTTAGCCCACAAGGTCTCATGATTTTCATGAACAATGGCTTGCAGTTTTTTTATGGCTGCTTCGTGATTCTGTAATGCATTTTCATGCCGCGAAAAAATAGGTTGAAAATGCTCACAAATTTGTGTTTTTACGTCATTACAGACTTTTCGACATTTCGATTCAATGTTATGTAACTCAGTGGTTAAATCTTCACGTGTTTGTTCAAGTGTAGTGTCTAACTTTTGAAGATTTTGTTCCATTGTGTCTAACTTTTTGAGATTTTGTTCCACTGTGTCTAACTGTTGCTGTGTTTGTCTCTGGTGTTGTTCCATTGTGTCTAACTTTTTAAGATTTTGTTCCACTGTGTCTAACTTTTGAAGCTTTTGCTGTGTCTGTCCCATTTGTTGTATTAATTGTAATAACAATGCATTGGTGTCTGAAACATGTTCCTCAGTGCTTTTCGGCAGTGAATTTACACCGGAAACATTCACATTTTGACAAGCAGAAAATGTGTCTTGACTTATTCGAGAAAACGGCGAGGATCCAAAACCTGAATCGACAGTATTTGCGAGATCGTGTCGTGTCATTTCGGCTTCCTGAGGCGAGCTATTGCCGACCGGTCGATCGATAATACTTCTCTCTTCACTAATTGTTTCACTGTCCACGCCATTGTTTGACGCCCGCTCCATTTCCCTGTGCACAGTTACCAAATTACTACTTTGAACATTAGTAAATTCATTACTCGGCGGCGCTGATAAGCTACGCTCGTCATCACTATTATTTCTCAGTTTAGTTTGGAGCCTAGTGTTACGTTTTTCACACGCCATTATTGTCACAGTATTTCACACGACAACACAGAAAAACACAATTTGAAGATCAAAAATAAAAGAACACATTAACATAGCACTGAAAATAATATCTAGTTAATTGCAATCGCAGCTGCGAAATACTTGGTGCAAATCTACATGCATGCCACAACTGTTTTACTATACAACAATGAAAGACTGCAACTACAAAGGAAATTCTCTCTACAATTACGCGCTAGCAATAAACAAAAGCTACACTAAATACACAAACTACAAGAAAAAATCAGAAGATTCCAGTGAGGTATCCTAGGATAAGGGTCGACATATGAAACGTCCCCTTAGAACAATTTATACACGACTGACCTTAAACTGACACACAATATTTTGTTAGCGCAACGCAATCTGACTTTCAAAATTCCCTACAAAAGAATGGCCCTGACTAGCATTAAACTATACCTTTCACAAATCACTTACCTCACAAAATCTTCGCTGCTCAAGCTACTGCAATACAGCGAGCGCCACTACTGCCAGCTAAATAAAGATTCAAACTACTGAAGGCACTAACTACTGATAGGGGTAGTTAGCAAATGAAAGATATTAATAGAGAGCAAACAATGTATTTACCTTAATATCATCACAAGTCATAATATATATCAGTTCATGACAAATTACAAAACTCCGCCATCTCTCTCCCCACATCCACCACTGCTGGCGGCTCACCTCCAACTGCGCAACGCTACGCGCTGTTCACAGCCAGCTGCCTAACACTACAATGGCGAGTATTACAACAATGCAAAGCAGCCACAGACTGCACACAGCACAGCCAGTGATTTTCATATTGAGCGCTACGTAACGTTGCCAATAAGAAAACATAAACAGCCTACTTACATAGAGAAAACATAAACAGCCTACTTACATAGAGAAAACATAAACAGCCTACTTACATAGAGAAAACATAAACAGCCTACTTACACCTGTACATTGTAATGGTACTTGAATTACGCAACCTTACGACTCCTCACCTGGACCTCTCGATACCAGTAATATTCTACTGTATTTCTGTTAACTACTTAACATATTTCTGAGACAACATACAGATTTGATTTCACTTTTGATGCATCGATATGTTTATATTGCAATGATATTATTCTTATGTGTATTCTTTCTTTTGTCACTATGATCTTTGACGTACTTGTAACTCTGATTTTTGGGCGCGTAAGCGATTATTAGTTAGTTGTTGAGTTGTTAGAGAATCGGACTTTGAGAAAGTCAAGTGTTGGACGTCATGTTGGAAAGACGCATAACGTAGTCAGCTTATAAAATGTGAACTTTAACAGTGACTGTGATGAAGATGTTTTCAAGTATGTTTTGTATTGAAGTGATGTTTGTGTGTTACGTGATATTGCAATAAAAGCAATTAAAAGGAAGTGAAACTTACTTTCGGAGTGATGATTATTTTTTTAAATCAGCATTGTCCAGCAAAAGTGTAATCATGAAGAATGGTTTGTGAAGCGCATCTACAAAACTTTTGAATATAGCAGGATAAAACCTAGGCCTCTTTGCATCCGAGCTTGGAATCATAATCACCTAGATTTTCAACGATTGAGCCATGATAATACGAGACCAGCGTGGGAAACACAAAAAGATGAGTGCCTAGTTTTTTGATTATTACATGAAATGACTTTATTAACTGTGCTCTAATGACACCTGCCACATAATATGACTGTTGTTGCCCCAAAATGCAGTATTTAGCAGCGTGAGCAACACCACAATCGTTATTAAATTCTGACCTTTGTTGTGGTAGAGTTGTTAGAACATGTATTCCACTGTCACAGGTATCAGAATGATTTTCGCTCATAACTTTCGACTCTTCCGTTTCCGTAACAGGGACACTTTCCTCAAATTGATACGTTTATCCGTCTCCACCACCACTGAAATTTTGTAACGTCATCACGAAATCACCCTATAGAGACATACATTTACAGGCGCCGTCGCCTGTAATTTTGATGCTCTGTAGCGTGTTCAGATCATCTTTCCGGACGAGTGTTCCTATGTAAAAATTGATCTGCTAGGTTCCCTTTACATCCTCTATAAATATGTAACATCGTGAAGCACCCTGTATTACTGTGCACAAATTCCACCTGAAACCTCAAAAAGTAATAGTAGTGCATTGGCTGACTAATTCAGATACTGTTGATCGTCGTTAGTAGTGCAGTAATTGTGAGGTTGTTCTTGAAATATTCATTCTTTTCTGATGCAGCATGGTTGCAAACTCGTAGAACAATAGCTGGAGTACGGTATTCATTAGAGCAATACGAATTCTTGGACCGATCTTTTTCCACCAAACTAGTAATTCAGATAGGTATGTCAACATTGTATTGTAACTTATGTCCCCCAGAGAATTAACGACGAAAGAAAATATCTACAGTTATTGCCTGCAGGACAATGTAAGAGCCCACATCGCCTGTACGTCTATGACAACTGAGGACGACTCCGAACATCAAAAATACGTCGTCGGACGTCGTTTGTTACATTATGAAGAGAGTGAATCGCAGCGCTTTGTGGTGTATGGACTAGAGAACTGACCTTCACGAGATAAATGAATTTAGCGCAAAAATCTGTTCACTAGGTCTCTTTTTGTTAGGTGTTGCTGCGTCATCTGATAATCTTATCGAAAGTATGTCAGGAATGAGAGGGAACAAACAACAGCTTCAGTCCACGCAACAACGGCGTCACACTCTACCCTAGGCTTCAGAACCCATACTAGAAGACGCACAGGGATTTATTTCTGGCTACTTGTTAATACTGACTGTGACAGGAAACCGACTGTGTACTTCTTGTACATTTAGAAGACACCTGCCAGGTATAACTTTAATTATAACTTTCCTTGTAGCTCGAGCTGCACGTATCATACAAATCTACCTAAGTTCATACATTATACGAGGGTCATTCAATAATTAAATAGACACATTGGTCTGGAGAAAAAAGCGTTTAAAAACTTCTTCTACTTTTCATCATAATCCCCTTGACCGTTTCCGCACTTGTTCAAAAGGGCTACAAGCTTTTTTATTCTGCCTGCAAAGACTCCTCTTTATCTCGTGTGTTTGAACCAATTTGCCACAAACTTTTACACGTCCTCGTTGTCCTCGAACCTCTTCCCACGTACTGCCCCCTTTCAGTGGACCAAACAAATGGAAATCACTAGGTAGCTAAATCAGGACTGTAAGGGGGATGAGGCAGTACTTCCCAGCCCATTTTGTCGATGGTTTCACGGGTTAGTTGAACAATATGAGGACGTGCGTTGTCTTGCTGGAGAATCACACCTCTCCTTTGAGATCCCCGACGTCTCTCTCCCTCTCTTGTCACTTCCTTATCTTTCTTACAATTGAACAGTATCAACAAGTCAGGGGCCATATCAACAGACAGGGTATTTTTTCGTAAATAATGCATCATAACCCCATTAATATTTAATTTACACTAAAAATGTCACCATTAGTTGTCTGTATATAGCTGAGTGATAAACTGTCGATAATCAAAACAATAAAATATGGTTGTTAGCTAAGAAAATAAATACTACGTACCAGGAACAAAAATAACAACGAAGAATTCGGCTGCGCCTTCCTCTAGCAAACGGCAGCTTTCAGTGAAGGCCACAAAATCTTCCACTCCCCCGACCGACACAACAGACTCTTGAAAATTTACTGCAGTGCGTTTGACTCCCAACTACCGGAAGCTTCACCATGTTTAAAAGCAAATCCGAGTAGTATTGGGTGTTCATTGTACGCTGCTCTTCGAGATAATCACAAAAATCTGGACCTTCAGCATCCCAAAACACCGTCAACATGACTTTTCTGCTGATGCTTCGGTTTTGAATTTTTTCTTGACAGGTGGGTTGGTGTACTTCCACTCCATGCCTTGTCTTTTTGATTCTGGCTCATAATAGTGAATCGAAGTTTCATCACAAGTTAAACTTTTGTTGTGGAAGTGCTCATTTTCTCTTTCATAACGTTCCTTTAGCTCTGTGCACACTCTCAACTTTGTTTCCTTGAGTAACCGTGTCAACTCCTTTGGGACTCATCTTGCACATGTTTAGCAGTACTTCAGCTTGTTACAGATAATGTTATGAACTGTATCAGTACTAACTTGAACCTTATCAACTATCATTTCCACAGTCACACGGCCGTCGGCACGAATAATATCATCAATTCGACTTTCAAGTGAGGGAGTTGAAACTGCAACTGGTTGGCCAGAACGGATTCGTCATCACTGAGTCGCGACCATTTTTGAACTGATCTACCCACTTGTAAAAATTTGCGCGATTCATACAACCTTCAACAGTATAATAATATTCACTGGTTTCTCGCCTTCAGCAAGTGAAAAACGAATAACAGAACGTTGTTCAAATAATGTGGACGTTTCAAGCGGACTCGCCATCTTGAAATGTATTTTTGAGGTTATAAACAAAACAATGTTGGTACATTAGCTGATCAGGGCTCATCCCAATGACGCCAACTTAAAGCCATAAAAGTACCAAAATTGCCCTACTAACAGTTTTTTCCCCACACCAATTTGTCTCTTTAATTATTGAATGACATTCGTACGTTAACAATGAAGCGTGACTCGCATCTTAGACGCATATCGACACTCAAATAATGCCAGTAATTCCAGCGGACATGGGGACGGGGAGGGACGAGGTGCGACTTGTGGTTTCAACAGATGATGACAATTGCTCCTGTGATTTCTGTTTGTAGTATGAACCGTTTTTGTTGCAATACTTAAATCTGAAATAATGCTTGCAGCAAATAAGGTGCCTGAGGGTGTTCCAAGATGCTACTCCAGGCGGGTGTAAAATGAATGTGCGCAACGGAAAATACTGAAAGCGAAAATCAAGACTTGGCGCTGTCTGACTACCGCCTGAAGCAGATCTTAGGATCTCTTAATTTTGATATTATTTCCTCCTTGGTCTTTAACATATAAATTACAACATAAGCATAAATGAATGGTTAAGGGAGCTAGTAACTACAAAACGATAAATGTAGTTTCTGCTTATACATTTATTGCAGATTAAAAACCCTTTTATATATTACAAACGTTTATATATCAATGTCCAATGGACATAAAGAGATAGAAATGAATTTCCTAACTAATGTGACTGATCAAATTGACCAAATCAACCCCCTTTTTATGGCTATGCGATCTAATATAAATAACACGAGATGGCTGACATCATCTGCGTACCAAACACTAGAAGACAATACCTTCAAAGATGATCTACAGTGATGTGCAACCTCAGTGGAAATAAAACTTATGTGATCACAGCCGTTTAGCTTTATAGCCCTAATAAGCCGAAACAATTAGCAATATTACGGTATGTACTGCGTCCGGTGCATCGGAGTGATGGTTCTCGTGCACGTATGCGACGATGGAAGAACTCCAGCCACAAAATAAAAACTCTTTCAAACACTAGGACGGCAGAAGGCAGTCTTCTGACTAAAACGATCTGATACTGTCTTATCCTCTCTATGTTCTATAGACAAGAAACGCGAGCTCCCAGCCACAAGGACGGAATTCAGGTAATGTCAGTACTTCAGTATACACAGAGGAAGTGCTCCCAATCACTGAACGCTGCGTACTCAACGACAACTCCCTACCAGAGGCGAAGTCCAGAACGTATAAGTTCGCAACAGTACAGTGCGTAACCGTTCTAACTATAAAATCTCCTGAGAGCAAAGACAGCAAGTCCGTCTGTACCAACAAAAGCTGATACTGAGCGACTGTCAAACACGGGCGCTCAAAACGGAAGACCTCTTTCTCTCCACCGCTGGCTTCCCAGCAAAGCTCGGCTCCCCTTCCTCGTAAAAGCAGAAGGCGAATCATATTCTCGAAACCACGGAATATTCTCCCTCTCTACAGATTCCTCCGATTGCTGATCAACCATGTTGTTGTTGTTGTTGTGGTCTTCAGTCCTGAGACTGGTTTGATGCAGCTCTCCATGCTACTCTATCCTGTGCAAGTTTCTTCATCTCCCAGTACCTACTGCAACCTACATCCTTCTGAATCTGCTTAGTGTAATCAAATCTTGGTCTCCCTCTACGATTTTTACCCTCCACGCTGCCCTCCAATGCTAAATTTGTGATCCCTTGATGCCTCAAAACATGTCCTACCAACCGATCCCTTCTTCTAGTCAAGTTGTGCCACAAACTTCTCTTCTCCCCAATCCTATTTAATACCTCCTCATTAGTTACGTGATCTACCCACCTTATCTTCAGCATTCTTCTGTAGCACCACATTTCGAAAGCTTCTATTCTCTTCTAGTCCAAACTAGTTATCGTCCATGTTTCACTTCCATACATGGCTACACTCCATACAAATACTTTCAGAAACGACTTCCTGACACTTAAATCAATGCTCGATGTTAACAAATTTCTCTTCTTCAGAAATGCTTTTCTTGCCATTGCCAGTCTACATTTTATATCCTCTCTACTTCGACCATCATCAGTTATTTTACTCCCTAAATAGCAAAACTCCTTTACTACTTTAAGTGTCTCATTTTCTAATCTAATTCCCTCAGCATCACCCGATTTAATTTGACTACATTCCATTATCCTCGTTTTGCTTTTGTTGATGTTCATCTTATATCCTCCTTTCAAGACACTGTCCATTCCGTTCAACTGCTCTTCCAAGTCCTTTGCTGTCTCTGATGGAATTACAATGTCATCGGCAAACCTCAAAGTTTTTACTTCTTCTCCATGAATTTTAATACCTACTCCGAATTTTTCTTTTGTTTCCTTTACTGCTTGCTCAATATACAGATTGAATAACATCGGGGAGAGGCTACAACCCTGTCTCACTCCTTTCCCAACCACTGCTTCCCTTTCATGCCCCTCGACTCTTATAACTGCGATCTGGTTTCTGTACAAATTGTAAATAGCCTTTCACTCCCTGTATTTTACCCCTGCCACCTTCAGAATTTGAAAGAGAGTATTCCAGTTAACATTGTCAAAAGCTTTCTCTAAATCTACAAATGCTAGAAACGTAGGTTTGCCTTTTCTTAATCTTTCTTCTAAGATAAGTCGTAAGGTTAGCATTGCCTCACGTGCTCCAACATTTCTACGGAATCCAAACTGATCTTCCCCGAGGTCCGCTTCTACCAGTTTTTCCATTCGTCTGTAAAGAATTCGCGTTAGTATTTTGCAGCTGTGACTTGTTAAACTGATAGTTCGGTAATTTTCACATCTGTCAACACCTGCTTTCTTTGGGATTGGAATTATTATATTCTTCTTGAAGTCTGAGGCTATTTCACCTGTCTCATACATCTTGCCCACCAGATGGTAAAGTTTTGTGATGACTAGCTCTCCCAAGGCCATCAGTAGTTCTAATGGAATGTTGTCTACTCCCAGGGCCTTGTTTCGACTCAGGTCTTTGAATGCTCTGTCAAACTCTTCACGCAGTATCTTATCTCCCATTTCATCTTCGTCTACATCCTCTTCCATTTCCATAATATTGTCCTCAAGTACATCGCCCTTGTATAAACCCTTTATATACTCCTTCCACCTTTCTGCCTTCCCTTCTTTGCTTAGAACTGGGTTGCCATCTGAGCTCTTGATACTCATACAAGTGGTTCTCTTCTCTCCAAAGGTCTCTTTAATTTTCCTGTAGGCAGTGTCTATTTTACCCCTAGTGAGACAAGCCTCTATATCCTTACATTTGTCCTCTAGCCATCCCTGCTTAGCCATTTTGCACGTCCTGTCGATCTCATTTTTGAGACGTTTGTATTCCTTTTTGCCTGCTTCATTCACTGCATTTTTATATTTTCTCCTTTCATCCATTAAATTCAATATTTCTTCTGTTACCCAAGGATTTCTATTAGCCCTCGTCTTTTTACCTACTTGATCGTCTGCTGCCTTCACTACTTCATCCCTCAGAGATACCCATTCTTCTTCTACTGTATTTCTTTCCCCCATTCCTGTCAATTGTTCCCTTATGCTCTCCCTGAAACTCTGTACAACCTATGGTTCTTTCAGTTTATCCAGGTCCCATCTCCTTAAGTTCCCACCTTTTTGCAGTTTCTTCAGTTTCAATCTGCAGTTCATAACCAGTAGATTGTGGTCAGAATCCACATCTGCCCCTGGAAATTTCCTACAATTTAAAACCTGATTCCTAAATCTCTGTCTTACCATTATATAATCTATCTGATACCTTTTAGTATCTCCAGGATTCTTCCAGGTATACAACCTGCGTTTATGATTCTTGAAACAAGTGTTAGCTATGATTAAGTTATGCTCTGTGCAAAAATTCTACAAGGCGGCTTCCTCTTGGTCTTTTGCCGTCCAGCGCGGAAAGTTTGCAAGGAAATATCTATCCTCGTTAAAATGGTACGCTCCTCGTTCCTCTCTGCTGTGTCCAAGATTTTCAGAGTTTCCGAAGTACTATTCGGCTATCCTTCCGGCCACGCTACAACACTGGCCGCCCGCCGCTGTATTGTGCTTCAGCGCTCAGGTCACCCGACCGTTCGGTTGGGCTACTGCCTGTATTAAGCAGGACCAACACACCTGTGCGGGCTTTTCACCCAGGGCCTGAGTTACGCCTGCCGTTTCATTTCCACTGGCGTTCCAGCCTCTACTAGCATAGGCAATCAGTCATTACGCCGTTTAGATAATAAAGACACTCCATCACCTTTCGTTCAATAAGCGTTAACAATTATTTAAAAAAATGGCTCTGAGCACTATGGGACTTAACATCTTAGGTCATCAGTCCCCTAGAACTTAGAACTTCTTAAACCTACCTAACCTAAGGACATCACACACATCCATGCCCACGGCAGGATTCGAACCTGCGATCGTAGGAGTCCCGCTGTTCCGGAGTGCAGGGCTAGAACCGCACGACCACCGCGGCCGGCAACAATTATTTAGAAGGTGTACACGACTATGTTAGTCTTCGCGAAATTATAGCCATCTTACAGTGGTACAGCCCAGTTAGTGTTATGGACATTTTCTATTGTGAGCTTAATAAGTGTAGCTTCCGGTAGTTGGGAGTAAAATGCACTGCAGTAAATTTCCTAGAGTCTGTTGTGTCGGTCGGAGGAGTGGAAGATTTTGTGGCCTTCACTGAAAGCTGCCGTTTGCTAGAGGAAGACGCAGCCGGATTCTTCGTTGTTATTTTTGTTCCAGGTATGTAGCATCTATTTTCTTAGCTAACAACCATATTTTATTGTTTTGAGTATCGACAGTTTATCACTCAGCTATATACAGGCAACAAATGGTGACATTTTCTCTGCAAATTAAATATTAATAGGGTTATGATGCATTATTTACAAAAAAATACCCTGTCTGTTGATATGGCCCCCGACTTGTTGTTACTGTTCAATTGTAAGAAAGATAAGGAAGTGACAAGAAACTTAGCATAATATGTGTTTATTATGTTTACGAGGAATGAGTGGGTTTTTTGATGGAAGGTAATGAACTTTTTGCTCGCCTCTCCTGTGAAAATTACAGTTAGATTCTTTTACCACAATTTGAAATTAATAACATTATACTTTCAAAATGACTAATTTTCTCTTGTTCGTAAATACTTTTTTTATTGTGTATTCAATTCCTGAGTAAGTGTATTCAGCCAATAATATACAAAGTAAGTGACCGAAACGAAGACTTTTGAAAAACCGAAAATTTAGCAAATTTAAAATTTAGAGTTAAGAATTGTGATTATTTTTTTACCGATAACCAATGTCCCGGATAACAAATAAGTATAGACTTTTAAAAAAATATCTACCCAAGATGACGGTTTTAAAATTCCTCAGCCATTACGTGGCCCACAACAGCCACAGGTATAACTGTTTTCCAGTTTGTGCTGTGATGATTTCATTACTCAACTGCTTGGCGAGCTTATCTCGTTTGATTCCGTCCCGACATGTTGACACCACGTGCCAAACGCAACATATATGGAAGTATCTCAGTATTTGTGACTTATATATTAAGATAACCTTTATCTTTCTTTTAACATTCACAATAACATATTTTTTTCTGCTCTTATCGGACTGTCTCATTCCTGGCCATTAATATTGCAACACTTTGAAAGCAGCATGCAACATCGGACAGACTGGCGTGAAGTGCATTACACGTCTGGATATGCAAATGATTAGCGTTTCAGTGAAGTCGCTCAAAATAGTAGGGAGTAACGCCACCTGCATTCTTCATGTGAGGAAGGATCACCACACAGCGGGTTTCTCATGCATAAATCTTACTTTGAGCGTTATCTCTTTGTGGAAATATCGCGTCAAGGCTCAAGTAAGAAGGAGAATTCCGTAAGTCGACATTCGCCAGAACGCGGTCTACCGAGACTGTAACTCATCGTTCCGGAATTTTGCTGTTCGCCATAGTCGGGATAAGCAACGGCCTTGCCGCAGTGGAGACACCGGTTCCCGTGAGATGGTAGAGCACTCGCCCGCAAAAGGCAGAGGTCCCGACTTCGAGTCTCGGCATGGCACACAGTTTTGATCTGCCAGGGCAAAGTTGAATAAGCCTGACAACGAGGGTCGAGGGAAGTGACCTGAGTCTGCAGTGAAGCAACGGGTTTCAAATGTTTTGGAAGGCGAAATGACCGAAAGGGCTGCTGCTTATTATTTTAATGTTCCTAGAGCTACACTGCAATGGAGATTAAAATCGGTTGTGGGGGCCGTCATCTATGACACTCATATGGTGTTTTCAAACCAACATTGTTTGTGAGGAATTTTTGGAGAAAACTGGATCCAGTGTAAACTTTGTGCGAGACACTAAGGATTCACTATATTACAATGAAAGCAGTTTTTTTTACTTTCAGCTTTGAAATTCAAACAAGTACTTTTTAGTCAATAGTAAAATTTACTTTTGTGTTTTAAGTTTGTACTTTATTATTGTGTACTCGTATTTTTGGTATATAACAAATTACTTTTGTTTGTGACCCAGGAAACACCTTTTTTTGTTTAAAAACCTATATTATGTTGTATGGTCCATACTACCAGTCACTTGTGTCAGTATCTCGAATTGTACATCTTAGAAAATCTTTTCTTTCTGTGTGTCGTTTCGATTAGAAAACGTTTTTCATCATTTACACGAAAATAAATGTTCAAATAAACGCCTTGTGTTGTAGTGAACGGTACATACGAAACATAATAGACCTACGCTTGCATTCCAAATGGCAACGATTACGTAGACATTTCCTACATTTCATCCGCCTAAATTCCCTAGATTCCACGTCATCTGACATTTTTTGTGCTAGGAACTGTCGATTATCCATTGTCTCATTTCTTCCAGTATTTGTAACAATTGTCACGTGAGAAGGTCGTTAAATATTGATACTGCTTGCGTTATGTGTACGCTGCTCCTTGCGGAGATAAGTGCTAAGTGAATGGATTCGTTGCGCTATTACTGGAGCTGTTGCGCGTGTTTGTTGTTTGTTAATATTGTATGTTTTGCCGGGTACTGTTTGGAGATTGATCTTATCACGCGCTGGGAAGGGAAAGCAAATAAGTAGGCTAACGGTAGGTGAGTGACTCCATTGTGTGCTCCCACAGACAGAAGACAAAGGATGTGTCCCACGCGGCGTTGCCGACTCCTGACTGCCTCATTTAACACTTGACAGCCAGCCACTCAACCGGAAATATACAGCCGTTTCAAGTGAGTGACACATGTGCGATGTGGACACGGCAACACATTTCGTCGATCGAAAGAAAATGAAAACAAGGAAAGAAAAGACATTTGGAGAAGCTTTATTATTTCCTAGATCACTTGGAAATTCTTCCCAATAGTGCCGAACTGTGAATCTGCTGAGGTCATTGCGTTAAGGGGCAACACCACTGTAATAGCATAAACGCTTTTCATGATAATGCTTTTTTGTGTGGAAGGAAAGGTGATTGATAAATAATACTTGGGCCGTTATTGCTTGTATACACAAATCAGCCAGAAAATTATGACAACTTTCTAATACCCGGAACGTACAACCTTCGCACGAATAACAGCCGCGATGCGTCGTGGCGTGGAAGCAATGTGGCCTTGATACACTAGTGGTCATTTAAATTGCAACACCAAGAAGAAATGCAGATGATAAACGGGTATTCACAGGACAAATATATTATACTAGAACTGACATGTGATTACTTTTTCACGCAATTTGAGTGCATAGATCCTGAGAAATCAGTACCCAGAACAACCACCTCTGGCCGTAATAACGGCTTTGATACCCCTGAGCATTAAGTCAAACAGAGCTTGGATGGCGCGTACAGGTGCAGCTGCCCATTCAACTTCAACACGATACCACAGTTCATCAAGAGTAGTGACAGGCGTACTGTGAAGAGCCAGTTGCTGGGTCACCATTGACCTGACGTTTTCAGTTGGTGAGAGATCTAGGGAATGTGCTGGCCACGGCAGCAGTCGAACATTTTCTGCATCCAGAAAGGCCTGTACAGGACCTGCAACATGCGGTCGTGCATTATGCTGCTGAAATGTAGGGTTTCGCAGGGATCGAATAAAGAGTAGAGCTACGGGTCGTAACACATCTGAAATGTAAAGTCCACTGTTCAAAGTGCCGTCAATGCGAACAAGAAGTGACCGAGACGTGTAACCGATGGCACCCCATACCATCACACCGGGTGATACGCCAGTATGGCGATGACAAATACACACTTCCAATGTGCGTTCACCGCGATGTCACCAAACACGGATGCGACCATCATGATGCTGTAAACAGAACCTGGATTCATCAGCCAAAATGACGTTTTGCCATTCGTGCACCCAGGTTCGTCGTTGAGTACACCATCGCAAGCGCTCCTGTCTGTGATGCACCGGTAACCGCAGCCACGGTCTCCGAGCTGATAGTCCATGCTGCTGCAAACGTCGTCAAACTGTTCTTGCAGATGGTTGTTGTCTTGCAAACGTCCCCATCTGTTGACTCAGGGATCGAGACGTGGCTGCACGATCCATTACCGCCATGCGGATAAGATGCCTGTCATCTCGACTGCTAGTGGTACGAGGCCGTTAGGATCCAGCACGGCGTTTGGTATTACCCTGCTGAACCCACCGATACCATGTTCCGCTAACAGTCATTGGATCTCGACCAACGCGAGCAGCAATGTCATAATACGATAAACCGCAATCGCGATAGGCTACAATCCGACCTTTATCAAAATGGGAAACGTGATGGTATGCATTTCTCCTTCCTACACGAGGCATCACAACAGCGTTCCAGCAGGCAACGCCGGTCAACTGGTGTTTGAGAAATCGGTTGGAAACTTTCCTCATGTCAGCACATTGTAGGTGTCGCCACCGGCGCCAAACTTGTCTGAATGCTCTGAAAAGTTTATCATTCGCATATCTCAGCATCTTCTTCCTGTCGGTTAAATTTCGCGTCTGTAGCAATTCATCTTCAGGGTGTAGCAATTTTAATGGCCATTGGTGTAGGTCGCTGGTGGAAGCTGGCACTACATCTGCACACACAAGTCGCCTAATGCCCGTAAATCACATGCCAGATGTGTTCGGTCAGGTTCAGATCTGGCGAGTTGGGAAGTCAGCACATGCATTGGAACTCGCCATGCATTCCTCGAACCAGTCCATCACACTCCTGGTCTTGTGACGTGGCGTATTATCTTGTCGAAAAATGCCATTGCCGATTGGAAACATGATCGTCATGAAGGGGTGTACGTGGACTGCGGCCAGTGTTCGATGCTCCTTGACTAACAAGGTGCCTTGCACGAGCTCCACTGGACCTGTGGATGCCCACATGAATGTTCCCCAGAGCAAAATGTAGCCGCCAGCTTGTCTCCGTTCCGTAGCACAGGTGTCAAGGAGCTGTTCCCCTGGGAGACGATGGGTTTGCGCCTTCCCATCGGCTTGATGAAGAAGGTATCGGGATTTATCAGACCATGCAAAGCTATGTCATTGCGCCACCTTACAGTGCCGATGGTCACGTGCCCATTTCATTCGTAGTTGCCGACATCGTGGTGTTAACATTGGCACGTGCATAGGTCGTCGCTTGCATAGGCTCTTCGTTAGGAGTGTTCGGTGCACTGTGGGTTCAGACACACATACTCTGCCCAGCATTAATGTCTGATGTTATTTTCGCCTCAATTCGCAGCCTGTCCTGTTTTACCAGTCTGCCCACCCGACGACCTCCGACATCTGTAACGAGATGTGGCCGCCGAACATCACGAAGTCTGGGCGTGGTTTCACCTTGGTTTCGTTACGTGTTGGAGACACTCTCCACAGTACTCCTCGAACATCTGACAAGTCGTGCAGTATCCGAAATACTTGTGCTGAGCCTCCGGGGCATTGCAGTCTCCCCTCGGTCAAACTCAGATAGTTCGCGCGCTTTCCCCATTCTACGGACTACATGCTCACTGGTATTACATGCACCGTGCGTGTGTCTGACTAGCTGTCATTCCTCGCCAGGTGACGCTGCTGTCGCCTGGACGGGTTTATATCGATTGTAGGTCGGTGGTCATAGTGTTCTGGCTCATCAGAGTAGTTAAGTATAGTACATAAAAATTGTCGGAAAATATTGCAAAATGGCGACACTGCAGTTATTCTTCCGAGGCATGTTGAATACGAGGCGATCTGTAGCACGCTCTATAATTTGTGCCAATTTGAATCTGGAAAAAAGAAAAAAAAATTATTCTACATGAGAGTAGCTAGTGAACCACGTAGGAGATTTTAGAAAAATTGATTTTTGCGTAATTGGTGAGCGTTTGAATAAAGTCGTTCAATTTTCACCAAATAAGGACAGTCATTTCTAAATAATTAGTGTTTAAGTTAACTAATGGAAAATCTCCTACATATTGCACTTTGAAATGTTTTTTCAAAGTCGTGGTTGTATTTTCAGATAAAAAGATTGAAAATTGATGAAGTTACGCTGCGTACCGTTTTGAAAAATCGGATTTCAAGAAAAAACGCATTTGAAGTTTTGAAACGCATTATAGACATGAACAAATGAAAAAATTCTACCTTTAGAAAACTCTTACCATTAATCTGCTATCCATGTCTGCTTCTGTCGTACTGTTGCCGTTGCGATCGAAATCATGTCCACCACTTTATCATAGAATATTGAAAATATCTGTCGTGACAATTCCATGCAAGTCCAAAACTTTACAATTCCGTTTAGCCCTACTCCAAGCAGACACATTGCTATGACGGTTCGACAGTTGATTTCATATGCGTTTCGAATAGACTTACTACTTGATATAATGACTTCAAGGCAGTTTGAACAAGAAATAATTATTGTAAAAACTAAGCCTCGAGGGCCGGCCAGAGTGGCTGAGCGGTTCTAGGCGCTACAATCCGGAACCGCGAGACCGCTACGGTCGCAGGTTCGAATCCTGCCTCGGGCATGGATGTGTGTGTTGTCCTTAGCTTAGTTAGGTTTAATTAGTTGTAAGTTCTAGGGGACTGCTGATCTCAGATGTTAAGTCCCATGGTGCTCAGAGCCATTTAAGCCTCGAGGACTTAGTTCTTGCAATGTTATGTCTTCATGCACGTTTTGCATTTCACGTATTGAGTAGTAATAGAGGAAAGAGCAAGAAAATGTGCAAGCTTATATCGCAATCCGCAATTTACATCAAAACCCTGGTCACTGTTTTTCAGTTCCGTAGCAGAGGCACTGACTCCTTCCGAACTCATCTCAGCCTCGTATCTACTCTTTGGACGCTTTGATGGCATGCTGCTTCGACACAGCGTTGGACACGATACCTTTTCAACCCGAGTACGCTTATCTATCACTGGTTCTTATTTGAAAGGCAAAACTATATACTATAAGATCACTAATACACTATCCAAAGTCAATACTGCACACAAAAATCGAGATTCGAAGTAAAAGAATTGTCTTTTTCGTATACCTTTTGACGCTTGCTGAAGCCAAGATACAGTATTATTTTTGTGAAAAGCTTCTGACTCTGACCAGACACTACAGGATGAATCGAGTTGACGCAAGTAGGCCGTTTCGGGTCATCCGAGGAGAAGAGGAGGTGGTCGGAATTCCAGAAAACGAATACTTTTTCAAGGCTTAGACTTTTTGCCTTTAGGAGGTCAAAGCATCTTTTAAGTCAAAGCAAAATTAATATTTTTGAAAAGTCTACAGTCCTGTTACCCCTTAAAATTGTTTAGCAGTACCGCCTGTGTAAAGAGTAAGTTCGCTTTCAAAAAAGACTAGTGGTTATTAGTTGGAAGAGGAGGAAGAGTGTCAATATGTTGTCAATAGCCGCGCCTTGTGGTCATCATGGTCTAGGGGCACGTCTTCAATTAGTAATGAGAAACATCTTGGGAACCGGGTTCGGTCGCTGCCACAGTTTAACATCTGAATAAAAGTTATCAGCATTAGCAACCGTTACCTTCCGGTATAATGAAACTATGTCAACAGCTTTTTCGAAGAGCATGGAGGATCGCTCAAGTGTGGGGTGGAAAACACCACCTAAAAGATAGAAGAACCATCAGTGATTAAGGGCATGAGGATGCAGAAGGCAATGGAAATCACTGCATTAAAAGTTACACACAGTGTATCTACGGGACATGTGGCCCGTAACTGAAAGGCAAAAGATTTCTAATTAGCCTCCCTTCACTTCTCCAGAAGGAGACTGCCAAGGAGGAGGTGACAATGAGAAAACGTTTGAATGACAAACGAAATGGTAACATTCTACGAGTTCGAGCGTGGAACATCAGAACTCTGAATGTTTAGTCCAGTGAAACTGTCAGAAAAAAAGCCTGTACCATGCAAAAGGTGGGGGTAGAAGATTTTATTTTTTAAGACGTTCATATTGTTGGAACGGTTAGAAAATCAAGTTTCGCCAACAAAATTTCTCTTGGGAAAACTTTCAGCAGTCAAAAACCTTCGAAAATTTCGGACCTTTTCAGTTTTTTCAAAATATCTCAGTTTCATTTGGTGCTGTTGCTTTGACGTCTATTTTCTTTTTTAAAGAGCACAAAATTCTCTACAAATTTGATTCTTACCATTTTTTTCTATTCCCAGTATCTAAGGCGCTACAGCGCGTCAAAAAATACCAATTTTTCAAATTTCAGCAAAGTGGCAAATTACCTAATTTTTGAACACTGTTATTTCAGATTCTATTTGTGTAGTGTAAACGTATTACTCATCACGTTATTCATTGGAATTTACCATCTCACTCTGCTGCAGCGCCAGGACAAACAGCATCATATTCAGTAACTACGAACACATTCACGTCGGATTGCGTGAAGTTTATTTGTGTTACAATATGTAATACGATTACATGCAGGTGCCGTACATTTTCTACAGTTGATTGACGTTAACGATCAGTTATAAGAAAAAGTATGTAGGAATTGTTCTTTAGCGGACAAAAGCGTATTTATTCTTTGGCGGGCGGAAGGCGATTATCTCTGGTGATTGTTCATAGCGCGCTGACAGTTATTAGCACACAACAACAAGGGTCCTACAGTTTGGAGTCGCTTCCATTCAGTATATGTTGTAGTGCTGAAAATGAGTGTGTCTGACATGAATTTGTGTTTCATTTGCGAAAAAACTGTGGTGAGTGGTGGACGCAATAAGGACTGAGCACACTTATCGATTGTAGTGCTAAACGCAGGGAGTCTGCTCACACCCGTTTAATTGAAGCGGATCGATCAGACAATTGAAAACTTCATGTTGAAAGCGTGCGAAAAATGCTTCCCTACTTCCATTCAGCTGGACATTTTATGTACGCTATAAGTGGCCACCTCTACTTACAGGATATGTTGAGACTCGAGGAAAAAATAGATTTATCAGAATATGAGAAGTTCACAACGAAAGGACAGTTTACAATCCGGCGATCAGAAAAGTATTGGTCAGAGGTTCCTTCTGACATGACTATAGAACAAACATTGATGAGAACCATGAAGAGTTCTGGAGGACTTACTTCTGGCCGAGGAATTACGGATAGTGTATTAACCAGATGGACATTGGGTATGATTCACATGCAGAACATTTGTGAAGAAATTGAGTCGTATTGCGAAGTGAGCGCAGTAACATTAGAACAGCATGTAGATGCAAGAAGTTGTCGCATCGAACGAGATGGCACAGACTTGCGTAAGCTGCGTGATTGGTTTCCAGTGCACCCTCCCTTCCCTGAAAGTGATTTTATAATGTCTATCAGCAGTGGTGTTGTCGGAACGGAGGATGTTAATTGTCATATGTGTCACGAAGAGGGGGAAAAAGGCATGAACAGAATAGTTGATGACAATTCCCACGATGTAAAGTTCCGTAGAAAAGATAAAGTTGTGACACTCCTTTCTGTGTTCAATTCTGTAAAAGCTGCGAGCACTAAAATTACTCCTATTGATCCTTTAACTCTTTTCCAAAGGATTTGTTTAATGAAACAAAGTGAAGAAGAGTTAAAAGCCTTTCTGAAATATGAACTTGCTCCTTACCCAATGTCCCTATTCTCCGAAAAAGGCATGCGAAAAGGAACAAAATCTTCATTCTACAATGCCTTTGTTCCAGTGGAAGATGTCAAGTCAGGTGGACCGAGTAAATTTTTTTGTCATTGATGGAGGGTACCTTATCCACAAAGTGACTTGGACTCGAAATGTTTGCTTCAAGTCAATAGCCCAAAGCTATGTTTCTTACCTGCAACGTCATTTTGGATCTCAATTTGCTATTTTATTTGATGGATATCCATGTGAGGGAGACAAATGTAGCACAAAGAGTCCTGGGAGGATTCGTAGGTCCAAAACACATTCTTCGGTTGACGTTGTGGTTGAATCAGAGATGGTGAACCAAGACCCTCAGGACAAGTTCCTGTACAACGAACGAAACAAGATGCGTTTGATCACACTTCTTAAAAAGGAATTTCTGGAGTGTAGCATTGAAGTGCACCAGGCACAAGAAGATGCTGACGTTATGATTGTAACATCTGCCATTTCAAGAACCAAAGATTTTGGAAGTGTTGTCATTGTAGGAGAAGATGTTGACCTGCTTGTGCTCATGACCGGTTTGGGGCAAGGCATTGAAAACTTATTTTTCTTAAAGCCAGGAAGAGGAAATGCAGAAGACAAGTGGTTTTCCACTGCATCTTACAAGTTTGACAGTGAATATATTCTGTTCACTCACGCCTTTAGCGGATGTGATAGAACATCCGCATTTTTTGGTCAAGGAAACATAAAGTACTGCAATATTGCTGCGAAAAATGAACACCTAACCTCAGCGCTTTGCACGTTTAATAAACCACATGCTACCCGTGAAGAAATAATAACAGCAGGAGAACAGGTTACGATGACATTGTATAGTGGAGGTGTCAGCAGTTCACACACACTAGACCATTTGCGGTACCAGCTATTCGCCAAGTCTGCCACAAAAAGCAAACTGAATCTTAAACGGTTGCCACCTGCGCAAGATGCTGCACAACATCATTCGTTGCGGACTTACCAACAAGTCCAAAGTTGGATGGGAAACTGGAATACTCCTGAGAAATGGGGCTGGAATCACAGTGACCAAGGTCCAATATCCGTTATAATGAGCCAAGATCCAGCACCTGAAGGACTTCTTCACATTGTTTCATGCTCATGCAAGCTGAACTGTGGCGGAGCGTGCTCCTGCAGAAAAGCGGGTTTGAAATGTTCTTCAATTTGTTAGAAATGTATTGGGGTCAACTGTGAAAACGTGCCAAATTTTTTATATGAAAGTGAAGAAGATGTTATGGAGGATGTTGAGGAAACCGCTGACGAAATCAACGAACTTGCTGAGGCTGACTCGCTGTTGAAAGAAGAGGTCAATCTGGGATCAACTCTATGTACAGACCCTGAATCCATAACTCAAGGTATTTCTGGTGACACTGAGGAACCGGGCCCATCAAAACGTTAGAAGTGATGCTCATATCTCTCTCAAGCTCGCTAAAGTGCGATATTACAAGTATTACCCACTCAGAACTGTCAACATTTTTTAGTAACTGACAATGCATTTTAATTGTAATAAAGCTACTTATTTTTAATGTCAACTGTGTGGCTTTTATACACAAGAATAATTACCTACCTAATTAGGTTGCATATTGCAGCTAATAATAGTTCGGTTTCCTGAGACCATTTATCTTGTGTGTGTGTGTGTGTGTGTGTGTGTGTGTGTGTGTGTGTGTGTGTGTGTCTATGTCTCTTAATGAAGTATTTTTATATTTATAGTTTTACAAATACCAAGGCTGAGGTGGCCCACAGTGAACTTCAGGTAGTGATGTAAGAATCACAATAGTTGGGTGCCCAGCAATCCTCATGTTGCATACGGAGAAATTGAATACCTGAAAGTGAGGTGGTAAATTCCAACATATAACATGATGTATAATGTATTTATACTACACAAACAGAAACTGAAAAAATAGTGTTCAAAAATAAGGTATCTTGCCACTATGCTCAAAATTTGAAAAAATGGTATTTTTGAGGCGCTGTAGCGCCTTAGATATTGGGAGTAGAAAAAAATGGCGAGAATCAAATTTGTAGAGAATTTATGCTCTTTAACAAATAAAATCGACGTTAAAGCGATAGGAGCAAAAAAACTGAGATATTTTCAAAAAACTGAGAAAAGGCCGAAATTTTCCAAGTTTTTTGACTGCATAAAGTTTTCCCAAGCGAAATTTTGTTGGCAAAACTCGGTTTTCTAATCTTTCCAACCATATGAACGAGTTGAAAAAATAAACTCTTCTACCCCACCTTTTGCAAGGTATATCTGCTATTTGACTGGACTAGTTGCAGAGAAGGTAAAAAATCGGGAGAGGAAATGAAAAGGTTGAGTCTAGATAGAGTGGGGTCAATGAAATGAAAAAGAAAGAAGTTAAAGATTTATAGTGATATGAATATATTGTAATATCAAAAGCAACAGAAAGTAGTGTAAAAAAAGTGGGATTTTCGAAATGTAAAGAAAGGCAGGACAGAAATTGAGCTACTGTCGACAGTAAACTAAGGACCAACAACAATATTTCAGATATACTTGTCGACAACACAAGCAGAAGATACAGAAACAGAAAAAGTGTATGAAGATATTGAACGTATAATTTAGTATGTAAAGGTAGATGAAAATCTGATAAACATGGGTAATTAAAACGCTGCAGCAGGTAACGAATAGGAGACAGAGTTTGCTGGAGAATGTTGGCTCGGTAGCAGTAATTGAGCTTTGAAATAAACTGCAGTGAATAACAGCGAATACACTGCTCAAAAATCACAAGAGGAAAAACTATACTTGGAAAAGGCTTGAAGATATTCCAGATGGGTTACATCATGATCACACACGGCTTCCGACAAGGCGTGCCAAGGAGCAGATATGGATTCGGATCGTAATTTAGTAATGATGAAGAAACGTGTAGATTATGAAGTTCGTCCAGAAGAATCAATGTGGAAATAAGTGAGGTACTGTAGTACTGAGCAATGAAGAGACGCATTTGAAGCACTCTGGAGCTGCAGATGTTGTGAACGAGAATATAACAATTTGTAGCTCAGTCGAAGAGGAAGCGACACGTCTAGAAACGGCAAGACCGTAATTGAACGGAGAGATATACGTACAAGAAAGAAAAACTTCAAACGATCGACGAAAGAAGGATGTACAAAAATGTTCAGGAAAAGACGAGAATGCAGCAATATCAGCCACTTAGGTACGAAATAAAGAGGAAGCGGACGAAGCAAAGGCGAAACGGCTGCAGGAAAATTTTGAAGAAATCGGAGAAGAAATGGTCGTCGGCAGGACTAATTCAGCAAATAGAAAAATCAAAACAACCTTTGGTGCAATTAAAAACAAAGGGGGCAACATTAAGATGGCAAGAGGAATTCCAATGTTCACAGAGAAAAGAGAAGATAGGTAGAAACAATACATCGTAGGTCTCGATGGGAGTGAGGACGCGATAAAGAAGAAGTAGGAATCAGTATAGAAGACGTAGGGATCCAGTATTAGAATCGGAGTTTACCATAGCTTTGGAAAATTTGTGATAAAATAAAACTAAAGGCATATAAACATTGTTCGCGGTTCTAAAAACGGTGGAGGAGCTGACAACCAAACTATCTCAGTGTGTCTGAGACCCTATGAGTGGGGAGACATAACATCTGTCCGATTTTCAGAAAACTATCATCCACACAGTCCAGAAGATAGCACAATTAGCTTAACGGCTCATGCAGGCAAGTTTTGACAAGAATAATATACAGAAGAATGGAAAAGAAATTTAAGTATCTGTTAGATGACGAACAGTTTGGTTCTAGGAAGGTAAAGACCACAAGAAAGGCTTTTCTGAAATTGCACTTGATAATGGAAGCAAGACTTAAGAAAAATCAGTTCAAATTCATAGTGTAAAATGGAGCAAGATATGTGAAATTCAGAGAAAAGTAGGAGTAAGCTATAGAGAGTGACGGATAATAAAGTAGGAGTAAGCTATAGAGAGTGACGGATAATAAAGTAGGAGTAAGCTATAGAGAGTGACGGATAATAAAGTAGGAGTAAGCTATAGAGAGTGACGGATAATATACAATTTGTGTAAGAGCCAAGAAGGAACAATAAGAATGAAAGTACGAATTTCCCGGACTATTTGATTCTAAGTCTTTCGCCGTTACGCTTCAATTTATACATCGAAGAATACAATAAACGTTCAAGAATGGGATTAAAATTCTAGCTGATAGGATTATGTAACACAACAACTCTGTGGGTTACCAATTTTTGTCCTTTCTATTTAGCCGTTGCGATTTTTCTGTGAAACAAATGTTGTAAATAGTTGTACTAATATTTTTCTTAAGAAATGTTGAAATGTTATACTGTTTTGTTTTGTAAAACTGAATGAATATTAAATGTAAGCTAGTTATATGTAGAAACGCTGGCTTAGTCAGGGTTATACGGGTGTTGTCAAAGAGTATACTGAAGTTACAATCGCATTATCGCTGGACTTGCGGGCGCGCAGGCAGTGCAGTGAAGAACGGTGTTCAGATGTTAACATTCGAGTCGAGTGGCGTACAGAGAACGGTGGAGAGAATAGCGATGCGGCGTGCGTGTTGAGAAATTCTCGTATGGTGGTGGTACTAAAATATCTAATGGCTCTGCGTACGCTTGATGTGGCGAGGCACAGTGTAAGGCATTAAGGAGGCACAGTACAATCCCTGAAAGACGATGCCAATTAATGTGCAGAGTACTGTGGGTCCAATTTTATTTTTTGTGAAGCTGCAAGAAGAAGAGCCACTGTAACGAACAGTCCCTTACATGCACCGACGACGTCCCAACAAGAAGTAATCTCTAACCAATTATTGATTAGACCTGTTTAAGGTCATACGTTCATATCGCCTTAAGAAGGGCATTCGAACTGGTAGATGTCCTATGACAACTGGCGCTGTGAAAAAAATGATCACGAAGTTCGAAGCAACAGGTTGTTTAGAATATCGGTCCAATGGTGGGCGACCAGACACACGTGCTACAAACGGTTCTAATGGCTCTGAGCACTTTGGGACTTACTTCTGAGGTCATCAGTCCCCTAGAACTTATAACTACTTAAACCTAACTAACCTAAGGACATCACACACATCCATGCCCGAGGCAGACTGTAGCGCCTAGAACCGCTCGGCCACTCAGGCCGGCACACGTGCTACAGCTACTCGGACAGTTCATGAAGAAATGGAGACTTCAGCGGGTTCGTCTATGCATGGTGAATTCAGCGTTCGTGAAGTCGCACAGACGTTCCACGCACCACTGTTTGGAGAGTACTAAGGCGTACCCTCAGATACTATCCGTATAAAATCCAGCGTTATCGTGAACTGTTCACCAGGATTTCGTGACGCGGAGAGCATTTTCGGCTTGTGCAATCCGAAAAGTGGGGGAAAATGACGATTGGTTGTCTAACGTGTTGCGGACCGAAGAACCCAATTCCACACACTGAGGATCTGTCAACACCCACAGCTGCAAAATCTGAGCTATCGACAATCCTAGAACTTTCATGGAAACACCACTACATGACGGGAAAGTCACGGTGTGGCGTGGATTTACCATATGAATCGTGATCGGACCCTTTTTTTTCATCTAGGAAATGCTGGATGCTACTTTTCTGTCATCGCGACGCGGGCGAGGTATACCGATATGTTACAGAATCGGATCATCCCAAGCCTGGCTCACAAACACCTGCTAGAAGGTACGACTTTTATGTAGGATGGCGCGCCAACCCATTTTGCTGCACTTGTGAATGATTTCTTGCGCATATCCTTTGGTGATGATCGTGTTGAGTCGCGACTTCAGTCATACTTGGTCTCCCAGATCCCCAGAAGTCAATCCATGTGATCACTGGTTGTAGGGTCCCCTACTGTCTCAAGTCCACCGTGATCGTCTTACCTCATTGGGCATGCTAAAAGACAAGATCTGACAGTGTCGTTCGACTACAGGTACTGTTGATGAATGACTGTCGACATGTTGAGCATTTGTGATAAAGAAAATCGTCTTTACTAAAAATCGGTTGCTATGCTAATTATTTGAAACACTGAGAACCATAACGCGCCAAAGCAAGTTTTGAGAAAAATGCATGTTTGTGAAAATCAGATTTTTAGCCAAACTCCCAGTCGGGGCCATAGGTCTGCATTGCTTTTAACCAAGTCTCAGCATCCTATATTAACTATGAAAAAATAATCTTCCCACTTGATGTTATGAAATATTAATTACTGTTTAACAATACCTTAACTATTAATGATGATTGATAAAATTTCCATGTACAGGCTAGTGACAATAGTGTATTTTTACAGTTGTGAAGTTTGTAATTAATGTGAAACTAAATCAGAACTTAAAGAACAGATACTAAATGCACCACAAATACAAACATACACACACAATTATGACGTCTTTCAACATTTCATGGTCCTCGTTATCATCATTTCCATTAAGCGAAATTTTGTGGCTTGAGATTCAGATGAAACTGCCGATACACCTCCGATTATGAAGTATTACTACTACTTACATAATGCACACACTAAATCATGTTGTGCTCCCTAGATAACAATTGAACAGTGCAGAGCATCAAATTGGCGCTTAGTGCTAATGACCCATATGGAAATGAATACCCGAGAAATCTCTGAAACAGCTTCTCGTGAGTGGTCATTTATACACTGTGGGGCTACAGATATAGCCAAAGCTTATTCATCATAAGATCAAATGCCATACTAAAACACCAACACTTCCCTGCCTTTTGGAAGACGGCCAAGGTCGTGATGTTCAGGAAGCCGGGGAAAGACCAGAGCCTCCCACAAAATTACCGACCCAACACAAACAAAGCAACAGGGGCGGTGTTCCTAGACATCGAAAAGGCTTTCGACCGTCTATGGCACAACGGCCTCATTCGCAAACTCAGCGGCGCGGGGTTCCCCGACGGGCTGGTGCGTCGCTTAAGGCTGTTGTACACGGGGCCAGAAGTGGCAGCCAGTTCTGGCGATCAGAAGTGGACGCCACCAGTTTTACCGGCCAGTAAGCTTATACACGAAGCCAATAATGGCTTCCAATATTTTCTCATCTGTGGCCGCCAATGTGTCGTCGCAGGTGGTAGAGTAAACAGTGTTAAGTGTTTCTTGGTGAAAAATAGGGAATGTGACAGTGATAGTGAGTTTGAGGAGGCTTTTAACTCAGTGGTGGGTGAAACTGTTGTAACTTTAAGTGAGGAGGTGAGAACCATTTTAAATCAACATAGAGTGTGGGTAAAAGACTGGGTAGGTCGAAGAGAAACCCTTGGAGCATCATCCACTTTGTTTCGTGAAATGTCAGTGGAAGATCCTTTAGAATACAAGAGACAGTTAAGAATGACTGTTGAACAATTTAATGAGCTTTTGAGCATAAATGAACCACAGGTACCCAAGAGAGATATTATTATGAGAAATGCAACAACTCCCAAACAGAAACTAGAGGTTACGCTGCGGTGTTTAGCAACTGGCGATAGTTTTCAGTCTGTAGCATTATTATTTCGCATACCAGGCACCACAATTTCAAGATTCATTCCTGAAGTTCTCGATTCAATCATAAGTGGATTACAACACTACTTAAATGTGAGTTTTACTGGTTGATTATTGTATAATTTGATAAAAATAGAAGTTTAGAAATTTGTCTAGGCATACACTCATACATCACAGACAGGAGTTTCAACACTGACGTGCAGGAAAAACAATCAACACGACACGGTATACACGCGGGAGTACCCCAGAGAAGTATCCTAGGGCCCCTTCTGTTTAATCTCTACATAAACGATCTCCCAACCACACACAACACAACGATGGCAACCTACGCGGATGACGCAGCTATCCTCGCGCAAGATTGGAAACCATCAAACATTCCGTCACGCTTACAGACCGCACTCAAGAGTGGCTGAGCCTTGGTTAGAGAAATGGCGTGTTAGAGTAAACGTCGACAAGTGCGAAGCCGTTCTGTTCACTAGAAGACCGAAGCAACTGCGCAAACACCGATACTGCAGACCAATAACTCTACATGCACGCCCAATACGTTTCCGCGAGAAAGTCAAATACCTCGGTGTCTGGCTGGACCGGAAATTACTCTTGGGGGACCACATACTACACATGACCAACCGAGCAAGCACGAGGCTCAAACAGCTCTGCCCTGTGCTCAACAGGTGTAGCACACTAAACAGAAGGGTATCGAGGTCCATGTACATGACATTTATTCGACCCCTGTTGAAGTACGCGGTCCCTGTCTGGGGATACGCTGCACCCACACGCTTGCGCCGACTGCAGATCATACAAAACAAAGTACTCAAAATCATAAGCAATGCTCCACGATACACACGCATCGCGGACCTTCACCGGGAATACCGACTTGAGACTCTCACGGAGGTAATCCAAAAACTCACCACAAGACTATACAGAAACTCCAGACATTCGTAGAACCAGTTTATTCTGAATCTGGGGAACTGCGACCACAACCATAGATGGAAACATAAAAGACCAAAAAACATACTTGTAAGGATCTAACATCTATGGCCAAATACACGCAAACGGAACGGTACAGGTGAGCCCCTGTTAATCAGCCACCATTACTGGATACCCAGTTGGAACACACTTGCCAAATAACAGGCACCATGCAGAGAAGCCGTACCCTACACTACATGCAGACAAGCTCCACCCCCCCCCCCCCCCCCCACACACACACACAGTGAGATGATCTATGGCCGATCTCCCACTAATATATAACGATCCTGATTGTTCCAGGAATGCAGCGGCTGCAGCAACTGGGATATATCGCCATCACCTGCCACGGTAATGATGCATGATACCCATACTAACAAACCCAACCTTGCATGAACTATCGCAGCTAGTAAGCCACTACTGCTCTTACTACCCATCCCACTGTCGCAGAGGTTTTTTCTCCCACGGCACGAGCCTTGGCACTTTTTTCCCTCTGCTCTTCAAATTGCTACCCTCATTCGCGTTTCGTCCACTATCTATCACACGATTGACCATGTTAATGCGTAGTCTTACCCAGACGCACGGACAACATCACAGCCCAGCATCCTGTGGTCCACCTATTAGATAACTAACATGTTGACGGAGGTGACAGTAGAACTTTTGGTTTGGTCACCACGTTGGTGCGGGCTTGGAGGGGCCCCATCTCTATTTTCTTTTTTTTTTTTTTAGAGGCATCCAGATATGCTAAAATCTTAACATCGATGAAAATATGCTTTACGCCCTTATGGTTCTCAACGCTTCATTTCTTTTGTATCATGCTGAGCACCATGTGTTGATTATTTTGTTTACCTTTCTTTGTTTCAATAAAACCGCATGTCATTAGAAGCATGTGCGCAGTTCAGGTCATCAGTCGCCTAGAAGTTAGAACTACTTAAACCTAACCAACCTAAGGACATCACACATAGCCATGCCCGAGGCAGGGCTCGAACCTGCGACCGTAGCAGCAGCGCGGTTCCAGACTGAAGCGCCTAGAACCGCTCGGCCACAGCGGCCGGCTGTCAGTTTTTACTTCTCTGCCTAAATTATTCCGTGAAGTGTTGAGTTTTCAAATGTTAACGGACTTTCGGGTCACCCTCTACACTTAACAGAGACACTTACATACCCGACTCTCATACTTCGCAAAGAAAAGGTGCCTGCGGACGAGGACGATCCACTTAGGCAACTGAACCTACCTTTCGGGGTCTCCCGGGCATTTATGTCATAAGGCTTTACTTCACTTTTTACTGTCAAATGCCAGCTAGTTTAAATACGACTATAAAACATGCACCGTCTATTCATCATGCAGGGAAGGTGTCAGTGAAATCAGTTCACTAAGTCAGCCGGTTTTTAGTTGCACTGAAAGAAAGCAACGCCGAGTGTCCGTCATGCTCTTCCCGCTAGTGTTTGCCACTGTCTCGCCGCCCTTTGTCTCGTGCTACGACTGTTCCATGCGTCAGCTGCTGCCTGTGACCGATGAAGTCATAGCCCGGTGTCACCGGGCTACAGCCACCTGTGTTTTGCCGCTGGTGTCCCTCTTTTTGTATGACACGCTTCGCCTGCGTTCCGAACAGATAACGACACGAGATTGTCTTCCTCAGACAGATTCATCCTAATGTGTCAGGCAGCAGAAAGTACTTCGCGAGACAAAGTACCACCTCTACAACAGCATCAGACTGTGTTGCACGTAACACGTCTGATAGGACAGACTCGCTAAAGCCGTCAGCACACGGACCGTGCATCCGAACGTTGAGCGTTGAACGTGCCGAGTTTCTGACGTCGTAGCGTGGAATAGCACGTTCGGGAGCCTTTCCGAACGTGCAGAGCAATATCTAGCATGTCAGATATTCTGAGCGTGAGTCTGAGCGTTGACCAATGAGATGGCACAACGCCACCTACGTCACACGCACACCGTCTCCCTTCAGTACAGAGCTGTGAGGCGCCATATTTGCATTATTTTCAAGCCTTTACGTGTAGATGCCGTTTCCGGGCACCAGTAAATTGAGAATCACTGGAAAACTCTTTGTTAACTGTGTGATTCGTTCCAATAAAATAATAAGAAACATCACATTCGTGGCAAAAGTATTATTGTAACTTGCGTATTATGAGACTACGCTATTGGAAGGCAGCGACACACTGAAGATCCACCCAAAACGCTATATTCTTGGTACAATTTGTTATAATTATATTTCAATCAGTAAAATATGTACGATTAAGGATTTTAGCAAGTGCTAACATCGTATGATTGAGTTCTAACAGTGTGTTGCTGCTTTAGCGAAGTAAGTAGCGCCGCTGATCCTCTATGAAGTAACATGGTTAAGTAGCGTTCCGCGACTCGACATTTCCAAATTTTTTTCCTAATATTTGCGTCTTTATTAGGTTCTGATACTTTTTTATTAGTTTAATATAAGTATATACTATAATATCTGATTTCACCTTTATTCGAGGGGTGGCTGTTCGATTGGCTTAATCTACAGGACAGCTTGCGCTACTTGTACAAAGATATTTTGCTCCTTTTTCTTTTACGCTTCGTAATTATCATGTTCCAAAGATTCTGCTACTATGTAGGAACAGTAATCAAGTAAGCCTAACCTTGGGGTTTTACTAAAATGTGGGAATGATGAAATAATGTTTATCTTATGTGGAGAAGTATTGCAAATCTGTATCGCACTGTTTGTAATGGAACTTTTATAAGCCTGACATTGATTGGACATGGTACTTTCCTTTTCGTGGACGATGGAGGAAATTTGCGTTTTAATAGAGCAAACGTGGGAATTTTACGCTCGACCGTTTAGTAAACAGTGTGATATACGAACTAGAAACATCCCTCAACCGTCGCTGGAGTGCGTTATGATCGCGTATACGACGCTGGGGCCCACGTACCGTATGCACAAGTACCATTATTTCTGAGCGTTCGGCAGCACGTTGAACTTAGTAGACTCAACTTTGACGTTCGACAGCACAGCCAGTGTTGCGACGGCTTAAGCATTTGGAAGCATTTTTCGTTCGCGCAGTCGACGCTCCATTTTAATCTGCGCCTGAACGTAGACATAAGCACTCAGCTCGAAGTTTCTGTTCTTCTTTCAGTCATCAATGACTCCTTAACAATTCTGAGAGATGTTGACACAGGGACTGAGTGATAAAACCTCGGTTGTGCCGTTGCTGGGGTGGGTTATACCACCACTCGCCAATGATGTTCCAACGAACGCTAGGAGAATCCAAGACATGATGGCCGAATAATGATTCGAGCCAACGTCCCCCCGTACAAGAGCCCTGTGGTTTACACAGACACTGCGCCACCATAACCTGTTTACCAAGACAAACGCAGTCGGCGACGCTTTCGTATCAGATCGCTCCCCTTCAACATAGACAGCGGTTGAAGTTTCGGCAATTACTCCGTAACATACCAAAATTTTGCAATAAATAAAATAGTGGCATCGAATGGTAAACAACCTCTGCAAAACCTAAAATCTTTCAGTTTAGAAGACTAGATCTGTAAAGACAATACAGTGGTTACGAAAGCCAACGAATTGCACTTCTCAGGGCTCTGAGAACTCTACGATAACTCCTACAAAAAACAGACATACACTCCTGGAAATGGAAAAAAGAACACATTGACACCGGTGTGTCAGACCCACCATACTTGCTCCGGACACTGCGAGAGGGCTGTACAAGCAATGATCACACGCACGGCACATCGGACACACCAGGAACCGCGGTGTTGGCCGTCGAATGGCGCTAGCTGCGCAGCATTTGTGCACCGCCGCCGTCAGTGTCAACCAGTTTGCCGTGGCATACGGAGCTACATCGCAGTCTTTAACACTGGTAGCATGCCGCGACAGCGTGGACGTGAACCGTATGTGCAGTTGACGGACTTTGAGCGAGGGCGTATAGTGGGCATGCGGGAGGCCGGGTGGACGTACCGCCGAATTGCTCAACACGTGGGGCGTGAGGTCTCCACAGTACATCGATGTTGTCGCCAGTGGTCGGCGGAAGGTGCACGTGCCCGTCGACCTGGGACCGGACCGCAGCGACGCACGGATGCACGCCAAGACCGTAGGATCCTACGCAGTGCCGTAGGGGACCGCACCGCCACTTCCCAGCAAATTAGGGACACTGTTGCTCCTGGGGTATCGGCGAGGACCATTCGCAACCGTCTCCATGAAGCTGGGCTACGGTCCCGCACGCCGTTAGGCCGTCTTCCGCTCACGCCCCAACATCGTGCAGCCCGCCTCCAGTGGTGTCGCGACAGGCGTGAATGGAGGGACGAATGGAGACGTGTCGTCTTCAGCGATGAGAGTCGCTTCTGCCTTGGTGCCAATGATGGTCGTATGCGTGTTTGGCGCCGTGCAGGTGAGCGCCACAATCAGGACTGCATACGACCGAGGCACACAGGGCCAACACCCGGCATCATGGTGTGGGGAGCGATCTCCTACACTGGCCGTACACCACTGGTGATCGTCGAGGGGACACTGAATAGTGCACGGTACATCCAAACCGTCATCGAACCCATCGTTCTACCATTCCTAGACCGGCAAGGGAACTTGCTGTTCCAACAGGACAATGCACGTCCGCATGTATCCCGTGCCACCCAACGTGCTCTAGAAGGTGTAAGTCAACTACCCTGGCCAGCAAGATTTCCGGATCTGTCCCCCATTGAGCATGTTTGGGACTGGATGAAGCGTCGTCTCACGCGGTCTGCACGTCCAGCACGAACGCTGGTCCAACTGAGGCGCCAGGTGGAAATGGCATGGCAAGCCGTTCCACAGGACTACATCCAGCATCTCTACGATCGTCTCCATGGGAGAATAGCAGCCTGCATTGCTGCGAAAGGTGGATATACACTGTACTAGTGCCGACATTGTGCATGCTCTGTTGCCTGTGTCTATGTGCCTGTGGTTCTGTCAGTGTGATCATGTGATGTATCTGACCCCAGGAATGTGTCAATAAAGTTTCCCCTTCCTGGGACAATGAATTCACGGTGTTCTTATTTCAATTTCCAGGAGTGTAATTCGCCGCTATAGGGCCAAGCTAATTAAAATTAATCGACAAGTCGTTGAAAGGTTCAGAACAAGAGCCAAGGAAGAACAAATAAATTTTCAGACTTACTCGTCCGATTTTATGATGATTAGAGAAAAGAAGCGTGCTCAGGGCCAGAACTATGGAATGAATGTGAGAAACATTTATTTTCTGTGGGGTGTTTTGGAATTTCTCAAAGCACATTGGCGAACACCCTGGCAAGTAGGAATTGTATGCAAGCCACACTCCTCCCCTAGGCTGCCAAATGCTGGTGCGGAAAGTTTACTCTACCACATTAATTCTAAATACGTCGCAGTCCCATTCCAGTTCA
This sequence comes from Schistocerca piceifrons, assembly GCF_021461385.2. Classification (NCBI taxonomy): domain Eukaryota; kingdom Metazoa; phylum Arthropoda; class Insecta; order Orthoptera; family Acrididae; genus Schistocerca; species Schistocerca piceifrons. The sequence continues at coordinate 110,649,426 of NC_060139.1, forward strand.
TCAAGGACGAATTAATTATTGTACATAAGAGTGTGGTAAGTTTGATACGATGTGCAGACCCTCAAACGTCTTGTAGGCAAACGGGCTTAGGGGCAACAGCCTCAAAATACATTTATTACACAATGAAGGTTATTGCCAATAACTTTCATGAATGGGAAAATAACACATACTACGTACATAACATACAGTATGAGAAAAATGAAACTGGCCCGGAGGATATATATATAAGACAGCCGAGACATCGACCCGACCCTGAACAGGAAAACTGCCCATCACAAAAAATGAGCCAATATGCATAAGAAAATCTCATTCACTACAATGAAGAGGATAATCTTAAAAATAGTGTCTGGTGCCCTACGTGCTGTGTCCGCATCGTAGTCCGCTCTTACAGGAAACTGTTACCGCTAACCGGTATGTCCAAAAACTGTTTAATCCATATGTGAATCAACCTGTAGAAGGCGGACGACTGGATATTTCCAGCTAGACTGAGCTGCAACACAGACCGCCTACCAAACTTGTCACGAGTGCATGAGGTGTTAGTGGGGAGGCGATAATTAGCAGAGGCAGTGCAGTCTCTAGTCCACCTCGATCACCTGATCTCAATCCCTATGGGACAAACTGGATGATCAGGTGCGCGCAAATAATTCTCTCACACTCGAAGAGCTACAACAGAACAGTGAAAATGCTATTGCTACTCTTCCTTAGGCAGAACTGCTAAGGGTGTTTCACTGTTCGATAAATCGAGCACACTGCTGCTTCGACGTTCACGATGGCCATTTCCACCGTTTGCTGCGATGTTCATCAACAAGGGCAGTACCGCTTCAGTCTTGCTGTACATACTTTCAGATCACTCTTACTTTGCCCTTTCTGTACAACTACAGGCCTTTGTCACTGACGTCAATCTGTCGTAGAATTTTTGTACATTTTTTGTACCTTTGTGTACTAACACTGGTGTTAAAACAAAGAATTACCAGTATTCCAGCAACGACTGAGCAGCGCTGCTGCAAAGCGGTATCAGCCAGTGCAGGTCAGGGCGCTGCTGGAGTACTGGTGACTCTTCGTGTTTTAATGTACATTAATACATAAAACGAATACCGCACTAGACTGTTCTGGGACCGCACTATCAAACGGGCACGTAAATTCCGCTTTAAAAATCAATTTTTCGCAGCGGCAAAAAACCGACGGTTTCCTTCGACACTGGGGGTCGCATGAAAGACGTGATATACACTACTGGCCATTAAAATTCCTACACCACGAAGATGACGTGCTACAGACGCGAAATTTAACCGACAGGAAGAAGATGCTGTGATACGCAAATGATTAGCTTTTCACAGCATTCACACAAGGTTGGCGCAGGTGGCGACACCTACAACGTGCTGACGTCAGGAAAGTTTCCAACCGATTTCTCATACACAAACAGCAGTTGACCGGCGTTGCCTGGTGAAACATTGTTGCGATACCTCGTGTAAGGAGGAGACATGCGTACCATCAAGTTTCCAACTTTGATAAAGGTCGGATTGTAGCCTATCGCGGTTGGCGTTTATCGTATCGCGACATTACTGCTCGCGTTGGTCGAGATCGAATGACTGTTAGCAGAATATGGAATCGGTGGGTTCAGGAGGGTAATACGGAACGCCGTTCTGGATCCCAACGGCCTCGTATCAAAAGCAGTCGAGATGACAGTCATCTTATCCGCATGGCTGTAATGGATCGTGCAGTCACGTCTCGATCCCTGAGTCAACAGATGGGGACGTTTGCAAGACAACAACCATCTGCACGAACAGCTCGACGACGTTTGCAGTAGCACGGACTATCAGCTCCCAGACCATAGCTGGGGTTACCCTTGACGATCATAGACAGCAGCGCCTGCGATGGGCTACTCGACGACGAACCTGGGTGCACGAAAAGCAAAACGTCATTTTTTCGGATGAATCCAGGTTCTGTTTACAGCATCATGATGGTCGCATCCGTGTTTGGCGACACCGCGGCGTACGCACATTGGAAGCGTGTATTCGTCATCGCCATACTGGTGTATCACCCTGCGTGATGGTATGGGGTGCCATCGGTTACACGTCTCGGTCACCTCTTGTTCGCATTGACGGCACTTTGAACAGTGGAAGTTACATTTCAGATGTGTTACGACCCGTGGCTCCACCCTTCATTCGATCCCTGCGAAACCCTACATTTCAGCAGGATAATGCACGACCGCATGTTGCAGGTCCTGTACGGGCTTTTCTGGATACAGAAAGTGTTCGACTGCTGCCCTGGCCAGCACATTCTCCAGATCTCTCACCAACTGAAAACGTTTGGTCAATGGTCGCCGAGCAACTGGCTCGTCACAATACGCCAGTTACTACTCTTGATGAGCTGTGGTATCGCGTTGAAGCTGCACGGGCAGCTGTACCTGTACACGCCATCCAAGCGCAGTTTGACTCAGTGCCCAAGCATATCAAGGCCGTTATTACGGCCAGAGGTGGTTGTTCTGGGTACTGATTTCTCAGGATCTATGCACTCAAATTAGGTGAAAATGTAATCACATGTCAGTTCTAGTATAGCATATTTGTCCAATGAATACCCGTTTATTATCTGCATTTCTTCTTGGTGTAGCAATTTTAATGGCCAGTACTGTAGTTTCTAATTAAAGGAGACCACTCAACAAGTAGAAGGCGCACACCACAGAAACAAAACTTGCTAGCTTTTGGAATTATCCTTTGACGAGCTAGAGTGATACACACACACAAACAGACCCACACACACACACTCACACACACACACACACACACACACACACACACACGTCAGTTTGCTGGCTAGTGGTGTAGGAGTGTATATCCATATGATCTCTTGTGTGCAAGTGTGTGTGTGAGAGAGAGTGAGAGAGAGAGAGAGAGAGTGTGTGTGTGTTTGTGTGTGTGTGTGTGTGTGTGTGTGTGTGTGTGTGTGCCATTCAACAATTCAATGGTTTTCGATGAGTGGTCTCCTTTAATCAAAAAGTATTTACATTCCGTAAGAACTTTCCCACAACAAACATACATATGGCATTGCCCAGGTATGTATTTATTCCATTCTTCTATTAGTCTATCTTCTGCTTCCCCTCTCTCTGTCCATCTCCTCCTCCACCTCGCCCTGTCCATCACTTCCTTCTCCCTCTCTCCATCCATCTCCCCCTTCGCCTCTCTCTGTCCGTTTTCTCCCTCTGTCCATCTGCTTCTTCTCCCTCTCTCCATCTGCTCCTGCCCACTCTGCCCATCTGCTTTCCCCCTCTTAGTTCCATATACTGATCTTCCCACTCTTTGCCCATATCCTCCTCCTCATTCCTGTTCATCTCCTCCTCCTTCTCTCTCCACCGTCTCCTCTCCCTCGCATTGTTCTTCCCCTCCTCTTTCTTTTAACTGCCGACCTCCTCCTCTCTCAGTCCATCTCCTCCTCTTCCCTCTCTCTGCCCATCTCCCCCCTCTATTTCTGGCTGTATCTTCCTCCTCCTCTCTGTCGATCTCTACCTCTTTCCTTTCTCTGTCCATCTCCTGTCGTCTTCTCTTCGTCCACTTCCCCCTCCCCCTCTCTCTGTAAACTTCTTCCCCCCCCCCCCCATCTGTGTCTGTCTCCTCGTGGCCTCTCACTGTCTCTCCATCTTCTCCTCCTCCCTTACCTCTCCAAATTATCACGCTTACCCGAACAGCAGGCTAGTGGCTCGAGTGCTATACAGAATTTTTTACACATCGTAACTAACATGTGTACTAAATTAGGTTGAAATCGTTCCAGGAGTTTAAGAGGGGCTTCATACCCTTAGTTTTGCCCGTGTACGCACATTTCAGATCTAGTTCACATATATTTAACGTTTTTCAAATGTATTTGTAGGCATATCTCACCTCTATTTCTGGCGAATTTCGCGTTGTACTTTCATTTTCTCGCAGCTCAGTGTTTACGACGTCGTATCTCGTGAATTATTTTCTGTACATTTCCAGGTACATACACTGACATACGTGGGTACTGTCTGCCAAACGTATTGGCAATCGAATTAGTAGTAAAGAAATAATAAATTGAAACGACATATGTAAATCCAGAGTTTTTTACACATCTCATTGTTTGAAATCATATATTGATCTATGTGTCGTAGAATGACGCACTTTCGTAGGTACATTCAGCGGCAGATGTCCATACTGAACGCGAAAAGTGTTACGAATAGAATTAGAAGCAACGAAGCAGTAAATTCGAACGTCATGCACGATACAGTTTTTTACTCACCTAAGTATTTATGACGTCATAGCTCCTGAAATAAGCATCGTATAATGATATATTCATTCTAGTACATTCTTTGGTATATTTGAACACTGTGTGCAAAATATGTGGTGAATATAATTAGTAGTAAAGAAGTAATAAATTAAAACGTCGTACTTCATGGCGTAGTTCTGCTGCATTAACAGCGAAAATGTAGCAACCGATAGACTACTTTCTGTCATCGTTTTATGGGGTCATCATCGAGAAAAAGGTTTGAAATTATGTGTAAAATTTTCTGCAAGTCTCTAAATGCTCTCATTCACAAATACTGGAAGACAAAATTACGGGTATTCAGACGCCGTGGACTACACTACTTTTTCGCTCCTCCCCCACCCTTAGATAGCAATGTGGACCTTACCCCCTCTGCGATTTTTTCCCGTCAGTAAGCAATACGTGTACCAAGTCTGGTTAAGTTCCCTGCAGCTGTTCGTGAATGGTGCTGTTGTATATAAAGCAGTTTCAACGCTAGAAAATTGTAGCGAAACGCAGGAAGACCTTCAGACGACCGACGTTGGTGCAGTGATTGGCAGTCGACCGTCAACATTAACAAATGTAACGTACTGCACATGAGTAAGTGGAAAGACACGTTTACGTTTTACTACGTGATTGACCAAAAATCATTGGAAGCAGTCATACCAACTGAATACGTGCTAACCAGACATTAATTACCTTTCCTTGGAAACTTGTGTCGCTTGGGTCTTAAATCGGCCCTGCATTCGACCACATTGCTCATCAATCTCGGATTCTTACTAGACAGGATATCTAAATGAGATAGAGAACAGCCAAAGAAAGAGCAATACGTTTCTTCACAGGTTCGTTTAGTACGCGCAAAAGCGTCGCAGCGAAGTTCGTACAACCCCAGTGGCAAACACTAAAAGAGAGGCATTATGCACCACGGTCTGATTTATTATTAAATTTCCGAGATGGGCATTCGTAGAAGATTCAGCCATTACATTGTTTCCTGCAATGTACATCTCGCTAAAGATAATGCGGTAAAATCAGAAAATTACGGGACTGATGACACTGAAGTTTGGTCCCTTTATACCCCAAGCCAACTAACCAGAAATTTTCGAACTCACGAGGAGGCGTATCAACGATCCATTTTCCCTGCATACGACTCATGACTGGAACATGAAAGAGAGAACGCGCCAGTGGTACACTCTACGAGGCAACTTGCGAAATAAAAGTACAGATGTAATGTAGACGTTACTTATTCCTAACATGGTGCAGAAGTGAATGAAGTTGGCAAATATAAAAATTGTTACCCTTTCAAGTCAGAGCTCTGAAACATCAAAACTATGAAGAATCATCTCACAAGTGTAATTAAATCACAAATTATCAAAGCTCATGGAGAAAACGAAACTTTTAATAGTTGATATTCCATACACGAGTCTGTCTGTGTATGTGTTTTCTGTAGTAGAATTAAAGTTACTTTATCGCAGTGTTTGAATAAATAATCCTACATATACACTATGTGATCAAAAGTAACCGGACATACACAAAAACATTCGTTTTTCATATTAGGTGCATTGTGCTGCCACCTATTGCCACGTTCTCCATATCAGCAACCTCAGTAGTTATTAGACATTGTGAGAGTACAGAATGGGGCGCTCCGCGGAACTAACGGACTTCGAACGTGGTCAGGTGATTGGGTGTCTCTGGTGTCATACGTCTGTACGCGAGATTCCCACACTCCTAAACATCCATAGGTCCACTGTTTCCGATGTGATAGTGAAGTGGAAACGTGAAGGGACACGTACAGCACAAAAGCTTACAGGCCGACGTCGTCTGTCGACTGACAGAGACTGCCGACAACTGAAGAGGGTCGTAATGTGTAAGAGGCTCATATCTATTCAGACCATCACACAGGAATTCCAAACTGCACCAGGCTCCACTGCAAACACTATGACAGTTAGGCGGGAGGTGAGAAAACTTGGATTTCTTGGTCGAGCGGCTGCTCATAAGTCAAACGACGCCTCGCTTGGTGTAAGGAGCGTAAACATTGGACGATTGAACAGTGGAAAAACGTTGTTTAGAGCGACGAATCACTGTACATAATGTGGCTATCCGATGGCACGGTGTGGATATGGCGAATACCCGCTGGACGTCATCTGCCAGCGTGTCCAGAGCCAACAGTAAAATTCGGAGGCGGTGGTGTTATGGTGTGGTCGTGTTTTTCATAGAGAGGGCTTCCACACCATGTTGTTTTGCATGACACTATCACAGCACAGGCTCAAATTCATGTTTTAAGCACTTTCCCGCTTCCTACTGTTTTAGAGCAATTCGGGGATGGCGATAGCATCTTTCAACACGATCGAGCATCTGTTCATAACGCACGGTCTGTAGCGGAGTGCTTACAAGACAATAACATCCCTGTAATGGACTGGCCTACAGAGAGTCCTGACCTGAATCCTATAGAACATCTTCGGGATGTTTTGGAACTCCGACTTCTTGCCAGGCCTCACCGACCGTAATCGATACCTCTCCTCAGTGCAGCACTCCGTGAAGAATGGGCTGCCATTCCCCAAGAAAACGTCCGGCACCTTATCGAACATATGCCTGCGAGAGTGGAAGCTGTCATCAAGGCTAAGGGTGGGCCAACAACATACTGAACTCCAGCTTTACCGATGGAGGGCGCCACGAACTTGTAAGTCATTTTCAGCCAGGTGTCCGGATACTTTTGATCACATAGTATAGCTGTGTTAACAATTGGCATGGAATCATAAAAGCAGTTGAAAAATGTACACTGCCTGAAAAAATTTAAATTCCCAGAAGAGGAGGAGGAAACAGGATGAAACTTCATGAGTTAACAGGTTACGTGATGCTATTTCAGAGATCACAAAATCGAGTCAAATGTACAAAGTACTAGTCAGTATAAGCCGATATATTAGTATGATGTTGCAAACCCTGCAGAATGGATGTATGCGCTGATTCATTGCGGGCAGGTAGCCATTGAGTTATTGGATCCTTTCCAGAGGCAAGCTGGCTCACAACCGCCGTAACCGTTTCCTGATATCCCTCATACTGGCAGTGGGACGGAGTTGACGTCATGTTCTATCGGGGACGGATCTAGGGATGTTATGACCACGGGAGCCGGCCGCTGTGGCCGAGCGGTTCTAGGCACTTCAGTTCGGAACCGCGCTGCTGCTACGGTAGCAGGCTCGAATCTTGCCTCAGGCATGGATGTGTGTGGTGTTCTTAGGTTAGTTGGGTTTACTTAATTCTAAGTCTAGGGCACTGATTACCTCAGATGTTAAGTCCCAGAGTGCTTAGAGCCATTTGAACCATTTGACCACGGGAGTGCCTCAACGGCACGTACACAGTTGACACATGCACGTGCCAAATGTGGGCGAACACGATACTACTGCACGAGAGGCAACGCACGATGAGGTAGAACGTCCGTGACGTACAATTGTGTCGTCAGAGCGCCCTCAGTCACTACCAGCCGTAAAGCTGAAGTTATATCCGATGCCTCCCCACACCACGACGACAGAAGTAACACCGCTATGCCTCTCTATAACTTTGGAAGTATGGGACCCCTCCCCGGTTCGCCGCCATACTCACCAACGATGGTCATCCGGGATGGTTCAGAATCGTTAATAATCGCTGGACACCGTGTAACGTCATTCATCAATTTATTGGACATAGGTTCCGCCTTTTTTGCAAAAACATTGTTTTTTTGTTACCCAAACATGTTTCGGCACCTCTGTGCCATCATCAGTGGCTTTTGTTTGTTGAAAACTGTAAAAAGTGAACATACTTTAGATTCTAACTGATCTAACAAAGTGAAACCTTAAGAAACTGTTCGTTCGTTTTTCTTCTTAGCGTGATTTTACATTATATGGTTTCGCAGGATCATCTGTGTAGTAGTGGCCTGTACTTATAGCTTGTCATCTCCAAACCAAACGATCTAAATGTGAATTTCGTCAGCAAGTTAACACATCCCTCGATTTTTTAAAAAAAATGTGATTTTAGTGTGGCAAAATGTTTTGTGTATATATTTGTTATTACTTACGTTTTGTAGCGACTGATCCTTCTTCTTTTGTGTTCTGAGGACACTGCGCACACATATTAATGTACTTTGTGTAATTTCGTTTTTATAACCGCCTTTCTCACTTCACAAAACGCGGTGACCACTATGTTGCTGTGCTTCCTAACGCTGTAGGCATTCCTTCGTTTCCGAGAGAGTTTGGCGCCGAATTTTTGTCTACTTTTTTTCTCTCTCTCTCTCTCTCTCTCTCTCTCTCTATCTGTGTGTGTGTTTGTGTGTGTGTGTGTGTGTGTTTGGTTTTGTCTGTGTGTGTGTGTGTGTGTGTGTGTGTGTGTGTGTGTGTTTGTGTGTGTAAGGTCCTTTACCTGTTTGTGTTCCCTTCTCTGTAAAGTTCCTTTGATGTGTTAAATAACGTGCCTTTACAGAGCGTAGCGTTTTCATTTAAAACTAGTTTGCCTTCTGCTATTGCCTTCTGTATGTGGAAGATGTCACCTATTGTCAGTTTGAGGTATAGACTGTGGCTGGATTTCAGTATTTTTAAATCTGTTGCTATTGTAGTTGCATGGTGGTTATGGGCTATTACGCAGGTGGTCAGCCGATGAAATTCACATTTACATCATCTAGTTTACAGATGACGAGTTATAAGTACGGTCACCGTACAGATAGGTGGTCCTGCAAAACCATATAACGTAAAATCATGGTAAGAAGAAAAACGAACAAAAACATTATTTAGATCTCACTCTGTCAGATCAGTTACAGTCTAAAATATGTTCACATTTTACAAAAAATGGTTCAAATGGCTCTGAGCACTATGGGACTTAACTGCAGAGGTCATGAGTCCCCTATAACTTAGAACTACTTAAACCTAACTAACCTAAGGACATCACACACATCCGTGCCCGAGGCAGAATTCGAGCCTGCGACCGTAGCGGTCGCGCGTTTCCAGACTGTAGCGCCTAGAACCGCTCGGCTACTCCGGACGGCCCACTTTTTACAGCTTTTAATAAGTAAAACCCACTGATGATGTCACAGAGATGCCGAAACATGTTTGAAAAACAACAAAAACCAGTGTTTTTTCACAAAAGGCGGAACCTCTATCAAATTATTTAACTGCAAACGCGGAAACAAAGACAAGAGCTGCAGATCCAAAAGATAAGCAGTCGTTCATCAACAATCCATCCTTTCCGAACACGGCACCACTCCAAACACAGCCATTTGTGTTGTGCTGTTGACGGCAGTCTACGCATAGAACGGTAATTCCCTAGTCTGCCTGCTGCTAGGCCGGCCGCGGTGGCCGTGCGGTTCTGGCGCTGCAGTCCGGAACCGCGGGACTGCTACGGTCGCAGGTTCGAATCCTGCCTCGGGCATGGCTGTGTGTGATGACCTTAGGTTAGTTAGGTTTAATTAGTTATAAGTTCTAGGGGACTTATGACCTAAGATGTTGAGTCCCATAGTGCTCAGAGCCATTTGAACCATTTTGCCTGCTGCTAGTCTCCGACCAAACGTGCGAATTGAGGGTGACCTCACTTTGCTATCCAGTCAAGTACCCGGCACTGTCACGTCCGAATACCTCGCAAAGAGGGATATAGCACGATTCTACCAGCCAGCCAAATGGTGATCTATAATGAACCCCTTTCGAACTCTGGCAGGTGCCGATAAACGCTGTCTGTTTCAGAGTGAGTGCCCAACATCTGAAGCTGTTCACGCCCTTTATACACCCCACCAGACATGTTAGAAACACTAAACACGAACAACACGTTCTCGTGGCCGTTCTACCTGTCGCAGAGAATTGCAGCTCCATCACTTACATACTCGCCGATGTTGTGTACGTATGCGAAGTTATATTGACGTCCGACAGTGCTCTTTTTGTGTTAGGCAGTGCATCACTGGTATATTGATTTCTTTTTTCTCTTTGTTATAATTTTATTAAAATGCTGACAATTGTGGTGCATTTGCGATTCTTCAGCCGAAAGCGTTTTAGAGGTATAAATACAATTTTAAAATAACGAAAATTTAAAAAAACATGCATTTCTTAAATTGTGAAACAGGACGTTTGTACATTCACGGGGTCAAAAACCGTTGTCTTTTAAAATTAAGTGTTGAAGGAAGTGTTAATAATGAAAAAAAGCATTTTACTGTACACCATTAAAAGCTAAAAGACACCGGATGCAAATAAATTTCTAATAGGAAGGTTAAGTTGTTCTTAGACATACAGGTAATTTTAAAACAGGGCAACCACAACTAAAATGGTTACACATGATTAGTTGACAAGTCATACAGTGGACAGTTGTTTAAATACAGTTGTTAAAACTATTAAATATAGAACTGAATGAAGAGTCCAACAGTCCGCTGTAGCTGTATTTATTCACGTCGATTACACTGCTAAGGACTGTATTTTTGTCAATCGTTTTTAATTACTTTTAGGACCACTTCATGTTGCTGAATGCGAATATGGCCTCAGTTTTGCTAAACTGGCTCCCGTTTCATGGCACTTTAACATTTGTTGAGCCGGCCGGGGTGGCCGAGCGGTTCAAGGCGCTTCAGTATGGAACCGCGCGGCCGCTACGGTCGCAGGCTCGAATCCTGCCTCGGGCACGGATGTGTGTGATGTTAGTTAGGTTTAAGTAGTTCTAAGTTCCAGGGGACTGATGACCTCAGCTGTTAAGTCCCATAGTGCCCAGAGCCATTTGAACCAACATTTGTTGATGAATATAAACATACAGCAATATGATGTCTGAATATGCGTATCCTGATCACAAGTCACACGATTACTCTCTCAAATAACACCAAAATGATATATTAAGTACTGTACTTATCTAATTTCGTTACATTACTTCATAACAGATAAAGTGAGACTACAGTAATTACTCCTTCATGAGACGATGTCGGTTTGATTTTCTTCTGTATTGGTCTTCAGGACAATCGCGTTGGAGGCACCAGTAGTAGTCGGCCATCGTGTGGGTGTCCCACCTGCCTTGATATCTGTCCTCCATTACCTTAATTTCTTGGTAGAACCTCTCGCATTTCTCCTCGCTGTAATCCCCTAAGTTATCTGAAAATCTTGATAAGTGGCTGCGGAGGAAATGCACATTGATAGTCATATTAACACCCAACCTTTTAAAGGCTCTCAACATGTTCTGCACAATTTCTTTGTAATAGCCTGGCTTATGATTACCTAAGAAGCTCCGAATCAGTCATGAAATTTGTCACGTCGGAATCATTCATTAGTTTGCAAGTTTGCGGCCTATCAAATATACCTGCTTTCAGCTTTTCAATGCTCAGTGCAGGAAAAAATCTGCATTTGCATCTGAAGCAACTGCCTTCTTTATCTAGGGCCCCAACAAATTGCTTCATCAGTCCTAGCTTTATATGCAATGGAGGGAGAATTATTTTCTCAAAAATGAGATCGACAGGAAGTGCAAAATGGTTAAGCAGGGATGGCTAGAGGACAAATGTAAGGATGTAGAGGCTTATCAAAAAATGGTTCAAATAGCTCTGAGCACTATGGGACTCAACTGCTGAGGTCATTAGTCCCCTAGAACTTAGAACTAGTTCAACCTAACTAACCTAAGGACATCACACACATCCATGCCCGAGGCAGGATTCGAACCTGCGACCGTAGCGGTCTCGCGGTTCCAGACTGCAGCGCCAGAACCGCGCGGCTAGAGGCTTATCTCACTACAGGTAAGATAGATACTGCCTACAGGAAAATTAAAGAGACCTTTGGAGAAAAGAGAACCACTTGCATGAATATCAAGAGCTCAGATGGAAACCCAGTTCTATGCAAAGAAGGGAAAGCAGAAAGGTGGAAGGAGTATATAGAGCGTCTATACAGGGGCAATGTTCTAGAGGACAATATTATGGAAATGGAAGAGGAGGTAGATGAAGATGAAATGGGAGATATGATACTGCGTGAAGAGTTTGACAGAGCACTGAAAGACCTAAGTCGAAATAAGGTCCCAGGAGTAGACAACATTCCATTAGAACTACTGACAGCCGGCCGCGGTGGTCTCGCGGTGCTAGGCGCTCAGTCCGGAACCGCACGACTGCTACGGTCGCAGGTTCGAATCCTGCCTCGGGCATGGATATTTGTGATGTCCTTAGGTTAGTTAGGTTTAAGTAGTTCTAAGTTCTAGGGGACTGATAACCACAGAAGTTAAGTCCCATAGTGCTCAGAGCCATTTAAACCATTTTTGAACTACTGACAGCCTTGGTAGAGCCAGTCAAAACTCTACCATCTGCTGAGCAAGATGTATGAGACAGGCGAAATTCCCTCAGACTTCAAGAAGAATATAATAATTCCAATCCCTAAGAAAGCAGGTGTTGACAGATGTGAATATTACCGAACTATCAGTTTAATAAACCACAGCTGCAAAATACTAACGCGAATTCTTTACAGGCGAATGGAAAAACTGGTAGAAGTCGACCTCGGGGAAGATCGGTTTGGATTCCGTAGAAATGTTGGAACACGTGAGGCAATACTGATCCTACGATTATCTTAGAAGAAAGATTAAGGAAAGGCAAACCTACGTTTCTAGCATTTGTGGACTTAGAGAAAGCTTTTGACAATGTTGACTGGAATACTCTCTTTCAAATTCTGAAGGTGGCAGGGGTAAAATACAGGGAGCGAAAGGCTATTTACAATTTGTACAGAAAGCAGATGGCAGTTATAAGAGTCGTGGGACATGAAAGGGAAGCAGTGGTTGGGAAGGGAGTGAGACAGGGTTGTAGCCTCTCCCCGATGCTATTCAATTTGTATATTGAACAAGCAGTAAAGGAAACGAAAGAAAAGTTCAGAGTAGGTATTAAAATCCATGGAGAAGAAATAAAAACTTCGAGGTTCGCCGATGACATTGAAATTCTGTCAGAGACAGCAAAGGACTTGGAAGAGCAGTTCAACGGAATGGTCGGTATCCTGAAAGGAGGGTACAAGATGAACATCAACAAAAGCAAAACGAGGATAGTGGAACGTAGTCGAATTAAGTCGGGTGATGCTGAGGGAATTAGATTAGGAAATGAGACACTTAAAGTAGTAAAAGAGTTTTGCTATTTGGGTAGCAAAATAACTGATGATGGTCGAAGTAGAGAGGATATAAAATGTAGACTGGCAGTGGCAAGGAAGGCGTTTCTGAAGAAGAGAAATTTGTTAACATCGAGTATTGATTTAAGTGTCAGGAAGTCGTTTCTGAAAGTGTTTGTATGGAGTGTAGCCATGTATGGAAGTGAAACATGGACGATAAATAGTTTAGACAAGATGAGAATAGAAGCTTTCGAAATGTGGTGCTACAGAAGAATGCTGAAGATTAGATGAGTAAATCACATAACTAATGAGGAGGAGTTGAATAGAATTGGGGAGAAGAGGAGTTTGTGGCACAACTTGACTAGAAGATGGGATCGGTTGGTAGGACATGTTCTGAGGCATCGAGGGATCACCAATTTAGTACTGGAGGGCAGCGTGGAGGGTAAAAATCGTAGAGGGAGACCAAGAGATGAATACACTAAGCAGATGCAGAAGGATGTAGGCTGCAGTAGGTACTGGGAGATGAAGAGGCTTGCACAGGATAGAATAGCATTGAGAGCTGCATCAAACCAGTCTCAGGACTGAAGACCACAACAACAACAACTCTTAACCAGTGGCTCCTCAATAATATTGTCTGCATATACAGTAAGAGTTTCCCTTAAAGGCCATGTCACTTTGCTCAAATGATCGAGGGTACTTTGTGTACCCACACTGCAGCCCAAGCAAGATCTTCCATCTTCAGATCACAACAAATAGATGTTCATGATAGCGTAATTTATGCAGTATAGTTTTGATAGTTTCATATTCCTCAATCAGTTTTGTTGAGTGGTCAATGGAAATGGATGCAAAGACTTTCCCATTGTGATACAAGACACGTTTCAGACTCCTGGTGGGGCTGTCTGTGAAAAGCCGCCAATCTTTTGGCTGATATGCCTGTAACCTCATCTGAATGAGTAGACCAGGAATGTTACTGAAATATACAAATTCTTCGTCTTGCCTGAAGTATTGCAGAAGACCTGTTTCTCTTGTATGGTATACTGACATTCTAAGACAGTTGTTTTCCTTTAGCCTGCTCCATTCTTTGACAAATTAAGATCTCGTATCAGATCATTTAGTTTCTCTTGAGTGAACAATTTAACTATAGAAATTTCTCCTTCATGTTCACTTCCATTGCTGATGCTGCTTTTTCACTCAAAATCCTGTATTTCTTCAGGTTCTGATACTGCAACCAGGTAGTTTAGCAAAGACAGTTATAGGAGCTTCTTCGCTGTATGCCACAGGTCTCCTGGTTGATTTTAAATGTGGATATTCCCACTTAATTTTTTTTTTTTGAATCGATTGAAACCTTTGACATCTACAACATAAAACTTACAGTCGTCATGGTGGCTTTTTGACTCTCGCCAAACCACTGGTACATGGAAATTTAAACATTCTTTTTGTCCATTTTTCCACTGCCGAAGACACTCTACAGTCTACACGGTTCTTAAAAACAGTGTGGTGAACCCGTGGTCTATCTAGGTCTCCAAGCTGTATCCCAAAAGATGCAAGATAGGCCTTCTTTACGAAGTCTGTGATGTTCCGTCTTTGTCTCTGCAGGCAATATTCCCCGCAAATATAACAGAACACATAGGGGTTGGTTATGCATCCTTTCCGTGAAGAACTCATATTTTCCTGAAACAGATAAAATAAAAATACAAAATACATTTTAAAGAATTTAATAGAATGTTTAATCGTGAAATATTAAAGAGTATAAAAAGTTAGATGAAAATAAAGATCAACGATACTGACGGAAAATCACCGTCTATGGAAATATTTAACTAAATTCCAAAAACATAAATATCTTCAGAACTAGAGCTAGTTCGGCCTCTGAAATATAATAAATGTGTTTGAATATCTTCGGCATTTTTTTAGCTGTGTTATAGACCCACACAACTGTTTTCGCATCTTTCAATTTGCATCTTACGGTGTATATAAATGCTATGTCACATGGTATGAGGAGTTGTTACAGAATGCTGCAGAGTAATTGTTGGCGTGGCTAGACGGAGATCTCAGCCCTCCTCAATGGATATTTTAAACGGTAAAGTGATGAGAATTTGTGATTTTAACAGAGAAATGACGTTCATTGTTGATGACTGTTTTTATCAATTTATGCTGGTTTTTTATCAACTGAGAAGAGCTGAGAACTTTACCCAGCCACGCCAACTTTTACTCTGCATCATTCTGTAACTACTCCTAACACCATATGACTTATAATTTACATACACCAGAAGATCCAACTTAAATGTTGCGAAACCGGTTGTATCGGTCTGTAACCGACTTGAATAAATACAGCTACAGCGGACTGTAGGGCTCTTCACTCAGTTTTATGTTTAAAAGTTTAACACCTGTATTTAAACAACTATCTATTGCATGAATTGTCAATCATATATTCTTAGACATACACATTCCGTCTGCCCAGATTTTCGAAAGGGGTTCAGATTTGAATCACACCGTTGTCTACTAACCAAGATAAGATCGTAAGGAGCATCTTCGCAAATATGTGATTGGTTCAGTGATTAAATGACTAATACAGCTCAGTACAGTACACAGGAAGGCGAAAGTTGAACGAAAAAAAAAATAATAACGACGTGTGCGCCCTAAGGAATCGCAATATGATCTGTTAAGTTCTAACTATACATAAACGAGTTTTCAAACTGGATCAGCAACAGTACAAGTTTGATCACTGACGACGCAAGTACCGTCGTTCGACCACTGTAAGTAAATGCAGAAACACTTGGACTGCGTTTCGACTAAGTAGAATGAATGGCAGTTCTTTTAAACATGCATATATGTAACGTAATTCTACATCTACACCGATACCCTCCAAGCAACCTTGCGGTGTATGGTGAAGGGTATTTTGTGTACCACTGTCTATTTTCCCCTTTTTCCTGTTCCAGTCGCTAATAGTTCGCGGGAAGAACGGCAGCTGGTCAGTTTCCGTGTGGGATCGAATCTCTGTACTTTTATCTTCATGGTCCTTTCTTGAGGCATACGTAAGACCAAACAATATACACACATCAAAAAAGTTTTGCATCACCTCGGTTTCGAGAGTTTGGGAACCTGTACAGAAAATTGGAATAGAGATCAACATAAACATCGTTTCTGTCCTTTTTATTGCTCATGAAAACCACACATTGCATATTGTACCACCATACAGCGAGATCTTCAGAGGTGGTGCTCCAGATTTCTGTACACACCGGTACCTCTAATACCGTGTAGCCCGTCCTCTTGCATTGATGCATGCCTTTATTCGTCGTGGCATGCTACCGACAAGTTCATAAAGGCACTGTTGGTCCAGATTGTCCCACTCCTCAGCGGCGAATCGGTGTAGATCCATCAGAGTGGTTGGGGGGTCACGTCGTCCATAAACAGCCGTTTTCAATCTATCCCAGGCATGTTCGATAGGGTTTGTATCTGGAGAACATGCTGGCCACTCTAGTCTTTATACTGAAGGAAGTCATTCACAAGATGTGCACGATGGGGGCGCGAATTGTCATCCATGAAGACGAATGCCTCGCCAATATGCTGCGATATAGTTGCACTACCGGTAGGAGGATGGTATTCACGTATCGTACAGCCGTTACGGCGCCTTCGTGTCCACCAGTGACGTACGTCGGCCCCACATAATGCCACCCCAAAACGGCAGGGAACCTCCACTTTCCTGCACTCGCTGGACAGTGTGACTAAGGCGTTCAGCCTGACCGGGTTGCCTCCAAACACGTCTCCGACGATTGTCTGGTTGAAGGCATATGCGACACTCATCGGTGAAGAGAACGTGATGCCAATCCTGAGCGGTCCATTCGGCTTATTGTTGGGCACATCCGTACCGCGCTGCATGGTGTCGTGGTTGAAAGATGGACCTTGCTATGGACGTCGGGAGGGAAGTTAAGCATCATGCAGCCTATTGCGCACGGTTTGAGTCGTAACACGACGTCCCGTGGCTGCACTAAAAGCATATTCAATGTGGTGGCATTGCTGTCAGGCTTCCTCCGAGCCATAATCCGTAGGTAGCGGTCATCCACTGCAACAGTAGCCCTTGGGCGGCCTGAGCGAGGCATGTCATAGACAGTTCGTGTCTCTCTGTATCTCCTCCATGACTGAACAACATCGGTTTGGTTCACTCCCAGACGCCTGGACACTTCCCTTGTTGAGAGCCCTTCCTGGTACAAAGTAACAATGCGGACGTGATCGATCCGCGGTATTGACCGTCTGGGTGTGGTTGAACTACAGTCAACACGAGCCGTGTACCTCATCCCTGGTGGAATGCCTGGAACTGATCGTCTGTCGGACCCCCTCCGTCTAACAGGCGCTACTCAGACATGGTTGTTTACATCTTTGGGCGTGTTTAGTGACATCTCTGAACAAAATGGCTCTGAGCACTATGGGACTAAACTACTGAGGTCATCAGTCCCCTAGAACTTAGAACTACTTAAACCTAACTAACCTAAGAACATCACACACATCCATGCCCGAGGCAGGATTCGAACCTGCGACCGTAGCGGTCACTCGGTTCCAGACTGAAGCGCCTAGAACCGCTCGGCCACATCGGCCGGCCATCTCTGAACAGTCAACGTCATCTTCAGGTGTTTTGGGAACCAGGGTGATGCAAAACTTTTTTGGTGTGTGCATTTACCGACTCTTCTAGGAACGTACGCTTTTGGGCCTTCACCAATAAACCATGCTGTGATGCGGAACGTCTCTCTTGCAGCGTCTGCCCCGCAGTTGGCTGGTGATCTCTGTGACACATTGTACTTACTAAGTGAATCTGTAGCGAAATGTGCCGCCCTTCTTTGTATTTTCTCTACTTTCTTTTGTAGTCCTATTTGGTACAAATCCCATATTGACATTATTCAAATATTGGTCGAACGAGTGTTTTGTAAGCTACTGCCTTTGTTTATGGACTACATTTCTGGAGGATTCCTCCAGTGTCAGTCTGATACCTGCAATTAATTTTTAGGGGTCTTTACATTTCAAATCGTTCCGTACCAATAATCCTAGATATCTTATGGAAGTAACTGCTGGCAGTGATTGTTCAGCAATTGCACAACACAACACCTTACAAATGCTTATGTTAAGAGCCAACTGCCACTCCTGCAAGAAAGCGCCGATCCACTGCTGGTCTTCAGCATTTCGCTAAAATTCTCTAGCGTTACGACTATTCTGTATACAATAGCATCAACCGCGAAAAGTCTCATGGAACTTCCGACGTTACCTACAAGGTCATTTATATACACCGAGGAGAACAAAGTCAGAGGACAGCGATATGCACAAATCCAGATGGCGGTAGTATCGCGTACACAAGGTATAAAAGGGCAGTGCATTGGTGGAGCTATGATTTGTACTCAGGCTGATTCATATGAGAAGCGGACCGACATGATTATGGCCTCGCTACGGGAATTAACAAACTTTGAACGCGGAATGATAGTTAGAGCTGGATACATGGCACATTCCTTTTCGGAAAGCGTTAGGGAATTCTATATTCCGAGATGCACGGTATCAAGAGTGTGACAAGAATACCGAATTTCAGGCATTACCCCTCACCACGGACAACGCAGTGGCCGACGGCCTTCACTTAACGACTGAGAGTAGTGGCTTTTGCATACACTTGTCAGTGCTAGCAGACAAGCAACTCTGCGTGAAGTAACCGCAGAAATCAACGTGGGACGTACGACGAACGTATCCGTTAGAACACTGTGGCGGTATTTGGCGTTAAAGCGCTATGGCAGCAGACGACCGACGCGAGTGCTCTTGCTAACAACACGACATCGCCTGCAGCGCCTCTCGTGGGCTCGTGACCATTTCAGTTGGACTCTGGATAACTGGAAAACCGCAGCACGGTCAGATGAGTTCCAATTTCAGTTGGTAAGAGCTGATGGTAGGGTTCGAGTGTGGCACAGACCCCACGAAGCCACGGACCCGAGTTGCCAACAAGGAACTGTGCAATCTGATAGTAACTCCATAATGCGCTGTGTGTACGTGGAATGGACGGAGTCCTTTGGTCCAGCTGAGCCGATCATTGTCTGGAAATGATTGTATTCGGATAGTTAGAAACCATTTGCAGCCATTCATAGACCTCATGTTTCCAAAACAATGATGATTTTTTTGTGGATGACAATGCGCTGTTTCACTGGGCCACAATTTTTATCGATTCTGGACAGTTCGAGCGAATGATTTGGCCACCTACATCTCCCTACGTGAGTTCCATCGAACATTTATGGGATATAATCTAAAGGTCAGTTCGTGCTCAGTATCCTGTAGTGGCAATACTCTTGCAGTTACGGAGGCCTATAGAGGTAGCATGGCTCAGTATTTTGCTGGGAGCTTCCAGCGACTTGTCGAGTTGCTGCACTATGGCGGGAAAAAGGAGGTCCGTCAGGATGTTAGGAGGTACCCTGTGACTTTTCTCTCCTCGGTGTATATCGTGAAAAGTAATGGTACTATAACACTCCCCTGGGGCAGACTTTACCATCTGAAGAATTCTCTTCGTTCAGAATAACATACTGTGTTCTGTTTGCTAAAAACTCTTCAATTCAGTGACACAGCAGGTCTGATATTCCGTACGCTCGTATATTGTTCATTAGGCCTCATTGCGGAATTGTATTGAATACCCTCAGGAAGTCAAGGAACGTAGTATCCGCCTGGGTGCGTGTACCTACTAGATTCTGGGTCTCGTAGACGAACAGAGCGAGCTGGGTTTCACGCGATCGTTGTTTTCAGAACCCATCTTGGTTCCTAGAGAGAAGAGTTTCTGTTGTGGGTTGGCAGGAGAGCCAACACCGGGTTATATAGGAAGCCGAAAGGCACGCGTTTTAGCTCACGCAGGCTGGCGTGAGGTCTGGAACAGGACAAGTAAATTAGAATTTAGAAAAATGGACGTAGCTGGTGGAATACTTAACTTTAATCCGTTAATGGTGAACGTCGCTCTTGACGGTACATTATTCTCAGTATCAATAGTAACTGGTAATGGCGACTTGCTAGGTCGTAGCAAATGACATAGCTGAAGGCTATGCTAACTATCGTCTCGGCAAATGAGAGCGTATTTTGTCAGTGAACCATCGCTAGCAAAGTCGGTTGTACAACTGGGCGAGTGCTAGGAAGTCTCTCTAGACCTGCCTTGTGGCGGCGCTCGGTCTGCAATCACTGATAGTGGCGACACGCGGGTCCGACGTATACTAACGGACCGCGGCCGATTTAAAGGATACCACCTAGCAAGTGTGGTGTCTGGCGGTGACACCACAGTTTCGGCCTCCAGAAATGTCAATATACGAGCATAAAATATGTTTGAGAATTGTACACGGCTGGCCCCGGCGGAGGTTCGAGTCCTCCCTCGGGCATGGGTGTGTGTTTGTCCTTAGGATACTTTAGGTTAAGTAGAGTGTAAGATTAGGGACTGATGACATTAGCAGTTAAGTCCCATAGGATTTCACAAACATTTGAACATTTTTGAGAATTGTACAACTGACCTATGTCAAAGACATTGGGGTATATTTTTGTGTGTCTGTTCGCCGACCATTCTTGAAAACGCGAATGCTCTGTGCTTTTTACCAATCGTCAGGAACACTTCGCTTCTCTAGAGAACGATGGTACCCTGCAGCTAGAAGACGGAGAAGTTCTTTTGCTGACTCATTGTAGAATCGTAATGGTATCGCGTTACATCCAGTGGCCTCCTCTCTATAATAAAGAGAAAGAACACGATAGTAACAGATTACGAGATTAATAGAGAACATTTTGAGCAAGGCAAATCGTATAAGAATTTTGATATAATATTAAGAAGCGATATAGAGTGGTAAGACAGTGATAAGACAGCATTAGAGAATGTGAGTAGATGATTCGTTGATGAATTGTTGGCTTGGTTTTGAGTAAGTGCAGTGCACCTGTAAAGGAACTATACAAGAGATTAGAGGGACTAATCTAGAGTATTGCTCCAGTGTTTTGAGTCCTTCTCAAGTGGGCATGACAACAGACACGGAAAAAATGCATAGACACACTTCCAGGACCGTAACAAGGCTTAGCACAGGGGCAGCCAATAATTCGGCTCATGAGCCACGCCTTAGCACGAGTGTAATAGCGCTCAGGCTGGGGGCATACTTTCCCCACCACCACAATACGCTGTCTGAGCATGAAGAGGGGGAAGAGGGAGAAACTGCGAGTGAACTGCATTTAAAAGGCAAAGCAGTCGCACTGAACGTAACTTGGCTTTTTATTTCATATTTTTCAACATCATACATCAGAAGCAAAACAAATTAATAATATAACAAATTATTTTTAGCTTGGTGAATACATAATATAATTTTTATCTGGTACAAACTGTCGCCATATCGACAGATGCGGGCAATTTAACAAATTCTTGCGCTCACTTTGCCACGTAATTGTGACTTATTTATTTTAATAAAAAAAAGGTCTTTCACACACATACATTGGTCGAAATATTGTAGCACCTTTGCAACTTCAATATGAAAAAGTGTAAACTATACCCGAGGAAAAGAAAGCAGGCGTCATGGACAGTATCACCGTGAAAGGATTTGTCTTTAAAGTGGGATTACATTGCAGATCTATGAGTTGCATCTGCTCGTGCACAGGTGCAGTTTCATTAGAAACGCAAGTCTTGATAACAGTGGAATATAGATGTAAGATTGGCAGTGTCGTCAAAACGTTTAGGAAACTATCTTTGTAATTCTTCCAAGATCACAATGAATTCTTCAAACCTCACATTTTCTTTATGCCGGTGGGCATAGGGAACTGGACTGTGTTTGCTAGAATTCGTCCCTTCAACAATGCGATTTTCTTTTGAAACGCATCCCCTTCAAATCAGAAATAAGTGGTTTTTCATCTTGCAATGTCTTATGGGGGGCAATGTGCTGTCCCGTCCACTTAAAATGCGAGATCTGCAAGCCAGTCTGGATGTTCGAATTTTCTTTCTTGCACTCCTTTTCCCTTCATTAATTCAGCAATGGCGAATTCAAATCGAAAAATCTTTCCAGGCATGCCCCTTGACTTAAGCAACGCTAATTTACACACCCTTCGTTCAGTTCCATCGAAAAGTGTTGCATCCGATAGTGGAAAAAAATGGTTCAAACCGCTCTGAGCACTATGGGACTTAACATCTACCGTCATCAGTCCCCTAGAACTTAGAACTACTTAAACCTAACTAACCTAAGGACATCACACAACACCCAGTCATCACGAGGCAGAGAAAATCCCTGACCCCGCCGGGAATCGAACCCGGGAACCCGGGCGCGGGAAGCGAGAACGCTACCGCACGACCACGAGCTGCGGACCCGATAGTGGAATAAGGCTATAAGTGCCACCAGTTTATTCATGTGCTCCATGCTTGTACATTTAGCACAAAATGCTTCTCGATGCGCAGAACATCCGTGGATTGTTGTAATTTTTCGCTGTTTCATTCCCAACTAAATCTTTAAATTCTTTCTACATGCAATATGTCGTTTCGTGGAAAATAAGAAGTACCCGTAAATTCCATGCGTAATTGATATTGAGAACTCTCAATCCGCCTCCCTCCCCCCCCCCCCCCTTCTTGCCATTCTCATTCAGTTTCAGGGGTTTGTGGCGATAGATCGCTTGACTGATTTTTTTTTTTTTTTTTATTTTTTTTTTATTTTTTTTTTTTTTTTTTTTTTTTAGCAATCAGCCACTGGACCTGTGAACTTCTTTTATACCACGAACAAACAGCAGAGGGTAAGCAACGCTGATACCGCGATTCTGCCAAACTGAAGACAGTTGTAACAACCGAAAAATGCCACACTTCAATACTAAATGTAGCGTCGTGCTGTATCGAGTACTTTCGAGAACGACCGGGCAAAACTGAGACAGACCAAGCAAGCCCCGGCAGCCAGCACATCTGGGTCGCATGCAGTTTGGCAAGGCTGGTTCTGGTTTAGCCCATACGATAGTGGAACAGTGTTCCAACTACCTATTTTATTACTCTATTAGTCGACCTCCAGACCAGATGTGAGGAAACGCAGACCAGCAAATCGTAAGTAATTCCTTTCTTGCAAAAAAACGCGACATGAACTGTTTAGTAATCTAAAACTAACAAAACTGTATCGTTGTAGATCCCACTGATGATGCCTTAGAACAGGAGAAGGCGAAACACTTATGGAATAAATAAAGTAACTAGCAGCAGGAAAAGGGAGTTTTATTTGCAAAACAAGTATTTATATGCTTGCTGCGGAGGATGGCCACACAAACAGACTTGTTAGTCTCATATCAGTTTTCAGTCAAATGCGAAACTCCGGTCGACTCGAGTAGAACCAGCACTACGAGCAACACCAACCGTATTTAATGCTACAGTTATTTGCATATTCCGTGGACTTGTCACTATGATGTTGAGTGAGTCAGTTTTACAATCATAATGCACTTATTCAGTGAAAATTATGGCATTTACTGCCTGTGGTGTTCCTTTGGTACAGTGATTTACAATAACTACATACAATTTCGCTCTCTCTCTCTCTCTCTCTCTCTCTGTCATGCTCATGCGCACACGCGCGCACACACACACACACACACACACACACACACACACACACACACACACACAGGTGACAAACGGTACGGGTTAGCGATATGCACATACTCAGAAACACGTACATAGCGTATAAAAGGACAGTGCATTGGGAGAGCTGTCATTAATACTCAGGTGATTCATGTATAAAAGTTTCCGATGTGATTACGGCCGCACAACGGGAATCACCAGACTTTGAACGCGGAATGGTAGTTGCAGCTAGTCGCATGGGACTTTCCATTTCGGAATTCGCTAGGGAATTCAATATTCCGAGGTCCACAGTGTCAAGAGTGTGCCGAGAATGCATTTCAGGCGGTACCTCTCACCACGGACAACGCAGTGGTTCACAGCCTTCACTAAAGCGGCGTTTGCGTAGAGTTGTCAGTGGTAACAGAATAGCAATACTGTGTGAAATAACCGCAGAAATCAATGTGGGAATGGCGACGGACGTATCTGTCAGGACAGTGCGGCGAAATTTGGCGTTAATGGGCTATGGCAGCAGACGATCGACGGGAGTGCCTTTGATTACAGCACGACATACCCTGCAGCGCCTCTCCTGGGCTGTTCACCATATCGGTGGACCCTTGACTACTGGAAAACCGTGGTCTGTTCAGATGAGTCCCGATATCAGTTGGTAAGGGCTGATGGTGGGGTTCGAGTGTGGCGTAGACCTCACGAAGCCATGGACCCAGGTTGTCAACAAGGCACTGTGCAGGCTGGTAGTGGCTCCATGATGGTGTGGGCTCTGGTTACATGGAATGGTCCAACTGAACAGCTCATTGATTGGAAATGGTTGTCGTCTGCTACTTAGAGACCATTTGTAAACATTCCTGGACTTCATGTTCCCAAACAACGATGGAGTTTTTACAGATGTCAAAGGGCCATGTCACGGGACTACAATCGTTCGCTATTGGTTTGAAAAGCATTCTGGACAATTCGAGCTAATGATTTGGCCATCCAGATCGCCCAGCATGAACCCCATCAAATGCTTATGGCAAATAATAGAGAGGTCCCTATGTGGACAAACTCCAACACCAGCAACACTTTCGCATTTATGGACGGCTATAGAGAGAGCATGGCTCAGTATTTCTGCAGGGACCTCCAACGACTTGTTGAGTCGATGCCACTACCATGTACAATGCCACTACCTTGTACGAAAGGAGGTGCGACAAGATATTAGGACGTATCACATGACTTTAGTCACCTCAGTGTATATTGACCATTTACATGACCGTCTATACCGTTTCTTTGGCACAGTGATTAAGTATGAACAATTTATCCCTGTCTCTCTCTCTCTCTCTCTCTTTCTCTCCAACACACACACACACACACACACACACACACACATATATATATATATATATATATATATATATATATATATATATATATATATACGGCTGTCTCCCTACAGATGCTCGCGTCTCTCAGCTCATTACTAGAGCTTGCAGCTTGCAGTCAACTGAGCCCAACATACTGGAAAGTGCATTGAAGTCGGGGGTGAAATTTATGAAAATCATCTTTGACCGGAATCGTCGATGTTACTTCCTATTGTCCAAAAAACAATAAAAACAGTCTCCATCCCGTTTTCAGATTTCTTATTTGTTAGCAACCGATTTCCACCCTTTCCTCAGACCATCTTCAGGCTTATCACCGTCATTATGACTGCTGGTGGCGGAAGATGCAGCGATATCCATAGAAGTACGGTTGCTAACAAATAAAAAATCTGAAAACGCAATCGACACTGTTTTTGTTGATTTTTAGCGTTTTGTACCGACCGCTGGGCTGCAGTCAAGAATGCTTTCTCAAATTTCGAGTTATAAGCTTTGTTTGTTGGTAATTTTAGGGAGCGGATAACGAGAGGTTAACTTCATAAGGGTTTTGTATTGTGTTGTATTGTATGTTTACCCGGGGCATAGAAAAGACAGAGAGGCTCCGTCCCCACCGCCACCCGCAGTGGTCCACAACCCCACCACGACTACCGCAGTCCACTTCACCCCTCCGCCGCCCTACACCGAACCACCCTTTCAGGGTTATGGTGCGGTTCGGCGCCCGGTGGACCCCCCCCCCTCTCCCCAGGAAACGTCTCACACCAGACGAGTGTAACCCCTATGTTTGCGTGGTGGAGTAATGGTGGTGTACGTGTAGGTGGAGAATTTGTTTGCGCAGCAATCGCCAACATAGTGTAGCTGAGGCGGAATACGGTGAACCAGCCCACATTCGTGGAGGAAGATGGAAAACCGCCTAAAAACCGTCCACAGACTGGCCGGCTCACTGGACCTCGACCCAAGTCCGCCTGGGCGGACTTGATAGGGGTTAGTGGAGCATCACATATAGTGAAATTGTTACTCGTTTCAAACTAGTTCAGCTACACTCAGTTTTGCTAATATCCCGTATTACACAATGAAATTCTGAAATCATGAGAACGAGGCGCTGATAATTAGAATGAATACATAATATAATAGTTAGAATGAATACATCCGTACACTCTCTTCCCATAGTCGGCATTTAGAGAGCGCGATTGACCAACAACAACGACAAACTGCAAGTTCTATCTCACTTGTCACTACCTTGTACTACCGCGATGCGTCAGGTGCATCAATCAAAACTCAAGAGGCGTTATCAGTGGGTAAAGATTAGTTTTAAATGATCAATCAGCTGTAGCTACGTTAATATAACACTAATTCTGCGGTAACGCTATGCAATAAACTTACGGAAAATGTCAAAAATATAACAAATATTCCAACATGGAGTGATGTAGGATTCTGACACTATACACTGAGGTGACAAAAGTCATGTGATAGCGATATGCACATGTACAAACGACTTAGTATCGTGTACACAAGGTATAAAAGGCATTGCATTGGCGGGTAAGCGGCTTCCGATGTGATTACACACGACGGGAATTAAAAGACTTTGAACGCAGAATGGTTAGTTGGAGCTAGACACATGGGACATTCCATTTCTGAACACGTTAGAGAATTCAATGTTTCGAGATACACAGCGTCAAGAGGGTGCCAAGAATATCAAATTTCAGACATTACCTCTCATCACGGACGACGCAGTGGCCGACGGCCTTCGCTTAACGACCGAGAGCAGCGGCATTTGTGTAGAGTTGTCAGTGCTGACAGACAAGCAGTACTGTGTAAAGTACCGCAGAAATCAATGTGGGGTGTTAGATGAACGTATCCGTTAGAACAGTGGGGTGAAGTTTGGCATTAATGGGCAATGGCAGCAGACGACGGACACGAGATCCTTCGCCTGCTACGCCTTTCCTTGGCTCGTGAGCTTATAGGCTGGACGCTCGACGACTCGAAAACCGTGGGCTGGTCAGATGACTCCCTATATTAGCTGGAAAGAGCTGATTGTAGGGTTCGAATGTGGCACATATGCTACGAAGCCATGGAGCTAAGCTGTCAACAAGGCACAGTGTAAGCTGCTGGTATCCCCATAATGTGTAAGATGTATTTACTTGGAGTGGTTCAAATGCTTCAAATTGCTGTGAGCACTATGGGACTTAACTTCTGAGGTCATCAGTCCCCTAGAACTTAGAACTACTTAAACCTAACTAACCTAAATATATTACACACATCCATGCCCGAGGCAGGATTCAAACCTGCGACTGTAGCGGTCGCGCGGTTCCAGACTGTAACGCATAGAACCGCACGACCACCCCGGCCGACACTTGGAATAGACTGGGTTCTCAATTACATTCGGCTATTTGGAGGCCTTTTGCAGCCACTCATGGACATCATATTCCCAAACGATGATGGAATTTTTATGGATGACAATGCACCACGTCACCAGGCCACAGTTGTTCACCATTGGTTTGGAGAACATTCTGGACAACTGGAGCAAATACGAGGGCAGTTCAATAAGTAATGCAACACATTTTTTTTCTCGGCTAATTTTGGTTGAAAAGACCGGAAATTTCTTGTGGAATATTTTCAAACATTCCCGCTTCGTCTCGTATAGTTTCATTGACTTCCGACAGGTGCAGCGCTGTACGGAGCTGTTAAAATGGCGTCTGTAACGGATGTGCGTTGCAAACAACAGGCAGTGATCGAGTTTCTTTTGGCGGAAAACCAGGGCATCTCAGATATTCATAGGCGCTTGCAGAATGTCTACGGTGATCTGGCAGTGGACAAAAGCACGGTGAGTCGTTGGGCAAAGCGTGTGTCATCATCGCCGCAAGGTCAAGCAAGACTGTCTGATCTCCCGCGTGCGGGCCGGCCGTGCACAGCTGTGACTCCTGCAATGGCGGAGCATGCGAACACACTCGTTCGAGATGATCGATGGATCACCATCAAACAACTCAGTGCTCAACATGACATCTCTGTTGGTAGTGCTGTCACAATTGTTCACCAGTTGGGATATTCAAAGGTTTGTTCCCGCTGGGTCCCTCGTTGTCTAACCGAACACCATAAAGAGCAAAGGAGAACCATCTGTGCGGAATTGCTTGCTCGTCATGTGGCTGAGGGTGACAATTTCTTGTCAAAGATTGTTACAGGCGATGAAACATGGGTTCATCACTTCGAACCTGAAACAAAACGGCAATCAATGGAGTGGCGCCACACCCACTCCCCTACCAAGAAAAAGTTTAAAGCCATACCCTCAGCCGGTAAAGTCATGGTTACAGTCTTCTGGGACGCTGAAGGGGTTATTCTGTTCGATGTCCTTCCCCTTGGTCAAACGATCAACTCTGAAGTGTATTGTGCTACTCTTCAGAAATTGAAGAAACGGCTTCAGCGTGTTCGTAGGCACAAAAATCTGAACGAACTTCTCCTTCTTCATGACAACGCAAGACCTCACACAAGTCTTCGCACCCGAGAGGAGCTCACAAAACTTCAGTGGACTGTTCTTCCTCGTGCACCCTACAGCCCCGATCTCGCACCGTCGGATTTCCATATGTTTGGCCCAATGAAGGACGCAATCCGTGGGAGGCACTACGCGGATGATGAAGAAGTTATTGATGCAGTACGACGTTGGCTCCGACATCGACCAGTGGAATGGTACCGTGCAGGCATACAGGCCCTCATTTCAAGGTGGCGTAAGGCCGTAGCATTGAATGGAGATTACGTTGAAAAATAGTGTTGTGTAGCTAAAAGATTGGGGAATAACCTGGTGTATTTCAATGCTGAATGAAACAACCCCTGTTTCAGAAAAAAAAAAGTGTTGCATTACTTATTGAACTGCCCTCGTAATTTGCCCAACCAGTCTGCCAGTCATACATCCCACGAACGTTTATGGAACATAATCGATAGGGCAGTTCGTGCACAAAACCCTGCACCAACATACTTTCGCAATTGTGTACGGCTATGGAGGCAGCATGTCTCAATATTTCTGCAGGGGACTCCCAACGACTTGGGTCCATGCCATGTCGAGTTGGTCCACTACATCGGAGATTCGATACGATATTATGAGGAATCCCATGACTTTTGTCACCTGAGTCTGCTGTGGGAAGTGTTGTCTTCTGTGATAACAGACTATGTTTCAACAGTCTTGGCGAAATCAGGGGTTTAGTAGGGTGTGTAAATGGGAAATGAACAATCTGCTCCTTTAAATTCGAATATCTTACGATTGGTCTAACTGGGAGTGTTGTGAATACCAGCTGAAGATACAGATAACTGTAACCAGTCACATTAATTTCTTTTCTTTCCATTATGCCTTTCTGATGATTGTGACTCTATGTTCAAGCAGGAATTTTTTGAATTAACAGGACAAACCATTTGTAGAGCTGCTCGTATCGCTTAACCCGCTGCCCGCCAGTTTACGAGGCAGGGAGGTGAGGGAAATCCGGATCGAATTTGGGAGGCGGATTAAATTTTTTTTGTCTGGTACACCGAGCAACCTGAGTCTGGTGCCTCGTGAATTTTACTCGTTCGTATAGGCAAGTGCTAGGCTAGTCCGCAATCCCCATCTCAGAAAACACGCTGCAAAAACAGCTAAGATACGATAACTCTCAGCACAAAGTTTATGCGATAGACAGATATGTGGTGCACACGGCTTCCTTCTCTTAGATTGCCTGACGACTGTGGAGACAGAGAAGGCATCCGGCCACAGAGCTGAAATAAAAATAAATTTGTCAAATCATGAAAACAGTGAACCGCCTATCACCAAGTTCCTGAAACTTACTTAAACTGGCCCAAAATACTGTACAAAAACACCAGCAACCGGGTGCGATCCTCTGCAGGAATGACTGACAGCGTTCCTGTGACAGCTGAGGATCATCTAGGCTCAGGTCTATTTCCGCTGCTCTTTGTTAGCGTAATGGATACTATAACGTACGACTTACAGAGGTGTGTATCATGGACCGTGCCATAAGCGGTTGACGTGATGCTCGCGGCGGATACCAGGTAGGATCTTGAAACTCGAGTCCAAACAAGGTATGATCATCTACAAGGATTTGGCCACCGTTTAAACATCCACAAGATGAAATAACTCGAAACGATTCCATCTGCTGAAACTATGCAAGTAAATCGAGCCACCCGTACAAAGGTGGACACATTCCGATATCTGGATTCCCGGCTACAGAGTTACAGCTAGGAGAATGAGGAAGTGCGAGCAAGAACCAAAACGACCAGGATGCGATTCAGAGACGTCACCGGCTTTCTTAGTTACAAGATAACGGTTTGCCTATCCACCTAAATCAAAGATATACCGCACAATGGTGAGGCCACTTGCATTACGTCCAAAGCTAGAAGTGCTCAGCCTCACGACATGTAATGGAAATGCGTATACGTAAAAGATTATTAGGCAGTTCACTGCTTGACATATCAACAATACAATGCTCTGACAACTAGATGGAGTGGCTCTAGTCAATGAGAATACGCAAGAATGGAGACTTCTGTGGTATGGAGCCATCATACGAGAACCACCTACTTCAGTCATCACCTCAGCCTGCGATCTCACTGTCGAGGGCCAGAGACAACGTGAAACACATAAATTACTGTGATCTCCTGGCGTATTTGATAATCAAAATATCCACGGGTGTACTGCCGGTCTACAGTGTCCAACGGGCACAATATTTCGGCGATCATACATGTCGCCATCATCGGGTGAACTGACGGACTGAGCTGCTGTGAACGTGCCGGCACGGAGTTCCGTACGCTATGGCTGCTCAGAGGGAACTGGGTTCGGTCGCGGCGGCGGCCGATTTAAATACCCTCCGCCCTCGGCGCACTCCCTCCGCCGTCCGCGCCCCGCGCACTGGTGACGGCACACTGATCTGTATTTGCACGCAGACAGCTGCCACCACCCTTCACAGAGGAATGGGGTACTTAAAACTCTAGTACATAGGGCGCGCACTATCTCTGACACGGAGAGTCTACCCCAGGAATTGGAACATCTGAGAACTGTATTTCGAAAAAATGGGTACTCAGAGTGGCAGATTCAACGTTCTCTCCGCCCAACCACTACAGCACAACCTGTGGAGATGGATGAAATCACGAGGGAGGAGGTAGGCACTGCGTTTATTCCATATACAGGCGCACTCCCGGGGAAAATCGCCCGCATTTTGAAGAAATACCGGGTCGGAACTGTGTTTTGTCCTCCGAATAAAACTCATGCACTGGTGGGGAGCGCCAAAGATGACCTCGGTTTGAGGAAGGCCGGCGTGTACCAGATTCCGTGTCAATGTGGCAAGTCGTATATTGGTCAGACGATGCGTACCTTCGAGGACCGATGCCGTGAACACCAGAGGCGCACTCGACTGATGTTTCCGAGCAAGTCGGCGGTCGCTGAACATTGTTTGTCGGAAAATCACGCTATGCAGTATGAACGCACGAGGATTCTGGTACAGACGTCGAGATACTGGGACAGCGTTGTTAGGGAGGCCATCGAAATTCGCACCAATGACGACCTCATAAACCGTGACTGTGGCTATAATCTTAGCAAGGCTTGGGAACCAGCGATTGGGTTAATCAAGAGTAAATCGAGCAAACGTATAGTTGTGACGACCACGGCGGACAGAGTCATCACACCGACGTCACCTCAGACGCCGTCGCAATCTGTTCCACCGCGGGACCGTGACGCGGGGCGCGGACAGCGGAGGGAGCGCGCCGCGGGCGGAGGGTATTTAAATCGGCCGCCGCCGCGACCGAACCCAGTTCCCCCTGAGCAGCCATAGCGCACGTATCTCCGTACCGGCACGTTCACAGGAGCTCAGTCCGTCAGTTCATATGATGATGGCGACATGTATGATCGTCGAAATATTGTGCCCGTTGGACACTGTAGACCGGCAGTACACCCGTGGATATTTTGATTAACATGAATTACTGTAACTAGACACTATAAACGTAGGTCTAAGATCAAGAAGCCTAAATCCAGAGGAAACGTTAGACCCTGAGAAATGACGAGAACTGACCCAAGAGCAGAGCCCGCATCAACGGGAAGGCACCGAGAAAAAGATGATGACGATGATGATGATGGTGGTGGTGGGAGAAACTTCAGAAAAAAGAGAGACCATATGTTCATACGACTTCGGATGCAACCTAAGACACCTGTCGCTCTTAGCCCTTTCGGGACGCGAGGCCGGTATACGTGGCTTGACGCGGCAGTCGCTGTGGAGCCCCTTTACGTGGCACAATTGTCGCGTCACACACCCAGCGCTGTATCTAGGGACTGGCTTGAAGTATCGACACGGGACGGGGCGCATCCTGACAAAAGGGTAATTGTTCTGGCTAATTTCAGGTGGGGATCGTCAACGCTTTCTTGCTATATGTCATCACAGCAAAGAAAAGAGGAGAGACACCAAAGAGTCATTTGCAGTTTCGGAAGAGTCTCGTCAAGGAGCGTGTGGGCGACGTCGGAGCTCAATCAGCCCATCGAGGAAGAGGCCACGCTCTGAGCACGGTGACCTACACAAGGTGGACGGCCTGTACCATGCTACCGCAAGAAGAGACACCGGAAAACAGGGTGACTGTGTCGTTTGCAGTGATCGTTCCAAGCCAGGAGGGAGAAAACGGTCCCCCTTTTTTTAGCGAAACTTGTCCGTCCAACCCTTCTCTTCATGTGCCTGAGTGCTTCAACATGTATCACAAAGTAGCAAAGTACCGAAAGGACTTGTAAAATATGGTTACTATCGAAAAATCGATGTGCCAAAGTTGTAAAGTTTGTTTTAAGCAAATTTTATGAAATGTTGTGGTTTATTGACATAAATTAAATTTTTCATCCCTCAAAATGGACTTTTTATTTTTCTTCCCACGGACGTCCCATAAGAGATAAAATTGTATTTTATGTGTCGTTTTAAAGCTAAAACTTTAAAGAATAAAATACAACTAATTTTAATATGTCTGATTCAATGCTTCAGCTCTCAACTAAAAAAAAGTAACAAAAAATCAAATTTTTCATTTTTTTTTCTATTTCAACACCACCGCCAAGTCAAAAAGTGCACGATATGGAATAATGAAAATAGTACACCAGTAAACAGCATGTTTTGAGCTTCATTTACAAAAAAAATACACCGATAAGTCAAAAACTGTATATTTTGTAAGCGATGAAAGGAACCTAAGGGATATGGAACCCGCGCAACGCCGCCGAATTGTTCTGCTTTGCGGAAACGCGCTCCGTCCCGAAAGGGTTAACTAATCTTAACCACCGACTCCTGGGAACGATTTTGCCAATCCCACATAGCCGCTCATGTGAAGCCAGATCGGTCTGCCCGCGGCTATAGCCCGTCAAAAAAATCAATAAAAGTCCCTCAAGTGGTGTGGCCGGTATAGCTCGTCATTCCACACGATGTTACAATTGCCACAACCTTTATCATTATGCAGACATTCTAAAAAACGTGAGTGTCAAATTAGAAATAACGGTGTTGGTGCATAGCGTCTGAAGGTAAATTTAGGATTGTTAGTCTCGCGATACACACTGGGTATCGATACTGTAAATCATATAGTAAAAATGGAACTCATAGAACTGCAGTGCGTAACGCTGGAGGATAGTAAAAGCCGATGACGTCGACAAAAGAACAGTCTCGCCCAGGGGAGTGTCCTGTTCCCCCCACTCTTTTCCCTGTTATTTAATCTATACACAAATAATCATCTAACAAATGTTCAAATGTGTGTGAATTCCTAAGGGATCAAACTGCTAAGGTCATCGGTCCCTAGACTTACATACAACTTAAACTAACTTAAGTACAACACACACACCCATGCCCGAGAGACGACTCGAACTTCCGGCGGGAGGGGCCGCGCAATCCGTGACATGGCGCCTCTAACCTCGCGACCACGCCGCGCGGCAACATTTAACACCAGACCGTACTGCCCACTTCCTGTATGCCAATGATCTGGTAATTACAGCACAACGAAATAGCTTTGAGGACGCAGAACGAAAACTGGAAAACATCATGTGTGAATATTACAAACAGAACTTCCTCAAACGAAACTCCGTGGAGACACAAGTTAACGCAGTCCACCCCCGCTGTAACAGGCAAACAGAAATCTAAACATCACTTGGAAAGGCAAGAAAATGAAACATACAGGCAAATCGACATTCCTGGGTCTCGTGCTGGTCGGATCACTCATATACAAATATCACTGCGAGAATACTCTCCAAAAGTCTGCCGCCGGAAACAACATCTTGAGGACAGTCGCAATTAGTAAATAGGGGGCCAGACCAACTGTATTATGCTTTTCCACAGAGGAATATGCATATCCCGTATCGGCCATTTTCACACATGCCAAAAAAGTCAGTACAAGCTAAGTGATAACAACAGAATTCAGGGAACACACAACACTTTGGAAACTACTGTTTATAAAGCGGCCGAATCCTCAGATCCAGCAGTCCGAAGAGCTCCCCATGACCATACAGAAAAATTGAAACAGACTTTCCATGAGCGCCACACTTACAAGTTTCTTCATGTGGATCTGGTAGACCTACATTCCGCAAAAGAGTCCTTAGTACTGAGTTAAATGTGCTCCTAAGGAATACTCTGCCTCACAAGAGATGCCCAGCGACAATACATCAAGCTGGAAGATTTGGAGAACACTGAATACCATCAGAATGGGTGTTGCGCCACTCAAAACAAAGTTAATTAAATGGAGCCTTAAAAATGAAGGAGATAACAAATGCGATTGTGATGAAGCCCAGGACATGGAAACTCTTCTACAATGCCCCAACTTCACCTTGAACTGCAACCTTAACGACCTACGACCTGATAAAAATAAAGCATTGGATGTGGTCCAACCTTTCGAATACGAAAAGTAAAGATATATATCACACGAAAATCCAGATATAAGCTTTATTTGTTGGTAATTTTAGGAAGTCGTTTCCAACCAGTTCACCTACACTCAGTTTTACTAACGTCCCGTATGATACAACACAAGATTAGTCGCTTCAAAATGAAACTCTGTGACCATGAGAACGAGGCGCGGATAATTAGAATGAATATATTATAAAATAATGAGAATGAATACATTATATCCGAACACTCTCGTCCCATACGTCAGTTTTTAGCGAACGCGGTTGACCAACGACAACGACGAACTCCTGTTTCCAACTCCCTAGTCTCTAGTACGGTGCTACGTCAGGCGCACGAACGACACATCAGTCAAAATTTTGGAGGCGTTGTCAGTGAGCATAGATTAGTTTTAAATGCTCAATCAGCGGAAGCTGCATTAATAGAACACTCATTCTGCGGTAACACTATGCAATAAACTTACGACAGAAGTCAAAGATACAACAATTGGAATGATGTAAGATCCTCACACTATACACCGAGGCGACAAAAGTCATGTGATAGCGATATTCGCATATGCAAGTGACGGTAGTATCGCGTACACAAGTTGCAAATGGGCAGTGCATTGGCGAAGAAACGGTTTCCGATGTTATTATCGCCGCACGACGGGAATTAACCGTGTCTGAACGCGGAATGGTTAGTTGGAGCTAGACGCGTGGGACATACCGTTTCTGAAATCGTTAGAGAATTCAATGCTCCGAGATCCACAGTGTCAAAAGTGTGCCGAGAATACCATATTTCAGATATTAACTCTCACAACGGACAACACATTGGCCGACGGCCTTCACTGAACGACTGAGAGCAGAGGCGTTTGCGTAGAGATGTCAGTGCTAACAGACAAGCAACACTGCATGAAATAACCGCAGAAATCAATGTGGGACGTACGAGGAACATATCCGTTAGGACAGTGCCGCGAAATTTGGGATTTATGAGTTATGACAGTAGACGACCGACACGAGATCCTTTGCTAACATCACGACGTCGCCTGCAGCGCCTCTCCTGGGCTCGTGACCACATCAGTTGGACCCTAGACGACGGGAAAACCGTGGCCTGGTCGGATGAGTTCCGATTTCAGTGGGTAAGAGCTGATGGCAGGGTCTGAGTGTGGCGCAGACCCCACGAAGCCATGGACCCAAGTCGTCAACGAGAAACTGTTCCAGCTTGTAGTGGCTCCGTAATGGTTTAGGCTGTGTTTACATGGAATTGACTGGGTCCTATGGTCAAACTGAACGATCATTGACTGGAAATGGTTATGTTCGGCTACCTGGAGACCATGTGGAGCCATTCATATACCCCATGTTCCATAACAACGTTGTCATTTCACTGGGCCGCAGTCTTTTGCGATTTGTTTGAATAACATTATGGACAATTCGAGCAGACGATTCGGCCACCCAGATTCCTTGACATGAATCCCACTGAAACTATACGTGATATAAGGAGAGGTCAGTTCGTGCACAACAACGTGTATAGGTAACACTCGCGCAATTATGGACGGCTGTAGAAGCAGTATTGCTGCAGGGACTTCCAACGACTTGTTGACTCCATGGCACGTCGAGAAGCCGCACTACGCTGGACAAAAGGAGGTGCGACACGATATTAAAGCCAATCCCATGACTTTTGTCACCTCAGAGTACTATCGCCTCAAAAATTCACTATTCCTCTTAAAAAGCCTGTGTATTCCAATTACGAAGTTTAAGATTTCGCTGTTATTCACTTCTTTCTTCTGCCAGCTTTCAGTCTCGTTATTCACGATAATGTAAGTAGGATGTTTAGGTTCTTATGTTGGTAACGCCACGTAGCGCTCTGTATGAAAATCACTGACTGTGCTGTGTGCAGTCTGTGGCTGGTTTGCATTGTTGGAATATTTGCTATTGTAGTGTTGGGAAGTTGGATGTGAACAGCGCATAGCGTTGCGCAGTTGGAGGTGAGGCGCCAGCAGTGGTGGATGTGGGGAGAGAGATGGCAGAATTTTGAGAGCGGACGATCCGGACGTGTGTCCATCAGAAAGAGTAAATTTGTAATACTGGATATCATTAACTGATATATATATGATGACTTTTGAATATTATTAAGGTAAATACATTGTCTGTTCTCTATCAAAATCTTTCATTTGCTAACAATGCCTGTCAGTAGTTAGTGCCTTCAGTAGTTAGAATCTTTTATTTAGCTGGCAGTATTGGGCTCGCTGTGTTGCAGTAGTTTGAGTAACGAAGATTTTTGTGAGATAAGTGATTCATGAAAGGTATAGGTTATTGTTAGTCAGGGTCATTCTTTTGTAGGGATTATTGAAAGTCAGATTGCGTTGCGCTAAAAATATTGTGTGTCAGTTTAGTGAATGTCTGAGTGCGTTCAGTTTTGCTCAGCTGTTTGAAAATCAAATAACGCAGAGGTTTTCCAGCATTGTCAGTCATAAAATTTTTCTAAGGGCATGTTTCATATGTCGACCCTTAGCCGAGGATACCTCACTGGTATCTTCTGATGTTTTCTTGTAGTTTGTGTAATTAGTGTAGCTATTGTTTATTGCTAGAGTGTAATTGTTGAGAGAATTTCCTTTGTAGTTGTAGTTTTTCATTGTTGTACAGTGTAACAGTTGTGGCGTGTATGTAGATTTGCACCAAGTATTTTGCAGCTGCGCTTGCAATTAACTAGATATTATTTTCAGTGCTATGTTGATGTGTTTTCATATTTTACGCTTCCATTGTGCTTTTCTTGTTATCGTGTGAAATACGTGATAATTATGGCGTGTGAAAAACGTAACACTAGGCTCCAAAGTAAATTGAGAAATGATAGTGACGACGAGCGTAGCTTACCAGCACCGCCGTGTAATGAATTAACAGACATTCAAAGTAGTAATTTGGTAATTGTGCATAGGAAAATGGAGCGGGCGGCAAATAATGGTGTAACAGTGAAACAGTGAACAGGGAAGCATTATCGATCGATCGGTCGGCAATAGCTCGCCTCAGGATTCCGAAATGACAGGACACAATCTTGCAAATACTGTAGATTCAGGTTTTGCGTCCTCGCCGTTTTCTCAAATAAGTCAAGACACGTTTTCTGCTTTTCAAAATGCGAATATTGTCGGTTCAAATGCACTGCCGAATAGCACTGACGAGCATGTTTCAGACACCAGTGCATTGTTATTACAATTAATGCAACAAATGGGACAAAAGCTTCAAAAGTTAGACACAATGGAACAACACCAGAGACAAACACAGTAACAGCTTCAAATGTTAGACACCACGCTTGAACAAACACATGAACGTTTAAATGCTGAGATACTTAAAATGTCAAAAAGTCTCTCATGACGTAAAAACACAAATTTGTGAGCATTTCCAACCTATTTTTTCGCGTCGTGAAAATGCATTGCAGAATCACGAAGCAGCCATAAAGGAACTGCAAACTATTGTTCATGAAAATTCATCCACATTCATCCACAAGCGTGACTTCATCAATTCTCTCATTGTTTTCCTCCCAGCTGGTCATTAGAGCACAGATTAGAATTTATGTGTGGCTATTTAGAGAATAAACCAGCGGTAAGAATGCGATCGGTCATTCACGATAGTCACAGTGAAGGAGAATTTCATCATGCCTTCCTCTCAGCATATTGGTCTCAAGCTACACAAGACCGAGTAAAACATAGCATCATAGTGATGAAACATTTCGAACAATCTGAATTTTCCAGTCTTGTGAAATATTTTGATGACATGTTGCACAAGAATCAGTACCTGTCAAACCCATACAGCCCCTCAGAACTCATCTGCATTTGCTTAATCAAATTGCCTGACATTTAAGACATATTATTTTGGCAGGACGTTGCAAAGACGA
Source organism: Schistocerca piceifrons (assembly GCF_021461385.2). Lineage (NCBI taxonomy): Eukaryota > Metazoa > Arthropoda > Insecta > Orthoptera > Acrididae > Schistocerca > Schistocerca piceifrons. Next base: position 110,688,337 of record NC_060139.1, read on the forward strand.
CATATGAAACATCGCCTTAGAAAAATTTTATAAATGACAGTGCTGGAAAACCACTACTGTCTGTATGCTGGATCGCCACTCGGGCTGTCCTTCATGTTGCTGCTGGGTCTGTCACCTTCACGCCATCTCGACAACCGACTACATGGGTATACAGTATTCTGGGTTCCAGCCTAAGAGCAACTTCACTCATCGAGAGTGCGGAGTCTCCGACAAAAGTCCACAGCCACGCTGGCCTGCGAAGACGCACCCTTCCATGGGCCGCGGCGCTGACCACAGGCAACACCAGGTCCTTTGCTTAGCAGGTTCCTCCCGGGCACTGACCTGTCACCTCGCGCTTTCAAGCAGCGCGGACTCTGTGGAGTCGCCGCTGGGCAGCGCCTGGAAGAAGATAGAGCGACTGAAAAACTCTCGTCAATAAATGATAGTTGAATAATGTTTTACTAACGCCCCGGCGCTCAACATGATCACTCATCTCCGCCCTTCTCTCGATTTCCTAATAACGACGCGACCCCGGATCGGATCGTAACAATGAATCATAACCTGCAATTTGCTCTACCTACGGAGCCTATGTGATCGTTACACTGGATCCTGGAACTCCACGTATTTGTAAGATGTGACTGACTCTAGTTTGAGTCCTTCCTGTCCTGGGTCCTTACTGAGTTTTACTAATTTAGGCTGTTATTCGACGCCACTGATACCAAATACTACGTCACTTATCTTTGCAGTGGTGCCGCAATTAAATAATGATAACGTACTTCGAATTCCGTTTGTGAAAGAACATTTGAAGACAGAATTCAGTACCCTGGTTTTTATTTTGCCTTCTTTAAATCTCTGTTCTTATTCCGTCCCCATTTCGCTGGCTTCAAATGGTTCAAATGGCTCTGAGCACTATGGGACTTAACGGCTGTGGTCATCAGTCCCCTATAACTTAGAACTACTTAAACCTAACTAACCTAAGGACATCACACACATCCATGCCCGAGGCAGGATTCGAACCTCCGACCATAGCGGTGGCACGGTTCCAGGCTGTAGCGCCTAGAAACGCTCAGCCACTCCGGCCCGCTATTTCGCTGTACACTGATGTTTGTGGAACTGACATCCTTGCTATATGATCAAACTTTGGCGGAAGTTTAGGTTAGAGTGTGTGCTAATATACTCCGCACTTCTCGTAGCGGAACGTGTTTCAATTAAGATCTGCCTACCAACGGATTATGCTTTGCTCAGAAAAAATAGAACGCCTTGAACGATTAGAGATAGGACATCTACATCTACATCTACTTCTATACTCCGCAAGCCACCTGACGGTGTGTGGCGGAGGGTACCTTGAGTACCTCTATGGGTTCTCCTTCTATTCCAGTCTCGTATTGTTCGTGGAAAGAAGGATTGGCAGTATGGCTCTGTGTGGGCTCTAATCTCGCTGATTTTATCCTCATGGTCTCTTCGCGAGATATACGTAGGAGGGAGCGATATACTGCTTGACTCCTCGGTGAAGGTATGTTTTCGAAACTTCAACAAAATCCCGTACCGAGCTACTGAGCGTGTCTCTTGCAGAGTCTTCCATTGGAGTCTATCTGTCATCTCCATAATGCTTTCGCGATTACTAAATGATCCTGTAACGAAGCGCGCTGCTCTCCGTTGGATCTTCTCTATCTCTTCTATCAACCGTATCTGGTATGGATCCCACACCGGTGAGCAGTTTTCAAGCAGTGGGCGAACAAGTATACTGTAACCTACTTCCTTTGTTTTCAGACCTCATTTCCTTAGGATTCTTCCAATCAATCTCAGTCTGGCAACTGCTTTACAGACGATTAATTTTATATGGTCAATCCATTTTAGATCACTCCTAACGCCTACTCCCAGATAATTTATGGAATTAACTGCTTCCAGTTGCTGACCTGCTATATTGTAGCTAAATGATAAGAGATCTTTCTTTCTGTGTATTCGCAGCACATTACACTTGTCTACATTGAGATTCAATTGCCATTCCCTGCACCATGCGCCAATTCGTTACATATCCTCCTGCATTTCAGTACAATTTTCCATTGTTACAACCTCCCGATATACTACAGCACCTTCCGCAAAAAGCCTCAGTGAACTTCCGATGTCATCCACCAGGTCATTTATGTATATTGTGAATAGCAACGGTCCTACGACACTCCCCTGCGGCACACCTGAAATCACTCTTACTTCGGAAGACTTCTCTCCATTGAGAATGACTTGCTGCGTTCTGTTATCTAGGAACTCTTCAATCCAATCACACAATTGGTCTGATAGTCCATATGCTCTTACTTTGTTCATTAAACGATTGTGGGGAACTGTATCAAACGCCTTGCGGAAGTCAAGAAATACGACATCTACCTGGGAAACCGTGTCTATGACCCTCTGAGTCTCGTGGACGAATAGCGCGAGCTGGGTTTCACACGATCGTCTTTTTCGAAACCCATGCTGATTCCTACAGAGTAGATTTCTAGTCTCCAGAAAAGTCATTATACTCGAACCTAATACATGTTCCAAAAGTTCTACAGCTGATCGACGTTAGAGACATAGGTCTATAGTTCTGCACATCAATTCGAGGTCCCTTCTTGAAAACGGGGATGCACATTAGTACTATGTTCTGCAGAAATGATTAGTATTTGAATCATGTCGGCCCGCGGGTTCATTGTCAACATGGGTGTCGCATCGCAGCCCCACCTACCGGTAAAATGTGCGTGCGGCATTTGTTGTCGCTAGAAACCGAAGGTAATGGATCAGTGTGACTTTAGCAGGCATGCAGGGTGCCTCGCAGACGTATGCGCCAACCGTACCGTCAAATCAGTGACTTTGAAAGGGGACACATTATTGTCTTTACTGGTACTACCGATGAGCCTTTTAACCAATATTTATCCAAAACCGTAATGACCGACACAAACAAAGTGTATTTTGCAGCCTACAAATTTATTTTAAACAAATCGGCTGTCATTATTGATAAACATATTATTTGGATTTCATACACGGGGTTGGAATACCTTTCACTCTTCCTTTCAATTATAATTAACTAAAATGTAATATGTATTGTTATTTTCTGGAAACCTGTAAATTACTTTTCGGAGTTCTTACCGAAATTATGTCCGCGTCCACCCAAAATTGTAAGGCATTATTCTCGTTATTGTTCTATGTATATGAACTAATTTTGTTACACACTTTTATTGTGTTTTCTTAAAATTTATTAATTACGATTGTCAATAATTGTTGTAAATCATATAAATACCATTGATTTGTGAACAACAGGGTGGTGGTTTTGTAACAAATCATCAACAGCACAGAATGTAGAACCTTGCTTATATATTTTTCGCCGCCGAACATCTTGCTTGTGAATAAAGCAATTTTGTCGAAAATCTGTACCAGGAATTTATTTCGTACGTTAACCGAGTACTTTTGCATGTACAGCAGTACAACAGAAGAGCTCAGGAGCACCTGCAGCGAAGCTACACCTCAAGAATCAAGCTCTACGAGTTATGTAAATTTCATGAAATTTTTTTGTTGAAAACATTTCATCTCTAAATTAATGAACAATTCCGGATTTTTCAGTTAATCAATTCGTTGAGATAGTCGCATCTCAGCTGGTGATTTTTTTTTTAAATTCTTGAGGCTCACGTTTTTATTGTGGCCGCGTAACTTGATATAACTTTTGGCATAAACTTTCAACTTTTATGAAGTCTACAAATATTTTATTTATTAGAAATCCATATTATACACACACCACACCATGCTGACTTCTTCGGTATCAGCAGCTCCATATTAGCCCAAAAGGAAAGTAAATGAAACGGAAAACTACTTACAATTGGAAACGTGAAAGATTTTGCATGGTCCCTCTTCTTAATGCAAATGTGAAAAAATTGTCAAGTCTTGTGTCACTGTTACGATTAGGTAGTGAAAGAAAACTCTTACTTCCAATACAAAAATAAACTGTACAAGATTATTGAAATACATGAACCAGTGCTAGATATAATTAGTGATTAAATAATCATAACCAACACAGCGCGTACAAACCTGAAACCTTGAAACACGACTACAACACGTCAGCTCCTCGCGTTCCACAATGTGCGTAAATTTCTCCATTTGTCTGTGTATACTCGTCCATCACAGATAACTAATATTACTCTATCTAACTACGCCAGATACTTCAATAAAGTTACCTAATTTAGTGAAAATCTTCGAACGCGTAAGTGTAGCTGTACTGTCGTGAAAACCTAGCAGTGTTCGAGGTCGTTGCTGAAGTGTAAACTGCCTCTCCCCACTGAAATCTTGGTTATGGTGACAAACAGATCTATAGTGTATCCCGAGGTCTAGCTTAGACTGGAAAAGGGCAACTTTGTTGTAAGGCCATTTCGTATGATATCTATTGAATTGTTACTCTGGTTCTATGTGACCATATCGCAGGGTTCTGCATTCAAAAGTTCAATAAATGTTGTGAAATCTGGACGAAAATTGCAACTCTTCCTTTCGAAAATGGTCCAGTCAGATCAATTATTCAATTTTATCGTGATCACGTTTTTGTGAACGTCTGCACGTTGTACAAGGTGTTTGCTGCTTCCTTCTAGTATTTGTTTCGCAAAATTCAGTTTATGACTTGTGAACAATGATACAAATAATCTTGTATGCAGAAATGTTTACAAAGGGACTAATATGTACAAATGGAAGTACTTACAGTATTTATTTTTTTAGCCGGATGTATTCCAATTTCTGTCTTCCTCTACAGTTTTTACCCTCTACAATTCCCTCTAGTACCATGGAAGTTATTCCCTGACGTCTAACAGTTGTAACATCCTGTCCCTTCTTCTTATCTGTGTTGTCCATATATTCCTTCCCTCTCCGATTCTATGCAGAACCTCTTCATTTCTTACCTTATCAGTCCACCTAATTTTCAACAATCGTCTGTAATATCACTTCTCCAATGATTCGATTCTCTTCTGTTCCGGTTTTCCCACAGTTCATGTTTCACTATCATACAACGCTGTGCTCCAAACTACATTCCCAGAAATTTCTTCCTCAAATTAGGGCCTATGTTAGATACTAGTAGATTTCCCTCGGCCAGGAATACCCTTTTTGCCTGTGCTTGCTTGCTTTTTGTCCTCCTTGCTCCGTCCGTCACGGATTATTTTGCTGCGTAGGTGGCAGAATTCCTTAACTTCTTCTACTTCGTGACAGTCAACCCTGATGTTAAGTTTCTCGCTGTTCTCATTTCTGCTGCTTCTCATTACTTTCGTCTCCGTTCGGATCACTCTCAATCCATATTCTGTATTCATCTGATTCAGCTGATCCTGTAATTCTTCTTCACCGTCACTAATGATGGCAATGTCATCAGCAAATTTTATCACTGATATCGTTTCACCTTTCTTGGTTAGAAGGGACCATGGTTACGTCAAGACAACCAGGATAATTCGATCATTCCGAAGACTAGTAGATTAAAAGACGCTCTAGCAAAACATCGGTATCTCGAGAAAATATTCTAATTAAATTTTGAGAACCGATGTTCGCTAATGAAACTGGAAATGAGTCCTCTACAAACTGCTAACATAAGTAATATAGAGTTATTTCTTTTATTCACCATACGTTAAAAAAGTATAAATAGTCACTCTACAGTGTTCCATATAAAATAAACTAAGATAAATACTGATGAAACTGTGTGATCTTAAATATTCTTTGTGATACACACGATAGCAGTTTGCGGAGCGATGATTTTGATGCAGATACAACGCTTAAGAGCTGAAGGTAATACAATCTTTCAGTTTAGTCCTAACACGTAGCTGCTCTCATCAACGTTATCGGAGGAAAAGCCCGATATAATATCGAGAATAGCAAGTGAGTAATGCAAGTACTCTGCGAACTACGAATGCACGTGGCGATCACACAAGATAAGCAGTAGAGTAGAATATTGTTACCATGTTGGAAACTTATTGATTCTGTCGTCTCAGCGAATGGATTAGCCCAACGTGTACACTGCGGTAATTGGATGACCACCGTACGTGAAATTTGCTCACTGTGTGATCAAGACGTCTAAGCACGTTTGATAGGAGACAAATCTTCTGAGCCAACAGAAAAAGGATCCATCTTGAGCGACTCGTTTCGGCCAAGACTATCGCCTACGGCATCAGGAACCCGCAAATGGCTAGGAGGTTAAAATGTTGTGTTTCTGCGTCCCTCAAAACACGAAGATCGCTCACCTCTACGTAAACAGGCACGTGGATTTAACGACCATGTGCCTTTAGTCTGTCCAAATTTACTTCAGGGTTGACTGCGAGGACCCAACAGACAAGAATTAACTGATGAAATTGTAATCGATGTTTTTCAGAAAATCATTGAGTGGTTCTCTGTAAATGGGCTCTCATTAAACTTTGACAAAACACAGTATATACAGTTCCACACAGGAAATGGAATGACACCATTAATAAATATAGACTTCGATCAGAAATCGGTGGCTAAGGTAGAACATTCAAAATTTCTAAGTGTATGCATTGATGAGGGGTTGAACTGGAAAAAACACACTGAAGGTCTGCTGAAACGTTTGAGTTCAGCTACTTATGCTATTAGGGTCATTGCAAATTTTGGCTACATACATCTCAGCAAATTAGCTTACCACTCCTGTTTTCATTCTCTGCTTTCTTATGGCATCATATTCTCGGGTAACTCATCATTGAGTAAAATAGTGTTCATTGCACAAAAGCGTGTAATCAGAATAATTGCTGGAGCTCATCCAAGATCATCCTGCAGACACGTATTTAAAGAGCTAGGAATCTTCACTGTAGTCTCACAATATATATATTCACTTATGAAATTTGTTATTAACAATCCGAACGAATTCAAAAGTAATAGTAGTGTACATGGCTACAACTCTAGGAGAAAGGATGATCTTCACTACTCAAGGTTAAATCTAACTTTGGCTCAGAAGGGGGTAAATTATGCTGCCACAAAAGTCTTTGCCCACTTACCTAATAGCATCAAAAGTCTGACAGATAGCCATATAGCATTTAAAAGGAAATTAAAAGAATTTCTAATTGGCAACTCCTTCTACTCATTAGATGAATTTTTGGATATAGTAAGTGGGTAATTTCCCCACCCCCCACAAAAGAAAATTAAAAATATTAAGTGTCATGTAATATTTTGTCTAATGTAATATCTTGTATAGACACCTTTTATTAACCTGACACGTTCCACATCATTACGAAGTGTCGTATTCGTGATCTGTGGAACAAGTACTAATGTAATCTAGTGTTTGGCGGTGGGCCCAGGGCCACTTTCCACCAATGCCACGCTACCTGCAACTACAGCAACAAATCCCCCAAATTGCCAAATCAAATCCTTACCCCAGTCAACACTTCGTGCATGCAGCGGGCCTCAGTTGCAGCCAGCTAGCTGTCCGATGTGATCGATTAGCCCTGTGCCCTGTGTGCTCGTTTTTACAGTTGTAGGAGATATTCTTTTATTTGTTGTTGGCAATATTCATTGTTTCCGTTATTCGTTGTATGCTACTGAACGATGTCGGCGGAAAATTCGTCGAATATTATGAGTGGAAAAGTTCGACGTCGTTCTCTTGGCCAGAGCATTGCTATACGAGAACAGTTAAGAGAAATGGTTTGCGTGTTAGTTGGCGACTTTGAGAATAAAAAACTTAATGGTGGTCCGCTGCTCTCAGCTATGAAAGTGATCGACAGAACTGTTGCAGCTTTGCATATAAACAAAAACATTGTTGCGAAGATTGGGGAAGAAATGTTCGACAGCGAAAAGGAACTAAAAAATCATCGAAACTTAACACCCCTGGGAAAAAATGTCGTATGGATAAGCGGATTATCAATATCGATTCGTTTGTAGAGGATGCGATTCGTTGTCATGTTTGATCTACATCTACATGAACATGGATACTCTGCAAATCACATTTAAGTGCCTGACAGAGGGTGCATCGAACCACTTTTACAATTCTCTATTATTCCAATCTCCTATAGCGCGCAGAAAGAGTGAACACCTTTATCTTTCCGTACGAGCTCTGATTTCCCTTATTTTATCGTGGTGATCGTTCCTCCCTATGTACGTCGGTCTCAACAAAATATTTTCGCATTCGGAGGAGAAAGTTGGTGATTGGAATTTCGTGAGAAGATCCGTCGCAACGAAAAACGCCTTTCTTTTAATGATGTCCAGCCCAAATCCTGAATCATTTCTGTGACACTCTCTCCCATATTTCGCGATATTACAAAACGTGCTGCCTTTCTTTGAACTTTTTCGATGTACTCCATCAGTCCTATCTGGTAAGGATCCCACACCGCGCAGCAGTATTCTAAAAGCGGACGGACAAGCGTAGTGTAGGCAGTCTCCTTAGTAGGTCTCTTACATTTTCTAAGTGTCCTCCCAATAAAACGCAGTCTTTAGTTACCCTTCCCCACAACATTTTCTATGTGTTACTTCCAATTTAAATTGTTCATAATTGTAGTACCTCGGTATTTAGTTGAATTTACGGCTTTTACATTAGACTAATTTATCGCGTAACGCCAGCCGTAGTGGCCGAGCGGTTCTAGGCGCTACAGTCCGGAACCGCGCGACTACTACGGTCGCCGGTTCGAATCTTGCTGCGGGCATGGATGGTGTGATGTCCTTAGGTTAGCTAGGTTTAAGTAGTTCAAAGTTCTAGTAGACTGATGACCTCAGATATTAAGTCCCATAGTGCTCAGAGGCATTTGAACGAGTTGCTTTCAGCACTCATGTGGATGACCTCACACTTTTCGTCGTTTAGGGTCAACTGCCACTCATTCGGGAGGACGACGGTTCAATCCCGCGTTCGGTCATCCTGATTTAGGTTTTCCGTGATTTCCCTAAATCTCTCCAGGCAAATGCCGGGATGGTTCCTTTCAAAGGGCACGGCCGACTTCCTTCCCCGCCCTTCCCTAGTCCGATGAGACCGATGACCTCGCTGTCTGGTCTTCCCCAAAAACAACCCAACAACTGCCACTTTTGGCGCCATTCAGATATCTTTTCTAAATCGTTTTGTAGTTTGTTTTAATCTTCTGATAACTTTATTAGTCGATAAACGTCAGCGTCATCTGCAAACAACCGAAGACGGCTGCTCATATTGTCTCCCAAATCGTTTATATACTCGTAGATAAGGAACAGCAAAGGAAAGAATATCTGGCGCTCGGGAAGTTACTGGTCACACTTCAAAGAATCAGGACTTCTTCAAGACTGTCTCATATCCTTGTGGACAGTTTTACACAACCTTGGCTTTCACTACGGACATTTCTCTGGCCGTAAGCCGTTGATGGAGAGGGAGGTATAGCTGCATGACGATGCCGATTTTGAAGGGACATCAGTAGTATGAATATCGACGAAGTATTATGGGTTGACGAAACGTGGATCAGCTCTGGTCACCCTGCCATGCAGGGCTGGGCCGACGACACAGCTAAAGGAATGAAGGAATGCTTGCCTTATGGCAAAGGGGTGAGGGGGGGGGGGGGTCTTGTTCTTCTCCGTGGAGGCACCTTGCAAGGTTGTCACCCAGTCAGCTGCTTTTTAAATCAAAGAAAACAGGAGATTATCTCGAAGAAGTGAACAACGTTACTTTTACGGAGTAGTCCGAAGATTCACTAATACCAAATCCCGGAAAACAGTCAACAATTGTTCTAGATAATGCTTGGTTCAAATGGCTCTGAGCACTATGGGACTTAACTTCTGAGGTCATCAGTCGCCTAGAACTCAGAACTAATTAAACCTAACTAACCTAAGGACATCACACACGTCCATGCCCGAGGCAGGATTCGAACCTGCGACCGTAGCGTAAAAAATGCTCCTTACCATTCAGGTGTTGTTGACAAGGCACCTCCCATGGCAAACCGAAAGGAGGAAATGATTGATTGGCTTCAGCATCATAACATTGATGTAAGTGATGACCTTAAACACTTGGAGCTACTCCTATACGAATTAGACGAATTGGCAAAAAACATGGGCATACAGTCGCTTTACCACTGCCATTTCAACCCAACAGAGTCAATAATGGCTCATATTAAAGGTTTCGCTCCTGGGAATAATAACTGCAGTCGAAGCAGTTACAAGAGAGGCAATCAGGAACGTCACCGCTGAAGATTGGAAGAAAGCCGGAAAACAAAAGCAGAGCTTCATGGAGAGAGCATGGCATAATAAAGCTCTTTTGGAAAAGTCAGTGGAAGAGATGACAGTTTCATTAAATGGCAATAGTGACTGTGATTGTGATAGTGACACTTCAACAATCCGTCATAGAGACGAAAGTGGTATCAGTAGAGTTTTTCCATTACCCCCGTAGGAATGGAGCAGCGGCGGAACCAGTTACATGTTTGGCGTGTGCAGTCTACATCTGTAAATATCTACAAAATAAAAAATTTATACTGTCGTAAGTTTTGAAATTTTAATAAGAAGGCCGAACAAAAATAACAACTATTAACACAGAAGCCCTGTCATTTATAAAATTTAGAAATTTGTGGTAAACCTTATGGGACCAAACTGCTGAGGCCATCGGTCTCTAAGCCTACACACTATTTAATCTAACTTCTACATCTACATCCATACTCCGCAAGCCACCTGACGGTGTGTGGCGGAGGGTACCTTGAGTACCTCTATCGGTTCTCCCTTCTATTCCAGTCTCGTATTGTTCGTGGAAAGAAGGATTGTCGGTATGCCTCTGTGTGGGCTCTAATCTCTCTGATTTTATCCTCATGGTCTCTTCGCGAGATATACATAGGAGGGAGCAATATGCTTGACTCTTCGGTGAAGGTATGTTCTCGAAACTTCAACAAAAGCCCGTACCGAGCTACTGAGCGTCTCTCCAGCACAGTCTTCCACTGGAGTTTATCATTTCCGTAACGCTTTCGCGATCACTAAATGATCCTGTAACGAAGCGCGCTGCTCTCCGTTGGATCTTCTCTATCTCTTCTATCAACCCTAACTGGTACGGATCCCATACTGCTGAGCAGTATTCAAGCGGTGGGTGAACAAGCGTACTGTAACATATTTCCTTTGTTTTCAGATTGCATTTCCTTAGGATTCTTCCAATGAATCTCAGTCTGGCATCTGCTTTACCGACGATCAACTTTATATGATCATTCCATTTTAAATCACTCCTAATTCGTACTCCCAGATAATTTATGGAATTAACTGCTTCCAGTTGCTGACCTGCTGTATTGTAGCTAAATGATAAGGGATCTATCTTTCTATGTATTCGCAGCACATTACACTTGTCTACATTGAGATTCAGTTTCCATTCCCTGCACCATGCGTCAATTCGTTGCAGATCCTCCTGCATTTCAGTACAATTTTCCATTGTTACAACCTCTCGATATACCACAGCTAAAAGCCTCAGTGAACTTCCGATGTCATCCACAAGGTCACTTACGTATGTTGTGAATAGCAACGGTCCTACGACCTCCCATGCGGCACACCTGAAATCACTCTTACTTCGGAAGACTTCTCTCCATTGAGAATGACATGCTGCGTTCTGTTATCTAGGAACTCTTCAATCCAATCACACAATTGGTCTGATAGTCCATATGCTTTGTTCATTAAACGACTGTGGGGAACTGTATCGAACGGCATCTACCTGTGAACCCGTGTCTATGGCCCTCTGAGTCTCGTGGACGAATTGCGCGAGCTGGGTTTCACCCGATCGTCTTTTTCGAAACCCATGCTGATTCCTACAGAGTAGATTTCTAGTCTCCAGAAAAGTCATTATACTCGAACATAATACGTGTTCCAAAATTCTACAATTGATCGACGTTAGAGATATAGGTCTTTAGTTCTGCACATCTGTTCGACGTCCCTTCTTGAAAACGGGGATGACCTGTGCCCTTTTCCAATCCTTTGGAACGCTACGCTCTTCTAGAGACCTACGGTACACCGCTGCAAGAAGTGGGGCAAGTTCCTTCGCGTACGCCGGCCGGAGTGGCCGTGCGGTTCTGGGCGCTACAGTCTGGAGCCGAGCGACCCCTACGGTCGCAGGTTCGAATCCTGCCTCGGGCATGGGTGTGTGTGATGTCTTAGTTAGGTTTAATTAGTTCTAAGTTCTAGGCGACTGATGACCTCAGAAGTTAAGTCGCATAGTGCTCAGAGCCATTTGAACCATTTTTTCCTTCGCGTACTCTGTGTAAAATCGAACTGGTATCCCATCAGGTCCAGCGGCCTTTCCTCTTTTGAGCGATTTTAATTGCTTCTCTATCCCTCTGTCGTCTATTTCGATATCTACCATTTTGTCATCTGTGCGACAATCTAGAGAAGGAACTACAGTGCAGTCTTCCTCTGTGAAACAGCTTTGGAAAAAGACATTTAGTATTTCGGCCTTCAGTCTGTCATCCTATGTTTCTGTACCATTTTGGTCACAGAGTGTCTGGACATTTTGTTTTGATCCACCTACCGCTTTGACATAAGACCAAAATTTCTTAGGATTTTCTGCCAAGTGAGTACATAGAACTTAAAGTAACTTAAGCTATTTTATACTGTCGTAAGTTTTGAATTTTAATATGAAGGCCTAATAGCAATTAATTCAAGGGAAGTACATTTCAGGAATTCAGAATGTATCAAACATAACAAATATTAACACACAAGCCCTGTCATTTGTAAAATTTGGAAATTTGTGGTAATGTCTTATGGGACCAAACTGCTGAGGTCATCGGTCTCTAAGCCTACACACTACTTAATCTAACTTAACGTAACTTAAGCTATGGACAACACACACACTCATGCCCCAGGGAGGACTCGAACCTCCGATGGAAGGAGCCACACGAACCGTGACAAGGCCCCCAAGACCGCGCGGCTACCCCGCGCGGCCCTGTCGTTTGTATGGTTTTGTTCTTTCTAAATAGTAGAGACTTAATGATAGAGACCGGCCTATTCAAGAAACGTTTCCCCACCATGATAAACACGCTTAATCTTACTTTTGTTACCTTAGAATTAAGTAGGCCGATCAGAAAATTAATAATTGATTTATTTTAAGCCTATAGCGACCAGTTTCTCGTGTCGAAACCGTACGGGCGCCCGATAAGAAGTTAAAACCGAGAGCAAATCATTGTGCGTCTCATTTAACTCAAATTATCTCGCATTTGAGATCTCCAATGGAGTTATTTTTTCGAACATACGAAAATATACTGTATTCTTAATATTTCATTCGCATAATGTGTTCATCTAACTTGACTAACAAAAAAACTTCCCGCAAGTCGAAAATTTGGTAACGTCGTGAGAAAATGCACTTTCGTAAACTGTCCTTAGATCGCCTTAATAATTTGTTGCCACAGATAAAACTAAATCTTCCAGAACACAATGATGCAATTTCTATATTTATGAAGTGAATAGTTTTCCTGTTTGAGTGAGCAGAAGGACATGCAAGATCACGCGTGTGTTCTGTGTGGGACGTGGCAACCCTGTTCCGCCACTCCACGAGCTCCCGCCAGTGTCAATGCGGAAGTAATTTTGGACTGACTGGTAGACACCAGAAACGGAGGCAATACGAATTTAACATTCTGCTTCACAAATCAAGACTCCGCTGTTACATCAGTGCTTACGGGCTTCCTTCGTTCCCGCTCAGTTCCGTTGGTACGTCGAGTCTGAGAATCGTGGCGCTGCTGTCTCTTCATACTCGTCGACTCGTTCTGTCTTATTGAAGCATGCAGGAATGCAAGGCTAGTCACGGCCTATTATTACTACAGAATATGAGTACACGAGCTTGCTGCTATAAAGTGACAAGGCGAAATGGCCAGTTGTCAGGATCAGATGGCGTTTAACGAAACTGCGTATTGTGTGACTGTGGAGGGCGTAAGATGAAAATTAATTTATGCAAAGTGCGTAACTGCAAATGTGTTTCGTTACAGGAGGAGTGATATCTTGAATAAGTTTCACGACCTTTTACATCTACATCTACATCTATACTCCGCAAGCCACCTGACGGTGTGTGGTGGAGGGTACCTTGAGTACCTCTATCAGTTCTCCCTTCTATTCCAGTCTCGTATTGTTCGTGGAAAGAAAGATTGTCGGTATGTTCTGTGTGGGTTCTAATCCCACTGATTTTATCCTCATGGTCTCTTCGCGAGATATACGCAGGAGGGATCGATATACTGCTTGACTCCTCGGTGAAGGTATGTTCTCGAAACTTCGACAGAAGCCCGTACCGAGCTACTGAGCGTCTCCCTTGCAGAGTATTCCACTGGAGTCTATCTGTCATCTCCGTAACGCTTTCACGATTACTAAATGATCCTGTAACGAAGCGTGCTGCTCTCCGTTGGATCTCCTCTATCTCTTCTATCAACCTTATCTGGCCCCAATCCCACACCGGTGAGCAGTACTCAAGCAGGGGGGGAACAAGTGTACTGTAACCTACTTCCTTTGTTTTCGGACTTCATTTCCTTAGGATTCTTCCAATGAATCTCAGTCTGGCATCTGCTTTACGGACGATTAATTTTATATGGTTAATCCATTTTAGATCACTCCTAGTGCCTCTCCCAGATAATTTATGGAATTAACTGCTTCCAGTTGCTGACCTGCTATATTGTAGCTAAATGATGAAGGATCTTACTTTCTATGTATTCGCAGCACATTACACTTGTCCACATTGAGATTCAATTGCCATTCCCTGCACCATGCGTCAATTTGTTGCAGATCCTCCTACATTTCAGTACAATTTTCCATTGTTACAACCTCCTGATATACTACAGCATCATTTGCAAAAAGCCTCAGTGGACTTCCGATGTTATCCACAAGGTCATTTATATATATTGTGAATAGCAACGGTCCTACGACCCTCCCCTGCGGCACACCTGAAATCACTCTTACTTCGGAAGACTTCCCTCCATTGAGAATGTTAGCACACTGGACTCGCATTCGGGAGGACGACGGTTCAATCCCGCGTCCGGCCATCCTGATTTAGGTTTTCCGTGATTTCCCTAAATCGCTCCAGGCAAATGCCGGGATGGTTCCTTTGAAAGGGCACGGCCGACCTCCTTCCCCGTCCTTCCCTAATCCAATGAGACCGATGACCTCGCTGTCTGGTCTTCCCCAAACAACCCAACCAAACAAATCCATTGAGAATGTTGAGAATGACATGCTGCGTTCTGTTATCTAGGAACTCTTGTCCACGTTCAAATGAAAAACATACAAATTTCGTCTGGTGCTAACAAATAGTTAAGTTATTGTTCATCCCATGTGCTGCGTGAAACGGAAACTGCCCTGTCACGGTTTGCGCGGCTCCCCCCGTCGGAGGTTCGAGTCCTGCCTCGGGCACGGGTGTGTGTGTTGTCCTTAGGGTAAGTTAGTTCAAGTTAGATTAAGTAGTGTGTAAGCCTAGGGACCTATGACCTCTGCAGTTTGGTCCCATAGAAGCTTAACACAAATTTCCAAAATTTTCAAACGAAAACTAAGCACAGAAAACGTTCCTCCGACAAAAATGCACGCTATTTCTGTATTCATTACATCAGAGCAAATTGCGTTTATAGGCTAACAGCGAGTTGCGTAGCTTATCATTCATTTCCGTAATTTATTATAATGATTAATTCCCATTTAAAGACCGCATTCTATCCTCATGTCATGTTTCCTGCTACTGTCGTTACGGACTCGGTAATACCTCGAGAGAGTGTATATGTCGACGTTATTGTTTGACATTCTCTGAATAGACATAAAATATAAAAATAAATTTGCACCATATTCGAAAAAGTTTTATCAATATAAATATTAACCGCTAACCAATCAGCCGTTACATTGGTATATAACTTGCTTCTGTCATTTAGGCAGGTGGGACATTTTGTGACATTTCAGCTTGTGCTTGAGAGTGGCTGTAAAGCCGAAATCATGATTGATTGAAATAAATGAAGAGTGATTTACAGCTTAACTTCGGTAATTTATTTCAAAATGGTTTCATATGTAGTGGGGACGCCGCGAGTCCGTAGTTATACTAGCGAACTCGTGTACTGGCTCTCCTTTCACGTTTTCGAATCCTTGTAACTGTCTTCCATTGGGATACAGAAGTTTAGAATTTGGCAAAAAAATGCCTAAAACCTTCTTCAGTAATACGATATTGCACTGCTTGTGTTGTCCAGCATTCGCAGTCGCATATATGGACAACCATCAGCTGCGTTATGGAGTGATGACAGTGAGAATTTGTGCCGAACCGATACTCGAACCCGATTGCCCGCTTATCGAGAGCGGTGGCCTTCCTATTAGTCTATGACAGCACGACTCACTGCCACACACAAACTTTCATATGTCGTCAACCACGTGTCAACAATCTGTACTCGTACATTTATTATGTATATTCCCATACATTGGGTGACATTTTAATTGAAAGTCGCTTGCCTGTTTTCGGCGAATAAATACGATACTGCAATGACTGTGTTGTCCAGAAATACGGTGCAAACTTCATTCGGACATCCACGTATGTCCGCTGACACCGGGCAAGCGACTATCAATTAAAATGTCTACCCTGCATGGGAATATACATAACAAATGTACGAGAACAGTTTGTTGACACATGGTTGACGCCATATGGAAGCCACGCGGGGTAGCCGTGCGGTCTATGGGCCTTATCACGGTTCGTGCGGTTGCCCTGGCGCATCGGAAGTTCGAGTCCTCCCTCGGGCATGGGTGTGTGTGTGTTGTCCTTAGAGTAAGTTAGATTAAGTAGTGCGTAGGTCTAGGGACCGATGACCTCAGCAGTTTGGTCCCATAGAATCTTTTCACAAAAAAAAAAAAAAAAAAAAAAAAAAAAAAAAAAAAAAAAACATACGGAAGTTGGGGGTCTGGCAGTGAGTTGTGCTGGGGGGGGGGGGGGGGGGGGTTATGGTAAGGCTACCGCTCGCGATAAGCGGGAAATCCGGGTTTGAGTACTGGTCTGGCACAAACTTTCACGGTCATCATTCCATAACACAGCTGATGGTTCAAATGGCTCTGAGCACTATGGGACTTAACATCTAAGGTCATCAGTCCCCTAGAAATTAGAACTACTTAAACCTTCCAGACTGAAGCGCCTAGAACCGCTCGGCCACACCGGCAGGAGAATAAACCATGTCTGTTTAGTCGTCTGTAGACTGTGTGTCTGGAGACAACCGCTCCAGTGGCTGCAGTAAGGTCCCGAGCAAGGCTACCTGCAGGACTCCGTGGCCGTCTGCGGGCACTGATGGCGAGATATCGGTCTTCTTGTGGTGTTGTACACTGTAGACGGCCCGTACTGCAGCGCCTGGACACGTTTCCTGTCTGCTGGAATCGTTGCCATAATGTTGAGATCTCACTTTGTGGCACACGGAGGGCCCGTGCTACGACCTGCTGAGTTTGAGCAGCTTCCAGTCACCCTATTATCCTGCCCCTCATAACGTCATCAATATGTGTTCTTTGAGCCATTTTCAACACACAGTCAACATTAGCACGTCTGAAAACTTCTGCACACTTACTCGCTGCCCCGTACTCTGACATGCACCAACACGTCTGCGTATGTGGACTGCTGCCAGCGCCACCGTGCGACGACCACAAGTCAAATGCACCGCGTTGTTTCATCATGTATCAGCATTATCCTTAATTTATGAGCATGAGTGTAGTTCAGTACTAGAAGTAACCGAGTAGAACAGTGATAATAAAAAGTGGTTACAGATCATTTCTATTTAAGGGGCTACATGGTAATTACCGGCTTCACAGGTTTGTAAAAGTGTTATTATTCATGTATTTGTATTTTTAGAGTGTTTCCATGTTGTGCCTTGCCAGATGTGTTTATTTCTGACCTCATTAAATTGATAGAATAATTTATGGGTTGCTATACTAATTACTGTAAAATTGCTTATATGGGTTGCTATGCTAATTACTGTAAAATTGCTTATAAGTGTTAGCTGTCATTTTAATAGCATTTGCCGGCCGGAGTGACCGCGCGGTTCTAGGCGCTACAGTCTGGAACCGCGCGACCGCTACGGTCGCAGATTCGAATCCTGCCTAGGGCATGGGTGTGTGTGATGTCCTTAGGTTAGTTAGGTTTAAGTAGTTCTAAGTTCTAGGGGACTGATGACCTCAGAAGCTATGTCCCATAGTGCTCAGAGCCATTTTTTTAATAGCATTTATATTTTGAAAGATTAACTGTTCAGGGCAGGGACCTCCGTGCAGCTCGGGATTCCGACGAGCTAACGCACCAAATGAACAGAATTCGGCACGACATCCCTCAGGAAGACATCCAACAACTCTGTCAATCAATGTGAAGTCGAATAACTGCTTGCATGACGACCAAAGGTGGACGAACGCGCTGTTGACTTGCTTAATTTGTGAAGCTCTCTACCGATTATTTTTGTAGATTTCTTCTGGGTGTTGTTGAGTTCTTCGCATTTTTTGGATGTTCTAAGGCTGTTACCTTTTTTCCCAGGTTTGTGGCTGGCTCTGAGCACTATGGGACTTAACATCTACGGTCATCAGTCCCCTAGAACTTAGAACTAATTAAACCTAACTAACCTAAGGACAGCACACAACACCCAGCCATCACGAGGCAGAGAAAATCCCTGACCCCGCCGGGAATCGAACCCGGGAACCCGGGCGTGGGAAGCGAGAACGCTACCGCACGACCACGAGATGCGGGCTCCCAGGTTTGTATTATGTCTTCTATGGCTCTGTCGCATTCATGTTCCAACAGCTGTTTTTCCTTTCTGTTGGTGGTTGCCACAATTTTATGAGTTCTTTCATTTTTCTGACAGTTCTGTCCAGTCCTTACTCTCAGTTTTCTAATTTTTTTCTGTTTTTCTTCCTTGTTTTATCATAGGTACTCTAGGTCTGTTCTGGAAGTCCTGTTAATCCCCCTGATTTGTCTGTTGGACATTAATTTCGCTTTATTTTGAGCCAGAGATGATCGGATTCGAAAAATCCTTTCCTTGTTCATACACTCATGATTTCCCTGGAGTTTTTCATGAATAATGGTACGAAGACTGTCTTCCCATTATATTGAAGTTTCCCCCCCCCCCCTAAACATACCCCTATACTCAAGTTACCGATAATCTCTTTCAGATTGACTACCATTCACTTTTTCCCAGGCTACAACTGCTTTTATCTCCTAGTTAACTGTTTCTGGATTCTGTAACCCGCCGCTCACCATTAACCTGTCACTACTTTTAGTCAGAATTTCCAGAGATACCGCTTCTCTGTTCTTCTTGCTACTTCTTCATTTCGTAGTTCATCTATCCTGTTAGATTTTAACATCTTTTGTATCACCGCATTTCAAATGGTTCCAATTTCTAATCCTTCAGTTTCTCACACAATCCACGATTCGCTTCCATATAATTATGTGATCTACTTTCGCATACTTCTTTTTTACCATGCAAATGTTACTGAACATTAAGCCACCAGTGCGATGAGCATCAATTCTGAAACAACTTCAAGTTCGAGTCCAACAGAATCAACACAGGTTTCTCATCGGCAGTGTTACCAGATAACGAGATACATAACAAGCTTATTTTATCTTTTGAGCGACCCTGAGACTTGTTGACTTATGCAGCACCGATAAAGCGTGGGAATATTTAAAAATGAATCTCAGTTGGCAAACAAGTACAAATAGCAATAATACCGTCTAGCAGACTGAATTCATAACGAAGGTCGGTGGATTATTTTGTTTCCACCTACGTGTCTGTTCTCTAAATATAAATAACCTTAAATCCTATATCCACATTTGTTAAGAACACTGCATCATATAAGAAAATTATTTTATCTACTCTCTACATTTCTAATTATTTACATTTCAACCTGGGTAAAAGAGTTAAAAAATTATGTAGATTTTCCTTTCTGCAACCTATCTTCTAAGTTAAGTCACAGATTGAGAATATCTCGCGCGTTGCTACACTTCTCCGGGGCCTAAACTGATCTCCCTCGAGGTAGGTTTCTACCAGTTTTTTCACTCTTCTGTAAATAATTCTTGTCAGTATTTTACAGCCATGACTTACGAAACTGATGATTTGATAGTATTCACAAGTGTCTGCACATGCCTCCTTTGCAACTGGAATCATTATATTATTTTTGAAGTTTGAGGGTATTCGCTTATCTTGCACTCCAAGTGGCATAGTTTTATCGTGGCTGGCTCTCCCAAGGATATCAGTAGTTCTGAGGCAATATCGTCTAGTCCAAGGTCTTTGTTTCTCCCAAATTATCTTCATCTACAACATTTTCTCTTTTCATAATATTGTTTTCAAGTTTCTTTCCTTTATATAGCTCTACTCAGTATTAATTTCACCTTTCAGGCTTTCCATCTTTCTTCAGTACTGGCTTGCCATATGTGCTGATGGTATTCAGAGGTCTCTTAATTTTCCTGCTGGCGACATCTACCTTTCCCCTAGTCAAGCATGTTTCTAAATCTTTGCGTTTCTTCTCTTTTTGTCCCTGCTTAACCGTTGTGTACTTACTGTTAATTTCAGATTTAGATATCTGTTTTCTCTTTTGCTTGCTTCATTTGGTTCATTCTTATATTATTTCATTTCATCGATTAAATTTAATGTCTTGTGTCTCGGCCAAGAATTTCTACAGGTCTTCTTGCCTTCGTTTTCTGTCGTATTCTTCTGTCTGTTTCAATAAGTTGTTGCCTGATGCTACCTATGAAACTCTCAACAACCTCTCATGTTTTTAAAATTAATCCGCGGCTTCTCTATGTAATTTTCTACCTTTCTGCAGTTTCAGTCAGAAAGTTTGTAACCAATAAATTGTGTTCAGAGTCTGTGGCAACCCTTGAAAATATTTTGTAGTTAAATGTCTGGTTTCCAAATGCCTGTCGTACCATTATGTAATGTATATGAAGCTTATCTTAGAAGCTAGATTAAGGAAAGGCAAACCTACGTTTCTAGCATTTGTAGACTTAGAGAAAGCTTTTGCCAATGTTGACTGGAATACTCTCTTTCAAATTCTGAAGATGGCAGGGGTAAAATATAGGGAGCGAAAGGCTATTTACAATTTGTATAGAAACCAAATGGCAGTTATAAGAGTTGAGGGGCATGAAAGGGAAGCAGTTGTTGGGAAGGGAGTGAGACAGGGTTGTAGCCTCTCCCCGATGTTATTCAATCTGTATATTGAGCAAGCAGTAAAGGAAACAAAAGAAAAATTTGGAGTAGGTATTAAAATCCATGGAGAAGAAATTAAAACTTTGAGGTTCGCCGATGACATTGTAATTCTGTCAGAGACAGCAAAGGACTTGGAAGAGCAGTTGAACGGAATGGATAGTGTCTTGAAAGGAGGATATAAGATGAACATCAACAAAAGCAAAACGAGGATAATGGAATGTAGTCGAATTAAGTCGGGTGATGCTGAGGGAATTAGATTAGGAAATGAGACACTTAAAGTAGTAAATCAGTTTTGCTATTTGGGGAGCAAAATAACTGATGTTGGTCGAAGTAGAGAGGATATAAAATGTAGACTGGCAATGGCAAGGAAAGCGTTTCTGAAGAAGAGAAATTTGTTAACATCGAGTATAGATTTAAGTGTCAGGAAGTCGTTTCTGAAAGTATTTGTAGGCAGTGTAGCCATGTATGGAAGTGAAACGTGGGCGATAAATAGTTTAGACAAGAAGAGAATAGAAACTTTCGAAATGTGGTGCTACAGAAGAATGCTGAAGATTAGATGGGTAGATCACATAACTAATGAGGAGGTGTTCAATAGGATTGGGGAGAAGAGGAGTTTGTGACACAACTTGACTAGATGAAGGGATCGATTGGTAGGACATGTTCTGAGACATCGAGGGATCACCAATTTAGTATTGGAGGGTTACGTGGAGAGTAAAAATCGTAGAGGGAGACCAAGAGATGAATACACCAAGCAGATTCAGATGGATGTAGGTTGCAGTAGGTACTGGGAGATGAAGAAGCTTGCACAGGATAGAGTAGCATGGAGAGCTGCATCAAACCAGTCTCAAGACTGAAGACCACAACAACAACAACATGAAGCCATTAGGTGTTTCCAGGACTTTTTCACATTTACAATTTTCTTTGCTCATCTTAAACCAAATTTTATCAATGATGAAATTGTGCTCTGTGTAAAATTCTACCAGACAGCTTCCTCTTCCACTCCCTTGACGCAGTCCACATTCTACTTTTCTCCTTTTTCCTACTGTTGATTTCGCAGTCACTCATCGGAATTAAATTTTCATCTCTCTTAATTATGTGAACAATTCTTATTTATTATCATACTTTGTTTCAATCTCTTCAACTTCTGCGAAGGTAGTCGGCATAGGAAATTGTACTATTGTAGTGGGTGTTGGCTTTGTATATGTCTTGGAAGCAATAACACATTCAGTATGCTGCTCATAGTAGCTTACCCTACATCCCTAAATTATTATTCATTATTAGGCCCACTCCTGCTTTACCCCTTGTTGATTTTATGTTGAAAACCATGCAATGACATGGCCAGAAGCCCCGTTCTTCCTGCCACCGCATTTTGTGCTATTACTGACTTTGGAGCCATAAGATTCTTTCCCAAGACTCACTCCATAGTTTGGCTGCGATTACAGCAGATGAGGCATAACATAAGAGAGACGGTGAAAGGACAACAGGTGATACAATGAGTACCAATTCTGTGAGAAATTGTGCCAGTTTAGTTGGAGGATAATCTGATTGGTTGCCGATACATGTGACAGCTCGCCAGAATTGTTAGATTCATTTATTTATATTTGATAAAGGATAATTCAGATAACAATAACTTTATTTCGGATCTCTTCCATTTGATCCGTGTTTGCATAGAAAAACAACAGTATGGGAATTATGAGTCCGGCTTGATGCAAAACACTTTTTGTTATTTGTTTACTTATTTATTCTCAAACTAGTTTCAGCGACCAATATCGTCATCACCAGTGGGAATCTAAAACATGTAGACAATAGCATAGTTATACAAAGACTGTAAGACATTAGCAGATTTTTACCGTTTGTTTTTTGGATATAGTTTTTTGTGCTTATTTTCATACTACCTCATTTTTTGTACGTTATAGGAAGGTTCTAAGGATCGTTGTCGCTGTTTGCGGCAAATTTTGCTTGTTTTTCTGTTGCCGTTTTTCTCGGCAAAGATCATATCACCTGCAGCCGTGTGAGCGGCTGTAAGTAAACAAATACTAAAAGGTGAACTTACGTATGTCAGCGTTTAACACTTGGGGTTGCGGTAGTGTTGTGGATACACCAAAACTCTATTTGTTTACTAACAGCCGGTCACACAGTTGCAAATGATATGATGTATGCCGAGAAACACGCCAACAGAAAACCACGGAAATTATGCCGCAAACAGCGACAATAAACCATAAAAACATGCTATAACGCACAAAAAAATAAGGTAGTATAAAGTAGCCACAGGAAACTATATCAAAAAACAAACAGTAAAAATGCAATATGTGGTTACAGTGCTTGTATAACTATGCTATTTTCTGTATGTTTTAGATTTAAAGAATCCACTGATGATGGCGATATTTGTCGCTGAAACTAGTTTGGGGAATAAATAAGTAAGTGTTTTTGCATCAAGGCGGACTCACAATTCCCTTATCGTTGATAATTCAGATATTACTGTCTACCATGCTAAATACACTCACAATAGCAAGCTTTCTTCCACTGATTTCAAATCACAATTTTATAAAAGTTTTCATTAACATTAGACTAACGATATCCAGATGAAGCAGATTGTGCATCTTCGGCTCCCGCCAAAAGTGAGCTTCGAAGCAAAGTGATTCGGGGTATCTACTCTAGTCTAAAGTGAGGTGTTGAGCCGTATGGTTTGCGTTGCTGGCCACACAATTAAGATCTCGGATGTGCGTCACATTATGTGGTCCCCAAATAACTCGACTCTGCATACAAAACAGAGAAGATTAGTAACAGTGTATATAATTTTTGTGAACATTTTTTTTTATGTGACTTAACGTAACAGGATTGTGAGTGAATCTAACATGAGCTATGAAACGTGTGATTTTGTAAATGAAAGTATGTAATACGTCTTTTTAGCAGTTTAGAGCTCTGTCAGCTTCGTGTGTTGTAAATAAAACAGAAAAACTATTGGACCTTATCTGATCACTTAGTATAACCGAAAGCCTAGCCCACCTCACTAGTTATTCTTCAGCCACTCTATCCAAAAACAACAAACTAGCGACTTGAGCTCTACATCTGTGCTAGAGCAACGTCACCTATAAAGACATCAGGTGAGTCTCTATTCTTTTCTCTATTGTTCCACTCTCGAACAGCGTGCAGAGATAACGAATACGTAAATCTTTTCGTGCGAGCTCGCATTTCTCTTATTTTATTATGATGATCGTTTCTCCCTATGCACGTGGGCGTCAACAAAATATTTTTGCTTTCGGAGGAGAAAGTTGGTGATTGAAATTTCTTAAGAAGTCTCCACCACAACACAAACGCCTTTGTTTTAATTATGTCCACCCCGAATCCTGTATCACGCCCGTGACGCTCTCTCCACTATTTCTCGATAATACAAAACGATCTGCTCTTCTTTGAACTTTTTCGTTGTTCTCTGTCAATCCTATCTGGTAAGGATACCACATCGCGCAGCAGTATTCTAAAAGAGGACGGACAAGCGTAGTATAGACAGTCTCTTCAGTAGACCTGTTGCATCTTCTATGTGTCAGCCAATAACTCGCAGTCTTCGGTTCGCCTTCCTCAAAACATGTCCTATGTGTTATTTCCAATTTAACTTGTTCGTAATTGTAATTCCTAGGTATTTACAGCCTTTACATTTGATTAATTTCTCATGTAACAGAAGTTTAACAAATTCCTTTTAGCACTCATGGGATGACCTCACAGTTTTCGTTATTTAAGGTCAAATGCTAATTTTCGCTCCTCATTGATACTTTTTCTAAATCGTTTCGCGATTTATTTTGATCTTCTGATGACGGCATCATCTGCAAACAACCTGAGACGGCTGCTCGGATTGTCTCCTGGGGAAAGCCAGAAATTACTTCTGTTTTACTCGATGACTTTCCGTCAGTTACTACGAACTTTGACCTCTCTGACAAGATATCACGAATCCAGGCACATAACTGAGACGATATTCCACAAGCACGCAATATGATTACAAGCTGCTTATGCTAGTGAGTGTCAAAAGCTTTCGGGAAATCTAGAAATATGGAATCGATTTGAAATCTCTTGTGAATAGCACTCAACACTTCGTGTGACTGAAGTGCTAGTTTCACAAGAACGATGTTTTCTAAATCCGTGTTGACTGTGTGTCAATAGACCGCTCTCTTCGAGGTAATTCATAAAGTTCAAAGACAACATATGTTCCAAACTCCTGCTGCGTATCGACGTCAATGATATGAGCCTGTAATTTAGTGGCTTACTCCTATTGCCTTTCTTGAATGTCCTGCTTTCCAGTACAGATGGATACGGTTAAGTTTCATTCGTGGTAAAACGGAGGAGGGTGATCAAAGGAAGAATTAGTGTGTGGAATGAGTGTTTATTTGGAAGCAGACTATTATCCTACAATTCGATACTTAGTACAGTGAAAATTTTACTCTACCCCACTACTCATTTCCTTTTTTTCTTTCCTACCGCCGTAATTTCAACTCCCACCATATCTAACTTCAACCAATCCATGCCTGTCTGTAGATTCTTTTACCTACCTATCCGACTAAAGGATCTAACATTCCACGCTCCGCCACATGGAATAGCACTCGCATGTCAAACAGAACAGACACCACATTGTTGTTTGATACAGCGGTCGCAAATATCAAATTCCAAGGATAGACCGAGTCCATCCACAGTCGGGCATCGAAATAATTCGATGGAGATCGTCGAAAATTTGTACCGCACCGGAACTCGAACCCAGATCAGCGTTTGACTTGAGCGATAGTAAACAGTGGACGCTAGTAGCCTGTGACAAGTTACGAATTTAGGTCGGACGGCCTCTCGCGTTAATACCGGTATTACACTATCATATTTCTTTGTCAAAGTTGATGTCTCAAATATTTATGTCAAAGAAATGTTATGATTTAATAGAGAATTTTGTCAAATCTCGCCTATCGTCAAATAAATATGATCATGTCTAGGGCCTTGCAGTAGATTTGATCATAAAAGTCGTTCGTCTTCTATTCACTGCAATGTGAAATGTAGCCGCTTGGAGCGCTGGCGTCGTGTGGCGGTTTTTTTTTTTATCGTCAACATGGACAAGTCCAATGAGTATGGATGATACGATACTCTATGGTATTCTGCGTTTTGAATTCACTATATTTTTTAGCCGTTGCATTGATTTGTTTTTGTAAACGATACTGACAATATTATACACATGTATAATGCATTATTCAAACTACAACTTCTCCCGGATAATTATTTTGTTCAAATCGCACTAGAATTCCTCCTGACGTAGTATAATAATGTTGACTGTAAGATGTGTTCATGTCACTAAAATTACAGATCGTACATCAGAGCTTTTAAAATTTTTTTTGGTCTTCGATGGATTTAATTATTCTTAGCAAAGTGATCATGAAAAGGAACCACAGAATACCACCCGCACACAACACTGACGTATGCTACCAGAAATATTTTTCTCCGTGATTCGTGCGTAGTTTAATTTTGGCCACATACATCAGCAATGAAATCTTGTTCAACAATAAATACCATCAGCACTGTTCTTAGAAAATTCAGTCTGATTCGATTAATTTTTTTCTTTTATAAATAGAATTCAGTACCACCAGTGCACATTTATTTCTTACACATCGGAATATTGAAAGTTTGCAGTTTCAAGTAATTTAAATTTGCCGCTGTAATAAAAGTTAAGATGGCGGCCAACAAAAGATAGAGGATTTCTTTTTTAATTAAGATTTTCCTTTTCCCAATAAATCATTTAAATTGATGCTACCAATAAGAAAAATGATTAAATTGTTTTTCAAATTAGTTTAACACAAATCCATGCTATTTTCAACTAGAAGTACAGACGAAGTTGCTATATAATCGCAACTAACAATGGCTGCTTTTCTTGCAGCTATGATAAAACAATTAATACAAAATTATAATTAAAAGAGGAAGTGAATTTTCAATAATTAATCATAAATAGTTTTAACGCATTTGACTCTATTTGTTTTTATCAGCAAATGAACGTAAAAGTACAATAATTTTACATTAAATGTTTTTCATTTAACAGACCTCAAATCGATTCGCGTCGTGCGATGTACATCAGAAGAAGACGACAAAAGGGTACCAAACAAAAGAAAAGAATAACATAGATTAACAAAGAGTGTGAGACAAATATTGTCTCTGTTTTACATAATTATCATCTTTTTTAAGAAATAATTATGTAACTGAATGAATATTATCCACACGTTCATATTCTACTCGTAATAAAAAAAATTATATATCGTGGATGTTATAGTCGCTACATCCATTTGATGTCTCTGCAGTGTTTTTTTAAACATTGCTTCTAAGTTGTTATGTTCCTTCGACTCTTATTTTGTTTATAAATTTGCTTCGACTGGGGTGAGGGGTTGAGCGAGGGGCACAGTGCATGCTATTAAGTGTGTGTTGATCGGCGGGTGGAGTATACTGCAGGCGACTTCATAACCACAATCACAGCTACAGCCATCCACTTCTACATCTGGAACCATCCAGACAGCTTTTCAGCAAGCCCGAATAGAAGATGTGGTCACAGTCTAAAATTTAAAAAAATTCTTTCCTAACTTTCCATTCTACTTTGTCTGTTTTTGAACTCTGGATGCCACAAGTTAAAAAGCGCTTCATCCGTATCGTACTTTCTATTAATGTTGTAGTTGTTGGAACAGTAATTCCATTAATTAAATTATTCAAAAGTAAAAATAGTTCTTATTGCCCATACAGTGTACTAAACATTTATTTACCTTAACATATTGTCCTTTAAGAGCTTTATAAATCACTTCACACGTTTCTGGAATTATTTTGCTTCATATGCATTGTGATATTCGAGTGCTGTGCTGTAAACTAGAGTAGCTCTCTCCTGTTTTAAGAAATCGAGTGTAACAGTTTGTTTGTCTTTTACAAAATGGCTCTGAGCACTATGGGACTTAACATCTGAGGTCATCAGTCCCCTAGATCTTAGAATTACTTAAACCTAACTAACCTAAGGACATCACACACATCCATGCCCGAGGCAGGATTCGAACCTGCGACCGTAGCGGTCTCGCCGTTCCAGATTGAAGCGCCTAGAACCGCTCGGCCACTTCTGCCGGCTGTCTTCTACACAAATAGCATTTTTCAAGAGAGTATTCTGTTTTGTAATATGAGAAGCCACTTTACTGAACAAATACTGAAAAACACTTTCGTCCATTCGTACGTAATTTGCATATTAAGATCTGACTTCCTCCACTTGCAGCTCTCGTAATAAATTTTGCTGAATGCATTTATTATCCCGAAGTAATACCTATGGCTTCATCCAGGTATGTTACCTTTTTTTCCGCTGCTTTTCTTCCAAATACACACACAATGCAATTGTGGTACTAACAGCTGGAGCGTACAATAACAAGTTGTTGTCCGCCATCTTAAAATTTGACGAAAAATGTGATGACAGTGTAATACTCCTTTTTAGAGTCACGTCAAAGATCTTTGTCAAAGAAATTTGACGAATAATTGAGCATATTTCTTTGTCAAAGAAATGTAATAGTGTGATACCCATGGAGGTAAAAATAAGAGAAGTTGTCATGACGTCACAAACTTGAAGCCGATCCAAGTGCAGATCCGCCGTGTTAGCTACCCCAAAACATTCGCATCTGGTTGTTTGATTCCGTGTAGTCGTGAAGTGTTTTTATAAAAAAAAATGTTGGCTTGCGTCGCTTACGAGTGTACTAATCGTTCTGATTGTAGTCTAAAGTTTAAACAAATCACATTTCTTTCGTAAGTGGACTTATTTAAGAGCTATTTTCTTATATATACTTGAAATTCTGATGCACTGTAAAGTTTTACAGTATGGTTCTATTTCTGTGATTTGACTTTAGATTTCCTATCAATCCAAAGCGAAGAGCTCTCTGGAGATGAGCAATACACTTGATTTTCATTGTTTGGTTATTCCCAAGTAACTGAAAAATCCTGGCAAGAAATATCCTGGAAATGGGCACTAATATTTTAAAATGCAATAATTTAATATAAAAGTAATGGAACTACTTGTAGTTAATTAAATCTTCAGTAAAATGTGTGTAACACCTGTTACAGTGGTTAAATTATAAGTACTTAAAGGGTTGCATATTTGTTAAAGCAAAGTTCCCTACGTAAGTCCAGGCTATTTAGATCATTACATTAATCACTGTGTTGCCCTGTAAATTGCTGTTATTTGCCACACTGAATGTCACTTGGTAGGTACAGTTTAAAAGCAAAGCAGTTGTGTAAACTACAATGGGCCTGACAATATTAAATTCTGTTCTTTTCCTTCGTAATTTAACGAATCTTTCACTTTCTTGACATGACAGCTGGCTTGTTTATGTCACCCCTGCATACATCCATGGGACACCAAAGGAAATAAGGCAAGTTTCTTGCAAACTTGAACATTTAAAATTTGCATTTGACTTGAAAATGCAACGAATACAATATCAATCATTGCTTTTGGAGTTCTGGCTTTATCATTTATCGACACAAACACAATGAAAGTGAATAGAAATGGATTACGAAAGCGCGCTTTTCACAGCACATACTTCTCTTCTCGGTTATTCGAAGTGTATAAACAAAAAGGAATTACAGTACTGAGGCTAGAAGCGTCATATTTTCGTGTCATATTACTGTATCGAATACGCATTTAAGACCAGAAAAACGTTTGAAGTTGCGTTCCTTATGTTGTGTTGTTCACTAAAACAGTGTAACATTTACTATATAAAATAAATGTCGCGTGCATACGACAGAAATAACGAACAAGAAGCAATTGTAAACACTCGTCTGCTTATGTTTTGGGGGATCCAAGATGGCGGCAGGCCCCGCCCACTGGATTCAAAACAGCGCACAGCGTAAGTCTGTAGCACCATCTCCCCTTATTCTACCTCCATGGTGATACCAGCCAAAGTGGGAAATCCGTGGTCGAGTTCCGGTCCGGCACAAATTTTCAGTGTTTACCATTGGACTACTGCAAGGCCAGATTGCGGCTGTAGTCAGTCTCTCCTTCCAAAAGACATGTTTTTTTCTCTTTTTTTTTCAAAATAATATAAGGTTTTTTTTATTTTTGTTTCCAACAGCCTCCTGAGTACTCCGCGACGGCAGATTCGACATGAGCATCAGGCCGGGAATGCCATCCTTACCTTCCTATGTTTACCGGCACCAACCTGCTGCTTCGGTGCCCTGTGGGTGCAATGTGACGCAACGCCAGCTGGGCACCGGAGACCTGGCGGCCACGTGACAGCGTTGACATGCAGCGTCACGTGACGCTGACGCGGCAGCGGCGCATGCGACGCTCAGTGCTGGGCAGCTGGTGAGTGGTGCGTGTGAACACCGTCTAAAATCTACACTTTGAACTTGAGCAGCGTTTCGCGTTCCGAGGCACGTGCTGACTACCGGGAGAGCTGTTGCGTTAGTCGAGACCCCTCTTCTGTGTAGGGTGACCAGATGCAATTGTTTAAAAAGGAGGACAAACAGCTTCAAAAAGGAGTACAAAGGAAGAAAAAAGAGGACACATCAAACGGGTCAATTGCAGATGAGGATACCAACCGTCAGCCTTGGACAAGCCACGTGACTGCCGGGAATTACCGGTAAAACTAGTAGTTAATTGTTACTGATGGTCAGGTGGTGATTAACTGAGCAATATAAAAAAAAAAAATTAAAAACATTGATTGTGGTGACTGTGTGGCGTCAATTGCTATGTCAACAACACGGAATTGTTTACATAGCGAAAAACGTAAGACCATTCACCTCCCTTCATTTGACGCACCGCTACGAACATCTACAATTCAAGCAGCAGCTGACGACATGTAAACTGCACTTTAACCTTCCGAATGCAAATAGATTGAGTGACTATGAAACAATGAAATAAAACCAGACAGTTAATCTGTCGAGTTATTTCTTACCTTTATTGGCCACTGAGACGTACGTTCCAGCTCCACATATCTTACATTCCGCTTCAAATTCATTTCTCCCTTTCTTGAAAGCCGAATATTTGCAGGAAAGGACATCAGAAAATGTACACTTTCGTTCAGGCATAGCTAAATATTTTACGTAACTCACTCGGTGAAAAATTACACTCACAAATCACACGTGCACCACAGGAAGCCAAGCCAATACAAGTCGAAGATACGAAACGAAAATTTTAAATAATCGATATTTGCGTTCGCTTATAGGTCGGTCAATGATAACATCGACGATCCTGGTGCCACCTACTAACACCGCCTTCGTGAGTGTTTATCACGAAGGCTGTGCCAATAGTTAAAGTATTTAACAAAAGAGCAATAGAACGGGACGAATTGTAAATTTAACTGTATTACGCTCAACTTTGCGAAAGAACCGGACACTAAAAATCCGCCCGGACCCCGGACAAAGAGCTAAAAAGGAGGACAAGTCCGGATTAATCCGGACGTCTGGTCACCCTACTTATATGGGAGATACAGGCGCGGATCCAAAGTTCGGTTGTGCTAGGGAAGGGAGACACATTTTCTTTCTATCCCTCTCCTAACCCCGCTTCCGCCCCCATACGTAACTCGCCGCCATCCCAACTTCCAACGTATCACAGATGTATATGACCTTTTGATTTTCTTTTTTTTTCTAAGTTTTCGACTTCAGTCTGCTGTAGATCACAGGAAACAACTGGTTAGCTCGTTAATCCTTTCTTCCAGGTGATCTTGGTCCTTGTACTTTGGTGTTCTTTTACCGCCTTAAATTCGTGAACTTTCATTCGCAATATCTCTCTGTCCCAGATTTTTGGCTGATCCAAATTTCCTCCATATCGTTTCCTACTTCCTCAACCCATTCTGTAGTCGCCTCTAGTTGTAAACATACTTCTGGGATTCGAAGCTGGAACCAGTTTTATAGCTGCTCACTGCTCGGAATGCAACAATGCTCTGTAATTGCTATACATTATTAAATATTACAACGAAATGAATAGTAGGCAGAACACGATAATAAAACACACATAATCTAAAACATGGGCACATTCATAGTCACTGTATAATTATCATACACTTAAAACTTAAAAGTTAGAAAGCAGGACACAACACTTGCTTAGGAACTACACACAGCTTTCAACACTCACTTGTTCATGCCCACAAATTCTGTGACGAATGAACTCGATTCGGCAGATGTTTGTTTCCCTTTCAGTTTAAGAAGTCATAGAATTCCGAAAAATTGTATTTCAAATTAACTTTCACCATCAGTCTCTACTTTCACTCGAATTTTCTTAGTTGGGGGAGTTACTTACAGCCTAAATAATATGAATAAAGATGCAATTAGCTGTGCTGTACTTCCTACAAATACTCATGCCAACGCTATACACATGAAAGCATTAGAGCTATCGCTAAGCAAATCCAGCTCAATTATACCAACTCCAGCCAAGTATTATTGAAGATCTTCGACTTGAATGCATTATCAACGACACCTTGTGAACGATTTCCTAATACGGCGCGGTATTGCACTTTAGATTATGGATATGATATTGGCATGAAGTGCAGAATCTTTTACAATGGTACAAATATAAAAAGTTACATGTTGAAACTACCCCCCATAAACCATGGACATTGCCGTAGGTGGGGTGGCTTGCGTGCCTCAGCGAAATAGCAAATAGCCGTACTGCAGGTGCAACCACAACGGAGAGGTACACTAATGACCAAAAGTATCTGGACACGTGGCTGAAAATGACATACAAGTTCGTGGCCCCCTCCATCGGTAATATTGGAATTCAATATGGTGTTGGCCCACCCTTAGCCTTGATGACAGCTTCCACTCTCGCAGGCATACGTGCAGTCAGGTGCTGGAAGGTTTCTTGGGGAATGGCAGCCCATTCTTCACGAAGTGCTGCACTGAGGAGACATATCGATGTCGGTCGGTGAGGCCTGGCACGAAGTCGGCGTTCGATAACATCCCAGAGGTGTTCTGTAGGATTCAGTTCAGGACTCTGTGCCGGGCAGTCCAGTACAGGTATGTTATTGTCGTGTAACCACTCCGCCACAGGCCGAGCATTATGAACAGGTGCTCGATCGTGTTGAAAGATGCAATCGCCATCCCGGAATTGCTCTTCTACTTGGGGAAGCAAGAAGGTGCTTAAAACATCAATGTAGGCCTGTGCTATTATAGTGTCACGCAAGACAACAAGGCGTGCAAGCCCACTCCATGAAAAACACTGCTACACCATAACTCCACAGCCTCCAAATTTTACTGTTGGCACTACACACACTGGCAGATGACGTTCACCGGGCATTCGCAATACTCACACTCTGCTATCGGATCGCCACATTGTGTATCGTAATTCGTCACTCCACACAACGTTTTTCTACTGTTCAATCGTCCAATGTTTACGCTCCTTACACCAAGCGAGGCGTCGTTTGGCATTTACCGGCGTGATGTGAGACTTATGAGCAGCCGCTCGATCATGAAATCCAAGTTCTCTAACCTCCCGCCTAACTGTCATAGTATTTTCAGTGGATCTTGATGCAGTTTGGAATTCCTGTGTGATGGTCTGGATAGATGTCTGCCTATTACACATTACGACCCTCTTCAACTGTCGGCTGTCTGTGTCAATCAACCATGTTCGAAGGCCGTGAGTTCCGTGGAGCGCCCCATTCTGCTCTCTCGCAATGTCTAATGACTACTGAGGTTGCTGATATGAAGTACGTGGCAGTAGGTGGCTGTACAATGCACCTAATATAAAAAACATGTTTTTGTGGGTGTCCGGGTACTTTTGATCACATAGTGTATATGATAAGAGACCAGTCAGACGTGTGGTTCCTGAAAAGGGGCAGCAGCTTTTTCAGCAGTTGTAGGGGCAACAGTCTGGATGATTGACTGATCTGCGTATGCAACATCAGCCAAAATGGCATTGCTGTACTGGAACTGGAATGGCTGAAAACAGAAGGAAACTACAGTGGTCATTTTTCTCGAGGGCATGCAGCTCTACAATATGGTTAAATGATGATACCATCCTCTTGGGTGAAAAATTCCGGAGATAAAATAGTCCCCCTTTCGGTTCTCCATGCGAGGACTACTCAGCAGTATGTCGTCATCAGGAGAAACAAAACTGGCAATCCACGGATCGGAAAGTGGCATGTTAGGTCCCTTAATCGAGCATATAGGTTAGAAGGCTTAAAATGGGAAATGGATAAGTTAGGTATAATGGGAAATAGTGAAGTTCGGTGGCAAGAGGAACAGAACTTCTGATCAGGTGAAAACAGCGTTATAAACACAAAATCAAATAGATGTAATGCTACATTATATTTAATAATTCATAAGAGCCGGCCGCGGTGGCCGAGCGGTTCTAGGTGCTTCAGTCCGGCACCACGCTGCTGCTACGGGCGCAGGTTCGAATCCTGCCTCGGGCATGGATGTGTATGATGTCCTTAGGTTAGTTAGGTTTAAGTATTTCTAAGTTCTAGGGGACTGATGACCTCATATGTTAAGTCCCATAGTGCTTAGAGCCATTTGAAACACAATTCATTACAAAAAAGGAATATGGGTAAGCTACTATGGACCCCGAAGTGAACGCATTATCGTACCCAAGATAGACACAAAGCTAACAGCCACCACAGTAGTCCAAGTGTATGTGCCGTATAGGTCCGCACATGAAGAAGAGACTGAAGAAATTTATGGTGAGGTAAATGGAATTATAGTTCCCGATGTGGCTCACGGTACAGCAAACAGTTTTAATCTGCCAGGAACTTTCACGGCAGCGCACACTCCGCTGCTGAGTCACATCTTCATTCCGGAAACAACCCCTACGCCTTTTGTTAACCCATTTGTCCAAGATAACCCTTCTTCTAGAACTGCTGTTTCAACAAGGTATGCAGGAGAGCTTCTGTTACCGTTGGAAAGTGGAAGTATTGACGAATTCGGAGCTGTAACCGCATGTCGAGAGTGCAAATGGATAAGTAAGTCTTCAAGCGCACTGTCCTCCAAAGAAAAAGTATCGGTTTCGTGTCGCACAGCGACACGCAATTTAAATACATCGCCAAGTTTCATTAACGATGTATTTAATCTCTTCCGACGTTCTCATATATCTTTGTCAACATAAGCGATTTCCATATCTGTATATACATGACTACTCTGCAATTCACTTAACTGCCTGGAGAGGGATCATCGAACCACCTTCGGATCATTTCTCTGCCGTTTCACTCCCGAACAGCGCGCAGCGCGTCCCTGGCAAGCGAGAGGTCGGTCCACCGATTTTTCAATCTTCGTTTTAACCCAGCCTTCACCTCTCAACGATATGAGGAATCTCCAGAATCCACACGTGGTTCGGATTTCACATTAAACTGTAGTTCTCCTTTCCTCATTTGCATAACTGGATTGGGACAGGGGCCGACAGCGGTGGCCGTGCGTTTCTAGGCGCGTCAGCCCGGAACAGCGTGACTGCTGCGGTCGTAGGTTCGAATCCTGCCTCGGGCATGGATGTGTGTGATGTATTTAGGTTAGTTAGGTTTAAGTAGTTCTAAGTTCTAGGGGAATGATGACCTCAGATGTTAAGTCCCATAGTGCTCAGAGCCATTTGAACCATTTTGGGACAGGGACACGCAAGTCGTCGAAGTTGGTGCCGAATAGAAAGACTTACACCAAGCCATTGAGCCACACGAAATTATTATTATTATTATTATTGTTATTATTATTAGATGGTCATTTCTACCTATGTAGGTGAGAGTCAAAGAAATATTTTCGCGTTCGAAAGATAAAGTTTCTGATCGAAATTTCGTGAAAGATCTCTCCGTAATGAAAAACGCCTTTGTTTTAATTATTGTCGCCCCAAATGGCGTATCATATCCGTACCATTCTCTCCCCTTGTTTCGCGATAATACAAAACGCCCTGCCCTTCTTTGAACTTTTTCGATATCCACTGTCAACCCCATATCACGCAGCAATATTCCAGAAGACGATGGACAAGTATAGCGTAGGTAGTCTTTTTAGGAGATCTGTTGCATCTGTCTAAAAATGCAGTTTTTCATTTGCCTTCCCCACAATATTTTCTATGTGATCGTTCAAATTTAAGTTGTTCGTAATTGTGATCGCTAGGTATATCATTGAATTTACACACAGTTGATATATTTGTATCATTTCTTGTGTAGCCAAAATTTAACTGATTCCTTTTAGTACTCATGTGGATGACCTCACACTTTTCGTTATGTAGAACCAATTGCCACTTTTCGCGCCATACAGATATCTTGTCTAAATCATTTTGCACTTCATTTTGACCATCTGATGATTGTATAAAATGCAAATGACAGCATCATCTCCACACAAAATAAGAGAGCTACTTAGATTGTCTCCTAAATCGTTTACGTAGATAAGGAACAGCAGCGGGGCTGTGACACTTCCTTGGGGAACGTCAGATATTACTCTTCTTTTACTCGAAGATTATCCGTCAGTTACTACGGACTGTGGCCTTTCTGACAGTAAATCACTAATTCAGTCGCACAACTAATACGATACTCCGTAGCTTCGCAATTTGAAGTCGCTTACAAGGGACAGTGTCAAAACCTAAAAATACGGAATCAACTTGAGAGCCCCTGTCGAGAGTGCTCATTACTTCGTGTGAATAAAGAATTGGTTGTGTTTAACAGGAACGCCAACTGTTCTGAATCACGTTGCACTTGAGAGACGAACTGTCGATCTTTGCGTAACGGCTTATTATTTATTTATTTAGGAATTTATTTCACTTGGCAAAATTAGGACCTCCAGACCCTGTCTTACATCTAACCAGGCTTTCTCAGTGAGTAAACATTACTATTTGTATGGAATGGAAGTAATGTATAACTGTAATAATTACAATAACGATAATAACTGCATTACTGTACTACAGATGAACTTACAAAATGATCTCAACCAAAACTTGTAACTAACCTTCAGATAATATTTGAAGAAATATGGGAAACTGAAAAGATTCCAGAAGACTGGAAAGTGGCTCTTATGCATTCTTTGCACAATAAAGGTGAAAAGCATGATGTAAATAAGTACATAGGTATATCTCTGTTGCCAGTGGGTTATAAAATATTTTCTGAAATATTGCTAAACAAGGTAGGAGCAACACTCGACAGCTTCCAGAAGACTGGAAAGTGGCTCTTATGCATTCTTTGCACAATAAAGGTGAAAAGCATGATGTAAATAAGTACATAGGTATATCTCTGTTGCCAGTGGGTTATAAAATATTTTCTGAAATATTGCTAAACAAGGTAGGAGCAACACTCGACAGCTTCCAGAAGACTGGAAAGTGACTCTTATGCATTCTTTGCACAATAAAGGTGAAAAGCATGATGTAAATAAGTACATAGGTATATCTCTGTTGCCAGTGGGTTATAAAATATTTTCTGAAATATTGCTAAACAAGGTAGGAGCAACACTCGACAGCTTCCAGAAGACTGGAAAGTGGCTCTTATGCATTCTTTGCACAATAAAGGTGAAAAGCATGATGTAAATAAGTACATAGGTATATCTCTGTTGCCAGTGGGTTATAAAATATTTTCTGAAATATTGCTAAACAAGGTAGGAGCAACACTCGACAGCTTCCAGAAGACTGGAAAGTGGCTCTTATGCATTCTTTGCACAATAAAGGTGAAAAGCATGATGTAAATAAGTACATAGGTATATCTCTGTTGCCAGTGGGTTATAAAATATTTTCTGAAATATTGCTAAACAAGGTAGGAGCAACACTCGACAGCTTCCAGAAGACTGGAAAGTGGCTCTTATGCATTCTTTGCACAATAAAGGTGAAAAGCATGATGTAAATAAGTACATAGGTATATCTCTGTTGCCAGTGGGTTATAAAATATTTTCTGAAATATTGCTAAACAAGGTAGGAGCAACACTCGACAGCTTCCAGAAGACTGGAAAGTGGCTCTTATGCATTCTTTGCACAATAAAGGTGAAGCATGATGTAAATAAGTACATAGGTATATCTCTGTTGCCAGTGGGTTATAAAATATTTTCTGAAATATTGCTAAACAAGGTAGGAGCAACACTCGACAGCTTCCAGAAGACTGGAAAGTGGCTCTTATGCATTCTTTGCACAATAAAGGTGAAAAGCATGATGTAAATAAGTACATAGGTATATCTCTGTTGCCAGTGGGTTATAAAATATTTTCTGAAATATTGCTAAACAAGGTAGGAGCAACACTCGACAGCTTCCAGAAGACTGGAAAGTGGCTCTTATGCATTCTTTGCACAATAAAGGTGAAAAGCATGATGTAAATAAGTACATAGGTATATCTCTGTTGCCAGTGGGTTATAAAATATTTTTCTGAAATATTGCTAAACAAGGTAGGAGCAACACTCGACAGCCACTTTGGAGAATATCAGAGTTGATTTAGAAAGGGCAGATCTTGCTCAGAACAGATTTTCAACCTGAAGTCCATAATCCG
The DNA here is from genome assembly GCF_021461385.2 of Schistocerca piceifrons. NCBI lineage: Eukaryota > Metazoa > Arthropoda > Insecta > Orthoptera > Acrididae > Schistocerca > Schistocerca piceifrons. Next base: position 110,726,765 of record NC_060139.1, read on the forward strand.
TCACGAAATTGCAAACTCTAAATACATAGTTGTAACATTTATAAATTTTAAAAGAGGCATTTTAGTCAGTTGATAAGGAAACATTTGATAAAGTGATCCGGCACCATATCAAAAGAAAAGTTTCGGGGTGAAAAATGTAAGGCATTCAGAATAAATAGAAGTGTAAGGCAAGGTGACGGCCTCTCTCCGCTCCTCTTCAACTAGTAATAGACTGGCAATAAAGACTGGAATGACATGCTATCACCATAAGACTGGGGTTTAAGAACAAAGGTATTGGAATTCACTGTCTAGCATTTGCGAATGATTTTGCCATCCTTTGTGAAAACCTAACAAATGTAGAAATACTAATAAATTTCATAGAAGCAATAGCCAACAAAGCAGGTCTAAGAATATCTATAGAAAAAACAAAATTTTTGACAAACATAAAAAATGATCTAGAAGTCCTAGTAATACGTAGATATTGGACAGATATAGAGGGTTAATAACTCTAAATATCTGGGAGAAATGATTCAAGAAAATGGCTTAGGGAAATTCGCTTTAGAAGAAACAGCACATAAAATGGAGAGAGCATATGGTACAGCCAGGAGCATCTATAACAAAAGGTCTCTGTCTAAAAATTCGAAAATACAGCACTACAACACAGTGGTAAAACCAGCATGTCTTTATGCAAGTGAATGTTCAGTATTGAATTACAAATTACGCAAACTTGAGGTCCTAGAGAGAAGAATCATTCGAAAAATACTCGGTCCGCAAAGAAATACAGAGGTATGGAAATTAAGAAGTAACGAAGAAATATATCGCAACATAGAAAACATAACTGAAACGCTACGGAAGAGGCGACTGCTATTTTTTGGGCGTTTACACTGAATGAACGGCAACAGGTTAACCAAACAGGTTTTTAAACATTTTTGGGACAAGAAGTCGACAATAGCCTGGATTCAAGAAATTAGGAAAGATTTGGAAAGAGGCAACGGAAAGAGAGATATTTAAAAAGCAAGTGTTAAAAATTGAAGGATTCCAAGGCAGGAGGGAGAAGAAGACAGGGTCAAAATGGTATGAGGATAGAAAAAGCACACATAGTGAGAAGATGAAAGAATACGGAGGACGAAGAAAGAAGAACAAAGGAGGAAGCACTGAAATTGGTGCGTGGTCCCTAGTTGACACATACTGAAAAAGAAGAATAACTGCAGAAATTTTCTAAATAGGAGAAGTTGACCTCATAAGAATAATTCATGCTCTCTTAACAGAAATGACGTATGGCTCCGTTTACAGACAATCCATTCTGGACACATTAGAAGAGTTCACAGCGGACAGGAAGACTAGAAGACATGATCTGTCAGACTCTCACAGACACAACGCCTCAAGTGAAGTTCCTTGGCGAAATGTCTGAGGGTCTAGAAGTACTTACAGGAGTTCGACAAGCAGATAGCCTCTTCCAGCTTCTGTTAAACGTAGTGTTGAACAAAGTCGTGAGAGAATCTGGGAAAGAAATCGAAGGTATAATAATCAGGACTTTGGGACTGAGAATCAAAGTGAAGTTCCTAGCTTTTGTTGATGTGAAGAAAGCAGGTATGCCACAGAGAAGTTACATAAGATACTGTCAAAGACAAGACTCCAAATATCATATGAGAAGACTCATTTTATGAAAAATTTGCATCAAAACATCAGAAGATCCCCACTAGAAACTAAATATGGAACGATTTCACATGTGTCTTCTTTTAAATACTGTATATCAGAGAAATAAACTAGACAGTGAAGTCAATTTGGAAAGAACCGTTAAACTCAAGGAAATGTAAAGAATAATATGGAATCACCACAACGAACGATTGATATACCACAAAGTGAAACTTCTGTATTACAAGACAGTTGTTTTGCCTGAAACTAGGTCTCTAGCAGGCCACTCAAAAACTGATTAAATTGGAAAGAAAGAACGAAAAATTGACAGAAAAATTTGTGGTCCTATTAACACAAATGTTACATGAATTAAAAGGAAAACTATAGATCTACACACAGCAACAGAGAAGTTCACTAATGCAGTACGTAGAAGACACTTGAAGTTCTACAGTCACATTTGCAGAATGGACAACGCTAGACTAACTTACAAAAATACTTAATATAATAAATTAAAAACGGTAAAATACTTTGTAAGATGGCAAGAACAATGCCCCTTACATGAAGTCATGAAAGATAACCTAACTCACGTTGAGCGAACAGTAGGGTTGAACAAAAATGACTGACAAGACACAATGCATCTTTTAGAGGGTATAGTATGGACGTTTTGGAATAATTAATGTCGGGTGATGGTTTTAAAGTGATTCACACGACATGAAAACTTTGTGGAAACGTGTCGATTTACTGGAGACTAGTTTATCCCAGGGAAGTATTCAAGTCGACCGTGGCCGGCTGGGGAGCGGTGAAGGGAAGTGACAATAGGCAGCTTAGGGCAGCTCAAGCTCTGAGAAAGTGGTAACGGGGTGCGGCCTCCAGCTGCCTTAAGATGAGTGACAGTGAGTGGGTGGTTGACCCCATGCTGGTGTACCGGGAAGCTAACGGAGAACTTGTACGCCTGTTGATAAATATCCGTTGTCCTGTTTTCAGTGAAACATGCGAGCAAGCCGCGCAAAGCTACGGTGGAACGGTCAACAGAGGCCAAAATATGAGTATTCGTGACTATAGCAACTTCACGCTGAATTCACGGTCCGCAGAATCTGAAGTAAATCAGGTGAAGAGCAACAGAATGAAATACGCCGGCCTCCGATGGGAACATAGGACCAAGGAACTTGAAGTACTCTCCTGGGAGTCAGAATTCCGGAAAAAAATGGTGTTTCGTGCAGATGCTAACCTCGATGGGTGGCCTGGGTGGAGCTAAATAGCAGAAGTTGAGAGGAAGGGAAATTTTGTGGGAATTTGTTCACTTCCCAGAGCAGGCATTGGCCGTTGCTGGGAAGTGATGCATAATTAACGCGACTTGCGCTGCAATTGGCGTAAGTGATTTTGCTGGAGGGGAAACTGAGGCGAAGAGCGGACTGGGAGAAGTCTCTGTAGTTGTCTTCCGTTCCCAGCTTGCCTAGAGTGCGGACGTGGCGTTCTTTACTCAGCTTGCCTGAGAGAGAGTAAGCATCTCTGCAATTTAGGACTTAGCAAACGGAACGATTGAGCTTGGAGATAGAAAGTTTTCGTTCAGCTATGTACTGAGCAAGATAGCTAGGAATGAATAGACGAGCACAGCCTTGCAGCACCACGAGGTCGGCCGACGTCCGCATAACGACGACGCCCCGCCACGCTGAATTCGGTGATATTGCGCCCGCTCCGGCCACTGATTAATTTGTTGGTTCACGTCGGCAAAATTTCCACGAGGGTTTCATGGACCGTGTATTGTATTCTTCTCGCACTTCGCATTACGCCTGGGTCAGTCGATAGGAATTACTTTTTTATCGCGCTTTACTCCACGCAAACGCAATTTATTACCACTGCCTGTTAGGAGAGTCATGTAATGAGATGATTGAAGGTCGTGAGTTAAAATAAATCTGTGCTAATCGACTGCATCTGTTTTCAATCAAGAAGTTGAAATCACAAGTCACTTTCATAATCAATTTTATGTTCAACATTTGCATCTGGTGTTTAATAGCTGAATATAACATCAATGTGCACCCCTTTTTAATTAAAAGGGATCAATTCTGAATCAATTAATGTGAGCACTGCCACCGCAGTTCAATCAGGAGTCACAGGGCCTTATTACTTTCTTTGCGTTATCCGACATTGCGGCAGTTTTGCATTCTCTGTTGATCTGTTAGTCAATTACCTGGGGTGAGCACACACCAAAACCAGATAAGTGACGGGTGGTGTGTTACAACTTACTTAGAAGAAATTAAGTATGGATTATGAGGAATGACTGCCACAGAACGTACTACCAGAGATCGCAAAATCCTTGGAATCCTGTTTGCAGATCAAATATTCGCAGAGAAAGCTAAAATGACAGACCTAGTGAGGCAGCGCAATTGTTAGCACACTGGACTCGCATTCAGGAGGACGACACATCGAACCCGCGTCCGGCCATTAAGATGCAGTTTTTCGTGATTTCGCTTTGTCGCTTAAGGCAAATGCAGGAATGGTTCCTTTGAAGAGGCACGGCCGCTTTCCATCCTTCCCTAATCCGAGCTCGTGCTCCATCTATACTGCTCTCGTCGACGCCACGTTAAACAATAATCTTCCGCTCCTCCCTGCCCCCCTAAATGACACAGGAACACGAGAAGCAACACAGCGAATTCATGAAGAAATTTTGGGAACAGAAGAAGAAATGAAATCTGTCAGACCAAACTAACAAGTTCAAACGCTCTCTTTAACTGAGCTTAACGAAGAAAGAAAGAACAACAGTAATAATAATAATAACAATGACAATGTATAGAGTTGAATATGTATAATTTATGAAATATCAGTCTCATTAACATAAAGCAGTTTCCTCATTACGATCTTTTCAAATGTGAGTAGTGACATCTAAGAGAAATGTAAGACAACAGTACAGAGGAAATCTATAGATCTAAACAGGGGGGGGGGGGGGGGGGGGCAGAAATTGACTAGTCAGAGAAAGTGCGAGAAATAATAGGGTAAGTAGCAAACGAGAAGGAAGGAAGAAAGAAATAGAAAGAGATGAGAACAGTATAGATAGTTTGCAATCTGAAAGGCATACTGGCCGGCCGCGGTGGCCGAGCGGTTCTAGGCAATTCAGTCCGGAACCGCGCGACTGCTACGGTCACAGGTTCGAATCCTGTCTCGGGCATGGATGTGTGTCATGTCCTTAGGTTAGCTAGAATTACGTAATTCTAAGTTCTAGGTGACTGATGACCTCAGATGTTAAGTCCCATAGTGCTCAGAGCCATTTGAACCATTTTTTGAAAGGCATACTGGTTTCCTGTTGCACAGAGAGAAAACAACTTATATCTGCCGAGAAGGCAGCTGCACCGACGTTTAAAAAAAAGTAAAGCTTTACTCTCATGTTTAATGTGTAGTGGTTTTGGATAAGGTTCAGGCTACAGGGTATTGTTAAAATGTTGAATGAGATGGAGATAGATTTAATGCAGTGCAAAAGCACTGTGAAGATACTGGACGATTCCAATCTCTCAACGTAGCAACGAAGTGAAGAATTCGTTCCGGCTGCTTTCTCGGCGATTCTTGTACCACGAGACATAGGTGATAATTGCTATGAATTTTCGGGGAAAATGTCCTTACCGACTAAGCTCCCATTTTTATTATTTCGTTTTATTTTTAAATTTTTATTGTGATTTTAACAGTACCTCCGTTCTCCCCTTCAGGTCCGTTTTACGCACGTGATACGTCATCTTCTTCGGTGTTAGTTGGAAATACGCTTTTCCGGAAGTCTTTTTCTTTCTTAGTGCAATGAAACTGAGGAAATTGCCTTGACAGGTATTTTTCTGAAAACTAAAACTTTTCTTGAGGAATAGAAATACGTCAGGGGAAACTGTCTTCTTCGATGTTAAGGACGAATCATAGTGCCATCTACTATGGCCATTGAAGAAATGTAGATATGAAATTATTTAGTTGTGATGGGACTAAACGGGTAACATATACAACAGAAGTAATAGGACAACAATTCAGTTTTACAGAGGGCTAAAATAAACAAATGGGTAAATTATCATCAAGCTTGCCTTTGTTAATTTGGCGAACATCATATTTCGAAAATTCTTCTAGTAATCTCTAGTAGAGCACTTGCCCGCGAAGGGCAAAGGTCCCAAGTTCGACTCTCGGTCTGGCACACAGTTTTGATGTGCCAGGGAGTTTCATTCTTCTAGTGCCTTTCTCCTTCGTTCCTACCTTCCAAAGATGTGGGGTCAGGTCGTGAGCCGTGCCTGGAATCCTCAGTCGTTGAAAGCATAGCCCACGAATTGAATGGTTCCGGGTTCGAATGCCGGTCCGCCACACGGTTTAATCGTGCCAGGGGGTTTCAAAACAGCACACACTACGCTGCAGAATAAAAGATTCATTGCTGAATCGTGTAGTGTGTTGGTTAAAACATAACAAATGGTCTGTTGATTGATATACGTCCTTTCTGTATCTCTTGCAGCTGTCGTACAGTCGTGTTGTGAAAACGCAGAGTTAGTTAAGCTGAGCTGTGCTCGACGGGAAATGTCGAACTGCATTATCGCCAAGTCTTTCAACACGCAGCCAGCCGATGACGCGACTGGGGGACGCTGTGTTGTTCGCGTGATCGAGTGGACCCGGACTAGACTCTCTTTCTTTTAACGCTGTCGTGACTGTGAGGTCATCTCATGCGGAGCGCTTGCCCAGGTTTCACAAGGATACGGTAAGGAAAGAAATCGGCCTTGCGCAAGATGCAGCGTGGAAGATTTAGAGCGCGCTACGACCTTGAGGCACGCAGTGGTCGCTGCTTGTATTGTGGGAAGGCAGCCCCATCAGCCTTTTCTGTCACAGTGGTTGGAAACATGTCTTTCGTGAAACGTGCCGTAGCTTGCATTCATGGAACACGGCAAGGGTAGACAATAGTTTCCTGGTAGAGGAAAATTCCTGCGCAACGATCTCTCCGAAAAAATATTCTAGGTATTATTGCTGCGCCAAGATTGAGTGAAAAATAGAATATGCTAGAGCCTATAACATCTGCATCGTCTAAAGCTATCACTGATAGTTGTTCCTGACTATTGGAGGTTAACACCAGTTTTTTGTGTAAGTTTGATGCAGCAGGAGTACCGAGAATAAGCACATAGAACAACAAATTAGTCATCTTCAGAGGAAATCAACATCAAGAGTTCGCAAACCATTATGGAGTGCACGACGGAGGGTACTTCTCCTGTACCAGTTGTTAGGGCTTATTCCTATTCCATTCATGTACGGAGCTCGGGGTGTAGTTAATTTAATAGTCTCTTCAAGGTCCCTAGGGGAGCTGTACGCTGATGGCTGTATTATATTCCTAGAGTTATCATTTAACCTGGTTCTTGAAATTTTGTAAGTAGACTTTCTCGAGACAATTTATGTCTATCTTCAAGAGACTGCCGTTTAAGTTTCTTCGTAATATCTGTGACACTCTCCTACGTATAAGGCAAACCTGTGAGCATTCGTGCTGCCGCTCTCAGCATACGTTCTATATCTCCAGTTAGTCATATTTAGAACGGATGGCACACACTTGAGCAATATCCCAAAATGGGTCACACAAGTGATTTGTAAGCATCATCCTTTATAGACATTACATTTCCCTATCATTCTACCAGTCAACCGAAGTCTGCCATTTGTTTTATCTATGACTGAGCTAATGTGGTCGTTACATTTCGTATCTCAACGAACTGTTGCACCCGGATATTTGTATGACTGACCGAGTCCAACACTGACTCGTTGACATTGTAGTCATAGAATACTAAGTGTTTTTCGTATTGTGAAGTACTCAGTTTTACATTTCTGAACATTTAAAGTAAGTTGCCAGTTTATGCAGCACTTTTAAATCTTATCAGGATCTGACTGAATATTTATCCAGTTTTTATCAGAAGTACTTCATTATGTATACTACGGGCCATTAAAACTGCTACACCAAGAAGAAATGCAGATGATAAACGGGTAATCATTGGACAAATATATTATACTAGAACTGACATGTGATTACATTTTCACGCAATTTGGGTGCATAGATCCTGAGAAATCGGTACCCAGAACAACCACCTCTGGCCGTAATAACGGCCTTGATACGCCTGGGCATTGATTCAAACAGAGCTTGGATGGCGTGTACAGGTACAGCTGCCCATGCAGCTTTAACACGATACCACAGTTCATCGAGAATAGTGACTGGCGTATTGTGACGAGCCAGTTGCTCGGCTGCCATTGACCAGACGTTTTAAATTGGTGAGAGATCTGGAGAATGTGCTGGCCAGGGCAGCAGTCGAACATTTTCTGTGTCCAGAAAGGCCCGTACAGGACCTGCAACATGCGGTCGTGCATTATCCTGCTGAAATGTAGGGTTTCGGAGGGATCGAATGAAGGGTAGAGCCACGGGTCGTAACACATCTTAAATGTAACGTCCACTGTTCAAAGTGCCGTCAATGCGAACAAGAGGTGACCGAGACGTGTAACCAATGACACCCCATACTATCACTCCGGGTGATACGCCAGTATGGCGATGACGAATACACGCTTCCAATGTGCGTTCACCACGATGTCGCCAAACACGGATGCGACCATCATGATGCTGTAAACAGAACCTCGATTCATCCGAAAAAAAAACGTTTTTCCATTCGTGCACCCAGGTTCGTCGTTGAGTACACCATCGCAGGCGCTCCTGCCTGTGATGCGGCGTCAAGGGTAACCGAGCTGATAGTCCATGCTGCTGCAAACGTCGTCGAACTGTTCGTGCAGATGGTTGTTGTCTTGCAAACGTCCCCATCTGTTGACTCAGGGGTCGAGACGTGGCTGCACGATTCGTTACAGCCACGCGGATAAGATGCCTGTCATCCCGATTGCTAGTGGTACGAGGCCGTTGGGATCCAGCACGGCGTTCCGTATTACCCTCCTGAACCCACCGATTCCATATTCTGCTAACAGTCATTGGATCTCGACCAACGCAAGCAGCAATGTCGCGATACGATAAACCTCAATCGCGATAGGCTACAATCCGACCTTTATCAAAGCCGGAAACGTGATGGTACGCATTTCTCCACCTTACACTAGGCATCACAACAACGTTTCACCAGGCAACGCCGGTCAACTGCTGTTTGTGTATGATAAATCGATTGGAGACTTTCCTCATGTCAGCACGTTGTAGGTGTCGCCACCGGCGCCAACCTTGTGTGAATGCTCCGAAAAGCTAATCATTTGCATATCACAGCATCTTCTTCCTGTCGGTTAAATTTCGCGTCTGCAGCACGTCATCTTTGTGGTGTAACAATTTTAATGGCCAGTAGTGTAGATAACTTCATCATTTACGAAAATCCTGAAGTTATTATCAGGTATTGTTTGCTATGTCGTTAATATGTAAGCGGCAGTCAAATGAAAAAGAGGCACACAGAAAAAAGTATTATTTCAAGAGTAATCGCCATAACTATTAATACACTTATCTCTCTGTGAGGCAAGACGGTCAGTGTCTTCATGGAAAGATGTTTGCGGTTGCCTGCGGAACCATGATGGTGCCCAGGCGTGCGCCCCTTCGTCCGAAGCAAATAGACAGCCATGAATGTATTTCTTCACGGGTCCAGGAATTTGCTAATCGCATAGGACAAATCTGGACTGTACGGAGGATGTGTAAGGGGTCCCCAGAGAAACATCTGCAGCGTAATCAAAACAAAAGGCATGCCAGCTCCACAAAAGTCGTAATGACCTTTTTCTTTGACTGCAAGGGCTCGCTGCTCATTGACTTTCTGGAACACGGTGCCACAATTAACGCACAGCGATACGTGCACACTTCGCAAAAATTGGAGCATGACATCAATTCCAAACACCCAAGAACGTTGACGGACGGCATCAGTCTGTTGCACCATAACGCTCACCCACATGTTGCCAAGGTTCTTTCGACTATGCTGCAGAAGTTTCGCTGTGGAGCCCTTACGAATCCTCCATACAATCTTGATGTGTCCCTGCCCTGAAAGAAGACATTTGACTGCTCCTCACACAACATGAACAGCAAGAGCCCCAGCACACTTCCGTGGAGCATACTTGAACTTACTTATATACTGCCGGCAGGGGTGGCCGAGCGGTTCTAGGCGCTACAATCTGGAACCGCGCGACCGCTACGGTCGCAGGTTCGAATCCTGCCTCGGCCATGGGTGTTTGTGATGTCCTTAAGTTAGTTAGGTTTAAGTAGTTCTAAGTTGTAGGGGGCTGCTGACCTCAAAAGTTAAGTCCCATAGTGCTCAGAGCCATTTGAATCATTTGAACTTATATACCGAGGTAACAAAAGCCATGGGATAGAGATATGCACATACACAGATGGCGGTAGCACCGCATACACAAGCTGTATTTGTATTCAGGTGATTCATGTGAAAAGATTTCCGACGTAACTATGACCGCGCGACGGGAATTAACAGACTCTGAACGTAGAATGGTAGTTGGAGCTAGGCCCACGTGACATTCCATTTCAGAAATCGTTAAGGAATTCAATACTCCAAGACCCACAGTGTCAAGAGCGCTCCGAGAATACCAAATTTCAGACATTACCTCTCACCACGGACAACGCAGTGGCCGACAGCCTTCACTTAACGACCGAGAGCTGTGGCGTTTGCGTAGAGCTGTCAGTGCTAACAGACAAGCAACACTGCGTGAAACAACCGCAGAAATCGATGTGGAACGTACGATGAACGAATTCGTTAGGACAGTGCCGCAAAACATGGTGTAAGTCGGCCATGGCAGCAGAAGTCGGCCATGGCAGTAGACGACGGAAGTGAGTGCCTTTGCTAACAGCACGACGTCGCATGCAACGCCTCTCCTGGACTTGTGACAATATCGGTTGGACTCGACGACTGGAAAAACTTGGCCTGGTCATATGAGTCTATAGTGAAGTACTTCTGATAAAAGCTGGATAAATATTCAGTCAGATCCTGATAAGATTTAAAAGTGGTGCAAAAACTGGCAACTTAGTTGAAATGTTCAGAAATATAAAGCTGAGCACTTCACAATACGAGAAAATTTAGTATTCTGTGACTACAATGTCAACGAGTCAGTATTGGACTCGGTCAGTCATACAAATAGCTGGGTGCAACACTTCGTTGGGGTACGAAATGTAACGACCACATTATCTCAGTCATTGATAAAACAAGTGGCAGATTTCGGTTAACTGGTAGAATACTATGGAAATGTAATCTGTCTATAAAGGATAATGCTTACAAATCACTTGTGTGACCCATTTTGGGATATTGCTCAAGTGTATGCCACCCGTTCGAAATAAGACTACCAGGAGATATAGACCGTATACTTGAGAGCGGCAGCATGAATGCTCACAGGTTTTGAGCTTATGGTAGGGTTAGAGCGTTAGACTATTGCGCAGACCCCACGATGCCATGGACACAAGTTGTCAACAAGCCACTGTGCTAGCTGGTGGTAGCTACATAATGGCTTCGTCTGTGTTTACATGGAATGGACTGGGTTGTCTGGATGTTCGACTACTTGGAAACCGTTTGCAGCCATTCAAAGATGCCATGTTCCCAAACAACGATGGCTAGCGGGCCACATTCGTTCGCGACTGGTTTGAAGGCACTTCGGACAATTCGAGCGAATGTTTTTGGCCGCCCAGACCGCCCGACATGAATCGAGAGGTCAGTTCGTGCACAAAATCCTACACCGGCAACAGTTATGGGCAGCTGCACAGGCAGGATGGTTCAATATGTCTGCAGGGGACTTCCAACGTCCTTTTGAGTCCATGCCTCGTTGAATCGTTGCACTACACCGGGCAAAAGGAGGTCCGACACTATGTTAGGAGTTCCCCATGCCAACAAACCCTCAAACCAGTCTCAAATTTCTGTTGTTACCGCATACGATCATATTGATAAACATCACTCTGATACCGCCTAATGATGGCTCTAGCGTTGATAATGCCCTTAGCTCGGCGAACAAGACAGCCCACAAGTTATTTCAAGTACGCCATATTCAGATGAAGCCACTCATTGATGGTTAGAGCCAATAGAGCTACAAAATTGAGGAGATGTTGATTCTATTTTTCAACCGCTGTTTCAGGTACTCCCAAACATTTTCTCCAAGATTAAGTTCGAGTGGTTTAGCTCGGCAGACCGGATACGGTAGACCGAGCGGGGTGGCGCAGTGGTTAGACACTGGACTCGCATTCGAGAGGACGACGGTTCAATCCCGCGTCCGGCCATCCTGATTTAGGTTTTCCGTGATTTCCCTAAATCGCTCCAGGCAAATGCCGGGATGGTTCCTCTGAAAGGGCGCGGCCGACTTCCTTCCCCATCCTTCCCTAATCCGATGAGACCGATGACCACGCTGTCTGGTCTCCTTCCCCAAAACCAACCAACCAACCAACCGGATACGGTAGAGTGTCTTAGTGTTCGTCAAACCTTGAACGCGCAGCCCTGTGAACACAGCTGTTGTCATCTTGGAAGACGGGAGTGCCCACAGCATGCTGACCACGAAGGTGTTCCTGGAAGGGCAACAGTTCGTCACCGAAAACGTTGAAATAAATTTCCTTTACTTTACGTCTATGGTCACAAACTTTTTGTCATCAGACTACCGGTTTCGGTCTATAATGCATATTTTCGTTTAACATTTGATGATGCCACTATGGCTGCAGTAGATTAGGGCATGTTTTTATAAAACAGATCTGAAGATGGTCATTATAAACCGAAATCGGTAACCTGATGACAAAAATTTTGTGACCATAGACGTCAAGTAAAGGAAATTTATTCTATATTCGGGTCACTGTGTTTATTCGCGACAATGTTATTCATGGAATAATACGTTCTCGAGTTTCCAGCCGCGTCAAATGGTTAAAATGCTACAAGCATCAAGCACTCGTTGGCTATTGTCAAGAGTTATGACTAAGTGGGCTGCTGTTGCGCCCTTATATATATTAGCTGCCGGCTGTGATGTCACTGATGCTCAAGGCATCGCCGTACATCGACATACTGCGTCCGATGCGACATCACGATCGCTGCATCCCACGTCGCGCTGAACTGCAGGCCGCAGTCTCTATTAAGGACATCACAGGTGATATTTATTTTGATAGCTTCTTTAATTAAATAGTCAAATGGTTCAAATGGCTCTGAGCACTATGGTACTTAACAGCTGTGGTCATCAGTCCCCTAGAACTTAGAACTACTTAAACCTAACTTACCCTGAGGACATCACACACATCCATGCCCGAGGCAGAATTCGAACCTGCGACCGTAGCAGTCGCACGGTTCCGGACTGCGCGCCTAGAACCGCGAGACCATCGCGGCCGGCTAATTAAATAGTCCCAAAATCGATTAGTGGGAGACACAATAGAGATTCCGTCAAATTTGATCCGACCTAAAGAAGGCCTCCGACAAAAATCAGGCAGTTAACTAATGGTGTCGTGTATTCTCCGCCCTGTGAATTTTCCGCCCTGTGAATTTTCCACACAGAAAAGGTCGAGGAAGGGTCCACTAATCCCCTGGGGACGCGAGCTAGCATGCTCAAGCCGCATGGTACTAGCCATACTATATGTTGCATGTAACAATTTCAGTGTTATTAGTTCTGATATGTATATGTTTCAACATAGAGAGTTCTTACTGATTAAAAGTAAAAAAAAAAGATTCTTTTAATTTATGCAGAAATTTGGTTTAGAACACATATACAGCGACGTTGCCCAAGTGGAGCACAAAATAAGTAAATAAATAAATAAACAAGTAAATTGCGGTCAGGTTTTTGAAGGGCCATTTGTTGACTGGTTCAATGCTGAAATTTGTGAAACTTACGTCAGAGAAGCACTCGAGCCAAATCACATGAAAGAAGGCGCAAAAATATTATAGTTCAAGAGTGCATTTGTAGATGATCAAAAAATTGACTAGACTAAAAAAAATTAAGAATCTATTAAGGGGGTGGTTCTTGATAAAACTGACGGACTTGAAGAAAACATAACTGTCATGCAAAAGAAGACAGTGTATTAGTTGAAGAAAGAGCAAATGAAGAAGAATCCAATGAAAGTAGTAGTAATATTAACAGACAATGAGATAAAAAGAAGTGTAAACTGACAGTTAACGTCTGACTCCATCTATATCAGCCACAGCGTGAGAGTGTTTTTAGAACTTGGATGGCACATTCAACTAAAAATCACAGTTTGTATTATTCTTGTTGTAGTCTCTTTACCACAGGCAATTTCGTAATAATCCAAATGCAACTGGGTAGATATTAGTCTCATTTTCATTACTTCCAAAATCTGCATGAATTGTATATATCTGTGAAAACTGTTTGATACAGCACTTGAAGTACCATCCATAAAAAAGTCTCGTTTACTTCTTAGAGCCTTTCTCCCTGCTCTTCCACAAAAAACTATTATCCTGTCTCCTGATTTATCGTCGCTTAACAGGGAACTGCTGCCATCATTCATAGTTATTAGCTCTGCTTTAAGTTCAATCTCTTCTCTTGTCTCTGGATTCCTCTCACTTCCCTGCGACTTTACCCTTTCCTTGTATAACGTCCTCTTCGTTTTCCGCTGCTCTGACATTTCTGTCTAAAAGTCGTACCCTCTATTATGCAAGGTACCTAGCTCCTCTGAATTGTTGTTGTTGTGGTCTTCAGTCCTGAGACTGGTTTGATGCAGCTCTCCATGCTACTCTATCCTGTGCAAGCTTCTTCATCTCCAAGTACCTACTGCAACCTACATCCTTTTGCATCTGCTTAGTGCATTCGTCTCTTGGTCTCCCTCTACGATTTTTACCCTCCACGCTGCCCTCCAATGCTAAATTTGTGATCCCTTGATGCCTCAAAACATGTCCTACCAACCGATCCCTTCTTCTAGTCAAGTTGTGCCACAAACTTCTCTTCTCACCAATCTTATTCAATACCTCCTCATCAGTTACGTGATCTACCCACCTTATCTTCAGCATTCTTCTGTAGCGCCACATTTCGAAAGCTTCTATTCTCTTCTTGTCCAAACTAGTTATCGTCCACGTTTCACTTCCATACATGGCTACACTCCATACAAATACTTTCAAAACGACTACCTGACACTTAAATCTATACTCGATGTTAACAAATTTCTCTTCTTCAGAAACGATTTCCTTGCCATTGCCAGCCTACATTTTATATCCTCTCTACTTCGACCATCATCAGTTATTTTACTCCCTAAATAGCAAAACTCCTTTACTACTTTAAGTGTCTCATTTCCTAATCTAATTCCCTCAGCATCACCCGATTTAATTTGACTACAGTCCATTATCCTTGTTTTGCTTTTGTTGATGTTCATCTTATATCCTCCTTTCAAGACACTGTTCATTCCGTTCAACTGCTCTTCCAAGTCCTTTGCTGTCTCTGACAGAATTACAATGTCATCGGCGAACCTCAAAGTTTTTACTTCTTCTCCATGAATTTTAATACCTACGCCGAATTTTTCTTTTGTTTCCTTTACTGCTTGCTCAATATACAGATTGAATAACATCGGGGAGAGGCTACAACCCTGTCTCACTCCTTTCCCAACCACTGCTTCCCTTTCATGCCCCTCGACTCTTATAACTGCCCTCTGGTTTCTGTACAGATTGTAAATAGCCTTTCGCTCCCTGTATTTTACCCCTGCCACCTTCAGAATTTGAAAGAGAGTATTCCAGTTAACATTGTCAAAAGCTTTCTGTAAGTCTGCAAATGCCAGAAACGTAGGTTTGCCTTTTCTTAATCTTTCTTCTAAGATAAGTCGTAAGGTTAGTATTGCCTCACGTGTCCCAACATTTCTACGGAATCCAAACTGATCTTCCCCGAGGTCCGCTTCTACCAGTTTTTCCATTCGTCTGTAAAGAATTCGCGTTAGTATTTTGCAGCTGTGACTTATTAAACTGATAGTTCGGTAATTTTCACATCTGTCAACACCTGCTTTCTTTGGGATTGGAATTATTATATTCTTCTTGAAGTCTGAGGGTATTTCGCCTGTCTATCACATCTTGCTCACCAGATGGTAGAGTTTTGTCATGACTGGCTCTCTCAAGGCCATCAGTAGTTCTAATGGAATGTTGTCTACTCCCGGGGCCTTGTTTCGACTCAGGTCTTTCAGTGCTCTGTCAAACTCTTCACGCAGTATCTTATCTCCCATTTCGTCTTCATCTACATCCTCTTCCATTTCCATAATATTGTCCTCAAGTACATCGCCCTTGTATAAACCCTCTATATACTCCTTCCACCTTTCTGCCTTCCCTTCTTTGCTTAGAACTGGGTTGCCATCTGAGCTCTTGATATTCGTACAAGTGGTTCTCTTCTCTCCAAAGGTCTCTTTAATTTTCCTGTAGGCAGTATCTATCTTACCCCTAGTGAGACAAGCCTCTACATCCTTACATTTGTCCTCTAGCCAGCCCTGCTTAGCCATTTTGCACTTCCTGTCGATCTCATTTTTGAGACGTTTGTATTCCTTTTTGCCTGCTTCATTTATTGCATTTTTATATTTTCTCCTTTCATCAATTAAATTCAATATTTCTTCTGTTACCCAAGGATTTCTATTAGCCCTCGTCTTTTTACCTACTTGATCGTCTGCTGCCTTCACTACTTCATCCCTCAGAGCTACCCGTTCTTCTTCTACTGTATTTCTTTCTCCCATTCCTGTCAATTGTTTCCTTATGCTCTCCCTCAAACTCTCTACAACCTCTGGTTCTTTCAATTTATCCAGGTCCCATCTCCTTAAATTCCCACCTTTTTGCAGTTTCTTCAGTTTTAATCTGCAGTTCATAACCAATAGATTGTGGTCAGAATCCACATCTGCCCGTGGAAATGTCTTACAATTTAAAACCTGGTTCCTAAATCTCTGTCTTACCATTATATAATGTATCTGATACCTTTTAGTATCTCCAGGATTCTTCCAGGTATACAACCTTCTTTTATGATTCTTGAACCAAGTATTAGCTATGATTAAGTTATGCTCTGTGCAAAATTCTACAAGGCGGCTTCCTCTTTCATTTCTTCCCCCCAATCCATATTCACCTACTATGTTTCCTTCTCTCCCTTTTCCTACTGACGAATTCCAGTCACCCATGACTATTAAATTTTCGTCTCCCTTCACTACCTGAATAATTTCTTTTATCTCGTCATACATTTCATCAATTTCTTCATCATCTGCAGAGCTAGTTGGCATATAAACTTGTACTACTGTAGTAGGCATGGGCTTTGTGTCTATCTTGGCCACAATAATGCGTTCACTATGCTGTTTGTAGTAGCTTACCCGCACTCCTATTTTTTTATTCATTATTAAACCTACTCCTGCATTACCCCAATTTGATTTTGTATTTATAACCCTGTAATCACCTGACCAAAAGTCTTGTTCCTCCTGCCACCGAACTTCACTAATTCCCACTATATCTAACTTTAACCTATCCATTTCCCTTTTTAAATTTTCTAATCTACCTGCCCGATTAAGGGATCTGACATTCCACGCTCCGATCCGTAGAACGCCAGTTTTCTTTCTCCTGATAACGACGTCCTATTGAGTAGTCCCCGCCCGGAGATCCGAATGGGGGACTATTTTACCTCCGGAATATTTTACCCAAGAGGAAGCCATCATCATTTACTCATACAGTAAAGCTGCATGTCCTCGGGAAAAATTACGGCTTGCTTTCAGCCGTTCGCAGTACCAGAACAGCAAGGCCGTTTTGGTTAATGTTACAAGGCCAGATCAGTCAATCATCCAGACTGTTGCCCCTGCAACTACTGAAAAGGCTGCTGCCCCTCTTCAGGAACCACACGTTTGTCTGGCCTCTCAACAGATACCCCTCCGTTGTGGTTGCACCTACGGTACGGTCATCTGTATCGCTGAGGCACGCAAGCCTTCCCACCAACGGCAAGGTCCATGGTTCATGGGTTTCATTTTGTAAATAGACGTATTTTCCTCTCGTGCACTCTTCTTTGCCTAGTTCAGAGTCCTCTGTACTTCCAACCTTGCGTCATCCGGAGCTCCACATTGATCCTCGTGCGAAAAGAGCACTGTAGAATCCTTGACTTTAAGCTTTCCACGGCAATGCTTCTCTTTCTGTTTTGAACAGTGCCAAATCACAGTCCCGTCTTCCTTCGTTTTCTTCACTGTGTAAGAATAACCTTCATAGTGGCAACGACGCTTGCCACGAATTGTCGTCGTAACTTCCATATCACAACTACTGAGATGGTAACATGCAAGTTGCACGATGTGAAGTCTACGAAAACTAGAGCGATACTAACAGGCAGACGGGACTGTGCGGGCAGAGTTCTGCCGAGTCCAGGGAACAGGTAGAGCAAGGTCCCGCTGCAGGTAGGACGGGAAACAATGGACGCAGGTACGAGGTGGAGAGTTCGCAGATTTCTAGTGGGGCGGAAAGTTCGCAGGGCGGAGAATTCATACATTCGTTACTAATACCACTTAAAGATGTGGCAGATCTTAGAATACCTGGCGCCTACAAGGTGTCTTGTGAGTGTGGCCTGTCTTACGTCGTGCACTGTGGAACAACGCAGGAGTTGGCGTGAGAGGTTTTACCACCTACGCTACCTGTGAAATCAGCTTTAGCTGATCATGCTCTGAAAAACGGTCACCCGATCGAACACGACGAAACCTCTGTCGTGACTCCCACTAACGGCTTGTGTGTGTGGTTTGAGGTTTTCGGGCGCTAAACCACTAACGGTTTCTGGGACTGTGTAATTAAAGACGCCATTGAAATAAGAATCACCGATAACACCCTTAATGAAGACGACGGCATACTGTTTAGAGAGGCGTTACATCCAAGGATCGTGGGGTTGAAGCAGGCGCATTGGACGCCGAGTCAACGTAAGCAATATATGGCGACGCAGTGAGCACCACTGACGTCACATCCGACAGCTTTCTTTCATAATACTTTTTAATTAGCATTATTTTTAATAGCAGATAAGCCCAAGGAGTGCTTGCTGGAAAGTTCATGGCTCTTTCACTTGACGCAGCACATAGCCCGAGATGTTTATTCAATGTTACCACCTCGAGACTCTGCATTCTTACATGCTTATTCATGTTCACGTTAATCCGAACGAGTGGGCTCAAGGCATAGTTGAAAATGACTGCCAATATTTCACAGACTCACTTTCGGTCTGCACTACACCATAGACACACAGTGAGTTAAGCGACTGAATGGGCACCTGGTGCGCTTGACTTCATGCATCATTTGAAAACAAACAAAATCGCCATCGGATCACACTACACGCCTGCAGTGTATCCACTCTCACATTTCCGTCAGTGTTAGGGGAACATTTTCGTAATTCTTTCTTTCATAATAATTTTATTTAGCATTATTTGATATATTTAATTAAAATTTTTAATTAAAAGAAAGACTAAGGACATAGAGTTATAACAGAACAAAGCTGTAATGCCGTAGTTTGTTTTTGCCTATACAGAGTGAATTTTTCCATCGTGTACAAACTCTCCCTGGAATTTGATCGGTGAGAGGCTACCGAACAAAAAAGGTCTAATGAGCTTATGTCCGGAAATGCATGGTTTTCATGCTAGAGACTATTTATTCAATCATACATTGCAACAGAGCTTCCGGTCTAGTACGCGCTGTGCCGTGCAGCCACAGTTAATAGTACGTGTTGAAAATGGTTTCCACATGCCTCAACGGAAGGCGTGTACGCGCCGTAGCAAATTCTGTCTCACACGTTCACATGGGCCAGGCTGCATCCGAACAGTGTCAAAGGCAGCATGAATACGCTGCTCGAGTATCTCCACATCTAGAATGGGCACAGCATACACGATACTTTTGAGGTAGCCCCATAACCAGAAATCGCACGGGTTGAGATCCAGTGAACCAGCAGGCCATGCATGTGGACCTCCTCGTCCGATCCATCGACTAGGGAAGACTCGATTGAAATGCGTTCGGACGTTACCGGCGAAGTGGGCTGGAGCACCATCATGTAACAGCCACATAACCCTTCTAAACATCAAAGACCCTTCTTCCAGCAGAGGACGCAGAGTCACCCGTAAGAAGCGCCGACAGTTCTGGCCCGTTAGGCGGCGTGGAAGGAAGATTGGTCCCAAGATACGGTCGCCAATTATCCTGTCCCACACGTTCCGATTCCACTGATACTGATGATTCGCTGTCACCATACCGTCGGGGTCTGCATGCTGTCCCACAGGTGACTGTTACGAAAGTTGAAGGTATCACTTCTCGTAAAGGTGGCCTCCTCTGTGAATAGGATGGCGATACAAATACCGGAATCGTGGTTGCTTCGTGAAGAAATCAGTGACAAAATTGCTACCGATGTGGACAGTCTGTCGCTAGTAATCCCTGCACACGCTGTAAGTGATAAGGGTAGTAACAGTTGTCACGGAGAATGTTCCACACCGGCGTCTGGCTTACCGTGTGCTGGCGGGCTAACTGCCTGCTATTGACACGGAGATCGCTTTCCAAAGTGTTAATCACGTTTTCCTCCAAGTCTGGTGTCCGAATATTTCGGATACGTCCTTCATGATTTCCTGCTTCCTGAAACGACCGTCTCTCAGACAAACGGCGAAACACTGTTGCAAAGATTGAACGTTGTGGTTGTTGTCGACGGGGATAGGTCTCCTGATACAACCCTGCTGCCTACCGCCCGTTGCCATTTGCCTATCCGTAAGTAAACACCATGTCAGCAAGCTCTCGATTCTAATATGCAACCATTGTGTACGAACTAAAAATGGGAAAGACAATAAATTCTGCAAACTTATAATTAAAAATCAGAATCAATAGTGAAGGCCAGATAATTATGTCGACACAGCCTGTTCTGAAACACGTGCAACAAATAGTTCATTAGTATCGTACATAGTGACTACAAACCATTTAAATAATCGTACGCAGTGACTACAAACCATTTAAATAAAATTTAAACGAGCTGTGTCTTCTTGAAGCGAGGTGTTGGTTCTTAATCTGTGTTCCCATAAGTGACCAGAATACAATAACTGAATTGAAGCTTCGTCGCCGTATTATTCAAATAAAACAAAATATGAGCTAGCATACTCCGGCAATACTACGTACGATTTCCATCGAGATCCCACAACCCAAGAGAATCACCTATTAAAATATCTACGATGAAGACAAGACACTACAACCCAGCACCAGCTTCAGCAGTCAGGTAGTGTTCAGATTCCTTGTTAGTTCACCATTCGATGATTTGCAGCTGTATGTGCCGCAGTCTTTGGCGGGGTACCCGATTCCAAATCTCCACTGCCAGCAGTTCCCTTCGCAGTGTTCTCTTGGAAACTGGTTGAGATCCTCCTGCATTCACTGACAGTAGCAATTCCTGTCTGATCTAAAACCAAGTGTAAATGACAAGGCGTGAGATTTTCTCCAGTCTCTGTCTGGTAGGATATCTTTACGATCATTGTTCTTATGCGGTATTACATGACTGCGAGTGGTACACCAATCCACGTAGACACGTTGGATGGTTTGCGGTGACACACAAAGAAATCGGGCAACTTGATTCACGATGTGGTCTTGGGCACGTCCAAACAAGATAGCTCCTTTCTGCGTTCTGTCACGTCTTCAAGTCGACCCATTGTAGAGCGCTCAATACATGCCGTCGACTGGCACTTACACGCCACTTTACTGACTTCACTTACGTCGGCGGCGTAGGGTCACGTGACGGCCTGCTTCCAGTTCTTCATCGTCTACAGCGCTCCAAAGCGACGACTGTGCTCTTTTACTTCACTTACGTCGGCGGCGTAGGGTCACGTGACGGCCTGCTTCCAGTTCTTCATCGTCTACAGCGCTCCAAAGCGACGACTGTGCTCTTTTACTTCACTTACGTCGGCGGCGTAGGGTCACGTGACGGCCTGCTTCCAGTTCTTCATCGTCTACAGCGCTCCAAAGCGACGACTGTGCTCTTTTAATGGGTGTGACTAATATTTAGTGCAGTGATCTTACTCTCTACGTACGACAGTTCCCAAATGTGAATGGCTGCAATAACATCTAGAGAAAGTGATCGTGATACACTGTGCGTCCAAAAGTATCCGGACACCCGCAAAAACATACGTTTCTCATATTAGGTGCATTCTGCTGCCACCTACTGCCAGGTCACTCCATATCCGTGACCTCAGTAGCCATTCGATGTCGTGAGAGAGCAGAATGGGGCGCTACGCGGAACTGACGGACTTCGAACGTAATCGGGTGATTGGGTGTCACTTGTGTCATACGTCTGTACGCGAGATTTCCACACTCTTAAATATCCCTAGGTCCACTGCTTCCGCTGTGGTAGTGAAGTGGAAACGTGAAGGGACAAGTACAGCACAAAAGCACACAGGCCGACCTCGTCTGTTGACTGACAGAGGCTGCCGAAAGTTAAAGAGGGTCGTAATGTGTAATAGGCAGATATCTATCCAGACCATCACACAGGAATTCCAAACTGCATCAGGATCCAGTGCAAGTACTATAACAGTTAGGCGGGAGATGAGAAAATTTGGATTTCATGGTCGGGCGGCTGCTCATAAGCCACACATGTACAGGGCTATTACAAATGATTGAAGCGATTTCATAAATACACTGTAGCTCCATTCATTGACATATGGTCACGACACACTACAGATACGTAGAAAAACTCATAAAGTTTTGTTCGGCTGAAGCCGAGAGCGCAGTGAGACAAAATGGCGACAGGAGCCGAGAAAGCGCATGTCGTGCTTGAAATGCACTCACATCAGTCAGTCATAACAGTGCAACGACACTTCAGGACGAAGTTCAACAAAGATCCACCAACTGCTAACTCCATTCGGCGATGGTATGCGCAGTTTAAAGCTTCTGGATGCCTCTGTAAGGGGAAATCAACGGGTCGGCCTGCAGTGAGCGAAGAAACGGTTGAACGCGTGCGGGCAAGTTTCACGCGTAGCCCGCGGAAGTCGACGAATAAAGCAAGCAGGGAGCTAAACGTACCACAGCCGACGGTTTGGAAAATCTTACGGAAAAGGCTAAAGCAGAAGCCTTACCGTTTACAATTGCTACAAGCCCTGACACCCGATGACAAAGTCAAACGCTTTGAATTTTCGGCGCAGTTGCAACAGCTCATGGAAGAGGATGCGTTCAGTGCGAAACTTGTTTTCAGTGATGAAGCAACATTTTTTTTAATGGTGAAGTGAACAGACACAATGTGCGAATCTGAGCGGTAGAGAATCCTCATGCATTCGTGCAGCAAATTCGCAATTCACCAAAAGTTAACGTGTTTTGTGCAATCTCACGGTTTAAAGTTTACGGCTCCTTTTTCTTCTGCGAAAAAAACGTTACAGGACACGTGTATCTGGACATGCTGGAAAATTGGCTCATGCCACAACTGGAGACCGAAAGCGCCGACTTCATCTTTCAATAGGATGGTGCTGCACCGCACTTCCATCATGATGTTCGGCATTTCTTAAACAGGAGATTGGAAAACCGATGGATCGGTCGTGGTGGAGATCATGATCAGCAATTCATGTCATGGCCTCCACGCTCTCCCGACTTAACCCCATGCCATTTCTTTCTGTGGGGTTATGTGAAAGATTCAGTGTTTAAACCTCCTCTACCAAGGAACGTGCCAGAACTGCGAGCTCGCATCAACGATGCTTTCGAACTCATTGATGGGGACATGCTGCGCCGAGTGTGGGAGGAACTTGATTATCGGCTTGATGTCTGCCGAATCACTAAAGGGGCACATTTCGAACATTTGTGAATGCCTAAAAAAACTTTTTGAGTTTTTGTATGTGTGTGCAAAGCATTGTGAAAATATCTCAAATAATAAAGTTATTGTAGAGCTGCGAAATCGCTTCAATCATTTGTAATAACCCTGTATATATGAGCGCGGTTTCTACGGCTTCCGCCGCCTCTCGCATCCCAATCTCCATCGTTCACGGTCATTCCAGTCTCCTTCATTAAGATCTCACGCCGCCATTGCTTCGCTGACGTCGTCTTTCCAGCATCTCGCAGGTCTACCGCGATTTCTTCTTTGGTGTGAAGTCCATTGCCACACACGTTTTGGCTATCTTGTGTCTGGCATGCGCTGTAAGTGCCCATACCAGAGTAGGCGCTTTCTTTCTATGTAGTCTAGGATTGTGCTTTCAACATTCATAACCTCTCTGATTCTATCATTTCTAATGCGATCAAGCCTGGAATATGCACAGCTCCGTCTCCAGAAATCCATCTCACAGCCAACGACGTAAGGAACTCCACGTGGTGCACCACATTCGCCCCATTCGCCAACACCACCAGCCCACTCACACGAGGAAACCGGAAACGACCTCGCTCTCCAGAGTCTTCAAGAACAATTGCCGAATTGCATCAAAAGGCGCAAGATGATCTATTACAGGACGCCATTCGGCACCTTATGCTCCATTCCATACGACAATACATGCCTGCGCTACCGCCAGAGAGGGGAAACACCATGCACTGATGTGACTGTTCAGACACCCTTTTACTGTGACATGTATGTTTCATTTGATCTCAGCTTGTTATCATATACTTCTACAGTGATGAACTATCTGTCACATCACTTGTCAATAATGTGACCCTATCCTTGAGGGTGTTGTATCTTTTTCCTGCAGTGAACGTGGAATTCTGTGCAAAATTTGATAAAAGCACGAAGTCTATCAGCTGTTAAAACCAGCTGTTTGATGAACATCTATAAAAAAGACAGGTTGGCATAAATGAAACATCATTATCTTATCTGTTCTTTCACTATAGACTTGATGTCCGTTAAGGTGAAACGTCAATGTTAAAAATCGATAGAGCAATAAAGAGAGGGCGTGATACATTCACGTAGATAACAGAGTACCTTAGTGATTACGAGACCAGCACTGTAAATGAAAGTCAATTTTTAATACTGAGAGTAGGTTTATTTCGTGAACACAATATAAACCAGAGGAAAAATTTGCGTTTTGAATATGCGTGCTTCAACGTATACCTAACGCGTATTATAATATGGCTCGACAGCAAAATGCAGTGTTCTACCCTCAATCAACCATTTTCATATTTTTGTCTCTCATCAGTTCATTATCCCTTGAAAATAATTTATATGTATAAAAAAAAGCCAACTGGCCCCGTAGTTTGCGAAATAAACGTAAATGTCGTGTGACTAGGGCCTCCCGTCCGATACACCGTTCGCCGTTCGGTGATTTGCGCGTCGATGGGGGATGAAATGACGATAATTTGGGCAACACAACACCCAGAACCCTGTGCGCAGAAAATCTCCGACCCAGCCGGGAATCGACACCGGGCCTTTAGGAGTGACATTCTTTCACGCTGACCACTCAGCTACCGGGGGCGGACGTAGTTTGGGAGACCATTTTAAACTATAGCTCCTGCTACTCATTTCTGGTTTCTGGGTTAGTGAGTTCAACGGTCGGAGAAAAATAAATAGCTATTGTGGTGTTAACCAAGTTCGAGTTGAAGAAAGCTGTAGTTTCTTTTTTTGTATTTTTACTGGTCTCCGTTGTAGAAAATAACAGAATGAGCTGTGTGGTGCGGAAGACGAAAGAAATAACGAGCTGAAAGCCGCACGTTCCTTCTGCATTCACTGCAGGGTCATGATTAGGCCTCATTTAGCTTGTTTGTCGAATGAGGCACTAATGTGTGCATAGTATCGGTCACGATGAAATCGAAAATTGTTCAAATGGCTTTGAGCAGTAAGGGACTTAACTTCTGAGGTCATCAGTCCCCTAGAACTTAGAACTACTTAAACCTAAGAACATCACACACATCCATGCCTGAGGCAGGATTCGAACCTGCGACCGTAGCAGTCGTGCGGTTCCGGACTGAGCGCCTAGAACCGCTCGACCACCACGGCCGGCTCCACCTTTCACCTTTCCCTTCTTTGCTTAGGACTGATTTTCCATCTGATCTCTTGATACTCATACGGACGCTTTTCTTTTCTTCAAAGGCCTCTTTAATTTCCCTGTAGATGGTATTTATCTTTCCCCTAGTGAAACAAGGTTCTAAATCCTTACATTTGTCCTTTAGCTATTCCTGCTTAGACATTTTGCACTTCCTGTCAATCTCATTTTTTAGATGTTTGCATTCCCTTTCACATGCTTCATTTGCTGCATTTTTATATTTTCTCTTCTCATCTATTAAATTCAGTATCTTATATATTATCCAAGGGTTTCTACTAGGCCTTTTCTTTTTACCTATTTGATCCTATGCTGTTTCATCTCTTGGAGCTACCCTTTCGCCTTCTACTGTATTCCTTTCCCCTGTTCTAGTTAGCTGCTGCTTAATGCCCCCTCTGAAACTCTCAACAACCTCTAGTTCTTTCAACTTATTCAGGCCTCTTTTCCTTAATTTCTTGCCTTTTTGCAATTTCTGCAGCTCTGATCTACAGTTCATAACCAATTAATTGTGATCAGTCCCCACATCTGTACTGCATACCTATGAAACATTGATCCACTATATTCTCTCCAATATTTTGGTATCCATTCCAACCAAGTTCTGGCACTCCCTCCAAATTCTTGAACACCAAGCACTCCATCTTGCTTACCACATCCACTTACCTTCCCACACATGGATCCTCTATCATCTCATCAAATTCCCACTCTTCCTCGCCCACACTGAACATCTCCACACATCCTACACTGGCTGCAGCCTAGGTAGAAACAACCTCGTTATTCCACGCCCTGATCGCAAATCTTAGTACACTGCCACACCATTACTGACACATACCACTGTCACTACACCTATATTCACACCACATCATATCCCAACACAACTCCAGCTGACTCCCCCTCATAGAGAGTGAAGTCCACCCTGATATTTATCCATTCTATCAAATATAACTCCTCCCCAATTACACCACTCCACTTCATGGCACCTCCTTCCCCTTACCCCTACACCTTTCCCACCGCTTATCCTTTATATACTACAGTACTGCTTACCCAGTAAACTCCTCCTTTTCTGTCTTCCACCTGTCCATCCCAACACTGACCTTCATTTCCATAGTACATCCAGCGGCCCCTATTTATACATCCTCACCTTTAGACCCTACATAACAACCAATGTTTATTTTCCCAAAAAACATTTTCGCTAGTGGACTGCTCCTTTTTAACCTTTGATCAGGCACGCCAATGTATAAAGAGCACCAACCATGAATAACACTGTTTTGTACCATCCTATTGCTGTTTTACAATTGTGAACCCTTACCTATTCCCTCATTGCCTCTGCTAACACAGTTATAAACTGTGTTGTCATTCATTCAAATGAGCAGCAGTAATATAAAATAAACAGCGAGCTAGATGAAAAAAAAATTGACGATCTGTGCAACAAAATGTCACAGTCTCCCAGTTAAAGGACAATCCCACAATGAGGCAATTGTCTATGAGATGATTTGTAAAAGTATGAAACGTCCTCTTAGAAAATTATGTATTACTGTGCTGGTAAAACTCTTACATTATTTGTTTTTCAAACAGCTGAGCAAAACTGAACATACTCAGACATTTCTCTCTTTACTTATTCTGATCATCACTAAACTGAGACACAATATTTTTAGTGCAACGCAATCTGACTTTCAATAATTCCCACAAAAGAATGGCCCTGACTAACAATAACTTACGTCACAAAAATCTTCGTTACTCGAACTACTGCAACACAGCGAGCGCCAATACTGCCAGCTAAACAAAAGATTCTAACTACTGCGGGCACTAACTGCTGATAGGCATAGTTAGCAAATGAAAGATTTTGATAGAGAACAAACAATGTATATACCTTAATAGTGTTCAAAAGTCATCATATATATAGCTATCAATTCATGACATCCATCTTTATAAATTTCCTTTTTCTGGCGAAAACATGTCCAGATCGTCTGTTCTCAAAACTCTGGCATCTCTCTCTCTCCACATCCACCACTGCTGCCAGCTCACCTCCAAGTGCACAATGCTACACACTGTTCACATCCAACTGCCCAACACTACAATAGCGAATATTCCAATAATGCCAACCAGGCACAGACTGCACTCAGCACAGTCAGTGATTTTCATACAGAGCGCCACGTGGCATTACCAACATAAAAACCTAAAAAGCCTACTTACAAAATAATAAGTGTTTGGCTAGGATTCGCTGCAACTGCACTGTATAAAGCTCTAAGTGTGTCATTACTGTGAGGTAATACTTGTAGCTGACAACAAAATAATACAATAAAAGTTTGTTTTATTGTTGTTTAATCAAACATTCATTTAGCTCATATAATATAAGTTTATTTTATAGATGTTTAATTAAACTAAGATTAATCTGTGATTTTTCTCATACATACTTAACTTTGTAGCATAAAGACAGCTATTCGTTAGGTGTGTACAATGTACACTGTGCATTGCTCATGTTATGAGAATCGGCGCATCTGCTTGAGGGTTAAGTAATGGCACAATTTTATCTACATGTTTTAAAAACGTATTTTTCTTTTTATCTCTGCCTTTTACCACTTTTGATCTTAGTTAAAAAGTAAGGAAAATCAATAGTGTAATTTTATGTAAATAGCATCAACCAATTACATATCATTATACAGGGTGTTACAAAAAGGTACGGCCAAACTTTCAGGAAACATTCATCACACACAAAGAAAGAAAATATGTTATGTGGACATGTGTCCGAAACGCTTACATTCCGTGTTAGAGCTCATTTTATTACTTCTCTTCAAATCACATTAATCATGGTTCAAAATGGTTCAAATGGCTCTGAGCACTATGGGACTTAACATCTATGGGCATCAGTCCCCTAGAACTTAGAACTACTTAAACCTAACTAACCTAAGGACAGCACACAACACCCAGTCATCACGAGGTAGAGAAAATCCCTGACCCCGCCGGGAATCGAACCCTGGAACCTGGGTGCGGGAAGCGAGAACACTACCGCGCGACTACAAGCTGTGGACATTAATCATGGAATGGAAACACATAGCAACAGAACGTACCAGCGTGACTTCAAACACTTTGTTACAGGAAATGTTCAAAATGTCCTTTGTTAGCGAGGATACATGCATCCACCCTCCATTGCATGGATTCCCTGATGTGCTGATGCAGCGCTGGAGAATGGCGTATTGTATCACAGCTGTCCACAATACGAGCACGAAGAGTCTCTATATTTGGTACCGGGGTTGCGTAGACAAGAGCTTTCAAATGCCCCCATAAATGAAAGTCAAGAGGGTTGAGGTCAGGAGCGCATGGAGGCCACGGAATTGGTCCGCCTCTACCAATCCGTCAGTCACTGAATCTGTTGTTGAGAAGCGTACGAACACTTCAACTGGAATGTGCAGGAGCTCCATTGTGCATGAACCACATGTTGTGTCGTACTTGTAAAGGCACATGTTCTAGCAGCACAGGTAGAGTATCCCGTATGAAATCATGATAATGTGCTCCATTGAGCGTAGGTGGAAGAACATGGGGCCCAATCAAGACATCACCAACAATGCCTGCCCAAACGTTCACAGAAAATTTGTGTTGATGACGTGATCGCACAATTGCGTGCGGATTCTCGTCAGCCCACACTTGTTGATTGTGAAAATTTACAATTCGATCACGTTGGAATGAAACCTCACCCGTAAAGAGAACATTTGCACTGAAATGAGGGTTGACACATTGTTGGATGAACCATTTGCAGAAGTGTACCCGTGGAGGCCAATCAGCTGCTGATAGTGCCTGCACACGCTGTACATGGTACGGAAACAACTGGTTCTCCCGTAGCACTCTCCATACAGTGACGTTGTCAACGTTACCTTGTACAGCAGCAACTTCACTGACGCTGACATTACGGTTATCGTCAACTGCACGAAGAATTGCCTCGTCCATTGCAGGTGTCCTCGTCGTTCTAGGTCTTCCCCAGTCGCGAGTCATAGGCTGGAATGTTCCGTGCTCCCTAAGACGCCTATCAATTGCTTCGAACGTCTTCCTGTCGGGACACCTTCGTTCTGGAAATCTGTCTCGATACAAACGTACCGCGCCACGGCTATTGCCCTGTGCTAATCCATACATCAAATGGGCATCTGCCAACTCCACATTTGTAAACATTGCACTGACTGCAAAACCACGTTCGTGATGAACACTAACCTGTTGATGCTACGTACTGATGTGCTTGATGCTAGTACTGTAGAGCAATGAGTCGCATGTCAACACAAGCACCGAAGTCAACGTTACCTTCCTTCAATTGGGCCAACTGGCGGTGAATCGAGGAAGTGCAGTACATACTGACGAAACTAAAATGAGCTCTAACATGGAAATTAAGCGATTCCGGACACATGTCCACATAACATCTTTTCTTTATTTGTGTGTGAGGAATGTTTCCTGAAAGTTTGGCCGTACCTTTTTGTAACACCCTGTAGGTTTTTAAAGTGACTCTAAATTTTTATCCTTTAATCATATCAGTAAGGTCTTAATGTAGGGGAGAATTTATCTAGGTACAATTTTCAAACTTTTACCTCTAGCCAGCCCTGTGACTGATGTTTAACTTATATTTTTCATTCCATTTTTAAATGATGGCGCTCACTTTTTCTGTGATGTAGTCTTTTTCTGAAAGTGCAAAAACTGCTCCAAAAAGGTAAAGTTTTCCGAAATATGACAGTATCTTACATGATACAACATTGTCATGTATACAGGAACAAATATTCTAATGAAATTTAAAGGCATTTCAGTCAGAAAAAATCTTGTCAGTACTGTATTTAATTGGCTGCCTGTGACATTATTACTCTACTAGACACTATTAATCAGCACATAAAGTAAAATAAAGGAGAAGGATTATCAAAAACTACACTCCTGGAAATGGAAAAAAGAACACATTGGCACCGGTGTGTCAGACCCACCATACTTGCTCCGGACACTGCGAGAGGGCTGTACAAGCAATGATCACACGCACGGCACAGCGGACACACCAGGAACCGCGGTGTTGGCCGTCGAATGGCGCTAGCTGCGCAGCATTTGTGCACCGCCGCCGTCAGTGTCAGCCAGTTTGCCGTGGCATACGGAGCTCCATCGCAGTCTTTAACACTGGTAGCATGCCGCGACAGCGACAGCGTGGACGTGAACCGTATGCGCAGTTGACGGACTTTGAGCGAGGGCGTATAGTGGGCATGCGGGAGGCCGGGTGGACGTACCGCCGAATTGCTCAACACGTGGGGCGTGAGGCCTCCACAGTATATCGATGTTGTCGCCAGTGGTCGGCGGAAGGTGCACGTGCCCGTCGACCTGGGACCGGACCGCAGCGACGCACGGATTCACGCCAAGACCGTAGGATCCTACGCAGTGCCGTAGGGGACCGCACCGCCACTTCCCAGCAAATTAGGGACACTGTTGCTCCTGGGGTATCGGCGAGGACCATTCGCAACCGTCTCCATGAAGCTGGGCTACGGTCCCGCACACCGTTAGGCCGTCTTCCGCTCACGCCCCAACATCGTGCAGCCCGCCTCCAGTGGTGTCGCGACAGGCGTGAATGGAGGGACGAATGGAGACGTGTCGTCTTCAGCGATGAGAGTCGCTTCTGCCTTGGTGCCAATGATGATCGTATGCGTGTTTGGCGCCGTGCAGGTGAGCGCCACAATCAGGACTGCATACGACCGAGGCACACAGGGCCAACACCCGGCATCATGGTGTGGGGAGCGATCTCCTACACTGGCCGTACACCACTGGTGATCGTCGAGTGGACACTGAATAGTGCACGGTACATCCAAACCGTCATCGAACCCATCGTTCTACCATTCCTAGACCGGCAAGGGAACTTGTTGTTCCAACAGGACAATGCACGTCCGCATGTATCCCGTGCCACCCAACGTGCTCTAGAAGGTGTACGTCAACTACCCTGGCCAGCAAGATCTCCGGATCTGTCCCCCATTGAGCATGTTTGGGACTGGATGAAGCGTCGTCTCACGCGGTCTGCACGTCCAGCACGAACGCTGGTCCAACTGAGGCGCCAGGTGGAAATGGCATGGCAAGCCGTTCCACAGGACTACATCCAGCATCTCTACGATCGTCTCCATGGGAGAATAGCAGCCTGCATTGCTGCGAAAGGTGGATATACACTGTACTAGTGCCGACATTGTGCATGCTCTGTTGCCTGTGTTATGTGCCTGTGGTTCTGTCAGTGTGATCATGTGATGTATCTGACCCCAGGAATGTGTCAATAAAGTTTCCCCTTCCTGGGACAATGAATTCACGGTGTTCTTATTTCAATTTCCATGAGTGTAGTTACAAATCAAAACATTTGAAACAGAAGCCATTGGAAACTAATCAAAATTTCCATTTTGGTGGAAGGTAAAACTGCCAAGGTCTGCTGCTCGTGGTCTTGGGGTAGCGTTCTCGCTTCCCGACCATGGGGTCACAGGTTCGATTCCCAGTGGGGTCAGGGATTTTTCCTGCATCATGACGACTGGGTGTCATTGTGTCATCTTCACCATCATCATCGGCATTCATCAGCATTGCGGTCGGAGGAAGGCAATAGCAAACCACCTCCACTAGGACCTTGCCTAGTAAGGCAGTGCGGGTCTCCCACATCGTCCCCCTACACTCTGTAAAGAAACATGGGACTTCATTTCCATTTTTTCCAAAACTGCCAAGAGATTAAAGAAACTCAGTTCATGTGGAAGTATTACATGTTCCTTGGCAAAAGACCATCATCATTTTCAAGGTACAAGATGGTGCATGAGCCACAAAGTATGGATAAATTGTCCACATTTTATATAAATATTTCCAAAAATATATTTTATTCGCCATAAAATTCTGTAACTGGAGAATTAACAATATTTTATTTCAACTACGATATGCAGCATTGAAATCTGTAGATAGCAAAATGTTTACATATGCTGCACAAAACACTGCCTCATGTCTAATAACAACAATAAATGTAGAAAATAGTGGGAACTACTTATTGGGGTCTCTAGTGCACACTTCTTCATGTGATTCTAAAATCAGTCACTAGGCTAAAGTATTGGCCAAAAAACATCATGTGTTTCTAGGTACATTATCATTGTGATATTGACAACATTTTCGGCAGCCACAGCGGTTATGGCACATGCAGCTCATAGTTACCTGAGAGAGACCATTTTTAAACCTCCCACCAGACCAGTGCTATGTCAGGTGAGCCCACTCTTCCAGTATTCACTGTTCTCTGAGGTGTGGGGCCACATATAAATGCTATCATAGGATGCTACATTCACATGACCTCTCTGTATGTGATTGTGATTTTAAAGCAACCACACTCAGAGCTTTGTCTCAGATTCCCTATGTCTATAGACTTATCAATATTACTTCAGAAGATTGCAATGAGCACAATACATCTACATAGCATGATGCTAATAAACATTGCTAATATTTAGAGGTTGCCAAAGTATATCAGCATTCAAGACAGATCTGCGATAATCAAAAATTTTACTTTGTTTGACTAGAACTCACCTCCACAGAAGTGCCTACAGCTACACAAAGCTATGTATATCTCAACTTTTAAGTGTATGTAGTGTAAATAAACTTATTAATTCGTTATCTTTTCCATATGGCTGATTGTCTTTATTTGCCACCTCTAATATTAACACATCAATCCTCTAGGTGCAACACTCTCAACTATACATTAAAGTTTTTCGATGAAAAGAGCGAGATGTTGTGCCACTGGCAGGCCACCACTTATGGGGTGAAGTGGACAAAATATAAATAAAGCAGAAAATTATAAATACAGTATTAATGGCTGACAGTGTAGAAAAGAGACCATTACATTTGTTTTTGGATGTGATCCATGTTGAGCAAACACACTTTTTTCTTCTCTTATGGATACATGTTTTTCTGAAGTTATGGTATCACCAATGATTCTTTTACTTTTTTTTCCTTCTTGTTACTGCATCCTGGGGTTTTTGCAGTTTTTTATGCTCTGTGTTCAGAGGTTTTTCTTTCACAGTTTTTCTGGTTTCCCCAATATCTTCACTGTGAAAAACAGCACTTTTTAGACTTTCACTGTCTAGTGACATAAACTGGTGACTAGAAGGCAAAGGATACAACTGTCTGCGACTGCCAAGTAGTAGGATCCGTGGGCCACTGCGAAGAAAGAATTGGCAGAGATGTAGATGCTGCTGCTTAAAAAGTAATATGACAGGAACCAGACGAGGAAGGAAGAAATATGCTGTTAAAAAAAGAGTGCAGAGTTCAATATTAGGATTATAAAAAAATTAAGACAAATTTCAGAGTAAAAATACAGTAATCAATAAAAATTCTTGATGTTATTTTAATTTAATTACATAAGAGAACTGAAATAGTTGCATGTTGGCCATTATTACATAGGTACTTTTAATAATTCTGCTAGCTGTCCCCTTGTCAATACCAGCGACGTCTCCAGTGATACATCATATCACTGTCAAGGTTTCATGGGATGAAAACTT
The DNA here is from genome assembly GCF_021461385.2 of Schistocerca piceifrons. NCBI lineage: Eukaryota > Metazoa > Arthropoda > Insecta > Orthoptera > Acrididae > Schistocerca > Schistocerca piceifrons. Next base: position 110,760,689 of record NC_060139.1, read on the forward strand.
CGACAGTGTAATCATCTGCTAACATCACTGAACTCTCTCATGTTACAGTAGTGTGCTTCATGCTTTTGTGTCTTCTTATTATTTAGTTTATTCTTTTGCTTTGTTTATGTGCAAATTGCAAATGTTCCATAACGATCTGGATATTTTTTCCATTAAGTGTTCTTCCATAAGTGAGATCAGGTATCTGAAAGCGGAAATTGATGTAGGTTTTACAATAAATGAACAGAACTGACACCTAAACATTTTAAATGAAAAATTCAGCTCTGATGAAGGAGAAAAATACAGTTGCTTATGGCATTACTATTACATTAGGAGATAAAACTTAATGGATAAGGTAAACAGGCTCTATTTATTCCCTCATAAATATGATTTGGTGTATTTTATGCATATATTCGGGCTAGCAAATAAATGCCGATGTTCTGAAATGTTGTTTCACTTCTCAACACTTTATGAAACAAAACTGATCAGGAACATACGTTAAAAATTTTCTGTGGCTATTAATAAATTTTATTGTTGTTTGGTCTTTAATTCTGGTACTATACTCTGACTTTTCATACCATGGATAGTACCTCATAACCTCACTTTCATCGCTTGGTAGTGGGTTTAAACGAAATGATGCGACAAGATGTGGTGTTCAGTGTGAATACACACTGACATGGCTGTGATATGATTTGATGTGGCATGACATGAGGTGACATATCTGTTGATGTCTAGTTTAAATTGGCCTTTATGCTGCATAACCAAGCAGCCATTCTATTTAAAACAGCTATTAAACTGATAAGTGTGTAATGTGAAACTGAAACTGTACTTTCTCGATTATTGCTACTATATTTCTGTACTTTTAATTAAGTTGCCAATACTACATGAATTGTATCATTATTTCAGAATCATACTACATGAAAAACTGTATTACCATCTCAAACCTGTTCTGAAATGTTGTTTCACTTCTCAACACTTTATGACACAAAACTGATCATTAACATACATTAAAAATTTTCTGTGGCTATTAAAAAATTTTATCGTTGTTTGGTCCTTAATTCTGGTACTATACTCTGACTTTTCATATCATGGATAGTACCTCATAACCTCACTTTCATCGCTTGGTAGTGGGTTTAAACGAAATGATGCGACAAGATGTGGTGTCCAGTGTGAATACACACTGACATGGCTGTGATATGATTTGATGTGGTATGATATGAGGTGACATATCTGTTGATGTCTAGTGTAAATTGGCATTTATGCTGCATAACCAAGCAGCCATTCTATTTAAAACAGCTACAAAACTGATGAGTATGTAATGTGAAACTGAAACTGTACTTTCTCGATTACTGCTACTTTGTTTCTGTACTTTTAATGAAGTTGCCAATATGCAACATGAATTGAATCATTATTTCAAAATCATACAACATGAAAAGCTGTATTACCATCTCAAACCTGACTTCATACTACATCATGTGCAAACAATAAACAAAATCACTGTTTATGGGACCAATAAGGAAATACAAATATAGCTAACAATGTGAAAATTGTTCCTTGAATTTTTCCAAAACCTCTTTGTACAAAATATGATGTATGAAACAAAAATGTTGTTATTTATAGTGGATATCTTTTTGGTATAAGATTTAGTTTCTGCCCTACCATTACAATACCCGGAATGAATTTTTCAGTGAGCCAGCCTCTATATTTTGCTGCTGTAGTAGCCTTCGAAGATAATAAGATGTAATGGTTGTTTGGATATTTTAACTCACTCCAACAACTTTTCTGGCTCCCCACCAGCTGTGTTGACTCTTTTGACATAGTCTTTATCCTCTGATAAAGTAATACTTCTAAACCCAGATACATTTTTCGTTGTGGTAATTTACTCTAACAATTGTAATGGCATGAAACTTCCTGGCAGATTAAAACCATGTGCCAGACAGAGACTCGAACTTGGGACCTTTGCCTTTCATGGGCAAGTGCTACTGATTGAGTTACTCAAACACAACCACGAACCATCCTCAGATCTTTACTTCCATCAGACCTCATTTTCTACCTTCCAAGCTTCGCAGAAGTTCTCCCACGAATTTTATAGACCTAGCACTACTGGGAGAAAGGATATTGCAGAGACGTGGTCCTGAGTTCGATTCTCAGTCGAGCACATAGTTATTTTAATCAGTACACACTTCACTGCAGAGTGAAAAATTAATTTGGAAACATCCTCCAAGCTGTGGCTGAGACATATTTTCGCAATATCCTTTCTTCCAGAAGTGCTAGGCCTGCATATTTTGCGGAAGAACCTCTGTGTAGTTTGGAAGGTAGAAGATGAGATACTGGCAGAAGTAAAACTTAGAGGAAAAGTTATGAGTTGTGCTTGGGTAGCTCAGCTGGTAGAGCACTTGCCTGCAAAAGGCAGATCGTGAGTTTGATTCTTGGTTCAGCACACAGTTTTAATGTGCCAGGAAGTTTCATACAATTACAATTACAATGTCCTCTGAGTCTTTGACAGTGGCACGCTTCAATAAAAATTTTCCTAACTTACAATCCGTGTCATTTCGAATAGAACACTAGAGCTTCCAAGAGCTGTCTCTGCCGTCATCACCATGAGTTGATATCACTGACTGCTTGGGCTGGCACAGTGTAATGCTTATATAGATGCAACGGCAATATCTGGAACATTCCAGAGAGAATTGGAATGATGCATGTGTGGAGCGCATGTTGGACAGCTCCTAGTGGCTTCGTTCTGCTGCAGGACTAAGTGACACCATATGGCGTGAGCGTCAGTGCCTTATTCGGAACTGCTGCTCCCACATTCCTACAAGCGCCAGGCTTACATCTTTGCTTTTGCTCATAGTGTCCAGAGCCTGCCCCCATACGCTACTAAGTTTGTACCCATGGTCTTGTTGCTGTTCATTCTAATTTGTGCCGCTTCTTTGATAACAGAATCACAATATGATGGTGTGTAAGGTTACAGTTAGGTGGTTTCTTATTCTTTGACTGAACACAACTGTGTAAGTTGTCATGACATTGTTTAATATTGTAATTTTGTCATAGAAATAAACGCTTTTATACAGTTTACAATGTGACAATGTTAAGACAGTTGTCGAAATGATGCATCTCGACCTCTGAAAGTGAACTAATCCTAAACACAACAGTATTAAATTTTAACTATCAGAAAGTAAATAATTCTAAACACAACAATATTAAATTTTAACTAGAAGTTTCCTTACAAAATTATTCATACGATTATATTATGATGTTGACCAGTACTACGATAAATCATCCAACTCTGGTTCAAAGTTCGGTACTATTTTTAGGATGACAATCAAGTCTATGGAGGATGATTAGTTTTGTGACGAGTTGAGCAAAAAATTACCCAAGGTCACTCGAGTTTACAGTGGATGCAAGCTGGTGAACCAACAAGTTTACGCCTCTGTAAGTGGTATTTATCTTAGCTGCGATGAGTTGTCATCTGCATAACTGCTCTTGCCTACTGAAATTCCTGTAAATCTAAATAAGCCTTTGTTTAATTTTCCAGCATAAACTCTCCCTATGTTTCACGATACACGAGAAAGCATGAACTCATCCGTAGTCTCAGACTATGGCGATATACACGTGCATGGCTCGAGCAGCGTGCATATTATAATGCCCTCTCGCAAGAACAATTAACTAACTGGCTGGTTCGTTTCTCCACAGTTGGAGCTCAACGATGCTACAGCTAATTTCTAGCTGGAGGTCAGCCGCTGTGAACGCAGTGTTCACACAAATTTCTCCTCAGCATCACACTGAGCCTTATGCACGCTGTTCTGCACTTGACGGCAGTTCAGAGAAGAATCCTCGAAAATTTCGCTCTCGTCTTTCTTGTAGCCAAACTCTCTCCACACCTGGGTTCTTTCGTTCTCCACATCACCGATTTTTTCGATCAATAGGAGCGGCCCTCTTATTTTGTGGAAACTCTCTCTACCAATTGCAAGGGTCCTACCATTAAACTGCGTCGAAATCTCGGCACTTTACTGCTTTCCGGTGCGTTTCCACCAATCGGGCGTTTTGTCCCTGCTCCAGACGCCTAAAAAGTTACATGTGTTTATCACGTGTGTACCACTTGCAGTTCACGTGATCGAATGCGTCACTGGTTTTGTTCATATCTATTTGGAATGTCGAACCCAATTTTCTTAAGCTTCTTTCTGTTCTACTTCTGGAGGTCTGTTACTCGTCCTGCAGTATGGGTCACCTGTCCGGTCGCTGATCCGGCGCTGCGGGATGCGCCCCCTTAAGAGCTTTCTGTAGTGCCTCTCAGGATGCGGCCTCTTCATCTGCCCATGCTGGCTTCCACACAAAACGTTTCCTCTCCCTGCTTGTTTCACCTTCTGCTCATTGGCATTCACTTTATAGGAGTAGTGTGTTTATACCGTCGATTGAGTGTCATCCTTTTTGCATTACATTCTTATGGGGAAATCTGCTCATTACCACCGAAGTTAGGTGTCATATTCACCCTCCCGTTATGATGTATAAAACTCTTATGCAAAGTGCGAAATCAGCCTTCATTTATTCTGCCACTTTACAGGTGTTTCATCCAAAACTCTCATTTCTTTAGATTGCATTTTTATGCTCGTTTTCTAGGCAATATTCAGTCACAGATGACTTCTCAAATTCTCTTTGTTTGATATGTCGTGAATGCTCTGTGGAATGCTCGTCAACGGAGTGAATAGTTTGACCTATGCAAATGCCACAACATACACAGGGGACTCCATAAACGCGAGGAACTCATAAACCTATGTTGGCTCTAACGGGAAATTTTTGCTGTAACTTCTCTGCAATACTTGAAAAATGCTCGTTTACATAATTCGGTAAGTGCTGTGGATCATTTATTACGTGTTCCCCCCCCCCCTTTTGCTTTTATCCTCTGCATTATATATTATTTTGTCATTAAATGACTTTTTTGCAGCAATAAGCACCTTCCTATAGATCTTTTTGTATCACTGATAGAAATTTAAGAATTCTGGATCATTGCGACTCTATTTCATGGAACTGAGGTGTTTAAGTGTTTGGGAAGACTTCTTAATAGCTGCTGTTATCCATCTGTTTTTGTGAGATGTTGATACAGACATGCATTCTTTTGGAAATGCCTTTTCAAAGTTCAATTTAAATACTGTGGAGAATACAGAGAATTTCATATTCACATACACTTCATCCCAGCTTTGTTTTGCTAGTTCTTTTGAAAAATCTTTTATTTTTATTTCTGAAAGATGTCGTTTGTAGGCTTGTAGTTTAGGGAATGATTTGATGCCATTTTTATTGTTGTTATTTGACAGAGATGGTCTGATAGTCCAAGATCTTTTAAAGCTACATCACATTTTTCCCTTTCAATATTTGTGGCCACGTGGTCAATTACAGACACGGTTGCACTATTGGCCAATGGGACATTCCAAAACTTTGAAGGATATTTATGAGGGTGCTGCTGGATTAATTTAGATTAATTTATGATATTAGTGTTGATGTTAATGTCCCCACACAGAATTATGTTGACCTTTGTACTTGAGACTTCTGTTAATTTATTGAAAAAAGTGGGCACACTACCACATGGTGCCTTATACAGTGCCACTGTAGTTTAATTAAATAGAATTAAGATTCCAGAATATGAATAAGTGCAATAGAAAAAGTAAAAAAAATTGGTGGCAGTCACGTCTTTCCCCATCACCGATGAAACAAGTAAATAAAGTGGAATCTGAGCTATGATACTTTGGCGAAAAAGCGCATTACCATTGCTTTTCACGTCTTTACGCCAATTTCGGTTCCAGATATCAGACTGGTGAGATGTCTGTAAAAGACGTAGGTATACAAAGTTGCGAGGTATTTGTGAAGATGATGTATCTGTACCAGCAAAGTAATAACACTCAAAATACGCTAAGCGCTATACGGGCTAGAACGCACTATCCCAAAATCACGTGACTTGAACTGCAACAGATTTTCTTGACAGAATTCTCGTTCTGAGCTTCCCAATGCTCAACCATAGAGTTTTATGCTCAATCACAGACATGTAATATATGTCTATGGATTCCATGTCAAGATTCCCTTGTTCCCAAAGTCACACACTTTCTTCAGCTCATTCAATAGTTGAATGTTTCATAAACAATCATAAAGTGTATATTTGCGAGTTCACTTTCTAGAATTGGGAATTACAAAAATTGCCGATGACAAACTAAAATAACAGCTGCACTGCAGATTACATGAACAATAGTACGTGCTATTAGTAAAAGAAAGGAATCCATTTATGATGATGAAACTACACCAAAAAAATGTAGAAATGCGTGAAATATGAAGGTTGTTGTGTTTGTTCAATGGCGAATTCTTTTTCAAAATATAATTAGTGATGTTACGTCTTTGGTTTATGAGTTCGTCCGCAGTATTACTGGTATCGCTGGTTGCCAAGAATACAAGTTGTTGTAACATGTAAACATGGGTGATCCGCAGTTTATTGCTGTTAATGACATTGACGGTGTTTTAGCTTTTCTTCTAAGTGTTAGTTACTTCTCAGATTTACCATCCATATTGTTATTTAAACAGCCGTTCTGAGAACAAAATGTTTATGTTAATAACATGTAACCACTCGAAATATGAATATATATTCCTTATTTTCATCTGCATGGGTTGCGGCCCTGAATGAATGGGAAATATTTAAGTCCAGTCTCATTCATTGTACACATTACATTATTGAGCTCATTTAAACTGCCTGTTATAACAGATATGATTCTCTGGAAACCGCCTTTGACGTTTGCGCTTTGTAAAACATTGTCCCTTGCTCAGCAAACTGCTGTTGCATGTACCGATGTTAACTCATTTGCTGTCTGATTGTTTCGGGATACATTCGTTGTACCTTTTTTTATTACTAGTATGAACTAATCTCAAAACACTATAAAAACCTGCTACTTCAAATAGTCGTAAATTACTAGTCAAGATTAACCAATACATCAAAACAAAATGAAAGTAAATAAATGTTCCAGACAACATTATTACTTTGAGCTGATGACGATATTCTTTATGCAACTTGGTATTGCACACATCGGCCCTTGATTTGTTGTGATGGATGGATTCGTCAGCTGTATGTCACTTTCTAACCGATAGTGGAAATAGTATACCATATGTTAAAATTTGTTTGTTGTGGCTCAGATTTTTCTCGCCGAGTAGAAGTTTGGTTTGCACTGTGATTATTCAAGAAAACGTGTTTTACTAGTTGTAGCTACGTCAGAGCCGTACTTATGCGGCAATTTGAAGGTATGGAATGTAGGCGGGAATTATCACTAACAGTCACGTAGTATAAACACGATGACAGTTGTATGTACTGGACACGCCCATGTGTTCCCATGTCATAGGTCAGAATTGTCAGCAAGTGGAGTAAGTACGCAGGCTGTGGTATAAACACATAATTAAGAAGTATTTGAACAAGTGTAGAAACTTGTTAATAATTTTTCTGACCATTTGTTTGTTTCCCGAGGATTACTTAATGCTTGTTTGATGACATGTCAGTGACAAACTTTGCGACCTTCTTGTACGGTATCTCGTATAGGCCAGTCAGTATAAGACTCGCTGTTCACAGATTATACCATTTACGGACTTTACATATAATTGAAACTTTTATTAATGTTTTATGTGGAGAGACAGTATGTGCAACTTTGATTTGGATGAAGGCCATCACTGCTAGTGTTCTCAGACTTGATGTAATTGTGAAAAATAATCAGATATACAGAGGACAAAGCAGTAGTTTAGAGATGATGTACATGCACCGGTAGCATAATACTGATTTGTCTGTGTGTACACTGCTGTACATTTTGTTGGAAGAGAAGCTAAGAAAAATATTTGTTTTTAATGATTTCAGATTGATTGGTGGGATCCTTGGCTTGTCGGTCTAATTGTCTTCCATGTAGCAATAACAGTGGCAGCTTTAACTACACGAAACCACAGCAACTTTCAAGTATTGCTGTTTCTAATCCTTTGTAAGTGTCATTGTAGTTAATTTTTATGGTAAATTACTAAATCTGTATTTCTTTCTTTTTTTCTTATTAAACTATTTACAGTGCCCCAAGTCTATGCTACAGTTTTTCTTTCTCAATACATACAAATAAACAGAAGACACTTTTTGTTTAGAATGTATTCTATGGCTGTACTGACTTTGAGGAAGATACCAGTTACAATAGACAATATTCTGATACAATAGTATTGTCTGTTCGAATTTGGTATTGACATTAGAAAGCATCAAATTCCATTAAATCTTCATGGATGATTATCCAAAATGATTTTTACTAATGTTCATTGTGCGGATGGTTTTTCATATTTGGCTGGGCTGTAAAAAGCTGATTAATTTTGAATGCTCTGACTATGCTGTCATTCTCAAAAAAAAAAAAAAAAAAAAAAGTTAATATGAACATGATTTACGCCACACAAGTGACCACAGTAATAATATTAGAGGTAGGCCTATGAGAATGCACATAGAAATCTACAGGCTCCTCATTTTATGTTGGTTAACTATTAATATACCACAATAAGTAAGAATGAAATGTGTATTCATGAAGTGTACTATTTGCTAAACAATTTGAGGCTACTGCTAATCATATCTGATAAATTGGTTTTGTGTGTTGAAAACATCTGTGGACTGATTATACTTCTTTGGGGCACATCCAGTGTTACTTTCATTTCTGTTTGGGATTCATTGTTCACTATAATATAGGCCTGCTGGAATCTACTAATCGAAATTTCTTTAATCCAATCACGTACATTGCAGAGATGCACTGTATGATTGTATCTGGGATATCAGTCAACAAAGTGGTACAGTGTCAAATGATTTTCACAAACCGAAGAAAAAGAAATTGATATGTTCATTTACATCTACTGTTTGTAAGGCATTCTGAGTGAGTAGCTTAAAGCCTGCTATGTTTTATGCACAGGTTTCCTTCAGTCCATGCAAATTCTTTGAGAGATCTTGGTCTGTAACAAGTATGGCCTAATTTATTTCTCAGAGAAGCAGTGCTGTTTAAGAACAAGAGACTCATGAAAAACATTAGGTAATGAACTAACAGGAGTCCCTTTAGAGTTGGATGTTAAGTATCGTTCTAAGTAAAATTAAATTAGTTTCTTTCTATAACAGGAATACAATATGTGATGGGAACAAGTGAGGGTAAGAATACTCTGTAGAGTGGGTATTGAATGAAGCATTGATTGAGTTATAGGCACACTTCTTCAGAGCTAACTTGCAACTTGACTGAGTTGTATTTAATGGAGTGCATGAAGGGAGAAAGGAGATGTGGAGGGTTATGGCAATTGGAACGATGGGTATCTGATAGTGGGGAGGAAGTGACATCAAGTAAACGTGACACCAGTGAGCTCACTCTGGAATAGGCAATTATAGTTTCCTGTGGTTCACACTCATGTGAAGGAGTGGACTGGGTGGAAAAAATAGAGCAGGAAAAGGAGGCAATCTGTGATGTTGAGGGTATAAGTGTTGAGTGAAGTGGGAGGACATCGTGACAGAGGTGGAAGTTGGTATGGAACAGGGGCTAGCAGAGACTGATGCAAAGAGGATTGCAGAATTGATGGTTGGGTTGTAAGGACAATTCTCATATATGTTAGCTTCATGTTAATTTATATGATAAATGATAATAATGTAAAAAGAGTGATTTTACATTTATATGTAAATATGGTTACATGCTAATCATTTACATTTTTTTAATTACTGTTATGAGTTATTCCTCCCTATCATCTTTTACACTTTACAAAAGTAGAAATTCTTATATATGTTAGATGTTTTATATCGTTGGGTAAGTGATCAAAAATTTTGGTGACAGCATTTTGAACACTTTTTTTTCCAAAGACAACCTTAATGGGGAGTAATGAGTGTCATTTTTTCTTTCGGTATTGCTATTACATGTACATCATTGTCCTTTTTGAACTGCAGTGGACTAATTACAGCAAACATCATGAGGGAACAAATATATTGTGAAGCATTAGTCAAAGCACCCAGCTCTTTGAACAGATGTCTACAAGATGATGTTGGGTGAGCACCTCTTTATTCTTAGTGCACATTTTTGATAAATGAACACATTCATTTTTCAAATTGAGTTACCCCAGAATATTATTCTATGTGACATTACTGAATGAAAAGATGTGAAGTATGTCAGCCTACTGGTTTGTCGGTCCCCAAGATTTGCAATGATTCTAAGTGCAAATGTGGCTGCACTAACTTGTTGCAGGAGTTCCATTTCCCCCACCCCCCCCTCCCCCCACCCCACCCCACCCCACCACCCCTTCCAGTCTTCACTTATCATGGTGCCATACATCTAGATGTGCAGAACCAAATATGTTCTCATTTTGAAATTGAGAGAAACCATTCACAGAAGACTACTCAATAATAAGAACATCATTTACCATCTCTTTGTTGCTGTATACATGTTTTATTACAGTATCAGTGTCATCCACAAAAGAACTAATTCTGCTTGTAGTCAGTCTAAGTCGCTGCAGTCATGGACTGTGCGGCTGATCCCGGCGGGGGTTCGAGTCCTCCCTCAGGCATGGGTGTGTGTGTTTGTCCTTAGGATAATTTAGGTAAAGTAGTGTGTCAGCTTAAGGACTGATGACCTTAGCAGTTAAGTCCCATACGATTTCACACACATTTGTACATTTTTCTGCTTGTTGTATGTTAGACAGAAGATCATTTAAGTAAATGAGAAACAATAGTGAACCTAAGCTCGAAGCTTGTGGAACCCCCATAAGTGATTTCTTCCCAGTTAGAAGAATCTCTCCTGGTTGCATGAATTACTGAGTATAACTCTTTCCATTTTTTTAGTTAAATATGACATTATCCATTGGTTTGATACACCGTCAATTCCATAAAACTTCAGATTATCCAGGAGAATATTGTGATTCACATTTAAATGCCTTAGCTCACAGAAAATAACAGCTGCTGCTATTTTGTTATTTGTTGTTTGTAAAATATGACGAGTGAATGTGTAAATAGCTTTCTCAATTGAGCAACTCTTCTGAAATCCAAACTGTGATTTTCCGAGGATGGTATTGTTGCTCAAGTGGGATACTGTTCTAGAATACTTGACCTTCTCAAAAATTTTGGAAAATGTCAGTAGTTACATGGGTCAGTGGTTACCGACATCTCTCGTACTACCTTTCTTATAGAGGAATTAAACAATGGCACATTATAATCTCTCTGAAAAAATTTGCTGAGTTTTTGATGGATTTCTTATTTCAGAAAAGCAGTGCGTATGATATGTGAACATATCTGTAATGCTCTGTTCTGTAGGAAACCCCATCAAATGCAAATGACCTTTTATTTGTGAGGGGATATATAATTTTCAGGTGGAGAATCGGGTGAGACATCCATATAATTGAATTTTATGTAAATTGCGTGTTCAACGTACTCTTTTTCATTTTCCTCTTGAATTGTTTGTCCGTATTTTTTCTACTATGCTTACATAATAATTGCTAAACGTATCTGCTGCCTGTGACTAATCATTTGTAGCCATTTAAATTAATAGTGATGTTATCCTCTTCTGTGGCTTGTTGTCCCATCTCTTGTTTTACTACATCCCATATAGCCTAAGTATGTTTTTGTAATTACTGATTTCGGACATAATGTTCACATTCATTGATTTTTTTTTAGTAACTTTTCTTGGTAATTTTAAGTAGTTTTTGTAGTGTGCAACTACTACAGGATCTTCATTTGTTCTTGCCATCGGATACAGTTCCTTTTATTTCCCAAGATACATTGCGTATTCAGTTCTGCACACACAGGCTAATACATCAGTTACATTTATAACACATGGTGAGGAAATAGTAGAGTGGAATCTTCAAAATTCTTAGGTGTACTTATTGATGAGAATTTAAACTGGAAAAACATATTTTGGAATTTCTATACAACTTAGTTCAGCCACATTTGCACTTGGAATCACAAATCTTAGTGAGAGACAAATCAGCAAGTTGACATACTTCACATATTTGCATTGAATAATGTTGTATAGAATAATGTCTTATGGTAACTCATCTTGAAGAAAGAAAGTAATCATTGCTCAAAACTGTGCTGTAGGAATAATATGTGGTGCTTACTCATGATCATGTTGTAGAGATCTGTTTGTGGAGTTAGGCATTCTGACTGTTGCTTCACTGTATATTTATTCCTTCATTACATTTGTTGTAAATAATTCATTGCAGTTCAAAAGGAACAATGAAGCACATAATTAAAGTACTAGAAGAAAAAGATGGCATTCATTACTCCACATTAAAATTGTCTTTAGCACAAAAAGGGGTACACAATGTCGCAGCTAAAGTTTTGGTCACTGACTCTGTGATATACAATACCTGACAGACAGCAGAGTAAAATTCGAAAACAAACTGAAAAAAGTTTCTTTTTGACAACTCCTACTCTGGAGAAGAATTTCTGAGTGTAATGTGTAGAATATGGTGGGTAAGTGTTACTGACACACATCTTTGTATTTGATGATAATAATAACAAACTTATAAATTTTCAACATGTAGCCATATTTACAAGTTGGTTTGCAGTGTGAATGTAAAATAACTCGTTCCACATGTGGAACATGAAATAACTAACAATCATTAATCCTTATAGCGATTCGTGGTTTTTACATGGCTGTTTAGTGTCCTTTATGATTAGCTTATGTGAAAAGCTATTTTCCAACAATGATATGAATTTTTCAAGGAATAAATTAATTCGCTTATTACCTTTACCCAGGTCACACTATCCTTTTCCCCCTTCACTCTGTCTAGTTCATATTACGGATGATCTAATTAAACATGGAGGGCACAAATCTTAGCTTCCTTTTCAACAATTTTCTTGTCTGTTTTGTAGAACCAACAGTTCCATGGGAGAGCCTCATTGGGATCCCCAGTACATTCCTCACTACAATCATCACACTGTAATTCCAGTACACAATCTACACATACTAACCCCTGTCTGACTACCCTACAATAACATCCACTTTTATCATGTGTAGTAACATGGACTAAACACTTAAAAGTAGAACTAAATCACCTAACACACTTTAAACTACATGAAATTTTGTTAGTTATGAGCCACAAAAATATTAGACCTACAGGTTAGCACTTCAGGTGTATGTTATAATATAAAAGGTAGTTATTTCCACTTAAAACAAAAACTCTTCACTCACTTAACTGCAGAATGTGTTAATTAACTTACTCTTGATATTACATAACTTTCAATCACTACTCATCCTTAACATTAGTTGACATTGAACAATGTTCAGCAAAATACGACCTACCAAACATGGTATAAGTTTATGTGATAATTTAAGTACAAAACTTCAGACGTAAATGTAACAAAGTGACAACACTGTCATTGTTTTTGTACATATTTCGTTAAAATATGCTTCACTCAGTCACTTTTCCCTACAAAAAATTATCTTTTCTTCGCTATTAACACAAACATAGCTACAGGGAGACACCCGTGCTGCCAACCTCCAGTACTACGTAGTTCAGATGCTGGTCAGGGGATCCAAATGGCACAGGTTGTGAAGCACAGATTATGGGTGACTCTGCTCTTGGCCACAGTTTGGTGAGGACAGCTGGTTGATTGTTACACAAAAGTTTCAGCAGAGGTAGTATATAATATGACTAGTTTCACCAGTGGTCCTGCTTCTGATGGGATATTTGCTGGCTGACTGCATAAGACTGGTCTCGTTCGTGGTTCTAGTGCAGGTGCGTGACCCATAACACAAGGGGTTAAGAATAAGTTTGACTTAACAATGGGCTGGATATTTTGTAGATTGTTTAGGTGGTGGAATATTTCTTAGGGAGAGGTGTGAAGGATTTTTCTGTAGGATGTTCCTCATTTCCAGAATTGTTGATAAGTAGTCAAAGGTCTGGCAAGGGAGGCAACTAAATTTTTCCATTCCAAGGTGGTATTGGATAATGAGGGGAGTGCTCCTTCTCAGCATGTACATAGAGGTGATTGGAGGATTAAAGGCATGTCCCATATCCACAAATGACTCATTTCTACTCAGTGTGCTTGTTGCCTCTCCCTCACAGTTGGCAGCAACTCCGTTGTGCCTTCCCTTTCCTTCCCATTCCTTCAATGCCCCCTTTTTTTCCACTCAACCACTCCAAATTGATCAACTCCTCACACCAGTTGAGATGTTGTGGCAGTGTAGCATATTCAGTCAAAGATAGCGTGGCCATGCAGGTGTGTGTTGTATTCTGTAATTATCTCTATAAAATGACAATGTTTTGAAACTCAGCCACATCTTTTGTCTGATTTATATGCGTTCTGATCACTAGAGGCTCCTACTATACAGCAAATTGTTACTTTTATTCCTTGCATCTTATTATATTCCACCAAGGACATTCCAGTACCATATTTATTTCGCTATCTCTAGTTTTTGAGTGTGCGGTGATCATGGTAGTAGTATTCCCACATATGAATACATTATTAGATTTGGAATTCAGTATTTTGATGTTCTGTCTCATGAATTCCATTTAAGACTGAACTACTCCATGAGAGATTGAATGGAAGGCTTAGATTCATTTGTTGACTTTGCATTGGATCAAGATAGCCAGAATGTGACTGTGGAAATTATAGTTAGCATCATACAAAATCGTACTTAAGTTTGCGTGAGTTCATATTAAATTTTTGATATCAGCTTTTCGCAGAACATTTTTGTGAGAATTGTTTGCACTCCATTTTCCAGAACAGTGAGCTTGTTGCAGTAAACACTCAGACTGCTGTGGAGATGTTCCTTTGCATATGTGTTGCTGAACATTTCTGCGATTTGTACTGTGCAGTTCCAACAAACTCTCCGTTATCCATGAATGCTTCAGCAGATAATAACTATTATTTGAATATTCTTGGCTGGCATATTTTCTTATGTGCACTATAGAGTTTTAGGTAGCCTAAAAAAATAAAAGTTCTTTTGAATTATATGAAAATGTATAATGTCTTAGAGGCGGCAGATTGGAGCCAGTTTTGACCCTCTGTGTATAGCTTTTCTTCTCACGGTGAACATTGTTTATGAATTTCTATTATGTAATCTAGCTAAGTCATAAACTGAGTATCTTTGGGCCTGGAATGGTACAAAAACATTGTAGAACTGAAGAAAATGCACTGATCATGACCTACAGCCCAGGATTTCAAGATATTCAGTGCAATTAGTGGTTTGGCATTACTGTGGCAACCATACAAAGTTTTTAATCAAATGAGAGGCATTGAAGCCATTCCAAAATTTGTAACCCAGAAAACTGTTGCCTGCTTGTGAAGAACAAGAATGTTAAAAAAATTGAAGGCGACGACTGAAACTGACGTACACATTTCCCTAAAGAAGACTTAAAACCATTGCTATCATCTTACTCCTCAAATGATCCTATCAGTACTGCATACGGTGAACATTCATGGGAAGAACAGAGGTGGGTCATCCATAATGAATCAGTATCGTACTGATGATAATACATCATTAATTACTTCAGCTAATGTAGTTGAAAAATATTAATGAAGGATGTTGTACTTTTATTTGTTTTTGTCTGAGACATAATCATTGGCTTGATACCTGAAAACTGCCTGGAAGAGAAGGACGATGTGAAGACTGGAAGTTGTCTTCAAAAGCTCAAGTTGCCAATACACAGTTGTATTGTCATATTGTGATATACCTCCAAGTATAGTCTGTCAGTAAACTGAAGAGCGAGCGAGCAGAGTCCCCACTCTGCCAATCCAGCTACATCACAAGGCACTTCTACAGGCTGTTTGACAACATAGTACTGGCCCTGCCGCGTGTTTATTTGTAGACAAATACATTAAGACCATAAGGAATACAAAAAATGAAAACTACTTCTGAAAAACAACATTATAGAGTAAATAATATTAACATAAGAATGTAGGTCAGGATTCTACTACAAACATAGAGCCGAATGCCTATTCATGTGGGAATTTAAGGCTTGTTCTTACTTTGTGTTTCTACTAAAAGGTAGAAGTTTTCTTTGAAAGACTGCATTGAAACTTTACAATTCTTGAAACACGAAGAGTGTTTAAAAAGTAAGCAGAAATTTATAATTTTATGTGTTGTATTAGTCCGATTTGCACCACTTTTTTGTCACTGTCTTCGTAAATGTGTCTCAAAAGTGTGTGTTCAATGTTATCCATATGAGGTATTTACTCTGTTGTCAGCTGTCAAAAAGGTTACATGTGTTTTGTTAGCATCAACGATTATTTGTTTTGTATAAAAATAGATTAGAGAATCTGTATTAAATTTTGTTATAAGAATGGAATATAGTGTACGAAATTTTTAGAAATGTTAAGTATTACTTTTGGTGAGCCTGTTATGAGTGAACCAAGAGCATACAAGTGGTATAAACATTTCAAAGCAGGTGTTGAAGGACAGCAGTTTTACAAGCATGGATGAGATTAAACATGCACAGTTAAGAGACCTATAAACTATCACGAAGAAACAGTTCCTAAAGTGTTTTGAGAATTGGGAAAAGCACTGGCATATGTGTTTATTATGTAATGGGGAATATTTTGAAGAGGATAGCATTGCTGTTGATTAACAGTAAACTTCTTACTAAAAAATAAAAATAATATGTGAACACACCTCATATGTCAAGCTTTTTGCTTAGAAGTCTAGAATCGGTGTACATGTTTCGAAGGAAATTTCAGCAGTGCTTAGAATAGCTATTGCACACATGTTTTAAGTGATACGTCTTCGAATCAGGTGGATAGTGATTGAGATAGAGATTTAGTGTTCCATAAGCATCAAAGGTTTTACGTGATTTTCAAATTGTCTGTAATGGTGGGTTTCCTCCCAAAATTATTCGTTTTCCTTCATCGCGATTCCAGTAAACCATGCGACTTATTTTCGCGTTTCTTCCTTATGAGTCCTATTGGGCGAGGCTGACGTTTGCATAAGTTGCATACCATTGATTGGGGCTGGTAATATTAGCCAACAGTTCTTTTTGGGACACCTCTTTAATACACATAATAACATTAGAGACAATCAAACGCTCGTTATTCCCCAAATACCTCCTCTACTTCGTATTCTGCACATTTTCTTGCAATGCTAGATGATTATCCATCACTTCCGGATATCGAAGTATATCAGTAAGTATACAAAGTTAACTGACTGACACTGGTAACGAGGATCCCACAAACAGAAACGATGTATACCACTGCACGCCGATCTACGCTGCTAGACAGCTAACGGGCAGCAGATTTTGGGCGCCCCTGTAGGCCGGTGGCAGTGTTCTTACAAGAAAGGCCACTTCCCCCACCAAAAGTGCTACTCACTCTTGGGTTTACAGACAGACTGTAGTAGCACAGGCTTTCTTAAAATGGAAGAAAGTATCTATAGAGTATTAGCATTATCTATTTTTATTGGTTGAAGGGTAACATTATTGACAGCTGAATGGTGCTTTCAGAGCTCACACTCGCAAGTATCTGAACTCAAGCTTGACCA
Organism: Schistocerca piceifrons; assembly: GCF_021461385.2. Lineage (NCBI taxonomy): Eukaryota > Metazoa > Arthropoda > Insecta > Orthoptera > Acrididae > Schistocerca > Schistocerca piceifrons. The sequence continues at coordinate 110,778,136 of NC_060139.1, forward strand.
AGCAGTTAGTTGGGAAAATGCTATGATAGCTCCTGAAAATTGCATTATTCTTTCCTGGTTTGAGGGACTTTACGAAACTTGCCTTCCATCCTTGAGTCAGGAAGGGAGGAGAATCTCTTTCCTGTTTCTTCCCACCACCAATAGTTTGATGCCCAGGCAAGGTGGTCTTCTTTGTGCTTACATATAGATCACCTAGAAAAAGATTTCTTGACTTCTATTATAGGGTTCAAAGCATGAATAAAATACTGATGTAGGAGTGCTCTTCGAAGCTTTATCAACATAAGGAATGTTGTGTTGGATGGTGTCCCTGGGACTTCCATATTTTTATGGACTCCTGCTGATGACATCTGTAGGGCACAAATGCTCCTCACAAATATTAGTGTGCAGATGCCAAGAAAAAGCCTTTAGCTCCAGCGCATAGAAAACAGCACACACTGTTGGAAGACACCTACTTAGTTATGACAGCAGGCTGGGCGAGGGAGGGGGTTGGGGGGTGAAGAAACATCAGTTGCCAAGTACTGATGTTTCTCCGTGACAAATGCCACTGCACTTCACAATCAGTCATTATCACCACAGTTACTCCATTGAAAGACTTGCGTATGTGTTGACGCAATAGCTATTTCATTGTTCAGTAGATAGTTTTTAAAAATCTCTTTGACAGAGATAGTGAGATCTATGAAAACATACTTGTGCAGATATTTCCATGTCTATACTGGAACAATGTTAAAGAGAAAATGATATGATCTCTTCAAGAGCAGAGAAGGTCTGACGAACATTATTTCTTAATGAAGACTTTTCCGTGGGATGAACTAATCTTATTTCAGAAATGCTCAGGAAAGAAGTCATACAGTTGCATTTTGGAAGACAATCTTCAATTGCATAAAATATTGAGGAACGTCCTTACTTCATTAAGTCTTTTGAAAGAATGACATTTCAGTCTAACTAGACACATGAAATATTTATGTTGTTTGACAGTAAATTGTACAAACACACTAATTTCAAAATGACTACCAACTCTGGCTGTCATCAGCCATTGACAATGTGATTTCTGCAGTGGTGGGAATGAACCATCAGTTTTATGATCTGATGTTAGCTGATAACTCTGATAAAGGTAATTTCATTTTGAAATTAGAATGGTTCTGCTGGACAATAAATTATCTTCAGATTCATTAAGATCTTTCTTGTTTACCACTTACATAGAAATATGGTTGCTTTGCTATTCATTCAGCCTGGCTCTATTGAAGTCTTGTTATTTATTTTATGTATATATTTATATGTATGTGTAGAAACATGCATGGTATATATGTGTTGTATATTTTCAGTGTTGTTGGTGTACTTCTCAGAGAATATAAATGAAATCGCTGCTAGCAAATGGAAGTAAGTAAAATGACATTGAGTATTCTACATTTACTATAAATAAGCAGCAAAACTGACCTCAAGCTGCTAAAGTGGATCAAATTGAAAGGCTTGCACACCTGGTCAAGTTTATAGATGTCTGGAAAAATATGAATTGTCTTGTTGTGAGAGAGATTATGTGAAACAACAGATATTCTCGCAGATAATTGCTGAATCAGATGAAAAAAACAACAACAAAGAAATGAGAAAGTTACAGGAAGTAAAGAAGTATGAAACCACAGAATACACAATGATTATAGAGAGAGGGGGGGGGCGGGGGGGGCGGGGGGGCAGAGTATAGTGTGGCAGAGGGAACATGAGTGCATTTATTCTTGTAGTATTACATTCTAGAATTGTGTTTCTGACACTGACTAGGTAACAGCTTGACAGTTGATGTTAATATGAACTCCATTATGATTAGGCTTCATCCTGCATAAAAACCGCCCTGATTCAATTTCTCCATTGTTTCTAGAAATCAGACAAAATAAATATCTGGACTGTTCCTCCTTCAAGACCGTGGTAAAGTTAGTTTTCAGAATGATTTAATTTTTAATTTCTAATTGCGTATTATAGGACATTAGACCTCTATGTTCCTGCCTGTCTTCCAACCTAACTGAATAGAATAGTTTAGGTGTTGCTCAAGTAAACTCCTTAAATTGGATGATCAAAAAGTTTTTACTAAAATGGAAAAAAAAGAAATTACTTCATTTTTAATCAAATAAAATTTAGATTTCAGTAGAGTTTCCTTTTTCTACAAGAAAAATGATGTAGCATTTTCCAAGACTTTTCAGTTCCTCACAGAAATAATTTTTATTTAAATCAGGAAAATATCGCATGAAGAATAGAGTGAATGCTTGGACAATAGTACATTTTGGAACTCCTTAAGGACCAATATGCCAAAGACTTTTTTGTTGCCTTTTACTGCTTTTGGGGGTCAAAAATAAGTACTTTTTGTTTCCTGCTTTCTTCATCCATTTAACTATATTTTCTGTTTTCCAATTTAAATGCTATAAATATTTAAGCCATAAGACTCTGTCATCAAGTACAAAAATTTGAGAATTGAAATATGTCCACTATGGTAAAGATGGTATGACAAGTTGAAAAAGAGAGAGAGAGGGATATATATACATGTGTATGATAAACCCCTTCCCTCAAAAATACAGGGTGATTCAAAAAGAATACCACAACTTTAGGAATTTAAAACTCTGCAACGACAAAAGGCAGAGCTAAGCACTATCTTTCAGTGAATTAAGGGAGCTGTAAAGTTTCATTAAGTTGTACATTTGTACGCCATTTCAGCCAATAAAGTTTTTGGTCCCTTTTTCTTCGAAGGTGCTACTGTAACTGGACTACAGTATCTGGAGATGTTAGAGAACTGGCTGTTCCCTCAGCTTGAACAAGAAGCACAACAATTCATATTTCAGCAGGATGGAGCGCCACCACATTGGCACTTATCTGTCCGTAACTACCTGAGCGTCAACTACCCGAGGCGATGGATCGGCCGCCAGGCAGCCCGTGACAGAGCACTTCATCACTGGCCTCCAAGAAGCCCTGATCTTACCCCCTGCGATTTTTTCTTATGGGGGTATGTTAAGGATATGGTGTTTCGGCCACCTCTCCCAGCCACCATTGATGATTTGAAATGAGAAATAACAGCAGCTATCCAAACTGTTACGCCTGATATGCTACAGAGAGTGTGGAACGAGTTGGAGTATCGGGTTGATATTGCTCGTGTATCTGGAGGGGGCCATATTGGACATCTCTGAACTTGTTTTTGAGTGAAAAAAAACCTTTTTAAATACTCTTTGTAATGATGTGTAACAGAAGGTTATATTATGTTTATTTCATTAAATACACATTTTTAAAGTTGTGGTATTCTTTTTGAATCACCCTGTATTTATCTATCAGGCTTCCTCTGTGTTACCACAGATGACGTGTCACTGATCTCATTTTTACTAAGATTGCAGTACGCGCAAGGCGCTTGCTTCCACCGCCCTGAGTTGAATGCATAAGTTGTAATAAATGTTCACCAATGTACAGTCTTCTATTGTTGTTCTCCCCTGTGCAGAAAACAGCATGTAGGTCATGAATCAGTTATCTTGAGGCTGTAAGAAACTCTTAGCGAGGAACTGTTATTTTGGAAATAATTAAATTTCCAATCAGTTTGTTTACACGGGATGCCACTTGCTTTTTAGTAGCAGAATATGAGAAACTGCATAACTATATTCCACTTTAGAGTCACAAATAATTTCTATTCTTCAACAAATTAATGAACTGCATATTTCCATAATTACTATCACACTATTCTAAACTATATGTGCAACTAACCAAACATTAATAATAAAGTTCTAACCTGATGCCAGCTGTGGCAGATAACATGTCTGTCCTCCAGCACTGCTGAACCAGCTCTAATCTTGCAGCCAAACCACTTTGCCCGCCATTAAAGTTAGACGCAATCTGAGGATCACTGAAGTGCATTGTTGTCCTTTTCATTTAAAAATTGTTTATTATTTTGCTGGTTGTTAATACTTGTGAAATAATGGAATGATAACATACTATTGAGACATGCTTTGAATATGAATTGCAAGTAAATATGCTGTTTAGTTTGTATAATATTAATAACAGAAGATGATCTTTTTGGCATGCAACTTCCAAATGCATCAGCCAATCATGGAGGAGGACCACAGTTTAGGCGGTCTTTCTCACAATACCCATATTGAACAAACCCCCTTTCATAAATACCTCACACCACATTACATCATCTTGCCACTACTGCCTTCTCACCTGCTCTAAGAAGAGCTTCTTGTAGCCAAATAAGATGGCTGTAAAGCCAGAAATATTTCATATCCTCCTCCTCCTCCTGAGATTTCCAGGAATTGGGATGTTCCCACAGACAACAATCAAATTTGGAAATAAATGCATTTTTACTCAAATTTTTATAAACTTTTCAGTTATCATCTCTCAAGAGCCATACCATTCCATTATATTTGTAGCTTGTTATTGTTTTTCAAAACTTGAATCTACTCTTTATTTTTTTCATTCTCAGTTTATTAATCAACTTGTAAAATCATAGACTAAATTATTTTGTGGTTAGAAAAAACTAATAAATTTGTGTACCACCTTACATCCCAAAATCATTAATCTTTAGTTACACTTTCTATACTAATTACATCATTCTTTAAATAGTAAATATTTTCAAAGTAGCATCATTCTGTGCCTTTATGTTGTTGACAGTCTTTTGTCGATTTACAGTCTATCATTTCTGCTAGAACACTCTACAGTAGTCCATTAACTCCTAACCAAGTTTCAGCCATAAATTTTTATACTGCTGTTATACTACTACCAGCACACTGCCGTCCATTAAATTCAACAAAGTATTTCTCATAAGAAGTTAAAACTACTATATCACTACTATTGATGCATTGCTGTCCTTTCAATTCAATGAAACCTTCTAAACACTTTTCCTCATCACTATGTCAGCACCATGTTGTTCTGCACTTATTTATATGAATGCGTCATACAAATAAAATGAACACAACACATGTACAATTCACGAATACGTGTAGATGGAAGAACATTACACTCGCACCTTTCCCAGAACATATGCAAGCAGCCCACAAAAGCAACCCATACTGATGATTCTGTTGTCCATGATATGGTCTTGCGTTGTGAAACTCTAGACTTTCCAAAGTGGTGTTGAGTTCAACAACTGTCACTCCATTCTCTCATCTCCAACCTCAGCATACAGGTCCAGTACAAGTCCACGAAACAACACAAAATGCCCTAAATTAGTTTCCTAATAACTTTAAACAAATTGTAAACAGACATGTTTTCACACTATTACAATATAAATGTTTTGTTATGATTTTGGGTGTTTATAAACAAAGCCAATGTTTTTGTTTTGGTCACAGATGTAGCTACATACAGCTGGGGCATTGCCCCTCACACTCTTTAAGAGCTCTGTGCTTGCTCGCACAATATGTTACTGCTGACTTGCTTTGCTAATGACTCGCGCCACTAGCCGATGTCATCTACTGTGCTCTTTAAATCTTACCTACGGAAGCTTACAATTGCGATTCACAGATACTTTGAGAGAACATTTTAGAATCTTGCTTCAAGCAAAATGCACAAGCACTCATTTACCAAATCATTGATTCATTCCACAGTGTGAGGTATCATTCCTCCTGTATATGAATGTCACAATTGCTACAAAAAGTGCTAGGGGATCTCTAGTCGTATAATGACAATGTATTTTGTACTGACTTTCATTTACGAACATTGCGTGAGTTTGTAATGTGTAGCCAGACTTCAATTGATCAGAAATTTTATCCTGCTGTTAAGCTACTATCGCTGCATTGCTATCCATTAAATTCAACAAAATATTTCTTGTGAAGAATTTACATTGTTGTTCACACTTGGTACATTGCTGTTCTTTAAAATGACCAACTGTAATTTACACTGCTATACAACTACTATAGGCACATTGCTGTCCTTTCAATTTGATGAAACGTTTTTTACACTTTTCTTCAGTATTATGTAAGCACCGTGCCATTCTGCACTTATTTATATGAATGTGTCATAAAGACATCCACTTCACAGGGTTACAAATAAAATAAACACAACACCTATACATTCCATAAATATGTGGAGATGGAAGAACATTACACTCACACCTTTTACCAGAACATAAGTAAGCAGCCCACAACAGCAAACCATATTGATGATTCTGTTGTCTATGATGTGGTCTTGCATTGTGAAATTCCAGACTTTCCAAAGTGATGTTGAGTTCAACAACTGTCACTCCATTCTCCCATCTCCAACCTCAGCAAACAGCAACAGTACAATTCCATGAAACAATACAAAATGCCTTAAATTAGTTTCCTAATAATTTTAAACAAATTTTTGAATAAGCATGTTTCTATACATTATTACAATGTGAATACATAATACGCAGTGCTTTGTTTTGATTTTTGGAGTTATAAACAATGCCAATATTCACATCGTACTAAAACAGTGATTCATCAATGTTTTTGTTTTCGACACAGTTGTAGCTACATACAGCTGGGGCATTGCCCTTCGCACTCTTTAAGAGCTCTGTGCTTGCTCACATCATATGTTACTGACCCACTTTGCTAATGACTCATGCCGCTAGCCGGCATCACCTGCTATGCTCTTTAAATCTTAACTACAGAGGCTTACAATTGTGAGTCACAGATACATTGAGAGAACATTTTTAGAATCTTGCTTCAAGCAAAATGCACAAGCACTCATTTACCAAATCGTTTGCTTCATTCCACAGTATGAGGTACCATTCCTTCTACACTTGTGTGTCATTGTTGCTACAAAAAGCACTAGTGGAACTCTATTCATGTGATGACTATCTGTTTTCTACTGACTTTCATAAACAAGCATTATGTGACTTTGTAATAGTAGGAGCTGATTAACTTATTCTTAGCATGACCTTTACTCCTTATTCCTTTCATATTTAGAACCAGTGTGTGTTTGACTCTCTATCCTTCATATTTCGTGGCCTTCTATTTAAACCTTATTTGTTATGTTTATGTCTTTTATGAGATTTCCATGTCAGAGATGTGTCCTATGTCGACAATATATCTACTTCCTTTTACTTCATAAAATAGTTGGCAGAAACCACTTTGCCCATAAGTACTACTTAATGGCTAACTTACCTGCTGCCTTTTGATTTTCTTCCCTCCCTCTTCATAAATGATCAGCCGACCTTCAAGAGCCATCGTTTTGCTTTCCTGTTGTTAAATTATTTTCAGGCATAAGGTCTCTGTATCACTGTTACAAACATTTAAAAATTGTTCCACTACATACTTTATCCCCCACTGCACACTGTACACCTCGCAGCATTGTTCCCGATCCTGGAGAAACATTGATCTACTGCTTCAGAAATTCTGATTGGAGCTGACTAAAGACCATAGATCTAGATCTTGTCGGTGGTCTTTTGTATGGCAGTGCTGGTGGATCCTTTCGTACTATGATGAACGTTGAAGTAATCCATCCCATTGAAGATTCACTGTTGTTGAGTGGACCTTCAAATTCCTTGGTTGAGAAGTTCTCATCACTGATCTGCACCTCAGGATTGTAGTAGGGCTTCATATGGAAGACTTAGATGGTGTCTACATGCTTATGTCTTCTTGAACAGTTATAATCCTCAGGTTTGTATGTGATGTCCAACAAGTGATGGAGAATATGATACAACCAGATTTTATTAACTTTATTAACAGTGCTTTATTAACTTTTCCAAGAATCCAACTTTCCACGCAGGCATAAAAATCCATATCAAAGTCTGCAAGGCTGTATTTCACTGGCCTGTGCTTGTTGTTTTAGTGCTTGTGATCTTTCTCCTGGACATACAGAGTGCATATACTAGCCATCTGTTTTGCTTCTTCAGTCTTGGGGATGAGGTGTTTCACATATTTCTTCAGAGTATTGCCCACTTGGAACAGGAACAGTGTATCCATTGTCACTTCGGCCTCACCAGAAAGGTCTGTATGAAGCCTGTAGCGTCTCGCTTTGCTGTGTTGTATACAAAGGCCATAAGGGACAATATTGTATTCTAGTCTCTCAGTTAGACATCAGCATAAATTAAGAACATACTGCTCACCTCTTATTAAAGTGTACTATGAAGACGTTCATCTGTTGGAGGTAGATAGAACCCTGCAAGCACACATTCTGTATGCGACTACAGTGATTGTGACAGAGCATGAATACGCATTGCAAATTTTGGCAGAAATTGTGAAGATGACTGACGCTGCCTCTGATTGAGTGAGCAGTTGTCAACAGCGATGCAGATGTCGCGCTTGTCCACAGCCACGTGGACTTCATGCACTCAACACTCACTTGCTATGAATTTGCAGTGTGCACCGCATGCACAATGTGCTCCATTACACCAGAGTTAGGCAATATTTATGTGACTAACAAATAACACCTACTGATAGAAATTATTGTTCATTATTAGTGAATAACGAGTGAAATATTTATTCAAAATTTATTGTTGTAGGAGAGTTCGTGTAGAATGTAAATACTTTAGGATTAATCGAGACCACTCACCAGAAGTAGAAGCATCAAATTGAAGATAAGCACACAAAAGAAAGAAAACTTGCTAGCCCACACACACACACACACACACACACACACACACACACACACAGAGAGAGAGAGAGAGAGAGAGAGAGAGAGAGAGAGAGAGAGAGAGAGAGAGAGAGAGAGACTGTGCCGCTACATGGTGCCAATGCTGTTTTATGGCAGGTAGACTAGTTATCACAATCAGTGACTGCCTGCCATAAAATAGCGTTGGTACTATTATTCTAGCTGACTCCGTATAGGTGTGTGTGTGTGTGTGTGTGTGTGTGTGTGTGAGTGTGAGAGAGAGAGAGAGAGAGAGAGAGAGAGAGAGAGAGAGAGACTGCAATTTGGTACTTCTGTTTTTCGGTGGGTGGTCTCCTTCAATCTAAAAGTACATTCAAAACATTATTTATGTGAATAAAAGCAATTATTCATCACCTATGAATAAAAAAACCTCATGAATAATAGATAAATTTGAAATTCAGTGACATTTATTACTCCAGTTATTTGTCTTTTACTGAACAAACGTACATTTTGTTGCTACTGAATTAGTTTTCTGAACGACTGTTTTCAAACACCTCATCAGGAGGTTTATTTGGGGTCCAAAGATGTGTCATTGTGACTTATTAAACAAAATGTGTTGTACATTGTCAAAGAGGATATTGGTGTGTTATATCTCCTGAAATCATGTTTATTTAAGGTTAATGATATAAAACTTTGAAATCTCAATTTTCTTTGCCAAAAACCGAGAAATCATCTACTCCCCTGTGTTCTTGTTGTGATTGCAATTTGGCTTCAACTCCCAGTTTGTTCTTGTGGTTTTCTGTTAAGGTTTTTGGCATTGATCTTGCATAAAATTTGTGATTGCCCAGCTTTTGTGCAATGATTTGATGTAATAAACTTCATTGAATTTGTGGAAAACCAAACAAGAGCTCTGTCATTGTGAATCAATAGTTTTCTTGAATTTCTCATAGACCTTCACAGCCAGTTCATCAGTCACAATGCTTGATTGTCCACTTCACTCTTCATTGTGAACATTAGTTCATCCACTTTGAAACCTAATGCACCATCGGTGCACTCCGCTTTCAATGATTGTTATTTCCGTACGCTTCACAAACATGTTGATAAATTCCAATTGGTGAATGCTTTTTTGTCAATGAAAACCTTATTACTGACCTCATTTCACAACTCTTGATATTTTCAATTTTGGGGCACATTTAAAACTTTTATTATGAAATAACAGGAAATGATATGAACCAAGTGTTGGCACTGGTGAATGCTGGCTGAACAGACAAATGCTCGGACAGCAGTATTGCTGCACTAGTCCCGCCCATCGTCACTGCATGCCAAAACGTAACCAGCTTTCTGGATAGTCCTTGTATGAGAACATTCCAAGAAAATTTTTCACAACATGAATGTGCCAAGAAGTCAGAATACACAAGTGATGTTATTTTTGTATATCAGAATGGACGCCATTTTGATTCACTAGGTTTCCCAAGAGTTTTATTTCTTGTGTGCCGGAGGCACTTATTCAGATACAGGCAGAGACATGCAGTCTGATGAACATGCTTCTATAAGTTTTCAAGTGGCTTAGATGTCCTTCAAATGTATTCAAAAAAATAACAAATGTGATCCAGATGGAAGAGGTAACTGGTGCATTGCACGATCCAAATGGCATAATTTTGAACTCATAGATGCCATCAGGAGCTACAAAGAAAGTCTTTTAGCTGTCAATCTCGATTTGCCAATAGTTGCAGGTTCATAGTTGAGAAATACTTTCTTCCTCTCAAGCAGTCTATGGTGTCATCATTCCATCGTTTTGTTCGTTTGTGAGTAGCTGACACAGAAATTCCATGTGCCATCTTTTTTCACAAGAGCCACAGGAGAAGACCAGGGACTCTCTGAATGTGCAGTGTGTCTTCTCCACTTCCTCCCTGATTCTCCATTGTTCAGCAGGTGAACAATGCATAAAATTTGTTATAGGCTAGCTTCTATGCAATGATTTGATGCAATAAACTTGCTGGGTAATTGATGAATTGGCGCATGACCACCAGTGTTGTTACGGTGTATTACCATGGGTCACTTGGGCTATCATTTCTGTGTTCTGAATTTGAAAGTACCTGAAAATTGGTACAGAATGGCTGACATTTGCCAACGTTGTTCCTCATTCAGGCCCAATGCTATTGGCAGTTCAATAGCATCTTCCTCCCTTGTGTTTTCTTTAACGGTAGCGCAACACAATTATTTGTTGATGTCATTCAGCAGTTCTTCCTGAACAGCTTCGGCTATCTTATGCTCATGCCACCTTACCCAGATACAATATTTATGATTGTCACTAGCACGTAGATTTCCTTTGTGAGCCTAAGTAGCTTTTGTAATCAAAAGAAGCTTCATAGTTAAATTGAGCATCAAGCTTGACTACTGGACTGTGTCTTGTTCATGACAGCAGGCTGAAGGATTTTCATCGGCTTCTCCTCCATAGGTGATCACCTCACTTAGTTTTCCTGAATCTGGCAGCTAGGCAAGCAAAACCAACAAAAGCTTCACAGTTTAATTGAGCATTGCTAAGTGAGCAATTGGTACATCTGTATGACAGCAGAGAACAGCTATGGCATGTTGGAGAGCAACCTCATCCAAGGTACAGCCATAGGTTTTGTCCCATAGGTTGACTATAATCATCTGCAGTTGACTGGTGGGAACAGAACTAGTGTGATGCTATACATCTGGCAGCTTAGTAGTCATTGAAAACGCATCTTCTCTCTCTGTGTTACTGTATAGCACGTCCAGGTCATCAACCATGGAAACATACCAGTGTGTTGTACTCAGTCTTCAAAATTTGTGTGCTTCTGAGGGGTTGTACTTGCATTTGTCAGGCTCTGGGTTGTCATTTGACAGTTGCAGCATATGTCTGACCCAGTCTAGTCCATTCTTTCTGGCATGCTCGAATGGTGGCGTAGATTGGTGCTAAAGATAAATACACCTCTTCTTCAACATTCTCTACTACCTCTTGACATAGGGGGTCGACATTCTTGATAGCTAGCTTTTGCTTAATAGGCTCGACAGTTCTGGCTGCCATAATATGGTGTCTCTCTCCTCCTACAACCTGGCATACGAGAAATGCGAGATGACAGTGGTCATACACAACTTCCTTAGAGATCATATTTGGGAGCTGGTCATACCACTTTTGTCTGACTCTTTTTCTGTTGCATGTCCTCTATAGTAAGGAACCACTTGATGATTTCCTCAGTTGTAGTGACAGTCTTTACAAGAAGAGCTTGGTACATGCCTTCTGTGACTCCATTCATCAAGTGTAATGTTTTGTCAGCTTCTGTCATATGTGTATTCACAGTGTAGCATAGGGCCAAAGCATTCTGTATGTAGGACTGACATTTCCCCTTTATGTTGGGCACTGTTCTTTATTTGTTTTTCCACTAAGCAGACTTGCTGCTGGTTTTCACCAAATGTTTTCTTCAGTTCAGCCTGGAATTCAGCCCAGATATTGAACTTCTCTTCATTGTTCTCAAGCCAGCCCTTGGGTGTGCTGTCCAGGTAGGAGTACACATTTACCAAACACATCATATCATCTAACCTGTCATACCTGGCCACTCGGTCAAAACCATTCAGCCATTTTGTCAGGTACTGTACAGCATCGCCAGAAAACATTGATGGATATGTTGTGTGCAGATGTATTACTGCTGTTTGGAATTCAATTGGCCCTCATGAATATACACATTGCGGGGACAATGTACTGTTTGTATTCTGGTTCCTGTCTGTGTAAGCAACAGCTTGTATGTTGTCTAATTGAAGCCACAGTGATGTAGTTGTTTCGAATACCTGGTGTCTCCACCTAAGAAAGTCACATTGTAACCAGATTAAAATCTAAATCTGAAAACAGTCATCAGTGTAGTACAACACTTAGCACTCTAAGAATATTTATTATGAACATTGACATAAAGGCAGCACTGAACTCCTGTATGGAGAATGCTGCTATTTACATAAACATAGAAGATTCCAGAATATACAAAAATTACAATTGTAAGAAACTTTGAGAACATTCCAGAAACTATAAATACTAAATGACAAGCAATTTTTGGTGGTTGGGTTTGAACTGGCAACCGTCAGCATTTAGCCACTGATGCTATTACACCACACTGCATGTTACACAGTTCATGGCACTACAGTATATATCAGTGCCCTGGAAATTCATGTCTCAGGGTATTAGGTTTTTGAGGGCAAAGATTGGCAAAAGTCTAAATACTTTCTTAGGACCCAGTTGCTGAGTATATTCGCAAAGGAAACTCCCCATCACACCCCCTCTGATTTAGTGGTAAGGTGGCCCTGTGGATAGCCCATCAAACAATGAACACAGATCAAACATGAAAACAGGAAGAAGGTGTACTGGACTGTGAAAAAAGAAGCAAAATCGAAACAGTGAATGACCCAAGCTAAAGATGTGCAACATCAAACATAACTGAGTAGCCATGTTGTCATTGTTATGTGCTCACGGTGTTGACCTGCAAAAGTGGAGATCTGTGTCCAAATCTCTCTCATGCCCTGTAACTTTTTTTCCAGGAAATTATGAACTGTCTGTCTTGTCATTGATGTGTCTGTTCACTGTATTCAAATGTGTATCTGTGTCGTGGTGTAATGTCTGTTTGCAACAGCAAGGTGTGAGGAAGTGATCTCCAGACACATGACTCTTATTTGTTGTACACGAGTGCCATACATTGACTCTTGCATTCCATTTTGTAAGTTTTGACTCTTGAATTCTTTTTTGTGACATAGTTCACACCCATTTATTTGTTGTTTTCATTCCAGTGAGAAGTCTGTGCAGCCTCTTGCCTACTTTCACTATTCAACACATTTACTTGTGACAGTAAATATATTACACCATATGACATAGTCTATAACCAATTTATAGTATGACAATTGGTAAAACTACAGTAGGAGAACAAACACCTCAATGATCGGATGGAAAGTTCATAATTTTGTGGGAAAAAAATGGGGTACAAGGGAGATTTGACCACAGATCTCTTCCATTTCGCAGTCCAACACCATCACCCCACAACTACACCAGCGTGATACTTACAATCCACTCATTGTTGCACATCTTGAGGTTGGAACGTTCGCTGTCTTGATTTTGCCTCTTTTTTTTTCACAGATCAGCACACCTTCTTCCTGTTTTCATGCTTGATGTGCATTCAGTTTTGAAGGGCTTCCCACTGGGCAATTGTACAACTAAATCTAAGTGGGTGGGGGGGGGGGGGGGGTTGATGGGGAGCTTCCCTTGTCAGCACAGTGGAACTGACTCCCTGATACATCAAACAGGCTGTTTGAATTCTCCCATGGAATTTAGGAGATGGGAATCTGCTGTCAAACATATCCTCACATCTCACCAACTTCATGCACATGACATCTGTTATACAGTCTTCCCACTTCTTTTTGTTATTTTTATGTAGTATAATTGTTTACTTATTTATTTATTACATTTTATTTAGATTATCCATCCCTCCCCTCCACCCCGACCCCAACCTTGCCTTTCCCCTCCCCCTCTTCCTCCCCCCTCCACCCACATCTGGTCCTCTCCCTGTCTGCACTCCTCTCCTCCCCTCCCCCCTTCCTCTTCTCTCTCTCTCTCTCTCTCTCTCTCTCTCTCTCTCTCTCTGTGTGTGTGTGTGTGTGTGTGTGTGTGTGTGTGTGTGTGTGTGTAATAGGTACCATATAGTAAATGGCATAAAGTTCATAACTAGAAATAAGTAAATAATTCTTAATCAAATACAAACCGGTGGAAACATCTGCCTAAATACTGCAGGGCAGATGATGCAGACAACAGGAATTTTCAAGCATAACGAAATTATATGCTCAGAGACCAGAATTCTACATCCAGGCAATCTAAAGATCACTGCTCCTTACCAGTGTACTGTTTTTGACATCCTACTCTCTGATGCCTCCCTCTCCATCTTTGTTTCATACAGTCCTCACAGCAGATAGAGTCCTTAAGTATGAGTGATACGCCATTCGTGTCTGACCTTCTCAACATATCCCTCTTTACTCCCTGAAGAACTAATAGACACTAAAGTTAGAATTAATGTTTCCACTTTTAAATGCATGTCAGAAGTACTGGAATTTTGCCTCCTGGAGTACTGGCCAGCCCTTCTATCTCTCTAATTTTAAAGTTTTGTCCAGTGAATTTTCGTTTTAAGGTGATTAATTTAATTTGAGCCTGTTAAAGTCATCATCATGTAGGAAGGCAACCCAATTTTTAGCCATTTTGCACATCCCCTCCATTAATCACTGGCAACCTATAAGATTCATTCTTTTTCCAAGTGGCTAACCGCGAGTTACGGCTAGACGGCGAGAGCCTCTCTCCTGTGTGCTGTACTGTTGCCATAGTTTGTGACAACCAAATTATTCATTCAGCTATTGATGTTCTTTTTTCTTGCAGAAATATAGCTGTGTATATGAATCTGTAAAAGTTTTAGTGCGATTAAAAAATGTCAGGTGGCAGCAGTAAGTGTGAAGTGCTTCACAAGCAAATGAGGGGGAGTATCTACCACATGTATAACTTTTTCAAAAGTGAATTTGAAAGTGGGACTCCTACTGTTGACATTTCAAGGCACAATAACAGACTGCAGAAGCATGTGTTGTCAGCAAGAGAACTGTAAAGAGCATTGTAAATGAAAGTATCAGAGCTGTAGGAATCTTGGGACTTCATGTTACATGGAAAGTATCAGAATCACAAAAACCCTGCAACACCAATAAATGGTTTCGACAGCCATGTCTTAAAGTGCTCCATGTGAATGGTGAATACAGATCATCGCAAGAGCTTGTTACAGTTGCGCATGAGAACATTAGCTTCAGATGTAGTGCTTCATATGTGTAAACAATTTTAAAAGGCATTGGTTTCAAATATGCTATAGAGAGAGTTTAGTTGAAAGAAGTGTTATAGATGCAGCACAAACCACATCTATTATAAAGACATACGATACAAGAGAAAGAAGTAGTTCTACAATGTATTACCTTTATGAAACATGGGTGAATCGGAATCATTCCAGGAAGACCTGCTGAAAAATGAGTGATGATACTGATAGTTTTACAGTTCCGATAGGAATAGGTTCTCAGGTAATTGTTCTGCATGCTGGCTTTTCTTCTTGTTTTGTTCTTGAGAGCAAACTTAGATTTAGGTGGAAGAAAAACAGCAGTGACTACCATTCAGAAATCCACGCTTTCAGTCTTGTTAAGTGTTTCACTGAACAATTCTTGGCATATCTTCCTTCAAAGACAATCACTGTAATGTACCAGGCCATTTACCATTCAGCTGTTACAGAGAAAACACAAACACCAGTGTAGTGTTTCCTTCTTCGGGGCTCTCCCGTGAAAATACAAAATAGAATTTTGATGGAATAAGTTACGGATAAGGTGGACTTCGTATTACTGATTGAGATAGTGCTGTAATTTGGCCGTGAATGGCAGACCGTGTCAGCGACACTACAAAAAGTGACTGTAAGGAAATAGCATCAGAAATAAGTTGAAATTAACCTTATAATTCTGTCAGAAACGTAGTATCTAGTTTAATATAGTCTTCGTGGCTGCATCTGGAATACTTCTTGATTTTCTTGTAGTATGTCCTTTTTTCATTGTTCGCTGGTCCTCTTGTTCTCCGTCTGATGAAAATTTCTTGAAGTTCTCACTGTTGGATTAATTTATAAATTTGGCGATAACCATTGTGAATCACTACTGAAATAACTTACGCCGTGTGTTTGTTTCATAATATAGTTTTAATTTCCACTTAAAATCATTTTTTAACATCACCGCCAAAAAATACACGTCTTAAACGTATGAAGACAAGATAACAAGAGAGTAATGAACTAGTTGTTAAGACAAGCACCTACGCAAAAGAAAAAAAAAATCAAAATTACTTGTGAAAATCTGTCGCTGACGCAGCGCTCTTCCGCAAGCGCGATCGTAGGTCACATCTTTGCTCTGGCGGAGGCGCAGTAGTCAAAGTACCGTTACACCAGGAAAGAAGATATTTTGCCCTGACTTAAAAATAAAAATATTTCCCACAGTATCAACCATACTCTTGCAGCTCGTTAATTTATGCAAGCCACATGGCAGAATGTGCAAACTTGACTTTCTTGCACGTGAATGTTGTCACACAGTTTTGCATTTACCAACATATCACTATTAGTATAATCCCATGGAATTAATTTAGGCACAGATTAAATGCTATATGGGGTTTAGGTAAACCTTCAAGATAACAGGCACCGAGTTGAGGGGGAGTATTTACCACATGTATAACTTTTTCAAAAGTGAATTTGAAAGTGGGACTCCTACTGTTGACATTTCAAGACACAAGCAGAGACTGCAGGAGCATGTTCAACATATTGTCCAAGAAAAAGTTAAGCTTTTCCCGGTGTTTTGTATGCTCTAATAGCGTACAAAAATGTTGCTTGATAAATTCAGCAAAACTCCAATATTTTCACAGGTAAATCAATGTCTTTTCCAAGCTACAAATTGGAAAATGCTCTAAAATGACAGGGACAGTTCCTTGTCGATATACTAGTGGTTTCCAGTATTATCGGCCAGTAGTCCTTCAAGTTACTCACAGAAGAGTCACGTCGATCAGTTGTAGAATTTTGGAACACGTATTATGTTAGAGTATAATGACTTTTCTGGAAACTAGAAATCTACTCTATAGGAATCAGCATAGGTTTCGAAAAAGACAATCGTGTGAAACCCAGCTTCCCCTATTCGTCCACAAGACTCGGAGGCCATAGACACGGGTTCCCAGATAGATGCCGTGTTTCTTGACTTCCGCAAGGCATTCGATACAGTTCCCCACAGTCGTTTAATGAACAAAGTAAGAGCATATGGACTATCAGACCAATTGTGTGATTGGATTGAAGAGTTCCTAGATAACAGGGCGCAGCATGTCATTCTCAATGGAGAGAAGTCTTCCGAAGTAAGAGTGATTTCAGGTGTGCCGCAGGGGAGTGGCGTAGGACCGTTGCTATTCACAATATACATAAATGACCTTGAGGATGACATCGGAAGTTCACTGAGGCTTTTTGCGGATGATGCGGTGGTATATCGAGAGGTTGTAACAATGGAAAATTGTACTGAAATGCAGGAGGATCTGCAGCGAATTGACGCATGGTGCAGGGAATGGCAATTGAATCTCAATGTAGACAAGTGTAATGTGCTGCAAATACATAGAAAGAAAGATCCTTTATCATTTATCTACAATGTAGCAGGTCAGCAACTGGAAGCAGTTAATTCCATAAATTATCTGGGAGTAGGCATTAGGAGTGATTTAAAATGGAATGATCATATAAAGTTGATCGTCGGTAAAGCAGATGCCAGACTGAGATTCATTGGAAGAATCCTAAGGAAATGCAATCAGAAAACAAAGGAAGTAGGTTACAGTACGCTTGTTCGCCCACTGCTTGAATACTGCTTAGCAGTCTGGGATCCGTACCGGATAGGATTGGTAGAAGAGAGAGAGAAGATCCAACAGAGAGCAGCGCGCTTTGTTACAGTATCATTTAGTAATCACGAAAGCGTTACGGAGATGATAGATAAACTCCAGTGGAAGACTCTGCAGGAGAGATTCTCAGTAGCTCGGTACGGGCTTTTGTTGAAGTTTCGAGAACATACCTTCACCGAGGAGTCAAGCAGTATATTGACCCTCCTACGTCTATCTCGCGGAGAGACCATGAGGATAAAATCAGAGAGATTAGAGCCCACACAGAGGCATACTGAC
Organism: Schistocerca piceifrons; assembly: GCF_021461385.2. NCBI lineage: Eukaryota > Metazoa > Arthropoda > Insecta > Orthoptera > Acrididae > Schistocerca > Schistocerca piceifrons. Next base: position 110,796,389 of record NC_060139.1, read on the forward strand.
AATCCTTCTTTCCATGAACAATACGAGACTGGAAAAGAAGGGAGAACCGATAGAGGTACTCAAGGTACCCTCCGCCACAGACCGTCAGGTGACTTGCGGAGCATGGGTGTAGATGTAGAATTGTTTGCTTGTTTAATGGATTATAAATGTGGTCTCTCACAGTAATGTCAAATGAGTAAATTTAGACTCATAATGCCCATTGACAGTGAAAAATTTGACAACACACTAATAATTTTTGTGATAGTCTCCTACATTAGTTCTTTAAATTAGTCTTTTCTACCAGTAATTCTTTTTTATGATTACACTTAACTACAGTCAAACACAACCCTATATATGCCTTGTACTTTAAAAAATACTATGGAGTAGAAGCAACTGTCAAGCAAATATAATGATTTCTGTTTGTGTTTGAAGTTGTTGTGTATTACATTTTTATGTCGTATAATACAGTTCAAATAACAATAAATGACAGTTATTATAAACAGTTTGAATGACCTTGTCATTAGATAGTTGTCATTTTGAGAAACTTGTTCTTGATGTCTTCACAAAGCTGTGTCAGCTGTTCTCGCCTTCCGATGTCACATGGATTAAAGCGTGGAACAGTGGATGCAGTATCATCAAGACATGAAGTAAGATTTTCCTCGTGACAACTGACTGGTGTGTGTAAAATTTGTTATTCCCTTTGTAGATCTGAATGTATGATATGATGTTCTGTAGGCAAAACAACCTGATTGTTGTCCACAGCAAAACAGTTCATCAATGAGGACTTTGTGTGCTCCCTCTCTGCTGCGTGGCATGTGCAGAGCTCATCCCCTCCACGCTTTTCTACCACTCCGTTTCTATGTGTGGAAGTTCCACCCTATGTGACACGGCCTATAGTGTGTTAAAAATACAAAGAGTAACAATTTCCAACATGACAGCATGTATTGGCAAGATATTGTCAGTGAAGAAGCAGAGATGATGAATAAAAACCTCAGAGAAGAGGTCATGTAAAATAATAACAACAAAGAATTTTAGAACAAATCTGACATAAGTTGAATCAGCATCTCCCGGCGGCATATCCTCAAAAGTCAGATGTTTGCAGCTAATGGCAATGAAAATTCACCTCAGTTCACAGTAAAATACGGCAAAAATTAATTCTATGAATTGTCAACCAGACTTCCCAAAGAATACTAGCAGAACATAGAGCAGCCAAAAAAAAAAAAAAAAAAAAAAAAAGTCCACCCCATCAAGGAGGAGGGTTCCAAGCATTTAGTTCCATGAATTCTCTGTTACTCTGACTGTGGATATGTTTCTCTGACCACAATTGTGATAAAATCCTCTGCTAAAACCTCAAACTCAAGTGTGTGCTACATGCCTGTGTTATAGATGCCTGTTGAATCTAAACAGTAATTAGTAGGTAATCTCTAGCGCATCCACAGCACACAATTTCTAAGTTCATTCAAATTTCAGGGCCACACATTACCTAGCTTCTTATGGGAAAGTGATGGTTTATCCTTCTTAAGCTGCAGATGGGGAGTGTGGCTATCAGAGGGTACTAACACACAATCAACAAAGAGAAACGGAGTTGGCAGTCATTCTGAGAAAAATGAATTGTAAGATTTGTGTTAAGAGAGTAATAGACCACAAGTTTGCCATAATTTGTTTATAGTAAGGGAGAGAAAAGGCACTTTGCATAGGTCTCCTTTTTCTATATTCACAAAGATTTGGAAGTAATTGCTTGGTTTGTAAAAACAGTCAGTTGTCTTCATAACAGCACTCTGCTAATTTTTGTAGCTACAACACAACAAATGTCTAAACTTTTAGGCTGCAAGGAAACCGGGCTAAAGTAGCTGAAAATTCATAACATCCTTACTTTGAAAAAGGTTTAGTTAACTAGTATTGTGTAACACACATTGACTTCAAAGAAACAGTGGGGGGAGGATACTGTTTTAATATTCAGTATCCCTGCACTAATAGCGAATTAGTCTGTTAAAAGAATTCCGGAACTTTGTCCACAAAATTTTTCTACATTTACTTTTTACATATTATGCATGGTCTCCCTCAAAATACCCCACTCCACAACTGATACACCACTCCCAACGCCATTTCTACTTGTGGAAGCACTCTTGGTACATCTCTTGCTGGATCGTGCGAAGTGCCATCTCCATTTTTTTTTTCTTTCTTTTTTTTAAAAAAAAATCTTGTCTACCATTGCAAATCTTCATCCTTTCGATGGGGTTTTCAACTTTGAAAATAGCAAAAAGTCTGCAGGGGCCAGGTCAGAGAGTAGGCAGGATGAAGCAGCACAGTGATTTCGTTTTTTGTGCAACAGTCATGCACCAACAAGGATGAATCTGTAGGTACATTGTCATGATGCAAGAGTCATGAATTGTCTCTCCACATTTCAGGCCATTTCCTTCTCACAATTTCTTTTTATTTTTTTTTTGCAGGCATCACAGAATGTCCTGATAGTACCATCAATTAACAGTTTGTCCCTGTGACAAGAATTCATGGTGAAGTAATCCTTCAAAGTCAAAGAAAACTATCAGCATGGCTTTGACATTTGACCTGACCTGACAAGCTTGTTTAGGTCTTGGAGAACCTTTCCCGACCCATTGTGAAGACTGAACCTTGGTCTCATCATAATAATTGTGGACCCACGTCTCATCACCAGTTATGATTCTCTTAAGGAACATCTCGTTCTCATTCGTGCGATCCAAAACCTCTTCACAGAGTGCGAGGTGAAGGTGTTTCTGGTCTTGGCTCATGAGCCATGGGATGAACTTGGCGACAACACTGTGCATTCCAAGATGCTGTGTCAGGATTTCATAACATGTTCCAACTGAAATGTTACATTCTTTTGCAGTCTCAAAGACTGTCTTTGACGAGAACACACAATTTCATTGACATTCCCAATATGAGCATAATCAGTAGATGTCAGATGGCATCCTGAATGAGGGTCATCTGTAACTTCCATCTGGCCATTTTTAAACAGTGTGAATCATTTGTAACACTGAGTACGGCTTAAGCACTCATCACCATAGGCTTCCTGTATCATTTGGTGTGTCTTGGTAAAGGTTTTTTTTGAGGCTCACACAACATTTATTGCAGACACATTGTTTCTCTAGCTCTGCCATCTTGAAATTTGCAAACTGTATGGCACTAAATTCTACTAAATACAACTCTGAACAATAACTGACAGACATACAACAATGAAACTTCTAACAGTTACACATTAAACATAGGCGTTTGCAGGGATGCCAACAACATTCGCTCCCAACACTCCATTGGCACAAAATTACGAATGCTGTGGAATTTTTTGAACAGACCTCGTATGTAAATTCCCCAATCATACTGTAATCACCGGTGGAGACTTAAATCATTCAACAGTCAATTGGGAAAATTAGAGTTTTGTTAGTGGTGGCCATGATAAAACATCCTTGGAAACATTACTAAATGCCTTCTCAGAGAACTACCTGGGACAGATAGTTTGGAACCCCACTCATAATGGCAATATATTAGATCTATTGACAACAAATAGACTTGACCTCTTTGATGATACCCACATTGAAACTGTTATCAGTGACCATGATGCAGTTGTGGCAGTAATGATTATGAAAGTACAAAGGACAACTAAAACGATCAGAAAGATATATATGCTTAGTAAACTAGATAAAAAAAAATCAGTAGTGTCATATCTCAGTGAGGAACTTGAAAATTTCAGCACAGAGCAGGAGAATGTTGAGGAACTATGGCTCAAGTTTAAAAGAATAATTGGCCATGCACTGGAAAGATATGTACCCAGTAGAAAAGTTCAAAATGGGAGGGAACATCCATGGTATATAGTCATTATAAAGAAACTTCTAAAGAAATGGAGATTACTACATAATAGGTGTAAGTCAAAGCATAGGGCTATAGATAGAAAGATGCCCCTAGCAAATGAGACGAGAACTAAGTCTCACCTTTGTCCACAATAATGATGGAAGCAGAAGAAACGAATCAAAGTTTGTGCCACAACTGGGACTCAAACCTGGGTCTTCTTGCTTCCAAGGCAGAAATGCTAACCATTACACCACTGCAACACAGTGGTCAACATTGCTGCATGAATACTTAACTCAAGTGCCCTCCCCAACACAAACTTCAGTTCAAATCTTCAGCTTATTTTCCCCCTTACATTGTCACTATTGCCCTGGCATGCCTCCCTCCTCAACCCAAATTCTCACTGCCACTCCAGTCTACTTTAAAATCCCCCTTACACATGAACATAATTGCCAAGGCCTTAGTCTTCTGGAATAGCACCTCAGATCGAACATAAATGGGGGATCCAGCCTGAAATCCAGTGGTAAGTACTTAAACAGATGAAATGACACAACCTCAGAGACTTTAGTGGTCTCATACAGATATGATATTATGTATAAGTGCCTACACCTGGATTTCAGGCATGATCCTCTATTTATGATCAATGCTGAGATGGTATTCCAGAACGTGGAGAGCCTTGGCAATTCTGTTCATGTCTAAGAGGGAATTTAAAGTAGACTGGGGTGGCAGTGAGAATTTGGGTTGAAGAGGGAGGCGTACCAGGGTAATCCGTGCAGCTGTTGAACCGCTTTGCCAAGGTGGTTTACTGGCTAATGCACCTGCCTAGTAAGCAGAAGACCCAGGTTCAATTCTCGGCCTGTGTCCAAATTTATACCTGTCACTTCAGTCTGTATGCATAAAATCATACCGATATGAGACCATTAAATTCTCTGAAGTTGTGTCATGTCATTTGTAGATCTTTACAAGATTCCAATGTGGTGCAAAGATTGGCAACTTGCTTTCAATGTTCAAAAATGTAAAATTGTGCACTTACAAACAGGAAAAACATATTATCCGATGACTATAATATCAGTGAGTCACAGCTGTAATCAGTCAATTTGTAACACTTTGTAGGTAAATGAAATGGAATGATCACATGGGCTTAGTTGGGGGTAGAGCAGGTGCTAGACTTCGGTGTATTGGTAGAATACTGGAATTGTACAATTAGTCTGCAAAGGAAACTGCTTAAAAATCACTCATCCGACTGGTTCTAGAATATTGCTCAAGTGTGTTGAACCCATACCAAATAGGACTAACAGGGTAAATTGGAACATATACAGAGAAGGACAGCATGTATGGTCACAGGTTTGTTTAACCTGTGGCAAAGTGTCACAGAGGTATCGAAGAAACTTAATTGGCAAATTCTTGGAGATGGACGTAAACAGTCCCAAGAAAGTCTACTCACAAAGTTTCAAGAACCAGCTTTAAACGATGACTCTAGAAACATACTACAACACCTGACATATAACACACGTAGGGCTTGTGAGGATAAAATTAGAATAATTACAGCATTCACAGAGGCATTCTAGCAGTCGTTCTTCCCATGCTCCATACGTGAATGGAACGAGAAGAAACCCTAATACTGATACAGTACGATGTAGACTGTGCCATGCGCTTCACAATGAATTGCAGAGTATATATGTAGATGTAGATATAGATTTAGATATAGATATAGAATCTGTGTATACCAAATCCTATGAGGTGCTTTAAATGCCAAAATTTTGGACTGTCAAGGAGGTAACGCTGTGTGAAGCATGTATGGATCAAAGTCACATAAAGCAAAGTAATTGTCTACATTTCCATAAATTACTCAGATAATTAGCCTTTGGAGCAGGGCCCCAGTTGTGTCTTACCACAGCTGCATCTTGTACCAGTAACTACCTGAGCGTGTTAAACATTTGCTTTGATGAAATATTGCAAGACTTAATGCAGTATAATCTGGCAGCAAAACTGAGAAATGTATTTGTGGAGACTGGCATATTTATACAGAGAGAGAAATTCAGTAAATGGAGCAGATGAGAATCCCCTATGATGAGGATAAGAAAGCCTTCAAGGCAATGCAACTGCCTGTCAGCATGTGTCACCCCTTTTGCAAGAAGTCATAAAGACTTGTTGCTGAAAGCAGTTCCTCAGCACAAGCTCAAAAATCTAAGTTTGACATGGATACAAATAATTGTAGCAGTACTGGTAAAATGAAAACTGCCCCTGATCCTTCAATTGCTCCAAAGCCACTGCACAGTTCAGCAAATTCTCCCAAGCAAGTACAAGAAGTAAAGAGAAAACTTCAGCAAAAATCTGACCAATGCTTAAAATAAAATCACAATAAAACCATTGAATCACTAAGCAGTTCTACTGTCAGATGATGGAAGCAATGTTGTAGACATTGATATCATAACAGTTAAATAAGAATTCTTACTGCTATTTCTGCTATTATCTTCTGCCCATCACCATGACAGAAATAAAACGGGGTAATGGGTACCCTGACTATTTTGGTGGCTCTCATAATTAAGTGGAATTTGAAAGATTTCATAACTTCCATGTAGGAGCTCAAACTACCTGCACAGAAATAGCTACTGTGTCTGCCTCTGCAAGGCACACACTTGAAAATAAATATCTTATGTCCTTGTGCTATAGGAGGTTATGTCCTTCACAGCAAGTTTGACCTTACTGCTAACATAGATAAAGGGGGTGTAGCCTTATTTAGTGACGGTATATAAAACATCTTGCCTGTCCCACTCTCTGCCAACTTGCAAGCAGTTACTGTTACTATCCACATGCTGTATGGAAATTGCCATATGCAGAGTGTACGAGGTACCATAGTTTTGTGCCAGCGGTGTGGAGAGAAATGCGTTTGATGGCACTGCACATGCCTTGTTTAATGTGTAACTGCCAGAGGTTTCACTGCTGTACATCTGTTAGTTATTGTTCAGTGCTGTATTGAGTAGAACGTTATGTCACACAGTTTGTGAATTTCGAGATGGCAGTGTTAGAGGAGCAATGCGTGTGTATTAAATTTTGCATGAAACTCAAGAAAACCTTTACCGAGACACACCAAATGATGCAGGAAGCCTGCGGTGATGAGTGCTTAATACATACTCAATGTTACAAATGGATTACACTGTTTAAAAAGGGCCAGACGGCAATTAAAACTGGCTCTCGTACAGGACACCCTTCGACATCTACCGATGATGCTTATGTGAGTAACGTCAACGAAATTCTGCTAGCCAGTCGAAGACTACTGTCCCAGAAATTGCAGAAGAATGTATTATTTTAGTTGGATCATGTCATGAAATCCTGACACAGCATCTTGGAATGCATTGTGTTGCCGACAAGTTCATCCCATGGCTCATGAACCAAAATCAGAAAGATGTTCACCTCACAGTCTGCGAAGAGCTTTTGGAACTTGCAAATGAGAATGAGATGTTCCTTAAGAGAATCATAACTGGTGATGAGACATAGGTGTGCAATTATTATGATGATACCAAGGTTCAGTCTATACAATGGGTTGGGAAAGGACCTCCAAGACAAAAAAAAAGCTCATCTGGTCAGATCAAATGTCAGAGCCATGGTGATAGTTTTCTTTGACTCTGAAGGATTAGTTCATCATGAATTCATGCCGCAGTGATAAATTGTTAATCAATGGTACTATCAGGATGTGTTGTAATGCCTGCAAGAAAATGTGAGAAGGAAATGGCCTGAAACATGGTGAGACAATTATTGGCTCTTGCATCACAACACACACCCATACATTCATTCGTGTTGGTGCGTGACTATAGCATAAAAAACAAAATCTCTGTGCTACCTCATCCTCTGTATTCTCCAGACCTGGTCCCTGCAGACTTTCTTTTATTTTCGAAATTGAAAATCCCAATAAGAGACAAAGATTTGCAATGGTAGATGAGATAAAAGAAAATTCCCATATGGCACTTAGTGCAATCCAGCAAGAGATATACCAAGACTGCTTCCAGAAGTGGAAGTGGCATTGGGAGTGGTGTATCAGTTGTGGAGGGGAGTATTTCGAAGGAGACCATGCACAGTAAGTAAAAGGCAAAGGTAGAAAAATTTTGTGGCCAAAGTTCCGGAATCCTTGGAACAGACCTCGTATTTACCATCTGATGGTAGATTGCTAAAGACATTCTCTTAGGACTAAATAGACATCTCCAAAGACTAAATAGACATCTCCAACAGCAAGTCTTAGTTGTTAAGGATTTTAATGTGCACTTTATGCTTTGGTGTCCCAACAAAATGTACTCCAGTGGTCAAGTTTTTAAGAGTCACTTTGTATCAGAAGTCATCTTTTGTCAGAACAGGAGTGATGGAATGCATTTTATCTCAGTCACAGGCTACAGACGTTTCCTTAAGTTCACATTCTCTTGCAGATATTGAGTGGGAAATGGACACTGAATTCACTCAGGAGACCACTTTTCTATCAAGGTACACTATCTAAGCAGAAGAGACCCCAAAAGAAAGCTACCAAAATGTGTACACAGCAAAGGAAAATGCATACTGCACGACTAGCTATCTACATTTGAACATAGACACAGCATATAAATATATATGCTGCTATGCCGTTGTCAGTCTCATGAAAATCTGAGGTGTACTGCCATGTCATCTTACAAAGCACTTAAAATACTAAAATTTCTGACTTTTTGGCCATGCTGTAATGGCCTTCCTCAGGTGAAGAATCTGTGCCCTGGAGAAAGCTGCTGCAACACGCCTGAAAAATCAGTTTTTTTTAGTATTTCAGCATTTTCAGTATTTAGTAAAATTATTTGGCTGTACACTCAGAAAGATTTGAATGATGTAGAGACAGCACTTTCCTCTCTCTCTCTCTCTTCTAGCTGGTAATGCAGCCTACATTTTCTGAAGAAAATGTTCCAAGAAATATGGTGCATTTTCATGAAGATGAACTACTTCGATGCCATTCTAAATGCACTTTCAGCTGTTTTTATTTTTCTGCATAACTTGCATCAAAAATTATTTGGAGAATATATCATTAATCGCTTGACAAGTAGGATGCTTCATATACTAGAGAATAATACAGAAAAGGTATATTATTCTCACCAGATACACTCCTGGAAATGGAAAAAAGAACACATTGACACCGGTGTGTCAGACCCACCATACTTGCTCCGGACACTGCGAGAGGGCTGTACAAGCAATGATCACACGCACGGCACAGCGGACACACCAGGAACCGCGGTGTTGGCCGTCGAATGGCGCTAGCTGCGCAGCATTTGTGCACCGCCGCCGTCAGTGTCAGCCAGTTTTCCGTGGCATACGGAGCTCCATCGCAGTCTTTAACACTGGTAGCATGCCGCGACAGCGTGGACGTGAACCGTATGTGCAGTTGACGGACTTTGAGCGAGGGCGTATAGTGGGCATGCGGGAGGTCGGGTGGACGTACCGCCGAATTGCTCAACACGTGGGGCGTGAGGTCTCCACAGTACATTGATGTTGTCGCCAGTGGTCGGCGGAAGGTGCACGTGCCCGTCGACCTGGGACCGGACCGCAGCGACGCATGGATGCACGCCAAGACTGTAGGATCCTACGCAGTGCCGTAGGGGACCGCACCGCCACTTCCCAGCAAATTAGGGACACTGTTGCTCCTGGGGTATCGGCGAGGACCATTCGCAACCGTCTCCATGAAGCTGGGCTACGGTCCCGCACACCGTTAGGCCGTCTTCCGCTCACGCCCCAACATCGTGCAGCCCGCCTCCAGTGGTGTCGCGACAGGCGTGAATGGAGGGACGAATGGAGACGTGTCGTCTTCAGCGATGAGAGTCGCTTCTGCCTTAGTGCCAATGATGGTCGTATGCGTGTTTGGCGCCGTGCAGGTGAGCGCCACAATCAGGACTGCATACGACCGAGGCACACAGGGCCAACACCCGGCATCATGGTGTGGGGAGCGATCTCCTACACTTGCCGTACACCACTGGTGATCGTCGAGGGGACACTGAATAGTGCACGGTACATCCAAACCGTCATCGAACCCATCGTTCTACCATTCCTACACCGGCAAGGGAACTTGCTGTTCCAACAGGACAATGCACGTCCGCATGTATCCCGTGCCACCCAACGTGCTCTAGAAGGTGTAAGTCAACTACCCTGGCCAGCAAGATCTCCGGATCTGTCCCCTATTGAGCATGTTTGGGACTGGATGAAGCGTCGTCTCACGCGGTCTGCACGTCCAGCACGAACGCTGGTCCAACTGAGGCGCCAGGTGGAAATGGCATGGCAAGCCGTTCCACAGGACTACATCCAGCATCTCTACGATCGTCTCCATGGGAGAATAGCAGCCTGCATTGCTGCGAAAGGTGGATATACACTGTACTAGTGCCGACATTGTGCATGCTCTGTTGCCTGTGTCTATGTGCCTGTGGTTCTGTCAGTGTGATCATGTGATGTATCTGACCCCAGGAATGTGTCAATAAAGTTTCCCCTTCCTGGGACAATGAATTCACGGTGTTCTTATTTCAATTTCCAGGAGTGTATTAATATGAAGGCCTAATTTTTATCCAGTGTTTGATCGATGAAGTGTTAATAATTATTTTGTCAGTATACCATCCAGCATAATCAGTTTATCATAGTAAATAATACATTAGCTTTGCAACAGGCCATTTACACAATTGAGTGATATGATTTGTAACTGAAGTAAGCTGAACTGTTGTGCACCAATTTTTCAACTCGGGCATGCTTGTCACTCAGTGCACCAACACAGTTCAGAACAGTGTGGAACATGAAAGTTGCATTCATTTGCTGTGTGTAAATCAACACTTTCTTACCTCAAAGTGATTAAAGTTAATTCCTCTGCAGTAAATAGACTCACATTTGTACTACACTGTATTACACCTGGAAAAAATGAACTGTATTAAATCATTGTAGCTATACAATGAAGGCTTTCATGACTGATAATCTTAGTTGCTGGTGAATCTTCTGGGCTGTATGGTTGTGGTCCATGAAACATATTCATTTCTAACCTCTGAATATATCCAGTGCAGCTTTGGATGAAACATTAGGAACAGGAAAGTTTAATGGGCCATGACCATACAAGTCAGAAGATCCACCAGCAGCACTGTAGCTAAGTGTAGTCATATTACAGAACGCTGATAATTCATGTTCCAGCTCTTCACTGCTTCAAATTTTCTGCAGCTTACATTTTTCTGGAGAAATGACTGAACCACAAGTCATATTTGTTTTTTTACACACTTGTAATAGTAATAAATACTATAACTTACTTTAACGTTCACTCATTGTACCAAGTGTAAAAAAAAGATTCTTGAGGGGAATAACAAGTGTTACCTTGTGTTCTTCCATCCCGTCAGAGTCGTGCTGTGTGTGAAACTGTATTGCCTTGCAGTCAGTAACCACTCAATGATTTGTCCCTTTTGAGTAGCTGCGTGTCTAGACAGCCTTAGTGAGTGCTTTGAGCATGCTCTTGATGGTGTTTCAGTCTGAACTACTAGTGATTGAGAGCCTCACGGTTATTGTAAACTACACAATGTTGACACAAAATATCTTATTCTTACATTAATTCAGTAAATGTGACTGTGAGGTTATATTTATGTACTTAATCCTTGGCTGGCTCATTATTTCTGTTCCTCTCTCTGTCTCATTATTAGAAAACTTCAAGTTCTACTTTGAACACACATCAGATGCACTCAATAACATTTGGCTACTGAGTCATTATCCACACCATGCTGGTTGAGAATTATTTAAATTTATTTTTGTAGAAAGTCTTTTGCATTTGTAACTGTAATATTACTGTTTGACTGAAAGAATTGAATCAAATGCAGATTTGACCTGCATACAATTCCACCATTGTGTTTCTTGACTGGATGCCCAAGTCATGTTGATATTCCTGGCCACATATGATGTTTAAACACATATCCTACTTGTATCTTTTCTTGTGTTGACTCAGAATAAAGAAATATAAATTTTGGCCATCAATTACTTTAGTCCAGCTGGCAGGTACTCCAAAAGGGGGAGGGGGCCCTTTACAAAAGGTACTGATTTTCTGAGCTTTTAGTATGTTGTATTTAGGTGATCAAGAACCATGTTCTAACTTGAGAGAAACCGAAAAACTGTGACATCAGTTTTTTCTCTGTGAATTTTTTCCTTGCTTTCTATGACAAAAATCATTTATACCTTTCTTTTAGAGCATTAGATTTGCTAAAATTTGCACTGATTAAACATCTTGCTATGCTAGATACTTACCAAAATAGAGAGCTTCAAAAAAAAAAATGGAAAATTTCTGAAATCATTAAAAACATCCTGCAAAACATGCACCTTTCATCATCATAACTTTAATTTTACAATGTTCTTAAAAGTAGGGTGGTACATGCATCATGCAGGCAACATATATCAACCTCTCTTACCACTCAATTTAAGTGGCCAGGTGGTTTGATGATCTTGGAAGATTCTAAGCGGTTGTTACCCTTGATCCTCCTGCCACCACCCTCCATCACTGCCTGAGCTATTGTTGACAGTGTTACATCTTCACATAGTATTTTGGTCCTACTGCTACACTATGGATTCAGTACTTCAGCATGTGTACCCTAATGAAATACATCACTTTTACTGTCCTACTCTTCAAGGTAGAAACACAGTATGATTATTCGCACATGCGGCAACAAGGAGACTGAGAGAATGAAACAGGTGGTACCAGTAGGACTGACAGTAGAGATCATGATTTGAATAATAAATAACACAAGTATAGAGCATAGTCAAGTCATTTGAGCATACGCTACAATCCAGGGGAAAGTCCAATTCACAAAACGTTAATCATATAAGGTCGAAAAACTATGCTATTTAGTGGCACATACGTAAGGCTTTAGTGACTGACAAGAGACTGACCACAATTGCTGGGCTGAGATATACAGGTAAACACTCTTCAGAGGGCAGTGCCACCTCATGTATTTGCCGCAGTGGTTGTATACCACAGCTGTCACCTGGAGCCCAGATATCTCAGACATATTCTTTCTATCAGGACTTGGGGTAGGCAGGGAATCCGAATGACCCTGGGATACTAAATCATTAAAGTGTAATGGATGTGAAATTGGAACCTGCACGTCAAGTATTTCACAGAAATTATTCCCTACTCTCAAGCAGAAGATCGTCTGAACTATGTTAAAGAGTGCACATGTGCTCTACAAGGACATGATCAGTCTAAAAGGCAAAATCAATATTCAGGATTTTCACAATTTCATGGCTGAACGCTGCTTCACTGTTCACTGTACTGGAAAATTTTGATCGAGAAGGCACGACCATAGAGGAAGTCGTAAGGATGAGGACACAGATTTATGGACGACTGTCCCATTGTACTGTATAATGGATAGTGTATTGTCTCAGTGTACTTTGAGTATGCTATGCCTCTAGCACTTTCATAAACAAACTGAAGTGTGTTAAGCAACATCTGAACATCATCTAGATATGAGACCTTCCTGTATAACCAGTGCACTCTGAACAGTCAGTGTTCCTTGAGACTAAGGAACTAATATTACTTAGTATAGAAACAGTTGCTCATGAAGATGTGAACTGTTCTTTAGCTCGAATTATTGTCATTGTAACTGCATGAAGAAAACGGTTTGAGAAAAATAAAAGGTGTAAATGCAAATAAAAGAGTCAAGTTGTTATCCTAGCATTAGTTTTGTATGCCCTGAAAATTGCAAACAAAAAAGTTACAATTGATTCTTTGGCAACTCCGGCCAGTCTTTCGCACTTCTCTTCCAGTGAGTTTGCATTGGTAAGCAATCTGATGATAACCTGAGAGAATTGTTCAGATTTTAGCTTGCTCCTGTTCCGATGCATTTTCAACCTGAGAGAATTGTTCAGATTTTAGCTTGCTCCTGTTCCAATGCATCTTCACTGAGGATAGTCTCTGCAAGGGCACAAAGTCAATGTTGTCCGCAGCATTCACTCTGATACAAGAAAAAGTGGACCTCTGGATGAGAAATTGTGCTGTAATTGACAGTGGATATTTTCTACATGAAGCTGTGTGGAGTACAAATACGCCAGCGATGTTTGAGTCAGTATGCAAGATCAGTGTAGATTATGTCCAAAAATACTTTGGATGTAATGCCGTAGTAGTTTTCGATGGGTGTCCTAAAGACATCCATTACCAAAGTACCAGACTATATTGCACTTATCCACAAAATTAGTCTTCTTCACAAAAACAGCTATTACGATCCACAAGAAATCTTTTTATCAAACACCACCAATAAAAGAAACTATTTCAGTGCTGATGACTGAAATGGCAGAAGCCAGAAGACTGATGTGATGATAATGAACCTCACTATATCAAAGGCTGATGACTGTGATAGTGTTACCATCGCAGGTAAAGGCAAAAATATCCTGGTATTGCTGACAACATCAGCCTCTTCTGAAAATAAAATATATTTCCAGAAGAGTGTTCTGCATTTGTCAACATCAACATCATGCATATTCAATCCACAGGATATTGTTTCCTTTCTTGCAGAAAGCAGAGGTGACACTACTTCAGTCCCCTTTGCACAAGACAAGAAGAAAGTCAGTACCTTCATGAGGAAAACCCTTTCAAACAACCAAATGCAACACCATACCAAACTATTGAAGCAGGAGCTTTCTTGTGACATTGTATGATGGAGACATGTACAGTGGTACACTGAACTATCTTTGCCACTGACAGAGTCATGATCTGTGGCAAAACCCATATTCCACCTTGTGAGACTGCCCCTTGCTCAAGACACTGCCCAGTACAATACCTTTTGTATGTGCCTACAATTATAGACATGGCTGTGTAAAGAAGAGATTCAATAATTTTGGGGCTGGACACTACCAACAATTAAAAATGCAGCTTCAGCGTCTCCCATAAAAAAATCACGTACTGCAAATTTATAAAAGGGATAGCACAGAGGATTGCAGCTTCAAAAAAGCAGGACTCCAGCACTTTGTCATTGGCAAACATTGTTGTCGCTATACAGGCTGCGAGAGAAGTCATTATGCCAGGCACGAAAGATAATGATGTTGATGAGTTACGACAGTGGAGAAACTCTTAAGTGATGACACTGTCACTGAGGGGGATGGGGATGATACCCAGTTTGACTTACCATATGGACCAAAGAGGTCAAGGTGTTAATTTTTTTGTGTGATTCTCTGTTCCGTTAAATGTTTCTTCTTTGATGTTTAAAATATACATTTACTAGTAGGAAGTGACCAGTATATATTAGGAGAGGGTGGTGTCTTGCAGTTGTGAAATGTAGACAGAAGTACATACCGTGAAAATATACGCTTTTATGTTATTTTTGTGTAGCTATAGGAAATCAGCATCCCATTGGGGGGAGGGGGGGTGCTGGTTCTGGATTTTAAGCTTTGACCATTAGGGACACTTATTTAAGTGTCATAGGATGCAAGTGGAAAGATCTATAGAGCAAAAACTGCTAAAATTGTGCAGTTTTTTTGGATCTCTGCAAGTTATCACAAGGTTCTTGGGATCAAAAATTCAATTCTACACTACAGACCACCTACATACAATGTATTAAAAGTTCATAAAATTCAGACCTTTTATAAGGTGAAGTGTGTCTGCTGACTGGACGTGGTCAAACTAGAAGTTATCTTTGCCACAGTATTTAAAAATTAAATTATCAAAAAAGTAGTTATGAAACTGATTTAGGACTTAAAATTCAGTACTGTTTATGTAAAGCTGTGGGCCATATAAAGTCTTTGATAATGTGGAGAATAAGAAATTTCTCTTTCTATTTTCAGCTTATTTTCAAGACAACAGTATTTTGACAGTCAGGGAATGTTCATCTCACTGGTATTTTCAGTACCAATTCTTCTAAACTGCATGATAATGGTGGTAAGTACAGTTGGCATATGTAACAGTCTGTCATTACTTAAAAACCAGTAAGTGTTCCATAAATTGTGGCATATATGATTCACTTATGTTTCTTAACTGATATAAATAACTGTTGTTGCTTACTTATAATAGTTTAACTTATATTCAGTAGCATTAATGTACAAAAGGTACTCACCTAACAATCACTGAAAGAATATTGGTTGAAGTGGGGTCAATCAGAACTGTAGTATTTGATTAAGCGTGAACTTTTACAGTCAATAACCAGAAACTCAAAAAAACTATTTATCACATATTTCTTCAGTTACAGCTTGTGGGCTGTGAGGTCATTGTCAGTGTATAAAACTATTTCCCTTGAAACAGTAATTTGTCACAAATGAAAAGAAATGTGCTGAGGAACATCAACACAGATATCATCATCATTTTTCTTACCACTGACAAAGGTAATGCCACTGTTGGAGTCAAGAGTAAAAGATTACCGTAAGATGATGGCTCTTTTGGATCCAACTACTTACAGAAAGCTTTGGTAAGATCTAAGATCTACAACCAAAGTTCTGAGCATTTCCAATCAATTAATAATGGCATTTCCTTTTTCTTTGGGCAGTATGAAACAAACCTGGAAGGCAGAAGTGTATCTGCTTAGACTGTATGGCTTACAAAAGTACAGAAACCAGAGATAGCCCCATTGCTACAACCTTATGTTGGTAGAACTGACAGTTATATTGAAAACTCAGTGCATATAATTAAAAAAACTGAAAGGTGTGAATATGAGCCCGAGTTATATTTGTGTCAGCTTTGATATTGTGACCTTATTTATGATGGTTTCTGTGAACAAAGGTATTTCATATGTAACGGATACTTTTCTGACCAATATAGTAGCTTTATTTAGACATTCCTTCAGGGAAGTCATTGTCTTGCATAGGCCATTTTTAGTTTTGAAATAAATACTTGATTTCATGATTTTACACTGTTAGCTAATTTTGCCCCTTCAGCATTGTCAAGCTACATAACACAGATGTAAATTTTGTCTGTAAAATAATAAAATGCAACCCTTGTGCATGTCTTTGTCGTTGTGCCAGTGTCAGCCACACTGAATCTGTTGGTTCACTTGTAAAACTGCACATGATGTGGCCAATGTCTAAGAATGAAATTAACAAGATTACATCATAAAATTGTTGGCCAAGTATGGTTTGATACAATCTTTAAACCTATCAAGGCAAGGAAAGAACACTTAAGAATGGCAAAAGATGTATGGTGCCCAGACACTTCGGGTGTATAAAATTCCATATAGTTCTGAGTGCAAATGTACACTGAAACCAGTAAAAGAAAGAGCAACACCCAATTAGTCAAACACAAAACAAACTGCCACCTAGAACAAACTGACGTATCGGCCGTAACAAAATAATACTTTATTATGAGAAGGAAAGTTGCTACTCACCATATAGTGGAGGTGCTGAGTCGCAGATAGGCACAACAAAATGACTCTCACAATTAAAGCTTTCGGCCATTAAGGCCTTTGTCGATAATAGACAACACACACACACACACACACACACACACACACACACACACACACACACACACACACGCAAAAGCAACTCTCACACACGACTGCAGACTCAGGCAACTGAAACAACACCAGTGCATGATGGGAGTGGTGACTGGGTGGGAGTGAGGAGGAGCCTGGGGTGGGGAGCAGGAGGGATACTATGGTGGGGGTGGTGGACAGTGAAGTGCTGCAGGCTAGACAGATGGCAGGGGAGAAGTGGGGGGGGGGGGGGGGGGGAACTAGCGGGAAAGGAGAGAAACAAAAAGACTGGGTTTGGTGGTGGAATAACGGCTTTTCTCCTTTTCCGCTACTTCCCCTCCCCACATCTCCCCTGCCATCTGTCTAGCCTGCAACACTTCACTTTCTGCCACCCTCACCATACTATCCCTCCCCAGCTTCCTTCCCCCCCCCCCCCCCCCCCCACCCACCCCCGCCCCCACCCAGTCACCACTTCCATCATGCACTGGTGATGATGCTGCTTGCAGTGTGGTTTCAGTTGCCTGAGATTGCAGTTGTGTGTGTGTGTGTGTGTGTGTGTGTGTGTGTGCGTGTGCGTGTGTGTGTGTGGGGGGGGGGGGGGGGTTGTTGATGAAGGCCTTAATGGCCGAAAGCTTTAATTGTGAGAGTCCTTTCGTTGTGCCTATCTGTGATTCAGCATCTACGCTGTATGGTGAGTAGAAACTTTCCTTTCGCAGTATGAAATTTAGAGAGCCTAACTTTTAACAGAGACAACACATTATCGTGTGTGTGTGTGTGTGTGTGTGTGTGTGTGTGTGTGTGTAAAGTATAGAGGGGCCATAGAGATTAACAACTGCCATAATAATTTTAATAGAAAAAAAGAGGGAGTTAACTTAAATAAGTATGGACATTGATTTTGCACCAACAGATTGATGACAGGTTACTTTTAATTGTGAATAGTGATCCTAGCCAATGATAATCACACATTTAGCATCACATGACAAATGGTGGTGCCCTCTATGCATCCCTATAAATTTAGTGCCTCTCAAGCCCTTTGTGCAGTTGCCATTTTACATCTAAAGATTTCACCCACAGTTGGAGACCAAAGTCAGGGTATAAATTTATATATTGACCATGGCCTCTCATCCCAGAAGTCTTAATTGAAGTAAACACTAGCCATGAAATCTGTGCTCTATTATTATCCTAATACATTTGTCGTTAATAGTGCCTCAATAGCTATTTAAAAGAATCCTCTTACCCTCTTCATATGTATAATTTATAATGTTTTGCTCTACTGTCTGCTCAGAAGATTCACAGAAAACTGCATCTCTGTTATAAAAATAATTATGGTTACAGGCACACTGGTTGTACCAATCTAGCCAGTTGATGACAAAACTAAAAACTGCGCAGCTGCGGAGAGAGATTCGAGCTTCGAAGGAACAAAGGAATGGGGCACACAAAGCTCTGAAGGAAGACTGAACCCGTCCCTATTACTAAGTACATTTTAAAGCATGAACTAGTCAGAGTCCTATATAAATGTTACATACTGAATGACTGGTTACTGTAACTAATGTGGCATAATTTGTGGTGAACTCTCTTTGGAGGTTGCAGTGTGAATGGTACCATATCATTGTACTTAATATCATTGATTTCTTACTGGTTAATGTACAGTCTAATAACCTTGAATTGCTGAGAAATATGATAATGATTCTCTGTAGATTTTAATTTGGCTTGAAATTTCTGAAACATCTCAAGTCAGCAGTTAGCTAGATTCACCATTAAGCTAACTGTGATACTGCATGGTGCCTGAAAAAAGTATGAGACATAGATCTGGTAAGAGTTATTTATATTACATCACATTTTATATAATGCTTCTCAGCACTTCATGTGACACACACAACCAGTGTACATACTCTGAGGCTTCCATTAGAAGTACCAAGTCTGATATGTACAGCTGTACAGATTGTTTTGATAGTGTTTGAGCTTAACATAATTTTGTGTTTAGATAAAGATGAGCACTTGAGGCTGCAATAACGGAACTGTGAATGGATGTGTGTTGTAACAGATGTCTGTTTCATAACTCAGAGATGAATGAATTAATTAATTATAACTACCTTCAGAAATAGCGTGCATTTTTTCTTTGATATAACAAGTAAACCATCCAAGCTCCCTCCTATAGTTTTACCTGTCCCAGGTCCTTATTATCCAAGAGATTTGTACAGTGAATCGTGCAGTAGTGATGTTTATATTAGTTCTGGTAAAATCTGTGATGTAGATCCTAGATAAGTGATTTGTTGTAAATTCTGAGGAGATAGAATGACCAGCTAGCAGAGATGGAATTCCACATTTTAAGATAGAAAAAAGTAAAGCGAGTCTCCTCTTGCCTTCGTAACAGGTGGGTCCATCTCATCTTAGAGTCTGAGTGAACTTCCCCTCCTTTGCAACATCCTGTTTCCTCTCTGGAAAAGGAACTAACTGTTGTGAAACTTAGAACAGTTCTTTTTTTCTTCTTTTATATGTGTGTATCAGCAGTACTTGGAATTTTACCTCTTGAAGGTAAGTTCTGGCTAGTCATACTGCCTTTTTGTAATTTTAGTTTTTGCAATTAGGTTTTCCTTTTGATGCAAGTAACTGATATGTTGAACATTAAAATTAAAATATAAATTAGCTACAAGGGGAGGAGAAAGGAGTTACCTAATATCCACATTTGATAAGCGGGTGATTAAAAAAAAAAGAACACATGTCAAATGTTTATTACAGTCAAACTATAAAAAATAGAAACACATTGTGCATGTCATTGGATAGAGGAAGATTCAAAGTTTTGACACAGCAGCACTGTTATTTGTTTGTAGCAACATTGCAACTACACCACAAGAGAAATAATTTTCTGTGTTTGAATTTGCTCGAAATCAAGCCATTGTTTGAGTGCAATGCGCATTCTGCAATTCATTCAGCAAGAAGCTGCCTCTGTACACACAGATTTATGATTGGCATAACATATTCTTAGAAACTGGTTGTGTATGCAAAGAAAAAAGCACTGGTTGGCCATGCATGTGTGATGAAAATGTCGAGCGTATCTGATGAGCATTCACACGGTGTTCTGAGAAGTCCACAAGACATGCAGATCAGGAACTTCAACTTCCTCAAACAACGATGTGGCGTATTCTGAAACGACACCTGCCTATGAAGCCTTACAAGTTGTAGCTACTGCAGTAGTTGTATCCCAATGACCATAACAGAAGGTACGAATTTTGCATTTCAGTTCTCCAGCGTAAGCCAGAGAACACTTTTTTCCAAATGACTCATCTTTTTGGATAATGGTCATTTCATCTATCGGGTAAAGTAAACTGCTATAACGTAAGAATTTGGACGGTCACAAAATTCTGGGTCACTATCAAATATGAAAGAGACCACAGAAACTGAATGTGTTTTGTGCCGTTTCTGTTCATGTCATACCTGGACATGCTGAAAAATTTGTTGTTTCCTCAACTTCATAAAAATTCCAGTGATTTCATTTTTAGGCATGGCAGTGCCCTGCCCCAGTTTCACCTTGAAGTGCAACATTATCTTAACAGTACCATCCTGCAACGTTGGAGTGGAAGAGTTGGACAGCAAGTTCTTGTTCATTGCATTTGGCCTCTCAGATTACAAGACCTCAGACCTTGCAGTCTTGTTTTGTGGGGATACATAAAAGATAATCTTTGCCTTGCCTATGGCAGCTAGTTGTTAAAGATCTGTGAATTCGAATTGTTGAATCTGTTGATTCAGTAAACAGTGACCTGTTGACTCGTGTATGGAATGAAGTGGACTACCATTTCAATGTTTCTCGAGCAACATATTATGCTCGTATTGAGTGTATGGTAGAGTGTGTATGTTCATATAAAGCTTTGAACCTTCCTCTATCCATGACATGCGCAATAAGTTTCTATCTGTCATAGTTTGTCTGTAATAAACCATTGAAATCTTTTCTTTCTTTTTGAATCACCCTGTATAATGCTTATGGAATTACGGTTTTATTATGTTGTCATTCTTGAACCTCGTTCTTAATCACAGCAACATCCATGATAACGTTTTGTTTTTCATAAATATAAATAGACTTTAGGCAGAAGGATGTAAGTGACTTGTACCCCACATCCCTCACTCCTTCTCGTCAATCAGTTTGCTAATCTACATCTACATCTACATTCCGCAAGTCACCCATCTGTGTGTGGCGGAGGGCACTTGACGTGCCACTGTCATTACCTCCCTTACCTGTTCCAGTCGCGTATGATTCGCGGGAAGAACGACTGTCTGAAAGCCTCCGTGTGCGCTCTAATCTCTCTAATTTTACATTCGTGATCTCCTTGGGAGGTATAAGTAGGGGAAAGCAATGTATTCGATACCTCATCCAGAAACGCACCCTCTCGAAACCTGGCGAGCAAGCTACACCGCGATGCAGAGCGCCTCTCTTGCAGATGCTAATATGGACAGAAACAAGAATACCTACATATAACTGTGTGTGTGAATGGATACAGCATATGTGTGAACTTTATAGCACAATGTGTTTCACATGTTCATGGTGTTATTGTTGTATTTACTGTTTTTGCAACCCAGCAAATTCCAGGCAGCCACTGGGATATGTGGTATCATTATTATGCCAGATGGCTATTCAGTGTGGTTCAAGACTTGCTAGATTACTGAGAACATTTGCTGTACAGTGGTTTTACTTAAGTATTCTTCGGTATTTTAAGTGCATTGAAGGTGCTCAGATTTAATGAAGTGACTTGGAAAATGGTCTCCATTTGCAGAAATAGTACTGACATTTCATCTACATCTACATCTACATGGATACTCTGCAAATCACATTTAAGTGCCTGGCAGAGGCTTCATCGAACCACCTTCACAATTCTCTATTATTCCAATCTCGTATAGCACGTGGAAAGAATGAACACCTATATCTTTCCGTACAAGCTTTGATTTTCCTTATTTTATCGTGGTGATCGTTCTGCCCTATGTAGGTCAGTGTCAACAAAATATTTTCGCATTTGGAGGAGAAAGTTAGTGGTTGGAATTTTGTGAGAAGATTCCGTCACAATGAAAAACGCCTTTCTTTTAATGATTTCCAGCCCAAATCTTGTATCATTTCTGTGACACACTCTCCCATATTTCGCGATAATACAAAACGTGCTGCCTTTCTTTGAACTTTTTCGATGTACTTGTAATCCCTGACACAGTACTCGTTAAAGCCTGTGCTATAGTAAGTGAGCGGGATTCACCTTATGAGAAAGGATTTTTGCATAGATATCGACCGTGTGGGCCTGAATGGTGGCAAATCAGACTTACATCACTCTGTAATAACAATGATACGTCAAGTAAGTTTGAAATGAAATCACGTGTCAGGATGGATCAAAAGCAAACCAGAAGATGCTACCAATGTGACAATAATGTGGTCGCCAGCCTAATTCGGCATTCACTGAGTTTCTTCCCTGTACAAGATGGTATATATTCATGCAAAACAAGTTGTAACACTGCATAATATAGTAGAATTTTATAACCAGAAAGTCTATTGAACTGATAGTTTCACGTTCTGTACTGATATGGAAAATCATGAATACATAACACTACACTATAATGTTTACTACAAAACTTTATACGGCCTATTAATCTGATTAAAATCGGGCATAGGTTACCCTAGAAATTGTACTTTTATGCCACACACACAAAATGTCAATTTTGGTAAAGATAAAACACTGATAAATTTTGGCTTTTATATTGACTTTAACTTTTGCTGGTCAAACCAATTTAGAACACTTAAGAATTCAAATAAATGAAGGGGGGACCCTGAAACTGTTATGATCGCTGTAATTAAAAAAAAAATGATTACTGAATTTTATATATATAAGTTACTACTCTTTTCATCTTATTTACTGCTAATTTAAATGCCTTTAAATCTGTCTCGAAATAATAAACTTCATTACTATATCAATACTAAAGTTATCTTTTGACTTCGTTATACCTTCGCTATTCATTTACTGGTTCATTAACAAAACATTTCATTAAACACCATTCTAATATAGCTAGTTCTGCAAATAATTAATTTTAACACAATTTTTAATTTTCATTTCGGGACACTCGGATTGCACAATGTTTGGAAAAGACCCTGTCTAGGTTAGTTGTGAGGATAATTGAATGATGGAAAAATTCTGGTAAAATTAAAATTTAGGTTATTATTGCACCAAACGAACACAGTTCACTCTCTGATCCATACGAATACAGTACTAAAAGTTTCAACCTGCTAGTATCGATGCGGCGGTTGGCGGGCGGCAAGATGGCGAGGCACAGAGCGCACACACACACAACCACAGCTCTCTTGACGTATCGGCACTTTAATTCTTCTTAGCGTTGCAATACTTTTCCATTTAGTGCCTATGGAATTTTGCCATGCTATGTGGGTGTTGGAACAGCATACCCAAGGCTCAGTGAAGCTATGTCTTCCAGGAGAGCCTCCTTGCTCCAGAAGGTGTTGCTCAAACCAGTGCCAAACTCCAACTACTACTCAGCCCATTGTGCCGTGCATTGCCCGTGCACATTTTCCCGCACTTGCCTGCCATCCACCTTTTACCACTCCGTAACAGACCGGGTATTCACCCGAGTTTTTGCATTCTACATATCCTAACCCATTGACTACATATGGACCAGACGCATAGTTACAATTTCAAACATCTTACAACAGTTCCAACATTTGTCACATTTCAATTCTATTACAATATTACTTGGCATTTGACATAAACATTAATATTCACATTGAAACTTATTTACAGTTTTCTTAACATATGGCATGAAACAAAACGAAATGAAATCAGAACATCAATTACACAAGTTTATCATAAAATCAGATGAAAATAATTACTTATATGTACAATAGTACAAGTCGCTGTTGTTACATACTCCGTCAGTCCTATCTGGTAAGGATCCCACACCGCATAGCAGTATTCTAAAAGAGGACGGACAAGTGTAGTGTAGGCAGACTCCTTAGTAGGTCTGTTACATTTTCTAAGTGTCCTGCCAATAAAACGCAGCCTTTGGTTAGCCTTCCCCACAACATTTTCTACGTGTTGTTTCCAATTTAAGTTGTTCGTAATTGTAATTCCTAGGTATTTAGTTGAATTTATGGCTTTTAGATTAGACTGCTTTATCGTGTAACCGAAGTTTAATGAGTTCCTTTTAGCACTCATGTGGATGACCTCACACTTTTCTTTATTTAGGATCAACTGCCACTTTTCGCGCCATTCAATTTTTTCCCCCTAAATTGTTTTGCAGTTTGGTTTGATCTTCTGATGACTTTACTAGTCGATAAACAACAGCGCCATCTGCAAACAACCGAAGACGGCTGCTCACATTGTCTCCCGAATCGTTTATATAGATAAGGAACAGCAAAGGGCCTATAACACTACCTTGGGTAACACCTGAAATCACTTCTGTTTTACTCGATGACTTTACGTCAATTACTACGAACTGTGACCTCTCTGAGGAAA
Source organism: Schistocerca piceifrons (assembly GCF_021461385.2). NCBI lineage: Eukaryota > Metazoa > Arthropoda > Insecta > Orthoptera > Acrididae > Schistocerca > Schistocerca piceifrons. The sequence continues at coordinate 110,821,080 of NC_060139.1, forward strand.
TCGCAAATCCAGTCACATAACTGAGATGATATTCCATAAGCACGCAATTTCACTATGAGCCGCTTGTGTGGTACAGTGTCAAAAGCCTTCCGGAAATCCAGGAATATGGAATCGATCTGAAATCCCTTGCCAATAGCACTCAGCACTTCATGTGGGTAAGGAGCTAGCAGTGTTTCACAAGAACGATGTTTTCTAAACCCATGTTGACTGTGTGTCAATAGACCATTTCCTTCGAGGTAATTCATGATGCTCAAACACAATATATGTTCTAAAATCCTGCTGCATATCGACGTTAACGATATGGGCCTGTAATTTAGTGGATTACTCCGACTACATTTCTTGAATATTGGTGTGACCTGTGCAACTTTCCAGTCTTTGGGTACGGATCTTTCATCGAGTGAACGGTTGTATATGATTGTTAAGTATGGAGCTAATGCATCAGCATACTCCGTAAGGAACCTAGTTGGTATACAGTCTGTACCAGAAGACTTGCTTTTATTAAGTGATTTGAGTTGCTTCACTACTCCGAGGATATTTACTTCTACGTTACTCATGTTGGCAGCTGTTCTCAATTCAAATTCTGAAATATTTACTTCGTCTTCCTTTGTTAAGACATTTCGGAAGGCTGTGTTTAGTAAATCTGCTTTGGCAGCACTGTCTTCAATAGTAACTCCATTGTTATTGTGCAGAGAAGGCATTGATTGTTTCTTGCCGCTGACATACTTCACATATGACCAGAATCTCTTTGGATTTTCTGCCAGGTTTCGAGGCAAAGTTTTGTTGTGGAAACTGTTATAGGCATCTTGCATTGAACTCCGCGCTAAATTTCGAGCTTCTGTAAAGGATCACCAATCTTGGAGATTTTGTGTCTGTTTAAATTTGGCATGTTTGTTTCGTTGTTTCTGCAAGTGTCCTAACCCGTTTTGTGTACGGCAAAGTCAGTTCCAAAGGTTGTGTTTTATGGCTAATGTTTCTGTTGCCCATGTGGGGACCAGCATGTCCTTGAATTTATCTTCTGTGAACTAACATTCTGAACCCAGTCCATGTTAATATGAATTGTCTTAATATGCTTGGACATAGATTTATTTCTGTACTATATTCAAGTTCAGTTCCACAATTACCTGAGACCTTATCTTCCATTCTAACAATTCTGATGCAGATCTGACACACAAATAAGTGTGCACTTCTGATAATTGAAGAAACTACTACATATTGAAACAAGGATTTGCACCAAGAGGAACCATTTAAAGAATGCAGTAGATGCTCAGAGTATATCTTTGCCTTCCTACACAATGAAAAAATTAAAAATTAAGCACAATAAGCCAACAAAGGAAAGAAATATTAAGTTTTGAGTAGAGATAAAAATGAACAGTAAAACAGTAAAAATTGAAGGTAATATATAGGATGAATCACCTAAAACTTGGCAGTGCATATATTGTGGAAATGGAAAGTTGTATTAATGCGTGGTTTTCACAGAATGGCTTTGTAATCAGAGGCTTGAATTGTTAGCCAATCAACAGATTGGAATACTTCTTAGAAAGTGAATTTTTTGTGCAAACATGTACTATTTTAAATGTAACTATGCCTATTGACATTAACAGACTAAAAGTAGGATAAATTAAAATGTCAGTGGTGTTTGCTGCAGGACTCTAGTGAGAGTCATTTACGAGATATCGTATTTTGAAAAGTTCTCACATCAACACTTACACAGTACATACTAAAGAACAACACAAGAACGTACATTAGTTATGTGGATTCTGACCAGTAAAGAGACAATTGACCATCACAGATTGTGTTCAAAATGACCACTGGCAGCAGAAATACTTGCTTCCAGTTGGGCCTGGAGTGATTTCTGCAAAGATGCTAGCATTTCAGTGGAGATTTTCAAGCAGGCTGCAGTAATACATCATTGCATATCATCAGGTGTAGTTTGGTATGTCATTGTAGACAGCATCGTTCAGCTTTCCCCGCAGAAAAAGTCTACAGGCATCAAATCCAGGGAATGGGCCAACCAAGGTACAGGTCCTTTGTGTCCAATACAGGGATCTGGAAACAATCCAAGAAGACAGGCTGTGTAGTACTTTGTGCACCGTAGGCTGAACAGCCATCATGTTAGTACCATAGGTTCCTCCTAGAGGAACATCTTCTAGCATCCATGGAAGATGATCTGTTAGGAAGCTGTGAAACTTGTACACATTCAGTGTTCCATCTATGAAAAACTGGCCTTTGAGCTGATGGTTCACTATCCCACACCACACGTTTACACTCCATGGACACTGAAGTTCCACCTGATGAAGCCAACGGATATTGTCAGCAGACCCATAGTGCATGTTTCGGCAGTTTACCTGACCATGATTGATAAATGTAGCTTCATCACTAAATAAGAAACATGATACATCTGATTGCCATATACAGAAGTTAACGCGATTCTCGTAATCATTTCCATGCCATTCTTGACAGAGGGAGATGTGAAATAGATGCAGCCTCTGTCGATAGAGAATGTGTAGAAGACTTGCCTGACTTATGCCCCTTCCTTGTGCGATTGTGTCACTTGTTTCTTTCTGTTACATTGTCAAGATGTTACAGTATCATTTTCACATAAGTGTTTAAAGAGGATGATAAATAATTGCCAAGATGCTTAGATGTTACACTACCACTTTCACATAATTGGTTGAAGAGGTTGATAAATAATTGCCAAGATGCTTAGATGTTACACTACCACTTTCACATAATTGGTTGAAGAGGTTGATAAATAATTGCCAAGATGGTTGACATCTGTTAGGACATCTTGCTACATACACCTTACAAGAACGAACTGCATTCTTCGTACACTCACCATACAACATAAGCATGTCAGCTTTTTGTACATTGGTAAATCCCATAGTCCACTCATGACCTACTGACCAGCAAGTTGCAGTGCACTCAAAGAACACAAAAGCACACTATAAGCAAACATAATGACAACATTCCTAGCAACTACTCAGGTTGGGTGGCACAAACAAGAGTTGGTGTGGGAACTTTTCAAAATACAATATCTTGTAAACAACTTGCACTAAACTCCTGCAACAAACATCACTTACATTCTAACCTACCCTACTTAAATTTGTTAATGTACCATTTAAAAATTCGTGTGTTTGCACAAAAATAAACTTTCTAAGTATTATTAGAATCAGTTTACTGCCTAAAAATATGAGCCCCTGACTACCAACCCATTCTACGAAAACCACACATCAATAGCACTTTCCGTTTCCACAATATTTGCAGAGCAAGTGTTAGGTGATTCACCCTGTATACTTCTGGCAGTGGAAAACAGGGGCAAGAGGAGCAAAGCAAGGAATTGAATTAATGTAGATCTAAGTGTCAAGAACAATTTGTGGACTCTGAAAGGGAAGTAATTTTTTGAGAATTTGGGAATGTGCAATTCACAGACTCGGATGAAAAAGGATGGATCAACACCTTAGGCAAGTGAAGGATAAACGTTTAGGTATTACAGATAGAATGAAAATTGCTACATGGAATGTAAGAGGCATTGTAAACAAAGAAACAAGAGCTAGACCGTAAAATAAGAGGGAATTTATCACATCAGGTGTGATGTGTATCAAATTGATATACAGGGTGACTTCCCCGACAGTCCATGTGCATCAAATTGATACTTATTCCAGGCCATTATGTGTAATTCATATACACAACTACGTTGAATTCAGATGAATGTACCTGATGTCTCACCTATGGGTCGTCAGGTGCGTTTCCTGTTGTGTTTCGGTAGATATTTCCAATTTCCTTTTAGCAACTTGTAGCTGGAGTCAGCCCAAACAAGGCATGCTCACACCTGAAAAAGGCTTTGGCCTTGTACATAACCTTGGATGATTCAGGTCTGGCAACCAACTTGTTAATATAAGTATACGAAAGCAAATGGTTTGCTAACGAGTGTGAAGGTGATCTGTAAAACTACTCCATGGAGCAAAATTTGGCACTAAAATTTTAATCAGATGTCTTAAACTTTCAGTTTCCTGTTGTAAAAGTTTGGAAATTAAACTTGTACCTTTATGTCTGAAGAAGAAAAAAATTTATTTTCTTTCCTTATTCTGCTATTTTGTGTTTATCATTAGCATATATGTAGTGTTATTGATCTACTCAATTTATCTATATTGTACCTGAACTATCTTTAATAGTGTTCACAGTGGAATTTGTTCTCAATGGGATGTAACAGTTAATAACAAATTTTGACTGTTTTGTTTTCATATTGTTTCAACTATGGTAGGTTTACATATTTATTATCTTTATATGCATTCTACATCAAACACACCCAGAAACACCTACATCACTCCATTGTGGTTCACACTTAAATGTCTGGCAGAGGTTCATAGAACCGCTTTTACACTATTTCTCGACCGTAAATAGCACATGGAAAAAGGAACACCTAAATCAGACTATACAAGCTCTGATTTTTCGTATTACGTTATGATGGTCATTTCTCCCTATAGAGATGGGAGTCAATGAAGTATTTTTGCATTCAGAGGAGACAGTTTGTGGTCAAAAGTTCATGGAGAGATCTCACCAAAGAAAAAAATGCCTTTGTTTTAATGATTGGCACCACAACTCGCTTATTAAATACCAAAAAATGCCTTTGTTTTAATGATTGGCACCAAAACTCGCGTATTATATACCAAAAAAGCCTTTGTTTTAATGATTGGAACCAAAACTCGCGTATTATATACCTACATCTATACTTTGCAAACTACCATGAGATGCATGGCACATGGTGCATCCTATTGTACCTGTTATTAGGGTTTCTTCCCATTTCATTTACTGTATGGAGTGAGGGAAGAATGATTGTTTGAATGTCATTGTGCATGCAGTATTTATTCTAATCTTATCCTCATGACTCTATGTGAGTAACAGGGGGCGGGGGTTGTTGTATATTCGTAGAGTCATCATTTAAAGGTGGTTCTTGAAATTTTATTAGTAGACTTTCTCGGGATAGTTTACGTCTATCTTCAAGAGTTTTCCAGTTCAGTTTCTTCAGCATCTCTGTGACACTCCCGCGGATCAAACAACTCTGTGTCCAATCACGCTGCCTTTCTCTATTCAATAATCTGTGTTAATCCTATTTGTACAAGTCCCACAGACATGAACAACATTCTAGAACCGGTCGCATAAGTGATTTGTAAGCAATCTCCTTTGTAGACTGATTGCACTTCCCCAGTATTCTGCCAATAAATTAAAGTCTACCACCTGCTTTATCCACAACTGAGTCTGTATTCCATTTCATATCCCTACAAAGTGTTACACCCAGGTACTTGTATGAGTTGGCCGATTCCAACAGTGACTCACTGATACTGTAGGCATAGGATACCTTTTTTTCATTTTGTGAAGTGCACCATTTTACATTTATGAACATTTAATGCAATTGGCCAATCACTGCACCACTTTGAAATCTTATGAAGATCTGACTGAATATTTATAAAGTTTCTTTCAGACAACACTTCATCACAGATAAAGGCATCATCCTCAAAAAGTATTGTCTGCGAGGTCATTGATTTGACATGAATAGCCAGGTCCCAACACACTTCCCTAGGGTGCTAAGGTTACTTCTACATTTGACAATTGCTCTCCATCCTATATGACATGCTGTGCCTTCCCTACCAAATAGTCCTCAGTCCAGTCACAAATTTCTCTTGATACCCTATACATTAGTACTTTTGACAATAAGTTTTGTTGTGATACTGAGTCAAATGCTTTTTGGAAAACAAGAACTACTGTACCTACCTAACTGCCTTGATCCAAAGTTTTCAGTTTGCCATGTTAGGAAAGTGCGAGTTGAGTTTTACATGATCAATGCTGGTTGGCATGGAGGAAGTCTTTCTGCTCAAGGTACCTCATTATGTTTGAGCTCAGAATATGTTCTAAGATTCTACAACAAATTGATGTTGAGGATATTGGACAATAGTTTTGTGGATCACTTCTACTACTCTTCTCTACTCTTCTTGTAGACATGGGTGACCTGTGCTCCTTTCCAAGAACTGTGCATGATTTTTTGTGTGAGGAAACTACAATAGATTTTATCTAAAAGAGTGGCTAACTCAGTCGCAAATTCAGTATAGAATCTGATCAGAATTCCATTGGGCCCTGGAGCCTGTGTTCAATTTGAATATTTTCAGCTGTTTCTTGACACCATTGACACTACTACTAATTTCATTCATCTTTTCAGTGGTAAGAGGGTTAACTTGGGGCAATTCTCCTGCATTTTCCTTTGTAAAGAAACATTTGAAAATGGAATTAAGCATTTCAGCTTTTGCTTTGCTACTCTCAGTTTCAGTTCCTGTCTCATTTGCTAGGGACTGGACACTAACTTTGTTGCCACAGACAGCCTTCACATACAGCCAGAATTTATTTGGGTTTTGTGAAATATCATTTGACAATATTCTTCTGTGGTAATCATTGAAGGCTTCACACATTGATCTCTTGACAGTCAAACATATTTCATTCAGCTTCTTTGTGTCTATCATCTATTATGCAGTAATCTCAATTTCTTTACAGTGACTGTACACCATGGAGGTTCCCTCCCATTATGAACTGTTCTACTAGGTATGTACACTATGTGATTAAAAGTATCCAGATACCCCCAAAAACATACGTTTTTCATATTATGTGCATTGTGCTGCCACTTACTGCCAGGTGCTCAGTAGTCTTTAGTCGTCGTTAGAGAGCAGAGTGGGGCGCTCCACGGAACTCACAAACTTTGAACACGGTCAGGTGATTGATTGTCACTTGTGTCATATGTCTGTATGTGAGATTTGCACATTCCTAAACATCCCTAGGTCTACTGTTTCCGATGTGATAGTGAATGGATATGTACAGCTCAAAACCGTACCGGCTGACCTCATCAGTTGACTGGCAAAGACTGCTGACAGTTGAAGAGGGTCCTAATGTGTAATAGGCACACATCTATGCATACCATCACACAGGAATTCCAAACTGCATCATGATCCACTGCAAGTACTATGACAGTTAGGTGAGAGGTGAGAAAACTTAATTTCATGGTCAAGCGGCTGCTCATAAGCCACACATTATGCCAGTAAATGCCAAACGACCCCTCGCTTGGTGTAAGGAGCATAAACATTGAACAATGGAAAAATGTTGTACGGAGTGAAAAATCAAGGTACACAATGTGGCGATCCGATAGCAGGGTGTGGGTATGGTGAATGCCCGGGTAGCGTCATCTGCCAGTGTGGGCAGAGCCAACAGTAAAATTCGGAGGCGCTGGTGTTATGGTGTGGTCATGTTTTTCATGGAGGGGCTTGTACGCCTTGTTGTTTTGCATGGCACTATCACAGCACAGGCCTACTTTGATGTTTTAAGCACCTTCTTGCTTCCCACTGTTCAAGAGCAATTCGGGGATGGCAACAGTATCTTTCAACACGATTGAGCACCTGTTCATAATGCATTGCCTATGGCGGAGTGGTTACATGACAATAACATCCCTGTAATGGACTGGCCTGCACAGAGTCCTGACCTGAATTCCATAGAACACCTTTGGGATGTTTCAGAACGCCAACTTCGTGCCAGGCCACCAACCAACATCGATACTTCTCCTCAGTGCAGCACTCCGTGAAGCCAGCAACTGATTGAATGTATGCCTGAGAGAGTGGAAGCTGTCATCAAAGCTAAGGGTGGGCAAACATCATATTGAATTCCAGCATTACCAATGGAGGGTGCCACAAACTTGTAAGTCATTTTCAGCCAAATGTCCAGATACTTTTGATTACATAGTGTACCTATCCCATGCATGGTCAACTTTTCTTTGAAACTTGAGCCATAGTTCCTTTACATGCTCGTGCCCTGTGCTGAAGGTTTCAAGTTCCTCATGGAGGTATGACACTACAGATTTTTTATCTAATTTACTGAACATATATATCTTCCTACTTGTAGTTGTTTTTTTGTACTTTGGTAATCACTGTTGCCACAACCGTGTCATAGTCACTGATATCAGTTTCGATGAGGACATTCTCAAAGAGTTCAGATCTGTTTATTGCTATTAGAGTGAATATTTTTTCATCTTGAGTGTGGTTCCTAACTATCTGTCCTAGATAGTTTTTTGAAAAGGAAAGTTGCTACTCACCATATAGCAGAGATGCTGAGTCGCAGATAGGCGCAACAAAAAGACTGTCACAAAGCTTTCGGCCACTAAGGCCTTCGTCAACAATAGATGACAGACACACACACACACACACACACACACACACACACACACACAAACGACGCAACTTACGCACACTAATTCCACCTCATCCAGTCACATCTGCTGTCCCCCTTCTTCATACTTACCCACCCTCAGACCTAATACCCACAGTAATATATATTTTATAATGATTTATTCTTTACTTTGATCCTTGTGACTTCTCACCGATTTTAGTGAGTTTTCGATTTTCGCTATCGTCAACTCCCTCAGATTTCATCCATTCCACTTTTGCATCTATTTCATGAATTTTCACACTTATTTTGGTGTATTTTTGCAAAATTTTTCAGACATAAATCTATGTTTTTTTATGTAATTTTTCGCATTTTTTCCACCACCATGGATCCTTGCTCCTTCCATCTGCATCAATACAGGAAAGTTTCCGTATCCCTATCCAGAACACAGCACCACATATTGTTCCAGCATTGTTGCTTGGCTCATGGAATACCCCCAAATGGCCTTACCTTCAAATTACCCATCTCCGGCTGCCACCCCTCCTTCCACAGTGACCTCCACCTGTTCAGATTCTACCAATCCTTAGCCCTCACCAACATAGTCCTGCAAAACCTTATCAACCAAGCCCAAACCTCCCTGCAGTACCTTCTCTCCATCCACAAAATTCTCCTGCTGTGCAATCCCAAATTCCTGGAACTCATAACACACACTGAAGCTCTTGCCCTGCAGGAACTTGAGTAATATGCACAACGCCACCTCAAAAAGCTCTCCATCCTGCTCACTTCCTACTCCCACCTTGGAGTACCACTGTCGACCACCTCTACAACAACTTCCAAACCTCCCCCACGTCCTCTCTTAGCTGACAAACCTTGCCTCGCAGACCACCTGCACTTACCCCACCCTCCAAAACTCACTCCCACCACCACACAGAATCTAAAACCTAAACAGACCCATAACACAGTCATGAGCCTTTCCTCCAGAAACCTTAGCCCCACCGAAAATCAGTCCTTTCCAAAGGCATTACCTTTCGCCCCACTCCCAAATTCAATCATGCAGGACTTGTTAAAGACCTTCTCTCCTTCTCCTGGTCCCTACAGTGGAAACACTTTTTTGCCACCAACCCTACCAACCACACTCAACTAAAGACCAATATTGAATCATGCCTAACTCAGTTCACTCCTCCATACAACTGTGATCCACCCCCACTGCCCCCAAATCACCCCCTGTTAACTTTCCAGAATTTCTTAACCTCGAACCTTGCATCACCATCATTCCCCAAATCTCTCAACATGCAAACTAACCTTACAACTGCAGAAAGAACTGCAGTCCGTACACCATCTAAAAACTGATCCCAACCTTATAATCCTAACTGTGGGCAAAGAATCCACCACTGTTGTTTTGAACCGCAAGGATTACCTGGCAGAAGGACTCCACCAGCTGTCAGATAATTCCACCTACAAACCTTGCCACAGTGACCCCATTCCAGAAATCCAACAGGATCCCCAGCCACAACTCAAATCCCTAGGCCCATCCCAGAACCTCTCCCCAGAGTCCATCTCTCTACTCACCTACTCCTCCCAGCACTCCTACCTTCTACATGCTTCCTAAAGTCATAAACCTAACCACTCAGGACAGCCCATTGTGGCCAGTTACTTTGCCCCCACTGAGAAAATCTCTGCTGTCATTGACCCACACCTTCAACCTATTACCTTGAACCTACCAATCATTTCCTCCACCGACTCTCCACACTTCCTGTCTCTTTACCACAAAGATTCCTAATGCCCATGGCCTTACCACTATTGAACACTACCTTTCTCAATGCCCAACGGATTCCTAACCAATAACCTCCTTGCTAGTCACCATGACCAACTATATCCTCACCCACAATTACTTCTCCTTTGAAGGCATTACCTACAAATAAATCCGAGGTACAGCTATGAGCACCTGCATGGTACCATCCTATGCCAACCAATTCCTGGGCCATCTAGAGGAATCCTTCCTAAAAACTCAGAATCCTAAACCCCTAAACTGGTTCAGATTCATTGATGACATCTTTGCGATCTGGATCGAGGGTGAGGACACCATATCCACATTCCTCCAGAAGCTCAACAACTTCTCCCCCATTTGCTTCACCTGGTCCTACTCAGCCCAAGAAGACACATTCCTAGATGTTGACCTCCATCTCAAAGATGGCTACGTTAGTACGTCCATCCACATCAAACCTACTAACCACCAGCAATACCTCCACGTTGACAGCTGCCACCTGTTCCATACCAAGAAGTCCCTTCCATACAGCCTAGCCACCTGTTGTCATCGCGCATATGCAGTGATGAGCGGTCCCTCTTGAAATATACTGAGGGTCTCACTGAAGCCTTCACAGGCCATAATTATCCTCCCAACCTTGTACAAGAACAAATTTCCCGTGCCATATCTTTCCAGTATCCCACCTCCCAAAGACTGCTTGTGTCTGTGTATGTGCGGATGGATATGTGTGTGTGTGTGTGTGTGTGTGTGTGTGTGTGTGTGTGTGTGTGTGTATACCTGTCCTTTTTTCCCCCTAAGGTAAGTCTTTCCGCTCCCGGGATTGGAATGACTCCTTACCCTCTCCCTTAAAACCCACATCCTTTCGTCCTTCCCTCTTTCCTGATGAAGCAACTGTTTGTTGCGAAAGCTTGAATTTTGTATGTATGTTTGTGTTTGTTTGTGTGTCTATCGACCTGCCAGCGCTTTTGTTTGGTAAGTATATATATACAGGGTGAGTCACCTAACATTACCGCTGGATATATTTCGTAAACCACATCAAATACTGACGAATCAAGTCCACAGACCGAACGTGAGGAGAGGGGCTAGTGTAATTGGTTAATACAAACCATACAAAAATGCACGAAAGTATGTTTTTTAACACAAACCTAAGTTTTTTTAAATGGAACCCCGCTTATTTGTTAGCACATCTGAACATATAAACAAATACGTAATCAGTGCCATTTGTTGCATTGCAAAATGTTAATTACATCCGGAGATATTGTAACCTAAAGTTGACGCTTGAGCACCACTCCTCCGCTGTTCGATCATGTGTATCGGAGAGCACCGAATTACATAGGGATCCAAAGGGAACGGTGATGGACCTTAGGTACAGAAGAGACTGGAACAGCACATTATGTCCACATGCTAACACCTTTTTATTGGTCTTTTTCACTGACGCACATGTACATTACCATGAGGGGTGAGGTACACGTACACACGTGGTTTCCGTTTTCAATTACGGAGGGGAATAGAGTGTGTCCCGACACGTCAGGCCAATAGATGTTCAATGTGGTGGCCATCATTTGCTGCACACAATTGCAATCTCTGGCGTAATGAATGTCGTACACGCCGCAGTGCACCTGGTGTAATGTCGCCGCAGGCTGCCACAATACGTTGTTTCATATCCTCTGGTGTTGTAGGCACATCACGGTACACATTCTCCTTTAACGTACCCCACAGAAAGAAGTCCAGAGGTGTAAGATCAGGAGAACGGGCTGGCCAATTTATGCGTCCTCCACGTCCTATGAAACGCCCGTCGAACATCCTATCAAGGGTCAGCCTAGTGTTAATTGCGGAATGTGCAGGTGCACCTTCATGCTGATACCACATACATCGACGCGTTTCCAGTGGGACATTTTCGAGCAACGTTGGCAGATCATTCTGTAGAAACGCGATGTATGTTGCAGCTGTTTGGGCCCCTGCAATGGAGGTGGTCGCCAATGATTCCGCACCATACATTTACAGTCCACGGTCGCTGTCGCTCTACCTGTCTGAGCCAGCAAGGATCGTCCACGGACCAGTAATGCATGTTCCGTAGATTCACTGCCCCGTGGTTTGTGAAACCCGCTTCATCGGTAAACAGGTGGAACTGCGACGCATTCTCTGTTAATGCCCATTGACAGAATTGCACTCGATGATTAAAGTCATCACCATGTAATTGCTGATGTAGCGACACATGAAACGGGTGAAAGCGGTGACGATGCAGTATGCGCATGACACTACTTTGACTCAGTCCACCGGCTCTCGCAATGTCCCGTGTACTCATGTGTGGGTTCATGGCAACAGCAGCTAACACACCAACTGCACCCACTTCTCCTGTGATGGGCCTGTTACGGACCCGTTTGCGTGCTACGACCATACCTGTTGCATACAGTTGGCGGTAGATGTTTTGCAATGTGCGGCACTTTGGATGCTCTCTGTCCGGGTACCGTTCTGCATACACCCTGCAGGCTTGCCGGCCGGTGTGACTGAGCGGTTCTAGGCGCTTCAGTCTGGAACCGCGCGACCACTACGGTCGCAGGTTCGAATCCTGCCTCGGGCATGGATGTGTGTGATGTCCTTAGGTTAGTTAGGTTTAAGTAGTTCTAAGTTCTAGGGGACTGATGACCTCAGCAGTTAAGTCCCATAGTGCTCAGAGCCATTTGAACCTGCAGGCTTCAGCTGCATTTCGTCGACACTCCCCATAGATGAGTATCATCTCCGCCTTTTCAGAGTTCGAATACACCATGGTCACAGTTCCTACAACACTACACCATCACAGACGTCTGGTAACACGGTGTACTACAGTTGGTCTGCATGCGGAGACGAATACAGAGTAACAATAGCAGCAAGCGCTACATGCGGACACTGCGACAGCTAGACCAAACCACAACAGTGCACTACAGCCACACTCGTAAACACGGTCGTCATCGTAAACATGTCCCTGCAGATGCTGCTCGCCGACCGTGGGCCCGTGTTTGTTACAATACGCAACTGAACGTCGGAGGTTTCAAGCGTCAACTTTAGGTTACAATATCTCCGGATGTAATTAACATTTTACAATGCAACAAACGGCACTGATTACGTATTTGTTTATATGTTCAGATGTGCTAACAAAACTAACATGGTTCCATTTAAAAAAACGTAGGTTTGTGTTAAAAAACATACTTCCGTGCATTTTTGTATGGTTTATATTAAACAATTACACTAGCCCCTCTCCTCACGTTCAGTCTGTGGAATTGGTTCGTCAGTATTTGATGTGGTTTACGAAATACATCCAGCGGTAACGTTAGGTGACTCACTCTGTATATATGGATCAGTGCTCACTTTTTCACCATAGAGGTATCTTGTCTAAATCATTTTCAATTTGAAACTTACGGATATATTAAAACTGAGTCCCATTCCAGCACGCAGTGTTAATCTTCTAGTAAGTTTCAAATCAGTGCATACTCCACCGCAGAGTGAACAATTCATTACGCATTTTCATTTCATTTTGATCTTGTGATGACTTTACTGGTGGGTGGGTAAATGTCAGTATAATCTGCAAACAACCTAAGAGGGCTTTCAGATCTATATTACTAAACATCTGAAACAGTCACCTGGTCCTAGTTGCAGGTGGACTGTCTAACAGCTACCAATGGCAACAAAAATTTGATTTTCAATATTTCTTATTTTTATTGATGGAATTTAAAAATTTTAAATACTGACATAAATACTCATTAATAGGTGTAATCTTATGTTAAAGGCTTAACACAATAAGTCAAGTACTGCAGTTACAAAATGTGTATATAAGAGGAGGCAGCATAACTCATGGTGCTCAAATTAACCATACTATATTCGTACAGTATTTACAATGAGAGCATGTAGTCACTTTCAGCCAACTTTACACCTAATTTTATTCACTGATGCGCCCCCACAAAATAATGAAAAGAAATAAGTTTGTTGGATCCTGCACATTCGTCTAATAAAGGGTGCCTAGGAAGCCGTTTTCTTGGATAGCTAAACAACATTCAAGCAAATCTTATTAATGGAGTTTATTACAGTAAATTAAAGTGACAATACTTAACTTTGCCTTTTTACAAAGAGGGGTCTCAAGCAATTGGCAACATGCAAATTATCAAAGCCCTTCAGTATATACAATTTCCACGCAAGCAAATCACACAAGTTCATAAGTCACTGCTACACCCAGAGTTTATACCACAGCTCGTCTTCTAGTGCGGCTGAGGCTAGCTGGAGTGGCACTTATATTCTCTTCATATAGATGCCGCTCCTGTCGTGGTGTCATCCTAGTCAGCGTTCTATTGGCTGACGTCGTCTTACAGCCTTCTATGATGTTATGTTCCATGCCGATGTGCTAGCGTGATGTTACGCTGAAACATCAGTTACTACAGTTTTGTTGTTCATGCAGTAAAACTTCAGCATCTCTCATGATGTTATAATTTGTTACCTCTTCACTACAAATTCTATTTACAACACATTTTGCAGGTGTTATCCACATACACCACTGAATTTACCTGGAAAATTATATCACTGTACGGCACATTTCAAGAGATATGTCACAAATATTAACATGCTTGAAAAGCAACGAGGAATGTCATCAAATACTTAACACATTAACTCACTTGTAAAGTAGTCAGATGCTTGAATCTGTTAGAATCTAGGACTTTTTTTCCTTGCGGAACCACACATATCACTTCTGTTGCACCAAATTACTTCCAGGGAATTACTATTACCTTTCTGACAGGAAAACACTGATCCAGTGATACTCCACAGACACACAGTTTGATTAGAAGCTGCTCTTGAGGAGCAGTGCCAAAAGCCTTCTGGAAATCTAGGACTAGGGAATCACCTTGGGAACTCCTTTTTATAGCACATATTACTTCGTGTGGATACAGAGCTAATTGTTTTTCTCAAGAACATCATTAACCTCTGGATTTTCTGACAAATTTCAAGATTGAGTTTCATTATGAAAACTGTTCAAAACATCTCTCTTTGAAGTCTGCACTAAGTTTCGAGCTTCTGTAAACCATATTATAATGTTGGGCATTACAGTTCATATAATACAGGGTAAGCACAAAGTCTTGCCCTGATTATAACAATTTATTACAGAATAACTGTTTGACATACCACCAGGTGTTTCATAACATGTGTTCTGTCACAGTAATCCTAGCCTTCAGTTTGTTGACGTCAGAAACTGGTGTGACGAAGACTCTGTCCTTGATATAGCCCCAGAAAAAAAAAGACAAGGGGCTTAATGTCTGGAGAGGGGAGTAATGTCTGGATCAGTGGATTGGAAGGAACGGTGCAACACTCTGGCCACCCCACTCTCCAGACATTACGCCCCTTGACTTTTTTTTTTTCTGGGGCTATATCAAGGACAGAGTCTTCGTCACACTAGTTGTTGACGTCGATGAACTGAAGGCTAGGACACAAGCTACTGTGGGTACTGTGACAGAACACATGTTATGAAACATCTGGAAGGACTGGAATACTGCCTCGACATTCTCCAAGCTACCAAGGGAGCACACGTTGAGGTTTACTAATGTAAGTGGTCTCAAAAAAAAACTAGTAACATAACCTATGTAACGGCATCAAATGTAACTTATTATGTCAAATGGTTATTCCAAATGGCTATTCTGTTATAAATTTTTATAATCAGGGCAAGACTTTGTGCTCACCCTGTATAGTTTATTTTCTTCTCTTGGTGCTATATGCTTTAGATGCACATTTTGCATACGTGCTTGTCATACCTGTACTGCATGTGTTTTGTTTCTGCATGGCCATTGCATGTTTTGTTCTGTTTGTGAATGAGTGTGTCACTTTTGCAAATTGGTTGTCAGGAAGAAACAACACAACACAAATGCACAAGCCTGCATCATGAAAGATCCAAACTAATTATGCACATAATTTTCGTGCAGGAACCGATATTTCTGGGATCTCTATACAACTTCATCCATAAGAAAAACTGAATCCTTTTGTCGACTCGCAGTTGTACACACTGACTGCCACAAAGCTGCCGCTGGACTCAGGAGAACCTCATTCCCGACACCATCTGCGTGCAAGTGGCCACAAGCTCTACTGCATTTCGTACAGTATATCTTTGGGTGGCATGTTTGTAATACGGTCAGTCACATGTGGATGAACATTGCCTGTAGGTGTGACCTTATATGAATGCATAATGTCTATTCTTTCAGACATGTCCGAAAGAATAGACACCATGCACAATCCATATCTGTGATACATATTATGTAAACTGAAGGTGGAGGGGGAAGAAAGGATAGGAAAGGGAAGGCACTCATGGCGTCAGCTGCATTGGAGCTTTATACAGAGTCAGCAGCGCCCAGTGAAAATGTCTGTCAGACTGCGATGCAAACACAGAATCTCCTACTTACTATGCAGTTGCATTGACCACTGCACCACCCAGACCCAGAGTGTATCACAATTGCGTGGACTATCTCGGTACGCCCCTCGGCCAATCCACATTCTCACCTAGAGCCTACGTATTCTCATTCCCTGCCCATGTTCTCCATGCTTGCTACTTTGAGATTCCTGCAGATTGTTGAAGATAACTGTGCATTTGCGCTGAAGGTGGCAGATTGATAGCGTGCTGACTCTGTGTAAAGTCCCAAAGCAGCTGTCCAAAAGAATAGACACGATGCATTCGTATAATTGTCACCACTACAGGCTATGAATCCACCAGCTTCAGTCACTTTTGACCTCCTGCAGGAATCTCAAAGTAGCAAACATGGAGGATATGGATGAGGACTGTGGATAGGTGGTGCTAGGTGGGAATGTGGGTCAGCTGAGGCGCGTACAGAGATAGTCTGCACAGTTATGTTAAACACTGTGTCTGTGGGGCACAGTGGTTAACCCAACTGCTTAGTAAGCAGGAGATTCCGAATTCATATCCCAGTAGGCACACATTTTCCCTCGGTTCCGCTGACTCTGCATAAAATACCGATGCAGCTGATATCATTAGTTTCTTCTCTTTCCTTTACTTTCCCTCCCTCCACCTTCAATTCACATAATATGTGATCTTAGGTTTGAGAGATTGTGGCTTAAGGCTCTACTTGCTTTATATTTCTTGCAGTAACATGCATTACTTTTCATTTCTTGATTTACATGAAGATGGGTTCACTATCCAGTTGAATGTTCTCTAGAAGCCAATAAAGATTACCACACTCTCAAAAGATAAAAAAGGCCACTGCCTGACATTTACACAAGAAAGAGGTAACAGTAATCACCTACTCAATAAACTGTAACATAAGTGATTTTTCCTTTCTTTTTGTTTAGTTATACCTATTGTTTACAACTAGTTTGCATCTAATTCTTGTTCTGTGGTAGTCACCATCCTCATGGGGCACCAAGTTCCTATGTTCACCTTAGATGTGATTTATCTGCAACCATCGTATATTTTTCCATCTCTTTAGCATTTTCTCGTATAAGGGATGTGTATAAGTAAAGACAAAGTAAAATAACTTTATTTTATACAGTTTTCAAATTTTCTACTAATATGAATTGGCCCAGCCTGTCTGTGTGGCCGGCGGCAGGCACACTGCGTAACATGTGAAACTCTGCTGTGTCCACCAGCAGCCTTATAGCAGTCAGTATGTTAATACACAGTCATTGATCTATAGAATGCAGCCATTATGTCGCATTCTATACAGTAATTGTTAATCTTCTTTCTGCTCTCAAATTAACCAGAGCACTCAGCCACTGACCTATTTCAAGAACCTGATTAATTTCAGTTTTAAATATTCTAACTGTGATGATGATGATCACATTTACATAAAGAAATGTAAATGATCACTAATTCTGTTCACAACACAACAAATAAAGTGCATGATTAATTATGATTAACTGATGTTATCCTTGAATAAAGGTAATGCAAAATGTGGTGAGTACCATATCTATATTCCTGATAAAATTCTGTTGCCTCTTGAAATTTGAATTTTATTTATTATTGGCCACTATCATGGTTTGCACTTGAAACTACAAAGGCGTCCATTTCATTCATGCATGTTTTGACAAAAATGTAGGATGCACATAGAAGTGCATAGCTTCAGTTGCTTGGTAGAAATCTTGTATGGTATTTGGTCAAATATTACCAAACATGATAAGCTTAGCATTTTTCTAACTGTGACACCTATTCACAGTACTATAAAAAACTACATTAGAGTTCAACAACAACTACACTTACTGTTTAACTTCTGTTCAGAAATTTATAGAAGCAAACCATCCACTGGCTCACAAAGTAATAAATTTGAAGGCTAGTAGACAGAAAAGGCTTGGGTAGATTGAATTTCTAAATCAGTTATTTGGAATGGAAATGTGACAAGGAATTTATTCGTGTGGAACAAATAGCCTACTAAATGTCAGAATATTTACTATTTGAGAACCATTTCTATAATAGGGAAAATATTGCTGAAAAGCAATCTCATTGCATGAGAATGGTAATAAAATGTAACTGAACTTCACAATCCCAAGAACTTCCAACCTTTGTTTTGCAGTTCGATCAACACTCAAAGAAATGTTTGTTTTCAGACATAAAATTAATAGCTCAAACTGGAATATGAGTAGTTAATTTTGAGACAATTAAATGTTATTGCCAGCCTGAATCTCTGTAGAAATTGTAATGTACCTACCTTACATAGAGAGATGCAACATCAGTTTTCTGAGCAGAATATCAAAATCTGATACTGGCGTTTGATTGCAGTGGCGTAGGACAACATGTGGAGAAAAAGCATTGTTTCCACACGTCTGCAGTAATGCACTAGGAGAAAAAGCATTTTGCATTTCTTTTGTATTATTAGTTGATATTAATTATCATTCCATCCGATAGACAGACAGTGAGTTGTCAGGTGACAGTAGCATGAGCAGTGTTTCTTGCTAGCTTTTCTATCCTCTCTCGAGAATTTCTGCGAAATGACAGCGAAGGTGTCAGGAGTTAACTACTGCAGTTGTTTTGAGAATAAAAGAGGGTAAGCTGAAAAGTTATGCCTCATCTTTAATCTTCATGTCTACATATTTATTTTTCAATATAAATACAAAGATGAGGTGACTTACCGAACAAAAACGCTGGCAGGTCGATAGACCACAAACAAACACAAACATACACACAAAATTCAAGCTTTCGCAACAAATTGTTGCCTCATCAGGAAAGAGGGAAGGAGAGGGGAAGACGAAAGGAAGTGGGTTTTAAAGGAGAGGGTAAGGAGTCATTCCAATCCCGGGAGCGGAAAGACTTACCTTAGGGGGAAAAAAGGACAGGTATACACTCGCACACACGCACATATCCATCCACACATACAGACACAAGCAGACATATTTAAATATGTCTGCTTGTGTCTGTATGTGTGGATGGATATGTGCGTGTGTGCGAGTGTATACCTGTCCTTTTTTCCCCCTAAGGTAAGTCTTTCCGCTCCCGGGATTGGAATGACTCCTTACCCTCTCCTTTAAAACCCACTTCCTTTCGTCTTCCCCTCTCCTTCCCTCTTTCCTGATGAGGCAACAATTTGTTGCGAAAGCTTGAATTTTGTGTGTATGTTTGTGTTTGTTTGTGGTCTATCGACCTGCCAGCGTTTTTGTTCGGTAAGTCACCTCATCTTTGTATTTATATATAATTTTTCCCACGTGGAATGTTTCCTTCCATTATATTGATATTTATTTTTCAACATAGACACCCTGACAATGGACACATTTCTCCCAATGAAAGACCTGTTTGTTATTGTCACTATAGAATGTTTGCATTTGTTGACAGAGCCACAACCTCACCTCTGTTTGCACGGCTTCAGCATTTTCAACGTGAAGTGTGCAAAGGTATTCTTTAAGTTTTGCAAACAGGTGAAAACTGGACGGGGCCATCTCGGGACTGTATGGAGGATGATGGATGACAGTGAACTTGAGGCATCGGAGTATTGCAGGTGTTGCAGTGCCTGTGTGTGGTCTGGCATCATCACTATACGCAGCTTTCACTCTTCTTTGGATTTCAATTGGAGTCACATTTTCTGCAGTCAGTAACTTGATAACAGCATGCTGTTTCTCATGTACCGACATAGTTACGTTATGCACCACAATGTTGTACCTTACAATTCAGAGTCCTCTAGTGGCAGAGGGTTGCAACTTGCATCAGCGAAGTGGGAAAGTTGACCGAGTAAATATGCGTGACATGAAAAACCTCAACTGATATTGAGAACAGAATAAAAAATTTGGAGGCATTACTTTTCAGTACACCCTCATATTTGCCATTGTTACATAATGATTTTGTATCATTTAAACTCCCCCATTTCAATATATATACAAATCACTATCAAGGTGGAGAATGTTGGTCATTTATCTTCAGAGCATATATTAATTGGACACAGCCTTTCTTGCAAATTGATATACAAACTTGTTCCCATATACTCGCAGATGCCATCAGCCAACATTTCAACACTGAATATGTTAATACACAGATGCACACATTCTCTGACAAAAGTTTTGATACTGATCAATGCCGCCCATCATTATGTGGGTGCACTGAGCATTAAATTTGACATACATTCAGAGGAATCTGAAATGAAATGAAATGTCGTGTGGCTAGGGCCTCCCATCAGGTAGACCGTTCATCTGGTGCAAGTCTTTTTGAGATGTCGCCACTTCGGCAACTTGCATGTCGATGAGAATGAGATGATGATTATGATTAAGACAACACAACACCCAGTCCCTGAGTGGAGAAATCTCTGACCCAGCCAGGAATCGAACCTGGGCCCCTTGGTATGACAGTCCGTCATGCTGACCACTCAGCTATTGGAGGCGGACAATCTGTGAAAAGAGGGGGACATTGTTGGAGATGAGTGACCTTTTGTAGTATACAGATTAATTTGTGAAAAGAGGGGGAGATCATTGGAGATGAGTGGGCTTTTGTAGTATACTGACAACTGTCTATCAGAACATGAGACTTACAGCTAGCACATTGGACTAGCATTTGGAAGGACGACAATTCAGTCATCCACATTTAGGTTTGTCACTTAAGGCAAATGCTAGGATGGTTCCTTTGAAAAGCCACAATCGAGTTTCTTACCCATCCCTCCCTAATCCAAGCTTATGTTCCATCTCTAATGACCTCATGGTTGATGAGACATTAAACCCTGATATTCCGTCCTTTTTCCTTTTTTAAAGAGACAACAGATTACTTTTTTTTTCCACCCTCCTGTCAAGATCTGGTCTCTGTTCTCCCCAGAAGGATGGAACGTCCTTTATCAAGCCTCGGGCATTTAATAACACATGGTAAACTGAAAGGGAAGTGTAGGACAACCAATTTGTCCAAATAATGGTGCAAATAATATTTGAGTTATGTGTAACTTTTATAAGCAATGAACAGCAGTGTTATAAAATTTCTACTCCAGGCAATATCCTTTTTTTCAGCTGTTTTGTTAGAAAATGCTTTTTGTGAATAATAGAAAATGCTTTTTGTGAATAATTTAGTAGATCAAAACAGCAGTTTCCAATGAACTCATGGGAACAACATTGGGCACTCTTCAGTCCAAATGGGAGCCAAATCTATGCAGTCTGTTACCACAACTGAGTCAGAGCCATGTTCCTTTGTCTTTGCCACCACACAACTCAGCTGGTAGGAAATTAATATAAATAAGCCTCTGTGTAAATCTGAAACAAAGTTATGGTTACAATAAAAATAAAGATAATGCAGTAGAGTGATGGATGTTTCGCTGCCAGGCCAGGCCATAGTATCAGGCGTAAGGCTCCACTGTTGGCTGCCTGCAGCCTCGTGGTAATCAACATGTTAACAGCACATTTGGTCATTCTTATTGCAGAGTGGCTGTATTTTTAAACAGTTTGTCACTTGCAATTTTACTGTTCATAATAGCGGTTTTTACATGATTACAACTCCAAACTGCATTCAGAATGACACTGTTTCTATGTTAATGACCCATCTTTGGATGAAAGACAACTATGTCAACTATGTTCTCATGTAATCCTGTTGGGTTGGTGTAGGGAACCAACATTCAAGAATGTCTTTGCAAGAGCTTTGCTGCCTCTATCATATGTTGCATAAGAATTATGAGATCAGGATATGAACCAAGGCATATCATTGGTCATTTTTTCCTTGTATCATCTTTAAATAGAACACAAAAAACTGCTATTGTTGGTACAAAATAACCACTGCCATGCACTGTACAATGGTTCTTGGAACGCACATGTAAAATTAATGGTACAAGAAATTTCAGTAAGACAAGAACAGTTTTCAGTGCCGACCTTTTTAACTGAACCACACAAGCACACACCTTAAGTGAATTGAAAAACCATGGAACGTCTGAACCCACATGACTTGGGTTCAGTTGCAGGAGTAAGAAAAATAAAAAAATTTAAGAGTCAGTTATTCATTAAGTTCACAGGGTTGCATGTTATGCACAAATGTTATAACATAAATGGGAAATAATTATTTAAGATTTGTGCAGAGAAATGGAAGACAGTATGCTGTTTGATATTCTATTTTAGTATATAAGCTTATTTTGGCTTTATTGATTTCATCAATACATCATGTTATTTTTGAATTTAAATTTTACTCCACTTCCGATCAATTACAAATAAGAACATGTAATAGTATTTATTGCACTATAAAGCATCCATTTATAGTATGAGCAATAGAAGTATAAGAAGGAATGATTGTTGCAAAGCATTTATACAACCTCATAAACTGCTTTATTGCAATAACTAAATTGTCCATTTAAAAAAAAAATCCACAAATTATGCATCAAAATTATATCTGCCATCTCAAATTGTGTAGTTTCATGTACGGTACAGTATGGTAATTCATCTGAATTCAGACTGACAATATTCTTAATCATACAATGGCTTCTACCAATCATGTGAATGTTTGCCAAGGACATCCCTCTCACATGCCGCCATTAAATACTGTATATTAGCACCACAACATATCCTCCACCATATACAAAGAATCAAATAGCTACAGTAGGTTAATGTCCATTATTACATGCATGTGTCTTGTTAACAGTGCCATTTTGTCACCGATAAGCTAAATATTAACTTATTTCTAGAACATTCTGCTTATTTCAGTTTGTAGCTGGGAATATTTTAATACCTACATCACTACAGGATTTAACTGAAATCTGTAGCACTCTGCCTAAATACTTCTAATTTCAATATTCTTGCTTTTAATGTTAAAATAGCTGCCCATAGAAATGTTAGTTAGTTACTTCATCCCATATCTTAAGACACTGTTTCGAAATGACTTCCAAACTGGTTCTGCACACACACACACACACACACACACACACACACACACACACACAAAACAGTGTGTGTGTGTGTGTGTGTGTGTGTGTGTGTGTGTGTGTGTGTGTGTGTGTGTCAGCATTACAAGTTAACAGCAGTTTTCTTCCCTCGTTTCTGTTTATTATTCCATTATTGTACTGAAAGCAAAATTCCAGCATTGCAATTACAGGCATGATTTCACTTCAGCAGACTGCCACAGTGATTCATGTTTTGTAACTTTCCCTTCTTTTAACAACTTCTGAAGGTGGTGACCAACATTTACAGCTGCTGCAGGATGCAGGTGTTCAGGTGTTTCCTGAGGAAATATAAAAACTACACATAACTTTCAAGTGTATTTAATTCTTAACTGATATTGCCACTGACAATAAGAACTTATTTCAGCTCAACTGTGATCTCAAAAAACAAGTTTCAATTACACTTTGGAGCCTTGCCTATGGTTTGGAATGAAGTTATAGAACCCTTTTGCACAGGTGTTAATAAAACTTCCATTGAACATAAAGCAGGAAATTTATAATCCCACCCAATTTAAAGGACAATTAAAAACATACCTCACTAGTTAATCTTCCTACAAATTATCAGAATATCTAGATTCAAGGATTGAAAAGTTTTGTTAGGTATGTGGCAAACAACAGTGTTCATTTTAAGGCTGCCTGAGAACTAATTGTCTGTTGTAAACAGCACTCTGTGTGGATAACTATTTTCTTTGAATAATACCTATGTAAAAACACCAGCACTGATAAATACGAGCACTTTCAAAATTGTCTATACTCTAGACAATAACTGTGACACTACATGGTCTACAACAAAATTCTGTAAGAAGATATAAAGTTCAGGGTTGTTAGAAATTTTTTATTTCCTTTTAACTTTTCTGCCCCTTGCATCAATCTATTAGACATAGTGATTAGACCAAGTCATCACACAAAAATGACATAAAATGGCTAACAAATGCATGCTGTCAGAAGACATCTAAATAATGTAGGAAATATAAACAAATAACACAGCTTCTGCTTTAATATCTAGCAGGACTGTCAAGTTTAAAGTGTCTGTTGAAGTATGTGGGCATATCAGAGATGCTGGAAATACAGTTGTTTTATGTATCTAGAAAAGATCTGATGATTAATGAAAAAGAGAAAGCTGTTCCCACTAGATCTAATGTGATCAGAAGCCTCCAAGTGGGTCACTTTCAGAGACAGGTCAGCTACAACAAAACTGCCATTGTAAACTGAGAAACAGGCTCTGTTCAGGCATCCAGGAAGAAACTAAGCACAAGGATGAAACTGCAAATTTGGAACTGTATTGAATTCTGTTTAACAATACACTGTATTGAGACTTGTTAACTATGCATTGCAAAGTCTATAATAATAGGATGCACGAAATGATAGAGGTTACCAAATGCGGGTACATTTGCATTTCACTATTTTAGCCTCAAGTTGGCAAGAGAGTTTGTGCTGACATGAGACTGTATTAATATGTTTTCAGTGTTAGAGTATTTAGAAATACTGGGAAACTAGTAAGAATTGTGTGCCTTGTTACAAGTCAGAATTTAAGGAAATCACAGTTGTGGCAAATTAATTCTATATAAGACATTACTGGAGTACAAGACATAAAGACTTGTACACAGGGTCTATCAGAATTACCTGTTTTTAAACCTTGGAGGAAGGGGGGAAAAAGGAACAAGGAAAAATTTCGTATAGGCATATCCCCAAAAATAATTGACTTTTGAGTTAATAATGGAAACACATTCTGCAAAGTTCTTGAGTGTGAAACTCATAACAAATGTTCAAAATGTCCTCTGATTGCTTCTATACATGCATGCACTTGTCAGATCATAGACTGTTGCACCATTTCCACCTATCAAACTCCCTTGGGTATATTCAATGAATGCTTCCCTTTTGTAACAGTGAGGACCAGGACCCAAAAAAGTAGATCCTGGGTAACAAAAGGAATTAGAGTGTCTAGTACTACTAAGAGGAAACTGCATATGGAGGCAAAAGTAAATCAAAGCCCTCAATTTCTTAAGTATGTAAGCACATACAAAAAAACATTTGACAAAATAGTTAAACTAGCAAAACGTACTGCAAATAACGACTTCATTTCAAATGCAAAAAACAAATCAAAAGCTGTTTGGTCTGTTATAAGAAGTGA
The DNA here is from genome assembly GCF_021461385.2 of Schistocerca piceifrons. Taxonomy (NCBI): domain Eukaryota; kingdom Metazoa; phylum Arthropoda; class Insecta; order Orthoptera; family Acrididae; genus Schistocerca; species Schistocerca piceifrons. The sequence goes on from NC_060139.1 coordinate 110,846,500, forward strand.
AGTTGGCAGTGAGGCAGAGAGAAAATGTCCTTCTAAAATAGTGATAAATGGTAGAGCTGTTACAGAACCCAGTGCCATTTGTGAATCATTCAATGACTTTTTCATAAACTGTAACAAATTTGGTGACTGTTCACCACCAAATACAAAGCCCAACATGACAGATAGCAATTGCACATGTTTTAAGTTTTCTCATGTTTCCATCTCAGATGTCATCAAAATCATAATGTCCCTAAAAAATTCAAAATCTGCGGGGTGGGATGAGGTCCCCACTGAAATAATAAAAATAGTCCGTCACAGTATTGCATATCCACTCTCTTTCATAATCAACCAATCATTTGATGAGGGATGTTTCCCAGATCGATTAAAATATGCAGAAGTTCGGCCCATACACAAAAAAGGCAAACAAGATGAATTGGGAAACTATAGGCCAATCTCACTGTTACCAATTTTCTCAAAAATATTTGAAAGAGCTGCATGTGATCAGATTGAAAATCACAATTCATCTAACAGCATTATCTTAGGCAATCAATATGGTTTCAGAAAAGGCCGCAGCACAATCCATGCAATAAATGAATTAGTCACAAAAGTCAGCAGATGTCTTGATGATAGAATGTGTGTGTCAGGCATCTTTTGTGACCTGTCCAAAGCCTTCGACACAGTAAATCGTGACCTGCTTCTCCAAAAATTGGCACGCTACGGTTTTCAAGGCAAATCTCTTAGCTGGATGTCATCATACTTGGCAAACAGAAAACAAAGAGTACTTATTAACATCAATGGCAAGAAATTTCTCTCTGGCTGGAAAAACACTCAATTAGGTGTTCCACAAGGCTCAATATTAGGGCCACTGCTTTTTCTATATTATATTAATGATATGCCATGTCAGGTCCTGTCTGATACTATCCTCTATGCAGATGACTCAACAGCTGTAGTCTGTTGTAAAAATGAGGTAGACCTAATTCGTCATATTGAACAAACACTTGGGGAAGTGGAGGCATGGGTCAAAAACAATAACTTAACATTAAACTTTACAAAAACAGAAATTGTTCATTTTACCACAAAACAATCTGCACAGTCTATAAGTGAAATAAGGTATATGGACAAAAAATTAGAGACTGCAGACTGTGTCAAATTCCTTGGCGTGTTAGTCAATAAAAACCTGTTATGGAGTCGCCATGTGGACAACATACTGGATCGACTGAATAGCCTTGTATATATTATGAATATCTTGTATAGTATTACTGATTTAGCTGTAAGAAAAACTGTATATAATGCATATTTTGTTTCAGTCATTAGGTATAGTATAATTTTCTGGGGGTCTGAAAAAACAAATTTACTTAGAGCTTTTAGACTACAAAAAAGAATCATCCGGGCAATGGTGGGAGCAAAACCAAAGCAACACTGCAAACCTTTATTTGTAAAACTGGATCTAATGAGCATTCCAAGCATATACATCTATGAAACTCTCACTTTCACGAAAAGAATCCCACAACTTTTTGAGGGCAACTTCTTCTTGCATCAATATGATACAAGACATAGAACGAGCTACATGTTACCTACCCACCGTTTAAAATCATATGAAAAAACCCCATACTATATGGGCATGAAATTTGTAAATAAAATATGGAAAGATATGGATGACCCAAATGTAAAAGGCACCAAAAGAGACCTGGAAAAATATCTGAAAGATAAATGTTACTATAGTGTAGAAGATTTCATGAATGGTAACAATGCATTATAATTGTAATTCAAATACCTCTTTGAAGATGTTACACCATGTATATTATTAGTTTGCTGTATTTTTAGTATTGTTATATATAGTGTAAAAACTGACAAGTCACCTATGTCACAATCTTTGATTGTATAAGGCATGTTATGTGATAATAAAAATTGAATTGAATTGAATTGAATTGGGTGGAGTTCAGTGGTTTTGTAAGCTTCCATGATTTGTTGAAGTATGTCTGCAACTGAATTCAAATGTTTTAGGTGGCCCCAGATAAAAATCCCAATGACTGAAGTCACAGACAACGTGCAGGACCCTAACTATCCATCTGTAATGGTAGATACCGTCCACCTTATCGCAAACAATGTACTGGAGGGCCATCGTGTACATAAACCACATGCTTCCCTATACTTGGAGGAGCACTTGCTGCATCAAGCCTGGAAGAGTGGTCTGAATAAAGTCTTTCTAGACGGCAGCTGTAAGACCTGCTGAAACAATATTCCGAGTGTCTCCTACAATTCCTACACACACACACACACACACACACACACACACACACACACACAGCATTAATAGTTAACTGCTATTAGTGTCTAACCTGAATTGTGCCTTGAGAATTTTCTAAGGCCTGCAAGTTGTGGTTGTGAAAATTTTCTATTCCTTCTCTTCTAAATATTGTCCCCTCTGTAAACAAGACTGAAGATAAAAATGACAAATTGGCAGTTGGTGACTGCTGACAAAATACCCTGAACATGTTGACAGTTATAACTTATAGGGATACAAGAACTACAAGTGAAGTACCCCAATCAAGAATAACAACCATTGGTGCTGTCAAATGAGTCGAAGTAGATATTAACAACAGTCAGGCATATCACAGAAACTTCATTTACTGTTTGAACAGTGCATTCATAAAAAATGATAAGCTCCTTCATTATACTCACCACATATATAATTTTTACCAAATCCATTTCACTGAACTTTTCTGAGGTATTATTCCTCATGACTTCCAGAATCTCATTTTCTCTCTTAGTTCTGTGATTTATGTAGAATTCAATTTTTGTGAGAGGATCCTGCAATAAAATATACAAATGTATAACTGTATGTTTCTAGTTGTGAATGGAGTAGCATATGGAATTTAAAAAATGTCTCTTACACACATTTGATAATGATGGTTAATTTTTGGCAATATGTAGACATTAAGCGTCATTTATATAAATATGAAACAAGGACTGTGTCTTCCATAATGGCCATATTCCTTGCTGTTTCCTGTAGTTCTTGGTCATTTACTGTGTTCTGTAAATCCCATCAAGAACGAGAATGTTCAGTGTGTCCAAAGTGTCAAAGTATACATTAACAACAACCCGATATGCCATAAAAACTTAATATGTACACTGTAGCAACAATAAACTTTCACTATGCTGCTTAATGCAATGCCAGCTAAATTTAACCAAATAAATTAGAAAGGAAGCCGCTACTTTGGAAAGAAGTTGCTGCTTCCTCAGTTACATTAAATAGCTGTTGGTTGCTCAACATTTCCGTTATTACACTGGTATTTTTAAAAGAGAATAGTTTCCTACATCTGTAAATAAATAGTGTTGTTTAACATAAATTATTATTTGGCATGCAGCTTTACAATGAACATTGCTACATGCCGTGTACCTAACAGAACTTTCCAACCCTGAATCTAAATAGTTAGATAATGTGTATAATGGTAATTAATGAGGTATGCTTTTAAATTTCTTTTGAAATTAGTTATGATTCCAAATTCCTTGCTTCATGTTAAATGGGAGCTCGTTGAATACATTCACACAGCAGTAAATAACTTCACTCAGCACCCTAGGCAAGGGGCAAAGTCTACCTGAAAATTCTTTTTGTTTATTGTACTGCGATTGTGAAAGTCATAGTTAAGCAGAAGCTGATTTTCATTGGCAGTGTGGGATTTCTGTTGGGTTGTAGCCGAAGGTAACACACTCACTTCTGTAAGACCAGTATATTTCATACAGACGTCCATATTACAAGAAGTCATACAATGAACTAACAAACAAGATGGTGTGGGCCGTTAGTTAACAGAGTCAAATAACTTGCAATGGCAGAGATATGTCATTCATACTTGTCAACACCACAGCAGCAACAATAACCATTAACAGGTAAAGGTATTGGAAAGTGAATGTAAAAATTCCAAGCTCCATAAAACAGCCCCTGCTAGATGTGTTGTTACTTCTTAACACAGTATTTTAAATGCTCACTTCTACTGAATAAATGCTTTATTTACTTCAGGTGCACTGACCTCAGAAGATCATTTTATGAGACAGCAGATACTGATAATATGTGCGGAAAATCAGTACTCTTGTCTTTCAATTTAGTAGTTCTCTTTATCAGTCTCCTGTCCCAGTCAATGACTTTGAAAAAATTGTAAACATTATCTTCTATTTTTCATGATCACAGAAGTCTTTTTCCCAATCTATGAAGCATACATGCAGTTCCTTATTTACTCTAATCATTCTTTTCATCAATATCCTCACATACACAATTCTGTACCTTGTTCCTGGATCTCTCCTGGATTCAAACTGATCTTCAGTCAGATAGTTTTAATTTGCCAGCTTGTCTGAAAATAAAGAATGATATGCGTACTGTGATATAAACCTGCAACCTTACCTTTCACAGGCAAAACTCACATAGGCTGAGCTATCCATCGACAACTCACAACCCACTCTTACAGCTTTCGTTCCACAAGTATTTCTCTCTTAGCTTCCAAAATTTACAGAAGTTCTGCACAAATAGTCCCATTAAGTGTGCAGGAGAACTTCTGTGAAGGAAGAGCAGAGGATTTTTTCAAAGTAGCTGCTTTTATATGTAGGTTGGAACTTAAATAGTGGCAACACTGCTGTGGAGACGCTATTCAATGGAATCTACTGTTGTCATTGATAGCACACATTGTTGACATACCTACCTTACCTCCGAGCAAATGGGCTCGCCTGTCCCACATCATCGGTTTGCGCACAATCGAGGGAAACACAATCACTTGTGAGCAAGTGGTCTAACATAACGGTGTCACTATGTTTTTGAAACAGGAACAACGGAGTTGGATCAAGGTTGAATGTGCCAGAGGTCATGCAGCATGTCAGTATCATCAAGGTCTTCAAGAGGCGTGGGAATCAGCATTACCATACAGAACAGTGGCATGTTGGATAAAAGCCTTCAACGAAGGTCAGAAAACTGTGGCAGACATGCACTGGGCAGGTCGTCCTAGTGTCTCTGAAGAAGAAGTGCATGCTGTTGCCGCGTTGGTGGACAGTGATCGACTTCATACAATTTGTGAGCTCACCCACAAAACTGGATTAGTGCATACGACTGTGCTTCGCATCCTGAAGGAATGCCTGGGCATGCAAAAAATTGCATCACAATGGGTTCCGCATGACTTGACGGAAATGCAGAAATGGATGCGTTAAGATTGCTGCTCAGACATACTTGGAGCGCTATGAACATGGAGGAGAGGCTCTCTTACGCCACATCATAACACCGGATGAGACATGGGCCACATTTTATGACCCAAAACTGAAACACCAATTCAACAAATGGCGTCATAATGGGTTACGCAAAAGTGGAAAGTGCATCAGGGCCCCAGTATGGTGAAAGTTATGGTTATTCTCGTGTACGACTGTGATGGTGTTATCCTATTGCATTATGCTCCCCCAAGGCACACCGTCAATGCACAGTATTACTGTTTGTTTTTTGGAGCATCACCTGCAACCAGCTTTGCGAAAGAAGCAGCGACACTTTCTGCTCAACCCACCCATCATTTTGCATGATAATGCATGGGCGCATACAACACAAGCTGTGGCTGCTCTGTTTGGTTGATGTGACTGTATCATCCACCATACTCCCTTGACTTAAGTCCTTATGACTTTGATTTGATTCCAAAGATGAAGGAACCACTTTGTGGCATTCACTTCAGAACTGTTCCAGAGATTTGACAGGCAGTAGACCGCTCCATTCGCACCATAAACAGAACAGGCTCTGCTAAAGGTATATTATGCCTTCCACATTGCTGGCAATAGGTTCTACACAATGCTGGTGACTACTTTGAAAGACAGTAACAGGTGCAAACATGTAACTCTTTCGTATCGGTTGTGAATAAATAGTTGCCACTATTTAAGTTCCAACCCTTGTACTTACATAAGCCTTTTTAAAAATGAAGTAAGCTAGAAGTAATTCACATAATATAATTAACAGTGTGAGTAAATTAGCACTAGTTGTAACTGTCAGGACATGTTACAAAAGTAACCTACAATGGCTGTTTCTGTCTGTTATTGTATAATGTGAATCTCTCCACATCTCTGAAGGGCTCTCCCATATTATTTGCAGAATACAATGTGTGAATTAATCAAACCCATGTCCAATCATGATTATAGCCACTCTCCACCCACCTGCCCCCCCCCCCTCCCCTCCCCTCCCCTCCACACACACCTTCATCATGAGTTTAGCTACTCTGTAAGTTTTCAATCTAAGACCAAAAAGGGTATTATTCACACTGTCTCAGGCTATGGAAGCCTACACTCTTACATGTCTGCTCAATGCCTCAACTGAGTGGTGAGCAGTTACAGCAGTTACCCTTATTTTTTCCGTTGTTTGTTTTCCTTAATATTTGATTATCATCCATAAGAATGTCTCTACATCAAACGCAGGTATCACCTGATGTCACCTGTGATTTAAGCTTTTTGGAGGAAGATCTTTCTGAAGAAGATAATGTAATTTTACCTTTAGGAGTGCAGAAAACAATTTGGACTGCAGCTGCATTCAATCAGGAATGAAATCACATATACCAGCACAAAAATAACATCATGCCTTGAGTAATAGCACAAGCCTTGGATGACACATTACGAGGAACACGTAAATTGAGAGCTTGAGGAGTCACTCTAGCAACAGGGGCATTCACACATGAGTCTAATTGATGCAATGCTCACGTCAATATCCATCCTATTACCAGCCTTGGATGATGCATTACGAGGAACACGTGAATTGAGAGCTTGGGGAGTCACTCTAGCAACAGGGGCATTTACACATGAGTCTAATTGATGCAATGCTCACGACAATATCCATCCTATAACATTGAATCCCAATTTTTACACTATACCTAGATCACAGTAACAAAGTGATAGACAGATCAATACAGAAAGCTGTGACACTGTTGGATCACCATTACTGCCACATCAATATGGCCATGGCAACAACAGCTGTTCAGTTGACTGCCCTCCTTCGTACATTTCCTGTTAACCTGCAGTACTGAGTTCACTGTGGAGGATTTTTAACAGTCTAGTCACTTTTCTGTTCATTTTTGCAGTCAACTGCAAATATTTTTTATGTATTATATGAAAATCAGCACTAAGAAACAAAGCACATAATGAAATTGAACCATAAAAGTTACATTAGGAGCCGTAATAATCTTTGCACAGCAGTATAACAGCGTAAAATAAAAGAAAGGTGTAGCCAGGCTCATTCTCTGGTTGGTCATTGCTGTGGTAGTTCTTTGATAAACAACTAGCTGTCAAGAACTTTATTATACTGATCTGAGTATATATCTCTTTTTAGAGTCAAATAAGAATACTGGGAAAATATTTAAAAAATCCTATTATTTAGTTACATGTTTCACAGATCATTTGCGTGATCCTTTTATTGATATGATGAGCTCTGTTCTCACCTAAAACAAATGAGTGTAAAATAAAACAGAAGCAGGAACAAGTGATGAATAATAGTTTAAAGCATATTGTGCCAGGAAGACTAGACCTGAATCAAATTCAGGGGATAGGCTGTAATCAGGAGTTGAAGCTCCATTACCATGAATGTGGTAAAATCCTGCAATGTATTTTCAATACTTGTGTACTATCAACAATGATGAAAGCAAGCTCAGTAAAAATTCCAAAATCTTCAAAATGGGATCATAACACTATGACTTCTCAGTACATTTAGTCAGTAATGATATTTGTTGCTAAAAATTAAAAAATCACTTCCCCCTCTTTGTGTCTCTCAACAATATCATCGTGTAGGTGTTTAGCTAGCAGTAGGAGGTAAAGAAGCAGCTCGTCAGTAGAACTGAGGAGCTAGCAGTCTTCCCTCCATACAAAGCCTTGTGATTTTATTACGTTAAATTTAGCCTGGGTAAGCACACAGTGCATATAGGAATTTAACCATAGTTAATAACTTATGTACCTTCTAACAGCTGTTTCACATTTTAATATATAGATTGGCCCACTCCACAACCCTAAATGTTTCTCTTTGAGGTGAGAATGTATAGAACACAATGAATAATTGAGTAAAATAAGGTGGATCTCTCCGAAAATCACCCCCCCCCCCCCCCCTCATGTGACTGCTACCACTACTACTATGAGGGGGCTTTCTTTGCATCAGCAGTAATAGCACCTCATAAATATGGTAGTCGAAATTCGTTTGTGGAATATAAATGATGGTACATATCGAGATAACAAACCACTGAACAGCTGAGTTGCTGAAAGACTGATATGCCCCTAAACAAGACGGAATTCTAGCAACATTAGAAGTCTTGTTATGTGCATATTGATGACTCAGCACCTTGGTTAGTCAATGAACTGTCAACTTTACTCTTCCATTACTTATTAGTAATGGCACCTCAGCTACACAAGAGAGCAGTCAGATTTCAAATGATGTGCAAGCACTATTCACAACTGTTCTGGTCAGGAATCTGCATGCAAGTACCATCAATCTTGAAATTTGATTATCATGATTCAAGACCCACATCTACTTCTAGCAAATATCTCTTCCCCACAATACCATTCAAATTCTGATACTCCCTTCACCAAAACCATTTCCTCTTGTGATGATTGTATGTCCCTTAAATTTTAGTGTCCTGCAGCACAACTCTAGTTTGTTTCTTGTTCCACGTATGCATATTTTTAACATAAATGAACTATAGAACAAGCATTCCTTCTTAAGTGCGTGTAATAAGATATTTCTGCCCATATTTAAACAAGCTACAGAACCAAATGGCAGTCCATTGCCTATTTTTTTTTCTCCAAACTACATATTTGTTAAGAAAAATGACTTGTCCTATATCATGTGTACTTTGTACAATATGTGATCCACAGGATAAATAAATAAATACAAATACAAATACAATACAAGGATGAAGCTGGGAGGTTAGTTGTCTGTAACAGTGAGTACATTTACATTAATGAAGCTCTAAAAGATTGACAATATAAGTGTGGGAGAAAGAATGGAGGTAATATAAGTCTCTGTCTCTCTGTTATTTGCAGACAATAAAATTATCTTAACCATCAAAGATGATGCTATAGAATGCATTATGAGAGAGTTACTGGAATTTATGAAAACCCAGAACTCAAAGCAAATTTCAGCTAAACAAAATATCTGACATCAGAACAAGCATACTTAGGTAAGCAGAGGAAGTATTTAAATATATTAATTTTTGTAAACTCCACCTGCATTAAATACTGGGCAGATTTAATATCCCAGTAGATGCTGTTGTCAGTCCAAAGTTGAATAAAGAAGAATAATTGGAACATACAGAAGCCTTAAGAGAAAGGCCAGAACACTTCTAGAGGCAAATCTTGTAGGCTTAATACCTTAGCTCTCACACTGAGCTCGACTCAGATTAATCTCCCCTTTACCTTCAACTTTCTAGCATGCTGGAAATAACAGGGACAAAGCAACTTCCCAAGTCCCTAGTAAAGGCACTTAGTTATCTCTGTAATTGGATTCTGGACAACCAAGAACATCGTGGGAGAGTTTATCAAAGTTTCCCAAATTTATTAAAATGTAAATTAAATATCAATACACTTCTCAAAACTGCCAAACTGAAGCAACTACAGATGCATTAGACCAACTTAACAACCAAACTGTAGCACTAAAAGAAACGAGGTACGTTGTTGAAAATCATTTTGTTACAGAGAACTATAGATACAAGTAGAAACCAGGTGTCACTGTCCCTAGCAATCCACTGCAATTTGGCACTGGATTTGCAATCTAAAGAAATATCATTTATTCAGTACTGAACTTTACATCATTATCTGAAATAATTTCTGTGTTATCAACCTGACCCAAAAACAAAGCCTTGTTCACTCATCAGTATCTATGCACCTACTAATATTTGCAACCAAAAATACACACAAAGAGCAGTGAACTTCTGGGATCTAGGAGAAAGTACAGTCAATATCCCCTACCATCATATTAATATTTTATTCAAGGTAGAAACTAACAAGAAAAATAAATTGCTCCAGGTGATCTTTAAAACAACTCTGATATTCCCCATGTAAACAGTTGCAACCATAATCCTTCCAATGCACTAGAACTGATAAATATACACCCTTGAAAACTTCCCAAAGCATTGACATATGTCTGAAGAAACACAATGTAACTGATGGAATGACACATGTGAAAAGGCCATACAACTTACAAACAAAACCTGGAAAAACTGAAATTCCCACAGGACCACATAAAAGTCACAAGAGTTCACCAAAATTCATAAACAGACTCAATATCATCAGATTTGAAAGATACCGATATGACCAGAAGAGCTGGTAGAAAATGAACGAGATTTCAAGGAAAACAATACATGTCTAACTACTATGTAAGATTTTTTAAAAAAACTGCCAGAATATCAAGAAACAAGTCAGATTGAGACTTTGGAAACAAATAATGAACAGCACTGTGCCTTTTAACTGTGAATCAACCAAAACTGACTCAATTTTCCAAAATCCTAGGCCAAAGTGAAATTCAGAATATCCCACATTAGAAGAAACTGAGCAAATAACATGTGAACATGTGAAGTAACAAGGCACCAGCGGAGAGAGGGTGTGGGGGTGGGGTTAGTAGTCTCCAAAATGTGGAAAAAAAAGACAAAAGACTTGCTGAGAAACCTCATGTGTTTCTTGCTTATCTGACTCAGGTGAAAGAAATTCCTGGTGTCTGGCATTGAAGTTTAATCCACCCTTTGTGTAAGAAAAGGAATAAAACATATAAATAACTACAGAGGGATTTCCTTGGCACCAGTCACCTACAAAATTCTGTCAAAAGTCTTGGTCAAGAGCCCTGATAACAAATAACTGGCAGGATTTAGGAACAGCATAACATTTCAGAAATAATTCTCTATCTAAAAAACCATCTTACTTGTTTGCAAAGGCAAACAGATGATGATCACCTTGTAGAGTTCAAAAAAGCATGTAGTTAGGTAGATAGACATACATAACTTAATATGTTCAAAGCTAATTAAACAAACATTAAACCAAACTACATCAAAAGTTAAATTCTCAGGTGAAATGTTTGACGCTTTTGATATTAAAACAGAAGTCTGACAAGAAGATGGACTGGCCACCCTACTGTTCAATCTTGTATTGCACAAAGAATTCAGGACCTGGGAGAAATAAGTTAAAGGAATAATTATTGGCAGACTACATGAAAATAAAACCCACGGCAGTGTATGGCCTATGCTGACAACCCAGCATTTCCCTCCAACAATAAGAAAGAAGAACTAGATTGCACAAATCTCATGAATAAAAACTCATCAGATCTTAGGAACTCCTCAGTATCTAGATGAACATCCTGTTGTTGTTGTTCTCTTCAGTCCAAAGGCTGGTTTCATGCAACTCTCCATGCTACTCCATCCTGTGCTAGCCTCTTCATCTCCAAGTAATTACGGCAACCTACATCCTCCTGAATCTGCTTACTATATTCATTTCGTGGTCTCCCTCTACAATTTTTGCCGCCCCCCCCCCCCCCTGCCCCCCCCCCCCGACACACACACCACACACACACACACTTCCCTTCAGTACTTAACTGGTGATTCCTTGGTGTCTCACAATGTGTCCTACCAACTGATCCCTTCTTCTAATCAGATTGTGCCACAAACTTATTTTCTCCCCAATTTTATTCAGTACCTCCACATTGGTTATGTGATCTACCCATCTACCATTCAGCATTCTTCTGTAGCACCACATTTCAAAAGCCTCTGTTCTCTTTTTGCCTGAAACGTTTATTGTTCATGTTTCAATTACATACATGGCTACACTCCATAAAAATACTTTCAGAAAAGGACTTCCTGAACTTACATCTGTACTCAATGTTAACAAATTTCTCTTCTTCAGAAATGCTTTTCTTGCCATTGCCAGTCTACATTTTATATCCTCTTTACTTCGAGTATCACTAGTTATTTTGCTGCCCAAGTAGCAAAACTCATCTACTACTTCAAGTGTCTCATTTTATAATCTAATTCCCTAAGCATCGCCTGATTTAATTCGACAACATTCCATTATTCTCATTTTGCTTTTGTTGATGTTCATCTTATATGCTCCTTTCAAGACACATCCTATGGTAACTCAATTCAGATACCTAGGAGAAATCATACAGCCTCGATTTCTTAGGTTTTCTCAGCATGATAGATTAATGGAGTACAGCCAAGTTTTTTTTTCTGTTTTATGCACCAGAGTTGTTGGAGTCCATGCAATGAATAAACGTAACAACACAGCTCACAGCACCTGAAGAAGATGACTGAGTCGGTCATCAAAATATTGTGCATGAAATGGAAACAACTTGTCTATATACCCAGAACTACACCACTAATTGTGCAGCCTCCATTATTAAATAATGAAACAAACACGCACACTCTCAATCACAAAAATTGATGAATCATCTGTTGCAGACACAACAAAAAATCAATCTCCCAGAACATAAAACTAAGACAGCACAACATGGTAATCAAACACAGTCATTATATGCAAAGGAAGCTTTAATAATTGGAGACAGATCAAAATTCAAGATAGAGAAAAGCAACAATGAATAATTTTTGGCCGTTCTGCTTAGATGGAATTATAATGAAAAGGGAGTCTCAGGAATTATATCAGCCAAAAGAAGAACTCTTTGACACGTGCAGGAAGAGATGATTAATATTATAAGGTCACGTTCTCCAAATGAATAACGACAGGCCAACCAAAAGAATTCTCTGTCTTGTCATCTCAAAGTTAAGAACATTTGGCTGCTTGAAACTGCAATAAATATTCTGGAACTTGACAGCACAGATGCATCATCAATTTGCAGACAAACAAAGAACTGGAACCAACAAAATGTAGACATGATACATTCATATCTGTCCTCTCTTCATTTTTTTCTTTCTTTCTTTTTTTTTTTTTTTTTTTCCCCCAAGAATTCTGAAAGCATAGCAGAGGCTACCAAGCTATTTTTAATGTGTTTACATCACATGATTGCCCAAGAATTCTGAAAGCATAGCAGAGGCTACCAAGCTTTTTTAACAGTTCTGTGCTGTGGTGGTCCATCTGGAATGAGTCTGGATTGGCAGGTCACTCCAGTGGGGCCACCACAAGGTAAAAGTTTTGTAATCTGTGCTATACATTCAGAATTCTTGGGCAGTCATGATATAAAAACACTAAACACTGTTTATCATGGACTTGTGCACTCAGTAACAGCAGACGGGGTGATCCATAGAAAAATTTTCATGGGGCAAAAATAAATAATAAAAGTAATAAGAGTGTACCAATCCAATCTGCCACCAAACCCATTTTTCAAGAGCTTAATATATTGCCAGTCCTGTGTATCTGTATTCTAGAAACAGTTTCACCAACCTTGTTCTCTTTATAACAAATGGAGGAGTCCACAGCCATGACGTAAGAAAAAAAAGCAAACATTCATCTACTGAGACAAAGATAAAGCAGAAGTCACAAGAGGCTATGAGATGAAAGATACGGGTAACCTACTTTTCAACAAACTACCCTTATCAATTAGAAACAAAATCAGTACTTCTATTGATGAGTACCAGAAGGCAAACTTGCATTAACTATGTGGCTTTTCCTCTCCCTTTTAGCCACTGTTGTATTTTGCACAATATGTGGTGAATTTTCATGTATATTTTTATCTATTTAGCTGATTTAGATAAATGTTAGGTTAATGCTGTCATTATTAAATATCTGTTGTTGCAAATATAATCTATAAAAATGTAATTAATATCAGCCCCATGTCTTTGTAATATGTGTGGGCTTCAACTGAACAAATAAAGTTCAAATGGGCTCCTTTGTTGTGCATGATGATATAAAATAAAATAGAAGAAAAAGAAAGTGGGGTACATGTAAGAGAGAACTCTCAGCAAGGTGACATCTGGCAGAACTAGGTGTAAATGAAATTAAAGGTAAAAAAAATACAAAGATGATGTAGAAAAGATTATATAGTACAATTAATAAAAGTTTATTATTCTATGGAGAAGAAACATGGACAATGAGCAGTTGAATATCAAGACTGCAAAGAAGACTAATAAAGAAATAAAAGGATAGTGGATTGTAAAAGATGTGACTGTAAAAATACAGGAGCATAGGCCACAGAAGGAGAATGGGGTAGATAATTGGCCAAGGAGAGTACTGGAATGGCAACTGCAAGAGAAGAGGAGGAGGAGGAGGATTGAGAAAGGACTGGACAAAACAAGTGTTGTTAGCAACAGAAGGAAGAGGAAGTAGCTTTGGCAAGACAGGAATACATGATAATATAGTGTGAGCAATGGCTGATAAGGCTATATAAACTTGGAATACCAGAATTAAGCAACAAACTGTGTCACATGTGAACAGTCATTATGCATTTTAAGTAAAAAAAATGAGCAACACTTACATCCACTACTGGCCCATGTCCAGGATAGATCAGACTGGGCTTCTCTTTTAGTATCAAATGAAGGGAAGCCATGTAATCGTACAGATCTTCGAATACTGCTGTCCCTTCGCCCAGAATACAGTCTCCACTGAATAATGCATTTTCTTCTTTCAGTACCAATGTAATATGATCTGTAGTATGACCTGGAGTGTGCATAATCCTACATAATAAATTTCACACAATAAATAACTTTACATTCCACATCCCTAAATAAAATACGAAAGCATCAAATTAAACATAAATAAAAATAAAATTCTCACTTCAAAGCAGATAGCAATTAGAACATACAATCTTTTCCTTGGTATACAGTCAATAATATTCCTTATTTAGTTATAAAAGTGATTCATCATCATACAGACTGGATAATGAATGTGATAAACAGGATGAAATCCAACTGCACTCACTTATTGTCTTTAAATATGAGTTTATTCTATCCAAATTTGAATATCAAAAGTGGCAAAAGTCTCCTTTGTGCACTATTTTTTGCCCTGAATGCTGCAACATTACATAACTGAATGCCCCCATCTGCAAATGGTAGTGGAGTGATAGCAGGCAGTCAATACTTGAATTCTGCACTCAGTGTCCAATTGTCAAGATTTTTGCCCTAAGTAAAATAATGTTTTGATCTATGGTGCTAGTATAATAGTTTAATAACACAGGGTGTAATGATAAAATGTTCTACAGTGGTGTAGGGGAAGTCAACAGAAACAATTTGGTATAGGACACTAGCGGTCTATCAAGCTGGAAAATAACCTCAAATTGGTCTATAAAAGCCACCTAAACTACAGTGCATGTGTGCCACTTGAGATTTTTAATGTCGTCTCATCCTCTGATGCCTCTGGCTTAGTCGTTGTTATGAATTATTTAGGAATAAAGGAGATGCCTCGCCAAAAGGCAGAAGTGCTATAGCGCTGATAGGTACACAAACAAAAGGTGCAGACTTAGCTAGCTTTCAGAACGACATTCCTTTTTTGAGCTGTATGGGAAACATGCACACAAACACACACGCACTCACATGTACATGCCTGTCTCCTGCCCACAGTGAGAGTACTTGGGTGAGGTGGCGGTGCAGGGTGGTGTGGGGTGGATGAGGAATGGAGAGATGGTTGGGAGGAAGCATCTAGTGGCTCGGAAGGAGAGTGGGGAGCTGTCTGTGGGCTAGCTAGGGGTGCAGGTAGAGGGGGCAGTGGCAGACAGCTGGGAATGCGATTTCAAAGATTAGGGCATGAGATGACAGCACACAACTAACTGACACATATTTGGACAGGGGATGGTGTGTACACACACACACACACACACACACACACACACACACACACACTATTGGGTAGGGGGTGGAGGGACAGCGAGTTATCTTAGGTTTATAGCAGAGAGGTTACAGGAACGAAGGATGTGCGGTAAGGACAGCTCCCATCTGCATGGCTCAGAAAAGCTGGTGGAGGTGGGGAGGATCCAGATGGCACAGGTTGGCGGCACAGCTCAGAAAAGCTGGTGGAGGTGGGGAGGATCCAGATGGCACAGGTTGTGAAGCAACGATTGAAATCTCACATGTTGTGCTCCGCCACTGGGTGATCCACCTAGTTTTTGGCAACAGTTTGATGGTGACTATTCATTCTGATTGACAGCTGGTTGGATGTCATACCAATGTAAAACACTGTGCAGTGGTTGCAGCAGAGCTGGTGTATAACATGGCTCCTTTCACAGGTGGCCCAGCCTCTGATGGGGTAGGATAAGCCTGTGACAGGACTGGAATAGGTCATGCCGGGTAGGTGGATTGGGCAGGTCTGGCATCAGGGTCTTCCTCAAGGGTATGATTTCTGTGGTAGGAGATTTTGGGGTGGGAGTGGCATATGGATCGTATCCTTCTGGAAGACCCAGCTGCAAGAACTGCCCAATCAAACCACCCAGCACCACCTACTCCAATCCTGTCACAGGCTTATCCTACTCCAGCAGAGGCTGGGCCACCTGTGAAAGCAGCCATGTTGTATACCAGCTCTACTGCAACAACTGCACAGCATTTTACATTGGTGTGACAACCAACCAGAAAGAATGGCCACTGCCAAAACGTTGCCAAAAACAAGGTGGACCACCCAATGGCACAACATCCAGCAGAGCACAACATGCGAGATTTCAATGGCTGCTTCACAACTCATGTCATCTGGATCTTCCCCACCACCACACAGCTTTTCTGAGCTGCACAGATGAGAGCTATTCTTACAGCACATCCTTCCTCCCTGCCTAAACGTAAGGTAACTTGCAGTACCCCATCCCCCAACCAAAGGTGTGTGTGTGTGTGTGTGTGTGTGTGTGTGTGTGTGTGCATGCATGCGTACACCATCGCCTGTTCCAATTTGTGTGCCAGCTGCCCCCATTACCTGCTTTCCTTGCTAACCCACAACAGCCCCCACTCCCCCCTCCCCCCCCTCTCCCCTGCCCAAGCTGCTAGGCACTTCCTCCAAACCCCCTTCCTGCCTCTTGCCTCTCTCCATTCTTCACCCCACCCCATCCCACCATTGGCCAGAAAAGGGCTGCAGTCGACCAAGCACAATGTAGGGAAACAGACATGTACATGTGTGTGTGTGTGTGTGTGTGTGTGTGTGTGTGTGTATTTCACCTACAGCTTTAAAAAGGAATTTCATTCTGTCTGTACCTTTTGTTTGTGTATCTATCGATGACACAGCACTTCTGCCTTTCTATGAGTCATCTCCTTTATTCTTAAATAATTCGAAAATGCCAAACCAGAACTTTCCATAGATTATCATAAAGATTCTTACATAAAAACTTTCCCCTGACAGTAATGGAAGAAAAAAGACTTTTGTAAACATTATGCCAAAAAACTTATTACTCTTTACAATTCAATCTGAAGTTAACCCCTAAGAGCACAGTAGTTTCATAGTAAGAGCAACAAACAAAATTAATAAATTATTATTAATTTTATGCTCAGCTTCGATGGCTGATCCATTACCTGTGCCATCTGGATATTCCCCTCCCCTCCATCCCCATCCTCCTCCCCCTGCACTAGCTTCTCTGAACTTTACAACACATCCTTTGATCCCACAGTCCTCCTAGTCCGAATCTCCTACATTATGTTCCACACACCCATTACCACCCCTGTCCTTATGGCTCCCAATCCATTCACTCTATATGCACACCATTCTCTGTGCAGTGCAGTCTTCCTCTCTTCCACCTCCCTCTCCTAGCTCCCTCCTTCATGCCACTGTATATCACATGCAACTCCACCTGACTGTCTCAGAGTGAGGTCACTGGTGCCACATTACTACATGGTGCACCTTGCTGCCTGTCTCTCAATCAACAGCCTTCCTTCCCTCCAACCCTCCTTCTCTGTCTCCTTTCTCCCCTTGCCCACTTCATCCAGTACATTCTCTCCCCCTAGTCAAGCTGCAATTTTGGTACACTGCTGTTGCGCAGATCTGTGAGTGTGCATGTATATTCTGTAGTTAACTCTAAAGGACGAGATTGTCCAATAGCTCAACAACACCCACAGTCTAGTTTATGTGCCTATAAGCCATTCAATACCTCTAATATTTCATGAGTTGTTAACTCCACCTCTTACATTATTTACTAATAAATACAACTGGTATACATAGAAACCAGTGTTTCATTGAATTAGTTTATCGCATAATAAAGTAAACAGTGTGCAAAGACTTTTTTCTTTTCAAATTACTGGAAACAGTGGAACAAGATTTTACTCATGTAATTTAATCACATGGCCTACTAGTTTAACATTACACTTATTAATGACTTATTCAGCTCCAAGCATTGTGTAAGGAGATAGAGCAACATATTATTTAGACATACATTTATAACCTATAGTGTTATTGATTTGTAAGATACCTGTGGGGAAATTTGTGAAGATGTTTTGAAGATATTGAGCATATTCAGTGAAAAGCTTCAATAGATATCTGACCCAGGCAAATTTTGCAAATATATGCAATTAAGAGGAAAAGATACTGCAAAGCTAATGTTGTAGCATTATGTCACTTACCAGTGCTTGCTAAAACGTGTTCAGTATTTTTATTTACTAAATCATTTATTTGGCTCTGTATTACTATGTTGATGTTCTGAGCAACAAAGCACTTTTGAGGTGTAAAATGACTTTAAAAAGTTGCACAGCTTGCACAAGACTCAATCTGTTGTGAAGACTATCATTGAATGTGTTGTTAAAAAATTTGGAAATTCTGAAGTAAGATTTACTCCAAGCACTTAACAAATTTTTGAACACAAATTACAGTATGCTGACAGTAAATCTTAAACTACAAGTCTGTTACCTAATTAAAAGAACCAAAAAAATTATGTACTATTATACAAGCCCATTTGATTCTTAACCATGTCGGCTTGAACTAACCACTCTGTTACAAAAAAATTCTGTATATTTCAAAGCAGGTGCTAGCTTTCCTTGGCTTATACTCAGTCCACTTCCATGTATTGCTAATGGACATTCAGTAATAATTCCATGGTTACCTCTGTTTCTACTGGTGACTATTAAACTAAAATAATAAGGTTGTTGGAGGTCTTCAACTAGGGGAACTGTGGTGATGTGTCCAGTTACACTGCCACCATCACAACCACATAATTCACATTTGGTGCTGCCAGCAAAAGACCAAAATGAGAGCTCTTCCATTGTTCCAAGAAGTGAAGGAAGAATGGGACTAATGGTACTCATACATGTGGTGCTTACAGCAACATTTCACAGTCTTTCTGGTAGTGTACCTCTTTTATCATTTTTCTTGTCTTGGGTCAAGCCTGAACTGTTTCCTTTTCTTCAGAAACTTGTTTCATTGAGAAAAACTTGCAGCGTTGTTGTTTTCACAAATGTGTGAATTACTCGGTGTGTATTTTAGGCAAACCGATGTTGTGGCTTCCCTTATGGATTTTCACCAGAGACAAATGAAACTAAGCCAGTCCCATCAGGCATTGGTAGCTGACCTCTGGGGTTTAAGTCAGAATTTCAGATTTGGTTGGGCTCATTGTTAAAAGTCCTATGGCAAAACTCTGATATTTGAAGTCATTGTCTTTTCTACTCCAGACGGAGAGGTGCATCAGGAGGTGTCGTGTATAGAAGGTCCCACAGTCAAAGACATCCTGGCTATGATTCAGGCTTTCAGTGTGTAACAGGCAATGATTGAACAATCTGAGGACACAGTGGGAGTAGTGGCAGTATGTTCAGTACCACAGGGTCAGTGTCATTCACACATACCCTCATCATTTTGCACTTGTTTGCAACACTCACCATCAGACTGTGGCTTTTCCTGACACAGTTTCCTCTCATGTCCTGATTGCTTCTGACCACATGTCCATAGTCACTGCCTACATTGGCATGCACAGAGCACAGCTTTTTGTAAACTAGGTAATATGGTGGCCGTCTTTCACAGCTGCCTGTGTGGCCAGTCCACAGATGCAGACATTGAGTCTGTGAGCATTCATAGTGCCACACCAGAACTCAGCCAGGAGCACCATACCCAGAAAGATTTACATACAGTGCAAATTCGGAACTGCCAATCCATTTCCAGGTCAATATCGAGGCCTCTGTTTCTCTTGTGAATCCTAATATGTATCATCACTTGTGTCACCCTTCTCTTTCCTCCACCAACTGTTGTTTGGTTGCTTTTTAGTTGCTTCTGATGATCAGCCAATTCCTGTTCAATGCCAGTTCATGATCAATTTTGAGTATTGGCATGCCACATAAACAGTCATGTTTTTGCCCATTTAATGTGTGATATCCAAAATTATTTTTGGTCATGATGCATTCATGGTTTTTGGTTTTCAAATTAAGGATGCTGCGCATGTCATTTGCAACTCCATCCAGTTCCAGGCATTAGACGATCTCTGTCACAAGTCTGGTTCACCTGTTTTCACTGGGATTGGGT
Organism: Schistocerca piceifrons; assembly: GCF_021461385.2. Classification (NCBI taxonomy): domain Eukaryota; kingdom Metazoa; phylum Arthropoda; class Insecta; order Orthoptera; family Acrididae; genus Schistocerca; species Schistocerca piceifrons. The sequence continues at coordinate 110,866,798 of NC_060139.1, forward strand.
TCTGCAAAAAGACTACAATGACACATCACCCTTAAACAGATGGATGTTTCCATATTTTATCATGCAAGGCCTATTCCATGTGTTCTGCGGCTGACAGGTAAGGAAGAACTGGAGATGGGTTGCACAGCCTGGGTGTCATTTAACACATTCCTTCCAACCAATGAGCTATGCTTCTATTTGTTTTCTGTAATCCAACAGGGATGCATTGTTTGTAAAGGGTTTTTAAGTTCACTATTTATGCCCAGTCTATAGTGGACAGCTATCCTCTTCCCTACCCTGAAGAAATACTTGTGCAACTGGTGGATGACAAGTGTGTTTCTAAAATTGAATTGACCGGTGGCATACCTGCAGCTTCAGCTAGATTCCGCTTCTTAATAGGTAATGGTGATCAACACTCCCTTCGGGAATGTACTGACCATTGGGCATCGTGTGAGTGGGCCCGCCATTTTTCAGAGAGTTTTCGAACAGTTAACGCAAGGTATTCCATGCTGTGCAAACTATGTTGACTGACGTCATTGTCATGGATTGCTCATGGCAGGAACATCTCAGTAACATTCGGATTCTGTTCACTAAAGTGCAATCTGCAGAAATCAAATATTTAGACCACATTCTTTTGGAGGACAGTGTCAAACCCACAAAGCACCACATAAGCAGCAACTGATAACTTCGCTAAATTGTGAAACTTGAAGGAGCTCCAACCACTTCGGAGTAAATTAAGTTATTATTCAAAATTTCTCACTAACACAGTGGATATAATTCATCCATTAAACAAGCTAAAAAAGTGTTCCTTTCATTTGGTCAGCAGACTGTGATAGAATGTTCGCCACATAAAGTTGCTGCTACAGATATCACCTTCCTCGGCATCTTTACACCAGCCAAACAGCTCATCCTGGAAACAACTGCTTCCTTCTTTGGAATGTTGTTAGCTCACAGGAATGCTGACAGTTCTGAATAGACTATCCTGTATGCCTCCATAACACTGACATCTGCACAATGCAATTATTATCAGACAGGAAAAAAGGCGTTAGCCATCGTGTATGCCATCTGGCTTCAATGGCATCAAGTTTCATCTCATCACACACCATAAGCTGCCTGTGGCACTATCAGGCCCCCATTCATGACTTCCTGACAGGACTGTGCAACAACGTCCATGTTGAGCTTTGTATCTGAATGTGTACCACTATGAGGTTCATTACAGATTCACAGCACAGCATGCTAAAGCAGACACACTGCAATGCCTGGCCGTGGGGACCCAACCCAGCTTTCAACAAAGCCGAAGTTGTCCGTTTTTACATTAATCCTCACTTGCAGCACACAGTGGATAGACTTCCAATATTGGACCACAATATAGTGCAGGCCACCCGGCAAGATCCTGTGTCTCGAACGGGTGGTTGATTTTGTTGTGTAATGTTGGCCCAAGCCCCTGCTCACCAAGGAGTCTGGTCTACTCCACGCCTGTTTTATCCTCCATCATTAGCTGGTGCTAGTTGATGGCACTCTCCTTAGCACCAAATTGACAACCTCAGAGTCATCGTCCCTCCAGTTGTGCGGGCTTGTACCCCTGCTCTCTTACATCGTGGCCACTGGGGTATGACCCACATAAAACCCATCGTGCAATGTTTTGTCTACTGGCCGGGCATCAACTCGGTGATTGAGAGGATTGTCCATGAGTACAAATAGTGCACCAAACAGCAGGCAGTACCACCAACTTTCATGCCATGGCCCATACCATGTCATCCGTGGAATCATGTCCAGACTTCGCAAAGCCCTGTCTGTCATTCTATGGTGATGATCGACACAGAGTCCAATTACCCAGTATGTCCGGGGCATGAGCTCTACCATCACAGAAGCTAGCATGTGGACTCTCATCCCAAGTCTTTGTGACTGAAGTGTTGCCCTCAACAACTGTTTCTAAAGATGATTCACATATACATATTGGCATTGTTTCAATTGTTGCACCCACCATGGTACTGTACACCTCACATCTGCACTATTTCACCTGCAACTGATTGGGGAGGCAGAGAGTGTGGTGCACATCTTTAAGATGCAGTGAAAAAACTGCTTGATAGATTTAGTCAGTTGCTTCTGTTCCTCAGCACCCTACAGGACCACAGTCCACATTGCAGAAGCCAGGCAGAGATCTCCCATGGCCGACAAACCAAGATTCCATCACATCTGCTCTGCGCTGTGTCACAGCCTGAGGTGTGCTCGCACATATTGTGATACTTTCTTGGCACCCCTTTTTGGGTTCATACTTCTGGTCAGTGGCCTGGAGGGTGCTGCGTGACCATATGAGTGATACTCGCTTGGCGAATATTCACCATGGATGCTGGAAATGTGTCACCACTCCCATCATTGGAAGCAGCTGTGCCTTGGTGAGGCAAAAACCAACCATATGCACAGCCTTAGCAGACACTGACAGGGAGTCCACCTTCTAGTACCACTCCACAGGGGCATCTTTTGCTTGAGGAGCTGTTGGGTGCCGATGACATCGAGATGCGGCTGCGCAGCCACACTGCACCCTTTGCCAGTGTTCGATCACAGCTGCCTGGATGCTGCCCTCCCAAAGGGCCACCCATCAGCCTTTCCCCAGTCACTGTTGCACTCATTCCTTGCCACTGAACAGCATGCTTTCCATGCCTCCAGCACGGATGATGTCATTCCCACACCTGCCTTGCCATCATCCGGGCCACTTCTGGCCATATGCCTCACCAGGCCAGAGACAGCTGGTTGCCAAGTGATGTGATAGTGACAGCTCATCTGATGCTAAGACAGTGGAGGCACACATTGTCAGCAGACAGCTGCATCACTCCAGCTGCTACAGAGTTGCCTGCACAGACCCAATGGCTTCCTCAGCCATAACTCTCCATCTCAGATAGCAGTCCCCAGAAAGCAGTCTCACCTGCTTGGCATTCCACCTTTTTCCTCTAATGCTCTATGGCATCAGTTCCACAAATGGAGGAGAGCTATGACAGTGGTGTCCAACTATGCCACCATCATCACAACCACAGAGTTCACATTTGGCACTGTCAGCACAGACTGAAATGAGAATGCTCTCCTCTCACTTGGTGTCAGTGCCACTTTCTGGCTGAGTGGACGACGGCCATAAGTGAGCAGCATGGCCCACTCTTTTTCTTCCACTGTTTCATGCTCGATGAGAGGTTCCACATGCTAATTAGGACTGGTTCCTTGATGTGTTTTGATGAACTTGCTTGCCATCTATATTTGGTCTGGACTGTTTTCCCACTATTTCTGTCATTGCATGCATGTCTGTACATCCGGTGTGCAGAGTGACTGTAATTGTATTTACTATGTACCTTTTTACATGCAACAAAACTGTAGATACTATGAGAACAAGAAGGAAAATGAACATCAGAGAGAAACAAAATTTCAGAAATGTGGCACAGAGAGCAGAACAAAGTACAAATCAGTCATTATATTGGAGTATAAGAGAGGAAAAGATGGCAAGAAAATAATTTAATGAAATAAATTGGGATACAGCAGATGGAATTATCATATTCATTGACATATTCCACTCCATGTGTATTGACTGGTCAAGTGTTCTGAATAATAGCTCATCTTCAAACGAACTTTTCCTTCTTCATCTTTGCTCCTTCCAGCTACTCCCATATTTCTCTAGTCTTCTGCCCTTCCTTCCGATCCTCATTATGCTCCCCCTATTACATTTTCCCCCTTCTTTTCGATCTTCTTTCTCTCCCTCTACCCCTTTGCCACAGCCCCCTTTCTTCCTCCCCTCCTATTTCTCACATCTTGGCCGCCCCCCCCCCCCCCTCCCCTTTCTCTTATTGCAATGAAAAATTGGCAAAAATTCATTGTCATCACATCTAGGTAGTCAGATAATTAAAAATTACTCATTCAGGACAAAATGTTCTGGTGGGCAAAATAACAGCTGAACTTTAGACTTTCCAAGAGAAAAAAATGTATACCCTATCACACAGTAAACTTACATATTAAATAAGAAACCAAAATGTGGCTCACCTTAGTGTAGCACCTTCAGTTGATATCTCATCTCCATTTTTAAGGAAATTTATTGGTATGTCATTAGGCAACGCATCATCAGGTTCATCCAACCTTTTGTGCTTCCAAATTCTACAGTCTTTAGTTATTTAAACAAAAAAAGGAAAACAGTTACATAAGGTCTTAGGTGGCATAATGTTATATCTATCACAGTTAATTAAAAACAAAAGTGTAATGCTAAAACTACCTGTGAAACAAAAGCGGTGCGACTACTTTACCTTTTTGCTAAGATAGGAACAGTTGACAGTTGAAGTAAGGCAGGGGAAAGGGGCGTGGAGGGGGGCGGGGGGGTGATTTCGGCAGAAAATTTCCTTATTTGTCCTGTTTCAGCAACTCGGTACTAAAAATAAAATGTGAAAGAACTATCCCATGTGAGTGAAAAAAACATCTGGTAGAATAAATCTATGTGGAGGGTCTCTTTCATCTCTGGGGATGTGGGTATCCACGAGTCCCCCTCCGCCCCCCCCCCCCCAGAATTCTAGTTCAATTTATTTGATTTATTTGGTAAAAACAGTATTTGAAAAAAATGACAATAAACCTCTTAGTAATGTCATTAGACAACAAATAAAATGATGCTCTAGTATACAGGGTGTCCCAGCTATCTTGTCCACCCAAAATATCTCTGGAACAATAACAGCTATTGGAAAAACGACTTTCACCGGTATCAATGTAGGGCTGGGGCCCATGAATGTACATATTTGGAAACATTCTAAAATGAAAGCATATGTGTTTTTTAACACAACAACTTATGTTTTTTTAAATGGACCTCTCTATATTTTTTCTTCACGCAATCCATAGCATGACAAAAGCACATACACTCAATGGCGTTGATTGCATCGCACTATTCCCATTACATCCCAAGATATTAAGATGCAAGAGTTGATGCTTGAAACACACGATATGCGCTGCTCTAGCGCACGTCCTGCAGGCTCAGGCTGTGAACCCCATGCTGCCCGTAATCACGATGTGATTGACATCCGTAATCACAGCTTCCATATTTTATCAAGAGGTCCGAAACGAATAATACGGTCTGCTGCCATCCTGCATTAAGCGTCGTACATTCCAGCAGGTATTTATCCCATGCAGTTCTGTAACATATCTGTGTACCGCAACATTAGTCACAAAGTTAACGTCGCTTATCGTTAATCCGTTACTAAAAAGTTAATGCCGGTTCAACATTAAAACTTTACTTTACTGTAGATCTAGTGCAAGTGACAGTTAATCATTCACTTGTAATAGTAAAATTCATGTTGATGGTTTTAGTGGAACGTAGCAAGTGGACTAAAAGTTTTACCGATGTTTAGGTAAAAATGTTTTGATTTGGGGAAGTTCAGGTAGGACATAGAAGATGAATGTAAACATGTGTTAACCAATTAGTGTTTTATTATCACATAATTATCAATGTTATGTTTATCTAAGGCATTAAATGACAAATTGTTGCAAACAAATGTTTCTTAACATCACTGGGGTAAAATGCCCCTTTGTAGAAACCTTCCACTGTGATACCAGGCAACTACATACTAAACATAGCATTCACATCTCATGCTCAACAGTTGATGCCCATTGGCTTGCATCACATAGGGATCACTCTGCGGATGAAGGGAATGCCCTACTTCTTGTGCTACTGTTTCCTCTTTTGATGGCTGTACAAGCATCAATAATGCATTGCTTCATGTCCTCTGTGGTTGTTGTTGGTTCATGTTGGTAAACAGCATCCTTCACTGCTCCCCAAAGAAAATAATCCCAGCGGTGTAAGGTCCGGAGATTGGGCAGGCCACCTAACTGGGCCACCCCGTCCAATCCACCTACCAGGGAACTTACGGTGTTCAGAAGTCGTCGTGCTCGTAAGGGGTTATGTGCAGGGCATCCGTTCATGCTGATACCACATGACCATTCTCAGGTTCAGAGGTACGGTGTCAAAGAGAACAGGAAGATTGTGTCGTATAAATCTGGAGTATTGTCTGCCATTTGTGGATGCCATTTATAAAGAAAGGTCCGATAATGGTATCTCCAATAATCCCACACCAAACATAACTTTCCGACGGACATTGATGCTCTACCTGACGGAGCCATTTTGGATTGTCTGCAGACCAATAATGCATATTCCTCATATTGACAAATCTCCTTTGTTGAGGAATGATGCCTCGTCGGTAAAAGAGAACATCTGCAAAAAAAAATTGGATTAGTCAGAAGTTTTTGTGCTGAGCCCACCGACAAAATGTTACCCTATTGCGGAAGTCATTTCCATGAAGATCCTGGTGTAAATGAACATTGGTAAGGATGAAAATTTATGACGTTTTAAGAATACGCTGTGCACTTGATTTCGACACACCAACTTCACGTTCAATTTGATGTGTGCTGATTTGAGGATTCACAGCTATGGTAGTCAGCACAGCAACTTCAGCACGTTCATCTGTGCATTGTTCTAGGATAGATGTCAAGTTCTTGGATTTAAGCTTCCCGTTTCACGTAGACGAGATGTGAGACGACCAAACATCTGACGCGAAGGCGATGGCTTGTCAGGGAATTGTCTTCTGTACAGTCGTGTCTGCCTGAACAGCATTTCAGTCCACCTACAACAGGGTACAGTACAGGTATGTAGAGTAGGGTAGAAAACAGACATATTAACTTAATAATCATAATGTTCGCTAACAGTACTATCAACAAACAAGCAAGCATCGCATAACGTATTTCCCGTCAATGTACATTCTCCATAGATTCGAGCAGGCATTTCTACCTATATCTTCATGTGTGTACATTATACTGTACAGTATAACTTCCACAACACAACGTTATATTCACAATGTGTACTACCTCCGTGCCATCACTAGATTACTCTGATGCACGACTACACTGGCAAGCGGTCGTGTACTGCACGCCAAAGCAACAACGAAATGGGATGCTCGGAGGCTGAGTGGTGGTGGACTACGCAGGAGTTTGCATGGGTCGCAAATCATAAACAAGAGAGACAGTGGTAACTGGTGGCAGTAGTGGGAACTACGTTGGAAACTTGAACTAGGTAGGAGAGGCCAGGCCCTGCTCGCGACAGGCGCAATGGGGGTCATATAACGCATTAGATACAACCTTTATTTTGGGTGTGCAGAATAAATAAGACAACCTGACGAGGTGTACAGCCGATCGGGTACTGGTTCATATTGTGTACGTAGATACATAAAACGTGCAAGAGAGGGAAAACCATTAATTGCTTATGAGAGTTTGATGGCAGCTAGACCGTATTATTTGTTTCAGACCTCTTGATAAGTATGGAGGTCTGTGATTACACATGTCAATCACATCGCGATCAACGGGCAGCATGGAGGTTCACGCCCTGAGCTTCAGGACGTGGCGCTGAGCAGCGCATGTTGGGTGCTTTCAAGCGCTCAACTTTCGCGTCTCAATATCTCGGGATGTAATGGGAATATTGTGTGATGCAATCAATGCCGTTTGTGAAATGTGCTTTGTCATGCTATGGATTGCGCTGAAGAAAAACATATAGGAGGTCCATTTAAAAAAACATAAGTTTGTGTTAAAAAACACATATGCTTTCGTTTTAGAATGTTTCCAAATATGTACATTTCATGGGCCCCAGCCCTACATTTGATACCGGTGAAAGTCGTTTTCCCAATAGCTGTTTATTGTTCCAGAGGTATTTCTGGGGTGGACAAGACTAGCTGGGACACACAGATCTTATGAAAACCACAATAAATTCACAAGAAGATAAACATTCTTATTTTCCACAAGAATAGGATCAGTTGAAAATGTACAAATTTTTCAAACATAATTAGGCCCATTCATGTTACTGACAAAACACTATGCAATAAGATCAAAAATGTGTAAGGTACATCAACAAAAAGTCCCAAGGAGGTTACTTATTGTTTATAAACACAAGTACCCCTAATCATGCAGTTGGATAAAAAATTAAAGTCAATAGCAGCAACAGTAAAGACATCTATTTCACACATTCCAAATCCTAAATATGTCAAGACACCCCTGACCCACCCACACGCCCACCACCAAGTTGCGCGCACACATGTGTGTGTGTGTGTGTGTGTGTGGTGTGTGTGAGTGGGTGGGTGTGGCGCTGGTGGGTGTGGGTGTAAGTGCACGCACGTGCACGCATGCATCTTTAGGTCATTTATACAAAATAATAAACAGCTTGGAGCAATCCATCGTAAGTGCTACAATTTCAGTTTCAGTCAGAATATGTAGCATGGTGTGACATATGGACTCACGTTAACTGATTACAGTTTACAAGATACATTATATAAATAGCACAATAATACTTGCATTCTGCTTACATCCAAAGGTTGCAGACTTACAAATAAAGCCAAAGGGCTACGAGTTTCGATATTTGAAACTACATAAAATCATTATTCAAGGAAAAGATGGGGAGAAATATAAGATATACTGTAACTTAATTTCAAACAGTAGGTGAACATTAAATAAATAGCTGAAATAATCCACCAGCAATAACAAAAGCAACTACTAGAATATCAATTACACTCTGCAGTTTTTAAAGTTTGGGTAAAGTACTGTCTATACGAGCCAGTAGGTCACAATTTACAAAAGCCTTCACATGAATTGAGCATGCCTTGTCACTAATTCTAAGCTCCAACCTGCCATAAGCTTCCCCATTCATAGCCTAACTCTATGGAGATT